>NC_135346.1:20776214-25617109 GCF_023851605.1 Tamandua tetradactyla
GTATCAATCAAAATGATCATGTGATTTTTCACTTTCAATTTGTTAATGTGCTGTTTTACACTGATTGCTTTTCTTATGTTGAACAACACTTGCATTCCTGGTATAAACCCCACTTGGTCATGGTATATAATATTTTTTAACATGTCATTTGATTAGATTTACTAGTATTTTGGTGTGAATTTTTGCATCTGTATTCATTAGGGAGATTGGCCTGTAGTTTTCCTTTCTTGTAGCATCTTTATCTGGTTTTGATATTAGAGTGATGTTAGCTTCATAAAATGATTTAGGTAGTGTTCCTTTTTCCTCAAATTTTTGGAAGAATTTGAGCAGGATTGGTGTTAGTTTTTTGGAATGTTTCATATAATTCTCCATGTGAATCCATCTGGTCCTGGGTTTTTCTTTGTAGGAAGATTTTTGATGACTCATTGAATCTCTTTACTTGTACTTGGTTTGTTGAGATCTTCTATTTCTTCTCAAGATGGCTTATTTGTGTGTTTCTAGGAATTTGTCCATTTCATTTATGTTGTCTAGTTTGTGGGCATATAGTTGTCCATAGCATCCTCATAATTTTTTTCATTTTTTCAGCATCTATAGTAATGACCCCGTCTCATTTCAGATTTTGTTTATTTGCATCCTCTCTTTTTTTCTTTGTCAGCCTAGCTGACACTGATTTTATTGATTTTCTCAAAGAGCCAACTTTTTTATTTTAGTATTTTTTTAAATTTATTTTATTTATTAAAATACCATCATACAAACACAAACATTCTTACCATATGGCCATTCTATTCTACATATATAATCAGTAATTCATAATATCATCACATAGTTGTATATTCATCATCATGATCATTTCATAGAACATTTGCATCAATTCAGAAAAAGAAATAAAAAGAAAACAGAAAAAAATCCATACATACCATATGTACCTTACCCCTCCCTTTCATTGATCACTAGCATTTCAATCTACAAAATTTATTTTAACATTTGTTCCCGTTATTTATTTATTTTTAATCCATATGTTTTACTCATCTGTCCATAAGGTAGATAAAAGGAGCATCGGACACAAGGTTTTCACCACCACACAGTCACATTGTGAAAGCTAAATCATTAACGCAATCATCTTCAAGAAACATGGCTACTGGAAAACATCTCTACAGTTTCAGGCAGCTCCCTCCAGCCTCTCCATTATGCCTTAACTAAAAAGGTGATATCTATTTAATGCATAAGAATAACCTCCAGGATAACCTCTTGACTCTGTTTGGAATCTCTCAGCCCTTGACACTTTATTTTGTCTCATTTTGCTCTTCCCCCTTTTGGTTGAGAAGGCTTTCTCAATCCCTTGGTACTGAGTCCCAGCTCATTCTAGGATTTCTGTCCCATGTTGTCAGGAAGGTCCACACCCCTGGGAGACATGTCCCACGTACAGAGTCGGAGGGGTGAGTTTGCTTGCTGTGTTGCCTGGAGAGAGAGGCCACATCTGAGCAGCAAAAGAGGTTCTCTTGGGGGTGACTCTAAGGCCTAATTTTAAGTAGGCTTAGCCTATCCTCAAAGAGCCAACTTTTGGTTTTGTCGATTCTTTCTATTGTTTTATTGTTCTCCAGTTTGTTTGTTCCTGCTTTAATCTTTGTTATTTCTCTTTATCTATTTGATTTGGGGTTAATTTGCTGTTCTTACTCTAAATTCTCCAGGTGAGCAGTTAAGTCCTTGATTTTTGCTCATTCTTATTTTTTTTTTTTTTGGCTTAAACAATAAGAATATTTTTTTAACTTTTTAATTATATAATATAACATATATACAAAGCAAAGATATAAAAAAAACCAATAGTTTTCAAAGCACTCTTCAACAAGTGGTTACAGGACAGATCCCAGAGTTTGTCATGGGCTATCATATGATCTGTAGGAAGATTTTTGATGACTAATTGAATCTCTTTACTTGTAAATGGCTTATTGAGATCTTCTATTTTTTCTTGAGTCAGTATAATGTGTTTGTGTGTTTCTAGGAGTTTATCCATTTCATCTAAGTTGTCTAGTTTGTTGTCATATAGTTGTTCATAATATCTTCTTATGATTTTTTAAAAATTTTCTTCAGGGCCATGGTAACGACCCCACTCTCATGTTAGATTCGGTTCATTTGTGTCCTCTCTCTCTTTTTTTTTTTTTCAGCCTAGCTAGGGTCTATCAATTTTATTGATTTTTCTCAAAGAACTAACTTTTGGTTTTATTGATTCTTCTTATTGTTCTTTTGTCCTCCAATTAATTTAATTCTGCTTTAATCTTTATTTCTTGTCTTCTATTTGGGGTTAGGTAGTTAGGAGTGTTAAGTCCTCGATTTCTGCTTTTTTTTTAATCTTTTTTTTACTGTATAGTATAATATATATACAAAGCAAAGATAAAAAAAGTAATAATTTTCAAAGCATTCTTCAAAAAGTGGTTACAGGATAGATTCCAGGGTTTGTCATGGGGCTATCATACAAACCTCTCGAATTTTTCCTTCTAGCTACTCCAGTATATAGAAGGCTAGAGGGCTTAAAAACATTTTTATCATCACAATTGACTTTTTTCCCTTCTTTTTTGTGAACAATAACATATATACAAAAAAGCTATAAATTTCAAAGCACAGCACCACAATTAGTTGTAGAACATATTTCAGGTTTTGACATGGGCTACAATTTCACAATTTTAGGTTTTTACTTCTAGCTGCTCTAAAATACTGGAGACTAAAAGAGATATCAATTTAATGATTCAGCATTCACATTCATTTGTTAAGTCTTATCTTCTCTGTGTAATTCTACCATCATCTTTGATCTTTCCAGGTCATGTTATTATTTACTTAAAATTTTAAAATTAATCTTTAATTTTTTAAAAAATATGACAAAAAGAAACACAAACATTCTTAATATATGATCATTCCATTCTGTATATATAATCAGTAATTCACAATATCATCACATAGTTGCATATTCATCATCATGATCATTTATTAGAATATTTGCATCGAATCAGAAAGAGAAATAAAGACAACAGAAAAAATTCATGCATACCATACCTCTTATCCCTCTCTTTTTTTAATTTATTTTTTTATGATACATAACCACATACAAACACAAACATTATCATATGATCATTCCATTCTTGTTATATAATCAATAACTCACACTATCATCACATAGTTGTACATTCATCATCATGATCACTTCTTAAACATCTGCATCAATTCAGAAAACGCAATAAAAAGAAGGCAGAAAAAAATTCATACATACCATACCCCTTACCCCTCCCCTTCACCGATCACCAGCATTTCAATCTACTAAATTTATTTTAGCATTTGTTCCCCCTATTGTTTATTCATTTTTAATCCATATGTTTTACTTGTCCATCGATAAGGTAGACAAAAGGAGCATCAGATACAAGGCTCTCACAACCACACAGTCACACTGTGAGAGCGATATCATCATACAATTATCTTCAAGAAACATGGCCACCAGAGCACAGCTCCACACTTTCAAGCAGTTCCCTCCAGCCTCTCCATTACATCTTGACTAACAAGGTGATATCTATTTAATGTGTAAGAATAACCTCCAGGATAACCTCTCAACTCTGTTTGGAATCTCTCAGCCACTGACACTTTATTTTGTCTCATTTCACTCTTCCCCATTTTGATTGAGAAGATTTTCTCAATCCCTTGATGCTGAGTCCCAGCTCATTCTAGGAATTCTGTCCCACCTTGCCAGGAAGGTCCACACCCCTGGGAGTCATGTCCCATGTGGAGAGGGGGAGGGCAGTGAATTTGCTTGCTGTGTTGGCCGAGAGAGAGAGACCATTTGAGCAACAGAAGAGGATCTCTTGGGAGTGACTCTTAGGCCTAATTTTAAGTAGGCTTAGCCTATCCTTTGCGGGATTAAGTTTCATTTGAACAAACCTCAAGAGTGCAGGCTCGGCCTATTACTTTGGCTGTCCCCACTGCCTGTGAGAATATCAAGAATTCTCCATTTGGGGAAGTTCAGTTTTCCCCTTTCTCTCCATTTCCCCTAGGGGACTCCGCAAATACTTCCCTATTCACTGTTCAAATTGCTCTGGGATTTATCTGGGAATCACTCTGGACAAACCTACAAAATCTCATGCCCAAGCAAGGCTCCAAGTACTATGGTGTTCGATTAAACTGTCCACATAAGTTATATTGGGAAATACACTAATCAAAATATAAATTTTGTACCAAATAAACATTTTTTGCTTGTCTCATACATAGGTTAAAGTTTTAAAATATTAATTACCCTCTATTTTCAACACTGTGCAGTAATGACATTCCTTTGTTCTTCCTCATGCAAAACATTTTAAAATTTGCACATTTAGTCACTATGATTATACACTCTAGGCATTCCTAGATTCCTAGATTATACCATCTCAGTCTTTATTGTCTATCTTTCCTTCTGATTTCACTTGTGCCCCCAGACCTCCTCCCTCCATCATTCTCACATTTAGCTTCATTCAATGTTCTAACATTATTGTATTACAGTTAGGTAGTATTGTGCTATCCATTTCTGGATTTTTACAATCAGTCCGGTTGCACAATCTGTATCCCTTCAGTTCCAATTACCCAATATCTACCCTATTTCTATCTCCTGATGGTCTCTTTACCAACTGAAATTCTCCAAGTTCATTCGCTAATGTCAGTTCGTATCAGTGAGATCATACAGTATTTGTCCTTTGGTTTCTGGCTAATCTCACTCAGCATAATGTCCTTAAGGTCCACCCATGTTTTACATGCTTCATGACTTTATTCTGTCTTACAGCTGCATAATATTCCATCATATGTATATACCACAGCTTGTCTAGCCACTTGTCCATTGATAGGCATTTGGATTGTTTCCATCTCTTGGCAATGGTAAATAATGCTGCTATAAACATTTGTGTGCAAATGTCCATTTGTGTTCTTACCCTCATGTCCTCTGAGTAGATACTTAGCAATGGTATTGCCAGGTCATATGGCAATTCTATACTTATCTTCCTGAGGAACCGCCACACTATCTTCCACAGTGGTTGTACCATTTGACATTCCCACCAACAGTGGATAAGTGTGTCTCTTTCTCCACATCCTCTCCAGCCCTTGTCATTTTCTGTTTTATTGATAATGGCCATTCTGGTGGGTGTGAGATGATATCTCATTGTGGGTTTGATTTGCATTTTCCTAATAGCCAGGGAAGTTGAACATCTTTTCATGTGCCTTTTGGCCATTTGTATTTCCTCTTCTGAGAAGTGTCTGTTCATGTCTTTTGCCCATTTTGTAAATGAGTTGTCTGTCTTTTTGTTGTTGAGTTGAACAATCTCTTTATATATTCTGGATACTAGACCTTTATCAGATATATCATTTCCAAATATTGTCTCCCATTGTGTAAGCTGTCTTTTTACTTTCTTGATGAAGATATTTGATGCACAAAAGTGTTTAATTTTGAGGAGTTCCTGTTTATTTGTTTCTTTCTTCAATACTTGTGCTTTGCATGTAAGGTTTAGGAAACCACCTCCTATTATAAGATTGCTAAGATATTTCCCTGCATTTTCTTCTAAAAGTTTTATGGTTTTGGTTGTAATGTTTAGGTCTTTGATCCATTTTGAACTAATTTTTGTATAGGGAGTGAGATATGGGTCCTCTTTCATTCTTTCACATGTGGATATCCAGTTCTCTAGGCACCATTTATTGAAGAGACTGTCCTGTCCCAAGTGAGTTGGCTTGCCTGCCTTATCAAAGATCAATTGTCCATAGATGAGAGGGTCTATATCTGAACACTCTATTCTATTCCATTAGTCAAAATATCTATCTTTATGCCAGTATCATGCTGTTTTGACTGACTGTAGCTTCGTAATATGCCTTAAAGTCAGGTAGCATGAGGCCTCCAGCTTCATTTTTCTTTCTCAGAGTATTATTAGCTATTCGGGGCACACTGACCTTCCAGATAAATTTGGTTATTAGTTTTTCTATTTCTGAAAAGTAAGTTTTTGGGATTTTAATTGGTACTGATTGAATCTGTAAATCAATTTAGGTAGAATTGACATCTGAACTATATTTAGTCTTCCAATCCATGAACATAGTATGCCGTTCCATTTATTTAGGTCTTCTGTAATTTCTTTTGACAATTTCTTGTAGTTTTCTTTGTATAGTTCTTTTGTATCTTTAGTTAAGTTTATTCCTAAATATTTTCTTTTGATTGCAATTGTAAATGGAATTTTTTTCTTGATTTCCCCCTCAGATTGTTCATTACTAGTGTATAGGGATACTACAGATTTTGAGTGTTGATCTTGTAACTTTGCTATACTCATGTATTAGCTCTAGTAGTTTTGCTGTGGATTTTTTGGGTTTTGACATGTACTATCATATCATCTGCAAACAGTGGGAGTTTTAGTTCTTCCTTTCCAATTTTGATGCCTTGTATTTCTTTTTTTTTAATTTTTATTTTATTTTTTTCTTCTTGTATTTCTTTTTCTTGTCTAATTGCTCTGGCTAGAACTTCCAATACAATGTTGAATAACAGTGGTGATAGTGGACGTCCTTGTCTTGTTCCTGATCTTAGGGGGAAATTTTTCAGTTTTTTCCCATTTAGGATGATGTTAGCTGTGGGTTTTCCATATATTCCCTTTATTATGTTGAGGAAGTTCCCTTCTATTCCTATCCTTTGAAGTGTTTTCAACAGGAAAGGATGTTGAATTTTGTCAAATGCCTTTTTTGCATCAATGGAGATGATCATGTGGTTTTTCTCCTTTCATTTATTGATATCGTGTATTACATTAATTGATTTTCTTATGCTGAACCATCCCTGCATACCTGCGATGAATCCTACTTGGTCATGGTGTGTAATTTTTTTAATGTGCTATTGAATTCGATTTGCTAGAATTTTGTTGAGGATTTTTGCATCTATATTTATTAGAGAGATTGGTCTGTAGTTTTCTCTTTTTGCAATATCTTTGTCTGGCTTTGGTATGAGGGTGATGTTGGCTTCATAAAATGAGTTAGGTAGCTTTCCTACCTAACTTCAAATTTTTTTATTAAGAGTTTAAGCAGGCTTGGTATGCATTCTTTTGGAATGTTTGGTAGAATTCACATGTAAAGCCATCTGGTCCTGGACTTTTCTTTTTGGGGAGCTTCTTAATGACTGATTCAATTTCTTTACTTGTGATTGGTTTGTTTGTTGAGGTCGTCTATTTCATCTCAAGTCAATGTTAGTTGTTCATGCCTTTCTAGGATGTTTTCCATTTCATCTACATTGTCGTGTTTATTAGCATAAAGTGTTCATAGTATCCTGTCATTACTTCCTTTATTTCTGTGGGGTCAGTGGTTGTGTTTCCTCTTCCATTTCTGATTTTATTTATTTGCATCTTCTCTCTTCTTTTTGTCAACCTTGCTAAGGGTCCATCAATCTTATTGATTTTCTCATAGAACCAACTTCTGGTTTTGCTGATTTTCTTGATAGTTTTCATGTTCTCAATTTCATTTACTTCTGCTCTAGTGTTTATGATTTCTTTCCTTTTGCTTGTTTTGGGGTTAATTTGCTGTTCTTTCTCTAGTCCTTCCAAGTGGACAGTTAATTCCTCGATTTTTGCTCTTTCTTCTTTTTTGATATAGGAATTTAGGGCAATAAATTTCCCTCATAGCACTGCCTTTGCTGCATCCCATAAATTTTTTTTTTATTAATTAAAAAAAGAATTAACAAAACAATTAGAAATCATTCCAATCTACATGTACAATCAGTAATTCTTAATAACATCACATAGTTGCATATTCATCATTTCTTAGTACATTTGCATCGATTTAGAAAAAGAAATAAAAAGACAACAGAATAAGAATTAAAACAATAATAGAAAGAAAAAAAAACAAAAAAAACAAAAGCAAAAAACCTATACCTCACATGCAGCTTCATTCAGTGTTTTAACATAATTGCATTACAATTGGGTAGTATTGTGCTGTCCATTTCTGAGTTTTTATATCCAGTCCCGTTGTACAGTCTGTATCCCTTCAGCTCCAATTATCCCTTCTCTTTTTTTTTTTTTTAATTAACGGAAAAAAAGAAATTAACCCAACATTTAGAGATCATACCATTCTACATATGCAATCATTAATTCTTAACATCATCACATAGATGCATGATCATCATTTCTTAGTACATTTGCATTGGTTTAGAAGAACTAGCAACATAACCGAAAAAGATATAGAATGTTAATATAGAGAAAAAAATAAAAGTAATAATAGTAAAATCAAAACAAAACAAAACAAAACAAAAACCTATAGCTCAGATGCAGCTTCATTCAGTGTTTTAACATGATTACTTTACAATTAGGTATTATTGTGCTGTCCATTTTTGAGTTTTTGTATCTAGTCCTGTTGCACCGTCTGTATCCCTTCAGCTTCAATTACCCATTGTCTTACCCTGTTTCTAACTCCTGCTGAACTCTGTTACCAATGACATATTTCAAGTTTATTCTCGAATGTCCGTTCACATCAGTGGGACCATACAGTATTTGTCCTTTAGTTTTTGGCTGGATTCACTCAGCATAATATTCTCTAGGTCCATCCATGTTATTACATGGTTCATAAGTTTATCTTGTCTTAAAGCTGCATAATATTCCATCGTATGTATATACCACAGTTTGTTTAGCCACTCTTCTGTTGATGGAGATTTTGGCTGTTTCCATCTCTTTGCAATTGTAAATAATGCTGCTATAAACATTGGTGTGCAAATGTCCGTTTGTGTCTTTGCCCTTAAGTCCTTTGAGTAGATACCTAGCAATGGTATTGCTGGGTCGTATGGCAATTCTATATTCAGCTTTTTGAGGAAGTGCCAAACTGCCTTCCACAGTGGTTGCACCCTTTGACATTCCCACCAACAGTGGATAAGTGTGCCTCTTTCTCCGCATCCTCTCCAGCACTTGTCATTATCTGTTTTGTTGATAATGGCCATTCTGGTGGGTGTGAGATGATATCTCATTGTGGTTTTGATTTGCATTTCTCTAATGGCCAGGGACATTGAGCATCTCTTCATGTGCCTCTTGGCCATCTGTATTTCCTCTTCTGAGAGGTGTCTGTTCAAGTCTTTTTCCCATTTTGTAATTGGGTTGGCTGTCTTTTTGTTGTTGAGATGAACAATCTCTTTATAAATTCTGGATACTAGACCTTTATCTGATATATCATTTCCAAATATTGTCTCCCATTGTGAAGGCTGTCTTTCTACTTTCTTGATGAAGTTCTTTGATGCACAAAAGTGTTTAATTTTGAGGAGTTCCCATTTATTTATTTCCTTCTTCAGTGCTCTTGCTTTAGGTTTAAGGTCCATAAAACTGCCTCCAGTTGTAAGATCCATAAGATATCTCCCAACATTTTCCTCTAATTGTTTTATGGTCTTAGACCTAATGTTTAGATCTTTGATCCATTTTGAGTTAACTTTTGTATAGGGTGTGAGAGATGGGTCTTCTTTCATTCTTTTGCATATGGATATCCAGTTCTCTAGGCACCATTTATTGAAGAGACTGCTCTGTCCCAGGTGAGTTGGCTTGACTGCCTTATCAAAGATCAAATGTCCATAGATGAGAGGGTCTATATCTGAGCACTCTATTCGATTCCATTGGTCGATATATCTATCTTTATGCCAATACCATGCTGTTTTGACCACTGTGGCTTCATAATATGCCTTAAAGTCAGGCAGCGCGAGACCTCCAGCTTCGTTTTTTTTCCTCAAGATGTTTTTAGCAATTCGGGGCACCCTGCCCTTCCAGATAAATTTGCTTATTGGTTTTTCTATTTCTGAAAAATAAGTTGTTGGGATTTTGATTGGTATTGCATTGAATCTGTAAATCAATTTAGGTAGGATTGACATCTTAACTATATTTAGTCTTCCAATCCATGAACACGGTATGCCCTTCCATCTATTTAGGTCTTCTGTGATTTCTTTTAGCAGTTTTTTGTAGTTTTCTTTATATAGGTTTTTTGTCTCTTTAGTTAAATTTATTCCTAGGCATTTTATTCTTTTAGTTGCAATTGTAAATGGGATTCGTTTCTTGATTTCCCCCTCAGCTTGTTCATTACTAGTGTATAGAAATGCTACAGATTTTTGAATGTTGATCTTGTAACCTGCTACTTTGCTGTACTCATTTATTAGCTCTAGTAGTTTTGTTGTGGATTTTTCCGGGTTTTCGACGTATAGTATCATATCGTCTGCAAACAGTGATAGTTTTACTTCTTCCATTCCAATTTTGATGCCTTGTATTTCTTTTTCTTGTCTAATTGCTCTGGCTAGAACCTCCAACACAATGTTGAATAATAGTGGTGATAGTGGACATCCTTGTCTTGTTCCTGATCTTAGGGGGAAAGTTTTCAATTTTTCCCCATTGAGGATGATATTAGCTGTGGGCTTTTCATATATTCCCTCTATCATTTTAAGGAAGTTCCCTTGTATTCCTATCTTTTGAAGTGTTTTCAACAGGAAAGGATGTTGAATCTTGTCGAATGCCTTCTCTGCATCAATTGAGATGATCATGTGATTTTTCTGCTTTGATTTGTTGATATGGTGTATTACATTAATTGATTTTCTTATGTTGAACCATCCTTGCATACCTGGGATGAATCCTACTTGGTCATGATGTATAATTCTTTTAATGTGTTGTTGGATACGATTTGCTAGAATTTTATTGAGGATTTTTGCATCTGTATTCATTAGAGAGATTGGTCTGTAGTTTTCTTTTTTTGTAATATCTTTGCCTGGTTTTGGTATGAGGGTGATGTTGGCTTCATAGAATGAATTAGGTAGTTTTCCCTCCACTTCGATTTTTTTGAAGAGTTTGAAGAGAATTGGTACTAATTCTTTCTGGAACGTTTGGTAGAATTCATATGTGAAGCCATCTGGTCCTGGACTTTTCTTTTTAGGAAGCTTTTGAATGACTAATTCAATTTCTTTACTTGTGATTGGTTTGTTGAGGTCATCTATGTCTTCTTGAGTCAAAGTTGGTTGTTCATGTCTTTCCAGGAACCCGTCCATTTCCTCTAAATTGTTGTATTTATTAGCGTAAAGTTGTTCATAGTATCCTGTTATTACCTCCTTTATTTCTGTGAGGTCAGTAGTTATGTCTCCTCTTCCATTTCTGATCTTATTTATTTGCATCCTCTCTCTTCTTCTTTTTGTCAATCTTGATAAGGGCCCATCAATCTTATTGATTTTCTCATAGAACCAACTTCTGGTCTTATTGATTTTCTCTACTGTTTTCATATTTTCAATTTCATTTATTTCTGCTCTGATCTTTGTTATTTCTTTCCTTTTGCTTGCTTTGGGATTAGTTTGCTGTTCTTTCTCCAGTTCTTCCAAGTGGACAGTTAATTCCTGCATTTTTGCCTTTTCTTCTTTTCTGATATAGGCATTTAGGGCAATAAATTTCCCTCTTAGCACTGCCTTTGCTGCATCCCATAAGTTTTGATATGTTGTGTTTTCATTTTCATTTGCCTCGAGGTATTTACTAATTTCTCTTGCAATTTCTTCCTTGACCCACTCGTTGTTTAAGAGTGTGTTGTTGAGCCTCCAGGTATTTGTGAATTTTCTGGCATTCTGCCTATTATTGATTTCCAACTTCATTCCTTTATGATCCGAGAAAGTGTTGTGTATGATTTCAATCTTTTTAAATTTGTTAAGACTTGCTTTGTGACCCAGCATATGGTCTATCTTTGAGAATGATCCATGAGCACTTGAGAAAAAGGTGTATCCTGCTGTTGTGGGATGTAATGTCCTATAAATGTCTGTTAAGTCTAGCTCATTTATAGTAATATTCAGATTCTCTATTTCTTTATTGATCCTCTGTCTAGATGTTCTGTCCATTGATGAGAGTGGGGAATTGAAGTCTCCAACTATTATGGTATTTGTGTCTATTTCCCTTTTCAGTGTTTGCAGTGTATTCCTCACGTATTTTGGGGCATTCTGGTTCGGTGCGTAAATATTTATGATTGTTGTGTCTTCTTGTTTAATTGTTCCTTTTATTAGTATATAGTGTCCTTCTTTGTCTCTTTTAACTGTTTTACATTTGAAGTCTAACTTGTTGGATATTAGTATAGCTACCCCTGCTCTTTTCTGGTTGTTATTTGCATGAAATATCTTTTCCCAACCTTTCACTTTCAACCTATGTTTATCTTTGGGTCTAAGATGTGTTTCCTGTAGACAGCATATAGAAGGATCCTGTTTTTTAATCCATTCTGCCAATCTATGTCTTTTGATTGGGGAATTCAGTCCATTAACATTTAGTGTTATTACTGTTTGGATAATATTTTCCTCTGCCATTTTGCCTTTTGTATTATATATATATCATATCTGACTTTCCTTCTTTCTACACTCTTCTCCATACCTCTCTCTTCTGTCTTTTTGGTTCTGACTCTAGTGCTCCCTTTAGTATTTCTTGCAGAGCTGGTCTCTTGGTCACAAATTCTCTCAGTGACTTTTTGTCTGAGAATGTTTTAATTTCTCCCTCATTTTTGAATGATAATTTTGCTGGATATAGGAGTCTTGGTTGGCAGTTTTTCTCTTTTAATAATTTAAATATATCATCCCACTGTCTTCTAGCCTCCATGGTTTCTGCTGAGAAATCTACACATAGTCTTATTGGGTTTCCCTTGTATGTGATGGATTGTTTTTCTCTTGCTGCTTTCAAGATCCTCTCTTTCTCTTTGACCTCTGACATTCTAACTAGTAAGTGTCTTGGAGAATGCCTATTTGGGTCTAATCTCTTTGGGGTGCGCTGCACTTCTTGGATCTGTAATTTTAGGTCTTTCATAAGAGTTGGGAAATTTTCAGTGAAAATTTCTTCCATTAGTTTTTCTCCTCCTTTTCCCTTCTCTTCTCCTTCTGGGACACCCACAACACGTATATTTGTGCGGTTCATATTGTCCTTGAGTTCCCTGATACCTTGTTCAAATTTTTCCATTCTTTTCCCAATAGTTTCTGTTTCTTTTTGGAATTCAGATGTTCCATCCTCCAAATCACTAATTCTATCTTCTGTCTCTTTGAATCTATCATTGTAGGTATCCATTGTTTTTTCTATCTTTTCTACTTTTTCCTTCACTTCCATAAGTTCTGTGATTTGCTTTTTCAGTTTTTCTATTTCTTCTTTATGTTCAGCCCATGTCTTCTTCATGTCCTCCCTCAATTTATCGATTTCATTTTTGAAGAGGTTTTCCATTTCTGTTCGTATATTTAGCATTAGTTGTCTCAGCTCCTGTATCTCATTTGAACTATTGGTTTGTTCCTTTGACTGGGCCATATTTTCAATTATTTGAGCATGATCTGTTATCTTCTGTTGGCGTCTGCGCATTTAGACAGATTTCCCTGGGTATTGGATCCAAAAGTTTGGAAGATTTTTCTGTGAAATCTCTGGGTTCTGTTTTTCTTATCCTGCCCAGTAGGTGGCGCTTGTGGCACACGTTTGTCTGCGGGTCCCACCAGTAAAAGGTGCTGTGGGACCTTAAACTTTGGAAAACTCTCGCCGTCCTGGGGGTTCGCTAGCCGAAGCGGCTTGAGCCGGCCCGCGGTCCGAACGCAGGGAGGGTTGCTGGTCGCCGCAGCCAGGGAAAGAGCCCGTCCGAATTTCCTAGTCGGCCCTGGGCAACAAGCGTGGCGGGAGGGCGCCAGCGGCAGCGGCCCGCCCGAGAGAGTGCACGTTCCCCGGGAGTCACGGGTTTGGAAGGGGCCTCCCCCACCCGTCACCGTTCTCCGCGGCCTGGGGGTTTCTGATCCAATTCTCTCAGTTTGTCCGGGGGCTGCGCGTGGTGTGGGTGCCAGCCGCCTTGGTTTCAGGGGACCACCTCTCCAATTCTCCCAGCCGGCCCGGGAAGGGGGAAGGGAGTAACTCCGGCCGCTTGCCACCCCGCCCGGTAAGGCCCGCGCGCCTCGGCGATCTCACCCGAGCTGCTTCTCTCAGCCAGCCAGCCGTTCCAGGATGGGGTACGCTGTCTTTTTTATCTCTGTTGTGGCTTTGGGCGCTTTCTGTATCGTTTCTACTCCCCTAGTAGGTGTCCTGGAGAAGAAACTAAGATCCGCGCGTCTTACTAAGCCGCCATCTTCCAGGAAGTCCTGCATCCCATAAATTTTGATATGTTGCATTTTCATTTTCATTTGCCTCAAGCTATTTACTGGTTTCTCTTGTAATTTCTTCCTTGACCTACTGGTTGTTTAAGAGTGTGTTGTTGAGCCTCCACATATTTGTGAATTTTCTGGCACTCCACCTATTATTGATTTCCAGCTTCATCCCTTTATGAGCTGAGAAAGTGTTTTGTATGATTTCAGTCTTTGCAAATTTTTTGAGACTTGCTTTGTGACACAGCATATGTATATCCTTGAGAATGATCCACGGGCACTTGAGAAAAAGGTGTATCCTGCTTTTGTGGGGTGTAAGTTCTATATATGTCTGTTAAGTCTAGCTCTTTTATTGTATTATTCAAATTCTCTGTTTCTTTATTGATCTTCTGTCTAGATGTTCTATCCATTGATGAGAGTGGGGAATTGAAGTCTCCAACTCTTATGGTAGATGTATCTATTTATCTTTTCAGTGTTTGCCTCATGTATTTTGGAGTATTCTGGCTTGGTGCATAAATATTTATGATTGTTATGTCTTCTTGTTGAATTGTTCCTTTTATTAATACATAGTGTCCTTCTTTGTCTCTTTTAACTGTTTTCCATTTGAAGTCTAATTTATTGGATATTAGTATAGCTACTATTGCTCTTTTCTGATTGTTATTTGCATAAAATATCTTTTCCCAGCCTTTCACTTTCAACCTATGTTTATTCTTGGGTCTAAGATGCGTTTCCTGTAGATGTATATAGATGGGTCCTGTTTTTTAATCCATTCTTCCAGTCTATGTCTTTTGATTGGGGAGTTTAATCCATTAACATTTAGTGTTATTACTGTATGGGCAGTACTTTCTTCTACCATTTTGCCTTTTGTATTTTATGTGTCATATCTAATTTTTCTTCTTTTTATCTTTACTGATAGTCTTCATTTCTACACTCTTTTCCACACCTCTCTCTCTCCTGTATTTTTGTATCTGTCTAGTTACAAAAAGACTAATCTGCCCATTAGTATTTCTTGCAGGGCTGGTGTCTTGGTCACAAATTCTGTCAATGAATTTTTGTCTAAAAATGTTTTAATTTCCCCCTCATTTTTGAAGGACAATTTTGCTGGGTATAGAATTCTTGGTTGGCAGTTTTTCTCTTTTAGTAATTTAAATACATCATCACACTGTCTTCTTGCCTCCATGGTTTCTGCTGAGAAATCTACACATAGTCTTATTGGACCACACTTGTATGTGATGGATTACTTTTCTCTTGCTGCTTTCAAAATTCTCTCTTTCTCTTTGACCTCTGACATTCTGATTAGTAAGTATCTTGGAGTACGTTTATTTGGATCTATTCTGTTTGGGATATGCTGCACTTCTTGGATCTGTAATTTTAAGTCTTTTATAAGAGTTGGGAAATTTGCAGTGATAATTTCCTCCATTAGTTTTTCTCCTCCTTTTGCCTTCTCTTCTCCTTCTGGGACACCCAAAACATGTATATTTATGCGCTTCATGTTGTCATTCAATTCCCTGAGTCCCTGCTCATATTTTTCCATTCTATTCCCTATATTTTCTTTTCCTTGTCGGATTTCAGATATCTGTCCTCTAGTTCACTAATCCTATCTTCTGCCTCTTGAAATCTGACATTGTAGGTTTCTACTGTTTTTTTTTATTATCTCTTCTACTGTGCCTTTCATTCCCAAAAGTTCTGTGATTTGTTTTTTCAGACTTTCAATTTCTTCTTTTGTTCATTCCTTGCCTTCTTTATATCCTCCCTCAATTCACTGATTTGATTTTTGATGAGGTTTTCCATGTCTGTTCAAACATTCTGAATTAATTGTTTCAACTCCTGTACCTCATTTGAATTGTTGGTTTGTTCCTTCAACTGGGCCATATCTTCAATTTTCCTGGTGTGATTCTTTTTTTTTTTTGCTGGTGTCTAGGCATTTAATTACCTTAATTAGTTTATTCTGGAGATTGTTTTCACTTTTTTACTAGGATTTTCTTGCTGGATGCCTTTGTTGTCTATTTGTTCTTTGACATTCAGTTCAGCCTATGCTGGACCACTAGCTTAGGTTTTGTTTAACAGAGTTAAATTTTTCAGTTCTTGTTTCTTGCCCTGCCTGTATTTTGCCTCCCCCCCCCTCCGCCTTAGGAGGGTCTACTTAGGTATTATAGACCAGCCAGATTTTCTCAGACATAACTGGCCTTCTGTCAGGAGGAAAGGGTCACCTGCATCAGTTTTCCATGAGGGTGAGACCCAGCAGGTTGAAAGACTTTCCTGTGAATTCTCTCGGCTCTGTGATTTTCTTATCCTGCCCAGTATGTGGTGCTTGTCTTCCTGTAGGTCCCACCAGCATAAGATGATGCAGTAGCTTTAACTTTGGCAGACTCTCCCTGCTGAAGGCGTGGTTGAGACAGAGGAGAGGTTGTAGGCTGGCTTTAATGGCTTCAAATTTCCGAGCCCTGGGGTCTGAATTTCTTGAGGAAGGGAATCCCCCTGAGCTGGGCCCCATGTCTCCCCTGGGAAAGGCACAGGCTCCAGACAAGCTCTCAAACAAGCTTGTTTCTCCCTATGCCTGGGGAAGTTGCAGCCTGAGAAGCCCTGCCAGTATATCCAAAGGCAGTCAAGCCTTTGTAGAAACCCAGCCACAAAAAAAGAAAGAGAAAAATCTTTCCTAAAACAGGACCCCTGTTCCTCAAGTTTGCCAATCAAGAGCATAAGTTGGTATGTTGCTTTGTGTACTTTCAGATCCTATGTGCCCCCTCCTTTCCTTCAGGGCCCAGATGCTTTCAAGTAGTAGGTGTTGTCTGATCCAAAAAACCTCTGTTTCTTTTTTTTTCTTTTTCCATCAGCCCTGCCCCCTTGGTGCTGGGGCAAAAATCAGCAACCTCTGCTTTGACCAGGTTCGCCTTAGTTGGGGGCCTATTTTTAGTAGTCAGAATTTGTGAATTAAATTGACATTTGAAGCTTAATTGCACTCAGCCCCTGCTGCTGGTAAAGTCCCTTTCCTTTCCCCTCTGGGAAGCAGCCTGTGGGGGAGGGGCACCGGCCACCATGGCTTGGGGCACTCGTGGTTCTGGGGGAGCTCACAGCCAGTCCAGCTGGTCCAGACTGGGGCACACTGCGTGTCTAGTCACTGATGTGGCCCCAGCAGTTGTTCTGTACTGTTCCTTACTATTTACTAGCTGCTCTGGAGGACAGACTAAATCCCACACCTTGCTAAGCCACCGTCTTGGCCTCTCTCTCCCTTCCCCCTTTTGTCAAGAAGGCTTTCTCAATCACTTGATGTCAGGTCTCGGCTCATCCCAGGATTTCTATCCCACATTGCTAGGGAGATTTACACCCTTAGAAATCATGTGCCACACAGGAGGGAAGGCAGTGAGTTCATTGCTGAGTTGGATTAGGGAGAGAGGCCACATCTGAGCAACAAAAGAGGTTCTCAGGGGGTGATTCTTAGGCGTAATTTTAAGTAGTCTTAGCCTATGCTTTGCAGAAATAAGTTTCATAGGGGCAGACCTCAAGATTGAGGGCTCAGCTTATTGATTTAGTTGTCCCTACTGCTTGCAAGAAAACCAGAAATTTCACACGCTATTCAAGATTCTGTGTACTTATGGGGTTCAACTAGACAGACCATACAAGTTAAATTAGGAAATTCACTACCTGAAATATGAATTTTGCACCAAAAAATATACAGAAGTTAAAATTTTAAAATATGGATGATATCATCTTTTATGAAGTATTCTGATATACCTTAGTTCTTCCCAGACCAGCTACACTTATATCTCTACTCAAAGTCTGATAACTTTTTCAACCTTTTAAACAGTTCCTGTATGGGGGTACTGCTGACTTTCATAGCTTCAGAGCTGTAATTCTGAGTCTCAGGTGTCAAATGCCAGCAGTTTCTGGGAATGACCAGGTTATAAACAAACAGCTCAGTATGTCAGAATTTAGAAATAACAGTTACTCCTCTTAAATATAAGAGACTGCTGTAAGAGCTTACAATCTAGGACCCTGTTCTAATTTGCTAGCTGTCAGAATGCAATATACCAGAAATGGAATGGCTTTTAAAAGGGGGAATTTAATGAGTTGCTAGTTTACAGATCTAAGGCCGAGAAAATGTCCCAATTAGAAATGTCCAATCAAAGGCATCCAGGGAAAGATACCTTGGTTCAAGAAGGCTGATGGAGTTCAGGGTTTCTCTCTCAAGTGAGAAGGCACATGGTGGACACAGTCAGGGCTTCTCTCTCTCAGCTGGAAGGGCACATGGCGAATACGGTATCATCTGCTAGCTTACTCTCCTGGCTTCTGGTTTCATGAAGCTCCCACGGAGTCGTTTTCCTTCTTCATCTCCAATGGACTCTCCACTTCGTGGTGCTGCAGCATTCTGTGCTCTCTCTGAATCTCTCATTCTCCTCTTTTATAGGACTTCAGAAACTAATCAAGACCCACTCAAATGGGTGGAGACATGTCATCCCCTAATCCAGTTTAACAACCACTCTTGATTAAATCACATCATCCAGGGAGATAATCTCATTACAGTTTCAAACATACAGTATTGAATAGAGATTATTCTACCTTTATGAAATGGGATTTATATTAAAACATGGCTTTTCTTAGGGGACATAATTCCTTTCAAACCAGCACAGACCCTTTACAATAGGTCCCAACCTGATAACTCATGCTTTCATCTTCAGTTCACTGAGTTTTTTATTATAGCTGGTCCATATGATTGAAGCATGTAATATTTGTCTTTTTGTTCCTTACATTTCATTCAATATACTGTCCTTAAGTTTCATACATCTAGCTGCACGCCTCATAACTTCATTCCTTCTTGTGGCCACTCAGTTGTCCATTGCAGGTATGCACCGTAGTTCCTCCTACCATTCCTCAGTTGTTGAATCCTTAGGCCACCTCCATTCATTGTGGATTGTGAACACTACTGCCATAAACACCACTGCGCAAATGTCCGTTCATGTCCCCACATTCAGTTCCTCCAGGTGTATACTGAGAAAAGGGGTTTCAGGATCATATGGCAACCCTCCCCCCCCGCTTCCTGTGGAACCACCACACTGCCCTTCAAGGGTCTTCACCTCTCATTTTCCCTATGGACAATGAATAGGTACATCTCTTTCTCTGCATTTTCTCTAGCACTTGTTTCTCTCCATTCATTTTTGAAGTTTTATTCACACATCATACAATCCAAGCTAAGTGTACAGACATGACTTTCCCACCATAATCTATATGAAGACATTTCCTTTTCTTCCACAAAGAATCCATACCCCTTCCCCATGCCCACCCCCACCTATAGACATTTAGTTTTGGCATAATGATTTTGTTACATTTGGTGTGAGCATATTACAATGTTACCATTGAGTATAGACCCTAGCTTGCATTGAATGTACTTTTTCCTACCATCTATTTTCTTTTCTTCTTTTTTTTTTAAACATGGGCAGGCACCAGGAATCGAACCTGGGTCCTTGGGCATGGCAGGTAAGCATTCTTACCTGCTGAGCCACAGTGGCCTGCCCTACCATCTATTTTCAATGTCCTACAATATTTGTTCTCCTTCATGCAAAACGTTTTTTTTTAATTTGTACATTTAATCACCATCATTGTCCACTCTAGGCATTCTTAAATTATACCGTGTCAGTCTTTATGCTCTACCTTTCCATCTCATTTCATACGTGCCCCCAGCCCTTCTTCCTCAAACATACTCACATTCAGTTTCATTCAGTGTACTTATGTTATTTTGCTGCAATCAGGTAGATTTGTGCTATCCATTTCTGAATCTTTACATTCAGTCCTCTTACCCAATCTGTATTCCTTCAGCACCAATAGCACAATCTCCACTCTATTTCTATCTCCTGATAGCCTGTGTTCTTAGCTTCAATTTTCCAAGTTCATTCATTAATGTTAGTTCATATTAGTGAGGTCATACAGTATTTGTCCTTTTGTTTCTGGCTAATTTCACTCAGCATAATGTCCTCAAGGTTCACTCAGATTGTTACATGCTTCATGACTTTATTCTGTCTTACAGCTGCATAATATTCCATCAATGTATATACCACAGCTTGTCTAGCCACTTGTCCATTGATAGGCATTTGGATTGTTTCCATCTCTTGGCAATTGTAAGTAATGGTGGTATAAACATTGGTGTACAAATGTCCGTTTGTGTCCTTGCCCTCAGGTCCTCTGAATATATACCTAGTAATGAGATTGCCGGATCATATGGCAATTCTATACTTAACTTCCTGAGGAACTGCCAAACTGCCCTCCAGAGTGGTTGCACCATTTTACATTCCCATAAATACTGAGTAAGTGTGCTTCTTTCTCCACATCCTCTCCAGTACTTGTCATTTTGTATTTTTTTTTTATAATGGCTATTCTAGTGGCTGTCAGATGATATCTCATTGTATTTTTGATTTGCATTTCCCTAGTAGCCAGTAAAGTTGAGCATCTTTTCATGTGCCTTTTATCCATTTGTATTTCCTCTTCTGAGAAGTGTCTGTTTATGTCTTTGGTCCATTTTTAAATTTGAGTTGTCTTTTTGGTTGAGTTGAAGAATCTCTATATATTTTGGATATTAAACCCTTGTCTGATTTGTGGTTTCCAAATATTGTCTCCCATTGCATAGGCTGCCTTTTTTACTTTTTTGACAAAGTTCTTTGATGCACAAAAGTATTTAATTTTGAGGAGTTCCCATTTATCTATTTCTTTTTCCAATGCTGTTACTTTGGGAGTAAGGTCTAGGAAGCCACCTCCTATTACAAAATTTATAAGATATTCCCTACATTTATTCTAAAGGTTTTATGGTCATAACTCTAATGTTTTATGGTCTTAAACTCTAATGTTTAGGTCTTTGATCCATTTTGAGTTAATTTTTATATAGGGTGTGATATATGGATCCTCTTTCATTCTTTTGCATATGGATATCCAGTTCTCCAAGCACCATTTATTGAAAAGGCTACTCTGTCCCAGGTAGGTTGACTTGACTACATTATCAAAGATCAATTGTCCATAGATGAGAAGGTCTATAACTGAACACTCTATTAGATTCCATTGGTCAGTATATCTATCTTTATTCTAGTACCATGCTGTTTTGACCTCTGTAGCTTCATAATATGCTTTAAAGTCAGGTAATGTAAGACCTCCAACTCCATTTTTCTTTCTCAAGATATTTATAGCTATTCAGGGCACCCTTCCCTTCCAAATAAATTTGGTTATTGTTTTTCTAGTTCTGAAAAGTAAGTTTTTGGGATTTTAATTGGTATTGCATTGAATCTATAAATCAGTTTGGGTAGAATTGACATCTTAACTATATTTGGTCTTCCAATCCATGCACACAGTATGCTCTTCCATTTATTTAGGTCTTCCATGATTTCTTTTAGGAATTTCTTATCGTTTTATGTGTGGAGTTCTTTTGTATCCTTATATAAATTTATTCCAAAATATTTTATTATTTTGGTTGCTGTGCCAGTTGAATCTGATGTGTACCCCAGAACAGCCATACTGTTTAATCTTCATTCAATATTCCTGGGTGGAATATTTTTTATTGTTCCAATGGAGATGTGACCCACCCAATTGTTGGTGGTGACTTCTGATTAGATGGATTTCATGGAAATGTGTCTCCACCCATTCAAGGTGGGGTTGTCTATTGGAGCCCTTTAAGAGGGAATCATGTAAAAAGCTGGAGAGTCACCAGAACCAACAGAGCCAACAGAATGAAGAGAACCCTGGGGAAGCTGTTGAAGAGAAAACTAGTAGGTCTTGCCATGTGCCTTTCCAGTTGAAAGAGAAACCCTGAATGTCATCAGCCTTCTTGAACCAAGGATGCTGTGCCAGTTTGAAAGGATGTATGTACCCTAGAAAAGCCATGTTTTAATCCTGTATTAGTTAGGGTTCTCTAGAGAAACAGAATCAACAGGAAATATTCATAAATATAAAATTTATAAAAGTGTCTTATGTAACTGTGGGAATGCAGGCTGTGAAGCTGACAATTCCGATGGATGGTCTAGATAAACTCCACAGGAGAGACTTGCCAGCCAAAGCAGGAGGAGAGCCTCTTTCTTCTGAATCCTCCTAAAAAGGCCTCCAGTGATTAGATTAAGCATCACTCATTGCAGAAGACACTCCCCTTGGCTGATTACAAATGCAATGAGCTGTGGATGCAGCCGATGTGATCATGATTTAATTTTATGAAATGTCTTCATAGCAACAGACAGGCTAGCACTTGCCCAACCAGACAAATAGGTACCACCACTTGGCCAAGTTTACACATGAAACTGACTATGACAAATCCTAATCCCATTTTGTAAAGGCAGCCATTTCTTCTAATCCCTGTTCAGTACTGAATGTTTGAAACTTTAATTAGATCATCTTCCTGGAGATGTGACTCAATCAAGAGTGGTTGTTAAGATGGATTAGGTAGAGACGTGTCTCCATCCATTCGGGTGGGTTTGATTAGTTTACTGGAATCCTATAAAAGAGGAAACATTTTGGAGAATGAGGAATATTCCGAGAGAGCAGAATGACATAGCCATGAGAAGCAGAGAGTCTACCAGGCAGCGACCTTTGTAGATGAAGAAGGAAAATGCCTCCAGGGGAACTTCATGAAATAGGAAGCCAGGAGAGAAAGCTAGCAGATGATGCCATGTTTACCACGTGCCTTTCCAGATGAGAGAGAAACCCTGACAGTGTTCACCATGTGCCTTCTCACTTGAGAGAGAAACCCTATAACTTCATCGGCCTTCTTGAACCATGATATCTTTCCCTGGATGCTTTAGATTGGACATTTCTATAGACTTGTTTTAATTGGAACATTTTCTTGGCCTTATAACTGTAAACTAGCAACTTATTAAATTCCCCTTTTTAAGAGCCATTCCATTTCTGGTATATTGCATTCTGGCAGCTAGCAAACTAGAACAGATGCCTTAGATTGGAAACTCTTATAGCCTTGCCTTACTTTGGGAATTTTCATGGCCTTGGAACTGTAAACTTGCAACTTAATAAATTCCCCCTTTCAAAAGCTGTTCTGTTTTATGGTTATCACATTCTGGCAGCCTAGCAAACTAGAACAGAGTTTGGTACCAGAGAAGTGGAGTGCTGCGGTTTGCTAATACCACACATGTTGGAACGGCTTTTTAAATGGATAAAGTGAAGATTCTGGAAGAGTTGTAAGGAGCTTGATAGAGAAAGCCTAGAATGCCTTGAAGAGACTTGGTAGAAACGTGGACTCTAAAGATATCTCTGATGAGGCTTTAGATAGAAATGATGAGTGTGTAGTTCCAAACTGGAAGGAAGGTATTTTTTGTAAGATGGAAAGCAGAATTTGAGAGTGATGAACTTGGATATTTAGCAGAAGAAATTTCCAAACTAAATGTAGAAAATGCAGCCTGGCTGCTCCTTGAAGGTTATAGGAAAATATGAGAGGAAAGAGATAAGTTGAGAACTGAACTGTTCAGTACAGAGAGAACAGAAATTGATGGTCTGGAAAATTCTGGGCTTCCAGGAAGGAAGAATAGTGTCCCACATGAGGATTTAACCAAACATGGAACTAGTCAGCCATTTCAGAAAAAGCCAGGATTGAAGATGGAGTTATCCAGGAAGGATTTTTGGAAACTCCTTTAGTCTGCTGGCCATGATCCTTGCCTACTACATAGAAAGCTGACAAGAGCATTGTACTGGTTCCATTACCAGTCTGGACTAAGAGGGGCAGAAAAGGGACACATTGGAGGAAAAATAACTTCAGAGGCAGAACAATGGAAGCTAAGGTCTGAAGTCAAGAAACCATGGGCCAGAAGAATGGACCCACCCAAGTACTTGGAGAGGGTGTTTGCCCCAAATGCAGAGGGTGGTTGCAGTGGAATTGTGCTGCCTCAGGCCTTGGAGAGGGTAGGGAACATTTATTGGGGATTGGGGAGAGCCTGGCTGCCACCACATTGTTCTGGAGAGGATGAGTGTGTGCCCCGGAGATGGCATAGAGTCTGGATGCAGCTCTGATGCTTGGAGAGGATGGAACCGAGAAAAAGGTAGTCTCCCTAGTGTCACCCAAGGTTGCATTTGGAGAGAGGTGAGCCACTGCGTTGGCCTTTGGAAAGGGTGGAATTGCTGCTTTCCAAAGCCCAGAGGATAAATGACACTCAGACTTTGAAATCTGATGTCGTTTGCCCTGCAGGTTTTTGGAACTGTATGGGTCTGCTGACCCCTGTGTTTCTTCCAATTTCTTCCTATGGAAATGAGAATATGTATCCTATTACTACCCCTCCTTTGTATGTTAGCAGCAAATAACTTTTCTGGGTTTTACAGGTTCAGAGCCAGAAGAGAATTTTGCTTTATGACAGACAATGCCTGTAGTACAAATTCAATGAGATTTTGTACTGTTTCTGACTTTGTGTTGTATTTCTATTATTGCTGAAATGGTTTAAGTCTTTCTGATATTGTGATGGATTGAATGCACTTTGCATTTGGAAAAAACATGTCTTTTGGGGGTCCAAAGGATGGAATGTGCCAGTTTAAACCTTGTGTACTCCAGAAAAGCCATGTCCTTTAATCCTCATTCGATATTACTGGGTGGAATAATTTTTTATTGTTTCCATGGAGATGTGACCCACCCAATTGTGTGTGGTGACTTCTGATTAGATGGTTTTCTTGGAAATGTGTCTCCACACATTCAAGGTGGAGCTGTTTACTGGAGCGCTTTAAGAGGGAACCATTTTGGAAAAAACTAGAGAGCCATCCGAACTGATAGCCAGCACTCTAGAGCCCAGGGGAAGCCACTGAAGAGAAAGCTAGCAGATACCGCCACGTGCCTTTCCAGCTGAGACAGAAACCCTGAATGTCATCAGCCTTCTTGAACCAAGGTATCTTTCCCTGGATGCCTTAAATTTGGAAACTCATATAGCCTTGCCTTAATTTGGGCATTTTCATCGCCTTAGAACTGTAAACTTGCAACTTAAAACCATTCTGTTTCAGGTATATCACATTCTGGCAGCTAGCAAACAAGAACAGTTGCTATTGTGAATGGATTTTTTTTCTTGATTTCCTCCTCAGATTGCTCATTACTAGTGTATAGAAACACTACTGATTTTTGGGTGTTGATCTTGTACCTTGCCACTTTGTTGTACTCATTTATTAGCTCTAGTAGCTTTGCTGTAGATTTTTTTGGATTTTCAACATATAGTATCATATCATTTGCAGTGAGAGTTTTATTTCTTCCTTTCCAGTTTGGATTCCTTTTATTTCTTTTTTTTAGTCTAATTGCTCTGGACAGAACTTCCAATGCAATGTTGAATGACAGTGGTGACAGTGGGCATCCTTGGCTTGTTCCTGATCTTAGAGGGAAAGCTTTCAGTCTTTCCCCATTGAGGATGATGTTAGCTGGTTTTTTCCATATATTCCTTTTATCATGTTGAGGAAGTTCCCTTCTATTTCTATCCTCTGTTTTTTGTTTGTTTGTTATTTTATTTGTTATATTTCTACCCTTTGAAATGTTTTCATCAAGAAAGGATGTTGAATTTTGCCAAATGCTTTTTCTGCATCATTGAGATGATCATGTGGTTTTTCTGCTTTCATTTGTTGGATATGGTTTATTACATTAACTGATTTTCTTATGTCGAGCCATCCTTGTATACCTGGAATAAATCCCACTTGGTCATGGTGTATAATTCCTTTAATGTGCTACTAGATTCAGTTTGGAAGTATTTTGTTGAGGATTTTTGCATCTATCTTCATTAGAGAGATTGGTCTGTAATTTTCTTTTCTTTTAGTATCTTTTTCTGGCTTTGGTATTAGGGTAATGTTGGCTTCATAGGATGAATTAGGTAGCTTTCCCTTCTCTTCAATTTTTTTGAAGAGTTTGAGCAGGATTGGTACTAATTCTTTCTTGAATGCTTGGTAGAATTCACATGTGAAGCTATCTGGTCCGGACTTTTCTTTTTTGGGCACATCTTGATGGCTGATTCAATCTCTTTACTTGTGATTAGTTTGCTGAGGTCATCTATTTTTTCTCAAGTCAATGTTGGTATTTCATGCCTTTCCAGGAAGTTGTCCATTTTATCCACATTGTCTAATTTATTAGCATATAGTTTCTCATAGTATCCTCTCATTACCTCCTTTATTTCTCTGGGGTCAGTGGTTATGTCTCTCCTTTTCCATTTCCAATTCTGTTTATTTGCGCTCTCTCTCTCTCTCTCTCTCTCTCTCGTCAACCTAGCAAGGGGCCCATCGATTTTATTGATTCTTTTCATGTTCTCAATTTCATTTATTTCTACTCTAATCTTCGTCGTTCCTTTCCTTTTGTTTGCTTTGGGGTTAATTTGCTGTTCTTTCTCTAGTTCTACTAAGTGAATTTAATTCCTCAATTTTTACTCTTTCTTCTTTTTTTAATATAGGCATTTAAGGCAATAAATTTCCTGCTGAGCACTGCCTTTGCTGCATCCCATAAGTTTTGATATGTTGTGTTTTCATTTTCATTTGCCTCTAGATATTTACTGAGTTCTCTTGTAATTTCTTCCTTGACCCACTGGTTATTTAAGAGTGTGCTGTTTGGCATCTATATATGTGTGAATTTTCTGCCCTCTGTCTCTTATTGATTTCCAATTTCATTCCATTATGATCTGAGAAAGTGTTTTTTTTTTAATTTTATTTATTTATTCATTCATTTTTCACATGGGGCAGCTCCAGGAATCGAACCCGGGTCTCTGGCTCAGCAGGTGAGAACTCTGCCACTGTGCCAGTGTTGCCCACCCTGAGAAAGTGTTTTATATTATTTCAATCTTTTTAAATTTACTGAGACTTGCTTTGTGACCCAGCATATGGTCTATCCTTGAGAATGATCCATGAGCAGTTGAGAAAAATGTGGGGCATAATGTTCTGTAAATGTCTGTTATTTATTGTATTATTCAAATTCTCTGTTTCTTTATTGACCCATTGTCTGGATATTCTATCCATTGATGAGAGTGGGGAATTGAAGTCTTCAACTCTTCTAATTTGCTAGCTGCTGAAATGTGATATGCCAGAAATGGAATGGCTTTTAAAAGAGGGAGTTTATTAAGTTGCAAGTTTATAATTCTAAGGCCATGAAAATGTCCCAATTAAAGCAAGTCTATAGAAATGTCCAATCTAAGGCACCAAAAAGAAGTTATGTTCACTCAAGAAAAGCCAATGAAGTCAGGGTCTCTATGTCAACTAGAAAGGCACATGGCAAACATGGTGACATCTTCTTGCTTTCTCTCCAGGCTTCTTGTTTTATGAAGCTTCCCCAGGGGCATTTTCTTTTTCATCTCCAAATGTCTCTGGCTGCATAGGCTCTGATAGTTCTCATAGCTTTCATGGATGTGCTCTTCTCAAAATGCTTCCTTTTTTAAAGGATTCCAGTAAACTAATCAAGACCCACATATAATGTGTGGAATCACATCTCCCTTTAATGAGAGGTTAATACCCACAATTGGATAAGTCACATTTCCGTGGAGATAACCTAATCAAGCTTCCAACCTATAGCACTGAATAGGGATTAGAAGAAATGGTTACTCCACAAGGTTGATTAGGATTAAAACAGGGATTTTCTATGGTACCTAATCCTTTCAAACAGCACATCAACTATTATGATAGAGTTGTCTGTTTCTCTTTTCAGTGTTGTCAGTGTTTGCGTCATGTACTTTGAAGCACTGGCTCAGTGCATAAATATGATTGTTATGTCCTCTTATTGAATTGTTCCTTTTATTAATACATAGTGTCATTCTTTATCTCTTTTAGTTGTTTTACATTTGAAGTCTAGTTTGTCAGATATTAGTATAGCAACTCTTGTTCTTTTCTGATTGTTGTTTGCATGAAATATCTTTTCCCAACCTTTCACTTTCAATCTATTTTTGTCCTTGGGTCTAAAATGAGTCTCCTATAGACAGCATATAGATGGGTATTGTTTTTTTATCCATTCTGCCAGTCTGTGTCTTTTGATTGGGGATTTTAATCCATTAAAACTTAATGTTATTACTTTAAAGGCAGTACTTTCTTTTAC
This sequence comes from Tamandua tetradactyla, assembly GCF_023851605.1. Taxonomy (NCBI): domain Eukaryota; kingdom Metazoa; phylum Chordata; class Mammalia; order Pilosa; family Myrmecophagidae; genus Tamandua; species Tamandua tetradactyla. Next base: position 20,804,297 of record NC_135346.1, read on the forward strand.
CATTTTGTCTTTTGGATTTTATGTGTCACATCTATTTTTTTTCTCTTTTTAACCTTTACTGACAGTCTACGTTTCTACATTCCTCTCCAGACTTCTGTCTCCTGCCTTTTCTATCTGCCTGTAGAGCTCCCTTTAGTATATATATATATATATATTTTTTTTTTTTGGGTGCATGGTCCAGGAATAGAACCCGGGTCTCCTGCGTGAAAGGTGAGCATTCTAACCACTGAACTACCCATGCACCCTCCCCTTAGTATTTCTTATATCTTAGTCACAAATTCTCTCAATGATTGTATGAAAATAGTTTAATCTCCCTTCCATTTTGAAGGATAAAATTTGTGGACATTGAATTCTGGCTGGCAGTTTTTCTCCTTTTAGAATCTTAATTATATCATACCACTCCCTTTTTGCCTCCATGGTTTCTGCTGAGAAATCCATATATAATCTTATGGGGCAGTGTTGGAGCCTGAGAGTACTTCCAGTTCTATCTAATGAGTTGTTAAGAAGTAGAAAAAGGCAAAAAAAAAAAAAAAAGCCTTTTCAGACCTTGACCCCTGTTCCTCAGGTTTGCCAATCAAGAACTTAAGTTGGTATGGGGCTCTATGTATCTCCAGGCCCCATGTGCCCCTTTACTTAGGGTCCCTTTTCCAGTATTTTGTGCTGACTCAAAAAGCCTCTGTGGTTTTTTTTTTTTCTTCTTTTTTTTTCCTGTTAGCTCTGGCCTCTCTCCACAGGGCAAAAACTCCTAATACCTATAGTGCTTATTGCAGGTTTATCTGTGCTGGGGGCCTGTTTTCAGTAGTCAGAATTTGTTAATTCTGCAATTGGAGCTTGGTTGAGCTTAGCCCTTACTGCTAATAATGTCCGTTTCCTTTCCCCTCAGGGAACCAGCCTGTCATGCCCCTGGGGGGCATCCAGGGAAAGATACCTTGGTTCAAGAAGGCCAATGAAGTTCAGGGTTTCTCTCTCAAGTGAGAAGGCACATGGCAAATACAGTCAGGGTTCCTCTCTCATCTGGAGAGGCACATGGTGAATGCAGCCTCATCTGCTAGCTTTCTCTCCTGGCTTCCTGTTTCAGGAAGCTCCCTGGGAGGCATTTCCTTCTTCATCTCCAATGGTCACTGGCTGGTGGACTTTGCTTCTCATGGCTATGTCATTCTCTGCTCTCTCTGAATCTCTCGCATTCTCCAAAATGTTTCCTCCTTTATAGGATTCCAGTAAACTAATCAAGACCCACCCGAATGGGTGGAGACACGTCTCTACCTAACCCACCCCAACAACCACTCTTGATTAAATCACATCTCAAAGGGAGATGATCTAATTACAGATTCAAACATACAGTACTGAATAGGGATTAGAAGAAATGGATGGATTTATAAAATGGGATTAAGATTAAGACATGGCTTTTCTAGTGTACATACATCTTTTCAAACTGGCGCACTCCTGGACCTGTGAATCCTGGCTATGGGAGACAGCACCGTACAGTGGATGCTGATTCAGAGCATACACAGCCTCCTGGAGAACACTACCCCAGCCCTACAAGGTGTTGCCACTAGTTAGCACTGTAATTGGGTCTTCAAAAGACCATTCCACTGTTCTATCAACCCAGATGCCTCTGGGTGATGGTGACATGGTAAGAACAGAGAATTCCATAAACACATGTCCATTCCCACACTTCATTTGCTGTGAAGTGGACTCCGTAAGCAGAAGCAGTGCTGTGTGGAATACCATGATGGTGGATAAGGCATTCTGTAACTCCATGGGTGGTAGTTTTTGCAGAAGCATTGTGTGCACAGAATGCAAACCCATATCTACAGCATGTGTCTAAATACAAAATCTAAAAGAGCATGACTTGGAGGCAGGGCAAGATCATGGCTTAGTGAAGTCTGGAATTTATTTTTCCTCCAGAGCAGCTAGTAAATAGCCAGGAATGTACAGAACAACCACTGACATCATTGACCAGACACACAGCATAAATCACTTCGGACCAGGTGGAATGGCTGAGACCCCATGCAGAACTGTAAATCCCCAAAGCAGTGGCAAAATCATCCTCTGGCTCTGGGCCTGTGAAGCTCAGAACAAGTTATTTACTGCCAACATACAAAGGAGGAACAGTGATGGGATACATGTACCCATTTCCATAGGGAGGAAGGAACACAGGGGCCACCAGACCCATACAGCTTTGAAAACCTGCAGGGCAAACTCCATCAGATTTCAAAGTCTGAGAATCATTTATCTTCGGTGCTTTAGAGAGCAGCAGTCCCACCCTTTCTAAGGGCCTACACAGAGGCCTTCCTCTCTCTGAACACAATCTTGGGGGACATTGAGGAGACCACATTTTTCTCAGCTTCACCCTCTCCAAGGATTGGGGTTGCCCTTGGACTCTCTGCCATCTCTGGGGTACATGCTCAACCCCTTCATACGGTGGCAGCCAGGCTTTCCCCAAACCCCAAGGAATGTGCTTCACTCTCTCCAAGGCCTGAGGTGGCATGACTCTTCCACTTCAATGAGGTGGAAGGCCCATCCTCTGCCTTCGGGGCAAACTCACCCTCTCCACAGGCTTGGGTGGGTCCGCTCTCCTGACCTGAGGCCTCGTGACTTCAGACCCCAGCTTCAATGGTTTTGCCTCTGAAATTATTTTTCCTCCAATGTGTCCCTTCTCTGTCCCTCTCAGTCCTGACTGGCAGTGATTCCCTTTATATAGATATTGCAACACTCTCATTGGCTTTCTATGCAGTAGCCTTGGATCATGTCCATTAGACATAAGGAGTTTCCACAAATCCTTCCTAGATAACTCCATGTCCAATCCTGGCTTTCTCTTAAATGGCTGACTGGTTCCACATTTGGTCAAGTCCTCATGTGGGGCACTGTTCTCTCCATCTCCCTTCCAGAAAGCCCAGAATTCTCCACAACATCAACTTCTGGTTTAATTGAACCCAAGAGTTCAGTTCTCAGCTTATCTCTTTCCTGTTGCATTTCACTATAATCTTTGAGAAGAAACCATGCTGCACAATCGACATTTAATTTGGAGATCTCTTCTGCTAAATATCCAAGTTCATGGCTTTTAAAATCTGCATCCCAGCCAAAGCCTCTAGTCAACTTTGCCAGATTATCTGCCATTTTAAAACAAGGCTCACCTTCCTTCCAGTCTGCAATAATACATGCCTCATTTCTGTCTAGAACTTTGTCACAGGTATCGTTAGAGTCCACATTTCTACCAACAGTCTCTTCAAAGCATTCTAGGCCTTCTCTATCAGGCTTTTCACAACTACTTCAGATTCTTTCCCTTATCCATTTAAAAAGCCATTGCAACATGTTTGGTATCTGCAAACTGCAGCAGCACCCCACTCCTGGTACCAAAATCTATTCTAGTTTGCTAGCTGTTGGAATGCAATATACCAGAAACGAATGGCTTTTAAAAAGGGGAATTTAATAAGTTGCTAGTGTACAGTTCTGAGGCCAAGAAAATGTCCCTATTAAAACAAGTCTATAGAAATGTCAAATCACAGGCATCCAGGGAAAGACACCTGAATTCAAGAAGGCTGATGAAATTCAGGATTTCTCTCTTAAGTGGAAGGGCACATGGCAAACAGTCAGTTTCTCTTTCATCTGGAAAGGCACATGGTGAATACAATCAGCATTTCTCTCTCATCTGAAAGGGCATATGGTGAACATGGCATCATCTGCTAGCTTCTTCTCCTGGCTTCCTGTTTCATGAAGCTCACCGGGACAGATTTTCCTTCTTCATCTCCAAAGGTCACTGACTGGTGGACTCTGCTTCTCATGGCTATGTCATTCTCTGCTTTCTCAGAAACCTCTCTTTCTGCAAAATGTTTCCTCTTTAATAGGACTTCAGAAACTAATCAAGACCCATGCAAATGGATGGAGACATGCCTCCAGCTAATCCAGTTTAACAACCACTGTTGATTAAATTACATCTCTAGGAAGATGATCTAATTACAGATTAAACATACAGTACAGAATAGGGATTAGAAGAAATGGATGGATTTATAAAATGGTATAAATTAAAACATGGCTTTTCTAGGGTACATACATTATTTCAAACCAGCACATGGATCATTACTATTCTGTTGTCTTTTATATTGTGGTTGTGGTATATGGATCCAGTGCCTGTCCAATGCCTAATACAGCTTGCTATAGGGCTGTGGATTGTGGTGGCCCAGACCTCAGCCCCTTCCTAAATGGTCCGTAACAAGCCTGCTTTAGCCAAGGACAAAATTCAAAGAAAGTAAACAGTCTCAACGGAGGGCAAAGACTATAACCACGGATGTAAAAGTGGCATTGATTGTATCCTAGTCTTAAACACTAATCTTGGTAAAACATAAGGTCTTAGGCTCCTTTAATGATTATACTACAGACCCATGTCCTCACACTATATGGAATGTCTTTGTTCTAAAATCATATATTGCTCCTTGCACACCTTCCTGCATCTCCCCTTCCCCTCTCCTTTGCAGAGCACTGACTCTCCGGACTGGCCACAACTGGAGAATCTCTCCTGTTCATAAGTCCCAATAAATCTATGTCTGCTTCTTTGCCTGGTTTATTTTTTGGTCTCACAGCAGCACCAGCCCATGCTCTCTGTATGAACTCGGTCTCAGCCTGAACACTGACTTAAAGAGAAAAATGACCATAAAGTTCCTCAGGGATGACTGAATTTGTGTCACAAATTTATTTCTCACAGTCCTGGTGAACATCTCAGGAAATTTCAATATAGTTTCATCTGGTGAAGCAGTGTCAATATCCTCAAATGGAATTGAGAGGGCTGTTAGAGCTTTAGCAATCAAAACAGGGTTAATCTCTTCAAACAGAGGTGGAAAGGCTGATTCCTCAGGGCATAGACTACAGGTTTATCTGGGAAAGAATTCTCAGAAGAATGTAGGGGTTCAATGTCCCTCTATTATCACCGTCAGCCTATATGACCTCATTCTAAGTTTCAGTACCCCATTCCTTCCCAATGTCTTCCATTTAACAGCAAGGTAGGGAATTCAATTCACATTGTAATTCTGCTACTTGCACGGTGAAATTCTGTGTTTGGATTTCAGAAACCTCAACTCGGCAACTACAAGAAATAAGAGTTTCTTTCAGGGCACACGTAGACACTATGCTGGTTTGAAAGGATTATGTACCCTAGGAAAGCCATGTTTTAATCCTGATCCATCTTGTGGAGGCAGTAGTTTCTTTTAACCCCTATTCAGTACTGTAGGTTTGAAAATTGATTAGATTATCTCCATGAAGATGTGACTTACCCAATTGTGGGTATTAACCTTTGATTAGAGGGAGATGTGGCTCTGCCCATTCCAGGTGGGTCTTGATTAGTTTGCTGGTATCCTTTAAAAAAGGAAACATTTTGGAAAAAGCAAGAGAGCAGCACAGCTATGAGAACCATGAGAGCCCATGAAGCCAGAGACCACTGGAGATGAAGAAGGAATACACCCCCAGGGGAGCTTCATTAAACAAGAAGCCTGGAGAGAAAGCTAACAGATGTCACCATGTTCAACCTGTGCCTTTCCAGCTGAGAAAGAAACCCTGAACTTCATCAGCTTTTCTTGAGTGAAGGTAACATCTTGTGGTGCCTTAATTTGGACATTTTCCTGGACTTAGAACTATAAACTTGCAACTTAATAAATTCCCTCTTTTAAAAGCATTCTGTTTCTGGCATATTGCATTCTGGCAGCTATCAAACTAGAACAGACACTCTCATGTCATTCATGCAATACTTGAGCCGAGACTTTGAAGCCCTGACATCAGACTTTTCCTTAACAACTTTATTAAGCATATTTAGGAACAACCTGTCAACATCATTATACTTTTTCTCTTGTATGTAATATTGTTTTTTTCTTACTGCTTTCAGGATTTTCTGCTTCTCTACAACATTTGACAGACTGATTAGTGTGTGTCTTGGAGAAGGCCTATTTGCATTTATTCTATATGGAGTTCACTGAGCTTCTTTGACTTGTATATTTATGTCCTTTAGAAGGATTGGGAAATTTACCCCCATTATATCCTCAACTAATCTTCCTAGTCCTTTACTCTTCTCTTCTCCTTCTTGGACACCAATGATTCTTGTATTTGTGTGCTTTATTTTGTCCACAATTTCCTGAGCTCTAACTCAAATTTTTCCATCTTTTTTGCCATTTTCTGTTTTGAGTGTTCAAAATCAGTTGTCCTGATCTGTAGTTTGCTTATTCTTTCTTCTGCCTCTTCAAATCTGCTGCTGTGTGTCTCTAGTATGTTTTTCATTTGGTCTACAGTATCTTTAATCTCTGTGATATCTGCTATTTTTAAATTTATTCTTTCAAATTCCTCTTTATGTTCTTGTAGTGCCTTCTTGATCTCCTTCATGTCATTAACCATCCTGGCAGGGGAGGACGTGGCTGTGTAGGTGCACAGGTCTGGGGGGCAGGGCCCTGATCCGTGATGGCCTAGGGTGCAGGGCCCTTTGTGTGCATATGCAGAGCTAGGGCAGCTGGTCAGCTGGTCAGTTGTGCCTCACTACTGGGAATGGACATGGTCCAGCTGTGCAGGTCAGTGCTTTACCAGAGCTGGGGGGTATGACTGGGGACCATGCACGTGCCCTGATCTGGGAGTGCCATAAACCGAGGTACCTGTGCGTGGAGCTCAGGGGGAGCTGTGTGACTGTATGAGCTTGGGGTGGGTGTAGCCTGAGTATGGAGGTAAGCACCTGCAGCCTTTATGTGCTGGCAACCTGCCTGCAGGTAGCAGGGACTGGGAGGTAGGGCTAGGGTGGGGGAGAGGCGAGACTATGCTTGTGTAGGAGAGGTAGTTGGGCTGCCTTTGGAGTGGGGTTGTGGGGCTGGCTTGCGCACAAGGGGTTGGCAGGGTAGGGGCGCTTGGAGAGTGGGGATTTGGGGCGGGTGTCCAGGTTCAGGTGTGGGGTATGGGGTGAGTCGCAGGTCACAGGCCTGCACTGGTGAGGGTAGTACATTCAAGGAAAACGGCTTGGCTTACTTCCTAGTCCCTGTCTCCCCATCCGTGCACTCCTGAGGGCTCCCGGCTTCTGCATTAGGCTGTTTGCACCAGCTGGCTGGTCTCTGGTTCTCTGCTTCTCAGCTCCTCAACTTTTGCTACCAGGGCCACCCTATGTGGTGCAGAAGACTCTCCCAGGTCACCTACACCCTGGAATCACCATCTCAGTCGCCCTGCCATCCCTTCTCTAGCTGTTCCTTGGAACAGGGTTGAACTCAATCTATCCTGTTCCCATCGTTATACTTGTTTTTTTTTTTTTGGCATGGGCAGGCTCCTGGAATCAAACCCTGGTCCCCAACTCAGCAGCCAAGAATTCTTGCCATTGAGTCACTGTTGCACTGTGCCCACCCCCCATCATTATACTTTTTAACATTACAAAAACCTAAAAAGGTATAAATTATACAGTCATCCAGAGCCTTGCCTTTTATAAGCATGTGAGTAGGCATATCCAGTGTTGATGTTTCGTATATCTATATTGCCAGGTCATGCCATGAGCTATTAGCATCCTCTTGACCATGGAAAATAGAGTTATTAGTCCCATTAAATCTAATCAGATTAGAGAACCAATTCAGAAAACACCACAACCAACTTGGAAATCTCCATCTCATGGACATGTCCTCTCCTTTCTCACTTTGTAACTGTTGGGCATTCTTTAAAGAGCCTCCAGGAATATGGATTGAGAACCACCCTTATTCATTTGGGCCACATCTTGACTCAAGCTGACATCTTAAAGAGGTCCTATTTACAATGGGTTCATATCCACAGGAATGTGGACTAAGATTAAGAACAAGCTTTTTTTCGGGGTACATAACTCAATCACAAGTTGGAAAGTCAGAGCTTCTGTTTCCCTTCTCTTCCACCAACTCTCTGTGACTGTGTCTGAATTCAGGGACAAGTAGCAGAAAGAGCAAGAGATTAAAAAAGCAATGGGGATTTACCCAGTGATCTTGGAACTACAGTTCCTGTGGTCAGGGAGAAGAGTTCCCCTTCCTCAGTGCTTTTGGCATCTGCCAGTACTGGAGAGGATGGGACAGGAAAGAAAGGAAAAACACAAAAAGAAAAAGATTGCCCCCCATTGTCTCTGAGCTCTAGAACTTCCCTTTCTGACTCCTGGCCCAATAAGAGACAGGTGACATTGGAACTCTTTCCATCTGGAGTTTGTCTGCCTTTCTGGGTTTCAGACTGCCTTTGAGTCCAGGAAGGGCAATATCAGAGAAAAACTAATAAACCCACCCCTAGTTTAGTAGAACTTCAAATTCTGCTTTCCTTCCCAAGTTTACCTGCTACTATTAACTTTCAGATAGCTGCTCCATTCATTCTATCCAAAATTTATAGCTGCATTTAGTGGGAGAAACAAGTTAAAGTGAGCTTAGTCTATCTTACCTAGAACCAGAACTTTCTTTTTCATAGTGGTAGGTTCCATAAGAATCTCTCTTCTTTTTAACTAGCATATAATTGGGAAAATCACTCAAGCAACCAAGACCCCACTGATAGTGTCATATCTAATAAAATATTTAATTTCATTAGGCATGATAATACTACCGTTAAGAAATATGAATTGTATTTCACATGTGGAATCAATGCTTAAGAAGTCATTCTAAAGGATTTGAACAGTGAATAAAAAAGTATCTGCAAAGTCCCTTGGGAGAATGGTGAGAAAGGGGGGAAATTCAACTTCCCCAAGTGGAGAATTCTTGGTATTCTCACAAGCAGTGGGGACAACCAAAACAATAGGCTGAGCCCTCAATCTTGGGGTTTGTTCATATGAACTTAACCTGGCAGAGGATAGGCTAAACCTACTTAAAATTAGGCCCAAGAGTCACCCCCAGAGAACCACTTTTGTTTCTCAGATGTGGCCTCTCTCTCTCAGTCAACATGATAAGCAAACTCACAGCCCTCCCCCTCTCTACGTGGGACATGACTCCCAGGGGTGTGGACCTTCCTGGCAATGTGGGACAGAAATCCTAGAATGTGCTGGATTGAGGAAACCTTCTCAATTTGTCAATGGCTGAGAGATTCCAAACAGAGTCGAGAGGTTATCCTGGAGGTTATTCTTATGTATTAAATAGATATCACCTTTTTAGTTAAGGCATAACAGAGAAGCTGAAGGGAACTGCCTGAAAATGTATAGCTGTGTTCCAATAGCCATGTTCCTTGAAGATGATTGTATAATGATATAACTTTTGCAATGTGACTGTGTGATTGTGAAAACCTTGTGTCTGATGCTCCTTTTGTCTACCTTATGGACAGATGAGTAAAACATATGGATTAAAAATAAATAAATAATAGGGGTGTGCTGGTTTGAAAGGAAGCATGCCCCCTAAGAAAAGCCATGTTTTAATATAAATCCCAGTTCATAAAGGTAGAATAATCTCTATTCAATTCTGTATGTTTGAAACAGTAATGAGATCATCTCCCTGGTTGATGTGATTTAGTTAAGAATAGTTGTTAAACTGGATTAGGGGATGACATGTCTCCACCCATTTGAGTGGGTCTTGATTAGTTTCTGAATTCCTATCAAAGAGGAAACATTTTGGAGAATGAGAGATTCAGAGAGACTCAGAAAGGGCAGAGAATGCTGCAGCACCACGAAGCAGAGAGTCCATCAGCCAGTGACCTTTGGAGATGAAGAAGGAAAATGCCTCCTGGGGAGCTTCATGAAATAGGAAGCCAGGAGAGAAAGCTAGCAGATGATGCCGTATTTGCCATGTGCCCTTCCAGCTGAGAGAAAAGCCCTGACTGTGTTTTCCATGTGCCATCTCACTTGAGAGAGAAACCCTGAACTTCATCGGCCTTCTTGAACCAAGGTATCTTTCCCTGGATGCCTTTGATTGGACATTACTATAGCCTTATTGTAATTGGGACATTTTCTTGGCCTTAGAACTGTAAACTAACAACTCATTAAATCACCCCTTTTAAAAGCCATTCCGTTTCTGGTATATTGCATTCCAGCAGCTAGCAAACTAGAACAGATTTTGGTACCAGGAGTGGGGTACTGCTGTGGTTTGCAGATACCAAACATGTTGGAATGGCTTTTTAAATGGATAAGGGGAAGATTCTGGAAGAGCTGTGAAAAGCTTGATAGAGAAGGCCTAGACTGCTTTGGAGAGACTGTTTGTAGGAATGTGGACTCTAAGGATACCTCTGATGAGGCCTTAGACAGAAATGAGGCACGTGCTATTGAAAACTGGAAGGAAAGTGAGCCTTGTTTTAAAATGGCAGATAATCTGGCAAAATTGACTAATAGCTTTGGCTGGAAGGTAGATTTTAAAAGCCATGAACTTGGATATTTAGCAGAAGAGATTTCCAAATTAAGTGTCTAAAGTGCAGCCTGGTTTCTCCTCACAGCTTATAGTGAAATGCGAAAGGAAAGAGATAAGCTGAGAACTGAACTCTTGAGAAAAAAGAAACCAGAAATTGAGGTCCTGGAAAATTCTGGGCCTACAGAAAGGGAGACTCCAGAGTATAGTGCCCTGTGTGTGGATTTAACCAAATGTGGAACCAGCCAGCCATTTCAGAGAAAGCCAGGATCGGACATGAAGTTATCCAGGAAGGATTTGTGGAAACTCTTTATGTCTGATGGGCATGATCTGAGGCTACTGCATAGAAAGCCAATGAGAGTGCTGTGGGACTTGTATGAACAGAGCTGCTGCCAGTCTGGACTGAGGGGTTCAGAGAAGGGACCCATTGGAGGAAAAATAGCTTCAGAGGCAAAACCATGGAGGCTGGAGTCTGAAGTCAAGAAGTCTCGGGCCAGGAGAGCGGACCCATCCAAATCTGTTGAGAGGGTGAGTTTTCCCCAAAGGCAGAGAATGGGCCTTCCACCTGGTTGCAGTGGAAGAGTCATGCTGCCTCAGGCCTTGGAGAAGGTGAAGACATTCCTTGGGGTTTGGGGAGAGCCTGGCTGCCACCACATGGAGGGGTTGAGCGTGTGCCCAGGAGATGGCAGAGAGCCCGGGTGTGGCCCCAATGCTTGGAGAGGGTGGAGCCGAGAAAAAGGTGGTCTCCCCAATATCCCCCAAGGTTGCATTCAGAGAGAGGCGGCATAGGCATCTGGAAAGGGTGGGACTGCCACCTTCTAAAGCCTTGAGGATAAATGAGTCTCAGACTTTGAAATCTAATGGACTTTGCCCTGTGGGTTTTCAAAACTGTATGGGAGGGCGGGCCGCGGTGGCTCAGCGGGCAAAGTGCTTGCCTGCTATGCCGGAGGACCTCGGTTCGATTCCCGGCCCCAGCCCATGTAACAAAAACAAAGAAACAAAATACAATAAAAAAACAAGAAAATGTTTAAAAATGTTTCCCTTTCTTCCTTCCTTCCTTCCTTCTATCCTTCCTTCCTTCTCTCTGTCTTTCCTTTAAAAAAAAAAAAAAAAAAAAAAAAAAAAAAAAAAAAAAATGTATGGGTCCGGTGACCCCTGTGTTCCTTCCTCCCTATGGAAATGTGTCTATGTATCCTGTGAATGTTCCTTCTTTGTATGTTGGCAGCAAATAACTTGTTATGAGTTTCAAAGGTCCAGAGCAAATGGAGAGAATTTTGCCTTAGGACAGACCATGCCTATAACTGACTTGATGAGATTTTTTACTGTCTCTAATTTTGTACTTCATTGTATTGCTACTGATAGGTTTAAGGATTTCTGATATTGTTATGAAATTAATGTATTTTGTATATGGAAAAAACATGTCTTTTTTAGGGGCCAGAGGGTGGAATGTGCTAGTTTGAAAGGAAGCATGCCCCCTAAGAAAAGCCATGTTTTAATATAAATCCCAGTTCATAAAGGTAGAATAATATCTATTCAATACTGTATGTTTGAAACTGTAATGAGATCATCTCCCTGGATGATGTCATTTAGTCAAGAATGGTTGTTAAACTGGATTAGGAGATGACATGTCTCCACCCATTTGAGTGGCTCTTGATTAGTTTCTGAAGTCCTATCAAAGAGGAAACATTTTGGAGAATGAGAGATTCAGAGAGACTCAGAGAGGGCAGAGAATGCTGCAGCACCACGAAGCAGAGAGTCCATCAGCCAGTGACCTTTGGAGATGAAGAAGGAAAATGCCTCCCGGGGAGCTTCATGAAATAGGAAGCCAGGAGAGAAAGCTAGCAGATGATGCCGTATTTGCCATGTGCCCTTCCAGCTGAGAGAAAAGCCCTGACTGTGTTTGCCATGTGCCATCTCACTTGAGAGAGAAACCCTGAACTTCATCAGCCTTCTTGAACCAAGGTATCTTTCCCTGGATGCCTTTGATTGGACATTACTATAGTCTTGTTGTAATTGGGACATTTTCTTGGCCTTAGAACTGTAAACTAACAACTCATTAAATCAGCCCTTTTAAAAGCCATTCCATTTCTGGTATATGGCATTCCGGCAGCTAGCAAACTAGAACAAGGGGGAACAAATGTTAAAATAAATTTAGTAGACTGAAATGCTAGTGATCAATGAAAGGAAGGGGTATGGTAAGGATGAATTTTTTTCTGTTTTCTTTTTTATTTCTTTTTCTGAATTGAGGCAAATGTTCTAAGAAATGATCATGATGATGAAAATACAACTATGTGATGAAAAAAAGAATGTTCATATTGTATGTTGATTGGTTTTATTAATAAAAATTAAAAAAATAAATCGTTCTAAGAATCTGGCTTAGTATCTGTTCTTTTGGGCTTGTAGATCTTAGTTTTGCAGGGAGTGAGACATGTTACTTCCTGACAGGCCAGAGATTTTAGCAAATTTTGGGAAGCTAGGGGAAAGAAGAATTCACTCATTTTGATAAGTGCTGAAAGTGAAACCCATTTGAAATGAATATCTTGGTTTTGGTTTTTAAGCATTGGAATAGATAAAGCAAACAAGAGAAAGAAGATTATCTCTGAAAGGGGCCGTTGAAAGTACAATCTCGGATTCCTTACATAATCTCTAGACAGAAGCTGATTTTGTGGACAAAGTAGTTTCTTAGCACTGTACGGTTCTGGATTTTGGCTGCATGACAAGGAGGCTCATATGTGTTAATGAATACCCTTTCTTCACCTGTGCCAACAAATCCAGCCAAACCATCACCACAGCCAACCCCACAATGGGACAGCTTTTAAAAAGTGATGAAGAATAATATTTAGGAAGTATTCATAATCACACGGAGGGGCTGTTAAGAAAAAATATCCAAAACATAAAAACAAGGCCAAAGATGACATTTCAAGATAATTTTAGAGCATCTTGTGCAAGATTTCTTAAGGGTCATTTGTCTGTAGGGGGATGTACCTTAGTTTGCACAATTGATTGGTGCCCAGACTTTATTCAGTTCTGTGAAATTGATAATGGTGTGATGATTTCTTGTCTGTCAAAGAAAGCAATTAGCCACCCACATTTTATTGTCTTGATGGATATTAACTATTTTGGAATGTCACTTGGGAATCTTATTTTAGCACTTTTTTTTCCCTCTGCTGATAAAATTCATGTTTCTCATATCTTTGGAACCAGCTTGTTATCTTGCTGTTATCATTATCAGTGAGTTAAATAAAACTTTCATCATTTCACTGTCTGTGTGAAAATTATGTTTTTAACATTTTGAGAATAATACTTTGACATAATGCTGTAAGTAACATCATCCTACTTTGTGGGAAACTGCTTATGGCACCGGCAGTGTGCCGGCCATCTTGTGGTCTGACGCCATCTTAGGTACTAACTCAAGTTAAGTCTCTATCTCAAGTTAAGTTTCTATTTCCTCACTTCTGCTCTGCCCTTCCCCGAAATCAGCTGACCAGCCTTGGCTAATCTGCCTTTCCCAACTTAGTCTCTGCTGATTGGTTGCTTAACCGCAGGGTAACGCCCAACCTCTGCTAACACCCGATACAAGTCACCTCCCCTTTCTTATTGCATAAATACCCTGGATTTACCCTCAATAAACGAGACTTGATCAGAATCCTGTCTTGTCTCCATTCTCTGTGTCTCTTGTCCCTATCCATTCTCACTCCCTCCCTCAGGTCCAGGTTCATCTGTCCCGTGGGTCGGGTCAAGTAGCGCCCGAACAGGGACCTGAGTAGAGGGGTCCAGTGAAGAACGCTGACTGTGAAACCCTGGCCAGGTCCAAGTAGCAGAATAATAAGGCGCGAATAATAGGCTCAAAGGAGCAGCATAGAGGACACTGCGGGGGAACCTGCCCTGCAGCCAGGATCCTCAGTAAGTGGTCAGCGATTATGGGACAAGCAATTAGTCAGCATGAAACTTTTGTAGAAGGTTTAAAAAATGCTTTAAAGACACGGGGAGTAAAGGTTAAAGTTAAAGATTTGTTACAATTTTTTGAATTTTTAAAAGAAGTTTGTCCCTGGTTCCCACAAGAGATAAGGCACCTCCTGAAATGGGGGAGGAACTTGGTGCCTCCGGAATTTGAGACAGACTTTCGGATTTATGTTTTATGCCTCAGCATAGGAATATTCCTTTACTAAGAAACTGAAAGGGTACATGCCTCCTGGAATTTGGGAGGGCTTTCGGATTTATGTTTTATAATGGGCAACTCACCGTCAATACAACAGGAATATTTATATTTACTTAAGGAATTGTTACACTCCACGGGTATGGAGGCTTCTGATGCTCTACTTAAGAAATTTTTAAACATGTCACACAAAAATGTTATTGGTTTCAGCATAAAGGCTGTAATGTTTCCTATTATTATACTTGTGGTATCTGTTCTATTCACCTAATGTTGCCATTACATGCAGCTCATGTTGCTATCACATGACCTTGAAAAGAAACAATTAAAATGTGCACTCTAGCTGGGAGGACTGGCTATCCTCCTGGACAGAGACGTACTTTCATAAAGATATCTCCCCAGAAAGCTCCTCTTGGTCCCTAGCCAGTTCCCAGAGGACCAAACTGGGCCTGGTCATGTAAGCAAATTGGAATTTGACCACTATTATAACAAATATATATATATATATATATATATATATATATATATATATATATATATATATATATATATATATATATCGTACACGTTGCATGCAATCAATTTAAAATTAGCAAAAACACACTACCAATTATAAAGAATCCTCGTCCCTGCATTCCTTTTCAATCAATCCAATAAATTCATTTTACAAAATCTGATCATTTACTATGAATGCATATCACTATTAACACTCTGCTTTCAATTTTGCTACTTGTCACTTTAAAAATTCCTAATTATATGTTGCAAAACTTATTTAATATTTTACAAGATCATTCTGATTTATTAAGCAAAAAGCAATTAACATCCTGAGCTCTCCCTGCTGTGCAGTCAGAGTCTTGGAGTCTAGAAGCCTGGCTGGAATGTGGCATTGCCTCTCTACTCTCCAGTTAACTCCAGCTCAGGCCTAGAACCTATGCTTAAAAAGGTCTAAGTGTTAATGTGGTTTTCCTTTGCCCAGGGCAGAGTCCTGAGCAACTAACTTTTTCCTATAGAAATGTCATGGGAGTGCCTCCCATGGCCTTGGAAATTGGGGGCATAGCTAAGCTGGACTTTGCAAGCAAAGTCCTCCCAGGCTGGAAAGGCACACAAGCTATAACTGAGCCAGCCTGGAGCTGGATTCCTGGCCGGAAAAGTACCTCAGCCCTCTAAAGACACCCTCCATTTCTGGGCAAGGGATAGGTCAAAGTCAAAATCCTGAAAAAAGTATTAATCTTAAAAGACAAGGAAGAAAATCAAGGAACCATACAGCCATATGTCATCCAAGGGCTCCCTATTAATCTCTGGGGTAGAGACCTATTGTCCCAATTAGGACTCCTTATGTTCAGCCCCAGTGACGCAGTCACTGCTCAAATGCTTTCTCAAGGGTTCCGGCCAGGAAAAGGGCTAGGAAAGAATGAATCAGGCATTGCACAACCTTTAGAAATCAAAGGACAGCTTGACAAAAAGGGACTGGGAAATTTATCCTAGGGATCATTGATCCTCCTGTACCCCATGCAGAAAAAATCACATGGCTCTCAAATGAGCCAGTATGGGTAGATCAATGGCCCTTGTCTACTGAAAAACTTCAGGCTGCACAACAGTTAGTACAGGAACAAATTAGTGCAGGTCATATCACTGAAAGTAGCTCACCTTGGAACACACCTATCTTTGTCATTAAGAAAAAATCAGGAAAATGGAGGTTATTGCAGGACTTAAGGGCAGTAAACAAAACTATGGTACTCATGGAAGCTTTACAGCCAGGATTGCCCTCTCCTGTAGCCATTCCCCTCAATCACTATAAAAGCATTATAGATCTTAAAGACTGTTTCTTTACCATTCCTCTACACCCAGAAGATCAAAAGCGCTTTGCGTTCAGTGTACCATCCACCAATTTCAGAGAACCCATGAAGAGGTACCAATGGAAAGTTCTGCCCCAAGGTATGGCTAATAGCCCTACCTTGTGCCAGAAATTCATAAGTTTAGCCATTTCAGGTACTAGAAAAAGATGGGAAGCTCTTTATATTATTCATTATATGGATGATATATTAATAGCAGGAAAAGATGGTCAGGACGTTTTAAAATGTTATCATGATCTAACTAAAGCTTTAGCATTTCATGGACTCCAAATAGCCCCTGAAAAGGTTCGGTTACAAAACCCATACACATATCTAGGGTTTCACTTAAATAGAAATAAAGTCATCATCCAAAAAATGGAATTAAGATTGAAAAAATTATCAACTTTAAATAACTTCCAAAAACTTTTAGGAGACATTAACTGACTCTGGCCTTACCTAAAGTTAACCAATGGGATCTCAAACCATTATTTGACCTCCTTCAGGGAGATTCTAACCCCAATTCCCCCAGGACCATCACCCCCGAGGGTCGTGAAGCAATTAACAAAGTAGAACAAGCTATCCAATCACAATTTGTTACTTTCATAGATTACACTCAACCATTAGCTCTAGTGATTTGTCGAACAGCTTATACACCTACGGCTGTGTTTTGGCAAAAGGCACCTATTATGTAGGTTCATCTACACGCTTCTCCCGCAAAAACTATTTACCCCTACTACCAGGCGGTTGCCGATATCATTCTCTTAGGTCGAGAACAAAGTATCAAGTATTTTGGTAAAGATCCAGAAACAATTATTCAACCATACACTATAGCACAGGTTAACTGGTTTTTTTAAACTACAGACTGTTGGTCTATCGCCTGCACCTCTTACTCTGGTCAAATAGACAATCATTACCCTAACAATAAACTTTTGCATTTTATTAGCACTCATGACTTTGTATTTCCCCTTAAAACTTCCTTGCAACCAATTGAAGATGCCCTCTTAATATTGACTGATGGGTCCTCATCAGGGATCGCTGCTTATGTTATCAATAATGAAATTATTCAATTCCAAATGCACTGCAATTCTGCTTCAATAACAGAACTACAAGCAGTCATAGCAGTGTTTTCAGCCTATCCAAACAAATCCTTCAATCTTTATACAGATAGTGCTTATATTGCTCGATCTGTGCCACTATTGGAAACCGCAGCTCAAATTAAAAATGCTTCTCAAGCAGCTTGTCTGTTTATTCAACTACAATCCCTCATTCAAAATACAACCCAACAATTCTTTATCGGTCACCTTAGAGCTCATACTAATCTCCCTGGGCCACTGTCCCTAGGAAACCAATTAGCTAACCAAGCCACACGTATCACGTGCTGTGCAAACATTGTCCTCAGTAACCAACTATCCGACTTAGTCACAAAGGCTATGGAAGCTCATAAACTGCATCATCTCAATGCTCGCACTTTAAGACTAATGTTTCATATCACCAAATAGCAAGCTCGCCAAATAGTTAAACAGTGCCCAAACTGCGTCACACATCGGCCTACACCACATTTAGGGGTTAACCCCTGAGGTTTAGTGCCCAATGCATTATGGCAAATGGATGTAACACACATCCCAAAATTTGGCAATCTCAAATATGTGCATGTTAGCATAGACACCTTTAGTGGATTAATATTTGCTACACCCCAAACCGGTGAAGCAAGAAAACAAATTATTGCACACATATTAGCAGCCATGCCTGTGCTAGGGACCCCACAGCATATAAAAACTGATAACGGTCCTGGATACACAGGTCAAATGTTTAAAAAATTTTGCCAACAACTACAAATCAAACACACCACAGGCATACCATATAACCCACGAGGACAAGGAATAGTAGAACGAGCAAATTTATCCTTAAAAAACACCACTGAAAAAATAAAACAGGGGGAGTGGTAACCCACTAAAAGATCACCCAGAAACCTAATATCAAATTCTCTTTTAATTTTTAATTTTTTAACCTTGGATCAGGATGGACGTTCTGCTGCAGAACGATTCTGGCACACAGAATCGAAAACACAGTTTGCCACGGTCCTATGGAAAGACCCATTAGATAATACGTGGCATGGACCAGATCCTGTTCTAATATGGGGCAGAGGATTGGTCTGCATATATTCCAAGGAATTAGATTCAGCCAGATGGTTGCCAGAGTGATTGGTAAAACAAATAAACAATAATAATCTGTCCAGGGCAGAGAAATCGCCCTGAGAGAAGCTATTATTTTTTCTTTCTTTTCCAGCACATCTGAAGCCACTAACAAACCGGTGAGCCCTGCTGTTTGCCTAGCGACAGTTGCCCCTAAGGATTGGAATCCATTAGAAAGAATTCTGGTTGCTGTAGCATATTTATGCAAAGTAGGGTGCTTTGCTACGTTAGCTTGTCTCCCTTTCTAAGCGCAGGCCAATAGCACTGTAATCAAAGATGGCTCCATCAGGATTAATATCCTGCATACTTATCATCTTGGGTTTACTCCTGAAAGGCTCTTATGGTGGCTGGGATGACCCACAGGCCATCAGAAAGCTGGTAAATAAAATCCATGCCGGCGCTTGCAACTGCTATGAGGAAATTGAAGCCACACCCTTGACAGGAATCTATACGTTGCAGCGAAATTGTGGTGAGAAGGTAGCCTACCTATTAACTGGTCATGCCTCCGAGGCAGGGAATTATCAAAGATGGGTTTGTTTGAAGCCTCCTGACATAGAATTCCCCGTTAATGGGGTATTACCAAAGTGTAATTCTACCACAATATATCCCTCTATTCACAGTGTATGAACAAAAGCAATAATAAAACTTACTATTTTACTAAATTGGCTCGCACAGATTTAATGTTTAAGACGCCTGAAAGTTTAGGCAACTCTAAGCTCCAACTAAACAACTGCGGCGGCAGCGACACCAGAATAGGGAAGGAGGTGTGCTGGCCACCTACACCTCCAATACACATGTCAAACGGAGGAGGTCCACAAGATCAGGTCAGAGAGCTCATAGTCAAGAAGAAATTACAAATAATGATTGATCACTTGTATCCTCAGCTCCATTATCACCTGTCAGCTAAAGTAAAAACCCAAGACATAAATCCAGACCCTCAAACTTTTGATATTTTTAACCGCCACTTGGAAGCTACTTAATAACTCCAAGCCAAGTTTGGCTTCTAATTGCTGGCTTTGCCTACAGATGGGAGGCCCCCTGCCCCTTGCCTTGCCACCATGCAATAATACCTATGGCAACCTCTCTAGCTCTTGCAGTATCTCCATACCTTTTCGAGTACTGCCTAAGTTTGAGAACAGCACTCTTTGTTTCTCCTTGCTGTCCTCTAATGATAGTAATAAAATAGATCTCAGCATACTCTCTATCGGTTTTCAGGAGACAATCTATATCTCTGATCCCCTCTGTCCCACTAATGGCACTATATTTATATGCAGCGGTAGCCTTGCTTATACTACACTCCCACAAAACTGGACTGGGTTGTGTGTCTTAGGTATACCCCTTCCTAACATTGATGTCATCAGAGGGGAGGAGCCAGTACCTATTCCCAGACTAGACCTTATTGCTGGCCGCCACAAAAGGGCCATGCAGATGCTTCCCTTCCTGGCTACGATAGGCATTGCTGGAGCTTTAACTGCTGGATCTGCTGGTTTAGGGATTTCTATCACTCAATATACTAAAATTATCCAAACAATTAATTGAGGATGTGCAAACTTTATCAGGCACTATTCAGGATATTCTAGATCAATTAGACTCCCTTGCTGAGGTAGTCCTACAAAATCGAAGAGGATTAGATTTATTAACCGCAGAGCATGGGGAAATATGCTTGGCTTTGCAGGAACGCTGCTGCTTCTACACCAACAAGTCAGGCATCATCAAAGACAAAATTAATAAGTTTCAAGAAGATCTGATGAAAAGAAGAAGAGAACTGGCTGAGACCCCTCTGTGGAGCGGGTTTAATGGACTATTGCCTTATTTTCTCCCACTTCTAGGACCCTTGCTTGGCTTACTAATACTAATTTCACTAGGACCTATCCTCTTCAATAAATTGATGACCTTCTTAAAACAACAAACTGAAGCCATAAAAATGCAGCCCCTCCAGGTCCATTACCATAGACTAGACATAGCAGATTGAGATGGTAATCTTGATGATTACCTATAAAAGACACTTCATCTGCACATTCCAGAGTGCTGGACTGGGTAGCCAATGACGGGCAACTGGACACCTTAGTCTGAGCAATCTAATACCTAAGACAGAGGCCTGGCCTCATGCTGCCCTAAGCCTCCATGACGGGTAAGGTTTCAGGTTGCCTACTTTGTGGTGTCCCGACCTAAGACAGGCACAGTCCCCTTGGAATAGGCTGTTGTCACAGTCTCCACCTTTTTTGAAAATAATAAAAAAGGGGGACCTGTGGGAAACTGCTTATGGCACTGGCAGTGTACCGGCCATCTTGTGGTCTGACGCCATCTTAGGTACTAACTCAAGTTAAGTCTCTATCTCAAGTTAAGTTTCTATTTCCTCACTTCTGCTCTGCCCTTTCCCGAAATCAGCTGACCAGCCTTGGCTAATCTGCCTTTCCCAACTTAGTCTCTGCTGATTGGTTGCTTAACCGCAGGGTAACGCCCAACCTCTGCTAACACCCGATACAAGTCACCTCCCCTTTCTTATTGCATAAATACCCTGGATTTACCCTCAATAAACGAGACTTGATCAGAATCCTGTCTTGTCTCCATTCTCTGTGTCTCTTGTCCCTATCCATTCTCACTCCCTCCCTCAGGTCCAGGTTCGTCTGTCCAGCGGGTCCGGTCACTACTTGTCTTTCTTTATGATGGTTTTTTGGATACAACCCTCATATGGCACTGCTGATTGTAGAGTATTCTATTTAATTTTTTTTTTTACATGGGCAGGCACTGGGAATCGAACCCGGGTCCTCTGGCATCGCAGGCAAGCATTCCTGCCTGCTGAGCCACCGTGGCCCACCCTATTCTATTTAATTTGATTAAGGGGTTCTTGTTGCTCTTCAGAATGGCTGCATGAGACTACACTCCCGCCAGCAGCGCACGAGGTATTTTTTTTTTTTTTTTTTTTTTTTTTTTAAAGAGAGAGGGAGGAAGGGAAGGAAAGACAGAGAAGGAAGGAAGGATAGAAGGAAGGAAGGGAAACATCTTTAAACATTTTCTTGTTTTATTATATTTTGTTTGTTTGTTTGTTTTTTACATGGGCTAGGGCCGGGAATCGAACCGGGGTCCTCCGGCATGGCAGGCAAGCACTCTTGCCCGCTAAGCCACCGCGGCCCGCCCACGAGGTATTTTATCTTGACATTATTTTCTGTATGTGGAATTACTAGCTACTTGGGATAGAATCCCCCCCAAAAGTCATGCTCGAGTCCTAAACCCCAGTCCCATGATGTGACCCCATTTGGAAATAGGACCTTTGAAGATGTTATTATTAGTTAAAGTGTGAATGAAGGTGGCGCTTAATCCATGTGGCCGAAGTCGTCCTGATAAACAAGGGAAATTGGACATAGAAGTAGGAGTCAGAAACCAGAAGAGCAGACGCAAGGTAAGAGAGATTTCCATGTGACAGAGAATTGCTAGAATGTTCAGACTCGGGGATAAAGAAAGCCCTGCCAATACCTTAATGTTGGGCTTTTAGTCTCCAAAACTGAGACAATAAATTCCTGTAATTTAAGCCAGCCAGGTTGTGGTACTTGTCATAGTAGCGCTGGTAAACAGAGACACTAGCTTTCTTATTTTCACCATTACGATAGACATAAATGTTACCTCATTTTCATTTCTCTGATTATTAATGTGTATGAGCATCTTTTCTTTTGATTTTACATTTTGGTTAGTTGTGTGTTTCTCCACTGCCATTCTTTTTATTGTTGATGTTCTCATGTGTTTCAGATATGAGTTGCTTGTCATTTTAGTTCCAGTTTAGTTTCATTGCAACTATCTTCTCTTAAAGTATTGTCTGTTAGCTTTAAAATGGTTTCTATATTGCCAAAATCCTTCATTATTCTACATTCCAGGACTTAGTCTTTATTTCTAGTCTCTATTTTATTTACTTTCATTACTTGAGAACCTCATTTTGCCTCTTGGCTTTAAATATTTTATGCTAACCTCCAAGTTTATAACTTCAGCTTATAGATTTTCCCAAACTCCAGCTTCAAACATCAAATGCCATAGTTGACAATTCCACTTAGAATAATTAATATACATCTACATCTTAATATACCCAAGGTGAGCTCTTGATTTTTCTCCACAAATCTGCTACTCTCACAGTCTTATCCATCTGAATTGATGGGTAGTTGCTGAAGCAATAAACTACTGGCTCACTCTTGGCTTGCTTTCTCTCAAATCTAAACCTAACACAAATCTATAAATTTCATTATAATAATTTATTTAGCAGATATACACTGAATACCTAGTATGTTCTATGCACTCTTCTAGGGAATGGGTGTACATCACTAAAAAAGCATATAAAGAACCCAGCCTTTGAGGAATTATATTAGAAGGAAACACAACAGTAAGTACGTAAATTGTGTATAATAAGGTAAAGTTAAAAAATATTTTTGCATGAAGAAAAGTTGAAAGATTAAGAGGGTCAGCAATCTGTGTGGGGGTGGGAAAGATAAATTTCAATACTAAATAGGTAAATAGCATAATCAGGGTAGGCCTCAGTGAGAAGTTAAATTTAAGCAAAGATTTGAAGGAGATGAGGGAGTTAGCCAAGTGGTTTTCTTGGGGAAAAACATTCCAGGAAGAGGGAAAACTGTAGCTTTTCTACTATAGCTAGAAACTCTAAGGAAGAAGCGTGTTTTCAAGGAACAGCGAAGAGGTTGGTGTGGCTGGGGCAGAGAGAGGCGGCCACCACGAAATGAGATCAACTTGCTGATGGGAGAACAGATTATTTGGGCCCTGTTTGTCACTGTAAGTTTTGTTTTTGGTGTTCTCAGTGAAGTTGGGATATAAAAATCTACTCTTTTTGGTACAAGAATAATATGATGTGGCTAAAGCATTAGTCTGGCTGCTGTGTTTACAACATAAGGAGGAAGGGGTAAAAGCAAGAATGAATGATAGGAGACTATTGCAGTAATCCTAAAGAGAGATTATGGTGATGTTGACCAGGCAGCAGTAGTGAGACAAATAAAATTTGATTTTGAAGATTTTTTTCAACTGATGCAAAATTTAAAACCAAAAGAAAACTTGTGAGAAAAGGACATGAACATTCATATATCCTTTATTCAGGTCTATCGACTGTTAGTTTGCCACATTTTCTATCATAATTTCAAAATGTCAATTATGAATATGCATCAATTTATGGTATGTTGAAGACATCATGACTCTTTATTCTGAAATTCTTCAGCTTGTCCCTGCCTTCTAAGAATGACTTCTTTTTCTAACGTGGCGGGACAATGACCACATTAAGATATTTGACATTATTACAATTCTGTTATCTTACATGTAGTCCAAATTCAAATTTCACAAATTTTCCCAATAATATATTTGTTCTAGTTTGCTAGCTGCCAGAATGCAACACACCAGAGATGGATTGGCTTTTAATAAAAGGGGATTTAATTTGTTAGTTCTTCAGAGGAAAGGCAGCTAACTTTCCACTGAGGTTCTTTCTTACGTGGAAGGCACAGGATGGTCTCTGCTAGTCTTCTCTCCAGGCCCCTGGGTTCCAACAACTTTCCCCGGGATGACTTCTTTCTGCATTTCCAAAGGCCTGGGCTGAGCTGCTAGTGCTGAGATGAGGAATGCCGAGCTGCTTAGGCTGTGCTACCTTGAGCTCTCTCATTTAAGCACCAGCCAATTAAGTCAAATGTCACTCATTGCAGCAGACACGCCTCCTAGCCCACTGCAGATGTAATTAGCAACAGATGAGGTTCACGTACCATTGGCTTATGTCCGCAACACAAAACTAGGTATGCTCACCTGGCCAAGTTGACAACTGAATCTAACTATCACAATATTTTATAGTAATTTCTTCCTCCAACAGAGGATCACACGTTGCTTTTAGTTGTCATATCTCTTTAGTAATATTTAATCTGAAATGTTTTCTTAGCCTTTCTTTATCTTTGATGATATCAACATTCTTGTTTGGCACAAGCCAGTAATTTTATAGAATGTCCTTCAATTTTAGTTTGATTTGTTTTCTTTCATTATGTTCAGGTGCATTCTGTGATAGAAAGTGCTGTTATAACTTCACATGTATCATATCATATATATACATGATATCAGTTTGTTCTATTATTGGTAATGTTAACTTGGCTGAAGTGGTGTTCACCAAATTTCTCCACCATAATGGAACCATTTTTCCCTTTGTAATAATAAATAATTTGTGGGGAAATAGCCTGAGACTAATCAACAACAAATTTTTATTCAGTGTTTTAACATTCATTGATGATTCTTGTCTGAATCAATACAATGATGACTGCAAAATGGTGACTTTCAAACTTTTTCATTCCTTCTAAATTTATTAATTAACATTCTATTTTTGGTTTTTCATGGGCAGGCACCGGGAAACAAACACAGGTCTCTGGCATGGCATGCACTGAGCCACCATTGCACTATTAATTAGCATTCTTCTGTAAAGAACTTTTTCAAGGCCTCCATTTTTTTAAAATTAATTTTTCACATTTTTTTAAAATACCAAAAAAAACACCAAACAAACGCAAACATTTTTAACTTTTGATCATTCTGTTCTACATATATAATCAGTAATTCACAATATCATCACATGGTTGCATATTCATCATCATGATCATTTCTTGGAACATTTGCATTGATTCAGAAAAAGAAATAAAAAGAAAACAGAAAAAAATTTACACATATCATACCCCCCCACCGATCACCAGCATTTCACTCTGAATTTATTTCAACATTTGTGCCCCTTATTATTCATCTTTATTCCACATGTTTTACTCGTCTGTTGATAAGGTAGATAAAAGGAGCATCAGACACAAGGTTTTCACAATCACACAGTCACACTGTGAAAGCTATATCATTATTCAATCATCTTCAAGAAACATGGCTACTGGAACACAGCTCTACATTTTCAAGCAGTTCCCTCCAGCCTCTCCACTACACCTTAACTAAAAAGGTGATATCTATTTAATGCATAAGAATAACCTCCAGGATAACCTCTCGACTCTGGAATCTCTCAGCCACTAACACTTCCAGCACTTGCTCGTCCTCACACAGGTCATAGAGCATGTTCTCCTCGGCTTTGACTGCCAGGAGGTTGACCCGCTGGCAATGAGCAGCTCCACCAGGTGCAGGTGGTGTCCAAGACTCACTCTCATAGCCATTGACGTTGGCCCAGCCTCGAGGAGCTACTGTGCCATCTCCCCAAGGTCGTAGATGCAGCACTGGTGCAGCACGGCCAGGCGTCCTCGTTGGCTGGATCCTGGCTGATTGCATGCACAGAAAGGGTCCAAGCTTTTCTCTTAGAACTTAATTCAGGCCATCTGGCCCCTAGAACTGTGAGAGAAAATTTTCTGTTGTTTAAGCCAACAAGATTGTGGTAATTTTTTACAGAAGCCCTAGGAAACTAATATAAATTCTTTTTTTGTATTATTTTATTTTTATCTTTTAGGTTATTTGCATTGCCAATATAGTCAGTGGTCAGTCCCATTGATACAGTATCAAACAGTTGCAGGTATTTTTAAATAAGGGGAGATTCATGCAGGAAATTATGTGCTTACAACATTATTCACAGGGCTTAAGTATTAAGATGCACAAAACTAGCTTTTTTTTAGTAAAATGAGCTTTAGCTAAAAAACGAGCTTTAGTAAAACCAGCTTTTTTTTAGTAAAACTGTTTACTCTGAGGCTGCCTAAGAGATATACCAGTCCAGTTTTGGAGCTTCTTCCACACAAAACCTTTGGGCCCAGAATTCCCCAGTATGTGAATCATGGAGTAGGGAATTAGATTATTACCCTTGAGGCTTGACGCATAGGTGGTGTGCAGAAGGGCCCAGATGGAAACTCCAGGTCCTGGGAGGGTGACCCTGAAAGACTCCAAGCTGTTGTAGGCCTTCTTCAGAGCTAGCCCAATCTGGGATGGCTGTACCACTAACAGCAGCTAAAACTCTGGCCCTTCAGGACCCACAGGAACAAGAGTAGACTATGATGATGGAGTCAAAGGAAAAGGAATAGGTTTGGAAGCTTGAGACCCTGATACAGGGGAACCATTCTCCCAGCCAAGAGATCGTCCAGCATTGCTTCAGGCAACTCTGTTACAGGACACTCCTGGTCCCTGGGAGGCCCTGAGCCAACTACGGGTGTCTATTATGAATGGCGGAGGCCATAGAGGCACACCAAGGAGCAGATACTAGAATTGCTAGTGCTGGAACAATTCCTGATTATCCTGCCTGAGGAACTCCAGTCCTGGGTATGGGGACATGACCCTACAAGTGTGCAGGAGGCCATGACTGCACTGGATAATTTAGAAAAAGGACTTCATGAAACAGGACTGCAGATCCCAGGCCCTGCACATGGACCTTCGCAGGAAGAGCCATGGAAAGAGAAAGCACCTCCAGGAGCAGTTCAGGAAGCACTGAGTGTCTGGTTCAGCCCAAGGAGATCCAACTCAAATATGAATCTGAGGAGACCCAGCCTGTCCCAGCTTCATCCCAAGGACAAAGGATCATTGCCAGAAGTACCCACTGAAAAGTAGAATCACTGGTATGCTCAGAAAAACATGCTGCTGGCACCTTTGTGTTTGAAGCTGCCTCTGAAGCTGAGGGTATCTTTGAGCAGCACCAGGGAAATTACTGAGGGCAGAGACTGAGGAGGTCCCTGCTAGGGGAAATGTTTTGGGCAGATGGTTGTCACTTATAAGAAAACTCCCAGAGGGAAGAAAGACCATGAATGTAGTGAATGTGGTAAAGGCTTTCATTTGAAATCAAACCTTAAAATATACCAGAGAATTAATTCTGAAGAGAAACCCTATAAATGAAGTGACTGTGGGAAAACTTTCTTCAGAGCTCAAACCTCCTTCAGCATCAGAGAATTCGTAGTGGAGAGAAGCCTGATGAGTGTAATGAATGTGGGAAGTCCTTCATGTGGAGTATTCACCTCGCTCAACGTCAATGAATTCATTCAAGAGAAAGCCCAATGAATGTAATAAGTGTGGCAAGACCTTCAGTCGAAGCCCATGCCTAAGTCAGCATCTGAGAATTCCCAGTGGGGTGAATTTATGTCAAGAACACGGAAAGACTGACAGTAGAGTTCAGAGCTTTTTAGACATCAAAGAGTTCACACCACAGAAGAGCCTTCCCAGTGTAATGACAGGTTCCCTCAGCTGTGTGGCTGAATAAGCAAAAGAACTTTTACCTGAGCCTGTTATCACCACTGCTGCCCTCCTGCCCTGCAGCTGCTATCTCCACTATCTCAGCACCAGCTGTACGATCAGACAACAATCTTCAATGAGTAAATGCATTTCTCAGTTCTGTGGTGTTCTCAGTCACACCTTTATGGAGTTACTGAAGGGTAGTGGAGATTACTGCCAGGCATGGCACAACCTCTGTGAAGGCCAGTGAACTGGAGAAATTTATTACTACTCCACCAAGAGAACCCCATAGAAGCAGCTAACTTGGACAAGGAAGTATTGAGTTGAAACCCACAGCGCATTTTACAAGCAATTTAGGACATAGCTCTTGTGGCAAAAGAAGGCATCCATGTTCTCAATTGGCTTTTTTATGCTGCTGCACCATCATTCAGCCACATTGTTAATGACTGGTTAAGTTTTTTTTTTAAAAATTAAGTTTCATAAAGAACCTGGTTGCTATTCTTCATTGTGCTGTAGGTTTTGGGAGAGCGCCAGTGCTTGTTGCCCTAGCATTAATTGAACGTAGAATGAAATATTAAGATGCAGTATATTTCCTAAGACAAAAATGACCTGGAGTTTTTAGCAACAAACAACTTTTGTATTTGGAAAAGTATCATCCTAAAATGCAACTGTGCTTCAAAGACTTCAATGGTCATATGAACAACCGTTGTATTCAATAAAACTGGGTGCCTGATGCTTTTGCCTTGGAAGTGGAACTTGAGAGTGGACCTGATTTGTCATACTATTAGCCAACATGTTGGTTTGGTGGATAAGTCTAATGACGTTTCCATGAGAATATTGAATAACAGTTTTATCAGACCAAAAGCTTGATAGAATTGAAACTTCGGTATTGGGTTGCAACAAGCTTATTAGGACATGTACAAAAAGATTCTTGCTGTTCAGCATTTAAAATATGCTTATCATTTGTAACAACTGACCTTTCCTGAAATCATGCAGTAGTGAGTTATGTATTCTTTAAATCTATTTCCATGCCAGCATCTTATCAATGTATAAGCAATTTAGAGAGAGTAGGTACCAAAATACCCACCATGTTATTTGTTTACTTTTAGTATCTTACAAAACTAAAATCCCAGGAACTATGATCACTCTAGACCTTATGTAGTTTATTCCTTCAGTCATCTCAAACAGTGAAAGTAGGGTCTCTATGGTTATTTGTCTGGTCACATTATATTTTCAACTACTACATTCATACAAGTATACATCAAGTTTGTGCAACCACTGAATTTTGGTGGATTTTTTAAAATCAAGTCTTTCAGTAGTTATTTAATATCTTTTTAAAAATCCCACTCTGGCCTGTTATTGAAAACCTCCATTTTAAAATTCTACATTGTACAGAAGCACATGCTCAGACAAAAAAGCCTTGTTGTTAATTTAACATTTGCATTTTGGGATGCAAACTAACGAGAGGGCCTGACAAATGAATGGGAGGGAGATATTAAATATTTTTAGTAAATTGTTGCCTTTGTCTTGTGCAGAAAATGTAGAATATGCTCTTTAACTTAGTAAACATATTTTAAAGGTAGAGATACTTTGTTATTATAGTAAAACAATTCTTTGCCATGAAATTTCCAAAATTCCTGCAATTTTTCCATTAGTTCCATAGTTGGAACTTTACGAACTATTTTTTACATGAAAATTTTTTTATTATAAAAGTTGTAGGTTTACAGAAAAATCATACAGAAAACTCAGGGTTCCTGTATTACTCCTCATCCCTTTTATTAACACTTTGCTTTAGTGCGGTACTTTGTTACAACTGATGGAATAATATTATTATAATTATACTATTAACAATAGTCTATGGTTTACTTTAGGGCTTAATGTTAGTATTGTGCTGTCATATGGTTGGTTTATTTTAAAATTTATAAACCTAAAATTTCTCCTTTTAACCACATTCAGTTATAAAATTCAGTAATGTTAATTACATTGACAGTATTTGTGCTACTATCCATTACCAAAACTTTTTCATCACCCCCAACAAATTCTGTACCAATTAAGCATTCTCTACCCCCACTGTCCCTGGTAACCTGTATTCTAATTTTTGACTGCATTTGCTTAACCAACTATTATTTTTGTTAGAAGTGTGTTTTTCTTTTCTTCTATTTCCAACCTCTTGCAAAAGTGAAAAAGAGGTGGGTTTCTGCTAATGAATTCAGCAGACATCAAATATTTTATATTTCTTTTGAGCTCTGTAACATAGTATTTCATACATGGAAATTTGTTTGATGTAATGAATAAAATGGTGATTAATATTAATGTAACTTCAACCATAAATTTACAGTTTGGGAATGTACAGTTATAGTTCTGTGGGAAAAATAATTTGTCAATATTCACCAGCTCTTAAAAACCTTGTGCTGGGTGGTGCAATGGTGGCTGAATGGCAGAATTCTTGCCCGCCATGCTGGAGACCTGGGTTTTATTCCTGGAGTCTGCCCATGCAAAAAACAAAAAACGAAACAGCAAACCTAGTGAGGGAGCTTAAACATCTAAATAAATAGTGAAATGCATTTATCACTTAAAATAAGAAGTAATACACTTCACTTTGACGCC
Organism: Tamandua tetradactyla; assembly: GCF_023851605.1. Classification (NCBI taxonomy): domain Eukaryota; kingdom Metazoa; phylum Chordata; class Mammalia; order Pilosa; family Myrmecophagidae; genus Tamandua; species Tamandua tetradactyla. The sequence continues at coordinate 20,834,487 of NC_135346.1, forward strand.
TCTATTTTTAGATATGATTCATAGTGTAAAAGCATGTTTGAAGTACTTCAGGTCCCTCAAAATAAATTTTATATTCAGATTTTTATTATCTACAAAAAACTGCCACATATAGAATTCTCAATATATTTCCAATATCTATTTTCTATCAGATAATTCATAGTAGAGTGAAACTCTATGTAAGCAATATCTTAACTCAAATCTTTTCCAAATTGAGGGAATTTATTCTGATTAGAAATGTTGTCATCATTAACAATGGGGGCTGACCTTTGTTCCAACACAGCACAGCCTCACAACCAAAGAAAATGCAAGGCACAGAGTTGTCATGAGTTTTAATTAGGGACTAACAAACAAGTGAAGATTTTTCCTGATGGCAGACAATCAGAAAATGAAAATCAGTCCATGCAAAACAAAAAGAGGTAGAGTGCCAAGGGAGTGGCTTATAAAGTTCATTAGAATCTCGTGAGATTTCGTTATGAAAGGGCTTCAGCAGAGTCTCCCAAGAGTGGTTTACGGACAGTGATTGGGAAGAAGAGTTTTAAGGCTTTGATGATGCATTCTATCCCTTTGAGGGGGCCTGTTGACTTTTAGTGTCTGTGCACTGGTCATGCAGACTGCTATGTGCTTAAGACTTCATTTTTTTTCCCTAAAGAAGGGAGTCCTCACCCCTGGGTTGCCACAGCCTTGTGTAGTGGATATCAACTTACTCAACACTAGATAACTCACACTAGTGAAAAACACTATGAGTGTAAGGTGTATGAGAAGATGTTTAGGTTTAATTCACTACTTGCTGTACCTTAGAGAACTCATATTGGTGAGAAACTTTATGAATGTTTAGAATCTGAGAAAGCTGTTATTTGTATGAACAATGTAGTTAATGCAGGAAAACCTTCATTGTGTATTGACAACTTACTCTACATCAAATAATTCATACTAGTGAGAAATCCTATGAATATCAAGAAATCCTGTGAATATCAAGAATATCAAGGGAAGGGCTTTCGTTAAAATTGAACTTTTTCTGCAAACTGGAGAATTCATACTCATGATAAACTTGATGAATGAAAGGAATGCAAGAAAATCTTTACTGTGTGCATAAAACTTGCTCAACATCAGTGTTCATCTAGGTGAGAAATTCTTTGAATAGAAGATATGTGGAAAGATGTTCAATCATAATTCCATCTTTACTGCAAGGGGTTTTGTACTAGTGAGAAACCTTACAAATGTAAGGAATTTAGGAAATCCTCTATTGTTTGGGTGGTCAATTTAGTCAACTTCAGAGAATTCATACTGACACAAATCTCTATGAATGTAATGAATGCCAAAAGATTTTTGTAGTTAATAGAGTCCTTTCTGCACACCTGAAAATTTATGCTGGTCATAAAATTTATGAATGTAAAAAGTGTGGGAAAGTCTTTACTGTCTGTGGACAAGTTACACAATTTGAGAAAATTCATATTGGTGAGAAACCTGATGAATGTATAAAAAGAGTGGGAATATATTTAGACTTAATTCGGTACTTACTATACATTAGAGAACTCATGCTGGTGATAATCTATGAGTATAAGAAATGCAGTAAAGCCTTCATTGTGTATTGAGAACTTACTTAATATCAGAGAACTCATACAGGTGATAAATTTTATGAATGTAAGTAATGTGAAAAAGGTCTTTATATCTAATCAAAGTCTTCCTGAAAATCAGAGAATTCACACTGGTGATAATCTTTATGAGTATAAGAAATGTGGAAAGTCTTTATTTTGTCGGTACAAATTACTCATTATCAGAGAACTCATACTGGTGAGAAATCTGATAAAAGTAAAAAATATGGGAATATATGTAGACTTAATTCAGTACTTAGTATCCATTAGAGAATTCATACTGGTAAGACACTTTAAAATATAGGAAATGAAGTAAAGCCTCTCCTGTTTGTGGAAAACTTAAATGCCACCAGGGAATTCATACCAATGAGAAATCATAGTAATGTGTTGAATGTGGGAAGATCTTTAGACTTAATTGAATCCTATTTATACTCCAGAGATTTCATATTGGCAATAATTTTATGAATGTTAGACATGCAAAAAAGGCCTTTACTGTGTGTGGACAACCTGCTCAATTTCATAGCACTCATAAGTGAGAGATTCTATGAATATAAGCCATGGGGGAAGATGTTCAGACACAATTCAGTGTATACTGGCATTAGAGAATTCATACTGGTGAAAACTTTAAGAATGTAAGGAATGTGGAAAACCTTCTCTGTGAAGTCAGCATCAGAAAATTCAGACTGGCAAGACACTATTTAAATAATGGATGTGAGAAACTCTTTAGACTTAGGTCATTTCTGTACACCACAGGATTTATACTGGTGATAAATGTTATGAATATAAGAAATGTGGGAAGGGCTTTACTGGATGTAGACAACTTCCTCAATATCAGAACACTTATATTGAAATAAAACCCTCTTACTGTAAAGAAAGCAGGAAAACCTTTAGAGTGCCTGGACAACTTGAGATTAGAGTCTTTATATTTGTGGGAAGCTCTTGGAATGCAAGGATTTGAGAAGGCTTTTAGCTATCACTTAAACTTTACCACATGTCAATAACTTTATGCAGTGGGAATTCTCAATAATGTAAGGAAAGTGAAAAAAAGCTTTAGTCAAAGGAGACACCTTAATATGCAAAAGATAATTAATACTGATGAAAAACTGTATAAATATTTTAAAAAGTGGAGAGACCTGAAGTAACAATTCACTGAGGCTGAGTATTTTTGATAACCACTACTTCAGGTCTTACACACAATGGTGGAGAATTGGCAGTTTGAAAGAAGGTCCTCAACAAACTCTCTGGATGGGTGAAGCAGGAAGAGTGATTGTCTCTTCTGAATCCTCCTTAAAAACCTTCTGCTGAATAGATTAAGCATCACTCATTGCAGAGGACACTCATTGCAGAAGACATGCAGCCAACATGGTCATGATTTAAGTCCATGAAATGTCCTCACAACAACAGACAGGCCAGCGGTTGGCTGACCAGACCACCAGCTGACCAAGTTGACACATGAACCTGACCATCACAGAAGGCTTTCAAATAGAATTTGAACTTTAAAATACCCTCACTAAATAATTCTTTAACAAAAGCCAATGAACGCTAATAGAAACTGAAAGTAGCCTCACTTATGGATCCCCCTCAAAACCCTCTCCACTCCTTTTCCTATCTCTCCTACTCTTCCTGTATCCTTCTTCCATGCCCAGGTCCTTGCTCACCTCTTACCGATTCCATTCTTTATCTTTATCACCTCCTTCTTAATTTTCCTTAATTCATCAAACTACCTCAATGTCCTTTAAAATTAATATATTCCCATGGGGTAAGACACCAGCCTATAGTCACCATTATATTTCATGCCATTGTTTGAACTTCCCATTCCCAAAATGAAAAGAGAAAAGTGTGTTGAGGAATTCAAACTTCTAGGAACATAAAATGCAAATCTTCCTTACTCTACCAATTAAGTAATATATTCATATGACTAGGAGATACAAGAACTTGGTTGGATAATATTCATTGAAAAATCCAGGAAATAATTAAAACATAAGTTATCTTAGCTTAAAAGAATATAAATTAATTATCTTCATTCTGAAGAATTAAGCAGGGGTTCAAAGGAGACTATAGTCCTCACTTACCAACGATCTATTTAGATGAGCAAGAAGAATTATATTTAACAATGGAAAGACAAAAAACAAACATTCCTGATTGACCTTGTTACTATTCTGTCAACTACAAATGTATTTTGAGTCCTGTCCCTTAGAGTAACAAAACTACCTAATCAATAATTATTTTGAATGTACCTGAAACTCTCACCATCAACCAATTTGTATCTGTGACTCTTGATTCTCTCATTAGCCAACTTTGCATTTCTTTTCTGAGGAACCACTCCAGTGACTCTAATAGGGAAAAATTTTGTATGTAGATAAAAGTGCCAAATAAAATGTCATTTATATAATTTCTAGAAATAGCTTTGGAGTCTCCCATACATGTCTATTAACAGTTTCCCTTTGAACTGAACATTCAAAGGGAAAATTATGTGACAATTAGATGAATAAATTTTAGACAAGATATAATAGCCATAAACCCTTTTAACAGCCTTATTGAGATATAATTCACATGCCATAAATTCACCCATATAAAGTGTAAAATCCGATGGCTTTTTGTAATATTCACAGAATTGTGCATCCATCCACCACAATTAATTTTGAACATTTCCGTTAACCCAAATGAAACTCTGCACCCCTTGGCCATCATCCCCATTCTCCTTTTCACCTCCCTCCAAACTTAAACAATCACTAATATAATTTCTGTATCTATAGATTTGCTTATTGTGGACACTTCATATAAATGGAGTCATACAATATATTGTCCTTCAAGCTGTCTTTTGCCACATAGCATAATGTTTTCAAGTTTCATCCATGTTGTAGCATGTATCCATATGTCATTTCTATTTATTGTCAAATAATATTCCATCATATGGAATGCCATATTTTATTTATCTGTTCATATGCTAATGGATTTCAACATCAATTGATGGACGATTCATCAGTTGATATGTTGTTTCTACTTTTTGGCTATTATGACAATGCTATTATGAACATTCATGTACACTTTTGGTGTGGGTATATGTTTTCATTTCCCTTGGGTATGTATCTAGGAGGGGAATTGCAGGATCATGTAATAACTCTATGTTAAATCATTTGAAGAACTTCCAAACTATTTTACAAAACAGCTGCACCACTTTGTATTCCCAATGGCAGTGTATGGTGGCTCCAATTTCTCCACATCTTTATCAATTCTTGTCATTAATTGTATTTTTTATTATAGTCATTCTAGTGGATGTGAAGGGGTATCTTGTTGTGATTTTTATTTGTATTTCTCTGATGGATAATGATATTAAGCATCCGTTCATTTGCTATTGGCCATTTGTATGTCTTGGGAGAAATATCTCTTCAAATTCTTTGCCTATTTTTGATTGGGTTATGTGCCTTTTTTATTATTGAGTTGTATATAGTTCTTTATATATTCTAGATACAAGTTCTTCATAAAATATGATTTACAAATATTTTCTCCCTTTGTGCAGGTTGTCTTTTCACTTTATTGATGATACCTTTGAAGCATAAAAGTTTTTAAAGTTGATTATGTCCAATTTTTCTATGTTGCTTGTGTTTTTGTGTTATATATAAGAAATCACTGTCTAATCCAAGGTAACAAAGATTCATAACTGTTTTTTTCCTCTACATTTTACATTTAGGTCTTTGATCTAGTTTGAGTTAATTTCTGTGAATGGTGTGAGGTGGGGGTTCAATATCAGTTTTTTGCATTTGGCTATTTAGTTGTCTCAGGCCATTTTTTTTTGAAAGAACCTTTTCTTTCATTCATTTAATGGTCTTGGTACCTTCGTAAAAAATTATTGAATACACATAGAATTACCCTATAACCCAACAATTCCACTTCTAGGTATGTGGTCCAAAGGTGTTCAAACAACTTGTACATGAATGTTCATAGACATAACAGCCAAAAGGTAGAAACAACTCAAATGTCTACATTTCTGAATGGATAAACAAAATGTTGTATACCCGACAAAGAAATATTATTGAGCCATAAAAAGGTATGAGGTACTGATTCATGCTACAACATGGATGAATCTTGAAAATATTATGCTAAATGAAAGAAGCCAGAAACAGAAAGTCAAGTATTGTATGATTCCATTATATGAAATATCCTGGATAGGCAAATCCATAGAGACAGAAAGCAGATTAGCGCTTACCAAGGGCTAGGGGTAAAGGGGAATAGGAAGTGACTAACTAAAGTACAGACTGTGCAATAGGACTGGATACAAAAACTCAGAAATGGACAACACAATACTACCTAACTGTAATATAATTATGTTAAAACACTGAATGAAGCTGCATGTGAGAATGATAGAGGGAGGAGGGCTGGGGACATAAATGAAAAAATAATAAAAATAAAGTGTATGGGGTTTCCTCTTGGGATGATGAAAAAGTTATGGAAGGAAAAAGTGGTGATGGTTGTATAGTAATGTGAATGCACTTAATGCTACTGAATTATGTACTTTAAAATTATTAAAATGGTAAATTGAATATATAGTATGTTTATTTTACCACAAGAAAAATAAATAATATTTTAACTGATTAAAAATAATTAACCCTAAACATGAAGGTTTAGTTCTTGACTCTGACTCTATTTCATTAATCTATTTTGTCTATCCTTTTGCCAATGTTACATCATCTTGATTACTGTAGCTTTGAAATCTGCAAGTGTGAATCTTGCAATCTTTTTAAAGATTGTTTTGGCTATTCTTTGTTCCTTGCATTTCCGTATGAATTTTAGGATCATGTTTTCAATTCTGCAAGGGAGTCACTGGGCTTTTGATAGCAATTGCATTGAATCTTTTGATCAATTTGGGGAATATAACCATCTTAACAATATTAAGTCCTCTGATCTGTGAATGTAGCATGCCTTTCAGTTTATTTAGATCTTTAATTTCTTTCATCAATGTTTTGTTGTTTCCAAAATACAAGCTCTGTACTTCTTTCTGATGCTATTGTAAATGAAATTGCTTTCCTTTTTGGATTGTTCATTATTACTGTATAGAAATACAATTGATTTTAAATGTAACTTTATTTAGATATATTCACATATCTTATAATCATCTAAAAGTATACAATCAATATTTCACAGTATCATCATATAATTGTGCACTCATTATAATCTATTTTTGAACATTTTCATTACCCCAAGAACAATAAAAATAAGAATAGAAATATAAGGAAAAAAGAACACCCAAAACATCCCATACCACCTAACCCACCTATTATTTATTTATTTTTGTCTTTATTTTCTTATTCATATGTCCATACAATGAATAAAGGGCTGTCAGTCACAGAATTTTCATACTCACACAGTCACACCATAAAAACTATATGATTATTCAGTCATATTCAAGAATCAAGGCTACTGGATTACAGCTCAACATTTCCAGGCATTTCCCTCTAGCTACTCCAATACAACAAAAACTGAAAAGGGATATCTATATAATGTGTAGGAGTAACCTCCAGAATGACCTCTAAACTATTTGAAATCTCTCAGTTGCTGAAACTTTATTTTGTTTCATTTGTCTTCCCCCTTTTGGTCAAGAAGTCTTTTTTAATCCCATGATGCTATGTCCAGGCTCATCTCCAGGAGTCATATCCCACATTGCCACGAGATTTACACCCCTGAGAGTCATGACCCATGTGTGTGTATGGGGGTGTTTAGGGCAGTGAGTTCATCTGCAGAGTTGGCTTAGACAGAGAGGCCACATCTGAGCAGCAAAAGAGGTTCTCTAGGGGTGTTCTTAGGCATAATCATAAGTAGGCTTAGCTACTCCTTTGCAGGAATAAGTTTCATAAGGGCAAACCCCAAGATCGAGGGCTTGGCCTATTAAATTGGTAGTTCACAATGCTTGTAAAAATATTAGGTCTTCCCCAGGTGGGAAAGTTTAATATTTCCACATTTTCCCCCAGTCCCTGAGGGAGACCTTGCAAATACTTTTTTTTTAAACTTCTTCCAAGATTACTCTGGAATGTATTAGGGCATCACACTAACCTGCACAAACCAACAAGCTCTCACTTCCTATTCAAGGTTCCATATAATTATGGTGTTTGAATAAACTGACCATACAGGTTAATTTAGATAATGTGCTAGAGAAAATGCAAATTTTGTACTGAATGAACATCTCTTCCCTTGGTCTCACACAGAAGTTGAAGTTTTACAATACAGTCAATATCATCCTTTACCCTGTATTCTGATTTACCTTAGTCTATCCAGATTAGCTTCATTCATATCTTTAATTGAAGTCTGGTCTCTTTTTTAGCTTTTAAAACAGTTGCTGTGTGGGGTTATATTAACTTTCAGAGCTGCTCTGGCTCTGAGTCTCAGGTGTCACACAGATACCCAAAGTTCCAGGGAACAACCAAGTTATACACAGAAAGCTCAGCATCACAGAATTTAGAAATAACATTTACAACTCAGAAATAGATGTGAATGCTGTAAGAGCTTACAATCTAGGAACATTTACAATAAGCCTTCCCCTGATAACATATGCTCTCAAATTCAATTCTCAGAGTTTGCACATTATAGTTAGTCCATATTAGTGAGGCATTATAATATCTGTCTTTTTATTTCTGGTTTATTTCATTCAACATACTGTCCTCAAGGTTCATTATCCTAGTTGCATGCCCCAGAATTTCATTCCTTCTTGCAGCTGGTCAATATTCTATTGGATGTATACACCACAGTTTGGCCTTCCATTCTTCAGTTGATGGACCCTTAGGACACCTCCATCCATTGCAAATTGTGCATACTGCCATCATAAGTACAGTGTGCAAATGTCCATTCATGTCCTTGCTTTCATTTCTTCCAAGTATATACCTAAAAATGGGATTGCAGGATCATATAACAAGTAGCTAAGCCTACTTATGATTATGCCCCAGAGAACCTCTTTTGCTGCTCAGAGGTTGCCCCTCTCTCTAAGCGAACTCTGCAAGTAAACTCAGTCTCCTCCCCTTGCCAAACTCTCAGAGGGGCTGTACCATTCTACTTCCCTACCAACAGTGAGTAGGTACATCTCTCTATCCACATTTCTCCAGCACTTGGGTTTTCTGTTTATTTTTAAGCAGTTTTATTAACACACCATAAATTCATCCTAAGTAAATAATCAATGGTTCCTTGCATAATCACATAGTTATACATTCACCACCACAATCTATATGAGGAAAGTTCCATTTCTTCCACAAAGAAAGAAGAGGAAAAAATGAAGAATATAAAATTTAAAAAGACAAGAAAAGAAAAAGAAACAACAATGATAACATCAAGAATCCCATACCCCCTCCCCAACCTTATATCCCTTTCTTATTGACATTTAGCTTTGGCGTAGTGCCTTCATTACATCTAATTGAAGCATAATACAATGTAACTGATAACTATAGATGCTAGGTTGCATTGAATATGTTTTTTTCTGTGTACCATCCCACTTTTAACACCTTGCTCTGTTGACATTAATTCACTTTCCCTCATGTAAAAACAGTCTTATATTTGTACATTTAACCCCCATCACTGTCTATTCTAGGTTTTGCTAAGTTATATAGTCACAGTCTATATCTTCTCTCTTTCTTTCTGGTGTCATACATGCCCTTAACCTTCCTGTTTCAACCACACTCACACTTAGCTTTTTCAGTGTACTTCCAATATTGCGCTACCATCAGATAGTATTGTGCTATTCATTTCTGGATCTTTGCAATAAACTTTGTTGAACATTCTGTATCACTTCAGCATCAAATGCCCAACATCTACCCTCTTTCTATGTGCTGATAACCTGTGTTCTGGGCTTTAACTTTCAAATTTCACTTATTAATATTTGTTGATATTAGTGGGACCATACAGTATTTTTCCTTTTGTTTCTGGCTAATTTCACTCAGCATAATGTCCTCAAGGTTCATCCACATTGTTGCAGGCATCATGACCTTATTCTGATATATCATATTTTATTTTCTCTCTCTTTTTACCCTTACTGATAATCTTCATTTCTACACTCTTCTCAAGACTTTTCCTGTGGGAATTCCCTGGAGAACAGAGGAGAAGAAGGGGCGCTGCACAGGATTAAGAAACGACAGACACAAGAAGTTAGTTAAATGGGAGTTCAAGCTCATCAGGTGCAAAAATATACTAACATCCACATATTTATTGTGCTCTTATGTGGGAACTGCTTTAGGAAATATAATCAAAGCAAGATTATTTTTGAATATCTGTCATGCCTGCAAAGCTACAAAGTTGGTTCCCAGTTCCTGTCCCAGGAACTGTTTGTTTCTTATCAGAATGCTCTCTTTTCAGGTCTCTTTGGGCTCTTGAGTCAGTGTCCTTGAGAACATTTGCTTCAGCGGTTTTTCACATCATCCAAGCACGGTGTTCTGATGCTCATGCCCCTCGGCCGACAGCCAACCGCTCAAGCCCTCAGACAACCGTCTCCAACACTTTCTCTCCTGACTTTTCCCATCTATTTGTAATGCTCCCTTTGGTATTTCTTGTAGAACTGGTCTCTTGTTCACAAACTCTTTCAGTGTCTGTTTGTCTGAAAATATTTTAAATTCTCCCTCATTAATGAAGGACAGTTTTCCCAGATATAAAGTTATTGACAGTTTTTCTCTTTCAGTATCTTAAATATAGCATACCTCTTTTATCTAGAGTTTTCTTGTTGGTTGGCCTTGTTCTCTATCTGTTCTTTGGCATTCAGTTAAACTTATTCTAGACCTCTAGCAGAGCATCTGTTTAATTGATCAGAATTTTTCAGTTCTTTTCTTGTTCTAGCCCTGCGTATATGGAAATTTTTATTTTTGAGGAAGGTCTTCCCAGATATGATCAATCCCAATCAGATTTTGCCAGACGAGGCAGATCCAGGTCTCAGGAGGAAGGTATAAATCAGTACCAAGTTTCCCTAAGGATGAGACCCCAACAGGTTGTCAGACTTTCTGTGAAGCCTCCACACTCTGTGCTTTTCCTATTCTGTCCAGCAGGTGGCGCTTGTCAGCACACAGCTTCCCACAGCATAAAGTGGTGTGGTGCCTTTAATTATCAGTAGCCCCTGTCCCTTCCAGGGTTGTGGTTGAGAGAGAGGCTGAGATGGAAGGCAAGCTTAGGCAGTTTCTGATTTCCAGCCCCTGGGGTCTAAATTCTCTGAAGAGGTTGGGCCTCTCCCCATTTTCTTGGGGATGGTACACCCTATAGGGAATTATCTTCTTCACTTGGCTTGGTACTTTGTCTCTCAGATCTGTCTTAACTCGCCTGGGTCAGTGCTGATAATTGAAAATGTCTGAGGCTTTCTCTAATGACCTGCTTGTAATACTTTAAAAATAGAGAGAGAAAATAAAAAAATTAAAAAGTTTCTTTTCAGAACCAGTTCCCAGCCCCCAAAATTCACCATTCAAGAGACAAACTTGGTACCTGGCCAATATGCCCATTTTCTTGGATCTCAGCTGACTCCAAAAGCCTCTGTTTTTTTTCCTTCCTCAGTTCCTTCTCTTCTATGCCAGGAGAGATCTCAGGGTTACTTTCCTGCTTTCTCTGGGTTTATCTGTGCTCAGAGTGTGTATTCAGCAGTCCAAATTAGTTAATTAAAACCACAGTTGGAATTTGGCTGAGCTACCTTCCCTTATTCCTAGTAGTGACTGCTTCTTTTTCCTATGGGGGAGTGTTTCCAACAGCCTGTTGTGCCAGTGGGGGAGCGGCCCCAGCTTCCAAAGTTTGGGAGCTTTAACTTACAATTCTGTGCTATGATATCAGTCCTTTCACTCATTCCAGACTGGTGTACAAGGTGTGTCCAATCACTGACATCCCCCAAACAGTGGTTCCTGACAGTCCTCAGTATTTACTAACTAAATTCCACACTTCCCTGTGCTGCCATCTGGTTCAAATGATAGTTGATTTTTGTATATATATATCTTGTATCCTGCAACCTTGCTTAACTCATTCCATTAGTCCTTATAGTTTTCAGTGGATGCCTTAGTATTTTCTATATATATAAAATCATGTAATCTGCAAATTTCCAATTTGGATGTCTTTTATTTCATTTTGAGATCCCCCTCTATAGTGTTGAATAGAAGTGTCAAGAACAGGCATCTTTTACTTGTCCTTCTATTAGAGGGGAAATGTTCGGTCTTTCACCATAAAGTACAATTTTAGCTGTGGGTTTTTCATACAGGCCATTGTCAAATTTAGACAGTTTCCCTTCTATTACTAGTTTTTTGAAATTTTTTATCATGAAAGGATTTTGAATTTTTCAAATGCTTTTTCTGCATCTATTGAGATAACCATGTGGGTTTTGTTTTTAATTCTGCTGATGCCTTAATTTGGACATTTTCATGGCTTTTAAACTGCACATTTGTAATCTAATACATTTTCATTGAAAAAGTCAACCCATTTCTTGTATATTGCATTCTGACAGCTTTAGCAAACTGAAATATTGTTCAATTATCTATTTCTCCCCCTAATTCTATCAGCCTTTGCTTCCTGTATTCAGGGGCTCTGTTGTTAGATGCATACATATTTATAATTTTTATAACTTCCTGATGGATCTACTTTTTTTTATCATTATAAAGTGTCCTTCTTTACCTCAAGCAACATTTTTATTTTAAAGTCTATTTTGTCTAACACAGGTATAGCCACATCAACGTTTGTATGTTTGCATATTTATTTTTCCATTTTTTTACTTTTAGTCTATTATATGTGTGAATCTAAACTGTTTCTCCTGTACATAGTATTTTTTGGATTATATTTTTTATACAGTCTGGCAATCTTTGACTCTTGATTGAATCATTTAATCCATTCATATTTACACTAGAATATTTTTGTAGTGTCACATTCTAATTCTTTAATGATTTATTTTGCCATATCTTAAATTTTATTGTTTTAATTGTTGCTTTTTAGATCATATACCTCTAAAGCATGTACTTTTACCAAATACTTCTTAATTTATCAGAATCTGCTTCAGATTTATACTAACTTAATTATAATTGAGATAATAAGATATAAGTGAGATAATAGAAATATTACTTCCCATGTCTCTTTTAATCCTTAAATTGTCCTTTTCTTTATTCCCACCATATCATTAGTTTGTTGAAGAAACTGAGTCATATTTACTTTAGAATTTTCTGTGTTTTATTTTTGGATAGTTATATCTTTATGGTGTCACTAACATATTTTTTACTCCCCTGTATTCTCTGTTAACTGGTAGTTAGATCTAGAGGTTTGATTATATTCCAGCTTAAATATTTTGGCTAAGAATACTTTGTAGGTGGTAATATGCCTGTCCTAATCATTACATTAGAAGCACCTAACATCTGATTTCCCTGTTAATAGTGGTGTTAATATTTATCAATTGCCTCAGGTGCTGTCAACTTTATCCATCCATTATAAAGTTGCCAGCAACTTTTCACTTAATGATGTTAGAAAGTTCTGGCTGATTTTATCTTTTCCTTTATTTTTATCTCTTTTTACAATGTTGATCCTGTGTTTCATTTTCTTTGTATTTAGTCTGCATAGTGCTCATAATGATTCTTGAATGTGACTGGATATTTTATATCAGTGTTTTTTTTTTTTCAGTACTTTGCAACCATTTTTGCCTATAATATTTCTTCTTCTCCATTCCCTCTTTTCTACTCTGGAATTACAAATACATATATGTTAGATCTTTTCACAGTATGTCTTTAGTCTTCTATGACCTTCTTTTATTTTTAAATACTTTTATTCTTTCATACCTTTTTTCTGTATATTTGCTTCTGAGCTATATTTTATTTTATTAATTCTCTGTTCAACTTTTTCTATTATGCTGTTAAATAAATTCATTTAATTTTTAATTTCAGCTCTTTTAGTTTCCACTTCTAGAATTTCGGTTTGGTTATCTTATGGATTATAACTCTTTGATAAAATGCTAAGTCATGTCTTTAGATTTTTTGCCTTACTAAACATAGTGATTTTAATGTCTGTGTCTGATAACTCCATTTTCTAGATTATCTGTTTTCATTGATGTATTTTTTCTTTTTTTGTATTATATCATCTTGTCTACTAGTGCATTTGATTATTTTTATAGTATGTTGAATATCATATATCAAAATTGAAGATATAATTTGACACTTAAAATGACAGTGTCTTCTTCTTAGAAAGATTTGCACCCCCTTCTGGCAAATAGTTAGGTCATGAATGATCCCGAAGCAACTTAATCCAAGTTTAATATAGATATTAAGATAATCTGGACTTGGTTTTTAGACGTTGCCAGGGCCAATCTATTTAGAGTTCACTCTTTCTCTTTAACAGTGGCCCATTGAGGTCACAAGCCCAAAGTCCAGAGTAATTATCAGGTTCCCTCTTCCTTAACAAGCCTTGGACCCCAAATTTTATTCTCCTAGCCCTATGAGCTTATCAGAAGCACTGCTAGGCTTTTCAACATACTAGCCACTTCTTTTAAAAATTTATTGTGATGAGGTTATTTACAATGTTTTATTACTGTCTTTATAGTACTTGAACATCTCTAATATATCCTTTTAATTCTTGATATTGCTTATTGCATATTCTCCCTTTTCTTGCAAAATATTTCCAGATGTTTGTCAATTTTACAATTTTTTTTAAAGAAGCAACTGTTGGTCTTGCTGATCCTCTGTTTTGTATGTTTGTTTTCTGTTTCATTTATTTCTGCTCTAATGTTGTTTATTTATTTCTCCTATTTTGTTTTAGTTTTATTGTTGGCTTTTTCCCCTAGCACCATGATGGATGCTTATATCACTGATTTTCAGTCTTATATCTTCCTAATAAATGTATACAAGGCTCTAAATTTCCCTATAAATATTGTTTAAATTTTAGCATACACCAAGTATTTGAAATGGTTTATTTCAAAAACATATTTTAAAATAGTTTATGCAGCATTTCAACTAATTTCAGGGAGAGGGTCAGTCAACATAACTTAGCCAACCCTGTTATTTTATCTTTATAAATAGTTTTAAGCAATATGATTATGATGTGTTTTTGGTGTTGTGCTTGGGGTTAGTTTAGGTTCTTGGATCTATAGGCTTATAGTTTGCAACAATTTGAAAAAAATCCATTACTTCTTCAAATATTTTTCTGCCCTCTCTGTACTTTGGGAATTCCAAATACATGATTGTTAGTCCACTTAAAGTTGTACCACAGCTCAGTGATACCCTGTTCATTTTATTTTAAATATACTTTTTATTTTAGGAAAGTTATAGATTTACAGAAAATTACAAAGACCGTATAGAGAGTTCACACTCTCCCTGAACCCAGTTCCCCCTATTAACTCCTTACATTAGTATATTTATTGCAATTAATTAACCAATATTGATTTATTACAGTTAACTAAAATTCCTACTTTATTCATATTCCCTTAGTTCTTAACTAATGTCCTTCTCCTATCCCAGGATCCCATTAGGATACCACATTACATTTAGTCATCATATTTCCTTAAGTTCCTCTTGGCTGTGAAGGTTTCTCAGACTTTCCTTGTTTTTGATTACCTTCACAGTTTTGAGGGGTAACCAGTTAGGTATTTTGTAGAATGTCCTTAATTTGATAATAGTCTGATACATTTTCTCTTCATTAGATTTGGGATGTGTTTTTGGAGGAACATCATAGAGATAAAATGCCAATTTCATCACATACGAACGGTATATACGATCAACATGGCTTGTCACTGTAGAGGTTGACCTTGCTCACCAGGTTGAGGAAATGCTTGTCAGGTTTCTCCACTGTAAGTTACTCTTCCCACTTTCCATACCGTACTCTTTGGAAGAAAGTCACACCCTTTTTATTTTAAAATATTTTCCCTCTGAGTTTTGTTTTAGATAGTTTCTATTGCTATATCATCAAGTTCACTAATATTTTCTTCTGCGGTGTTTAACTGCTGTTAAACCCACCTAATGTATTTGTTTTTATCCCTAGACAATTCATTTGGATCTTTTTTATAACCCCCATGTCTCTACTTAACATTCCTAATCTTTCTTCTACCTTATTAAATATATGAAATATAGGTATAAAAACTACTTTAAGTCCCCTTTCTACTTCTCTCTTCTCTTATTTCTGTGACTGTTTCTACTTATTGATTTTTCTTCTCATTGTGGGTCATATTTTCCTTCTCTTTAATTCTGGTAATTTAAAAAATCAATTTGATTTTTCAATTAGTAATGCATATACAAGAAAATTCATGTTTTAAGTTACAGTGCAATGATTTTTAATTAAACTTTCTATTTGAGATCATCTCAACCACAACACCCCCTTACCTTGGCAACCACCAATTTGTCATCCATTTCTAAAATTTTGTCAGTTTTAGAATGATATTTAAATGGAATCCTTAACTATACACCCTTTGGGGGCTGTTTTTTTTTTTCACTCAGCATAATTCTCTGGAGAGTCATTCAGGTTGTTGTATGTACCAATAGTTTGTTCCTTTTAATTGCTGAATAGCATTCCATGGTATAGGCATTGTATCAATTTATTTAGCCATTCACTCCTTGAAGGACATCTGCCTTGTTTCCAGTTTTGGGATAATATGAATAAAGCTGTTATTAACATTCATGTACAGGTCTGTTGAGTGAACATAAATCTCCATTTCTCTTGGGTAAGTGCTCAGTAGTGCAATTACTGGGTCATATGACAGATTCATGTTAAGTTTTTTAAAGAATCTGCTGAACTGTTTTCAAATGTGGCTATAATATTTTACATTCCCACTAGCAAGCTAATAGTCTAGTTTCTCTGCATCTTTGCTAGCATTTGGTGTTGTCACTATCTTTTATTTTAGCCATTCTGAAAGCTGTGTAGTGATATCTCATTATGGTTTAATTTTATTTTCCCCAATAGCTAATCATTTTGAAAATATGTTTTAGGATTCTTCACAATCTGAATATCTTCTTGGTGGAATGTCTCTTCATGTTTTTTGCCTGGTTCTAAATGGTTGTTTCCTTTTTTCTGTTGGTTTGGCTGTTCTTTATGTATTCTTAATATATCACCTTCGTTGGCTATGTGTTTGAAAATATTTTCTACAACTTTGTAGCTTGCCTTTTTATCCTGTTAATAGGGTTTTTCTCAGGACAAGTTTTAAGAATTTTGATGAACTTCAATTTATCAAATTTTCCTTTTATGGATTGTACTTCTTGTGTCAAATCTAAGAACTCTTTGCCTAGCCTTAGACCCTGAAGATTTTTAAACTTTTAGAGTTTTATACTTTGCTTTTAAGTCTATGATCCACTATGAGTATATATTTGTATAAGGTGTGAGAATTAGGTCAATGTTTATTTTTTCCCATGGATGCCCAATTGCTCTGACACCATTTGTTGGAAAAACTATTTGTCTTGCATTTAACTGCTCTTGCACCTTCGTCAAAATCAGCTGGGCATATTTACACGAGTCTTTTGGGATTCTTTTTTTGTTCCATTGATCTAGGTACCAATTCCTTTGCCAATTCCACACAATCTGGAGTAGTGTAATTATACAATAATTTTAAAATTTAGTCCATTTATTCTTCACATTTTATTCTTGCTTTTTGAATTGTGTTAGCTATTTTAGTTCCCTTGTCATTCCATATAGATTTTAGAATAATTTTGTCTATATCTTTGAAAAGTCTGGCTGAGATTTTGAAAGGAATTGCATTAAACTCATATATCAATTTAGGAAAATTGACATCATCCCATGTCATGTTGAGCCTTCCAGCCATGAACATAGTATACCTCTCCATTTATCTGGATATACTTTTGTTTCTTTCATCAGCATTGTGTAGTTTTCAACATACACATCTTGCTTATCTTGCTTCCTGTGACCTTGCTGAACTCATTTATCCTAGGAATTTTTAGTATATTCCTTGGGATTTTAGTAAATAATAATGCCATCTACAAATAGAGACAGCTTTATTTTTTTTAATTTGTGCCTTTTATTTCCTTTTCTTACCTTATTGCACAGGTTTTCTTGAAAATTTTTGTATAATTGGTCATTATTCTTTAAATATTTGGTAGAAATCTCCAGTGAAACCATCTGGGCCCAGAGATTTCATTTCAGTTGTTTTTAAATGATGAATTCAATTTCTTTAATAGAAACATGGCAATATTAAATTATCTATTTCATATCGGCTGAGTGTATTAGTTTGTGTTTATTAAAGGAATCGATCCATCTCCTCTAAGTTGCCAAATTTATATGGGTAGAGGTTTGCATAGTGTTTCTTTAATATCCCTTTGATATCTGCAGGGTCTGTAAAGATATTCTTTGTTTAATTTCTGATATTGATAATCTGTATCTTTATTTTTCTTTGTCAGTCTTGTAAGATGTTTGTCAATTTTATCAATTTTTTCAAAGAAACACTTCTTTGTTCCATTTATTTTCTCTATTGTTTTTCATTGACTTCTGCTTTTACCTTATTTCATTCTTTGTCCTTCCTTTCAGTTTATTTTGTTTTTTTCCTAAGTTCATGAAATTGGTGCTTAGAATATTGATTTGAGACTTTACCTCTTTAATAATGTGTAGTGCTATACATTTTCCTCTCAGCACTACTTAAGCTCTGTTCCAAAATTTTTGATATGTTGTATTTAATTTTCATCCAGTTCACTGTATTTTTGAATTTTTTTCTTGAGACTTCCTCTTTGATCCATGGAGTATTCGGAAATGTGCTGCTTAGTTTCCAAATGTTTGGAGACTTGCTGTTGTTATCTTTCTGTTGTTGATTTATAATTTAATCCCATTGTGGCCACAGAACAATCTGTATGATTTCAAGTCTTTTAAATTTATTGAGGTTTGTTTTATAACCCAAAGTAGGACCTATTTGGTATAGGTTCTATGGACTCTTAAAAAAAAATGTATACTCTGCTGTGTAGGGTGGTGTGTTTTATAAATGTCAATGAAATCCTGTTGGTTGATGACACTTCTGAGTTCTTCTCTGTCTTGATGATATTCTGTTTAGTGGTTCTATCAAATGTTGACAGAGGGATGTTGAAGTCCCCAACTGTGTGCTGGTTTGAAACTGTCGTGTACCCCAGAAAAGCCATGTTCTTTAATCCTAATTCAATATTGCTGGGTGAGATCTTTTTTATTGTGCCCATGGAGATATGACCCACCCAACTGTGGGTGGTACCTTTTGATTAGGTGGTTTCCATGAAGATGTGTTTCCATCTATTCAAGGTGAGGTTGCTTATTAGAGTCCTTTAAGAGGGAACCATTTTGGAAAAAGCAGCAGACCCCACACAGCCAGAGACATTGTATACACAGAAGGAAAACACCACTGGGGAAGCCTTATGTACGGAGAAGCCTGGAGAGAAAGCTAGCAGATGTCACCATGTGCCTTCCCAGCTGACAGAGGTATGTTCCGGATGGTATCAGCCTTTCTTGGATGAAGTTAACCTCTTTGTGGTGGCTTAATTTGGACATTTTCATGGCCTTAGAACTGTAAACTTGTAACTTAATAATCCCCCACCTTTTTTTTTTTTTTCAAATGAGTTGATTTAATTCCAGGTGGTCCAGGATTTGAAGCAGAACAAAGACTAAAGAGCAGACTGTGGAAGGATTCTGGACTGGGCTTACTGTGATCTCACGGTTAAAGTAGGTGTGGCAAAGTGAGAACTAATGAGAAATGAGCCATTATGTGGTTTCTTTTTTTCTACAGAAGTTTATTCTTCAATGTACAATAGACTCCAAGACAAAACTTCATTGTAGTCACAGCAGGGGATCCAGATGAACAGGAATGGAAGCAAAAGTCACCATGGCCTCTGGCACAAGGAGCAGCTTACTTTTTGGCAGATTTCTTCATCGCACCTGTGGCCAGAGGGCCCTTTCCTGCAGCTTTTGCTTTTAGCTTCTCGAGTTTCTTCTGGTTTTCTCTGTTTCTGCTTGAAAGCCTTATCTTCCTCATTCATTCCCTTGGCCTCCTCTTGGGCTGCTTCAGGGGCTTCTTGCCACCCTCACAGCTGGACATGGTGCCTGACAGCCCTTCCCCAGACCCTGCCATAAATTCCCTTTTTAAAAGCCATTCTGTTTCTGGTATATTGCATTCTGGCAGCTTTAACAAACTGAAACAACTGTAATTGTGGATTGGTCTGTTTCTCCTTACAGTTCTCTCAGGATTTTCTTCACATATTTCTTCACGATACCTCTGCTATTTGGTGCATTATATTGAGGATTGCTGTGTCTTATTGATGTATTGGCCTTCTCATTATTTATAATTTCCCCTTTTGTCTTGGGTAAATTTCTTTGCTCTAAATTCTACTTTAGCTGATATTAATATAGCAATCTGGCTGGCCTTCGTTTAGTGGTTGCATAACATATCTTTTTATTTTCAGCCTCCCTTTATCATTATACTTGAGGTGAAATTTTTTTGTAGATAGCATGGAATTGGTCAGAATATAGCAAAAATCTATTCTGACTTTTAATTGACATATTTAGACCATTTACATCTAACGTAATTATTGATATGTTGGGCTTATGTATTCTATTTTATTTTTTGTTTTCTGTTTGTTCTTTCTATTTTTTATTTCTCTGTTTTATTTTTCCTGTCTTTCTGTAGGTTACTTAAACACATTTTAGAACTCCACTTTATTTCACCTATAGTATTTTTGAGTGTATCTCTTTGTTTAGCGTTTTTAGTGGTTGCTCTAGATATTCCATTGTATATACATTGCTTATCACAATCTATAAGTGTCATCATTTTACCAGTTCAGGTGAAATTTATGCATTTACCTTCCTTAAATCCCTCTACTCTCCCAAATTTCATTTAGGAATTACATGAGATAGTATTATAATTTTTGCTTCCTTATCAAATATAATTTAGAAAACTCAAGAGGAGAAGGACAGTCTATTGTGCTTACCATATCCTCTAATTCCTAATATTCCAAGATTCCTTCTTTATCATTTCCTTTTTGTTTAGAGAACATCCTTTAGTGATTTTTTTTAGCGTAGGCCACTGGCAACAAATTATTTTAGTTTTATTTCATGCGAGAATGCTTTGATTTCTAACTTCCTCTGTAAGGGATATTTTTGCTGAGTCTATGATTCAAATTTGAAAGTTCTTTTTTTTTTTTCTTCAGAACTTTAAAAATATAGTGACACTTCCTTCTGGCCTTCATAGTTTCTTATGAGAAATCTACTGTCATAAGATTTGTTTTTTCTATGTGGTAAGGTGTCCTTTCTCTCTTGCTGCTTTCAAGATTTTTTGTCTTCTATTTTCAGAAGTTTGCCTATGAGGTGTCAGTGTGAATTCCCTGGGTTTATACTATTTGGGGTTCACTGATATCCTTGAATCACTTTTACCAAATATGGGAACTTTATAGTCATTATTTTAAAGTACTTTTTCAGCCTCACCCTCTTTCTGTTCTCCTACTGGGACTATAGTGATATGAGTACTACGACTTTTGTTATAGTCCCACATGTACCTTAGTTTCTGTTGCTTTTTTTTTTCATTCTGTGTTCTTCCCATTTTTCAGATTGGGTATTTCCATTGCTCTGTCTTTTACTTTACCATTTCTTTTTTTATCCCCTCTATTATGCTCTTGGGTCTATCCAATGAGCTTTTTATTTTGGTTATTGAATTTTTAAGTTCTAAAAGTTCTATTTGATTTTTCTTTTTAATCCTTTATTTCTTTTCTGAGACTTTCTTTTTCATTGCTGAGGCTTTCTATTTCTTATTTGACTCAATTTGTATGAAATTGCTCATTGAACATTTTTCTGATGGCTGCTTTAAAAAATCTTTGTCAGATATCTCTAATATATTAAGCTGTCATCTCGGTGTTGGCATCTATAGGTTGTCTTTTCCCATTTAGTTTGAGGTCTTCCTGTTTCATGATATAATGGGAGATTTTTTTATTGAAGCCTGGACATTTTCATATTATATTATGAGACTCTGGATCTTATTTAAACCTTCTGTTTTAATTAGTTTCTTCTGATACCATTCTGTCAGGGTGAGGCTGGTCACCGCCTTGTTACTGTCATATTCAGGCAGAAGCTCAAATTTCCATTTAGCCCCTTCCATCAACACTTGACTGGAGTGTCTTTTACATTTCTGGGTGGAGTGGGAGTTCCATTTCACGTGTCCAGTCTCCCCCCATGATCTCCACTGATGCAGAAAGAAGGTAAAGAAAACATTATTATAGGCTGGTGGGGGTGAGAGTCCTTGCGTCCTTTTTTTGGTCTTCTCTGGCACCACACAGGTGGAATTGTTGGAGTACCTTGTTACAGCCTCCCAGAGTAGAAGTCTAGGCTCCCATTTAGCCTTTGCTGGAGTGGGTGAGGCCACAATTTTTTTTTCTGTAGCATTTGGTTGGAATAGAGTGGTTATTGTCTAAGGTTTTTAGTCCTGCCAGGCTGCCCCTTCCCTGGTCCTTGAGCTAAACAGAGCAGGTTTGGGGCCTTTTTTCTGTGTCTGTTGCTGTTCTCAGGTTGCTGGCTTCTTCTACTCCAGTCCAAGATATACGAGACAAAAAAGAAAACCCAGGAACTCACCGCTGGGTCATTCTTTGAACCTGGGGTCCTTAACCAGTCTGCCTTCTTCTCCCCACCTTTCATAGTTTCCTTATGTTTGTTTTACATATAATGTCCAGAGTGTTTTAGTTGCACTTAGTAGAAATAATAAGGAAGAGTATGTCTATCCTTCCAGAAGCAGAAATTTGGCCTACATGGAGTTTTTGTTTTGTTTTGCTTATGCCAAAAGCATTGCCCTTAATTAAAATTGTGTAGCTTGTTTCAGGATTCGTCTCAGTATTTTCTATATCTTTTTCTTATCTTTTTTTCTGACTTTCTCTTACCTTACCTGAAGAAGCCTATGCACTTAGCCTAATGGTAGCTTCCATTCAGATAGGTTTACTCTGAGCAGCGAGAGAGCTTCCTCCCAATTTAGCACATGCCCTCTTTCTTTCTGTATCTTATGAAAACTTCCAATTCTTTAAGCAGTCATTGCGTACAACAGTTGGGGATAAAGCAATCTAATTTAAAGACGGTTTAATCAACATATGATTCTGCCCCATTTATCTGTATTTAAAATTTAACTTTTAAATATAATGAAATATGTTTTCAATGGGGGGATTTTTCCTGAATGTCTAAGGACTTTGATTTATTTTCCTAATACACTGATATCTAATCTAAGGTCAGTGCACTTAATGGGAGATAATTTTCTTAGGAGGGAAGAAACTACTTGAGAAATTAAGTTGTCACTTTCAGATGATAAATCCAAAGACTTACCTGCAGCAACTATCAGGAGAAATTAAAAGATAAAAAAGTCCTTATCATCTGGAATATTTGTAATATGAAAACAAAACATTTAAATTCCAAGTGAGACAGTAACAGTAATAATGGGAAGGCTAATTTTCATGCTACATGCTAATGTTGAGGCAATGGAATTTTCTATTTCATTGAATGTTTCTCTCATCAAGCATTTAATTTCAACACAACTTCATCGATTTTGCTTTCCCTTCATATGTTCATTTTCTCTGCAATGGAGTCTCACTTGTCAAGAAATTGTTAACCTTGTAACACTGTTTTCAAGGATTTATGCTCCTATTTGTGTTTTCCTTGATAATAGTATTGTGTAGCCTTTTATTTTCATGTTCACCATCATGATAATGAAGTTCATGGTTAACTAATGTTTTATTTTTCAATTAAATGTCATCTCACCATTTTAAATGACATTTGAAGGTAAGTGAGAATATCTTCTAATTACAGTTTGCATCAAAAGAAAGACTTGGGCGGGCCACGGTGGCTCAGCAGGCAAGAATGCTTGCCTGCCATGCCAGAGGACCAGGGTTCAATTCCCGGTGCCTGCCCATGGAAAAAAAAAAAGAAAGACTTAAGACTGGATTATGGTTGTGGTCAGTGGTTACAATTATCTTATATTTAAAGATAAGGTCATTGGAGTTCTCAATATTGCAGCATGGTAATTATATAATTTTCAACTAAATACAGAATATTTCAAAAGGGAAAACACGCTTTTTTCTTTTTTTTAAAATGGGCAGGCACCGAGAATCGAACCCGGGTCTCTGATGTGGCAGGCAAGAACTCTGCCTGCTGAGCCACCATGGCCTGCTTGGGAAAACATGCTTTTAAATCCAGAAATAAAAGTATATTTAATGCAAGAGTTTTATGTGAAATATTTGAACATCAGTGGATGTGGTTGGCATTCATTCTAAGTATTGTTCATAATAAAATGTTTCAAAGGAAACATATTAAAATATCTTGCATATTCAAATGTTGAATGTATTGCTCAAATCTGCTAACATCTAGAAAAGCCTAAATTCTGAATTTGCTTCATTTTAGGAATAAGGGGATATTCATGTATTTTATATTGCTAGATCTTTCATAATAAAGTTTCTACTATTCTGAACTCTTAAAAAGTATAAAGCTGATTTAAAAATAAGATAACTCCATAGTTCAATTATCAAGGAAACAATGATTCGGACTTTCACATTATGGAAACATGGATATTAAAATAGCCTTAGTACTTAAAGTAGAAATATTAAAGTTATTCTTTTTTAAAGTAACTGGTGATAGTTTTTCTGATCAATTTTGTCAAAATTTGGATGTAACTATGGGGTTCTGATTATGAATTGGACTGAGAGTGAAACATGTTTATTAATAGGTTATTCTCAAATTATTTATCTAAAATCCCAATTTTCACATTGAATTTAAAATTTTAATTTTGACTAAGAATTGAGATTCTCAAATATGAGTATACTTCATATTGATTTAGTAGTCATATTATTTTTACTAAAATATGACACTATTTTACTTTAGCAAGAAAAAAGTTACGGATGGAAATTTGATGAAGGAATGAAGATCCAAGGGACACTTATTCTGTTTGGAAGACAAAGTTATAAATTCAGTGCATAGATCATTACAATACGTAGGAAGCAAAAAGGGAAATCTCCCAAATTTCATTATTCTAACATTTAAATGATCAGAACCTGATGTAAGTGTTCATACAACATTGAAGGCGTTTTCATGTATTCCAGAATTTTTTTAAAGCCTATGAAAGTACCTGGTAACTTTATACATTATATCACTCTAAAAATGAACATTCCACATATCCCAGAATAAAGTGAATTTTAATGGTCACAACGTGCCTTCTTTTAAAACTTTAGTGTTCAATTAAAAGTATTTAATTATAAAAACATATGCGTTGATAAATCGTTTTAAATAAAAGATGTATTGAAAGGTTATTTAAGTATACCCCGAATTTCCCCAATTCCAGTATCTTTGTGATAATAACTAAAGGAAAATCCTGAAATGCATACTCACAAATGAAATTTGAAAGGTCCGTAGTCTTTAAAATACATACAATTGAAAATTATTGCATTGAGTAAATTACAAATGATTGTATATTTTGGAAGATCAATGAATGGACAATAAAATTCACACCATTAGCCACATGATGTCGCTGTACACCACAGAGTGTGTCAATGGGAATGAGGCACTGATCACCAACGAAACGGAGGACGCTCCATTTTGTCACCGGGAGAAGACAGAAACGGTAGCGAGATAAATGACTGAAAAAATGAACTAAAAAAAAAAGTATGATTTTTGAAGGAAGGTGAGAGTTGCATGAAAGGTGGGGTTTTTTTGCGATGCTGTTTTCGTGGCTAGAAGGCCCGGGAGCCCGGCGTCTGCTGCTCTCGCTTCTGCTCCTCGCAGCCTGGGAGGCGGGGAGCGGCCAGGTTCACTACTCGGTCCCCGAGGAGGCCAAACACGGCACCTTCGTGGGCCGCATCGCGCAGGACCTGGGGCTGGAGCTGGCCGAGCTGGTGCCGCGCCTGTTCCGGGTGGCGTCCAAAGGCCGCGCGGACCTCCTGGAGGTAAATCTGCAGAATGGCATTTTGTTTGTGAATGCTCGGATCGACCGCGAGGAGCTGTGCGGGCGGAGCGCGGAGTGCAGCCTCCACCTGGAGGTGATCGTGGACAGGCCGCTGCAGGTGTTCCATGTGGAGGTGGAGGTGAAGGACATCAATGACAACCCGCCGGTCTTCCGAGGAAGAGAACAAAGGATATTTATTCCGGAGTCTAGACTGCTGGATTCGCATTTTCGGATAGAAGGCGCTGCAGATGCAGACATCGGCGCCAACGCTCTTCTAACGTACACCCTCAGCGCCAATGATTATTTCTCTTTGGACGTTCAGGCAAGTGATGAACTGAGCAAGTCACTTTCGCTTAAATTGAGGAAATCTCTGGATAGAGAAGAAACACCAGAGCTTCATTTATTATTGACGGCGACTGACGGGGGCAAACCAGAACGGGAAGGTTCAGTTCAGCTGCTAATCACGGTGCTCGACGTTAACGATAACGCCCCACTGTGTGACCAGGCCGTGTACAGGGTCCACTTACTAGAGACCACAGCAAACGGGACGTTAGTGACCATAGTAAACGCCTCTGACGCTGACGAAGGTCTCAACGGCGAAATCATTTATTCCTTTGGTAGTGATGTTTCTCTTAACATTCAAGAAAAATTCAAAATTGATTCCAGCTCAGGAGAAATTACGCTAAATGATAGACTGGATTACGAAGAAACAAAATCCTACGAAATTCCAATAAAAGCAGTTGATAAAGGAAGTCCTCCAATGTCAAATCACTGCAAGGTTTTAGTGAAAGTGCTGGATGTAAATGATAATGCCCCGGAATTGGGGATCACTTCTCTGTCTTTGCCCATCAGAGAGGACGCTCCACTCGGAACGGTCATCGCCCTTGTCACGGTATCTGACCGCGATTCTGATGCTAACGGGCAGGTAACGTGCACCCTGACGCCCCACGTCCCCTTCAAGCTGGTGTCCACCTTCAAGAATTACTATTCGCTGGTGCTGGACAGCGCCCTGGACCGCGAGAGCGTGTCGGCCTATGCGCTGGTGGTGACAGCGCGGGACGGGGGCTCGCCGCCTTTGTCGGCCTCGGCCAGCGTGTCGGTGGAGGTGGCCGACGTGAACGACAACGCGCCGGCCTTCGCGCAGCCCGAGTACACGGTGTTCGTCAAGGAGAACAACGCGCCGGGTTGCCACATCTTCACGGTGTCGGCGCGCGACGCGGACGCGCAGGAGAACGCGCTGGTGTCCTACTCGCTGGTGGAGCGGCGGCTGGGCGAGCGCGCCGTGTCGAGCTACGTGTCGGTGCACGCGGAGAGCGGCAAGGTGTACGCGCTGCAGCCGCTGGACCACGAGGAGCTGGAGCTGCTGCAGTTCCAGGTGAGCGCGCGCGACGCGGGCTTCCCGCCCCTGGGCAGCAACGTGACGCTGCAGGTGTTCGTGCTGGACGAGAACGACAATGCGCCGGCGCTGCTGCCGCCTCGCGCGGGCGGCGTGGGCGGCGCGATGAGCGAGTTGGTGCCGCGGTCGGTGGGCGCGGGCCACGTGGTGGCGAAGGTGCGCGCGGTGGACGCCGACTCGGGCTACAACGCGTGGCTGTCGTACGAGCTGCAGCCGGCGGCTGGCGGCGCGCGCAGCCCGTTCCGCGTGGGGCTGTACACTGGCGAGGTGAGCACGACGCGCGCCCTGGACGAGGCGGACGCGCCACGCCAGCGCCTGCTGGTGCTGGTGAAGGACCACGGCGAGCCGGCGCTGACGGCCACGGCCACCGTGCTGCTGTCGCTGGTGGAGAGCGGCCAGGCGCTGAAGGCGTCGTCGCGGGTGTCGGCGGGCGTGGCGGGAGCCGAGGCGGCGCTGGTGGACGTGAACGTGTACCTGATCGTCGCCATCTGCGCCGTGTCCAGCCTGCTGGTGCTCACGCTGCTGCTGTACACGGCGCTGCGGTGCTCGGCCGTGCCCACGGAGGGCGCGTGCGGGCGGGGGAAGCCCACGCTGGTGTGCTCCAGCGCGGTGGGGAGCTGGTCGTACTCGCAGCAGAGGAGACAGAGGGTGTGCTCTGGGGAGGGGCCGCCCAAGACCGACCTCATGGCCTTTAGCCCCAGCCAACCTCCAAATCTAAACATGGCGGAAAGAAATGAACATCCAGAAGCAAATCCGGATCTTTCCAGTAATGTAAGTCCAACTTTCAAGCTTTGACTTAATTTTTAAAATTTCACTTATCCAGTTATTTTTTCAAATGTCAATTTAAAATTTTTACATAAAGTGTTCATTAATGTTGAGACCAATCTTGCGATTTAATGTAGATATTTATTCTATTTCCTCACAGCTGTTTCTTGAATGGAATTTGGAAACAAACCAACAAATATAGGGACAGATTGTCATATTCCTTGATTGAAATAAGAATTTTTAAACACAAAAACTACATAGGATTGGCCATTTTGTCAAGAGAGCAAAGTCACCAACATAATCAAAATGGCAGATTTATTGAAAGAGAAATTGCAGAATCAGGGAGATGTCAAACCAAGGAATTCAGAATGAGAGTTTCAATAGCCATCTGTTCACAGCTGCTTAAAATGGCACTTAAAAAAAGTTTTCCAAGTGGGAAGTTACAATGATTGGTTGACATTTAAGTTTCTTATTATAAAAGAGGGTCTTATACAATGGTGACCTGTTATATTTTGGCTAGTATGATATATTTATCCATTTATGATAGTCTTTCTCTACTGCTTGGAAAATTAAATGTCCAAGAGTTTGCTCAAACTGTAGTTTTATTGGGTCTAAGACAGTCTTGTCCCTGTGATCAATTGCTTTGTCTTTTGGAAAGTGTCTTTCATTTCTCAGAAAGGGGTTGCTCCTGGCAACACCCAATGCAGGCAACTATTTTGCTCTATTTAACAATGCTTAAACAGGATCTCGGTGTGGTCAAATACAGTGACATTTTAAGTTTACTTGTTACCTTACATTTCCTAGTGAAATGCCAAGTCCTGGACAAATGATGATGTGGCAAAATTATAGAAATCAAATCCCTTCTCTTAAGGTGGCTATGTTTTAAAGTGGGCAATAAAAACAATATCTTTAACAAACGTAATTAAAAATATATTTTTTGGGTGATATTTTTATTTCCATTTTAAAACATACAATCAAGACTTCATGGTCATTATTGCCATTGACCTTGAGTTCTCCTGGGTCTAGAAGTCTTAATAATGAATTTGTCATTTAGCGTATCCAGTTAGGAAACACTTATTGAACACCTCCCATTAATCCACAAATGTACCAAAGTTCTTTATTTTTACCTTGCTTAATTTTTCCAATGATTTAGTGAAGTAGATACTTTAGTCTCATTTTATGAATTGTGGTCCTAAGGGTCAGGTAATTGAAGTTCGGTATTTCTTTTAAGTCTTCTCCGCATTTCCCACATTTTGGATTTCCCAAGGATATCCAAAATTTGCTGGTCCTATTATATTTCATTGCCTTTCATAAGATTTTTAAGGTAGCTGGCAAGTAGAAGAAATATGCAAAAGCAAATTTTGAAAATTTGTTTTAAAAAATGAAATAAAAGATCAAGAGGAAGGTGGGAGCAATTTTTCCAAAATTAATCTTGGGCTAAGTGCAAAACTGAATTTCACCTTCCTGGAAGTGAATCCAGAAATATTAAAAATAATAAATTAAAGCATTCTGAATTATTTTTTCAGGAGATAAAAATTCTCTTCTTGCTATAAATTCCAAGAAGGTTTGATTACTGATCATTGTGTAAGGGCTGGAAATATACTGGACAATATGCTTGATTGCAGTTTGTAAAATCAGCAGAAACATATTTTATACAGACTTACTGCATTTACTAGCCATTCAGTCAGGAGCTGTAATGTTAAATTTTATTTCTTATATTTAATTTGGAAATTACACAAGTATTAAATGAACATTAAAACAAATAAACATACAGAGAAAGTCACATGAAAATCCTTTTGTTAAAGCATTCCATGAGAAATTAATATAATTTCCAGAGATTTGGATTGTATGTAATGGTTTGTAAGCATGTTTCTTTAACTTTTCAAATATTATCATATGCATGCAACCTTTTGGCAAGAATCAGCAAAAAAATAATTTTAGAGTCAAGCTGCCAAGAAAACTTCCCAGTTCATTTAAGAATGAGTTAAACTTTGCAGGGTTATAAAATTGGAAAAAATAGATTAGAGAGTCACAAAATAATTTCTCTATCCCCAACTCACATAATTATATCCAAATAGCTACATTTGCTAATGATATTAATCCTAGGCTTAGGATCGCCTCTAGAGACATTCAGAATTTACTTACTGATCCATTCAACAAGTACATATTGAGAGCCTACTGTGGTAGTTAGATTCATTTGTCAACTTGACCAGGTGAAGGCACCTAGTTCTGTTGCTGTGGACATGAGCCAATGGTACATGAACCTCATCTGTTGCTAATTACATCTGCAGTGGGTTAGGAGGCGTGCCTGCTGCAATGAATGACGGTTGACTTAATTGGCTGGTGCTTAAATGAGAAAGCCCAACGCAGCACAGCCTAAGCAGCCCTCATCTCAGCACTCGCAGCTCAGCCCAGGCCTTTGGTGATGCAGTAAGGAATCACCCCGGGGAAAGTTGAATGGAACCCAAAGGCCTGGGGAGAAGGCCAGCAGAGACCGTCCTGTTCCTTCCCACGTAAGAAGGAACCTCTGTGGAAAGTTAGCTGCCTTTCCTCTGAAGAACTAACAAAATAAATCCCCTTTTATTAAAAGCCAATCTGTTTCTGGCGTGTTGCATTCTGGCGGCTAGCGAACTAGAACACCTAAGGTAAGTTAGACCCTGCTGTAAACCCAGGGACACAGCAACAAGATAGGCAAGAGTCCTGTCTTCAAAGGATTCATATTTAACCTATTTTAAAACACATTGTAGATGTTAAAAGACTTGGATTTGGTGTAATGCTGCTTTTTCAGTTTTCTTTCTCTAACCAAAGCATCTACAAAGGAAAATCTTCTATTTGTGACTTTCAAAAATTAGGCAATAAAATACTGAATGTTACCAGCAAGTTTTCTGAAAATAAAGCAAATTAAGTCATTCTCTCTTTATGCAAGTAGTACTCAGAAAACTAGGTGTAATACTTATTGCCTCAGCACAGAGAAATGGAATCATGTAGCTGGAGAATGCCCTATAAAAAAAGGGCAATTAAAATGCACAAGCAATTGGGAGCAATAAAGGAAACCATGTTTTAAGACCAAACTGAAAATCATGAATAGTATGGAAAGGATAAAGATATGTCAAGCCAGAAAAACTTTATCTAGAGGCATTTGAAGCTAAAATGGTACAACTTGTTTTTAAAAGAATGAATATAGGTTGAAACACCAATTATCTAACAGTATGAGAGGTTTATAAGATTATTAATGCAACTGAGTATCATTTGCTGAGTGTCAAAAACCTCTTAAATTTTGTCTGAAGGTATTCAGGCGTACCCTCACACAATTGCATTAAAATCACTATCAAAAATGAAATTTTAGATTGATGCGTTATATTTTCAGAACAATGAAACATCTTTTTCTGTCCTGTGATGGTTGTTGAAGATAGTAACTTGGAGGTAAATCTCAAATATCAATCACTATTGAAATCAAAGGAAGTGAATTTAGTATTCTATCATTTGAAAAAAGAATTTTTCTTATGAAAGGTCCTTCTAAAATGTGAGACAGGATGATTGAGTAGTGGTATTTTTATTTTAAAAATATTTCTTTTACTATAAACATGAATGGATTTTCCTTCAGTAGTGAAGGTATTTGTCCCATTGAGACTGAATAGTAAACACAACTTCAGTAGTTTTGTCTTTCTTCATCATATTTCTTCCAGGAAATGTATAGATTGCTGCTTTTCTTCTTTCTAAAGACAAACCAGTTGCTTTATTTTCCCACTTTTCCACCTTCTTTCCTCTGATTCATTCATTATTCATTGAATACTTTAGCGTTAGAGTAAATAGTTTTATGGCAGATTCTATTATTTAGTGCTTATTTCGTAACATGACATGTTTTCATCCATTTAAGAAATTTATAGACTTAAACCTATTGACTTAAAAATAACCTATCCTCGAAAGATGAAGTTATATATGCAATGATCTTATTACCAGATTATAACCATTGTTGCATAATTGGATTCACTTCGGTTAATATTCATTATCCATTAAGGTTAGCAGCTTCCCATCTGTGTTAT
Source organism: Tamandua tetradactyla (assembly GCF_023851605.1). Taxonomy (NCBI): domain Eukaryota; kingdom Metazoa; phylum Chordata; class Mammalia; order Pilosa; family Myrmecophagidae; genus Tamandua; species Tamandua tetradactyla. The sequence continues at coordinate 20,866,092 of NC_135346.1, forward strand.
CTATCTGGAAAAACTAGGTAAAAAACATGACCTTTATGATTGTGCTGGCTTTTTGAGGATAACAGGGCTATTTTCGTTTACTTATGCAGGTTCCAGGTTTTAAACTCCCCAGTGGAAACAAAAGCTATCATGACTTCAGTAAAATTTTGATAAAACATAAATTATTATATTTGGATTATTTAGTTTCAGTAATTAGTTTTGGTTTCATGAATATGGTTCTAGGAATTGTAATTTTATTTTCAAGTGAACTTTGTATGATGATACTAATATAATTTCATCGATAGGGAAACATTTTTTTGGTCTGAAATAAAAGGAGACCACTTGAGAAGATTTTATTTCATGATGTCTTCCCTTGTTCCCAGAAAATGTCCTCTTTAAGATTAGAATTCTAATTTGTTTTCCAGTAAAATAATAAATAAGTAAAAAGTAAGGTATCATTTGAGGCCCATTCAAGACTTGTGATCATTCAAGAATACAAATAGATGAAGATCTGAAATATTAACTTATTTTGCTAGCCACTGGTACTGCTTACCAATACCAAGTGTTCTCCTTCTAGAAACACTTCCCTGTTGCCTCGAGGTAGCGTGGCTATGTGATTTTCTTTGACCAGTGAAATGTGAATTATATGCGTTACTTCCAGGCAAGAGTGTGTAACTGCCAATGTAAGGCTTTCTTCTACTATCTTTTCCTGTTGCAGCGATAAATGGAGGCACATTTTGAGATGCCATGAGGTCAAAGCAGTCTGGGATGCTGAACCAACATAATGGAGAAAAGGCTATGATAGGGAGTCTTTTGTAACTGCAGAGGACTCTGCAGGTTCAAGAAATACATTTGTGCTTATTCTAGAGGGAAGCCTGAACTATTCAATGCAATACAATGTATTTATTGGGGTTCCACTGCCAGTAAGATGAATATAAACAATAAGTGTTAAGAGGAGAGCATTTCAACAAGTAATACAACTAACAGGGGAACATTATTATCGACATTTTTACGAAGGCATCTGGCCATTTAGTAGATTAGGTAACTTGGAGTCAATGGGGGGAAATGGTCTTATAGTGATTTCTTCTTACATATCAAAGCTAGAGGAAGAAAAGTAATAAACTATAATAAAAATATAGTAAGTACCTCTTTTGTTTCTTGCCTGGCATCTTCTCCCTTTCCCCCCTTTTATTTCGTTGGAGCTTTGTGGTAGTTTTGTGGGAAGCTGGGTTGAAGGTTTTGCAATAATAAATGATCAGACACATGAACCTTGTGGAACTGACAGTTTATTTTCATAGATGTAAAGGATACAATTTTAGCAACGGATACCAAGAGATGTCAAGATAGGGGATATTTGTTGAGCATGACTTCTCAGTCTCCTTTCTCCATTGGAGGATATGTGTTTATGTTTCCTCTGAGGGCAGAAGGAGATATTTTAGATTGAATAGCAGCACAAAATGTCTCTTATACTCCTGAACATGTCGTTCTGAAAATCCAGCATAATTTCCTTATATGATTGCAAAAACTGCCTCAAGCAAGCCATATTTCCTGATCTAACATCTGGATTTTGTGTATAATTCTTTAATATGTCAACATGACATTTTGCTATATTGGCTACTGATCGTATACAAAAATTACTGCATGTCACATACGTAATGAGGTAATGGATAGTCTGTATCTATGTACAATCAGTTTAAATGCTAAGAGAATATAGGTATATGCCGCCTTACCTTCGTCTCCACAAGAACTAGTCACCATTCTCAGTCCACATAGTTTAGGTGCATCTGTTTCCATCTCCTGGTATGAACAAGTGACATATGTCTATCTAATGTGAGAACCATCTCAACTAATGACTGAAGGAGAGATATATTATCCAAACTTAGTCAAGGGAAGTAGTGATATATAGGATTTTTACTGGGGCTATTAGGAAAAAGACCATTCCTGTTGAGGGTTGCTAAACTGGTAAAGTGTAAGCCTTAAAGCTGCTTTGGCGATTTTGCCATCATATGGGAAAAGCTTATCCAAGAAAAAGGTTAACATTGAAGGAAAGAACCCACAGGCAAGAAGATAGTTTCCTTATGGCATTATTAAAGTGTTTAGATCCTGCTCTGCCTGAAACCAGTAAATCATTACCCATTTCCATGTATAAGCCAATAAGTGATCCTTTGTTGTTTTGCTTGTCAGTTTATTCATTATTAGAGGACTGATTGATACTTAAATACTTCCAGAGTATCTTCCAGATTTAAAGGAGAAATTATTATTGGTTGCAGTACCAAGAAAAGCTGGCTTCTCTTGAGCAAGAATTTTGCTTTCTTTTATACATTGAATCTTGCATTAATTTTGTTTTCCTCTTTTCTCTAGGAAGCTAAAAACAAAATTTGTGGCCTACTTAGCGTATCTGAAAATGATCTTTTATTGTGTACTTTGTACATGACCCCATCCTGGGATTCATTTTATTTCATCCTCATATTATCTTTATTCTATTTCCATATTTTTGAGTGTGTAAAGGGACAGCTAAGAATTAATAAAACAGGAATTATTGAATAAACATTTTAAAAGGTGAATTGTATTGTTCTTGTATCAAAATCCAAATATATTAGAAAAGATAATCCTAAATTAAGTGTATGTTATCCAAACGAGAAACGAAGTAACTTCCAAACATCTGCAAATACTTTTTAAAAATCAAATCACAAAAAAAACCAACAAAGATATACATGAGTACATCTTCAATGAACTAAAATGCCCTTTTTCTTCGTTTGAAGAAGTGATAAGAAATTAAGTTTCAGGGATTAAAATAGATTTTTTTTTCCAAGATGGAAGATATGAGTAAAATTACACCAGGAAATTATCTAGGTTTACATCTACACGATAAAAGGTAGAGCCTACATTTTAGCCACATGATGTCGCTGCCTACCACAGAGTGTTTTCTAGGAAGAAAAAATACCGGATGCCCCGTTGTCACTCCAGAGAAACAGCACAATAAGAAAAGCAGCAGAACTAGAGCAGAGAATAGGAGACAATATTTACATTTTTTAAAAATATGATTTTCTAATTTGATCAACTCACTGAGTACTGGTAATGGTGTTTTCCATCAGAGGGAGCCGGGAAGCCCGGCGTCTGCTGCTCTCGCTTCTGCTCCTCGCAGCCTGGGAGGCGGGGAGCGGCCAGGTTCACTACTCGGTCCCCGAGGAGGCCAAACACGGCACCTTCGTGGGCCGCATCGCGCAGGACCTGGGGCTGGAGCTGGCCGAGCTGGTGCCGCGCCTGTTCCGGGTGGCGTCCAAAGGCCGCGCGGACCTTCTGGAGGTAAATCTGCAGAACGGCATTTTGTTTGTGAATGCTCGGATCGACCGCGAGGAGCTGTGCGGGCGGAGCGCGGAGTGCAGCCTCCACCTGGAGGTGATCGTGGACAGGCCGCTGCAGGTGTTCCATGTGGAGGTGGAGGTGAAGGACATCAACGACAACCCACCCGTATTTCCAATGACAGTAAAGACTCTCCGTTTTCCCGAATCTCGGCCTCTTGACTCGCGGTTTCCTCTAGAGGGAGCATCTGATGCAGATATCGGAGTAAACGCTCTCCTCTCCTACAAGCTGAGCTCCAGTGAGTTTTTCTTTCTAGACACACAGACAAATGATGAACTAAGCCAATCACTGTCTCTTGTGCTGAAGAAATCTCTGGACAGAGAAGAAACTGCTGAGGTTCATTTGTTACTGGTAGCTACTGACGGGGGCAAACCTGAACTCACAGGCACGGTTCAAATGCTTATTAAGATATTAGATGTGAATGACAACGAACCTAGTTTTGACCAATCAATTTACAAAGTACAACTGTTAGAGAACACTGCAAATGGAACCTTAGTAGTTAAACTTAATGCTTCTGATGCGGATGAAGGATCAAACGGCGAGATTGTGTATTCACTCAGTAATGATGTGCCCTCCACTACACAGATCAAATTCAAAATAGATCCCAACTCTGGGGAAATCAGAATCACGGGACAATTAGATTATGAAGAAAAAAAATCCTATGAGATTCAAGTCATTGCATCTGACAAAGGAAATCCATCAATGTCTGGTCACTGTAAAATTTCTGTAAAACTTGTGGACGTCAACGATAACACACCAGAACTGTTGATAACATCTCTCGCACTTCCCATCCGGGAAGACGCTCCACTGGGTACCGTGATCGCCCTGATCAGCGTCTCCGACCGTGACTTCGGTGCCAATGGGCAGGTGACATGCACCCTGACACCCCACATCCCCTTCAAGCTGGTGTCCACCTTCAAGAATTACTATTCGCTGGTGCTGGACAGCGCCCTGGACCGCGAGAGCGTGTCGGCCTATGCGCTGATGGTGACAGCGCGGGACGGGGGCTCGCCGCCTTTGTCGGCCTCGGCCAGCGTGTCGGTGGAGGTGGCCGACGTGAACGACAACGCGCCGGCCTTCGCGCAGCCCGAGTACACGGTGTTCGTCAAGGAGAACAACGCGCCGGGCTGCCACATCTTCACGGTGTCGGCGCGCGACGCGGACGCGCAGGAGAACGCGCTGGTGTCCTACTCGCTGGTGGAGCGGCGGCTGGGCGAGCGCGCCGTGTCGAGCTACGTGTCGGTGCACGCGGAGAGCGGCAAGGTGTACGCGCTGCAGCCGCTGGACCACGAGGAGCTGGAGCTGCTGCAGTTCCAGGTGAGCGCGCGCGACGCGGGCTTCCCGCCCCTGGGCAGCAACGTGACGCTGCAGGTGTTCGTGCTGGACGAGAACGACAACGCGCCGGCGCTGCTGCCGCCTCGCGCGGGCGGCGTGGGCGGCGCGCTGAGCGAGTTGGTGCCGCGGTCGGTGGGCGCGGGCCACGTGGTGGCGAAGGTGCGCGCGGTGGACGCCGACTCGGGCTACAACGCGTGGCTGTCGTACGAGCTGCAGCCCGCGGCGGGCGGGGCGCGCAGCCCGTTCCGCGTGGGGCTGTACACGGGCGAGGTGAGCACGACGCGCGCCCTGGACGAGGCGGACGCGCCGCGTCAGCGACTGCTGGTGCTGGTGAGGGACCACGGCGAGCCGGCGCTGACGGCCACGGCCACCGTGCTGCTGTCGCTGGTGGAGAGCGGCCAGGCGCTGAAGGCGTCGTCGCGGGCGTCGGCGGGCGTGGCGGGAGCCGAGGCGGCGCTGGTGGACGTGAACGTGTACCTGATCGTCGCCATCTGCGCCGTGTCCAGCCTGCTGGTGCTCACGCTGCTGCTGTACACGGCGCTGCGGTGCTCGGCCCCGCCCACGGAGGGCGCGTGCGGGCCGGGGAAGCCCACGCTGGTGTGCTCCAGCGCGGTGGGGAGCTGGTCGTACTCGCAGCAGAGGAGGCAGAGGGTGTGCTCTGGGGAGGGGCCGCCCAAGACCGACCTCATGGCCTTCAGCCCCAGCCTTCCGCCGTGTCCACTTAGTGGAGACAGAGATGAGCAGCTGAACGTGGGCGTGGATCTTTCCCCGAAAGTGAGTAACTTTTCTTATCTTTCAAAAATATCCCTAATTTTTTTATTCCGTTATACTTTCACTCCTTTGGAAGCATTTTAAATAGTTACTGTGCTACTCTTACGTTTTCAGTAAATTTGCTTTCCAGGTAGTGATTTTGTGGTTAAAATACCTTTACATTTCTTGTGACTAATGCTTTTTAACCGAGTCAACAATAGGTAGTGATCCGCAATTGTAGTTTTATTTTCTAGTTCTGGTTGTGGTAACAGGATTATTTTATTGCTAAAACCTGAATTCAAAATTAAATATCTTTTTTTGGATGAATTTGCATACAATTCGCTGTGGTGTACTAATCCCTGCCAAACAGTGCAAAACCTTTTGTCATTTTTCATTCAGACTTACTACTAGATGTTAGTCCAAATGTCATTGGCCTATGTCATGAGTTCACACTAAATGCCCAATACTCCTTTTCTATTATGCGTTCACACCTTCAGTCTCAAATATAGGTTATTAAACCTATTGCTCTTTGTGAACCCTCTTTTACTCGCATTCCATTTGTCTGGAGGTTCAGACCCCCCTTTCTGCTTGAATGTGATTTAAGTCTTGTGTGCTCATCTGACTGTACTATTTACAGCTGCTAGATATCTTAATTGGGTAACAAAAGTCAACAAAATAACATTTTTAAAAAGAATTGTCCTTTTCATCTTCAGTTTCTCATATTTATTAGTAAGCACTAAAAAGTAATAGGGGGTGGGGCACAGTGGCGGGCCACAGTGGCACTGCCATACTGGAAACCAGGGTTTGATTCGGTGCCTGCCTATACAAAATAATAATAATAATAATAGGAAGGAATAATTTAATAGTGTCTTCAGTATCTCATCATTTAAAAAAATTCTTCCTGTTAAGAATATTGTTAAACTTGTAAAGAATTATTTTGAATATGAAGAATTTGTTGAGAAGAGTACTGTATATGTTAATTTAAAAACTATACCAACTAGGCAAATATATTAAACATTAATCTATTTTGCATGCAATATTTAGAATCCCTATATCAAATGAGTTCTATAAATCAATGTCCCTGGTGGTGATCTTCTTTTGAATATAACACTATTAATGTGTGCTGTGCAGTAAGTCCAAAGTTCAAATAATTGGTACCAAATCAAGTTGAAGTGAGACCATTTTCCAGTCATGTCTCCATGTAGTTAGTCATTTCCAAACAGTTGGATATCCATTCAGTTTTACTGCCACTGGATAGAACTAGAAACCAGCTGAAGCCTGGTTAATACTCAAGGACATGGTACTGAGTCAGACTTATAAAATAGCAAATAGTTATATTTATTTCCTTTTCCCACTTCTTGTTTCTTTTCTGGCTCTATCATGTGCCATCCATGGTCTATCAACTTTTAGCCACAGCATGTCCAAACTCAGTTAACTATTTTATTAGGTTTCATTATCATCTCGTAAATAATAGGGCCATCTGAAGTCCTTGTCTCCTAGAGCATGGGGATTTCACCCTTCAAGAGTTCTCCTCTTGAAATTCTTAACTAACAATACTCTTGGCTAATAAGAAATTTGGAAGATTTTTTCATTTTTCTCTTTAGAGATGTATTGCTGCTGTGCTAAGTGAATACTGAATAAGCCCCCAATAAATGTCCTTTTTTAATCCCGTTGCATCCCCTCATCTTAGCATTTAATTATTTGGTGAAATAAAATGAATAGACATGGATCCTTCTCACTTTCTAAAGGGCATTTTACCTCTATCCTCATTTTGTTCAAATCTAAGGTTTGGGTGCTCAAAACATGAAAGTATTCTCATTTATGTTTTCAGTGAGAAAATTGTTTTTTATGAGTGTGGCTCTTTTTAGAGAGAGAACCTAAAGCTGTTTTCATTAGATCTTCTTCATCTTACAAAAAAAAATGGGGGAAAGAGACTTACCACCACAAAAGGCAAAGAAAGTTTGAAAATGGATACCATTATGTATTGTTCTCTCTTTATGGGGCATCTTCATTTCCCATTAAAACCCAGGATGTCTCAAAGATCATAACTGTCTTAAACGTGAATGAAAATTAAGCTAAAACCAGCATTTCAATATCGCAACTGAAATATATCTTAATTAGGGCAATGATTAAGAAACATCTTTTTGCGTCTCTAGAAAATTATAGAGGCTACTGAGGCATTATATTTTCCTGATATTTTAAGAGTCTCTGGAGCTTCTCTTCTCATGGAGAGCTAAATTGATCTTTTGGAAAAGTTAAAAAAAAATAACTTTTTTTTAAAAAGTAAAAAAGTTAAAAAGTTACTCAAATGAGTCATTAAACCTGAGTATGATTAGGACTAGCAGTGTGACCACCTTAACTTAATGCATTTTGTTAGGCAGTTGAAGAGAACCAGGACCATATCTATTGATGAATATTTAGTAAATATTAAGTAAGCACTCATAAGCCACCATATTTTTAAGACACATTTCAAACAATGAAATATGAATGTCTACTAAAGAGAATGAATGTCATAAATGACCCAAAGTGATTCAATCTGGGAGCTGTAGCACAGTAAAAAGGCAAAGCTGTCTACCTAGTTGGTTTGATCAGAGAGGTCTTCATGGGTCAGGGAAGTTTTAATAGGATATAAAATGGGGGAAATTACTTTCTGAAGAGTTTGGAAATGAGGATGCAATGGGTATGTTTAGTGAAAAAATATCTTGAAGAAGGAAGTTACTCAGTTAGATTAAAAAACATGAACAGTTCAGGAGAAAATGGAATTTTAAACATATTAAAAATTGTAGAACAGGCAGTTACTTATAAACTATAAGGCAATAAAGAGACAAAATAGAATATGAGCCTTGCTCATGGGAGTTGAATTGTTTCCACTGAAGAAAATTATTTGGTATACTTGTCCACATGAGCTCTTTACTGTAACCTCCTACTTCCTTGTCAAAGCTTCCTTACAATTTCAACTCAGATGACTTAAGAAAGGTATTCAATTAAATGCTGATGTCTCTGATTCCTTTTAAACACATTTTCAAATGGCTCTTTTAATGGCTTATTATGGGGATCAGAAGTTCCCTAAAGATTGGTTCCTTCAATTGGTCAACACCAGGAGTACAAAATCCAAGGATGAAGAGGGTACCATCATAAATAGCAGCCTCTGGCATTCTTAGGAACACAAAGAATATGTTTGTCATCAATTTCCGCAATCAACAGTACAATTAATTTCATATTCACAAAATGCATATTAACTAGAGCTGGATTTCTGGAAATGCCTATAACCAGGAGGAAAGAAAGATTTCCACTGGAGTAAAAGCATCCTTCAGTGAAACACTCAATTAGTGACACAAAATTTATACCTCAGTAGTACAAAGGTGGACCTATTCTCCAAAGATTATAAAAGTATGCAGAGGAGCTGAAAAAGTAATATAAAACTTCGTTTATAGTAGAGTATGGATTTCTGGAATGATACTTACGGATTGGAGCCACATGATGTCGCTCTCTACCGTTAAATAGATCAGACAGAGGAAAGAATAAAAAAAATCTTTCCTATTCTTACTGGAAGAAGCTGCATACATCATCTAAACGCTGAAAAATGGATGGCGGCGGCTCTGGTTTTTCAAAAGTCTGAAGATTTCTCTAGTCTTTGAGACCAGATACCTTAAACAGGACAAAAGTCTGAGTGTTTGAGATGGGGTTCTCCAGGGGAAGCTGCCCAGAAGCCCGGTGTCTGCTGCTCTCGCTTCTGCTCCTCGCAGCCTGGGAGGCGGGGAGCGGCCAGGTTCACTACTCGGTCCCCGAGGAGGCCAAACACGGCACCTTCGTGGGCCGCATCGCGCAGGACCTGGGGCTGGAGCTGGCCGAGCTGGTGCCGCGCCTGTTCCGGGTGGCGTCCAAAGGCCGCGCGGACCTTCTGGAGGTAAATCTGCAGAACGGCATTTTGTTTGTGAATGCTCGGATCGACCGCGAGGAGCTGTGCGGGCGGAGCGCGGAGTGCAGCATCCACCTGGAGGTGATCGTGGACAGGCCGCTGCAGGTGTTCCATGTGGAGGTGGAGGTGAAGGACATCAACGACAACCCGCCGGTGTTCTCCTCCACACAAAAGAATCTGTTTATCGCTGAATCCAGGCCGCCTGACTCGCGGTTTCCTCTAGAGGGCGCCTCGGACGCAGATATTGGGCCCAATGCTATGCTGACTTACAGACTGAGCCCCAATGATTATTTTTCTCTGGAAAAATCAATCGTTGACGAGAGGATAAAACGTCTTGGACTCATATTAAGGAAACCACTAGATAGGGAAGAAGCTCCAGAGCTTTTTTTAGTGCTCATGGCCACTGATGGAGGCAAACCCGAGCTGACTGGCACCGTTCAATTATTTATCACAGTGATGGACGCTAATGACAACGCCCCAGCTTTCGACAGAACACTCTATACGGTGAAATTAGCAGAAAATGTTTCTAACGGAACGTTGGTAATTAAGCTTAACGCCTCGGATTTAGACGAGGGCTTGAATGCGGACATTATTTATTCATTTTCAACTGATATTTCACCAAATGTGAAATCCAAGTTCCACATAGATCCTATTACTGGAGAAATTATGGTTAAAGGATATATCGATTTTGAAGAGAGCAAATCCTATGAAATTCCTGTAGAGGGCATTGATAAGGGGCAGCCCCCACTCTCCGGCCACTGTACAGTTATAGTGGAAGTTGTAGATACCAACGATAATGTCCCAGATTTGGAATTCAAGTCTCTATCGCTTCCAGTAAGAGAGGACGCTCCACTGGGCACCGTGATCGCCCTGATCAGCGTGTCCGACCGCGACTCCGGGGCAAATGGCCAAGTAACATGCACCCTGATGCCCCATGTCCCCTTCAAGCTGGTGTCCACCTTCAAGAATTACTATTCGCTGGTGCTGGACAGCGCCCTGGACCGCGAGAGCGTGTCGGCCTATGCGCTGGTGGTGACAGCGCGGGACGGGGGCTCGCCGCCTTTGTCGGCCTCGGCCAGCGTGTCGGTGGAGGTGGCCGACGTGAACGACAACGCGCCGGCCTTCGCGCAGCCCGAGTACACGGTGTTCGTCAAGGAGAACAACGCGCCGGGCTGCCACATCTTCACGGTGTCGGCGCGCGACACAGACGCGCAGGAGAACGCGCTGGTGTCCTACTCGCTGGTGGAGCGGCGGCTGGGCGAGCGCGCTGTGTCGAGCTACGTGTCGGTGCACGCGGAGAGCGGCAAGGTGTACGCGCTGCAGCCGCTGGACCACGAGGAGCTGGAGCTGCTGCAGTTCCAGGTGAGCGCGCGCGACGCGGGCTTTCCGCCTCTGGGCAGCAACGTGACGCTGCAGGTGTTCGTGCTGGACGAGAACGACAACGCGCCGGCGCTGCTGCCGCCTCGCGCGGGCGGCGTGGGCGGCGCGCTGAGCGAGCTGGTGCCGCGGTCGGTGGGCGCGGGCCACGTGGTGGCGAAGGTGCGTGCGGTGGACGCCGACTCGGGCTACAACGCGTGGCTGTCGTACGAGCTGCAGCCGGCGGCGGGCGGAGCGCGCAGCCCGTTCCGCGTGGGGCTGTACACGGGCGAGGTGAGCACGACGCGCGCCCTGGACGAGGCGGACGCGCCGCGCCAGCGCCTGCTGGTGCTGGTGAAGGACCACGGCGAGCCGGCGCTGACGGCCACGGCCACCGTGCTGCTGTCGCTGGTGGAGAGCGGCCAGGCGCTGAAGGCGTCGTCGCGGGCGTCGGCGGGCGTGGCGGGAGCCGAGGCGGCGCTGGTGGACGTGAACGTGTACCTGATCGTCGCCATCTGCGCCGTGTCCAGCCTGCTGGTGCTCACGCTGCTGCTGTACACGGCGCTGCGGTGCTCGGCCGTGCCCACGGAGGGCGCGTGCGGGCCGGGGAAGCCCACGCTGGTGTGCTCCAGCGCTGTGGGGAGCTGGTCGTACTCGCAGCAGAGGCGGCAGAGGGTGTGCTCTGGGGAGGGGCCGCCCAAGACCGACCTCATGGCCTTCAGCCCCAGTGTACCTGACTCTCGGGACAAAGACGATCAGCAGCACCTTAGTGGGGATTCCCTTTCAAAGGTTAGTTTACAAGTACGCTTTTAATTTTGTTTTAATATTTAAAGTAAATATTATTTACTTTAAAAGTATAAGTACGCTTTTAATAATTTTAATATTGTTTTACTATTTTAAACAATAATCTATATTTTCATTTCTTCTACCACTTCTAATTTTTTCTCGAGTCAAAATTCTCTGGGTTAAATTTCTTTGCTTCTACTATAAACCGTTTTAACTAAAATATTTTAGAATTAAAGGACACAAAGGTAATATATATATTGTTTTATTTTATTCTTCATTATTCAGTGCATATTCATATGCCTTACTTTCAATTACATTTCAGTAGTAATCAACTTTTTAGAAAACATATTGTTATTGACCTATAGTACATATAAAAACGTGCACAGGCGGGCCGCGGTGGCTCAGCGGGCAAGAGTGCTTGCCTGCCATGCCGGAGGACCCCGGTTCGATTCCCGGCCCCAGCCCATGTAAAAAACAAACAAACAAACAAACAAAATATAATAAAATAAGAAAATGTTTAAAGATGTTTCCCTTTCTTCCTCCCTTCCTTCCTTCCATCCTTCCTTCCTTCTCTGTCTTTCTTTCTTTAAAAAAAAAAAAAAAAAAAAAACGTGCACAGGCAGAACAATATAGCTGAATCGGTTTTCTTAAAGTGAATAACTTTTACTTCCATCCCAGAAGCCATCTTTCAAATCACTTTCCATTTTTTCCCACAGTGTAGCCATACTTTGATTTTTATAACTGCGATTAATTTTAATCTGCTTCCTGAACTTTTATCTAAATGGAATAGCTTGAATGGTTACAAACTGCTTTTATTTGTTATCCCTAGTTTTATCACTCATCATTCTTTAAGAAATCATCCATATTATTATACATAGCTGCTGTCTGTTTTATTTTCTTTTTAGAATATTATTTTATGATTCCTTTTTGAGTTATTTGTTCTACTGTTGAGGATTTTGCTTGGCGTCTGGTTACGTCTATTTCAAATAATACTTCCAAAAATATTTTAATATATTACTTTCATTGCCCATATAGGAATGGGGCTAGTGCATTACAGAATATCTGCACATCTTCGTCTTTAGTAGATAATGCAGAAAAATTTTCCAAAGTGGTTTTACCTGTTTACACTCCCATCATCAGTAAGTGAGAGTTCCCATTGCCTCTCATCATCTCCAAAACTTGGCATTGTCAGATTATTTTCATGGTGGTCACATTGCTGGGAGTGTTTCTTATTCTACTTTTGGCTTCATTTCATTTTTCCTGAATTACAAATTATATTAAGCAACTTTCTATATGAGCATTCATGTATTTTGCAATAGTTCTTCAAATCTCCTGCCTATTTTTCTATTATTTTGTGTTTTGTTGCTTTTTAAAAACTTATATTCTAGACATAACCCCTTTCTTGACTGTATATACTTCTACTTCATAGCTTGTCTTTTCATTTTCTGAGTTGTGTTGTTCATTTTCTAAGTTGTGTCGCTTGATGAAGTGTTAATTTTACTATGTTCTTTTGATCAATCTCCTTCTTCATTCTACGTTATGAAGGTAATAGCCCTTGGTATCTTTTGTTTCATTGTTCACATTAAATCTACATTTCATTAGGAAATTTTTGTCATTGTTGTCAGGAAGGGGTCAAGATTCACCACCACTTCCCTCCCATGGATATCCAACTGAACTGAGGTCATTTAATAAAAATGATATACACTTTTTTTTTAACAAAACAATTGTCCATATATAACATGGTCTATGCCTGAATTTTTATTATAATCGATTTGACTTCTTTTTGATTTTTCCATTAATAACACATGGGCTTTTCATTTTCACATTAATTTTACATAAATTCCCTGAAAACAACCTGGTAAATATTTTTATTTAGATTGCATTAAATCTACTGATAAGTGCGAAATGTGTTGTCATCTTTCCAATAATGAGTCAAACAATTCATGCGTATGGTCTGTTTATCTAGATAATCTAGAATTTCTCTTAATGATATTTTATTGTTTTTTCATTAGAAGTCCCACATTTTTATTAGATTTATTCTTATCTATTTTCCATTTGTTATTATTACAAATATAGGTGTTTTTTTTATTAATTAAAAAAATTAACTAACACAACATTTAGAAATCATTCCATTCTACATATGCAATCAGTAATTCTTAATATCATCACATAGGTGTATGATCATCATTTCTTAGTACAATATGCATCGATTTAGAGAAAGAAATAGCAAGACAACAGAAAAAGAAATAAAATGATAATATAGACAGAAAATAAAAATAAAAATAAAACGTACAAAAATATATAAGAAAAAAAAACTATAGCTCAGATGCAGCTTCATTCAGTGTTTTAACATAATTACATTACAATTAGGTAGTATTGTGCTGACCTTTTTTTTTTTTAAATCATACCATTCTACATATGCAATCAGTAATTCTTAACATCATCACATAGATGCATGATCATCGTTTCTTAGTACATTTGCATTGGTTTAGAAGAACTAGCAATATAACCGAAAAAGATATAGAATGTTAATATAGAGAAAAAAAATAAAAGTAATAATAGTAAGAACAAAACAAAACAAAACAAAACAAAAACCTATAGCTCGGATGCAACTTCATTCAGTGTTTTAACATGATTACTTTACAATTAGGTATTATTGTGCTGTCCATTTTTGAGTTTTTGTATCTAGTCCTATTGCACAGTCTGTATCCCATCAGCTCCAATTACCCATTATCTTACCCTGTTTCTAACTCCTGCTGAACTCTGTTACCAATGACATATTCCAAGTTTATTCTCGAGTGTCGATTCACATCATTGGGACCATACAGTATTTGTCCTTTAGTTTTTGGCTAGACTCACTCAGCATAATGTTCTCTAGGTCCATCCATGTTATTACATGCTTCGTAAGTTTATCCTGTCTTAAAGCTGCATAGTATTCCATCGTATGTATATACCACAGTTTGTTTAGCCACTCTTCTGTTGATGGAGATTTCGGCTGTTTCCATCTCTTTGCAATTGTAAATAACGCTGCTATAAACATTGGTGTGCAAATGTCCGTTTGTGTCTTTGCCCTTAAGTCCTTTGAGTAGGTTCCCAGCAATGGTATTGCTGGGTCGTATGGCAATTCTATATTCAGCTTTTTGAGGAACCGCCAAACTGCCTTCCACAGTGGTTGCACCATTTGACATTCCCACCAACAGTGGATAAGTGTGCCTCTTTCACCGCATCCTCTCCAGCACTTGTCATTTTCTGTTTTGTTGATAATGGCCATTCTGGTGGGTGTGAGATGATATCTCATTGTGGTTTTGATTTGCATTTCTCTAATGGCCAGGGACATTGAGCATCTCTTCATGTGCCTTTTGGCCATTTGTATTTCCTCCTCTGAGAGGTGTCTATTCAAGTCTTTTTCCCATTTTGTAATTGGGTTGGCTGTCTTTTTGTTGTTGAGTTGAACAATCTCATTATAAATTCTGGATACTAGACCTTTATCTGATATGTCGTTTCCAAATATTGATTCCCATTGTGTAGGCTGTCTTTCTACTTTCTTGATGAAGTTCTTTGATGCACAAAAGTGTTTAATTTTGAGGAGTTCCCATTTATTTATTTCCTTCTTCAGTGCTCTTGCTTTAGGTGTAAGGTCCATAAAACCGCCTCCAATTGTAAGATTCATAAGATATCTCCCTACATTTTCCTCTAACTGTTTTATGGTCTTAGACCTAATGTTTAGATCTTTGATCCATTTTGAGTTAACTTTTGTATAAGGTGTGAGATGCGGGTCTTCTTTCATTCTTTTACATATGGATATCCAGTTCTCACAAATATAGGTTTTAAATTTTTAAGTTTTCTAACTGTTTGATAAAGGTACATATGAATATGCTTTGTATTTTTGTATTGATAAAGTAGCTAAAAATCACCCATTCTTATTAATTTATCACTTTATTCTAATAATTTATCTATAGGTGCTTTATATTTTTCTATGTAAACAATTAGGCTGTCAGCAAATCATGACAATTTTATTTCTTCCCTTCCAATTCTTATACCTTTTATAGCTTTTGTGTAGCTTATGGAACTGGGTAGGACCAGTAGTATTATATTAAATATAATGGGTGAGAGTGAGTATTGTTGCTCATTCATGAAGTAAAAAGGAAGTAAAAAGGAAAGTTTTCAATACTATACCATTAATTAGAAATTTTAATTTAGTTTTTTATAAAAGATTCTTAGAAGTTAGAAAATCCATCTTTCATTTTTGTCTTCTTTCAGATTAATATATTTTAACTATTTCAGATTCTCTTCCCTTTATTTTTTAGTTATACATTCTTATGCTAATTATTTTATATATTTCCTAGTGATTACAACAAGCATGCTTGATTTCTTAAAATCTAAATTTACTTAATACTTCTGCCACTTCCAGGCAGTGCCAGGACCTGAGCAATAATTCCGTTTAACTCTTCTTCCCCATACTTTTATTCATGGTATGCCTTTCAATTATCCACATTTTCTAAATTCACACTGTTAACTATCACTTAATTCTAATAATTTATCTATAGGTGCTTTATATTTTTCGATATAAAAAATTAGGCTGTCAGCAAATTGTGACAATTTCATTTCTTCCCTTCCAATTCTTATACATTTTATATCTTTTGTGTAGCTTATTAATTCATTATATGAATTAATGTATAGTTAACATTTATATTTGTGATTCTTTCTGGGATCATTTTCTTTCTGAAAAAATTCCTTAATATTTAGTAGAGTGTGTGTCTGCTGGTCAAGTATTCTCTATGTTTTTGTATGTCTGGAATGTCTTTATTTCACCATCATGCTTGTGAAATAGTTTTGCTGGGTATCAAATTGTGGGTTGGAAGTTTTCTTCCACCATCCCCATCCCAACACTTTCAAGATGACATTTCCTAGTCTTCTTCTGAGAATATGGCTTTCAAGTTTATTATTTAAAGTAGTGTCTTTTTTCTTCCTATGGCTTCTTTAAAATTTTTCCTTTATTTTTTATTTTCAATAGCTTTACTATTTTATGACTTGTTTTGGTTTTGGTTTTCTTTGTTTTTAGCTTTCTTGTAGTTTTTAAAGCTTCCTGAATCAGTCAGTGGGTTGATGTCTTTTATCAGCTTTGGAAAAATTTCAGCAGTCTGTCGTCAAATATTGCTTCTGCTTCATTTCTTCTTTTTTTCTTCTGTGACAAAAATATGTATTTGTGATCTTTTCATCACTTCCATTATGCATTTTATGCTCCTTTCTGTTACTCCAGTCATTTTTGCTCATTGTTATATACTGCATACTTTATTCTGACAAATCTGCTTCAGTAATTTTCTCTCAATCCAATCTACTCTAAAATCATCAATTGAATTCTTCAATTATGACATTTTTCAGTTTTAGAATTTTAATCTTCTTAATATATTTCAGTTTTTTTGGTGAAATTCTCTATTATGTATTTAATTCAATACATAATCAGTTATTTGTGATCTGTCCCATCACTATAACTGGATCATCTGTGTGACTCTTTCTCATGTTTACTTGTTGATCCTAATCTTGCCTGGTATGCCTGATAATGTTGTATTCAGTTCTGGATATTTACAGTAAAAACTATAGTTGTTCTAGTGATGTCATATTCCCCCAGAGAAGGATAAGGAACTTTTAAATATCCGCTTGTTATGTATGTAAGGCATTTGTCTAAATGCTTAACTTGAAATAAGCATTTTGTCTTTTTAAAATGTACAATGCTGTCATTACAGATTTTCTGAACATTTTATTTTTGTCTCTCCTATCCACCACCCCAGTTCTATTTTGTAGGCTCACATAAAGTAAAATAAGTTAGTGGAATATGGATTTTGGACTTTATTTTAAACCTGTTTCCTTTTTCTCCTTCACTGAATAATGACAACCAAGTTTATTGAAGTTTATGGCTCTTTAATTCTCCCGCTTCTTTTTATCTACCCTGGACTCTAGTCAGTACTACAAGAAATTTTCACTCAACTCAACTGAACTGGGAATTAAAAGCTGAATATGACCTGAGAGATCATCATTTGGCATTAAAAACGTGCCTGATGTCACATGCATATTAATGTCAAGACACAGAAAAGACCCCAGAGTTGTTGGACTTACCTCTGTTGTTCCTTTCCACTGCTAAGTGAACTCATTTAGCGATTTGTTTGTAAAAGCAATACTTAATTTAGGTTCTTGTACTTCCTTAGGGAACCTTAAAATTACCCTTGTATCCTGCTCCCCAAATGGACATATAATTTGAATATTTTAGCACAACCTTTGGTAGGGCAGTTCTACCTTCTGTGAATCATTACATAAGTAAGGTTAAAATGTGTATCATATGCAAACAGGGTGCTTTCATAGCAGAAAAAATTACTTTTCACACAATTAACTCTTTGGTCAAACATCACCGCTGCATAGATTGTTTATAAATATTGATATAATTGCTTCAACTTTACATTATAGTTCTCAGCAGTGTGTTAGACCTATATAGTTTACCATAGATAAGCAGACAGAAATATATCTTATTATAATTTTTACTCTGGAATTAGTAGGAAATGAAGCATACCTAGACTCATTCTAAGTTTTCTACTGTTAGTGTTTCCAGAAATGCTATACTGTTAATGTTTTCCCAGTTAATGCTTCCCAGAAAATTAAAACAAAACATTACATAGTCTTCTCAATCTAAATAACTTTCAAGGAATTAGTTTTAGTTATATGATGGGGCTTAAAATATGACAGAAATATATGGAGAACTAGCAACTGATAAGAGTAATCTGTAGCATTTTATTGAAATGATGGTTTGGAAAAATAATTTTTCTCTACTTACTGTGTCTTCCATGGAATTCAGATTAGAGAGTCTATATATGTTTTATGAAAATGTTAATCTAAGAACTCTGAGTTCTATTCTGTGTCGTGACTTTAATATGCATGTAACCTCATTTTGTGAAATGCTTTTTACTGTCGAACACTGAAAAACAAGTCCAAGTGATAATTTAAAAGTAAATATAATCTAATAGATGTGAAGACAAGTCACAATGTCAAGAGTCTCATTTTATCCTAAAGTACCCCAAAAGTTAGGTGAAAGAAAATTTCCAAATTGAGAAGAGCATGTGAGCTGACACTATTGATGGCATTTTCTCTATTGAGTTTATCTTTTAAGTAGTTAATATTTACTCAACATATTCTGTATATTACCATGCATAAATTGTTAATACCACAATGTCATTTTGCTTTTAAATACCTAATACTTAATTTTTTTTAAAAAGATGTCTTCATATCTTTCATAGGACTTTCTGCTGTCATTAATACCATAGCCTTGTATTTCACATTGATTGGTGTTCTACAGTAGAAGGTGGCTCAACATTAGCTGATGTTATTTTCAACACATTTATTATAATTTTCTTGTTTTATTTTCATTGTGTATTAATATATTACAAAATTATCACTATTAGTAACTATTAGATAAGAACTCACCAACAAAATTGACTACTGTTTAAGCTGTTTTGTTTTTAATATTAGGGGGAAGCTATGATAGTAGAGATACTGACTTACAAAAACTAAAGGAAATGATAAAACATATTTTTAAAGATTATAACAAACATGTTCTGTAACATTACTACTTTGAACACTGGAAAGCAAGTGAAATCCAGTTGACATTTTGTTTTTTGGTAATTATTTCCTTTGAAATTTCTTTTAAATTTCCACTTCCCCACCTTTTTTATGCACTAACACCAAGTAATGCGCTAGGTCTTGCAGATGGTTATACCAAATTTAAGGAAATGTATTTGGGTTATATGTTATGCCCAATTTAAGGAAATATATTTGGGGTATGTCTTTTAAATGTAAAAGTATCGGGTAATAGAATTATTGATCTCTTGGAATGTCTTGTCTGCACAGGAAGGAAGGTTTTATAAAATTGAAGAATTCTAAGGAGCAGAATGGTAAATATTTTTAAATAGAGAAATGGGTAACATTTCCTTGACTTCATTCATGAAGTCCAATTGGTACCATGCAATAAAACAATTGGGGAATTGAAAAGAAATGAAAGTAACATAGAGTTAGGCTGGTTAATAATGTGATTTTCTTTCCAACTAATATTTTTACTGCTGAAATGCTAACATTTTATAGAATAATATATCTTGCAAAAAAAATTTTAGGATTTTGATTTGCATAGAAGCAAAACCTGTAGTTATGCATTTTTAAACAATTGTGATTTATCAGTAATAGCAACAGGAAGAAACGCTGTTGAGATGCTTTTAATTTTAAAATAGTGGCAACTTGCTTGCCAAAATTACTTTACTATGCTTCTGACTTCTAGAAAATTAAAATCTACACATTACAGTTTTTGAGTCAACACTAAAAGAAATTGGGTTATATAGAGAAATTAAGGAAACAGATTTTCAGTGATATGGCAGTTACATTTCCAAAATGGAACTTCAACAAGAATACTATTAAGTTTGGGTTACTATGAAAATAAAATCAATAAAAATTCAGTAGTAAAAATTTCACTTGGAATGTAAATTTGCTTTCTGAGCAACACGGGAGTAGTATACAAATATTACATTACAATGATACAAAACAATTCAAGAATTTTAATATGATATATTTATGTCGTGAGAGAAATGAAGCTAAAACTGTTAAAGTGATTTTGGGGATATATAAAGCTGCTCCTCAAATAAAATACAGCAATACAAATAATTCTAGTAAGGACTGGAGTGTCATGAGCAACAGGATTGATTTTGTAATATTTTAATGATATATTTACATTGATGAAATGTATTTAAGTTGTAAGATATTTCCATTAGACATAAGGGAAATAAGACGTACATAGTAATGTTATTGAAATCGGGAAATATTTGACAAATATAAGGTAAATAAAGCGAAACAAAGTAAAATACTTACTCGTTCATCCACATGATGTCGCTGGACACCGCAAGGTTGTTTTTTCCTTTTAAACAGCAAGGGAATACAGTGAGTCCATTTTCTTTACAGAAAGGAAAAAAGACACTCCATTTTTGGCTCTGCTGCAGAAGCTGAATAAAGGTGAGCAAATAATAAAATATATAATACATTGGGAATTAAGTTTCCAAAGGCTATTGTGTAGTGATGCAAGAGATTTGAAAACTGGAACGAGTTTGCGATGGTATATTCCCGGAGAGGAAGCCCGGGATCCCGGTGCCTGCTGCCCTCGCTTCTGCTCCTTGCAGCGTGGGAGGCGGGGAGCGGCCAGATCCACTACTCGGTCCCCGAGGAGGCCAAACACGGCACCTTCGTGGGCCGCATCGCGCAGGACCTGGGGCTGGAGCTGGCCGAGCTGGTGCCGCGCCTGTTCCGGGTGGCGTCCAAAGGCCGCGCGGACCTCCTGGAGGTAAATCTGCAGAACGGCATTTTGTTTGTGAATGCTCGGATCGACCGCGAGGAGCTGTGCGGGCGGAGCGCGGAGTGCAGCCTCCACCTGGAGGTGATCGTGGACAGGCCACTGCAGGTGTTCCATGTGGAGGTGGAGGTGAAGGACATCAACGACAACCCGCCGGTGTTCTCCCGACAAGAACAAAGATTGTTTATTCTGGAATCCAGAACAGTAGATTCCCGTTTTCCGCTAGAGGGCGCATTTGATATGGATACTGGAGTAAATGCAGCTTTGAGATACAAGTTAAATCCTAATGAATATTTTGACTTGGATGTTAAAACAAATGAAGAAGAAACAAACTTTTTAGAACTAGTTTTGAGGAAACCATTAGATAGAGAAGAAACCCAGGAACACCGTTTATTATTGATTGCAGCTGATAGAGGGAAACCTGAGCTAACAGGTACTGTTCCGCTGCTGATCACTGTGTTGGATGCTAATGATAACGCGCCGAAATTTGATAAATCCATTTATAACATACGGATACCGGAAAATACACCGAATGGGACATTAGTTCTCCAACTGAATGCCTCAGATGCAGATGAGGGCATAAATAAGGAAATAGTGTATTTCTTTAGTAATCTTGTTCTTGACAATGTAAAATCGAAATTTACAATTAATCCCAGTAGTGGGGAATTAACAGTTAATGGAGGACTGGATTACGAAGACCGTTATTTATATGAAATTAATATTGATGCAGTGGATAGAAGTACATTCCCATTAACGGGACACTGCAAAGTAATAGTGAAACTTCTGGATGTCAATGATAATATACCAGAAATAGCCATAACATCCTTATCCCTGCCTGTCCGAGAGGACGCTCCACTCGAAACCGTGATCGCCCTCATCAGCGTGTCCGACCGCGACTCTGGTGCCAATGGCCAGGTAACGTGCTCCTTGACGCCCCACGTCCCCTTCGAACTGGTGTCCACCTTCAGGAATTACTATTCGCTGGTGCTGGACAGCGCCCTGGACCGCGAGAGCGTGTCGGCCTATGCGCTGGTGGTGACAGCACGGGACGGGGGCTCGCCGCCTTTGTCGGCCTCGGCCAGCGTGTCGGTGGAGGTGGCCGACGTGAACGACAACGCGCCGGCCTTCGCGCAGCCCGAGTACACGGTGTTCGTCAAGGAGAACAACGCGCCGGGCTGCCACATCTTCACGGTGTCGGCGCGCGACGCGGACGCGCAGGAGAACGCGCTGGTGTCCTATTCGCTGGTGGAGCGGCGGCTGGGCGAGCGCGCCGTGTCGAGCTACGTGTCGGTGCACGCGGAGAGCGGCAAGGTGTACGCGCTGCAGTCGCTGGACCACGAGGAGCTGGAGCTGCTGCAGTTCCAGGTGAGCGCGCGCGACGCGGGCTTCCCGCCCCTGGGCAGCAACGTGACGCTGCAGGTGTTCGTGCTGGACGAGAACGACAACGCGCCGGCGCTGCTGCCGCCTCGCGCGGGCGGCGTGGGCGGCGCGCTGAGCGAGCTGGTGCCGCGGTCGGTGGGCGCGGGCCACGTGGTGGCGAAGGTGCGCGCGGTGGACGCGGACTCGGGCTACAACGCGTGGCTGTCGTACGAGTTGCAGCCGGCGGCGGGCGGCGCGCGCAGCCCGTTCCGCGTGGGGCTGTACACGGGCGAGGTAAGCACGACGCGCGCCCTGGACGAGGTGGACGCGCCGCGCCAGCGCCTGCTGGTGCTGGTGAAGGACCATGGCGAGCCGGCGCTGACGGCCACGGCCACCGTGCTGCTGTCGCTGGTGGAGAGCGGCCAGGCGCTGAAGGCGTCGTCGCGGGCGTCGGCGGGCGTGGCAGGAGCCCAGGCGGCGCTGGTGGACGTGAACGTGTACCTGATCGTCTCCATCTGCGCGGTGTCCAGCCTGCTGGTGCTCACGCTGCTGCTGTACACAGCGCTGCGGTGCTCGGCCCCGCCCACGGAGGGCGCGTGCGGGCCGGGGAAGCCCACACTGGTGTGCTCCAGCGCGGTGGGGAGCTGGTCGTACTCGCAGCAGAGGAGGCAGAGGGTGTGCTCTGGGGAGGGGCCGCCCAAGACCGACCTCATGGCCTTCAGCCCCAGCCAACCGCAGGGTCCCAGTTCTGCAGAACTCGTGAGTCTAAAAATCTTATTCTCAGCAAATTTTTATTATGTATTTTTATTTTAAAATTTGAACTTTTTCTTTCCATCATTTCTGTATTGTTTTTAATTTATACCTCGATACCCGTCACTGTAGCATCTTTTAAGATTTAATCCTCTTGAGTGAATTCATTGACATAAAATTACAGCTTTATTTAAAATCTAGTTTAGCTTGCTTGAGATTCTTTCTTTGCACTAAATCAAACTTCATTTCAGTTATGTCTTTCGTTTGTATAAAGTTTTTTAAAAGATGATGTAACAGTTCATTTCCTTCTCATGATACAAAGTATCTAAACAGTTTCCTTAGCATACTCATGCTGAATCTAATATTTATCATTTGAAATATTTAGTTTTAATGGTTTCATTTCCTTAATTAGAAATTAGGAAATACAATGACATGCTTTAAAATTCTGGAATTACTCAACAGTACAGTCACAAATTTCTCTCTTAATCAAAGCCATTTAGTATCTCTATTTGAATATTTCAAAGGTTCTATTAGATATTTTATTCATATACAAATAATCACCTCTTATCCCCTTTAAAATATAGTATTTGCATTGCTTTCCATCTTGTAATTTCACTTAATTTTATATCTTGGAGATCATGACTTATCATGACTTAAAGACATCTCTCATTCTTCTGTTCAGATCTATGATGTTCCATGCGTGGATATATCATAGTTTATTTTTCCCAGACCTAACATTCACATTTAGTGGAACAATGATTTAAGTTTTCTTAAACTTGGAGTCTTTCATTTTATGAGTGAATTAATTGTTGAGAAGGAGTTCTGAACTCTCACAGATGGAAAAATTCTAGCACATTCAGGTTAGGGAAATTTTAGCTTTTATTTATTGTTGCTTTTAACTTTCAGATACTTAAAAATAAGTGTACCAGGATCAAACTCAACTAAGTATATGAATAAAATCAACAATTAAGATGTACATTTGAATCCACCATAAACTAGCATATTATCCTTCTTAAATAATAACTCTTTTTTTTTTTTTTTTACATGGGCAGGCACCGGGAATCGAACCCAGGTCCTAGGGCATGGCAGGCAAGCACTCTTACCTGCTGAGCCACCATGGCCCGCCCATTAAATAATAACTCTTTTCTGTTCTTTTTTTGAAAAAAGAAAACATCAGTGTAAGTTTAGTAGATAATATCTGTTCCATACTTTATGTGATTAAATGTCAATTCCTTTTTTATGGCTTTGTCTACTTATTTTCACATGCGCTTAATTTTGAAATTTTTATTCTACTACACTATTGAGATATTTCTCTTATTCCATTACTTTGTGGTAGTCCTAGAAATAGAAAGGGAGTTCTCTCCCCACTGCAAAAATCTGTGGTTAATGACTTTCAAGTTTTAAAAAACCTGGTTAGTTTAGTTTTATAAGGTAACTCTTAGATACATATTAAAACCATGATTATTTTCTTTATTGGGAGAGGGAGGTAGTCACAGAGAGGTTTACTAATCCTTCTTTCTCTACATAACCTCCCTTGATTAGCATGAGATCTTTGAGAATATAAAATAAAGTCATGCGAATTGTTTCTCAAGAGAAGACCTTTTTTCCTTTTTCTATGTTAAGTTATTTTACATAAGGGATTTCAATAACACTTTATAATTTTCGTCTTGGAGACAATAATAATTATGACAACTATTCCACTTAAGCGGACTACATTCCAAACGTGCTAGATATTGTCATGGAAATGCAGATATGATACTTCTTTACTTAACTAATTTTTAAAAGCTGAAATTTGTAGAGTCTCTTCATTTAGGGCAAAGCTTATGAAAAACTTCCAAAAAACCCTCCACTGCATGTCAGTATATCTTTTGCAAAGGCTTATCTTCCTGTAAGCAAATGAACCTTTTGTTTTGAGAGTTCTTGTTGATTAGAAAAGTAACCTCTGTTTAACCAAAATAACTGTAACAGAAGGTCAGAATAAGTGCTGCTAAGTAGATTCAGATTAATTGTTTTTAAGATAGATCTTCTCATGGGAGGAAGGGCCCATTGTCTGTGAGTCTTCTAAAAGTCTATCAGAATTTTTGGAGAAGGATGAGAATGGGCATGTGTCATTTGGGAAGTTTTAGTTGTTAATTTTCTTCTATAAAGGGAGAGCTTAATGCCACCAACAACTGATGGCATTAAAAATGCATTCATGGTGAAGCTGACATTTGGGTTTGACTTTCACATGAGGGTAACAATTTTTACAGGTAAAGACAGGGGTAATCTGAGAAAAAAAAAGCCTGAATGAGGCGTGTATTGGTGAATAGGAAGACCAAATGCCGTCTATGTTCTCTGCAAACTATTTTTCATATTGGAAAGTAGTTGAAAATAACACTGGAAACATTGGCTTATGATCAAAGACTAGGTCATCTACAAATAATTTTAATGTCTTGAAATTTCTAGGTTTAGTGCAATTCAATCAAAGCTGTGCTCATGAGGATAAATATTATGTATGAAAAGACAGATGGGCTATAGGCAGACCGTAAATATGGCAGGTGAGAGATAAGGAGTAATAAAAAATGCATATAGGTCATATGAAGGATATTCATGCCATTAAAATGAAAGGTGCATTCCAAGGATTTTAATATGGGCAGTTACTACCGATTAATCATGCTTTTGAAATTTTAATTAAATAGCTTTCTAGTAGTTATCAGCATGATATAGGTGAAAATGACAGAAAGATAGAAATGCAAACAAGGACATGTGAAGTTTGGAACACCTGCAAAAACAGGCTTATTTGAAACTTTGTTGGTGGATAAGAGTAGTTATAGAAAAAGGATATAAAGAATAAGGACAGATGAGAGATTATAGACATTCAGAAAATGTCTGTATTTAGGAGAAATGAAGAATCAAGAGCCAGCAAAGAACAAAACATAAATTCAACTAGAATTTGCAGTGGCTGGCAAGTTTATGAAGGAAAATATTTTAAAGAGGAGAACTAATGTAATCTGAAAAGGAATTAAGAAATAAAAGGAATATGAATTAAATTTTCATTTTTACTGTTAAATAAAATAAACAGCCTTAGGAATATTTGATATTAATTGACCAATGAAAAAGTGAAGTTTAATAATTTATAAGGTCTTAAAAATAAAAATTTGTTAATTTAAAATTACATTATTTCCAAAGCAATTTATACTGTTGTTTCTGTGACACATATATGGACATATTTCTCCTTTACAGAATGTGCCTAAGATAATTTTCACTTATAATTCTCATGACTAAATCCTATCACACTTAAATTACCGAAACTAGTTGATACAAATATTTAAATATTGGGAGGAGGCGGTTTTTTGCTGTTATTAAATTCACTACTCTAAATTAATAAAAGAAGTCACACGGTATGAAATTGACACTTCAAATAAAAACATGAGAATTTACTGTTAAAATAACACAAAAGAAAAAACGTTACTTAAAAGAACTCTAAGGGGGTTATGTGAATTTTTATCTTACCCTTTGGTTCCACTTGATGTCGCTGTCCACCATAAAGTTACTTGTAGCCAATATTCAAATACCATCCCTCCTAAGATCACATCTTTCTACTAGTGCTGAATAATGGCGGATGATGGAGAATTGGATTAAAAACTCGGATCCTACAATACTTCATCTTTGGGCCGAGACGAGATCATCTGACGGAAATAAAACAGGTTTTTGAGATGGTTTTTACCCTGGAAGGTAGAGTGTTATCCCATAGCCTGCTCCTCTGGCTTCTGCTCCTCGCAGCCTGGGAGGCGGGGAGCGGCCAGGTCCACTACTCGGTCCCCGAGGAGGCCAAACACGGCACCTTCGTGGGCCGCATCGCGCAGGACCTGGGGCTGGAGCTGGCCGAGCTGGTGCCGCGCCTGTTCCGGGTGGCGTCCAAAGGCCGCGCGGACCTTCTGGAGGTAAATCTGCAGAACGGCATTTTGTTTGTGAATGCTCGGATCGACCGCGAGGAGCTGTGCGGGCGGAGCGCGGAGTGCAGCCTCCACCTGGAGGTGATCGTGGACAGGCCGCTGCAGGTGTTCCATGTGGAGGTGGAGGTGAAGGACATCAACGACAACCCGCCAATCTTCGCGGCAAAGGAACAAAGAGTGCTGATTTATGAATCTAGGCTGCCAGATTCCCTATTTCCACTAGAGGGCGCGTTTGATGCAGATGTGGGCTCAAATTCCATCTTAACCTATAAGCTAACTTCCAGCGAATACTTCGCGCTTGATGTGAAGACAAACAGTGATGATAATAAACAGATTGGGCTTGTATTAAAAAAATCCTTGGACAGAGAGGAAGCTCCGGAACACAATTTATTCCTGACAGCTACTGATGGGGGCAAACCCGAGCTCACCGGCTCTGTTCAGCTGGTGGTCCTCGTGTTGGATGTGAACGATAATGCTCCCAGTTTTGAACGGTCTGAATACGAAGTGAGAATATTCGAAAACTCCGATCTCGGAACAGTACTTATCAAACTGAATGCTTCTGATAGGGATGAAGGGGTGAACGGGGAGATTTCATACTCATTTAATAGCCTCCTTCCACCCATGGTTTTTGACCAGTTTGTTATAGATCCAAACACTGGAGAAATAGTGCTTAAAGGGAATTTGGACTTTGAGCGAGTAAATTTATATAAAATTCGCATTGACGCTACTGACAAAGGCCACCCTCCCATGGCGGGTCATTGCACCGTTTTGGTGAAAGTTTTGGATAAGAATGATAATGTCCCTCAGATTGCACTGACTTCTTTATCCTTGCCTGTCCGAGAGGACGCTCCACTCGGCACTGTCATTGCCCTCATCAGCGTGTCCGACCGCGACTCCGGGGCCAACGGGCAGGTCACCTGTTCCCTGACGCCCCATGTCCCCTTTAAGCTGGTGTCCACCTTCAAGAATTACTATTCGCTGGTGCTGGACAGCGCCCTGGACCGCGAGAGCGTGTCGGCCTATGCGCTGGTGGTGACAGCACGGGACGGGGGCTCGCCGCCTTTGTCGGCCTCGGCCAGCGTGTCGGTGGAGGTGGCCGACGTGAACGACAACGCGCCGGCCTTCGCGCAGCCCGAGTACACGGTGTTCGTCAAGGAGAACAACGCGCCGGGCTGCCACATCTTCACGGTGTCGGCGCGCGACGCGGACGCGCAGGAGAACGCGCTGGTGTCCTACTCGCTGGTGGAGCGGCGGCTGGGCGAGCGCGCCGTGTCGAGCTACGTGTCGGTGCACGCGGAGAGCGGCAAGGTGTACGCGCTGCAGCCGCTGGACCACGAGGAGCTGGAGCTGCTGCAGTTCCAGGTGAGCGCGCGCGACGCGGGCTTCCCGCCCCTGGGCAGCAACGTGACGCTGCAGGTGTTCGTGCTGGACGAGAACGACAACGCGCCGGCGCTGCTGCCGCCTCGCGCGGGCGGCGTGGGCGGCGCGCTGAGCGAGCTGGTGCCGCGGTCGGTGGGCGCGGGCCACGTGGTGGCGAAGGTGCGCGCGGTGGACGCCGACTCGGGCTACAACGCGTGGCTGTCGTACGAGCTGCAGCCGGCGGCTGGCGGCGCGCGCAGCCCGTTCCGCGTGGGGCTGTACACGGGCGAAGTGAGCACGACGCGCGCCCTGGACGAGGCGGACGCGCCGCGCCAGCGCCTGCTGGTGCTGGTGAAGGACCACGGCGAGCCGGCGCTGACGGCCACGGCCACCGTGCTGCTGTCGCTGGTGGAGAGCGGCCAGGCGCTGAAGGCGTCGTCGCGGGCGTCGGCGGGCGTGGCGGGAGCCGAGGCGGCGCTGGTGGACGTGAACGTGTACCTGATCGTCGCCATCTGTGCCGTGTCCAGCCTGCTGGTGCTCACGCTGCTGCTGTACACGGCGCTGCGGTGTTCGGCCCCGCCCACGGAGGGCGCGTGCGGGCCGGGGAAGCCCACGCTGGTGTGCTCCAGCGCGGTGGGGAGCTGGTCGTACTCGCAGCAGAGGCGGCAGAGGGTGTGCTCTGGGGAGGGGCCGCCCAAGGCCGACCTCATGGCCTTCAGCCCCAGCCTTCCACCATGTCCTGTTTCCGCGGATATGGGTGTACACCAGATTTTAAACGAGGATCAATGTGCCAAGGTAAGTGTGATTTTTTCACAACTAATAATGAACATTCAATTTTTAAATTTTTCATGATTTTGTTTCCATGTTTGTATTTACTCATTAAAATATCTGGTGTATGTGCAATATCTTTCTGTTTTAGTTTGGTTTCTATTGATTATTAAAATCTTTGTTTTTAAAATTACTCTTAAGTAGAATCAGACATATGAACAACAGTCTACATCTGAAGTGTTTTGTCCTCAAACTCATAATTTCTTTGGTTAAGTCCATTTGTGATTCATTTTTATTGGAATAATTACTATGTTTTTTTCTCTCATTAATATTTAGGATTTTCTTTTTTGGCATTTGAACTTCAGGAGACTTATTTTTCATTATATGTTTGATAATGTATTGAAATTCAACACCATCCTACCATATATATTTTTTACATGTCCTGGTTTAAATGTTATGTGCTGACAAATTCTTTAGCCAACACTTTCAGATTATCTATTTTGTGTAAGAATTCTGCCCATCACATATTTTTTTCTAGGCTCCCATTTGGATGTGGTGAATCCAAGAAAGGTTTTCAGATAGCTGCTCTTTGAAACCTTTTAGTGATAAGGAATAGAGTATTAGTTATCAGACTAAGGACTTCTGCTCTGGTTGAAGGAGTGATTTCATAATCTTTTAGTGGCCTCCCCCTGCCACAGCTATAGCCCAAATTATTTTAGGTCTAAATGCCCCAGCAATATTAATTCAAAGTAATTTGAACTTTGAAGAAGTAAATTCATATAAAATCTGCATTATTCTGATACTCCTAAACTCTTATGTTTGAATTTGGAGTGTGTTCTCTTCATACTAAGTCTAAAGCTGTTTCATCTATCTTAATCATTCCCCTATTCAGTATTTCTTTACAGAAAAGGAGCAGAAAGTCCATGTTATGATTTCTGAAGGCACCATCCCTTGATTAAATGCCACCCTGCCATTTTAGTCTGTGTAGCAGTGGATGTATTATATAACTTTTTCGTTCCTAGTTTCCCATGTATAAAGCTAGGATGATAAACTTTATACATGGGATGTGATAGTAGTATCTATCACAAAGAATTATTGTAAGTATTTAGTATGTTGATAGTTATATAGTGCTTATTTCCAAATATAGGTGCTTAATAAAAATTAGCCATTGTTATTCTGAAAAGGAAAATGAAAATCTAAAATATCATAAAGATGTCATTACTGCTTCCGTATTATATTAATTTTATGTAAAGATTTTTCGTTTTGTGCTCCATAGGAGGCCATATTTACTAGATTAATCCACGATGTCTGAAAGATTTTCAATGCCATGTACTAGAATGAAAAAGTAGTCTGAGTTTTTCAAAGTTGAAATTGAAATGCAGCATTTGACAGTGGAAAACGTTTTTGGTTTTAAAAAAAGAGTTTTAAGGTGCTAAGCCCTTAGACTTTTTGCGTGATCCATCTTTTTATGGGAAATAGTATACACCTTTAAGCTGGATTGGTGTGTTTTTCCACATTTAAAAGCGGCCCAGGATCCATCAGAGGTTTCACTTGGGGATGCTCCTCATGCTCATTTTCCATTCTTAAAATGACAGAAGTTATTAATGGTGTTTTTTCAAAAGAAGTAAATGTGAGATAATTTTTAAGCACCTTCTTAAAAGTAACAATTTAGTTCATAGTCTTATTAATCAATAAAGAGCACCATTGCTCTAGTGATATCTGACAACCTTAAAATAGCCTACTTTTTAAGGAAGGAGAGACAAAGCATAGCCATCATTCTTGACGAACTCTTTAGAAAAGATTTTAGAAGAGTCTCTAACAGCATGATGCTGTACCAGGATCACTGAATTATCAACATCCATTCCCTGGTTTCAAGATGTTTATATGAAACTAAAGGATTTGTGCCATACCTAAATATACCAACATGGGACTAGAATGTTATAAGAGGTGCAAGATTGGTAAAACATGCTGTGAATGGAGTTGAAAGGAAATCCCTACATATTTCCTTTTTGAAATGGACCCTTCAAGAGCCATGATGTTTTAATGGCTTGAAAATAGAAGTTTCCTCTAGGAGAATATTGATAATAATAGGCATAATAATAGCAAATTAATTAAATAAATGTACACAGAAAACCCCAAACATGCCTGGAACAGGGAATATTTCACTTTGGTTAAAAACTCTCAGAGGTAACTTTGAGTCCTAGACTAAAAATTTTTCATTCTTTTCATAAGTTATTGAATGGCAGGAAGCAAATGGGAATAAGCTGTTTTTTAGGAAGCTGATTATAAGGTTTAAGTGAAGAATGAATGACGTTGGGCTGGACAAAAAGACGCAATAAGCAGCTATTGTAATAATCAAGGATAGCAGCAATTACTAAAAACCTCATTTAGTCAGACACCAAATGGGGAAGCATTAGAATACAGATGCAAATATTTTACTTGCAGTTGGAAACATGGGAATGGAATGTTCAAGACAACTTGCTCTGTCAAGTAAATCTAAAAATGACAACATGCCCCAAACTTTATTAAAGGACTGCTGTATATATGAAGAATAAGCATCAAAATTTATCAAATGAAATAAATGAATATTATAAAAGAAATTCTGAAATCCATATTGGAGATTGCAAAAACAGGATGCTGTTCCTAAAGCACAGGGCTTAGAAATGATGGAAAGAAGGGCCCATGGGTGGATCAGTGGTAGAACGTTCCCCTGCCATGCAGGTTCCCTTCGATTCCTGGCCCATGGACCCAAAAAAGAAAAGAAAAGAAAAGAAAAAGGATGGGAAGAGTAAACAAATATAGGAACATTACTAGGTCATGAAACAGAATATACAAATTCTTATGAAGAGAAAAAAATCACAATATTTCCTCCTCACAGGATTTGCTTAATACAAATTCTTCCTCATCAAAGATTTAAAAAAAATTTTGGGGAAACGTATCTGAATCAGTTGCTCATATCTTTTTACTCCTTAAAAAAAACTTTCTCAGTTTCTCTTCCATTAGTAGATTATTGAGATACTGGATCTCTAGACACAAGAAATCAAGTTTACTTAACTCGTGACACTGAATCTTAGAATGCGGCATTTCCTGAACTCTAGAACAAAGGAATTTAAAACTTTGGGTTGGTTAAATGACTTTCTTTATTGTCACCAGAGTTTCCATATTTAAAAACAGGTGGGGAGAAAAGTTTATTTCAAGGCTTCAGGAAGCCACAATTATGGACACATTAAATTTTCAAAAGCTGGCAGTCTCCTAAGAATGCCTGCAGGAAGCCTGAGAAATGTCCAACTCTTTAACAACAATAAAAGAAAAAAATTCAGAGATTGAAATAAAACTTCTCACTTTAATATTAAGTGAATATTAAATATAGTAAGTATGTTATTCGTACTTACTATGCGGACCACATGATGTCGCTCTTTACCACAAAATTCTCTGATAAAACAAAACCAAGTTGTGCGTTTTCTCATTGGAAAGACGCTCCGTTCTTTCACTTTCCGGATGCTGAACAACGGTGAGAACATCAGGATTGGAATGAAGGGATAAAAACAATCGTCTCAATTTCGCACAAGTGTCGCTGATCAGAAGAAGCACAAGGAATTTGAGATGGTGTACGCGGGTCGAGGAGACTCAGGAGCCCAGCATCTACTGCTCCGGCTTCTGCTCCTCGCAGCCTGGGAAGCGGGGAGCGGCCAGATCCACTACTCGGTCCCCGAGGAGGCCAAACACGGCACCTTCGTGGGCCGCATCGCGCAGGACCTGGGGCTGGAGCTGGCCGAGCTAGTGCCGCGCCTGTTCCGGGTGGCGTCCAAAGGCCGCGCGGACCTCCTGGAGGTAAATCTGCAGAACGGCATTTTGTTTGTGAATGCTCGGATCGACCGCGAGGAGCTGTGCGGGCGGAGCGCGGAGTGCAGCATCCACCTGGAGGTGATCGTGGACAGGCCGCTGCAGGTGTTCCATGTGGAGGTGGAGGTGAAGGACATCAACGACAACCCGCCAGTGTTCCCCTCCACACAAAAGAATCTGTTTATCGCTGAATCCAGGCCGCCTGACTCGCGGTTTCCTCTAGAGGGCGCCTCGGACGCAGATATTGGGCCCAATGCTATGCTGACTTACAGAATGAGCCCCAATGAGTATTTCTCCCTGGACGTTCCAATCAATGAGGAGAAAGTGAAACCTCTTGGACTCGTATTACGGAAGCCGTTAGATAGAGAAGAAGCTCCAGAGCTTTTTTTAGTGCTCATGGCCACTGATGGAGGCAAACCCGAGCTGACTGGCACCGTTCAGTTACTCATCACAGTGCTGGACGCTAATGACAACGCCCCAACTTTCGACAGAACACTGTATACGGTGAAATTAGCAGAAAATGTTTCTAACGGAACGTTGGTAATTAAGCTTAACGCCTCGGATTTAGACGAAGGTTTAAATGGGGATATCATTTATTCATTTTCTAATGATGCTTATCCGGAAATAAAATCAAAATTCCATATAGACCCCACAACTGGGGAAATTCTAGTAATAGGACACATCGATTTTGAAGAAAATAAAGCCTACAAAATTCGAGTAGAGGCTTTTGATAAAGGCTTCCTACCACTGGCGGGTCACTGCACAGTTCTGGTGAATGTGGTGGATGCTAATGATAATGCTCCAGAATTGACTGTCACTTCCCTGTCTCTTCCCATCTCAGAAGACGCCCAGCCAAGCTCAGTCGTAGCCTTGATAAGCGTATCTGACCGCGATTCGGGAACCAACGGGCAGGTCACCTGTTCCCTGACGCCCCACGTCCCCTTCAAGCTGGTGTCCACCTTCAAGAATTACTATTCGCTGGTGCTGGACAGCGCCCTGGACCGCGAGAGCGTGTCGGCCTATGCGCTGGTGGTGACAGCGCGGGACGGGGGCTCGCCGCCTTTGTCGGCCTCGGCCAGCGTGTCGGTGGAGGTGGCCGACGTGAACGACAACGCGCCGGCCTTCGCGCAGCCCGAGTACACGGTGTTCGTCAAGGAGAACAACGCGCCGGGCTGCCACATCTTCACGGTGTCGGCGCGCGACGCGGACGCGCAGGAGAACGCGCTGGTGTCCTACTCGCTGGTGGAGCGGCGGCTGGGCGAGCGCGCCGTGTCGAGCTACGTGTCGGTGCACGCGGAGAGCGGCAAGGTGTACGCGCTGCAGCCGCTGGACCACGAGGAGCTGGAGCTGCTGCAGTTCCAGGTGAGCGCGCGCGACGCGGGCTTCCCGCCCCTGGGCAGCAACGTGACGCTGCAGGTGTTCGTGCTGGACGAGAACGACAACGCGCCGGCGCTGCTGCCGCCTCGCGCGGGCGGCGTGGGCGGCGCGCTGAGCGAGCTGGTGCCGCGGTCGGTGGGCGCGGGCCACGTGGTGGCGAAGGTGCGCGCGGTGGACGCCGACTCGGGCTACAACGCGTGGCTGTCGTACGAGCTGCAGCCGGCGGCTGGCGGCGCGCGCAGCCCGTTCCGCGTGGGGCTGTACACGGGCGAGGTGAGCACGACGCGCGCCCTGGACGAGGCGGACGCGCCGCGCCAGCGCCTGCTGGTGCTGGTGAAGGACCACGGCGAGCCGGCGCTGACGGCCACGGCCACCGTGCTGCTGTCGCTGGTGGAGAGCGGCCAGGCGCTGAAGGCGTCGTCGCGGGCGTCGGCGGGCGTGGCGGGAGCCGAGGCGGCGCTGGTGGACGTGAACGTGTACCTGATCGTCGCCATCTGCGCCGTGTCCAGCCTGCTGGTGCTCACGCTGCTACTGTACACGGCGCTGCGGTGCTCGGCCGTGCCCACGGAGGGCGCGTGCGGGCCGGGGAAGCCCACGCTGGTGTGCTCCAGCGCGGTGGGGAGCTGGTCGTACTCGCAGCAGAGGAGGCAGAGGGTGTGCTCTGGGGAGGGGCCGCCCAAGACCGACCTCATGGCCTTCAGCCCCAGCCAACCTCAGGGTCCCAGTTCTGCAGAACTCGTGAGTCTAAAGAATCTTATTTTCAGCCGATTTAAAGCACAATTATTTTTTGTTAAGCTTTCTTTCATCATTCTTTTTTTTTAAGTTGAAAACTCTATGTGTAACATATATATATGTTTTAGCTATAAATTGCTAGTTGACTAATACACTACTTAAAATTATGTTCATGTTTATGTTTCATATCAGCTTCAGTTCTGGTAGAGTGTAATGCCTTAAAGCAAAATCAGAGATTTATATTGGTGACTTTCTACTTTTTTGATGAAGTTTTACTAACTGAAACAATGGATACACTTTCTTACCACTTATAGTTGATTTCCCAAATTTTACGTTTACCCGTATACATTTTCCTATTTAATCATTAGTAAATGCATTAGATAAACATTTTGAAATGTATCCAATTTTAAGATATTTATTTTGACATAAAATTAACCTATCTACTCTCATTTATGAAAACTTGTGTCAATACTACCTTGTCAATATTGCCTTTTTATATTTAGTGTAGAATTGGAGTCCTTTTAATTTCTTTTTTATACAACATCTATCTTCTCTTCAGTCATATTTGAGGAGTAAATGACTTCTTTTTAACTTACTCTGTAAAACTGCCCTTACCATGGTTATGATGAATTAGTATTAACATTTAAAAACATAGTTTAGGGGCGGGCCGCGGTGGCTCAGCGGGCAAGAGTGCTTGCCTGCCATGCCGGAGGACCTCGGTTCGATTCCCGGCCCCAGCCCATGTAAAAAACAAACAAACAAACAAAATATAATAAAACAAGAAAATGTAAAAAAAAAAAAAAAAAAAACATAGTTTAAATAACAGCTCAATGCTATATTTTGTTCTTTGTATAGAACATATATATTCACATATTTAAAACTCAAGAAATCAATTTGAGTATATACAGAAGTCTCTTTGCCACATCCAATCCCTATCTCTCTGAATTTCTGAAAGATTCATTTTCATTTTCATTTGCCAAGTTATATGTGTGTTTGTGTGTGCATTATATATACATATATACAAACACTGCTATATATATCCATACATACAAGCAATCAAACTTAAAGTGTTTGCACCATAAACTTCTGCACTTTGCAAAGTATATACTGGTGTTTATACCATATTGTTGCATAATGAACTTCCTCATTATTTTTGTTTGCTTTCTCATTCTTATAAAATAACTGCATTTTAAAATTGTATGGATATATCATAATTTATTCATCCATTTCTCTTTTATAGACATTAGTAAAATGATAATGTAATCATACTAAGTTGTTTTTTTATTTATAAAAGTTTTGATTTTATAGTAATGGTTATCATTTTTCACTGTTCGTAAACTCCTAACATAGTTTAAGATATTTTAGGACCTATTGCCTTTTCCTTTTTTGTTTTTGATATGCTTTTACATAAAGTTAGAGATACACAAACTCAAGATTCTGTCCAATAATCATTAGAATTATCTACAATTGAACAATAGATTATCCATCAGAATTAGACTACTTTTACTGCTGTTGTGGAAGAAATAGTCAGTTCAGTAGAAAAATCCATAAATACTCAGGACTTTTGAAGTTGGTAATTGTAATTCTGTTTTTATTGCTTTACTTATTTTTCTCTTGTTCTCACATTGATATACCTTAAAAATACTTTCCTTATACATTATTAAGAAATTTCTAAAATTCCATTTATTTTTGGAAAGTGCTACAAGTTGACAAGGGATATTCCTTAGAAACCCAATGTACATTAATCAAATTTATTTTTCCTGGAGGAATGAAAATATCATTACTTTTGGTCTGTTTTTTATTTTTTATTTTTGACATTTATTTATTCATTATTTTTATTTTCAAATATTACTTTTTAAAGAAAAGGTAAACTAGTTTTCAGAAATTCAAATTCCTTGGCTTTTCTCATGACTGGGAATCTTTTTTGGGAATATGTATTCATAAGGACATTGAAGATAAAGCTGTTTTCTCTATATAATCTTTATCATTATTTAGAATGAACCATGTAGTTTTTGAGTAAATTAAGTGGGGGCAAATGTAAGCAATTTCTCAGAGAGTACTCTTATTCCCCCCTTTTCATATTACTTCCTTTTATTATAGGATTTTCAATACATTCATTGTTTATTATTTGTGATTAATAAAAATGGTGAGGCTATTTTATGTATGCCAGAATCTAGAATAAGTGAGGAGAGGATCTCTTGTTACTTCAGAAGTCCTTCCCTTTGATTATCACTTCTATAGGAATTCAAAGGAGAGCCTAATCACCGACGATTGAGGCATTTATGATGAATATGTGGAGGATTAACATTTGAGGTGGACTGGGAGAGGTGGATAGAATTTTGACAGATAAAAATGAGGTAACAGAAGAAACACCTTGAATAAAGAGTGGGTTGGCAGAAGAAAGTGTCTTTTTCATAAAATAGGATTCATATTGGAAAGTGGCTAGAGATAGCACTGGAAAGATTGATTTATGATCACATATCGGCTCTCCTAGAAAGTGTATCTAAAGTCTTGGTGCTCTGCTCAGTAGAAAGTTAGGCTCACTAGAGGTTTTAGTGTAATTCAATAAAAGCTATACTAATAAAGACAAAAATTATGATGTGAAAAGAGAGACTAGATGTAGGCAGGTTTTCAATATGGCAGGAAAGGGGAAAGGAGTCATAAAACAACATATAGATATGTTTGGAGAATCATGATAGTGTACAAACAGCGTGTGACTTTTAAAGATTTGGATTTAGGAGTAATTATTGATTAGATAAGTTTTTAAGTTTGGTCAACTAGTTTTCTAGGCATTGTTAGCAAATTTTGGTGAAACTGCCAAGTAGGAAGAAAAATAGGGGCTGGAGATATGGATTCGGGAATACTTTAAATAATAGACTTATTTGAAGCTCGCACAATGCAAAAGGATTAAAAATGAGAATACTAAAGGCATAACTTTGGGAAACACCATATTTTGGAGAAGTAGAAAGATAAAAAGCCAATAGAGAACACCAATCAATGGTCAAGACACTACTAGGGTTTGTGGTGGCAGAGAAATACATGAAGGAAATTGGTTTGCTGAGGGGTTTATTTAAAAAGCTGCAGAGATATTAAGGAATATTGTAAAGAATATGCACTTACATTTCTCTTATGTGAGCAAACAACTCTTTAGAAATATCTGACATTCACTAAACTAAATAAACCAAAACAACAATAATTCACAGGACTTTAAAAAGTAAGATGAAATATAGAAAAAGTAGAATTATAGCCTCATCTCAGAGTAATATATACCAGAATTTTCGGTGACCAGATAAATATGAACACATTTCTTTCACACAGAATTATGTAGGATAGTTTAGTATCTCGAATATCCATGACATGTCCAGACCGTATTTTAAATATATTACGAATTGATATCAGTATTTAAAATACTGGGAAGAAACTTCTTTCCCTTTGAGTTAACACACCTCTAACTGAAACTAAGTACGGAGCCAGATAGTATAAAAGTGTATTTGCAAACGACAAAGGTAAGGTATATCATTAAAGTAGGAAAAAGAAAAATAAAATATTTATTGGATTAAAAGAACCCAATTATATTGTGGAGGTAAGTGAATTCATGTAATCATTAGCCTTTGGAGCCGCATGATGTCGCTGTATACCAAGAAGTTTTCTCTATCCAAGGTCCAAAGACAATTCCTCTAACCATAACTGTCTTTAAAACTGGAACAATGGCGGATGCCGCAGAATTGAATTAAAAAGACTCCAGAAAAACAAGGGTTCATCGTTATATCAAGACAGGATCTCTTAATGGAAACAAAATACGTACTTGATATGGTGTTTTCTTGGCGAGGAGGCCCAGGATGCCAGTCTCTGCTCCTCTCACTTCTACTCCTCGCAGCCTGGGAGGCGGGGAGCGGCCAGGTTCACTACTCGGTCCCCGAGGAGGCCAAACACGGCACCTTCGTGGGCCGCATCGCGCAGGACCTGGGGCTGGAGCTGGGTGAGCTGGTGCCGCGCCTGTTCCGGGTGGCGTCCAAAGGCCGCGCGGACCTTCTGGAGGTAAATCTGCAGAATGGCATTTTGTTTGTGAATGCTCGGATCGACCGCGAGGAGCTGTGCGGGCGGAGCGCGGAGTGCAGCCTCCACCTGGAGGTGATCGTGGACAGGCCGCTGCAGGTGTTCCATGTGGAGGTGGAGGTGAAGGACATCAACGACAACCCTCCAATCTTCCCAGTAAAGGAACAAAAACTATTTGTTTCAGAATCCAGAATGCCAGATTCGCGGCTGCCTCTAGAGGGCGCATCGGATGCAGATATTGGCACTAACTCCATTTTAACCTATAGACTTAGCTCTAGTGACTACTTCACGCTAGATGTGAATTCAAAGAACGAGGAGAGTAAACAAATTGAGCTTGTGCTAAGGAAATCCTTGGACAGAGAGGAAGCTCCGGAACACAATTTATTCCTGACAGCTACTGATGGGGGCAAACCCGAGCTCACCGGCTCTGTTCAGCTGGTGGTCCTCGTGTTGGATGTGAACGATAATGCTCCCAGTTTTGAACGGTCTGAATACGAAGTGAGAATATTCGAAAACTCCGATCTCGGAACAGTACTTATCAAACTGAATGCTTCTGATAGGGATGAAGGGGTGAACGGGGAGATTTCATACTCATTTAATAGCCTCCTTCCACCCATGGTTTTTGACCAGTTTGCTATAGATCCAAACACTGGAGAAATAGTGCTTAAAGGGAATTTGGACTTTGAACGAGTAAATTTATATAAAATTCGCATTGACGCTACTGACAAAGGCCACCCTCCCATGGCGGGTCATTGCACCGTTTTGGTGAAAGTTTTGGATAAGAATGATAACGTCCCTCAGATTGCATTGACTTCTTTATCCTTGCCTGTCCGAGAGGACGCTCCACTTGGCACTGTCATCGCCCTGATCAGCGTGTCCGACCGCGATTCCGGGGTCAACGGGCAGGTCACCTGTTCCCTGACGCCCCACATCCCCTTCAAGCTGGTGTCCACCTTCAAGAATTACTATTCGCTGGTGCTGGACAGCGCCCTGGACCGCGAGAGCGTGTCGGCCTATGCGCTGGTGGTGACAGCGCGGGACGGGGGCTCGCCGCCTTTGTCGGCCTCGGCCAGCGTGTCGGTGGAGGTGGCCGACGTGAACGACAACGCGCCGGCCTTCGCGCAGCCCGAGTACACGGTGTTCGTCAAGGAGAACAACGCGCCGGGCTGCCACATCTTCACGGTGTCGGCGCGCGACGCGGACGCGCAGGAGAACGCGCTGGTGTCCTACTCGCTGGTGGAGCGGTGGCTGGGCGAGCGCGCCGTGTCGAGCTACGTGTCGGTGCACACGGAGAGCGGCAAGGTGTACGCGCTGCAGCCGCTGGACCACGAGGAGCTGGAGCTGCTGCAGTTCCAGGTGAGCGCGCGCGACGCGGGCTTCCCGCCTCTGGGCAGCAACGTGACGCTGCAGGTGTTCGTGCTGGACGAGAACGACAACGTGCCGGCGCTGCTGCCGCCTCGCGCGGGCGGCGTGGGCGGCGCGCTGAGCGAGCTGGTGCCGCGGTCGGTGGGCGCGGGCCACGTGGTGGCGAAGGTGCGCGCGGTGGACGCGGACTCGGGCTACAACGCGTGGCTGTCGTACGAGCTGCAGCCGGCGGCGGGCGGCGCGCGCAGCCCGTTCCGCGTGGGGCTGTACACGGGCGAGGTGAGCACGACGCGCGCCCTGGACGAGGCGGACGCGCCGCGCCAGCGCCTGCTGGTGCTGGTGAAGGACCACGGCGAGCCGGCGCTGACGGCCACGGCCACCGTGCTGCTGTCGCTGGTGGAGAGCGGCCAGGCGCTGAAGGCGTCGTCGCGGGCGTCGGCGGGCGTTGCGGGAGCCGAGGCGGCGCTGGTGGACGTGAACGTGTACCTGATCGTCGCCATCTGCGCCGTGTCCAGCCTGCTGGTGCTCACGCTGCTGCTGTACACGGCGCTGCGGTGCTCGGCCGTGCCTACGGAGGGCGCGTGCGGGCCGGGGAAGCCCACGCTGGTGTGCTCCAGCGCGGTGGGGAGCTGGTCGTACTCGCAGCAGAGGAGGCAGAGGGTGTGCTCTGGGGAGGGCCCGCCCAAGACCGACCTCATGGCCTTCAGCCCCAGCCTTCCGCCGTGTCCTGCATCTACAGATGAAATAGGTGAATCACACACTTCTTCGGACTCCTCTGGGAAGGTGGGTTGCTCCAGCATTATTTATTTGTTGTATTTATTATATACTTCTTTTTTGTTGTTGTTTATATATTGAAAGTTTTTTTAAAAATCACTTTACAGTGTAAATATATTTTTAATGATTTTATTTCATATCAAATAATAGTAGGTAACTTCCAATAAACTCTAGAAAAGTTTCTCTACTTTAAAAAACTAATTCTTACAGCGCTACAAATATGGCTCTCATTTCAGCTTGTATAAAATATGTTCCTAAATATCTGACAGCGTAGTTTATAAGAAAAAATATTGATAGATTATTTTCTACTCATCAAATTGCTTGAAATTCATTTTTATCTATCTCAGAGGCATAATATTTTCTTTGTTTCCTCGAGAAGTTTCTTTTTCTTGTCTAAAAATTTCTTAGTTCAGTGATAAAAAGCTTAGGCAGGTAAAGACATTGCAGACTTTGAATTCACTTGAAATTCATATCTGGAACTTTGCCAATTATATGTAACAGTTTAGGTGAGTATTTTCTCTTTATCTCAATAGTCCAAAAGATAGGAATCTGGTGGTGAGTATATGAACCTTTGACATCATTACATGTTTCACTGGATTGTAGTTTACAACTTTCAAATTGGTGGTTTTCCACTCTAGCATTAGTTTGGGAATATATTTTACTTCTCTAATTTATTTTTAAAACTTGTTTTGTATATATGTTGAGTTTTTAGGATGTGATTTATATTTTTCTTGTTTCAGCTATTTTATAGTGTGTTTTTAACCTAAAAGTGCCTTCGAGCAAAATCAGAGTGTCTTTGGGAATAAAGCCACAATATAACTATGAACATATGTTATATTTATTTGTAATAAAATAGTTCAGGACAATTTCCTTTTCCCTGTAAAATACTTTTGGAAAGCATTGAAATTATTCTGTTTTTGTCCAGTTTGAATATTCTCTCAACTGCTTCAGTCAGAGCTCTCTAGGTCATCTGTCATCACAACTCACCTTGAAGTCAGACTTACACCTTCAAATATCTCAATTCTTGCACTTTTTTCCAGGTTCCATGTGCCACTTGAACTTGGCCCATACATTGATTCTATTATATGGATTGAGGAATGCTGGAGGTGTCATTTACCCAAAAGCAACTCCTCTAGTTTCTTAGAACTAGTATCATTTACTGAGTACTTATTATGTCTTCCATAATTATAAAATCTATTCTTTATTAATGATGACTGGAGTAACATAATTGGTAATATACTCCTTTATATTTTAATCTTTGGTCTCTCCCAGAGTATGGGTGGTCATCATATGCAAATTCCAGAAGAGCCTTGAATACCATAGTACTGAATTTATCTTTTTGGATCTCCAGAAGCAGGAGCACACTGGGATCCAGGTAGTTTAAGGTTCAAAAAAAAAAAAAAAGGTTGGTAAGCCTAAAACAGGGAAGTACGGGCATGGAAGACATATATTTTGCTTCACAACTGAATCCGATGCTTCTATGGGTAACATTCCTCAATTTAAGCAAGAACCATGAAACCAATAAAGAAGCACTCCCATGCCATTCCTTAAATTCTGTGTCCTAGCTAGGGTGATCTATCTAAGTTATCATCCAACCTCAGTCATTTTTGAGAGTGAAGGGGGCACTAAGTATGCAGGACCACAAACATAAACCAAGCTGTTCCAGGCAAATTGGCGTCCATGGTCAACATTACCTGCTGATGTTAAAGGCATTAGCAACACCTGGAGTCCTCAGTGAACATTCTCATCCCCAGAGTCCACCTTCAGATTTCTGAATTGCTAATACCAGCCAATTTGCATTTTTACAATTAAGATTTTAGGTGCATAGCCCTATTCAGAATCGTGACGAAGCAAATTCTTGTTATTTAAGGGGATGTAATTGGATTAGTTCTACTTTTTATTCAATATTGGAGATTCATATTGAGACATTTATGTCAATATTCGGTCAAATAGGATGCATTGATAGGAATGGATTTTAGTTTTCATCTTTAGTTTTGTGTTAAGATGATAGTAGCTGAAACTGCACGTTGATATTGTGGATGGATAACTTTTATTGCATCTTAATTCAAACTTTGTAAGAAAACAAATCCTTAAAATTAGAAGTTTTATGGGCCTTGACACTGAAGCCATCTCAAAGGAGTAGGGGAGTATACAAACAGAATTTAATAGCACACGAGGTGATGAATTGAGTGACTATCATTTCCGTCAATTTTCTTATGTATAAATATAGTTGTTCTACTGTTCAGATCTCAATAGCAAATGAAGAGTTCAGAATTATTTCTCTTTTAAAATGTCTTTTTTACACATCATAAAATAATTAAATAAATCTATTATCATTTGGATAAGATCAAATTCCTATTCTTAAATTTTTATTTTTTTGGAAAAGGAGAAACTTCTATTTTTTCACTAACATATTAATGGAGAGTTTCACTTACTGAACATTTGATTCCAAGAAAATTGAGAGATAAAATATTTTTGCTGTAGGCTAGGATGAAAAACTTTTAGATATTGATAAAAACAATAAATAATAAAATTTTATCTTTTGGGTATTTGAAAAGCTTAAATGATGAAGATGAAAGCAGTTGTCTCTAAAAGTGGAAATCATAATTTTATAACTTATTTTTAGAATCATAAGATGGTTTTTGCCTATATAAGATGTAGATCATATAATGAAACTTCTCCCTGAACAACTGATTTCTCAATAAAATAACTTTCATGTTTCTTAAAGATAAGAACCATCAGTTAGCTTATAGTGCATTAGCAATAATAAAGCATTGTAGAGTGACAAAATTCTGCGGTAAAAATATTTTCTGGGAGCCAACTTTGATCTTGAGCATCATGACAATAAAAATGTGGCCAAATTGAAGACTGAGAATAGTTAACATTTATGAAGCACTCACTTTCTTGACGGTAGAATCCTAGGCTCTTATATGATAACTCGCACAGCTATGATATTATTATTATACCATTTGGAAGTGGAAACCAAGACAGGGAAAGGGTAAATGACTTTCCCCAAAGACACATGGCTACTAGTAAGTTGGCTAATAGGAATCAGAATGGAGAAATATCTGACGGTGAAACTGGTAATCTTACATTCTAGTGATCTGGATCAGAGGAGTTTGCAAACACCTTACAGAATTGGTGTCTTGAGATTAGTGTCTAAATAAGATTTATTGAATATAAATATAATG
Organism: Tamandua tetradactyla; assembly: GCF_023851605.1. Taxonomy (NCBI): domain Eukaryota; kingdom Metazoa; phylum Chordata; class Mammalia; order Pilosa; family Myrmecophagidae; genus Tamandua; species Tamandua tetradactyla. The sequence goes on from NC_135346.1 coordinate 20,910,462, forward strand.
ACAAAGAGAAGTGAAATAAAGTATGTGAACTTCAAGAGACCTTAACTTGTCATTCAACTAAAAAGTGTATCGGGATTATATAGCTCTTACGTGCGTTTTGAAATTGAGCGAATGCTTTGGTTAGGGAAAGGATTACTTCTCTGAGATTCTAGATTCAAGAAAACATTGCATTTGGGTTAGATATTGATTATTATTATATGCAAAAGAGACATAATATGAATCTTTAAAAGTTCATAGAGATGAAAATACACAAGTATAGAATTAAAAGATATGAGTGAAAGAGAAATTGTTGCACTCTTGAAGTTAAGCACAATCAAATTGTACTTACGCATTAAGACACCGGATGTCGCTGTCTTCCACAAAATGACTTTTCAGAACAAAGGCATAAACCACTGTTACTTAAGGATTAGGAAGTAGCTTCGTTCTGAGATCTTAGTCGTTTCGACAAAATTGGATATAAGAAATCGAATAAAAAAATTCGGAGCAGTGTGCGCATTCTAGATTGCTGATTCATGGATTTGTAAACAGAGGGAAAGTAAGATGTTGGTTTGTCGACCGAGGGTCCCTGCAGCCCGGCGTCTGCTGCTCTCGCTTCTGCTCCTCGCAGCCTGGGAGGCGGGGAGCGGCCAGGTTCACTACTCGGTCCCCGAGGAGGCCAAACACGGCACCTTCGTGGGCCGCATCGCGCAAGACCTGGGGCTGGAGCTGGCCGAGCTGGTGCCGCGCCTGTTCCGGGTGGCGTCCAAAGGCCGCGCGGACCTTCTGGAGGTAAATCTGCAGAACGGCATTTTATTTGTGAATGCTCGGATCGACCGCGAGGAGCTGTGCGGGCGGAGCGCGGAGTGCAGCCTCCACCTGGAGGTGATCGTGGACAGGCCGCTGCAGGTGTTCCATGTGGAGGTGGAGGTGAAGGACATCAACGACAACTCGCCGGTGTTCTCGGTCACAGAACAAAAGCTCTTAATACCCGAAAACCGACTGCTTGAATCTCGATTTCCGCTAGAAGGCGCATCTGATGCGGATGTTGGAGATAACGCAGTGCTTACTTACAAACTCAGTCCTAATGAATTCTTCGGGCTTGACATAAATAAAAAAGACAAAGGCAAATTCCCAGCACTTGTTCTGCGAAAACTGCTGGATCGCGAAGAAAATCATCAATTTAGGCTGTTACTGACTGCAACTGATGGAGGGAAACCTGAACTTACTGGATCTGTATCGCTGTCCATCCTGGTGTTGGATACCAATGATAATGCCCCTGTATTTGACCGATCCGTTTATGAAGTTAAAATGTATGAAAACCCAGCGAACCAAACATTAGTAATATGGCTAAATGCTTCTGATGCGGATGAAGGAATGAACAGGGAAATGACATATTCATTTAGCCCTTTGATCCCATCAAGTGTAAGAAGGAAATTTCTAATGAATGAAAGGACGGGAGAAATAAGAGTAAATGATGTTATTGACTTTGAGGATAGCAATATTTACGAAATTCATGTAGATGTTACAGATAAAGGAAGCCCATCTATGGTTGGTCATTGCACCGTCTTGGTGGAAATCTTGGATGAAAATGACAATTCACCTGAGGTGTTTGTCACTTCTTTGTCTCTCCCAGTCAAAGAGGATGCTCAAATGGGTACGGTCATCGCCCTGATCAGCGTGTCCGACCGCGATTCCGGTGCCAACGGGCAGGTGACCTGCTCCCTGACTCCCCACGTCCCCTTTAAGCTGGTGTCCACCTTCAAGAATTACTATTCGCTGGTGCTGGACAGCGCCCTGGACCGCGAGAGCGTGTCGGCCTATGCGCTGGTGGTGACAGCGCGGGACGGGGGCTCGCCGCCTTTGTCGGCCTCGGCCAGCGTGTCGGTGGAGGTGGCCGACGTGAACGACAACGCGCCGGCCTTCGCGCAGCCCGAGTACACGGTGTTCGTCAAGGAGAACAACGCGCCGGGCTGCCACATCTTCACGGTGTCGGCGCGCGACGCGGACGCGCAGGAGAACGCGCTGGTGTCCTACTCGCTGGTGGAGCGGCGGCTGGGCGAGCGCGCCGTGTCGAGCTACGTGTCGGTGCACGCGGAGAGCGGCAAGGTGTACGCGCTGCAGCCGCTGGACCACGAGGAGCTGGAGCTGCTGCAGTTCCAGGTGAGCGCGCGCGACGCGGGCTTCCCGCCCCTGGGCAGCAACGTGACGCTGCAGGTGTTCGTGCTGGACGAGAACGACAACGCGCCGGCGCTGCTGCCGCCTCGCGCGGGCGGCGTGGGCGGCGCGCTGAGCGAGCTGGTGCCGCGGTCGGTGGGCGCGGGCCACGTGGTGGCGAAGGTGCGCGCGGTGGACGCCGACTCGGGCTACAACGCGTGGCTGTCGTACGAGCTGCAGCCGGCGGCGGGCGGCGCGCGCAGCCCGTTCCGCGTGGGGCTGTACACGGGCGAGGTGAGCACGACGCGCGCCCTGGACGAGGCGGACGCGCCGCGCCAGCGCCTGCTGGTGCTGGTGAAGGACCACGGCGAGCCGGCGCTGACGGCCACGGCCACCGTGCTGCTGTCGCTGGTGGAGAGCGGCCAGGCGCTGAAGGCGTCGTCGCGGGCGTTGGCGGGCGTGGCGGGAGCCGAGGCGGCGCTGGTGGACGTGAACGTGTACCTGATCGTCGCCATCTGCGCCGTGTCCAGCCTGCTGGTGCTCACGCTGCTGCTGTACACGGCGCTGCGGTGCTCGGCCCCGCCCCCGGAGGGCGCGTGCGGGCCGGGGAAGCCCACGCTGGTGTGCTCCAGCGCGGTGGGGAGCTGGTCGTACTCGCAGCAGAGGAGGCAGAGGGTGTGCTCTGGGGAGGGGCCGCCCAAGGCCGACCTCATGGCCTTCAGCCCCAGCCTTCCGCCGTGTCCGGTGTCTGATGTGGGAGTGGAAGAACAGTCTGTTGGAGGGGACCACTCTGGAAAGGTGGGTTATTATACCTTTTGTTTCATATTTTTCTTTGTGAATATTTTCTCACACATCATTTTTCTGTATTTCCAGGAATATCTTCATCCTTTCGATATACATACTGCTTTTCCTCAAACATTTATAGTATACCTATTGTAATATGCTTAATTTTACGAGTTTCTTTTAAAATTTTCTTTTATTCCCAGTACATCAACCTTTGCTCCATAGTTCAGTTTTAAAAATATTCATTGTGTTCTGAATACATGTATATTTTCATGTACAAATACTTGATTTATGATGCATCTCACAATTACTTTTATTACCAGCCTCTTCTTGATGTTACAGATATCTGTTTTTTTTTCTTTTGGCCTGGGTAGGTTCTGGGAACCTGGTTTCTGGCATGGCAGGCAAAAATTCTGTCACTGAGCCACCGCTCCACCGCCCTATGTTACAAATATTTTTAAGATCAGTACTTCTATTCATAAGTATTTCGTTTTCAAACTACTGTTTGATCATGTGGGAGACCCAGGTTTGATTCACGGCCCACGCACCCCCCCAATACAAAACTATTTGAAATAACCTCTAATAACATTAATGAATAAGTATACTGCACTGATCATTAACTCTTTAGTGGCAAAATGTGGTTTTGCTCCTGGAACTGTAGCATAAGTGTATTGTAACATAACTCTGTGGCATATTAAATCTTTGGTATTTAGTAATTATATACTCTCCTCAAATGTCTCTATCAATTAATATGCGTTTTCATTTTTAATTCGGTAGAGGTGGTACATGTGGCCAGTGTATATTATTCTCTTTTTTTATCAGAAGAAAAGGTGATTTTCATAGCTATTCATAGCTATTATTACATAAATTAATTAAACTGCTCTTCATTGACTTCTTGTTTGTCAACATGAGGCATTGCTTATGACATTCACTAATTAGCTCTTTCCACTTTGAGGAAAGTGCCGTAATTATGTTTAATAATTAGGAGCATTTGGAAATAATTTTCCATTTTAAGGAGAGTGAACATGCTTACTTTAGACCAAATTAATATTAGTAGTTTGAAAAAAATTGAATTATCCTCTTAGGATTTTTCTACTGATGTGGTATCATATTATATTAGTTTATAGCTTCTCTAGTCATCTTAAACAGGGTTAGGTTGTATGATATAGACTCAGAAATGCAAACCAAGTCAATTGCATGCTCTCAACACCATCTTATCAATTAGCCTTTCTAAAAGTTATTGCTACCTAATACCCATGATTTCATTCTTGTCCTTTATTAAATCCAGTGTTATCAAATAACTCATAATGCAATTTATTTATCAACTTGACTCCAGTTCTCAGTAGTTAATTTTCCTTTGTCCTTTCCCTTTCAACATGCAGATTGAATTTCTTACTCAGCGTAGTATGTACTTGATCAGTAGCTTCCAATAAAATTTGAAATGACTATTCAAATTGTGAAATGCAGAAAACAATTATTATAACCAGAATATAAGCATGGTATTGACTTACATTTTAATACTTTCTATGGCATATCTCTAACGCTTAGGGATTATAGAGAAATTAATGCAAAGTGCAAAGTGTATTTGTTACTATATCAAATAAGTTTATGAAATATATACCTTCTCCTCAAAAAAGTTCCCCTGGAGATCTTGTATCACCCCAGTATCTTCTATTTCCTTATTAAGAAGTCAGCTTAATCATACAAGTCTCGGGTCTCTAGGTTCTAGAGATCGATTGATAATAAGTTTTGATTTTAATTTCATATAATTTGAAGTCTTTTAGTCTAAATATTAGGAGGTGACTTAACCTCCAAGGTAAAGATTATGCTGGTTGGACCCCCAAACTTCCAAAAAGATAATGATCATCATTGTGTATATATAATTTGTGGTTATCTTTGATTTATAATTCCCTATTCTTTCTAATATAGATATAAATGTACTGGGTTGTGTATTTTTCAGTGCTATGACTTTTAATTTTATTTTTCATTTAGCTTTTTTTCTGTTAATTTTTTTTACAAAAGTGGTAATGTCTCAGAGTATACCCAAAGAAGAGACAAAGTTTACTTAAAATCAATACATAATTCAATCTCTTCTCTTCCCTAGAGTACATATTATGATTTCTAAATTAAAAATTGTCTTTTATATACTTTTGGATTTGATTGTTCCCTGAGCTTCTGTAATCATAAATCCCCAGAGCCATCAACATCCTTGAACTTAGCTTTATATCAACCTGCATATTGGCTTCCTTCTTCTTACATCTACCTGTATCTAGGCCTTTTATAATGTTGGTATTCAATATCAGCTGAACTGTCTTGTCTAAACACATCTCGTCATCTGAACTGTTATGAAACATAGAATTTTGTGTTCACCAATTTAGTACTATTTATTTTACTTTGCCCTATTATGGATAGATTTCCATTAAAAATACAAATATTCACAAAAATGATAATCCTAAGGTCTATGAAGGAGGAAGTGCAGGATGGGGAGTGTAACTGAAGAGAGAGCTCAGAATGAGAAGTTGAAAGATTGCAAAGACAAAATTTATTGACTTCCATTTGACAATGTTTGCTTCTGTGTCTGCTACTAAAAAAGAAATAAAAAAAAAACTTGTTGGATGGTTTCTTCCATTCAGTTCAGAAACATGAAACTAGATAGTTTCATAAATCAAGGATTGCTTTTCACATTCTTGCTGGTAAAGGAATTAGTCCATTTCTTTTCAAACTGTATTAAGCATCTTATTTTGATAATCATATTTAAAATGCTAATTATTAGCATTTTATTAGCATATTATTATCATTAAAGTGAGGTTAATCATGAGTGGTCTTCAGTTTTTGTTGGCATAATATTTGTTGTAGTCTATTTCGAGATGAGTGGCCAATCCTTAGTTTTATTGACATACAATAATTTTTGGTATATGAAAGCCTTGAACTTTGAGGACTTTAAAAGTTGCCTCTCATTTGTACTAAATAAAGCTAGCCTTTAAGCCAAAAATGGAATTGGATCTTCAGCATACCGTCCTGGACAAGTATGAAACATAGAATTACGCATTTACCAATGTAGTCCTACTGCTATGAAGGATGAGTATACCCATAGGGAATGGATTATTGCAGTTAGCAAACATGGGGAGGTTTTACATTATTTAGTCATCTCTCTTTCTGCATTTTGTCCCTTCCATATGCTAAAACTTCATCTTGCTGTTTTCTTTATGCAAGTATATTGGTATAGAACTTTTGTCTTTCACCATTAAAAATAACTAACTGTGATTAAAACCAGAAATTTTTTTTTACCGAGATTTATAGTCATTGACTAGCTATTTTAAAAAATGTTCAGAATGAAGACTCAAAGCTTACTTTCACATAAAACCTTAGATTCCCAAGGAAACCATTTACAACTTTTTTATTAGTCGAGAAAGTTGGAATTTTCTCAGCGGCTGCCATCTTACTGGAATGATTTCAGTTATTTGATAGTTGGTTATTTAAAGTCATGAGAAGGATTGAAAGTTGTTTCTTTAAGTTCTTTCTTCTCTACTCTCTTCTATAAATTTTATTGCAAATGATGAACACTGTTATACAAATTTTATTTTTTTTAATCTGGGGTAAAAATGGGAAAATGAAATTGAGTAAATGAATAGGGTTATAACGATCTTTGCATTCTAGTTCTTAAACCATTTCTGGAAAAAATGGATATAAGGACCAGACAGATATAGGCTCTATTCCTGGTTCAGTTTTTTGGCGGGTGGTGGTGGTGGTGGTGGTGGTGTAAGAAGGAGATTATCTGGCCAATTAAGCAACAGCTATAATGCAAATTAAAGTTGCCCTTCAGGATGTTAATTAGAACATTCACCCTGAGCTAATACATTGATTGAAAAAGAGCTTTAATATAAGAAAAATTCTTTAAAATATATTTTGTTCCCAAGTGTCAGTGCTGGGTAAATCCATTAATAGCAAAGCAAAGAAATATTTGGATAAGTTGATAAATAGCTTACATATTAGCATTGATTTGAAATTCTGATATTTGAGGTAGTAACTTCGAGGTTTTGTATCTTCAATTATGCTCTACACAGTTAGACCAAATGTTTAGAATAATATCAAATAGTATAAGGACTATGCGACACGAAATTATAGTGTTAGGAATGGAGTAGACTGTAAGAGGCCATTCCAAAATGATCGATTTCGAAAACTCTAAAAAAAAGTTTCACTAGTATCTTATCAACATGGGCTTTTCATGATCATATGGGTGGTAATATAGTTAGTTCAGTAGAGGCATGCTCTTTTGGATGTCTCTATCCAAAATAATTTGTAAGACAAAACCACCTTTAGAGAGCTAGTGTTCCCACACAAGGGAGATATAATGAAAAACTTTTAAAAGCCCACAATGAAAAACACGGACAATATGAAGAAATTAAGAAAGAAGCAATGCAGGTGAAAGCAAGTCATAAAAACTCAAGCGCACTTACATATTCAACCACAGGATGTCGTTGTTCTCCAAAGAGAGGATTTTCTAACAGAAGAAAATCACCTCCCAGGACGAGAAGCTCCACTGTTCGGTGTTTTAGTGATTAGAAACACACGTAGAGTGTAAATATAGGTTAGGATCAAAGGAGCAAAGACTCAAAGAAAAGATCTCAAAAGGACTACACCTTTCCAGTCATGAAATATTGACTTATTAACTAGAAGAGCGCCATGATGTTCGCCTCCAGACCAGGAGGCGGGCGATCCGGTCGCCTCTTGCTTCCGCTTCTGCTCCTCGCAGCCTGGGAGGCGGGGAGCGGCCAGGTTCACTACTCGGTCCCCGAGGAGGCCAAACACGGCACCTTCGTGGGCCGCATCGCGCAGGACCTGGGGCTGGAGCTGGCCGAGCTGGTGCCGCGCCTGTTCCGGGTGGCGTCCAAAGGCCGCGCGGACCTTCTGGAGGTAAATCTGCAGAATGGCATTTTGTTTGTGAATGCTCGGATCGACCGCGAGAAGCTGTGCGGGCGGAGCGCGGAGTGCAGCATCCACTTGGAGGTGATCTTGGACAGGCCGCTGCAGGTGTTCCATGTGGAGGTGGAGGTGAAGGATATCAACGACAACCCGCCTGTATTCCCGGCCACACAAAAGAATCTGTTTATTTCTGAAACTAGAGCTCTTGAGTCCCATTTTTCACTAGAGGGCGCCTCGGATGCAGACGTCGGATCCAACGCTCTGCTGACTTACAGACTGAGCCCCAATGAGTATTTCTCGCTGGAAGTACCAATTAATGAAGAACAGGTAACACCTCTCGAACTAGTATTAAAAAAGCATTTAGACAGAGAAGTCTCTTCCGAACTTCTCTTGGTGCTCAAAGCAACAGATAGGGGCAAACCTGAGCTGACAGGCACGTTGGAGATACATATTACAGTTCTGGATGCAAATGACAATGCTCCAGTGTTTGACAAAGCAATCTATCGGGTAAAATTACTGGAAAATGCAAAAAAAGGTCAATTAGTTATTAGACTTAACGCCTCAGATTTGGACGAGGGCTCAAATAGCCATATGCTTTATTCCTTTGGAACTGATATCTCCCCCAATATAGAAGCTTCTTTTCGCATGGATCCAGCCTCTGGAGAAATCAAAGTAACTGGAAAAATAGATTTCGAAGAAACTAAGTTATATAGAATTCAGGTAGAAGCAGTTGACGAAGGAAACCCCCCAATGTTTGGCCACTGTACTGTTTTGATAGAAATCTTGGACATCAACGATAATGCGCCAGAGTTGGTGGTGACGTCACTATCACTCCCTGTCCCAGAGGACGCTCCACTCGGCGCCGTGATCGCCCTGATCAGCGTGTCCGACCGCGACTCCGGGGCCAATGGACAAGTGACTTGCTTCCTAACGTCCCACATCCCATTCAAGCTGGTGTCCACCTTCAAGAATTACTATTCGCTGGTGCTGGACAGCGCCCTGGACCGCGAGAGCGTGTCGGCCTATGCGCTGGTGGTGACAGCGCGGGACGGGGGCTCGCCGCCTTTGTCGGCCTCGGCCAGCGTGTCGGTGGAGGTGGCCGACGTGAACGACAACGCGCCGGCCTTCGCGCAGCCCGAGTACACGGTGTTCGTCAAGGAGAACAACGCGCCGGGCAGCCACATCTTCACGGTGTCGGCGCGCGACGCAGACGCGCAGGAGAACGCGCTGGTGTCCTACTCGCTGGTGGAGCGGCGGCTGGGCGAGCGCGCCGTGTCGAGCTACGTGTCGGTGCACGCGGAGAGCGGCAAGGTGTACGCGCTGCAGCCGCTGGACCACGAGGAGCTGGAGCTGCTGCAGTTCCAGGTGAGCGCGCGCGACGCGGGCTTTCCGCCTCTGGGCAGCAACGTGACGCTGCAGGTGTTCGTACTGGACGAGAACGACAACGCGCCGGCGCTGCTGCCGCCTCGCGCGGGAGGCGCGGGCGGCGCGCTGAGCGAGCTGGTGCCGCGGTCGGTGGGCGCAGGCCACGTGGTGGCGAAGGTGCGCGCGGTGGACGCCGACTCGGGCTACAACGCGTGGCTGTCGTACGAGCTGCAGCCGGCGGCGGGCGGCGCGCGCAGCCCGTTCCGCGTGGGGCTGTACACGGGCGAGGTGAGCACGACGCGCGCCCTGGACGAGGCGTACGCGCCGCGCCAGCGCCTGCTGGTGCTGGTGAAGGACCACGGCGAGCCGGCGCTGACGGCCACGGCCACCGTGCTGCTGTCGCTGGTGGAGAGCGGCCAGGCGCTGAAGGCGTCGTCGCGGGCGTCGGCGGGCGTGGCGGGAGCCGAGGCGGCGCTGGTGGACGTGAACGTGTACCTGATCGTCGCCATCTGTGCCGTGTCCAGCCTGCTGGTGCTCACGCTGCTGCTGTACACGGCGCTGCGGTGCTCGGCCGCGCCCACGGAGGGCGCGTGCAGGCCGGGGAAGCCCACGCTGGTGTGCTCCAGCGCGGTGGGGAGCTGGTCGTACTCGCAGCAGAGGAGGCAGAGGGTGTGCTCTGGGGAGGGGCCGCCCAAGGCCGACCTCATGGCCTTCAGCCCCAGCCTTCCTCCCAGTTTGGATAGAGAAGATGGAGAGGAAAGGCAAGAGGCAGCACTAAATCACCTTGGGCAGGTGAGTTTTCTGTAAATCCCCCCTATTACGGAAATCTATGTTAAATATTTTTAAAATTCAGTTTATTTCACGGACAATTTTTCTTTCTATTTTTTGAAGTTATTTTCTTTCCTTCCTTCCTTCTTTGTTTTCTTCCTTCCTTCCTTCGTTCGTTCATTAGTTCGTTCGTTCGTTCCTTCCTTCCTTAAGATGCAGTTTAGAGGACAATCATGTATAAAATACGGGATTCCCATATCCCACCTTGCGTTGGTGTGGAATATTTGTTTCAATTATTGATAGCATTTTTTAATAATTATAGTATTAACTACTCTCCATGGCTTAGTTTAGGGTTCATTGTTTCTGTAGTGTAGCTCTATGGATTAAAAATAATTTTTATTCCATTATGATACATGCAATCTAATAGTTCCCCTTCTAATCACATTCAGATATATATTTCAGTGTTGTTAATTAGTTCACAATGTTGTGCTACCATTACTATCATGGACAATTTTTAATGAACTCCATTTTAAACATTTTTTTTACATAAAAATAATGTTCTGCTAGTGAAATGCCAGAAGATGTACACAAATTCAGTCTTTTAATTAATATGAAGGATTTATTTGGCCAATAAATCCTTTTCTCCTAATGTTTGGTTAGAAAATGTTAAAATGAGTAAAGTGCAAGAATGACTCTCCTGCCTTTACTTATTTTGAAATAATTACCATTTTTCAATGATCTCCTCATATCATTTCATTTCACCTCTTTACTTTTATAATATAGATACTCGTTAAGTTTGCTCATCTTCCTTATCTTTTAACAATTTTTCCCATGATATTTCCTCATTATTAAATCACTTGGTTTTTCTCACTTAGGCTTGGATCAATAATTGAACTGTTACATTCTCTTCAAAATGATTTACTTTTCTTTTCTTCAGTGTTAAACATTATCATTCCTTTATTAAATATTTTTAATTAATGAAATGATTGATGAAATGGTCTTTAGCTTTGCCTCTATGGCTGTGATAAAATCTGTTTTCATTTTATTTGCAGAAAAATATCAGTCTTATACTCTAAGTTATATAACTTAAAGTTCTGTCCATTTTAATATTTTGTTTCATGAGTGGAAAGAAATTTATCAGTTACCACTTACTCAAACAGAGCTCCCTGATTTATGCTTCCAAAGTAAAGTAGCGCAAATAACATTATTCAATCAAGGCATGCATATAGGCTTATAATTATCTGCAATATATGCTCTTAGGCATGTGTACCTAAGTTTTATGAATTCATCTAGGAAGGGAAAAGTTAGGAATCCATTAACATGAGAGTACATGGGTGGTTCAGTTGTGTATGCCCCCTTGCCATGTGGGAGACTAGGATTCAATTCCCGGCCCATGCACTCCACCTCCTCCCCTCTGAATATATGCATATTAACGTGGATGCCTATTGACTGCTAATTTCATGCACATCATATTTTCAATGTTTTCTCTTTAGTGTTTGCTCAATTTTTATTCCCCGTGGTGTAGTCACATCTGAAGATTCTAGAAAACATCATTTACTTCTAGGTCATTAACTTTTCTTAGCTTTATGTAGGGTGGCAGAATCTCACAATGCTTTGATAATCTGATGAAAACCCTAGGTGTGCATTTTCCTCTTAAAATTACACAGCAAACCACTTGGCATACTATTGGAGGAGTCGGTGATTACCTTTGTACCTCAGTATTAATTGGCTAAAAACATTTAAGTATTCAAAAGTAGACAAGATAAAAATTACAAAACATTACAAAGTCAAAAATGATTAAAACACGCTATTATTTTTGAAACTTTGTAAATATATATGAATGTTAGGCAGGACCCATATTATTGTGCATCTCCAAATGAATGTCTTGGAATTATTCATTGTCATTTAAATTTAATAAAAGTGTTGGGTGTGTTTTAAGTATAGGTTAAAATTTTGCAAGTCGTTACATTATATAAGTAATAAAAGTGCATTTTAGATCATTTCAGATTACCTGGACTAAGGCCTGCAAATTTAGCATCTTTCATATCTATTCTTAGAATATTCATTCTGTGGTGTAAAATTATAATTTCAGTCTGTTTTCTAGTTCAATTGTTGAAGTGTTAAGCTACCTTTAGATGTTCCTATCTGTTCAATAATTTAATTATGTCTATAATGTGTGAGGACTATATAAAATACTATATTTTCATTAAAGCACCTTAGCATTACATTACGTAGCTATTTTTGAAAATGGAAAATGTGAAATGAAGATACTTGGTGGTAATCTTAGACAAACCAAGTAAGTACCCTGATAACCTCAAAATTCAAATGTGTTTTTGATTAAGAGAGAGCTTTATAGCTTATTTAAATTATATTTGTGGCACCATTCTTAGCTATCTTATTCTTGGTCATTCATTTTTAGTTAAGTAAGGGTTTCACATCACAGTTTTCTTTATTATTACATGTAAAAGGAGAGGTGAATATTTTGACTTGAACTATAATGAACTTATAAACACTATATTGAATTGTTCACAACTACCTGTAGGCTCTTATCTGTGTCTTGTTTTCCCTTAAGGCTGGTCTTGAATTAGCAAATAAAACCACGAAAGGTCTTTTGATCCCCCTTTCCATTATTGTCATTATTCTGAATTTCTGAAGAGAAGCATATTCTGAATAACTACCAACTGATCTGCGTGGAAAGATTCAGAGGGAAACACCAAAAAGTCAGTATCAAGTTCATATTCTTTTGAGTTTAGTGAATGAGATTAGGCTCCAGTACACATCAATAGATGTTTTTCAAATTAGTGTTCCATTGCCACCTTAAAATATTGTGAAATTTATAGACTTCAACACCTTACAAGAATACGACTTACTCCTCCTAGAATAAAACTTTCTGGAGTCTCTACTGAAACTCGTTTTAGCATATTATGGAAATGAGAGTAGTTGTATGAAGAGGTCATTATATTAAAACATCCAAAAAACAAAACAGTGACGTCTTCCATATTTGTGATGAATTACAGGTTTGTGAATAAAATGAAATTCACAAATTCGTAAATCTTCACTAGATTTGTGAATAAAATCACTTATATAAATGAAATGTTTTTAAATCAATAGAAATAATATTTTAGTTTCTTTTCTTACAAAATGAGGAAAGTCTTAACTGTTGTCTAAAGACCTACAATTGAGGGCTTGTGAAGATTAATTTAAAACCATTAAAACAGTGTGAATTTTAAAGTGATTAAGGGTAGGGATGATGTACACCATTCTTTATTTCATTTTCCTTGATAGTTAAATAGTAGCTTATAAAATACTGTATTTCAATGATTATCTTATGATAGACTTTGAAGCTGAAGATGTTCATGAAAATAATGTAATAAAAGTATTTGTGTTTTGTTGCTAATATAAAAATGTATTAACTAAAAGCACATTCACAAATGATCCACGCAACTATTCATACAAAGAATTTGAGAAACAATGTAGGATGACCTAGGACATGGCCATACCGAAAAGTACCTCAGGATCTTTTTTGTACTTACATAATCAGTCACCTGGTGTCGCTGTACACTCAAAAGGTGAAAAAGGAAAATTTGTGCGAGCGCCCAAAGATTCCAACTCTTCACAAGAACAAGATAGACTCCATATTGACCGAATGCTGAATAGAATTTACTAAATATATACTTACAGAAAAGCGCGAATGCTCATAAAATACTCCATGCAAGAGATCCTTTAAAATTGACCTCAGAAGCCCTCATTATCTGCAATGGTGTTTTCCTGGCGAGAAAGCCCCGGAGCCCGGCGTCTGCTGCTCTCGCTTCTGCTCCTCGCAGCCTGGGAGGCGGGGAGAGGCCAGGTCCGCTACTCGGTCCCCGAGGAGGCCAAACACGGCACCTTCGTGGGCCGCATCGCGCAGGACCTGGGGCTGGAGCTGGCCGAGCTGGTGCCGCGCCTGTTCCGGGTGGCGTCCAAAGGCCGCGCGGACCTTCTGGAGGTAAATCTGCAGAACGGCATTTTGTTTGTGAATGCTCGGATCGACCGCGAGGAGCTGTGCGGGCGGAGCGCGGAGTGCAGCCTCCACCTGGAGGTGATCGTGGACAGGCCGCTGCAAGTGTTCCATGTGGAGGTGGAGGTGAAGGACATCAACGACAACCCGCCCGTCTTTAGAGAAAGAGAACAAAAGGTACTTATTTCTGAATCTGCCCCGCTGGACTCTCATTTTCCTCTAGAGGGCGCTTCCGATGCAGATATCGGTGTAAACTCTCTCTTGGCCTACAGGTTAAGTCTAAATGAGCATTTTGCGCTTAAAATGATAACGAAAAACGATAAAAGTATATTGCCTGAATTAGTTCTTCGGAAGTCACTGGATAGAGAGGAAACCCAAGAACTTAAATTAATGCTGACTGCCACTGATGAAGGTAAGCCGGAACTAACAGGATTTGTTCAGATTCAAATAACCATCCTGGATGTGAATGACAACGCTCCAGAGTTTGACCAGCCTGTCTATAAAGTGGCGTTGTTAGAAAATGTTGAGAACTCTACTAGAGTGATTCAACTGAATGCCTCGGATTTAGACGATGGACCTAATAGAGAAATTTCCTATGGAATCAGAATGACTTTGCCAGTGAGTGAGAAATGTATGTTTTCGATAAATCCAGACACTGGTGTAATCAGAATTTATGGGATGCTGGATTTTGAAGAGAATAATGCATACGAAATTCACGTTAACGCCATTGATAAAGGCATTCCCTCTATGGCAGGGCACAGCACTGTCCTGGTGGAAGTCCTGGACCTGAATGACAACGTCCCCGAGGTAATGATTACTTCGCTGTCCCTTACCGTGCAAGAGGACGCTCAGCTGGGCACCGTCATCTCTCTGATTAGCGTGTCCGACCGGGACTCCGGGACCTACGGGCAGGTGACCTGCTCTCTGACGCCCAATGTTCCGTTCAGGCTGGTGTCCACATTCAAGAATTACTATTCGCTGGTGCTGGACAGCGCCCTGGACCGCGAGAGCGTGTCGGCCTATGCGCTGGTGGTGACAGCGCGGGACGGGGGCTCGCCGCCTTTGTCGGCCTCGGCCAGCGTGTCGGTGGAGGTGGCCGACGTGAACGACAACGCGCCGGCCTTCGCGCAGCCCGAGTACACGGTGTTCGTCAAGGAGAACAACGCGCCGGGCTGCCACATCTTCACGGTGTCGGCGCGCGACGCGGACGCGCAGGAGAACGCACTGGTGTCCTACTCGCTGGTGGAGAGGCGGCTGGGCGAGCGCGCCGTGTCGAGCTACGTGTCGGTGCACGCGGAGAGCGGCAAGGTGTACGCGCTGCAGCCGCTGGACCACGAGGAGCTGGAGCTGCTGCAGTTCCAGGTGAGCGCGCGCGACGCGGGCTTTCCGCCTCTGGGCAGCAACGTGACGCTGCAGGTGTTCGTGCTGGACGAGAATGACAACGCGCCGGCGCTGCTGCCGCCTCGCGCGGGAGGCGTGGGCGGCGCGCTGAGCGAGCTGGTGCCGCGGTCGGTGGGCGCGGGCCACGTGGTGGCGAAGGTGCGCGCGGTGGACGCGGACTCGGGCTACAACGCGTGGCTGTCGTACGAGTTGCAGCCGGCGGCTGGCGGCGCGCGCAGCCCGTTCCGCGTGGGGCTGTACACGGGCGAGGTGAGCACGACGCGCGCCCTGGACGAGGCGGACGCGCCGCGCCAGCGCCTGCTGGTGCTGGTGAAGGACCACGGCGAGCCGGCGCTGACGGCCACTGCCACCGTGCTGCTGTCGCTGGTGGAGAGCGGCCAGGCGCTGAAGGCGTCGTCGCGGGCGTCGGCGGGCGTGGCGGGAGCCGAGGCGGCGCTGGTGGACGTGAACGTGTATCTGATCGTCGCCATCTGTGCCGTGTCCAGCCTGCTGGTGCTCACGCTGCTACTGTACACGGCGCTGCGGTGCTCGGCCGTGCCTACGGAGGGCGCGTGCGGGCCGGGAAAGCCCACGCTGGTGTGCTCCAGCGCGGTGGGGAGCTGGTCGTACTCGCAGCAGAGGAGGCAGAGGGTGTGCTCTGGGGAGGGGCCGCCCAAGACCGACCTCATGGCCTTCAGCCCCAGCCTTCCGCAGTCACAAGAAAATTGTTTAAATTCTTCCAGTGAAGTAAGTCGTTCATATTATTTAAATATATTTTGTCTTTCGAAACTTGCTCGTAGGTTATAACTAGTCCTCTTTAGCCTGTTTTTCTTCATAATGTTATCCTTTAAGCCACGGAATTCCTCTTCCATCGTATGAGCATTCTTAGCCGTACTGAACCTCCTGAATTTGCCCACATTGCTTTAATAGGTGAACTATTTAGATCAGCGGACACAGATCCCCACACTTCTTCATTTTCCTGTCTTATCATTTGCCTTACTCTCTATGAATGATTAATCTCGAAAAATATTAGTACATTAGAGTTTAAGGTGGTCAGGTGTTTGATATTACTTAAATTAAAAAAGAATTTGAAACAGAATTTCAAGATTACAGAAAAATTGCAAGAACTGTACAGAGAGTTCCCAGATACCATTAGCAGGATTCCCCAAATTTAAATTTTACATTTTAATTATGTATACCTATGCTCTATATTTATAGAAGTATGTATACACATATATTTATATTTACATACACATGATTTGTAAAAATGAGTCACTTATGATTATGTTGCAGACATGTGGCGGTTCTTAGAATGAAGAGGCTTGAGTGAACCAATCAACATGCATTAAGCTTAGAACAGTGCTGGCAGTTAGAGTGTTTAATAAATCTTGTTTGTGTTATTTCTTTCATTATATGCATTTTTTCTTTTTGCTTTGTATATTTAATCATAATAAATAATTTTTCTTCAAAACCACATTTTATGTTAAAAATCATGAGCAAAGTAATTAGTCCCTGAGGAGAATAGATTGTTTAAATATTTATTCCATAAATTTATACTTAGGTAGGAGAAATCACAATTTTTATTTAGTTATATTAAAACTAATGTTATTTATGGTTTACCATTCAACTAGAAAGCAAGATCTATTTTGCATAGAAAGGATAAGATTTGTTGTCTTTTTAGGCACAATTATACCATTAGATCTATTTTCTATCATTTCTAATAGTGACTTTTTAAATAATATTTCACTCTATCCTCTTTCTGTTTTACAATTTAGCATGTGAGAATAATGAAATGTCCTTAGTCACAAGGAAATTTATTGGTTTTTTTTTCCCCAATCACTTCTCCCACTTGCAAACTTATTCCCTTTCTCTGAAAGTATGAATCTACTCTTGAGTTGTTCAAGGGTGTAAAATTGGACAAAAATTTCCTAGGTGAATTTAGCAACAGAAGAAAAAGGAAATCTAACATTTATTTTGTATTCATTATTTACCAGGGGGTGAGTGAGACATCATTATACATAATTTGTCAGCCAATTTACATACCAACCCTTCAAACTAAGTAGTGTTATTCTAATATTTTTCTGTAAGGGAACTCAGTCTTAGGAAGTAAATACATTTAAAAATTAAAGTACATGTTAGAATGAAGGAGAATCATAAAATTCCTCATTCGAGTGCCTAAAAATTTTTGATATATTAATGTAATGGTAGGAATAATTTCAATTAAAGTCATTTGGGAATCTTTTAATCATATTTTTCTCTTCCTAGGAGTAGTTTTTCACTAGCCCATTCTTTTTGTTGAAGAAAGTGTATTTAACATGACCAGTAAGAGAAAGCTTCCATTTCAATTTGATGTGCCATTATTTGAGATTTTAATCTTATTTTCCCATTCTACAATTTGCTCCCGCCAAATGATTGGCCTTGAAAATTACTAATACATTAGAATAAAAACTGATCAGGTGTTTGGATGCCTCATAATTTGGGACATAATTTCAGGCTTACAAAAAAATTGCAGAACAGTATAGAGTTCCTAGATACCATTAATGATTAACTATTCCTCTTGTGCTTAGGTTATTAAATAGCCTCCTTGATAACATTTTAATTTTACTACAACCTTCTTCTAGATATTATGATAATAAAAACTATATTATATGATATTGATTCTAAGATGAATAACTTTCTGTTATCGTTCACACTAAATTCTTTCTTTCAAATGGAGTTGACTACCTTATTTATATAAAATATAAAAAACACTTCTCAGTTTAAAAAGTATTTTAACATCAGCCAAATCAGGACATATGTTATAACTGATGATGTAATTATTTAATTGGCTGTTTTTTTCTTAATTGCATGTATATAATGGTGCATTTTATACTTGATGGCATTTTCAGTTCAATAAAATATAAGGATGCTTATTGACCCCTGTAATTTTCCAGGCCCTGTGCTAAGATATTTCATTGCATCATATCATTTAATTATAAATTCAGTTTTATGGTGCAGGTGCAATAATTATCATCCCCATTTTATGGTTAAGAAACCTATATCTTAAGCCGTATAGATAGTGAAAAGTGGTTCAAAGCCATTTTGAAGTATTCTAAACCCGTTAGGCTATTCTACTGCTCTTTACTTATTACCAGATGAATTTTCTAAAGTGCATTTTATATCTTGAGATGTAATTTAACAAATCCAGAGGATTCTCTTTTACCAGAGAATAAAGCCTTAAATCCCTCAGCTTTTTATGGTTCATTTTTATAGTTTATAATCATTTTTATAATTCATGTCATGAATTATAGCATATGTTCTATCAAATAATTTTTGAATAATACATGATACTGAAATGTACTTCCTGGATAATTCCATCCATCTTAGAAGTTTGGGTAAGTTGCAAAGATTTGACAATTTTTATTGAGAATGCTTTGACGGATACATGACATTTCAATGAGAGCTATTACAGGTGAAGAGATAAATATGAACAAATAAGCAGAATTTTCTCTGGGGAATATATACTTGAAAAATTGGAGCAGAGGAGATTCTGAAGTCATGAACACTAATAAAGAATCTTTTATAATAATTTTTTATGGTGAAGACTTAAATTATGACAATACAAATGGAAAGAAAGAAACAGGTACAAAAGCATTTACAAAGTAGAATTTATGAGATAACAGTTGACCCAATACAAATGACAAGGGAAAGAAAAAGTTAAGGAATTTACGTTCAACTGAATTTTTTAGCTCAGTAAACTGGGAGGATGAAATTGTCATTAACCAAGATATAAAACAGAGCTGGTGAAAACAGTTACTCTGTGTTTGTGTGGCCAGGGAATGGATAGTAGGGGATGGAAAATCTAATTAAGAAAATGTTGTTCTTAAGGTTCTAGGAAGATTGCACTGTTATTGGAATTATAGTTCTTAATCTCAGAGGAGATGATAGATGTAGTGTTGGGATTAATTCTGTCAGAGATAATATACAAATCTATAAAAGGATAAAAATCACCAGGAGAGATATTGAAAAATGAAAAGCAGTTTGTTCAAGTAAAGGATTTGGGTGTGTAATTATATTAGTTTCCTGAGTCTGCTGCAACAAATTGTCACAAACTAGGTGGCTTAACATAACAGAAATTTATTCTTGCACAGTTCTGGAGGCCAGAGGTCCAAAAATCGAATACTCGGCAGGGCTGTGCTTCCTGAAAGGGAGCATCCATCCTCTGTCTCTTCCACTTTGCAGCTTGTGGCCATATCACTCCAGTCTTTGTTTCTGTGGTCACAGTGTTTCCTCCTCTTCTAGGTGTCTTCTCCTCAGTGTATCTCTCTTATAAGAATATATGTACTTGTATTTAGGGCCCATCGGGATAATCCAGAATGAGCTCTCCTTTTAAGATCCTTAGCTGAATCACATCTTTTACCATATAAGGCAGTAGTTGCAGGTTCTGGGGATTAGGCCATTGACATATCTTGGGGGAGCCACCATTCAACCCTTTAGAGTAAGCCTTAGAATAATCAGGAGGGTGGGTAACAGGCAGCTGAAGTAAAACTCAAAGTGCAATATATCCAATAACTGGAAATTAGAGGTAAAAGGAAGCAGAAAAAAAGAACAGGTAATTTTTTTTTCAGATGTAGAAAGATTAAATATATGATGTATATTTATATGTGTGTGCATATTGTACATATTACAGTTAGAGATATTTGGGTATTTTTATAGTCTGAGGGAAAGAAATGAAGGAGATACTGAAGATGAGAAAGGCAGAAAGAGGATAAAGATGAAGATGGAAACTATAAAGAAGAGAAAATAGAGAATAATTCATCTGTAAGAGCATAGGGTTGGCCTTAAAAATAGGGATTTTTTCCCTTTGAACTAGTAGTGGAGAAAAAGAGAGAATATAAAGGGAAAAGTTGACATGAGAAAAGAGCCATTGAGTTAATGTCTGATGACATATCCTTATGGGTGAGAATGAGGTGTTAGGAATGAGGCTGGGAATTTGAGAAGAGAGGGAAGAATATGGAAGAATCTCTGTAAAGAAGGGAGAAGTGAGCCAATTATGAATTCAGTTTAGTGACCAATTGAGGTAAAGTTGAGAGTAAACTTGTAGAGAATACAGTCATCATGATTAAGTCACTTCTGTATTCTGAGAAGTCCAACAGGAGGAATGGAGAAGAATGTATAGTTAGATTAACTGTGTTGGAGGTTGAAGATTAGAGGAGCAAATTAAGTAGGTGAGTCATTCTAGGTATTCTGGAAGGACATATATTAAATGGTTGACTATGAGGTCAGATGGAGAGGCAAGTAAAGCCAGGTAGGGCCTGATAGACAAGTAGAATTAGGAAGAACCTAGGGACTATTCCCATTATAAGAGTAAAGACATATCAGTAAGAATAAAGGAGTAGGAGGGGCGGAAGAATTGTTAACCAGAGGACTATTTTAGAGTTGGAGGTTTTGAAGATGGAGCAGTTTTAGATGACTGATAATTATGAAAATGATGTGAGTCATAGAACACCAAATACTTGATCCAATCTCAAAGGGGATAAAAGGTACACAGATGAGCTCAACTATGATTTCCTACAGAAACAGGCTAGATAACTATTGGAGCTATATTATCATAATGCTATTTGGCCTGGAACTTTGTGGTATGGGAAGATTAGTTTATAGCAATGCATAAAAATAGGATATCCCTGTCTTCTTTGCTAAAGATATGTTAATATCTTTTCTAGCTGTTGTTATTTGGAAAACCAGAGTCAATTTAAATGATAGTAAGATTTTCTCAAATAATGATGAAGAAAGATGGGGAGGGGAGTGGGGAAATTTAACCTATTGGTAGTAATTTAAATTCTATTAAACACATAAGATGCTAGTTCTTGGCATGGTAAGTATTTTATACAAAAGGAATCCCAAACTTTAAAACTATTTATGTCTAAATAGCCTAAATTATCATATGCTTATGTATACACCCACTCATGTACAAACACATACATTTTGAGTGGATGCTTGCTTTCAAATACAAATATTTTATACACGTTTCACAGTCACATTGGGCAGAATTTACAAATATGATGTATTTTTAAATTCTGCTCTATCACCTACCAATATTTCAGTCTTCATCTCTTTTATTATAATGTGATTGGTTGTTTCCATTTGGAGTCAACGGCTATTGTGCAAGGATATTATAAAAACATTACAGAAAAAGAACATTTCCATCAAAGCCTACATGGCCATGCAGACTAGAGACCACTTGTCTGAAAGCGAATGTAGAATATTCTCCTTTTAAAGTTTTGATGGAAGTTTTACAAATACAAAAATAAATTTCTGGGAAAATGGAACTCATCAACAAATTGCCAACTAACATCCCACTGAGCAGAATACAGTGACTTACTCTTTCTGGAAAGAAAACAATTCATCTTAAAATTACGTATTTACAGTGAAAAGCGTCAGGAAATGTGAGAAAAAACCTACATCAATGGAAAATATGACGACCGAGTCACTGTTACACTTACGCATTTATACGCATGGTGTCGCTCTTCACTGAGAACGTTCCCGCGACGAAGGGAGCCGCCGGCTTCATACTTCAGAGAATTCGGCAGAGAGCGGAAATCCAATTGCGAACCCTCCCGCAGTAGAAGGCAGTAAAATTGGACCCTGAGAGGCAGTTTATCATAAGGTGTTCTAATACATCAGATGTCTCTAGAGCCTTTGAGAGTACCATGCTGTTTTCCTGGCGAGAAGGCCCGGGAGCCCATCGTCTGCTGCTCTCGCTTCTGCTCCTCGCAGCCTGGGAGGCGGGGAGCGGCCAGGTCCACTACTCGGTCCCCGAGGAGGCCAAACACGGCACCTTCGTGGGCCGCATCGCGCAGGACCTGGGGCTGGAGCTGGCCGAGCTGGTGCCGCGCCTGTTCCGGGTGGCGTCCAAAGGCCGCGCGGACCTTCTGGAGGTAAATCTGCAGAACGGCATTTTGTTTGTGAATGCTCGGATCGACCGCGAGGAGCTGTGCGGGCGGAGCGCGGAGTGCAGCCTCCACCTGGAGGTGATCGTGGACAGGCCGCTGCAAGTGTTCCATGTGGAGGTGGAGGTGAAGGACATCAACGACAACCCGCCGGTGTTCCCCGAAAGTACAAAAAGAATAGACATTGCAGAATTGAGACCTCCGGAAACGCGTCTCCCACTAGATGGCGCAAGCGATGCAGATGTTGGAGTAAACTCCGCCTTGACCTACCGACTCAATCCAAACGAATATTTCGCTTTGGACACACAAAACAATCGTGAACAAACGTCTTCATTATCACTCGTGTTGAGGAAATCATTGGACAGAGAGGAAATTCAGGAACATGATTTATTACTGACAGCCAGTGATGGAGGTAAACCTGAGCTGACCGGCACGGTTCAGCTGCTGATCACTGTGCTGGATGTGAATGATAACGCTCCGGAATTTGACCAATTCATTTATAAAGTGAGAGTGTTAGAGAACACACTTAATGGAACATTGGTGATTAAGTTAAATGCCACAGACCGTGATGATGGTACAAATGGGGACATAATCTACTCTTTTAGGAGGCCTGTTTTGCCTGCTGTAGTACGTGCATTTATCATAAATCCTAACAATGGAGAAATTAGGACAAAAGGTAAACTGGATTTCGAGGAAAAGAAATTGTATGAAATACCCGTGGAGGCAGTTGACAAGGGTAATATTCCCATGGCGGGTCATTGTACCGTTTTGGTGGAAGTAATAGATGTAAATGATAATGTCCCAGACGTTACTATCACTTCTTTGTCACTCCCCATCAGAGAGGACGCTCAACCTAGCACTGTCATCGCTCTGATCAGTGTGTCCGACCAAGACTCTGGGGTTAACGGACAGGTCACTTGCGCGCTTACGCCCGACGTCCCCTTCAAGCTGGTGCCCACATTCAGGAATTACTATTCGCTGGTGCTGGACAGCGCCCTGGACCGCGAGAGCGTGTCGGCCTATGCGCTGGTGGTGACAGCGCGGGACGGGGGCTCGCCGCCTTTGTCGGCCTCGGCCAGCGTGTCGGTGGAGGTGGCCGACGTGAACGACAACGCGCCGGCCTTCGCGCAGCCCGAGTACACGGTGTTCGTCAAGGAGAACAACGCGCCGGGCTGCCACATCTTCACGGTGTCGGCGCGCGACGCGGACGCGCAGGAGAACGCGCTGGTGTCCTACTCGCTGGTGGAGCGGCGGCTGGGCGAGCGCGCCGTGTCGAGCTACGTGTCGGTGCACGCGGAGAGCGGCAAGGTGTACGCGCTGCAGCCGCTGGACCACGAGGAGCTGGAGCTGCTGCAGTTCCAGGTGAGCGCGCGCGACGCGGGCTTCCCGCCCCTGGGCAGCAACGTGACGCTGCAGGTGTTCGTGCTGGACGAGAACGACAACGCGCCGGCGCTGCTGCCGCCTCGCGCGGGAGGCGTGGGCGGCGCGCTGAGCGAGTTGGTGCCACGGTCGGTGGGCGCGGGCCACGTGGTGGCGAAGGTGCGCGCGGTGGACGCGGACTCGGGCTACAACGCGTGGCTGTCGTACGAGCTGCAGCCGGCGGCGGGCGGCGCGCGCAGCCCGTTCCGCGTGGGGCTGTACACGGGCGAGGTGAGCACGACGCGCGCCCTGGACGAGGCGGACGCGCCGCGCCAGCGCCTGCTGGTGCTGGTGAAGGACCACGGCGAGCCGGCGCTGACGGCCACGGCCACCGTGCTGCTGTCGCTGGTGGAGAGCGGCCAGGCGCTGAAGGCGTCGTCGCGGGCGTCGGCGGGCGTGGCGGGAGCCGAGGCGGCGCTGGTGGACGTGAACGTGTACCTGATCGTCGCCATCTGCGCCGTGTCCAGTCTGCTGGTGCTCACGCTGCTGCTGTACACGGCGCTGCGGTGCTCGGCCCCGCCCACGGAGGGCGCGTGCGGGCCGGGGAAGCCCACGCTGGTGTGCTCCAGCGCGGTGGGGAGCTGGTCGTACTCGCAGCAGAGGCGGCAGAGGGTGTGCTCTGGGGAGGGGCCGCCCAAGACCGACCTCATGGCCTTCAGCCCCTCTGTTCCTCCTTGTCCTAGTTCTGCAGAGTTAGCAGGCCACAGAGAAGCTGATCAAGAACAATTGCAAGAGGTGAGCTCATATTTTAAATT
This sequence comes from Tamandua tetradactyla, assembly GCF_023851605.1. Taxonomy (NCBI): domain Eukaryota; kingdom Metazoa; phylum Chordata; class Mammalia; order Pilosa; family Myrmecophagidae; genus Tamandua; species Tamandua tetradactyla. Next base: position 20,934,914 of record NC_135346.1, read on the forward strand.
GTGCTATTTGGCATTTCTCCGAGTTGATCTTTTTTTTTTTTTTTTTTTTTTTTTTTTATTAATTAAAAAAAGAATTAACAAAACAATTAGAGATCATTCCAATCTACATGCACAATCAGTAATTCTTAACAACATCACATAGTTGCATATTCATCATTTCTTAGTACATTTGCATCAATTTAGAAAAAGAAATAAAAAGACAACAGAATAAGAATTAAAACAATAATAGAAAGAAAAAAAAACAAAAAAAAACAAAAACAAAAAACCTATACCTCACATGCTGCTTCATTCAGTGTTTTAACATAATTGCATTACAATTGGGTAGCATTGTGCTGTCCATTTCTGAGTTTTTATATCCAGTCCCGTTGTACAGTCTGTATCCCTTCATCTCCAATTATCCCTTCTCTTTTTTTTTCCTTTCTAATTAACGGAAAAAAAGAAATTAACCCAACATTTAGAGATCATACCATTCCACACATGCAATCATTAATTCCCAACATCATCACATAGATGCATGATCACCATTTCTTAGTACATTTGCATTGGTTTAGAAGAACTAGCAACATAACCGAAAAAGATATAGAATGTTAATATAGAGAAAAAAACAAAAGCAATAATAGTAAAATCAAAACAAAACAAAACAAAACAAAACAAAAACCTATAGCTCAGATGCAGCTTCATTCAGTGTTTTAACATGATCACTCCACAATTAGGCATTATTGTGCTGTCCATTTTTGAGTTTTTGTATCTAGTCCTGTTGCACAGTCTGTATCCCTTCAGCTTCAATTACCCATTGTCTTACCCTGTTTCTAACTCCTGCTGAACTCTGTTACCAATGACATATTTCAAGTTTATTCTCGAATGTCCGTTCACACCAGTGGGACAATACAGTATTTGTCCTTTAGTTTTTGGCTGGATTCACTCAGCATAACATTCTCTAGGTCCATCCATGCCACCACATGGTTCATAAGTTTATCTTGTCTCAAAGCTGAATCCATTCTGCCATTCTATGTCTTTTGATTGGGAAATTCAGTCCATTAACTTTTAGTGTTATTACTGTTTGGATAATATTCTCCTCTACCATTTTGGCTTTTGTATTATATATATCATATCTGATTTTCCTTCTTTCTACACTTTACTCCATACCTCTCTCTTCTGTCTTTTCGTATCTGACTCTAGTGCTCCCTTTAGTATTTCTTGCAGAGCTGGTCTCTTGGTCACAAATTCTCTCAGTGACTTTTTGTCTATAAATGTTTTAATTTCTCCTTCATTTTTGAAGGACAATTTTGCTGGATATAGGAGTCTTGGTTGGCAGTTTTTCTCCCTTAGTGATTTAAATATATCATCCCACTGTCTTCTAGCTTCCATGGTTTCTGCTGAGAAATCTACACATAGTCTTATTGGGTTTCCCTTGTATGTGACAGATTGTTTTTCTCGTGCTGCTTTCAAGATCCTCTCTTTCTCTTTGACCTCTGACATTCTAACTAGTAAGTGTCTTGGAGAACGCCTATTTGGGTCTATTCTCTTTGGGGTGCGCTGCACTTCTTGGATCTGTATATTTAGGTCTTTCATAAGAGTTGGGAAATTTTCAGTGATAATTTCTTCCATTAGTTTTTCTCCTCCTTTTCCCTTCTCTTCTCCTTCTGGGACACCCACAACACGTATATTTGTGCGCTTCATATTGTCATTCAGTTCCCTGATTCCCTGCTCAAGTTTTCCCATTCTTTTCCCTATAGTTTCTGTTTCTTTTTGGAATTCAGTTGTTCCATCCTCCAGTTCACTAATTGTAGCTTCTGTCTCTTTAGATCTACCATTGTAGGTATCCATTGTTTTTTCCATTTTTTCTTCTTTGTCCTTCACTCCCACAAGTTCTGTGATTTGTTTTTTCAGATTTTCTATTTCTTCTTTTTGTTCAGCCCATATCTTCTTCATGTCCTCCCTTAATTTATTGATTTGGTTTTTGAAGAGTTTTTCCATTTCTGTTCGTATATTCAGCATTAGTTGTCTCAGCTCCTGTATCTCATTTGAACTATTGGTTTGTTCCTTTGATTGGGCCATATCTTCAATTTTCCGAGCGTCATCCATTATTTTCTGCTGGTGTCTGGGCATTTGATCAGATCTCCCTGGGTGTGGGACCCAGCTGGTTGAAAGGTTTTTCTGTGGAATCTCTGGGCTCTGTTTTTCTTTTCCTGCCCAGTAGGTGGCGCTCGTGGCGGTCGTTTGTCTGCGGGGCAGTCGGCCCGGGAAACCGCGCGTGGAGGCGGGGGTCGCTGGCCGTGGCTTGGGGGAGTGCTGGTCCAAATTGCCCAGCTGGCCCGAGACGCCAAGCGTGATGGGAGGGCCCCGCTATCCAATGTTCCCAGTCAGACCGGGGAGCCACGTGCGTGGAGGGGACCCCAGACGCCAGCCACCCCAGCCGGGAAAACGTGCACCCCTCGGGTATCTCACAGCAGTGGATTCTCCCTACCCGTTCAGCCGTTCCAGAATGGGGTACGCTGTCTTTTTTGGTCTCTGTCGTGACTCCGGGAGCTGTTTTGTATTGTTTCTGTTTCTTTAGTTGCTTTTCTGAAGGAGGAACTAAGACCCGCGCGTCTTACTAAGCCGCCATCTTCTCCGGAAGTCCTCTCCGAGTTGATCTTTTAACATGTCTTTTAATTTCTTAATTATCCTTTTTAAATTTAATTTTATTCCTCTCAATGACATTAATGACTCTGTCATAGACATTATGGGTTGGATTACTCTTAATAGAGAAATCTTAATTCAATTACCGTATTGAATTTTCCATAACACTATTACTTGTTTTTGTTGTATTCTTAATTGTATAGGTGATTATTGTGTATGTGAGCAATTACAAAAAACTCACATTGTTAAAATTTTAATATTTAGAAAATGTCTCTTTCAATGACGTCAATAGTAATAAAAAATTTTGAATCTATTTCATTCAAACATGCCCACATATATGTATTATTTTAAGTGGTTTCATAACTTTTTCATAATTCTCATAAAGTGCCTTTAAAAAAGTGCATTGTTTTCTTTTTTGCTGAGCCCATCTACCTTTTTCTCTAGGCACAGTAGCGTTCCCTTCTCAGGTATCCTGTATGAAAAAACTTGTGAATGTCCTTTCATATTTTTACTTGCACTCACATCTTTACTCATAAACAAATGTACACCTAATGTTTTTTTTCTTTTTCTTTTTATCGATAAAATGCAACATACACATTCTACTTAGCAATGGAAACTGAAGGGACAAAAGAATCAATATTTACTTTTTTTTTCTGGATGTCAACATTAACTTTTAAAAAAATTTATTAATTAAAAAAATAAACAAAATAAAACAACATACATAATCAGTAATTCACAATATCATCACTTAGTTGCATATTCATCATTTCTTAGAACATTTGCATTAATTCAGAAAAAAAGACAATAGAAAACCTTACCCCTTGCTTTCATTGATCACTAGCATTTAAACTAAATTTATTTTAGCATTTGTTCCCCCTATTATTTATTTTTATTCCATATGTCAACATTAACTTTTAACACAGTAAAAAACATACAAACGTTGGCTTTATCTAGCAACCTAATTTGATGTTTTAATCAAATTACCCATTTTTAGATAGTTTGAAAATACCTGAAGAAGACATTATTTTAAAACCGTGTGTGCACTCAGGCAAAACTTTTAAAATGCATGAAAGAAACATTTTAATTCCGTGTCATGTTATTTTTAAGAAACATATTCCCATATGTTTCATATGGGAAATATTTGAAAAATACCTGCCAGAAAATAGGAACCATTTGATCCCATCATTTATTCTTTTCAGTCAAGTAGTACATTTGTGGAGGACATTGAAATATGCTCAAAAGAGAAGACATTTTTACCTCATATCATTTTTCAATCAAGTACAGTATGTGGAAAACAACTGAAAAATGCCTGAAAGAAAAGATGACTATTAACTCCTGCACTTGAAAACTTGCACCTAAACATGTTAAAAAAGCAAGACAATGATTGAGGGGCGCAAATTCTCTCTGAGTACATCATAGATCACACTTACAGAGTATTTTTGTTGAAAGCTTTTGCTAAAACTATTTTACATCATTAAATGTATATCATTAAATGTACAGTGAAAGCTAAATGAAGTGACAATAAGACTCAGGGACAGTTTGTAGCAAAAATTGTTAAAGTCCATTGATTTTTTTCCCAAGAAAATCAAGTAAGGTAGTTTTTACTATATATTCATTTTAAGAAAATTAGTATTCCAGTTTGTAGAAAGATCACTGAGTCCAAAGATCATATCCCCAGGTGAGATGCTTAACAGTAGAATCTATTTTTTTCTAATGGGCTTTAAAATAGTCTCTTTTAGAAATTCATCATTTAACCTATATACTTTTTTTGTCATTTCTCAGTCACTAGTACCTTGTGAAATTCCTGCAAATCTCATACTCTTAGAGCAAGGATATGATATTTTTGATAATCCAATAGATGATTTGGTACTATTTTCTCCCATTCTGTAAATTGTCTTTTCATTTTCTTGGTCTCCTTTAATGCACAACATTTTAAAATTTTTCTCTAAGTTATATTTATCTATTGTGTCTTTTGTTGCTCACACTTTTGGTTTCATATCTCAGAATCTATTGCCAAATCCTAGGTCATGAAGATTAGCTCTTATGTTGTCTTCTAAGAGTTTTATGGTTTTAGTGCTGATATTTAGATCCTTGATCTATTTTTGACTTAATTTTTGCGTATGGTGTGAGGTAGGGGTCCAACTTCATTCTTTAGATTTGGATATCCTCTTTTCCAAGTACCATGTGTTGAAGAGATTTTTCTTTCACCAAGGCATATACTTGGCAACCTTGCTGAATTGAAAATAAATTTGCCATAGATGTGTGGGTCTATTTCTTAGGACTTTCAATTTAACTCTATAGATCTATTTTTCCTATTCCTAAGGCAGTTTTGGTTATTGTAACTTTGTAGTAAGGTGTTTTTTTGTTTGTTTGTTTGTTTTTTCGCATGAGCAGGCTCCAGGAATCTGTAGTAAGTTTTCATGTCAGGAAATCTAGGTCCTCCAACTTTGTTCTTCTTCAGACTTATTTTGACTATTCAGAGATCCTTGCATTTCCATATAAACTTGAGGATTTCCATATCTGCAAAAAGTCTGCTACACTTTTTTTTTGTATGCTATATGGCAGGGTCACATTTCATTATTTTTCCATGTGAGTATCCCATTATTGCAGCACCATTTGTTGAATTTTTGTTTGCTTGTTTGTTTGTCTTTTTGGGGAAGTTCATGGACTGGGAATTGAAACTGGGTCTCCTGCATGGAGGCAAGAATTCTACCACTGAACTACATTTGCGCCCCTGCTACTAGACTTTTGATTGGAATTGTGTTGAGTCAATCTAGATGCTTTGAGTAATATTGACATCTCAACAATTTTAAGTTTTCCAATCCATTAATATGGAATGTTTTGCCATTTATTTAGGTTTTCTTTATTTCTTTCAGGTGTGTTTTTTAGTTATCAGAGTGTGTCTTTTATATCCCTGGTTAAATTTGTTCCCAGACATTTTATTATTTTAGATACTATAGTAAATGGAACTATTTTCTTAATTTCCTCTTTGGATTGTTCATTGCTAGTGTATAGAAGCACAATTGGTTTTTGCATTTTGATATTTTACCCTCTCACTTTACTGAATTTATTAGCTTTAGTACTTCACTTGTGGGTTCCATTGGTTTTCTATCTATAAGTTCATGTTATCTGCAACTAGTTTTACTTCTTCCTTTCCAATTTGGATACCTTTTATTTCTTTTTCTTTACCAATTGCTCTGGTTAGAAACTCTAGTATAATATTGAATAACAGTGGTAAAAATGGACATCCTTTTCTTGTCCATTCTTAGGGGGGGAAGCTATCACTCTTTCACCATTGACTACAATGTTAAGTGTAGGATTTTCATAAGTGGCCTTTATCATGTTAAGAAAGTTCCTTTCTATTTCTAGTTTTATGAGTTTTTTTTTGGTCAAGAAAAGGTGCTATATTTTGTCAAATGCCTTTTCTGCATCTGTTGAAATAATCATGTGTTTTTTCTTTTGTTCTATTTATGTGGTTTATTAATATTGGTTGATTTTCACATGTTGAACTATCCTTGCATTCTTGGGATAAATACCACTTGGTCATGATGTATACTCTTGTTAATATGCTGTTGGATTTGGTTTTCTAGTATTTTGTTAAAGATTTTTGCGTCTCTGATCATAAGGGAAATTGGTCTGTAATTTTCTTTCCTTGTGATATCTTTAACAGGCTTTAGTATCAAGGTGATGCTGACCTCATAGAATGAATTAGAATGTTTTCATTCCTTTTGAATTCTTTGGAAGGGTTTGAGAAGGATTGGTGCTAATTCTTTGAGTGTTTGGTAGAATTCACCTGTGAAGTCGTCTGGTCCTGGACTTTTCTTTGGTGGAAGGTTTTTGATTATTTAGGTTTTCTGTTTCTTCTATAGTCAGTTTAGGTAATTTGTGTGTTTCTAGGAATATTTCCATTTCATTTAGATTATTTAACTTGTTGATATACAATTATTCATAGTATTCTTTTGTAATCCTTTTAATTTGTACAAGACTAGTAGTGATAGAACCATTTTCACTTCTGATTTTACAACTTTTGTCTATATGTTTTGTTTTTTATTCTTTATCAGTCTAGCTGAAAAAAATTGGTCAATTTTATTTTTTTCAAAATTCAACTTTTAGTTTTTGTCAATATTCTCAAATGTTTCAAGATTGTATATTTATTTTATCTTTGTTCTAATCTTAATTCCTTCCTGCTAATTTTGGTTCACTTTTCTTTTTTTTCTAGTTCCACCAGATGTGATGTTAGGTTATTGATTTGAGATCTTTCTTCTCTTTAAAAAAATGAGCATTCATAGCTCTAAACTTCCCTCTGAGCACTGCCTTGATGCATCCAATAAGTTTTGATATATTGTAGTTTCATTTGCACTCTTCTCAAGTATTTTCTAGGTTTCCTTATGATACCTTCTTTGGCCCTAATTTACACAAATTTTTAAGTTTTCCTTCTGTCATTGATTTCTAGCTTTATTTGATTGTATTTGGAAAAGTTATATCATATGATTTCAATATTTTAAAACTTATTGTGGCTGCTTTTGTGCCCTAACATATGGTCTATTCTGAAGAATGATCCATGTGCACTTGAAAAGAATGTGTATACTGCTGTTGTTAAGTGAAGTGTTCTAGATATGTCAGCATATCTATTTGGTTTGTAGTGTATTCAGGCCCTCTGTTTCATTGTTGAGCATCTGTGTACTTGTCCTATCCAATGTGGAAAGTGGTGCATTTAGATCTTTAGTTATTATTGTAGAACCCTCTATTTCACCTTCAAATCTGTGAATGTTTGCTTCATGTCTTTTGGGATCCATTGTTATGCGCATGCATGTTTATTATTGTTATATATTATTGTTGAATTGACCCTTTTATAAATATATAGTGTCCTTCTTTTTCTCAGAACAATTATTAAAATTTAAAGTATATTTTGCTTGGTAAAGCATGTTTTGTCTGACATTATCTCTCTTTTGGTTACTATTTGCATCGAATATTTTTTCCATCCTTTCACTTTCAACCTGTTTGTGTCTTTGGATCTAAGATGGTCTTTTGTAAACAGCATGTAGTTGGATCATGTTTCTTTATTAATTCAGTCAATCTCTGCCTCTTGCTTGGAGAGTTTAATCCACTTATATTTAGTGTAATTACTGATAAGGCATTTTCCTAATCGTTTTTTGTATATCTTATACATCTTTTGTTTCTTTTCTTCCATTACTGCCTTCCTGTTTTGTTTAGATGATCTTTTGTAACCAGTTATTTTGAATAACTTCTCATTTCCTTGTATGTAGATTTTAAGATATTTTCTTTGGATTATCATGGAAATTACATTTATTAGATTTGAATTCCTATATCTATTACAATTTAGTTATACAGTTCCAACCTAACTTCAGTAGCTTACACATGCTCTGTTCCTATACCACTTTGTCCCTCTTATTTATGTTATGCTTAACACAAATTTTATCCTTATGCATTTTATTCCCAGTGTTAAAGGCTTATGATTGTTTTATGCATTTTAATTTTAAGCCATAAAAGAAGTAAAAGAGAGCATTACAAATAAAAAATGTGATAATATTGGAATTTTGTTTACCCATGTGTTTGCCTATATTGTAATTCTTTATTTTTTCTTACAGCTTTGAGTCACTATCTTGTGTCCTTTCCCGTAAGCTGGAAAAACTCATTTTAGCATTTCTTGTAAGACAGGTCTAGTGTTAACTAACCCTCAGCTGTTTTATGAAAATTTATTAATCCCCCTCTTTTATAAAACTTTTTTTTTGGTGAAGTATAACATATATACAAAAAAGAAATAAATTTCAAAGTACCTTGTACCAAGTAGTTATTGAACATATTTCAGAGTTTGGTATGGATTACAGTTCCACAATATCAGAATTTTCCTTCTAGCAATTGCAAGATACTGTAGACTAAAAGAAATATCAGTGTAATGATGCAGCAGTCACTCTCATTTGTTAAGTCCTATCATCTCTGTTATAACTCCTCTTTCTCCTTTTGACCTTCTCTCAACCTTTAGTGGTATCTGGGTTATGGCCATTCTAATTTTTTCATGTTGGAAAAGGATGTCAACAATATGGAATAGGATAGTGGGATGAAACTAGTTGGTGTTCTTGGATATGCTGGCCTCTCTGAGTTTCAGGACTTATCTGGCCTAGGAACCCGTCTGGAGGTTATAGGTTTCTGGAAAGTAATCTCAGCGCATGAGACTTCTATAGAATCTCAGATAGAGCCCTAAGTGTTCTTTAGGGTTAATAGGAATGGTGTTAGTTGGGGTTTGGCAAACCATGATAATCAGTAATATCTAGCTGAAACTTGCCTAAGAGTTACTTCCAGAATAGCTTCTCAACTCTATTTGAGGTTCGTTGCCACAGATATCTTACTTTGTTACATTTATTTTCCCTCTTTTGGTCAGGAAGGCATTGTCAATCCCACATTGCCGGGGAGGCTTTCACTGCTGGATACCATGTCCCACATAGTGGGGGGAGGATAATTACTTTACTTGCAGAGTTGGGCTTAGCAACATCTGAGCAACAAAAGAGGCTCCTTGGAAGTAATTCTTAGGCATAACTTGTAGGTAGGCTTAGCTTCTCCACTACAGAAATAAACTTCACAAGTGCAAGACTCAAAATAAAGGGCTTGGCCTATTGATTCAGAAGTCCCTAATGTTTGAGACAGTATCAGGGTATTCCAGTGGTCAAGCTTAATAGTTCCATATTTTTTCTTCCATCCTTCAAGGGACTTTGCCAACACTTTTATATTATCTGCCCAACATACTCTGAAATATATTTGAGCATGTCATTAAGCAATACAGAATTATAAGTTCTCATTCCTATTTTAGGCTCCATGTATTTGGGTTTTTAAAATGAGCTATCCAGATGGTTGAATTAGCTTATATGCTACAGAAAATTTAGATTTACTGTATTATGATTTACCTTAGTCCTGATCTGATTAGCTTCATTCTTCTCTTTAATTGAAGCATGATCACTTTTTCAGTTTCCTTAACAGTTGTATGTAGCAGTACTGACTTTCAGAACTGCAGAACTCCAACTCTGAGTCTTAAATGTTGCACAGGTGCCCAAAGTTCCATGGAAATACCAGATTATACATATATATAGCACAGCATCTCAAAATCCAGAAGTAACATTTACAGCTCTGGACTAAATGTGACTGCTATAAAATCTTACAATCTAGGCCCCAATTTTTCTGCTGAGTATTTTCTAAGAGACCATACAATATTTGTTCTTTCGAGTCTGGCTTATTTTGTACCATATAATGCCCCCCAGGTTCGGTCGCTTAGTTGCATGTCTCACAACTTCATTCCTTTCTTTAGCTGCACAATATTCTGTCTTATGTATACACCAGAATTCACCATTCTGCTTCTCAGCCAATGTATCCTTCAGCCACCTCTACCCATTGGGCATCATGGATAATGTTCAGAGTAAACGACCCATGTCTCACATTATCCTCAGTTGGTTGTACAATCATCAACTCTCAATTTTAGACAATTTTTCACTGGTCCAAAGAGAAAAAGAACAGATAAACACAACCTCACCAAATATAAAATCCACACCTCCCTTTAACCCTTATTCTTATCCTCCCCCCAATTATTACCCTGTATTGTTGTGGCATGGTTGATGTCTTCCTGTTAAATATAGGCCATAGCATGCAATAGTAGTTTTTTCCTACATCCTTCTATTATTGACTCTTTGCACAGTATTCATATATTTAAAGTAGTTCATGCAAAAACTTATATTTGTAGTGTTAAATGGCTCTATACAACCCCTTTCAATCATGTTCACCTTCAATATGGCAATATTACTTATAAACCTACTAATGAACTGCCTTCGCTTCTACATATTCTCTTACATTTAAGTTCAACCTCATTAGCTAACTGTTCACCCCTCTCTAGCTTTGGTGTATCTCTAGGTCCCCTATATTCTACATTAGTGCTTCTGAGTTTACCTTTACCAAGGTCATAGTAGTGAAATTATACAGTGTCTATTCTGTGTCTAGCTTTTTTCATTCAGCATTATGTCCTCAAGGTTCATCCATGTCATATGCTTCAGGACATAATGTCTTCTTATTGTTGCATAATATTTCATCATATGTATATACCACACTTTGTTTATCCACTTATCTGTTGATGGACTCTTGGATTGTTTCCGTGTTTTTGCAATTGTGAATAATGCTGCTATGGACATCAATGTGCAAATGTCTATTTGTGTCACTGCTTTCAGCTCTTCTGGATATATACCAAGTAGTGGTATTGCCAGTTTGTAGGACAACTCAATATTTAGTGTTAAAAGGAACTGCCAAACTGTCTTCTACAGTGGCTGTACTTTTAAACATTCCCACCAGCACAGCCTAAGTGTCCAAATTTCTCCACATCCTCTCCAACGTTTGTAGTTTCCTGTTTGTTTAATAACAGCCATTCCTATAGGTGTGAGGTGTTACCTCATTGTAGTCTTGGTCTGCATTTCCCTTATAGCTAATGAAAATGTATATCTCTTCATGTGCTTTTTAGCCATCTCTAGTTGCTCTTTGGAAAAATGTCTTTTCATATCTTTAGCCCATTTATAGTCGCATTGTTCTTTTGTTGTTGAGTTGTATGATTTCTTTATGTATATAGGCTATCAAACCTTTATCTGATATGTGATTTCCAAATATTTTCTCCCATTGAGCTGGCTGCCTCTTTACCTATTGGCAAAGTACTTTGAGGAACAGAAGCATTTGATTTTGAAGAGTTCCCATTTATCTATTTTTTTCTTTCATTGCTTGTGCTTTGGGTGTAAAGTTTATTATTACAGGTCTTGGAGATGTTTCGCTATATTTTCTTCTAGGAGTTTTATGGTACTGGCTCTTATATTTATGTCAAAAATATTTACTCAAAAATTAACACTTTGAGTTAATTTTTGTATAGGGTATAAGGTAAAGGTCCTCTTTCATTCTTTTGGCTAGTGATATCCAGTTCTTCCATGCCCATTTATTGAAAAGACTATTCTGTCCCAGTTCAGTGGATTTGGGGGCCTTGTCAAAGATCAATTAGCCATAGATTTGGTGGTCTATCTCTGCACTCTCAATTCAGTTCCATTGGTCAACAGTTCTTTGTACCAGCAACATGCTGTTTTGACCACTGTGGCTTTATAATAAGCTTTAAAATCAGGCGGTGTTAATCTTCTCACTTTGTTCTTCTTTTTAAGGATATTTTTAGTATTTGAGTTCTCTTTTCCTTCCAAATGAATTTGGCGACTAGATTTTCCAAGTCTTCAAAATAGGTTGTTGATAATTCCCACTCATTTAGGAAATAGTTTTGCTGGATATGTTATACTCATCTGACATTCTTTTCTTTCAGCACTTTTAAATGTCGTTTCACTTCCTCCTAGCTTCCATAGTTTCTGTTGAGAAATAGGGTATTAATCTTATTGAGGATCACTTGTATTTGATACATCACTTCTTCTTTGCTGTTTTTAAGATTCTCTTTTTGCCTTTGGAATTCACCAGTTTGATTATAATGCGTTTTGATATATGTTTCTTGGGTTTATCTGGCTTAGAGCTCACTGAAACTCTCAGATTTGTACATTAGTATCTTTCATCAAATTTGGGAATTTTTCAGCTATTATTTATTCAAATAGTTTCTCTCTCCCTTTTCTCTCTTCTATTTCTGGGACTCCTAAAATATACATATTGTTTGCTTGATGGCATCCCACAGGTCCTTCAGGCTCTGTTCATTTTTTTTCATTCTTTTTTCTCCTCAGACTAGACTATTTTAATTTATCTTTAATTTTCTGATTACTTGCTGCCTGCTCCCGTGTGCTGAAGTCTTCTATCGAATTTTCCTTTGTTATTGTCCTTTTTGGCTCCAGAACTTCCACTCGGTTCCTCTTTACAATTTCTTTCTCATTACTGAAACTCTTATTTGTTCACATATTGTTCCTTATTTCCTTTAGTTCTTTATCCATGTTTACCTTAACTTCATTGATCCTGTTTCAGAGTCTTGATCTAAGATCTTTGATCAGCAATTCTAGAGACTGGGCTAATTTCTGTCAAATCTCTTTTCCCTGTGACTGGTACATATTTGCCTGTTTTCTTGTATGTCTTACAATTTTTTTGTTGTTGATAACTTGACATTCTGAGTATTATTGTGTGATTACTCTAGAAATATAGTTTTCCCACTATCAAGAAAGAAAAAAAGCAAAGGAAGGCAGAAATAAAAATAAAAACTACTAACAACAAGCAAAATAAACACAAACAAAAGGAGCACTGCCTCTCCAAGTCTCTTGGTATATGCCAATGGGAAGCTGGAAAGTGCTCCTTGTCAAGACTAAAACTGAGGCCACTCTCTGCAATGTTCCCTCAGGGATCTGCCAGACCAAAAAATAAAAAAAAGAGTAGAAAGAAAACGAGAGAGAAAGAAGAGAAGAGACAAGAGTAAGAAAAAGAAGAAGAGAAGGAGGAGGAGGAAGAAGAGGAAGACGAAAAGAAAAGGTGTTCTAGCTCTTTATGTTCTGGTAGGTGCTGGTCTCAGATCAGAAGATGCTGCTGCTGAGACAGCCAAACCAAGATGAGCAGCCATGCTGGTTCCTCAGGGATCTGCCAGACCAAAACATACAATAAAGGGCAAGAAAGAAAATTAATCCAATAAAAGGTGCCCTGGCTCTTTACTTCTCAGTAGATATTGTTCTGTGGCCAGAAGCTCCTGCTGCTGAATAGGCCAAAACTGAGGCTAGCGTTCATACTGGCATCAGGGGATTGCCTATCAAGGAACACCCAAGCAGGATGCTAGAGTAGTTCAGTTGTAGAATTCTCACTTTCATGTGGGAGACCCGGCTCGATTCCTGGACCCTGCACTTCCCAAAACAAGCAAACAAGCAAAACAAACAAAGGAAAAAACAAACAATAAAAATTCAACAAATGGTGCTGCAGTAATGGGATATTCACATGGAAAAAGAATGAAATGTGACCCCGCCATACAGCATGCAAAACAAAACAAAGACCTAAGCACAAAAGAAAGAAAACCAAAAAAAAAAAAAAAAAAGGTGCCCTGTGCTTTTCATCCTAGTAGATTCTGAGAGGCCAGCAGCTGCTGCTTCCTAAAGGGCCCAAACCAAAGCTAGCATCTGCACTGGTCCCTTGGGGATCCAGCAGACCAGCCACAACCATCAACCCCAAGTTTTGGAGGATGAGGTTTCTCTTCCCTGCCCAGGTCCCAGCCAGCTGCTTCCTGATCCAGGCTGCATTTCTGCAGCCAGCACTGTTTCCGCAGGCACAACTGTGGGACCGAGGGATGGTTTCTGGTTGCTAGTTCATGCTTTCACTTACAAAACATGAACTCTTGGCAGCTTCTCCCTTTGTCTGGCACTCCCATAGTTGTTCCAAATGTCCAATCTGTTTTCAGGATTACCACCTACTTAATTCTATTCTCTTTTTCCAGTTCATTCATTTTCCTGGTGGAGGGTACAATCTGTAAAACCTCTAGTCTGCCATTTTGTGTCTGTAAACCATTTTTAGAGATTTAAAAGAAGGAAAATATTTATCCACATTAATATTTATCATGCTCTCCATTCTTTTATGAAAATTCAAATTTCAATTTGGTATACTTTTCTTTCTGTCTGAAGAATTTTCTTTAATATTTCTTTTAGTGTATATCCTCTGGCAATGAATTTACGCAGCTTTTGTTGGACTTTAAAAATCTGTATTTTGCTTTCGTTTTTGAAAAAAATTTCTGGGAATAGGTTGACCGTTTTTTTCTTTTGGTATTTTAAGAGTCACTCCATTGTCTTCTGGCTTGCATAGTTACTGATGACAATATTGCTGTCATTCTTATATTTGTTCCTCTATACATGTGTCTTTTTTTCCTCCCTGTGCCTGCTATTAAATTTTTCTTTTTATCACTGTTTTTAATAATTTGATAATAGTGTGATTTGGTATTGTTTTCATTATGTTTATTCTGTTTGGGAGTTGTTAATATTCGTGGATCTGTGGATTTATCATTTTCATCAAATCTGGGAAACTTCCAGCCATTATTTCATTAAATATTTTTTCTTCTCTCCCTTCCTTTCTGGGCCTCTATTTTCTCACAGGTCACTGAAGCTCTGTTCACTTTGGCTGTATTTTTTTCTCTCTATACTTCGTTATGTATACTTTCCATTTCCATGTTTTCAAATTCACTGATCTTTACTTCTATGTAATAAAGAGTGTTTTCATCAGAGAAATGATAAAATATTATAAAACAGTTTTTTTCAATAGAGCTGAATGTTAAGCATTTACCAGCAATGCTGCATCTGAATGTGACCATATGAAGTATCTCAAGCAAGAGCCACCCTGCTGAGTCAGAACCAAGAGAGATAATAAGCTTTTTTTTTTAGAACATTAAGTATTTAAGTGGCTTGTTAAACAGCAATAGGAAAATGAACAAGTACTCTTTTTAAGGCAATCTTTGAATTTTAACTGAAGCATTTACTTGGTTTACATTTAGGTAAACTTGGTATGTTTAGATATAAACCTGTCATTTTATGTTCTACTATTTTTGTTTCACCACTTCCTTGCTTCTTTTTCCTTATTTATTTTCTTTTGAAATGATGGAGTATGTTTTATTTTAAATTCTCTCCTGTGTTGTCTGGAAGTTTTATACTCTTTTCCAAATATTCAGTGGTTACCCTAGAAACTTGACATCCTTGGTATGTTAGAGTTAGAAGTTAATTGACACTCAGTTGACCTCAAACTGAAAGCACTCTAGTACTAGGGTCTTGGCTTTTCATTAAAAGCATTCTTCCTTATTCTGTTCTGGATCAATGATAAGCTTTCTGGTTATATCCTTGTTTGGTGCTTTTTTGTTTGTTGTTTTAGTCCCTCATGAATTGAGAATCCAGTGCTTTGAGGATCCTGACCATAGACTTATCCTAAGGCCTAAGGCCTCGTCTTCTGGCCCTCAGTAAGCATTAATACTCTAGTCCGTAGCCTTTCCCAGGTCCAACGTCCCTCTTCAGGGCTGCTGTAGGATCAGCTAATGTGCTTCAACTAATGTGGATTTCAACTCCTTCTTTATTTCTGTAACCTAAATATTTCCTTTTCTTTCTTAAAATTATTTGGCTATATTTTATCCAGCATCTTTAAGTATTTCTACTAGGCCACATTCCAAGATAGTCTAACTGATCTTATTTTTAGCATTTAGCAATGCGTTTTAAAGAAACGTCTATACCAATACCTATTTAAATATGGATGTTTGGAGATGCAGGGTCTGCTGGGCTCTGCATCTGCACACATCTGGGTCCTGTGTTGGCTCCTTTGGCTCTGAAGCAACTGTTCTCCGGGTGTCTACATCTGCTCTGAGGTTTCTTCAAATGTTTCCCCTTTTAAAGGATTCCAGTAGCAGTATTTGACAATATGTTTTCCCATGCCCTTTCCCATGCAATATGTTATTAGGGTTTTTGATCTTGGGAACTCTGAGTTAAAAAAAACAATATATAATTTTGTCTTTATTCAATTTATTAAATGAGGTTGATGATCTTGATTGTAATAAACCATCTGTATGTCCTTTTCTATGAATGTCTGTTCATATATTGTGCCCATTTTCCTCTGCTCATTTGTTGGTATTACTTTTTATATATTTAGAAAATTAGCCTTGTATTTTCCTATGTATTTACTCTATTATTGCTTTTTTATTATTGCATTTGGAAAATTTTTGTGGGTCAGAAATTTAAAATATTCATGAAGTAAAACTTTTCTTTTATGGCTTCTGAGTTTTAGATTATGAATTTATCAGGCCCAGACCAAGCTCATACAAAGCCCAGGAAGTGGCAGCTGCTAGACTGAAAAACACACCAAACAGAGAAATGGGCATAGGTGTATTGGGACTCTGAACAGGAAAAGTTTTCCAGTGATGGACAGCTGGATATTAGTGCTCCACAAAGGGAACAGAAATACACATGGTAATATAGGATTTCGGAACAAAGGCAGTCCATACAGCCTGAGGACATTTGATCTCTAGTATAATCATTAAAGGTTATGTAATCACTAAGACCTGATGTGTTACTAAGTTAAGGTTAGTGTTAGACTAAGATACAATCAATACCATCTTTTTACATCTGAAATTACAATCTTCCCCCTCCAGGGAGATTGTTTACTTTCTTAACCTTTGTCCTTGGCTGAAGTAGGTTTATTACAGACTTATGAGAGGGACTTGGCATTGGGCCACCACAGACAACTTTTATTTTCTCTATTTTCTTACTGCTAAGACTCCCATAATGTTGATTAGGAGTGGTGAGAGGCAACATCCTGGCCTTGTTCGTGATGTTAAGAGAAAAGCATCTATTTTCCCACAAGTGAGTATGATGTTAGTTGTAGGACTTAAAAAAAAATGTTTTCATTGAGATATCTTCATGCACGTACAGTCCATCCAAAGTATACAATTAATGGCCCATAATATCATCACATAGTTATGTATTCATCACCCTGATCATTTTTAGAACATTTGCATCAGTCCAGAAAAAGAAATAAGAAGGAAAAAGAAAAACCCCTCATATATCTCATACCCTTTACCCCTCCCTCTCATTGATCACTGCTGTTGCAATATACCCTTCTTTTTTTTTTTTTTTTTACCCCTTGTCCCCCACCTATTTTTATTTTTTGTCCTTATTTTCTTACTCATCTTTCCATACCCTGGATAAAGAATGCTTTATCCACAATCACATGGATTCATTTTCACAATCACATGGTCACATTGTAAAAGCTATATATATATATATATATATACAATCGTCCTCAAGAATCAAGCTACTGGAATATAGTTCAGTAGTTTCAGGTACTTCCCTCTAGTCACTCCAATACACCATAGACTAAAAAGGGATATCTATATAATGTATAAGAATAACCTCCAGGATAACTTCTCAATTCTGTTTGAAATCTCTCAGCCACTGAAACTTTACTTTGTCTCATTTCTTTCTTCCTCCTTTTGGTCAAGAAGGCTCTTTAAATCCCATGATGCCGGGTCCAAGCTCATCCCTATGAGTCATGTCCACATTTCCAGGGTGATTTACACCCCTGGGAGTCATGTCCCACATAGAGGGGAGGGCAGTGAGTCCTCCTGCCAAGTTAGTTTAGAAAAGGAGGCCACAACTGAGCAACAAAAGAGGTTCTCTGGGGGTGACACTTAGGCATAATTATAAGTAGGCTTAGCTTCTCCTTTGCAGGTATAAGTTTCATAGGGGCAAGGCCCAAGATTGAGGGCTTAGCCTATTGATTTTGTTGTCCTCATTGCTTGTGAGAACATCAGGAATTCCCCAGGTTAGGAACTTTAGTATTTCCTCCTATCTCCCTAGTCTCCTCTTAGCAAATATGTATTTTTTATTTTCAGCCCACATTACTCTGGGATGTATTGGGGCATCATACTAACCTGTACAAACCAACAAGATCTCACTCCTTATTCAAGATTCCATGTAATTATGGTGTTCTAATATACTGACCATACAAGTTAAATTAGGGAATGCACTACCCAAAATATGAATTTTGCACCAAATAAACATCTCTTCCTTTGGTCTCACACAGAAGTTAAGTTTTAAAATATAGACCCTATCATCCTTTACCCTGTATTCTATTTTACCATAGTCCCATCCAGATCAGCTTCATTCGTGTCTCTAGTTTATATCTGATCACTTTTTCAACTTTTAAAACAGTTGCTGTAAGGGGTAATGCTGACTTTCATAGCTTCCAAGTTCTAACTCTGAGTCTCAGGTGCAACATAAATACCCAGTTTCAGGGAATGACCATGTTAGGCACAGATAGCTCAGTATCTCAGAATTTAGAAATAACAGTTACAACTCTGAATAGATGTGACTGCTGTAAAAGCGTACAATCTAGGGCCTTTTATAATCGGCCCCAACCTGATATATTATAGTTAGTCCATATGAGTGAGGCATGATATTGTTTGTCTTTTTGTTTCTGAAATTTCGTTCAACATACTGTCCTCAAGATTCATTCATTTAGTTGCATACCTCACAACTTCATTCCTTCTTGCAGCCTCTCAGTAGTCTGTTGTATGTATACACCACAGTTCCCCTTTCTGTTCCTCAGTTGTTGTACCCTTAGGGCACCACCGTTCATTGTGAATCACAAACACTGTTGCCATAAACACCAGTGTGAAAATGTCCATTTATGTCCCCACTCTCAGTTCCTCCAGGTACGTGCCTAGCAATGGAGTTGCAGGATCATATGACAACCCCACCCCTAGCCTCCTGTGGAGCCACCACCCTGCCCTCCAGAGGGCTGCACCTCTCAGCTTCCCTACCAGTAGTGAATTGGGACATCTCTTTCTCCACATTTTCTCCAGCACTTGTTTCTCTCTGTTCATTTTTAAACAGTTTTATTCGCACATCATACTATCCAACCTAAGTAAAAAAATCAATGTTTCCTGATGCAATCACATAGCCATGCCTTTGTCACCACAATCTATGTGAAGTCATTTTATTTTCTTCCACAAAGAATACCATATCCCTCCCCCATTTCCCTCACTTGTTGACATTTGGTTTTGGCATAATGCCTTTGCTACATTCAGTGGAAGCATATTATAGTGTTACTGTTGACTATAGACCCTAGCTTGCATTGATTGTGTTTTTTCCCTCTATTTTCAACACCTTTTAATGTTGACATTCATTTGTTCTCCCTCATGCAAAAACATTCTTATATTTGTACACTTAATCATCATCGTTATCCACTCTAGGCATTCCTAAGTTATTCCATCTCAGTCTTTATCTTTTGTCTTTACTTCTGGTGTTGTTATATGTGCCCCCAGCCCTTCTCCCTCAACCACACATTCCGCTTCATTCAGTGCACTTATATTATTGTGCTACCATCAGATAGGATTGTGCTATCCGCTTGTGAATTTTTATAATCAGTCCTGTTGCACATTCTGTATTCATTCAGCACCAAATGTCCAATCTCTTCCCTCTTTCTATTTCCTGGTAATGTGTGTTCTTAACTTTAACTCTCAAAGTTCACTCATTAAGATCAGTTCATATTAGTGAGATCATACAGTGTTTGTCCTTTTGTTTCTGGTTAATTTCACTTAGCATAATACCCTCAAGGTTCATCCACATTGTACATGATTCATGACTTTATTCTGTCTTGCAGTTTCATAATATTCCATCATATGTATATACCACATCTTGTTTAGCCACTCGTCCATTGATGGACATTTGGGCTGTTTCCATCTCTTGGCAATGGTATATAATGCTGCTATAAACATTGATGTGCAAATGCCAGTTTGTGCCCTTGCTTTTAGTTCCTCTGACTATATGCCTAGCAGTGGAATTGCTGGATCATATGGCAGTTCTATACTTAGCTTCCAGAGGAACTGCCAAACTGCTTTCCAGAGTGGTTGCACCATTTTACATTCCCATCAACAATGGATAAGTGTGCTTCTTTCTCCATATGCTCTCCAGCACTTGTCACTTTCTTTTTTTTTTTGGTAATGGCCATTTTAGTGGGTGTCAGATGTTATCTCATTGTGGTTTTGATTTGTATTTCCCTAATAGCCCAGTGAAGTTGAGCATCTTTTTATGTGCCTTTTAGCTATTTATATTTTGTCTTCTGAAAAGTGTCCATTCGTGTCTTTTCCCCATTTTCAAATTTGTTTGTTTGTCTTTTTTGTTGCCGAGTTGTAGAATCTCTTAATATATTCTTGATATTAGGTCTTTATATGATATGTGATTTCCAAATATTTTCTCCCATTGCATAGGGTGCCTTTTTACTTTCCTGATAAAGTTCTTTGACACACATAAGTGTTTAATTTTGAGGTGATCCTATTTATCTATTTCTTTTTTTCATTGCTCGTGCTTTGGGTATAAGTTCTAGGAAACTACCTCCTATCACAAGATTAATAAGATATTTCCCTACATCTTCTAAAAATTTTATGGTCTTAGTGCTAATGTTTAAGTATTGGATCCATTTTGAGTCAATTTTTTTAGATGCTGTATGGTGAGGGTCACATTTCATTCTTTTTCCATGTGACTATCCCATTATTGCAGCACGTTTGTTGAATTTTTGAGGGGGGAAGTGCACACATTTTGAGTTAATTTTTGTACAGCATGTGAGATATGAAATCTTTTTCATTCTTTTGCCTGTGGATACCAGTTCTCTGAACACCATTACTTGATGAGGCTGCTCTGTTCCCGTAGGGTTGGTTTGACTGCCTTATCAAAGATCAGTTGCCCATAGATGAAGTGGTCTATTTCTGAACACTCAACTTTATTCCATTGATCAGTTTATCTATCTTTATGCCAGTACCATGCTCTTTTGACTACTGTAGCTTTGTAATATGCTTTAAAGCCAGGTAGTGTAAGATCTCCTCCTTCATTTTTCTTTCTCAAGATATTTTTAGCTATTTGGGTACCCTGCCCTTCCAAATAAATATGGTTATTGGCTTCTCCATTTCTGCAAAGTAAGTTGTTGGAATTTTAATTGTTATTGCATTGAATCTGTAAATCAATTTCGGTGGAATTGACATCTTAACTCTATTTAGTCTTCCAGTCCATGAACATAGTATGCACTTTAATTCATTTAGGTCTTCCATGGTTTCTTTTAGCAATTTCTTGCAGTTTTCTGTGTATAGGTCTTTTGTGTCCTTAAATTTATTCCTAAATATTTGACTCTTTTGGTTGCTATTGTAAATGGATTTTTTTCTTGATTTCCTCCTTAGATTGCTCATTACTAGTATATAGAAACACTACTCATTTTAGGATGTTGATCCTGTACCCTGCTTCTTTGCTGTACTCATTTATTAGCTCTAGTAGCTTTGCTGTAGATTTTTCAGGGTTTTTGACATATAGTATCATGCCCTTTGAAAACAGTGAGAGTTTTACTTCTTTCTTTTCAATTTAGATGCCTTTTATTTCTTTTTGTTGTCTAATTGCTATGACTAGAGCTTCCACCACAATATTGATGATATGGTAACAGTGGGCATCCTTGTCTTAGAGGGAAAGCTTTTAATCTTTCCCCATTGAGGATGATGTTAGCTATGAGATTTTCATATATTCTCTTTATCATGTTGAGGAAGTTCTCTTCTATTCCTATCCTTTTTAAAAAAATTTTTAATCTATTTTATTTTTTTTAAATACCAAAAAACATAAAGCAAATGGCAAACATTCCTATTTTGATCATTCCGTTCTACATATATAATCAGTAATTCACAATATCATCACATAGTTGCATGTTCATCATCATAATCATTTCTTGGAACATTTGCATCTTATTCCTATCCTTTGAAGTGTTTTTATAAAAAAGAGATGATGAATTTCTTCATGATGATGAATAGAGAAAATCAACAAATCCATAAGTTGGTTCTTGTAAATTTGAAATTATACAAAACACTTTCTTGGATCATAATGGAATGAAGTTGGAAATCAATAACAGACAAAGGGTCAGAAAGTTCACAAATATATGGAGGCTAAACAACACATCCTTAAACAACCAGTGGGTCAAGGAAGAAATTACAAGAGAAATCAGTAATTTCCCTTTCTGCATCAATTGAGATGATTATGTGGTTTTTCCACTATGACTTATTGATATGGTATATTACGTTAATTGATTTTCTTGTGTTGAACCAGGCTTACATACCTTGAATAAATCCCACTTGATCATGGTGTATAATTCTTTTAATGTGCTGCTGCATTTGATTTGCAAATATTTTGTTGAGGATTTTTGCATACATATTCATTAAAGAGATTGGTCTGTAGTTTTCTTTTCTTGTAATATCTTTGTTTGGCTTTGGTATTAGGGTGATGTTGGCTTCATAGAATGAGTTAGTAGCTTTCCCTCCTCTTTGATTTTTTTTTAGGAGTTTGAGCAGGATTGGTACTTATTCTTTCTTGAATGCTTGGTAGAATTAACATATGAAGCCCTCTGGTCCTGGAATTTTCTTTATTGGGAGCTTCTTGATGACTGATATAATCTTTTCACTTGTGATTGGTTTGTTGAGGTTGTCTGTTTCATATTGAGTCAATGTTGGTTGTTGATGCTTTTCTAGGAAGTTGTCTATTTCATCTACCTTGTCTAGTAGATTAGCACACAGTTGGTAGTAGTACCCTCTCATTACCTCCTTTATTTCTGCACTGTTAGTGGTTATATTCCCTCTTCTATTTCTGATTTTATTTATTTTCATCCTCTCTCTTTTTTTTTGTCAACCTGGTTAAGGACCCACTGATTTTCTCTAAGAACCAACTTATCGATTTGTTGATTTTCTCTATTGTTTTCAGAATCTCAATTTCATTTATTTCTTCTCTAATCTTTGTTATTTCTTTCCTTTTGTTTACTTTTGTGGTTGTTTTGCTGTTCTTTTAGTTCTTCCAGGTGACAGTTAATTTCTTGATTTTTGCTCTTTCATCTTTTTTAATGTAGATAATAGGGCAATAAATTTCCCTATCAGCACCAACTTTGCTGTATCCCATACATTTTGATATGTTGTGTTTTCATTTTCATTTGCCTTGAGATATTTACTGATTTCTCTTGTAATTTCTTCCTTGACCCACTGGTTGTTTAAGGATGTGTTGTTTAGCCTTCATATATTTGTGAACTTTCTGACCCTTTGTCTGTTATTGATTTCCAACTTCATTCCATTATGATCCAAGAAAGTGTTTTGTCTAATTTCAATCTTTTAAAATTTATTGAGACTTGCTTTGTGACCCAGTGTATGGTCTACCCTTGAGAATGATCCATGAGCACTTGAGAAGAATGTGTATGCTGCTGTTGTGGAGTATAATGTTCTGTAAATGTCTGTTAAGTCTGGCCCTTTTATTGTATTATTTAAAATTTGTTTCTTTACTAATCCTCTGTCTAGATATTCTATCCATTGATGAGAGCAGAGAATTGAAGTCCAACTATTGTTGTAGAGTTGTCTCCTTGTACCTTCAGTGTCATCAGTGTTTGCCTCATGTATTTTGGGGTGCTCCGGCCCAGTGCATAAATATCTATGATTGTTATGTCTTCTTGTTGAATTGTTCCTTTTATTAATACATAGTGTCCTTCTTTGCCACTTTTAATTGTTTTACATTTGAAGTCTAATTTGTTGGAATTAGTATAGCTACACTTGATCTTTTCTGGTTGTTGTTTGTGTGAAATATCTTATTCCAACTTTTCACTTTCAATCTTCTTTTGCCCTTGCATTTAAAGTGAGTCTCTTGTAGACACCATATAGATGGGTCCTGTTTTTTTAAATCCATTCTTCACAATCCAGTCTATGTCTTTTGATTAAGGAGTTTAATCCATTAACATTTAATGTCATTACTGTAAAGGCAGTACTTTCTTCTACCATTTTGTCTTTTGGATTTTATATATCATAACTATTTTTTCTCTTTTACCTTCATTTTTTACACTCTTCTCCAGACCTCTTTCTCCTGTCTTCTCCTATCTGCTGGTAGTGCTCCCTTTAGTATTTCCTGTAGAGGTAGTCTCTCAGTCACAAATTCTCTTAGTGACTATTTGTCTGAAAGTATTTTAAACTTCCCCTCAGTTTTGAAGGACAGTTTTTCTGGGCATAGAATTCTTGGTTGGCAGTTTTTCTCTTTCAGAATCTTAAATATATCATACCCCTGCCTTCTCACCTCCATGGTTTTTGCTGAATCCACACATGGTCTTACCAAGGCTCCCTTGTATGTGATGGATTGTTTTTATCTCACTGATTTCAAAATTCTCTCTTTGTCTATGACATTTGACAATCTGATTAGTAAAAGCCCTGGAGTAGGTCTATTTGGATCTATTCTGTTTGGGGTATGCTATATTTCTTGATTAGTTAACTGGAATCCTTTAAAAAAGGAATCATTTTGGAGCGAGTCAGAGCCAACAGAGAGAGAACCAATATATAGAGAGAGAGCCAACAGAACTTCAGAGCAGAGCTGACACAGATGTCAACACTTGGAGAACAAACATGGATATTTGGAGATGCTTGGAGCCCAGCAGACATTGACATGAGATGTTAAGTAAGCTAAAACTTGCAGACAACCAAGGGAAGACAGGAGATGAAATCCAGCCCTGGAGAAACAATGTAAGGAGCCCACAGGAACAGAGGCTGAAAGCAATGGAGCCCAGGAGCAAGGGACAAGCAGATGCCAGCCACATGACTACCCAGCTGACAGAAGTGTTCCTGACCCATTAACCTTTCTTGAATGCCTTAGTTTGGACATTTTTATAGGCTTATAACTATAAACTTGTAACTCATTAAATTCCCCTTTTTAAAAGCCTTTCCAGTTCTTGTATATCACATTCTGGCAGCTTGCAAACCAACACACTTGCTTTTGTTTTTTCCAGTGTCTTAAAATGAGAGGTTATGTTATTCCTCTGAGATCATTCTTTTTAAAAAAGTAGTTACAGCTATAAATTTCCTTTTAAACATGCTATAGCTGCATACTATTAGTTTTGGTATATTATACCTTCATTTTCATCCATCTCATTAGTTTCTTATTTCCTTTGGGAGTTTTTCTTTGAACTATTGTTTATTTTGGCTGTGTAGTTTAATTTCCATATATATGTTAATTCTCCAAATTTCTTTATGTTGATTAGTAATTGTATTCCTTTGTGGTATGATAGCATACTTTATATCAATCCCTCAAGTTTCTTGAGACTTGTTTAATGGCCTAATATATTCTATTATGGAGTATGTTCCAGGTGCAATTGAAAAGAATGTATTTTTTACTGTTGTGGTTTGGAATATTCTTTAGATGTCTGTGAGGTCTAGTTGGACTGTAGTGTTATTCAAATCTTCCATATCCATTATTGGAAGTTAGGTATTAAAGCATTATTGTTTAATTGCCTCTTTCTCCCTGCATTACTTTCCATTTTATGCTTCACGTATTTAGGGGCTCTATTTTTAGATGCATATAATTTTTTTTTTATTAATTAAAAAAAGAATTAACAAAACAATTAGAAATCATTCCAATCTACATGTACAATCAGTAATTCTTAATAACATCACATAGTTGCATATTCATCATTTCTTAGTACATTTGCATCGATTTAGAAAAAGAAATAAAAAGACAACAGAATAAGAATTAAAACAATAATAGAAAGAAAAAAAAGCAAAAACAAAAAACCTATACCTCACATGCAGCTTCATTCAGTGTTTTAACATAATTGCATTACAATTGGGTAGTATTGTGCTGTCCATTTCTGAGTTTTTATATCCAGTCCCGTTGTACAGTCTGTATCCCTTCATCTCCAATTATCCCTTCTCTTTTTTTTTTTTTTTAATTAACGGAAAAAAAGAAATTAACCCAACATTTAGAGATCATACCATTCTACACATGCAATCATTAATTCTTAACATCATCACATAGATGCATGATCATCATTTCTTAGTACATTTGCATTGGTTTAGAAGAACTAGCAACATAACCGAAAAAGATATAGAATGTTAATATAGAGAAAAAAATAAAAGTAATAATAGTAAAATCAAAACAAAACAACACAAAACAAAACAAAAACCTATAGCTCAGATGCAGCTTCATTCAGTGTTTTAACATGATTACTTTACAATTAGGTATTATTATGCTGTCCATTTTTGAGTTTTTGTATCTAGTCCTGTTGCACAGTCTGTATCCCTTCAGCTTCAATTACCCATTGTCTTACCCTGTTTCTAACTCCTGCTGAACTCTGTTACCAATGACATATTTCAAGTTTATTCTGGAATGTCCGTTCACATCAGTGGGACCATACAGTATTTGTCCTTTAGTTTTTGGCTGGATTCACTCAGCATAATATTCTCTAGGTCCATCCATGTTATTACATGGTTCATAAGTTTATCTTGTCTTAAAGCTGCATAATATTCCATCGTATGTATATACCACAGTTTGTTTAGCCACTCTTCTGTTGATGGAGATTTTGGCTGTTTCCATCTCTTTGCAATTGTAAATAATGCTGCTATAAACATTGGTGTGCAAATGTCCGTTTGTGTCTTTGCCCTTAAGTCCTTTGAGTAGATACCTAGCAATGGTATTGCTGGGTCGTATGGCAGTTCTATATTCAGCTTTTTGAGGAACCGCCAAACTGCCTTCCACAGTGGTTGCACCCTTTGACATTCCCACCAACAGTGGATAAGTGTGCCTCTTTCTCCGCATCCTCTCCAGCACTTGTCCTTTTCTGTTTTGTTGATAATGGCCATTCTGGTGGGTGTGAGATGATATCTCATTGTGGTTTTGATTTGCATTTCTCTAATGGCCAGGGACATTGAGCATCTCTTCATGTGCCTCTTGGCCATCCGTATTTCCTCTTCTGAGAGGTGTCTGTTCAAGTCTTTTTCCCATTTTGTAATTGGGTTGGCTGTCTTTTTGTTGTTGAGATGAACAATCTCTTTATAAATTCTGGATACTAGACCTTTATCTGATATATCATTTCCAAATATTGTCTCCCATTGTGAAGGCTGTCTTTCTACTTTCTTGATGAAGTTCTTTGATGCACAAAAGTGTTTAATTTTGAGGAGTTCCCATTTATTTATTTCCTTCTTCAGTGCTCTTGCTTTAGGTTTAAGGTCCATAAAACCGCCTCCAGTTGTAAGATCCATAAGATATCTCCCAACATTTTCCTCTAACTGTTTTATGGTCTTAGACCTAATGTTTAGATCTTTGATCCATTTTGAGTTAACTTTTGTATAGGGTGTGAGAGATGGGTCTTCTTTCATTCTTTTGCATATGGATATCCAGTTCTCTAGGCACCATTTATTGAAGAGACTGCTCTGTCAAAGGTGAGTTGGCTTGACTGCCTTATCAAAGATCAAATGTCCATAGATGAGAGGGTCTATATCTGAGCACTCTATTCGATTCCATTGGTCGATATATCTATCTTTATGCCAATACCATGCTGTTTTGACCACTGTGGCTTCATAATATGCCTTAAAGTCAGGCAGCGCGAGACCTCCAGCTTCGTTTTTTTTCCTCAAGATGTTTTTAGCAATTCGGGGCACCCTGCCCTTCCAGATAAATTTGCTTATTGGTTTTTCTATTTCTGAAAAATAAGTTGTTGGGATTTTGATTGGTATTGCATTGAATCTGTAAATCAATTTAGGTAGGATTGACATCTTAACTATATTTAGTCTTCCAATCCATGAACACGGTATGCCCTTCCATCTATTTAGGTCTTCTGTGATTTCTTTTAGCAGTTTTTTGTAGTTTTCTTTATATAGGTTTTTTGTCTCTTTAGTTAAATTTATTCCTAGGTATTTTATTCTTTTAGTTGCAATTGTAAATGGGATTCGTTTCTTGATTTCCCCCTCAGCTTGTTCATTACTAGTGTATAGAAATGCTACAGATTTTTGAATGTTGATCTTGTAACCTGCTACTTTGCTGTACTCATTTATTAGCTCTAGTAGTTTTGTTGTGGATTTTTCCGGGTTTTCGACGTATAGTATCATATCGTCTGCAAACAGTGATAGTTTTACTTCTTCCTTTCCAATTTTGATGCCTTGTATTTCTTTTTCTTGTCTAATTGCTCTGGCTAGAACCTCCAACACAATGTTGAATAATAGTGGTGATAGTGGACATCCTTGTCTTGTTCCTGATCTTAGGGGGAAAGTTTTCAATTTTTCCCCATTGAGGATGATATTAGCTGTGGGTTTTTCATATATTCCCTCTATCATTTTAAGGAAGTTCCCTTGTATTCCTATCTTTTGAAGTGTTTTCAACAGGAAAGGATGTTGAATCTTGTCGAATGCCTTCTCTGCATCAATTGAGATGATCATGTGATTTTTCTGCTTTGATTTGTTGATATGGTGTATTACATTAATTGATTTTCTTATGTTGAACCATCCTTGCATACCTGGGATGAATCCTACTTGGTCATGATGTATAATTCTTTTAATGTGTTGTTGGATACGATTTGCTAGAATTTT
This sequence comes from Tamandua tetradactyla, assembly GCF_023851605.1. Classification (NCBI taxonomy): domain Eukaryota; kingdom Metazoa; phylum Chordata; class Mammalia; order Pilosa; family Myrmecophagidae; genus Tamandua; species Tamandua tetradactyla. Next base: position 20,963,388 of record NC_135346.1, read on the forward strand.
ATTGAGGATTTTTGCATCTGTATTCATTAGAGAGATTGGTCTGTAGTTTTCTTTTTTTGTAATATCTTTGCCTGGTTTTGGTATGAGGGTGATGTTGGCTTCATAGAATGAATTAGGTAGTTTTCCCTCCACTTCGATTTTTTTGAAGAGTTTGAAGAGAATTGGTACTAATTCTTTCTGGAACGTTTGGTAGAATTCACATGTGAAGCCATCTGGTCCTGAACTTTTCTTTTTAGGAAGCTTTTGAATGACTAATTCAATTTCTTTACTTGTGATTGGTTTGTTGAGGTCATCTATGTCTTCTTGAGTCAAAGTTGGTTGTTCATCTCTTTCCAGGAACCCGCCCATTTCCTCTAAATTGTTGTATTTATTAGTGTAAAGTTGTTCATAGTATCCTGTTATTACCTCCTTTATTTCTGTGAGGTCAGTAGTTATGTCTCCTCTTCCATTTCTGATCTTATTTATTTGCATCCTCTCTCTTCTTCTTTTTGTCAATCTTGCTAAGGGCCCATCAATCTTATTGATTTTCTCATAGAACCAACTTCTGGCCTTATTGATATTCTCTATTGTTTTCATGTTTTCAATTTCATTTATTTGTGCTCTAATCTTTGTTATTTCTTTCCTTTTGCTTGCTTTGGGGTTAGCTTGCTGTTCTTTCTCCAGTTCTTCCAAATGGATAGTTAATTCCTGAATTTTTGCCTTTTCTTCTTTTCTGATATAGGCATTTAGAGCAATAAATTTCCCTCTTAGCACTGCCTTTGCTGCGTCCCATAAGTTTTGATATGTTGTGTTTTCATTTTCATTCGCCTCGAGGTATTTGCTAATTTCCCTTGCAATTTCTTCTTTGACCCAGTCGTTGTTTAGGAGTGTGTTGTTGAGCCTCCACGTATTTGTGAATTTTCTGGCACTCTGCCTATTATTGATTTCCAACATCATTCCTTTATGGTCCGAGAAAGTGTTGTGTAAGATTTCAATCTTTTTAAATTTGTTAAGACTTGCTTTGTGACCCAGCATATGGTCTATCTTTGAGAATGATCCATGAGCACTTGAGAAAAAGGTGTATCCTGCTGTTGTGGGATGTAATGTCCTATAAATGTCTATTAAGTCTAGTTCATTTATAGTAATATTCAGATTCTCTATTTCTTTGTTGATCCTCTGTCTAGATGTTCTGTCCCTTGATGAGAGTGGTGAGTTGAAGTCTCCAACTATTATGGTATATGAGTCTATTTCCCTTTTCAATGTTTGCAGTATATTCCTCACGTATTTTGGGGCATTCTGATTCGGTGCGTAAATATTTATGATTGTTATGTCTTCTTGTTTAATTGTTCCTTTTATTAGTATATAGTGTCCTTCTTTGTCTCTTTTAACTGTTTTACATTTGAAGTCTAACTTGTTGGATATTAGTATAGCCACTCCTGCTCTTTTCTGGTTGTTATTTGCATGAAATATCTTTTCCCAACCTTTCACTTTCAACCTATGTTTTTCTTTGGGTCTAAGATGTGTTTCCTGTAGACAGCATATCGAAGGATCCTGTTTTTTAATCCATTCTGCCAATCTATGTCTTTTGATTGGGGAATTCAGTCCATTGACATTTAGTGTTATTACTGTTTGGATAATATTTTCCTCTAACATTTTGCCTTTTGTATTATATATATCATATCTGATTTTCCTTCTTTCTACACTCTTTTCCATATCTCTCTCTTCTGTCTTTTTGTATCTGACTCTAGTGCTCCCTTTAGTATTTCTTGCAGAGCTGGTCTCTTGGTCACAAATTCTTTCAGTGACTTTTTGTCTGAGAATGTTTTAATTTCTCCCTCATTTTTGAAGGATAATTTTGCTGGATATAGGAGTCTTGGTTGGCAGTTTTTCTCTTTTAGTATTTTAAATATATCATCCCACTGTCTTCTAGCTTCCATGGTTTCTGCTGAGAAATCTACACAAAATCTTATTGGGTTTCCCTTGTATGTAATGGATTGTTTTTCTCTTGCTGCTTTCAAGATCTTCTCTTTCTCTTTGACCTCTGACATTCTAACTAGTAAGTGTCTTGGAGAACGCCTATTTGGGTCTAATCTCTTTGGGGTGCGCTGCACTTCTTGGATCTGTAATTTTAGGTCTTTCATAAGAGTTGGGAAATTTTCAGTGATAATTTCTTCCATTAGTTTTTCTCCTCCTTTTCCCTTCTCTTCTCCTTCTGGGACACCCACAACACGTATATTTGTGCGGTTCATATTGTCCTTGAGTTCCCTGATACCCTGTTCAAATTTTTCCATTCTTTTCCCTATAGTTTCTGTTTCTTTTTGGAATTCAGATGTTCCATCCTCCAAATCACTAATTCTATCTTCTGTCTCTTTAAATCTATCATTGTAGCTATCCATTATTTTTTCTATGTTTGCTACTTTATCCTTCACTTCCATAAGTTCTGCGATTTGTTTTTTCAGTTTTTCTATTTCTTCTTTATGTTCAGCCCATGTCCTCTTCATGTCCTCCCTCAATTTATCGATTTCATTTTTGAAGAGGTTTTCCATTTCTGTTCGTATATTCAGCATTAGTTGTCTCAGCTCTTGTGTCTCATTTGAGCTATTGGTTTGTTCCTTTGACTGAGCCATATTCTCAATCTTTTGAGCGTGGACAGTTATCTTCTGCTGCTGGCGTCTGGGCATTTATTCAGATTTCTCTTGGTGTTGGACCCAGCAAGGTTGTAATATTTTTCTGTGAAATCTCTGGGTTCTGTTTTTCTTATCCTGCCCAGTAGGTGGCGCTCGTGGCACCCGTTTGTCTGCGGGTCCCACCAGTAAAAGGTGCTGTGGGACCTTAAACTTTGGAAAACTCTCGCCGTCCTGGGGGTTCGCTAGCCGAAACGGCTTGAGCCGGCCCGGGGTCCGAACGCAGGGAGGGTTGCTGGTCGCCGCAGCCAGGGAAAGAGCCCGTCCGAATTTCCTAGTCGGCCCTGGGCAACAAGCGTGGCGGGAGGGCGCCAGCGGCAGCGGCCCGCCTGAGAGAGTGCACGTTCCCCGGGAGTCACGGGTTTGGAAGGGGCCTCCCCCACCCGTCACCGTTCTCCGCGGCCTGGGGATTTCCGATCCAATTCTCTCAGTTGGTCCGGGGGCTGCACGTGGTGTGGGCACCAGTCGCCTTGGTTTCAGGGGACCACCTCTCCAATTCTCCCAGCCGGCCCGGGAAGGGGGAAGGGAGTAACTCCGGCCGCTTGCCACCCCGCCCGGTAAGGCCCGCGCGCCTCGGCGATCTCACCCGAGCTGCTTCTCTCAGCCAGCCAGCCGTTCCAGGATGGGGTACGCTGTCTTTTTTATCTCTGTTGTGGCTTTGGGCGCTTTCTGTATCGTTTCTACTCCCCTAGTAGGTGTCCTGGAGAAGAAACTAAGATCCGCGCGTCTTACTAAGCCGCCATCTTCCAGGAAGTCTCCTAGATGCATATAATTTTATAATTATTATATCTTATGGGGATTGACCCTTTTATCATTTTAAAGTGCCCCCCACTTTATTTCCAGTACATTTTTTGTTTTACAATCTATTTGACTGGTATTAATATAGTCCCTCCAACTTCCTTGTGGTTGCTTTTTGTGTGATATGAGTTTTTCTATCTTTTACTTTCAATCTATTTGTATCTTTGAATCTTAATTATGTCTCCTGTAGACAACATAAAGTTGGATTATTTTAATCCAGTTCAACAATCTGCCTTTATTACATTATTTAACCCATTTGTATTTAGTGATGTTATTGATATAGTTGGATTCTTTTCTGCCATTTTACTTCTTGTTTTCTATGGGTGTCAATTCTCCTTTTTTCTGTATTCTTCCTTTACTGCTTTATATTGCATAAAGTGAATATTTTCTAATGTAACATTTAAATTCTTTTAATGAGTTTTATGCAATCTTTTTTAGTAATTTTTTTGGTGGTTTCTTTAGGGTTTACCATATATACTTTAATCTACCAATATCTTTTTCAGACATATACTAATTTTATTCCAGTGAGATGTAATAACTTTACTCCTATATAGCTCTATTCCCTTTCTTCCTTTTTATGCTATTATTGTTATATATATTATATCTTGTAATGGACTAAATTTTGACTCCTAAAAACGTCCATGTCCTGATTCTCTGAAATGGAATGTGACCTTATTTGGAAAAAGGATATTTGTAGATTTGAGCTAAGGATCTCAATATGAGTGTATCTGGAATCATCCAGGTTGACCCTAATTCCAATGACAAGTTTCCTTCTATGAGACTGAAAAGGAAAAAGATACAGATACAGAAGAAAAGGCCAAGTGAAGATGGAGGCCCAGATGGGAGTGATGCCAACAGCCATCAGTAGCTGAAAGAGGCAAGGAATGGAGTTTTCCCTACAGCCTCCAGAGGTAATACAGTTCTACCAACACTTTAATTTTGGACTCCTTGCCTCCAACATTGTGAGAGCATAAATTTCAGTTTTCTTAATCCAGCCTGTACAGCAGTCACAGGAAGTTTGGAGGAATAAAACCCAGCAGTATATATTTATATCACTTATTCTGTTAACCTTATTTATAATTTTGGGTTATTCTCATTGTTTTCCTGTGGATTTGAATTACTGCCTCGTTTCATTTCCTTACCTAGTACCTACTGCCTTTGTGTGGTTATTGATACATATATTATGTTTATATATGTCTATAATACATATATATATTATATATATTTTCATATACATATTTTCATACAATTTGCTATTTAAAGTGGAGAAAAGAAATATGAATTTATATTTTTTTTATAATTTCATAATTACTTTTTCCAGTGCTCTTTGTTTTTTTCATGTGAATTGAAATTATCATCTGGGGTTACTTGCTTTCAGCCTGAAGAACTTCCTTTAGTATGGTGAATTTTCTAGGAACAGATTCTCTTCATTTTTTTTAAATTTGAGAATGCCTTTATTTTACCTATGTTTTTGCTGAATATAGGATTCTTAGTTGACAAACATTTTCCTTTCAGCACTTTGAATTTGTCATCTCACTGCCTCTGGCCTCCATCATTTCTGATGAGAAGTCATGTGTTAATCTTCCTGGGGATCCTCCCCCCCCCCCCCCGCTTTTTTTCTGTGCATGGGCAGGCACCGGGAATCAAACCTGGGTCTCCAGTATGGCAGGCAAGAACTCTGCCACTGCACCACCATCACACCACCTGGGGCTCCCTTTTAAGTGATTGTTTTCTCTAGCTGTTTTCTATATTATCTCTTTTTCTTTGGCTTTTGGCACTTTTGCTATGAGTTGTCCTGGTGTGGATGTCTTTGTTGAGCTTTTTGGTTGTGTAGATTAATGGTTTTTTTCAACTTTGGATGCTTTCAACTGCCATTTCTTTGAATATTTTTTTTCTACTCCTTTCTTTCTGTCCTCTCCTTCCAATACTCCAATTATGCTTATGTTGGTTATTTAAAGGTAACCCATATTTTTCTGAGGCTCTGTTCATTTTTCTTTATTTTTTTCTTTTGTTCTTCACATTGCATAATCTCTATCACATACTCTATTGTATAATAAAGTTGGCTAAATTTTTCTTCTGCCAGTTCAAATCTACTATTGAGCCTTTCAAGTAAACTTTTCATTTCAGCTATTGTACTTTTCAACTCTAGAATTTCCATTTGGTTCTTTTCAATCATTTCTCTTTATTTGTATTCTCTATTTAATGAAATACCACATCTTTATTTCTTTAGTTAAGGCTTCCGTTAGCTCTTTGAATATATTTATAATGACCTTTTTGAAGCTTTGTTAAATTAAACATTTAGTACCTTTTATCGGTAGTTTCCATTGCTAGCTTTCCCCCTGTGTATGGGCCATACTTGTTTCTTATTATATATAGTAAATTTTTGTTGAAAACTAGGAAGTTTTACGAAGTATATTGTAGGAACTCTGGATACTGCCCACCCACTCCAGGAATTGTTATTGTTGTTTGCTTGCTTATTTGTTTAGTGACTGACTGAACGATTTAGGGAGGTCTTTTTCCCCCCGCTGTGTGAAACTTGTGATATCAAACCTCTGAAGACAGAGCCTTGTGTATGCCCACATTCATCCTAGGATAACAGTGGTTTTTTGCAGTGTTCTCTTTCCCTTATCACACCCAGCTGTTAGGCTCCAGCAATTGCTGGCTGACTACTCTATTGTTTTTTACAATTTCCTACAGCATAAATTGCTCCATAGTTCCAGGTAAATTTGGACACCTTTCCAGATGTAGTGTTAAAACACTATGAGGTCACTGTTTAAATTTTGTTCTGACCCCCCAAGAGAGCATTTCTTAGTGACCTCTTTCCCCTGTTTTTTCCTGGTAAACTAGCTTTCCTATTGTTAATTTGTATCTCTTATGTTAATTTGTACCAGCCTCCTCTTAATTTCTTGCTACCTAAAACCTCCATTGTTTATCAAAGCATACAGATTTGAAATTTCCCGTTCTCTGTTTCAAATAAAGTCAGTTCCTTTGAAGAGGGTTTGGAACTCTCTTTCTTATGGCCTGCCTTTCTCCCTGGGAAGATTCTCTAAGCCATGGTTCTGGAGTGTGTGGCAAGGACAGTGGGGTGTTTCCCTCTGGCTGACACCCCTGTTTTAGGACCATGGCACTGTGTAGGGATGGTAGCGTCTGGCCATTTAGGCTTGCTTCTCCTAGCATGGAATCTTTACCCTAGGAATACGCTGGGGTGAGGGTGATCAGGGCCCAATATTATCAGCATGCCATGCTTGGTGTAGAAACCACCACCTTGTGAGTGAAGGCTGGGTAGAAGGAAGCTCGTGACCTCTTGGCTTCATTGCCTGGAATTTAGCCTCTGCAAAATGTAGCTGGGGAGGCTGAAAAATGCTGGCACCTCCCTCTCCCTGAAAGAGAATGTAGCCCTTGACAGGGAGCTAGGGAAAGAGGGAACCCTATATTCTTGGTTGCCCATACCTGGAGTGGAGTCTGTTATGGTAAGTCAGTCAGTTTTGACTCAAATACCATAGACTCTCACTGTAGTAGCCAAGTTTAAGTAGGTCTTCTTGAATAAATTTTCTTCTTTTGCTGTATTCCATTAAAAAAATTTCTAGAGACTCTGAATTCTTGTTTTTCAAATATAATTTTTACCAGTTATGTTTGTTTTGATGGGGAGTGGGACAAAGCAACTCATGATGTCATTCTGGAAGTAGAATTCCTATCCTTCACTTTTATTTTGCAACAGAAAATAATTATATTTGAATACATGAATTCTGTACAAGCAAAACAGAATATCAGAATGAATTAAGTGGGAAGAAAACATGGTATTTCATGGGCAATGCATGAAAAAAACTATCATTCATCGTAAAAGATTCCTTAGAAATCAGTAACAAAGTAACTATTATTTCAAGAGAAATGAAAGCATTCCAAGAAAAATGTCTATTAATGATATGATGAGATCAAGTTTGATTGATGTTCTTTGTAATATTACATTGTCAAATATTAAAATACTGTTAAATAACATGAAACAGTGAACTCTCATTTACAAACACTGGGAAAGCATGAGGGCTGTTTTACATTAAGGGGGAATTCTAAATTTTTATTCAAAATGAAAACAATGCATGCAACAATGTGAATGAAACTGTGGGACATTATGTGATGCAAAATAAGCCAGAAACAAAAGAGCAAATATCGTATGGTTGCATTTAGAAAATACTTATAAGAAAATTAGGGCCTAGGTTGTAAGTTCGTATAGCAGTCACATTTAGTCCAGAGCTGTAATTCTTATTTCTAGATTTTGAGAGGCTTTGCTATATATATATGTATAACCTGGTATTTCCCTGTAATTTTGGGTACCTGTATGACACCTAAGACTCAAGATTTGGGGCTCTACAGGTCTAAAAGGCCGCATTGCCACATGCAACAACTGCTAAAGAAACTGGGAAAAGAGATCAGGCTTCTATTAGAGGTAAGAATGAAGCCAACTGGGTCAGGACTAAGGTAAATCAGAATACAGGGGTAAGGAGGACATTGTCTATATTTTAGAATTTCACCTACTGTATAAGACCAAAGAGAGATTTATTTTGTCCAAAACCTAAATGCTCTGTAGCACGTAATCTAACTTGACCTGTCTGGGTAAATCATTTGAACAATCCAAACACATGGAGCCCAGAATGGAAATGAGGGATTGTAATTCTGTGTAGCTTAATGTAATGCCCGGATACATCCCAGAGTATGTTGGACAGATAATTTAAATGTATTGGCAAAGTCCCTTGAGGGATGGGAGAAAAAATAGAGAACTATTAAACTTGACCACTGGGGAAATCCCTGATACTGTCTCAAACATTAGGAACTCCCAAATCAATAGGCCAAGCCCTTGATCTTGAGGCTTGCTCTTGTAAAGTTTATTTATGTAGCAGAGAAGCTTATTCTACCTAAGGATAAGTGTTACTTTCAGAAAACCTCTTTGTTGCTTAGATTTTGCCTCTCTCTCTCTCTCTCTCTCTAAGACCAGCTCTGCCAGTGAAACCATTGCCCTTCCTTCTATGTAGGACAAGACATCTAGTGGTGAAAGTCTCCCTGGCAATGTGAGATATGACTCCCAGTGATGAGCCTGGCCCTGGCACTGTGGGATCAACAATGCCTTCTTGAACAAAAGTGGTAAAAGAATTGTGACAAAATAAGATATCTGTGGCTGAGAGAGTTCAAATAGAGTCAAGAGGCTATTCTGGAGGTTACTTTTACCCAAGCTTTAGCTAGATATTGCTAACTGCCATGGTTTACCAAACCCCAATCAAAACCATTCCTGTCAACCCTGAAGAACACCTAGGGCTTTATCTGAGATTCTACAAAGGTTCCATTCATTATGATTACTTTCCAGAAACCTAAAACTTCCAGATGGGTTCCTAGACCAGCTAAGTCCTGAAACCCAGAGGGGCCAGCCACTCTAGAACATCAACTAGTTCCATCCCCGTATCGCATATTATCGACAGCCCTTTCCAACATGAAAAAGTTAGAATGGGCATAGCCTAAATACCCCTAAAGATTGGGCAAAGGATCAAAGGAGAAGGTGGGGTTATAACAGAGGAAATAGGATTTAACAAATGAATATGACTCTATCATATTGATATTTATTTTAGTCTCCAATGTCTTGGGCAGCTAGAAGGAAAAACCTGAAATTGAGGAACTATAACCCATACCAAACTCTGAAATCTGTTCTATAACTAATCACTGCGGTGTGCTTTGAAATTTATTGCTTTTTTTGTGTATATGTTAATTTTCACAATAAAAAATACAAAACCAAAACATACATTTTGTATTTATGGGACCACTGAGATCGAGTCCTCAATTCTTTCAACCTGAGCTTCTCTGTGTAGGAATGTATCCGCCATTCAAACTCCTGGAATTTTGTCCAATGGCAACAGTGAAAGCAGTCAACATGCCTAGTTACAATTCTTTACGATCATATACTTTGGTCACTTTATAAGCATGAGTTTTTTCATTTTTCAGTCCAGTTTTTCTCACCTTCGAGAAGTGCCTACTGCAACACACAAAAAAAGGAGGAATCTCCAAGCATTAGGGAGACTATTTTAGTTTTGGTTCAAGTGGTGGTAGCAGCAATGGTATCATTTTCCCGTGGTTGACACACTCGTATTGCCGAGGGTTTTTCCTACAAGTGAAGAACCATCCGTGAGGAGTACAAAAACAGATCCTTCACTGGCGGTGACATTGTTGGTAATAAAAATAAAGTTGGCGAGTGTGTACCTTCTTGGAACTATAATCTCCTGCAGTGTGCAGGTAAGGCCTCTGAATGAAGAACTGTATTGAAGGGTGAATGTTTCTGATGATGTCAGCAGTTCTTAGGTTATCTGCAAATTTCCTTTTTGCCTCATGATCCCCTCCAATCCCATCATCTAGCTTCTTTCCCCAGGTGATCCAGCACGCTTTGTTTTAATGTTTTAAGACCCTCTGATGCACTAGGCTCTGAACTGTATGCTCTTCATATGATCATTCACAAAAAGCATTCATAGTAGCCACTGGGAAAAAAGGTGAATACACTGGCCAGCACTCCCAAGATGCTGAAAAGCAAGGATGGAGGAACAAACTGTCTCTTTAAAATTCCCTCTGTTGTTTAGATGTTCATTTTGAAATAACTGTAAAAATTAAATGCAGAACACAGAAGCAGTTCTTGTGTTTCCACCTCTCTATGCTATGTGTTCTTCCGAACAATCTTCTATTCACATATAATCATATATTAATTTCCTATTTTCTCATGTAACAATATACCAGCATATAAAGCATGCAGTGCTTTACTCTGTAAATTCACATGTACAAAAATTTCAAATGTACAGTGAAATGATCACCATTATAACACTGATTATGAAATTACTTAATTATGTAATTTTTCCCATGCCATGGGAATAATTATCATTAAGAATTCCCTTTGGAGTAACCAGAGGCAACATACACACACCTTTATAAACAAAAACAACTAGCTGATGCTTTTTAAAAAATAATGTCATTTAAAACTTGAACTTAAAATGCTACACTTTTCTATTCCAGAATGTTTTTTTCCCAAAGTTTGTATTACATATACATCTGTTGAATGAACTATAATCATTTCTCCTTTTTATATTTATTGATGAATATTTCAGATGTACATGTTACTATTTATTATTATATTAAATCTGTAATATTCTTTCTTCTCTGTAAATTTTTTAGAATATATAAACGCCCAGCAGGAAATTATATCACTTCATAAATTATACATATTCTTAATTTTGATTGTCATTGTTAAAATTCTGCTTGAAAAGATATACTGATTTATATTTTAATCAACACTGGGTAATACCTTTAGAAGAAATTTCCTGAACTTACTTTATATAAAACATATAGAACACTTTGGCATTTGTGTCTGATTGTCACATGACATATGAATATAACTACCTCAAAGAAAAAAATGGTAAAGGTAAAAGAAAAAAAGTTCACAAACCAGAAATTCTGTATGTGTGTGTGTGTGTATATATATATATATATATATATATATGGAAACAGATTAGAGAAAAGATTGATATGACCAGGTTATTTCTTTAATATAAAAATTAGCATAGAGTTAGTTGTAACAGAAATGTTCATAAGCTTTAAAAATACTGTTAATTTTCAAATAAAAATATATTGTAAATCAGTAAGTAGGAATAAGGTAATACCCTTTTTAAAAAGCTGTATCAAGTCTATGTTCCTAATCTAATTTTATAGGGGTGTATATGCACATACGTAAATACACAGATCTGTCAAGAACATACATATGTATTCTTTGTACATGTATACATGCACATACATATATAGTGTAAGAAAATAGTGATTTTTAAAACAATTTGAATGCTTTCTAATTCTGAATATAACTCTTGATTTAAAATAATTGCCTCCTCATGTCTTCCTATATCTTTCTAAAGATAAAATACACCGCAGAGGTTTCTTTGTTTTTTCAAGTATGCAGTGTAGCAAAGACCAAGGATTGTAATCTAAACTCCTATTCTATATAAAAAGATAACATTCTGAAGACACAGTGGCAATCTCCTCTTCCTCTTCCTCCAAACCCGCTGTACAAACACCAAAATGTCATATGGCCTTAAGAGGTCAATAATTAATCATTGCACTGCCAAAATGTTTACAGAAGCCAATGTAACTACGATATTTTACAATGAAATATTTACAAATTTATCCCCTCTGAGACTCTAGTTGTCTAAAAATATTAGATTTGTTAAAATAGCATATTTAAAAAAATTTTTATTAGTAAAACCAATCAACATACAACACGAACATTCTTAACGTCTGAACACTCCATACTTGTGCAATCAGTGGCTCGCAATATCATCACATAGTTGTATATTCATTTCCATGATCATTTCTCAGAACATTTACATCACTCCTGAAAAAGAAAAAAAGAATAAAGAAAAAACTCATACACACCATACCCCTTACCCTTCCCTCTCATTGACCACTAGTATAAAATGGCATATTTATATGCTATTTACAAAGTTGTCTTGAATGTTGTCATGTATTGCAAAATTCTGTTCAAAATACAAAATTGAATAGTTAAAAAGGTAGAATAGGGCGGGCCGCGGTGGCTCAGCGGGCAAGAGTGCTTGCCTGCTATGCCGGAGGACCCCGGTTCGATTCCCGGCCCCAGCCCATGTAAGAAACAAACAAACAAACAAAATATAATAAAACAAGAAAATGTTTAAAGATGTCTCCCTTTCTTCCTCCCTTCCTTCCTTCCATCCTTCCTTCCTTCTCTCTGTCTTTCCTTCCCTTCCTCCCTCTCTCTTTAAAAAAAAAAAAAAAAAATGAAAAAAAAAAAAAAAAAAAAGGTAGAATAAAATTGTCTTCATATCAAAACATTTCCCATAATGGTTATAAAGCTATATTTATAGAATGACCTATCAGCAGATCAGTACAACTCCAAAAGTTTGATTTAGCTACAGTTTTTTAATGTACACAAGCACTTAGCAATGGCTAAAATCTAAATGATAACCAAAGATGAAAGAACATAATCTTTCTCCTTCCCCTAGCAATAGAACAGATACTAAAATATATATAGCTCAAAAATCCACATTTTTATCAATTACATTGCTAATATATTTGCAGAAAGTAATGAACCCATGAAATTTAACAATGAATTATTTATGAGTTATACTTTGTGAGACTTTATACATCTAGAAATATTAAATGTTAAAAATTAAAAACTATCTGCATATTATTTACAAAGTTGCCTTGAATATTGTCATACAATCAGGGAAACACATACTGAGAACAGTGTATAGTTCCAAGAGGGAGCATAAAGTCTCTTTAACAAAGTCATTCATATTTAGGGTGTTAACAACAGCAAAAATTAATATATATGACTATTGTATCAGGATGCTCGGTAAATCCACAATAAATTTACCAAATGAATGTGCATAGTTTTTCATTTCCTTCACTTTTAAAGGATAATTTCACTAAATATAAAACTCATGGTTGGTGGGTTTTTCTTTCAATATTTTAAATATGTACTCTCTTCTTTGCTTGCATGGTTTGTGACAAGAAGGTGACAGTAATTCTTATCTTTTTTCCTCTGTTGATAAGCTTTTTCCCCTTTGGCTTCTTTCAAGAATTTGTCTTTGGTTTTCTGCCATTTGAATATGATATGTCCAGATGCAGGGTGTGTTTGTGTGTGTGTGTGTGTGTGTGTGTTTTGTATTGTGTATTCAGTATTTATTCTGTTTGGTGTTCTCTTAGCCTGGATCTGTGGTTTATGTCTGCCATAAGTTCTTGGCTTTATTATTATTTAATATAATAGATACAACTTTACTATAATGGCTATGACTTACAATTTCAGTTGATGCCAAAGCATTCATGATTATGAAAAGAGTCTGAAATCCCAAGGGAATTAGACAGTTAAGTATTGGAATGTGTAGGATTTTTCTTTCCCCACTTTTAATTTGCTGCCAGGTGTTTTGAAGGTCCACTGCCTTTGAAATGATCTATCTAGATTGGTTGAGTTAGATTATGTTCTACAGAAAATTTAGGTTTGGGACAAAATAAACCTCTCTTCCTTTGGTCTCATACAGTAGATGAAGTTCTAAAATATGACAATATCCTCCTTACTCCTGTATTCTGATTTACCTTAGTCCCGATCGATCGGCTTTGTTCGTATCTCTAATTGAAACTTGGTCTCTTTTTCAATTTTAACAGTTGATGTATGTGACAGTGTTGCCTTTCAGATCTGCAGAACTCCTACTCTGAGTGTTAAGTGTCACACAGGTACCCAAAGTTCAGGGAAATACCAGGTTATGCATATTTAGCACAGACTCTCAAAAATCTAGAAATAACAAATACAGCTGTGGACTAAATGTGACTGCTATAAGAGCTTACAGCCTAGGCCCTAATTTTTTATAAGTATTTTCTAAATGCGACCATACAATATTTGCTCTGTTGTTTCTGGCTTATTTTGCATCACATAATGTCCCACAGTTTCATTCACTTGGCCATATTATTTTAACTATTTCTCCTGCCATTTTCTCTTTTAAAAAATTTTATTTTGTATTAGAGAAGTTGAAAGTTTACAGAAAAATCATGTAGAATGTACAGCATTCCCATATACCTCCTCACACATTCAGTTTTCCATATTATTAACACTTTGCATTAGGATGGTATCTTTGTTATAATTACTGAAACAATTTTATTATAATTATCCTATTAACTATAGTCCACAGTTTACATTAGGCTTCACTCTTTGTCTTGTTCAGCCCTATTTTTTTGTAAATTAATTCTAGTAATATGCATACAACCTAAAAGTTCCTCTTTTAGCCACTTCCAAAATATAATTCAGTATTGTTAATTACACTTACAATGTTGTGCTACCATCACCACCTCCATCAACAGAGCTTTTCCATCATTCCAAACAGAAACTCTGCATCAATTAAGCATAAATGGCCCATTCCTTACCCCCACCCCAGCCTCTGTACAGGTATTCTAGTTTCTGACTTTATGAATTTGCTTGTTTTAATTATTTCATACCAGTGGGATCATGCAATATTTGTCCTTTTGTGTCTGGCTTATTTCACCCCACTTGATGTCTTCAGGGTTGATCCCTGTTGTCACATATCAGAACTGCATTCTTTCTTTTATGGCTGAATAATATTCTATTGTATGTATATGCTACATTTTGTTTATCCATTCGTTTGTTGATGGGCACTTGGGTTGTGCCCATCTTTTGGCAATTGTGAATAATGCTGCTATTAATGTCAATGTACAAGTATCTGTTTGAGTCCCTACTTGCAGTTCTTGGGTGTATATATATATAAGCAGGATTGCTGTGTTGTACAGTAATTCTGTACTTCACTTTCTGAGAAACTAGCAAACTTTTTTCGACAGCAGTTGCACCATTTTGCATTCCCACAAACAATGAACGAGTCTTCTTATTCCTCCATATCCTCTCTAACATTTATTTTCCATTCTTTTTAATAGCCATTATAGTAGGTGGGAAATAGTATCTCATTGTTTTGCATTTCCCTAATGGCTGATGGTGTTGAGTATCTTTTTATGTGATTATTGACCATTTATGTATCTTCTCTGGAGAAATGTCTATTCAAGTCTTTAGCTCGTTAAAAAATTGGATTGTCTTTTTGTTGTTGAGCTGCTACTTGGTTTTTCTTCTCCTTCTAGTATTCTAGTTGCATAAAAAAAATTGTCCCACAGTGCTTAAACGTTCTGTTTGGGAGGTTTTTTGGTGGCTTTTTTTTTCCCCGTTCTTTTTTCTCTTTGCACTTCAGTTTGGGAAGTTTCTATTGACATAACTACAAACTCACAGATTCTTTGCACACGTCCAGTCTTTGATGAGTTCATCAAAGCATTTTTCATTTCTATCATGTGGTTTTTAATTTATAGCATTTTCTTTTGATTCTTTCTTACTATTTCCTGTATCTTATTACATTACTCATGCGTTCTTGAATGTTGTCTACTTTTTCCATGATAACTGTTAACATTTCAGTTACTATATATTCCCTGGGTGATAGTTCCAACATCATTGAAATTCATATCTGAGTCTGATTTTAATGTTTACTTAGTATTTTCAGTTTGTTTTTTTCTTACCTCTGGGCATAACTTCTAAATTTTTTGTTGTTTTTGAAATCCAGGCATGTTGTATCAGATAATAGGAACTGAGGCATGTAGTATGAGGATTTACGTTAATTTGGTAGGAGTTAGGCTTTGTTTAATGTTTACAGTAGCTATAGGTGTCAGAAGTTTCCAATTCTTCTAGTGTCCTTGTTTTTGCATTACCTGTTATCTCCGGGCTTCCATAACTACACTTCTTCAGAGAGAGGCTTGTCTTGCAGATCTTTCAGCTGTAATCCACTATTATTATCTTGGAGCCTTACTGGTGTGGTGGCAAGGTATGGGTAAGAGGGAACAGTCTACAATTAATCCCTGTCTTTTAGTGGGCTTGTGTCTCTGGCCTGCGACCTACTTCTGAAGAAGTATTTCTTCTTGTGAATCCCTCCATTCCTTTCATGAGCTAGGAAAGCTATGGTGGCTGAAATGAGAGACATGCCCTTCTCCCATAGGTCTGGGACAAGGCTCTGGAAAAGTCTTTTTCTCTTGAAAAGAGGCCTCTGTTATGGAGAAGACTCTGGGCATATTTCACAAGAATTACACTTACCCTCCTTTGTCAAAGCCGCAAGGGATCTTTCCTTGAAATTTCACCATAAAAACCTACGTGAGGTTCTGAAGGTAAAGCCCACAGAAGTGTGAGGACCCCTCTAAGATTTCAACACCTAGGAGTTTCTCACTCTTGAACTAGTTCACACAGCCTCCAGTAATCCATCAAAATGACCATTTAAGTGTTCTCAACACTTTCTGGTTCCAGCAACTTCTTCTTCAGGTAAACAGATCTTGGCTGTGGCTCTCTGATTTGCCTGTATCTCCAGATTTCAGGGTGACAGTTTTCTCGGCTAACTCAGTTCTCTGATAAGTCTAGGAAGTAATTTGTTTTCAATTTGTCCAGATTTTTGTTGTTGTAGTGAAAGGAGTGATGACTTCCAAGTGCTTTACATGTTGGAGCTGAAACCACAAACTGGGTGTATACCCTTTCAATCGTTTTTGTTTGTTTAATTTATTGGCAATAATAGATCTCCTTATTTCTGAAAGTCAGGCAAACCCCTTCCACCACCCACCTGCTGCCCTTTGTTTGCTACTGGATGAAAACTTTCATTGCTGAAAGTGGATATCTGAAGTTTATTTTTACCTCTAAAATTTTTCTTGAATGATGACTTTGGACTTTTTTTTTCTTTTCCATGTGTTTGGTGTCTTTCAGGACATCAATTAGGAGTATGTTGGATCTTCTTTTTCTGTGTTCCAAAGTTATACTTTTCTCTCTTAATTCTTTCAAATTCTTTTGAGTTTTCTTTCCATTTATTTTTGCAACTGTCTTAAGTGTTTCTTCTTGTTTTGATTATGTATGAAGCAGAGTATTTTCACCTTCTTACTATTTCCAATGTGGCCTTAATTTCTGTGATGGTTTTGTGCTTCTCTTCCATTTATTTCATGAACAGTGACAGCTCATTTTTCATAGTTTTCTCTGACCTTTTCATTTTCTTCTTGAAACTTTGTTTTGAATCCTTGATTCTCTGAAGTAATTTAAAATTAAGTTTTGTGAATTTTGAAACTAGAGAGCTCTAGTCAAACATTTTATCAGCTCAGTAGTAAAAATTTTCAAGTATGTATTCTTATCTGTAATTTGTCATGTTTATTTTCACCTTTCTTTTAATGGTTTTTGTAAACCCTAAGAGGAGCTCCTCCAAGACCAGCCATTTTCAGGCAGAGATTGTAAATGGGCAAGCCAGTAGTGCTCTGGCAAGTATAAAGTTTTCCTTATTTAGTGTTTGATATGAGTGGTTTGTTTGTACCATATCATTTACATATTGTTAGCTGAAGAGACCTGGCAGCTGCAAGGCAGCTTGTCATCCAGAATTTTCTCCTCACCTTGCCACATTCTTAGGTTCATTCATGAAATAACAGTGAATCTGCTCATTATCACACTCAGTCCTTCCTTCTCTATTTTGTGCTGAGAAATAGGATTAATGAGATCCTGCATTCAGCCTGTGTAGATCTTTTTGTTCCAAACAAAAGAGTCTTCAGTTTTGCCTCTCAGTGTATACCATTACTATGGAAAACTTCAGTCTCCCGGTTCTTCCCAACATCTCCAGTGGCAGGTATCCTCTCTTAGCATTCTCTGGCAACTTAACCCAATTTTCATGGCACTTGGTAACTTCTCTTCGTCTGTGTTATCATTCAAGTTCAAATGTTTTATATAGTTTTATTAAAGATGTGATTTTAGTTTTGTCTTTGTACTTTTTGTTGTTTTGGTGGCTTTCACAGAGAAGATATATTTAAAATGTCTGGTTTCATTTATCCATATTTGGTAGAAATACTTTTGCCTAATTATTATTTTTAGATATATTTTTAAACTAATCACCCCACCGAACTCTTTAGGTCTATTTTTTTTTCCTTTGGTTATCTGGGGTTTTACATGTAGAAAATTATATTACCTATAATTTTTTTCATCTAACAATATATTTTATCTCCTTTCTAGCATATATATGTATGTGTATGTGTGCATATATGTACACACAACATGCATTTCTTCATCTTGTGTTATCTAGAACATCCAGATCAGTATTGAATAATAGCTATGATAGGATGAGTCCTGTTATGCTCTTGATTTTTCTAGGCATGATTTTGATGTTTCACTGCTTTAAATTAAGGTGGATATCACTTTGTGATAGCTGTCAAATTTTTATCCAGTTCCATTTATGCATCTATCATGATGATATCTGGTGATATTTTGTTTAGCATTTGGAACTATGATATAGTGCAAGATTGGTATATAGTTTTTTGGGGGGGGAATGTTGATAACATCTTTGTCAGATTGATAGGAGGTTAGACACGTCTAATTAATTAATGCCTGATAAGGTGTTTGATAGTAGTTGTAAGACCTTCCTTTTCAGCTATACTGATGCAAATTTTCATCTGCATCTCAGAGGAAGATCTAGTGTACATGCTTACCAAATGCATAGGATCTGAAACTTGAATGTGGGCAAATATATTGGGCAATTGAAATACATAGACTAGTTCTTAACACAATGACATTCAATACATTTGAGCTTTTAAAAAGTGTTTTAGTTTGTTAAAGCTGTTGGAATGCAATATACCAGAATAATATACCAGAAGTGGAATGGCTTTTAAAAGGGGAATTTATTAAATTGCAATTTACAATGCTAAGGCTATAAAAATGTCCAGGAAAAGATAATTTGACTCAAGAAAGGCCCATGGCTAGAGAACTGGATATCCATATGCAAAAGAATGAAAGAGGACCCGTATCTCACACCCTATACAAAAGTTAACTCAAAATGGATCAAAGATCTAAACATTAGGTCTAAGACCATAAAACAGAGGAAAATGTAGGGAGATATCTTATGAAACTTACAATTGGAGGCGGTTTTATGGACCTTAAACCTAAAGCACGAGCACCGAAGAAAAAAATAAATAAATGGGAGCTCCTCAAAATTAAACACTTTTGTGCATCAAAGAACTTCATCAAGAAAGTAGAAAGACAGTCTACACAATGGGAGACAATATTTGGAAACGACATATCAGATAAAGGTCTAGTATCCAGAATTTATAAAGAGATTGTTCAACTCAACAACAAAAAGACAGCCAACCCAATTACAAAATGGGAAAAAGACTTGAACAGACACCTCACACAAGAGGAAATACAAATGGCCAAAAGGCACATGAAGAGATGCTCAATGTCCCTGGCCATTAGAGAAATGCAAATCAAAACCACAATGAGATATCATCTCACACCCACTAGAATGGCCATTATCAACAAAACAGAAAATGACAAGTGCTGGAGAGGATGTGGAGAAAGAGGCACACTTATCCACTGTTGGTGGGAATGTCAAATGGTGCAACCATTGTGGAAGGCAGTTTGGCGGTTCCTCAAAAAACTGAATATAGAATTGCCATACGACCCAGCAATACCATTGCTAGGCATCTACTCAAAGGACTTAAGGGCAAAGACACAAACGGACATTTGCACACCAATGTTTATAGCAGCATTATTTACAATTGCAAAGAGATGGAAACAGCCAAAATGTCCATCAACAGACGAGTGGCTAAACAAACTGTGGTATATACATACGATGGAATATTATGCAGCTTTAAGGCAGGATAAACTTATGAAGCATGTAATAACATGGATGGACCTAGAGAACATTATGCTGAGTGAGTCTAGCCAAAAACTAAAGGACAAATACTGTATGGTCCCACTGATGTGAACCGACATTCGAGAATAAACTTGGAATATGTCATTGGTAACAGAGACCAGCAGGAGTTAGAAACAGGGTAAGATAAATGGGTAATTGGAGCTGAAGGGGTACAGACTGTGCAACAGGACTAGATACAAAAACTCAAAAATGGACAGCACAATAATACCTAATTGTAATGTAATTATGTTAAAACACTGAATGAAGCTGCATCTGAGCTATAGTTTTTTTTATTTGTTTGTTTGTTTGATTGTTTGTGTCTTTTGTTTTTTTTCTTTTTCCGTTTCTTTTTTTTAATTATTATTATTTTTATTTTTTCTCTATATTAACATTCTATATCTTTTTCTGTTGTTTTGCTAGTCCTTTTCCTAAATCGATGCAAATGTACTAAGAAATGATGATCATGCATCTATGTGATGATGTTAAGAATTACTGATTGCATATGTAGAATGGAATGATTTCTAAATGTTGTGTTAATTTCTTTTTTTTCTTTAATTAATAAAAAAAAAAAAAAGAAAGGCCCATGGGTCCAGAATACCTGTCAGTTGGGAAGGCACGTGGCTGACATCTGCTGGGGTCTTTGACTTCTTGTTTCAAACAGCTTCCCCAGAGGCAGTTTCTTTCTTCAACTCCAAACATCCTTTTGTCTTTTGTGTCAGCTCTGAAGCTTTTTCCAAAATGTTTCCCTCTTAAAGGACTTTAGTAAGCCACCCACATTGAAGGGTTGGAGACTACATCTCCGTGGAAATGACCTAATGAAAAGGTCCCACCCACAATTGGGTGAGTCCCATCTCCATGGAAAAACTTAGTAAAAAAAAATCCCACCCAGTAATATTGGATGAGGATTAAAGAACATGACTTTTCTGGAGTACACAATAGTTTCAAACTGGCACAAAAGGCAATTGTAAAAGTCTAGGACTTTATGTGTATTAAAAGCATATAGCAAAAGATACATACATTTTAGTTATCAATCCATTATGAAAAAAGTGTGTGATGTGACTATTAAAGAACCAAATACAATTTTGGACTGTCTTATTAGATATTGTTGTCTAGAATGAAGAGGTAATTTGAATAGAGAATGGAGAAAAAGAGAAGCCAAAAGTCTGAGAAATATGTGAAGAAGGGGGAATTTTTGTCAAGATTTCCATGCTGATTCTCTGTGTTTTTCTTTCTCCTCATTCTGTAATCCACACCTACACATACTGTCCTCCTAGATACAGCTCAGAATCCCTAGCCCTTGTATAATTGGAGGTTTGACTACAGTTCTATAGGGTCAGCTGCTTTCCCGAAGTTTACATCTCTCCAGATCTGTTTCATCTGCTGATGATGGAAAGTGGAAGATTAACCTTTCACTCCAAAGCAGTTAGTTTGGTTAGCAGCATTACATTAACATGAGAAAATGCAAATCTTAATCTCTTACCCTGAAGTTGATGAATATTTTATTTTTGGTTCTGAAATTTGGTGAAGAAGAAGTTTGATTTTTTATGGATTATTTCATATACTAATTAGGATACCAATGATGGTTAAACTTGTTCTTGATCCTACTTTTAACACTTTTTAATATGCTGACATGTTTCCTTATTTTTAGATTTGGTGTCAATAATCTTTTGGTTCCTTAATTTGGAAAAGCAAACTATGCATTTACTGCTTACATTCATTTATCATATTGCAGCCTGCCCTTACTATTTCCGCGGGAAAACATAGGGGATGGCTTTGTAGTGTTTAGGAAGGTGATTTGGTCTCAGTGGAACTCTCAAGTTACCTATCCCACTTCTAGTCTTAGGAAGGGGAAGCTAGAGTTTCCCTTTCCTCCCATTAAATCAGCAGCTTAAAAAATTAATTATAGAAACATTTAAACATACACAAAAATGGAGAGAATCATGCAATCAGCTCTGATACCATGTAGCTTCAAGAATTATCAACACTTCTAGGCAATTTTCTGCCCATTAAATATAATGCCCTGGAAGCTTCAATTCTTGATCTATATTTAGTTCTTGCCTTTCACATTTTGGGTCTTGGGGCTTTGGACACTATAACTATATTAAAAGAAGGCCCCGAGTGAGGAATTTAGTGCTTAACAGTAATCCAATTAGCATCTTTCCTTTCAGCTTTCCTCCCTTAAGGGAAAGTCACTGATTGTAGGGTACTGGGAGGAATTTGGAGCTAGGTGTTTCTCATAGAACTGATCTTTGTCCCGATTTCAATGCAGAAGACAGGAATAAAAGTAAAATTGAGAAAATGTGGGCATTTGTTCTGTCTTACTCTTCCTCATTGCTGTTTTCTAAATATTTACGGAAAGCGACTATTGCTGTAGTTTCCTCATCACGCTCTGAGACTTTCTCAGTTCTTCCTTTCCTTTCCACTCCTTCGCATATCCTGTTTGGGGATGAGTTGTCAAGGATTTGAGTTTCTGGTTTGTTTGTTTTTTTTTTTTCTTTCTTTCTTTCTTTTTCTGGCTTTTAATACTGACTGGTTCGTGATCTTCTCTCACCCAGAGCGTCAAGGGCTGCTTGCAACTCTTTCCCACCAGGGCTTCCTGTGGAAAGAGAAACTGCTGTCCCGCCAAAAGTGGGACACACAAGGGGAAACCTTGCGCCCTCCGCCCCAGGTGCCTCGGAAAACGGGACTCTGGAGGAAGCTTGAGGGGGATACTGTTTCCCAATTTGCCCTTTGCTGGTGGCCTCTGTTTAACTCTTGGCTCCTCGGATGTATGAGCGACTTCTGGCTGCAGCGGAGAGAGGTTGGGAATCCAGCGCTCAATGCCCCACCCCACCTGTTTTGGGGGCTCTTGTTTCCTTAAGCCTGCGAGGCGTGGCCGTCGCGTTACGGTCCCGCCCCCTGCAGCCTGCGCCTCGCGGTTGCTCTCAGAGGTCCGCCCTTCTCCCCGCGCCGAGAGAGGTTAGTGGGTCCCGGGGACTCGCCAGGGTCCGAGGCCCTCTTCAGCTTGGCGGGACGAGTCCGGCGGCCTCAGCCCTAGTTACAGGCCATCTTCGGGCGGAGGTTGAGACCGGGTGATCGCAGGGCTCATTTCCTAGAAAACGCCTTTTAAGGAGAAATGCGTTCTTTTCTCGGAGCGCCTTCCTGCTCCGCACGGTTGCCTGGGCTCCGGGCGAGGTCCCAGTCCCCAGGGAAAGGAGACGGCGTTGCGGGATCCCCGGCAGGTTACCTCGCCTCTGCGCCCCTAGGCGGCGCTGCGCTCCTCCGCACCCGGCCGGCTTCGCGTTCCCAGACGGCAGCCAAGCCTCTAGCCTAGAGAGCCCGGCTCGCGGCTGGCCAGCCCGGGGCCGACGGCGGTCTCCGCACCTCTGCCGGCGGTGGTGGCCGGGCGCACGCTGCTACTCGCCGCGGCTTGGGCTCTCCGGGAGTCTGGAGCATGGTCCCGGGTCACCGCTGGTGGAGCGGGGACACCGGGAGGGAGGATGGGGGGTTGGGGGGCGGCGGCTATCTATTTATGGGTCTCCTGCGGCGGTGCCGCGGGCCAGCTTGAATACTCGGTGTTGGAGGAGACAGAACCGGGAGTCGCCGTAGGCAATGTCGCCGCAGACTTTAGCTGTCGGCAGAACTTTCGCTTCCTTTCCAGCTACAGCGAGCCCTACATCAGGGTGGACCCGGTCAGCGGTAGCTTAGAGGTCAGAGGGCCGGCGGCCCGGCCACGGCTGTGTGAAGCCAAAGCTACGTATGTCTTGGCCTGTGAGCTGCTGCTCGAGAAGCCCCTGACGCTGCACAAGATGCGCGTTCACGTCCTGGAGACCAACGACAACTCACCTCTCCTCCCCGCCGGACGTGCCACTGCATGCCTCCGAGTTCCTGACGTCCAGAGCTTGCTTTACTCTTCCCAGCGCCCAGGATGCAGATGAAGGAAGCAACGGGGTGCTAAGCACAGCTTGAGCCCCAGACAGTACTTTCGGCTGGATATGGGTCGCGGGGTCGATGGCAGCAAATACCTGGAGCTGGTATTGGAGAAGGCGCTGATCGCAAGGACCGGCTGGTGTGCACGGCTCGGGACGCAGATAACTCTTGCACTCCAGAGACACACAAGTAACCATCATCGTGGTGGACACAAACAACGAGGCGCCTGCATTTGAGCGGTCCTTGAGACTGCACCCATCCGGACGGTGTTGTTCCGAGTTCAGGCCTCGAACCCCGACGAAGATTCTGATGGGACAATCCGGTACTCCTTAAGTAATAGCATTGGAGCAGAGTTGCGACATCGCTTGCATTTGCACCCTTCAAGTGGGGAGGTGCGCGTAGCTGCTTCGCTAGGTCCCCCTGTAGCGCTGATGGAGGCATACATCGAAGCGAGGGAGGATGTCACTTTCAGTCTAGTTCACACCGCTAAACTGCTGGTGGAGGGGACCGAGTGAACGATCATGCCGCCTAGGCGAAACTCATGACTATCCAGTCCACTTCTCAAGAATACTGCCCCTGGTACAGTGATTGCTCTTCTTAGTGTAAGAGATGAGGACTTCGGTCCCAATGGCAGGATCATTTGTAGCATGTCCAGCAGAGGCTGTTGGAGCCTCTGGAGCAAATCAGCCAATAACAAACCCTGATGATTGCCTCCGAAAGTGACTCATCCCCATTTAGAACCCGGAAGACATGACAGTGTCAGTTGCTGATGTGAATGACAAACACATCAAACTTTCCCCAAG
The DNA here is from genome assembly GCF_023851605.1 of Tamandua tetradactyla. NCBI lineage: Eukaryota > Metazoa > Chordata > Mammalia > Pilosa > Myrmecophagidae > Tamandua > Tamandua tetradactyla. The sequence continues at coordinate 20,987,841 of NC_135346.1, forward strand.
GAGAACAGGAACGCTTTGTGGCTGAAAACAATGGGCCTGGAAACCTCCCTGGGCCATGTGTTTGCCTAGGATTTGGACTGGAGAGAATGGCCCTGACTTCTATGAACTATTGGATTTTACCTCTAAGGCCACCAACCTCTACTTTGGTGACAGTGGACTCACCCACTGGTGTGATACTGGTCAAAACTTCCTTTAAATTTGAGTGGCTCAGAGGATTTTGCTTCCAAGTAGAAGCTCAGGATGGTGGCTTCCTTCTCAGAAGTGCAACAGTGACTGTGAGCTTTTTTGTTGTAGATAGAAATGACGATGCCCCAGTCATCTTGTTTCCCTTGCCCAGGAATGACTCTGTCCCAGTACAGACTCTTTCCTGCTCTGCCAGAGCTGGACATTTGGTCATAAAAGTGGTGAAGTGATGCAGACAGTGGGACCAATGCCTGGCTTTCCTACCATGTATCTCAGACTTCTGATGATAGCCTTTTCAGAATTTTGGCCAATATGTGAGAGCTCCATAGTGTTCACTCAGTTCTTCCCACTGATGAAGTTAAGCAGAGGGTGGTGGTAGTGATTCAGGACCAGTGATTCAGGACCGTGGAAACCGCTTTCCTCTTCTGTCACCCTGAGTGTGCTGTAGAGCAGCTCTGCCCCTCAGATCCTTCCAGACTTCGAAGATGCTTGGGAAACAGGAAGACAGCTTTCCACCCAGAATTTGTATTTAGTAATTGCCCTAGCCTGTGCTTCTTTTTTTATTCCTGAGCTGCTTACTTTTCTTTGTTTATCAAGTTGAAGCAGAGCTCAGATTGTTGCTCTCAGAACTGCTGAACAGTTTACTGTTGCTCTCCAGAAGGGATGAGGCATGAAAGGAAGACGGCTTAGAAGCCTTGCATGACATCAGTCGCACTAGATGTCACTACAGTGGAGAGACTATCTCAGATCTATCTCTAAAGGGCCTCTCTAGGACTTGGTTCTGATCATAACAGTTTGTTGTTGCATGGGAAATACAGCGCTGCTGACCTGAGAAATCTGGCCACTGGGGGAGGACTGAATTTGCCAATATCCTATATTCATATTTGGAATAGGAAAGGGGATCACGCAAATGTCAGTGCCATGGTAAGCAAATTTTATGAGACTCAATACTCTTGACCAGGAAATGGCTCCTAGCTTTGTTCTGAAATGTTTCTTAGATGAGCATTTGGCAACATTTAATCCGTTGAATTGAACAATCTTGTTATTTTTCTCCCTGTGCCCAGAATTTTGGGGGTAAAAAAAGTATTAGAAGACTCTCCTTGACCTCAGGATGCTTTAGTTTCTTTTTTTGGAGAAGAAAGTATAAAAAACTCAAACCTGTAAAAGTAGCATAGCATAAACGTCTAAAATTAATAACCTTGCATATTTAAAAATAATTCCTTTTTAGAAGTTCCTTTAAGGAACGACAAAGCAAATACCCCTGCATTTCCAGGTATTTCTTGCACAACATATATGTGTAAGGCAAATCTATACCTAAGTGAGGAATGAAAAAATGTCTTTGCATAATATGAGTTTAAAACCTATCACGAAATTGGGACATTTACTTAGGCTATTACAATACATATGAAAAATGATAATTGCAAAAGACATAAAAATAAATTGCAATTGGTGTCCAAAGAAGGGAGAGAACATATCCCCCTGGGTGGGAGGGGGGATATCAGGAAGGCTTTGTAGTAGAGATTGCATTTGATTTGGGTCTTGAATGATACATCCTTTATTAATGGCTTATCTAGATTGTGGGTTTCATTAATGCCATTTTGGCAAAGTACTCCTTTTTAAGAATGATACTGCAAAATAAATAGCTAATAGCTTCACAGTAGTGTCTGTGAGAACATAGAAACTATAGGCAGTTTCAGAGTACCTATTTGTTCTGATAGAAAGAAGGTAGCACCGTTTCCTGGGTTTAGGATTGACAACATTTGTTTTGTTTTTATTGATACTGTTTTTATTGAACTTAGAGTTCTACAGTATCACCTTCTGGTTTCTTATAAAGATCATGGATACAAGGGAAGGAGATAGGCAGAAATTAGGGAAGGGAACTGAAGCATTCCTTGTTTTATTATTCTAGATAATAAAGAGGAAAGAAGATTATAGGTTATTCTTCTCCCTCAAATAATGTTACTTGCAAATAAAATAGTTTGACTGCCATTATAATTTTGCATGTCTAATATTCTCACATGGTATAATAAAATCCAATATGTAAAATATGCTGAGTAAATGCTTGCTGAATGAGCGAATGAATGACTATGTGCATGTATGATTTGGGTGGGTAACACTGTTCAACATAGAGGGGAAACCTTCAATTTACTTTTTTCTACTTTACATGTGTATATATGGTGAACAGTTTAAAGGTCACTTTCAAGTATATTATTTCAGTGATTAATTTCTTCCTCATGATATGTACTAATGAAACCCAACACAAAAGCAGGTTATCTGCTCCTCGTATGAAGAACCTCAATGCTGTATTCTGCGGCTAAGCCTAAATCCAGTTCCTGCAGACGACGTAGAATTAGTAGGCATACACATCGTCACATTTTGAGATTTGCAGTGGATGATATTTAGTAGAATCTTAGTTCATTTTAAGGGAGAAAAATTGGTGCACTATAATGGTAGTATTTCCAGTATCGAAACACTTATTTCTACCAAGGATATTTAGTATTTCTTTCTTTTATTTCATTACTTTCTGTAGCAAAGAGAGTTAGGATTATGCAGTTTGGGAATCAGGAATTGTTTGAGAAATACATTTTGACAAGACAAGAAAGGAATTATAAATGATAGGAAAACCAATGGATCTTTCCTCGGAAGGAAAATTTGCCTTTGAAATGAAAAAAAATAATATAGCTGAGAACAAGTGAAAAATGCCCTCCCTGCCCCCCACCCCCAAGTGTTTTGCTTGTATCTGAGATAAGCAGAGAAACAGATATACTGTTCATATATGCAGGAATATTGTGTCATTCCATTCATCTAGTTGAGCTGTCTTTTCTCATCATTGTTGATGTTTCACTTTTTAGGTATTCCAGTGTCTACTAGTAACTTTTGTGGTCTGGATATCTCCTTATGTATTAAAAAAGTATGGTAAATAGCCTTTATAAACCTGGGATATTTGTAATTCACATAGGCATTTATTATTTATTTCTTCCTATCCAATTGCATATTGATCCAGTCTTGGTTCTTTAGAAAAGAATGCTCGTCAAGGTGTTCACTGAATGCCTTTGTGACAGCCATGCAATTCCAGAAGTAAAATATTTACTGCTTGAATTTTATAAAAACAGTCCTTTAAAAGGCGTGAAATTTTACAATGATTGTAACTGTGTGGCTGAATCATATAAAATCATGTTGATGCATTTGTTTTTATATTTTGCACAAACTCTAAGCTCTTCACTCTTATTTAAGTTTTAGTATACATTAATATAGTTTATAATACTAAAAATAGTTTAACAAATTCAGGAAAACATGATTTTTATCTGTTATCACTTCTATTGATAATATGTAACAGATATAAACAAAATTGATCCATTGCTTATGTAACAAGTAGATAGCATATGTCTCTTGTCAATTTTTTTCTGTTAAGATTCTTCATGGGCAATTTAATTTTTTTAGATTGGTATGTAAGATGGTACTTCTGAGAGGTAAATTTCTACTTACCATTTAAAATTGATTGTGCTGGAACTTTTTTAGATAATATATATTAATGTAGCAAAAATTCATGAACACTTAGCCTACAACTGACCTTATTAAACATTCCACATGAAAAATTATAGTTTGAACATACCAATGTTAAATTAGTGTTTTGTTCTTGTGAAACTAAAGCACTTTCTATTTTGCCACGATACATAGATTATTTCCCATTTACAGTATCACTTATTAACAGAGCAATAGAATGGTTTTACTTTCTAGTTAAAAAAAAAATTGTTAGCATACATTCCATTAGTAGACTTCCCCGTAGGTTAATTAGCTATTTCTGCATATCTATTTTGACTTTGAAGCTGATAACCATTCTTTTAATAACTTTAGAATTGTAATTGAGGAAGCTTGCATGGTATATACTTTATATTCAGATAAAAAAACATGTAGACAGGACAACAGTTTTTGTGTATAAGAGAACCTCAAAACAGTAAAAAGGAAAGAAGAATAGCATCATAACTCGAGTGGACAGAAGGGAATAACAATGCCTGGGAAACGTGTTAGTGAGAAAGTATTGATAGCATGTCTGATAATGTTAATGACCTATTGATTTTTGTTGCCTTCAACATTTGCAGTTAGAGTGGGAAAAATATTCCAGACACTAAATACACTTAGCCAGGGTGAAAGTAGAATAAATTGCTAAAAGGTTTTACGTTGCTCAAGCGCATATAATATGAATAGCAGAAATATTAATATTTGCAGAACACGAGATGAATATGGAACACAGTCTAGGATTCTAACTAAAGTATGACGGGAAGTGAGGGATTTGTTGGGAAGGCCTGTTCTTAAAAATCAAAGCTAAATGATAAAGTTGATTCCTCCTTTTGTTCCCAATTTTAATTGAAAGGATAAGAGAATGCTACTAGACATAAATAAATTGCATGTATCTTTTATACTGCATTTAGGAAAAAGAAAGAATTAGGTTATGCTAGCCCCATTAAACAAATCAGAAAGTTTTTTCTTTCATCTATGTTCCATTTTCTGGAAGTTAGTTTGCTAATATGGGTGATATCTCTTACTTAAATAAGTGCTAGAATTCATTAGTGAAGCTCTCCATGCCTAAAATTGTCTTTGTGGGGAGGGTTTTTGTTAAAATGTTTTTTATTATCAAATATTATATATATATATATTATATATAAAAGAAAGAAAGAAAAAGCAATGATTTTCAAAGTACACTTCAACAAGTAGGTATACAACAGATTTCAGAGTTTGTTATGGGTTACAATTCCACTATTTCAGATTTTTCCTTCTAGCTGCTCCAAAACAGTGGAGGCTAGAAGAAGTTTTTTTCTTTTTTGTGAAAAATGATGTATATACAAAAAAGCAACAAATTTCAAAGCACATCACAGCAATTAGTTGTAGAACAGATTTCAGAGTTTGGTATGGGTTACAATTCCACAATTTTATGTTTTCCTAGCTGCTTTAAGATAGTGAAAACTAAAAGAAATATCAATATAATGATTCAGCATTCATACTCATTTGTTAAACCCTACCTTCTCTGTATGTGGGAAAGTTTTAAATCATGAAATAGAATGTCTTTATTAGTAGTAGGAATTTTTTATATTTTAATTTTTCTTGTTTCATTTCTGTATATTGTATTTTCCAAAATAAGTTAATTTCATCTAAACTTTTAAATATTTTGGTATGAAGCTGTTTGTAATGTCCTCTTATGCTCTTTTTTTAACAACGCAGAATCTATAACAATGCTCCCCCTTTTCAATCCTAATGTTAGTTGTCACCCTTTTCTCATTTTTCTTAATCAGATTTGATCAAACTTTCAGGAAGTAGTGTATTAATTATATTAGCCTTATAAAGGACTAGCTTTTTGCATTTTTTTATTCTCTTTCTTGTATATTTGCTTTCTATTTTATTAATTTCTGTTCTTAACTGTTTCCTTTTAATATATTCTTTGTATTCAATTTGCTCTGTTTTTTAACTTCTTGTTTAGCTTATTGATTTTCAGGCTTTTGTCATTTCTAATTTATGGATTTAAAATTAAATTTTCCACTAATTATAGTATTAGCTGCTTCATGCCAGACTTAGTTTTTTAATTTTTAATTGAAGTATAACACACATAAAGGTACATATATCATAAATACATAGCCTGATGAATTATCCAAAACCAGCACAGTCATGGAACCACCACCAAGATCAACAAATAAAACATTACCAGCACCCCAGAACCCCCTCATATTTCTTTCCGCCATTACTCCTTCTGCAAGTAACCTTTATCATGAGTTCATACTCTATAAAAATAGAATCAATTACGTTTTAGTGTCTGGATTCTTCCATTCGACATTACAGTTGTGATATTCCACCAGGCTGTTGTGTGCAGCAGTAATTCACTTATTGCGTTGCTGTATAATATTTCATTATATGGCTATACCACAATTATTTATCCGTTTTTCAGTCAATGGACATTTTCCCAGTTCTTTTGCTATTATGAACAATTCTGCTATGAACGTCTCTCATATATTGTAGTGCACATATATTTGCATTTTTGTTAGAGATGTACCTTATAGTAGGAATTGTTGGTCATAAGGTATGTGTTCAGCAATAGTCTTCCAAGTAAATTAGTTGTAACAATTTACTCTCCCACCAGCAATGCTTGAGAGTTCTTGGAGGGCTTGGGCTGGGGCAGCCCTAAGACCAAAGAACACATCAGGCATTTGGAGTTAGACGTGAATTTTATTGGGACATAGGAACAGGAGAAGATTCTTTCTGATGGTGGCTGGTCAGGAATTGAAAATTAATGGTCTGCAAAGGGGTGGGGAGTACAAGGGACAGATTATGAGTGTTTAGGGCAAAGGTATGAGAACAGAGTTTCAGAAGTCTTGTGGCACAGGGATTTGAAGGTTTGTTATGAAGAGTGACCAAGGGAGGGTAGTTTTAATGCTTTGTTTATAATACTATCTGTACATTCTTCCCCCCCGCCCCCGAGGAAGTCTGATGACTTTTAACTTTTGTCTTGGTCATAGGCAGCTACGTACAGTAACTTATTCTTAATATGGAGGGGGGTTCTGGGCCCTGGATATCAACAACCCGCACCCCAGAAGCCCCTCATAATTTCTTTCATCATTACTGCCTTCTGTGAATAACCATTATCATGAGTTAGCTCTATAAAAATAGAACCATATAGTCAATTATGTTTTAGTGTCTGGATTCTTTCACTCGATATTATAGTTGTGACACTCCACCAGACTGTGGTGTGTAGCAGTAATTCACTTATTAAATTGCTATGTAATATTTTATTATATTGGCTATACCACAATCTATTTAACCATTGTTCTGTCAATGGACAATTTTCCAGTTTTTTTTTTTTGGCTATTATGAACAATTCTGCTATGAACATTTTCTCATGCATTTTAATGCACATATATTTGCATTTCTGCTAGATATATACCTCATAGCGAGAATTGCTGGTCATAAGGTATGAGTATGTTCAGCTTAAGTAGATTCTACCAATAGTCTTCCAAGTAAATTAGTTGTAATAATTTACTCTCCCACCAACAGTGCTTGAGAGTTCCATTTACACCACATTCTTACTATACTTAATCTCATCAGACCTACGTTTTCATCATTATAGTGGTGTGTGCTAGTATCTCAGTTTTATTTTAGTTCTAGATTTGTTTGTTTTCGCATATAATATAATAATTGAGTACGGAACATTTTACAAAAGTGCCTATTAAAATGCTAATGCCATTCATCACTCCCCTTTCATTACATAATTTTTTAAGGTCAAGTTTATTAGTCATTTGGGGAATATTGGTTCACTGAGTTATGCATATCTACCAAATGTTGATACATTTTATGACACAGTACCAAAAAAAAATCACATTTTTTTAGTACCACTGCCAAACTCATCAGGAAATCTTTTCGTGTTAGGGATCGGGAAGCTCACGCTGGTGGACACAACTTTTCCCAAAACTAATTCTCATTAAAAATACTGAATTTTATCATTAGCAGAAAATAGTTTCAGTTTTTCCTGAAGTGACAGGTTCACTTCATTCATTTTTGAGGGAAGGTCTGCCAAATATTCAAATCTAAATAATCATAGTTTGTCTCTCTTGTCAAGTAAAAATGGTATTCCTTTAAAAAGTCGTAATTCACCTGCAAATCAAACAATTGCCCAAGTGCTTTTCTCTGAGGTAACTATCATATGCCACAGAAGTGCTTAAGCATATGTTCCATTTCCTCATACAAAATAGTAAAAAGATGTGTACTCAGTGGTTGAGGTTTACTAAAATTAATAATATTCAGTGCTTCATCAAGGACATTCTTAAAGGAAACTGGCATTGTTCTTCCTGGGAATGCACGATCTTGAAGAATATGTTTCTGAGGTCCTCACTTCACTGGTTATCTGGACTTAAGTGCAAGTTTCTTGGTGTTGGCAAATGCTTTCAGAATAGAGCAAACTGATATTCCGCTCACCTCCCTGGGTTTAGATTTCCTCCAGAATTTGTCTTAGCAGATCCCCACTATCTTGTCAGAGTTTCTGTGCTTTTAAGATAATTGTTTTAATTTTTTATCCAGAGTAGTTTGTTGCTGTAAGTGGAGTGGGCTGCCATTTCTTGAAATTCCCTATCATACAGGATAAATATCCGCAGGCTTCTCTAGGTAATGCTGAAATGCTTTAATATATTTCTTAAAATTACCTTTCTTTTGAAGACAGCAGTATCTTTATTTTCCCTAAAATATTGATGAGGGATTTAAATCTCTAATTATTATTTTTAGATATAAATAATATACTGATCAGCTATACGTGAAATACTGAGTAATTCAATCCAAGACAGCACATACTTTCACTTAAAATATTCAGATGATAAAGTTGTATTAAAGGTGGCATTTGTGGCTTTACATAACACAATTTCTGTATTTCACTGTTCTAGTAAGTCAGCTTAAAAGCTTTTGATTCAACGTAACAGCTTTTGAGCATGAAACACTCAAAATGTGGAGACAAATAAGATATGATCCATAATATTAAAAGTTATCTTAACAATAAGTAAGTAAACCATTAGTTACAGTACAGTCAGAAACAGCCAAGCAGCACCTAACTCTGTGGTGTTTAGCAGAGGGTGCAGCAAGCAGACAAATGTTCCTATGTAGGATGTCTCTTTAGCAGAATATTATTGACTGTTTCAGAAAGAAGGAGGGAGAGTGGAGGACGAGTATTTCAGGCAGGGAAAAAAAAAAACATGAATAGAAGGCTGGAGAAATGAGAGAGCATAGAAGGAGGTAAAAATAGTTTGACCTGGCCAGAGCATAGTGTACACATGTAAGCAAACTTGAAGTTAAGGCTGGAAAGGTAAATAAGAATCTGATTTAAAAGATCCTGCAGGCAATTTTAGGACATTAGATTTTATCCTAAGGAGATGGGGAATCAGTAAATATGGAAAAAGATCTAAAAATATATAACTTTTCTATAAAATAGTACCACATGATCATCATAGACATTTTGGAAAAGGAGAAAACACCTGTAATCCTAAAACCCAGGTATATTCAAAATGCTATATTTCTGTATCTCTTTTTTGAAATATTTTTTCATGCACATTTAAAAAATAGTTGTAATCATATATAAATGTGTGGGTTTTTTAATTATAAATTAATTTACATTATAGTAGAATATAGAAATTTAGGAAAGTACATATTTTAATTCATACTCTTTCTCTACTTAATTATTGATACATAGCACTTATATTATTATAAACTATTTATTAGCCTAATTTTAATGACTACATATAATTCCACTAATTTTTTTGTATTATAATTTGGTTTGTTTCTGGATTTAAAAATATGATTATATAAATTATTTTTAGATTAATAACTGTGTATATTAGGAATAAAGAATTGTGCACTTCGAAAACAAAGGAAATTGAAAAAATTATTGAATTATCCTGCATCAAAGTATAAAAGTGCCTAGATAAATGATGTGCATCCTAATAATTATAGTTTTTTCCTTGCCAATAGTAAAAAATAAAATGGTAAAAATATATCACATTCAGAACAGCAGTAAACATAAAATATCTAGGAATGACTTTGATGAGAAATACGAAGGAAAAGTATGAAATTTTGCTGAAAAATACTTTCAATTTTGTATAAATGGGGAGGCAAAATGTGTTCTTGTTTTTTTGACACGAGCCAAAAATTTTAAGGTGTAGAAGTTCCATTAACAGAATTAAATTTTGGAAAGGCATTATTAGCAATATTGTATAACATTCATTGGACAGGACAAGAAAAAGGAAGATCAGACTGCTGCTAAAATATCCAGGTAAGAAATTATGAATATTTAAATTGAGGCTCAGGAAATAATTTTAATATGATATAAAAGATGGGATTGATGGGGCTTTGTTACTAGATGTGGGGGACATAGTAAAGCAGCACATAATATCAAGGTTCATGGAAGCGATGAGTTCCGTTTTGGAACATTCAGGTAAAGCCAGATAGTAGTTAGCTGAATTTGTCTGAGAGAAGTCTGAATTCTAAATATAAATTTTTTTTTGATTTAAAAATTTTTTTAAAAACACCAAAAAAACCCCACCAAACAAACGCAAACGTTCGTAACTTTTGATCATTCCGTTCTACATATATAATCAGTAATTCACAGTATCATCACATAGTTGCATATTCTTCATCATGATCATTTCTTGGAACATTTGTATCTATTCAGAAAAAATAAAACAGAAAAAAATTCATATATACCATACCCCCCATCCCTCCCCCTCACCGATCACCAGCATTTCACTCTAAATTTTAAATATAAATTTTGAGTCAGCTGCATTAGGGTAATAACTGAAACCTGGAGTGTGGATGAAACTTTCCACGAATAATGTCCAAAGTGGAAAAAAATAAAAATAAAAAGAGAATCAATGTATGAATCTTGTGGAACACATTTAAAGGAGACAATGAAAGTCCACAATCTCATGGAGAAGAAGCAGTAGGAGATGCAGGAAAAAAAGTTCAAGAGGACGTGCTTTATGCAAATCAAAGGTGGAAAATTTCAAGAAAAGGGGATTGGACTTCCATCCTCTTCCCTTCCTCCCCAGCGCTTTAAGAAGGTGGCAGTGGATCTACAAAAATGAGCCAAAAAATGGATCATAAGCCTAAATGTGAAACTCTTCGAAGAAAACGTGTAAATCTTCATGACCCTGGATTTACCAGTGATTTCTTAGAGATGACTTTGAAGCACAAATGGCAAAAGAAAAAATAAATTGTACCACATGAAAATTACAACATTTTGTGCTGCAATTGATACCTTTAGGAAAATGAAAAGACAATGTAAGAATAGGAGAAATTATTTGTAAATCATATATCTGATAAGGTGCTGGTATCCGGAATATGTAAAGAATCCTTAAAACTCAACAGTAAAAGGACAAGTAACCCAACTAAAAATGGGAAGATGCTCTGAATAGGCATTTTTCTAAGAGATAAAAATGGCCAATAAGTACATGAAAAGATGCTCAATAAGGCGGGCCATGGTGGCTCAGTAGGCAGAGTTCTTGCCTGCCATGCCAGAGACCCGGGTTCGATTCCTGATACCTGCCCATGCAAAAAAAAAAAAAAAGGTGCTCAATATAAATAGCCATAAGGGCAATACAAGTCAAAACCACAATGAGATACCATTTCACATTCCCAAGAATGGTTCAATCAAAAGGACAGTAACAAGTGTTGGGGAGGACTTGGAGATATTACAATCCATGTACGCTGCTGTTAGGAATATGAAATGGTGTAGCTGCTTTGGCAGTTCCTCAATAGGTTAAAAATAGAGTTACCACATGACCCCAATTCCACCCCTAATTATAAATCCAAGAAAAATGAAAACGTATGTCCATGCATGAATGTTCATAGCAAATGACTCATAATCACCAAAAATTGGAACAATCCAAATATCCATAAACTAATGAATGGATAAACAAAAGAATCAAATACTAACACATGCTACAAAATGAATGAACCTTGAAAACATTATGCTAAATGGAAGAAGCCAGCCACAAAAGACTACATTAAAATGATTCCATTTATGTGGAATTCCAGAATAGGCAAATCCATAAAGACAGAAAGTAAATCAATGATTGCCTATAGCTGGGAGCCAGAGACAATAGGGAATGAGTTCCTTGGTGGGCTGATGAAAGTGTTTTAAATTTAATTATAGTGATGGTTGTACAACTCTTGTGAATATACTAAAAACCATTGTATACTTTAAAAAAAAAAGAAGGTGGTAGTGGGATCGCAGTGGCCCCCGCTTTCCCCTGGAAGAGACCTTGAGGCGGGGTGCACTCAGGCAGCAGTGAATGTGGATCATGAAATTAACCTCTTAGTGGATGGAGTTCATCGTTTGGATTCACAAGTTGCTGATGGAAAGTTTAAGTGTGAAATTTGGGGTCCTCTTCCGAGACGACAAATGTGTCAACCTCTTTGAAGCACTAGTAGGAATGCTCAAAGCTGCAAAACGAAGAAAGATTGTCACTTACCCAGGAGAGCTCCTTTTGCAGGTGTGTTCATGATGATGTTGATATCATATTGCTGCAGAGGTAATGGGGGCTGCATTCATTTGCATACTGTATTGTTGGTAAACTGGATTGTTACGTCAAAGGATGAGCAAGAGCATAATCAATGTATTTTTGTAGAACTTTATAACAATAGGAGACTCATATTTTGAAAGTCTCTCTTTTTTTTAATACCTTGAAATTTCTTTCAAGGTATTGTAAGAGGCAGTGTAACTTTGAGGGGTAAACTGCCAATGATATTTGCCATTCTATGTAAATAAGATGAAGACTAATTCCCACAAGAAATGTTATAATACATATATACATTTGCAATAAAGACATGTAACTCGAGAAAAAAAAAAAAAGAAAAAGGGATTGGTTGCGGTTGTGGGGTGTGACAGGTCTCTACATACCCACTGGACTGGTTACTGTGATATCATTGAGCACTTTAATAAAAGCAGTTCCGGAGGTGTCGTTGTAGTAAAATCTAAGAATTAAAGAGTGAAGGGAGCATTATGCTAAGTACAGTAAACCAGATGCAAAAGGACAAATATATGATTCCACATATAAGAGGTGTCTAGTACAGGCAGATTCATAGTGATAGAAAGTACAATAGCTAACAGAGATTGGGGGGAGATAGAAAAGTAGTTATTTCTTACAATGTACAGAGCTTCTATCTGGACTGATGAAAATGTTCTGGAAATAGATAGTGATGATTATACAACATTGTGAATATACTTAATGCCACTGAATTGTACACTTAAAAATGGTTAAAATGGTAAATTTTATGTTATGTATATTTAACCACGGTTTTTACAGATGTTTAACACAATGGTGAATGGAATTAAGAAAATGGAGATGAGACTATTGAGTACTCCTAAAAGGCATTTATTTTCAAAAGAGGGAATATCAGATTGAGATATAGGAGGATATCTTGTTAAAGATAAGGGAGAACTGAGTGAGTTTATTTCAAAAGGGAAAGGGACAGGCAGAGAATAAAAAGTTGAACATTAAAAGAGTTGATAAAGGGCTGAGGCCATTAGAGGACAGAAAGAAATATATTTCCAGCTTGAGGATTTAATCAGTGATTTGGATATTTTGAGATTGCAATTTTCCTGCTCAGTTAAGAATTTTCCTGGGTATACTAGGGTGCAGCAAAAGTACTGTGTTCTAACTGAGTGTGGATTTGGAGTCAATCCACACTTACTTACGAATTCTAACAGTAATTTTCAGACTATCTTGCCTTAGAACACTTTAACAAGCTGAGTAATTGACAAAGAAAAATGCCAATTTTTCTTCCTGATTATTTTTGTATTTTACAAGTCCATTGAAGCTCTTCAGTGATCTTGGTGATTTTTCTCATAGTTGTGAAATGAAACATTAGAACTCTATTAACCAGCCACTCTTCCATATGTTCCTGTCATTCCAGAAACATCTCTGTGCTTTCAGCTTCTAGTTCTGGCTTATTCCTTCTATGCATGATTGTGATTAAGAATATTGTGTTAACCTCTGTGCTGGTTAAGATCTTTGCTGGAGAGGTAGATCTCTGTTAGGGTTGTGGGTTGTGAATTATTCTTACCCAAACATGAATTATTCTTGGTCTGTGTTTCTAGTCACATTGGGGACTAGTTTGGAAAATACTGTTTAATTAGGTCCATTACATTAATTTCAGGTTGTTCACTGATTGTCTGTACTCCCCAAGTCAGGATCTAGAAGTAATAGAGAAAGTCCAGTAAGTTAGTAACATACCTATTTTCCCATTACTGATTTATAGATTTGGAAAAAGTCATGTAATGGAAAACATTTCCCATTTGGTTTCCAAAAAAGGAGGGCATATACCACATCTCCATCGAAATCTTTAAAGGCTCTCTCTTTCAAGTTGATAGCCTGAGCAAGATAGTTAATTATTAATAGAGGTTTAAGATTAAGAGCATCTCCCAAGTTCCTGTCCTCTACCATCAAGGAGTAATGTAAATATTGGGAAGCTTGTCGTCATGCTGGATGCAAACTGGTACATTGTGAATTATAGCTTGTGAGCTATGGTGCCTCTCAACTTCCATTCCAATAACAATCAAATAGATATGACTCATCATGGTGCCACTTGTAGCTTAGAATTTTGAGAGCATAAACATTAACCTCAGCTTCTTATAGGGTGCCCTTCATAATCTATGGCTTTGGGGCTCCCAAACATTTTGTTTATAGTGATTTTACTGATCAAGAAGATTTACCCTCTGTATTATAACTGAGGAGCAGCAAGTAGTTCAGGTCCCTATTTATAGTTCTAATATTCATTATTTAACCTATTTAGATGAGTGGAGAGATACATTGTGACAGATTTTATCATCATTGAGGCACATTTCGAGACCATCCTCCTCACTTGATTTTGCATCTCCTCTGGAGTGCCATATCCATTTTCATTCTATATATTAATTCATTTATAAACTAATTGATGTTTTATCTGTAAGTCCTCTGAAATACTCTTTGGAGGCTGTACCCTGGAGCGGTTTGAGTAAATTTACTTTGAGCCTTTTTTGTCTTATATGATGACTGAATGTCCTCCTATTCAACAGCTATTTGGGGATTTTCAGGAATTCACAGAGAAGTTCAAGACCAGAAGAAATTTAAATCAATTTTTATATTTTTAAATTTTTATTTTCTGATTACAGCATCAATACAGTTTATTTTACATCTAAAATAACATAAAATATTGCATAGAAACTGTAAGTCTCCCAGAACCCTCAAGATGTTAAATAATTTAAATATAAATGAGCTTAATGCAGTTAAGGAAAGGAAATAATTTCATTTTTGTGCTTTTGTCTTCTAAGGTGTTACTAGGTACCTCCAGATAATATGGTCAGGGTAAAAAAAAAGACCAATTTCCACATTGGAATAAGAACCTTAGATTTTTATAATGATTTGCATAAGGTATTGGCTTTATTTTATCAACTTTATTAAAGTATAATTTACTTAATATAAACTACTTCCATTTAAAGTACATGATTTAGTGACTTTTGACAGTTGTATACACTCTTGAAACCACCATTGCAATGAAAACAATGAAATATTTCCATCTCCCCCAAAAGTTTCCTGTCATTCCTTTCCTCCCTCTGAGCCCAGCTGCAGAGAACAACCAATCTGCTTTATATCATTGCAAATTAGTTGCATTTCCTAGAATTCTGTGTGAATGAAATTGTACAGTATGAACTCTTTTGCATCTGCCTTCTTTCACGTATAATGATATTGAGATTCATCCATGTAGTTGCATATATTCAGTAGTTCATTCCTTTTTATTGCTGAGCTGCCTTCTACTGTATGGGTATACCACGTTTTGCTTTATCCAGTCATCTATTGATGGGCCTTTGGGTCGTTTTCAATTTTTGTTTTTTGTGAATGATCCTTTCTATGTACGTTGCTGTACAAGTCTTTGAGAAGACAGTTATTTCTCTTTTATTTTCTCTACTACCTATGAGTGGAATGGTTGGGTCCTGTGGTAGGTGTTATGTTTTAAGAAACTGCCAACTGTTTTTCAAAGTATTTGCACCATTTTACGTTTTCAGCAACAATGTGTGGAAATTTCAGTTGCTCCACATCCTAGCAAAATTAGGTATTTTCCGTCTTTTAAACATTATCCATTCTAATGGGTGTGAACTGGTATGTCATTGCAGTTTTAATTTGCATTTCCCTGATGATTAATTATATTGAACATTTTTTTCATGTGCTTGTTTGCTGTTCATAAGTTGTTTCTAATGAAGTGTGTGTTCAAATCTTTTGCTCATTTTTTTGGTTTTTTTATTTTTAACTTTTTTATTGTATAGTATAACATATATATAAAGCACAGACATAAAAAAATCAACAGTTTTCAATGGACTCTTCAACAAGTAATTACAGGGTAGAGCCAAGAGTTTGTCATGGGCTACTATACAATCCTCTCATATTTTTCCTTCTAGCTTCTCCATAACATAGGAGGCTAGAGAACTTAGATATTTTGTTTTAATTTTTTATTAATTAAACAAATTCACGAGAAAGAAACACAAACACTGTTAAAATACGCTCATTCCATTCTACATATATAATCAGTAATTCACAGTATCACCACATAGTTGCATATTCATCATCATGATCATTTCTTAGAACATTTGCATCAATTCAGAAAAAGAAATAAAAAGACAATGGAAAAACAAAACAAAAACAGAAAAAAATTTTACGTACCATACCCCTTACCCCTCCCTCTCATTGATCCCTAGCATTTCAAACTAAATTTATTTTAACATTTGCTTTTGCTAAATTTTATTGGGATACTTGTCTGGTTATTATTGAGTGATAAAAATGTAGATTCAAATCCTATCTATATCAGATATGTGCATTGTGAATATTTCCTCCTGTTCTGTGGCTTATGCATTTGTTTTCCTTACAATGTCCTGTAAAGACCAAAAGTTTTAAAATTTTATAAAGTCCAAATTGTTTTGTCTTATGATTTATGCCTTTTGTGTTCTACCCAAGAAATCTTTACTTACCCTAAGTTCACAGAGATTATCAAAATAGATAAAAAGAGCAAGATCCAGCTACAAGCTGTCTATAGAGGCATACTTTAATTTTAAAGAAACAGATTGGAAACAATGGATGAAAGCAGGCATATCACACAAATGGTAAACATAAGAAGACTGGAATGGGCAGATTAATGTCAGATAAAATAAACTTCAACAAAAGAGTATTACCAAGAATAAAGAGATATTTCATAATGATAACAGGATCAGTTCATCGAGAAGTTGTAATAATCATAAATGTGTGTGTCTAATAATAAAATCTCAAAATACAGGAAACAAAAATGGGCACAATTAAAGGAAGAAATACGAGGGAGGGGTAAGGGGTATGGTACGTAAAATTTTTTAGACCCTCTCATCTATGGACATTTGATCTTTGATAAGGCAGTCAAGCCAACTCACCTGGGACAGAACAGTCTCTTCAATAAATGGTGCCTAGAGAACTGGATATCCATATGCAAAAGAATGAAAGAGGACCCGTATCTCACACCCTATACAAAAGTTAACTCAAAATGGATCAAAGATCTGAACATTAGGTCTAAGACCATAAAACAGTTAGAGGAAAATGTAGGGAGATAGCTTATGAAACTTACAATTGGAGGCGGTTTTATGGACCTTAAACCTAAAGCAAGAGCACTGAAGAAAGAAATAAATAAATGGGAGCTCCTCAAAATTAAACACTTTTGTGCATCAAAGAACTTCATCAAGAAAGTAGAAAGACAGCCTACACAATGGGAGACAATATTTGGAAACGACATATCAGATAAAGGTCTAGTATCCAGAATTTATAAAGAGATTGTTCAACTCAACAACAAAAAGACAGCCAACCCAATTACAAAATGGGAAAAAGACTTGAACAGACACCTCACAGAAGAGGAAATACAAATGGCCAAAAGGCACATGAAGAGATAGATGCTCAATGTCCCTGGCCATTAGAGAAATGCAAATCAAAACCACAATGGCCATTGTCAACAAAACAGAAAATGACAAGTGCTGGAGAGGATGTGGAGAAAGAGGCACACTTATCCACTGTTGGTGGGAATGTCAAATGGTGCAACCACTGTGGAAGGCAGTTTGGCGGTTCCTCAAAAAACTGAATATAGAATTGCCATATGACCCAGCAATACCATTGCTAGGTATCTACTCAGAAGACTTAAGGGCAAAGACACAAACGGACATTTGCACACCAATGTTTATAGCAGCATTATTTACAATTGCAAAGAGATGGAAACAGCCAAAATCTCCATCAACAGAAGAGTGGCTAAACAAACTGTGGTATATACATACGATGGAATATTATGCAGCTTTAAGACAGAATAAACTTATGAAGCATGTAATAACATGGATGGACCTAGAGAACATTATGCTGAGTGAGTCTAGCCAAAAACTAAAGGACAAATACTGTATGGTCCCACTGATGTGAACCGACATTCGAGAATAAACTTGGAATATGTCATTGGTAACAGAGACCAGCAGGAGTTAGAAACAGGGTAAGATAAATGGGTAATTGGAGCTGAAGGGGTACAGACTGTGCAACAGGACTAGATACAAAAACTCAAAAATGGACAGCACAATAATACCTAATTGTAATGTAATTATGTTAAAACACTGAATGAAGCTGCATCTGAGCTATAGTTTTTTTGTTTGCTTGTTTGTGTCTTTTTTATTATTATTATTTTTCTCTATATTAACATTCTTTATCTTTTTCTGTTGTTTTGCTAGTTCTTTTCCTAAATCGATGCAAATGTACTAAGAAATGATGATCATGCATCTATGTGATGATGTTAAGAATTACTGATTGCATATGTAGAATGGAATGATTTCTAAATGTTGTGTTAATTTCTTTTTTTCTTTAATTAATAAAAAAGGAAGAAATACAAGGATGTTATTAACACTGCTCTTTGAGCAATTAAGAGAACTAGACAAATATCAATTAAGAAGTAAATAATTTGAATAATACTAATTTATATTTGTTTATCACTATTCCCAACAACTGCAAAATACACATTCTATTCAAGTGCACTTGTTACATTCACCAAGATTAGATTCCATGCCAGGCTTTAAAGCGTGTCTCAATAAATTTTAGAAGACTGAAGTCTCTGAAATATGTTCTCTGATCAAAACAGAATTAAATTAGAAATTGAAAGCAATAAGATATCTAAGAATACCACAAATATTTGTAAATTTGAACACACCCCGAGGAATCAGTGAGTCAAGGAATAAATCATAAGGGAAATTAGAACATATTTAAATGGAATAAAAATAATAACATAACAAAATTGATTGTATGCAGATAAAGCATTTCCTATAGGGAAATTTATAGCTTTAAATGTTTATATTAGAAAGAAGTATCTAAAATCAGTTGCCTAGGATTCCACATCAAGAATCTGAAAAGAGAGCAAAGTAAATCCAAAGCAAATAGAAGAAAACAAATAATGATAAAAGTGGAAACGTATGAAATAGAAACAAATAACGGAGAACATCAACAAAGCCAAAGGCTGGTTCTTTGAAAAGATCAGTCAGGTTCTCCAGAGAAGCAAAAAATATTTACTTTAAGGAACTGACTCAGTGATTGTGGAGGCAAGCCCAAAATCTGCAAGGCAGGCTGGGAGCAGGAAGGAGTTGCTGCAGCCTTGAGGCAATATTCTTTCTTCTCCCAGAAACTTGTTTTTATTCTTAAGGCCTTTCAACTAATTGGATAAGGCTCACCCGCATTATTGAGAATAATTGCTTTTACTTAAAGTAAACCGCATCTTCAAAATACCTTCAGAGCAACACCTAGACTCGTGTTTGAGTAAACGAATGGGTACTCTAACCCAGACAAATTGACACATAAAACTATTCATCACAACTCTGTATGCCTGGTTCAGAAGTCAGCAGAGATGAGGGAGGAATTCAAGTACAGAATTTAGGCCTCCCCTTCTGTGGCTCTCTCTACTCTAGGATTTCCCTCTAACTTTCCAGGTCATGCTGCCCCCAGCTCCTTTCTCCTCGTCCTCAGGTGGGAAATACTCCATCTACCAGGGTTTTAGCTTCCTGGTGGTGTGCTGCGACTGGGACCTGCCCTCAGGGCAAAGTGACGAAAGCTGGACATTCACTACCGGTCTGTTCCTTCCTTCAAATTTTGGCTGTCTCCAAAATCTGCCTTCTTTTGTTTACTCTTGAGAGCTTCAAGTAGTTCTTTCTATTTTTAACCAGAGGTTATACTTGCTTTCTCTGAAAAACTCATTCAGTTACCTTCTTATTCAGCTATACTAAGTTCAGCTTCACACATTCTGATTTAAATTCTTGCTTAAATATCACATTTATCCAAGCACTAACTTCAATAATTTCCCTCTTTATCTCTGATTAAAGGGTTGTATGACTGTTTGGAGAGTTAGATATCAAGGATAGTCTTGAAGGACCAAACTTTAACCCTGCTAGATATAGGATAAAGATGATATAAAACACCAGGCAGTTTAAGTAAAGTAAATTCAAAGAAGTAAGTTGCAATTCCCAATGAGCATTTAATAATTTATGGTAGTCCTATGTATAATGAGACTTTTTATTAAGGAAAACAAAATATTGTGAACACAATTTTGTTTTAAACTTGAAGTGAATTTTGAATTAATTGGATGAATTGAATTTTTTTCTAGAAACTTTTTTCCTAAGTTTTTTATTTTTACTGAACCTAGTTCTTTATACCAGAAACTGGGGAGTCAGTCTTGACAGCACATTTTGCCTAGCCCACTCATTAATCAGTTCTATAAATCCTCTGAATTATTCCTGAAATCTGTCCGTCTCCACCTGATAGCCTTTTCCTTGGCCCACATCACCATCTTACCTCCCCTGGATGTATGCAATAGCCTTGTAACTGGTTTTCCTGCCCCAACCCCCCAACTCTTATTCCCACAGACCATTCTCATATAGCAATTATAGTGATCTTTTAAAATATATAAATTGGATCATCTTATACCCCTTTTAAAAATCTATAATGGCTTACCTTGTAATGGAATAAAAACCAAACTCTTTATGACATTTATCACTTTTTTTCTTACTTACCTGTTTGTTTGCTTGTTTATCATCCACCTTCCTCATTGTAACCAGCTCCTTGACAATGGATATCATGTCAGGGTTTTATCTCCCCACAGTTTCCCTAGAACCTAGCAGAATGCCTGACACGTAGTCACTAGTATTTATAGCATGAATGAGTGAACCCAGTCCTTGAGCACGGTGAGAAAGGGAGATAAGAAATGTATATACTTAAGACTAATATAATATATGAATTAAAACTATATATGAGAAGTACCAGTAAAGTGCTACAAGATTTAGTATTTACTTCAGACCTTGTCATAAAATTAGTATACAATAAATGCTGAATGAATGAATGAAACGTTTCCCAGCATCAAAAAGTGAACATGTTTTCTTTCAATAGGAAAACAGTGAAATAGTTTGATTCTGACTTTTCTCTGATCCTGTTTGTCTTTGTCACCCATCTGATGCCACTCTCCCATTGCTTCCTCTTCTTTGCCACTCTGGCTATCTTTCTACTCTTTTAAGTGTAGTGTGGTTCTTCCTCTTTTAGGGTCCTCACACTTGCGGAGACCCTAACTTCAAGCAGTACAGTTTTCTTTATAAATCTGAGATTTTTAAAAAAACATAGATATATGGTAAAAATAAATAAAAATACAATGTATCCACATATTGCTCAAGGATTAGGTTCCAAAGTAAGTGTATATAGTGAATGTCATGCATGAGTAATCTTAAGCTTGAAAATTCCATAATCTCTTCAATTAAAATATTGTCCACTGTCACCACTGTTACTCAGTTTTGTGTTAGACATTCTAGCTAGAGCAATTAGGCAAGAAAAAGAAATAAAAAGACATCCAGATTGGAAAGGAAGAAGTAAAACTCTCACTATTTGCAGATGACATGATCCTATATTTGGAAAATTCCAAGAAAACTATGACAAAGCTACTTGAGCTAATTAATACATTCTGCAAAGTGTTGGTATTCAAGATCAACATGCAAAAATCAGTAGTGTATCTATACACTAGTAATGAATTGTTCAAGGAGGAAATTAAGAAGAAAATTCCATACACAATAGCAAATAAAAGTATCAGGTATCTAGGAATAAATTTAACAAAGGATGTAAAAGATCTGTACACCTGAAATCAGGGACACAGACAGACATTTGTACGCCGATGTTCATAGCAGCCATATTCACATTTTCCAAAAGATGGAAACAGTCCAAGTGTCCATCAACCAATGAATGGACAAACAATATGCAGTATATAAATACAATGGAATATTAGTCATCAGTAAGAAGAAATGAAATCCTGAGACATGGATGAACCTTGAGGACATAATGCTGAGTGAAATAAATCAGACACAAAAGGACAGATATATGCTTTCACTAATATGAGCTAACTAGAGTAGGCAAACTCATAGTCACAAAATGTAGAATATAGGTTACCAAGAGAAAGATTGAAGCTAGAGAATGGAGAGCAGTTGCCTATTATGTACAGAATTTTTAATGAGATTGAACTTAATATTTGGAAATAGGTAGAGGTTAGGGTAGCTCATTGTTAGGATTACAAGTAATAAGTGCTGATTTTTTGTAGGTGAATTTGGTTGAACGTGGTTGTTTAGAGTCCTATACGTCACCAGAAGGAAAACTAGAGTTTTAAATATGAGATTATATAACACAGTGAACCTTGAGGTGAATATTATTTAAGATTAACACTACACAATGCATGGGGGTGGCCTAAGGGTACATCAACTGAGGAATGGAAGGGCAACTGTGGTGTATACAGACAGGGACTACTGAGCAGCTGCATGAATGAATGAAATTGTGAGGCATGCAACTAGGTGATGAGCCTTGAGGACAATAAGTTGAATGAAATAAGTCAGAAACAAAAAGACAAGTATTATCATACCTCACTCATATGGACTAAATGCAATGTACAATCTTGGAGAACTGAAATTGAGAGCATAGGCTATCACGTTAAGGCGTATTGGAAAGACTCCTACAGCAGTCACATCTATTCCGGAGTTGTAACTATTATTTCTAAATTCTGAGATGCTGAGCTATTTGTGTATAATCTGGTCATTCTCTGGAACTTTGGGTATTTGTGTGTGACACCTGAGACTCAGAGTTTGAGCTCTGAAGCCATGAAAGTCAGCATTACCCCATAAAGTAGCTGTTTAAAAAGTTGAAAAAGTGATCAGACTTTGACTAGAGATATGAATGGGGCTGATTTGGATAAAACTAAGGTAAATCAGAATACGGGGTAAGGGATGATATGGTCTATGCTTTGCAACTTCAGCTTCTGTGTGAGACCAAAGGAAAAGATGTTTATTTGGTGAAAAATTTATATTTTTGGTAGCACGATGTCTGATTTGACTTGATCAGTTTGTTCAAATACCATAATTACATGGAATCTTGAATAGGAAATAAGATCTTGTTGGTTTGTACAGGTTAGTGTGATGGCCTGATACCTCCCAGAGTAATTTAGGCAGAGAATAAAAAATATTTGCAATGTCCCCTTGGGGTACTGGGGAGAAAGGAGGAAATATTAAACTTCCCAATCTGAGGAATTCCTGATATTCCTATAAGCAGTGGGGATCCCCTCAATCTTGGGGCTCACTCCTATGAAACGTATTCCTGCAAAGGAGAAACTGAGCCTACTGATAATTAGCCTAAAAATCACCCCCAAAGAACCTCTTCTGTTACTCAGATGTGACCTCTCTAATCCAACTCAGTGGGTAAACTCACTGCCCTCCCATCTACTTGAAACGTGACTCCCAGGGGTGTAAATCTCCCTGGCAACGTGGGACAGGACTGCCAGGGATGAATCAGGACCTGGCATTATGGGATTGAGAAAGCATTATTGATCAAAAGGGGAAGAGAGAAATGAGACAAAATAAAGTTTTCATGGCTGAGAGATTTCAGAGTCAAGAGATTGTCCTGGAGGTTATTCTTATGCATTATATAGATAGCCCTTTTTTAGTTTTTAGTGTATTAGAATAGCTAGAAGGAAATACCTGAAACTGTTGAACTGTATTCCAGCAGCCTTGATTCTTGAAGATGATTGTGTAACTATATAGCTTTTACAATATGCCTGTGTGATTGCGAAAACTTTGTGGCTGATGTTCCCTTTATCTAGGGTATGGATGGATGAGTAAAAAATTAAGGACAAAAAATTAAAAAATAATCAGAGGAAGTGGTAAGAAGGGGTAAAAAATTGTGTAGATGAGAGGGAGGGGTAAGGGGCATGAGCTGTATGGGGTTTTCTTTTCATTTCTTTTCCTGGATTGATGCAAATGTTCTAAAAATGATCATGGAGTACACAAATGTTTGATGATATTGTGAGCCTTCGATTGTATACTTTGGATGTACTGTATGGTGCATGAAGATATCTCAATAAAAATATTTTTAAAAGATTAACACTATAAGTATGAATACAGTGAATTTTGAGGTGGACATTGCTTAAATTTGCCACTACAAATATAAATAAGTTCTTTCATGAACCAGTACAAGTGTATGATACTTCTACAAAGAGTTAATAGATTGGTATGGGGGGGGAAGTACCTATTGTGTGGTAGTTAGATTCAGGTGTCACCTTGACTAGGTGAAGGTGCCTAGTTCTATTGCTGTGGACATGAGCCAATGGCATGTGAACCTCATCTGTTGCTGATTACTTCTGCAGTCGGCTAGGAGGCGTGCCTGCTGCAGTGAATGATGTTTGATTTAATCGGCTGGTGCTTAAATGAGAGAGCTCAACATAGCACAGACCAAGCAGCTCAGCATACCTCATCACAGCACTCGCAGCTCAGGCCAGACCTTTGGAGATGCAGAAAGGAATCACCCCGGGGAAAGTTCCTGGAGCCCAGAGGCCTGGAGAGAAGGCCAGCAGAGATCACCCTCTGCCTTCCCACATAAGAAAGAACCTCAGTTGAAGGTTAGCTGCCTTTCCTCTGAAGAACTATTCATTAACTAAATAAATCCCCTTTTATTGAAAGCCAATCTGTCTCTGGTGTGTTGCATTCGGCAGCTAGCAAACTAGAACATATTGCAAGCTATGGATTGTAGTTAATTATATCTTAATATCTTTTCATCAGCAGTAACAAGTGTACCACACCGATACTCGGCATCAATAATAAGAAGGGATAAGAGTTATGGAGTGTTTTGGGTTTTCTTTTTTTATGTGTTAATTTTCTTTTTGGAGCAACAAAAAGCATTTAAAATTCAATATGATGATGACTGCATAACTAGGTGATGGCATTGTGAGACCTTTATTCTATACTTTGGATGGATTATATGATATATGATATCTTAATAAAATTTGGAGTTTAAAATTTATATCTTAGTTGTACAGGACACCCTATTGACAAAGTCTTATTCATGCTAAAGTTTGAGAACCACTAAACTAATCTAAATCAAGGAGCAAAAGAAATATCTATATCTGGACATTCAAACATTTTTGCCTTGAGAATAAGTGATGAATGAGGGACTGGTGGAAAATTATAATGTGTTCCTGCTTGCCTATAGGGCTTACTCCATTCACTGTAAGTTTGCCTAAATAACTTTGATACATATTAAAATTCTCCTTTGAGGAGAATTTAATTATATAATATATTAAAAAGCACTTAGCTCTGGAACTGGCACATACTAGATACTCAATGAATGGTTGATGAATTTGAATTTGTCTTGCTTCATCAGACTAACATACAAGAGTTTTTTTTAAGTAATGGAGAAGAATATGACTGCCTGCTTTTTGTATTTCCAAGTTGGTATTTCCTGTTGCAAATCCATTGAATTCCTCCATGACTCTTTTCAAAACATATTAGTAGGAAAAAAGAATAGAGCATAGTCAATGATAACTTTCTGTGCCTACTCCAACTTACAATTGCTTCGTTCTCAGAATTATAGCTGACTTTTTCATTCAGTAATACAATACTCATCCTTATACCCAGTATACTCACAGCTCAACTTTATACTCATCCTTGAACCCAGTATACTCACAGCTCAGCTTTATACTCATCCTTGAACCCAGTGTACTCACAGCTCAGCTTTATACTCATCCTTGAACCCAGTGTACTCACAGCTCAGCTTTATACTCATCCTTGTACCCAGTATACTCACAGCTCAACTTTATCAGGGTTGCTGCGATTTTCTTGACATATGTCACCAATATCGTTTTTGACTCTTGAAAAAAATGACTTTGGGGCTGGCTGGAGGGAAGTACCTGAAACTGTTGAACTGTATTCCAGTAGCCTTGATTCTTAAAGATGATTGTGTAACTATATAGCTTTTCATTGTGACTGTGTGATTGTGAAAACCTTGTGTTTGATGCTCCTCTTATCCAGAGTATGGACAGATGAGTAAAAAAAAAATGAAGATAAAAAATTAATAAATAATGGGGGAGGGGATAAAGGTAGAAAAATTGGGTAGATTTAAATACTGGTAGTCAATGAGAGGGAGGGGAGGGGTATGGAATGTATGAGCTTTTTCTTTTTGTTTTTTTTTTCTTGAGTGATACAAATATTCTAAAAATGATCATGGTGATGAATACACAACTCTGTGGTAATATTGTGAGGCGTTAATTGTACACCATTTTTGGATGGTATGTGTGTGAAGATTTCTCAAAAAATTTTTTTAATGATTTTTTTATGATTTGAAAATCCCCTTCATTCCTCAACTCCTGCTAGCCAAAGGATCACTAAATCCATATATTGTAAGAAGCATACCTATCCAGTATATCCTTTATGTACATTAATTTATGAACCAATAAATGTTTCATACACATTTGTGATTTTAAATGCTTATGACAATTGGATCAAAGGAATACTAGTCTAAAGTATGAGTACTGCAGAAAACCTGTGATGAAATTTTAATTATAAAGGACATTGAATATCTTAGGATGACAACTCTATGTTATCTATCATAGATGTAACACTGAATTTGAAAGAGGGAAAATGCAGTTTTTACTTCTGCTTAAAACCGACTGTGTCTCTAGTAAATTATTGAGCCATTCTATGCTTCAAGCTTTATCTTGGTTAAAGTTATCACCTGTATTAGCTTCTGTAACAAATTACCACAAACCTGATGGTTTGAAACAACAGAAACTTATTCTCTCATAGTTCTTGAAGCTAGAAGTCTGAAATCAAGGTGTCAACAGGGCCAGGCTCTCTCTAAAGGCCCTTAGGGAAGAAACCCTCCTTGCTTCTTGGGGCTTCTTGTGGTTGCCAACAATCCTTGATGTTCCTTGGCTTGGGCAGCATGAGTCCAAATGACTCTGCCTTCGTTGTCACACGGCAATTTCCCTGTGTATTTCTGTGTCCCTGTGTCTCTTATGGCCTCATTGTGAGGACCCCAGTCATTTAATTTAGGGTCCACCCTAATCTAGTATAACCTCATCTCAACCTGGTTACATCTGCAAAGACCCTATTTCTGAATAAAGTCACATTCACAGATACGGATTAGGACTTCAGCATACCTTCTGGGGGACACAGTTCAATCCACAACACCATCCCCATTGTCTTTGGTTGACTGGATTTTTCTGGAAATTGCCCAATGTATTTATATAAAGAAAAGTTGCAGATTAAAATAAAGTGTTAACTGACTTGGGGAGCTCATGCAAATTTTTTTCTTATTCAACCCTGGAAAGCTGAACTCGGCATCAAGCAAGGTATATTGTTGTAGATGCACCAGGCTAAATGATTTTAAGGTCTTTGAGACCATTAGTTCAGAGATGCTGTATAAATAGAAACCAATACCGGATTTTTCTTCTCAATTCTGCCAAGCAAGTTACAGTATACTTTCAAAAAAAAAAAAAAGACAAAATGCAGAAGCATAGATTATCCATCTCTTTTGACTCATCCATCTTTTTTCCTGGGTTATTTGGATAGTTTCGTGAGATTTATATCCTCATGTTTCCCCCCTCTTTTTTCTGACTAGCAATTGAGCAAAGTTTTAGATACTTTATCTCAGTGCATTTCCTACTAATAACTTTGTAACTTTATCTCAGTGCATTTCCTACTAATAACTTTGTAACACGTACTATGTTTTCCTTATTATACTAAGCTGAGGTTTAGAGAAATTAAACAACTTTCCCCAAACACACAATTAATAAACAACAGATCCTGATCTTGAATTGTGCAGTCTGTTTTTTTTTTCAGGCAGAATTATTCGAAGAAGGCCCTACCTACGTGCATAATCTAACCAGATAATGCAATAAAAACCTTGAAGTTGGATTCGAGTTTATAATCGCTAATGGAATTGAATCCTATATTACTCCCTAAAAGGTAGTTTGAAAAAAATTATGAGGTTACCACAAATTTGGAGGATATATAAGTCTTTTCTGAAAAATTTTAATAAAATGAGCTTTAATAAGCAAAGGTTTTAGATAACATTAACTCACCAAAATACCTTAAAGGCTCTTTTTTAATGTTCACAGAAAATACAGTACATCCTAACTGGGCTTGTTTAGAAGATTTATATTTTTCCTGTCTTATAATGTGATGTATATATAACTGCTGAAGAAACTGTATGACAAAATCTATCACGGGGAAAATAAGGGTGAGATTTGTATCAGAGAAATCCAAGTAATTTGTAAAGCTCTTTCATTTAGAAGAATATTATAGGCAGGAAGATGGTACTGAAAGAAGAGGTTGGAGATGTGAAATTCAAATCTATCTTACATAATTTTGCCAAAGCCAGCCATTTAAAAAAATGTATACAGAAGATCCAATTGGAATCTTTAAAAGAGAAAGACATTTGTAGTAGTGAAAGTCATTGAGTAGGAGGATCCCATATAAAATACTGGGTAATTAATAGCTCGACACCAACAATACGACTCTCCACTAGGGTGCCTGTGTAGTTTCAGATGTCATATGAGCATCTCAAAAACCAGGAGCGTGTGAAAAAGCTTCCTGGAGTTTCTGATCATTCCCTCTACCTTTCTGGGATCTGGTTTCTTCATCTATATCCAAATCATTGGGTTTTTGTGAGGATTAAATGAGATAATGTGTATAGAAGTAATATGTAAACTGTTCAGTGCTAAGGCATCAAGATGCGGGATGGGGGCAAAAAGCCAACAATTACTTGATGTGGTGCATTGTGAATATATGAATAGATGCTTTTGAGGATTGGCCCTTCTTAGATGTGTAGGTTGTATTTTTTGTTTTTTGTTTTTACAATTAGCAGGCACAATGGGTGTACTGTGGCCTTCATCTAGACTGAGCTTAGATCATGTTTGGGAAATAGTTCAAATTTAAGGAACCTCGACTCCATTTTTTGAAATTAGAAAAAATCGAAAGGATCCAAATCAGTGAATGAATACTTTGGCCAGAATCCCACTTGTGAACAAGGATGTTCTTTAGTGCCAAATTACTATCTTAATTTCTTCTCTAAAATCCCAAGAATTAGAAAGAGAAATACGGCCAAGAAAGAGGTCCTGAGTTGAATGGAAACTTGGAACAGGTTTTAATGGCAATACTGGAAGCCAGAAATTAACTTAAATACAAACTTATGAATTTTGGAAAGGCCATTTCTCTTCCTTTAAGGTATGTGTTGAATCTTGACAAGGATATCAATACTCATTTTAGTGAACTAGAAACATGGGGTTAACCTAGGAAGCTATTTTATTGTTTTAGAAGAACTCAACTTGCTGCTGGATTGGCCTGAATGCTTCATGCCTCCATGTCTTGAGTCATTGATAAAATGTTGAAGGGGACAAGACCAAGGGTAGATCTCTGTAGTCCCCAGCTAGAATTCTCCTTCCAGGGTGGCGCATCCCATTAATAAGCACTCTTTGGCCTGGTTGTCCAAACACTTATGAAATCGCCTAGTTATACTGTCTTGCAGACTTTCATTCTTCATTTCTTCTGCACGGATATTTGGTGGTGGGGGTGTGGGGTGTGGGGCTTTGCCCATTGTCTCAATTCCAGGTGGACTATACCTATAGCATTTCCCTTATCAATGATTCCAGTAACTGAAAGTCTAAAATGTCCTTGTGGATTTTATTTTAAGTCTATGTGGTTGGTTTGATGTTACCAGTTTTTAGTTAAACCGAGGTTATCCTTAGTATGACTGTCTTCATTTCTAAGTGCTCATAAACCACCAGTTTAATAATGGTAGAAGTTTTAAAGAAAGTTATATCAAGCTCAATGACACTTTTAAAAAAATGGAAATTTGGTTCTTCTGTAAGTTTTTTTTATTACACTGGAATGTCATTTACCTGACTATAGTCACAGCTTATAACCCTTTCATGCTTTCTGTCTCCTCACTGATTTTGGACTTCTAGTTCCAGTTAACCATTTTCTTTAATGAAAAGTAAGGGGCTTAGATGAGGTACTTTCTAAATATTCCTCAACCTTTAATATTCTGTGTTTCTTATTAGGCCATCTCAATTAAGAACACTAATAGAAGAAGGTAGGGCCCCCGAAGAATTGAATAGGTTGGTTTTATGTTATCTGTTAAATTATGCAATCTGCTTTTAGCCTATTTCTCCTTTTTTATCATCTAAAGATAGAGTCACTATTTATTTTAAGCAATATTCAGAAGCCTCAGCAGATAGTATACTAGTTTCTCAGAATTAAAAATTGAGAGTACCACTCCCTAAAAGCCAATTATTAATGCCAAATATCTGACAATGTATTTTCTCTAGAGGGGGATGTGAAAAAATTCAGCTGTCATGTTACATGAAAATTATTTTTTCTTCCACCTATTCACTGGATACTATATCTGTAAATAATGCTGTTATCATATGGGTAAGCGTTTTACTCATAGACATGCATAAAGATTACGAGTCCTGTGGCTTTTTAATAAGATGGAATTTTTAAATTATCCTCAATCACACTGAACATTGGGGATGTCCATTTGTCTTCTTTTGAAATTATATAACATGGAACTTCTGGGAAGATGGAAGAATAGTGTAGGCTGAATTTACCCCTGTTCCATGGAACAACGAGAGAAGTGACAGAAAAAGGAAGGACAGCAGTTCCAGGGTGCAAGTGACCTGAGAGGGTCTTCTACACTGTATAAGGAGATCCTGGATGGAAAAGCAGAGGAATTGGGAGGGAGAGAATGGAGTGAGTGTGCTCTGTCGTGACCCACTGGGGAAAAGAGGCCATGACCAGGAAAATGCCTGCCCCCACAGCTATCAACGGAGATCAGCCCCTCAACTCCATAGTGTGGGGTGCCCTTAGGGAACCCAGAAGCCAACAAACTTGTTTTCCCTGCTCATACAGACCATACAGCTAGTGCACAGAGCCTGCTGTTTCCTTTTCCATATGGAGTCCCAGAGCCCTCAGTAGTGCATGGATGGGGAGGTGGGAACAAAGAAGCAAGCCATGTTGTGCCCTGCACCCCATGTCCTGGTGCCCTGCAACCCATACCCCATGTCCTGCCCTGCACCCCAGGCCTCTGCACCCCACGTTCCACACCCCAATGCCACACTCTGTGCTCCCATGCAGGCAGTTGAAATACCCAGTCCCACAGCCCAGGCTCATTCCAAGTGGGAGCCTTGGGGCCACCAGACCCATCAGACCCACAAGTGGAATCACTGCTGAGGTGCACACTGCCCACCTCCTAGCTCCAGGGTTGGTGGCTTTTAGCACACACTAGGGCCAGTGGACCTGGCTTGAATTGCACCTGGTCTTCATCCAGTTCAGCAGGCTGCCACAGTTGGGCAGTGGCAGGCCTAAGGAGAAGACAAGGCCCAAGAGTGCCATCTAAGAAGAAACAGAAAGTGCGGTCTGGTAAATTGCCTATCTGTCTAACCTTAGAGAGATTCTCAGGTAGAGTTGCATCTCCTGAATGAAGTCCAGGCTTTGATTTGGCAGGGAGTTACTAACAAACCAAGCCCAAAAGGAGACCATCAATGCAAACCGAAGAAAATACAAAACTTTAGATGACTGAGGGAAATCAACTTTCAAAGTAACCTCTATCAGGACAATCAAATGCCTTGAAGCCAACAGAAAATTACAAAGCATACGGAGATATAGGCTTGTATTAGTTCAGCCAAATAATCAAATTAAAACACTGGAGGAGACACAGAATTTGGAACAACTAATCAGAGATGTTCTTATAAATCTCCTAAATAATTTCAATGGTTTAGCAAATGACATATAGGATATCAAAAGACACCAGAAGAGCATGAAGAAGAAATTGGAAGAATAAATGGAAAACTAGCAGATCTCATAGAGATGAAATATACTGAAGATCAAATTTAAAATATACTAGGGACACACAACAGCAGATTTGAGGAAGCAGAAGAAAGAATAAGTGAATTAGAGGACAGGACAATTGAATTTATTTATTTTTGTTTGTTTCTTTTTTTTTGGGGGGGTGCATGGTCTAGGAATTGAATCTGGGTCTCACGCATGGAAGGCAGGCATTCTAACCACTGAACTACCCATGCACCTCCACCCCTGACAATTGAATTTTTTTTTTTTTTTTAACATGGGCAGGCACCGGGAATCAAACCTGGGTCCTCTGGCATGGCAGGGAAGCGTTCTTGCCTGCTGAGCCACTGTGGCCCACCCCCGACAATTGAATTTTAATACACAAAATAACAAACAAATGGCAAAAAAGATGAAAAAATCAGAACTGGATCTCAGCAAAATGGGACAATACAAAGCACACAGATACAAGTATCATCAATGTTAGTTTGTAAGCTGCTGGAATCAATATACCAGAACTAGAATGGAGTTTACGAAGGAGAATTTAATAAGTTACAAATTTACAGCTCTAAGGAAATGGAAGTTTCCAAATTAAGGCACTAACAAGAAATTACCTTCACTCAAGAAAGGCTGATGGGTCAGGAACACCTCTGTCAATTGGGTGGTCATGTGGTTGGCATCTGCTGATCCCTTCCTCCTGGGCTCCATTGCTTTCAGTCTCTGTGTGGGCATGCCTCACTTTGCTTCACTGGAGCTGGCTTTCATCTCTTGGCTTCCCTTGGGTCTCTCCAGGTCCTGGCTTGCTTCACATCTCATGGCAACATCTGCTGGGCTCCAAGCATCTCCAAACATCCATGTCTCTGTTCTTCACATGTCAGATCTGTGTCAGCTCTGCTGTGAAGGTTCTGTCAGCTCTGAGGCTTCTATCATTTCCTCTTTTAAAGAAGTCCAGTAAACTAATCAAGACCCACCTAGAATAGGTATAGTCACATCTCCATCTAATCAAAAGTCACACCCACAATTGGGTGCGCCACACCTCCACTGAGATAATCTAATCAAAGATTCCAACCTGCTTTTGAATCAAGATTTTTAAAAATGGTTGCACTATAAGATTTAATCAGTACTAAATCATGGCTTTTCTGGGGTACATAATACTTCCAAACTGGGCAATCAGTGTCCCATATGGAGAAGAGAAGAGTAAACAGCTAGGAAGATTAGTTGAGGAGATAATGGCGGGAAACTTCTCAACCCTTATAAAAGACATAAATATGCAAATCAAAGAAGTCCAATGAACCCCAAATAGAATAAATCCAAATAAGCTTACTCCAAGACATACTAATCAGTCTGTCAAATGTTGAAGAGAAGCAGAAAGTCTTGAAAGCACCAAGAGAAAAATAACTCACCATATACAAGGAAAACCATGTAAGACTGATTTTGGACTACTTAACAGGCACCATGGAGGTGAGAAGGCAGTATTATGATATATTTAAGATCCTGAAAGCAAAAGTCTTCCAACCAAGAATTATTTATCCTGCTAAGTTGTCTTTCAAAGTGAGGGAGAGATTAAAATTTTAACAGACAAACAAAGACTGAGAGAATTTGTCAACAAGAGACCCGCCCTGCAAGAAATACTAAGGGGAGTTTTGTAGGCTGATAAAAAAAAGACAGGGGAGGAAGGTCTGGGGGAGGGCACAAAATTGAAGAGTATCAGTAAGGGCAACTTAAAGGATAAAAAGAAAGAGAGAGAAATTATTATATAGATCTGACAAAAAACCAAAGGATAAGATGGTAGATTCAAGAAATGCCTTTACAGTAATAGCTTTGAATGTTAATAGACTAAACTCACCAATTAAAAGATACTGACTGGCAGAATAGAATAAGAAATATGATCCATCTGTATGCTACTTGCAAGAGACTCATCCTAGACCCAAGGATACAAGTAGATTGAAAGTGAAAGGATGGAAAAAGATGTCCATGCAAGCTGTAACCAAAAGAAAGCAGGAGTAGCTATACTAATATCAGAAAAAACACTCTTTAAATGCAAAGACATCATAAGGGACAAGGAAGGATATTACATATTAATAAAAGGGACAGTTCACCAAGAAGAAATAGCAGTCATAAATGTTTGTGCTCCTAATCAAGGAGCTCCAGAGTACATGAGGCAAACACTGGGAAAACTGAAGGAAGCAATAGATGTTTAAACAATAATAGTAGGGGACTTTAATACACCACTCTCCTCTATAAATAGAACAACCAGATAGAGAATCAACAAGGAAATAGAGAACTTAAACAATTTTATAAATGAATTAGACCTAACAGACATATATAGGTCATTACACCCCAAAACACCAGGATGTGCTTTCTTCTTTAGTGCTCGTAGAACTTTCTTCAGGATAGATTATATGCTGGTCTATATCAAAGCAGGTCTTTATCAATTTAAAAAGATTGAAATTATTCAAAGCACTTTCCCTGATCACCACAGAATGAAGCTGGAAATCAATAACCACCAAAGAACCAGAACTTTCATAAATATATGGAGATTAAATAACACACTTTAAACAATCAGTGGGTCAAAGAAGAAATTGCTAGAGAAATTGGTAACTATCTGGAGACAAATGAAAATGAGAATATAATATATCAGAACTTGTGGGATGAGGCAAAGGCAGTGCTGAGAGGGAAATATTTGCCCTAAATGCCCATATTAAAAAATAAGAAAGAGCAAATATTGAGGATTTAACTACTTCACCTGGAGAAACTAAAGAAAGAATAGCAAACTAACCCCAAAGCAAATATAAGAAGAGAAAGAACAAGGATTAAAGCAGAAATAAATGAATTAGAGAACAAAAAAAAAGGAGAGAATCAATAAAACCAAAAGGTGATTCTTTGAGAAAATCAATAAAATAGATGGACCCCTAGCTAGGCTGACAAAGAAAAGAAGAGAGAAGATGCAAATAAACAAAATCAGATATGGGGGGGGGGGGAGAAGAAATGGCAAAAAATCATAAGAGAATTTTATGAATAACTATACAGCCACAAATTTAGATAACTTAGATGAAATGGACAAATTCCTAGAAACACACAAACAACCTTCACTGACTTGGTAAGAAATAGAAGATCTCAACAAACCAATCCCAAGTAAGAGATTCAATCAGTCATCAAAAATCTTCCTACAAAGAAAAACCCAGGGCCAGAGGGCTTCACAGGGGAATTTTATCAAACATTCCAAATAGAATTAATACCAATCCTGCTCAAACTCTTCCAAAAAGTAATGAGGAAAGTGGAAGATTACCAAACTCAAGAAAGAAAAACTAAAGGCCAAACTCCCTAATGAATATAGATGTAAAAATTCTCAACAAAATACTAGCAAATCAAATCCAGCAACACATTAAAAGAATTGTATACCACAACCAAGTGAGGTTTATACCAGGAATGCAAAGGTAGTTCAACACAAGAAATCAATCAATGTAATACAGCACGTTAAATAGAAAAGGTAAATCACATGATCATCTCAACTGATGGTGAAAAAAGCATTCGACAAAATTCAGCTTCCTTTCCTGATAAAAGCGCTTCAAAAGGGTGGAATCGAAGGAAACTTCCTCAATATGAAACAAAAGAACAAATATTTTATGGTCTTTTTTAGAAAATACTATAAGAAATTTGAAGCCTAGTTTGTGTGCTCTTATAGCAGTCACATTTACTCCAGAGCTGTAACTGTTATTTCTAGATTTTGACAGGCTGTGCTATATATGTATAACCTAGTATTTCTCTGTAACTTTGGGTACCTGTGCAACACTTAAGACTCAGAGCCCTAGTTCGCAGTTCTGAAAGTCAGCATTGCTATATACAACTGTTAAAGGAACTAAAAAAGAGATTAGGCTTTAATTACAGATTAAAAAGAAGCCCATCTGATTGGGACTAAGGTAAATGGGAATACAGGGTAAAGCATAACATTGTCTGTATTTTAGAACTGCATGTACTGTATGAGACCAAAGGAAGAGAGGTTTATTTTGTCCCAAACTTAATTTTCTGTAGCCCATAACCTAACTCACCCTGTCTGAATAACTCATTTAAACGACCCAAACACATGGAGTCAAGAATGGAAGTAAGGGCTTGTAATTCTGTATAGCTTAATGTAATATCCAGATACATACCAAAGTATGTTGGGCAGTTAATTAAAAAGTATTGGCAAAGTCCCCTGAGGGTAAAAAATGTGGAACTATTAAATTTTATCACCAGAGAAACCCCTTATAATGTCTCAAACATTAGGGACTCCCAAGTCAATAAGCCAAGCCCTTGATCTTGAGGCTTGCTCTTGTGAAGCTTATTTATGTAGTAAACAATCTTATCTTATCTATAGTTATGTCTGAGTTACTTCCAGAGGACCTCTTTTGTTTCTCAGATGAGGCCTCTCCCTCTCTAAGCCCAAATCTGCAAGTGAAATCATTGCTGTCCTCACTACGTGGGACGTGACATCCAGGGGTGAAATTCTTCCTGGCAATGTGGGATATGATTCCCAGGGATAAGCCTGGTTCTGGCACTGTGGGATGGACAACACCTTCCTGACCAAAAGGGGAAAAACAATCGTAACAAATAAGGTGTCAGTGGCTAAGAGAGTTCAAATTGAGTGGAGATTTGAAATTGAGTAGCCTACCCTGGAGGCTACTTTTATGCAAGCTTTAACTAGACATTGCTACTTATCATAGTTTGCCAACCCCCAACCAAAACCATCCATGCCATCCCTAAAGATTCTAGGGCTTTATCTGAGATTCTACAAAGGTTCCATGCACTCAGATTATTTTCCAGAGACCTACAACCTCCAGTTGTATTCCTAGATAAGTCCTAAAACCCAGAGGGACCAGACTGTCCAAGAACATCAACTACTTCCATCCCCCTATCCTATATTATCAACAGCCCTTTCCAACATGAAAAAGATAGAATGGGCATGGCCCAAATACCTCTAAAGATTGGGAGAAGGACCAAACGAGGAGGAGGAGTTGTAACATAGAAGATAGGATTTAACAAATGAGTATGATTGCTGAATCATTACATTTATATTTCTTTTAGTTTCTACTGTCTTGGAGCAGCTAGAAGGAAAAACCTAAAATTGTGACACTGTAACCCATACCAAACTCTAAAATCTGTTCTACAGCTAATTGTTGCAGTGTGCTTTGAAATTTATTGCTTTTTTGTATATATATTATTTTTCACAATTTCAAATAAATAAAGAGATAAATAATTAAATAAAAGTCCTTTGAGGGAATGGAGAAAAAATGTGAAACTATTAAACTTTACTACCAGGAAAACCCCTGATACTGTCTCATACGTTAGGGACTCCCAGGTCAATAGACCAAGCCCTTTGTGTTGAGACTTGCTCTTATGAAGTTTATTTCTGTAGCTGAGAAGCTAAGCCTACCTACAGTTATGCCTAAGAGTAACTTCCAGAAAACCTCTTTTGTTGCTCAGATACGGTCTCTCCTTCTGTAAGCCCAACTCTGCAAGGAAAATTATTACTCTCCCCATTACATCTAGGGGTGAAAGTCTCCCTGGCAATGTGGGATGTGACTCCCAGGGATGAGCCTGGCCCTGACACCGTGAGATCACCAACACCTTCCTGACCAAAAGGGGGAAAAGAAATGTAACGAAGTAAGGTATCAGCGACTAAGAGAGTTCAAAGAGTCAAGAGGCTGTTCTGGAGGTTACTCTTATGCAACTTTCAGCTAGATATTGCTGATTTCCGCAGTTTGTCAAACCCCAACCAACGCCATTCCCATTAACCCTAAGGAACACATAGGGCTCTGAGATTTTACAAACGTTTCACAGACTAAGATTACTTTCCAGAAGCCTCCAGCCTCCAGATGGTTCCTAGGCCAGAGAAGTCCTGAAATCCTGAGCAGCCAGCCTCTCCAGAACTTCAACTAGTTCTATCCCCCTATCCCATATTGTCAACACACCTTTCCAACATGAAAAAGTTAAAATGGGCATAGTATCCCTAAAGATTGGGAGAAGGATTAAAGGAGAAGGAGAAGTTGTAACAGAGAAGATAAGATTTAACAAGTGAGTATGACTGCTGAATCATTATATTGATACTTCTTTTTGTCTCCAGTGTTTTGGAGCAGCTGGAAGGAAAAATCTAAAATTGTAGAACTGTAACCCATACCAAACTCTGAAATCTGTTCTATAATACTTGTTACAGTGTACTTCAACATTTATTGTTTTTTTGTAAATATGTTGTATTTCACAATAAAAGTGTTTAAAATGTATATAACATGCTCAGTTTGTGGAGCGACATAAATGCATAAATGAAAAGCAAAAACTAGATCCTTCCTATTTGGTGGATATCCATAATGGCCAGACAAACGTCTGATCGAACTAATGAGCATGTCCCATTTGCCCTGTGGCTGAAAGGCTCCAGATTGTTTGGTTTCCTGAATTAAAATTATTTTTAATGATGCTGATACTAAAGAAAGGAAATTTTATGTGATTCAGGAGAGATCACTGACAGTCAGTATTTTTCTTGTATGCTTAGTGAAGTTATGTTGTGATTGGTTTTGTGCCTGTGCCCAATGGCCTCATCACAAATGCATTTTACAAATACAATTAAGGGAAACAATTGAGGAGTAGTATTTCAAAGTTCTTATCTAGCTTGTAGGTAAACAAACAAAATGCCCTCTCTTACACCACTTCCCACATCATGTCATTTTCCTTGTTAGTTATGAGCAGAGAATATCTTTGTTTCATAATTTTTAATTACAAAGTAGAAAGAATGATAATATATTACTTTTGAGCAGAGCCTTTCTTAGAGTCCAGCATCTTTATTAGTGGGATTCAGGTTTCCATGTTTGAAATACTTTGTTTCATATCTTCATTTGACAAATTTAAAGGAATAAATCCATAGTAAAGTCATTGCAGGCTTTTGAGCCCTCCCTCTGAGACTAGATGTGGTCTGTCCACATACAATGGGAGGGAAATGCCTGAAATGTAACACCTCTTCTTGGATTTGCAAAAGTGAGCCTGAAGAAAATGAAGAAATACACATGTATTTATTGAGAATCTACAAAGTTTTCTATACTGTGAACCATACACAGAAATACAAGACATGGCTCTTACTTTCAGGTTGCTTATAATTACGGTAAAAGATAATATTGAAGTATTTGGATGAATTAAAAAATGAGGCATGTTAGTCTATATTAGCATTCAGAAATATGCCACAGACTGCACAAAGGGAAACATCATTGCGCTTAGAATAGACAATGTTTCATGGATTAGGTGGGTGTTGAGCTTGACCTTTAATGTTTATAGGATTTAGAAAGGGGGAGAGAAAAGCAGCAGCTATTTCTGTTAGAAGGAATTGCACAAGTAATGTTGTAAATTTAGTTATGTTAAAAAATGTTAATTGAGCACCTCTGTGCCAAACTCTGTACTGGGTGCTGAGGATTACAGCTTGTTTGAGAACTTCTCCCATACTCCGTTGCTAAAATATTTCCCACATCCTAACAAGGTGAGTCTGTTGTGAGGGAACAAATTCCTTTAAGGAATTTCATGATAGATGTCCTTTCTCTTGGTGATAAAGAAAGGGGTGGGTTTTTCTTTCTGTGTTCAAAATATAGGACAAACCCTAGAAATAGTTGGGAAAAGAATAATCGGGAAAATTTAACTTCTGTGCGCCCTCAGCTTTCCCATCACCGTTGATTTCCTATTGGGCATAACTGTAGATGCTTACCTGTGTCTCATACCTGAAAGACTCTGCTGTCTATAGACCATCAATTAATGTGTTACCTGATAATAATAAATTATTGCATTTAATAATAATAATAATATACTTATTGTGAAAATTGCTTTACATACACTGTGCCCTGTAATCTTACCAATAGCCCATTGAGTTTTACTTGATACTCTTCCCCCAATTAAAATGAGTAAACTCATGGCCAGGTTAAGTAACAAGGCCACACAGTCCTTGGCAGAGGTGTGACTGACCCCAGTGTCTGTGTTCCCAATCACTGTGCTATTCTGCTTTTTAATAGGGGGTTCTTGAAGGTCCAAGAGAAGGAATGCACAATAGTGTAGTTGAGGCATTAAACATTAGTATTTGTAGACAGGGTACTTGCCAGAAGTCTACAAGATCACATTCCACCAACTGGTATGGCTGGCAGGGGCACTTGATTTGGGAGGCACTAAATCAAGTGCCAAATATAGGGTAGACTGTCTCTTAGTACAGTGTCTTTGAAAAAGCAGCTGCCTGTGTTGGCCCTTTATTTGCCTTCTCAGTCATTGAGGGAGTAAATAATAAGTGAAACTTATGATCATGATACCTCAAAATGGACAACCTGGCAGGTGTCCTTGTTGGAGGATGGTGATATTACTGAAAGATGAGCCCTGGTTTTTCTCCCTAGATATGACACTTCGGGGGACTTCCATTTTAAAACATCACCAAGTTGAACATTTAGTTATAAGAAAAAAATCACCAATGCTCTGTCACTTTAATAACTTCCCTAAGAGCCGGTCAGTACCCAGTGGCCAGGTTTCTGAGCTGTGAGCAGAGGTGGCAGTAGCTGTGAAGGCCTGGGAGGAGATAAGGGGGGAAGAGGTCACTCTTCCTGACAATTTACAACTTGATTCCACTTATAAGCCATTTATTTTAGAAATAAGTAATGGGTGAGGACATAGGCCAGGCCTACAATTCCTGCATTTGCGAGATTAAGGCTTTCCGAGATCAAATTACCACAGTTAGCAGAGACAGAGTTACTGTAGGGACATTTTGGGAGGACGCAGACAGAAGAGAGAGAAGCCAGAGACCTAAAAAAGGAGACAGGAATAGAATGTGATGGAAATTGCTTCCCACTCTGCACCCTTGAGGGAACAAAGAGGACAAATAAGCAGCAGTGATAGAAGCAAGCTGGGAGCTTCTCTGGAGTAAAACTGGTTAGGACTTAGAGTGTTGCTGACGAGTGCACTTGGTGGGTGGAAGATGTGCTAGTCCAGCCCTTTGGAATCTGGGTGTCTGGATCTTTACCTTGCCCCCTTCAACTGCCTCCTTAAAGAGGGAAGCATGCCAAATGTCAGGTCTCATTCTGGCTTCCACAGAGGAAGATCTAGGAGTGAGAGGGAGATGAAGACATCTTAGCGAGTGCTTTTTGCATGTGCAGCAATGGATTTTAAAATCCAGTGGAAGAGACGAGAGGACCTAGGATGGATTGTGAATGCCCAGAGGGGGAAGCAGAGACAATGACACAGCACGGAAAGGCTTCCTCTGATCCTTCTTACTCACTGAAGAGAACTGGTTGTCTGTTGTCTCTGCAGCAATACAGGGAATGGAGGCAAAGAGGTCTAAAGGAGCCTTATATTTATGGAAGAGGAGTTGCAGCCATTGAAATTGTTGACTGTTGTAAGCTATATCCCAGCCTTCTTTATTTTACTTAATAACAGCAGATTTTTAATCATTAATGGAGTCTGAATTCCAGCCTGGCTTGGGGGATCAAGAGTATCTCTCTTGATTTAAATTTTTTGCAGACTCCCGAAGACATTGTCATTCATTAAAGAAAAAAGATTTAAAATCACTATTGGAAGAACAAAGAAAAATGTCTTGATAAATGAAACAGATTTGAAGATGATGAAAAGCTTGTATCTCTTAAAATTTTTACCAGATTTTCCCCAAAGTTTGCCTACAGCTTTGTGGAGCCTTTTTTTTTTTTTTTAAAGGAGAGCATTTTAAACACTGAAATGTTGGTTCTTTGCCAAGGCACACACTGAAAGTCAGGGCCATCTGGCTGGGAACAGAATTCAGTTTTAGGCTTGCACCCCGAAAGAGGACCGCACTTGCGGGAGTTGAACACTCTCTGCAGTGCTTAGGAGCGTTCTAGGGGAAATGTGGGGGTCAGGTAAAGAATCCCTCTGCTGTCCCCATCGCCGCCAACTCCAGGGCGCCTTTCCCGAGTTTGTTCCCTTTGAATTCAACGTGGAGCCGCCGCCCAGGTGCCCTTACTTAGAGCTAAGGCCCCTCGGTTTATTTTCCTAAATCGTGCTTGGAGATTGTTTTCTGCGGAGCTGATAGCACGAGTCCTGGTGATTTAACTGCTTTGCCCAGAGTAGTCTCCTTACAAGACCTGCGAGGCTGCGGAGAGGCCGTGGAGGCTGAATGAACTGGGCGGTGGGGGCTGGGGAAAGGGCGTGGCTTTCTTCCCGCGGTCTGCTGGGATTCGGCAGGTCCAGAGCGAAGGAGACGGGGCTGGAGCGGTTGGAGCAGCTGAGCAGTCCGGGGTCGCTGACCGCCACCTCGTTGCGGAACCGGAGCCGGACTTGCGGATCACTCCTCCCCCTCCCCTTCTGCCGCCTCGTCCCTCCTCCCGGAGCAGCCGCGGCAGCAGCAGTGGCAGGAAGCGAAGCCGGACTTCAGCGCCTCCAAGGCGAGCGGAGGAGCTGGGATATGGGGAGTCGGCGGGGGCGACCGGGCCGGGAGCCCATAGGAGGGCCTCTTAGGGGAGCGGCCCCGGGCGTCTGCTAGCGCGTGAGCCGAGGGGGAGCGGGCGCAGGGCGGCACGAGCGGAGGCGGAGGCGGGGCCCGGGCGTGGAGCAGGGCTGGGGAAGCAGCTGCCTCCGGCCCTGCCTGGCTGCCTCCGCCGCGGCTGGTGGCTATGGAGCTGGCGGCCACCAGACCTGGGTCGACGGCGCATCCACGACTCCAGCGGCCCATGCCCTGGCTGTTGCTGCCTCTCCTGCCGCTGCTCCTGCCGGGCCCTGCGGCTTCTCAGCTGCGGTACTCGGTGCCGGAGGAGCAGGCACCCGGTGCACTTGTGGGCAACGTGGCCAGTGCGCTGGGGCTGGAGCTGCGGCGCTTGG
Source organism: Tamandua tetradactyla (assembly GCF_023851605.1). NCBI lineage: Eukaryota > Metazoa > Chordata > Mammalia > Pilosa > Myrmecophagidae > Tamandua > Tamandua tetradactyla. The sequence continues at coordinate 21,030,574 of NC_135346.1, forward strand.
GGCCGGGCTGCCTGCGCATCAACCATCAGGGTGCGCCCAGCCCGCGCTACCTGGAGCTGGACCTGACAAGTGGAGCGCTCTTCGTCAACGAGCGCATTGACCGGGAAGCGCTGTGTGAGCAGCGGCCTCGCTGCCTGCTCAGCTTGGAAGTGCTGGCGCACAGCCCCGTGGCGGTGAGCGCGGTGGAGGTGGAGGTACTGGACATCAACGACAACTCGCCCCGCTTCCCGCGGCCAGACTACCAGCTTCAGGTAAGCGAATCCGTAGCGCCTGGCGCGCGCTTTCACATAGAGAGCGCGCAGGACCCCGACGTGGGCGCCAACTCCGTGCAGACCTATGAGCTCAGCCCCAGCGAGCACTTCGAGTTGGACCTTAAACCTCTGCAGGAGAACAGCAAAGTCCTGGAACTGGTGCTGCGTAAGGGCCTAGACCGTGAGCAGGCTGCTTTGCACCGCCTGGTTCTCACAGCCGTGGACGGGGGCAGCCCAGCCCGTTCGGGCACAGCGCAGATTTCGGTGCGTGTCCTGGACACCAACGACAACTCCCCCGCCTTTGACCAGTCCACTTACCGGGTCCAGCTGCGAGAAGACGCGCCAGCAGGCACCCTGGTGGTGAAGCTGAACGCCTCAGACCCTGACGAGGGCTCCAACGGCGAGCTCAGGTACTCCTTGAGCGGCTACACATCCGCCCGGGAGAGGCAGCTCTTCAGCATCGATGCCGGCACGGGGGAGGTGCGAGTAAGCGGGGCGCTGGATTACGAGGAGGCCTCCTCCTACCAGATCTATGTGCAGGCTACTGACCAGGGCCCAGTGCCCATGGCGGGTCACTGTAAGGTGCTAGTGGACATCGTGGATGTCAATGACAATGCACCAGAGGTGGTACTTAAGGACCTCTACAGCCCAGTGCCTGAGGATGCTGCACTCAACACGGTGGTAGCCCTTCTCAGCGTCAATGATCAAGATTCAGGCCCCAACCGAAAAGTAAGCCTGGGCCTGGAGGCCACACTGCCTTTCCGACTCAATGGCTTTGGGAACTCCTACACGCTGGTAGTGAGTGGCCCTCTGGACCGGGAGCGGGTGGCCGCCTACAACATCACAGTGACGGCCACTGATGGAGGAGTACCCCAGCTCACATCCCAGCGGACACTGCAGGTTGAGATCTCTGATATCAATGACAATCCGCCGAGCTTTCTGAAGGACTCCTACGCCATCTACATCCAGGAGAACAATTTGCCAGGAATACTGCTCTGCACTGTGCAAGCCACAGACCCAGATGAAAAGGAGAATGCAGAGGTGACCTACTCCCTACTGGAGAGGGAGGTTCAAGGGCTACCGGTCACCTCCTATGTCTCCATCAACAGTGCCAGCGGCAGCCTTTATGCCGTCAACTCCTTTGACTATGAGAAATTCCGGGAGTTCTTTGTAACAGTGGAGGCCCAGGACAGGGGGAGCCCAGCACTGAGCAGCACTGTGACTGCCAACGTGTATGTGGTGGACACGAACGACCATGCCCCTCACATCCTGTATCCTACCTCAACCAATTCCTCAGCGGCCATGGAGATGGTGCCTCGAACTGCCCCTGCTGGCTACCTGGTCACCAAAGTCATAGCCATGGACTCGGACTCTGGGCAGAATGCTTGGCTCTTTTACCACCTGGCCCAGACCTCTGACCTGGACCTCTTTAAAGTAGAACTGCACACAGGAGAAATAAGGACTACCAGGAAGATGGGAGATGAGAGCGGCACCACTTTCAACCTGACGGTGATGGTCCGAGACAACGGCGAGCCCTCGCTCTCAGCCTCGGTGGCTATCACAGTAGCTGTGGTGGATAGGGTGTCCAGAATCCTCCCCGACACCCAGAGACATGTTAAGAGCCCTCGGACATACTCTGAAATTACACTTTATCTTATAATAGCGTTAAGCACAGTGTCTTTTATATTTCTCTTGACAATCATTGTTTTGAGCATCGTCAAGTGCTACCGCTACACCGCGTATGGCACTGCGTGCTGCGGGGGCTTCTGCGGCGTGCGGGAGCGCTGTCCCGCAGAGCTGTACAAGCAGGCTAACAACAACATCGAAGCCAGGATACCGCACGGCCTCAAAGTGCAGCCGCACTTCATCGAGGTGCGAGGGAATGGCTCCCTCACCAAGACTTACTGCTACAAGGCCTGTCTGACAGCAGGCTCAGGGAGTGACACGTTCATGTTTTACAACACGGGGGCCCAGACAGGACCAGGGCCCGGGGGAGCCCAAGCAGCAGTGACTGACAGCAGGCACCTCACAGGTCAGAGTGGACAGAGTGCCGGGAACCTGATTATTCTCAAAAATGAGGCTGTTCCTCAGAATGAGGTAGGCTGCAGGGACAGTGGTCAAGGGGCCCTCCACAGAGTCATGCATTTTCCCCATACTTCCAAGTATTGTATGATTGGCTTATTGAGTTTTAACAAGTGCTGGGGGTTATCTGGTAAACCGAATATGGCTCGTCCTTGCAATTTGATCATAATCTGCTGTGTTTCCTCTCTAGAATTACAGCACTAGGGAATTGTTTTGCTGTTCATTTTCTTTTCAGATATATGAGGACTTGTCCATAAAGTTGTTTGAGAAATGAGAGATAGTCTTAAATATTTGATGTTAAAGCTCAGCTCAGGAGAGAAATAGAACAGGCCTGAGCTTTAGAGAGTAGCATTATGAGATTATGAGATTCATGGAGAAATGGCCTCTGCTGTATCATCCACAGGAAAAGTTCTTTTGAAATTCTGTAGGAGTATTGTGTTTTTAAAAAGCTCTGAGAGCACTAGGGGCTGGAGTAGCTACCTCTATTTGGTGTCTCTGTTTTTATCTTCGGTGAAAATTATCCAGTTAATATTTCTAATTATTGGACAAATGGAATAGGATCATCTGGAAATTCATATCAGAGGTGAAAAAGCTCTAGAATGTGGACCTCACCCTAAAGTCAAAGTGCTTTGTATAATGTGGTGGCTCTTTTGCAGAGTGGCTGTCAGAGGAAATGAATGATGGTAAAGCAGAGAGACCAAGTACCAATTTGTCTGGTTGGACCAGGGAGATATTAGAGTGAGTGGATTTAGATGGGGGCGGGAGGAGGGATGGTGAAGGACAAAGGGAAAAAGGGGGAGGGAAAGAATTCTCCCAGTTACCCTAGTCATCTTTCTTGGGAGACAGATCTAAATTCATTGTAAGAGGATTTAACCTGCATTTAGCTTAAATGCAGTCTGTAATCTTTTGATTTCCTGTTGGCAGTTCCTAAGGTTTTGATGAGATGTGGTCGCCTTGTCACATCCCTCCTGTGTTTAAGTTAAATGACAATATTTCTAAAGCACATGTCCATTTTATGGATTTAAAATTTGGTTTGTAATAGCTACGAAAGGCTTAGAAAGCGTTGTACATGAAGACAGATATTAATAAGCACTGGTTGGAGTTTTAAGTAGGCTGAGGCCAGCTTGTTCATTATTATGAAGAACATATAAATTACTGGAAAGTGCATGAATGTTTGATTGTGTTTTTGTGATGTGTTTGTCTTCAAATGCATGCTTGATACAATAGAAATCTGCTTTGTAATAGTTTAAACTTGATTTCAAAAGTCAAAATTTTGTCCCATAAATAGTTTGATGAATAGTTGTTATCTCCTCAAACAATTACTTTGTAGGTAAGATTTTTAGAGCTACTGTAAAATGAGTTAAAGATATTTGTCCTTCATAATTTTTGTGATGTATTTTGCTTGGCACATAGCTGTCTTAAAAAAAGGTCATGTTTTGCATTCCAAGTTCATGACAATTTTGTGGAAAGTAAAATGCATGAGCACAGATAAAAACAGAGATGGACTGAGGCGAGACTTTTTCCCCATGTGCACTGCAGGTGGATTTATCAAGAGCCTGATAATGTTGAGCAGCCACAGGAAGCAGATTGCAGGTTAAGAAAAAAAAATTAAGGAATTCCTTAGATCTTATCCTTAGGATATTTATATATAGGGCTTAGATATTGCTTAACAAATTCCTGTGAATGCCTTTGGAACTGAGGTGGGCTGCATGGTGAAAAGGCAAAAGAGCAGGCCAGGCAAGGCTCAGCTTTGCCACCAGCTGTGAGCATAAGCTCAGAGAAAGGACACTCTTACCCTCCCTCCCCTGGCTCAAAGCTTAGGGCAGTTTGATGCATGAACTATGTCTGTTTTACACTGACCTGTGTGTTAACATGTATCTCAGTACACAAACCTTTAATCTAGGAAGAAAATGATGTCAGATGGTGCTTGCTCATGTGGGATTGTGTCCGGAGAGCACATGATTTTAATGAAGACACATTTCTGCCAGATGCTTTCGGAAATTCGCTGAAGAGCATGGTGAACTACAGCTCCTGAAATTATTGTAGTTATAGGGAGAGAGTGAGTCACTGTGTCCTCACAGCAAAACACGATCACAAATCACTCAGCTCTGGAAGCCCTCACTGCTAGATCAAGCTGTGAAATTCCCGTGCTGGGCTTTCTCTTTCCCCTGCCTGGTCATTGCAGGTGGTGAGAGGGTCCTGGGGGGAATTAATGCCATGTGCGTACATTAAAATCAGATGCTTTTGCTTGAACTGTCAAGCCTTTTACGGCTTTACCGTAAGTATCCTAGATAACGTGTACTTTAGTTTGTGTGGGGGGGGTGGCAGTGAGGGGTAAACATTTTAAGTATTAACTTTTGATTGTCGCCTCAATCTGTTTTGAGGGAGGTTAGTTTTTTTTGTTTCTGTGTTCTTAAACATCTTTTCCACTCTCACCTGGGCATTTTGGATGCTGGTCAGCTAGTGGGTTTTCTAGAATGTGGAGAAACCTAAATGACCTTATCAGGTGCAATACTAGCTATGTTAAAGCTAGAAACCTACACTGTCACTTTATGAGATTTCTGAGTATCCTTTTCATATTGCCTTAATGTAGCAGTAATGTGTTTATGCATTTGTTTCTTGGCACAGACATTTTGTCAAATATTAAAACTCCACTTTTTTATGGCACCTATTAGCATATAAGCCTTTATTCCAAGAGGTATTTATTTTTTCACTTATAAATAAATAATGTTTCCACATAAAGAATTCTATTATATCCTAGAGGACTTCTGTCTTTTGAACTCTGCTATATCCTAGAGGACTTCTGTCTTTTATAGTCAGGATAATAAAGACTTTAAAGCAAGCAAAATAGAATCAGATGGAGATTGGAAAGGAAGAGTAAAAGGATTTGTGCTCACAGACCCCTTTGCTGGGTCATATATGTATGATTTCATTACCTGTAAATCATACTTTAAGCTACCACTTGTCAACATCTGGCGTTTGAGGAAACAACTCACAAACTAACATACACAATCACAGTGCTAGTGGTATATTAAATCATGTCTGTCAGACTCCAAAGATTGCTTTATTCAAAAGTATGTGTAAACAGAAATGCCAATGCTTGTATTCCTTTTGTTGTTTGTTACTCAGGCATTTAGGCTACTGCTATTTCACCTGGTAATGTAAATGAAGTGGTTTTGGGTAGAAATAATTCCTTGCATAGAAGAAAGTAACAGTTGGCAGAATGAGTGAATAAAAATGTTACTGCCAGGCTAATTTATTTCCTGCATTTGTTTGTTTGGTTTACTATTGGCAAAGCCTGGTAAAATCTCTTATCTCTGTTCTCTCACAAATTTATCTCTTTTTGCTCATTAAACAAAGTCTTAAAAAAAATTTGCTTATTAAACATCAACATTTAATAGCAGACTCTAATCTTTTGGTGGATTTTATCCCCAGCACGAGCCACTTCTGCAATGAAGTTTTTGAAGTAGCTATTTGACAATGGGGCAGAATTTCTTTTTGAATATTCCTACAAACCTGATATTAAATGTGGCTGGCAGGCCAGCCACGGTGGCTCAGCAGGCAGAGTTGTTGCCTGCTGTGCTGGAGACCTGGGTTCGATTCCCAGTGCCTGCCCATGCAAAAAAAAAAAAAGTGGGGGGTGGGGGTGCTAAATGAGATACTCCTTCAGTATCTCAATGAAAAGGAACTGAATCTTAGGGTGGATTCTAATGCATTTATGGCAGGTGGTTGCTGACGTGCCATTTTGCATACTCTGGGCAGATTTGTCCAACTGTACGTTGGTGGGACCAGTTGGCTTTGCATGTGGAAATTATAAAACAATAGTAGAGAGAAGTTTTTATTCACTTCCAAGTATTCTAAAGCAACTTGTATTCACCAAGTCTTCAGTCAACTTATTTCTGCCACTGTGTACATATCCACCCTGATTCTAGAAGTAATGATCTATAAGACTTACCCCGTCTTTCAGTGGCACCTAATTCATTTCCCCCGGCCTGACTTTTCCATCTGGTGAGTCTGTTCTGAGATCAGAGTTTACACTCAGTGTAAAGTAACATGGTAATGAATTTATAGAAAATTGTACAGTGGCCAGAAGAAGGCAAATAAATTCTATCTTTGAACTTCCTTTCCAGTGTTTCTTTCTCTGATGGTCACTTTGAGTGGGTGGAGCTGTTTTATTTTTTCATTTCCATATTGGCTATAGGATTGTTCTTCTGAGGAAAGGCTTATTTTCTTTGGTCTGATTATATAATAATTTCTTCAAATTACCTCCTTCCTCCCCTTTTCTACAGACCTCCTGGACCAGATGGAATTATGGCTGAGCTCTTCTCTGTCTCTTTATCTTATCCGTACTCTGACTGATGAAGAAATCTATTTATCGTAGCTTAAATGTCATTGGCCTGCCCTTTCCTTCAACCCAGGAGTGAGCCATCACATGGTCATCTGGTCTAACTCAGAATACTCTGCAGGGACAAAGCCTGGAATATTATAAATTGTCTGTTGGCGTGCTGTCTGCTTGATAGAATTGTAGAGTGCATTCTGGATGTTTGCTTTGGTTTACCAACAATTCACCTGGATTGATATTCCTGTGCATGTATAATAAGAATATAAATTTAGCTTATTCCTATGATAGTATTTTTGCAAGTATGATCATGATTTCAAACATAGATCAAGAGGAATCCTTAGCAGTGTTTTAAATCTACTAGCCTAAAAGTTGTTCAAGTTTTTCCTTTCAAAAATTTGAACTTTAAAACTGCAAAGATTTATCTGACTTTGCAAAGGTGACAAGAAATGTTAGTTCTTTGGCACATAAACACATCAATTCTTTTCTAGCTTTGGAGGGTCAGGACTCTGGGCTCCAGGGAAGTGAAACTGTGAGTGAGAGAGTAACTGCTGTGCTGGCAGGCTGTGCATGTAGCATTAAGCAAACCTAGCATTTTCTGATGTGCTAGAATCCATTAGGTATGTTTTTAAGATCATGTTTATTTTAATTCCTACTTTGTGGATTAGGGTTGTAAGTGGGTGTTTGCAGAGGGAAGTATCCCACCTAGAATTCTCATATTTATCATCTCTTCATTTTGATTTACTCGAAGATACATGACTATTTTAAATGATTATTTTAAACATTATGTTCCTTTTTGTCTTAATTATCCATAGTTATATATTCATTTTCTATTGCTGTGTGACAAATTTCTACAAATCAGTGGCTACAAAACAACACACATTTATTATCATACAGACTGGCCTGGTGAGATTGGCTTCTCTGCTCAGGTTTTCAGAAGGTTGAAATCAACATGTCAGCCCGGCTGGGTTCTCATCTGGAGGCTCTGGGAAATATTCCACTTTCAAACTCATTCACCTCGTTGGCAGAGGCCAACTCCTTGAGTGCAGAGGAATTATACACTCGAGGCTGTCAGCTGGGAGCGGCTCTCAGCATCAGTAGGTTGCTCTCAGGTCCTTCCCCATGGCCCCCTCTATCCTCAGAGCTGGCAACTAAGAATCTTCTCTCACATAGAGTGTGAGTTCCTTCTCACACTCGGAACTCTCTGCCTTCTCTCCCTGACCTCCAGCCCCAGATTTAAATCATCTGAGTAGGTCAGACCCATCCCACAATTTCCCTTTCTTAAAGCCAGCTATGCCATATAACATAAACTAATCACAGGAGAGAACCCATCAGAGTCGCAATCTTGGGGTTAGGCAGAGTATATACACCAGGATATGGGCACCTTGGGGCCTCTCTTAGAACCATGGGTGTTTATGTCAATCTTCACAAAACATTATGGTGAAAAACCTGCAACAGATACATCTTTAATAGAGTTCTCATAGGAAGAAAAGGAGACACTTCATGTAGTCTTGTCTCAGACAGCTGTTTGTGGCTTCAACATGGATTTCCATGATAAGAAGATGGCATATTATTTCACTGAGTAGTTATGTGAATTTATGAATGCCATAGGGTATTTTTTTACCTATTTTATTTTAAAAATCTGTCATAAAGGAGGTAATTCACCTTTCTGTATCTCAAATGGTCTGTGGTATAAATCATAACACAATTACAGAAAAATTAAATCTTTGCTATTATTTTGATAGAAACTTAATTTTGTTCTTCAGCAGTATATCATCCAATCGGACTACCTAATTTAGTGTTCTAAAGCTGAGGCTTTATCATGATTATTCTATTAATAGACTAAGCTTTGAAGCCACAGAATATACTGATTTTTTTTCACCAATAGAAATTAAGCATTGTCCTGGGATGTAGCATTCAAAGTACTAGAGAACTCAGTAGCCTCACATTTATCTCAAGGTCTTACTAGATGCCCCATTGTCAAGAATATCAGTTGTCAAATCATCTTTCAACTTGGATTTTTCCAAATGTAGTCACATTCTGGCTGAAACCCATGTACATTTTATTACTTTTAATCATCTATTGTTTTAAAATAAATCAATATTTGGGAAACTCAGAAGCAAAAAAAGAGAAAAAAGAAAAATGTGTATCATTCTATCTAAAATGCTTTAGAAGCACAGACTTTTTCATTAGAAAGACGTAAATATGAATTTCAGCCAAGTCCACCAATCAGGCAGGTCATTAAATCTCTCTAAAGCTCAGATTTCTCATTTCTATAATTTGTGAACAAAAATGTTAATCTTGCATGATAGTTCATACATTCAAAAGCATTTTAAATACTACCAAATGCCAGAACCCTGCTAGGCTCTGAGGATATAACTATGAACAAGACAGGTAGAGCCCCTGCTTTCGTGGTGTTTACAGTCTGACAAAGAAGAAAATGTCAGAGCAGATGCAGTAATTTGTGCAAAGTGATTATCCCATTGCTTAGTATTGAGTGGATATTTAAAATATATTATTTATTCCTACCCTTTTCTCTGCTTGGTCTTATTGCCAAAAGTCCTCTCCTAACTCTGATTTTTGCAAACGAGTCCGACAAGGACGCATCTTGTTGATGGACTACTGTAGAAAATAGCAGCATGACAAATGAAATGTGTGATTGAGGAAATGAGATTGTGCAGTGAACTGAGTTTCCTGGTCAGGTCTGTGCCTTTCAGTAAAACGAGGTTGGCAATTTCATTCCAAAGACCAAGTTGCAGCAGTTTTCATCATGAACGTTACTCAATCTTGGAAAAACTGGCAGCATTTGTTCAACAGATGTCAGTGTCTTTCTAGATGGAAGGTTCCCATCAACGACAAGCTGACATTAGTGCCCCTGATGGAAAGGAAAGAGACAGTGATGATGACTCATAGGAAGTATTTCAGTCATATTTTCATATATTTCATTTTGCATATTTTCATTTGCAAAAATGATTTGCAAATATTTTCTCTTTTGTGCCCACTAATGCCACTGGTAGAAAATGGGAACCCCTTCATTTGGTCTCCAGAGGTTTATGCTACCGTGTATGGGATATCCATAATAATTTGTCAGAGCTTGAAAACCAGAGAGGAAGCAGTTTGCATATTCATATCTTGCCAGTGGAGTGACCAGAGAGGGCAGATAGGGTGGGAGACATCTGAGGTCAAATTTCCCAATTAGAGCTTTTCTGGGCCTTGACTTTGACTAAACCTCTGAGTACCATCTGGCTTTCCCAGAATCTGTCTGGAAGTTGGGATGCTGATCACTTTTCCTCCAGGTGGTATGAAGAAGTATTTATGAAATACTTTGTATCCCTTGAATGAACTATAAGGATGTTAGGGAAGAGAATTATTGACATTTTGAAATAGTTTTTGGTATAATTGTGGCTTTGTGTCTGCCAAATATGGTAGTGATAGTCCAGGAAAAAAATGTAAAAAACAACCTCTATTCTTCCATCTTTCCACTCAGACAGACCTCAATTTTTAGTGACAGGGCCACTTTAATTTCTGCCCGTGAAACACATCTAGAGGGATGTTTATCACAAGTTTTTCATAATAAAATTATTGCTAATTTATGCAAGGCAGTGATGGTGATAGATTTTGTCCCCAGTGATTCCTGAGGAGCTTCTACCCAACCGATAATTCCCCAGAGAATCTGTAGATGCTCATATTTCCGTCTTTGTCCCCTCTGCTTTGGATTGACTGCAGACAGAGGACAACAGATCTTCCCAATGCACAGATGGTGCAGAGTGAGTCAGGTTCTTCTTAGTTTCAGCTACTCCCTGCTAAGCAGTAACAGCTTACAGACAGTCATTGATTGAGGAGGCAAAGCACTCAGAGGGGAGTAAGGAACAAGTACAATTGCACGAAAAGAATTATGTAGCTAAACAAGGTATAACTCTGCAATGGTTTGTTTTCCTTTTCCTATATTCCTCTTCAATCAGCATAAGAGGTTGTTATCAGTTGCTGGTATTATGACTGTGCATATCCATCCTGGGTCAAACTTGCTGCAGTCTGCAAAGCAGTCAGCAGGTTGTAGTACCCTGCAGTTCAGCCAGATCAGCCAAATGTATATAGTTGCATGCCCTGTTATAGCTGGAATACTGGGGAGGTCCTTTCATGGGGCATTTGAGGCAAAAACCATGAAAGCTTTTCCTGTCTCAAAACAGACTGCTCTTTCTCTAGTGTTTTATGAACTTAGTTCCTGCAAAGGGCAAGACAAAGACAAAGCTGGCCCTTGCAACATCTTAAACCTGGTGTGCCATGACATTTAGTCTGTGCAAGGAGGCTGACAGCTAATTTAGTTCTCTCCGGAGGTATTTATGTGTATGGATATCATCGTAGAGTTGCACATGAAATGACTCATTCAATACTTATTTTAGAAACCTAGGAATACTTTAAGATAACAACTAATTGAGAAACAGCATCACTGGAGTAATGCTATGTTTTGCCATCTTAACAGAAAACTCCATTTGTGTTTCTGCAGCCACGGCAGCCCAACCCTGACTGGCGTTACTCTGCCTCCCTGAGAGCAGGAATGCACAGGTATGTATTTCCCTCTTTCCTTCAATCAGAAGTAACTTTTAGTTTTGTATGGCTTCGATAAACAATGTCTTCCTAAGTCAGAAGCAGTTCTCAAAACTGAGAAGCTTTAGATACCTTGCCAGGGGAATGCAATTATTTTTGTCTTCATGTCTTTCTAGTCCTTGAAACATAGGAATCGATCAGTGCCAAATGCTTCTCAAGTGCTGTAAAATTAGAGTCAGGCTGCTGTGTACTTTTTATCATCAAAATTTCTATAAGGAAGGGTCAGAGAAAACTGAGTCACCAACAATAATCAGTAATCAATACTATTGATTTCTTGAAAGAGGAACTAATTGCTCAATCTAGGAGATCTCAAACCAAAGTAAAAGTCTTAAAATGGTTAGCAAGTTACATTGGCTTATAAAGGCAATTATGGGATTTCCAAAGGGGAAGTTACAGTAATTAGTTGACATTTAGTGTCTTAAAGCTGGGAATGTCATAGATTGGTTGTTATAGTGTACTTGTCTATTTCTCTAATGGACCAAGCCAGTTTGTTCCCAAATGTTACTTAAACTGTAGCTTTTACAGGGTACATCTAGTTTTTTTTCCCCAGAAAGCCCCCACTTTTATCTTTAACTCTTTAGAAAGTCCCTGTCACTTCTCAGAAAACAGGGTCACTCCAAACAATAGCCAATGTAGGCAGCCAATTTATTTTATTTTATAGTCCCTCCTTTTGGCCATTTTTCTAATGATGTGATTGGGAAATTGACCTAAACAGTCTGGTCACCATCATTGATCTCTCTGTCTCTCTCTGTCATTGGTTCTATGATCTCAATACCAGGCAGTCACAGCAGACTCAATTTTTGCTTCTTTTGTTTTACTTTTCATGCTGGTTTTCCTTTCTTGATTGTAGTGGGGTGTGTAAGGTGGGTCCAATTACAATGAAGACTCTTACAGTGGGGTTACTTTCCTATTTGAATGGGTTATGATTATGCCCTCTTTTTGAGCCAAGGGCCCTATTATTCAATCTTATGTTTAATTTTAGTCTCGGTCCACCAGAAACAGTCCCATTTCCAACTTATTTTCTCTTTGACTGACTACTGACTATTTTAAGAGCAATCATTTGGCTCAGGGTGACAAGGAATTTGAACAAATTCTTGAAACACAACTGGTACAACAAGAAATGAAAATGTGTATTCCAATAACTACTAAAAGCATGACTTCAAAGCATGCTATTTGTCCCCAAATTCCATTGAACTGGAAACCAAGGTCAGGAAGTAAATCTGTCCACCAAAATGTTTGTGCCTGACTAATGTCATGGAATACTGTAATTTAAAAAATATATATTTTTGTTAATAAAACAACATACAAACATATAAATATTCTTAACATACAAATGTTCCATATATGATATACAATCAATGGCCCCAGTCTCATCACATAGTTGTGTATTCATCACCATGATCGTTGTTTTGAACATTTGCATTACTCCAGAAAAAGAAATAAAAAAGAAAAAACTGATATATACCATACCCTTCACCCATTCCTCTCATTGACCACTAGTATTTCCATCTACCCAATTTATTTTAACCTTTTTCCCTCCATATTTATTTATTTTTATACATATTTTTTACTCATCTGTCCATACCCAAGCTAAAAGGAGCATCAGACACAAGGTTTTCACAATCACACAGTCACATTGTAAAAGTTATATCATTATACAATTATCTTCAAGAAAAAAAGACTACTAGAATACAGCTCTGCAGTTTCAGGTACTTCCCTCTAGCCACTCCAATATGCCATAAACTAAAAAGGGGATAGCTATATAACACATAAGAATAACCTCCAGGATAACCTCTCTTTCTGTTTGTAAACTCTCAGCCACTGATGCTTTATTTTGTCTCATTTCTCTCTTCCCCCTTTTTGGTCAAGAAGGCTTTCTCAATTCCTTGATGCCAGGTCCTGGTTTATCCCGGGAGTTCTGTCCCACGTGGCCAGGGAGGTTTATACCCCTGGGAGTCATGTCCCATGTAGAGGGGGAGGGCAGTGAGTTCACTTGCCATGTTGGCTTAGGGAGAGAGGCCACATCTAAGCAACAAAACAGGTTCTCTGAGGGTGACTATTAGGCCTAATTTTAAGTAGGCTTAGCTTATCCTTTGCAGGAGTAAGTTTCATAGGGGCAAACCCCAAGATCGAGGGCCTACCCTACTGGAAATACTCTAATTTGATCTTTAAAAAAATTTGAATTGTTTACCGCAGTGCCAGATTTAGTAGCATAAAAGCAACACCATTCATGTATTAGGGCACAGGTCCCCCCCAGTTCCTGTCTATTATGCAAAAGCGAGACTATTTACTTCATCTTGGAGGGCCTAAAGTTTGTAAGGTAGTCTTAAAGTTCTGTTCTATAACCTTGGATATATTTATAACTGCTTGCTCCAGATCATACGTACCTAAGGAAGGTAAGATGATACACATGAAAGAATGAAACCCCATATTAAGGTATCTTAAGGGTTTAGAGGTATTAACCCTTTTTTTCTTACCATTTTTTATTGTGAAATATAACATATTTACAAAAAAGCAATAAATTCCAAAGTACGTTGTAACAAGCAGTTATAGAACAGATTTTAAAGTTTGGTATGGGTCACAGTTCACAATTTTAGGTTTTTCCTTCTAGCTGCTCCAAGACACCGGAGACTGAAAGAAATATCAATATAATGATTCAGCAGTCATACTCATTTGTTAAATCCTATCTTCTGTGTTATAACCCCTCCTTCTCCTTTGATCTCTCTTCCAATCTTTAGGGGTATTTGAGCTATGCCCATTCTTACTTTTGCATGTTGGAAAGGGCTGTTGGTAATATGGGATAGAGAGATGGAACTAGATGATATTCTGGAGAGGCTAGGCCCTCTGAGTTTCAGGACTTATCTGGGCTAGGAACCCATCTGGAGGTTGTAGGTTTCTGGAAAGTTACCCTAGTGCATGGACCTTTGTATAATCTTATATAATACCTTAGGTATTCTTTAGGATTGTCAGGAATGGTTTTGGTTGGGGGTTGGCAAACCATAATAAATAGAAATATCTAGCTGAAGCTTGCATATCAGTAGCCTCCAGAATAGCCTCGTGACTATATTTGAACTCTCTCACCCACTAGTACCTTATTTTATTACAATTCTTTCCCCCCTTTTGTCAATCCTAAAGCCAGGCCAGACTCATCCCTGCATATCCCACATTGCCAGCAAGGCTTTCAACCCTGGATGTCATGACCCATGTAAGGGGGAGAGTAATGATATTCCCTACAGAGTTGGGCTTAGAGAGAGAGGCCATAACTGAGAAACAAAAGAGGTTTGCTGGAAGTAACACTTAGGCATAACTATAGGTAGGCTAAGCTTCTCCATTACATAAATAAGCTTCACAAGAGCAAGCCTCAAGATCAAGGGCTTGGCCTATTGACTTGGGAATCCGTAATGTTTGAGACAGTATCAGGTTTTTTTCCCATGGTAAAGTTTAATAGTTCCATATTTTTTCCTCCCATCCCTCAAGGGACTTTGCCAATACTTTTTAATTATCTGCTCAACATACTCTGGGATGTATCTGGGTATTACATTAAGCTGTGCAGAATTACAAGCCCTCATTCCCATTCTGGGCTCCATGTATTTGGATTATTTAAATGATCTATCCAGACAGATTGAGTTGGATTATGTGCTACAGAAAATTTAGGTTTTGGACAAAATAAACCTCTCTTCCTTTGGTCTCATAGAATAGGTGAAGTTCTAAAATACAGTGTCTTCCTTACCCCTGTATTTTGATTTATTTTAGTCCTGACCTGATCAGCTTCATTCTTGTCTCTAATTGAAGACTCATCTCTTTTTCAGTTTCTTTTACCGTTGTTGTAAGTGGCAGTGCTGCCTTTCAGACCGAGAACTTCTACTTTGAGTCTTAAGTATCCCACAGGTATCCAAAGTTCCAGGAAAATACCAGGTTGTACATATATAGCACAGTCTCTCAAAATCTGGAAAAAACAATTACAGTTCTGGACTAAATGTGACTGCTTATTATCTCTCTCTCTCTCTCTCTCTCTCTTTTTTTTTTTTGTCCAGTTGAGACTCAATGTACAAAGGAGCCTAAATTAACTATTTCGTTAGTGTTTAGGGTACACAGTTTTGTTACATTTGGAGCAAGTTATGCTATTCCGCGTCTTCCTGACCTATCATGGGGAGATGCTTATATAGGCTTTTTCCACATGAAACTCTATAACTTTATGTGTAGAGTAGAACTGTCTCAAATGAGTGTTTTTACAGGACCAGATATTGGGGATTTAGTGAAATTAGAAGAGTAAACAAGAGCAAATCCAGTCATTGTGTGGGTAAACTTCCTCTATAAGTTCATCTGTAGTGTTGACCACCCCAGAGAGCGTCAAACTTATAGATACTACATAAGGGAACGCCATGGTTGAATGGATTGTAAAAAATTTTTAACTATTTTGAAACTCTATGTGCTAAGGTTAAATTAATGATGGCTAATATAGTACCATTTATTTTAAGGCTGGTATCATTATAAGCAGGAAGCCATTTACTTTATTTATGGTGGCATAATAAAGTTTCATCATGTAAGTCAGAAGGAAGTTCTCCTAAATGGTGTTTTTCACTGGGGTTTTTGAAACAAACAGGAAAATTAGGAGTGACAATATGAAAGAATTAATCTGTGAATGTATTGGCATTAGCAGTTGTTTGTACTTTATGTCCCTTTTTGGTACTAAGGCAGTTCTAAATGCAGTTACAGGAGTTGGATATATGTACATTCCTGTCTTTTTTCATATAGCGATTTTTGTACACACCAGCAATCGGTGAAGTAGGCAATATTAGAGATTTTTCTGTATTGCTGGAGCTAAAGGGTGGTCTAAATTTAAAATCTTTGGGATGAAATAAAAGTAACATTATTATAACTAAAGATTTTATTTGGCCCTAGGAGAGGTTGACAAATAGGTCAATAAAAGAAAATCAAAAGGTAGTAACAATATTACAAAGTACAGGAAAGTTTAAGTCTATGATTTCTTGTTCTGTAATCTTGGGTAAAGTTGGCCACCTCTGAAGTCATCTGCTTCTGGGACCCAGTTGGTTCTGATTCTTAGTCAGTTCTAATTTATAGTCATTTATAGAAATGAATGTTCAATTTTAGTCTCTTGAAAAGATACACTTAAACTGGGAGATATGAATCCAAGCCTTAATTTTCTGCAATTTAACGGTAATAATTTTTTTTAGTAAGCCTGATCACATCCTTTTTAGCAAGGTTTAAAACCCATCCTCTAATTATGAAATCTCAAAGAGAAATTTAAAATACATGATCTAGAATGTGATTGGGAGGAAGCAAATGGTAAAAGTTTTCAAAAGTTTAAACAATTAGTTAAAGAAGATCCTGGGTCACTGTGAAACACTTGGTTTCTATTTAACTAAATTATTAATAGAAATGAGGGAAGTTATTATGGGAGGTAGTATTATTGTTTAAAGTTCAAGAAATATTTTTGCATTTTGTCCATTTACACTGATTATGCAAAAGGGGAAAAAAAAAACCTTGAAAACCTCTTAGTAGGAGCAAACCAATAATCCAAGGTCATTTTGTCATTTTAACAGAGAGAAACCCAAATCAATATATTACTTTATATGGAGGCTCTTAAAAACCTTATAAATAAGCCCATCAATTCTACCTAACTTTGACTACATGAAATAAAATTCATTTTCTACAAACCTTCTACAACTTTCCAAATCCAATCAGGTTTTGCCCTACATTTTCTTCATTTTACAATAACCAGTCCTTTTACTTTGGGACAAAACTACTCTCTCTTTTTCCTTAATAAAACACACCTGTAAACTTTACATACTTAGGTTACCAAAACAATTCTAAAAACTGTCTTTAGAAAACACAATTATTCTTGCAATAAACTGTCAAAATAATGACTCAAATTGGTTAATGCAAACTTTACAATCTTGTCATCTTAAATATTTAGTAGATGCAATGTTTGGTTATTTCATGAGTAAACATTAAAACGGTGCAACTTTAGGAAGAACACAATCAAATGAAATAAAAACATGCTTGTATTGTATCTAATATCAGTAACTCAAATTTCACTAACAATGTAGTCTTATTTGCTAAAGACCTACCTAGATTGTATGAATGTGGATTTCTTAAAATATTTGGGTTAAAGAAGTTCAGGTTCTTTAATACCTGCATTTTAGGAGTATTTGATTTATGCTGGTACTTATTTATCCTTGGGCCAATTTGAACAAGGTTCCTTTAAGAGATTCTACAAGTTATTTTGTCAATACCATCTGGAGGAAAAAATACCATACAAATTATATATATAAACATATATATATAAACATATCTATATATTATATAGATATATGAACATTTAGACAAACAATTTAAAAAACCTTACAGTTCAAACATTTAGTCATGAGTTGAAGAAATTGACTCTTAAAAACACGAAAAGACAAAAAAACAGAAGAGTAAAACTCACTAAATTATATACAAATGCTGGCTTTTTGTCTTTGCCTTGGCAGATAGTGGGTCTCTGTTGACTACTATGCTTTTGAATGAGAACTTCCAAGGGTAAATTGTAGATAAGCTTAAGGTTGGAAGTTACATTGAAGCCTGTTTTTGTTTGTTTGTTTGTTTTTGTTTTCTATAAAGTAGATACAAATAACAACAACAACCAACCAAATTTACAGCTGACTGAGACAATACAAAGCAAATACATTTGTAACTAACCCCTAGGTTAAAATATACATCTTGTGCAGCAACGTAGAATCCCCTCCAGGTTGTGTCTTTCAATTATAGCCTGTTCTGATCAGATAAAAGGCCAACTCATGTTATTTCTCTCATTGTAATGATTTGGGAGTTGAAGTTTTAATCAATTTATAAAGAGCAGTAGCCAATTGAGAAAAGTTGGGGCTCATTGGTGGAAGTAGCCAGCATGTCTTTAAAAAGGTTTTGATTGGAATAACTTAGGTAAAGGCTTGCAAGAGTCAATTTGTGTTTTTATAGGGTCAATATGGTTGTTGTTTCCCCTATCAGTGGCAGGGAAGTCTGCATTAGCCTTCAGAAGGGAAGGTACTGGGTGATCTGGAATGTCTAATTTTATTATTTCAGTTGTGAAATCTAATTTATAATTCTAGCTTGTGAGAAAATCTTTCCCAAAAAGATTTGCTGGAGATGTCTCACGAAGTGAAAAGAATATTCATCATTTAGTGGCCTTATTGTTGAGAAAAGCAGTTTGGACTAAGGATAATTAAAAAGGACATCTGATCTAGTTGATTTAATTTCTTCTGCAGTTTGGTGTGGTTTTTCTTGGACTTAGGAAATTCTTTATAATGGGGTGAAGTTTAGCCTTTGTTCAAGATTTAAACTCATCAGTGGCTGGTATACTGCGCTCAGCAGATGGTCTAATTTTAGGGGCATCTAAGTTGCAGGTTTTAGGTTATCAGGTGGTGAGGGGAATGGATGAAAAGGGTCTCTAGGACCATAAGGGGGAGCAGTAGGACTAGTATCAAGATTTTTCAGTACTTCTCTGTGCTATTTTGGAGTTATTTTGTCTTTTAGAAGTTCCTGAACACCAATGAAAAATGCTTCCTAATTCTTTTGTGGCATTCAGGAACCTGTCTTTCCAAGTATGCCTCTCAAGGGTACTCTTCTAACTCAAATGTTCCCCCAAAGTGGCCACTGCAAACTCATGTCATCCCTGGAGAGATTTACCCATTTCTTCAAAAACAAACATGAATTAGACCCATAGTGACAACACATGTAAGCAACTGCCATCTTTGTGGAAGGGATAGAGAGAGATTTAAATTTAACTTGAGAAGAGCCCATATCTACCAAAGCTTCCAAAAAATGAAAATTATATGGAGGTCCCATGAACAGAAAAGCAGCCATCTTATGGTATACCAGAACCTTCAAACCCTGTCCCCCTAGATAGAACAAGGTACTCACCCATGAGATGCCTGAATCATACCAAAACCAAGTCTAACAGTGCCCCTGAAGAGCTCAACACAAAAGAAAGTGAAACTCAGATCTGGAAGAAGTTTATGCTCTGTGGGTGGCAAGTGGGCAAAAGGGTCCCATGGGTGCTGAAACAGGTTGCTCACTAGCCATGGGGGCAGTCAGGGGGTCTTCTTTGGATCCCAATTCTGACATCAGAAACTGTCAAAAGAGATCTGAGTCACCAACAACAAACAATAGCCAATACAATGGGTTTCTTAAAAGAGAAACTGCTCAGTTAGGGAGATCTCAGACCAAAGAGTCTCAAAATAATTTGCTATTTACATTGGCTTATAAAAAGGCAATTAGGGGATTTCCAAAGGGAAGGTTACAGTAAATTGGTTGAAATTTTACTTTCCTTATTTCAAGGCAGGGTCTTACAAAGTAGCAAGTGATCACAGATTGGTTATTATAACAAAACTTGTGTATTTCTGATAAAGTTATTTCTTTTAAGCCAAAACCAGCTTGTTCCCAAATGTTGCTTAAACTGCAGCTTTTGCAGGGTGCATTCAATTTTTTTGTAAAAGCCCCCACTTTCATTTTTAACTCTTTAGGAAGCCTCTACTCCTTCTCAGTAAAGGGGGTCACTCCCAGCAATGCCAATGTAGGCAGCCAATTTATTTTACAAAATAATAATTTTTTTTAACAAAATTAACTCCGATTCCTTCATCTTGTCTCTGCTTTCTGCCCCTCCCTTAAAAATTGCGGTTACTACTGCTGCTTTTGTACTTGGGTGTATTGTGTAATGTGTGTGTGATATCTACCTTGGTTTTCTACCACACATTGACTATTACATCCTATTAACTAAAACAACTGACTGTTACTGTTGTTCATACTCACCCCTATGATGGCCTCCTTATTTTGCCATCTTACTGCTATCTTTTTGTGATCAATGGCGTGGACTCTTCAAAGGATGGGCCATGTGAAGGGCTGTTATCGAATAGCTGTAGCCTGAATCTAACTTTCTTTAAATTAACTTCGGGTAATAGCATTACTCTAAGGCTTAGATTAAATATAATTTTGCTTTCCCTACTCTGTCTCTTTGACAGTAATTGATTAACTACCATTATTCTCAGAGCTTATCCAGTATCCATGCCATGGGGCCAAATAAAAGATTCAATTTTTGTCAATGTCTTTGGAAGCCAAATAGGGAGGACCACGAAACTATTGTTCACTTCCTCCAAAAGGATTTAATTTTAAAGAGGTAATAAGCTCCAAATGTAAGCCCCTCAAAATATCTGGGCAATTTTTAAAACAGATCTTTACCAAACCTAGATCAGTTTTTTTTTTTTAAACATTTTTATTGACAACATACAAACACAAACATTCTTAACATGTGAACATTCCGTACTTGGTGTACAATCAATAGCTCACAATATCATCACATAGTTGTATATTCATCACCAGGATCATTTCTTAGAACATTTGCATCACTCCAGAAAAAGGAATGAAAGGCAAAAAGAAAAAACTCATATATACCATACCCCTTACTCCTCCCTGTCATTGATCACCAGTATTTCCATCTACCCAATATATTTTAACCTTTGTTCCCCCTATTTTTTTCTATACCCCTTACCGTTCCCTTCCATTGGTCACTAGTATTTCAATCTACTCAATTTATTTTAACATTCGTTCCCCCTATTATTTGTTTATTTTTTATCCATATTCATTTACTCTTCTGTCCATACTGTAGATAAAAGGAGCATCAGACACAAGGTTTTCACAATCACACAGTCACACTGCAAAAGCTATATCATTATACAATCACCTTCAAGAAGCATGGCTACTGGCACACAGCTCTACAGTTTCAGGCACTTCCCTCTAGCCACTCTAGTACACCTTAAACTAAAAAAGAGATATCTATATAATGCATAAAAATAACCTCCAGGATAATCTCTCAACTCTGTTTGAAATCTCTCATCCACCGACACTTTATTTTGTCTCATTTCTCTTTTCCCCATTTCGGTCAAGAAGGTTTTCTCAATCCCTTGATGCTGAGTCCCAGCTCATTCTAGGATTTCTGTCCCACATGGCCATGGAGGTTTACACCCCTGGGAGTCATGGCCCATGTCTAGATCAGTTTTTAAAGAGAAAACTTACAAAGTATGTGCTGAGTTTATGAAAAATTAGAGCTAGCGCATTAAAAGTTCATTAAGTTAAATTAACACTCTCATGTATTACAAATTGATCAGAAATCATATTGGGTTCTATTTCTGAACCACAAGCTATCAGTGAAGGGCTGAAGATAGGTAGTTGGCTTGGTGAGATGTCACCCTGGGACCTGGGTCATCATTTTAGGCCTGAAACACTAATGCAGATACCAGAATACTAGGTGTCAGAAGGAATTCTTTTGATTGGTGGAGACCAACTTATGCTTTCATCTGCATATAAACAATTGGTGGAGTCACATAATGGGTAAAAGTGTGGTTTGCAATACCAACTCTTTCCATCCCAACTGAAGTAAGTAAAGTCAGGGCTTTGCTTGGGAAGTACAAAAGGTATGAGATGTACCCTAAAAACTACATTTATAATAAATAATATACTAAAGCATATCAATATCTTATTCCATTTTCAAGTAAAAAGAAAAAAGCCAAATGTGATCCTATTCAGGTTCTAATAAAGATGAAATATTATGAGATTTAAATAGAATGAGAAATTAAATACAATTTTGAACACCAAAATGCCGTTTCTTCCTTACAACATAGTATGTTGAACATATATTAGCATTCTGAGCTTAAATAATACTTTCTTTTCTCGCACATACATGACTTCTTGGCCTTTCTAGCCTCAGACATCATATAGATTTTTTTTTTTAATTCTGCTTTAAGCTGAGCTGGTTCCCGAGTAGTTACATCTTGAGAATGAGTCTGACTGAACCTATCCAGGAGTACCTGAAGGATCTTAGTCTTTGGAAAAGGAAAAGGACACTAGGGTGTAGATAGAGGGAAGCATAGTGAAAAAGCAGAGCTAAATGAATGATTTTCCACTATTTCTGCTGATGATCAAAGAGGGAATATTAAACTTTTAGATCCTCCCTCAAGTAGTTCATGTTTGCCTGCTCTGTTGTCCCACATAAATCCTTCAGTCAGTATTATAAGTTTGACTTTAGTAATTTAATTTTCAAAATAAGCAAATGTCTCATGGAAAAGGGTCCTCTAATTTTGGTAAAGTTTTCTTTAATGATATTTACTCCAGGATTTCATTTGTTCCTTCATTCATCCACCCAACACATATTTGAGTGTCTAATATGTGCCAGTATTAGGCACATGTAAATGAATACAATGTTCTCCTCACCTGTGAACAGCTAATTTTCTATCTGTTTGCCTCCACGGGTCGCCCAGTTCATGTCTCACTCCTGCAATGTCTCATACCAAACGGATCTCCTCTGAACTAGGATCTGTGAGTGATGGTTCCTCTAGTCCCAGGAAATGCCTAAAAGATAGAGAAAGAATAAAACAGAAACTACGGTTAGGAAGTTGGGGTGGTTCAGTGGTAGAATTCTTGCCTGACATGCGGGACACCCAGGTTTGATTCCCAGCCCATGCGCCACCATCACTCCTCCCCCTGAAAATAAAAATTAATTGGGCAAACAAGCCATAATATTGCTACAGTTGTCAGCAGATCATTTTAGTGTGTTTTTCTGTTAGCTGTAGAGAACCCAGAAACAAGGGAACCTGCAAGAGAGGCTCTTTTTGCAGACAGCTTTCTTGTCAGCCTCAGCAATTAGATATTAAAATGGCATTAGCCGGACAATAAAAAAAATAAAAAGGCATTAGGGCTTGGTGGGCTTCCTATTAGATTTAGTGAGACCCACATAGCATTAATGGAAACCAAAATTGCCATCAAGATAAAACATGTTTATTACCTGATGGTATGGTTTCTCAGCTGCTAAAACAAATACCATACAACAGGCTGGCTTAACAACAAGAATTTATTTGCTCTTGGTTTTAGAGGCTAGGAGACTTGTATCTGTATCTTCTGGCTGACTGGCCAACTTTGGGGTTTCTTGGCTTTTTTGTCATGTGGCAATGTACATAGCATCATCTTCTGCTTTCTCTTCCAGGTTTCACTGATTTCCAGCTTTTGGCTACTCCTCATGGCTTCTCCTTCCATATCTGATTTCCTTTGCTTATAAGGACTTCAGCCATATTGGTTTAAGAGCCACTGTCATTGAATTTGGGCACACCTTAACTAATAACATCTTCAAAGGTCCTTTTTATAAACAGGTTCACACTCACAGGACCATGGGGTTGGACCTGAATACGCCTTTTGCGGGGTACATAATTCAGTCCCTAATAAGGCACTAAGTCATCAGTGCTTCTGCGGTTTAGGCAGTGTGTCTGCTCAGCAGTAATTGCTTCAGTTCAAGCATGGGCAGAATGTGTTAGCTGCAGCCCTGCCTCTGTAGATGGAAGCAGTATCTGAGGGTGGAAGGAGAGCCAGAAAGGCATTTATGGCCTAACCACTATCTGCATCTATGTGTTTACTCAGCTCTGTGCACCTGGAGGAGGCTGGTGTCCTACGAGCTGGTCCGGGAGGACCTGAGCAGCAGTGGCCAACAGTATCCAGCGCTACACCAGGTAAGGAGCTGGGGACTTTTCTCTTCCTACTTGGGTTCTGGAAAGTGATTAGATAACTTGGTTTTGTAAGATCAGGAATGTTGGTGGTTCTTTTTTTATTCTTTCTTTTTCCCTTACTTAGTCGATGGTTTTGATTTTCTAACTTGATGTCCTTCAAGAGTTGATAGAGTAGTATAAGGGTGTGTGTGTGTGTCTATAATCCTTTTCAAATGCTTAGACTATCCAAGCCACATAGAATTTGATGAACTCCTACACTGAGATGCCACTGTTAGCAAAGGTTTTTTAGTTGAAGACAATAGCAATTCACTCAGAGTAGCATAAGGAAAAGGGAAAGAGATAGTTAAATCATTATATAAATAGATCATTAGAGAGGGGGTGGGAAGAGGAGATGGAAATGGAAGTGGAAAGTTGTTGGAACCAAGCCTCAGTCAGATCTGCTTCTCCCTGCACATCTCCATCATTCTGCAAACTGGTTTCACAGCCAAACATGACTGCCTTGCACGTTCTTAGTTCAGAGGACCGATGGGGATCAATTCCTAATCTAAACTTTCAGGAAAGAGGATCTGCCAGGTTGGGTCAGGAAGTCATTGTCTGGGTGATCATGAGTAACTTGCTTAAACCCAAGTTTCCTTAGTTTCCTCATTTTTGCCCAATCCCCAAGGCAGTATGATATAATAAAATATGGCTTTGGGACCCATTCCTATGGATGACAGCGGCAGTGTTTAGGAAGGGAAGATATTGGATTGGGTAGCGACCACAAATTTTGTCTATCATGATCCTCTGTAAATAGAACATGACAACGATGATGAGAGTTACTAATCATTGAGTCATGGTCTCATTTATTCCTCATGAAAATATTGCAAAAGAATTATTATATCTATTTTATCCATGAGAAAATGGAGACAAAAAGAGGCTCAGAAACTTACCCAAGTTCACAAGTTACAAGTGGCAGAGGTAGGACTAAAACCCATCTATCTAGCTCCAAATCCATGTGTATTTAGCACTTTTAGTCATAGCATGTTTGGCTTAGAAGAAGCCATCATATTTAGACAGCTAACTAGATATAGATAGAAGGAAGGAAGGAAGGAAGGAAGGAAGGAAAGAGAGACAGAAGGAGAGAGGGAGGGAGAGGGAAAGGGAGAGACAGAGAAAGAAATGACGTAAGAGTTTGTGTGTAAAAAAATATTTCCAGAAATAATCAGGTGCCTTTCAAATGATTAAAATGATTAGGCTATCCAAGTAACATGTGCAGCCAAGGGCCCATTTTTGCTGGCAACACTAAGGGCTTTTGTTGATTCTAATCAGCCAGCATTTGCTATTTATGAATGTTGCACAATTCAACTAAAAGTCACATTTGTTAAAAAAATGCACAAGTTAGAGCAATTCATTAGAGAGCTAATATTGCCAGATGGCAAGGGGAGGAAGATAAAATAGTTCATTGACAAGTCTGTAATCCCAGTGCCAATGATGGGGTGAAGATGGGGGCTGGAGGAGGAAGTGGCTTTAGATTGCCAAGTGTTGCTGCAAGGGGAGGCATCTGGAAAGGTGAGAACTACTCAAAGCAGTCATGTGAAATTATGCCTTGCTATCTGGACTATGCAGGATTTAATTTCAGGTTTTCTTATGAAGGCTTATGGAGGCATCTTGTGAATCAAGAACTAACTTTGGGTACCAGCTCCCTTTCAATGATGATTCTGGTTGATGTTCCTGAGCAAATGTGAAATAGGAGCCCTCTGTTGATAATTTTATTTGCATTTGACCCAGGTGTCTCCTTCAGATTCAGAAAGGTGTTAGGAACCCATCTTCTTGATGGAAGAAAGGGAAGGCATCCCCATTGCTCCACTTCCCTGTTGCCCCAACCACTCTTGGGTAACCTATTCATCCAGGACTGTGCTCCTGACTCACGAGTCCCAGTCCCTCAGCTATAGTATCTTCTAGTTACTCCACAGGTGATCTAGCCATAGTTTTTTTTGCATGGGCAGGCACCACGAATTGAACCCGAGTCTTCGGCATGGCAGGCAAGAACTCTGCCTGCTAAGCTACCGTGGCCCGCCCTAGCCATAGTTTTTAACAAACCTTTGCATCGATGATACGATGATACCGTGTTAAAGGAATTCTCCTCTCTTTCTGCCTTGTCCTTTTGGTACTTTTAGGTTTTAGGATTCAAAATATGATCTATGCTTTTTGGAGGGAATATGGCATAAAGAATAAAATTATAATTTGGAGTCGGACAGGTTTGAGTTGAATTCTAATCCCAACCTTGCTTGCTGGATGAGCATAGGCAAATCACTTAAATTCATGTTTTCTTAATTACCTCATCAGTTACTTGGACATAATAATAATACCTCTCTTATTGAGTTGCCATGGGAACTAACGGAGGGAAAAAAGAGCTGAACATAGTGCTTAACATAAGTATTAATAAATGTCTACTTTTCTTACTCCTTTTATCCTGGGATGCTTTGTATTTTGCACAATCTCTCACATGGCCTTGGTTGAAAACCTAGTGGCCATAATTCAGTAGTTCTCATCTCGAGGCCCAGATACAGACCTTCTGAGTTTGTCTGGGTCAACCTGACATCTGCACTGTCTAATCACCTCCAGTTGACTTCCGGAAATGGGGGTGAAGGGAATTTATTATTTGCTGCTTGATGAAAATGAAAGTGCTCCAGAAAATTTGGTTGTTGGCAGTCCCAAATAGGGCCTGCCTTCATTAGTTCTGTTTCCCTTAGTGACTCATGGCGAAGGTGCAATTTCTTGCAAAAGGCCTCCTCCTGGTTCTGCAGTCCCTTGCACTTGTGTCTGAGTCCTTCCTATAAACCAGTCGTGGATCACTCTTCTCATACCAACACCTGCAGTGCTACAGCCATGGATATAAAGGGAGTGGGGCCTGCTTTGCCCTAATCCCTCATGTGTTCCCTGCACTTGTTTTCCTTCCTTTGATTGATTCTTTTGCTTAGCCACTAAACTGTTTATTTTTATAATCCACAAAAGTTTACGACAAAGATGCCACACCCTGAAAAGATCAATGGGACTTACCAGGCATTACTTTGGTTAATCCTGATTACTGGCCCTGTTCTCCAGCCTTGCCTCTGAGTGAGCAGACCTGCACCGCAGTCTTTCTTATTTCCTTAGCATCTTCCTGTGAAGGCTGAGCAGAGAAAAAAAAAATTAGCTAAATAGGGAGTTGATGGAATACAGTGACAGCCTCATTTTCAGATGGAGGAATGTGTTTGGGGGAGGGGCATTAAAGGGCCAGCCACACTCATATAACTCCCTAAATTTCTCAGTGTGAGTACTCTGAAGAGGTTTTAATGAGTGCTCTCTTCTGTTCAGTTCCTAGAGGGAATTCCAAGGAATCATAAAAGGACTGACCCTGAGCTAGGGGTGGGGAAGGGGGGCAGGCTGCTTTGCAGTCTCTACTGGTTTTTCCAGCCTCCTCTTTCTACATTCCGTGAGGTCTGTAGGATTTACCTAAGGCAACGGTGAATTATATTTGGAGTGGGAGATGTTCGCTGTTTTCAGAAGAGCTCAGAGAATTCTGAATCACAGCCTACTGCCAAAGATCACATTATAACTCGTCAAGCAAGACCCCAGAGTATTTGGGGCTAAAGAGTGAAAGATTAAGAATTCTGTAGGTGAAGCAACTATGACAGTGAGATTTAGAGAACATTAGCTCAGAGTGACTAGAACAGTGGTTCTCAAAGGATTGTTCCCAGACCAGCAGTACCAACGATATGTGGGAATTTGTTAGAAATGCAGATTTTTCAAGCCCCATCCTAAACCTAATGAATCAGAAATTTTCAGGGTAGGGCCCAACAACTTATATTTTAACAAGCTCTCTTTGTGATCCTGATGCACTACGAAGCTTGAAACTGGTCTAGAGTAAATATTCCTAAGGTTGTCTGATATCTTTGGAGGCTCAGAAACCATGCAAGGAAGGCATCTGCTTCTGATTCTTGCAAGAAGAGGCCTTTGCCTCATATCAGAGTGGCTGTCCTTCAAATTCTAGCTCTGCCACTCGGTAATTGTAGGTCCCTGGGACTTTACATTTCTGATTCCCAGTTTCTTTCTCTGTAAAATGGAAATAATGGTACTATCAACTTATAAGTTTGTTCCAAGAATTAACAAAGATTATGCACACGTCACAGTGCCTGGAAAACAGTGTTTAGTAAATGTAGCCATATTTATGACTTTTCAGGTTATGAATCTTTCCTTCAACTCCAGAACATAAGCCTGAATTGCTCTGAGTAATCTCTATGGCAAGGCTCTGTTATAGAGAATTTTTGTTTTCTTTTAGTGTCTGTCTCTTTATTTGCTCGGGGAATTGCTTTTGCCCTGGTTTGCTACATCTCTTTACTCCGTGGAAAATGGACACAGTTTTATAGGGGGATTCATGCTTTTATTTGTCTTAGGGACTCTTGCCCCTCTGACAAAACCAAGTCCCCAAGGAGAGACTCCGTGGAGACTCCATCTCTGATGCGTCCCCAGAAAGGAATCACAATCTTTAAGTTTTTTGGGAATCTATTTAGGAGTACTGCCAACTTGACTTTTTCCACTTTATGAGTGAGCACAGCCTCAGGCCCTGTTGAAGAATTTAGAAAGCATGCTGCTCTACTAACCTGCTCACCCTCAATTTCTGCCGTTGTTATGGCAATGACAGGCTGGGGACGGGTGCGCTTGTCCTTTTGAGGGAAAAGAATGAGATCAGGGATCTCTGTGAGGAGGGCAGCTCCCTCCCGTCACTGTCCTCCACTCACAGCGCAGGAGTTCTTAGCTCAGAGGTCTACACCACACGAAAATGAATCCTTGTAAGAGGCACTTTCTGAAGGCGTGGAGCGCATTAGGTAGTTTATGTTGAACAAAGAATTTGTATTTCTGGACAGGTCTGGAGTGAGGGAGGAAGGGGAATTAGCATCCTCCACTTAGGAGAAACCAAGAGATATAAATCTTTGCTGACTCCATCCATCTACGACTTTCTTCATCTCCTTGAAGGAAAACTTTGCACCTTCTATTTTTAAGGGTCATGTAAATAAAACAGAGGAATGGAGACTTCCCTGTATTTTCTGAAATTAAACATTTCTGTTAAATGGATGAATTCCAAGATAGTTCTCTCCCTACACCCTGTATTTTTGACACCTCTCTGATGCCCACCCCCACCTCCCATGCCAATTCTTCTGGGATTAATAGCGCACAGCAAGGACAGTGGCTTGGCCTAGTGACTCATTTCTAATATGACAGAAGTGATGGGTTGTCGTGTCTGAGATTAGGTCACAAAAAGACTGTGGTTTCCTTATCGGACCCACCTCCACCCACCCTGTCACTGGCATTGAGGGAAGTCTCTTGCTATAGTATTATCTGCTACGTGGAGAGGTTTAGGTGGCAAGCTTGCTGATGTCTCCAGCCAACAGCCTGCAAGGACCCAAGGCCTGCTAAAGCCACTTGATGCCTGCAGCCCCAGCTGACAACTTAACTGTGTGCTTTTGAGAAATCACGGGCCAGAAACACTCGCAAATCTGCACCTGGATTCCTTATGCTCAGAATCTGTCTGATAATAAATGTGTGTTATTTTGAGATGCTAAGGAATGGGGCCATAATTGAGAATAAAATAATTTCTTTTATGATGTAAAAATAGAGCACACGTGTCTCCTGAAAACTAGCTGTTCCCATGTGCATTCGACTCCTGGGCATGCATCTCAGGGGGTGTAGTGAGTAAAGAAGAGGAGCAAGAAGTGTTCGCTTAGCTGATTATGTATGTTGTTTTACTTTGTTTCTTTATTTTTTTAATTAATAAATAAATTTTAAAAAATTAAAAAAAAAAAGAAGTATTCGCTTAGGTGGCAGTTTCCTTCAAACCCCACAGATAGCAGAGAAGTAGGCTAATGCAGGCTCAGGAAATGGAGAGTCAGTGTAGTTCTTTCTGTCATCATTGATGCCTTTAATTCCGCTGCAGCAATACAGCCTGGCCTGAAAATCTCATCATGAGAAACGACTTTCAAACATATCTTAGAAAAATAATGCACTTTATCTTTCTTTTGTTTGGGTGTTGCATGGGATAGGAGAGTTTGCGAATTATGCTCCTTCGAGCTTTCTCTGTACACCATCCTTTGTAGCTGAACTTTTACCAAAAGGGAGATTCAAGTTTCTGCTGAGGAGTCCTAGTGTCACAAAGGGCCAAGGAAGGGGGATCACGACACTGTCTCCTGACTCAGCTCAAAGATGACAGGATGCCTGTGTGTTTGAGAGTTTTGTGAGGAAAGCAAAGTGGAGGGGTGACTCTGAACTTCATTTTGTGGGAAAGATTAGATTGTTTGGAACTGGAGGGCATGGAACCCCTCCCTGGGAGGTGTTTGGACAAGAAAATCCTGCTTTGACCTGGGTTGTGGGCAGGGGAGTTGTAATAGCCTATAATTCCTTTAACCCTTGCAGCTCCAGCAAGTCTTGCCCTCAACCTCACTGGTGCTAATAATTAGAAATGAAATCCTGTCCCCAGTGACAACAGAGTCTTTAATTACAAATATTTTCAGAGCAACTCATTCCAGATTCCAAAGGAACTTGAAAAGTTCATCTTCCCAGAGGCAGGCAGCTTTGCAGTTGGAAAGGTCATTGCCTAATCTGGGGAAACATATTCAGGTCAAGCACTGGGTAGACTAGAGGTCTCTGGGGAAGGGTCATAAGCGAGCTTTTGTCAGGAAGCCTAGAAATGAGTATGTGGATTGGACGGGAGCCCTCTCTGCACTTGGGTTCTCACTACCCTCCAGTAAGAAAAGAGGGGGAGGAGAGATAGATGCTTTTCCACTCTTATCTCAGTGAGACCAAAAAGCATCCTCAGCAGCAATCCTACCTGGAATGCTCTGTCTCCTGGGCTGTGGGCTAGGTGAAGGATGGGAGAACGCAGTCCTGACAATGGCAATACCGAAGGAAATAAGAAAAAAAAATCAGTGTTTGTACTGTGTAGACGTCAGACTCAAGAGGCATAACTGTAGAAGGTTAGGGTATAAAGAAGTAACTTTTAGGAGCCAAATTTGGATCCACAAGAGAACGGGTATGAGAAGTTTATTGTTACTAGAATTATGTCTCTTGTCTGCTAAATCCCGAACAGTATACCCTGGACCTCTAGATTACAGCTACTGTTGAATGTAAGTAGTAAACAAACACGTTTAGAAAGTAAAACGGCCGGGAGCCAGAAGTCGCTGCCTCGCAAGTGAACAGAGGCTTCGCAGCAAGGGAAGGTTCACCTTCCTGGAGAACTGGGGCACGGAAAGTCAAAACCGAAGCCATCGCCCAAGGAGATGACAGGCAGGCAGAAGAAGTCTTGTGACCTGAAAATGGACTGTGCCCGCAACGCTGGCATCATCTCTTATACCCAGTGCCTGCAGAAATTCCAAATGCCCATCTGTAGTGGTCAGAACGTGCACAGCGATTGGATAGACGCCAGCGAGGCGGCCAATCAGAAGCAACGCTGAGGACCCACCCCCTCAGCAGCCTCCGCCGCCCTGGAGCTGAGACCCGCCCCCCCCCCTAACTAAAGCGTGGTGGGTGGAGGGGCGGGCAGAGTGTGGTCCAGGCTGCGCCAGCCCTCTCTGCACGTGAGTGCGTGTGGCTGTGGAGAGGAGGCCAGAGGATTTATGCCTATGCGTGTGCTCGCAGACATAGGGTGTGGGGTTGAGGCCTTGCTGGCCCGGGGGGCTGAAGTGGCCCCAGTTGGCTCCGAAAGCCCTTGACTTGGTCCCGTCTCCGTGTCCTTGGCCTTCCCTGGCTTTGGGACTCTGGCTTCTCGGGGTACGCGTTTGCTGACGCCCCTGAGCATAGGCAGGCCCAGCCTCTCCTCACCAGCACTTTGCCCATTTTAGCTGGACTTTCTGCCCTCCTTCTCCACCTACCAATGCCTGAGGCCCAGGATTCAAGCGTTAACCTGCCGACCTTATGACTGCCCGTGTTAACCGGGATCCTGTTTCATGTGTGGTTCCATTTGTAGAAGAGACAAGAGCTGAGTCAGGGACAGCTAGCAGTCATGAGCCCTTAAATAAAGCAACCGATGCAGAAAAATTAAACAAACAAAAAAAGGCAAGTAAAGCCTTCCTAGTTCAGAAAGTCTGAACAAACAAGTCTGTTGCTGATAATCAAGAAAGCTATCAGTGTGGGCTTATTTCCGACAATGGGCCAATCCTGTGCCCAGTGCTGTTGGTCTAGGAAGCTTCATGGGTCAACCTCCCTTCCCAACTCTTCTCTCTTGTGTGTCATAGATACTGTCTTATCAAAGAACTTACCTGGTTTGTCTCTATTGCCATAATCACCTGGAATCAGATGAACACCCGAAAGGGCAGTGGCAAGTCTAGACGCTCAGCCTGTGTGCAGGATGTGCATCAGATGCTCACCAGCATGCATGTCATCGACTTGGGGCCAAATTATAAACAGGTGTAAACAGCCCTAAGCGGATACCTATGAGTCTGTGAGTGGCCCTGCCATTTGATGATGAGCCATAGAATACAGACATTCCTTTCTCTAAGCTAAAGCCTATTTTCAAGAAAGAACCCTGGGGAATTTTTTTAAGTATGTGGGTGGGGGGAGATCTTTGTGTTCAAGTTCTAAAATCTTTCATTCTTGTGCTGCTACCCCCTGGGTGGTAGAAAACTTCTTAGAATCAGAGAAAGCTACATTTGTGGCTGGTAGCTATCATTTATTGAGAACTGTAATAAGTACTTTATATGCATTGAATGCTTAACTTTAAAAGAGAAGTGCTTTATTATTCCCATTTTTTTTTTTAGAAGGGGAAATTGAGGTGCAGAGGGATAAGGGAGTTCTTTGCATTCACACAATTGGTAAATCTCTTTTTTCCTGCTCACCATTATATTCTCAATGTTAAACAAGGTGTTTTGCATGTAGTGGTGCTTAATCAGTAGTATTAGTTTCCTTTTGCTGCCATAACAAATTACCATGCCATAAACTTAAAGCGATACAAATTTATTATCTTACAGTTCCAGAGATTAGAGTCCAAAGTGGGTTTCGCTGGGGTTAAGTAAAGGTGTCAGCAGGGCTGTGTTTCTTCTGGAGACTGGGGGCGAGCTGTTTGCCTGCCTTCACGGGTTCTTGAGGCCACCTGCATTCCTTGACTCATGGCTCCTTCCTCGCTTTTCAAAGTCAGCAACATAGAATCTTTAAGTTTCTCTCTCTCTTTCACTTATAAGGCCCCTGATAATTATATTGGGTCCATCTGGCTAATCTAGGATAATCTCCCCATCGGAAAATCCTTAATTTAATCATTTTGCAGAGTCCCTTTTGGCATGCGTATTCACGGGTGCAGGGATTGGGATGTGGACATATTTGGGGGAAGGGCATTATTTTGCCGACCACAGGTTCTTTCATGTTCATTCAGAGGTGGCTGTGTGCGTGTGTGTGCACCTCTAACTTCAGTAGAGGTGAAGGTAAAATAAAGTGGATATTAGGACCATAAGGAGGGTGTAGTGAGCGTGGATTAGACTTTAGGTACCTTTTGAAGGCTATTAATTGTCAGAAGTTTGATGGAGGCTGATTAAGCACACACACAGCCTTTCCCTCCAAATCTTGAACAAATTAAGAACAGAGATGCAAGGAGTCAACTGAGTGATCAAAGTCCATTACCAGGCTGTTATTGGTAAAGATGGTCTGGAGAAAATGGCAGGATCTTCAACCTCTCAAATGCAGGGGAAGAATGTGAGGTTAGCTGACCTCTCCTTTGATAACCAAATAGGGGCTGAGCTAGAGTGGAGAAAGAGAATGGGGGGGGAGGAGAGGTGGGTCATGACACTGATTTTGCCCAATCAAGAAGAATGATAAGGCTTTTCATAATCCCCACCCAGATAAACTACTTTTCCTGCCTGGGAAGCGAAACTAAAGAAGTGGAGCTAAAAGTGAAAGCTTCCTGCCTAGCACATCCCCAAAGTGTGGAAGTATTGTTTTGGTAGGTGTTGCCTTCTCTGTGGGCAGAGGTGGACATGTGGCGAGAGAAGAATATGGATCCCACTATATCAGTACATTATTATTTTAGAACTAGGAGATATTGTTCTGTCCCAGGCTTAAGAGTCTTGTTCTAGGAGTTGGGGAGCAGCAGGAGAGGACAGTCCCCTTTGGATCCTCCACAGGCCATTCTGGAAGGTGACGGTCTTAGGTTTGGCAACTTGAGCCACATGGGAAAAATCACTGTCCACAGGAAGATGTCAGGAGATAGGGACAACCCATATTGCCTACCCAGCTTGCAGCTAGCATCTGTGTCTAGGTGAAAGCAGGTTAAAATATATATCTGGGATTTTTCTGAAGAAGAAAAAAAAAAAATTCAGAGGCTAACCAGCGTTGATTTGTATGTTGCGGAGGGGTTGAAGGTGGGGGTACTTTGGCTGGTATTCCCAAATCCCACTGCTTTCCTTAATGATGCTTCTGCTGGTGGGAGTGGAGAGTGGGGGCAGGGGCAGTGCACGGGGTAGGGTGGCTATGGCCCAACTTGTGGGTATGTATATATCTCAGGATTTGCTTGTGTCTTTTAGCAGCATTTTTGCTTAACAACCATTCTCACAACCTTACCTCCTTGAGACTCTGATAGGCTAGGCATCTCCAAAGCCTGGGAGCTCTCTGCTCCCGTGGCTGCTCTGCACGGAAATTAAATCTCCCTTCCTGTGTCTGACATTGACTAGGCCAGGACACTGCCGAAAGAGCCTCCTCCGAGGCCAGCACACTCTATAGGCTCCTTGTGTCACCAAGATGACAAAACGGCTGCTGTCCCTACCATTCACAGCCAAGGGGGCTGTGGTTAGTCAGCAGTCAGTGTCACATAAATTTCCCTCACATAAATTGAACTAAGTATAAATTGATTCTAAACAGTTGCCTTTGGGAAATTTCTTCAAGGAGGATGATCTCTTTGTAATGCTTTCTTTAAATCTGGGGGTTTAGAGATACAAACTCTTCCTCCTGCCTGTAGGGTACTAGATTTCTGAAAGTTGTCATTTGAAGGAAACTAGGAAGATGCCCACAAAACCCACCTCCCAGGAAGATCTCTAGAGCTTTCCCATTAATCCCCACTACTGCATTCTCTTTTAAAATCCACATTCATTTATTCATTCATTCTTTCTTTCTCTTTCTCACACACAGACACATATAAGAAAGTGAAGTTCTAGAGTATCTGTCCAGGGGTGCTTTCCTTGGCTTGACTTCAGCATAGAATCTGGTTGGAACCTTCTATATCGTTATTAAACAAACATTTATTAAGCACTTACTTAAGACCAGGTTCTGTTCTAGGTGGTGGGAATATAACATTAAATATAACAGTTCTGCCCTCATAATCTAGTGGAGAAGACCTAAATGTAAAGAAGTAAGATGGCAGTATTACAATGTCATGCCATCAGGACCATACAGTGTCATGCATAGGAAGGCCCAGAAGGGGGAAGGAAGCTGGGACAAACCACCAGGGCCGGGCAGTCTAGAACGCGACCCAGTTGCAATTAATGTTGCAATTAATACACACCCCATTTAAATAGGTTAACTGGTCTAACTTTACAGAGAGGGGCTCCCAAATTGTTTTCATAGGACCCAAAACCTCTCTTTTAGTAACCCTGAAGACTAGATGCTGTAGAAACCCAGCAGATGGAATTGGGGATTTAGGGAACCAGATCACAGATTATGTGACATTTAATACTGGGTATTATAGGGTAATAAATAGATGTGGGCAGGAAAACTTCCAGGCAAAGGGAACTAAATGTGCAAGAACAAAGGAAGTTTTCATGAGTGTATAATCTGGGTGAATCGGATGGGTGGGGTAGGATAGAGGGCTGTGGGAAACTGAGATAAAAAAGGTAGACTAGAGTCAAGATTTTTAGGGCCTTAAGCATCCTGCTGAAGAACTTGTGGTTTCTTTTATTGACAACAGAGAGCCACCAGAAGGTTTGTTTTGTTTTTAAGAAAGGAGGCTCTGTTGAGCCCCCTTAACTCCATTGAATCTTAAAAAAATCAATTTGTAAGTTATCAAAATGAGCTAATAAGGTAATCAATGTGCTGTTTTTCTTTTTCCAAAC
Source organism: Tamandua tetradactyla (assembly GCF_023851605.1). Taxonomy (NCBI): domain Eukaryota; kingdom Metazoa; phylum Chordata; class Mammalia; order Pilosa; family Myrmecophagidae; genus Tamandua; species Tamandua tetradactyla. Next base: position 21,066,437 of record NC_135346.1, read on the forward strand.
CAAGGATTGTCTTTAAATGTGGAATCAAAAGGGAGGTGAATACAGCATATTGATTTAAAGAAATATTCTTAACTGATTGTGATGGGCTTGGTGTGATCATGTGTGAGAGAATGTGAAGAGTGAGGGCAGATTTGTTTAAATTTTGCCTTGAGTGAGCTTAGGAACAAAGCATGGCCTGTGTCTCACATCCTTGTCCTTGACTTATAATTGTACAACCTGTGCCTCAGATTTATTAATATACAAAAGAGGAAAGTCCATATGCTGCTGTAAAGATTAAATGAAGATAATGCATGCAAAATGCTTAGCATTGTGCTTAGCTTATAGTAAGCGCTCAAAACTAAAATCATGACTCCCTGATTTACTCAATTTAAATAATACTCAATTTAATACCCTTGACACTTACTTAACACAATGCCAGGCACAGCATTCAAAGTAGTTTCATTGGAGTAAATGGGACGGCATTGAAGTGCACAGAGTAGGGGGATAGTAGTGCTGGAAGCAGATTCTCCCTGGAAGACTCTCATTCTCTTGCCATCTTTCTACTGCAGTGTTCTGACAGCACCTCCATTTTATATCCTAGATACAGGCACATCACTGTTTGTCTAGAAATGGTTGCTCAAAGCTGAGAAGTGACACAGCAACACAGAGCCTGGGATTACTGCCAAATTTTAAGAAGCACAGATTGTGATAAAGTGAGGGGAGGGTGGAGAAGAGAATTTTGAAAACCTTTAGCCATAGCTAGAAGCAGTCTTATTGTTGGGTGAAATGGTTATGCCTCACACAGTTCCAGGGGACACATAGTATTAAACTTTGGGAAGACTCCCTGTTCAGTTGTGGTGCTGAAGGAGGAGCCCAGCAGTGGGTCCTGGAGTCCTGCTTGGTTTTATCTTATGTTATCGCTTTCTTGACGTTCTTAGACATTTTGAACAAGGGGCCGTACATTTTCATTTTGCACTGAGCCCTGCAAATGGCAAAGCTGGTCCTGGGTCTAAGTGGTCTGGGACAGTGACATTTTGTCTCAGCTAATTTTTGAACTACATTGAACTATGCAGCTGATGAGGCAAGTACTACCTGGGCTGGAATTCTTTTTAATCCGTCTCTCTTTTATTTAATAATAAAAGGAGTAAAACTCATTATAACAAATTCAATCTATACAGAACTAAAATAAAATTAGTAGTGCCTTACTCTCTGCCTCAATCACATTCTCCAGAAGTAACCGCTGCCAATAATTTAGTGTCTATCTTCCAGATTTTTCTAAGTATCAGTGTAAACTATTGGACAATAAAGTATAAACAATCACATTGTTGATGTCAATAGTAAACCCTACAACTGTATTTGCTTAAAAATTATCAAGTTTCCCTCAATCCCATGTCCCTTCAGTGAGGTAGTCTCTGTTAACAGTTTTGTGTATTCTCCCAAAAATATTCAAATTAATTTTTAGTTACATACCTGATGTATGAATATTTTCTATGTTTAGTCATAAAGGTAAGTTTCCATAAAATGAAATGGGATAATGTTATGCATATTAGTATACAGCCTGGTTTATTTTTCATTTAATGTCATGAACACCTCTCCAATACTCACCTCATTCTTCTTTCATATGTATTTATAGTATTATGCATATATTATAATTTATCTATGCTATTGGTACTTTTATTAAACAATCCGATATGCAGTACACATTCTTGTGCATATATATCATGGATCTCTTGCACTCCTACTAGTATTTATGTAGGGTAAATTCCCAGAAGAGGGATTGCTGGGTCATAGGGCATGAAAACATCAAACTGACATTCTCTTATCTGGGGTAGGACTGCACGCTGTATACATTTTCCTCTGACCCCTACCTCCATCTAGTGCTATATTTCACTTAACTCTGTGATATCATCCTCAAGGACTTAGTTCTCAAAGTTAAGGAGAAAATTGCAGCAGAATGAGAAGAGAATTTACTTGTAAAGAATAGTAGTGAACCACATGTCAGGTATTGTTCGAAGCACTTTATGTGTATTAACTCCCCTACACTGTATAACCACCCCCAAGAAATAAATGTATTAGACCCACTTTACTCCTTTAGGAATTTGAGGTTCCTAGAGCTTACGTGAGGTGACACATTTACTAAGGGATGGAGCCAAGATTTAAAGCCAGGCAGTTTGTCTGAGCCTCTGCCCTTAACCACGACACTATACTCTGGCCTCAAGATAGCATTAAACCAAAGTTTCTCTACTTTGTATATCCCTTAAAATGATTATTGTATTTATTAATGTACTTGTCTGTTTCTCCCACTCCCCTGTAATTCCTTGAGGGCAGCGTGCCTGTACTAATATTCATATCCGTATCCCTAATTCCTAGCACAATGCTTAATCTGTTGTAAATAAATTCAGTTGAAGGAATAACACTACCTCCGGGAGGTAGTCATGAAGTCCATTTTTGGGATGAGGAGACTACAGTCAGTGTCCCCCAAATCATGGAAAATAGTAGGAGAGCAAAATGCTGGAGTTAAGATTTTAACCCAAGGCTTCAATGTGTCCTCAAAGTTGGAAACTGCCTCCTTTAAAGGCTCTGGAGAACGGCTCCCTACCTGGCAACCGCTTCTAAACTGGAAGACTTCACAGCTGGAGTCTTCGGGGACTGGGAGGGCCCAGTGGGAGGAGGGTCCCTGGAAAAGGAGTTCCTGGAAGTGTCGAGTCCAGGAATAGGTTGTTAAAGGAGGAGTCAGGTTCCTCTGAGGAATACCAGAGAGTTAACAATGCCTATCTTTTATTTAAAATTTCTGCATACCAGACATTGTTCTATGTGATTTATGAGCATTGTCTCTTTTTAATGCTCAGGATCCCATTAGATGGATAGTATCGTCTTTGTTTTACATACGAAAGAATGGGGCTGGGCAGGTTATACAACAAGTGAATGGTCAAGTTTCCATTCCATCTCAGGTATGTGGGCCCCGGAAACCTACACTGCCGCCTGTGCTAGCCCTGGGACGTAACTGCTGCCTGAGTCTGGGGCCCTGAGAGGGACTGGGTCCTGCAGGAGCTCACCAACCAGGAAATAAGACAGGAAACTATGCAGCCTGAGCTCTGCTGGGGTGAGGGTGGGGGTGGGGGGATGGCGAGGTCACCGAAAGAAGAAATATGATTTTTTTTAGCTGACTGTGGAGAGCTAGGAGGGTTTGAGACCAGCCATTCCAGTGTTTGAATCTGGGTTCACAGCACATGATGTCTTTATACTTTTAACCTAGAAATGGCAGAGTTATTTTGGGCAAGCAAGAGCTGTAGCTTTAAAAATATGCCTAGTGTATTTATCTCTTCCGCTTTGAGATTACTGTAAATTAGCCCAGCTGTGTCCTAAGGCACCAAGCAGCCACAAATCCTTTCAGATCAACTCATCCCACACTAAGCGGTGAAGCACGTGAGGGGAGCTCCTGCAGCCTCTGGGAGGTGGTGTGAGATCAGGCTCCCCACCACCAGCACACATGCCACCCCTCCCCACTACTCCAGGGACCAAAATGCTCAGCCTCTGAAGCAAACTTAACTCCATCTCTGCCCTCATCCCCAAGGCTTCATCAGAAGTTAAAAAAATAATAACAGTTTTGGTAGAGTCAGGAGCAAATGCAAGAATAATATTTCAGCTTCGCTACCAAATCCCTGTGTGATTTAGGGCAAACTGTCTTGCTGTTCACTCAAGCCTTCAGTTGCCTTATCTTTAAAATGGGAACCCTTTAAATGAAAGAATATATATAGGCAAAATGTTTTATAAACTGGCCCCATAATAAGCCATCAGTATCTCTTAAACAAATGAATCTTTTGCTGCTCTGATCTTACTAGTAAGTAAAATTTAACAAGCTTTTTCCTTTGTGACTGACATTGTGCTAAGTGCCCTATAAAGGATAATCACATTTACTCCCATAACAACCCTGTAAGGTGGGTGCTGTCATTTATCCCCTTTTCAGATGAAAACCGAGGCCCAGAGGTATTAAATAATTTACTAATCCTCACATAATTATTATATGGCGTAACCAAATTTAAGCCTAAGTGTTCCATTTACAGAGCCTGAAGTTTTACAGAAAACAGGGAGTATCTTTATTTTTACATTCCGTTGTTTCCATGGAAATTTCTCACTACTGTCAAGTGAAGGAAGGTGGAGAAACGCTAGTCTAGGTGGCTGGTTTTTTACTCTCTCTCTCTCTGACCCTGGACAAGTTTTGGGCTTCAGACCCTGGCTGTCCAGTATCGTGTGGGCTGGAATTACTCAGATTAACGTTGTCCAATTCACAAAAGATTGATTTGGGGGCGGGGGTGTGGGGGAGGTGTTGGGACAGAGGAGGCAGAGCTTGTCCCTTGGTCCACAATCCCCACAGATGGCTGTAATGAGGGAGGGAGCTGGAGATATTTTGCAACCCGGTCTATCTGTCAGCGGGTTTGATGGCAGATGTTTTGTGGTTTTGTGTGTGTGTGTGTGTGTGTGTGTGTTTCCTTTTGGTCAGATTGAGCGTGTATAATTTTACAGTCTGCCAGGTAATGGCAGTTAGAGAGCGACAGACAGACAGGCAGGGACAGAAAGATGAAATGGTTGCCCAAAGCCAAGGAAGGGGCCAACACAATCGGAAAGGCTTGAAAGACGGCAGAGGCTGGGTCAGGTGGGGGGAGAAGAGAAAGGGAAGGGGAGCACTGGGCTGTCTCTGCCCAGAAAGCTTGCTGTTGACTTGCAAAGCCAGAATCTGCGGAGACTTCTTACCCTGCCTCTTCCCTGGGCAGCCAGAGGCAGCAGCAGCAGCAGCCGCAGACTGCGCCAGAGAACGAGCAATCCAGGGGAGCCGGAAGCGGCTGTAATCATTTAATAGCCTTTGCTGGCTGTACGGACCTAGCTGAGTGGGCGGTAGGCCGGCTGCAGAGTGCTGTCTGGCAAAATAGTCCCCGACTTTAATCAAGACGATGGCTTTTCTGGAAGCTCTTTGTTAACCTCAGCACCGAAATCCCAGAGATGCTAACAAAGGGATGAATGGGGAGTGAAGGGGCGGGGCAGAAACCGGGAGACTGGTCGGTGACTGCCCTGCCCCCCTCCCCCAGCCCCACGCCTCCTTTCAACTGACTCCTTAGAGGCACCTGCCTGTATCTCTCTGTCTCCCAAATGGTGGCAAAACAGACAATAAGTGTAATAATTGCTACATTTGTACAATGCTTTAGGAATTTCAAAGGGGCCTTCGTAGACAGTTGAAGAGGTGAGTCTCAGAGCTGGGGTTAAACTGCCTCATTTGAGTCCCCGGCTCCACTAGTTAAGTAACCATGTGACTGCTGGTGCTTAGTCTCTCCACCTATAAAAAAGACATATTAGCAACGGGTATCTGAAATGGTTCTTTTAAGGATCAAAAATTATATTGTGTACAGATTTGCTTAGCGCAGTGCCAAGTATGTAGGAAGAGCACAGTAAGCAGGTAGGTCCATCTATTGACAGGATGGTGGCCAACTCCGGTTTATGGATAAGAGACTGAAGCCCAGAGATATTTATGTAACTTGTCCAGGACGTACACTGTTAAATCACAGAGTGAGGGCAGGCTCTCTAGACCAGGGAGTGAACAGATCAAGATGAAAAGAAGAGAGAATTAAATACTCACCCACATTCTCCAGCTCATGCCCCTCCAAGAGGTTTCCTGAAATGAGTGTCCTTGATCGAAATGATTTTGTAATATTCTATTGGAGGAAATCAGCGTACACCAGAGTGGGGGTTGGGAGTAAGTTCACAAGTCTGGCATTTGCTTCACAATCTTCAAAACTTTTGCTGGCATTTGCATCAGCAGAGCTTCCAGCCCAATAATTTCCAGCCACTGAAGCTAAACTCCAGGAACTCAGGCAGTCTGAAAGATGAAAGGGGATAGTTGTGAATTGTAGGGTAGGTGGATTATGATATTTTATGAAATGGTCAGCTACCTCCAAAGGGCAATTTTTAAAGTTGCAAATCTATATCCTTTTTAAAATACGTATGTTCTGGTTTTAAAATATGTTGCTTCCCAGAGCAGCCAATTGGTCAATTAAAAAAATAGGTCAAAAAATTATAATCCTACCCCCAGGTAACCATTTATTATAATACAATTGTATTCTATTTAAAGATTAAATCCTGTTGGTTTGTAATCTGAATGTCAGGGAAGGATTCTGCCTAAAGAATCAGACCCACGCCGGCATGGATCCTCGTCCACTTGGTGCATCTGAAACCCTCTTTCTGGCCTGTAATGGGTCCATTCATGTGGGTCTTGACTGCTCAAAAGTCATGGCTTTGTCTAAGAGTGGGGCAGGTCCCTGGAAGCAGTGGGAGGCCCTCAGCAGGGGGAACGTAGATAGCACTGAAAGAAACATTTCCTTCACCGTTTTACTGAGATTGGCCCTGGGCCTGGGGTGGGTGGCAGAAGAAGTGCCTTTTTCTTTCTCCTTGATTCTCCCCTGGAAGTCACAGCATTTATTAGGCAAAGCCATCCAAGGGTCCTCAGTGTTTGGCCAAAAGGGATTCAGAGCCAGAGGTTAGTAAATGTTTTGTTTAACTCCTTAAGCTATTGTTTCACCTAAATGAGTCAAGTTCAGATGCATTTGAGCCCTGAGAGATGCTCGTTCACACAACAATCAGAATAGGCTCAAAGGTTTGCCAGGGATGGGAGAACCCACACCTTGCTGTCCTTGGCAGAAGCTGAGCATGTGAATGGATCTCTGCATGCTTCTTGGCATTTAGGCTAAATTATATAGAACTAAGTCTCCCAGCAAAGGCAGGGGAAGCTCAGTAACATGTCAAAAAGTCATGTAACTCTTGGCAGCCCTGCTGTGAGGGGCTCAGCAAGTAGGCATGGCCATTAATGTCCTTTAGCTTTGCAAGATGAAGATATCACTGAGTTCTACATCTCGGGATGACAGTCCTTAGGCTTCCTGCAGTGTCCTGGCTGTGGTTGGAAAACATTTCCATTCCCTGCTCTGTGAGAGCAACTAAAGGACTGCAGTGTGATGCTAAAGCCCATTTCTAGGAGCCAAACCAGAGGCATTTAAATACATTGCTCACAATTGTTTCTGTCTCTCAGAGATCTGGCCTGTAGGTGAAAGGTAGACACATTCTACCCAAGCTCAATTACAGATTTGCTTATCTTAGATAGGAGAAATTGGTCTTAACCTGTGAGAAAAACAGGCTTCCTCCCCCAACTCCAAAGTGCTATGGTGTCAGCTCTGCCCAAGTGAAGGATGTTTTGAGGAGGAAGGAAGCTTTCTGCTCCCTCTCCCTACTACCTGCTTGTACTTGTATTCCATTTACAATATCCTTCTCCTTTCTCCTAGCCCCAAGAGCTGCATCATATATAGCTACCCATATTTGATACCATTTATTGAGCGCTTCCATTTCGCTGAGGATCAGGCTAGCACCTCACATGCATTAAGTCACTGTCTGTAGGGATACCCCAAGTGCTGTCAATGGGGAGTCATTTGGTCTGCTAAAGAATGGGCACCACTTTCACTCCTCACATCAGTTCTTTTCTTCCTTCCTCCAGCAACTATTTATTGAACAATTGTTATAGGCCAGGAATTGTGCCAGACACTGGGTATACTTTGGTGAATAAAATGGATATATTTTTTCCCTCTGTAAACCTTACCGTGATGGAGACTGTTGATTGGGTGGTGGGGCCTCTGCTTGGCCAGGATGGACACAGAGTGTCTTCTGAGGGTACAGACTGGAAGAATGAGGAGTCATGCCAAAAGTGGAGAGCTCATTCTTGACAAAGGGAAACCACATGTGTAAAGATATTGAGGCAAAAAAGACTCCAACAGATGTTAGAAGGGATGACAGAAGGCCGGTAGGACTGCAGTATAGTGCTCTGAGGGAGAATGGTAGCTGAGGTTGGAGAAGAGATAGCACCAGATCCTTGAAGGGCCTCAAATACCGTGTTAAAGAGTTTGATTTTTTTTTTCTCAAAGCAGTAGGAAGCCTTTGAATAATTTTAAGCAGAGAAGTGATATAATCTGATTCTACTTTTTAAAGGAATATACTTTACTGTATGAAGGTTACACTTCAATTTAAAAAGGAGTAAAAGATCTTAAGAAATAAAGATCCTACTGTGGCTACTGCATGGAGGATTCGAGAGGGGCCAAAATAGAAGAGCTTTAGAGACTGTAAAAATAGTGAAGCCAAACTGATGTCCCTGGATTGCTCATGTCTAATGACGGTAGGCCAAACTCCACGTGGACCAAGCCTGGCATTTTCTCAGATTCTGCACAATCACAAATCAGCTAGTGGCACCACTCTAGGGATTGGTATAGTCAAGATTCTAAGTTCTAAACAGCAGAAACCAGTGCTGGCTACCTTAAATAGAGAAAGAAATGATTGATGAGAAAGCCGGGGAGCCAGGCTTGGAAACGAGCAACCAAGGGTGGCATGGAAGCCAGACTCTGGAAGATCTGATTTAGATCATTAGCCTTCAACTAATGTCAGTAACTGTTCTGTATCTTGCTATTAGTAGTAATAGTAGAAGTAGTATCACCTGGAAAACCTAATAGTAATAATAATAGTTAATATTCTTTGAGGATTTGCTATAATCTTGACACAGAGTGCTTTGTATGTATTAATTCCCTTAATCCTCACAAATTTTTGCAGCTAGGGATGTTAAGGGCTTCCCATTGATGCTAGTCCCTGGATGCTTCGACATCCTTTATTGGTTCCTTTAAACCTGCTATACTTCTATAAATCTCTTTTGTAAACCCATTTCAGTTAAACCTTAAAAAATGAAAAGAAGAAAAGAAGCAGCAGGTTGAACAAGGAAGAGGCTATTGCTGTAATTCTTATGAGAGATGATGGTGCCCTGCAGAAATGTAGTGATAGTGAAAATGGAGAGAAGAAGGCAGAGTCAAAATATATGTAGGAGGCAGAGATGACATGAAAAGTAGAGACAATTGAAGAAAGACTCTGAACTTTCTAGCCAGAGCCATGAAGAAAAGTACTATCAGTTATTGAGACTGGAAAGACTGAAAAGGGAACAGATGTAAGGAATGAGAGTATGATTTCAGATTCCTTAAGTTGGAGATATGAAATAGGCAGCTGGACACATGAGATTGGAGCACAAAGAGATTTAAATAAAATTTGTGTCTCAACAGCATATTTAGGAGGTATTTAACCCCATTGGCATGGCTGAAATCCAAAAACAAGAGAGTAAAGGAAAGAATAGAAGAAAGTCTAGGGACAAACCCCAGGAAGCTTCAACAGGTAGGTGAGGAGGAAACTGACCTAGAATAGCCAGAGAGAAATGTCAGGAGAATGCTTTGACAAGCACCTCACAAGAATAAATGTTTCGAGGGGATGTCAAATGTGCTGAGAGGTTAAATAAGATGAGTACTTAAATGTGACCTTGTCTTTGTAAATAATTACTATAACTCATGAACTTGACGTGAGCAATATTAAAAGTAGTGTTCAGTGATTCTGAATTAGAGGATATTGAGAAGGGATGTGAAATGAGGATATTGAAATAGCTATTGTAGACAATCCCAAGATACAATGTGTATAAATGGGCTATTTGACAGCCCATTTTCACATCTCTACCAAAGGAGCAGTGTCAGCTACATGAGCCCTGTTGTGATGTCAGATGGTTACAGTGTTACAGCCTCTGGGAATTAGTCTGCCCAGATAGACCTTTGCTCTTTCTCTAGCTCTAACGTCTATCCTTCTAGAGGTTATTGGTGTACTTGATGGCGTGTCTTCCAGTTAGACTCTCAGGAAAGTCTTGCATTGGAAACCTCTGTGATGCATAATCATTTTCCAAGATTCACTGCAAATTTTACTTCCTTTCTGAAATCCCCTTAACTTACTCAGGTATGATTGATAACTTTCTCCTCTGAAATCCCACAATGCTTTGCAGGTCTCTTGGTGATGAATTTATCACATTGGTTTATAAGTGTTAGAGTTTATTTCCCAACTAGCTGTGAATACATATGAGGGAGACACTTTGTTTGAAAAGTAAGGTTGGTTTCAGTGCTTTATTCAAACAGATAGATGTCATAAGCAGACCCACCTCACAAAAGGAGTCTGTCTTCTTATGGTTTATGTAACGTCCCTCTATCCATCCACTTCTTCCCATTAGACACAAAATCAGTTCCTCTCTGTCCTATCCCACCATCCCTCAAGGTTGTTACAATAGAATCGGGATCAAATAATTGATTTAACTAGTTCATCTTCTGTTTTGGAAAGGTTAGGAGTCAAAATACATTTGTGGCCAAAGTTTTCTACCATTCATACACTAAAAGCAATATGTTCTGCTTTAATCCAGTATAACATTTCCTGGGTCCCCTTCCCAGGCAAGTTAATCACAATAGTATTCTTTAGGAAATTCTTTACAAAGAGCCAAAAATATGATTCTAGAAAACTAGATTTCTTGACCCTCTGAGAAAATCTCCTCCTCCTGCTTGCTTCCAAACGCTGGCTCTCAGGCTTGCAGAAGGAACCCACGATTTCTTTGAGGCCAGGCCCCTTCTGTGTAGCTTCTCCTGTACTTCTCCTGTACTCTTGTGTGGTGTGGCATGAAGAGCGTGTATTGATTGACTCTTGCTGACTTGTGGTGTTTTGTCTTCCAGAACCAGAGGCAGGAGAGGTGTCCCCTCCAGTGGGTGCTGGTGTCAACAGCAACAGCTGGACCTTTAAATACGGACCAGGCAACCCCAAGCAATCTGGTCCCGGTGAGTTGCCAGACAAATTCATTATCCCAGGATCTCCTGCAATCATCTCTATCCGGCAGGAACCTACTAACAGCCAAATTGACAAAAGTGACTTCATAACCTTCGGCAAAAAGGAGGAGACCAAGAAAAAGAAGAAAAAGAAGAAGGGTAACAAGACCCAGGAGAAAAAAGAAAAAGGGAACAGCACGACTGACAACAGTGACCAGTGAGGTCACCTAATGGAAACAAGCCACTTAGCCAGTTTTTGTAATAATGGCAAATCTCTCCCATGTAGCAACTCCCTTCTCCTTTCTCCTACCCGTATGAGCCCTCTCTTATAGACCTCAGAAATCTGCAGAAAGTTCCCTATGTCTGTCTAGATCACATTTAACAGATTTTGTCTTAAAAGCTTTACTAAGTCTGGTGTTAACTCTTTCTCTCCACTCTGGCTTGTTTTCAGAACCTAAAAAGCAGACCCAAGTTTCCTTTCTCCTCCGCCGCAAAGGAGAGGCTTCCCAGTCCCGCCAGTGAGAGGTTGGACTCTCTGCCCTGTGCTCCGGGGATCCTGTCTTGATGACACTTGCAGGGCAGGCTGAAAGGTTTTGAGATTGAGCAGCTTGGGTGTTTGTGGTCACTGGGTATGTGTGGCCACCGGAGGTATATGAGTGCCAGACATCAGCTGTGTTGGGCCAGATTAGACTAGTTGATGCAAGATGGGCTGGGAAATAAAGGCAAAAAATATCGGTGGGAGTTATCAGCCTGAAGGGGAAATGTGAAACTAAAAGGGACCAGACTTTTCTAAATCTTAAACCTCGAGAGGTGGTGGCTACCCCCTTGCAGACAAAAGTACCCCCACTGATCAAGCTTTAGGAGTCCCTAAAGTCTGTTGGCTGTGATGTCATCCTAAAACCTGCATTCTACCCACAAGCCGATACTTCAGTGTTTAACAGGGGGTCAGCCAGGGGAACAAAAGCAGATCTGATGTGTTTCCTGTATATGTCCTTGTGCTCACTTTATTAAAAATTCTTTTGCACACAATGTTCATGAAAAGGCCAGATCCTTTTCCCACGACACTTATGCAAATGCAAAAGAAAAAAAGAAAACCCCAGCACCTCACTTTATGCTATTTGTTGTTTGATAGATTTATTTTAAAAAAAGAAAATCTATAGCTATAAATCTTTAAAGAGAAATATGATGAATATGATTCCCCTGAACTCCCGTCAAGAGAGAATTCTGTCTACAGCCATTTAAATGATCATTGCTGCTACAGAAGTGCTTTAAGAGAATTGCCTAAAACATCTGTATTATACCGGCCACCTGCCAATCACAGCTTTACTCTTTCAGGTCACTCTGGGGTTGCCTCTTGCATGTATTAGTTACTAAATGAAAGGATCTTTCTCTCTCTCTTTTCTAAGAAATAATTATGTGCACTTTGAATACACAACCTTCTCCAACCAACCACATCGATCCAGAAATTGAAGAAAAATATTGTTTTCTCATCCATGCAGTGAGCAGAATTTTCAGTCCTCTAATTCCGTGACTTGTCTTGGTGTGCTAGCCTACACCTTTCTCTTTGGTTTAGTTTTCCTTTTCTATAACACTCTGAATTACTAATCTTACTAACACCTGTGATGTTACCTGAACTCAATCTCCCATATGTATGCTGTATGCTATTATAAGACTCCTGAAATATACTTACTCTGTGCTTGTGTATGTGAATGTTAATGCAACTATTACCTAGAGTGAACTTTAAGCTTTATTGTTGAATGTAATTCCATTATATTTCCTTTTGTACACCTGTGAAAAAGTGGAGTAGTGTTTTTTTTTAACCATTGTTAATCAGCGTTTGTGTATGAAAGACAGTAAAATTTTTTTCTTAAATCAAGTTACTGGTGATTCAAGGAATTTTATTTATGGTCAGCCAAGAGCCATCTCTTGCCAAGACTTGCTGGCAAGGGCATGGATAAAGCTGTTTTTTTCTAGTAACAATTCTGGAATAAATATTGAAGATATTCCCTGAGGGTGTGCAAGCACAAAACTTAACAATCTGACCTCTTAGAACTGGCAGAATGCTTTGAAATTCTAATGATATCTGGAATATCGACTCATAGAGAATACGATTTACTGTCACCTTAAGTAAGAAATTTTAATTTTGTTGAAATGTACAATTTAGAAGTTTAATTATATTATCTATATAAAAGTTAAAATAAAAGAGGTAGAGGAGTCTGTTATTTCAAAAAAAAAGCATTAAATCTCAAAAAATCTGTTTTGTCTACTTTTAGCTTCATTCTCCCATATTTTGAAGGGTGTGTAACTTCAGCTCTGCAGGATTGCATGGGGTAAAATTTGTTGCCAACACATGTGAACCATTGCTACATTGTAGGTTGTGATCATTTTGCCCCACTGAAGCCCATGTATCTGACCTTACGTGCCTTTTGAATACTAGGAGAATCGGGCTAATTTATTAATGATGATAATGATAATGTATCTGTACAGCACTTTTTACATATGCAAAGTGCTTTCCAAACCATGTTAGTTACTAGTTATTACAGCTGTAAGGATAAAACACGTCATGTGGATTCATTTTTAATTGGTGCTATTGGTATTTCCTCTGTTATTGCTAATAAATGGAAAATGGTGGTATGAAAGAAATGGTGGTCATTTCTAAGAATAAGAGTAGGAGAAAATAGAACGTTGATTATCGTGAACTATTATTTTTGAAGAAGGTCGCTGCAGTATGACATTTACTGTACCACTCTGACTATCGCCCTGGCTTTTATGTTCCTTACTGAGGCAAAAAGTCCAATAGAATCCAGAATTACATTCCACAGTATTGCTGGAATGGGCAGCCAGGAGGTTGCCAGAAATCTTCTCTAATAAGAATTGCCACAAACCAATTTTTTATCACCAGAGCCCCTCCAGGCATCTGGTCCATCACTTACTTTGACTTTGCACTTCTCTACGATTGGGAAGCCAAATAGTGTCCCAAGAAATTAATTTTTATTGAGTACAGGGTATATGCCAGGTATATACCCTACCTAGAACTAAACTAGGTAGGTTTAGTTCTATAACAAATAGATTATGTTTTCCTCATGTGGTCAAATTCTTATGAACATAGGCTTTAGATGCAGTGGTTCTCAACTGGGGGCAATTTTGCCCCTCAGGGGACACATGACAACATCTGGAGACATTTTTGTCAGTCATGACCGCGGAGGTAGGGTGTGCTTCTGGAATCTAATGGATAGAATCCAGACATGCTCCTGAATACCCTACAGTACACAGACAGCCCTCCACAGCAAAGAATTTTCCAGCCCCAAATATCAATGGTGTCAAGATTGAGAAATCTTGAGACAGAGGGACGACAGAATTTGCTGTCCAGTCTCCTTTTTGTCTCCTTTTTGAGATGGAAAGGAGGCATTTATTAATAAAACTTCAGGGCACAAGATGTAAACTGGGATGGTCCCAGGAAAACTGGGATGATGGTGACTCTAGTTTTCAAGTGAAATAAACTGGGATAGCTCTGTCACTCACTAGCTAGGGAACCTTGGACAAGCCACTTATCTCCCTCAGATATTCATTGTCATTTCCTCATCTACAAAATGTAAATAATTATGTACAGATCTTAGAGAGTTGTGAGAAGGCTTTAGTGAGATAATCTCAAAACATGTTTAATACAGTATCTGGGCATACCATATATGCTGAATAAATAGTCATCATTATTAATATACTTTTGGTCCATCATCCCTTTTTTTAGGGATTTAGCTTCTTACTCAGGCACCCTTTTCCTACCAATTAAAAAGTGAATGGGGTGGTGGGTGGTGCTGCAAGAGTAAGTCAGTGGGAGAATTCTCGCCTGCCATGTGGGAGACCTGGATTCGATTCCCGGCCCATGCACTTCCCAAACAAACAAGCAAGCAAACAAATTCAACAAATGGTGCTGCTGCAGTAACGGGATACTCACATGGGAAAAGAATGAAGTATGACCTCTGCCATGAGGCAGACAAACAAACAAACAAAAAGTGAATGGAGGATAGTGAAATAAACCAGTGCAGAACTAGCCATTACTTTTTTGCTCCCCCCCCGTAGGAAAAGAAGAGAAGTCAGTTTCATAGCTCCTTACCTGTTTCCATCATTAATAACATCCAGGTCTCTAAATAAGTGGTCAAATGACCAATCTGTTGGCAGGTGTTCCATTTCAATAATCAGTGACCTGAAAGCCAGGGACCAAAGAGTTCAAATGAACGCATCCCAGCAGTTTGAGAGAAAAAGAAGTGATACCTCTAATGAATGACTTCTTTCGGAAAATGGGAAAAACAGAACCCCCAAAAATCCACTGAAGACACTGATTACCTGTCTCATGGATAATCAGTGTCAAGCCGAGTTGCAGCTCTCTTAAGGGCCAGGCTACTTGACACTGCTCCCATATATACAGAGTGCAGGATTCGCTCTTTAGAAAAATTGCAATTGATCTAATTGTAAAGACTGAGATCCCCAATGAGTACCCAGGGCCTTGGCTGTTGGCATTTAGGCTCCTAGGCAAGTTCCCAAGTCTCAGGATCTCATTTAGTGTATTGTATATCTAATACATTTTAAATCCAATCCTAAAGCACAATTGTAAATGACCAAATACTGAAGCAATTCAAGTGTTAAATCTAAATTTTAGCACTGCCAACGTATTGAGATACATTTAAAAAGAAAAAAATTGCAGATAAAATACATATGTATTTCCTCAGGCCTCAAAAGCTCCAGAAGCTTCCTGAAGAAATGTTGGCCACTGCTTGAACCTTGTTTCTTCATCTTGTCATGTGCTTTCTCTCCTTGACGAAGAAGCTGATGACATTATTTCTCCCAGAATTAACTTGGCTGTTGACTAGTAGGACACATAACTTGCAGCCCAAGAAATCCCTTCTGATTTTATGCACACACAGGCATGCATGCACTATTTTCATCTACCAAAGGGCCCTTGGTAGATGAACAGAGCATTTTTCTACTTTTCAGGCTGTGCCTGAAAATCTTACGGTCTTACCCAGTTAGGTTAAATGTTTGTTGATAGCCATTTTCTCCTGAGGGTTGATCCATGAGGAGGTGTCTGCTGAAACATGAAATCTCAAAAGTTTCTTTTTGTTCCAAAAAAAAGTTGTGAGCTTGTCTTGAGCTTAAATTCCCATGAGATGAAAACGAGCAGATTCGCTTCCCTAATCTGGAGTCTAGTATGCATAAGAAATGAGGGATGCTGGGTTGTGGAAAACATAAAGCCCAGCAATTCATAGGTTATACTATTATCATGTGAGTTGGGGATCATCAATCCTCAAAAACAACACAAGCGGTTCAGACAACCCCTACTCAGCCAGTTGCTGGACGTGAGCAAAGCTAAAAAAACTGACAACCAATGCACAAACATACAGGAGAACAGATGTACAGCTCCCATTTTTACGTTTTGCTTTCATTAGCCTAAGTTCATTTAATTATATGTGTCATTGAATTTTTGTTGTCAAAGATATATGTTATTTTTAATAAATCAAAGATTACCATGATGTGTAAGAAAAAGTATTAATTTCCCCATCACCTTCTTTCAATTCTTCCCCACACAGTAATGTTAACAATATCATACATGTTTTTCCATATTTTTCCCTGTGCGCACACACATGTTTCCAACTAGTTAAGCTGAATTTTAAGTTTGGGTCTTGGTGGAGGTCTGGTGGGATACAATGGGAAATCAAGTTCATGATACATGAGAAAAGATACTGTGTTAACAGTTCCTAGAGAGACAGAGGTGCCATGAGGGTTGACGGGAAGTGCAAGCAGCTTGGGGGTGTTCAACCAGCAGGAGGGAAGCAAAGAGGTAGAGTGTGAGGGGTCTGTGGGTTTGTGCCTTTATTGTGGTCCAGTGATGGAGGTTAATGGGTTTCCAATGGGAGTCAAGGATTGAATGGTTTAAAGCAAACGTTCATGAAACAGGAAATGGACTAGGGGTCTGAGGGTGGTAGGGATGGCTAGCTTATTATTTGGCACCCTTTGTAGGTTTGGGTGAGGTATGTGGTTGCTGTGGGTGGTGGCTGCAGGTTTGGATTTGGGCTTTGGGGGAGTTTATGTCCAGAGGCTGGAAAGCTGCTTATTACCTAGGCCAAAAGTCAGTATCAAGGTAAGTGGCAGTACACAAAAATTTTGATGTTCACATAACAGCTCATATATACACACATATGTAGATGCAATTGCTTCCCATTTTAAACAAAAACAAGGTAATATCATGCTTACTACTCTGTAGCATCTTCTTCTTTTTTTAACTTACGAAACAAGATTTCTCCAGGTCAGCTCTAAATCATTCTTTTTAATTCTGTATAAATTCCATATAATGGCTAGATCATAATGTATTCAATTTTCCTCTATTAATGGACATTTGGGCTATTTCCACATTTCTGTTACTAGAAACAAAAAAATAGCACTTGTTTGCAATGATAAATTCAGTACATGAGTTTTGTAAAACCTGGTCTGGATTTATCCTAAATTGAAACCTGGAAGGCCTTTGTGAACTTTATGGAACTCCCTCTACAGTAACCACATCTTTTCACCTGAACACATGCTCATTTGTAGTACTCAACAGTGAATTATGGCTCTATTTGCAGAAGAATGATGAAAAACAGACAGATATTCACAAGAAAGAAAAAGTTTAGAAAGAAGTATCTCTGTTGATTGATCCAAAATCATTTCCCAGAATTTCCATTTCACTCAAAGATTTCTCTTCCGCCAGCAATAAAATTGAGATATATGTATGCAAGAGCAAGTCTCAAAGACAAGTCAAATAGCTACTTAGGCCTTTTTGTGATATTTTAATAGCTGATTGAAGTGCAGTCCAATTGAAAGTGGTCCAATTTCCTTTAGGTTTTTATATCTCAGTTCAGAAGTGGCAGATGATCTTGGTACCTGTGAACCTGATTCCATTTTAAGAAAACTCAATTGTTTATCAAAGAATGAATTTGAGACAGCCAAGGATTAAGACAGCCATTCATGTGTTTAAAAATCTCAGGTATGAAACCATCTGGATCATAAGATTTAGAAGATTTTTCTCCATTATTGATACTACATTATGCCCCGAACCAGCCTTTCAAGAAAGAATTACACTCCTGCACCCTTAGGCTGCTCCCTTCTCTGTGGCCAGCATATCATTATCCAGATGAAGTGCACATGTTTCCCCAACTGTAGGAGCTTTTCAGGTCATCTCCCTCTTTGTCCTCCTGAAGTCCAATGTTTCAGGGAATTTGGAGTCTGGAAGCTCCAACCCTCTTTTCACACCTTTGACAATGGCACAACTAAGCTTTAAGTCCAACTCAGATATCTGGTAGACCAGCTACAGGAAGGTGAGTGGGTGGTGCGTGTGACCCTGGGAGAGGCAGTGCTAGATTTAAGCTGGGGATTCTCATAGGGTTGGTAGGAGGTTTTCTATAGGCTGAGCTTAAATCAGGTAGAATCTTGGTATCACTCAGGTACTTTGCATAAATTTGGAATGGTAGGGCCATGGGCCCAGTTAGTGGACAGTACCATTTTTACTAACAGAGACGCACATTGCAGAATAGATTTTTTTGGGGGGGTACAAGTTAAAGAAACCAATTCTATCTAACTTAAACTAAAAAGGACAATTTATTATAAGGACACAAGTTGTCTCATTGAAACTAAGAATGGGAATGCAGTTGGGCCTGAACCAACACTAGAACGTGAGAAGAACCTTTTCTTATTTCCCTCCTCTCTCAATCTGAAAAAAGAATTATCAGAGAAAGGGAGATCGGATACTTAGATGCAAGTTTAGTATCTTGTCGATAGCTGATGGTCTCAAGTATGTACTAAACATTAGTATATAGGATCTAAAGATACCAGGGCTTAAAGGAAACTTTAACAAGTGAGAAACCTGTGGCTCAGAGAAAAGGAAATGGCTCATTCAAGGTCATCTAGGTTGTCGATGAAAAAGCCCAGTCATGCTCCTATTACGTGTACTGTAAGACCTAATGCCACAAAGAGTTCATGAGAATACCCATTTCTTTATATCCTTGAGAGCCATAGTAGTATAATTTAGGAAGACTGTGCTAATTTTATGTATAAAGTAGTATTTCATTGTTATATATGTTTTATTCCTCTTTTTATTAAAAATGGAAATATCAATATAGATTTCTCTTTATTGATTTTAAAAGCAAAACATGCTTTTTTTTAAAAAAAAATTAAAATATAAGGGCAGTGCGACGGTAGTTCAGTGGTAGAATTCTAGCCTGCCATGCGGGAGACCCAGGTTTGATTCCTGGACCATGCAACTGCCCCCAACCTCCCACCAAAAAATAAAATAAAATAAAATATAGAAAAGTCCAGAATTTGGAAAGTAGCAGAGATAGTATCTACAGAGAGGAACCCCCATTCAGAGCTTGTAATCTATTCCATGCCTTTTCCAAGGTGCATATAACTGGGTGCTTGAATGAACCTAATAAATAGTAGCCTCCTCCCTTGTTGAGGGATTTTTATTAATAGTAAAAATGAGTTACAGCACATAGACCAGCATGTGTACTAAATGGGGTTGGTAGGTGAGCCCCAGAATTAGGCAGGTTTCCCATCCCAGTGTCAGGCAGGAAAGACTTAGAACATGGAGGAGCAGAAAACAGCTGTGGTTCGCTGTAAGCAGCTCAATTCCAAAAGGAAGATGGCAGAGCTAAACCAAAAATTTTCTGTATATCCTCTTCCAAATTACTCCAATCTCATGAGGCAGAGTGAATAAAGGAATTTAGAAAAGCGAAGAGTAGGACTCGGTTCCCTCTGCATAAAACGGTGTGTCAAGAGTTAGAAGAATCATTTTTCTGTAAATGTGTGTGTATTTTTAAAAGGAGCCTACTATCCTTATTTATTTTTTGTAATCTGCTATTTCTCACATAAATATAAATCTTTTAAAATTATTTGTATAGTATTCCATGACACAGTTATATATAATTTATTGATATGAATGGCTTTCAGAATTTATGCTTCCATAAAAAGTGCTACAATGAGCATTTTTACCTACATGTGGCATATTGGTCCAATTATTCCCTCAGGATAAATTCCCAAAACTGGGAATACTAAGTCAGGGGAGATGCAAATCAAGCTTTGCATGCATATTGCAAAATTGGCCCTAGGGAAGGAGATGTGCCCCTATTAACAGAGAATTTCTTCACCTTGTCAAACACTGGATATTGTTAGTCTTTCTCATGTTTGAAAATATGATAAGTAAAACATTGTGGTTTACTTTGTACTTCTTTGATTAGCAATACAATCGCATGTTTTTCCCATCCCGTCATCAAAAGATTATGATTTGACTGATCCAATTTAGGGTGTCAACAATTTACCAGAATATGAGATGCCTCTAAATATCTAAGCAGCATATTTGGCTTTGAAACCGTGTGAAAAATTGATGGCGTTATTTGGCCCAGTGGATATATTAGATAGATTTCAGTGTGTGATCCCAGAATCAATGTTCAGTCCATATTTGTGCAATGGATAATTACTATAATAAATGTGGACTTGACATTTCAGTAGAAGAAGCATAGTGCATTAGGCCTGTGTCCCAGAAGGCTTGCTGAGATGGGAGCTTAGAAACCATCAAGTGTAATAAGCCAATTGCTTTGGCTCCAGACTCTACCTTTTGGTCCTCATAATGGCCTGAGGACAAACCAGAGGGGGCAAGTATTTGTCTTCCATTTTACTGAAAAGGAGCCCTTATGTCATCACTCCTGATTCTCTGGATTCGCTAACAGAATTATGACTAACTCTCCAAGTAGCAGACCTGCAGCCTAGTCCTTGTAGGTTTTAGATGTATTGAGAGAATTGGTAATATGTGTTAACAATACCAACAAAATAAATTTTGACACTGATATTTGACCATGCATCAGCAGAGAAAACTGAGTTAAAATAATATCTGTAAACATCCAGAGATGAAAGTCTCCCTGGCGGTGTGGGAGATGACTCCCAGGGACGAGTCTAGCCCTGGTAACTGTGGGATCAACTCTGCCATCCTGACCAAAAGGGGGAAAAGTAGTGTAACAAATAAGGTACAAATAAGGCTGAGAGAGTTCAAATAGAGTCGAGAGTCTATACTGGAAGTCACTGTTATGCATGCTTCAGTTAGACATTGCTATCTGTCATTATTTGCCAACCCCTAACCAAAACCAACCTAGAGAATACCTAGGGCATTATATAAGATTCTACAAAGGTTCCATGCACTAGGGTAACTCTCCAAAACCTACAACCTTCAGGTGGACCAGTTAAGTCCTGAAATGCAGAGGGGCCAACTCTTCCAGAACATCAACTAGTTCCATGCCCCATCCCATATTATCTACAGCCCTTTCCAACTTGAAAAAGCTAGAATGGGCATAGCCCAAATACCCCTAATTTGTGGGAGAAAGGTCAAAGTTGATGATGGAGTTATACAGAGAAGGTTGGATTTAACAGTTGAGTATGATTGCTGAATCATTATAATCATTATACTATTTCTTTTAGCCTCTAGAACCTTAGAGCAGCTAGAAATAAAAACCTAAAATTGTGGAATTGTAACCCAAATCAAGCTCTGAAATCTGTCCTACAACTAATTGTTGCGATGTACTTTGAAATTCATTGCTTTTATGTATATAAGTTATTTAAAGAGAAGGATGAGTATAACAGAGAAGAAAGGATTTAACAAATGAGTGGGACTGCTGAATCATATTGATATTTCTGCTGGTCTCAGTGTTTTGGAGCAGCTAGGAAAAAAACCCGAAAAATTGTGAAACTGTAAGCCATATCAAACTTTAAAATCTGTTCTATAACAGCTTGTTAAAATGTGCTTGGAAATTTATTGCTTTTTTGTATATATGTTATATTTCACACACACACACACACACACACACACACAAAACATTAAAAAATATCTGCAAAGAGCTAACAGATTTACGTACAGAGAAGCACACAATAAATGTTAGCCATGTTTTTGCTGACAATGGAGCACCTGAACCTGTTTGGAGTGGCTGGGGAGTCAATTTCTGTTTCTTTCTTTTCCTTCTCTTCCCCCCTCCTCCTAATTCTCCATTCATCCTCTTTCCCATGCTCTTCTCTTCCCATTGATTATTTCCCTGTCTCACCTTTCCCCCCCCCTCTTCTATATCTTTTTTCTCTTCTTCTCCCTCTTTATTCCCACTCTACCCTTGTTAAACTCTTTTCTCATTTTGACATCACCAGTGAGTCATCTTATGGTTGAAAATCCTTGATCTTCGAAATATCAACAAGCTACAACTCAATTTACAGAAAGTGAAGCTTAGGTTTAACTAGGTTAAAATTTTGAAAGTGACTTAAAGCGGATGGAAGTTATATCCTTCTCATTAAAACGAAGTCTGGTAGGGCGGTGCAAGGGTAGTTCCGTGGAAGACGTCTCGCCACCATGCAGGAGACCTGGGTTCGATTCCCGGTCCATGCACGTCCCCAAAACAAATAAGCAAGCAAAACAAAGATAAAAGCAACCAAACAAAAATGCAAGAATTGGTGCTGCAATAATGGATGGTCACATGTGAAAGAATGAAATGTGATCCCGTGTGTATAGCACACACACAAAAGAAGTCTGGTGGTAGGGAGTTCAAGACTGACAGAGTAGTTTTACTATGTCATCAGGGACATAGTGTCATGTCTTCTGCTCCGCCATCCTCAGTCTAAGAGGGTGGCATTGTCAAGGTCCCTTAAAGTCCAATATGGCTACTATATCTCTAGACATTTCAGGAGCAGGAAGGAGGGAGGGAAGACTTCATAAAAGAAGTCCCACCTAACATATCTGCTTACATCTTATTTGAAAAAAAAAAATCATATGGTCACAAGCAGATGAGAGAGAGTCTGGAAGATATAACCAACTAAAATCCCAGGTTCTATGTCCTAAGAATAAAAGGAAAGTTGAGAAATGTGACAACTAAAAATCTGGTTCTCTTTCTAAAGAGAAGAGAGTATTGGGACTCTAGATTCTGCCACAAAAGGGATAAATTATTAAAAAGTCATCTCAAGATGTGGTAAGATTTCTTAAGTATGATAGAGTACTAAGAGGACATAAGAGAGAGAGCATTTATTTTGGGATATACATATTTTTTGAATTGCATTGCAAAACCCACCATGAACAAAATCAAAAGACAAAACATCTTGTTATTTATATCATAGAAAGGACTAATTTGATGCATAAAAATAGCTTTTACAAATTAATAAGTAAAAGCCCGCAAAATCATTAGAAAAATGAACAAAGGACATTTCACAGAAAAGGAAAACACAGATGCTTTCAACATATGGTTCAAACAAATTAAAAATAAAACTCCAATATGGTTCAAACAAATTAAAAATAAAACTCCAGTGGGAAACATCTTTTTTTTCAGCTATTTATTAGAAATGTCCAAGAAGTTTATCATACTGTGTTGATAGGATACAAGTCAACGGCAACCCTGATACACCAGACACTTTCTGTGCTGCATCTTACGTTGTGCTGGTTTGAATCTATGGTGGACCCCAGAAAAACCATGCCCTTTAACCCTCATTCAATATTGCTGAGTGGGAGCTCTTTTGATTGTTCCCATGGAGATGTGACCCATCCAGCTGTGGGTGGTAACTTCTGATTAGATGTGTTCCATGGAGATGTGTCTCCACCCATTCCTTACTGGAGCCCTTTAAGAGGGAGCCATTTTAGAAAAAGCTTTAGAGCCACAACAGCCCGCGTAGCCAGAAGCCTTTAGAGATGAAGAAGGAAAACACCCCTGGGGGAGCTTCACGACACAAGAAGCCTGGAAAGAAAACTAGCAGATGTTGCCATATTCGCCGTGTCCTTCCAGTTAAGAGATAAATCCTAAACATCATCAACTTTCTTGAACAAATGTACCTTTTCCTGAATGCCTTAGAGTGGACATTTCTATAGCCTTGCTTTAATTTGGACATTTTTACAGCCTTAGAACTGTAAACTTGAAACTTATTAAATTCCTCTTTTTAAAAGCCATTCCATTTCTGATATATCACATTCTGGTAGCTTTCAAACTGGAACATATATCCTCTATTATTTATCTGATTCCGACTGTTGCTGTAGTAAAAATGTTCTCCATGGGCTTAGACCCATCCCTGGCTGACAGTGTCTTGCCTCAAGCCTGCATCGAAGTCTTTTGCCCTCTTTCCCAGGTTTTTCTGATGTCCTAGACACTGGGGTGTTTAAAAGTGCAGGTTTAGTCTGGAAGTATGAGGAATTAATAACAGCCCTGGGTCAACCTTTAACCAATGAGAGATGCGGACTAATAGATAACTATTTCTCCCTATTGATCCTTGAGTTAGCAATGATGGGAGGCATCGTACACAGTCTCTGAGGATCCCCTCCCAAACGAATGCCCTGCACACAAGCCCTCGTCTCAAGCTTTGAGGGTAATTTAAGTTCGGATGTACGGCTAGTGGAATATAAATTGGTATAACCTTTGCAGGGAGAAATCTGACAGTTATCTATTACAATTTTAGAAGTATATACCTTTGACCTGGCAATTCCACTTTAAGAATTCATTTTAAAGATAAAGACTAATATCTGGACATGTGTGAAGTGATGGTTGAAAAAGAATAAGCATTGCAGCATTGTATTAGTGACCAGGAATTTTTGCAAATACACACTAAATTCTCAAAAATGTGAGTAGTAAATAATTATGTGTGTGTGTGTATATATATATATATATATATATATATATGCACATATCTTCTGGTATGTGCATAGAAGATCTCTGGAAAGAGAAGGATCTGGCATCAGTGTGTTGTCTCTGGTGAGAACTTGGTGGCTGCAGGCAAATGTGAAAGCAAGAGACTTGTTTTTATTTTCTACCACTTTGTATCTTTTAAATAGTGTGCCATACAAATATATTGCTTATTCAGTTTTTACGTCAATCAAAATTATTTTTTATTTTGGTTAATAATATAACATAATTCCATATTATGTTGCTATTTTGAGCACTAGACCTGTTTGAAACCTCTATTACATCTATGTCCTATGTTTCTAATTTTAAAACTTTGTATTATAAGGTTGAAATACATAAAATCAGAATGAAAAGATAATGAACACCCATATGCACATCATCCAGTTTTCAATTGTTATCATCATTTTGCCAATTCAGCTTCATTCGTCTCCCCACTTTTCCCCCAAAATATCTTTAAGCCAATCTCAGATAGTTATCATTTCACCTATAAAAACCTATTGTTACTTTTAAAGCTGCAGTGCTTCACTAATTGGGTATAGCATAATATGTTTTGAAATTCTATTAAATGCACAAAGGAATTCAAAACAATAATAGCAAATAGCAAAAAGGAAGTACTCAAAAAGGTTAAATTAGATGTATCACGTGAAACATAATTATAAAATATTTACTAAAATATAAAAATAATACAGATATTGGACAGTTCCTTAGAAACCAATAGGCTAAAAACAAATTCTTGAAGTGCCTAGAAATGGGAAAAATCTACTGTTGAAAGAATGCAAAATTATTCAGAAAACATATAAACTCAGTTGAATTTGTATGAGCTACATACACTGGAGCAGTGGTTCTTAATCCTGGATACACCTAGAGTTACAGGATGAGTTACCAGACTTAGCAAATAAAAATACAGGGTGTCAGTTAAATTTGAATTTCAGATATATGCTGAATAATATTTTAGAATAAATATGTCTCATGCAATTTGTCCCATGCAAATTTGTCCCATGTCCCATGCAATATTTGGGACATACTTATACTAATATATTATTTGTTTTATTTGAAATTGAAATCTAATTAGGTATCTTACAATTTATCTGGCAATGCCTGGGCCCTACCACAAGCAAAATAAATCAGAAACTCTGGGATTATGGCTGGGTATTAGTATTTTTTAAAATCCCCCAGGTTAGAATCACCTAATGCATGGCTAGGATCGAGAACCACTGCTTTAGAAAATGCTTATTTTAGATTAACTAACTAGGTAAATGGGCATCAGGAGAATTGATTTTAGGTGAATTGGTAATCAGGTGAATGAAATCCCATCATCACCCCAGTTTACTTCTTACAAAAGATTGTCCATCCTTTTTGCTTCATTATATCCTTCTATGAACCTAATTCATTTTGTCGACATCACTTACAGGATTCTACTTTAGATTTGGCATCTGCATCTGGCTCTACTCTTTGCAAAAGTGAGGTTTCTTCATTGAGGCATCGTATGCATTTCTTGCTATTAGCTAATGCTTGGAACTGGAGATATGAATTCTCTCCAACTTATAGTTTAAAGTTGATCCATCATGGTCTCAAGTCAGCATGGCTCAGAAATCTCCTTTGACACTTCTGGGCCTTTTAGTTTTTCATTTGCATAGATGGAGAAACTGTAGGTAAGAATAAGCTAGTGATTTGAGAAGTGTATCGTAATTCTTAAATAATTAACTTGTTTAAGGGAAAGCATATGGTAAAAGTCTCCAGATTTACTCAGAAAAACAGATTAAGAAACTTAAATTTCCTGACTTCTTCCAAAACAAAATGTCACCTGAGAGCACTGCTTTCTTATCTGTTGCTAAAGTGCTATCTTTCTCCTCATCAGCTCCAAATGACCACCATGGCAGAGAAGAATGGGCTGTTATTTGATGCCAAATTGAATCTAAGGCTATTCAGTGAACTAAGACTAGAGGGTTATTACAGTGGTTCAATATGTGCGCGTCTATTTGTGATTTTTAACACTGATAACAAGCAAGGCCTACTTTTAATTTCCTCTTAAATATTAGGATGTTTCAAAATGCCTCCACTTGCTGATTAGGCCATTATGTTCTGATCTGAGTGATAGAAAGTAGCCAACTTTTAAACTTAAAAATTTCATCTGGGAGGCTACAACTGAACTTTCCATACTTCACGAGTACCCACCCTAGCCACAGGAAAAACATGAATCCTCTTCAGCTCAATGCTAATTTTCAGACATTCTTGTTGCCTCTTGGTTCTCACAGGTCGTGAGCTACTAACCATTAACCCACATGAAGATTGGCAGCATTGTCAGCACGCCTATCATCCTGATAGTCTGATCTCCTGAGATGCCTGGGTTTCAGCAGTAGATTTGGCTTCAAAAAGGGTAGAAAGTCAAAGCTTTGGTTCCTCCTGCTATAGAAAATATCCAAGGCGGCAGAAGGTAATTCTCACACTGAACAGGCATTAGCAGGGGTCAAAACGGATTTCTAGACGGCCCTGTGCTTAAAATAAGCCATCCATTTTAGACAAGTGAAAGCACCAGAATTCTGAATATTTCTGACATGACCCTCACTCCCAACTCATAAACTTACCACTATCTTCCATGGGCCCCTCAAAATTAACTTCACAATTCATGTATGTTTCCAAAAGTTCAGAACTCCCCATTATCTCTTTTCCCTCAGATAACATCCATATTGTTATAAAGATGCATTTTTTGTCATTTCCACCCCTCATCAATGCCTGAAACACTCCCACCGTGCCCTCCGGTCAGTCACTAGCAAAATTCCCTACATCCTCATATCTTCTCTGACAATTCACCTTCTTGTTCTAACTGAAATCTGTCTCTCCCTGAGGAGAGACATTTATTCTTCTCAGAATGTAGCTGTGGTTTCTCCTTAGCCCTCATACCACTGGGCCTGGAAATAAGAACTTCTCTTCCTTAACTTCTTCCTTTCTGTCTAACAACATTCAGTGTAGAATCTCATGACATCAGATTTTACCACCCACTACCTCTTCTGGTGGCAGTCATCTACTGAGCCCACATAACTCACCCTCATTTCTTGAATATTTTAACTAATGCCTCTTTATCACTTTCTAGTGCTGTTCCAGTCATAATTCTTGCTGACTTCAATATCCAATTGAAATCTGTTTTTTCTAATAGGCTAGTCTCTTCATTCCTTGACCTTCTCTCCTCCAATTATCTAACACTACCAACCTCAGCCTACTCCCATCCAATGCCAGATCTAGACTTTGCATTATCAATAGCTGCAACACTTTCCTAAAATCAATTTCCAGCATCAAGCCTTTTGGCAACACTTCTAATTTTTCCAGCTCACTCCCCTTAGGCTCCTAACTTCAAAAATAATTTCAACCACTCCAATACATAAAATCAATCAATGTTGCCATCTTCTCATCGTTCCCGCTACCCTCATGTCCTTGCAGTCTACTCTTACCTATCTAAAATTCCATGGACAATCTTAATAATCATTCCATTGAATAGACCCTTGTGGCTGTTTGAAACTGTTGTGTACCCCCAGAAAAGCCATGTTCTTTAATCCTTACTCAATATTGCTACATGGGATCTTTTTTTATTGTTTCCATGGAGATGTATCTCCACCCATTCAAGGTGAGACTGTTTACTGGAGCCTTTAAGAGAGAACCATTTTGGAAAAAGCTTCAGTGCCA
Source organism: Tamandua tetradactyla (assembly GCF_023851605.1). NCBI lineage: Eukaryota > Metazoa > Chordata > Mammalia > Pilosa > Myrmecophagidae > Tamandua > Tamandua tetradactyla. Next base: position 21,094,494 of record NC_135346.1, read on the forward strand.
ACAGAGCCCACACAGCCAGAGATCTTTGGAGATGCAGAAGGAAAATGCCCCCGGGGAAGTCTTGAGAGAAAGCTAGCAGATATTACTATGTGCCTTCCCAGCTCAGAGAGGTGTCCAGAAACCAGAGACTCAGCAGATGCCAAGAGACTCAGCAGACACCAGCCACATGCCTTCCCATCTGACAGAGGTGTTCCAGATGGCATCAGCATTTCTTGAGTGAAGGTAACCTCTTGTGGGTGCCTAAATTTGGACATTTCCACTGTTAGAACTGTAAACTTACAACTTAATGAATTCCCTCTTCAAAAGCCACTCTCTTTCAGCTTTAACAAACTAAAACAACCCTTAACTCTCTGACCCTCTCTCACTTTAAAATACTTGCTTAAAAAAAATCTAACTCTTCATAAGTCCAAAACTTTGTCTACACCATATCTGCACCCTCACCATTTAATGTGGTGGAAGAAAACAAAATATCATTGGCTGGCCTCATTTTATATTTGTTATTACAAATCTCAAAAGGTCCTTAATGCTTCCTGACGATCATATTGTATCTTCCTAGTTCATTTCCTCTCCCTCCTCACTTGTTCTCCCATGACTGCCTTCTACCTTTTTATCTTTTTTTCAACATTCATCACATACACTCCCATCCTCATGATCAGAAGAGCATCTGGCTTTTTCATTCATTGATAAGTGAAGTGATCAGAGGACCAGGTCTACATGCTCTAACCAAAGTGAACTAATGACCTGTCTCTGTTCTCTTAACCTATCTTAAGTTCTGTGCCTATTGCTGAACTGCCTGTTCTCCTAGCTGAGGCTACTATTCCACTTATCCTCAAATCCCCTCCCGTGTCATGCACTCAAGGACATTGTTTTCACCACCATTGCATTATCAATTTTCTCCTTTCTACTGGATCATTCCCATCAGCACACAGACATGTTGTTGTTTCTCACATCTTAAAATAACCATCTATTGGCCTCCATGTTTCCTTCCAGCAATTGTTGATTTCTCTTCTCTTCACAGAAAAAAAAATTCCCTGAAAGAGTTCCTATACATACCATTGCTAATTCCTCTCCTAATCTTCCAAAACTTTTTTTGAAGTTTTGAAATAATTATATTTAAACAACTAGTACTCAGCCACTTGTCTATAAATTCAAATTACTTCATTTGAAACCACTCTTACTCGTTTTAGAAGTTAGTACCTGGCCTGACAGATAGCTGTAATGAGTTAAATTTGTTTGAAAAATTTCCAAACCTATATGACGGTTGGCAGAATAGTAAAATGAACACATGTCCTTTCATCAAAATTAATCATTTATTAACATTTGGCCACATTTGCTCCTCTCTCTCTCTGCATAATTTTTAAAATTTTATTTATTTCTACTAGAGAAGTTGCATGTTTACAGAAAGATAATGCAGCAAATACAGAGTTCCCGTATACTGTCCCTATTTTCTGCATAATTTCTGATGTTCCATTTGAAAGTCAGTTTTAGACATTATGACACTTGCTGTTAAATAATGTAGCACACTTCCTAAGACTAAGGGCATGCTCCTACAAAATCATGAAGCTATTTCGCATCTAAGGAAATTAACTTAATGATACTACCTATATATAGTCTATATTCAAATTTTATTTATTGTCCCCCAAATGTGTAGTTTTCAATTCAGGATCCGAATCACCCATTTCATTTGACTATTGTTTCCCTTCAGTCCCTTTCAAATTAAGATGGCTCCCCTGTTTAAAATTTTGTTTTTTATATCATTGAATTTTTAAAGAAAAATCTTGGTTAATTATTTTGTGGAATATTCCACATTCTGGATTTGTCTAATTCTTTCCCTTCATAATAATACTGAGGTTAACCATTTTTTTGCAAGAATGCTACATATGTTTGTGTATTTGCGTGCATGTGTATATGTGTCTGTGTATATATATATAAAAGCATTATTATATACATATAATATCTCATCTATATATTGTATCTCATCAGGAGGTGTTTAATGTCAGATTGTCCCACCACTGGTGATGTTAAATTTGACATGTTTAAGGCAGCAAGCATCCTTTCTAAAGATGCACTTCACTTTGAAATTAGTAGCTAGTTTGTAGGTTAATACTTTGAGAACTTGTGCTTATCATGCTCCCCCATATGATTTCACCCCATTTCAACATCCATTGATGTTGCCAATTGATAACATCCATTATGTTGATGGTTACAAAATATTAATGATCTGGCATTCCTACTTCATCGATTAGCTGTTTGGCTATGTTTTTCTGGGAAGAAGAGTTTTCTCTGTTGCTCACCCCCTTTTAAAAATTTTTTTAATTTTTTTTAATTTTATTATAATTTTTTTACATGGGCAGGCACTGGGAATCGAAACTGGGTCCTCTGGCATTGCAGGCAAGCATTCTTGCCTGCTGAGCCACCGTGGCCCACCCTCACCCCCTTTTTTTTAAAATGCAATTTTATTGAGATATGTTATATATTCACATACCATATAATCACCTAAATTGTACAATCTGTGTTCACAGTATCATCATATAGCTGTGCATTCGTCATCACAATAGATTTTTGAACATTTTCATTACTCAAAAAACAGAAGAAAAGTAAAAAAGAATACCCAAAACAGTCCATATCCCCCCACCCCTGCCACCACTATTTATGAAGTTTGTCTTTTTTTTTTCTTATTCATCTATCCATGCACTGGATAAGGGGAGTAGTCATAATCACAATCACATGGTCACACCTTAAAATCTCCATAGTTACATTCAATCATCTTCAAGAATCAAGGCTATAGGATTATGGTTCAACAATTTCAGCTGCTCCAATACACCAAAAACTGGAAAGGAATGTCTATATATTGCATGAGAATAACCTCCAGAATGACTTCTCAACTCTGAAATCTCTTAGTCACAGAAACTTTATTTTGTTTCATTTCTCTTTCCCCTTTTGGTCACAAAGTCTTTCTTGATCCCACAGTGTCAGGGCCAGACTCATCCCTGAGAATCGTGTCCCATGTTGCCAGGGAGATTCACACCCCTGCGAGTCATGTCCCATGTACAGGGGAGGGCAGGTGAGTTCACCTGCTGAGTTGGCATAGAGAGAGAGGCCACATCTGAGCAACAACAGAGATTCTCTGGGGAGGATGATTCTTAGGCATAATCATAAGTAGGCTTAGCATTTCCTTTGCAGTAATTAAGTTTCATAAGGGCAAGCCCCAAGATAAAGTCCTGGTCCATCAAATTGGCAGTCCCCAGTGATTGCAAGAATATCAGGTCTTCCCCAGGTGGAGAAGTTTAATATTTCCACCTTTTCCCCAGTCCCCCAGCAGAACTTTGCAAATGCTTTTTAATCTTCTGGCCAGGTTACTCTGGGATGTATCAGGGCATCATCTTGTACAAACCAACAAGATCTAACTTCCTACTCAAGGTTTCATGCAGTTATGGTATTTGAATAATCTGACATACAAGTTAAATTAGATAGTGTGCTACAGATAATATAAATTTTGCATCAAATAAACATCTCTTCCTTTAGTCTCACACAGAAGCTGAAGTTTTAAAATACTCTCTCTCTTGAGCATCATTGTGGAAAAACATTTATTATTTTTTTTCTTAACTTTTTATTGTGAAATACTTTCAAACTGACAGGACAGTTACAGAAATAATGCAACCCCTATAGAGAAAACTTCAGTATACCACTAACCACATCCACTCCCCCACCCCAAGTATACAGATCCAACGATTTTAATGTTTTGCCACATTTGCTACATCATTTTATCTATCTATCCATCTATCTGTTCATCCACCCATCCATCCGTTAGTCCATCCATCTGTTTATCTTTTTTTTATACAATATGCTTCATAAACCAATTTAAAATTAAAGCAGGGAAGAAAAAAGTCTATAGATACAGATATCAGAGAGAGAAACATTTATTCTTATTACCATCATATTATTTATGGTGTTCAACTTCTTTTCAGTTTGGCGAGTTCTTGGGTCCTTTTAGCATGGCCTCACCATTCTTTGAGTATTCCTTGCTTTCTGACAGAACAAAATGTTTCAGGTTTATTTTGTACTTTTCTTGCCCCAGACCTGGAATCATGTCTTTCTCCGAGGATCTGTGGTTCTTTTTAGTGGGAAATAGTACTTAGAAACTAAGGTCTGGATGATATTTGTGTTTATTGCTACTAGGTGTCTTTGTTTCCAGCTGTTTCAGTGAACATGCATTCATGAGTTTATTCTAATACTTCCAATTAAAATTCAGTGTCATAGTGTTCTTCCTTACATTTCCCCATTCAGGATTCATATTTTCCTTCTCCTGTGAAAACCCTTGTTCCCAAGAGCACTGATGTATTCACTCACATTTTTTATCCCATGAAACATATAAAACAGCTTCAGAATTATACTGCTGACCACAACAAATCTACTTAGGGCCTGTTTCATTCTTTTGAGCTCACTCCAATCATGCTTTCACCCTGAACCATTCTATCAAAACTGCACTTTTAAAACCTCAGATCTCGTCTTACTTGACCTCTCAGAAGCATTTGACAGAATCTTCTTTCCTCCTTGAAATACTTTGGTTTTGTCTGGCTGTGAGCCTACAGAATAGGTTCCATCAAAGTTCGATGGGCATGTAAAACTGAAAACTCAAGCAGGCCACTCCATATAGTAAAGCAGTACCAGTTTATTAGGGAATTTACAGACCAGGAGGCCACAGGACATTCAGAACAGTGCTCTGTGCTGCCCAGGGCGTACAGGGGGTTATGTGGGCAAGAACAAAGAAGGCAATGGAGTCGAGTTGGGACTTGCAAGAGAGTAAAAATGTTTTTTTTTGAAGTTACCCATGTAGCAGGAGTGGTTCTAGTACAGAGAGCTATAGCGCTTAGGAGTGGGCACGTGAACTCTAAGCCGCACTTATGGGGTGGGGGTGCGGTTGTCTTATCTAGGAATTTATGGCTTCTCTAGTTTGTGGCCTCGCAGGTTTTTACCCACTACTGGTTTCCCTCCTATGTCATTGGTTCTCTGTCGTCTTGGTTAGTTCCTCCTGTTAATATTGGAGTGCTACAAGAATTGGTTCTTATACCTCTTATCCCTTGTATCTCCTCTCACTTCCTTGGTGATTTCATCCAGTCCCATAGATTTATATACCATCCATTCACTGACCATTTCCAAATTTTATCTTCAGTTCTACCATCTTTCCTGAACTTCATTTGCTTACTCAACATCTCTATGTGACTGTCTAATGAGAGTTTCAAACTTAACATTCCCAAAAGCAAATTCTTGATCTTTCCCTCCCGAGTGTCCTTTTTCCATATTCTTCCCTATCACAGTTAATGGCTCAATGGCAACGCCATGTTTCCAGTTGCTTAGGCCAAATTCCAGATTTACCTTCAACTTCTCTCTTTTTATCCCACATCTAATCCATCAACAAATCTCATTGTCTTAATATTCAAAATTTACCCAGAATCCAACCAGTTCTAACCCCATTACTGTTGCCATCTTGTTCCAAGTTACCATACTCTTCCACGTAAGGTTTTACTATGGCCTCCTATGAAGTAGCTATGCATTTCTTCTTACCCTGTCCAGTTTATTCTCAACACAGTAGCCCTAGTGGTCAAGTTAAAACATAAGTCAATCTTGGTAATTCCTCAGTTCAAAATCCTCTAGTCATCACATCTCTCTCAAGATATCATAATGGCCTACAAGTCTCTACACAAGTAACTCCTTTCTAACTTCTTATCTCTGATTATTCTACCCCTTACTCACTTTGATATAGCTACTCTGATCTCTTTGATGTTCCCTGAGTATGCCTGACATGTTCTGTTATTGAGTCTGGACATTTAACTATTCTTTCATCTGGAATGCTTGTCTCAGCCATCCACTCACCTTGTACTGGTTTTTACTCAAATGTCCCTTTTTCTGTGCAGCCTCCCCAACTACTGCCCTCCCTTAATCACCTTCACTGTTTTATTTTTCTTCACAGCACTTTCCCTTATCTGACATACTATTTACCTTGTTTATTTTCCCCTCCCATTCCCAAGAATATAAGCATTATGAAGGCAAGATTTTTGTTGCTACTCATATTTTTGTTTTTACTGTGAAAAATAATATATATATATATATATATACAAAAAAGCAATAAATTTCAAAGCACACCGCAATAATTAGTTGTAGAGCAGATTTCAGAGTTTGGTATGTAGAATAGATTTCAGAGTTTCACTACCAGCTACTCCAAGACACTGGAGACTAAAAGAAATTATCAATATAGTGATTCAGCAGTGATACTCATTCGTTAAACCCTAACTTCTCTGTATAACTCCACCATCTCCTTTAATATTTCTCCCAATCTTTCGGGTTCTTTGGGCTATGTCCATTCTGACTTTTTCATATTGGAAGGGGTTGTTGATAATATGGGATAGGGGGATGAAACTAGCTGATGTTTTGGAGGTGCTAGCCCTCTGGGTTTCAGGACTTCTTTGGCCTAATAACCCAACTGGAGGTTGTAGATTTCTGGAAAGTAATCATTGTGCATGGAACTTTTGTAGACTCTCAGATAAAGCCTAGGTGTTCTTTAGGGTTGGCGGTTGTTCTAGTTTGAAAAATGCCAGAATGCAATATACGAGGAGTGGAATGGCTTTTAAAAAGGGGAATTTAATAAGTTGCAAGTTGACAGTTCTAAAGCCGTGAAAATGTCCAAATTAAAACAAGCCTATAAAAATGTCCAAATTAAAGCACCAACAAGAGGTTACCTTCACTCAAGAAAGGCCAGTGAAGTTCAAGGTTTCTCTCTCAACTGGAAAGGCACATGGTACATGGTGACGTCTGCTAGCTTTCTGTTCAGGTTTCTTGTTTCATGAAGCACCCCCCTGGGGGCATTTTCCTTTTTCATCTCCAAAGGTCTCTGACTGCATGGGCTGTACTGGCTCTTGTGGTTCTGAAGCTTTTTCCAAAAGTTTTCTCTTTTAAAGGATTCTAGTAATCTAATCAAGACCCACCTTGAAGGGGTGAGTCACATCTCTGTCTAATCAAAGGTTAATACCCACAATTGGGTGTGCCACATCTTTGTGGGGATAATCTAATCACATTACCAACCTACAATACTGAATAGGGATTAAAAGAAACAGCTGCTCCACAAGATGGATCAGAATCAAAACATGGCTTTCAAACTGGCACAGTAGGAATGGTTTTGGTTGTCATTTAGCAAACCATGATATGTAACAATGTCTTGCATAAGAAACTTGCATAAGAATAGCCTCCAGAGTAGCCTCTCAACTCTATTTGAACTTTCTCAGCCACTGATACCTTATTTGTTACACTTCTTTTCCTCCTTTTGGTCAGGAAGGCATTGTTGATCTTATGGTGCCAGGGCCAGGCTCATCCCTGGGAGTCATATTCCATGTTGCCAGGGAGATTTTCACCCCTAGATGTCATGTCCCATGTAGTGGGGAGGGTAATGATTTCACTTGCAGAGTAGGGCTTAGAGAAAGAGAAGCCACATCTGAGCAACAAAAGAGGTCCTACAACTCTATGTAGGTTAAGCTTCTCTGCTACATAAATAGCTTCACAAGAGCAAGTCTCAAGATCAAGGGCTTGGCCTACTGACTTAGGATTTCCTAATGTTTGAGACAATATCAGGGGTTTCCCCGATGGTAAAGCTTAATAGCTTCATATCTTTTCTCCCATCCATCAAGGGACTTTGCCAATATTTTTTGATTATCTGCTCAACATACTCTGGGATGTATCTGGGCATTACATTAAGGTATACAAAATTAAAAGCCCTTGTTCCCATTCTTGGCTCCCTGTGTTTGGTTGTTTAAATGATCTATCCAGACAGGTTGAGTTAGATTATGAGCTACAGAAAATTTAAGTTTTGGACGAAATAAACCTCTTTTCCTTTGGTCTCATTTGGTAGGTGAAGTTCTAAAATACAGACCTGTCCTCCTTACCCCTGTATTCTGATTTACCTTAATCCTGACACAATCGCTTCATTCTTATTTCTACTTGAAGCCTGACCTCTTTTTCAGTTTCTCTAACAGTTATTGTACGTGGCAATGCTTATCTTTGGAACCACAGAACTCCTACTCTAAGTCTTAGGTGTCACACAGTTACCCAAAGTCCCAGGGAAATACCAGGTTATGCATATAGCACAGCCTCTCAAAATCTAGAAATAACAATTACTACTCTGGAGTAAATGTGACTGTTATAAGGGCATACAATCTAGTCCCCTATTTTCTTATAAGTCTTTTCTAAATGAGAACATACAATATTTGCTTTTTTGTTTCTGGCTTGCTACTCAGCTTTTTCTTATATTTGGTACCAGAAGAACTGTTTTCTGAAAAGGTAGAGATATTATCTCTGTTATTAGCAATAGTCCTCTACTGTTGGGTTATACTAGATAAGTACACCCTACCTCAGGGCATTCTAATACAAGAAATTTCTAGTTTCCAAGCTTTGGAAAAGCTGCTCTAAAGTCTTCAATTGAGGAATTCTATGGTAATAAAATAATTGTTAATAAATATCTACTGAAGATTTCTATGGTTAATAAAGTAGATGAATGAATTTTCACCTACTGTAAAAAATCCAGCATGCTAAGAAACGGAAATTAGTTTAATCAAATATTGTTAAGATCAAGTAAACAGACCTATGTACCATTCACTGATAATCAGTAATCAAAGAATTAGAATAACCCCATTAAAACTGTTCTGACTATAACTGAAGTTTTCTGAGATGATTCAGAAGGCAAGGCAAAACAGGTGAGACTGAGCTCATCTACATGGAAATGATGAGTATTTCTGAGCTGTACAGTGGAGAGAGAATTAAGAATGAATGTCCCGTGAGGACTTGCACTGCCGGGCCCTGCAGCTGCCGGGAAGTGGAGGCAGCCGGCTCGGGCAAGAGCTCCAGGTGCTTTGTGTCTCTCTAGGAGTCGTCGATTTCTCCGGCGAGCCCAGGACGGAGGCGGAGACGCAGGTGGCAGGCGACGAGAGCGTCAGAATGGCGTCTAGCGGCTCCTGGACCACCATCTGCTGCGCAGTTACTGCAATTTGGACGAGTCGTCCGTACACTGCAGGACCAGCCTTCCCCAAGACACACTGCAGAAAGTCTACCGCGTGGGTCGTCAGGAGCGCGACTCAAGATGTAGCTAAAGATAACCCGGCTCTGAATGCCCAGGCTACCCAAGCTAGGAGCACCAGCTGGTCTCTACCGCAGAGCTCCCCTTGGGCCCTCAGCCTCCAGGACTCCCGTCAGAGCACCAGGTAGCTGCAGCAGAGCTCAAAGCTGCCCAGGGGCCACCCCCCCCCCCCTACCGGGCCCTCAGATGCAGATGTCTTGCCTTGCACACAGGGGCCCTCCTACAGAACCTGACCTGGGCCTCATATGAACTGAGCTTTAGCACTTCCCTGGAGATGAGCATCCAGCTACGTGACCTTATCCCTGCTAATGCTGAGGCTTTGCACAGCCGGCAGCAGCTGCAACACTGAGAGATGCACCTGAGAAAAACAAAAACAAAACAAAACAAAAAGAATGAATGTCACACATAGCCTCATTGATTATATTTTGGAAAAGTATGACAATATAATCTAAAGAAAAAGTTATGTATGTGTTGTAGTGGCGTTTCTGACTTACATACCATATTTATGTGTTAAGAAAATGTACGTTCTTTATTTCCTCTCATTGATCTGATCTCTGCCATGAGCCCCCTATTCTGGCGAGTAGATGGGAAGAAAAGTAAATCAAGTCTCTCCAGTCTATTAGAGTGAGCCAATAATATAAACACTCTCTTCAAATGACTCAGTCTTTGTTTTGTCTTACAATCTTTAGGTTTATCTGAAGGATTTAGTTCAAATTTACATTTATTAGAATTATGTATTTGATTTAATTATTTGGATTGAAATATGTAGCAGAATTTGTGCTTTCTAATTACAACATGTATATATAAATTATCAATGTAAAAAATCTAACAATATTTTCCCTCCTGAATTAAACAAGATCTTAGATGCTTTAAGTTCATTCACTTCCATAGCCACTTCTATGCTATTGTTTTAATCTTATATATTTTTTCTTTAAACCTCTCCCAAACATCACCAGCATCAATCATCATTATCATCATTATTTTGTTAGATTTATTCACTTATTTTCTCTTTTCTGATCTCTTTATTCCTTCTTGTAGCTTATATCTTCCAAATAAGATCAGGATACTTTTCCATAGAGTATAATCTTTAGAAATGCTTTAGTATGTGGTCCATTGGTGGCTGACTCTCATCTTTTGAGGTCTGAAATATCCTTATCTCATATTTTTATAAGATGTTTATGCTAGGTTTAGAATTCTAGGTTAATTATAATTTTATATCAAAACATTACCAATATCATTCTATTATTTTCTGGCTTTCATTGTTGATGCTAAGAAGTCAGCTCTCAAGTCTGTCACTACTTTAAAAGTAATCTATCTTTTATGCATATTTTAAAATTTTATTTTCATCTTCAGTGTTCTTCAGTTTTAGTATGGTATGTGTTTTCCAGTCTATTCATTTTTTTTATGGCTAGATCTGGCTGTCTAATATGTTCTTAAATTCACCCACTGAGTTTTAATCTTTCTGCTATTACATTTTACATTTCTGGTAATTCTATTTATTTTTTACCCAGATTTGATTGGTTTATCCTTCATAGTTTTTTTTCTTTCTCTTTTTCTTTTTTGCTGTTGTGGTTGTTCTCTCCATTTATTTTCAAATTTGACTTTTATTTCTTTAAATATAGTAAGTATAGTAATTTTAATGTGTCTGATGATTGCATTATCTGAAATCATTGCATGTTGCTTCAGCTGGTTTTGTTTCTGCTGGTCTCACCACTGGTGCCTTTTTTCCAAGAAGGTTTAATTATTTTTAACTGTGAGTCACTCATTTTTCTTAGAATTCTATATTTGATAATTATTTGAAGCCTAAAATGAAGATGAATTATTCTGGCTATAATCTGTGTTTATTTCTTTACAGATCTCTCAGTTTGAGATCAAAATAAAGTTATATTCTCAATGCAAGGGTTTCCACCCCAAAACATCCAGTTTCAGTAAATTCAAGCTACAAAACATGAGGGCTAGAATGTGGTTCCAAATTCCTAGCAATGATTCCTACTGCACCCTACTGCCCCCACTACCAAGATCAGGAACAGTACCTGAGACTATTTTTATTGCAGTCCCGGGGTGGAAGTACCCACCTCACTTAATACTCAAGTATATCCCTTTCAGGGTCTCTCCTTTAGTAGGGGAGAATGGCCTATCAGACTTCCCATATTTATTGAGTTTGAGTCTTTTTCACCTGCTCCTTTGTGTTAGATGAGGCTCTCAAGACTGAAGCTCAATTTCCAAAAGCCTGGAAACAAAGGGATACAAGTTAACTACTAATACATGCAGTAATATGGATGAATCTTAAATGCATTATGCTAAATGAAAGAAGTTAGTTGCAAAAGGCTACATAGTGTATAATTTATACAGGGATAGAAATAAAATCAGTGGTTAGCAGAAGTTGAGGGTATTGGGATGAGAGAATTGAATATAACAGTGCATGGGGGAACTTTTTAGGGTAATGGAAATATGCTGTCTTGATTGTGGTGGTACTTGAATGACTTCAAATGTTTGTAAGAATTCATCAAACTGTATACTGTAAAAGAATGAATTTTACTGTATGGAAATTATATCACAATAAACCCAACTTTAAATGAAACAGATGACACACACATGCACACAAGTACACACACACAACTGAATATCAAATGTATCCAGGCCTGTACATGTCCCTGGGGTGAAGCTGGTATCAACAGTCTGATTATCTTCCTGCATTCCTCTATGGCAGGGTTTTACCTTTTTTTTTTTCATGGGCAGGCACTGGGAATCAAACCCAGGTTGCTGGCATGGCAGGCGAGAATTCTATGACAGAATTTTGTCCATACGTTCACTGCTGTATCCTAGCACCTAGAACAATTCTACCATAGGCCCTCAAAAAATATTTTTAATTGAATTAAAAAAATGGATTTCTAAGCAGTAACCTTAAATTTTTAAAGACAAAAAACACTTTGAGAAGGTGCAAAGACAATCTATGATAATAAGAAAAAACACTAAACTTCAAGGGAGAATCTGATTTACAGGACAATTTCGTGGCTAATTAACAGTACAATATGGATAAGCGATTCCACTTCTCTGGGTCTCAATTTTTCCTCACATGTGTTATTGTGAGTGTTATCTGTAATGTTATCTTGAGCTTTATTAAATATCAGAAATAAATTGTATTTCTTTCAGTGTCTTAGAGCATACCAGGAATGAGGTATCACTTAGTAAATATTTACTGATAAATTATTGCATTTGTTATGATTTTTACCTTGGGAGTGGGGCAAGAGGAAGTGCTTAATTTGTATAGGGATTCCCTAGAGCCTCATGAAACTGAATTAGAGTGAATTAATAAATAACTGGGGTGGTTAGGCAATCTTAGAACAGTTAAAGAATAATACTTTTTAAATGATCCTAAAATTATCTAAAAAAAGACTTCAAAATGTTCAATATTATTATCTCCTGATGGTGGTTTCTTACTCTTGCTTATCTGTATTAGCTAATATTTAGTAGCTAATGAATATTGATTATGGCATAAAAATAAATACCCTTTAAAATTAGTAAATAAAATTTACATCTATCCATAAGGTGATTTGAAGGGATGGTGGTTTGGAGCTTTATGTACCGTAGAAAAACGTGTTCTTAAATTTAACCCATTCCTGCAGTGTGAACCTGTTGTAGGTCGGACCTTTTAATGAGGTTACTTCAGTTAGGGTGTGGCCCAGGATGAGTTTTAGTCCTATTACTGGAGCCCTTTATAAGCAGAATGAAACTCAAACAGAAAGAGAAAGCCACTGGAAGCAAGAAGCTGAAATTCAAAGGAACCTGGAAGAGAACTGAGAGGTCTGGAGAGCTCACAATGTGCCTTGCCATGCGGCAGAGGAGCCAAGGATGGCTGGCATCCAGCTTTCAGGAAGAAGGTTATCACCTTGATGATGCCTTGATTTGGACATTTTCCCAGCCTCAAAACTGTAAGTGAATAAATTCCCATGGTTTAAGCCAACCCATTTTCATGGCGTTTGCTGGAGCAGCCTAGGAAACTAAAATAGGAGGTTACTAGAAGTATTGAGGCAGATCACCCTAACAGAGAGAAAAGAATGATGAAATTTACTCCTTTTCCTTCCGAGTTCTTCAAATGCACTATCCTTTCATTGACTCTGAACCTTTGTACATACTTTTCCCTATTTCTAGGCCACTGTTTCCCTTCCTCTTTGCCTGGATAACTCCTCATCTTTCAGAACCCAGCCTTTCCTAGCCCCCATTTCCCACCTGCAATTTTGAGCTCTTCTATTAATCTATATCCTTCTTATGGTGGCTTGTATAGTATTTATTGTTATAACTTAATTTTCTGTCTTACCGATTAGGAGTCAAGTCTTCTGAGGCAGGAATGGTGTCCATTTCATTTAATATCACATTATTATATTTTCAGATCCTATAATAAGCCAAACACATGGGAAGTGCTTAATATATTTAAGAACTGAATGACAATCGTCATGACTGTGTGATAGGTGAAATGAAACAACATTTAGATGTCCCTTGATTTAATACTTCTGTGGAAAAGAGTTGGCACTGGTTATTTAGTGATAGCATTCTAAAACTCCTCAAAGGAGTACATAGGAAGTATGTGAGAGCTCTGTGGAGTAGACAATTTCTAAGATTAGGAGACCTAGTGATCACAATGGCAATAACTGAAAACAGCCTTGTCATGATAAAAGCTAGTAATATAAAGAATTAGTTTTCAAACATCAATGCATCACAAGCAATCATCAGAAAATGCTTCGAAAGCTATTGGTTTAGATAAAATAGGATGTTCAAAAAAGAATTCTCTGAGCTGAGACTCAGCATCAAGGGATTGAAAAAAACCCTAGAATGGGCTGAAATTCAGCATCAAGGGATTGAGAAAACCTTCTCCACCAAAAGGGGAAAGAGTGAAATGAGACAAAGTGTCAATGGCTGAGAGATTCCAAACAGAGTCGAGAGGTTATCCTGGAGCTTATTCTTACGCATTAAGTAGATATCACCTTGCTAGTCAAGATGTAGTGGAGAGGCTGGAGGGAAGTGCCTGAAAATGTAGAGCTGTGTTCCAGTAGCCATGTTTCTTGATGATGATTGAATGATGACATAGCTTTCACAATGTGACTGTGTGATTGTGAAAACATTGTGTCTGATGCTCCTTTTATCTACCTTGTCAACAAACGAGTAGAACATAGGGAATAAAAATAAATAATAGGGGGAACAAATGTTAAAATAAATTTAGTTTGAAATGCTAGTGATCAATGAAAGTTAGGGGTAACGGGTATGGTAGGTATAATCTTTTTTTTTCTGTTTTCGTTTTGCTTCTTTTTCTATTGTCTTTTTATTTCTTTTTCTGAATTGAGGCAAATGTTCTAAGAAATGATGAATATGCAACTAAGTGATAATATTGTGAATTACTGATTATATATGTTAATGTTTTATTTCATTTGTTAAATTTTTTTAATTAATAAATAAATTTTTTTAAAAAGAATTCTCTATGAATAAGTTTATTTTCTATTTTAAGGCTTGGACCAGGGATTTGTAACTACCTCAGAAGAGGGATTTTTTAAAAAAAATTATGATTTCACTGTTGTAAATCATAGGCAGAGAATAAAATAGTATCTTTAGAGTGTTAAAGAAATTGTGACTCAGTATTTCCCTTAAGCAGCCACCGTTACAGTGAAACAATCTGTATGCTTTGACCCATAAGAACAAGGAATTGTGAATTTAGAAGTTACTCATTTATTTCATGTTTATATACATCTTGGCAATACGTGTAATCTCTATCCCAAGTAGCATTATTTAAAAGGAATCCAAGCTGTGTAATATTTTCACAATGGATTGTTACATTAGATGAGATTTTTATTTTATCAATTCACCGAATCTGCTCTTGTCAAGGTTACAAGTCATTTTATCTTTCCATCTCAAGGCTCAATGTTCTAAACCTCTCAGCAGTATCCACCTTCTTCTTGAAACAGTTTCTCCACATGATTTTCCAGGCATATTCCCCACTGGATTGCGTTCTACCACACTAGTTATTCTCCCTTCTCCTCTGCTCGGTCTCCCATTTCCTAGATCTGGATTGCCTTCTACCACACTGGTTATTCCCCTTTCAGTCTCCTCTGCTAGCCCTTCCCATTTTCTAGAGCTCTAAATGCTGAAGCGACCTAGGATTGGCCATCCTCCCTATCTATATTAATAGGTAAGAAATTTCAGTTTATTGTTGCTTTAAACATAGTTTGCATAATCCTTACTCTAAAATTCCTTTTTCTAGACATGATTTCTTCTTTAAGTTCCCAGACCCAAATATTCAGTTGCCCTCTTGACATGACTTAGATGTTTAACAAGCATTTCAAATTTAGCATGCTCTTGGGTAAAATTAATTGGCTGTCCACATTGGTGTTTCTGTGAGTGACTCCCTTTTCCAAGAAGTGACAGGGACTTTCTAAAGAGCTAAAAATAAAAGTGGAACTTTCCCAAAAAAATAAAAATGGAATGTACCCTGCAAAATTGCAATTGACGCAACAGCTTGAAGTAAGTTGGCTTCAGTCTAGTAGAGATAACCTGTCAGAAATAGACAAGTATGCTATAATAACCAATCCTGGATCATTCCTCTGCTTTTTAAAACCCTCCTTTATAATAAGGAACCTAAATTGCAACCAATTATGGTAACTTCCCCTTTGAGAATCCCCTAATGCCTTTATAAGTCAATGTAACTCCTAATCATTTGAGACTCTTAATTCAGTTTGAGCTCTTCCTGCTCAAGTGATTTCTCTTGCAATAACCCATTATATTGATTATTACTGGTGTTTCAGTTTCTTTAACAATGCCCAAAGTAAATTCTTGACTTTTTCCATCCCAAAACTAACTCCAACTTTCCCCATACATGCAATTGGCACCACTATTCATCCAGATGCCCCCAAACAAACTGAGCATTACCCTTTTTTTTAATTTAACACTCCACATCCCAATCTGTCTAAAATCGTGTCGCTTTTATTTTGAAAACATATCCCCAATCCAACCAATAATTATTACCTTCAGCACTACAACCCTAGTTTAAACTATCGTTATCTTTGTCCTGTATTACTACAATGGTCTTCTAACTGTTCTCCCTTCTTCCACCTAAACTACAACCAGACTTTTTTATAACATAAATTAAATCCCCATTCAAAACTTTTGATTGGCTTCTCATCATTTCCTTTCTTCTTTGTAACATCATTACTACCTCACATAATACATGTATGTATTTGTAGACTCCCTAAAAGCAGGGACTTTTCTTTTTAAAAAAAAACTTATTCTGTGTCCCCAGAGCCTTAAAGAGTACCTGGGATTTAATAGATACTCAATAAATATTTGCTAAATGAATGACTATATCACCAAGTGTTTAAAAAACCTTTGGTATTTGATATTACAACCTGGTAACCAGAAATAACAACGATTGTCTGATGATACCTCTCTTTGTATATACACCCTAGGATCATGCTTAGAGCCCCATGTACAGATCTTTTCTCATGTGACTCTAACAAAGAATTCCATGTTTTATTATTAAAATATCTTTTCTTCAACTGCATGAGTCATGTGATATGCTATTTTCCATGAAGAGGCAATTTATAAATTATCCTTTTAAATCCAATTAAAAGATGAAGATATATATGTGACACCTATGGGTCTCTATTTGCACGGTGTTTTCCCCATGAGTTAATGTGATGGAGAACTTGAAACTTTGAGTTGTGTTTCAAAGTGGAAGAAGTAGGCAGGAGAAAGAGTATCAGAGTTGGAGAGAGTTGAAGATGCTATGCTGCTGACTCTGAAGAAGAGGAAGAAACCGTGAGCCAGAAATCCCCCTCTGTAAAGACACAACATATATTTTAATATGAGAAGGAAAGACAGAAACCAAGCAGAGCTGTTAAGCATCAAAACACAGATCTAAGCTTATAATAATTTATTTAGTTTTCCCACAAAAAATTATTGAACTCCTACAGTGTGTAAGGCACCATGCTAAGCACTGGGGAAATGACAGAGAAAAAGATAGATAAGGTCTGGACTCTCGTGGAATTCATATTAGAGCAGAGCAGTTAGTGAATAACTAAATATATAAATGATTAAAAACTGTGATTAGTATTCTTAAGGAAATAAACATGATGCTGTTCTAGAAAAAAAAACAAGAGGACTGTGCTAGGAAAACTGATGTCTTTCCAAAAATGTCCACATCCAAGTCCATAGAACCTATAAATGTGTTATGCTATATTGCAAGGGGGGAATTGAGGTTGCCAATCAACTGACCTTGAGATAAGGATATTATACTGGATTATCTTGGTGGGCCCAATGTATTCACAAGTGTCCTTAAAAGTGGAAGAAGTAGGCAGGGGAAAGAGTGTCAGAGTTGGAGAGAGAGTTGAAGATGCTATGCTGCTGGCTCTGAAGAAGAGGAAGAAACTGTGAGCCAAGAAATGCAGGTGGCTTTAGGAGCTGGAAAAGGCAAGGAAACAGATACTCTAATTAGAGCTTCTAGAAGGAAATCACCCCTGCTGACACCTTGATTTTAGCCCAGTGAGATCCATTTTGGACTTCTCATCTTCAGAACTATAAGATAATACTTTTGAATTGTTTTAAATTCAAGTTTGTGGTCATTTATTACAACAGCCATAGGAAACTAAAAGAGGGATTTTAAATAGGAGAGTCAAGGAAAGCTTTTCTAAGGAAGTATCATTAATCTGGGAGTAGAAGGTTTAGAAGGAGCATTTCTTGCAAAGAGCTGGCAATAACATTTTCCAGGCAGAGAGAACAGCGAGCTCAAGAACACCAAGACTGACGAGAGATTGATATGTTCGAGCAACTGATGCAAGGCCAGAGTAACTCAAGTGTGGTGACTGAGGAATAAAGCGGTTAATAAAAGATTGGAAATTTAGATAGGAATAGCTTATGCAGGGCCTTGTAGACTACATAAAGAAATTTTACTTTCAGGGCACTGGGAAGACATTGAATGGTTTTAAACAGGGGTATCACATGATCTGTTGTATCTTTTCAAAAGTATAATTTTTGTTGAAGTATATCCTACTTAAAGTACACAAAGCTTAAGCTCAATAGATTATTACAGAGTGAATACACCTGCATAACTAGCATGTAGATCAAGAAATAGAATATTACCAATACCCCTGAAGCCTCTCTCATGCCCTCTTTTCAATCTTTATCCTCACCAAAGGTAACTAGTATCCTGACTTCTATCATTTTAGACTAGTTTTGCCAATCATTGAGTTTTATATAGAGTTATAAAAAAACGTTTTCTTCGGTTTCTGATTTTTTTCTGC
Source organism: Tamandua tetradactyla (assembly GCF_023851605.1). Classification (NCBI taxonomy): domain Eukaryota; kingdom Metazoa; phylum Chordata; class Mammalia; order Pilosa; family Myrmecophagidae; genus Tamandua; species Tamandua tetradactyla. The sequence continues at coordinate 21,112,899 of NC_135346.1, forward strand.
TGAGCATATGTTTGTGAGATTTATACATATAGTTGCATGTAGCGGTCATTTAAAAAATCGTCATTGATCTATAAATTGCTGAATATGGCTATAACGATATATTTATTGATTCTATTGTTGATGTACATTTGGATTCCTTTCAGCCTTGAGCTCTAATCACATTCCTGTATATGTCCTTTTGTACACATGCGTAAACATTTCTATTGAGTATAACCTAAGAGCGAAATGACTGAGTCATAGGGTATACAAATATTGAACCTTAGTAATTCCTTCCAGACAGTTTTCCAAAGAGATTGTATCATTTTACATTCCACCAATAATGTGTGCCAGTTCCATTTAATTTAGCCATTCTGTTGGGTGGGCAATGGTATTTCATTATGGCTTAAATCTCCATTTCTTTGATAATGATGTTAAAATTTTTTCATATGCTTATTGGCTGTTTGGATTTTCTCTTTCATTAAGTGCTCATTTCACTGACTTAGTACTCAGGTCTTTAAAAGATAATTCTGTCTTCCGTGGGGAGATTATATTAGACAATCCTAAGCACTCATTTGGGTCTTGGTTCAACATGAATGAAGTTTGGTATATGCATAAAGATGTATTTTACAAGTGCTCATCCACAGAGGGATTGTGACAGAAACACACATATGTGGGACAACACCATCAAAGTGAAATGTATCTGTATCAATCATGAAACTGAGTCAAGTAGTATTTTCTGAAAAGTGTTGAAATATACTGTTGAGACACTTTACTCTCGTCCTGTCAATACCAAAAGAGCATCATACTCTTTTATGAATTGAATTTATTAATGAAATGCTGTCTTTTAAACAAAAGCAGTATAGCAATTTAATGATGGAGGGAGAGAAAATGTAATGCTGCATAAAATTTAGTCTAATGGCTCCCAGAAAAAAAAATCATTTTACTAATTTGGAAACAGAGTTAGATGCATTCTGAGATATAATACTCAGAATTTATATTTGTGGAAGAGAAAAGACATGTCCAATTAATGGAATTGCTGATTGCAGCCAAGAATATGCGGCAAAATCTTACAAGGCAAGGTAAATCCATACTCGGTAGCAAGTGGTATGCCAGTCCAGAATGCGGAGGGCTCCGCCCAACAATGAACTAATTTTTACAGCTTGTTTTATTGCTCTGTCCTGCATTCTGGCAGGCTGTTACTCATTGTCTCCCCGCCACCCCCCAACCCCGTGAGCTAGTTTGCTTTGTCTCGTTTTCAAGATGACTCAGCCACATTCTTACAGTTTCATTGTTGCCTTTTCCCTTTCCCCTCCTTTCACCCTCAATTTTTGTTCTTAGAGTAGCAAAGCTCGGGCAGAGCCTTTTGTTGTTGTTTCAGTACATTGAGTTATCGGCCCTGAGAAGTAAAGTCCTTCTTTTGAACCATCATAGGTTGCATTAGTCCTCTTACAAGCCTACATCTGGCCCTTTCAATTCCTTGAGATTAGTAACTCCAAATATCTATGGCTTCTGAGGGTGGGGCTGCTTTTCAATCCCGCGCCTTCTTGGAGCAAACACTGAAATCGCCTCTGCAGCTCTAAGACCAAGGAGATACTCGTCATAAGAAGTGCGGTGCGGCTACAGATCCAAGGCTGACAGAGCAGGCACCCTGCCAATTCCTGAGCGCGGCTCTCTTTCCACCACACCTTCCTCGGCTGGGTCTATATTTGAAGAGCCTAGTAAATTAATTTCCCGGGGGGCGGGCGCGGGGGCGGGGTCTGAGGGACGAAAAATGTAGCCAACTCGCCCTCTGCTGGTTAAAGATCTAAATTAGCGCCTCCAAAACAAAGTGGTAAAGAGACAGCAATCCGTATAATACGATGAACAATAGCTAAAACTTGCTTTAATTTTAGCCTATTCGTCGATTTTAAACAATTACTTGTTCTCCTTTAGCCCCACCTGTTTCCCTTGCACTGAGATTTAATTAGACTCCAATTCTAACCTGTAGTTGCCGTTGATACGCTATCGGGTTCTGAGCCCACTTTCATTTGCCCTTATTTTTGGTTTTTTTTTTTTTATGGTCCACGACGCGAATTAAAACCCCCCAAAGTACCCTTTTTGCCTGTCACTTCAAGAACCCACCTGCGTTTCAGTCAAATCAGTCTCTTTACCTTAGACAGTAATTTTAGTCGAACGAAAAGACAGTTATTGTTTGTGCTTTTTAGACTAATTAATTGGGGCGGGGGGAGGCGGGAAAGGCAGGAAAAGCAGTCCTTCCCCATGCTGGTTCCTTAGGAACGCTGACAGGCAGCTTTGTGCAAGACGAGGTATTGGCCGCCATAGCTCACACAGATTTTTGTACCGCTTTTGCTGCCTTAAGCATTTTGTCGGAATGAACCAACACTCGCAAGTGGATAATATAATAATTGCCGCACAGATGGACACTTGCAAGAATGCACTTAGATGCTCGCGGGCAATGAGAGAAAGAAACAGTATTTTGCAAAATGGAGTATTATTTAGACATTAGCTTGTTCCTCCGCCATCCTAAATGCCCCAAATTTGGGCGTTCCTACCCGTTCTCCCCCAACCCCTTTTCTGGCATTGTAAATTAAACAGTCACGAGCTCTTGGAACCAATTGGGATTGGCCGGTTCCCTTGTCAGGTGAAAACTCTCCGCAGCGAGTCATGGGAACGAACTGGGCGGTGTCGCTGTCCGCATCCAGGGTGCTGACTCTAGGCGTGGCTTGAGAGATTTCCTTTACATGACAGTTTCCGGTAGGGCGGGGACCGAGTCCGGCTGCAAAAGTGGATCCACCTGCCATCTGGTGGTCGTTAAGGAAAATGCTTTTGGTAAAGTTCAAAAAGTACTTTGGATTGAGACCCTAGGCTCTGAAGAAACAAGTTGGAAGAGTTCTGGAGGTGGGTTTGAGGATATCTACCTATTTTTTAAAGCCAAGAGTTCTGGAGGTGGGTTTGAGGATATCTACCTATTTTTTAAAGCCATAGAGAGGTATAGGAGAATTGATAACTTCCAAAGTAATCTCTCACTTTTATACAAGAAAATAATTTACAAACAGGTTTAAATTTCCCCAAGTATTCTCTTCCAACACATCTTGTTGTCAAATAGGTATTTGAAAAGTATTTGTATATATTAGGCATTTACAAATATTCCCCACAATTTCACAGAATATATTTGACTAAAAGAAATGTTAAGGAAGTTCTGCCTTGTCAGCCAAACACAATAAACGAGGCTTATTTGAGGGTAATGGACATCATCTTTACCCTGGAATACTGCTCTGAGCTGCTTCTAGAAGGCAAAGAAGTGTGGTTATATTTAGGAAGTGCTTAGAAGGAATAGGAGTTCTAGGAGGAAAATTCTTGCTTCTTTTCTTTTTCTTCTAGGCCTGGTATGTAAAAGAGAATTGAAAAATACAGAAAATGTATGGCATACTTATTTTTTTCACTTTGATGGCTAACTAATTTCCGACTGTGAAATATGTACGTTCAACTTCAGAAAGGGAAACCCTCTCAAGTTGCTTGGTAAGGAAAGATTCTTTGATAGATAATGGAAGAAAAAAACAGAACAACAAGGTAGTGAAATACTTCATTCAAATGTTGTTATCTTTATTTTAAAATACTATGGAAAGTTGGGTACTTAGTTTCAGATTATATGATGTCAGAATTCCAACTGTCCCATCTTATTTCTATATCTCTCAATTAGTTTAACAGCTCTCTTCCCATCTTTTGAAACTAGTGACTGCTATATATCCAGAGTCGTACTATATATTTGATATTTGGGTTACAGAGAAAAATCAATTCTAGAATACTGAAGGTGAGATGGATTTTCTTTCTCAGATAAACAAACAGACTTACACTCTCAGAAAAAAATAGACCCATCCAGGAGACACTCTTAGCTTTATCTGTCAGCCAATACCAGTTAATATTTGGCATTCTTATAGATATTTTCTCATTTTCTCTTTTATGAATCTTAACACAGAACATAATAGCTATTTCTGTTTTAAGGTGTCAAAAATATTGACAAAATATTAATTTCAACAAAAACCTAGGTACCAAATTTAGGTGTGTTACTTGAATTTTCTCCAATTACAGAAGGGGAAAATCGGTTAGAGCATGACAAAGAAGAGATTTATCTCTTCTATTGTATGCTTGATTAAATTGGGAAGTTCTCCCAAACACTTGTCAGATTTCGTAGAAAGACACCTCTAGCCTCTCCTGCCAGGGCCAACGTGGAAAACAAATAAGCATGAATAAGGGTATGGAAGCCATCTGTTTAAAATAATATAACAATGAGAGTGTAATATAAACCTGTTCTATAAATGGCATTGATTGATATTATGGCTTCTTATGTTACTGTGGAAGAAGGAAACATTATACGCACTTGCACATGGTAAACACTATGAGGCATTGTCATTTATAGCAACAGATGGGAGATCAAGAACAGCTGCAATAAACCGAGGTGCCTAAGAAAGACTTCTATCCTCTCAAATCCTCCTGTTCCTGTCAAAATGATTAAGAAACTTCAAATGCATGAAAAGACACAATAGAAGAATAGAATTGTAAAATAGTAGTAAATTGTAAAACTGCAAGTTTTTTGGGCTTAATACATATATATGAAAGAAAATTTGAGGGGATCCAAGATATCAATATTCTTTTAAATATGACCATGCCAATAAATATAATCAGTATTGAAACTCTAAGACTACTTGAAGTGTCGATACAATAATAGAAACAACAAATAGCAGGACATTCCAGTACTCTAGTTAAGATATTTTTCTGAAAGAAGTTGAAAATATTTGCAAAATTCTCAGGAGAACAATTTCAGAAGCATTTCAATCTATGTTGTAAAAGTAAGCAAATGATAAATTTTACATAAATTTCAGGATAAATTTTAATCTATACTAATTTTGTAAGCAGGAAATATAGAACCTTATTTGGCAGAACATGGGGTAAAACGAATTTGTTTTCCAATATGCAACTAATTATATTTCTCAGGATAATCTGAGTACATTTTCAAAAGGAAAAAAATGGCATTCAGGAAAAGAGTATAATAATTTGAAAATCCTTTTGTGTATATTTCAAGATTTACATAATGAGTAAATATATCAATCCTGTTGGGAACCAGAGATTTTTCACTTTAGAACAAGGGAAATATGAATATGAAATGGGGGAAGAAAAGACAGAACCCTGTGGTATTGACCTGAAGGTAAAAATACCATGATGGTACACACACACACAGACACACAAACACACACACTTACAAAAACTGGTATGTGCTAATGCAGGGAAGTCTCATCCATAGATGCTGGAAACCACTGAGTAATAGAATTGCTTGGAGAACAATTTCATTTCAAAGAATCTCTCCACAAATCATTAATTATAAAAAGAATTAAGAGGTACCTTTCCAATTGAGAAATTTAATGGACGCCATGTAAACCAAACTATCAAATTTAAAATCACCAACAATGAGATAAAATTACGTCTCCTGATGTGATGCATGGAGAAGGACACACACCACCTATGTGGTATTCCCGTCAAAATATTTAACCTGAATCTAGTTATAAGGAAATGATTTTTAAAATCCAAATTAAGGGATGTCTGGCTGCTAAAGCAAATACCATATAATTGTTGGCTTAAACATCAGGAATTAATTGGCTCATAGTTTCCAGAGACTAGAAGCCTTGCTTCCTTTTCCTGGATTGGTGTCTTCTGTCTGGCCAGCAATCTTTGGGGTTTCTCAGCTTTTCTGTCACATGACAATACACATGGCAGCATCTTCTTCTCTCTCTTCTGGGTGCTGTTGACTTTCAGCTCCTGGCTACTCCCGGCAACTTTTCTTTCTGTGTCCAATTTCCTTTGCTTATGACTTCAGCCATACTGGATTAAGGTCCACCCTGTCTCAGTTTGGGGATACCTCAACCAATAATATTTTCAAAGGTCCTGTTTAAAAATGAGTTCTCATCAACAGGACCAGTGGTTGGGACCTGAACATGCTTTTTGTGGGGGTCAGAATTCAATTCTCAATAAGAGATATGTAGTAAAATTGCATATCTAAAAATGCAGTGTCACGGAAAAGAATTTGGTATTATGAAAACTAATTGCAAAGTACAATCCTTGACACAAAGGACATTATTGGAACAATTGAAGAAATTGGAACATGGAGGGTATATTAGATAATTGTAGTTTTGATATTAAATTTCCTGTGTATGATAATGCATTGAGCTTATGTGGGAAAATGCCCCTGTCTGTAAGAGGTACATGTTGAGATATTTAAGGGTACTGTGCCACAATGTCTGCAACTACTTTATAAAACAACAAAATGCTTATATATTGTATCTGTTGGCTATTGACACATAATAAAACTCCTTAATATTCATGTTCATAGTAGATTTCTAATTCCATGATCTTTTGGTATGTACATATCCTCACCTGCCAGTCTTCACTAGCCTCCCTAGTTTTACCATTTCCTACGCATCTGTACTGCTCTAGATCATCTATGTCATCAGAAGGAAAGTTGGAGTTTAAAGCTTGGGACTGTATAACACAGTGGGTCTTGTGGTGGACAATGTCTGTGCTCCTCCCCCACAGGCTGCTTCCCAGAGGGGAAGAAAGACATTTCGCCCATAGCAGGGGCTGAGCACAACCAAGCTCCAATTGTGGAATTAATTAACAAATTCTAAATACTAAAAATAGGCCCCCATCTCAGAGGAACCTCGAGTAAAAGCAGAGGTTGCTGCTTTTTGCCCAGGCTCAGAGGGGGCAGGGCTGACAGAAAGGAAAAAAAAAAAAAACCCAAAAAACAGATTTTTGGGGATTTGAAAAGGTCTGGGCCCTGAAGGAAAGGAGGGGGCGCAAAAAATCACTGAGAGAATTTGTGACCAAGAGACTGGCTCTACAAGAAATACTAAAGGGAGCACTAGAGACAGACAGGAAAAGACAGGAGAGAGAGAGGTGTGGAGAAAAGTGTGGAAATGAAGACTATAAGTAAAGGTAAAAAGAAGAAAAATTAGATATGACATATAAAATCCAAAAGGCAAAATGGTAGAAGAAAGTTCTGTTCATACAGTAATAACACTAAATGTTAATGGATTAAACTCCCCAATCAAAAGACATAGACTGGCAGAATGGATTAAAAAACAGGACCCATCTATATGCTGTCTACAGGAAATGCATCTTAGACCCAAGGATAAACATAGGTTGAAAGTGAAAGGTTGGGAAAAGATATTTCATGCAAATAACAATCAGAAAAGAGCAGGAGTAACTATACTAATATCCAACAAATTAGACTTCAACTGTAAAACAGTTAAAAGAGACAAAGAAGGACATTATGTATTAATAAAAGGAGCAATTCAATAAGAAGACATAACACTCATAAATATTTATGCACCAAGCCAGAATGCTCCAAAATACATGCGGTAAACACTGAAAAGAGAAATAGACACATCTACCATAATAGTTGGAGACTTTAATTCCCCACTTCCATCAATGGACAGAACATCTAGACAGAGGATCAATAAAGAAACAAAATTTGAATAATAAAATAAATGAGCTAGACACTAGACTTAACAGACATTTATAGAACATTACACCCTACAACAGCAGGATACACCTTTTTCTCAAGTGCTCATGGATCATTCTCAAGGATAGACCATATGCTGAGTAACAAAGCAAGTCTCAATAAATTTTAAAAGATTGAAATCATACACACACTTTCTCAGATCATAAAGGAATGAAGTTGGAAATCAATAATAGGCAGAGTGCCAGAAAATTCACAAGTATATGGAGATTCAACAACACACTCTTAAACAACCAGTGGGTCAATGTAGAAATTACAAGAAAATCAGTAAATATCTCGAGGAAAATGAAAATGAAAACACAACATATCAAAATTTATGGGATGCAGCAAAGGCAGTGCTAAGAGGGAAATTTATTGCCCTAAATGTCTATATCAAAAAAGGAGAAAGAGCAAAAATCGATGAATTAACTGTCAACTTGGAAGAACTACAGAAAGAACAGCAAATTAACCCCAAAGCAAACAAAAGGAAAGAAATAATGAAGATTAGAGCAGAAATAAATGAAATTGAGAACATGAAAACAATCGAGAAAATCAGCAAAACCAGAAGTTGGTTCTATGACAAAATCAATAAGATTGATGGACCCTTAGCAATACTGACAAAAAGAAGAAGAGAGAGGATGCAAATAAACAAAATCAGAAATGGAAAAGAAGATGTAACCACTGACCCAGCAGAAATAAAGGAAGGAATGAGAGTATACTATGAACAACTTTATGCTAATAAACTCGACAATGTAGATGAAATGGACAACTTCCTAGAAAGGCATGAAAACGAACATTGACTTGGGAAGAAATAGATGACCTAGACAAACCAATCACAAGTAAAGAAATTGAATCAGTCATTATGAAACACACCCAAAAGAAAAGTCCAGGACCAGATGCCTTCACATGTGAATTCTACCAAACATTCAAGAAACAATTAGTGCCAACCGTGCTCAAATTCTTCAAAAAAAATTGAAGAGAATGAAAAGTTACCTAACTCATTCTATGATGCCAATATCACCCTCATACCAAAGCCAGACAAAGATATTACAAGAAAAGAAAACTACAGGCCAATCTCTCTTATGAATATAAATGCAAAAATCCTCAACAAAATTCTTAAATAGAATCCAGCAGCAGGTTAAAAAGAATTATACACCATGACTAAGTCGGATTCATCCCAGGTGTGCAAGGATGGTTCAAAATAACAAAATCAATTAATGTAATACACCATATCAACAAATCAAAACAGAAAAAACACATGATCATCTCGATTGCTGCAGAAAAAGAATTTGACAAAATTCAACATCCTTTCTTGTTGAAAACACTTCAAACGATAGGAATAGGAGGGAACTTCCTCAACATGATAAAAGAAATATATGAAAAACCCACAGCTAACATCATTCTCAATGGGGGGAAAACTGAAAGATTCCCCCCTAAGATCAGGAACAAGACAAAGATGTTCACTATCACCATTGTTATTCAGTATTGTGTTGGAAGTTCTAGCCAGAGCAATTAGACAAGAAAAAGAAATACAAGGCATCAAAATTGGAAAGGAAGAAGTAAAACTCTCAGTATTTGCAGATGATATGATGCTATATGTCGAAAACCCCCCAAAATCCACAGTAAAACTACTAGAACTTATAAATGAGCATAGCAAAGTGGCAGATTACACGATCAACACTCAAAAAATCTGTAGTGTTTCTATACACTAGTAATGAACAATCTGATGGCGAAATCATGAAAAAAATTCATTTACAATTGCAACCAAAAGAATAAAATATTAGGAATAAATTTAACTAAAGAGACAAAAGACCTATACAGAGAAAACTGTAATAAATTGTTAAAAGAAATCACAGAAGACCTAAATAGATGGAAGGGCATACCGTGTTAGTGGATTGGAAGACTAAATATAGTTAAGATGTCAATTCTACCTAAATTGGTTTACAGATTCAATGCAATACCAATTAAAACTCCAAAAACTTACTTTTAAGAAATAGAAAAACCAATAACCAAACTTATCTGGAAGGGCAGGGTGCCCCAAATAGCTAAAAATATCCTGAGAAAGAGAAATGAAGTCAGAGGTCTTATGCTACCTGACTTTAAGATGTATTATGAAGCTACAGTGGTCAAAACGGCGTGGTACTGGCATAAAGATAGATATACTGACCAATGGAATTGAATAGAGTGTTCAGATATAGACCCTCTCATCTATGAACAACTGATCTTTGATAAGGCAGTCAAGCCAACTCATCTGGGACAGAACAGTTTCTTCAATAAATGGTGCCTAGAGAACTGGATATCCATGTGCAAAAGAATGAAAGAGGATCCATATCTCACACCCTATACAAAAATTAACTCAAAATGGATCAAAGACCATAAAAATTTTAGAAGAAAATGTAGGGAAATATCTTATAAATCTTATAATAGGAGATGGTTTCCTAGACCTTACACCCAAAGCACGAGCACTGAAGAAAGAAAGAAATGGGAACTCCTCAAAATTAAACACTTTTGTGCATCAAAGAACTTCGTCAAGAAAGTAAAAAGACAGCCCATACAATGGGAGACAATATTTGGAAACGACATATCAGATAAAGGTCTAGTGTCCAGAATAAACAAAGAGATTGTTTAACTCAACAACAAAAAGACAGACAACCCAATTACAAAATAGGCAAAAGACATGAACAGACACTTCTCAGAAGAGGAAATACAAATGGCCAAAAGGCACATGAAAAGATGCTCAGCTTCCCTGGCTATTAGGGAAATGCAAATCAAAAACCATAATGAGATATAATCTCACACCCAACAGAATGGCCATTAGCAATAAAACAGAAAACGACAAAAGTTGGAGAGGATGTGGAGAAAGAGGCACACTTATCCACTGTTGGTGGGAATGTCAAATGGTACAACCGCTATGGAGGACAGTTTGGTGGTTCCTCAGGAAACTAAGTATAGAACTGCCATATGACCCAGTATATGACCATATACCATTGCTAGGTATCTACTCAGAGGACATGAGGGCAAGGACACAAAAGGACATTTGCACACCAATGTCTATAGCAGCATTATTTACAATTACCAAGAGATGGAAACAGCCAAAATATCCATCAACAGACAAGTGGCTAAACAAACTGTGGTACATACATACAATGAAATATTATGCAGCTGTAAGACAGAATAAAGTTATGAAGTATGTAGCAACATGGATGGACCTTAAGGACACTATGCTGAGTGAGATTAGTCAGAGACAAAAGGACAAATACTGTATGGTCTCACTGATATGAACTGACATTAGTGAATGAAGTTGGACAATTTCAGTTGGTAACAGAGACCCTCAGGAGATAGAAATAGGGTAGATATTGAGTAATTGGAGCAGAAGGGATACAGATTGTGCAACAGGACTGATTGTAAAAATTCATAAATGAATAGCACAATATTACCTAACTGTAATACAATAATGTTAGAACACTGAATGAAACTTAATGAGAATGATAGAGGGAGGAGGCCTGGGGGCACGAGTGAAATCAGAAGGAAAGATAGACGATAGAGACTGAGATGGTATAATCTAGGAATGCCTAGAGTGTATAATGATAGTGACTAAATGTACAAATTAAAAAATGTTTTTGCATGAGGAAGAAGAAAGGAATGTCAATACTCCAGGGTGTTGAAAATAGATGGTAATTAATATTTTAAAACTTTAACTTATGTGTGAGACTAAAGCAAAAAATGTTTATTTGGTACAAAATTTATATTTTGACTTGTGAATTCCTAATATAACTTATATGGACAGCTTAACTGAACACCATACTACGGAACCTTGAGTAGGGCATGAGATTTTGTAGGTTTGTACAGAGTGATGCCTCGATAAATCCCAGTGATTTAAACAGTGAATAAAAAGTTTTTGCAAAGTCCCCTTGGGGGAATGGTGAGAAAGGGGGAAAATTCAACTTCTCCAAGTGGAGAATTCTTGATATTCTCACAAGCAGTGGGGACAACCAAAGCAATAGTCTGAGCCCCCCAATCTTGGGGTTTGTTTATAAAAACAACCCCACAAAGGATCGGCTAAGCCTACTTAAAATTAGGCCCAAGAGTCACCCCCAAGAGAACCTCTTCTGTTGCTCAGATGTGGCCTCTCTTGCTCAGCCAACATGACAAGCAAACTCACTGCCCTCCCCCTCTCTACGTGGGACATGACTCCCGGGGGTGTGGATCTTCCTGGCAATTTGGGACAGAAATCCTAGAATGAGCTGGGACTCAGCATCAAGGGATTGAGAAAACCTTCTCAACCAAAAAGGAGAAGAGAGAAATGAGTGTCAATGGCTGAGAGATTCCAAACAGAGCCAAGAGGTTATCCTGGAGGTTATTCTTATGCATTAAATAGATATCACCTGTTTAGTTAAAGTGTAATGAGAGGCTGGAGGGAAGTGCCTGAAAATGTAGAGCTGTGTTCCAGTAGCCATTTTTCTTGATGATGATTGCATAATGATATAGCTTTCGCAATGTGACTGTGTGATTGTGAAAACCTTGTGTCTGATGCTCCTTTTATCTACCTTATCGACAGACGAGTAAAACATATGGATTAAAAATAAATAAATAATAGGGGGAACAAATGTTAAAATAAATCTGGTAGATTGAAATGCTAGTGATCAATGAAAGGCAGGGGTAAAGGGTATGGTATGTATGATTTTTTTCTGTTTTCTTTTTATTTCTTTTTCTGAATTGATGCAAATGTTCTAAGAAATTATCATGATGATGAATATATGATTATGTGATGAAATTGTGAGTTATTGATTATATAACAAGAATGGAATGATCATATGGTAAGAATGTTTGTGTTTGTATGTGTATATGTTTCATAAGTAAATTTTTAAAAGGCAAAATAATATTGAAGGAAAAAAATTGCATTTAAAAAATACTGCTCTAGAAACGAGGACTAATTAGACCAGAGGAGGAGGGAGTGTCTACGAGAGACACTAAGGTCAAGTAGGCTATGGCATTCCCTAACAGTACACGAGAGGGTCCATTTGCAGCTATCTTTTATTCAACTTCTCTCCTATGTGGCAGTCTTCGTAATTCTTGGAAATCATACTCAATTCTGTTCCTGTAAGCATGATGTATGAAATGTTTATTACAAAAGTGATAAAAAATAAACATGTTCTATATACATACCGGAAGTCCTTAGAAAGTATCTCTTCCTGGCCGTCACACAAAATATTAGCATCTTAGGTTGACCAGAATGATTTTTCAAATTTACCTAAAGTGTAGTCTCCTTTAGTATGTTATTCAATGTGTATGTAAATAGGTTGCTCTTGTGGGCTGTAAAATACTAGTGACTCAGCAAATGGCTACTGAAGCAGTTTCCACATCCTGATATAGTAAAAAATTATAATTAAATGTTTTTATATGCTTGTGATTTGCCATTTCTTTTAAATTCTTTACTGGAAACATTTCTAAGAATTGTGTTAGTTAAGAGATGTACTTACTGTGCACTCTTTCGTACTACAGGAAAAAAAATTAGCACCACGCTTTTTTTAAGTGGAAAAACCTAAATACCACAAAAACTGTTTGAACAAAAATTAACTTGATAAAAATATTCTGCACTCTTCGTCTGTGCTTTCCCACTGAGATCATCCAGATTTCTTTTCCAGAGGGACTTATATTTGAGTTTTGAGTTTTTAACTGAATTATCTATTCCTTGTTTCCAAGAATCAATGCCAACACACAAATCTCACCTCTTTGAGTACACATTTTAAAAGAAAAAAAGTCTGCAAAAGTTTGTTTGAATAGATTAAACTTTCCTCATATTAGAATGCTAAAATCCAGTGATTATTAAATCATACTTTATTTTATATTTGAAGGTAGACATCACAATACTATCTCCCATTTATGTACTGCATTTTAAACTGTAAAGAAATGATTGGTGATATGTTCCGCATCAGAATGAAATTTTTTATTCATTCTTTAGACGTTTCAAACACGTTAGTTCACTATTTTAATAAAACGCACTAACACATGTTAGGCAGAATGGAGCCACATTTGGAACATAAAATACCATCCCAAGTCTCCATGTGAGGGAAAAAGCAATATTGTTTAATCTAACTAACTGTTTTACTTTCTTTAGCTGCTCGAGCAAATGCCATGCAACAGGTTAGCTTAAATGACAGGAATTTATTAGCTCACAGTTTTGAGGCTAAGGGAAATTCCAGATCAAAGCACCATCACCTTGATGCTTTCTTCCTGGAGGCTGGCGTTCTGGGGATGGCTGCTGGTGACCTCTGGCCATTGGCTCCTGTGTCACAAACCAATGCACATGTCGGTCTCTCCTGACTTCTCCATCTTTTTCTGGATTCCGTTGTGAATTTGTCTTGTTTCCTGTGGCTTTCTTTATAAGCAGAGTTTCATTCTGCTTATAAAGGAGTCCAGTAATAGGATTACAACCCATCCTAATGGAGGTGGGCCATACTTTAACGGAAGTAACCTCATCAAAAGGTCCTACTTTACTATGGGTACACACCCACAGGAATGGATTAACTTTAATAACATGCTTTTTCCGTGATAATTACCGCTAAGACACCACATTAGCCTGCCTGTGTTTAACTTCCGTAAGATTAACAGCAAATAAAAATAATTTTAAAAACTTATTAGTTCAAAAGAACAATAATGAATTCCCATTCATGCATCTGGAGGTCAGCAGATTGAGGCTGAGATCAGCTGTGCTTGGCTTCAATAAGCAGGTTGTGTCCTGTGCTGCTCCACATATCTTTTTCATTATTCTTGGGTTAGTGGGCTACACAGCAAATGTTCATAACATGAAGATAGCAGAAGAGCAAGAAGACACATTCAATTATGCAAGCACAATTCAAGTCTCAATTTGCTTCCTTCTGCTCATATTCTGTTGGCCAAAACAACTCACATGGCCAAGCCCAAAGTCAAGAGGTGGGGAATACACTAAACCCAATGTTAGGTCTAAGCAAATCATGTTGTGATTAAACTCAACATGAATGACAGAGAACAAAAACTTTCATAGAATTGAGGGGAAAAGTGACTAGCTTTAAATAAGTGTGTAAGTGTGTGCTGCTTTGAAGATGTTATGTACCCCAGAAAAGACCATGTTATTTTAATCCATTCCTGTGGGGGCAGAACAATTGTGGGTGGGACCATTTTGTTAGGTTGTTTCAACTGAAATGTGACCCACTCAATTCAAGGTGGGTCTTAATTCTTTTTACTGGAGTCCTTTATGAGAGAATGAAGGACAGGAAAAATATGAGAGAGCTGAGAGAGAGAAACACCCCAGAGATGCTAAGAGAGGACCCACAGAAGCTCAGACAGGAGAGCACTGGACCTGATACCTGAAGGCAACTGAACCAAGGGTGAAAGAGCAGCAGACGCTGGCCATATGCCTTCCCACGGAACAGAGGTATCCCAGATGCCAGCAGCCTTTCTTCAGAGTCTAGGTATTATCCTGTTAATGCCTTAATTGGGACATTTCCACAGTCTAAGAACTGTACATTTTAAGTTAATAAAACCCCATTGTGAAGGCCAAACCATTTCCGGTGTATCACATTTTGACAACTTTAGCAAACCAAACCATTGTGTATGTGTATATATGAAAAAGAAAGAGATTGCACAAAATGTAGCCAAGTTGGTGAATTTAGGTGAAGGGAACATGGTCATTTATTTTTGTTTATTTTGTTAAATAAAAGCAAATTCAGATTTAGGGAAGGAAGGCTTTATTCAAAAAGAGCACTGCAATATAAGGAGAACACTCTGACCACAGAATCTGCAAACACCTCAAAATCAAACCCTCAAAAAGCTTCAATTATTTTTTTTAAGGGAGAAGTAAACAGGGTTAGCAGAAACTTTGTGCGAGAGTTGGGCAGTCAGGTAGAGTCAGCAGATGGCATAATCAAGGTGCTTTAGCAGGACAGTTTTTCCTGAGCTGTCCAACTGGTTGGCCAATTCTCAGAATGAGCCATTTAAGTGGGGATGTTTTGCATTTTAGGGGCAAGCTAAAGTTTTAGGGTCTATGGGGAGAAAAGAAAACTGACTAAAATTTGGTTAAGACGAATCAGTGGTTAATAGGCAATTGTGAGCATAACTCTTCTGAAGGATTGAAATATTTCAGAGCAAGATTTCTAAAAGTTTAAAAGCTGGTACTTAGATATAATTTTGGAATGGATTTTTGTACTGCCAATGCTTCATGATATCCCACCAGCTGTGGCTTGTCCCTCTTTCCAGTATCTAGGTTTTGAGAAAGACCCTGATATTACAATTTAAGAGTTTCTAGATTTATTCTGTGTGCATCTAATTCTGCCTCCAGTGGAAAGAATAAAATCTTAAAAAAAAAAAACCCGCAATTTTTAAACGCCCCAAGGTTTTCAGGGGAAAAAAAAACATTTTAGAATTTAACCTTATCAATGTGATACTAATCATATCCCGGGAGCTAACCAAGCAGAATAAAATTCAGCAGAATTCAGTTGAAGTGCGGCATTTCTTGTACTTCAACCTGTAAATACATAAACAGTAACTTATGAATTTTTTGGAAATCGATTGCACTGAAGCATTCTAAGGTATGAGAAGCTTCTGTATGTGTGAATCCCTAAGAGAAATATCTCATTTAAAAAAATAAAAGTTCAAGATAGCTTTTTTGATGATGCTAAGTGACAACAGTGTGTCCTATTTCTATTTTCTCTACCAAAGTTATCAAAACTCGTCTTTATAGACATATATTGACCAAGGATAAACTTTCTTTTTCTTACTTATAAAGAGCTACTCTGGACTGATATTCAGACTATATAAAAAAATCACATAACAATAAAAAAGACAAACACTCAATGTAAAAAATGGTCAATAGAATTGAACAAAAAGCTACTAAGAAAGGAAATCCAAATGACTAAAATTATACTAAATATTGCCTTACCTCATCAATAACTAATGATCAGAGAAATGCAAATTAAAACCAGAATAGGATATCAATACAAACTTGCCAGAATGGCTAAAATTAAAAAAACTAATGTGCCAGTTTGAAAGTCTTGTGTCCTCCAGAAAAGCCAATATTCTTTAATCCTGATTCAATATTGTTGGGTGGTATGCTGGTTTGAAGGTATTATGTACCCCAGAAGAGCCATGTTTTAATCCTGACCCACTCATGTGGGGGCAGCCATTTCTTTTAATCCTGATTCAATACTGTAGGGTGGAAACTTTTGGTTAGATTATTTCCATGGAGATGTGGCATGCCCAATTGTGGGTGTGACCTTTTGATTAGATGGAGATGTGACTCCACCTATTCCAGGTGGGTCTTAACTAGTTTTCTGGAGTCCTCTAAAAGAGGAAACAGTTTGGGGAGAATTCAGAGCTGAGCAGAGTCGATTAAGACGTCTGGATATTGAGACAGAAATAGCCTAGGTGCTAAGCAAGGACTCATAGAAATAGCCAGAACCTGAAGAGAAGAAATTTCTTGCCCCAGCAGATGCTAAGAGATGAAACCCAGACTTTTGTTCTGGACCTGCTAAGAGAATGCCCACAGATGCTTAGAGATGAAACCACTGGCATCAGAAGCTGGAAGCAATGGAACCAGTAAGAAGAACCAGCAGATGCCAGCCATGTGCCTTCCCAGATCACCCTTCCTTGAGCTAAGGTATTTTCTCTCTGGATGTCTTAGTTAGGACATATTTATGTCCTTAGAACTATAAACTTGTAACTTATTAAATTCCCTTTTTAAAAACCATTCTATTTCTGGTATATTGCATTCTGGCAGCTTAACAAACTAATACAGGTGGGATATTTTTATTAAGTTGTTTCGATGGAGATCTGTCCGACCCAGCTGTGGGTGGGATCTTTTGATTGGGTAGTTTCCATGGAGATGTGTCTCCACCCATTCAAGGTGGGGTCACTTATTGGAGTCCTTTAAGAGGAAACCATTTTGGAAAAAGCTTTAGAGCTGACACAGAGGGAGACTTTTGGAGATGCAGAAAGAAAATGCCCCTAGGGAATTCATTTTGAAATGAGGAACCAGGAGAGAAAGCTAGCAGACATTGCCATGTGCCTTCCCAGCTGACAAAGAAGCCCTGAAAGTCATCAGCCCTTTCCTGAGTCAAGGTGTCTTTCACTGGATGCCTTAGTTTGGACATTTTTAGGGCCTTAGAACTGTATACTTGTAATCTAACAAACTCCCTTTATAAAAGCTGTTCAATTTCTGATATATTGCATTCCAGCAGTGTTTCATACCTAATAATGCTATGGATTGGAAAGAATTTGAACAACTAGAAGTCATGCTGTTATTGAGAGTGTAACTTGGTAAAACCTCTTAAAAAGCACTTTGGCAATATCAGATAAAACTGAGAACAAACACACCCTGTGACATCTATACTACTGCAAGGTATATATAACACCCCAAATGTGCACGCACGTGTCGATAATATGCAGCTATGAACAACAAGAGCAATAAAAGGGGTTAATAAATTTTGATGCATTCGTACAGAGAAAGATAAAAGCAGTCCCTGAGAATTAGGAACTGGCTTGATACAGTTATACCATGGTGTTCTGTTGCACACACACAAAATGATTTCATGAACATGTACATTAAATGAGACCACTCTGTGACTGCAATGGATCAAGAGAAAAACAAGACCACTCTGTAATCTTGTCTGAATACAGTAAAAAAAGGACATTGTCCAATCCACAAAAATGGCCAAACATTACTCTACTGGTTAATATAAATGAATGATTGCTGCGTATTTGCCAATCCCATCTTTAGCCTCACACTGTTCTGGAAACCTTCTGCTTAAGAATGATAAGACATTCAATTATATAATTAACTGTGCTTCCTGACACTATCCAGTCTAGAACAAATCTCTGTTTCCTTAAACCTTCCCCAAATTACCTAACACAAGGCCAAATAATACAAGTCCTTTATAATATCCTGTTAATGAGATACCCCATGGTTCCCTGTGGTGTGTGGTCTCCCAGTTTCAATGAGTCAGTAAATCCAAATTAGTTCAATGACAAGTTCCTAATGGCCTTTGATAAAGGCATTGACAATACACTGGAATTCTATGCAGCAATGGACATGAATGAACTAAAACTAAATACAATAATGTGGATGAATCTCAAATTAAGCTAAATAATGAGAGAAAGAAGGTAGATATAAAGAATACCTATTATTAGGTAGATATAAGTTATTCACTACATTGTAAATCTCTCTTTACTATGTGCTAATACTGCTTTGCTACCTAGAGACTATAAACAAAAAATATTGTTATAGAATAAGTCACTTTGTTGTTATACTCCCTCTAAAGAATTGAGTTTGTTAGTGTCTGCTTTTTTAAAGCTGATCCAAATGTTTAATAAAGAATAATCTATCAAATTAGAGTTTTAGATGAAAAAAAATGAACAAAAATGTTAATGGCTTAGAGGGACCTATTTTTTTAAGGACAAATCTAAAAATAGATGGTAACAGTATTTTTGTGGGTTTACTAATGTCTGTTGATAAGAATTCCTTCACTGTGCTTGGATCATATCAAGACAACATGGTCATTCTTTTTTTTTATAACATTTTTAAAAATTGTATAATATAACATATATACAAAGCAAAGAAGGAAAAAAGCAATAGTTTTCAAAGCACTCTTCACCAAATAGTTACAGGTCAGATCCCAGAGTCTGTCATAGGCTACCATACCATCATCTCAGATTTCTCCGTCTAGCTGTTCCAGAACATTGGAGGCTAGAAGGAATGAATATTTTTTTAAATCATTACAATTGACTTTTTTTCTCTTTTGTGAAAAAAAAAAAGTATATACAAAAAAGCAATAAATTTCAAAGCACATCACAACAATTAGTTGTAGTACAGATTTCAGAATTTGGTATGGGTTACAATCCCACAATTTTAGTTTTTACTTCTAGCTACTTTAAGATACTAGAGGCTAAAAGCAATATCAATATAATGATTCAGCAGTCATACTCGTTTGTTAAACCCTACCTTCTCCGTGTAACTCCACCATCAACTTTTATCTTTCTCACACTCTTTAGGGGTATTTGAGCTTTGCCCATTCTAACTTTTTCATGTTGGAAAGGGTTGTCAATAATATGGGGTAAGGAGATGGATCTAGCTGACGTTCTGGAGAGGCTGGGCCCTCTATGTTTCAGGACTTATCTTGTCCAGGGACCCATTTGGAGGTTGTAGGGGTTTCCGGAAAGTTACCCTAGTGCATGGAACCTTTGTAGAATCTTATATATTGCTCTAGATGTTCTTTAGGATTGGCTGAAATGGTTTTGATTGGGGTTTCGCAAGTTCTGCTAGGTAGCAATGTCTAATTGAAGCTTGCATAAGAGTGACCTCCAGAATAGCCTCTCGACTCTATTTGAACTCTCTCAGCCACTGATACCTTGTTTGTTATACTTTTTTTCCCCTTTTGGTCAGGATAGCATTGTTGATGGTACCAGGGCCAGACTCATCCCTGGGGGTCATCTCCCACGCCACCAGGGAGACTTTCAACCCTGGACGTCGTGTCCCGCACAGCAGGGTGGGCAATGATCTCACTTGCTGAGTTGGGCTTTGAGAGAGTGAGGTCACATCTGAGCAACATATGAGGTCCTCCAGAAGTAACTTAGGCATACCTGTAGGTAGGCTAAGCTTCTCCACCACATACATAAGCTTCACAAGGGTAGGCCTCGAGATCAAGGGCTTGGCCTATAATGATATGGGTGTCTGTAATGTTTGACACAGTATCAGGGGTTTCCCTGGTGGCAAAGTTTAATGGTTTCACATTTTTTCTCCCAAGCCTCAAGGGTCTTTGCCAACTTTTTGATTATCTGCTTAATATGTTCTAGGATGTATACAGGCATTACATTAAGCTATACTGGATTAAAGGACCCCATTCTTATTCTGGGGTCCCCGTGTTTCGATTGTTAAAATGAGTTATCCAGACAGGTTGCGTTAGATTATATGCTACAGAAAATTTAGTTTCTGGACAAAATAAACCTTTCTTCCTTTGGTTTCAAAGAGTAGGAAAGGTTCTAAAATATAGACATGTCTTCCTTACCCCTGTGTTCTGAATTGCCTTAATCCCGACCTGATTGGCTTCATTCTTATTTCTAAATACTAGGTTATACATATATAAAAGAGCTCTCGAAATCCAGAAATAATAATTACCACTCTGTACTAAATGTGACTGCTATGAGAGCTTAGAATTTAGGCCCCTGTTTTCTTATAAGCATTTTCTAAAGGAGAGCATACAATAGTTGCTCTCTTTTTTTCTGGCTTATTTTGCCTCACCAAATGTCCCACACGTTCATTCACAATGTTGCATGCCTCAAAACTTCATTCCTTTTGTAGCAGCACAGTATTCGATCATATGTATACACCATCGTTTGCCAATCTACTTCTCAGTCAGTGCATCCTTCAGCCACCTGCATTCATCAAGCATCATGTATAATGTCCAAAGCCCACAGTTCATCAACACTCTCAATTTTAGATAATTTCATTGTTACCAAGAGAAAGATAACCAATAAACACACCCTCACTAAATAGGAAATCTAAACGTCCACTTAACTCTTGTCCTCCCCCCATTATTTACCCCTGGTGTTGCTGTGGTACTGCTGATGTTTCCCCGTTCAACATAGCCCATAGCATGCAATAGCAGTTTTCCCCCTATACCCTGAACTTAAACACTCTTTGTACAAGAATCATAAACATGGTCATTCTTATATGGTAAAGCTGAGCATGCACTGAGCTGCCATCATCAGGTGACTTGGACTGTGACCCCTGTGAACGGACAACCCTGCTGGCCTGGCAGAATTCAGCACACTGGAAGATCTGGGAGGAATTCTTTGAATTTAGGACAGAGTTCACGGGTTTTGTCAACTGTCAATGGAATGGTCTGGTTCCCTTTTTTGCCACGACAGCATCACTTTATGAAGTTGTTGGTTCTGTGATGGGGATGCTTAGTGTTCTGTTGTCTCTTGTACTGTTGCTGTGGAATATAGATACAATGTCTGTCTTATGGTCAACGCAAAATGCTGTGTGGGGGGTAGACTGTGGGAGCCCAGGGATCAGGAATGCCCTCTCATAGAGAAAAGGATGGACCCTTGACCACATAGCGACCCATGTGACCAGCACCCGTATGTCAAAGGTCACTGAGCCTAATCACTGTTAGTAATCAACTTTCACAATACTCAGCTGAGACTTCTTTGTGGCCAGGTCTCGCAAGCCTCTGCTATATAAGGCATTCCCCCTTCCTCTTCTTTTTTGCAGACCACTGATTTCCATTTCCCAACTGGCCCCCACCATTAACAGCCATCTCCTGTTAATACATACCAAATTAAACGCATGGGGAACGTTAAAAAAGAAAAAGAATATCTAGTATACATTTTATATAGTTTTTAAAAGAGGCAAAACTGAACTGTTAAGGGAGTTAAGGGAGGTACACTTAAACCACAGTTAAGTCAGATGTTAAGACATTGATGGAGATTGAGGGATTTGTTAACTCCTTCATATCAGTATGTCATTAATGTTATATACACTTTCTATTTTCATTCACCTCCCTTCCCCCTTTGAAAATATGGTTTAGACTTCTTTTAAGTGGCAGTAATTGTTTGCATAACATCTAGTATATACACTGCTGAGTACAAAGGGAAATCAACAAATGCTTTTGATGATGAGCATGGGATAGGGTGTCAAAGATACCTTCTAGTTTCTATACTGTCACGGGGTAGCTATGTGGCCTGAGCAAGTGACTTCATTTCTTTAAGACCCTAGTTTTTCCATCTTGTAAAAAAAAAAAAGGCAGTGTGAGTGAGATTGGACCTCATCTTTCTGAAGTAACTTATATCATTAAATGGTCTGTGATCGAAAAGGAAACTCTTAACATGTATTTCCTGTATTTCTATTTATGTGAGTAGTCTATTAGTTTTTCAAATATATGTGAGTAGTCTATTTTTTTTCTCTCTACATAACCAAACATTTATTTCACTTGATTTATCCATTGTATTATCTGGGAAGCAGAGTAATATACTGATGAGGACCATAAACTGGAGTTAGACAAAATTAAGTTTCATTTCAGATATTTACCAGTTAGGAGATTTTCAGGGAGTGACCTATCTCTGAAGTCTCAGTTTCCTCATCTGTAAAAAGAAGTAATAATAATGGTGTGTACCTCATAGGGTTGTTGTATGGATCAAATGAGATACTGCATGTAAATCACTTATCACAGTGCCCACACACAGAAATCACATCCAAAAAAATATTACTGCCATCAGAAACCAGCTGCCTCCTAAGCCCTGGAGCATTCTGGGGCAGAGAATGGATTTGTGCAAATCAAGAGACCAGTTGGCCAAGTCCCCTATCAGTATATACCCACTGGGCCCCACGTAACACAGGATGAAGTCTCCCTGTCTCTCCTTACTTTTCTTACCCAACACCTTCTCAAAGCACCCCCACACACACACCCCCACACATTTGGCTCGTGTTTCAGAAGACATTGCAGAGCTTTTTGCCTCTCACGGGGTCTCTGGGCGGACAGTAGAGTGTGCAGATGGAGTTTACTTCATCGCTTTTCACCCACTGCTGCAGCAGCCCCAGCCGGCTTGCAGATAAGATGACTTCAGCTTGAGCGAGTATCCTCATTGGCTTCTCAATTCCCAAGGACTTTTTTCTGAAAGGGAATTACGAGGCGAGTGTGCCGTTACTTTGGCAACAAACTTTCAACCTCTACCTAAGTCTCCGGAATGAGAACATATCTATTAATACTTTCGATAGACTGGGGAGTTGAATTGCTCAACGCAGATTGTCTAAGTGCAAAACACTTTGCGGAGCTGGGCTAAGCCGCTGGTGGCGCTGCGGCAAGAGTCTAGGAAAGCAGAGGGCAGTGGCTGCAGGAACCTGTTGCGGAAAAGTGAAAGCATATCCACAAACAGCCGGCGGCGGCCGCGCCGAGGGCACTTGAGAGACCCGATGGCGGTGGCGCGCAGGAAATTATTGCAAAGCAGGCAAGTGGGGTCTCTTCTCCTTCTTCTGTGCCTATCAGTGGGGGATGCGGCAACCATCCGGTATTCGGTGGCGGAGGAGATGGAGAGCGGTTCATTTGTGGCCAATGTGGCTAAGGACCTGGGGCTGGAGGTCGGGAAGCTGGCTGCGCGCGGGGCGCGGCTCGTGTCGGAGGGCAACAGACTGCACTTCCGGCTCCACCGCAAAACCGGGGACCTGTTCGTGAAGGAGAAACTGGATCGGGAGTCACTCTGCGGTAAAGCCGACCCGTGCGTCCTGCAATTTGAAATCGTCCTGGTGGAGCCGCTGCAGTCCTTCCGGGCTGAGGTCAGGGTATTTGATATCAATGACAATGCCCCCGTTTTCCTAAACAAGGAGCCGCTTTTAAAAATCCCGGAGAGCACCCCGCTGGGCTCTCGTTTTCCTCTGCAGGGCGCCCAGGACCTGGACGTGGGCCTCAACGGTCTCCAGAACTACACGCTGAGCGCCAACGCTTTTTTCCACCTGCACACCCGCTTCCGCAGCCACGGGCCCAAATATGCCGAGCTGGTGCTAGATAAACTCCTGGACAGAGAGGAGCAGCCTGAAGTCAACTTGACAATTACTGCGGTGGACGGCGGGTCCCCGCCCAAGTCCGGCGCCGCCCACATCCGCGTGCTGGTTCTGGACGTCAACGACCACGTGCCCCAGTTCTCGCGACTCGTGTACCGCGCCCAGGTCCCCGAGGACAGCGCCAGCGGTTCTCTGGTGGCTACGGTAACTGCCACGGACCTAGATGAGGGCACCAACAAGGAGATTACCTACTCTTTAGCGGAAAACCCAGATGCAGTTGTCCAGACGTTTCAGATTGATGCTCACACCGGGGAGGTTCGGCTCCGAGGGCCCCTGGATTTTGAAGCGGTTGAAACATACGACATTGACGTTCGAGCTACTGACGGAGGAGGTCTCTCCGCCCACAGCAAAGTCCTGGTGGAAGTGGTGGATGTGAACGACAATCCCCCTGAAGTGATGGTCTCCTCCGTCTCCAGCCCCCTCCCTGAGGACTCCCCTCTCCAGACTGTCGTGGCCCTTTTCACCGTCAGAGACCGTGACATTCGAGTGGGAGGAAAAATCACCTGTTTCCTCAGAGGGGACCTTCCCTTTGCCGTCAGACCTACCTTCCGGAATTCTTACTCACTGGTCACTGACAGAGGCCTGGATCGGGAGGAAGTTTCAGCCTACAACATCACCCTTGTTGCCATGGATACCGGACCACCCCACCTATCCACTGAGACTGTGATAGAGGTGTTAATATCTGACATTAATGACAATCCCCCGGTGTTTCCGGAAGATTCCTATGTCTTGACTGTTAGGGAAAACAACAGCCCAGCGGTTTTTATTGGCAAAGTCCATGCAGAGGATCTAGATTTGGGGGAGAATGCCCAAGTAACATATTCTCTGCTGCCTCCCAAAAGTGGAGATCTATCAGTCTTTGCTTACATCTCTATAAATTCAGATAATGGGAAGCTCTATGCGCTGAGAACCATGGATTATGAGGCCATCCAAGATTTTCAGTTTGTGGTGAGGGCAACTGATGGGGGCTTCCTGTCACTGAGTAGCCAAGTTACTGTCAGAGTGGTTGTCCTGGATGACAATGACAACCGTCCAATGATTTTGTACCCACTGCAGAACGGCACCTTGCCCTGCAATGACCTGGTGCCCAGGTCTGCAGAGGTCGGCTATTTGGTAACTAAGGTGGTGGCTGTGGATGGCGATTCAGGTCAGAATTCTTGGCTTTCATACCACCTACTTAAGTCCACTGACCCTGGTTTATTCTCTGTTCAAAGACAAAATGGGGAAATCCGTACGTTGAGGCAGATATCTGAGAGAGATCCTATGATGCAGAAACTGATCATTCTTGTTCAGGATCATGGTCAACCAGCCCTCTCCACTACTGCCTCACTCAACATCCTGCTGGTAGATGGCTTTTCAGAGCCCTACCTACAATTCCCGGATCCCTCTAAGCATCCTAGAAGGGTGAACACATCCACTAAATATTTGGTCATTTCTCTGGCTGTGCTTTCCTTTCTCTTTCTCTTCTCTGTCACAGTGATCTTCATTGTACACATCTACCAGAAGATTAAATACAGAGAAAAGTTCAGAATTCAAGAACATTTCTACGATGACTGTAATTTCCCTAACAACCTGGTACAAGTAGGAGGTAATGGATCCTTGTCCCAGCCTTGTCCGTATGAAATGTGCTCAGCCACCGGCACTGGTGCTAGTGAGTTTCGGTTTCTTAAGCGCTTTATGCCCAACTTCCCCTTCCCCCAGGGCACTGGAGAGGTAAAAACAGAGGCTGGTTCTAATTTACCTCCAGATTCTGATAGGAACAGCTCTCGGGGGCCGGAGGGCCATGCCCGGATACCTGATGAGTATATGTAAATTATATTAAAAACCAGAAGTGAGAGAAGTCCAATCTTATGACTAATTTGCAAGGATGTCTCACCCTTATTGAAATAAAAATGGTAGTGGATTGTAGCTTCAGTGGAGACAAAAGGATGCCTAGGTCAGTGAAAATGGGAAATCCAGAGTGATGCTTGGCCTACTTATTACAAAACAGTTATTCTGATCTCCAGAGCATATATCTGTAATCCTTTTTATGGTTGGGAGCCTACTTAAAGAAATGTCACCATCTATAAAGGGCGTATGTGGCAGAGGTAAGAACTCCTGTTTTTCCTTTTTTTCTGTGCTAGGCAAGTAATGTCTCCTGTAGAAGTTCATTAGTTCTCACCCTGAAATGCTTAGTTTCATAGAGATATCTTTTTATATTGCCTTTAAATTATTTGCCAGTAGCAAGTTATATATGCAAAGGTAAGAAAATGAGCCTCCAGTTTTGACAAATCAGGAAGCAGTTAGGTTTGACTAACAGAAATATAGTTTAATTTTATCATTATTCAGAAATTTCTAGACTTTATCCTTTGATGGTTCATGTTTGAGTGGAGATCAACTTTGAATGAATACCTTGTTATGTCAATATTCCTAATGATGGGAATGCCTGGTAAATGGTGATCCTCAGAGATAATCATGTTGGGAAGCAGAGTAAAAAAAAAAAAAAAAGGAAGGACTTGTTTGCATATCTGAGGAAGGGCAGGTATAAGGCTGAAAATATTTAGTTCAGGAAAGCTCTCCAAAATTAAGTTAGATGTAAATTTCTTGATGGTTGTTTGGGCCTTAGACAAGTCTCATGTCCTTCTCTTTCATGCCCAGATGTCTGCCCTTGTTTTATCAGGAAGTACTTGTTTGAATGTGGGGGATAAATGGTGGTTGAGGATAAAAATAAATTAGGCTTGCTGTAGTTATCAAGTGCTATAGACTCTCAAACAACTACAAAACAAAAAAGTATTAAAGGAAAAAGAGTTCATACCAATGAAGTGGCCTTAAGAAAAGACACATTTTCAGGTCATATGAGATTTGATTTTAAGCCATTTTCCCCTCTGTGCATTCTGATGATGACATGGAAACTGAGAAAAAGAGGTATTTCCTGGAAAAATTACTCATACAATTAAATGCAGAAGGGAAACAAGTTAGGCTTCTTTTGATCATGACTGTTTTTCCTTTAGAAGGTATTTTAGGTCCTCATTTTAACATTGAAGAAACCAATATAAAAGCATTAACATTTCAGGGATGCTATCAATGCTACTAACCATGCCTTAAAAGTTGAAGTTTGCTTTAATGAGGCTATATTGATATGCCTTATTTTATATGAATGTGTGTAATATTTGTTGATATAAGCCTCATTCTTGGTATTTATGATTGATCAGTAATGGGAAATCCTTCACCACCTTGTTGACTACCTGGTGGCCAGGAGAATGCTTTAAAAATTTAGTGCTAAGTTAGTTTTGAAGTATTGGAGATGGTTTGGGCAGAATTTGTGTAACCTATGGCTACCTTCAATATTTGCCTTAATATTTTGAGAATAGATGAGGTAATTGCAGAATATCAGCGAATTATCTTTCTCACTTATGTTGCATATTTTTCATAAACTGAACTATAATCCTGCTCATTCGAAGTAAAGTTTTCTTACTCAAAATATAGAAATATGTTCTAGTGCATTTGGACATGTTAACCAAATAGGGTTGGTTAAGCCTTGCTGAAATCAGAGGCTTCAGTTGAGAAAGGACATAGAATTAATGGGTAAGTAGTAATCAGTTAATCAAACATTAGCTAAAGACCACTAGATTAACTGTATTTGATTACATTACATAGTTTGTTGCTTAACTGTATTTGATTATATTTAGTGATGTGATCATGATTAATAGAGCATAACTTGATGTCAAGGACAAGGAAAGAAAATGGTGTAGAGCAGTAATTTTCAGACTTTGAATTTCAAACAGCAGTAAAATTCACATACATTCACAGCCACACACACACAGTTAGAAAATGGAGAGGCGGTGTAGGTTTTGCAACCTTTTGTTTTTCCATGTATTGGTATTAAATCAAAACAAAATAAAATCTATCATTTTCTATCACCATTATTTCATACAGGAAATACATTTTAATACAAAATGCAAGATAATATTCTCATAAAGGCAACTGCTTTTTAAATTAAAATATATTTAGTTTTATGAAAATTTTATTTTGCCACTTTTTTCTCATAATTACTTTAGATCAGTGAAAATTTATCACAGATTTGGGGTCCACTGGATTAAATGATGATTTAATCTTATTTTTGTACAGACTTCAAATTCCCAAGCAAATTCCAGTTGTAGTTGATGATTAAAAACTAACACCTCTGTATCAATTCTCTGAATATGAAGTAAGCCATTTGTATTTGAAGACAACTCGGTATACCATCTGAGATTATGTGCAGGTCTCCAATAGCAAATTAAATTGAGAACTGGAATGAATTAGGACGATTACTTTACCTGCAAAATGTCAAGTAATGTTACAACTGCTCAGATTTAGTCAAAGCTGTAACCCAAGTGCCTAGAATGTCTTATCTGAAAGACCCTGATAAATATTTTTAAAATTAAAACCATGGGTGGGCCACGGTGGCTCAGTGGCAGAGTTCTCGCCTGCCATGCTGGAGACCCCGGTTCAATTCCCGGTGCCTGCCCATGTGAAAAAACTATGTAGCTGATTTGGGCAAATTGCTTCAATTACCTATTTAAGTTGAATATGTAAATTTATATTTCTACTGGAAGTTTTATTGCTAGAGGATTTAATATCTTTTTAAACTTTTTATTATGAGATAACTTTAGACTTATAGAAGAACTGCAGAATAGCTACCCTGCAGCCTTTATTCAAACTTCATCAGTTTTCCTGTTCCAGGATCCACCCAGGACCCCAGCTTCTACTTAGTATTTCCCTGACACTCATGGCATTGAGACCTTTGAAGTTATTTTGTAAAATGTTCTTCAATTTGGGATTGTCTTTGTTTTCTCATCATTAGATTGAGATTATGCATTATTGGGAAAACACATTAGAAATGATGTTGTCTCTTCATTGCATCTTATCAGTACATGATGGCAATACATCATGTTATTGGTGATGCTAAATTTCATCATTAGGCTAGGTATCTTCCAGGTTTCTCCACTGTGCTGTTTTTCCCTTTGTAATTAATAAATACTTGGAGAGAGATACTTTGAAACTAAGCAAATATATTTCAACTTAAACTTTTGTCCACAAACTTTAGTATTCGTTCCTGTGGCAAATACTACTGTGGCATTCTAATGGTGATTTTTAATTTCCTTCATTCCGTGTACAGTTATTAGAATTCTTCTATAAGGACGACTTGCCACTTGTATTTGTTTATTTATTTAGTAAGTTAATTACATATGGACTCGTGGATATTTATTTTGTATTTGGATTATAATCCAATAATGTCATTATGTATTTTGTTGTTCGCTAAACCCTATTATCTGAGATGAAGAGCAAGTTTTTAAAACTGCAATTATCCATATAGAACACATTTTTATCAAAAGTAGCATTTCTTTGTAATCCTGTATGTTAGATTATTTTAAGCAAGCATAAATTTCTTTAATCTTGTTAAGGTTATTCACAATAAAGGTTTCAACTTAAAATGAAAATTATACTCACTTGATTTTAAATTTCAATTACAGTTATAAAACTATAAAATATATATTAAACCATGAAAATTTAAAATTTATTATGTAGACATGTTTATATGTTTATAAACTATGTATAATAGAGATGTCATTTAAAATAGATTTATATACTGATTTATAAGAAATGGAACTGGTCTGTTTGGTTTTATGGAATTCTCCTAAAAATAAATAAATAAATAGTTCTCTGTCATGTCTGGTTTTTTTTTTGGCTTGTTTCATTTTCTGCTTAAAAATGAATTTGCCTAATTCCTGGAAGCAGAATTTATCCATATAATTCTCCCATATAAATGTCTACTTTCTATAAAGTTGAGTATCATTAGTCAGAGTAAGTGACTGATCAGACATCACCCCAACCAAATATTTGACCTATTCCTAAATTTATGCAACTTTTAAATTACTTTAAAGTATTGGTTGCATTTATTTAACATTGAAATGAAATGTTTAAAAGTAAAAATAACTAGGGTTTTCTGGTTGAAAATGGAATAGAGACATAAAATAGTAAAGAGGACCAAAACCCTGTGGTTTTTGAGCTACGAAAGATGAGAAGCTGGCATTGACACACATTAGTGTGGCTCTTATGAGCTATCAGAAGCAAATTTTCTCCATGAAAGATGGAGAATTAAAGCCAACCTTATTGCTTAGAGCCAGCAGCTCGGACTGGTCTCTCTTGTTTATGAAAGGAGGTTGAAAAACCACAGAGAAGAGGTTCATGAAGCTATATGTGAAAGGTTGTTGCAGGCCTACAGAAGTTGAAAGACACAGATACAACATCGAGACTATATACTGAACCTTGCAGCCAACAAGCAAGATGGAATCATATCTACTATTTACGGTATCACATTTGGCAGGAAGCCCAAATCACAAATATAGGGCATGATTCTAGAACATGTGCAGGAGGTCTGGGAAATGAATATAGCCAGGGACAGGAAGAAAAAGAAGACATTTTTATAAGTACCATTCAAAACAAAACCATTTAAGATGCTTACAGAGATGAATTAAGTTGTTACATTTACAAAAAGGACAATGATTTATGCAACAAACAAAAATATGAGCCAGAAATAAAACAAAAATGGATATGAAATGAGCCAATTAGACATTTCAGAAGTGAAACACTCTGTGTTAGAAAACTTCAGCAGATGGGATAAATTGGTATATAACTAAGGAATTCATCAATAACAGAATAAAAAGATAAAAATTATGAGTAGTTAAAAAATGTTGTAGTTATCTATTATAACAAACCATTCCAAAACTTAATGGCGTAAAACATCTGGTCTACTGTGCTCACACTCTGTATGTAAGGGCTTCAGACAAGGCACAATGGGGATGGACTGTCTCTCCTGTATGACACCTGAGGTCTCAGCCAGATAGAAAGGCTCAAGGGCTGGGGATGACATGGTGACTATTGGCTTGTATCATCCCGAGGTGACTTCATTCACATGATTAATGCTGGAGGTCAACCATAACACTTGCATGTGACCTCTCTTTGTGGCCTGTGCTTCATTACAGCATGGTGACTGGGGTCCAAGAGCAAGCATCAACTTTATATTTTTTATCAGCCAAGAAGTCAGGTATCAAATTCGAGGGGAAGAAACAAAAGCCCTATTTCTTGAAAAGAGGAGTGTCAAAAATTTTTGGACCATGTGTTAAAACTGCCACAGAATACATGGAAGATAGATTACAAAACTCTAACATAGGCCTGATAGTAGTTCCAGAAGAAGAGAATGAAGGGAATGGCAGAGAAAAGATATATTGGTTCTGGTTCTCACAAGATGGCAAATTAGCATGGGTTTCACATACCCTACTCCAAGGTCAGTCCTGGAGGAACTATAGAACAAAACATTACGGAATCTCCAAAATAATGGAACAGTCCTAAGGAACTCCTGGGGAAGTGTGTTAAGGCAAAATCTCCCACCTTCGTCTTTGGACAATCAATGTCTCTCTGCTCACTGGAAATCAGTGGAAACAGTTTAGATTGCTGACGCGGTTGTCAGCAGAGGTAAAAATCAAAGCAATTAAGAACTCTGTTTGGGTCAAGAATTGCATTGCATAGTTGGGGATTGACTAGTCTTGGGCATTCACACCCACTCACCTCTGATGAAACCCCGTAGCTGGTGCATTTTAATTTATGGTAGCTCCTTTATGAAATGAAGTGAACAGAAGGTGTCATCCTGACCTGTAGAATTGCTTGATGAGGGGGCAAAAAATTGGAGTGATTAACTAAGGTTCTTTGGTTCTGGGATTTCCACCCTAGAGCTCATTCTTTTCCCTCTCCCTGATCTTATCCTGGCTAACAAAGACTAGATCTGACCCATAGCTGTTCCCAGTATGCATTATCAGGAAGAATAGCTGATAACATTGGCTCAAGAGAATAAGATATCTGAAAGCATACTTACTTGAAAAACAAAATAACAAACTATTAGTATCAGAAACTATTCTAGTTCACAAGCTGCCAGAATGCAATATACCAGAAATGGAACGACTTTTAAAAAGGGGAATTTATTAAGTTGCAAGTTTACATGTTCTAAGGCTATGAAAATGTCCAAATTAAAGCAACGCTATAGAAATGTCCAATCTAAGTCATCCAGGGAGAAACACCTTGGTTCAAGCAGGCCACTGAAGTTTAGGGTTTCTCTCTCAATTGGAAAGGCACATGGTGAACATGGTGACATCTGCTAACTTTCTCTCTAGGTTTCTTATTTCATGAAGCTCCCCCAGGGGTGTTTTCCTTCTTCATCTCCAAAGGTGTCTGGCTGCCTGGGCTCAGTGGCTCCTTCCAAAATGTTCCCTCGTAAAGGGCACCAGTAAGCAACACCACCTTGAATGGGTGGAGAGACCTCTTCATGGAAACTATTTAATCAAAAGTTATGACCCGCAATTGGGTGGGTCACATCTCCTTGGAAACAATCAGAAAGGTCCTGCCCAGGATTACTGAATGAGGATTAAGGGACATGGCTTTTCTGGGGTATACAAGATTCATTCTGGCACATTCTACCCTTTGGACCCTCCAAAGTACATGTTCTTTCCAAATGAAAAATGCATTCATTCCATCACAATATCAGAAAGCCTTAAACCATTTCAGTAACAATACAAATGCAATACAAACTCAGAAACAGTAAAAAATCTCATCAAAGTGAAATACAGTCAAGGCCTGTCCTAAGGCAAAATTCTCCTCTGGCTCTGGACTTGTAAAACTTAGAACAACTTTTTGCTGCCAACATACAAAGGAGGGACAGTTATAGGATAAATAACCCCATTTCCATAGGGAAAAATTGGAAGGAACCCAGGATCCACTGGACCCAAGCAGTCTAAAAAACCTGCAGGGCAAACTCCATTAGATTTCAAAGTCTGAGAGTCATTTATCTTCGGGACTTGTGTATTGCAAACTGGAGGGAAGATGATCTTTGTTTTAAAATAGCAGATAAGTTCCGGGTCAAGATGGCGGCTTAACAACGTGCATGTTTTAGTTCGTCCTCCAGAACAACTACTAAATAACCAGAAACAGTACAGAACAGCTCCTGGGGCCACGTCAGTGACCAGACACACAGCGTACCCCAGTCTGGACCAGCTGGACTGGCTGCGAGCACCCCCCAGAACCGTGAGTTCCCAAAGCTGTGGCGGCCAGCGCCCCTCCCCCACAGGCCTCTTCCAAGAGGGGAAAGGAAAGGACTTTACCAGCAGCAGGGACTGGGCACAATCAAGCACCAATTGTGGAACTAATCAACAAATTCTGACTACTAAAAATAGGCCCTCAGCTTAGGTGAACCTGATCAAAGCAGAGGTTGCTCATTTTTACCCCGGCACCAAGGGGGCAGGATTGACAGAAAAAGGGGGAAAAAAAGAAGGAAACAGAGGTTTTTGTGGCTGTGTATCTACAAAGGCTTGACTGCCTCTGGATACAGCAGCAGGACTTTTCAGGCTGCAACTGCCCCAGGCATAGGCAGAAGTGAAATTTTTGGGGGGCTTGTCTGGAGCCTGTGCCTTCTCCAGGGGAGGGGTAAAGCCCAACTCAGGCATAATCCCTCCCTCAAGGAATTCACACACCAGGGCTTGGTAATTTCAAGCCATTAAAACCAGCCTACAGCCTCTCCTCTGTCTCCACCATGCCCCCAGCAGGGAGAGTCTGCCAAAGTTAAAGGTACCACATCATCTTATGCTGGTGGGACCTGCAGTCAGACAAGCACCACACACAGGGCAGGATAAGAAAAACAGAGTCCAGAGATTTCACAGGAAAGTCTTTCAACCTGCTGGGTCTCACCCTCAGGGAACACCGACACAGGTGACTCTTTCCTTCTGATAGGAGGCCAGTTTGGCCTGGGAAAATCTGGCTGGGGTATATAATACCTAAGTAGAACATCCTAAGTGTGGGGTGGGGGGGAAGGCACCACACAAGCAGGGCAAGAAACAAGAAAACAAGAACTGAAAAATTCTCCTCTGTTAAACAAAACTTAAGCTAAAGGTCCAGATAAAGCTGAACAGAATGTCAAAGAACAGATAGACAACAAATTCATCCAGCAAGAAAACCCTAGATAAAAGAAGTGAAAGAAATCTCCAGAATAAACTAATTAAGGTAATTAAATGCCTAGACGCCAGCAAAAAAACAAATCACACTAGGAAAATTGAAGCTATGGCCCAGTCAAAGGAACAAATCAACAATTCAAATGACATACAGGAGCTGAAACAATTAATTCAGAATGTACGGACAGACATGGAAAACTTCATCAAAAACCCAATCAATGAATTGAGGGAGGATATAAAGAAGGCAAGGAAAGAACAAAAAGAAGAAACTGAAAGTCTGAAAAAACAAATCACAGAACTTATGGGAATGAAAGACACAGAAGAAGAGATGGAAAAACCAACGGAAACCTACAATGGTAGGTTTCAAGAGACAGAACATAGGATTTCAAAACTGGAGGACAGAACATCTGAAATCCAACAAGAAACAGAAACTATAGGAAAAAAAAAGGAAAAATATGAGCAGGGACTAAGGGAATTGAAAGACAATATGAAGCGCATGAATATATGTGTTGTGGGTGTCCCAGAAGGAGAAGTGAAGGGAAAAGGAGGAGAAAAATTAATGGAGGAAATTATCACTGAAAATTTCCCAACTCTCATGAAAGACTTAAAATTACAGATCCAAGAAGCACAGCGTACCCCAAAGAGAATAGATCCAAATAGACATATCCAAGACATTTAATAATCAGAATGTCAGAGGTCAAAGAGAAAGAGAGGATCTTGAAAGCAGCAAGAGAAAAGCAATCCATCACATTCAAGGGAAGCCCAATAAGACTATGCACAGCTCTCTCAGCAGAAACCATGGAGGCAAGAAAACAGTGGGATAATATATTTGAATTATTAAAAGAGAAAAACTGCCAACCAAGACTTCTATATCCAGCAAAACTGTCCTTCAAAAATGAGGGAGAAATTAAAACATTTTCAGACAAAAATTCACTGAGAGAATTTGTGACCAAGAGACCAGCTCTGCAAGAAATACTAAAGGGAACACTAGAGACAGATACGAAGACAGGAGAGAGATGTGGAGAAGAGTGTAGAAAGGAAGACTATGAGTAAAGGTAAAAAGAAGGAAAATTAGATATGACATATAAAATCCAGAAGGCAAAATAGTAGAAGAAAGTACTACCCATGCAGTAATAACACTGAATGTTATGGATTAGACTCTCCAATCAAAAGACATAGTCTGGCAGAATGGATTAAAAAACAGGACCCATCTATATGCTGTCTCTACTCAAAGGACATGAGGCCAAGGACACAAATGGACGTTTACACACCAATGTTTATAGCAGCATTATTTACAATTACCAAGAGATGGAAACAGCCAAAATGTCCATCAACAGACAGTTGACTAAACAAACTGTGACATTTACATAAGATGGAATATTATGCAGCTGTAAAACAGAATAAAGTTATGAAGTATGTAACAACATGAATGGACCTTAAGGACATTATGCTGAGAATATCAAGAATTCAACTACCCCAAGTTGAATTCTTGATATTCTCACAAGCAGTGTGGATGACCAAAGCTATAGGCTGAGCCCCCAGTCTTGGGGTTTGTTCATATGAAACTTAACCCCACAAAGGATAGTTCAAGTCTACTTAAAATTTAGGCCTAAGAGTCATCCCCAAGAGAGCCTCTTTTGTTGCTCAGATGTGGCCTCTGAGCAGTCTTACCACCCTCCCCCTCTCTGCGTGGGACATAACTCCCAGGGGTGTGGACCTTCCTGGCAACGTGGGACAGAGATTCTGGAATGAGCTGAGACTCAACATCAAGGGACTAAGAAAAACCCTAGAATGAGCTGAGAATTAACATCAAGGGATTGAGAGAATCTTCTCGAACAAAGGGGGAAGAGTGAAATGAGACTAAGTGTCAATGGCTGAGAGATTCCAAACAGTTGAGAGGTTATCCTGGAGGTTATTCTTATGCATTAAGTAGATATCACCTTGTTGTTCAAGACGTAGTGGAGAGGCTGGAGGGAACTGCCTGAAAATGTAGAGCTGTGTTCCAGTAGCCATGTTTCTTGATGATGATTGAACAATGATATAACTTTCACAATGAGACTCTGTGAATGTGAAACCTTGTGTCTGATGCTCCTTTTAGCTACTATATCAACAGAAGAGTAGAACATAGGGAATAAAAATAAATAATAGGGGGAACAAATGTTAAAATAAATTTAGTTTGAAATGCTAGTAGTAAATGAAAGCGAGGGGTAAGGGGTATGGTATGTATAATCTTTTTTTTCTCTGTTATCGTTTTATTTCTTTTTCTGTTGTCTTTTTATTTCTTTTTCTAAATCGATGCAAATGTTCTAAGAAATGATGAATATGCAACTATGTGATGATATTAAGAATTACTGATTGTATATGTAGAACGGAATGATATCTTAATGTTTTGTTAATTTTTTTAATTAATAAAAAAAGTTAAAAAATAGCAGATAATCTGGCAAAACTGACTAGTAGCTTTGGCTGGAAGGTAAATTTTAAGAGCCATGAACTTAGATATTTAGCACAAGAGATTTCCAAATTAAATGTGGAAAGTGCAGCCTGGTTTCTCTTTGTAGTTTATAGTGAAAAGCAACAGGAAAGAGATTGCTGAGCACTGAACTCTTTGGCGTAAAGAAACCAGAAACTGGTGGTCTGAAAAACTCTGGGCTTCCAGAAGGGGAGATCCAACAGAATAATGAGGATTTAAACAAACATGAAAGCAGTCAGATACTACAGAAAAAGCCAGGATTGGAGATGGAGTTACCCAGGAAGAACTTTGGAAACTACTTTTGTCTGATGGGCACAATCTGAGCATATTGCATAGAAAGCCAGCAAAAGTGTTGTGGGAGCTGTACAAAAGGAACTGCTGCCAGTCTGGACTAAAAGTCTCAGAAAAGAGATGAAGTGAAAGTAAAATGTCTTCAGAGGCAGAACCATGGAGTTAGTCTGAAAAATCAAGAAACCAAGACATCAGAACTGATAAACCAAGAATTTAAAATAAGCATAATAAACTTAAAGAAAGAAATAAACTATTTGAAAGAAGAACTGTAATAATGAAATGGAAATATTAGGCATTAAAATATACTTATTCAAATAAGGTATAAAATACATGGGATAATTAACAGAAAGGATAAAGCTGAAGAATTAATTAGTGAATCAGAGATAACATACAATACTCAAAAAAATAGGTGCCCCAGAAAAAAAGAAAAGTTAAAATAGAAAAATTTCTGAAGAAATAATTGGACAAGAATTAAAGAATGATGAAAGGCCTCTGATTGAAAGGGCCCTTAGAATGTAAAAGAGGAGAGAGAAGAAAAACCATACCTAGACAGATTGTGATGAAACTTGAGTGTCAAAGACAAAGAGAAAGAGCATATTATATACAAAGAAATAAGAATCAAACTGACAAGGGCTTCTCACTGGCAACTCTGAATGCTGGAAGCTTCTTCCACAAGATCGGATCAGGATTAAAACATGGCTTTTCTAGGGCACATGATCCTTTCAAGCCAGCACATTCCACCCTCTGGACCCTAAGTGTTCTAGTTTGCTAGCTGCTGGAATGCAATATACCAGAAACGGAATGGCTTTTAAAAGGGGGAATTTAATGAGTTACTAGTTCACAGTGTTAAGGCCAAGAAAATGTCCCAATTAAAACAAGTCTATAGAAATGTCCAATCTAAGGCATCCATCCAGGGAAAGATACCTTGGTTCAAGAAGGCCAGTGAAGTTCAGGGTTTCTCTCTCAAGTGAGAAGGCACATGGCAAACACAGTCAGGGCTTCTCTCTCACCTGGAAAGGCACATGCCAAATACAGCATCATCTGCTAGCTTTCTCTCCTGGCTTCTAGTTTCATGAAGCTCCCCGGGAGGCATTTTCCTTCTTCATCTCCAAAGGTCACTGGCTGGTGGACTCTCTGCTTTGTGGTACTACGGCATTCTCTGCTCTCTCTGAATCTCCCATTCTCCAAAATGTTTCCTCTTTTATAGGACTCCAATAAACCAATCAAGACCCACTTAAATGGGTGAAAACATGTCGTCACCTAATCCAGTTTAACAACCACTCTCGATTACATCACAGCTCCAGGGAGATGATCTAATTACAGTTTCAAACATAACAATTGAATAGGGATTAGAAGAAATGGCTGCCTTTACAAAATGGGATTAGGATTAAAGCATGGTTTATAAACCAAGTCTTTTATAGGACTCCAATAAACCAATCAAGACCCACTCAAATGGGTGAAGACATGTCATCACCTAATCCAGTTTAACAACCATTCTTGACTAAATCACATCATCCAGGGAAATGATCTGATTACAGTTTCAAACATACAGTATTGAATAGGGATTATTCTACCTTTATAAAATGAGATTTTGATTAAAACATGGATTTTCTAGGGGACATACTTCAAACCAGCACACTAAGAAAGACATGTTTTTCCCATATACAAAATACATTCATTCCATCACAATATCACAAAAGCCTTAAACCATTTCAGTAACAATACAAATACAATACAAGGTTGAAACCAGTACAAAGTCTCATCAAAGTCAGCTACAGGCATGGACAGTCCTAAGGCAAAAATTCTCCTCTGGCTCTGGACCTGTATAACTCAGAACAAGCTATTTGCTGCCAACACACAAAAGAGGGACAGTCATAGGATAAATATCCCCCATTTCCATAGAGAGAAATTAGAAGGAACACAGGGGTCACTGGGCCCAAGAAGTCTCGAAAACTTGCAGGGCAAACTCCATTAGATTTCAAAGTCTGAGAGTCATTTATCTTCGGGGCTTTAGAAAGCAGTAGTCCCACCTTTTCCAAGGGCCTATGCAGCAGCCCGCCTTTCTCCAAATGCAACCTTGGGGGACATTGGGGAAGCCACCTTTATCTTAGGTCCTCCCTCTTCAAGCATTGGGGCCACACCCAGGCTCTCTGCCATCTCTGGGACACATACTCAACCCTTTCATCACCTAATCCAGTTTAACAACCATTCTTGTGCTGGCAGCCAGGCTCTCCCTAGTCCCCAAGGGATGTGCTTCACCTCCTCCAAAGGCCTGAGGCAGCACAACTCTTCCATTGCAATGAGGTAGAAAGCCCATTCTCTGCCTTCGGGGCAAACTCACCCTCTCCAAGTTCTTGGGTGGGTCCACTCTTCTGGCCCATGGTTTCTTGACTTCAGACTTTAGCTTCCATAGTTCTGCCTCTGAGGTCATTTTTCCTCCAATGTGTCCCTTCTCTGTCCCTCTCAGTCCAGACTGGCAATAGTTCTATTTATACAGTTCCTGCAACACTCTTCTTGCCTTTCTATGCAGTAGCCTCAGATCATGCCCATCAGACAGAAGGAGTTTCCACAAATCCTTCCTAGATAACTCCATCTCCAATGCTGACCTTTTCTGAAATGGCTGACTGGTTCCACATTTGGTTGAATCCTCACATGCACTATTCTCTGGAGTCTCCCTTCCTGGAAGCCCAGAATTTTCAAGACCCATCAATTTCTGGTTTCTTTATACTCAAGAGTTCAGTTCTCAGCTTATCTCTTTCCTGTCACATTTCACTATAAGCTGCAAGGAGAAAGCAGGCTGCACTTTCCATATTTAATTTGGAAATCTCCTGTGCTAAATATCCAAGTTCATGGCTTTTAAAATCTACCTTCCAGCCAAAGTCACTAGTCAATTTTGCCAGATTATCTGCCATTTTAAAACAAGGATCACCTTCTTTCCAGTTTGCCATAACACATGCCTCATTTCTGTCTAGAGCCTCATCAGAGGTATGCTTAGAGGTCACATTTCTACTAACAGTCTTTTCAAAGACCTTTATCAAGCTCCTCATGACCCTTCTAGAATCTTCCCCCTATCTATCTAAAAGGCCGTTCCAATGTGTTTGGTATTTGCAAACCAGAGCAGCACCCCATTTCTCTGGTACCCAAATCTGTTCTAGTTTGCAAGTTTCCGGAGTGCAATATACCAGAACTGGAATGGCTTTTAAAAAGGGGAATTTAATAAATTACAAGTTTACATTTCTAAGGCCATGGAAATGTCCCAATTAAAGCAAGTCTTTAAAAATGTCCAAATTAAGGCACCAACAAAAGGTTACCTTCACTCAAGAAAGGCCAACAAAGTTCAGGGTTTCTCTCTCAACTGTAAAGGCACATTGCGACATCTTTAGCTTTCTCTCCAGGCTTCTTGTTTCATGACGCTCACCCCAGGGTCATTTTCCTTCTTCATCTCCAACGGTCTCTGGCTGTGTGGGCTCTCTTGGCTCTGTCTCTCTCCAAAATGCTTCCGATTTTAAAGAATTTTAAAGATTAGGTCTTGATTCTAAACTAATCATGACCCACCTGGAATGGGTGGAATCACATCTCCCTCTAATCAAACATTAATACCCACAATTTGCATGAGTTACATCTCTGTGGAGTTGATCTAATCAAACCTCCAACCTATAGTACTGATTAAAAGAAATGGCTGCTGCCACAAGATTGGATCAGGATTAAATGTGGTGTTTCTAAGGCACATTATCCTTTCAACCAGCAATGAGGGTTCCTATTTCTTCACATCCTTGCCAATACTTATTTTCCATATTTTAATAGCAGCCATCCTAATAGGTATGAGATGGTATCTCACTGTGATTTTGATTTCTATTTTCCTAATTGCCAATTATGTTGATCATCTTTTCATATACTGATTGGTCATTTCTCTTCTTTCAAAAATGTCTATTTAAGTCCTTTTTCCATTTTTAATTGAGCTGTTTGTCTTTTTATTGTTGAGTTGTAGGTATTCTTTACATATGCATCAGATATATGGCTTGCAACTTTTTCTCCCATTCTGTATGTTGTCTTTCCACTTTCTTGATAATGTCCTTGATGTGCAAAAGTTTTAAATTTTGATGAAGACCCATTTACTTACTTTGTTTTGTTGCTTGTGATTGGATAGTCTAAGAAACTATCGCCTGATAAAAAGTCCTGGAAATATTTCCCTATATTCTTTTGTAGGAGTTTTATAGTTTTAATTTTGATGGTAGTTTATTGCTACATTTTGAATTGATTTTTATGTATGTTATGAGGCATGGATCCACTTTACTCTTTTGCTTGTGGATATTGTTTTGCCTGCACCATTTGTTGAAGAGACTATTCCTTCCCTATTGAGTGAACTTGTCAAAAATAAATTGCCAAAGATGTAAGGATTTATTTATGAACTCTCAACTCTATTCCACTGGTCTGCATGTCTGTCCTTGTGCCAGTACCATCCTGTTTTTATTAGTGCAGCTTTGTAATAAGTTTTAAAACTGGGAAGTGTAAATCCTTCAAACTTGATCTTCTTTTTCAAGATGGTTTCAGCTATTTGGTGACCCTTACCCTTCCATACGAATTGATAATTGACTTTTCCATTTCTGCAAAGAATGCTGTTGGAATTTGATGGCAATTGCATTGAATCTGTAAGTCACTTTGGGTATAGAACAGTACTTTTAATAATAAAAATAGAATTCAAGACATATACACAAGGGAAAAAAGTGCAATAAGATTTAATAATAATGAAATTATATGTACCTAGTATAGCTTCAAGATACACAAAGGAACAACTGATAGATACTAGAACAAATAAATACATGAGCAATTAATATGGAGATTTAAAAACACTCCTTTGAGAAAAAGAGGTAAAAATAAATATAATTATCTGTAAATTTATTTTTAAAAAAGCACACGTGGAATGATTCCCCAGATTGGCCACACCTACTATTTAGGGTTTACATTTTAATTGTATTCTTCCATGGAGTTGTGACATACCCATTTGTGGGTGTGGCTTTTTGACTATATGGAGATGTGACTCCACCCATTCAGGGTGGGTTTTGATTAATTTACTAGAGTACTTTAAGAAGGGATGTTTTGAAGAATACTCAGATGCAGATACTTAGAGAACAGTTGTTTCAGAGCCGACAGAGACACAGATGTTTAGAGATGCTTGGAGTGCTAGCAGAGAGAGCAGATGCCTAGACATGGGCAGAGCCCAGCAGACGTCACCATGTGCCTTTCCATAAGATGCTAAGCCAGCCAGAACCCACAGTTGTGTTCCAGAGGAGCTAAGTGAAGGTTCAGAGATGCTTAGAGAGGAAATCACAGGGATTAGAAGTCAAAAGCAACAGAGCCCAGGAGAAAGGGACCAGCAGATGCCAGCCATATACCTTCCCAGGTGACAGAAGTGTTCTGGATGGCATCAGCCTTTCTTGAGTGAAGATAACCTCTCATTGGTGCCTTAATTTGGACATTTTCATGGACTTAGAACTGTAAACTTGTAACTTAGTAAATTCCCTTTTTAAAAGCCATTCCATTCATGGTATATTGCATTCTGGCAGCTCAACAAACATACGTTTGTCAAACTTTCAATAAACTATAAATTCCTAACTTATATCAGTTGTTCCAGAAAACTGAAAATGAGGAAAGTCTGCTAAACTCATATTATGAAGGTTATATTACCTTGATTATCAAGTTTAAAAATAAAGTTTGATAAAAAGAGCAATAGAAGGCCCAATCAGCAACCAGCAGGCTGGGCGTGGCGGGACGAGCGTTACGTGGCTGTGGTGATGTTTGGATTGGCTGGTCAGTTAACTTTTGTGGAATAATTGGTGCTCGGTGGTTTAAGCAAAGGATAAAACACTAGAGTTCGGGGCTGACCTTAATCAAGACGTATTTGTCTGTTGAGTTTTTGTCATTTATCTACTTTCTCACGGTTCTAGAGGAAATCAGAGGAAATTCGAAAGGATTGTCATGCCGGAAGATTTAGTTGGGCCCTTGTCTTCAAGGAGATTACGAGCTATTTAAAGGAAAAGCAGTGTGACAAAGAGTGCT
Source organism: Tamandua tetradactyla (assembly GCF_023851605.1). NCBI lineage: Eukaryota > Metazoa > Chordata > Mammalia > Pilosa > Myrmecophagidae > Tamandua > Tamandua tetradactyla. Next base: position 21,155,852 of record NC_135346.1, read on the forward strand.
ACATTACGTGATTCCCATTATAAGTGATGTAAAAATTAAGAGAGATAGATTAATTGGGATTGAAGATAAAGAAGGTTTCTTGGAGGGAAAAAAAGGACATTTAAATTGGGCCTTGAAAGATAGGTAAAATTAAGCCAAAGGAAAGGAAGCAGAAAGATCAGGCTGGTAAGAATTAAGACATTAACTTGAAGTAGTTATCTAGGTGACCAAATTATGGAAGAATCTCAGAAGGCAGGTAGAAATTTTTATTCTTGATAGGAGAGGAATTCTCGTCTATTGGAAAAAGGCCTGATTTTGAATTTCAATTTTGGCACTATCCAGTTTTAGGTTCTTCAGCAACAATCCCTTTTCACTTCTATTTGCTTAGACTGGAAAAAAAAAAGATTAAAATAATGAAATGCAGTAACGTATGTGGCTGTGCTCAGCACATGTCTCTCAAATTTCCTTCCTGCCAAGTAAAAAATGAGTAAGCTAGGGAACTACTAAAATTTTGTTTTTGTTTTTCAGCAGATGATGAAAACAGTTTTTAAAGGTTAATTTTCTAGTCAGGGCCTCTTTAGGCTAGATATGGGACTCAAGGTATTGTGCGGAAAATTTCCCTTTCTGTTCCCACATTTTTATGCAGAGGAAATCAAGTTAGAGTGGGTTACTCCCTTCCTTTTGGTGAGGTTGGAGAAATGCCTTTTTTATTCTTTTTCATACCAACTGACATAGCTACCTCTTTCCCTACCAGCCAGCCTCTTTAGTCACTGCTCATGCACTTGTACTCCTGCAAAAGGTGATTTTCTGCTGTCCTGTGCCCTCTTCTTTTAGTAAGATTATACTGGATGAATTAGAGTGGAAATAGACTTCTTAACTTTCCAATATGGTAGCTATTAACAACTAGCTATTTAAAGTTTAATTAATTAAAATTAAAAATTAAGTTCTTAAGTCACCCTAGTTACATTCCAAGTACTCAATAGACATATGTGGCTAGGGGCCATCATATTGGCCAGCACCAGTAAAGAACATTACCATCACAGACAATTCTTTCAGACAGCACTGGATTAATGATATTAATTAAAATTTCTTGAGACTTCCGGAGAAGATGGCGGCTTAGTAAGACGCGTGGGTCTTAGTTCCTCCTCCAGAACAGCAACTAAAGAAACAGAAACGATACAAAACAGCTCCCGGAGCCATGACAGAGGCCAAAAAGACAGCGTACCCCATTCTGGAACGGCTCAATGGGCAGGGAGAATCCGCTGCGTCACCGAGTGGCGCACGCTTCCCCGGGCAGGGGCGGCTGGCGACCGGGGTCCCTTCCACACACGTGGCTTCCCGGTTAGACTGGGAACGTTGGATAGCAGGGCCCTCCTGCCACGCTTGGAGTCTCAGGCCGGCTGGGTAATTTGGACCGGCACTCCCCCAAGCCTCGGTGGCCGGCGACCCCCCCTCCACACGTGGTTTCCCGGGCCAACTACGAGATTTGGATTGGCATTCCCCAAGCTGCTTCGGCTGGCGACCCGCCCCCACAGCGAGAGTTTTCCAAAGTTAAAGGAGCCACAGCAGCTTTTACTGGTGGGACCCGCAGACAGATGAGCGCCACGACTGCCACCTACTGGGCAGGATAAGAAAAACAGAACCCAGAGATTTCACAGAAAAATCTTTCAACCAGCTGGGTCCCACACCCAGGGAAATCTGATTAAATGCCCAGACACCAGCAGAAAATAACGGAAAATTGAAGCTCGGAAAATTGAAGATATGGCCCAGTCAAAGGAACAAACCAATAGTTCAAATGAGATACAGGAGCTGAGACAACTAATGCTGAATATACGAACCGAAATAGAAAACCTCTTCAAAAAACCAAATCAATAAATTGAGGGAGGACATGCAGAAGACATGGGCTGAACAAAAAGAAGAAATAGAAAATCTGAAAAAACAAATCACAGAACTTATGGGAGTGAAGGACAAAGCAGAAAAGATGGAAAAAACAATGGATACCTACAATGGTAGATTTAAAGAGACAGAAGCTACAATTAGTGAACTGGAGGATGGAACATCTGAATTCCAAAAAGAAACAGAAACTATAGGGAAAAGAATGGAAAAACTTGAGCAGGGGATCAGGGAACTGAATGACAATATGAAGCGCACAAATATACGTGTTGTGGGTGTCCCAGAAGGAGAAGAGAAGGGAAAAGGAGGAGAAAAACTAATGGAAGAAATTATCACTGAAAATTTCCCAACTCTTATGAAAGACCTAAAATTACAGATCCAAGAAGTGCAGCACACCCCAAAGAGAATAGACCCAAATAGGCGTTCTCCAAGACACTTACTAGTTAGAATGTCAGAGGTCAAAGAGAAAGAGAGGATCTTGAAAGCAGCAAGAGAAAAACAATCCATCACATACAAGGGAAACCCAATAAGACTATGTGTAGATTTCTCAGCAGAAACCATGGAAGCTAGAAGACAGTGGGATGATATATTTAAATTACTAAAAGAGAAAAACTGCCAACCAAGACTCCTATATCCAGCAAAATTGTCCTTCAAAAATGAGGGAGAAATTAAAAAATTCTCAGACAAAAAGTCACTGAGAGAATTTGTGACCAAGAGACCAGCTCTGCAAGAAATACTAAAGGGAGCACTAGAGTCAGATATGAAAAGACAGAAGAGAGAGGTATGGAGAAAAGTGTAGAAAGAAGGAAAATCAGATATGATATATATAATACAAAAGGCAAAATGGTAGAGGAAAATATTATCCAAACAGTAATAACACTAAATGTTAATGGACTGAATTCCCCAATCAAAAGACATAGACTGGCAGAATGGATTAAAAAACAGGATCCTTCTATATGCTGTCTACAGGAAACACATCTTAGACCCAAAGATAAACATAGGTTGAAAGTGAAAGGTTGGGAAAGATATTTCATGCAAATAACAGCCAGAAGAGAGCAGGAGTGGCTATACTAATATTCAACAAATTAGACTTCAAATGTAAAACAGTTAAAAGAGACAAAGAAGGACACTATATACTAATAAAAGGAACAATTAAACAAGAAGACATAACAATCATAAATATTTATGCACCGAACCAGAATGCCCCAAAATACGTGAGGAATACACTGCAAACACTGAAAAGGGAAATAGACACATATACCATAATAGTTGGAGACTTCAATTCACCACTCTCATCAATGGACAGAACATCTAGACAGAGGATCAATAAAGAAATAGAGAATCTGAATATTACTATAAATGAGCTAGACTTAACAGACATTTATAGGACATTACATCCCACAACAGCAGGATACAGCTTTTTCTCAAGTGCTCATGGATCATTCTCAAAGATAGACCATATGCTGGGTCACAAAGCAAGTCTTAACAAATTTAAAAAGATTGAAATCATACACAACACTTTCTCGGATCATAAAGGAATGAAGTTGGAACTCAATAATAGGTGGAGTGCCAGAAAATTCACAAATACGTGGAGGTTCAACAACACACTCTTAAACAACAAGTGGGTCAAAGAAGAAATTGCAAGAGAAATTAGCAAATACCTCGAGGCGAATGAAAATGAAAACACAACATATCAAAACTTATGGGATGCAGCAAAGGCAGTGCTAAGTGGGAAATTTATTGCCCTAAATGCCTATATCAGAAAAGAAGAAAAGGCAAAAATGCAGGAATTAACTGTCCACTTGGAAGAACTGGAGAAAGAACAGCAAACTAATCCCAAAGCAAGCAAAAGGAAAGAAATAAAAAAGATTAGAGCAGAAATAAATGAAATTGAAAACATGAAAACAATAGAGAAAATCAATAAGACCAGAAGTTGGTTCTATGAGAAAATCAATAAGATTGATGGGCCCTTAGCAAGATTGACAAAAAGAAGAAGAGAGAGGATGCAAATAAATAAGATCAGAAATGGAAGAGGAGACATAACTACTGACCTCACAGAAATAAAGGAGGTAATAACAGGATACTATGAACAACTTTACGCTAATAAATACAACAATTTAGATGAAATGGACGGGTTCCTGGAAAGACATGAACAACCAACTTTAACTCAAGAAGAAACAGATGACCTCAGCAAACCAATGACAAGTAAAGAAATTGAATTAGTCATTCAAAAGCTTCCTAAAAAGAAAAGTCCAGGACCAGACTGCTTCACAGGTGAATTCTATCAAACATTCCAGAAAGAATTAGTACCAACTCTCCTCAAACTCTTCAAAAAAATTGAAGTGGAGGGAAACCTACCTAATTCATTCTATGAAGCCAACATCACCCTCATACCAAAACCAGGCAAAGATATTACAAAAAAGAAAACTACAGACCAATCTCTCTAATGAATATAGATGCAAAAATCCTCAATAAAATTCTAGCAAATTGTATCCAACAACACATTAAAAGAATTATACATCATGACCAAGTAGGATTCATCCCAGGTATGCAAGGATGGTTCAACATAAGAAAATCAATTAATGTAATACACCATATCAACAAATCAAAGCAGAAAAATCACATGATCATCTCAATTGATGCAGAGAAGGCATTTGACAAGATTCAACATCCTTTCCTGTTGAAAACACTTCAAAAGATAGGAATACAAGGGAACTTCCTTAAAATGATAGAGGGAATATATGAAAAACCCACAGCTAATATCATCCTCAATGGGGAAAAATTGAAAACTTTCCCCCTAAGATCAGGAACAAGACAAGGATGTCCACTATCACCACTATTATTCAACATCGTGTTGGAGGTTCTAGCCAGAGCAATTAGACAAGAATAAGAAATACAAGGCATCAAAACTGGAAAGGAAGAAGTTAAACTATCACTGTTTGCAGACGATATACTATACGTCGAAAACCTGGAAAAATCCACAACAAAACTACTAGAGCTAATAAACGAGTACAACAAAGTAGCAGGTTACAAGATCAACATTCAAAAATCTGTAGTATTTCTATACACTAGTAATGAAGAAGCTGAGGGGGAAATCAAGAAATGAATCCCATTTACAATTGCAACTAAAAGAATAAAATACCTAGGAATAAATTTAACTAAAGAGACAAAAAACCTATATAAAGAACACCACAAAAAAACTGTTAAAAGAAATCACAGAAGACCTAAATAGATGGAAGGGCATACCGTGTTCATGGATTGGAAGACTAAATATAGTTAAGATGTCAATCCTACCTAAATTGATTTACAGATTCAATGCAATACCAATCAAAATCCCAACAACTTATTTTTCAGAAATAGAAAAACCAATAAGCAAATTTATCTGGAAGGGCAGGGTGCCCCGAATTGCTAAAAACATCTTGAGGAAAAAAAACGAAGCTGGAGGTCTTGCACTGCCTGACTTTAAGGTATATTATGAAGCCACAGTGGTCAAAACAGCATGGTATTGGCATAAAGATAGATATATCGACCAATGGAATTGAATAGAGTGCTCAGATATAGACCCTCTCATCTATGGACATTTGATCTTTGATAAGGCAGTCAAGCCAACTCACCTGGGACAGAGCAGTCTCTTCAATAAATGGTGCCTAGAGAACTGGATATCCATATGTAAAAGAATGAAAGAAGACCCGCATCTCACACCCTATACAAAAGTTAACTCAAAATGGATCACAGATCTAAACATTAGGTCTAAGACCATAAAACAGTTAGAGGAAAATGTTGGGAGATATCTTATGAAACTTACAATTGGAGGCGGTTTTATGGACCTTAAACCTAAAGCAAGAGCACTGAAGAAGGAAATAAATAAATGGGAGCTCTCAAAATTAAACACTTTTGTGCATCAAAGAAATTCATCAAGAAAGTTGAAAGACAGCCTACACAATGGGAGATAATATTTGGAAATGACATATCAGATAAAGGTCTAGTATTCAGAATTTATAAAGAGATTGTTCAACTCAACAACAAAAAGACAGCCAACCCAATTACAAAATGGGAAAAAGACTTGAACAGACACCTACCAGAAGAGGAAATCCAAATGGCCAAAAGGCACATGAAGAGATGCTCAATGTTCCTGGCCATTAGAGAAATGCAAATCAAAACCACAATGAGATATCATCTCACACCCACCAGAATGGCCATTATCAACAAAACAGAAAATGACAAGTGCTGGAGAGGATGCGGAGAAAGAGGCACACTTATCCACTGTTGGTGGGAATGTCAAATGGTGCAACCACTGTGGAAGGCAGTTTGGTGGTTCCTCAAAAAACTGAATATAGAATTGCCATACAACCCAGCAATACCATTGCTGGGTATCTACTCAAAGGACTTAAGGGCAAAGACACAAACAGACATTTGCACACCAATGTTTATAGCAGCGTTATTTACAATTGCAAAGAGATGGAAACAGCCAAAATGTCCATCAACAGAAGAGTGGCTAAACAAACTGTGGTATATACATACGATGAAATATTATGTAGCTTTAAGACAGGATAAACTTATGAAGCATGTAATAACATGGATGGACCTAGAGAACATTATGCTGAGTGAGTCTAGCCAAAAACTAAAGGACAAATACTGTATGGTCCCACTGATGTGAACCGACATTCGAGAATAAACTTGGAATATGTCATTGGTAACAGAGTCCAGCAGGAGTTAGAAACAGGGTAAGATAATGGGTAATTGGAGGTGAAGGGATATAGACTGTGCAACAGGACTAGATACAAAAACTCAAAAATGGACAGCACAATAATACCTAATTGTAAAGTAATCATGTAAAAACACTGAATGAAGCTGCATCTGAGCTATAGGTTGTTTTTTTTTTTACTATTAGTATTACTTTTATTTTTTTCTCTATATTAACATTCTATATCTTTTCTGTTGTGTTGCTAGTTCTTCTAAACCGATGCAAATGTACTAAGAAACGATGTGCATCTATGTGATGATGTTGAGAATTACTGATTGCATGTGTAGAATGGTATGATTTCTAAATGTTGGGTTAGTTTCTTTTTTTCCGTTAATTAATAAAAAAAAGAAAATCAATCATATTACTGAACTTAGTAACAAAAAAATCATAAAATGAAATTTTTTTAAAGTATAGCACTTATTAATAGCATCCAAAATATGAAGTACTCTGAAAATAACACTAACGAAAGATGTGCATGATCTCCAAAATTAAAGATTTTGTTAAGAAAATTTTAAATATCTGAAAAAACTGAGAAATATATCGTATGCAAGGATCAGAACTCTTGATATTAATTCCTCTTGAATTTATCTACAGATTCAGTGCAATGTCCGTGCTCATCATTGTTCAACATATTATCATGTTCAACAAGACTAAATGTTTCTAAATATTTAGAAATGCAAAGGGCCAAGAATAGTTAAGGCACTCTTGAATGCGAAAACAAAGTGAGAGGACTTGCTCCACCAGCAATAAAGTATTATTTACATAAGGCTGCAGTGATTAATACAGTGTGCTACTGGTAGAGGGAAAAATAAATTAATGGAACAGTATTTAGGGTCCCAAAACATATTCATATATGTAGAATCAGAGAGCAAAGTCATGGATAAAGGCAGTTATTTCCTTTAAAACGGTGTTGGGGAAATTGGTTATCCATATAAAAATGAAATTGGACTCCCTACTTCATACCATAGCAAAAAATCAATTCTAGGTTAATTAGAAATCTACATATGGAAAACAAAATATAAATACTTAGAAGATAACAGAGGACATATCTTCATAACTTCAAGGGAGAATATCTTAAACAGGACACAAAAAACAAACCAAGGAAAAGATTGGTAAATTTTACTACCTTATAATTAAGAACCTCAGAATGGAAAAGATATTTGCACCATGTATAAACAACGACACATTAGTATCCAGAGAATAGAAACAGTATTTATGAATCATTGATAAAAGGCAGACAATCTAATAAAAATAGTCAAAGGTGTTTAAGAGATACTTATTAAAAGAGGAAATCCAAAAGGATGATTAAAAAGACCTCAACTTCTTTAGTAACAGGAAAATATGGATTTAAACAAAACGAAGTACTACTACACATGCAAAGATTGGCAACTATTAAAATAACAAGGGTTACAGTGGACATGGAAGAAAGGAGTTCTTATAAACTGTGGATCCAAGTGTAATCTGGCTGGAAAAAAACAAGAACAGCTAGAACATGTTTGGCTTAATCTAGGACAGAAGACGAAACGCATATAAAACTACAATGCAGCAATTCCACTTATAGGTTATTTTAGTTTGCCAAAGCTGCTGGAATGCAATATACCAAAAATGTAATGACCATTAAAAAGGGAATTTATTAAGTTGCAAGTTTACAGGTCTAAGGCCATAAAAATATCCAAACTAAGGCATCCGGAAAAAGATACTTTAACTCCAAAGAAAGGGTTAATGCAGTTTGGGATTTCTCTCTCAGCTGGGAAGGCACAGGGAGAAGTCTGCTAGCTTTGTCTCATTTCCCAAGACATCCCGGTGGGCATTTTCCTTCTATCGCCAAAGTGCTCTGGCTGTGTGGGCTCTGTTGACACTGAAGCTTTTATCAAAGTGGTTCTCTCTTGAAGGGCTCCACCGCACCTTGAATGGGTGGAGACACATCTCCATGGAAACCATGTAATCACAATTGGGTGGGTCACATTTCCATGGAAACAATAAAAAAGATCCCACCCTGCAATACTGAATGAGGATTTTAAAACATGGCTTTTCTGGGGTACTCGACCATTTCAAACCAGCACATGGGTGTAACACTACTGAAAACTGTGTGTCAAACAGATGACACGAAGAAGCATACTGCATCTATAACTGTACCATTCGTATAGTTCAAAACTGGAAAGAACCCAAGTGTCTATCTTTAATAGAACAGACAAAAAAAATTAATATAATCATACAACGTATGATTCATTAAGTAGTAATGAAAATGAATGAACTACAGCTGCAGATACTAAGTCTGAATCTTATAAATATAATTTTGAGTAAAATGAGCAAGGAACAAGTATACAGTAGAATTCCTTTTAAAAGGTCAACAGAGGCAAGAACTAAAATATATTGTTTAGGAGTGTATACATACAGGAAAATTGCAAAGAAAAATAAAGATGTCACTTTCACAAGATTTAGAATAGTGGTTAAATTTAGAGAGGTAGGGGTGGAATTGTGATTGGGGAGGGATGAAAGGGAGTGTCGTTATTACTGGCAAATTTTCATTTCTTGACCTAGATCGTGATTACAGAGGTGTTACTTAATAGATATCTGCTAAACTGCCCATGTATTTTTAAGCACTTTTCAGTGATTGTTATATTTTTCACTAAAAGTAAACATTTTTGAAACGGGCAAAATATATGAAAGGGAGTTTATAGAAAACGAAACCTGAATGGTCAACAAACATGAAAAGATGTCCAATGTCACTAATTATTAGGAATATGTAAAATAAAAGCAAAATGGCAAGTCTGACATATTGCCAAAAATGTGAATCAGACCCTCATCACTGTTGGTGGTGACAATATTGAGCTTTACCAGAATCCCTGTGATCCTGTAAAACAGGGACAGTTAAATTCCCACCCTATCCCCTACTCCTTCTGCTCAGGAAATGGCTTACTCAAAGAAACACCATTCTCTGTATGACTTAAATAAAACTCATAGATGTTCCCTTTTTTATCGATGACAAGGCCAGACATAGTCCCTCCGAATCTCCATTCTTTGCCTCACGAATGATTAGCTGAACATGGTCATTATTCAAACTTTGGTTAGGTTTCGCTACTTCCCCCAGGCCTCTGAATTTTGTTCCACCCTCAGCCTGAGCCAGCTTACAACCACTCCTTAACAGCTCCTCCTGGGAACAGGCTGGTCTCAGGGTAAACACTGTCTAATCTATTCTCACACCATTCTTTCATCCCATTGCCCAATATTTGGTTCTTTCTAGCCTTATTTATTCGTTCCTATAAAATAAAAAACATTTTTACTTAATCCTTGAAACTTGCAAATATCAAGGTCAGCATTCTCTTTACTGCAATAGTCCACCTCCCCCTACTGCAACAGAATCTTTCCTGCCTCTTGCAATAATCCTTTCAAATGAAGTCTCTTCTTACCTAAATTCTGATTTTTTTTAAATTTGACAGGGAGAAAGTGAATTAAAACTTCTCTTAGAATGCAAGCCCTGTGAGAGCAGAGACTCCATCTGTTTTGTTCAATGTATATCTAATAAATCTAAATCACCTTTACCACCCCTCCTAGCATTTCTCCTTTTATTTACCCTAGAGAAACTCATGTACGTGCCTGGAGAGGCATATGCAAAAAAATATTGACTGCAATATTATTTATAACATCAAAAACTGGAAACAATTCATCATGGAAAGAGTAGAATGCCATATAGCAGTTGGGGTGAGTGAAGTAGAGTTGCATGTATTAATATATATATATATAATATATTGTCAATGGGGAGGATAAAAACAAGTTCAGATGAACACATTTGATCTGTAACACTTTTAAAAAACATGCAAAATTACTGTCATTTAAAATTACATATATGTGGATTTAAATGAATTTAAAAACATGTATGAATATGATGAACAACAATTAATTTTACCTCTGTAGAAAAAGGGAGATAATATTCTCTCAAGGGGCTTTGTTTCATTTCTTAAAATAAAAGACATGGGGGCAGGCAATAGTGGCGCAGTGGCATAGTTCTCGCCTGTCATGCTGGAGACCTGGGTTTGATTTCCTACGCCTACGCATGCAAAAATAAATAATAAATAAATAAATAAATAAAAAAGCAAGTAATGAAAGATGTTAAGATTTCATAAAGTTCGGTGGTTGCTACTCAATACATTGCTATAGTATTTTCTACACATACATACAAATTTAAAACATTTTAAAGAGTGAAATGTATATTAACACAATGTCAAATAATTTGACATTTCCGTTGAATTGGCTGAAATGCACACGGTTTTTAATATTGCCTACAGGTTTCCAAAAACCTAGATTTTGCTCAAAAAACTTTCTTAGTCAAAGTGCTTTCCAGTGAAAAAGACTACTTTAAAATAAAACAAATTAAGGTTTGAGACTTTTAAATTGAATAACTTTAAATGATTTGTGTGTAGACCCTTTTGAGTGATGGCCAGTACTTCAACTACTGTTTTCAGGAACTAAGCTTTATGGTGTTAATGCGAATTGATCATAAAATGAATCATTCAGCCCTCAATTTTAATTAAATCATGTATAACACCAAAAATAAGCTTTTAATAAAAACATACCTTAAAATGATGAATTATTTTGGAATCGTAATAAGCCTTAGAGATCATTATACTATATTAGTTTTAGGGTCCCTTCTGTATATTCACAGAGGACTTCTCTCCAGGACTAGATACATTTATTGATGTTTTTTGGTGCCAAATTAAAATGATACCATAGTCAAATATGTCTCTCTGAACACACTGATCATGAGCTTTTGAAGAAATTCTTCCATTTGCTTAATGTTGTAGTTTTTATTTAAAATATGCATTATGTGAACTAGCTCACATTTCAATAATCTCAAAACACTCTCAAGAAATTCTGGAAAGAGCAGTCCATCTGTGAACTCACTGCACTCCCAGTAAATTCTACACAGACACACTGGACATCTATTAAGTTGCCAAACAGAATTTGCATCATTTTAGAAATCACTCAGGGGCTGAGTTTTATTTGGTTATTACTTCTAACACATGGTTTAGTTTTAATGTATAAGTCTCTCTATGTAACTCACCGAACTATACATAAATGCAAAATGTTTACCGGACAAAATGCTGCATGAACACAAAGACCTCCAACTGCCATATAATATAGATTTCATTGACCTAATGGACATAAATATGAAAGGAATTTGAAAAAAAATTAGTCGAAAGAAAGTTTTTACAAATATGCACATTCATCCCTCTCAAGAGTCACTAAACACTTGGGGAATCATAAAGAAACATCTTATTTCCCTCCAAAATTAACTTTCCTGAATTTGCTAATTCATACAGAGAAATTAAAACATATATACACGAATGAATTAACTGGGTGATGTAGCTTCTAACTCAGGGCATTTTGATCTCATTCAGAAAAGTGCTTCAATTTAATTTACACAGGCAAGCAGGGCTCAACTTTCCAATGCACGTACTTTCAAAGATATTTATACTACTTTAAGTTTTATTCAGGCTTTTTTCTTTTCTTTCTTTCTTTTTTTTTTTTTAACACCAAAGCACCGTGGTTCCAGCATGTGAAAAGAATATTCACAACAGCTGAATAAAGAATACTCGAAAATAGTCAAAGAGTTCCCACCCCGAGAATGTGGCGGAAATTGCAAAGAAATGTTACAGCCTAAAGGGAGAATATCAAAATAAAGTTTCCTAAACCCCCTTCTCTCCTCTCCATCTCCACATCTTTTCAGTTCGGATTTATTTATACAATAAACCACACCTCCGCTTACGGAAGTCGGAAGCCGATGGCGTTTCAAAAACAACGTCTGTAGCAGCCGATTTTTCTCAGCATCTCTCGCGGAAAATGTTTCCAAATAGTTCCAATTTAGTTCAGTGACAAGGACAGCTAATCTTAGACCTCAGCTGACCGTGCCGCACCGGGAAATACGACATCGCAGAAGCAGAGCCGGCCACGCACTCGGCGGCTTCAGACCGAGCTGACCAGAAATAGCCCTGGTAAGCGCTTCCGGTTTCGGCCCTCACAGCCATCCTACCAAGAGGAAGCGGAAGTGAGGCCGGTAAACCGCTCGGGATTCCAATCGCCTAGTAGAACCGACTTTCTCCGATTTGCGTTTAGGATTTGAAAGGTGCAAAGGCTCCGAGACGAGGCGACAGTTATAATAAGTATGCCTGCTTATACTAAGAAGAGTGACAGTCTAGATTACCATTAGTTGCCACAGGCTTTGGAGTGAGACTAAAAACCTTTATGAATGATACTTGCTAGCACTGTATCTCTTCCCAGTGTAGGGGGGAGACTCAGAAAAGCTCCATTAAAGGAAGAAAGGGGGAAGACCTATGGATGCTAATGACAACATCCTGTTTGTGTAGAAAATTCACAGTGCAAGCAGCCACTTCCATTTGGTGCTTCTGTTCCTTCGTCTAGGAAGTTATGAACTTCACCGGAAAATCTGAAAGAAAAAAATAAAATTAAGACTTCTGTGTTCAAAGAAACTCGCTATGCTATGCATATTGCTCTTTCCCCATGAAATGCAGGTTTTGTCTCTTCTGTGCCTGCCTGTACTTGTCATTTATACAGAAAACCTTCTTTGACCTGTCTGACTAGATAAAAAATCTGTTATGCGCTCTCATAGAACCAATTTTTACTTGTAGCATTTAGTCCAGTGGCAATCTTACATTCATTTGTGGGATGATTTGATGAATGTCTTTCTTCATCAGACCAAGCACCAAGAGGCTAGATTTTGCTTACTATTTGTATTCTCCAGGGACTATTTCGGTCTCTAATACGAGTTAGTACTCAAAAAAATAAAAGAATTCTTTTTTTGTTGTTGTTAAGTAAGTGAACAGGAAAACACTGAAACTTACTTCTACAGGGAGGCCAGAGGACAGGGGCTACAGTTTATTGTAAAACCTAAATAGAGTTGAAAATGAGTTTGTAAACAAGAATTCAGAGGTAGGAAAGTTATATTCTTTATCAGTTATATCCCTATAGGCTAGATTTCTATAAATAGAACATAGTTGTCTTTTTCTATATGGATATCCAAATGTGAGACTGAACTATGGGATGGGAAATAGACAGAATAAAAAATGAGTAAGGAGGAGTCCCTGCCATCTAACTGGTCTAGTGGGAGAACATTAATTAGACTGCTTCATTCAGACACTCTGCCTTTCATTCAAGAATTTGTATTCTTTGGGGGATTGTTAAGAAAATGTTTATCACTTATGTATGGGGAACATCCTTTTATTTTTTAGAGGAAATAAATGTGCATCTCACATCATATTTAACTGTTCAAAACATCTCTAGTAAGGAACACTTATCCAGGAACTGTGTTAGCTATTAATGAATGGATGGCCCATGCTGTCATGGTGCTTACAATAATTTAGGAGAGAATATGTCAAACAAATATAGAAATATAAAGAGATACAATATTCTTCAGTGGAGTCAGGGAAGACCTACTTAAGAAAATTGACACTTAATCTCCTTCTAGCTGCTTTAAGATGCTGGAGACTAAAAGAAATATCAATTTAATGATTCAGCAGTCATATTCGTTTGTTAAACCCTATCTTCTCTGTATAACTCCAGACATTTAATCTAGAAATGCAAGGAAAAGCCAAGGTTAACCAACATTGAGAAACAGAGAAAACATCACATGGAAAAAAATAGACAAAAAAGGAGCTTGGAAAGCCTGATGAAAACAGAGAAGGCAACTGTGGCTGGAGCTCAAATTTTAAAAGGCATGGCATAAAAAATGAAGCTAGAAAAGTAGAGAAGGGTTGGGACATGAAGGAGCTTTTAGTCCATCCTGAGAATTTCGAATTTTTATTACCAAAGCAATGAAAAGTCACTGCAGGGATTTCAGCAGGGGAGTGACAGCATTTTCTATTAGTTTTTACAAGGTTACTCTGATTGCTCTGTGGAGCATTGGCTGAGGAGGGAGTAGGGGTGGATGTGAAAAAACAGGAGATCATTACAATATAGTCAGTAGCAAATGATGAAATTCTGGTTGAAGGTATTGTGAGTGAATGCAAATAGAAGTGAAATAATTTGCCGTTATTTAGAGAAACAATGCACCGAACTTGGTGATGGATTGGATAAGGTGGTGAGAGAGATGGAGATGTCAAAAATAACTCTGCTTCCAGTAGCAAGACTGCTTCTCCAGAAGCCCAAAGATCCTCCTTCAGATTTTTGAAAACTGAATCCTTTTCTCCAGATTGTGGCAAGTCATATGAAGTTCATTATGATAGTACAGAAAGGGAATGTGCATGGGTGAATACTGAACCTTGAAAGAATCTATCCTAGATAGGCTTTTTAAAAAATTCAAGTCTTAACATTTCTTTGAAAAACCATTCTACACTCACAAGTGGGAAAGTGGAAAAGTTTTGAGACTTTCCAGCATATCTACAACATGAATATGACATTAAAGAAACTTCTTGATTTGAAAGAATTAGATGCATGACAGGATGGATAGTCTCCTATGTATGAAAAACATATTTCTTTAAATATGTCTCCATACACCTTTGATCCCATTGCCTTCTTTTAAGAGTTTATTACCCATTTTACAAATAAGTAAATTTAGTCTTGAAGAAGTTAGGTATTTTAAATATTAAGAACAAATGGGACTCGCAAGCAGTGGGGACATCCAAATCAATAGGCCAACCTCTTGAACTTGGGGTTCGCCCCTATGAAACTTATTCCTGCAAGGGGTAGGCTAAGCCTACTTAAAATTAGGCTGAAGAGTCACCCCCAAAGAACCTATTTTGTTGTTCAGATGTGGCTTTTCTGTCTAAGCCAGTGTAGCAGGTGATTTCATTGCCCTCTCCCCTACATGGGACATGACTCCCAGGGGTTTAAATCTCCCTGGCAACGTGGGATAGAAATCCCAGGATGAGCTGGAACCTGGCATGAAGAAATTTATAAAGTTTTCTTGACCGAAAGGGGGAAGAGAGACATGAGACAAAATAAAGTTTCAGTGGCTGAGAGATTTCAGACAGAGTTGAGAGATTATCTTGGAGGTTATTCTTATGCATTGTATAGCTATCCCTTTTTAGTTTATGGTGTACTGGAGTGGCTGGAGGGGAGTATCTGAAACTGTTGAGCTGTATTCCAGTAGCCTTGATTCTTGAAGACGATTATATAAAGATATAACTTTTACAATGTGATTGTGTGAGTCTGGAAACCTTGTGTCTAATGCTTCTTTTATTCAAGGTATGAACAGATGAGTAAAAAAATGGATAAAAATAAATAATCGGGGACAAAGGGTAAAATAAATTGGTACATAAAAATACTAGTTGTCAATGACAGGGAGGTTAGGAGTATGGTATATATGAGTTTTTTCTTTTAATTACTTTTTCTGGAGTGATGCAGATGTCGTAAAAAATGATCATGGTGATGAATACACAACTATGTGATGATATTGTGAGCCACTGATTGTACATCATGTATGGAATGTATATGTGTGAAGATTTATCAATAAAAATATTTTTTAAAGAATGAATGAGGAAACTTAGGAATAGAAGTTAAGAATTTTGCCATGATGACACTGCTAGTATATAGCAATCACTGTAATATAATTCCGTGAGAGAGAAGATAGAACCAAGAAAGTAAGAGTAGAGTTATAAGAAGAGCTGAATTGAGGAATTCCAATGTGTAAAAGGTAAATAAAGGATCCCTAAGAGGATTGGAAAGAATCAGTACAGAGGGGGAAAATTTTTAAAGAGTGTGGTGCAACCAGCCAGGAGAAGGGAGTGTTTCAAAAAGGGGGGGATAGTAAATGATGTTCAAATGAGATAAAGATTGAAAAGGATGCACTGGATTTGTCAATCTGAAAGTGAATTGATGACATTGGCAAGAGTATTTTTAGTGTGGAATTGTATAAGGTTGAGGAGAAAATGAGGGATTTCAGAAGTATTGTTAGTACTTATATAAAATTTCAAGAATCTTGAATATATGGGAAATTCATAGAGATGAGGTGGTGGCTGAAGGAAGATGTGTGGTCCTGGTAAGATCTTTAGATGTAAAATAAGATCGAATGATTCAATGAAAAGAGATAGGATGAATATGAAGGAATGAACATACATCTTACTTAACAAGGATGAAACCAATAAGTGAAACTTTCATAATATGCTTCAAGTTTTTATATTTCTACATAAAAATGTGCTGTATTTTCCAATGAATTAAAGAATAAAGATGATAGGATATAATGTAGGAGTACTTTAGACTTACCTCTGATTGTAGGGGTAAACCAGACTATGTAGACAATGGCCTGTATTCACAGTATTGCCACTAATGATAATTAGTGTGTATGAAATGCTTATGATGTTCCAGGCCCTGGGCTAAGCATTTCAGAAGTATTGTTTCATTTAATTCTCCCAACTTCATGAACTGAGTATTAGATATGTGAGCCAAATTTTAAATTGGAACAAAGGACCTATCCCGAGCCTTTTAGTTGTCACCTACATAACTTCATACAAGTTTCTGTTGTTGGCTAGCTGAAAGATTGCATCCTACTTTAGGCCATACTTTTCCCATCCTTTGAGAAAATCTTATTTTCTGTGAAATCATAAATACTTCATCTGCATTGGAGAATCATTTCAATAGTTTTGTTTTAAAGTCGGTACCGCAAAATTTAACTTAGCTGAAGCCTCACTCCTTCTGGGAATACTTCCTGATAACTCATTTACATTCTTATTTAAATATCCCTTTTCAGTCCTTATGGTGCCTGAGCAAATTTCTATCTTGGCATTTACCTCACCGTACAGTAATTGTTGCTTAACTTGTGTCATCTTTCTAGGCTGGAACTTCCTGAGGTGTAGGAACCAAGCTTTATTCAACTTTAGTCCCCAGTGACTTTCATAGTGCTTGAATATAATCTGTGCAATAAAGGCCTCCTGACAAATTAATAAATTCAGCCAATGTGTTGCCAAATGACAGGCCTGACAGAAATGGGAAAAAATCTAATTCATGTTACTCTCTAGGGAAGTGACATCGTGATAGTAAAACCATTTACTAATCAACAGTTGCTTTTGTTCACATTAGACAAACCAGAAATCAGAGAGTAAATAAAACTATCAAGAGGTAGGAATTCTGCCACTAAAGGCATGACTAGGAGCAGATTTTGGTTTGTCCAGGATAGCTTGGTACTCGCCAGGTTTTCACATCAGACGCCTGGTGGCGCTACAGGCTTAAAAGTAGGAGAAAGAGCCCAGTATTTGCTTCAGACTCCATCTTAGAAAAGACAAAATTCTGAAAAGGTGGTGGGAATGGAGGCGGGTTGGAAGACGTCGGTAGCGAGCTCACATTTTAGAGCTTTCTTCAAATAAATAGGCACTAGACTAATAAGATGTCATCTCTCTTAAAGGACTTCCGATAGCCTTTTAAAATTAAGGACAACAAGGAATATACAGAAAATCGTGCGAGAGAAAATCATGCTAGAGAAAAAACCAGTGGTGAGTTTTCGTTTTCCTCTTGGGCATAGCGCAAGCGACCCAGGAAAAGCAAGCTGCTATTAATGACCAGAGTTTCAGGAGACTTGGCGCTAGCAGACGAAAGGGGCATCAGCTAGCTGTGGGACGTTAGGCAGGAGCACGGTGGATCCCAAGAAATCAAAGAATATTTTCGGTCAACCCACAGAAGTGCTTTTGCTCCCGAATGAACATGGAGGGCTCAGCATTTCCAAGTATGAGCTCTTAACTTCTTTTTTGTTTAAGAAAATCTGCCAGTCAGAGATGTAACTGTTTCTTCTGAAAATTGTAGACATGCATGAGATTTGGGAGAATTTTCAATCATGGAAGCTACACAATCAGTTTAAATTTCCATTTTTGCAATAACATAGGATGCAATACTGGGGCGAGTAATTTGCCCATTCAGAGAAAAAAAATCGCTGGGTGAAGAACAATAAAAGGTAAGTTCAATTTTCACAGAAGCAAATGGTGGTTATCAACTCTAGTCTGGAAACACCTGGGTCCAGATTGCGACAATCAGTGACAGCCTTTGCGGTGCATGCCCTTCAACAGCTTGGTTGTCGAACTCCTAAAAGATCTTGTCCTGGTAAATAATTAAGAGAATGGCTTACTGAATTATCCAACCTCCGGAGAGCCGTTGGCCGCATTTTAAGTACCACCAGTGACTGTGCACCATAAATATCAGCTTCAGGAGAATTGCCAATTTCCGTGCTACACTGCAAATACCCAGGCCATTCACAGTGGGAATATTTTCAGAAATGTATTATCTTTCTTCATGTGAAGGATGTTGGATGACAAACCCTTTGGAGGGCAATTCTGTAGAATTGGTCATGTTGACTCTTAGCTCATTCTGGAATATTTCATGAGACAGACTACAGCTCTTTAAGGATTATAATAGCAGCATTGGGGTGGGGGTGGGATGTCAAAAGAAACTCTCTTGGTCCATTCCTCCAAAATTTTCTTTCCACTAATTGTTAAAAATATCACGTTTTGCCAAACTAATGTAGGAATAGAGAGAAGAGAGCTAAGCGCAGCATCACTTTAGCATCAATGTAATTAGGTTCCTAGAAGCTCGAAACGAGACAATAGGTAGAGAGAGCTACTGCCTTTGGCACACTTGCTTTGGGAAAATGCCACCTTTCTGAATATCGTTATTTTATGAATCTATCTTCAGTAGTGTTTTCTCTTCAAGCACATAGTTAATTGCTCATTTACAGTCATCATTTATCGATGGCTGTTATTTGTCTTTTTATTTACCATGCAGACTTCTCTGTTTAGAAGCTAGTAGCCTATTTCCTCTTTAAAGGTTAGTACAAAAAAGGAATACTTTTTTTTTCCTCTCAGGCCTAGTTTCCTTTGATCTTCCTCAAAGGTAAGGTAAAAGTTTCCTCTATAACTTAATGAATACCTTGTCCTAGCAGATATCCTGAATCTTGAAAGGAAACTCATCCCAATTTAATCTCTAAAATAACTATGAATATACTTCATAGTCTTCAAAACTTCCCTAGGTAAGTTCAGGCTGTTGATTTTTGCCTATCTGATATTTCATAAGTGAGTACTGATAGGTGTAGTCTCCACCTACTTACTCATTTCATTGAGTAATAACTACTTACTTGATTAATAGTATAATGTCTTAACTTTTTCTTTGAAATAAAGTCATTTGTTTGATGATTGTAGTTTTCAAGACAAAATCAAATGCTTACAGATATAAAAGCACAGGAGAAAAAGAATTGTTAGAAACCGAGGTCTCTTTTATTATTTAAGGCATAAATCCACTGAGTTGCCAGATAATTTATTTAACCCAATGCTAAATTTGTGTTTGCTACTTTTTACCAAATGTTCTTATTTTCCTTAGACATAAAAGCTTTATTATTTAGAACTTAAACAGCTCAGCATTTCCAATATATTAAGAGTAAATATCATGTAAAATGGACTGATAAAACACTCTCATCTCTTTCTGTCAGTGCTTATTACTCTCCAATATTATATAAAATAAGCAAAGGCTCAGGTGCCTCAAATGAGACCTATTTGTTGTTACTGAGGAAATGAGAGTACACATTATTTAATACAGTGGATAATAAATACATTACATAAATATGAAATATGTTGCCTTTCTCAAATACTTTTTTTTCTTCCTGGAAAGCTTGAAACCCTAGACCTGTATTGTGGCACTGCAGGCTCAGATGGTGTTTAAAACAAACTGCAAATACAGTAGTGTATGCTCCACATTGCATTACATGAACTGTGACAGTTGTATTGGAAGCCTGAGACTCTTGTGACATAATAATAGAAATAAAGACAATGTTGTCAGGCTTTATGCAGGGCCATATTTGCTGGAAGGAAAGGAATTAATGGAAGAAGGAATAATAGAATACTTAAAGCTCAATCTAAAACAAAGTCTGTTTTTTTTCTGTTTTATTTAATAGATATTCAGGGTACTGAACTCCTGAGATTTCTTTTCCAGAGGAATTGTAGATTGGTTCCTTCATTACCAGTCTAGCAGATGTTTTGGGCATGAGTATGGGGAAGCTGATAGGAGGGGGAATGAGGCAGTAAATAATATTTTTAAGGATTAAAAAAAAACCGCATTTTCAGATTAACCGTCATACCCAGGACTTGCTACTAAATAGAAATTGTATCAGAGTTGCTGTGCAGACCCAGGAAGACAGGTATTGCATTTTCAGTTGCTAAAGGACAGTCCTTTGCACTTTCCTAAGTTGAGTTGAGACTCACAGATTTAAATAAGCATTCCCTAGTACACTCCTGGATCTGGGATGCTGCAAAAATCCAGCGGAGTATTCCTATAGGGACCGAATTCGTACAGATGTTGCCCATGACTTGGATATAGACAGCAGTATTCGTAAGCATACACAGAATCCCAATTTCCATGTCTCTTCTTTCACTTCTTGAGACAGAGGAGGCAGGAAATAGCCTGAACTGGAATGAACAAATTTCTCAGTGGCAATAAATAGAATAGATGTAAATAATTTAACCATAATGGTGTTTGATGCTGCATCACCACACACATCCAGATCTGCACTGGTCCTCATCAAAGTTGTGGACTGCCAGTAATTTTGTGTAGCTGTACAATAATGTGCTAAGTCCAGAAAAAAGTACTTGCCTCCCTATACCCTTCTTTGTCAGAGATTTGGATGTATGGTATAATAGAGAAATAATCTTCAAGAATTTTCTGGGATATTGAAGACTTATGATAACCTTAATAAAACATTTATACTGTTTTAAAAAAACAACCCATAAATGACTAAAACCTACAACTTCAAGGCAATACCAATATACAGTGTGGATTTTTAGGTCATCAGTGATGAAAGACTTTCAGGAAAATGAACTGTCTTGATGTAAAAGATAGCTCACCCAAAATAATAAAGCCATCACTTTCAAACTAAATCCCAGGAAACTAGTTTGAGACCACAGTTGCTATTTTCAATATTTAAGATTCGGACCAGAGGAAAATAGATACCTCGTCTTTGCAATACCACCTTCCTTTACCTTAACACCGTCAATAGTGGTAGACAGGGAAGAGAGACTACCATTCTTTTATCACTGCCAGAGATCTGGAGTTTTCCCGAGGTGAAAATGAAATGTAACATAACCATGTCTCTTTTCACCAAAGTGCTGTACACTTACCACAAAACTGCCTGAACACTTAACCATGAGGACAGAGCCTCAGGCCACATGCACTTTTGAAGGACAGTGCATAGACAGAGACTTAGAAAAACACCCAAGCAACCTATTTGGTTCCGCAGTATGAGTGCCCCTCCATGAAAACGAACAAGAGAAACCTGTTGGCTCTCAGATGCCTGGATTGTTACGCCCCTTCAAATGTCAAGCAGCTCTCCAGAGCTGAGCAGCATGGTGTTCATATGGCTGGTAGTTCTTGATGACAAAGACAATTCAGCCATCAGGTCAAATTTGATGCAGAAAGCCTATCTGATGTCTCTCAGTGGAAGAAGACTAGGTCTGAAAAGCCATCACATCCTATCGGTTACTCACGGACTCAGATCTCAGTCTCTTTAGCATGTAAGCCCGTGAGAGGAAAGTGCACATCCCCAGGTTTCTGAGAGATAGAAATCGAGCCAATCATAGATGGAAGGTTAGGTCAAGGACACTGAGATGCCATCTCTGTCTTCCATGTTAGGACTACACATGCTGCTGGTCATTAGTTTCTTTCATTTCTATTGGCTGCATCGTCACAGGCCCCAGAAGGTTTAAGACTCCACCTTTAGCTACTACTTCATCGTTACTAGGGTCTCAGTATCTTATCTGTCTGCTCCTATCCATGGTATGTGTTCAACTAAGTACTCCAGTGTGACAACACATGAATAATTTTCTCATTTTTCAAGCACTATTTCCTTGTATTTCTTTAGTATGTCTAATTGGTTATTTCATATTTTGTATTTTGTAGTCAGGTTCTCAAGTTTCTTTTTACCTCACATATGCTTTGCCCTTTGTATATTTTTGGATTTCTTCCTTATTAATTTTCTATATTGTGTTTAATGACACACACCTAGCTATATTTTCATTTCAAAGTGAAATTTCAATGTGGTCTTAGCAAAAACTGCAATCATCTTTCAGATTGCCTAAACCTGACAGAAGTTTCAGCCTAATTTAATCATGGGAGGGAAGCTGTCTGAGATTCATGGAAAATGTCATATATGTTGCATGCAAATATATGAGAGCCTCCAAATGTATACTCACATCAAGCCAGAAGCTATGGCAATGCCTGGTCAAGATTTCTGTTTTCAAGGGAACAGACTATGATGATTTTTCTTACACACACACAAATGCCAAGATTCTTGAATGGGTATCGCTTTCAAAACCTTAGCTGCATATTTGCAGTGTCAAAGAGAATAAACAACACTTTTTTCCCCTGGTTTGAATCACTGTTATTTGGAAATCCTGCTTGCATGAGTTTTGTGAAATGCAGGTCTTGGTAGATTGTGGGAAATTTTATCTGTTTGCATCCTGAATAAAGCAAAAGAAAATTGTTTGGGTGTTACACCGGTCCACAATTTCCATCTTAGATAAGGTAATACAAAGTCCAAACACCCCCTCCCTATGCTAGATTATTTCCTGCAGGGTCTGAGTGGTAGGTCATTGGAACTCTGGTTTTCTGTCTTCTGCCCTCTGATTCCAAGTGAGCAAAGACAGCTTGTAGACTGAAGGCCTTTGAAGGGCTGAAAAGAAGGCTAGAAGTAGTATGGATAATATGTCTATATTTGTTTGGCATTATCTCATAAGAAATTTGGTGATATAAAACACTTTGAGTACTTTTTCTCCTGATTCCTCTAATTTGTATCTCATGGCGGTCAAAAGAATCAAATCACCTCTAGTCCAGAAGAGAGGCAAACCTATTTGTGATAGATCCTCAAACAATGCTTTCTTATTTACTTTTAAAATGTTTTCTAGTGAGATTATGATGACTTACTTTCATTTTCTTTGATGTGTTTTTTTTAGAAGAGAAAGAAAAGCAATTTTATTATGGAATAAGCATTAAACCAGACTGTGATGTATCACAGGCAAGCCACTAAAGAGATTACAAAGAAAGAAATCTCATCCTTTTTATTGCCAAGCAGATTCAGCCCATTATGTACATGTTCTCAAGATGAATGATAACTAGTGCTCAAGTAAGAAGACAGCACCACCATTTGCCAAACATAGTTCATCTTAAATTCACCTTTCCAGTAGGCTGGTCATTGTGTTTGCTGATAGCCAAAGGAATAATGTAACTTCTCATGTCTCTAGGACAGGTAGATTGTTACATCTTAGAGCCAGGGATGTCTATGCTAACCTCCCCCCCATGGAAATAGGGAGGTAAGAGGGCTAACATTTCTGATGTCTGCATTTCAGAGGTAGCTCCCAGGTCCTTGAGAAAGACATTCCTGGGTTGTCTCTTTGATATGTTTTAAAAATATTTTTCTATTCATATATATATACATATAATTATTCATTTATATGTTATTTTAATATATTGGACTTTTATTGAAAATAATCTTCACTATTATGAAAGTGACTCATAAGATAATTTCTCTGATTAGGCAGTATATGGAAAGTAAAGCCAAACATAAGAAATTAAATATAATGCAATAATATAGCTCCTAATTGTATATGTCCTCATTATAATACAAATTATTGTATATAAATATGTAATATAAATATTTTAGGTTTCTAAATATTATATAGATTCTAACTCTAATATATATAATTCCTTATTAACAGAGGTTAAGAAAATAAGAGCATTTGTAAAGGCTACTCAAGAGGAATTATGTAGTCTCATCAAGATTTAAGGAAATAAATAAGATAGCATACTGTATATAATGCACCGAAAACTGGAAACCCATATACGAATATAAAAACATTGCTACTGGTTCTGTCGCTTTTGAAAAAGAGAAACTTCCTCTATTTTCTAGGTATTAATAATATTGAAGCTGAAAAAAGGGTGAAATCTTATGAATTATGAGAACATATATAACTCAACATGGGAAGTTATGAAATTTTTTGCACAATAAAACCTAATGCGTTCTTGAGTATATTTTTCCTCTGAAATATCTTATCAGTTTTTTTTTGTTCTTCAGTTTATGAGAGGTGGTAGACTATGTAATTTTCTTCATATTAAATAATCGTCAATGTCCTTATGGTATCTCAAATTCACCACAACTGCTTAGATCAGGGAACTTATCAAAGCTGAATAATCTGCTTGGCTCAACATAAGATTTCAAGTAATCTACTAGTTGTCTTCTACCTTTATGATGGAAGTGATCCTTACTACATCTACTTCTGGGCATCATTAAATTTTGCAGCCAATACAAAGAACTGTTTTCAAAGACATGTTATATCCTTTATAAGTAATGTTCTGATATTCAGCCAGTTTTTACATTTGGTATTTTCTTTTTATTCACTTAATCATAGTTTTTTTTAGTAAAATATTATTTTGAATTGCACTGATTTATTATAATGAAACATTCTCTATATTGTATGGTCTTTTTCCTTTAAAGTCCTACTCAGAGATTTAATACTTTAGAGTTGGACCATTTCCTGGAAAATAACCTTTTCAATCCCTTTGTCCACTTGGATAAATGGTTTTTAATGCTCATTGTCAGTGAATTAACATTTGAATTCAATATGAACATAACAGCAGTAACATGGAAAGCAAAAAATAACAATATCAACAGAATAGAAGAAGGCAAATGTTTCCTAAACAATTCCCTTCTTTTTTTTACCCAATACAGAAAATAAATGAGAACTTAAAAAAAAATGTTATAGCTTTGTTAAATTTAATAATCATCTATTCCAGTTTTTTGGAAACCAGGAGGAAATAGGAACAGGTTAAATGACACCATAAGGAAACAATCAGACAAACTCAGAATGTAGGACATCCTACAAAACAGTTGGCCTGTATACTTCAGAAAAATCAATATCATAAGAAATAGGGAAGTGTTTTAGAGTAAATATAACACTCAAATACAATTATGAAACTTGATTGAATTCTGGTTAAAAAATAAAGCTTCTAAGACATTCCTTATAATAGTGGTGAAGAAAGTTAAGTTCATTAGTACCAGGCATTCAAGAGTGAATATGAATTATCAGCACTGAAGAAAATTGGGAAAGGACAATTAATGAATATTAATAGAGACTGTATTTTAGATAATACTATGGAATTATTGTTAATTTTCTTAGGTGTGATAGTAGCATTATGGTTATGTGAGAATAAGGTCCTTATACGTAAGAGATGCCTGCTGAAATATTTAGAGGTAAATACCATGGTATCTGCAAGTTAATGTCCGCAAGTTATTTTCAAATAGGTGAGCAAAAAGCGGGTGAGTTCATGAGGAATATATACAGAGAGAGAGGGGGAAAAAGAGAACAAATATGGGAAAATCAAACAATTATTTAGTTTGGACCAGAGTATACTTAGGTTCATTGTTTAGTTCTTTGAACTTTTCTATATATTTTAAAGTTTTCATATACAAGTATTTTCTTAAACAGAAAGAGACTTTTAAAACCTAGGAACTACAACATATATAACCTGTTTGGGAGCCGATTTAACAAACCCTCTCAAAAAGACGTTTTTAAACATAATGGGAAATTTGAATGTTTACTGAGTGATTGTGAAACTGTCACTAACTTTGCTAGTTGTGATAACTGAATTGAGGTTATGTTTTATAAAAAAGATCCTGTCTGTTAGAAAGGAAAACAAAAACTGTTGACACACAGAAGAAATTACCCAGCTGTTCTTGGAGATTTGCATGTGGTTCAAATGCATCAAAACTCAAGAAATATGAAGTGGAAGCAGTGCAAGAAAGAGAATATTGTATTGTCCATGAGCATATTCTCATTTGAATTCTTTGCTTTTCCTGGGTCTCTATACTTTTTGGTTGGACTTGAGTGTGAGGATAGTAACTTCACCACTGCCTGTATGTGCACTTACCCAAGCTCTGAGTGAAAACTGGCAACTGCCTAGTCTCAGCCTTTCTATCGCATCCTAGGACTGAGGTCATTCCCGTCCAATTCCTGAAGTTGATTTTTTTTTCCGCAAGTAAAAGAGCCCCTTGAATCTGTGAGGAAATGTGTGGAAATATTTTTCCATGCTAGCCATGTGCTTATGGAAGTAGTGAAATATCCTAGAAATTCAATTAAGACTTCGGTACTGTGAGACTTCTTGAAAACATTCAGTTTATCGGTCTGGAAGGATTAGTGTTTTTCTCAATGTTTCAAAGGAAAGAAATACTCAGAAAAGACGCAGGGTGGCGCTGCAGCCTTGGAAGTAGAAGAGAGCAACCAGCAAGCTGTTCCTTTAGCTGGAGTTACTCGGTCAAAGAAGAAAGCAGGAAGAGGCTTTCTAAGGCGGGCCGTCCGGGAAATCGGGACTCTAGGATCGTCTGCGCATCCCAGTATCTGCGAGATATCGGGAGACAGCTTCAGCGCCAAAGCGAGCACGAGCTGGGTCAGGTTGTTTGGAAGGCTAAAAGGCGATGGAGACCGGAAAGAGAAAGGAACGCGTTCTGAAACGAAGGCAAGTCCTAATACTCTTTGTTTTACTGGGTGTATCTCAGGCTGGTTCCAAGCCTAGGCAGTACTCAGTGGCCGAGGAAATGGAGAGTGGCTCCTTAGTGGCCAATTTATTAAAAGACCTGGGCCTGGACGTAGGCGAACTAGCCGCGAGGGGGGCTCGGGTCGTGTCGAACGTGAAAAAAATGCGTTTGCAGTTAGACGGGCAGAGTGGGGATTTGTTGTTAAATGAGAAACTAGACCGAGAGGATCTGTGTGGCCGCACCGAGCCGTGTGTACTTCCTTTCCAGGTGTTGTTGGAAAATCCCTTGCAGATTTTTCAGGCCGAGCTACGGATTAGGGATATAAATGATCATTCTCCGATTTTCCTAGACAAGGAAATCATTTTGAAAATTTCAGAAAGTATCACTCCCGGAACTACTTTCCTAATAGAAAGTGCTCAGGACTTAGATGTAGGAAGCAACGGTCTCCAAAATTACACAATAAGCCCCAATATCTACTTCCATCTTAAATTACAAGACAGTCCCGATGGCATACTATTGCCACAGCTGGTGCTGGACAAAGCGCTGGACCGTGAGGAACAGCCGGAGGTCAGGTTAACCCTCACGGCGCTGGATGGCGGGGCTCCCCCCAGGTCCGGCACCGCCCTGGTCTGCATTGAGGTCTTGGACATCAATGACAACGCCCCTGAGTTTGCAAAGCTGCTCTATGAAGTGCAGGTCCCGGAGAACAGCCCCGTTGGATTCCAGGTTGCCGCCGTCTCTGCTAAGGATTCAGACATTGGCACTAACGGAGAAATATCTTACGCATTTTCTCAAGCCTCTGAAGACATTCGCAAAACGTTTTTAATAAACACAAAATCTGGAGAACTCCTTTTAACACAGAAACTAGATTTCGAATCCATTCAGACTTTTACAATAAACATTCAGGCGACAGATGGTGGGGGCCTTTCTGGAAGTTGTGTGGTATTTGTCCAAGTGATGGATTTGAATGACAACCCTCCGGAACTGACCATGTCAACGTTTATTGGTCAGATCCCAGAAAACTTGCAGGAGACCATAATTGCTGTATTCAGTGTTTCAGATCCTGACTCGGGAGACAACGGAAGGATGGTTTGCTCCATCCAAGATGATCTTCCTTTCGTCCTGAAACCCTCGGTGGAGAATTTTTACACTCTTGTGACAAACACAGCTCTGGACCGAGAGAGCAGAGCCGAGTACAACGTCACCATCACCGTCACCGACCTGGGGACCCCCAGGCTGAAAACCGAGCACAGCATAACCGTGCGCGTCTCCGACGTCAACGACAACGCGCCCACCTTCACCCAGACCTCCTACACCCTGTACGTCCGCGAGAACAACAGCCCCGCCCTGCACATCGGCAGCGTCAGCGCCACCGACAGGGACTCGGGCCCCAACGCCCAAGTCACCTACTCGCTGCTGCCGCCCCAGGACGCGCGGCTGCCCCTGGCCTCCCTCGTCTCCGTCAGCGCCGACCACGGGCAGCTGTTCGCGCTCAGGGCCCTGGACCACGAGGCCCTGCAGGCCTTCGAGTTCCGCGTGCGCGCGGCCGACGCGGGCTCCCCGGCGCTGAGCAGCGAGGCGCTGGTGCGCGTGCTGGTGCTGGACGACAACGACAACGCGCCGTCGGTGCTCTACCCGCGCCACAACGGCTCGGCGCCCTGCACCGAGCTGGTGCCCAGGGCGGCCGAGGCGGGCTACCTGGTGACCAAGGTGGTGGCGGTGGACGGCGACTCGGGCCAGAACGCCTGGCTGTCCTACCAGCTGCTCAAGGCCACGGAGCCCGGGCTGTTCGGCGTGTGGGCGCACAACGGCGAGGTGCGCACCGCCAGGCTGCTGAGCGAGCGCGACGCGCCCAGGCACAGGCTCGTCGTGCTGGTCAGGGACAACGGCGAGCCGCCGCGCTCGGCCACCGCCACGCTGCACGTGCTGCTGGTGGACGGCTTCTCCCAGCCCTACCTGCCGCTCCCGGAGGCGGCCCCGGCCCGCGCCCAGGCCGACTCGCTCACCGTGTCCTTGGTGGTGGCGCTGGCCGCGGTCTCGTCGCTCTTCCTGCTCTCGGTGCTGCTGTTCGTGGCGCTGCGGCTGTGCGCGAGGCCCAGGGCGGCGTCGGGGCCCGAGGGCCACTTTCCCGGGCACTTGGTGGACGTGAGCGGCACCGGGACCCTGTCGCAGAGCTACCAGTATGAGGTGTGTCTGAGAGGAGGTTCTGGGACAAGTGAGTTCAAATTTCTGAAGCCGATCATCCCCAGCTTTATGGATGCTGAAAGAGTTAGTGAGGCAAAGGCTAGTTTTAGGGATAGCTTTGATTTCAGTTAAATATATTAAAACGTGTCTATTGAGCCAAGGTTTAGTTAATATAAGAAAAGTCCTTTTTCTTTTTCGCCACCTTATGCTTTAGAGTTCTCTCTTTATTTGAAATGTAGCTATCCTATTCCACTTCATATCCTATTCCAATATCCTATAACTGATTTTTTAAATGTGTTTCCTTGTGGTTTAGTGAATGCAAATTTTCTTTGTATTCTATTCTTTATTCATCTCACTGTAACTTAATTTGCATAAAGTGGAAAAGTAAAATTTGTATTTTTGGAAACCTTTTAGTTAGGGCACCTTTTCCTAAACTTACCTTCTGTAGTTCCTAGGTAATTTTGTAATCTTCCGTATATTTTTAAAAAGTTGCTATTATAACTAGGTTGTTTTGTCCAGCCTGAATATTTGAGTTTGTTTATATCCTCTTTGGCCAATGTAACATTTATGCTCTGACTTCACATTGACTAAACCATTTATGTAGGTATATTCATGAATAATAGCACCCTTTCTATGTTTGTCTAAATAAATCTCCTCTCAGCGCTTCATTAACACTCAAAAGACTTGAAGGAATATCTTTGTCCTTGACCAACTTTTTGAGATTTCAACATAGCTTGACTTTGCATTTTTCAAAAATTTCTGAAGCATGTAGAATTCAATTGCAATATGCCTGTGAAAAAAATTGCATTTAGGTCAACTCATTGTATTTTTCAGCACTGACTACTATTTTTCTCCTTTTGGTTCTCTAACCTTTCAGTGTTTTTCTTAGGTGCTTGAGTTATTTTTTGCAATTGTTCCCAATTGTATTGCATGATTTGCGCAGTAACTGGAACACTGTTGGTTCTTCATAAAATTTTTGAATGACTGATGAAACAAAGAGGTGTCTTTATTTTACCTGGAATGTATTGATAGTTAAATAGAATAAAATACTTAGAGAATAAAATTGTGCTGGAATTATATGCTCTTTGATTTTAAATGAATTATATAATCATTGCTAGTAATTGAACTGGTATCTGTCATTTACACATTTGCAATTACCAGTCCATGATGTCTCTTTCCTTCAATATATTTTTTCTTTTATCTCTTCCAGTTCAATTCGAGTTTCCTCTCCTGAATATATATGAGGAAAATGTGGCCTTCAATTTTATAATTAAAATTTCCTTCTATAATTCCCTAAACAATACATCCAACTTTCTTCATTTCTAGCCATTTAGTTTCTGATGCCTATATTAAGATAGAATTATAATTACAAGGATCTTTCAGCTTATCTTTAAATTTTATGTCATTTTATGTATATCAAATGAGTTAGACTATTAAACTTAAAACATGAATTTTAAGGTCTCATTTGGAGATTTGCAGTGGTGTAGAGCACTACCTTGGTATCAAAAATATCTGATCAACCAATTTACTACCAGTAGGATGTTGGGTAACTCATAATATCAGCTCCCCAAAAGAATACTTATAACTACTTCAATATATTGCAGTTGTGATCAAATAAGATAATATGAAGATATGGAAATGTAGTTTTTGGTATTACTAATGTTAAAAGTATACTCAAGAGATGAGCATGCATGTAACGTTCTCAATAATTGTGTAGAAATACCAAAGAAGTTCAACTGAACATAAGCTATTTGCATTGTTTTACTTCTATGCTTAAAACCTTGCAATAGCTTTCTTCTGTTCTTAGAATAAAATTCAAACACCAGTTATGGGCCCCAGTTTACCTCTCCAGGCTCCTGTTCTCTCTCACTCTCGAGACACTAGGTGTTGGGTTCACTCACTCTTATCTAGAACAGCTGTTTTACCAACTCAGGGATTTCGCAAATCAGTTTCTTATATAAGAAGTCTTCTTTCCATCCTACAGTCTTAACCTGACAGACTTCTCATCCTTCGTGTTCCAGTTTAAATGGTATGGGAAATTTTCTCAAACTCCTAGATTAAGTTAGGTTCCCTCATTCTCTCAATGCACTCAGTACGTTTCCTATACGCCACTTTCTGCCCTTTTTGTTTGAACATCTGTTTAAAGTCTGCACACCGAATTGGGGAGAAGACTGTAAGATGGATGGACATTGTCTTATTACCACTGTCTAACTTCTACAAACACAATAAATATATGTGCAGATAAGTTAATATGGGTGAAACAACTGTAAAATTACTGTGAAAATAAGAATAGGAAAAAGCACTGTGGGACTTCCTTGAGTGGATATGAAAAGGTCATTTGTGGCTTTGTGGATCTATTCCCGACTTGATCTCTTATAATTTTTATAAACTTGCATTTTTCTAACTATAAATGCAACTAATGAACATTTTATAAAATTTGGAAACTAAAAATACAAGTTAGATAGTGAATCATGTCATTATTTAGAGCAAAATCTTATTTATGGGTACAGATTAGAGGGGAAAAGCAGTTGTAAACTTCCACAAAATCATATAAAGGAATCTACCAGGCACGGTTATTCCTTTTCACTAAGGGGGCATTTCAGTTCTCTAGGTTGCGATCTACTCATATGACATAAGAAATCCCTCCAACAGCGTCAACTGGGTCTGATAAGGGGACTAAGCATTTAAAAAAACAAAACGGCATAACCCCACAGCCTTCTCCAAGAATTTGAAACTCCGAGCGAACGCGTGGTGGCGCTGTTGACTAAGAAGGCGAATTAACCCACAGCCACAACCACTGCGTACTCTGGGACGCACGAACGCTGAGGTGTAACTGAGGATTTTTGTGAGCTTGGGAAGGTTTGCAAACAAGCAAATCAGAACCTCTGGGAAAGATTCTCCGCTAGGCTGTCTCCAAAGGTTGGGAACAAAAGACTCTGTGTTCCCCAGCCTTGTCTGAGGCTCTGCTTGGCGACATATCCTGGAAGAAGATGGCGGAGAGCGCAGTGGAGGCCGGAGGGGAGCGCTTTCTTAGACAAAGGCAAGTCCTGCTTCTCTTAGTTTTTCTTGGTGGGTCTCTAGCTGGGTCTGAGTCGAGACGCTATTCTGTGGTTGAGGAAAAAGAGAAGGGCTTTTTAATAGCCAACCTAGCAAAGGATCTGGGGCTGAGGGTCGGGGAACTGGCCGCGAGGGGGGCCCAAGTTGTGTCCAGAGGGAACAAACAGCATTTCCAGCTCAACCATCAGACCGGTGATTTGATCCTGAATGGGAAATTGGACCGAGAGAAACTGTGTGGGCTCACAGAGCCATGCATACTGCATTTTCAGATATTACTACAAAACCCTTTGCAGTTATTTACAAATGAGCTCCAGGTCGTAGACGTAAATGACCACTCCCCTGTATTCCTTGAAAATGAAATGCAGTTGAAAATTTTAGAAAGCACTCCACCAGGAACAGTAATTCCTTTAGGAATTGCTGAGGATTTGGACGTGGGAAGAAATAGCCTCCAAAACTACACAATCCTTCCCAATTCCCATTTCCACGTTCTCACATCCAGTCGGAGAGACGGAAGGAAATACCCAGAACTGGTGCTGGACAAAGCGCTAGATCGCGAGGAGCAGGCGGAACTCGTTTTAACGCTCAGGGCGCTGGATGGCGGGTCCCCACCCCGGTCGGGTACAGCCCAGGTCCACATCCTGGTCACAGACATAAATGACAACGCTCCAGAATTTTCCCAGTCGCTCTATGAGGTTCAAATTCTAGAGAACACCCCCCTCCACTCTGTCATTATCACCGTGTCAGCTACTGATTTAGATACAGGACATTTTGGGACAATATCATATGCCTTTCTCCATGCTTCTGAAGAAATTCGCAAAACTTTTCATATAAACCCAATTACTGGTGCTATCCAGCTAGTCAAATATTTGGATTTCGAGGCTGTAAGTACTTATGAGGTTGATATAGAAGCCAAGGATGGCGGAGGCCTTTCCGGAAAATCAACAGCCATAGTTCAGGTGGTGGATGTGAACGACAACGCGCCGGAATTGACCTTGTCGTCGGTTAACAGCCCCATCCCAGAGAACTCTCCGGAGACGGTGGTGGCTGTTTTCAGTATTTCCGATTTAGACTCTGGGGACAATGGGAAGATGATGTGTTCCATCCCGAACAATCTCCCTTTCGTCCTGAAACCCTCGGTGGAGAATTTTTACACTCTTGTGACAAACACAGCTCTGGACCGAGAAAGCAGAGCCGAGTACAATGTCACCATCACCGTCACCGACCTGGGGACCCCCAGGCTGAACACCGAGCACACCATAACCGTGCGCGTCTCCGACGTCAACGACAACGCGCCCGCCTTCACCCAGACCTCCTACACCCTGTACGTCCGCGAGAACAACAGCCCCGCCCTGCACATCGGCAGCGTCAGCGCCACCGACAGGGACTCGGGCCCCAACGCCCAAGTCACCTACTCGCTGCTGCCGCCCCAGGACGCGCGGCTGCCCCTGGCCTCCCTCGTCTCCGTCAGCGCCGACCACGGGCAGCTGTTCGCGCTCAGGGCCCTGGACCACGAGGCCCTGCAGGCCTTCGAGTTCCGCGTGCGCGCGGCCGACGCGGGCTCCCCGGCGCTGAGCAGCGAGGCGCTGGTGCGCGTGCTGGTGCTGGACGACAACGACAACGCGCCGTCGGTGCTCTACCCGCGCCACAACGGCTCGGCGCCCTGCACCGAGCTGGTGCCCAGGGCGGCCGAGGCGGGCTACCTGGTGACCAAGGTGGTGGCGGTGGACGGCGACTCGGGCCAGAACGCCTGGCTGTCCTACCAGCTGCTCAAGGCCACGGAGCCCGGGCTGTTCGGCGTGTGGGCGCACAACGGCGAGGTGCGCACCGCCAGGCTGCTGAGCGAGCGCGACGCGCCCAGGCACAGGCTCGTCGTGCTGGTCAGGGACAACGGCGAGCCGCCGCGCTCGGCCACCGCCACGCTGCACGTGCTGCTGGTGGACGGCTTCTCCCAGCCCTACCTGCCGCTCCCGGAGGCGGCCCCGGCCCGCGCCCAGGCCGACTCGCTCACCGTGTCCTTGGTGGTGGCGCTGGCCGCGGTCTCGTCGCTCTTCCTGCTCTCGGTGCTGCTGTTCGTGGCGCTGCGGCTGTGCGCGAGGCCCAGGGCGGCGTCGGGGCCCGAGGGCCACTTTTCTGGGCACTTGGTGGACGTGAGTGGCACCGGGACCCTGTCGCAGAGCTACCAGTACGAGGTGTGTCTCATGGGCGACTCTGGGATAAATGAGTTTAAGTTCTTGAAGCCAATTCTCCCCAGTGGTCTTGTTCAAGACATTGAGCGGGATTAGAGCAAAACTCCAATAGCTTAGATTTTCACTAAAGAAGAAAAAGTAGTTAGGCATGTTGTCTATGAGTATTTACTTTATATTGATATGTCTTTATTTGGTACAGCAAATTGTTTTTATGTTGCTTCCAATGTAATCACGCATATTCTCCTTTTTTCATCTGCTTTTTATCTTGCTAAAGTAATATCAACTTATCCCTTTTTTCCTAATACCCCGGCAAAAATAAATTCATTTTATTTTAAATTGTGATTTCAAATAGGCTTGTTTGAATGAATTAATTTCAAATTCAAATTCTAAATTCCAAAGCAATGTAGAGTTCCAACCCATCAATCTTAGATTTAACTTTGTTGAACGTATTTATGTAATGCTCTGCATAATGCTCCTAAAGCCACTTTGTCTATGGTTAACGAAGTTTGTAGATAAGGATATGTTTTCTTTGAGATACATCAGTGTACCATTTTTAGAGGCATAGGACTTGAATGAAAGTAATACATTTTCTTCCGTTTCTGTATTGGCACTTACAATGAATATTTCAATATTGCACAGGTTTATAGTGATCATAGGTGGGCAAAAATTAAAGCACTTTATGAAAACTTACTCTCACATTTGCCTGAAGTGTATTTATGATACCTGAGAAAACAATTAAACTCAGGCTATTTTAATCGGTTTGCCACTTGACATGAAGACAGTCTTCAGTAAGGCGTCTGGCGGATTGATCATTCAGTTTGTAAATTGATAGGTAAATGTTATCAGCTTCATTTATTTTTTAGTTCAAGAAAGCACATGTAAATGTGATCTCTAAATGCCTTCTGGTAAAACTAGTGTCCCGTCCAGCCCTACTCTATTATTATTACCTGGTGGCATTTATGTGGTGATAGATGAGGGAAATATTTTCTTTGACTTCGGATTACGTATTATCCTTCTGAGATAAACATTGCCCATCCACTTCAGCATTCTACCTCCTACAGTATAACTAAAAGAAGATGTACAAAGAATAGGGAGTTTTGAAGAGGCCAGAGCAATATCATTATGAAAGTCAAAATTAGCTGAGATTAAGAATCAAATCTGGAAGTAATCAAGACATTAAATTTTCATGGCTATTTTGAGTGAAATAAGAAAAGCTCATTTTTAAGTAACAAAATATTTGGAGTCTACCTAAAGAAACTTACTAGGAAAGTTTCTTCTCGTAGGCATTTTCTCATCCAGAAATAGAACTTTGTGGGAGTTGTTCATAGGGGAGACCAGAAGAGAACAGAAGTTTCTCAAAGATTTTGGAAACTCCAAAAACGGGGAAATAATTTAAGATTACCCTGCCTTCAATCATACATTAAACTCTAGTTATTATTACATTGAAATAGTATCATTTTGTATTATAGTTAAATCCAAATTCGTGAATCCTTCATAATCAGGAGAAAGAATATTTCCTTTTACTAATTACTTGATAGAGATGTTTGAATGTGGCTCTTACAGTTTTTTTTCTTCTTTTCACACTAAACTGAGTTTTCATGAAGATTATCAAGAGCACAGAGAATTCTGACCAAGACTTCTCTTTATTTGCTGATTTAGTCCCAGGTTGTGCAGCACCTGGGAGATATAGTAGAGGATAGTTCTTTTTAAAAATTATTATAGCAGTTGTAGGTTTACAGAAACATCATACAGAAAGTACAATATTCCCATATACTCTCTACACATACAGCAGTTTTTGCATTAGTGCGGTAGCTTTGTTACAATTTGTGAAACAACAGTACCATAATTATACTATTAACTTTAGTACATTGTTTATCTTGTTTTGCACAGTTCAATGGGTTTGGGTCTGTGTGTATGTGTGGTAACATATACAATCTGAAATATCCTTTTTTCCCCCTTTTTGGGGTAATAAATAATCCCAATCTCCATAGGGCCAATTTATTATTTAATGGTCTCTTTTGGCTTGTTGAGATTTCTGGATACTCAGAGAACTTTACTGTATTAATCTCCAATTGGATTCCAAATTGAGTGTTGCTCACATCTTTGATTTCAAAAACAAATAAGAGATTAAACAAAAATAAAGTGTAAAATAATGGCAAATTTCAAGGCCTTTCTGTTTATAAAATTAACTTCCAGAAAACCATATTTAAATTTCCTGGCCTCTAATAGACACAGCTATTGAATTTTGGTTAGACTTAATAGTATCAAAAAAGAAATGAGATATGCATGATCCCAAAAGCTTTAAAAAACTTAAAAAGTAACCAATCATTTATTCTCAAACATAATTGTAGTTAGCGTATTCTCTCTGAAAATACATCAATTCATAAGTAATTTAAATATTTCTTAAAATTCACAATCCAGTTTTTAACACTGAAAGAGAAGGGATGACAATATTAAGTATTTATGTGGGGCTGTTAAAAGACTAATGTTGTTCAAATATCAGCCATCAGAATTTGTGAAGTCATTCACCATACTTTTCATAAATCTCCCTTGATCCTTAAATGCTGCTTCCGTGCAAATGAGGATATTAAAAAACATATGACAGTTTTTCTTCACAGTCCATTATTTTATTATAGGGCTATTTTTTTTTTCTTGGAGTAGGTTGTTAATGCTTTTTTAAACCCAGGAAGCTGTTAGTCATAATTCAGAGTTATTATGTCTACTGCTCATACCCTTCACCAGTGCTTTGGTTATAGCTTTTTTAACATTTAAATTCATTTTTCTTCTGTTCTTTGTTTTTGGTATCCAACAATGTTGATATTAACATATTTTTTCCTTGATTCTTGATGTTCTGTTACTTGCTAAGTTCCACCAACCTAAGATTCACCCAATATACTGAATTTTTTGTTTTCTTAACTATCTTTTTCTGTTTCAAAATTTCCATTTGGCAAGTTTTTATAACTTGTTCTTATTGTGCAATTACCATTTCCTCCTTTTTCTGTTTGACGATAGGAAATATTTTACTCTTAAGTTCTTTCCTTACCTTCTGAGTTTCTATTTTTTTTTTAAGTATCTACTCTTTCATTTGTTGAGCCTATTTTTCATGGTGTTTGTCTTCCTCATGTGCTTGGCAATATTTTACTGAGAACTCATCTCCTACTGGAGGGTTCCCTCATATCAGTACTGGTTTTTATAATCTTGGTGAAGGAGGGAGGGAGAGGAGAAATCTCCAGGTGGTTTCAGCTCCACTTCTGCAAGTCTAAGTCTTAAGTTTAGAAGCTTAGCTCTCTTTGCCACGCACAGGTAGAAGTTTGGATCCAACCCCTACAGATGTGTTTGAACTGAACCAAGTCTCCCTTAGATAGTACTTCTCTGCATTTTCTCTATGAAGCAAAAATCACAGGGAATGTCATTTATTGGTTACCATGGTGTCTGCTAAGGCTTTAGACATGAAAGCAAATAGAAATTGTTAATCTTTTCATCTTGATGGTAAGCAAACTAATTTTGAGAAAAATTGAGTCTCATAGTTGTAACTGAAGTAATTGATTCATGGGGAATACCTACTGGACAAAATAATGATCTTAGTTTAAGTAATGAGTATGTGTGACAATGAGCAGGAAGAGAAAATGTAATCCAAGATATTGCCCCTGAAATAATGGTTGTGAATTTTTAGAAAATGGGATTGAATTCCATCAGTAATGCAAAACTGATTTGTTCCATCCAAGACAATCTCCCCCTCATGAAAGTATCTATCAAGAACTGTATTTCTTGTAACAGAGAGATCAGTGCTGAGTACCATCTCAATCACAGCTAGGGGACCTCCAGGCAGAAATACAGCACAATGTAATTGTACTGGACTTTGACATTGATGACAACTCCCTTGTCTTTATCCAAATCCCATTTACTTCACTAGTCAACAATAAAAGCAGCCCTATCCTGCACATTGGTAGCATTAGTGCCCCAAACAGAGGCTTTTACCTAGGGAATTATACTCAATTTATCTTCTCATTGCTGCCCCAGGACATATGCCTCAACCCTATTTTGTATCAGTCAGCATAGACAAATGGAAACCTGTTTTCTTTGAGGTCCCTGTTTTTTTAAGCCCTTGAAGAGTTTGAGTATTAAAAGAGTTGGAGGCTCCCTGGGGTTGAATTTCACATACAACTTGCTGGATGAAAAAGAAAACCCACTGCAAAGCTATTATATATTTTGCACTAACCTGGAACAAGGTGGGTAGCCTAGGTGGCAACTTGGGCCAAAATTCATGACCATTTTACCAACAACTCAAGGCCTCAAGGTCCTGGATGTTTAGCATATGGGCCTGCAATTTGAAAATATGACAGGTGTGAAGCACATCTAGGTGACAGACATACGTCCAGGCATGATCTGGCACTTATCAAGTACAACAGGAAGCCACCTTTGTCCGCCGTGGTCATCCTACATATTGTTAGAACCTCTCCCAGACTAACTTTTCATTCCTTAAACCATCCACAGAAGCACACTCCAGCTGGAAGGTCTACCATTTTTTTGGTTATTGTCTTGGCTCAGTCTTCTTCATTCAATTCTCTGGGCTCCTGTTCAATGATGTCAAATTTTGGAGGATAAACACAGAACTTTTGATGGACTGATATTCATAAGAAGAGCCCTTTCTAAGCATCTTGGGGATATCAGCACCACTGGAACTAGTTCCAGAGTCATAAGTATGAGAGTTTTCAGACTGGAATATCAAGTAAAGTGGATTAAAATTTCTAAAATTGGACTTGTGGGAAGATGATGGAGTAAGGAGCTTCAGGACTTAGTCCTTCCACCAGAGCAACCATTAAACAGGCAGGAGCTTTCTGAGACAACTATTTTGAAACTCCAGAGGCCAGAAGAATGCTGTACAACATCCAGAGAAGAGTGAGAGGAAGAGGCTGATAAATTATGAGAAAGAATAGCAAATTGGGTGGCTACTGATGCCCATCCCCCACTCTCCAAGCAGGCCACCATGGGGTCCAGCCTATGGCTAGCCCACTAGTGATAGAAAGGGGCATAAACATTCTTTCCCCCAAGACCAGGGGTGGGCATGGCCAATTACTGATCATAGCTTTTGATCAGTGATCATTAGCAACTTTGGATCATTAGAGACTCAGCTCTAAGGAAGGTCATTGTTTTAACCGCCATGAACAAAGGTAGTGGCAGCCACTGTTTCAACCCACCCAGTAGGGTGGAGGAAACTTAGAGATGCTATGATTCCTCGGGGTTATAGGGGAAGTTAGTTGAAGGGCAACATCTTCTGGGCAGGCAAAGTAAGTCCAGCTGTGGGGAGCCCCGGTAAAAGGTCTTGGCACCCTACCTGATAGCCTTTTCAGGGCACACTGGAGCTAGTTTTTGTCTCCTCCATGTATGTCTGGCCTTATTTGGGCTGGAAAGGACTGATTTGAGAAAATCCTGTCCAGCATGTCCTACCTTCTAGAATTTGCTCCAGGTAAACAGAAGCTTTGAAAAGGTCTGACATGTTCCTGGAATTCTAAAAGGACACATGTATAGGGCTTTGTGTATGACCAGGGCTGTGCACATACTCAGGAAAGAGCTGAGAAGGCTGTAAGTTATCACCATTTGCTAATCTTGAGGATCTCTACAAGCAGGAAGTGAAAGCTAAGGCAGAGTTGTTAACTTTCTAGCTGAGAACTGAAGGTGTGCCACAACATGCACATAGACCCTTGGCAAAGACTGAGATAACTACTGGTTCTATGAATGTAAATAAATCTGTCCAGTCATTAACTTACCACTTAACTAACTGAGTAAAGAATTCAGTGGCCACAATTATTTCAGAAAAGT
This sequence comes from Tamandua tetradactyla, assembly GCF_023851605.1. Lineage (NCBI taxonomy): Eukaryota > Metazoa > Chordata > Mammalia > Pilosa > Myrmecophagidae > Tamandua > Tamandua tetradactyla. The sequence continues at coordinate 21,196,221 of NC_135346.1, forward strand.
CACAAAATAAACAACAACAAGAGCAACAACAGAAAACCTTAAAGAGGAGAGAGAATCTGATCACAGAAGTTGCCATATATTATTTAAAACAAACACTTTTCAACAACAACTAGACATTCAAAGAACCAAGAAAGCATGACCCATACACAGAAAAAGTAACCAACAGAAGCTGTCCCTGAAAAAGCCAAACATTGGGCTTACTAGGCAAAGACTTTAAATCAGCTATTTTAAATATGTTCAAAGAATGAATGGAAACCAGGTCTAAAGAATTAAAGGAAAGCATGAGAACAATGCCTTATCAAATACAGAATATCAATAAGAGATGGAATTATTTTAAAAAATAGAAATACAGGAGTTGAAAAGTACAATAATCAAAATGAAAATTTTATTAGAGGGACTCAATAGCATATTTGAGCAGGCACAATGAAGAGAAATGAACAGAGCCTGAGAGAACTGCATGTTTCCACCACCAGGAAACCAGCATACACATAGAGGAGTCCTAGAAGGAAAGAAAAGGGACAAAGGGGTAAATAATAGTAGAAAAGATAATGGTTGCAAATTTCCCGAATTTCTTGAAAAACACTACTCTGCATATCCAAGAAGTTCAATCAATGAACTCCAACTAGAATGAAATCAAAGAGATCTTTACATTGGTCCACCATGATCAAACCATCAAAAAGCAAAGACAAGGAAAGAATCTGGAAAGCAGGAAGAGAGAAGCAACTCATCACATACAAGGGATCCTCAATTAGATTAACATCTGATTTCTCATCAGAAATCACGGAGGTCAAAAGGTAGTAGTTCATACTCAGGGTGAAAATGAAGTGGTATTCCTGTATTTCTAAAGTTTGAAAGACATCATGTTCTACTGTTTTGTCTCACCCAGAGAATGTAACATTTCTAACACTCACAGCCCTGTATGGGATGCACATATGAATAAAACAGGCAAAGAATAATTAATAACCAATGGGTCAGAAAAAATTAAATGAGTCAGGGGTTTGTTTATTAATTGACTTACTAATTTTTAATTACTTTTAAAAAAGGTTTAGGTTGGGAAAAGAAAGCTGTATCTCCAATGCCCATTCCTCTTCCCTAATCCGAGAAGCTGTGTATATTTTTTATATTGAGGTTCTGTGTTATGTTTTGTACTTGGAAAAAAAAAGTTTCTATCAATTTGAAAGAAACAATTTGACAATCACTGTTTAAAAAAAAAACATATTCAAAGTGCGGAAATAAAAAGACTACCAACCAAGAATTCTATATCTAGCAAAACTATCCTTCTAAAATAAGTGAAAATAAGAAATTTCCCAGAAAAACTAAAACTGAGAAAATCTGTCATAAGCAAACCTGCCCTACAAGAAATCCTAAAGGTAGTCCTTTGTGCTGAAATGAAAGGACACTAGAACTTTCATTTAAGTCTAATTCACTTAAAGAGCACCAGTAAAGTTAACTACAAAGCTTTTTTTTAAAAGATGGTATATCCCAGGGATGAATCTGCCCATTGCACCATGGGATCAACCTTGGCATCCCCTGACCAAAAGAGGGAAAAAAAAGTGTAACAAAGTATCGGTGACTGAGAGAGACTTGAGAGGCTACTCTGGAGGTTACTCTTACACAAGCGTCAATTAGACATTGCTAAATATCATAACTTGCCAACCCCCAACCAAAGCCATTCCAGCCAATCCTAAAGAACACCTAGGGCAATATATAAGATTCTACAAAAGTTCCATGCACTAAGGTAACTTTCCAGAAATCTACAACCTCCAGATGGGTCCCTGGATCAGATAAGTCCTGAAACCTACAGGGGCAAGCCTCTCCAGAACAACAGCTAGTTCCATCTCCATACCCCTTATTACTGATAGCCCCTTCCAACATGAAAAAGTTAGAATGGACATAGCCCAAATACCCCTAAAGAGTGGGTGAAAGATGAAAGGTGATGGTGGACTTATACAGAGAAGGTAGGGTTTAACAAAAGAGTATGATTGCTGAATCATTAAATTGATATTTCTTTTAGTCTCCAGTATCTTAGAGCAGCTAGAAGTAAAAACCTAAAATTGTGGAATTAACCCATACCAAACTCTGAAATCTTCTCTACAACTAATTGTTGTGTTGTGCTTTGAAATGTATTGCTTTTTTTGTACATATGTTATTTTTCACAAAAAAGAAAACAGTCAATTGTGATGATAAAAAAAAAAATTATTCCTTCTAGCCTCCAATGTTCTGGAGGAGCTGGAAGGAAAAATCTGAGATGACAAACTTTGGGATCTGTCCTGTAACTACTTGTTGAAGAGTGCTTTGAAAACTACTGCTTTTTTCTTTCTTTTGTATGTATGTTATATTATACAATAAAAATTAAAAATAAAGATGTCATTTTTATACACACCAGCATAAAGGCGAGAGAAGGGAATGGGACTGTATAGGAACAAACTTTCATACTATGGAAATTAAATTTTTATCAATCCAAACTAGATTGTTATAAATTAAGATGTTAACTGTAATCCCCTGAGCAACCAAGAAGAAAATAACTAAAAAAAAAAAAAAACAGTAAAAGAAATGACAATGGAATTAAATGGTTCAAAAGAAAATATCTACTTAACAACAACAACAAAAGAATAAAGTAATGTAGGGATAGAACAAAAAACCATTAGAGATGTGAAAAACAAATAGCAAAATGGCAGACATAAAGTCTATGCATCAATAGCTAAATTAAATGTAAATGGATTATGAACTACAGTCAAAAGACAGAGATCGGCAGAATGGATTTTTAAAAATGGCCCAACTATATATTGTCTACAAGAGACTGATTTAAGATTCAAAGACACAAATAATTTGAAAATAAATGAGTGGAAAAAGATATACCCTGTAAACAGTATCCCAGAGCTGGAGTGGCTATATTAATATCAGATAGGACAGACTTTGAGACAGACCTGTTACTAGAGACAAAGAAGGATATTTTATAATGATGAGAGGGTCAATCCATCAAGAAGATATAACAATTATAAATATATATGCATATAACAATAAACATAAATAGGTAAAACAAAACTGTCAGCACTGAAAAGAGGAAAAGATAATTGAACAATAATAGTAAGATTTCAATACCCTACTCTCAATAACAGATGGATAAAATTTCAGGAAGAAAACAGAAGACTTGAACAACATTAAACCAGCTAGACCTAACAGACATTATGCCAATGCCATATCCCTTACATGAATTAATAGGAATGGAATCAAAGTAAATTAATTGAATGTTCTTAGCATGTATTATATTCTCATATCTCAGAACCTGTACTCATTTTCAGACATTCATGGCCGATGTGTGATGTGATACTAATGTGCTTATATAGGTAGAGTCATCATTGTTTAAATGGATTAATTTATTAACTTATTCAACTGATATTTATTGACTACTATAATCCAGGCTTCTTCCAAAAATAGTTTTTGCTAATCTTTCCATCACCATAAGAATCTGAGGTTATTTACATACTTTTAAAAAGTATTCATCAAAGGAAATTATTTGCTTTTATTGTAAAAGCTGCACTGGGAGCTCACTTCATTTTATCTGTATAGTTTTAAAAAAGGCAGCTACATTCAACTGAGGGTTAAAGAAGATGCTTAAGGGGGGGAAAATTTATATGTGCCAAGGTAAGAAGTATTCCATCCAATATCCTAACTGTAACCAATACACTAGTCAACTGTGTCTCAGTGTTTCCCTCTTCTTCAGTGTATCTGGGAAAGCTCAACTGTTGCAGACTGTGCTGAAATCAACTTAATAGTCTCCCTTCTTTACCATATATGATTGGGCAAAGCCTGAGGCTTTTAAAATGTTTTAAATCTGTGCTTCTTGTTTTCCCAGAATCAGCTGGTCACGCAATATGATAACTGGGACACAAAGGATGACTATGTTAACAGGCAAACTTATAAAATATAATTTGTATCTATTTAGCTAAATAAGCTGAAGCTTAAATCCTCTTTTCGTTAACAAAATTCCATGGTTTTTAATCACTTGATTTTATCTTGATATTACCCTGATAATAGCTATAAAGAATAATCAAGTTCTACCACTTCAGTTTCCCTATCTGTAAAACCCTTTTCATTTCCCCTCCATTTTTATGAATCTAGGATTCAAATACTATTTGCTTTCTAAATTGAATGTGGGTTCGTTGTAATAAAGCGATATGTCTCTATTTAACTGTTTTAGGATTTGCAGACCAGCAGAGGAAATAAAACCCATGGTCTGATGAAACAGTTTCCCTTTAGGTCCGTGTGGTATAGAACACATTAAAAAACTTTTGCATCATCATAAAGTACTCACATACTTGGGAGAAAAACAGATATGTTATGAATTAGATTGAAATTTTATAGGAGGTTAGCTTCCAAGCTTAAAGTGCGCAAAGGGGAAATGCAGTTCTTTTAAGTTGCACTGACAGGAGTGTGGAGAGACTGAGATATCCTTTTGCTTTCTGCTCACAGAAGTTCTCGTTCATGCAATTTAAAGGAAAAACATTATAAATTACACAATTCAATGTAATAAAGTTTATAAAAGCCCTATACACTAAAAAAAATGGTTTGGACACTTCCAAAATGTGCCTTGACTTACAAACACTAAGACGCAGGGTGGCGCTGCAGGCTAAGATTGTGAATAAAGAGCCCTAAAAAGCTTGCAGATTCCTTTGTGCTGCGAGACAGAATAAAAACACACGGAAGAAGCTTTGCAAGCAGCTCCGGGTTACCAACAGATTTGGGGCAGCATTATACTACATGGAATTAAGGTTAAAAACAACTTTGTTACAATTTCTCCAAACAAGAAATCAGGATTGAAAGTTCCCAGTCTTTTCTGGTTGCTAAAAGGGATTATACACACCGGGACTCCAACATGAAGACGCTAGAGAGAATTCAACTAAACAGGCAAGTGATGGCCTTTATTTTGATGGTGGTGATCTTGTCTTGGGCTCACTCCGAGCCTATTCGTTATTCTGTGCTGGAAGAAACAGAGAGCGGCTCCTTGATAGCCCATCTAACCAAGGACCTGGGCCTGGGAACTGGGGAGCTGGCTGCCCGGTCGGCCCGGGTGGTCTCTGACGATGACAAGCAGCGTTTGCAGCTGGACCGTCAGAGTGGAGATTTGCTTCTGAGGGAGAAATTAGACCGGGAAGAGCTATGTGGTCCTATTGAACCGTGTGTTTTGCATTTCCAAGTGTTCCTGGAAACACCAGTGCAATTTTTTCCAGGAGAATTATTGATCCAAGACATAAATGACCACTCTCCAGTATTTCCTGATAGGGAAATGCTCTTGAAAATTGTGGAAAACAGCCAGCCAGGGACTCTATTTCCATTGAAATTAGCTCAGGATTTGGATGTGGGCAGCAATGGTCTTCAAACATACAAGGTCAGCCCCGAGTCTCACTTTCACGTTCTCACTCGAAATCATAGTGACAGCAAGAAATACCCAGATTTGGTGCAGGACAAACCGCTAGATCGAGAGCGACAGGATGAGTTCAGCTTAACCCTTACGGCTCTGGATGGCGGGTCTCCACCCAGGTCTGGGACTCTCCTGATCCGAATCCTGGTCGTGGACGTCAATGACAATGCTCCTGAGTTCGTGCACTCGCCATATGAGGTCCAGGTCTTGGAAAACAGCCCCCTTGGCTCCCCAGTAGTGAGCGTCTTGGCTAGGGATGTAGATGCTGGAAACTTCGGGAGTGTTTCTTACAGCTTATTCCAAGCAACAGATGAAATTAAACAAACTTTCTCAATAAATGAAGTCACAGGAGAAATCCGACTGAAAAATAAGTTGGATTTTGAGAAAATTAAGACTTACCACGTGGAAATTGAGGCCACAGATGGAGGGGGCCTCTCCGGGAAAGGCACTGTGGTCATAGAGGTGGTGGATGTGAACGACAACGCCCCCGAACTGACCATATCCTCAATCACCGGCTCCATCCCCGAAAATGCTCCTGAGACTGTAGTCGCTATCTTCCGGATTCGAGATAGAGATTCTGGAGACAACGGAAAGATGGTCTGCTCTATTCCAGATAATCTGCCATTCATACTGAAACCGACTTTTAAGAATTTCTACACCCTGGTAACAGAGCGCCCTCTGGACCGAGAGAGCAGAGCCGAGTACAACGTCACCATCACCGTCACCGACCTGGGGACCCCCAGGCTGAAAACCCAGCACAGCATAACCATGCGCGTCTCCGACGTCAACGACAACGCGCCCACCTTCACCCAGACCTCCTACACCCTGTACGTCCGCGAGAACAACAGCCCCGCCCTGCACATCGGCAGCGTCAGCGCCACCGACAGGGACTCGGGCCCCAACGCCCAAGTCACCTACTCGCTGCTGCCGCCCCAGGACGCGCGGCTGCCCCTGGCCTCCCTCGTCTCCGTCAGCGCCGACCACGGGCAGCTGTTCGCGCTCAGGGCCCTGGACCACGAGGCCCTGCAGGCCTTCGAGTTCCGCGTGCGCGCGGCCGACGCGGGCTCCCCGGCGCTGAGCAGCGAGGCGCTGGTGCGCGTGCTGGTGCTGGACGACAACGACAACGCGCCGTCGGTGCTCTACCCGCGCCACAACGGCTCGGCGCCCTGCACCGAGCTGGTGCCCAGGGCGGCCGAGGCGGGCTACCTGGTGACCAAGGTGGTGGCGGTGGACGGCGACTCGGGCCAGAACGCCTGGCTGTCCTACCAGCTGCTCAAGGCCACGGAGCCCGGGCTGTTCGGCGTGTGGGCGCACAACGGCGAGGTGCGCACCGCCAGGCTGCTGAGCGAGCGCGACGCGCCCAGGCACAGGCTCGTCGTGCTGGTCAGGGACAACGGCGAGCCGCCGCGCTCGGCCACCGCCACGCTGCACGTGCTGCTGGTGGACGGCTTCTCCCAGCCCTACCTGCCGCTCCCGGAGGCGGCCCCGGCCCGCGCCCAGGCCGACTCGCTCACCGTGTCCTTGGTGGTGGCGCTGGCCGCGGTCTCGTCGCTCTTCCTGCTCTCGGTGCTGCTGTTCGTGGCGCTGCGGCTGTGCGCGAGGCCCAGGGCGGCGTCGGGGCCCGAGGGCCACTTCCCCGGGCACTTGGTGGACGTGAGCGGCACCGGGACCCTGTCGCAGAGCTACCAGTACGAGGTGTGTCTGACGGGAGACTCTGGAACTGGTGAGTTCAAATTCCTGAGGCCGATTATCCCCAACCTCTTGGTTCAGGACACTGGGAGAGAAGTGAAGGAAAATTCCAACTACAGGAATAGCTTTGTATTCAGTTAAGTATTATATTGGTGCAGTGAACCTCTCTTTTTTTTTTTTTTTGGCAAAATAAACTCCCACTGCAATGTCCTTCTTTTAAGAAATTGTGTTGCTATTTAAATATCGTACTACTCTTCCAAATGTATGCATGTCTCATAGAACTCATTTCTTTTTTGCTTTATTATTGGTATTAATTATACTTACTAGTTTTAGTTATACTAGGTACTATGTATATTTTGGCATAGTTGACATCATCAAAAAGTTAATCTTTCCCTAACTCTGAATCACTGAAGTGTAATGAGAAATGTTATTTTAATGAATTTCTTAAATTAGTTAATATGCCCTATTAGTTAAAACTTTAAACTTGTATGTAATATTGAATTTCTGTATGTTCTGTTGTTGTTGTTGATGCAAAACTTCATCTGTTCAAGGCCAGGGTGTTGGAAATTCTTTATCACTACCCAGGCGTTTCTTCTTCACTGCTCATGCCTAAACTACCTGAATAGCAGGAGCACAAAATTCAGCATATTAATTTTTTCCATATGTTATATAAACATGCCCATCATTAAAATATTAAATATCCTAAAATTGTGACCATTCTCCCATTATGAGCACTACATATGCTAGCGATTATCCTATTTTATTTGGTTGCTATGGAATGCTACCTACCTGGCAGATGGTAAATGCTACATAAACACTCCCTATTACTAAAATTTTTTTAAATGTTGATAATTTCTAAGTAACAATTAAAGAGAAAAACTCACATAACTTTTCATCTCCCTCATGAAGTAAAACTGTTAAGTCACCGTTTGATATAACCCTTTAAAAATAAATCTCAGAGGGCGGGCAATGGTGGCTCAGTGGCAGAGTTCTCACCTGCCATGCCAGAGACCCGGGTTTGATTCCCCATGCAAAAACACCAAAACAAAACAAAAAATAAATTAAAAAATCTCTAGAGCCTTAAATAAACCCTAAATCCTTTCAGAGAATTCAACGGTATCATATGTCTCTTTGCTCTTCATTTTGCCCTATAACTAGAAGTTCAAATGTAGATTAATGTATGCATTTCTCTTTGTTTTTCTGCAGATTTACTCACTTTTCAAAAGATTTAGGGAATTTCTTCTGAGTCTTTGGCTATTCTTTTCAGGTCTTATTATTAGGTTATATCAGACTTTTTACTTTGCAGACATGGACAATTCTTATCAGCAATATAGTGACGTATTTTTGATGTTCGAGTTATCTTATGTTTTGTTCTTCAATGTAGACTTAAGATATTTTGTATAAATTTGCTTTTTTCAATCATGCTCAAGTTGCATTTCTATGAAATAAATATTCATTTAGCCCCATATAAATGAACTAGTAATGAATTTTTCTGAATTGTAATTGTTTTATGGTGTTTTCAATGAATCAAGTAAGCTGATAGTGTGATTTCCAGCTTGTTAAATTTATATGGATATAACTTTAAACACGGTTCGTTGGACTGGACATTTGGCACAAGGTGAGCAATTGAAGGACATGTTTTATAATATAAAATATTTATTTCTAAATCTCAAATATCATTCTACCAAAGTTTATGTAACTGCATTTTCCCCTGAATTACTCTTTTCCCTAAAGATATAATGAAATAGAAAGGGGAAATACTGAATGTTAAATTTCATTCCGGAAATATAGCTTTTAATCTTCATCCAATCTAAAAATTGAAGTAAGGCGGTAATAAAAGTGTGAACCAAATTAAACACAAGCAAATATATAAGATATGAATATGATCCTTTTAATCTCCTTGCAAAAAAACTATGGTACATCTTTAATTTTTCCACTTATCATTAGTTATTTAAATTTAAATGTAATGGCTTTTATGTGTGATAACCAGTAAGAAATTTGATTGGCGTTTTCACCAGTCTATTTCAGCCACATGGAAATCCAAGTTACTTGTTTTGTTTATGCCAGGATACCCCAGTTTGAAATCTCCCCCACATGAGACTTCCCCAATAAGCATCCTGAGTCCACCTTATCTTGGTGTACTCCTAAAGCACAAATCCTTCCTTGCTCTCTAGAGGCCATCACTAGACTTCAGTGTAGAATACATAGATCCACATTTTGAAGCTCAGTTATTATTCAAAATTCAATTATTAGAATTTATTAGTAATTGTGATCTGAATGCATACCTTCAGAAAACTAGGCTAGTTCTCTTGTTGCAAAACAAAACAGAATGGAAGCCAAACATCTTGATAATCATACCCATTTCAATCTTATTTTCTCAAATGTTTCTATTATATATGCATAGTTTACCATTCTTTTGTTGTTGGTTTTAGACACAGTATTATAGTGAGTTTAACACATGCTGGTGGGGGTGGGGCAGAAATTCTGGAAGCAGTGTAGACCACAATTACTTCACCTCTTTCTTTACTATTTATTATTCTTTTTTACTATTACTATTACAAGTTACAAAAAAATAGTTTTAAGTAATCTGAGGTCAAAAGTTATGCAGATATTTGGTGTAATTCTGCTTTTAGGTTAGATGGATTATCTAGCAGCAGAAAACAACCATAAAAGCCAATTAAAATTCAGAAATCATCTGTTTGAAGCATCAGATAGCAGATGATATCATAAGAACTGAAGGGGCTCTGATTCCCAAAGCTAAGTCCTTGGACATGTGACCCGACTTCTAAAGTCAGGTTTACTCTGAGGACATTTGCTAAGTCTGAGAACAGGCAAATGGCTCCTGCCATGGGTGAGTAATTTCAGTGACCTTTGTCAGACTGGAGGGGTCAAGCTCATGGCCAGCTTTTCCCCTCAGGACACTTGTCAACTATGGGGTAGCCCCAGGAAGAAGACTAAAAACCTAAGCGGAAAATTTTTGAAGAGCAGAGTGATTCGAGTTTGGGACCAGTCATGGGAAGAGACTGTGGTGACTATACCAAGTTCTCAACTGAAGATTCCAGGGGCTTATCAAGACTGCAAAGAACCTTGAGTATTCACAGTACCTGTTTAGATTACAGTGATTTGATTAGGCATTATTTTATCAAGCTAGAAGAGTAAAAGGTGAACTCTTTTGGAAGAAGATATTATATAGAGCCTGGATAGCTTTTTGCATAAATATCTAGCATTCTATTAAAAAAATTCTAGGGACACACACACACAACTGGATGGCATGAATCAAACCTGGGGACAAAATTGACAACACAAGCACTCCACAAATGATCCAGATACTATCATTAACTGACAATTATGTTAAAATATGTATGACTAATATGTTAAAAACAAGGAAAGATAGAAAAAAACAGAGAAAAAGACAGAAAATTTCACCCACGTATTGAAATTTTAAATTTTTCATTAATTCAAAAATTGAAAAATACAGTATCTGAAAGTTAAAACTATTTAGGATTAGTGAACGTCAGGCCAATATAAAATATCCAAACAGAAGCACAGAGGAAAAATGAAGAATACAAAGCAGAGCATTACTGACATGTGAGACATAATGAAAAACCCTAACATGCATGTGATTGGAACACTATAAAGAAGAGAGAATAAGAATGAGGAATAAGCAATATATGAAGATAAAATGAACAAGAATTTTCCAAAATTGATGAAAAATCTTAACCCCTCAAGAAGTTCAGTAAAACCCAATCAGGATAAATAATAATAATAATAAAAGGACTGTATTATAGAAAGAATGCTGAAGGTCAAAGTCAAAGAGAAAATCATAAAAGTTACTACAAAAATGACACATTACCTTCAATGGAGCAACAGCAAAATGGAAAGGTGAGTTCTCAACATAAATCAAGAAACTAGAAGACAAAGGAATGTTGTCTTTCAAGTTCTGAAAGGAAGTAACTACCAAACTAGAATTCTATTAGCAGCAAACATTTCCTTCAAGAAGGAAGTTTTCAGATAAACAAAAACTGGGAGAATTAATTGCAGTCACACCTGATTTTAGGAAATCAACCCTTATGGAATCACAGAATGGAAGGAAGGAATGAAGAGCAGCAAAAAGTGCAAATATATGGGTAAATATAAATGAATAGTGACTGAATATTGATTATACAAAGCAATTTTTGTAGTTCTTGAAGGATTTGAAATATTTGTAAAATTTTTATTCATAACAATAGTGTAAAAGGCAGATGGGGTAAATGGAGTTAAAGCGTTCTAAGGGTCTAAGCATTATCAAGGAAGTAGTACAATTAAGTGATTTGTATTAGACGCTTATAAGTGAAAAATGCATGCTGTGATATCTAGAACACCACTGAAAGAATAACTTAAAAATTTATTAAATGGAAAATATGTATTTGAATAATAAAAAAGATAAAAATATTTAGAAAAAAGAAATGCAAGGGACAAATAGAGAAAATAATTAAATGGTCAATATAAATGGGAAGACATCAGATAGTGCATTAAATGTAATTGGACTAAATAATCCAATTAAAACCCAACTCATCAGACTGGATTTAAGAAAAATTCAGCTATGTTTTCTCTCTCTCTCTCTTTCCCCCTTTCTCTAGTGTAGCTGTATTCACAAAAGACAAAGGGAACTTTAAGGAAAGATGCATTACTAGAGATAAAAAGAGACATAATATTATAATAAGACTTAAATCTACCAGAAAGATCTCCTAGTTCTAGTATAAAGTTAAATTGACAGAACATAAAGGAGAAATAGACAAATCCACAATCATAGTGGGAGACAACACAACTCTCTAATACCTGATAGAATAAGCTGACAAAAAATACAATAAGAATATAAAATAATTGAGCAATACAGACGTCATATTTGAGTAAATTGGCATACGTAGCACCCTGAAGAGTGCATACTTTTTATGTGACACAGAATATATCAAAATTGTATTCTGGGTCATAAAGCAAGCCTCAAAAAATAATTGGAATGACTCAGAGTATGAATTCTGACTGGAGTAATATTAAGCCAGAAATTAAAAACAACAAAAAATCCCCCAAATATTTCAAAATTGTATTATATAACCTATGGGTCAATAAGAAATCACAACAGAACATTTACAAAATATGTTGTACTGGGTAAAAATTAAGATCTGACATAATCGGGGCTTATAGAGAAATTTAATTCTTTACATGCACATATTATAAAAGAAGACTAAAAGCCAATAATCAAAATTTTAATCTGTAGAATCTAGGAGAAGAACAGAGCAAATCAAATGCAAATAAAGATTAAAATAAAAATTGACAGAAATCAATAAAATAGACAATAAATAGGTATCAGAGAAAATCAACAAAGCCATAGTGATTAATAAAATTAAAATCTCCTAGTAAGATTAATCATGAAAAAAATAAAACACCAACTACCAATATCAGGGATGAAGGAAGGTACATCACTACCAATTCTACAGTTATTACAAAAAGATTTTTAAAAGGGGATATTATGAACAACTTTATGATAATAAATTTGACAGTTTATGTAAAATGGACAAAATCCTTTTAAAGCACAACATCAAAACTGATGAAATAGAAAAAGATTAATCATATCTGTTAAATATATTAACATTGTTATTAAAAAACTCCTACTCCAATATACACCTGTGAATTTTTCCAAATATTTATGAGAGAATTAACATCAATTCACAAAATTCTTTCAGAAAATAGAAAAATAGGAACTATTTCCTAAATCATTCAGCTACCAGCATAACATTGATATCCAAACCTGAATAGGAAAGGAAATTATAGACCAATCTCTTTTATAAAAATAGATGGCTAAATTCTAAACAAAATATCAGCAAATAAAAGTCCCTTGCGGGATTGGAGAAAAACTATGGAACTATTAAACTGGGGAAACCCCTGATACTGTCTCAGACATTAGGGACTCCCAGGTCAAGAGGCCAAGCCCTTGATCTTGAGGGTTGTTCTTATGAAGCTTATTTCTGTAGTGGAGAAGCTAAGGCTTCCTATAGTTATGCCAAAGAGTTACTTCCAGTAAACCTTTTTTGTTGCTGAAATGTGGCTTCTTTCTAAGCCCAACTCTGCAAGGAAAATCATTGCCCTCCCCCCTATATGGGACATGAGATATCCAGGAGTGAAAGTCTCCCTGGCGATGTGGGATATGACTCCCAGGAATGAGACTGGTTCTGGCACCCTGGGATCAACAATGCCTTTCTGATCAAAAGGGGGAAAAGAAATGTGAAAAATAAGTTATCAGTGGCTGAGAGAGTTCAAATACTGTCAAGAGGCTATTCTTGAGTCTACTCCTATGCAAGCTTCAGCTAGTTACTGCTAATTCCTATGGTTTGCCCAAACCCAAACAAAACCATTCCTGTTAACCCTAAAGAACACCTAGGGCTCTATCTAAGATTCTACAAAAGTTTCACACACTAAGATTACTTTCCAGAAACCTAAAACCTCCAGATGGTTCCTAGGCCAGATAAGCCCTGAAACCCAAAGGGGTCAGCCTCTCCAGAATATCAGTTATTTCTATCTCCCTATCCCATATTGTTGATACCCTTTCCAACATGAAAAAGTTAGAATGGCCATAGCCCAAATACCTCTAAATATTGAGAGAAGGATCAAAGGATAAGGAGGAGTTGGTAATGGAGAAGATAGGATTTAACAAATGAGTAGGACTGCTAAATCATTATATTGATATTTCTTTTAGTCTCCAGTGTCTTGGAGCAACTACAAGGAAAAACCTGAAATTGTGGAACTGTAACCCATAGCAAACTCTGAAATCTGTTCTATAACTACTTGGTACAATGTACTTTGAAATTTATTGCTTTTTGTATATATATTATATTTCACAATAAAAAATGTTTAAAATTTTCAGTAAATAAAATTCAGAGATATATAAAAAGGAAATAATACATCATGAGACATTAGGGTTTGTTTCAGGAATGCTGAAATGTGGTTTAATATTTGAAAATTAATCAATGCAAGTTACCACATAAACAAATAAAAGAAAAAAACTATTATTTCAATGGATGCAGAAAAAGTCATTTGGTAAAACTCAACACACATTCATGGAAAAATTGTAAGCAAACTAAAAATAGAAGGGAACTTTCATAATGTTTTTAGAAAACCTACAGTAAACATCATCATTAATGGTAAATTATTGAAAGTTTTCCCCTAGAGATCAAGAATGAGACAAGGATGGCTACTGTAAATACTTTGATTCGGTATTTAGTTGTAAGTCGTAGCCAGTGGAATAAGACAAGAAATAAATAAAAGACATGGTAATTGGAAAAGAAGAAATAAAAATATCTTTTTAAAAATTGGTATGATTGTATACATAGAAAGTCAGAAAGAATCTACAGTTAGAAAAAATAAGTGAAGTTAGCAATGCCACTAGATACAAGATCAACATTTAAATATATACGGTATTTATAGCCATAACAGACAATGAAAAATTTAAAGTATTATTTACATCATCAAAAATAGCAAATACCTCAGAACAAATCTAATAGAACATATGTTAAGACCTGTACACTGAAAGTTGTAAAACATTAGTGAGAAAATGTAAAGATCTAAATAAATAGAGGGATATACAATGTTCAGTCATTTCAAGACTCAATGTTGGAATAAATCAGTTCTTCCCAACTTGATCTACAGATGCAATAAAATCTAAACAAAGTTTCAGCAGATTTTTTGTGTGTGAAAATTGGCAGGCTGAATCTTAAGTTTATATGGAAATGCAAAGGAACATTAATAACTAAAATCATGAAGAAAAGTAATAAAGCTGGAAGAATTACCTATAACATTACAAAATCTATTATAAAGCAATAGTAATTAAGATAGTATGGTATTGCAGGATAGACAAGGAGAAAAATGGAATAATAAGAGTCTTGAATAGACCTACAAATATAGAGTCACCTGATGTTTGGAAAAGATGACACAGCAGAAACAATGGGGACTGCATCCTTTTCAATAGATGGTTGTGTTAGTTAGATTCAGTTGTCAGCTTGGCCAGGTGAGCATAGCTAGTTTTATTGCTGCGGACATAAGCCAATGGTACCTGAACCTCATCTGTTGCTAATTACATCTGCAGTCGGCTAGGAGGCGTGTCTGCTGCAATGAGTGACATTTGACTTAATTGGCTGGTGCTTAAATGAGAGAGCTCAAGGTAGCACAGCCTAAGCAGCTCGGTATTCCTCATCTCGGCACTAGCAGCTCAGCCCAGGCCTTTGGAGATGCAGAAAAAAGTCACCCCGGGGAAAACTGTTGGAACCCAGGGGCCTGGAGAGAAGACCAGCAGAGACTGTCCTGTGCCTTCCACGTAAGAAAGAACCTCAGTGGAAAGTTAGCTGCCTTTCCTCTGAAGAACTAACAAAATAAATCCCCTTTTATTAAAAGCCAATCCGTCTCTGGTGTGTTGCATTCCGGCAGCTGGCAAACTAGAACAATGGTGCTAGGTCATTTGGATATTTATTAGAAAAAAATTTTTTGACCTTAACCTCACTCATATGAAAAACTTAATTTCAGGTAGATTATAGCTCTAAATGTGAAAACTAAAGTAGTGAATCTTTCAAAATACATCATACAGAAATATCTTCATGACTTCACGGTATGAAAAAATTTAAACAGGATGCGAAACTCGCTGACAATAGATGAAAAATATTGACAAATTATACTAAATTAAAATGATGTTTTGCTCCCCAAAAGACACCATAAAAGAGTTAGAGTGCAAGCCATAGAGTGGTGTAAGATATTTGCAATACATACATCTGGAAAAGGGTGACTATCTACAACATATAAAGAATTCCTACAAGTCAATAAGCAAAAAGGCAAATGCCTCAAATAGAAAAGTGTACAAAAGACAAGCATTTCGCAAGAATTTATCCTAATGGCCAATAAACATGTGAAAATGTGCTCAATTTCATTAATCCCCAGGGAAATACTAATTAAAGTTACCAATATGTACCATCACATAACCACCAGAGTGGCTAGAATGAAAAAAATACCAAATGTTGTCAAGGATGTGGAGCACCTGGAACTTTAATGCTTTGCTGGTATTGGTACAACCACTTTTGAAAACTGTTTGGCAATATCTACTAAAGCTAAATATATCTGCACACCATAGCAATCCCACTCCTAGGAACATGTTCAACATAAGTGCATACATATGGTCACCAAAAGACATGTGTAAGCATGTCCATAATAACAACACTGTGTATAATAGCCCCAACTGGAAAAACCCCATTGTCTATCAACTGGAGAATGGATAAACAAATTGTAGTATGTTCATATAACAGAATAACATTATGCAGTGATAATAAAACAAATTAGATCAACATGCATCAGAGGAATTTTATAAATATATTGCTGAATGAAAGAAGCCAGACAAAAGAGTAAGTACTCCATAATTCCATTTATAAAAGTTAGAAAAAAAAAGCAAAAAAACATTTTGATTATAGAAGTCAAGATAGTACTTACCTTTGGGGAGAGCACGGATGGGGAAAGATAATGAACAGAATATGGCAGGAGGCGGCTTCTTGGGTTTGGTAAATTTTTTTTCTTTGGATTCTGCACATACGAGTGTGTTCACTTTGTGAAAGTTCATTGAATTGTAGTTATAATTTGTATGCTTTGCTGGATGCATATATTATACTTCAAAATAAAAATAATTTTTATACATTTTAAAGTTTTGTAAACACCTTTATCGCTTATTTTTATATAATCAAATAAACCCACAAAATAAAGTTTCTTCATGTACTCAAAAGGTACTTTTATGGGGAATACTAATGTATTATTTTAGTTTGTTCTCAAAAGTATTCTTTCACCGAAAATACACTGCAAATGTTCATTTAGAGCATCCAATAACTAAGAATTGGAGATACAGGAGGATTCTATGACTTAAAGGGTTTTGATACATACCAGGATTAGAATTTGGAATGAAATAGTAAATACCATGTGAAATGGTAAATACGGACGCCTGGTGGCGCTGCAGGTTAAGAGTGCGGATACTAGACTCTGCGGATACCTTGGACGCCATTGAGCTGGGAATCAGAGCTCTGAATGTTCACTAAGAGAAGGAAGCGTTTTAGGTAAGATCTAGGAACAGAGATCGTCAGAGAGGGCATCATTCCTGTGCAACTCAGAGTCAAAAAGCTCGAATTCGAGGCTATTTAACCAAACCTTCCGGGCTGATTGAATACGGAGTTGAAGAAACGGCATTCTGGACCAGGGCTGAACAATGGAGACAGCGCTAACGAAAACGTCACGGAAAAGGCAAGTTGTCTTTCTTGCTCTATTGTTGCTTTTGTGGGAGGCTGGCTCTGAATCAATTAGGTATTCCATGCCAGAAGAAACGGAAAGCGGCTCCTTTGTGGCCAATCTGGCAAAAGACCTGGGACTCAGGGTGGGGGATCTGGCCACTCGGCGCGCGCGAATCCATTACAAAGGAAACAAACAGCTCGTGCAGTTGGATGTAAAGACCGGGGATTTGCTTGTGTATGAAAAACTAGACCGGGAGGTGCTGTGCGGGGCAACAGAACCCTGTACCCTGCATTTCCAACTGTTACTGGAAAAGCCGGTGCAGTTTTTTCAAGGTGATCTGCAGCTCACAGATATAAATGACCATTCCCCAGAGTTCCTAGAGAGTGAAATGCTTCTAAAAATCGCAGAGAGCGCCCAGCCAGGGAGTGTGTTTCCTTTGAAAATAGCTCAGGACTTTGACATAGGCAGCAACACTGTTCAGAGCTACACAATCAGCCCCAACTCCCACTTTCATGTTGTCATTCACAATCGAGGAGATGGCAGAAAATACCCAGAGCTGGTGCTGGACACAGCGCTGGATCGCGAGGAGCAGCCCGAGCTCAGTTTAACCCTCACGGCGCTGGATGGTGGGGCTCCGCCCAGGTCCGGAACCGCCATGGTCCGCATTGTCGTCTTGGACATGAATGATAACGCCCCTGAGTTTTTACAGTCGCTCTATGAAGTGCAGGTCCTCGAGAACATTCCCCTCAACTCCTTAGTTGTCGCTGTCTCTGCCCGAGATTTAGATGCAGGAACATATGGTAGCGTAGCCTACGCGCTATTCCAAGGCGACGATGTCATGCAACCATTTGCAATAGATGAAATTACAGGAGAAATGCGTCTAAAAAGGACATTGGATTTTGAGACAGCTCGATATTATAACGTGGAAATTGTAGCCACAGACGGCGGGGGCCTTTCAGGAAAATGCACTGTAGCTGTCGAGGTGGTGGATGTGAACGACAACGCCCCCGAACTGACCATGACCACTCTCACCAGCCCTACCCCAGAAAACTCCCCAGAGACAGTAGTTGCTGTTTTCAGTGTTTCAGATTCAGACTTCGGGGACAACGGCAGGATGGTTTGCTCCATCCAAGATGATCTTCCCTTCCTCCTGAAAGCCACATTCAAGAATTTCTACACCCTAGTGACACAGGGGCCACTGGACCGAGAGAGCAGGGACGAATACAACGTCACCATCACCGTCACCGACCTGGGGACCCCCAGGCTGAAAACCCAGCACAGCATAACCGTGCGCGTCTCCGACGTCAACGACAACGCGCCCACCTTCACCCAGACCTCCTACACCCTGTACGTCCGCGAGAACAACAGCCCCGCCCTGCACATCGGCAGCGTCAGCGCCACCGACAGGGACTCGGGCCCCAACGCCCAAGTCACCTACTCGCTGCTGCCGCCCCAGGACGCGCGGCTGCCCCTGGCCTCCCTCGTCTCCGTCAGCGCCGACCACGGGCAGCTGTTCGCGCTCAGGGCCCTGGACCACGAGGCCCTGCAGGCCTTCGAGTTCCGCGTGCGCGCGGCCGACGCGGGCTCCCCGGCGCTGAGCAGCGAGGCGCTGGTGCGCGTGCTGGTGCTGGACGACAACGACAACGCGCCGTCGGTGCTCTACCCGCGCCACAACGGCTCGGCGCCCTGCACCGAGCTGGTGCCCAGGGCGGCCGAGGCGGGCTACCTGGTGACCAAGGTGGTGGCGGTGGACGGCGACTCGGGCCAGAACGCCTGGCTGTCCTACCAGCTGCTCAAGGCCACGGAGCCCGGGCTGTTCGGCGTGTGGGCGCACAACGGCGAGGTGCGCACCGCCAGGCTGCTGAGCGAGCGCGACGCGCCCAGGCACAGGCTCGTCGTGCTGGTCAGGGACAACGGCGAGCCGCCGCGCTCGGCCACCGCCACGCTGCACGTGCTGCTGGTGGACGGCTTCTCCCAGCCCTACCTGCCGCTCCCGGAGGCGGCCCCGGCCCGCGCCCAGGCCGACTCGCTCACCGTGTCCTTGGTGGTGGCGCTGGCCGCGGTCTCGTCGCTCTTCCTGCTCTCGGTGCTGCTGTTCGTGGCGCTGCGGCTGTGCGCGAGGCCCAGGGCGGCGTCGGGGCCCGAGGGCCACTTCCCCGGGCACTTGGTGGACGTGAGCGGCACCGGGACCCTGTCGCAGAGTTACCAATATGAGATATGTCTGAGAGGAGGTTCTGGGACAAGTGAGTTCAAATTTCTGAAGCCGATTATCCCCAACCTCCCACCCCAGAGCACTGGCAGAGAAATCGAGGAAAATGCCTCCTTCCAGAATAGCTTAGAATTTGATTAAGGATCTGATCATAATGCAATTTGTTCTGTCATTTATCCCTAATATATATATAGAGAGTTTGAGAAGTAATGGGGGAAAATCTCCTATTCAGGTACAACATTGATTTCCTTTTTGTAATGGATTTGTGCGTTGAACTTTGTCTTGTCCACTTTTAGAAAACTCATTTCCACCCATTGCATTTATTTACCTAGCACCCATTCCAAATCCACATACATCATATCATTTTCCTGAAATTCTTTTTTTTTTGTGAGTTGTAGTGATGATGTATCTTCATAAAATAAAATAATTATATTTTCTCTGTAGTTACCCATTCTGTTTTGCCAACACTCTAAATATATTTTATCCTAAACAGTAAAAATAAGTGTCTGCACCATTTTCTTTTAGTTGTTTTCTAAGGAATACATGTGTATGATAAATCAGTAAGAAATCATTAGGATGAAAAGCAACTATCTCCTATTACTCTTCTTTTTCAGGCCTAATCCCTTTAGCACACATTTCTAAACAAGCTATTTAAAATTGACTATAATATATATACAAAGAAGTGCACAAAATCCTCGATGTTTACCTGAGTACTTTTCGCAAAGTGAACATACTGGGCATCTAACACACCCAAGCAGCCTGATGACGAAGTGTATTACTAGCAGCCCTGATGCCACAGAAATTATCCCTAACAGTCACACCCAACCCAAGTAGAACAATTGTACGGGCATCTAATGCCATAGTTCAGTTTTGCCTGTTTTGAATTTATATGTCTGGAATACCAGCTAATAACTGTTTTGTGTCTGACTTTCATGCAACCTTATGTTTGTGATATTTTTCCATGATACTGCTTTTTGACTTGAGTTCTTTCATTCTCGTTGTTGTATAGTGTTCTATTGTTTCATGTACCACAATCTATTATCTGTCTCACTGCAGATGAACATTTGGGTTGGTACCGGTTTTGGCTATCACGGATAGTGCAGCTAGGAACATTCTCGTACATGCCCTTTGGCAAGCATGTGATTTCTGCTCCATACACACCAAGAGGCGGAATTGCTGATTGTTTAGTAAGTACATGTTCACTTGTAGTGGATATTTGCAGGCAGTGTTCTACAGTTCTTGTATACTGTCAGTTTTATTCTTGATCTTTTCTATTCTCCCTGTTCTGTTTCTCTGTACTCCATCTCTATCTCACCTCTGGAGCTTCCCTCTCAGATTTAGAATTTTCTCCTTATTTTAGGTGACTTAAATTTCATAGTGATGCTGTGTTCTTTTTCATTCACTGGGCTCAGTGTACTTGGATATTTTAACAATTCACGCCTCTTCATCTCTGGTATTATTTCATCTTAATATAATTATTTCCTTAATAATCATATTCCTAACTTTGTCTCATTAGTCCTTTCTGAGACTTCTGCTTGTCAGACATCAGACATTCTCAATTGTTTTTCTATATTTCTTATAATTCTCTTTTGTAGTACATCTTTGCCTTTTCCTCTACATTCTGGAGTCTCTTACGTCTTAAAGTATTTCTACTGATTTTTTCATTTTGGTGGCATAGTTTAATCCCTAAGAGCATTCTTATTATCTGATTGTGCCTTTTCCCATAGCACTGCATATTTTTTATGGATGAAATAAATTTTCAAATGTTTCTGAGGGTATTAGATGGGAGTTTCAAGGTTCACTTTATTTCCTGAATTATCTCTTTCTTGCAGATTCCATTTTTCTGTGCTTTTTGTTGTTGTTGTTAATTGTTTGGCGTTTTCATGTGTCTGTTATCTTTTCGTATGTTAGAAAGAAGAAGTGAGTAGCTGGTGTGAAGCATCTATTGTTTTTATAAGTTTTCTCTGCCCTAGTATTATAGGGTGGTTTCCATCTGATTAGAAATTCTGACAGGGTGAGGCAGGGCAGGGCTAGGCTTATCAAATGTCAGATTGCCCTTTAGGGTACATTGTAATAAATAAGCAGGAAGCACTTTTCAGGATGTGTCCCTTCAAATGGCAGAATGATAAGATTTTATGCTGGGATCCCAACATCCCCACTAAATGCCTTAGTGTTCTCGAGAAAATTCCTTCAGTTTCTGTAGAAATGATCATTAAGGTTTTAAAGGGGAGGTCTTGACAGAAAAAACTAACCCATTGCAATACGTTAAATTATTCTTGTTTATATCTCATTTCATCATCAAAGTAATATCACATTTAATCTCATTTAATCATCAAGATAATGATACAATTGGTATTTCCATTTTAGGGATGAACAAATTAGGGCACAGAGAGGTAAAGTAAATTGCCCGAGGCCACCCAGTTAGTAAGTAGTGGAATCAGAATTTAAATTCTGGCAGTCTGATTCCAAAAACATTGCTTTTTTCTTTGTTCTTGTTTTTTTCTATTTTGAAATCTATTAAACATTGAAAAAGTATGATATACATCTTTATATACAATTTAAAATAAATAAATAAGAGGTCATCCATGTGTTCATTGCCCACTTAAGAATAAGAATTAGAACAATGCCAATATCTTGAGTTTCTACAACATACAACCAAAAGAATCTTGAATAATTAACCTAACTCACTGCTGAGGATTGAATCATGTCCCCCACAAAAGACATGTTAAGGACCCAATCCCTGCCCTATGGATGTGAACTCATTTGTAAATACGACTATTGAATTATTAGTTAATTTATGCCTGTGCTTGCTTAAAACTGTTATGGACCCGCAGAAAAGCCATATTCTTCTAATCTAATCTTGTGGGAGCAGATCTATTGTTGGGTGGGAGCTTTTGATTTTGTTGTTTCCATGGAGATGTGACCCACCCAATTGTGGGAGGGACCCTTTTAATGTTTTTTTTAATTGTGAAATGCAACATATATACAAAAAAGCAATAAATTTCCAAGTATATTTTAACAAGTAGTTATAGAACAGATTTTAAAGTTTGTAATGGATTACAGTTCAATGACTTTGTTTTTTCTTCTAGCTGTTCTAAGACACTGGAGATCAAAAGAAATATCAATACAATGATGCAGCAGTCATATTCATTTGTTAAATTCTGTCTTCTCAGTTATACTCCTCCTCTGTTTTTTTTTCTTTTTTGTGATAAGTAACATATATACAATAAATTTCAAAGTACATCACAACAATTAGTTGTAGAACAGATTTCAGAGTTTGGTTTGGGTTACAATTCCACAATTTTATGTTTTTACTTCTAGTAGCTCTAAGGTACTGGAGACTAAAAGAAATATCAATACAATGATTCAGCAATCATACTCATTTGTTAAACCCTACTTTCTCGGTATAACTCCACCAATACCTTTGATCTTTCTTCCACTCTTTAGGGGTATTTGGGCTATGTCCATTCCAACTTTTTCATGTTGTAAGGGGTTGTTGATAATATGGGGTAGGGGATGGAACTAGTTGATGTTCTGGAGAGGCTGGCCCCTCTGCATTTCAGGACATAACTGGTTCAAGAACCTATCTGGAGGTTGTAGGTTTCTGACAAATTACCCTAGTGCATTGAACCTTTGTAGAATCTTATATAATGCCCTAGGTATTCTCTAGGGTTGGAAGGAATGGTTTTGGTTGGGTTTTGGCAAGTTATGAGAGCTAGCAATGTATAACTGAAGCTTGCATAAGAATGATTTCCAGAGTAGCCTCTTGACTCTATATGAATTCTCTCAGCCACTGATACTTCTTTTCCCCTTTTTGGTCTGGATGGCATTGTTGATCCCATAGTGCCAGGGCCAGGTTCATCCCCGGGAGTCATCTCCATGGCACCAGGGAGACTTTCACCCCTGGTTGTCATGTTCCACATAGAGGGGAGGGCAATGGTTTCACTTGCAGACTTGTGGTTAGGGAGAGGGAAGCCACATCTGAGCAACAAAAGAGATGACTCTTAGGCATACGTATAGGTAGACAAAGATTCTCCACTACATACATAAGCTTCACAAGAGCAAGCCTCAAGATCAAGAACTTGGCATTGTAGGTGGGACAGTTTTGATTAAATGATTTTCATAAAGATGTACCCACCCCCATTCAAGGTAGGTCTTAATTAGTTTACCGGAGTCCTTAAAGAGTTCAGGGGGAGAGAGAACTCAGAGCTGACACAGAGACCAGAGAGATGAAACAAAGACACAGATTTTTGGAGATACTAAGTTAAGAGATGAAACTGAGAGTCTGCCCTGGAGAAGCTAAGTGAGGAACCACAGATGCTTAGAGAGAAAGCCACTGGAAACAGGAGCTGAGAGCCATTTGAAACCAGAAACTGGGAGAGAAGGACAACAGACGTCACTATGAGACTTCCATGTGACAGAAACCCCGGATGCCATCAGACTTTCTTCAGAGGTATCTTTCTCTAGATGCCTTAAGTCAGACTATTCATGACCTTAGGACTATAAATTTGTAACTTCAGAAAAGCCTATTCATTTCTACTATCTTTGCATTGTGGCCACCGTAGCAAACTGATGCAGATTTTTGTACTAGGAGTGGGGTGCTGCTGAATTTGCAAATACCAAACATGTTGGAACAGCTCTTTCAATGGATAAGGGGAAGATATTGGAAGAATTGTAAGGAGGATAAATGGAAAGACTTGGAATACTTTGAAGAGACTGTTTGTAGAAATATGGACTCTGAAGACATTTCCAATAAGGCTTTAGACAGAAATGATGAACATTTAGTTGTAAACTGGAAGAAAAGTGATTCTTTGTTTGAAAATGGCAGAGAATTTGGCAAAATTGAGTACTGGCTTTAGATGGAAGACAGAATTTCAGAGTGACAAACTTGATACCTAGCTGAAGAAATTTCCAAACTAAATGTGGGAAAATGCAGCCTAGTTCCTCCTTGCAGCTTAAAGTAAAACGTGAAAGAAAAGAGATAAGCTGAGAACTGAACTCCTGGGGACAAAGAAACCAGAAATTGATGGTCTGGAAAATTCTGGACTTCCAGAAATGGAGACCCCAGAGAATAGTGCCCCATGTGAGGATTTAACCAAACTTAGTACCAGTCAACCATTACAAGACAAACTAGGATTGGAGATGGAGTTAGCCAGAAAGCATCTGTGGAAAGTCCTATTGTCTAATGGTTGTGATCCTTTGTATTGCCTGTTGTGGGATCTGTATAAATGGAATCACTGCCCATATGGACTAAAAGAGACAGAAAAGGGATGGATTGAAGGAAAAATGACTTCAAAGGCAGAACCATGGCAGCTAAGGTCTAGAACCAGGAAATCTCAGGCCAGGAGAATACATCCATCCATGTATGAGGAAACGGTGAGTTGGGAAGCAGAAGGCAGGCCTTCTGCTGCATTACTCTAAAAGAGTGTTGTCCCCTGAAGCCTTAGAGAGGGTTAGCACACTCCCCAGGTATGGGGGAGAGCCTGGCCACTACCCCACTGTTCTAAAGAGGTTAATAGTGTACCCCAGAGATGCCAGAGTCTGGGTGCTTTCCTGATTCTTTAAGAGCATAGGGCTGAGAAGAACGTGGTCTCCCCAATGTTTGGTTATGTTGGAATGCTCACCTCAGTGTTGGGAGAGAGCAGGATCACTGCATAAGCCCTGGGAAAGGATGGCACTCATGCTTTTTCAAGCCCTGAGGATAAATGAATCTCAGATTTTGAAATTTAATGGAGTTTGCCCTGCAGGTTTTTGGAACTGTTTGGGTCCTTTGACCCCTATTTTCCTTCCAGTTTCTTCCTATGGAAATTAGAATATTCATCCTATAACTGTTCTTTGCAACAGATAACTTGTTCTAGGTTTCACAGGTCCACAGCCAGAGAATTTTGCTTTACGAAAAACCACACCTGTAACTGATTTTTTTTTAGTTGGGGGGGGCGGTGCATGATTGGGGAATCAAACCCAGATCTCCCACATGAAAGGCAGGCATTCTACTACTGAACCACCATGCACCTCTGTAACTGATTTTGATGTGACTTTATTCGGTTTTTGACTTTGCATTGCATTTGCATTGTTACTAAAATGATTTAAGGCTTTTGTGATATTGTGATGGAATGAATAGATTTTGTATATGAAAAGAATATGTCTCTTTGGGGCCCAGAGGGTGGAATTTGCTGTTTTGCAACTGTTATGTACCCCAGAATAGTCACGTTCTTCTAATCCAATCTTATGGGGGCAGACTTGTGTTGGGCGAGAACTTTTGGTTAGACTATTCCCATGGAGATGTGGCCCCTGCCCATTCAAGGTGGGTCTTAATTAGTTTACTGGAGTTCTTAAAAGAGTTGTTGGAGAGAGAGAAAGCTCAGATCTGGCACAGAGACCAGAGAGGTGAAACAAAGACACAGACATTTGGTGATGCTAAGCTAACAGATGAAACCCAGAGTCTGTCCCAGAGAAGGTAAGTGAGAAAGCACAGACACTTAGAAAGAAATCCACTGGAAACAAGAGCTGAGAGGGCTGTTTGAAGCCAGAAGCTGGGAGAAAAGGACAGTAGATGTTGCCATTGCCTTCCCATAGAAAGAGAAACCCTGTACACCACCAGTCTTTCTTCAGAGTTGAGGTATCTTTCTCTGGATGCCTTAATTCAGACATCTTCATAGCCTTAGGACTGTAAATGAGTAACTTAAAATCCCTCTCAAAAAAGCCTTTCCATTTGTGGTATATTGCATTCTGGCAGCTTCAGAAAATCAAAACAATGCTCAAAATGAATGAGAATGAGTCTTAATCCAATATGCCTGATGTCCTTAAAAAGTAAAAGAAATAGAACACAAAAAGAGAGTCCCCAGGGAGCAACTAGAAACTGAAAGTTAATGGAAACTGGAGGAGAAAGGTAAAGATGCCACCATGTGCATTACCATGTGATTGATGACAAGAACCAAAGATCTCCAGTGGCCAGCCCCTGAATGCCACAGTCTTTACATAGAAAACATTATCTTACTGACACCTGGATTTTGTACTTCTAGCCTCAAAACAGTAAGTGAATACATTCCCATTGTTTAAACCAAACCATTGTATGGTATTTGTTTTAGCAGTTGGGAGGCTAAACCACTCACTAATAGGGTCAAATTAATCTACTACAGGTAATCCTTTATTTTTCATTACATGTGTATTTAAAAATTTACCTTCAATGAAATGTAAACACTTTTATTTAATCCAAAATAATAAGTCTTTTATTTGGGACTTCCATTATTCAGAATATGGAACATAAATATTTTTCCCTATTTCTCCTGCTAAGTAAGACTGAAAACCTTAGGCATAATATATAAAGCATACACACTCTGAAAGTGGAGTAAAGAAGGTAGACCAGCTAGGAATCTTGGAAGCCAAATAACAATACAGCGGTGAGTTATATGAGCTTTTTCTTTGTTTTGCCTCACATATCCCAAAGTGGGTGTCAGGGAAGCTGGCAACCTGAAAATACAATGGCACAGACCAAAAACAGCCCCAACAAAAGCCTGCTGTTGCTAGCCAAAGGAGCAGAAAGAGGGAGCCTAGAAAGATATAAAACATTTACAAAATAACCACCCCACTGCACCAAACACCACACAAAAACCTGTGGTCACATCCTCACCAGCAAAGGCTGAGTGGGGAGCTTAGACTCCCACACTTGTCAGGTTGTAATGAGCTGCCACAACTCTCCCTGATCCCAGGGTGGTATCAGAGAAAACTGAGTAGGGATTCTGGACTTCCACCCCTAATTGGCAGTAATGAGGCAATCCCTCCTTGTGTATTCAACAGAGGCTAAGTAGGGAAACTGGACTTCTATCACCATCTGGAAGTAACAAGGCAATGGTCCGCCTTCCCCTTCCAACTAAAACAGAAACGAAAATATGACCCAGATTCTCATAACATATTTGGCTAAAATGTCCAGGTTTCAATAAAGAAATCCCTCATCATACCAAGAGCCAGAAAGATTTCAAAGCACATAAAATAGACAATTAAGAGATGCCAACACTGAGATTACAGAAATGTTAGAATTATCTGACAAGGATTTTGAAATAGTCTTCACAAAAATCCTCAATGAGAAATTATTGAAAGAATTTGTGTTTAAGAACACTTGAAAGAAAAGAAAAAATGGAGTTACAGATAGAAAGTCTCAGCAAAGAGCTAGAAGATGCAAAGAAATATCAATGGAAATTTTAGAAATGAAAAATATAACTGATGTAGAAAACAATGAATGGGCTCAACAGTAGCATGCATAGGATAAAAAAAGAATTAGTGAACTGGAAGATAGATTTGAAATTGCCCAATCTGAACAACAGAGGGAAAATGAATGGTAAACATGAATAGTGCTTCAAGGACCTGTGGTACTATAACAAAAGGCATGACATTTGCATCATTGAAGTCCCAGAAGAAAAGGAGAAAGAGGGTAGAGCTGGAAAAGTATTAAAAGAAATAATAGTTGAAAACTTCCCAAGTTTAGCAAAAGATATAAACCTAAAGATTCAAAAGCTGAGAAAACCCCAAACATGATAAACCCAAAGGAATCCATATCATGACACATCATAGTCAGATTTCTCAAAACTAAAGACAAATTTAAAAAATCTTGAAAGCAGCCAGAAAAAAATGACATTTTACCTATAGAGGAGCAACAATTTGAATGACAGTGGATTTCTCATCAGAAACTTTTGAGACCAAGAGGAAATAGCACAACATTTTTCAAGTGCTGAAGGAAAAGAACTATCAACCCAGAATCCTATAAAAGTGAAAAATTGAAGGGGGAAACAAGACATTCTCAGATGAAGGAAAGTGAAGCAGCTTTTAGACTTATCCTAAAGGTATGTCTAAAGGAAGTGCTCTAAAAAGAAAGGAAATGATAAAAGAACAAATTCTGGAACATAAGGAAAGAACATGGTAAGCAAAAACATGGGTAAATACAAAGACTTTCCTTCTCCTCTTGAGTTTTCTTAATTAATTTTGAGGGTTGAAGCAATAATTTTAACATTCTCTGATATGGTTCTAAACGAAGAGAATATTTAAGGCACTTATAAAGAGGGATAAATTTTCTGCACTTCACTTCAACTGATAAAATGATGGCACACTAAGCTATTATTAGTTTTCTTTATACCATCTAATATGTAGAGCAAGCACTAAAAATCTATACAAAGGGATCTATTCAAAAAGAGTATAGATATATAAAAAATGGAATTCTAAAAAAATTTCTAATTACCCACAGGAAGGCAGGAAAAAGAAAATAGAGGAACAAGAAACAGAGAGAAAAAATGGAAAACAAAAAATAAAATTGGAGATTTACTCTCTAACATATCAATAATTACACTAAATGTGAATGACCTAAATAACCTATTAAAAGAAAAAGATTGGCAGAATGTAATTTAAAAACATGACCCAACTATCCTGACTGCAAGAAAATCTCTTCAAATATAATGACATGGGTTGAAAGACTGGAAAAAATATCATGAGAACATTAAGAAAAAAATATATCATGAAAACATTAAGAAAACAGCAGAAGTGGCTATATTAATATCGGATAAAGTTGACCTTGGAACAAAGAAAATTACCAAAGACAGGGAGGACATTAAATAATGATAATAGGGTCAACCCTCCAGGAAGATATAGCAATCTTAAATGTGCATGCACCCAACAACATAGTTTAAAAATATGTGAAGCAATACTGATAGAACCAAAAGGATAGACAAATCCACAAATGGACTTCAACATGCTTTCTCAATGGATAGAACATCTCAACAGAAAATGAGCAAAGAAATAGAAGAACTCAACACCATCAACTAACAGAATCTAATATATATTTATAGAACATCCCACCTAATAACAGCAGAATACACATTATTTTCAAATGCTCATGGAACATATACAAGATAAACCATATCCTGCACCATAAAACAAACCTCAACTAATTTAAAATATGAAATCATACAAAATGTGTTCTCTGATCACAATGGACTGGAATGAAAAATTAATAACAGATAACAGGAAAATCTCCAAACAGTTGGAAACTAAACAGCACACTCCTGAGTTATCCATCAGTTAGAGAAAAAGTCACCTAAAAATGCATTGAACTGAATTGAAAATAAAAATACAACATATGTAAATATGTGGACTACACTAAGGTAGTGATGAGAGGCAAATTTATAGCACTAAATGCATACATTAGAAAAGATTAAAATTCTCAAATCAATCATCCACGCTTCCATGTCAACAACCTAGAAAAATATGAGCAAAATAAACTCAAAGCAAGCAGAAGGAAAGAAGTAATAAAGATAATACTAGAAATCAATGAAATTCAAAAGAGAAAAACAATAGAGAAAAATCAATGAAACAAAGAACTGGTTCTTTGTAAAGATCAGTAAAATTGACAAACTTCTAGCAAGCCTTACAAAAAATTTCTTACCTGACCTTTGAGGTTTTAAATGTGGTTTAGCACCAAATCTTTATATTTTCAAACTTCTCCGCAGTATATCTCACATTAATTAATAGGCTTCTTTAAGTGGTTACTTATATGTCTCCTACATCTTGTCCTCAAATTATTACATTTTCTTTGCATGTAACTAACTTAAAGAAGAGTGTAGGAAGTTTGATTCATCTTTAAAGGTTAGCATTGGCTTTATCTTCAATCTTTAGTAGACTTGAGGAATTTTTAAAGTGATAATGGAATTTAAGGAAAACAAATCACTATAGTATAAAATGGGACTCAACCTGGTTAACTGTCCAATAATTATAAACTTAATAAAATTACATTTAATTTACTTTACAGTGTTTCATCAGTTAAAGTATTATTTCAACTCACTTGTAATCATCCACCTGAATTAATCTTATAAATATCCACTTTAGAATATATGAGCGTAGAGAGCATGGGATTTTTTTATCTGCATTTCCATATTTTATCCAGAGGAGACCAAAATTTTGTTACCCAGTTATTAAAATTAAGGTGGGAAATATGATTATGATGATTCCCAGTAAGTGACGGAAATGCTGTGTGTCTTGAAAGAGATGGGTTATACAAACATATCTATTGTTAAAATGGTACAGTTAAGATTGTTGCATTTTCACAGGACAGGTATATATACCAAAGAGATAGAATTGAGATTTCAGAAGTAAATCCTCACATATATGGCCAACTGATTTTGACAGTGATGCCAAGTCCATTCAATGGAGAAAGAATAGTCTCTCAACAAATGGTTCTGAGAAAATTAGATATCCATATACAAAGGAATAAAAGTGGACCCCTGCTTCATGCAATATACAAAAATTAACTCAAAATGGACCAAAGATGAACTAAAAGCAGAAAATTCCTAGAAGAAAGCATAGAAGAATATCTTCAGGATCTGTATTAGACAATGGATTTACATCAAAAGCATGAGCAACAAAAGAAAAAAATAGATAAATTGGACCTCATCAAAATTTAAAGCTTTTGCTCATCAAAGGACATTAACAAGAAAGTGAAAAAGACAATCTAAAGAATGGGAGCAATTGTTTGGAAACCACATATCTGATAAGGGTTTAATATTCAGAATATACAAAGAACTCATCACTCTACAACAAAAAGATGAAAAACTCAAATTAAAAAATGGGTAAAGGACATGGATAGACATTTCCCCAAAGAAGATACACAAATGGCCAATAAGAACATAAAAAGATGCTCAACATCATTAGTCATTAGGGAAATGATAATCAAACCCACAATGAGATAGCATCTCAAACCCACTACAGTGACTACTATTTTAAAAATGGAAAATAAGAAATGTTGGTGAGGCTGTGGAGAAATAGGAACCCTCTTGTATTCTAGGTGAGTATATAAAATGGTGCTGCCACCATGGAAAAAAGATTTCCTCAGAAACTTAAGTGTAGAATCACCACTTGGTCTGGCAATTCCATCTAGGTATATATCCCCAAAACTTAAAAGTAGGGACTTGAGCAGATATCCACACACCAATGTATATAGCAGCATTATTCACATTTTCAAAAATGTGGAAGCAACCCAAGTGTCCATCAATGGATGAATGAATAAACAAAATGTGGTACATAGATACAAAGAAATATGATTCTGCCATAAAAAGCAATGAAGTTCTGATACAATATACAACGTGGATGAACCCGGAAGGACATCATGTTGAGTGAAATAAGCCAGATACAAAGAATAAATATTTGTATGATCTCACTAATAGGAAATAAGTATAATATGCAAATCCATAGAGCCAGAAAATACATAACAGGGTACGAGGGACAGGAATGGTGAGAGGTGATGGGGAGTGGAGAGTTAAAGTTAAAGGGTACAGAGTTTCTCTTTGGGGTGATGGAAAAGTGTTGGTGATGCATGGTGGTGATGATATTATTATGTAAATATAATTAACACCACTGAATTGTATAATTGAAAGTGGTTAAATGGGAAATATATTTTACGTGTTTCAATATAATAACATTTTTAAATGGTGCATTTCAATTTATTTAAATATTACCTTAAGAAAAGAACTGTACAAAAGATATAGATAAAATAAGAATGGCAGAATGTTGTGAACTAGATGATACATATGTGATTTGTTATACTATTATGTTTATGGATATATTGGAAATTTTCCATAATAAAATGTTTTCAAATAAATTTTTAAATGATTTACTGTGAGAACATGTTTATGCAAGCAAAGCCAGTTCAACTCTACTCTAGGAACTAAAATCAAAGCAAA
This sequence comes from Tamandua tetradactyla, assembly GCF_023851605.1. Classification (NCBI taxonomy): domain Eukaryota; kingdom Metazoa; phylum Chordata; class Mammalia; order Pilosa; family Myrmecophagidae; genus Tamandua; species Tamandua tetradactyla. The sequence continues at coordinate 21,228,544 of NC_135346.1, forward strand.
AGAAAGCAAAGAGATGCATTCTTTTGAAAGACTAATGTAATCTACTTTCCAAAAAAGGCAGTTTCTTGACATATGCAACTGATACCTTTTTTGGGGTACATTGGGATATTATTTTCATTATCAAAGCTACCAATGTTCTCAGGAACTGCAAACACATTAAGAAAAATCATTTCAATGATTTAAATTAAGTTTGATATAAACTTGCTGCTGTTAAACTTTGCTTTAAAACAGAGAAAACAAAGAAACAAAAAACCCAAACAAACAAAAAACAACAAAACACTACACACACACACACAAAAACAATCCACCAGGCTGTATTTAAGGATGTCTGATGGAGCAACAGGTAAAAGGAGTGACAAAAGGACTTTGCAGATGCCAGGTATGCCATTAATCTGGAAACAGAGCTCCAAATGCGACTGAAAAAAAGGAGACATTTAGGAACGAGCTGGAAAGAGGCTTGTTTCAGAGAAGAAATTAATCCCATCCAAGATGTTTATTATTACTGGTTTTACTTCAATGGTGCATTTTGGCTTTGGTGTCAGAGAAGCAGGCTACTCATACCATCAAGAAACAGTCTATTCTCTGTAACATTTATCAGTCGAACCCCAGAGGCTGGTCACACTGGTCTCCTTGCTCTTCTGAGAGAAGTGATTTTTAACTACAAAATGATCTCATCTGGTCAGAGTCGAGATTTTATTTTACTTCGTTATTTTGCCTGGATGTAAGGTATCTTGAAAAACAGCTTCATTTTAAAATTTTCTATCATTGCAGCTCTTGCCTGAAATGAATTTTGTTTGAGCTCAATTGATACGATCTCTCAATAAATATGAAATCAATCTGAATCAAATTATTTTTGGTGTATTCTGTGTTCTTTTATGTGCACTGTGACCCAGCTTTATTTCATACGTTTTTAGAATAGTTAGAGATACATTTTCCAATTTATATGAGCAGAAACTGGTGAGATAGGAATGAATTTATGCATGGTATCTCATCATTGAATTCTATAGAATCCACTCAAATGTAATTCACCTTAAAAATATCTTCTCATTCCATCTTATTTGGCATATATTTATAGAAATTAGTATTGTCCTTTTTGTGGGAGGATGGTATAGATCATTCTTAAATGTTTGTTTTCTGCATTGCATCTTATTCTTACAACAGGGTGACATATTTGTACTTTGATTGATTGATTAATAGGGGGGGGAATTTGACAAAAATACCAGATAAAAGCCCCTTAAAAATAGTGATCAACTCCACTTATACAAAACTGAGTGGAATTCTAAAATGATTATGACAAATAAATGCTTGACTGCTCCTGGTTTCTTTGTTGAATTATTTAACTTACTTATATACTTCTAACATAAGTGTTTTTTGGCCTTAATTTTTCTTCTAATAACCTAGTTCTCTTTAGTGTGCAGGCAAAACCATATAACAAAATAAGTCTGTTTTGTTGTTCATGCCATTTTATAAGTTCTATAAATTAGAGAAATGACTGCTTATTTTACCATCAGTATTGTTAACAAAATCTTCCAAGTTTTATATAGCTTGCTGATGTGCTTGTTGGGCCAATTAAATGGTGTATTTCTTGGACTCACAAATTACACTGTTCATCAGAAATAAATTGTACTATTGAGGAAGCAGAGTTGATTATAGAAAGTTTACATTACCCTAAGGAGTGATTCTTAAGTGTTAGTATGTATGATAATCCCTTTAGGGGAAAGATTGAAATGCAGATTCCTGTTAGCTTCGCTAGACAATTTGATTCAAGATCTGAAAAAGATCCCACCAATTGTTGTTACAAAACAACAAGCGGCCCAGATAATTCTTTATGCACGGGGTTTACGCATGATAGTTTGAAAAACATTGCCTCGACATAGAAGTCTTTGTAATGCACAGATTTCGGAAATGGTATTGACCTGAAAGCACTGCATGAAGTTGTTCATTTGAACGCGGGGTGGCGGCACAGGCTAAGAGAGTGAATAAAAGCGCCTCAGATTCGGCGGACTCCATTTCACCAAGAAGCCGAAGGGGGAGAAAAACAGAATACATTTACAGCTAGAGCTACGATACAAGTGCTCAAGGAAGGCAGTTGGAACCACACGAGTTATAAGAGCGAATGCAAAATTTTATAGCAAAGACATTTTGGTTCCAGGAGGGTCGACGGTGGATGTGTTAATTGGGAGCTGAAAAGGATTTTTTTCCGCTGGAAGCAGACATGACAATAGGGATGGCGCAAACAAAAATACAGCACAAGATAAGGCAAGTGACGAGTTTTATTATATTAATGCTTTTGTGGGAGACGGGTTCAGAATCGATTCGGTACTCAGTGCTGGAGGAGACAGGAAGCGGCACGTTTGTGGCCAATTTGACAAAGGACCTGGGACTCAGTGCGGGAGAGCTGGCCGCGCGCGGCGCCCGCGTCGTCTTCAAGGGGAACAGACAGCATTTGCAGCTTGACCCACGGACCCATGATTTGCTGCTAAATGAGAAACTGGATCGGGAAGAGCTGTGCGGCTCCACTGAGCCGTGTGTGCTGCCTTTCCAAGTGTTACTGGAAAATCCCTTGCAGTTTGTTCAGGCTGAGTTGCGGGTCCGAGATATAAATGACCACGCCCCGGAGTTCCCCGCCAGAGAAATGCTCCTGAAAATATCAGAAATTACTCCGCCAGGAAAGGCATTTCCTTTGAAAATGGCGCAGGATTTAGACGCAGGCAGCAACAGCCTTCACAGCTACGCAATCAGTTCCAACCCTCACTTCCATGTTCTCACTCGAAACCGCAGCGACGGCAGGAAGTTCCCGGAGCTGGTGCTGGACCGAGCGCTGGACCGCGAGGAGCAGCCCCAGCTCACGCTAACTCTCACGGCCAGGGATGGCGGGTCTCCGCCTCGCTCCGGGGCCGCAGAGATTCAGATCCTGGTCTTGGATATTAACGACAACGCTCCCGAGTTTGCTCAGGAGCTCTACAAGGCACAAGTCCCGGAGAACGACCCCCTCGGCTCCCTGGTTGTCACCGTCTCAGCAAGAGATTTAGATGCAGGGTCCTTTGGGGAGGTATCCTATGCCTTATTTCAGGTCGATGATGAGAACCAACCCTTCGAAATAAATCCAATCACAGGAGAAATTCGACTGAGAAAGACATTGGATTTTGAGGAATTTCAGTCTTATCACGTGGATATTGAGGCCACAGATGGCGGGGGATTATCAGGAAAATGCTCTTTAGTTGTTGAGATACTGGACGTGAATGACAACGCCCCTGAACTTACCTTGTCCTCATTCACCAGCCCCATCCCTGAAAACTTGCCAGAGATCATCGTAGCAGTTTTCAGTGTTTCAGATGCAGATTCCGGACATAACCAACAGGTTATTTGTTCTATAGATGACAATCTACCCTTCCTTCTAAGACCTTCCATCCAGAATTTCTACACCCTGGTAACAGAGCGCCCTCTGGACCGAGAGAGCAGAGCCGAGTACAACGTCACCATCACTGTCACCGACCTGGGGACCCCCAGGCTGAACACCGAGCACAGCATAACCGTGCGCGTCTCCGACGTCAACGACAACGCGCCCACCTTCACCCAGACCTCCTACACCCTGTACGTCCGCGAGAACAACAGCCCCGCCCTGCACATCGGCAGCGTCAGCGCCACCGACAGGGACTCTGGCCCCAACGCCCAAGTCACCTACTCGCTGCTGCCGCCCCAGGACGCGCGGCTGCCCCTGGCCTCCCTCGTCTCCGTCAGCGCCGACCACGGCCAGCTGTTCGCGCTCAGGGCCCTGGACCACGAGGCCCTGCAGGCCTTCGAGTTCCGCGTGCGCGCGGCCGACGCGGGCTCCCCGGCGCTGAGCAGCGAGGCGCTGGTGCGCGTGCTGGTGCTGGACGACAACGACAACGCGCCGTCGGTGCTCTACCCGCGCCACAACGGCTCGGCGCCCTGCACCGAGCTGGTGCCCAGGGCGGCCGAGGCGGGCTACCTGGTGACCAAGGTGGTGGCGGTGGACGGCGACTCGGGCCAGAACGCCTGGCTGTCCTACCAGCTGCTCAAGGCCACGGAGCCCGGGCTGTTCGGCGTGTGGGCGCACAACGGCGAGGTGCGCACCGCCAGGCTGCTGAGCGAGCGCGACGCGCCCAGGCACAGGCTCGTCGTGCTGGTCAGGGACAACGGCGAGCCGCCGCGCTCGGCCACCGCCACGCTGCACGTGCTGCTGGTGGACGGCTTCTCCCAGCCCTACCTGCCGCTCCCGGAGGCGGCCCCGGCCCGCGCCCAGGCCGACTCGCTCACCGTGTCCTTGGTGGTGGCGCTGGCCGCGGTCTCGTCGCTCTTCCTGCTCTCGGTGCTGCTGTTCGTGGCGCTGCGGCTGTGCGCGAGGCCCAGGGCGGCGTCGGGGCCCGAGGGCCACTTTCCCGGGCACTTGGTGGACGTGAGCGGCACCGGGACCCTGTCGCAGAGCTACCAGTACGAGGTGTGTCTCATGGGCGACTCTGGGACCAGCGAGTTCAAGTTCCTCAAGCCGATTATCCCCAACTTCCCTCCCCAGAGCATTCTGAGTGAAATAGAGGAAAACACCACCTTTCCGAATAGCTTCTGATTCAGTTAAGTATTGGATTATTCCACTAAACTTTCTCTATTAAGTTCGGAGGTTTCTTTTAACTTAAAGTTATTGATACATGTTAATGATGATCTATTTCTTGTTGATTTTACAAATTTTTGTTAGTTTAGATTTTTAAAATATCAGGTATTAGGATACAAAGTATTTCCCCATATTTTGCTTAGTAGTTTGATTATTCTCTCTCAATTACATCTGACAATCTGAATAAAAAGCAAAATTTTTGAATTTTTTTGTAAATAATCTACTCTTTTTACAACTATTATATTGCAGAGTCCTTGAGTAAGATTGTACATCAAAACATTTGTACCAGTTGTCATTATCACTGTGTAGGAGAAGTTTTAAAATTTATATGTTTGATATTTAATCTTCCAATGCACTACTCATTTTGGGCCAACTCCTACAATGTAAGGAAATAAAGATATAAACAACTAAACACTAAGATAATCACTCATATTTATATGCATTTCAGTATACCATGGTTGTACTATTTACATTCCAAAGTAAAATAAAAAAATTTTAAAGAATAAAGGAATGCTAATATTCCTTGTAGGTTCCTCCAAATGAGTGAAATTATTAAATATCACTACTTAGTTAAATCACTTTTTTGCTTCCCTCTAAATAGAAAACACCCTTTCACTTGCCCTAAACACTATTACAGAACATAAAATGCTTGAAAGCACATTTTTTTCTGCTTGCCATCAACTAACAAGTTGGACATTCAAGGATACAGTTTTGGAAAAGCCAAGTTACTTTTTTCAAACTCCTCCCACCTCTCAAGCTTCTATAGGTGATTCTTGCAAAGACCTAGGTATAGTATTAGTAACAGATTACTAGATAATGTCAGATTTCCCCTGTATAAGCATCGTTTGTCTTTATTAAACTATAAAACCATTTGTTTTCACATTGTAGCTCATATTTGGTCTTATTTATATCAGAGTTGACATTTTATGAAAAATTCTTCCTTTCAACTTCCTATCAGAGCCAAACAATTTATACTAAGGTGACATTTGAGTGAATATTTAATTTTTATACTTAACTACAATGGAACTGGGCCAAATTAAATTGTGTTTGGCTGCATTTTGTCCCAATAAGTGAATTGTCATGAATGATTACCAATCGGTTTAATAACTGTAGGGAAACACTTACAGTTTTGAATTCCCAGACATCTGCTTTCCCCTCCTTGGAATAGCATTTTTCTTTGGCAGAACTGCATCTTCCATTTTTCTCACTCCAACAACATAGCTTTAGTTGAAACAGTGATATTTCAAAGTTACCCCATCCATAGTCCCAGAAAACATAGCCCAGGATAGACCCCTGTTCAAAGCAGACTGGTCAGAACCCTTCCTCCAGGCAATACTTTTTTTTTCTTACTTCATTGACTTTATTTCTCTCTTCATGTTTGTAGATAACACCCTGCCTGACTTCTAAGCTTATACTGATTTCTAATAAAATAAATAGTCGTTTCCTCTCATGTTTACTGAGTACTGCACACAGTGAACCTATGTAAGGAAAAAAATTCTCAAAGATCATGCATCCCAGAGTCCTACAGAAATCACATTTTCATTGTCTTTCAGGAGTTACAAAATATTGTTGAAAGTAAAAAATGGATAAAAATTTCACAATTTCTTCTAACATAATAGAACAAATTATTGTTTTGCCCAAGAATGTAAGCTCCAGGAGAGCAGGAATTTTTGTGTTTTACTTACTGTTTTATGCCCTGAAAATAGAAGGATGTCTGCATAAACAAATACCAGTTAAATGAACAAATGGATTTGTTTTCATCAGTATTTTGAGTGCTGAACTTTGAAGATGACTGTATACATTACTTTTGTTCCCCCAATTATTGTTTGCTACTTGAACATGACTGTATAATAGATGGGGATGGGGGAGGCATATATAACACTATATGACCTAAAAGATGCGAAATGTGTTTTGGCTATTACAATATACTTTGAATTGGAAAAATATGTGAAGTTGTAAAGCAGAACGCTTGGTGGCGCTGCAGGCTAAAAGAATGAAAAACCGGCGTGGTTGACTCCTTGAGTCCAAGAAAGCTGAGCAGTTTCTGGCAGCTGATAGAAGGAAGGAACGTTTTACATTATTGGGAATAGAAGGCTTAAAAGTAATAACTATTTCCATGTCAGTTACTGCTGAAAAGAAATAATTCAAGATTCTTGAATGAAGACAGCTGAGTTGGTTGTAAAACAATTATTTTGTAGCTAAATACTGCATCTCTTCACCGGAGGAACTATGGTGACTCCGCTCCCCAACGCGCCGCAGAAAAGGCAAGTGACCGCCATTATTATCCTGTTACAATTGTGGGAGGCGGGCGGTGCGACCCTTAAATATTCCGTTCTAGAAGAGAGGGACAGCGGCTTTTATGTGGCCAACCTAGCAAAGGATTTGGGGCTGGATGTAGGGGAGCTGACCGAGCGAGGAGCTCGGATTCTTTCCAAAGGGAACAGGCAGTATTTGCAGCTTGCACAGAAGAGTGGGAATTTGCTCCTAAAAGAAAAATTGGACCGAGAGGAGTTGTGCGGTGACACAGATCCATGTGTACAGCATTTCCAGGTATTACTGGAAAACCCGGTTCAGTTCTTTCAAGGTGAGCTACAGCTCCAAGATATAAATGACCATGCCCCAGAATTCTTGGAAAATGAAATCCTCCTGAAAGTCTCAGAGAGCTGCCATCCTGGGACTGCGTTTCCTTTGAAAATAGCTCAAGATTTGGATGTAGGAAGCAACACAGTTCAGAACTACATAATTAGCACCAACTTCCATTTCCACCTTTTAACTCGCAATCACAGCGACGGCAGGAAATACCCTGAGCTGGTGCTGGACAAAGCGCTGGACCGCGAGCAGCAGCCTGAGCTGAGATTAACTCTCACAGCTCTGGATGGCGGGGCTCCGCCCAGGTCTGGGACTTCCCAGATTCTTGTCGTGGTCCTGGATATCAATGACAATGCCCCTGAATTCGCTCAGGAGCTCTATGAGGCGCAGGTCCCAGAGAACAGCCCTATAGGCTCCCTTGTCATCACTGTCTCTGCTAGAGATTTAGATTCTGGAACCTACGGGGAGCTCTCCTACTCATTTTTTCAATCTTCAAATCAAGTTACTCAGGCTTTTGAAATCAACGTAGTGACCGGAGAAATTCGATTAAAAAAAATGTTGGATTTTGAGGAAATTCAGTCTTACCGAATGGAAATTGAAGCCTCAGATGGCGGCGGTCTTTCAGGAAAATGCACCATTATCATAGAACTGCTGGATGTAAACGACAACACCCCCGAACTGACCATGTCATTACTCACCAGTGATATCCCAGAAAACTCCCTTGAGACTGTGGTCGCTATTTTCGAAATTTCAGATCCAGACTCTGGGAACAATGGAAAAATGATGTGCTCCGTTGAAGACCATCTCCCCTTCCTTCTGAGACCTACTGTAGACAATTTCTACACCCTGGTAACAGAAGGGGCGCTGGACCGAGAGAGCAGAGCCGAGTACAACGTCACCATCACCGTCACTGACCTGGGGACCCCCAGGCTGAAAACCGAGCACAGCATAACCGTGCGCGTCTCCGACGTCAACGACAACGCGCCCACCTTCACCCAGACCTCCTACACCCTGTACGTCCGCGAGAACAACAGCCCCGCCCTGCACATCGGCAGCGTCAGCGCCACCGACAGGGACTCGGGCCCCAACGCCCAAGTCACCTACTCGCTGCTGCCGCCCCAGGACGCGCGGCTGCCCCTGGCCTCCCTCGTCTCCGTCAGCGCCGACCACGGCAGCTGTTCGCGCTCAGGGCCCTGGACCACGAGGCCCTGCAGGCCTTCGAGTTCCGCGTGCGCGCGGCCGACGCGGGCTCCCCGGCGCTGAGCAGCGAGGCGCTGGTGCGCGTGCTGGTGCTGGACGACAACGACAACGCGCCGTCGGTGCTCTACCCGCGCCACAACGGCTCGGCGCCCTGCACCGAGCTGGTGCCCAGGGCGGCCGAGGCGGGCTACCTGGTGACCAAGGTGGTGGCGGTGGACGGCGACTCGGGCCAGAACGCCTGGCTGTCCTACCAGCTGCTCAAGGCCACGGAGCCCGGGCTGTTCGGCGTGTGGGCGCACAACGGCGAGGTGCGCACCGCCAGGCTGCTGAGCGAGCGCGACGCGCCCAGGCACAGGCTCGTCGTGCTGGTCAGGGACAACGGCGAGCCGCCGCGCTCGGCCACCGCCACGCTGCACGTGCTGCTGGTGGACGGCTTCTCCCAGCCCTACCTGCCGCTCCCGGAGGCGGCCCCGGCCCGCGCCCAGGCCGACTCGCTCACCGTGTCCTTGGTGGTGGCGCTGGCCGCGGTCTCGTCGCTCTTCCTGCTCTCGGTGCTGCTGTTCGTGGCGCTGCGGCTGTGCGCGAGGCCCAGGGCGGCGTCGGGGCCCGAGGGCCACTTTCCCGGGCACTTGGTGGATGTGAGCGGCACCGGGACCCTGTCGCAAACCTACCATTACGAGGTGTGTCTCATGGGCGACTCTGGGACCAGCGAGTTCAAGTTCCTGAAGCCGATTATCCCCAATTTGCCACCCCAGAGCATTGGGAGTGGAGGGGAGGAATATATTTCTTTTCGGAATAATTTGCGGTTTTAATAAGGAATAAAAAATTAAAATGTCTCTTATTGTAATCCTACTGAGAAATTCATCCCGATCTTCTCGTAGAGATCTTTCATATGATTTCATGAGTGTCAAATAATGACTTCTGCCCTAATAAGCCCTCCACAAGCCTTGGAATTTTCATACTGTATCTTAAACAATTATGCCTCATGTGAAGCCTATTACATAATAAATCTTAGTTTGAGATGTTACAAATGTCCATTGTCTTCAGTCTTTATGGCTACCTTCTGAGTTGATTAGAGTGCCATACTAGTACACCTACCCTAAATGTGAAAAGCACAGCTTGTAGAGTATCTGTTTTAAGATTTTTAAAGCAATTACTATGCATTATATTCTACTTTAATTATTCCCCAATAAACCTAAGAGGGTTGACACCTTATAAATCTTCAGTAAGTTCACCTAGGTCATCAAGGCCACCAATAATCAGTGGCAAAGCTGAGCATCCCCCTAGATTTGTCCAACTTGGGATCAGTGACCTTGCCACCATCCCTTACTGTTTTCTGTCATTAGCTAACACCTGAAAGTGTCTTTTAATATATTTAGAATAACAATGTATGCATTAGTCTATTGTATTTTTTTAGAAGCCAATAGTCTAGCATTTCTGGCTTATTCAACTATTGTTATGAAATCTCTTATCAAATTCCAAGTAAAAAACTAACAAAAGATCAAGCTATGCTTTCTTGTTAACTGAGTAAATGACCTTCATTACGCAGAAAAAAACAACAATGATCTTGAATAGTTTTATGAATTTTGATTTTTTTATTAGTTTGTGTTTTCTTCACATTTCAGTATTTTCTCTCCAGTACTTCTTACCTACCTTTGTAATACTTTCCTGCTTTAATTTGAAAGTTTATTTTTAAAAATATCCTACTCAGTACATTGCAGTGTTGTATCAGGAAAGCAAAAGAAAAGAAATAGTTTTAGATTTGTAAAATTAAGGAGAAATGTAAATATCATTAAGTTACCTAGAGATAATTGGGCATTAAAGAGAAGCTTTCTTTGTTATGATGATCTTTAACTACTTTTAACTTAAAAATATATCCAAATAATTTTGGCAAAGCTTATTCAGAAAATATGAATTAGTGCTTCTAAATTTAAAAATAGTAGTACTACTACTCTACATCACTACTGGGATAGAGTATAAGGACAAAAAACACCTCAAAGCAGCAAAATCTTAAATTGTTTTTATAGTCTCAGGATAAAATGATACTGTTTCTCCAACAAATCAATGGTATGGAAAAAAGCAAGAAGTTTACACATGAAAGAACATGGCAATCAAATGCAATTTTGAACCTTGTTTGGATCTTGAGTCACAAAACAACTTTGAAATACTGAAGAAATCTGAATATAGTTGAGTATTAAATAATATTAAGATATTAATCATTCATTTTCTTAGATGTGATAATGGAGTTAAGTTGTTTATTAAGTCATTAACAGAGATGAATAATGAAGTATTTATGGGTGAAAATTTAGGTTGCTGGGATGTGAAAATGTTAGAGGGACAGAATAATAATAGTGAAATATTGATAATCATTGAAGCTAGTTATGAGTCGTGGGGCTTCATCATATTATTCTTTCTTTGTGGGATTTGAAATTTTTAAAATAAAGGATATTTCAAAAGTCGATGCTGTAAGAAGGGGAGGTTACAAAATAGACATCCTTCTGAGATACAGAATCAACACTGCTAGCATTAGATATACCTTTATTTAGATAAACTTTCCAGTCTTTTTTTGTTCAGCCCTTCATCATTTGGTATGTTCACTCCTATTTGAGATCACTCTGCTCATGTATTCTGTTATCATGTGAATTTTGGGATGTCTTTCTGCTCATGGCAATGGATTCAGGTAGATTCAGCGACCTTGTGGCATCAGACAACATGGCTGGTTTGTTTCTTGGAACTTATCTAATGGTACACCAAAGGGAAAAATAAAGGCTTTATCAAGAATTGGTTTTCCTATGTTGACACTACTAATGTCATAGCTATTCACAGGTTTCTTTCCTTGTACTATTTGCAAGAAAATGGAAGTAACAAAGATGCCCTGTACATAAACCAATACAATCCATTGTGGAATTGGATTTTCTGGCCAAAGGAACTGGTAGGCCCAGCTGTGAATGTTCATGCTTAGATTCTATCCCAATTATGTGAAGGTTAAATATAGCCATACTTTTAAATTTAGAGATAAGGATTAGAAGTGCCCTACTCTAAAATAAAGGTGTTATTGATTCTTTAGAGAACCAAGTTTTAATTCTGAAAAATTTCTTATCTTTATTAAGATGACGTATATAATTTATTAAAGAAGTTAACCTTTCTCTGCCTCAGTTGCCTCATTTGTAAGGTAGAGCATCACAACAGCCCTATGTGGTATATACTATTATTACAGATGAGGAAACCGAGGTAGATAGAGGTTAAACAGTTTTTCCAAAGTCTACAGCTACTAAGTATCCCCTGGGTTCATGGTAATAAAAATATATAATTCTGAAAGTTTACTGGTACTCCAATTACATATATTCTTTCTTCCCAGCCAGGCTACTTTCCTTATGCCCCAAATTCAATTAGCATTATTGGAAGACTCTTTACTAGTATCATTTCTCTTGTGTAGCCTTCAGACTACACAAGGGTCCGACGTTATTAGAGATAGTATTGCAACCTTACATAGCCAGTGGTACAAACGAGCAGTCAGGAATACCATTTGAAAACAGCATTTTCAGCCAAGAAAATTTAAGATCCTATGAGGACGCGCGGTGGCGCTACAGGATAAGGAGGTACAAACCCGACCCGCAGCTGCGGCTCAATTAACAGGCTAAACTTAGCAGCAGAGCCTGGAAGCCGCTGGAAGGATTGGACGCCACAAAAGAGGGCTGGATCCTCTGAACAAAGGCCACTCACCTAAATATTTTTGAGGTATCCTGTAGAATAACTGCAGTCTCAGATACTGGGTGTTTTACTGTTCAGCGGAACCATTCTCGCTGGAGGAGGCGCTAAGCAAGAACAATGGAGGCCAGCGGGAAGCTCACGTGCAGACAAAGGCAAGTCCTTTTCTTATTTCTTCTGGGCTTATCTCTGGCTGGCGCTGAACCCGGGCGCTATTCAGTGGTGGAGGAAACTGAGGGCAGCTCCTTTATTACCAATTTAGCAAAGGACCTGAATCTGGGGCAGAGGGAGCTCACTAGGAGGGGGGCTAAGGTAGTTTCCAAAGGGAACAAACTGCGTCTGCAGCTCGATCGGGAGACCGGGGATTTGTTGCTACGGGAAAAACTGGACCGGGAGGAACTGTGCGGTCACGTAGAGCCCTGTGTGCTACGTTTCCAAGTGTTGCTAGAAAATCCCTTAGAGTTTTTTCAAGCTGAGCTGCAAATAATAGACATAAATGACCACGCACCGGTGTTCGTGGACGGAGAGATGTTACTAAAAATATCAGAGAGCACTCCTCCTGGGACCACATTTCCTCTGAAGAATGCTCAAGACATGGACGTAGGCCGAAATAATATTGAGAATTATTTCATCAGTCCCAACTCTTATTTTCGGGTCCTCACCCGCAATCGCAGCGACGGCAGAAAATATCCTGAGCTGATGCTGGACAAATCGCTAGACCGGGAGGAGGAACCTGAGCTCAGGTTAACCCTCACCGCGCAGGACGGCGGCTCTCCGCCCCGGTCGGGCACCGCCCACGTCCACGTCGAAGTCGCGGACACCAATGACAACGCCCCTGAATTTGAGCAGTCTCTCTATAGGGTGCAGGTCGCAGAGGACATGCCCTTAGGCTTCTTGATTGTCACGGTCTCTGCCACGGATATAGATATAGGAGTCAATGGAGAGATTTCCTATTCACTTTTTCAGGCTTCAGAGGAGATCAGTGACACCTTCCAGGTAAATCCCGTGACAGGAGAAATTCGACTGAAAAAAAAGCTTGATTTTGAAACATTTCAGTCTTACGAAGTCAATGTCGAGGCCAGAGATGCTGGAAGCTTCACGGGAAAATGCACTGTTCTGGCTCAAGTCATAGATGTAAACGACAATGCCCCAGAAATCACCATGTCGGCATTTACCAGTCCCGTCCCTGAGAACTCTCCGGAGACTGTGGTTGCAGTTTTCAGTGTTTCAGATCTTGATTCTGAAGAAAACGGGAAGATAAGTTGTTTCATTCAGGACGATCTACCCTTTCTCCTGAAACCTTCTGTCGAAAACTTTTACACCCTGATAACAGAGCGTCCTCTGGACCGAGAGAGCAGGGCCGTGTACAACGTCACCATCACTGTCACCGACCTGGGGACCCCCAGGCTGAAAACCCAGCACAGCATAACCGTGCGCGTCTCCGACGTCAACGACAACGCGCCCACCTTCACCCAGACCTCCTACACCCTGTACGTCCGCGAGAACAACAGCCCGGCCCTGCACATCGGCAGCGTCAGCGCCACCGACAGGGACTCGGGCCCCAACGCCCAAGTCACCTACTCGCTGCTGCCGCCCCAGGACGCGCGGCTGCCCCTGGCCTCCCTCGTCTCCGTCAGCGCCGACCACGGGCAGCTGTTCGCGCTCAGGGCCCTGGACCACGAGGCCCTGCAGGCCTTCGAGTTCCGCGTGCGCGCGGCCGACGCGGGCTCCCCGGCGCTGAGCAGCGAGGCGCTGGTGCGCGTGCTGGTGCTGGACGACAACGACAACGCGCCGTCGGTGCTCTACCCGCGCCACAACGGCTCGGCGCCCTGCACCGAGCTGGTGCCCAGGGCGGCCGAGGCGGGCTACCTGGTGACCAAGGTGGTGGCGGTGGACGGCGACTCGGGCCAGAACGCCTGGCTGTCCTACCAGCTGCTCAAGGCCACGGAGCCCGGGCTGTTCGGCGTGTGGGCGCACAACGGCGAGGTGCGCACCGCCAGGCTGCTGAGCGAGCGCGACGCGCCCAGGCACAGGCTCGTCGTGCTGGTCAGGGACAACGGCGAGCCGCCGCGCTCGGCCACCGCCACGCTGCACGTGCTGCTGGTGGACGGCTTCTCCCAGCCCTACCTGCCGCTCCCGGAGGCGGCCCCGGCCCGCGCCCAGGCCGACTCGCTCACCGTGTCCTTGGTGGTGGCGCTGGCCGCGGTCTCGTCGCTCTTCCTGCTCTCGGTGCTGCTGTTCGTGGCGCTGCGGCTGTGCGCGAGGCCCAGGGCGGCGTCGGGGCCCGAGGGCCACTTTCCCGGGCACTTGGTGGACGTGAGCGGCACCGGGACCCTGTCTCAGAGCTACCAGTACGAGGTGTGTCTGACGGGAGACTCAGCTGCCAGGGAATTCACGTTTCAAAAGCCAGTTTTACCCAACTTTGCTCTGGGCCAGAAATAGAAAATCCTAACTTTATGAGTGTCTTTGTTTTCAGTATCCCATGAGCACAATTGGTTTTCATACTCCATATTTTTAAATTTTTATGGTGAATTCAGGGTGTTGTATTTCTGTAAACCTATTATAGACTTCAAATTCCTCCAAACTGGCTTGCAAATTTCTTATGTTATTCCTAGGTTTTAAAGATGGTATCTTAGCTTTTCTTCAAGTGTATAAAAAGAATGGCTCTAAATCTAGTCTCAGAACAGAGATGAAGTCAAATTTTCCACAAACTCTTGTTTTGGAATAGCTTAGAAATATGTTAGGGGAAAACAGTGGAACATTTATTCTGTATCATCAGTTTTTGTTCCATTTTCTCCTTACTTAGCAAACCATTGGGTACCAAACACACATAAAGCAGTAATACACTCACATTTACCCTGCAGCATGCCTAGTCGCGTAGCAGAAAGAAGTTGTGCAGGTAGAATGTCTCATCCTTGCTTTAGGCTGCACTGAAGGCACTAAACTTTTCTAAAATTTTCTCTTAAAATATTATGCTAATTGTGTCCTTTCGTTATTAAATAAGTTTCAGTTGCTATCTATTTCATTTCATTAGTATTAAAAAGGGGGGGAATCTACATCATGTTTATGTAGTAGTATGGTAATAAATGAGATTTTCTCAGTTTTAAGAAACATTAATCATAATTTGTCTGTGACAGAAACTCTAGTAGCCACCCAAAATCCATTCATCTCTTCCTCTTTGGTAAAAGATCTCAAATTGTTTTCAGGGCATTAGTGTGTTTAGTCAAAAGAATACATCTTTCTAGTCTCCTTGACACGTAGAACTGGTTATGGTCAATGAGATGTATGTACAAATGTCATAGAGGTCTAAGAAGGCTGTTTGAAAGGCGACCATCTAGGAAGTAGGCTCCTTTTCTTGAGCTTCTTCCTGCTGCCTGAAATGTTGATGTGATGGCTAGTGCACAAATAGCTACTGCACAATTGCAAAGCAACCTTATAATTGAAATAATGGACTAAGACAGTGTAGAATAAACATAAAAGGAGCTAGGGTCCCTGATAATCATGGAATCATCCCTGGATTGCCTACATCTGAGTTTCTTTAACTTGAGAAATAAGGAAACAACTATTCATTTAGGCCACCATCATTTTGGTTTTTGTGTTCCTTTATTTAGTGGAAACTAATCATAATTTTTAAAAGCAAGACTTTTTAGTAAGATATTTTGTAGATACATAAAAACATACAGACATACAGCAAAATGAACAGATATAACTGCCCAGCTTGATCTAACTGATCTTTTTGAAGCCCTTATTTCTTGACTTCTAACTCAGTTAAAAGTAATCTACCGAGTGCTTTATAGGCATTATCTTTCTTTTAATAATGAAGACAATTTATTGCATATGTGGAAAATAACAAAATCAGATCCCTGCCTCACACCCTACATAAAAGAAATCCATTCAGGGGGAAAAAAAACTTGTGAAAGGCAAAATTTTATAAATTTTAGAAGATAATAGAAGAAGATATCTTTACGACCTCAGAGTAGGGAAGAAATTCTTGGACAAGGCATGTAAGTACAAACCATAAAGGATAATACTGACAAACTTTCCTACATCAAAATTAGGATAGCACACAGAGAGTGGATATTATGAGACAGTAAGAAGCAGTGAACTAAATGCATGATATAACCACATGTATGCTTCTCAAAACAAAGTGTGGTGTGGGAAAATGTGAAACTGAACAAAAATGATAGCATATTTCCATTTATGCAAATTTAAAACATATCTACACAAAACACTACATATTTTACAAGTATGCAAACAAATATAAGTACCTGTTTTAGTTCAGCTGCCAGAATGCAATATACCAGAAATGGAATGACTTTTAAAAGGGGAATTCATTAAGTTGCAAGTTTACAATTCTAAGGCTGTGAAAATGTCCAGATTAAGACAGCAACAAGAGGTTACCTTCACTCAAGAAAGGCTGATACCACCTGTCAGCTGGGAGGTCACGTGGCTGGTGTCTACTGGGATCTTTGGCTTCTAGACACCTCTCTCAGCTGAGAGGGTGCATGGCGATGTCTGCAAGCTTTGTCTGTTGGCTTCTCTTCTCATTTCATAAGGATTCCTAGGTGGGGGTGGGGTTCCTTCTGCATCTCCAAAGGTCTCTGACTGTGAGGGCTCTAAAGTTTTTCCAAAATGGTTCCCTATTTTTTTCTTTCTTTTTAAAAAATATTTGTATTGAGAAATATCCACACACATACAGTCCAACCATGTTATATAATCAATGGCTCATGATACCATCACATAGTTGTGTAATCTTCTCCATGATCATTTTTTAGAACATTTGCGTCAAGTTCTGTGTGGGGTCTCAGACATTCCACCTGGCCCAGACTGGTGCACGCTATGTGTCTGATCACTAATATTCTCCCAACAGTTGTTCTGTATCATACCTGGCCATTTACTCTGGAGGATGGCCTAAATTCCACACCTCACTATGCCGCTCTCTTGCCCCACCTCTCCTGCATTATCTTTTTAATCTTTTGCAAAACCATAAGGAGGTTAGCACTATTATCCCCTTTTTATCTACAAGGAAGCTGAAGCATAGAAAAGTAACATGCTCACAATTCTGATAAATGAGTAAAATTTGAAATCAAATATAAATTTGAGCCTAATGCCCTAGTTCTTAACCAATAGGTTCTTAAACAAGCGACAGGCATTAACTGGTAGCATTGTCTTCCTAAGTGAGGAAGAGAAATCCATCTATAATTCCTATTTCATGAACTGAACTGTCATGTAGAAAGGTAACTTCTAGTTTATAGTTTGTATGTTTCTATACCTATGACCATGCTGCTCTGGACCAAAACAAAAGCAAAAGCAAAGTTCCTATAGAAGAACTGACCTAAGTAAACTGGATCAGCAGCACAATAATCCCCATGGTGAGGCAATCAGTCTGATTATCTTCCTGTACCTTCTCAATGACGTATTCATTATTGAAGAAATGAATGTGCTTTACCCTATGTTTGTTTTCCTTGAACTTTTTAGTACTCTTTCCTCAGTCTTTTTCTGTTAACCCTAATAATACATGTTTTTATTCTTTGGAAGGTAAAATTTGCTCTATCATATATATTTTTATAAGCCCTTTATTCGAATTAAATATACTATATTCCTTGTTAGCAAGGAATAGCATTGTTTGAAAGTAGTTGCTATTCTAGTATTAATCCCAAATGAACTGACTGATTGCAGAAAAGTAAGGTAATGTGGAGGAATTTTTATCACTAAATAACTTAGAGATTCTGGAAATTTAGTAGGAATAAACTGATGGGCTCCAGTTATTTCCCATTAAAATGAACCATCTACTTTTGGAAATGCCTCTTAAAAATCATGCTGAAAGAATGTATGTGTGGGTCATAAATGGCTTTATTCTGAGAAGATGAATTACACATTCTCCACTATTTGTTTTGATAATACTATTCTTGTAGAAGTGATGAATTAAAGTTGACTCAGCTGCTGAGTGCATGAGAATCCATGCTTGGGCTGTATTAGTTTTCTATTGCAACTGCACTAAAGTGCCATTCGTGTACTGGCTTAAAACAATGCAAATTTATTATCTCACAATTCTGTAGGTCTGAAGTTCAATATGGGTCTTACAAGACTAAAATCAGGGTGTTGGCAGGGATGCATTCCTTTCTGGTAATTCTGAGAGAGAATCCATTTCTTTGTCTTTTCTAGCTTCTGGAAGCCACCCACATTACTTGGTTTGTGGCCTCCTTCCTCCATTTTCCAAGCCAGCAGCATTGCATCTCTCTGAGCATTCTTATGTAGTCAAACAAGAAAGGTGCTCCACTTTTTGGACCCATGTAACTAGACTGGCCCATCCAGATAACCGAGAATCATCTTCCCTTCTCAAGGTCTTTAACTTAATCACACCTACAAAGTCCCTTTTGCCATGCAAGGTAACATAGGTACAAAGTTCTGGAGATTAGGGCATGTACCTCTCTGGGGGGAGGAGCTGCATTCCTGTGGCTACTAGGAGCTAGCTGCTGGGAAGAGAATTATCCAGTCTAGTAGTACCACCTGTGGCCAAATGAGGGCACCTGAAGATTTTTCTGGCAGGAACTTAGGCCTCATTGATTTGATATTTTTACTTTAGACAAGGTAATGACAGACTTCTAAAAATTATTCAAATGATGGGTATGGAATACCCAAACAAAAGAATCTCAAAACATGGCAGGCCCAACCTGGAGATCTATTTGGTAAATAACTTTTCAATAATTTGAAGGTTGTGAAAATTGATAGTTCTCATGTTTAAGTGTTGGGAGGAAGAGGGAGTAATCTACACTTTGATAAAGCACTTGGTTAAATATTCCTTCTAGAACTGCCACTGATTGCAATTTTACAGCATCCACTCATTTGTATTTCAAAAAATGTACCATGAAAAAGATGTAATTGTGAAATGGTTCCCCTGTAACTTCAGAAAACTTTTGCTTCTATGTGCATATTGTTCTTAGCTTAAATGTTGAATAAATTATTTAATTGTTAATGCCTCCACAACGTTAAGCAGTCAGTAATATAACAGACAGTTTGTTCTTGTATTACTCCCAGTGCAATGACACAGAACTCTATCTGAACCCTTGAAAATAGAACTCAGTGTTTTATATTACAGAACATAGTTTGCGCAGCTTATTCGATACATTTAGAAGTTTTGCCTTCAATATTAAACCAAAAAATGTAAGAGTCAGAACACATGGTGGCGCTGCAGATCAAGATGAAGGAAAACAGAATTGCCTACGCAACTTCAGTACCCAGCTACAGCACCGCCCAAAAGGAAAAGAAAAGCCTCCTCAGCCAGAGAAAAAGCGCATGTTAGATCTCTTTAAAAATCTGCCAAATGTCATAGTTCTGACACTCCAGACTTTAGGACCGTGCTACCAGGATCTTGGCCATACATGCAGCGCCTATGAACCACATTTTCAGGAAGGAGTAATGGAAACTGGAAGGATGCGCAATCGGAGACAAAGGCAAGTCCTACTTTTCTTTGTTTTACTGAGCATGTCTCTGTCGGGTGCCGAGTTGGGGCCCTATTCGGTGGTGGAAGAAATGGAGCGAGGCTCCTTTGTGGCAAATCTAGGAAAAGACCTGGGGTTGGGACTGACAGAGCTGTCCGACCGCGGGGCTCGGATCATTTCTCAAGGGAGCAAAGAGCACTTGCAGCTCAAGGTTCAGACTGGGGATTTGCTCATAAATGAGAAATTAGATCGAGAGGAGCTCTGTGGTCCTACTGACCCCTGTATATTACATTTCCAAGTGTTAATGGAAAAACCCTTAGAGATATTTCAGGCTGAACTGACGGTAAGAGATATAAATGACCATTCTCCGGTGTTCACGGAAAGAGAAGTGATTCTAAAAATATCGGAAAACAGTCCTCTAGGAAATGCATTCCCTTTGGAGAATGCTCTGGACTTGGACATAGGAAGCAATAATGTTCAGAATTATAAAATTAGTCCCAACTTGTATTTCCGGGTTCTAACCCGCACACTCAGGGACGGCAGGAAATACCCTGAGCTGGTACTCGGTAAAGAGCTGGACCGGGAGCAGGAGCCCGAACTCAGATTAACCCTCACAGCGCTGGATGGCGGCTCTCCGCCCAGGTCTGGGACAGCCCAGGTCCGCATCGAAGTGGTGGACACTAACGACAATGCCCCTGAGTTTGAGCAGCTGCTTTACAAGGTACAAATTCCCGAGAACAGCCCGATAGATTCCCTGCTTGTCACTGTCTCTGCCAGTGATTTAGATGTTGGAGCCAATGGAAAAATATCATACACACTCTTTCAACCTTCTGAAGAGATTAGCAAAACGTTGGAGGTAAATCCTACCACGGGAGAAGTCAGACTGAAAAAACAAGTAGATTTTGAAAGAATTTTATCTTATGAAGTGGACATCAAGGCCACGGATGGAGGAGGTCTTTCAGGGAAATGCACTCTCCTGGTGCAGGTGGTGGATGTGAATGATAATCCGCCAGAAGTGACCATGTCTGCACTCACCAGCCCCATCCCAGAGAACTCGCCTGAGATCGTAGTTGCTGTGTTTAGTGTGTCGGATCCTGACTCTGGGGACAATGGAAAAACGGCTATCTCCATCCAGGATGACCTTCCCTTTCTTCTGAAGCCTTCAGTCAAGAACTTTTACATCTTGGTAACGGAGACAGCACTAGACAGAGAATTGAGAGCCGAGTACAACGTCACCATCACCGTCACCGACCTGGGGACCCCCAGGCTGAAAACCCAGCACAGCATAACCGTGCGCGTCTCCGACGTCAACGACAACGCGCCCACCTTCACCCAGACCTCCTACACCCTGTACGTCCCCGAGAACAACAGCCCCGCCCTGCACATCGGCAGCGTCAGCGCCACCGACAGGGACTCGGGCCCCAACGCCCAAGTCACCTACTCGCTGCTGCCGCCCCAGGACGCGCGGCTGCCCCTGGCCTCCCTCGTCTCCGTCAGCGCCGACCACGGGCAGCTGTTCGCGCTCAGGGCCCTGGACCACGAGGCCCTGCAGGCCTTCGAGTTCCGCGTGCGCGCGGCCGACGCGGGCTCCCCGGCGCTGAGCAGCGAGGCGCTGGTGCGCGTGCTGGTGCTGGACGACAACGACAACGCGCCGTCGGTGCTCTACCCGCGCCACAACGGCTCGGCGCCCTGCACCGAGCTGGTGCCCAGGGCGGCCGAGGCGGGCTACCTGGTGACCAAGGTGGTGGCGGTGGACGGCGACTCGGGCCAGAACGCCTGGCTGTCCTACCAGCTGCTCAAGGCCACGGAGCCCGGGCTGTTCGGCGTGTGGGCGCACAACGGCGAGGTGCGCACCGCCAGGCTGCTGAGCGAGCGCGACGCGCCCAGGCACAGGCTCGTCGTGCTGGTCAGGGACAACGGCGAGCCGCCGCGCTCGGCCACCGCCACGCTGCACGTGCTGCTGGTGGACGGCTTCTCCCAGCCCTACCTGCCGCTCCCGGAGGCGGCCCCGGCCCGCGCCCAGGCCGACTCGCTCACCGTGTCCTTGGTGGTGGCGCTGGCCGCGGTCTCGTCGCTCTTCCTGCTCTCGGTGCTGCTGTTCGTGGCGCTGCGGCTGTGCGCGAGGCCCAGGGCGGCGTCGGGGCCCGAGGGCCACTTTCCCGGGCACTTGGTGGACGTGAGCGGCACCGGGACCCTGTCGCAGAGCTACCAGTACGAGGTGTGTCTCATGGGAGACTCTGGGACCAGCGAGTTCAAGTTCTTTAGGCCAAGTGTCCCCAACTTTCCTCCTTAGGTCCCTGGGAGGAAAGTTGTTGAAAACTCCACCCTCCGAAATAGTTTTACGTTTAAATGATAGGAACTACCTGACAAAAACATTTCTTTTCCTAGGATATTCTTGTTGATTAAGTGAATTGTTTATGCCCACTACAGCCAATAAAGTGTGATTTGATTGTCTCTATTTGATTCATCCATAATTCCCAATTTTATACTTACCTTCACAAGTTTCTTTTTCTTCATATTTCAACCAAGAGGGTTTTTCTCCAGTAGAATCCCAATAAGTGAAATAGGCTTTATTTTCAAAGTTGATATAATTTTAAGTATTTTCTTCCACTGTATAAAATCTTTATGTATCTATTTATTTACATTATTGTTTGTTCTCCCTTCCTAGAACTTCAACTCTTAAAGCTGTTCTGCTGGTACTTAGTTATTACTTGATATTTCTTCTATTTTGCTTTCAAAATTATTATTTTGAAATATTTTATCTTCAGTTTTCATTATAACAATGTTTGAATGATGTCCCTTTGTAAAAAAACATTCTATATTCCTATATTCACCCTTGAATTCTAAAATATAATGTTCCTATTATAAAATATATGATAAATCTTCAATCAGCCTTATCTGGAAATAATAAGAAAAACCACGAAGATTTTGCACGTATCTTTAAGTTTGGAGACGAAACACACACATACAAGTTTAGGCATTCTATATCATCACGTGGAACTCTTTAAGAATTGCTGCTTTTAAATCCATATGAAAAAATCAGAAATCCCTGGTATGTTTTTAATGGCTAACAACCCAGTCGCCTTCTGTTAAAAAAACAATAGAAGTTATTAGGTAGAAGTTTATATAGTGTAGCTTTTATATTCAGGAATTAGAGTGTTGCTTTGGTGGCATTTTACCCTTTCCTTGTGCAGTATCTCAGATTAATGTGTACCCTTTGCTTATTATAGAAAAAATAGAGCTTCCTTATAAATATTTGACCTTTGCATAAATTCAATGGAAGATAGATATTACAATGTTGCTCTTATTTTTAAAAAAACAAGTTTAATAGGTCATAGAGTGGTCTATTCTTTACTTCCTTTTAGTCATTACAGAGAAGTCATATCCACTAGATTTCAACTGAGGGGCCTTAAAATAAAGGTCAGTCACTTCTTGAAGTCTGCAAGTAAATTTAAGACTAATATGAGAAAAAGAAAGAAAAAGAAAAGGAATAGAAACTGGTGAATAAGGGGGTTGTAAATAAGAATGAATAAGTGAAGCAAATTTTCAAAAGGTAGGGACTGAAGGGCACTGAAAATTATTGTTTCATGTCTTACTTAGTAGAATTTATCTGTGCATCAGTACAGCAAGCATTGAGTGAGTATCTGATGTGCCAACCAAATATGATTAGTATACAGTTCCTGTCTTCAACTAGGTCAGATATTGAAGATGCGGCGGACTGTTACAAAACAAGGAACGATAATATTTACAGGGGTTAATCATAATTGTATGCACACGTCTTTATGGGAACACAGAGAAGGAACAGCCTAAATGCTTTGTATTAGATTATCAAGTGATAAATGTATTTAGACAATGTCATGACATTTTGAGGGTGCTTGTTGAATGAAGGTGTGAAACATTTCTTTCATCAATTTTAGAGTTCCTATGCTCCATGTTGCTAGAAAAGTAAGACATTCTATTATTTTGGTGGTTCCAGATGGTACCACAATTTTCTCTTCGGTTCTGGATGTTGGTAGTTTTGTCTGGAATGAAAGGCTCAATTTGGAGCTAAATCTAATAATGAGGTAGTAGCTCACTGTTAGAAATATTTTTTTTCTCCTGTTGAATTTTTAACTCTCCCCACCAAGCAGTGAAAAATCCCAACAACAGTTCACTATCCCAACACTATTATTAGCCAAACAAAGTAAGAGTAAATGAAAAAAAGTAAGTGTTCCATTAAAAGGAAAAGTTATATAAATACAAACGATACACAAACTCTTAAAGAAATTGGATACAGTCATTTGAGGCAGTTGAATGCCACGCGATGGCGCTGCAGGCTAAAGAGACAAAAACTGACGCGTTTGCTACGGAAGTCATTAACAAAAACGGAAGATTAGGGCAGATAAGCTGGAGAGAAAACCTGCAGTGGCCCAAGATTGGCAAAGGAAAAACCCAGACCCCTGTTACTTCGTGGCATAGGTCTGGGGTTACAACTGCTCTTTCTTTTATGCTGGGAGAAGGAGTTGTCAGTGAAATTAACAAAAGCGGGGTTCAGAAGAAGCTATGGAGGCCAAAGGATTGCACGCTCCCAGACAAAGGCAAGTCCTGTTTCTCTTTCTGTTTTGGGAAGTGTCCTTGGCAGATTCTGGGTTTGGACATTATTCTGTGACAGAGGAAACTGAGAGGGGGACGTTTGTGGTCAATCTGGCAAAGGATCTGGGGCTAGAACAGGGGGAACTGTCTGTGAGGGGAGCACGGGTGGTCTCTGATGACAATAAACAACACTTACTACTGGATTCCCATACTGGGGATTTGCTCACAAATGAAAAACTGGACAGAGAGAAGCTGTGCGGGTCCACAGAGCCCTGTATGCTCTATTTCCAAATATTAATGGATAACCCCTTTCGGATTTACCGTGCTGAGCTGAGGGTCAGGGATATAAATGACCATTCACCGATCTTTCGGGAGAAAGAGATGGTCTTAAAAATACTCGAAAATACAGCTGAAGGGACGTCATTTCCATTAGAAAGAGCACATGATTCTGATAGAGGACTTAACGGTATCCAAAAGTACACCATCGACCCCAACTCTTTTTTCCATATTAAAATAAGTGACAGTGATGAAGGCATGATATACCCAGAGCTGGTGCTGGACAGAGCACTGGATAGGGAGAAGCAGCGCGAGCTCAGTTTAACACTCACGGCGCTGGATGGCGGGGCTCCGCCCAGGTCTGGGACAGCTACTATACGCATCGTGGTCATAGACATCAATGACAATGCCCCGCAGTTTGCAGAGGCGCTCTATAAGACCCAGGTTCCGGAGAACAGCCCCGTAGGGTCCCTTATTGTTAAGGTCTCAGCAGAGGATGTAGACTCAGGAGTCTATGCAGAAGTGTCCTATTCATTCTTTGGAGCCTCTGAAGATATCCAAACAACTTTTCAAATCAATCCTCTTTCTGGGGAAATTGTTCTCAAAGCGTTGCTTGATTATGAAGTAATAAAGTCTTACAAAATAAATATACAAGCAATGGATGGTGGGGGACTTTCTGCAAGATGTACAGTTTTGCTCGAAGTATTGGACACGAACGACAATTCCCCTGAACTGATAATGTCATCAGTTTCCAGCTACATTGCGGAAAACTCTCCAGAGTCAGTACTGGCTGTTTTTAGGATTAGAGATAAAGACTCGGGAGAAAATGGGAAAATGCTTTGCTACATTCGAGATGATTTGCCGTTCCTTCTGAAACCTTCTGTGGAGAATTTTTACATCCTAATGACAGAGGGAGCGCTGGACAGAGAGAGCAGGGACGAATACAACGTCACCATCACCGTCACCGACCTGGGGACCCCCAGGCTGAAAACCCAGCACAGCATAACCGTGCGCGTCTCCGACGTCAACGACAACGCGCCCGCCTTCACCCAGACCTCCTACACCCTGTACGTCCGCGAGAACAACAGCCCCGCCCTGCACATCGGCAGCGTCAGCGCCACCGACAGGGACTCGGGCCCCAACGCCCAGGTCACCTACTCGCTGCTGCCGCCCCAGGACGCGCGGCTGCCCCTGGCCTCCCTCGTCTCCGTCAGCGCCGACCACGGGCAGCTGTTCGCGCTCAGGGCCCTGGACCACGAGGCCCTGCAGGCCTTCGAGTTCCGCGTGCGCGCGGCCGACGCGGGCTCCCCGGCGCTGAGCAGCGAGGCGCTGGTGCGCGTGCTGGTGCTGGACGACAACGACAACGCGCCGTCGGTGCTCTACCCGCGCCACAACGGCTCGGCGCCCTGCACCGAGCTGGTGCCCAGGGCGGCCGAGGCGGGCTACCTGGTGACCAAGGTGGTGGCGGTGGACGGCGACTCGGGCCAGAACGCCTGGCTGTCCTACCAGCTGCTCAAGGCCACGGAGCCCGGGCTGTTCGGCGTGTGGGCGCACAACGGCGAGGTGCGCACCGCCAGGCTGCTGAGCGAGCGCGACGCGCCCAGGCACAGGCTCGTCGTGCTGGTCAGGGACAACGGCGAGCCGCCGCGCTCGGCCACCGCCACGCTGCACGTGCTGCTGGTGGACGGCTTCTCCCAGCCCTACCTGCCGCTCCCGGAGGCGGCCCCGGCCCGCGCCCAGGCCGACTCGCTCACCGTGTCCTTGGTGGTGGCGCTGGCCGCGGTCTCGTCGCTCTTCCTGCTCTCGGTGCTGCTGTTCGTGGCGCTGCGGCTGTGCGCGAGGCCCAGGGCGGCGTCGGGGCCCGAGGGCCACTTTCCCGGGCACTTGGTGGACGTGAGCGGCACCGGGACCCTGTCGCAGAGCTACCAGTACGAGGTGTGTCTCATGGGCGACTCTGAGGCCAGCGAGTTCAAGTTCCTGAAGCCGATTATCCCCAATATCCAGGCACAGTGTGCTGGGAGGAATAATGAAGAATATCCTACCTTCTGAAATAGCTTTGGATTTAATATTCACTGAAAATTTCGTTCATTTTACGTCTTCTGGCATTCATAATAATTTAGTTTTAATTGTCTTTTTGAGCATATTGTTGAAACACTGTATACCTATGTCTTATAAATATTATTTTATGTGTTTTGCAGTAATAACAGCTACCTTGAATTGAATTATTATTCATTTCATAATAATATTATTATGGTTTCAGTCCTTTCAAAATGCACCAATTTAGTTTTGTTCTTATTGTAGAAAACTGAGATTTTGATGGCTTTACCAGTAAATTTCAGAACTTATGTGTACTATACTTGTTTCATGTTAGAAAAGATAACTATATTTCCAGCCTTGTTCCAACATTTTTTATTTATTCATGTTCAAAAACTAAGTCATCTTTAGTTCTGTGTCATGGAGTTTAGAATGGAATACTGTTCTATAACTTTGTTCATGAGAAATGAAACATCATTTTGCAAGTCATATATATACATGTGTATATATATGTATATATATATACGATGCCAATAATACCCTGTATTCATATTATTATTTTATTTTCTTTAAATACACTGCTCTTACTTGCTTAATACTTGCTTATGTTCATTTTTTGCTGATATAGAAAATAGATGATGTCTTATAATTCAAACTGTATAACAGCCTGCATGAAAATGAATATGAATTAAAATATTTTGAAAATTTGCCTGCGAGAATGCTGGTGATGGGGGTGAATATATTTACTTTTTAAAAAATATTTACTTTTCTTTCTTTTTTGGCTTTTATAAAGGGCCTTTATTAACTAACAAATTTACAGTGCTAATGATGTGAAAATGTCCAAATTAAGGCACCAACAAGAGGATAACTTCACTTAAAGGCCGAGTAAGTCCAGGCTTTCTCTGTCAAATGGGAAAGCACATGGCAATGTCTGTTTCCTTCTCTCCTGGCTTCTGGTTTCAGACAGCCCTCTCAGCATCTCCAAACGTCTGTATCTAGGTGTCTGCTGTCTCCATCCGTTCTAAGCTCTCTCTATGCTTTCTGTCATTTATTTTAATTTTTATTGTGATATATAACATATATACCCAAAAAGAAAGCAAAAAAAAAACCCTAAATTTTCAAAGCACATTTTAACAAGTAGTTACAGAGCAGATTTCAGAGTTTGTCATTTCAGATTTTTCTTTCTAGCTGCTCCAAAACACTGGAGGCTAAAAGAAATATCAATCTAGTGATTCAGAAATCATACTAATTTGTTAAAATCGTATTTTCTCTATATAACTCCTCCTTCTCCTTGATTCCTATCCCTAGGTATAGGGGTCTTTGGACAATGCCCATTCTAACTTTTTCATGTTGATAAGGGGTGTGGACAGTAAGGGTTAGGGAGATGTAATTAATGGATAACCTTGGAGAGAATGGTTCCTCAGGATTTATCTGCCCTTGGATCCTTCTGGAGGTTATATGTTTCAGGAAAATAAACTCAGTGCATGAAACGTTTATAGAGTTAGAGCTCTAGGTAATTGTTAAGAGTTAACAGGAATGATGTTTGGGTTTGGCAAACCATAGGGATTAGCAATTTCTAGCTGAAGTTTACATAAGCGTAGCCTCCAGAATAACCTCTCGACTCTATTTGAACTCTCTCAGCCACTAACACCTTATTTTATTCCACTTCTTTTTCCCCTTTCGTTCAGGAAGCAGTATCAATCCCATAGTGTTAGGACTAGACTCATCTCTGGGAGTCATGTCCCACATTGTCAGGGAGACTTTCACCCCTGAATGTCATGTCCCATGCAGGGGAGAGGGTAATGATTTTCTTTGCAGAGTTGGGCTTAGAGAGAGAGGGGCCACATCTGAGCAACAAAAGAGGTTTTCTGGAAGTAATTCTTAGGCATAAGTATAGGTAGGCTTAGCTTCTCTACTATAGAAATATGTTTCATAAAAGGAAGGCTCAAGGTCAAGAGCCTGGCCTATTTTCTTGAGAGTACCCAATGTTTGAGAGGGTACAGGGGTTTCCCTGGTGGTAAAGTTTAATAGTTACATATTTTTTTACTTCATTCTCTCAAGGGACTTGTGCTGGTTTGAATCTATGGTGGGCCCCAGAAAAGCCATGTCCTTTAATCCTCATTCAATATTGCTGGGTGGGAGCATTGATTGTTCCCCTGGAGATGTGACCCACCCAATTGTGGGTGGTAGCTTTCAATTACATGATTCCATGGAGGTGTGTCTCCACCCATTGAAGATGGAGCTGCTTACTAGAATCCTTTTAAAAGCAGAAACGTTTTGGAGAGAGTCCTTTTTGTAGAGCCACGAGAAAGCCAGCAGATGGTGCCATGTTCGCCATGTGCCCTTCCAACTGAAAGAGAAACATTGAACGTCATTGGCCTTCTTGAACCAAGGTCTCTCCCTGGATGCCTTAAATTGGACATTTCTATAGACTTGTTTTAATTGGGACATCTTCTCAGCCTTAGAACTGTAAACTTGTAACTTATTAAATCCCTTTTTTAAAAGCCATTCTGTTTCTGGTATATTGCACTCCGACAGCTAGCAAACTAGAACAGGACTCTACCAATACTTTTTAATTATCAGCCCACCATAGTCTGATTTGTATACGGGTATTACATTAAGCTATACAGAATTACAAGACCTCATTCATGTTCTGTATATTTACTTTCCATTTTATTTTGAAAATTTATTTAAATTTTATCAAATTTAAATAAAGATAGACTAAAGATTAAAATGAAAAACAATAATTTGTTGATTAGTCCCAACTCAACTTCTAGTCCCCTTTCACAGAGTGGTTTCTTCTACAACTTATCCCAATATTTACAAACAATATGTTTATATTGCTCTATCTTTTCATTTAATTTTATATTCTAATCACATGTTGCTATAATGGATAAGAATTTTACTTTCATATTCGCCAACCAAACCATACATTCAAACATTGCACATCCCCTTTCTTCTATTCTTCCAGTATAATTATCACAAGTTTTTTTAAGTTAAATTTGTAGATAGTGTCCTTATTGCTAAGTTATTTCAGAATACACATTGGTATATTATGATTACATTTTCTTACCTGAAAAGCATTTTAAGAGCTGATAAGTTGGCTTTTTAGTTGCATTGTTTTCTATGTGCCATTGTTTTTTTTCCATGCATCACTCATATGAAAATCACTGTTTTCCTCTTTAAAATATTTAAATATATCAGATACTCTATCAGTTATGCTTATTTCTTGGAGATCTTTCAATCAGAACACTCCAATTCTTCATTTACATTGGCTGCTCTAGAGGATTTATTTCCCCTTTCAACACTTTCCTTTGTTAGTCCCCCTTTCTAAGGTCCAATATATTCTTCCCTCTTTGTTTTGTGCCTTATTTAGCAGCACACATATTTCACCTTGATAAAATGTGTATAGAGGAGGTAAAAAAATTTAGATCTTGCATTGTGAAATACTTTGTTTTTCTTTTATTAGATTGATAGTTTGACTGGGTATAAAATTCTACACTGAGAATAATTTTGAACCTTTGAAAGTACTGTGACTTTTCGTTATTGCATATTGAGTTGATAATCAAAAGATTCATTCCATTCTGATTCCTATCCCTTTTATGTGACTTTGTTTTCTTTCTGAAAGCATTTAAAAACCTTCCTCAGACATTCTGAGAATTCACAGTGATGTACCTTAGAGTAGGCTGTTCATTTATTTATTAAGGTTGTCACATGGACATAATCTAGTAATTTTTAGGCTCTTGATTTCATTCATGAGAAATTTTCTTATTATGTTTCAACCATAATTTCTTCCCCAAGTGTTTTATTATCTTATTTTAACCAAACCCTGACTGATTACATATTTCACCTCCTGGATTGAGCTTCTATGACTCTATACTTCTTTCCTTTCTTATTCTCAATCTAATTGGAAACTTTAAATTTTTATATTAAAGTTTTTCTTTTTGACTGACATATATTTATTGTTAGGAATTCTTTCTTTGTTATCTGGTTGGTTTTCACAGCATTTTGCTATAGATTTATAAATGCAATATCTTTTCTCATCTCTAACTCATTTCTTCTTCAAAATGCATTATGTAGTAAGAACTATTATTATACCCATTTTACAAGGGAGAGTGAGTCACAGAACTCACTTCCTGAGGTCATACAGCTAGTAAAAGGCAAAGATGAATTTTAAGATTCTAGAATCTCCATTTTTAAGCTCTAAGTTATCTTTCTTTTGCAATAAGATTAATTACTTCATATAATTCATTAACATTAAATGGTTAAATTTATCTATGAGGCATTTAGAATGACAGGTGGCACAGACTAAGTATTGGCTCTTACTAGATTTTATTTCTCTGGGAATATTTATCAGACTTTTTCTGTATTATATGTTTCTTCCTATTCCATTTTAGTGGTGGCAGAGGTAATGGTGGTTTGGGCCTTTCTGTTTCATGTTGTATGCTTTTCTTCACATGTCTTGTCGGCCTTGGCTGTCTTCTTATATTTAAGAGTAATGAAACTATTAAATGACTCTAAGCTCTCTTTGAGTGCATGGGGCCTGTTATTGGCAGGGCTTCACTATATAGTAACCATGCAAAGACAACACTATTACTTTGGTAGAATCCCAAATATCAACGTGCTGGTTTGAAGCCATTCTGTACCCCAGAAAACTCAGGTTTTAATCCTGATCCAGTCTTGTGGGAACAGCCGTTTCTTTTCATTGTGATTCAATGCCGAAAGGCAGAAAATTTGATTAGATGATCTCCGGGGAGATGTGACATGCCCAATTGTGGGTGTGACCTTTTGATTAGATGGAGATGTGACTCCATCCGTTCAAGGTGGGTCTTGATTAGTTTACTGGAGTCCTTTAAAAATGGAAACATTTTGAAGAAACCTCAAGTGGGTGAGCTATCCTCAGAGTACACACAGATGCTTGGAAAGCAGTTGCTTCAGAGCTGACAGAGCCAACACGAGACCCAGACATTTGGAGCTGCAGGGCCCAGCAGACATTGCTTTGTGCCTTCCTATGAGATACTAAGCAAACCAGAGCCCAGAGTTGAGTCCCTGAGGAGCTAAGTGAAGACCCACAGATACCAAGTGAGGAACCCCTACGCAAACAGAAGCTGAAAGCAACAGAGCCCAGTAGCAAGGGACCAGCAGATGCCAGTCACATGCCTTCCCCTCTGACAGAGGAGTTCAGGATGGCATCAGTCGTTCCGGAGTGAAGGTAACCTCCTGTTGGTGCCTTAGTTTGGACATTTTCTAGGCACTAAAACTGTAAACTTGTAACTTATTAAACTCCCTTTTTAAAAGCCATTCAATTTCTGGTATGTTGCTTTCCAGTAGCATTAGAAAACTAATACAATCAAGAAGTTTCTTTATTTGGGTTTTTGATATATTACAGATAGGTTAGCAATAGCTTCTGTGTAGGGATGGAGTGGGGAGGGGGGTCAAGCATATATACCTTATGTCCTGACGAAGGTATTGTAAGAAGGGGCTAGAAGTCTCTCCATGCAGGCTACATATTTTTGCTTCATCTACCTATTTTTAATTTCACACCTCACACTTGCTCTGTACTTTGCCTGGGGTCTCCACAACTAGAGATACTCCCAATTTCATTTCTCTAGAAAATAAACTTTCCACTCCCTGGCCTGAAGGTATTTATGTGTCCATGTAGGATGGAGAGAAAACCAGAGAATTCAATTCCTCTATATACTTTCAAGTAATAGCTTTTTTAAAAAACCCTTACTGAAATTCAACTTTATTATGTATCTTGTTCCTCCAAATCTTGAACCTAAACAGGATTATGTGGGACATAAGTTTCTCATGAGTCTTGTCAAAGCGGGAACTTGAAGCAGTTCTTGACCTGGTGAAGCCAATTGCTCTTCTATCTGCCTTGTGTCATAACATACTTGTGCATTCTTAGTCCTTGTGAGTCTGTATCATTTCTAATACTTTCCTGTCACTTTAGTGGGCATTTTAAAGGGAAAGGAAATATCTGTGTGTAGTTAATACATGTGCTTTTCAATTTTTACCCTTTCATACTAATTTTAAAATCATGTATCTAGTTTACATTTCAGAAATGTAATTTGACATTAAAACTTTTCACGTAAACGTACTTGTTAGATTCCTTTTCCAGCCGTCCTTGAGAGTATCTGAGGCCTCTGTGGGGGGCATCATTTGTGGGATCCTACCACCAATGCCAAACACCTGCCTCATTGGTAACTACGCACTTTGGCTAGGACTGGAACCACCCCAAGCTTCAGGGTGGCCCCTGACCAGACGAAACAAAGTAGACGGAACAGATGGGTGTTCAGTTTCTGGAGCTAGAATATCAACCTATAATCTTATACTGCCTGAAACGATTTGTTCAATAGCAGGAAATGGTCTTACTTGATCTAATTGGAGTAAACGCCTGTTTTGTTCTATGATTGGGGAAGAGAATCTCTCTCCTGCTTTCTTTCTCGGCTGAAAGAGAAAACATGTAACCATAGTGGCTGCTGTAAGAAATGTTGGGAACCTGAGGACAGGCCAGTATTAGGAGTAAAACTTGTCTTAAAAAGAACTAACATGAAGAGGTGAGGCAGAGCAGATAAGAAACCTTGTCCTTATAAAATAGTTGATCTTCTAAATAAAGTTTACTTGAAGCTTGCTCAATCTCGGACACGTTACGTTGCATCAGCCATGTTACTTATACTTGAAAGCATTCTAAACGAAGCATCTACTCAATGCAGGTACTTGTAAACATTTATAAATAAAGCAACTTCTTTCAGCCAAGGTTCTTAAGTTGCTTCATAGGAGTAACATAATTTTGGTGCAATTCAGTTCATATGTAATATAAAGACAAGTATGAAGAAGTTAATACATAATGTGGTTCCGTGGATAGTTTTATATATTTATGCATATGCTCCTATAGATTTAAATACATAAAATCTAGGAAATGAAATAAATGTGACTCAGTAGTAAATTTGATATGAGTGCATAATTTATTTTCAAAGTTACATATATCCTCAAATTTACTATTATTTGTTTCTGTTTCATGGCATTTCACGGGTATCAACCTTACCTTGAACTATGATAGGCATATGGCAATAGAGATCACTTCCATATCACATACTTCCAGTTATTATATATTTCTAATAATAGGATGCAGCTTTATTTGCCTTATGTGTACCAAGGAGGTTAAAAAAAAGTCCATGGATACCACTAATAAAATCAAGGAATCAAAGAGGAAAAGGCAAAGAGCAAGGAAAACAAGAGTAAAGCAGAGAATAGCAGTAGTATATATCAGTTCCAGAAATTGCCAATTACATTCCAAAGAATTATTCAACAAAGAGTGGAGACAGAGTTTGCATTTTAGACAGTTAAGATAAACATCATACAAACCAAAATGCAGAACATCATATAAACATGTGAACCTTGATTTGTGTATATATAATAATTTTCCCTTTAAGGGACTGGGGACACAGCAAAGAAAAAAATTGACAAAAGACTCTTTCTCTATAATGTACCTTTACATTTGAAAAAGCAGAGACATTAAACAAATAAATGAATATATATATAGTAATAAGTCAGACGGTAATTGGTGTATGAGATTATGTTCAGTAAACATGTTTGCTTGCTCATTAAATGTTTCCTAAATTATGAGAAACAAACTAAACTGTGGATTTACCTAATGCAAATGATCTCATTTCCTATCAGTTCACAGTTCACTGATATCAAGGAATTGTACTGGTATGCCTCCTGGTGCTATAACTTCTATGAATGACCCATCTCATGGTTAATCCAGTGTCACATCTTCTGAAAGTGCTTCAGAAATGAGCCATGCATGTTTCCCCTTTCCACCTAAGGGAGGACGAGTAGTGACAGAATTCTCTTCACTATAAAAATCAGTTTTACTATCCTTATTTCAGATTTTCTGTCTTCTCAGAGAGATTTCCAGCTCCTGGAGGCCAGGAATAAAGACATACCTTGTAATTCTTTATTTACCACAACTGGGCATATGTGGCTGTGTGGGGAGGGATACTTAATAAATAAATGCTAATGGCATCACAGACTATAAAGAATTTCAGATAATTAAGATGAAGGAGAGAATATATTTGCAATCAGTTAAGAAATCAATGGATAAAGCAATATTTGCTGCTGGAGGACATTTACACCAATGAAATTGAGCTTGCATCAAACTGTGAAAATCTGTGGAGACACCTGGTGGCGCTATAGGATAACATCGTGGAGGAAAAACTACACTGGATGATGGTCTGAACAATTACCCGGCACACGGAGAGATCTGGGAAGACAGAAAGAAAAAGGCTTTAAGGGGAGACGACCTAGAAGCCATTCAACACGGTTGAAATCCTTAGACTTCGGAGGACTCGGTGGGCAGATCAGAGGCATCTTCCCAGAACTAGGAGGTGGAGCTGTAGCCACAAGCCTTTGGGAAAGAAGCTATGGAGAATTCAGGGGCAGACACTCTGTGGATAAGGCAAGTCCTACTTCTCTTTGTTTTTCTGGGAACGTCTCAGGCAAGCTCTGGGTCAGGGCACTTTTCTGTGGAGGAGGAAATGCAAAGCAGAAGTTTTGTAGGAAATTTGGCAAAGGACCTTGGGCTGGAAGTGGGTGAGCTAGCCTCACGGGGGGCCCAGGTGGTCTCTAATGATAACAAACAGTATTTGCAGCTGGACGTAAACACCGGTGATTTGCTCCTAAGTGAAACGCTAGACCGGGAGGAGCTCTGCGGCTCTGAAGAGCAGTGTGTGCTCCATTTCCAGGTGTTAATGAAAAAACCCCTGCAGTTTTTTCGGCTTGAGCTCCAGGTCAGGGACATAAATGACAACTCTCCCATTTTCCTGGAAAAAGAAATGCGCCTACAAATCCCAGAGAATAGTCCTGTCGGTGCTGTGTTTTTACTAGAAAGTGCAAAGGATTTAGATGCAGGAATCAACTCTCTAAAAACCTACACAATCAGCCCCAACTCCCATTTCCACATTAAGGTTAGAGTCGATCCGGACAACAGGAAATATCCAGAGTTAGTTTTGGACAAGGCGCTGGATTATGAAGAGCAGCCTGAGCTCACCTTCACCCTCACTGCTCTGGATGGTGGGTCTCCGCCCAGGTCCGGGACTGCCTTAGTTCGCGTGGTGGTCGTGGATACTAACGACAACTCCCCTGAATTTGAGCAGCCTTTTTATGATGTGAAGATTCCAGAGAATAGAGTTCTAGGCTCGCTGGTTGTCACTGTCTCAGCCTGGGACTTAGATTCAGGGGTAAACGCGGAAATAGCGTACACATTTTCCCATGCTTCAGAAGATATTTGCAAAACATTTAAAATTAACAAAAAATCTGGAGACGTTAGTCTAACAGCATTCTTAGATTTTGAATTAATTAAATCTTACTCCATAATCATTCAAGCCACAGATGGGGGAGGCCTTTTTGGAAAATCCACAGTCAGAATTCAGGTGATGGATGTGAATGACAATGTTCCTGAAGTCACTGTGTCATCAATTACCAATCCAATTCCAGAAAATTCGCCTGAGGCTGTGGTTATGGTTTTTAGTATCCGAGACAGAGACTCCGGAGACAACGGGAGGATGATATGTTCTATCCCAGACGACCTCCCATTCATGCTAAAATCTTCCGTTGAAAATTATTACACGTTGGAAACCGACAGAGCGCTGGACCGAGAAAGCAGAGCCGAGTACAACGTCACCATCACCGTCACCGACCTGGGGACCCCCAGGCTGAAAACCCAGCACAGCATAACCGTGCGCGTCTCCGACGTCAACGACAACGCGCCCACCTTCACCCAGACCTCCTACACCCTGTACGTCCGCGAGAACAACAGCCCCGCCCTGCACATCGGCAGCGTCAGCGCCACCGACAGGGACTCGGGCCCCAACGCCCAAGTCACCTACTCGCTGCTGCCGCCCCAGGACGCGCGGCTGCCCCTGGCCTCCCTCGTCTCCGTCAGCGCCGACCACGGGCAGCTGTTCGCGCTCAGGGCCCTGGACCACGAGGCCCTGCAGGCCTTCGAGTTCCGCGTGCGCGCGGCCGACGCGGGCTCCCCGGCGCTGAGCAGCGAGGCGCTGGTGCGCGTGCTGGTGCTGGACGACAACGACAACGCGCCGTCGGTGCTCTACCCGCGCCACAACGGCTCGGCGCCCTGCACCGAGCTGGTGCCCAGGGCGGCCGAGGCGGGCTACCTGGTGACCAAGGTGGTGGCGGTGGACGGCGACTCGGGCCAGAACGCCTGGCTGTCCTACCAGCTGCTCAAGGCCACGGAGCCCGGGCTGTTCGGCGTGTGGGCGCACAACGGCGAGGTGCGCACCGCCAGGCTGCTGAGCGAGCGCGACGCGCCCAGGCACAGGCTCGTCGTGCTGGTCAGGGACAACGGCGAGCCGCCGCGCTCGGCCACCGCCACGCTGCACGTGCTGCTGGTGGACGGCTTCTCCCAGCCCTACCTGCCGCTCCCGGAGGCGGCCCCGGCCCGCGCCCAGGCCGACTCGCTCACCGTGTCCTTGGTGGTGGCGCTGGCCGCGGTCTCGTCGCTCTTCCTGCTCTCGGTGCTGCTGTTCGTGGCGCTGCGGCTGTGCGCGAGGCCCAGGGCGGCGTCGGGGCCCGAGGGCCACTTCCCCGGGCACTTGGTGGACGTGAGCGGCACCGGGACCCTGTCGCAGAGCTACCAGTATGAGGTATGTCTGACGGGAGATTCCGGCAGTAATGAGTTTAAATTTCTGAAACCCGTTATCACCAACTTCCCTGCCCACTGCCCTGGGAGAGAAACAGAGAAGAATCCTACCTTCTGTAATAGCTTTGGCTTCAGGAATTAATGACTATAACTGACTATATATATATATATATATATATATATATTTGGGCAGTTCCAAACAAAATCATGAATAAATTTCCTGCAAATTGTACTTTAAATTTTAGATTGTACTGGTGTTACATTTTCTCATAGTCTCTCCACCTTTGCTCTTAAGTGACAATGCAGTTGTAATGAAATAATTTATTCTCTAGACCAGGCGGTCTGTATTTTTAATTAATTTGCCTCCTTAAATAACTTCAAATCACCTTTTAAAAATTCTCCCCCTTCCATTAAACTTTCACCCATAATTCTGCTTAAGGGAAAATGAAAAATAAAATGGAAGTAATTCAAGTGTCCAAGCATTTCTTCATTTGATTCTTTGATTCTATTTTGCAGTTTTTTTCTCATAGTTTCATAATGGTTGCTACTCAGAAATGTCTTTTATCTCTTTAAATCCACTGCATTTTCCTGGCTACCATTTTAAATCTTTATTGCTATTGAAAATAAACCTGAGAAATAAACCTATGATACAACCATAAGTGTAACCATCTGATTAGAAAGGACCAGAGGCAAGTTTCTTACTTATACTGAAGACTGATTGTGAAGGCACATGAATATTGTGGCCACTCACAGAGTCTTGGAATATGAAGCTACAGTTTTCCAGGTGTTTCATCAATGTTACAGCACTATAATATAACCCCGTTGAATGCTGGCACCTGAATAGTTTGGATAATGTAAAGTGAACTTGTGTGTTAAATCGTGTAGTTTTTTTGCATTTGTTCTCCTAGAATTTAATGTATCTGTACAGGACAGCGTTTTTCAAACTCTTTTTTTTTCCCTACAACTAATAGTAAAATTATGCATTATATTATTAGTACTCAACACACAGGCATAATAGAAAGATATTTTGTGAACAATGCTTAGCCTTTTGTGATGGAATCTGAAATTGTCTATACTATGCTATTTAACTTTCATATGGGTCATGATTCTCTAAATTGATTTCATCACCTGCTAATGGCAGCAAAGTTCGAGAAATATTTTTCTCAGAGATATAAAAGTAGATGTTCACTAGTGCATGTGTTAAATATAAAGCATTGAGAAGTATAAAAAGATAGACCCTTAGGGTTTTCATTAAAAACATTTTTTTCAAACCATTGCAGGAGAAGCAGTTTTATCTCATACCACACGCACACCAAGCAACAACTCCTGCCTTTAAGGCTCTGACTACATTATAAAATAAAAGGCCTTCATCGTTGGGTGGGGAGATTTCCCATGAATTTCATCAAAAAGTATAACGTCTATATGTTGCAGAAGGAAAATATAGATGAACAAAAGGAGTAGGAATATAGAGGGAAAGGAAGTGTGCATGAGAGAGAAGGTAGACATGGGAAAGGGAAATGAGAAAGGACGAGTAAAATGCTTGCTTTTAGAGCCACAGTCTAGAGTCAATGCCATAAATTGCCTCTCGAAAATATTTTCAAGTTTTATCGTGTCATTCTAGAGATCCTGGATCTCTAGGTCAGTTGATAATGCCAAAAAATACAATCTCTCTCTATCACATCTCAGATAATCTAATGTTTATATTTCTTGAAAGTTAAGATTTCACAATCTGTTCTATTTGATAAACCAGTGTGGACCTATGAATAATTTTTTTCATTCAAGAGAAATGGAAAGAACAGAAATCAACTGTTTGGCATGCAGGCTAATTACATTCCAATTTTCTATTCTCACAAGTGGGACTAAAAGCAAGTTCTTTCCCCCTAAATGTAAGCTTCTTTACATAGAGAACAAAATTCACAAGATATTGGAAAATCAAGGTAGAGTATTAATATTACCTCTTGACTTCCATGTACTTAGTGAGGAAAGGATGGAGGGCCACTAACTTAAAGACATATAAACGGTTATAACTTCTTAGCAGGCCAGACAAAATACATAGAATACTGAAGGTGAAAAAAGATAACTGCCTTATGCTTTAATGGCTATGATAAAAAAGACAGACAAGGCAACAAAAATGTTGATTAAGAGGTGGAGAATTTGCAATCCTCATACAGGGGTGGGGATATAAAATCATGTTGTCATAATGGGAAAGTGTGGCAGTTCTTCAAAATGTTAAACAGAAATAACCCTGTGACCCAGCAATTCCACTCCCATTTATCTAGCCAAGAGAATTAAAAACATTTGCTCACCAAAAAACATATGTACTAATGTTCATAGTAGTATGATTCAGAATAACCCCAAAGTGAAAACAACCCAAATGTCTATCAGCTGATGAAAGGATAAACAAATGTGGTATTGTCATATGATGAAATTGATATTATTCAACAATCAGAGGGAATGAAGTACTGATACATGCTACAGCATGGATGAACCTCAAAAATATTATTCCAAGTGAAAGAAGACAGTCACAAAAGATCGTATATAATGGCCGTATTCATAGGAAATGCTCAGAATAGGCAAATATAGGAACAGAAAGTAGATTAATGACTGCCTGAGGCTGGAGGGAGGGAGGGAACAGAGAGTGACTGCTAATGGGTACAAGGTTGGTTTTTGTGATGTTCAAACTGTTTTAAAATTAAATAACTCTATAAATATACTAAAAAACATTGAACTGTACACTTGAAATGAATGAATTTTATGGTATATAAACTATTTCAATAAAGCAGTTAAAAATAAAGGTGGATGGATCTCGGTCCCAAGTAAACCGGCTCTTATTTATAATGGGGTAGGAAAAAGTGCAGTTCAGGTATCTCAGACCACAAATCTAACAAGTGCAACAACAGAGGCGAAGACCAGGTATTTGTTCTGTTGCTTTGAGTTTTTCTAGATACATGTGCAGCAGGACTTTTCTATTATTTCTATTTATTTAGGACTCTAAGGTAGAGTGCCCTGGCCTTCAGGAGCTCAGGTGCCCTGATATAAATAACTAACCATTTCTCTAAAAAATGAAGGACAAAAAAAATCATGCTCTGATACATCAAATACCCATTTATAGCTAAATTTAAATCTGTGTTTAGGAATCAAGCTGCATCAATCAATTTTATGTTGAAGAACTACAGGCTTTAATTAATTTAGAAGATGGCCTTATATCCAATGGTGAAAAGGCCACTTATCAAATGGAGAACAATATGGCCCAGGGGCCCAAGACGGATTTTCTTGAAAGCCCTTAAAAATAAAAAATCAAATAACTATTTAGTTTGTAATTATCCACGGGTCACTTACAAACTCATCTTCCTTTACACCCCAAGTCCTTGCCTCCACTCCCAGGTCCGCTGATGAACAACACAGCCTCTCAATTCCCAGGTCTCCACCTCTATGCCAGTTCAGTCATTAATGCCCTGCTAGGTGCTGTACTTTTTGCCCCCAGAATTATTATTTCTGCGAAACAATTTCAGATATCTCCCTCTGAGAACGCAATATTCTATCATTTTAATGCTCTCATCCGGTTACTCTCATCACATCTTGTCTTTGACCTTAGAGAACCTTCATTCCATGATGCTGCTACTACCCATCAATGCCCACCTATTTTAATTTCCTTCCTTTTCAACTGATTCCTGGTTTACCTCTCTCAGTCACTCTCTTGCTGATATCCTCAGTTCCCTTGTTTTATTTTCCCTCACTGCAAACACCTGATGAAACGCCAACCCAGAAGAATATAATTGTCTCTCTCCTCTATTGCACCTGGGATGCTGCAGTCTATGCGAGAAGACTCAAAATCATCAATACTGCTGCCACTGTAGATTTACCACATCTCAACTTAATTGGGCCTTCAGCAAGACCAAGGAATCATTTTATATGTTCCTAATCAGTTCTCTTTTCTGTTCTCCATAACAACTATTTCAAACCTAGTTTGAACTTCTCACACTATCACTTGCATACCTCCTTTTAGAAGATGACCTGCCCTAATACCTTAAGGAGGACAGAGAAATTCATCAATGTCCCAAACCCACACACTTGACAACATCTGCACCAGTACTTTCCTCCCATTGAAGCCTTTTCCACCTGTATGTGTGCAATCCCTTCAGACCTTCTCTGGATCCCATCTTCTAGAGGATAACATTCATTATCTCCTCCGCATTTTTAAGTTCTCCCTCTCTGAAAACTACACATCAGCATTTAAAACATTTTCAAGTCTCTCTCATTTTTTAAAAAAACCTTCTGGAGTCAAAATTCCTCTCTAAATACTGGTCTAATTCCTCCTTTTATAATCAAATTTCTTGAAAGAGTTGTCTACCCTCATTTTCCATTCCTCATCCAAGTGCGCTTTTCAACCATGCGCAGTCTAATTCTAATTAAAACCCCTCCACCGAGACTGCAACTGTAAAGGTCATCAGAGATTTCTGCATAAGGTAATGTTTTATTGCTTAAACAAAGAGATGCAAATACACAGTGGTGTGTAGACGTGTGTCTCTCTTTCGTGTAACATTTCCAATATAAATGATTAGGTAAACAGGGCAGCTTTGTTCCTCATGGTGCTTCTGGAACCAAATTTTGTTCCAAGTTCCAATGGCAATGTCACAGCGTGCATGGCCATATCTGAGTCATTGCTACATCTGGTTCCAGCTATGGCAATGTCACGATCTGCATGACCAGATCTGGGTTATTGCTATATCTGGTTCCAGCTGGCGGGGAGGATGGACATCCAGATATCTTCCATTACAAACCTGGAAGTGGCAAGCAAAAGTTTGCTTTCAGTCTGTGAGAATTTAATTCTCAGATGTGAGAATTTAACTCACTACAAGGAAAGCTGGGATAGGCAGACTATCTGAGAAGCCATTTGCCTGGGTACAATTCTATTACCATGAAAGAAGGGGATAGCAGTTTTTGGCTGAATGACCATCTCCGTATGGACAATTCTCATACTCTTTTTCTTAACTTTTCTGATGCATGTGATACTGTTAATCTTCCTCATCTTGAAATGATATTTACTTCTGATTTCATGGTTTTGAAACTTGGTAACAGGTTGCTTCTCTAAGTGAAGGTTTTTCCCAGAGTACTTTCCTAAGTCCTCTTCTAGTCTTACTTGAACATTTTTGCTTGCTTAGCTTAGAGTCTGCCCAAAGCCCATATCTCCAACCTAGGTTTATTTCCTATGCTTTAGCTACATATATATTTATTTTTATTTTTATGCATTTATAGACACACATACACACAAAATAAATACTCATAGGGTACATGTGATTTATATATGTATATCTGCGTATACATATATATACCAGCTTTTGCTAGTCATTTGCTAAATATTAACTCAGTAGATTCCTACAATAATAATCCTAGGTGATAGATACTATTACCTGTATTTTATAGGTGAGGAAACAGAGGCACAGAGGCTAAGCAAATTGCCTAAGTTTACAACTAGTGAGTAGGTAGAGCCAGGATTCTGAAACACACATTTTGGTTCCTGTTTTGGTTTGCTAATGCTGCTGGAATGCAATATACCAAAAATGGATTGGCTTTTATAAAGGAGATTTATTAAATTACAATTCTAAATCCATGATAAAGTCCAAATTATAGTACCAACAAGAGGATACCTTCTCAGAGGAAAGGCAGCTGGCATCTGGAACACTTCTGTCAGCTGGGAAGGCACGTGGCTGGCACCATCTGGTACTTGCTCCCGGTTCGTTGCTTTCAGCTTCTGATTCCAGTGGTTTTTCTCTCTAAACATCTGTGGAACCTTTCTTAACATTTCTGGGGCAAACTCTGGATTTCATTTCTCTGCTCAGCCTCTCCAAACATCTGTGTCTGGTTTCATCTCTCTGCTCTGTGTCGGCCCTCCAAGCATCTCCAGCTCTGAGCTCTCTGTGTCCACTCTTTTAAGGATTCCAGTAAACTGGTTAAAACCCACCTTGAATGGGTGGGGCCACGCCTCCATGGAAATAATCTAATCAAGATTATTATCGCCCGTGGTGATTCTTCCCCCACAAGACTGGATTAGAAGAATGTGGTTTTTCTGGGATACATGGCAGTTTCAAAACAGCATAGTTTCCGAATCTATGCTCCTTATAATAATGATGCAGCCACCAAGATGCAAGATATCTTTTCTATGTATTTCTCTATTACTCTTTACCCATGCATGCATTTATAACATATCTTAACTACTGACCTGTCAACTTTTTCTAGTTTGTGAGACCTATAAAGACAAGGATTATATTTTTTCATGTCATATCCTTACAGCTATTTTTGTGACTTGAAACTTAGAAAGTATTTGAATATCTGATGATTGGAAATATAAGTAAATGTATTTAAAATTATGCCTTTGGTATTATGCAAGGACAAATTCTATTCTGAAATTTGGCTCAACTTAATTTAGCAACTAAATAAATTACAATGTATAAGTAATCATTTCACAGATTTTCAGAAATGGAAACTAAATACTCTTGTGATAATATTTCTTATTATGGTAATATTTAGGTCTTGCTTATCTCTCTCCTGCTCTCAGGGGATCTCCTCTGCATATCTTCAATGATATAATGCTCTGCTTCCCATAGGAAATATTCTCAATCCCTTCAACAACAATACACATATACTCTGTGTAAGGCCAGTCTCAATTTCACTTGCTATACAAACACCTGTCAGGAGTTAGAGGAATACACTATAGGTATTCTTGGGTGCACACCTCCATTTTCCCTAAGTACTCACTTCCCATGAAACAAGTCCTGGTCTAGATTACCAGTTATTTGTTACTTGTTCCATGTTTTCATTTAAAAATGTTATAAGCTTTTGAAGAACATGGAACATGTTTTATAGCTCTTAACATATACCACAAATTAATGTATTATTGTGATATAATGTGAAAAATGATTTTACTTACATTTAAGTTGGTAGATTCACAGATGGTCTTTATAGACAAATATAAAGAGCATGGCATTTCCTCTTAGAAAGCAGATTGAGGATCAACCTAGGGAAAGAGACTTTTTCTTAACTGTGTACCATTTTCTGATGTTTGAATTTTTAACCTACACATGTTTTTAAAACATAAAAATGAAAAAGTAATGACATTACTAACTGTATATGACTGAACTCAACAAGCATTTATAGGAGAATATTTGTGATTACTCAATAAATGGCCTGAATAAAACATTCCATTAGCCAGGGCATTTTAATGGATCCTTATTGCCAGGCATTCAAAAAAGCAATAATCAAATGCAGTGTATTGTCCTTGTTTGGAATCACATTCAATCGAACCAACAGTAGAAAGACATTTTTGAGGAAAATGGAGAAAATCAAACATTCTAAGTATATTAAGGAGTAATTGCTAAATTTGTT
The DNA here is from genome assembly GCF_023851605.1 of Tamandua tetradactyla. Classification (NCBI taxonomy): domain Eukaryota; kingdom Metazoa; phylum Chordata; class Mammalia; order Pilosa; family Myrmecophagidae; genus Tamandua; species Tamandua tetradactyla. Next base: position 21,273,047 of record NC_135346.1, read on the forward strand.
GGTTGAAATAGAGATACTTGATTCTATTTTAAAAATCCTTTTCTATTAGAGAATACTGAAACATTTAGAGGTAAAATATATGATGTCTAGGATTTGTTTTAAAATATGCCAGATGTATTTATGAATTACTTGCTCAAAGAGAAAAAACTGATAATGAAAAAAATTCGTAGAGACACATGGTGGCGCTGCAGGATAAGATGAAAAACAAAGCATGGCAGATACTGTGGGTTCAATGTTAAGTTCAACAGAGAACAGAGAGCATTGGGTCCACTGAAAACAGAGTATCAGTGGAGTTTCACCTACAGAGCTGCTGGAGGGTTATATACCTTCCAGGGTTTTTTTTTGTGTTTGTTTTTGTCTTTTTTTCCCACTCAAGAGGTTGCCTGCAGGAACCATGGAAACCAGAGGGGTGCTGGCTCTGCGGAAAAGGCAAGTCCTTATTCTCTTTGTTTTGTTGGGATTGTCTCGGGCAGGTCCTGAATCTGGGCGTTATTTTGTGGCAGAGGAAACAGAAATTGGTTCTTTTGTGGCCAATCTGGCAAGGGACCTGGGGCTGAAAGCAGACCAGCTGTCCTCACGGGAAGCCCGGGTAGTGTCTGATGATAATAAAAAGCATTTGCACCTTGATTTGCTGACTGGGGATTTGCTCTTAAATGAGAAACTGGACCGAGAAGAGCTATGTGGCTCTTTTGAGCCCTGTGTTGTGCATTTTCAGGTGTTAATGAAAAACCCTTTACAGTTTTTCCGGGCTGAGCTGCACATCAAAGATATAAATGATCATTCCCCTACATTTCTGGACAAAGAAATACTTTTGAAAATATCAGAAAGTACCACTATTGGAACCACATTCCTAATGGAAAGTGCTCAAGATTTGGACGTAGGAAGCAACAGTCTCCAAAACTACACAATTAGCTCTAATTCTCATTTCTACATTAAAATTCGAGAGAGCAGTGATGGGAAGATATACCCAGAGCTGGTCCTGGACAAAGCGTTAGATCACGAGGAGGAGCCTGAGTTCAGATTAACACTCATAGCGCTGGATGGCGGGTCCCCGCCCAGATCTGGGACAACCTTGGTTCTCATCAAGGTCTTGGACATCAACGACAATGCCCCTGAGTTTGCTCAGAGTCTGTATGAGGTGCAAGTCCCGGAGGACACACCGCCCGGCTCACGAGTTACCACCATCTCTGCTACCGACCTGGATGCAGGGAATTATGGGAAAATATCTTACACATTTTTTCACGCATCGGAAGACATTCGCAAAACATTCGAAATCAATTCAATATCTGGGGAAATTAATTTGAAATCACACCTGGATTTTGAAGTAATACAAACCTACACTATAAATATCCAGGCAACAGATGGTGGAGGTCTTTCAGAAAAATGCACCCTTCTGGTTAAAGTAATAGATATAAATGACAATCCACCGGAAGTAACCATGTCGTCAGTTACAAACAGTATTCCAGAGAACGCTCCAGAGACCCTCGTCGCTGTTTTTAGCGTCCGTGATCAAGACTCTGGAGACAATGGGAGAACGGTTTGCTCTATTCAGGACGACCTCCCCTTTTTCCTGAAACCAACCTTCAAAAATTTTTTCACTTTGGTTACTGAAAAAGCACTGGATAGAGAGTCGACAGCTGAATACAACGTCACCATCACTGTCACCGACCTGGGGACCCCCAGGCTGAAAACCCAGCACAGCATAACCGTGCGCGTCTCCGACGTCAACGACAACGCGCCCACCTTCACCCAGACCTCCTACACCCTGTACGTCCGCGAGAACAACAGCCCCGCCCTGCACATCGGCAGCGTCAGCGCCACCGACAGGGACTCGGGCCCCAACGCCCAAGTCACCTACTCGCTGCTGCCGCCCCAGGACGCGCGGCTGCCCCTGGCCTCCCTCGTCTCCGTCAGCGCCGACCACGGCCAGCTGTTCGCGCTCAGGGCCCTGGACCACGAGGCCCTGCAGGCCTTCGAGTTCCGCGTGCGCGCGGCCGACGCGGGCTCCCCGGCGCTGAGCAGCGAGGCGCTGGTGCGCGTGCTGGTGCTGGACGACAACGACAACGCGCCGTCGGTGCTCTACCCGCGCCACAACGGCTCGGCGCCCTGCACCGAGCTGGTGCCCAGGGCGGCCGAGGCGGGCTACCTGGTGACCAAGGTGGTGGCGGTGGACGGCGACTCGGGCCAGAACGCCTGGCTGTCCTACCAGCTGCTCAAGGCCACGGAGCCCGGGCTGTTCGGCGTGTGGGCGCACAACGGCGAGGTGCGCACCGCCAGGCTGCTGAGCGAGCGCGACGCGCCCAGGCACAGGCTCGTCGTGCTGGTCAGGGACAACGGCGAGCCGCCGCGCTCGGCCACCGCCACGCTGCACGTGCTGCTGGTGGACGGCTTCTCCCAGCCCTACCTGCCGCTCCCGGAGGCGGCCCGGGCCCGCGCCCAGGCCGACTCGCTCACCGTGTCCTTGGTGGTGGCGCTGGCCGCGGTCTCGTCGCTCTTCCTGCTCTCGGTGCTGCTGTTCGTGGCGCTGCGGCTGTGCGCGAGGCCCAGGGCGGCGTCGGGGCCCGAGGGCCACTTTCCCGGGCACTTGGTGGACGTGAGCGGCACCGGGACCCTGTCGCAGAGCTACCAGTACGAGGTATGCGTCATGGGAGACTCTGTAAGTGAAGAGTTCAAATTTCTGAAGCCAATTATCCCCAACGTCTCAGTCCAAGACCCTGTTAAAAATACGGGGGAAACCGCCTACATCCGGAATAGTTTTGGATTCAACATTCAGTAAAACAAAAATTTAAATTACTTTTATCCTTGAATTTTCTTGGCATGCAAACTGTTGATATTTTTTGTTGATCTGTAATGGATTTTAGGTTGTATTATAATTGCATTTGTCATCATTTCTTGCTCTCCTTACATTTATTTTTAAAATATCAGTGGCTATGAGGAAATGGAAATATGAATCAGCATTTTGTTGTTGTATTAACTTGCTTCAAAAGGTTGTATTAAGGGGCTATTGTTATTTTTGTTGTGTAATTATATGGTTATTAGGTCAGATTATGTTCTTAGTAACTGGATATGCATACTGAAGTATTTAAGAATGAATGTCAGTATGTGTAATTGATAAAGAAAAAAACACAGATAAAGCAAAATTCCAAAATACTATCCATTATTCGTTATCTGGAAGTTTTTACCATAAAAAGTATTTAAAAAAGAGATGCTACCTTTGCATATTCCATACTGGAGAACATTTTGTTGTTATACATGGGTAAGAGCTGACTTCATAACGAAATAAAATTGGAAATTATTGATTTGTTAAGCATGTAATTTTTTTCTTTACATATTTTTGCTATTGTTGTTATTGTTGTAGGGGAGGAGTCTTATAATGCTGTGGGCCTTTATATGCTATTTTGTTTCATTTAAATGTACGATGTTTAGTAACTTAAAATTACTATTATTTTATATTGTTTATTACTAAGTAACCTGAATGTAGTTCATGATTTCATTCTAATGAATAACCTTCATTAGAAGAATACAAGATGAAGACTTCTTTAAAAATTGAACTGAAAATCCAAACTGTTAAGATGACTTAGGCTGACTTTCCTATTCATTCTGAAGAGTGAATATAAAATATCCTTAATACTTTGTGACCTAACGCAGATATCTAAAAGATGGAATGTTTCTTACAAGTTATATATGACTCATCTGTGTGACAAATTACAATGTCTCATTTACAAGTGGCAATTGAATGGAAGATTATAGGTAGTAGAGATTTTGCTAACTGGACTATAGTGTGCATTTATGGCTAGTGTGTAATACACTTCTGCATGTGCTCTCATAAAACTAAATAAAACAGACTAGATGATGTAGTAAAATGGAACTGCACTTGCAATTGTGAAGTGGATGGAACAAATTCTGATTTCTTTAGGCATCTTTTTTACCCTGATTCATGCAATTTTGACTGGTTTGTGTTGCAACAAGTATTTACTAGTTGTGAGAACTTCATGTAAATAGACATTTAAATAATAAAAATCCTTAAAAAGAATATTTGGGCCCTCTTTATAACTTGGAACCACTAGAAGCAAAATCATACCCGTGAAAGTCACTGGAAGGTTTAATGGGTAAATACTGCTGAAAGAAAGAAGAGTCGGAAGAATAGAATAAGAAGATAGAAAAAAATGAGATGGAAAAAAGGATTAAGATCATCGTTTCTTTTCCCCCAACATCACCCAACTAGAAATGAAATTTTAAAATAGTAACAAAACCTAATATTTCTAGGAATTAGTCTAACAAAGAATGCAGAAATACTTTATGGAAAAAAAATGAAGTCAATACATTATTAAATGAAATAATTAAATAACTGAATAAATTGAGAAAGATAGAGGTTTCTTGACAGAGTAACTTAACATGACACCTATCTATTCTTCCCAAAATAATGTATAAATTCAATGCAATTTTTAATATTGACATAGAAGAAAAATTTCATGAAGAGCTAAGACAATTTTTATAAAGCAGTGGGAATGCCTTACCCTATAGATATAAGAACACATTACAAATATGAGGTAAATAAATCTATTTGAATGATTCAGGAACAGACTAGTTGTACCACCATATAGAATAGAATAAAGAGTCAAGTCTGTTTATATAAAAGAACTTGGTCTTCATAGAAGATGTGTCAAAATCACTGGTGAGAAAACTGATTACCTAGCAAAGGTTATTGGAAAAGCTTACATAAGAAAAAAATCCCTATTGCATGTCATATAAAAGTAAACTTCATATGGATCTAAGAGCTGAATTTGAAATATTTGAATTACAAAAAAAATTAATCAAGGCAAATATAACTTTATGACCTTAAGATTGGTTTGAATTTATTAAGCAAAGCTGCTGTAAAAGTACAAACCATAAAGACAAAAATTGATGAATGTGCCAAGAGATGGAAATGGCCCAAATGTCCATCAGTGGATGGGTGGCTAAACAAGCTGTGGTATATACATACAATGGAATATTATGCAGCTGTAAAGCACAATAAAGTCATGAAACATGTAACAACATGGATAAACTTTGTAGATCTTATGCCGAGTGAAATTAGCCAGATACAAAACGACAGATACTCTATGGTCTCACTATTATGAACTAAGATTAATGAGAGAACTTTGAGAGTTGAAGTTAAGAACACTGGTTATCAGGAGATAGACATTGAACAGAGATTGGACATTTGGTGGTGAAGGAGCACAGATTATACAGCAGGACTGATTGCAAAATTTCAGAAACAGATAGCACAATACTACCTGACTGTAGAACAATAACATAAGTGTACTGAGTGAAGCTGAATGTGAGTATGATTGAGGGAGAAGGGCTGGGGGCATGTATGAAACCAGAAGGAAAGATAGAGGATAAAGACTGAGATGTTATAACTTAGGAATGCCTAGAGTGGACAGTGATGGTGATTAAATGTACAAATAAAAAAAAATGTTTTCGGAGTACAAGGGTGGGTCAGTGTTAGAATTCTCGCCTGCCATGTGGGAGTCCTGGGTTTGATTCCCTACCTGTGCACTTCCCCCCACCCCCCAAAAGTTCAACACATGGTGCTGCAATAATGGGATAGTTACATGGAAAAAGAATGCAATGTGACCCCCACCATACAGCATACAAAAAAAAAAAAAAAGAACAAATGAATATCAACATTGTAAGGTTTTGAAAATGGATGGTATACAGGGAAAAGTACAATCAGTGCAAGCTAGGGTCTATAGTCAGCAGTAATATTGTAATATGGTTCCACTGAATGTAACAAAGGCATTAGGCCAAAACCAAATGTCAAGGTGGGGGGCATGGAGAAGGGTATGGATTCTTTGTGGAAGAAAAGGAAATGTCTTCATATCGTTTATGGTGGCAAAATCATGCCCATTTTCTTAGGCTGGATTGTATGATGTGTGAATAAAACTGTTTAAAAATGAACAGAGAGAAACAAGTGCTAGAGAAAATATGGAGAAAAGAGATGTACCTATTCACTGTTGGTAGTGAAACTGAGAGGTGCAGTCCCTTAGAGGGCAGTGTGGTGGTTCCACAGGAGGGTAGGGGTAGGGTTGCCATACGATCCTGAAACCTGTTGCTCAGTATATACTTGGAGGAACTGAGGTTTATACAGGAATGGACATTTGCACACTGGTGTTTATGGTGGCAGTGTTCGGTGCTCACAATGGATGGAGGTTGCCTAAGGGTACAACGACTGAGGAATGGAAAGGGGAACTATGGTGTATACATACAATGGACTACTGAGCAGCAGCAAGAAGGAATGAAGTTGTGAGGCATGCAACTAGGTGAATGAACCTTAAGGACTGTATGTTGAATACATGTCAGAAACCAAGACAAATATTATCATGCCTCACTCATATGGACTAACTATAATATACAAACTCATTGAATTGCGTGGGTCGTCAGGTTGGGGCTTATTGTAAAGGGTCCTAGATTGTAAGCTCTTATAGCATTCACATCTATTCCAGAGTCATAACTGTTATTTCTAAATTCTGAGATACAGAGCTGTTTGTATATAACCTGGTCGTTCCCAGAAACTTCGGGTATTTATGTGGCACCTGAGATTAGAATTAGAGTTCTGAAGCTATGAAAGGCAGCAGTACCCCATACAGGTACTGTTTAAAAAGTTGAGAAAGTGATCAGACTTCAAGTAGAAATATGAATGAAGCTGACGTGGATAGGACAAAGGTAGATCAGAATATAGGGTAAAGGATGACTCATCCATATTTTAAAACTTCAACTTGTGTGTGAGACCAAAGGGAGAAATGTCTATTTGGTGCAAAAATTTACATTTTGGATAGCACATCACCTGATTTAACTTGTATGGTCCGTTTAGTTGAACACCATAAGTACATGGAATCTTGAATAGGGTGTGAGATCTTGTTGGTTTGTGCAGGCTAGTGTGATGCCCCATATATCCCAGAGTAATTTGGGTAGTAAATAAAGAAGTATTTGCAAAGTCCCCTTAGGGGGGCTGGGGTGAAAGGAGGAAATATTCAACTTCCACATTTTGGGAATTCCTGATATTCTCGCAAACAGTGGGGACAACCATATCAGTAGGCTGAGCCCTCAGTCTCGGGGTTCACACCTTTGAAACTTACTCCTGGAAAGGATAGCTTAAGCCTCTTTATAATTATGCCTAAGAATCATCCCCAGAGAACTTCTTTTGTTGTTCAGATGTGGCCTCTCTGTCTAAGCCAACTCAGCAGGTGAACTCACCGCCTTCCCCTCTATGTGGGACATGACTCCTAGGGGTATAAATCTCCCTGGCAACATGGGACAGAAATCCTGGAATTCATTGGGATCCAGCATCATGGGATTGCAAAGCCTTCTTGACCAAAAGGGGGAAGAGAGAAATGAGACAAAATAAAACCTCAGTGGCTGAAAGATTTCAAATAGTCAAGAAGTTATCCTGGAGCTTATTCTTATACATTATATAGAGATCCCTTTTTAGTTTATGAGGCTGAAGCGAAGTACCTGGAACTGTTGTGCTGTATTCAAGTAGCCTTGATTCTTGGAGACGATTGTATAATGATATTACATTTACAATGTGACTGTGTGATTGTGAAAACCTTGTGTCTGATGCTCTTTTTATCCAGGGTATGGACAGATGAGTAAAAAAATATGGATAAAAATAAATAAGCAAAAGGAGGGATTAGGGGTAAAATAAAGTGGGTAGATTGCAATACTAGCGGCCAGTGAGAGGTGGGGGTAAGGGGTATGGTATGTATGAGCCTTTTCTCTTTTCCTTTGATTTCTTTTTCTGGAGTGATGCAAATGTTCTAAAAACGATCATGGTGATGAATACACAACTATGTAATGGTATTGTGAGCACTGACTATACACCACATATGGACTGTAAAAAAAGGGGGGGGGGGACTTGATATCACCACAGGAAAAAACATCACTTGCCACAAAAAGTTGTAAAAAGTGAATACGATAAAAACTAAACCATGTTACTAAGTTTAAAAATTATAAAATGTAATATAACTCAAAAAAAATGATGAATGCTACTACCTCGATACTAGAGGATAGCCTAGACAAGTTGACAGACAAGGAGAAGCTACTTGTAATATTTTATCTGAGAAGGATTAATATTTAGATTAATTGAAGTCACTCTCAGATGAGTAAAAACACTCAGGATGATCAAAAAGATGAACGGAAAGAAAGAAGAAAGGGAAATTCACAAGGAGAAATGGGAAGTCTGAAAATAATGTGAAGTGATGCTGAATCTCATTACCTGATGAGACGCATACTGAAATGAAATGCCCTTTTACACCCATAAGATTAGTAAAGATAAGAACTTTGAATAAGGGCGGGCCACGGTGGCTCAGCAGGCAAGAATGCTTGCCTGCGATGCCAGACGACCTGGGTTCGATTCCCGGTGCCTGCCCATGTAAAAAAAAAAAAAAAAAAAAAAAAACTTTGAATAATATCAAGTGGAAATACAGGAAATTTCATAAGCAGTCTGCTCGGAGAACTTTCTGGTAGCATTTCATGAAATTATTATGTCTTATCCTATGATCCAGCAATTCTACTTCAAGGTATATAAGCCAGAAGACTGTTACACAGGTTTACAAAGAGATATACATGGGGGGGGTGCAATGACAGCTCAGTGGTAGAATTCTCACCTGCTGTGCAGGAGACCCGGGTTCGATTCTGGTCCTTACACTCCATTCCCCCCCCCCAAAAAACAAACAAAAACCAACCAAACAAAAATTCAACAAATGATGCTGCAATAATGGATACTCACATAGAAAAATAATGAACTATGACCCCACCATACAGCATACAAAAAAAAAAGATGTACATGCAAATGTTCATGCTAGAATAGCTATATAAAGCAAAGAATAGAAGTCCATTAATGTAGAAAATTGATAAGTAAAATGTAGAATATACATGTGAAGGGATATTATACAGTGATCAAAAGGAATAAACTAGATCTCCATACAACTATATGAACAAATATGAAATTTTTTCAAAGGAAGAAAGAAATGGGGAGTTACAGTGTAGGGTCACATATACATATATTTTATCCAAAGTACACATAATATATTTGTGGAAGCATACAAATATGTAAATGAACATATTGGAGATGGATTCGTCATTAGTTCAATATTTTTTAATGTCCACAATGTGCCAAATATTGTTTTAGGTGATGAAAATAGAGCAAGGAAGAAATGCCCAAAAATCCCTCTTTTTTAGAACTTATATTCTAGTGAAAGTATAAATAAATAAGTGCATTATATGTTATGTTGAAACATTAACTTACTTCGTAGAAAAACAAAACAGGAAAAGAGATGAGAAATGCTGGGAGTTTCAATTTCAAATTGGATTATCAAAATGAGCTTCACTCTTTCAAGGTGACATTTGAGAAAAGTCTTTAAGGATTTATGCAAGGAACTCAGGTGACTATCTGAGGGCAAAGAATTCAGCAAGAGAGAACAGTCAATAGAAATCCCCTGCGGCCAAGCAGTCTGGGCATATTTATTGTATTAGAAATTAAATCTGAGTTGTTTTAAAAATATGTATTAACTTATTTTAAAATAACTATATTAAAGCTATTATATGCTACACTCTATTAAAAAAATTAACCACATTCTCCAAAACAGAAAACAGTAAAAATAATTGCACAGTTTTACATTTTAAAAAATCTAACTTTAATGTATGGCTTAATAGAAGAGAGCTGGATTCTTCTTTCTGCTTCTGCATTTAATTTGTTGTGATATCATATATGTAACATCTGAATAAGATGCCCATAAAAGAACGGTAGTTTAAAAAGACAAAATATGTCTGAGGAGATTTATGAGAATAGCTTTGACCTTATGAATTCCATGAATGGGTCCTGGGGACTTAAAGGAGTCCCTCTAACTGTGGCAGAGGGATTGAGTGGGAAATCAACATGTGAAGAGAGCAGAAAGGTAACCGGAAACAGCATTGCTTAGGCATTTGTCTTTTACTGTGAGAGGGTGAATATATGAGCAGTTAGAGGGTTTAGAGCAGGGGAGTGACATAATTGGACTTATGTTTTAAAAGAATCAGTGTGATTTCTGACTTGAAACTATATTGTATTAAGACAAAGGTGGAAACAAGAAAACCAGTCACAGGGCTATTGCAAAAATTTGGGTGAAATATTATGGTGGCTTTGACCAAGGTGATAAAAGTGAAAGTAGTAGAATATATTCCTTAGATACTTTAAAGACAGAAACAGTAAGTTTTTCTGATGTTATTGGTATGGAATATGAAAGACAGGAGTTAAGGATGACTCCAAAGTTTTCAACCTGAGCCATGGTAGAATGAAGTTCCCAGCTAACATGGATCAGGTTTGCGTGAAAGATCACCAGTGCTGTTTTGGACATGTTTAAGCAAAGAAGTATATTAGATATTTACATAGAGATGTTGAATAAGCAATCTATAGTTTTTGAGGGGAGGTCTGGAGCTAGAAATAATTTTTAAAACACATATTCATTGATTAATATTAGTGCCAACGAAGGCTAAATTGGAATTTGCTAAGAAAGAAGAAATAAATGTGGCTTTCAGGGACTATTGATGAGAGTGTGTCATTAAAAATGCGTGTGAAGAACCCAGTTCTATTCATCTGAGTCTAGGAGAGACAAAGAGAGAAAGCGAGAGGAGAAGAGATGTAGGAAAGAGGAGGAGATGTGTTTATATATATGAAGATTAGTGGTACAGAGAGAAATGGGAACCTATGCAAAATGTCTGTGAAAGAAAATCTCTTCCAAGAGACTGTTTAAATTGATTGCAGCATTATAGACTTTATATAGCTAAAGTAGCCTTTTGAGAAGGTATATTGCCCATATACCACAAAATCTAAGAGTTTACTGGTAATTTTGAGGCATAAAAAGTAGCCTTCAAATTTTACAGTTTCAGTGAGGATGGTATAGATTATGTTGATCAGCCTTTCCTCTGAAAACAATTAATTAGCTTGAGACATTAATATTTTGTCAGGCCAACAGTGAAGGTTAAAAGGAAACCTGGAGCGATAAATGAGCACAAAATCTATCTTTTCCTTGAGATACTGAAAAATTTGAACCTCCCATTTTGATTTGTATAATGGTTTTATAATGAGGGGAAAATGAAAGCTTAACAAAATGAAAAGATTACTGAAGACCTTACATCAACAAGCATGGATGCTGTGGTAGTTAGATTCAGTTGTCAACTTGGCCAGGTGAAGGTACCTAGTCTTGTTGTTGTGGACATGAGCCAATGGTATGTGAACCTCATCTGTTGCTGATTACATCTGCAGTCGACTAGGAGGCATGCCTGCTGCAATGAATGACATCTGACTTAATTGCCTGGTGCTTAACTGAGAGAGCACAACGTAGCACAGCCCAAGCAGCTCAGCATACCTCATCTCAGCACTTGCAGCTCAGCCCAGGCCTTTGGCGATACAGAAAGAAATCACCCCAGGGAAAGTTGTTGGAACCCAGAAGCCTGGAGAGAAGGCCAGCAGAGATCACCCTGTGCCTTCCCACGTAAGAAAGAACCTCAGTTGAAAGTTAGCTTCCTTTCCTCTGAAGAACTAACAAAATAAATCCCCTTTTATTAAAAGCCAATCCATCTCTTGTGTATTGCATTCTGGCAGCTAGCAAACTAGACAGATGCCCAAGAGTTATACCCTCAAGGTGAGAGGAAACTGGATATGGATTAGTCTTTTTGTGGCATTTCAGACTTGAACTTGAGATAAGGTAGTCATTGATAGGTAGTGCCCCCAGTTCCTGATGGAACAGTATGCAGATCTTCTAAGAAAGAAGTTTTAGTCAACCTAAGCCTCCAATTATTCATATACATAATACATAACTTCACATCCATAATCTGAACACAGTTGAAAATAACTGCATACACAAGAAAACATGACACCATGAGTGAGAGCCAGCAGAGATGATAGAACACAGAAATAAACTTGCAAGCACTTTAGACATTGTAATTACAGACACTTTATAGGATGCTAACCATTTAACTGGAATAAAAGATACACTCAAAGGTGTACATAGAAAAAAAACAACTATAAAATGTGGTAGATTGGAAAAGAACAAATAGAATTCCTAGAAATGAAAAATACAATAATCAAGATTTAAAACTGAACAGAAAGGATTCATAGAAAATTAGATACAAACTAAATAATTATTGAAGTGAAAGATAAAGCAGAGTATAACTTGTTCAATAAGAGGCTCAGAGAGTTAATAAGATAAAAAATACACAGGAGGTGGTTAGAAACATAGGATAGAGCAAAAAAGTCTAACATATTTGATCAGAGTTTCAGAAGGAGGTGTGAGGAAGATTGTGGCAGAAGCAATATTTGAAGAAATAATGGCTGAGAATTTTGTAGAGCTGATGAAAACAATGCACAGATTCAAAAGACCTAATAAACTTAACAGGATAAGTAAAAAAGACAGCCATGCCTGGAAATAACATAGTGAAATTGCAGAAGATCAAAGACAATGAGAAATCTTTTAAAAGGCCTTAGGAAAATGGTCTTTAACCCTGAAAGTCATAGCAGTTAGACTGAGAGATGGTTTCTCAACAGTAGCAGTGGAAATTAAAAGCAAATGGGATAATATCTCCAATGTACTGAAAGAAATTAGCAAACCTTCCTGCCTAAACAATCTTTGCATATATTAGTTCTAAAATGAGAGATTCGAATTACCTGAATATCAGCCTAGTGGGAAACTTCATGATGAGAGAGGTATGGAAGAATGGAAATGAGATCGATATGGCTGAACCACAGAGCAAAGAAGAGAAGTGCTGAGAGTTAGAATAGGAAAAATAAGTAAATATTTTGTAAGAAATGCCAAGACGTTTAGACTTTACAACACCAGTGGAAATGCAAGATTATTAAAAAGTTTTGAATAGAAAAGTGATGATCATGTTTTCATTTTCAAAAGATCACCTTGTTTCAGGGTGGAGAAAAAATTAGAGAGGAGTAACACTAGAGGCAGGAGATTTCTTAGATGTGATTGTGGAAATACAGGTAAGAGATGACATTGACCTGAGCTAGACATGCAGTTGTGTAGTTGTATTGGAAAAATAAAGATAAAAGATACAGGATGTGATGATAGATCAGATATAGAGGGAATGGAATAGGAAGAACTAAAAGTAAATGTCTTTTTTCAGGCTTAGAAAATTGAGGGGATGTTGGTGCTATTAATTGATAAAGTGAACTCCGAAAGAGAAAAGGGAGAGCAACAGGCATGGAGTTGGAGAAAATGTTTAATTTTGAGGAAAGGGCATTTTAAATATAAACCTTGAGTTGAGTTTGAGGTGTCCATATTGAGTTGAGTTTGAGGTGTCCATAGAGCATCCCTACAATTATGTAAATGATCTTTAATTTTATAAATAAACTTGAGGAAAGAGGTTGGGGCTGCAGAGTCTAGCTTGAGATTTATCAATATAAATGGTGATTGTACTTCGAAAAAGGTATTAAGTTGCACTCATTATACTCTTTGATTCTTAATGTATGATCACTTTTCAGTCTCCCTTTTTCAGGGCAAGGACTATTTCTGTATCGTTGACCATTCTGTCAGTAACACTTGTCACTATGTCTAAAAAACATATGCTCAATACATATTTACTGAACAAATTAATGAACAGATGATGAAAATATTTAGAACTATACCTATAAAAATGATGAAATTACTCCACTACTATACTGGGATCTAATTCACTCAACGTTTTTAATAGTGTCAGAAACTGGAATGAAATTATTATTATAGCAACTCTGCCCTTCATATTTTGTTTTATTCACTACTGTTGAACATTTACTTTCTACTCTTTCAGGGAAGTCTCCTAGAGTATCACCCAATAAACTCTCTCACTTACAGAGCCTGAAATGTCCAGCCCCCCCCAAAAACAACTATTTACATATACCATACTCGGTTTCAAGTGCATGACCTCATTTTTAATCAGTCTTTTCTAAAAGTATTTGCCGATAGCTACAGAAGACTGAAATTTCTGGTTCCCATTTCCAAATGTCCTGCGAAACATTGCTCATTAAGTCAATTACATGCAGGCATGCTCTAAAATATTTTTGTCTTCTCTTGTCTTACAGAGAGACTATAAGTAACATTGAGACAGGGACTTTGTTTTAAATATGCTTTTGATCCCCAGCACATCTCTAACAGATTACGGCTTAATGACTAAATGATAATAGCATCACAAATCATGAAGAATACAACTCAGAAAAATAGGAAGGTAGGAGAAAATATAATTTAAATTCATCAACAAGCACATGTAAATTAATATTTTCCTTCAAACTTCCTTGACTTTGTCTAAAACCTTAAAATCTGCAGAGTCGCATGGTGGCGCTGCAGGATAAGATGGCGAATTTTTTGCAACATAGCAGATGCTCTAGTTTCCTTTAGTCACTGGGATTGAGACTGCCATAAGAAACACACACACAAAAAGAGGCTTTCAAGAGAAAGGCAGGAAGCCAATAACAACTTCGTGGTAGGACTATCTTTAGATTTTCAAGGGTCCAGACTGACAGAGGAGAGGACCAATTCCTACAGCTGTCTCAAATAGAGTTGAAGTGTTTCCACAAAAGGACTTTTGGCTGAGGAGCCATGGAGCTGGGAGAGGGGAGCGCTCAGCAGATAAGGCAAGTGCTGCTCTTTGTTTTCCTGGGAGGTTCTCTGGCGGGTACTGAGACCTGGCGCTATTCAGTGGCAGAGGAAACCGGAATCGGCTCCTTTATAGCCAATGTAGTGAAAGACGCGGGGGTGAGGGTGGAAGACCTGCCTACGCGGGGGGCTAGAGTCATCTTTGATGACTATAAGCCGCATTTGCGGTTGGATCCGCAGACAGGCAACTTGCTCATAAATGAGCAACTGGACCGGGAGGCACTTTGCGATACCACGGAGCCATGTATACTGCATTTCCAGGTGTTATTTGAAAATCCTTTGCAATTTTTTCGGGGCGAGCTTTTGGTGAAAGATATAAATGATCACACGCCCACGTTCCTAGATAAACAAATACTTCTAAAAATCTCAGAAGGTACTACTCCAGGAACCTCTTTCCAAATGGAAAGTGCTCAGGACTTGGATGTAGGAAAGAATGGTATCCAAAACTATACGCTAAGCCCCAATCCCCATTTCCATCTTAAACTGCAAGATAATGATGAGGGCAGACAATATCCCGAGCTTATTCTGCTCCAATCTCTGGATCGAGAAAAGGAGCCTGAACTTAGTTTAACGCTATCTGCCGTGGATGGCGGGTCCCCGCCCAGGTCTGGCACTGCACTGATTCGCGTCGTGGTGCTAGATCTTAATGACAACGCTCCCGAGTTCGAGAGGCCGGTCTACGAGGTGCAGATACCGGAGAACAGTCCTCTAGACTCCTTGGTCGCCACAGTGTCTGCTACAGATTTAGACGCGGGAATAAACGGAGAACTATCCTACTCATTTTCCCACGCCTCCAGAGACATAAGGAAAACATTTGAAATTCACCCAATTTCCGGCGAAGTCCATTTAAAAGCACTTCTAGACTTCGAATTAACTCAGTCTTATACAATAAATATTCAAGCCATGGACGGCGGGAGCCTTTCTGGAAAATCATCCATTCTAGTTCGAGTTGTAGATGTGAACGACAACCCGCCTGAAATAGCTATGACATCCCTTACCAGCCCCATACCGGAGAACTCCTCCCCTGAAATGGTGGTCGCTGTTTTCAGCGTACGAGACAAAGACACTGGGAATAACGGTAAGATTGAATGCTCGATTCAGGACAATCTCCCCTTTCTCCTGAAGCCTACCTTCAAGAATTTCTACACCCTGGTAACAGAAGGGGCGCTGGACCGAGAGAGCAGAGCCGAGTACAACGTCACCATCACCGTCACCGACCTGGGGACCCCCAGGCTGAAAACCCAGCACACCATAACCGTGCGAGTCTCCGACGTCAACGACAACGCGCCCACCTTCACCCACACCTCCTACACCCTGTACGTCCGCGAGAACAACAGCCCCGCCCTGCACATCGGCAGCGTCAGCGCCACCGACAGGGACTCGGGCCCCAACGCCCAGGTCACCTACTCGCTGCTGCCGCCCCAGGACGCGCGGCTGCCCCTGGCCTCCCTCGTCTCCGTCAGCGCCGACCACGGGCAGCTGTTCGCGCTCAGGGCCCTGGACCACGAGGCCCTGCAGGCCTTCGAGTTCCGCGTGCGCGCGGCCGACGCGGGCTCCCCGGCGCTGAGCAGCGAGGCGCTGGTGCGCGTGCTGGTGCTGGACGACAACGACAACGCGCCGTCGGTGCTCTACCCGCGCCACAACGGCTCGGCGCCCTGCACCGAGCTGGTGCCCAGGGCGGCCGAGGCGGGCTACCTGGTGACCAAGGTGGTGGCGGTGGACGGCGACTCGGGCCAGAACGCCTGGCTGTCCTACCAGCTGCTCAAGGCCACGGAGCCCGGGCTGTTCGGCGTGTGGGCGCACAACGGCGAGGTGCGCACCGCCAGGCTGCTGAGCGAGCGCGACGCGCCCAGGCACAGGCTCGTCGTGCTGGTCAGGGACAACGGCGAGCCGCCGCGCTCGGCCACCGCCACGCTGCACGTGCTGCTGGTGGACGGCTTCTCCCAGCCCTACCTGCAGCTCCCGGAGGCGGCCCCGGCCCGCGCCCAGGCCGACTCGCTCACCGTGTCCTTGGTGGTGGCGCTGGCCGCGGTCTCGTCGCTCTTCCTGCTCTCGGTGCTGCTGTTCGTGGCGCTGCGGCTGTGCGCGAGGCCCAGGGCGGCGTCGGGGCCCGAGGGCCACTTTCCCGGGCACTTGGTGGACGTGAGCGGTACCGGGACCCTGTCGCAGAGCTACCAGTACGAGGTGTGTCTCATGGGAGACTCTGGGGCCAGCGAATTTAAGTTCCTGAAGCCGGTCATCCCCAACCTTGCATCTCGGGGCACTGAAAGGGAAATGAAGGGAAACTCCACCTTACTAAATGGCTTTGGATTAAATTAGGGATCTGATTATGATGTGTAACTTTGAAAATTTCTTTGAAATTTTATTCATGTGATGTAAGGTTCTTCATTTTGGGTAACTTCATCTTAGAAGTTTTCAAAACTTGGATTATTTAAGTCTTTATTTTCTGCTTTCCTTTATATTTAGTGTGAAAAATTTAAGGGGGCTGAGATTTGCTTAGTCTTTACCCCAAAATGCAACCTCAAGTGATTTATTCAAACATATAGCAGTTTCCCTTCAAGCTTAATTGCTCACTTGACTCAGTCGTGTTCTCTGGGTGTTCTAGTTCCTGAATTCTCCTGCCCAGTTTTCATATGTTTTATATTATCATAGAGGAAATGAATGACATGAATAAAATATTACTTTGTTATCTAGTTAGGTTAGTATTTAAGATGTTAGCAACTTAGGTGGGGCTTTAATTTTTTTCTTATTTAGTATAAACAATCTTTGCATTATGCTTTTCTACCAAATATTGCTGGAAATTTTTCTGTACTTAGGTAATTTCCTTTATAAACATATTGTGCATTGTACAGATTGCTGGTAGAAATTTTGTTAAAATAAATTCTTGTTTGGATTCTTAGGGAATGTATTATCCAGCCCACACTCATTCCTTAGCTAAGTACTTCCCTGTTCTGCACAAGGAAAGTGATCACTCTTGCAGTGTTTATGCTACTATTCTTTGCCTCTCCTGGCCATTTCAGTTGGTCCAGTGGACTCCTGATGAAAGCTGGAGTAATCACATTCTCTCAGCCCCTGAATTTTCAATGAAGAGATAGTTTGTCTGTTTCTTTCTCTTACTCACAACTAGGAAATAGATGTTAAGTATGGGTTAAGGTAGTCATATTTATACCTGAGTAAGCTGGAAACACAGAATAACCTTTAGAGAGGGAGGAAAAGGAAGGAATAAGGGAAGAAAAAAGGAAAAGTGAGAAGAAATAAGGGAGTGGAGGAAGCGGAAGCCTATAAAACAGTGGAGACTAGACTGCTACTTGGGTCTGGAACTACTAGTTTCTGATTCCAGCCCTTCCTACTCCCCCGTGTATAGTAGCCCTTGGGTTCCACAGTAGAACTCCAGTTTCCTAATGATAAAACTCTTTTATTTAACCTATCTTGAAGGGCGATTTCTTGCAACTAAAAGAAATATGACATATAAACGCAGCTTTGTATAGTTAAGCTATACACCATCCGGTTTTTTATTGCATGCTTTCAACATTAATCAATGAATGGAATAAAAAATACATGGATAGAGAAAACTAATCATTAATAGTCTTTCATTATAAAATTTAAATTTGTGAACAATTTATGAGATATTTCAACAGGTAAGTGCTACAATGGGTTTTATGGAATATGTTGTTAAGTTGGGTCCCCTTCATTATTCTATGTGTCCATAGGAATATTTTTAAAGTAATATTGAAATTATTATTTTGATGACTGTACCTTTCTTCATGATCATTGTACCCTCCTATACTGACTCTTTCTTTAAAAAACTATTTATTAAGCTCATGTGAATAGAATTATTTTATCATTTAATGTAAAATAGCTGGATCTATAAATAATCCTAATTTATAGATCATATGGGTTGGTTCATGATCCCAATAATAATAATAAATATCATTACATTGACACATACTCTATTACTGGAAAGTCTCATGAAAAAAAATTCGAACCTCCCACCAAGCTTGTAGGGCTTAAAATGTAATCTAAGGAAGATGAACATTTATTTGAAAGATGAAAGATGGGATTGAAAAAATAACTTTGATCCATTAGCTTATTGACAAGGGTTCCAACTTCTAGCTCATTAATAGTAAAAATGCCTGGACATTGAGGGCATATTTTCTTGGACATTTAAGTCCATATAAGTAGTTTGGATCCACTACTAAGATATTTCTATAAGGAAAATTGTCAATCAGATTTTAACTGTGCCAGCATATTAAAAGTTTAATCAAATGTGTTTCACCATGTGGAAGAAAATATTCTAAACAAAATCTTGATTTGAGCGCTCTGTACCTTAATAGGGTTAGATCATATGAAACACCATTCTTTCACTTGGCTTACAATTAAGTTATCCAGATAACTGGAGTGTTAGAATACATGGCAGTGCCTGCTGTGTACTAAAATATTGCCTGAAGGTTGTGGAACTGGAGAGCCCTGGATCCTCCACAAGATGCTTTCTCCTCCTTAGGAGTAAAAGAACCTCAATCCCACGCAAGGGTTCTAGGATCCCAAGATATCCACTAAGGATACATGAGCTGATTAAAAGGAATTGAGAACTTCCCTAGTTGTAAATAAGTTCAACCTGCTGTTTCACATAAATTTAACGTATTTTCTTCTGCCCTTTTTTACTTCATATGCAGCCTTCGGGCTCTTGGCTGTCCGCTATTCAAGATTCAGTGAATCTCAGCTTCCTTTTAGTAACAAGTATAAATGTTCTTTATAGGTTTTTAAGATTATGTAACAAGACAATATAGCATACTCATAGAGATACATTGTTCTTAGACAATATTTAGAAATGTTATCCACAGCCCCTTAAGCTGTCTAGTGCATTTGCATAATAAACTAGTTCTAGCTTGTCTATCACTTAAGTTTATAATCCTGATAGGTGCAAATTAATTAATTTTCTCTGCTATCAATGAATTAAGTTTAATGGTGCATGTTCTTTCTTTTGACTGATGGCTACACATCTTTCTCCTTCTGCTCAATCACCCTTGGACCTCTTACTATGTAGACACTATCCTGCAAGCTCCATGAGGGCAGAGAAGGGATCTGTTTTCCAAGCACTTACTAAAGTGCCTGACAATATAAAATCATTAAGTATTTGATTAATAAACAAATATATGTCACTAACTCTGTTAGTTAACTCTATCATTTCTCAAAGTGTCTGGCACCATTTCTATATGCATAATCCCACAGGAAGATAGCAATTATTTTTATTTATATATCACCCCATATATGTAATCAGTAAGGGGGTTTTGCATAAATCTAAATAAGTGAGACGTGTTTTGTAACATTTTTTAGTAAACTAGGTTTAAGACAACACATGGTGGCGCTCTAAGCTAAGGCTCAAATTAACTGAACTGCAGATGGTTACTGCTCGGGCAGAAAGTCATTCACAGATTCATCTAAGAGTCTTTCTTAAGGGAATTGCACTGCGGCAAGGATTGCTTCCCAGACACCCCTACATCTGGGAGCAGATTGTCAACAGACAGATCCGCACAGGTACCCAGACCTGGCACCACCTAAGACCTTATCTCCTTAAGGCTTTGATATTACAGAAATGAAGTCTGAAGAGGGGCGCTTTTCCAGACTAAGGCAAGTACTGTTTCTCTTTATTTTGCTGGCTCAGACTTGCTCAGAGCAGGTAGGATATTCTGTGGCGGAAGAAACAGAGAGGGGTTCTTTTGTGGCCAATCTAGCAAAGGACCTGGGGCTAAAGGTATCAGAAATGTCCTGGCGGAGGGCTAGAGTCATTACTAATGATAACAACAAGCATTTTCAGCTGAACCTTCAGTCCGGAGATTTGCAAGTAAATGAGAAACTAGATCGGGAAGAACTGTGCGGCTCCACTGAGCCTTGTGTGTTGCAACTCCAAGTATTGCTAGAAGAACCTTTGGAAATACATAGGCTTAACGTTTTGGTCAGTGACATAAATGACAATTCTCCTGTGTTCCCAGAAACAGAAATGACTCTAAAAATCCTGGAAAATAGTCTTCCAGGAACTGTGTTTCCCCTGAAGAATGCACAAGATCTGGATGTAGGCATCAACAACATTCAAAACTACACCCTCTATCCCAACTCCCATTTCCATGTTCTCACCCATCACGGCGGCGAAGGCAGAAAATACCCAGAGCTGGTGCTGGACGAGGCCCTCGATCGTGAGGTGCAGCCTGAGCTCAGGTTAACCCTCCTGGCGGTAGATGGAGGGGCTCCTCCCAAAACTGGCACCGCTCTCCTCCTCATCGAAATCTTGGACATCAATGACAATGCACCAGAGTTTGCAAAGCCGCTCTATCACGTGCAAGTCCCGGAAAATAGTCCCCTCGGATCCCTTATTGTCAGTGTTTCTGCCTCAGATTTAGACACAGGAATAAATGGTGAAATATTCTACTCGTTTTTTTATGGTGATGAAGAGATTGCCAAGACATTTGCACTTAATGAACGCACGGGAGACATTAAAATAATTGGTACACTAGATTTTGAAAAAATTGCCTCATACCAGGTGGATATTAAGGCCTCTGATGGGGCAGGTCTTGCTGGAAAGTGCACTGTACAAATGCAGGTGATAGATATAAATGACAACACCCCAGAACTGACTGTGGTTTCACTTAAAAGCCTCATCCCAGAAAATTCCCCTGAGACCATGGTAGCTCTTTTCAGTATTCAAGACCGAGACTCTGGGGAAAATGGAAAGATGATGTGTTCCATCCAGGAAGATGTCCCTTTCACGCTGAAACCTTCCGTTGAGAATTTCTACACCCTGGTAACAGAAGGGGCGCTGGACCGAGAAAGCAAAGCCGAGTACAACGTCACCATCACTGTCACCGACCTGGGGACCCCCAGGCTGAAAACCCAGCACACCATAACCGTGCGCGTCTCCGACGTCAACGACAACGCGCCCACCTTCACCCAGACCTCCTACACCCTGTACGTCCGCGAGAACAACAGCCCCGCCCTGCACATCGGCAGCGTCAGCGCCACCGACAGGGACTCGGGCCCCAACGCCCAAGTCACCTACTCGCTGCTGCCGCCCCAGGACGCGCGGCTGCCCCTGGCCTCCCTCGTCTCCGTCAGCGCCGACCACGGGCAGCTGTTCGCGCTCAGGGCCCTGGACCACGAGGCCCTGCAGGCCTTCGAGTTCCGCGTGCGCGCGGCCGACGCGGGCTCCCCGGCGCTGAGCAGCGAGGCGCTGGTGCGCGTGCTGGTGCTGGACGACAACGACAACGCGCCGTCGGTGCTCTACCCGCGCCACAACGGCTCGGCGCCCTGCACCGAGCTGGTGCCCAGGGCGGCCGAGGCGGGCTACCTGGTGAGCAAGGTGGTGGCGGTGGACGGCGACTCGGGCCAGAACGCCTGGCTGTCCTACCAGCTGCTCAAGGCCACGGAGCCCGGGCTGTTCGGCGTGTGGGCGCACAACGGCGAGGTGCGCACCGCCAGGCTGCTGAGCGAGCGCGACGCGCCCAGGCACAGGCTCGTCGTGCTGGTCAGGGACAACGGCGAGCCGCCGCGCTCGGCCACCGCCACGCTGCACGTGCTGCTGGTGGACGGCTTCTCCCAGCCCTACCTGCCGCTCCCGGAGGCGGCCCCGGCCCGCGCCCAGGCCGACTCGCTCACCGTGTCCTTGGTGGTGGCGCTGGCCGCGGTCTCGTCGCTCTTCCTGCTCTCGGTGCTGCTGTTCGTGGCGCTGCGGCTGTGCGCGAGGCCCAGGGCGGCGTCGGGGCCCGAGGGCCACTTCCCCGGGCACTTGGTGGACGTGAGCGGCACCGGGACCCTGTCGCAGAGCTACCAGTACGAGGTCTGTCTCATGGGAGACTCTGGGGCCAGCGAGTTCAAGTTCCTGAAGTGTGATGTCCCCAACCGTCAGAAGGCTATCAATGATATGGAGGAAAACTCCAACTTTGGAGATGGGTTTGGATTCAATTAGGAATCTGTTGATTTCAGAGCAGTCAGCATGAAGGTTATTTCCTTCTAATATACAAGTTTTGCATTACCTATTTAATTCCATATATAATTATTTTTTCTTATTTAATTTTCCTAGTTAAGGAAATTAGAAATTTTCTTTGAATATACCCTCATATTTACCTCTTTTATTATTTCCATTTCGATGGAGACAATAGAATCTTCAATTTTACTCCATTACTGTAAAATCATATTTATTCAATTTATCAATATTTCAATTTCAAAAACTGTTGAATTGAAGATCACCTCAACCCCATTCTCTGGATTATCAAGAAAATTTTTATAAGTTGTTGCCTGTGGTTTTACTTAGAAGACAAACATTATACAAATACCATTAGTAGTGTATCTTTTTTCTTAGTCTTATATTGTACTTATATGGCTTTTGAATTTTTAATTGGAGAAATGTTTGCAAAAATTGTTTTAGTTCACAGTTGCATTAAATGGAAAAGACTGCAATCTGTCCCATACCTAAGACTTTCCCTTCATTATATCAACCTTCACTGTATAATATATATGAATGTTACAGAAAGGTAACTAAATTATTCCAGGATTTTTTAAGAATAGATACCTTTGTAGTATCTGTTTGGGCCACCCACCTCTTTCTCTAGAGAATACTTTTCTCTTCAGCAGAACGTGTTGCAGCCATGTTTATTTTATATGACCTGTCGCCCTCTGTGATTTCAGATAATCAGACAAGGCACCACGAATTGTTGATTCAAGTCAGCTCAATCTGATTCTCTGGTTAAAATAAATAGCTTTAGAAATCAGATGTAACATACCCTCTCTGTTAAGAACTTAAAAAGAAAGTGATATTATATTTGTTTAAGTGCATGTAAAGAAACACGGTCAGTCCACTGAGAGACAAGAATGAAGGAGATGCCTAACCAGAGCATCCAAGACAGTCAGCTTTTGTAGATTTTCTTTTTGGATTTTTTCCAGTCCCTCCCAAGTCTGCTTTCTCCTTTGGGTTTTGAAAACAAATTATATGCTATTTCTAATAGATTTCCCTCTAATTAAGATAGCCAAGAGGGTTTTCTTGTAAAAAGCATGTTAAAATATTATTGCATGGATTGGTAAGCTAGATCTTATGATTAATTTGATATTTTAGTAATGGTTTTCATACCAATATAATGAATATCAGTGAGCAAAAAGGTTCTAGAATATTGGTAGTTTGTAAGGGACAAACACAAGCTTTTGTTAGAATATAGAATTTTGAGAATAATTTATGGATATTTCAAATTGTACCATCCATCTTTGGGGGGGTTTAATTGAACATCATAGAAAATTCTATATAAGAAGGAGCTTCTTTTGTATGTCATTGGTGTTATAATAGTATTTGTGTAAAATACAAAATGGATGTCTATAAGGAATGTACACCTTATTTTCAGGATCATCAGAGCCTCCTTGTTATGTTCTTTTTAAAAAATAATCTATCTCTTTGCTTATGCCATTTAATGAAAATACATTTCAGATCATTCTGAGTTATTTCAACTTACTATTCAAATGGGCATAGGGGACAAAAGGGTATAGGAAATAGCTACTTGGCAAAATGATGTCTTGTTTGTCCAGTTCATATAATGAACTGGGCTTCCAGCAAAAGAGGGAAGTAGAATTAATTGTGATTTTTAAAAAAACTGAACCATTCAACAAATATTTGTAGAGCTTCTACTGTGTGCTAGCCTTTTTTTTTTTTTTTTTTTTGATGTTGGAATATAGCAGTGAAAAATAAAAAGAGTTCCCACATTCCTGAGGCAATACAGAAAAGAAGCAAATATGTACATGTTTGCTATGGAGAAAAGGCAGGGTAAGAGTGATAGGAAGGGCCCTTATATATTTTTTCCCACAGTTATAAAGTTTCATAAATTTGAACTCTGATCTTATTTAGAAAGAGTATCATAAACCAGAATATACTTGTAGTTTTTTCCTGGTATAATTCAACCAATGAGAACCACAATTCTGTCATATAGGCTGCTTAGTATTTGAAAGCGAATGCTGAATGAACCCAGATATGAATCTAGAGGAATTCATCCGTTTTGATGAGAGCATTTAAATAAAATCTTATTGCCTTTCCTGCGATTGTTTCAAAGCAAAAACACCGCATGGTGGCGCTGCAGGCTAAGCGTAAAAAAAAAAAAAAGACACTTGTAAATGCTACGATCTCTACCTCAGATCTACATAGCCTAAAAGAAAAGCCTGAAAGCAGAGCTTGGGACCAGTAAGCCTCCAGAGCATGCTATTCACCGACATGTCCGGACTGGTTGTCTACTGAGGGATCACTTTCTCAGTCCCTTAGCTGTCGGAGGAAGGGCACTGTTCATTGAGAAGCTTTCACGGATGTAAAGATGGAGGCCGGAGGTGAGCGCTTTCCCAAACAGAGGCAAGTCTTGATTCTCTTTCTCTTGCTGAGAGTGACTCTGGCAGGCTGGGAACCCCGGCGTTATTCTGTGATGGAGGAAACTGAGAGGGGCTCCTTTGTGGCCAACGTGGCCAAGGACCTAGGGGTGGGAGTGGAGGAGCTAGCTGCGCGGGAAGCACGGGTGGTCTCGGAGGATAAGGAGCAAGGCTTGCAGCTTGATCTGCAAACCGGCTTGTTGATATTAAATGAGAAGCTGGACCGGGAGGAGCTGTGCGGCCCCACCGAGCCCTGTGTATTGTATTTCCAAGTGTTGCTGAAAAAACCATTGGCCGTATTTCGAGCTGAGCTACTGGTGGGAGACATAAACGACCATTCTCCAGAGTTTCCAGAAGGAGAAATGACCTTAAAAATCCCAGAGAACAGCCCTCCCGGGACTGTGTTTCCTTTGAAAAAAGCCCAGGATTGGGATGTGGGCAACAACTGCATTCAAAACTATTATATCAGTCCCAGCTCTCATTTCCATGTTTCTGTCCAAAACCGGGGGGACGGCAGAAAATACCCAGAGCTGGTGATAGACAAAGAGCTGGATCGTGAGGAGCAACCCGAGCTTAGATTAACCCTCACAGCGACGGATGGCGGCTCTCCGCCCCGGTCTGGAACAGCCCAAGTCCGCGTCGTGGTTCTGGATGTCAATGACAACGCCCCTGAGTTTGAGCAGAGGCGGTACGAGGTGCAGGTCCCGGAGAACAGCCGTGTAGGTTCCCTAGTTGTCAGGGTCTCTGCTAGGGATTTGGACGCTGGAACCTACGGAGAAATATCATACTCGCTTTTTTATAGCTCTCAGGAGATAAGCAAAACCTTTGAGTTAAGCCGCCTTTCAGGAGAAGTTCGACTAATTAAAGCATTAGATTTTGAGGCAATTTCTTCTTATGAGTTGGATGTAGAGGCGTCTGACGGTGGCGGGCTCTCTGGAAAATGCTCTGTCTCCATTAAGGTGGTAGATGTTAACGACAACGCCCCAGAAATAGCTATTTCATCACTTACCAGCCCTATTCCCGAAAATTCCCCTGAGGCAGAGGTGGCACTATTTAGGATACGAGACCGAGACTCAGGAGATAATGGAAAGATGGTTTGCTCCATCCAAGATGATCTCCCCTTCCTCTTGAAACCATCTGCAGAGAATTTTTATACGCTGGTAACAGAAGGGGCGCTGGACAGAGAGAGCAGAGCCGAGTACAACGTCACCATCACCGTCACCGACCTGGGGACCCCCAGGCTGAACACCGAGCACACCATAACCGTGCGCGTCTCCGACGTCAACGACAACGCGCCCACCTTCACCCACACCTCCTACACCCTGTACGTCCGCGAGAACAACAGCCCCGCCCTGCACATCGGCAGCGTCAGCGCCACCGACAGGGACTCGGGCCCCAACGCCCAAGTCACCTACTCGCTGCTGCCGCCCCAGGACGCGCGGCTGCCCCTGGCCTCCCTCGTCTCCGTCAGCGCCGACCACGGGCAGCTGTTCGCGCTCAGGGCCCTGGACCACGAGGCCCTGCAGGCCTTCGAGTTCCGCGTGCGCGCGGCCGACGCGGGCTCCCCGGCGCTGAGCAGCGAGGCGCTGGTGCGCGTGCTGGTGCTGGACGACAACGACAACGCGCCGTCGGTGCTCTACCCGCGCCACAACGGCTCGGCGCCCTGCACCGAGCTGGTGCCCAGGGCGGCCGAGGCGGGCTACCTGGTGAGCAAGGTGGTGGCGGTGGACGGCGACTCGGGCCAGAACGCCTGGCTGTCCTACCAGCTGCTCAAGGCCACGGAGCCCGGGCTGTTCGGCGTGTGGGCGCACAACGGCGAGGTGCGCACCGCCAGGCGGCTGAGCGAGCGCGACGCGCCCAGGCACAGGCTCGTCGTGCTGGTCAGGGACAATGGCGAGCCGCCGCGCTCGGCCACCGCCACGCTGCACGTGCTGCTGGTGGACGGCTTCTCCCAGCCCTACCTGCCGCTCCCGGAGGCGGCCCCGGCCCGCGCCCAGGCCGACTCGCTCACCGTGTCCTTGGTGGTGGCGCTGGCCGCGGTCTCGTCGCTCTTCCTGCTCTCGGTGCTGCTGTTCGTGGCGCTGCGGCTGTGCGCGAGGCCCAGGGCGGCGTCGGGGCCCGAGGGCCACTTCCCCGGGCACTTGGTGGACGTGAGTGGCACCGGGACCCTGTCGCAGAGCTACCAGTACGAGGTCTGTCTGACGGGAGATTCCGAGAGTAATGAGTTCAGATTCTTGAAGCCTGTCTTCCCCAACCTTCTGGTCCAGGATCCTGGGAGGAAAACGGAAGGAAATCCCACCTTTCATAACAGTTTAGGTATCTGAAACTGTCTCTCTGGGTGTATTAGTTTTCTCTCCTTCATTTTTCTCTTTCTTTTTCTAACCCATTAATGATATTTAATTCCAATTTTTCTTCTTTTTTCTCTATTTTCCTTACTAATATTTCTACTGACTTTATTTGCTAGGTTGTTCTGTACTTGTTTTTTCAATTATTGTATTATTAGTAAAAAAAAAAAAAAGGATGTCAGGAAATTTATAATCCCTTATTTTTAATTACTTTTATTACTTTTTCCTGAGGAATAATATGAAAGTTATCCACTCCTAATAAGCATAATTCTGATTTTAAAAGTACTTTTCACACTGTCTGAAACTACATAAGAATTATAAATCCTTTTTATCCTACTGTATTTTAAAAATAGTAGACATCTCTTTAGGTTATTTATTTACACTGCTATAGCTTTTCTATAGCCTCTTTTCTCTTTGGGGTGGATACGGTATATATTTATCCATGCTCAGTTTCTCCCAATGATTGTATTTGTGTCTTTGTATTTTTGTTCATCCCGTTAGGCAGCAAGATGTATAATTTCAAGCTATTAATTTCAAAATTGCACTTGAAACTACAGATTTCACTCTAAAATACATATACAATCTCATGAAAATATGTGTGTCATCTATTTTCTCTCCTCTAAACCACAGTTTTAAAGACTTACAGATTCTTTCTTCTCTTTAATTCACATTATGATCCTGATATATGAGTCCTTGACAAGTTTACTGATATCCATATTGACTCTGTTTAAAGTGATACTATATACTCTAAAGGCCAATAGACTCTAGACACAAGTAATGCATTACCTGCAATTGTAGGTTTCTGTAACAGGGAAATTATCAAGTGAGCTCCAAATCCTGGACTTAGAGGAGCTTTTGATAGATATGCCAATATTGATTTCCCTTTGGATGGTGATATTTTGTTTGACAGTGAATTTGAATCAAAATAATTATCTAATTAATAGTAGTTAACAAAACAAAATTTATTGAAGGATCGATTGGTGTAGGGGGGTGATTGATTTGGTGAAATAATCAGCTCTGTTGTCAGGATTTCTCTATCTCCAGGAATCGCTCACGTTTGCAGATACTAGAAAATGGTGTAATAGAATAATGCTCCCCACATCATAATCCCTGGAATCTATGTATATACTATCTTATAGGGCAAGGGGGAATTAAAGTTGATAAAGAATTAAGATTCCTATTCAGCTAACCTTTTAATGTGGAGACTGTCTTAGATAATCTGGGTGGATCTGATTAGCTGAAAGGCCTTAAAAGCAGAGGTAAATCCTTCCCGACATGAAGAGCAAATTCTGCCAGTTGACAGCAGTTCAACTCATGTCCAAGATTTCCAGCCTGCCAGTCCTGATGGCCTGCCCTATGGATTTTGGACTTGCCTAGACAAACCCCACAATCAAACAAGTCAATTCCTTCCAGTGAATCTCATAACATATATCCCTTATGTGTTATGCTTCTCTGGTTCAACCTTGGCTGATACAGATTTTGATACCTGGAAGTGAGGTACTGCTGTAATAAATCCCTAAAAATGTGGAAATGGCTTTGAAATTGGGCACTGAGCAGAGACTGGAAGAATTTTAAGGAGCACTATAAAAAGGGCTAGGGTGCTTTGCACAGACTGTTAGTAGCCATGTGGATGTTGAAACTCTGCTTAGTGAGGACTCAGAAGGAACTGAGAAGGCTGGCAGAGAAAATATGTTTTACCTTGAAGAGTATCTAAATCATTGTTAAGAGAAATATAGGTGTTAAAACATCTATAGATATTATCCATAGAAATACGGAAGTTAAAGGTGCTGCTGGTGAGGAATCAAAAGGAAATGAGGAATATTTTATTGGGAACTGGAATAAAAGGAATCTTTTTTATATAATAGCAGGAATCTTTGATGAATCGTGTCCTGCAGTTATGTGGAAAGTAGAACTTGTAAACAGTAAAATTCCTAAGCAGGGTGTTGAAGATAAGGACTGGTTTCTTCTTACTGCTTATAGTAAAATGTGAGAGGGACGAGACAGATTGAGGGAACTGTTAAGTAAAAAGGAACCAAGTCTTGATAATTTGCGGAATTCTCAGCCTACCCAGACTGCAAAAGATGCAAAAATTAGGAAATTCACTGCCAGAAAAGCATATTCTGAAGAGAAAGCCAACAATGTGGCTGGACATTCTTTAGCTGGTACCCTGAAAGTATCAAAAGTTCAATCTTCAAACACACAAAAGGCTCTTCGAATAGATTAGGCATGGGGCTCAGCAGAGGCCAGGAATAGAGATGAGATTATCCACGAAAGGACTGTAGAGCCTCTGATCTAATGAATTAAATCTCTGTGATATACACAGAGGGCCCATAAGGTTTTTGAGAATGTTCTACCAATAGAAACACTGCCAACTTGAACTAAAAGGGACATAGAGGACAAAGTGAAATAAGGCTGTTAAACCCACCAAATTCCATAGGCATGAAACAGATTGATAAAACTACTCAGCTGCAAGCATATGCTACCTCTCACAACAAAGAAAAGATGACTCGGAGGTTCCAGCCTCAGCTCCAGAGATGAAGCTGCAAGCCACAGAGGATTCTTCTCAGGCCTTGAATGGGGAAAATGGACTTCTCCTGGATGAACTTCTGCACTGGGACAGGTAACTCTTTTCATACTTTCCATTCTCTCCCATTTTGAACTGGAACGTTTATAACTGCTATCTTAAACCTGTCCTACTATTGTACATTGGGAGCAGATAACTTGTTTAGTTTCACAGGTGGAGAGGAATTGTGCCCCCAGAATGTATTATATCCATATTCTCACCCATCCATAATTTAGATGCTCTGGATAATGAAATTTGGAATTTTTGAGCTGATTAAACTTACATGAAGTTTTGGATTTTGAATTGATGTTATAATGGGGTGAGACTTTAAGGTATCCTGGGTTGGAGTGAATGTATTTTTCGTGTGAGACTGATGTAACTCTTTGGGTATCAGAGGGTGGACCGTGGTAGGAGAACACTGGTCCTCAGAGATGTACATATCCTAATCCCTAGAACCTGTGAATATGTTATGTTACACGGCAAAGGAGAATTAAGATTGCAGAACTAAGACTGCAGATTAAGGTTACTAATCAACTGAGTTTAAAATAGGGATATTATCTAGGTTATCTGGGTGGGCCCCATGTCATCAGGAGTCCTTAAAAGAACAAGTGGAGGCAGAACAAGAGTCAGTGTCACTGGATGGGCCCCCTGTGGCTCAGCAGGCAGAGTTCTCACCTGCCATGCCAGAGACCTGGGTTAGTTTCCTGGTGCCTGCCCATGCAAAAAAAAAAAAGAGTCAGTGTCACTATCTAATATAACTTCTCTGGTGAGTTTATTTATATAACATAATTACATGGAACTTAGAATAAAGAACAAGATCTTATTATTCTGTATAGGTCAATGTAATACCTGGATATATCCCAAATTATTTTGGGCAGAAAATAAGAAAAGTATTTGCAAAGTCTTCTCGAAGGACTGGGTAAAAATGTGGATCTCTTATACCCAGGGAAATCCTGATATTCTCTCAGGCATTAAGAACTCCCAATTTAATAAGCCAAGTTTGATCTTTATGAAACTTATTTCGGCAATGGCAAAGCTAGTCCTACATAAAATTACGCCTACCCCCAGAGAGCCTCTTTTGGTGCTCAGATGTAGCCTTTCTTTCTAAATCAACTCTGCATACAAATAAACTCACTACTTTACCCTCTATGTGTGACATGACTCCCACGGGTGTAAGTCCCTGGCAACAATGGGACATGATTCCTAGGGATGAGCCTGGCCCTGGCATCGTGGGATTGAGAATAACCAAAAAGGAGAAAAGAAATGAAACAAAGTAAAATTTCAGTGGCTAAGAGATTTCAAATGGAATCAAGAGGTCATTCTGTAGGTTACTCTTATGCAAGCTTTAGCCAGATATCTCAAACTACCACAGTATGCCATGCCTCAACCAAAAGTATTTCTGAGAACCCTAGGGGGTGCCCTGGCCTCTATCTAGGTCTTTATAAAGGTTTTCTTAGAAAGTTTATTTTCTAAAAAAACTTAAGGCCTCCAGATTGATCCTAGGCCAGATACATCCTGAAACCCAGAGGTACCAGTCTCTTCAAGAAGAACCAGATTCATTCCTTTATCCCAGGAAGTCAATCATCCTTTGCAGCATAAAAATGTTAAAATGGTCATTGCCCAGATATCCCTGAAGATTGAGAGAATGATCAAATGAGAGGAAGGAGGTGTAACTGAGAAATTAGGCTTTAACAAATGACTGTGACTACTGATTTATTAAATATATTATTTCTTTTTAGAGTCTACTATTAGAATAGCCAGAAGGAAATATCTGAAGTCATTGAACTGTAATCCAGTAGCCCTGATCTTTGATAATGATTGTATAACTATATTGCAAAAAATGAAAAATAAAAAAGAATCAGTGTCAGAGTGATGTGATATGGTATGAAAAAGACTTGGCTGGCCGTCATGGGTTTGAAGATAGAAGGAGGTCACTAGCCAAGGAATGAGGGTGTCCTCTAGAAACTGGAAAAGGCAAGGAAAAGCATTCTCCCCTAGAACCTTCTGAACGGAATGAAGCCTGACCAACATTTTGATTTTAGCCCAGTGAGATCCATTTTTTATTTTTGGCTATCAGAATTATCAAAATAATAAATTCATATTATTTTAAGCCACTAAGTTTGCGGTACATTGTTTCAGCAGCAATAGGAAACTAACACAAATGGCTACCAAAAAGTCTTTCTGAGCCCGTTTTTCCTTACCTCCTACTTTTCTACCCCCAATATTCTCATTCCCATAATCCCACGCAGTCATATGACATAGAAGTATCATATGACTCCTCAGTTACTGTCAATAACTTAAAAGTTCAGTTGGAGGATTGGGCTTTATGGAAATATTTTTCAAAGGTCTAGTCTGAGGTAACATGGTCTTTTGCTTTTCTTCCTTTTTCTTGACTGGAATGGGTAATGGAGAATAAGCCTGGATTGAAGTAGCCAAATTGCAACCATGAGATTAATACCATAATACCAAGGCTTATTGCACTAAGCATGATGAGATGGAAAGATAGAAAGCCCCTAAATGACTGATAGTATTGTTGAGCTGATGCAACAATTCTACGCTACCTTCTCCAGACTTTCTATTGCATAATATAGAAAACCCTTGTGTATTTATGCAATCATAGTTGGGTTTTCTGTTGATTATAGACAAATGTATTCCAAACTGACATGCCACCCCTCCTCACAAGTAAGATTTATTTACACAGTTGCCTGGCTAGGTCCCAGATTGTTTATTTTAAATGTCATCATAGGACTGTACTCTGAGCTGGCACTGATGGCTGTATTTCCATTTAATCATCTCTCAATTTGGCTAATGCAAAACACACTCAGATAATTAAGCTTTCAAAGGAATATTCCTGGTTAGTGGCATCCAAAAAAGTTGATTTTTAGAGAATAGAATAACAAGCTGAACTGATAAGTGCCATGTATTAGTGATGTCCTGAGCAAGATGGCTGAGATGTTTATGCAGCAATCCAGAGCACTTATTTTTCTCTCTCAGGCAAAGAAGTGTCAAGGACAAAATTTTTACTTAGTAAAATAAACTGACTAAATATGGATCCTGAAAATCCTTATAAGCAGATCAGCAATCTGAAATTTTGAGGGAATATGGTTGGTGGAAAGATGAGAAATGAAATTTCCTTTATGTCACACATAGCACCTAGATCAGAATCTTGAACATTGTTTCCTAGTGGGTTGCCAGAATAAAGACTTTCATCAGCAGTCATTCATTTTACTTATCTTTTTTCTCTTCCAGACTTTGTAACCTTCCTTTGATGAAGGTTGATGATATGATATTAAGCTAAGGCCGTTGCCCTTTTTTAAAAATAATTTTCCTTCTTTGCTCTTTCTTCCCAAATGGAGTTTAAAGTCCATAAGTTTTTATTGTCACATGAAAGCATTCATGTAGGAGGTTCCTTATTCTGATAAGTGGAAGGTAAAAGAGAGCTTGAATCTTTTACCCAAAAGCATTTAAATGGGGAAGATAGTTTCCTGAGAATCACATTCATTTTATTTCTAGTGTGAGAGTGAGCTGAAGCATCCCTTCACTATCCTCCAAACCACTGTTGAAAATATCACACTACTTATATTCTAATTCTATTAGTATAAATATGGAAAATAATTCTAGAGAATTTAGCCAATACTAATATTTGATTGTACATGAAATGATTCCACTTTGACTGGTGGCTGAATTTTGAGGAAAGGTTTTCTTAAAAATTAGAACTTTGATCATACCAGCAGAGGTTTCTCAGTATGTTAGGAAGACATGATAGAGTATCGTGAGTTATTCTCAGGATAACCCCTAACGGATTTCATAAATCTTGGATGAGCACTCAATAATTATACATTTTCTTTACATGAGAACAGAGAATACATTAAAATAATACTTTTAATAATCCAAGACCTATTCTCTGATGACTTACCTGTAAAACCAACAGCATATAAATGCTAACATTGGAAACTCTTTTTCATATATATTTATTCCCAATCTATTTAGGAATGGATTTGTGTCTTTTTCCCAAATAGAGCAAAATATTCAATGAGAATTTTCTTTAGTGGTGGGCATTAGAATTTAACTTTAAAGGAGGCCTAATTAGAATACTTCATGTGCAGAAATTGAATCCAGGCAAAAACACCAGTGTTTTTGCTGGGAAAGCAACAAAAAAGAATCAGAACATTCTCTCCATTTGCTGGGTCACTAGCCTGAAAATTACTGCATAGGTTTACCACAAGTCATAGACACCAAAAATGAGTGATCAGGTCAATAAACAGGACAATTTACATCATTGAAAATACCCAAATAGTGCTGGGAAAACCCAAACATTGTTTGGACATTACACTTGACGTGAAACAAACAACCCTTTGACCAATTTCTGCCTCTTTCTTACTTGAAATTTCTATCTGACAACTGTTAAAAGTCTGATCTGTCCCAGAGAAATCAGACATCCCTAGTTTCAGCAGACTCGAAGAAGGGGAACTAAAGATATTCTTGAGCATACTTCTTGGGGGACCTGCTTCTCCCTCAACCTGTATCCAAATAGTCCTCCCCAAATTGTCATCACTGCTTCCAACATTCAGAATCACGTTTGGAAACTTAGTTTCCCAGGCTGCTAAGACAAATACCACGTATTTGCTTGGCTTAAACAATGGGAATGTATTACCTCATGATTTTGAGGCTAGAAGAAGTCCAAAATTGAGGCCAAATGATACTTTCTTCCTGAAGATGGTGGTGTTCTGGTGCTGACTGCTGGTCATCCTTGGGGCTCATTGGCTTGACTCATCACATGGTGATGTCCTCTCCTTTTTCTACCAGGTCACAGTGACTTCTGGCTTCCGCATCTGCCCCGTGACTTTCTCTTAAAAAGCTTCCAGTGGCAGGATTAAGACCCAACCTCATTCAAGTGGGACACACCTTAACTAAAAGTAGCATCTTTAAAAGGTCCTGTTTGTTCACACCCAGGAGAATGGATTGAGATTAAAAGCAAGGTCATTTTTGAGGTTCATAATTGAACCCACCACAGAAACCATATGCTTTTCCACATGTCTCTTATAGTCTTCTTTAAACATGATTTATAGTAATTCATACTTCATGGTAGCAAAAATATTGTATCAACCAGAAAAATCTCTTACGAACTTAACACATTTGTCTTTGTCTAAATTCTCTTGGTTGCAACCAACAGAAACTCAGTTTAAACTAGCTCAAGGACAGAAAGAGAATTAGGTGAAAAGATATTGGAGCATATAGCATAATTAAAAATATGTATGGAAAAACAAACCGATTGAAAGAGAACCCCTTAAAAACAATTAGAAATACTTGTAAAAGCAGTTTCTCTATACTGTCCGCTTTCTGGTCTTTTCTTCCTGCTGGTTTCATTCTCTTTTACTGCAGGCTCGCTTCCTACACATGGCAAAAAATGTCTGCATATTACAAAAGCCTAGGAAGTCTCAGGGTTTTTTTTTTTTGTTTTTTTTTGTTGTTGTTGTTCTACCAAAAACTGAGTTATGACTTTTTCTGGCCCAAGATTAGAAATCCTGGGAATAGGGTTGTATCTATTAATAGCCTGGGATGTGTGTTTTAAAACAGGACAAGAGACCCAAATGCATCGCTGTCCACTCTTTCTTATCTTACTTTAGGTCAGGAAACGGGAGTTGTTTTTTTATTTTAATAATATGACTGCTTCCATTTGTTTCACATGATTAAATGGGAATCTGAGACATAAGTTCTCCCCAGAATGAAGGAGGGAAAATATCTGTACATGTCAGTAGTCAAAACCAGTAATGATTTAAGGTGAAGGGAATCAGAGCTAAACTTTCTTTCATAATTCTTTTATTTTACATATCCACAAAGGTTAAAGAACTTTTATTTCAAAATCAAGGCAGCAGATAGATGGTAACTCAATTACTTTGAACATTCAGGTAATTTTCTGTGTAATAGTTCTTGGTAATAATAACTCAACATTCATGCTGAATTTATGTAAACTGCTGAGTGCTGTAAAGAGAATCGATGCCAAGGGAAACCAAATCTATCTCGAGTGGTGACCATTTATGATATATCCTCACAAAAGGTGAAATAAGATCACTGAGGCCTGTAACACCTATTTCTTCTTCAAGATCTCTCTTGGAACATTAGCTTTATCCAATACTGTAGCTACTAGTATGTTTTCTTTGGTGGATTTTTTTCTCACATGCCGAGACTCCTCCTCTATATTATATCACAGCAAGAGGTGCAATATCAAAATGATCTATATACTTGGTTAATTTTTAGTTTCTATATTTCCAGTAGCAGCAATCACCTTTATCAGACAGTTTCTGACAGAATGAGACTTTGCAGAATGTCTGATGAGTATGAGCAGTTTCAGAAGTTGGACCCATAGCTAGGGTCCCATCTTGTCTGCTAAGGGGCTGAAGAGCAGCAAATACTATTTCCTCCAGCCTCTTATCACTAGCACTCATGTCCTCCCAGAGTAGTCCCTGTCACTTGTGGGTAATGAGGGAAATTTTTAAGATAATGTCAATTGAATGCCAAGCCAAAGAAAGAAGCTCATTCCTAATCCTTTTTTATTTAAAATAATTTTGACCATCTTTTAAAGAGATACGTACTAAAGTAACACTGCTTTCACATATTTTTTCCACATTGTAAAAATGTTCATCCTTGAATATGTGAATATATGAAATAAAAGTGGCATTAGAAATGTATTCTATAAGAAATCATATTTGCAAACTAAAGGCAAAGTTATGAAGTTTGGTGTCCCTGTTGGCCTTGAAGGAGTCACTCAGGAGAGAAGACTAAAAGTAGACGTGGTAGTTTTTCCAATAAGATCAGAGAATAATAAGGTTGACAGTGAGATCTGACCAGGCTGGGGGTAGGATGAGGCCAGTGTAGTCAAGCTGTGCAAGTACAGAGTTGTATTCTGTCCTTATTTAAAAATTTTTATTTTTTTTCATTGTGGATTTTTGCATTAGTTTTTATTTTGATATTGCATTAAATAATATTTGTCTTTATTACTAAATTCTGGGTGATCCCTTAAGTTTTGTGAGTGAGAGACTTGACTCACCCTAAACCCAACCCGGTTAGTTATTTTCAACTCAAGTTCAAATGGCAATTGTTGCAATAGCAACCGGATCACAGCTAGAACTTGAGCAGTGAAATCTGAACCAAACTTCACCATTCCAAATATGGAATAGCAGCAGCAACAGTTGAAGAATACAAAAGACATCCAAGGTGATCTAATGATGGAGTCCCACAGACTTAGGATGGAAAGATACCTTTGTGGGTGTAATTGACTGGTAAATTACTTACATTTTTCTTCCAGGTTGCAGCAGCAATGTAAAAAATATTAGCTACTAGGT
The DNA here is from genome assembly GCF_023851605.1 of Tamandua tetradactyla. Classification (NCBI taxonomy): domain Eukaryota; kingdom Metazoa; phylum Chordata; class Mammalia; order Pilosa; family Myrmecophagidae; genus Tamandua; species Tamandua tetradactyla. Next base: position 21,310,341 of record NC_135346.1, read on the forward strand.
AGATTCAATTTACTAATATTTCGTTGAGAATTTTTGCATCTACATTATTGAGAGATCTAGACCTATAATTTTTTTTCTTCTGTTGTCTTTGTCAGGTTTTAGTTTCAGAGCTGAACTTGTCTCATAAAATGAATTGGGAAATGTTTCTTCATTTTCTGAAAGAGTCTGTGCAAGATATTATTTCTTCATTAGGTATTTGGTAGAATTTACCATAGAAAGCATCTGTGGCTAGCATTTTACTTGTAGAAAGGTTTTGGATTCCAAACTCAATTTCTCTTCCTTGGGGGGGACCCAAGGAGTCTGGGAATTAGGCATCACTGGGCTGTCCAGGACTGTGGTCATCCCTCAGGGGATATGCAGAGTCCTGTCCTGGAGCTGCCCAAGAGACGCGATTTCTTAAATAAATATGCTACAATTCATATTTTTCTATTTCTTCTTGAGTCAGCTTTGGTAACTTGTGTGTTTAATGGATTTGTCTATTTTATCTAACATGTTGAATTTTTTGGCATAAGGTTATTGTTCATATTCCCTTATCATCCTTTCAGTAACTTTAGGATCTACAGTAAAGGCCCTCCTGCATTCCTGATATTAGTAATTTATGTTTTCTCTCCTTTTTTCTTTGTCAGTATTTCTATAAGTGCATCAAATTTATTAATCTTTTAAAAGGACTAATCCTTGGCTTTGTTATCTTTTCTATTACTCAATTTTCTATTTCACTTATTTCCACTCTCGTGTTTTTATTTCATTGACTTACTTTAAATTTTAGTTTTCTTTTTCTAGCTTCTCTGAAAGCTTAAATCATCGACTTTTAAGTCTTTTTTTTCTAATAAAAGCAAATATTCAAAATTTAAATTAAAGCTATAAATTTGTCTCTGAGCATGGCTTAAGTTGCATATCATGAATTCAATATGTACCCTTTTTTGTTATCATTCAGTTTAAATTAATCCATAATTTTCCTGGTGATTCCTTTTTTGACCCATGGTTTAATTTCCAAATATCCTGGATCATTATTGATATCCAGACTAATTCTGTTCTGGTCTGAGAGCATACTCTGTATGATTTCACCCTTTGAAACTTGTTGAGTTTTTCTTTATGGGTTATCTTAGGAGTTTTCATGTGCACTTGAAAGAAATGTGTACTCTATAGATTTAGAGTGTAGTGTTCTAGAAATATCAATTAAATCAAGTTGCTTTATAATTTGTTTAAATCCTCTTTATTCTTAACAAATTTATCTACTTGTTTTTATCAGTTTCTGAGAGGAATATTAGCGTTTCTAATTCTGATTGTTAATTTGTCTATTTTTTCAGCTAGGGATTTTTACTTCATGTATTTTGAAGCTCTGTTATTAGGTGTGTACATAGTAAGAATTGTTTTATCTTCTTGGTTCATTGACCTTATTATTGAGAAATATTCCTTTTTATCTCCATTAATATTCTGTTGGATATTTTTTATGCTTAGGGTTTGAGTGACTTATCTTTTTATTTTCAGCATATGTCTTTATATTTAAGGTGCCTCTTTTGTAAACAGTATAGAGTTGGATCCTGTTTTTTTTTAGCCAACCTTATAATTTCTTCCCTTTAATTGGAGAATTCATCCTATTTATATTTAACATAATTATTTATATGATTTTGTCTATTGAATTTGTTATTCATACCTTATATTTTTGTTCCTTTGTACCTCATTTGCTGCTTTCTTTTGATTTAATTGTGTATTTTTTGACATGTTGTATCTTCAAATGGCATTTTACCTATAACTTTTTGGGAGTATATTTACCCCAAGAATAACAGCACATGGTCTTAAATTATCATAGTCTACCTTAAATTATACTTTAGCTACTAATGTGAAAAACTTCTCATTATATAATACCCGTCCTTTTTCCCATGGCACAGAAGATCAGTACAAGATATGGGGGAGACCTTTGAAAATTCATATGGTGGAGAAATTCTATAAATATAATAAAATTGGAAAATCATTCAGGAATATTTTTATCTCTATTTTGCAGAAGATAATCAAAAATTGGAGAAATGTTGTGAGGGTAATTGATGTGAAAAAACTTCCAGCAAGAAACCAAATGTAAAAGTGTACTAGAGAACTCATACTGGAGAGAAATTCTATAAATTTAGTGACTATGGGAAAACCTAAAATGATCATTCACCTCCTAAGACACATATGTAATCTCACATTGGACACAAACTCTATCACTTAAGGAATATAGGCAATCTTACATTTGCTCCCTATATCTTATGACTCAAGTGAAATTTCACATTACAGAAGAATACTAAGAATACATGAAATGTGGGGAAGGCTTTATTCCATCCTCATCCATTAGTGTACGCATAAGAACTCATAGTGAAGACAAGACATAATTATAAAGAATGTGAAAAAGCCTTCCATTTTCTTTCATGTGTCAGGTAACATGACAACTCTCACTTTAGAGAAATCCTATTAATACAAAAATTGTCAAAAAAAAAACCTTCAAATGTCCCTTGTCCTTTAATGAATTTGTGAGAACTCATACTGGAAATAAGCCCTATGAATGTAAAAGAATGTGGGAAAGCCATTTTTTCTTCCACATCCCTTACTATACAAGTAAGAATTTGAATTGGAGAGAAGTCCTATGAACACAGGAATGTGGGAAGCCCTTCATTTATTCCTCAAAACTTACTGTGCATATGAGAATTCATATCATAAAGACACCCTATATATACAAGGGATATGGGAAAGTATACTGCTTTTACCTCCTCCTTTACTAGCCATATGACTAAAAACACTAGGGAGAGACTATATACATGTAAACAATGTAAGAAAGCCTTCATTTGTTCTTAACACTTTATTGTGCATGTGATAATGTGTCTTGGAAAGAAATGCAGCAAATGTAAAAACTGTGGGTATGCCTTCAACTGTTCTTCATCCCTTAGGAAACATATAAGAGCTCACACCAGAGAGAAATCCTATTACTATAAGGAATGCAGAGAAGTATTAACTTGTATCTGATTATTTCAAAGCCATGTGAAAATTCATATTGGAGAGAAATCAGTAAGTAAAGGAACATGGAAAACTCTTTATAATTCCTCATACTTTATTACACATGTAAGAACACACAATCTAGAGAAACCATATAAATTTAAAGATTGTGGGAAAGCTTTTGAGTCTTTCATTCCTTAGTCAGCAAGTGAGAACTCATACTGGGAAAAATCTTATGAATGACAAGAATGTGGAAAATATTTTAGTTGTCCCTCCCTCAGACTTTCAAAGACATGGGAGGGCTCACATTGAAGAGCAACCCTATGACCATAAATCAATGTAGGAAAGACTTAAGGTGCACCTCTTTTATTATGAATAATTAAGTTCATACTGGAAGAAAAACCTTTCACATGTTATAAATGTGGAACTGCTTTATCAGGGTTTCATCCTTGAAGGGGATGCTTAGCTTATAATAGTTTTTTTCTTTTCTAATACAAATCTCTGTAGTGATAACTACTGTTCCTGGTACCCTTTCAGCTATATACCACAACTTTTGATATGTATTATTTTCAATATCATGTACTTATATAAATATTTTCTCATTTCCATGGTGAAGTCTCCTTAGATCCATATGTAAAGTTAAGTGTATTTTAAAATGTGCATTTAAGTGTATTTTACATTAGTTTTATTATTGTTTCTAAATAGTTGCCATGATGCTTGATGCATGTAATCATTGTGATATTGATTTTGATACTTGCCAGGGTTTTCTTTCTGGTCTACTTGTGGCCAGAAATTTGTTTACCTGATATCTATTCTCCCTTTATTCCTTAATAAGAGAACTTAAAAATTTTCAGGTTATTGATCTTTGCTGTTGAAAGATACGTCTTCCACATTTTTGTAGTGAATGTAAACTATAATTAAGTGTCTTGGTCAGTGGGTAGTTGATAGAAATCAATAAATGTGCAAAGTTCTTGTAAAAGAATAGTCTCAGCTGACTTGTTATTTTCACCTTTTGTTCTTTGTTCCTGATTCAGTTTGGGCACAATGCTTCAAGTTGAAAAGAGCTTTGATCCTTCAGCAACAATGATGATTGTACTGAATTATGTTGTATGACTCTTAGAACTACATTTTCCAAAATCTTCTTTACTTTATAGATAAAGGTTAGAGTTGAATAAAAAAGGAACTTGCTTGAGACTTGGGGTGCTGAAATGAAGAAACATTAAGCATGGAAAATATATTCAGTGTCCTGTAGAATTAGGGAATTGTAAATTAAAAAATAATGGGATACTACTACATACCTATTAGAATGGCTAAAATAAAAAAAACTGACAATACCAAAAACTGGAGAGGATACGGAGCAACAAGAACTTTCATTCCTTGCTGATGGGAATGCAAAATTACAGGCACTTTGGAAGACAGTTTGGCAGTTTCTTACATGGCTAAACATAGTCTTACTATATGATCCAGAAGTCATGCTTTAAGTATTTACCTAGATGATTTGAAAACTTAGGTCCATGCAAAAGCCTGCACACATACGTTTATGGTAACTCTATTCATAATTTCCCAAAACTGAAAACAACATAGATGTCCTTCAAAAGGTGGATGGATAAACAAACTTTAAAAATCCATGCAATTGAATATTATTCAACCATAAAAAGAGGTGAGTTATAAGGTCACAAAAAGACATGGAGGGAACTTAAATCCATATTTCTAAGAGAAAGAGGCCAATCTGAAAAGGCTGACTACTGTAAGATTCCACCATGTGACATCTGGATACTCCACATCTTCTCCAGAATTTGGTATTGTCGGTTTTTTGGGTTTTAGCCATTCTAATAGGTATGTAGTAGTATCACATTATTGTTTCAATTTACAATTCCTTAATTACATAGGATGTTGAGTATATTTTCATATGCTTGTTATCTGTATATATTCTTTGGTGAGATATCTTCAGATTTTTGTCCATTTTTAAATTGAATTGTTTGTTTTCTTATTTTGAAGTTTTCAGAGTTCTTTGTATATTTTGGATACAAGAGTTTTATCAGATATGAGTTTTGAAAATATTTTTCCCAGTGTATGGTTTGTTTTCTCATTTCATTAGCAGTATCTTTTGCAGTGTAGCATTTTAATTTCAGTGAAATCTGACTGTGATGGTTAGGTTCTCATGACAACTTGGCCAGCTGATGGTGCCCAGTTGTCTAGTCAGGTAAACAATGGCCTAATGTTGTTGCAGGGATATGTCATGGCTGACTGTTAAACTAGCATGCTGGTTTATTAAATCATCAGTCAGTTGATTGCAGCTATGGCTGATTACATCTATGATCAACTAAGGGCGTGCCTCCCCAAATGAGATAATCTAATCAACTGTATTTGATCCAATAAATTGAAGACTTTTAAGAAAGAAGACATAATTTGCACCACTTCTTCAGCCAGTGAGTCTCTCCTGTGGAATTTGAGATCCTTCATCGGGGTTGCCAGCTTTACAGCCTGCCCTATGGATTTTGGACTCTTGCATTCCCGTGATTGTGTAAGACACCTTTATAAATCTCATTTTTACAGTTATCTCCTGTTGGTTCTGTTTCTCTAGAAAACCCTGAATAATACACCAACTTATAAATTTTTCTTCCATTAATTCTGCTTCTAAGGTATCTAAAATCTAATTTATCTTATTTATTTTAAGTCATGTAGAATTTTTCCTATATTGTCTCCTAAAAGTTTTAATATTCCATTGAAGTCTATGTATTAGTTACTATTCTCCAGAGAAACAGAACCAATATATGTATTTATTTATTTATATTTGTATTTACATATTCATTTATTTATTTTAGGAATTGGCCCATATGACTGTGGGAAATATCAAGTCTCCATTCCAAAGGACAGGCTGCAAGTTGAAAACTCAATGAAGATGACATTGAATTCCCGGGGAGGAGCTGTCTGGCTGAAGTAGAGACATAAATTCTGTTTTCTGATTGCTGAAATTCTCAGTTCTCCCTTTAAGACCTCCAACTTATTGGATGAGGAGACTCCCCTTATTGCTGAGGAAAGTCTTCTTATGTTGATTGTAGATGCAGTTGGTGTAAACACAATCAACTGACAAATGATAGAAATCTATCATGAAGTACCCTCATGTAACATTTACGCCAATGCTTGCTTGACCAAACAATTGGATGCCATAACCTAGCCAAGTTGACACATTCAATTAACTATCAGTCTAGGATCCATTTTGAGTTAATCTTTATAAAATGCATAAGAACTATGTCTAGAATCATTTTTTTTGCATGCAGATGTGCAATTGTTCCAGAGCTATTGTAAAAAGTATGCCATCTTCAGTGAATTCTCTTTGCTCTTGTGTCAAAGGTCAATTGACTATGTTTGTAGGTGTCTGTTTCTTGCCTCTCTTTTGTGCTTCATTTATCTATGAATCTATTATTTCACCAATACTACACTGTCTTGCTTACTGTAGCTTTCCAGTAAGTCTTGAAGGTGTGTAGTGCCAGTCCTTAAAATTTGATCTTCTTCTTCATAAGTGTTGGATATTTTCAGTCTTTTGTCTTTCTAAACTTTAGAATAAGTTTGTCGATATCCACAAAGAAATGTTCTGGGATTCTGATTGGGAATGCATTGAATCTATAAATTAAGTTGGGAAAAACTGATGCCTTAACAATATTGAGTCTTCTTATCAATGAAAGAAGCTCTATTTATTTTGTTCCTCTTTGATTTCTTTCATCAGAGTTTTATAGTTTTCCTCATATGGATATTATGCATACTTTGTTAGATTTATGCCTAAATATTTCACTTGTTCATACTAATATAAATGGCATTGTGTTTTTAATTTCAAAGCCCAATCATGCGTTACTTGTATATAGGAGAGAAATTCACTTTTGTACACTAATCCTGTATTCTGCCAACTTGCTATAATTTTTTGTTAGTTCTAGGAGATTTTTGTCAAGTATTTGGGGTTTTCTAAATAAACAATCATGCTATCTACAAACAAAAACAGTTTCATTTCTTTCTTTCCAGTTTTTATATCCTTTATTTCCTTTTCTTGTATTTTTGCATTAGCTAGGACTTCCAGCACAATACTGAATTACAACGCTGAGAGGAGACACCTTCACCTTACTCTCAGTCTTGGGGGAAAGCATCTTGTTGCTCACCATTAAATATGATGTTAGCTTCAGGTTTTTCATAGACGTTCTTTACCAAGTAGGAAAAGGTTCCCCTCTATTTCTAGTTTTCTGAGTGTTTTGATCATGGCGGATATTGGATTTTGTCAAATGCTTTTTCTGCATTTATTGATATGATCATATAATTTTTCTTCTTTAACTTGTCAATATGATAAATTACAATCATTGATTTTTTAATATTTTTATTATGAAATATAACATATGTATTAAAAAGCAATAAATTTCAAAGTAATTTGTAGCAAGTGGTTATAGAAGAGATTTCAGAGTTTGGTATGGGTTACTGTTTCACAATTTAGGTTTTTCCTTCTAGCTGCTCCAAGACATTGGAGGCTAAAAGAAATATCAATATAATGATTCAACAGTCACATTCATATCTTGTCTGTTATAACTCCTCCTTCTCCTTTGATCCTTCTCCCACCGTCTAGGGGTATTTAGGCTCTGTCCTTTCTAACTTTTTCATATTGGAAAGGAGTGTTTATAATATGGAATAGGGGAATGAAACTAGTTGATGTTCTTGGAGAGGCTGGCCCCTCTGGGTTTCAGGACTTTTCTGGCCTAAGAACCCACCTGGAGGTTGTAGGTTTCTAGAAAGTAATCTTAGTACATGGAAATTTTGTAGAATCTCAGATAGAGGCCTAGGTATTCTTTAGGGTTACCAGAAATGGTTTTGGTTGAGTTTTGGCAACCTGTGGTAATGAACAATAGCTAAAGCTTGCTTAAGAGTAGCTTCTTGACTCTATTTGAACTCTCTTAGCCACTGATACCTTATTTTGTTGTATTTCTTTGACCCCTTTTGGTAAGGAAGGTGTTGTTGATCCCATGTACCAGGGCCCAGCTCTTCCTTGGGAGTCATATCCCATGTTGCCAGTGAGATTTTCACCCCTGGATATCATGTCCCATGGTTGGGGGGAGGTTAATGATTTTACTTTCAGAGTTGGGCTTTGCACGAGAGAAGCCATATCTGACAAACAAAAGAGGTTTTCTGGAAGTAACTCTTAGACATAACTTCAGGTAGGCTTGAATACTCTGCTACAAAAACAATTTTAACAAAAGCATGCCTTAAGATCAAGGGCTTCACCTATTGAATTGGGAGTCCCTAATATTTGAGACAGTATCAGGGGTTTTCCTGGTGGTAAAGCTTAATGGTTCCATATTTTTCTTCCATCCTTCAAAGGACTTTTTCCATTTGGAGGAATTTTATTCAACAGCAAATCCATGTGTAGAAATTTCATTAGAAAAATACACAGACACAATATGATTTAACAAGGTTGTGTCAATATTACAATGAGAAATATTTCACCCTATATCCCCAAGTACTTTTTGAGTATTGTGAATATATTATATACACACAAAATTTTTAAAGTAGCAAAAAAATCTATATAGCTACACACTTAGTGATAAAACATTTGCTGATACTTACTCTGTAATGGAACTCTCATCTAACAGTAATTTATATGGAACCAGTACATAGAGGAACATTTTAATTGGAGAGGATGGGAAAACCTCTTCCTAAACCCAATTTATAAAAAGCAGCAGTAGCAGTCACTTTTTGGCAAACCCAAAGTCCAGAATCCAGAAACTTACATTTTTACTCAAGAAAGCATGCAGCACTGAACATGGTTGGGATGCAGCACAGCAATCATCACGATGCAAGTCAATTTAACTATGGACTGACAGTCATTCGTTCTTTATTAACCATTGCCCATCCAAATAAAAAGAGATCGTGGTATGTTCAAAGAAGATTGCTTCTCATTCCCTATTAGAATTAATTTTTCATTAACTTTTTGTTTCTTTTCACACATTCAGGGCACAATATATTGTCTTCTACATTTGCAGATGCAAAAGTGCAGGCTGGTAACAGAAAGAAAGAGATCATCTTCTTGGGAGTGTCAGGTACCCAGGCCTGCCTTGCATGGAACTGCAGGCAAACCCAACCCTTCGTGTCTGCATGGAGAACTCTGCCCTGGACCACACACCATAAGACCAGAGACTTGTAGCTAAAAGGTCTCAACAGAAGTAGGCATGGGACATGAATTCACAGTCTTAGGCTGAACTGCTCTTGCAGCAATTCTTGTCTGTGATGCCAATGTTGCCTCCTGAGCTAAAGTTATAACTTCAATTCTTTTAGTTATTTTTTTCTCTCTCCTCTTTCTTACAACTTTTCTGACCCTTTGCTGCCTTGGTCATCATCTTACAATTCTTCAAACATGACTGCAATTTGGCCTTCCGTGGTGTGTCAGGAATATCATGTTTTTACTCAGGGTAAGCATGTTGCTGGAGCCTCAAATAAATCTCTATTTTTGGGCTATTGGTACTCTCATTAAAATGTTGGCACCACTTCCACAAAGTGTCCTGGTGTAACTTATTAACTGGAAGCAAGATGGTTGGCAAAAGAAGCACTGATACTTCAGGTTTTCAGCAAGCTTTTAATTGCTCACTTGTTTGAGGAAGAGGAACTCTATCCCTTTTCCTAGCCTTCTTCTTAACTTCTGCAGTAGAAGTACTTGTTTCCATTTGATGCTTCTCTTGAAGGTCCCCTTTTATTGCAACTAAAGTGATTATCACATTTTCCTCCTCTAATTCTTCCTCAAAAACATTCTTTTTGCTGCTATCATAATATGAATATGCCATTTCTAGGAACATACAGGTGAAAGCAATGTCAAAGGTATCCACAATCTACTCCTTTTAACCTCTGCCAATACTTTTTAATTAACTGCCCAACATACTGTGGGATATATCCAGGTATTAACTAAGCTATCCAGAATTACAAGCCCTCATTCCCATTCTGGGCTCCCTGTGTTTGGGTTGTTCAAATGAGCTATTCATCAGGTTAAGTTAGATTATGTGCTTCAGAAAATTTAGGTTTTGGACAAAAGAAGCCTCTCTTCCTTTGGTCTCATACAACAGGTGAATTTCTAAAATACCAACTTGTCATCCTTCCCCCTGTATTCTGGTGCACCAAACTGATCGACATCATCCTTATCTCTAATTGAAGCCTGATCTCTTTTTTGGTTTCTTTAACAGCTGTTTCATGTGGCAATGCTGACTTTCAGAGCTGCAGAGCTCCAATTCTGTTCTTAGGTATGTCACACAGGAAGCCAAAGTTCCAAAGAGATACCAGATTTTATATATATAGTACAACTCAAAATGTAGAAATAACATTAACAGCTCTGGACTAAATGTAGAGCTTACAGTCTAGGCCCCAATTTTTTATAAGTGTTCTAAAAGAGACCGTACATTATTTGTTCTTTTTTTTTCTGACTTATTTTGCACCACATAATATCCCCAAGGTTCATTCATCTCATTGCATGCCTCATGACTTGGTTCCTTTCTGTGGCTACACAATATTCCATCATATGTGTACACCGCAGTTCACCATTCTACTTCTCAGACAATGTGTCCTTCAGCTACCTCCATCCATTGGGCATCATGCCAATAATTGATTTTTTAAGTCCATCCAGCCTTACATACATGAAATAAATCTCGCGCAATGTCCATCGGATCAGCAGTGATCACTAACATTTATAACTTTTTTATTAGAGTAGTTGCAAGTTTACAGAAAAATCATTCATAAAATCTGTATATCAATAAAAAATCTGTATATCATCCTGTTGCAATATTGTGGCACCTTTGTTACAATTGATGAAAACACATTTTTATAACTGTGCTATTACAGTTATTTGTATTTACATATTTATACACGTAGTTTAGGATTTTAGCTTAGGATTCACTTTGTTGTACAGTGTAAATCCATTTAAAAATGGATTAAAAAATTTTTTATCTAGTAACATACATACAACCTAAAATTTCTCCTTTTAGCCACATTCGAATATATACTTCAATGCTGTTAATTAGGGTGGGCCACGGTGGCTCAGCAGGTAGAGTTCTCACCTGCCATGCTGGAGACCTGGTGCCTGCTCACACACACAAAAAAATGCTGTGAATTATATTCACAATACTGTGTTACCATCACCATCATGCTTTACCAAAACTTTTCCATTTTCTCAAAGCCCACTTTCACATAACACCATACCACTTCAAGGTAATACAGATATCTTATAGCAGTGTATCCCCAATTACTCCCTCTCATCCAATGCAGTCACTCATTTCACTTATCCATAACCTGTAATCACCTGATACATTGTTGCTATCACTATTTGAATAAAAATGATCTATTAGACAAATTCAGAATAACAAACATAATTTTTAACCTTCTCTTACTCCTCTAATGCTCTTTCTTTCCTTGTGAAGATCCTAATTTTGACTTTATAATTTTGCTTCTTTCTAAGGAAATTTTTAAACATTTTTGGTAGGGAAGATCTATCTGAGACAGATTCCCCCTTATGATTTGTTTGTTTGAAAAGGGTTTTATTTCTTTGAGAAGGATAATTTCTCTGAATATATCATTTTAGGTTTGTGGTTTTACTCTTTCAACTCTTTAAATACTTCACTCTACTCTCATCTTACTTACATGGTGTTTTAGTTTGCTGAAGCTGCCAGAATGCTATATACTAGAAATGGAACGGCTTTTAAAAGGAGAATTTATTAAGTTGCAGATTTACAGTTCTAAGGCCATAGAAATGTCCAAACTAAGGCATCCAGAAAAAGATACTTTAATTCCAAAGAAAGGGCCGATGATGTTCTGGGTTTCTCTCATGGCTCATGGAGACAACTGCTAGCTTTCTCCTCTCGTTTCATGAGGCTTCCCTGGGGATGTTTTCCTTAGGCATCTCCAAAGTTCTCTGGCTGGGTGGCTCTGTTAGCTCTGAGTTTTTCCCAAAATGGTTCCCTCTTAAAGCACTCCAGTAAGCAACCTCACCTCGAATGGGTGGAGACACATCTACATGGAAACCATCTAATCAAAAATTACCACCTAAAACAATAAAAGAAAATTTCACCCAGCAGTATTGAATGAGCATGGCTTTCCCAGGGTACATGACAGCTTTAAACCAGCACACATGGTTTAGGAAAATAAATCCTAAATGTAAGTCTTATCCATGTTCCTCTATAGATAAGGTGTTTTTTGCCCTCTAGCTTTTTCAAAATTTCTTCTTTGTCTGGTTTTCTGCAGTGTCCTAATATACCTAGGTATAGATTTTTTTATCCTGTTTTGTGTTCTCTCAGCTTCCTAGTTTTGTGATTTGGTGTTTGTATTTGATTTTGGAAGGTTTCCAGCAATTGTTCACTCAAATATATCTTCAACTCCTTTTCTTTTTATTCTCCTTTTGGCATACCCAGTACACATACATTATACCTTTTGTAATTGTGCCACAATTATTGGATATTCTGTTATGCTTTATTTTTTCATTCCTTTGTCTCTTTGCATTTCAGTTGGGGAAGTTCCTATTGACTTACAAGTTGACTGATTCTTTCCTTGGCTGTGTCCAGTCTAAGGGTGAGCCCTTCAAAGGCAAACTTCATTTCTGTTACAGTGCTTTTGATATCTATCATTTTCTTTTGTTACCCATCTGTTTTCTTATGTTACCCTCTTATTCTTGCATGTTGTCCTTTTTTTTCATTAGAGCACTTAGAATATTAAACACAGTTATTTTAAATTCCTGGTCTAATAGTTCCAAAATCTCTGCCATACCTTAGTCTGCTTGTTTTGTTGCCTCAGACTGTTTATTCTGGACTTTTAGCATGCCTTGTTATATTTTTGAAAGCCAGACATGATATGTTAAATAATAGGAACTGAGATAAATAGGCATTTGGTGTGAGGTTTTATGTTTATCTGGCTAGTAATTAGGCTGTGTTTAATATTTTCTGTAGTTGTCGGTGTCAGAGGCTTCAATTCTCTCTGGTGTCCTTGTTTTTGTCTTCCCTGTGGCCTTTGGGTTGCCCTAAAAACGTATTCTCAAATTGAGTCTGTCTTGTAGCTCTCTCAGTTGTAACCCTCTGTTGGTATATTGGACTGTTGTTGATGTGGTGTTAAGGTAGTGGGGAGAGTAAAGCATTCTAATTTTATGATTAAATTTCGGGTTTTTTAGTGGGCCTAAATCCCTGGGCTATGACCTGAAGAACAGTTTCTTAGCCTTTTTTCCCCTCCCCTTATCTGAAACAAAAAGGCTAGAGAGGATGTGAATCTAATCGCCCCTTCCTTAGGTCAGATAAGGTTCTGGTAAAGAACTTTCCTTTGACAACAGGCTATTTTTTTTCACAGAGAACAGAATACTCTGGTCATATTTCAAAATATGACTTTTCAGAATTTTTACTTTTTCTCTTGCTTCCCTGAAACTCTAGGGAATTTTTCTTCAATCTTCAATGTGAGAACCTACTGGAGCTCCTAGAGGCAAAACCTATTTTCACCTTGGTGGGATTCCTACCCCCAAGACTGGGCCCCTAAGTTTTTGACTCTCAAGCTACTTTACACTCAACCTCTAGAAATTCATCATTCACTACTTAAATATTTTTGCCAGTTACTGGCTTGAGTTTTCTGCTCCAGGCAAGCTGTGATTCTTTGATTTCTCCTGTCTTTCCAGTTTGAGAGGAGGCAATTTGCCCTGTGACCTCAATTCTCAAGCAGATCCAAGAAAAGTTGTTAATTTCAGTTTCTTCAACATTTTCTTGTTGTGATGATGGAACTGATAACTTCCCACCTTTTTGCATGTTGGAACTAAATCTGGAAGTTCCAGGATCAAATATTTTTATGTTTGGCCTAAAAGATTCTCTTATACCAAGGAGCTTCAACGCTGACATAGATAAAATGAGTAATGAAGTCTGATTATTTAGGTTGATAAATAATTACAAATGGTGAATTCACAATGAAAGCATATTCATTATGAAAATTTTAGAGCATTTATTGGGAATAGAGTGGTATCCTGAGAATTGGAATGGAGACAAATGGGTGGATTCAGACGTAAGTTAATATCTTGGATCCCAAAAACTCACTATGTTTATGTTTTACAGTATAAACAAACTCACTTCCTTTTTTAAAATGAAGCATTCATGACTAGTACGCCAACTCTGTGATGACCTCAACTGAGGGTTGAAAGGGATGATAATTTTACTCATGCTCCATACCTATTAACTCTCATTGCCTGTAGATTTATAATTGGAGTCATTTTGTAGCATGTTCAAAAGGAGACAACTACCAAACTTGTCCCAATATTAGAAGGCTTAAATACGAAAATAATTGTAAGAATTGCTAATTATATAACATAAGCCTTAGAAATATGTTAAGAGTTGGTTGGCAGTATGCTAGACCAGGAGGCAAAGAGCAAAGTTTTATATTGGGCTGATTTAGATGAGAGCATATAGTAGGATGAATAATGTCCCCCCAAATTCATGTCCACCTGGTACATCACAATGTGACCTTATTTGCATATAGGGTGTGTTTGCAATTAAATTAACGTAAGAATTGAAGTTGGATCATAATTGATTATGGTAGTCCTTATACCCAATAAAAATGACCTTCTAAAAGACAGAAAAAAGCATGCAGAGACACAGAGAAGAAGGTGATGTGAAGATGGAGGCAGAGATTATAGAGATGAGTCTTCAAGCCAAGGAATGCCAATGGTTGCCAGGAGCCATCAGAAGCCAGGAGAGAGGCACAGGACGGTTTCTCCCTCAGAGTCTTCAGGAGGAACCAACCCCCTCAGAACACTGATTTCAGTCTGCTGGTAGCCTGAGCTGTGAGAGAGTAAGTTTCTGTCGTTTTAAGCCAACAAGTTTGCAGTAATTTATTCCTTCAGCCTTAGGAAACTAACACCGTGCACCTGACAGAGATTCTGGATTCAGAATCACAAGCTGGAAATTCCAATGAAGATTTTTGATGAATTCCCCAGGAGAAGCTGGCTGGCTGAAGTAGAGATGAGAATTCTCTTTTCTGACTGCTGAAATAATCACTTCTCCTTTTAAAGCCTTCAGTTGATTGGATGAGACCTCTCTCACTGTTGAAGGCCATCTTCTCAGTTGATTGTGGATATAATCATAGATATAATCAACTCACTGATTATTTAAATCCACAAATTGTCCTCACAGTAACAATCAAGCCACTGCTTGCTTGACCAAACAACTGGGCACTATAACCAGCCAAGCTGACATCTGAAGATGAAGATGAATATCGCAGTAGAGTTAAAATTCAAAAAAGGTGATGTGATGACAGAAGGACAGAGAAAGAGATTGGAACATGCTGTGCTGTTAGCTTTGAAGATGGGGGTTTGGTCCACTAGCCCAGGAATGCAGGCATCCTCTATAAGCTAGAAAAGGCAAAGAAATGGATTCTTCCTTAGCGCCTCTAGAAGGAGCACAGTCCTGCCAAGACTTTGACTTCAGCACAATGAAACTGATTTCAGGCTTCTGGCCTCCAGAACTGTAAAATAATAAATATATGGTGTTTTAAGCCACTAAGTTTGAGTAATATATTACATCACTAATAGGAAAGTAATACACCATCTCATTGGCTATCACATTTTTTCATCACACTAATGATATCATGCAGATTGTACTTCTTCAGTAAGAAGTAGCAAGTACTCTAGGTTCCTTGGTAAGACAAATGCACATCAGAAAAGGAGGTAAACCCTATAAAGATGTAAGAACCTGCCAAATCAGGGAAGTTTTGGGGAATCCAGAGATCTAGGGAATGTTAAGATAAACCCACCGAAGTAAAAAGCAAGTTGCTGCCTTTTGTATTCCTTGCCATTAAGAAAAAGCAAACTTGGTGAAATTCTCTTGATTTTGGAGGCAACACATGTTGTATTTTGTCAGCCTTCTCTGATCCTCTTGCTGAGTAACTGTTAAGGCTATCAACTGTAAATTGACACCAGTCATAGAAGGCACTATAGCTGCTCTAGAATGCATTAGAACAGCATTGCCACTTGGGACTCATGGCTCAGCAGATAAAATATTTAATGTTTCTAATATAGTGAAATACTGCCTGGAGCCTTTACTATTTATTAATAAGAGATATCATAATACAGACTTCTGGGGTTTACAGCAAAGTCATACCTCTTCATCAAATAGCAATTGTCCTTTTAAGAAACTGCTCATACTCAAAGTATATCCCAATAAAATATTTATAAATTGTAAAGATATTTCGTTAAGAAATTTCTTAACTATAAAAGGAAGAGTAGTAACTTTACAGTGGCTAAGCCCAGGATACAAAATCTTGATCAATTAATCAAAGTCAACATCACCAGTAATGAGACACATTAATATAATGTACCTCCTGTTATGATGCCCAGAACATCATTTCTGTAGTATTTTTGCCCAAAATGTACAACCAAAGTTTAACCATGAAATAATAGACAAACTCAAATTAGAATCATTCTACAAAATAACTGGTCAGTACTAAGTTAAGGTAGCAGAAGAAAAAGAAAGAAGAACTATTCCAGATTGGAGGGAACTAAGGAGACATGACAATTAAAATAAATTGTGGGGTCTTGGATTGATTTCCTGGGCCAGAAAATAATGTATTAGTGGAACAATTGGCAAATTTTTATAAAGTCTGCAGATTATTTAAAATTATTTGCATCAAATGTTAATTTGTTGTATTGTGGTTATGTAAGGTGTTAACATTTGCGGAAGCTGAGTGAACGGTGAATATGAACTCTTTGGACTATTTTTATAACTGTCTTGCAAATTCGAAATTATTTCAAAATTCAAAATTAAAAACACACTTTTGTTGGACATGGAGACGCACCATCCACCTTCAGCAACAAGAAGAGCCTTGTTGCTTCAGCTCCTAGGAGTGTGGCCAGTAGACAGTGTTCAGCTACAAAAACCTTCAAGAATGTCAAGGACAGGAGAGCTGCCTCATCCAATGTTATGCCCTTTCTGGGGAAACTTACATCTCATGATTTGTCAAGACAAGGCTTCACAGTCTCAATCATATTGGCTCAATGTAGCACAACTCTAAAGGGCTATTTTTGTTTCCAGGCTCATGATGGAGTTGGCAAAGCTGTCGTGAGGACTGCATCACATTTGATGTTTCCCCCTTCCCAATGGTGCTTCTATCCCCTTTCTTTCACAAATGGTGATCCCAAGAGCACACTCTAATAAATATCCTTCACATTAAACTCTATCTCAAATCTTGCATCCCAGAGACTTATGTGACTCTTGGTTCTAGGAGTGGTCTGAGAAAACAGACTGTAAGATCGAGTGTTAAAGCTGGATCACTAACCATCCAGTAGGCTAATAGGGGTAGTGGGTGTAACACAGATAGCTCTTGATACACGTTGGCAGTCCAGTTGGTCAAAGTTTCACTAGTGTGTGAACTGGTTTGGTATACCAGTATAAAAGAACATACTAGCTGTTTCAATGTGTCAGGCATCTAACAGAGGCAAGAGAAATCAGGAAATATCTGGAGATGAATGAAAATGAGAACAAAACATGTCAAAACTTACAGGATGTAGTGAAGGTAGTGCTGAGAGGGAAATTTATAGCCTTACGTGCCTACATTAAAAAGGAGGAAAGAGCTAAAATTAAGGACATAACTGAACAACTGGAGAAACTGGAGAAAGAATAGCAAACTAATCCCAAATCAAGCAGAAGAAAAAAAAAAAAAAGATTAGAGCAGAAGTTAATGAAATGGAGAATAAGAAAAACAGTAGAATCAATGTAAGGATCCAGGGGGTGGCCCCACCCATCATTCCATTTTGAGAGCAAATCTCTGCACACATCCACCTACAGGACCAGGGAGAGATGTTAAAGGTCAAAGAATGTAAAACTCTACCCCCTACCCCATCATTGTTGGTAACCAAGTCTCATGAGACTCTGCTGAAAGCCTGTTGTAACCAAATCCAGTAGAACTCTATTAAACTTGATCAGCTACTCTCTTGATATTCCTGTGTTGCTTCCTATTGAAACGGAGCTCGAAGGATATTAAGGAATGATTAGAAGGAGAGAGAGAAAGGAAGAAAAGAAAGAAAGACACAGACGGGCTCAGGGGGTCTGAAGCTTGAGTTTACTTCAGACAGACTTCAGACAATTTTATTCTCAACCAGATCCTAGTTATATACCACAGGATGTCAATAGATATGCAGGCATTTCCTGAGGGAGCAAGATTCTTATCTCACAGTGTTCTTCATACTTAACATAACTGTTTTGGGTAAACATTCTCTTCCTCCCAGACTGCTCTACATAACAATCTCCACAGTTTACCGCTGCCATCCCGAGGCCAGCAGCTTGCAACAAATTCTGTAGGTCTTGCTTTAAACTCTTGGCTTCTACATTCCTGTTCCTTTTTTGGGGTTTGGCATGAAGTGCTGACCTTCATATCCTCACTGGCTGCCATTGGGTAAATTTTCCTTCTGTTAATCCGTAATTAAAACTCATGGGTAATATTATACCTAGTGTGCTCTTTGATCTTGGAGTTGAGTTGGGTTAGAACATTTGGTGAGCTAGCTAGGAGACCAAAAGGCTGCTGGCCATAAAAGGCATGGGTACTGGGAAGGGAGGCTCCCTGGGAACAATCCCAGGATGGCCTGCAAGTTCCATGTGGGAGGGGTGGCTACCCTCCTCGACAAACGCCGACCACTAAGGGAGTATAGAGATGACTATAACTCCCCAGCTAGACTAATGGCCCTCCTGCAACAGGCTTCAGAACAGTTGGGATTTCATAAGAAAAAAGGAAAGCCACCAGGCCACTGGAGCTGTAGCATGGCCTTTTTTGGAGTCTGTGTTATCAGCTGTAGAAGAGGGCTTGGTCACTGAAGTGATCCTTTACCACCTAAAAGGCGAACTTAAGTTAGAGAGGGATATGTGGGTAACACAAGTGGAATTGAAAGATGCTTTAAATACAAGGCTATGCCAGTTACATGAGAATTTTGAAAAATTAGCATGTTGTATGCTAGGGTAAGGGGGCAGAAGTTATGTAAAGGTCTAACTTCTCCTGACTGGGATCCCAAAGTCTAGGACCCAGTGGATTTTTCTTCAGTGGACAAAGATCACCAGTCTGACTAGGAGAAAGAAGTTGAAGGATGTAAATTTGTTTGCTCTCTGGTCCAAAGTAATGTTAAGTTGGAGCATGTCCTAGCCCAACTGGGACAGGGATGATGCCACTGATGTGGCCCCAGCCACACCCACCAAGCAAAAAATACATATTACAATGCAAGGTTTCATCACTTCTGAGTTGTGAGAAATTGGGACTCAGTATATGCAAAAACCTAAAAAACTTTTATCAAATTGGCTACTGCAATTGTGGGATACTGGTGCATGTGGAGAGGTGCACATGGTATACTGCTCTCAGAGCATGAGATGAGTAGATTTCCTGTCATCACTCATCCTTTTCTACGTGAACGCATGTATTCATTAGCCCCCCAAATGGATACAAATTTGCTAATTGATTGGCTCATATTCCAGTGCAAGGAAGTGTGGCCCAATGAGGGGATTTGACCCATAAAACCCCCATTGAAAAACCACTGATGAACTACAAGCTGTATTAAAGGGACTAAGGATGAAGGATGTGATTTGCACACCACATGCAGATGGACCAGAGAATATAAATTTCACCACAGGAATTAATGAGACAATTCTACATGTTGCTCTCAATCATTGGTATGGGACTTTAGTGCCCATTCTCAACCCAATTATATGACAGCCCATCTCACAGGTGCTCAAATGATTGCACACCTGGAGTGACATATTGCCTAAGGCAAAGGAGAGCTGGAGTCAGAGCTATGAGTCATGTCCTGAGGGGACATGATGGCCTGAATTAGATGTCATGTAGATAAATGTGGATACACTTGTCATGGTTAGGGACATGTGTCAACTCGGCCAAGTTGTGGTAGCTGTTTATCTGATTGGGCAGGTACTGGCCTGTCTGTTGCAATGAGGACATTTCATAGGATTAGGTCATGATTACGTCAGCTGCATCCACAGCTGATTCCCTTTGTAATCAGCCAAAGGGGAGTGTCTTCTACAATTAGTGATGCTAAAGCTAATCACGGGAAGCCTTTTAAGGAGGACTCAGAGGAGACAGGCCCCAATTCCTGCTTCGGCTGGTGAGCCTCTCCTGCAGAGTTCATCCAGACCCTCCATCGGAGTCGTCGGCTTCACAGCCTGCCCTGTGGATATCGGACTCTGCGTTCCTGCAGTCATGTGAGACACTTTTATAAATTTTATATTTGCAAGTGTTCCCTGTTGATTCTGTTTCTCTAGAGAACCCTAACTAATACATCTTCGTACCGGGAGTGGTTCTTAAGAAACAGAATCTTAAAAATGGGTTTTTATGAATGGTTTTCTACTCTGACTGGACGCAGAGACACTAAGGACTCTGATTCCCATAATCAGAATGACACTCCCAATCCATGGAGTGAGTTGGCAAAGGAGATAGTCAAAATATCCTCATTCGATTCTCCTAATGCTTCGCTTGTATGAAGCCAGACTCTGGGGGATAATGTCTTTGACACCTTTACAGAGTTTTGTAGAAATAAGAGTTATAGAGATGTTGGTTGGTTGTTGTTGGATACACTGGCTACATTAAGGGGTGAAAGGGATGGGCTTAAGGCTTCAAAAGAGAAGTTTAAGCGCCGTGTGAAAGATGTAGAAGCTTCTATGAGTACCTGAGGGAAAATCTTATTTCCTGTAGCCGTAGACTTGAGATCTCTGAAAATCAGACTCAGAATCTTATTGTTAGAGTAGCAACTTTACAACGTAAACTGAAATCTCAGTCTTGCATGGTGTCTGCCGTTAAAGTGAGGGCATTGATTGGAAAGGAGTGGGACCCTGAAAAATGGGATGGTGACATATGGATTAATAAGGATGTTGGGGGCAAGGTTGAAACCTTAGGCCATGCTGAGTCTTCTCTATATAACCCTATAATAGTCTGCCCTGAGGACATAGCCACCCCACCTCCAGCCTGCCTCGAGGAATTGACCACCCAACCTCCTCCTGAAGGGATTAACCCTAGAGTGATTAATGCTGTTTCACCAGATGAAACTGCAAATGAAGGCCCTGAAGCAAATGGCTTGGAAGATATTTCGAATTCTTTTCATGATCCACCCCCACCACCCCTCGTTTCTTCCAGACCTATAACTAGGCTAAAGTCCCAACAAGCCCCTAAAGGTGAGGTACAAAGTATCACACATGAGGAGGTACGTTATACTCCAAAAGAACTGTGTGAGTTTTCCTATTTATATAGACAGAAATCAGGGGAATATGTGTGACAATGGATTTCAAGAGTGTGGGATAATGGTGGGAGGAATATAAGGCTGGATCAGGCTGAATTTATTGATATGGGCCCAATTAAGCAGAGATTCTGCATTCAATGTTATAGCTAGAGCAGTTAGAAAAGGTGTTAACAGCTTGTTTGGGTGGTTGGTTGAAACATGGATCAAAAGGTGGCCAACATTACCTGAGGTTGAAATGCCAGAACTGCCCTGGTATAATGTAGATGAGGGGATCCAGAGGCTTAGAGAGATTGGAATGTTAGAGTGAATTTATCATGCAAAGCCTGCTCTTATACCCCAGGAATGTCCAGAGAATACACCTCTTACCAGAACAGTGAGAAATAAATTTGTGAGACTAACACCATCATTCTTAAAGAGCTCTGTGGTTGCACTTCTCTGTAGGTCAGATATTACTGTAGGAACTGCTGTCACTGAGCTGGAATCCTTAAACACAATGGGGATGAGAGGATCCCGAGTTGGCAGAAGCCAGGTGGCAGCACTTAATCACCAAAGACAGGGCAGATGTGGCTATTATAATAGACAGCTGTATTAGTTAGGGTTCTCTAGAGAAACAGAATCAACAGGGAACACTTGCAAATATAAAATTTATGAAAGTGTCTCACGTGACCATAGGAATGCAGAGTCCAAAATCCACAGGGCAGGCTGCGAAGCCGATGACTCCAATGGATGGCCTGGATGAACTCCACAGCAGAGGCTCACCAGCCAAAGCAGGAATGCAACCTGTCTCCTCTGAGTCCTCCTTAAAAGGCTTCCCATGATTGGATTTAGCATCACTAATTGCAGAAGACACTCCCCTTTGGCTGATTACAAATGGAATCAGCTGTGGATGTAGCTGACGTGATTATGACCTAATCCTATGAAATGTCCTCATTGCAACAGACAGGCCGGCGCTTGCCCAATCAGATGAACAGGTACCACAACTTGGCCAAGTTGACACATGTCCCTAACCATGACAGTCCACCCCTTGTCAACTTGGCACATATATATATATATATATATATCACCTTAGACCATACTTAATTTCCAAATGAAAACAAATAAGCACACATTTTTTCTTTTACCTGACAACACTCAACTGTCCTGCATATAACTGGAAACACATTAAATCTCTCCAGAATAGCGTGCAAATCCTTGGGCAACATTCATTCTTAAACTTGATATCTTACAACTTAAATAGTATAACACAAACAAAACAGCATTACAGTCCTCGTTTCTGTAACTGATCACGTGGTCGAAGTTCATATTTATCACTATCTTCTTCCACTACCTATTCCATGTTCCCTTTCCCCTCAGCAAGCACTTCAGCTGGCCGTGGTTCTTTGCCTGGTGGGGTGACCCAAACCTTCATTCCTGAAGTCTCAGAGCCATTAGTGGTCCTGCCTGGATTGTGTTGTTGCAGTTTTCCATTGATTTTAATCACAGAGCATGGTAGTACTAATAGACGCCCCAGGGGATCTCCTATATTCCAAGAAAACTCTTCTTTACCTCCATTATGTAGTTGCAGTCCTACTTCCTTCTGATAGTCAGGGTCAATTATCCCAGACAATAATGTAATTCCCTTCTTGGTGTGTTGATCCAGAGGCATAAGTAGCCCAAAGTGGCCAGGTGGCAATCTTAACTTCCAGTTCAGTGGTATCACTGTTGTTTCTCCTGGAGAAAGCACACCCCGTTTTGGAACTAAAACCTGTAGACCAGCAGAACTCAGGGTAGCAGGGACAGGAAGCAAATATTTTCCTAGTGGATCACTAGGAGTAATAGTGAGTGGCACCACACCCATTTCCACCCCTTGGTTCCTGGACCCATGGATCCTGGCTATGGGAGAAACAGCACCATACAGCGGACGCTGATTCAGAGCATACACAGCTTCCTGGAGAACATTACCCCAGCCCTTCAAGGTATAGCCACCTAGTTGGCACCGTAATTGAGTTTTCAAAAGGCCATTCCACCGTTCTATCAATCCAGCTGCTTCTGGATGATGGGGAACATGGTAAGACCAGAGAATTCCATGAGCATGTGCCCATTCCCGCACTTCATTTGCTGTGAAGTGTGTTCCTTGATCCGAAGCAATGCTATGTGGAATACCATGACGATGGATAAGGCATTCTGTAAGCCCACGGATAGTAGTTTTGGCAGAAGCATTGCATGCAGGGAAAGCAAACCCATATCCAGAGTATGGGTCTATTCCAGTTAGAACAAATCGGTGCCCCTTCCATGAAGGGAGTGGTCCAATGTAATCAACCTGCCACCATGTAGCTGGCTGGTCACCTCGGGGAATGGTGCCATATCGGGGCTGAGTGTGGGTCTCTGCTGCTGGCAGATTGGGCACTCAGCAGTGGCTATAGCCAGGTCAGCCTTGGTGAGTGGAAGTCCGTGTTGCTGAGCCCATGCATAACCTCCATCCCTACCACCATGACCACTTTGTTCATGAGCCCATTGGGCAATGACAGCAGTTGCTGGGGAAAGAGGCTGACTGGTATCCATAGAACGGGTCATCTTATCCACTGGATTATTAAAATCTTCCTCTGCTGAAGTCACCCTCTGGTGTGCATTCACATGGGACACAAATATCTTCATGTTTTTAGCCCACTCAGAAAGATCTATCCACATACTACTTCCCCAGACCTCTTTGTCACCAATTTTCCAATTATGGTCTTTCCAAGTTCCTGACCATCCAACCAAACCATTAGCAACAGCCCATGAGTCAGTATACAAACGCACCTCTGGCCAGTTTTCCTTCCAAGCAAAATGAACACCAGGTGCACTGCTCGAAGTTCTGCCCACTGGGAGGATTTCTCCTCACCACTGTCCTTCAGGGACACCCCAGAAAGGGGTTGTAATGCTGCAGCTGTCCACTTTCGGGTGGTACCTGCATATCGTGCTGAACCGTCTGTAAACCAGGCCCGAGTTTTCTCTTCCTCAGTCAATTCACTGTAAGGAACTCCCCAAGAGGCCATAGCTCTGGTCTGAGAAAGAGAAGGTAATGTGGCAGCAGGAGTGGAAACCATGGGCATTTGTGCCACTTCTTCATGTAACTTACTTGTGCCTTCAGGACCTGCTCTAGCTCTATCTCGTATATACCATTTCCACTTTACAATAGAGTGCTGCTGTGCACGCCCAACTTTATGGCTTGGTAGGTCAGACAACACCCAACTCATGATAGGCAACTCAGGTCTCATGGTAACTTGGTGGCCCATGGTTAAGCGTTCAGTCTCTACTAAGGCCCAGTAGCAGGCCAAAAGCTGTTTCTGCAGCAGATGGTAAGGCTTTGCTCCAAAATCCTAAGGGTCTGTGTTGTGATTCTCCTATAGGGGCCTGCCAAAGGCTCCAGACAGCATCTCTATTTGCCACTGACACTTCCAGCACCATTGGATCTGCTGGATCATATGGCCCAAGTGGCAGAGCAGCTTGCACAGCAGCCTGGACCTGTCGCAGAGCCTCCTCTTGTTCAGGTCCCCACTCAAAATTAGCAGCTTTTCTGGTCACCCGATAAATGGGCCGGAGTAGCACACCCAAATGAGGAATATGTTGTCGCCAAAATCCAAAAAGACCAACTAGGCATTGTGCCTCTTTTTTGTATGTGGGAGGGGCCAGATGCAGCAATTTATCCTTCACCTTAGAAGGGATATCTCGACATGCCCCACACCACTGGACACCTAAAAATTTTACTGAGGTGGAAGGCCCCTGTATTTTTGTTGGATTTATCTCCCATCCTCTGACACGCAAATGTCTTACCAGTAAATCTAGAGTAGTTGCTACTTCTTGCTCACTAGGTCCAATCAACATGATATCATCAATATAATGGACCAGTGTGATGTCTTGTGGGAGGGAGAAACGATCAAGGTCTCTGCGAACAAGATTATGACATAGGGCTGGAGAGTTGATATACCCCTGAGGTAGGACAGTGAAAGTATATTGCTGACCTTGCCAGCTGAAAACAAACTGTTTTTGGTGGTCCTTACTAATAGCTATTGAGAAAAAAGCATTTGCCAGATCAATAGCTGCATACCAGGTACCAGGGGATGTATTGATTTGCTCAAGCAATGATACTACATCTGGAACAGCAGCTGCAATTGGAGTTACCACCTGGTTGAGTTTACGATAATCGACTGTCATTCTCCAAGACCCATCTGTTTTCTGCACAGGCCAAATAGGAGAGTTGAACGGGGATGTGGTGGGAATCGCCACCCCTGCATCTTTCAAGCCCTTAATAGTGGCAGTAATCTCTGCAATCCCTCCAGGAATACAGTATTGCTTTTAATTTACTATTTTGCTTGGTAGGGGCAGTTCTAGTGGCTTCCACTTGGCCTTTCCCACCATAATAGCCCTCACTGCACGAGTTAGAGAACCAACGTGGGGATTCTGCCAGTTGCTCAGCATGTCTATGCCAATTATACATTCCGGAACTGGGGAAATAACTACAGGATGGGTCCGGGGGCCCTCTGGACCCACTGTGAGATGGACCTAAGCTAAAACTCCATTGATCACCTGGCCTCCATAAGCCCCCACTCTGACTGGTGGTCCAGAGTGACGTTTTGGGTCCCCTGGAATTAATGTCACTTCTGAACCAGTGTCTAATAATCCCCGAAATATCTGATCATTTCTTTCTCCCCAACGCACAGTTACCCTGGTAAAAGGCCGTCGGTCTCCTTGGGGAAGACTTAGAGGAAGGTTAACAGTATAAATTTGTGGCAGTGTAACAGGTTTCTCCCCCATAGAGACCTGGCCTCCCCTTCATTCAAGGGGCTCAGGGTCTGTAAACTGTTTCAAGTTTGGAAATTGGTTAAGGGGCCGTGACTCTGTGTTTTTGTAATTCAGGTTAGACTTCTGTTCCCTTGACCTAGAACTCTTTTGTTTATACAGCTCCAACAAGAATTTAGTAGACTGCCCTTCTATTGTATTTCTAGGCACCCCATGATTTACTAGCCAATGCCACAAATCTCTGCGTGTCATATAATTTTGATGCCTCCTTTGAGTTTGTTGTCTATTATAATACCCACGTCTACCCTGTCTTTGGTGATTAAGTGCTGCCACCTGGCTTCTGCCAACTCGGGATCCTCTCATCCCCATTGTGTTTAAGGATTCCAGCTCAGTGACAGCAGTTCCTACAGTAATATCTGACCTACAGAGAAGTGCAACCACAGAGCTCTTGAGGGATGATGGTGCTAGTCTCACAAATTTATTTCTCACTGTTCTGGTAAAAGGTGTATTCTCTGGACATTCCTGGGGTGTAAGAGCAGGCTTTGCATGATAAATCCACTCTAACATTCCAATCTCTCTAAGCCTCTGGATCCCCTCATCTACATATCTGGATCCCCTCATCTACATTATACCAGGGCAGTTCTGGCATTTCAACCTCAGGTAATGTTGGCCACCTTTTGATCCATGTTTCAACCAACCACCCAAACAAGCTGTTAACACCTTTTCTAACTGCTCTAGCTATAACATTGGATGCAGAATCTCTGCTTAGTGGGCCCATATCAATAAATTCAGCCTGATCCAGCCTTATATTCCTCCCACCATTATCCCCACACTCTTGAAATCCATTGCCACACACATTCCCCTGATTTCTGTCTATATAAATTGGAAAACTCACACAGTTCTTTTGGAGTATAACGTACCTCCTCATGTGTGATACTTTGTACCTCACCTTTAGGGGCCTGTTGGGATTTTAGTCTAGTTATAGGTCTAGAAGAAATGAGGGGTGGTGGGGGTGGGTCATGAAAAGAATTCGAAATATCTTCCAAGCCATTTGCTTCAGGGCTTTCATTTGCAGTTTCATCTGGTGAAACAGGATTAATAACTCTAGGGCTAATCCCTTCAGGAGGAGGTTGGGTAGCCAATTCCTCAAGGCACGCTGGAGGTGGGGCGGCTATGTCCTCAGGGCAGACTATTACAGGGTTATCTAAAGAAGGCTCAGCATGGTCTAGGGTTTCAACCTCACCCCCAACATCATTATCAATCCATATGTCACCATCCCATTTTTCAGGGTCCCACTCCTTTCCAATCAATGCCCTCACTTTAACGGCAGACACCATGCAAGACTGAGATTTCAGTTTACGTTGTAAAGTTGCTACTCTAACAATAAGATTCTGAGTCTGATTTTCAGAGATCTCAAGTCTACGGCTACAGGAAATAAAATTTTCCTTCAGGATACTCATAGAAACCTCTACATCTTTCAGACGGCACTTAAGCTTCTTGTTTGAAGCCTTAAGCCCATCCCTTTCACCCTTTAATGTAGACAGTGTATCTAACAACAACCAACCAACATCTCTATAACTCTTATTTCTACAAAACTCTGTAAAGGTGTCAAAAACATTATCCCCCAGAGTCTGGCTTCGTACAAGCGAAGCATTAGGAGAATCGAATGAGGATATTTTGACTATCTCCTTTGCCAACTCAGTCCATGGATTGGGAGTGTCATTCTGATTACGGGAATCAGAGTCCTTAGTGTCTCTGAGCCCAGTCAGAGTAGAAAACCATTCATAAAAACCCATTTTTAAGATTCTGTTCCTTAAGAACCACTCCTGGTACCAAGATGTATTAGTTAGGGTTCTCTGGAGAAACAGAATCAACAGGGAACACTTGCAAATATAAAATTTATAAAAGTGTCTCACGTGACCGTAGGAATGCAGAGTCCAAAATCCACAGGGCAGGCTGCGAAGCCAATGACTCCAATGGATGGCCTGGATGAACTCCACAGGAGAGGCTCACTAGCCAAAGCAGGAATGCAACCTGTCTCCTCTGAGTCCTCCTTAAAAGGCTTCCCATGATTGGATTTAGCATCACTAACTGTAGAAGACACTCCCCTTTGGCTGATTACAAATGGAATCAGCTGTGGATGTAGCTGACGTGATTATGACCTAATCCTATGAAATGTCCTCATTGCAACAGACAGGCCGGTGCTTGCCCAATCAGATGAACAGGTGCCACAACCTGGCCAAGTTGACACCTGTCCCTAATCATGACAACAGCAAACTCAAAGGAGGCGTCAGAATTATATGACATGCAGAGATTTGTGGTATTGGCTAGTAAATCATGGGGTACCTAGAAATACAATAGAAGGGCAGTCTATTAAATCCTTATTGGAGCTGTATAAACAAAAGAGTTCTAGGTCAAGTGAACAAGAGTGTAACCTAAATTACAAAAACACAGAGTCACGGCCCCTTAATCAGTTTCTAGACTTGAAACAGTTTACAGACCCTGAGCCCCTTGAATGAAGGGGATGCCAGGTCCCTTTGGGGGAGAAACCTGTTACACTGCCACAAATTTATACTGTTAATCTTCCTCCAAGCCTTCCCCAAGGAGACTGACGGCCTTTTACCAGGGTAACTTGCATTGGGGAAAAGGAAATGATCAGATATTTCGGGGATTATTAGACACTGGTTCAGAAGGGACATTAATTCCAGGACCCAACACATCACTCTGGACCACCAGTCAGAGTGGGGGCTTATAGAGGCCAGGTGATCAATGGAGTTTTAGCTCAGGTCCGTCTCACAGTGGGTCCAATGGGCCCCCGGACCCATCCTGTAGTTATTTCCCCAGTTCCGGAATGTATAATTGGCATAGACATGCTGAGCAACTGGCAGAATCCCCACGTTCACTCTCTAACTCATGCAGTGAAGGCTATTATGGTGGGAAAGGCCAAGTGGAAGCCACTAGAACTGCCCCTACCAAGCAAAATAGTAAATCAGAAGCAATACCGTATTCCTGGAGGGATTGCAGAGATTACTGCCACTCTCAATGACTTGAAGGATGCAGGGGTGGTGATTCCCACCACACCCCCACTCAACTCTCCTATTTGGCCTGTGCAGAAAACAGATGGGTCTTGGAGAATGACAGTCGATTATCGTAAACTCAACCAGGTGGTAACTCCAATTGCAGCTGCAGTTCCAGATGTAGTATCATTGCTTGAGTAAATCAACACATCCCCTGGTACCTGGTATGCAGCTATTGATCTGGCAAATGCTTTTTTCTCAATAGCTATTAGTAAGGACCACCAGAAACAGTTTACTTTCAGCTGGCAAGTTCAGCAATATACTTTCACTGTCCTACCTCAGGGGTATATCAACTCTCCAGCCCTATGTCATAATCTTGTTCGCAGAGACCTTGATCATGTCTTCCTCCCACAAGACATCACACTGGTCCATTATATTGATGATATCATGTTAATTGGACCTAGTGAGCGAGAAGTAGCAACTACTCTAGATTTACTGGTAAGGCATTTGTGTGTCAGAGGATGGGAGATAAATCCAACAAAAATACAGGGGCCTTCCACCTCAGTAAAATTTCTAGGTGTCCAGTGGTGTGGGGCATGTTGAGATATCCCTTCTAAGGTGAAGGATAAGTTGCTGCACCTGGCTTCTCCCACAACCAAAAAAGAGGCACAGCGCTTAGTTGGTCTTTTTGGATTTTGGCAACAACATATTCCTCATTTGGGTGTGCTATTCCGGCCCATTTATCAAGTGACCAGAAAACGTGCTAATTTTGAGTGGGGACCTGAACAAGAGGAGGCTCTGCGACAGGTCCAGGCTGCTGTACAAGCTGCTCTGCCACTTGGGCCGTATGATCCAGCAGATCCAATGGTACTGGAAGTGTCAGTGGCAAACAGAGATGCTATCTGGAGCCTTTGGAGGCCCCTATAGGAGAATCATAATGCAGACCCTTAGGATTTTGGAGCAAAGCCTTACCATCTGTTGCAGATAACTTCTCTCCTTTTGAGAAACAGCTTTTGGCCTGCTACTGGGCCTTAGTAGAAACTGAACGCTTAACCATGGGTCACCAAGTTACCATGAGCCCTGAGTTGCCTATCATGAGTTGGGTGTTGTCTGACCTACCAAGCCATAAAGTTGGGCGTGCACAGCAGCACTCTATTGTAAAATGGAAATGGTATATACGAGATAGAGCCAGAGCAGGTCCTGAAGGCACTAGTAAGTTACATGTAGAAGTGGCACAAATGCCCATGGTCTCCACTCCTGCCACATTACCTTCTCTTTCTCAGACCAGAGCTGTGGCCTCTTGGGGAGTTCCTTACAGTGAATTGACTGAGGAAGAGAAATCTCAGGCCTGGTTTACAGATGGTTCAGCACGATATGCAGGTACCACCCGAAAATGGACAGCTGCAGCATTACAACCCCTTTCTGGGGTGTCCATAAAGGACAGTGGTGAGGGGAAATCCTCCCAGTGGGCATAACTTTGAGCAGTGCACCTGGTTGTTCATTTTGCTTGGAAGGAAAACTGGCCAGAGGTGCATTTGTATACCTACTCATGGGCTGTTGCTAATGGTTTGACTGGATGGTCAGGGACTTGGAAAGACCATAACTGGAAAATTGGTGACGAAGAGGTCTGGGGAAGAAGTATGTGGATAGACCTCTCTGTGTGGGCTAAAAACATGAAGATATTTGTGTCCCATGTGAATGCACACCAGAAGGTGACTTCAGCAGAGGAAGATTTTAATAATCAAGTGGATAAGATGACCCGTTCTGTGGATACCAGTCAGCTTCTTTCCCCCGCAACTGCTGTCATTGCCCAATGGGCTCATGAACAAAGTGTTCATGGTGGTAGGGATGGAGGTTATGCATGGGCTCAGCAACACGGACTTCCACTCACCAAGGCTGACCTGGCTATAGCCACTGCTGAGTGCTCAAACTGCCAGCAGCAGAGACCCACACTCAGCCCCGATATGGCACCATTCCCCGAGGTGACCAGCCAGCTACATGGTGGCAGGTTGATTACATTGGACCACTCCCTTCATGGAAGGGGCACCGATTTGTTCTAACTGGAATAGACCCATACTCTGGATATGGGTTTGCTTTCCCTGCATGCAATGCTTCTGCCAAAACTACCATCTGTGGGCTTACAGAATGCCTTATCCATCGTCATGGTATTCCACATAGCATTGCTTCTGATCAAGGAACACACTTCACAGCAAATGAATTGCAGGAATGGCCACATGCTCATGGAATTCTCTGGTCTTACCATGTTCCCCATCATCCAGAAGCAGCTGGATTGATAGAACAGTGGAATGGCCTTTTGAAAACTCAATTACGGTGCGAACTAGGTGGCTATACCTTGAAGGGCTGGGGTAATGTTCTCCAGGAAGCTGTGTATGCTCTGAATCAGCGTCCGCTGTATGGTGCTGTTTCTCCCATAGCCAGGATCCATGGGTCCAGGAACCAAGGGGTGGAAATGGGAGTGGTACCACTCACTATTACCCCTAGTGATCCACTAGGAAAAATTTTGCTTCCTGCCCCTGCTACCCTGAGTTCTGCTGGTCTACAGGTTTTAGTTCCAAAACGGGGTGTGCTTCCTCCAGGAGAAACAACAATGATACCACTGAACTGGAAGTTAAGATTGCCACCTGGTCACTTTGGGCTACTTATGTCTCTGGATTAACAAGCCAAGAAGGGATTACATTATTGTCTGGGGTAATTGACCCTGACTATCAGAAAGAAGTAGAACTGCAACTACATAATGGAGTTAAAGAAGAGTTTTCTTGGAATATAGGAGATCCCCTGGGGCGTCTATTAGTACTACCATGCCCTGTGATCAAAATCAATGGAAAACTGCAACAACACAATCCAGGCAGGACTACTAATGGCTCTGAAACTTCAGGAGTGAAGGTTTGGGTCCCCCCACCAGGCAAAGAACCATGGCCAGCTGAAGTGCTTGCTGAGGGTAAAGGGAACATGGAATGGGTAGTGGAAGAAGGTAGTGATAAAAATGAACTTCAACCACATGATCAGTTACAGAAATGAGGACTGTAATGCTGTTTTGTTCATGTTATACTGTTTAAGTTGTAAGATATCAAGTTTAAGAATGAATGTTGCCTAAGAATTTGCACCCTATTCCTGAAAGATTTAATGTGTTTCCAGTTATATGCAGGACAGTTGAGTGTTGTCAGGTAAAAGAAAAAAAAATGTGTGCTTATTTGTTTTCATTTGGAAATTAAGTATGGTTTAAAGTGATATATATATATATAGGTGCCAAGTTAACAAGGGGTGGACTGTCATGGTTAGGGACATGTGTCAACTTGGTCAAGTTGTGGTAGTTGTTTATCTGATTGGGAAAGTACTGGCCTGTCTGTTGCAATGAGGACATTTCATAGGATTAGGTCATGATCACGTCAACTGCATCCACAGCTGATTCCATTTGTAATCAGCCAAAGGGGAGTGTCTTCTACAATTAGTGATGCTAAATCTAATCATGGGAAGCCTTTTAAGGAGGATTCAGAGGAGACAGGCCCCAATTCCTGCTTCGGCTGGTGAGCCTCTCCTGCAGAGTTCATCCAGACCCTCCATCAGAGTCGTCAGCTTCACAGCCTGCCCTGTGGATTTCGGACTCTGTGTTCCTGCGGTCACGTGAGACACTTTTACAGATTTTATATTTGCAAGTGTTCTCTGTTGATTCTGTTTCTCTAGAGAACCCTAACTAATACACACCTAATAACTGCTGGAACTAAAATTGAAGATATTGATGGGTATCCAAATGCAGTATTAGTAGACTGTGGAGCAAGATGCCCAAGGAGCAGAAGTTTACTAAATTTGAAACCAGGTTCCTAGAGGAGGACATAGATTCTGGCCAAAAGATATGAGCAACACTATGTGAGGAGTCCTCCACCATCCCCTGCCCCCATCTGAGGAGGCTCCCTTCCACCTTGAATAAGGAGTAGGTTGAAATCCCCAAATAAGAACAGTATGTAGGGACACTGGGTACAAGAGGCTACATATAGAATAATTTTTTGGTGCCCCACTAATAAATATATAGGGTTGGGAACTTAGTAGACACAAGAGTAAAATGCACCTGAATGTATAAGAAATAGCTGTGAAATGGGGGCCCAATGCTAGCCATTGCTGGATACAGGGGCCAAAGGCATTTAAAGCGACAGAGTGGGAATTATTAATGCAAATTGGCTGACTGCTACCTCAAATGTATATGGTATATATATCTACTATCCAGGAGTATATATTGGGAATTGAGAACTTGAAAAATATTACCTTGCAAACTACCACAGGTAAATTCTTGCTTCTGGTGCTGAGTGATCAAAGCCATCCTGAGAACACATGCTAAGTGGTCACCGGTGAAAATACCTTCCCCCAGATGCACTGTGGCAGTGCGTCACTATAAGTTGTTTAGGGGCCATCAAGAAATCATCACCACTATTAAGGAATTAGAAAGAGTAAGTATCATCATTCCCACTCAAAGCCCTTTTATTAGCCCTGTCTGGCTATTAAAAAAATTTAATGGAAGTTGATGAATGATGATCGACTATAGAGAACTAAATAAAGTAACTCCTCCTTTATTTGCAACTGTGCCAAATACTGTTACTTTGTTACAAGATATAAGAACTCATTTAGACCAATTTTATTTTGCATTAGACCTTGCTAATGCCTTCTTCAGTATTTTTTTAGATCCCTCCAGTATTTGCCTTCATATGGGAAGGACAACAATGGACATTTAACATGTTGCCCCAAGTGCATCTTCATAGTCCCACTATTTGCCGTGGCTTAGTTGCTCAAGGACTGAAAATATGGAAACAGCCCCCCACACACACACATAAAATACAACTATTTTCCACTACTTCAATAATTTTATGCTAACCAATAACTCTCCAAACTAGAGACCGCTCCTAACTCAGTGGTGACCCATCTTGAAAGCCAAGGATGGGTGGTAACTAGAGACAAATTACAAGGGCCTGTCAAATTGCCAAGTATTGCCTGGTTAGGTAAGACTAAAACTATTCCCTCTTCTGTTGTTGACAAAGTACAGAACTAGCCCTACTGCATACACTCCTATGCAGTTAATGGCTTTTATACCCCATTTGGCACAAATTTTAAGAACTTTGTATATTCTCGCTTGCAAGGGGAAGGTTTAGGAGTGGGATACCACACAGCAGACTGCTTTTGAAAAGTCCAAACGAGCTATTGCATAAGCACAAGATTTAAGGGGGTTAAATCTGGTTAGACCCAGATGTGCCTTGTGAATTGGATGTGGTTAGTACCAATACTGGCTTTGGGTGGGGTTTATGGCAAAGGCGTCGGGTGAAATGTGTGCCTATTGGTGTCCGGTCTCGGCTATGAAAATGGAAGAACTAATATACAGCTCCCTCAAAAAGCAGTTATGTGTGGCCTATAATGTCCTGTTATAGGTTGAAGCAGTGACTCAGAAATGTCCTGCAATTTTACCAATGGCCATCCCCGTACCAGGGTGGGTACATGAAATTGGTAACAAACCTTACTCTGGAAATGCTCAGCTGAGCATGCTGACGAAATGGAAAGCTTACCTCCTGCAATGCAGCATCTTTAACAATAGCCCCCTTAGTTCAGAAATGCATGACATTTTAGGGCCAGCGTTCTAGTTTGCTAGGTAGGGACGTTTTTCTTCTTCATCTCCAAAGGTTGCTGGCTACTGTACTCTCTGCTTCTTGTGGCTATGTCATTCTCTGCTCTCTCTCTTTTACAGTTAGCCTGGTAAAAGACCGCTGGTCTCCTTGGGGAAGACTTGCAGGAAGAGTAACAATATAGATTTGTGGCAGTGTAACAGGGTTCTCCCCCAAAAGGGACCTGGTCTCCCATTCATTCAAGGGGCTCTGGGTATATAAACTGCATTGGAGAAAAGGAAATGATCAGATATTTCAGGGATTATTAGACACTGGTTCAGAAGTGACATTAATTCCAGGAGATCCAAAACGTCACTCTGGTCCACCAGTCAAAAGTAGGGGCTTATGGAGGTCAGGTAATCAATGGAGTTTTAGCTCAGGTCCATCTCACAGTGGGTCCAGTGGGGCCTTGGGCCCATTCTGTAGTTATTTCTGCAGTTCCAGAATGCATAATTTGAATAGACATACTGAGCAACTGGCAGAATCCCTACACTGGCTCTCTAACTCCTGCAGTGAGGGCTATTATGGTGGGAAAAGCCAAGTGCAAGCCACTAGAACTGCCTCTACCTAGCAAACTAGAACAGATTTGGCAACAGAAGTGGAGTGCTGCTGCAGTTTGCAAATACCAAACATGTTGGAATGGCTTTGTAAATAGATAAGGGGAAGATTCTGGAAGAGTTGTGAGAAGCTTGATAGAAGAGGCCTAGAATGCTTTGAAAAGACTGTTGGTAGAAATGTGGATTCTAAAGATACTTCTGATAAGGCCTTAGATAGAAATGAGGCACATGTTATTGCGAACTGGAAGGAAGGTGAACCTTGTTTTAAAATAGCAGATAATCTGGCAAAATTGACTAATGGCTTGGGCTGGAAGGCAGACTTTAAAAGCCATGAACTTGGATATTTAGCAGAAGAGATCTCCAAATTAAATGTAGAAAGTGCAGCCTGGTTTCTCCTTGCAGCTTATAGTGAAATGCAACAGGAAAGATGTTTCTGAGAGAGCAGAGAATGACATAGCCACAAGAAGCAGAGAGTCCACTAGCCAGTGACCTTTGGAGGTAAAGAAGGAAAATGCCTCCCGGGAAGCTTCATGAAACAGGAAGCCAGGAGAGAAAGCTACCAGATGATGCATGTTTGCCACGTGCCTTTCCAGATGAGAGAGAAATCATGACTGTGTGGGTTGGATTGTAAAGACCCAGGGCCGGGGCCCCATCCCTCTTCCATTTGAAAGCAAGTCACTACATACAGCTGCCAACATGACCAGGGACAGACATTAAAGTTCAAAGAATGTAAAACCTCCCCCCTCCCATAATCATTGTTGGTAACCAAATCTCACCAGAGTCTACTGAAACTCCATCATAACCAAATTTCATGGGACTCTGTTAAACTTTATAAGCCATCTTCTTGACATGCCCCTTCCCTTTGGTTTTTTGGTGTGACATTCTGGCCTTCATGTCCCACTGGCAGTCATTGGGAGGATTTTCCTTCTGTTAGTAAGTTCCTAATTAAAATGCATGGGTAATATTCTGCCTAGCATGTTCTTTGGTCTCAGGACCTGGGTTGGAACAACCAATAAAACAAAAAGTTGGTTCTTTGAGAAGATCAATAAACTTAACAAACCCTTAGCCAGACTGACAAAGAGAGAAGCTGCAAATAAATAAAATCATAAATGACCAAGCCAAACTCTGAAATCTGTTCTACAACTAATTGTCATGATGTGGTTTGAAATGTGTAGCTTTTTTAAATATATGTTATTTTCACAAAAAAGAAAAATAAAAGTTTTTTCATGAACTAGAGAAGATGTACTATGAAGAGTTGCTAATAGAAGAGGATATGCGGGGAAAGTATACCTATTGCACAATATGGCCAATAGTTAACAGTAACATTTTAATACTCTTTCATCAAAAATAACAACTTTACCACATCAACACTCTGGGTCAATAATATGGGGGTATAAGGACTATAAGAGGATTAGGGTTTTCTTTTTTTTTTTCTGGATTAATGAAAATGTTCTTGATTTGATCATGGGCTGTATGCACAACTATGCGATGGTACTGTGAATCAGTGATTGTTTACTGTGGATGGTTTGTGTGCTGTATGAATGTATCTCAATAAAATTGCAATAAAAATGTAAATGAGAGTAGGGCATTACCACGGACGCTGTAGAAATAAAAAAGATTATAAGCGCTTGCTATGAACAATTGTATTCCAACAATCTAGACAACTTAGATGAAATGGGCAACATCCTACAAACACGCAAACAACCTGCACTGACTTGAGAAGAAACAGAAGACCTCAACAAACCAATCCAAGTAAAGAGATCAAATCATTCATCAAAAACCTGCCAATAAATAAAAGTCTAGGACTGGGCATCTTCACAGGGGAATGTTCCCAAGCATTCTAATAATTATTAAAACTATTCCTGCCCAAACTCTTCCCAAAAAAACTGAAGAAGAAGGAATACTACCTAACTCATTCTGTGAAGCCAACATTACCCTAATACCAAAGCCAGATAAAGATACTACAAGAAAAGAAAGCTTCAGACCAATATCTGTGATGGACCTAGATGCAAAAATACTCAATGAAGCAGTTGCAAATAGACTCCAACAGCATGCTAAAAGAATTATACACCTTGACCAAGTGTGTTTTATTCCAGGTATGCAATAGTGGTACAACACAAGGAAATCAATTAATGTAAATACACCATATTAGCAAATTAAAAGGAAAAAGACACATGAGCATCTTGATTAACACAGAAAATGCATTTGACAAAATTCAACACACTTTCATGATAAAAATACTTAAAAAGTTAGGAATCCGAGGAAACTTCCTCAGCATGATAAAGGGCATTTATGAAAAAAATTACTACTAACATTATACTCAATGGTGAAAAACTGAAACCTTTCCCTCTCAAATCAGAAATAAGACAAGGATGCCCACTGTCACCACTATTATTCAAATTGTGTTAGAATTTTAGCTAGAGCAATTAAGCAAAAAAAAACAAAAACAAATAAAGAAACTCTAGATTGGAAAGGAAGAAGTAAAACTGTTGCTATTTGCAGATGACATGATCCTATATTTAGAAAATCCAGAAAAAAATGACAGCAAAGCTACTTCAGCTAATAAGTGAGTTCAGCAAAGTGGGGGGGATACAAGATCAGCAGGCAAAAATAAATGGTGTTTCTATATACTAGTAATGAGCTACTCAAAGAGGTAATCAAGGAACAAATTCCATTTATAATAGCACCTAAAAGAATCGAATATCTAGGAATAAACCTAATCTAGGATCTAAAGGAATTGTACACAGGAAACTACAAAGCATTGCTGAAAGAAATCAAAGGAGACTTGAATAAATGGAAAGATATTCCATGTTCATGGTTTGGAAGACTAAATGTCATTATGATGTCATTTCTACCCAAATTGATCTACGGATTCAATGCAATAGCAATAAAAATTACAACAGACTATTTTGCAGGAATGGAGATGCTGATTTTCAATTTTTTGAAGGGTATAGGGCCTTGAATAGCCAAAACATCTTGAAAAAGAAAAATGAAGTGAGAGGTATAAAATTTCCTGACTTTAAAGCATATTGTAAAGCCACAGTGGTCAAAATAGCATGGCACTGGCATAAAGATAGAACTATTGATCAATGGAATCAAATTGAGAGCTGGTGGGAATGTATAATGGTAGAGCCACTGTGGAAGACAGTTTGGTGGTGTTCTAGTTTGCTAGCTGCCAAAATGCAATATACCAGAAACAGAATGACTTTTAAAAAGAGAATTCAATAAGTTGCTAATTTACAGTTCTAAGGCCAAGAAAATGTCCTAATTACAAGTCTATAGAAATGTCCAATCTAAGGCATCCAGGGAAAGACCTTGGTTCAACAAGGCCAATGAAGTTCAGGGTTTCTCTCTCAAGTGAGAAGGCACATGGTGAACACAGTCACAGTTTCTCTCTCATCTGGAAAGGCACGTGATGAACACGGTCAGGGTTCCTTTCTCATCTGGAAGGGCACATGGCAGACACGGCATCATCTGCTAGCTTCTTCTCCTGGCTTCCGGTTTCATGAAGCTCCCTGGGAGGCATTCTCTTCCTTCATCTCCAAAGGTCGCTGGCTCATGGACTGTCTGCTTCGTGGTCATGCCATTCTTCTCTGCTCTCTCTGAAGCTCCTTCATTCTCCAAAATATTTCCTCTTTCATAGGACTTCAGAAACTAATCAAGATTCACCCAAATGGGTGGAGACATGCCTCTACCTAATCCAGCTTAACAATCACTCTTGATTGAATCACATCTCCAGGGAGATTATCTAATTGCAGATTCAAACATACAGTATTGAATAGGGATTATTCTGCCTTTATGAAATGGGATTTAGATTAAAACATGGCTTTTCTAGGGGACATATATCCTTTCAAACCAGCATAGGAAATTCCTCAGAGAACTATATATTGAGTTGCCCTATGATCTGGCAATACCACTACTCAGGATATACCTGGAAGATCTGAAAATAAGGATGTGAACAGACATCTGCATGCCAATGTTCATAGCAGCATTGTTCACAATTGCTGAAAGACTGAAACAAACCAAGTGTCCATCAACGGACAAGTAGATAAACAAAATGTGGTATATACATATAACGGACTATTATATGGCAATAAGAAAGAATAAAGTCCTGAAGCATATGAGGTCTGGCAACATGGATGAACCTTGAGGACATTATGTTAAGGGAAATGTCAGACACAAAGGGACAAATATTTTATGATCTCAACAATATAAACTAAGTATAATATGTAAACTCATAGACACGACATATTAAATATAAATACCAGGATATAAAACGAGACTGAAGAATGAGAAGTGGTTGCTTAATGTGTGCAGAATGTTTAGGTAGGATGAACTTAAATGTTTGGAAAAACAGAGGTAATGGTAGCATGTTATTATGAGAATAATTAATGAACTGTGCTGAATGGTGTGTAAGTGTGGTGGAAAGGGGAAGTTTAGAGTCATGTATACCATCAGAAGGAAAGCTGGAGGTTAAAACATGAGAATGTGTAACCCTTGTGGTAGACAAGGTCCATGATTAACTGTACAAATATTAAAAAGTTCTTTCATGAACTACAGCAGACATAAAATGCTGTTATATGGAGTTAATAATAAAGTGGTATATGGGGAAAATGCACCTATTGCAGACTATGGTCTATAGTTAACAGTAATATTTTAATACTCTTTCATCAACAGTAGCAAATGTACCACACCAACACTATGGATCAATAATATGGGGGCTGCGTGAATAAGGAGTATGGGAAGATTACGGTTTTCTTTTCTG
Source organism: Tamandua tetradactyla (assembly GCF_023851605.1). Classification (NCBI taxonomy): domain Eukaryota; kingdom Metazoa; phylum Chordata; class Mammalia; order Pilosa; family Myrmecophagidae; genus Tamandua; species Tamandua tetradactyla. Next base: position 21,350,312 of record NC_135346.1, read on the forward strand.
GAGTAATGAAAATGTTCTAAATTTGATCATGGGGCTGTATTCACAACCATATGAAGATACTACGAACCATTGTGCTGGTTTGAAAGTATTATGTACCCAGAAAAACCATGTTTTAATCCTGATCCAATCTTGGGGGAGCAGTCATTTCTTTTAATCCCTATTCAGCACTGTAGGTTGGAATATTTTGATTAGATTATCTCCATAGTGATGTGACACTCCCAATTGTGGGTGTGACCTTTGATTAGAGAGAGACGTGACTCCACCCATTCCAGATGGGTCTTGATTTGTTTATGGGAATCCTTTAAAAGAGGACGCAATTTAGAGAGAGTCAGAAATGACAGAGCCTAGAGAAATGACAGAGCCAAGAGAAATGACAGAAGCCTTAGAGCCAACAGAAACTTCACAACAGAGCTGACACAGATGTGGACATGTGGAGAACAGAGGCATGGATGTTTGGAGATGCTTGGAGCCCAGCAGATGTTGCCATGAGATGTCAATGAAGCCAGGACCTGGAGAGTGCCAAGGGAAGCCAAGAGATGAAAGCCAGCCCTGGAGAAGCAAAGTGAGGAATTCCCACAGTAACAGAGGCTGAAAGCAATGGAACCTAGGAGCAGCAGACCAGTATACCTTCCCAGCTGGCAGAGTGTTGTAGATGCATTGGCCTTCCTTGAATTAAGGTATCTTTCCCCGGCTGCCTTAGTTTGGACACTTTCACTTCCTTAGAACTGTAAACTTGTAACTCATCAAATTCTCCTTTATAAAAGCCATTCCAGTTCTAGTACATTACATTCTTCCAGCTAGTATACAAAACAACCAGTAATTCTATACTTTGGATGGTTTCTATGTTGTCTGACCAAAATGGGAAGAGATATGTGAGACAAAATAAAGTTTCAGTGGCTGAGAGATTTCAAACAGTCAAGAAGTTATCCCCAGGAATGCTAAGATGGCAGCTAAGCAAGGTGTGGGATTTAGTTCGTCCTCCAGAACAGCTGGAAAATAATCAGGGACAGTACAGAACAACTGCTGGGGCCACATCAGTGACCAGACACACAGTGTACCCCAGTCTGGACTAGCTGTGAGCCCCTCCAGAACCATGAGTGCCCCAAGCAGTGGCGACTGGTGCCCCTTCCCGACAGGCTGCTTCCCAGAGGGGAAAGGAAAGAGTTTACCAGCAGCAGGGGTTAAGCACAACCAAACTCCAATTGCAGAATTAATTCACAATTCTGACTACTAAAAATAGGCCCCCAGCTCAGGTGAACCTGGATAAAACAGAGGTGGCTGATTGTTGCTCCAGCGCCAAGGGGGCAGGACTGACAAAGAAAGAAAAAAAAAGAAACAGAGGTTTTTTGGATTGGATAGCACATAATACTTGAAAGGGTCTGGGCCCTGAAGGAAAGGAGGGGGCACATAAGATCTGAAGGTACACAAAACAACATACCAACTTATGCTCTTGATTGGCATACCTGAGGAATGGGGGTCCTTCTCTGAGAAGGATTTTTCTCTTTCTTTTTTTGTGGCTGTGTTTCTATGGCTTAACTGCTTTCGGATACAGGGCTTCTCAGGCTGCAACTGCCCCAGGCATAGGCAGAAACAAACTTGTTTGAGAGCTTGTCTGGAACCTGTGCCTTCCTCAGGGGGCAGGTGGGGGCCAGCTCAGGTTTATTCCCTCCCTCAAGGAATTCAGACCCTGGGCTTGGAAATTTTAAGCCATTAAAGCCAGTCTACAACCTTTCCTCTGTCTCAACCATACCCTCAGCAGGAAGAGTCTGCCAAAATTAAAGGTACCACATCATCTTATGCTGGTGGGACCTGCAGGCAGACAAGCACCACATACTAGGCTGGATAAGAAAAACAGAGCCCAGAGACTTCACAGGAAAGTCTTTCAACCTGTTGAGTCTCACCCTCAGGGAAAACTGATGTAGGTGACTCTTTCCTCCTGATAGGAGGCCAGTTTGGTCTGGGAAAATCTGTCTGGGGGCTATAATACCTAAGTAGTAGGAGGGGGGAGAGGGAAGGAACCATACAGGCTCTTCTAGTCTGCTAGCTGCTGGAATGCAACATACCAGAAACAGAATGGGTTTTGAAAAGGGGAATTTAGTAAGTTGTCAGTTTACAGTTCTAAGGCCAAGAAAGTGTTCCAATTAAAACAAGTCTATAGAAATGTCCAATCTAAGGCATCCAGGGAAAGATGACGTTGGTTCAAGAATGCTGATGAAGTTTCTCCTCAGGGTTTCCCTCTCAAGTGAGAAGGCACATGGCAAACACAGTCAGGGCTTCTCTCTCAGCTGGAAGAGCACATGGTGAACATGGCATCATCTGCCAACTTTCTCTTCTGGCTTCCTGTTTCATGAAGCTCCCCGGGAGGTGTTTTCCTTCTTCATCTCCAAAGGTCGCTGGCTCCTGGACTCTCTGCTTTGTGGTGCTGCAGCATTCTCTGCTCTCTCCAAATCTCCTTCTCCAAGACGTTTCCTCTTTTATAGGACTCCAATAAACCAATCAAGACCCACCTAAATGGGTGGAGACATGTCGTCACATAATCCAGCTTAACAACCACTCTTGGCTAAATCACATCATCCAGGGAGATGATCTGATTACAGTTTCAAACATACAGTATTTGAATAGGGATTATTCTACCTTTATGAAATGGGATTTTGACTAAAACATGGCTTTTCTAGGGGGCATACTTCCTTTCAAACCAGCATACAGGCAGAGCAAGAAACAAGAAAACAAGAACTGAAAAATTCTGCTCTGTTAAACAAAACTTAAGCTAGTGGTCCAGAATAAGCTGAACTGAATGTCAAAGAACAGATAGACAACAAGTTCATTCAGCAAGAAAATCCTAGGTAAAAGAAGTGAAAAAAAACTCCAGAATAAGCTAATTAAGGTAATTAAATGCCTAGACACCAGTGAAAAATAACAAATCACACTAGGAAAATTGAAGATATGGCCCAGTCAAAGGAACAAACCAACAATTCAAATGAGATACAGGAGTTGAAACAATTAATTCAGAATGGTCAAACAGATGTGGAAAACCTCATCAAAAATCAAATCAATGAATTGAGGGAGGATATAAAGAAAGCAAGGAATGAACAAAAAGAAGAAATCAAAAGTCTGAAAAATCAAATCAGAGGACTTATTGGAATGAAAGGCACAGTAGAAGAGATGAAAAAAAACAATGGAAATCTACAATGTTATGTTTCAAGAGGCAGAAGATAGGATTAGTGAACTGGAGGATGGAACATCTGAAATCCCACAGACAAAAGAAAATATAGGGGAAATAATGTAAAAATATGAGCAGGGACTCAGAGAATTGAATGACAACATGAAGCGCATGAATATACTTGTTGTGGGTGTCCCAGAAGGAGAAGAGAAAGGAAAAGGAGGAGAAAAACTAATGGAGGAAATTATCACTGAAAATTTCCCAATTCTTATGAAAGACTTAAAATTACAGATCCAAGAAGTGCAGTGTACCCCAACCAGAATAGATTCAAATAGATGAACTCCAAGACACTTACTAATCAGATTGTCAGAGGTCAAAGAGAAAGAGAGATTCTTGAAAGAAGCAAGAGAAAAGCAATCCATCACATACAATGGAAGCCCAATTACATTATGTGTAGATTTCTCAGTAGAAACCATGGAGGCAAGAAGTCAGTGGAATGATATATTTAAATTACTAAAAGAGAAAAACTGCCAACCAAGAATTCTATATCCAGCAAAATTATCCTTCAAAAATGAGGGGGAAATTAAAACATTTTCAGGCAAAAAAATCACTGGAGAATTTGTGACCAAGAGACCAGCTCTGCAAGAAATCTAAAGGGAGCATTAGAGGCAGATATGAAAAGACAAGAGAGAGAGGTGTGGAGAAGAGCATAGAAATGGTAGAAGAAAGTACAACCTGTACAGTAATAACATTAAATGTTAATGGATTAAACTCCCCAATCAAAAGACATAGACTGGCAGAATGGATTAAAAAACAGTACCCATCTATATGCTGTCTACAAGAAACACATCTTAGACCCAAGGATAAACATAGGTTGAAAGTGAAAGGTTGGGAAAAGATATTTCATGCAAATAACAATCATAAAAGAGCGGGAATAGCTACACTAATATCCAACAAATTAGACTTCAAATGGAAAACAGTTAAAAGAGACGAAGAAGGACACTATGTCTTCTTCAACAAGAAGAGATAACAATCATAAATATTTATGCACCGAGCCAGAATGCTCCAAAATACATGAGGCAAACACTGAAAAGAGAAACAGACAAATCCACCATAATAGTTGGAGACTTCAATTCCCCACTCTCATCAATGGACAGAACATCTAGACAGAGGATCAATAAAGAAACAGAGAATTTGAATAATACAGTAAATGAGCTAGACTCAACAGACATTTATAGAACATTACACCCACAACAGCAGGATACACCTTTTTCTCAAGTGCTCATGGATCATTCTCAAAGATAGACCATATGCTGGGTCACAAAGCAAGTCTCAATAAATTTAAAAAGATTGAAATCATACAAAACACTTTCTCAGATCATAAAGAAGTGAAAGTGGAAATCAATAATAGGAAGAGTTCCAGAAAATTCATAAATATGTGGAGGCTCAACAACACACTCTTAAACAACCAGTGGGTCAAGGAAGAAATTACAAGAGAAATCAGTAAATACTCAAGGCAAATGAAAATGAAAACACAACATATCAAAACTTATGGGATGCAGCAAAGGCAGTGTTAAGAAGGAAATTTATTGCCCTAAATGCCTATATCAAAAAAGAAGAAAGGGCAAAAATCAAGGAATTAACTATCCGCCTGAAGAACTAGAGAATGAAGAGCAAACTAACCCCCAAAGTAAGCAAAAGGAAAGAAATAATGAAGATTAGAGCAGAAATAAATTAATTGAGAACATGAAAACAATTGAGAAAATCAACAAAACCCGAAGTTGGTTCTATGAGAAAATCAATAAGATTGAATGATCCTTAGCAAGATTGACAAAAAGAAGAAGAGAGAGGATGCAAATAAATAAGATCAGAAATGGAAGAGGAGACATAATGACTGACCCCACAGAAATAAAGGAAGTAATGGCAGGTTACTATGAACAACTTTATACTAATGAACTCAACAATGTAGATGAAATGGACAACTTTCTAGAAAGGCATGAACAATCAGCATTGACTTTAGAAGAAATAAATGACTCAAGAAACCAATCAGAAGTAGAGAAATTGAATCAGTCATTAAGAAGCTCTACAAAAAGAAAAGTCTAGGACCAGATGGCTTCACATGTGAATTCTACCAAACATTCCAGAGAGAATTAGTACCAATCCTGCTCAAACTCTTCAAAAAAATTGAAGAAGAGGTAAAGTTACCTAACTCATTCTATGAAGCCAACATCACCCTCATACCAAAGCCAGATAAAGATATTACAAAAAAAGAAAACTACAGACCAATCTGTCTAATGAATATAGATGCAAAAATCCTCAAAAAAATTCTAGCAAATTGAATCCAGCAACACATTAAAAGAATTATACACAATGACCAAGTAGGATTCATCCCAAGTATGCAAGGATGGTTCAACATAAGAAAATAAATTAATGTAATATACCGTATCAACAAATCAAAGCATAAAAACCACATGATCACCTCGACTGATGCAGAAAAGGCACTTGACAAAATTCAACATCCTTTCCTGTTGAAAACACTTCAAAGGATAGGAATAGAAAGGAACTTCTTCAACATGATAAAGGGAATATATGAAAAACCCACAGCTAACATCATCCTCAATGGGGAAAAAGTGAAAACTTTCCCCCTAAGATCAGGAACAAGACAAGTATGTCCACCATCACCACTGTTATTCAACATTGTATTGGAAGTTCTAGCCAGAGAAATTAGAGAAGAAAAAGAAATACAAGGCATCAAAATTGGAAAGGAAGAAGTGAAACTCTCACTGTTTGCAAATGATATACTATACATTGAAAACCCCAAAAAATCCACAGCAAAACTACTAGGGCTAATAAATGAGTACAGCAAAGTGGCAGGTTACAAGATCAACACTCAAAAACCTATAGTGATTCTATACACTAGTAATGAACAATCTGAGGGGGAAACTAAGATAAAAATTCCATTCACAATTGCAACCAAAAGAATAAAATATTTAGTAATAAATTTAACTAAAGAGACAAAAACCTATACAAAGAAAACTACAAGAAATTGTTAAAAGAAATTGCAGAAAACCTAAATAGATGGAAGGGCATACCGTGTCCATGGACTGGAAGACTAAATATAGTTAAGATGTCAATTCTACCTAAATTGATTTACAGATTCAGTGCAATACCAACTAAAGTCCCCAAAACTTACTTTTCAGAAATAGAAAAACCAATAATCAAATTTATCAGGAAGGGCAAGTTGCCCCGAATAGCTAAAAGTATCCTGAGGAAAAAAAAGAAGTCAGAGGTCTCACGCTACCTGGCTTATAATGAAGCTACAGTGGTCAAAACAGCATGGTACTGGCATAAAGATAGATATATTGACCAATGGAATCGAATAGAGTGTTCAGATATAGACCCTCTCACCTATGGACAATCGATCTTTGATAAGGCAGTCAAGCCAACTCACCTGGGACAGAAAAGTTTCTTCAATAAATGGTGCCTAGAGAACTGGATATCCCTATGCAAAAGAATGAAAGAGGACCCATATTTCACACCCTATACAAAAATTAACTCAAAATGGATCAAAGACCAAACATTAGATCTAAGACCATAAAACTGTTAGAAGAAAATGTAGGGAAATATCTTATAAATCTTATAATAGGAGGCAGTTTCCTAGACCTTACACCCGAAGCATGAGCATTGAAGAAATAAATAAATAAATGGGAATTCCTCAATATTGAACATTTTTGTGCATCAAAGAACTTCATCAAGAAAGTAAAAAGACAGCCTACACAATGGGAGACAATATTTGGAAACTACATATCAGGATCTAGTATCCAAAATATATAAAGAGATTGTTCAACTCAACAACAAAAAGACAGACAACCTAATTACAAAATAGGCAAAAGACTTGAACAGACACTTCTTAGAAGAGGAAATACAAATGGCCAAAAGGCACATGAAAAGATGCTCAACTTCCCTGGCTATTAGAGAAATGCAAATCAAAACCACAATGAGATATCTCACAACCACCAGAATGGCCATTATCAATAAAACAGAAAATGACAAGTGCTGGAGAGGATGTGGAGAAAGAGGCACACTTATCCATAGCTGGTGGGAATGTCAAATGGTACAACCGCTGTGGAAGGCAGTTTGGCGGTTACTCAGGAAGCTAAATATAGAATTGCCATATGACCCAGCAATACCATTATTAGGTATCTACTCAGAGGACATGAGGGCGAGGACACAAACGGATACTTGCACACATGCTATATATTTATACCAGCATTATTTACAATTGTGAGGAAATGGAAACAGCCAAAATGTCCATCAACAGATGAGTGGCTAAACAAACTGTGGTATATACATATGATGGAATATTCTGCAGCTGTAAGACAGAATAAAGTTATGAAGTACATAACAACATGGATGGATCTTAAGGACATTATGCTGAGTGAGATTAACCAGAAACAAAAGGACAAATACTGTATGGCCTCACTGATATGAACCGACATTAGTGAATAAACTTGGAGAATTTCATTGGTAGCAGAGACAATCAGGAGATAGAAATAAGGTAAGATATTAGGTAATTGGAGCTGAAGGGATACAGATTGTGCAACAGGACTGATTGTAAAAACTCAGAAATGAATCACACAATACTACCTAACTGTAATCACAATTACGTTAAAACACTGAATGAAGCTGAATATGAGAATGATAGAGGAAGGAGGGCTGGGGGCACAAATGAAATCAGATAGAAAGATAGACAATAAAGACTGAGATGGTATAATCTAGGAATGCCTGCAGTGTATAATGATAGTGACTAAATGCACAAATTTTAAAAATGTTTTTGCGGGGCGGGCCGCGGTGGCTCAGCGGGCAAAGTGCTTGCCTGCCATGCCGGAGGACCTCGGTTCGATTCCCGGCCCCAGCCCATGTAACAAAACAAACAAACAAACAAAATACAATAAAACAAGAAAATGTTTAAAGATGTTTCCCTTTCTTCCTTCCTTCCTTCCTTCTCTCTGTCTTTCCTTCCCTTCCTCCCTCTTTAAAAAAAAAAAAAATGTTTTTGCATGAGAAAGAACAAAGGAATGTCATTACTGCAAGGTGTTGAAAATAGATGGTAATTAATATTTTAAAATTTCAACTTATGTGTGAGACTAAGGCAAAAAAATGTTTATTTTGTACGAAATTTATATTTTCACTAGTGCATTTCCTAATATAACTTATGTAGACAGCTTAATTGAACACCATAAGAACATGGAACATTCAGTAGGGCATGAGATTTTGTTGGTTTGTCCAGAGTGATGCCCTGATGAATCCCAGAGTGATTTGAACAGTGAATAAAAAAGTATTTGCAAAGTCCCCTTTGGGGAATGGTGAGAAAGGGGGAAAATTCAACTTCCCAAGTTGAATTCTTGATATTCTCACAAGCAGTGCAGACAAGCAAAGCAATAGGCTGAGCCCCCAATCTTGGGGTTTGTTCATATGAAACTTAACCCCACAAAGGACAGGTCAAACCTACTTAAAATTAAGCCTAAGAGTCACTCCCAAGAGAACCCCTTTTGTTGCTCAGATGTGGCCTCTCTCTCCAGCCAACACAACAAGCAAAACCACTGCCCTCCCCCTGTCTATGTGGGACATGACCTCCACGGGTGTGGACCTTCCTGGCAACATGGGACAGAAATCCTAGAATGAGCAGAGATTCAGCATCAAGGGATTGAGAAAACCTTCTGACTAAAAGGGAGAAGAGTGAAATGAGACAAAATAAAGTGTCAATGGCTGAGAGATTCCAAACAGAGTCAAGAGGTTATCCTGGAGGTTATTCTTATGCATTAAGTAGATATCACCTTGTTAGTCAAGATGTAGTGGAGAGGCTGGAGGGAACTGCCTGAAAATGTAGAGCTGTGTACCAGTAGCCATGTTTCTTGAAGATGATTGTGTAACAATATAGCTTTCATAATGTGACTGTGTGATTGTGAAAACCTTGTGTCTGATGCTCCTTTTATCTACCTTGTCAACAAAGGAGTAGAATGTATGGAATAAAAATAAATAATGGGGGAACAAATGTTAACATAAATTTAGATTGAAATGCTAGTGATCAATGAAAGAGAGGGGTAAGGGGCATGGTATGTATGATTTTTTTTTCTGTTGTCTTTTTACTTCTTTTTCTGAACTGATGCAAATGTTCTAAGAAATGATCATGATGATGAATATGTGATGATATTGTGAATTACTGATTATATATGTAGGATGGAATGACCATGAGTTAAGAATATTTGCATTTCTTTGTTGTCATATATATTTTTAAATTAATAAAAAATAAATTAAAATTTTAAAAAAGAAGTTATCCTGGAGGTTATTCTTAGGCATTATATAGATATCCCTTCTTAGTTTATGGTGTGGCTTATTGATTGGAGTGGCTAGAGGGAAGTACCTGAAACCCTTGAGCTGTGTTCCAGTAGCCTTTATTCTTCAGGAGAATTGTATAACTATATAGCTTTTACAATGTGACCATGTGATTCTGAAAACCTTGTGTTTGTTGCTTCTTTTATCCAGGGTATGGACAGATGAGTAAAAAAAATATGGATAAAAATTAAATAAATAATAGGGGGTGGCTGTCATGGTCAGGTTCATGTGTCAATTTGGCTAAGCAGTGGTACCTGTTTGTCTGGTTGGGCAAGTGCTGGCCTGTCTGTTGCGATGAGGACATTTCATAGAATTAAGTCATGAGCATGTCAGCTGCATCCACAGCTGATTCCACTTGTAATCAGCCAAGCGGAGTGTCTTCTGCAATGAGGGATGCTCAATCTAATCACTGGAAGCCTTTTAAGGAGGATTCAGAAGAGATGGTCTTTCTTCCTGCTTCAGCCGGCAAGCCTCTCCTGTAGAATTCGTACAGCCCCTCCACTGGAATCGTTGGCTTCACAGCCTGCCCTGCGGATTTTGGATTCTGCATTCCCACGGTCACGTGAGACACTTTTATAAATTTTATATTTGTGAGTGTTTCCTGTTGATTCTGTTTCTCTAGAAAACCCTAACAAATACAGGGACAAAGGGTAAAATTAATTGGGTAGACGTAAATACTAGTGGTCAAAGACAGGGAGGGGTAAAGGGTGTGGTATGTATGTTTTCCATTTTTTTTTAATTTCTTTTTCTGAAGTGATGCAAATGTTCTAGAAAAGGATCATGGTGAGGAATACACAACTATGTGATAATATTTTGAGCCATTGATTGTACATCATGTATGGAACGTTTGTATGTTAAGATTTATCAATAAAAATATTTTAAAAAATCATATCTGGGGCAGGCTATGATGGCTCAACAGGCAGAGTTCTCGCCAGCCATGCTGAAGACCAGGGTTTGATTCCTAGTGCCTGTCCATGCAAAAAAAATCATATCTGTAAGGTGGCCAAAATTAGTGCCACTTTTAAGGATCTAATGGATGCAGGGATGATAATCTCTACTATATCTCATTTAATTCAGTAGTCTGGCTCCTGCACAAATCATATGACTACCATAGGATGACAAAAGACTACAACAAACTTAGCCAAGTAGTGTCCCCAATTGTAGCCTCCATAGCAGATGTGATATCTTTGTGAGATACATGGTATTTTGGTTTGCTAAAGCTGCCAGAATGCAAAATATCAGAAATGGGTTGGCTTTTTCAATGAGGATTTATTAGGTTACAAATTTACAGTTCTAGGGCCATAAAAATGTCCAAACTAAGACGTCAACAAGAGGATACCTTCACTGAAGAAAGGCTGATGGCATCTGAGGTTCCTCTGTAACGTGGAAAGGTACATGGTAATATCTGCTGGTCCTTCTCTCTCGACTTCTAGTTTCAATGGCTGTCTCCAAAGTGTCTCCAGGTATTTATTTCTCTCTTAACTTCTTCCAGGGAATTTTCTTTCTGAAATTTACCTTTCTATGAGCTATTTTAAAGGACTCCTTGAATGGGCTGAGTCACATCTCCATGGAAACAACTTAATCAAAAGGTCCCGCCCAACAATAGGGCTGCCTCTACAGGGATGAATTAAAAGAACCTAATCTTTTCTGGGGGTGCATAATAGATTAAAACAAGCACATTTCACCTTCTGGATCCCCAAAAGACATGTTCTTTCCACATGCAAAATATGTTCATTCTATCAAAATATTACAAAATCTTAAGTCATTTTGGAAACAATATTTAAGTACAGTCTTATCAAAATCAATTACACGCATGGGTTGTCCTAATGCCAAATTATCCTCTGGCTGCGGACTTGTGAAACTCAGAACAAGTTTTCTGCTTCCAATATACAAAGGAAGGGAAAACATAGGATAAACATTTCCATTTCCATAGGGAGAAACTGGAAGGAAAACAGAGATCAAAAGACCCAAACAGGCCTGGAAATGTAGAGCTGCGTTCCAGTAGCCATGTTTCTTGAAGATGATACAGCTTTCACAATGTGACTGTGTGATTGTGAAAACCTTGTGTCTCATGCTCCTTTTATCTACCTTATCAACAGATGAGTAAAACATATGGAATAAAAATGAATAATAGGGGGAACAAATGTTAAAATAAATTTAGATTGAAAAAAATAGACCCAAACAGTTCCAAAAACTTGCATGGCAAAGTTCATTAGACTTCAAAGTTTTATAGTAATCTACAGAAAGATGTTTTATCCTCAGGGCTTGAGAGAGAGGCATTCTGACCCTCTCCAAGGACTTACGCAACCACCCTGCACTCTCTGAACATTGAGGTTAGGGTTTTAATATTTCCAAGCACTAGGGATACCACCTTGTTCTTGGCTCCATACTCCTCAAGCATCAAGAATGGCACCTGGACTCTCTGCCATCTCACAGCACACTCTCAGCCCCCTTAGAACAGTGGGGTGGTAGCTAGGCTCTTCCCAATCCCTAGGGAATGTTCTCCACCTAGGGTGGCAGTATTCTTCCTGAACAACGGAGTGACCAAACTCCCCACAACTCCCCAGGCATCTGAGAGCCTTGGTGTGGTAACACTCTTCCTGAACAATGGGGCAGAAGGCCTACCCTCTGCCAACCCCAGGGCAAACTCACCCTCTCTATGTGCATGGGTGAGTCCACTCTCCTGACCCAAGGTTTCTCAGCTCCAGACCTTAGCTTCCATCGTTCTGCCTTTGAAATTATTTTTCCTTCAATCTGTCCCTTTTCTGTCCCTGTTATTCCAGGCTTGTAATGGTTCTGTTCAACAGATCTCACAAAAAATTTGTCAGTTTGGCATGCAGCATACAGGGGTCCTAACCTTCAGAAAATAGGACTTTCCACAAATCCTTCTTGGATAACTCCATCTCCAATACTGGCTTTTACTGAAATAGCTAACTGGGTGTATGTTTTATTAAATCCTCCGCATGGGGTACTATTCTCTGGGGATTCAATTTTCAAAAGCTCAGAAGTTTCCAAACTATCAGTTTCTGGTTTCTTTGTACTCAACAGTTCAGTTCTCAGCTTATCCCTTTATTCTCACATTTTACTATAAGTTTCAAGGAGAAATAAGGCTGTCTTTTCCACATGTAGTTTTGAAATTTCTTCAGCTAGATATCCCGGGTCATTGTTTTCAAACTCTGCCTTCCATCCTACATCAGGAATCAATTTTGTCAAATTATCTGCTACTTTAAAATAAAGATCTCCTTTCTTCCAGTTTGCATTAAAAGATTTCTCATTTTTGCCTAAGATCTCATCAGAAGTATCTTTAGAATCCATATTTTTACCCACAATTTCTTCAAGCAGTCTAAACCTTTCTTATCAAGCATCTCACAATTCTCCCAAAGTCCTCCTCTTATCCATTTATAAAGCCCTTCCAGCATTTTTGGCATTTGCATATCACAGCACTCCACTCTCAGTACAAAAGTCTGTTTCAGTTTGCTAAAGTTGCTGGAATGCAATACACCAGATGGATTGTCTTTTACAAAGGGTATTTATTAGGTTTCAAATTCAAAAAACAGTTCTAAGGCCATGAAAATGTCCAAAATAAGACAGCAAGAGGAAGATACCTTTTCTAGGGAAAAGACTGCTGACATCTGGATTCTTTTGTCACATGGAAAGGCACATAGCGACATCTGCTGGTCATTCACTCTAAAATGTCTCTGGGTTTCTCTGGGTCCTCGCTTGTTTCTCCTGGGGACATTCCTGTCCCTCTTAGCGTCTCCTGGAGTGTTTTTTTCTCTTTAAACACGGTTGGGGTCTCTCGGCTTTTACTGTTTGTTATCATCTTACAAAGGACTCCAGTAAAGAAGATTAAGACCCACCTTGAATGGGCTGGGTCACATCTCCATGGAAACAACCTAAGCAAAAGGTCCCACCCACAACAGGTCTTCATTCACAAGGATGGACTGAAAGAACATAGGCTTTTCTGAAGTATATAACAGATTCAAACAAGCACCATGGTATGCAGGCATTGATTATGAAAATGAATTATTTTCTCTTCCTATCAGAAAAAAGTATCAGAAACTATTCACATTCACAAGAAATGTATAATGGTATATAATTACCATTAACCCCAGGCCTATGTTATCTCTTCTCCCTGTCTCACCATATAGTCCAAAGAGATCTGGACTCTCTGGATAGTCTGCAGATGATCAAATTGATCCAATTCTCAATGGCATCATGTAATTGGACTGGATAAGTAAAAAGTTATAAGCATATTACAGGTGTTGGTAGGACATATGAACTCCAGAGGTTCAAAGATAAACCTTATGAATATTCAAGGGCATGCCATATCATTAAAATTTTTAGAGATCAAGAGCATCCCATCTAAGATAAAATAAATTTAAATTATTTCATTTTATACCTATCACAAACTAAAAAGCACAACACCTAATATGATTATTCCATACCTGGAAATGCTGTCTCAGCTTATATACTGGGTGACACAAAAGGGTGCCAGCTCTGGATAGATCCCAGAGTAGGAAAGGGGTCCACAGTAGGACCAGGATGAAATGCAAATATCCCTGCTATCTGGGCCATACAACATAGCAGAATTGATGGTATTGGAGATATGAATGGTAGGGAAAGATGCTGCATGGAATTTATGGCAAGTTGTCCCAGAGGGAGACTTGAGGTGTTGATGTACTAGAGCAAAACCAAGTCAAAGCAGTGGAGAATTACTTGCCTTAAAAAACAGTGCACTTCCAAATATGAGATCAATTGATCTTTGACAAGACACCCAAATCCACTGAACTGAGATAAATCGTCCTTTCAATAAATGGCCATGGGAGAATTGGATATGAATAGCCAAAAGAATGAAAGAAGACCCTTACCTTATACCCTATACAAAATTAACCCAAAGTGGAACAAACACCTAAATATAAGAACCAGCACCATAAACCTCCTAGAAAAAAATGTACGGAAATATCTTCAAGACCTACTAATAGGAGGTGTCTTCCTAAACTTTACACCCAAAGCACAAGCAACAAAGAAAAAATAGATAAATGGGAACTCCTCAAAAATAAAATGCTTTTGTGCCTCAAAAGACCTTTTCAGAAAGGTGAACAGGCAACAAACTCAATGGTAGAAAATATTTGGAAATCACCCCTTGGATAAAGGTCTGATTTTCTATATACATAAAGAAATCATACAATTCAACAACAAATGAACAATCCAATTATAAAATGGGCTAAAGCTATGAATAGGCATTTTTCTGAAGAGCAAATACAGATGGCCAAAAAGCACATGAAGAGATGCTCATTTTCATTAGCTATAAGGGAAATACAGATCAAGACTACAATGAGACACCAACTCACACCTATAAAATTGGCTGCTATTAAACAAACATAAAACTACAAATGTTGAAGAGGATGTGGGGAAATCGGGACACTTATGCACTGCGGGTGGGAATGTATAATGGTACAGCCACTATGGAAGACAGTCTAGTGGTTCTTTAGGAAACTAAATATCGAGTTGCCCTATGACCCAGCAATACCACTGCTCAATATATACCCACAAGAGCTGAAAGCAGTGACATAGACATTTGCACACCGGTGTTCATAGCAGCATCATTCACAATTGCCAAAAGACGGAAACAATCCAAGTACCCAGTAACGAACAAGTGGATTAACAAAATATAGTATATATATATATATATATATATATGATGTATATATATATATGTATGATGGAATATTATGCAGCAGTCAGAGTAAATGATGTCCTGAAGCACGTGACAAGATGGATGAACCTTGAGGACATAATGTTGAATGAAATAAGCGAGACACAAAAGGATAGATACTGTATGATTCTACTTTTATGACCATGGTAAGGGTAAAATCAGAGGCTTATAATACAGAATATAGGGGACTAGAGATACATGGAAGCTAGAGATAGGTGAATGGTTAGCTAATGAGGTTGAATTTAAATGTACGGAAATAGAAGTGATGGCAGTTTGCTATTGGGTCTATAATATTACCATATTGAAGGTGGATATGATTAAAAGGGGTTGTATAGACATATGTGTCCCACTGACTGTAGAAGCCAAGAGTTTAAAGCAAGACCTACAGAATTTGTTGCAAGCTGCTGGCCTCGGGATGGCAGCGGTAAACTGTGGAGATTGTTATGTAGAGCAGTCTGGGAGGAAGAGAATGTTTACCCAAAACAGTTATGGTAAGTATGAAGAACACTGTGAGATAAGAATCTTGCTCCCTCAGGAAATGCCTGCATATCTATTGACATCCTGTGGTATATAACTAAGATCTGGTTGAGAATAAAGTTGTCTGAAGTCTGTCTGAAGTAAACTCAAGCTTCAGACCCCCTGAGCCCGTCTGTGTCTTTCTTTCTTTCTTCCTTTCTTTTTTTCTCATCATTCCTTAATATCCTTCGAGCTCCGTTTCAGTAGGAAGCAACATTTGGTGCCCAACGTGGGGCTCAAAGAAGAAGACTCCAAATCAATATTAAGGAACCAAGGAAAAGTCTCATTAGAGGCACGTGTGTCCAGCCGATAGAAGAGGACTCGAGTCATATTGGTAAAGTAAGCATTTTCCTTGGATCATCAGGGTAACGGGTAATCATAATAGGCGGCTGGAGGAGTATGTGTGTGTGTTAAAGCTACTGGGGTGTCTGTTCAAACATCTGAATTAGTAAGCTTATTTGATCTCATTCAAAAACATTGTTGTTGGTTTCAGCCTTAAGGCCATAATGTTTTAAATCTTAAGTAATGGAAATTGGTTATGAAGGCTTTGCAGTGAACATAAGATGGGGAAAATATTCCTGTTTCTATTTGGCTGTTGTGTTCAATCAGGCAATGAACTACCTGGCTCATGCTTTGTCTTAAACTCTAAGTTGTGTTTCTTCTCAATCTCCCACTACCACTTCTTACCCTGTTTCGACAGTTGCTTGAGCCGGACTTGGCAATTGGTGCCCGAACAGCGATCTAATAGGGGAACTCTTAAAGCATAAAGTGAGGAGATGCTCCAGGGACATCCACTACAAATAAATACTACAGGCGGGCCTTTTTGAGTTGAGCAGTGGCCCTTATCTGTAGAGAGGTTTGAGGCTCTGACTCGGTTGATTTGGGAACAGTTTGGAGCAGGACGTTTAGAGGAGTCTCGTGGTTCTTGGAATTCTCCAATATTTATTGCAGGAGGGAGGTCAGGAAAATGGAGAATGTTGACTGATTTGATAAAAGTTGATACTGTGGTTCAGCCTATGGAGTCATTGCAGCCTGGCTTGCCCACACCAGTTGTAATTTCTAAGAACTGATTTATTATGAGAGATTTTAAAAATTGCTTCTTTGCTGTGCCTTTGGCAGAGCAGGATAAAGAAAGATTGGTTTCTGGGCTTATTCTTGATGGGCTGCCTTTATATAGGGATTCATGTACACCTGAGTCAGAAAGTATTCAGTGAGAAAGGTGCCATACCAAATGGGAGTCAGTGCTCATTGATGGTTCCTGTGGCAGGTTGGTCCCCAACGGGGTGTGCGGTTCGGGATTGTAGTTCTGACTCAAGGTATTCTGTTAGGTTACCTTTGTTTAGTCTGAATGATTATTCTATGAGATTTATACCAATACTACAGGTAAAGTCCTATGACTCAGAATGGGAACGGCAACCCCATCTCCTTTTGTTAACTTAAATCCTCAATAAACAGCAATTTGGAAACTGGCCATGAGTTTAGCTCCTATTCATGTTTGAAAAGAGAAATATATTTTAAGAACTTTAAAACTAAAAATTCTTGTTAAAAACTATATATTGATAGTTAATGCATATTTGAAACATTAAAGTATTTTAAATACTTAACATTATTCTAACAAATTTAATTTTGATGGTAATTACATATGTGGTAAAATATTTGTTCAAAGTAATGATTTAAGTATGAAAAATATGAAAGATGTATTTTTATTAATAGGAAAACAAAATAGTTTTATCCTAAAATGAATAACTGTTACTAAGTGAGAAAAATTTAGGACAAAGCCTGAACTAATATAATAAGTGCTGAGGGTTTATAAAAATAGAAATTATGGTTAAAATCAAGAAAGATTTAATGAGTCTAAAATGACAATGTTTTCTTGGACTTTTAGCCTGTTCTAATGAAAAGATATTAAAAAAAATTCTAAATAATTAGTTAGAAAGCAAAGAGTCTGTGTTTTATCAAAATAACTTATGTTAACTTTTATCATGTTGTTATCTGTATAAAAAATACTGATTTTCTCCTGGGTATCATTATACTGGCAAAAAGTGCTTCTTTTCTTGCCCTAAACCAGGTGGCTTAATCTATTAATCTAAGTACTATTACTATAAATTAATCTATTACTGACTAAATAATATTCAAATCATTTAAATACCTAAATTCCTTTCAGCCAAAATACTTTAATGCTTTGTCCAGTCTTTATATAAACTATATATGTATAAACTAAATTTATCCCAAGATAACCATGGCTTATATTGGAAGCAGATCAGATTTGAGGGTTGAATGCAAAGAAAAAATATACTTGTGGAGTCTTTTTTGTTCACCTGATGTTGCCATTACATACAACTGATATTGCTATCACATGACCTTGGTAAGAAATAGTTAAAATGTTCACTCTAGCTGGGAGGACTGGCTATCCCCCCAGAAGGAGGTGTACTTTAATAAAGATATCTAGGTCCCAGGAAGCTCCTCTTGGTCCCTAGCCAGTTCCCAGAGGACCCAACTGGGCCCAGTCATGTAAGCAAATCAGAATTTGGCCACTATTGTGAGAAAATATCATAAAAACTGCATGAAATGAATTTAAAATTAGCAAAAATGCACAACCAATTATAAAGAATCCACATTCTTGCATTCCTTTTTAATCAATCCAATGAATTCAATTTTAAAAATCTGGTCATTTACTATGGGTACACGTCACTATTGACACTCTGCTTTCATTTTTGCTACCTGCCACTTTAGGAATTCCTAATTATATGTTACAAAACTTGTTTGATATTTTACAAGGAGATTTTAATTTATTAAGCAAAAGGCAGTTAACAGCTGCAACTGAACGAGAGTTACAATTAATTGAACAATGCATTCAAAAAGGACAGCTTGTTCAAATACATCTAAAAAAGCCTGTTGATTTTATTATTTTCTTTACCTTGCTATCTCCCACAGGCCTATTTTAGCAAGACGGTGTTTTAAAATGGATTTTTTTACCAAACAATTGACAAAAATGTTTAAATACATACTTGCAAAAGATTATTTCTTTAATAGTCAAAGGTCACCAAAGATATTATCAATTAAGAGGTCATGATCCCTAATTGCATAGTGTGTGATCTCACAAAGGAAGAGGTTCAAAGTCTATATATTTTCAATACCTCTTGGCAAATAGCATTAAGTGACTTTAAAGGACAAATGAATAATCATTTGCTATGTCAAAACTTTTACAATTTTTAAAAATGAACGCAATGGATTTTGCCTAAAATAGTTCCAGCTTCCCCACTAGCTATTACTGTCTTTACTGATGATAATATTAATGGGAAGGCTGCATATGTCACCCCAGTGGAAAACAAGTTAGAAAATGCCTTATACCTCAGCCCAGCGTACTGAATTAGCAGCTGTAATTCAAGTATTGCAAAGTTTTCCACAATCCCTTGATCTTGTTTCTGATTTTGAATATGTTTACCAAACAGTTACTCACATTGAGACGGCTTCTTTGTTTAAAAGAAATGAATTGTCCTGAATGTTTTTACATTCACAAACATTAGTCAAAAGCTGAATTACTCCCCTTTTTATCATGCATATAAAGAGCTCAAACCAATCTTCCAGGTCCTTTATCATTATAAAATCAGCAAGAAGATACTCTTATGGGGGTAATGCAAGATCCCACAACACTTCACAAATTAACCCATATCAATAGCAAAGGGCTGCGAAAGAAATTTTCATCTTTATCTAAACAGCAAGCTCAGGACATTGTTAGGACTTGTCCAACCTGTGGACCTTTAAATGCACGCCCATTTGCATCAGGGGTTAATCTTCGAGGTCAAAAAGCAAATAAATTATGGCAAATGGATGTTACTCATATTTCATATTTTGATAAAATGCAGTATGTACATGTTATCATAGACACTTGTTCTCATTTCATCTGGGCTACTGCACAATCTAGAGAGCATTTCTGCCATGTTAAATCACATTTACTTAATGCTTTTGCTGTTATGGAGTGCCCCCAATCTATTAAATGGACAATGGTCCTGCTTATACAGGAAAATAATTTCATAAATTTTGTACTACTTTTAATATTACTCATATTACAGGAATTCCACACAATCCTTCAGGGCAAGGAATTATTGAATGAGCAAACCGGACGCTAAAGTCTATGCTTTTAAAACAAAAAGGGGGAGACGATGATCAGGAGGATGATGTTATGAAAATAAGTACTCCTAAAGATCAATTAGCAAAAGCATTGTTTACTCTAAATTTTTTAAACATTTATGATAATTCATCACAGACTCCAGCAGAACAACATTTTAGCAATTTGGAAAAGAAAAATGATATATCCTAAACAGAACTGCAACTGCAGCCAATCTATTGGAAAGATGTTAAAGATGATTTATGGAAACCAGGAATGGTAAAGGTGTGGGGTAGGGGATTTGCTCTTGTCATTGCAGATGACGGAACTTCAGTTTGGATTCCCTCAAAGAGAATAAAACCCAGACATATCGACCTGGACAAAAAATAACTAAATGGGTAATGTATACTATAGGACATACAATTTTGATTGCTGAAGGACAGGGACGTATTTATACTTACTGGGATTATCTGTGAGCCCTAACATGGGCCAATCCAACTTTACCAAAATAACCTAAATACAAGTTTAGGATTCCCAGGTCCAGTAAGAAGAAAACTGGTGTCAAATTTAATTCCATTTTTAGAAAGACCTATATGCTTAACTCTATGGATACAAAGGATACTTGCCTGTTAGGTGGGAAAGAAAGTTGGAATGGATGGCAGTCATGTCATATGGATCGAGCAGTTATCATAATTAATGATTCCTATGGAATTGTAAGATTCCCCTGTGGGGATGAAGATAACTGAGACTATATGGATAGGCAAGCTAAACCAGAGTTATTACATAGAGGATGGTTTGTGCCATGATTTGGGATGATAAATACATTATTCAGAGAAGTTTATGGGGAATTTTCCTAGGACTGAGACCAATTTTCATAGCGAATTCTAGTAACTATAACTTCTCTTTAGCAGCCATAAACACTATATACAAATATGTATTAGAGATTCATATATACTTGTTAAAGTTCATATGCATATAAGAAATCAAACTTCTAATTGTGAAAATTATTCTCTATTCACTTGTCCCCAAGCATTTATGTTGCAGGAAAATGAGACGATTATAGCAGCAAGGAGAAGAGGTATTTGGCTGCCGGTGCAGATGTCAAGATCTTTGCAATCCTCTCCAGAAACACATATACTGATCCATTTGGCAAAAGAATATCTAAAAAGGACTAATAGACTAATTGGATTCATTATTGCATCTATCACTGGAATCACTGGAAGCATCACAGTGGCTGCAGTCGCTGGAACCGCATTGCAACAAACTATACAGATGCAGCATTGTTAGAAAAACACCAATGAACTGTGGCATAGACAATTTCATTGATGAGCAAACTAATAATAGACTAAATGATATAGAAATGACATTGGTTCATATTGGAGATCAAATGTATAATTTAAATTTTTTACAAAGTTTAAAGTGTAAAAGGAATGAGAGCAGTTTTTGTATTACCCTCTTTTAACATATGGCCTGTCTGAAATAGAATGGGAAAAGGGAAAAGGCATTTTTAAGGCTTTCAGATAGTTTAAGTCCTGATATCTTAGAATTACAAAAAAGGGGTATTAGAATGTAAATTAGAATAATCTACATATAGCCTATGGAAGTAATGTTACACAATCACTTACCCAAGAGCTAAAAAATCTTAGGTTTGAGGCTGTTTATACTTCGCTTCCTCCTCAGCTGTGTTTAACAACAAAGAAAAAGGTGATTCTTGCAAAAACTCGTTGGCTCCCTCCTGAATCAAAGTCAGAGAGCTTGACTGGCAGCCAATGACGGGTAAGACCCTTCAGAGCCTAAGGGCAACCTAAGACAGGCGCGGTCACCTCTGCTTATAGTCACCCTAAAAAGGTGATTCTTGTTTTCCTCGGCTTATAAAATAAAAAGGGGGAAATGTAGAAGCCAAGAGTTTAAAGCAAGACCTACAGAATTTGTTGCAAGCTGCTGGCCTCGGGATGGCAGTGGTAAACTGTGGAGATTGTTATGTAGAGCAGTCTGGGAGGAAGAGAATGTTTACCCAAAACAGTTATGTTAAGTATGAAGAACACTGTGAGATAAGAATCTTGCTCCCTCAGGAAATGCCTGCATATCTATTGACATCCTGTGGTATATAACTAAGATCTGGTTGAGAATAAAGTTGTCTGAAGTCTGTCTGAAGTAAACTCAAGCTTCAGACCCCCTGAGCCCGTCTGTGTCTTTCTTCCTTTCTTCCTTTCTTTTTTTCTCATCATTCCTTAATATCCTTTGAGCTCCGTTTCAATAGGAAGCAACAACTGACTAACACTAAAAATATAAATTGGTTCTTGCATGAACTAATGCAAAGGTATGAATCTTGCACAAAAAGTGTATAAGTTTGGAGTATAGGGGGGGAATTGCTTTTGCATGCTATGGGCTATGTTTAACAGGAAACATCAACAGTACCACTGCAACAGCATGGGGTAAATAATGAGGGGAGGGGCAAGAGTTAAGGAGAAGTTTACATTTTCTAATTGGTGGAGATGTGTTTATAGGTTATCTTTCTCTTGGGAACAATGAAATTATCTAAAATTGAAAGTATCGATGGACTGTTGACTTTGGAGATTACACATGATGCCCAATAAATGGCGGTGGTTGAAGGAAACAGTGACTGAGAAGTAGATTGGCAAACGATGGTGTATACATATGATCGAATATTGTGCTGCTACCACAAAAGGAATGAAGTTGTGAGGCATACAACATTGTGAATGAACATTTCAATGAGGCAAAATAAGCCAAAAACAAAAGAGCAAATATTGTTTGGTCTCATTTAGAAAATACTTATAAGAAAACAGGGGTCTTACAATCTGTAAGCTCTTAGAGCAGTCACATTTAGTCCAGAGCGTTCATTGTTATTTCTGGATTTTGAGGGGCTGTTTTATATATGTATAAACTGGTATTTAAAGATAAGAATGAAGCTGATCAGGTTGGGATTAATATAAGGGTAAGGAAGACATTGTCTATATTTTAGAACCTCTTTAAGACCGAAGGAAGAAAGTTTTATTTTGTCCAGAACATTAATTTTCTGTGGCACATAATCTAACTCAACCTGTTTGGATAGCTCATTTAAACAATCGAAACACAGGGAGCCCAGAATAAGAATGAGGGCCTTTAATCCTATATAGCTTAATATAATGCCTGGGTACCTTCCAGATTATGTTAAGCAGATAATCAAAATGTATTGGCAAAGTCATTTGAGGGATGGGAGAAAAAATATGGAACTATTGAACTTTACCACCAGAGAAACCCCTGATACTGTGTCAAACATTAGGCACACTCAAATCAATAGGCCAAGCCCTTGATCTTGAGGTTCACTCTTGTGAAGCTTATGTTTGTAGTGGAGAAGCTTAGCTTACCTAAGACTCTTATGCCTAAGAGTCACATCTGGAGGACCTCTTTTGTTGCTTAAATGTGGCCTTTCTCTCTCCCTCCAAGCCCAACTCTGCAACTGAAATCATTTCACCAGGGGTGAAAGTCTCTGTGGTGGCATGGGAGATGACTCCCAGGGATGAGACCAGCCCTGGCTCCATGAAATCCTGACCAAAAGAGGGGAAAGAAGTGTAACAAACAAAATATCAGTGGCTGAAGAGTGTTCAAATAGAGTCGAGAGGCTACTCTGAAGGTCACTCTTATGCAAGCTGCATTTAGACATTGTTACCTATCATAGCTTGCCAAACCCCAACCAAAACCATTCCTGCCAATTCTAAAGAACTCCCAGGGCATTATATAAGATTATACAAAGGTTCTATGCATTAGGGTAACGTTACAGAAACCTACAACCTTCAGATGGGTCCCTGGACCAGATAAGTCCTGAAATGCAGAAGGACCAGCTTCCCCAGATATCAACTAGCTCCATCCCCCATTTCATATTATTGACAGCCCCTTCCAACATGAAAAAGTTAGAATGGTCATAGCCAAAATATTCCTAAAGAGCCTGAGAAAGATCAAAAGAGTGATGGTGGAGTTATACAGTGAAGGTAGGGTTTAACATAGGAGTATGATTACTGAATCATTATTTTATAAAATAATGATTTTATAAAATACTGAATAATGATTCAGTAAAATAACTTTTTGTGGACAAAAACGTTAAAATATAAATGAATTTATGCTTAATGGTCAATGACCTGGCTGCCTGTCCAGGGTCCTGGAAGGAGATTGGAAGATTGGATAGAAGCATTTGGATTATCATATGGGAGTGAACACAAAATGTGAAGATTTTTGCATGGTAAGTGAGTAGCCACCAGCAGGAATCTTACCACTGAAGAGGCATCAGACAATGAAGTAGACAAAAAAGGCTTACCCACTTGACGTCAGAAAGCTTCTCCCATCAGCCACACTGATATTGTCATGATGAGTGCATAAACAAAGAGGCTACACTGGCAAAGGTAAAGGCTATGCATGGATCACATTAAAAGCTGATCTAACTGCCCTCACAGCCCAATGTCCAGCCTTCCAGCAATAGAAACCAACATTAAACCCTTTATATAGCACCATTTCTCAAGTAGGCTAACCAGCCACTTGATGTTGAATTAACCACATTGGGCTCTTACTACCCTGGAAAGGCCAGCAGTTCATTCCAGCTAGCAGGCATGGCCCAAAATATCATTGTTCCTTCTTATCCACTTGCAAAATTTGGGCTTCCCATTTCTTCAATTCAGGGCTCTTTAATCTCCAGGGAGAAGTCTTGGCCCTCAAAAAGAAAGATTTCCACCAGGGGACATAGCAAGATTCCCAATGTATTTTAAGTTCTTTCAGCTGCCTCAATCTTTTGGGTTCCATTTAAACAGGGTCTAGCAGGCAAGAAGAAGAGTCACTTCTCAGCACAGGTAGCTGACCAAAACAATCAAGAGGAAGTGGGGCTTCTGTTACAATGGAAGCAATGAAGAATATATCTGACACCGAATTTTGACCAGCTTGGGTGAGTCTCAGAATACTGTTTTGCAATTATTTTGGTAAATGAATAAGTGCAAAAAACCCAGATTGAGAAGGATATGGTGTGAATTCATTTCTCTTAGGGATGAAGGTCTGGATTATACCATCAGGTAAGTCACTGAGCCTAGCAGAATGTTAGTGGAAGGTGAGAGGAAACCTAAATGGGTGGTAGAGGAGAGAGATGATGATTGTCATTTAGAACCCTGAGACCAGCTGAAGTTATTGGTGCTATGGTTCATCCCATTAAACTTTAACTTCTAAATTTGGCCATGGAGACAGACTCCATAAGGATCAGCTCCCTCAATATATATGAAGAAGAGAATCTGAGCAGCATAAGAGGTGGACTGTAACGACATAGATACACGACTCACATCCCTCTTCAAGGAAGAACTTGTTTCTAGAAGCACTACTGGACTGTCAATAATGCTATCAGCACACTGAGACTCAGTGTTAGAGCTCTGAAGCTATGAAAGTCAGCATTACCCCATACAGCAACTGTTTAAAAAGTTGAAAAAGTGATTAGACCTCGTCTAGAGATATGAATGAAGATGTCTGGGTAGGACTAAGGTAAATCAGAATACAAGGTAAAGAGTGATATAACCTATATTTTAAAATGTCAACATCTATGTGAAACCAAACAAGAGATGTCCAATTGGTGCAAAATTTATAGTTTTGGTTGCACCTTATCTAATTTACTTATATGATCAGTTTATTTGAACACCATAATTACATGGAATCTTAAATAGGGTGTGAGATCGTGTTGGTTTGTACAAGTTAGTGTGATGCCCCGATACATCTCAGAGTAATGTGGGTAGAGAATAAAAAAGTATTTACAAAGTCCCCTTAAGGGGTTGTGGAGAATGGAGGAAATATTAAACTTCCCTGTCTGGGGAATTCCTGATATTCTCACAAGCAAGGGGACAACAAATTTAATAGTCTGAGCCCTCAATCTTGGAGCTCACCCCTATGAAACCTATTCCTGCAAAAGAGAAGCTAAGACTAGTTATAATTATGCCAAACAGTCACCCCCAGAGAAACTCTTTTACTGATCATATGTGCCTTCTATCTCTAAGCCAACTCAGCAGGTGGACTCACTGTCCTCCCCCCACCACCACCACGTGGAACATGACTCCCACCGGTGTAAATCTCCCTGGCAATGTGGGATCTGACTTCTGTGGATGAGTCAGGATCTGGCATCATGAGATGGAGAAAGCCTTCTTGACCAAAAAGGGGAAGAGAGAAATGAGACAAAACAAAGTTTCAGTGGCTGAGAGATTTCAGATAAGGTCGAGAGGTCATTCTGGAGATTATTCGTATGCATTATATAGATATTCCTTTTTAGTTTATGTTGTTTGGAGTGGCTAGAGGGAAGTACCTGAAATTGTTGATCTGTGTTCCAGTAGCCTTGATTCTTAACGATGATTGTATAACTATGTACCTTTTACAATATGACCATATGATTGTGAAAACCTTATGTCTGAGGCTTCCCTTTATCCAGGGTATGGACAGAAGAGTAAAAAAAATTAGGACAAAAAATAAATAAATAATGGGTGGGGATAAGGGGTTAAAAAAAGTGGGTTGATTGCAATACCGGTGGTCAATGAGAGGTAGGTGTAAGGGGTATGAGATGTATGGTTTTTTTTCTTTTTTCTTTTTATTTATTTTTCTGGTGTGATGCAAATGTCCTAAAAAATACCATGACAATAGCTTCCCTGTTGACTGTGCTGGAGTCTACTTAACACAGCCTGGCATTGCGGAGTCTCAGCCCCATCTCAGAGATTCAGCCAGAGGGAAGGGAAGAGGCTTATTCTCCAGTAGGCACCCAAACCCACCTTCTCCACCCCATGATGACTCAAATTGTGCCAGAAATGTCTTGCAGTTCAGTTTCCAAGAGCCTGGTGCTTCCACGCTGAGGATAGAGCTTTGTCCCCACAGGACTCACGAGGGAGACAGCTCAATTCTTGGATATTTTGGCCATTTGCATGCCAATCTGGTTGTGAATGAAAACATTTTCAGCTGAGCTATTGACAATGCAGCCACTGGTATTAGTGAACTTGAAAGATATAATGATAGACTCCACCAAGGAAGAGTGTTTCCTCCTAGACACATCCCAGAGAAAGTTGTTCAGAGATGTAATGCTGGAGAATAACAGTCAGCTGGTCTCTTTGGGATATCCAGTCTTCAAATCAGATATACTTTCCCACTGGGAGCAAGGAGAGGAACTCTGCAGAGAAGGAACTGGATTTTTCCAATACCAGAATTCAGGCAAGAAAAGTGGTCTTTAAATAAAAGAAATGCTATCTACGCAACATAACTGCAGGAAAGACACATTGAACATCATGTCATTGACAACCTGAGAGGGGTCATACTGGAGAGAAACCATATGAATACCATCTATGTGCAAAAGCTTTCTCTCGCTATACTTACCTGACACAACATATGAGAACTCACACTGGAGAGAAGCCATATGAATGCATCTATGTGGGAAAGCCTCCACTCATGGTTCTTCCCTGAGCGATATGAGAGAACTCAAACTGAAGAGAAACCATACAGATGCCACCTTTGTGGGAAAGCCTTTGCTCGATGTTCTGCCCTGAGACAGCATGAGAGAATTCACAGTGGAGAGTGACACTATGAATATCACCTTTGGTTAAAGCCTTCACTTATCATTTTACCTTTAAAAAGTGTAAGAAAATTTACTCTGTAGAGATACCATAAGAATATCCTCTATGTGGGGAAACCTTAGTTTATTTATGTAAACTTAGACAACATGACAGAACCAAAATTGGAGAGAAGCCATCTGAATGCCATATTTTTGAAAGGTTTCAGTCACCATTCTGAACTTAGATGACATGAAATAATGCATGATAAAAATATTTTGTATTTGGAAGAGATTTCAGCCCTTGAGTGAATCTTTAAAAATGCTAGAAAACTCACACACTGAAAAAAGTCAGAGTTATAAATCTGGTAGAGCATTTAGTCATCCTGAATATTGTGTCAATCTAAGCCAATTTATATTGGAACAGATTAATGTAAATGTCACATTTGTATACAAGCCCTTAGTAGACAGTCATACAATATTAAGGAAATCATAACATATATGTAACTGATGTGGAAGTTTTTGCATTGATTGCCCCACTTGATATAGAGAAAAATCTTTACCAGAAGATGAAGCACTTTGAAATAGAGCCAGATAATATAAGCTGGAGATGTTATCCATGAAATAGCACACAAAATCTTACATTAAAAAAATCACACAAAATCTTTCATAAAACTACACTTGTAGGGCAAGTATGAATTCACACTGTATAAAAATTATTGGTGTCATGAATGAAAGCATATCTTCAGAGATCACTCATTCCTTAGTGTTAATATATTTATGCTGAGGAATCAACAATTCTACAGTCAATTTAGATAAATGTTCAGCTGGATTTCACCTCAGAAAATTTATACTGTTAAATAAAATCTTTTATTTGGGCCCTTTCATTGTCAATTCAGTAAAGAGACAAGAATTTTGAACAAAACTTAATTGTTAAAATAATGTGGGATAACAGTGTAGAATTGTGAAGTGTCATTGGTAAATGGAACAATGAATTTTGGAAAAAGTGAAATTAATTCCATAGATTGGCATTTTCATATTTTTGAGGAATAAATATTGCTGCTGAAAATCTAATATGTCTCAACATTCTGGTTTTGCTTTCATGCAGTTCTAAACAAAAATATTTGAACTAATCATAAAAAACCTTTGAATGTTAACTGAAAATTATTATTCTTAATAATTAATAATTAATAATATTAATTATATTAATTATATAATATTAATTAATAATATTTTATTAATAATTAATAATATTAATGTTATTCTTAACTATTATCTTTATATATTTTTTCATTTCCATGATGAAAATAAATTTAAATAAATAAAAACCATTTGAAAGTAGAGTCTTATGGTACATAGAAATACTTCTCATTTAAAATAAAATTTCAGGGTGCAGGGCATGATGGCAGTTTGGGGAGGTGTGGAATTTAGTTAGTCTTGTAGAGAAGCTGGTCAATAGCCACAAACATCTGGAACAACAGTTTGCATGACATCCATGTGAAGACACATGCACAAGTCTGGAATGTGAGGAAAGAGTGAGATCATGACATACAACTTTTAGAAAAGACCCAAACACTTGAGGCTGGCACATTTTCCCTACTGGCAGAGCAGGTTGTAGGAGATACTTCCCTTGGGAAGATTTTGTCACTTCTGGGAAGAAATGGGGGGTAACTCAGTGAAACTCTAACTGCTGTGTTAATTAACAAATGTGGATGGCTGAATACGAGTTCTTTGCACAGGTAAACAGGAAAGGAATCCTGAGGTCTCTCATAGTAGAAAAGTAGGACGACAAAAACCAAACAAATATGGCTTTTGCACCATAATGGTAATTAAATTTACAAGTATCAGACTGTTTCTGCACAAGGGAGAACAAATTAATGTCAACATTATAAGGTGTTGAAAATGGGTTGGTATGGGGGAAAAATACAATCAATGCAAAGTATCATTTATAGTTAACACTAACATTGGGATATGGTTCCGTTGAATGTAACAAATATGACAAAGCTAAGTGTCAATAAGTGAAGATATGGGGGAGGGATATAGGCTTATTTATGGAAGAAATGGAAATGTCCTAAAAAAATTGTGTTGGTGAAGGGGATGGCTGTGTGATTATACCTGGAACCATTGATTTTTAAAATAGGTTGGGTTGTATGATGTGTGAATAAAACTATTTAAAAACAAACAGAAAAAATATATAATGGCAATGAATACATAATTATGTGATGATATTGTGTGCCATTGATTGTATAATTTGAATGGATTGTATGTATGTGAAGATATCTCAATAAAAATATTTTTTAATTATTAAAATACATACCTAAGAAAAAATAATGTTGTCAGTGGCAGTCTTCAGTGCTTAGACCTTTGTGTGATTTCCTCAGACCTCACCTTTCTCAGGGCAGGTCACATCCAGTAACTGATCAACGTGGAAACATAAAGGACTGGCCATTTCAGCCTAACATGACTCTAAAGGTCCATTTTAGCTCCAGAGCTCCCTACTTCTCTCTCTGCTGACCCCTGCTTCCTTCAACTCCATTCTGCAAGTTTTAATCCCAGAGGAACACCCTAATAAACACCCTGCACATTAACTGTATCTCAGAGCCTGCTTTCCAGATATACTAAACCCAAAACTAAGCTTCTGGCTTACTATTGGACAATGGGAGAGATTGAATTTCTGATTATGGGACACTAAGTAAGCATGTGCTCTAAGCTGCCTGTAACGTACTAGATATCACCTGATTCATCAAGCCATAAAATTGGGTGTGTGTAGCAGCACTCCATCTTCAAGTGGAGGTGGTAATGCAAGATTATATTTGAGCGTATCCAGAAAGCTTAAGTATGTTTCATGAGTGGGTGGTTCAATGCACCTGCTCCTGCTACATTGCCACCTCTCTTCCAATCTACATCTATGACCTTCTTGGGTGTTCCCTGTGATCAGATACCTAAAGGAGGGAAATTTTAGTTTGATTCAGAAATGGTTATACACAATAATCTGGCACAAGCCATAAGAAGACTGCTATAGTACTTGACCCCAAGTGGGAATGGCTCTGAATAATATCAGGAAAGGGAGATCCTCATAATAGGAAAGAACTTCAAGTGGTACATCTGACCACTTTTCCCTGAAAGAGTGCTGGCCAGAGGTATGGGCTTGCATTTCTTCATGAGCAGTGGCTGTGAGTCATGGAATTAAAAGGAATAAGATTAAATAATTGGTAATAAGAAGGTCTGATTAAGAGGTATGTTTATGAAACTCTCAGAATGGGGTACAGAGCATATAGATACATGTATTTCATATGAACATACCATGTACAAAGTGGTCATGGCAATAGGGATGGACATTTTGCATAGGTGAAACAAAATGAACATCTCTTCATAAATCTTATCACCTCTACTGAGTGCCAATCTGCCATCAACAGAGACTAATGCTAAAGTCCATACACTCCCCCCAAATAAAATAAAGTCCCTACCCTAGGGAAATATCTAACCATCAGATGTCAGGTTAATTTTATTGGACTCATGGAAGAGACAGTGATTTGACCTAACGTGTATAAACATTTATACTGGATGTGTATTTTCTTTTCATTGTTAATGATCTACAGTCTTTATATGCACATTAAATATGCTAATGTTCAGGGCATTCTTAGCCTCCATATTTTAGTTCAAACATGAATTATTTATACTCTTCTGCTTAAGTTCCCCCTAAGTGAATCTGGAGTCATTCAGGGGCCCCATATATACTCAGAGGAAGAACATAATCAAACCAGGTTTACCCTTGGGTCAGGACCTTTACTTTACTGATTGTTTATACGTGAGAATTAAGTCCTCTTGCTGGCTTATAGCTGCCTCTTGGGTAGAAATTTAGAATTTCTGCCTAAGCCAACACACATATTTGAGTCTATTTACTCAAAGATTTAACATAGAATGCATCTAAACTTCAAGCCATTACAAATTGATAGAATATTTTTTCCTAAGTCTAGACATTCTGTTCACCCCTATTTATCTTATCCAATTTTATCTATATTCTGTGTAAGTTTATTATATCCCTTACCTAAAGGCTAAGTGGCATAACTCAAACCCACAGCTCGAAAAATAGACAGGCAGCTCCTCAATGAAAGCCTTTAAGAGAAGTTTCAAAAGCCTCTTTCCTCTGGATTTCATTGCAAGAAAATCAGCGGTGAAGTCTGTCTGTGGTACTTCTGAGACCAAGTCAATCTAAGTCACAGCAACAATAATTGACAAATGAACCAGTTCTGATGTTATCTTTTTTTTATTACTGCAGATGTAGATTTGCCGATAAATCATGCACAAAATGCAGAGTTTCCATATACCACCTTATTATTAACACTTCTTATGTTATCTTTTCATTTAGGTCTGATAAGGACTTTTTATTGGACAATACTCCAATAATTCTTGGGAAAAATCTGTGAAAAAATGATGTCTCAACTTCAAAACAAGATAAATAAATTTTTAATAATGAATAAGTCACATAAAATGTAAAGTGGTGACAATTTTCCTGAGTTTCCAAAACATCGGATAGTCTGATACAAGCATAAGCATTGCTCCTCTCTCTTCTAAAAGATCTAAAATAGACCCTTCCATAATAACCAAGATCCCCAAAGAACTATACCTTCATGGGGAGCATAAAGGGGGGCAGACCTGTTTTGCATGGAATCTCAAAACACCCAGACCTTCCAGGGAATCTCAAGCTTTGTAATTTAAGTCATAGTGCCCCAAACATTTGGAAGATGCAAATACAAATCCTCTGTGGAGAAGGTACCTTCATCCCAGGCCTCAAATTATTCCTGGAAATTGTTTTTCAAGTACAGTTACAGGCACACAAAGAATCAGGACAACATTTGTGAGAAACAGCTGAAACAGACAAAAGAAAGAGCAGCAGGGCAGGCCACAGTGGCTCAGTGGCAGAGTTCTTGTCTGCCATGCCGGAAACCCTTAGTTCTTTTTGGAATATTTTATGCAATTCCCCGGTGAAGCTGTCTGGACCTGGGCTTTTCTCTGTAGAAAGAGTTTTGATGACTGATTAAGTCTCTTACTCATAACTGGTTTATTGAAATCTTCTAGTTCTTCTTGAGTCAGTGTAGGTAGTTCGTGTGTTTCTAGGAATTTGTCCATTTCAACTAAATTGTCTAATTTATTGGTGTTTAGTTCAAGTATCCACTTATGATTTTTTTCCTTGTTCGGGGTCCATGGTAACGACGCCCTCTCATTTCTGATTTTGTTTATTTGCATCCTCTCTCTTTTTTTCTTTTCCAGCCTAGCTAGTAGTGCATCAATTGTATTGATTTTCTCAAAGAACCAACATTTGGTTTTGTTGATTCTTTCTATTGTTCTTTTGTTCTCCAATTTATTTAATTCAGCTTTAATCTTTGTTATATCTCTTCTTCAATTTGCTTTGGGGTCAGTTTGCTGTTCTTTCTCTAATTATTCCAGATGAGTGGTTCAAGTTCTTTATTTTTCCTCTTTTTTTAATATAGGCATTTAGGGCAATAAATTTCCCTCTCAGTACTTCCTTTGCCACATCTCATAAATTCTGGTATTGTTTTCTCACCTTCAACCTCCAGATATTTACTTATTTCTATGGAAATTTTTTATTTGACCAACTGTGCTGGTTTGAAAGGATGTATGTCCCCTAGAAAAGCCATGTTTTAATCTAAATTCCATTTCATAAAGGCAGAATAATCCCTATTCAATACTGTATGTTTGAAGCTGTAATCAGATCATCTCCCTGGAGATGTAATTTAATCAAGCGTGATTGATAAACTGGATTAGGTGATGACATATCTCCACCCATTTGGGTGGGTCTTGAGAAGTTTCTGGAGTCCTATAAAAGAGGAAACATTTTGGAGAATGAAAGAGATTCAGAGACAGCCAGAGAAGAACGACATAGCCACGAGAAGCAGTGAGCCCACTAGCCAGCGACCTTTGGAGATGAAGAAGGAAAATGCCTCCTGGGGAGCTTCATGAAACAGGAAGCCAGGAGAGAAAGCTAGCATTGACACCATGTTCATCATGTGCCCTTCCAGCTGAGAGAGAAACATTGAACATCACCAGCCTTCTTGAACCAAGGTATCTTTCCCTGGGTGCCTGATTGGGCATTTCTATAGACTTGTTTTAATTGGGACATTTTCTCGGCCTTAGAACGATAAACTCACAACTTATTAAATCCCCCTTTTTAAAAGCCATTCTGTTTCTGGTATATTGCATTCTGGCAGCTAGCAAACTAGAACACCCACTAATTATTTAAAAGTATGTTATTTAATCTCCATGTATTTGTGAAAGTTTTTACTCTTTGGTGGTTGTTGATTTTCACCTTCCTTCCACTGAGATCAGAGAAAGTGCTTTGCACAGTTTCAATCTTATTAAATTTATAGATCTGTTTTGAGTTTTTGTTTTGGCATTAGTTGGTAATCTATCCTGGAAAATTTTCCATGAGCCATAGAGAAGAATGTATAACCTGGTATTTTGGGATATAAAAATATATATATCCCAAAAAATATATATATATATTTGGACCTGATATATATATATACCTGATATATATGTATCAGGTCCAGTTCATTTATCACATTCCTCAAGTTCTCTATTTCCTTGTTGATAGTCTGCCTGGTTGTTCTATCTATATAGAAGAGTGGTAGAGTGAAGTCTCCCTATTGTTCCCTTCAATTTTGTCAATGTTTGCTTCATGTACATTGGAGCTCCTTGATTAGGAGCATAAATATTTATGGTTGTTATTTCTTCTTGGTGTATTGTTCCTTTTATTAATTTGTAGTGTCCTTCCTTGACTCTTATAACATCTTTATATTTGAAGTCTATCTTATCTGATGTTAGCACAGCTGCTCCTGCTTTCTTTTATAGCTTGCATAGAAGATCTTTTTCCATCCTGTCACTTTCAATCTATTTATATCCTTGGGTCTAAGATGAGTCTCCTGTAAGCAGCGCATAGATGGATCATATTCTTCTAATAGATATATTTCAATTGGTAAGTTTAGTCAATTAACATTCAAAGTTTTTTCTGTAAAGGCTGTTCTTGAATCGACCGTCTTATCCTTTTAGTTTTTGTCAGATCTATATGTTCTTTTCCCTCTCTCTCTCTTTATCCTTTAAGTTACCCTTACTGATATTCTTCAGTTTTGTGCTATTTTCCAGACCTCTCTCTCCTATCTATTTCTTTTTCTTTTTTTTTAGCCATCAGAACTTTCTCTAGAATTTCTGGTAGGGCAAGTCTCTTGGTGACAAATTCTCTCAGCCTTTGTATGAGATTTTAATCTCTTTCTCAATTTTGAAGGATAACTTGACTTGATAAACAATTCTTGTCTGGAAGTCTTTCTCATTCAGGATCTCAGATATATCATACCACTGCCTTCTCACCTCCATGGTGCCTTCTGTGTAGTCTGAACTCAGTCTTATGTGGTTTCCCTTGTGTATTATAACTAGAACACCCTGTATGTAGTGGATCATTTTTCTCTTGCTGATTTCAGGACTTTCTGCGTGTTTTTGGCAGTTTGATTAGTATGTGTCTTTGGAATATGTGCATTTGGATTTTTTCTATTTGGGGTTCATTGGAATTATTTTATGTGCAAATTTATGTATTTTATAAGATTTGGGAGCCCCCCCCCCATTATCTCTTCAACTGTCCTTCCTAGCCCTTTACTCTTCTTTTCTCCTTTTGGGACACCAATGATTCTTATATTTGTTCTCTTCATGTTGACCATTATTTCCCTGAAATCCTGTTCTATTTTTTCCCTATCTTTCTTGCCATTTGTTCTTTGGTACATTTGAGTTCAGTTGTCCCATCTACTAGCTCACTTATTCTTTCTTCTGCCTCTTCACATCTGCTGGTGTGTGTCTCTAGTACATTTTTAATTTGGTGTAAAGTATCTTTCCATCTCCAAGAGATCTGCTGTTTTTCTATTTATTC
This sequence comes from Tamandua tetradactyla, assembly GCF_023851605.1. Classification (NCBI taxonomy): domain Eukaryota; kingdom Metazoa; phylum Chordata; class Mammalia; order Pilosa; family Myrmecophagidae; genus Tamandua; species Tamandua tetradactyla. The sequence continues at coordinate 21,385,690 of NC_135346.1, forward strand.
TTTCAAATTCTTCTTCATGCTCCCCCAGCATCTTCTTGATATCCTTTATGTCATTATGAATGACCTTGGTTAGTTATTCCAAACTCCTTGTCCCCTCTGGTGTTTTAATTTGGTCATTTGGCTGGGCCATACCTTCCTGAATCTTCATTGCTTCATGATTTTCTGTTGTATTTGGGGCATCGGTTTACCTTGATGAGGTTATTTTGCAAGTTGATTTCCTTGATGTGTCTAAGGTTTTGTATTTGCTCGGGTTTGCCTTGAAGGCCCTTGCCTCTTCCCAACTGTGGCAGCTGCTGAGAAAGATGGCATGGGGTGGGGGCGGCTATTCTCAGCACCCATCATGGCAGCTATTCTTATGCCCGGTGGGTGGGCTATTCTCTGTGCTTGAGGGGGTGGCTATTCTCATGCCTGGCAGGGTGGCTGTTCATGGTGCCTGCATAATGGCTGGTCCCAGTGGGAAGAGGTGGTGCTTCTCATTCCCTTGGGGAACCAGCCTGTTATGCCTGTGGGGGAGAGGCTCCAGCCTCTGTGACTTAGGAAATACACATTTCTATGTGGTATCTAGGCTGTTCCACCATACCAGACTGGTGTATAATGTGTCCAGTCACTGAGGTCTCCCAAACACTTGCTCTATACAGTTTCTAGCTATTTGTTAGCTGGCCTAGAGGATAAACTACATTCTCCTCCTCACTATGCTGCCATCTTGTCCCCTCCTATTTGCTTTTAATTATTGAAATATTTGTCTCTAAGTATGTTACCTTATTTAAATGCTTTTGATTTGTACTATCCTGTATCTATCTCTCTTTCTATCCATGCTTATTTTTGGGCTGATTTTTTTTTATTCAATTTTTTCTTCTACTGAGCTAGAAGTTTTTTGCTCTTTTACTATTGTTTTTCTGGATACCCTAGTAATATCCAGATATCCATGCAAAATGCATGATCAGCATGCATTTTTTTAACTTGCTATTGTTAATTGGTAATTTTACCCTTCTTGGAGAGTGTAAGGAATTTAGGACTTCTTAACTCCATACACTTTCCTTCAGCTTTATGCCATTATTACCTTCTATTTTGCTATAAATATTTTAAAATCAAGCAAACATTATTTTTGCTGTTGTATTAGTATAAGTGTATGTATATTATACAACATGAAAAATGTGTATGCAGATCAAATAAATTGCATTTGGCAAAACCATTGTATTCTGAAAAAGTTTTAATATGTAGAATATATAATATATATTACATTATATATCATAAATATTATAGATAATATATATATAATTTTGTTCATTATTTCTTCCTTCCTTCAGCTTCAAACTTATTTCTGGGATTATGTGCTTCTACTGAAACACTTTTGGTATTTTCTTTAAAGTAGATTTGCTGGTTACAAGTTCTATCGATTTTTGCTTTGCTGAAAATATCTTCATTTCCCCTCATTTGAAGGATATTTTCATGGAGTATAGAATTTGATGGCAATAATTATCTTCTTTCAGCTACTGCCCTGTACATTTGAAATTATTTCAAAATAAAAAGGTTTTTTTAACAAAATCTTAGGAAAGACTTCCTGGTCACTTGGACTTGAAACGTGGTTATCTGGCCCTACAAAAACTCAGCTTGGCTGTTACCAAAGAACAGTCACTGGCTTTTTTATAATCCTGAAATCACAGATACTAATTGCCTGGACCTGGCTGTAGGCAAAAATCTGATGCACTCTGCTATGGGTTGTTTTGGCCTCAGCCTGAGCTGTGTTAAACTGAAAGGAAGCACAAGCTCAATAAACAGAACTCAAACTCTGGGACTCCTGCAGATGTAGAATATCCCTTTGTGAGCTCTAAACAGTGAAAACATCATGGATGCTGGCTGAATCATCTGGGTCACTTGCAGATGCCCATGACTTATTCTTTGATGGGGCCGTCTGAAGTTGAGGTGTTGATTGCCTCTATATTTCTGATACAGAGACTGATTGCATTCCTAAACTTGTGATTACTATTGAAAACTGCAAGTTGGGAGAGGACATATCATGCCAGATGTGATTGCCTCCACCTACTCCTGAGAAATAAGACTCTGTAATTTGGAGCTGCCCACTGCTGTTGACTTCTTGTATTTGGCTTCAGGATTAGTTGCATTTTGCAACAATAAACTAATATACTCCTCTTGCCTGGTATATACACTTTAGCAATAAGGGAATTTGATTGCTAAATGTAGCCATTCCCAGAAAGAGATTGATCTTATCCAGGCTTCTAACTGGATACTGATGGGGGGGTGGTGGAAGTAGTGGGAGGCTATGTAGGCCCCTTTTTAAATGTTTCAAAAATTCAGGATTTTATCTTGACCAATTCCTTAATATGATGGGTCTTTCTGCTTAAGCTGTACAAAAATGTTTTTCTGTGAAAATGCTTTTGTTTCTTGAATACAACCCTTACAGGTGAAAGGTCTCCCAGGAGGGGAGAGTAGGGGATGGTTGAAACATTATGAAGTTATGATTACTGAATGGAACACACTGACTTTGTAACAGTGGAGAGAAAACAAATAAACCAGTGCCTGGGGAGGTGTGAGCAGGGAGGAGTCGGGCTTTCACCATCCTTGTTTTTTCAGAATTATGCCTGGAAGCTTTCCCCTTTTCCTGAAAGAAAATTCCCTATGCAGCCTTTCCAAGCTGTTTGCAAGCACTTTGAATTCAAATGACCTGTTCAGCCTATGATCACACCTGACATGCTGAATACTGGATAACACGGGATGGCCACAGCTTCTCCATCTTTCATGCAGCACCTCCAGACATCATCCATACTCATGGGGTGAATGAACAGATGGCATAGACAAGCCAAACTGTTTGGAATTGTCTCAGACCATTTCTCTGAAACCAATCACTAAACTGAATCATTTGGATGGAACTGACAGTCCTGAGGTGGGAGTCCCCACAGTGGGAGACCACTTCAGAGGACTTATTAATCTGTTCTACTCAAGAAATGTAAGTCCCGCTTGGGGTGCCCTAACAATGTAAACTCCTTATTTCTAGGAGTACCATATGCACTCTCTGGGATAGTATTTCTTCTGTGTGTGCCCTGACTATCATGATGCTTCATGAGCCCTCAAAGGTATTCAGGTTCGCTTCAATTTATTGGTCAGAATTGGATTGTGCTTGAATTGATGCCTCAAGCCAGGTAAAAGACATAGGACTTTTTAAGATAGACCTTTATCTTAATTTGGGTCATTAGGATTTGTTTTAGCTGGCTAAATCTAGGACTCCTGGAGTGCATGACTGAGGCCAAAACTGCAGGTTGGTCTCACCCTTTTATGTGACATCCTACTGATAATAAGTTTTCTGTAAAGATAGTGGCCAAGGAGGTAGACTGTACAGAAAGGAGGCAACACAGTAGACCTGAGACTGCTCTCCTTAGAAAGTCCTGTTTATGAAGGTTGGCCCTTGTCTGGCATTTGGAAACTCAGATTTTGGGAGTGTTTCCATCATTCCAGAAGATAAGGGCTATTTACTGTGCCTAAACGGTATGTAGAGTACAACAATGTGATTTATTCTGAACACCTGCTTTCCTCCTGATAGTCTAGAATTTTTAATGCTTAGCTGAGAATGAAAATCCTGGACTCAAGCTTGGCTCAGCCAAGATTCCCTGGCAGAGAACACTTCCAACATGTTGTCACAATTCAGTGCTGGAGAAATTGAGTGCACCTGTGTGTCTCCAAAGGCGGAAGACTCTTGGAAGCTTGCGCCTGCTTTTCTCCAGACTTTACCCCATGCACTTTTTCCCTTTCCTGATTTTGCCTTGTGTTCTTTCATTGTAATTAATCATATCCTTGAGTACGACTATACACTGAGTCCCGTGAGTCTTTCTAGAAAATCAACAAGCCTGGGAGTGGTCCTGAGGACTCTTGGCACGAAATTTTCTCACTGGTTCCCTGACCTGTAGAGTAAGGGACATTCTATTCAATGGGCCAAGTGGAAACCCCTGAAATTTCTCTCTCTCTAGCTAAGATAGTAAATCATAAGCAATACTACATCTTAAGAGGAATCTAGCTAAGCACTACTACCTAAAACTTAAAGTATGCAAAGTTGGTAGTTGGTAGTCTTCATCATATCCCCATTTAATTTGGCTGTTCAGCCCCTGCAAAAACTAGATAGATCACAGTGATGGCAGTAGACTGCAACATATTTAATCAAGTGGTAGCTTCAATTGCAGCAGCCATGCCAGATGTGGTATGTTTACTGGGGCAGAGCAATGTAACCTTTGTTATTTGGTATGCAGCTATTGATCTGGTAAATTCATTCCTCTCAAATTTTTTTCATTGAATAAGATCAATAGCAGTTCTTCTCATAACCAGGCAACAGAAAACCTTCACTGTCTTACCCTAGATCTCTGTTAACGCTCTTGCTTTCTTTCATAACATACTCAACAACTTGAACATTCAGCAGAACACCACTATATTGATGACATCATGCTAATTGGACCTACTGCACAGTAAGTGGCAAGTACCCTAGATGGCCTAGCAGGACACATGCATGTCAAAGCATGAAATACAATCCCAATGAACAGTCATGAATCTGCCACATCAGCAACGATTCTAGGGGTTTGAGGCATGCCAGGAAATACCTTCTGAGGTGTTGTATTTACAAGTTGTTGTATCTTGTATCTCTTGCCACTAAAAATAGAGACACAGTCTCTTGGGGGCCTCTTTGGGTCTTAGAGGGAGCATATGCCATGTGTGCTATCAGGTTCGATCTGGGCCTGTTGGAGAAGAAGGATATGCAAGAGGCCCAAGATGTGGCACTAGTAAAACCCATGTGACCTCGCCAATCTGATGTTGTTAGAAGTATCTGCAGTGGATAGAGTTGCTGTGTGTGAAGTTTCTGGAAAGCCCCAATAAAAGAGTTACAGTGCAGACTTCAGGGTGCAGACCCATGCTTTCTCCAGCAATGACTTTTGTGTGTTCATAGACTGATCCTTTTGTGCTCCTTAGTCTTGGCAAAGATTGAGAGGTTGACTATGAGAAACCAAATGACCATTCTATTAGAGCTTCCCATCATGGGCTTAGTATTATCAGATCCACTAACTCAATGTTGTGTAGGTGTGGGAGCATTCCTTTGTAAGACAGAAATAGTAAGTTCCAGATTGGTCCCAAGCAAGTCCTGAAAGAATTTTATGGAAAGGTGATCTAGACTCCATGGCACCTACCTCTGTTACAGCAAAGCCTCTCCAAACTCATATGTATGATTTCACAAGATTCTCTATGACCAACTGACAAAGGAGAAAAGAATGTAGCCCAAGTTCACATTAGTAGGTACATATGTCGCTGCAAGCCAAAAATTTTAACTGTCAAATTACTGCGCTAAAGGACGATGGGAAGGCAAATCTTCCAAATAAGCAGAGATGTAAGCCACAGTCTTTTCATACACTTTGTATAGAAAGAGAAATAACCTCTCTTTGGATATACATCAATGGCTGAGCAGTGGCAAATGAGTTGGTTGGTTGGTCTAGCACCTGGAAGGAACAGGGTTGTTATATCATACAAGAAAACTGGGGAAGAAATTTATTGAAGGACTAGGAAGTGGACAAAAAGCAAGAATATTTTTGCGTCTCATATTAATGCTCACCATTGTATTCTGCCAGAGGAGAGGTCTTCCACAATTAGGTGGCGCAGCTAACTTGTTCTGTGAGCATCAGCCAGTCCCTTTCCCCAACCATCAGTTCTAGTGCAATGAATCAATGGGCAGAGGAGCCCTGGGGGTAGAAATCAAAGCTATCCATTGCCACAATAGCCTGGGCTTCTTCTCACCATGGCTGATCTAGCTGTTGCCACCTCGGAATGCCCAAATGGCCAGCAGAAGAAAGCTGAGTCTTGTTGCCATTCCTTGAAGAAACCAGCCTACCACTTACTGGCAGGTGGATTACATCACATCCCTCCAACTTTAAGTAGGGCAGTAATTTATCCTGACTGGTATTAATATCTACTCTAGAAAGAGGTTTACTTCCTTTCTCCGCTATGCCTCTGATAGTAAAATCATCCAAAGGCTTACAAAATGTCTGATCTATGAATGTAGTATTCTTCAAAACTTTGCCTTCGACTGAGGGGTCTGTTTGTAGCGAACAGGATGCGTCAATGGGTACATAATCAAGAAATCTGCGGTTTATCATGTATACCATTACCCCAAGAAACAACCAGAAACAACCTTAGTATATTCCACTGTGGTCTAATAGAAAGCTCTGCTATGGCACTGGCTTAGGATATCACCCTGAAAGCTTGGGGAGCTGACCTTGAGAATGCAGTTTATGAGCTGAACCAACAACCATGTCCCAAGTAACTAGGAAACACAGACCCATGAAATAAGGGATAGAATTAGATTAACCCCTCTCACCAATTCTTTCAGTCATATAATTGCAACATTTTTGTTTCCCATATATGAAATATTTAAGCTCCGCTAGGAACCTGGCTATCACCTAGTCATATTAGGCTGCTCCTACCAGTGGACAAACAGGCAATGGGGAGCTAGTGTTTGTGGTAGTAACTGACTCTGATTACGATGATGAACTTGGATTGCTGTGACATGACTGGTACAAGAAGGAGTAAGCCTGGATCTCAGGAGATTCACTAGGACAACTCTTAGGGTTTCCATTCCTAGTGTCAGTAGTAAATGGGCAATGAAGAAACCACAGTCTGACAAGGATAAGGCAAATGAGGGCAGAGACCTATCAATGAAAAATGTCTTGTATTTTCACCAGCACAAAACCTACACCAGACCAAATTTAGAAAGTTAGAATGAATGGTGGAGCAGGGAGATGACGAATATTGATTATTCTCCCATCCCAGGGACTGGCTGGGGAAGCAATAACTGTCTCTTGTTTTACTAACCTTCTTACCTTAAATCTTTTCAGATATGTATTTGGCTACATCTTAAAGGAAAATCTTTTATAGCTTGGACTTACTCTTTCTTTCTCAGATAAGAGAATGGAAGGTACAAGCAGATTTAAGTGGTACAATGAGTGGACACTATTAGGTCCTTCTTATGTTCCATTTTAGATCCTCTCAGCCTTGGCTAGCTCATGTTCCAGATGTGTCTGAGGGAGGCCAAGCCCATGTGGGCATTAACAGACTTTACATAGATGCAAGCTGACAGTACCTGTCACATCATGACTGTGTCATATGTCTTTTGACTCCCACCCCAGGACAATTTGTTGAAACCAATGACTCAGATGCCATGGGCACCTGTTCAGCAGCCACACCTGCACAATCCAGAAGTGTGAGGCAATTAATGCTACTTGTATAGTTCCACTGGGAGGCAGGAGATAGAAAATAAACACCCCATCCTCCCACACCCCAAACTATCTATCATGAGATGCAGTATATATGACTTCTTAGAGACATGGGATTAAGAAATCAATTGTATGTGACTGTGTGATTGTGAAAACCTTGTGTCTGATGCTCCTTTTATCTACCATATCAACAAAAGAATAGAACATATGGAATAAAAATAAATAATAGGGGGAATAAATGTTAAAATAAATTTAGTTTGAAATGCTAGTGGTAAATGAAAGCGAGGGGTAAGGGGTATGGTATGTATAACTTTTTTTCTCTATTATCGTTTTATTTCTTTTTCTGTTGTCTTTTTGTTTCTTTTTCTAAATCGATGCAAATGTTCTAAGAAATGCTGAATATGCAACTATGTGATGATATTAAGAATTACTGATTATATATGTAGAATGGAATGATATCTTATTGTTTTGTTTGTTTGTTGTTAATTTTTTTAATTAATTAAAAAAAGAAATCAATTGTAATTGGTAGAAACCAGTTCAATATTGCATCCTTAAATTGGCTCTTCCTCCCTTCCTGCTACACTCTGCTATTTCCTTCTTTCCTAATAAACTAGTAGCACTTCCTAATAAACTAGTAGCATATAAGACCTTTGTCTTGGCTCTGCTTTTGGGGGAGCTAAGGCTTAAATGGCTATATTTTGTGTAATAAATGGAGGCATAAAACATACATTCATATTTGTATAATGTGCATTCAAACATTATCATGATAAACAAAAACTATTTTCAAAATAGATTAAAGGGAAAATTTACTGGATTATTTTTATAAAAATAGAGAAAGCATTTGTTGAAGTTCTCTATGATGGGGGAAAAACTCATTAAACTAAGAATATAGATGAACTTCCTTAATCTTTAAATGGTATCCATCAATAATATAGAAAAATAAAGATAAATTGTAAAGTGCTAAAAGCTTTCCTCTGAGATTAGACACAAGACAGAGACACCTACTGTCTTAGGTTTCCAGGACTGCTATAATAAATACCACAGATTGGTTGGTTTAAACAATAGGAATTAATTGTCTCAAAGTTTTGGAGATTAGAAGTCCAAAATCAAGGATTTGGAAGAATCGTGCTTCCTCTGAAGTCGGGAGCATTCTGGTGGTGATTTACCAGCAATCCATTATGCAATCTCTGGCTCCATCACGTGGCCATCTTCTCGTACTACTGTGTCCAATTTCCTCTGCTTCTACGGACTCAAGTTATATTGGATTAAGACCTACCCTGATTCAGTGTGGTCTCATCTTAACTAATAATATCTTCAAATGTTTTATTTACAAATAGGTTCACATCTACCATAGTTAAGACTTGAATATGTCTTTGTGGGGACCATGATTCAACCCATAACATCCAATACTTTATCTGACATTGTACTGGAGATCTTGGCCAGCATGGTAAGACAAACAAGTACAAGTTATGTAGCTTGGAGAGGAAGAAACAAAGGGTAATTATTTGCAGATGACATTAAGAAGTCCAGAAAATCCATAAGTACCTACACATTAAATATTATAATTTAAAAATTTTAGTAAGGTTGCTGAATCTGAAAAATCAATATAAAAATAAATTTATTTTTGATTGACATCTTAAATAAAAATTTACATTTTAAATAAAGATAAATTGACATTTTAAATAAAAGTCCAATTCACAATTTAAAAAAATCAAGTAGCTAGAAATAAGTCTAACTAATAAAGACTTTATGGGGAAGACAAGTGACTTTCTTACGAGACATAAAGATTATTCAATTCAATAAGTGGAGAAATATATATTATGTTCATGAATTGGAAGATTTCAATATTTTTAAATTTAAAATTTAAAAATTGTATAATTCTTCTCTTCTCCCCAAATTTATAGTCAATGCAATTTGACTGAAATTTCTTATGCTAAGTGTGCATGTGTAATTTTATATATATTATGTACATATATGAAAATGCAATAGTCAAAGACTAAAGGATAGTGGATCTTTATCAAATATCAAAAATTATTTAAAATCATGAGTGTCTCCATTTTTTCTGGAAATGGAGCAAAAATATAAAACATAACACCTATACTTCACTTTTTAAAAAAGCACTCTATTAAATAGGAATTAGTGGATAGTTCTTTGAAATGATAAAATATCTATATTTAAGTAAAAAAAACAGTATCTTATTTAATAGGGATTAATATTTAACACTGTATTAGAGGTATTAGCCAAAGCACCTAGACATGGGAAGAAAAGTGAAGGCACAAAATTAGAAAAGAAGAGATTAAACTATCTCTATTTACAGATGATATGAGAGTTAATCATGAAAACATAAAAAGTATTGTTTATCAAACAATAAAAGAACTCAAAAGATGAGGATATAAAGTTATCATACATAATAAGAAGGCTACATATACAAACAAAAACTAACTAGCAAATACAATGGGAGAGAATTTTATAATAGCAATGAAAAATATAAAATGCTTTGGGATAAATTTATCAAGAAATGTGCAAAATCCATACAAGTAAAACATTAAATTACTCTGAAAAGACACAAAAGTAAACTTAAACAAATGAAGACATTCCTTGTTCTTGAATAGAACAACTCAATATCAAGAATACGCCAGTTATCCCTAACTTATTTCACAAACTGAGTGAAATCCTAATTTAAAAAATCAAGTTTGATTCTGGAGCTAGATGGAGTTTTAGTTTATACGGAAAAGTAAACATGATGTAAATTAGAGAGACCCTGAAGCAGCGTAAGGAGGTGAGAACGACCCCCAGACCTAGCAAACCCAGGCACCACTGCATGCCCGTGTCCGATGCCTGTGTCCCACCAGCGTCACCACCATGCCCCAGAGAAAGTCCAAAGGAGTTACTAAAGGAGATAAAGTCAAGGTAACAGACAAACCACAGAGAAGATCTGCAAGGTTATCTGCTAATCTTGCTTCTCCAAAGCCAGAACCCAAGCCTAAAAGACCCCTGGAAAAAAAAGGGAGAAGGTACCCAAAGGGAAAAAGGGCAAAGCTGATTCTGGCAAGGACGGGAATAACTCTGCAGAAAATGGAGATGCCAAAGTAGACCAGGTACAGAAAAGCTCAAGATCATGGATATGTCGAGTGAAATGTGTGCATTTTTGATAACTGGTGACTGTACAGTTTGAAATACTATTTTTTATCAAATTTTATAAAAATGAAGAAATTTGTTTTACTTTTTTTTAAGTTACGTTAGCACACAACACTTCATCGTTTTTTGGGAAGAGGCAAATGTCAATAATAGAACTTCTTCAAAGTTGGATTAATGTGGTAGAAAACACCTTTCCCCAATTGTTTTGAGAGACTTCATCTTTACTCCCAGGATATGGGATTCTTTGATGCTGACGCGCATTAGCCACCTTGGAACAAAAGTCTTGTGGTATGGAAAACCTAGAATTCATTTTTGTGTCCTCATGTCCTCTTCTTCTTGTCAGCCTTCAGCATAGGCTTGACTCCCTTAAACCTGTTGGGGTCTGATCCCCCCAAATTACCAGAATGTCAGGCAATCTGGACTTTCTAGTGATGCCCTGAAGATAGCATTCCACAAAAGAGCAGCAAGTCCTTGTTTGGGTTGTGGATCTTCAAACTGATCGTTCTGCCATTTTAATTTCATTTCCTGGAAGTCAGGGTTGACTTGTGAAAAGTTTTCAGACAACATGCTAAATGTGAAATGTCAGCCCTCACTCTAAACTTCCCCTGTTCAGAGCATCAGATGAAGACTTCATTGGATTTTATGGTGGCTCTCTGAATTTGGTAGTCCACTGAAGAGGGGAGTTTGAAAGTTGTTGTATACTGTTGACAGCTGTCTGCTGGTGCCCTGCCTGAGACACTATTATCTTTAATAAGGCTGAATACAGTTTGACTTGGAAAAAAATTAGGGGAACCCTGCAACAAGAAAAGCACTGGGGGGAAAATACCCCGTCTGACTTTATAACTTACTATAAATCTTCTATAACTAAAACAATATGGTACATCTGATTCATGAATAAATAGACCATAAAAAAGAACAACAAAAAAAACCCCTCAAAAGTGCATATGGAAATACATATATTAATGAAGCCATTTGCCTATGGGGGTGGGTGGAAACAGAGAGGAGAGAGAGATAGGGAAGAGAATGGGACATTTATGAGTACTTTTATTTTTGAACTGCTTTAATGTTTTGCATATTCAAAAAAATCAAAACAATAAAAATGAATACATAAAACCAAGACAGAATAAAAATAGAAACTAATGGTTTAAATAAAAATAGAAACTAATGATTTAAAGCTAAGGAAAAACTGAACCTTAATAAATGGTGTTGAAACATGTGATAGCCATTTGGGACAAGATTAAATTAGATCCATATCTCAAACTTCACACCCCTTTACAGTGGAAAAAAATTGGTGAACACAACTATGATGGTTTTAAGCTGTTATAACCAGCTGTTATAACCCAGAAAAAGCCATGTTCTTTTAATCCATTCCTGTGAATGCAGATGTGCTGTAGGTGGGACCTTTTTGTTAGGTTATTTCAATGGAGATATGACCCATTCCATTCTAGGTGGGTCTTAATCCTTTTACTGGAGTCCTTATGAGAGGATAAAGACAGAGAAAAATCCCAAAGAGCTCAGAGAGAAACATCTAGAGAACGCTGGAGAGAAGGAGCCCCCACAGAAGTTGAGAGACAAGGATACCCCTAGTGAGAAGCTGAGAGAGCCACAGAAGCCAGAAGCTGAAAGCAACAAAACTATCCAAAAGATGGACAGCAGACATTGTCCATCTGCCTTCCCATGCGACAGAGGTGTCACAGATGCCGGCAGCCTTTCTTCAGAGAAGGTATCCTCCTGTTGATTCCTTAATTTGGACATTTTCATGGCCTTAGAATTGTAACCTGCAAGTTGATAAATCCCCATTGTTAATAACCAATCCATTTCTGGCATATTGCATTTCGGCAATTTTAGCAAACTGAAACAACCACCTTAACCAAATGATCAAATGTTATGTGACCAACAGTGAAACAAACATTACCTGCCCTTGATTTGATGCACTGTAAATAGCACTGCATCATCCATGTAACATTCCTACAAAAATTTGTTTAACATGAGTTCAACTGGATCAGTAATATAAATATTAAAAAGGAATCCCTTGGCGGGCCGCGGTGGCTCAGCGGGCAAAGTGCTTGCCTGCTATGCCGGAGGACCTCGGTTCGATTCCCGGCCCCAGCCCATGTAACAAAAACGGAGAAACAGAATACAATAAAACAAGAAAATGTTTAAAAATGTTTCCCTTTCTTCCTTCCTTCCTTCCTTCTATCCTTCCTTCCTTCTCTCTGTCTTTAAAAAAAAAAAAAAAAAAAAAAAAGGAATCCCATACAGATACTAGAAGATAGCAAGAGCACATTTCTTTACAACCTATGTATGGGAAATAGCTTCCTAACTATAATTAAAATTCCAGATACAATAAAAGAAAAGATTATTTCATGTCTCATACTTAACAGATCAGCAAAATTCAAAAGTTTTATGCTGTTTATGAGGCTGTAGGGAAACAGGCACTCTCATATATTGTCAGTGGGAATATAGATTGTTACAAACTCTGTATTAGTTAGGGTTCTCTAGAGAAACAGAATCAACAGGGAACATTCACAAATGTAAAATTTATAAAAGTGTCTCACGCGACCGTGGGAACGCAGAGTCCAAAATCCGCAGGGCAGGCTGTGAAGCTGAAGATTCCAGTGGAGGGTCTGGAGGAACTCTGCAGGAGAGGCTCGCCAACTGAAGCAGGAAGAGTACCTGCCTCTTCTGAATCCTCCTTAAAAGGCTTCTTGTGATTAAATTAAGCATTACTAAATGCAGAAGACATTCCCCTTTGACTGACTACAAATAGAATCAGATGTGGATGCAGCTGACATGATCATGATTTAATTCTATGAAATGGCCACATCACAACAGACAGGCCAGCACTTGCCCAATCAGACAAACAGGTACCACCACTTGGCCAAGTTGACACATGAACCTGACAATGACAGTCCACCCCTTGTCAACTTGGCAGCTATACAGACCTCCTCAAACCATACTCAATTTCTAAATAAAAAACAATAAAGCACACATTTTTTTCTTTCACCTAACAATATTCAACAGTCCTGCATATAACTGGAAACACATTAAATCTCTCCAGAATAGGGTGCAAAGCCTTGGGTAATATTCATTCTTAAACTTGATATCTTACAACTTAAATAGTATAACTTGAACAAAACAGCATTACAGTCCTCATTTCTGTACTTGATCACGTGGTCAAATTTATTTATCACTACCTTCTTCCACTACCCACTCCATGTTCCCTTTACCCTCAGCAAGCCCTTCAGCTGGCCATGGTTCTTTGCCTGGTGGGGTGACCCAAATCTTCAATCCTGAAGTTTTAGAGCCATTGGTAGTCCTGCCTGGATTGGGTTGTTGCAATTTTTCATTGATTTTAATCACAGGGCATGGTAGTACTAAAAGACGTCCTAGGGTATTTCCTATATTCCAAGAAAACTCTTCTTTCCCTCCATTGTGTAGTTGCACTCCTACTTCCCCCTGATAGTCATGGTCAGTCACCCCAAACAATAATGTAATCCCCTTCTTGGCTTGTTGATCCAGGGGCATAAGTAGCCCAAAGTGACCAGGTGGCAGTCTTAGATTCCAATTCAATGGAATCATTATTGTTTCTCCTGGTGGAAGCACTCCTCAGTTTGGAACTAAAACCTGTAGACCAGCAGAGCTCAGGGTTGCAGGGACAGGAAGTAAAAATTTTCCTAGTGGATCACTAGGGGTAATAGTGAGTGGTACCACTCCCATTTCCACCCCTTGGTTCCTGGACCCATGGATCCTGGCTATGGGAGAAACAGCACCATACAGCAGATGCTGATTCAGAGCATACACAGCTTCCTGGAGAACATTACCCCAGCCCTTCAAGGTATAGCCACTTAGTTGGCACTGTAATTGAGTTTTCAAAAGGTCATTCCACCGTTCTATCAATCCAGCTGCTTCTGGATGATGGGGAACATGGTAAGACCAGAGAATTCCATGAGCATGTGCTCATTCCTGCACTTCATTTGCTGTGAAATGTGTTCCTTGATCAGAAGCAATGGTGTATGGAATACCAAGACAATGGATAAGGCATTCTGTAAGCCCACGGATGGTAGTTTTGGCAGAAACATTGCACGCAGGGAAAGCAAACCCATATTCAGAATATGGGTCTAATCCAGTTAGAACAAATCGCTGCCCCTTCCATGAAGGGAGTGGTCCAATATAACCAACCTGCCACCATGTAGCTGGCTTGTCACCTCAGGGAATGGTGCCATATCGGGGCTGAGTGTGGGTCTCTGCTGCTGGCAGATTGGGCACTCAGCAGTGGCTGTAGCCAAGTTAGCCTTGGTGAATGGAAGTCCATGTTGCTGAGCCCATGCATAACCTCCATCCCTACCACCATGACCACTTTATTTATGAGCCCATTGGGCAATGACAGGAGTTGCTGGGGAAAGAGGCTGACTGGTATCCACAGAATGGGTCATCTTATCCACTTGATTATTAAAACCTTCCTCTGCTGAAGTCACCCTCTGGTGCACATTCACATGGGACACAAATATGTTCATGTTTTTAGCCCACACAGAAAGGTCTATCCACATGCTTCTTCCCCAGACTTCCTTGTCACCAATTTTCCTATGGTTTTTCCAAGTTCCTGACCATCCAACCAAACCATAAGCAACAGCCCATGAGTCAGTATACATACACACCTCTTGCCAGTTCTCCTTCCAAGCAAAATGAACAACCAGGTGCACTGCTTGAAGTTCTGCCCACTGGGAGGATTTCCCCTCAGCACTGTCTTTCAAAGACACCCCAGAAAGGGGTTGTAGGGCTGCAGCTGTCCACTTTTGGGTGGAGCCTGCATATCATGCTGAACCATCTGTAAACCAGGCCCGAGTTTTCTCTTTCTCAGTCAATTCGCTGTAAGGAACTCCCCAAGAGGCCATAGCTCTGGACTGGGAAAGAGAAGGTAATGTGGCAGGAGTGGAGACCATGGGCATTTGGGCCACTTCCTGGTATAACTTATTTGTGCCTTCAGGACCTGCTCTGGTCCTATCTCATATATACCATTTCCATTTTACAATAGAGTGCTGCTGCACACACCCAACTTTATGGCTTGGTGGGTCAGACAACACCCAGCTCATGATAGGCAACTCAGGTCTCATGGTAACTTGGTGGCCCAAGGTTAAGCGTTCAGTCTCCACTAAGGCCCAGTAGCAGGCCAAAAGCTGTTTTTCAAAAGGAGAGTAGTCATCTGCAGCAGATGGTAAGGCTTTGCTCCAAAATCCTAAGGGTCTGCATTGTGATTCTTTTATAAGGGCCTGCCAAAAGCTCCAGACAGCATCTCTATTTGCCACTGACACTTCCAGCTCCATTGGATCTGCTGGATCATATGGCCCAAGTGGCAGAGCAGCTTGTACAGCAGCCTGGACCTGGCACAGAGCCTCCTCTTGTTCAGGTCCCCACTCAAAATTAGCAGCTTTTCTGATCACTTGATAAATGGGCTGGAGTAGCACACGCAAATGAGGAATATGTTGTTGCCAAAATCCAAACAGACCAACTAGGCATTATGCCTCTTTTTTGGTCATAGGAGAGGCCAGATGCAGCAACTTATCCTTCACCTTAGAAGGGATATATCGACATGCCCCACACCACTGGACACCTAGAAATTTCACTGAAGTGGAAGGCCCCTCTATTTTTGCTGGATTTATCTCCCATCCTCTGACACACAAATGCCTTACCAGTAAGTCTAGAGTAGTTGCTACTTCTTGCTCACTAGGTCCAATTAACATGATATAATCAATATAATGGACCACTGTGATGTCTTGTGGGAGGGAGAAATGATCAAGGTCCCTGAAGACAAGATTGTGACACAGGGCTGGAGAGTTGATATCCCTGAGGTAGGACAGTGAAAGTATGTTGCCGACCTTGCCAGCTGAAAACAAACTGTTTCTGGTGGTCCTTACTAATAGCTATTGAGAAAAAAAGCATTTCCAGATCAATAGCTGCATACCAGGTACCAGAGGATGTATTTATTTGCTCAAGCAATGATACCACATCTGTAACAGCAGCTGCAATTGGAGTTACCACCTGGTTGAGCTTATAATAGTCCACTGTCATCCTCCAAGACCCATCTGTTTTCTGCACAGGCCAAATAGGAGAGTTGAATGGGGATGTGGTGGGAATCACCGCCCCTGCATCCTTCAAGTCCTTAAGAGTGGCAGTAATCTCTGCATTCCCTCCAGGAATCCTGTATTGCTTCTAATTTATTATTTTGTTGGGTAGGGACAGTTCTAGTGGCTTCCACTTGGCCTTTCCCACCATAATAATCCCTCACTGCACAAGTTAGAGAGCCAATGTGGGGATTCTGCCAGTTGCTCAGTATGTCTATATCAATTATATGTTCTGGAACTGGGGAAATAACTACAGAATGGGCCCGGGGTCCCACTGGACCCACTGTGAGACGGATTTGAGCTAAAACTCTATTGATCACCTGACCTCCATAAGCCCCCACTGTGAATGGTGGACCAGAGTGACTTTTTGGGTCCCCTAGAATTAACGTCACTTCTGAACCAGTGTCTAATAATCCCCGAAATATCTGATCATTTCCTTTTCCCCAATGCAGAGTTACCCTGATAAAAGGCCAGCGGTCTCCTTGGGGAAGGCTTGGAGGAAGATTAACAGTATAAATTTGTGGCAGTGTAACAGGTTTCTTCCCCAAAGGGACCTGGCCTCCCCTTCATTCAAGGGGCTCTAGGTCTGTAAACTGTCTCAAGTCTGGAAATTGATTAAGAGGCCGTGACTCTGTGTTTTTGTAATTCAGGTTAGACTTCTGTTCACTTGACCTAGAACTCTTTCGTTTATACAGCTCAAACAAGAATTCAGTAGACTGCCCTTCTATTGTATTTCTATGTACCCCATGATTTACTAGCTAATGCCACAAATCTCTGCGAGTCATATAATTTTGACTCCTGCTTTGAGTTTGCTGTCTATTATAATAACCATGTCTACCCTGTCTTTGGTGATTAAGTGCTGCCACCTGGCTTCTGCCAACTCGGGAGCCTGTCATTCCCATTGTGTCACCCAGCTCAGTGACAGCAGTTCCTATAGTAATATCTGACCTACAGAGAAATGCAACTACAGAGGTCTTCAGGGATGATGGCGCTAGTCTCACAAATTTATTTCTCACTGTTCTGGTAAAAGGTGCATCCTCCGGACATTCCTGGGATGTAAGAGAAGGCTTTGCATGATAAATCCACTCCAACACTCCAATCTCTAAGCCTCTCGATCCTCTCATCTACATTATACCAGGGCAGTTCTGGCATTTTAACCTCAGGTAATGTCGGCCACCTTTTGATTCATGTTTCAAACAAACTTTTTGAAACCAGCCATCCAAACAAACTGTTAATACCTTTTCTAACCCCCTGAGCTATTACATTGAATGCAGAATCTCTGCTTAGTGGGCCCATATCAATAAATTCATCCTGATCCAGCCTTAAAACACTCCCACCATTATCCCACACCCTTAAAATCCAACCTTCCTGGCAACGTGGGACAGAAATCCTAGAATGAGCTGAGACTCAGCAGCAAGGGATTGAGAAAACCTTCTAGACCAAAAGCAGGAAGAGTGAAATGAGACAAAGTGTCAATGGCTGAGAGATTCCAGAGTTGAGAGGTTATCCTGGAGGTTGTTCTTACGCATTAAGTAGATATCATCTTGTATTCAAGATGTAATGGAGAGGCTGGAGGGAACTGCCTGAAAATGTAGAGCTGTGTTCCAGTAGCCATGTTTCTTGATGATGAATGTATAATGATATAGCTTTCACAGTGTGACTATGTGATTGTGAAAACCTTATGTCTGATGCTCCCTTTATCTACCTTGCCAACAGATGAGTAGAACATATGTAATAAAAATAAATAATAAGGGGAACAAATGTTTAATTAAATTTAGTTTGAAATGCTAGTGATCAGTGAAAGGGAGGGATAAGGGGTAAGGTATGTATAATTTCTTTTTTCGTTTTATTTCTTTTTCTGTTGTCTTTTTATTTCTTTTTATGAATTGATGCAAATGTTCTAAGAAATTACCATGATGATGAATATGCAACTGTGTGATGATATTGTGAATTACTGATTATATATGTAGAATGGAATGAACATATGTTAAGAATGTCTGTTTCTTTCTTGTCATATTTTTTAAATTTAAAAATTAATTTTAAAAAGTTTTTAAATCCATTGCCACACATATTCCCCTGATTTCTGTCTATATAAATTGGAAAACTCACACAGTTCTTTTGGAGTATAACATACCTCCTCATGTGTTATACTTTGTACCTCACCTTTAGGGGCCTATTGGGACTTTAGTCTAGTTATAGGTCTGGAAGAAATGAGGGATGGTGGGGGTGGGTCAGGAAAAGAATTAGAAATATCTTCCAAGCCATTTGCTTCAGGGCATTCATCTGCAGTTTCATCTGGTGGAACAGGATTAATCACTCTAAGGCTAATCCCTTCAGGAGGAGGTTGGGTGGCCAACTCCTCAAGGCAGGCTGGAGGTGGGGCAGCTATGTCCTCAGGGCAGACTATTACAGGGTTATCTAGGGAAGACTCAGCACGACCTAGGGTTTCAACCTCACCCCCGACATCATTATCAATCCATATGTCACCATCCCATTTTTTTAGGACCCCACTCCTTTCTAATCAATGCCCTCACTTTAATGGCAGACAGCATGCAACACTGAGATTTCAGTTTACATTGTAAAATTGCTACTCTAACAATAAGAGTCTGAGTCTGATTTTCAGAGATCTCAAGTCTACAGCTATAGGAAATAAGATTTTCCTTCAGGATACTCATAGAAACTTCTACATCTGTCAGACGGCGCTTAAGCTTCTTGTTTGAAGCCTTAAACCCATCCCTTTCACTCCTTCATATAGCCAGTGTATCTAAGAACAACCAGCCAACATCTCTATACCTCTCATTTCCACAAAACTCTGTGAAGGTGTCAAAAACATTAGCCCCCAGAGCCTGGCTTCGTACAAGCAAAGCATTAGGAGATCAAATGGTGATATTTTGGCTATCTCTTTTGCCAACTCACTCCATGGATTGGGAGTGTCATTCTGATTATGAGAATCAGAATCTTTAGTGCCTTTGAGTCCAGTCAGAGTAGAAAACCATTCATAAAAACCCATTATTATGAATCTGTTTCTTAAGAACCACTTCTGGTACCAAGTTGTATTAGTTAGAGTTCTCCAGAGAAACAGAATCAACAAGGAACATTCACAAATGTAAAATTTATAAAAGTGTCTTACGTGACCATGGGAATGCAGAGTCCAAACTCTGCAGGGCAGGCTGTGAAGCCGACGATTCCGATGCAGGGTCTGGATGAACTACACAGGAGAGGCTTGCTGGTCGAAGCAGGAAGAGAGCCTGTCTCTTCTGAACCCTCCTTAAAAGGCTTTCAGTGATTAGATTAAGCATCACTCATTGCAGAAGACACTCCCCTTTGGCTGATTACAAATGGAATCAGCTGTGGATGCAGCTGACATGATCAAGACTTAATTCTATGAAATGTCCTCATCGCAACAGGCAGGCCAGCACTTGCCCAATCACACAAACAGGTAGCACCACTTGGTCCAGTTGACACATGAATCTGACCATGCTCTATTGAGAGAAATTCGGCAATATCTAAGAATACAAATACATTCACCTTTGAGTCAATAAAAAAATAAATAAATAAATAAGAGTAAATCCAATCCTTTGGAATTTACCCTAAATATGCACCTGCAACAATACAAAAACTACAAAAAACATATGTGCACAAGGTTAATCATTATAGTATAATTTGTTATAGTGAAAACAAAACTGATGCCCATGCACAGGAAGTTGACTGCACACACTGTTGTATTGGTTTTCTATGGCTGCTGTAAGAAAGTACCACAAACTTGGTGGCTTAAAACCACAAACGTTCATTATCTTACAATTCAGGAGGTCAGAAGTACAAAATCAGTTTTACTGAACCAAGGTATCAGCAGGGCTGCACTCCTCCTGGAATGCTCTAGGAGACAATCAGCTTCCTTGGCTTTTTCAACATCTAGAGATGCATTCCTTGGTTGGTAGCTCCTTTATTCATCTTCAAAGCCAGCAGTATAGCATCTTGGTTTAGCTGTCACATTGCCTTCTTCTTCTGTGTCATTTGACTCCCTCTTATAAGAACCCTTCTGATTACATGTAGAGCCCACCTGGATAATTCCATTTCAAGATCTTTAACTAAATCACACCCGCTAACTCTTTGCCATGTAAGGTAACATTTCCAGGCTCCAGGTATTAGGACATGAACATACTGGCAGTGCATAATTCAATCAACCACAAGGTAGGACATCCAAACAATGGTGTGCTATGCAGCTGAAAGAATGAGGAAGATCTACATGAACTGATATGTTGTGATTATCAGGATATGTAATTAAGTAATAAAATCAAGCTCCTAAGAGTATATAAGAACAGAGAGGAGAACGGCACAGGAGGGGATGTGTTCTAGTTTGATAGCTGCCAGAATGCAACACACCAGAGAAGTATTGGCTTTTTTTTTTTTAACATGGGCAGGCACTGGGAATCAAACCCGGGTCCTCTGGTATGGGAGGCAAGCATTCTTACCTGCTGAGCCGCCGTGGCCTGAAAGATTGGCTTTTAATAAAAGGGGATTTATTTCATTCGTTTTTCAGAGGAAAGGCAACTAATTTTCAACTGAGGTTCTTTCTTATGTGGGAAGGCACAGGGGGATCTCTGCTGGCCTTCTCTCCAGGCCTCTGTGTTCCAACAACTTTCCCCAGGGTGATTTCTTTCTCCATCTCCAAGGGCCTGGGCTGAGCTGCGAGAGCTGAGATGAGGTATGCTGAGCTTCTGGGGCTGTGTTACATTGCACTCTCTCATTTAAGTACCAGCCAATTAAGTCAAACATCATTCATTGCAGCAGCCACGCCTCCTAGCCGACTGCAGATGTAATTAGCAACAGATGAGGTTCAGATGCCATTAGCTCATGTCCACAGCAATAGATCTACGCACCTTGACCTGGCCAAGTTGACAACTGAATCTAACTACCACAGGGACTTCTCTTTTTAAATAGCTTTTAATTTTGTACTGCATTAATGTTTTGTATATTCAAAAAATAAAACCAAATCAACAAAAATGGGAGAAAAAACAAGCTTATATACAAATGGAAACAAACGTTTCTACATATGTATCACATTGATAAAATAATCACGTAGAAAAAAAAGAATTAATCTAAAACCTTTACAGGTGCCTGGATTGTAAGCTCTCAGGAGTCTAGATTGTAAGTTTTTGTAGAAGTCACATTTTGTCCGGAGTGGTAATTATTATTTCTGGATTTTTAGAGGCTGTTTTATATACTTATAACCTGGTACTCAGATAAGAACAAAGGTGATAGGGTCAGGAGTAAGGTAATTCAGAACACAGAGTTAAGGAAGACATTGCCTATATGTTGAGAACCTCACCTGCTCTTGGAGACCAAAGGAAGAAAGACTTTTTCGTCCAGAACCTAAATTTTCTGTAGCACATATTCTAACTCATCCTGTCTAGATAACTCATTTAAATAATTGAAACACAGGGAGCCCCGAATAAAAATGAGGGCTTTTAATATCGTATAGCTTAATGCAATGCCTGGACATATCCCTACCTATAAGTATGCCTAAGAGCCATCTCAAGAGGACCTCTTTTGTTGCTCAGATGTGGCCTCACTCTCTCTAAGCCCAACTCTGCAAGTGAAATCATTACCCTTCCCCCTACATGGGACATGACATCCAGGGGTGAAAGTCTCCCTGGCGGCATGGGAGATGACTCCCAAGGACTCACGAGTCTGGCCCTGGCACCATGGGATGAACAATGCCATATGACCAAAAGGGGGGAAAGAAGTGTAACAAATAAGATATCAATGGCTGAGAGAGTTCAAATAGAGTCTATAGGCTACTCTGGAGGTTGGTCTTATGCAAACTACAGTTAGACATTACTAACTATCATAACTTACCAAACCCAACCAAAACCATTCCAGCCAATCATAAAGAACACCTAGGACAATATATAAAATTCTACAAAGGTTCTATGCACTAGTGTAACTTTCCAGAAATGTACAACCTCCATATGGGTCCCTGGACCAGATAAGTTCTGAAATCTGAAGAGCCAGCCTTTCCAGAATATTAGCTAGTTCCATCTCCCAACACCTTATTATTGACAGCCTTCCCAACACGGAAAAGATAAAATGGGCATAGCCCTAATACACCTAAAGAGTGGGAGCAAGATCAAAGGTGATGGTGGAGTTATACAGAGAAGGTAGGATTTAATAAATGAGTATGATTGATAAATCATTATATCGATATTTCTTTTAGTCTCATACCTTAGAGCAGCTAGAAGTAACACCTAAAACTGTGGCATTGTAACCTATACCAAACTCTGAAATCTGTTCTACAACAAATTGTTGTGCTGTGCTTTGAAAAGTATTGCTTTTTTGTATATTTTATTTTTCACAAAAAAGGAAACAGATTGATGATAAAAAAATAAATGTTGGGCTGGCCATGGTGGCTCAGCAGGCAGAGTTCTCACCTGCCATGCTGGAGACCTGGGTTCAATTCCCAGTGCCTGCCCATGCAAAAAAAAAAAAAATATATATATATATTCCTTCTAACCTTTAATGTTCTGGAGCAGCTAGAAAGAAAGATCTGAGATGATGGTATGGTAGCCCATCAAACTCTGGGATCTGTCCTGTAAATATTTGTTGAAGAGGGCTTTGAAAACTATTACTTTTTTCTTTCTTTGCTTTGTATTATGTTATGTTATACAATAAAGAAGTTTTTAAAAATGGAAAACAAAAACCTTTTCAAATACAAGACTTGGCATGTCACTCCCTTGGCACGCCTGCATTAATCTCTCTAATGTGTACTCTCTCTTTTTTATAAACTTCTCTTTTTGATAAATTTTATTACTTATTCCTACTGGAAAAAATAAATAAATAAAATATAGGACTTTGCTGTGAACTTCAGTGGGATATTTTAGCAAGGGTAAAATGAACTGCAAAGAAAAAAATCTTTAACTTTACTAAGTATGATTGTTTCTGGTAATGATATTATTGAACAATTCTGAAGCTGCTTCATATATATTGTAGGATTGAGTACATCAGTAAATATTTTCATGTTTTTGCGTACCAGCAGTGGCTGGCACCATTCTCCACTGAAAGGAAAAAAGCGATCCTTGGAGAACTGGTTTATTCCAGAACAAGGTAAAGAAAGTTCAAGTTCAGTATGGAATATCTCATTACGCTATGATGCAAATAAGTGCTCAGAATTTGTCAAAAGGACACAGAAGCCAGCCTGAAGGCATTCCCACTGAACAATTTTAGAAGGCCAGCATAAAACAAAAAACATAAGCAGAAAGGAAACTTATAGGCCAATTTAACTCAAAATAAATGCAAAACCTTAAACAAAATAATAGCAAATCAAATCTAATAGTGTATATTAAAATAAATAATCTGTTTTAAGTTGTTTATCCTAATTATGCTAGAATGATTTAATTTTAAGAACATAAATGTAATCCATGTCATTAAAGAATAAGGATAAAAAGGACCTTAAGAGAGAAGACAGATCACTTAATAAAATTAGCATTGTTTCATTAAAAAATTCTTATGCAAATTTGCAATAAGAGGAAACGTTCTTTAGCAGATTAAGAATATACATTTAAGAACTAGAATGGTCTTCATCTTAAATTGAAAATATTCCCTTAAAACCAATAATGATAAAAACCATCATGACGGGCGGGCCGCGGTGGCTCAGCGGGCAAGGTGCTTGCCTGCTATGCCGGAGGACCTCGGTTCGATTCCCGGCCCCAGCCCATGTAACAAATACGGAGAAACAGAATACAATAAAAACAAGAAAATGTTTAAAGATGTTTCCCTTCCTTCCTTCCTTCCTTCCTTCTATCCTTCCTTCCTTCTCTCTGTCTTTCCTTTAAAAAAAAAAAAAAAAAAAAAAAACCATCATGACTTATATTCAAAATTATGTTGCAGGTCCTAGGCTGTGCAATAAAATAAAAAAAATACATCAGAAGCATAAGAATTTGAAAGCAATAAGTAACTTTTCCATTGTGTGTAGATGATATGACTTATTACATTTAAAGAAACAAAGTAATGTGCCTAGATTATTTAAAATAATAGGAAGATTTGGCAAGAGGGTTGGATATAAGATTAACATACAAAATCCAGTTGATTTTCATGTATCAGCACTAAGCAACTAGAAAATATAATTAAAGAGATGGCACCATTGTTAAATAAAATATCATATATAAGAACAAGACTAAAAAATGTACAGAATTTCTACAGAAAAAAATATTACATTTTATTAAGAGGCATTAGTAAAAAATGGTATATATAAATGCAGGCATATATAACATGCACATGGAGAAGACCTAATATTATACAGATGTCAATTTTCTCCAAATTGATTGATACTGTCAAAGCAAGTCCAATCAAAATCCTGAACATAGAATCTGATAACATTACTTTTAAAATGACTTTAAAATAAATATAAATAATGGCCATGAAACTTCTGAAGAAAAAAAAAAAGAGCAATGCAGTGGTTTGAAGCTGCATGAACCCCAGGAAAACATGTTTTAAATTTAATCCATTCTTGTGGGTGTCAACCCACTGCAAATAGGACCTTTTGATGAGGCTACTTCAGTTAAGGTATGACCTACCTCAATCAGGATGGGTCTTAATGCTGTTACTGGGGTCCTGTATAAGAAAGTGAAATTCAGACACAGAAAGAAAACCACAGGAAGCAAGAAGCAGAAATGGAACCTGGAAGAGAAGGAAGAGACCAGGTGATAACACCATGTGCCTTGCCATGGGACAGAGGAACCAAGGATCACTGGCAGCTAGCTCCAGAGTGCCTGAGACATCAGAGAGAAAACATCACCTTGATAATACCTTGACTTGGACATTTTCCTGGCCTCAACCCATGAGCAAATAAATTCCTACTGTTTAAACCAACCCATTTCATGGTATTTGCTTGAACAGCCTAGGAAACTAGAATATGCAGGAAGAAAAAAACTTGTTAATTTAGTTATTAAGATTTATTTAAAATTATATTTTGGTGTTGATGCAGAGATAGAAAATTTGACCCATGCAATAAACTAAAGGGCTCAAATAACAAACTTACATACATACAGATAGACATATAATAGACTGATCAATGGGCAAAGGAGGAAAAGTTCAATTAAAAATATTTACCCAAGTGCTGGAGAGGATGAAGAGAAAGAGGCACACTTATCCACTGTTGGTGGGAATGTCAAATGGTGCAACCACTGTGGAAGGCAGTTTGGCGGTTCCTCAAAAAGCTGAATATAGAATTGCCATACGACCCAGCAATACCATTGCTAGGTATCTACTCAAAGGACTTAAGGGCAAAGACACAAACGGATGTTTGCACATCAATGTTTATAGCAGCGTTATTTACAATTCCAAAGAGATGGAAACAGCCAAAATGTCCATCAACAGAAGAATGGCTAAACAAACTGTGGTATATACGTACGATGGAATATTATGCAGCTTTAAGACAAGATAAACTTATGAAACATGTAATAACATGGATGGACCTAGAGAACATTATGCTGAGTGAGTCCAGCCAAAAACTAAAGGACAAATACTGTATGGTCCCACTGATGTGAACGGACATTCGAGAATAAACTTGAAATATGTCATTGGTAACAGAGTCCAGCAGGAGTTAGAAACAGGGTAAGATAATGGATAATTGGAACGGAAGGAATACAGACTGTGCAACAGGACTAGATACAAAAACTCAAAAATGGACAGCACAATAACACCTAATTGTAAAGTAATCATGTTAAAACACTGAATGAAGCTGCATCTGAGCTATAGGGTTTTTTTTTTGTTTTTTACTATTATTACTACTTTTATTTCTTTTCTCTATATTAACATTTTATATCTTTTTCTGTTGTGTTGCTAGTTCCTCTAAACCGACGCAAATGTACTAAGAAATGATGATCATGCATCTATGTGATGATGTTAAGAATTACTGAGTGCATATGTAGAACGGTATGATTTCTAAATGTTGTGTTAATTTCTTTTTTTTTTCTTTCTTTCCGTTAATAAAAAAAAAATATTTATCCATGCAGTAAAAGATTAAATTTGATCACTATTTCACACCATAATTAAAGATAAATTCCTAAAGAGTCTAAAACATAAAATGTTCCATAATAAACCTTAAAACTCTTGGAAAATACATTTAAATCTCAGAGTAGAAATGATTTCTTTAAAAATGACATTGACTATCGTTCATTTCCAGGACCCTGCACCTCCCCCCGCCCCCCAAAAAAGACATGGACTATAGAATAAAGGATTAATAAATTTGAATGTATTAAAAATCAAGAACTTGCCTGCAACCTAGAGGGCCCAGCCTGTCCAGAACATCAGATAGTTCCATCTCCCTACCCCATATTAGTGACAGCCCCTTCCAACATGAAAAAGTTAAAATGGCCACAGCCCAAATAGCCCTAACGAGAGGGATAGAAAGATCAAAGGTGATGGTGGAGTTACACAGAGAAGATAGGATTTAACAAATGAATATGATTGCTGAATCATTAAACTGATATCTTTTTAGTCTCCAGTATCTTACAGCAGCTAGAAGTAAAAACCTCAAATTGTGGAATTGCAATCCATGTCAAACTCTGAAATATGTTCTACAACTACTTGTGGTGCTGTGCTTTGAAATTTATTGCTTTTATATATATATATGTCATTTTTCACAAAAAAAGAAAGAAAAAAGTCAATTGTGGTGATAAAAAAATAAAGGACTTGAATTAATCAATAGATGTCTTAAAGATGCAAAAAGAAAAGGTGAAAACCAGGAGAAGATACTCACAGTATACTCATTGGCAAAGAATTAGTATCAAGAATATATAAAGAATGCCTACAAAACAATATAAAGAAAATAATAATAGAAAAATGGGAAGACATGAATAGATATTTCAAAGAAATATATATATTCAATAAACACATGAAGAGATATGTTCAACATATTTTACAGTAACCAGAGAAACATATATTAAGACTAGTATAAGGGATGATATTTTACACTTAATTGCTGGGCAAAAATTTAGAAGTCTGACAATACCTAGTGTTGGAAAAGATGTTGCTAGTGAGAATGAAAATTGGTGTAAACACTTTGAAAAATAGTTGGGCATTACCTGCTAAATTTAGACAATTTTGTTCCTAGATAAATTCTTGAGAGTTCCAGAATCTCTATTCCTAGTTATATACCTGTATTAATTTCCCAGGGATATGCCTGTGTTAGTTTCCTGGGCTACCACAACAAAATATCACGATCTGGGTGACTTAAAACAACAGAAATGTATTCTTTCACAGTTCTGAAGGCTAGAAGTGTGAAATCAAGTTGTCGGGAGAGCCACATTCCCTCTGAAGGTTCTAGAAAAGAATCTTTCCTTTCCTTGCCTCTTCCTAACATTTTTTGGTACCTTAACTCCAATCTCTGTTTGTGTCTTCACATGTCTGTCTTCTTCCTGTGTGTCATCTTCACATGGCATTCTCTCGGTGTCTCTGTGACTCTCTCTCTTCTCTTCTTAAAAGGACATCGGTTAGGGTCCCCCTAATTCACTATGACCTCATCTGAACTTGATTATATCTGCAGAAACTCTATTTCCAAATAAAAGTCACATTTAGGACTTCTACATATCTATTAAGGGGATACAATTTGACCCATAACAATACCCAAGAGAAACTCTTGCACATTTACACCAGGAGATATCTATGTAAGGATACTTACATTGACAGTGTGCTCGAGAGCAAAATCAGGAAACCATTCAAGTACCCAAAAACTGAGTGAATAAACCGTGATATATTCACAGAATGGAATCCTTCACCAATGTAAAACAAAAAATGAGCTACAGTGACACTAGAAAATTACTGGATTTTAACAATAAAATGTAAGTGGAAAAATAAATACAATACTTTGTACAGAATACTTTCCATAGAGCATTTTACCAATTAGTAGAAGTTTTAAAACAACCAAATAAATATATATTGGGAGAGAGAAATATATATAAAACAATCAAAGTATGTGCCCAGAAAAGCAAAAATGATGTACATAGTATTCAAGATGATGATTATCCTTCTTTGGTGGAGGTGGGGGAGGGGGTATGAGGGACCATGTGGTCACATGTAGATCATAACCAAGGCCCTGTCATTTGGGGGAGGTGAAATGACCATAACTGTTTAAATGGTATTCTAGTTTGCTAGCTGCCAGAATGCAATTTACCTGAGACAGGATTGCTTTTAAAAAATGGGAATTTAATAAGTTGCTAGTTTACAGTTCCAAGGCTGAGAAAATGTCCCAATGAAAACAAGTCTGTAGAAATGTCCAATCTAAGGCATCCAGGGAAAGAAACCTTGGTTCAAGAAGGCCAATGAAGTTCAATGTTTCTTTCGCAAATGGAAGGGCACATGGTGTACACAGAGTTTCTCTACCAGCTGGAAGGGCACACAGTGAACACGGCATCATCTGCTAGCTTTCTCTCCTGGCTTCTGGTTTTATGAAGCTCCCCGGGAGGTGTTTTCCTTCATCTTCAAAGGTCACTGGCTCGTGGACTCTCTGCTTTGTGGTGCAGCTCTTTCTGAATCTCTCTCATTCTCCAAAATGTTTCCTCTTTTATAGGACTTCAGAAACTTATCTAGACCCACCCAGACGGGTGGAGACATGTCGTCACCTAACCCAGTTTAACAACCACTCTTGATTAAATCACATCTCCAAGGAGATGATCTGATTACAGTTTCAAACATACAGTATTTAGATTAAAACATGGCGTTTCTAGGGGACATATACATTATTTCAAACCAGCACAGATAGATTAGATAGAGTTTTAGTTTTCCTGCTGCTAAAACAAAATACCATACAATGGGTTGGCTAAAACAATGGGAATTTATTAACTCAAGGTTTTGAGGTTAGGAGAACTCTAAAATTGAGACAACAGCAAGGCGATGCATTCTGGGGCTGGCTGCTTGTGATTCTTGGTCCTTGGCTTTTGTCACATGGCAATGCACGTGGCAGTATCTTCTGGGTTCCGTGGACTTCCAGCTTCTAGTTGTTCCTTACGACTTCTTTTTCCATGTCCTATTCCTTTGCTTAAAAAGACTTCAGCCATGTTAGATTAAGGCACCCCCTCTTTCATTTTGGGCACTCCTAAATAATAATATTTTCAAAGGTCCTATTTACAAATGAGTTCACATGCACAAGACCAGGTTTTGAGACCTTGTTTTGGTTTGTTAAAGCTGTGGGAATGAAATATACCAGAAATTGGAAGGTTTTGTAAAAGGTCATTTATTAAGTTGCAAGTTTACAGTTCTAAGGCTATAAACTAAGGTGTCCAGGGAAAGATACTCTAACTCACAAAAGGCCGACGGGTCTGAAACACCTCTGTCAGCCGGAACGGCACATGGCTGGCATTTGCTGTAGAATTTGGCTTCTCATTTCAAATAAAGCTTGTCCAGGGGTGCTTTCTTTCTTCATCTCCAAATGTCTCTGTGCCACTCTGTCAGCTCTAAATCTTGTTTCCAAAATGGTTCCCTCTTAAAGGACTCCAGTAAGTGACCCACTTGGAATGGACCCACTTGGCTTCCATCTCCATAGAAACCACCTAATCAAAAGGTCCCACCTCAACAGGGTAGGTCAAATCTCTAAGCAAAGAACTTACTCAAAAAGATCCTATCCAACAATGCTGAATAAGGATTAAAGAACATGGCTTTTCTGGGGTACACAACAGTTTCAAACCAGCACAGACCTGAACATGCCTGGTTCAATACCCCATAGAGAGAGAGAGAGAGAGAGAGAGAGAGAGATAGATGATATTGGAGAAGTAAATAACTAAAACAGGTTATGCTTATGGAGTATATCATAATCCAATTCTATGAACCTGAGGTCCAATAGGATAAAAAAAAGTATATATATATATCAAAATAAATTCTCAAAGAACAGCCCTAAAACTCAGAGGTACCAGTCTCTCCAAGAACATCAACCAATGTCATTCTTCTACTCCAAAAAGTCAACACCACTTTCCAGCACGAATAAGTTAAAATGATCATTGCCCAGATATCCCTGAAGATTGAGAGAATGATCAAATGAGAGGGAGGTTAGGTAACTGAAAATTAGAATCTAATAAATGATTATGACCACAGAATCTAATAAATGATTATGACCACTGACGCATTATACAGATATTTCTCTTCAGTTTCTAGTGTTAGAGTAGCTAGTAGGAAATACCAGAAAGCGTTGAACTGTAATCCATGAGCCTTGATCTTTGATAATGATTGTATAACTATTATCATGTGAACATGTGACTGTGAAAATCTTGTGACTGACACTCCCTTTATCCAGTTTGTTGGTAGTAATAAAGACAAAAAAATAATAGGAGGAATAAGGGGCATGGGATGTTTGGGGTGTTCTTTTTATTTTTATTTTTATTTTTTTGGAACAATGAAAACATTCTAAAATTGATTGTGTCTCCACCTAATTCAGTTTAACAACCACTCTTGATTGAGTCACATCTCCAGGGAGATAATCTAATTAAAGTTTCAAATACACAGGATGAATAAGTATTAGAAGAAATGGCTGCCTTTACAAAATGGGATTAGGATTAAACATGGCTTTTCTAGGGTACATACATCATTTCAAACCAGCACATAATGCAATGTTCATAGAAATAGAAACCGATCACATATTGAGTTCATTTTAGTGAGCTACCCTGTTCAAATATAAGAAAAGTATTATCTTGGTCCCAATCAGTGAAACCTTTAAAAAGATTGTCTTCAGAGAATCTTATTTGAGGACAAGTCCTTTTCAAACACATCTGGTATTCAAATTCATTTTATAGCAGAACTGCAGATGAAACTTCTACTTTTTTTCTTTTTAAAAAAGCTGTCAGATTTCCATTTCTTCAAGAGATATTTTCACCAGTGTGATGTTCAATTCCACAGTTAAGCTTTCTTCATTATTATTAAGAATTTCATACATACTTCTGGTGGTGGGGGCAGGGTGGTGGTGCATGGTCTGGGAATCAAACCTGGGTTTGATTCTACCACTGGACCACCCGTGCACCCCTGAGAATTTCATACAAATTAAAGAGATTGCCATTCATTGCTTTCTCTTCTTTTCCAAAAGACATGGCAGACTTTCTAGATTAAAGGCATGCAATAAAATACCCCCATAATAATGGTAAGGAAGCCACACAAAGTACCAGTGGCATCATCAGCAGGCATACCTTGACACTTCTTCAAAAGAATAACAGAATAAGTTAAAACCGATGTTGTGAAGCATACATAATACATTGGTGCCACAGTGGAAGTATTGAATATGTCCAGGGCCCTGCTGGGATAGTTCATCTGCGTACTCACACATACTACCAGCTCAGCAGCAGATTCTAGGCTGGGGGTGTGGCAGCAGGGGCTTTCCAGTAAACAGTTCTTTAGCAGTGATTCCCAGTCTATTGACACAGAAGACTGAAAATGCTTCAATCCCAGAGAAGGTTGTTACATACACAAGTATGTGTCTGTCTATGGCGATATCCCACTACAAAGACTTAATATCAAGCACACATTGACCACAGGTATTGCCAAAAACACAAAACTTGATTATCTAGTTTATAAGACATTTCATTTAAGGTATCTATCTCCTTTTCTGGAGCATGCATAACCATAACTGTAGACACAAATACCTAATTTTCCCATGAAGATTAAGTATCTCATTTAGAAAATGTGAAGAAAGAATGGTAAAAAGACACTGGGGGCTCCCAACAGAATCACTAATGTGGCAGGAGCCAACACATATGCAGCAAAGTTGGCGTCCACCCCAGCTCCAACTGATAAGCAGCCCCACTCACTACAACTGATACTGATAGCAGTGGTTGGAGGTGGCCTAAGGGTACATAGACTGAGGGGGAAGGGGGAACTGTGGTGTATACATACAACAGACTACTGAGCCGCTGCCAAAAGCAATGAAGTTGTGAGGCATGCAACCAGGTGAATGAACCTTAAGGACAGCACGTTGAACAAAATGTCAGAAACAAAAAGACATTGTCGCACCTCACTCATATGGATTAACTATAATATACAAATTCAGAGAATTGAAGTCGAGAGCATGGGTCATCAGGTTGGGGCCTATTGTAAAGGGTCCTAGACTGTAAGGTCTTAGAGCAGTCACATTTATTTAGGAGTTGTAACTGATATTTCTAAATTCTGACATACAGAGCTATTTGTATATAACCTGGTCATTCCCAGAAATTGCGGGTATTTATGTGACACCTGAGACTCAGAGTTAGAGCTCTGAAGCTATGAAAGTCAGCATTACCCCATACAGAAACTGTTTAAAAAGCTGAAAAAGTGATAAGATTTCATCTAGAGATGTGAATGAAGCTGATCTGGATAGGACTAAGGAAAATCAGAATACTGGGTAAAGGACGACATGGCCCATATTTTCAAACTTCAACCTCTGTATACATCAAAGGGAGAAAGGTTTATTTGGTACAAAATTTATATTTTTGGTAGCACATTATCTAATTTACCTTGTATGGTCAGTTTAGTTGAACACCATAAGTACGTGGAATCTTGAATAGGGCGTGAAATTTTGTTTGTTTGTACAGATTAGTGTGATGCCCTGATATATCCCAGAGTAATTTGGGCAGGCAGAGAATAAAAAAAGTACTTGCAAAGACCCTTTAGAGGAATAGGGAGAAAGGGCAAAAGATTCTACTTCCCCATCTGGAGAATTTCTAATACTCTTGCAAGCAATGGGGACAACCGAATCAATAGGCTGAGGTTTCAACCCTGAGTTCAGCCCCTGTGAAACTTATTCCTGCCAAGGATAGGCTGAGCCTACTTAAAAGTAGGCCTAAGAGTCAAACCCCAGAGAACCTTCTTGTTGCTCAAATGTGGTCTTTCTCTCTAAACTGACAGAGCAAGTGAACAACTGTCCACCCCCTGCTACATGGGACATGACTCCCAGGGGTATAAATCTCCCTGGCAACATGGGACAGAAACCCCGGGATGAGCTGCCACCCGGCATCAAGGGATTGAGGGAAACTTCTTGACCAAAAGGGGGAAGAGAGAAATGAGAAAAAATAAAGTGTCAGTGGCTGAGAGATTTCAGAGTCAAGAGGTTATCCTGGAGGTTATTCTTATGCATTACATAGATATCTCTTTTCAGTTTATGGTGTGTTTGAGTGGCTAAAGGGAAATACCTGAAGCTGTAGAGCTGTGTTCAAGTAGTCTTGTTTCTTGAAAGATGGTTGTATAATGATACAGATTTTACAGTGTGACTGTGTGATTGTGAACACACACATTGTGCATGTTGCTCCTTTGTGCATTGTGTCTGATGCTCCTTTATCCAAGATATGGACAGATGAGTGAAAAATATGGCTAAGAAAATAAACAAATAATAGGGGGAACAAAAGTTAAAATAAATTGGGTAGATGGAAATACTAGTGGTCAATGAGAGAGAGGAGTAAGGGATATGGTATATATGAATTTTTTCTTTTTATTTCTTTTTCTGGAGAGATGCAAATGTTCTAAAAAATGATCATGGTGATGAATATACAACTATGTGATGATATTGTGAGCCATTGATTGTACACCTTGTATGGAATGTTTATATGTTAAGAATGTTTGTGCTTGCATATTGTTGTATCAATTAAAAATTTTTTTTAAGTAGTTGCAAAGTCTCCATGGGGGACTGAGGAGAAAGGAGGAAATATTAAACTTCCTCAACTGGAGAATTGCTGATATTCTCGCAAGCAGTGGGGACAACCAAATCAATAGGCCGAGGCTTCAGTCATGGGGCTCGCCCCTATGAAGTTTATTCCTGCAAAGGAGAGGCTAAGCTTACTGATAATTATGCCTATAAGTCACCCCCAGAGAGCCTCTTCTGTTGCTCAGATGTGGCCTCTCTCTCTCTCTCTAAGCCAACCTGGCAAATCACTCCCCTCCTGCCTACTGGGACATGACTCCCAGGAGTATATATCTCCCTAGCAAGATGGGACATTACTCCCAGAGATGAGCCTGGACCCAGCACCATTGGAATGAGAAAGGGGGAAGAGAAAAACGAAACAAAATAAAGTCTCAGTGGCTGAGAAATTTCAAACAGAGTTAAGAGGTTATCTTGGATGTTATCTTACACATTATATTGATATCCCTTTTTAGTTTACGGTGTATTGGAGTGGCTGGAGGGAAGTACCTGAAACTGCTGAACTGTGTTCCAGTAGCCTTGATTCTTGACGGCGACTGTATAACTACATAGCTTTTAAAATGTAACTGTGTGATTGTGAAAAACCTTGTGTCTAAAAACCTTCTTTTTAGCAGGGTATGGACAGATGAGTTAAAAAAAAAAGGATAAATGAAATAATAGGGGGAGAGAAAGGGTAAAAATTGCATAGATTGAAATACTGTGGGTCAAGAGAGGGAGATGTAAGGGGTATGAGATGTATGGGTTCTTTTTTTTTCTTTTTCTTTCTTTTTCTGATGTAATGCAAATGTTCTAAAAATGATCATGGTGATGAATACACAACTATGTGATGATAATGTGAGTCATTGATTGTATAATATGGTTGGACAATACGTGTGTGGATATTTCTCAATAAGATATTTAAATATATATTTAATAGACATATATGTTAATATATATATATGGCCACCTTGAACTGCTCTCACGAAGCCTAGCAAGTCACAGGGGCCTTTTATTTTTTTCCCCAAATTGAGACTCCCTCCAGTAAAAACACTGGAGTTCACAGCCGATCCCACACCAATATGAAAGTAATATTTTCCACGCCCCTGGCTCATTTCGTTTTCTACTTAATGGCTTTCTGTGACTCATAGAATAGAGAAACTGCTGGTACTGGAGGCAGGACAATGCTGTCCTCAAATAGTCTGAAAACAGGACATAGGCGTGAATGTTGGAGAAGCTGAGTTACTTGGCTATTCTCAGACGCAGCAATGCTTTGCTCCCATTCACTATCACTGAGGGTCCAACACAGCTGGGAGCACAAGGGTCAGCAGGTTCTCCTGCAGCTGCCCCTCGTGGACCTGCTCAGAGCCCCAGCAGGCCGCCTGTAGGACGTGAGAGCCGCAGGGGCTGCGGCCGTGTGCATCCCCTCCTGGGTAGGGGAGACGGGAGGGGAACCAGCTACAGACGAGCTCCATGCAGCTGTAGCCGCTTGGACCGAGGGGCAGCCCAAGAAAAAATATTTTGCAGTAGAGTTGACATGACAGATCAGTGGGGAAATAAAAAGCTATTCAATGAATGATTCTGACGCAACTGCTTATCTATATAAAAACATGATTTTAGATTTCCACCTCACAGTTTACCTAACAAAAATTAACGCCAAGTGAATTAAGCCCTTAAAAATAAAATGATATAGGCACACCATTTTTCATTTCAACATTGCTTAAAATAGAATGAGGAAGATTTTATTTACTGATATTGAAAGTTCCAAAATTATCAAGTGAAAAGGTAAGGGCTTTAACAGTAATTATGCTATTGTTTTGTGTTAGAAAGGAGAGGGGGCATTCATACACCACACGCACAAACACACACACCTGCTGAGAAAAATGTGAACCATGAAGATGAGAGCCAGGTGTGAGAGGAAGGTTTTTCGCTTCTGGTTTTCAGTTTGGCGATTGTTGACGCTCGTAGCTATGTTACTCTTTTCAAAGATGTTCTCTAAGTAATTTAAAAGATTTAAGTATAAAATACAGTTTTCAAAAATAAGTTTTTAACATAAAAACTTTAAAGGCAATATATGAAAATATCTAAATTATAAGACAAAAAACACACATGACAGAGAAAATTAACAAATTTGACTACCTTAAAATTAAGATAATCTGTTCATCAAAAGATACCAAAAGAAAAGCCACAAACTGTGATAACCTATTTGTAAAACATATAAGAAAAAGACAAATCAATAGAAAAGGGGGCAACAGATTTGATTAGGCATTGTTACAAGAACACCAAAAGCAAATAAATGTTTGAAAGATGATTAACCTCTTAAAGAATAAAATAAATGCAAATTAAAGCAATAATTAGCTATCATTTTGGCAAAAAGCTTAAAAATCAGATACAATGAAGTATCGGCAAGGATTTGAAGCAATGAGACCTCATACATACTACTGGTAAAGATACATACTGTAACAGCAGCCATTTTAGAAAACATTTTGATATTATCCAGAAAAGTTGAAGGTGTTTATAGCATAAATCTCAGCAATTCTTCTTCTAGTCACATACCTTAGAATAACTGTTCAGTCTTTGACTGTAAGTCACAGAAAGAAATATGTATTATGTCACAATGCAGTGCAGATAAACACATACAATAAAAGAAAAGTTTCATGAAGCAATATGTGTGATGTTCCGAATATATTCACTTGCATTTACTGAGCTGAATTTAAAGCTCATTAATGGGAAGCAGCCATAAATTTGAAAAATAGTGCCCTAGAGAAACTCTTGCATGAGTAGACCAAGTAACAAGTGTAAGAATATTCATGTAGCATTATTTGAAAAAAGCAATAAAACCATTAACAAGCTCAATTTCATTGACAGGAGAATGGAGAGTGATATAGGTTATACAATAGAATATTATACAGCTATGAAAATAAAGGAAATGCAGTTTCACAGATTAGCATGGATTGGTTTCACAAATATACTGCAAGAGTAGAACAAGTACAGTATGATTCCAATTATATAGAGCTCAAAAGCATACAAAATAATAAATTGTTAGGGATTCATGCATGTGAAATGACACAAAATCATAACAGTAGTTACCACCAAAGAAAGGTGGGATTGAGGTGGGGGTTGGGAAGGAGAACATAGGAAGCATCCAGGGGATTGGTGATGCTCTATCTCTTAAGATGGGTGCTGGTTTGTTTTGTGATTTTTCTTATAGTGTTCACATGTCATAAATATTCTTCTGTATGTGTTTAATAGGTATTGAACTTTAACAAGTTCAATAAAAGAATTTATTCAGGTAAAGATCATCAATGGTTCTTAAAATTGTTAGGTAAAACACTGCTGAGGAACTGAAGAGTCACAAGGCATCACATCCATCACCTTCCCCCAGATACTTGCTAACTGCAAAGGGGGAAATTATCTTTATACTAGAGAACTCTGGCAGCCTTCTCATAAATTAAGTGATAAAACTTTGGTACTGATAATAGGACAAAATGATAACAGGCCTCCTGATTTGACAGCATATAAAGCCCACGTCTCTTATGAGATATTCTTGCCAAAGATGTTTAGCTTTAACCAAAACTTTAGACCTTGTCCTAGTTTGCTAGCTGCCAGAATGCAATATATCAGAAATGGAATGGCTTTTTAAAAAGGGGAACTTGGGTGGGCCATGGTGGCTCAGCAGGCAGAGTTCTCACCTGCCATGTCAGAGACCCGGGTTTGATTCCCAGTGCCTGCCCATGCAAAATAAATAAATAAATAAATAAAGGAACTTAATAAGTTACAAGTTTACAGTTCTAAGGCCATGAAAATGTCCCAATTAAAGCAAGTCTATAGAAATGTCCAATCTAAGGCATCCAGGGAAAGATACCTTGATTCAAGAAGGCCGATGGAAGTACAGGTTTCTCTGTCAAGTGGAGAGGCACACGGCAAACAGGGTCAGGGTTTCTCTCTCATCTGGGAAGGCACATGGTGAATGTGGCATCATCTTCTAGCTTCTTCTCAAGGCTTCTTGCTTCATAAAGCTCCGCCAGGGGCATTTATCTCCAAAGGTGGCTGGCTGGTAGACTCTGCTTCTTGGCTCTCATCATTCTGTCATCCTTCTTTGCTCTCCAAAGGTCGCCGGCTTGTGGACTCTGTGGTTCTCTCGGCCTTATGGCTCTTCTCGGCTCTGCTGTGGCTTTCTAGTCACTCTCCAAAGGCATTCTCTCCAAAAAATGTAAACTAATCAAGTAAACTAATCCCAGTAAACTAATCAAGGCTCATATGGAATGGGTGGAGACACGTCTCCATCTAATCAAGTTTAATACCCACAATTGATTGAGCCACATCTCTGTGGAGACAACATAATCAAGTTTCCAACGTATAGTACTGATGAGGGATTAGAAGAAATCATTGCTCCCACAAGATTGATTAGGATTAAAACATGGCTTTTCTAGGGTACATAAATCCTTTCAAACTGGCACAGACCTCCTCCCAAGAACCAAAAGCACAGAAACCTAGGAGCCTTCCTGCCTCGTTGTTCTGAAGTATCAAATCAGAATCAATCTGGAGAAACAATTCTTGGATGGGGAGCAAAGCTCTCATTGCCATTAGCTTTAAGTCCAAGTATAAAGCAAAGAGGAAAGGCAAGCATAAAAGCAGAAACAGAGACTAGAAAAATAATAGCCAGTCTGTGCTAAAATTCCAGAATCAAATCATCAGAAGATAATAGTAGTAGTTCAGCAGTCTCCAGCCTTGGAACCGCAGATTAGCCCTACTGCGTGTGCTGCCAGAGATAAAATGGGTGCCATGTCTG
This sequence comes from Tamandua tetradactyla, assembly GCF_023851605.1. Classification (NCBI taxonomy): domain Eukaryota; kingdom Metazoa; phylum Chordata; class Mammalia; order Pilosa; family Myrmecophagidae; genus Tamandua; species Tamandua tetradactyla. The sequence goes on from NC_135346.1 coordinate 21,424,621, forward strand.
GTGCAGAGGAGATGAGAAAGGTTTTTTTGTGGGCAACATTGCCAAAAATCTTGACCTGGAACCTCAGACACCGGCAAGAGGAGAATCCACTATTTCTCCAAAGAAAGAAAAGAGCATTTCCTCTACATGTACAAATAGGACATTTGTATATCGATGAGCAGAGAAGACATGGGAAAATGTCCTAGTTAATATCTACTTATATTCAGGTTGTTGGGGAGGACCCAGCGAAGATTCTTTAGACTTAAGTAGAAAACTCACTATATAGACAACTATCTGACTTCCCTTTGGAGAAAATAATACCCTCTCTGGGGCAGTTTTTCACCCACAGAATATGCGGGATAGTTAAGAGATGTCAATTTTCTATGAAATTGAAAATTTTGTCCTCAAATTGCAGACTAAAGCCAGTAATACAAAATGTTCCCAACTGGTTTTTAAAAGTCATTAAGCCACCTGCACTGAACAGAGATGGGTACTGATGACAGGCACTGCCCATGAAGAGCTAGAGTCCACTTTTTAAATGTCAGTGACAAGAAGCCTGTACTTAGCTGTTGGCATTAGGAGGGAGTTGAGAATACTGCCAACAAATAAATTGAACCGGTCCTTCAAAATGGAAGGCTAAACTAAGCTAGAGATTCTTGGGTTGTTAAAACAGAAAATCTATTTGTGGTAGAGAAATTGTGTTATTGAACCGAGTAAAATTAAGTTGATGAACTTCCACCTGTGGTATATGAGCAACATGGCTGTGAGACAGATAAAGTTCCAAAATTTCCATTGAGCTATTCCATTGCGAACATCATTCATCCATTGATTCAGTCACTCATTCAACAAATACATATTGAGTACATAACATCTGCCGGGATGGTACTGGCCCTGGATTATATAGTGAACAAAAGAGTTTTGGACGAGTAGACAAAAGCATGTGGGGCAGGGCAGTCATTAAAAATTCTATGCTTCTATATCATAATTAGAATTAAAATGACTTACTTTGTTAAGTTTGTATTTACATTTTCTTTTTTGTCTGTTGCTTCCCCTTACTTTTAATTTTTTTCCCTTGAAAATTTCCAACCAGTCTCACTTATGACAGGAATAATGGACAAGTATTCTGGCTTTCTACTTATAAAAAGAAAAGAAAGGGAGTTTCTTCAGAGAATCATCTTCCAATCTTGGCTTTGTGTGTGTGTGGTGGGAAGTGGGATACAGAGAAGATGTATACCCAGATACTGATTTAATGAGGACAAGACTGGGAAAGAGGAACGAAATTCCTGCAGTGGAGCAGACATTCATATAATTCTCTGTTTCCTGTTATACACCTCAGCATTCATCTGTGCCTCCTTTCTCTGAGTTTGGGCCTTCTTTGGCTCAATTTACCCAAAAAATAAACTTTCCACCTGTGGAATGGGAAAAGAAGAGTCAGCTGGCTTCCCAGGGTGGGGTAGGTATTCTGGGCATCCAATAGCTCTGAACACAGAATGTAATGAATCCCATGTTTCCAGTCCCACACCTTCCTCCCTTCCTTGGAAAATCCTGCCTGCAAAAATTGAGTCTCTCACATTTTCTATATCAGGTAGGCTTTTCTCTCTTTGATGTACCTCTTTGCAGACATTTAGTGTGTTGGTGTGAAGCTGTTGAATACCCCAGAAAAGGCCAAGTTCTTTCAATCCATTCCTGTGGATGCAGACCTGTTGTAGGTGGGACCTGTTTGGGTTAAATTATTTCAATTGAGATGTAACCCACCCCATTCAAGGTGGATCTTAATGCTTTTACCGGAGTCCTTATTTGAGAGGATAAAACACATAAAGAAGCCAAGAGATAAACCCCAGAGAGTCCAGAGAGCTCAGAGAAGCCCCAGAGAAGCCCCAGAGGGACAGGAACACACCTAAAGAAGCTTAGAGAGGAAGCCACTGAAGCCAGAAGCTGAAAGTAATGAAACCTGGGAGAGAAGGACCAGTTATGCGCCTTCCCTTCTGACAAAGGTGTCCCAGATGGTGGCAGCATTTCTTCAGAGAAGGTATCGTCCTGTTGATACCTTGCTTTGCACATTTTCATGGCCTTAGAACTGTAAATCTGTAAGCTAATAAATTCCCATTGTAAAAACCAACCCATTTCTGGTATATCGCACTCTGGAAGCTTTAGCTAACCGAAACATTTAACATGTACCTTCCTCCGAACTCTGAATTCATTTATCATTTCCACTTCTCCACTCCGGCCTTCTGAAACTGTTGATATCTCTTATTCAGTGCTGTCTCATCTCCTATTCTCTTTGTCTTTGGAAGTTAACAGCTTTTAAAGATCGTTTACTATTATTTTAGCAGGTTTTTCAGTAGAACAATTTGTACTGTGTAATGGGAACTACACTTTTATTAGCCTTTTGAAAGATTTATATGGGCAATCTCATCAAAAAATGCATAAAATTTAACAAATAGTTCTTTAGTGCTATGTCCAAGGGATTGTGTTAGGCACTATATTAAAGCACTGTGCACTAAATGGTAGCAGAAATTATTTAAATGATAATATATTATGTAGAGTTTGTTACAGTTACCTAATATAAAGATAAATCTCATAGATCTGTTTATATTGGGGAACTTATGATATTTTAATGATACATACATTGTTTGACCTTTTATTTGAAATACTGATTGAAAATCAAATGGGTTTAGGAGATGGGATCCTCGGATTCTAGCCTTACTCTTATTCTATCTGCCTATTTGATCTTAGGCAAGTTATTTTGCCTGTGTTTCTTTGTTTCTTTATTTAAAAATGAGAGAAACTAGTCATGTCTTCTAAATTTTTCCTTCCCAATCTATGATTTAAATAAAAGTTTACCAAAAAAAGGAACATTTACTGTATCACTCAGCTTCTGTGGGTCAAAAATTCTCTAGAGCAGTTTCTCTTGATCTGAAGACCCAATTTCAAAGCTACCGTCACACATTAAATTTTTATGGCAGCACCTCTTCCTGGTACCAAAAATCAATATTGGCTATCTACTACGGCATAATAAATTACCCCCAAAATGTAATGATATAAGACAATAATAACTATTTATATCTCATGCAGTTTCTGTAAATCAGGAATTCAGGAGCAACTTATGTAGGTATTTCTGGCTTGGTGGTCTCTCCTAGGGTTGCAGTTAAGATGTCAGTGGCAAATTGAAGACAAAAACCAACTCAGAGAAGATGGCAGCTCAGGGAGTTGTGGGACTTAATTCGTCCTCCAGAGCAGCTAATAAATAGCCAGGAACAATTCAGAACAACTGCTTGGGCCACGTCAGTGACTGGACACACCACATACCCCAGTCCAGACCAGTTGGACCGGTTGCAAGCACCCCCAGAACCGTGAGTTCCCCAAGCCGTGGCGGGTGGCGCCCCTCCCCCACAGGCTGCTTCCCAGAGGGGAAAGGAAAGGGACTTTACCAGCAGCAGGGGCTGAGCCCAACCAAATGCCAATTGTGGCATTAATTAACAAATTCTGACTACTAAAACTAGGCCACCAGCTCAGCTGAACCTCGAGTAAAAGCGGAGGTCGCTAGTATTTGCCCTGGCACAGAGTGGGCAGGGCTGATGGAAAAAGAAAAAAAAACCCAGAGGTTTTTTTGGATTTGAAAAGGTCTGGGCCCTGAAGGAAAGGAGAGGCACATAGGCCCTGGAGATACACAGAGCAACGTACCAACTTAAGCTCTTGATTGGCAAACCCAAGGAACGGGGGCCCTGCTCTGAAAAGGATTTTTCTCTTTCGTTTTGTTGGCCGTGTTTCTATGGCTTGACTGCTGTTTGGATACAGCTGCAAGGCTTCTGGGGCTCCACTGCCCCAGGCATAGGCAGAATTAAGCTTGTTTGAGTGTTTGTCTGCAGCCTGTGCCTTCCCCAGGAGAGGGGTGGGGCCCAGCCCAGGTGGAATCCCTCCCGCAAAGAGTTCAGACCCCAGAGTCTGGAAAAGTGAAGTGATTGAAACCAGACTACAACCACTCCTTGTCTCCACCATGTCCTCAGCAGGGAAAGTCTGCTGAAGTTAAAGGTACCGCATCACCTTATGCTGGTGGGACCTGCAGGCAGAAAAATGCCACATACTGGGCAGGACAGGAAAAATGGAAAGCCCAGAGGCTTCACAGGAAAGCCTTTCAATCTGCTCAGTCTTACCCTCAGGGAAAACTGACACAGGTGACTCTTATCTGGCTGGGGTCTAATAATACCTAAGTAGACCCTTCTAAGGTGGGGAGGGGGAGGCACCATACAGGCAGGGCAAGAAACAAGAAAACAAGAACTGAAAAATTCTCCTCTGTTAAACAAAACCTAAGCTAGAGGTCCAGAATTGGCTGAACTGAATGTCAAAGAACAGATAGACAACAAAGTCATCCAGCAAGAAAATCCTAGGTAAAAAAAGTGAAAACAACCTCCAGACTAAACTAATTAAGGTAATTAAATGCCTAGACACCAGCAAAAAATAACAGATCACACTAGGAAAATTGAAGGTATGGCCCAGTCAAAGGAACAAACAACAATTCAAATGAGATACAGGAGTTGAAACAATTAATTCAGAATGTTCTAACAGACATGGAAAACCTCATCAAAAATCAAATCAGTGAATTCAGGGTGAATATAAAGAAGGCAATGAATGAATAAAAAGAAGAAATCAAAAGTCTGAAAAATCAAATCACAGAACTTAAGGGAATGAAAGCCACATTGAAAATAAAATGGAAACCTACAATGTCAGATTTCAAGAGGCAGAAGATAAGATTAATGAACTGGAGGATGGGACATCTGAAATCCAACAAGCAAAAGAAAATATAGGGAAAAGAATGGAAAAATATAAGCAGGGACTCAGGGAACTGAAGGACAACATGAAGTGCATAAATATACATGTTGTGGGGGTCCCAGAAGGAGAAGAGAAGGGAAAAGGAGGAAAAAAACTAATGGAGGAAATTATCACTGAAAATTTCCCAACTCTTATGAAAGACTTAAAAATTACAGATCCAAGAAGTGCAGTGTACCCCAAGCAGAATAGATCCAAACAGACATACTCCAAGACATTTACTAATCAGAATGTCAGATGTCAAAGAGAAAGAGAGAATCTTTTTTTTTTTTTTAACATGGGCAGGCACCGGGAATCGAACCCGGGTCCTCGGGCATGGCAGGCAAGCACTCTTACCTGCTGAGCCACCGTCACCCACCCGAAAGAGAGAATCTTGAAAGCAGCAAGAGAAAAGCAATCCATCATATACAAGGGAAGCCCAAAAAGACTATGTGTAGATTTATCAGCAGAAACCATGGAGGTGAGAAGACTGTGGGATGATATATTTAAATTACTAAAAGAGAAAAATGCCAACCAAGAATTCTATATCCAGCAAAATTTTTCTTCAAAAATGAGGGAGAAATTAAAACATTTTCAGACAAAAAAAAATCACTGAGAGAATTTGTGACCAAGAGACCAGCTCTGCAAGAAATACTAAAGGGAGCACTAGAGACAGATACAAAAAGACAGGAGAGAGAGGTGTGGAGAAGAGTGTAGAAATGAAGACTATCAGTAAAAGTAAAAAGAAGAAAAATTAGATATGACATATAAAATCCAAAAGGCAAAATGGTAGAAGAAAGTACTACCTGTACAGTAACAATACTAAATGTTAATGAATTAAACTCCCCAATCAAAAGACACAGACTGGTAGAATGGATTAAAAAACAGGACCCATCTATATGCTGTCTACAGGAAACGCATCTTAGACCCAAGGATAAACATAGGTTGAAAGTGAAAGGTTGGGAAAAGATATTTCATGCAAATAACAACCAGAAAAGAGCAGGAGTAGTAGTTCTATCCAACAAATTAGACTCCAAATGTAAAACAGTTAAAAGAGACAAAGAAGGACAGTATGTATTAATAAAAGGAACAATTTAACAAGAAGACATAACAATCATAAATATTTATGCACCGAGCAAGAATGCTCCAAAATACATGAGGCAAACACTGAAAAGAGAAACAGGCAAATCTACCATAATAGTTGGAGACTTCAATTCCCCACTCTCATTAATGGACAGAACAGTTAGACAGAGGATCAATAAAAAAGCACAGAATTTGAATAATACAATAAATGAGCTAGAATTAACAGACATTTATAGGACATTACACCCCACAACAGCAGGATATACCTTTTTCCCAAGTGTTCATGGATGATTCTTAAGGATAGACCATATGCTGGGCACAAAGCAAATCTCAATAAATTTTAAAAGATTGAAATCATACAAAACACTTTCTCAGATCATAAAGAAATAATGGTGGAAATCAATAATAGGAAGAGTGCCAGAAAATTCATAAATATGTGGAGGCTCAACAACATATTCTTAAACAACCAGTGGGTGAAGGAAGAAATTACAAGAGAAATCAGTAAATATCTCGAAGCAAATGTCATGAAAACACATCAAAACTTATGGAATGCAGCAAAGGCAGTGCTAAAAGGGAAATTTATTGCCCTAAATGCCTATATTAAAAAAAGAAGAAAGGGCAAAAATCGAGGATTGGAAGACAGGCAAACTCACTGCCCTCCCCTTCTCTAAGTGGGACATGACTCCCAGGGGTGTGGACCTTCCTGGCAATGTGGGACAGAAATCCTAGAATGAGCTGGGACTCAGCACCAAGGAATTGAGAAAACCTTCTCTACTGAAAGGGGGAAGAGAGAAATGAGACAAAATAAAGTATCAATGGCTGAGAGATTCCAAACAGAGTCGAGAGGTTATCCTGGAGGTTATTCTTACGCATTAAATAGATACCACCTTGTTAGTCAAGATGTAATGGAGAGGGGCGGGCCGCGGTGGCTCAGCGGGCAAGAGTGCTTGCCTGCCATGCCGGAGGACCCCGGTTCGATTCCCGGCCCCAGCCCATGTAAAAAAAACAAACAAACAAACAAAATATAATAAAAAATAAGAAAATGTTTAAAGATGTTTCCCTTTCTTCCTCCCTTCCTTCCTTCCATCCTTCCTTCCTTCTCTGTCTTTCCTTCCCTTCCTCCCTCTAGAAAAAAAAAAAAGATGTAATGGAGAGACTGGAGGGAACTGCCTGAAAATGTAGAGCTGTGTTCCAGTAGCCATGTTTCTTGAAGATGATTGTACAATGATGTAGCTTTCACAATGTGGCTGTATGATTGTGAAAACCTTTTGTCTGATGCTCCTTTTATCTACCTTATTGACAGATGAGTAAAATATATGGAACAAAAATAAATAATAGGAGGAACAAATGTTAAAATAAATTTAGTAGATTGAAATACTAAAGATCAATGAAAGGGAGGGGTAAGGGTATGGCATCTATGAATTTTTTTCTGTTTTCTTTTTATTTCTTTTCTGAATTGATTCAAATGTTCTAAGAAATGATCATGATGATGAATATGCAACTATGTGATGATATTGTGAATTACTGATTATATATGTAGAATGGAATGATCATATTTAAAAATGTTTGTTGTTTTATATATATATATATATATATTTTTTAATTTTTAAAAAACCAACTCAGAAAAAAAAAATGTCAGTTGTAGTTTGCAGCAACCTGAAGGCTTGACTAGGGTTAGAGAATCTGATGCCAAAATGCTCACTCACATAACCGGCAAGCTGGAAATTGACAGGAGACCTCAGTTGGTCACCATTTGGACCTCTCTACAGGGCTCCTGGAAGGTTACATGATGTTATGGCTGATTTGGAATGAGTGAACCAAGAGAAAGCAAGGCCAAAGTCGCATATCTTTTATGACCTAGCCTTGGGAGTCACATATTATTTTAGCAATATTATATTGGTTACTCAGGTCATTCATATTCAGTGTGTACAAGAGGACTACACAAAGACATGAATACTCGGAGGCAAGAATCAATGGGAATGGACAGATGAGTAAAACATAAGGATTAAAAATAAATAAATAATAGGGGGAACAAATGTTACAATAAATTTAGTAGATTAAAATGCTAGAGATCAATGAAAGGGAGGGTTAAGGGTATGGCATCTATGAATTTTTTTCTGTTTTCTTTTTATTTCTTTTCTGAATGGACTCAAATGTTCTAAGAAATGATCATGATGATGAATATACAACTATGTAATGGGGGAAAAAAAGAATGTTCATATTGTTAAAAAAAGAAACATATTAAGGAACCTCAACATGTAAGGGAAAGCAAAAAAAAAAAAGAATCAATGGGAGCCATGTTAGAGGCTAACTATCACAATACCTGTGAGAATTAAAGAAAAAAATCTAAGACTGGAGAGAACGCAGGAGGGAAGAATTTCCATTGAAGGGTTACTCTCAGGCTTCAGCTATATAGGAAGGAACAGGCATTGAGGACATGTAGGAAACTAAGGAAAATCCAGGAAATGTAGGAGAAAAAATAGTTCCTCAGTTCAAAGGACACCCATAAAGACTTTTTCTTGGTTAGGAATGTTTTCCTAGACATGCAAGATAAAAAAATACACTATTATAAATAAGACAAGAAGGGGACATGATTTTCTGGAAGGGTAAGAAAGGATGAGGCCAGGTGAATAACTCTGGGGAGAACAGAGAAGAATAAGAAGTATGCAAGGTAGGAAAGCTTGCCCAGTAGAATAATATACTGTAGAAGTACACACATTCCAAGTCAATACTGGACTGTATTATTTTGTTTTCAATTCTCTCAAATTAGTGCAGTAATTTACTTTGCACTCTCAACTTACCTCTTCTTTTGGCTGTTCCATAAACAGGTACAATACAGGTACTGCTTACATTCAGAGAAAGAAAAAGAACAAGATTTTAAATATAGTACCGTAACTACCTATCTCCTAATAATGGAAGTCAGGATAAGCTATTACAGGAAAAAGAATAGACAGCAAAGATGCTAGATAAATTTAGGGAAGCTTCAAAAACAAAAAAATGTTTGAATTGTGACACTGCTCCTCCAGTGAGCTTGTTCTGTTGAGCATTTTCTTGGCATTGTATGTGCACCTGAAATGGGGCAAGTCTTTGTCATGAGTAATAGCTACCGGCTTTGAAATAGTTATTTCAGGAGAGAGTATACATTGTCTCCAAGGGTAGAATGCCCTTAGAGAAGTTAGAGAATGGGGTAATATACTTCAGTGACATGATTATGTAGAGAGATACGGTGAGAAAAGCCAAGGCCTTTAAATTTTTTTGAATAATTGTTCAAAACCCATTGAAACTTTACCAGGCAGATATTGAAATTCTAGATATCAGTGACAACTCATGATATTTTTATAGAAATAGACATCCCTTAAAATCAGTGAATGCCTATTGCTTGGCATGAATTTTCAATTCAAGGATACTAGAAACTCTGATTTGTAAATTTTGTTAATTAAAATTTCTACTGTAATTTGGAAAGCAATGCTTATTTAGTCCTAAGTAATAAAATTAGAACAAAAAGAAAGAGCACTGTAGAGCTGATCCCAAAGAACAATTTAGAAAAGGAAGAACAATTCTTTCATCTAATTGTGATCTCCAAGGATGAAACACTGAAACTGTAACATCTGGAAGAGCCAAATACCCATATAGATAAATGTAGATGACAATATCCCAGTATGTCTCAGTTCCATTAAATGAAGCCAATTTGAAGAGAAATATCACACTGGAAACCAGGCTTACATCAGAAACCAAGACAATGGGCAGTATTAAGTAACTCAAACCATTTTTCTCAATTCAAACTAACCAAAATGATGATGCTTCTGTTTAACCACATGCCCACCTAAACATACACACCAGAAAATAATGACAAAGGAGCTTCCATTTCAGTGAAATCCACCACCTTTCACATGTTCTCTTACATTTAGATGGAGTGACCAGACAGGTTTACCAGAGGAAGTGAGATTTGAACTGAGAACTAAACGGAAAAAAAAAGCTAGCCTTGAAAATATCTGGAGACTGTTTCAGGAAAAAGAACTACAGGTGCTCAAAGCCATGTAGTGGGAAAGAGCTTGGTATTCGAAATACAGGAAGAAGGCCTGAGAGGTTGCTGTGCAGTGAGCACAGTCTTCCTAGTTTATGTCTTAACTTAGAACTCTTACTGGGTAATAAAAAATAAATTCATAGCGCAAGACAGTCCTTCAGAGACATGATTTGTAGTTACAATTTGTCCAAATTTTTCATCTCAAATAAACATTTGATCCTCAAGATGTGGGGGTTTTATGACACTTAAAACTAAAGAAACATCTCATTTACCTTATCAATAGATATAATGCAAAATAGAGGCCATATATACCTAAATGTTTATTACAACATTCTTTGTAATAACAAACAGAAAGGAACAACCAAAGTGACCATTAGAAGAATACATAAAATAAGGGAAAAATTTGTACCATTAAAATAGTAAATCTATACATGCTAACAAGAAAGGGTATCCATAATATACTTTGAGTGATATAAAAAAGGACATATATATACAATTGGATTGTACACCAAATAAAGCCCTGGAATGATACACATCAAAATGTTAAGAGTAGTTTACATCAGAAAGTTGATGTAAGGAGGACTTTAACTTGGTGTTTTATTTATCTCTGTACTGTTTAACATTTTTCAGGGAGTCTTTTCCTATTTCTGCTATATTTTAAAACACTGATGTTTTTAGAAAAGTTCTTCAAAAATTCTGCTCATGAACTCAGAAATACTGGAAATTGTAGCCCAACTATATAGACACACTCATTAGCCAAGGGAATTTTGAGAAAAGTGAGTCTTTTCTAATAACTTGGGACTGACTTAAACAGAAATGGATTCCAAGCTTCAGGAGAATCTTTCTCATGTGAAGTATATATAACAGATAATTACTCTCCAGGTGGAGTCTTTTTAAATATTAATGAAAATTCAGCCATAAATATATCAAATCAAAAACAGGAAAGCTACAGCAGTAAATTGAGTAAGCCTGTTTATGCTGCAGGTATAGAAGCAAACTTTGATTTTGTTGTATCTAATTTATAAGCTTTGAGTTAGAATGATTTCCTAAGTTTGAAATCAACCATATTTTTAAAAAGCTGTTTCTTCATAAATACTTTTCCACCATTTTCATTCACTCTTTAATAAAAAAAATAATTATTTAATTCCTATTATGTTCCAGACCCTGCTTAGCAAACAGGCAATAATAGATAACTTTTATTGTTCATTTACTACATTCCAGGCACTGTTCTAAGTCCTTTATATGTACCTATTCTGCAGCCAACAATGCAACAACCCCAAGAGGTAGATAATTTTATCATTTTCATTTTAGAGATGAGACACCTGAGGCAAACAAATAAAAGTTACACAATTAAATGGTCACTGAGAAAAAATACAAACTCAGGCACTGTATCTTAGCCTTGAGATCTTAATCTCCTTACTCCTTCATTAAATTTATAGTGATTAACAAGACAAAATGCTTACACTCAGTGAATTTACACCCTAGTGGGGGATATGAACAGGTAAGTTACATTTTAGTATGATAAATGCATATAAGAGTATCCATCAGAGTGCATGAGCTCATAGGCACTAAATGTTAAGTTTAGCACTTTATATCATATCTGGCATTGTTTGGCCAAATAAATATGACAGAGGGAAGCACAGAGTACACACAAAGCCATAGTAGGGTCACTTAACCTAGATGGAGGAAGTCAAGGAAGCATTGCTGGACTTAATATTTAGGTTGAGACCTGAAGGTTACTTAGGAGTCAACCAGGGAAAAAGGAGAGTCTTCTACGTGGAGTGAACCCCTTGTTCAAAGGCTCTAAGGCCCAGGAAAGGGAAAGTAGTAATTACGTTTCTTGAAAAAAAAAAGTAAATAAACTCGGTACGGATTGAAAATATAGTGAGGGAATGTGGTGAGATGAGGCTGAAGAGGCAAATGGAACACTCATAATTTTGTATGTCTTTTTAAAGAAATATAAACAATTTTGAGAACTATATATCAGTGAAAAATTCTAAGCATAGGAGTGACATGATCAAATATTTTTTAAAGTCCATTTTGGTGGCAGACAAAAAATTAAACTGGATAGTTAAAAAGTATACTTATATGTAATATATATAATATGTAATACAGATTTGTATTTATACATACACATGTTAAGAAACTACTGTCATTTGCTAGGCAAGAAAGAACAATGGCTTGAACTAAGGCAATGGGGATGAAATAAATGTATTTGAAGAGCTATTTAGGAAATAGAAATCAGAAGTAGCAAAATAGGGAGTCAGAAGTTATGGGTTGACTGAATGAGCCAGGCACAAAAAATATATCTCATTGATATGAAATAATTAGAATAAGCAGACACAGAGTCAGAATCTAGAATACTAGTTGCCATGGGATGGGGGGGGAGTAGGGAATATGGAGTTAAGACTTTAAAAAATACAAGAGTTTCTATCTGAGATGATGGAAACATTTTGGTAATGGATGGTGGTGATGGTAGCACACAATGAACGTAATTAACAGCACTGAATTATATATTTGAATTTGGTTAAAAGGGAAAATTTTGCATTGTATATGTTACAAGAATAAAATTTTTTAAAAATCCATGCAACTCCATAACACATGCAGTGAACCCAAAGTTAAACCATGGATTATAGTTAATAGCACAATTATAAATATGTGCTTTCATCAATTGTAACAAATGTACTACACCAATGCAAGGTATTAACAAGGTATAAGGGCACCCTGTATTGTATGCATGATTTTTCAGTAAACCCATAACTTCTCTAATAAAAACAAAAAAGGAAAAGAAGTTATGGGTCAAGTCTCCAAATTCAGAAACTGGGGTGGATGGTTGTGCCATTTATTTTCAGTGAGTCACAAAACACAGGAGGAATGGCAGGTTTTTAAGGAAAAGGAGTGATGCATTTCAGACATTTAGAGTTCATTTGCCTGAGGGGTATTTCCAAATATTTCCAGTGCACAACTGAATATACTAAATTTGAAGCTCAGAAAAGAGATCAAGCTTAGATATAGGGATTGAAAAGCTAATAAGTGAAATAACAGGAATAGATGAGATCTTTGGGCCATTTTGTCAGGCCATTTCCTTTCTGCCATTGATGGAACTCAGCCATCATCTGTGTTGAGGTCTTGATAAGAACAAAATTATTTTGATTAAATAAAAACACCAGGCGGGCCGCGGTGGCTCAGCGGGCAAAGTGCTTGCCTGCTATGCCGGAGGACCTCGGTTCGATTCCCGGCCCCAGCCCATGTAACGAAAACGGAGAAACAAAATACAATAAAACAAGAAAATGTTTAAAAAAAAAAAAATAAAAATAAAAATAAAAATAAAAACACCATAAAATAAAAAAATACCATGGGAGTTTTTCAGGCATGAATCTTCTAAGCATAGCAGAATACCCAGGTATACTACAATAGAATTTGTTACCCACAACACTAATATGTTAAGAAAACTTAGCTCTTATTATTTGCAAACTTCAAGACAGAGTCCAAAGCCTATATATTGAGGGAAACCCTGTCTAAGCCTCCACATTCTGTACGAAAACCCTAAAAATGTGAAAATGTTTCAGCAAATAAGTAATGACCAGATAATGAGAAAAATCAGTTTTGTGAAAAGTCCACAAATATCAGAATATCCGATTTGAAGACCTGGTGTCTGAATAACTGATTTGAAGTCTAAATAACTGATTTTAACGTTTCACAACTGATGTTTCCTGTCAAATACAAAATTAAAATGTGCTTTAAATATTTACTTCTGAGGCTAATAGCATTTTCAAACCAAAACTTTTTCTCCCATAAAACAATGTCAGAAACGAACTGCCTGCAACTCTACATTTTGTAAATTCTACAACTTATTTTTCAAAAATAGCTCATTTGAAGCATTAGATATCTTCATAACATGGATCACTTGAGAACATAAAAATTCTAAATATGTTTAAGAAATTATGAAATATCAGACTATGATACTGACTCCTTTATTACCAATTCTGTTGAGCTGACATGAATAAATACCTCAGTTCTGATTACTAAGTAATTGTAGAAGTTAATTGAAAATATTTAGAAACATAACCTTAATCCAAACCAGTGGAATGATTCATTTAATTGTACTTGATATCCATTGCATTAGCCACTTAAGCAGGTGACATTAGTCCTTTAAAAAAAGGATACTAACAGATCTTCATTTACAAAATTTAAGGTAGCTTAGCCTACTGTATCAAGTGTTACACAATTTAAGGTAGCTTAGGCTACCGTATCAAGTGTTTCCCAACCTCCAAATAAAGGAGGTTTGGAAATTTAATATAAAAATAACACTTCCCAATTTCTTGGCCCGTGCAGTGTCTTTTTCTTAAAACCCCAATTTAACTGCTTTTTTAGCTGCAAAAAAGGAACAAATTGCTCAGTCACTAAACCCCACCAAGAAATCACCTCCCACAACTCCCACCATCCATGGAAGAACAAGACAGATGAGGTGAAAAATAATTGCTTTTATTAACTGTATTAGAAACAATTTTATGAGATTATTTGCATTTCTACATGTGAAAACAACTGCTCTGAATAGCTGGGAAAATAGCTAACGCATGGGGGAAAAAATGCAAACTAGCTTCACTGCCTTTTCTTACTGATCTCAGAAGGCATCAAAAAAGCAATAGTGTCTGGCAAACAGAGTAACAACAGCAAAGTCTTGCAGTATAGCTGTGATTATGAACATTAAACTGTTCAATCCTACAACTTTCCTAAAATCATTTTTCTACCTATACAAGCCTACTTCCTAGAAGAGAAACACCTAGCAAACTGGTTCTGAGAAACAAACAGGATAAACTCAACAGAAGACAGAAGAGGGAAAAGGAACTACTACAAGGTCATAATATCCAATTCTAGGTGTTTCTTTTTGGCTGACCTGTCTGAGGAATAAAATTAAGTATCAGGGCGGGCCGCGGTGGCTCAGCGGGCAAAGTGCTTGCCTGCTATGCCGGAGGACCTCGGTTCGATTCCCGGCCCCAGCCCATGTAACAAAAACGGAGAAACAGAATACAATAAAACAAGAAAATGTTTAAAAATGTTTCCCTTTCTTCCTTCCTTCCTTCCTTCTATCCTTCCTTCCTTCTCTCTGTCTTTCCTTTAAAAAAAAAAAAAAAAAAAAAAAAAAAAAAAATTAAGTATCAAAGGTTTTCTCACTTCTCTAGGAGTGATTCTAGCTCTTCTTGCAAAGAGCTAAGCTGCTCCTTTTCTCGGTCTTCCTTCTGTTTGAGTTCATCCAACACAGCCTGAAATCTGTTCTTGAGCGCCAAGTTTTCCACCTTCATGATGAGATCCTCCTGTCGTTTTGCCCTGTCCTGGGTCTCTTGGAGCTTGCCCTTCACGTTATCAATCTGCTTCTGAATCCCCATAACCAGCTGATTGGTTCCCTCGTTTTCTTGGTGCTGTTCATCTGATTCATTTAGCTTGTCATGCAGCTGTCTCTCCAGATCCTCCTCCGTATCGATGATGTTTATATCTTCTTCATCCGGATGATGCGTCTCATCTTCATCTTCGCTGCTGCTGCTGAGGTCATTAAATATCTCCCGAAGCTCATCGTGTTCTAATGAGTCATGGCCCTGCCTATGGCCAGACATTCCCGGAGAGGAGATATCAAGGCCCTGATTTTCTGCCTCTTTGGTTTCATCTTCTGCAATGATTTCCCAACGAGTACTGACTGCTTCTGCATCTGTACTCAGCAAACGCTTCACTTCCTTTTCCACATCTGGAGATTCAATGTACTTCTTCTTTGCTGTCTTACGGAACCGTCTCTTTCTGACATTTTTTAGAGGCAGAGTAATTCCATGGTTCCAGATAAACTTCTTCTCTTTGTCCTTATCCTTTTTCTTGCTTGCTTTTGGATCAGCAGCGGCAACTGGCTCTTCCACTGGAGGGTAGAGGTCACCATCCACTGTTGACACAAGCATCTGACAGATATCAGCTGTCTTGTAAAAGGTTTTTTTATCAATGGTTTTCAAGCTTTCCATAACGCAGGGCAGATCTACCAACTTTGAAGCCAGTGGGACCCGGTCCACTCTGACAATTCCATGGCGCCCATCAGGATGTAACTCAATTGTCAGTCTGTCTTTCAAGTTGACATGGCCAGACTGTACTGCCCTCCTCACAGTAGAGGCATATTCCGGAGGTAGGCGTAGAATAAACTGGCTCTCTAGCTCATGAGGAGCATCATCTTTGCTCTTACTCATCTTTACTTCCTTGTGACACTTCTCCTCTAAAACTTGTTTCACTAACAAGTTCCAAGTTACTTTCTGCAATAATTAGAAAAGCCACTGTTACAAACTGAAATTCTTCATTACAAAGTTTAAAACACAACAGCAGCTAAGCATCTATTTTTACTTAATTATGAATTAAGTCCCAGGCCTTTTCTCTAAATATGACGCGACTGAGAACCAGTCGTTACTGACAAACACTGGCTTTTTCGCAGTTGTGATCATTTAAATCTATTAGCTGCAATGCCAAGTTTCAACCTCTAGGTGCCGCTGCCGGACAATGCAAACAGCTAGCAAGCAGCAAAGCAAATGGCGGTTCCGGCGAAATTATTTTCGGCCCAGAAAGTAATGCCCAACAGACATTCCCAATCCACAAACTCTCCCGGAACAAAGATATTTTAAAAAGCGAGGCGCAGTGAGCTTTCTTCGCCTCCGGTACTTACAATCCACTGAAGATTACAAGTTCGGCTTCTCCAGACCGGTGCGAGCGGAAGAGGACTCGGCCCGAAGCACGGCAGCCAGGGGCCCAGAGTCTCCTTTTCGATGCCTCTGTTCTTCTCAGCGGTTGGCACAAAGATCCGCTACCAATTACGAGTGAAAGGACCAGGGCTATCAACGCGAAATGTCGCCGAGATTCGCAGCTCAGTATACCGCAGCGCTCAGTCCGGAGCTGCAGACCTAGAGAACAAAGAAGCGCTACGTCACTGCGCGGGGCGGGAGGCGGCTTGAGCGACACGACCCCCTGCCCGGAAATGAGAGCCGCCCGGCGCGCGCATGCGCGTTTGCGCAGCTGGGCGTGAAAGGCCAATTTTTGCGACAACGTAGACCGTAAACCCCGTAAGAAGTAAAATATTTCATACAGAGCTTTTGGTTTGAGAACGCACGGAAATAACAGTTCGGATTAAGAGACAGACTTCCCCTACCCCCCACCTCTAGCTACCCTGCTAAGCCAGGACTTTTATCGGATCTCCATGGAGCCGGATAGCCTCTAGGCTTCCGGATGATTACCGGAGATAAGGGCGTTAGTGTGCAAAGTGTCACTGCTTCAAGGAATATGATGCTCCCCAAAGTGTGTCTGGGAGCCAATACAAGAATTTATAACTGTTCTGGTTTGCTAGCTGCCGGAATGCAATATGCTAGAACGGAATGGCTTTTTTTTTTTTTTTATTAATTAAAAAAAGAATTAACAAAACAATTAGAAATCATTCCAATCTACATGTACAATCAGTAATTCTTAATAACATCACATAGTTGCATATTCATCATTTCTTAGTACATTTGCATCGATTTAGAAAAAGAAATAAAAAGACAACAGAATAAGAATTAAAACAATAATAGAAAGAAAAAAAAACAAAAACAAAAAACCTATACCTCACATGCAGCTTCATTCAGTGTTTTAACATAATTGCATTACAACTGGGTAGTATTGTGCTGTCCATTTCTGAGTTTTTATATCCAGTCCCGTTGTACAGTCTGTATCCCTTCATCTCCAATTATCCCTTCTCTTTTTTTTTTTTTAATTAACGGAAAAAAAGAAATTAACCCAACATTTAGAGATCATACCATTCTACACATGCAATCATTAATTCTTAACATCATCACATAGATGCATGATCATCATTTCTTAGTACATTTGCATTGGTTTAGAAGAACTAGCAACATAACCGAAAAAGATATAGAATGTTAATATAGAGAAAAAAATAAAAGTAATAATAGTAAAATCAAAACAAAACAAAACAAAACAAAAACCTATAGCTCAGATGCAGCTTCATTCAGTGTTTTTTTTTTTTTTTTTTTTTTTTTTTTTGATTTTTCCTTGTTTTTTTTTTTTTTTTTTTTTTTATACCTCAGTAAATTTTTTTTTTATTAATTAAAAAAAGAATTAACAAAACAATTAGAAATCATTCCAATCTACATGTACAATCAGTAATTCTTAATAACATCACATAGTTGCATATTCATCATTTCTTAGTACATTTGCATCGATTTAGAAAAAGAAATAAAAAGACAACAGAATAAGAATTGAAACAATAATAGGAAGAAAAAAAAACAAAAAAAACAAAAACAAAAAACCTATACCTCCATGCAGCCTCATTCAGTGTTTTAACATAATTGCATTACAATTGGGTAGTATTGTGCTGTCCATTTCTGAGTTTTTATATCAAGTCCCGTTGTACAGTCTGTATCCCTTCATCTCCAATTATCCCTTCTCTTTTTTTTTTTTTAATTAACGGAAAAAAAGAAATTAACCCAACATTTAGAGATCATACCATTCTACACATGCAATCATTAATTCTTAACATCATCACATAGATGCATGATCATCATTTCTTAGTACATTTGCATTGGTTTAGAAGAACTAGCAACATAACCGAAAAAGATATAGAATGTTAATATAGAGAAAAAAATAAAAGTAATAATAGTAAAATCAAAACAAAACAAAACAAAACAAGACAAAAACCTATAGCTCAGATGCAGCTTCATTCAGTGTTTTAACATGATTACTTTACAATTAGGTATTATTGTGCTGTCCATTTTTGAGTTTTTGTATCTAGTCCTGTTGCACAGTCTGTATCCCTTCAGCTTCAATTACCCATTGTCTTACCCTGTTTCTAACTCCTGCTGAACTCTGTTACCAATGACATATTTCAAGTTTATTCTCGAATGTCCGTTCACATCAGTGGGACCATACAGTATTTGTCCTTTAGTTTTTGGCTGGATTCACTCAGCATAATATTCTCTAGGTCCATCCATGTTATTACATGGTTCATAAGTTTATCTTGTCTTAAAGCTGCATAATATTCCATCGTATGTATATACCACAGTTTGTTTAGCCACTCTTCTGTTGATGGAGATTTTGGCTGTTTCCATCTCTTTGCAATTGTAAATAATGCTGCTATAAACATTGGTGTGCAAATGTCCGTTTGTGTCTTTGCCCTTAAGTCCTTTGAGTAGATACCTAGCAATGGTATTGCTGGGTCCGGAATGGCTTTTAAGAAGGGGAATTTAATAACTTGCTAGCTTACAGTTCTAAGGCTGTGAAATTGTCGAAATTAAAACAAGTCTATAGAAGGGTCCAATCTAAGCATCCAGGGAAAGATACCTTCGTTGGAGAAGGCTGATGACGTTCAGCGCGTTTCTTTCTCAGCTGAAAGGGCACATGGCAAACACGGCAGCGTCTGCTAGCTTTCTCTCCAGGACTTTTGCTTCATGAAGCTCCTGGGGAGGAGTGTTCCTTCATCTCCAAAGGTCCCTGGCTGGTGGACTCTGTGGTTCTCTCGTCCTTGTGTCTGACTCTGCGCTCCTCTCCTCGTTCTCAAAAAAGGGAACTCTCTCTGAAATGTCTCTTCTTTTATACGATTCCAGTAAACTAATCAAGTCCCATGTAGGATGGGTGGAGACACCTCTTCATCTAATCAAGTTTAATCACCACAATTGGGTGAATCACATCTCTGTGGAAATAAACTAATCAAATTTCCAACCTAGAGATTAGAAGAAAACATTTCTCTCACAAGAGTGATTAGGATTAAAACATGGCTTTTCTAGGGTACATAATCCTTTCAAACCAACACACATGCTGAATTTTTTTCACTATGGCACTACTGTTTTGCTGGCTATTTTCTGTTTGTTTCACGTATGGGTTGTCTGGTGTGCATCAACACCTATTTATATTGTTGCCAAGTAATAGATAAGGGTTTCCACTTATTCCTACTCATTTCCATTTTTTTCAAATAGGATCAGTTTGGTAGAGCATCAAAGTCGTTTAGAATCTAATTGCTATCCTCTCAAATATTAACAATTACACATGAATTTAAGAGAATATCTTGTCTGATTAATATTCCCAAAATTGCTTTATTTATGCACTTGTTAATTGTTTTCCTCACCCCAGATTGAAAGCTCCGTGATGGTCAGGGAGCATTTCTATTTTATTCATCATGTGCCTACTACCACAACATAGGAGAAACACAAGAAAAGTTTGCTAATTGGATGGAAAATTGATCTATGTAGAAAGAACACAAATATAGGCTAACTCCTGTCATAATTTATGAGAGAGAATACTTTCTCTGTCACCTTAAAATGAGATAGAGTCACTTCATCTATGTCTCTAATACATAGATAATAATTTCTTCTCTAGTTGAGGGTAGTGCCAATTGTTATGGGGCAGGGGAGATTAATCATAGTGTATGTGAATGTGTCCTCTTGGTTTTAGGTAGATTGTGATATTGTATTATAGGAAGAAATTAAAATGACCTAGGATTAATTTAGTTTTATGTTAATCTTTAAGAAGAAAGTATGCCCTTCCAGAAGGGCATCCTTCTCTTTGTATTGAAGGATGCTATTTGATTCATTTATTATTTCCATGATGATCTATTTTCTGTCTGTTGAAGAGGAAATTTTTTCAATGTGCTTGTTCCTCAATTATACCTGATTTTACTTATTTTACAGATAGAAGAGTAAACATTCTAGCCTCTGCAATTATATATATATATATATTTATATATAAAATATAAATAATGCTTATGAATGAAAATAATCTAAATATTATTTTATGTTTTAATTCCCCAAGTTTGGGGATATTCAAATGCCCTTGTCACAGAAAGTAGCCTGAGATTAATTCTATTAAATACTGATTTGCTCAAATTATGATGTATTTTCGTTAGTAAACCTTAAACTGGAAGACAGTTTGAATTAACCAAAGGGATTAACTGAGGTTTCCCTGAGGCATCTAACTCATTTAATCCTGAAACATATTATTGGCTTTTGAGTTTAGCATGTGTTCTAAAGGCTATTAAATGGGGTGGGGAGGGATTATACTGACCTTGAAGTTAAGATCTCTGCCATATCACCATCACCTTAGTATCTATTAAGAAATCCAGGTTCGTTCGTTTTTTCAAATCCATTAAACATACAGAAAAACACAGACTCTGAGCCGATCAATTACCCCCCTGTACTTGTTTATGGAATATCTGTGATACCAGTGAACCAAATATTTAGGGAAGGCAATAAATTTTCCAGAGTGGTAACAAGTCCTTCAAAGACTTCCTACCTATAATAAGGGAAGACAATAATTAGGCTACTGCTAATACTGTATTCTTGAAAGTTTCCTGTAGTAAACTTTCACTTTCCTTAAAGGGCTGCTAATACTTTGGAGATTAAAAAATTGTGGGTGATGAGATAAGTTCTGTTTATATTTTGGAATTAGAAATTTATAGGAGTGAGGAAATAGCAAATATCCAGTAAAGGAAGCTTATTTACTATTATATCACAATATGTTTTGGGGGGGAGGCATGGTCCAGGAGTCTAACCCGGGTTTCCCACATGAAAGGCGAGCATTCTACTACTGAACCACCTGTGCACCCTATATCACCATGTATTTTTCAGGCATAATGCAAATTACCTAAAAATATGTACAACATATTTTTGTCAAGTAGGAAGCCTTTTATGAGAAAAAGCAACTAATGTATACTAATTTAAGAAATAAGAAAATCATTATCACAAACCTTGAGCATCACTGTCCAATAGAAATACAATGTAAGCCACAGATATGAGCCACAAATGTGATCTTAAATGGCAAAAAGAAACAAGTAGAAATTAACTTAAATAATATGTTGTATTTAGACCAATATATATAATATTGTAATTTCAATATGTGATTGATATACAAATTGTTAGAAATACTTACATTCTTATTGTGTAGTAACCCTTCAAAATCTGGTGTGTATTTACACTTACAACACATCTCACTTTGGAATGGGCACATTTCAAGGGCTCAATGGCCACACGTGGCTGGTGGCTTCTGTACTGGACCACAGAGATCTAGAGGTATGAGACGATATAATCATGGCCTGACACAATTTGGTTTTCACTTCCTAGTTTTAAAGAATGAATATTTATTTCTGCTTTTTTTTTCTCCCAGCACTGCCTTCCTCAGCCTGTGAATTTTCAAAACCTGGCCACGGTCCTCCCTTGCCCATCCCCCAACGAAAGTCTTTCTTTAATCCAAATGGATTTAGGTCATGTACCCATCCCTAAACAATAAGTAACTAGAAGAATACCCTAAGCCTATGATTCTCAACCCAGGTGGGAGGGGGGTGGGGATACCTGGTGATGTTTGAAGACCCTTTTGGTTGTTACACCTGGAGTGGAGAGGGTTACTACTGGCATCTAGTGGGTAGAGGGCAGAAATATTGCTAAACATCATATACTGCACAGCACAGGCCTCTAAAAGAGAGAGTTATGTGCCTAAAAATGTCAGTAGTAGCAAGGTCGAGAAACCCTGCCATAAACGAATTATTTTAAGCCTATATTCCTAAACCGTGCACTGCCAAGAAGAGATTAGACCATTATTGACTTAGATTTATCAGAATCCCATATTCCTCTTAGGTCAATGGGGGATGGGCACCTGAATGGAACAAGAAGTTCCATCAATAAAGCAAATAGAATCTCTAATGAGAACAGTCAGAAATAACCCGCGATAGATATCACGTAGGGCCTCTGGGTGCCGCTGTCGGCCAATCGGTGGCTAGGATGAAGCAAAGCCACCCACTAGACAGTCAGCCGCCGCGATCCCCCAGATCTTTTTTAAGAAACACATCGAGAGGAGCCCGCAAGCTCTCTCTCCCGCAATCTGTTCCAGATATTTGGATCAGGAACGTCAGGATGTTTAATGACCCCACAGGATGGTCTGCCTTTTCTTTTCAGCGCACCTTGGTCGTCCGGGAACAACCAACAAGAGACGCGGAAGGCGCGCGGAGCGACTGGAAGCACTATTTCCCTCCCTGCTGCTTTGCGCTGCGCAGTGAGTCACGCCCCAGATGCGCCACGAGATCCGGAAGAGATGGCCAAGGAGGGGGATCTCGCCCAAAATCTGGGGCTCAGTGTCCAGAAACACACTGGTGAGTGCTGAGAAGAAGCCTAAGGGTGAGAGTGCTTTACCGCAAGGGACGAATGATTGGATACATAGAACTGATACGCCAAAGGAAGACCCCTTGGAATTTGAAACAGTCCCTGACAATCGTGGAAATGTTTTTCATATAAACATACTCATCCTGGATATAAATGAAAACGTAAAGACTTTTATGACCAGATATTTTGTTTGGAAAATCCTGGAAAACATTTCCAGAGGAGCAAGGTTTACTCTTTAATCGTGGTGGATTTGGACGTGGGCAGTAAATCTCAACATATTATCAGATTAGTGTCACTAACCACCTCCACCCCGCCCCCCTCCCAAGAAAAGGAGTGCACAAGGGCAGGAAATACCCTCAATTCCTGGAGAAACCTGGACTGAGAGGAGCAGAGCTGCCGCCACTGAATGCTGGGAGGAGGGGCAGAATAGCTCAGAGAAAGAATGGAATTTGGATGTCCGTGGCAGTCCTCCATGCTGAAGCAAAATGTGCACCGCAGAGTCAGCCTGCAGAGAAACTCATCTTCTGCTTGGCATTCTTCAAGCGATTACCACTCACCTAGATGAGGCCCTTAATGCAGAGTGCTACACTCTCCACACAATTCTACAGAGTATGTGGACTACATTCAGCCTACCGGCCAATAACAACAGCACAGTACCGGACTTTGAAGAGTGACAGTTAAAGCATGGAGCAGAAGAGAATGGGGGCAGTCTGATGGCCCATTTCAGGGTTCTTGTTGAAACGGATGTGGAGAACTTTATCTCGGTGCAGGTGACTTTCATCCAGGTGTTCTAGTCCTATGAGAGGCAACACTGGACTGCCCTAACCAAAACCCCAGCGCCGAGAGACCTGCTCCAATGCAGAGGTATAAATTATTGTAGAGAGGAGTGATCTGGCCAGCAGACATTTCGCCCGGAAGATTACTAAAGTAATTCTTTGTAAGCTACTGATAGATGGAATCCTAAACTGGTACCATCACAGTCACCGACAAGGGCCACTTGTCCTCTTCTCCCCCACAAGCATCACCCTGTATCACCAGTATCAACAAAAACGCTCCCGTTTGCCAACAGGCCACCTGTTGGGTCCAAATGGCTGAGAACATGCCCTGAGCCCCCCAGCACCTCTGACCCTGACCTGGGATCCAGCGGCCACGCTTCCTACTTCATCGTGGCCCAGAACCTGGCGCTGGTGGTGCTCACCTTCGACCCGGCCCAGCGTCATGGTGAGACTGCCTGCAATGGTGGGGACTGCCGCCGGGGCACGCCGAGGACCATAAGCGAGGCGCGAGCCCTCTCCGCCCGGGCGCGGCACACCTCACCTTCCAACTCAGTGAACTGGTCGCCAAAGTGGAGGCCCACTGGGGCGCAATGCCTGGCCGCTCTTCCACGTGCTGCCATCAGGCTAACATCCCTCTTCAACCTGGGCACGTGCGCAGGTGAGGTGTGCGCTTCCCGCTGCGGGCGACAGAGACGCCACCCAACGGCGACAGCCGGGTCCCACTGCACATGGTCCTCGCCCACAGTTTGCAGGAGCTGCCGCCTCAGCGATCGCCTCCTACCCTCCGACCAGCACTTCGACCTGCAGTTTAACCTGGGGGTGGCCTTTGCCTTGATTTATGCTTAATCCTCCTGGCTATGACTCTGGCCATCACCATGTGCCTGTGACGCTTCTTAAGCCCCATGGCAAAGGGCAGTTTTTCAACCTGCTCTCTGCTACAAGCCTGGATGTGGAGTTGCCACTGCTTCAGAGGGGAAATTTGCCCTGTTCCTACAATCTTCTGCTTCTGATGTTGCAAAATATTAATTTCTTCGAGTGGATTCCAGAAACATCTCTCAACTGGATAGTCTCTGTAATACCACTAATGAGACCTTAAATATTACATTGGAGCCAAATGTCTTTCCGTGTGAGTTTTAACATTTTTGTTTTCTAAATAGTATCCTTTTATAAATCAATCCTGATTTTTTCTTTCTTGTTGGGAGAGGGATCTACAAGTTTACTTTCTAGTTTCAACGTTTACTTCGATTTGCCTTATTAGCCTGGACAATTCCTTTGTGGGGAAAGTTTGTGCCATTAGTGTATATTTTGAAAAAGTTGTTTCCCTTTAAGGAGTCCTTTCCCCACAATATTGAAGGATTTTTTCTGTATCTTTATATTTCTACCCTTGGGCTCCATACACCTGTCTTTGAGAAGCCACGAAATTGTAGGTTTAATTATACAAGATGGGAAATGCTCCCTCCAAGAACTGTTCTTAAGGCCTTTGATTCTTTCCTTTCATCCCTCCTTTTCCTGACCCTTCGCAGACATGGTGTCCATGGGTTGGTTGTCAGTATCTGGTTCTGTTTGTTCATGTAAATGTCAAACTCTGGAATACTGAGAACATTCTTCTCTAAGTTTTCAGTAGAGATAAAAATTGTTGTAAGCCTGAGATATTTTAGTTAGTACCCTTTTACTAGTATTGCATGGGTTTAAGAAGGAAAGTAATGTCTCATTTTCCTAGATTTGCTAAATACTGCAAATCAGGAAACCAACCTCTCTTGGAAAAAATATTGTTTGATTATAAAGGAATATATATTATTCTAATTGCCTGCCAAAAAATGAAGATGTGGCCTTTTCTTGTTAGTTTTGAGGAATAACACTAACTCTTCCATCTTTTAAATTTGAAGTCTAAATTATATATTCATCTGATGCTTCTCCAATAAAATTCCAAGAGCTCAATGCTATTTTACTCAAAGTACAATACTTTCTGGTGGATGAAATAACTTTTAAAAGCCCACATGATATATGGACCTCCAGAAAAAGAGTATAAATAAGGATGGGGTAGAACATGTCAATCAAAATTGTAAGGGTTCTGATAATACTCAGAACACAATGGAAAGGAAATGGATGGTCCAATTTTTTTAAAGTCTAACATTCCAAAACTTTGTTTTTCCCTTCATTTTTTTAATCTTTCCATAGAAGAGAAGCTACCCTGACTTACATGGCTTGGAAAATTGTCAAATGGTCGAGCTGTACTACAAAAGAGGTGGAGGGATGGTTTTGTCCTCTTTGTGGTAGTAGACAGCTCTCTGCTACTCCCTGAAGAGCAAACAGGAAAAGCAAATGCTTGGTAAACTGGGATTCCACTGAATATTGCAATTTAGCAACATTTGGATACTTTTAATTAAATGGGCATGATATTTTCTCCTTTTCCTATATGTATTGTAGGTAGAGTGTTTCCTTAGCAATAAAATAAGACTTAAATGATGGGTCAGGTTAATGAGAAAAGTATTATCTTAGAGTGCAGTAGCTGGTTAGGACTCTGGGCGCCGCTGTTCACCAATCTGGGAAATACAGGCAAAACGCACACACACACTCACACATCACACAAAAAAAGAAATATCTTCTGCCTCTTAGAACTTCAACCACTGCCAGAACGAAAACAATTTCCCTGAGGCTGCCTTAACTCTACTTCTGGAAGAATCTCCAGGCTGTAAACTCCTGAAAATACAGGTAATTTAGGCTCAGAATAGCAGGGAAACAATACCCTTGGACCGGACTGGAAGAAAACTACGAAGAGAGAGCAATGGCGATTCAGCCCAGGCTGCCGGGCTGCTGTGTGCTGGTTGTGCTGTGCCTTTTTCTGGGGCTGTTGTTGGAAACCGGAGCGGAGAAGATCCACTACTGGGTGTCAGAAGAGATAGACAAAGGTTCCTTTGTGGGCGACATCGCCAAGGACCTGGGTCTACAACCCCAGGAGCTGGCGGAGCGCGGGGTCCGCATCGTCTCCAGAGGTAAGACGCAGCTCTTTGCCCTGAACCCGCGCGGCGGCAGCTTGGTCACCGCGAGCAGGATAGACCGGGAGGAGCTCTGCGCTCAGAGCGCGCGGTGTCTGGTGAGTTTTAACATCCTAGTAGAAGATAAAATGAAGCTTTTTCCTGTCGAAGTGGAAATAATTGATATTAATGACAACACACCCCAGTTCCAGTTAGAGGAACTGGAAGTTAAAATGAATGAAATAACCACTGTGGGTACCCGGATCCCTCTGCCTTTTGGGCAAGACCTCGATGTGGGAATGAATTCGCTCCAGCGCTACCAACTCAGCTCCAATCCTCATTTCTCCCTGGATGTGCAACAGGGAGACGGTGGGCCTCAACACCCCGAGATGGTGCTTCAGAGTCCCCTGGATAGGGAAAAAGAAGCTGTCCACCATCTCGTCCTCACCGCCTCTGATGGGGGCGACCCTCTCCGCTCAGGGACCCTCCGCATTCGAGTTCAGGTGGTGGATGCGAATGACAATCCCCCAACATTTACTCAGGCACAGTACCACGTAAGTGTCCCCGAGAACATACGGCTGGGCACTCGGCTACTCGTGGTAAATGCCACAGACCCAGATGAGGGAGCCAATGGGGAAGTAACATATTCCTTTTACAATATAGACCACAAAATGGCCCAAATATTTCAACTGGACCCTTACACGGGAGAAATGTTAAATAAAGAGCCACTAGATTTTGAAGAATACAAAATTTATCCAATGGAAATTCAAGCTCAGGATGGTGCTGGGCTCATGGCCAGAGCTAAGGTGCTAATCAAAGTTCTGGATGTGAATGATAATGCTCCAGAAGTGACTGTCACCTCTGTGTCCACTACAATACCAGAAAACTTTCCTCCTGGGGCTGTAATTGCCCTTATCAATGTGCATGACCAGGACTCTGGAGACAATGGCAGAATGACGTGTTCCATTCCTGGAAATCTGCCCTTTAAATTAGAAAAGTTAGTTGATAATGATTACCGCTTAGTGACAGAAAGAACACTGGACAGAGAACTCACCTCCAGTTACAACATCACAGTGACAGCAACAGATGAGGGAACTCCAGCTCTGTCTACTGAAATGCACATTTCACTGCTAGTGACAGACATCAACGACAACCCACCGGCCTTCACTCACACCTCGTACTCTGTCTACATCCCAGAAAACAACCCTAGAGGCGCCTCCATCTTTTCTGTGATGGCCCACGACCCTGACAGCAATGAAAATGCGCAAGTCACTTACTCCCTGGCAGAGGACACCATCCAGGGGGCAACTGTGTCCTCCTATTTCTCCATTAACTCAGACACTGGGGTCCTCTATGCTCTGCGATCCTTGGACTATGAGCTGATCCATCACTTGGAGTTGTGCGTGATGGCCCACGACAGCGGGGACCCGCCGCTCAGCAGCAACGTGTCGCTGAGCCTGTACGTGCTGGACCAGAACGACAACGTGCCCGAGATCCTCTACCCGGCCCTCCCCACCGACGGCTCCACCGGTGTAGAGCTGGCACCCCGCTCTGCAGAGCCCGGCTACCTGGTCACCAAGGTGGTGGCGGTGGACAGAGACTCAGGACAGAACGCCTGGTTGTCCTACCGCCTGCTCAAGGCCAGCGAGCCAGGCCTCTTCGCCGTGGGGCTGCACACGGGCGAGGTGCGCACGGCGCGGGCCCTGCTGGACAGAGACGCGCTCAAGCAGAGCCTCGTGGTGGCCGTCCAGGACCACGGCCAGCCGCCTCTCTCGGCCACCGTCACGCTCACCGTGGCCGTGGCCGATAGCATCCCAGACGTGCTGGCCGACCTGGACAGCCTCGAACCCTCAACCAGCCCTGACGACTCGGGCCTCACGCTCTACCTGGTGGTGGCCGTGACCGCCGTCTCGTGCGTTTTCCTGGCCTTTGTCATCGTGCTGCTGGCGCTGAGAATGCGTCGCTGGCACAAGTCGCGCCTGCTGCAGGCTGCGGGGGGCGGGTTGGCGGGCGTGGGCGCCTCGCACTTCGTGGGCGTGGACGGGGTGCGGGCTTTCCTGCAGACCTATTCCCACGAGGTCTCCCTCACCGCGGACTCGCGGAAGAGCCACGTGATCTTCCCCCAGCCCAACTACGCGGACACGCTCATCAGCAACGAGAGCTGTGGGAAAAGGGAATTTCTGTCGGGACCCCAGTCTTTACTTGAAGACAGAGGGGAAACATCTTCTCAGGTAAACCCTTTGTACTGAGTTTATAAGCTAACTTGATTTTTTTAAATCCTTATTTTATTTGCTTGCTTTCATTCTTTACTACAAACAGTTCTATTAATATATATCCTTGTAGTTCTGTTTCAAATCCTGGAAAATCGTTATTAGTGGGGCTATGTGTTTTAACCAGGCACATCTATAACTGTTCTCCCCTTGGAAAGGAAACTGTAATCATAATGTAGGTGGTGGAATGAAGAGTTCAGTGAAGATCCTTGTCTCAGTTGTGGAACAAGCGCTGCCTTAGAAACAAGGAGATGTAGCCTCTAAGATTTTCTTATTTGCTTTTGACCAGAGCATTTTATCATTCTGGCTTTACCATTCTCTTATATGGAAAGGATAGGACTAGATTAGAAATTTTTCCCAACTTCCTTTCTGCTTTGAAGTTTGATTATTGTATTATAACCAATAAAAATTAGATTATTGTAAATTTCATTCATCTTTTCTTTCCAGACTTTTTGAAATGAGTAGATTGTATCTTCTTTTTCACCAAAATTTAAACTCTTTCTGAGTTTATATATGAGACAAGAAGTGGGTCATGAGTTACGTTTTAATATGCCCCTTCCTGGTAAAACTTCAAACATGTGGTATTAAGGAATTTATATTGGTCATGTTATTTCAGAGAGATGTTTAAAATGTACTGCTGCTCATGTTAAATTTGTGTAGCAGCCTTTTTAAATGTTTTTATTGTGAAATATAACATATATATATAAAGCAGTAAATTTCAAAGTACATTTTAACTTTGAACCAAAAAGTTATAGTGCAAATTCCAATGTATGGTATGGGTTACAGTTTCACAATTTCAAGTATTTCTTTCTAGGTGCTCTAAGGCAATGGAGACTAAAAATAAATGTCAACATAAAGATTCAGTTGTCATACTCACTTGTTAAATCCTGTGTCCTCTATTGCAACTGCTCCTTCTCCTTTGATCCTTCCCCCAATCTTTAGGGATATTTGAACCATGACCATTCCAACTTTTTCATGTTGAAAAGGGATGTTGACATTATGGGTAGGGGGATGCAACTGGTTGATGTTTTTGGAGAGACTGGTAACTCTGTTTCTCAGGGCTTACCTGGCCTGGGACCCATCTGAAGATTTTAGGTTTCTGAAAAATAAACTTAGAGAGTGAAACTTTATTATAGAGTTCGAGATAGAGCCCTCGTGTGTATCATTATTTTCAGAAAGCTGTCTTTCTTTGAAGAAATGGATATATTCATTAGAGAATTCTGGATACCGTCTTGTATGTGGGTAGATTGGCAAATTTTCTTTAATCTTTAATATCAGCATTACACCCAATGATGCTTTTATAGTTTTTAATATTCTTAAAAATCATAAATGCTTTCCAGTTACTATAGCATATTTAAGAACATAAAGTACGTCAATATTTAATGACTAATATTGTTTTCAAATTTCCTTATAAATACCAGATAATTCATTCTAGAATTTAATGTAAATAAAATCTGTCAGGATGCTATGATATTTTATTTGGGCACATATGTAAAGATAAAGATGATCTAAAGTAGTATTTATAGTTCTGTTAATATATGATTATGGGATTTTATATAAGCTGCAAATTTAAATTATTAAATAAGCTGTGGTAAGTTAGATTCAGTTGTCAACTTGGCCAGGTGAAGGCACTTAGTTCTGTTGCTGTGGACATGAGTCAATGCTACATGAACCTCATCTGTTGCTCATTACATCTGAAGTCGGCTAAGAGGTGCCTGTTGTAATGAATGATGTTTGAGTTAATTGGCTGGTACTTAAGTGAGAGAGCGCAACATAGCACAGCCCAAGCAGCTCAGCATACCTCACCTCAGCACTCACAGCTCAGCCCAAGCCTTTGGAGATGCAGAAAGAAATCACCCCGAAGAAAGTTGTTGGAACCCAGAGGCCTGGAGAGAAGGCCAGCAGAGATCACCCTGTGCCTTCCCACGTAAGAAAGAACCTCAGTAGAAAGTTAGCTGCCTTTCCTCTGAAGAACTAGTGAAATAAATCCTCTTTTATTAAAAGCCAGTCCATCTCTGATGTGTTGCATTCCGACAGCTAGCAAACTAGAAATTAGCCCTTAGTTTAATCACTTATTATGAAATATATTATCCATGCAAGAATAGACCTAATGTTTAAGTAATTTATTAAATGATGAAATAAAATGAACAGCAATTAGCTGTACAATTTGAAAAATAATTTTGAAGTCTCCTGACTTGTGCATTATATTTCTAACAAGAATTCCAGTTTAATGGTTGTGTTCACAAGAAGAAATGCACCATGGAGTGAGTATATTTATGCTGTCATATACTTACTCAGTTCCAATAAATTACAGATAGGCTTTTTGAAAAAGAGGAAAGCAAAAAAACATAGTCAATTAAAAGATGAATAGCTAACTGGACCAGAGGTAGAACAGAAAGTGGTGGGCCTAAAGCTAGCCTTCCGTAGTCTAAAGTTATAGAAATTATAGTCTTGGATCTGGAAGATTAGCTTTGGCAGTACAATGGAGACTAAGAGTGCTTCAGGCTAGACAGGGGAATTGAGGCAGGCTTGCTGCTCAGATCCAAAATAAGCAGTGAGAGCTCTCATCTAGTGAAAAATGGGTGTTTCATAAAGATGCTGCCTACTGATTCCTGTGATTGCACCTTATTGCAAGCTAACAGATCAAGAAAGAGAGTGGAACACAGATACTGGCTGCAGGCAATGAACACCACGCCTCTGAGACTTGAGCTGTGATAGTGATAATGTCACTGCTGCACAGGAGACCCAAAGCACCCCTAAAAGACCTAATTATGACCTGGGGCTTGGGATCAGGTAGAAGAAATTTCAAAACCATTACGGATAAAGCACTGAACCCAGGAGGGAAATAGACAAGGAGAGAGAGAGGGACAGGGAACAGATTTTAAAAACAAGGATCTCCCACTTAAAATAAATGTGCAAACCAAAATTACAAAACACTGGAGTAAATATAATTCTAAGAAAAACAGTTAGAAACGTCAATCAGAACATTCATTTATACCAGATGGAATAAATTTTATGGAAAACCTGACACTTATGTTGAAATAAGCTAAGATAAATGAAGGAATATTTATTATAAGAAGAACAAAATGTAATTTAATAAAGAATATAGTAGTCTATGATAAAAGAACAACTAGAAAGTGAATTAAATCATAGTTAATAAAGTAAAAAAATACTCAATAATTGGGATAAAATCATATTGGATACAATTGAATATAAGATTAATGAGCTATAAGAGTAATGGAGAAATTCACCCAGAACACAGCACTAAAAGACTATTCAATTAAACAAATTGATAAAATTGCAATTAAGAAGTAAAAAACAGATGCAAAGGTTTCAATATATATCTAATTATAATTCAAGAAGAACAAAATGGAGAGAATATCACGAAGCAAAATTTTAAATTATAAGAGCTGAGAAAATCCATAATTGTAGTAACATAGGTTATTGAGAGTGGGTCTTGATTTGTTTACTGGAATCCTATAAAAGATGAAACATCTTGGAGAATGCGGGAGAATCTGAGAGAGCAGAGAACGGCATAGCCACGAGAAGCAGAGAGTCCACCAGCCAGAGAACTGTGGAGATGAAGGACAGTGCTTCCTGGGGAGCTTCATCAAACAGGAAGCCAGGAGAGAAAGCTAGCTGATGATGCCTGGTTCGCTTTGTGCCCTTTCAGCTGAAAAAAAGGCCCTAACTGTGTTCGCCATGTGCCTTTCCACTTGAGAGAGAAACCCTGAACTTCATGACCTTCTTAAATCAAGGTATCTTTTCCTGGATGCCTTATATTGGACATTTCTATAGACTTGCATTAATTGGGACATTTCCACAGCCTAAAAACTATTCATTTGCAACTTATTAAATTCCCCTTTTTAAAAGCCATTGAGTTTCTGGTATATTGCATTCTGACAGCTAGCCAACTAGTAACAGAGGTAAACAAATTGATGAAAGATAAAGATTAAAAAACCAAAAACAAACAGAGAAAAAGAAAAGAAGTATACAACTTGAGATGGAAAGACAAAATTATTCTTTGCATACATTGTGGGTTTTTCTCTATTTAGAAAATTTCAATTTACTGCATCGACAAAATTATCAGAATTAATAAGAGAGTTCGTAACATTGCTGAATATGTGATCAACATATTATAAATCAAAAACTTTTCTAGTCACCAGTAACAAGCATAAAAAATAAATAAAAGCAAAAGGCCCCATTCCCAAAAACAATAAAGCTATAAGGTGCCTCACAAAATAACATATTCAAGAACTTCATAGAAAAAATTACAAAAAATATTGAAGAACACAAAAGACCTGTGCAATCAAAACATTATGAAAAGTATTTCAAAATCTCCAAAATTAATCTATAAATTCAGTGCAATTACAATTAAAATATCAACAATATTTTTCATTAAACTTAGTGACGCTAAAATATACATGGAATAGCAAAGCTATTTAAAAAGTCAAATAATTTGAAGAAAAGAAATGAATTGGAAGAAATGCCCCTGTCAAATTAAGTTATAATAGTTAAGCAGGGTATGTTGGCATGGCAATAGACAAAGATAATGGAATAGAATGCCCACAGAAATCTACATCTATACATGGAAACCTGATCTATAGCAGAGATGGCACTACAAACCAGAGAGTAAGAAATAAATATTTCCGGGATGGCTCATTATTTGTGCGAAAAAAATTATACCCCTAACTCATACAATACAAAAATAAATAAATTTAATGTAGTTTAAAGACCTTAAAAAAAAAAGCTTTTAAATTTTTAGAAAACAAGATGCTAACATCATAATTTTGGAATACAGGAGATTACAAAATCACAAATCATAAAGTGAAAGAAACAACATTGAAATTTTAAATGTTTTCATAAAAAGGGCACCTTAAACAAGACGAAAGCAATCCAGAAACAGTGAAAGGTATCTGTAACCTTCATAAAGGACAAAGAATTGTTACCCAAAATATAAATGAATGTCTCTGAATAAAACTTCGAAAAAAAGAGGTTGCATGGGTAGTTGAGTGATTAGAATGCCTACCTTCCATGTGGGAGACCCAGGTTCGATTCCCAGACCATGCACCCCCCCCAAAATTTTTTTTTGAAAAAAGAAGCAAAGGATATGAATAGAAAAATTACTGAAGAAGAATTCCAAATAAGCGATAAATATGAAAATATGTTAACCTCACCATTAATTATAAAAATGTACATTAAAACAATGGGATACATTTTTACACCCATCAGATTGGCAAAACAATATATTTGGCTGGCAATACCAAAGTTTAGAAAGGATAGAGAAACAGAACCTTGTATCCCACTGTCAAGAGTGTAAATTAGGGCGGGCCATGGTGGCTCAGCAGGCAGAGTTCTCGCCGGCCATGCCAAAGACCCGGGTTCGATTCCCGGTGCCTGCCCATACCAAAAAAAAAAAAAGTTTGTTATTAAAATCATTCTGAAAAACAATTTGGCAATGTCTACTCGTATTTAAAATGTGTACGATTGGTGTCCCCCAGTGAAACATTCCTCCCAGTATCCACACTTTCTATGTTCCCCTCCCCTTAAATCTGTGCTGGCCTTGTGACTCCCTCCAACCGGTAGAATTTGGCATAAGTGAAACTTGCCAATTCCAGCTAGGACTTAAGAAGGCCAACAGCATCTGCTGTTGTATTTTGGGGAGCCATGAACCGTTCCCCTCTGGGGAGAGATCATGTAGGAAAACCACATGGAGAGGCCATATGAAAAGTGAAGTCTTGAGACTACATGGAAGAGAGACACCCTCCTGTCTCAGCACACAAGCTGAGCCCAGTACCCGCAACCCCCATCTCAGTGATGTCACATGAGTAACCACCAGCAAGACCAGCAGAACTGAAAAATCTGATCTCAGCCCATATTGAAAAATATTGAACAAATGAAACCATGCTGTTTTCAGACACTTAGTTTTGGGGTGATTTATCATACGACAAAGGTAGCCAAAGCAATATGCACACAATTTGAACCAGCAATTCCATTTTCAAATTAATGTCCTAGACCTAAAGAAATTTGTATATGAAGAGACATGTCCAGTGTTCATTGTCTGCAATAAAAAGGAAGGGAAAAAAGGAAGGAAGGAAGGAAGAGAGGGAGGGAGGGAGAAAAGAGAGGAGAGGGTGAAGGAAGGAAAGGAGAAAAGAAAGCGGAAGGGAGAAAAAGGGGAAAGGGGGAAGAAAGGAAAAGAAAAGGAAAGAAAAGCGAAAAATCAATCTAATATCCTTATAGAAATATATAGAAAAAGAAATGTTGGTATTTTCATATAATGGAATATTAGACAGCAGTTAAAAATGGACATTATCAGCATAAATAAATATCAAAATGTAATGTTAAGGGAAAAAGTACATTGCAGAATGAGTATAGCATGATACTATGTATGAATTTGAATTGTATATGCAATAAGATAGTAAAGCATGCATGGGAATAATCAATGCTTTACTCAGGATGTTGATTGCCTTGAGAGAAGGAGGGATGGATCTGTAATTAAACAATGGTTCTAGAAGGATTCATCTCATTCTGGAGTTTGTTTCTTAAGAATTGAACTTCAAAAAACTACAGTTAAGATTGTTTCAAGCAAGAATCATCAGTGCTGAAAGCATGTTTAGAAACGGGATATTTACTTAATCTCAGAGTATCTCCCTACAGGATACTTAAGAATTACAAAGGGAAAAATAGTAATTTTGCAATGGACAGACCTAGAAGTCATCATCTTAATCAAATGAGCAAAGTTAACATTACCAGTAATGGAAAAAAAACATCTTCTGCCTCCTGATGTGATACAGTGAGAAGGATACAACATCATTTCTGTTGCAGTCCTGTATACTTATATATGTAGAGAGAGAGAATGAATGAGATAATACTAAATCAAAGGTCATAAAA
This sequence comes from Tamandua tetradactyla, assembly GCF_023851605.1. Classification (NCBI taxonomy): domain Eukaryota; kingdom Metazoa; phylum Chordata; class Mammalia; order Pilosa; family Myrmecophagidae; genus Tamandua; species Tamandua tetradactyla. Next base: position 21,460,579 of record NC_135346.1, read on the forward strand.
TATTAATATTAGGTAATATGGGCAAATAGTATATGGGAACTTGTACTATTTTTTGCAACTTTTCTTTCTTTTGCAACTTAAGCCTGGAATTATTTCTAAATAAAAAGTTTTAAAAGTTGATGTTATATAAATATGACAAGATGTTAAGATATGAAAAGTTGAATGGTATATACACAGATTTTAGTTATATTATTTTCTTTATTCATGTGGATATTTGAAGTATTTCAAAATTTATTTTTGAAAGAACAAATACATTATGCATAAGAACATAAAAATGAAATGGGAGCAAGAAGAGACCCACTAGATCACATTTTTATATCCTTAGAAAGCACTAAATCTCGGGGAAAGGAATTGGCAACTTCAAACAACTCTGAGCAACTGATTTCTCACGTGGCGAAAAACCCTTTCCTTTGCTAGCTTTGGCCAATAGGGCCACTTTCAGTTTCCTTAATGCTCCCTGCTGCCTCATATCTTCAAGCATTTATACTGAAGTTCTAGAACATTATGCCAGCCTCTTTCTTGATCCAATTTTTCTCTTTTTGTTTCTTTAGCTGTTCAGGCAAATACCATGCAACGTGTTGGCTTAAACAATGGGAATTTATTAGCTCACAGTTTTGAGGCTAAGAAAACATCCAAACCAAGGTAACATCAAGGCAATGCCTTCTTCAGAAGACTAGTGTTCTGAAGCTGGCTGCCAGTGATCCTTGGTCCTGGGTCTTCTCACTTGGCAATGCATATGGCGGCCTCTCCCTTCTTGTCCTAGTTCCATTCACCTTTAGTTTCTTGGTTCCTGTGACTGTCTCTCTCTGTCTGAATTTCATTCTACTTACAAAGGTCTACAGTGATAGGATTAAGACCCATCCTGATTGAGGTAGGCCACAGCTTACTAAAGCAACTTCATCAAAAGATCCTACTTACAGTGGGTTCACACCCACAGGAATGGAGTAAATTTCAGAACATATTTTTCTGGGGCGCATTCAGCTCCAAATCACCAAACTACTTTTTGGGATTCAGCTTTTAGGATTCCCTATGTACTCCCCCTCACCCGGTGCTTCCCATCATCATAACAGTTATCATACTCTAACATTATGATTACTTTCTTATGTTCTCCACTACTCTGTAAGTTCCTGAAGGAAGGGTCTCTGTGCGCGTCAGATTTACCATTTGTATCTCTAGCATCAGGCAAAATATCAGGCACATGATAGTCCCCCAAGTATTTCATGATTCAATAATTTAAATATAAGTTTTGAAGTTAAATGTCAGGCCATCAAGCACAGAAATTCAAAAGATGTGACCTTGTAAGATGAGGTAGCTAGTGTTTTTAAAATGGTCTTACTGTCTCTGAATATAAAATAGGAGGTGAAAGGTGCTTGGAGCCAGGGCTGTGGCCGTGCTGATTAACGTCTTAAGCATTGAATGAAACTTCCGTAATCACTACCATCAAGGTCACACTCATTTACACCATTCTTATTAATGCTGAGAAAGAGTCCTAAGATGCCTTAGAACCGTAAAATTCTTTAAAGCAACTTGGAAGTCACAAGGTGAACACTGACAAGCAAATGACTTGTGTTTGCCTGAGCCGGTGCAGGTAATTCGTTAGGCCTCTGAGCGTCGCTGTTGACCATCTAAGCCGCAGAAAGCAGCGAGACATCCCATCCAACCTTCCGGCTCCCACAACAAAAAGGGCTAGCAATTTGGCCACGCAAACTTCGGGGCAGCAAAGAAATTCAGCCCAGCAGCCTATTGGATCTCTCCACAGAGACCTAGATCCGTGAAGGCTGATTACCTCTGACCCTGAGGAATCAAGATTGGAATTCCGCACTGGATGCTGGAATTTGAGTCGCAGCCGAAGGGAAATGGCGGCTCGGCCAAAGTTCCCACGCTGCAAAAGGCTAGACCTGCTGTGCCTTCTTGTGGCAGCCCTGTGGGGCGCCGGGGCTGGGCAGATGCGCTACTCCGTGCCAGAAGAGACCGACAAAGGCTCCTTCGTGGGCGACATCGCCAAGGACCTGGGGTTGGAGCCCCCGGCACTGGCAGAGCGCGGGGTCCGCATCGTCTCCAGAGGTAGGAAGCAGCTCTTTGCTCTGAACCCGCGCGGCGGCAGCTTGGTCACCGCGGGCAGGATAGACCGGGAGGAGCTCTGCGCTCAGAGCGCGCGCTGTCTGGTGAACTTTAACATCCTAGTAGAAGATAAATTGAGTATTTATTCAGTAGAGGTGGAAATAAGAGATATCAACGACAATGCTCCTCGCTTTGGAGTAGAGGAACTGGAACTGAAAATCAGTGAGACGACGCCTCCAGGATTCCGCATTCCTCTGAAGAGTGCGCATGACGCGGACGTAGGAGAGAACACCCTCCAGAAGTATGAACTCAACCCGAATGACCACTTCTCCCTGGACGTGAGAAGCGGGGCGGATGGGAACAAGTACCCGGAGCTGGTGCTGGAGCGCGCCCTGGACCGCGAGGCAGAGAACGTCCACCACCTCGTCCTCCTGGCTTCGGACGGGGGCGACCCGGTCCTAACCGGCACCTCCCGCATCCGGGTGACGGTGCTGGACGTGAACGACAACGCACCTGTGTTCGCGCAGCCCGAGTACCGCGTGAGTGTTCCGGAGAATGTGCCCGTCGGAAGTCGAATACTCACAGTAACCGCCACTGACGCGGACGAGGGATCCAACGCTCAAGTGACTTATTTTCTAGAGAAAAACCCTGGAAAAAATTCAGAGGTGTTTGAGCTTAAATCTACATCTGGAGATATAGAAATCATAAAAAATCTAGATTATGAGGATGCCAAATTCCATGAAATTGATATTGAAGCTCAAGATGGTCCTGGCCTTCTGACCAGAACGAAGGTTATTGTCACAGTTCTGGACGTGAATGACAATGCCCCAGAGTTTTACATGACATCTGCCACTAGCTCAGTTTCTGAAGACTCTCCTGCAGGAACTGTAATTGCACTTTTCAATGTCCATGACAGAGACTCTGGGCAGAATGCATTTATCACATGCTCAGTCCCGCAGAATCTTCCTTTCAAGTTAGAAAGGTCAGTGGACAATTACCACCGACTGGTTACAACCAGAGCCTTGGACAGAGAACAGATTTCCTATTACAACATCACTGTGACCGCTCAAGATGGGGGGAACCCGTCTCTGTTCACAAATGCTTACATCTGGCTGCAGGTGGCAGACATCAACGACAATCCACCCGCCTTCACTCACACTTCCTACTCTGCCTACATTCCTGAAAACAACCCCAGAGGGGCCTCCATCTTTTCAGTGGCAGCCTATGATCCCGATGGCTATGACAATGCCCATATAACTTACTCCTTGGCTGAGGGGACCCTTCAGGGAGCACCTCTGTCCTCCTATATCTCCATCAACTCTGACACTGGAGTGCTATATGCCTTGCGCTCTTTTGACTATGAGCAGTTCCGGGATTTGCAGCTGTGGGTGACAGCGCAGGACAGTGGGGACCCGCCGCTCAGCAGCAACGTGTCGCTGAGCCTGTTCCTACTGGACCAGAATGACAACGCGCCGGAGATCCTCTACCCCACCCTCCCCACCGACGGTTCCACCGGTGTAGAGCTGGCACCCCGCTCTGCAGAGCCCGGTTACCTGGTCACCAAGGTGGTGGCGGTGGACAGAGACTCGGGACAGAACGCCTGGCTGTCCTACCGCCTGCTCAAGGCCAGCGAGCCGGGCCTCTTCGCCGTGGGGCTGCACACGGGCGAGGTGCGCACGGCGCGGGCCCTGCTGGACAGAGACGCGCTCAAGCAGAGCCTCGTGGTGGCCGTCCAGGACCACGGCCAGCCGTCTCTCTCGGCCACCGTCACGCTCACCGTGGCCGTGGCCGACAGCATCCCAGACGTGCTGGCCGACCTGGGCAGCCTCGAACCCTCAACCAACCCTGACGACTCGGGCCTCACGCTGTACCTGGTGGTGGCCGTGGCCGCCGTCTCGTGCGTCTTCCTGGCCTTTGTCATCGTGCTGCTGGCGCTGAGAATGCGGCGCTGGCACAAGTCTCGCCTGCTGCAGGCTGCGGGGGGCGGGTTGGCGGGCGTGGGCGCCTCGCACTTCGTGGGCGTGGACGGGGTGCGGGCTTTCCTGAAGACCTATTCCCACGAGGTCTCCCTCACCGCGGACTCGCGGAAGAGCCACGTGATCTTCCCCCAGCCCAACTACGCGGACACGCTCATCAGCCACGAGAGCTGTGGGAAAAGGGATTTTCTATCGGGACCCCAGTCTTTACTTGAAGATAAAGGAGAAGAAACATTCTCTCAGGTAAACTAACTCTTCATAATATACTTAAGAGCTATTCTGGAAAAAAAATTCCCATTTACTTTACTTAGCGGTCTCCACTGTTTAGTATATCTCTTCTATTTCTCATATTTCGTTAAGCATATATTCTATTTTAAGTAAATTAGTCCTGTTGAATTATCTCTAGGTAGTTCTAAGTGTTCACCCCTTTACAGGATTAGGAGGGGGCTAGAATCATTGTGTAATGGGTTTAAATCAGAAGTTTGCGTGTGAAGGTGATATTTAGGTTATCAAAGAGCTTTAGGAACTGAAACATCTGGTTTTTCATACTTTCTTTGCTATTTCTGTGCAAATAATTTCTTCCATCTGGGTCAACAATTCTTTCCCCTTTAAAAATATGAAAGTTGGATATGATGTTTATTCAAGTCCCTCCTTTACAATTTAAAGTTTTTATGTTTTATATTTCACTCTGTTTATGAATAGTGAAATGCCTTAGCTGGTTTGCTCTTCTTGCTATGTCTTAATTTTTTCCTTCGGCTGCGAAGTGAAGTTCTTCATTTTACTTTTTTGCATGCCCTCCCTTATTATTAAAGACAGAAATTTAGGAGTACACATCATTCACAGTGTTTCAGAAAGGTATGTCATGGTATCTCTGTTTAATGAAAAATCGTATCGACCTCTAAAGGAGATAAGTGTTCCTTGAAGAAGAGACTGAGTTGTCATTTGCTGTATAATACGTCAGGAGAGTAATAGTAATCAGGCTTTTTTTTAGTTCATACTTTGTAATTGTCTCTTATCTGGATCCTTTTGGCTTTTTATCCTTAAAAATAGTAGGTATCCTTAGTATAGCTTTTCCTAGAGAAGAGATACAGTGGATTATGAACTAATTGCTCCTAAAGATCCTCGTTATATAATTCTCTTCCCAGAGTTTTCCCACCCGCAACAGTTGCTAAAAACATTCCCAATCCCTCACCCCACCCCAGTCGTCCTCAGAGCCAGTTTTCCTTCTCCATTCCTCTTCCCATGTTGATTTTCCAATATATTAGTTATATATTTAAGAACAGAGAATACACTAACATCATATGTAACTGAAACATTTTTTTATCCTGATTTGGTACTAGTTGCGTACTGAGTCTTAAATCTAATTATGTCATCAACTCTCAAGAATTATTATATTTAGAGACATCCGGTAAGGTAAATTTGTCTGAGATAATGTTCTCTATTCATCACGGAAAAATACGCCACAACATTTTTATTTGTAAGTAAAATAATGAAGCAGTCTGAGCTAAGGAAAATTAAAAGCAGAGTCCATTTTAGTGTCTATAGAAACTCTTCACAAGAATAAATACGTTTTTGCATAAGTGTTTGTAATTCATCATGATTGAAATGACAATTGTATTTCTATTTCTGTGCTTAGAAAGGAAAATAAATACAGGAAGAGTTTCTGGGGTGGAAAATAAAATTTTTTCTCAACTAGTTTTAGTTGTGTTTTTTTTTAAGCCTTCATACTCTAAATATAGACAAAGTGAACTACTTTCAGTAACCTTAGGGTCTGTAACTTCCCTCTCATGTCTGGACATTGACTTACTCTTCTCTCTCACATCTAGGCCTCTTGGCTGATCCTATACTTCCTGAGAAAGCCTTTGCCAACCTTGAAGGTTGAGGGTCTCCCCTAACCCAGGCTTCCTCCCATTATAGTAGTTATCTTTCTGCTCTGTAATTCTCTGGTTACTTTAATGTGCCTGTCTCCATAATATTCACCTTAAATCACTGCCATATATTATGTGATGTAGTCAGCACTCAATTATGTTTGTCTAATGAATAGTTTAATAATAAATACTGAATCCAAGATGTCAAGATTATCAGGGACAAACTTCAAGGTGTATAACCTGTAAATATGACTGATATTTCTGTGTGGTTCATAAATTTTGTTAGAATATTTCAAAACTATAACTCTGCCATATTTGGAGCAGTATTTCTGTCACAGTTTAGTGTATGGCTTCCCAAGGAGGCTGACTTGAAGTCACCCCTTTAACATTTATCAGTCCTCTTGAGTGAAGTAAACACCAGGCCCATTACCCCTGACAGCAAGGATTTGGGGTGTTCAGAAATCTTTTTTTTAGAAGTTAACGGGGGAAAAAAAGTTAACTTGGGTTTGTCTGAGAACGTGCAGTAAACGGTTAAGCCTCTGGGTGTCGCTGTTGACCACTCAAGGAGGAAAACGGAGCTGGAGCGCTAGTCCACCATTTTTGTGCTCCTAAAACGCGGATCTAGAAAATGAGGCTCAGAAGGTCTGGGGCTGCTACGAAACTCAATCCATCCGTCCTCCAGCTCTTTGACCTATGCATTAGATCCATGAAACACTTTAGTTTCCTGAGGAAATAAAATTGGAGTTCATCGTGAGACACTGGGACCGAATTCAGAGAAAATAATCCAGCAAAAAGGAAATGATGGACTGCCTGAGATTCCGAAACGGCAGGGGACTGGTCCTGCTGTGCGCACTCCTGGGGACGCTCTGGGCGACCCAATCCGGGCTGATACGCTACTCGGTGCCCGAGGAGCTGGACAAAGGCTCTTTCGTGGGCGCCATCGCCAAGGACCTGGGGCTGGAGCCCCGGGAGCTGGCGGAGCGCGGGGTCCGCATCGTCTCCAGAGGTAAGACGCAGCTCTTTGCTCTGAACCCGCGCGGCGGCAGCTTGGTCACCGCGGGCAGGATAGACCGGGAGGAGCTCTGCGCTCAGAGCGCGCGCTGTCTGGTGACTATCAATATCCTCGTTGAGGATGAGTTGAAAATTTTTGAAGTAGAAATAGAAATTACAGATATTAATGATAATGCTCCTGGTTTTCTAACAGAGGAATTGGAAATAAATATTGTTGAACTGACGGATCCTGGAACCAGGTTTCCGCTTAAGACTGCATTTGACCCGGATGTGGGTACGAACTCGCTGCAGAACTACCAGCTCAACCCCAATGACCACTTTTCCCTGGCTGTGAAGAGTGTCCCAGATGGGACCAAGTACCCAGAGCTGGTGCTGGAACGGGCCCTGGACCGGGAAGAAAAGAATGTTCACCAACTTGTCCTCTCTGCCTCTGATGGTGGGGACCCTGTCCGTTCTGGCAGCTTGCGCATCCACGTGATAGTTCTGGATGCAAACGACAACCCACCAGTGTTTACTAAGGCCGAATACCATGTAAGTGTTCCAGAGAACGCGCCAGTGGGCACCCGGCTGCTCACGGTGAATGCCACCGACCCTGATGAGGGATTCAATGCCCAAGTGTCCTATATTCTAGATAAAATGCCTGGGAAAATGTCTCAGATTTTCTATCTCAACTCTGTGACTGGAGACATATCAATATTAAAAAGCCTAGATTATGAAGATGCTGTGTTCTATGAAATTAAAATTGAAGTACAAGATGGACCAGGTCTCCGTTCAAGAGCCAAGATTCTAGTCACTGTTCTGGATGTGAATGACAACGCCCCGGAAATAACAATCACTTCTTTCACAGGTTCGGTCCCAGAAGAGGCAACCGCTGGAAGAGAAATTGCCCTTATCAACGTGCATGACCGAGATTCCGGACAGAATGGGCAAGTCACAGTTTATATCCTGGGGAATCTGCCATTTAAATTTGAAAAGTCAGTAGGCCACTATTATCGCTTAGTGACAGCCAGATCCTTGGATCGTGAACAGGTGTCGGAATATAACCTTACTTTGAAAGCCATAGATAGGGGAAGTCCACCGCTCTCCACTCAAACACACATCACCCTGCCCGTGGCAGATATCAATGATAACCCACCCGCCTTTGCTCGGGCCTCTTACACTGCCTACATTCCTGAGAACAATCCCAGAGGCGCCTCCATCTTCTCAGTGATCGCTCACGACCCAGATAGCGCCGACAACGCCCGCATAACTTACGCACTGACTGAAGACACCCTCCAGGGGGTGCCTCTCTCCACCTATGTCTCCATCAACGCGGACACTGGCATCCTGTATGCTCTGCAGTCCTTCGACTATGAACAGTTCCGAGACCTGCAGCTGTGGGTGACAGCCAGCGACAGCGGAGTCCCGCCACTCAGCAGCAACGTGTCGCTGAGCTTGTTTGTGCTGGACCAGAACGACAACGTGCCTGAGATTCTCTACCCCGCTCTCCCCACCGACGGCTCCACCGGTGTAGAGCTGGCACCCCGCTCTGCAGAGCCCGGCTACCTGGTCACCAAGGTGGTGGCGGTGGACAGAGACTCAGGACAGAACGCCTGGCTGTCCTACCGCCTGCTCAAGGCCAGCGAGCCAGGCCTCTTCGCCGTGGGGCTGCACACGGGCGAGGTGCGCACGGCGCGGGCCCTGCTGGACAGAGACGCGCTCAAGCAGAGCCTCGTGGTGGCCGTCCAGGACCACGGCCAGCCGCCTCTCTCGGCCACCGTCACGCTCACCGTGGCCGTGGCCGACAGCATCCCAGATGTGCTGGCCGACCTGGGCAGCCTCGAATCCCCCGCGGAACATGACGGCTCGGGCCTCACGCTCTACCTGGTGGTGGCCGTGGCCGCCGTCTCGTGCGTCTTCCTGGCCTTTGTCATCGTGCTGCTGGCGCTGAGAATGCGGCGCTGGCACAAGTCGCGCCTGCTGCAGGCTGCGGGGGGCGGGTTGGCGGGCGTGGGCGCCTCGCACTTCGTGGGCGTGGACGGGGTGCGGGCTTTCCTGCAGACCTATTCCCACGAGGTCTCCCTCACCGCGGACTCGCGGAAGAGCCACGTGATCTTCCCCCAGCCCAACTACGCGGACACGCTCATCAGCCACGAGAGCTGTGGGAAAAGCGAGCCTCTTCTGGTATCTCAAGATTTACTTGAAGTAAAAGGAGACCCGGAGCTACTTCAGGTGAGTTTATTTCTTTCTTTGGATTTTTATAAAGAGAACTTATGCCAGTGTGATTATTATGAAGCTTTAATACACATTTATTTAGAAATAAAGCAATATAGTTGTCAACAGACTTATCAAAATCTTTCTCGCTCTCTCTCTTCTTCTGTGCGTATGGTGGGAACGTACTTCCTGGCCAGGTCTGGCCAAGTGGGCCTATGTAACCAGCTTTGGCCAATAAATTCTGTTTGTATATACTTCCTGGAGGAAACTCCCTTGCCATTGTGAACGTTTCCAGATTTCTAAGTTACTATATATATGTAATATATATATATTGTATGCTGTATGGCAGGGGTCATATTTCATTCTTTTTCCATGTGAGTATCCTGTTATGGCAGCACCATCTATTGAATCTTTGTTTGTTTTCTGGGAAGTGCATGGGCAGGTGAGAATTCTACCACTGAGCTACACTCACACCCCTCTAAGTTACTCTTTGAAATTGTAACTGCTCTTCTGTTTGGGTCCTTGGGAAACTATGATATGAGAAGAGCCATGTGGTGGATCAAACATTGACTTGTATCCCTTGATAAACAGATCATTTCATCTTAAACTCCTGAGATTTGTGGGTTGTTTGTGACTCCAACCTAACCTAGGCTGTCCTGACTGACACAAACAAGTAAGAAAACATATAAATATAAGGTGTTTTAGGCTTCCACAGAATTATTCTTGACTCCTACCAAGCCAGACCACAACACTTTTCATCTCAATGCTATAAAAATTGTAGTATAAAAGTATAGAGTTTGGTAAAATGATTCCACCCAGCCTTGAATCTCAATGTTATATGTACCTAAACTATGTATCCAGTTTAGGCAAATGAAATTTGCCTATGACATCTGTTTTCCATACTGATTTCTGACTTTTGCCTGAGAGTAGAAATTTCATTTACTTAAACTGTCTTGAGCCTTGGACTGGCATTTCTTGCCCTTTGAGGGAATGATGAAAAATGTGAAGAGAGATGACTCAGCCTCTGTGGGTGATTTCCAGACCATCCATTCCAACAATGAAATAGGACTCTTGAGCCTGTTCTATAGTTTTCTTGGGCCAAAAATTGCTGGCGCATTCTGAAATTGATGAAACTATTTTACCCCTGTGGTCATATCAGAGATCTTATCCAAGATTAGATAGAAATAAATTTGAGTAGACCTCAAACAAAAGTAAAGCTCTCCTCTTAGACATGTTAGGAAGAGGTACATTCAAAAATGTGAGATAAAATAACCTACAGCAGAGAAAGAATGTATCTTCACTCAGACATGCAAATATATCACAGGAAAAAAAGGCTTATAACCTTTGGCATAGCTTTCTTAGAAACATTATTTATAGTATTAATATCATTATCCTCTTGAGAAATATATATTAAATGGCTAATGCCAGGAGAATGTTAGATGTTCAGAGAGGATTTCCTAAGAATCCCATGTAAAACATAGCCCTCATTTGTGTAATGAAAGTGCACTGTGAATACAAAGGCAGTACAATTTCCAACTGCTTGTATATGTGATGAGAGGTCTCAAATATTCCATTTTTATTAAAAAGGAACCTTTTCTGAAGGATGGACAAGAATTTAATACATTAGAAAGGAGGGAGTGGTTCATAGTAAAAGGGCAAAAGTATAATGGCATGAAGGAGGAAAAATAAAAAAAGAGGTGTTTTGAGAAAAGAGACAACAGTCTGTTTTGACTGGCGAATACAATGAGTATGGGTGGGCACTGCAAAACAGTAGAATAAATGGTTGAATTGGGTGTCTGGTTTGAGAGTGCATTTGAAATAAAGGAATTTGGTTGTTTGGGTTACCCAAGACTAGTTTGAGGATTACAGGGTATGTTCCAAAATGAAGTGCCTAATGATCCTCAGTGCCTCTCCGAGGTCTACCAGCGATCAAGTCAAGCATCATTTCACTCATTGTGGTGGTTAATTTACGTGTCTACTGGTTCAGTTTCTCTGCAGTACCCTAATATACTCATTAATGGTATAAATTGGCTGAAGCTGAGAAATGGCATTATAGAGTATTGTATAGACGTTTACATAGGAAAGAAACATTGGTTTCATAAAATAGATATGGCTACACAAGACTCAGCTTTATAGAACGCATATGCCCACAGACTAAATTGGTCCCTTTAAAAATATCAGGATTTCCTCTACGTAATTGGGAAGTTGGTCGTGTCTTATCTAGAAGAGCAACACATTAAAATAAGTCTAGGGCTTTGACTCACTCTTTTTGCAAAGACTTTATCTTTGGAAGGTGTTAACTGAATTGATAAAGTATCCATGGAGAGATTTAAAATACTAAATAAGGGATATGAACTAAATAGAATTTAGAGAAATGTAAGGATCGTTGCCAACTAAAAATGTGGATTAAAAACCAGTCTTTTATTTCAACATACCCACACTAATCATGACAGGACTTACAAAAATGGTGAAATCACTGAAGATATTTTTGCCCCACCAACTCCGAGAAATAATGGCTGTATGCCTTATCATGAATATTTTTAATGAAAAAGAAGGAATGCAAAATGATAAAGTTGTTTGTGAGGTTGAGAAAAACTAGAAACTATCAAATATAAAGGGAAATTCTGAATATTGGGCTCTTTCTGACAAATAAAAAGACAAGATATATAGGTTCAAGAACTGGCCACCTTGAGGATAAATAGCTGGACAAGATGCAGTTTTTAAAGACAACCTCCGGGTGCCGCTGTTGACCAAAGGGAAGAGAAGGGTTCTCAGTTCTGCGGGATCATCTGCTTGAGAGTGCTTCCCTCTTTGTCGGGTACACATCAGAACCGAAACCCCTCAAGAGCCTAACAAACAAGTCCTGCCTTCAAGTCACAAAACTCCAGAATGCTGCCATTGATTTTTTAAACAGCCCAAAGAAACCTTCTTGTAAAGAAGCCTCCCGATCTGTTCAAGAAAGGCAGAGGAGCGCCAGGCAGGCTGAACCGATGGAACGGCAGGTACTGTTTCTCTTCCTGCTGTTTTTGTCCTGCGGGGCCGTCTCCCAGCAGATCCGCTATGCGATTCCAGAGGAAATGGCCACGGGCTCGAGGGTGGGGAACCTCGCCAAAGATCTGGGGTTCAGTGTCCAGGAGCTGCCGGCTCGAAAACTTCGGGTTAGTGCAGAGAAAGACTATTTCAACGTTAGCTCAGAGACTGGGAATTTGTTAGTGAATGGCAGGATAGATAGAGAGAGGATTTGCGGGCGGAAGCCTGAATGTGCACTAGAATTCGAAGCAGTCGCTGAAAACCCAATGAATGTTTTCCATGTGGTTGTTGCAATCCAAGATATTAACGACAATGCACCACATTTCGTTGCAAAAGCTATTGACTTGGAGATCTGTGAATCAGCCTTACCAGGGGTAAAATTCCCCCTGGATTCTGCACAAGATGCAGATATAGAAAGTAATTCAGTGAAAACATACATGATCAATCCCAACCAACATTTTTCTCTGTCAACAAAGGAAAGTCCAGATGGAAATAAATACCCAGAATTACTGCTGGAAAAACTTCTGGATAGGGAACAGCAGAGTTCCCATCACTTAATCCTGACTGCCATCGATGGCGGGGACCCATCCCTAAGTGGCACCACACAGATCCGGATCCAGGTCACGGACGCCAATGATAATGCTCCTGTGTTCAGCCAAGATGTTTACAGAGCTAGCCTCCAAGAAAACGTGCCCCGGGAAACCTCTGTGCTGCGGGTGGTGGCGACTGACCAAGATGAGGGCATTAATGCTGAAATCACGTACACCTTCCTTAATTCGCCAGCTATTGCCAGCCTCCTCTTTAGCCTCAATCCAAATACTGGAGAAATCACGACCAATGGTACATTGGACTTTGAAGAAGCAAGTAGTTATGTGTTAGGTATAGAAGCCAAGGATGGAGGGGTCCACACAGCACACTGCAATGTACAGATTGAAATTACCGATGAGAATGACAATGCTCCAGAGGTGACATTCATCTCCTTTTCTAACCAGGTTCCAGAGCACTCAGACCTTGGAACCGTAATAGCCCTCATTAAAGTGCGGGACCAGGATTCTGGGCAAAATGGTCTGGTGACATGTTATATTCAAGAAGAAGTGCCCTTCAAATTAGAAACCACCTCCAAGAATTATTATAAACTAGTGATCGACAGGCCCCTGGACAGGGAACAGACTGCAGAGTACAATGTCACCATCATAGCCAAGGACAGAGGCAAGCCTCCCCTCTCCTCCAGCACAAGCGTCACGGTGCAGGTTGCTGACATCAACGACAACGCGCCGGTTTTCCACCAGGCCTCCTACGTGGTCCACGTGCCCGAGAACAACCCGCCCGGCGCCTCTATAGCTCAAGTCAGCGCCTCCGACCCGGACCTGGGGCCCAACGGCCGCGTGTCCTACTCCATCGTGGCCAGCGACCTGGGGCCGCAGGCGCTGTCGTCCTACGTGTCCGTGAGCGCGCAGAGCGGGGCGGTGTTCGCGCAGCGCGCCTTCGACCACGAGCAGCTGCGCGCCTTCGAGCTCACGCTGCAGGCCCGCGACCAGGGCTCGCCCGCGCTCGGCGCCAACGTGAGCCTGCGCGTGCTGGTGGGCGACCGCAACGACAACGCGCCCAGGGTGCTGTACCCGGCGCTGGGCCCCGACGGCTCGGCGCTCTTCGACACGGTGCCGCGCGCCGCGCAGCCCGGCTACCTGGTCACCAAGGTGGTGGCGGTGGACGCCGACTTGGGACACAACGCCTGGCTGTCGTACCACGTGCTGCAGGCCAGCGAGCCCGGGCTCTTCAGCCTGGGACTGCGCACGGGCGAGGTGCGCACGGCTCGCGCCTTGGGCGACAGGGACGCGGCCCGGCAGCGCCTGCTGGTCGCTGTGCGCGATGGGGGACAGCCGCCCCTCTCGGCCACCGCCACGCTGCACCTGGTCTTCGCCGACAGCCTGCAGGAGGTGTTGCCGGACCTCAGCGACCGCCCCGCGCCCTCTGATCCCCAGGCGGAGCTGCAGTTTTACCTGGTGGTGGCCTTGGCCTTGATCTCTGTGCTCTTCCTCCTCGCGGTGATTCTGGCCATCGCCCTGCGCCTGCGCCACTCCTCCAAACCCGCCTCCTGGGGCTGCTATCAGCCTGGTCTTGGCTCTAAGTCTGGACCTGGGGTTCCCCCTAACTACAGCGAGGGGACTTTGCCTTATTCCTACAATCTATGCGTTGCCACTCATTCAGCAAAGACGGAGTTTAATTTTCTCACCCCGGAAATGACTCCCCCTCAGGATCTGATGTGTGATGATGCTTCCATGGTCGTATGTGCCAGTAATGAAGATTCCCAAATCGTTTATGACACCTTTTCCTCTCACGTGAGTTTCTACAAACCCTTTTCATTTTTATATGTTGTATTTGATTCTCAGTCGGGCATATTTATTTTGTTCTTTGTTCTAGTGTTGTTATCTGGTGGGAAGGGATTATGTTTGATGGGCAGAGATTGGTTCTTTTGTTACTCAGTAGTTTGGCTGTCACCTGACTCTACTTCTCAGTCTTTAGTGCTGGAATTTTTGTATGATCTGGATAACTCTGGCTAAAGAGAGCTGTTTCCTAGGTATTACCACCTTTAGTAAAAGCAGGGCCCTTTCTCAGTTGATGTGTGATATTTTTTTCAAGTAAAACTAAGTGTTACTCTATAAATACAATGACAGTTCTTTCATCTTTATCAATTACATTCTGATTGTTTATTCTTTTGTTGCCATGTGCACATATATGAAGCCTTTCAATAATCAAGTCTCTCAGTATTTTGCCTTATTACACATATCAAAAACTGTCAACACACACATTTAAATCACTAATTTTGGGTAATTTTCATTCCTACTTCATAATATCACACAAGGATATTTCGTAATTTTTCTTAAAGATTCGTTGATAATTGATTTTATATTCTTTCTACTTTTTCACTATTGTAAGAAAGGATGTAATGAACATTTTGTATAGAAGGTTTTCCTGTAGTTTTTTGTTTCCTTAGCATAAATTGCTGAGAAGTGAGTCAAATCTACAAACATTTTGAGATTTAAAAATACATATTGTCAAATTTATTTCCAAAATATTTAATTTTACCTCCCATTCTCCAGTAATTTATAAGTAATTTGAGAACTGTGAGAAATAAAGTTTTAATCTCCTCTCTCAAAGTCTGAAGATTTAAAAGTTCTGTATACTTAATGGGATTTTTGTGTCTGGTTAATATTCGTAGGTCATTTTTAGAAGCTAATTATTATGTGAGGAATACTCTAAAGAACAGGCTACTGCTTATCTCAGGTTTTCTCAGATTAGTTTCTTAAGCATTCCTAAATAAGAAAGCTATGGAACATGCAATGAAGATGCATATACAACTACTAAATATATCCTTTTACTAACTCTTTCGAAAATTAAAACTAAGGCACTTAAGATATAATTGTGAAATGATACCTGTTGGATGCGAACTTATATAAAAATATGACTGAAATATTATTTGCTTTTTGCAATTCTTCAGCCTAACTTTTGTCGTCTTGTTCATATTATCTATTTTTAAGATCAGATGACATTCACCCATTGTTTTTAGGTTTTGTAGTTGCATTAGCACTCATTCAATAAACATCAAAAAAAAATTTCCTGGAGTGCCCACTCCATGAAAAGTACTGTTCTAGAGATTGAGGATACAACCATGAGCAAGATGGTCAAGACATAGTTTGTGGGCTAGAATCTACTATGTACAAAATTAATGAGCAAAAATTATCTTCCCAGACCTACCATCATTATTGCCAAGCCCATTTGTTCACGGGTAAGACTAGCTCTTGAGCAATAGATAATTTCTTACAACATAATTGAGAAGTTGCCCCAGTTCTAAAGGGTCAACTCATGTGATAAAATTTGTTTCTGCATATGTTGGGACTAGAGCCCAGATCTCCAAGCTCTCCGGCTATTGTCTTTTCACGTCTTACCTTCCTTCTTCAATTCCATCCCAATTGTTCCTAGAGAAATGAATGTGTTTCTCCCGCAATATGCTTTACTGAAAATGGGCTGTGTGGATGAATAATGCAAAAACTGAAAAGAGGTAGGAAAGATGTTAGTTTAAAAGTCACCCTATTATTTTCTGAGCAAATGAACAGGTTTAAAAGGCTTATTGTGCAGGAAACTTTGGGTCATTCCTGGATTTCCACTGCAAGTCAAATGACGGCAGTTTGACTTTTATTCTTTTGGAAGAAGTAGGATTAGGAATGGAAGTGATGTATTAAAGTGACTTTGGACCAAGAATAGAGTGTAGTAGCAGGTTAGGACTCTGAGTGTCGCTGTTCACCAATCGGGGGAAAAAAAGACAACCAGAAATTTAATGCAAGCCACAAGATTTCTGCATCAAGGAACGTCTGGTTCTGGGACGTTACAGAAGCTTCAGTCGGGACCTCTGAGAGATAAAATATTCAATAGAGAAGGCACATTATCTTGGACCAGGAATAACCTGGGGCTCCTCCGGTCTTCACCGAGAGAGCGCTGAAGCGCAGGCTATTCCGCCGCGGGAGGGGCTGTAATGGCGGCTCCTCCTCCTCTTCCAGCCTGCAGCAGTCTGGTTCGGATCTGCGTTCTCCTGGGCGCTCTGTGGGCAATCCGGGCGCAGCAGATCCGCTATTCGGTGCCGGAGGAGCTGGAGAAAGGCTCAGCGGTGGGCAACATCGCCAAAGACCTGGGGCTGGAGCCCAGGGAGCTTCCGGAACGCGGAGTTCGCCTAGTCTCCAGAGGTAGGACCCAGCTCTTCGCTTTGAACCCGCGCAGCGGCAGCTTGGTCACGGTGGGCAGGATAGACCGGGAGGAGCTCTGTGACAGGTCTCCAAGGTGTGTGCTAAACCTGGAGGTTCTCCTAGAAGACAAAGCGAACATTTTTGGAGTAGAAGTGGAAATAATTGACGTTAATGATAACGCTCCCACCTTTGGAATAGAGAAAAGGGAAATAAAAGTAGTTGAAAATGAAACACCTGGAACCAGATTTCCTCTTCCTGAAGCTTTTGATCCGGATGTAGGAATAAATTCCCTGCAGGGTTACCAGCTCAGTCCAAATGGTCACTTCTCTCTGGATGTGCAGAGCGGAGCAGATGGAATTAAGTACCCTGAGCTGGTGCTGGAGCGCGCCCTGGACCGCGAGGAGGAGGCAGTTCACCAGCTCATACTCACCGCCTCAGATGGGGGCCACCCGGTTCGCTCTAGCACTGCGAGGATTCAGGTAAAACTTGTGGATACCAACGACAACGCCCCCGTATTCAGTCAGCCTGAGTACCATGTGAGTGTTCGGGAGAACGTGCCAGTGGGCACCCACCTCCTCACTGTAAAAGCCACTGATACAGATGAAGGAGGCAATGGAGAAGTGACATATTCTTTCCGGAAAGTAAGAGACAAAATATCCCAGCTATTCCAGTTGAATTCTCTGACTGGGGACATCACAATATTGGGGGATCTAGATTATGAGGACTCTGGATTCTATGACATAGATGTTGAAGCGCACGATGGGCCTGGCCTCCGAGCCAGAAGTAAGGTACTGGTGACGGTTCTGGATGTCAATGACAATGCTCCAGAAATCACGGTTACGTCTCTCACCAGCTCAGTCCAAGAAAATTCCACCCCAGGGACAGTTATTGCCCTTTTTAATGTGCATGATGGCGACTCCGGAGAGAATGGCCTTGTAACATGTTCAGTTGGGGATAATCTGCCATTCACACTGGAGAAGACCTATGGAAATTATCATCGGTTGTTGACGCACAGGTCTCTGGACAGGGAAGAAGTCTCAGAATATAACATCACACTAACTGCCACTGACCAGGGAATGCCACCACTGTCAACAGAAATCTGTATCTTGCTGCAGGCGACAGACCTTAATGACAACCCGCCCACCTTCACTTATGCCTCCTACTCTGCCTACATTCCAGAAAACAATCCTAGAGGTGCCTCCTTCTTCTCCGTAACCGCCCAAGACCCGGATAGCGGCGAGAACGCCCACATTACTTACTCCCTAGCAGAGGACACCATCCAGGAGGCGCCTCTCTCCTCCTTCATCTCCATCAACTCGGACACTGGAGTCCTCTATGCACTTCGTTCCTTTGACTATGAGCAGTTCCGAGACCTGCAGCTGTGGGTGACAGCCAGCGACAGCGGAGTCCCGCCACTCAGCAGCAACGTGTCGCTGAGCCTGTACGTGCTGGACCAGAACGACAACGCGCCCGAGATCCTCTACCCCGCCCTCCCCACCGACGGCTCCACCGGTGTAGAGCTGGCACCCCGCTCTGCAGAGCCCGGCTACCTGGTCACCAAGGTGGTGGCGGTGGACAGAGACTCAGGACAGAACGCCTGGCTGTCCTACCGCCTGCTCAAGGCCAGCGAGCCGGGCCTCTTCGCCGTGGGGCTGCACACGGGCGAGGTGCGCACGGCGCGGGCCCTGCTGGACAGAGACGCGCTCAAGCAGAGCCTCGTGGTGGCCGTCCAGGACCACGGCCAGCCGCCTCTCTCGGCCACCGTCACGCTCACCGTGGCCGTGGCCGACAGCATCCCAGACGTGCTGGCCGACCTGGACAGCCTCGAACCCTCAACCAGCCCTGACGACTCGGGCCTCACGCTCTACTTGGTGGTGGCTGTGGCCGCTGTCTCGTGCGTCTTCCTGGCCTTTGTCATCGTGCTGCTGGCGCTGAGAATGCGGCGCTGGCACAAGTCGCGCCTGCTGCAGGCTGCGGGTGGCGGGTTGGCGGGCGTGGGCGCCTCGCACTTCGTGGGCGTGGACGGGGTGCGGGCTTTCCTGCAGACCTATTCCCACGAGGTCTCCCTCACCGCGGACTCGCGGAAGAGCCACGTGATCTTCCCCCAGCCCAACTACGCGGACACGCTCATCAGCCACGAGAGCTGTGGGAAAAGCGAGCCTCTTCTGGTATCTCAGGATTTGCTTGAAACAAAAGGAGACCCCAAGCTACTTCAGGTAAGTTGGATCTTAAAATACATCTGTTGGTAAAGACCTGTGATAAACATGTCTCCAATCATCTAAGATATTTATTAAATAAAGGCACTTCTCTTTGTAATGTCGACGTATGTTCAAGTTTGGAGCAGATGATCCTTCAATGACTATCACTGATTACTATCTTTATTGTACAAAGAAGTTGTTTATTACTTACACTTCATCCTCTTTATTCAGTTGTAACTTCTCAATTTCATCCCTCTAAACCACATCACTTCTTTAAATGTCATTTTCCTTCAAGCATGACACTGAAATGACAGATTAGGCATGTGAAATAGAAAGCAGTTGTGAAAATTCATATTTACAGCATTCTTTCTTGTGGAACTATTGTTGGATCTGGCCTGAGTATTTTAAATTTCCTAATTTTACACTCTAAGAACATGCTTCCCTTGAATCTTCCTTTTCTTTCCTTGAAAGGACAGTTTCCATTTTAGTTAGAAAATGGAAATTTGTGAATAGTGAAGAAAATTTTTAACTTCAAGATATAACTTCAACAGGGAAATTTTTTCTCAACTGGACTAGTATAGTTCAAATATTTTGTTGCGGCCACTTGTGAGATGTACCAGCAGTAACCATGTGGTGATTCCTTTGGTGCACTTCTGGGATTATCAGAAATATTGCCTACTTTATCTTGCTCCTATTTAAGGATGCTGTGGGAGTGATTTTAGTAAGTTATAAATTACTTATTATGGCATCACTGTTGAGACTTCCAGTTTCTAATGAAAACAAAACTTTTTTAAGTCTTTTCTTTTTTCATCATGTGAACCCCTAAAGGTTGGGTACCTTGAATTCTGGACTGATGGGATTCACGCTACTTAATAATCAGGCCTCAGTTCTGTCCCTAAAAATTATCTCTTTTTAAAAATTAACTAATTTATTTTAATTGTAGTAAAATATGTATAACATAAAAGCATTTTAACCATTTAAGCTCACAATTCTTTGACATTAAATAAATACATTGACAATACTATATAACTTTCAACATCATCTATTTCCAGACTATTTTCATCATCCTAAACCCAAATTCATACTCCTTTAGCAGTAATTCCCCATTCCTTCTCCCCACTATCCCTGCTAACCACCATTCTGTTTTCTATCTCTATGAGTTTGCTTATTCTACAATATCGGTCCTTTTGTTTTATGGCTTATTTCACTCAACATGATATCTTCAGATTCATCCACGTTGTAGCATATTCCAGCACTTCACATCTTTTTACAGCTGAATAATATTGTTGCATGGACATACCACATTTTGTTTAGCCATTCAACTGTTGATGCAAATGGGTTGCTTCCACCTTTGGCTATTGTGAATAATGTTGCAATGAACATTGGTGTACAAATATCTGTCCAAGTCCCTACTTTCAATTCTTTTGATTATATATCTAGGAGTAGAATTGCCCAGTCATTTGGTAATTCTATTTTTAATGTTTTGAGGAACTTCCCAATTGTTTTCTACAGTACTTCACTATTTTACATTGCTGCCAACATTATGTGAAGATTTCAATTTCCCTGCATCCTTGCCAACACTTGTTATTTACAGTTTTTAAATACTAGCCATCTTAGGGGGTATCAAGTGGTATCTTATTGTAGCTTTAACTTGCATTTCTCTAATGCTGTTAAGCATCTTTTCATATACTTATTGGCCATTTGAATATCTTTTTAGGAAAAACATTCAAATCCTTGGCCTATCTTTGAATTGAGTTGTTTGTCATTTTGTTGTTGAGTTGCAAGAGCTCGTTATATATTTTGGATATTAAACTCATCAGATATATGGTTTCAAATATTTCCTCCCATTTTGTAGGTTGACTTTTCACTTTCTTTATAATGCCCTTTGATGCACAGAGTTATTAATTTTGATGAGGTCCATTTTATTGATTTTTTCTTTTGTTGCTTGTGCCTTCAGTATAAAATCTAAAAATTGATTGCCTACTACAAGGTCCTGAAGATATTTCCCTATGTTTTCTTCTAAGAGTTCTATAGTATTAGCTCTTATACTTAGGTTGATCCATTTTGATATATTTTTGTATTTGGTGAGAGATAGGATCCGATTCTTTTGCAGATTGATTTCCAGTTGTCCCAGCACCATTAGTTGAAGAGACTGTTATCTTCCCCATTGAATGGTCTTGGTAACCTTGTCAGCTGATAATTGATCATTCAAATAACTGTCAGTTTCAGGCTCTGGGATAATTTTAAATGGGGAAAAATATTTTGCGTGCAAGGGATGTGCAACACTTTTGTTCCTTGTACTTTCATTTAGCTCTGTGAGTTGATATAGATTACTCAAATCTTGAAAACCTGCAAGTTGCACTGATGGATTGTGGGAAATCCCTCAATTTAATTTTATAAGTAGAGTTTTAATTTTTACATGATTTTGTCTTCATGGAAAGCTGTGGTGCATTACATAGAGTAAATGGGAATGTGATAAGATTGAATTAGCTGGTATAAGGTGAGGAGAGAGAAAAAAAACACAAGTGAGTATAAAAAAGATGTCCTAGTCTGCCTTTCCAAGATTATCAATTAATTTCATCCCCCTATCCTTTGATGTGGACACCCCTTCTCAATATGAAAAAGTCAGAATGGACATTGCTTAAAGATTGGGAGAAGGATTAAAGGAGAAGGAGGAGGTATAACAGAGAAAATGGGATTTAACAGACGGGTATGGTTGCTAAATCACTATATTAATATTCCTTCTAGCCTCCAGTGTTTTGAAGCAGCTAGAAGGAAAAGTCTGAGGTGATAGAATGGTAGCCAAGACAAACTCTGGGACCAGTTCTGTAACTACTTGTTGAAGTGTGCTTTAAAAATTATTACTTTTTTCTTTCTTTGCTTTGTATATATGTTGTATTTTACAATAAAAATCATTTAATGAAAAGAGATCCTAACAGAAGAGAGGTTATTTAAAATAACAAAACTCTAATATATATTTTGGAACTGCTCAATTGGCCTAAAACTATATCCAACGTATTCAGATGTTTTCCTTAAGAGTGCCATTTTGAGTTTTTAAATACCATATTTTAAATATCTAAGAGCTCAGTAAATGTCTTACAGTCTAATATCACATAAAAAATGTTTTTCTCTGAATGGGCACTGGGTTTCATTTAGAAAATAAAATTTCTGATTAAATATTCTGATTCATTTCTTATTTCGTTCTGACTAAATATTTCTAATAAACATTTCTGAATAAATAGATTATGAATTATTACATAGCTGTAAGAAATAAATGAGGTAATGATATGAAATTACCTCCAAGATATAATGAGAGAAAGAAGCAAGGAAGGGAACATGCTGCACTGTATGCTTCCATTTGTGTAAAAACAAGTGGGAGAAGAACACATAAAAATGTTCTGCACCATGCATAGCATATCTCTGGAAGGATGCATAGAAACATAACATTGGTTTCTCCTGGGAGAAATGGGTTGTTGAAAGCAGGGATGAGAGAGGGATCCTATAGAATATGCCTTTGTACCTTATAAATTTAAAATTATGTGAGTGTATTTCTTATTTTAAAACACATAAATATTCTATAAATCCAAATGGGGAAAATTTTCTTTGCAAAAATGTCCAAATCATTGGTGCAGTATCCTGGGAAAACCCCTGGGCGTCGCTGTAGGTCAAAAGAAAGGAGAAGAAATCCAAGAAGCATTGGGAGCCGCAGAAAGGATAATTTCCTGTTCAAACGTACCATACAGCTGAGACCAATACAAGAGAACAAAAGCAGGAAAACTGACCCTACCCCAGATTCTGCCACCCACGGAGGGCTTATTCCTCCTCTAGCCAAGGAATAGAGCAGCGGCGGAGGGAAGCAGAGGATGCGGCCGAGCGCTGGAAGGAGAGGCCCGGCCAGGCGGCGGCAGGTACTGTTGTCTTTCCTGCTGTCTTTGTTCGGCCGGGCTCTCCCGGACCAGATCCGCTATTCCATTCCGGAGGAGCTGGCCAGGAGCTCGGTGGTGGGGAACCTCGCCAAGGATCTGGGGCTCCCTGTGGGAGACTTGCCGGTCCGGAAGCTGCGGGTTAGTGCTGAGAAGGAATATTTCACTGTAAACCCAGAGAGCGGGGACTTACTTGTGGGTGACAGAATAGACCGTGAGCAGATTTGCGGGAAGAAGCCACTGTGTGTTCTAGATTTCGATACTGTCGCCGAAAACCCTCTAAATATTTTCCATGTATCGGTAATTGTGCAGGATATAAATGACAACGCTCCGCTATTCAAACAGAGTAATACTGATTTAAAAATTGGAGAATCCACTCAGCCAGGTACAACATTTCCACTAGACCCGGCCCTGGATTCAGATGCTGGCCCTAATTCACTGCAAAGATACCACCTTAATGACAATAAGTACTTTGATCTCGCAGAGAAGCAGACCCCAGATGGACGTAGACAGCCTGAGCTGGTTCTGAAACATTCTCTAGACAGAGAAGAGCAGAATTTCCATCTGTTGGTCGTCACGGCGGTGGACGGCGGAGACCCACCCCGAAGTGGCACCACTCAGATCCGAATCCAAGTGACTGATGCCAACGACAACGCCCCGGTGTTCAGCCAGGACGTGTACAGGGTCCGCCTGCGGGAAGACGTGCCCCGCGGCTTCCCGGTGCTGCGCGTGGTGGCCACTGACCAGGACGAGGGACTCAACGCAGAAATCACCTACTCCTTTCAGAATGTGGAGGAACAAGTAGAAAACCTTTTCAACTTAGATGAAAGAACAGGAGAAATCACGACAAAGGATGATTTAGATTTTGAGACGGCTAATAGCTATTCTCTGAGTATAGAAGCCAAAGATCCTGGCGATCTAGCAGCGCACTGCAGCGTCCACGTGGAAATTCTTGATGAGAACGATTGTGCGCCTGAAGTGATTGTGACTTCAGTATTTACTCCCGTACCAGAGGACTCACCGCCAGGGACAGTCATCGCCTTAATCAAAACGAGAGACAGAGACTCGGGAGAAAATGGAGACATTTACTGCCGCATTTTTGGAAATGCCAAGTTTATATTGAAATCTTCCTCGAAGAACTATTTCAAGATAGTGACGGACGGAGTCCTTGACCGGGAGCAAATTTCAGAGTACAACATCACCATAATGGCTACCGACAGGGGCAAGCCGCCCCTCTCCTCCAGCATCAGCGTCACCCTACACATCGGCGACGTCAACGACAACGCGCCGGTTTTCCACCAGGCCTCCTACGTGGCCCACGTGGCCGAGAACAACCCGCCCGGAGCCTCTATTGCTCAAGTCAGCGCCTCCGACCCGGACCTGGGCCCCAACGGCCGCGTGTCCTACTCCATCGTGGCCAGCGACCTGGGGCCGCAGGCGCTGTCGTCCTACGTGTCCGTGAGCGCGCAGAGCGGGGCGGTGTTCGCGCAGCGCGCCTTCGACCACGAGCAGCTGCGCGCCTTCGAGCTCACGCTGCAGGCCCGCGACCAGGGCTCGCCCGCGCTGGGCGCCAACGTGAGCCTGCGCGTGCTGGTGGGCGACCGCAACGACAACGCGCCCAGGGTGCTGTACCCGGCGCTGGGCCCCGACGGCTCGGCGCTCTTCGACACGGTGCCGCGCGCCGCGCAGCCCGGCTACCTGGTCACCAAGGTGGTGGCGGTGGACGCCGACTCGGGACACAACGCCTGGCTGTCGTACCACGTGCTGCAGGCCAGCGAGCCCGGGCTCTTCAGCCTGGGACTGCGCACGGGCGAGGTGCGCACGGCTCGCGCCTTGGGCGACAGGGACGCGGCCCGCCAGCGCCTGCTGGTGTCTGTGCGCGATGGTGGGCAGCCGCCCCTCTCGGCCACCGCCACGCTGCACCTGGTCTTCGCCGACAGCCTGCAGGAGGTGTTGCCGGACCTCAGCGACCGGCCCGCGCCCTCTGATCCCCAGGCGGAGCTGCAGTTTTACCTGGTGGTGGCCTTGGCCTTGATCTCTGTGCTCTTCCTCCTCGCGGTGACTTTGGCCATCGCCCTGCGCCTGCGACGATCCTCCAGCTCCGCCTCCTGGAGCTGCTTTCAGCCTGGTCTTGGATCCAAACCTGGAACTGGCTTTCTCCCGGATTATAGTGACAGGACATTGCCCTATTCCTACAATCTGTGCCTTGCCTCACAATCGGCAAAGACGGAGTTTAATTTCCTTAACGTGACCCAGGAAATGGTTCCCAACCGGGATCTTCTCTGTGATGATGCCTCTTGGGTACCCAGTACAAATCAAGGAGATGCTGAGGACCCACTTGCCTCAGATATTATTTTAAAGGTAAGCTTTAGTTATTTCACTTATTTTCACTTTGTATTTTAATGTTTCTTTAAAATCAGCTAACTCGAACAAGAAGCGCCATCTCCTGCTTTATCTCCTGGGTCATATTTGGGCAGTTTTCTTCCTTAATAATCTTAATCTTATCTACCAAATATTACATATGGTTTATATGAAGTGTCAGATTTGTTTGTCATAATTACAGACCTTTACCACATGAGGTACTTCTTTTTCTTCCTCCTCCTTACATTCCTTCCCTCAGAAGGTTTATTACTATTAGGGCCTTGAAATATACCTTTCATTTTCAGGATCTTTCTTACTCAAGTTTTCATTTTGCTTCTTCTGAGAATCATAGTTCTTCAGTGTAGAGAGTTTGGGGAAATTGGGAACCAAAGAAAGGAAGAGTGTTGCTCAGTGTCACATCTTGCCAACTACAGAGCATGACTACAGCATGGCTCCACTGATTTGAAAACCAGCCCTCTAAGTGTCTTTACGATCTGAGTATCATGGGATCCTGGATCAATTTAAAAGGAATAGACAGTGTTTGAGATCCATGGTGTCTACCATGAAGGGCACGTTCCACAAATGTGTGAAATGATTCTCTCTCATGAATATTAATGAAATATTCTTGGGAAAAACTACCATTGAGAATAATTTTGTAACCTATACTTACATTGTCTTATACCAAATATTAGGTAAAACTTTCTTTTGGACATTTCTAGTTATAGATATGAAGTAACTTCCTGTTCTTCATTTTCCTCTGAAGGCAGCATTAAGTAAAAAGTGTTTCTGTCACTTGATGGACCCACTGAAGTGTCCTTTTCTTTTCAGTCATGGGTTTTTCTTTCTCTGCTACCATAAAAGGTGATAACATTAAATATCTGTTTCAACATGAAAGACGATTAAATGCCTGATCACTGGTAAGTGTCTGGGCATGTTTTCTTGCATTGGTAATGAACTAAAGTCCTTTCCTCCACACTCACTGTAGTGATTGTCAGCATGATTCTGTCATTGTAAAGTGTCCAAGTACAAGTATTTAAACATGGTAATAGGAAAACATAAATAATTCTTAGAGAACCCAACTCAACTCTCAGTCTTATATCAGTATAACTGCCATATCCTTAATGTGAAAATCTGGAAACTTTCTTAAATACCTCACGAGTATCCAAGCTCCCTTTCTTCTTTCTGCATATGACAGCTGATATAGTATTTTCATAAATCAGTAGTCCTTTTTACAAAAGTACATTGAGAATTGGGTTTGTTTCCTTGGTATTCTTCAGTACTCTTCATTTAAAAATGAAATAATTGCAATGCTCTAATTTATAATAAAATAATCTCCAACAACCCAATATAAGTAAGAGTAAATAAAAGACATAGATCCAATGGCACATTAAATAAAATTTTTCAAAGTAAATAATTTAATAATTATTCTGATCTTGGGGGGTTTGTAGAAATCCCTCACCAATTCAAAATTAAAGCTTGATTAAATGCAATCAACAACGTCACAAAGTAACACATTGAGGATAGAGCGAAAGTATTAGAAATAAAAATAAAATCAAACTTATGGGAAATGAAAACATAAACTGCAGTAACTGGTTAGGACTCTGAGCGTCGCTGTTCACCAAATTGGGAAAGAAACTTCCGCAGATGCAGCCCGACTCTGCTCCTTACGCACTGAAGAGACAAGCTCCTGGGAGAGGCTGCCCACCCGCACCCCGCTCCGATTTCCGCTGGGGAATGAGTCCCCTTCGGCTTTAGAGAAATAAGAAAAGGAAGAGAGAATTAAGAGGAGAGCGAGCCATGGCGGATCCACTAAGGCGCTGGTGCTGTGATCCACTGCTCCTGCTCTTGTTTCTCCTGGGAAGCCTGTGGAGGGCCGAGTCCGAGCAGATCCGCTACTCAATCCCTGAGGAGTTGGACAAAGGCTCCTTCGTGGGCGCCATCGCCAAGGACCTGGGGCTGGAGCCCCGGGAGCTGGCGGAGCGCGGGGTCCGCATCGTCTCCAGAGGTCGGACGCAGCTTTTTGCTCTGAACCCGCGCGGCGGCAGCTTGGTCACCGCGGGCAGGATAGACCGGGAGGAGCTCTGCGCTCAGAGCGCGCGCTGTCTGGTGAGTTTTAACATCCTAGTTGAGAATAAAATGAAAATTTATGGAATCGAAGTAGAAATTATCGATATTAATGATAACTTTCCGCGCTTCCGGGATGAGGACCTGAAAGTAAAAGTTAGTGAGAATGCGGCTGTGGGAACTCGGTTAGGGCTCCCCTTCGCGCGGGATCCCGACGCGGGCTTGAACTCCCTCCGGAGCTACCAGCTCAGCTCCAATCCGCACTTCTCTCTGGACGTGAAAAGCGGAAGTGATGGACAGAAGTACCCAGAGCTGGTGCTGGAACGACCCCTGGACCGCGAGAAGGAGGCTGTTCACGACCTCCTCCTCACAGCGTTAGATGGCGGAGACCCGGTACTCTCCGGCACCGCCAACATCCGCGTGACGGTCCTCGACGCCAACGACAACGCGCCCCTGTTCCCTCGGCCCCAGTACAGCGTGAGTGTTCCAGAGAACGCACCCGTGGGCACCCAGCTGCTCACGCTCACCGCCACCGATCCAGACGAAGGAATAAACGGGAAATTAACCTATTCTTTTCGCAATGAAGACGACAAAATTTCAAAGACTTTCCAACTTGATTCCAATCTGGGGGAAATCTTAATTATGCAATCATTGGATTATGAAGACTCCAGATTCTACCTCATAGAAGTGGAAGCCCAGGACGGGGGCGCGCTTCTTGCCAGCGCTAAGGTGCTGGTCACAGTGCAGGACGTGAACGACAATGCTCCGGAAGCGACCCTCACCTCTCTCACCAGTCCCGTCCCTGAAGACTGTCTTCCTGGAACAGTCATTGCGCTGTTTAGCGTACATGATGGTGATTCGGGAGAGAACGGCGAGATGGCATGTTCTATCCCCGGTCACCTGCCCTTCAAATTGGAAAAATCCGTTGATAATTACTATCACTTAGTGACAACCAGAGCACTGGACAGAGAAGAAACCTCGGACTATAACATCACAGTGACTGTCGTTGACCACGGAACCCCACCCCTATCTACAGAAACTCACATCTCACTGAAAGTAGCGGACATCAATGACAACCCACCCACCTTCCCTCAAACATCCTACTCCACCCATATCCTGGAAAACAACCCCAGAGGTGTCTCCATCGTCTCCGTGACCGCTCAAGACCCAGACAGCGGGGACAACGCTCGAGTCAGGTACTCTCTGGCAGAGGACACGTTCCAGGGAGCACCTCTGTCCTCCTACATCTCCATTAACTCGGACACCGGGGTCCTCTACGCGCTACGTTCCTTCGACTATGAACAGTTCCGAGACCTGCAGCTGTGGGTGACAGCCAGCGACAGTGGAGTTCCACCACGCAGCAGCAACGTGTCGCTGAGTCTGTACGTGCTGGACCAGAACGACAACGCGCCCGAGATCCTCTACCCCGCCCTCCCCACCGACGGCTCCACCGGTGTAGAGCTGGCACCCCGCTCTGCAGAGTCCGGCTACCTGGTCACCAAGGTGGTGGCGGTGGACAGAGACTCGGGACAGAATGCCTGGCTGTCCTACCGCCTGCTCAAGGCCAGCGAGCCGGGCCTCTTCGCCGTGGGGCTGCACACGGGCGAGGTGCGCACGGCGCGGGCCCTGCTGGACAGAGACGCGCTCAAGCAGAGCCTCGTGGTGGCCGTCCAGGACCACGGCCAGCCGCCTCTCTCGGCCACCGTCACGCTCACCGTGGCCGTGGCCGACAGCATCCCAGACGTGCTGGCCGACCTGGGCAGCCTCGAATCGCCCGCGGAACATGACGGCTCGGGCCTCACGCTCTACCTGGTGGTGGCCGTGACCGCCGTCTCGTGCGTCTTCCTGGCCTTTGTCATCGTGCTGCTGGCGCTGAGAATGCGGCGCTGGCACAAGTCGCGTCTGCTGCAGGCTGCGGGGGGCGGGTTGGCGGGCGTGGGCGCCTCGCACTTCGTGGGCGTGGACGGGGTGCGGGCTTTCCTGCAGACCTATTCCCACGAGGTCTCCCTCACCGCGGACTCGCGGAAGAGCCACGTGATCTTCCCCCAGCCCAACTACGCGGACACGCTCATCAGCCACGAGAGCTGTGGGAAAAGCGAGCCTCTTCTGATCTCTAATAAGATAAATGCAAGCAAAGAAGAATCGGGAGATTTTCAGGTTAGTTTTCTTTCAGTAGGGATGCTTGGAACATTTTCTTTATTTGTTTTCTCATTTTTCTGCCACAAATTTCATTAATTATAAAAATAATGAATCATGACTTGCTTTATTAAGACATTAGATTTAACTAGATAATTGTTGCTTTGTTTTCAAATTATTTATTTTAGATTTAATATCTTTTTTCATTATATGGATATTTTAGAACATCTAATTAATATAGACTTAATTGAAACAATTATTTTGAAAAAGGGTAGTTAAACATCATTTCACTCAACATTTTTGTTATATGAGAACTGTTATTCTGTTAATAGAAAAGTCATTGATTAGTCCAAGTTGTTAAATATATTATTCTCTTTGGAATATTTGCTTAAACACCATTAGTGAACTTGTTTTGGAAATGATATTGTACAGGATTGGTATTTTAGTATACTTAATGTTCGTCTAAGGAAATAATGTCCAGATTATATGTAAACAGTGGAAGAGTATTGAAAACTTCTTCATGATAAATATCACAAAATAGATTAAATTTATAGTGACATTTGTAGCATTCTAAAATCTGGGAAGTTTGGCCTAACCTACGTACTTTTTGAGCATATTCATTTGAGAGAAGAAATCAGTGAGCAGACTTATTGTGCTATATTCTGTGGTGTACTTTAAAGCCTCCAAAGACTTACATACTGCTACATTCATTAAATACAAATACGTCATACATCTCCTATTTTCTGCCTACCAGTTATCCCCTTCACTTCCCAGAATCAGTATCTGCTGGGATGTTTACATTTCTGCAATTATAAGTACAATTGTGCCTTATTACAAGAATCTAAGGTTTGCAATTGAAAAATCATTCAACTTAAAAATGGTTTGAAAATTTAAAATTCATTTCTGAGGTATGTGCTGAGATTAATAACTTTTTAGAGATGAAATGCTGATCTTAGGGTCTCAAATTTCATAAGCATGTGTTTATAATGGGAGAATACCATTCTATTCCTTTTCTGCATCTGACCTGCTGAAAATTTTCAGATGTTCCTTATTAAAAGATTTTTCAATATTTCACGCTTTGTATTTTCAACACGTTGAATATCAGAGGCAAAGTATGAATTGATAAGAAAAATTGTAATATTATTAATGGGATGACAGGCTACATTACTCAAACACATGAAAGGTTTATTGACATTTGGAAATCTAGGGCCACTTGTTTTTATTTTTTAAATATTTATTTAAAGAAGATTCAATTATATTTATATAAAGACAACTATAGTTTCAATGTAAAATGTGCAGTCTTGCTGAATCCTTCCAAAGGGTAATAAGAAGAAATTGTATGATAGATGCTTGCATCATTCATTCCTTATTTTTAAGTAAAAGTTTCTAGAGGTCATATATCTTCAGATTTGACTTTTTTGTACAATGGAAATGTCTTAAACCTCTTTAAATTACCAATAGAATTTGCATTATAAAATGCTTGATCCACAAATTCTGAGTATATATCATACATATACTATTTAAATATTTGAATCTGTCATTTCATTTCATTTTACTCTGAAAAGATAAATTTCTGGTACTAACTGAAATGTTCATACAACGGAAAGGCACTTGCTTGGACAGTTGTTGGGGCAAGTCTTGAGTCATTAAAGTTCTTTATGTTTGTATAAAGTAAAGATGCCAATGGCTGTCTAGAATCCTGCAGACAATGAGCAGTGTACAATGCTCTAAAGTTACTCCACTATAAGGTGAGTTCAACACCACTACATGCTTGCCAAGCTTTAGAGCTACAGTATTTTATGTAGGCAAGAAAAAATTTTCTTTAAAGAGATTTTCTGGTTTGGAAATAGAATTAAAACTGAAAGACATCTTTCGGCACCTGGTTATTGTCTTGCTTATTGACAGTATCAGTAGGGTTGGTGATTTGATTGTACCTTAGGGCCAACGGAAAGTGGGCAGCATAGATTACTTTCCTCAGAATGAAAGAGCAGAAAATAATTATAAGCATTTATACCTCATCCCCAAATCGTGTTTTAAGACTCTTGAGAAGAAACAGAACAATTCAAAGCAATAATAATGTTGGTTGGGAAAGTATCATTTGTAGAATAGTTTTTTCATGCTTATTTAATTAAAAGCAAACACCTGGGGAAAAAACAGGAAGAAATTCTCCTATTCCTTACTATACTTTTACTTAATGAAAGTAATGAAACTCCTTGTACAACTATCAGTTCTTTGGAAGGAAGTTGAAAATAATAAGGAAAAACTGAAGCATATGGATAAAATCAAAAGTCATGAGGTTTATAACTGATGATTTAGAAGAAAAGGAAATAGAGTGGAATGGAATAACTAGTACACCTGAAGCTGATATTTCTAGAATTTTCACACTATGTCTGTATGCTTTTCTATATATCATCCTTTTGGTCCTCAATTCTACTGAATAAAGATAGAAAATTTTATTAGTCATAAATATGGAAACTTTAAGAGCAACGATGATGCCAATGAACACCTTGTGCAAGGTTACTGCTCTTACAAATAAAAATCTATTTCATTTGAATGGATCAAGTTCAAGGTCAAAGAAATGACAACCAGGCTGTCGAAACAGTATACATTTAAGCTATAACAAATCTTTGGAAAAATGAGGAGAATGGGGAGGTATCACTGTTTAGTAGAATTTGCCCCTTAGCAGCTCTTGGTTAGGGGCTGATTGAGCAACCAGTTCTGTAGTTCTGCAGCCGAGGCGCAGGGTGCCGCTGTTGGCTAGTGATGAGCAAAAGAAGGTCTTCTCCCGCCGCGGCGGAATCGCCCGCGCACAAGTCCCTGGAATACGGTGGGCTCCTTCTTCTGCTCTCTGGGTTAGAGCTGTCCACCAGAGAACAGACCCGTCCAGACAAAACACGCATTGCTCCTGTTCAGAGAACTCTTGGGATCGTTCAGCGATCGCCTCTCCTCGGAATCAGAAAGGCCAAGGTACTGAGAGCGGTATGGGAAGCCTGTCCCCACCGAGGGGCCGGGCTGGGCGGGGGCAAATGCGGTTTCTTTTCCTGCTGTCTTTCTTCTGCTCCGCGCTCTCAGAGCAGATCCGCTACGCGATTCCGGAGGAGCTGGCCAGGGGCTCGGTGGTGGGGAACCTCGCCAAGGATCTGGGGCTTAACGTGCGAGATTTGCCTACTCGGAACCTGCGGGTTAGTGCGGAGAAGCAATTCTTTACCGTGAGCGCTGAGAACGGAGACTTACTTGTGGGTGACCGGATCGACCGAGAACAGATTTGCGGAAAGAAGTCAACATGTATTCTGGAATTCGAAATGGTCGCTGAAAAGCCTTTAAACTTTTTTCATATAACTGTGGTGATTCAGGATGTCAACGACAACACACCAACCTTTAGCCAAAACGTCACTGAGCTGGAAATCAGTGAACTGGCGCTAACTGGAGCCACCTTTGCCCTGGAATCTGCACAAGATTCAGATACAGGTGTCAACGCGCTGCAGCACTACTACCTCAGTCCGGACCCTCACTTCTCTTTGATTCAGAAGGAGAATCCAGACGGCAGTAGGTACCCGGAGCTGGTAGTGAGGGCGCCCCTGGACAGAGAACAGCAGTGCTGCCACCAACTGGTCCTGACAGCTGTGGATGGGGGTGAGCCACCCAGAAGCTGCACTACCCAGATCAATGTGGTTGTCGCAGATGCAAATGATAACCCACCAGTGTTCACCCAGGACACATACAGGGCCAGTGTTCGAGAGAACCTACCCGCAGGCACTTCGGTGCTGAGAGTGACGGCTACTGACCCAGATGAGGGCCTCAATGCTGAAATCACCTATGCCTTCATCAACATTAACAAGGCAGAGAGACAACTCTTCAAACTGGATGGTAAAACAGGGGAACTCATTATTGGTGGAGGACTGGACTTTGAAGAAAAAGATTGCTACACTCTTGTGGTGGAAGCAAAGGACGCAGGACATCACACTGCACATTGTAAAATACAAATAGATATTTTGGATGAAAATGACAATATCCCTGAGATAATCTTTGCTTCTGAATCCAAACACATACAAGAAGATGCTGAATTGGGAACTGTTGTCGCCTTAATCAAAACACACGATCGAGATTCTGAATTTAATGGCGAAATCCTATGTCAACTAAACGGAAATTTGCCATTTAAAATAGTTCAGGATACAAAAAACACGTACAAGTTGGTGACAGATGGAACTCTGGACCGCGAGCAGACCCCGGAATATAACGTCACCATCACGGCCACAGACAGGGGACAGCCGCCCCTCTCCTCCAGCAAAACCATCACCCTGCACATCGGCGACGTCAACGACAACGTGCCGGTTTTCCACCAGGCCTCCTACGTGGTCCATGTGGCCGAGAACAACCCGCCCGGAGCCTCTATAGCTCAAGTCAGCGCCTCCGACCCGGACCTGGGGCCCAACGGCCGCGTGTCCTACTCCATCGTGGCCAGCGACCTGGGACCGCAGGCGCTGTCGTCCTACGTGTCCGTGAGCGCGCAGAGCGGGGCGGTGTTCGCGCAGCGCGCCTTCGACCACGAGCAGCTGCGCGCCTTCGAGCTCACGCTGCAGGCCCGCGACCAGGGCTCGCCCGCGCTCGGCGCCAACGTGAGCCTGCGCGTGCTGGTGGGCGACCGCAACGACAACGCGCCCAGGGTGCTGTACCCGGCGCTGGGCCCCGACGGCTCGGCGCTCTTCGACACGGTGCCGCGCGCCGCGCAGCCCGGCTACCTGGTCACCAAGGTGGTGGCGGTGGACGCCGACTCGGGACACAACGCCTGGCTGTCGTACCACGTGCTGCAGGCCAGCGAGCCCGGGCTCTTCAGCCTGGGGCTGCGCACGGGCGAGGTGCGCACGGCTCGCGCCTTGGGCGACAGGGACGCGGCCCGCCAGCGCCTGCTGGTGTCTGTGCGCGATGGTGGGCAGCCGCCCCTCTCGGCCACCGCCACGCTGCACCTGGTCTTCGCCGACAGCCTGCAGGAGGTGTTGCCGGACCTCAGCGACCGGCCCGCGCCCTCTGATCCCCAGGCGGAGCTGCAGTTTTACCTGGTGGTGGCCTTGGCCTTGATCTCTGTGCTCTTCCTCCTCGCGGTGATTCTGGCCATCGCTTTGCGTCTGCGAGGTTTCTCCAGCCCCTTCGCTGGGGGCTGCTTTCAGCCTGGTCTCTATTGCAAGACAGATCCTGGGGTTCCGGCCAACTACAGTGAAGGAACTTTGCCTTATTCCTACAATCTATGTGCTGCCTCTCACTCCTCAAAAACCGAGTTTAATTTTCTCAATATAAGGCCAGAAATCGCTCCACCACAAGATCTTCTATGTGATGAAGCCTCTTGGTTTGAAAGTAGCAGTAAAGGCAATCCCCAAATGACATCTAATTCAGTCAGTTTGCAACAGGTGAGTGTTTTCAAAACCTTTTCCCCCATAAAAATATTAAGCTTCAATTCCTTATTTTAGAGATTGAAAGTAATCGTTAAATATGCCCTGGTACCATTGTATTGATTTTTCTGGGAGTAGGAGAACAGTAGGAATTCTCTACCCACTTACTTGTGTTACAGTTGTTCTTTTATAGAAAGTCACCTTCGTAATGGTCTTGATATTTATTTAATCATAAAAATATAATCTGAAAAATTTTAATACCTCATTAATACACTATCATTGTGAAACATCCGTCTAGAGTTAAATACAAATCTAGACAATAACGTGATTTATTTTCAAATGATAAAAATA
Organism: Tamandua tetradactyla; assembly: GCF_023851605.1. Classification (NCBI taxonomy): domain Eukaryota; kingdom Metazoa; phylum Chordata; class Mammalia; order Pilosa; family Myrmecophagidae; genus Tamandua; species Tamandua tetradactyla. The sequence goes on from NC_135346.1 coordinate 21,495,874, forward strand.
TATTTGATGCAATCAACCCTAAAATATATTTTTCAAAATAGCCTACATATTTTCACTTCCCTTTCATATGTTTAAAAGTATAGGGGCGGGCCGCGGTGGCTCAGCGGGCAAAGTGCTTGCCTGCTATGCCGGAGGACCTCGGTTCGATTCCCGGCCCCAGCCCATGTAACAAAAACGGAGAAACAGAATACAATAAAACAAGAAAATGTTTAAAAATGTTTCCCTTTCTTCCTTCCTTCCTTCCTTCTCTCTGTCTTTCCTTTAAAAAAAAAAAAAAAAAAAAAAAAAAAAAGTATACACAAGTGTTGCCTGAGTTAGGACAGTTTTAATTTCCTTGTAGTAAAATAAATAATGGCACCTACAAATGGCAACTCTTGCTGTAACTGACATTGTAGTGGATTGGTTAAAAATATGAGTGTGGGAGATATTCGGATGTTGCAGGTGCTGGGCTGAGGGCCCTCAATTAGAGTGATCAATGTTGTACACATTTGTTATTCAAAAAAATATGATGAGGAGGAATCTGAGTACTGACATGTTATATTGCCCAAGGACATAACCAAGCTGGTCTCTAAAACCCATTTGATGTCTGGATTGGAATAAAGGAATCTTGGCATTCTGCAGAATCAGGGATGGATCCATTATAGCATCCATGAAATCAGAGACTCACATATTGCTGTACTGGAGACCACTACCCGAGAAGCCAAAGAAGTGAAGCTAGGAAACCATTTTCCCACCAAAAGCTGTACAGCAAATAAGCTGTCCTTACTTGCTAACATCTTTCTTATAATAATGTTCCTTGTTTCTCACTTTGATATTCAAAGGATGTCATAGACTGTTTGGATGTGCTGGTGCCTGCTTTGCCTCCTGGGCACAGCTATCACCACCGCGGCCCAAACAGATCACAGCCTCCACCAAGTGTGTCCCCCCAAGCCATTGTGAGCTGGCAAATGGATGAGGCACCTGAGGATAAGACCATGGCTCTGTTTCAAAGATTGTATGAGCTTGCTGTTTGGAGTTTTCCTGCTGAGTGCTGTATGTATGGTAACTTATGGATGTATGTTTCCATATATTGGAAAGTTTCCATTTTATTTTTAAAAAATCTATTCCGTGTTAAAACCTTTGACCAAGGAAGAAACCTCTATAATCCAAAACTCTCTCTGTGTGTGTTGGTGCCCTTATTAAAAGTGCTGAGAATAAGAAACAGGCAAAATGATGATGATGATGATGTTTGATAATTCAAGATTTACAGAAATGTGTGATATTATTTCTGTTCTTCAAAGCCCTAAGAGATAGTCTTTAAAATGAGAGGTAAATTCCAAGGAACATTTAAGTTATTCAAAATGAGCTCTTTTATTCTTTCAAATGCTTCCCTTTCTTGAAGAGAGAAATATTATGAGTGTCATCTATGCAGATTTAGCAAAAACAAGTCTTTGAGTTTCACAAATCAGTGCAGTACTACGTTAGGACTCTAAGCGTCGCTGTTCACTAACCCGGGAGAGAAAAGCGATGGAAACTCGAGTACTATCCTCCCTGCTCAAAGAGATCAGATATAAAGCTCTCCGGCTGCGCAGAAATTCTGAACTCAAACACTTCGCATCTGGTCTCTGCTTGTTTATGGACCTTAACTCTTAACTCTGGGAAGCGCAAGCGTGATGCGGGCCTGTTCGCCCTACTCATAACCCCAGGCAAGTCCACGAGGAGCCAGGAATGGCGGCTCTGCAGGGAAGCCGGCACCGCGGCGGGCTGGTCCTGCTCTTCACTCTCCTGGGGAGGCTGTGGGGGGCCGGGACCGGACAGATCCGCTACTCAATCCCTGAGGAGCTGGAGAAAGGCTCCTTCGTGGGCGACATCGCCAAGGACCTGGGGCTGGAGCCCCGGGAGCTGGCGGAGCGCGGGGTCCGCATCGTCTCCAGAGGTAAGACGCAGCTCTTTGCTCTGAACCCGCGCGGCGGCAGCTTGGTCACCGCGGGCAGGATAGACCGGGAGGAGCTCTGCGCTCAGAGCGCGCGCTGTCTGGTGAATATTAATATCCTCGTTGAGGATAAATTGAAGCTTTATCCAGTGGAAGTGGAAATAATGGACATTAATGATAACACTCCCCGATTCTTCAGGGAAGAATTGGAGGTGAAAATTCTCGAAAACGCAGCTCCATCTTCTCGTTTTCCATTAATGGAGGTCTCTGATCCGGATGTGGGAATGAACTCGCTTCAGGGCTGCAAGCTTAGCGGGAGTAGTCACTTCTCGGTGGACATGCAAAGTGAAGCTGACGGGCCCAAGTACCCGGAGCTGGTGCTGGAGCGCGCCCTGGACCGGGAGGGAGAGGCGGTTCACCACCTGGTCCTTATTGCCGTGGATGGCGGTGATCCTGTCCGCTCAGGAGTAGCGCGAATTCAGGTAACTGTCCTAGATGCCAATGACAACGCTCCGGTGTTTACCAAACCTGTCTACCGCGTGAGCGTTCCTGAAAATCTGCCAGTGGGTACGACAGTGCTGTCGGTAAATGCCACTGACCAGGATGAAGGAGTCCACGCGGAAGTAACATACTCCTTCGTGAAGATAACTGAAAAGATCTCACAAATTTTCTCCTTGAACGTTTTGACAGGAGAAATATCAACTTCTGCAAATCTAGACTATGAGGACTCAAGCTTCTATGAGCTGGATGTTGAAGCCCAGGATAAGCCAGGTCTTCGAGACAGAGCGAAAGTCTTAATAACTATCTCGGATGTAAATGACAATGTGCCAGAAGTGATTGTTACATCTGGGAGCAGGACAATTGCTGAAGATGCCCCCCCAGGAACAGTAGTCGCCCTTTTCCAAGTGCATGATCGAGACGCCGGACTTAATGGTCTGGTAACGTGTTCCATCTCGCAAAGTCTACCGTTTGAGTTGGAAACATCAGTTGACAATTATTATCAATTAGTGACAAATACAATTCTAGACCGAGAGCAGGTGTCCTTGTACAATATCACTGTAATGGCCACAGACAAAGGAATGCCACCTCTGTCTACAGAAACGCTTATTAAGCTAAAGGTCGCAGACATCAATGACAACCCGCCTACCTTCCCCCAAAGGTTCTACTCGGCCTACATCCCTGAGAACAATCCTAGAGGCGCCTCCGTTTTCTCTGTGACTGCACACGACCCCGACAGCGAAGAGAACGCCCGGATCAGTTACTTCTTGGCCGAGGACACTTTCCAGGGTGCGCCCCTCTCCTCCTATGTCTCCATCAACTCTGACACTGGCGCTTTGTATGCGCTGCGCTCCTTTGATTATGAACAGTTTCGCGAACTGCAACTGAAAGTGACAGCACGCGACAGCGGAGACCCGCCGCTCAGCACCAACGTGTCGCTGAGCCTGTACGTGCTGGACCAGAACGACAACGCGCCCGAAATCCTGTACCCCGCCCTCCCCACCGACGGCTCCACCGGTGTAGAGCTGGCACCCCGCTCTGCAGAGCCCGGCTACCTGGTCACCAAGGTGGTGGCGGTGGACAGAGACTCGGGACAGAACGCCTGGCTGTCCTACCGCCTGCTCAAGGCTAGCGAGCCGGGCCTCTTCGCCGTGGGGCTGCACACGGGCGAGGTGCGCACGGCGCGGGCCCTGCTGGACAGAGACGCGCTCAAGCAGAGCCTCGTGGTGGCCGTCCAGGACCACGGCCAGCCGCCTCTCTCGGCCACCGTCACGCTCACCGTGGCCGTGGCTGACAGCATCCCAGATGTGCTGGCTGACCTGGGCAGCCTCAAGCCCTCCCACGACCCTGACGTCTCCAATATCACGCTCTACCTGGTGGTGGCCGTGACCGCCGTCTCGTGCGTTTTCCTGGCCTTTGTCATCGTGCTGCTGGCGCTGAGAATGCGGCGCTGGCACAAGTCGCGCCTGCTGCAGGCTGCGGGGGGCGGGTTGGCGGGCGTGGGCGCCTCGCACTTCGTGGGCGTGGACGGGGTGCGGGCTTTCCTGCAGACCTATTCCCACGAGGTCTCCCTCACCGCGGACTCGCGGAAGAGCCACGTGATCTTCCCCCAGCCCAACTACGCGGACACGCTCATCAGCCACGAGAGCTGTGGGAAAAGCGAGCCTCTTTTGATAAAGGAAGATTCAGGGTTTTGTAAAGAAGAAGACTCCCTTGTTCAGGTGAGGTTATTACTTTTATTGACTTATTTGGACAGGAAATTTAAAATTCTCTTTGATCAGTTGCTTAATTTACTTAGTCTTTTACAGTGAATCATATAATTCTAAGAAGGATTTTCTTGTAAATCAGTAGTTCTCTCCTAGAATTGGTTTTCTTGGAGTTCACCAAAAATATCTTAATAATGCATGCCCTGGATTTTCTTTACTTTTCTCTCTTTGGGAGACTGTTTGTGCCCTGGATTGCATGCATCTTATTTCTTGAGTTTTTTCTAGGTTGTGAAATTTGTGAGGTCTTTTCATTTTCTAATATGAAAAAATTTTTGAAATGCAACTTCAGTTAAATACTATCAATACCTTATTTTTTATTTCAAATATTACTTGATAATGAGTGTTTTCTGACATATGGAGATCTGTAAAAGATGTTTTCCCCTTTACTTAGGAATGAAAACATTTTTAAAAAATGATGAGTAATTGAGGTGTTCAGGAGGCAGACCTGGGCTTTGGTTTTAGAAGATGTTAATCACATACCTGGAACTATCAGTTATTTGTACTGAGTCAGTCCCCATCTCTGTAGTCTTCCATTTAAAATTTAAAAGACTTACTTATCTACCTCATGCAAATTCTAGGAAAATGAAATTATATTTGCAAAAGTTTTTTTTCAAACTATAAATCAGTAAGTGAAAAAGTATTTTGTGTCACCATTACTATAATGATTAGACTGTACTGTGCATAAATATATGTAAACATCTGATGTGATATCTCTACTACAATGTCTTCTGCATAATGAGTTCTTGATAATCTTTTTGCGTGCTTGATAATCTTTTAAAAATGAAAATGAATTGTAAATTATGCTCAGTAATGTATACTTATAGGAAATACCTCTAAAAATAGAAGACTGGCGAGAGGGTAAATGAAAAATTGAGTTCAGATACGAATTTAAATCATTCAGCATATCTAACCCAGATAAAATAATGCTACTGTCATATATTAGTAACAAACGCAAATATAAAGGCTTTTTATTCAAGTATTTGAAGGAAAAGGGGTTGTCATTTAGAAGAAAGATTAGTCTTATTCGTCATGGCCCAAGGTGTGAATGAGCTATTGCTTCGTTAATAGAAAGAAGCAAAGTTTTGAATTGTCGAAGTTGTTCTAACAGAAAATAAGCTGCTAAGGAGGTAGGAGATTCCATTATTAGAACTCTTCAAAATTAAGTTGATGATCTGGAATTAATGGACTACAGAGTATTATACAATTTGATATGTTGGTTGAATGCATTATAGCCAAGATCTTTTCTTACCCTGAGCTGGAGGGTTTATTATCTGGTAATACATCATATTCACCACTTATGCATTTGAATTTAGTATGCGCATGTTTAAAAGTTTGAGAAGGTATCTTGAAAATAAATGAGAACTCCTTTGTAAGCCCCAGTCCTTACAAAGATAATATTGAGTCCATGCTCTCTAAATAAGCTGCTAAGAGTAATATATGTTATTAGAAACCAATATTTTGATATTTGCATTTGGGCAATTATTATAGAACTATTTATTTCAAGATTCCAAATATATATGCCTATTCAAAGGTTTCAATAATATATATTTCCAAATCCAATTTGGTTTGACATTTTTGATATAATTATTTGTTGGCTTTAATCATAATTTAATAGTAAATAACAATATTAAAGAATCCGAATCTTGGGTATTGGTCATGTGGGTCAGATGTACTCTTATGTAAGTACTGTGATTTATATCACACACTGATGATGTGAATGTCATTTTACTATATCACCAGTTTGTGTGATTAAAACTACATCTTGAACATCCATTGTTAAAGGCAAAATGCATTTACTGGATGTTCTGGTGTGAAACTGTTATGTAACCCCCAGAAAAGGCATTTTCTTTCAATTCTGTCCCAGTCTTGTGGGGCCAGATCCATCGTTTAGGGCGGAATCTTTGATTAGATTGTTTCCATGGAGGATGACCCACTCAGTTGTGGGTGTGGCCTTTTGATTAGATGGAGATGTGACTCCGCCCATTCAAGGTGAGTTTTGATTAGTTTACTGGAGTCCTTTTAAAAGGGAGATGTATTGGAGAAAACACAGCTGCTTCAGAGCTGACAGAGATGCAGACATTTGGAGATACTTGGAGTGCCAACAAATGTAGCCCAGATGCTAAACAAGAATTAGCCACAACCTGAAGAGAAGAAATCTCTGGCCCTGGGAGATACTAACACAAGAGATGAAACCCAGAGTTTTGCCCTGAAGCAACCAAGTCAAGACCCACAAGATCCTCTTCCTTAAAGAGGAAGCCACTGGAATCAGAAGTCGGAAGCAACAGAACCCGGAAGAAGGATCAGCAGACGCCAGTCACGTGCCTTCCCATGTGACAGACATTGGCCTTTCTACTTGAGCCAAGGTATCTCTCTCTAGATGCCTTAATGTGGACATTTACATGGCCTTAGAACTGTAAACTTGTAACTTAGTGAATCCCCTTATTCTAGTTTGCTAGCTGCCGGAATGCAATATACCAGAAATGGAATGGCTTTTAAAAAGGGGAATTTAATAAGTTACTTGTTTACAGTTCAAAGGTCAAGAAAATGTTCCAATTAAAACAAGTCTATAGAAATGTCCAATCTCAGGCATCCAGGGAAAGATACCTTGATTCAAGAAGGCCGATGAAGTTCAAGGTCTCTCTCTCAAGTGAGAGGGCACATGGTGAACACAGTCAGGGCTTCTCTCTCAGGTGGAAGGGCACATAGCCAACACGGCATCATCTGCTAGCTTCCTCTCCTGCCTTCCGGTTTCATGAAACTCCCCAGGAGCCATTTTCCTTCTTCATCTCCAAAAGTTCGCTGGCTCGTGGACTCCCTGCTTCGTGGTGCTGCAGCATTCTATGCTCTCTCCGAATCTCTTTCATTCTCAAAAATGTTTCCTCTTTTACAGGACTCCAGAAACTTATCAAGACTTACCCAGATGGGTGGAGACTGTCGTCACCTAATCCAGTTTAACAACCACTCTTGATTAAATCACATCTCCAGGAAGATGATCTGATTACAATTTCAAATATACAGTATTGAAATTGAATAGGGATTATTCTGCCTTTACGAATGGGATTTTGATTAAAACATGGCTTTTCTAGGATCCATACATCCTTTCACACCAGCATGCCCCTTTATAAAAGCCAATCCATTTCTGGTATATTGCATTCCAACAGCATTAGCAAACTAAAACACTTGATTTCATGGATAATAGGTTGGTTTGTTTTATTCTCTTATTTTAGTTACCTGTGAAGATTTCATTTAAGCAAATAAAACATTTCATTAAAGGAAAAATTATCAGATTCTACTCTCAAAAGAGTCTTTCATTCATGTGGACTAAAAGCATTAAACTTTCTGACAATCATGGAATTTACTAAGGTATTACTAAAGGAGGTTCTTTGATCTACAGACCATACAGATCATTAATAATGAGATAGACTGTCTGAGATTTTAAGCATGTGCTGAATTTTGAAGCATCAGAAAAATCTAACACATCGTTAAGCTATTTTATCATTTGTGTAAACTATCCATTCCTGATCAAACTTCTAGTTGAGGTGACAGTTGTCAAAAGGGGTTGTGAAATCTTGAAGAGAAGAATTATTAGAAAATGCCTACATCTTTGCTCGAGAGTGAAAACCTACAGAACCCCAAATGGCTCTACAATAGAAAGAAGTTCCTTTATGAGAGGAGAAAAGAAAAAAGCAATTAAACTCAACTTTCCATAAAATGCAAGTAAACAAATAAAGGTTGGGATGCTTCCTAATTACTTAATCAAGAATAACTTACATTTCTTGCTGGCCTAATAAAGGTGTTTAATATCTAATTTATGTTGTGAAATAACTCAGAAAATGTAAATATTAAAGATAATGCAGCCATTTACTCCCTAAGGTATGCTTTATGTTCAGAGTATGTTGTGCTGGCTTGACTCTATTATGTACCCCAGAAAAGCCATGTTTTAATCCTAACCCAGTCTCGTGGGGAAGGTCATTTCCTCTAATCCTGATTTAGTATTGCAGGGTGGAAAGTTTCGATTAGAGTATCTCCACGGAGATGTGACATGCCCAATTGTGGGTGTAATCTTTTGATTGGGATAGAGATGTAACACTACCCATCCCAGGTGGGTCTGGATTCGTTTACTGGAATCCTTTAAAAGAGGAAACATTTTGGAGAGATCAGAAATGACAGAGCCTACACAGAGAAGAATGCTAGACACTTCAGAGCAGGGCTGACACAGATCCAACATTTGGAAAACAGAGACAGATGTTTGGAGATGCTTGGAGCCTAACAGACGTAGCAATGAGATTTTAAGCAAGCCAGAGCCTAGAGACAGCCAAGCGAAGACAAGAGATGAAAGCCAGCCCTGGAGAATCAAAGAGAGGAGCCCCCACAGGAACAGAAATTGAAAGCAATGGAGCCCAGGATCAAGGAACCAGCGGATGCCAGCCACATGACTTTCCACCTGACAAGTGTTCTCAACCCATCAGCCTTTCTTTAGTGAAGATAATCTCTTGTTCGTGCCTTAATTTGGACACTTTCACTTCCTTAGAACTGAAACTTGTAACTTATTAAATTCCCTCTATAAAGCCCATTCCATTTCTGGTATACTGAAATTCTGGCAGCCTGCAACACAGAACATATGTCTATAGTCTCATTTAGCTAATTCTTATTTATTTAGCTCCAAAGAAGTTATCCATAAATAGTAAATTAATTGAGATAAAAAAAACAGTAGTAATAAGAGACAAATGTGAAATGAAACTATGGATTTTGAGGCATCAGAGATAAAAAAAGATCAAGATATTGAGAGCTATAACCTTCAGACCTGAAAGTTTTGTTTGAAAGTATCTGCAATTACTCATGATCTTTGATGACTGTACATTTTGCTTGCATCAACAATAAGTTCAAAATTACCATTAAACAAATAGTATTTAACTCCTGCTTATAGAATTAATCTATAACACCTATATTGGTTCTTTTAAACAAAAGTTCTAACTTTTTAATACTTGATGAAGGCAGATGTGGCTATGAATTATTTTGGTAGATTAAAATATCAATTCACTCAAATGAAGTATTCCCTATTCTATGGAGCAATGCCATCAGAGAACAGAAATTTATTATTTAATTGGGAGCCTCCTGCAAAACTAAGCAAATTATTTTCAATGTTATTTCTGATTCCTCCTCTAGTGCCACTAGCTATTGCTCTAGGGCCTAAAATCAGAAAACAAGGCTCTTTCTTCCAGGTCTTCATTCCAGAATAGACCACTTTCTTTTCTTCTGCAACTACATAGAAGGAGCTTTGCTTTATTTCTGTCAGCTGAAGGTGGACTCAGATTTATCAACAATTGAGCTTTACTCCATCAACCTCAGTGGGTAAATGAATAACTTTATGGTTCCTCTCAAGATAGTCTTGCATGTATGTTCAAAGGATATCTAAAGTCTATCCATTTTGTCAATTATTCTGGAATAGTGCAGGATGAAGATTTAAATAATTCTTAAGAATCCACAACCAGTAGGACATCTCTGCAAACTTCTGCTCCCTGTACAAAAAAATGTTGCTTCTATAATTGATGGTTGTTGTTTGGCTTCTCAGTTTAACTCTAATGGCACTTTTAAAATATATTTTTATGGATAAATCTTATACAAACAATATATACATGGTGTACAATCAATGGCTCACAGTATGATCACATGGTTGTGTATAGTCACCACGATCATTTTTTAGAACATTTGCATCACTCCATTAAAAAATATAAAAAGGAAAAGCTCATACATACCATACACCTTACCTCTCCTTCTCATTGACTACTAGTACTTCTATCTACCCAATTTATTTTAACTTTTGTCCACCTTATTATTTGGTTATTTTTATCCATATTTTTTACTCATGTGTCCATACCCTAGGTAAAAGGAACATCAGACACAAGGTTTTACATTGTAAAAGCTATATTGTCTTAACAGTTGTCTTCAAGAATCGTGGCTACTGGAATACAGCTCAATAGTTTCAGATACTTCCCTTCTAGCCACTCCAATACACCATAAACTAAAAAGGAATATCTATAAATGCATAGTAATAACCTCCAGGATAACCTCTTGACTCTGTTTGAAATCTCTCAACCACTGAAACTTTATTTTGTCTCATTTCTCACTTCCCCTTTTTGGTCAAGAAGGGTTTCTCAATTTCCCTTGATGCTGGGTCCCGGCTTATCATGGGATTTCTGTCCCTTGTTGCCAGGGAGATTTACATCCCTGGGAGGCATGTCCCATGTAGGGTGGGAGGGCAGTAAATTCCCTTGCCATGTTGGCTTAAAGAGAGAGGCCACATCTGAGCAACAAAAGAGATTCTCTGGAAGTGACTCAGGAATAATTTTAAGTAGGTTTATCCTGCCTTTGCAGGAATAAGTTTCACAGGGGCAAACCCCAAGATCAAGGGCTCGGCCTATTGATTTGGTTATCTCCACTGCCTGCAAGAATATGAGAAATTCTCCAAATGAGGAAGTTGAATATGTCCTCGTTTCTTCCCAATGCTCCAAGGGGACCTTGAAAATACTTCTTTATTCACTGCGCAAATTACTCTGGGATATATCATCATACTAACATAGACAAACCAACAAAATCTCATGCCCTTTCCAAGTTTCCATGTACTTACGATGTTCAACTACACTGACCATACAGGTTAAATCTAATGGCACTTTTTGAGCACAAATCATCAGCCAGGCCAATAATGATTCCCTTTTCTGTTTTCACAATGATTAAAATCATTATACCCAGACATAAATCATTTATATATAATATCTTTTATATGTATTTTTAAAATGAATTTTACCTTTTTACCTGCAAAGACTGCTTTTTTTCTATGTGCAATAAAGTGTGGGCCAGTGCCCAAAAGAATCACTTCAAAGTTGCAATGCAGACCAGAGATTCAAAAATTATCTGGAGTTTGGCAACAAAAAGAAAACTCAATTTCAAAATGGGCAAACGACACAAATAGACATTTCTCCAAAGAAGGCATACAAATGGCCAATAAACACATGAAAAGATGCTCAACATCATTATCCGTGAGGGAAATGCAAATTAAAACCATAAGAGACTCCATTTCATACTCACTAGAATAGCTACTATTTTTAAAATGGAAAATAGCAGGCGTTGGAGGAGAGGTGGAGAAATAAAAACACTTGTTCATTGTTGGTGGAAGTATAAAATGGTGCAATTGCCTTGGAAAACAGTTTGGTGGTTCCTCAGATAATTAAGTACAGAAATACCACATGACCAGGCAATTGCATTTCTGAGTATATATCCAATAGAACTGAAATTTTCACACCAATATTCAGAGCATCATTATTCACAATTGCCAAAAGATGGAAGCAACTCCAGGGTCCATTAACAGATGAAGAGATAAACAAAATGTGGCGTAGACATACAATGACATATTATTTATACAATGAATAGATGTATGTATAAAAATATACATACAATGGAATATTATTCTGTAAAATGGAATGAAATTCTGATACATGCAGCAACATGGAGGAAACTTGAAGACATCATGTTGACTGAAATCAGACACAAAAGGGCAAATGAATGAACTCAATGATATTAAATAATTGGAATAAGCAAATTCATAGAGTCAGAAACTGAATATATGTTACCAGGGGCTGGGGTAGAGGTAAGAAATGGGGAGTTCATGCTTAATTGGTACAGCATTTCTTTTGGGGTTGATGGAAAAGTTTTGGTAGTGGAGGGTGGTGATGGTGGCACGCTGTGAAAGTAATTATCATTACTGGATTATATATTTGAATATGGTTGAAAGGGGGAATTTTAGGTTTTATATATGTTACTAGAGTAAAATTTTTACAAAAACCGTGGGACTGTACAACACAAACAGTGAACCCTAATGTAAACTAAAGACTGTAGTTAATAATATAACTATAATAATATTGTTTCATCAATTCTTAACAAAGGTGCCACACGAATGCAAAGTGTTAATGATAGGGATTACTGTGTTTTGGGGGGTCATATGGGGACTCTATTTTCTGTGTGGTTTTTCTATAAACCTACAACTTCTCATGAAAAAATAAATTGTAAAAGTTTCTGGGATTATCAAGCACCCATCCATAAACACTGACGCAATAACTCAGTTTCTTAAAATGGTTTCTAAAACTAAATCAGCGGTATATGAAATGAAGATATTTCACCAAAAGGGGAAAAGTTGGAGGCTGAAACAATTTTCTGAAAAATCAGTTTATTTTGCTTCCATATAGTGCAGTAACTTAGTAAGGACTCTGAGCGCCGCTGTTCACCAACCGGGGGGAAAATGGTGCGACAGATAAGCCGGAACCACCGAGCTCTTACAGCTCAGAGAAACGACAGATTGAAACAAACCCTGTCCCAAGCTGCACCACCCAAGCCTCCGTTCTGCGAATTCTGGGCTCGTCTGCCGCATACCGAGGCCACCTCGACCTCCAGAAGTACATCCCGGGAAAGCTCAGTGTCCAAGCAAGAGCAGCGGGACGATGGCGGCTCGGCGGAGGGGCGGGGACTGCAGAGAATTTGTCCTGCTCTGCGTCCTGTTAGGGACCCGATGGGAAGCCTGGGCAGGACATATTCGCTACTCGGTGCCGGAAGAGACAGGCAAAGGCTCTTTTGTGGGCAACATCGCCAAGGACCTGGGGCTGGAGCCCCGGGAGCTGGCGGAGCGCGGGGTCCGCATCGTCTCCAGAGGTAGCACGCAGCTTTTCGCTCTGAACCGGCGCGGCGGCAGCTTGGTCACCGCGGGCAGGATAGACCGGGAGGAGCTCTGCGCTCAGAGCGCGCACTGCCTGATGAACTTTAACATCCTGATGGAACAGAAAATGAGTCTTTATCCTATAGAGGTGGAAATAACGGATATTAATGACAACGCTCCTAGATTCTTGACGGAAGAAATGAACGTAAAGATAATGGAGAATTCAGTTCCTGGGTTGCGGTTTCCCTTAAACGAGGCTGTGGACGCAGACGTGGGCACCAACTCCCTCCAGAGCTACCAGCTGAGCCCCAGCCGTCACTTCTCCTTGGTTATGCAAACTGGAGACGATGGAACCAAGTTCCCGGAACTGGTGCTGGAGCAGGTGCTGGACCGCGAGGAAGAGGCGGTCCACCACCTCCTCCTCACCGCCTCAGATGGGGGCGACCCGCTCCGATCGGGCACCATGCGCGTCCAAGTGACGGTGGTGGATATAAATGATCACGTGCCAGTATTTTCTCAGCCTCAGTATCAAGTGACTGTCCCCGAGAATGTACCAGTGGGCACAAGCCTGCTGACGGTAAATGCCATCGACAGGGACGAGGGAAGCAATGGGGAAGTGTCATACTCTTTTTGGAAAATAACTCCCAAGTGTTTACATCTATTCCAACTGAATTCCCTGACAGGAGAATTATCAACTTTAGGAAACCTGGATTATGAAGAATCCCGATTCTATGAGATGGAAGTTCAGGCTCAGGATGGTCCTGGGAGTCTGACGAGGGCAAAAGTACTGGTAACGGTCTTAGATGTGAATGACAATGCTCCAGAAGTGACCATAATGTCTGTAAGCAGCTTAATTCCTGAAGATGCACCTTCTGGGACAGTAATTGCTCTTTTCTACCTACAAGACCGAGATTTTGAAAAGAATGGCGAGGTGACCTGCACCATTCCGGAAAATCTGCCATTTAAATTAGAAAGATCAATAGACCATTATTATAGATTGGTGACAGAGAAAAACCTGGACCGTGAAAAACTCTCTGTGTATAACATCACAGTGAAGGCCACAGATGGTGGAACTCCTCCCCTGTCCTCAGAAACGCACATCTCCGTTCAGGTGGCAGACATCAATGACAACCCGCCAGCCTTCCCCCAGACGTCCTACTCCGTCTACGTCCCTGAGAACAACCCCAGAGGAGCCTCCATTTTCTCTGTGACGGCGCAGGACCCCGACAGCAAAGAGAATGCCCAGATAGGTTACTCTGTGGCCGAGGACACTTTACAGGGGGTGCCCGTGTCCTCCTACATCTCCATCAATTCCGACACTGGCGTCTTATATGCGCTGCAGTCCTTCGACTATGAGGAATTCCGAGACCTGCAGCTGTGTGTGACAGCACGAGACAGTGGGGACCCGCCGCTCAGCAGCAATGTGTCGCTGAAGCTATTCGTGCTGGACCAGAATGACAACGCGCCCGAAATCCTGTACCCCGCCCTCCCCACCGACGGCTCCACCGGTGTAGAGCTGGCACCCCGCTCTGCAGAGCCCGGCTACCTGGTCACCAAGGTGGTGGCGGTGGACAGAGACTCAGGACAGAACGCCTGGCTGTCCTACCGCCTGCTCAAGGCCAGCGAGCCAGGCCTCTTCGCCGTGGGGCTGCACACGGGCGAGGTGCGCACGGCGCGGGCCCTGCTGGACAGAGACGCGCTCAAGCAGAGCCTCGTGGTGGCCGTCCAGGACCACGGCCAGCCGCCTCTCTCGGCCACCGTCACGCTCACCGTGGCCGTGGCCGACAGCATCCCAGATGTGCTGGCCGACCTGGGCAGCCTCGAATCCCCCGCGGAACATGACGGCTCGGGCCTCACGCTCTACCTGGTGGTGGCCGTGGCCGCGGTCTCGTGCGTCTTCCTGGCCTTTGTCATCGTGCTGCTGGCGCTGAGAATGCGGCGCTGGCACAAGTCGCGCCTGCTGCAGGCTGCGGGGGGCGGGTTGGCGGGCGTGGGCGCCTCGCACTTCGTGGGCGTGGACGGGGTGCGGGCTTTCCTGCAGACCTATTCCCACGAGGTCTCCCTCACCGCGGACTCGCGGAAGAGCCACGTGATCTTCCCCCAGCCCAACTACGCGGACACGCTCATCAGCCACGAGAGCTGTGGGAAAAGCGAGCCTTTGTTAACGTCCATAAATTTTAATGAAAATAAGGATAAACCCCCCGGTATTCAGGTGAGTTCAGTTCTTTTATTTTTATTTCCAAGGGGAATGATATTTTGTGCGATATTTATTGTTCTGTGAAGCAAGTGCTTTGAAGGTATAGCGGCTTGTTTTCCTGGTGACACTTTAAATCGCAACACATCTTGATATAGGTTTTTGTATCATCTGTTTAGCAAAGACTATGGTCACGATTATGAACCACTTTTTTTATGTGTCACTTTTTTTTAACTTTCAGCTATTTTCCACTTTGTTTTCTGAACACATACATTTCATAAATGAGAATGAATGATAAATTGCTGAGTCTTTTCTCGGTGCCCTGGTTTAGCAAGAATGCAACACAACGCAATCTCCTTCTCAGAACTCTCTTTATTCAGATCTGAAGTTCTTTTCTGTGTGCTCTCTCTGCCTCCACCTTCTTCAGCCTGGTGTCCATGGGAACCTCAGCTGTTTCCTGGCCCATTAAATGCATTGTTATCTATTAAAGTTTGAGTCCTTCTGGAACGTTTAATTGAGTCCTAAAGAATGAGATGTAGGACTTCACTAAGGTCATTGGTATCTGTATCAGTGACAGACATGGAGTCTAGTGCCATAAAAAGACCATCAGCAAAAATATGATCTCAAATGAAAAGTGATTTCAAGTGCTGTCAGAGGCATTTGTGAAATAGGCAATTACATGATTTAACATGGAATTCCAAATGCTGTTTTAGTGTCGCAGCCCAAGTGTATCTGTGGGCTCCCCAGGCAGGAGACTGGAAATGCAGGCTTTATGAAAAAAAGTATATCATGTACTCAAGCCTAGACCAGTGGTCAGATTTATTTGTTAGGTCTCTTGAGAAGTTCAGTTGGAAATAATTCAAACTGGAGGTGACTACTTTATATTCTTTTATATAGCACTTCACCAGAGCTCAGTACATCAATCGATTATCATCTGGGAAGTGTAGATCACAAGGTGATCTTGATTCCTGGAACCTTTTTGGTGTTAATTAAAAGGACATTTTTTAAAGCTTAGTGTTGTGCGTTATGGTATTTTGCCTATAAAGTAGTGTGAAATGAAGGTGTGCATATGTTTCCCGTATTTTGTAGTGGTCAAGTGTTCAAATCATTTGTGTAGAAAATAGTGTGACAGACACCTTGTGAGGGAAGGTCATCTGGCAGAAATATGGTCATCAAATATTTTCATAGAGAAAATCGTGAAGCCAAAATTACATTCTCAAATAATTTTAAATGAAGAAGAGAAATCACTAAACCCAGTAAACTATTGGAAGCAAAACTTTCCATGGATTTATTTCCTCCATTATGATATGTAATATAAGTGTAGGGGGTAGGAACTAGTGCCTCAATGCATTAGATGATGACTTTGTGTTGCAAGGCAAATATTATATCCTTGGTAACTTTGAAGATTGATGCTCAGTATTTTAACCAGGTAATTAACTATATAATGAGAATAAGACCTGTTAAGCTACATCGTTTCATTAACCAAATATTACCTGAGATTGTGAAAGCAAGAATCAGAAAATATTATTCTAAAGAGATTACTGAAACTATTTGAGAAGAAGAGATGTATTTGGAGCTAAAGGTATTAAATCGTGCCTTTTTTTTTTTTTTAAAGAAAGAAAGACAGAGAAGGAAGGAAGGATGGAAGGGAGGAAGAAAGGGAAACATCTTTAAACATTTTCGTTTTTTATTATATTTTGTTTGTTTGTTTGTTTTTTACATGGGCTGGGGCCGGGAATCGAACCGGGGTCCTCCGGCATGGCAGGCAAGCACTCTTGCCCGCTGAGCCACCGCGGCCCGCCCCAAATCGTGCCTTTTAATGACCTAAATTTCATCATTACTGATGCTCTCTGTAAAAAAAAAGAGAAAAAGGAATGAATCGCCATGGAGGTGCTTTACTAGGTGCAGCAAGACAAAAGAAATAAAGATAGGATAAAAATAGATCCAATATCTTGCTAATGAGTAACTACTCAAAATCGCTGGACACTAAAAGCGTTTACGGTGCTCTGGGTTTGCATACTTGAAGATGGGTCAATGACTGTGTTGACAATGTAGAGGTCTGTGTTTTTAATCTCCGTCAGCATCCTAAAAACCTGGAAATTAAGGATACAGACGTTAGAGATAATAAATGTTTTGAGGTATAAAAACAGTGCATTCAGATAGGCCCACAATTTAAATGATTGTAGCTGGTTAAATTGAAGCAGCAGAGGCTGCAGTTTCCCAGTGCGGACTCTGGGCGCCACTGTCGGCCAAAGTGGAGTGCTTGGTGCTCCCGGTGCGCTTGCGCAGTCGCAGTGTTCTTTCCAGGGCCGCCCCATCAGACTCGCTAGCGCGAGCATTTACACCACTTCCTCCACTAGGAAAGGAGGATCCGGGCCCCTCACACCGCAACTAAAGCCCGTCCGAGCTCCGGACTTCTGCAATACCGAGTCTCCAGGCTGGTGAGCAAACTGAGGGGAGCCAGGGGGATGGGGAGCGGCGCTGGGGTAAGGCGTCGGGCTGAGAGGCGGCCGGTGTTCTTTCCCTTTCTGCTGTCTTTGTTCCGCCTGGCGCTCTCGGAGCAGATCCGCTACAGGATTCCCGAGGAAATGCCCAAGGGCTCGGTGGTGGGGAACCTCGCCAAGGACCTGGGGCTCAGTGTCCATGAGTTACCGGCTCGAAATCTGCGGGTCGGTTCCGAGAAGCCTTACTTCTCTGTGAGCGCTGAGAGCGGGGAGTTACTGGTGAGCAGCAGGCTAGACAGGGAGCAGATATGCGGGAAGAAGCCAGCCTGTGCTCTGGAATTTGAGGCTGTTGCTGAAAATCCATTGAACTTTTATCACGTGATTGTGGAAATCGAGGATATTAATGACCACGCGCCAAAATTCACGCAAACTTCCTTTGAACTACAAATAATTGAGTCCACAAAACCCGGGGCAAGATTTATCTTAGGATCTGCCCAGGATGCAGATATTGGTACCAACTCTTTCCAGAACTACCAGCTCAGCGCCAATGATCATTTTTCGCTGGTGAATAAAGAGAAATCAGATGGTAGTAAATATCCTGAGCTGGTACTGAAGATGCCTTTAGACCGAGAAGAGCAAAAATCCTATCACTTCACCTTGACTGCCTTAGACTGTGGGAATCCACCCCTAAGTAGCACTGCACAGATACAGGTCCTGGTGACTGATGCCAACGATAACCCCCCAGTGTTCAGTCAGGACATATACAGGGTGCACCTTCGGGAAACTGTGTCCCCAGGCACCACCGTGCTTCGGGTGATGGCCACTGACCAGGACGAAGGTGTCAATGCGGAGATCACCTTCTCTTTCAGTGAAGCAGGGCAGATCATACCGTTTGATCTAAATTCGAATACAGGGGAAATTACTATACGAGATACATTAGATTTTGAAGAAGTCAAAGAATATACCATAATTTTGGAAGCAAGGGATGGTGGAGGTATGATTGCTCAATGTACAGTGGAGATAGAAGTCCTAGATGAAAATGACAATATTCCAGAAATGATATTCCAATCTCTACCCGACCTAATAATGGAAGATTGCAAGCAGGGAACCCACATTGCTTTGCTCAAGATCCGTGACAAAGATTCCGGAGAAAATGGAGACGTGACGTGTAAATTAGAAGGTGATGTTCCATTTAAAATACTCACTTCTTCAAGAAACACGTATAAATTAGTGACAGATGGGATTCTAGACCGCGAGCAGACCCCGGAGTACAATGTTACCATCACGGCCACCGATAAGGGCAAGCCGCCCCTCTCCTCCAGCAAAACCATCACCCTACACATCGGCGACGTCAACGACAACGCGCCGGTTTTCCACCAGGCCTCCTACGTGGTCCATGTGGCCGAGAACAACCCGCCCGGAGCCTCTATAGCTCAAGTCAGCGCCTCCGACCCGGACCTGGGGCCCAACGGCCGCGTGTCCTACTCCATCGTGGCCAGCGACCTGGGGCCGCAGGCGCTGTCGTCCTACGTGTCCGTGAGCGCGCAGAGCGGGGCGGTGTTCGCGCAGCGCGCCTTCGACCACGAGCAGCTGCGCGCCTTCGAGCTCACGCTGCAGGCCCGCGACCAGGGCTCGCCCGCGCTCGGCGCCAACGTGAGCCTGCGCGTGCTGGTGGGCGACCGCAACGACAACGCGCCCAGGGTGCTGTACCCGGCGCTGGGCCCCGACGGCTCGGCGCTCTTCGACACGGCGCCGCGCGCCGCGCAGCCCGGCTACCTGATCACCAAGGTGGTGGCGGTGGACGCCGACTCGGGACACAACGCCTGGCTGTCGTACCACGTGCTGCAGGCCAGCGAGCCCGGGCTCTTCAGCCTGGGGCTGCGCACGGGCGAGGTGCGCACGGCTCGCGCCTTGGGCGACAGGGACGCGGCCCGCCAGCGCCTGCTGGTCGCTGTGCGCGATGGTGGGCAGCCGCCCCTCTCGGCCACCGCCACGCTGCACCTGGTCTTCGCCGACAGCCTGCAGGAGGTGTTGCCGGACCTCAGCGACCGCCCCGCGCCCTCTGATCCCCAGGCGGAGCTGCAGTTTTACCTGGTGGTGGCCTTGGCCTTGATCTCTGTGCTCTTCCTCCTCGCGGTGATTCTGGCCATCGCACTGCGCCTGCGACACGCCTCCAGCTCCGCAGCCTGGGGCTGTTTTCGACCTAGTCTCTGCTCCAAATCTGGGTCCGGGATTCCCCCTAACTATAGCGAAGGAACTTTGCCTTATTCCTACAATCTGTGCGTTGCACAAACGGGAATGACAGAGTTTAATTTCCTAAAATCTTGTGAACAGTTGAGTTCAGGAAAAGACATACTTTGCGATGGTTCGTCTGGGCCTTTATTTCCACTAAATAATTCCAGTGAGTCAACGTTCCATGAGGTGAGTTTCCTTTAAACCACAACCTACTTTTGTCTGTGCATTTTTCCGTATTTACACTTGGTGCTTTCTATTAAGAAAGTCACAGCTAGTCGAAAAGCTGTCATTCTATTATTCAGGGGAAGAGTGAACTAGGAGCAATTATATGCCTTATAGCAGTGTCTTACCTGATTTACAAAGCAGTGAGGATGCAGATTTAGCTACATAGCAAACGCTTTAGACAATGGCTCCTCAAATCTAATATTTTTCTTCCTCTTTCAATATATAATGTATATTTTTTATGCTTGAGCATACCAGAAATATTAAAGTAGGCAGTCATTTAATACGTCTTTTGAGCAAAATAATTTAAGCTAAAATTATAATCTTTCTTCATTGATTTAACTGGTATGATTACCTTACCATTCTGGTGATTTGTTTCTTATATTTAACTTTCTTCTCTTTCATTTCAAAGCCTCCTAAAATAAGGTATCTTAAACTTAATTTTGTGTTCATGAACTCCTTGCACTTGTATGTTATGTATTCTGTATATGAGCACATGTGTTCATACTCATACACATGCACAGAGACATTTTACTTAGAAGATTATTATGTTCATCAGAAAAGCAAAAGCATGTTCTCTTTACTGGCAACATAGGTGTTTTCTATAATTTATCTGAACTGATGCCTGCTTAATAGGTTCCTGTGTCAAAGAAAAGACAATACTCTGCCCCCATTCTCCTCACACACACTCTCCTGATATATATTTTTTGAATTGTCTTATTTGAAACCCTAAACAAATGTGACTAGAGGTCTTCTGATCATTCTACCATTTCTAGGAGAAAAATTTGAATTTGTCACATTTTTAAACAAAACCTGGTAGTTTGGTGTCCATTCAAAGGTGACAGTACATTGTATCAGTTTTTTTCTAGGTTTCCTTAGCAATTGCTTTAGTTAATGTTATTACAAACTACTGAAGGACAGAGATGTTTTGTAGTGGCACTTATTGTTTGACTTCTTAGTGATAATTATGCAGTCCTTATTTTTCATGGTTCTGTTGGTCAAAGTACTGTTTAAGGTAAGTAACTTTAGCATATTTGTATATCTTAAGTCTGCTTTAAAATTTAATCAATTTTTATTAATGGAAGGAATGGGATGGAGATCTAGCTTTCTGATGTATATTTGTTTGTGCCTTTCAAAATATTTTCTATTAAATATAAATATAATTTAAATAAAATAACAAAATAATACAATCTCCAATGAATTTTGAAATGTGAAAGCCTTTATCCTGTTAAAATTATTTGAAAATATTAATTATAATTGAGTAATTAAAATGGCATTATCAAAAGAAAATTTTAAATCAACAGTTCTTCAGAAAGCTTTCCATCATCATTAATTTATTTAAACCAAATAAAACAACTTCTGAGTCAGTCATCTCTAGTAAATCTATTTTAGTCTCAATATGAATTTTCAGTGAGAATTGGAGTGCTTATTTGATAAATAGATATTGAAAGCATTTAGGGAACAATGGCAAAGAAAGGTCTCATAATTTATGTATTTTCACGGAGCAAATGTCTTCCAGGAATGTGAACAATTTAATATGGTACTAACCTATAATTCTAATCATTAAAAAATACTTTATAAAACTTTCACCCCATTTCATCCCAAATTCCTTGGCAGTTACTTTGGAAATTTGAATTCAGGGATACCTCAAATGAATTCAAAGCAAAATAACAAAAAGCAAGTAGTATTTTTTCCTTAGTAATGTAGCAGATAGTAGTACATATCTAAGTGGATGCAGTAACCACTTAGGGCTCTAAGTGCCGCTGTTCACCTACTTAGAGAAATGCAACTTAAGAACCAACCCAGTACGTTGGACTCCCCACACGCGAAGATGGACAGATCCCACAGACCAACTCCTGGACTTCAGCAACTCAGACCCAAAATTTGGGGCACTCGGGTTTTCTATAAGGTTGTGAGCAGTGTAGATGCACAAAAAGGTAGCAAGACACAATATGCCCAGTGAAGATTCTGAGAGCATTTCATAGCGAAAGAATAATGGCCGCTCCGAAGAACCGAAGCAAGCTGCTCCTGCTGTGCCTTTTCCTGGAGACGCTGTGGGAGACCGGGACCGGACAGATTCGCTACTACGTCCAGGAAGAGACAGACAAAGGCTTTTTCGTGGGCAACATCTCCAAGGACCTGGGGCTGCAGTCACAAGAGCTGGTGGAGCATGGCGTCCGCATCGTCTCCAGAGGTAGGACCCAGCTCTTTGCTCTAAACCAGAGGAATGGCAGCTTGGTCACAGCGGGAAGGATAGACCGGGAGGAGATCTGTGCAGGGAAGGTACGATGTGTTGTAAATGTTAACATCTTGGTTGAGGATAAAGGAAAACTTTTTGGTATAGAAATAGAAATAACTGATATCAATGACAATGCCCCGAAATTCCAAACCAAAAATCTGGAAATAAAAATTAATGAAATCGCTGCGCCTGGAACGCGTTACCCACTCCCGGAAGCTGTTGATCCGGATGTGGGCGCAAACTCCCTACAGAGCTACCGGCTCAGCCCCAATCACCACTTCTCTCTGGTCGTGCAGACTGGAGATGATGGCTCTATAAAGCCAGAGCTGGTGCTGGAGCGCGCCCTGGACCGCGAGGAGGAGGCCGCTCACCGCCTGGTGCTCACCGCCTCGGACGGCGGAGACCCGCCTCGCTCCAGCGCGGCGCACATCCACGTGACGGTGTTGGACACGAACGACAACGCCCCGACTTTTGCTCAGCCTGTTTACCGAGTGCAAGTCCCGGAGAACGTGCCGCCGGGCACTCGGCTGCTCACTGTAAAAGCCACCGACCCGGATGAGGGAGCCAATGGAAAAGTGGCATATAAGTTTGGGAAACTTAATGAAAAACAATCTCTGTTATTCCAACTTAATGGAAACACAGGGGAAATATCAACAGCAAAGAGTTTAGATTATGAAGAATGTGCTTTCTATGAAATGGAAGTTCAGGCTGAAGATGTGGGAGCACTTCTGGGGAGGACTAAAGTGCTCGTTTTGGTGGAAGATATAAATGACAATAGGCCCGAGGTGGTCATTACATCTTTGTTTAGCCCAGTCTTGGAAAATTCTCCTTCTGGGACAGTGATTGCCTTCTTGAATGTGCATGACCGAGACTCTGGAAAGAATGGTCAAGTGGAGTGTCACACATCTGATACTTTGCCTTTTAAGTTAGAAAAATCAATAGATAATTATTACAGATTGGTGACATGGAACTATTTGGACCGGGAAAAGCTTTCTATGTACAATATCACAGTGGTGGCCTCAGATCTAGGAGTCCCGCCTCTGTCTAGTGAAACTCACATCACCCTGCACGTGGCAGATACAAACGACAACCCACCTGCTTTCTCTCAGGCCTCTTACTCTGCCTATGTTCCAGAAAATAATCCTAGAGGCGCCTCCATCTTCTCCGTGACTGCGCAGGACCCGGATAGCGCTGACAACGCCCGCATCACTTACGCACTGACTGAAGACTCCCACAGCGGCGCGCCTCTCTCCTATATCTCCATCAACACCGACACTGGCGTCCTATATGCTCTGTGCTCCTTCGACTATGAACAGATTCGAGACTTACAGCTATTTGTTACTGCTAGCGATAACGGAGTCCCGCCGCTCAGCAGCAACGTGTCGCTGAGCCTGTACGTGCTGGACCAGAACGACAACGCGCCCGAGATCCTCTACCCCGCCCTCCCCACCGACGGCTCCACCGGTGTAGAGCTGGCACCCCGCTCTGCAGAGCCCGGCTACCTGGTCACCAAGGTGGTGGCGGTGGACAGAGACTCAGGACAGAACGCCTGGCTGTCCTACCGCCTGCTCAAGGCCAGCGAGCCAGGCCTCTTCGCCGTGGGGCTGCACACGGGCGAGGTGCGCACGGCGCGGGCCCTGCTGGACAGAGACGCGCTCAAGCAGAGCCTCGTGGTGGCCGTCCAGGACCACGGCCAGCCGCCTCTCTCGGCCACCGTCACGCTCACCGTGGCCGTGGCCGACAGCATCCCAGACGTGCTGGCCGACCTGGGCAGCCTCGAATCGCCCGCAAAACATGACGGCTCGGGCCTCACGCTCTACCTGGTGGTGGCCGTGGCCGCGGTCTCGTGCGTCTTCCTGGCCTTTGTCATCGTGCTGCTGGCGCTGAGAATGCGGCGCTGGCACAAGTCGCGCCTGCTGCAGGCTGCGGGGGGCGGGTTGGCGGGCGTGGGCGCCTCGCACTTCGTGGGTGTGGACGGGGTGCGGGCTTTTCTGCAGACCTATTCCCACGAGGTCTCCCTCACCGCGGACTCGCGGAAGAGCCACGTGATCTTCCCCCAGCCCAACTACGCGGACACGCTCATCAGCCACGAGAGCTGTGGGAAAAGCGATTCTTTGTTAACGTCCATAGATCTTCGTGAATGTAAGAATAAAGCTGCTTATGTTCAGGTGAGTTCAGGTCTTTGTTCATTTTTATTGTTCATATGAAGTAAATCTGGTACAAATTTAAATTTTGTTTTGAAGCAATATTGTAAAAATAGAGTTAGAACATTTTTAGTTATACATCGAAAATCTTGGTTTGTTTTGGTGGTGATTCTTCAAAATTAAAGTCGTAGGTGGTTGTTTCATTTGTTCTCAAAAACCTTGGATAAGATTGTTCAAATATGGGTTCTCAACCTTTTAAAACCTCCCACTGTTTCACTCATTTACTTAAGAAATACTTACCCAGCTAAGAACTGTAAGTTTGCTATTCTACATGCTGATATATATATATATATCATAAACCATACAAATATGCATATCCCACTTGTTTCCTAAATTTGAACAGAAGGGGATTATTGAGACTTCTCAATTCTTGTAGTAGCTTTGTAAAAGTAAATACATCTCAGAATTGTTAAGGATTATATCTAGGATTTTGACCTATAACTAGGCTCTTTAAGATTTCTTCAGTTCAAACCTCTTCTGAGTCTTTCCACTGCATTCGTGCCCTTTAAACTTTATTACTACTTATCGTATTTCAAAACATAAACAAATTTTAAAGGGTGAATCCTGGTAGGAAGTGAGATGGGCCCTGAAGTGTTAAGTGGTATGACACAGTCATCCAGGGCCTGCTACCAATGTGAGTATGAAATCTAAAGCCTGTGATGGCCATTGTCCCCCCAAAAATCAATAAAACCAATACTGAATCAAGTGTCATTTCATACTGTTGGAAGTGACTTTTGTAAAACACAGAACATGCTTCAGTAGAGTGTGATAAGTAGTCTTGTGCAAAAATGTGAACTGTGTCCAAAGAGAGAGCTTGAAAAAGTTGGTTTTTTAAGAACAAAATTTCATGCACATAAATTATAAACAAACTGATAAATTGGGTTAAAATGATTCACATTTTCTGTATTCTTCTGTGTAGCACTTGAAAAAAAGCTAATACCCTGACTTATGTGACACAGGTGGGAGTGGAAGACATGATAAATCACGTGTTATTAATGCAAAGGAAAATTTCAAGAACTGTGGAGTATTTTGTTCTATTTTTCAGATAGATGACTATAGAGTGGGGCAGGAGTTAACACCATAAATTTTTGAGTGTTTGGTTGCACAGTCATCTGAGGGGACAACTATAATTTTGACACTGGCATTTCTTCAAGTACAAGGAAATTTGTTCTAACTGAAGAAAATCCTTACTATCCCTCAAATGTTCCCTATTTTATTAATTTGACAAATTGAGTAAAACGAATTGGACCAAATGCCACTATATTCAGTAAATTTATGCAAATATGCATACTCAGTTTCTCCAGTTTCAAAGTGGTTACCTCAGGGTAAGATGAGTACATAGGTAGGAGAGTAATGCATTCTACTGGAATAGCCATTTGTGACTTTGCACTGTAGAATAGATAAGCATTTTCCCTAGCGACCTTCAAGAATGACTATTTATTATAAAGGGTATGACATAAGTCAAGCAATTTTGGGATATGAAGAGCAGGAAGCATGGTAGAATAAATCATCTCTTGGCTACATGAGAGACAGTTCTCTTGAATGAACACTTCTTGAGGTAGTCAGAAGAATGCAGAGAAATTCTTATAGAGTATTTGTATTACTAGGAAGAAGAGATGTTTGGAGACTGGTGCAAAATGCACACTTTTATAAAATAACCTTCTGCATTACTGATGTTCTGTAGATATATATGATATGAAACAGCATTCAGAACCTGGATATGTTGGAGGACATAAGAATTGATGAAAGGAGGATTTAAAAGTGTTTCAATATGTTTTAGATAATAAAAGGAATTTGTGAAATCAGAAGATTCTGAAGTCTCTGAGATAAGAACAATGTTTTATCCATTGCTATAGGGCCACTGACAAGGGCAGTAATTAGCATAAGGTAAGAATTGAATACATATATAGAATGGTAAAATGAATGGGTATATATGTATGTGTGTGTGTGTATTTATATATAAAAAGCTATGATATTTCTAAGAATTTGAAAACGGGAAAAAAGATACCTTAAAGAGGGCATTTAAATATATGAACACAAAAATGTGGCTTGTTCAGTTAAGCACACAATTTAAATGATTGTAGCTGGTTAAATTGAAGCAGCAGAGGCTGCAGTTTCCCAGTGCGGACTCTGGGCGCCGCTGTTGGCCAAAGTGGAGTGCTTGGTGCTCCCGGTGCGCTTGCGCAGTCGCAGTGTTCTTTCCAGGGCCGCCCCATCAGACTCGCTAGCGCGAGCGTTTGCACCACTTCCTCCACTAGGAAAGGAGGATCCGGGCCCCTCACACCGCAACTAAAGCCCGTCCGAGCTCCGGACTTCTGCAATACCGAGTCTCCAGGCTGGTGAGCAAACTGAGGGGAGCCAGGGGGATGGGGAGCGGCGCTGGGGTAAGGCGTCGGGCTGAGAGGCGGCCGGTGCTC
Organism: Tamandua tetradactyla; assembly: GCF_023851605.1. NCBI lineage: Eukaryota > Metazoa > Chordata > Mammalia > Pilosa > Myrmecophagidae > Tamandua > Tamandua tetradactyla. The sequence continues at coordinate 21,522,709 of NC_135346.1, forward strand.
TTTCCCTTCCTGCTGTCTTTGTTCCGCCTGGCGCTCTCGGAGCAGATCCGCTACAGGATTCCCGAGGAAATGCCCAAGGGCTCGGTGGTGGGGAACCTCGCCAAGGACCTGGGGCTCAGTGTCCATGAGTTACCGGCTCGAAATCTGCGGGTCGGTTCCGAGAAGCCTTACTTCTCTGTGAGCGCTGAGAGCGGGGAGTTACTGGTGAGCAGCAGGCTAGACAGGGAGCAGATATGCGGGAAGAAGCCAGCCTGTGCTCTGGAATTTGAGGCTGTTGCTGAAAATCCATTGAACTTTTATCACGTGATTGTGGAAATCGAGGATATTAATGACCACGCGCCAAAATTCATGCAAACTTCCTTTGAACTACAAATAATTGAGTCCACAAAGCCAGGGGCAAGATTTATATTAGAAGTAGCGGAGGATGCAGATATTGGCTTGAACTCGCTACAGAGTTATAAATTGTCTCTTAGCCCTATTTTCTCTCTGATAAGTAAGGAGAAACAAGATGGCAGTAAATACCCGGAACTGGCATTGGAGAAGCCCTTAGACCGGGAGCAGCAGAGTTACCATCGTTTAGTCCTGACTGCGCTGGACGGAGGAGATCCACCCCTAAGCGGCACCACGGAGCTCCGGATCCAGGTCACTGATGCCAACGATAACCCCCCTGTATTCAGCCAGGATGTGTACAGAATTAGCCTTCGGGAAAATGCGCCCCCAGGGACCCCTGTGCTGCAGGTGTCAGCCACCGACCAGGATGAAGGCTCCAACTCGGAAATCATTTATTCCTTCCAAAGAACTGGGCAAGTCTTCCATCTCAATTCAAAGAGCGGGGAAATTACAACTCTAAGGACATTGGATTTTGAAGAAATCAAAGAATATTCTTTAGTGGTGGAAGGGAAGGATGGTGGAGGAATGGTTGCACAATGTACAGTTGAAATTAACATTCAAGACGAAAATGACAACAATCCAGATGTTACATTCCATTCACTACTCGAAATTATTCTGGAAGATGTCGTGCCAGGAACACTGATTGCTTTGATCAAAATACATGACCAAGATTCCGGTGAGAATGGGGAGGTTAATTGCCGATTAGAAGGTGAAGTCCCTTTTAAAATAATCTCGTCGTCCAAAAATTCATACAAATTGGTGACAGACGGGGCCCTGGACCGAGAGCAGACGCCGGAGTATAATGTCACCATTACGGCCACCGACAAGGGCAAGCCGCCCCTCTCCTCCAGCGTAAGAGTAACGCTACACATCGGCGACGTCAACGACAACGCGCCGGTTTTCCACCAGGCCTCCTACGTGGCCCACGTGCCCGAGAACAACCCGCCCGGCGCCTCTATAGCTCAAGTCAGCGCCTCCGACCCGGACCTGGGGCCCAACGGCCGCGTGTCCTACTCCATCGTGGCCAGCGACCTGGGGCCGCAGGCGCTGTCGTCCTACGTGTCCGTGAGCGCGCAGAGCGGGGCGGTGTTCGCGCAGCGCGCCTTCGACCACGAGCAGCTGCGCGCCTTCGAGCTCACGCTGCAGGCCCGCGACCAGGGCTCGCCCGCGCTCGGCGCCAACGTGAGCCTGCGCGTGCTGGTGGGCGACCGCAACGACAACGCGCCCAGGCTGCTGTACCCGGCGCTGGGCCCCGACGGCTCGGCGCTCTTCGACACGGTGCCGCGCGCCGCGCAGCCCGGCTACCTGGTCACCAAGGTGGTGGCGGTGGACGCCGACTCGGGACACAACGCCTGGCTGTCGTACCACGTGCTGCAGGCCAGCGAGCCCGGGCTCTTCAGCCTGGGGCTGCGCACGGGCGAGGTGCGCACGGCTCGCGCCTTGGGCGACAGGGACGCGGCCCGCCAGCGCCTGCTGGTCGCTGTGCGCGATGGGGGACAGCCGCCCCTCTCGGCCACCGCCACGCTGCACCTGGTCTTCGCCGACAGCCTGCAGGAGGTGTTGCCGGACCTCAGCGACCGGCCCGCGCCCTCTGATCCCCAGGCGGAGCTGCAGTTTTACCTGGTGGTGGCCTTGGCCTTGATCTCTGTGCTCTTCCTCCTCGCGGTGATTCTGGCCATCGCCCTGCGCCTCCGCCGTTCCTCCAGTCCCACCAACTGGAATTGCTTTCAGCCTAGTCTCTGCTCCAAATCTGGGTCCGGAATTCCCCCTAACTATAGCGAGGGGACTTTGCCTTATTCCTACAATTTGTGTGTCGCACAAACAGGAATGACAGAGTTTAACTTTCTAAAATGTAGTGTACCTATGCGTTCAGGAGAAGATATACTTTGCGGTGATTCTTCTGGGGCCTTATTTCCGGGCTTTAGTTCAAGTGATTCGGCTACCCATCCCGAGACTCTAACGCCGGTGAGTTCCATTTAAGTGTCTCCTTTACATCATCCACCCAATTTAATATATATATGTGAAAATGTATTACATCTCCAGTTCTAATGCATTGTCTGAGGGAAGGTGGAACCAGTCTGAAAGGTACCATTCCATCCTTCCTGGGGAGCATTTGGAGTAGTTGCATTCCTTTAATATAGAGGTGTCAATCTTATCAACTCAGCTTCACAAAGCGGTAAGGATATCCTCTTAGCTTCACAGCAATAGGAGTGGATTTTTAAATCTCTTTTTCAAAGCTAGTGAAATTTACCCATGGATTGTCTCATTCTTTAACATATACTTAAAATATGATTATATGTAACTAAGCCTTTCATTTAAAGCAGGCAAACATTTAATTCAACCTTTAAAGCAAAAAAACGATAAGGTACTATTACTATTGTTTATCTTCCTTTGCTGGTTCACTCATATGGATTCTGTCTTTTTGAGTTTATTTCTTATGTAGTTCTTTTACTGACCTAAAATTGTATAAAAGTAGTGTGTGTGTGTGAGAGAGAGAGAAAATGAGGGGAGGTCTCTGACTCATCACAAGCTCCAAATCTTTGTCTATTTTGTCTTTCTATGTTGCATCTTCAGGATTTATCTGTATTTGAGTTACTTCGAATTGTCTCTGATGCAAAACATCCTATTCCTCTTTATAGTGACTAGAAAAAGAAATGATAAAAGAAAAGGAAATGCTAGTGCCGCTATTTCTCTTGCTTCATTCTTGACATATACTCTTCAAAGAAGAAAGGGGAAAAAAGACATTGGATGTGATTATAATTTGGAGCCCTAAACATAAGTGGTTAGAGTTTTCCGAGCATCTTTCTATCACTAGCATAGAAGGAAAATCCTGCATGCCTTCATTTTTAAGGCAAAAGCTACTTATTTGGCGTGTATACAAAGTTGCCATCACATGGCATCAGTCTTTCACTCAATTTTCCTCAACAAGTGCTTCAGTTAATGACTTCTTTACAAACTGCTAAAAGAAATTTCTTATAATTGTCATTTATCTTTGGACTTTTTAGTAATTATCATTTGTTCTATAATTTGTGTTTTTCCCCAAATTACTACATAAGTTTAAACGACCCTGAAAATATATACCTTAAATAAGAAATTTAAAATTAATTTAAAAATTGCACAATCTCTTGATGGAAGAGTGAGATGGAAACTTCCTTTTCACTGTTTATCCATGTGATCTTCTAAATGCTGTAGCCTGCATATTCATTCTGTATAAAGAAAAAACTCAAATATTTTTAAAATAACTGAAGAGTTTACCAATCACAAAAATATGAAAATTTAAAACCTTAATCCTGTTAAAACTTAGCAATATTAGCTAAGAAAACCCATGGCTATTGCTGAATTAAAAATTACTTTATAAAACAAAAATTTTAAGAAAATCTTTCTCCAAGAATTTTAGTATCAAAATAAATATAACCTTATAAAAATAATTTCAGAGTGAATAATCTAGGCATATATTTGTTCAATATAACTACATAATATGCATATAAGGTATATATATATGTATAAAATTACAAAAATAAGTTTACTTCCAAACAGGATTACATATCTGAATTACTTGTGAAAATAGATAGTTTAGATATTTAGAAAAAAGTTGAAACACCATCGAAAGTAATTTAGAAGAAAAGTAAGTTCATTTGATATTAAGGGGGAAAAAACGGTAATTTAATAATACACAAAGAAAGTTCATCCCACTTACTCTCCCACTAAGATACAAACAAATGATCACTGCTTTTGAAATACGCGTCAAGGAACCAATTAGAGATCTCTGAAATCATCATTAAAGAGAGCGATGTGTTTTATTTAATCAGCCATGTATAAGTACTGCCTATCTCAGTGGATGTAGTAACGGCTTAGGACTCTGAGCGCCGCTGTTCACCAACTCTGAGAAAAACCCAACCAATGCTTCATGCAGATTTCCAGAGCTGTGACAAAGCTCTGCAGAACCCACAGACTGGTTTCGGAGTTGCGGCATAACGCAGCCTCTTGGCTCACTCCAGCTTTTTCCTGAGGAAACGGATCACCATATTTTGCACGAAAGAAAAAAAGACCCTAAGGAGTAAGCGAGCACAGAGAGGATTCTGAGAAAATTCCGCAGCGAAGCTGCAATGGCCGCTCCAAAGAACCGCCCTCACCGCAGAAGACTGGTCCTGCTGTGCTTTGTCCTGGGGAGGCTGTGGGGGGCCGCGGCCACGCAGACCCGGTACTCAGTGCCAGAAGAGACAGAAAAGGGTTATATTGTGGGCAACATCTCCAAAGACCTGGGACTGGAGCTCCGGGAACTGGCAGGACGCGGAGTTCGCATCATCTCCCGAGCTAAGAGCCGGCTCTTTGATCTAAACACTCGAAGTGGCAATTTAATCACCGCGGACAAGATAGACCGGGAGGAGCTCTGCGCGCACAGCCCGCGGTGTCTGGTTAACTTTAAAGTCCTGGTTGAAGACAAGGTGAAACTTTACGGAATAGAAATAGAGATAACTGATGTCAACGACAATGCCCCGAAATTCGAGGCTGAAAATCTGGAAGTGAAAATTAATGAAATCGCTGCGCCTGGAACGCATTACCCGCTCCCGGAAGCTGTTGATCCGGATGTGGGCGCAAACTCCCTACAGAGCTACCGGCTCAGCCCCAATCAGCACTTCTCCCTGGTCGTGCAGACTGGAGATGATGGCTCTATAAAGCCAGAGCTGGTGCTGGAGCGCGCCCTGGACCGCGAGGAGGAGGCCGCGCACCGCCTGGTGCTCACCGCCTCGGACGGCGGAGACCCGCCTCGCTCCAGCGCGGCGCACATCCACGTGACGGTGTTGGACATGAACGACAACGCCCCGACTTTTGCTCAGCCTGTTTACCGAGTGCAAGTCCCGGAGAACGTGCCGCCGGGCACTCGGCTGCTCACTGTAAAAGCCACCGACCCGGATGAGGGAGCCAATGGAAAAGTGGCATATAAGTTTGGGAAAATTAATGAAAAACGGATTCCAATTTTCCAGCTTCATAAAAATACTGGAGAAATAGCAACAGCAAAGAGTCTAGATTATGAAGAGTGTGCTTTCTATGAAATGGAAATTCAGGCTGAAGATGGTGGGGGATTAAAGGGGCAGACGAAGGTGTTGCTATCAGTGGAAGATGTAAATGACAATAAGCCTGAAGTGACCATTACCTCTCTGTTTAGCCCGGTGAGAGAAGATGCCCCTCAGGGAACAGTAGTCGCCCTTTTCAATGCTCACGACAGAGACTCTGGAAGGAATGGTCAGGTTGACTGTTCCATCCAGGACAATCTACCATTTAAATTAGAAAATTCAGTAGAAGATTATTATAGATTGGTGACAGTCCAGATTCTTGACCGAGAAAAAGCCTCTGAATTTAACATCACAGTGTGTGCCACAGACAGAGGAACGCCGCCCCTGTCCACGGAAATTCGTGTCACCCTAAGCGTGGCGGACATCAACGACAATCCACCTGTCTTCTCTCGAGCTTCCTACTCAGTCTATCTTGCTGAGAACAACCCAAGAGGCATCTCCATCTTCTCAGTGACAGCCAGTGACCCTGATAGCAGCGAGAATGCCCAGGTTATTTACTCTCTGGTGGAGGACACCCTGCAGAAGGTGCCTGTCTCCTCCTACGTCTCCATCAACTCGGACACTGGTGTCCTGTACGCCCTGCGCTCTTTTGACTATGAGCAATTCCGAGACCTGCAACTGTGTGTGACAGCCAGCGACAGCGGGGACCCACCGCTCAGCACCAACGTGTCGCTGAGCCTGTACGTGCTGGACCAGAACGACAACGCGCCCGAGATCCTCTACCCCGCCCTCCCCACCGACGGCTCCACCGGTGTAGAGCTGGCACCCCGCTCTGCAGAGCCCGGCTACCTGGTCACCAAGGTGGTGGCGGTGGACAGAGACTCGGGACAGAACGCCTGGCTGTCCTACCGCCTGCTCAAGGCCAGCGAGCCGGGCCTCTTCGCCGTGGGGCTGCACACGGGCGAGGTGCGCACGGCGCGGGCCCTGCTGGACAGAGACGCGCTCAAGCAGAGCCTCGTGGTGGCCGTCCAGGACCACGGCCAGCCGCCTCTCTCGGCCACCGTCACGCTCACCGTGGCCGTGGCCGACAGCATCCCAGACGTGCTGGCCGACCTGGAGAGTATCAAGACCCCCGCTGACCCCAACAATTCGGGCCTCACGTTCTATCTGGTTGTGGCCGTGGCCGCCGTCTCGTGCGTCTTCCTGGCCTTTGTCATCGTGCTGCTGGCGCTCAGGCTGCGGCGCTGGCACAAGTCGCGTCTATTGCAGGCTTCGAGTGGCGGATTAGCGAATATGTCTGCCTCGCACTTCGTGGGCGTGGACGGGGTGCGGGCTTTCCTGCAGACCTATTCCCACGAGGTCTCCCTCACCGCGGACTCGCGGAAGAGTTGCGTGATCTTCCCCCCGCCCAACTACGCGGACACCCTTATCAATCAGGAGAACTGCGAGAAAAATGAGCCTTTGTGTGTTTCCGATGAATCCAGATTTCCTATAGAAGATACTCCTTTGGTTCCAGTAAGTTCTGTTCTGTTTTGTTTTGTTTTCTAATTCACCTTCTTTTTTAGCTTCTCCACTTAAAATGGGATTTTAACGTATTTAAGTTTAATGTATTTCTCACCTTCATTTAAGCTTTAACTGGGCCTACTTTTTGCCCTAATATCTAAAGGAGGCATTTATTGGTTACCTGGCTGATACAGATTTCATTTTTTTCACAATAATTAACCTAATCTCAATGAAAATCACTCCTCCTGGGGTTGTCTCATTATCTTGCATAGATATGGGCTTTATAGGTTGGGTTGCTTGATTGGCTATTGTGGTTCACTATTGATTTCTAGGGCTGGGTTTCTATCCCTAAAGTTTAATGATTACTGTTATTTCCAATGGCCATATTTTGAAAGTTTTACCCCTAAACCTATTTCTACAGTCAATGCTATTTTTGTAAACAGATCTGTTTAGAAAAGGTAAATTAATAAGTAAGCATATGTCTTCTGCTTAGAGGAACAACAACTCAACCCCTAGGTTTACTGCACTTGCCCTTCTGTTTCTATGACAGGGCAACACCTCTTTGAGGAAATGCTTTATAGATCACCTCAAATTTGTAGAGGCTCTTTGCATTTAAAGAGTAAAGACTTTGTCTTAGGAAGGTTCAAATTTCAGTTATCATCCATTTCCAAACAAAAGTGAAGTATGATTTTATTATTTTCATGGTTAAAATGATTGTATCCTTTATTCTCATACTATCTAAAGGTTTTAATTTGCTAATGCTGAATGGCAACTTATGAGGAATAGTTTGACTCTCTTCTTTCCTATGGCCTATGCTTGGGTGCTGAAGGGGAGTGTCTGAAACTGTGGAAGGACAAAGTAAGGGAAATTAAAATGCTACTTAAAGGGCCTATTTTCTTCTGGCTCAATTCTCTAACCTTTGAACCTGGAAATGAATCTGGATATGAGAAATGGTTAATGGAAATATTCCCAGGAACTTCTAGGGAGGTTCTAAGGGTATTTTACTAGTTGTTTGCTATAAGGTAAAAAATAATGTGTTAATCAATTTTATTTTAAATATAAATAATGAAGAGTGTCAAGTAGCAAATGAAATTCAGGAGATGATTTGAAAATAACTTTGAAATTGACTCAAAATTCTATTCTGAACAAGTGATCCATAGATACATTGATAACTGCTGGCATTTCCATGAAAACAGAATTATTGTGTCTTTTTAATTATTTTTGGAATTGATATTATTTTTCTTGTAAGAAAATAAGGGATAACATGTCAGGAAATCCATTATAAGATACAGATATTGCAATTATTTCAGACATGCTTTATTCCTTAAGCTAATAGGGAGGAAATAATATATTCTTCAGGGTCATATTTTTAACAAGGTGTGATGGCTAGGTTCATGTGTCAACTTGGCCAGGTGATGGTGCCCAGTTGTCTGGTCAAGCGGGTACTGGCCTATCTGTTGCTGCGAGGACATTCATGGACTTAAATCATCAGCACATTGATTGCATCTATGGCTGGTTACCTCTGCAGTTAATTAAGGGGAGTGTCTTCCACAATAACACATAAATGTAATAAGTTGGAGGGTTTACAGAGTTTTAAGAGGGAGGTGGCCACTTCAGCAATTAGAAGAGAGAACTTTCATCTCTACTCCAGCCAGCCAGCCTCTCCTGGAGAATTAATTGAAAACCTTCATTGGAGCTGCCAGCTTGCAGTCTGCCCTACAGAATTTGGATGTTTGCATCCTCATAGTTGCATGAGACACTTTCATAAAATCTCATACCATCTACAGAAATCTCCTGTTGGTTCTACTTCCCTAGAGAACCCTAACTACGACACCATGTATTTTAGTTTGTTAAAGCTGCTGGAATGCAATATAACAGAAATGGAATGGCTTTTAAAAAGGGAAGTTATTAAGTTGCAAGTTTACAGTTCTGAGGCCATTAAAATGCCCAAACTAAGGCATCCAGAAAAAGATACTTCGATTCAAGAAAGACCAATGGGTGCAGAACACCTCTGTCATCTGAGAAGGCGCATGGCAGAGTCTGCTAACTTTCTCTCCCAGCTTCTTCAAACTACTTCCCCCGGGTCATTTTCCTTCTGCATCTCCAAAGGTATCTGGCTGTGTTGATTCTGTTGGCTCTGAAGCTTTTTCCAAAATGGTACCCTGTTAAAGGGCTCCAGTAAGCCACCCCACCTTGAATGGGTGGAGACACGTCTCCATGGAAACAATAAAAAAGATCCCACTAAGCAATAATGAATGAAGATTAAAGAACATGGCTTTTCTGGGGTACGCAAAAGTTTCAAATCAGCATACCATGCAATAGGAAAAAATTCATTTTGAATTCCTGTTCTGGAGAATAAACTGCAATATATAATATTCATAATTATTAAAATAAGTTTTAATTTGGAAAAAAATGGAATAATATAGATATTGATGAAGACTTGTCTGTCATGGTGGATTGCTATTCTCTACCACAAAAAAAGTCACTTGCCTTTAAAGACAAATGTCACTTATCCTTCTTTACACTGCTTAAGCATATGCATCATATGATGCCTGACTAACACCGCTAGTATATCTGTTCCCTGCAGGGAGGAAATTATCTCTCTCACAGTATGTCTCAAGAGGAGAGTGTGCTATCAGCCTTCGGGAGGGACCCACTGCCCGTACTGAAGCTGATCTTACTCTGTCTCTTCTCTGTGTGCTCTGAATAAGAAGAGCTAAGGAGAGAGATGGAGCAACCAGAAGACAGGAGGAGTTATAGCAAGAAGAAATATGATTCATTGAATTCAAAAGGTTCAACAGAGGCATTACAAAGACACTACAAAAAAAGATATTTTGGTTTTTAATTAGAATACCAAATAAGGGAGTACTTCAAGAAGTATAGCAGGAAAATAATAAGAAATGTTGGATAGATTTTTTTTATTTCTGTGGAAGAGGAGTAAAATAAAGACATATTTCCATAGAGTAAAAAAAACAAACAAACACAAAGTTCACTGAAGGATGACTTGGCAGAGTGTTGAAAATACAGAGTTGTAATGTTCTGAAATTATTTAAGATTTACTGTGTATTTGTAACCAGTCATAGAACAAAGCAGGCTTAAAGATTAAAGTCTTTCTCTTAATGTCCCATCTTAAAGAGAAATGCCAATTGAAATTGCACGATGTCTTAGATTTCTTTCAAAATGAAGAAGGAGTGCATATATATGAAACAAAAATTGCCTTTGAATGATAATTGTTGAAGCAGGGTGATGAAATATGTGGGTTCATACTCCCTTCTTTTGTATAAGTTTGAAATTGCCCATAATAAATTTCTTTAAAACGCTAAGTATTATTTAAGTATCCGCTGTAAAGCTTTGGTAAAACTAAAATTTGGGGTCACTATATTAACGCATCTTCGAAGAGCAGTTCTCTATATACATTGTAAAGAGAGGGGGGTTGGAGTGCACTGAAACGTCAACCTGCAGTCCCACACGGAGCCTCAGGGCGCCGCTGTCGGCCAGTGCAGAGCAAGAGCGGATGCACGGGATCCCTCAGCCTCTAGACTGGGATTCCCTGCGCAGCCACAAACACAGAGAAGAAACCCGCGCCCACCCGGGGGCTCCCGCCGCGCGGACCTGGTCCCGCACGCACGGATTCCCGGCCGCAAGACTCGGGGCTCCCTCTGTCCCGGGCCGGAGGCTCTTCCCGTGACGCCGTGGACTGCGCTTGTCGGCCTGGGACGGCGGGGGCCGAGCGAGCACTGGAGCGAGGCATGGGAGGGAGCCGCGCGCAGAGGCGCCGGGCCGGCCGGCCGCAGGTACTGTTTCCCTTCCTGCTGTCTTTGTTCTGCCCCGCGCTCTGCGAGCCGGTCCGCTACGCGATTGCAGAGGAGCTGGCCACGGGCTCGGTGGTGGGGAACCTCGCCAAGGATCTAGGGCTCAGTGTCCAGGATGTGTCGGCTCGGAAACTGCGAGTCAGTGCGGAGAAGCCGCAATTCACCGTAGACGCGGAGAGCGGGGACTTGCTTGTGAAGGAGAGAATAGACCGTGAGCAGATGTGCCGAGAGAGAAGAGACTGTGCGTTGCAGTTGGAAGCCGTGGTGGAAAACCCCTTGAATATTTTTCATCTCATTGTGGCGATCGAGGATATTAATGACCACGCCCCTCGATTCGATAAAAAGGAAATACATTTAGAAATTTTTGAATCAGTATCCGTTGGTACACGAGTATCTCTTGACCCTGCCACTGACCCCGATATAAGCACGAACTCAATTAAAGATTACCAGCTAAATCCCAACGCTTATTTCTCGCTAGTGGTTGGAGTTAATTCCGATGGTGGCAAGTACCCAGAGCTATCCCTGGTGAAACCCCTAGACCGAGAGGAGCAGAGGACTCACCACTTGATACTGACTGCCTTGGATGGAGGAGACCCGCCCCGAAGTGCCACCGCTCGTATAGAAATCTCTGTCAGGGACGTCAATGATAACGCTCCGATGTTCACCAAAAATGAATACAGAATTAGTCTTGGTGAAAATCTGCCCCCGGGGTCTCCAGTACTGCGGGTGTCAGCCACCGACCAGGACGAGGGAGTCAATGCCGAGATAAACTACTATTTCCGGAGCATTGCGCAGAGCACAAGGCACGTGTTCTCATTGGATGAGAAAACAGGCATGATTAAGAATAACCAGTCTTTGGATTTTGAGGATGTACAAAGATACACTATGGAAGTGGAAGCGAAGGATGGAGGTGGTATCTCTTCCCAGTGTAAAGTAATCATAGACATCCTAGATGAAAACGACAACAGTCCAGAAATAATCGTCACTTCTCTCTCTGGTCAGATTTTGGAGGAGTCACCTTCGGAAATGGTGGTGGCCCTCTTTAAAACACGAGACCGAGATTCGGGGGAAAATGGAGAAGTCACATGTCATTTAAGTAGAAATGTTCCATTTAGGATTCATTCTTCTAATAATAATTACTACAAGCTGGTGACAACTGGGCCTCTAGACCGAGAGCAGACCCCCGAGTATAATGTCACCATCATGGCCACAGACAGGGGGAAGCCGCCCCTCTCCTCCAGCAAAACCATCACCCTGCACATCGGCGACGTCAACGACAACGCGCCGGTTTTCCATCAGGCCTCCTACGTGGCCCACGTGCCCGAGAACAACCCGCCCGGCGCCTCTATAGCTCAAGTCAGCGCCTCCGACCCGGACCTGGGGCCCAATGGCCGCGTGTCCTACTCCATCGTGGCCAGCGACTTGGGACCGCAGGCGCTGTCGTCCTACGTGTCCGTGAGCGCGCAGAGCGGGGCGGTGTTCGCGCAGCGCGCCTTCGACCACGAGCAGCTGCGCGCCTTCGAGCTCACGCTGCAGGCCCGCGACCAGGGCTCGCCCGCGCTCGGCGCCAACGTGAGCCTGCGCGTGCTGGTGGGCGACCGCAACGACAACGCGCCCAGGGTGCTGTACCCGGCGCTGGGCCCCGACGGCTCGGCGCTCTTCGACACGGTGCCGCGCGCCGCGCAGCCCGGCTACCTGGTCACCAAGGTGGTGGCGGTGGACGCCGACTCGGGACACAACGCCTGGCTGTCGTACCACGTGCTGCAGGCCAGCGAGCCCGGGCTCTTCAGCCTGGGGCTGCGCACGGGCGAGGTGCGCACGGCTCGCGCCTTGGGCGACAGGGACGCGGCCCGCCAGCGCCTGCTGGTCGCTGTGCGCGATGGGGGACAGCCGCCCCTCTCGGCCACCGCCACGCTGCACCTTGTCTTCGCCGACAGCCTGCAGGAGGTGTTGCCGGACCTCAGCGACCGGCCCGCGCCCTCTGATCCCCAGGCGGAGCTGCAGTTTTACCTGGTGGTGGCCTTGGCCTTGATCTCTGTGCTCTTCCTCCTCGCGGTGATTCTGGCCATCGCCCTGCGCCTGCGACACGCCTCCAGCTCCGCCGCCTGGGGCTGTTTTCGACCTAGTCTCTGCTCCAAGTCTGGGTCCGGGATTCCCCCTAACTATAGCGAAGGGACTTTGCCTTACTCCTACAATCTGTGCATTGCACATACGGGCAAAACAGAGTTTAATTTCCTTAAGTGTAGCGAGCCATTGCATTCCACAGAAGACACAGTTTGCTGCGATTCTTCTGGGGTCTTAATTCCTCTTCATGGTGGGAATGATTTGACTTCACATCCAGAGACTCTTACACCGGTGAGTTTCATGTTTGCATTTTGCCTTGTATTCAAGTTTCTCATATTTCAGGCATAATACTTCGTTTTCATATCCTGAATCATATTTAGAAAAGATATAGTCAAGCAATTTGTCTTCTCAATGTTGATTATATGTTTCAAAAGATTTATTTGGCTCATTGTTCTCTATAATTCAAAAATAATGCCACCGAGTTGGAGGCACCTTCTCAAGCTGTGATTAGCAAAGCATAGGCAATGTTCTGGTTTCTTATCAAATAAACAAAAATAACCTGTCACTTCAAATCTGCTAAGATTTAACAGGAATTTTCCAGAAATATTTTTATATATTTTAAGTTTTAAAATAGTCAGGCAAATATTAGATATCAAAGCAGGTGTGGCTTTCAAGGAAACATTTTTTGCAATTCATCACTAAGGTATCTTCATGTAACATTTTTCTCCAAACTCCAAGTATTCGAGGGGGTCTGTCAGAAGTTCCATATACTCCAGAACGTGTAACATTATAGATATGTGCATATTTCTTCAAAGAGAATTCAAAACTTTTTCACATTGCCAGGTTTCCATGGTCCTCAAAACTTAATAGTCATACCCTAGAGGCAATGTTTATCTTCAGCTTTTGGTACTTCTAAATTTATTCTGCATTAGAGACCCTTAGAGCTCAAATCATTTTCTCTCCCAGCTTCTTTTCCTCTATGTTTCAAGTTGAAGAAATTTCTAAGACGGCAAATGAAATGCATTGCCTTTTGCTTTCAGTCTCTCTTATTCTTTGATATAAAAATCTTTCAAGACAAAAGATAAAATCTTTGAAGTGGCTCCCTGTATGAAAGATGTGAAACCCTAAACTTTCACCTTTGAGGTAAGAACTGTTTTTTTTTCTGGGTTGATAAGCTCACAATTAAAGATCAGTAACTTCACTTTGGATTTCCATATGAACTGCCTAAGAGAAGAGATTATTTAATTTACATCAATGCCTTGATGAGAACAGGTCCTTTAACAACAAAGAACATTTAAAAACCTACATCGCTTTCTTATGCATTATATAGATAATCCCTTTTTTGTTTATGGTGTATTGGAGTGGCTGAAGGGATGTACCTGGAACTGTTGAGCTGTGTTCCAGTAGTCTTGATTCTTTTTTCTTTCTTTTTTTTTTTTTTTTACATGGGCAGGCACCAGGAATCAAACCCGGGTCCTCTGGCATGGCAGGCAACATTCTTGCCTGCTGAGCCACCGTGGCCCACCCAGTAGCCTTGATTCTTGAAGATGATTGTATAAAGATATAACTTCTACATGTGACTGTGTGATTGTGAAAACCTTGTGTTGATGCTCCTTCTATCCAGGGTATGGACAGATGAGTAAAAAGGTATGGCTAAAGAAATAAATAATAGGGGGGACAAAGGATAAAATAAATTGGGTAGATGGAAATACTAGTGGTGAATGAGAGGGAGCAGTAAGGTGTATGTGAAGTATGAGTTTTTTCTTTTTATTTCTTTTTCTGGGGTGATGCAAATGTTCTAAAAAATGACAATGGTGATGAATACACAACTATGTGATGATATTCTGAGCCACAGATTGTACACCATGTATGGAATGTATGTGTGTGAAGATTTGTCAATAAAAATATTTTTTAAATTATATCTTAAAAAAACCCTACATCAATATATATCACTCCATTTTAAACAATCGTAGCATTTGAAATTCTAGTACCTATTTCTCTCCCCTTAATAGTCATCTGTTCCATATGTTCCTTTTAATTTGTGATTACCCTACTCACTTCATTTAAATTAGGTTAAATTAACTTCTAATAACATGGCTATATGAAAAGTACATTTTTAAATTATTAAGGCTCAAAAAACATTTTTATAAAATAATATTTTGAAAACCTCTAACCACAATCTTAATGCTAAATAAATTAAGTAAAATTAAATCTTAAGGTTCAAAGTGAATTGCCTCAAGAGCTATATTTAGTGGTCTCTGTGAATGTGTATCAAACATAATTGAATCATTTAAATTGCAGTATCACATATAATTGTAAGACTTTTCTGACTATAACTCAAAATTCAAAGGAAATTAAATAAGCACTACTTACCTTTTAAAGTGGGCACGTTTCTATTGGGAAAATGAGTGTGAATATATCTTTAGTCAACTATTATCATAATATTTTATAGTACTTACACTCCACTTTATTCCAACATCCAGTGAGAAAACTACAAATTGTAACTAATTTGCCAGGGTGAATGCAGGAACCAAAAAAGTGATGTAAAACAAAACACCCAGCAAAGATAAGAGGGGTGTTTGCTTTCTATTGCACGTATCGTGGGTGCAGTAACGGCGTAGGACTCTGAGCGTCGCTGTTCACCTACTAGGAGAGAAACGCAGGCAGAACTCAATCCGGATTCTCAGAGACACAAAGCCCCACAGATCCCACAAACCTGCTCCCGGCAGCAGCGAAACTCACTCCGGGATTTAAGGTGCTCAGGCTGCAGAGATTCCACGCACCTCCAGAAAGAAAAAGGAACCGATTGATAAATACGAAACCGGCCCAGGGAGGACCGGAAAGAATCCCGCGTCTAGGCAGCAATGGCCGCTCAGAGGACTCGCCCGGACCGCAGCGAGCTGATCCTGCTCTGCCTTTTCCTCCGGATGCCATGGGAGGCCGGAGCCCGGCAGATCCGCTACTCCGTTCCCGAGGAGTTACAGAAAGGTTCTTTCGTGGGAAACATCTCTCAGGACCTGGGGCTGGAGCCCCGGGAGCTGGCGGAGCGCGGGGTCCGCATCGTCTCCAGAGGTAGGACGCAGCTCTTTGCTCTGAACCCGCGCGGCGGCAGCTTGGTCACCGCGGGCAGGATAGACCGGGAGGAGCTCTGCGCTCAGAGCGCGCGCTGTCTGGTGAGTTTTAACATCCTTGTTGAAGATAAGGTCAAACTTTTCGGGATAGAAATAGAAGTAACTGATATCAACGATAATGCCCCGAAGTTCCAAGCAGAAAACCTAGACATAAAAATTAATGAAAACGTCGCTCCAGGCATGCGTTTTCCTCTCCCGGAAGCTGACGATCCGGATGTGGGCGTGAATTCCCTACAGAGCTACCAGCTCAGCCCGAACAAGCACTTCTCCCTCGGAGTTCAGAGCCGAGCCAGTGGCCTCAAGTACCCGGAGCTGGTGCTGGAGCGCGCCCTGGACCGCGAGGAGGAGGCGGCGCACCACCTGGTCCTCACCGCCTCGGATGGGGGCGACCCTCGCCGATCAGGCACTGTCCTCGTCACTGTGACTGTTTTCGATGCAAATGACAACGCGCCGGTCTTCACCTTGCCCGAATATCGAGTGAGTGTTCCTGAGAACCTGCCCGTGGGCACACTGCTGCTAGCGGTCACCGCCACCGATAGGGACGAAGGAGCCAATGGAGAAGTGACGTATTCATTCCGAAAATTACCTGACGCACAATTGTCGAAATTCCAACTAGACAAAAATACTGGGGAAATAAGAATATCAGAAAATCTAGATTTTGAAGAGACAAGCTTTTATGAAATAGAAATACAAGCGGAAGACGGAGGAGCGTATCACGCAACTGCCAAAGTGCTGCTTACAATAGAAGATGTAAATGACAACAGTCCAGAGGTGACCGTCACATCTCTGTTTAGCCCAGTGACCGAAGATTCCCCCTTGGGGACTGTGATAGCCCTTTTAAACGTGCACGATCTAGACTCTGGACAGAATGGGCAAGTCACCTGTTCCATCTCAGGGAACCCACCGTTTAAGTTAGAGAAGTCCATTGACAGTTATTATAGACTGGTGACGCAGAGAGCCTTGGACAGGGAACAGGCATCTTCTTATAGTATCACTGTAACAGCCACTGATGGGGGAAGTCCGCCCCTATCAGCGGAAACTCACCTCACTCTGCAGGTGGCGGACATTAATGACAACCCCCCCACCTTCCCTCACAGCTCCTACTCCATCTATATTCCAGAAAACAACCCCAGAGGCGCCTCCATCTTCTCGGTGACTGCATACGACCCCGACAGCGAGAAGAATGCACGGGTCACCTACTCTGTGATCGATGACACCCTCCAGGGAGCGCCCCTGTCCTCCTATATCTCCATTAATTCTGACACAGGCGTCATGTATGCGCTGAGATCCTTCGACTACGAACAGTTTCGTGATCTGCAGATGCAGGTGACTGCCAGTGACAGTGGGGACCCACCGCTCAGCACCAACGTGTCGCTGAGCTTGTTTGTGCTGGACCAGAACGACAACGCACCCGAGATCCTGTACCCCGCCCTCCCCACCGACGGCTCCACCGGTGTAGAGCTGGCACCCCGCTCTGCAGAGCCCGGCTACCTGGTCACCAAGGTGGTGGCAGTGGACAGAGACTCAGGACAGAACGCCTGGCTGTCCTACCGCCTGCTCAAGGCCAGCGAGCCGGGCCTCTTCGCCGTGGGGCTGCACACGGGCGAGGTGCGCACGGCACGGGCCCTGCTGGACAGAGACGCGCTCAAGCAGAGCCTCGTGGTGGCCGTCCAGGACCACGGCCAGCCGCCTCTCTCGGCCACCGTCACGCTCACCGTGGCCGTGGCCGACAGCATCCCAGACGTGCTGGCCGACCTGGGCAGCCTCGAATCGCCCGCGGAACATGACGGCTCAGGCCTCACGCTCTACCTGGTGGTGGCCATCGCCGCCGTCTCTTGTGTCTTCCTGGCCTTTGTCATCGCGCTGCTGGCCTTCAGACTGCGTCGCTGGCACAAGTCGCGCCTGCTGCAGGCTGCGGGTGGCGGGTTGGCGGGCGTGGGCGCCTCGCACTTCGTGGGCGTGGACGGGGTGCGGGCTTTCCTGCAGACCTATTCCCACGAGGTCTCCCTCACCGCGGACTCGCGGAAGAGCCACGTGATCTTCCCCCAGCCCAACTACGCGGACACGCTCATCAGCCACGAGAGCTGTGGGAAAAAGGATCCTTTGTCTATGTTAGATGATTCGAAGTTTCCGATAGAAGATACACCTTTGGTTCCAGTGAGTTCTATTTTTACTCCTTTTCTTTCATTTAAAAAATATATTGATTTTACTCTTGGGTTTGCTGCATGATTGGGGAAAATTCAACCTTTGTGTTCATCACTCTTTCCTCCAACTCAGTGTCCTCTCGATGAAATCTTAGAGGGGGATTGGATGCTTATTGAGGCTGACATTGTTTAATTATTTGGTAAATATTCACCTCTTCTCTTTTGTCTTTGGGCTATTATGCTTAGCTTTCCAAAGCCTATATTTCATAGTTTTATTGGATATAATACTGTCAATTCCTAATTGAAAACTTCCATATAAAAGTGTGTCACTCTTCTGGGTGGACACATGCTGAATATCTAGCCTCGTAGACCTCATACTCAAAGCTTGTTCCTGCGTTTTGAGGACAGGTCTGGTGAAAATAGGTAAATTTCAGAAATAAATGCTTCGCTTTATTGGAAACATAACCCAAAGCCCAAAGTCACTAAGTGTTGTTTTTCCCAAGGAGAAGGACAAGACACCTTTGTGGTTATATTTTTCAAACTATACATTGTAGTGACAATTTGCAGTAGAATCTACTTCCTAGAGAAAATTAAACCCTTCGTTTATGTTCTCGTCAATTTGTGACAATATATGCTTAATGTTTTCCAACTATAATCATATTTGGTAAAACTACAGCATTCTTTTTGGCAGTGATTCTCTAATTCCATAGTACTATGTGGCATTAGACCTTCCTTGCTCAATAGGGATTATAGAATTTTATTGATGATTAAATTAAGGAAATTTGAGTTCTGCTTCTGTCTCCCCACATCACCTTTTTTTAATGTTCCAACCTCTAAGGCTGCAAATAAATATAAATTTGGGGAGATGAATAGATTTAGTTACACATTTCCAAGAACAGGTGTCTGGGATTTGTGCTCAGGGTATTTCGATGGCCCCTTGGTGTAGAGGAAGGAAACCCCACCTCTGAACTTGAGAGCCAAAATAAACTAGTAGAGTTCAAAGGAAATGCCATTTCTGCAGGAGATCAGAAGATACTCATAGAAGTACACAAAATTCCAAACAAATGATTGCTGGAATTAGTGATGAGTTCATATAGTCCAGTGAACAAAGTGATGAATTTAGTTTGATCTATTTTAAAATTATTAGTAATATCCTTTGAAATTAATATGGTAGGATAAAGATTAAAAGTATTCTAATGTGTCTCAACATACTCATGAAATCATGACTTTTTCACGTTAATATTTGTTTAGTGATAGTCTGGGAAGGAGAATGCACCCATTAGTGCTGTAGTTATCAGTTATTGAATCATTAAGCAATCATTTTAAATTTCTGTCCCTGACAGTCAATATTGCAATATATGCATCTCAAATGATTCCATTACCTTGAAAATACTCTTTTAAAAAACTACTTTTTTGACAGTTGTAGTTGTTGTGAGCAAATGTTTTTATTTTAAATATGATTATTAAATGCAGTGCAAGACACTCAGGATGATATTGAGGGATATGGCAATGGTTACATTCTGTTCCTAAATATGAGGAGAAAGGGTTATTACTTTCAAGCTGAGTATAGGCTACAATTGACAAAAAAAAAAGTACTGGGCTCATCTTCATCATCTTCATTTCCTCCAACTTCGTGGATAATAACTCTTAAAAGGAACAGCAGTGATTGCGTCTGGATGGAGGAACTGGATAGTAATGAGCGGTGAAATGGAAGGCCTACTTTACACTCATCCTTTTGTACCTTCTTTAGTGTTCAAATAAATAATTTAATTCTCTACTAAAAATAAGCTTACTTTTCAACGTATGGTTGTCATGCCCATTCAAAAACGTTTCACGATAAAGATGCAATCACTAAGAGAACACATTCAAATAATTTAGTTATCAACTTGCAAAGAAAAACACAAAAACTTGAAATAGCGTTGGAAACGCTGCAGTCCCACACGGAGCCTCAGGGCGCCGCTGTCGGCCAGTGCAGAGCAAGAGCGGACGCCCGGGATCCCTCAGCCTCTAGCCTGGGATTCCCTGCGCAGCCACAAACACAGAGAAGAAACCCGCGCCCACCCGGGGGCTCCCGCCGCGCGGACCTGGTCCCGCACGCACGGATTCCCGGCCGCAAGACTCGGGGCTCCGTCTGTCCCGGGCCGGAGGCTCTTCCCGTGACGCCGTGGACTGCGTTGTCGGCCTGGGACGGCGGGGGCCGAGCGAGCACTGGAGCGAGGCATGGGAGGGAGCCGCGCGCAGAGGCGCCGGGCCGGCCGGCCGCAGGTACTGTTTCCCTTCCTGCTGTCTTTGTTCTGCCCCGCGCTCTGCGAGCCGGTCCGCTACGCGATTGCAGAGGAGCTGGCCACGGGCTCGGTGGTGGGGAACCTCGCCAAGGATCTAGGGCTCAGTGTCCAGGATGTGTCGGCTCGGAAACTGCGAGTCAGTGCGGAGAAGCCGCAATTCACCGTAGACGCGGAGAGCGGGGACTTGCTTGTGAAGGAGAGAATAGACCGTGAGCAGATGTGCCGAGAGAGAAGAGACTGTGCGTTGCAGTTGGAAGCCATGGTGGAAAACCCCTTGAATATTTTTCATCTCATTGTGGCGATCGAGGATATTAATGACCACGCCCCTCGATTTCGTAAAGATGAAGTTATCTTAGAAATCAGTGAATCTGTCAGTCCAGGAATGCGAACAATTCTTGAGTCTGCAGAAGATCCCGATATTGGTACGAATTCTCTGAGAAAATACCAACTAAGTCCTAATGAGTATTTCTCATTGCTGGTGAAAGATAATCCCGATGGTGGCAAATATCCAGAATTACTATTGCAGGAGACCCTGGACCGAGAAAAGCAGAGCGCTCACCACTTAGTCCTGACAGCTTTAGATGGCGGGGATCCGCCCCGAAGCGGCACCACTCAGATCCAGATATTGGTCATCGATGCCAATGATAACGCCCCGGTGTTCAGCCAGGAAGTGTACAGGGTCCGCCTTCCGGAAAACGTGCTCCCGGGCACCTCGGTGCTGAGGGTGAGGGCCACAGACCAGGACGAGGGTGTCAACGCCGAGATCACCTACTCTGTACTGGCTGTTGCTGACAAAGCCCAGCACGTGTTCTCACTGGATTCTACTACAGGAAACATCATAACGAATCAGTCCTTGGATTTTGAAGAAGTAGAAAGATATACGATGGATGTAGAAGCAAAGGACAGAGGATCTCTTTCTACACAGTGTAAAGTAATTATAGAAATTCTTGACGAAAACGATAACAGCCCGGAAATAATCATTAATTCACTCTCTGATGAGATTTTAGAGGATTCCCATCCCGGAATGGTGGTGGCCCTCTTCAAAACACGGGACCGGGATTCCGGGGAAAATGGAGAAGTTACATGTACTTTAAGCAGAGATGTTCCATTTAAGATTCATACTTCTAATAATAATTACTACAAGCTTGTAACAGACGGGGCCCTGGACCGAGAGCAGACCCCCGAGTATAATGTCACCATCACGGCCACCGACAAGGGCAA
Organism: Tamandua tetradactyla; assembly: GCF_023851605.1. NCBI lineage: Eukaryota > Metazoa > Chordata > Mammalia > Pilosa > Myrmecophagidae > Tamandua > Tamandua tetradactyla. Next base: position 21,544,274 of record NC_135346.1, read on the forward strand.
GCCGCCCCTCTCCTCCAGCAAAACCATCACCCTGCACATCGGCGACGTCAACGACAACGCGCCGGTTTTCCACCAGGCCTCCTACGTGGCCCACGTGCCCGAGAACAACCCTCCCGGAGCCTCTATAGCTCAAGTCAGCGCCTCCGACCCGGACCTGGGGCCCAACGGCCGCGTGTCCTACTCCATCGTGGCCAGCGACCTGGGACCGCAGGCGCTGTCGTCCTACGTGTCCGTGAGCGCGCAGAGCGGGGCGGTGTTCGCGCAGCGCGCCTTCGACCACGAGCAGCTGCGCGCCTTCGAGCTCACGCTGCAGGCCCGCGACCAGGGCTCGCCCGCGCTCGGCGCCAACGTGAGCCTGCGCGTGCTGGTGGGCGACCGCAACGACAACGCGCCCAGGGTGTTGTACCCGGCGCTGGGCCCCGACGGCTCGGCGCTCTTCGACACGGTGCCGCGCGCCGCGCAGCCCGGCTACCTGGTCACCAAGGTGGTGGCGGTGGACGCCGACTCGGGACACAACGCCTGGCTGTCGTACCACGTGCTGCAGGCCAGCGAGCCCGGGCTCTTCAGCCTGGGGCTGCGCACGGGCGAGGTGCGCACGGCTCGCGCCTTGGGCGACAGGGACGCGGCCCGCCAGCGTCTGCTGGTCGCTGTGCGCGATGGGGGACAACCGTCCCTCTCGGCCACCGCCACGCTGCACCTTGTCTTCGCCGACAGCCTGCAGGAGGTGTTGCCGGACCTCAGCGACCGCCCCGCGCCCTCTGATCCCCAGGCGGAACTGCAGTTTTACCTGGTGGTGGCCTTGGCCTTGATCTCTGTGCTCTTCCTCCTCGCGGTGATTCTGGCCATCGCACTGCGCCTGCGGCACTCCTTCAGCCCCGCCGCCCGGGGCTGCTTTGGGGCTGTTCTCTGCTCCAAATCTGGACCCGATGTTCCAGTAAACTACAGCGAAGGGACTTTGCCCTATGCCTATAATTTATGTGTGTCTGGTGAACAAGCTAATACGGAATTTAAGTTTCTCACATCTGTGTATCATTGTTCAGCTACTCAAGATATTCTCAACAAAGATAGCTCTTCAGTGCTATTGTCCAGCGTTTTAACGCCTAGTGTTGAAGCAGATGAGAAGTCTTTTAAACAGGCAAGTATTTAACATAATGCTTTTTATATCCAATATCGTATAGGGCTGTTATTTCAAGAGTCTAGATAGTCTTGGAGCATTTCTGAAATCATCAGTGTTAAGACTAAAGTTGACAATACTTTAACTCCCCTAGTAGTTGAAGGTTTTTAAAGTTAAATATATAAAGAAATCTTAGGTGAAATAAAATTTATTTTAATGAAGGATGTGAATACAGTTATATTTTTATACTGAGGTATTTTAAATAACAACTCCCATGTCATTCCAATTTTCTCATACGGCTTGCTTTAACAAAAACATGGTAAAATCATAGCCATGCATCCCACCTGATGATCTTTTTGGTACCATGTATTTCCATATTACAAACTTCTTTCTCTTCAGGTGGCAAAAATCAATAGAAATCAAATCTACAAGTTTTCAGTTCTGGTAGTATTTTGAAAATGTTTTTTAAAAATAAGAAAGCCCTTTAAGCAATTACTCCTTTTATAAGTTCTCATGGTAAACTTAATATTGCGGCAAAATATTTCTTGGAATTTTTTTAAAAATCACATTATACGTCATTGTTTGCGATTTTAAGCTTTACAAAGTACATTCTCGAAAAGGTAATTTCTTCTAGAACCGGGACTTTGCGGATTTCCTTACACCTTGCAATAATAACATTGGACTCTAGGCGCCGCTGTTCACCAATCAGGGAAACAGAAGCTGAGAGCATCGAGTTCCTCCCTCCCCCACCTCTGCCACACAAAGCCCAGTGAGGTGGATACTTACAGATCCTGATGCTGGAAACTTAAAGTACTTCCCTTCGTTCTCTAATATATTTTGGATGCGGACGACCCGGGAGTTTGTAAATACATAAGCTGATTCAGAAACAAACCCGTGCAAGAAGCCGCGGAATACCTGCTCGGACACCGCGATGGAGAAACGGCTAAAGCGTCTGGACCGCAGCGAGCTGGTCTTGCTGTGCATTTTCCTGGGGACGCTGCGGGAGTCCGGGGCGGGGCAGATCCGATATTCTGTCCCCGAAGAGACGGCCAAAGGCTCCTTCGTGGGCAACATCTCCAAGGACCTCGGGCTGGAGCCCCGGGAGCTGGCGGAGCGCGGGGTCCGCATCGTCTCCGGAGGAAAGACGCAGCTTTTCGCTCTGAACCCGCGCGGCGGCAGCTTGGTCACCGCGGGCAGGATAGACCGGGAGGAGCTCTGCGAGACGGTAACTTCCTGTGTTTTCCATATGGAGATTCTTGTGGAGGACACCTTGAAGATTTACGGAGTGGAAGTGGAAATAATGGATATTAATGATAACGCGCCCAGCTTCCGCGAAGAAGAAGTAGAGATAAAAGTCAGTGAGCACGCAACTCTGGGATCGCGATTTCCCCTTCCTAGCGCTAGGGATCCAGACGTGGGAGTGAACGCCCTCCAGAGCTACCAGCTCAGCCCTAACAGTTACTTTTCCTTGCAAGTGCGAGGCGGAACCGATGGGGCCAAGGATCCCGAGCTAGTGCTGAAGGGGGGTCTGGACCGTGAGAAAGAGGCTACTCACTTCCTCCTCCTCACAGCTTTAGATGGAGGAGATCCCATCCGCAAGGGAACTGTTCCCATTCGTGTGCTGGTCCTGGACATAAACGACCACACCCCAAAGTTTACACAGTCTGTGTATCAAGCGAATGTTCCTGAGAACCTCAGCTCAGGAACTCGAGTGCTGGTGGTAAACGCAACTGATCCAGATGAGGGAACCAATGGGGAAGTGATGTATTCATTCCGGAATATGGAAAGCAAAGCTTCTGAAATATTCCATTTGGATTCCCGAACTGGAGAAGTCCTAATATGGGGGTCTCTGGATTATGAGAAATACAGATTCTATGAGATGGAAATTCAAGGCCAAGATGGCGGAGGTCTCCTGACCACTGCTAAACTGCTGATCACTGTTGTGGATGTAAATGATAATGCCCCAGAAATAACCATCACCTCTTCTACAAATTCACTGCAGGAAAACTCTCCCCCAGGTACAGTCATTGCCCTTCTCAATGTGCAAGATCGAGACTCTGGAGAAAACGGTCAGGTCTCCTGTTTCATTCCTAAGAATCTGCCTTTTAAATTAGAAAAGACTTACGGAAATTATTACAAGCTGATAACGAATAGAGCACTGGACAGGGAGCAGGTCCAGAGCTACAATATAACACTGACAGCAACTGACCAGGGAAGTCCACCTTTGTCTACAGAAGCTCACATCTCATTGGATGTTGCAGACAACAATGATAACCCACCTGCTTTCATCCACTCCTCCTACTCAGCCTACATTCCTGAAAACAATCCCAGAGGTGCCTCCATCTTCTCTGTGACTGCCCTTGATCCTGATAGCAAAGAGAATGCCAGAGTTGTTTACTCTCTGGCTGAGGACATCATCCACGGGTCACCACTCTCCTCTTATGTCTCCATCAACTCGGATACTGGCATTCTATATGCGCTGCAGTCCTTTGACTATGAGCAGTTCCGGGACCTGCAGCTGTGGGTGACAGCACAAGACAGTGGGGACCCACCGCTCAGCACCAACGTGTCGCTGAGCCTGTTTGTGCTGGACCAGAATGACAACGTGCCCGAGATCCTCTACCCGGCCCTCCCCACCGACGGCTCCACCGGTGTAGAGCTGGCACCCCGCTCTGCAGAGCCCGGCTACCTGGTCACCAAGGTGGTGGCGGTGGACAGAGACTCAGGACAGAACGCCTGGCTGTCCTACCGCCTGCTCAAGGCCAGCGAACCGGGCCTCTTCGCCGTGGGGCTGCACACGGGCGAGGTGCGCACGGCGCGGGCCCTGCTGGACAGAGACGCGCTCAAGCAGAGCCTCGTGGTGGCCGTCCAGGACCACGGCCAGCCGCCTCTCTCGGCCACCGTCACGCTCACCGTGGCCGTGGCCGACAGCATCCCAGACGTGCTGGCCGACCTGGGCAGCCTCGAATCCCCCGCGGAACATGACGGCTCGGGCCTCACGCTCTACCTGGTGGTGGCCGTGGCCGCCGTCTCGTGCGTCTTCCTGGCCTTTGTCATCGTGCTGCTGGCACTGAGAATGCGTCGCTGGCACAAGTCGCGCCTGCTGCAGGCTGCGGGGGGCGGGTTGGCGGGCGTGGGCGCCTCGCACTTCGTGGGCGTGGACGGGGTGCGGGCTTTCCTGCAGACCTATTCCCACGAGGTCTCTCTCACCGCGGACTCGCGGAAGAGCCACGTGATCTTCCCCCAGCCCAACTACGCGGACACGCTCATCAGTCATGACAGCTATGAGAAAAGCGAGCCACTCTTAGTAGTTGAAGACATGGCTACCAGCATAGGCAAATGTGAACCAACGAATAAGCAGGTGAGATTTATTTCCCTGAAACCCAAATGCTAGTGTCTGGGTGCATGTCTTTTAATTGGCTTTTTATGAACATGTGAGATGCTATGAAAACTGTTTGGAGGAAAACTTATTCAGTTTAGACATCTTTAGAGCAATACGTATGGATTTGCGTACTTTGCCTTTGATCAAAATTACTATCATTATCCAGTAAGGTTTTCTGAAAGTCATTTTTTAGTCCTGGCATATTTTTCTTTTGATTCTAAAAGCATAAGTTTATCTATCATAGCTTATTATAAAGTAATTTGAATTTTAATATTATTTTTCCATCACCATTGTCTTTGGCTGCCAATGTGAACTAAGTAAACACTTTGTTATATATTTCTTTATTTCTCACCTTTATTATTCTAATTTTCATGATCCTGTGGATTTAATAGCATGCTCTCTCTAGCCCTCCTATCTGTCTATCTATCATCTATCAATTTACATCTATCTTATTATTTTATCTTTCTATTGTACATCTATACATACACTCATATATACATAAATTCTGTTTGTGCCCACAGAAAAGGGGAGCTTTTCTGTGGGCACAAACAATTCTATTTTGATTCTTGATGGCTTGTAATATGTTTAGATCCTCCTGAGTGGCTCGATTTTGTCTCTTTGCTTCTTCCTACCAAAGCAGATATTGACTGCCTTTTAATATAATGGAGTCTCTCTCTCTCTTTTTTTTTTTTTTTGGACATGGGCAGGCACCGGGAATCGAACCCGGGTCCTCAGGCATGGCAGGCAAGCATTCTTACCTGCTGAGCCACTGTGGCCCGCCCATAATGGAGTCTCTTGATAGAGAAAATGTAGAACTTGCTTTTCTTAAGTTCCTGACATCTCATCTATCAGTTGGTTTTTTTTTTTAAGAAGTAATTGAATTTCTGAACTGCTGTTATTCAATTATATTCTTTTTGTCATATTTATATGTGCATGTTGAGGATTTTTACTGTAGTAAATTCACATATAGAAATAACTTATTTTGATCCAGTGCTTCTCGTAGTTATTTTCAAATCTACTAAAGGTTCTTACATTTTTCCAGATTTATTTATATGGAATCATTTGTGAACATAAGAGATGGAGTTGGTATTTAGACTTTAAAAGCGATTAATCTGGGAGGTGTTTCTCTGGGTATTTTTTGTTTGTTTGTTTATTTTCAATATGCTTTGGAGTCATGGATTCCTCCTATCTTTCCTTCATTTTATATCACTTATATGTATGCTCAGTTCCTATATTTAGAACAACTTGTCATTGAAGGTTTGAAAATTACCTAATACCACACATGCTGTCTGAGGCAATGTCTCAGAAAGTCAAGTGAGGAAAGGAGACCTATCTAGGTATTTTTATCGGAGGAATCATCTCCATATTGAGTTCAGCTCAATACTCACCTACCATTTTTATGTGTTTGGCCTGAAATTACTTGCATAGTCATGTTCCCTCTCAATTTTATATTTCTCATTTAGGAATTTACCTTAATGTCATTAACTGAAAATTAAGTGTCTGGTATTTGGGAAAGAAGAAGTTAAAATATAGAAGAGTGAAGTCCCCCAATATATGCCTAAATTTGTCTTGAAGCCAAGAAAAAGTCAGAGAGTTTTAAGTACCTAGGCATGAAATTTAAGCATCTAGTGACCGGATTTCTGTTTATGGAATTCTAAAATGTGGAGGAAAAAAAAGGTTTAAGGCATTATATGTAAATTAGATGAATAAAAAGAATATGAAAAATGATGTGTGGTATTTACCTGGGAGAAGGGGTTGTTCCGTATTTTTAAAATAGTCTGAACTAATTAGGTGCGGGCAGTCAAGGTCTTGGAGAATAAATAGGCAGGGTTGGCCTTGAAACTTGATATTAAGAAGTCTATTTTGACTCATAGGTAATGAAAAGGTCTGTCAAGATGCAACATATCGGCGTGTTAAACAAGAAGATAAAAACAAAATACCTTCACATTTCAAGTCATTAAGTTTCTATGGTAACCTATGGGGCTATTTACCTTTATATTCTCTTAAGGAATGAAAGTGTAAAACAACATTTAATAGTTATTTTCATAAATCTCTTTTATAAGTAACAAGGGAGATTTTATGGAGTTGACCATCCTTATCTTGAGTACACCCTATATAGTTTTGAGCTGTCTCATTCTGATAAAAGGGGAAGAAAAGTTGCCTGCTTATTTGATGGAGGACAATATTGGGTGTCATTTTCATGGCTGCCAAAATTTCCCTATACCACTTGAAGGATTGTTTTCCCCATGATCTTTGTTCTACCTCTGGAAAGAAGAATTTGCTTTGCTCTTCCAATATGTGCATTGCTCTGATTCTAAAAGGACAAATTTTTAACTTCTTGTTACTGGGTTCATAATCCTTCTATGAGAGTCTATCTCTAAGGAAACTTCGTGGGTAGTAAACACTGGAAAAAAAGATGCATCCAAATCTTGTAAAATGCCTCATTTCCTATATATCAGTCCGACATTTTTGTTGGAACACAATCCTGCTGAATTTGCTAAGGCTTCTGACTGCAGTTTTCTAAATGGACTCGGAGCGCCGCTGTTGGCCAATGAGCTGCAAGAGCTGGAGCCAGCGATCTACACGTTGATTTTCTGCGCAGTCACAGACGCGAGTCGGAAGGGAGAGTGGCTCGGACTCCGGCTCTCTCTTTGGCAACTGATTCCAGGATACGGATTGGGATGCTCTCAAACTGGGAGCATTGATTTTTCTCCCTAGTGGAAGCAAATATTTTTAAAGCGATTTGTGAGGTGTCTTCTCTTAACGTCCGAAGCTGCAGCGACTCGCAGAAAGGATGGGAAATAGGGCGAAGCAGACCAGCGGGACCCTGCGGCGGCAAGTACTCTTTCCCTTCCTGCTGTCTTTGTTCTGCCGGGCGCTCTCGGAGCAGATCCGCTACGTGATTCCGGAAGAAATGGCCAGGGGCTCGGTGGTGGGGAACCTCGCTGAGGGTTTGGGGCTGCCTGTACGGGATTTGTTGACCCGCAACCTCAGAGTTAGTGCAGAGAAACAATACTTTACTGTGAACACGGAGGATGGGAATGTACTAGTGAATGACAGAATAGATCGGGAGTCGCTCTGCCCCCAGAAACCTTTGTGCGTCTTGCCCTTAGAAATTGTAGCAGATAATCCCCTAAATGTTTTTCACATAAGCGTGATGATAGAGGATATAAATGACAACTCACCACATTTTCCCCAAAATAACATTGTTTTACACATCAATGAACTTGCAATTCAAGGTGCTCGGTTTGGCTTGGAATCTGCTGTAGACGCAGATGTAGGGCCCAACTCTGTCCAGAGTTACCAGCTCAGCTCTAATGAGCATTTTTCTCTGATGGCCAAGACTGAAGGCAAGAGCGCCCCTGAATTAGTGTTGAAGAAGCGTCTGGACCGGGAGAAACAGAGCTCCCATCTCCTGATCCTGACTGTGGTGGATGGGGGCAACCCCGTACGAAATGGCACTCTCCAAATCCGGATCGAGGTCACCGACGCCAACGATAACCCCCCAGTGTTCAGCCAGGATGAATATAGAGTCAGTCTGCGCGAGAATGTGCCCCCAGGCACCTCTGTGCTAAAAGTGATGGCCACCGACCAGGACGAGGGAGCAAATGCAGAGATCACCTACTCCTTTAAAATGCTGCGAGATGGTATTGGAAATGTGTTTACACTAGACCATCAAAGTGGAGAAATTAAAACCAAAGACCATATCGATTTCGAAATCAGCAGTACTTATACCATGAGCATAGAGGCCAAGGACGGTGGAGGCATGGCCGCAGAATGTAAAATTATACTAGAAATTCTAGACGAAAACGACAATGCCCCAGACGTGATTTTCACTTCGGTAGCCAGTTCCGTTACCGAGGACGCAGAACCCGGGACGGTGATTGCTCTGTTCAAAACTCTTGATAAAGATTCTGGAGAAAACGGATTGATCACATGCGTTATAAAAGAAAACGTTCCTTTTAGAATTGAATCTTCTGCCAATAATTACTACAAGCTTTTAACAGATGGAGCCCTGGACCGGGAGCAGACCCCAGAGTACAATATCACCGTCACAGCCACCGATAAGGGCAAGCCACCCCTCTCCTCCAGCGTAAGAGTAACGCTACACATCGGCGACGTCAACGACAACGCGCCGGTTTTCCACCAGGCCTCCTACGTGGTCCACGTGCCCGAGAACAACCCGCCCGGCGCCTCTATAGCTCAAGTCAGCGCCTCCGACCCGGACCTGGGGCCCAACGGCCGCGTGTCCTACTCCATCGTGGCCAGCGACCTAGGGCCGCAGGCGCTGTCGTCCTACGTGTCCGTGAGCGCGCAGAGCGGGGCGGTGTTCGCGCAGCGCGCCTTCGACCACGAGCAGCTGCGCGCCTTCGAGCTCACGCTGCAGGCCCGCGACCAGGGCTCGCCCGCGCTCGGCGCCAACGTGAGCCTGCGCGTGCTGGTGGGCGACCGCAACGACAACGCGCCCAGGGTGCTGTACCCGGCGCTGGGCCCCGACGGCTCGGCGCTCTTCGACACGGTGCCGCGCGCCGCGCAGCCCGGCTACCTGGTCACCAAGGTGGTGGCGGTGGACGCCGACTCGGGACACAACGCCTGGCTGTCGTACCACGTGCTGCAGGCCAGCGAGCCCGGGCTCTTCAGCCTGGGGCTGCGCACGGGCGAGGTGCGCACGGCTCGCGCCTTGGGCGACAGGGACGCGGCCCGCCAGCGCCTGCTGGTGGCTGTGCGCGATGGGGGACAGCCACCCCTCTCGGCCACCGCCACGCTGCACCTGGTCTTCGCCGACAGCCTGCAGGAGGTGTTGCCGGACCTCAGCGACCGCCCCGCGCCCTCTGATCCCCAGGCGGAGCTGCAGTTTTACCTGGTGGTGGCCTTGGCCTTGATCTCTGTTCTCTTCCTCCTCGCGGTGATTCTGGCCATCACCCTGCGCCTGCGCCGTTCTTCCAGCTCCGCCGCCTGGGGCTGCTTTCAGCCTGGGCTGCGCTCGAAGACTGGATCCGGGGTTTCTCCCAACTATAACACAGGAACCTTGCCTTTTTCCTATGATCTCTACGTGGCCTCCGATTCCCGAAAAACAATGTTTGATTTTCTCACCATGGCGCCAGAAATAGCTCCCCCGCAAGATTTTTCTAATGAAGCTTCTTTGGTAGTAAGTGTCACCGAGGAGACTAACAAGACGAGCTCTGACTCTGTCACTTCTTCTCATGTGAGTTTCAATGAAGGTCTTTAGTCTGCAAATGGGTTTGGTTTAGTTTTCAAGCCAGTATCTGGTAAGAAAAATCTGAAGTAGATTGTATCTACTTTCCCTTAAGGTTCATTTTCCTCCTCTCTATTTTCTTTTCTTTCCTATGTGGGCCAAAAACGTCATTAATAGCCTTGAAGTATTTTGAAATATTTGGCGATTTTACCTGACATTGGTTTCCTCTGCTAAAACCAGCCTCCTTTACTGTTAGAAATGGGTATTGTGATGCTTCCGGCATTCAAATACTTTTAAATGAAACATAAATGTTTTCCTTCTGTAGGTGTTAATCTTCTTTGGAACATCAGTACCTTGAGTATCTAAGGCTTTAACAAAAAACTCTAGTTACTTCAAAGCATAGGAAAATGCATGAGTGTTTTGTTTTAAATAAAGGCATGGTACTGATTTGATAATACTATTCAGATATATTTGCTAGAGAGTCCAGTAGGCCAGTTCAGTTTTGCCATATATATATATTTTTACCATTACCTATAGCTTTCTTCTCAATGTTATAGATAGCATCTGATTTTATGCCTATGAAATATGCTTATCCTCTGAATATAAATATAAATATTTACATCCATGAAAACACAATAGCCAGAAATCCTTTAGGGAGAATATTTTCCCATATTTTGATGTACTCCCAAATGTATTACCAGTGTTTTGAAACCAGAATTGGAATTAGATCTGTTACCCAGGAAAAGGTAAGTTTATAATATTCTTTTGATTACTCATTTTCTTTTGCTAATTCTTCAATACCAAACTTCCTTTCAAAAACATAATGAATTAGTAGAGTTGTGAGTCACCACTCTTATTTTCAGTCAATGCAAGTTGAAATACTTCCATTTTGTTCCAAAACAATAATCTATCTTCTTGACTTGATTTCCTACAGATGTAATTCCAGTGATAGTTCTAATGAGGTGTACAGTTGTATTCCTCATTTTTAGGTATCCTTATTATTGTGAAAATATTTTTAATTAAGGGTTAAATGTCAAAACCGGTTTAAGTAGTTCTTTCATTTAGGCACCGCTAGAAATCTATCAAAAATCTCTTGCTCCAAATTATAATTGAATCTGAAAGTTTAAATTATTCAATTTATGATTTATCAAATCTGGAAATACCTAGGGAAATGCCCGATAATAGGCATGTTGGGGGCTAGTCTCAAAGTAGAAGGACTAAAATTATAAAGTGAAAATGATTCTTCATGGAAACTTCAAATTCATTTGAAGCCTCGTTGGAAAAATCAGAGTACACCTTACAGCTACAGAAAACACTCTCAGGATGTATCTCAATGAAAAATTTTAGGGAAATATAAAAGAAGCTCATTGAAGTTTCAAGTAAAACAAATATCTTCCTTCTAGTCGGCTCTTCTTCCATTCTTATATGAAGAAGAACAGTAGGTGGAGCTATTTAAGGTATAAAAATAAAAAATCCTTTCCCGGAGTTCAAGATTGTGCAGTTATTGGTTAGGACTCTGAGTGCCGCTGTTCACCAATCAGGGAGGGAAGAGCAGAGAGATACTGCTCTTTGTGCACAGCCTAAAAGCTCAAAGCACTGATGAAGAGACAGCCACCCCCCTGAGCGGGAGGAAACTGGGCTGAAGAGCTCTGATCCCGACCCATCAGATTCCAAGGACGGAATTGCTGATCCTGACGTCAGTAGCGAAGAGCTGATTTGGAAATCATCCTTGAGGGAAATGGCAAAGATTTCTGTGCAACCGCACCGGGACTGCAAAGGGCTGATCCTGCTGGGAGTCCTCCTGGGGAATCTGGGAGAAATCGGATGCACCCACATCAGCTATTCAGTTCCTGAAGAGCTGGACAAGGGCTCAAAAGTGGGCGATATCGCTAAAGACCTGGGGCTGGAGCCGGGGGAGCTGGCGGAGCGCGGGGTCCGCATCGTCTCCAGAGGTAGGACGCGGCTTTTCGCTCTGAACCCGCGCAGCGGCAGCTTGGTCACGGCCGGCAGGATAGACCGGGAGGAGCTCTGTATGGGGGCCATCAAGTGTCAATTAAATATAGAGATTCTTATGGAGGACAAAGTGAAAATATATGGCGTGGACATAGAAGTGAGGGACGTTAATGATAACTCCCCGTACTTTCGGGAAAGTGAAGTAGAAATTAAAATGAGTGAAACCGCAGCTGCTGGGATGCGGTTCCCCCTTCCCCACGCTTGGGATCCAGATATCGGGGAGAACTCTCTCCAGAGCTACGAACTCAGCCCGAATACTCACTTCTCCCTGGACGTGCGAAGCGGCGCGGACGGGTACCAGTACCCAGAGCTGGTGCTGGAGCGCGCCGTGGACCGGGAGGAAAGGGCTGTTCACCACCTGGTCCTCACCGCCTCGGACGGGGGCAGCCCAGCCCGCAGCGGCACCGCGCGCATCCGTGTGACGGTCGTGGATGTGAACGACAACGCGCCTGCGTTTGCTCAGTCCGAGTACCGGGTGAACGTCCCCGAAAATGTGGCCGTGAGCACTCAGCTGCTCCTCGTAAATGCCACCGACCCTGACGAAGGAGCCAATGCGGAAGTGATGTATTCCTTCCGGCATATAGACGACAAGGCGGCCCAAGTTTTCAAACTAGATTGTAACTTGGGGACAATTTCAACAATTGGGGAGCTGAATCACGAGGAATCGGGATTCTACGAGATGGAAGTGCAAGCAATGGATAACGCGGGATATTCTGCATGGGCCAAAGTCCTGATCACAGTTCTGGACGTGAATGACAACGCCCCTGAAGTAGTTGTCACCTCTCTCACCGGCTCTGTTCCGGAGGACTCTCCTAGAGGGACATTAATTGCCCTTTTAAATGTAAATGACCAAGACTCTGGGGAAAACGGACAGGTGATCTGTTCCATCCAAGGAAACCTGCCCTTTAAATTAGAAAAATCTTATGGAAATTACTATAGTTTAGTGACAGATACAGTTTTAGACCGGGAACAGGTTCCCAGCTACAACATCACATTGACCGCCACTGATCGAGGAAGTCCGCCCCTGTGCACCGAAGTTCACATCTCGCTGAAAGTGGCAGATACCAACGACAATCCGCCCATCTTCCCCCAGGCCTCCTACTCTGCCTATATTCTGGAGAACAACCCAAGAGGTGCCTCCATCATTTCCGTGACGGCCCACGATCCCGATTGTGATGAGAATGCCCAGGTCATTTACTCTCTGGCGGAAAACACCCTCCAGGGAGTGTCCGTGTCCTCCTATGTCTCCATCAATTCAGACACTGGCATCCTGTACGCCCTGCGCTCTTTTGACTATGAGCAGTTCCGGGATTTGCAGCTGTGGGTGACAGCACGAGACAGTGGGGACCCACCACTCAGCAGCAACGTGTCACTGAGCTTGTTTGTGCTGGACCAGAATGACAACGCGCCCGAGATTCTCTACCCCGCCCTCCCCACGGACGGCTCCACCGGTGTAGAGCTGGCACCCCGCTCTGCAGAGCCCGGCTACCTGGTCACCAAGGTGGTGGCGGTGGACAGAGACTCAGGACAGAACGCCTGGCTGTCCTACCGCCTGCTTAAGGCCAGCGAGCCGGGCCTCTTCGCCGTGGGGCTGCACACGGGCGAGGTGCGCACGGCGCGGGCCCTGCTGGACAGAGACGCGCTCAAGCAGAGCCTCGTGGTGGCCGTCCAGGACCACGGCCAGCCGCCTCTCTCGGCCACCGTCACGCTCACCGTGGCCGTGGCCGACAGCATCCCAGACGTGCTGGCCGACCTGGGCAGCCTCGAATCCCCCGCGGAACATGACGGCTCGGGCCTCACGCTCTACCTGGTGGTGGCCGTGGCCGCCGTCTCGTGCGTCTTCCTGGCCTTTGTCATCGTGCTGCTGGCACTGAGAATGCGTCGCTGGCACAAGTCGCGCCTGCTGCAGGCTGCGGGGGTCGGGTTGGCGGGCGTGGGCGCCTCGCACTTCGTGGGCGTGGACGGGGTGCGGGCTTTCCTGCAGACCTATTCCCACGAGGTCTCCCTCACCGCGGACTCGCGGAAGAGCCACGTGATCTTCCCCCAGCCCAACTACGCGGACACGCTCATCAGCCACGAGAGCTGTGGGAAAAGCGAGCCTCTTTTGCTGTCAGGTGATTCCGTGTTTTCTAAAGACAAACATTCATTAACTCAGGTGAGTCCATACCCAATATTCTTCTCTGAGCTTTGAACAAACTACCCTTTAGTATGACTAGTATATATTTGGAATTTATAAAGCAGACACCAATAGATATACCTTGCAAACACCAATGACAGCATGTCTCCGTTAAGCCTTTTTTTACACAGACACACATATAATTTATACCAATTGATAGCATACTTTGTGAACACTCTAGATTTTTTTGTCTATCAACTACAATGGTTTTCCTGCTTATATTTTGTTTTTATTTTTCACTGGTCTTGCAGCAATTTTATGTTGAACATCTGAAGCCATTTTTTCTAAGAACACAAATTCTTTTAGAGGGCATCACACTAATTCAATGGGAAGCATAGATGAAATTTTGTATATATTTTATAACTAGAGCAGCTCCTAACCACATTTGATATTACTGGCAAATTCATCAAGTGCTTTTAGTTTCTTTTAAAATACAGTGACTCTTCTTGGCCATTAAAGATGCATATATGTATACTTTCTCCTTAAGTCATTTCATGGTTTTAAATTATTCATGAACTTCCATATACCGTGAGTTCATTCTTATGTGTTTAAAACATTCTCATTGAAATATACAAAGTAATGTCATAAGGAAAACCTGGAAAAGTTTATTTTCACCTTCATTATAGAATTCAGGAATGCATTGTCTATATGTATTTCCAGGTCAGACTTTTTTTTTTTTTTGGCCCATTTTATCAGCAATGATGATCTTCATGATAACTTTGTGGAATACTCACAGTTAATAAATTGTGGTTTTAGTGCATTTTTAGTACAATGGTGAAATTGCAATAATTCTCTTTGTTCCCTATGTTAAATATCCGTAACTTTTACCCCACACATGGAAAAATTTTCTAAAAGGTGTACAGATTCTAAATATTTCCTGAGAAACTTATGCTTATGGTAGAATATTTAAAAGAAATTGAATGCTAAAGTATTACTCTTGGGAAAACATTGCTGGAACCTAACTTAATTTAGGCACAACTCATTGAGAGCTAGGGCAGTAATAGTCATGACCCTTAGACTGTAGCTCAAATATCAGTGATATCAACTGTCTAACAAACTAGCTCTAGTTTGAGCTGGATAGGTCTCATTAAATAACTGTTGAATGAATGAATGAACAAATGGAACCTTGAGTAGGGCATGATATTTTGTAGGTTTGTCCAGAGTGATGCCTCAGTAAATCCCAGAAGGATTTGAAGAGTGAATAAAAAAGTATTTGCAAAGTCCCCTTGGGGCAATGGTGAGAAAGGGGGGAAATTCAACTTCCCCAAGTGGAGAATTCTTGGTATCCTCACAAGCAGTGGGGACAACCAAAGTAATAGGCTGAGCCCCCAGTCTTGGGGTTTGTTCATATGAAACTTAACCCCGCAAAGGATAGGCTAAAGCCTACTTAAAATTAGGCCTAAGAGTCACCCCCAGGAGAACCTCTTTTGTTGCTCAGTTGTGGCCTCTCTCTCTAAGCCAACATGACAAGCAAACTCACTGCCCTCCCCTTCTCTATGTGGAATATGACTCCCAGGGGTGTGGACCTTCCTGGCAACGTGGGACAGAAATCCTAGAATGAGCTGGGACTCGGACCAAGGGGTTAAGAAAACCTTCTTGACTGAAAGGGGGAAGACAGAAATGAGACAATATAAAGTGTCAGTGGCTGAGAGATTCCAAACAGAATCGAGAAGTTATCCTGGAGTTTATTCTTGTGAATTAAATAGATATCACCTTTTTTAGTTAAGGCATTAACAGAGAGGCTGGAAGGAACTGCCTGATAATGTAGAGCTGTGTTCCAGTAGCCATGTTTCTTGAAGAAATATAATGACATAGCTTTTGCAATGTGACATGTGTGATTGTGAAAACCTTATGTCTGATGCTTCTTTTATCTACCTTATGGACAGATGAGTAAAACATATGGATTAAAAATAAATAAATAATAGGGGAACAAATGTTAAAATAAATTTAGTAGATTGAAATGCTAGTGATCAATGAAAGGGAGGGTAAGGGGTATGGTATATATGAATTTTTTTCTGTTTTCTTTTTATTTCTTTTTCTGAATTGATACAAATGCTCTAAGAAATTATCATGATGATGAATATACAACTATGTGATAAAAAATAATGTTCATACTGTATGTTGATTGGTTTTATTAATAAAAATTTTAAAAGTAGTATGATAGAGCAGAAAACTTCCTGTGTGATCTTTGACAAGTTATTTAATAATTTTGAGCTTTAGCAAAATAGGGGTAATATCATCTAGTTTTAAAGGCTCTGGTGAGGACTAGGGATAACATAGGAGCTGTCTGGTTCATATACTTAATTAATAGTAGCCATTTTACTGTTGACAGAAAAAGGAGTCATACTTCCAGTGCCAACACACTTGAAATTCTTTTGGGAAATGTAGTAATGATTTCTGTGCTTCTCTTGGTGATACAATGGGATGAACTGTGGGTGGAAACAAGCTGTCCTAACATTTTTGCAAAAGTAGTTTAAAGATACATTCTTGACTGAGAAGTCACGTTTCAGGCCATAGAAGATGAGAGAAAGATTATTTTGGATGAGATAATTTTATGAGTAAATTTTGGTTTATCTGTCTGAACTATAAAGTAACCTAAACAAGAGTTCTATGAAACAACTTCTTTTGGGGGGTGGGTGTATGGTCTGGGAATCAAACCCAGGTCTCCCACATGGAAAGGGAGCATTCTACCACTGAACCACCTGTGCACCCGAAACTTTTTATTTTTAAGGAGCAATTTACCCCAATGGATTTGCTAGGTAATTTAACTGGAAAATAAATTACCAAAAGCTGAAGGCTGGAGATACTTGTTTTGGCCTTATGAGAGTTTTAGCTAATAATTGAGCAAAATACCAATCTTAGCTTTAGGATATTTGTTGAAAAGTTTTTGTGTGTGTGTGTCTGAGAGTAGCTGGACAATGGGTTTGGATGTTTATATTTCTTTTGGTTCCAGTAATGAAATTATATTATCAGTTATCATTATGTGCCTGTCTTCCTATGTGTCATGGCGGTGGTGGCGGCGGTGGTGGTGATGGTGGTGGTGGTGGGTGATGGTGGAGGTGGTGATGGTGGTAAAGGTGGTAGTGGTGATGGCGGTGGTGGCGGTGGTGGTGGTGATGGTGGTGGTGGTGGGTGATGGTGGTGGTGGTGATGGTGGTAAAGGTGGTAGTGGTGGTGGTAGTGGTGGTGGTGGTGGTGGTGGTGGTGGTGGTGGTGGTGGTGGTGGTGGTGGTGGTGGTGGTGGTGGTGGTGGTGGTGGTGGTGGTATGCATTCACCTTATCTAATAAATTAAGCAAAGTGTTCAGCTACAAGTTAAAAGAAGCTAAGTCCCTCCACTGATTTATAGCACATAAAAATTGGAATTTGATATGTCACCAGACAACTCTTTTTCCACCTTCATTATAGAAGAGATATTAAGCTCCTCAAACAATAGCCTAGGAACTTTGATGAGTCACTACAACTTGACTCATAGATCATTTTTAAATGAACTAGAAAGCTGATGATAAATGAGTGGACTATGTCACAGTTTTCACAGTGATATGTAACAGAATATAGCAGTAATTAGGAATTGAAAAAATTTGGTGAAATAGCTGTTTTTTCCTCATGTAAGATATCAGGTACAAAAAAGCAAATGCATAATTGTGAAGAAATGTCAATCAAACAAATGAGACTGTACTTTAGGAAAAAGGCGGGTTTACTCTCTAATATTATACTTCAAGTTCAGTGTTAAGAAGCCATACCTAATGAAAACTACCAATAACAGAGCAAACTGTTTACAACATGGTCTTAAAATACTGATGGTAAAAGTATTTTACCTATGGCAAAGGTAGTTGGAAAAGATATTTTATAGGGGATGAAGTGTCTGGATGCAATATGGGAAGAGTTCCAGTTCATGAAAATGTGAAGAAATTGTCATGGAACCATAGAGTCAAACAAAATAATTTATCTATATGAAAAATAAATTGGCACTTCCACTATTTCTCTTAGAGAAGCCATACAAAGATCTACTATGCATAATATCTTTGAGGACAGGTATAATTTCCTAATTAATCTTTACGTCTCCGAAGTATTTCACACAGTGGTTTGCACACCTTCAAATTAATCACTAAAACTGTCTATTCAATGATTAGAAAGTGGTCTCTTGAGAAAGGAATCGTAGTGCAAAACCAATTGTTTTACAATTATTTGCCTCTGTGCAAACCCTTTATAAGAGGCAACTCTCTAACTTATGAACATAAAACCAAAGAACTGGACATTTGTGAAAATTTGAAAACAAATGCCTCAGTTCATAATATTTCCATATTGTGAAACCTCTTGGATGCTTTCTATACTAGAAGCTGAAGGTTCCGTTCATCCTGTAACAGTGCCATATGAAAAAAAGTAGCCTTCTCTCCAGAAAAAAAAAAATTCTTAGCCTAAAAATGCTCTTAAACATCAAGAAGAAATAAAAAGAAGTGATCAAATTTCACGGACACTGAGGAAATAAATTTCCACGAAGATTTAATAGTGTGAACGAGATTGTACTACTGCCTTTCAACTCGCAAATTGCTCTCAGCATTCCAGACCCTCCGCCGCGCTGTTTAATGCAGGCTGCGGTTCTGTAGTAGGGACTCGAGCGCCGCTGCCGGCCGCTGCGGAAACAGCTAAGTCCTAGGCAGACAGAGTGCAAAGCCAAAAGCCGGTCCCAGATCCGGAACACTTCTTTTGTGTGTGACTCCTGGTTTTACAAGTCTCCAGAACACACGGACTCACTGGCATTCTCTCTGCTGCTTCTTGGCTGGAGACTGTAATCCAATGATAATCTGAAAAGGATCTTCTCTGGGCTGGAGCAGCAGCAACTGTGGAAAAGATGGGGAAGAACGCTGGACCCAGAGGCTGGATAAGACCAAGGCAAGTACTGTTTTCCCTTCTGCTGTTTTTGGCCTGTCCAGCATTCTCTGAGCAGATCTGCTATTCTGTCCATGAGGAGCTGGCCAAGGGCTCCGTGGTGGGAAACCTTGCTAAGGACCTGAGACTCAGAGCCCAAGACTTACCTGCTCGGAAACTGTGGCTTAATGCTGAAAAAAAAAATACTTCACTCTGAGCGAGGAAAGTGGAGACTTACTTGTGAGTGACAGGATGGACCAGGAGCAGATATGCCCCCCAAATACAGTGTGTATCTTAAGTTTAGAAACGGTAGTTGAAAATCCTTTAAATGTTTTTCACGTTAACATAGAGATTCAGGATGTGAATGATAATGCCCCCTGGTTCAGCAAGAATGTTATTAAATTAAATATCTCTGAGTCCACCCAGCCTGGAGCAAGATTTTCAATAGAACCTGCACAAGATCCTGATGTTGGAAGCAATTCCTTAAAAGATTACCACCTTAGCAACAACTCTATATTTGGCTTCGAAATAAAAGAGACTAACAGTGGAAAGAACTATGTTGAACTTGTGTTGGAGAAGCCACTTGACCGGGAAAGGCAGAGCTCCCATCGCTTAGTCCTGACAGCCTTAGACGGCAGGGACCCACCCCTAAGCGGCACCGCTCAAATTCTGATCCTGGTGCTCGATGCCAACGACAACGTCCCGGTGTTCACCCAGGACGCGTACAGGGTCCGCCTGCGGGAAGACGTGCCTCCAGGCACCTAGGTGCTGAGGGTGAGGGCCACAGACCAGGACGAGGGGGCCAACGCAGAGGTCTTGTACGCCTTTGCAGCCCAGAGTGCCCATATCCAGTTTGGTCTCGATCACAATAGTGGAGAAATGAAAACTTTAAGTCCACTGGACTTCGAAGAGATAAAAAAAATATTCCATGGTTTTGGAAGCAAGGGACAGGGGAGGACTGGTTGCCCAGTGTACTGTTGAGATCGAAATTCTAGATGATAATGACAATGTCCCAGAGGTGATTTTTACTTCAGTATCCACAATGATTCCCCAAGATTCTGCATCACGGACGGTAATCGCTCTGTTTAAAACACAGGATCCAGATTCTGGAGAAAACGGGGAGGTCACATGTCGGATACAACCAAATGCACCTTTCACAATTGAATCTTCCACCAATAATTATTACAACCTGGTAACAGATGGAGCCCTGGACCGGAGCAGACCCCGGAGTATAATGTCATCATCACGGCCACAGACAGGGGACAGTTGCCTCTCTCCTCCAGCAAAACCATCACCCTGCACATAACGGATGTAAACGACAACGCGCCGGTTTTCCACCAGGCCTCCTACGTGGCCCACGTGGCCGAGAACAACCCGCCCGGAGCCTCTATAGCTCAAGTCAGCGCCTCCGACCCGGACCTGGGGCCCAACGGCCGCGTGTCCTACTCCATCGTGGCCAGCGACCTGGGACCGCAGGCGCTGTCGTCCTACGTGTCCGTGAGCGCGCAGAGCGGGGCGGTGTTCGCGCAGCGCGCCTTCGACCACGAGCAGCTGCGCGCCTTCGAGCTCACGCTGCAGGCCCGCGACCAGGGCTCGCCCGCGCTCGGCGCCAACGTGAGCCTGCGCGTGCTGGTGGGCGACCGCAACGACAACGCGCCCAGGGTGCTGTACCCGGCGCTGGGCCCCGACGGCTCGGCGCTCTTCGACACGGCGCCGCGCGCCGCGCAGCCCGGCTACCTGATCACCAAGGTGGTGGCGGTGGACGCCGACTCGGGACACAACGCCTGGCTGTCGTACCACGTGCTGCAGGCCAGCGAGCCCGGGCTCTTCAGCCTGGGGCTGCGCACGGGCGAGGTGCGCACGGCTCGCGCCTTGGGCGACAGAGACGCGGCCCGCCAGCGCCTGCTGGTCGCTGTGCGCGATGGGGGACAACCGTCCCTCTCGGCCACCGCCACGCTGCATCTGGTCTTCACCGACAGCCTGCAGGAGGTGTTGCCGGACCTCACTGACTCTGCAAAGTTCAATTCTGAATCCAAAATGAATTTCTATTTGGTTGTCGCTTTGGCTTTAGTTTCTTTTTTATTCTTCCTGACTGCATTATTTGTGCTCATTTTGAGGTGCTGGCGACTCCAAAATGGCCCTGTCTTGGATTCTTTCCCCACAGATCTCTACCCCACTTTAGACCCCAGACTTCTGGGTAACTGTAAGTCTACGATGCCATATTCCCGCCAGGTGTGCTGCTCCCAGTAATCCAGGATTAAGTGAATTAATTTTTTCGAAGTCCTGCTCTTTGGACTGAATGACAGCCTCACTGCAGACATTTCCTCTGGCAAAGAGGATGAGCTGCATGATTCTGATTGCATGGACCAGAATCTGCCCTCCAAGGTGAGAAATTCTTGATGAAATTATGTCCAGTTACAGGCAGGTTTTCTTCCAACATGAAATATTTTCAGAGATCTCACAGAAGAGCATTTCGGCCACAGGGCCAAAGACCCTAAGATGAGAAACCATTTTGGCAAGGCGAGGTTGAGGGACATTCATCAGCGATGACAGGACTGTCAGATGGGCCTTTCAGGTCATGGCGACATGTTTAATTCCATTTTATCACTTTTCTTAGATATTCAAATTGTATTGTTCCACATAAAGGGGAAAATAATAATTCACCCAAGAAAGGAAATTGTGGGAAGAGGGAAATTCAAACATTCTCAGCATTTTTCTCTGAATGTTGGTGTGTACCATTTTTAGACCCTGAGATAAAGGAAGTAAATTTCTATAAATTTTTTAAATTGTTTTCCATATTCTCTTGAATTGTCTTTTAATCCTTGTAATATGAAAGATGTACATTAACCACTCTGAGTCACTGTTTATCACTTTGTCATTTCATGACTTTTTCATTTGGTCTATTTGAGAAGCCTCTTGCTGCAAAAATGCATTCTGGCTGATAAAGTTATTCTATCATTTCAATAAATCTAAGAATAAGACTAATGGAAATTGCTAGACTTAAACCTTGAAAATTTGCCCAACTAAAGAACTTATGGCTGGGTGTTCCAATCTTCTTATTCTGGAACTTTGCTCCTAAACTAGCTTATGAGAACCGCCAAAAGTTAGGCTGTGCTTTGCTCCCACACCTGTGTCCACTCCATTGTTCTCTATGTACAAACAGAGCCTCTCTCTCTAAGACCTGTTTGAGGCTTGAGAAGTTAGGTGAATTCAAGTGCTTTTAGTGAGTTCAAACTAGCACAGAATGTTGGATATGGATTATCCCTTGGACAAATGGATCCAAATAATGTTAGCATAATGTTTTACTGAACTTGCACTTTATAAACACTTCAAAAACTATAAAATTTGCTTAAAAACTTCCTATTATATAATTACATATTTCACTGTCAGTGATTCATTGAATATCTGACTTATTAGGAAAATGCTAGTAAATTGGAAGTTTGCAATCTAAAATAAAACCCCCAAAAAGGAAAAACAAGCAGTTACCTTTGGAAAGGCAAAATTAGGTAAAGCGGGTAACAAGAGTGAAAAGAGAATTACTAGTTAAGTCATGAGAGAAAGAATATTAGTAGGGAGATGAATAAAAGTGTCTGATTATTTACAATAGGGTTCTTATTGGCATGGATTCTGTGGTTTAACTAAGACGTGAATTTTTATTTAGGTATTGGTCTCTAAAAAGAACTTAGCAAGTCAGATAATTTGGCATCCCTGACATGGATTCTAATACACAGTGGAAAAGTCTGATAAAGCCTAGAATCCAAGAAAAGGCAACCATTTGACACATATATATATGTCACTTGCATATACTGGCTCTATTTTGTGTAGTACTCTGCTCTGGCAATATATTAGGGGAGGCAATGACTATTCCTGGTAAGTGAAGAGGACTTATTTGAAATGAGTTGACTTTTCTATTTACATTTTTTTTAATTGAAGTATAATTTATACAGACATAGATATTTGCCTGTGGTATGAGGTAGCAATTTAATGAAATAAGGTTGAGGTTCGTTTTTTTCCCCGTGTGATTGCCCAGTTTTAATTTGATGCCCTTGTTGGAAATCATTTGACAGATGTATGTGGATTGTTTTTGGCCTCTGTCATTTTCCGTTGATATAGTTGTCTATCCCTTTGCCAATATCACACTCTCTTGATTACTGTAGCTTCACAGTAAGGCTTGAAGGCAGGTAGTCAAGCCTCCACCTTTTTTCTTCTTTCTCGAAGTTTGACTATATTGGCTTTTCATCTTTCCAAGTAAATTAAAATAATTTCATTAATTTCTGGGGGTAGGGCACACCTGCTGGGATCTTGAATGGGATTGCATTGAACCAATATTTTTTTGGGGGGTGGCTTGCCATCTTAACAATATCGAGACTTTCAATCCATGAGCATGGTATAGCTTTCCTTGGTCTTCTTTAATTTCACTCACGTATTTTATGGTTTTCAGTGTAGAGATTTTGTATACCTTTCATTAAATTAATGAATTAATTAGATTAAATCATTTCATTTTAATTATTAAATTAAATAATTAAAACATTAAATCCTACATATTTGATTTTTTATATTATTGTAAATATTACTTTTTAAACTTCCATTTTTTAATTGTTCATCACTATTATACAGAAAAACTATTGATTTTGTACATCCCATGAGCTTTTGGAAAAAAAGAGGCCCAGGGTGTTCTGTTATCACACTATAGAGTGGTTCTTTCTGTCTCATACCCTAAGCCTCAGGCATCTCTACCTGAAACCAGGCTTCCTCTCTTTGGTGCTTATAGGTTGGGAGGGTCCACCTGTGAATAGAATGTACACTGGTGTCTGCCCCAAATCTAGTAGTGGGTTGTTCCTTAATTCATTCATATAGCAAATATTAACTGCCTGCTTAACAAGGCACTGTCCTCAGTGCCAAGGATGCAGCAGTGAAGAATGCAAATGTAATTCCTGCCTTAATGATGGGCTTGCACTCTAAGATATGACCTTTAGCAGGTCTGATAATGCTACAAAAGGAGAATTACAAGGTGCTAAGAGTGCTGGTATTAGGCAAGCCTGGCCTAGTCTGATGGGTCAGGAAAATCTACTTTCAGGAAGTGACTTTTGAAGTGAGATCTGAAGGATGAATAGAAATTAGCTAGGTAACAAGGAAAATAAAGTGGTCATGCAATGGAAACATGTGTAAGGACCCAAAAGAAAGAAAAGTTATGCCTTATTTGAGCAATTGAAAAGGGCAAGGGGAGCTGGAAGTGAAAAATAAATAGATGCGGCTATTGAAGTAGACAGAGCCTTGTTAATACTGAAGATTTTATTTTTAAGTACCCTTGTACTTAGGAGCCACTGAAAGGTTTTAAGCAAAGAGTGACAGGATATGATTTGAATATTTAAAAGATCACTGTGGTTGCTTGTGGAGAATGGATTTATGAGTATTACAAATGGGAGAACAGATGGGAGAATATGACAATGTTCCTTGTAATAAATTATGCTGACTTGGATTAAAAGGGAGCAATGGAGATAGAAATAAATAAATGGATTGGAGATATATTTTGGAAATAGATTCAACAGGACTTAATAATAGAATGAATGGAATGTAAACACCATGAAGGCAGGGATTGTTTTGTTTATTATTATATCTCTCAGTGTCTGGCAAGATTAATGTCTGGCAAATAGTAGATCCTCAATAAAATATAACTAAATAAATATAATGGGTGAAGGAGAATAGAAATGGAGAGTGATTTTCAAGTTTCTAAATTAAGGAATTGGATGGACAGAGGTACCATTTGGTGAAATGGGAAAGATTAGAGAAGGGCAGATTTAAGAAACAGCATAAATTGAGTTATAAATATCTTGTTTTAAGACTAAGAGTTGGGTGGGCTGATGACTCAGCAAGCAGCGTTCTCACCTGCCATGCGGGAGACCTGTTAGCCAACACGACAGGCAAAGTCATTGCCCTCCCCCTTTCTAAGTGGGACATGACTCTCAGGGTTGTGAACCTTCCTGGTAACATGGGACAGAAATCTTAGAATGAGCTGGGTCTCAGCATCAAGGGATTGAGAAAACCTTCTCGATGGGGAGAAATGAGACAAAATAAAGTGTCAATGGCTGAGAGATTTTAAACAGAGTCGAGAGGTTATCCTGGAGGTTATTCTTATGCATTATATAGATATCACCTTTCTAGTTAAGGTGTATTGGAGAGGCTGGAGGGAACTGCCTGAAAATGTAGAGCTGTGTTCTAGTAGCCATGTTTCCTGAAAATGATTGTATAATGATAGAGCTTTTGCAATGTGACTGTGTGATTGTGAAAACCTTGTGTCTGATGCTCTGTTTATCTACAGTATGGACAGATGAGTAAAACATAGTGATTAAAAATAAATAAATAATAGGGAGAACAAATGTTAAAATAAATTTAGTAGATTGAAATGCTAGTGATCAATGAAAGGGAGTGATAAGGGATATAGAAAAAAATAGGGGAAACAGGCTAAAATATATTGGATAGATGGAAATACTAGTAATTAATGAGAGGGAGAGGTAAGGAGTATGGTATGTATGAGGTTTTTTCCTTTTTTCTTTTTATTTCTTTTTCTGAATTGATGCGAATGTTCTAAGAAATGATCATGGTGATGAATATACAACTATGTGATGATATTGTGAGTTATTGATTATATTCCAAGAATGGAATGATCATATGGTAAGAATGTTCATTTTTGTAAATTGTTATGTTTAAAAAAATTTTTTTAGTTAAAAAAAAAAGATTAAGAGTTAAGCCCCCAGAGAACCTCACTGTGTCCAACTCATACTCACCCCACTCTGTCCAGTACTGGTGTCCAATTCTTTTCTGACTCTGTATTTTTGTTTGTTTAATTTTCTTTCACCAAATTGTATGTTGTTTGAGGAAATTTTTAAGGTCAATTCTTCTTCACCATCTGTTTTTGGGTTATTGTCAGTAAAATAAAAGATGCATAGCAATCATAACAAACTTGTTGGATTTTTAATAGTGTGAATATACTTGGAGACTTATATACCTACACATACCTTAATAAACACCCTATAAAGTCCTTAATAACAATGTAAAGAAGATACTACTTCTTGTCTGGCTTTCATCCGGTATATATTTGTTTCTTCATCTGTTTATTAGCTTTTTCTTCCCGCACCTCCATACTCCACCAACGACAATAAGTTCCTTGAAGACAAAGTTTTGTTTTGTTTTCACTACTATATTCGGAAGGAGCAGAGCTTGGCACATTTTAAACTCTTAATAAATATTTCCTAAATATTTATTACATTGAAACTAATAATGTTTATTGAGATATAATTTGCTTACAATAAGAGGTAACTTTTTTAAGTATACAGTTCAATGAATTTTAATAAAAGTAGAATTGCTGGGTCATATGATATAGAAGATGTTTGTTTAACGTTATAAGAAGCTGCAAAATTATTTTCCAAAGTGATAATATTACTTTACATTCCCACATTCTCACCAGTGCTTTCTATTGTCAAAATTTTAATTTTAGCTATTCTAGTGGGTGTGTAGTAGTATCTCATTGTGGTTTTAATTTGTGTTTCCTTGTTAACTAAAGATATTAAGCATCTGTTCATGTGCTAATTGAATATTTGTTCATCTCCTTGAAGTATATGCTCAAATCTTTTGCTTATTTTAAATTTAGTTATTTGCCTTCTTAAAATTGAGTTATGGGAGTTTTTAAACATAATCTGGATCCAAATTCTTTGTCACATATATGTTTTGTGGGTATTTTATCACAGTCTGTGAGTTGATTTTTCATTTTTAAAAATGTCTCTTGAAGAGCAGAAGTCTACACCTTCATAAGCCCTAGTATATCCATTTTTTTTTTCTTTCTTGGCTTGTATTTACTTAGATGGACTTCCTTGCATCAGCAAAGTTGTGATGACTTTCTCCTATATTTTCTTCCTAGAAATTTTATAGTTTTACCTATTTACAGTTTATCTGTACTTCATTTTGAGTTGATATTTGTGTATGGTGTGAGGTAAAGGTTCATATTTTTCAAAGATATCCGGTTGTTCGATTTGCTGTAAAAGCCATCCTTTCCCACTGAATAATCTTGGCACCTCTGTCAAAAAAATCACACGACCATATATGTGTGGGTCATTTTCTGGGCTCTCTTGTTCTATTTTATTAATTTATATGTGTATGCCAATACCATATAGTTTTGATTACTGTTGTATTATACTGAAGTCTTGGAATCAGGTGGTGTAAGTTCCCCCAACTGTGTTCTCCTTTTTGTTATTCTGTATCCTTTTATGAATTTTAAATGAATTTTAGCACTTCCTGTCACTTCCTTTTTTAAAAAAAGCCTTCTGAATATTGATTAGGATTGCATGGAATCTATAGCTCAATTGGGAATATCTTAACATTGAAGTTTTGAATCCATGAACATGGTATATATCTTTGTTTAAGTGTTCTTTAATTTTTCTAAGCAATGTTCTCTTTTTTCAGTATACACACTTTCTGCATATTTTGATGAATTTAATATTTAGTATGTAATGCTTTAATTCATTCTAAACAACACTTAAAATTTTCCATTTCTAATTGATAATTGATAGTATGTAGAAATTAATTGATTTTGTGTATTGCTCTTGTATTCTGGGTCCTTAAAAATTGACATCCAGGTAAATATTGACTAGAAATAGTTAGAGTGGACATTTTTTCATGTTTCTGATCTTTTCTGGGGGAAAACATGTTAGCCTTTCACCATTAAGTGTTAAAATTTCACTTTGGTAACATATATAACATAAAATTTGCCAAGTTTATAGTTCACTGGCATTAATTACATTTACAGTGTTGAGCTACTGTCATCATCTATTCACCATTAAATTTTTGTAGATACCTTTTAGCAAATTGAGGAATTTTCCTTTGTTTCCATTTGTTGAGAGTTTTTATCATGAATAGTAGAAAATTTGTCAGATGCTTTTCTATACCTAAGGAGATGATCATATGGCTTTTCTTTTGTAGCCTGTTACTATAATAAATTATAAAGATTGGGTTTTTTTTTTTTAAGCCGTACGGCGGGGGTCATATTTCATTCTTTTTCCATGTGACTGTCCCATTATTGCAGCACCATTTTTTGCATTTTTGGGGGGGCGGGGAGAAGTGCATGGACTGGGAATCAAACCTGGGTCTCCTACATGACAGGTGAGAATTCTACCACTGAACTACCCTTGCACCCCAGATTGGTTTTTTAAAACTTTATTTATTGTGAAATATAACATATATGCAGAAAAGTGTTAGATTTCAAAATACATTTTAACAAGTAGTTATAGAACAAACTTCAAAGTATAGTATGGGTTACAATTCCACACTTCCAAGTATTTCCTTCTAGCTTCTCTAATACAGTGGAGACTAAAAAGAAATATCAATATAATGATTCAGTAGTCATACTCATTTATTAAATCTTATCTTCTCTGTTATAACTCCTCCCTCTCATTTGATCCTTCTCTCAGTCTTGAAGGATATTTGGGCAATGACCATTCTGACTTCTTCATGTTGAGAAGGGGTGTTGATATTATGGGTTAGGGGATGTAACTGGTTGAGGCTCTTGGAGAGATTGGTAGCTCTGGGTTTCAGGGCTTATCTGGCATAGGAACAATCTGGAGGTTTTAGATTTTTTTAAAATAAACTGAGTGAAACTCTTATAGAGTCTTAGATGGAGCCCTGGGTATTCTTTAGGGTTTTCAGGAATATTGGTGGTTGAGGCTTGGCATACTATGGCAATTTGTAGTATCTAGCTGAAGCTTGCTTAAGAGTAACCTCCAGAACAGCCCCTCGACTCTATTTGAAATCTCTTAGCCACTAAACCTTATTTTGTTACATTTCTTTTCCCCCTTTTGGTCAAGCAGGCATTGTCAATCTGATGATGCAAGGGCCAGGCTCATCCCTAGAAGTCATGTCCCACACTGCCAGGGAGACTTACACCCCTGGAAATCATGTCTCACATAGAGGGGAGAATAATGAATTTATTTGCAGAGTTGGGCTTAGAGAGGAAGAGACTACATCTGCGCACCAAGAGGTTCTCTGGAAGTGACTTTCAGGCATAATTATAGGTTGACTTAGCTTTCCCGTTACAGAAGTGAGTTTCATCAGAGTAAGCCTCAAGATCAAAGATTTGGTCTATTAACTTGGGAGTCTCGAATGTTTGCGATAGTGTCAGGAATTTCCCAGGTGGGTAAATTTGATAGTTCCATATTTTTTCTCCAGTCCTCAAGGGAATTTGCAAATACTTTTTTATTATCTGCCCAATACATTCTGAAATGTGTCAGGGTATTACATAAAGTTATACAGAATTACAAGATTGCATTCCCTATTCTAGGCTACGTGTGTTTGGTTTGTTTAAATGAATTGGCCAGATGGCTTAAGTTAGATTGTGTACAACAGAAAATTTAAATTTTGGATCCTTTTGTCTTACACAGAAGGTGAAGTTTTAGAATACAGACACTATCATCCTTTACCCTGTGTTCTGATTTACCTTAGGTCCCAACCAAATCAGCTTTGTTCATATCTCCAACTGAAGTCTCATCTCTTTTTTCAGCTTCTTTAACAGTTGCTGTATGAAGTAATGCTGTCACATTAGTTGTCACACAGGCACCTGAAGTTCCAGGGAAATACCAGGTTATACACATTGAGCACAGCATCTCAGAATTTTTAAATAACACTTAAAACTGAGGAATAAATGTGACTGCTTTAAGAGCTTACAATCTAGGCCCTAATTTTCTAAATGAGACCATACGATATTTGTCCTTTTGTTTCTGGTTTGTTTTGCTCAACATTATGTCCTCAGGGTTCATTTACCTCATTGCATGCCTCATGATTTAATTCCTTTCTGTAGCTGCACAATATTCCATCGTATGTATACATCAATTTTCCTTTCCACTCCTCAGTCAATGTACCCTTTGGCCACCTCCCTCCATTGGCCATTGAATAATGCCACCATAAACATCAGTATGCAAATGTCTGAATTCCTGCTTTCAGCTCTTCTGAGTATATTCCTAGTAACTGGATTGCCTAATCATATGGAGACCCTTTATCTAGCTACCTGTGGATCCACTGCATTACACAGATTGGTTTTGAATGTTTAACCAACCTTTTACCTTTAGGATATACCCAACTTTGTCATCATTTAGTAACTTTTTTATATTGCAGCACTGAATTGTTAATTTTATGTAAAGGATTTTTGTATCCATGTGCATTAAGGATATTAGTCTAGACTTTCCTTGTAAGTTCTTTGTTTGGCCTCATTCTCAGGGTAATGCTACCTTCATAAAATGAATTGGTAACTGTTTCCTCCTCCTCCATATTCTGAAAAGAGTTTGTGTAGGATTGGCGTTATTTTTTCTTAAGCGTTTTGTAGAATTCGCAAGTGAAGCCAACTGGACCTGGAGTTTTCTTTGTGGGAATATTTTAAAATATGAATTCAATTTCTTTAATAGCAATGATGCTATTCAGATTTTCTATTTCTCATTAAGTCCAAAAAAACACCAAACGCAAACATTCGTAACTTTTGATCATCCCTTTCTACATATATGATCAGTAATTCACAATATCATCACATAGTTGCATATTCATCATCATGATCATTTCTTGGAACATTTGCATCTATTCAGAAAAAGAAATAAAAAGAAAACAAAAAAATTCAAACATAACATACCCCCTCCCCCTCCCTCTCACCGATCACCAGCATTTCACTCTAAATTTATTTTAACATTTGTTCCCCCTATTATTTATTTTTATTCCATATGTTCTACTCGTCTGTTGATAAGGTAGATAAAGGAGCATCAGACACAAGGTTTTCACAATCACACAGTCACACTGTGAAAGCTATATCATTATACAATCATCTTCAAGAAACATGGCTACTGGAACACAGCTCCACATTTTCAGGCAGTTCCCTCCAGCCTCTCCACTACATCTTGAATAACAAGGTGATATCTATTTAATGCGTAAGAATAATCTCTGGGATAACCTCTTGACTCTGTTTGGACTCTCTCAGCCACTGACACTTTATTTTCTCTCATTTCACTCCTTCCCCTTTTGGTCAAGAGGGTTTTCTCAATTCCTTGATACTGAGTCTCAGCTCATTCCAGGAGGTAAATTGTAAATTTAAAGGAATTTGTCCATTTCTTCCAATTTATTGTCATAAAGTTGTTCATAATATTCCCTTAGTATCGTGTTAATATCTGTAGGATCTGTAGTGTTGTTCTGTTTCATTCATAACACTGGTAGTTTGTGTCTTCTTGAGCTTTAACTTAAACTAGGCTTATCAATTTTATTGGTCATTTCAAAGAAACAGCTTTTGGTTTCATTTATTTTTCTCTATTGTTTGTCCAGTTTATTTAATTTCCATTTTCATCTTTATTATTTCCCATCCTTCTACCTACTTGGGCTTGCTTTACTCTTATTTTTTCTAAGATAATCATTTAAAGAGATAAATTTTGTTCTAAGCACTGCTTTGATTACATCCAGCTAATTTTGGATGGTATATTTCCATTATAATTCAGTTAAAAATATTTTCTAATACACCTTGCACTTTATTTTTTTGACCTGTGGATTATTTACAAGTTAGTTGTTTGATTTCCAAATATCTGGAGGTTACCAAAATATCTTTTAATCATTGATTTCTAATTTTATTGTGGTCCAAGAATATACTTTGTATAATTTCTATTCTTTTAAATTTGTTAAAAAAAATTAATGGCACAGGATATGACCCATCTTGGTGAATGTTCCTTGTGCATATGGAGAAAAATGTTTATTCTCCTGCTGTTGGTTGTTCTTGTTGTATAATGGTCAGTTAGATCAATTTGGACTGATAGTGTTGTTCAGGCCTTCTATATACTTATTGCTTTTTTTTTTTTTTACTACTTGTTCTAGCAAACACTAGAGGAGAGAGGAGAGTTGGAATCTCCAGTGAGAAATGCGGATTTATTTCTCCTTTCAATTCTATCAGTTTATGCTTCATATTTTTTTAACTTTATATTTTGAAATAATTTTAAACTTATAGGACAGTTACAAAAATAATATAAAACCCTTGCAGAAAACTCCAACATACCTCTACCCAGGTTCCCAGATCCACCTAATTTTAACATTTTGCCACATTTACCTGCTTGCCTTCTGTTCTAGTTTGCTAACTGCTGGAATGCAATATACCAGAAACGGAATGGCTTTTAACAAGGGGAATTTAATGAGTTGCTAGTTTACAGTTCTAAGGCCGAGAAAATGTCCCAGTTAAAACAAGTCTATAGAAATGTCCAATCAAATGCATCCCGGGAAAGATACCTTGGTTCAAGAAGGCCGATGAAGTTCAGGGATTCTCTCTCATCTGGAAAGGCACATGGTGAACACAGTCACAGTTTCTCTCTCAGCTGGAAGGGCACATGGCAAGCAAGGCATCATCTGCTAGCTTTCTCTCCTGGCTTCCTGTTTCATGAAGCTCCCCGGGAGGCATTTTCCTTCTTCATCTCCAAGGGTCGCTGACTCATGGACTCTCTGCTTCGTGGTGCTGCAGCATTCTCTGCTCTCTCTGAATCTCTCGTTCTCCAAAACATTTCCTCTTTTATAGGACTCCAATAAACCAATCAAGACCCACCCAAATGGATGGGGACATGTCGTCCCCTAATCCAGTTTAACAACCATTCTTGACTAAATCACATCATCCAGGGAGATGATCTCATTACAGTCTCAAACATACAGTATTGAATAGAGATTATTCTACGTTTATGAAATGGGATTTATGTTAAAACATGGCTTTTCTTAGGGGGCATATATCCTTTCAAACCAGCACACCTTCCTTCCTTCTTTCCTCCCTCCCTCCATTCCTTCCTTCCTTCTCTCTAGCTATCTAGCTATCTACCTTCTGAACATTTGAGAGTAGATTGTATACATCATGCTCCTTGAACACTTAATATCCTCATGTAAGTTTCCTGAGCAAAGATGGTCGCATACCATCTTAAGTATAGTTACCAAATTCAAGCAAATTAATGTTGATATTTAGCCTATGGTCAATATTCTAGGTTTCTCCCATATATCCCAGTAATGTCCTTTTGGGCCTTTTCTCCTCGCTTGTTAGTTCCAGTTCAAGATCATGGATTGAATTTCATTGTAATTATCTCTTTAGTCACTCCATTTAAAAATAAACATATATACAGCATAAAGTTTCCCATCTCAGCCATTCCCAAGCACCATTCAGTGGAATAAATCACATTTACAATGTTGCACTACCCTCACCACCTTCCATTTCTAGAACTTTCCATCACCACAAAGAAAAACTGCACCCATTATGCCCACCCCCTGCCCGATAAGCTGAACACAGCTTTCTGTCTGTATGAATGTACAAACTCTAGTTATTTCATATGAATGAAATCATGCAATATTTGTCCTTTTGTATCTGGCTTATTTCACTCAGCACGATTTCTTCAAGGTTCATCCATGTCATTGCATGTATCAGAACTCCTTCCTTCTTATAGCTGAATAATATTTCATGGTACATATATACCATATTTTGTTTATCCTTATTGGTTGATGGACACTTGGGTTGCTTCCACCATTTGCCTATTGGGAATAATGCTGCTATGAACTACTGGGGTACAGATATCCATCTAATTCCCTAGAAGTGGGACTACTGGGTCATATGGTAGTTCTGTTTAACTTTTTGAAGAACCATCAAACTGTTTACCACTTCATATGTTTTAAAGCTGTATTATTAAGTGCAGTTTGTTATTTTTTTAACTTTTTATTACAAAATAATTATAGACTTACAGTAAGCTTCAAAAATAGTATGAGGCCCCCTGTACCCATCAACCAGCTCTCCCTCTGGAAGCATTTTACATCACTAGCATGATATCAAAACCCACTGATGCAACCTACAGACTGAGTTCAGATTTCAATAGTTTTTACATGTCCTCATTTGAGTGTGTGTGCATTTAATTTCTATGGAAATTTATTACATGTAATAATAAATTACATTACAAATCTGACAAATTAGTCAGGTTTCTCTAGGGAAACAGAACCAACAGGAGATATCTGTAAATATGAGATTTTATAAAGGTGTCTCATGCAACTGTGGAGATGCACAAAACCAAATTCCCTAGGACAGACTGCAAGCTGACAGCTCTGATGAAGGTCTTAATGAATCCCCTAGGAGAAGCTAGCTGGCTGAAGCAGAGAAATATTCTCCCTTCTGACTTCTTAAAAGCCTTCATCTGATTAGGTTAAATGTCACTAATTGCGGCAGGCACTCCCAACTGCAGATGTAATCAGTCATGGATGCACTCAACATACTGATGATTCAATAAGCCAGTCTTCTGGTTAGTAACCAGTCACAGAATGTCCTTGCAGTAACAGTTAGCCAGTGCTTGCTTAACCAGACAACTGTGCAACATCACCTGACCAAGTTGACACATGAACCAAAACCATAACACATGCATAGATTTGTGTAACCAACATCATATAGTACAAGAATATTCCAGCACTATAAAGAACTCTCTCATACTACCCATCCCCCACCCGTAAACCTTGCCAATCAATGCTCTGTTCTCCATCTATAATTATGTCATTTCTTTTCTTTTCTTTTCTTTTTTTTTTTACATGGGCAGGCACTGGAAATCAAACCCAGGTCTCCGGCATGGCAGGCAAGAATTCTGCCACCGAGCCACCATCGCACCACCCTGATTTTGTCATTTTTAAATATCATATAAATGGAATAGCCTTTTGAGATTGGCTTTTTATCATTCCCTATAATGCCCTGAAATCCGTCCGAGTTGTTGCATGTCTCAAGAGTTTGTTCCTTTTTTTTGTTGATGTACCATACATGGATATACCACAGCTACTTTAGCTTTTCACCACATGAAATATGTGTGGGTTGTTTCCAGTTTGGAGCTACTATAAATAAAGTGGCTATAAACATTCGTGTATAAATTCTTGTGTGGACGTGAGCTTTCCATGTCTCTGGCGTAAATGACCAGGAGCACAATTTCTGTATCATAGGATAAATGTATATTTAGTTTAAAAAGAAAATACCAAATTATTTTCCAGGAGGCTGTACCATTTTGCATTCCCACCAGTAATATATGAGATCTAATTTCTCCATATTCTTGCCAGCATTCACCATTATCACCATTTTTAAAATATTAGCTCTTCTAATAGGTGTGTGATATCTCATTGTGGTTTTAAGTTGCATTTCTATAATGTCTAATGATGTCAAACATCTTTTCATATGCGAATTTGCCGTTCATATATTGTCTTTAGTGAAAAGTCTGCCCATATCTTTTGCCCATTTTCTAGTGGGGATTATTTGTTTAGTTACTATTGAGTTTTGAGAGTTCTGTATATATTCTATATATGAGATATGTGATTTACAAATATTTTCTTCCAGTTTTTAGCTTGTCTTTTCATCCTTTTAACAAGGGCTTTCACAGTGCAAAACTTTTTAATTTTGACAAGGTCCCAATTTATTGATTTTTTTCTTTTATGGGTCATGCTTTCGGTACCATATCTAAGAACTGTCCATCCAGACCTAAATCCTGTTTTATAGATTTAAGATTTTTATTTGAATCTATGATCCGCTTTGAGTTAATTTTTGTATAAAATATGAGATTTAGATTGACATTCATTTTTGGTCTATGGCTATCCAATTGCTTCAGTACCATTTGTTGAAAAGATTATCTTTCCTTTATTGAATTGCATTTGCATGTCTGTGAAAATCAGTTGGGCTGAACAGTACAAGAGGAGGTTATGCAGGCAGAGGCAGATGCCACTTTATCCTGCAGGATCAGGAAGGGTGTAGGACTTGTTGAGAACCGTAATGAAATCATATGATGAGGTAGCCTTAGTTTGAAGCTCATTCCACTGGATGCTAAATAGAAGGGAAAAAACAAGTCCTTGGTGACATAATTATGCCTCTGGATCAAATCAATCTGGCACCTATATATTTCTGAACTTCCAGTTATATAAGCCAATAAATCTTTATTGTTTAAAAAATCAGTTGACTGTACTTGTATGGGACTATCTGGGTTTTCTATTCTGTTCCATTGAACTACATGTCTTAGCTCTCTGCCAATACCACATTGTCTTGAATACTGTAGTTACAGTGTCAACCTTAAAATTGGGTAGAGTAATTCCTCCTACTTTATTCATCTTTTTTCAAGACTATTTTAGCTATTCTAGGGCTAATTGCATATAAAATTTAGAATAAGTCTGTATATCTAAAAAAAATTATCATATTTTGATAGGAATTGTGTTAAACCTAGATCATTTTGGGTAGAACTGACATCTTTACCATTCTGAATCTTCCCATCTGTGACTATCGTATGTCTCTCCATTTCTCTAGACTTTTGATTTCTTTCATCAGCGTTTTATAATTTCCAGCATACCACTTCTCTACATATCTTGTTAGATCTATACCTATATATTTAACTTTTAAGCAATTGTAAATTGCACTGGGTTTTTTCATTTCAATTTCCACATGTTAATTGTTAGTATATAGGTATACAATCAGCTTTTTAAAATTATGTATTTTAATTGTGGTAAAATGTACAAAACATTAAAATCATTTTAACCATTTTAAGTGGACAATTCCTAGACCTTAAGAACACTGATGCTACTGTGCAACATCCAGACTGTTTTCATCATCCTAAACCAAAGCTCACACTCATTTAGCACTAACGCTCTGTTTCCTCCTCTTGCCACCTCTGGAAGCCACTATTCTGTTTTCTGTCTCTGAGAATTTGATTATCTTAAGCATTTCCTATAAGAAAAAACATACAGTACTTGTCCTTTCGTGTCTGGCTTATTTAACTGAATACGATGTCTTCAAAGTTCATCCAGGTTGTCACATGTACCAACAGTGCACTTCTTTTTATGGCTAAATAATATTCCATTGTATGGATATACCAAATTTTGTTTATCCATTCATTTGTTGATGAAATGTTGGTTTGCTACCACCATTTAGCTGTTGTGCTGCAATGAACACTGGTGTGCAAATATCAGTCTGAATCCTGCTTTCAGTTCTTTGGGATATATACCTACAAGTGGAACTGCCAGGTCATATCGTAATGCAATTTTAAAATTTTCTGAGGAATGGCAAACTGTTTTCCACAGTAGCTGTAACATTTTACCTTACTATCAATAATGTAAAAGTGTTCCAATTTTTCTGCATCTTTACCGGCACTTATTTCCTATTTTTAAAATAATAGCCATTCTACTGGGTGTCAAGTGGTACCTTGTTTTAATTTGCATTTCTCTAATGGTTAATGACGTTGAATGTTTTTTCATATACTTATTGGCCATTTGTTTATCTTCTTTGGTGAAATGTTTATTCAAATCCTTGGACCTTTTTTTTAAAAAAAACTTTTTTATTGTATAGTATAACATGTATACAAAGCAAAGAAATGAAAAAGCAATAGTTTCCAAAGCACTCTTCAAAAAGTGATTACAGGACAGATCCCAGAGTTTGTCATGGGCTATCATATGATCCCCTCATATTTTTCCTTCTAACTGCTCCGGAATATAGGAGGCTAGAGGGCTTAAATATTTTTCCATCATCAGAATCGATCTTTTTTTCTGAACAATAACATATATACAAAAAAGCTGTACATTTTCAAGCACAGCACCACAATTAGTTGTAGAACATGTTTCAGACTTTGACATGGGCTACAATTTCACAATTTTAGGTTTTTACTTCTAGCTACTTTAAAATACTGGAGACTAAAAGAGATACCAATTTAATGTTTCAGCATTCATATTCATTTGCTAAGTCCTATCTTCTATGTATAATTCCACCATAACCTTTAATCTTTCCATACCTCTCTTTGGGGTTGTTTGGGTGATGGCAATTCTAAATTTTTTATATTGGAAGGGTTTGTCACTAATATGGGGTGGGGAGATGGAACTATCTGATGTTCTGGAGAGAGTGGGCTAGGTTTCAGGACTTATCTGGACCGGGGACCCATCTGGAAGTTGTAGATTTCTGGGAAGTTACTCTAGTGCCTGGAACCCTTGTGGAATCTTATATATTGCCCTGGGTGTTCTTTGAAATTGGCTATAATGGTCCTGGTTGGGAGTTGGCAGGTTATGATAGGTAGCAAGGTCTAACTGAAGCTTGCATAAAAGCAACCTCCAGAATAGCCTCTCAACTCTATTTGAACTCTCTCTGATACTTTATTAATTGCACTTCTTTTCCCCCTTTTGGTCAGGAGGTAATTGTTGATCCCATGGTACCAGGTCTGGATTCATCTCTGGGAGTCCTCTCCCATGTCGCCAGGGAGACTTTCACCCCTGGATGTCATGTCCCACATAGGGGGGAGGGCAATGATTTCACTTGTAGAGTTGGGCTTAAAGAGAGTGAGGCCACATCTGCACAACAACAGAGGTCCTATGCTACCTATATAAGCTTCACAAGAGTAAGCTTCATGATCAAGGGCATGGCCTATTGATTTGGGTGTCCCTAAAGTTTGACACAGTATCAGGGGATTCCCTGATGGCAAGGTTTAATAGTTCCATAGTCTTTCTGCCCTTCCTCAGGGGACTTTGCCAATACTTTTTGATTATCTGCTTAATATACTCTAGGATGTTTCTAGGCATTGCAATTAATACAGGATTAAAGGACCTCTTTCTTATTCTGTGTTCCCTGTTTCAGTTGTTCAAATGAGCTATATAGATAGTTTGAATTAGATTATGCACTACAGAAAATTTCAGTTCCAGATCAAATAAACCTTTCTTGCATTGGTCTCAAAGAGTATGTGTGGTTCTAAAATACAGACACTGTCTTCCTTACCTCTGTGTTCTGAATTACTTTAACCCCACCCTGTTCAGCTTTGTTCTTATCTCTAAGTATCCTTGGATCATTTTTCAATTGGCTTGTTTGTCTTTTTGTTGTTGAGTTGTATAAGTTCTGTATATGTACTGGATATTAAACCTATCAGGTATATGATTTCCAAATATTTTCTCCTATCTGTAAATTGTCTTTTCACATTCTTGATAATGTCCTTTGATGCAAAAAAGTTTTTAATTTTGATATAGTCCATTTTATCTTGTTGTTGTTGCTTGTGTTTTTGGAATAAAATCTAAAATCCATTGCTTATTACAAAGTCCTGAAGATATTTCCCTATGTTTTCTTGTAAGAGTTTTAGAGGCTTAGCTCTTATATTTAGGTTGTTGATCCATTTTGAATAAATTTTTGTATAAGGTGAGCAGTGGGGGTCCACATTATTCTTTACATGTGGATTTCCAATCATCCCAGCCCCATTTGTTGAAGAGAGTCTTCTTTCCCCATTGAATGGACTCGAGCTCTTGTTGAAGATCAAGTGGCCATAGATGTGTGGACTCTCAATTCTGATCTATTGATCTGTAAGTCTGTTTGTAGGCCAGTGCCACACTGCTTTTATTATCCTAGCTTTGTAGTAAGTTTTGAAATCAGGAAGTGTGATTTCTCCAACTTTGTTCTTTTTAGAGATTGTTTTGGCTATTTGGGGCCCCTGGCAATTCTATATGGATTTAGGGATCATATTTTCCATTTCTGAAAGAAGGCTACTGGTGTTTTGATAGGGATTGCATTGAATTTGTAGATTGTTTTAGTTAGTATTGACACCTTAACAATATTAAGTTCTCCAATCCATCAACATGAGATTTCTTTCCATTTATTTAGGTCTTCTTTAATTTCTTTCAGCAATGTTTTGTAGTTTTCAGTATACAAGCCTTTCATCTCCTTGGTTAAATTTATTCTAGGTATTTTATTCTTTTAGATGCTATTGTAAATGGAATTGTTTTCTTGATTTTCTTCTCAGATTGTTCATTACTGATGTACAGGAACCCAATTGACTTCTGTATGTTGACCTTCTTTCCTGCAACTTTACTGAATTTCTTTATTAGTTCTAGTAGCTTTAATGTGGATTTTTTTGGGTTTTCTATATATAGGATCATGTCATTTGCGAATAGGGATAATTTGACACAAAATATATGAAGCAAAAGTGACGAATTGAAGGGAGAAAGTGACAGTTCTACAAAAATAGTTGGGGACTTCAATACACCATTTTCAAGAATTTATGGAACATCTAAGCAGAATATCAGTAAGGAAATAGAAGACTTGAACTACACTATTAACCGATTATACCTAATGGGTATAGATAGATATTCCACCCAACCTTTTAACTTTATTTTCATGTAATCAAATGAATCAATCTTTTCTTGGATTGCATCTAAGTTTTGAGTCATAGTTAAAAAGCCTTTCCCCATACCCAAGTTATAGGAAAATTCATCTCCGTTTTCTTTTAGTACTTGTATGGTTTTTGTTTTTGTTTGTTTGTTTATTTACATTTAGATCCCTGATTTATTTGGATTCTATTCTTGTGTGTGATGATGCATGGGTCTAAATGTATCTCTCTTTTTTTTTTTTTTCAAATGACTATCTTGTTGTCCCAATACCATTAAATTAGTTTCCCAGCTGCTAAATAAATACTACACAATGGGTGGGCTTAATAATAGGAATTTTAAGCTCATGGTTTCAGAAGCTTTCCGGCTTGCTTCTTCCCAGGGTTGGTATCTTCTGGCTGGCTGGCAGTCTTTGGGGTCCCTTGGATTTTCAGTCCAATGGCAATGCACAAGGCAGCTTTTTCTCCTTTCCCTTCCAGATCCCTTTGACTTTTAGCTTCTGGCTGCTACCTGTGGCCTCTCCTTCCATGCCCAATTTTTTTGCATATAAGGATTTCGCCCATATTGGATTAAGGCCCATCCTCATTCAGTGTGGACACACCTTAATAATAACATCTTCAAAGTTCCTATGTACAAACAGGCTAACACCCACAGGCCCAGGGGTTGGGACCTGAACATGCCTTTGTGGGAGATATGATTCACCCCCAACAACAATTTATTAAAATTTTCATCTTTGTCCCAATGATTTGATTTAACAACTCTTGTCATGTAAATATTAAATTTCCATATTGCCAGAAAGTGCAGAATTATTTTGTATTGGAGCAGATGTAGGTTTACAGAAAAATCATGCATAAAGTACAGAGTACTTTGCCCCCCTCATAGGCACCTTTTGCCAAGAGGTTTTAATTATCAGAAAGCCGCACTCTCTTCTACTCAAAGTCGTCAATATATGTTAAAGTGAACCATTTCATTTAGAAAAAATTGACAACTCAGTCACACAAAGCTACTCGTTTGAAGAAAAATGATATTAATTTATTTAGCAAGATTAGAGCAATATGCTTGGGTGAAATTGGACAAATTCTACCTTTTTAAGAATTACTTCTCTTGGAGAATTTTTAGAAACTTTTTTATTATATAATTCAATGTATATACAAAGCAAAGAAAGAAAAAAGCAATCATTTTCAGAGTACTCTTCACAAGAAGTTACAGGACAGATTCCAGAGTTTGTCATGGGCTACCCTATCTTGAAGGATTTTCACGTGGACAGATTTAATGTGGTTTTTTTTTTTCAGGTAGTTTCCTGACATATTTAAGCTTTGTAATATAATAAAAATGAGAAGGCATTAACATAATAAAGATGAGAAGAGAATATCACCCAAATAGGAGAAACAGTAAACATCTTTTAAAAAACTTTTTGATTTCTGAAATCACTGTTTCTAATTCCAAAATTCTTCTTTTTCTTTTTTTCTTTTTTTTTTTTTTTTTTTTTTCATGGGCAGGCACCGGGAATCGAACCCAGGTCTCCAGCATGGCAGGTGAGGACTCTGCCTGCTGTGCCACCGTGGCCCACCCAATACCATCATATATTTTTCAAATTTATTTATGAAACATAACCACATACAAACACAAACATTCTTACCATATGATCATTCCATTCTTGTTACATATTCAGTAACTCA
Organism: Tamandua tetradactyla; assembly: GCF_023851605.1. Lineage (NCBI taxonomy): Eukaryota > Metazoa > Chordata > Mammalia > Pilosa > Myrmecophagidae > Tamandua > Tamandua tetradactyla. The sequence goes on from NC_135346.1 coordinate 21,585,855, forward strand.
CAATATCATCACATAGTTGTATATTGGTCATCATGATCATTTCTTAGAACACTTGCATCAATTCAGAAAAAGAAAAAGAAATAAAAAGAAAACAGAAAAAAATTCATACATACCGTACTCCTTACCCCTCCCTCTCATTGATCACTAGCATTCAATCTACTAAATTTATTTTGACATTTGTTCCCCCTATTATTTATTTCTTTTTAATCCATATGTTTTACTCATCTGTCCATAAGGTAGATAAAAGGAGCATCAGACACAAGGTTTTCACAATCACACAGTCACATTGCGAAAGCTTTATCATTATACAGTCATCTTCAAGAAACATGGCTACTGGGACACAGCTCTACATTTTCAGGCAATTCCCTCCAGCCTCTCCATTACACCTTAACTACAAAGGTGATATCTATTTAATGTGTAAGAATAACCTTCAGGATAACCTCTTGACTCTGTTTGGCAATTCCAAAATATTTTGATGAGATAATTTCTTGTTCTAAGGGTAGATAGAATAGAGGACTTATAAAACTTATTCCTGAGACTCACAGATCGACTCTTTTTTTAACAGATGAACTTTATTGCATCTTTAAAATCAAATAGGCCTGGTATCTTGTTCTTTCCATTGCTGCACAACTCCTTAGATCTTATTCCTCATCCTGCTGAACTGTACCTTTTTCAGAGACACAGATACCATCCAAAAATTTTCTTATATCCTGGTTTTTCACTGTTGTGGCTTGCTGAATCAAAGCAGCTGAATTGGATGCTAGTTCAATGTCATTTCCTTCAAGAATTAACTCATCTTTCTGGGCTTGAGATACTGAACAGGCAACACCTGGCCTCATCTGAACCCTGCAGAAATCCCAAGAAATTTTGGATTTCAACCAGAGACCCACTCTCCTGCCTAACGATTTGATGGGGAAGTGAGCATCCACAGACCTCACCTTGTAACGGAAGCCCAGGGTGACCCCTTGACCACATTCTGTACATGACGACAGACAGTGCCAACGGTGCCCATTTCCTTCCTATTTCCCTACCATCTGTCAACCCGAAGCCTCTTCTTTTTCTTCCCAAGTAGACCTAGTTCTACACTGATATGCCTGAAGTTCCTTTGCAGGGTCCCTCGGGGGCCCGTCACAATAACTGTGGGTCCCTTCAGAGTGTTGCCGACATTTTCTGGAACGTTGGCAGTCTGGCTGCTGAGAATGGTCTTCATTCACGCAGTAGATGCGGCAAAGACCCGATCAACTTCTTTTGAGACAAACTATGCAGCTAAACTTCACATAAATAGAAGGCTAGAACGTTGAGCTTCTTCAACAAATCATTGAATCTTCCACCTTTTAAATGAGGATACCTATTCAATTGCACTCTTGGTTATCTTTTTATATCTGTGTAGTTCAGATATAAAACTGATCTTTTTCTCACCTGATCTCTTAAGTTGACCTTAGATCATTCTTCAAATAGATAAATTAAATTGAATTGAGGGATTACTACATGATATTCAGGATTTTATGGGGATGATCATTTTTTTCCTTGAATGCAGTATTTTAATATCATCATGAGCAGGATTTTTGGATATTTTTGATCCTCTGGAAATAATGTTAGTGAATACTTATTGCACACTTCCTCTGTGCCAGGCAGAACCGGCTTCATGACCATGCGACCTCATTTAATGCTCTGCTGTGACAATCTTGCAATTCTTAATAATTTTTGAACAAGGGGCCCTGTTTTTTCATTTGGTATTGGCCCCACAAATTATGGAGCAAATTCTCATACTAAGCACTATGTTTAGCAACGAGGACATATATTCTGATATATGTTTTTGAAAGATCATTCAGGTTTCTGAGTATGAAATGGATTTTAGGGAAAGCAAGAGAGGAAGTAAGAAGACCAGGGAGGATGCTATGCTGATATTCAAGGGTCTTCAACCCAGGTGGTGGCAGTGGAGATGAAAAGAAGTTGACAGATTCAAGATATATTTTGCAAGTAGTAAATATTGGCAAAATATTGGATGTAGGCATACAGAAAGAAGATGCATGCTATCTGAATTTCTGACTTGAGTAACTAGTTGAATGAAAGTGTCATTTTCTAGATCAGGAAGGCTGTAGAAAGAATATATTTGAGTGTGTAGTCAAGCGCTGGGCTTGACAATACTAAATGAAAGAAGCCATACACAAAAGACTATGTATTTTATAATTCCAATTTCATGAATTACTAGAAAAACTAAAACTATATAGATAATAGATTAGTGGCTACCTGAGGCTGTGAATAGGAGCAAGAATTGGCTGCAGATAAGTATAAGAGAACTTTTTTGGACAATGGAAGTAGTATTCTAAACTGGGGTTGTGGTTTTGGTTGCACAACTGTATACATTTATTAAAAAATCACTGAATTGGCTGGCACCAGGAAAAGTGAGAGTGGGATTTTCCCAGTCCTTCGACTACATCCTAACTAGCCTCTACTCTGGTCACATTTGGGTAGAAATGTCTTCTATAAAAAGAAATCCAAAGCAAGAAATGATTTCCAGTTACACTGTTCAGCTGCCAAAGGAGATATTGCCAAATTAACAGTAATATTCAGTCATTCTCCATCTCTACTCAGTGAAACTTTTGAAAATGGTTGGATTGCTTTAATGTATGCTTCAAGGAATGGACACACTCAGATGTTGTCCAATTCTCCTTGAGAAAGGGTGTAGCAGGCCCATTGTCAATAAATCAAGGTAGACTAAATTTGGGAGTTATAAACATATGGCTGATTTACTAGCTAATGCTAAAGGTGGGAAGAAGCCTTGGTTCCTAGCCAATGAAGTGGAAGAATGTAAAAATTATTTTAGCAAGACATTACCAAACCAGAAAGGTGAAAAAAGAAATAATTCTAACTGGGTACTAGCTAAAAACAAGCTACCCAACCATAGTTTAGATCCTTTTTTTCAGATTTAAATCCCTTGGTTACTCTAGGTGGCAATAAAGAAAGTTCCCAACAGCCAGAAGTCAGACTTTGTCACCTGAACTACACAGATATAAAAGAGTACTTGACTCAGCCTGAGAAGATCAAAACTTTGGTTTTCCTTGGAGTAGAACTTGAAATGAAAATAGAATTACTTAATAATGCCAGGGAAGAAGAGGCAGATGGGTTGGTTGCCTGATTTGCTCTAAGTGTAGATCCTATTGCCACTGAAGAATTTAAGCAAAGACACAGAAATTGTTCTTTTCTTCATCCTCCAGTGCCAGCTCTTCTACAGTTGAAAGAAAAAGAAGCTGGGGTTGTAGCTCAAGCAAGATCTATTCTTGCTTGGTACAGTCAATAGAAGTTCTGCCCAACCTGTGGAACTGCACTAAAATTGAAGAAGGTGGCTATAAAAAGGTATATTTAAAAAAAAAAAAACTGTCTTAGCCTCCCCTGCGTTCACGGTACATCATATCCAAGAATTGATCCAGTAGTAATCATGCAAGTTGTTCATCCAGATGGGACTAAATATCTTTTAGGCAGGCAGAAAAGATTTCCCCAGGCTTGTTTACTTGTCTTCTGGATTTCTTGAACCTGGGGAGACAATAGAAGGTACTGTTTGGAGCACAGTAGTAGGGGAAAGTTGAGTCAAAGTTGGCCATGTTCAGTAGGTCGCTTGTCAACTATGGCCAATGCCCTCCTCCCTAATGATTGGTTTCTTAGTTGTGGCAGTGTCTACAGAAATCAAAGTTGACAAGAATGAAACAGAGGATGCCCACTGGTTCACTAGAGACAGGTCATGGATAGTCTGACCACAGGGAAGCAACAGGCATTCTTTGTGCCACGCTGAGCTATTGCACATCAATTAATCAAACACTGGGTTGGAATGAACTCCAATCTCTAAATTAAGAACAGGTCGTTGTTTTAGTATTATTTGATTTCTAATTACCACTTATTCCTCAAATGAGATTAGAAATATTCAATGCTCTTCAGAACATCACAACCCAAAAGAGCATATTGGGTTTTCAAAATGTTTTCCATCTCGACCACAGAATTCATATTTTTAATTATGAATTAGAATTCAGATTTTGTTAGATCAGAATCAGTCTTCTCCAAATATTGTTTCTGGTTGTGTTTCAGCACTGTATTTCACAAACTAAGAGATAACATATTGTAAACAAATACATTCTAAAAATATGAATAAACCTAAATTGCAATCAGTTATCCTAGGGTACCTTGTAAGCATTAAATTGATCATTAATGTGCCTAATTTGAGAAGTGAAACTAAATAATTTTAATGACTGAGTTTGTATTGATTTCTAATCTTTCAATTACTATAAAGTTCCTTTAGGCTGTATAAGCTGATTTTTGTTCCTCTTTGCATTGTAACCCCAGGTACCCTGGTTCCACTGTTTTTAGCAGTGGTGTTACTATAGTGTTGTAACTGATCTCATTTGAGAATTATCTGTTTTAAAAACTAACTCCACGAGTCATCTCAGAATACCATGCCCTCATGCAGCGAGGATTTAAATGACAACTTACCAGTGTGTCTGTGACCTCCTCCTTAAACCTAAAATTAATTAACATATCTAGTTACCTGTGTTATACCCAAAGTTGTTAAGACAAATCAAGATTCTGTTTTTTCCCACTGAAATTAAATGTATTTGAAAGGAATTTTTCTCAAACATCAGATACTAAATAAATCCCAGATAGGTTTACGTATTTAATAAAAACACTGGCTTTATGTCATTTTGTGACGAGCACTGTGTCTTCAGTAGCAAAAATAAAAGTATATAATCTCTAGCAACAATATTTATTATAATCAATTACAGTGTCTTGGTTTGGGGCTTTATTTCAACACATCTGAAAAAGCCTTTATATATTTTACTGACTTTATCAGTAAGACTACAGAGAAAGTAAATTGTAGTGCTTCACAGTTTTGTAACAGAGAAACTCATGTTTTATAAGGCTGTGTTGAAATTATTTTAAAAAGAAGTTAATAAATGTACAAATTTATGTAATTTGGGTCTTTATTATTATACGTTAGAACTGGAAGAGATCTTAAGAACAATGTATGAAGTTCACTCTCTTTACGTTATAGATCAGAAATAGGAAGTTCTGAAAGGTAAATTTAATTAATTGGTGAAGTTTATACAGCTAATTAATTAACAACAGTTGTGAACTGTATAAACCAGTCCAGGCTTCTCCCTCCTACAGGACACAGAAATTATTACTAAGAATATATGTGGAACAAATTAAAAGAAGAGCTGATAAACATAAATTTAACTCAACAAATATTGTTAAAATTAAAGAAACTTAAAATGTATTTAACTTAAGATAATTGCTCGGATAAAACTTTATTTTACTAATGAGCAGTGATCTTCTTAATAATTGATGAACGCTTACTGACATCAGAACTTTAAATCAAATAACTTAGGTGGGATATTTAGATGCTTAATGAAATTTGAACTACATAAGTACATGGTAAATGATGTGCCTTGATTATAAAGTATAATGGCTCGAAATTCATTTTTACTCCAACTGTACGTACTTTTAGTACTTGCAGATTCTAAGATTACATCTTAAAGTCCAGGTTTCGCTAGAAGAAGAAAGTAAAATATGAAGCCTCAGCAAAATGTAGTTATAAATTTAGTTTGGGATATTTAATCCTGTGCTCAGGGAAAATCAGTATCCGAGTAAATTATTGTATTAGTAATTATTCTTAAACTGCTAACCTCTAAGAGGTGTGACCTATATGTCAATAGAGTAACCACTTCTAGAAATGGTACAGGTGCAAGTGTCTGAATGTATTCCAATAGAAATGAATGCAGCAATAGATTAAAATATGTATCTATCTGTAAAAAAAAGCAACACTGAATTGTATGTATGGGTTGTATGGTATGTAAATTATAAAACTGTTAAAAGAGTATGTTTTTGAATTGAGATATATTATATATTCAAATACCATAAAATCCTCCGAAGAGTACAATCAGTGCTTCATCATATAGCTGTGCATTCATCATCACAATAGGTTTTTGAACATTACTCAAAAAAATAAAACTAAAAACAAAAGTAAAAAAAGAACACTCAAAACATCCCAGATTCCTCATACCCCCTTATTGTTTATTTATTTTTAACTTTTTTTTTCTTATTCATCTATCCATACACTGGATAAAAGGAGTGTCAGTCACAAGGTTTCCACAATCACATGGTCACAGCTTAAAAGTTCTATGGTCATTCAGTCATCTTCAGGAATCAAGGCGATTGGATTACAATTCAACAGTTTCAGGTATTTCCCTCTAACTACTCCAATATACCAAAATCTGAAAAGAAATATCTATATACTGCATAAGAGTAACCTCCAGAATGACCTCTCAACTCGATTTGAAATCTCTCAGCTACTGAAACTTTATTTTGTTTCATTTATCTTCCCCCTTTTGGTCAAGAAGAGTTTCTCACTCCCACATTGCCAGGGCCAGGCTCATGCCTGGGAGTCATGTGCCACGTTTCCAGGGAGATTTACACCCCTGGGAGTCATGTTCCATGTAGAGGGGAGAGCAGTGAGTTTACCTACAGAGTTGACTTAAGAGAGAGAGGCCACAACTGAGCAACAAAAGAGGTTCTCTAGGGGTGACTCATAGGCAAAAATATAAGTGGCTTTAGCTCCTTCTCTGCAGAAGTAAGTTTCATAAGGACAAGCCCCAAGATAGAGGGCCTGGCCCATCAAATTGGCAGTCCCCAATGCTTGTGAAAGTATGTTTAATATTTCCACCTTCTTCCCCAGCCCCTTAAGGGGACTTTGCAAATTCTTTTTAATCTTCTGTCCTGATTACTCTGGGATGTATCAAGGCATCACACAAGCTGTAGAAACCAACAGAATCTCACTCCCTATTCAAGGTTCCATTTAATTATGATGTTCGAATAAGCTGACCACACAAGTTAAATGGGGTAATATACTACCAAAAATTAAAATTTTGCACCAAACAAACAGCTCTTCCTTTGGTCTCACACCGAAGTTGAAATTTTAAAATACAGTCAAGATCATCTTTTATCCTTTAGTCTGATTTACCTTAGTCCTACCCAGATCAGTTTCATTCATATCTCCAACTGGAGTCTGGTAACATTTTCAGTGCTTTCTTTCTTTCTTTCTTTTTTTTTTTTTTACATGGGCAGGCACTGGGAATCGAACCCGGTCTCTGGCATAGCAGGGGAGAACTCTGTCACTGAGCCACCATGACCCACTCATGGTGTTTTTAACCCCCTGTTAAAAACAGTTGCTTTATGGGGTAATTCTGATTTCATAGCTGCAGAACTCTAGCTCTTAGTCTGGTGTCACACAAACAGCCAAAGTTCCAGGGAATGACAAGTTATACACAATGACAAGTTATACAAGTTATACACAATGACAAATTATACACAAATAGTCAGCATCTCAGAATAACACAGTTACAACTGTGGAACAGATATGACTGCTGTAAGAGCTTACAACCTAGGAACCTTTACAATAGGCTTCACCTGATAACCTATGCTCTCGAATTCAATTCTCAGCGTTTGAGACTCATAGTCCGTATGAGTGAGGTAGGATAATATTTGTCTTTTCATTTCTGTCTTATTTTATTCAACATACTGCCCTCAATGTTCATTCACCTCAATTGCATGCCTCACAATTTCATTCTTTCTTGCATGTGCTCAGTAGTCCACCAAATGTATACACCATGGTTCCCCCGTCCATTCCTCAGTCCTTAGGCCAACTGCTGCCATAATGACCAGTGTGCAAATGTCCATCCTTGTCCCCACTCTCAGTCCCTCCAGGTACACCCTAAGCAGTGGGGTTGCAGGGTCCTACAGGAATCCCACCCTTAGCCTCCTGTGGAGCCACCATACTGCCTTCCAGAGGGGCTGCACCTCTCTACCTCTCCACCAACAGTAACTAGGTATATCTTTCTCTCCACGTTTTCTCCAGCCCTTGTTATCTCTTTGTTCATTTTTAAACAGTTTTATTCACACATCATACAATCCAAACTAAGTAAAAAATCAATGGTTCCCAGTATAATCACATAGCCGTGCCTTCACCACCACAATATATATGAGGACATTTCCATTTCTTTTGCCAAGAATCCCATACCCTGCCCCCATATCTCCTGCTTATTGACATTTAGCTTTGGCATATTGCCTTTGTTGCATTCAATGGAAGCATATTACAGTATTACTGTTAACTATAGACCCTACTTTGCATTCATTGATTTCCCCCTCACACCATCCCATTTTCAGTACCTTCCAATGTTGACATTCATTTGTTCTCCCTCATGCAAAAACATTCTTATATTTCTATATTTAGTCACCATCGTTGTTCACTTATGGGCATCACTAAGTTATACCATCCCAGTTTTTATGCTCTGTCTTTCTTTCTGGTTTCATACATGCCCTCAGCCCCCCTCCCTCAACCATACTCACACTCAGCTTTGTTTACTGTACTTACAGTATTGTGGTGCCATCAGAGAGTGTTGTGCTATCCATTTGGGGAACTTTACAGTCATACCTGTTAAACATTCTGAACTCCTTCAGCACCAAATGTCCAATCTCTACCTTCTTTCTATCTCCTGATAACCCGTGTCCTCAACTTTAGCTCTCGAAGTTCACTCATTAATGTTAGTTCGTATTAATGAGACCACGCAGAATTTATCCTTTTGTTTCTGTCTTAAAGCTGCATAATATTCCATCGTATGTATATACCACAGCTTGTTTAGCCACTCATCCATTGATGGACATTTGGGCCATTTCCATCTCTTGTAATTGTTAATAATGCCACTATAAACATCGGTGTAAAAATGTCCATTTGTGTCCTTGCCTTTGGTTCCTCAGAATATATATCTAATAATGGGATTACTGGATCATATGGCAGTTTTGTCTTATCTTCCTGAGGAAACACCAAACTGCTTTCCAGAGTGGTTGCACATTTCTACATTCCCACCAACAGAGAATAAGTTGTGCCTCTTTCTCCACGTCCTCTCTAGCACTTGTAGTTTTTTTTATAATGGCTATTATAATGGCCATAGGTGTGAGATGATATGTCATTGTGGTTTTGATTTGCGTTTCCCTAATAGCTAGTGAGATTGAGCATCTTTTTGAGCCATTTGTATTTCCTCTACTGCAAAGTGTCTATGTCTTTTGCACATTTTAAAAATATGTATATATTTTAAATTTGTACCAAATAAACATTTTTTGCTTTAGTCTCACACATAAGTTGAAATTTTAAAATATTAATTACTATCTATTTTCAGTACACTGCAGTAATGACATTCTTTTGTTCTTCCTCATGCAAAAACATTTTTAAAATTTGTACATTTAGTCACTATCATTATACATCTAGGCATTGCTAGATTATACCATCTCAATTTTTATCATCTATCTTTCTTTGTGATTTCATTTATGCCCAGCCCTCCTCCCTCTATCATTCTCATATGCAGCTTCATTCAGTGTTTTAGCATAATTGTATTACAGTTAGATAATATTGTGCTGTCCATTTCTGAGTTTTTATATTCAGTCCTGTTGCACAATCTGTATCCCTTCAGCTCCAATTACCCAATATCTTACCCTGTTTCTATCTCCTGATGGTCTCTGTTAGCAACGAAATATTCCAAGTTTATTCACTAATGTCAGTTCATATCAGTGAGACCATACAGTATTTATCCTTTTGTTTATGGCTAATCACACTCAGCATATGTCCTTAAGGTCCATTCATGTTGTTACATACTTCATAACTTTATTCTTACAGCTGCATAATATTCCATCTTATGTAAATGCCACAGTTTGTTTAGCCAACCGTCTGTTGATGGGCATTTTAGCTGCTTCCTTCTCTTGGTAATTGTTAATAATGCTGCTATAAACATTGGTGTGTAAATGTCCATTTGTGTCCTTGCTGTCATGTCCTTTGAGTAGAGACAGCATATAGATGAGTCCTGTTTTTCAATCCATTCTGCCAGACTATGTCTTTTGATTGGAGAGTTTAATCCATTAACATTCAGTGTTATTACTGCATGGGTAGTACTTTCTTCTACTATTTTGCCTTCTGGATTTTATATGTCATATCTAATTTTCCTTCTTTTTACCTTTACTCATAGTCTTCCTTTCTACACTCTTCTCCACACCTCTCTCTTCTGTCTAAAAATATATTTTTATTGATAAATCTTAACACACAGACATTCCATACATGGCGTAAAATCAGTGGATTACAGTATGATCACATGGTGTGTATTCATCAACCTGATCATCTTTTAGAGGATTTGCATCACTCTAGGAAAAGAAAAAAAAATTTTTTAAAAGAAAAAACTCATACATACCATACCCTTTATCCCTCCTTCTCATTAGCCACTAGTATTTCCATCTACCCAATTTATTTTACCCTTTGTTCCCCCTATTATTTATTTAATTTTTATCCATATTTTTTTACTCATCTGTCCATACCCTGGATGAAAGGAGCAACAGACATAAGGTTTTCACAATCCCCCAGTCACATTGCAAAAGTTACATCTTTATACAATCATCTTTAAGAATCAAGGCTACTGGAACACATCTCCACAGATTCAGGTACTTCCCTCCAGCCTCTCCAATACGCTATAAACTAAGAAGGGATATGTATATAATGTATAAAAATAACCTCCAGGATAACCTCTCAACTCTATTTGAAATCTCTCAGCCCCTGAAACTTTATCTCATTTCTCTCTTCCCCTTTTGGTTAAGAAGGTTTTCTCAATTGCTTGATGTTGGCTCCCAGGTCATCCCTGGATTTCTGTCCCACATTACCGGGGAGACTTACACCCCTGGGAGGCATGTCCCATGTAGCGGGGGAAGGCAGTGAGTTCACTTGCTGCATTGGCTTAGAGAGACTTTTGCCCATTTTTAAATCAGGTTGTTTGTCTTTTTGTTGTTGAGTTGTAGAATCTCTTTATATATTCTGATATTAAACCCTTATCTGATAATGTGGTTTCCAAATATTGCCTCCCATTGCATAGGCTGTCTTTTTACTTTACTTTTTACTTTTTACATCAAAGTCCTTTGATGCACAAAAGTGTTTAATTTTGAGGATATCCCATTTATCTATTTCTTTTTTCATTACTCATATTTTGAGTGTATTTTTTTTACCCTCTCAGACAATCCTCATTTTTACCTTCTTCTGCAAACCTTGCTCTTCTGTCTTTGACTGACTGTAATTCTCTTTAGTATTTCTTAGCGAACAAGTCTCATTCAGAAACTCTCTCAGTGTCTGTTTGTCTGAGAATATTTTAAACTCTCTCTCATTTTTTGAAGGACAGTTTTGCCAGCCATAAAATTCTTGGTTGGAATCCTAAAGAACACCTAGGGCATTATATAAGATTCTACAAAGGTTCCTAATAGGGTAACTTTCCAGAAACCTACAACCTCCAGATGGGTCCCTGGACCAGATAAGTCCTGAGATGCAGAGTATCAACTAGTTCCATCCCCCATCCCATATTATTGACAGCCCCTTCTAACATGAAAAAGTTAGAAGCCCAAATACCCCTACAGAATGGGAGAAAGATCAAAGTTGATGGTGTTATACAGAGAAGGTAGGTTTTAACAATCGAGTATGATTGCTGAATCATTATATTGACATTTCTTTCAGTCTCCTGTATCTTAGAGCAGCTAGAACTAAAAACCTAAAATTGTGGCATTGTAACCCATACCAAATTCTGAAATCTGTTCTACAACTAATTGTTATGCTGTGCTTTGAAATTTATTGCTTTTTTTGTATATATTATTTTTCACAAAAAAAGAAAAAAGTTGATTGTGATGATAAATGCACAGCTATATGATGATGTTGTGAAACATTGATTGTACACTTGGGCAGTTACATAGTATGTGAATATATAATACATATCAATAAAAATAATTTAAAAATTAACTTAAAAATTTAAAGTTAGCTGCAATCTTAAAATTTAGACTAGGTAGGATTAAACAAGACAACGGGTATTTTGCTATATTATGGGATTTAGTACCCAATCAATATATCACATTTCTATTTTTTTATGTACAAAGAACATGGTCTTATCAATCTTTAAGCAAAAACCACACAAGACAAAAAAAATTAAAAGGAAACATTTCAGAAGTAAAGGCTTTTGATTTACCTCTCTCAATCCATAACAGAGCAGGTGGACAAAAAAAAAATAAGTAAAGATATAGAAGATCTAAGGTTGATCTTATAGATACAGATCAAAATCTGTAATCTAAAGAGAGATAACTTATTTCCAAATTATAATGGTGTGTTCACACACACACAAACATATACTAAGCTTAAGTGACAAGGTGAAAATATATTACAAGAAATTTTCTTATAATAAAGTAAAACTAGAAATTAATAATAATACTGGAAAGAAAAATCCACCTAGACCATAAATAAATAAATAAAATCTTCTAAAAAAATGAATTCTTGGTTGGCAGTTTTTCTCTTTCAGTATATTAAATGCATCATACCACTACCTTCTTACCTCCATGGTTTCTGTTAGAAATCTGCATTAGTCTTATTGAGCGTCCCCTTTTCTCTTGCTGCTTTCAAAATTCTCTTTGTCTTTGATGTTTGACAATCTGATTCGTAAGTGTCTTTGATCTATTCTGTTTAGGGTATGTTGCACTTCTTGGATCTGTAATTGTATGTTTTTCATAAGAGATGGGAAATTTTCCATGATAATAACCTCCATTCTTCCTTCTGCCTCTTTTCCCTTCACTTCCCCTCTGGGACATCCATAAAACGTATATTTGTGCGCTTCATGTTGTCATTCAATTCCATTCTTTTCCCTGTCTGTTCTTTTGTGTGTAGGATTTCAGATGTCCTGTCCTCTAGTTCACTAATCCTTTCTTCTGCCTCTTCACATCTGCTGTGTAAGTTTCCATTGTGTTTTCATCTTCTATTGTGGCTTTCATTTCCTTAAGTTCTGGATTTGTGTTTTCAAGCTTTTGAGTTCTTTATGATCGCCTAATGTCTTCTTTATATCCTTCATCTCTTTTGCCGTATCTTCCCTCAACTTGTTGATTTAATTTTTGACTTGATTTAACATGTTTGATTGAACATTAGTTGTTTCAACTCTTGTATTTAATTTGAAGTGTGTGTTTCTTTGACTGGGTCATATCTTCATTTTTCCCAATAAGAGGTGTAATTTTTTGTGGGTGTCTGGGTATCAGGTTTCCTTGATGGTTTATTCTGGAGGTAATTTTCACTTTTTACTTAGGGTTTTTTTGTTGGTTGGCTCTGTTGTCTCTCTGCTTTTGGGCATTCAGTTCAACTTAATCCAGACCTCTTGCACAGTTTCTATTTAACGGATCAGAATTTTTCAGCTCTTGTTTTTCTGGTTCTTGCCCTGCCTATATGAAACCTTTTTTTGGGGAGGATCTCCTCAGATATGATCAGTCCCAGTCAGACCTTCCCAGACTAGGCAGGCCCAGGTCTCAGGAGGAGGGTGTAATCAGTATCAAGTTTCCAGGCGGATGAAACCCAGTAGGTCATTTGACTTTCCTGCAGAGCTTCTAAACTCCGTGCTTTTCTTATCCTGCCCCAGGTGGTGCTTGTCAGTCCACAGCGCCTCACCAGTGTAAAGTGTGTGGAGACTTTAATTCTCAGCCTGCCAGGGGTATGATTGAGACAGAGGCTGAGGTGGAATCAAGCTTAAGCTGTTTCTGATTCCTAGCCCCTGGGGTCTGAACTCTCTGAAGGAGTGCCACCACTTCAGCTGGGCCCTGCCCCCTTTTCTTGTGGAAGATTTGCCTTTTAGGGAATTATCTCTTTTACTTGACCTGTTACTTTGTCTCTCAGACCTGTCTTAACTCCGCCCTTATGTGGGTCAGAGCTGACAATTGAAAATGCCTGGGGCTTTCTCTAGTGAGCTACTTGGAATATTTTTTAAAAAGAGAGGAAAACAATAAAATCTCTTTTCTGAGCCAGTCACCAGCCCCCAAGGCTCGCAATCAAGAATGACAGTTGTTACCTGTCTCTATAGGGGTACAGCTCTTATCCAGTATTCTGACCTCAGCCAACTCAGTCCTGTCCTCTCTGCCAGGAGAGAGACCTCAGGGTTGCCTTCCTGTTTTCTCTGTTTATCTGTGCTCAGAGCCTGTATTGAGCAGTCCAAATTTGTTAATTAAAACTGCAGTTGTAGTTTGTTTGACCTACCTTCCCTTGCTCCTAGTAGAATCCTCTTTTTCCCACAGGGAAGTGTTTCCAGCAGCCTGCTGTTCCAGTGGGGGAAGGGTGCTAGCCTCTGCAGGTGGGGGCTTTACTTACAGTTTTGTGAGGTGATCTCAGCCCTTCCACCTGTTCCAGACTTATACACGACGTGTGTCCAGTTGCGGAAACAGTTGTTCCAGACAGTTCCTGACTACTTACTAGCTGCTCTAGAGGACTAAATTCCACACCTCCCTATACTGTCATCTTGCCCCGCCTCCCCCTCCATCTTCTGCCCCGCCTTCCCCTCCATCTCGCTTTTTTTTTTTTTTTTTTTTTGCATGAGCAGGCTCTAGGAATCAAACCCACCCCCATCTTGTTAAGAGTTTTAAAACAGAGATTGAAATCTGGTCTTGAGATTTCTGTGGTCGTGTCAAGGAGTACCAATATTATTCCCATTTTACAGACAAGGGAAATAAAACTTAGACAAGTTAAAAAATAAGTTTCATGGTTACATATATACTAAATGTAATAGCTAGTATTGGAACTTGAGTCTCCTTGACACCAAGGCTTCATTCTTAATGTATCCACTTTCCATTTTACAGTAATACTATGTTTGCTGCATCTCATAGGTCAGAGGCATTCTGAGGTTATAAAATGGAGTGGAAAGAAGAGAGAGACTAGGAAATTATATACTGGTGCTTCCATTTCCCCTAGATATAGGTGCTCCAGCTGGTTATCATATTTTGTATTTTGTTCAGGGTGAGTGATATTACCACATCTCACTTGACCCTTTGGAAAATTGTATTTACTCTTTCATATACTTAAGTTAAGAAACAGTTTCATGATGAATATGCATCTGTGTGATGGTATTAAGAATTACTGATTGTATATGTAGAATGGAATGATTTCTAAATGTTGTGTTAGTTAATTTTTTAAATTAATAATAAAAAAAGAAACAGTTTCATTAGGCCCACTGGTAGCTTCAAAAAGTGAATGTATCTTCCAGAAATGCTTACTCCATTTTATAACCTCGGAATGCCTCTGACCTATGAGATGCAGCAAACATAGTATTACTGTAAAATGGAAAGTGGATACATTAAGAATGAAGCCTTGGTGTCAAGGAGACTCAAGTTCCAATACTAGCTATTACATTTAGTATATATGTAACCATGAAACTTATTTTTTAACTTGTCTAAGTTTTATTTCCCTTGTCTGTAAAATGGGAATAATATTGGTACTCCTTGACACGACCACAGAAATCTCAAGACCAGATTTCAATCTCTGTTTTAAAATCTTAGGGAGAATGGATGCACACAAATGAGTATATATAGTCTTTAGTGTATATTCTCTTAGCATGAAGATTTGCTATATTAATAATTTTCAAGTGCCTACTGCGCTAGGCACTGTGGATACAAATGGTCATCAAAACAGACACAGTGCGTACCCTCCTGGAGCATTTGGTTTAAGTGGGAGAGGCAGACATTATGCTAAAACAAAAGAAATAATAAAAATAAATGATGATAAATTCAAAAAAGGAAAATATAAGGTGCTCTGAGAGAGCAAAACAAAGGATCCTGGTTTCAACTTGGGTTCAATGGAAGACTTCCATTAGAAATTAGAATTTAAACAGAGACCTGAAATATTAGCAAATATTTGCAAAAATTAGCAAAGCAAAGGTGGAGAGGAGAAAGAGGCTTTCCTGTGACAGGAACAACTTGTGTGAAGGCCCTGAGGCACAAAAAAAGCTTGGCTACTGATGGGAGTAAAAGCCAGTATAATAGAATATGGTGAGAGGGAGGAAAAGGCATGAGAATCTTGCATGCTATTCAAAGGATTTTGTATTTTATTTCAAGGGCAGTGAGATGCTACTGAGGAACTTTGAGCTGGAGAATGGCATGATCCAATATGATTATAAGAAAATCACTTGGGCCACTGCAGGAAATGGATCCATGAAGGTTATGTTGGTTTATGAAGAGGTCTTAGGAAACCTATGGCTTTATTATCAGTGTAAAAATTACTCAAATTTTGAAAAGCTAGTTTTCAAAAACCAGACTGTGAATTAAGTGATGAATGGGGGGAAAAAAGTTATTGATAAATCAGTATGTTTCTGAATAACCCACTAGACCAGTGCTTCTCAAACTCTAATTGTGCCCCCATGCATCCTACAGTGATTTGGGCAGAGAATGAAAATGTATTCGAAAGCCACCTTGAGGGACTGGGGAGAAAGGAGGAAATATTGGACTTCCCCATCTGGGGAATTCCTGATATCCTCACAAGCAGTAGGGACAACCAATTCTATAGGCTGAGCCCTCGATCTTGGAACTTGCCCCTATGAAACTGATTCTTGCAAAGGAGAGGCTAAGTCTACTTATGATTATGCCTAAGAGTCACCCCAGAGAACCGCTTTTGTTGCTCAGATGTGGCCTCTCTCTCAAAGTCAACTCGGAAGGTGAACTCACTTCCTTCCCAGTACATGGGACGTGAGTACTAGGGGTGTAAATCTCCCTGGCAACATGGGACATGATTCCTTGTGATGAGTCAAGTCCCAGCATCATGGATTGAGAAAGCCTTCTTGACCAAAAGAGGGAAGAAAGAAATGAGACAAAATAAAGTTTTTGTGGCTGTGAGATTTCAAACAGAGTGGAGAAGTTATCCTGGAGGTTATTTTTATGTATTATATAGATATCCCTTTTCAGCATATGGTGTATTTGGAGTGACTAGAGGGAAGTACCTGAAACTGTTGAGCTGTGTTCCAGTAGTCTTGATTCTTGAAGGCGATTGTTTAACTATATAGCTTTTACAATATGACTGTGTGATTGTGAAAATCTTGCGTCTGATGCTCCCTTTATCCAGCGTATGGACAGATGGGTTAAAAAAATAATAATAAGGAAAAGTAAATAAATTAATAAATAATAGGGGGTTACAAGGGGTGAAAAAAATGGGCAGATTGCAATACTAGTGGTCAATGAGAAGGAGGGGTAACGGGTATAGGATGTATGCATTCTTTCTTTTCTCTTTTTATTTCTTTTGCTGGAGTGATGCAAATGTTCTAAAAAGGATCACAATGATAAATACACAACTATATGATGATATTGTGAGCATTGCTTGTATACTTTGGATGGACTATATGGGGCGTGAAGATATCTCAACAAAAATATTTTTTAAAAAACAAAAACTTTAATGTGTGTTCAAATCATGCAGTATTCTTGTTAAAATGCAAATTCTGGTTTAGTATGTCTGAAGTATGGCATTTCTGCATTTGTAACGAGCTCTCATGTGATGCTTATACCACTGGTCCTTGGCTCACGCTGGGAATAGTTGCTTATTGAGCTATATTCTATATTCTAAATTCTGAACACAGTCTATGGAATATATTCTATCTTCTAATGACTGTCAGCTTTCTTACTTGTCTGGCCAATTATCAAAATTCAATATTTAAACGTGGGTGTTTTAGGAGATAAAATTAAAGCTGTAAGAAATGAAACGGAAAGACAGGTCACAAGTGACTTTTCATCTCTTCAGTAAATATTCTGTGTATACTTTATTTACTATCTACCTATCTAATGTGTCTGCCTACTTACCTGCCTGTGTTCAAGGTTCAGATACAGGTTAGAAAGGACTACATGCAATAAAAACTGTCGAAGACAAGTATACAGAAATAGTATGAGGTGCCAAAACTTTACATTTAATATCTAATGAGGTGATTCACATCATTAACTGAGGCTTACTTTGTTCCAAGTACTTCACCTGTTTATTCATTCAATAAGATAGGAACCTGGGAACCCTTAAAGGATAGTTTATTTTCCAAGGACATACAACTCAGCACTAGCTTATTTCATAGCTTACTCTCTTATTTGTTATTTTAATCACTGCTAACTTGTTTGGTGACTACAATCCTAAATGCAAAAAAGTTGAGGCTGCTCTATCTGTGGGTAAAAGCTTTGCAATTCTCTGAAGACTTAATGTCATGTTGTTAGCATTATCTCAATTATTTTATAAGAGTCCTAGATGGTAAATAGTCCTTTTTTTTTTCTTCATTTTTTTGGGGGGTGGGGGTAATACTTTCACTTACAATGCAATTTTTCCTTGTGGCATATCAATCCTGTATCTTAGAAAAAGAATTCAAGTAAAAGGGAATTGTTTGAGAGTATATATTTTTTGGAAAAGACATGGTAGTAAATTTCATGTTGCTCCCTGGGTCTTAAAAAACGAGAGCTAAAATCTGAATTATATTTTTAAATTTCATAAGAAGGAACAAAACCACACAGGGTAATAGCTCCTGTTGATTTGCGGTACCGAGGAAATGACAGGGAATTCCAGAGTCTCATTTGGTAAGAAAGGAAAATGAAATGACTATGAGTAGGGTCTGGTTAGGTACGTTTTATCCAGTTCCAACCAACCAAAGTTACTGGTGTTTTTCCAGACAACGTTGTGTCGTTTGAGGTTTGGTTTGATCCTCCTTCTCGCGATTAAAGAGATTAACATGCTTAATAAACCTTGACTGGGCTTGGAGACTTGCGGAACCGCCCGCTTCCTCGCCATGCAGCTGGCTTTCCCGGTTAGAGCAGGCTTGCGACGTAGGGACAGTGCCAGCGCGCCGGGGCCGGAAACCCTGGAGCGAAGCCAAAGGAAAGTGAAGTTCCCGGTGCTAGCGCGAGTCCCGCTCGGAGAGCCCGGCGCTAGCGCATTCTTCGTGCAGTTATTGGCTGGGACTCTGTGTGCCGCTGTCGGCCAATGAAGACGCGGGAGATCTGGCCCCTGCCCGTCCCCTTTCGGCGCCCCGGGATGAGGCAGAGACTGAACAGCCGGCGAGCAAATCAAAGGCATCCAGAAAGCCATGTCCGACTCAGCGCCCAGCGCCCGAGCGCTAACCCGCTGAAAGTTTCTCAGCGAAATAGCCGGGACGACCTGGACCGCGCTAAGAAGATCTGCTTTTGAGTGAGATGGTCCCAGAGGCCTGGAGGAGCGGACTGGTAAGCACCGGGAGAGTGGTGGGAGTTTTGCTTCTGCTTGGTGCCTTGCACAAGGCTTCCGCCGTCCTTCGCTATGAGATCCTGGAGGAGAGAGAGAAGGGTTTCGCGGTGGGCAACGTGGTCGCGGACCTTGGCTTGGATCTCCGCAGCCTGTCCGCCCGCAGGCTCCGGGTGGTATACGGAGGCAGCCGCAGGTTCTTTGAGGTGAATCGGGAGACCGGAGAGATGTTCGTGAACGACCGCCTGGATCGCGAGGAGCTATGTGGGACCCTGCCCTCCTGCACCGTAACTCTGGAGTTGGTTGTGGAGAGCCCGCTGGAGCTGTTCAGCGCGGAAGTGGTCATCCAAGACATCAACGACAACAATCCCGCTTTTCCTACCCGGGAAATGAAATTGGAGATCAGCGAGGCCGTGGCCCCGGGGACGCGCTTTCCGCTCGAGAGCGCGCACGATCCGGACGTGGGGAGCAACTCTCTACAGGTTTATGAGCTGAGCCGAAACGAGTACTTTGCGCTGCGCGTGCAGACGCGGGAGGACGGCACCAAGTACGCGGAGCTGGTGCTGGAGCGCGCTCTGGACCGCGAGCGGGAGCCAAGTCTCCAGTTGGTGCTGACGGCCTTGGACGGAGGGAGTCCGGCTCGCTCCTCCAGCCTCCCTATTCGTATCGCGGTGCTGGACGCGAATGACAACGCGCCCGCCTTCAACCAGTCCCTGTACCGGGCTCGCGTCTTGGAGGATGCGCCCCCCGGCACTCGCGTGGTGCAAGTCCGTGCAACGGATCTGGATGAAGGCCCCAATGGGGAAATTATTTACTCCTTCGGCAGTCACAACCGCGCCGGAGTGCGGGAACTATTCGCCTTAGACCTCGTAACCGGGGTGCTGACAATCAAGGGCCGCCTGGACTTCGAAGACACCAAACTGCACGAGATTTACATACAGGCCAAGGACAAGGGCGCCAATCCTGAAGGCGCACACTGCAAAGTTTTGGTAGAGGTTGTGGACGTGAATGACAATGCCCCGGAGATCACAGTCACCTCCGTGTATAGCCCAGTTCCCGAGGACGCCCCCCTCGAGACTGTCATCGCGCTGCTCAGTGTGACCGATCTGGATGCTGGCGAGAACGGGCTGGTGACTTGTGAGATTCCACCAGGACTTCCCTTCAGCCTGACTTCCTCCCTCAAGAATTACTTCACTTTGAAAACCAGTGCAGCCCTGGACCGGGAGACGGTGCCCGAGTACAACCTCAGCATCACGGCTCGGGACGCGGGAGCCCCTTCCCTCTCCGCCCTTACGACGCTGCGGGTCCAAGTGTCGGACATCAACGACAACCCTCCCCAATCTTCCCAATCTTCCTACGACGTTTACGTTGAGGAAAATAACCTCCCCGGAGTTCCAATACTAAATCTAAGTATCTGGGATCCCGATGCCCCACAGAATGCTCGCCTCTCCTTCGTTCTCCTGGAGCAAGGAGCTGAAACCGGGCTAGTGGGTCGCTATTTCACAATTAATCGTGACAGTGGCGTGGTATCATCTTTAGTGCCCCTGGACTACGAGGACAGGCGGGAGTTCGGATTAACAGCTCATATCAGTGACGGGGGCACCCCGATCCTGGCCACCAACATAAGCTTGAACATATTTGTCACTGACCGCAATGACAATGCCCCCCAGGTCCTATACCCGCGGCCGGGCAGGAGCACAGTAGAGCTGCTGCCCCGAGGTACCGCTGCCGGCCATCTGGTCACGCGGGTGGTGGGCTGGGATGCAGATGCAGGCCACAACGCCTGGCTTTCCTACAGCCTCTTGGGAGCGCCCAACCAGAGCCTTTTTGCTGTGGGGCTTCACACGGGTCAAGTCAGCACTGCCCGCCCTGTCCAGGACACAGATTTGTCCAGGCAGACTCTCACGGTCTTGATTCAAGACAATGGGGAGCCATCGCTGTCCACCACCGCGACCTTGACTGTGTCAGTAACCGAGGAATCGCCCGAAGCCCGGGCCGAGTTTCCGTCGGGCTCAGACCCCCGGGAGCAGAATAAGAATCTCACCTTTTATTTACTCCTCTCTCTAATCCTGGTGTCCGTGGGGTTCGCCGTTACGGTACTGGGAGTGATCATATTCAAAGTTTACAAGTGGAAGCAGTCCAGGGACCTATACCGAGGCCCAGTGAGCTCCCTGTACCGAACGCCAGGGCCTTCCTTCCACGCGGACGCCGTGCGGGGAGGCCTGATGTCGCCCCACCTTTACCATCAGGTGTACCTCACCACAGACTCGCGCCGCAGCGACCCGCTGCTCAAGAAACCCAGTGCCGCCAGCCCACTGGCCAGCTGCCAGAACACTCTGCGGAGCTGCGATCCGGTGTTCTATAGGCAGGTGCTGGGTGCAGAGAGCGCCCCTCCTGGACAGGTAAGGGTTAGCAAGAGATCCCTGAAATATATTAATGCTTCTTGATTCTTGTACCGTGCTTAGGAAGGTGTCAAGTAGTTGGTTAATGACAAAGATGTCTTCTTGATGATGCATCCCCACTTTCACCTGAGCTTCCTTTAGATGGAACATTGTGCCTTTGTGAGAGGGATGGCCTGGCTAGTCTGTGGTTTGTGGTTTCATTTCAAGATGAAGTTAATTGACACATTTCTCACTCAATTCATACACTCATCACTCACTTGCCATCACAACTAACCAATGTTGCTAAGGAGCCATTAAGCTATAATCCAAGAACTTAACACTCAGAGGTTGGTGTGGTGTCATTTTGCATTGGGGGAAAAAACTGCTGGATACCTCTGACCAGTGACAGCTGCTAGGAATATAAAAACTACCTTTCAAATGATTGCTACATCTTCATTAAAGAATAATCGTTTGCTTGTAATTTTCCTATGCCTTCACAGATCCTATAGTTCATTCTCAAATTATTTGCTATGAAAGAAGTCAAGTTCTAGGCATCCTTTAAATTTTATTTCAAGCACTCTATTGGAAATGCTGTGCACATTACTTACAAAATATTTTTATGTTATAATAGTAATGCATATGCATTGTAGAACATTTTGAAAATATAGAAAAGTATACAATACAAAAGTATAAAGAAAAATTAAAATGACCTATAATTTTTAAACCCAAAGATAACCACCTTTAATTACAAAAGTAATCATTTATTTTGGAAACAAGCCAGATGATCCAAAAGAACACAAAGTACAAAATGAAAGTCTGCTTATGCTTTAGTATCATACTCCATTCTTCCACCATTATTTCCCTAAATAAATACATAATGTGAAAGACTGGTAAATTCGTACCCTTAAAAAGGTAAAACTTTCATTCATTTGGGATGTTGTCCAAGTGATTGCAAGACCTTTACCTTGGAGACAAACTTTCACACACTTCCAATTGTAGGAGAACCACTGTTATTTTGTTACTGACAGGAAATGCATTATTGCTATCAACCCTTGGATTCCACAGTTAGACAAGCTAGGCTCTGCCACTTATCAACCATGAGCCCTCAGCCAAGTTACTTCATCTCCTTTCTAAGCTGTTTTGCATAGGCAAAAATGGAATGTGTTCAATAAATATTAGCTGTTACTATTGTTTTTTGTTAGTTCTTCATCCGTCCCTAGTCTTAAACACAGCTTGAAAATCAGGAAATCTGGGGATAGCCAAAATTGACAAAGTATGAAAGCCAGAGAGAAGCAGCTGCTCCTCTTCTCGGCAGCCTGGTAAACAACTGGCGTTTTCCCCAGAAAGATGTTTGCAAGCTTGGTTGCATGTTGAAATCACTCAGGGATCTGTAAAAAAGTTTTGAAGTTCAGGTCATACCCCAAACCAATCAAACTAATGCATAATTTCAGGGGTGGCATAAGAAGGTCAGTAATTTTTTTAAGGCCCCCAGGTATTCCAATGTGCAATTTATACAGTGTGTGAATTATATGTCAATAAAGCTGTTTAAAAAAATCTAGAGATGGGCGAATCACATACCTGACACAAGAAGGTCAAGACTAGGATGTGTAGGATTAAGGCTCTGTGATACTCTGATTCTAGTCAAACAGCCTGTGTGCCTGTTTGTCTTAGTATGAGTGTGCTAATATAAGGCATCAGATCTGTAAGACGTTTAGTTCTTGGCTATTCAAGACATTGGTAGAGGGCCAGTTTATGGTATGGGGATGACAAACTGGTTGAAAAATCATTTAAGATGTCATAGAAGGAGGCTTCATATTTTGCCAGACTGGGAGTGAAGGTGAGAAACCCTAGTACTGCACATATTAGTTGTTTGGCTTTAAACAAGTCACGTCCCCACTATGAATGCCAGTTTCCTCATCTGTAACATAAAGCTAACGGCTACTTCGCAAAGTTGTTGAGAAAGTGAAAATTAATGCATATAAGGTGCTTTGTACATAACATGTATTCAGTGAATGCTTGCTGAATTGATAAATGATAATCTTAGTAGTTCACCATTTATTGGGTGTCCTTGTAAGTCAGATTCTTTGCTAAGCATTTGTAAAAGATGAAGAGAGAGTCCTTGCCATCAGAGCACACGGGAGAGAAATGGGCGAAAAGCAATGATGTTGGAGGTCTCTAGATACAAGAAGCAGTGGAAACAAAGAGGAAGAAACACCTAAGTCAACCTGGGGAAATCAGGAAAGACTAGAGTGGCGATGATGTTTGCGTTAAGAACTAAAGGTTGAGCAGTAGTTTGTCAAACAGTAAAAGGGAAAAGGGGGTGAGAGGGGGCACTGCAGGAAATTTCATGTAAAGGGAGCATGGTCTTTCCTTATTTTGAGCGTTAAACTGTGCATCTTCGCAGAGGAGGTGGAACAAGCAGACGGGAGGCAGACCCTGATTAGCCTTTAGGCCATTCTAAGGAGTTTCTATTTTATTCCCTATAGATGATAGTCATTGCAGAATTTTGAACAGCCATACATATGATGCCAGCAGTTTTGTTTGTTTTGTTTTGTTTTTAAGAGTGATTACTCTTTTACTCAGTAAGTGAAATGGTTTGGGGATACCAGGACTGGAGACAAAGAGAACATTTCGAAGGCTATGGTGATATTTGAGAAGATTGATAAACACTTGAATCAGCACAGTGCAGCATGGATGGAAATGACTGCAGTAAAATCATCAGGACTTGTTGATTGACATGATACAGGGAGTGAGGGAGAGGAATGAGTCACGGGTGACCCCCAGGAGTCTGATTAAGGCAGCCAGGTGGATGAAGGTGCCATTCACTGACATAGTGAACCCTAGCATAAAACCCTGGTCAATCAGGCTGATCTACAGCCCCATCATTTCCATGGGAGGAGGTTTAGGTGGTTTTACTTATTTATTTATTTTTAATTTGTGTGTGTGTGTGTGTGTGTGTGTGTGTGTGTGTGTGAAAGAACATGGAAATTTGTATTCCTCTGTTTGCGACCATTATATTGTTAGCTGGCCTCACTATAGCCAAAAAGATAATCCTGATGATCAGCAGTCTGGAAAAAAGTCTAGGGAGGGGATAAGAACTCCAAGTTTTGCTGCCAGTTTTGGCAGCCAGGAGTAACCTAGGTGAGGGTTTGGACGAGTTCAGAAATCATGTCCAGATCAGGCTGGAATTTTCTTTTTCTATGCTCTGGTGTGTTTGCCACTCAAACTATAGCCTGCAGGGTGAAATGGGCTCTGTTTCTGTATGTGTGCAAGGTAGTAGCCAGGCTCTTCGGAAGGTTTGAGTAGGGGTGGGGGAGGGGCGAGATCAAGGCTCCAGTTTCAAGGGGCTCCCTGGGGCGAACTGAACAGCTCCCCCTTTTGAAATGGTCTCCGTTGGTAATTAACTGCGTATCAAGCTTATGGTGGTGTCAAATAAAGAGGATTTGTAGGCACAATGCTGTTGGTAGCTGATCCCAGTCATTCAAGGTAGCTGTTAAATCTGTGAATATTAGCATTCTGCCAGGTAATGAGATCCGGTGCTTAGCGCCTCCCAGACGCACTGATTCTTTACTAATTTGGAACATCTCCCTCTCTTGGCTTCCTCCACCCATTTCATATCCTTCCATACTGTCCTTGAAATAAATGAATGGTAATTTAGCGTAGCACTAGCATGTGTCTGAATAAGAGAAATTCGGTTTCTGCCGTGCCTCCTGTTACGATAGAAAGTGTGTGTTGCATAGATTTAATTGGCTACATTAATGTGTAAACCTTTTCTGCAAAGATGGATACATTTCTGTATAAGCTGCAGAGGGGTAGAGTTTTGAATATATGGCAGTGCTTCTAATTAGCTGTTGCTCTCACACAGTCAGACCGAGGCCAAAGCTACTCATTTAGAATACTGGGTGATGACAATACTGGCTGGAACAAAGTGACCAGTCTCAAATGGCTACTCACTCTCTGGGCTGCAGGTTGCTAGGGTTCTGGCTGTCGCTGTCTCCTTCTGCCTTCCCCGCCCCCCGCCCCCCAGAGGGGCGGGGTAGATTGGTCTATTAGAAAAAAACAAACAAATATACATGTTGTGTGCCTCTCCGCAAAACTAATAACCATGGATGGAATGCTGTTGAGCAGGAGGAAGACGAAAGACAGGGTTTTTTTTTCTTTTTCTTTTTCTTTTTTTTCCCCCCAATGCTGCGACGCATTAACCCTGCTGCTATTGGGACGTTCTCTGCTCAGCCTATTGGCTGAGCCCAGGAGCCGCTGTCTGCCAATCGGGTGGTGAAAGGCAGACAAATCTACCCCGCCACCAGCAAAAAACGGCGCGTAACCCTTGCGGCGCCGGCCGAGCCGCGCCAGAGGTGGCGCGGGAAAGGGAGATCGGTGTCTCCAGCTGCTGTGGCCGTTTGGGGCGGGTTGGCTGCTTCGGCTTCTCAGCACACGTAGACAGCTAGCGGGTGGCAGCAATGCTCTACAAGGTGAGAAGCTGGGTGGCAGTTTGGCGGGGGGTTACCCTTTTGTTCCTCTTTTGCCACCTGGGTTACGTTTGTGGGCAGATCCGCTACCCGGTCCCAGAGGAGTCACAGGAAGGGACTTTTGTAGGGAATGTCGCCCAAGATTTCCTGTTGGATACAGAGAGTCTGTCAGCTCGCAGGCTGCAGGTCGCGGGAGAGGTGAACCAAAGACACTTCCGTGTGGATTTGGACAGCGGAGCCCTGCTCATCAAGAATCCAATTGATCGAGAGGCACTGTGTGGGCTCAGTGCTAGCTGCATCGTGCCCCTAGAGTTTGTAACCGAAGGGCCTTTGGAGATGTACCGAGCGGAGGTAGAAATTGTAGATGTGAATGATCACGCCCCCCGATTTCCTCGGCAGCAGCTGGACTTGGAAATTGGGGAGGCAGCTCCTCCAGGACAGCGTTTCCCCTTGGAAAAGGCTCAGGATGCAGATGTGGGGAGCAACTCCATCAACAGCTATAGACTGAGCTCCAATGAGCACTTTGCACTGGATGTCAAGAAGCGCAGCGACGGCAGCCTCGTCCCAGAGCTGCTCCTGGAGAAGCCCCTGGATCGGGAGAAGCAATCTGACTACCGCCTGGTGCTGACTGCTGTGGACGGAGGGAACCCCCCGAGATCTGGCACAGCGGAACTCCGGGTGTCGGTGCTGGATGTGAACGACAACGCCCCAGCCTTCCAGCAGTCCAGCTACAGGATCAGCGTGTTGGAGAGCGCACCGGCTGGCATGGTTCTCATCCAGCTCAACGCCTCTGACCCAGACCTGGGTCCCAGTGGTAACGTCACCTTTTCTTTCAGTGGCCACACCCCTGATCATGTGAGAAACCTCTTTAGCCTGCATCCCACAACTGGAAAGCTTACCCTGCAGGGACCCCTTGACTTTGAGAGTGAGAATTATTATGAATTTGATGTGCGCGCTCGTGATGGGGGCTCTCCAGCGATGGAGCAACATTGCAGCCTTCGTGTGGATCTTCTGGATGTAAATGACAACGCCCCCCACATCACAGTGACTTCAGAGCTTGGAACTCTCCCAGAGAGCGCAGAACCTGGCACCGTGGTGGCACTCATCAGTGTGCAGGACCCCGACTCTGGATCCAATGGAGATGTGAGCCTCCGTATTCCCGACCACCTGCCATTCGCCCTCAAGTCTGCCTTCAGGAACCAGTTCTCCCTGGTGACTGCTGGGCCCTTGGACCGAGAGGCCAAATCCAGCTTTGACATCATGGTCACTGCTTCTGATGCTGGGAGCCCTCCCTTGAGTACTCATAGGACTATTTTCCTCAACATTTCAGATGTGAATGATAACCCACCATCTTTCTTCCAGAGGTCACATGAGGTGTTCGTGCCGGAGAACAATCGCCCAGGGGACCTGCTTTGCTCCCTTGCAGCCTCTGATCCAGACTCCGGTTTGAATGCACTTATCTCCTACTCTCTCCTAGAGCCCAGAAACCGAGATGTGTCTGCTTCCTCCTTCATCTCTTTGAACCCCCAGACAGGAGCTGTCCATGCAACTCGGTCCTTTGACTATGAGCAAACGCAGACACTGCAGTTTGAGGTGCAGGCGCGAGACCGGGGCAACCCACCCCTTAGCAGTACTGTGACAGTTCGTCTATTCGTGCTGGACCTCAATGACAATGCCCCAGCCGTGCTCCGCCCTCGGGCCCGGCCTGGCTCCTTATGCCCCCAAGCACTGCCTCCTTCAGTGGGTGCTGGCCACCTAGTCACAAAGGTGACCGCTGTGGACTTGGATTCGGGTTATAATGCTTGGGTTTCCTATCAGCTCCTGGAAGCCCCAGACCCTAGCCTGTTTGCCGTCTCTCGCTATGCTGGAGAGGTGCGGACCGCTGTCCCCATCCCAGCTGACCTCCCGCCGCAGAAGCTGGTCATCGTGGTGAAGGACAGTGGCAGCCCACCACTCTCTACCTCTGTCACTCTCCTGGTGTCCTTGGAGGAAGACGCGCATCCGGTTGTCCCGGACCTTCGAGAATCTTCAGCCCCAAGGGAAGGAGAATCCCGTCTGACCCTCTACTTGGCTGTATCTCTGGTGGCCATCTGCTTCGTCTCCTTTGGCTCCTTCGTGGCACTGCTCTCTAAGTGTCTGCGTGGGGCTGCCTGCGGAGTGACCTGCTTTCCTGCTGGCACCTGTGCCTGTCTCACTCGATCTCGAAGGAGGGAGGGGCTTCCTCCTTCCAATGGGATCCTCCGAATCCAGCTAGGGTCAGATGATCCTATCAAGTTTGTTGATGTGGGCGGCCATTCTCATGGCTGTACACCCTTGGCTTCTGCACCCACTCGGAGTGATAGCTTCATGATGGTGAAGTCACCCAGTGCGCCTATGGCAGGGGAGCCTGTTCGCCCAAGCTGCCCACCCTCTGATCTTCTCTATGGGCTAGAGGTGAGACCTTCGCAGGCTCAGCCAATGCCTGAGGGTTGTTCTGATCTAGGCATATGGCTGGACTGTGTCCCAGAGAGTATTGGTCTCTCTGCGAGAGCCCATAGTGGTGTCACCATTTTTGTGAGTAACTATGTGGTAGATGCTGTGCTTTAGAAGTGTTTTGTGAATTAACCAGGGAGTTGTCACAGATTGGCACTTGGAGGTGGGTTGTGCCCATGTCTGAAATAAGAAATGAAAGTAATTGGTGACCAATTGGTGAGCCAAATTACTGTGAAAGCATGCTGCTGGCAGGTGGGAGCATAGAAAGTTAGAATGCACAAGGAGAGAATGCATGGGTCAATCGCCTTAACCCAGGTGGCTGCTTTCTTTACTTTTCCTAAAGATGGTGGATGGGGAGGGGGGCAGGTTCTGAAGTATCTTGACTCCGGGTTGCTATTTCCCAAAAATGGATTGAAGGAGACTGATGAGATCTTTACCTCCACGGCATCTAGTCCTTCCTAACCTACTAGCAAGGGAACTCTCTCTGCAACACAGCAGAGAGCACGAAGAGGAGCTTGCCAAGGGAGTAGAGAGGCACCAATCAAGGTAAATAGCAGAGATCTTTTGGTCCAGATCTTCAGAATTCCCAGTAAAGTCCCTCCTGGGATTTGAAGTAGATGCAGCAGATTGAAAGGAGGGGCTTCACCTCTTTGGGAAAAGAGCAATGAGTGGAATCACTTAATGTCAGAAAACTGGTTTACGGCCGAGGAATTCATAGAGGTGACCATTTGGGGAGTCTTTAACTAGAGTCCTCCTGAATTGGTGAAATTATAAAGCCTGGAGACCAGGTCCCCTCCTGGGTGGTCTGCCTTAGCCCCAGAAATGTCCTCCCTCCTTGTAAGCAGTGACCTATATTCCATAGCACAAGTCTGGAGTCTCAGAAAAGCTGAGTCCTGTAGCCATCATCTGACATTAAGATTTTCCTCAGAATATTGCTGGAGACTCAGAGCAAAATGTTTCGGGGTCCTAACAAATCTTTTCTCTCACCTTAGCAGCGTTTGGCAGGCTGGGGGCGGGAGAGGGAACACATGGGTTTTGCCTTTCCCAGAAGGACGAATTTTGTGGATTCAAGAAAGTGGTGGAGACTTCTGAAGTCATGCGGGAAGTTGCTGGGGCAGAACCCTGAGGAGATTTGTACCACTTTGTCTTCCCTGCTGAGCACCATCTGAGGCTGTCAAACTTGGCTGCCAAGGGGTCTGAATCAACCTGCAGCGCGAAGTGAGTGGGGAAGTGGAAGGCTTCTGTGGCACAGACTTGCAGCGCCTGTTCCTAAGGTTTCCAGCACTGAGGAGACTTCATAATTGGTTGAGAGCAGACAGACTTTGGGGCCAATCAGACTCGGAGCCGAGGTGGGGAATCTGCTCTTCCTGCCTGCCTCTCCTCCCCCAGCTCCGACTCAGAGTCGCTTCCCCTCCCCACCACCCACCCCCGCCATTTGGTGACTAAGAAGAACTGCTGCAGACAGGCAAACCTCGGAGCAGTTTTTAAGAGGCTGGAGGGAGACATAGAGATTTCAGCTTCTGCATTGCAAGATCTGAATCTACCTTGGAGACAGGACAGCACTGTCCAGGAAGGGACTTCTAGGTCATGGGGCCTAGGTCACCCCCACAGCTCGCTGGGAAATGGCAAGTGCTGTGCATGTTGTCCGTGTGCTGCTGGGGCTGGGTGTCTGGGCAGCTTCGCTACTCCGTGGTGGAGGAGTCCGAGCCGGGGACGCTGGTGGGGAATGTTGCTCAGGATCTGGGCTTAAAGGTGACAGATCTGTCAAGCCGCCGACTGCGGTTGGGCTCCGAGGAGAATGGGCGCTATTTTTCCCTGAGCTTGGCTAGTGGTGCTCTGGCAGTGAATCGAAAGATTGACCGTGAGAGCCTGTGTGGAGCCAGCACCAGCTGCCTGCTGCCAGTGCAGGTGGTGACCGAACACCCCCTGGAGCTGGTCCGTGTAGAGGTAGAGATCCTGGATCTCAATGACAACTCTCCCAGCTTTGCTACCCCTGAGCGAGAGATGCGCATCTCAGAATCAGCTGCGCCTGGGGCACGATTCCCACTGGATAGTGCCCAGGATCCAGATGTGGGCACCAATACCGTGAGCTCCTACACCCTGAGCCCCAGCAGCCACTTCTCTCTGAATGTGAAAACCCTAAAAGATGGGAAGTTGTTCCCAGAGCTGGTGTTAGAGAAGCAGCTGGACCGGGAAGCCCAGGCAACACATCAGCTGGTGCTCACTGCTGTGGATGGGGGCACCCCGGCCCGCTCGGGGACCTCCCTCATCTCTGTCATCGTGCTGGACATCAATGACAATGCTCCAACCTTCCAGTCCTCAGTTCTGCGCGTGGGACTTCCTGAGAATGCACCCGTGGGGACACTGCTGCTCTACCTCAATGCCACTGATCCAGACGAGGGCACCAATGGCCAATTAGACTATTCTTTTGGGGACCACACATCTGAGGCAGTGCGAAATCTCTTCGGTCTCGACCCTAGCAGTGGGGCAATCCACGTGTTGGGGCCTGTAGACTTTGAGGAGTCAAGTTTCTATGAAATTCACGCAAGAGCCCGTGACCAGGGGCAGCCTGCCATGGAGGGCCACTGTGTGATTCAAGTGGATGTGGGAGATGTCAATGACAATGCCCCAGAGGTGCTCCTGGCCTCTTTGGTCAACCCTGTCCTGGAGAACACTCCAGAGGGCACAGTAATAGGGTTGTTCAATGTGCGAGACCGAGACTCAGGTAGAAATGGTGAAGTGAGCCTTGATATCTCTCCGGACCTGCCATTTCAGATTAAGTCTTCTGAGAACCACTACTCCCTGCTGACCAGTCAGCCGTTGGACCGAGAGGCCACAACACACTATATCATCGAGCTGCTGGCCAGTGATGCTGGCTCGCCTCCCCTGCACACACATCTCACCATCACACTCAACATTTCAGACGTGAATGACAACGCACCACACTTTGCCCAGCAGCTCTACACTGCTTACATCCCGGAAAACCGGCCCCCAGGCTCCCTTCTCTGCACCGTGGTTGCCTCGGATCCAGACACTGGGGATAATGCCCGCCTCACCTACTCCATCATAGGGAGCCAGATTCAGGGAGCCCCGGCCTCCTCCTTCGTATACGTCAACCCTCAGGATGGGCGAGTCTTTGCCCAGCGGACCTTTGACTACGAACTGCTGCAGATGCTGCAGATTGTGGTGGGGGTCCGAGACTCCGGCTCTCCCCCACTGCATGCCAACACGTCCCTGCATGTGTTTGTCCTGGATCAGAATGATAATGCCCCAGCCGTGCTGCACCCACAGCCCGGCCGAGAACTCTCAGCCCCCCAGCGTCTCCCTCGCTCTGCTCCTCCTGGCTCCTTGGTCACCAAGGTGACAGCCGTGGACGCTGATGCGGGCCACAATGCATGGCTGTCCTATTCGCTGTTGCCACAGTCCACAGCCCCGGGACTGTTCCTCGTGTCTGCGCACACTGGTGAGGTGCGTACGGCCCGGGCCTTGCTGGAGGATGACTCTGACACCCAGTGGGTGATGGTCCTGGTGAGGGACAATGGTGACCCTTCACTCTCCTCTACAGCCACGGTGCTGCTGGCTCTAGAGAACGAGGACCTGGAGGAGATGCCCAAATCCAGTGACTTCCTCACACACCCTCCAGAGCGGTCAGACCTTACCCTGTACCTCATTGTGGCACTAGCGGCCGTTAGTCTGTTATCCTTAGTCACCTTCACCTTTCTGTCAGCCAGGTGCCTTCGAGGGCACGCAGATGGGGACGGGGGTGGGAGCCAGTGCTGCGGGCGCCAGGACTCTCCCTCCCCGGACTTCTATAAACAGTCCAGCCCCAACCTGCAGGTGAGCTCGGATGGCACGCTCAAGTACATGGAGGTGACGCTGCGGCCTACAGACTCACGTAGCCATTGCTACAGGACGTGCTTCTCGCCAGCCTCGGATGGCAGTGACTTCACCTTTCTAAGGCCCCTGAGCGTCCAGCAGCCCTCGGCTCTGGCGCTGGAGCCTGATGCCTTCCAGTCCCGCTGCAGTACGTTGCCGGCGCGGAGCCAGGTGAGGGGCTTGGCTCAGCCGGGGTCTGCGGTGGGGACGGCGTTGGAGAAGCCACCCGTCCACATAAGGGACTCTGAACTTGCATCCTCTCCTCTCCGGCTGGCTGCGCTCCACCCAACCTGCGGGGCCGTTCGGACTGACTGCACGGAACCAGAGGCGCGGTGGAGGAGGCGGGGATGGGGCTCTGAGCGCCGGGAGATGGGGTTTGGCCCGGCGAGGGGAGGGCAGGTGCGAGCGACCCCCACCGCAGTCAAAAAGGCTGAGGGTCCAGGCTGATCCCCCAGCCCGAGGTTCCCGTGAATTTCTGGTCACTTCCGCGGGGGGCCGGGGTTGGGGGTGGGAGGGCATCACAGACCTAGGCTTGCAGACGGCCTCCTGGGCGCCGGCCCGCGCGGCCAGTTCTTACTTAAGTTTTCTCTTAACGTTTCAACCCACTCCCACGACCTGTGACTTCGCTGTTATCCTCAGTCCTCCCCTGTGTGCCCCCCATCACCCTCCCGCATCGGTGAGACAGGACAGAGGAGCGCGCAGGGCTCAGCGTGCCCTCCCCGCAGTCACGGGGCACACGCGGCGCGCGGGCTGCCCACGCCTCCCGAGCACGCCCATGCACCAGCCTTACCGCCTGCTGCCGCCGCCAGGTTCCCGCGGGCCGTCCCCGTCCCACCCGCAGCTGTCCTCCCACGCGCCGCCCGCCTCACTGGGGCGCACCGCTGGCTGAGCGCTCGCTGGTGAGGATCCCGAGGTCGCGGCCGCGCAGCTCCTGGCGAGGACTCGGGGGCTCCTGCTCCCACTCCCGCGCTCTCCCCCGCCCCGCCCCGCCCGGGGCTGGAGGGGCTCGCCTCGGCGCTGGCCTGAGCGGGCTGCTGCTTCCGGGCGGCGGGAGCGACTCTGGACGCTGAAGGCGCGGGGCGAGCCGGGACTCGACGACCGCGGGCCCCCGGATCGGGCTGGGCCTCTGCCTGGGGCTTCTCGTCCCTGGTCCAGCAGCTGAGCCGCCCTGTGGCCCGGCAGGCAGCAGGGCCCGGCCTGGGAAGAGCGGGCAGGCCTCCGTAGGAGAGGTAGCCCCGGAACCGCAGCGGCACCAGCACCCCAGTTCCTCCCATGACACGTGGGAGCCTGCAGCACCCAGCGCTGGATGCTCAGAGATCAGCTTTTGGCTCCGTCGTGACCCTAATGTGTCAGGCAATCTAGGGTCAGGGCCTTGGGGAGGAGGGGTGTGACAAAGGTTTCTGAGACTCCACGAAGTTCTTCCTCCTCTGGCAGATGGAAAGCCATAGTTCTCCCACCTTCCTGGGGGCCATCATGTACGGGAAAACTTTAATAGTAAAAAGCACAAGTGTTCACAATCCTGGGAACTTTTATTCAAAAAACAGCTAATCACCAGTCTGCCGCTACCAAATAAGAACTGTATTTTGAAAAAGCACCCCCAGGTAATTCTGAGAGCTGATAGCCGGAGCCCTACCCCACACCTCCTTTGAGAACCACAGCATCTCATTTGCTTTCCCAAGAGTGTGGTTGCGAGGTACTAGCATCCGCATCTTATAACTTGGTTTCACAAGGGGTCAAATGAGAGTAAATGATAAAGGGTCTAACCTAGGTGTGTCTAACCAGATTTTGGCATCCTCAGTCACTTGGCATTTGGAACTTGTAAAAGCGAGGACAGAGGGAGGGTTTTGCCTCTGCTTGGATGGGGAAAGATGGGGTTCTTTCCCTTTTAGGGCCATACATGTGGAGAAAGACTTTCTGGGACTCATCATCCCAGAGCAGCCCTCGCTGAACAAATTTGGACCCGCCGTCCTGATGTAGGCTGTGAGTTTTGCCCAGCGACTTTCCGCCTCCAGTCTGTCGTGGTCCCTGCATGTCAGTGCAGATGCTGCTGTGTCTATAACACAGTGGCTGAGGGCTGGTCATCCTAAGGTCCTTCCCCCCCAGCAACCCCTAAAAGTTCAGTGGTGACTCCTGCTGCAGCTGGGATGCTGAGGGTTCTAGGTTCTGCCCCCGTTGCTGTCACCTGTGAGCCTTGGGAAGAGACATTTGGCAGCCTGGTCCTTCCTTCTTCCCGGTGTAATTGGAGATGCTCACGCTTCCCTACACTCCTCAGAGTCAGTGTGAGAATCCATTACCAGCACACCCCAGAACCAGTGAGGAGGTGGCTCTAGGAGAGCTTCGTGAGTGTGTGATGAGGTAACACACCCTCTGGAAAGAATGAGAAGACCTTAGGAGCGAGGTGGCTGCGGAGAACCCCATACCTTCCACCATGTGGGCGATGGCTGCAGATCAGGCCCTGGAAACCCTGGAGACTTTGCTGGCTCTGCCTGGAGGCTGTGGGAGCTTGATCCCTGCTGGGCTCCATCCCAGCAGTTTCCTCCGTCCCAGACAGAGTGGCCTTGTTCTCTCCTCCTTAGGGCCCATTATCTGGCAGAGTTCTGTGGGTGAGAGGTGTCCCGGGGCTTGGATGCCCTGCAAAGGCCCAGTCTGGCATAACTCCTAAATTAATAATGTGTTTAGCTGTGGGAAGGGATCCTTGAGGGCCAAGGGTCTCAGGCTTTCTGAATGTATTACTGCACAACCTGGCACAAAAAGGGTTACCCCGGGCAGCAGCCATCTTGCTGCAGAGGATGCTTTGTTCCCAGCTGAGGAGCTGAATCCATTCATTCTAGGGCTGGTGGAGTTCCCATCTGAAAGCCCCCTCTGCCACTCTTGGGGACCTTTTCTGCATCCACCCCCCACAGGACACATTTTGCAGCCCTTGAATTTCAGCTCCGATGTGCTGAGTCTGGGGGGAGGGAGGAAGGGGCCATTTCCACCGCAGAGGAATCTGAGCTTGCTCAGTGTGCTCAGATGAAGTGCTCTTTTATTCCTTTGTCCCCATGCCTCAGACCTCTGAGACCTGAGGTGTGTTCTGTCTTTGGAGATGTGTCTATCCCTCCCCCACTTTATCCCATTTTCTTCCCAGTCCTGCAGCTGCTCTGTGCCCACTCCCCTTCTCCCCTCCAGCCCGTCCCCAGGGGCTCAGGTGACATTGTGACTCCTCATGAGTACTCAGCCCCTTTCCTTCTGTTTTTTCCACAGCAAGCCCCACCCAACACGGACTGGCGTTTCTCTCAGGCCCAGAGACCTGGCACCAGCGGGTAGGTGACTGACTCCCGACCCACCCTCTTCCCCGCCGCATTTTCTCAGTGGTGACGTGGGAGGGGATGGGGGAAGGGCTCAGCATTTGCTATAAATGTCTTCTTCCCTCAGCTCAAGATTTCAGGGGGTTTGGGTATATTTGGGGCTGACTCACAGACCCCAGAAGGAGCAGGTGCCTACCCTGACTATTTTGGAAGCTCACTGCACATACTCCCCCCTCCCCGCACCTCCGCCCCCACCCCCGCCCTTCTCCCGTCACGCACACGCCTCTCCTGTCGCCTGCAGGCTCTGGGGGGCAAGCGATGGTCTTAAGATGGGCTCTGGGTGAAGGGCAGGCATCTTATACCCATCTGCTGCCCATGCCTCTCTCCTCTGGGTTGGGCTGGGCTCCATCCCAACCTGGGGTTCAGGCAGAGAAACACGGACTGGGGGAGGCTGTGAGCGCAGAACCCCCTCCAGAGGCTGACACAAGGAGTGGAGGCAGAGGGGACACGGTCGGGCAGCTGTGAGGACAGTGGCGACTGCAGAGCCGGGGATGGGGCTGCCGAGGGCGAGGGGCAGGTTTCCCTCCTCCTGCCCCTCCTCCAGGCCACCCTCTGGCTTCCACTTGTCCTGCCCTCTCTGCCTGCAGGTCTTTCATCTCTGCCCTTTTCTTGAGTCTGTGTGTCTGTCATTCTCTGCTCTTTGATTCCTTTTCTCGGTCTCTATCTCCGTTTGCACCTCTGCCTCTCCCTCTCGGTCTCTATCTCAGCTGGACTTTATTGCTGCATCTTGGTCCCTACATTTGCATTATTGCCTCGCACTGGGCCTGGCAAGGCGTAGGTGCTCAATAAATGTGGAATGAATGAATAAATGTGACTCTCCCTTAGTCTCAGTCTCTGTTTCTCCTTTCTCTCTGTCCCTGCCTCTCTTTCACCTCTTTTCTGTCTCCCCTTCTTTCATCCTTTCCTAGTGTACTTGTGTTCTGTCTTTGGTCTCTTTATTTTTTTTGTCTCACTCCCTCTGTTTTCCCCTCTGTTCTTAGCTTCTCTGTGTCTCTTTCTTTGTCTCTGTCTCTCCATATACCTCTCCATGTCTGTCTGTCTTTCCCTGCCTTTCTTGAGTCTCTTTCTCTGTTTCTTTCTTTCTCCATTCTTCCTCTTTTCCTGTCTTTTACTCTGTGCCCCTGTGCCTCTCTGTGTCTCATTTCTTTGTGCTTCTGGGCAAGCCAGCACACACATGCGCCCCCCACATGCTCTCTCCACACACACACACACACACACACACACACACACACACATGACCCTCACACCCGGACTCCACCACCCACTCTCCCACCCAGGCTGCTCCAGCTGTTCTTTTTAATCGGAATGAATTCCTGCTGAGACAGGAACCCCCTGCGGGTGGCGGGGGAGGGGAAACTTCAGCCCGAAAGACCTTCATTGGTTTGGGGACAGTGGACTGGCTCTGGGCCAGGCCTCTCTGTTAGAAGTCAGGAGCCTGGAGGATTCCAAGGAGCCCGGGGAAAGAGGGAGGGCTGGAGCTCGGCCGCCTTCCCCTGCCTCCTCGCTGGCTGGTGGGCTCTTACAGCCCACATTTCCCCAGATACTACCACGCTGAGCTTTGGAGCTTTCCTCTGTACCCCTGCCCCTGCCTCCCCACACAGGAACCCAGGAGGCTTGGTATACCAGGGAGACTCCAGCTCCCCGGCGGGCGTGCGCATCCGGATCTCAGAGCACTTCCTAAAAGCTCCTGGAAGCCGGTGAATCGGAAGGCTTAGGTTGCCCATGCCCCCAACTTGACCTCAGCTGCCATCCCCTATTCCCCGCCCCCTGGCCTGGCCAGCCTTTCTGTGGGTTCTCCATTAAGTCACTCATATATTCATTTATTTATCCAACAGATAGTTATTGAGCATCTATTATGAGCCAGGCCCTGTGCTAGATACTGGCCTATGAGAATGAACAAGCCGACACGATCCCTGAACCTGTAGGGCTTCCAGGACAGCAGGAGAAACAGATAAATGACAACTGATTAGTTGTTATCTAAAACACACAGACACACACAACAAGCAAACAAAAAAAACCCATCTAGTTACAAAGCGTAAGTGCTGAGAAGAAGAGGGTAATGGGGAAAGGGGTTCAGGGATGGCTTCTAAGAGTAGGTGACATTTGAGTTGAGGTGATGATAATAAGTACTAGGCAATTTGTCTGCCCTTTACCCACTCTCACCTCAGGCCACACACTGGCCCTGGAGCAAAATTCAGTATTGAATTCTGGGAGCCTCTGGGAGCGCCCCCAGTTGTCTCTGATATACCCTCTGCCTTACCCCTTCCTCAAGTACTGTTTCATCAGTTGAAAGCCTTGGTGACCTGGAAAAGGTGTGGGAGCTCTTGGAGAGATGGAGGAGAATGCACAGGAGCTGTCACTGCCTCAGTTAGCTTGAGGGGACTAGAACTGACATTTCTCATTCAGCCTCAGGGTGCCCAAGGTGAACTGTGTTAGGGTCCAGTCCAGCGAATTCCCTCCCCCATTCATTCAGCAGACATTTATTAAGCACCTACTGTAGGCCAGGCAGTATTCTAGGTATGGGGGATTCAAAACAGACATGACCCCTGCCCTCCAGATTTATAGTCTGTTGAGGGAGACAGATAGTAACCAAATAATCACAAAAATAAATGTAAGATTGCAGCCACTGTAAGTGCTGTGAAGAATAATACTGGGTACTGAGGGGATACTAGGGATATGACTCAGTCAAGGAGCAGGAAGCACATCCAGAAAGAAAGGAGATCGTGCTGAGATATGAAGGATGAGTCTGAATTAACCAGGTGAAGAAAAGAAGGAAAAGCATTCCAGAGGAGGCGAGAGTATGTGCAAAGGTCCGGTGGTGAGGCCTTTTGGGATAAACAAAATGCCATTCTGATGATTAAGCTGGAGTGAGGTGATTAAGGGGAGAGATTTCTCTTATTTAACCTACCCCTGGTTCCAGCCCTCCCTTGCCTTTGTGTCCCATTCCTTCCCCATCATCTTTTTCCCCCCTTTGGGTGCATGGTCCAGGAATTGAACCCCGGTCTCCTGCATGGAAGCTGAGCATTCTACCACTGAACCACCCACGCTCCCCCTTCCCCATCATCTTGCCCGCTGCAGTTCAGCCCGGTCTGGTCTGGCACACCAGGTTCAGAGCAAGGCTAGTGTTGAGTTTTCAGTAAACCTAGTTTAAGTTCGAGCCAGTTCTGGGTCTCCCTGCCTAGGCGACAGGGACAAAGACCCATGATTTGAAATACCAGAAAGTACCTGCTTGCCAAGTGTTCCTCCTGTCCAGGCCACCCCTTCTCAGGTATCCTTTTGGCTTCCGATCCCAAAGCCCTCGTCCCAAGCTCTGAGCCCTGCAGGCCAGTTCTCCCTTCTCAAGCTATGACGCAGGCCCAGCCCTGTCTCTGTTCCCAGCCTCTGCACGAAGGAGAGAGTCTCCATGCGCCTTCCCCAGGCCTCCACCCTGCCTCTCCTTCCATGGTGCCTCACCATCTTTCCAGTGCTGGATCTCCTTCTGTTCCCCCTCCTCTGAGAGACCCTACCCCTCCTCTTCCTCAGTTCGGGCCAAGTTGTTCAACAAACAACAATTGGCGATTTAATTTTTCTCTGCTTACAAAAGAATACATGCTCATTACAGAAACTTGACAAATAGAAAAAAAAATTAAGGGAAAATCACCCTTAATTTCAGAACCCAGACAGAACCTCCACTAACCTATTTTTAATATGGAAAATTTCAAATAAATACAGGAGTAGAGAGAATGGTATGATGAGCCATTATCCAGCTTCGGCACATGTCCTGTCTTGGTTCACTTATCTCCCCACTGTCATCCCCACCTTGGATGATTTTGAATCAAATCCCAGATGCCACATAATTTTATCTGGAGTGTTACTATTCACTTTTACTTTTTTTTTTTAATTAAATCTTTTGCTGCAATTTTACTGAGATGTATTCACATACCATATAATCCATCTAAAGTATATAATCAGTGGTTCATAGTATATCATCATATAGTTGTACCTTCATCACCACAATCAATTTTAGAACATTTTCATTACTCCAAAAAAAAGAAATAAAAATTAAAAATAAAACCCCCTAACATCCCATACCCCTTATCCCCCCACCCATTATTATTATTTTTTGTCTTTATTTCATTACCCACCGACCCATACACTGGATAAAGGGAATGCCAGTCACAAGACTTTTACAATGACACTGTCACAAGAGAACAGCTATTTAGTTAGATAATCATTAGCAACGATCTAGGCTACTGGATGACAGTTCAACAGTTTCAGGTATTTCCTTCTGGCTATTCTAATACACCAGGAACCAAAAAAAGAAGTATCTGTCTGATGAGTCAGGGGTCATAATCATTTGTCACATCCTAATTTCTCAGTTATGCCTCCTCCCTCTCATTTGAGCATTCTCTCACTCTCCAGGGACATCTGGGTAATGTCTTAGAGAACCTGGGATCTCTGGGTTTCAGGGATTTTCTAGCATAGGAACAATCTGGAGGCTTTACATTTCTGAAAAAACAAACTTACTAAGAAAAACTTTTATGGAGTCTTAGATAGAGACTCTTTATCTTTAATAGTAATAATTCCTTTTTAAAAACACAAGTGCTAAAAGTAATTTTAATAGATAGTCATTCCCTAATATCATCATGTATCTAGTATGTGGTCACATTTCCTCAATTCCCAATCTGCCTCTTTCTTTTTTTACAGTTAATTCCTTTGCATGGGTATCCAAATTGAAGTACCCTTTACATGTGATGTCTCTTAAGTTTTTTTAATCTCAATGTTTCCCCTCCATCTTTTGTTTCTTTTCAGTTTATTCATTGAACATTAACCTTTGACATTTTCATATATATCTTTCTCAACTTTTCCCTCTGCGTAGGTGAATGACATGTGCAGTTTTCTTTATTTTAAAAAAGCTTATTGCCTAAATAAATTATTCAGAAGTTAGGTTTCCATACTTAGATCAGCGACTTTTATTCCCGTTCACTTTGTATAGTTCTTACCAGTTTTTTTTATTAGCAGTAATTGAGAGTATTGTCGCCTGCTTTTTTCCCTTTGTAGTATATCCTGAGACTTCCCCCATGCCAGTAATAATAAATGAATTTAAAAGTCATTTAATTATTGCTTCATGGCCCATAATATGGACATATGTCTCATATCCACATTATGCAGGGAGCGGGTCACTGTATTCCGGCCTGGGGTGCTCCCTCACCCACTGCAGGACCACTGGCACAGCAGCATCTTAGGGCAAGAACCGCATCTATCTGGGTGGGCCATGGTGGCTTAGCAGGCAGAGCTCTCGCCTGCCATGCCAGAGACCTGGGTTCGATTCCCAGTGCCTGCCCACGGACAAAAAAAAAAAAGAACCGCATCTATCATCTCTTAAATCCTAGGGCCCGGCCCGGGCACTGGCACGTAGTGGGTGCTTGGAAATGATCAATTAACCGTAGCCCATTTCCTATACTTTTACTTCTCACTGTTACCCCAATCCTGGAAGAATCCCCTCTTCCTGCTGCTACCCACTGGCTGAAGTCCGGTGTGCTGTCATGAGTCAGAGCACAGATGAACTTTGGAGTCACATTAGGTCTCTTTTCAAGTTGCAGCTCTGCAGTCACCAGCTTTGGTTTTGGGAAAGTCTCTCAACCTCTCTGAGCCCTGGGTCATCTATTGGAAAATAGGGATAATCGTGGCTCTTCTATTTAGCCGGGTTGTTATGAGACTGAAATGATGGGCAATGTGTATAATCAGAAGAACCCAGTGACGAGAGAGTCAGAAACTCTCTACCAAGGGTTAAAAAAGCAGCCCCTCCCTCTCCATCTCTTGCCTAGCTTCAAAGAGTTGACCGCCTGCCCCGTTTGGCCTCTAGCTTTCAGTTCTACCCTTTCCCAAGCATCTTCCTTGAACTCCGTCCAGTTGTCCTTCCATGCCCCCTTCCCACTCACCTCTATTTCTTCCACGCCATCACCCCGTAGGCTGTATCCTCCTAACCGCTATCTACCCACAGCCCCAAAGCTCTTTCCTGCCCCCCACTCCTGCCCGCCCCACTTGATCCCCATTTGGGCAGGCCCAGAGTGAGCCCAGTCTTGCTGGATGTAAGGACCCCTGGGTTTCCACGGAGACAGAGGTGCCTGGGGCCCCCTCACCGGAGTCTGGTCCTCCTGGGAGTAACCCCACCCTCAGTCCTGTTGTTACACAGTAGCAAGAG
The DNA here is from genome assembly GCF_023851605.1 of Tamandua tetradactyla. Classification (NCBI taxonomy): domain Eukaryota; kingdom Metazoa; phylum Chordata; class Mammalia; order Pilosa; family Myrmecophagidae; genus Tamandua; species Tamandua tetradactyla. The sequence continues at coordinate 21,627,668 of NC_135346.1, forward strand.
TGAGCTTTAAGAAATTGAACCTGATCATGACAAACCATTTTTCAAACATCTCCGTGGCTTCCCACAGCCTTTAGGATGAGACACAGCCTCCAGCGTCCACTCTGCAGCCCCTGCCCCTGCCCTGACAGCCCCTCCCCTGTCCCGGCCACACTGGCCTTCTCTTCCTCCTTTGAACCCATCAAGCTCCTCCCAGCCCAGAGGCCTGAGGCATGGTATTCCCTCTGCCTGGAACACTCTCCCACAACACCACACTTCTTACTTTTATCCCACAAGTTTTTTGTTTTTTTGTATGTTGTATGGTGGGGTCACATTTCATCCTTTTTCCATGTGAGTATACCGTTATTGAGGCATCATTTGTTGAATTTTTATTTGTTTGTTTTTGGCGTGCTGCATGGACCGGGAATTGAACCCAGGTCTCCAGCATGGCAGGCGAGGATTCTACCACTGACCCACCCTTGCAGCTCCACCCCTCAACTTCTATTGTGCAATATTTCAAACCTTTCAGAAAATGGAAAGAAATGTATGAGGAACACCCAAACACCCTTTTAACCTAGATTTACCAGTGAATATTTTGCACATTTGTTTTATCTTCCTCTCTGTGTACTCATATGCACATACTTCTTTTCTGAACCATTTGAAAGTAAGTTGCAGACTTACTTTATGATTGCACTTTAAAGACTTCAGTATACATCTGTTAAAAGCAATAACATTTCCTGGCTAACCACAAAAGAATTGTCACATGAGGAATTTAACATTGATACAATAGTATGCAGTTCCTATGCAGATTTTCATAAATGTTCCCAAAATGTCCTTTATACCTGTTTTGTTTTTTCATGCAGATTCAATCAAGAACCATGAATCACATTTGGTTGCCATGTCTCTTTCATCTCCTTTAATCTAGGACAGCCTCCCTACCTTTTTGGTTTGCTTGTTTGTTTTTCATGACATAACATTTTAAAAGAGTCCAGACCAGTTGTCTTTTAAAATGTCCCTTGGTCTGGATTTGCTGATCATTTTTTCATGGTTAGACTCAGGTAGGACAAGCTCGGTAAGAATCCTGCCTGGGTGAGACCGTGTCCTTCCACCACCTCCCTTTAGGAATCACCTGATGTGGATTCGCCCCAATAACAATAGTGCTGGGTTTGTTCACTTGGTTTAAGCAGCGTCCCCAGGTCTCCTCGTTTTAAAGACAGTTTTAAATATTTGTGATTAGCAAGTGATCTGTGGTGATCCTTTGAGAGTATGCCTTTCACCTAATTTTAGTATTTTAGGATTCACCAATGATCCTTGCCTGAATCTGTTTTTGCATCAGTGGCTCAAAAGTGGTAATTTTCAGTTATTCCTTTACATTTCCTTATGCTGATCACCTGGATAATCTCTTCAGACTGAAATTTTGCCATCTTTTTCTCAGGGAAGCCTAGACTGTCCCCCTAACCCTGACTAGGTGAGTTTTCCCATTATGCCCTCTGATAGCCCCTGCTCTTTGCCTTCATAGTACTTGTCACAACTGCAATTAATTCAACATGCAGTTATTTAATATCAGTGAACACCATAGAGACGGGATTTTCCTGTCATGTTCACTGCACAATGTCTGCTATGCAGTTAGGCTCAATAAATATTTGTTGAATAAGTGGACACAGAATTCCAACTCTTCCATCTCGGGGAAGGAGAAATGAGATTCCCGCTTTCCCCTCCAGCCCTAACTTTACGCTTGCGGGGGGGCCCGCGTAGCAGCCGTGTGCTCTGTTCCGGGCCTCAGCCCCAGCTCCTCACCTGGGGCTGGGGAATCCCACATGCGAAACCACAAGCAGGGAACCTCGGAAAAATTGTAAAGAAGGTCTTGGCTCCACTCACGCATTATGACAATAAGCATACTTTCACATGCACGGGCACACATGCCTCCAAGGCCAGACCTGCAAGCCCTTCTCCTGGTGGCAAATCCTTCTTCTTACTTCATAGTGACCCAGCTCTCGCCACAGGCCTCTTCCCATTCATCCAGGCAGCAAATATTTATTGAGGAACTTCTGTGTGCCAGATGTGGCTGGATTACCTAACAGCAGACTCGGTGTGTGCCAGAGGTGCTTCCCCTTCTCAAACAAACAACAAGAAAAAAAAAAAAAAACAGAAAGAAAGAAATTGAAGCAGGCACACACAGTCCCTGACACAGTCCCTGCCTCAGCGAGCCCCGTCTGGTGGAGGGGCAGATGGGGTCCGACAGTAGGACCAGTGACATGAGTGCTACCAGGGGGGCGGGCCCTGCGGGTGGAAGCACAGCAGAGGCCCCTGACCCAGCCAGGGTGCGTTTAGGGTTATCCCCTCTGACAAGTTTATTCATACAAGCAGGGTCATTGTTGAGGGAGTGACAGTCTAGGAAATGACTCCTGCACAGAATTCATGGCAAGAGAGTGTGGAATTGGCCAAGTGCCTCAGAAAAGGTTTGGTCATAGAATGTTTGGAAACAGGGCTTGGAGCGTTCCTGTAAAATGGGTGGGAAGAATTCTTAAAGCCTAAAGCCCATGGACTTTACCTTGAGAGCTTAGGAAACCATTGAGGTGGTCAAATTTGAGTTTTAAAGCACTCTCTACTCGTCGAGGGCCTCTCGGGGCATCTTACATCTCCTCCTGGGTTTTTGCTTGGGTTCTCACCTCTCTCTCCATCTCTGGAACAGTCTCTCCCTTTCCTCACCTTCATTGTCCTTGGGAGAGGTCCTGGCCCCCCTCGCTGTGACAGTAAGTAAGTCACTGCTTTCTCGTGGAGGGCAAGCTGCGGTTTCTGCCTATCTGTTCCTGCATCTGAGCCAGTAGAGAGCTGGTGTCAGGGGCTGTCTTCTGGAGACCTGGCTTCTGAGTGCTTCTCTAAGTTATTTCCCACCTTGGTGGAAGGGAGCACGTCTTGGGGGTAGGGTGGAGATAAAGTCATCAATTTGGGGGACCTTGGGAGAACAGTGGGGGTAGGGTACTAGATTTGGGAGACTTTGGGAGAACAGGAAGGGCATGAGATAAGGTGCCCTGGGGGCTGCACTCACATTCCACTCTCTCCCCAGGTCACAAAATGGCGACGAAACTGGCACCTGGCCCAACAACCAGTTTGACACAGAGATGCTGCAAGCCATGATCTTGGCCTCTGCCAGCGGTAAGTTGTGCCAGCTTGTGGTATAGGACACTCGGGCGCCAGGATGTATCCCAGAGCTGCCATGCCCTGAGACTGGATCTCAATCTTTTAGCTGGTCTGAGAAGGCGTCAAGCCAGGCTAAGGAGCAGCAGAGGGGTTGGGGATCCTGGGATGCCAGAGGGGAGTGAACAAGGAGTGACCCACCGAGGACAGGTGGGGAGTAGTGGTTTAGGGTCTAGCCCTGGAATGGGACAGCACAGGTCAGGTCCTACCTCTGCCACTTACTGTCCTTGTGACTTCGGTCAACACACTAAATCTCTCTAAACCCCAGTTTCCTCAGCCAAGTAATGGGGACACCAGTCTCAAACAGGTGTTAGGAGGATTAAATGAGATGATTCCATAATGCATTTGGTATGGGGCCTGCCTACTCAAGCCCTCTGTCAGGGGAAGAGGGCGTGGACATTTCCAGCACAGAGAACGCACTGTAGATATGTGAGGCCCCTGCTCTTTTGTGCTACCCCCCACCAAAGGATTTTGGTTTTCCCACAAGGCTAGCAAAGAACCTTAAATGCAACAGAGATTCAGCAAATAGTTATTGCCTCTGAGGAGCAGCCAGGGTCCTGGACAGGGGAAGGAGAATATGATCATCAGTATTTAAGGCCATGGGATTTGGAGGCAGGCTGCTTAGCTGTGAGTCCTCAGGCAGATTATTAAGCCCCTCTAAACCTCAGTTTCACCTACTATGAAATGGGCACAATAATAACAGACCTCCTTATGTTTCTTGTGGGAGTGAATGTTGGGCATCAGCACAGGATTAGCAGAGAGTAAAGGCATAATACATGGTCGCTCTAATTGATGAATTATTATCCTTATTGATCCATAGGGGTAGAGGCAGAATTAGAATACCTATTATTAAGGACTAGCTTGTGGGGGGCTACAAATCCTGGGCTTATATGGAGGTAGACAGAGGATTAAGGCCTTATAGAGTGAGCTGAGTGTGCCTAGAGGACTGGTGGGTAGAGAACCAGGCACGATCACACAGTAATCACCATGATCACTCTTTGGTATTGCACGTGTTACAGCACACTTTATGGGCCTCATGTTAATTAATCCTTTCAACAGCTCTTCTTTCCATTTGACAGATGCTCAGTCCCCCCAGTTTTGAGCTGCAGGGCTGTGATTCTAACTCAGCTGATTCCCAAGTTAATCCCCTTTCTACTACAGTTGCCATACCAGGTTTTAGATTGAGCCTCAGTTTCCCTTTTAGCTGAATGGGTCTAGAGCCTGCACTCTTCTTAATGCCCTGAGTTATTCTCCTGGATTAGGCTTGCCAAACAAAATACAGGATGCCCAGTTAAATTTGAATTTCAGATAAACAACAAAGAGTATTTTTGTAGAAGCAGGTCCCAAATGTTGCACAGGACATACTATACTAAAAATCATCCGTGGTTACTTGAAATTCAAATATAACGAGTTACCCTGTAGTTTCATTTGCAAACTTTGGCAGCCCTACCCCAGATCTCTGTGAGGCTGAGCAGGGCCAGGCCTGCGGTTGGTGAAGGGGCCGAGGAAGGGAGAGGTAGCAGGGGTGGCCAGTGGGGCACGGCTGTCTGGAGGAACCGCGATTCCAGAGAGGCGGATATTAGGCAGAGGGCTGAGGCTGGAACAGGCAGCTTGATCTGGGAAGACGCCAAGTCAAGTTGGGCTCTCGAGGGAAGTAAACAGACAGGTATATTTAGCTGTTGTGGCCTTGAGCCCTAAGGCCGGGGAAGCAGGCTTTCCAGTCTACATTCAGACCTTAAAAAAGAAATGGAATCAGAATTTATGGCCCAAAACCCTCCCAGAAGGGCCCCCTGGAGCCAGGGTCATGCAGGCTCCCTCCCCTGTCAGGCCCCTCTGGCCCACATGGACCTGACCCTGTCTGGGCCTGGGCCCCAGGGAGTGGGCCCTGGGGTGGAAGGCGGCAGGGTCAGGCTCCCACTCTCACTTTCACACTCCTTTCCTGGCCCTGGACCCAGAGAAGTTCCTGGAGTTGGGCCCAGGCAGGCCCACGCGGCTGTGGAGGGGCAGTAAGTAAGACCGAGAGTAAAAGCCAACACTTGGGAGGCTTTTTAAATAAACAGGCTGGGGGGAGACGTGCCCGGGAGGAGGCTGCGGTTTGCAGCTTCCCCAGCTCTGGTCTTCTGGTCTGGCCGGACCAGGCGTCCCAGGGCTGCTCCCTGGAGTTGCCTCCTCAGAACTGAGGTGGAGAAGAAAGGGTGGAGGGGAGGGGAGGAAGCTGGCAGAGCTGGGGCCTGAGTGTCCCGGAGGAGAGGCTGGCACAGGTTGAGGAAGTGATCTTCACCCCCACCTCCTCCAGGCCCGAGGAGGCCCAGGCTCCTTCATGGTATTCTTCTAAGTCTGCTTCCCCTTGGACTGAGGAAAGAGTCTGGTCCCTGCCCAGTGTGAGTCTTGCGGGGGTAGAGGGGAGCCATCGGAGAATGGATTCTGTAGCGATCAAAGATGGCAACCCAGCTTCTTCCCGCCCGATGTGCAGACGGGCAGAGTGGGGCTTGGCCAAGGTCACGTGGTCTTTAGGGGACACGCGGACCCCGCCGTGCCAGCCCCTTTTCATGATACTCCGCATTTCCACATCCTCTCCGCTTCCTGGCCCAGCCCATCCTCACTCCACCCCACAGAGTCTCAGCCCAGCTCAGGCCCCGGGTCGGGGCTGGTCACCCACCTGGGGTCTCCTGAGAGACCCAGGGCACAGGCAGGACAGGGCCAGGCTCCCAACCCCCAGTCAGGCCCTCCCCGTCGTTGCTTTCCTGCCTCCCTTCCCCCTTTCTCCCGCATCTCCCCCTCGCTCTCCCGGTGTGAGTGCGCGCGCGCGCGTCTCTGCCTGCCCCCCTTCTCTGGGCCGCCGAGGTCGCCCCTCCAGCCCCTAAATCACCGCGGCATCCCGGCTCTGGGAGCCCCTCGGCCCACCCCTCGCGTTCCCAGGCCGGAAGAGGCTGGCGGGGAGGGCGGGGGCGGGGCGCAGGGACCGTGCCCCCTCCCGGAGTTCATTACGGAAAACGGAGACAGGTCTGAGGATGGAAAGGGCTGGGGGAGGGGACCAGCCTGGGGCAGGGCGGCAGGAAGCGGGCAGCTGCTCCTTCCCATCTAACCGCGCTGCCCTGCCCCGAGAAGGCCCTCGGACCCAGGGACTGGGGCCCTGAAATGGAGGCTGTGGAAACCTGAGCGCTGGACCGCGGCGGCGGAGGGACCGGGGCTTATCTGCATCTTCCCCTCCCCGCGCGCGCCCCTCCCCCACCCCCGGCCGCTCTCCGGAACTATTTCCTGTCTCTCCATTTCTCAATCCCTGGTTGATGTCCCAGGATTACTCAGCCTCTCCAGTTTTAGTCACCCTCTCTACCCACTCCCGGCGCCCTGGGGTGGGGGCAGAGGGGGCCGCGAGAGCAGCGCTGCAGCCTGCACCCTGGGCCTGGGCTGGGCCTTTAACCCTGTCACTGCCGGAGGATTTCAGGGTCTCCAGCAGTGAGTCCCTGTGGATTTAGGCAGAATGAGTCAAAACTCCTATTTTTACCCGCGTTGACCCAGCCAGAGGGAGTATAGTAATGACACACTGTATGATAATAATAACAATAATACTAATAGCAGATAACATTTATTGAGAATTCACCTGAGTACTGGGTAAAGCCCTTTTTCAGTGAATCCTCACACAACCTTATGAGGTAACCACTAAAGTGCTTTTCAGCTTTTAAAGTGCATACCGATCACGTGGGGGTCGTGGTAAAATGCAGATTCTGAGTATGTGCATTTCTGAGTAGCTTCCAGGTGATGCTGAACTGGGGCCAGAATGTGTCCTTCTTTGGGTCCCAGTCTCCTCTTCTGTAAGGTGGGCAGTTGGCCTGGAGGGGGCTCTGATGTCACCTAGCTCTGACACCTCAATTCTGCGTCTACAGTGAACCCCAGGATCACCAGCATCCCAGCCTCTTGGAACATGGCTCAGCCCAGTCTCTGCCTCCTCTTCCCCTGAGTAGTGGCAGGTGCTGAGCTGATCCTCATGGGCGCGGCTAGGCTCTGAGCAGATACGCTTAGGCTTGGCACACACTAGCTCGTACTGCTTGGGCAAGTCTCTTCCATTCTTTGAATCTTGGTTCCCGCATCTGTAGAGTGGGGGACAAAAGCACACACTTCACCAGGTAGTTATGTTGAGGTTAAAAGCTCTCATGCATGGAGAGCATCTAGCAAAGTGCTTGGCACGGGTAGGCAATCATTTGCTGTTGTCAAATGAATGCCAGAAAGAGCACCCTCCTGATACCAGAACCACTGAAAACCTGCTCAGTGCTGGGCACTGGTTGGAGAAGGGTAGGAGGCCGAGGCCGTGGTCTAGCTGGGAAGCCACAGCCTCCCTTGAGAAGTCCTTGAAGACATGCTAGGGCAAGAATTGGAGAGCTAGTGGCTCAGCCCTGACAAAAATAATAGCATGTTTTGAGCACTTGCCATGTACCAGGCACTATTCTAGGCACTTTACATACATTATCTTATTAAACCACCAAAATCAGGAACGGTAGATGCTATTATTATCCCCACGTTGCAGATCAGAAAACTCTGGAGGCCCAGGGAGGAGAGGTGGATGCGGCCAGCTAATAAATAAAGGAGCTAGGATTCAAACCCAGGCCTTCTTAGTGCAGAGCCTCTTAACCTTTGCTCTTTAGGCACCTCGTGGCTGGAGACTGCCCTGTGGGCCACTGTATTCCCGGTGCTCAGTGTGGTCAGGCCTGGGGATGCTTTGCAGGGTTCATCGAGTGCTTGTGCTATAAGTGTTGGGGACCCTGAGTTTAGTCCTTGACCTTCCTCTGTCTCTGCAGAAGCCGCTGATGGGAGCTCCACGCTGGGAGGCGGCGCCGGCACCATGGGCCTGAGTGCCCGCTACGGGCCCCAGTTCACCCTGCAGCACGTGCCCGACTACCGCCAGAACGTCTACATCCCGGGCAGCAATGCCACCCTGACCAACGCAGCTGGCAAGAGGGATGGCAAAGCCCCGGCGGGAGGCAACGGCAACAAGAAGAAGTCGGGCAAGAAAGAAAAGAAGTAACGCGGAGGCCAGGCCTGGAGCTACAGGGCGTGCTCCCTCCCTGACCAGCCCAGCCCGGCCTGTCCCTATTTGTACCCAGGCCACAGAAGTTCAGGGTTCACCCCCAGGCTTCTGGTAGGGGCTAAGGCCATGCTCCCCTTGAGAAACAGAAACAAGTGCCCAGTCAACACCCCCCTCTCTGCCCCCAAGGGGATGAATATGCAAAGGGAGTTCTGCTGGGAACCCCCATCAATCAATCTTAATGCTGTGCCCAGGGGGTGGGGGTGGGGTTAGTGTAGAAGCCAAGAACCATTTATCACACCCCCTTTAGTTACAGCTAAACTCCTCCATCTCCCAAATCCAATCAGGCCCATCCCGCCCCCTGCTTCCCTCCTTTCACCCCGCCCCACCTCACTCTTTCAATAGCTCCTCTGTTGAGTAAGATGGTTGGGGTGCTGAGGTACCAGGTGACCCCCCAAAAAGCTCAATGTTATGAAGAGTTGGAAGAGCATCATGACCTCTTGGCCTCTCCTTCAGTTCTCACACTTCCTCCAAAGCATGGTTTGGTGCCAGTCCCTTCCCCTCCTCCCAGAGCCTGAGACCATGCTCTGGTTTTGGGGGACATAGTCAACATCCCCATGGTACTGATGCATGCTGGATTTAGGGTGATCGTTTTGCCACCAAGCCTCTTCCCAATGCCCTGGGGACCAGTCTTTTGTTTTTCATTGTTTGATGTCCCCATTGCATGCAGTGACTTCCCCATGCCCTCCCCAAACAAGAGACTCCATTGCATGTTCCAAGGCAGTATGGGGTGGTGAGATGAAGGGAAGGGTGTGTAGGTGGATGGTGGGGGTGGGAATGGATAACCCATCAATTTACAGGTCCTGCAGGAGGTTCTCTGTCCCCAGGGCACTGACCAGATCCCCATATCTCAGCCATAAATCAAGCACCAGGCTGGACCCTCACTCTACATGTAGGGTTCAGCCCAGGCAGCCAGCTTCAGACTAAGCTGCAGGACCAATGGGTTTAAACTGGCAGTACAGTCCAAGGAAGCTCTCCAAGGGTGTGAGTGTGGGACCAGGTCCCCTGGAGAGGCCAGAGGGACCTCTGTGGGTGCTGGGTACTCCAGAGGTGTCATTGGTTGGAAAGGACCAATGAGACCCTAGCAGGAGGGAGTGTCAGCTAGGCCATTCTTGGTCCCTGGGTTGGGGAGGCAAGGAGCAAGAGCAGGTACCAAGTGGATGGGCAGTCTCAGCCCAGGACCAGGACTTTTCTCCACAGTGCCCTGCACTCCCCCAGCCTCAGTCCTTCACCTTGCCAGGTGCCATTTCTTCTCTGTGAAGGTCGCTGCCCAGGCCTCCAGTCCGCCCTCCAGTGGCCAGAGCCTGGTTAAAGTCCCCCAGTGCCTCCCAGTGCATAGACCTTCCTCTGTCCATCCCTCTCTGCCCTCCCCCCACCCCGGGGTCCCGTTCATGCAGCGGGGCTGCGAAAGAACCCCCACCCCCCGCCCCTACAGTAGTGTAGAGCCCCGACCCTCTTCCGGCTGGTGTAGAATTGCCAATAGTGTAGTGCGGTGTGCTTCTTACGTGATGGCGAGTGGGCAGCGGGCGGAGGGCTCCGCGCAGCCGTCTGTCCTTGAACCTGCCTGCGGCGGCCCGTGCTGTGTTTCGTGCTGTGTCCACGCGCTGCGGCGACCCCTCCCCCCGTACTGACTCCTTCTATAAGCGCTTCTCTTCGCATAGTCACGTAGCTCCCCACTCCACCCCCCCCTTCCTGTGTCTCACGCAAGTTTTATACTCTAATATTTATATGGCTTTTTTTTTTCTTTGAAAAAAAATAATAAAATGGTTTCTTCTGAAAGGCTGAACATTTCTCTGGCATGTGCGGATGCAGCGATGAGCCGAGAGGTGTGATGGAAGAAGAGGGGGCTCGGGAGGCGATGGTTGGGATGGTGTCTTGGTTTTGTCCTTGTGCGCTTAGATGTTTCTGAATTGTGTCGTATGTGTGTGTGTGTGTGTGTTACTGCATATGACGGTGCCTGTGAGTCTGGGTATGACTGTCCAGTGTGGTTGCGTACGCTTGCGGGCCCGTGGGGGAGGAGCGGTCGCTGCGCGCAGCGCGTCGGGGTGTGATTGGGTGTGATTGGGTGTGCAGTTGCACGCTTGCGGCAGTCTCCGGGCGGAAGAGGAGACCCCCGCGCGGGCGGGGCCGGGTGGGCGCCGGGCAAAGGCGAACGGCGCAGGAGAGGCTGCCGAGGGCGTTCCCTGAGCTCCAGTCCTTCGCGGGAGGACACTGTCCTTTCTCTCCTTCGCCCGCCTGTCCCCGCAGCTAGATGTGGAAACACCGGGAGCGGGAGGGAATGCGGGAGGTGATTCTCCGAAAGCCAAGTCCGCAGCTGGGGCCTCAGTTTCACTACCTGAAATCCGCTTTCCTGCTCACCTCTTTGCAGCCAAGCCAAGGAAGCTGGAGGCCCAAGCCCTTCTTGAAGGGTGTCAAGGGGACTGGAAGAGATGAGATTGCCCAGCTCTCTCCCCTCCTCTCCTCCCTCTCCAAGCTTTTCCATTCATTCGCAGGCTTTCCCTCTGCCCGCCTCCTGGAAGAGTTTTAGGTTGGTGCAGCCACAGAAACTGCAGGAAACACTTGGGGGTGGGCGGGATGGGGAGGAGGGAGAACGAGTGGAAGAACAGAAACACGGACAGTCCTGCTGGACTTATCAGGTGGGTCAGTCAGGGTATGCCCGAAAGCAGGGTCGGGGGAGCTTGTCTCCCAGTGGGAGCCCCAAGAGCGGGTCCTGGTCACTCATCCTCCCTGTTCCTCAAGCATGTTGTCATGGAAACCAATCCTTCCAGCTAAGCATCTGAGGGCGACTTTCTGGCGTGGGAGGAAGGGTGGTGCCGCGGTTGCTGAGATGGAAGCAGGGTTTTGTTTCGGAGAGCCAAGCTGAGAGGCGGGGTGCCGGGGTGGGGGTGGGGGTGGCCCTGGGTTCTATTCCTGGCACCACTGCAGACTGGCACAGTGCATGAGCAGCTGTGGTTGGTCCCCTAATTGGTATGTGTGCCTATAAAGCCCTGAGCCAGAAAAGCGTGCCCTCTGGATGGGGATGGGAGAGGAGGAAAGTAACCCACCCCCACACATCCGGCCATACTGGGAAGGCAGCTGCCCAGGCTCCAAAGCTATTTAAAAAGCTTTTATTTCTAGTTTCAGGACCTGCCCAAAGTGGTTTGTGGTCTTCTCTAGGCCCCTCCCTGTCTATACTGGGTCTGCTCACTGCTTTTAAGATGTCTTTGTGCAGGTCACAAGGCAACGAAAGTCACCTGGAGCATGAACTTGGGCTTTTGCTCTCCACTGGGTAGGCTTAGGTTTCTGCCCTGTGTAAGTCCCTCTGGAATGTGGTTTGTGGCCACCAAGAGTGGCTGGAATGGGAGTCACATGCTTCCCTTAGCAGTGAGGTACTGCCAGGAAACTGAGTGTGACGTCTGGCTGCATCAGGAGGTGGGAGCTAGAACTGAGCTCAAGAAACGGGCTCCTATGTCTTTGTGGAGGGCAAACGGCCCTAAGCTAAGCTCTACTGGGGCAGAAACTGCCATGTATTTATCTCTGTAGCCCTGTGTCTGAGCTTACTGTTCAGCACTTGATGGGTACCTTAAGCTTTCTTGACAACAGTTTGTCAGGGCAACCAGGGACGTGATGGAGTAAGAGTTGAAAAGCCTGAACTAGAGTGAAAAGAAAACAGCACAGAAATTCACGAAGGAGACTGTGAGGCAGCACTGTTTCAATGCTTTATTAACAGTTGGAAACAAACCCAACAAATTGGAGGTGATGACATCCCAGAAACCCAAGAGGTGAGGGAAACAGGTTTGCATTTTGTCCCTTTTTTTTCCTTTTATTATTAAATGCATCTTAGCAAAAGTAGATTAAAAAAGAAAGGGCCAAAGCCCCAGATGTCAGCGAGCAGGGAGAAGGAGGGAACTCAGGGGAGCGACAGACCCCCTACACCACCATCTTCCCAGGGATAGATCAAAGGAGCCGCTGTTGCCCCTTCACACACAGGCTCAAGCATGTTGGAGTTAACTAGAAACCAGAACCCTCCTTTCTATCCTCAAGGCCTCTTTGCGAGTCGCCCTTAAGTCTCCTAAGTCCCTCCCATTCTAACAATTACAATTCTCGGCCAAACCCTTCTCCCTCTCTCCATCTGGGGGTGGGAAGCTGAAAGGGGCACAAGGAGCACAAAAGTGTCACCTCGAGCCAGAGAATCTGAGCTTCTTGTGACTGGAGCCACCGAACAGTTTGACCTGCCCACTGTTAGAAGGGAGTGGGGGCACACTGTGCGGGGGTGTTGCCTGTGCCCATTTCCCAGTGTCCAGTTAGCATTTGCACATTTGGCTTGATAAATATATTAAATTTATAAAAATCTTGTGGTCTCACAATGCCCAATAGATACTGCTAGGCCTGGCCCAGCTCAACCAGCAAAAAGGTCCCCCCTGTTTCAGAACCGATGCTGGGAGAGAGAATCTGCTTGGCCTCCAGGGTTCAGAAGTCTCGCAGGCAGAGTGAGGGCCAGGGGCTCGTTCAGCCTTGAGGCCTATGGGGAGAAACCCCTGGAACTCTGGAACCTGCCATTAAAGCCTCTTACATTATGCAGGGGTGAAGGGCAGGAAAGAATGATTTTCTTTAAAAAAAAAATCTCATATAAAAATAGATCCATTTGGAAAACAATTTCTCAGCCAGGAGGCTCCACCTCCCATTTCCTTGGAGACAGGGTGAGGTGTTGGGATGGTTACAATACAGCTCATACTCCAGATGAGCTGCACCAAAGCTCTGGGGAGGGGATGAGGGATCTTGGCTCAGTAGCCTGGGGGCTGGTGCAATGGGTCCAGAGAGGCAAGGGCACAAAGCAAAAGCATGGCAGCAGGCTGGGGGGCCGACTCTCATGGGGTCGCTGCCCTGCCTGCCCACAGGCGCTGGATTGGGCCACAGCTGATTAGACCCTTTTTGTTTTGGGAGACCTTTTTCAGGAAGGTGGGGTAAGGGTGGGATTTGCTCCCCTCTTCCTTAAAGTAGCTCCCAATGCCACTCCACCAGTAATAAATAACAATAGCCAGGAGAGGAAAGAAAAAGAGAAAGAGCAGAGATGACAGCAATGAAAGGAAGGATATAGCCCAAAGGTTCACAAGCCCATGCTGTTCTCAGGGCCAGAGAAACCACAAAAGAAAAGCACAAATGCAGCAAAATTGACCTAGGGGAAAGCCCACTGGAAAGCCAGGGGCTAAAAGGGCAGGCTGAGCCTTGTCTGAGATGAGGCCTCACAGTTACCAAGAGGAGACAATTAGGGTTAAGGCAGCAAACACGCACCCTGCTTTGGTAATTCAGCAGCCAGGGCTGGCTGGATTGGGCTCGGGCCTCCCTATACTGCCTTTTCTTTCTGGCCTTCAGGCAGGTGAAGCTGTATGTGATGTACAGAGAGCAGCAGGCCAGAGAGAAAGACAGGACCAGAGGGGTGGGAGTGGCCACCCTGCAGGAATATCCCCTTGACCCTTTAGGCACATGCTGCAGGGCAGGACAGTCTGGGGCTCCATGGAGGAGCTACAGTGGCTACAGGACCCAGTTTAGCTTGCACGGCCAACCAGCTCCTTGGTTTCCTCAAATATCGTGGTGACTCCCTCACTATTATTGGGCTTCTTGGCAGGAACGGCGGTCATGGCATCATCCTTGGTCAGCTCTGAGGCTAGCAGAGATGTGACTGCACACCCAGCCTTCCTGTTGGCTGCAAGAGAAGACATGAGATATATCATCCATGGACCGCCTAGTTTCTAATCCTTTTCAACTACAATAGACATTCAGCCAGATGCCATCCAAACGTGGCTGCCCTGTCTGGTTCACAGAAGCCCTTACTTTGAAAAAGGGACAGAGATCTAGGAACATGTGCTGTCTGCCTTCAAGTGGCAAAGAATTTAAGAGAGTGTTGTAAAGACAAGAGAGCAGGCCTCACTCTTGCTACCCTGTGTGAAAATAGTATAAAGACTTAAGTATAGTTAGACAGAACTGGGTTCAAGTCTTAGCTATGTGACTTAGGGAGACATGAAGTACTCAAGGTGTTTTCTCATCAAAGGGTTGTTGGAATTAAATAGGCTATTTAATTTAATTACACAGTATTATTTTTCTTTCTTGGCAGTCCGTAGGAAGCCCCTCAGCCAAAACACTTCCATTTTCGTCAGTCCCAGGGAGGGCTTTTGGCAGGTTGCAAAGAGGAGCCGCAGCCACTCTGTGATCCCACATGCACAGTACATTCCCAGGTGCTCCACCAACCTCTCCCCTCTCCCTTGAAAGATTCCCACACACCTCGTTCTTTCCCGCCTCTTCATAGTAGCAACTTTGATACAAATGCTGAGGATCCTATATTGTGTGTTTGTGCACGCGCGCGCGCGTGTGTGTAATGAAAAGTATGACGGGAAAAGCAGAGCTGGCCAAGGATGGACAGGAGGTGGCCCCTATAAAGAAATCTCAGCCCAATGGGCTGAGGTACTGTGAAATGCTGAATTTCATCCCAAACAGGAAGAGAAGAACCCATTAATCCACAAGGTTCTGTTCTAATTGCTGGGATCTGTCCCCAAGACTATTGAAATCATTTATGGAATCAAGACATATGGCCCCAGTCTCAACAGGACGGCAGTTCCTTGGGACCATGCCCGTTTCTACTGCTGTTTGCCTCTTCCCAGGGTCTAGAAGCAGCAAAGAGGGACTATATATACACAAAGAGCTGCCTGGGGGGAAAGAAGGCAGACACAAAAGGCCACATATGGTATGATTCCATTCTATGAAACATCCACAATAGGCAAACCCATAAATACAGAAATGTTCTGAAAATAAATAGTGATTTTGGTTGTATGAAACTGTAAATATACTAAGAACCACTGAACTGTACACTTTAAAAGGTTGAATTTTAAGACCTGAGTTCGATTCCCAGTCCATGCACTTCCCAAAAAAACAAACTAGCAAAACAAACAATGAAAAAACAAGCAAACAAAAATTCAACAAATGGGTGCTACAATGACAGGATAATCGCATGGAAAAATACAGAAACGTGACCCCCGCCATACAGCATCCCCCCCCCACCCCCAAAAAGGACTGAATTTTAGGTATAGGAATGGTGTCTCAATTAACAACAACAAAAAGAACATAGAAAAGATGGAGTGGAGAAAGCAGTACCTAAGCCTTAAAGAAGAAGGAAGAGATCAAAGTAGCCTCGGGCTCCTAAATGCCTAAACAAAGACTGCAAGACTAGGCAGCTGGAAGGAAGCAGCCCAGAGGGGTCATGGAACAAAGTGCCCATTTGGCTTCTGCCCTACCAAAAGCTTTTTACTGGTCCAAAGAAGGCTTTGGGTACTTCAAAAGGACTGCCACCCTCTCTGCAATCATGATCCAGGGCTACTGTTTTCACACAGTAGCCCTGGACCTCTGACACAGGTCAGAGGGAGCGCACGGCATGTCCACAAATTACCAATTTATGTGAAGACCCTGACTATTACCCACAAGGGCTTATCTGGTTACAGATCTAAGATGTGCTGACCCAGACTCTGGGAATTTCAAGCAAACCTCAGGTTATAATTATATAATCTTGCCTCAGTGATTGACAGGTGAGAAAAAGTTTCTCCTCACCTGCAAAACGTTCCTCAGACCTGCTTAATATCCTCCTTTCTGAAGTGCTCCTTTCTTTAAGACCCTATTTCTCAGTTGCAGAAGTCTCCAGAAGTTGAGAAAATTATTTGTGTGTGTGTGAGAGAGAGATACAGACACAGATAGACACTCTGGGGATAAGTATGTGTAAGAAACAATTTCTGTCCCCAGACTCTGGGAAAACAAACTTATTAAGGGACGCTTGTCCTGGGCAACACAGGAGGTGTCAGAGTTCAAGTGCAGCATGTCTAAAGCTGTTTTCCTCTTTGCTTCCTTTCTATAAACTTAGAAGATTTCAGTTACACATAATCAAGCAGTGTTTCTAGGTTTTCTAGACTCAAGAAGTTTCTGTTGCACTACAGACTTCATAAAAAGTAGGAGTGGATGGTAGGCTTCCCCTTTAAGCCTAGAAAACAGGTACACCAGGAAGATATGATGTGACTTACTGCTAGAGATGGGAAAGCTCTGGTTGAGACTGGCCCAACAGAACTGACAGAATCTAAAGCATCCTGGCTTCTGCTCTCTTGCCAAAATTATGCTGAGAAGCTTGAACAATCTCTAAGAAAAAAATGACCTTCCCCCTCCTTTCCCTAACTTAGGTACCTGTTAAGATATTGAAAAGCAGCTGCAGAACCAGATAAATATTTTGACCATATGGGATCAGGGAGGATTATTAACTCATAATACAGCAGTGGGAAACAGACACAAAGAATGGACTGTGGGGGAAAGGGAATGATCTTGAGACATTAATCAAAGCTCTCTGAGTCCAGATTCCTAGAAATTAGGGGTTGACTAGAATAAAAACACCAGCAAAATCAACCATATAATACCAGTATAGCTGAATTAGAAAAGGTTAAAATAAAACATAGGACAGAAGTTACTATTAAAGAGGAAGTGCTCTTGTTAATAAGTTTCCTTAGGGAAGAGGAAACTAGGACAGATGGGGCAATCATTACCATCCTAAATAACTCATTATTGTTTAAAACTCTCCTAATTGTAATTCCTGTCCTATTTTTACCAAAAAAAAAAGAAAGAAAGGGAAAAAAAACAGGGGGTGGGGGTAAGTAGCAGGTGTAGTGAGAGAGAACATCAGAAAGGCTTATCTGGGTCATAACTGCTCTTGAGGTTAGATGCTAACCACTCAGGGTCTCTAAGGTCTTTCCCAACTCTGAAGCATACTTGCAGGTAGAACTTACAGGGAAGTTGGGAAATGCTGGAGGGAGGGAAGGAGAGAGAGAGATGAACTTCTTTCTTCCCTTGAGTTCTATCCCCGTGAGCAGATGGCCTGCATACAGAGGCCACCATTCAGACATGGAGATAAAGTTGAGTCATTAAAACCACAAGCTGACTCAGTCATCAGCCTGAAATAGTAGCTATAATACAATCAAATGAATTCTTCCCCATGATACTCAAACCATTGTTCTCCCACACCCTGCAGATCACAGCAGTTTGTGTGTTGCTTTTAATGAACCAGCCCTGATAGTTACACTGCTCTTCCAACCCCTCAATGGCTCTTTGTACACTGCTCGTTCCCTCAGATCCACAGAGACCTGAAGATTTTTTTAAACATTCCTTCAAATTTTAGGGAAAAGGTTAGTGACTTTGAATATGGACAGCTGCCTCTTTAGGAATGAGGAGGACTGTGAGGCAGATATGTTGGTGGTGCTTCTGTTTTCTGGCTCAAAGCAATCAGCCAGGAGGGACAGTCAGACAGCGCAGCAAGGGGTGGCCCAGCTAAGTCCAGTAAACACAGAAATTCACAGCCCTTATACTTTGAAAACAGGGCCTTACGAGCCCCCACCCTCCTTTTTTCTCTTCTCTTTTTAATCCTAATATGACTACAAAAATATGTTAGCACTAGAAAGGACTCAAGAGACCATTCTAGTTCAACTCTCATTTTATGCACGAGGAAACTGAGCCCCAGAAACATTCGGTGATTTACCTTAAGTTCACAGGAATAGCATAAAAGCTAGACTTGAAAATGGGCCTTTTGATCCCTGTCTAGTCCTGCTCTTTGCATCACACTGTGATGCGAAACCTACTGTTTTAAAGTCCAGAAAGATAAGACAAAATTGGCTGGAGACAATTTTAAAAATATGTACTCCTTATTTTCGTTTCAATATCTCCTTGTATAAGTCTCCTTCTATTCCCTCTTGCCTAGCCAACTGTAGTTTGACTAATTCAGGTCTCTGCTGAAAGGTTAGGTTCCAATAAATCTCTGTTCCTCCACCTCTGAGATCTGCTTTTCCCACTTCAGGAAGAAGTAGAGAATGGGGCCTCCCAGCAGACGGAAGCTGTTGATGTCTGGCTGCCTGTGTACAGGAAGCATCTGAAATTCTAGTTTGGTTGCATAGGAAGAAGCTTTAAAGGGAATTCCCCACCAAAAGCCTGACGCTGACTGGCAATGCGGTGAGAGCACAGGGGAACACAGTAAGATGCAGCATATTTTCATTTGACTAGAAATGCTTAATCTAAGCCTATATCATCTTATATAGTAGGTATGAAAAAACGCTACCTGTATTCTCTACCAGCCATCTATAAACATTCAATCATAGAGAGTTCTCAGCCTGTCATAACCCGTCTCTCCTTCCCTCCAGACAGCCTATATTTAAAGACACCACAAAATGGATAACAGTTGTGAATAGGGATTCTTCTGTTTAGGGAAGGTTCTAAAGTCATTTAAAAGAGCCCTCAGAAGGGATTTTCCCTCTGGGTATTTAGACTATGGGTAGAAACAGGTGACCAACCATTACTGATGAAATTCTCAGTGATGTGCAGAAACATTTGGGCCAGGGAACTGAGTTAATGTGGGTTAGAATGCTCTACAACCTTGACCCTAAAGTGCTTGTTCCAGGGTGACAGCTACTATAGGCCCTACAGATACATACCATTGGGTCAATCAATAGCTAGGCATTGATCAAAGCAAGTGGCACAACTCCTTTTCTTTATACTAACTTTAAGGTAGGACTCATATCATACAGGCCTACAGAATTCACCAGCCGGGGAATAGGGAATACAGCTTTAATTCCTTCAGCAGTGAAGTAACAAAGTCTGAGGCTTCTTGATGCCTTTTCTGTCACTCCCAACCCTTCAACAAGAAAAGAAGCCATCACTCCTAGCCTCAAAAGGCTTTCATCAGACACAATGGTGCAGGTGAACCCCACCTGAGGGTGTAGCCTTGGCTATACCTCCTTTGGACCAGGCTCCTTAAGTTTCACTTAAAGGAAACTTACCCATTGTCCTTTTCTATACTAATGCCTGCATCATCTGTCCTCCTATTCCCATAATTCATAAAGGCTCCAGTGCAATTTAATCTACTTAAATCTTCTAAAGGGTGGAGACAGAGTTGCAAGGGGTAGTGGGGGGGGAGTGGAGAAAGGCAAAGACAGTGGAGGCTAACAGCTCCCAAAGAAAAAGTAGGGTAAGGTTCTCAGATATAGCGCAATTCTGCATCTGAGATTCCTAGCCTTCTTCCTATGGGATCTCATACTTACTTTTATTAGCTCTCTCTATATAGCTCTTCTGCCGGTGAACCTGAAGGTAAGGACTCTGAGTTTTTTGTTTTGTTTTCATTGAATTTCTTGTATCTAGGGTATAGATTTGTATCTGAGCAATTTTTGTTCATACATTCAAACACCTACCCAAATCCTTTACTCCTGCAGCACAATTCCTTTGTTTAAAAATGGGGAGAAAGGCAAGAACAATCAAATGTAACTGATTTGTTGTCACTCCCTCAAACCCTTGTTCTCTTAGTCACTAGACACTTCCTAACATAACAGGATGAGGAGTACATAATCCACTCTAAATGCAGGGGCTACTGTGGGGGAAGTTTCCAAACCCTTAGACATTATCTTCTCTTTAGCCCAAGACTAGCAGAAGCAGAGGTTTCTCACTCCTTTCTGCATCCAGGCTGGGCTCTAGTTGCTTACTTACCCTGACGGGGTCCTCTCTTTCGACGGAATGCTGCGCCGGATTGCAGGGCTTCTAGAAGACTGTCCATCACACCTGTCTCATCACCCTCTGTCATGAATAAAGATGGAGATACAAACTTCTCAGTCCAAGCAATCTGGCAAGAGTCAAACTCCACAGAGAATGCACAGTCTTTGCTTGGCTTACCCTCACCCACAACGACTGGCAGCTAAGAGTAGACAAAAAGGACTCAACCTCAGTTCTGAGCGGTCATGTTTACTTGTGTGTTTTAAAAATGGTAGAAACAAGATTTCATTGCCTTACTATACATTGCAAGTCTTGGAATATTTTCCTGCAGGGCCCAGTGCTCCCCTCCCCACCCCAATTAGGATGAGCGCACAAAACTGCGGAACTGCTCAACTCCAAGACAAGGATGAGTACAGAGGCTGGATTAAGAAAGTAAAATTAAGGAAATAAGGAACTATATCACTCCTTCTTTATCCTCAAGTATATATCCTCTTTATCTCACTCCAGTTTAAATAAACTTCTCATGGAGAACCTGGTTCACATCTCAAAGCAGAGCTGAAGAAAGATGAGACAGATCATTGATTAAGAGTGTATTTCATTTAAGTGCTGTCTTCAGTGGCAGCATGTTCCAGAAGCCAGCTGTACATAGAAGAGGAGCATCCTGGCTGGAAAACAAAGAGTTAATGTAGAATCCCTGTTCTGGCCCCCTCGGTTTCCATGGTAACAGCTCAGGGTGGTGAAATCTGAAACTGTGAAATCCCTAAGAGCCTGAGGGCTGCCAGTTTCAAGGCCGGGCTCATTGCTCCCGGCGCCACCTGCTGGCTGAAGAATAACACAGCAGCTGACCTACATTCCAACCTCATTTGCTTGCCCTGGGGACTGGGGCAAGGTTTGCTACGCCACCTGTTGATGGGTGCAGCCCTCATCCCACATGTCAGTTAGATCACCTTCTAGACTGTACAAACCCTAGAGGCTTGGCGAGAATGGGGGGAAGGTGAAGGACACTACGTGTGAGTTTTAATAGCACTACTAGATCAAAGTCAGTGATCTAGTAGTGGGTACAGGAAATGCCTCCCAGAAGAGTATAAAGAAAAGAAATGTAGGACTGTTTTTGCTGCTTCCTTCAAGCTCAGGTCCCTGGTCTATAACCAAGACCACAACAGGAGCTGCAAAAAAAAAAAAAAAAAAGACCTGGGATCAAAAGGAGTTAGAGAAGCCTCTGCTTTTTGTGCTGAACAAAGTGATCTGATTCTTGGCAGACGTGGCATCCCTAAGAACTCCTTTTTTTGCAGAGGGCTTGTGGACCCTCAGGTTCAGGGAAGCATGGTATCAGCTCAGTGCTATGAGCAGTGTATGCTATATTTCTGCTGCCCAGAGAGAGGCAGCAGGAAAGAAGAAGAAACAGGAAACAGAGGGCCAGTAATTGAGGCCATATGTTTCAACAAAGATGCTTCTGGTAGTGAAATAGGAGATTCTGCAGGAGGAAGAAGAGGGTGGCCAGCTCCCCATTGCTTTCCAGGAGTTCAATCCACTGCAATCTAATAGGCATGTACAACTGTGCTCAAGTACTGGAGATACAGTACTGAGTGAAATAAGCAAAAAGGGAGGGTAAGTCACCATTTTAAAGTGGGAGGAAAATCTTTTGGAGAAAAGGAACAAAAGATTTAGTAGAAGGTATATGAACAGGCCAGAGGAGCCACTGGTCATGTAGAAGGAAGGAGTACGTGTTACAGCAATACTAAAATCACTGGGGAGATGAGACATAATGCAAGAACCAGCAAAAGGGGGAGAGAAAGATCCCAGCATGGAAAATTAGAGTGTGCAATTGGAGTGTGAGTTGAAGTTCAAGTCCAGCATCAAGGCCCTGGAGGTAGGAGGCTGCCAAAAACCATTTGCCAGGAGTTGAGCTCAGACATGAGCTATTCTCTCTGGCCTCTATATTCTAGACAGAGAAGCCTTCAAAATGATCCTGTCTCCACCTGTTTGCCCTTCTTCACTTCTTACCTGCATTCATGTCTATGAGCTGTTCTCTCTTCTGCTGCTTCTCCAACCGTTCCTTTTCTGCTTTCTCCTTAGCTAGTTTTGCTCGCCGCATCTTTTCCTCTGTCTCTCGTCTCTTCTGATTCTCCTTGACTGCTTGCTGTGGGGGCAAAAAAAAAAGAACACATGGGCATGTACATACGCACACCTGCCACTAAAAGCAGGGAACCAGTGGAGAGTGGGAAATGTCCACAAAAATTCAGTCAGTGGGTCTCTTACTCACCAAAAACATGTTTCTAAAGTTGTGCAGGTCCATGAAGAATTCTTCCACAGACACCTTCTTGGGGTCAAAGAGGAAGTACTCGCCCAGCTCCTTATAGAGGGTCTCCATATTAGAATGCATCATCCGCAGTTTGTTATATTGTTCCTGTGCGTCCTTCACAAAGCTGTGAAGCCAGGGAGTAAAGGACCAAGATCAAGAAGACCCACTTCCGTAGCCCAGAGAAATACTGAAACAGATGTGTATTGGCATGCACAGGTGGTTCAGTACAACTCCATTTATAATAGAGAGAGAGAAAAAGAAGGAATCTGAATATCCAAAATAGGGGAATGGTAAACTGTAAACTATGATACACCTATGGAAGAGGAGGGAGTAATTAAGAGGCTGTTCTTCATATGCATGTGCAGTGAAAAAAGCAATACAATACAATTTTTTGTTTTAAATAAAAACGGGGTGTAAATCAGCAAGAAGTATAATGGCAGTGGTGACCGTGGGGAAGGGGAGACAGAGCATGTGTTTATGTGAGTAGTGGAGATAGGAGGTCAAGGGAGAATTTTATCTGCTTGGTTTGCTTCCCTTTCCCCAATAATGAAAAATGAAAATAGTTTCAAGAACTGTTTTAATTATATAACAAAAATTTTTTAAGACATAAAAATTATATATCCCTAGATCTGTCCTATTTTCCCGCATAGGAGGTTCTCTTTCCTTTCTTAGGAGCAGTTCCTTCATTTTAAGAAAGGATATAGTCATTTTTTCAACAAACTTGTCTTTCTCATCTGTGGCAGCTGGGAAATTCTGAACATCACGTTCCACATCAGAAATTTGTTTCTTCATTTGATCTAGGTTCTTTTGCAAGTTCTCAGCAGAAACTAAAGGAAATACAGAAACAGACAGCAAGAGCTTACTAATTCCAGCCTCAGTACCTCTTTGCTTCTACCCCTCAGGTCACAGCTCAGTCTGCATTCACATTCTGGTGCTTCATCATTCTAGTGCCCCGAGCACTACCCTCCAGCTGTCTCCCACAGGCGCTCAGCTGCCCAGTGAGACCACACATTACTTGATGGTTGAGCTCCTACTACCACGAGGTGCACAGTACTAAGATCAGAAGGGAAGCTGCATTTAATTTAGCAAAAATCTATTAAATCTCCTGGGAGGTCTTGTTTAATTTAGACAACAGGGCTTGGGAGAAAGGAGACATAACACAAAAATAGAGGGACCAGGCAGATACTTGCTCCCATCTATACTGAATGCTGCTTTTTCTTTGCCTAGTTCCAGGATAATTTTTATTAAACTAGTCTATGCTTTTTGAATGAGAAAAGCAAAGGCTGTTGACCTAGATTGAAAACACCTGCCTTTCTTCCAGCTGTATTTGGTGTACCAGATAATCAGTGCTTTCCATTTCTATACATGGAGACCTCTCTTCTGCCTTACACTACCCTGTGGCTTAGATTACCATGCCTAAACCCTCTCCCAAATCCGCTTAAAATAAGTCTGAACTGAAAGTGACCTAAGATCTAGTTTATGTCTTTTTTTCCCTCTCCCTATGCAGAAACTTCTAGCACCCCGAACCACCTTGTAGCTTGATCCCAATCTGCCCCACCTCGGCTGGCTTTCTCCACATGGGCAAGTTCATCAGGGAACTTGAGGACATCAGGATAGTCATTCTCACATGTCTCAGCCAAGAAGTGCAACAAAGTCATCTTCTGATCTGCAGACTTGGTGTCACGAAGCTTAGGGTACAATGAGAGATTATTAGTCCTGACATGCCCAAGATCACCTTAAGACAATAGTAGTTTGTCAGTCTGGGCTCTTGGAGGTCAGTCAGCCTTTCTGTTGTCCTGACCTAACACCCAGACTCACCTTACAGAGGAAGCTGATACTGAAGCCAAAAGCACCAGCATTCCTAGAACCAGCATTCATATAGTTTCCAACAAGCAAGGTAATCTCCAGAAGGCTAGAGAAGTTCTCACTTTTTCGTAACTCCTCACATGCAGCAGTCACAGAAACGATTTCTGGTTTGATATTCTCCACTTGCTCACTGAATTGTAGTTTGAAGAGGATGGCATTTAGGCGCGGCCGCAGACGGGGCACAGTGCCCATCTGGTGGGAAAGACATGCAGTTCTATTACAGCCAACAGAGAGAGAGAATGAAGAAAAAAATCCAGGCTTGAACCTCCTATAGGAGGTCTCAAGTTTCACAGTAGGGAGAAGAAAGAGATGAAGATAGGTTCGAAATAGACAAGAGGCAAGGAGAAAGTGAGAGAAGAGCCTCTGTTACAGGCCTCACTCACCACCACGCCAAACTGCTCGGATTCAGCCAGGTCATTATACTCGTCCTTCAATTCAGAAAGCATTTTTAACTGTTCTGGCTCTGGCATTTGCTTAATGAGGTTCTGAAAGAGAGAAGGGATTGTCTCAGTTTAAGGGGGGGGGTGAGCTGACGACTTGAACCTAAATGACTCTTACTCTCCTGTCTGTCCTACCCTCTGCCCAAGGACCACTAGAAAGGGAACGTGGGCGGGAGGGGTAGGGGGCTACAGACAGCTAGTGAAATGGCAGAACTTTTAAAAACTATATCTCAAAAACAATAAGAACCAAACACATACACACAAACATAAATAAAACACAAAATAAAAATGCATTAAAAATAGTGTGTGTATATATAGTGCTGGTTTGAAGCTGTTATGTACCCTACAAAAGACCATATTCTCTTAATCCATCTCTGTGGGGGCAGACCTAGTGTGGGTGGGACCTTTTGATTGCATTGTTTCCATGGAGATGTGACCCAGACAATTCAAGGTGGGTCTTAATCCCCTTGCTGGAATCCTCTATGAGAGGATAAAAGACAAATGAAACTCAGAGAGCTCAGAGAAGCTAAGAGAGAAATACCCAGAGATACTTAGACACAGCCATCAAAACCAGAGCCAGGGGAGAAGGACCAGCAGACATCACCATGTGCCTTTCCAGTGACAGAGGAACTCCAGATGCCAACAGCCTTCCCTCAGAGAAGGTATTTTTCTCTCAATGCCTTAATCTAGACATTTTCATGGCCTTAGAACTGTATATTTGTAACTTCATAAAACCCTATTGAAAAATCCAACCCATTTCTGGTTTCTGGTATATTGCATTCTAGCAGCTTTAGCAAACCAAAACATATATACATATGTATATATGTACATATGTAAGTATAAATATAATAAAATAATATAATTAATATACCATAATATACTAAATATACTATACTATACTATATAATAATCGGACCACCAAGAAACAGAAGCTTCTCCAAAGCTAGCATTGTCTAAATCAGCAACGCTAGAGGAGGACCGCTGGCATCTCGGTAGAGAGGAGTTGAGGCTAGTGTTACAGCCAGCTCTAGCAGAACCACCTTGATCCTTACCTGGACCATAGATTCAGTCAGAACTGCCTCATTCACCTCCAGGATGACAGTCTTAATTTCTTGATAGGGCATGCGGAAAGAACCCAAAAAGATTGCTGCCAGAAAAAAGATACAAACACACGTTTTTCTTAGTCTCTTCTTCCAACCCATCTTACAAACTTTCCTAAAAGGGTTCTCTAAAAGTTACTCTTAGAAATCTCTGATAGCTACAAAAATGCCTCTGTAAAATGCCTACATAATTAAAACTCAAGTTCCTGGGTCCCACTTCCCGGCATTCTCACTTCACACACCAGCCATTGTTCCATGTGCAACACTCCCAAACCACCATGCTTCAATGCCTTAGCTCACACAGGAAGTGTGTGATCTTCTCTGTTTATATACATCCAAGACTTACATTACACCCTATTCTGTGTCCCTAGTCCACTTTCTCCCACCCCTCTTGGCAGCTCCTCAAAACATCTTCATTCTCCCAACTGTCTACCACCTTTTCATTTGCTCTTAAAAAAGACCCTGCTCTCCTTCATTGGGAAAAATTGAAGCTGTTGGTTAAATCACTCGTACAGCGTTTTCTCAAGCCACCTACATAGTTACCAGCATTGGGGGCCCTCAGGTGAAGCCAGACCAAAAAAAGGATGAGAAAAGGACTATTTTGTAATCAGCCAGAAGAAAACTTGTACTAAGACTGTAAGCTTATAAGAAACCATACCTATAGACCCATCTTTTCCTCATGTTTCAGTAATTATTGGACCTTTTCCAATAATCCGATTTCTCCTATCTTAAAAAAAAGGCAACTCAACCCTTCCGACCCAATTTTCCTAATTCCCATTTCCTCTCTTTCTTTCATTGTACAGTATTTAAAAAATACAATAGTTTATTCTATCTCAGTATCACAGCTCTCATTTACTCTTCAACCCCAAATAATATGGATTCCGTCCCCACAAAGCTGATGAACAGCAACCATTTATTGAGCATATACTTTATGAAAGACACAGGACCTTAAACATAATAAGCTGTCTAGACATATGATCACATTTAACTCCGTTCATAACATCCCCATAAGATGGCATTATTAACCCCATTTTACAGAAGAGGAAACCAATACTTCAAGAAGTTAGGCTTCCCATTCAAAGTCATAAGGACAGTAAAGAGTTGGAACCAGAATTTATACAGAACGGATTCCAGAACCTTTGGTCTTAACCACTATACTACACTGAAATTATTCTTGCTATTGATTTTCCTAATGCCAGATCCAAAGGATCCAAAGGATACTTGTTCTGTCCTGATTTTACTTGACCCTTGTCTTCATTTGACACCACTGACTATTTACTCTTCACTTAGGACTATGTGATACTATTTTTTCTCAATGTTCCTTTCCAGCCTCCTCTGAAATCTCCCCTTTCTCTACTTGCCTCTTAAATGCTACTATCTTTCAAAGCAAAACCACGACTTCAACTATCATTCATATACTATGTCCTAATTCTGTACCTCCAGCCAAAACCTCCTTTCTGACATCATGATCCATTCTTTTGGACGAGTCCTACTAGTATCTCAAATTCTTCTCTAAAATTAGTGATTTCTATCCACCACCCTGCCACTTCTTACTCATGTCCACCACCCCCTACTCCTCTCCAAAAAAGACAGAATTTTTTCAGTAAATGGTACTACTCTCCACAATAATCTAAACCCAAGAAACACTTTCATCTTTATCCCATCAGTCAATCACCAGGTTCCATTAATTCTATTTCATTACTATCTTCTGCCTCCCTTTTACTTTTTTCTATCCCAATTTCAGGCCCTGATCACTTCCCACTTGATTTAAAGCAGTAACAATTGATCTCTCTGCCTACAGTCTCCCCCTATACTAGCAATCCAGCTTCAAGATCACCACCAAAGTAGCCTTCCTAAAAACCACATGGTGGTGCATTGCTCACTGTCCCAATTAAAGTCTCTTCAATAGCTGCCATAGGTTTCAGGATAGATACTTCTTAGCCTAAGCCTACAAAGTCTTTATGAGAGAGCCCTCATCAACTTCTTGGAAGCTTCTTCTCCCACGACTCCCTTCCACAGGCTGTGTGCTCAGCTGTATGCAACTATTTGCAGTCCCTGACCTCTACGATATCATCTCATACCTCATCTCACACCTCTGTGACTTCATACATATTGATTCCTCCGCTTGAAACAGAAGTGAAATGCAGGCCCTCATCCTTCACTTAATTCATTCTTAGTCATTCTTTCAACCCAGGTCAAGCTATGCCTCCTTTAGAAAGTCCTCTAGGATTTGCCTCCTACAAAACTACCTCCTCCCCTTTGATTTAATGTTCCCTTTCCCAGTGCTCCCATAAGCAATCCAGCATACCTCCATCACAGCTTTTGTCACTTAGTGCTATTATCATTTCATTATTTACATTTCTGTTTCCATCAGATACACAGTACACGAGGATAGGGACCAGATCTTATGCAGCTTTGTATCTCTAGCACTTAAGAGGCACTTAATTGTTGAGTCACTAAATACTAGCTCCCAGACTATTCTACCCTTAAACTAATCTCAACTGTCTTTCTGAATTGTTTTATGTATATCACTCAATTAGAAACAATAATGTACTACCCCATGATCTCTCTCATATTGTTTCCCAAAATAACAATTACTTATGTTCTATATTCCTAGAGATAATCTTGAGAAGAGGAACTGTTCCCTGTTTCTCTGTTTAGAGAGTAAACTCTCACATCATTTACTATTATCTCCATAATAGGACTTAACCAGAGATGCTACTTAGTAATATTTGCTGACCAATGATCTAAGACTGTACAGCCAAGAATCATGCTAAGGCTTGCTGCTGTCTTTGTTTCACAGACTTACTTATGGCTTCATTTAATTATTAGTTGTGTGACAATGGCCAAGTCGCAACACTTGAACTTTAGTTTCCTCATTTGGAAAAGTTGTAAAAATAATCACGTCACAGGATTGTGAGAGGATTTTATAGAATATATAACCTTTTACCTCTAAAATACAAACCTAGCATATGCCTAACAGAGCTTGGCATATAACAGATCCTAAAATATTTATTGAAAAATATTTAAATCTATTATACTCAGCATAAGTGGGTAGATCAACAATTGAAATGAACAAAAGACACAAACTTTTATCCAGACTATCAAATAAGTACTGCCTATAACAACTCTTGTGTGGAATTTATGATCTGAAAGTTTTTTTTGCCACGAAGAAGAGTCAGAGGAACTTCAGAACAGAACCCTCTCTGGAGATACCGATCCTGCTCTGAGAAGTACACAATTTACATAATCTATTCTAAATCACAAAGTTATTTCAGATTTAACTGAAATCAAGCCAGTACCTGCATTTAAAGGAAGTATTTATCAGAATGAAAGAAAAAAAGGAAATTTACAGTCAGGAAAACATTTGTAGTAGATCTTTGTGAATACAATGGAAATAGTAACTGAAATAAAAAAGCTCAAGGTTCAAATCCCAAATCTGTCTCTTACTAGTTATATGACGAGGCAAATCCCTGAAAGTTTTAGCCTCTGTTTCTCTCCTATGAAATTGTATACTAACAATCTTGCAGGGCTACTGCAGGGATTAAAATGAAATGATGGAATTTTACTGTGCAATGCCTGGATACATTAGGAACTCAACAAATGGAAATTTCTTATTGACGGATCTTGGACCTAAATTAAGTTCTTAGAACTTCCCATTTCCAATAGAAATCATAAAGTTACTCACAGAGATTCTGGGCTGTCTTTGAGTCCAACACCTTCAACTCTTTTACTTTTTTCTTTTGCACAGATTTCTTTTCTTCTCCACCTTCCTGATCCTTCTTGGCTAAGGAGGAAAATATTTTAAAAACCATGATTAAGGACAATCCACTTTTGTGCATTTTTGAGCTATTTTCTCAGCCTTGAGTGGCCCCTCACCTCCTCGCTACAAATATGGTCCTTCCTATAGTATCCCTTAATAGCCAACCTCTTCCTCTTTAACCACACAACCTTCCATTACTGACTCTAGCACCCTGCCAACTAAAACAAATATTTTATTTTCATTTCTTCAATCATTATCAAGGATGCTTTCCAACCTACATATTATCTAATTGCAAAGATCAGCAAAGTTTTTGTAAAGGGCCAGACAGTAAACATTTTAAGTTTCAAGGACCATATAGTCTCTATCAGCTCTGCTACTCAGCACAAAAGCAGCCAAAGATAATACATGAACGAACGAGTATGGCTGTGGCTCCAGTACAATTTTATTTACATAAACAGAAGGCCATGTGTTTCTCTTAGAAGGACCTTTAATTTGGCTTTTCTCTGAAGAAGGGCCTTTGTCCACAGAAATGAAATGAAACCTCTTCCTGCTTCCATCAGAGGCAAAAACCTTGACAGCCTGAGATAAGAATTCTGGAGTCCTGAGGACCCCTCTGAGGGGGCCTAAATATTTAGTTTTGTCCTCCAGGTAAATGTCTTTGCATGCCCCCTATTGTGGCTAGAGCTGTGGTTCCCTTTTAATGAACTTATAGCATGATGCAAACATTGAGCCCAAGGCCTGGCTGTGCTGTAACATCCTACTTGGATGTGATAAAGAAAGATTTCATCTTCGTTTGTCAGTATTAATCATCTTTTAATTCTTTAAAGCCATGTTTACTTTGGGTTTGATAGTAAGTACAAGCCCCTAAAACCCTGGCTGGGTTGTGTGTCCTCAGGCCTGCATTTTTTGCTACATAGTGAATGGAATGTTTCCTAAGCCAGCCACATCTCAGAGACATATGTGATGAAAAGCATGGTGTGTCACAATGCACTACTAATTCCAGTAAATACCTGGTAACTGCAAAAACAAAAACAAAAAAAGCAGAACAAAACAAAAAATGGCAGTCAGCCTGTTGACCATAGTTTGCTAACTGAAGTACTAGAGTCTTCCACTGTGTTATCCTTTTCTGTCTATTAAAATTCTTATTTACCTTTCAAGCTCCATCATAAGCATAACTTTTCCTAAAAACATTTTCTTGATTTCCCCAACTCTATGATTTCTCTCTGAATCCCAGAGAATTTAGTAACTCTTTATAGGACTTTCTTTCACTGACTTTGTTATATATAGTCTCTCCTCAAGATAAGGATATTGTTATTCATTTTTGCAAATCCCATGACATAAAAACATGTTTCTGCTGGGATCTTGCTGCTGAAACATCACCTTGGTGCACTCATGTGAGGTATAATATACTCTACTCTTCCTACACTCTTCTCTACCAAAAGACAATATTCTTCCCTTTCTATGAAGCTTTCCCTGATAAAACTACTCATTCTCCTAAGCCCTTGATCTTGAGGCTTGCTCTTGTGTAGCTTATATGTATAGTGGAGAAGCTTAGCCTATGTATAGGTATGCCTAAGAGTCACCTTCGGAGGGCATCTTTTGTTGCTCAGATGTGGCCTCTCTCTCTCTCTAAGCCTAACTCTGCAAGTGAAACCAGTGCCCTTCCCCCTACATGGGACATGACATCTGGGTGAAAGTCTCCCTGGCAGTGTGGGAGATGACTCCTAAGGATGAGCCTGGCCCTGGCACTGGGGGACCAACAGTGCCATCCTGATCAAAACGGGGAAAAGAAGTATTAACAAATAAGGTATCAGTGGCTGAGATAGTTCAAACAGAGTTGAGAGGAGGCTACACTGGAGGTCACTTTTAGGTAAGCTTCAGTTATACACTGCTACCTATCAAAACTTGCCAACTCTCAACCAAAAACATTTCTGCCAATCCTGAAGAATTTCTAGGGCATTATATAAGACTCTACAAAGGTTCTATGTTAACTTTCCAGAAACTACAACCTCCAAATGGGTCCCTGGACTAGATAAGTCTTGAAATCAGAGGGGCCAGCCTCTCCAGAACATCAACTAGTTCCATTCCCTCATCTCATATTATTGACAGCCCTTTCCAACATGAAAAAGTTAGAATTGGCAATAGCCCAAATACCCTATTTTAATATTTGTTCTATAACTACTTGTTAAAATTTTAAAAATGTTTTAAAAAGTACTCATTCTCTCCTTTGATAAACTAATTTTTGCAGTATTTGTTATCTATACCTCATTTAACAATTAAGTATTCGATGTTTTGTGACATTTTGTATGTATCATCTTGATCTTCGTTTTTTAAACCCTGTGTTACTTTATGTGTGGATATTTTCCCATCCCACCTAGATTTTGAACTTCAAGGGCATAGGCCAAACAGTATTTTATTACATCAACCCCTAAGCAACTACCATGATAGTAACATTCACCAAGGAACTAAAAAAGACACTGGCTACACCAAGGAGTGTTAAGAAGTACACAGAAAAGGAAATAAGAACTCTCCTGGACAGACATAACTGTAAAATATTCTGTCATGGTATTATTTGATACCAAGTTTTTAGAAAGCCATATGGGAATATCTCTCAAAGGGGAGTCAAGAAACTGACAAAGCTAGCTGTTTCTGAGCAGAAGAATAGGGTGGCTGAGTTTGGGAGAAAAACTTAAACACAAATCTTTTTTTAACTTTTTGAGCTTTAAATCATATACAAAGGATTATTTTGGTACAAATAAATAAAAAATAAAACAAAGAAAGAGAGCTAAGAGTTTTAGGTAAAAGGTATGCAGAACTACAACACTATTCATCCTTTTGGTCCAATAGCCCCAACCTGAGGAAGGGAAATGCTAAATACATAAAGATACATTATTTAAATAAATACTTTTTGAATATAACTATATGTGTCAGGCTCTGTCCAGGGCACTGGGAATCAAGCAGTAAATAAAAGAGAGAAAGATTCCTGCCTTTCTGAAACTAAATTTCTAATAAAGAGAAATAGAAAATAAAATAGTTAACAGATAAAATAATATGTTAGATGGTCATGCGTACTATGAAGAGAAAACAAAGTAGGGAGAGAAAAGGGAGGTATATTACAATTTTAGGGGGGTGGTCACGGGAGATCCTACTGAGAAGGTGACATGTGCGTAAAGACCTTTTAGAAGGTGATAGAATGAGCCACATGAATATGTGGGGAGAAACGCAACTTAAGAAGAGGGAACAACAAATACAAAGGCCTGAGAGAGCATGCACCGTAGAGTGAAGGAAAAGCAAAGAGGCCACTATGTGTAGAGTAAATGGAGCAAAGGGGAAAGCAGGAGGTAAAGGCAGATCATATAAAAAATGAAAATTATGGACAGTCAGATAAAAAATGGAGAATTAGAAAGATTGTATATAGACGCAGGAACTTAGAAGGAGGGAAAATGGAAAGAAAAAATAAATATCTCATTAACTACAGGCAAGATGAAAAGATACACAGTCATTTTTAGTCTTAAAAAAGAAAAATCCCTACATGGAGAAGACCTGATATTCTCGCAAGCACTGGGGACTGCCAATTTGATGGGCCAGGCCCTCGATCTTGGGGTTCACCCCTATGAAACTTATTCCTGCAGAGGAGAAGCCATACCTACTTATGATTATACTTAAGAGTCACCCCCAGAGGCCTTCTTTTGTTGTTCGATGTGGCTTCTCTCTCTTAAGCCAACTCCTCCCTCCACCCTATTATGGGACATGACTCCCAGGCAACGTGGGACCTGACTCAGGCGATGAGCAGGGACTCAGCATCATGGGAGTGAGAAAGGCTTCTAGACCAAAAGGGAGAAGAAATGAGACAAAATAAGGTTCCAGTGGTTGAGAGACTTCAGAGTCAAGAGGTTATGCTGGAGGTTATTCTGATGCATTATATAGATGTGCCTTTTTGGTTTATGGTGTACTTGAGTGGCTAAAGAGAAGTATCTGAAACTGCTGCACTATGTTCCAGTAGCCTTGATTCTTGAAGATGATTGTATAACTATATAGCTTTTACAATGTGACTATCGTTTTGTGTCTGGCACTCCTTTTATCCAGGGTATGGACAGATGAGTAAAAATTAAGGACAAAAAAATAATAAATAATGGGGGGAAGGGATAAGGGGTAAAAAAAAAAAGGGTAGATTGCAGTATTAGTGGTCAGTGACAGAAAGGGGTAAGGAATATTGGGATGTATGGGTTTTCTCTTATTTCTTTTTCCGGAGTAATGCAAATGTTCTAAAAATGATCAAGGTAATGAATATTCAACTACGTGATCATACTGAGAAGCACTTTTTTTTTTTTTTTTTTTTTTTTTTATTTTTTATTTTTATTTTTTAAAGGAAAGACAGAGAGAAGGAAGGAAGGAAGGAAGAAAGGGAAACATCTTTAAACATTTTCTTGTATTCTGTTTCTCCGTTTTTGTTACATGGGCTGGGGCCAGGAATCGAACCGAGGTCCTCCGGCATAGCAGGCAAGCACTTTGCCCGCTGAGCCACCGCGGCCCGCCCCGAGAAGCACTTTTGATTGTATACTTTGGATGACTGGTATGATGCATGAGGACATCTCAATAAAAATATTTTTTTTTAATATCAGTAAGAAATATTATTAAGAAAGAGGTCCTTTAATCCTATACAGATTAATGTAATGCCTGGATATATCCTAGAGTATATTAAACAGATAATCAAAAAGTACTGGCAAAGTCCCTTGAGGGATGGGAGAAAAAAATGGAACTATTAAGCTTTACCATCAGGGAAACCCCTGATACTTTAGGGACACCCAAATCAATAAGCCATGCCCTTGATCTT
Source organism: Tamandua tetradactyla (assembly GCF_023851605.1). Classification (NCBI taxonomy): domain Eukaryota; kingdom Metazoa; phylum Chordata; class Mammalia; order Pilosa; family Myrmecophagidae; genus Tamandua; species Tamandua tetradactyla. The sequence goes on from NC_135346.1 coordinate 21,661,756, forward strand.
GAGGCTTACTCTTCTGACACTTGTGTAGGTAGCAGAGAAGCTTAGCCTACCTATAGGTATGCCTTAAAGTTACTTCTCAAGGGCCTCTTTTGCTGCTCAGATGTGGCCTCACTCTCTCTAAGCCCAACTTTGCTAGTGAAATCATTGCCCTTCCCCCTACGTGGGACATGACATCCAGGGGTGAAAGTCACCCTGGCGACATGAGAGATGACTCACAAGAATGAATCCAACCCTGGCACCATGGGATCAACAATTCCATCCTGACCAAAAGGGGGGAAAGAAATGTAACTAATAAAATATCACTGGCAGACAGAGTTCAAACAGAGTCGAGAGGCTGCTCGGGAGGTTGTACTTACACAAGCTTCAGTTAGGTACCATCATAACCTGCCAAACCCCAACCAGGACCATTCCAGCCAATCCTAAAGAACACCTAAGGCAATATATAAGATTCCACAAGGGTTCCATGCACTCGTGTAAATTTCCAGAAACCTACAACCTCCAGATGGGTCCCTGGACCAGAAAAGTACTGAAACCTAGAGGGCCCAGCCTTTTCAGGCATCAGATAGTTCCATCTCCCTACCCCATATTAGTGACAGACCCTTCCAACATGGAAAAGTTAGAATGGCCACAGCCCAAACACCCCTAAAGAGAGGGCTAGAAAGATCAAATGTGATGGTGGAGTTACACAGAGAATATAGGATTTAACAAATGAATATGATTAAGGAATCATTAAATTGATATCTCTTTTAGTCTTCAGTATCTTAGAGAAGGTAGAATTAAAAACCTAAAACTGTGGAATTGTAACCCATGTCAAACTGAAATATGTTATACAACTAATTGTGGTGCTGTGCTTTAAAATTTATTGTTTTTTTGTATATATGTTATTTTTCATTAAAAAAGAAAAAAGGTCAATTGCGGTGATAAAAAAAAATATTTAAGCCTTCTAGCCTCCTATATTTTGGAGCAGCTAGAAGGAAAAACCTGAGAGGACTGTATGGTAGCCCATGACAAACTCTGGGATCTGTCCTATAACTATCTGTGGAAGAGTGCTTTGAAAACTATTGCTTTTTTTATTTCTTTGCTTTGTATATATGTTATACTATACAATAAAAACGTAAAAAAACCCAACAAACTGTACAGATACAGGGACAGATTTATAGGCCAATGGAATAGAGTTGACAGCACAAAAGCACCCACCTATATGTGACCAGTCAATTTCTGACAAGGGTGCCAAGACCATTCAATGGAAAACAACAGTCTCTTCAACGAATGATGCTGGAAAAGCTGGATATTCACATACAAAAAAATGGAAGTGGACCCCTACCTCACACAAAATAAAAAAAAAATAACTCAAAATAGATCAACAACCCAACCATAAGAGCTAAAACTATAAAACTCTTTGAGGAAGGCATAGGAAAATAGCTGTAGGACCCTGTATAAGGCAATGGATTCTTAAACTTGACACAGAAAGCATGAGCAATAAAAGAAAAAAATAAACTGGACTCCTTCAAAATTAAAAAAGTTTTGTGCATCTGAAGACATTATAAGAAAGTGAAAAGACAACCAACAGAATAGGAGAGATATCTGGAAACTATATTTCTAATAAGGGTTTAATAGCCAGAAAATATAAAGAATTTCTGCAACTCAAAAATAACAATAAACAAACAACCTAATTTTAAAATAGGCAAAGTACTTGAATACACACTTCTCCACAGAAGATACACAAATGACCAGTAATCATCAGAAAGATGTTCAACATCATTAGCCATTAGGGAAATGTAAATCAAAACCATGAAACATCACCTCACTTCTATTAGAGTTTTATTAATTATTAGAGAATAATAAATGCCGGCACAGATATGATGAAAAAAGAGGAAACTTTATTAATTGTTGGTGGGAATATAAAATGGTGTAGCAGCTGTGGAAAACAGTTTGGCAGCGCCTCAGAAAGTTAAACATAGAACTACCGTATGACCCAGCAATCCCAGTTCTAGGTATATATATATATATATATATACACGAAAGAACTGAAAATAGGGACATGGACAGATATCTGTACACTAGTGTTCATAACAGCATTATTAACAATATACAAAAGGTGGGAGCAGTGCAAATATTCACTTGCTGGTAAACAGATAAACAAAATGTAGTATACACAATGAAATCTTACTCAGCCTTAAAAAGGAATGAAATGCTGGTACATGTCTATCAAATCCCATCACCTTAAAGATACCTTGTTGAGTGAAATAAGTTGGTTACAAAGGGAAAGATATTTTATGATTCCACTCATATGAAATAGTTAGAATATGCAAGCTTGAAAAGACAGAAAGTAAAGAACAGAGCACCAGGGGCTGGGGAATAGGGAGTCAAAGTGTAATGGATGTAGGATTTCTGTTTGGGGTGATGGGAAAGTTCTGAATTCTGGTAACAGATGGTGAGGAGGGTAGCACAACACTGTGAATCTGATTAATCTCACTGAATGGTATGTTTGAATATGGTTGTGATGGTAAAGTTTATTTTGTATGTATAGTTCTATAATTGAAAAAAAGTTTGGTTAGAATTCACCACTGAAACCATCAAGAGCCTGGAGACTGCTTTTTTGGGATAGCTTTTAATTATGAATTCTAGTTTTTAAATGGTTTTAGGACTATTGAAAATAGCCTATTTCAATTAGGTTGAGTTTTGGAAGTTGGTGGTTTTTGAGGAATTGCTCCATTTTTTATAAGTTTCTAGGTTTATGTACGTAAAGTTATTCACTTATTTATCTTAATAAACTTAAGTTATTCCTTATTACTCTTAATAGCTACAGGACCTGTGGTGACATGCCCTATTTCACTCCTGATACTGTTAATTTTTGCCTTCTCTTGTTTTTATTTTTCTCCCTCTTCCTAGAGGTTTATCTATTTTGTTGATTCTTTTGAAAAACAAGTTTTTTGAATCATTGATTTTTCTTGATTGTTTTCATGTTTTGAGTATTGCCACCATCTTCTTATTATATCCTTTCTTCTGCTTGCTTTGGGTTTATTTTGCTCTTGTTTTTCTAGTTTCTTGAGACAGGAAATTAAGTGATTGATTTGAGGCCTTCCTTTTTTCTAAAATAAACTTAGAATTGTAAATTTTCCCCTCAGCACTGCTTTAGCTGTGTCCCATACATTTTGAAATGTATTTTCATTTTTCTTAGTTTTATGTTTTTAAAATTTCTCTTGCATTACTGAAGTGTGTTATTTACTTTCTCATGTTTGGAGATTTTCCTGTTATCTTGCTGATATTAATTTATGATTTGATTTGATTATGGTCAGAGAATGTATTCTGTACAGTTTCATTTCTAATGTTTGTAGAAGTTTGTTTTTTGGCTCAGGATATGGCTGGTTTGGGTGAATATTCAGTGGGTACTTGAAAAAAAAATGCGTATTCTGCTATAGTGTAAAGTGTTCTGGTATATGACGATTAGATCTTGTTGATTAATTGTGTTATTAATTTCTTCTGTATCCTTACTGATTTTCTATCCATTGCTGAGAGTAGGTGCTGAAGTCTCTAATCACAATTGTGGATTGCCTATGCTTGTTTTTCACTTCAACCTTACGGGTTTGTGTTTTGCTTTAATTTACTTTGAGGCTCCACTGTTTGGTGCATTCATATTTAGAATTGTTATGTCTTCCTGTTGGAGTGACCATTTTAATTTTTTTGTCTCTGGTAATCTTCTTTGCTCTGAAGTCTACTTATCATTCATGATAAAAACTCCCAGAACATTAGGTATAAAAAAAAAAATTTGTTTTAGTTTGCGAGTGCTGCCAGAATGCAATATACCAGAAATGAAATGGCTTTTATAAAGGGGATTTATTAAGTTATAAATTTATAGTTCTAAGGCCATAAAAATGTCCAAAGTAAGGCATCCAGAAAAAGATATCTTGACACACGAAGAACAGCTGATGGTGTCTGTAACATCTTTGTCAGCTGGAAGGTACATGGCTGGCATCTATTGGACCTTTGGCTTCTGGTTTCAAACAGCCTCCCTGGAAGCGTTTTCTTCCGACATTCCAAATATCTCTATCTGTGTCAGCTCTGAAGCTTTTTCCGAAAGTGTTTTTCGTTAACTGCTTAAAGGACTCCAGTAAGTGCGTTAAGACCCACCTTGAATGGGTAGAGACACATCTCCATGGAAACCACTTAATCAAAAGGTCCTATTCCCAACTGGGTGTAGAGATGGAAACAACTTAATCAAAAAGATCCTACCCACAGCTGGATGGTCACAGCTCCATGGAAACAACTTAATCAAAAGGTCCTACCCTAAGCAATAAATCTACCTCATTAAGATTAGATTAGAAAAAAGAACATGGTTTTTCTGGGGTACATAACAGTGTCAAACCAGCATATTCCACCTTTCCTAAGGCCTGGGGCACCAAAACTATTCCTGCACATGAAGGCAGAAGGCCTACCCTCTGTCTCCAAAGCAAACTCACCCTTTCCACATGGATGGGTGGGTTTGCTCTCCTGCCCCAAGATTTCTTGGCTTCAGACCTTAGCTTCCATGGTTCTGCCTCTGAAGTAATTTTTCCTTCATTATGCCCCTTTGCTGTACCTTTTAGTTCAGACTGTCAGTGGTTCCATTTATACAGGTCTTGCAAGAAACTTACAGTTTTCCATGCAGTATACACAGATCACACCTATCAGATAATAGACCCTTCCATAAATCCTTTCTGGATAACTCTATTTCCAATTCTGGCCTTGTATGAAATAGCTGACTGGTTCCATGTTTGGATAAAGTCTCATGTGACAGACTATTCTCTGGGGTATTCCTTCTAGAAGCCCAGAATTTTTGAGACCATCAATTTCTGGTTTCTCTGTACCCAAGAGTTCAATTCTTAGCTTGTCTCTTTCCTGTTACATTTTACTATAAGCTGTAAGTATACCAGGCTGCATTTTCCACATTTAGGATGAAATCTCTTCTGCTAAATATCTAAGTTCATCACTCTCAAATTCTGCCTTCCATCCAATACCAGAACTTAATTTTGCCAAACTCTCTGCTACTGTAAAACAAGGATCACCTTCCTTCCAGTTTGCAATAATAAAAGCATCATTTCTGTCTAAGGCCCATTAGAAGTACCTTTAGAGTCCATATTTCTACCAAAAATCTCTTAAAAGCATTTTAGGCCTTTCCTTTTAAGCTCCTCACAATTCTTCAAGAATGTTCTCCTCATTCATTTAAAAAGCTGTTCCAGCATTTTTAGTAATTGCAAATCACAGCACCTCACTCCTGGTACCAAAATCTGTTTTAGTTTGTTAATGTTGTCAGAATGCAATATACCAAAAATGGGTTGGCTTTTATAAAGGGGATTTATTAAGTTTTAAGCTTACAGTGCTAAGGTCATAAAAATGTCCAAAGTAAGGCATCCAGATAAAGATACCTTGACTTAAAGAAGGTTGATGGTGTCTGGAACACCTCTATCAGGTGGGAAGCACTTGGTTGGGGTCTACTGGTCCTTTGGCTTCTGGTTTCAAATAGCTTTTCCGGGCGGTGGAGGGTATTTTCTTTCTGTATCTCCAAATGTCTCTGTGTTGGTGCTGAGCTTTTTCCAATATGGTCCCCTCTTAAAGGACTCCAGTAAGTAGATTAAGATCCACCTTGAATGGGTGGATTTCCATGGAACTAAACAAAAGGTGTGCTCCCATAAGACTGGATTAGGAAAAAGAATGTGGTTTTCTGGAGAACACAACAGTCTCAGACCAGCACAGGGAGGAAATAAATTTGATAAAGAATATCTATAAAAAACCTAAAGCTAACATCATACTTAATGGCGGAAGACTGAACGCCTTCCCTCCAAGACTGGAAACAAGGCCAGATATCTGTTCTTACACTCTTATCCAACAGAATACTGTAAAGTTCTAGCTACTGCAATAAGTAGAAAAAGAAAAGCCATATCGATTTAAAGTAAGAAATCAAACTGTCCCTATTTGCAGATGGCATGACTTTCTACATAGAAAATCTCAAGGAATCTACAAAAAGATCCCTAAAACTAATAACTGGTCACAACATATAAGATCAATATTTTAAAAAATCAACCATATTTTTACATCATAACAATGACTATGTGGGTAACAAATTACAAAAACACAATAGCATTTTATAATCACTCTAAAGAAAACGAAATATATATAAACTTAAAACATGTACAGGATCTGTATGATGAAAACTATAAAGTGCTGATGAAAGAAATAAAAAAAGATCTAAATAAATGGAGAGATATTCTATATTCATAAACTAGAAGACTCAATGTTGTGAAGGTAACTGACCTACAGGTTTAACACAATTTCTATAAAAACTCCAGCAAGGACTGAAAATGTAGAGCTGTGCTCTAGTAGCCATGTTTCTTGGAGATGACTGTATAATGATATAGCTTTTGCAATGTGGCTGTGTGGTTGTGAAAACCTTGTGTCTGATGCTCCTTTTATCTATCTTATTGACAGATGAGTAGAACACACAGATTAAAAATAAATAAATAATGGGGGAACAAATGTTAAAATAAGTTTAGTAGTTTGAAATGCTAGTGATCAATGAAAGGGAGGGGTAAGGGGTATGTTATATATGAATTTTTTTGTTTTCTTTTTATTTCTTTTTCTGAATTGATCAAATGTTCTAAGAAATGATCATGATGATGAATATACAACTATATATGATGATATTGTGAGTTACTGATTATATAACAAGAATGGAATGATCATATGGTAAGAATATTCGTGTTTGTATGTAGTTATTTTTCTTAAAAAATGATTATGGTGAAGAATACACAACTATGTCGTGATATTGTGAGCCACTGATTGCATACTATGTATGGATTGTATGTTTGTGAAGATTTGTCAATAAAAATATTAAAATATATATATATGTAAGTGCCAAATACCACATGGGACATACTTATACTAAGTTATTTGTTGTTTATCTGAAATTCAAATTAAAAACAAACAAGCAAACAAAAAAAACCTCTAGCAAGATTTTTTTTTATAGAAAAACTTATTTAAAAGTTTATATAAAAACACTAAACAGCTAAAACAATTTTGAAAAGGAATAAAGTAGGAGAAATTATTCTACGCAATACTAGAGCCTACAACAATAATCAAGAGAGTGTGGCACTGATGGGAGGACAGACACACAGATCAATGGAACAGAACAGAGAACCCTGAGAGAAAGCCAAACAAATATGTCCAACTGATTTTTGCTGAAGGAGCAAAAGCAATTCAGGGGAGAAATGATAGATAGCCTTTTCACAAATGGATCTTGACATTCAAAGGCAAAAGAAGAAGAAAAAAGGAACCTTGACCTAAACCTCATTCCTCATACAAAAATAAATTCAAAATGAATCATGGATTTAACTGTAAAAATATAATACTATTAGAAAAAATAGGAGAAAACCTTTGATCCAAGTCTAGGCAAAGAGTTCTCTTCACATCAAAAGCATGAGCCCTAAAAGGAAAAACTGATAAGGGGGAAATTAAAATTTAAAACTTTTGCTCTGCAAAAAATCCTGCTAAGAGCCTGAAAAGATAAGGTACAGAGTGGGAGCAAATTTTTACAAACTACATATTCAACAAAGGACTAACACCTAAAATAAAGAAAGAACTTTCAAAATCAAGAGTAAAAACAAAGAAAAAGGGCAGGTGACGGTGGCTCAGAGGCAGAGTTCTCACCTACCATGCCAGAGACCCAGGTTTGACTCCTAGTGCCTGCCCATACAAAAAAACCCCAACCAACCAAACAAACCAAACAAACCAAAAAACTCACACAGAACAATCCAATCACGAAATGAGCAAAAGACATTAACAGATATTTCACTAAAGAGGATAGATGGATGGCAAACAAGCACATGATAATACATTCAACATAAGCCATTAGGGAAATGTAAATTAATACTACAATGAGATATCATTGCAGCTCAGGGTAACAGTTTGGCATTTCCATTTAAAACTAAACATTCCACTATGACCAAGCAACCATACTTGCGGCCACTTATCTCAGAGAAATGAAAGCGTATGCTCACATGAAAGTTCATAGATGCTTTATTCATAATAGTCCCAAACTGGGAACAACCCAGATATCAAACTATTGTACATCCATACCATGGTTAACTATTCAGCAATACAAAGAAACTACTGATATATCCAACAACTTGAACAAATATCCAGGGAAATATGGTGAGTTAAAAAAAAAAAAAAGCCTGACAAGTGCTGGAGAGGATGCGGAGAAAGAGGCACACTTATCCACTGTTGGCGGGAATGTCAAATGGTGCAACCACTGTGGAAGGCAGTTTGGCGGTTCCTCAAAAAGCTGAATATAGAATTGCCATACGACCCAGCAATACCATTGCTAGGTATCTACTCAAAGGACTTAAGGGCAAAGACACAAACGGACGTTTGCACACCAATGTTTATAGCAGCGTTATTTACAATTCCAAAGAGATGGAAACAGCCAAAATGTCCATCAACAGAAGAATGGCTAAACAAACTGTGGTATATACGTACGATGGAATATTATGCAGCTTTAAGACAAGATAAACTTATGAAACATGTAATACCATGGATGGACCTAGAGAACATTATGCTGAGTGAGTCCAGCCAAAAACTAAAGGACAAATACTGTATGGTCCCACTGATGTGAATGGACATTCGAGAATAAACTTGAAATATGTCATTGGTAACAGAGTCCAGCAGGAGTTAGAAACAGGGTAAGACAATGGGTAATTGAAGCTGAAGGGATACAGACTGTGCAACAGGACTAGATACAAAAACTCAAAAATGGACAGCACAATAATACCTAATTGTAAATTAATCATGTTAAAACACTGAATGAAGCTGCATCTGAGCTATAGGGTTTTTTTCGTTTTTTTGTTTGTTTGTTTGTTTGTTTTACTATTATTACTACTTTTATTTCTTTTCTCTATATTAACATTTTATATCTTTTTCTGTTGTGTTGCTAGTTCCTCTAAACCGATACAAATGTACTAAGAAACGATGATCATGCATCTATGTGATGATGTTAAGAATTACTGAGTGCATATGTAGAATGGTATGATTTCGAAATGTTGTGTTAATTTCTTTTTTTTTCTTTCCGTTAATAAAAAAAAAAAAGAAATGTAAAAAAAAAAAAAAAAAAGCCTATCCCAAAGATTACACACACTATGTTTCCATTTATATGACATTCTTGAAATGACAAAATTATAGAAACAGAATAGATTAGTGGTTGCCGGAGTCAGGGACTAGAGTAACTGCTGGAGGTACACAGGTGTGGCTTAAAAGGGCGACACAGGAATCTTTGTGGTAAAATGGAACTTTTCTATACCTTGATTTGATCAATATCCTGTTTGTGAAATAGTATACATTTGCAAGAAGTTACCATTGGGAGAAACTGGGTGAAGGGCACAAGGGATGTCACTATTATTTCTAACAACTGCATATGACTCTATGAGGATCTCAAAATTAAAAAAAATCTTTAAATGATACATTATCCTCTTAAAATGCTGCTGGATTCAGTTTAACGATATTTTGTTGGAGATTTCTATATTGCTATTTGTAAGGACTGGTGAAACTTAGAGTTTCCTTTTTTGGGGATGTCTTCATCTGGCTTTAGTATCGGGATGACAGTGGTTACAAGAATGAGTTAGGAAAATTTTGAGGAGAATTAGGGTGAATTCTTTAAGTGATTGGTAGAATTCACCAATGAAGCAATCTGATCCTAGGCTCTTCTTTACTGGGAAGTCTTGGATAACTGATTCAATCTGTTTATACAAGATCTGTTGAAATGGATCCATATGGATGGATCTTGAAGACATTATACTGAGCGAAGTTAGCCAGAAACAAAAGGACAAATACTGTATGGTCTCACTGACATGAACTAACATTAATGAGTGAACATGGAGAATTTCAGTTAAAACACAGGTTATCTCAGAGGTTATTCAATTGATATTTACTGAATACATTCTTAGTTCATAATTCCTAGTGCATAGATGTGACCTGTGTATATTACATGATGTATTTCACTTGTCTCCCTGCCTGCCACTCTACCAAAATAAAAAACTTTATCATAGAGAAAAAAAAAAAAAAAGAACACAGGTTATCAGAAGATAGAAACAGGGTAGAGATTGGGTAATTGGTGCTGAAGGGATACAGACTGTGGAACAGGACTGACTGTAAAAATTCAGAAATGGATAGCACAATACTACCTGGTGGTAGCATTATGAGTATGACAGAGGGAGAAGGGCTGGGGGCACGTATAAAACCAGAAAGAAAGACGATAAAGACAGATGGTATAATTCAGGAATGCCTAGAATCTACAATGATGGTGATTAAATGTACAAATTAAAAATGTTTTTGTATGAGGAAGAACAAAGGAACGTCAGTATTGCAGGGTGTTGAAAATAGATGGTCATCCATATTTTTAGTGTAAGACTAAAGGGAGTGTAAGTCTCTGTGTGAGACCAAAGGGAGAAATGTTTATTTGGTGCAAAATTTATATTTTGACTAGCGCATTTCCTAATTTAACGTGTATGGTCAGTTTAATTGAACATCATAAGTACATGGAACCTTGAATAGGGTATGACTTGTCCTGGTTAGTGTGATGCCCCAATAAATCCCAGAAAGATATGAACAGTGAATAAAGAAGTATTTGCAAAGTCCTCTTGGAGGAATAGGGAGAAAGAGGGAAAAATTCAACCTTCCCATTTGGAGAAATCCGATCTTCTTCCAAGCAGTGGGGACACCCAACTCAACAGGCTGAGCCCTCGATCTTGGGGTTTGCCCCTATGAAATTTATTCCTGCTAAGGATAGGCTGAGCCTACTTAAAATTAGCCCTAAGAGTTACCTCCAGAGAACCTCTTTTGTTGCTCAGATGTGGCCTCTCTGTCTTTAAGCTGACATAGCAAGTGAACTCACTGCCTTCCCCCACTACATGGGACATGACTCCCAGTGGTATAAACCGCCCTGGCAACGTGGGACAGAAATCCTGGGATGAGCTGGGACTCAACATCAAGCGATTGAGAAAACCTTCTCAACCAAAAGGGGGAAGAGAGAAATGAAATAAAATAAAGTCAGTGGCTGAGAGATTCCAGAGTCCAGAGGTTATCCTGGATGTTATTCTTATGCATTATAGAGATAACCCCTTTTTAGTTTATGGTATATTGGAGTGGCTACAGGGAAGTATCTGAAACTGTAGAGCTGTGCTCCAGTAGCCATGTTTCTTGAAGATGACTGTATAACAATACAGCTTTTATAATGTAACAGTGTGATTGTGAAAATCTTGTGTCTGATGCTCCTTTTATCTAGGGTATGGACAGATGAGTAAAAATATGGATAAAAATAAACAAATAATAGGGGGAACAAAGGTTAAAATAAATTGAGCAGATTGAAATACTAGCGGTCAATGAGAGGGAGGGATAAGGTATGTATGAGGTTTTTCTTTTTTATTTCTTTTGCTGGAGAGATGCAAATGTTCAGAAAAATGATCATGGTGATGAATACAGAACTATGTGATGATAACTGTGAGCCATTGGTTGTACACCATGTATGGAATATTTGTATGTTAGGAATGTTTGTGCTTGTATGTTGCTTTATCAATAATCAATATTTTTTAAAAAAGAATAAACTTAAAAAATGACATCTTTCTATACTGTGTGAAATTAAAAAAAACAAAATCATTGACAAATATAATAAAATAATGAGGAACATACGTAAACAAGGAGGTGCAAGACTGGTACACTGAAAGCTAGAAAACACTGATAAAAGAAATTAAAGATCTAAATAAATGGAAAGATCTTATGTTCATGGGTTGGAAGACACAATATTGATAAGATGGCAATTGTTACAAAATAAAAGAGAAGAAAATACTCTTATCTCTCTAAGCCCAACTCTGCAAGTGAAATACTGCTCACCCCCCCGATGTGGGACATGACATCCAGGGGTGAAAGTCTCACTGGCAGCGTGGGTGATGACTCCCAGGGATGACCCTGGCCCTGGCACTAGGGGATCAACAATGCCATCCTGACCAAAAGGGGGGAAAGGAGTGTAACAAATAAGGTACCAGTGGCTGAGAGAGTTCAAATACAGTTGAGAGGGTACCCTGGAGGTCATTCTTTCGTAAGCTTCAGTTAGACATTGCTACCTATCATAACTTGCCAAATCTCAACCAAAACCATTCCTGCCAATCCTAAAGAACAACTAGGGCATTATATAAGATTCTACAAAGGTTCCATGCACTAGGGTAACTTTCCAGAAATCTAAAACCTCCAGATGGGTCCATGGACCAGATAAGTCTTGAAATGCAGAGAGGCAAGTCTCTCTAGAACATCAATTAGTTCCATCCCCCATTCCACATTATTGGCAGCCCCTTCCAATATGAAAAATCAAATGAGCATAGCCCAAATACCCCTAAAGAATGGGAAAGGAAAGAGATCAAAAGTTGATGGTAGAGTATACAGAGAAGGTAGGGTTTAAACAAGCATGATTGCTGAATCATACTGATATTTCTTTTAGTCTCTAGTATCTTACAGTAGCTAGGAGTAAAAACATAAAATTATGGAATTGTAACCCATACCAAACTCTGAAATCTGTTCTACAACTAATTGTTATAATGCACTTTGAAATTTACTGCTTTTTTGTACATTTGTTATTTCTCACAGAAAAGAAAAAGTTGATTGTGAATGACTGAAAAACAAGTAGGAATGGGCATAAAGCAAATATCTAAAGGATTAGAGAAGATCAAAGGAGAAGGTGGAGTTATAATAGAGAAGTTAGGATTTAACAAATAATTAAGACTACAGAATCATTATATTGATATATCTTTTTAGTTTCCAGGGTCCTGAAACAGCTAGAAGGAAAAAGATGAAACTGTTGAACTATAACCCATCACAAACTTTGAAATCTGTTCTATAACTATTTGTTAAAATTTATTTTGAAATTTATTGCTCTTTTTGTGTATGTTATATTTCACAATAAAAATATTAAATTAAAATAACAGAGAGGAAAAATAATAGAGATTAAAAATAAACTAGAGGCATACACAACAGCAGATGTGAATAGGCAGAATAAGAAATAATCCAAGAACTAAAAGACAGGACAATCGAAATCATACATTCAGAAGAACAGACAGAGAAAAGAATAGGAAAAAACTGAGCAGTGTGTCTCAGAAGGAGATGAGAAGGAAAAAGGGGTATGAAAAATATTTGAGGGAATAATTGCCAAAAAAATTCCCAACTTTTAAGAAACAGATAAATATACATGTCCCAGAAGCACAACACATTCCAAACAGAATGAACTGTAACAGACCTACACCAAGATACATACTAATCAGAATGTCAAAAAACAAAGATAGAGAATTATGAAAGCAGCAAGAGAAAAGAAATTTGTCGAATACAAGGGATCCTCAATAAAACTAACTGACAGAGGACTTCCGGGTCAAGATGGTGGCTTAACAATGTGTGTGTTTTAGTTCGTCCTCCAGAACAACTACTAAATAACCAGAAACAGTACAGAACAGCTCCTGGGGCCATGTCAGTGACCAGACACACAGCATACCCCAGTCTGGACCAGCTGGAAGGGCTTTGAGTCCCCCCCAGAACCGTGAGTTCTCAAAGTTGCGGCGGCCAGCACCCCTCCCCCACAGGCCGCTTCCCAGAGGGGAAAGGAAAGGACTTTGCCAGCAGCAAGGACTGGGCACAATCAAATGCCAATTGTGGAACTAATTAACAAATTCTGACTACTAAAAATAGGCCCCCAGCTTAGGTGAACCTGATCAAAGCGGAGGTTGCTCATTTTTGCCCCGGTGCCAAGGGGGCAGGACTGACAGAAAAAGGGAGAAAAAAAGAGAAGGAAACAGAGGTTTTTGTGGCTGTGTATCTACAAAGGCTTGACTGCCTCTGGATACAGCAGCAGGACTTTTCAGGCTGCAACTGCCCCAGGCATAGGCAGAAGTGAGCTCTTTTGGGGGCTTATCTAGAGCCTGTGTCTTCCCCAGGGGAGGGGTGAAGCCCAACTCAGGTGGAATCCCTCCCTCAAGGAATTCAGACCCCAGGGCTTGGTAATTTGAAGCCATTAAAACCAGCCTACAACCTCTCCTCTGTCTCCACCACACCCCCAGCAGGGAGAGTCTGCCAAAGTTAAAGGTACGGCATCATCTTATGCTGGTGGGACCTGCAGTCAGACAAGCGCCACACACAAGGCAGGATAAGAAAAACAGAGTCCAGAGACTTCACAGGAAAGTCTTTCAACCTGCTAGGTCTCACCCTCAGGGAAAACCGACGCAGGTGACTCTTTCCTCCTGATAGGAGGCCAGTTTGGTCTGGGAAAATCTGGGTGGGGTATATAATATCTAAGTAGACCCTCCTAAGTGCGTGTGTGTGGGAAAGGCACCACACAAGCAGGGCAAGAAACAAGAAAACAAGAACTGAAAAATTCTCCTCTGTTAAACAAAACTTAAGCTAAAGGTCCAGATAAAGCTGAACGGAATGTCAAAGAACAGATAGACAACAAATTCATCCAGCAAGAAAACCCTAGAAGAAAGAAGTGAAAGCAATCTCCAGAATAAACTAATTAAGGTAATTAAATGCCTAGATGCCAGCAAAAAATAACAAATCACACTAGGAAAATTGAAGATATGGCCCAGTCAAAGGAACAAACCAACAATTCAAATGACATACAGGAGCTGAAACAATTAATTCAGAATGTACAAACAGACACGGAAAACCTCATCAAAAACCAAATCAATGAACTGAGGGAGGATATAAAGAAGGCAAGGAAAGAACAAAAAGAAGAAACTGAAAGTCTGAAAAAACAAATCACAGAACTTATGGGAATGAAAGACACAGTAGAAGAGATGAAAAAAACAATGGAAACTACAATGGTAGATTTTGAGAGGCAGAACATAGGATTTCAAAACTGGAGGACCGAACATCTGAAATCCGACAAGAAACAGAAACTAAAGGGAAAAAAATTGGAAAAATATGAGCAGGGACTCAGGGAATTGAAAGACAATATGAAGCGCACGAATATACGTGTTGTGGGTGTCCTGGAAGGAGAAGAGAAGGGAAAAGGAGGAGAAAAACTAATGGAGGAAATTAGCACTGAAAATTTCCCAACTCTTATGAAAGACTTAAAATTACAGATCCAAGAAGCGCAGCGTACCCCAAAGAGAACAGATCCAAATAGACATATCCAAGACATTTAATAATCAGAATGTCAGAGGTCAAAGAGAAAGAGAGGATCTTGAAAGCAGTAAGAGAAAAGCAATCCGTCACATACAAAGGAAGCCCAATAAGAATATGCGCAGATCTCTCAGCAGAAACCATGGAGGCGAGAAGACAGTGGGATAATATATTAAAATTATTAAAAGAGAAAAACTGCCAACCAAGAATTCTATATCCAGCAAAACTGTCCTTCAAAAATGAGGGAGAAATTAAAACATTTTCAGATAAAAAATCACTGACAGAATTTGTGACCAAGAGACCAGCTCTGCAAGAAATACTGAAGGGAACAATAGAGACAGATACGAAGACAGAAGAGAGAGGTGTGGAGAAGAGTGTAGAAAGGAAGACTATGAGTAAAGGTAAAAAGAAGGAAAATTAGATATGACATATAAAATTCAGAAGGCAAAATAGTAGAAGAAAGTACTACCCATGCAGTAATAACACTGAATGTTAATGGATTAAACTCTCCAATCAAAAGACATAGTCTGGCAGAGTGGATTAAAAAACAGGACCCATCTATATGCTGTCTCTACTCAAAGGACACGAGGCCAAGGACACAATAGGACATTCACACACCAATGTTTATAGCAGCATTATTAACAATTACCAAGAGAAGGAAGCAGCCAAAATGCCGATCAACAGATGGTTGGCTAAACAAACTGTGGCATTTACATAAGATGGAATATTATGCAGCTGTAAGACAGAATAAAGTTATGAAGTATGTAACAACATGAATGGACCTTAAGGACATATGCTGAGTGTGATTAGCCATAAACAAAAGGATAAATACTGTATGGTCTCACTGATATGAACTGACATTAGTGAATAAACTTGGAATATCTCCTTGGTAACAGAGACCATCAGGAGATAGAAATAGGGTGAGATATTGTGTAATTGGAGCTGAAGGGATACAGATTGTGCAACAGGACTGAATATAAAAACTCAGAAATGGACAGCACAATATTACCCAACTGTAATGTAATTATGTTAAAACACTGAATGAAGCTGCATGTGAGAATGATAGAGGGAGGAGGGCTGGGGACATAAATGAAATCAGAAAGAAAGATAGACGGTAAAGATCGAGATGGTATAATCTAGGAATGCCTAGAGTGTATAATAATAGTGAAATGTACAATGTACAAATTTTAAAAATGTTTTTGCATGAGGAAGAACAAAGGAATGTCATTATTGCAGGGTGCTGAAAACAGATGATAATACGTTAAAATGTCACCTTATGTGTGAGACTAAAGCAAAAAATGTTTGTTTGGTACAATCTATACTTTGACTAGTGCATCTCCTAATATAACTTATGTAGATAGTTGATTGAACACCTTAAGTACATGGAACTTTGTATAGGACATGAGATTTTGTTGGTTTGTCCAGGTGATGCCCTGATGAATCCCAGAGTGATTTGATCAGTGAGTGGAAAAGTATTTGCAAAGTCCCCTTCGGGGAATGGTGAGAATGGGGGAAAACTCAACTTCCCCAAGTTGATTTCTTGATATTCTCACAAGCCGTGTGGACAACCAAAGGTATAGGCTGAACCCCCAGTCTTGGGGTTTGTTCATATGAAACTTAACCCCACAGGGGATAGGTCAAGCCTACTTAAAATTAAGCCTAAGAGTCACCCCCAAAAGAACCTCTTTTGTTGCTCAGATGTGGCCTCTCTCTCCAGCCCACACAGCAAGCAGACTCACCACCCTCCCCCTGTCTACGTGGGACATGACTCCCAGGGGTGTGGATCTTCCTGGCAGCGTGGGACAGAAATCCCAGAATGAGGTGAGATTCAGCATCAAGGGATTGAGAAAAACTCTAGAATGACCTGAGACCCAGCATCAATGGATTGAGAAAACCTTCTCGACCAAAAGGGGGAAGAGTGAAATGAGACAAAGTGTCAATGGCTGAGAGATTCCAAACAGAGTCGAGAGGTTATCCTGGAGGTTATTCTGATGCATTAAGTAGATATCACCTTGTTATCCAAGATGTAATGGAGAGGCTGGAGGGAACTGCCTGAAAATGTAGAGCTGTGTTCCAGTAGCCATGTTTCTTGATGATGATTGTATAATGATATAGCTTTCACAATGTGACTGTGTGATTGTGAAAACCTTGTGTCTGATGCTCCTTTTATCTACCCTGTCAACAGATGAGAGGAACATATGGAATAAAAATAAATAATAGGGGAAACAAATGTTAAAATAGATTTAGTTTGAAATGCTAGTTATTAATGAAAGGGATCAGTAAGGGGTATGGCCTGTAAAATTTTTTTTTTCTGTTTGTTATATTTTTCTGTTGTCTTTTTCTTTCTTTTTCTGAATTGATCCTAATGTTCTGGGAAATGATCATGATGATGAATATGCAACTATGTGATGATATTTTGAATTGCTGAGTGTATGTGTTGGGAATGTTTGTGCTTCTTGTAATTTTTTTTTAATTAATAAAAAATTTATAAATATATATATATTTAAAAAAGAAGGAAAAAAAGTCGATTCTGATGATAAAAAAGTATTTAGCCTCCTATATTCTGGAGCAGCTAGAAGTAAAAATATGAGAGGATCATATGGTAGCCAATGACAAACTCTGGGATCTGTAACTACTTGTTGAAGAGTACTTTGAAAACTATTATTTTTTTTTATTTCTTTGCTTTGTATATATGTTATATTATAGAATAAAAAAGTTAAAAAAAATACTTATACAAAAAAAAGCTTTAAAAAAAACTATACACTAACAAACTAGACAACTTAGATGAAATGGACAAATTCCTAGAAACACACAAACAAGCCATAATGAGTCAAGAACAAAAAGAATATCTCAACAAACCAATCACAAGTAAAGAAATTCAATCAGTCATCAAAAATCTTCCTACAAAGAAAAGCCCAGGGTCAGATGGCTTCACAGAGGAATTTTATCAAACATTCCAAAAATAACTAACACTAATCCTGCCCAAACATTTCCAAAAAGTTGAGAAGAAAGGAATACTACCTAACTCATTTTATGACAGTAATGTATCACTCTAAGACCAAAACCAGCTAAAGATGCCATAAGAAAGGAAAACTACAGGTCAATATCCCTAATGAATACAGATGCAAAAATTCTCAACAAAATATTAGGAAATCAAACCCAACAACACATTCAAAGAATTATACACCATAACCAAATACAGTTTATACCAGGAATGAAAGGATGGTTCAACAACAACAAAAAAAATCAATGTAATACAACACATTAAAAAATTGAAAGTCAAAAACCACATGATTATCTCAACTGATTCTGAAAAAGCATTTGACAAAATTCAGCATACTTTTCTGATAAAAACACTTTAAAAGGTAGGAATCGAAAGAAATTTCCTCAGTATGGGCATATATGAAAAATCCATAGCCAGCAAAGTACTCAACAGTTAGAGATTGAAGACCTTTTCCCCTAAGATAGGGAATGAGATAAGGATGCCCTCTGTCACCACTATTATTCAACATGTACTAGAAGTTCTAGCTAGAGCAATCTGGAAGGAAAGAGAAATAAAAGGCATTCAAACTGAAAAGGGAAGAAGTAAAACTTTCATTATTTACAGATGACATGATACTATAGTTGGAACATCCTGAGAAATCTATGACAAAGCTTCTTTTTGTTTTGTTTTATTTTTTAATTTTTTTAGTGAGAAAAATTTCACACACATACTTTCTATACATGATGCATAATCAATGGCTCACAATATAATCACATAGTTGTGTATTCATCAACATAATTTTTTTAGAACATTTACATCACTCCAGAAAAAGAAATAAAAAGAAAAAGAAAAACTCATATATACCATACACCTTATTGCTCCCTCTTATTGACCACCAGTGTTTCCGTCCACCCAATTTATTTTACTCTTTTCCCCCTTATTGTTTATTTATTTTTATCCCTATTTTTTACTCATCTGTCCATACGCTGGATATGAGGAGCATCAGACACAGGGTTCTTACAATCACACAGTCACACTGTAAATGTTACATCTTTATATAGTTGTCTTCAAGAATCCAGGCTATTGGAAACAGCTCAACAGTTTCGGTACTTCGCTCTAGCCACTCCAATACACCATAAAAAGGGATAGCTATATAATGCATAAGAATAACCTCCAGGATAACCTCTCGACTCTAGTTTGAAATCTCTCAGCCACTGAAATTTTATTTTGCCTCATTTCTCTCTTCTTCCATTTGGTCAAGAAGGCTTTCTCAATCTCTTGATACCAGGTCCTGGCGTATCCCAGGCTTTCTGTCCCAGGCTGCCAGGGAGATTTACACCCCTGGGAGTCATGGCCCACGTAACAGGGAAGGCCACGTAACTGAGTTCATATGCTAAGTTGGCTTAAAGAGAAAGGCCACATCTGAGCAACAAAAGATGTTCTCTGGAGGGTGACTCTTAGGCTTAATTTAAGTAGGCTTCACCTATCCTTTGCAGAAATAAGTTTTACAGGGGCAAACTCCAAGATCAAGGGTTCGGCCTATTAATTTGACAGAACATTTAGACAGAGGATCAATAAAGAAACAGAGAATTTGAATAATACAATAAATGAGCTAGACTTAACAGACATTTATAGAACATTACACCCCACAACAGCAGGATACACCTTTCTCTCAAGTGCTCATGGATCATTCTTATGGATAGACCATATGCTGGGTCACAAAGTAAGTCTCAATAAATTTAAAAAGATTGAAATCATAGAAAACACTTTCTCAGATCATAAAGGAATGAAGTTGGAAATCAATAATAGGCAGGGTGCCAGAAAATTAACAAATATATGGAAGCTCAACAATACACTCCTAAACAACCAGTGGGTCAAGGAAGAAATTACAAGAGAAATCAGTAAATATCTCGAGGCAAATGAAAATGAAAACACAGCATATCAAAACTTACGGGATGCAGCAAAGGCAGTGCTAAGAGGGAAATTTATTGCCCTAAATGCCTTTATCAAAAAAGAAGAAAGAGCAAAAGCCGAAGAATTAAGTGTCCACTTGGAAGAAGTAGAGAAAGAAGAGCAAACTAACCCCAAAGTAAACAAAAGGAAAGAAATAATGAAGATTAGAGCAGAAATAAATGAAATTGAGAACATGAAAATCAACAAAACCAGAAACTGGTTCTAGGAGAAAATCAATAAGATTGATGGACCCTTAGCAAGACTGACAAAAAGAAGAAGATAAAGGATGCAAATAAATAAGATCAGAAATGGAAGAGGAGACATAACCACTGACCCCACAGAAATAATAACAGGATACTATGAACAACTTTATGCTAATAAATACAACAATGTAGATGAAATTGACAACTTTCTAGAAAGGCTACCAACTTTGATTCGAGAAAAAATAGATGACTTCAACAAACCAATCACAAGTAAAGCAACTGAATCAGTTATTAAGAAGTTCTCCAAAAAGAAAAGTCAAGGAGTAGATGGCTTCACATGTGAATTCTAGCAAACATTCAAGAAAGAATTAGTTCCAATCCTGCTCAAATTCTTCAAAAAAATTGAAGAGGAGGGAAAGCTACCTAACTCATTCTATGAAGCCAACATCACCCTCATACCAAAGCCAGACAAAGATATTACAAAAAAAGAAAACTACAGACCAATCTCTCTAATGAATATAGATGAAAAATCCTCAACAAAATTCTAGCAAATCGAATCCAGCAACACATGAAAAGAATTATACATCATGACCAAACTGGATTCATCCCAGGTATGCAAGGGTGGTTCAACATAAGAAAATCAATTAATGTAATACACCATATCAACAAATCAAAGAAGAAAAACCACATGATCATCTTGATTGATGCAGAAAAGGCATGTGACAAAATTCAACATTCTTTCCTGTTGAAAACGCTTCAAAGGATAGGAATAGAAGGGAACTTCCTCAAAATGATAAAGGGAATATATGAAAAACCCACAGCTAACATCCTCAATGGGGAAAAACTGAAAACTTTCCCCCTAAGATCAGGAACAAGACAAGGATGTCCACTATCACCACTGTTATTCAACATTGTATTGGAAGTTCCAGCCAGAGCAATTAGAGAAGAAAAAGAAATACAAGGTATCAAAATTGGAAGGAAGAAGTAAAACTCTCACTGTTTGCAAATGATATGATACTATATGTCGAAACCCCCGAAAAATCCACAGCAAAACTACCAGAGCTAATAAATGAGTGCAGCAAAGTGGCACGTTACAAGACCAACACTCAAAAATCTGTAGTGTTTCTATACACTAGTAATGAACAATCTGAGGGGGAAATCAAGAAAAGAATTCCATTTACAATTGTAACCAAAAGAATAAAATATTTAGGAATAAATTTAACTAAAGAGAAAAAAGACCTATACAAACAAAACTACAAGAAATTGTTAAAAGAAATCACATAAGACCTAAATAGATGGAAGGGCATACTGTCTTCATGGATTAGAAGACTAAATATAGTTAAGATGTCAATTCTACCTAAATTGATTTACAGATTCAGTGCAATAACAATTAAAATCCCAAAAACTTACTTTTCAGGAACAGAAAAGCCAATAACCAAATTTATCTGGAAGGGCAGGGTGCCCCGAATAGCCAAACTATTCTGAGAAAAAAAAAATGAAGTTGGAGGTCTCACGCTACCTGACTTTAAGGCGTATTATGAAGCTACAGTGCTCAAAAACAACGTGGTACTGGCATAAAGACAGATATATTGCCCAATGGACAAGGATGTGGAGAAATGGGAACATTCCCACATTGCTGGTGGGAATGTAAAATAGTACAGTTGCTGTGTAAGACAGTTTGGTGGCTCCAAAGGAAGCAAAGTATATAATTGCCATATGATCCAGTAATCCCACTAATGGGTGTATACTCCAAAGAACTGAAAGCAGGAACGTAAACAGATATTTGCACACTGAAGTTCACAGTGGCATTATTCACAATTACCAAAAGATGGAAGCAATCCAAGAGTCCATCAACTGATGAACAGAGAAGCAAAATGTGGTATATACATATGATGGAATATAATTCAGCTATAAGAAGGAATGAAGTCATGGTGCAAGCAACAAAATGGATGAACTTTAAGGACCTTATATTGAGTGAAATAAGCCAGACACAAAAGGACAAATATTGTATGATCTCACTAATATGAACTCATTATAATAAACTCACAGAGTTAAAATCTGGAATACAGGTTACCTAAAGATAGAATGAGGTGAGAGGATGGGAAGCTGATCCTTAATTTGTCCAGAATTTTAAATTAGGTTGATTATAAATATTTGGAAATGAATAGAGGTAACTGTAATAATTATTTTGAGTGTAATTAACAGCTCTGAATTACGCATGTGATTGTTGTTGAAAGGGGAAGTTTAGGGTCTTGTATGTCACTAGAAGTAAACCTAGAGGAGAAAATATGGGACTATATAACATAATAAGCCCTGTTGTGGACACTGATTATTATGGTTAATAATACAAATATAACAATGTTCTTTCACGAACTACAACAAATGTACATCAGTATTACAAGATGTTAATAATAGGGTGGTATACGGGAAAATACACCTAATGCCAACTAGGGACTATAATTAACAGTAATATTTTCATATTCTTTCACCAGTTGTAACAAAGGTACCACACCAATGCTAAATTTCAATAACAGAGGGATAAAGGGGATACACGGTTTTTCTTTTTGGAGTAATGAAAACGTTCTAAAATTGATTGTAATGAATGTTTACAACTCTGTGATTATATTGAAAGCTATTTATTGTACACTTCGCATGGAATGTATATTGTGTGAATATATCTCAACAAAATTGCTTTTAAAAAAAGAAATAATAAGGGATAGACACACACATACACAAAAAAACTCACAAGGGGATACCACTTTATTCACACTAGAATGGCTACTATTTTTAAAAATGGAAAACAACAAATGTTGGGGAGGATACAGAGAAAAAGGAACACTTCGGTGTAAGTGCTACGGAAAACAGTTTGGTGGTTCCTCAGCAAGTTAAGTATAGAATTACCGTATGATCCAGCAGTTCCACTTCTAGGTATATACCCTAAGGAATTGAAAGGAGGGACTCAGATGCTTGTACACAGATGTTCGTAGGGACATTATTCCCGAAGCAATCCAAATGTTCAACTTATGAATGGATAAACAAAATGTGATACATCCATACAATGGAAAATTATTCAGCCATAAGAAGGAATGAAGTTCTGATACATGTAGCAACATGGATGAACCTTGATAACATATTAAGTGGAACAAACTAGACACAAAAGGAGAAATACTGTATGATCTTACTGATATGAAACAATGAGAATAAGCCAATTCTTAGAGAAAGAGAGTGGATTTTAGGTTACCAGGGTCTGGAAGTGGGAAATTTATTGCTTGCAGGAACAAAGTTTCTGTTTGGGGTGATGAAAAAGTTTTCTTAATAAATGGTGGCTATGACAGCTCAACACTGTGAGTGTAATGAACACCACCGAATTATATGAGTATGGTTAAAAGGGGAAAATATAGGGTGCATATATGTTAGTAGAATAAAAATTTAAAAAAACAAAAGAAAACATTTGGAGTATACAACACAAAAAGTAAACCCTAAGTTAAACTATGGACTACAGTTAATAGTACAATCATAATAATATTCTTTTGCCAGTTGAAACAAAGTTACACACTAATATAATCTGTTAATAGGGAAAACTAAGAGTGTGAGGTGGGGTATATGCGAACTCTGTAGTTCCTACAAGATTCTTCTGTAAACCTATAATTTTTCTAATTAAAAAAACTATTGGCAAAGTTTTGTATATAATGTGTGAATAAAGCTGTTTAAAAATGAACAGAGAAAGGGGGGGATGTATAGTGTCATGTATCCTACTGATTAAATTTACGATTATTAATAAGCTCCTGCATGAACTATTTCAATGGTTTGATAGTGGACACAGAGTCAATAGTAGAGGGGTACAGGGGGAAAACTAAAAATACAAGCTATGCCAATAGTTAACAGGAAGACATCAACAGTACCACAGCACTACCAGGGCCAACTAACTGGGGGAAAGAGATAAGTGATATGGGGTAGTTTTGATTCAACAGATGATGACACTGTGTTTGCTGGTTCTTTGTCATCATGGACCAATGAAAACTGTCTAAAATTGACAGTGCTGCTAACTGTAAAGCCAAACAAAGAGACTGTAAGATGTGGTTAGTTTACTTTGGACATTACCCATGATGCCCAATAGATGGACGGAGCCAGAGGATACAATGACTGATAAGCACAATGGCAAATGGTGATACATTTATATGATAGAATCTGGTGCACCTACAAAAAGAAGGGACATTGAGGGGTATAAAACGAACTGAATTAACCTTGGGGACAATGTGTTATGCAAAATAAACTATAAACGAAAGAACAAATATGCTAAGGTCTCTCTCAGAAAATACTTATAAGAAAAAGGAAGCATAGATTGTAGGACTTTACAGTAGCCACATTAGGTCTGAAGCTGTGGATGTATTTCTGGATTCGAAGACACTGAGCTGTATGTGTATCAGCTAGTATTTCCCTGGAACTTTCAGTAGCTCTGTGACCCATAGGTCCCAGAAATGGAGTGCTGAAGTCCTGAAAGTTAGCCTAACTATATATAATAACAGTTAAAGTCACCAAAAAAGAAATCAGGAATCAAGTAGAGTTTTTGCAGGTTAAAAGATGATAGTGTATATACTCTTGACCTTCAGCTACTATATGAGATCAAAGGCAGAGAGGTTTAGTATGCCTGGAACCTAAGTTTTCTGTAATACATAATCTAAATCAACCTCCTGGATAGCCCATTTAAACAACCCAAATTCCTGGAATCCAGAACGGGTTTGTAATTCTTTGTAATTCTCTGTAGCTTAATATAATACCAGGATACATCTCAGACTATGGTGGGCTGATAATTAAAAAGCACTGGTAGACCACGTGGAGGCGGTGTCGTCAGTGCAGCGGCTTGACTCGCTGACCTTACAGGATGTGGCCGTAGGCTTCACCAAAGATGCGTGGCGTTGCTTGGACCCAGCTCAGCAGGCCCTCTTCCAGAATGTCATGCTGGAGACCATGGTTCTCCTAGCTCTCTGATGTCTTCAAGAGGAAGTTTATAATCTGACTGAGTGTTCCAGTTGTCTTTGGCAGGAGAGATGAGCTGAGTCCCCAAGTCAACCAAAGTCATATTGAAATCATGCATAAAAGACCAGAACTGTAAATTTATCTTCATTTCACAACTACAAAGGCACAACGACAGAGAAGGGGAAAGAAAAGAAAAAACTTAAATGGATCTATTTGGCAGCAAGGAAAAATTAGTGAACTGGCAGAAGAAGTCATCCAGAATGCAATACATAGAGACCAAAAGATGGAAAATACAGAAGATAGTTTAAGCCATGCTAATGACCCTTGGTCAAAGTCTGAGAACTAAACTCCTGGAATATTCACTAACTACTAGCTAAGATGTTATTCTATATGCTCAAAACATGTGCCACGATGGACCAGTCTGTCACCATGTTTGAAGTTAACGTGAAGATTCCTGTGCACCTGGAGCCTGATTTGGGGCCATGGTTGGCATCCTGCAGCTGGAGAGGATATGTCTGTGTGACCCTGCCGAAGGAGGACAAGAAAATGTGCATCTGATCTCTGCAGCCCATGCCTCTGAGTATCTTTTTCAGCTGTTCTTGCAATATCTCCTTTGCTGTAATGAACCTTAGCTGTGGGTCTTGATTAGTTTCTGAAGTCCTATAAAAGAGGAAACATTTTGGAGAATGAGAGATTCAGAGAGAGCAGAGAAGAATGACATAGCCATGAGAAGCAGAGTCCACCAGCCACTGACGTTTAGAGATGAAGGAAAATGCCTCCCGGGGAGCTTCAGGAAACAGGAAGCCAGGAGAGAAAGCTAGCAGATGACGCTGTGTTTGCCATGTGCCCTTCCAGATGAGAGAGGAACCCTGACCATGTTCACCATGTACCCTTCCACTTGAGAGAGAGACCCTGAACTTCATTGGCTTTTTGAACCAAGGTATCTTTCCCTGGATGCCTTAGACTGGACATTTCTATAGACTTGTTTTAATTGGGACATTTTCTCGGCCTTAGAACTGTAAACTAGCAAATTATTAAATTCCCCTTTTTAAAAGTCATTCTGTTTCTGGCATATCGCATTCTGGCAGCTAGCAAACTATAACTAAGTTATAAAAAAGAATGTAAAAATATCTCCATAATAATGCTGAAAACTGTTCTACAACTAATTGTGCTGTGCTTTGAAACTTATTGCTTTTTTGTATATATGTTGTTTTTCACAAAAAAGAAAAAAATCGATTGTGATGATAAAAAAATATTTATTTCTTCTAGCCTTCTATATTCTGGAGCAGCTAGAAGGAAAAATCTGAGATGATGATCTGGTAGCCCGTGACAAACTCTGGGATCTGTCCTGTAACTACTTGTTGAAGAGTGTTCTGCAAGTTATTGCTTTTTTCTTTCTTTGCTCTGTATGTATGTTATATTAAACAATAAAAAGTTTAAAAATTAAATAAATAAATAAATAAATAAATAAATAAATAAATAAATAAAGCATTGGTAGAGTCCTTGAGGATGGAACGATTTCTCCCATCAGGAAAACACTGGGTACCCTCTCAACCACTGGGAACTCCCAGTAAAATAGGCCAAGCTCTGGATTTTAAGGCTTGCCCTTATGAAACTTATTTTTGTAGGGGAGAACCTAAGATTACCCATAACAAGGAAGAATTGCTTCCAGGAAGCCACTTTGTTGTTCAGATGTGGCTTCTCTCTCTCTGAGCTCAATTCCCCAAGGAAAATCGTTGCCCTCCCCACTACGTGGTACAAGCCATTCAGGGGTGAAAATCTCCCTGACAACATGAGACGTGAGACTCCCGGGGATGAGTCTGGTCCTGGCACCATGGAATCTACAACACTTTCCTGACTAAAAGAGGGGAAAGAAGTGTATAAAATAAGGCATGAGAGGCCAAGAGAGATCAAATGGAGTCAAGAGGCTATTCTAGAGGCTACTCTTATTTATTTATTTTTTTTATTAATTAACGGAAAAAAAAGAAATTAACCCAACATTTAGAAATCATACCATTCTACATATGCAATCAGTAATTCTTAACATCATCACATAGATGCATGATCATCGTTTCTTAGTACATTTGCATCGGTTTAGAGGAACTAGCAACACAACAGAAAAAGATATAGAATGTTAATATAGAGAAAAGAAATAAAAGTAATAATAATAGTAAAAAAAAAAAAAAACCAAAACAAAACAAAACAAAACAAAAAAAACCTATAGCTCAGATGCAGCTTCATTCAGTGTTTTAACATGATTACTTTACACTTAGGTATTATTGTGCTGTCCATTTTTGAGTTTTTGTATCTAGTCCTGTTGCACAGTCTGTATCCCTTCAGCTCCAATTACCCATTATCTAGAGGCTACTCTTATGCAAACTTCAGTTAGACAGTGCTAATTGCCATGGTCTGCTAAACCGCAATCAACATTGCTCCTGTTGACTCTTAAGAACAACAACGTTTCCAAGTGAGACTCTATAAAGAGTTCATGTTCTAGGTTTGCCTTCCTGGAACATATAACTCCCAGAGGGTTCCTAGGTCAGATAAATCCTGAAACTCAGAGGGACCACCTCTCCAGGATTGCCGGTTCATTACATCCTCCTATTCTTCAGTGTGACCACCCCTTCTCAACATAAAAAAGTCAGAACAGGCATTGCCCAAAGATCCCTATAGATTGGAAGAAGGATGAAAGGAAAAGGAAGGGGTATAACAGAGAAAATGGGATTTAACAAACAAGTATGGCTGCTGTATCAACTACATGAATATTCCTTCTAGCCTTCGGTGTTTTGGAGCAACTCAAAGGAAAAATCTGAGATGATGGAATGGTAGCCTATGACAAACTCTGGGATATGTTCTGTAACTACTTGTTCAAGTGTGCTTTGAAAATCAGTGTGGGACATGATTTGCTTTTTTCTTTCTTTGCTTTGTATATAAGTTATATTAAACAACAAAAAAAAACATTTAAAAAAATGAACAGAGAAATACAAGTGCTGGAGAATGTGGAGAGAGAGATGTGCCTATTCATGGTTGGTAGGGAAGCCTAGAGGTACAGCCCCTCCGGAAGGCAGTGTGGTGGTCCCACAGGAGGCTAGGGGTGGGGTTGCCATATGATCCTGCAACCCATTGCTAGGTATATACCTGGATGAACTGAAGAGTGGTGACATGAATGGGCATTTGCACACTGGTGTTTATGGCAGAAGAGTTCCCAATTTGCAATGGATAGAGGTGGCCTAAGGGTACATCGACTGAGGGGGAAGGGGGAATTGTAGTGTATACATATGTGCTGGTTTGAAAGGAAGTATGCCCCCTAAGAAAAGTCATGTTTTAATATAAATCTCATTTCTTAAAGGTAGAATAATCCCTATTCAATACTGTATATTTGAAACTGTAATGAGATCATCTCCCTGGTTGATGTGATTTAGTTAAGACTGGTTGTTAAACTGGATTAGGGGATGGCATGTCTCCACCCATCTGAGTGGGTCTTGATTAGTTTCTGAAGTCCTATAAAAGAGGAAACATTTTGGAGAATGAGAGATTCAGAGAGAACAGAGAATGCTGCAGCACCACGAAGCAGAGAGTCCACCAGCCAGCGACCTTTGGAGATGAAGAAGGAAAACGCCTCCAGGGGAGCTTCATGAAACAGGAAGCCAGGAGACAAAGCTAGCAGATGACACCGTATTCGCCATGTGCCCTTCCAGCCGAGAGAGAAGCCCTGACTGTGTTCGCCATGTGCCATCTCACTTGAGAGAGAGACCCTGAACTTCATCGGCCTTCTTGAACCAAAGTATCTTTCCCTGGATGCCTTTGATTGGACATGTCTATAGACTTGTTTTAATTGGGACATTGGGACATTTTCTCGGCCTTAGAACTATAAACTTCTTCCTTTTTAAAGGCCATTCCATTTCTGGTATATTGCATTCCAGCAGCTAGCAAACTAGAACAACATACAACCGTCTATTGAGCAGCTGCAAGAAGGAATGAAGTTGTGAGACATGCAACTAGGTGAATGGACCTAAAAAAGTCAGAAACAAAAAGACAAATATCATCATACCTCATTCATATGAACTAACTATAATATACAAACTCAGAGAACTGAAATCGAGGGCATAGGTTTTCAGGTTAAGGCCTACTGTAAAGGTTCCTAGACTGTAAGTTCTTACAGCAGTCACATCTATTCCTGAGTTGTAACTGTTATTTCTAAATTCTGAGATACCACTGTTTGCTTATAACCTGGCCATTTCCTGGAACTTTAGGTATTTGTGTGACACCTGAGACTCAGAGTTAGAGCTCTGAAGCTATGAAAGTCAGCATTTACCCTATATAGCAACTGTTAAAAACGTTGAAAAAGTGATCAGACTTTGAGTTAGAGATGTGAATGAAGCTGATCTGCATAGGACTAAGGCAAATCAGAATAGGGTAAAGGATGATATGGTCTATATTTTAAAAGTTCAACTTCTGTGAAAGACCAAAGAAAAGAGATGTTTATTTGGTGCAAAATTTATATTTTAGGTAGCACATTACCTAATTTAACTTGTACGGTCAGTTCATCTGAACACCATAATTACATGGAATCTTGAATAGGGCGTGAGGTCTTGTCGGTTTGCACTGCTTAGTGTGATGCATTGATATATCCCAGAATAATATGGGCAGAGAATAAAAAACATTTGCCAAGTCCCCCCTTGAGAGTCTAGGGAAACAGGAAGAAAACAGGGGAATTCCTGATATTTTCACAAACATTAGGACAACCAATTCAATAGGCCAAGTGCTTGATCTTGGGGTTTGCCCCTAAGAAACTTATTCCTGCAAGGAGAAGCTAAGCCTATTTATAATTACGCCTAAGAATCATCATCAGAAAACCTCTTTTGTTGCTCAGAAGTGGCCTCTCTCTCAAAGCCAATTTGGGAGGTGAACTCCCTCCCCACTACATGGACAGGACTCCCAGGGGGTAAATGTGGGGCATGATTCTGGGTACAAACTGGGACCGGGCATCATGGGATTAAGAAAGACTTCTTGACCAAAGTGGGAAGAGAGAGATTAGACAAAATAAAGTTTCAGTGGAGGAGCTTTCATATAGAGTTGAAAGGTTATCCTGGAGGTTATTCTTATGCATTATACGGATATCCCTTTTCAGTTTATGGTGTGTTGGAGTAGCTAAAGGGAAATACCTGAAATCGCTGAACTATGTTCCAGTAGCCTTGATTCTTAAGGACAATTGTATAAGTACACAGCTTTTACAGTGTGACCACGTCATTTTGAAAACCTTGTGATTGATGTTCCCTTTATCCAGGGTATGGACAGATGAGTAAAAAATAAGGCCCAAAAATTATATAAATAATGGGGGGGGGTATAAGGGGTTAAAAAAATTGGCAAGATTACAATACGAGTGGTCAATGAGAGATGGATATGGTTATGGGATTTTTCTTTTTATTTCTTTTTCTGGAGTGATGCAAATGTCTCAAAAATGATCATGGTGATGAATATACAACTATGTGATGATACTGTAAACCACTGATAGTATCCTTTTGATGGACTCTATGGCATATGAAGATCTCTCAATAGAAATATTTTTAAAAGCATAACTAAAAAAAAGAGGGTGGAGAATGTGCAAATATTTTTCAACCATCTTTAGTAATCATATTACTAGTACCATTAATTAAAAATATTATTCTGAGGAATGTTTCACATGTAATATGGTATGAAGTAAATCAATAATCATGTAATGTATTAATGTGTCTGGAACATTTTACTATACCAGATAATAACGGAGCTATCAAAGACAGCTAGGGTTGAATAAAAGGACCTGAGAGACAAGTTGAAGAGACTCCAACCAGCCAAAGATGATACAACTAGAGCATCAATAAGAATAATAACGGCTACAGATCAAAACATTTAAAAAACAAAACAAAACAAAACTTCTCATTTTTTTAAAATGCTAGGAAATCAACTCTATTTTGAAAACTGGTAAATAAAGGAAAAGGACCAAACATTTAGTCTGCCTTTCCTATATAAACAATACCAATGTATAACTAAATAGTAGATATGTACAAGTTTCTTGTTTCAGAATTATTCAAGCAAATAAGTGAAGGAATGATAGAATTGGAATACACCATTTTGCAATGCTAATAAACTAAAAAAGATTTATGCACTAATAATCAATAGCTGCTAACATCATAGAAGGACAACCAGATATTATGGGATTTCTGAAGAGAAACGTAAAAACAGGCTTGTTTTTAAGCCTGATTTTAATTGAGGCTCTAAAACCAGTGATCAATTTTCAGCAAATACATGGGACAGAAGCATATGAACTACATTTATGGGAATATCACTGCAAAATCCAAATTATGGGAAACTCCACAAGACAAATTATGTTTTGTTTTGTTTTTTTCCACACATGAATTTCAAAGAAAAGAAAGAGAAGGAAGAGACAGAAAGTGGACTGTGAGTTACCAGGGGCTGGGAATGGGGAATTTTATTAGAGTTCTCCTTCGGGTGATGAAAATGTTTTAGTAATGGATGGCGGTGTTGGTAGCATATTATTGTGAATGTAATTCATATCACTGAATTGTACACCTGATGGTGGTTAAAAAGGGAAATTTTGTGTTGTATATGTTACCACAATAAAACTTTTAAAAAAGAGCAAAACTAAAATAAACTATAGTGTTTGGGGATACAAACTTGGGTAATATAACTTTAAAGAAAAATCAGAAAACAATTAACCCACCCCAGTCAGAATACCGGTTTCTCTTAAAGGAGGCCAGGTCTGTGATTGGGATAGGGCACGTGGGGGGTCCTCAGGGGTCTACTGACAGGTTTCTATCTTCTAGTAAGTGGCACTTACAAAGATATTCCCCTTGTAATAGCTTACTCAACTACACATCTGTCTTTAGCTTTCTGTATTGTTTTATACTCAATATTAACAGTTTAATCATTATAAGAAGACATGATAATTAAATAATAATTTGGAAGAGAGGAAAGGAAAGGAGGGACAATAGTATGAATAACACTGTTGCTTTCATTACAGGGAGGAACTAGATAAAATCTTCAATTTATAAATCAGGGGGAAAAAGGGCAAAAGCATATTATTTAATGTATTAATATACAAAAGAGAATGGTTGTCAGTAAGATTGATAAAAATTAAAGAAAAAAAAGGGATTTAGTACTCCAAGTGAGAGATGAAAACATGGTCTAAAGTTATGGCAGAGCTGACAATGCGCAAAAATAGATGGATATGAGAAATATGTAACAGAAAGAATCAAATTAGCTTGGTGTAAACAAATACTGAATTCTAGTTAGATCTGTTTTTCACATTGGTATGAATTAGAAATCCTGAAGGTACTTAACATGTATTTTAAGAGTGAGCAAGTAAGTAAGTATATTGTGGATAATGGGCAGTATAGTATTAGAAAAAGGAAGCTATAGTATTAGAAATCAGGATAATGGTTACCCTGGATTGAGGGTGAGGGGATTAGGGGAATATCTGTAATGGAAGGGCGAACATTTAGCTCCCAGGTCTTGGTATTGTTCTGTTCTTAATTTGGGTGTTGATTACATGGATGTAAATTTCATTTTTCATTTTGTGAAAATTCATTAACCTATACATATATTTGTGTACTTCAAAATGAAACAAAAAAGGAAAAACTAAGATATACAGGTCCACACATAACCCTGATTACATCTATGTAAATGTTATGTGCACATTACATACAAAAACTAAAAAGGAACACAGATCTGTTCTGTGTTAATGTAGTGGCATAACGCAGCTATGTGTAGATTTTTAAAACTTCCAACCCAAGAGAACTGTGGGAAACACAGGACAGACATGGCTTGGATTCAGCTTTGACAGTGGGCTGGGAAAGACCCCCCTCGGAACAAGCAGTTGGAGTATATGTGAAAAAAAAAGTCCAAATGTAGGCCCTATAGGATGTTCCCATTAGTTTTCTCAGCCCTGGCAGAGGAATAGTGGATTAATTCAGCATGCAGATGTGACAGCACAAGTCATCCACCAATGCTTGGGCTCCAGTCCCCATCTTTGCCAGGCAAGGACGGGAAGGCCAGAAGAAACACCTCATGCCACGCTTCAATAAAAATTACATTAAGGGCTGAGCGATTTCAATGTATAGTATTATATGAAATTCGTAAGCACGAAAAACAGAATTGGGTACAGACAGCTACACATAGGGAAGGAGGAGAATCTTTTTTGAAAATAACTGCGACTCCTTGCAGACAACAATAGAAAAGAGAGACCCTTATTGCCTAGCTGACTCTCTGATAACAAGTACAGCAATGCCAGGGTCCATGTTTCTAGCTACTGCCACTCTGATCTCTTTAACAGATTTCTAAGCCCTTTGCTAACGGGAACTATAACTTCCAAACTAGGGAAGTGGCCAACCTGGACTCCAAAGACCAGACTCTCTAAGTACCATGACTTGCTAAGAAGTCAGACCCTTCAACTTACTATCTGTAACCTGTGCTTTCCCCTAGATCAAGGGAACAACAGGACTGCTGTGGTTCCAAGAAGTCCAAGCCACTGACCCATTTTGGAGGGGAGAGGAAGAACACTGAGCAAGAGCTTTCATCTCTTCATCTGCATTTAAGTTAGTTTGGGGATTATCTCTAAAAAGGTCCTGGGGAGTGAAAATATTATAATTCTGACGCAATGAAAGACTTTCACCATGCTCCCTTCCCCCTCAACTCAATAATATATTTTTCTTTCTGTAAAACAGCCCTTTAAGTACTGCTAACTCATTAGATGGAGAGAAGCTACCAGTGAAATAAAAAGAAAGTATTTGGGAGATAAAGCTGAGGATCTGGGGTCACCCTAGGAATGCAGCTATTGCACAGCAGGCAAATACAATGTCCTAAAGCTTGAAAGTTCTCCTTTAATTCCTGGGAAATAGCACGGGCATTCTATGACAACGCTGCCCATTGAGAACAGTCCTTAAATGTTCTGCCAGCCCTCTGAAGATTCCAGAACACTGCTCTTTTGTTTCCTCATCAGTCACCTCTGAGGGAAATCCTAGATGACAGGCTATGTTCAACGAAGAGCTGAAGTCTGGCTCTGCATCTTCCCAGTTCCAATCTAAGACATCCTACCTCATTCCTGAAGAAAATAAATTTATAAACAAACTGTAAGCTAAAAAATAAAAGAGATAGCACAAGCTAGCGAGAGAATCTAGAGATTAAAAGAGATGTATGAGACATCAACAAATGCCATGTGTGACCTTTATTTGGCTTTGATCCAAACAAGCTGATTAAAAAAAAAAACCCAAAGACCTACCATGAGATAATTCTGGGATACTTGACTGATCAGCTATCTGATGGCAATAAAAAATGTTTTAGATATGATATTGGTTCCGTGACTATCTTTTTCTAAAATCCCCTTATTTTTTGACATATACTCTGATCTACTTAAGGATTAAATAGTATGCCAATTAGGAAGTACTTCAAAATAATCGAGGTGGCAGGGAGGAGGCTGCAGTAGGTATATGAAACAAAATGGGCCAGTTGATACATTTTTAAACTGGATTGGGGACACATGAGAGTTGATGATACTATTTCCTTAAATAGATATATATGTATATATTACATACGTGTATGCTTGGTTTTTTTGTTACATTTTCCCTAATAAAAGTTGTTTATTTTTTAAGTCAGACTATTTGCCTGGAGTCATTTGAACATCTGATTCTTCCAGACAACTGAGGGAAAAGGGTAACTTTTATTCTTAGCTGATTCTGTAATTTGGAATGCCATCCTAAGTATTGCTATATAATAAAGCTGACCTAAACCCAAGCTGAGAGTCTAGAGGAAGCAGAAGGGTTGCTCTGCCTACTTTCTCAAAAGTAGTACAGATTAGTAGGTGTCCAGTAGCCAAACACCACGTTGTTTTTGTGCTCAGCGGGCAGGGACTTGCTGCTCAGGGCGCAGGCAGCCTTCAGCAAGGTATGTCACTGATGAGCAACTGCTGAGTAGAGGAGTCTGCAGCCACGCCTTGGCCTGTCTCCCTCCCTCCCCCAATCCGACTCCTCCTCCCTTGCCAAACTCTTTTTTTCCTGCGTCATAAACACAAAATGGAGTTAGCTAGGAAGCAAAAACAATTTGTCTAAAATGGCTGAATGCAGTAGGGAGTGTCAGGCAGTAAAGCGAAGAGAAAGGGCACCCCCTGCTGTCCAACGCAGGGACCTTATTTTTCTTACTTTACTATTTCTGTATGTCAAAAGAATCAATCCTACAGAGTCCAGGTTAATTTTGTCATGGTTCTTGATACTATATGTTGAACTCTAAAATTCAAAGAGAAGAAACTGAAGCACAAGAAGGGAAAATAATTTCCAATCTCTGAAGACAGAGAAGAGTCAGCAGCCCTGAGTCCTAGAGAGTGCTTGATTATAATTAGTAACAGCGGAAGGGAGGCCCTTCTATAGCACAGTATTCCCCAACTTAGTCAATGAGCTAATGGCCCTGAGGTCCAGCAGCCACCACCATCACTTCCCCAGGAATTCCTGTTGCAGGCTTCTCTCAATGAAGTCCACAAACAGGAAATGGAGGAGTGGAGAGTTGCCTGACATCCTGGAAACTAAGTTCTTAGGCACTGCAGGTGGGAGTGAGTAAGTGGAGTAGGGAAAAGGACTTCTGGAAAATACTGTTGAGTACATAGACTGGCTCAAAAGCCTGTTACATCCACAGGGCTGAAAGACTCAGGCTGAGCTATAAAGCAACTCCACCCAAGCTTAATTCTCACTCAGGACCACAATGCTATTTTACTCCTTCAAGATGAAACCTGTGGCATTTCTTCTGCAGGGAACACCCTCCATAATCTTATATTACCTTTCCCTGAGTAAGTCAAGTACCTTATGACTGAAAGAAAATACATAGGAAAGGTGAAAAAAACAGAAACATCTTTAAAAACCTGTGGGTCTAAGCCCCTAATGAGTTAGTTCCCTTATTTAAATGAGGCAGCACAAAAACTGGAGTTCTCTAAGACCCTAATGGGAGATAATGGCAGTATGCACACATGAGCACAGAATCACAAAAAAAATGATGACTCTGGTACCACTACAGTTCTCTCTGAAAAAAAAAAAGGGTCTTGTGTTAAGAGTCCTAGATCTCTCAAGCATAAGATAAGAACACTTAATAAGACCCTTAAGAATTAACAACAAACTTCCTGTGAGAAAAACACAGCTATGGAATCAAGACCACTAGGACACAATGAGCCATGGCTACTAAGCTCTACACAAACCCACTGACTCTGGGAAAACGAAAGGGCAAGATGGGCCTGCCATGTGCTAATGTGAGAATACTAGTTTATATTCTTTATAGCTGTAATATACATGAGGAAAGAATTCAGCACCTCAAAGCCCTTCATAGGAGGTAAAAACAGAGAGCATGCAAACTAAGCAGCATTTATTCCTGTCCAAAGTTAACCAGATTCCCATCATTGACCTTCTGGCCAGAACAAAGCACCTTATGTGCTAAATACCACAGAACTAGCATGGCATGGATGGGCAAGCACTAAAGAAAGAGACAAATTGGCAGAAATGGGTAAACCTGAAGTACAAGATCAAAGTCAGACAAGGAACAAAGTACCAAGAACCAAGTGCTGAGAGTTAGGAAGGAAGGGGAAGGCTGAAGTTTGAAAGAGGGGCAAAAAGCAGTATTAGAAATCTGGGTGGTACATTTGATCATTCAGGCAGTACAGTCATCGAGTTTCTCACAGATAATTCCCAGCACACCCAGGATGGTGACTCAGCAAGGTGTGCTAAAAAGAGCTTGACTGCAGATGCGGGTGAACAGGAACTGGAAGGACAGGCACTGTTTGCCCCAAGCAAAGACTGGGATATGTCAGGAAAGGGGTAGGATCTGCAAGGGAACAATAAGGCTGGAGGGTAAAAGAAAAAGCAACAGAATTAAGAAACTAGAAATAAAGCTTTTTCCCTTCTTAAAAAGTGCTTTATTATAGGGAAAAAATAAATATATACAAAAATAGAATCCCAGATAATGAATCTCTATGAATCCCATCAGCCAGCTCTAACAATTATCAACCCATGACTATTTGTTTCACCTATGTCTTACCCACTTCTAAATCCCAGACATCATATATCATCTGCAATGATTTTAATACAGATCTGTAAAAGATAAAGACTTAAAAAATAAAATCACAATCCATTATCACATCAATTTCCAGTTATCTTAACTCTCAAATGTTTTATACAATTGGTTTGAATCAGGATCTAAATGAGGTACACACTGCACCTGGCTGACATATTTTAAAATTATCTATTAATCTTTATGTTCCTCTCCATCTCATTTTTTCCCTTGAAATTATCTGTGGAAGAAATCAGGTCACTGATGACTGTGAAAAGCAAGGGGCACTGGCACAAGTGCCAGGACACAGATAAAATTAGACACCTCAGGTTTTTTTGAACACGCCTGCCTTCTTGACTCCTTTTCATCAAATGCTGAATTCTGAGCTGAACAGATCTGGGCTCAAAATGCTGACTTTTGTATTTACTTGCTATGATATTTTAATAAGTCAAGGACATACTAATTCTCAGTTAAATTAATTCCTCAGTTATAAATTGAAATATAATAGGCAACATTGTTTTAATAATTAGAAATATGTGATAAGCACAATATCTAACATTAAATAGATATTTATAAATAAGATGAGATGAGAAGGTTAAGTACCTTCATCTTTCTCTAGGTGCCTGGAGCAGTTTTAATCTGTTCAGTCTCATGCACACCACCTAAATACTGAGTAGCCTGAAGATTTCTAAGTCATTCTCTGTAACAAAGGATCCTAGAAATATTCTCCATTTTATTCAGGGTCAGGAGGGGAGGCAACAGGGTAAAAGCACAACAAAGAGAACAGATGGAGCAATACCCTGCCCCCAGCCCGATTCTGCCAATGCAGCTGCTGGTTTTCGTCATATTGCTGTTTTTTTCCCTTCTTTGTTCCTGAGGTGGAAGCCAGGAAAGGGTGGAGAAGGGGAGGGGGAAAAGGGGTGGGGACGAGGGCAAGACCATCGTCACTGTTACTGCAAGTCACCTGATCCTCTCCTCCAATCTCTAGTCTCTGACCTCACAACCTGGAGCCAGAGCCAAAACAGCTCAACTGCGCTCACTCCGTGGCCAAAAAGAAAAATGCAAGCAGGATGGGAAAAAAGAGGGGCATTTTTCTTTGGAGGATTTCAGCAGTTTCTCTTGCAAAGGGGAATTAAATACACAGACATGCACCCAGATGAGAGTACCTTATCTTCTAATGTAAGAGTCAAAAGAAGAAATCACTGATGTTTAGAACAAGAATTCCAATTATTGTAGGATCAGGAGAGAAGAATGGTTTCATAACATTTTGCAGAAATAGGGTTACCGATCACCTTCTATTGTATAATGGGGTTCCCTTGCCCAAGGGAATTTAGAGAAGAACAGAGAGTTTTTATAATCTAATCTGAGTTTTCAAAGAGAGACACCAAATCTTAAAGCAGGTTAATGGAGCACAGGATGTATAACCTGCTCTGCAGATAAAGTACTAAACTTTGCAGATATTAACATATTAGGTCCAAGTACTTCTAGCAACCCCTTCTCCAAGCATCCTGGACATTGGCAAATTTCCTTTTTAGCCCCTCTGTTCTTCCCATGGTTTATTCCATGTTGCTCCAAAGCCAATGGGCCAGAGTTTTAAAAACAGGAGCAGTTACAGGGCACTAGGTTTTAGCAATGCTCAGGACAAAAACTACAATGGAAGCAAGAAAAAATGAGGTATGCCATCCCTTTCCTTTGAAGACCATACCCCTTTATGGATTAGTGGCCCTATGCTAGTGATATAAAGTTCTGCTCCTGTCAAGGAGTACAATGCTCCAGTGAAGTAGCTAGAGGTTTAAAAGCCCCTCCTAGTAGGACTTTTCAATTCTGTCTTCCTCAAATCATAATAGCTGTAAGGCTCTAATTTAAGTCACTGCACATTTATAGAAATGGTGTGGATAACTAACTCTTCAGTCCATCGTTACATAAAAGTATTCAGGGAGAACAAGAGTACATATATAGTAAACTAAGATGCAACGAGATCAAATGGGTTATTGTGGCTGTTTTTTCAAAAAAGGACAGATTATTTCATCACTGCATTTTTCCATTTCTTCCTCATGTTCATCATAAAACTTATCTAGGCTTATTGAAACATTAGAATTTTTTTTTAATGAGGAAGATCTCTATGTTCTGACAGTAAAGATCTCCAGGACATAGAAGCAAGGTATTGAACAGTATGATAGTATGCTACCTTTTGGTAAGAAGTGAGGAGATAAGAATCTATCCTAATATTTGTTTATACTTGCATTATAAAAAAAAAAACCAACTCTGAAATGATAATCAAGAAACATAAAAAATGGTTACGTCTAGAGGGTGGGAGAGGTGAAAGAAAGGGATGGATGAATAGTAGGGTGGCAATGAGACTTTTAAATATCATCTTGACTTCTGAACTACCTGTATTAACTATCTGAAAAATAGATAGAGCAGCAGAAAGAAAAGCCCCAGTGGAAACACTCTGTGTAGATTCCCTCATATTGCCCTGCAAACTAGCCTGTCTACAACCTTATGTTTGGAGGGAGACTTACACAACCTCAGCAGAAAAGTCACTTTGATTCAACAATTTCCAGAGTGTAAGATCAAGGGATCCTCACAACAGGGCTTTTTCCTTGAGGCAGCAGTTGGGTATGTAGTCAAGGAACACGGGATCCCTCTCCTGCTTATCTCAAAGCCCAGTTCTGTTTCCGCATTTCCTAAAGATCCTACTAGTCCTCTTTCTTTCTAAATACATTTCTGATCCCTGCCATTTCCAGGTCTCCATGCTGAGAAAACAACCAAACTTGAATAAGGTTATGTCTATACAGCTGCAACACTCATCTTGACCTCTGATTTCCTCTGGTTTCTCACAATTCCATTTTTGTTGTACAAGCCTGAGAGCTTCTAAGAACTCTGCCCTCCATCCATACTCTCCAGCCAAGTCAGTCTCTAAATGGTTTCCATCTACTTAAAAAAAGAACTTCAAATCCTTCTTCAAAACGTCCTTCTAAAATGTATACTGAGTCCCGGCTGGGAAGAGGGCAAGTATATAAAAGAAAATAATTTTGTAAAACCAAGGGCCTACAAATTAACCTACATTTTCCAAAATGTTAACAGTTTTAATAGAAAGTGTCAAATGGTTTCTTAATGGCTTTCACGTGAGCTCCACAAAAATAGGAAAAATACTTGTAAAATACTTACTCAGACAGAGACATCACAATGTTATCAAGAAAAAAAACAGAAAGCTTCTACACTGAGGTAGCGAGTAGCAAGTCAGAGAACAGAAAATGGAAAAAGAAATAAAAACTAAACCATGGATCAAGCTAGGTTAATATATCCAAAATAAAATTACATGGGGTGCTTGTTAAAAATGTACTCTTCTGAAGTCCTTGTAACTCAAGACTTTCTGAATGTGAAATCCAAGAATTTACACCTTAACAGCTCATGTAATTCTTATGCACATTAAAGTTTAAGAGCTACTGTTAGAAATAGACATTTAAGTACAAGGACTGACTGCATCAAAATGACACAAGTTTAAGCAATACTGACACCCTTATTAGATGGTCTAAGTGTCAGACAATGACATTTAAAGGTATGTTTCATCAAAAATCAAATCTAGAGCTTGCAGACAATGGGTTTAAAACATGGTTTCAATCTGTGAATGTCTAGAATAGAAATGCAGACACAATAAAGTTTGGGTAGTTAGACTTTAAAACTGGGATCATCTTGGGGCCATAAGGAGTTAAATATTAATGACACAGAGGGTTGATTATAAAAACTGTTCTGTGCCAGCAGATTCCATCCAAGGGAGGTCACAGGAATTCTCTGAAGGAAATAAATTTAGTATAGTATCTTTTGGTAGATGTCAGTTTATAATTACTGGGTGGGTTCTATCATGTGAATGCTAGAAGCAACTCTAGCAGAAGCAGAGACAGAGATGGGGTTATTAATGTGTATACAATGGAATTGCAAATATGTATATAATGAACTACCAGGTTGGTAAGACTATATTAAAATATAACCCTTTTCTTAAAGCTCTCTAAAAGGAAGGCTATACTTCCATGAAACTATTGGACAAAACAAACAAACAAAACATTCTCGAGACCCCCAAAAGAACACAGTTATGCTCCTATAAAATACTAGCCACACAGATGCAATTATACAATATTCTTTTGAAGAGAACAGGCTATAGCTTCCTCCCTTTTAGTTTTATTGGTGGTCAGTCCTCCAAATGCATTTTCTGACCAGTAGAGGGCAGCACACCAGAAGTTTGTATTGAGAAACAAGGAAGGCTGCCTCTCTCTAACGTGACTACATCACTACCAAACGTAACAATGACACATCTAAAATAGAAGAGATCCATGTGCCATCTGGTGGTGAAAAGGACATACTGCTGCAGAAAAAATATAGCAAAAATCCAGTTTAGAAAGAAGTGAAGTTTAATCATCTTTATCTGATGAAATCTCCACCAATAAGTCTTCCAAGGAAACTACTTCAGCAGCCTTCATGCAAATAAGTTTTAAAGTTTTGCACTCCAAACACTGTTGTAAACAAGCAGCAACTCCTAATACCTGACCGTTGATACATGGAATAAGAGAATGAAACTCAGATCAAAACAAAGCAAAACAACACAAGCACTTAGAAACCTGTCCAAATCAAAGAAGAGCTTGAGATAACTTATAAATTCAAAGACAGCTTATGCTAGAAAAAAGAAAAAGAAGAAAAAGGGAACAAAATCAGAAGTTTAGAACTGAAAAGTATGTATCTTCAGATTCACCTATCTCATTCTACAGATGAGGAAAGAATTAAGGTATGAAAGAAAATCCCTTGAAGTAATCTCATAAGAGGTCAGATTTTATAAAGATATCACTTTCCCCTATCAAATGTTAAATAATTTCTTATTATTCATAAAAGTATAAATTTGTAAAATGCTACACTTAGCAACTTGAACCCAGAAATTTTATTTTTAAGAATTTATAGTACAAAAATACAAGTATATAGATATAAATGTATAAGGATTTTCCTGGCAGAATTGCCTGTAATAAAAAATCAGAACAAATTCTCAGTGAGGAATTAGTTTCATACATTTAAATTATCATACAATAGAATACAAATTATCCACTAGAAAGACTGAAGTAGATCTATATAAAAGGACAGTGAGAGATGCTGAAACATGCCAAGAAAAAGCAAAATCAAGTGCCATATAGAATCATACAGACTGCATCAGAAAATGTGTGCATACCCTTCAATTTCTAAAATTTTATCTTTTAACTTCCCTACCGGCCCTTTAATTTTTCAGTAAGACTCTGCAGAAAATTTCCCACATTTTCTCACCTGGATTAAGGGAAAAAAAGAATCTGCCAATTCCTTTACTAGAATAAGATATGCATACAAAGGGATGGAAAAACATACCTTAAATTGTTAACCATGGTAACTCAGAGGGGGTGGGACAGAGGAGATATTTTTGACTCTATATTTTCATTGTTTTCTATACATTTTTTAAAATGAGCACATCCCTGTAGTCCTAGAACTGGCTTTACACAGGGCCATGGTAACAGGGAAGACGACAGAGAAAGTGGTTAAATGAGAATGAGGACATCTATGGAAGTTCTCTTCTGATCAATTTTTTTCAGTGAAATAGGAAGAAAACATCCTCAAGTGAGAATGAGAATGAGGGAAGAGGTGCTGGGCTTTGAGGAAAAAATGTGAAATAATCACGTAGATGTGTAGAAAACTGAATGGACTAGAGATGTTTAAGGTATGATTGCATGGCAGCATCCAGGACAGGTAGCATCACAAAAATGAGCCTGACAGCATCCAGGGCCAGGCAATATCCAGTGAGCCAGGAGAGGGCGGGCAACGGTGGCTCAGTGGTAG
The DNA here is from genome assembly GCF_023851605.1 of Tamandua tetradactyla. NCBI lineage: Eukaryota > Metazoa > Chordata > Mammalia > Pilosa > Myrmecophagidae > Tamandua > Tamandua tetradactyla. The sequence goes on from NC_135346.1 coordinate 21,704,980, forward strand.
AATTCTCGCCTGCCATGCAGGAGACCCGGGTTCAATTCACCTAGTCTGCCCATGTCAAATTAAAAAAAAAGTGAGCCAGGAGAAGAAAGTAAGAAAGTTTGCTGCCCTGAAATCAGCTGAAGAAAGTGTATTAAAGAGGGCAGGTGGTGTATTTTTCTCTATCAAAGTTCAGCTTCAGAGCTACAAAATACAGGGTTGACAGAGACATGGAATAAACCAGGATTATGGTTTTGTCAATCAAATATGAAATGAGAAGACAGGGAAAAATAAAAACAAAGGAATGACTGCTACAATTATAATAACTGACCCATTGAATTTTATCTGAAGAAGAGAGAAATTCATTAAGGGGGTGAAGGACAGTGAAAAGGTGGTAGGCTAAATGGACTGGAGGTCCAAATAGGGTTAAAGGTTGTTGGAGTCATGGTAGAGAGTGAGTTAAAAAGATAGGAAGTGGATAGTAAACTAAGATCATGGAAGGGGTAATACTGTGGTCAAAAGGGGTTTTGACCACAGTAGGGAGTGGGTGAGGTAGGGTAGAGGGCACAATCACTGGGGGAAAAATTGTCAAGGAACTGTGAGGTCAGAATAGGATAATCTCTGTGTGTTCAGAAGTTACTTAGAATTAAAACAACAGTATTGGAGGTACAGAGGTGGTTCAGTGGTAGAATGCTCGCCTTCCATGTGGGTAACCCAGGTTCAATTCCCAGAGCATGTACCACCTCCCCCCCCCCAAAAAAAAAATTTATAGCCAAACAATAGTACTGGATAGGGTAGCCATAAGCTAGGAGCTGTAACAATCAAGAAATAAGGGAGAATAATTTGAGATGATAACACAAAGACAGGTGCTGAGTCATATAATTTGATGTCATGAAATTGGGGTTTTTTAGGGCAGAGAAATATAGAATGATCTGAAAGTGGTAATAAAGAACAAAGAGAAACCCACTACTTCTCTAATAACAACAATAAAGAAGACATACACCCCACTGGAGAGCAACTCCATGAGAGGGCAAGAGGGAAAGCAGTTCATCAAGGAAAAGCCAGCTTTCTGTTAGCACAAGGACGAGTATGTAGAAGATTTTGCTGATAATGGACCATGAACTCCAGACAGCACAGTGGACAGGCAGGAGCTTAGGGAGGGAGGGAGAAAGAGACAGAATAAGAGATATGTGGGGATTAGAGTATGGGAGCTGCAGAGTGACCTGGGAGTTGAGGGCTTCCTATGGTGAGTAACATAAGCAAAGACAAACGGCGTAATATTAGCTCCAGCAGATTCAAGGCAGACAGTGATGACAAGGTTTGGAATGTAGAGATATATGTAAGGAGGTAGTTTTTAGGGCTTTTTTTTTTTTTTTACCCCTAATGATGGGAAATGACAACGCAGAAGATGTGTGAAACTAATTTCATCTGCAGGACTCTTCATAATCCCAGGTGATAGGGGTAGATTTATGTTTTAAATCTCAATAGTCCTATCTGATATTACAGAACTTCATAACTACTTTGTACTAATAGTCTAACTGTATTCCAAATCCAAAAGAAACTAGTAATTAAAACATCATAATCCCAACAAACATTCCCTGGAATAACACCTCTGGTCCTTATCATATATACTTAAGAAAAATGAGGAACTGATGGAACCAAGGGGGAAAAAATCTTGCTGTCAAGAGATTCACTGAACAAGGCAGAGAATTCTGAATTCTTACAAAGTCTTGTTTCTAAAGGTTAAAGTTGCAGAAGCTATAAAGATTCGATAGGACATTTCCTAATAAAGATCCAACTGGTGAGTGCCACCTAGTGGACAAAAAAGGATCACCTGGTAAAGGAAAAAGACCCTTAGATCCTTTTAGGGAAAGGTAATTGCTCCCCCACAATCGGTTCCTGAAGCTTCAATTAAAGTTTTGTGGGAGCTGCGGACAGGTAAATCTAACCGTTATTAGCAAAGTCCTGACTTCTGGGACAATGATACAAACCATGGGATCAGGCCCACACAGTCAAATCCTAACCAGATTCCTGTTTTTATATACATACATAATTCTCAGCTCTTGGATGAGACCTTACTTTTAAGCCAGAGTTCTTTCTAAATCACTGCTATTAACCACTTAGAAACCTGTCCTGATGCACACAGTTCCCATATGGCACCTCTAATATTGCCACTGCACATCTAGTAAGGATTTTTTGGATCTGATGAGTCTAAAGGTTTCCGGAAGGAAGGAAGGAACCTAAAAAGAAAAAAGTCGCTGTACTTATTAGGACATTGGTTATCAATCAACACCTTATTTCAAGAGGTGATTTTTTAATGAGATAATGTCACCAATAAAAGAGAGTAAGAGAAAGAAAGCAGAATGAAAAACTAGTTATCTTGTACATATAAGTAATACTCTGAGGCAACCTCAGTGATGAAAATGCTCTCAAGGGGAAGATGAAAAAAATGAAATTTAACTATTGACATATTCCCACGGAGTTCAAGAAGCACTGTTAACAAAGAGCCCATGATCAAGTACTCCTTGCTGATCAAGACCAGTTTGACAAAATATTCCCCCCCATTAGGGAATAAATTAATTAGGAATTTACAGGGAACCTAGGGTTCTGAAATAAGAGACCAGAAGGAGATGGGCTTGCTTTGGCAGCACATATACTAAAATTGGCACAGTATGGAGAAGATGAGCATGGCCCCTCAGTAAGTAAGACATGCAAATTTGTAAAGCGTTTCATATTTTTTAATAATATATTTGAATGTGGTTAAAAGCTGGAAATATTAGGTTGCATGTATGTTATTAGAATAAAAGTTTTATAAAAATCCATGGAACTGCACAGCAAAGTGAATCCTAAGTTAAAACATGGACCATAATTAATAGTTCGATTATTAAAATGTGCTTTCATCAATGGTAACAAATATATAACACCAATGCAAGGTACTCACAATAAGATGGTATATGGGAACCCCAGATTTTATGCATGATTTTTTGGTAAATCCATAAGTTCTCTAATAAAACATGCAGGAGAACCTGCAGTAGACATTTCAGGACCAGTTCTTCTCTTAGCTCCTCTCAATAAAGAGGTACACAGCTTCCTGAACCTTCATGAAGCTGTGGCTGAAGAGCTTTGACGACAAAAGGCAGGTACTTTCTACAATGCCCATTCCAGGAAGAGTTACTAGGTATATGGGAGGTTTGGAGTGTCAGTAAAATATACGGAGATACAGGCATTTTAACAAATAGCAGAGAGTGGTGTTTAGCAAGCAAGAAAGGAAATAGTGAAATATGATGAAAACCCAGTGTCCAAATAACTTCCTCATCAAGAAAGGTAACTACTGGGTGAAATAATTTAAGCAGGACTTCTACTGAAGTAACTTCTAATCCAACTGGATTCATTTTGCTACAGCTGGATATACTACACTCAGCACACACCCACCTCTTCTTCTCCAATCCTGAATATCCAGTATCTCACTTATTTACCCTAATCCACTGTTCCCTTTTTTTGTACTCCTAGGAGTCACTGCCAATTCAAGGACATTTATGCTAGAATGGAATGAAAAGGTTGATACAGTCAGTGTATCTCCTTCTTCCAGCTTTTATCTGAGTCTAAGCTTTGAGAGGTTCTTAGGCAAGTAAAGACACTTCTGGGAAGCAGAAGGCTAGAGCAGGGACTCTGATCTCACAGAGTCTAGAATCTGAACCCTGGCTTGGGAGCATTAAAAAGCTTGGTAACTGCATTGTTGAAAACAAAAGAGAGATAGAGTCTTGCTTGGGTATTTTTTAAATACTATACACCAATTCATAATGGGAAAATAATAGCAAGATGATCACTAAACTGCAGAAAATTACTAAAAATGATAGGAATGCAAATGGACAAGAAAAAACACCGAAGTGGTGAGAGGAAGGAAAACAAAAGACGTAATCAGTGTATATTTGTAGTGGCACTCAGTGCAACATGCAGCTGAAAAAGACTTATGAGAGAGGCCAGCCCAGGGATAGAGTCTGTGAACTTATAGATTAAGAATTAATTTGTCACCGTCAATTAGTCTTCTTTGCTACACAACAGTAATATTAAGTAATTTTAACCATGGGGCTGGGCTGGAAAGTGACACTTTATGGGGATGGATGGTATCCTCCTAGATATACACAGATACAGTTTCTAGGGGCCATCAGAGGCACCCAGCAACCTGTTAAGCTTCTTACTACAAGAGAATATGGATTGGTTCTATCAGAGCAGTTAAGGAAAGAAAAAAAAGCATATAATTGCCTTTAAAAATGGGTTGGGGAAAGATAATGTTCCAAAATTGCAACTAATTTTCATTGCTAGAGTCATAACAAAGATAGATAAAACAAAGATGCTGGAAGAAGATGAAAATATTGAATTATTAGGTTATAACTGTCATGAGGTACATGACAAGATCTTTCAAATACTGTATCCCTTAGGGGAAATAACTACAAATACCCCATCATAACAAGGCAGCACAAAACCGTAAGATTTAGGAACTGAAGAAAGAAGAGGGCAAAATGGATCAGATCTTCTAAAATAAAGGGGGAAAATATGAAGAAGAAAGGCAAGTATTTATGTAAAAAAACATGGACCACAGTCAAAACACTTGGATCTAGGCATATAACCATGGGCAAGTGACCGAACTGCTCAGAGTCTATGCATGTCACAGAATGGAGACTACACATCCTGTGTCCCTCATGAGGCTGCTCTGCAGGTCAATAGGATAGAATGTGTTACAGCAATTTGAAAATACAAATGTAAATAATAACATAATGGTGTTATTACTTAAGATGTCTTTCCAAATAAAGAAGTATATATTAGCATCAGTTTAAGCTTAAAATAACTTTCTTCCCTGTTAGTTTAACACCACAGCTACTTACCTGTCCTACTGGTCTCTGGAAACCTTAAACAGTCTAGCAAAAGAGAAATCAACCTTCAATCTCCAGTCTGTTTTCTAAGGAGAAGTTACATGTTTCATTTCTTTCTCTAACATTCAGGGGACACAATTAAAAGGCTCTTTTGTATTCTTACCTTTGGAAGCTGTAGGAACAAAGCATCAGGAAGGAGAAACCATCAGATATTGGAAAGAAATGAAAACAAAAGAAAAGGAATCACACTGTTATTGTAGACATTCATTCAGCCATCTGACCTGTTAAGACTCTGTTTAACTCTTATTAATTAAGTCCCTAGATCTGGAGACGGGCACTGATGGTAGTGCTGGAATTCAGTTAAGAGCATGATCAAAATAGGCCCTGTCTGAGCTTCTGTCATCTTCATCTGATACAAAATACCTAGATGCAACAGTTTTATTTCCCCAACCCTGGTATCCCCAGAATATGACAACATCTCATTTTCTTCCTAATGGGAAAACCCACCTCTCGTCCACCCAACATTTTCTTCCCACCCTCATCCAGAGAAGGGAAGGGAACAGGAAACCTAGTTAAAGGATATTCTAAGCTCGAGACTAGTCCCTTGCATGAAAGAGGAAGGTACTCACTCTTGGTCTGGGAAGAGAAGGTAAGAGTAAGTTTGGCAAAAAGTTCATTGTTCTCAAAGCGATCCTCTTTTACTTTTGTCCAGAAGCAATCCTGGGAGAGGTCCTCAGCAACAAACTGTGGATATAGGTAAGGTGTTAAGAGTTACTAAGCTGAAAATGAAAATCACAACGAGATACCACTTCACACTTACAAGAATGACTATTTTAAAAAAACAGAAAATAGGTGTTGGTGAGGATGTGCATACATTGGAACCCTCATACTCTGCTGGTAGAAATGTAAAATGGTGCAGTCACCATGGAAAATAGTTTGGTGGTTCTTCAAAAAGTAAAAAAAATAGAATTACCATATGACCCAGCAATTCCACTGCTAGGTATACACCCAAAAGCACTAAAAACAGGGATTGAGACAGATATTTGCACACTAATGTTCACAGCAGCATTATTCACAAGAGCCAAAAGGTAGAAGCTACCCAAGTGTCCATCAAGTTATAAATGGATAAACAAAATGTGGTATATACATCCAATGGAACATTTTTCAGCCACAAAAAGGAATAAAATTCTGATGCATGCTACAACATGGATGAACCTATAAATACTATGCAATTCCGCTTACATTACATTTTTAGAATAAAAAAATTCAGACACATTAAGTTGGTTAAAGGCTATAGGGGTCAGGAGAAGGGGAAAATGGGGAGTTCTGTTAACACTGCACTCTGCTACAAAACCTAAATTTATCACTAAGTTAGTACGCAGTTTTTTGGTGGGTTTTTTGTTTTTTGGTTTGTTTTTTTTTTTGCCTTTTCTCTGAGTATATGAGTACAACGGTAATACACAGTTTGAAGATCATAGTCATTTCACCAATCTGCAAGTTACTGATAAATGTGCTAATCCAAAAGTTATCATCACCCTCCCCTCCAAATGCTGAAGTAGACACAGGCCATGCTTGTATGCTATTGTTCCCATTATATTTCTGAGCCCCCCATGATTCTGAGTCAACATTCTGCTTCCAGAAACCAAGTTAAAGGAGCTTGGGGGTTTGTTTATTTGGCAGTTAGTCAAACTGATGAGAAAAATGTGAAGATTTAAAATAAAGCCTTAATGCTTCTGAAATAATGGAATTCGAGGTTAGAGGAGGATAAGTAGCACAACTTACCCAGCTCTTGAATAATCAGCAATAAACAACCTGGAAGCATCTTTTCCTGATCCCACTACAAAGAGCACAGCTGTTCTGTGTATATTCCAGGACCACCAGGAAGGAGGTGCATTCTAGCCTTATTCTTATATGACATAGCTAATAACCAACCAGCCAACCGTTTAAAGTACACACGTCAGTGTAATCACAATGTTATGCTACTCTGCCACCTTCCATTACCAAGACTTTTTCTTGATCCAAATAGAAACTCTGCACTCATTAAGTAATATGTCTCCATGTGTCTGGCACATAAGAGATGCCCAATAAATATCTGCTGATATTTATTCATAAGTCTGAATGGAATCTAAAGACAGACTGATATGTGCCATAGGAAGGGAAGCCTACTCATGCACAACATACAAAATAGGAGACTGAAGTGGTTTCCAAGATTTACTAATGAGGAAACGGATATAAACTCTCACCTTGGACCAGTTTGGCCTTCGGAGTTGCACCTCTGGCTTATAAAGCTTCTTTGGGGTTAATCCAAATGGCAGAACTGGGGCTGCAGGAACTCCAAATCCAAAGGGGGGAGGTGGAGGCATACCCACTCCAGGAGGAGGTGGAGGAATACCAGGGCCTCCAGGAAATGGAGGGGGTGGAGGAATTCCAGGACCACCAGGAAGAGGGGGAGGGGGAGGTGGCATTCCTGGTCCTCCAGGCAAGGGAGGAGGAGGTGGAGGGATGCCAGCACTCCCAGACAAAGGAGGAGGTGGGGGGATGCCCGTAAACCCAGGCAAAGGAGGAGGTGGGGGGATGCCAGTACCCCCAGGCAAAGGAGGAGGTGGGGGGATGCCAGTACCCCCAGGCAAAGGAGGAGGTGGGGGGATGCCAGTACCCCCAGGCAAAGGAGGAGGTATGGGGATGCCAACAACTCCAGGCAAAGGAGGGGGTGGGGGGATGCAAACACTCCCAGGCAAAGGAGGGGGTGGGGGGATGCAAACACCCCCAGGCAAAGTAGGGGCTGGGGGGATGTAAACACCCCCAGGCAAAGGAGGAGGAGGTGGTGGAGGAATGGCACTATCCCCAGGAAGAGGAGGTGGGGGTGGTATGCTAACCCCTCCTTGTAAAGGAGGTGGTGGTGGTGGCATAACTGTGCCAGAGTCACCAGGTAAAGGAGGGGCAGGAGGAACAGTAGCACTGCCGGTAACAGGAGGAACTACAGCAGCAACTGCAGCAGAAAGAGAAACCATTTCTTTCTGGGCATCTTCTAGTTCCTTTGACAGCTTGGCAACCTACAGAAAGAAAGAACATCAGTGAGAACTTGCCCATTTCAGGGACTACTGGGGCTGGAAGTTACTTTATCTACATCTCTCATTTTACAGATGAAGAGACTGAGAGAAGTCAGATCTGATGATCAACCTAAAGTCACACTGTTATTTAGTGGCAGAGCTAAAACTGTAACTCAGATTGCCAAAGTCTTAGTTCAGCTTGCTTTGCATTAAAAGACAACTTCATATCCAAGGAGCATGATGTATGCAACCTGCTCGCAAATGTTCAGAAAAATAGAAAGACAAGGAAGGAAGAGATGGAAGGGAGGGAATTGAAGGGAGGGGGGAGGGAGGGAGAGAAAGAATGGAGTGGAGGAGGAGGGGAGGGGAAGGGAGGGGAAAGAAACAGTAAATGTAAAATGTTAAAACTGGTGGGGGTATACTGGAGTTCTTTGTATGGGGTTTGTATTATTTTTCTAACTGTTCTGTTTAAAGAAGAAAAAATACAACTTCAGTCATTATGTCAAACTTCTCCTTTTCAAGTAAATCAAATGAACTCATCACATAATTAACATGTGCTATATAGAAAATTATATACCACATAAGTGATCAAGTTAATCAGATACCATAGATCATGTAAGTATTTACAAATGCAGAGAAAGTACATGGGTATAAATATGTCCAGAGATTATTAAAATAAAAGAAAATCAGTCAATTTTGAATGGTTTATTTATTCTTTACTCCTAACCTTATAAGACTATTATCTTTATTGCTGGTACTGTGACTCAATTTTGTTCTTTACATTTTACTATTCTCCAAATTTTTTATCATATGTATTACCCCCCAAATAAAACAAAAAACAGTAAATGATTTTTAAAATATAAACATCTAACCAAATTATATATTAGTATCTGAACCCTGCCTAAGAGCGGGATAAATGACTCCTATTTCAACACATGCTCACCCTGAGCAGTCACAGCTCACTGCCTCCACCATTAAGGCATTACCTCTCCTGTGAGCTGAGACACCTCTGCTTCCAGGTCCTGTTTCTCTGTGGCAATTTGCTGTTTTTCAGTATCCAATGTTTCCTTCTCTCCCAGAAGATCCTGGAGCTTCTGCTCAAAGTCACTTTCCATCTTTTTCATTTCTACCTGCAGCTCATGTCGGGCTGTTAACTCTGAGTCCAGCTAAAGGAGAAAGGAATCACATTCCCAGCAAGCTCGCCATCTCAGTAGGAAACGTATGTCTTATTCTTACGATTTACTGTTCTGGGCCAATACTTGATCTTTAGAGCTCCCTGACCCATACCTCAGGCAATGCCTGGGAAAAAGAGCACCATGATTTTACCTTAAAATCAAGGTTAAAGAAGAGGGATCGTTTCCATACTCTTCCTACTTTGGGAGTCAAGAGTAAAAAACTTAGTTTTTAAGACATTTAACAAGGAGAGCCATGGTAGTACAGTCCTAATACAATTTAGGATCAAGAATCTATTACCACAGTAGGAGTCCTTACAAAGCTAAGAAAAAATGAATACAAAGTTCAGACATATTCCAGTTTCTGTTGTTTTATGGATAAGAGGCCCGTGTTGCCAAGCAAACCTAGGAGTGGCATCACTATCATATATGAGTATCATCTGTCTTTCCTGTCCTGTCCAGGGGCCCAAGAACTGTGCAGGCCCACCACCATAATCAAATCTACATTTCCTCCTCCACTGAGTAACCTATACCAGAAGGGTTTTCTCCTACGAACTACTATTGTGTGCTAGATACCATAAGTGATAACTATCTCACATGTTAAAAAGATCATAATCTAATCCTCAAAGGAAGACAGACCCAAAACAAACTTTTTTGACCTCTCAGACATACCTTTTTTTCCAGCTCTGCAGCTTTAGCTTCAGATTTCTCGACCTTTGTTTTGTCAATCATTTGATCTAAAGAGAATGAGAAAAGTCAGTAAATAAAGCTCCCACAAAGTGTCAATGGCTGAGAGATTCCAAACAGAGTCAAGAGGTTATCCTGGAGGTTATTCTTATGCATCAAGTAGATATCATCTTGTTATTCAAGATGTAATGGAGAGGCTGGAGGGAACTGCCTGAAAATGTAGAGCTGTGTTCCAGTAGCCATGTTTCTTGGGGATGATTGAATAATGATACAGCTGTAACAATGTGACTGTGTGACTGTGAAAACCTTGTGTCTGATGCTCCTTTTATCTACCTTGTCAACAGACGAGTAGAACATATGGAATAAAAATAAACAATAGGGGGAACAAATGTTAAAATAAATTTAGTTTGAAATGCTAGTGATCAATAAAGCAAGGGGTAAGGGGTATGATATGTATAATCTTTTTTTTTTCTTTCCTGTGTTTGTTTTATTTCTTTTTCTATTGTCTTTTTGTTTCTTTTTCTGAATTAATGCAAATGTTTAAGAAATGATGAATATGCAACTAGGTGATGATATTGTGAATTACTGATTATGTATGTTGTTTTATTTTGTTTCTTATTTTTTTAATTAATAAATAAATTAAAAAATAAAAAATAAAGGTCCCAGCTCTCTCTGCATTTCCCTCTCACTATCTAAGCCCTTCAATATAACTAAAGGAGTCAAAGGTGTCCTTTGAGTTATTTCTATTATCCTTCTTAATGTTCTGCACTAGACAAGGACACGGAACTTTAATTATATTCAACATATAATTCCTGGGCGCTGGTTAGGTAGTAAGACCCCCAGGCTGGATGGCTCCAAGAATGCCAATAAGTGATACTCGGGACTTTTCTGAGATCAACAGATGTCACACACAATAGTTTAAATTTCTGCAAATGGTAGGTGGCATTTGTGAATGGGCAAGTTTATGGATTTATGTAAGAATAAATTAAGAGTCTGTATATTCCTAGCACAGACGTTGGCTATGCCCAGTTAAGGGCAAAAATGGAACTACTTTGGGACTGGAAACACATGTTCTCCAAACTTTTTGCTGGAAGAAAGATGCAAAACGAAAGGTAGAAGCAATGTTTTGAGGATCCGGATGCTTACCAATCAATCCCTCAATGTCAAGCTGGAGGTGCCGGCACTTGAAGTCAGGATCGGCTCCGTTTTTGTGTAGAACTATCTGGGAAATACATTCTTCAATCAACTTGTAGTACTGCGGTCTACAGAAGAAATAAAATGGGGTTATCAAAGGAAAACCAAAATATAATTTTTTCAAGTATTCAAGATCAAGAAACTGCTTGACAGTAAGAGAGAGACCTGAAGGTAAGTGTTCTGGAAAATATCTCTTTGTAAAGTTAACAGAAGTGGCACTGCCATGCTAAGAAACCCCCCTCTTCCACACCAGCTACTCCATCTAATAAAAAATTCCTGTCACTTACTCCTTCCCCATCCAAAGCTGCAGATTTGATCCATCTGGTGACTAGCAAGCACTGTTGCTACATCTCCACTTCCAGGCAACCAGGAAGAATTTTCAAAATGCTATCTCCCCAGTTTTTTGTTATTGTGGTGGTTGTTTTTTGGGAAGTACATGGGCCAGGAATCAAACCTATCTCCCACATGGCAGGCAAGCAAGCTACTGCCATCTCCCTTTGCCATCATCTTCACCCCATCGCAAAAAAGGAAAACCATCTCACCTTATATACTTTCTGACCTTTTACATAAAAATCCTTTTAGTTGGATTAAAGGGACAACTGACAACTCCTTTTGGACCCATGACTATAAATTAACTCTAATCCTTGATCTCTGACTTTTCTTTTCTCTGGTACAGCACAATCTTTGAAGAATTTTGCTCTTTCTATTTATGCATAAAATTCAAAACTCCCCAGGCATTCCATTTTACCTGGCTTCGTAGTCATTCCGGACTAATAGTAGGTGCTGCAGGATGGACAGGAAAAGCGGCTCTGCCTTTGAGTCTTTCACTGTATTTAAGAGAATCTGGAAGATTTCACTGAAGTCAGTGAAAACGGAAAAGGGCTAAGGAAAGTACATATTTAGAAACTATGTTTGACAGGTAGCTTGCCCAACTCTTGGAGAAGCTAGGGAAAAGTAGCACAATTTCTCTTCTATTCTAACAACTATTCCATCTATAAACATCACTGCCAACTTTAAGCTTTATAAAAACTTCCTTTGGCCAAGGGATCAGTGAATTGGGTGGTACTAAACACAAAGATAGAAGATTCCTAGTACTTGGCTTGAAGATCAAGCAAAGAACAGAAATTGAAAGATAACTGTTTCCTACCTCCCCAGATATGGGACATAACACCCAGGGGTATAAATCTTCCTGGCAATGTGGTATATGACCCCCATGGACAAGCCTGGCCCTGGTACTGTGGGACTGAGAAAGCCTTCTTGACCAAAAGAGGAGAGAGAAATGAAACAAAATAGTTTCAGTGGCTGAGAGATTTCAAATAGAATTGAGAGGTGATTCTGGAGGTTATTCTTACACAGTATACAGATATACCTTTTAGTTAGAGGGAAATACCTGAAACTGTTGAACTATAATCCAAAAGTCTTCCTGAAGATGAATTTGTAATTACAGAGCTTTTTTTTTAATTTAAAAAATTTTTTTAAATATAACAACAAACACAAACATTCTTAACTTATGATCATTCTGTTCTATGTATATAATCAGTAATTCACAATATCATCACATAGTTGCAAATTCATCATCATGATCATTTCTTAGAACATTTGCCTCAATTCAGAAAAAGAAATAAAAAGACAACAGAAAAAAATTCATACATATCACACTCCGTACCCCTCCCTTTCATTGATCACTAGCATTTCAATCTAAATTTATTTTAACATTTGTTCCCCCTATTATTTATTTGTATTCCATATGTTTTACTCATCTGTTGATAAGGTAGATAAAAGGACCATCAGACACAAGGTTTTCATAATCACACAGTCACACTGTGAAAGCTATATCATTATACAATCATCTTCAAGAAACATGGCTACTGGAACACAGCTCTACATTTTCAGGCGGTTCCCTCCAGCCTCTCCATTACGTCTCAACTAACAAGGTAATATCTATTTAATGCGTAAGAATAACTTCCAGGATAACCTCTCGACTTTTCTGGAATCTCTCAGCCACTGACACTCTATTTTGTCTCATTTCACTCTTCCTGTTTGGTCGAGAAGGTTTTCTCAATCCCTTGATGCTGAGTCTCAGCTCATTCAGGATTTCTGTCCCACACTGCCAGGAAGGTCCATACCCCTGAGAGTCATGTCCCACATAGACAGAGGGTGGGCAGTGAGTTTGCCTGTTGTATTGGCTGGAGAGCACATCTGAGCATCAAAAGAGGTTCTCTTGGGGGTGACTCTTAGGCCTAATTTTAAGTAGGCTTGACCTATCCTTTGTGGGGTTAAGTTTCACATGAACAAACCCCAAGACTGAGGGTTCAGCCTATTGCTTTGGTAGTCCCCACTACTACTACAGAGCTTTTAAGGTGTGACCGTGTGACTGTAAAAACCTTGCGTATGGACAGATGAGTAAGAAAAAAAAAAGTCAAAAATAAACAAATAAATAATAGGGAGAAGGGGGTTATGGGATGTTTTGGGTGTTCTCTTTTACTTTTTATTCCTATTTTCATTTTTATTTTTTTGGAGTAACAAAAATGTTTAAGAATTGATTGTGATGATGAATGCACAGCTATATGATGATACTGTGACCAACTGTCTGTACAATTTGGATGATTATATGGTATGTGACTATATATCTCAATAAAATTGCATTAAAAAAAAGAAAACTGCTTCAAAGTCACTTGTGGTTAATACCAACAGGTGACCAAATTACTCCCTCTATCGGTCCCAGAGACACATATAAAAAAATTCAATCCCACTCCCTAAATTGTGGTTGTTCTCCAAAATCCCCACTCTATATTGGTTAGTAAAGCTGATTAGGTTAGGAAGCTATCAAGTTATAGAAAGTCTATACTAATTTTGATCGCTTCTTTCAGGCTAAGCAACCTTCAGACAAACTTTACTGACTTCCCTTGTCCATGCTGAAGCAAATAAGGTGCACAGCAATAAAAAGGCACCCGCTTTCCCGATTGAGAAGACACATAGCCTGACGCCCTGTATGAAGTTATCACCTTTCACTGTTTCATACAGAAACCTACAACTGAATGCAATAAATGTCTCCTCTGTCTTGAACCCAGTCAGTAAAAGGATATTCCATCTCCATGCGAATGTCATCCAGTCGTCCTTTCAGGTCATAGGAATCTTCTTCCCCTTGTTCATCAAACACATTTAACTGCACTCTCATATCATCATTTTCAATCTCTCGAAGGTCCTGTCAATGTTGAAAGTAGAAGAGTCAGGGGACCAGAAGTTCCTATATGGCTAGAAACCAAAGCCTTTCATTTCAACCTGGTTTTTAGGTTGAAAACCAGTTATCCCAGGGATGACTGGGGCTATAACAGCAACAAGGAATCAGCCCAGCCTTTCTAATAAAGTATTGCATCTCACCTTTAACACCTGATGCAGCCCCAAGCGCATCAATTCACTTCGGATGTGAACTCGGAAGTCAAGTTCTTCAGCTGGTGTGATGAGTGCATTGATCAGCTGTAGGCATCCCACCTAAAATAAGAAAATTTAGCAGCTATATCAAGGTTAACTCCTAGAGATCAAGATTCCATTCTCTTTACATACATTCTAAGGCCTCCAAATATACAATAAAAAAACTACAAACATGACTTTCTACTAGAGCACTGATGCTTGGCTTGAGAACAGATCTGGAGAGCTCAGAGGTCTACATGATCCCTAGGATTTTAAGGTATAGTTTGTTAAAGGCCTTGGTTTATCTTGCCTGTAGAGATATGCTTTTTTCCCATCTGAAAATGAAAAAAAATTCTTTTTCTGCCTTCTTGGAAATAAGGATAGTAATTTTCCCTTCAGAATGGATTCTGAAATATAAAATACATATTTGGGAGCCACTCCATGTATTCTACTAAGGTGAAATGAAGTTGTCTTTCCATCTTGAAATTCTATTCTTCAGCCCAGTTTCAGGGAAAATACATGCCTTGAGTGCAATAGAGGTTCCACTTTTTAATCCATCCAGCAGCGGTTGGAAACGTTCTACCTCATCCATCTCAGCTTTTTCTGTCATCGCCTCCAAGACCCTTTCATTCCTGCCCAGGAAAAAGGAACAAGAGAGAACTACTCAAGTATTCTGACAGACATGTATGATAGGTAGCATACACAGGGCACAGACCAGTTTATCACAGCTCCAGATTTCTCACATTATTCTTCTCATCACTACAGCAGGGGGTCAGAATCTGCTGAAAGCTAAGGACCATCTCTTCAGAAAAAAAGGCACTCCCTAAAACTCACCCCTAGATTCCTATCCATGGACACCAATTTAAGACCTCTGTTTTAGGAAATACAAATTGGTAGTTTTAGAGGGCATTTAACAGCACCAATCCTTTTTTAATGTACACATAACATTTGGCCCCTTTCTAGAAGTCTATCCAGCATAAATACTTGAGTGTGAAACAATATATGTACAAGGACGTTCATTATAGCACTATTTGTAATAGTGAAACATTCCTTCATCACCTAGAGCAGGGGCCAGAATCTGCTGAAAAAGAGTCTAACTAAGAGTCAACCTTCCAGAGGCTACTCTTATGCAAGCTTCAGTTAGATAATAACAATTGCCATGGTTTGCTAAACCCCAACCAACATCACTCCTGTTAACTTTTAAGAACACCTAGAGTATACAAAAGTTTCATACACTAAATTTGCTTTCTTGGGACCTATAATTTCTAGAGGGTCCCTAGGCCAAATAAATCCTGAAACCCAGAGAGACCAGCCTCTCCAAGTTTATCAACTAATTACACCCCCCTATCCTTTAGTGTAGACTCTCCTTCTCAAGATGAAAAAGTCAAAACAGGCATTGCCTAAAGATCCCTACAGATTGGGAGGAGGAGTAAAAGAGAAGGAGGAGTTAAAACAGAGACGACAGAATTCAACAAAGAGTATGACTGCTAAATCACTATACTGATATTTCTTCTAGCCTCCAGTATTTTGGAGCAGCTGGAAGGAAAAATGTGAAATAGTGGAATTAACAAACTCCGGAATCTGTTCTGTAGCTACTTATTGAAGTGTACTTTGAAAATCATTGCTTTTTCTTTCATTTCTTTGTTTACATGTTATATTTCACAATAAAAAACATTTAAAAAAAAGAAGAGTCAACTTAAAAGTCTAGCAATAGTGGAATTGTTAAATAAATTACAGGACATACCTACTATGGAGTATTAAACAGGGAAGCATGCCCAAAACCATTAAAAACAAGCACACACACAAAAAAAGACCACAAAGAGAAAAGAGTTAAATTAAATTAAAAATGTTTAAAGAAACAAAAAGAATGTATAGCATTCAACTTTGGTTAAAACCACTCCACAAAAAAAAAAAAATCCTATACATGCATGTTATTGGTTGTGTAGGCATAAGTATTCTTTCCTCATCCTAAGACTGCACCTTTCTTGTGCTTGCTTCGGCAGCACATATACTAAAATTGGAATGATACAGAGAAGATTAGCATGGCCCTTGGGCAAGGATGACACGCAAATTCGTGAAGCGTTCCATATTTAAAAAAAAAAGATTCCACCTTTGGGGTAGCAGAAAATGTCTTAGAATTGAGGAAATGCAATACATTTGTCTGTGCTTACAAAAAGATGTATGAGACTATACCAAGCCATTAGCAGTGGTTACCCATGCAGAGTAGGATTTGGTGAAGGGATGAGGTTGTTAAATTTTGCTTTATATACTTTTATATTGCTTAAATTTTAAAAATAATATATTACTTAATTTAAAAAAAATTTTTAAAAAAAACCTTGTTCTAGAGAACACAGACATTAATGGAGATGTGGGAGCTATCCTGCTATGCCAGTAGTAGACTCAGGACAGCCTTTATCACTTAGGAATTTTCTTAACTACTAAAATTCACAGTGTTCACTTCCAGGAAGAAATGCCATCT
This sequence comes from Tamandua tetradactyla, assembly GCF_023851605.1. Taxonomy (NCBI): domain Eukaryota; kingdom Metazoa; phylum Chordata; class Mammalia; order Pilosa; family Myrmecophagidae; genus Tamandua; species Tamandua tetradactyla. The sequence continues at coordinate 21,721,820 of NC_135346.1, forward strand.
CACCTAGAATTTAAGACCAAAAACACATGCAAGCAACTTGATTTACCTCTAAACTAGAGAATACAGTGAAAAAAAGAGAATGGAGAAAAGAAATAATTCCAGTCACATACATGTCCTCTGGCTGGGGTAGGATACAAAGAGCAGACAGCAGCTTAGCTGCATCGATCATCATGTTGGGGACAGCAGGATCCATGGCTCTGACCAGCAACAGGATTCCCTCTTCTGTCTCCAACATCGTTTTGATTCCAAACTGGTCAGATAAGAACAGAGAGAGGAGGCTTTAAGATGACAGCCTCTAAATAGGGATAAGTTTAGGAGCAGAACGCTTTTCCCTATATAGCTAAACAGAGATGACCATAGCAAAATAATTTTCTAGTAGACATAACAGAATCCCATTGCTTCCAAGAAAAAAAATTATAGACTTATAAATATTTCATTTCAATGCCCAAAAAAACAAAAAGGAATCTAATAAAATAAAGTATTAACAGAATTAAACAGAGAGGAAGTTAGATTTGTACTCAAGGCAAAATAATTGTGGGCTCATTGAGAAAGTCCTTTAAACACTTAATAGACAAAAAAAAAGATAAAAAGATCCTAAAGTTAGAACAGCCTGAAATGGGGAAAACAAACAAACAAACAAAAAATAGGAAATGGAAAAAAACCTAAAAACTGTAACTACCAGTCAAAAAATTCAAGAATTAGCAAGAGAAAGTATGGAAAGAGGAAGATTATTGAGCCTACTCTTGGAAACAGAAGTTAGAATTGGAAAAAAAGAGGAATTAAGGCCCGTAGATGCATATAGAAGTGGCCATGAAAAACAGTTCTCACCCTCAAGAGGAAAGCTAGAAGTTTTGAACTTCATATTCCTACTTTCTTTTTTGGGTTTGCCAATAGAAAAGAATGAATGAGGGTTGGAGTAGGGGTTGGAATGAAAACAGGAAAAATCTTACCTTGTTGTTCATAAAAGCTTTCAAGCAGCGAATGATCTCATGCTTGTTACGGCTATCATAGCTTCTGCATGTAGAAGACAGAATTAGTGAAGTCCCTTTATTTCATACTCATTTCCCATTTGACTTTCCAATCCTGCAAACAAGGATCCTAGGATCACCCCAACTAGTAGCTGAGTAAATTCTGGCATGTACACTTTGCCCTGATACACTAGCAACAAATAAGACAACTGGAGAAGGATACACACCATCAAACACCTTTGGTTAATCATCTCATAATCTAAGAACTTAATATTACAGTAAAACCTTCCCTGTAATTTTTTCTAGGTTTCTAAGTGCTAAATTCTATTAGGGTAATATCTCATCCCACTATTGCCTGTCTCACTACCACAAAAGTTGCAAGTATGAGAGGGTAGAGAGATACGAGAGGTCCAGGTCCCGTATTGTTTCTTTCAGAAAGGTCCCCAGGAGATCAATTTAGTTCAGGCTGGCTTTGAGGAAGCATAAGACTGCCCAAGGTATCTCAGCAACTACTCCAACCCTGAAAGCTCCATAAAGCTAGTCCCAAGATGATCAAATGTATTATATGAATTCCAAATCAAAATATGACCCAGACCAGATCACAGAGCATCTCTACAAAATCAGACCCTATTTCCAAACTGGATAAGAACTAAGAATTGGTGATGACAACTAGCAATCTTGTGTGTAGCATATATCCCGTGTCGTTCTGAGTGAAACTTAAGCTCTTCCTCTCTTTCCTGAATCTATAATCGTCATTCATCCTCTAGTTACTCCACAATAAATCCCATTCTCATCTAACAGCATATTCTTCTGGCCATAACTTTAGATTTAACTGCCATTTTCTTCTTCAGAGTAAACAGGCAAGACCCCTACTTCCCTTCAATTAGAAACCTTGGAAGTCCTCACCCAGCAGCCTCTTCTTTTTCATCATGAAGTCGTTTAAGGATGTCCAATAAGGAAGCCAGGCCTTCAGCACCAAATGTTTGTACCCAACTGTAAGGAACACACAGGGACAATGTGATATCAAATCAAATCAATAAATACTCACTAATTGGCAACTCTTTATCCAATACCAGACCATTCCCATGCTTCCCTGACTCCTTCAATCTTCAATCCCCACCAATGAACCCAAATCTTGGGCTCCTACTCCTATTAACAGCTCAGAATCCTCACCTGACAGGGTTGTTATTGAGAGAGACACGAAGGGACTCCAGGCAGCTAAGCAGAGGCATGTCCCGCAAGCCTGACCTCAATTCCTGAATATACATCATGGCAGACCTAGAGCTCTCCTTTTGGTTCATGCCCTAAATGGGAGGGATATAGATATTAGTAAACATTGACCCAGTCATAAATTGAGAGGCAATGTTGTAATAAATGTAATAAAATGCAATATATGTAATAAAATAGCATGAAGGCAGATATCTATCACACATACTACTGAACCACGTGAGAATGAATTTCCCATTCCATGACCCATATATTCTTTTTTAAAAATTCTTAATGAAGATTAATCAGGTAACAAGTCTATAATAGTAACTCAAGAGAGTAAAACACGAGTAGTCTTATATAGTGGAATGAAATAGAATTGGTATACACATAAAACATGATATAAAATCTACAAAACAAACAGGTTCAAGATAAGGGCACAGCTCCCATGTCATGGGTACCTGCCCCAGGACTCACAGCCTTGGAAGTGTGTAGGTATTGGGACACCATCTCCCTCTTAATGATAATGTCCTTCTCCCTCAAAGGTTGCTGTTTCTCCTCATTCAGGTTCATATCCAGCTAGTAAAGGGAGAAAAACAAAATTGCCTCAATGCCTTACAAGTTTTTATTGTTTAATATTTAGTATTATTAGTGTAGATTCGAGCACATTAAAGACTTACCAAATAAATTTTCCTGATCCCTAGAAATTTAACCTATTACAAATGAAAATTCCTTAGGGATAACTGTGATTATTAGCATTTTAGAATAAATCCCTACAGACATTTTTATTCATATACACTCTTATTTTCCTAACAAAAACGGACTCAAAATAGATGAAAGGTGTGTTTTGTATTATTGAAAGAAAAGCACACATAGCTTTTTTTTTTTTTTACACGGGCAGGCACCAGGAATCGAACCCGGGTCCTCTAGCATGGATGGAGAGCATTCTTGCCTGCTGAGCCACCGTGGCCCGCCCTCACACATAGTTTTTGCACTAAGGATGGAACTTAAGAAACTCTTCAGACAAAACCACTGGATAACCAACATCATCAAAACACCCACAAAATGTGCACCAACTCTAGGACTTAAATACCCACTACTTCTGGTTAACTCAGTCCCTATATAAACTTCTTTCCCAGGAAGAAAGATTTGGAAACTATGTATTAAAGCAGAGGCCCCTCCACAATATAACCAGGAGTGTTTTGTTGGGGAAGAGGCACTGCTTCAGCCTATAAGTATAACCATTTGTCTGAGCTGTAGTGAGCACAAGTTTAACCCTAAGAAGCCCAGAATATTATTTGAAATCAGAAAAGTGGAGGAAGATATATATAGATGTATTCTACTTCTTGAGAAGTGAAGGAATCATTGTCTCCAAGTAGCTGTAATAATTTAAGGTTTTTCTGACACAACTTCTTGATGTGTTTTTCCTTTTGCAGATAAACAGAATATAGAATTTATACAATGATGACTCTCCAGTTTAATCGGACTCAATGATAAAGTATGCTTTATTTGACTAGCTCAACATTTATTTATTTTTTTTATTTTTAGTAGCATTTAACCTTTTTTTTTTTTTTTTTTGCATGGGCAAAAAACTGGGAGTCAAATCCGGGTCTCTGGCATGGCAAGAGAGAACTCTGCCACTGCACCACCATTGCCTGCCTAGCTCAACATTTTAAATTTGGGAGACTTCAAATTAAAAACAAAATAAAACAGATTTCTGGCTTCTTTTGGGAAAAAAAAAACAAAACAGAAATATCTGGCACTATTGGGCCAGCATCCCTACTAGAATACTACAACCTACTGGAAATAAGTTGTGGCTGGTCTTTCTAAGGAAAATCCCCAAAGACTTTCTTAAATTTAGCACAGGCCCCTCTACTTTCCACCTGTTTAACTTATTATGCTACCTGCCTGGCTCAAAAGACAACATAATTTGCAATCCTAAATCAAAAGATTATCTTGAGAAACAATATTCTTCGACTCTTAATGCACTTGGAGTATTAAGTGATGAACTGAAAACTTTAGTAAAAAATAGCAGTAGGTAGTGGTGGAAGTAGCAGTAGTAATAGTAGTAGGAGAGCGTTTACTATGGATTGAGGGTTTTACATATATTACCTTATAAGGTAAGCTGTATCATTCCCAGCCTCCATGAAGGGTTTACAGGGTTGCCTAATGTCACAAAGCTGAAAATGACTGGGCTAAGATTTGAACCCAGATCTACTACCTGTAAAGCCCATTTTTAATTAAGTTAGATCTGCCACTAGTTTCTACTTGAGTCTGTGACCATAGAGCCATAAAATAAATATCCTGGTCTCTTACAAGCACACGCTCAAAAATTTCCAAGACTTAATATTAGGTGTGTCCTCTTCCTCAGTGAGGACAAAAAAGTGAGTCAAATCCATGTATACTCCATTATTTAACTGTTTTCAGCTATTATCTTTAAAGGTTTCCAGATTTATCACTAAATAAAGGATCTTAGGCAAATTATGCTTTTCCATTTCTCAGTTTCTTCTTCGTACAGAATTCCTTGAGAATGTTTCAATACTTGGCCTACCCTGAATGGTCTCCATGCTACCATCCAAGCTGGTCCACTCTCCCTATGACTTTGTGGCTAAAGTGCTGCTAGGCAGAAGGACATTAACATGGCGGCCAGTGATCAGATATTTCCAAGCCTAACTCACAGAATTTCATGGACAGGTACTTGAATCTTTAGTCCCTTAGTTAAGAGGACTGTTACTAAGAACTGCCCTGTTAAGCCTGAAATTCTTTGTAATAAAGGTCTGGTTAAGGGGGGTACAGGCACAACAATGGGCCCACTATGCCCATAAATGCATTTTCAGGAAGAAGCAATGTTTTGGAGTGGAAAACTTACCAACATCTGCTCAAACAGAACTAGTACTTGCTCATCTGAAACATCTTGCAATGACTGTGCTGTGGGATCATCTCCATATGATGCAGAAGAATTTCTATGAGCAGAATTGGGCTTTTCTTTCTCTTTCTTAATTCTCATGCTGGTAAATCTCTCCAGCTAAGAAAGAGAAAAAAGTATTAGCAGTGATCCACTTTCAATTACACAACAAACCAAACATCAAATAGTCACCACTTTAACCTCATACACATGCATGGTTCCTCTGGTCCATGGGCTAAGATTCTTCTGGCATGAAAATGTGAAATTAGTCTTCCTCAAACTTAACTTAGCATATTGACTCTGCACTGTCATCTTTACCCAAAGATAAGAGGACTGGAGTTTTGAGATCTGAAAGTTCACTAAAAAGAGGGAACTTTATCCTGAAACATCCCCTGGCATACCTAAGCCATGCAGCAGCACAGAAGTGAAAGCATCTCATGTGCAGAGCTATTTCAGTAAGATGCCTTTTCTGCTTCCCTCCAGCTACCCAACAATGTGTGGCCAGGCTCCCAGAGGATTCCTCTCTTCAAGAGGTGAGTATGACCATCGACTTTAATAGACCAAAGTCAAATAGGGTAAACAAGAAAACGTCTTAAAATCAGGAAATTTTTCTTTCTTTTGTATACTCCATAGCACTTATGTCATGGAGGTAGCAAAAATTCAATACATATTCTTCAAATAAGTACAAATCCGTACTTTAGGAATATATGTGCCATCTCTCTGCCAAACAAATGTTCATGAACCAGTCCTCAAACCCCAAGTATAGATGCCAAAATAAAAAAGAACCACTAACAAGCTGCAGCTTACCAGCTCCACTTGTGTGAAAACAACAGTAAATATCTGCAACCATTGTAGGGCTTCAAGTAATAATAGCAGCATCCAGACTGCAAGTCGGATTGGAGTTTAAACAGCATGCCTAATATTGGATGCTAATCAATGTACCAGGGAAATGCATGCAATGGGTCAAACACAGAACAAAGAGTTAGGAAAAGCCTTGGGATACTATGGGAGTAGAACTGTATCACCACTGCAAGTTACAGAAAGTCAAAGGTTATAGCAACTAGTAAATGGAAGTATTACAGTGTAGGAAATAAGCTTGAACATGCACATGCTGAATAAAATGTTCTTACCTCATCTGCCATGAGCCTCTTCAGAGTCTATGAAACAGGAAAAAAGGAGGAAGAAAGAGGAGAGAGATCAGTGAAATGCCAAGAAAATCCCAAACACTGGAAAGGTTAGGGAAAAAAGAAAAGATAAAATGCATTGAAAGGACCTAAGCTATTTTTCACAAATTAAAAGAAGATTTCTGCCAAACTACCCCTTCGTTATTTCCTCAGGTAAGAGGCATGAAGAGTTTTAAGGTTACTAATATGACAAAAAAAAGAATTGAACAGGTGCTAAATTCAGATGACCAATAAACATATGAAAATGTGCTCAATTTCATTAGTAAATAAGGAAATGCAAATTAAAACCAAAACAAACAAACAAAAGAATTAGGATAAAAAAAACAAAACGAACTCAAAGGAAGATGAGGCTTATCCTGGAGGTTATTCTTACACATTATACGATATCCCTTTTTAGTTTATGGTGTATTGGAGTGGCTAGAGGAAAGTACCTAAATTGTTGAACTGTTCCAGTAGCCTTGATTCTTGAAGAAGACTGTGTAACTATATAGCTTTTACAGTGTGACTGTGTGATTGTGAAAATCCTGTGTCTGATGCTCCTTCTATCCAGGGTATGGACAGATGAGGAAAAATAAATATAATAATGAGGATCAAAAATAAATAAATAATAGGGGGAGAGAAAGGGCAAAGATTGAGTAGATTGAAATACTGTGGGTCAGTGAGAGGGAAGGGTAAGGGGTATGGATGTATGAGGGCTTTTTTCCTTTTTATTTCTTTTTCTGGAATGATACAAATGTTCTAAAATGATCACGGTGAAGAATATACAACTGTGTGATGATATTGCGAGCCACTAATTGTGTAATATGGTTAGACTGTACGTGTGTGGATATTTCTCAATTAAAATATATATATACATATATATATATAAATAAATGAGTGAAAAAGAAAAAAAAAAAGAGGAAGATGAGGCTCCAGCAGATTGGACCTGGCGCTATGTCCTAAAGCATCCCTGTCATCTCCCAATGCAGAATCATCAGTCTTCCAGGGCAGAAGTGGCCAAGTAACAGAGGACATTAAAACCAAAAGAGACCTAGAGATGAGCAGTCAGAAGTCAGAGACTGGATATCAAAACATGAGTCAGAGAGAAAAGACTGTGTCAGGATAGAAACTGCTCCAGAGAGGAAACATAGTGCTCTAGAGTCAGACTGCTTGGTTCTGAATCTCATGTGAGAGCTCAGTAACACTGGGAAAAGTCACATAAGTCATCTGTGCCTCAACTTCCTCATTCTTACAATGGAATAATAGAATATATTTCACAGGATAGTTGGGAACCATGAATGAGCGAAGGTATATAAAGAAATTAGAATCAGGAGATAGAAAGAAGGTAGAGTTGAGCAACTGATGCTTAAGGAGTACACGATATTTAATAAGGTTGTTTGTAAAGGTTTGGAAATGGAATAGCACAATACTGTGTGATGGTAGCACAATACTGAAAGCACAGTGTACAAAGCCGAATGTGAGTATGGTTGAAAGAGGAAAGCTAGGGTAGGGTATGCCACCTCTAGAAGAGGTGGCATTTTTCTTCCTCTAGAAGAAAAGCTAGAGGATAAAAACGGGAATTCCATAGCTCAGTGAAACCGAAAGTGGATGATAACATTGGTTAATTGTACAAATATAAGAAATACATCACTATTATAAGGTGTTAATAATGGAATGGGCATATGGGAAGTAACACAATTAATGCAAACTAAGGCCTACATTAACAGTGACATTGTAATATTCTTTCATTAATTGTAACAAAAGTATTATACCAAAGCTAAATGTCAATAATAAGGGGATCTAAGAGAGGGGTACTGGATTTTTTTTCTTTTTTCATTTTGGAAGAAATAGAAATGTTCTCATAGAGAGAGGTGGTGAATACATAACTATGTGATTATACCAGAGCTATTGGCTGTACACTTAGTATGGACTGTATGGAAACTCTTTTTTTTAATTAGAATACAAACAGATATATATTAAGCACTCAATCATTTTTTGCTGTTATACCTATCCTGGGTGAAGAAAGAACAGGTGCAAAAAAGACCTTGAATAGGAGACAGGAGCTATCACTTCAATGCAGAGAGTGCTGCTGGGACAGGGTGGCTCTCAGAGGCCACCACCACACCCGCAGGACCACACTGTGGCCATCTTAAAGGTTTCATAGGCATCCGATAAAATAAACCACCGCACAGCGCACAGCTGACCTGGGCCAATGCACTGCTTCCTCTGCCCGCATCCAGGGCTTTCTTCATCTTTCCACATCACAGCGTCCTGCAAAGACCACTTCTGAGGCTCACATCAACATTTAAATTGTCAGGATGTGAATATGCTTTGAGAAGACTGATTACTGGCTTTCTTATGCATCAGCATCCCACCCCACCCATCCCAAGCCGCTCAAAGAATCTAGTATTATAAACATGGATTTGATCAGCACTTTGAATTCTGCCTTAAGATCTTTCATGAAGGTTTGGTCACAGATGCTGCTTTAATCTCTGAGGAGTATTCTACAGCATCCAGAAAGACAACAGTTACTTTCCTGGGCCTCCGAAGAATTTTATCTCATCTGAATACTGCTGCCAGTTCCAAAGAACTTCTGAGGAGTACACCCAGGATTAGACCTTTGTAAGGGCCCATAAGAACTCTCTTTAGCATCAATCATCCTTCCAATTCCATTTACATCTTCAGAGGAAGCTAACGCCTCCACTTGACTTTCTGTTGAGGTGTCAAGGAAGAGGCAACTCTTGAAATTTGAGCTTCAAATGGAGAAGGATACAACAGGGCTCTGGTTCGCTTGCCAACCTAAAGAAGCACTTCAGCTTCAGTGGCAGAGACTCTCACCGTGACCACTAGTGCTCACATTCCTTCCCTCTCTCCATTCCCACCACGCCTGTCCTCATGGAGATCCTCTTTGCCCCTCACCCGGACCATTCCTTTATGGTTTTTACACCAGTCACGTTAATAGCCCTGCATGTGGCTCTGATCACACCACTATGTCCAGACAAAACCTTCAGTGGCCCCCGACTGCCCACTCAATAAAGTCTAGAATCCTTACAATGTTGAATTTTACCTGAGCCCCGTGCTCCTGAAAAACAGTGATAGTTTAAAAATCCCCCCACCTTTTGTACTCCAGGAAATGCCTTATTGCAAAGAAAAACCTCCATGTGACACAGAGAAGACTAACAAGTGCCTCCCTTGTTTGCCTATGACAAGGCTAGATACAATCCCTCCAAATTCCCATTCTCTGCCTCGTAAATGATTAGCTGAACTGCCTGTCCCTTCGAATCAGTAAGAGCAAAATGCTTGTTAAGCAAACTTCAGTTAAGCTTTTCTCCTTCCCCTAGGTCCTGAATTTAAGTTCAACCTCAGTTCGAGAGAGCAGACAACCACTCCTTAATTGAGAACAGGCTGGCCCCATGGTAAAACATTCTCTGATCTATTATTCAATCATACCACCCTTTCATCCCACTTTCTCATACCCATTTCTCTCTAGCCTTGTTCACTCCACCCTATAAAACAAAAGCCCCTTTTCCCTAACTCTTAAGACACTTACAGATGTTATGGTCAGAGGTTCTCCCTATTGCAATAATCCTTTTGAATAAAATCTCTCCTTATTAAAAACAATTTTAAAAAAGAATGACCAATTTGCACTTTGAAGATCAGCAAATATTTTCATATCTGTCTAGTCACAGAGGAATACTATTCCCACACACTACTGATGGTACTGTAAATTGTTCTGGCCACTTTTGAAAATAATTTGGCATTCTTTAGTAGAGTTAAATATGTATATACACTACAACTCAACCCATCAATTTCTAGAAATCTATCCTACTGAAACTCTTGCCCCATTGTAGCAGGATGAGTGTAACAAGAATGTTCATAATGACACTATAATATCTAAAATAGAGAATAATCCAAATACTCGTCAAGAGTAGAATGAACAAATAAATAAGTATATGGATACAAAGGAAATAATTATGCAAAGAAAGTGAATGAATTTATAGCTACCACACATCATAAATGAATTTCACAAATATAACAATGAAAGCATAATTCCTTTTTTTAAAAAACAGGTAAAATTAAATTATATTATTCAGAATATAAATATAAAGAGAATGATTACCATAAATGTCGGTTACTTTAGTGGGGGCAAGAACTGTGCCTGGGGAAGAGGACAAGGGGGGGCTTCTGGAATGCTTACAATATTCTATTTCTTGACATGCATGGTGATTACATGGGTGTCCCGTTTATAACTATACTTTAAACTGTATGTTTTATGTTCTTTTTGGTATGCATGCTAAAAAAAAAAATTGGAAAATTTTCTTCTTATTTAATTCTAAACCATACTTTCTTTTTTGTCAATATTCTTGGAAGCATATAGCAAATGCCTCTTTTTTAAAAATATTTTTATTGATATATCTTCATGCACTATACAGTCCATCCAAAGTATACAATCAATGGCTCACAATATCATCACATAGTTGTGTATTCATTACTATGATAATTTTTAGAACATGTACATCACTCCAGAAAAATGATGATGGTGATGAATACACATCATTTTTAGAACATGTACATCACCCTCCCTGTCACTGACCACTAGTATTTCAATCTACTAATTGTTTTTTTTACTCCTTATCCACCACCTCCCAATTATTTATTTATTTTGTTCTTATGTTTTTTTTACTCATTTGTCCATACCCTGGATAAAGGGAGCATCAGCCACAAAGTTTTCATGATCACACAGTCACACTGTAAAAGCCAGATAGTTAAATAATTATCTTCAAGAATCAAGGCTACTGGAATACAGTTCAACAGTTTCAGGTACTTCCCTCCAGCCACTCCAATACACCAATACACTAAAAAGGGATATCTATATTAATGTGTAAGAATAACCTCCAGGATAACCTCTCCACTGTTTGAAGTCTCAGCCACTGACACTTTATTTTGTCTCATTTCTCTCTTCCCCCTTTTGGTGGAGAAGGTTTTCTCAATCCCATGATGCTGGGTCCCAGTTCACCCCTGGGAGTCATGTCTCACGTAGGGGAGAGGGCAGTGAGGTCACCTGCAAAGTTGGCTTAGAGAGTGAGGCCACATCTGAGCAACAAAGTAAGTTCTCTGGGGGTGACTCCTAGGCACAGTCAGAAGTAGGCTTAGCTTCTCCTTTGCAAGAATACGTTTCATAGGAGTAAGCTCCAAGTCTGAGGTCTCAGCCCTTAAATTGGTGGTCCCCAATGCTTTGCAAATGCCTCTTGACTAATCTTCCTCAACTAATGAAAAACTCATTCTGTCCCTGCTTCAAAGCTAGTTTTCTAAACTTCATCAGGGGAAGAAAAATCTATGTCATTACCTTCACGTTCACCACAAGAGAATTCAGTTTTAACCAGTGTGAACTGTGAATTTTAACTTTGCCTTCCAAGGTCAAGAAAAGATCAACAAGCTTCCCCTGGCTAAGTGCCAATCACTCTACCTGAAACTACAAGAACCTTGCATAGCTTCAATGAGATTTACAATTACTTTGTGTGTGCTAGCTTACTGGGAAGCAAAGGCAGAAGGATGAAGAGGCAGAGACTAACCACCCAAGGTGACTAACAATAGCTCCTGTTGTTACCACTCTAAGTGGCTTGACACACAGATGTGAAACAAGCCACAAATGGGATGAATGTATTCATTTAGGTTGCTATTACCAAGGTTAAACCTATATCTTCTTACAGCAACTATTTCCAAAACCTTGTACCCCAAACTTAAAATGTTTCCTCAAAACCAAGCAACATCCAAAACAACTCTGGGATGCAGGTAAGTGCAGCTAAGAGAATCTGGGTCTAATGAATCAATGGCAGCTGAATTGTTCACAGCTACAGTTTAAGTCAAAGAAAGGGAAACCAGAAACCTGTTCTTTCTCCCTACAGACTATTCTTGTCTCATTTGTCTTCCATCTATCCCCACTACTACTGCCTACATACCAACTAACTAATCTCCCTGCCTTCAGTCCCATCTGCCCCTCACCAAATCCATTCTCCAAATTATGTCCCAAAGTAATCTTTCTCAAATACCAAACTATGCATGTTACTTTCTTATTTAAAACCCTTCAATATATGTGATGATATTGTGAGCCATTGATTGTACACCATGTCTGGACTGTATGTGTGTGAAAATTTCTCAATAAAAAATATTAAAAAAAAAAACACGAGACCCCCCTACAGGGAACATGGCTCCCAGGGGTGTAAATCTTTCTGGCAACATGGGACAGAACTCCCAGGATTCATCAGGACCCAGCATCATGGGATTGAGAAAGCCTTCTTGACCAAAATGGGGCAGAGAGAAAAGAGACAAAATTAAGTCTCGGGGCTGAGAGATTTCAGAGTTGAGAGGTTAACCTGGAGGTTATTCTTACACATTGTATAGATATCCCTTTTTAATTTATGGTATATTGGAATGGCTGGAGGGAAGTACCTAAAACTGTTGAGCAAACAGGGTAAGGGGTATGGATGTATGAGGGCTTTTTTCCTTTTTATTTCTTTTTCTGGAATGATACAAATGTTCTAAAATGATCATGGTGAAGAATATACAACTGTGTGATATAAAACTGTTGAGCTGTGTTACAGTAACCTTGATTCTTGAAGACAATTGTATAACTATATAGCTTTTACAATGTGACTGTGTGATTGTGAAAACCTTGTGTCTGATGCTCCTTTTATCCAGGGTATGGACAGATGAATAAAAAAATAAATATGGATACAAAATAAATAAATAATAGGGGGGGATAAGGAGTAAAATAAATTGGGTAGATTGAAATGAGAGGGAAGGGTAAGGGGTATTTGGTGTAGGATTTTTTTCTTTTTCTTTCTTTTTCTGGAGTGACGCAAATGTTCTAAAAATGATCATGCTGATGAATACACAATGATGTGATGATATTGTAAACCACTGACTGTACACCATGTATGGGCTGTATGTGTGTGAAAATTTCTCAATATTAAAAAAAAACCCAATCTTCAATTCCTTACCCCCACCCCCCATTTTAACCACCTCAGGTTAAAATCTTAATTCCTTAGACTGGCACATCACTGTCTTGGTTTTTTCCCTCAACAAATCCTTCACTTCAAACTCTATCTTCCGGCCATAAGGAACTAGTTGCAGGTCCACAGACATACCATGCTGTCTCTCACCACTTCAGACTTTCGCACTCCTGCTTCTCTCAGTCTGGACTGTCCTTCCGAGGACAACTCCAACACACCTTGCAGGACAATACCTCCTCAAAGAACCACATCCACTAATCCCCTAGGGTTGGATGCGTACTTCTCCTTGTGCTCCCACAGTAATGGGTACTTTCCTGTCTCACAGCACTTATGTAGATTATAATTGTTTTTTGATTTTCTGCTTCCTCTACCCTCTTTCAGATTAAGCTCCTTGAAAGCAGAGGCTGACACTTAAATCAATTTTTATCTCCTATGGAAAAATACTATATCTGCTACTGATTTCCTAAAATACCATTTCTTAGAAAATCCCTCAGACTATTCTACCTTTTCATTGTATCAGTAAAGAAAATGAAGCCAAGACAGGTGGCTTAATTTACCAAGGTACATGAGTAGGGACTGAACTGGGCACAGAACTCAGGTCTCCAGATTCCCACGACCAAAATCTTTGCATTCCTCAAATTCCTCTCTGCCTGGGTCCCATTTAATGCCCACTAATGCTTGCCTTTAGATACAAAAGCAAACATATCTTTTCCTAAGAAAGAAGAATCGTTTCCCTTGCTTTTCCTGCAGCATTATTAAAAACTGATTTGATTATGGTGATGAATATGCAACTATGTGATGAAAGAAAAACTGATTTGATCCTTTTAGTAAATTATCCATATTTTGATGTTCAATTTGGGTTAAGAACAGCAAAGGTGATCCATGCAGGATAAAAGCTGCACTGCCTTAACTAGTCCAACAGAGGGCAGTGACAACCATCAAAGCAAATCATAGTAGAGGCAAAATTCTGTTTCAGAACCCAAAAGAACACCCAAAAAGCAAGCTCAGTTCAATCACTGAAATGGAAACCTCTGCCTACATAGCAGCGCAATCCCCTGATCATGTGCCTGTTGGATGTCCAGTACTTGGTACCTTGCCAGATGCTCAACTACGATGAACTCTATGTTTCTCTCACTGCCTGACCCACTGACTTTCTCCAAGTATTAGTTTCTTGAGATTGACATAACAAATGACCATAAATTCAGTAGCTTAAAACAACAGAAATTTATTCTTCCACAGTTCTGGAGACCAGAAGTACAAAATCAAGGTGCCAGAAGAGCTGGTTCCTTCGGGAGGCTCTGAGGGAAAACCTCCTCCCATGCCTCTCTCCTAGCTTCTGGGGCTACTGGCAATCCTTGGCATTCCTTGGTTTACAGATGCATCCCTCCACTCTGCCTCTGTCTTCGCATCACTTCCCCTTGACATCTCTGTGTGTCAAATCTCCCTCTCCTTTATAATGACACCAGTCTTGGATTTAGGGCCCACCTGAAATACAAAATGATTTCATCTCAAGATCCTCAACTTAACTGCATCTGTGAAGACCCTTATGCCAAAAAAGGGTATGTTCTGAGGCTCCAGGTGGGCATATCTTTTGGGGGTCTATTATTCAACCCACTGAAGGGCTCTCATAAACACAGAATCTAAAGTCAGATTGTGACTCTGGGGGCCTTCAACTAATGGTGACAAAACTGCCATCAATACACACATACTAGGTTTTGCTTGCTATTCAATTTTTACAGTAATCTTTCATTTATATGCAAAAATTATTGATAAAAACAAAATATTTTATTGAAAAAGGGGCAGAAAAACATTTATCCTATAGAAAATTTTTATTCAATAGAATTTACTAAAATTAGATCAGTAATAAATTTCTGGAGGCCATTAGCTAGTACAAGAAAATAGCTTAATAGAATTGCATTTATTAAAAGGAGATTGATAGTCTCTAAAAGGCAGGGTGATTCTCAAGTTTCATCAAATTTTACTTGAATCAAAATAACCACTCAACAGTATAATACATCAAATGTAAGAGCATCACATATAAATATACTTAGAATGAGTATTGCTTTGCACTAAGATCATCAATCAACATAAAACTGAAAAGCCGTCTCTTCCAGAGAGTAATTCAAGGCTCTGATTCAGTCACCACATCCTAATGTAATATGTGGGAAGATAAGTCTCTTGGTTACCATCAACAGGAAATAAACTCCCTAGCTACTTTACAGTTTAATTGCTATAGAAACTAAAGAAAATCAAAGGACCCCAAGGTATGCCCTGTGAGGCTAAACTAAACACCCTAATGGGTTTGAAACACACACTGATCAATTACTATCCTAACAAACACGAAAGAACTGTAAAACTTCTTTTGCATAACTGGATATGTCATGGTGGTGGTTGTGGTGGTGGTTGAATCTATTAATACTTCAGCTTCTAAAAAGTGGGCCAATGAGCCTAAACTTGGCAAGCTTTTGAACAAAGATTCCGTTTGCCTAGTAACAGAACGAACAAGACCTAATATAAACTCGAGAATACAAGAAAATCCACCCAAAGGGCTGGCTCACCTCTACCCGTTTTCCTGGTCTCTTAGCACAGGATGCTCATGCAGCCCAGCAAAAGGCAACTGGCCTGTCCTCGGCAGCAGAGAGGTTGGATAAAGGATCTAATAAGGGAATATGATTAAATGTTACTCTGAACACAGAGAACATTACATAGCAAAAAAATGTTTCCAGTTCCTACCACTGTGCTTCAAAAGAACAGTTAATTACCTACAGTAACTATATGAATATGTAGCTAGCACAGTGGTAATGTACACCTACAACTGCAAGCCTTTTCTCAGTACTTTCTAAAGGTTTTGCTCAGACCGACTTGTAACAGGACAGCCATATTTGAGCTCTTGACTAAGTGGACAACCCTCAAAAGAGCACAGGTGAACGTCGTTGGCTCCCACAATCTGTGATGACTCCGGAACAGGATCCCTGAGAACTCCAGGTTTTCTTATAATACAGTTCACTAACTGCCTAAGTATATTCAACTCCTACCTCTCTTCTGAAAGCCACTCTTGTTCTGTAGGAGGAAAATGCTAAACGTGGTAGATAGAATTCTAAGATGTCCCCAAGATTCCCGCCCTCTGAAGTACACACCCTGTAAAATCTCTAGGACTGTGAATGTTTCTGGTTTGAACATAGAGGGGGCCAAAGGGCAAGGATCGCAGGCGGTCTCAAAGACATGAGAGTAGTCCCCAGCTGACAGCTAGCAATTAACAAAGACTTCAGTACCACAACTGCAAAGAACTGAATTCGGCCAACATTTTAAGGAGCTTGGAAGCACATTTTCCCTCAGAGCCTTATAGACAAGAACTTGGCCCAGCTAACACCTTCATTTCAGCCTCACGATACTTGGAGCAGAGAACTCCAGCCACACTGCCCATACAGGACTTCTGACTTACAGAAAAGTGAGTTAATAAATGAGTTTTGTGTTAAGTGTTAAGTTTGTGAAAATTTGTTACAAAGCAATAGGAAACAAATAAAGTAAGGAAACTGCCAAAATACAGAATTTATGGCCATGAACTTTGACTAAAGGAAAAAGACAAGCCTTGACTTTTATTTCTGGTTTTCTAAGAAACTGCAAAAATGATTTTGAGCAAATCACTTTAATTCTTCATGATTCAGTTCCCCATTCATCAAAGAAAACAAAACCAGAAACATATCTCTTGGGAGATCATAATAAAATGGAGAAATGAGAGAACATTCTGCTATAGGTAACTGTGTTATTATTACTGCAGGAAGACTTCTTGTAAAATACACATATAAAGACTGAACAAACTGACATTATACCCCAACAACATGGCATAAGGAAAAAAGCTATTCTACATCTATAAATTATACACTCAGCTACAGCCAATCATTTTATAACCGTTTCACTGTCACAAAAGGAACAAAAGGGCTGTGATAATTTCATATCAGATCTTTAACAGAATGTTTATGTATCTGCTTCTATGGACCAGAATGTAAATTGCCTGGAGGCAGGAACCACATTTAGTTCATTTGATATGCCCTGATATTTAATAATTTTTTTTTAATAATTATGTTATTAAAACTAGTTAACTATGGGTTTAGGAGTAGTATCCTAAACACAGAATATTCATTCATGCATTCACTCATTCATTACTTTCTTCAAATTCAGCAAACCAAGGAAAAGTTTCAAGTCAAAGTCAATGACAGTACAGTATGATTGTACAGGACAATTCAGTACACCATCAGACCAAACCTTCGAGATAAACATCTTTTCCTATCGATGAGACAGTCAGGAGAACCTGACTGGTGCTTGTGAGATGTCCTTCAGGGAAATATCCAATATGAAACAGTATTTCACCTAGGGAGTTTGCCACCTCCTTTTAAAAGCAATAAAGGCCTAAATACAGATAAAGACTATGTAAGAGAAAAATAAAAATAAGTGTCACTAAAGTCAGAAAAATTTACTTTCAAATCCTAATCTACCCACCCAGGAAAGATTAGGCAAGGTATCTGTCATTTAGAATCACAAAGAACAGGGATCAGAATCCAGCTCTTATACATTTCTTTATTCTATCAGAGTATTTACATTCAGTTCATTAGGATAGTAAGGCAACAGAGGGTTACAACCTGGATTTGAATTAAATTACCAATAAATCCTAATTCAGCTCTGCCACAAAACTGACCACTTATCCACTAAAGGACAATAAAGGCAAGGTGAGCTTTTTTACCTACTACAGTTTCAATCTTCCTATCTTTAGGACTGTGCTGTCTCATAGGACTAGTGAGAAAGATAAATAATAAAATGGACATAAAGCATTTTGTTTTACAAAGTGCTAAATAAAAGTTAAATAATATATGTTGATGGAACTAACTAATATGGCTAGTTTCACTTCTTCAATTTCACTTTTTACACAGAAGACAACTACTACTGGAAGGAAGGGAATAAGGGATAATTGCAAGTGTTGAGAACTCTCCGTACTGTTTTGAAGGGAATGGCCTAAGGATGATATCAAATATCTCATCTACCAGTTACAGAGAAACAATCTAGAATCTGACATTACTTATTGGTGCCAACAGCCTAAACAGAAGTTGTGTGGAGTTAGAGGATCCTGTATCAAAAAAATAAGAAGAAGAGTATTTAAAAGAGAGGTACAAAATGACTAAGATGGAAAAAAAGGAACTACAAAGCTAGAAAGAGTTAAATGCGTTTAAGGGAAAGGTGAATATCATCTACTAGTCCCCAGAATTGGAGATGGTAGATTCAAGTTTTCCACAAACACTAAGGAAAAAGTGCTAAAGGAATAAGTAAGACTCTAGCAGCTCATCTATATGATTCCACATTGTCTTGGTAGACCCCAGCTAAACTCAGTATTGAAGAGTTAAATTCCTTAGCACTCATTAAAAACCCAACGAAGAGATCACAGTAGAGGACAGGGTCCAAGATCTTTTTTCCTAATTAAAAGAGTTCTCTCAATCTACCCCTGGCTTCCAAAATCATTATCTTTTTCAGGATACTATCCATGGAGCCCAGAAAGATTCCAGGCAGTGGCCCAATCAAGCACAAGTTAGAGATGTCATGTAGGTCATTCTCTGTTTAATTTACTTATAAATTCAAAACAACAAACTTCATTTCCTTAACATCTGTATAAAAGTGTCGGTAAGGGTCTACTTTCCAATAAACGACATTTCCAAAATTGTAATTAAAATGAGGGAGAAAGTATTTTGATATAAGGACTCAATCTTTAACAAACAGATCTAAAATCATTACTCCTCTTATAGTCCAAGAAGGCAAATCTCTTGGGAAAAAGGAGCTTTTTGCCTATAGCTCAGCTCATTTTGAAGCGCTGGGACTGGCATAGCCACATCCACGATAGCTGATAGTCTAGAGGGAAGAAGGAAAAGTACACTCGGGTTTCACTATTTCAGCATAGTAGAACAGGTGGGAACCAGGCTGGGAACACTGCATTCCTCCTACAAGTTCATCAAAACAAACTACCAGGACGGACAACGGTGGCTCAGTGGCAGAGTTCTTGCCTGCCATGCTGGAGACCTGGTTTGAGACGACTAGGCCCTTGCACTATGAAGCACTTATGGGTTGGGGAAATAAGCTGCCAACAGAGAAAGTGCTCAAATTCTGGAAGCCCTTCCCTTTCAAGTATTATAAGATGTGCCAGACATGCCCATCCCCTTTGTTGTCGGGGAGGTGAAAGCAGAGCCTGCAAATATACTGTCATTCAGTGAAATAACAGTAAGCAAGGTTTCCTGCCTTTTAAACATTAAAGGCTCTGATAAAACTTCTGAATACATGTCTAGAAAACAATAAATATAACCTATTTTTCCAAAGTTCAACATATTTCTCAAGCTCCCAAAACTGAAAATTTTATTCTTCACTTCTAAGTAGGTCTCTTTCTTTACTGAGCTTAGAGTAGACTATGTTTGCTCCTTTAAAAAAGGGGTGTTGTCCATTCATTTGGAAATAGTCAGTGACTCAGGAATGCTGTTTCCCAATCTCCGTAGCAACCGTCTTCTCCTCCCATGTTGTGATGTGAGTTGCAGGACCATCTACCCTTCCTCAAGGGTGGGCACGTGTGTGACACACCCAAGGCCTAGCATACAGGAAGCTACTGCGGCTGCTATTGCTTCTACATGCAGTCACAAAGTAGGGGGACATTTTATTTTAAATCCCATTCCCAAACACTATTCATTTCTAAATGATGGTTATACATTTTTTCCTATTCTCAAACCATTCCCAAATACTCAGAAATAATCATTTAGCCTACTGCTGAGAGCTTAACTAATTTAAAAATTATACCATGAGTCAAAAAGCCAGACTTGATCTTATGAAATCACCATGAACATTTTCTGGCCTTTTACAAATCCATTTATTTTGAGAAATTTTCAAAGGTTTGGGGTTAGGGGAGAGCATGGGGGTGAAATCTCATTACTCCTGTTTCACTTAAAATATAAGTAAAAGTTAAAATTAGGTTTTTCTGATATTTCTAGCAATCACACCCCTTAAACACATACAGAATTTCATCCCAAAGCACTGCTGCTGCAGAGACTTCCATGTACCACTGTACCTTTTTCTTTGATTCTATTTAAAAATAATTTTCATAATATCTGGTAAACAAAGGTAGAAAATTGTTTTGCTCTATTTTTTATACACATCTGTATCTTCATGGAAGAAAACTATTAACACTTTTATAATAAAAAATATACCCCCATTTTGAATAAAAACAGCAACTTTCAATGATTCAAAACCTGGAAAGTGTTTATAATATACTGTTTTAAAAGCAGAAAACAATATATATGTAAACTACATTTGCAATGTTGTAAAAACATCTGTGTATTGAGGTACTAAAACATTCAACTACTATGTGAAATAAAAATGAAAAATAAACACTTGGGAGTTCTGAGATACTGTTATTTTGAAAACATATGTATGTCATTTCAAAAAACAATCATTAGGACAGTATCTAAAAGCAAAGCAACATTATTCAATACCAAATTCAAAATGTCCACCAGAATTTACTCTTCTCCAATAGCACTTTCCTTAAGGAAAACTATGACGGCACAGTTACTAAATGTAGGGGTGACAAAGCAATGTGTAAAATTTAGAATCATCAGTGGAATCTAAAAGCTAGCTCCCCTAATCACATGACCTTGAGCAACTTAATACCTTTAGAACCAGGGTCTTCCTCTTTAAGATGAGGCTGGCTCAGATCATTTCTAGAGTCTCTTAAGGGAGCATTAAAGACTTGGTGCTTACTTGCTACAATTCTTTTGGAGGGCAGCCCCATGCCTGCTGCTAGCCTGATAGCACATATCTTGCAGTGGCTCCTCACCACTTCTTCTTGTGGTTTCAATCACAGGAAGCGGACGTCACCCATGGGCCTAGAAGTAAGTAACGAACAAGCCCTGGCGGATGTAAGGAGCTGCCAACTAAGGCCAACTCCCATCTATTTAAAAATATGAGAATCAAGAAATCACGAAAGGGTTCCTATTTGGAATGATGAAAATGTTTTGGTAATGGATGGTGGTGATGGTAGCATAATATTATGAATGTAATTAACAACACTGAAATATATACCTGATGGTGGTTAAAAGGGAAAATATTAGGTTGTATATACGGTAACAGAATAAAAATTAAAAAAAAAGAAAAAACATGAACTGCACTACACAGTGAACCCTAAGTTAAACCATGGACTATTGTTGATAGTACAGTTATTAAAAAGTGCTTTCACAGTGAGGACAACCAAAGCAATAGGCTGAGCCCCCAATCTTGGGGGTTGTTCATACGAAACTTAACTCTGCAAAGGAATCACCCCCAAGAGAACCTCTTTTGTTGCTCAGATGTGGACTCTCTCTCAGCCAACATGACAAGCAAACTCACTGCCCTCCCCCTCTCTACAAGGGACATGACTCCCAGGGGTGTGGACCTTCCTGGCAATATGGGACAGAAATCCTAGAATGAGCTGGGACTCAGCATCAAGGGATTGAGAAAACCTTCTCCACCAAAAGGGGGAAGAGCCAAAATGAGACAAAATAAAGTGTCAATGGCTGAGAGATTCCAAACAGAGTCAAGAGGTTATACTGGAGGTTATTGTTATGCATTAAACAAATATCATTACCTTGTTAGTTAAGGTGTAATGGAGAGGCTGGAGGGAACTGCCTGAAAACACAGAGCTGTGTTCCAGGAGCCACGTTTCTGGAAGATGATTGTACAATGATATGGCTTCTGCAATGTGACTGTGTGATTGTGAAAACCTTGTGTCTGATGCTTCTTTCATCTACCTTATCAACAGATGAGTAAAATATACGGATTAAAAATAAATAAATAATAGGGGGGACAAATGTTAAAATAAATTTAGTAGATTGAAATACTAGTGATCAATTAAAAAAATACAATGAAAGAGAGGAGTAAGGGGTATGGTATGTATGAATTTTTTTGTTTTCTTTTTATTTCTTTTTCTAAATTGATGCAAATGTTCTAAGAAATGACGAAAATAAAACTATGTGATGATACTGTGAGTTACTGATTATATAACAAGAATGGAATGATCATATGGTAAAAATGTTGTGTTTGTATGTGGATATGTTTCATAAACAAAACAAAACAAAACAAAAAAGTGCTTTCAGAGGGGCCAGCCTCTCCAAGAACATCAATTAATTCTATCCCCCAGCCTATATTTTCAACACGAAAAAGTTAGAATGGGCATAGCCCTAATACCCCTAAAGATTGGGAAAAGGATCAGAGGAGAAGGAAGGGTTAAAAAAGAGAAGATAAGATTTAACAAATGAGTATGACTTTTTTACTGAATGATTATACTGATATTTCTTTTAGTCTCCAGTGCGTCTTGGAACAGCTTGAAGAAAAAACCTGAAATTGTGGAGCTGTACCCAAACCAAACTTTGAAATCTTTTCTATAAATACTTGTTAAAATGTACTTTGAAATTTATTGCTTTCACAATAAAAAAGCTAAATATATATATATATATATATACACACCCATCGTAAAAATTGTAAGCAGTACAGAAAGCTCTGTAACAAGTAAATGCCTTTTCTCCATCAGCAAATTTGATGTCTTCAAAATCATTGAGTTAAAAAAAAAAAATGCTTTCATCAATTGTAACAAATATTCCACACCAATGCAAGATGTTAATAACAGGTGGTATATTGGAATCCTGTATTTATATATTATTTTTCTGTAAACCCACAATTTCTCTAATAAAGAAAAGAAAAGAAATCTCTAGAGACCTCTATGCCTGGGAAAACTATGCCCACAATAACTAACAAAACTAAATATAACTGTAGGCCCATGCAAACATGATGAAATGATTTAAAATTACTCCACAACTATTTTGCTTCTATGGACAAATGATGGAAATGAAGGAACTCTGTAGCCATGGGTGGGAGAATATGTGTTTCAGAAAAAAAACACTCCTACTGCCACCAGCATTTTTGCAGCAATCTAGATATATCCTGAGAATTTGAAGACACATCTTTGCCCTTTTTATTTAATATTCTGGGTAAACCTTTCTTTAGCCATGAAAGACTATGATATTAACAGCTATAAATAATATAGAAACTTAGCAATAATTCACTTTAAGTATATGTTAATCTTTACAGCTCGGAGTCAAACACCGTTCTCATTTATAATAAAAGTTGGCAGCCTTGCATACGTAAAATAAGGCAGAGACTTTTAATCTTACAGACATTTTTCTTCCTTAAACACAAGGTAAAAACTTTAAGATATGATCTTCGGAGATAAATAATGATCTTTTCTCAACATAGAATTCTTCTGGTCTTTTAGTCTAACTTCATTAGAGGTTCTCTCTGTCCCAAAGTCATCTTGGTGGCAGAGGACTAACAGTTTCAAAATGGTCAATCTCTTACATTAAACCACTGAAATGGAGAGCTTTGAAAATAATCTCAAGATTCCCAAGGCTTAAATTAAAACCAAAATTCATGAAAGGATATTGCTAACATGAGTTAAACACTACCACACAATCTGCTCTTAAGAACCTTACACTCTAAATGGGAGATAAGAGCCCCCACACACATACAAGAAATAAATATCTTTGCATTCAAAAAAGACTAAAAAACACTTCAAATAAGCATGCAATCAAAGGTTATACTGTATTGTTCTGTATTAGAGAATTTTTAGAGGAAACAATAGGGCCCAAAGATCGGCTCCGATAGTTTCCAGAAAGGCCACTGTCCACTTGAGCTCATGATCTGGCTAGTTTTGAAAGCTGACTGATGATATTTTTAAAAAATGCTAATTTTCAATCTGGCTTTCTGCACGTTTCTCGAGAAAGGAACCTAAAAGTCCTTGCTAGGTACAAGTAATCTTTCTTAAATGAAATATCTCCCACAGCTCTTCCTTCCTGCTGAAATTAGACCATTTCTCTACTTCAGCCACATATTGGTACCTCTGAACAGTTCACACTGCTTCCTAAGAAATTTCCATGAAATTCCTTCTCTCTCTTCTCTGCCAAACTCTGGATTTCTTTCAAGGGTCAGTCACTACCCCCACCCCCCCTCATCTTCTATGAAGCCAACTGTCACTGCTCCACAGTGATATCTTAGGTCATTCACAGAATTTGGGGTATTACCAAAGACACTGGAAATCATTTAGGCTAAACCTCTAAATTTAGAAGAAAGGAAAAGACCAGGAAAAGTGAAGTGAGTTGCCCAGAGTTCACATGGCTAATTAGTAGCAAAGTAAGGACTAAGCAGCAGTGGGAGTGGAGATAGGGAAGTTCTAGCTCTAGCTATAAATTTGGGCATCAATTCTCTAGGCTGGCATTTCTTAATCCATAAAATAAAGGCACTGAATTAGATAACTTTTAGTATCCTTTCACTTTACCATTCTAAGATTCTGAAACAGATTTTCTCAGTTCAATACTCTTTCCATTACCTCCCCCACTGCTCTGAATTTCTACAGCATTTAAAGTGAATGGTCATGACCTCAGAGAGCTTTTCCTACCCATTCTTATATAATCATGGCTTACTGCCTCAGCTGAGATTGCAAACTCTCAGAAAGAAGGGGTAAAAGCAATAAGATACCCTTGATCTTCAGCTTGGTAGCACTAAACCAGACCCATATAGATCCAAAGAAACTCTATTCTCTATTCTTGACTACTAGTCATACAGAAAATTAGTTCTGGGAACTTGGATCTCTACGACAAAGTTTTAATTATTAACCACAGACAAATAAATGCTAGATCTGAAGGACAAACTTCTGCAATCCCTAGACTCACAAAGTCCCTAGAGTTATGGGCCATTTGGACTCCATATGGTCAGTTTTGGGGCCATAAAGAGATGTCTTTAAGATTATCATATCCCCATATGTCAACATTGAAACACAAAAAGGATAACTCTAGAGATGGTCTACAACACCTTCCTCTCCCCCACTTTGTCACTACTACTTGCAATTTAAACAGCTAAAATTTCTGACAGGTGATGCTGGTAGAGTTGTTCTACTCGCAAGGGAAATAAGGTTACATTAAAAAAATAAGAATTTAGACAGCTTCCTAATAACCCATGAACCAATAAGTTCACATGCACTGAAGGAGCTACTTGTTCATCTAAGATAAGGAAGGTTTAATTAAGATTCTTCCAGTGGTTTCAAAGTCTAAACTCAAAAAGCAGTTATGCATTTAACCATTGCACTTTGTACATCCAGACCCAGTACTTCTTTACCATCAAATAAATTCTATTAGAGTCCAGTTTTAATAGACTGCAGATAACCAAAAGACCCTAAAGGGATACAACCAACATTTTCCAAGAAATTCCTAGCAGTGAATACTCTGAGGTCAATCTCTCTTTTAAACTGCAGGTGTAAAACTGGAATCATGTATATTGTTAGTACAAAGTGCTTCTGAATCAGCTAGAAGTAGGTCTGAATCCTGGCCCTGCCCCTTACTAGTGCTATGTCCTTAAGCAAGTTGCTTGATCTCACTTAGTTTCAGTTTAATTACCTATAAAATGGGAATAACAATAGTACCTAAGATTGATGTGAAGATTAATGAGATAATGGATCTAAAGCTCTTTAACACAGTGCTATGACTACAGTTCAGTGTATGCAACAAATAGTTGCTATTATTAGTTATCGCTGTCATCACTGTTATTCTCTCTGTCCTTTCATTCTGGAATGAATTAATCTTTCTATTTATAAAGCTGCCAAACATTCATTAATATTTATAGATAGTATACAACCTGTAGCACACCAAGTACAGGGAAAAAAAAAAGGTTTCTAATGTTGCATAAGAGGATGAAAATGCTTCCAGGATAAACGGAACCTCAAAGATGCCTAGTCCTGAGTATCACAAATGTTCTGTCCTGACCACAGGTGAAAATTTTATACCCCAAAGTGAAAGTGTGGAATACAACTTGCAAGCCCTCAGTGAAAAAGACAATTAAAGAGCTCAAACTATAAAACTTCTAAAACAAAACCATAAAGTCTCAGTGACCTTGATTTTAACAAGTTTTTTTTTTTTTTATGCAACAAAAAGCATGAACAATAAAAGAGAAAAAACTTGGGCTTGATTAAAATGAAACATTTTTGCTCTTCAAAAAACACTGTTATGAAAATGAAAAGACAAGCCACAGACTGGAAGAAAATATTTCCAAACTATATCTCTAAATGACTTGTATCAAGACTATTGTGCTGGTTTGAAAGGATGTATGTACCCTAGAAAAGCCATGTTTTAATCCTAATTCCATTTGTAAAGGCAGCCGTTTCTTCTAAACCCTATTCAGTACTGCATGTTGGAGACTTTAATTAGATTATCTCCCTGGAGATGTGACTCAATCAAGAGTGGTTGGAGATGAAGAAGGAAAACGTCTCCCAGGGAGCTTCATGAAACAGGAAGCCAGGAGAGAAAGCTAGCAGATGACTCCGTGTCTGCCACATGCCCTTCCAGATGAAAAACCCTGACCATGTTCGCTATGTGCCTCCTCACTTTGAGAGAGAAACCCTGAACTTCATCACCCTTCTTGAACCAAGGTACCTTTCCCTAGATGCCTTAGGTTGGACATTACTATAGAATTGTTTTAATTGGAACATTTTCTTGGCCTTACAGCTGTAAACTAGCAACTTATTAAATTCCCCTTTTTAAAAGCTGTTCTGTTTCTGGTATATTGCATTCCAGCAGCTAGCAAACTAAAACAACTATAATAAGAATAAATTTTAAATGGACAAAATATCTGAATAGATATTTCACCAAAAAAAAGATATCTAGGTAACAAATAAGCATATGAAAAGATGCTCAATATCATTAGTCAATAGGGAAATACAAACTGATGCCACACTGAGATATCACTAAACACTCACTAGAATGGCTAAAATTTTAAATACAGCTCAAACCAAGAGGTAACAAGGAACTGGAATACTTATCCATGTCAGTAAGAACGTAGAATGGTATAACCACTCTGGAAAAGAGTTTGGCAATTTTTTAAAAAATTAAACATACATCTACCATATGACCCAGCCATTGTACTCCTAAGTTTTTACCCAAGAGAAATGAAAACATATGTCTACAGAAAAATCTGTATATGAGTGTCCATAGCAAACAAACAAATCTGGAAATAACAAAAATGTCCATTGGCAGGCAAATGAATAAACAAAGTGTGGCAGATCCACATAACACACTACTACTCAGCAATCAAAAGAAATAAATTATTAATATATGCAACATATTTTATGCTTAAAGAAGCCAGACCAAAGAGTTCATGCTGTTTGACTCCTTTACCTACAATTCTAGAAAATACACATTAATCTATTGTGAGGCAAAGCAAATCAGTGGTTATCAGGTGGGGGTCGTGAGGAAGAGTGAGGGGAAAGATTACAAAGGGACCCAAGGACACTTCTGAGGGTGATGGATGTGTTCATTATCTTGACTGTGGTAATGGATTCACAAACTATACACTTTAAAAATGTGCAATTTACTGTATGTTAATTGTACATCAATAAAGCTGTAAAGAAGGAGGCGAGGGGTTGGTTTGCCAAATTCCAAACAAAGCCACTCTTGTTAACCATAAAGAACACCTAGGGCTCTGAGATTCTACAAAAGTTTCACACAAAGACTACTTTCCAGAAACCTACAACCTCCAGATGGTTCCTAGGCCAGCCTAGGCCATTTAAGTTCTGAAACCCAGGGGGACCAGTATCTCCAAGAATATCAAATAATTCCATCCCCCATCACCTATTATCGACACCCCTTTCCAACATGAAAAAGTTAGAATGGGCAGAGCCCAAATACCCCTAAAAATTGGGAGAAGGATAAAGAAGAAGGAGTTATAACAGAAGATAGGATTTAACAAATGAGTTTGACTGGTGAATCATTATATTGATATTTCTTTTAGTCTCCAGTGTCTTGGAGCAGATAAAAGGAAAAAACCTGAAACTGTGGAACTATAACATACCAAACTCTGAAAGCCGTTCTATGACTTCTTGTTACAATGTACTTTGAAATTTATTGCTTTTTTTTGTATATATGTTATATTTCACAGTTTAAAAATCTTAAAAAAAAAAAAAAGGTGACAGGCAACTTTTTTACTTGATCCTAAAATTCTGACATTTACAATAAAAGGCAGAGACAACTGAGATGGAAGGCTCACTACCAAGGTATCCTGGTTTTCTGTGGCCTCTCAGCTCAAAGAATGGTTTGTAAAATCATCCTCTGTTGGGTCCTTAAAGTATGTTGAACCTTAAAAGAAAATACAAATCCTATTCCTTTATACAGTACTACTCATAGGACAGGGTATAAGTCACAAAATCAGAAATCCAGAAAAGTAATCCAGGACACCATAAATTCTATCTGTATCTGCTACTCTAGCAAAATGCCCTAGTAGCTGCTGCCTAAGGATCTGCACACCAGTTACTGCCACCCCATCAAGAATGGAATTTTCCCATATTCCATATAAGAATCCAATGTGTTTCTCTAAATTCAGTTCCGTTACAGTTATTCTCCTTTGTATGCTCTTATCTGTTCCAGTCCCGTCTTGGAGGAAAGAAACTTAAACAAATATTTAAAGGGCAAATTGACACTCCCTAACTGTAACAGAGCCAAGCAAGAGACAGCCAGTTTCTTCAATCTTTTCCCTCTTAGTCTCCCAGCTTCTAGTGCATCTGTTCCTTTTGTATAATCCCTTTATACTATTTCAGCTATTCGAAGATCCTGAAATTTATTAAAGGAAATGCAGAATCCAACATTTCTGCCCTTCCTCCTTCGTTTATTGATGTAACATACACTTTTTAACCCCCTGATGTTTCCAACCTACCACTGCAAGTAGGGACTTCGGCACTGCGTGGGTGTTCAGGCATGATGACATTTAAAGTTCCTTCCAACTCTAAAGTTTTAAGGCTACCATTCATAGCAAGCTTTAATAATGAATGGAAGTAAGAATCTCAAGTTGAAAGAACAATGATTCAACCAGGGTTATTCTGTCAACTGTCATAAAATTCATTAAAACATTGGTTTCAATATTTCTTTTTTCCTTCAATAATTCTTTTATTTCCTTAAAAGAGTTCCTTGAGTCTCAAAACTGTGTTTGGAAGGAAAGACAGGGAGAAAATAAAGTAAAAGGTATAAATGAAACATTCTTCACTTTTCAGTTTTCGTATCATCCGCCTCTTCCTGGTTCTCTAAAGGCCTGACTGTTGCCGTGTCTCTAGCCAGTCCCTACAGAAAGCAGGGAGGGAATAAAAACAAAGTGGGAGAGGATGAGAGGCAGCAGGTCAAGGAGGGTCAGCTTGCCTTACCTAACCCCAACGAGGGGAACACCCAATGCCACTGTGCTGGTTGACAAGAGGGAAGTTTTTCTTACTGCTTTCAAGCTAAAGAAGAACAGGGGATTCAACATAATAAAGAAACAAACTTAATTAAAACAAATCTTGTTTCAAAATGGGGATGGCTTTCCTAGCCAAGAATGTTATCAGCTACTGAGATATAAAGCAGAGAAAATTACACCTGCATCTACAAATTCTGTTTCTCTAAAATACCTAGTATTTCTTGTCAATAAACATAATTTTACCTGTTCTTCTAAGTCATATGTGGTATAACCTTATCTTTTAAGCTTTCATTACATTTCACTGAAGATACAGCACTCTCCAAAAATAACTTGGCAATCCATCTACAAAATACACTGAGGACCCTGGAGGATAACAAAAGGTTATTCTCTCATACAAGAAATAAAATTTGTTTATTCTGAACCTTTGTGCCCATCAATAAAGTTACATCACTTCTCATTCATTACTATTTTCTTAGCTTTTATAAGAAACATAATTTACAGGTCATAAAATTTTCACCTCTTTTTATAAAAGTACCCCACATTCAGCAACTCTCCCAAGGCAGAGATTTTACATCTAAGGCATTCCCTCAGTTTGACCTCCTGTGAGGACTTCCTTTGGGACACGCACATGTGACATCATCAAATGGACCCTTTGGCTGTCTTCAAGAGACAAGGCAGGATGATGGGCAGAAATGTCTAAAGTAACAATCATTCTGTCACTTCAAACATATCAGTGACATGATCTCTAGGCTTTCTTCCCTCTTCCCAAATTAAATTATACCAAATGTCCGTCATCTTTCAAAAACATATGACTGCTCAAAGCTCTCTGAACAATCCTTGGTTTCCTGTGACCTTTGGGATCACAGTTGCCTTCTTTATGAGATGAACAGACTTGTACACAAGCTCCATATCTTTCACATTTTATACCTTAACTAACACCTCCTTAAAATTCTGCCTGGCATCCTTCACCTTTGCGCTCATTTGGACAGAGGTTCACAACTAAACATGTATAATCTCACTATCTTTGCTTTCAGAAGGGCATGAAACTGTAACATGGTAATAATTCGGCATACGCATCCAAAATCACACAAGATTTTAAAAAATTATATATCTTGGATTTTTTTCTAATCTCACTAAAATTCAGGTTTTAAAAAGTTATACTCTGAATCAGGAAGTTCTTCTCTTAGAATGTATCGATTTCTTGATTGTATGAGAAGGAATGGAGTCTATTAAATGCAGGAATATTCTTCAGCCTCCTAACATCCTGGTTGTACTTACTCCCCTTAAACTTCAGAAATCAGTATATTTGACACCCACATTTACCACTGCTGTTGAGTCCAGAAAACACTCCACATTCCATTTAATTATAGTTCTCTTATTTCCTTCATCTTAAGGACTTCCAAACACAACTGGAATGATCCTGGAGAAGGGAAATGCACAGGGCCTGGGAGAAGACAGACACATGAAAAACCAAGGGGGAGTACCAGGTCGCCTGGCTTCAGCCACTCATGTCAACATCTCTCTAATAATCATATATTTTAAAAGACGGTGTCCAAACACTTTTTAAATTTAAGACTCTCTATCTCCTTTCCACACAAGATTGCCTCAGAGGGTAAGAGCTCTGTTTTCTCATTCGATGATCTGTACACAGAACCTCTATAAACCCAGAAAGGTATGTAGCAGCTAAAGGGATTAATATTACCCCTCAGATGCAAACAACCTCCAGGCACACTTTGTCCAGACCAGCGCAGTTTTATAAAAACACTCTTAATGGTGTTCCAGAGGCCACACACTCTAGAAAACGTGGAGTAGGCGAAACAGCTTTGAGTTCCGTTTTAACCTGCAGTTTAAGAAAACCAAGCCATGGGTAACAAAAGCACTGCAGCAATCCTGCCCACACCGCCCGCCCACACTTACACACACACACTGACACAGAGAGAAGTGCATTGCAATGTGCCTAGTCTTCCATTTCCACAGAATTCAAACAGAATATTCTGATGACTTGAGGCAGGTCATACCTGGCAATAAAGGAGTTAAGCTGCACTACTTTCCTGGGAACCTTCCAATCCCCTAGCTACTAAAGCAAATCTCTTCACTGCCTATACTACATATTTTTAAAACTTCAACTGGTTAAGGGTTAAGACCAACACCTCAGAAAGAAAAAGAGAACTTGGTTCGGCTCCACCCTCTCTAAAGCAAATACCAACTATTCTGAGACAAATTCATTCAGCAAAGAAGACTCAGTGACATTCCCAAAACAGGTGCTCTCACCTTACAGCATCACACATGAATGATTCACAAATTCACGAAACACACCCATATTAGATAAAACAAAAACACACAGAAAATTCCACTAAGATTTGAAAAAATATTTACAAGTCACAAAAGTTAT
Source organism: Tamandua tetradactyla (assembly GCF_023851605.1). NCBI lineage: Eukaryota > Metazoa > Chordata > Mammalia > Pilosa > Myrmecophagidae > Tamandua > Tamandua tetradactyla. Next base: position 21,753,778 of record NC_135346.1, read on the forward strand.
TATAAATCAGCAGTGGGAATTCAGGTTAGGAAGGTCAAACAATACCCATGGAAACAAAATCAAAACAAAAAGATACAGAAACCAGAAGGAGTATGGGCCCTAGAACTTAAGTCTTAGAAGGGAAACTTTCAAACCAGAGGGTCAATTCTTAGCCTAAAGAAACATAGGAAAATGCTGCTTTAATCATCAAAGGTTTGGGGGAGAGGGGGACGACACTCCTGTTAATCCTACACTTATAGACAAAAAGATATTCACCAGATAAAAACAGGCAGTTACCGACAGCCTGTAAATCACTGGAAAGGAGAGTCCAGGAGCACCTGGTCTTAGAAACAGGTAGAAAAGAGATGAGTCACTGTTTTATTTTGTACTAGTACTCTCCACATCTCAACCTCACAATATTTTCTTCCTGTTTCCACCACTATTTCCCAAACTTGTGGAGTTGGGTCAGAATGCTGGGGACAAGAGAAAACAGAAAGAAGAGCTATAAACCATTTGGTCAGTAGAAGGGGAGGGAGACGCTGTACCATCTAGAGGGAAAGACTAAAACACAGTTACAACTAACAAGCGATTATTAAGATCAAAGACTTTTCCCTCTCTTGGACAGTGCCCCAAATCTTTCTGTTTTTATGATAAAAAGTAGACAAGTAGCTCCCTGCAGAGAGGAGTAAGGAAAAAAAGATTTAGTGTGGGCAAAAGGTAATGAAATACGGTAGGATTACATGAATAGCAATTATTTCTCCAGACTAAGGTTGGAAGTAACTGGCACCTGAGGAAATCCATACTCTTCGACAGGTAGGAAAAGGGAAGTGAGCAGCTTTGAGGCACAGGAGGTGGCAGAAGAGGAGTTGAGGAGATGGTTATCACGGAAAATGTATAAAAAAATTCAATTACTCACAAACTTCTTGAACTTACTAACTTCCTCCCCATGGGGGAGGTTTATTCCCATCCTAGGTGGAGAAGGGCATAATCCTGGGAGAAGTTCTAAACCCCTGAAAAGTGTTAAGCAACAGGGCAAAGAAACAGGTTTTTTGGAAAGAGAAATATTGGGAAGCAAATAATTAACGTCCAAGGCCGAATGACCAGAGGACCTAAGCAGGAACCTATTCCTGTATCACATGGTCCAAATCAGGTAACATTCCTGAGCGGAAGGATTATCAAGCGACACCGGGCTGAGGGCCCAGAGTGGGGACGGGGCAGGGAGGAAAGTTAGCAGGTGAAAAGGATCAATCATGGGGAAGGAAGTGACCTTTTGGATAAGGAAATAAGAGATTACAAAAAAAAAGAGGGGGGGAGGTAAATGGACCCAGGAAAGCATAGGAGATCAAGATAGAGAAGCCGTGAGCGGGTAACAGAGAAAGAAAGGAAGTGGGGCTGGGAGGAGAGAGACCGGGCAGAGAGCTGGCCGGGGCTGTGAGGACGGAGGGCAGAGCTTGCCGGCTGGAGAGTGAAAGAAGCCCCGCGGCTACCGGGGCAAGAACCGGGTGAGACTCCGGGGCTTCCCGAGGTCCGGGAAGAGGAGGAGGATGTCGGGCTGAGGAGCCAAGGACCCAGCTAGTCAAGGAAGGTAGGCGCGGGGGCGGCTCCCGAGAGATAGGCGGGAGCCCCTAGGCCCGGCTGCTGGGGTTTCCCGGGTCCCGAGCCGGTTGTGGGGACGGGCAGAGGAAACCAGGTGGGAGGGACACTCACAAATTTCTTGGATTTGCCGCCGTCGCCGCCCGCCACAGGCAACTCGTCCGGGCTCTTGCCCTTCTTCTTATCCCGGGTCCCGCGGCCGGGCCCCAGGCCCCCACCCGGCGGCTCCATGCCCCGGTTCGCGCTGGCTGGCGACCCCCGCGCCTACGTCGCTCCCGACGGGTCGCACCGCGCCCGCCGCCGCCGCCACCGCCCGCCTAGCAGCTCCTTAGCCAGCCGCCGCGCCCCGCCTCATTAGCATGCCGGGCTGCGCGCGCCTCATGAATATACAACGGTGACGCCTCGCTCCCGCCCGCCTGCCCCACTTCCGCCCGGACGCGCAGCCCCTACCAATGGGGGAAGGAAAAGGGGTGGAGGGGAGTCGCGGAAGCACACTACCTGCCCGCGGACCTAACCATTCGGCCCACGTGGGGGATGACGAGTGGGCGGTACAGCTCGATTAGGCCGCGACTGGCAACAGCGCTCCCTGGCTGTACGAGCGGCGAAGACCAGGTCTCCTTGTTCCCACTCAGCTTCCACGTGTCTGTCAAACCTGAACCTACTCTCACTCAGACCGGGATATTATAATCTGAGCCAAAATTCGAATCAGAGGTACCGTTACCCTGACAGAAAATTTAGTGCCGGATTTTCCGGGATAGTGCAGTTCTTACATGTGAAATACACGTAGATTACATTGAAAGTGACAGCTGCCATTTATTGACAGCTAAATACCAAGAATAGAGCATGGTCCATGCTAAACCCTGAACCAGACTAGCTCCGCAGTTAGAGTGCCTAGTTTCGAATCTCAGGTCAGCTACTTTCTAGTTGTAGTTCTAATTTGGACAAACTAGTTACTCCAAACATTGGCCTAGACAGTATTAATAGTTCCATTTACTGAGCATTTGCTCTGTGCTAGGCACTGTGCAAAGCACACATGTATCATCTCACTCATTAGACCACATGATAGATTCTACTAGTCTTCCAATTTTACAGATAGGATATTAGGGTTGTGAGAGTTGAAGTGACTTGCCTAAGAACACAAATTTGATAGAAAAGAAAAAAAAAAAAAAGAAACACTGGTTAGTCTGACTGGCAAGCCCTGTTTTTAAGCAGGACTCTCCACTGACATAAACTGAACATGAGTGAAAAGAAGGGATGTTCTCCAAGAGCATGTTCTTTGCTCTTCTAGTGTGACGTTCTCCCTTGGCACCTGTCCCTTGTATGAAAAGTAGATATTCAGTATGACCCCACAGCATGAATTGCCTTGATCACTGGTGACAAAAGATTTCAAGTGTGCATTCCTGAAGGTCAGCGTACTCACTCTGGTACCCCTGTCCAAGAGCTGGTATATTGCAGAGACTGTGTCAAACTGGCTAGCTCCTAATCTGGTATTCATTTCTCTGGTGCTCCAGACCCTCTAATTGCCTGAAAGAAAGTTGTATCAAGCTGTCCAACCCACACTTCAAACTCAACTTTTTCAAGAGTTCAAAAACTGCTTACTAAGCTGGAGTGCTGAGAAACAAATAGGATCAAAGGATGGAAAGAGTGGCTCATCTACTACTCCTCTTTCTTGTACCACTGTCTGTATGTACTATAACATTTATTACAATCCATGTGAACTTGTAACTCTTTCCCTTACTGGATTGTGAACCACTCCAGAGAAGGGTCCATGTTTTGTGGCTACTATGGTAGCTAGCTTTGTTCCTTACACAAAGATAAGATAATGAGACTAATAACTACTTTTGTCAGGCACGGTGCTAAGCACTTGACATGTTTTATTGTAATTTATAGTCAGCAACTAGCATTGTTATTCCAAAACCCAGGTTCAAAACCCTGAAGTTGTCTTCTATTTCTTCTCTTAAACTAGTAATCTATCCAGGTTTGTTTAACTCAACCAGAATGCTTAACTCCCTGAGTTGAAGTAAAATAATCCATATAGAATATATAATAGGTCCTAACATAAAATAATGTGCTGAATGAATGTTAATGATGATTCTTATTATAAGCATGATTACCCCTTTTCTTCTTCCCTTCACACATGGGCAGATAACACTAACAGGAATTAAGAACACTCCCAGAAAGGCAAAAGGTACAAAAAATACCAACTTGATTTATTGGATAAAAACAGTGGTAAAATGGACATGAAGCCAAAAAAAGTTAGAACATGACATTTTCACATCTTCCCCTGACTCAAAACCATACGTCAGATTATCTGAGATTAAGGTTTTAGTGAGTCAGAGGCCCCTGAAACCTCTCATATTTCACCTGTCCTGGAAGCACAGCCTACAGCAGAACACCCAGGCATGAAGGAATCAGAGGCAACCTCAGTCCTGCCTACCCTTTTAGGCTGAAGTCTCTGGGTTGGAGGGAAGCATGGAAGGAATAAGGGAGGTAGAGGGGCTGGGGTCTGGCTCCTAGGGCCCACTGCCCAAGGTAACCCAGAGACAGCTGTCTTTGCTTCCTTCCCCTCCCAACAGGTACCACTGTCAGGCCTGGGGAGGCAGAGGAAAAGGGGAAGTTGGTTCTAGAACCAGATGTGGTCTCCGAACCCTTCCCTGGTTGTGATATATCCAGGAATAGAGAAGTCACGTCTTCTCCCTCCTGCCCAATCAAGAGGTGAAAAGGAAGTCCTTGGGACATAGCATCCCCAAGCCACTCTTAAATCTCCACGTCACTTTCCTTGTCATTGTCGTGGTCTCCATCATAGAACTCATTGGGTGCCTCTGGCCTGCAAAGCAACGGGAAGGAGATCAGGACTCCAGTCTCCAAGTTCCCCTCTCTGGAACTACTTCTCAGACCCCCTCTGTCAGGGAACCACTCCTTTCCTCCTACTGATAGAGAAAGATTGCTATCATTCATCCATTTATGTATTCAATAAACATTTACTGAGGGACTGTATTGCTAAAGCACTGTCACAGACTTCAGCAATACAGTAAAGAAGCCAGATAATGTTTCTACCTTCTAAGGGCTTACACAATGAAACTGACAATAACCTAAAAAATATAAAAGCAGGGTTCATGGGTGGTTCAGTGGGAGAATGTTTGCCTTCCATGCGGGAGACATGGGTACGATTCCCAGACCAGGCACCCCTCCTCCTCCCCTCAAAGAATAAAAAAACACGATTATTTCAGATGGTGGAAAGTGCTATGAATAAAATGAAATAGTGACATGACTGAATGTGATGGGAGGAAAAGGGTAAATTTCAGACAAGATGATTAGGGAAATTTTTGTAGGAATTTAAGACCTGAAGTCTGAGAAGGAGCTGGCCAAGCAAAGATCTCAGGAAGACTATTCCAAGCTGTAAGAAAATCAAGTACAGAGGTCATGTGGTAGACTTATGTATTCCAGTAAGAGCAAGAAGGCGAGTATGGCTAGGAATAGTTTGCATGGAAGGGAGTAGTTAGAGATGAGATGAGGGATATAGGTAAGAGCCAGTGTGCAGGGCCTTATTAAGCCATGGTCAGAAATTTGGATTTTCTTCTAGGTGCAATGAAAAGGAAGGTTTTAAGCAGTGGAATGACATGATGTTATAAATCTGTAGTGACAGAATGACTATGAAAACAATATTGGGCCCAATATTGTGTGATCTAAGGAAAGTTACTTAATCTCTCTGAGCCTTGGATTCGTCCTCTGGCAATTGAGAATAATAATCACCTCTTAGGGCTGTCTGATGATGATAGGATGATGACCCAAAGATATGTATGTTGTTTATAATGCACTTAGCATTGAGTCTGTTGCTTAACAAACCCACAAAAAAATGGTAACTCATTATTATTACTGGAGCGAAAGGCATCTCTCAAAGAAGAACAGGAACTGAGTAAGTGGTCCAACAGTGTGTTAGGGCTAAGGAAGTAGCCCGAGGCTTCTGCAGTGGACAGTAAAATGCAGATACTAGGTTCAGATGCCAGTCAGAACTATAAATGAAAAAGTCAAATTTTGTCAAAAGGAAGAACCAGCTGTAATAACAGACTTTACCAAACCAAACCAAACAGTGAAAACCAATTTCCAGAAGTCAAGTCGCAGTGACCTGGAGAAGCTGAAAAAGACATGATAGGTCAAAAAGGGAAGGCCTGGGGCCGGATGTCTAGATGCTTCCTCTAGGAATGGGATAAAGGAGTACTCAGGTGGGGTGCTGTAGGAGTTCCAAGGGTCAGAGCGGTAAGCCCAGGCCCAGAGGAGAGCTCTGGAGGCCTGAACTCTAAGACAGAGAAGTAGATTCTGGAAGAAACTGAAAAGCTTGTTAGATTCTCCAACAGGGCCAGCTCAAAGCTCTGCCACTGTTATGGTTATCTCTCAGTCACGTAAGGAAACCTGTTCTCTGATAGGTACATCTGTTTCTGTACTTCTGGATTCTTTTATCTTTTTCCTTTGTTTTTCAGAATAGGTTGGGATTTTTTTTTAAAAGAATTCTATACTTTTATTTTTATCCACAATTCACTGCATCTATATTTTAGCTTGTATCTCAGAAAGATAAAGGCTTCATTAAAAAACATAACCACAACACCATTATCACTCTGAAAAACTTAAGAGAACAAAGGGCATATGGGCAGTGACTTGGAAGGAGTGAGTAAAATGCTGGCAAGAACATAAATTGCTGCAGATTTTCTGGAAGGCAATTTGGCTGCAAATATAAAAAATTTTAGTGAGCACAGCACTAAAATTGAACTAGCAGTGACAATTCTCAGCAGAGAAATTTAACCCACTGAGTTACTCAAACAAGCAGGTATATGTGTAAGGGGTTGTTTGCCGCATTTTTGGGTAATGATAAAATGGAAAATAATCTATCCATCCATGCTAACTGGTTAAATTAAACTATATCCACACTATGGAATATTACATAGCTGATAAAATAATGAAGCAGATCTACATATATTGATGGAAAGAGGAACTGTTTGTTAGGGAAAAAAAAAGTCAGGCGTGAGTTCTAGAGCAACATGGATAGAATGATCTTACTTGTATTTTTTTTTTTTTTAAAGCACAAACCACTAACTCTGAGTATGTGTGTTTATATGTGGAACAGTACTTTTGTTACCCGAAAAAAAAAGGTCTGTCTGAAAAGGAACAAATCAAACTATTAACGTAGTTACTTCTTTGGAATGGGGTTTGGGACTGTGTGAAAGCAGACAATGTATTTTGGTGCTGTTTGAAATTTTTACAATGAATATGTACTACTTTTGTAATTAAGAACAGAAATGGGTTAGGGGGGAAAGAGTAGGGGAATTGTAACAGGCTGAGGAATAGGTGTACTAAAAGAGGCAAGCCAGAAACAATAAAGCATATCCTCCAATGTTACTTTATCCCTCTTAATCCTCCCCGCCAAGCCTGCTGGAATCCCTGCCGTCGAGGCCCTGACCCCAGACCTGCTGTAGTTCTCCTCGGGACCTCTCTCCTCTGCATCAGCCTCGTCGGTCCTGTCATAGGTCAAGAGGTCTGAGGGCACATCATGAATCTGGACACTAGGCGCATGGTTCAGCATCTTCAAGTTCTCAAAGATTGTTTGGCGGATCTGGTCCAGATACTGTTTGGAAATGAGGAATAGGGAGTGAGAAGCTCCCAGTGATTCTCAGGGCATCAACCCTTCTAACTGCCTTTCACCCCTACTGTCCTAATTTTAATCCCAGAGAGTATTTCTAGTTCAGGTCCACCAACTGGTAACTGTCCTTCCCTCCAGCCCTGATTGCCTCTACTTTAACCTGAGCAGCCTCCTACTGAGAAGTGATAGTGATAACTTAGAACTGCCTTTTCTTTTTTGATTTCTCTTACTTCCCACATCCTGGACCCCTCCTAGGTTCCCCCACCACTGTACTCAGTTTCTCCGAGCTGCTGACCTGGCGTGAGTTCTGATTCTCGATGCGGGTGCTGACATCTGGATGGAGTGTGAAGTCTGGGGCAAAGTATTCGAAGTATTCTTTTCAGGGGAGAGGGAGACAGGGAGGTTATGAAGAGAGGGTAATATGGCTCAGACTGAGAGAATAAAGGTTCAGGCAGGTCTTGAGACTTCCCAATCGCTTTCCTTCCCACCTAGACCCATTACATAACAGCTGCTCCATCTTTCCCATGCTCTGAGCCCAGGGGTTTAGTCTCAGAATTCTAAAAGTGTCAAATATCTCATCTGCCTTCAAACGAGGCCATTCTGGGGGTCTTGTGAGAATGGGCTTCCTGTTGTGGAGGTGTCCTGGGGTGATCCTTACCACTATAAGGAAGCTCCTCGCTAATGGCCTCTTCTACCAGCAGTGATGTCTCATAAGTCCTAAAACCAACCAGCAGATTGGGGCAGGTTGAGCAGGTGGGCTGAAGGGCCCAAATGTCCATCTCTCAGGGAGTCCCCAGTTCACACAAGAGAAAGGAGCAGAAGAAAAATCAGTGAGGGGCTCACCAGCAGCGGGCCACATTCCGGACAGTATAACCACCTCCACCTAGCACCAGGAGAGGGATATTGAAGCTCTTGACGTATTCGACACACTCCCTGTTAAAAGAAACCAGGGGAATGGGTGGAGGAAGTTCTCGAAAGCCAAAGTATATGCCCCTAAGTATTGCCTGGAAAGGGACACAAGGGAGCTCTCCCTTCTGGGGAATAAGAAATGTTTGCTGGGTGGTGAAATTCATTGAATTTCATTGAAGATTTGTGTACTTTATTGTATATATGGTATATTTCAATAAAAATTTAAAAATAAATAAATTGTAGCCCCCACCTCTGTTCTGTTCAATACCCTCCCTGGCAACTCACCTATTAATCTACCTTCTCATTAACGCACCAGCAAGTTCTGTCAATTCTAGCTTCCAAAATATGACCCAAAACATCTACTTCTCTCCATCTCTATCACCCCCACCTTAGCCCAGACACCACAACTCCCACCCAACCAATGCCAACAGCTTCCTAACTGGTCTGCCCACTTTCATTCCTGTTCCCTCCACCTTTCTCCACTCAGCAGCCAGCACAGTCACTTTAAAACACAAGGTGGAGAGCGGGTCATGGTGGCTCAGCAGGCAAGAATGCCTGCCTGCCATGCCAGAGGACCCAGGTTCGATTCCCGGTGCCTGCCCATGTGGGAAAAAAAAAAAAGGAGTAAAACACAAGGTGGATAGTTGTCACTTCCCTCTTTAAAATCCTTCAATGGTTTCCCATCATATTTGGAATATAATTCATGCTATGTACCAAGGTCTAAAGGCCCTGCATAATCTCGCCACTGCTAACTTCTCAGACCTCACCTGAAATGTCCTTCAGCTTGTTCACTGTGTTCTAGCCTCATTAGTTTTGCTTCATCTCCTCCACTATACAGTTCTTCCCTGCTTCAGATACTTGGCTAGTCTCTGCCTGGGACAGCCTCTTCTGGCTTGCTCCTTCTTAGCTTCCAAATCTCAACTCAGATTTCACCTACTAAGAAAATCTTCTCCACATCAGAGTACCTAAAGTGGGTTCCCTACTGTTATCCTATGTCTTAGCTCTCACTGTTTTCCTTCATAGGATTTATAACAATCTAAATACTTTGTTAGCTTACTTACTTCTTCTATGTTTCCTACACTAAACTGTAAAATTCATGGGAGGAGAGACCTTGTCTGATTCCCTGTATCCCTATCTCCTATATTCCAATGCCTGGAACATAATAGGTGCTTGATAAAAACCTACTGTGAATGCATAGCCAGCTGGAAAACCCTGCTCAAGGTGACATTTTTGGTTCAAGTATAATTCACACTATTTTTGATTCCCAAAGATGAGGTCCATTCTCCTACCACCCCCACTCAATGTGTTGGGGTCCTCAGGTCACTTGAGAACCTGGAAGAATGGAAGGAGGGTGAATCTTACCCATGTCCTCGGATGCTGAGGTTGAAGCAGCCCAATCGATCACAACCCAGAGAGTCAGCACCACACTACAAAAAGCAAAACCCCAGGCAGCTGCAGTGTAAAACTGATCAGAACATCATGGATATCATTCATTTCCCTTCCCCCTCTAATCTAAAGAATCTCCTCTTCCCTGCTCTCTTCCACCAAGCCCAGATGGAGCTCTCCCGAGAAGGCACTGGCAGTATTACCTGTAGCACAATGCATGTGGGTTGGTAGAAGTCCACCACTTGGTTGATAACCGGCTGGAAAAGGTGCTTGTAACCTGGGAGAGGGCCAAAGATGGGCACCTGGCACCCCAAGGGGATGGGGAGACAGGGAATAAAAGGAAAAAGGGGGTTGAGAGAGCATGTAGCCCAGGAAAGGAGCAACCCAAAGAACCAAACCATTGGTTCTGATCTTCTGGTGAGGGTTCCAGACCCCTTTGAGTAATTGATGAAAGCTAGTGACCTTTTTCCCAGAAAAATGCACATATATACAATACATTGCATACAATTTCTGGGGTTCATGGTCCCTCTGAAGGCCATTCACCCTGAAGGACATCTGGCCCAAGAATAGAAAATACAAGGCAGAAGAGTGTGGTTGAAGGAGAGAAAGAAGAGGCACAGTGAACAGAGAGAAGACCACAGTACTTACTCTGGTCATCGATGCCATCCCGCAGGGGCACATTGAGACAATAGTAGCGGCCACTTTCTGCTCCAACTTCATACATGTCACCTATAGGGAAGGGGAGATAATGGCAGTGGGAGCCACGCACGAGGGGCACATACAACCCAACTCTCACTGAGGACTTCTCCACATATCTATATAATTCCACAGACTGATTAGAGCCTCCAAGTCTCTCACAGCTTTCAGTTACTCAATAAATATTTTTTTAATGCCTATGAGGAGCCAAACTTTGTTTCAGGTATTGGGGACACAGCAGTGAGCAGAACTAATAGAAGTAATGAAATCCCACCAAGCTTATATACACAGTGGGCAGGAATGAAGAGGGAGATGGCAGACAAACCAAAGCAAAACAAAACCACAATTAAGTACAAATAGCAGTGAGTGCTCTGACGGAATGGGAAAGGAGGAGATTTTTATTTTATTTGGGGTAGTCAGGGGCAGCTTCTTTGAGAAGGTGACATCTGGGCTGAGACCTGAGGGCTGACAAGGAGGCCGCATGACTGCACGGTAAAGCAGTAAGGGAACGAAAGGGAGAGTACTTCTTATTCCCATACCTGTGCCAGGAAAGAAGTAATTTCCGTATTTGTGGAAGGACACTGTCATGACCCGGTCAGTGAGGTAGAAGGCTTCCTGAACCCCATCACCATGGTGGATGTCGATATCAATGTAGAGCACCCGAGGGTGGTACCTGGATGGAGGTGAAGCTAGGGTCTGAGGCAGAAGTGAATCCCAAAGAGATAAACCCCAACCCACTCCTCCCAAACTTAGGGTCTGAATTTATGAAGAGTCTGCTTCTGCCCAAGTCACCTGAAACCTAATACCAGCAGTTCCCTAAGGACCGTCCTGGAGCTCCAGTCTGGAGGCTAGAAGTAGGGACAGGAGAGAGATGTGCAAAGAAGGCTTAAAGGTGAGCAGAGACAGGGAATATACAATAGAGCAGAGGAAGAGGCAGCCTGAGAAAAGTATCAAGAATTTGGGAGAAGCAAGTATGGAGGGGAGGTTAGGTCAGGACAAGCAGAGTCTGAGGGACCTCCTTAGCCCCGGGTTTCATGAGATCCTGTCTCCTCATAGGCTACTTACTTGAGCAGCTCCAGGATGCCGATTACAATGTCATTGACATAGCAGAAGCCCGAGGCCTATGGCAAGAGAGAGTGGTCTTACAAAGAAAGGAACAATTCTTCCACCCAGCTGCCCCGCTCTGTCATCCTGACCACCTGTCCCAGGTGGCCTTTGTCCCACCCTTCCCCATCACCTCGCTCACCTCAAACTTCTTGGCATGGTGCAGACCACCAGCCCAATTAATGGCGATATCACAGATCTGAAAGATAAACACCCAACTCACAGTCCTTCTCCTGCACACCCCTAAAGCTGGGAGCTGGGGTCAGGGCTAAGGTCCTGAGTCCAGGGACCCACAGGAAAGGGGAGACAGGACTTGGGGCTCTGGTCACCTTGTTGTTCAGCTGGGTTGCTCCTTGCAGAGATGCGCCTGTGTAACGGGAACAGAACTCAAAGAGCCCGGGAAACACTGGGCTGCAGGGGAGAGGAGCCAGTTGGAATTCTCTTGCCTCTGTCTAGTCCCTTTTTACATGTCTTTCCCCTCCCCATACCCCTCCCATCTCCATTCTTCACAACCTTCTCTATCCCTCCTACACACCTAGTTACTTGCAAATTTGTTCAACAAATATTTTGGGCTAAACCATGCACCTAGCCCTGTGCAAGGTACTGGAAGGGACATGAAGAAGCATTTAAGTCTTTGTCAGGGCATTTGTACCCTAGCTGGGGAGAGAAGCAAATAGCTTCTAGGTATTTTAAATAAGTTGAAAGGGCCTAGAGTTTTTGTTTTTGTTTTTTTAATATTCTTCTATATGTATCACCTTTTAACACAATGTTCAATAATAATCTTTATGGTTATACATTTTAAAAATATGTGAAACAGTAATAATGATAAGACAATCCACAGAAAGACTTTAGCATAGTGTGTGGCACCTGATAGGCCCTTAATAAACACAAAATATAGGGACAAATATCAGAACAGTAGTTGTCTGGAGCCAAGGTGGAAAGAAGAGATTGGCTATAAAATGGCATGAGGTGAGAGGCTATTCCAGAAGTCGTTCTTATGCAAGCTTCAGTTAGACTTTGCTACCTATCATAACTGGCCAAACCCCAACCAAAACCGTTCCAGCCATTCCAAAAGAACACCTAGCGTGTTATATAAGATTCTACAAAGGTTCTGTATACTAGAGTAACTTTCCAGAAACCTACAACCTCCAGATGGGTCCCTGGACCAGATAAGTCCTGAAACCTAGAGGGACCAGCCTCTCCAGAAGATCAGCTAGTTTCATCTCCCTACCCCATATTACTGACAGCCCCTTCCAACATGAAGAAGTTAGAATGGGCATAGCCCAAATACCCCTAAAGAGTGGGATAGAAAAATCAAAGATGATGGTGGAGCTAAACAGAGAAAGTAGGGTTTAACAAACAAGTATGACTGCTGAATCACTGTATCGATATTTCTTTTAGTCTCCAGTAACTTAGAAGTAAAAACCTAAAATTGTGGAATTGTAACCCATACCAAACTCTGAAATCTGTTCTACAACTAATTGTTGTGCTGTCCTTTGAATGTATTTCTTTTTTTGTATATATGTTATTTTTCACACACACACACATAAAAAGTTGATTGTAATGATAAAAAATATTTATTCCTTCTAGCCTCCAATGTTCTCGAGCAGCTAGAAGGAAAAATCTGAGATGATGGTATGGTAGCCCATGACAAACTCTGGGATCTGTTCTGTAACAACTTGTTGAAGAGTGCTTTGAAAACTATTGCTTTTTTCTTTCTTTGCTTTGTATATATGTTATATTATACAATAAAAAAAAAATTTTAAAAAGGGCATGAGGAACCTATGTAGGGTAACAAAAATATTCTATATCTTGATACATTCTGTCAAAACTAACAGAACTGTACACGTAAAAAGGCTGAATTTTACTGTATGCGAATTATACCTTAATAAACCTGACTTTTAAAAAAAGAAAGGCTTAAAAAATCTCTAGTTTTAGGTCTCCAAATTTGGGAAGAATTAGTGATTGGTATCTAGAAATGAAAGCAAATGAAAAAGCTCCACTCCAGGAAAAATAAAAAGTTGTACAAGAAAATTCATTAAATCATATATACAATATTTTGCTCAAAGTAAATGAGTTTTGCAACCTTTATAATATAAAGGTTGAACACAGATTTAATAAAAACTTGTGATATAATTATCTTGTAAAGCTGGGAGGGGAGGAGAAGCCAAGGCGATAGTATAAGAAGACTAAATGCTCACACCCCCACACACACATATACTAACTGCTTAATAGACACAGCCTAAAATTGATAAACAAAGAAACAGCAATGTGAGCATATTAGGAGAGGCAGTATAGTATGATAGTATGATTAAGGGCTTAGATTCTGGAGCCAGACTACTTAGGTTCAAATCTTGACACTTGAACAACTACTAATTATCGTGAGGTTGGGCAAGTTCTTTAGCTTTTCTGTGCCTAAGTTACTTCATCTGTAAAAAGGAGATAATGATAGAATCTGCTTCTTAGGGTGTTGAGAGTAAGCTAATAGTATAAGCATTTGGAATAGTACTGAGCACGTAAGGCATTACCTAAGTATTACAGACTAGTAGTCACCGCAACAGGTTAGCAGTATTATTTTGAAATCTGAAGATAAATACCAGAAGAAATAGCTAAAGGAGCTGAAAGTGGCTGCCAATGGGGAAGGGATTTATGGGCGGAGAGGGATGGGTCCAGGCTGCTCTTCCTCATTAAAAGCCTTGTAGTATACAACTTGGCCTCTTATATTAGGTTACTTTGAAAACAATCAGAAATTAGTCAAAGAAAAAAAAAAAGGGAAGAAAACCCAGAGTCTTATCTGAAATACATATAAGCACAACTGTAGCCCAAGTGTAACAATCCAATGGATGCAGCAAAAATCACCAAGTGGTAGTATTCCCTAACCGCACAAAGACCATCTACAGGGGCCCAGCTGTGGCCAAGGGCTGACTCTGCATTCCTGGACCTAAAAAATGAACTGAGAAATAGCAGTAGCAACAATAACAAAAAAATAAGAAGCCTCCCAAGATAGCATGTGACTGAACTCCAAATGCAGAGTTGGAAGGACAGAGCCTTGTGGGCTGATGTGGTCAAAAAGCTTCGTGGAGGTGGCATAAAGTCTGGAAAGACCTCGGAGAGGCTGAATAGAGAACCAAAGACATTCCAGGAAAAGCATCCCGCGCAGTAGGAGTGTGGGGGTAAGGTTGCAAAGGTGCTCAAAGCCAGTCCAAAGGGTCAGCTCTACCCTCCAGTGCAGACTGCTTCTGTTGGTAAGGATCTTTCAGGGGAACAGACTAGCACAGAGGTTAAAAAAACATGGGCTCTGGATCTGAATCCTGCACCTGCACTGAATAGTTAGTAACTCTAGGCAAATTACCAAAATCTCCCCTAACCTCTGCTTACTTATGCATAACATCGAGAAAAGGAATATTACATCTCAGGGTTGGTGTGAGAATTAAATGGAGGGGCCAGTAACCTAAGCAGAGTAAGTACTCAATAAATAGTAGCTGTTGTAGGACTCTCTTCAGGATCTAACAACCTAGTTTCAAGAAATAACTTCAAGGAGAGGGAAAGAGGGAAGAAGCCACAGATTAAAAATCTTACAAGACATATCAATCAAAAGCAATGGGCAGTCTCTCTCTCAGCCAACTCAACAAGCAAACTCACTGCCCTCCCCCTGTCTACGTGGGACATGACTACCAGGGGTGTGGACCTTCCTAGCAATGTGGGACAGAAATCCTAGAAAGAGCTGGAACTCAGTACTAAGGGATTGAGAAAACCTTCTCGACCGAATGGGGGAAGAGAGAAATGAGACAAATTAAAGTGTCAATGGCTGAGAGATCTCCAAACAGAGTCAAGAGGTTATCCTGGAGGTTATTCTTATGCATTAAATAGATATCACCTTTTTAGTTAAGACATAACAGAGAGGCTGAAAGGAAGTGCCTGAAAATGCAGAGCTGTGTTCCAGTAGCCATGTTTCTTGAAGATGATTGTATAATGATATAGCTTTCGCAATGTGACTGTGTGATTGTGAAAATCTTGTCTGATGCTTCTTTTATCTACCTTATGGACAGATGAGTAAAACATCTGGATTAAAAATAAATAAATAATATGGGGAACAAATGTTAAAATAAATTTAGTAGACTGAAATGCTAGTGATCAATGAAAGGGAGGGGTAAGGGGTATGGTATTATGAATTTTTTTCTGTTTTCTTTTTATTTCTTTTTCTGAATTGATGCAAATGTTCTAAGAAATGATCATGATGTGAATATACAACTATGTGATGGGAAAAAAAAGAATGTTCATATTGTATGCTGATTGGTTTTATTTATAAAAATTTTAAAAACTAAAAAAAAAGAAATGATTAGAAGAACAAAAAAAAAAAGCCTGGGCAGAATTTGTTTAGAACAACCAACTGCAAAAAAAAAAAACGTTATGAGACATCTGGGGAAATGTGAACACTGCATATTTGATATTAAGAAATTATTGTTAATTTTTAGTTGTTATGATGATGTGGTTACATATTTTTTAAGCATATCATTTGAAAATACATAAATAAAGTCTTTAAGAATAGAAAGAATGCAACATCTGGAATTCACTTAAAAACAATCTAACCTGAGGGGGTACAGATAAAATAGAATTGGCCACATGCTCATAATTGTAGAAGCTGCATAGTAGAGAAATGGGAAGTCACTGTATAATTCTACTTTTAGAAACATTTGAAATTTTCCCTAATAAAAGCTTAAAAATGAAAATAAATAAAATTGAGTAAAGGCAGCTGTTACAGTTATGATTTTTTCATGGTTGTATACCAGAACAGTAAGGAAGGATCATGGCTTAGCTTTGTTCTCTGCCCTCTTTCCCACAGTACCTAGGCCTGAGTCTTCTACAAGCCCTGACTATGATACAAACTCGATGTAAACTTGGTCAAGTCACCCTCCTTATTTTTTAAAACACTTTGGTGGCTTCCCTCTCCTCTGAGGGTAGAAACTCCGATTCATAACAGGGCTGCTTAAGAAGTTGGGCCCCACCTAACTCTTTAGACTTGATTCAGATCATTCTCTTTATATTATGTACTTGGCCTTTCTCTGTTCCTCAAATGAGTCATACTCAGTCCTACCACAGACCCTTAGCACAGACCCCCACTGCCCACTACATGCTTCCCCTCACCCTCCATCCACCCAACCTTCTTTCACCTTCAACTCTTCCTTCAGATCTCAATTCAGTCATCATTATTCCCTCCAGGAAGCCTCCCCTAACCAGCCTGCCCCCAAATTAGATTATTTTTCCAGCTATATAGTCTCATAGTCTGTCATGTACCTCTCCTTTGTAGGACTTAGCACAACTACAACCTTACATTTATTTGTCGATTATGATTGCCTTCACACTACATTGTACACTCCATGATGGGCTTCCCATCCTTCTCTTTCTCCCCACTTTTTTATTTGATTGTTCATCATTTCATTCTCAGCACTTAGCACAGGGCCCGGCTTACAGTAAATTATCAATAAATATTTGTCAAATAAACAAAGAGAGGATGAACCACTGATAAGCAAGCCCCTTTCATCACCTCCCACTGCTGCCACAAAACCTCACTCAAGTATCCCCCTCCTTCAAGGTGCCTGGCATCCAAAGTCCCAGACCGCCCTCACCAGTCATCGCCCACGTTGAAGGCATTAAGGCTCTTGGTGAAGCCTTGCATATTGGTGGGGCTGACTCTCTGTAGGAAGTCAATGTAGTCCTCAGAGTGGAAGCGGCACATGTCATGCTGGGAAGCCTGGTATGGCTTGAAGACCTTGGGATGGAGACACAAGATGACAGCAGGCGGGGTCAGCCCCATTCATGAACTGAAACCACTCACACTGAGCCAAGCCCTGGGGATTGTCCAAAACCACATATAGCAGTCCTCCCCCCACCCTCTCCGATCTTGATCCCTGTCACTCTATGATGCAAAAGTTCAGTCTGAGATGGAAGAGGCTACAATTAGCCAGGTGGTTTACTACAGTCATGCCCCCTGAAGATCACTGGGCTTGCTTCCTCCTTCCCACCTCTAGCCCAGTCTCGTCTGCCTTCTCAATCTTGAACCCTGATTCCTGTCCTGTTCTGTGGGTCTCCTACTCCTGGGCTCTTCTTCTATCTGCTCTGCCCGCTGGGTTCTTCTTCATTCTGGAATCAAATACTATGGGGTATGAGAACCAAGGGGCTAAACTAGATATTTAGTATCCTTTTGGGGATTCACACATCCTGTTGGAAATTGGGCAAGAACACAGGAGCTTTTCTCTCCCCAGTAAATGCACACATGTACATAAAGCCAAATGACAAATGATTCTAGGGATTTCACAGATACATGCACTGATGTCACCTCAACCTGTTCTATGACCAATCTACTCATCTGTGCCTCCACATAAGTAGTGGACATTAAATCACATTCATTAATTCCCTTCACAATGTATAACGGTTGGGCCTAATGGTTATAATTCCATATTGCAGCTATAAATTCCAAGCTTGGGGGTAGCATGGGTATATGTGGGAGATGAAGGATTGGATAGTGGTGAAGTAGAACCATGTATGGATGTTCTAGGTTGGAAAGGGGACATTCAAGACATCTCCTGAGTCCTACACACACAAATACATTTACATTTATGACTGCTGAATGCTCCTTCCAGAGCTCTAGCTCCTTGGAGATGGAGAGAGAGGCGACAGGTGGAGTGGAACTGAGGATAAACGAGAGTCCAGCCTCTCCCCCATCCCTGAGGCAACAGCACTACCGAAAAATGCAAAATGTCTTCAAACCAGTCCCACCCCACCTACTCCTAGCCAAGGACTGGTTAACTTGAAGAAGTAATTCCCATTAAATCAGAGGAGGCCACCCTTAACACTATGGAGACAGCGAGGGGCTCTTAGTGCTTTCTAATCAGCCCCTCCAGTAGGGGTGCGAGCCGCACTTGGTGCATCCAGTGCAGCCCACCTATGCCTAAGGACACAGCTCGACCCCACCCCGAACCGTGGCTGAGACAGTGGGACTTACGATCATCTTCTTATAGAGACCGTAGTGCAGGACGAGGCTATGGGTCAATGCCAGGCGATGGGGCTTCATAGGGTGCCCAGCACCTGCGGGTGAGAGGAGAGTTTGTCAGCTCCTACCTCTGAAGTTACAGCCCCAGCCTCGAAACCTCCGCGTCCCGAAACCCCTCGCGCACAGCCCTGTTGCCTCACCATAGTGGAAGTTGCCCACGTCGGGGTCGTAGAAATAGGCCACGGTCTTGGCCATGGTGACTACAGCACCAGGGCCCGCGCCTCCACCGCCCGCCGGCCCGCCAGCCCCACCCCTGACCGTGCGTGCTACGTAAACACGCAGCCCGCCTCTGCGGAGAAAATCACAGGCCCCGCCTCCCGAGACCACGCCTATGCCACGCCCCCTGCGGGAATCCCGCCTCTTGGCTCGCTTCAACCATCTGAGCTGTAGAGCTGGAGAATCCGGGCTTGGCCCTGGGACCCTTACGTAGGTCCTAGGATGCGAGGGCCATTTCCTTTCGGGCGGGGTTCAAATCCTCTAGAAGCTGAGCTCATCCCTTCTAGCCGCCTGTCCAAAAGGGGGCGCAGGCCGTGCTCTCCGCGCCCACCGCGCTAGGAAGCCCCGGAGAACCGGCACGCCGCCCCTCTCGGATGCAGAAAGCCTGCTTTCTCCAGCCCGCTGGGGAGATTCCTGGCCATTCTTCTGGTAGAGGCACCGGAGGGCAGGAGCCGCGCCAGGCGTGCGGGATCAACCCGGGGAGCGCAGCCCCGTCGGACCACCTGTCTGGGACTGGGACTCAGACTCGGCGCCGCACACTCCCCCGGGGGCCCGGCGCAGTCACGCGCGCACCACACTTGGGCTCACACGCGCACACAGCTCACGCTCCCCGCCCCGCACACCTGCGCTCCGCCCCTAGGTCCCGGACCGCCGGCGGGTGAAGGCATTTGGGAGACCCCGCGCAGCGGCGCCCTCTCACCCCCGCCCCCACCCCATTGCTCCCCTTCCCAGGGCCGGTGTGCCACGCTCCCAACTAGCCGGCATCCCTCTCCATCCTTCCCTCCCCCCGCCTGCCGCGGTACCGGTATCCGCAGCCGCAGCCCGGAGCCGGTGAGGCGGAGAAGGGGGGAGGGGGAGGAAGCGAGGGATGAGAGCCGGGAGGGCGTCGGGGGCCTTGAGCCGGACTAGGACGCCCCTGGAGCCGGGACCGGAGCCGGAGCCCGAGCCCGAGCCGGAGCCGGAGCCGGAACTGAACCACCGGTACCGGGTGGGCCAGGTGGTCAGGGTGGGAGGAATCTTAAACGGAGATGGGAGGATGGCGGGAGCACAAGCAGGGGAGGGGGAGGCAGAGGCCCGGTCCAGGCCGGCGCAGAGGTGGTGCGGCCACTGACTCCGGCGCTACTTCTCTGCCGCTGCCTGAGAATTGCGTCCCATCTCGCGCTGCAGTGTCCTTGGGAGGGACGGAAGAGCGGGGACAAGATGGAAAAAGAAAAGCTCCGGGCGTCGGGGAAGCGGGACAAGGGTCGGGAAAGAGGGCTTGCGCAGACCCGGCCTGGGCGGGTCTCGGCGAACCCGCGCCCTTGGACAGGTCCCGGGTTGGGTAGGGGGTGGGGCTGGACCTCAGAGGCTTGCCTGTTTGGGATCCTGAAGATGGCATTCCTACCCTCCCCACTCCCCATCCCTAGCTGAGCCCCATCTGCCCCAGAAGGCGCCCTGGCCCGTGCTCAACCCCTAGGGCCTCATGGCGGAACCACAGCCTGACCTGGAGCCGCCCCAGCATGGGCTGTACATGCTCTTCCTGCTTGTGTTGGTCTTCTTCCTCATGGGGCTGGTAGGCTTCATGATCTGCCACGTGCTCAAGAAGAAGGGCTACCGCTGCCGCACCTCCAGGGGCTCAGAGCCAGATGACACCCAGCTCCAACCCCGTGAGTGAGAAGTCAGGATCCCTGGTTCAGTTTCCTTTCTCCCTTACCATCTCCCCACAACGCTTTCTGCCTCCCAGGCCAACATATCCAGGTCCAATCGTCCCCAAGCCTGCAAGAGGCATAGTGGGGCTTCCTTGAGTCTGCAGAACCACCCTCAAGCAAGACCATAGGAGGCAGCGTGGGTGGGAATCTCCCACAGATGAGAACCTTGGGTTCCCATTAACTTCCCCATCTTTCCTGCCCTGACCCCTGAAATACTAAAGTCCAGAATGATGGCAGATAGGTCAGGGGGATGGGGGGTATGATTTGAACCAATAAGCCATGGGGGCCACTAGTTAAATGTCCTCCCAAAGCTGATTCATTTCTCCCTTCTTTGCCAACCCCTTTCATCCTTCAGCTGAGGAGGATGACATGAATGAAGACACAGTAGAGAGGATTGTTCGCTGCATCATCCAAAATGAAGGTGGGCTAACCTGTGTGGCATCCTGAAGACAGCGTTCCTACAACCTCTCCCCACTTACTCTTGCACTGTCCTCTACCTGTGTTGACTCCATCTTTCCCTTCTCCCCTCAGCCAATGCTGAGGCCTTGAAGGAGATGTTGGGGGACAGTGAAGGAGAAGGGACAGTGCAGATGTCCAGGTGAGCTGGGAACATGGGCCATGATGGATTAGCTTGCTTTAGAGAATAACCTCTCCTCCAGCACAATCTCTCAGTCTCTCTGCATGCTGGTTGGGGTGGCGTGGGGTGGGGGGAGATCTAACTCACCCATAGGAAGTTTTGTAGAAATATCAATGCTTCAAACCATTATCTCCCACCTGGATATCATCAAACCTACCATTCATCTCTAGTGCCACTCCTTTGGATTAAGCAAGCCCTCTTTTTAGCAAACAGTCCCGATAGGGAGAGCACATGGTCACTAATATCTTAATATTGATTTTATTAGACAAAGACAACAAAACAAATGTAGTGGCTCAGGGAAAATGGGGCATCTGGGAGTTTAAGGAGCATGCTGAAAGAACAGGAAAACATGGAACAGGAAAGGAGGTGGGAATGTCATCCCTGCTCCCTTCATCCCTACTGTCCAGCGTGGATGCCACCTCCAGCCTACAGGACGGAGCCCCCTCCCACCATCACACAGTGCACCTGGGCTCTGCAGCCCCCTGCATCCACTGCAGCCGCAGCAAGAGGCCCCCACTTGTCCGTCAGGGCCGCTCCAAGGAAGGAAAGAGCCGCCCCCGGCCTGGGGAGACCACTGTGTTCTCTGTAGGCAGGTGGGGATAGAGTGCCCCAGGGAAAGGGAGAGAGGTGGGGGCCCTAAAGATCAGGCATCTCATTCCAAAGGTGGGCCTGGTGGGGTTCCATGCAGGACCCACTAAGGCGCTGGCTCCTTCCTCTTGGGCTGGGAGTTGTAGCAATAATCAGATGGCACAATGTGCCCCCCAGTCTGAGGGGGCCTCCCATGCCTTAGGCTGGAGGGAAGTGGATGTCCCTGGTTGGAGGGGAGGGCCAAGCAGTGTCTGAGTTGTGATCCTAAGCCCCAGTGTTCCCTCCCCTCCCAGGTTCCGGGTGACACACATTGAGAAGCGCTATGGGCTGCATGAGCATCGTGATGGCTCCCCTACAGACAGAAGCTGGGGCTCTGGTGGGGGGCAGGACCCGGTGGGCAGTCAGGGATCTGGGGGAGGGCAGCCCAGGGCAGGGATGCTTGCCAGTGAGAGGCTGCCCCCTGAGGGGCTACAGCCCCAGGCCCTCGCCAGCCCCCGAGTGCAGAATGGAGGACTCAGGGACAGCAGTGTAGTCCCTCGTGCACTTGAGGGGAAATGTGGAGCCTCTGCAGAGTCGGTGCTGGGGGCTGGAGAGAGGGGCCCAGGCCCAGAGCTGCCCAGTCGAGAAGCAAATGGACAGCCCACAAAACCGAACGCCTCAGATCACCAGGTATGAAGATGGCCAAGGCTGTGGAGGGACGTGGTGGGCTGAGATTATTGCTCGCTACTCTGGGGGATGCTGATATGGTCCCTCTCACTTTCTCTCAGGTGTCCCCACCACGGGGAGCAGGCGGTGTATGAGGTAAGTCTTCCTAGACCCTGAAGCAGGGAACCTCATCCTCCCACTCCCTACTCAAGCCTTTCTGCTCCCCAAGCCCCCAGGGTAAACAGCTATGGTTTTAGCTTTTGCTATATATTCCTTGCTTTAGTGGTGGGGAGTGGGCCTGCTTCTAGGGGGTATATTCTAGAACCTGGAAATGAGGGAGGGTCCTACAACCACTTGGGAAAGGCTGGGATAGAGCCTGAATAGGAGGCAACACTGTTACCCTCTTTCTCCTCCAAGCCTCATTCTTCACTGCGCTGCACGGACTACCAGCTGGCAGAGCCAGCGACAGGGGGTGGGCATGAAGTGCCTCCCCTCCACTGGACAGCACTGCCCCCAGCTGAAGGACCAGCCCTACTTCCACCTGGATTTGCACGGTCTCAGGCTGGGGACCTTGGGAGAAGTCCCTCCCACCTCACCTCCCAGTTTCTTTACCTTCCCCTGCCTGCCAACAGGCCATCTGACCCACCTTCCCCAATACCTCTGGCTCCATATGCTCTAGCACTGGCAGATGGGAGCAGACCCCTGCCCTTGGTGGGCCCCTAAAGCAATAGTAACTTAGGCCCCCTGCCCTCTTGGCACAAGAGGTCCCAGCTTGGGCTTCTTGCCCTTTATTCACTGTCAATAAATCCGCTCAGACCATTACAGCTGCTTTTGCCTCCTGGCTCTAGCTCCTTCTGACTCCCAAAGCCTGCCCCTGTCCTGGCCCCAGCCCCAGGTATCCAGGGTGCAGTGGGGCAAAGAGCTGGGATGGAGATGCAGATGGGTCAGAGCCACTCAAGACTTTGGAGAGGTGGGTTCCAGCCCCAGAGCTTTCAGGATGGGGTAGAGGGGATTCCAGCCCTAGAGATGGGGTAGTGGTGGAAGAGGAAGGGGCAGCTATCTATAGAGATGGCAGAAGGAGAATGGGTTCCAGCCCCAGAAATGGGTGAGAAGAAAAGTTTCTATCCCTGGGATGAGAGTAGAAATGGGGGTAGATTCCAGCTTTTGGCTGTGTTGTTCAGGATCATTGAGGGAGTGGTCTCTGACAGCGTGGGGTTGACAGCAGCATCACTGGGGGGCAGTGAACACCCTGGTCCTCAGGTGAGGGGCTCCGGGTGGCCAGGATCCGGGGCTTTGGCTGGTGGGGGAGGTGGTGGGCGCATCTGTAAGGAACACACAGTCCCATCCATTCCCTCAGCTCTGCTGACAAAACGAAGAGATGGAATAACCTCTCGTCACACAATCTTCTCCAAGGCAGGGGTCCTTACCGGCCTGAGTCGAGGTGCCATCAGGTCCAGGGGTCCAGCGCAGTCCAGGGATTGATCTGGATATAGAACCACAAGTCAGTTTTCAGATTTTGTTTTGTTCACTGCTGTATCCCCAGCACTTAGGTCAACGGCACTCTACAAATACTGTAGAATAGTCACCAATTTTGGCCATAAAATCCATCACTCCATCTATGCTCAACAAATACTCATCAGGCACCTGTTGTATAATCACCCCCGCTCAAGGTTCTAGAGCAGGGGAGGTGGGATACAGCACTCCCATCCACAGCAGCTATCAGGAACCTAGTACATGAAATGTCAGCAAACACAACAAATGACTGGGGGCGATATCATTTAAAGTGAACTAGGGGTACTGGAGAAGGTAAGGCAAAAAATGTGTATGGGGTTCCTGAGGGTCAGGGAAGGGAGGCTCTGAGGAGAAAGTGGAAGTACCAGGAGGTTTTAGAAAGTGTGGGCATTCGAAGGGGAAAAATGATAACACAAATCAAGGTGTTTGCAGGATTCTAGGACACTAAGAACAGAGAATGTGTATTAGGAGAACACTGGGAGACTGTGAGAGAAGTTAGGTAATTAAACAATAATGATGATGGGTGCAAGGGTACTTTAGTGGTTAGAATGCCCACCTTTCATGTAGGAGACCTGGGTTCGATTCCCGGACCATGCACCCCCCCAAAAAAAAAATTAATGATGATGATGATGATAAACAGCTACGACTTGCATACTTACTATGTGCCAGGGACAATGTCCTGTACTCTGTAGACATCTTTTTTAACCCTCACAACAGCTCAGTGAGATAGGTGACTTTCCTACTCTCACTTTGTAAAGGGAATAAACTGAGGCCTCTACAGGTTGAACATTCCACCCCAAATCACACACCAGGAGGTGACAGAATAGGGTTTGAACCAGTCAGCCTGGCTCCCAAGCCCAAGCACTTCTCACCACCATGAGGCAATGAGCCTGTCCTGTGGAGGTGCCTGAAGGTAGGCAAAGGAATGGAGTATGGCCCCGGAGAAGAGTCCCAAGTCTCTTTCATCCCATCTCTCACCCTTCCCAGGGCCCCCATTCCCTCTACTCACCCCCAAGCAGGACAGGTGCAGGGGGCCCATCCAAGGCAGAGGTGGGTACAGGAGGGGAGAAGCTCGGAGGAGAAGGGGATGGCAGTGTCTGGGGGTGAGGGTGGGGCATAGAGTTATTCCTGGGATGTGGGAAGATTTCGCCAGCTTTTTCTCTTATTCAACCTTCAATTCCTATCCCATCACTCCCTAATATGGGGAGTGGCCAAATGCTTGTACCTGGGCAGGGGTTGTAGCTGATACCTATTTCGATAACTAAAATTGTACTGAGCACTTACTATATGCCAGGCATTCTGTTAGCACATCACATGCACCAATCCAGTCAATCCTCACCAACAAATCTATGTAGTAGGAGTTTTTGTGATTCCTAATTTAGAGATGGAGCTCAGAGAGGTTAAGCCATTTGCCAAGATCACAGAGCCAGGCAGTGGTAGAGTCCTGGCTAGAACCTGGGGCTCCTGACGGCCATGCCTGTGTTCTTCCTGCTATATTATCATAACAGGTATCCTATATAAAGCACCTCCCGTGTGCCACCGTGCTAAGGGCTTTATCTCCATTCTCTCTAATCATGACATTGAGCCTGCTGGAGTAGAAATTATCTCTATTGAAGGGATCCCATTGAAGTTTCTACGTGAAGATGTCAGAGAGGCTAAATCACTTTTCTAAGCTCACACAATAGGAATCTGAGCTCGGATACATCCACATTAAAGCTGGAGCTCTGAACTGCCATGTCACAGTGCCTTGGTTTTTCCCTTTTTTTCGGCCCAAAGGAGATGGGGAGGCTCAAGCCACCATAGGATGTGAACCCAAGGAGGGGAGAAGCATTAAGACAATATGGGCCTACTGGGGTAAAGGGTGAAACCAGAGATGCCTGGGGACCCAGAGAGGAGGATGCCTCACCTGTTCAAGGTCTGAGGGGTCAGGGAGCCCTGGGGGACCAAGCAGCTCCTCCACCAGCAGGGAGGGGAAAACACCAACATGGCCCCCAAGTTCTCCCCTCCAGAAGCCATCGTCCACTCCGTCCTGGGCCCGGGGCAGCAAGCGGATGAGCGCCCCCTCGGGGAAGCTCAGCTCCTCTGCGCTCTGTGCTGTGTAGCCATACAGGGCACGGGCCAGGAACGCTGCAGAAGCCCGGGAGAGATGGTGAAGGGGGTAGGTGGCAGGGGTGCCCCAGGACCACGACACCCCAGGGTCATAACCACCCTGGGTCCCCGGACCCTGAATTTCCTTCCTTACCTGTGGGTTCTGCCCCCGAGAGGTTGTCGCTGTCGTGGCCCCTCTCAGGGAGGGAGAGGTCCGAGAAGTTGAGATACCGCTCAGGGATGAAGCCTACCTCGCCACGCTGGTTCCGAGCCTGCTTGCCCAGCGATGTGAACAGAAATCAGACTTGCCTTGGCAGCCCGTGGCCCTGGCCCTCCTCTGCTCAGGCTTCCGGCTTTGCCTGGCTGGGTCCTTAGGGACCACGGAGAAGTCCCTCCCACTGCCCACCCCGCAAGGTCAGAGTCAGGGTCCCCTACCCACCTTGACCCATTCGTCAGCATCTCCCTCCTCTATGACCTCCAGCCACTCGCCCTCTGTGATGGTCAGCTCGTCCTCGCGCCCAGCCTGGGCCCCACAAGGAAGACTCAGGACTTGGCGGTCCCCCATCCCTACCCAGCTGAGGCCCCACCCCCTTTCACACCTGATAGCCAAACACCACGTGTGCGGGGCAGGGGAGGGGCCTGGTGGTCATGGCTGGGGGGACAGTCTCCTCAAAGAGCTCCCCCCCCTCCTCACATTCCTCGAAGTCGGAGAGTTCAGCATCCTCAGCCTGGGGGTGGGGGGGAGAGAACAGACATCACGGGAGTCCCACTCCGCACCAGCTGTACCTCCCACTCCATCCTACTCCTGAAAGACACGGTGGATCTGCCTCCAAGGTATGGATCCACCCAGCCATTCACTATGAATCACAAGCAAGACTACCATAGCAGGACAATACTAGTGACAACGAGTTACAGTTGCTGACTGCTTACTAGGCGCCAGGCACAATGCCACATACAGCTGACCTATATTGTCTAGTTCAACATTCATGATAACTCGCTGTATTTGCACAACTATCACCCACATTTTACCAATGAGGAAATTGAGGTTCAGAAAGGTTAAATCAATTTCCAAGATCACACAGCTGATCAGTGGAGCAGCTAGCTGTGTGCTCGTGGAGCCACTCACAGCCCGCCCCCAGAACATCAGTTCTTAGCCACCATACTACATTCAAAATAAAAATTTATTAAGAATCCTCTGTGCCAGAAACTGCAAAGTATTGTACTTAAATGATTTCATTTAAGCCCCACAGCAACCCCTTGAGCAGGTACTATTGGAATCTCCCTTTTATGACGCCTACCTTCCATGGGTGTGTATGGGTAGGGAGAGGAGGGGACTCACAGTGGGAGAGAAGTCCTTCTGGGACAGCCGGGCCTCACTGAGCCGTCGCTCCTGTTCTACCTCGTCCTGGGCCTGGGTCATGGCTGGCTTCAGCCAGTGCTGTACATCCAGGCCAGCCCCCTGCAGCAGGGCCAGGCGGGCAGCCCCCTTCACCTGGCTTACCTGGCATGGGGAAGAAGCATTAGTCAAGGCTACGGCCTGCCTGGGCTTGCCTCTGGGAGTGAGTGGAAGCCTGCCAGCTGGGTCTACCCTTGGCCCCCTGCTCCCCTCCACCCCATCATCAGACAGAGGAATGGAGGGCAGGGGCTGGGGCAGTAGATTGGCAAAGTTGCCTGAGCAGGAGGGCTAGGCCCCAGAGGCTGGGTCTTACCTGTGCCCGTCGGATGCTCTCCCTCACTTCCTGTAGCCGCTGTTCTATGACTGCAGCCTCCCGCTCTGGGGCCTGCTGCCGCCTCTGCTCCAGCCGCTGCAGTACCTGGTTGGGAGGCAGAGGACAGGGGTGGGTGGGGAAACCTGGCACTGTGCTGGTTGCTTCATGTGTATTATGTCAATTTGCTCTCCCTATGAGATGGGTGTCATTATTAGCCTCACATTAGTGATGAGGAAACTGAGGTCCAGAGAGGTGAAGTCACTCCCTCACCCAGGTTTATATAAGTAGGAAGTAAAAGAGCAGGATTTGAACCCAGGTCAGTTTAGCTCCAAAAGCTATGCTCTTAACCACTGTGCCACACTGTTGGCTTAAAGTACCTTTCTGCTCCCTTCCTGCTTACAGCTCCCTGATACCTCCAGTAACTCCAGGATCCCTGTCCCCCAGCTCTTCCTGCCCACCCCCAACACCTGCGTCCCCCTCCTCACCCGCTGCCCGTGGTTCTGGATCTTGTAATCGCGGGCAGCTCGGCTTGTCCAGCGCTGAACCTCTTTCTCCAGGCCACTCTCCCCAGCCACGCCTCCTGCTCCCCCCTCCAGCTCCAGAACACACACCTGAATGGAAAGGGGGTGCAGGGCTGTGAGAAGACCAGATGCCACTCCCTCTCGACTCCCCTTCTCTCCAGTTCCCTTCTCTTTCTTCTCTCTGTCCTGTCCTCCAGGGACAGGGACAAAGAGGTGGGGACACATGTCTATGTCCACTGACATAAGAGTGCATCCGTGTGGCAACAGACAGTCCCAGAAATTGGGAGCAGGTTGAGGGACAGAAGTGGAATAAAGAGGAGAGGAGCAGCGAAGTGACTGAAAGGTTGAGATGAGGTGTGCTAGTCTGTGCTCCCGGTTGGGGGGAGTGTACTGGAGCTCTGACACCCCCAGCCAAGGTTTTAACAGTGGCGAAGTCAGTACCAGACAAGGGTAATGGCAGAGGAGGCCTAAACCACATTTGGCCTGGATCCAACAGGCAGCGAGGTCTCACCTGATCAGTCCCTGCTGGTTGAAACTGTTGAGGTGGCATGGGGGAAAATACTCCGGGCTCCTGAAGAAGCTTCAGATCATGCTCCCAGCTTATCTAAGGATTGGAAAAGGACAGTCCTTCATTGGTTATCCCTCTAACCCTGTCCCCTCTTGGAAGAGGACCAGGTGAGAAGGAAAGGGGTAGAAATGCATTAGGTTGGTCTAAATTAACAAAGGGTAAACATATCAGGGTGAGTTCTTACAGGGCACAGCCCTCACCTGGGAAGCTGCCTGTCCCCCACGGCGGGCGTGCTCCACGGCAATCTCTGCGGCTTCCAGTTCCGTGTGGCTCAGTAAGGCCAGAGGGTCCCTCAAGTGCTCTGACAGCTCACTAACCAGGGCCTGGAGAGAACCCCAAGACATTGAAGTCACCTTTCCCACAGGCCTGTGTTGCAAAGCTGACTCTGTCCAGACTAGGAAGGATGATGGGCATAGGGTATGGGAGAAGGGAAGGAGTGAAGCATTAAGATTGCTTCTGATAATAGAATCTCACGTGGGTACAGCACTTAACAATTTAAAAAACACTTTCACATTACTCTTTTGAGCCCCATTACAGTCCTATGAGGTAGGCAGAGCAGGGGTTATCCCTGATAAGTAAACTGGGGCTCAGAAGGGTCAAGAACCTTGCACAATGTCAAGTCTCAGCTAGAAGCAAAACCAGAACCCAGATATATATCTTCTAGCCACTCCAAGCAGGCTAGGTCCCTGGCACTGTGCCAGTTTGAAAGGATGTGTGTACCCTAGAAAAGCCATGTTTTAATCCTAATCCCATTTTGTAAAGGCAGCCATTTCTTCTAATCCCTATTCAGCACTGTTTGCTTGAAACTATAATTAGATTATCTCCCTGGAGATGTAATTCAATCAAGAGTGGTTGTTAAACTGGGTGGGGATGGGTCTTGATTAGTTTACTGGAAGCCTATAAAAGAGGAAACATTTCGGAGAAAAAGGAGATTCTGAGAGAGCAGAATGATGCACCCACGAGAAGCAGAGTCCACCAGCCAACGGCCTTTGGAGATGAAGGAAAATGCCCCCTGGGGAGCTTCATGAAACAGGAAGCCAGAAAGCTAGCAGATGACGCCGTGTTCACCACGTGCCCTTACAGCTGAGAGAGAAACCCTGACCGTGTTCGCCCTGTGCCTTCTCTCTTGAGAGAGAAACCCTGAATTTCTTCGACCTTCTTGAACCAAGGTGTCTCATGAACCTTCTTGAACCAAGGTGTCTTTCCCTGGATGCCTTAGATTCAACATTTCTATAGACCTGTTTTAATTGGGACATTTTCTCGGCCTTAGAACTATAAACTAGCAACTCATTAAATTCCCCTTTTTAAAAGCCACTCTGTTTCTGGTATATTGCATTCCAGCAGCTAGCAAACTACAACAGGCACCATCCAGCATGGGGAGCAGGAAGCAGGGTGAGGTCTTGCGCATTGAGGGGCATGGGTATCTGGGCTGGGACTGGCCTTGAGCAGGGTAGGCAGTTCCTCCTGGTAGTAGTGGTCAAGGTGGGCATTGGTGGCCACCAAGTTGAGCAGGTACTCGTTGCGGGCTGCCCTCAGCTGTTGGGAATAGTGGGCTGACTGGACAGACAGCTGGAAGGGAGAAACAGGTGTTGGCAGGGAGTCCTGGACCCCAGGACTCACAGCCCCTGCTCAAAATCCTCTAGTAGCTTCTGCACATATTTAAAATAACATCCAAATTGCTCTTTATCATATCTCCTAGGTCCTACATGAACTGGTCCCTGCAAACTTTCTGTTCTCTTTTCACAGTGCTTGTCCCCTTGCTTATACACTGGCCTTCTCTCGGTTCCTTGAGCCTACAACGTTATTGCCACCTCAGGGTCTTTGCATTCACTGTTCCCTCTGTCTGGAATGTTCTTTCCCTAGATCTGCTTGACACTCAAGCCACCTATTCAGAGGGACTTTCCCTCTAAATTACTCCCTGTTACCTTTCATGACAGCCTCTTGTCTTAGTTTCATCTTAATTTGATTATTTATTTACTGCTTGTCTCCCCCAAACAGGCTGTGAGCTTCCTAAGGGCAGGTAACTACACAGCATCCTCAGTGTTCAGAACAGTGCCTAGTACAGAAGAGGCCCTCCATAACCTCAGGTTAAAGGTATGCATAAGAAAGGTATTATTTCCATGTTGTGGATGAAGAAAATGAGGCCCAAAGAGATCAAATCATTTCACCAAGGTCGCCCCTAGGAGGTAGGGGAGCCTAGACTCAAACCTAGTCTCTCAGACCTATGCTCCTGGGCTCTGAACCACTAGACAACCCTGCCCCCTACCACACCCTCATCCCCCAAACCTTGGTGCTAAGTTTCTGGAGACTGGTCCGAGTATGGAACAGCCCGTGGTCACTTCGGTTCAGCCTGAGTTGGTGAGAAAGAGGAGTCAGAATCAGGCCCAGCCATGGTGCTTTAGCTTCACCACTTCCTAGCCATGCCCCCTAATTCCCCATGCTCCCACCTAGCCTGGACGTCGGCTGCCTTCTCCTGTGCCAAGGCCCACACACGTTCTCGCTGCCCATACAGCTTCCGACTTCGGCTCAGCTCCCGGACAGACTGCAGCACCTCAGCCTGCGCCCTCTGGAGGTTTTCTGCTCCCTGGGGACATGACATCCAAAGACCTGACCCCAGACCACCTCGAGCCCCAAGCCAGCCCTTCCTTCACCCCATTCACCGAGCATACCTTTCTAAGCATCTGGTCCTTGGCGCTCCGCCCTGTGCCTCCTGCCAGATCACGGTATCGGTCGGACGCCTGGAGCCGGGCTTGGCCCCCAGCCACGGTGGCATCCAGCAGGCAGCGCCAGGCACCAAATACTGTCCTATTCCTCCCCAGAGAAGGTCTGTTTTGAAGAGGGGGCCACTCCAAAGCTTCATGAGACCCCCTCCCCCAACACTATGGGAGAAGAGTGCTTCCCCATCCCCACCCCCTGTCTGGGAGCCCATCAATCGATCAGCCCATTAGCTCAGCCACAAGGCTCACTCATGCCCTCCACCCCCACCCACAATGTCCTTGCTGGGTCAGCTCCACTCCCGCTGCTGTGTCAGCTCTACCTGCAGCTCACGTGCCCTCTCCCCTCACTGGGCTGCACCCCTACAGGTTCCTGGGGCTGAGTTCCCCATCCCTTCTTAGCTCCTTTGACTCTTCCTTCATGGCACCCACCTGCTGTCCATTTCCCCACTCCGGTGACCTTCCCGCTTCAGGAATGGTCCCGCCAGTTTCTGGAGTGCCTGGTGGAAAAACCATCACAGACCCAGCTCCCTTTCAAAGGCCCTCCCCAACTGGGAGAAAAGGGG
The DNA here is from genome assembly GCF_023851605.1 of Tamandua tetradactyla. NCBI lineage: Eukaryota > Metazoa > Chordata > Mammalia > Pilosa > Myrmecophagidae > Tamandua > Tamandua tetradactyla. The sequence continues at coordinate 21,785,580 of NC_135346.1, forward strand.
ATTCGAACATAACAATTTATGCACTGAATACATATTAGGTGTCACTCCAATAAATGCCTTGCATTAATTAACTTATTTAATCCTTACCGACAACCCTACCAGAAGGTACAGTATCATTATTATTACTCCCATTTTACAGAAAACGAAACTGAGGCCAAGTAGTTAAGTAACCTGTCCAAGGCCACACAGCTAATAGGTAGCACAGCAGGGATTTGACACCAAACCTGCCTGACTACAATGTGCACTTGCCCAGAATAGAGGTATGTGTGGAGGGACGTTGCTGGTGGTATAAAGGAGGCTGGAAAAAAGGGAAGGTTCAGAGAAAGAAGTCCCGTACCTGCCCATACTCCCGTTCAATGGCTGCCCTCTGCTTGCTGTAGGATCTGTGGATATTGGCGTGGGGAGGGAGAGGTACAGATTACTGCTTGGTCCTGTTCTCCCACCCTTGATCCTCTCCTCAGCCCGGACAGGAGGAAGAGGGGAGCCAAGCCTAGAGTGTGACTACACCCGGAGAGAAGGGGGCTGAAGAGACAGAGTCCTTGAGATCACCTCGGGAAGCCACAAACTGGACAACCTCACCTCCTAGCTCAGAGCCCCAGCAGAATCCTCCCCAGCCCTGGAAGACCATTTGTGGGCTTGGAAGTGAGGGCCGATGGGGGCTGAGGACGGCGTCCAACAGCCTGCCAACAGGTCTGGAAGAGGGAAGGGGGATTCTGCCCTAAACTGGACGGTGGGGGCGGAGAGGGTGGCATGGGGTCAAGAGGTTTGAGGGAGGGTCCCTGTGCGCTGATGTGGGGTGGGGGTGGGGGAGAGTTCCTATTCAGTGTCTGGAGAGGCAGGCCTCGGGTGGGGGCCGGGAGTGGGCAGGTTGGAGGGCTCTTCCTCCTGGTCCCCCAGCAGGCTGATGTTGGGGACGCGGCGGGGAGGGGACGTGTGGGGTCGACGGCTACCTGATGTCCTCCAGCAGATCAGCCTCCTTCTGCTGCCGGGTCTGAAAGTTGCTCAGCTGCTCTAGGAAGCGAAGTTTCACCTCCTGGGCCGGCTTCACCTGTAGGGGTATGAGGAGGGTGAAGGGCCCGGCGAGGGGACCCTAAAGAACACTCGGCTCAAGGAGCGGCGAGGGGGCGGGGCCGAGGAGGGGCTGAGTTGTTTCCTCGGTTACTTCAGGGTTGGGCCCTGACCCCTCCCCACTCCCCATCCCCCACCACGGGCCGGGTGCCCTGTTAGCCCCCTCCGCTCCCCCCGGCCAACAGAACCCCCTGTCCCCGGGACAAGCTCACTTTTCGAGGCGGCGGCTGCATCTCCGCTCCGGCCCAGGCGGCGCCTCGACTCCGGAACTCAAGGAAGCCCCGCCCACGCAGATGCCCCGCCCCGGACCCGCTCCGGCTCCGCCCTCTCCCCGCCCTTGCCCCGCCCACGCCTGGTCCGGCTCCGCGCCGGGCGCCGAAGCGCCGGGGGGCCGCAGAGGAACTAAACCTCCCTCACTGCTGCAAATACCCCGGAAGGGTCGGGGCCTCCGGGCGGACGCAGCGTCCGCTGAGTGGTGGGGGAAACCTGGGCTTCCGAGTCAAGACGCCTGGCTTCTATTTCTAGTGGAGCCGCTGACTCAGCCCCTAATTATTTCTAATCGGACATTTACATATGCAGATCACCGACCCCGGCGCGAAGGCTGAGGAATGGCCAGGAACTCAAATGTGTGGCCGGGGAAACTGAATCACTGGACGCCTGGACGAAGATGCGGCTGGCAGAGGCAAACAGGGCTGTTCCAGGGCCTTTTCCCAATTCTCGCTGAACTGGAAAAGCCAGGGTGAGCTGGGTGCGAAAGACGCCTTGGAGGCGGAAAGGAACTAGGCCCAGAGGAGAAGACAAATACATCCCGGCCTCAGTGGAAACTAAGGACGCCAGCAAGTGGGCGTGAACTGGGAGACGCAGGAGTTTCGCCTAGAAAGTCTCTGTCACCTTTAGGGTCTGCCGCTCTGAAGTTTCATGCCCCCTCTCCCCAGTCCCCTCACCCACACTCCCCTGGTTCAGGCCCTGTCCCAGAGTCCATATTCGAATATCCAACTGCCCACTGACACCTCCACTTGTGTATCTAACAGGCACTTCAAACTTTTAAAGCAGCTCCTTCAACCTGCTCCTTCCCCAGGTATCATATTAAATGCAGCACCCTCTATCCGGTTAGGGAAGTCAGAAACTTCAGCTTTCGTGGTGCCCAGTGTCCTCTCCCTCCATCAGCAAGTCCTGTAGGTTCTATTTCCAACAACAAAAGAAAATAGCTCCTATCGACCTACTTCCCTCACTACCCAAGCCCCCCACCCTAGCCCAGGTCTCCCTTATCAGTCTCCTGGTGTTAACAGCTGGTCTTCTTGCTTCCACCCTTGTCCCCCTACCACTCAAACTGTCCAAACAGCAGCCAGTGATCTTTTTTTCTTAAAACAGAAAATAAGATCTATGTCATCACTCACACCCTCTCGCTTAAAACCTCAATTGCTCCCCAGTGCACTCGGCATAAAACCCAAATTCCCTACCCAGCATGGCCCTCGAGGTTCTCGGTGACCAGAGCCTTGCCGGGCTTTCCCACTTCAGCCCAGATTCTCACCCTCCCCACTCACAGGGCTCCAACCACTCCAGCCTCCTGGTGCTCCTCCCACAGGCCAAGACCCCTCCCATTGCAGAGCCTTTACTTGCTGCTTTCTGTTTCTGGAAGCTTCTTTCCTCAGCGCTTCATATTTTTGGATTCTCACCTCTTCACAGAGAGAGGCCTTCCCCATCCACCCAGGCTGACAACTACCTCCGCCGTCACTCTCAGACATGTCACTTTGGTTTAGTTTCTTCATGGCACTGAATTCATTTGTCCATACATTTGTTTATGTGGGCATTTTCTATTTTCTGTTTCCCCTCTACAGAGGCGGCTCCAATGGACCAGGGACCCCATCTGTTTCACTCGCACCATAACCCCAGAACCTGGCAACAATAAAGTGTTCCCCAAACATATTTGTTGAAAGAACCAAGAATGGTAGACTTTTGGTTCCAAAATTTATTAACAGTGACCCATCCTTTTTTGGCTCCTCTTTGCCCCAGCCGCTGACCCCAATCCCAGCCCTACGCCAGGGCTACAGTGTTGTCCCAAAACGTAGGAGACTCGGACTTGGAGATCATACAGACCATTCTTTTAAAGCCTCAAATCTCTCCCAGAACTCCTACATATCAAGTATATAAAGCAGTAGCTGCCCTAACTGAGAGCAAATATGTCGAGCTTGCAGCTCTGAGAAACACCCTTTGACATTCACTGCTCTCCTCATCTCAACTACCTCACAGTACAGAGAAGTGAGCTGAAGTCCAGAAAGGGGTCAAGACCTGCTCTGGGACACAGAGCCTCCTGGACCCTCAATCCAGTGCTCCTTCCACAGCACTATGCTGGTTTCTAGAATCTTTCCAACCAAGGCAGAGGAAGCTCCCAGCAATGTCTGCCGTGGTGACAGCGTGCATCTCCTGCCCCCTGGGTACCTGTCCTCTCAGGTACTGATCCTCGGATGCTGATCCTCGGGTCATGTGAGGGGCTGGCTGGAGGGTGGACTGGAAGTACAGGTGGGCTGGGTGGGGAAGCAGGATGTCTGTGTCGGGAGGCCAGTGGGGCTAGGGGTCTGGGGGCTGGAGGGCTGGGAAGAACTGCTGAGGCCTGCAGTGCTCTCTCCCTTCCTCAGGATGAGGCTGTTGAGCTCCTGGAGTAGCTGCTCCTCCAAGGACCTACCTGCCTGGGGGCTGCTCTTTGAAGTGGGGCCCAGAGGGGGCTCCGACAGCCTCTCCTCCCCATCCAAGGTTCCTGCCTTGGAGAAAAGGGGTTGATCAGGGGACCTCTGGCTGGGAAGGGAGGTCTCTGGTTTGGCTGCCCACTCCTGCGTGGTAGAGGGGGAGGTGGCAGTGTCCTTGGTCAGCTCGGGGAAGGCCCCCACTTCCTCGTAGACTGGCTCTTCATACACAGGCTCCTCCAGGTCCTCCTGCTCCTCCACAGACCCCTGGGGTGACTTCATTGGCTGCATGGGGACAGGGGTGGGGGCAGGGGGTGGGCACAGAGTTAGAGTTACGGAATTATTAGTCACTCACATTTATTGAGCTCTTCCTCAATAAATATTTTGTAAAATATTTTGCATGATCTAAAGAAAGCCCTATGTAATGGGTTATACTTCAGATGCGTGAACTGAGGCTCAGAGGGGTTAAGCTATCCAAGATCAGAGAGTGAGTAAATGGTAGTAAATGACTGAATCCAGGGGAAACTCCAAAAATGCACTAACCACTCTCCTATTTTTCAGATCCCATGACCCCTTTCCCCTTTTCTTACCATATCCTACTGGCCCCAACCCTCTCCCTCTTTCCCTCTCTCTCTCTTTCTCTCACATACATACATACAACACACACACACATTGCAGAATCTGCCTAGGCCTGAATCAGGACAAATGCATGGAGCACACATGGGGGCCAGGCAGCATAGAGGGACACAGCTGATACACAGCTAGAACAGGCACAGTACTCACAAAGAACATGGAAAGGGTCCTCCGGTTGTGTAGCCGTCGCTGGGCACAGGTGGGGTGAGGATGGAGGGAGGGAGAAACACAGAGACACAGTGAGGCCTAGCAACAGGAGGCACGGTGGCGAGTGGTGCCTTGGGGACAGCAGGCTGGCAGGCACACCACTCCTCTCTGCAGTGTGGCAAGGGCGAGGGCAGGGAGCCGAAGGGGGTTGCGGCAGACTGGGGGTCTCACCAGGGTCTGATTGGCAGAGAGGAGGGTGGCCCCACTGTCATCCCCACGGATTGGCAACAAGGGCATCGTGCCAAACTTCTGACGGGCAAAGTCAGAGGAAGAGCGGCGCCGTAAGATAACTGGCTGCTGGTCATCGTGCTGGGGAGAAGGTGAGTGGTTGGCACAGGTGGGCATGGCAGGTGCTGAGGGGTACAGCTGAGCCCCAGGGGGACCACAGACCAAGCCCTTGGCCTCCTCCTTCCTCTCACCTGGGCTTTGAGGATGCTGGTGGTCCAGTCCCACATCTCGTCCTCGTCAGTACAGGACAGGTAGCTGGGGGTGGTCAGAGGGTTATCAGAGGGAGGGAAAGGGGCACAGCTACAGGGATGGAGGAGAGAAAGAGAAAGGAGATGAAGGTCAAGGTACAGAGTTAGACCAAAGGAGAAACCGGGTTGGGGTACTCACAGGTGCAACTTCTCCAGCATCAGGGTAAATCCCCACCTAGAAGGCCAAGGAGAACAGTGATGGGGAGACCAGAGGGTGATGGCAGGGAGGCCCTAGAAATGTGAACTTGAAGAAAACTCACGGTGTTGGAGGCTTTAACTTCTTGCGGATTCCCAGGTAGACCTTGGCACCTTCCAGAGGCCATTCACGTTCCGGTTTAGAGCTCTGAGAACATGAATGGAGCCGGTGAGGTTGAGAAGTAAGAGAAGGAGCGTGGTTAATGAGGTCAAGAAGTCATGGAAGCTTCGGGGCTTGTGGGATCTTGGGTTATGTGAACACAGATCAGAGAGGTCAAGGGGTCAGGGAAGCAATGAAACTGAAGGGATCAGGGACTGTGGAGTCAGAGGGTCAGTGCAGTCACGGCTTCTCCCACACGGTCATCCAGCACTGCCCAGCCCCAGCCCCAGGGCCTCACCCTCTTCTCCTTGAGTAGCAGCAGGCAGCGGTCGCGCAGCAGAAAGAACCTCTCCTGGAAACGACTTCCCAGCAAGCGGGGCGGCTCCTCACGGCACCGTAACAGACCCACTCGTGGGCTCTCACGCCGAACACCTTTGCACAGATGGACTATGCTGGGTGGAGGGGCTCAGGGAGAGGCCTGGGAGACGCTGGGCTGAGGACGGAGGCTCACCTGTGAAGAGGCAGCCAGCCTGGGCCAGGGAGACTTTTTGCAAGAGGAGGGAGGCCGAGCAGGGCTCTGGGAGCTGACACCATTGCAGGGCCTGCTCTAGGACCCTTTCCTTGGGGTGCAGCGGCCGCTCTAAGGGGCAAGGTGGGGTAGGTATCAACCACAGCCTGGAACCCCCTACCCATCTCCCACCAGCCCCGCATTCATTCATCCATTCAAGCATCCAGCCATAGACACTGATTTTAGCACTAGGTCTCTGCCAGGCACGGTGCTGACTCTCTATCCCCTGGTGAACACAGGACACATGATTCTGGCCCTCACAGAGCCCACAGCCTAGTGAAGGAGCAGATAATAAACAGCTAAGCAAACAAAATAGCTGCAGACAAATAACTGCTTTGGATGACACAATAAGTTGAGAGGAGAGAGAGTAACGGGGCAGTTACTGAGATAGGGCGATCCGGGAAGGCCTCTCAGAGGTAGCATGTGAAGATGAGATCCAGAGACCTCAAGGATTAGGAAGAACAAACCATGCCATGATCAGGAGAAGGAGATTTCAGCTATGACAAAAAAGCAAGAACGAAGGCACTGAGTTGGGAACGATGCTTGAGGAACTACTAAGCAGCCTGTGTGGCTGAAGGAAAAGGCCACAGGAGAAAGAGTGATGTTTAGAGGAAGCCTGAGAGTTAAGCAGGGCTGGACAGGCAGGGCCTTTAGCCATGGTAATTTTAAGTTCAACGTGAAGCCACTGGAGGGTTTTAACCAGGGAATGGCATGATCTGATTTATGCCTGAACTGTTCTTTGGCTGCTGTGCAGAAAATGGATTGTAGGGAGGCAAGAATGGAATACTGCCTAGCTAGTCACTTTCTGGGACTGTACATGTCAGTGGTTAATGTTGTGGGACAGAAAAATACCAGGGACTTCAGGTAAGGTGGTTGCTAGGATTGGAGATGGAGAGAAGTGACAGATTTGAACAGTCGATGGACTGGCTGTGAAGATGAAGGAAAGGGAGGGGTCCCAGAAGATTCCCAGATGCTGGCCTCGGTAACGAGGTGAGTGGTAGTACTGTTCACTGAGCTGGGAAAAACTGGAAATGGCCTGGGGTTTTTGGTAAAGGGAGGAGGCTTGGAACCGAGTTTTGTCTTAAATGTTTTAAATTTGAGATGCTTATGATGTGTAAAAGTGGAGGTGTCAGGTGGGCAATTAGATATTTCAGTCTGAAGCTCAGGTTAAAAATGTGATAAAAATATGAGTGTTGGTTGATTATCATTATTTAAAGCCATGGGAATGGATGGAAACACAGAGAAGGGGAAAGGACCCAGGATTTAACCCTGGGTCCCTCCAACATCTAGAATCTAGGAAAAGGAGGAGAAGCCTCTGTGAGGTTTGTAGAGGTTCAGTAAAGCCAAGCGATAAGAGAGTATTGGAGAACACTGAAGAGGAGGCAGTGTGCCAGCTGGGTTGCGTGTCCACCCACTCACATGGATGAGGACAGTCTCCGCTGGATTTGACAAAATGGGAGTCCCTGGTGACTCTGAGCACACACACACACATGCACATACACGCGCACATGCACACACATGGTCATACTCACGAAGCTCCCCGTGCTCACGAATCTCAAATGTCACCCATAAGTCTGTCCCAGCTGCCGTCCCCCGCATCTCCAGTACCTGGTTGGTCAGCTCCTCAGCAGTCAGTGTTGGGGACACCTAGGGGCAGGGCAAGAGCAGAGGACCCCACATGGGCCACTGCCCCTGCCCACTACCATCCTCTTATCTCCCACCAGTCCCCTTAGGACTGACCTTCAGGGTAACACAGCTGTCTGGGAGTTGCTGCTCGATATAAACCTCCATGATGAGGTCTCCAGCCTGGGACAGCTGCGGGCAGGACGAAAGAAGTCAGGACACAGAGCATGCAAACGGTCAAGATGAGAGGCTTCCTCGTGTTGCCTCATAAGCATCCCTCAACCAAGGTCTCCTCTTGTCCCCCCCGCTCCGGACATCACTCAGACCCTTAATAGGGAAAACCCCAGAGATGGAGGAGCCATGTTCTCAGGCTGCATCCACTTATGCCATTAGGAGTGGGAGGACAGATTTGGAGTCAGACTGCCAGGGTTCTAACCCTGCCACTCACTACAATGTGACCTCGAATGAGGGACCCCTGAGCCTCAGTGTCTTTATTTTAAAAGTGAATGTATACTTCATAGAGTTGTGGGATGCTAAAATGAGATAAGAGGTGCTTAGAATGTAAGATGGCCTCAGCTAATTTGTTTTCTTTTAATTTGTTATTAATTGTTATTTGTTATTAATTATCATTCTCATTCCTTCACCCAACTGACTCCTCCTTGCATCTCTTGCACTTGGAGGCGAGGTGCTGCCGCCATCATTTTGTAATGAAGAATCCTGCTGATGGAATGAATGGAATGAATCCTAACCTAAACCTTAACCAAAGCACTCCCCCTCCTTGAGTTTCCCCCAGTGTCCCAGAGAGCTGCAGTCCAAAAGGACAGGCTGAAAAGGAAACTTCCTCAACTGGGCAGAAGGTCAGCTTCCTATCTTGATGTCCCCTCCTACCCCACTGAACGGCTGAAAGAAGTTACCTGCACATCCTTCCAGGTGGTGATAAGACTGACCTCCAAGTCAATCTGAGCTACTTGGTCAGAGTCGATCTGTGGAAGAGCCAAAAGGGGGTGTGGGGGCTGCTGGGAAAAGAAGGAAGCAGGGAGAGATCTGCAAGACCAAAAAGGACCTGTATGAGAGAGTTAGAGGCCAGAAGACTTAAGAACCAATGGGGCAAGGATATTGGGGACGAGGTTACGGGAGAAAGAGGCTCAGGTTCTGCAGAGGGCCTTCAGAGAGCTGGGCCTGGGGGCTTGTGAGCTGAGCAGGACTAAAGGCTCAGGGTCCTGCAGGGGAAGGGAAAGTGGGGTTGCAGGTCAGGGATTGGGAGAACCTTACATCAAAGACAGAGACGTAGCCATCAATGAGCTCCTGCAGCACTCGCACCTCATGCTCCCCCCGCCCGTCTGTCTGGAACACACTGGGTGCAAACAGCAGGGCTAGGTTCCGTGTGCACATCTGGTTTAGAGCTGCACACTTCTGTACCCTGCAGAGGGGCATTACAGTCATGAGGAAGGCAGCCTGCACTCATCCATGCATCTATCCGTTCAGCAAACACAGACTCAGCCCCTCCTGTATGCCCTGAGCTAAGTACTGCGATGCAGCAGTAAGCAAGATGCAATACCGGCCCAGTCAGTACTGGGCTCCCAGTCTAGGGGACAGACAGGCAAGGAAATGGATGATTATAAATACAGTAGAGGTCAGCAAACTCTTTATGTAAATATTTTAGGCTTGCAGGCCATACAGGCTGTTACAACTCCTCAACTCTGCCATTGCAGTGCAAAAGAAGCCATAGATAATACATAAATGAATGGGTGTGGCGTTCCACTTTATTTACAAAAACAGGCAATGGCTGACTGGACCCACAGACCCCAGTTTGGCAATCCCTGCATGATGGTGTCATCAGTACACAGAACCATGTAAGGGTCTGTCTCCCCCCGTTAGACTGGTAAAGGTAAATCTGCACCTTACTTCTCTTCGTGTCTCCTACATCTGACCTTTTACTGGTCACAGAATAATAAAACAAAATAATATTGATTGCTAGCCATCTCTGAAGGCTTACTACATGCCAGGTGCTGTACTAAGAATTTTACAAAGACCATCTCATTTAACTCTCACATCACCTAGGAGATTGAAACCATTCATTACATCACTTTCCCTTTACAAATGAGGAAACTGAGGCCCAAAGAGAATAAATTTAGCTCTGTGCTAAATGCTTTATGTGCATTGCCCTCACCTGAGCCTCATGACTACCTTGGAAAATGAGGATGGCTGGCAGGCCATGCTCTGAACATTTCTGCTAGGACAACCTCGCTTAACAGCCCTCTGTGGAATGAGGGAAGGTGACCAGGGGTCGGACAAAGGTGAGTGAGGGGCCTGCGGGGGTCTGGCCGTACTGACCGATAGAGATGCCCGATGAGGGTGGCCAGCGTGCGGCGGTTGACCCGGGGCAGGCAGCCGATCACTTCTCTGTACTTCTCCAGGCGCTGATTCTTCTGGGGCAGCTCTGGGGATGAGACAGAGGAAGGCTGGGAGAGTGGAGGCTGCGGTGGGAATTTCTTTGGGAAGATTGTGTCTCTGCCCTCCCCGCCCCCCTTGCTCTAAGCCAAGTCCCGGGATGATCCTCCTGAGGGGGGAATGCTGGTGGTGGGGACTGCCCCATCGCGCAGGGATTGGGGGGGGGGGGCTGGGGTGAGCCTCGGTTGCCCATGCGGAGTTCTGAGGAACCTAAGGCCTAAGGCGTACCGGCAGCCTCCCTCCAGCGAGGCAGCAACCGGGCCGAGGTCACAGGGTCGTCGAGCTCCCGAAAGAAGCGCTTGAGCGTGTCGGTGACGTCCTCCACAAAATGCTCCCCTGGTCGCAGCTTCACGGACCGGGCATCCCGCCGGAACTCAGCCAGGAGCCGCAGGCTGCGCGCACGGGCTCCCCCTTTCCGGTATACCCCCTCCAGCCGGAGCCCTGGGAATAGCCAGCATCTCTGCTTGCCACCGTCCAAAGACCACCCATCTCCCAGCCCACACCCTGCACATCCATCTGTGACCCTCCCCCCCCAGCATGCTGTGTGGTTGCTAGGGGCAGCGGGGCAGAGGGGCAGAGGGGCAGAAGTCTGTGCCTTGGTGGTGCTGCTGCTCAGGTCCTGCCCAGCTCACATCCTCAGAGAGGCCCACCCTGACCTCAGGATCACATATAGCACTCTTTCTCCTCGCTAATTCTATTTTAAATAGCACTGTGTGAAATCACATTTTATTTGTTTTCTTATTTATCACTCATCTCTCCCATAGTCTATAAGCTTCATGAAACCTTCCCTTGTTCACTGCTGTATCCCTAGTATCTGGCACATGGTAGCTGCTCAATAAATGCTTGCCGAATGAATGCAGAATGGAGCTACAGGAACCATGAGGGGTGAATATGAACCCTACACTCTCTCTCCAGAGCTTTTTCACTAAGCCCCAGCCCTAATCCCTCCTCAGAGAGGCTGAGAAGAGGGCAGGGGTCTGGGGTGGGGGTGGGGGCGGCAGTCACCGAATGAGATGCCCACACAGGTGTGGAGACTGTCCTTAGCCACTGCACTATTCCTTGTCCGTGGCTGGCAAGCATGACAATTTGTGGGTTCATGGATGTACTCTTTTTTTTTTTTTCTTTTTACTGCCCTCCTTAGTTTTCTGTGAATTTTCCTTCCAATGAGTGCAGCCTTCTAAAGAGGGCTGGCAGGGGACCTAGATTCTATTTGGTCCTTACTTAAGCTGGAGAATAAAGCAGAGACCAAAAACTCAAGAATTCTGGGAACAGTTGCAGAGCTGACCCTTTGGCCTGGAAAATCTCCCACTCAGAAAAATTTCTGCTCGAACCTTCAGGGATTTGCTGCACAGCTGGGCTCTTGCCTCATAGCTGCCTCTTCCTTGTTCTCCATGGCTTTGCATCTCCAGTCACATTCTCAGTGTCATACTCACCCTCCATGCCCATGCCCCAGTAACAGCCACCACCAAGTACTTGCTACCTGCCAGGCTCTGCACCAAATACCCTATATGTGCTATTGATTTAAGCCCCACAACTATACTGGAAAATTAGAACTGTTAGTATCCCCATTATACAGGTAAGGGAACTGAGGCTCAGAAAGGTGAAGCAGCCTGCCAAGGCGTAGCTGGTGTCAGGCTGCAGTGTCTGGAGGCAAAGCTCTCCCAAGTTGACCACAACCCTGGCTGTGCCCAAGTTCTCCACCCCCACGGCTCAGGAAGGGCCCAGACTCACTCACCATGCTGGGTGACAAAACTGATGCAGGCATCCACAATGATGGGGATGTCACCCCGGCTCATCTGCTGCTCCTGCAGTCCTGTGCCACCCCCTCCGGCCGCCCCCCCAATGGCCGCGTTCCACGCTGAGAAGTCCAGCCGGCCCTCCCCCTGCAGATACAGGGTCCTGAGACCCAAGAGATCTGGGTCAGAGCCAACTGCACAGGGTTCGCTGACTGAGGCCCAGAATCCCAGGGACCAGACTTCCCGGAGCCACCAGGAGGGGGCAGCAACACCCAACGCAGACAGGGCCCCTGAACTGAGGGAAGCTACTATGAGGAAGGGGGCAGGGGCCTAGCAGGCCGGGTGGAAGGTGTGGTAGCGATCCCATGGGAGGGCCAGCACTTACCTTCCTGTCTCTACCAGGACCAAATGTTCCTTCTTGTCTGGGGTGTCGGCTGCAGAGACCACACCTGGGAGGAAATCATGGGACGTTATCATCCCTGTAATCACAATGACTGCTAATTATTAAGTGCTTAAGGTATGCAGGGCCAGACTAGTAGCCTTGCAAACAAGGTTGCATTAAATCCTGTGAGTTAGGTATTACTATCACTACTGCACAGGAAACACACTGAAGCTCAGAGAGATTAAGTAACTCACTTCAGGTTATTTGCTATAAAATGGCAAAGCTGGCTCAAACCCAGGTCCCTTGTCTCCAATGCCCTAAAATGTCATTCAGCACTGTCTCTCTTTTGGGAGGAAAGCGACCATTGAGAGTGCCAGTCCCCAACCAGCAACTGACCCCAAGTAACAATCATAACAATAATATTTATAACATATTTTTTAAGCACTTACACAACATGCCTCCTGCCAAGTGTTTTACACACATTGCCTCATTTGAACTTCAACCATCTAAGGAAGGGCTTATAATTGTGCCCATTTTACAGATAAGGAAACTAAGGCACAGAGAGGTTAACTAACCTGTCCAAGGACACACAGCTAGGAAGTGACCAAGGTGGGATCTAAACCCTGGCAGTTTAACTCTAGAGCCTGTGCTTGAAACCACTCTGTTCAGCTGTTTCCCATGAGGACCCCCACACAGAAGGTTCACCTCCTCCCACTGACACCCCTTTTCCCTGGCCCTGCCCCTGCTCACTGATCTCCTGCAGCCGCCGCAGGTGCACCATGTCCTCGGGGGCTGGGGGGCCAGGGCCCGGTGCTGGACACAGGAAGAGGTGGTCACCACGGAGGAGGCCAAACCCAGCCAGCCAGAGGCCAGAGGCCAGGGCTGTATGGGAGGGGGATCGCAGCCAGAGCCGACCTAGCCGCTGCAGCCCAGGCCCCAGCAGCTGGTGACAGCTCAGTGGGGAGAACCACTGTAGGGAGAGAGAAGGAGGCCGGATGAGACAGGGTTGGGAGACAAATGAACTCTCATTTGTCTAGGGAGAGGCAGAGAAACGTATGAAGAGAACACAGTAAAAATGAATGACGAGTGATGGGGACAGAGCAAAGGAGAGACTCAAGAAGGAGACATGAGGAGATAGAGGAGGAAAGAGATTTGATTCAATTCCATTTGCTCCAGCCAATACAGATGAGATGCCTGCGCCTTTAACTTCGGTATGGGGTTAAGAAAGAGCAGGCGGCCTAAAAACTATAAACGAGGAACCATGAAATCCCACCCTGGGAAACTCAACCACCCTCCTGGGGCTTGGAGAGGCTTCATGGAGGAGGGAACCATTCGAGGTGGGCTTTAAAGCAGCTTCCCCAGTGTCTGTGGTAGACTAGGTTTTCTTTTAAAAAATTTTTATTCCAAAATGTCACTGACCAATACTTTTGAAAAAAAGTTTAAAATATAATACATAAATTACTAGAAAAGTGAAATGCAAAAACAAAGACACACAAAATACAAGATTCATCACATAAAATCATGCTGACCAATGCTATAAAGGATTCTAAACTCTTACTCGCAAGTTCTGGAATTATCCTGTCACGAGAATATAACAATCCATGGATCAGCATCATGGCACAGTCTTCAGCCCACACCCTGAGTGGTACTGCCTTAAAGGATGGGATAGATTTTTCCAAGTGTAGATAATAAGAGGAGACTTAGACCTGGCTGGAGGCAACAGCAAAGTCCTTGAAGGAGAACCAGAGAGGGAAACAGAGGCCAGAGATATTGAGCATTTCCAACAGGGGGTGCCCAGATACTGCAGAGATGACCTGGTGAGGTCAGAATATGGCTCTCAGATTTGGGAAAAGAGAAGTCCCTGGTGACCTGTAGGGAAGTGGCCTTGGGAGAATATAGACAAAGAAGGTAGCTGCAAAGGGTTAAGGAGGAACTGTGGCTGCCAGGGTATACCAATTTCTGAGAAATTGTCAGGAGGAGAAGAAGGGCGCCAGGGTGATGAGCTGAAGGTGGAAAAGCCCACGAGGCTAAACATCTTAAGACTCAAAGCCAAATCTGGAGTCTGACTACAGGGCCTGAACTTTTAATTCCAGGAAGAGGGTATAGCACGGAGAGATTGGATTATTTGGGACTGGAGAAGCTGGAACACGTGAAGGCAGCGTTGCTCTGAGCCTGCTGGAGAACCAGGGAGGGAGTGGGGGATGGAGACAGAGGCAGCTGCTCGTGGGAAGAGGCCACCACAGAGAGCACAATTTGGGCCTTGAGCCTTGGAGGCCTGATTTTTGGTCCTGTGTTCTGCTGCCTTCCACCTCTGTGACCTTGACAAGTGACTGCATAACCTCAGAGCCTCAGTCTCCTTACACGTAAGACGTTAATAACCCTTACTTCTGAGGGTCATTGTGAAAATTAAATGGGATATTGAGTGGACAGTGCTTAATACAGGACCTGGCACAGAATAAGCACTCAATCAGCCTTAGCTGTTAGTGGAAGTGGTGGAGCAGCTGCAGCAACGAGAGCGGACAGGATGGGACAGACGGGGTCAGAGAAGCCAAGTGCTGATGGGGAAGGGTCTCAGCTAGCTCACCTTGCCCACGGCACTGGTCCAGGCCTCCAGACTGTCAGCTCCATCTGTCGCAAAATGCTGGATCCTCCCCCCAGTGAGGATGAGCTCAAAGGAAAAGGGGAACCTGGAGAGGTGAGGTCAGGAAGGAAAACGGGGACCCAAGAGGGGTTGTCAGGTTGGGGATGGGGAAGGGGGAAAAGGGAGCTCGGTGTTAGTGAGCATGAGGGGCTGTTACCTGTCGAGGTCACTTGGATCAGAGGGTGGGGGGCTCACACCCAGACAGACAACATCCTGGGGCTGGATGAGGCTGAGGGGTTCGGAGCTGCATTCTGATGCAAACATTTCCAGAGCCGCTCCCAGCACGCACCAGAGTCGGTGGGGAGCTAGGAGGGAGACAGGCAGTTGGGGACAGCAGACGACTGCCTCCACTGTCACAGTTTCCATTTATCAGATATTTATTCTGTAACAAGCCCTCTGCCTACGTATGCTTCCAAGTCATCTTTGTAACAACGCTATGAGGTAGGTATTTATTATCAGCCCTATTTCACAGATGGGGAAACTGAGGCTCAGAGTTTGAGTACTGCCCAAGTTGCACAGATAATGTTATGGTTTGAATCATGTCCCTCAAAAAGACAATGTTCAAGCCCTAACCCCAGTCCTTGGGTGTGAATCCATTGGTAAACAGGATTTTGAGGATGGTATTAGTTAAGGTGAGGTCAAACTGAGTCAGAATGGGCTTAATCCAATAGGACTGGAGTCCATCCACACAATGTAGGCTGTGGTAGTTAGGTTCAGGTGTCAACTTGGCCAGGTGATGGTGCCCAGTTGTTCTGTTGCTGTGGATTAAATCATTAACATGTGAAATTCTTCTATGGCTGATTACATCTGTGCCAGCTAAGGGGGAGTGCCTTCCACAATGTGTCAAATTTTAATTTGATCAGCTGGAGGTTTAAAAGGGAGTCAAAAGAAAGAGAAGGCGCTCAGCCCAGCACCATGCAACTCAGAGAACCTCAGATCCAGACTTTTGGAAAGGAACTGCCCCAGGGAAAGCCATTTGAACCCAGAAGCCCAGGAGAAGTTGTTGTGTACCTTCCCAAATCAGTAAATTTGTAACAAAATAAATCCCCTTTACAAAAGCCAATCCATCTCAGGTGTATTGCATTCCAGAAACCTTAGCAAATGAAAACATTTCAGAACCAGAAGTGGAGTGCTGCTGCCTTTGCAAATACCAAATATGTTGCAATGATTTTTACATAGATAAGGAGAGGATTTTAGAAGAATTGTGAGGCGCTTGATAGAGAAAGCCTAGATTGCTCTGACGAGACTATCGGTAGAAATATAGATTCTAAAGACACTTCCATTGCAGATTGGAAGGTGGGTGACCCTCGTTTTGAAGTGGCAGAGTTTGGCAAAATTGAATCCTGGTGCTGGATGGAAGGGAGAATTTAAATGTGATGATGTTGGATAATTGGCTGAGGAAATTTCCAAGTTAAATGTGGAGGATGCAGTCTGGTTTCTCCTTGTAGCTTACAGTAAAATGCAACAAGAAAGGGACAGGCTGAGGACTGAATCTTGGGTGCAAAGAAACCAGAAATTCATGGTCTGGAAAATTCTAGGCTTCCAGAAAGTGATACCCCAGAGAACTGTGCCCTACATGAGGATTTAACCATATACGGAAACAGTCAGTCATTACAAGACAAGCAAGGATTGGAGATGGAGTTATCCAGAAAGGATTTATGGAGGTCTTATTGTCTGATGGCTTCAATCCCTGTGTGCAGCATACCAAATCAGCAAATTTTTTGTGAGACCTGTATGAATGGAACCACAGCCAGTGTGAACTAAAAGGGACAGAAAAGGGACAAATTAAAGGAAGAATGGCCTCAGAGACAGAGCCATGGAAGTTAAGGTCTGAAGCTAAAAGACCTTGGGCCATAAGAGCAGATCTACCTGTGCACGTGGAAGGCGGTGAATTTGCCCTGGAGGTAGGGGGTGGGCCTTCCACCCCGATTTCAGGAAGAGCTCTGGTGTGCTCTGGTGTCCCAAGCCTTGGAGAGGGTAGAGCATATCCCCAGGGATTGGAGGGAGCCTGGCTACCACCCCATTGTTTTACAGGGGTAGAGCATGTACCCCAGAGATGGCTGAGAATCTGGGGGACACCCAGATGTTTGAGGAGGGTGGGACTAAGAAAAAGGGGGTCTCCCCAATGTTGCAACCCTCATCCCAGTGTTTGGAGCGAACAGGGCTATTGCATAGGCCCTTGGAAAGGGTGGGGCTGCCACTTTCTAAAGCCCTGAGGCTTTGAAATCTAATGTAGTTTGTCCTGCAGGTTTTCAGAATTGTTTAGGTCCAGTGACCCCTGTTTTCTTTAAAATTTCTCCCTATGGCAATGGGATTGTTTATCTTATGACTGTTCCTTCTTCGATATGAGAAGCAGATAACATGCTTTAAGTTTACAGGTCCACAGCCAGAGAAGAATTTTAAGATAGACCATGATGTAACTGTATTTGTGTTGTTACTGAAACGATTTAAGGCTTTTGTGATATTGTGATGAAATGGATGTATTTTGTATATGGAAAGATTTAGTACATTGTATGTAGAACAAATGAGCATTGTTAGGTGGAAAAATATGCCTGTTATTGTTTCCTATTTGGAGAGTAAGTATGGCACAAGGTGATGTGTATAGTTGCCAACTTGACAAGGGATAGACTCTATAATAGTCAGGTTCAAGTGTCAAGTTGGCCAAGTGATGGTGTCCAGTTGTTATGTTGCTGTGGACTTAAATCACCCTCATGTAGGAAATTCATCTGTGTCTGATTACATCTGTGGTTGGCTACGGGGAGTGCCTTCCGCAATGAGTGATGTTTTAATTTGATCAGCTGGAGGAGGAGTCAGAAGAGAGAAGCTCAGCTCAGCACAATGCAGCTCAGAACTCAGAGCGCTCAGACTCAGACATTTGGAGATGCAGAAAAGAACTGCCCCGAGGGAAGCTATTTGAACCCAGAAGCCAGGAGAGAAGCCCAGCAGAAGTCACTGTGTGCCTTCCCAAATCAGTAAATTTGTAACTAAGCAAACCCCTTTATAAAAGCCAATCCATCTCAGGTATATTGCATTCCAGCAGCCTCAGCAATCTAAAATAGAGGCAGAGATTGAGTTATGGGTTGCTGGAAGCCACCACCAGAACACTGCAGATTTTGGAGAAAGCGTAGTCCTGCTGACACCTTCATTTTGGGTTGCTAGCCTCCAAAAATGGGAGACAGTACATTTGTGTTGTTTAAGCCAGCCAGTCTGCTACAGCAACTCTGGCTAATGAAGACAAGTAGGAAGTAGTGTTGCTGGGATTTGACCCAGTCTGACTTTAAAGCATAGCCTCTTAATGATCACCCAGTGCTGTCACCTGGTGTGGCCCCTTCTCGCCCTCAGCACCCCAGCCCACTCCAGGACGTGGCCCCACTTTCCCGCCCCAGCCCTCCCCTCCCTGCCCCTCTGCGGCACACTCACACCCACCCCCGTTTCTGCCCCTGTCTCCTCCCAGCCCTCGCCTTCCTACTCACCATCCCGGCCCCGGCGAGGGGGTGGGAGTCCAGCTTTGTTGCTGATGGGACCACAGTAGAGAAAGCCGCTATACGTGGCAGGTACCACTACCTCGTTGTACACCCCAGGGGAGGGATCTGCATCGGAAAATAAAAGTGGTCAGATCAAGCCAGTGCAAGGGGGTGCCCTGACCCCCTTAGGGACAAGGAGCGAATGGAGGAAGACGGTGGGACCCAAGTCCCCTGGCAGCATGGGCAAGCAGAGCCGGGGGGACGAGAGCATAGGCCATCCTGTAAGTACCTCAGCACCTCCTGGCCCGAGCCCTAGACACCAGCACCGCCAAGCTGCCTGGGTCTATGAGATCAGCCTGACTCTAAGACCTGGTCTAAGGGGTGACCAGCTGACACCTGGATCATCCATCCCCACCCCCAGGTGGGGGCATCCTCAGTCATCTTGTGGAAGGAAACAGGCCCTGGAGGATCTCAGGGGTTGAAGAACAGCCCAGGGTGGGACATTGTAACATGAGTGCCCATCCCCACCCTAGAAGAACCAAGGTACAAGTCAGAGCTGAGAATTCCTGGGGGGAGAGACAGGAGGTACCTGGGGGCTGACCTGGGGACACGAGGCCTGGGAAGCTGCCATCCAGTGCAGAGGGGGACCAGGACTCCTCCTCCCCCTCGGACGCCTCCGCACAGAGGAGCTGGGTCATGTGCTTCAGCAGGCTGGGCCCTGCCACAGCGATGCACAGAGCCTGCAGCAGGAAGGGCCTCTGTCAGCCCCCGCCCCACCTGAGGGCCCAGGGGACAGTCATCCAGTCACCAAAACAGCCCCCAGCCGCCCAGTGCCGGCACCCCCTACCTGGAGAAGCTGGCCATGATCTGGGTACTGAGGGTGGGGCTTCCGGAAGAGACCCAGCCGGTACTTTCGGGAGATGAACTCTCCCCGGGGGCCGGGGGGCGCATCTGGATGCAGCCCCTCACCTGGGGGTAGCGCCCCTGCCCAGAAGCGGTTGGCACGATCGTTGCCCAGGACAATGAACAACTGCAGGATGACAAGGGGCAAAGGTGAGTGACGGGAACTCAAGAGTCCCCAGACAACCTACTGCCCTGGCCTCAGGCTGGGCCCAAGGCCTTTCCTCGAACGCTCCCCTCCCACCCCTCCCACCTGCTCGTTCTCCAGCCGCCTTACCTGCACGATCTCGTTACTCCAGACGCTGGTGTCCAGCTTCAGGCTCTGCACCTTGGAGATTCCGGAACCCAGGGCCCGGTGCTGTCCTACCAGGGTGTAAGGGCACGGGGCATGGGCAGACCCTGAGCCCCCCTGCCCAGCACCCCTTGCTCCCCACCCCATTTCCATTTGAAAGCCAACCCTCACCTGCACACTGCTTGCAGATGACCACCCCCAGGTTGACAGCGGCCCAGTCCGGCC
The DNA here is from genome assembly GCF_023851605.1 of Tamandua tetradactyla. Taxonomy (NCBI): domain Eukaryota; kingdom Metazoa; phylum Chordata; class Mammalia; order Pilosa; family Myrmecophagidae; genus Tamandua; species Tamandua tetradactyla. The sequence goes on from NC_135346.1 coordinate 21,805,222, forward strand.
GGGAGGCCCCACAGTCCGCACAGTGCCGGTTGGCCCGATTGGACCAGATCTTCTCAGCCACCTCGTAGTCAGACAGGGTCTCGGTTACTGCTTCCTGCAGGGCGGCCGCCCAGCTCTGCCGAGCCCCCCCAGATTCGGCTGTGAAGCTGAGGGGTGGACAGCCAGTCCGTGGGCGTGGTCCCCCACCCCCAACCTGTCCCATCCCACTGGCCATTCCTGTAGGAGCCACCACAGGCCACATCTTGGCCAGCCAGGCCCTCTAGTCTCTCCTGCCCCTACCCGCTCAGGTCCCATCAGTGCACTCTGCTAACGTTTTGCCGAGGGGGCCTCCAGCCCTCTGCACCCCCGTACCTCCCCCCAACTCCTATCTCCCAGCTGCACCTCCACCCCCACCAGCCTGGGCCCTACCTGAAGCAGTGGTGGGGCGTGAGCAGGTCGAAGCTGCGACTCTTGGTCTCCCGGACGCTGCAGCCCTGCAGATCGATGAAGCAGATCCCGATGCCCAGAGAGAAGGCCTGGTGGGGGCAGGCACAGTGAGGAGCAGGCTAGGCTGTGCCAGGCCCCCGCCCTGGCCCGGCCCTCCTCACCTGCTCACTCTTATACAGTGCCAGCTCTCCAGGGCTCAAGGCAGCAAACACCTTGGCCTTGTGTCCACGCAGCTCCAGCATGCCCGTGCGGAGGGGTCGCGGTGGCTGGGGAGGCCGGGGGTGGCCCAGGAGGCGCTGCTCCTTCAGGCAGGATTGCAGTGTGGAGCACCAGGTGTTGCGCTGGGCTGGTGGGTGGCAGGGAGCAGGCAGGTCAGTGGGCTTTGTGTTCCCACCAACCCTGCCCCGAGCCCGGGGGACCCTGGGCCTCACCCTCGCTCTCTGCGCGGAACACGAACACCCTCTGGCCAGTGATGACCTGGAACTTGTTGTCCTTGTTGCTGCGGGTCATCTCGATGGCGGTCAGGGGGATTACACCCTTGGAGAAGGGGTCCTGGAGGGAGAGCCCAGTGACCCATGGTGAGAGGGTGCACTAGCCCTGGGGTCCAGCACCAACTTCCATGAGATCAGCACTCAAGCAGTGGGGACAGCCAGCAAACGGAGCTACTTTAAACACGGACCTCAAGCGTGTGGCACCGCCAGCCTCACCATGGTTCCCCTCATCCCCATCCGGAGCCTCGCTCAACCTCCCTCTCCCCAGCCTCCATGGGCCATTTCCCTGACCCCACCTTGTCACTGCCAAAGTACATCAGACTCCTCCCGTTGAACTGCACAAAGCGTCTCTGGAAGACGTAGTTTCTGGGGAAGGGAGGGGCCGAGGTCAGGGAGTGTTGGGGTTGCATCCCCGGGTGGGCCAGGGGTTCTGTGCGCTCCTGGCCCTCGACCCACCTCTGCCTCCCAGCTTCCCTCCCCTCCCTGCCCTTCCCCGCAGCCCCACCCCTGAGGGGACAGCTTGTCTAGCCAGCCACTGAGCAGGGGCGTGGGACGGTCTGCCATGGAGGAGAAGCTGGCGTAGGGCGAAATGAGGTCGTCACTCGTCTCCTCCGTGTCCAGGGCGGCCAGCGAGGGGGTAGAGTCCCCAGGCAGCTCGAGGCTGGCATAGCCGGGGTCCTCCCGCGCCTCCAGATCCTGTCGGCTGAGCCTTGTGGGGGCCAAGAGAGGGAGGAACTGACATGAGACAACCTCAGTGCCCTGACACCCTCTTGGTAACTTGACCCGCCCCGTGCACTGACATGAATGCCTGGCAGGTTACGGGTCTGCTTTTCACACACGGAGGCTGGGAACCCAAAAGATAAGCACGGAGCTTCTTCCCTGGGCGCCTCGAGTTTTTTATGGGGAAAATTTCAGTTCCTCTCCTCTGCCATTAGTGCGGCTTGGGTGGGAAGCTGGGGAAGGCTCCGTGGGGACGGGCCGGACCCTGCTGAGGCTGCCATACCTAGTGGATAAGGTCTTATTGATCTTATTGATCTTTTTTTCCCAAAATGGCTTGATCTCCTCTTCCTGCACCAAGTCCTTATCAGCTCTCACTGGGCTGATGAAAACTGCCTAACTGGTCACCAGCTTCCAGCCCTGCCCTCCCTCCCAGTCATTTTACCCGCCACTCTAAATCCTTCTATAGTTTCCAGTTTGCACTTAAAATGCATCCAGTTTCTTACCATGGCCTGCAAGGCCACGCACAGCGAGACCGACGGCCACTCCCCCGGCCTCATCTCAGGCCGCCCTGCCCTGGCTTACACAGTCCAGACACATCCTCTCTCCAGCCACAAAACATGCTGTTCTCTACCTAGAACACGCTTCCCTGGGCTGCCTTCTCTCATCCTTTGGGTCTTGGCTTATGTCATTTTCTCAAAAACGCATTCCATAGCCATCCTGACAGCTGCCTCTAGTGTCCTCGATCACCATGCAGCGGTTCTCAAGCCTGGCAGCACAGAATCACAGGAGCAACTTTAACAGATAGTACTACATGGACCTCATTTTAGACCATTTACATTTTAATCTCTGTGATGGGGCCCAGGCATCTGTGTTTTTCAAAGTGCAGCTAAAGCTGAGAACCTCGGCTCTGTCCTAGATGTTTCCCACCTCGCTGAGAAAATTCAAGCCATCAGAAGAGAATCCCCAGACTGCCCAATTTCACCTGCAGACGCTGCCTCCCTCCTGTCACTATACACACTCCTACCCAAAGCCAGCCCCTCCGCTCATGCACTTGATCCTACCCCCTTGAACCCACACTGGGCACGGCTCCAGAACCTCTCCCCTCTCTCTCCTACATCAGCTAATTTTCCCCCTCTCTGGGATCACTCCTGTTTGCCTACACACATCGGTAACACCCCATCCTATCATTTCTATTCTCAACCATCACTCCAATCCTCTGCTCTCCTTCACAGAGAAACTCCTCAAAACATTGTCTAAATCGGGTAGCCTGCAATACTTGCGGTCAAGGAGAGAGAGGGATAGGGGCTGTGGGATGCATGTTTTTTTTCTTTTTTCTCTTTATTTTTCTGGAGTGATGCAAATGTTCTAAAAATGATTATGGTGATGAATTTTTTTTTTTAATCAAAAATAAAAACATCGTCTATTCTATTTGGGCCGATGGAAAAGTTTTGGGAGTGAATGGCAGTGGAGGGAGCACAACACTGTGAATGCAATTAGTGGCACTGAATTATATATTTGGATGTTAAAAGGGGAAATTATAGGTTGTATATATGTTACTAGAATACAAATTATAAAAAAAACCATAGGACTGTACAACACACTGACCCCTCTGTGAGTGATGGACTATATAGTAAATGGTACAATTACAAACATGCTCTCTCATGAATCGTAACTAACGATACTGGAGGACAACAGAGCTCCACTCTCAGTCTTCCACTCTCTATATATTCGCTCACAGCTATACATACGCATCTGTACGCTGACAACTCCCTAATTTAGATCTAAAACTCAGACCTCTAAAAGTATATCCAATAGCCTATTTGTCACCTCTTCTTGAACGTATAATACCCACTTCAAATTCAGCAACTCCGGGAACTTTCAGTTGCTCACACCAGTACTGTCCAAAAGAAGTCAATGCAAGCCACATATGTAATTTTAAATGTTCTAGTAGCCACGTGAAAAATAAATAAAAAGAAACAGGTAAAGTTAATTTTAATAATGTCTTTTATTTAACCCAATATATCCAAAACATCAACATTTTAGTATGTAATCAATATACAGATTATTAAGATAGTGTACATGTTTTTGGGGGAACTAGGAATCTGAAATCTGGCACGTGCTTACACTAACAGCACATCTCAATTCAGATCAGCCCTACCTCAGGCACTCGGTATTACACGTGGCTAGTCACTACGTATTGGACAGCGCAGGCTCAGACTGAAACCCTCGAAGCCATCCTTGGCGGCTCTTCCTCTCACATCCCACATTCAATTTGACAGTTTGCCTTCAACGTATAACTCAAATCCAACCACTTTTCACCACCTCCACTACCATCAACCTCATCTGACGTTTCTCACCTGGATTACTGCCATAGCCTCCTGCACTGGTCTCTCTGCTTCTGCTTTTGCCCTCTGTAGCCTATTCCCAACACAGCAGCCAGAGGGGTCCTTTAAAAATGTTAAGTCAACCCCCACACACACACCCCCAACGGCTTCCCATTTCACTCAGAGTAAAGGTGCAAGCCCTAGCGGTAGGTCCTACCGACCTACCCCTTTTACCTCTGACACCGTAGGACCTACCCCTTTTACCTCTGACACCGTCTTCTCCCCCCAACCCCTGTCCCCACACGGCCCCAGCCGCACTTCTCCCCCCACCCTCCAGGCATACCTCCTTGAAGTCTCTCTTGTGGCCATTCCCCCCTGCCTGGAACATTCTTCCCCCAGATAGCTTCATGACTAACTCTCTCCCCTTCTTCACATTTTTGCTCAAATGTCATTTTCTGAACATTCTGACAACTCTCATGAGAAACTGTAGTCCCTCGCCTCGGCATTCACCCCTGCTCCTTCCCTTATCTATTTCCTTCCACGGCACTTAACACCTCTGAACATTCCGTGTAACTCACTTACCATGTTTATTATTCATTGACCATCTCCTCAGAAGGGCAGGGAAACTTACTCACTACTCTATTCCCCACATCTACAACATCTGGCATGCTATAGGTGCTCCATTAATAATTCTTGAATAAAAGAACACAAGGGATGTCTCCCAATTTTTAATCATATTTCCCTTTGTCTGTCTACTTGTTTTATTTCCTGCCTGCCCCTCTGAGCCACAAGCTCTCCGAGGAGAGGACCACATCAGTTCCATTCATCCTGAACCCTCAGTGCCCGGCTGGCACACAGCGGACGCACGTGCACATGCTAGAATGACCTGACACTTGGCCGCCACCAGCTCACCTGCCCCTCAGCTTCCCCGCCTCCTCCCATCACCACCCTACTCGGCACTCACCTCTGTTCAACCCTGTCCTGACAAACTCCTCGGCCCTCTCTTCTGTCGGGGGGCCCCGGAGTCCCCACAGGCTGGACTCCATAGTACAGGCAACCAGGGTCCATGATGTGCACTGGCAGGAGGGGAGTGGGGAGCAGAGAGAAGAAAGGAGTCAGGTAGGAGCGTCTGAGGTCTCAGAGGGCACTGTCCCTTTCCCCATAACCCATGATAGGGCCTGCCTACCTGTGCCTGTTGTGGGCCTGAGGGAAGGGGTGGGGGCAGCAGCCGGGGAGCTGTCTGGGGCCCTGAGGGAAGGGCCTGTTGGTTATTAAGAGAGAGGGGAGGAAGGACAAGCCCTCATGGCCCACTGTCCCCCCCCCCCCGCCCGCTCCCACGCCCGCACTGGATCCCGCGTTGGATCCCAACCCCACTCACGTGTCCTGAGCTGCCTGTGACCCTCCTCGTAAGTCCAGGCCGAAGTAGATGGCATTAGGCATCATCTCCACAGTGTCCAAGGCTGCAGGCTGCTCAGAGGAGGAGGTGGGGGAAAGAGGGGTTCTCGGGCTGGACTCCGGGCTCCTGGACACCTCTGGCTGCTGAAGAGCTGGGCTCAGCCCAGACCTCTGGGTGGTGGCAGGGCCACTCATCCCGCCAAACACTGTTCTGGGCTTGGGCACAGGCTTGGAGGGCTGGGCCTTGGGGGCTGGGGTGGGGAATGGCTCCATGGCACTGTGTGATTGGGGAACCTGGAGGCGCCCTGCAGCGTCCACCTGAAGCAGGCGCAGGATGCGTTTCCGGTGCCCGGTGGCGCTGATGCCCAACTGCCTCAGCTCCTCATGGCCCAGGCCCCGGGCTGCACCCGCTGTAGCCAGACCGTGTCGCCGGAACGTGTCTGCATACTGCTCCAGGTGCACCGTGGCCAGCCACACAGCGATGTCCAGGTCCTGAGGAGCAGCCATGGGGGCTCAGGCCATTGCTGGGGGGAGGGGCAGGGTGAAGGGAGGGCTTAGGCTGAGGTTCCCCCTCCCTGCCCCAAAATCTATGAGGCCTGGGCAAGGGGTACCAGACCCCAGTTTCCATCCAAAGAAAAACGCCCAAAGGTCTGAGATCTGGAGGCACAGCCATCCTAGAACACCAGGAGAAGCCCTTCATTGGCAGGTGAGGAAACTGAGGCCCAGAGAGAGGCTTGCCCCAGGCTCGCAGCACGTGGCCGCAGTGTTGGCCCCAGGCTCCTGACCCACTCTAGAACTAGGTCAAAATTCTACCCCTGCATGGCAGAGGACAAGAGGCTTGAGTCCCAAGGGAAGAGGAGGGAGATGGGTGGGCTGGTGGAGAGGACAGGGCCACTGATGGGGCCTGATATGATGGTGGCATAGGTTTTGCAGGCTGGGCAGGAGGACGGAGGGAGACTCCACTCCCACCGGTTTCCAGAATTGCCCTACATGCTGGGCCATCCTTATCCTGGTCATTCCCAGTCCCTCCTCCCCTTCCACCTATTGTCTCTGCTCAGACTTCCTTCCTGTGCCTCCAGCCCTGGCCGCCCCCACATCCTGCCTGCCCTGGTCAGGCTGTCCAGAGAGCCCTAAGCAGTCGCAACGTGTGGGGTCCCAGCCCTGGTCAGAGGGCACCCGGGGAGAATGGGGTGGAGAACTGGGTCAGGGAGATGAGGCACCAGAGACCAGGGGTGCTCCAGGGTTTGGGGGGTTTTCTCCACTCTAGGCCCATCCGCAACAAGCACACGCATAAGCATGCGCGCACACGCATAAGCATGCGCGCACACACGTGAGCACAGCAGTGTGAAATGACATCCCCATGCCTCTGCCTTCCCCAAGCTTTCCTTTTCTGAACCGTCTTTTTGTCTGCCCACGCCCCTACGCTCAGCTCTGGTCCATTCTGCCAGCCTGACCCCGCTCTACTCCCTGGAACAATGTTTGACTCTGTCTTCCCTGACTTTTATCTCTGCCCTGGGACTGTCTCTACTCCACTCCGTCTCCGTCTCGCTCTTTATCTCCAAGTTTCTGTCTTTATCTCCAAATCCATCTTTGTCCCTCTCCCTGTCCCACTCCGTTTTGCTCTCTGTCATTAAGCCTGTCTTGCCTCAGTCTCCAATTCCTACTAGATCTTTAGTTGAATCAGTGTCTCTGGCTTCTCCATCCAACCCCTTCTTCTCAGCTCCATCCGACTCTGAGTGTCTCTGCCTGCAGGGTTCTCCGGTTTTGCTCACACTCGGTCGCTCGCCGAGGCTCCCCTCCGTCGCAGCATCAGCCCCGGCCCCATCCCCTGACTCAGGGTCCAGTTTCCCGGTGACTCAGGCCCGGCCGAGGGCACGCGACCGGGGAGCAGGAGGTGCGCGGCTGCCGGAGTGCGTGGACGAGCCGGGCGGCGCGGGGCAGCGCGGGCGGCGGGCGCGAGGGAGGGGGCGAGGGGGGAGGGGGCAGAGGCCGGGCGACAGGAGGGAGGGCGGGCCGCGGCGGGGAGGGCGAGGGGGAAGTACCGCGGGCACACTGGGGGCCTGGGATCCCTCGAAGGCCTTGGGAGAGGTGACGGGGAGGAGTCTGGGAAGTAGGGGCCCGGGGGGCGCGGGGGACCTCACCTCACTGTGCGGCCGCCGTCCGCTCCCGGGTGCCCGCGGCGCGGTCCGAGGCTCAGTGTGGGTCCGCGCCGGCCCCGCCTCCGCCCAGCGCTCCCCCGCCCCGCCCCGCCCCGCCCGCCGGGTTCCGTCCGCGGGGCCCCGGCTACTCCTTGTGCAAGCGGCGGCCTTCGGAAGGTCTGCGCTCCTTACCCAACCGTCGCGCTTATCTCCGGCCCTGCCCCGCTCTGCCTGCTCGGGGATCCAGAGAAGGGCCGGAACACGGCTGGGGGCAGACACTCCCCGGCAGTGACCAGGACGGAGAGAGCCCAGACGCGGGCGGGGGCGGGACCCCAGCAGAAACCTAAAACGCGAGAGCGCATCCCTCTGCGGCGCCCACACGCTCCCAGTTCTGCCAAATGGAGGTGGGAGCCTAAGCCCCATGGGCACCTCTTTCACGCCCAGCAGGGTGGCTGGATGCTCGCACTCGGTTTAATGGAGGACAGAAGCTGGGGGGGTCGGAAGTCATGGACAGCCACGGCTTTCCAAGCTGGGGAGCCTCTCTCAGGAGCTCAGTGTTTTGGGCTGGGGAAAAAGAAGCCTCTAGCTGCTTCTCCCTCCCCAGCATCCCGCCTAGGTTTCTTCCTAAGGTTGAAGGTCAACAAGGCATCACCCCTTCCCCAAATCAGGGTTTGGGGTGCCTTTCTGGGGATACGGTGACTAAGCAAGCGACCATTTCATTCTTTCTCCCTAAACCTAAAACTGCAAAGAGTGGAGGGTGGGTGGGATGGGAGCAGAGGCAGGACGGGAGAAACAGCTCCTCTACCTCTGCCCCTCCGTGTTGCCAGCGGGAGTTCCAGCCCTGGAGCCCCGTCCCCCAGGGCCTGAGGCATTTCCCTCTCTAAGCTGGGCTGGGGCTGAGCTCAGTGGTGTTGGGGGAGGGGGTCGCTGGCCGCCTGTGTTTTCCTGTTTGTATGAGAGGAAGTTGGCTGTGAGTCAGCAGAGGCAGGAACTGTCAGTAACTAGGGGAAGACCCCTTCCACTGGGGAAGGAGAGGGGAGGGTGGGGAAGTGGTTCCCATCTCTCCCAACTGCCCCAGCTGGGGGTGGAACTGTCATCTCCAGCCTCCTGGAGCCCATTTCCCCAGGGCCTTCCTTTTGAGAGACTGATAATAATAAAAATGGCCATAATAATGGCTACCAGTTTTTGAGAGCTGACTATGTTCCCGGTCCTGTGCAAACATCACTTTGTAAACTACAATTAATCCTTACAACAATTAATTCTCAAACAGGGAATCTTGATTAAATATATATATGCATATATATTCTCTCTAGCCTCCAGTGTTCTGGAACAGCTAGAAGGAAAAAAATCTGAGATGGTGGTATGGTAGCCCATGGCAAAATCTGGGATCTGTTTTGTAACTACTTGTCGAAGAATCCTTTGAAAATTATTAACTTTTTAAATTGTATAACATATCTACAGAGCAAAGAATTATTTCTTGTTTTTCTTTCTTGGCTTTGTAGATATGTTATACAATTTAAAAAGTTAAAAAAAAAAAAAAAAAGATAGGGAATCTTATTTTACAGATGAAACTCAGAGCCGTAAGTAACTTACCCAAGGCTCAGCCGCTAGTAAGTAGCCAATTCCCCAAGCCCACACTCTTGACTCAAGCTCTCCATGGAGCTGGCCATAAGAATCCTCCTCACAATCTTCAGCTCTAAGAGAGAAGTGGACCAAGAGCCCCTGCTGCTCCTCTCTGAAATCCGTCAGCTCTGCTCTAAGGAGAGCCAAGATCCTAAGGCAGATCGGCTCCTGGGAGGTAGGCGACGCCCCTGACAGCTGACTTTAGCTCAAGAAGTCCCCCCAGGCCTGGCTGAACTTTCCGTCCACTGCCTGGAAGTCTGGACACAACTCCTCTGCATCCCTTCTCTCTCTTCTTCTGTAGGGGTCAGACCTGCATTGCCGTCTGAAGACTCGGCCAGCCCCAGCTCCCACCTCGTTTCCTCTCAGGGACATTTCCCCTCATAAAATCCTAGCACATTTGATTCCGCCTGAGTATCTGCTTCTTGGAGGACCCAAGCTAAGGAAGCAATAGAGGACAGTAGTAAGGGACTGTACAGGGTGCAGAGTGGTCACGGAGATGGGTGCTGTGGGACTGCTGGCCAGAGGCCAGACTCGGGTGTTTTTAACATTTTGTGTGTCATATTCCCCTTTGGCAATTGATTCCATCACAAGATAATTTGTTTTGCTTTGTTTTTATACTGTAAAAATAATAAATGCTCTTATTTCTGTAAGATAGAATTCCAAGAAGGATTGCTGAATCGTGGAATATACATTTTTAATTCTAATAGATTCTGCTAGACTGCTTCCCCCCAAATTAATTTATACTCCCACCAGCAATTTTCATTACCATCAGCAGTGTATAAGATCACCTATTTCTCCCTGGCTCTCATCAGTTTGGGATGTTATACTGAAACAAACTAGAAAAATGAAAAAGACAAAAAAATTTAAACGACTGCATTTCCCTGTCTGCTGGTGAGGTTGAACACCTTTTCATGACTTAATTTGCTGTTACTACAACAGTTATGCTCATTTTTAATTCATGGACTATATCCTGCAATGCTTTGCAAATGCGACTGTCTTAACATGTCTTTGGTGACAAGTGTGTCTGTGTGTGTGTGTGTGTGTGTATACACATACACCCTCCCACACATAACACACGAGTGAGAAAAATACCATGTAGCAAAATGTTAATCGGTGGCTCCAGGTTATGATATATACATGTTCATTTTATTATTTGAACTTGTCTGAGGCTTGAAAATTTTTCAAAGTAAAATGTGGAAGGAAAGACAGCCTATTCAGTGGCTAATGAGAGATATCTGGTTTTCTCAGAGTGGGGTTGTAAGCTTCTTTGCACATCATTATGTATGCCCCCTAAGTTTCAGCTTCCTGCTTTCCTGGCTCCTAATTTGTGGAGTGAATTAAACTTCGCCATCACCTGTGTCTTCTGCCACCCGTGAGCTAGACACAAGTAGGTACTCAAAGCCTCACGTGTCTTCTCTAATAGATGAGCCTTTCTTTTCAGAGTAACGTGTGTTACAACTTTTTATTGTGAAATATAACATAAATACAAAAAAGCAATAAATTTCAAAGTACATTGTAACACATAGCTGTAGAACTGATTTCAGAATATGGGCCACTGTTCCCTAATTTTAGGTTTTTCCTTCTAGCTGCTCCAAAACACTGGAGACTAAAAGACATATCAGTATAATGATTCTGCAGTCATACTCATTTGTTAAATCCTGTCTTCTCTGTTATAACTCCACCTTCTCCTTTGATACTTCTCCCAAACCTTAGGGATATTTGGGCTTTGCCCTTTCTAACTTTCTCACGTTGAAAAGGGCTGTCGATAATATAGGATAGAGGGATGGGATTCGCTGATATCCTGGAGAGGCTGGCCCCTCTGGGTTTCAGGACTTAGCTGGCCTAGGAACCCATCTGGAGGTTGTAGGTTTCTGGAAAGTAATTACAGTGCATGAAACTTTTTGTAACATCTCAGATAAAGCCCTCGGTGTTCTTTAGGGTTGACCGGAATGGTTTTGGCTCGGGTGTGGCAAACCATGGAAATTAGCAATATCTAGCTGAAGCTAGAGTAAGAGTGGCCTCCAGTATAGCCTCTGGACTCTATTTGAACTCTCTCAGCCACTGATGCCTTATTTGTTACATTTCTTTTCCCCTTTTGGTCAGGAAGGCATTGTCCATCCCATGGTGCAGACTAATGTTTTAAAATGCTTAAAATAAAATATATAGAATTACAAAGGAAACCCATTTTACAGTATTACAGCTATAAAATGCTTTATATGTGCTTCTTTATTAATGCTTTAAATAACAAGATCTAATGGTAGGTTGATACCTCACATAATTTTGAAGTAGTGATGAGTGTGAATGATGTTTAAAGTAGCTGCAGCACTGTACTGTAATATGTTATGAAAATACACGTGATTTCTATTGGTGACAACACCATAATTATAGTTAATATGACTTGTTTGTTGCTACAATCATAATTTTAAAAAATGCTAAATTTCAGCTAGAAGTTAGTGAAACTAGCGTAATTTGTTTTTTCCCATCCCACTTCATGGGCCTCAGGTTAAAGATACCAGGGCCAGAGGTCAGGGCAGAGCCACGGAGAGGGGCCCTGGCTTCCTCCCGCAGACCCCGCTTCCCCTCTGCGGCTCAGCCATCTGGGGTGGATGGAGGCCTCTGTCCCTTGGGTGCACCTTCCATCTCTCTTTTCAGTTTCTCCTCTGTCTGTCTCTGTTTCTCTTTCTTTCTCTGGGGCTCTATTTCTGTCTGTCTTCCTATTTCTGTCTTTTTTTTTTTTTTACCTTGCTTTCTGTTCTCCTCTGTGTGTATCTTTTCTTCACTCCGAATCTCTCTGTGGTTTGTCTCTCTCTCTGCCTGTCTCTGTATCTCTGTGTCTGTCTCGTGTACCCACAATCTGTCTGTGGGATGGGACAGAGTCAAGGGGATCCCTGTAGCCTGGGCATAGTTGGGCTGCAATAACCCCTTGAGTCTAGGGTCACTGGCAGCGGGAAGGGGTGGTGCCCCTGGGCCCCAGACTTGGCCTGGGAAGCGTAGATGTTTTCTTCTTCACTCCCCCTTTCATGCTGCTGCTTCACGGCAGACACAGGTTAAGACAATTGAGTTAGGACAAAGGCACCCCAGGTTCTGGCAGACAAAAGTAAGAACCTCTGTGATCTTGAACTTGGATATAGTGGAATCTTTCCCCAAACTCTACTCTCTGGAGCTGCGGTCCAGAAACCCAGGAGCTGAGGCTTTCCTCTTTCTCTCCGTGCCTTGGGAGGGTGGGAGGTGGGTGGGTCGGTGGGGGGGGGGGGGGAGGGCAGGGGGTTGGGAGCGGAACTGAGCACAGGTACTTATGAGCCTGATGCAGAGGAAGCCTGCAGCAGATTGTATGATGCATGGGCAGAAGGAAGGTCAGGAGCTCAAGGAAGGGAGCATGGATTTAGGAGGCTTGAGCTTTTCTCTGAATATTTAAGAATGGGACAGGGCACCAGGTCAAGTGTTCCCTTGTGGGGGGGGGTATGCCCCCCCAGGATGATTTGGGTGGGCAGGAAGGGGTTGTCATTGGCCTGGGAAACTGGGGAAGGAGAGCGGTCACCGAATGTCCTGTTAGAGCTAGAAGGCATCGCAGGAAAAGGGGTTGATGGTACACGATGTGTGCCTGGTCCCAGGAAGGAGGCTAAAGGCCGAGTGGGTGCCGGGTGGCCCTTGCGGCGGCTTCTTCTCTGGAAGGTCATCTTGAGTCCCCACCCTTTCCCCAGGCCTCTCTCGTTCTTGCTGTCCAAGGAACCTCCTTCCAGCAAGACCAGCAGTGCAGGCTCGGCGAGGGCGCGCTCTACTCTGGGGAAAGCACAAGCTGCCTTCTCCTTGTGGGGTGTCTTCGTGGCTTCTTCAGGTCCTGGTGGACACAGGGGACTAGGAAGGGACACTTCAAAACTCCAACCCTGGAACCTCGCAGGCCCGGTTCACCCTGGCTAGAGACTGTATTACTGACCGTATCAGCTGATCTGTCTCCTCTGGTGTAAGCCAAGTATACGCTGGGGGCTCACATGGCCCAGGACATGCAGGAGGCCACCGTTTAAAAATAAGGTACATTGGAACCTTGAATAGGGCATCCCAGAGTGATCTGAACAGTGAATAAAGAAGTATTTGCAAAGTCCCCTTGGGGGAATGGCAAGAAAGGGGGGTAATTCAACTTCCCCGTTTGGAAAGTCCCTGATACTCTCACAAGCAGTGGGGACAACCAAATCAATAGGTTGAGCCCTCGGCCTTGGGATTTGTTCACATGAAACTTATCCCCACAAAGGATAGGTCAAGCCTACTTAAAATTAGGCCTAAGAATTACCCCCAGAGAAACTCCTTTGTTGCTCAGATGTGGTCTCTCTCTCTCAGCCAACAGGACAAGCAAACTCACTGCCCTCCCCCTCTCTGTGTGGGACATGACTCCCAGCGGTGTGGACCTCCCTGGCAACATGGGACAGAAATCCTAGAATGAGCTGGGACTCAGCACCAAGGGATTGAGAAAACCTTCTCGACCAAAAGGGAGAAGAGAGAAATGAGACTAGTGTCAATGGCTGAGAGATTCCAAACAGAGTCAAGAGGTTATCCTCAAGGTTATTCTTCGCATTTTACAGATATCCCCTTTTTAGTTTAAGATGTATTAGAGAGGCTAGAGGGAAATACCTGAAACTGCAGAGCTGTGTTCCAGTAGCCATGTTTCTTGAAGATGATTGTATAATGATATAGCCTTCACAATGTGACTGTGTGATGGTGAAAATCTTGTGTCTGATGCTCCTTTTATCTATGATATTGACAGATGAGTAAAAAATAAGGATTAAAAATACATAATAGGGGGAACAAATGCTAAAATAAATTTAGTAGATTGAAATGCTAGTGAACAGTGAAAGGGAGTGGTAAGGGGTATAGAAAAAAATAGGGGGAATGAAGGTTAAAATGTATTGAGTAGATGGAAATACTAGTGGTCAATGAGAGGGAGGGGTAAGGGATATGTGTGACTTTTTTCTTTTTATTTCTTTTTCTGGAGTGATGCAAATATTCTAAAAAATGATAATGGTGATGAATGTACAACTATGTGATGATATCATGAGCCATTGACTATACACCATACATAGAATGTATGTTAAGAATGTTCATGTTTGTATGTTGTTCTGCTTTGATAATACAAAATAAATTAAATTCTTAAAAAAGAAAAAAAATATTGATTAAGTAGGATATACAAAATAATAATAATAATAACAATGAGGTACAGTCCAGAAGCCAAAATGAATGAGCAGGTTCTCCAAGACTTCATCTTTCAGAAGACCTTATAACCTATGCTAACACTTACATGTTGCTCACAAACCTCAATTATTTGGGACTTCTCAGTCCTCAGTACCCCACCTTTCCTACGTCGTCCCCGTAACTAGGTCAGTCTTTCTCTCCCACATGCTCTTTACCATGCAGCTTGATTTAGCTTTTCTGACATTTGGCAGGGAGGGAGGAGAAAGAAGGAAAGTCACATTAGTAAATCTTAACTTCTGACACACCATAAAAAGGGGAACTAATGAGCAGAGGAAGAGCCAAAAACAAGCAACGGGGGGGATATAGAAGGGAATTTTCTAGCATCCCCTTTCATGTCAACATAGACTAGCCACAATCACTTTGGAAGCCAAAAAAAGATGGAAAGATGTAGTAAATATGTACAAAGGCTCTGAAGTGAAATAGACCTGGATTCAAATCCTGACTCCCCCTCTATCAGCTATGTAACCTGAGCAAGTTACTTAACACCTCTGTGCCTTTATGTTTCGTTTTCTGCTAGAGATGATAATAGTGCCCATCTCACAGGGTTGCTATAAAGATTAATACATGGCAATATGTGGATAATACGTGGAAAGGGCCTGGCACACAGTAAGTGCTCAATAAATGCTTTCTCTTCCTTTTGATTATTTTTACCAGTCACTTCCACAGTGACTCTGTAATACAATCAGCTTGCCTGTTACCTCATCATCCTGGAGCATGCCATTATCTTGCTTTAATCAAAGGCCATGACATCCTTTTGCCAAATTAGACCACATTGCACCCCTTGTTTTATTCTGGCCATCTCCCAAGGTCCCCAGTTGTCATTTTATCAGTCCCAACACTTTGTTACCCCATCATTCAACTTCCTGTTACCAGGTCCTAACCCCTTCTCGGCCTCCCATCCTTCATCTGATGAGGGCACACCCAGCACCCACATTTGGTCCTGATGAGATGGGCCATCAGTGGGGTTGGGGAGTCTCTAGGAGCATGTCTCTTCTTTCTTTCTCACATTTTTTATTGTGAAATAGAACATATATATATATATATATATATATAAAGAAACAATATATTTCAAAGTACATTGTAACAAGTAGTTATGGAACAGATTACAGAATTTGATATGGATTAACTGTTCCACAATTTTAGATTTTTCCTTCTAGCTGCTCCAAGACACTGGAAATGGAAAGAAATATCAGTATAATGATTCAGCAGTCACACTCATTTGTTAAATCCTAACATCTCTGTTATAACTCCTCCTCCTTTGATCCTTCTCCCAATCTTTTGGAGTATTTAGGGTATGCCCATTCTAACTTTCTCATGCTGGAAAGGGGTTTTGATAATATGGGATAGGGGGATGGAACTAGTTGATGTTCTGGAGAGGCTGGCCCCTCTGCGTTTTGGGGCTTACCTGGCCTAGGAACCCATCTGGAGGTTGTAGGCTTCTGGAGAGTAATCATACTGAATGGAACTTTTGTAGAATCTCAAATAAAGCCCTAGGTGTTCTTTAGGGTTGACAAGAATGGTTTTGGTTGGGGTTTGGCAAACTCTGGTAATTAGCAAAAGCACTCTGAGCAGCTGCCAGAATAGCCTCTCGACTCTACCTGAACTCTCTTAGCCACATTTCTTTTCCCTCTTTTGGGTAGGAAGGTGTTGTTGATTGCTGTCAGTGCCAAGGAGTGCACTGTTATTCAATCATGTCATTTATTTCTCATATTTTTATTGACTATCTCTTCTGGACCTACCGCCGCTCAAGAGTTTGGAGATACAGCAATCAGCATAAACAGAGCACGGAGAGCATGATCTCCTAGGAGAGTGAGGCAAGTATCAAAGAACCCCAACGTAAATGTCTAAATACAGGCAGAGGTGAATGTTTTGACAGAAAGCACTCGATGAACACAGAACAAGCTGACCTGGCCAGGGAGTCAGGGAAGGCTTCTCCAAGGAGCTACGCTCCAGCTGAGATCAGGAAGATGGGCAGGAGTTGACTGAGGGTGGGAGAGAGCAGGTTCTAGGCAGAGAAACACAGGTGCAGAGGCCCTGAGGCAGGAGCAAGCCTGGTGAGTACCAGGGACAGAGCGGAGAAGAGGGGGAGGTTGAGGCCAGCTGAGCCCGTCTGCACTGGCCAGGCCTTGCAAACCCTTGTAGTCCTGGGTTGGGAATTGGTCTCCATTCTAAGAGCCATGGCGAGCCAGGGAAGGGTGTAGCCATGGGACGATTCAGTTTTATAAAGATGGGTTCAGATTTGAGTTTTATAAAGATGACTGCAGCTATGATACAGTGGGGCAAAGGGATTGGAGGGGGCCTGAGAGGCTACACAGAGACTGGTTAGGATTAGCCTAACTCCTTTTCCATTCTCAATTCCTCTGGCGTTAGGGCCGTGCCATTTTCCCAGGCTCCAGAGAAACCCTCCACTCAGCTCCTCCCCCCTGCCCTCCCCACTCAGTGTTTAACACATTCTTGTGAGCATGAGGTCACCGTGGGGGAGGAGGGGAGTGTGCCAGGCCTTTATCTTCCAGGGCTGGAGCAGTCCTGGGGTGGGGGAGGGGAGAACAAACCCAGAACCCCGCCCCCTGCCCCCCCTTCAGAGCTTCAGTTCCCCCCCCCCCCCCCCCCCCGACCCGGTACCCTTCCACCCCAGGCTGACTTGAGCTGTACTAATAGAAAACTATTTTAAGACAATTTTTCTGCAAGGCAATCAATGAAAGGCATCTAGTCCTGCCACCATCGCTGACTCCCCACAGAGCCTTGGGCCAGTCACCCCTCTTGGGTCTCGGTTTTAAGAAGTTAATGGGTGGCACTGCCCAATAACCTGCAGTGATGGACATGCTCTCTACCTGTGCTGTTCAAAATGGTAGCCACAAGGCACAAGTGGCCACTGAACGTGTGAAATGTGACTGGTGTGCCAGAGGAACTGAATTTTAAACTCTGTTTCATTTTAATTTACCTAAATTTAAGTAGCCATAGGCGGCTAATGGTTATTATATTGGACAGCACAGGTAGAGTGCAAACCTCTTTTGAGAATCTGATGACAGCTATGGCCCCTCCCTGGAAAAAGGCCTGTGCATGCAACTTTCAAAGCCTACCATTCCTGCCCCAGTCCTATTTATGTATCTCAGGCAGACAAGGCAGACTCCCTGGGACTGGGGACCTTTTTCTCCTCCTTCCCCCGTTTCTGCCTGGAGACAGAAGATTGACCAGGATGGCCTCAGGGACCAGCACATCCCAAGAAAGGTGGGGTCGGTGCAGGGGTGATATCAGGGACTTTCAGTCTCCCTCCTTGGTCTCTGCCTGTACTGTCTCACCACAGGCCGGTGAGCCCGTGGGCTGGACCAGCCCCTCTCTGAGGCACAAACTCCACTGGGAGTATGAGGCTGTGCTCTGGAGATGGGGTTGTGCCCTCCGCCTACAGTGATTATGAACTGGGGGCTGGGAGTTGCCAGAGGGTGGGAGTCCTAGGACTGAAGGAAGCTCCTTCACCCCTGTTGCCGCCCCTCGTGGCCTTCCTGCCCTGGGAGAGGGCAAGGTCACTGCTCTGCTCTTTGTTCCATCTGCCCATGCTGCCTCCTCCTGCCCCCAGCACCAGCCACTCATTCCTGATGTTTTCACTGGCCAGACAGCCCCCACGCAGGACCACGGAGCACAGTGGGGTTCAGGGGAACCAGCCTCCAACCCTGCATGGATGCTGTGTCCCCTCCTAGTAGGGAGGGGATATTGCCTTCCCTTCTCACCTCCAGGGCCCAATCCCCACCCCCAAGAGAATTCCCTGCACAAACCCACCTACAGGGGTAACTTTCTCTGGCACTTAACTTTCTACCCTCTGATCCCTTCTCCCTCTTTCCTGCTCCTTCCTGCCTCCTCCTCCCTCTCTCTCAGATGTCCTCTCCCTTTCTCCCCCAAGCAGTGGAGAGAAGGAGAGTCCTGCTCTCCCTCCCCCCAAGAATCCTTGTTTCTTGGGCTTCAGCAGAGATGCTGGCATGGTCAGACTCAGGCGGAAGTTCCCAGACTGCAGGACTCGGTGGCCGAGGAGACAGTGCTCAGCAGACCCTTCGTCTTAGGCGGAGCCTGTGGCAAGGGCTCTGGTGAAAGCCCAGGGTGCTGAGGGTGAGGAAAGGGGAAACCTGACAAGCGAAGGTGCAATGCTTTTCTGTCCTGACCACTGCTTCCAATGGACCAGGAAGAGACGCTGCAGGTGTGCTTGCGTAGCAGATGGGATTTCTCCAGAAGGGCTAAGGAGGAGCCCCACCTTGGAGAAGGCCACAGCTCCCATCCATGACCTGTTCTCCATGGGTCAAGATTCAGCCCCCAGAGTTCACACCCCCTGCTTCTGGGTTCTGTTTTCTGGCCACTGTGCTCATGTGGAAGTCGGATCCCATGCAGCCTAGTATCCTGCTTCATCTAAGCCTGGAGGTGGAGAGGTAACCTCAGAGAGAACAAGCAGGTGTTAAGGGGGATTGAGAGCAAAGGTTTGTGTCTCAATACAATCCACTCCTCATGCCACTCAGACCCACTCATGCCCTGCCTTTATATCTGACTTCCATACAACAATATGGGGCCTCCGTATTTTTTCCAATGGAAACAAAGTTGTCATCACTTTTTCCTCAACAGGGAGGTACAAGACCATGTAACACAGTTCCTTTCCAGACAGGGGCCAGATATGACCTCAAGGAAGCTAAAGGCAAGAACGTTAATGAAACAAGCTACAGCCCCCACTGCTGTAGCTGGTCCTGAGTCCATAATTCTTATCTCCCTCCTTGCCTTGCCCTCCACTAGCAGTCTGAAGGTACGGATGACCTGCCTGATAGGATCACCAGCTTTCATCCTGGGGGTTCTGATCCCTTGGCTGTCCCACCCTTTTGGGATTGTCATTGAAGATGTCCAATGACAATGACCACTGGGTGCCAATCTAAGGCCACCCCCGTGGATACTCTGGCTGGGCTCCGGAAGCCGCCCTCTCTGCCCTCACCATATCTGTGCACTGGTTCCTGGCCATAGTGGGGATCGACGACCCTGGCCAATAAAATAATGCCCTTCTTTGTCTACTGTCCACTGGCCTGAGTTTAGGGCGGCCAGGTGGCAGTCACAGCTCCATCCAGTTTAGTGGAAACTTTACTGTGTTCCCTGGTGTAAGTTTTCCCTCCCTGGGACCTAGGACCTTTAAGTGGCAGAGCCCCAAATTGGGGGGGACAGGAAGCCAAACTTCTGCAAGTGTGAGAGTGAGATGAGCCATTTCCATGTCCCCGTTTGATCCTAGGACCTGTAATTTCTGGGTGCAAGGGACACAATACTGTTCAAAATAAATAGCACATCAAGGATCTCAGGTTCCAAACCCACAAGCTTTGTGCCCCTGCTCAGCATTCAACAGGTCACCCCACGGCTCCGCCAGGCCCACTGCTGCGGGTGATGGGGTACAAAGCGCGACCAATGAACCCACCGATCCCGATATTTTACCTCCCACCATATAGGTAAAGGAATTAGAGACCTAAATGTAAGAGCTAAAACTATATACAATTCCTTAAAGGAGGCACAGTAGACAAGGAAAACAAACTCAAATCTGTAGCCCATATCCGTAAGGACAAGTCCCCTCCAAGGTTGAGGGAGCTCAGTGTAATGGACCAGGCGGTTGGCTGATGTCCCGAGAAAGAGTCCTGCTAAGAGCTCGGGGCTGGTCTCTGCTGCGGGCTGGCCGAGCACACGCTGTGGCAGAGCTCGGTCATCCTCGGCGAGAGGGCGCCCATGGCCAGCCTCCTTCCACTCTGTTGGATGACCGCTCCGTTCTGTTCACAGGCTCATTGTGCAGCCACTCGTGGTGACCAGGGAGAGAGATTCACTCACCACATGAGGTGCCCTTTGCTGCCTTGCCGAGAGCCTCTGCACAGTGGGCGCCCAGCTGGGTGTTCACTTGAGGCAGGAAAGTTTGCGTACTTGTTGCTCACTCCCAGAGATCCACCATCCACCTGGTCCTGGATCATCCTGTCTCATTCCTCCCAGGCTCCTGCCCAGCCAGCCAAGCCAGTCACCACTGCCCAGGAGTCAGGGAACATCCACACTGCAGGGTCCCTGATGACGAACTCTGCACACGGGGGGTTCTCTTCCCCTCTGTCCTTCAGGACCACCCCGAGAGGGCCTCAGTGGGGCAGCAGTCCACTTCCAACTCGCACCGACACACCCCAGCGACCATCTGTGAACGGGGCCTGAGTCCTTTCCTTATATGTCAGGAGGCTGTAGGGAATCTGTGAAGCCACACATGGTTTGTGACCCATTATCCATTATCCCCCCTTTGCTCCCACTGGCCTGTGATTATTGGAAAGTGACCTTTCACCCCTCCGACCTCTGACCTCACTGCACACTCTTGCCAGACCAGGCCAGGTGGGGGCTGGGGAGCTATCTTCTTCTGGGCCCTGGGGGTCAGGGGCTGCCTCCCAAGGCCTTAACAGGCTCACAGCGATGACAACACAACAACAAAAACAACAGCAGCTCCTGCCTGAGTGCTCCCCCAGTGCGCTTCAGTAATCAGGGCCCAGCAAAGAGAAGGGTCCCCTACTCCTTAAATCTTGCACCTCGTCCTGGTCCTGCTAAAAGTTCTTCACATATATCCAATCACTTCATACTCACGAGGAGACAGCATTACCCTTGTTTCCCAGAAGTTGATTTAAAGAAGTTAATTCACCAGGGTCACACTGCTAGTTGGTAACTGGCCCAGCCACGTTTTTCTGACTTGGCTTCATGGCGCTTCACCACCAAGCTGTGTTAGCCCATCCACCTCGGCCTGGCCTGAGTCCTGTGGCAAGCTCCCTGCCCACAATACCCAGAAAAAAAACCCAGGTTCCGAGGTCCCCTCCCACGGCGGCCAGGAGCGCAGGCGGCAGGAGGAGCACCCCCGCGTGGGCGTGAGCCCCGGGTCTGGTGTGGGCGGCCGGGCGGGAGAGAAGCGCGGTGTTACCCGCGTATCCCCACTAGATGGCGCCCCAACACCGAGCCACTGGGCCCTGGCGACCCAGCGGGCGGCCCTCCAGAGCCGAGACGCAGGGCGAGGGCGTCCGCTCGCTTCGGTCCCGCCTGCCTGGGACCCGGGGCTGGGGGCGCCACACCTGTGCGAGGGACTCGTCCAGCACCCCCACCAGGTCCCCAGTCTTCCTTCTCCACACTCCCCTGCTGTCCTCCGGGGATGGGCTGGGGCCCGGGGGTCTTCCCAAGGCACTTGGAGGAGATTGTTCCTTCTCTCCCCTAGAAGGTGTTTCTTGAGCAGCGCCCAGCGCCTCCCAGGGCCTCCACAGCACTGCTTCTTCCCTCCGCGCCCTTCCCGAATTCCCCAGGCCCTCCCTGTCACTCGCACCCTCTCAGCTTCTGCCCGTCTTCCAGAGGAAGGGTCCATTAGGGCCGATTCCAAAGATTCCGTGATGCAAATACATGCAAATAGATGCAAATCGCCATGTAAAGGAGGCTTGCCACTGTGGTTCTAAGTGGCTGTCACAGCTTCTCTGACACCTGTTCTGAGAGACAGCTGCCCTGCCCCCTCCTGCTGAGGCGTCTCTCTGCTATTTGCTCCCCTTTCCCTCCTTCCAGGCTCTGGCTTCTGGCCCCCTGTCCTTCAGGGCTCCCCACACTGGCTGCTAGTTACAAAGGACACTTAGGGTCTTCTCTCCAATCTCCCTAGAGGGAGCAGGGAGGAAAGAGCATCTTACTGGGCACAGACTTTGGCGTCTGAAAAGCCTGGGTTTGTGTCCCCATTTCACCAGATCCTGCTGTGTGGCCTTAGGAAAGTAAGTTAACGTCTCTGCGCCTGTTTTGTCATCAGTAGAATGGGAATAATGATAGCCCTCACCCCATAAGCCGGCTGTGAAGATTCCATGTGGCACTGCATGCAAAGGGCTTAGCACGGGGCCTTTGAACACAAGAAGCGTGGTATGTTATTAATGCTATGATTAGCATTGACCCACTGTGTGATCTTAGGCTGTGGGCTCGAACAGTTATGCAGATGTGCAGGATTGGACATGAGCGCACATATGTCCTCATCCCTGCACAAGCATGTGCACATGCACACACACACACACACACACACACACACACACAGCTGACAGCCTCATGCACTGGCAGGGCGCACGCGGGTACACACATTCAGAAACACACACCCAGGAGGAGGCTGTGGGAGGTGGAATCTGAGTCATCGAGATCAGAGCTGTGGGTGGTGCTTTTGTCCTGATTTCCGGGGCTCCACGCTCCATCTCGAACAAGGAAACGCATGGGGGTTGGAACAGCCAAGCTGCCCAGAGACAAGCCAGTGGTGTGGACCCCTTCCTGGCGGCTCTGCCCAGGGCAGTTGCATGGCCCCCCCCCCCCGTCCCAGCCCTTCCACTGGCCTGGCCCCCACCCCAGCTCCATGGCATCAAGGCTTCCCCTTTCCTCTGGTCCTAACTTCGGCCCCACTGAGACCCAGCAGGCCCACTGAGGGCCCTGGCATCACAGAGAGGGCCCTGGGGTTTCCGTGGGTGCGGTGGGGCCAGGGTCTGAGGGAAGTGTTTAAGAACCCTGTGTTGGGAATGAGGTAGCCCCAGGCCTAAGTCCCGACTCTGCCTCTGTGTTTGACCTTTTGCAGTTTCCTTAACCTCTTTGGGCCTCAATTTCTTTATTGGTAGAATGGGGCCAACAATACCTAACTCAGAGGGTTTTTGTGATTTTCTTTCAATGAGATAATGCACAGAAACATGCGCCTCCTCAGTGCCATGTAATACTGAACGCTCATAGGTAGCCATAATTTTGGATAATCTTAGGAAAGGCACAAACAGGACCTCTGGGCAGCCCCATGCCCAGTGGTTTTACCTCAGCCCCTGGTGCTGCCCGTCCCGCCTGCCCCTCTCAGGCCTGGAGAGAAGAAGAGGGGGTGATGCTACCTGGTACTTGGGGTCTCACAGGGTCCCTCCCAGGTTGGTGCAGGCTGGGACATCAATAGGCACATGTGAGTCTCAGGAGATGGGGTCCAACCAGCTTTTCTTCTCTGGGAGCTGATGGCTCAAGATGGGTCAGAGCCTCAAAGAGGCCAAGAGGAAAAGAGGAACACAGATGCTCACTGTGCCCCTACTGTGTGCCGGGCACTGTGCTGGGCGCTCCTCCCTGTGAGCTCTTTTCTTGCTCATCACATCCTTGTAGAATAGGTACCAGGATCCCTTGTGGACAGATGAAGAGACTGAGGAGTAACTTGCCCATGGACACATGGTGAATAAATTGAGAAACTGGGATTCCAGTTGAGTCCCATACTGTGCTCTTTTTACCTGACCGTGTACATCAGTGTTTTTGACTGATTCATGTGGGCTCAACGGAGATGGCTTCAGGGAGTATTAGTTCCCTGACCAAGACTGCTTGAGCCTTGGCAGGGAAGAGTCAATTTCTTGGGTCTGTCTCCTGATGATGGAGCTGGGGTGAGCTAATCTACCGGAAGCGTCCCCAGGTGTCACACGCTTGGCTCCCAGCCAGCAGTTCTGTGATGTCTGGGAAGGGACACAGTGCACAGGACGCAGGTGCATGGAGGTGGGGGATGGGATGAGGGCAGCCTAAACACCTGCTGAAGGCTCAATTCAGTGCCAGTGGGGGGGAGGGGAAAGCGGCAGATGGACAGGGGGCGGGGGTGGATGGGCAGGAATGCTGAGTCGGCTCGGAAGCCCAAGGTGACTCAAGAACCTGTCCAGGAGAGGACAGTGAGAAGGAGAAAAAGGGAAGGTGGGTAGGCGCGCTGCAGTGAGGGAGAAACTGAGGCAGCTGAGAAAGGACAGTGGGAGCCGGCCGTTGCTAGAGGATGGTTCTGAGAACAAGCTCTGCGTTGCTAGAGGATGGTTCTGAGAACAAGCTCTGGGGTCCCCTAGTGGAAGCTCTTCTCCCGGTTCTCCCACTAACATGTAGCTGATGGCAAGAAACTGTCTTTTCATTTCCACAGTTGCAAACAGTGTGCAAATGGCACCCACCCCTAGAACCTCTAGCCCTGCACCACTAGAACCTAAACTTCACTCTGGCCTGGCTCCACTTCCTATCTGGCTGCCCAGTGACCTCTTACAAGGTCCTTATTTGCTGTTGGGCTAAAAGGTCCTGCTCCAGGACCATTCCAGATCCCACTCCAGCCCAGAGATGGGTTTTTTCTCTCCAAGGGCTGGTCATCTCTTCCTCTAGGTCCAGGTCAACAGCTGCATCTGTCCTGCTCCTCGGCTAAGCACCTAGCACAGAATAGGTGCCCCATGAAGACCCACTGAGAGGATGAAATGAATGATACATGACAAGTGGCTGGCATATTCCATAATTGCACCTTGGCTGATTGAATAGCGGCAAATATTTCTCGAGCATCACCCAACGCTGAGCAAACAAGACCCAGACCCTGCCTGCCTGGATCTGCAAATCAGTGGGTGAAGAGTTTAAGGTGGTGACGAAGGGTGACTGGTGTGACTGCAAAGATGTCCCCAAACCAGGGCCTAATGCTGGGAGGAAATAACTTGTGTGGTTGGACTGGAGCGGGAAGCTGGCCCCTGGAGCCTCCTGAACGGTGCTGAAGTTCCTTGTGGCTGGTTACAACTCAGCCAGGCCGGAAGAGAAAGTCCTAATTAACAAGCTGGCGCTCACACAACCACATGTCAGCACGCCCAAGTGCTGGGATAGCTGTCTGTCAGTCGTAGCTGCTGGTGGAATTTTGTAGACAGCTGGGCTCAGGCCGGGAAATGAATCTAAGTTACATTTCTATGCATCGTTGTTCGTGGTGGTAAAAAAAATTAATCAGTGACATAGCTGTGACACATACTCATTTAAGAGTCTACAGAGAAATGTTCATTTGTCAGAGGCAGCAAAGAAGAGATTATGTGTCAGGAGGGAGGGGTGAAATATTTATACAATGGCTAATAAACACCGGTGTGTGAGGGGGTCAATTGATTGTGTCAGTAGCCACATGACAGATATACCATTGAGCGGCTGTTGGCACTACCCCTGTGCCCGGGGGCTCCATTCTGATGACAAATGCACAGCGTGTTCTGTGAGTGCTCCCCACCGAGCCCTGTGCGGTGCTCTCTGCCGGCTGGGGTGATGGAAGCGTGCTAGAAGCAGAACTCCCATGGAAACTGCCTACCCCCAACTTCATTAAGTTGAACTCAAAGTTGGTAAATTACTCCCCAAATGCCAAAACAGCTGCAAGAAATACTTCTTTGTGTGTGTGCTGCTTTTTAACAAAAATCTTCACGTTTCTGAATTTCAGAAGGCCTGGAAAATGATTGGTCTTGCTCCCTGCCTCTCCCATGTCACCTCGTCAGAACTCCCCACCCAGACCTCTCCCTGCCCTGAGCTCTGCTTCCCCAGACCCTGTGTGCTGGGTGGGGCAGCACAGGGCCAATGGTTCCTTGTCGCCAGCCAGCCCCGTAGCTGATTGACCTCCTTCCCTGTTCTCGCAGCCAAGGTTAAGGCCCAATTTGCCCTCCAGTTGCAGTCAGGGGTCCCTGTGCTCTCCCAGGCCCAGTGATCTGGACTCCGACCCCCACCTTCCATTGTCTGAGAGAACAGTCTGGGTGGGACATCGTGATCACATGCAAGTCACTGTCACGCTATGTGCATTATTTCATTGACACGCCACATAACTGAGGTAGGTGTAATGAATATTCGGTTTTATGGGTGACGAAACCAAGCCCCAGAGAAATCGTTTGTCTGAGGCTCACTGCCGTGTGAATAGAAGTAGGATCCAAACCAGGTTGGTACGACTTCTTGCCACGTTGGTCTGTATCTCATGCTTAACACCTGAAAATTTGAATTTCCAAGTTTATGTAATTCAGAATCTAAGAGATTAATTCATAACTCCAGACGATTGTAAACTTCTAGAAGCAGGGGCTGGGTTGTTCCTTGCTCATAGCACTTACTCCAGAGGGGCTCGGCTGTTTCCATCTCTCATCTGAACTGGGGCAGGAGGAGCTGCTCTCAGTCCCCAAAGGGCCCCCAACATGGATTCAGCTCAGGAACACGGGGTTCATCAGCCCTCCCCGGGCTGAAAGAGGCTCCCTTCCCTGGGCCCGCTCCCAGCCTCACGCCTGCTGCCAGTTGCTGTAATTCCTACAATCATTCCTGCAATATCCAGCATCCGTCGCTGCATCTGGGCTGGGATGACACTCGGCAAAAACAGTTGCAGATGAAATTTCACACGTATCTGCGAAGGTGGAGATTACAGATAAGCACATGTTGCAACTTGTTTTTATTTTTTAAAATGAGATTCCTCCCCTAGGAAATTGTACTCACATTAGATTTTCCAGTGAAGGAATCTTAATAATGATAATATTAATAATAGTGATACATAACATTGGGGGCATTTATTGAACATGTATTAGATGTTAAGCGCTTTGTGTATTCTTTTGTTTAAGCTCATGACAATCCCATTTGACAGATGAGAAAAGTGAGAACCGGAGAGATTAAGTAACTTGTCAAGGGCCACATAGCTCATAAGAGCTGAGATTTGAACCCAGGTGTATCGGCTGCACATTCCTTGGCATCTTAATCATTAAGGCCTGAGTTCACTCGTCTTATGCTGCAGTCGCTCCACCCCGCCAGACTCCGGCTCTAGCCGTATAGGAGTGCTCTCGCTCCCCAACTGGTCTCTTTTGCTTCTGGGCTGTTGCAGATGCTCTTCTCACCCTACAGACTTTCAAATGTTCCGCAGTCACTGGGGACGGCTGGGGGGAGTTTTAATTCTTACACCTTCACCCAACCACTACACCCCGAGGCCCTCCAGAGACTTCCAAAGCAGAGCCAATGAGCACGCGGCATCAAGGGTGTGCTGGTAAGCCACCCCCGCCCCCATCCTGAGAGTCTGGGAGGCTGGCAGCTAGGGTTGAGGAATAGAGGTGACTAGGAAAGATCTTGTGTCAGAGTGGACAGCACCCCCCAAAGCCCCCATCTTCCACCCAGGTTTCCACAACATCCTTAATACAGATCCGACTGATTCAGTCCCTCCCCAACACGGTACAAGTCCCACTTCTCTTCTTTCCTCCCCAGTGTGGTTTATACTCCAGCCAAGCTCCCTACTTATAGGGTCCCTCAACAGGAACTTAACTTCTCTTGCTCTCTTCCCCTCTGAAGAACATTCTTCCTCCTTTCTCTCTGTTGCCTCGCCTCTACTCAACCTTTAAGATTCATTTCAGCTGTTCTTTCCTCCGGGAAGCTTTCCCAGATTTCCCCAGCCTGGAATAGCCCCTCTAGATCAGGAGATTAGGTCACTGCCCGCTGCAGTATTCCCAATGCATGGCCGGTTGTCACATGGATGTGTGAATGAATGAAAGTACTATCAATGCACAGAGCCACAAAAAAGAGAACATCTTTAATGATTCCAGCCTCCAGTGAAGAGGTCCGAGAGGTTTGTGGTCTGAGAAGGGGCCTCAATTAAAGCAGGAAAAGCCTAGCATTGGGTTTAAATCTGAGGTTGTTCAACAGGCCAGGATTGAGCCCTGGATCTGCTCCTTAACAGTTTGTGTGACCCTAGACAGGTTAATTTCTCCGAATTTGGCTACCTCATCTATAACATGAGGGCTGATGATACTGCCCACCTCATAAGGTCATATTGGGAGTAAAATGAGAAAACAAAATTCAAGTTCCTGTGTGTTATTGTTGCTACTGTTGTTAAGAAATGGGAATGGACAGAAAAGCTAGAAGGGGGTGATGCTGTGCGGGCTACTTGAGACCTGAGACTCAGGGCCTGGCAAGGGAACAATGAAGAGCCCTGGATTGTCAGGGACCTGGGTCCTGAGCCCAGCTCTGGCCCCAACAGTCTGTGTGAGGTCCGGCAAGATTCTTCCCTCTCTGAGTCTTTGTTTTCTTCTCTGCAAAATAAGGACATTAATTCCTTTACCAGTATCTTCCCAGCAGGATTATTGTGGGAAACCATATGAGATAATATGTGAAAACGCTTTGAGATGTGTTCAGGACTGCATAATGCAAGGGATTATGATTATCTTACTGGCAGTTTGTAGGGGCTTAATTATTAGTCAGCACTCTCAGGCCCTGCAGCTTTGTGCAGTCCTGCAAATATTCCCTTAGTAGACACTTAGCAGGAAGAGCCCAAGGAGAAACTGAGGCCGTGGTCCTCAGCATGTGGTTCCCTGGGCAGGGTTGCCTTGGCAGTGGAGAGAGGGGTGGACAGGGGTCACCGAGCTGGCACAGCATTGGTGATTGCATCCCTGCCCTGATTCCCAGTTTTAGGACCTCCAACCACCCTTGTTGAGCTGGGAGTCTGCAGGAAAGGGAAGCAGAAACTCCTTGGCTT
Source organism: Tamandua tetradactyla (assembly GCF_023851605.1). NCBI lineage: Eukaryota > Metazoa > Chordata > Mammalia > Pilosa > Myrmecophagidae > Tamandua > Tamandua tetradactyla. Next base: position 21,833,840 of record NC_135346.1, read on the forward strand.
CAGGTGTGAAGTGCTTCAGATGCTGCCAGGGGCAGCTCTTCTGGGTTTGCTCCCAGCAACTTCTCAGGCTGGAGGAGCTGGAGACAGGCAGCGGCAGGCAATGACTCGGCATTTGCTAGACCCGTCACTGGTGGGGGAAAGGGGGTGCCCAGCCTCCCTGTGTTTGCAGACCCAGAGCTGTGTTCTTTGGAAGATGGAAAGGAGAGGGGCCCATGGCACTCGGGGGCCCAGGCAGAGGCATGGCCTGGGAGTGGATGGCTGTGGAGGAGGTGGAAGGAAGAGGGGTGGAGGAGCAAAGAGCTGGTCCTAGGACAGCAGACGTTATTCCTCTGAAGACTGGGGGAAGTAGAGCCAGAAGGAGGGACTCAGTTGAAATTATTTCTTGAGCATCTACTACAGGTTGGGTACTAAAGACAGACCAGTGAACAAGAAAGAGCATCCTGTGCCCTTGTGGAGCTTAGTATCTAGCAAAGGAGACAGACACCAAACATGCACATTTCAAAGGGGAAGTTCAGGAGGCAGTAGAAGGGGAAACAAGAGGCTCTGCCCAGCCTCAGTAGCAGAGAAGGCCTTTTCTGAGAAGTGAGGTTTGTGTTGAAGCCAGAAGGAGTCAGCTGGAGTGGGGGTGGATGCAATTCAATTCAACAAATCTTTATGATCATCTGCTATTAATGAACAAATAGACAAATTCCCTGTTCTCAAGAGATTAAGGTTTAGAAGGGGAAAGTATCCCGGAAAGAAGGAACTGCATGTACAAAGGCAGAGCCTAAAGTGTTCAAGTGTATCATTGGAGCCATAGGGAGCTCAGAGTGCAAGGGCCAGGGAAGGTGAGAGGCAGCCCTGAGGTGGGAGACAGTCCCAGGCCTCGCCAGGGTGCTTGGAGCTTTCCAACGGCAACAAGCAAGAAATTCAGATTTGCACGCTTGAAACGTCTCTCTGGTTGCAGAAAAAGGTGGCAGGGGAACCCCACTCTCAAGTTTCTGTTGACAGTGTGGGCAGATGTGCAAGCCTATGTCCACACTCGCCCGCTATCAGGCCTGGTCTGAAGTCTGGGAAGGGTATGCAGAGGCTGCCTGAGGCCGCATGGGTCTGCCACCGCCCGAATGAAAGAGTGACTGGTTGTGATTCTGCCTCCCGCCTCCTCAACTCTATTAGTGTTGGGGAGCTGGCAGTGGGTCAACAGCCAGAGTCCCTCACACGGGCCTGGCGCCTCTATTCATTTGAGTTTTGCAAGAGATCTGTCCACGAAGCTGAGCCAGGAATCCTATTCCCATTTTACAGATACTGATAATAATAACAATAGCTGACGTTATTGAGTGTTTTCTATATGAAGACTCCATGCATATACTACCTCATTAAATATCCTCAGTAACTGCCCCCACTTTACAGATAAGGAGAGGCTAAATTACCCAATGGCACACAGTTTGTAAATAGCTGATTTGGAATCAGAACCCTGTCCTCTTGATTTCCTGTCCCTCTCAAGGGGCATCTCAGCCCCTCCTCCCTCCTTTCCATCTCTCCCCTTAGAACGGCAGAGCTGCCCAAACAGACAGTAGCCTGATATTGCGGGAACAGCTCTATCTCTTGAGCTCAGATTATAAGCTTTTCCCCCTCACGTCATACCCCTTCCTCAGGTGAGCCCTTAAATCTTTGCAAAGTGGGCACCCCACCTGCCAGCATCTCAGAGCCTCACTCAGTCAGATGGCCAAGGGAGGCAGGATAGATATGCAGAGAACTCAGTAAGACCCCAGCACAGACATCTGGGTTGCTGTATGATGACAGATTAAAAACTCATCGGATAGAGATGAGGAAATAATTCAGATGGCTAGCCACAGTGAGAGAGCCTGGGGCTGCAGGTGCTGGTGGTGGCACATGTCAGGGGGTATCAGCGACAGGAATGGCTCCCGGCTTTGGAAATCTGTACTCCCCACTTTGGTTCCACCCCCAGATCCACCTTCCTTTGGTTTCTGCCTTGAAGCCAAGGCTGACAGATCCCAGCCCCCCAAGGAGCAGCCAGCGGGCGGCAGGCTGGGAGAAGGGAAGAGCACATTTGCTGCCTAGCTCCAGACCCTGGCTTATTTCCTTCACAGCACTGAGATCATTTTGCTCACTTATTTGTTTACGTGTGTGCGTTCTCTCTCCTCACCTAGTCTAGAAGCCCCACGAGGCCAGGGGCCTGTCCATCTTTGTGTGCTGCACCATGTCCAGCGTCCAGCATACCAGTAGGCACTTAATAATTGTCAAGTAAATGCATGGGTTGGAATCCTGGCTCTTGCCACGTCTACTCACAGGACCTTCCCTTCTCTTAGCCGTAAAATGTGCTCTGTAGTATCCTCCAAAGATCTCCGCTCAGTGCCGGGCTCCTAGGAAGCACTCCATCAAGGATTACAATAAATTGATTTTAGAAAATAGAAGCCGTGTCTGACTCGTGAGCCTCCAAGAGGGGGCGCCCTTGTGCAAGTCGCTCCGCGCGCTGTGCCCTCCGCTGGCTGCCGAGTGAATGCGTCCAGGGCCACCCCCATTCCTCAGCCCCCACCTTTGGGGAGTTACCTCCTCCCCTTTCGGTCCCGTTCACACACCCACTCCCACCCCGGCGCGCGTTCCTGCAGCCGGGGGACCGTCTCCGCAGCCCGGTGCCCCCCTCCCCCAACCCGGCCCAGACTCCTTCCGCCCACGCGGCCCCATATGCTGGGAAGAGCCTCCCACTCCCCATCTGTCGAGCCACTTCTTGCCCCCATTCCCGACTTCGCCGCCGTCCCTTCCTCCAGGAAGCCAGTCTTGATTGAGGGTAGGGAGACAGCTAACGTCACCAGGAACCCGCTTGCCACCCACCCAGCCTCTCCCCCAGCCACCCGGACCCGGAGAAACGCCTGCTGCCCGGTGCAGCCGGGCCCCGGCGCCAAGCTCCGAGTCCCGAGCCAGGACTTGCGAACAGACGCGAGCCAGGACGCGGTGCGCTTCAGAGCCGCGGGCGCACCCTGCCGGGGCGCGGAGTGGGAGGGCACCGCCCCCGGGCGCCCTCGCGGGAGTGGAAGGACCCCCAGGTGTCAGGCTCGGCTGACCGACTGCGGGGACCAAGGCTGATGGCGCTCATGCCGCCGCTCAGGCCCGGCCGCGAGCAGGTGCCCGGCCGGGGGTCACAGCTCCCGGGTAGTCCGCTCAGGGACCTGGGCGGGAGTCACGGTCACGAGGGGCCGGGAATGCAGGGCCCGGGGAGTACGGGGTGGAGGAAAGCAACCTGCCTTTCTTGCCTGAAGGACCGGTTTCATTTCATGGATTGATTATGGCTGCGCGCGCGCGCGCGCGCGCGTGTGTGTGTGTGTGTGTGTGTGTATGTGCGCGCGTGCTTGGGCGTTGTTAGTTTTTTAAATGTTCCTTGCTTGTCTAATGAATGTTTGATTGCACCTACACCCGTAGGCTGTTTTAATGAAAGGTGAAGTCTCCCAGAGGGAAATAAATTTTTTAAAAAAAGGAGCACTCCCCATCACTCGGCACTCCCCACCCGCTCCACTCTACCCAACAACAACTCTGCAGCCTCAGCCGTCTTCTGAAGCCTGTGCCCTCGCGGAAGAATTCAGTTCCTGTTTGAATGTTCCCCTGTAAATGATGCTGCTCTCTCCGGGGAAATCACACCCTTCAATCGGTCAATCCCAGGACTTTTCTTAGGGGTGTGAAGGGGAGATGAATGAGAGAGGGAGCTGGCAGGGAGAGGGGCAGGAGGCCCCTTCTCCTGGACCGAAGGCTTCACCGTAGGGGGTTGCTCACTTGTTGAGTGGATGCCCACTCTGTGCTAGGCTTTGTGTTGAGAGCTGTGGACACGGAGAAAAGAGGCACCGGTTAATTGATGCCAGTGTCATCAGTTCAATTCATCAATTGTTTATCTAATACTCCAGTCCCATATTTTGACCCTGGGGAATTCAGTGACCCCAAAGAACCTCAGTTTCCTCTTCTGTGAATTGGAGCTAATAATCACCTCTGTTTTATAGATGTGCCAGGAGGATTAAATGAGATCATGCATACAAAGTGCTTAGCACGTGCCTGGCACACAGTCAGCAATCTATAAATGCCTGCTATTGTTATCTACGATGCAGGGGCCCTGAGTAGGCAGAGTTGTGGGGCCCTGACATAGGAGGATCTATGGAGAGCACATTCCTTTTAGGAGTAGAATGATTCTGAGCTCTGCCTCATTCATTCATTATCAACAGATAATTCTTGAGTGCCTGTGTGCCAGGCACTGCTCTCAGCTCAGTGACTACAGCTGTGAAATAGGTGGACCTGGTCTCTGTCCACAGAATGTTTACGACTAGTGCGGGGAGGGTCCATAACCGGCCCTTACTTGGCTGTGTGGGCAGAGCTGTAACGGAGCCCACAGGCGGCCGTGGAGCACAGGGAAGCGGTGCCTCACCAGAACGGGGGTCGAGGGCAGGCTTCCCCGAGGAAGGCAGTTTAGCCAGACGAAAGCCTGGAGGGTAATGATGAGGAGTGTGTGAGTGATGGGAGGGAGAATGTTCCAGGCACATGGAGGGCACAGAGGTTAAGAGAGTGAGCACATGGCCTGTTGTGCAACTGAAATTTCAATCTCCCATGGTAATTAAAGAAACAGTTTTGGACGCAGATGTCTGGGGTCGAATCTTGGGTCTGCCACTTACTCGCTATGTGACCTTGTTCAAGTTACTTAACCACTCTGTGGGTCTTCTGTAAAATGGGTATAGGAATAATAGGGGCTTAATTTAGTACCCATATCTTTGGATCGTTGTGGGGAATGAATGAGATGACATATGTCAAGTGCTTAGCCCAGGTCTGGCATGAGGCAAACATTCAATAACTGTTAAATAGTGTCATTATTCACTGTTGCTGACGATTAAACCGCAGGATGGGGAGAGTGAGAGGTGAGTGGGAGGGTCAGATCATGAAGGATTTTATAATTCACATTAAGGGGTTGAACTTAAACCTAAGCGCAAGGGGCAAGTAGTGGAGTGATGGGATCAAGTCCGCAATCACCCTTAGTGTTATTCTTGACTCCTCTCTTTCGTGCCTTACGTCCAATGCACCAATAAGTACTGTCACTTCTAACTCCACAAGGCACCTGGCATCTGATCACTTCTCACCACTTCCACCACCACCACCCTGGTCCAAGCCATCATCAGCTCTCCCCTGCATTACTGCAGTGACCCCCTAACTGGTCTCCCTGCTTCTACCCTTGTCCCTCTACAGTCTATTCTCCACACAGCAGCCAGAGGGACCCTGTTAAACTGAAAGTCAGATCATGTCACTTCTTCTCTGCTCAAACCTCTGATGGCTCCCCGTCTCAATCAGAGTCAAAGCCAAAATCTTTATAATGGCCTAGAAACCCTGCAGGGTGCATCTGCCCACCGAATCTCTCACCTCATCTCCTAATCCTTTCTCCTTCCACTTACTCCTTTAGCCATGCTGGTCTCTGCAATTTCTCAAACTTGAACTTGCCAAGCACAGTCCCACCTCCGGATTTTGCACTTGCTTCTCCATCTGCCTGGAGCAACCCCAGGTATCAGTGAGGCTCACTCTCTCAGTTCTTTCAGATATCTGCTCAATGAGGGCTTCTCTCCCTACCCTATAAAATACCAGACCCCCATCTTGTATGAGCATCCCCTGTTTCCCTTCTCTTCTTTTTATTCCCCTCTCCATGGAAATTATCACCATCTAGATACTATATGTTTACTTGATTATTTATTATCAATTCCCCTACCTTCCCATTGGAATATAAACTCCATGAGGGCGAGGGCCTTGCTTTGTTCACTGCTGCACCTCCAGCATCTGGAACAGTGTCCCCCACACAGGAGGGTCTCAGTAGCCATTTGTTGAATGAATAAGCAATGAATGGACCATTCACTAGAGAAAGGTCACTCTGGTTACAAGGTACAAAATGGATGGGGTGAGGTAGGCAATAGTGGAGGCAGGGAGGGGGACCTTTGTGGCCGTCCAGGGGAGGGTGATGGCACTTTCACAGGGGCTGGGGTGCTACAGCCAGAGAGAAGCAAGAGGTCTGGAGAGAGATTTAGGACGTGTCAACTGTAGGGTTTGGGGACTATCTATCCGGCTGTGAAGAAAGGACAAAGTGAAGGAAGTTTCTAGCTTGATTTTCTTGGTAGGTGGTGGTGCTGCTTACGGAGGTGAATGCGGAATAGGCAGGGTGAGGGGTTATTGACATGAGCCTCTGTGCCCGGCTACCTTATCTATAGGGTGGGGTGGCTGACTCCTGCCCTGCCCACTTGCTGGTGTGGTTGTGGAGACGGAGAGAGATAAAGGATCTAGAAGCCCTTTGTACAAATGCCTAGTGGGTTCCCAGATGTGAGGGAGCAGCGTTATCATTATGGCAGTGGGCTTGGGGAGATCTGACAGGCAGCTGAGACGAGAACCTGCGTCACAATCTAATCCAACCCCAGCCCGGGTGGAAGCAAATGACAGAAAGCACAATTCAGTCGATAAATGCAGTGGGTGGTCAGGAAAGGGAGAGAACATTGTGGCCTGAGCTGACGATGGCTGTGTGAAGGGGAACTCGGCTGGATCCTAGAGTAGGGAGCAGGGAGGACCTGAGCAAACATTGGGGGTTAATTGGGACTATGAGCAGAAGGGACACAGAGCAGCTTGGCCATCTAGGGGTAAGCAGGGGCCCCCAGGCAGAGGTTGCACGATGATGATTTCTCCCTCCCTGCCTCCTCCCCACCTCCTCCCCACCTCCCACCTGCCAAATGAGAGATTACTGGGAACCTTCAGTCTGGGAAGACAAGGCAAATCCTGGGGAGAAGCCCTCAGGGTGTGGCCAGCTGGGGTCTGCCTCTGCCATGCCACCCAACGAGTTTTGCTCATATACATTTCTCAGGGTGTCAGGCACACTGAGAAATACCAAAATTCACTCACCAGTATTCATCAGGCACCTACTAAGTGTTGAGGAGTCTACTGTGAATTTGCAGACTTGGTCTCTGCCCTCCGAGAGTTCAGGATCAGTGGGGAGACACACATTCAATAGGTACAAACCCCACGAGGTAGGTAGGGGCTGTCGCCTTCCCCATGTTACAGATGGGAGACTCACAGCTGTTACACACGCCCTGTTGGTAGGTGGTTAAGCCAGGATTTGAACCCGGCACTTTGACTCCTGAGCCCTAGCCAGGAACCACTGGTCACCCTGCCCGAGGCCAGAGAGTCTGTGGTTTAGAGGCTTCAGGCATGTACAGTTCTGTGACCAGATCCCTGTGACCTTGAAGAGGTCATCAGAGAGAAATCAGGAAAGTGGGAGGAATGAAAGGAGCCCCTTACAGCAAAAACAGGGTCTTAGAGGGAGTCTCACTGGTGAACATGGCTTCATTCATTCATTCTCTGAGTCGGTGTGTTGGTACATTTGGTACCTACTATGTTCCAGCTACTGCATGAGATAGCATAAGTAAGATGCATTTATTAATTCACTCAACAACTATTTGTTGAGCACCTACTATGTGCCAGGCACTGTGCTAAGCTCTGGGGATATAATAGGAACAAAAACAGACAAAAGGGGTGCAAAGGGTAGTTCGGTGGTAGAATTCTCACCTGCCATGAGAGACCTGGGTTCAATTCCCTGTCTGTGAACGTTACCCCACCCCCCCAAAAAAAACTTAACAAATGGTGCTGCGATAATGGAATAATCACACGGAAAAAGAATGAAATGTGACCCCCAACATGCAGCATACAAAAAAAAACCAAAAATCAAAAGTCTCTGCCCTCATAGAGTGTATGTTCTAGAAGAAAGACAGAAAATAAGGATAAATTAATTAAAGATACATATAGGTAGTATGACAGTGATAAATGCTGAGGAGAAAGAAATAAAAGGATATGAAGTGGAAATTTTAAAAATTTTCAATTTTAAAATGGTCATAGAAGGCCTCATTGACAGAGAAGAGAAAGGCAGGCAGGAGTCAGGGCATGCAAGATTTTGCTGGCATTGTACAAAAAATATATATATATATTTATATATTATTCAAGATGCTATGGGAGATCAGTGGAATTTGTTTTTGTTTTTATGTGTAGGATTTTATTAAAGTGTTCCCTTGGGATCTCCGCCTGCGGAAGGGAGGGGAAGGAAACAGGAAGGGGCAGAGAGAGAAGTCAGGTGAGAGGCAGACTCAGCCACAGCTCTAGCTGAGCACATGGGGAGCTCTAGAGCTAGGAGTGCCCTTCCCTAGGCACTTATGGGGAGTTGTGGAGATGGGGCCTCCTCCATGTTCCTGCACGGGTCAGTCACTGGACTTGGAGCAGCCTCGGAGGGCGGTTCTCTGCAGTCGAGGCCACCCCTGGAGAGGCCGAGACCTGGAAGCTGTGGGCCGACGGCATCTCCAGCACCTGGGTGCCAACCCCTCTGCTGGGTGATACACGCTGAATTTCACAACACGTATACAGGCCTTTCTTTTTTTTTTTTTCCCATCATAACATTTATTCAGTGGATGTTTTTAACCATAAATGACATAATCTGACTCATAGGTAATTGCTAAAATGTCACTCTGGGTTTCTGTGTGTGGAGAAAGGATTGAAGGGGCGGGGAGGGGGCAGTGGGGGGAGGGCAGGCTGACCAGCTCGGATGGTGAGGCAGCTGGACGTGCAGACAGGACCCGCGGGGAGGCTGGGGCAGGGTGGCCAGCTGTGACTCAGTCGGACTCTGAGCACATGCACACCCCTCACCCCCACATCCATAGAATAGGAGCGGGTACCGGGTGGTCTCAACTTAAGCTACCAGCTTGCCTCTTCACTTTAGGGAGGAGTAGAAGACAGAGCAGCTTTTCAGGGAGGAGAATGGGGCTCCAGGGGCCAGAGCCAGAGAGGCCTCCAGCCCCATCTGGGGCCTGGGGCAGGAATCTGGGGCCTCTCATCAGGAAGGGCATTCCCCACCCGGAGCAGAGGTGAGCAGGGCTTTGTGTTGCAATCCTGGCTTCTTCATCAAGCAGCTGGGTGGCCTTGCTCAGGTCTCTAACAACCCTGGGCCTCAGCTCCCTCCTATAGAAGATAGGGATCATAATAAGATTATGATGAGGTTTCAAGTGAAACAATAAATGGAAAGCATTTGGTACAGTGCCGGATATATAGAACTTGCTCAACATTGCAAAATAAATGAATAAACAAAGTCATAGGTCAGGCCGGAGTAATAACTTCATAGAAGGAAGAGAAGAAGGGAAATTCTGGGGTACCTGAGACTCCCACACACATCAGAAGTGGGATCAACCCAAATATGCCTCCAAGGAGACAGGGTTGGAGCCAGTAGTTGTACCAAGGGAAGACTTGGGGTGGGGGCTTTTCCCCTAAGCACATTTTCCACCAGCAGCATCCCACTCCCCCCCAGCGCCTCAGCCTGTATTCCTTAACATGGTCATATCTTGCTCTTATGTAGAGGCCTTTGCAAGCACAGCTGTAAGCCCCCAGCTTTCAACCTGAGTGTTGTCCTGGGCCACCCCATAGAGACCTTCTCCAGCCCCAGCACTGGGCTGAGGAGGTGGGGAGTGGTAGACCCTTAAGTCCCCATGAACTGGGCTTGTGGCCACTCTTGAATGGATTTAGAGTTAGGAGCCTCAGCAATCTGGACACTCCTTTCCCAGCTTCTGCAGTTTTCTTTCTTTTTTCATTTCCCTTTTGTTCTTCCTTCTATTTGTTAAAAGGGTTTCCTTTTTAAAAATTTATTATCTTTTCTTAGCTGAGCTGAGAAGTGCTGGTGGAAGCTTGCTGGCAGCTTCCCACTCCCTTCCCCCATCCCCAGGCCCATGAGAGGGTGTCAGGAGCCAGTGCTAGCGAGGAGATGGAGAAGATGGGCCAGCCAGAGAGGGGAGAGGTCGGGGCAGCCAGGCTTTCTGGCTGGAGTGGACCTGTCCTTTGTTGAAGGGGTTAAGGGATGCAAAGCTGGCTAGTTCTTTGGGCAGCTGTTGGGAGAATGACAGGTTGACCCGATTTCGCCTTGGATGTGGAAAGCCTTGTCTCCACCCTTCCAGGTGTCCTGGCTGGCTGGGAGACCCAGGCAGCTATGACTCCACCCTCACCAAATGGATGAGGAAGCTGCTTGCCCCACCCTATCTCACCCTCCGTTTACACTAGGGAAGTCAAAGCATGTCAGGGTGGAACAGTCCCCTCCAAAGAAACTGGGTCCAGCCACAGGCCAGCCAGCCCTCAAAACCTAGAGAGTGTGTGTGTTTGCAAAGCTCCTGCACGTGCTGCTTCCACTTCCAGTAACGTTTCCCTCACTTCCCAGCGGCCGGCTCATCTGCCTTCCTCCATTTATCAGATCCCAGGCCATCTCTGGCCTCCCAGTCTTAAGCTAGTGCTCCCCACCCCCTCCCTACAACCTCATTGATTTTGTTGTTGTTTCCCTAAAAAATATCATCACCTGGGATTTTACCAGGTTTATTAATTCTTTGCTTCCTCTGACTGGACGTTAGGCCCCACGAGGCTGGACACTCTGACCATCTTGTTTTCTCTGTATCTTCGATGCCTACGCAAGTGCCTGACGTATGATAGGCACATAATAAATTATTTGTAACATGAAGGAATTAAGTTTTTTCTTCCCCCATCACTCACCCCCCCAAGAAGGACAAGGAGAAAATCAAACCCGTGGGCCCACATCCGGCCAAGGAGAGTCTGTCCCTCCAAAGAGGTAGGGGCTGGCCCCCAGGTGCCAGACCCGGGGCCCAGAGCGGGTGTGAGCGTGCGTGCATGTGCGTGCCTGTGAGAGAAGAGGAGACCCCCAGCCGAAAGCTGAGCTTCCCGTCGCACTAAATGCAGGGACCCCCATGTGTTGGGGAGCCGGCAAAGTGAGCCCCGGAGGTCAGCAGGCGCTCGCCAGGCCTCAGGCTGCCAGCGGGGGGCGCCAGCTGAGAGGCCCACACCATCCCCAGCATTTGCAGATGTCCTGAACTCCGGCCGCCCCTCCTGCCAGGAAAGTGTCAATGGGAAGAGGGAGAATTTGTTCCATCGAGTGTGACCCGGAGTTGGTGATGAATACCAGCCTCGGTAGGATCAGCTAGAATAACATGTCACACGGTGGGCTGCGCGCGGGAATGCTGGATTGGATAACTGGCAAATTGAAAGGTTGCCTCATACCATAATGGTTAAAGAAAAAGGGAATTATCTCATGCCTTCCTTTTCGTCTATCAAGGTGTCAGCGTATGCTAATTACCTGGCAGAGGCTTCAACGGAAAGAGGAAGAACAAGTATTATATTTCTGAGGAAAGATTTATCTTGTGTTATTGGTGCCAGTTGGAGGAGAAGGTGGAGGTGGTAGGGGGGTCAGAGAGGCGAGGTGAGAACTGTTCCTTGACTTGAATGGAATTGAAAATGCCTTTGATCCAAGGTTCCTTTCTAAGATTAGAAATAATAAGCCTTTCTGAGAAAGAGGCTTTGCACTGTGCCCGTCGGCCGGGGGACGGCGGCAGGATGGGCAGAGGGCTCCGGCATTCTAAGAGATGGTGGGGAGGGCTCAGGCCAGGGCCAGCTGATGCGGCAGGGGCTGTGGGACACGTGCATCCATTCACTAGGGGGGGCTGCACAGGCCGGGAGGTCAGAAGCCCTGAGTGCTGAATCCCGGCTCCACTGGCTCCCGGCCGCGGTGGTGGCACGTCACTTGATCCTTCGGAGCTTCTGTTTCCTCACCTACTTTTATGTGGTCACTGTCCCAGCTAAATGGGATCAGGTCTGTGACGTGCACAGGGCAGCTCAATCAATAACAGAAGCTGTGGACATTATTCAAAAAAACATTTTCTGAGCACTTACTGTGGTTCAGGTCCCTGGGGAGACAAGGGTGATGAAGACAGACAGGGCAGGAGCTTATCACAGAATGGAGGACCTGTGTCTCATCTGGCTCCTGCCCTCTCAGAGCACCCCAAGACTGGAGAAGGGGGGTATGGGGGGCAGGGGAGTGCCCTCAGGACTTGCAGAAGTCTTGGTTTGCCCCGATAATTAATAATAATATTAATAACAGTCAACTCAAATTGAATGCTTGGCAATAAGAACTCAAAGCAGAGACAAGATGGGTGGATGAAGGTCAAGGGATCACCATAAGGAGGGTCTTGGAGGGTCTGGCCTGCAACAATTCAATCTGGAAGAGACACATGAGGACCTGAGCTCTGGAGACGGGTGTGGTGGGCCTTGTACCTCTGAGGGGGCCTCTAATCGGGGATCGTGGGCTGTGAGAGCAGGTGTGCCGACTCCCTGTCTGTTGACCCCGCTGCCTAGGTCAAATCTCAGTCATCCCAAAGCCCGTCCAGACAGGATCAGCCAGCTGTGGAGAGAGTGAGCTGGAGAGCGGCCTGGTGAGCCTGGCATGGTGGCGACCTAGAGACCTGGGTTCAAATCCTGTCTTTGGCTCACCAGTACGAAGGTAAACTTGGGCCAGTTCCTTAGCCTTACCGTGCCTCAGGTAAATGAAGATAATAAGGCCTGACTATGGGGTTGTTGGGCAGATTAAAACAAGGTATTGAAAGCCCCCAGGTCACAGTAGGTGTTCCCCAAATGGTGAAGGGTATTATTTGAAAAGGCCGTCCTTGCCAGATGTACCTATTCAGTACTCCCCCAGTCCCTGGGGCCTGGAGAGGCATTTACTGCCCTGGGGATGGCAGAGGCAGAAATGGAGGTGCCACCAGGTGGGTTGTGTGGCGGGCTGAGACTCTGAGCAGGTAACGGCTGTCAGAGACCAACAAATCACAGGTGTCTCGGGAACAACAGGAGTTACACTCAGATACCAAAGAACAAACACGCAGCACAAGACGTTTTGCCAAAGCAAAGCTGTTTTGATCGTTCCGGATGTGACATGTATCGCATGAGGAAAGAAAGCCTCTTGCACAGAGGCTGCCTAATTGACAGCTGCAGCTCCAGGCAGAGTGGCTGGGCAGGGATGGGTGGGGATGGGGGAGGGCAGAGGAGCCCCCTCCCCCAACCTAGGCAGGTGTTCGGCTCAGACACTCTCCACTGAGCTGCCTGTGTGGCGAGGAAGGCTCATTACTCCCTGCGCCTCCAGACCTATCCCCGGCCTCCACTTCTAAAGCCCCATCCTGCACCACTCCTGGCACCCAGGCTATGCGCCAGCCTAATTGAACTTCTAGAGTTTGCCAAATGCACCAGGCACTCTCTGGCCTCCAGGCCTTTGCATATGCTATCCCCTCTGCCTTGGCTCCCTCACCCCTCCCACCCACCTGGCTAGTAATGGCAAATGCCTACTTAATAACACTCCTAGCAGCTTACGTTTATTGCACGCTTAACTCTAGGCTAGGTACTTCAGAAACATTATCTTGTTTAATCCTCACAACCCTGCGAGGGAAGTTACTGTTATTACCCTATTTTACACATGAGGAAACCAAGGCCTGGAGAGGTCAGGTAACGTGCCTGAGGTCCCCAGCTACAAGTGGCAGAGCGTGGGCTCTAGCTCAGGCTGCCGGACACCAGATGTGGAGCTCTAACCACCAGGCATCCGCCTCCTATGCATCCCATGGGACTCAGCCCAGGTGCCACCTCGTCCGGGAGGCCCCCCCTTCCCTGGGTGCTTCCTCTGGGCTTACCAACCACTCCCTGCCCCTTGCAAGCACCTACCACCTGTGGAGACAGGCACTGCCTGCCTGGTCACTGGTGAGTCCTCATGCCAAGCACACTGTCTGGCACATAGCAGGGGCCCACATATGTTTGTTGAGGGCCAACATGAATCCTACTGAAGCACATTCCTGCTCTGGCCCCCCCTTTTCAATCACAAGGACTGTAAAACCCCACTGTATGCAATAACTGCCGTCTAAAAAATTCAATCACATAAAATTTGGGTTCTTTTTTTGGGTAGCGTTAGTGAGAAACAATATTAATCCATCCAGGTGAATAGGCTCGTAAAGTAAAGATGGTAAAATATATACTGTATAAAACTGACCTTCTATTGAATTAAGAAAGTGCCAAACAATTACATGCAGTCACTTCCTAGGACTGCCGTCCCTGGTCATGTTACGTCTGAATGTGTGGTTCTTGCGGGGAGCATTAGGAGAGGGTGTTGTCATACCCACTTTGTGCCCAACCTTAGCCACATGCTCTGAACGCAAGGAGGTGGCAAGTCAGAGGGGTCTGAGAACCTGAGTCTGGTCTCATTCCACACACTGGGTCTGTCCTTGAAGCATCGCAACAACCAATGCATGAGCAAACCGTTCCCCCTAGGGTTCGCTCTCCCACTGCTGAAGGTAACTAGTTGTTGGCTAATACCTTTGGAGACAATGAAGAGACAAGCTCTGCTCTCCTTGGGAGCAGCTGCCAAAGGAGTGTAAGAGAAGGAGGGCTCAGAGAAGAGGGAGATTGCTGAGGGTGGGCAGTCCTGGTAGGCTTCTTGGAGGAGGTGGCATTGGGTCTGGCCTATATCCCTGCCAGCCTTTTCCTGGTAGTTATAGGGAGCTCAGAAATGCCATGTGCACCTCAGCCTGGATTTAAGCCAATGGACAGTTTAGGGATGGGTTCAGATATCCCCAGGAAGATGAGAAGCCAGACCCCATTACCGCCACCACCATTACTCACTCACCCAGCTGGGAGGTGTGCGAATCTCACTTTCCTCCCCGATAAAATGTACATAATGATAATACCTTCCTTCCAGGCCTGTGGAGAAGATCAAATGAAAGCATGCAGGAAAAAGTGTCTTCCACGCTATGAAAGGCTCTGACAAACGCTCATTATTTTTTCCCATTCTTCCCCTGGAATGTATCAAACACTCTGTGGTCCCTGGAGGTATTTTTTGCCTCCACTCCACGCGGCTTCCTCTGGCCTGGGCTTCTTGCCCGCTGTACTGTAGGGGGAGGGGGGACAGTACAGTGGGGTCAGGCTAGCCTGGGTTTGAATCTTGGCCTCACCTCATCCTGGAGGTGTGACCCAGGGCAAGTCACGAGCTTCTTCAGCCTCCACTTTTGAAAAATGGGTCTAAAAACTGAACTTAACTCGTAAGATTGACGTGAAGATTAGATGAGATCATTTGTACGAAGTTCTTGGTACTCCGCCTGCCAAGTGTTTAATAAAGTGCCACCTTTATTTTGTTATTATTGTAATTATTATCCTCTCTAGTAGGTGGGACCCTACACCGTGGCTCTTTCTGAGTGGTTAGGACCAAGGAAAAGTGACCTAGAGATCTCAGGCACAATTTTCAGAGGCTTCCTTGCCTTCATACTCAGGAAGGGGCAGATGAGAAACAGATTAGGGCTTCATTCTTTCATTCAACGCAAGCTGTTTCCGTGTGCCTTCGCTGTGCCGGGCACTCTGCGGGCGTGACAGGATGACTAAGTTACAGTCCCCATCATTGGGAAGCTCGCATTGCAGCAAGGAAGATATCCATTCATTCATTTGTTCCGTCGTTTGGTCAGTCGGTGATCACCCATGTGCCAGCGCCTCCTCTGCCAGGTGCTGTGCTGGAGTGTATTGAGGCTTCCACCTCTCTTGGATTGGTGTCTTCCTGCCTCAGTCTCCCCATCTGGACATCAGGGGGTTCACTCGAGCTGGCCCCAAAGCTCCTGGCCCACACCAACATTCCAGAATTCTGAGCCGGGATAGACAAATGCCGAGTGACATCCCCGTCCCTGCTCCCGGCCCACGCACTCACTCAGGGCACCGGCATCGACCGGCTCGGAGCTCATTAGCGGCCGCACAGCCATTGCCGCATGTCACAGGCTCTTAAAGTCTCCATTACCCAGGGCCCTCGCTCCTCTGTATTTTTAGACCGCATCTGGAGGAGATGGCTGGCGTCTCCCGCAGTTACACTTGTCAGGTTCAGCGGTTCCGACAACTCCTCAGGCCTCTGGGCGCTGGGCAGAGGGGGCTCCCACATCAGCTCCTGGAAGAGAGGCTAGTGGGAGGGGTGAGAGCCAGGAGGGGATTTCCTCAGTAACCCCCCAGACCACTCCTCCAGGCTGCCTTCTCCCAGGTATGACAGGAGTAGAGGGACCCCCCCACACACACACACACACAGAGGCTGCTCTGGGACCCAGAGGGACAAAGAATGTCTTGGATGACACGGGAGTGAGGGCGGGTGATACCAGTATGGGAACAAAACGCAGTCCAGTCGGGCACCCCCGAGGACCCCCACGGGCTCTGGCTGCAGACAGGTGGAGCAAAGTCACAGAAGCTGCCCCGCAGCATGTTGCCACCCAACAAGGAATAGGTCTCCTGCAGGAGACAGCGCCTGCGCAGCCAGCCAGCATCCTGGGGGAGCCTGGCCCTTCTGCATCTGGGCAAGAATTCCATGTCACAGTCCCCAGACTGCGGGAGAGGACCTGTTCGTGGTGCGCCAGGCCGGCTGGGTGGGGCACAGGGAAGGAGAGGCAAACCACAGTTTAGCCTGAGAGGGAGAGATGAGGGGAGGGGGGTCCCCAGGCCTGAGATGGGGCTGGGTCCGTGTTAGGAGCGTGGAGCCTGGACTTCCAGGAATAATAAAAGCCTCCGTCTAGAATACAGCTTAAATTTCTTCCTCCTTTAACAGCCATATACCCTGAGACTTGCTGATAAAATATACTAATGAACAGTCATCATTCTGGCCCTCTGAATCAGGCAGTGTACTATGTGCTCTCCCTGCCATTGCCTGATTATTTTATCGATTCTTTACATTACGGCAGAAACTGTTATGATTATTTTCGTCTTATAAATGAGGAGACTATCTCAGAGAAGCTAAGCATCTCACCTGAGGTCACACAGCTGAGCCAGAATTTCACTCCAGAGTCGGGGCTTGCAAGCCTGCGTGCTATGTGTAGCCTCAGTTGCCGAGGAAAGGAGCAAGGTAAGTTGTCATTCAACAGTGACATCTTACTGACGAGGCAATGGAAAGAACATTGTGGCGAAGTGTTAGAAGATTCTGGCTCTGATGCCAGATTATGGTTCTGACAGATCCCCATTCTCCTCTGGGCCTAAGTAAGGGGGCTGGATTGAGGTGGGGATGGAGCCACGCCACATGACATATCTGTTCTGTGCTCCCATCTGACTCTGATGAGATGATTAATAAAAATAAAAAAGTACTAATAGTGAACATTTATGACGTATTTACTCTGGGCCAGGCTATCCCGTATGTCATTTCATTTAACCCTCACACCTCCCTGTGAAGTATTACCCTTGACCAGATGAGGAAGGGAAGCTCAGAGAGGCTGAGGAACCTACCCAAAGTGGCCCAGTAATAGAGGTGAGGCTGGAATTTGAAACGTGGCTCGCTCTTCATCACGCCCCATTCTGCCTTCGGTGTGGTAGCAGGCCTGTGATACTTAAATGTTTTGAGAAGTGGGGAGGGGGGCTTCAGGCACCCTCTGGTAGAGCTGGAGGAAGACGAGGGGGCTCTATTATCTCCAGGAAGTGCTCAGTGTTTTCTGTTATCGAGGTGAGAGCAGCGCCATGCTCACTCTCTGGCTCAGGGCACCATCCTCATTCTATCCCATCCCATTTCACTCCATTCATTATCGGCATCCCACTTACCTCCACACCCTCCCAGAGCTCTCCAGACACAGAATACTTCCTGAAGAAGGAGGAGGGAGAGAGCCTGCAATATCTCATCCCATCCTGGAGGGGCCTGGAGCAGCAATGGAGGGACATCAGGCATAGAGACCTTGGGATTTCTGAGCAGTTTAGATTCAATAGTTCCACCAAGCAAGACCATGAGAACTCAAGGATCTCTTTAAGAGAAAAACGTGGAAGGGTAAGCACACCTGATGCCACCTCTGCAAATAACTCAGGATTTATTTGCTAGGAGGGAAAAGCCCTGAAGATTCCCAAAGTCCTCGGGACTGATGAGCCTGGGTTCTAGGCTAGCTACCACGTCCTCGGGTCAGAGGGCACTCGGCTCAGCAGCCGCACCGTGGCCTGGTTTAAGATAGTTCTCTCTTGGTAATGCCTCTAGCCATTCGGTGTGTTTGAAGGGAAGCCGAGCACACTGGGCGGCAGGTACCGTACCTGTGCAGTGCAGGATGGCTGCACACAGGTGCGCACCACACAACCCTTGGGGACGCCATTCACACCGCAGACAGCTGGAACTGACACCCACTGTGAGTGGTGGGAACAGGCGGTGCGCGAGGCGGGCCTGGTGTCTGAGTTCTCAGAAGATGCAATCCAGTAGCGGGGACAGTCAAGTGAAGCAGGAGCTACGTCATTCTGCTGCCTGTGTGGTGATGGGAGAGGGCAGGGGCTCTGGGGGCTTGGAGGAGAGACCCAAGTCAATGAAGGCTTCCTGGAAGAAGTGTGTTCTAAATCAAGATCTGAGTGATAATTACGAATGTCTACTAAAGGGGGGAAGAACGTTCGAGGCTGAGGAAGAGCAAAAGCAACTAATTATAATAGGAGGTGATTCAGGGTATAATGTTAATACGAGCAAAGAACTTGGGGAGCCTTAATCCATTCATTTACTCATTAGAACAGATATTTATAGAGGAGGTGGTGAATTGTTATGCCTGGGAGTTAGAAAATTTCACTGAGGAGGTGACACTTGAACTGGGCCTTGAAGGATGAGTAAGAGTTTTCCAGGGAAGGAAAGAGAGAAAGAAGCATCCAAGGAGAGAAAACCACATGAGCAAAGGCCTGAGGTTGGAGATTTTCTAGAATGTTGGCCTGCACGGTGTGGGAGTTTAGGGTGTTTTTCTGTGACTACCCTTGGGAGCTCTCTGTCTCTCGAAGCTAATCTTGATATTTATTATCATATTTTTATCTTCTTTTTAAAAATTTTTTTAATTAATTAAAATTTTTTTTTAATATGACAACAAAGAAACACAAACATTCTTAACATATGATCATTCCGTTCTACATATACATAATCAGTAATTCGCATTATTATTCATTTTTAACATGATCTCATCTGTCAATAAGGGCTCAGATAGGAAGGTTGGATGCATGCACACATGCATGAGTACCGGAATGAGCAGATGGTTGGAAGAATTAAGGAATGAATGAAGGAACATAAGAAAGAATGAATAGCAGTAGGTAACATCTACATGGTGCTTTCTATGCACCAGGCATTATTCTAAGTGCTTTACATTTATTAAATCATTAAATCCTCACACAACCCTAGGAGGTAGATGTTGTTATTATCTGCACTTTACAAATGAGAAAATTAAGGCATGCTGTGGGCGGGTGTTGGGAGGGTTAAGTAATGTGCTCCAGGCCACACAGCTAGGAAGTGGTGCAGCCTGGCCCTGGGGGACACTTCAAACTGGGTCCCAAAGTCAAGGAGTTAGGCATGTCCTCATTCATCCAGACACCTCCTTTTTCCTCCCACAGGGGTTCTTTGGCTAAGACTTCTCCAGAAATCTGCTGTTTCCGTGGAGCAGACCTGGGTGCAGGGTGCCGGCTGCAAGAAGTTCCTGCTGGGTCTGCACAGCGGGAGCGTCAGTTTGCTGGGGTGCAACTGCTGCCCCCCTGGGTGAGGGAGCTGGGCCTCTGGTCCCTGTAGTGGGCGGTGCCCCGGTGCTGGGAGTGCCTCTCCGTCCCGTCCCGTCCCGTTGCTAGGCAGGAAGCGTGAACTTGGCCTTTCAGGTTGATGACATTAGCATTTCGGAAGGGTTCCCCTTCCCGCCCCGCGGAGTGCATTAACAGTTCACTCCGGCTGGTCTCTCGCCGAGGGCAGGCTCATCCTGATGTGCCTCAGATTTCCTAGGACTCCTCAGAGACATTTTGACATTCTGATTGTCACTGCCGACGTGGGCTGTGAAGGAATTAATTGACATGGATGAAACCCTCAATTTCCAAAGGCTGTATAATAAAATAAAGGTTATTGTATTATTACAGATTCCACTACCAATGAAAAAGGGCTAAAGACCACAATCACCATACGCCTTGCTTAATGGGGACTTGCCTTGACTTCTGCAGGGGGCCATCTGAACTTCAGGGAATAGTAATAATGATTGTTATTATTTATCGAGAACTTATGGTACGTTAGGCACTCTATCAAATGATGCAAGCATTTACGCAACAATCCTATAAACAAGCTACTATTTTCATCTCCATTTTACAGATGAAGAAATTGAGGCATGGAGAGGGGAAGTGAACATGGCTCACAAGTTGAAGGATAGAAATAGAACAGTGAGTAAAGCACATTCTATTTTCTTGGGGGTAAGGAGAAATAAAATCCTGTGGGCAGGCAGCGTTAGGATATTGGCCAAGTAAAAGGCATTCTGGTGGTAGTGTGTTTTGAGTTTGGGCACAGTCTCCAGGCTCTCAGAGAACAGGCCTTTTCCCCTCAGACCACAGAAATCTCATCCATTCAGCCATCCACCCACCCATCCATTTATCCATCAATCCACTTATCCATTTATACATCATCCAGCCCTCCATCCATTCATCCACCCATTCATTTAGCCATTTATTCATGCATGCCATTATTTATTTAAATCAGAGGCCTCTCTGGCCCCTCCTGTCATAGAGGCAGGTGTTTCCCTTTACCATGAGTGCCTGCTACAACTAATGTAGGCAGCTAGTGGGGTGGGGGGGGGAGACAGTTCCAGGTCTGCCATGTAAAGTCACCTAAATTTTCTCATCCCCAGACTCCCTGGGTGTAAAATGGGGATGATAATATCTGTAGGGCTGTTGTGAGCTTAAACAAGCAAATATGTGACACGCTTCAGAAACATGGAAGTGCTGCACAAATTTTATGACACCGTCATTCTCATCACTTGTGTCGCATATACTGTAACCTAGCGCATCCTTAAGTTTTAGAAGTCAACAGCTGTAAAACGAACCACTTCTGACTTTGTTTTATAGGAATTCTGTAAAATGAACCAACATGACATTTTGTAAAATGAAATAACTTCAAATCAGGCAATTACCTGCAATTATAATAGATTATTCCATGACCTCTTGGGGGTCACAGGAAGTATTAGAGCGTGAGCATGGGAAAGGGACTTGGTGATAGGAGTTACTTGATAATGAAAACAACAGGCCTGGCATTGCTGCCTGAATGGATAGAGCCCCTCTATCCGAAGTTATCATATATTAGGGTGTGATTGTTCAGGGTTCATTCCTTATGAGTTCTAAGGAGAGGTGAAGGGTACTATAAGGAAATATGTGATTAAAAATTCAGGAAAAGAAGAAAGAGGCACACTTATCCACTGTTGGTGGGAATGTCAAATGGTGCAACCACTGTGGAAGGCAGTTTGGCGGTTCCTCAAAAAGCTGAATATAGAATTGCCATACGACCCAGCAATACCATTGCTGGGTATCTACTCAAAGGACTTAAGGGCAAAGACACAAACGGACATATGCACACCAATGTTTATAGCAGCGTTATTTACAATTGCAAAGAGATGGAAACAACCAAAATCTCCATCAACAGAAGAGTGGCTAAACAAACTGTGGTATATACATACGATGGAATATTATGCAGCTTTAAGACAGGATAAACTTATGAAGCATGTAATAACATGGATGGACCTAGAGAACATTATGCTGAGTGAGTCTAGCCAAAAACTAAAGGACAAATACTGTATGGTCCCACTGATGTGAACGGACATTCAAGAATAAATTTGGAATATGTCATTGGTAACAGAGTCCAGCAGGAGGTAGAAACAGGGTAAGATGATGGGCAATTGGAGCTGAAGGGATACAGACTGTGCAACAGGACTAGATACAAAAACTCAAAAATGGACAGCACAATAATACCTAATTGTAAAGTAATCATGTTAAAACACTGAATGAAGCTGCATCTGAGCTATAGGTTTTTGTTTTGTTTTGTTTTGTTTTGTTTTGTTTTTACTATTATTACTTTTATTTTTTTCTCTATATTAACATTCTATATCTTTTTCGGTTGTGTTGCTAGTTCTTCTAAACCGATGCAAATGTACTAAGAAACGATGATCATGCATCTATGTGATGATGTTAAGAATTACTGATTGCATATGTAGAATGGTATGATTTCTAAAGGTTGGGTTAATTTCATTTTTTCCGTTAATTAAAAAAAAAAAAAGAGAGAGAAGAGGTAATTGGAGCTGAAGGGATACAGACTGTGCAACAGGACTGGATATAAAAACTGAGAAATGGACAGCACAATACTACCTAATTGTAATGCAATTATGTTAAAACATTGAATGAAGCTGCATGTGAGGTATAGGTTTTTTTTTCTCTCTAATATCGTTTTAATTCTTATTCTGTTGTCTTTTTATTTCTTTTTCTAAATCGATGCAAATGTACTAAGAAATGATGAATATGCAACTATGTGATGATATTAAGAATTACTGATTGTACATGTAGAATGGAATGATTTCTAAATGTTTTGTTAATTTTTTTTTTAATTAATTAAAAAAAAAAATTCAGGAAAAGATAAACAACCGGGCTTCAAGATGAGCTGTAATACAGGCCTTAATGACACCATTTATCAGTCAGCTTAAGTAAAGTTATGCTGCAGTAACAATCTCGAAATCTCAGAGGCCTATGACAAATATTTCTCTCTCCTTTATTACCTGTCTGTCATGAGACAGCTGAAGCTCTGCTCCATGTGCTTTTCACCCAGGAACCCCAGCTGACGGAGGAGCTCACTGGTTCTTAGAGCGCCCCCCACACTTAAGTAGCCAAAGCAAATCACATGGCCACACCTGACACCAGGGTGCTGGGGAAGTAGAATCCTCCATCCAAAAGGGGCCGCCCAGGGCGGGCAGCACATATTTTGGAAAATCACATAACCTGCCACACATTTTAATTGACTTGAAAGGTTACTGGAACCTCCAAGTGGCTTGGCAAGAGGGACCTTTGCAGGCGGTGGTGGAATACACCCCAGAGGTAGCTTAGCCTCTCTGTAAGTCCGCCTTTTCCTTTCTCATCACCATCCGAGTCTCTGTACCTTTTCTATGTCCTGTGGCTTCTGATTTTCTCTGCCTTGTTCCTGTTTCCTTATGGCTTTGGCTTCCCCTTCATAGTATCTTTGCCTCCTTTTTACCTTATGACCTTTTCACCTTCTATTCCTGCATGAATTGGCCAGAACTCTTTGGGTTCAGATGTCAAAATCCAAATCAAACTAGTTTAGGCCAAAAAAAAAAAAAGGAATTTGTTAGCGCACATGACTGAAAACCTACGGCACAGCAGTTTTCAGCAGTGCTGGCTCTGTGGGCGTCGGCGGCCCTTGCCCTCTCTCGTCTATTCTTTCCTCCACGTTGACTCATCTCTGGGCAGACTCTGCTGTCATTGCTATCTCAGAGGCCCTTGGTTGTCTCCCAATTGCCCTTCTCTTCTTCTTCCAACGTGAAAGTGTTTTTAGCTGGCGATAGGACCTCCCTTGCAACTAAATGTGGTTTGGGACTTAGTTCTGGCTAATGAGATGTGAGTGAAAATGATGTGTGCAACTTTAGGGCTGTTTCCTTAAAGGGAAAGGACAAGATCAGGCTTCCCCTTCCTTTCTTCTGTCCCCTGGCTGGCTGGAATGTGGTCACGGTGATGATAAAGGTAACCCCAAAGGGGGCAGAGTGACAATAGAGAAGTTGGGCTCCCAAGAACTTTCAAGGAACAGGGCTGTTGTAACCATTTGGGCTTTTATATGAGAAAGAAACTTTTATCTTTTTTAAGCCACTGCTGTTTAGTTGTCTCTGTTACAGTAGCTAAACCAATGCCTTAATTAATTCACTCCCCACTTCGGTATTCATCACTGCGTCAGGGGATGAAATCTGCTGACTGGCCAGGCCTGGGTCTGGGGATCTATCCCTGTATCTGCAGGAGGAAACAGCTCTTCTAAATTCTAGAGACTGAGAGATGGAAAGGAGTAGCTCCCCAAGCAACACTGGGGTGCTAGCAACCAGAAAAATGTGAAATAAGTTCTGGTCAGGAAAAGCAGCCCATTTCCATTGTACCCTATTAACTTCTCATTCACCTTCAGCTTGCCTAGTTAGTTCCCTGAAAAGACAGTTTGACTGACCCAACTTACCTTTATTCTCCTGCCAGGCCACAGCGAGGGTTCCAGGCCTGTGATCATCCGCCTTAGAGTCAGGGGCCCGGTAATGGTCCAATGGCAGTGGCTATGGAGATGGGTCACTTGCACTCGCCTCTTTGGTGGCCACGGTGGGCAGGGCAGGCAACGTGGATGCCGTGTTTTGGGAGTCCCTTGTCAGCTTGCTGCAGTGGGTGAAGCTCATGAAGGGGCCTCTGGAGGACTCATGGAGCAGATCGGGTTCTCCCACTCTGGGGAATGGACTAGGATAAAGGCAAACAAGCTATTGGAACTGCACTCTCTGCCTTGGCCTCCAACAGTCTATTTCTGCCTGTGGTTGTCTCTGCAGAATGAGACAAGGATCTTGGTTGGGTCATCTTAACTGTGCCAAAGGCAAGACAAGTCCTTTAAATTTACTGCAAACGTTCATTGGGGATGGACCCGAGTGTTTGTTAGCTCCAAACGCCAATAAATGTTGATAAATAATGGTATTAAAAGTGTATTATTGCTCTGACACTTTGTTATAACATCTTTCTTCTCACTTTTTTCCTGTGTAACATTTATTTTAAAAGGCCCCAGCCAAAAGCCGAACACCAATAAAACGGCACCAAATCTCCCAGAACATCTCCATTTCTGAAGCCCTCAGAGGCTCAGCACTTGGGGAAAAGCCACTAAGAAATTTCACTATTTGGTAAACTTTGCAGAATCCGTCGTTCTTATGGTTGCGGCCTAACTGCATGTTGAATTTGAAATTTGGAAGCTTCAATTGCTTATAAATATTATAACTGCTTCTCAAAAGGGAAAATTGCATTGAGATTTCCCTCTGTGTTTAACCTCAGCCTCGCAAGAGATAGTCTTCAAATTTCCCCAGCAGATGAAAATCACTTCAGGATTGAGATTGCATATGGATCGTTTCTACTACAAGGAAAAAGAAAATCTGCAGGAGCAAACGCAGCCATACATTCTGGGCTGGGCCCATAACATGGAGAAATGAATGATCATTTGGCCTATAATCCGCAGCATGAGAGATTCGGGACAGAGACTGAGAAGACATTTTTGAATATGAGGTTCAGTCACATCTGAACTGTTACTCAGGGAAATTGCAGTGTCCTGCACTCAATTTTCTTCGAGCCAGCCTCCTGCAAAATTGCACGGATTCCTTTAGCACTTTGCATGTCAAAGTCTCCGTCCTCCCCACGGAGTCTCTAGTGCTTTCAAGCTGCCTCACCTCACCAGTCAATCCTATAACTCATTCAAACTAAAGTGTGATGGCTTGCATCTTAATGGGGACCAATGGGGAGAGGGGATACTTTACTCAAAGAGATGAGCAAGTGAAATTCTAGGCCATGACAGCCAGCCTACTGGATGGAGCGGTGGATATGGGAGGGGGAGAGTCATCCCTGTTTACTGTTTTTACAGCCCTACGAGTGGATATGTGTTTATATGTACGCATGTATCTATCCACTTTCATTTTCCGCCTCTACCTCCCTCCCTTCTTTCCATTTATTCAACAAACTTCCATAGGGCATCTGCCTTATTCCATTCCCTATGTTCAGTGGTAAAGCATTGGGATAGAAAACTCCTACAAATAAGGGAACTGAGTGGAGGAAACAGTAATTACAATCACTTGACTGCAATTAGCATTTACTGAGTGAGTGCTGACTACCTACCCACTTAGGAACATTTTGTGGGTAGCATTCAATGCTCACAGCCACCCAGGGAGATAGGCACTGTCATCCCCTTTTCCCATCCAAGAAAACAGAGGCACCATTCTTTGTCCACAGTCGCACATACTATCAGTGAGACTCAGGTTATCATCCCAGGCAGACTGATTTCAGAGCTTTTTTTGCCAGATGAGATTAGATTGAAATGAGCACTGCGGCCAGGGTTCAAGGGGACAAAGCGCTCAGTGGGCTTTGTGCCTCCCGAGGGGTTGTGTGATGGACAGAAAGGGGGTCAGCCTCTTGCAGCCTGTATTTGAGCCTCAGGTGAGAACACCCCACTTAAGTCTTGGCTTTGCCTCCCCCTCTCCAACCTCCGGGACCCCCTCTCCCCACTGCTAGACCCCAGAAGCAGGCGGCTGGCTGGGCCCCCGGCAAGGCCGTGGTCAGGAAGAGAGCATCCTCTGGGAGCTGCTGTCCTGCTCTCTGTTAATGCCAATTAGCACTGCTGCCTGCTCCGAGCTGCTGGGACTGCAGCAGGCTTCGGTGGTCCCGGTGCCTAGAGGTTCTGGTCTCCAAATACTAAAGGATGAGGGACAGAAGTCAGACAGTCCAAGGGGAGGGACAGTGTCACTGAGGAGAGAGGAAGAGGGGGTTCACAGAGGTTCCCGGGGCCCAGCACGCTGGAGGGCAGGGCCGCCTGGGGCTGGGCAAAGTGGAGGAGGAGAGAAAGGCACATCTGCAGCGGCCTCCGCCTCTTCCCCTGCAGCTTCCACGTCTGGGCTGTGGGTTGGGAGCCTGAATCTTGAGAGAGGAGGAAAGGGGGGCGTGGGTTGTGGCATTTCTGGGCATGTAGGGTTCTGGAGCTCAGCTGTCTAGGACTGTGAGTGCTCCACTCTGCCATAATGCGAGCCCAGAAAATTGCCCTCGGGTTCCCTGGTCACTCGTGAGCTGTGGGTGAGGGCGGGGAAACTCGAGCACATGCCATCGGGTTAGAAGACTAGGTCTTTGTGAGGGGCTGGGCAGAGGACTGCCACCATCAGGTCGCCCCCTTGTGAGCTGGTTTTGGGCTCCCCGTGGGCATCCCCAAGTCCCTGTGGAGGATGGCGTCAGCTCGCCTGAGCTCTCTCCCTTCTGCCTGCCCCCAAGCCCCCCTCCCTTGCCCTTTGGTCCCCTGTGTCATGCCCACCCGCCCAGAGCCCTGCAATCTTCTCTTTTTGTCCAGCCTGGGGCTCCCTTTTGCCTTTCTCTCTTCATCGAGCCCCCTGGGCCCTGGACCTCCGGCGGGGGTGAAAATCCATTCTCCCATCTCCAGTCCTCACTTGGGCTGGACCGCCCAACATTCCTGCTGCCCACGGGAGGGCTGCCTCGGTGTCATTTGCAGAGCAGCCAGAGAGGATGCCGGAGAGCCGGAGAGCCGGCTGCGTGTACGTTCCTTCCCTGCCACCTGGCTCCGGCTCCACCTGCTTGCCCAGCTGCTCTGCAGCGACTCCCACACGCCCCCGGGGGAAAGGCTTCCCAGAACCCTCTGAGTGCAGGTTCACGAAAATTCCTTCACCTTCCAAAAGCAGCGCTTGCCCTGCTCTCCTCTCCCCACCACTGGAAGCCTTTCTGAGCAGGGCATGAAAGGAGGGGGAGGGGGAATCTACAGCAGGAAAATGCTCAGACAAAATTTCTCCTCCTTGAACCCCAAGCTGCTCTTCTCTTTCTTACAGTCTCCACTCTCTCCTTGGGGGCTTCTCTTAACTCCCGTGGCAACAATTTCTTCTTTGCCCCACATCCCTAGGAAATGGACAATTTCAAGGTTAGGGAGGAGGCCTGAAGGGTGATAGAGACCTTACTTCTACTTCCCAAGCCCCAAATGCTGCCCTTCTCTGTCCCTGAAGGATGATACCTCAACTGAGAGGCCAAACGATCATCTCTCTCTCTGTTGAAAAAATGAGCTCGCCTTTTCTCCACCCTCCCTGGTGAGGGACGGCACGGCTGCCCCCTCTTGCTAAGCCTCTCTTTGCTCCTGCTTGGCCGTATCTGAACTCAGGCTGAAGCCCAAGGATGCCCCTCAGCGGGGACAAAGCTCAGGCTCAGCCCAGGCAGGGCAGGCCAGGACCTGCTGTGAGCATGGGCGTGACAAGGGGTCAGCTTTCACCTAGGCCCCTGGGTGGTGTGGGTGTGGGGTGGGGTGGGGGCATCACTGTACTTTGCTGCAGGAGCTGAGAAAGGGACTTGGGTGACCTGTCTGTCAGCTGAGGTACTCTTCCGCAGCCTGGTTGGCCTGCATGGCTTTCCGCCTGCTACTTGGGCTGAAGTCAGGTCTCCTGGACACTGGCCAGCCATCCGTCTCTAATGTTAATGCAGATGGAACGGGAACATTTAGACCAACGCAAACAGCTCACGTTGCTTGAGTACTTAGTGAGAGTCACTCACGCCTTCAGGCCACACAACCTTGTTGGAGAGAGCTATTACAATTACCTCGTTTTACAAGGGAGGAAATGGGGGCTCAGAGAGGTTAAGTATTCTTCCAAGGGTACACAGCAAAAAAGGGATGGAGCCAGGATTTGAACCCAAATCTGTCTAGCTCCTGAACTCCAGCTTTTACGTCTTGTACAAACCTTCACAGCAAAGAAACCTAGCACCTCCCTAAGCCCATCCCCTCTGCCACAGCTGCACACAGCCCCTGCTGGGGTTCTGAGGCCAGAGAGCTAGGGCTCATGGGAAGCCAGCTCTGCTCTAGGGACCTTCTGGTGTCAGTGCTTTGAGGGCTGACTCCTTCCCCTCTTGGGGGTTTCCTACAGTGGAGGGCATTATGGGGTGAAATGAAGGGGTTGGGAAACAGTTTGAGAGGTTTTCTTTCTCCCCATTGACCACCCACTCCCACCCCGTCATTGGCTAACAGGGACTGTTTGGCCAACAAAAGCATCACTCAGCTTTTGGCCAATTGTCACTCATCTCTGCCAGGGAAGGAGTGGGTGGAGGATTCAGTCATTGGGCTTAACCCTGTCCTTCTGACAGGTGTTGCTGCCTCCTGGGGCTACCCAAAGAGGAGAGGAACCCTGCCAGGGACTGCCCACAGCTTGAGATGCACAGTTAGCACATCCCTGCCTGCTCCGAGCCCCATGCGGCCTGGGTCACGGGACTCTGCAGAAATTAGTCCTTGAACCTGGCAGGAAGAAGTTAGACCACTCAGTAGCCACCACAAGCTGGAGCTCTTCAGCCTGGCACCAGGCGCCTCCAGCTCCTGGATCCCTTCTTCCTATCCCAAATACCAGCATGAGCTCTTCCCCTTGGGCGGGGCCTTGTTCAGACCCATGAGCAGGCCTCTGGCCCTTTACACATGCCATTTCCTCTTCTTTCCCCTCCCCACTCTGTCTAAATCCTACCTGCCCAGAAAGAGCCATCTCAACCCTCACCTCCTGCAGGAAGCCTCCCTTGATTACTACAGCCCAGAATAAATATTCTTTCCTCTAAGCCCTCATAGTTCACAATATAGCACTAAATTCTATAGTATCTCTTATCGTGCATTAGTCTTGTTTTTCTAATTAGCCCATCAGCCCCTTGAAGACAGGAGACCATAGGTGACTTCTTTTTGCCTCTCCCTGTGCATTTAGAGAAGGGTTGGATTTTTGGAGAATGCAGCCATTATTGGTTGGCTAATTGGAATCTGCTGGACTGTGCTCGGGGCCTGGCATTTGCCTGCACATGCAGTTTGCACACGTCTGTGTGTAGGCCTGATTTACATGTTTCTGCATGTATGTAGAGTTTGTGTTCATGCATATGAATATGATTCATATTTTTACCATGTGTATAAATGGTTTAATTCATTCAGCAAGCATTTACTGAGACTCTGTCACAAGCTGGGCACTGTGCCAGGTGCTGGGGATGCAGTGGTGAGGGAGAAATAGATTGTCCCAGTCTCAGAGCTAAGAAGAGAGATTGCCAGAGAAGCAATAACAATAACGGGAGCTGAGAGCCATGATGGGGGAGCACACGACAGGGGCACTTACATTAGTTAGTCTGGAGGGACAGGTCAGGGAAGCACTCGTGAAGGAAGTAACAATTTGGCCAAGACTTAGAGGCTTTCTAGGAATCTACCAGGTGAGGAAAAGGAGGGAAGAGTGGTTCAGCCAGAGGAAACAGACTCCACAAAGGTTTGAAGAGTACACATGGGCAGATAGAAATGGAAGGTTCAATATGGCTGGAGTGTTGCCTAGGAGATGGGTATGGGGGGTTACGTGTACAGCCAATGTGTGTGTATACATGGTTTGCATGACTGCGATTGTGTGTGTGCAAATAGTTCATGTATTCTTGCGTGCACTTTTTGGAGTTTTGCATGTTTCATAATGCTTTTGTGATTTGAGTGTTGCTGCATGTTCTGGCATGGTGTGTCTCCTTGCTTTGCATGCTTTGCATGTGAGTGCATGTATATTAGAGGGTCTGCAGTTTTGTGCACTGAACCAAAACCAAGTGTTCATGCCTGATCACAGGAAGTTGTCTGCACAGTGGGTGCTCATCTGTCCTGCCTAATAAGACAAAGGCAGAGAGGAGGCTCTCCTGACTATATTCATTAGCAAGAGGCATGTGTAGGACAGAATTTCTGAGTCCTCGAGTTTGAGAACTGAAGGCAACCTCGAAGGTGGTCCAGATTCCTCTTGCCCGTCAGCCCAGCCCTTTTGGCACTGTTCCTGAGGAGTCCCCAACACAGCCCACTAAGGGGCACTTTGTGTTTGTCCAAATACTCACTGCCTAAAAGGCATCTTGTTGAGAGAACCCCAATCCCTGGACCGAGGTTCCTGCTGAGGACAGGAGTCAGCAGAAGTGCCACCCCTATCCCAGGCTCTCCTGGTGGAAAGTGCAAAAGGTTGTGTATGTGAATTTTTCTGGGGAGAGGGTGCTTGGCTTCCATTGTGGTCAGAGGGTTTATGACCCAGGGAAATCTAAGAACCATTTCTCTGGTCTAGGCTGAACCGGGGGGTATGAGTGTGTGCATGGTACGGGCAGGTGTGTGCAAGCATGCGGAACTTCCAACCTGCTCTGTCTCCGAGAATATGGTTGGATCAGGATGTCAAGTGCAGCCCCAGGCATTGCCAGCTGCTGCCGTGGTCAGATTGCAGGGTGCTGTCCTTGACAGAGCTGGTAGCACAGATGGAGCTAGTGTTAAGGACAGGGAGAAAGGGGCAGAAGCTGCTGCTTTGATGAGGAGGGCTAACTTGTGACTTGGAAGAGCCAGCCAGGTAGCCAGGTCAGCCACCCTCCCTGACTAGCCAAGCCTTAGATGGTTCACATCCAGGCTGAAACCTTGAAGGTGAGAGGTGCCCAGAAGGAATTGTGGAGGTCCTTCTGGAGAAGGAAATGGGGCTTTCAGAACCTTGGTCAGTACCCCAACGCATTCCACAGCACTGGTCTCTCCATTTTCCAGCCTGCCCTCTCCGGGTTAATACCTCTGGGTTGGGGGTGGCGGGAGGAGATGCTGAGTGTTGTGGACCCACATGTAATGATCTGGATATCGTCGGGAGAACTCTTCAGGAGTTTCTGAGAACCTGGTTGGGGAGAAGCAAGCCTAATGGATAAGGTGGGGTGCTGCACCCCAATAGAATGAGGGAGGAGGATCCCCCAAGACTGGGGGGAGGTTGGATGCAAGAGGGGGGAGCTCCCAGAGCTTGCAATCTTAGCCAGTGGGAGGAGGGAGATGTGCAACCTAGAGAGGGGAACAGGGGAAAGAAGTGACTGAGGAGTGGGTTATGTTTCTCCTCAGGCCCTGGGCTGAGCCAAGCTGAGCCTTGCTACCCCTGCTCAACCAAACTTCCTTCCTCCTGTGAGCCCCCAACAATGCATTCCAGGGCTGGGGCTTTCCCTGAGGCCGTGAGCTCTGAGGCCTCTGCCGTGTCCCTTTCCTGTGTGGCTGCACTCTCTTCCCCCTGCCTGCCCGAGCCCCTTCACAGCCTCCCACCCTGCCCTCTGTCCTCCCTTGGGTAGGACTTCACTCCTGGCTCTGCTTAGGAGACCCCCTGGCTCCTGGGTGTGCTGGCTCTCTAGCACCTTCTCTTCCTTCCAAAGAACTTTTTACAAACAATTAACCTCATCACATCCTTTCTGCAGAGCCCAGGGCAGCAGCAAGGGGTGGGGGGTGATGAGAAGTGCCCTGTCCCCTGAGGACAGTCAAGTGGATGTGTGGCTACTCTGGTGGCTGCTGGGGGAGGGGGTGGGGGTGGGGGTGGGTCCTCTCTCAGAGCAGCCACCCCTCCTTACCTTGGAGCTGGCTGCTTTGTGAGCCCAGCTCAGAGGAGAAGCAGGAGCCACGGGAGGCACACGCTGTGTGCCCCCAGCCCTGGCTTCCTCTCCAACCCCCTGACAAAGGCTTTTCTATCTCACATGGACTCTCCAGTTGCTTCCACCTTTTTCTTCCAGATCTCCTCCAGGTAACTTCTGGGGTCGAAGCTAGGGCACCGAGGACTTGGGGAAGGAATGCTGATGAGCGTGGAGGAGCACAACCTTAGCTGCAACAATAACCTTTTCCCTGGATGCTGCGCCTGCCCTGTGGGTGGAGCAGATGACATGAAAATGCAGTGTGTCTGCATGCAAACATGCCCTGGCATCCTGGCCACCTCACTGGCCGCAGCCGACCCCTGGGAAGTCCCTGTGCAAGGTCGAATTGCTCATGACCCAAGGGGCAAACGCTGGGGCACTGGGTAAGGGGACACAGGGCCTGATGCCAGCGGACAAGTCCCCTCCCTCTGCTCTGGGACCCCATCTAGGCCCGTGGATGTGGCCAGGGTATGACATCTGAGGAGGCATGGGGCCTGGGCTGGGGCTCAGGGGAATGACAAGGTGAGAGAGAGAGACGTGATGGTTATCATGCACCTACTGATACCAGGTCCTGAGCAAGACCCAGTATACATGTTAACTCCTGTCATTCTCCCAACACCCCAAGAAATGCTTAATGAAACTGAGGTTTAGGAAAGTGCAGGAACTGGCCCAAGGTTACACAGTGAAGAGTGGGACCACAACCAGACCAAAATTTTTATTATCTGAATAAAATTTAAAAATAAAAATCAGATCGTGGCGCCCTGCCCACATCATAGCCATGGCTTCTCAGTGCAGTCAGCATGGATTGTTTTCATTCCACAGCTGGCGAGACCCTCACCTTCACTTCCCTAAGCTCATCTCTCCCCACACCCCTCCCTGACTCTGCCCCAGCCGCCTGGCCTTTGTTATTGATGTTCCTTTGACACATGAACTCATTCTCTCCTCAGAGCTCCTGCACTTGGCACTTTCTCTGAATCTCCATGGGTCAGCTCTTTCTATTCTTCAGGTCAAATGCCACCTCCTCCGGGAGGCCTTCCCTGACTACTCGGGCAATAGCAGCCCCCCTCCCCCCACTCTCTCTCTCTCCATTCCAATTTCTTTTCTTCATAGCACTTAAAGTCTGAAATAAGTTTTACTTGTTAATATGTTCATTGTCTTTCTGTCTGCTAGAAAATAAGCTCCTTCAGGTAGAAACTATGATTCTCTGGTCACCATTGTGTGCTCAGGTGCTCATAAGGGATGGATGAGTGTTAGATGAATGAGTGACCTCAGAAAAGGCCCGCTGGGTCCCCCGCAGGCAGATACGAAGGAGGAGCACAGTGGCGGGAGAGTTCGGCCACCAGTTACAGAACACCGCGGACCTGATCGCCAAGGCTCTGGGATTCATAGAAGAGTCCACCTATCTGCCAGTCTGCTTGTCTGTCTGTCAGTGAGGTGGCCTGGCGGCCCTTCCTGCACAGAGAGTGTGTGGAAGCACATTTCCTCAGACTTAGCATGAAGCCTGGTGGAAGGGACAAGGCTCCCTGGTGTCCCTGCACCAGAGAGATAGGAAACCTAGGGCTTGCATCCTTTCCCAGACCGGGGTTTGGTTCCGCGGCAGCTCTGCAGCCTCCCCTTTCGGCCCCCGGGGCTGCAGCAGGCATTGCTGGGTGGGAGGGGGGAGGGGAATTCACTCCTCGAAGAGCCTGATCTTTTCCTTTTGCTGACATTCTTGGATTTGGCATTTACAACCTCAGGGTTCTATTCCAAGGAGACCTTTTGTATTTGATGTAAATATTATGGTGATGAGAGGTGACACTGAGAATACTCTGTAGGAAATGTAAATCCATCCTTACTAGGCTGGGAGCCCCTCCCCAAAGCTGCTTTGGGTTGTTACTCAGGGGATTGACTCCTCCCAGTTCTTGGGTTAACCCAGAAGAGTTCCCTTCACCCACAGGCAGCAGGGTCCAGTAACAGCATGGTAGTTATTTTTCCAGTGTGCAGAGGCGCATCCAACCAGCAATTTGGGGTG
This sequence comes from Tamandua tetradactyla, assembly GCF_023851605.1. Taxonomy (NCBI): domain Eukaryota; kingdom Metazoa; phylum Chordata; class Mammalia; order Pilosa; family Myrmecophagidae; genus Tamandua; species Tamandua tetradactyla. The sequence goes on from NC_135346.1 coordinate 21,867,669, forward strand.
CAATCGGAGCGCGTCCGGAGCTGATTGGCGCGGCAGCCACTCTTTGTAAGGAGTGTCACCTCCTGGAGGCTTGGGGAGCTCTCAGATCTGGAAGGGTGGGGTTGAGGGGATCCAAGCACTGCAGTCGTAGAAGTCAGTCAACCTTCTAACCATTCCTCAAAACTCCCGATTTCCCCAAGCTGGGTTTAACCCTATCTACCGCCTTTCTAATTGGCATGGGGGACTGCCTCCAGCCGCTGTAGCCCTTGGGTGCCAGGCCCCTACTCTCTTCCCAAACCCCCCCAGGGGAATAGTGTTCACAGTCCCTCCTCATGGCCACAATCCTCGTGGGAAGCTGGGACTTGAGCAGGCATCCTGAGGTGGTTTGCAGGGCTGAGGAGACAGCTTAGCCCTGCAAACCCTTTTACTTTGGCCCTTTTACTTTGATATGTCTTTGATATGCTGGGTAGCAGGAAGAAATCATTGAACCTCTCTAGCTTCCACATCTTCCAAATGGGGCAAATAATGCTTATGACATAGGGTTGTATGAGGATGCAAAGAGAGTGCATGCAGAAGGCTGGCGCAGCACTTGGCATGAAGTGAGTGCTCAGGAAATGGGGCAGTTATTATTAAAGGGGTTTGTGAGCCATAGATGATATGGGCCAAGAGCCAGCTTCCAGCTTGGAAGCCCAGAACATACAGCTTTTGTTCCCAGCCGTGCTATGACCCTCATATGTACAGTGACCAGTCATTCACTCAATCGACATTGATTATTTTGATGTATAATAAGTGTTTATTATTATTATCACCAGTAAGCCAGTAGAACCTAGCAATCAGATTTTAGAATCCAAGAAAGAATTCAAATCCTAGGCTTGGCCACTAGATACTGGGCTTCTCAAAGTTTTGATTACTCCATCTGTAAAAAGGGAGTGACAGTAGGACCCAGGTCAGATGTTGTAAAGATTAAGTGGGCACATAGCAATCCTCCCACCCCCCACCTCCCCATGAATGTTACTGCAAAAATTATATGTGGTATAGTGGGAAAGACTCCCAAGTTGAGATCAGAAGACCTGGGTTTAATCTGCTTTTGCCTCTTATTTGCTGTGCTACCTTGGGCAAGTCATTTTACCATGAAGTCTCTGTTTCCCAATCTATAGACAAGGGAAATGTCATCTTGTTTTAGATTGCCATGAGGGAAGCTTAATGTTTGGCATGAAGAGGGTACTCAATATTTATATGATGAATAAATGAATGAATGAATGCAGAAAAATTTTAGTATTTGGTTTCAGAGAATTTGGATAGGGAAACCTGTCACTCCCTGTGTGATTTTGCGCAAGTGACTTCACCTCTCAGTGTTGGGGTCTCCCAGTATAAAATAGGATAATACTCACCCTACAGCATTACCGTTGAATTAAATTAGACAGCTAATATTAAAATGCCTCATAAACCATAGGGCTCTGTGTTCACTCTAGTTTAATATTACATTGTGCAAAGCCCTGGGCAAGGAACTATGAGGGCTTCAAAGATATGCTAAGTCCTTGATGCTACAGAGCTGTGATAGATTTGGGGAGAGAATGCACAAAGCAGGGGGCAGAACTACACAGAGTTCCATCCGTTCATTGATTGCACACATATTTATGGAGTGCCTTCCAAGCACCAGGCATGAAAGATCTATTGGAGAGGATGGAAAGGCCACGAGGACCCCACTAAGGCCCTTGGATTGATTGTTTCGTGGGCGGACGCCTCAGGAAGTTCATGTGCTCTATCTGCTCTTAGGTTTCCCTGTGCAGCAGGTCTTGGCTCCCTGAGTCACTTCCCTCAAGGGCTGAGCATGCACAGCCCATTGTAGGGAGAGCATTTGAATCACCTATTCAGTGGGTGGCCTCTCCCCAAACATCAGTGGCCTATCAGGCCACCCCAGCTGGCGGCCACAAAAGACCTGCAGAGAATCCAATCTAATGCAAGAGGTAAAGGCTCAAGCCTCTCTGGGAGCGGGAGGGTGAGTTGCAAGGTGATTTCGGTGCCATTGCAATCTCCCTTTGGACACAGTCTGTCCTCGAGGGCAAAAATAGTAGCTTCAGAGGCGGGAGAGGGTTGTGACATCATCCCAGGTTCAGCTGGCAAAATGAGCTCCAGCCAGATGATCCCTACCTATCCCTTGGAGACTTGGGCCAAGGTCCTAGGAGAGGACTTTGGTAGCCCCAGGCCCCTTTCAGCCTCCTGTTCCCAGTTCTGGGCCTGCCTATTAATAGGGATTCCTCCCACACGGCTGTTTCTCCACCAGCTGAAGAGGAGGGTACATCACACGCGGCAGCACGCTGGGGCTGGGCTCTTGCCCACCTCCTGCTCCCCAGGGCTCGGCGCTGCAGACCCGAAGGTGCCTACAGCCTTGGTGGGCCAGGAGCTCACGGGATGAGCTGGAGAGTCTGAGGATGACACGTAGGCTGGCGGGTGAGCTGAGGGGAAAACACTCTGCAGGCCCTGGGACGTGGGAGGGAGGAAGAGGGCTTTGCGGAGAGAATAGAGAAGTTTGTCCAGTTTCATAGTGTGTGTGTGTGTGTGTGTGTGTGTGTGTGTGTGTGTGTGTGTGTGTGTGTGTGTGTCTTTCAGCCGAAGAGCAGAAGATGGCAGGAATCAGGACTCTACCGCCTCCACTGATTAGAAGGGTTTTGAAATTGATAAATTACTTTGTATTGGGGCAAAATGATTTGACCAGATTTCAAATGTCTCAGAGAAGGGAAGATTCTCTTGGGCCAAGTATTGATTGCATTTAATAGAGCTGGAACTTTCTCACTTAAAAACAACAAAATAAACATCTAAAAGATGTCTGTCTCTCTCTCCCCCCACCTCCATCTCTCTCTCCTTCCTTCCCTCCTCCCCTCCCTCCCTCTCCCAGGCTCTCCTCTCCCCCCTCCTCTTGTCTCCCTTCTCTCTAAGATAGGGAAGGGATTCAGAGACTCAGAGTAGCCAGGCCCTCCCAGCCAAGGCTGAGGTGGGTGTGGGGCAGTGCTGACGTCATAACCATGGAACTGTTTGGGGACAGATTGATGGTGGGGGCTCAGGAGAACAGGGGGTCCTGGGCTGGTCCCATTCTTCACAGATTGATTTTTGCCAGTGACTGTCGGAGCCTTTGATAAATCACTAACCAAGTGATGAATGCCTAAGGCTGGGTGAGGTGGGGAGAAGGAGGCAGCCCAGACAAGGGGAAAGGAGAGGATGGAGGGCTGGTAGGTAGAGGGAGGCTGCGGCCGTCAAAGCTAAGTCCTAGAAATTCTGTGATATACCCCTGGATAGCTAATCCTGGTCTTGTCTCTCAACAGGATTTGACCACAATCATTAACTCAACAACACTTCAAACTCCCTTTCGATCTCTCTCTGGTCTGGCTCTTGCTGTCTGTCTCATTGTCTGCATCTTCATCTGTCTTGCCAATTGACTCCAATGGTTTCCTCCCAGGAGAGGGTTCCCTTGGGCTCCCCCCCCCCCCCCAAAAATGGAAAGAAGTGTGGGGAAAGCTGGTAGCAGGTAGGGGCTTAGCAGTAGGAAGCAGGATGAGAGGGGAGAGGGGTCTCCTGAAACAGATGGAGGTGAGATTGCAGCAAGGACCCAGGACCAGCAGGGAGAGGGATAGGGGCTTAGGAAATGCAGACGTGAGTTTGGCAGGCCAGAGCGAAACCTGTTTCCAGGGAATGTTATTCCTCCTGGAGAGAAAGGTCATTGCCATGTGGTTCTCCCATCTCTCCTGCGTGGCAGTGAGAGCAGAGACCTGCCTCAGTGGGCTCCCTGAGGAATAGAAAGCAGTGTGGAGGGGGAGAGAGGCCAACCCAGAACCAGAGCACCGATCTCTCCTCATGGCCAGATGCTGCCCTGGAGACAGTGACGCTCATAGAACACGTGTCTGAATCAGCTCTCGGTGACCTTGGACGTGTGACTAAGCCTCACTCATCTCCTGATTCATGATCTATAAAATGGGATGATATAATAGGATTGCATGAGGTTTATAGTAATTAAGTGCTTATTGCCTGGTCCATAACAAGCACTCCAGTAAATGTTAGCCAGAACATTATTGCTCTCCCTGGTAGCAGCATAGCAAGTTCTGAAATCAGGAGATTTAAAAATGTGTCAGAAATAGGGATGCATGGGTGGTTCAGTGGTAGAATGCTCGCCTTCCATGCGGGAGACCCAGGTTCCATTCCTGGACCATGTACTCCCTCCCCACCCCACCCTACCCCCAAAAAACAACTAGATATGAAAATGTGTCAGAAAAAAAAAAAGAAAGAAAACTTACACAGGAAAGAACCCGTAAGAATGTCACCTTCATAGGCAAGCCCTTAGTGGCTTGTCTGATGACATGCCGAATGAAAAACTCACAACATAAATTCAATGGAAGTGAGCAATCCACCGTAATGAGCAATCCAAAAGCATTACATGTCAGGACTTCTATATCTGTGCTCAACATGGGAGGACTTCCATTTGCAATTTATCTTTTAAATAAAACGAGGAGGCTCCATAGGAATGAAAACAAAAAATGTGTCAGTCATTCTGGAGTCAAGAAGAGGGACTCCTGGCTCTGCGGGTGAAGAACTCCACCCAAACTTTCCATCTACCGGCCAAGCTGGGTTCTAGGCGCTGCCCCCCACCGCCGGTGCTACTGCGCCAAGGGCTGAGGCTTCCACGACCTTCTCTGCAAAGGCACGGAGACTCGGAGCCTCGTCCTGGAGATGCCGGCCAGGTCCCTGCCAGCCCTCGGGGCTCCACTGGTAGGGGGTGGGCTCAGCTCCCCCTTCGCCCACGAGCCGCGGGGCCACCCCCAGGCTCCCTCAGCTCCTGGCCCTGTCCGTGGTCCAATCTGTATCTTGGCCTGAGATGCCCACGGTTCAGAACATGGTTCTCATCTCAACCATTCCTTTTGCCCCCCAACTTTAACATCTGTGAGAATCACCCCAGTTACCAGGAATGAATTCTGAGCTCATGCTCTGGAATGCCGCCAGGAAGAAGGAAGCGGCATTAGTATAAAGAATCACACAAAAGGCTGCAGGTAATTATGTCTCTTTTAAGCTGCTAACAGGATTGGCCATTTGATAAATGGGAGGATTTGAGGCTGTTTTGTCACTGACAAGCTGTGGTAAGATCATATTGGAGGCTGAAGACAGTTTATCTTCATGTGTGGTGGTGGAGAGAGGGGAATTCTCCGTGGATTTTACACCCTCTCCAAATTAATGTGATTTCCTAGGCCGCTCCTGTGCACGGGAGTGAGTGATCTTTATGACCCACCCCTGATTAGATTAGCTGGCTCAGCAGCCACCCCCAGCCCCTCCGAGTCCCCTCCCCCTCCCCTCCCCTCCCCCTCCCCTCCCCTCCCCCTCCCCCTTCCCCTTCCCCTCCTCCCTGCTTCCGTCTCCTCCCGGTTCCCCTCTGGCGAGCCCTATGCTCAAGCCCAGCTGCTGCGCGAGCCCACAGCTCAATTAGAATGGGCTAGCCTGAGAGGGATCTGGTTTCTGCAGTTTCTCTGGAGGGAAGAGAAGTGAGGGAGAAAGGCTGGGGAGAAGGAAGAGGGAGCCAGTGGGAAACGGAGGGAGGGAAACAGGAGAGAGAAGGAACCAGACAAAGAGGGAGTTGAAACAGAGAAACAGAGAGCCGAGCTGAGGTACAGAAACAAAAGAAGAGAAACAAGCAGCAAAGGGAGAGGAAGGGTTTTTCCTTTCAGTTCCAGAACTTGGGCTCCACAGGCAGCAAAGTAACCTCCTTTCCTGAAACCCCAGATTAAGCCAGTCCCCCAGGCGTTTCTCAGACAATTCTCCTTTATCTTCTTCGGAGGACTTACAGTAATTATCGTGTTTATTTATTTGTTTGCCTCGATGAATTTGTCTTCATTCCTGAGAGCCGGGGTCACGACGGCCCCTCCCCGCAGGGCCCAGCATCCAGCACATGTCACACACTTGGGAAGTGTTGACTGAATGGATGAGGAAGTGGAGATTTGGAAGGGTCTAGAGGGCAGGGCCGGCTTGCCTGGCAGAGGTCTGCCGCGTGGGAGGCCCAGGGTTGGCTCACCAGAGACACCGTCACTGGCTGTATCTGGGGTGACACTTTTGGGGAAGAGGATGCTTGAGTAGTTTCCTAGAGAGAATTAGGCATCCCCCAGAACAAAGCTTCTCAAAATGTGGTCTGTGAACCACCTGCCTCAGAGTCCCTCGGGAACCTACATTTTCACAAGCACTCCGAGTGATTCGGGTGCAGTTGGTGTAAAGCTCACACTGTGAGGAGCACTATTCTGTGAAAAGGGAAAACTGGGACTTCTGCCCCAAGAAGACCTCAGCAGAACCAGGGGTTGGGGCTGCCTGTGTGAGCGTGTGAGTGGGGGGGACCGTTAGTGATTTGAATACCACTACGGAGTGGCATGAGGAAGCTAACGGTTGCTATTTCCACCCAGGTGCCATTCATTCTACAAACACCGCGAAGGAACGACTTGTTGAGGAGCCCCCAAGTTCCGAGGAAGGACTCCACCGGCTGGGGTAGTCCCCACTCCCGTCCTTCCCAAGACCCCCGAGGAAGAGGAAGGCAGCCACAGATGGGGGGGGTCCTCCCTGCCCTGTGCCCAGGGGCTCTGCTCCCCTTATCCACTGAAGTCTCTGCAGCTGGTAAGTCATGCCTCATTTCTCAGGCAAGCTGTGCACCCACCCCCAAGCTCCAGGCCAAGCTCTCTCGCTCTTCAGGAGACCTCCCCCAGATTTGTCAGCAATGCATGCTCCAGGATTGGCTGCTACCCAGCATTTATTCTCTCTCTCTCTCTCTCTCACACACACACAACAGACACCATACCACATATAGGCAGAGGCCCCGTAGGACATGTGAATTACAGTGGTGGGCCACAGTGTGCCTGAGCAGGGGACGGCTGGGGTGCTCCATGTTGGACCCCAGCCTGGGTCTGAGAATAAGGGGGCTACAGAAGACAAGGGCCAGCCTGTTGAAAAAGACAGCTCGCCCCATCCCACCTCTGTCCAGATAATTAAACAGAGCTCACATCACCTCCTGCTCATTGTATCCCCCAGCTACTCTGGCCTTCCTTTATCCCTCAAACACTCCATGCTCTCTTCTGCCTCAGTAGTTTCTCCTCGTCCATGCTGTTCCCATTGCCTGCAATGCATTCCAACACTGTTCCACCCTTTTTACCTGATAACTCTTACGCTGGCAGATAACTCTTCCTCGGCAGGCCTTTCCAGACCCCTGACTCTGTGCTCCCAGAGCTCCACATCCTTTACCTCTTGCAGTAGCACTCGTCATTACAAATGCAGTGTTTGGCTTCCCCCGCATCTGCCTGCTTGCCTACTGCATAGGCCCTAGCACCACTAACCACGGTGCCTGGCACATGGTGGATGCTCATATGGGAAGACTGAGGCTTAGACATGTTCATTTGTTTCAACAAATGGTTCTGGAGCATCTGCAATATGTCAGGCAAGGTACTAGACCCCGAGGATACAGTGGCAGGCAAAAAGGCACTCTCCCACCTCTCACAGAGGCCGCCATCTGTGTGTGTGTACGGGGGGCAGATGGATAGTTGTCCAATAATTATACAAATTGATGTAAGATCCCAACTGTGACAGGGGCTAGTAGAAGTAGCGTTCACACACACACAAAAGCGGAGTTCATGCTGCCAACATGAGTACATAAAAGGGAGATTTGGTCAAGTCAGAGAGGCCAGGGAAGGTTTCCTTGGAAGATTTTCTTCTCTGAGATGGAGACGTGTATATGGAGGAGAGAGCGTTCCAGGGAGAGAGGACAGTGTGAGCAAATGCCCTGGGGCAGGAGGGAGCTTCTGAAAGCCCAGGAGGGTTGGGATGTGTGAGGAGAGCAGGATGGCTGCAAAGCAGGCAGAGGTCAGACGGTGCGGGGCCTTGTCAGCTGAGATAAGGAATCTGTTTCTCCATCTATGAGCAAAGCATTTAGACGGGAGAGTTTAAACAGCAGGGATATGGGCAAACAAGGCAGAGATATGATCAGAATTGCATTTTGAAAGGGCCATGCAAGTTTCAGTGTTAAGAAGAGAGGGAGGGCTTCGAGTGGAGACCGATCATGAGCACTCCACTGCAGCCACCTCAGGTTGGGCCCTGACGGTGGTGGTAGAGATCAAGAGGAGTGGGCAGGCTCTGAGAGAAAACGTTCAAGCACCACCACAGGTTGGTGGCAGAAACAGGGCTAGTACCCCTCCCGAGCCGCGGGCCCTCAGTCTGGGCCATCATAAGGAGGCATACCCAGGCGTCCCCCCAAAATGCTCCTTACCCCCTGACCCCCCATAAGTGCCCTCCTTCTGCTCCATGTTCTCTGAGGGGCCCTGGGTGTGTGCCCTGGCCCAGTCTGGAGGGCTCCGGCTGGACACCCAGTAGGAGGAGGTTTCTCTCTTAGCTCCGGGTAGTTTGCATCCTGGGAACGGTAGTTCTGGAGCAGGAGGGCCGGGCCTGCTCCTCGCTGTGGGTCTGGCAGGCAGCCTGGTTGCCATGGCAGCAGCTGGGCTGGAGCCACCGAACCATTTCATCCCCAGCTCTGCTGGCTCTGAAAGCCTTCCAGCAAGAAAGCTCGGGCTCTGGGGAGGAGGAGGAGGAGGGAAGAGAGGGAGCAGGGGGAAGGGAGAGAGGGGAGGCCCTCCTGGGCCTTCTCCAGAGGCCTGGGCTAGGCCTTGCCGCACTCTGGGGCTTACAGACGAGTCAGTGAGAAGTCCAGCTCCCCCTTGGAGCAAGGCTCCTTGGCCAGCGGGCGTCGGCTCTGTTACCCTGTTCTCGTCTGCAGTAGGCTCCACGGTCTCAGCCGCGCGAATGCAGAAGCCTGCACCAGGCACACGGGAAGGAGAACAGCTCCCAGGCCCGGGAGCCTCATGGCCTGGATAGAAAGGCAAGGAAGCCCAAAAGAATTACTTGGGAAGGAGAAGTCCTGTTTATTTTTCCTCCAAAGTGTCCCCAAGATCCATTCTCTCCTCTCTGCGCCTTGGCCGCAGTCCTGGCTCATGCTATCTCCCCCAGAGAAGTCTTTCTAAAACACAAACCTGGTCCTGTCACACCCCTGCTTAAAATTCTTCAATGGCTCCCTTTTACCCACGGCTGGATCGAGCCCAAGTTCTCTAGTAGGATCATTCATGGCCTTTCAAAGTCTGACTTGAGGCTCCCTGTCCAGTGTCGCCTTCTGCCTCCCCCTCGGCTCCAGCCCTACAGAAGTTTCCTGGTTCCTCTCTCCTCCCTCCCTGCCTTTGCACATGCCCACCTCTGCCTGGAGTGCCCTGCCCTCTCCCTTCCGACCCTGGAGCTGCCCAAACCCAGCTGAAACACCTCCTCCTCAGTGAAGGCTTCAAACCCTCTTCACTTCCAGGAGAAGAACAAATGGCCTGGTGCTCTGACTAGGGGCTCTGAGCTCCCAGAGCACTTTGTACATCCTCTCAAGCACGTATCACTGGTGTTGGGATTGCTGTCTCTGTAGCTGCCTCTCCCTCTCTCCCTCCCACATCTGAGCTGGTCCAGGGTTCCCAGTGCCCGCGCAGCGAATGGCACAAGCTGGGCACTCCGTTACACGGTAAATGGGATGAATTCACCAAAGGAAGGCTATTTGGACTGTCGCCACTCTCTAGCTCTCCCTCCCTGGGCTCGGCTGCCATTCCTGAGCCCCTTCCCTCCCCTGCTTCGCCCCCGGGCACACACACCTCACGCACTGCAGCCGTCTATTCTAAGCAGGGGTGGCACGGACACCTGCACGTGCAGGCTGCAAACCTTTCCATGTCACCAGGAATGCACATCAAGCGGCACCCGGGTCTCTAGAGAGGAGGCACCCATGTCTTAAACGGAGCTGTGATTTATGGACCTGGCTCCAGAAGCTGAAAAGAGACCAATTAGGCTTCCCTGTTTCTCCAGCTGGAGGCAGGATAATTCCGAGACAGTCCTTCCTCTTGGGCAGAGGGTCCATCTTCCTGGGCCTCAGGCCTGAGGCTACCCACCCAGTGCCACCCTCCCCCTTCCCTGGTCAGTAGCACTAAGCCTCCTGGCCAGCTCTCCCTGCACTGAAATCCTGACTCTACCATATAACATCTGGGAAGCCTCTGCCAGATTTCTTTCTGAGCCTCATTTCCTTATAAAAATCCTTGCCTGCCTAGATCATTCATTCATTCATTTGCCTGTGCATCCATTCATTCATTCACATATTAGGCACTCACTGTGGGCCAGATACTGGGTTAATCAGGAAGGATGCGGAGCTGAATAAAAAAGGCCTGTTCCCTGGCCTCAGGAAGCTTACCCGAGGGGAAGAACAACCCTGAAGTACTTCCAGGACAAGGTAAAAACATTTTAGGTGCAGGTGTGGCCTGATCTGGGACCCCAGTACTTACTCACTCATTGAGTATTTATTGTGCAGGGACGTGGAGGACAAGCCTGGAACCACCTCAGGCCCTCCTCCGACCCGGCTCCTACTGTCAATAAAAATGGACAGACAGGCGAGCCCAGAGAGGACTCTGAGCCTTTGCTACATACTCTAAGGATAGCATGGCCAGGAGAGAGAAGGATGGGGGCTCCGGCAGAGAACAGGGGGTCCCGACTCCCCAGGGCCTTGGGGAAGAGTCCCAGAGGTTCCTTTGCATTTTGGAACAGCCGGGGCAAGCAGCCTTCCCTGGTGAGGGCACTGGGGACAAGGTGACAAGGGGCTCCCACAGAGAGGAGGCAAGAGGCAGAGGCAGGACCAGCAGCTGTGCAAGGCATGGAGAGGGCGGTGAGGCCCCCAGAGCACGTGGAGGCTGCCGAGTCTCAGCCTCAGCCTGTGCCCTGTCATTCAGCACACCCTTTTTCTCCATTCTGGAGGTGGCAGGTAGAGGCTGGTGCAGGTGTTGGTCCCTTGAGGGGGTGGGACCGCAGAGGCCATGTGGCAGTGGCTCAACCTGGTCTCCTTACTGTGTCCTCTAAGGCGGGGCCCGCAGCCCTGAGCTGGCTCCTCAGGCCCTCCCCCTGCCCCCTGGCTGCTGTGAATCAGGGTCGTCACTCAAGGGTGTCTGGACTTAGAGGAAGGTAGGAGGTGGTAGGGAGTGTGGAGAGGGTGGGCAGGTGGAGATCTATCACTCTAGTAATCCTCAGTGTTCCCAGAGCAGAAATAGCTGGCTGGCTCTGTGAGCTGCTGGTCTCCATTCCCCCATCTATAAAATGGTGGGGTTGGACTTGACAAACTCTAAGGGCTCATTGGCTTCTATTCCTTCTGCTGTTGGGAAAAGGAAGACAGTGGAGGGAGGACACTGCGGAGAAAGGCTGGCTCCACCCTCTGCCAAGTGACCCAAATCAGCATTGGTTGCCATTTCCCAGGATGCCTGAGTGCTGGTGGCATTTCAGAGACTTGCTCCCCGTAGAGACTGGAGCCCTGGCAGTGGCTGACCCTGTGGTCTCTGCTCCACACAGGCTCAGGCCACAGGCCCCTTCCCGGGACAAGTGTCACATACCAAATAGCAGCAGAACACCGTCTTTTGAGGTTGGTCTAGAACTGGCTGAGGGGCCAAGGTCCTACGTTGAAAACATTGGTCAGGGAATTGCGAGGCAGCTCTGGGCTCAGAGCTTTCCTCACGAAGCCTCGGTGTGCATCTGTAAGCTGGAGACCCATAATCCCTGCCTCCTACAAAGGGTAGTTGTGAATCTCTGATAAATGCAAGAAAAGGGAAGTGTCTTATGAGGTGTGAGTTGTGTAATGATGAGGGTCTCTGGTAGGGGCATTAGGCCCTGGGGTATATGGGGGGGGGGTTGTATTTGAAGGGATTAATGGGATACAGAAGCTGGAGACACCAAGTCAGACCCTGGCAATTTCACAGATTGGAGAAAGCTGCCTGATGGGGAGAAAGCAGCAGAGAGAACTGGCTGATGCTGACAGATGCTGTGGCAGTGTAGGAAACAGCTCAGACAAGGAGGCACTAAACCCCTCTTGATCAGTTTACTCTTCAGTTTCAGGATTGGTGGTAAAGTGCCTGGATTTCAAAGTTAGATCTAATCCGGGCTTCTTTGATCACTAACTAGCTACTTGACCTTAAGCAAGACACTTCATACCTCTAAGCTTCATTGTCCTCCTCTGCAGAATGGAGGGCAGTAATGCTGATTTGTTAGTAAAATTAAAGAAGTTAATATTTGTAAAGCACTTAGCGCAGGACTGCCACATAACGGGTACTTAATCAAATCGCTTACAAGGGGGCCGGTATCAGTGGCGTCAGTGCTCAGATCCAGGAGGCAGGTTGGGCCTCACCAGGAACCTTTTCCATCTCTGGTCAACCTGATCCATAGAGGAGCAGTCTCCACCCCACCCCCTGCAGGTCTCCATGCATTTACCTGTGCACCAGGCACCCGGTGTGAATTAGGGATGATGGAAAAGATGAAGAAAACTTGACTTCATCTCAGAGTCCCAATTTGCTGATTGGGTGAACTTGAACAACTCTGGTCCCCTCCTTGAGTCTTAGTTTTCTCATCTTTAAAAATGGGAATAATCAGGCAAGGACTATGGATCAGTATTAAAAACCATTCAGCAAAAGGCTGGTGGGGAAATGGACATTTGTTTGGTATTGGAGTAACCCACCAACCATGTATCCTAGAAGTGGGGCGGGGTGGGGGAATCGTAACTACCATCTCCCAGAGTCCTTTTGAGCGTTTCGAGTGGTGGGCAAATGGGATGTACTGCGCCTTCTGATGTGGTCGATGCGGAGAATATCACAACTCTGAGCACGTGTGCCGGCCAAAAATGTTTAACTTGAATCATTCTTTCCTTTAGATTTAACTTCCTGTTTATAGGAAACATGGGAATAGTGTCAAAAGCTAACATCACAAGGGGTTAGCCAGACACATCTGGAAGGAGGGATAATCTATAGGAAAACTGATGTGGACATTTCAATGGGTCAGAAAAAATGGGGGAATGTATTATATTAAGCAGTCTAATGCACATAATGATCCGATGCCATGCATGGCCCCATATTGGATTCTGACAAACCAACTGTAAAAGGACTTTTGGGGAATCAACTGGGGAAATTTGAATATGGTTATGGTATTAGAAGGGATGAAAATTTGCTGAAATGGAAAGGTAGAGATTGTTAACTGACAAAAAGGAGGACATAAAGCAATTTGTACAACACAGTCTTGTTTTGGTAAAAAGATACTTAAATGTAAAACAAAGATCTAGAGTGATATACATTAAAGTACTAATAGTAGGTTGTGGGAATATGATGTTTTTATTTTTTGCTTTCTGCATTTTTAAATTGTCCACAACACACATGTATTGCTTCTGCAATAATAAAAGGCTATTTAATAAATAAAATGAGAACACTAACAGTGTGTACCTTGTAAGGCTGTAATGATGAAATGAGATCATTCTGTGAAGCACAAGGTCTGACATACATACGTGCTCAATAGTTAGGTGCTGCTAAAATGTTTGTGCTGTTCACCCCTACCCACCATTAGGGCAAAGCTGGTTTATTAGGAATGCCTCCCCACGCCCCTGTCCCCCCTCCCCCTCCCCTCCATTGCTCCTGGCACAAAGCCAGGTTCTGTTGATGTTTGCTGAACAATCGCTTCCTTTGGTTCAGCCTTTGTTGGACATCTAGGGAAGCGTGATGGAAATTATGGCCTTGTGCGCACACGGGCACAAGCCCACCTCGGAGGCCGCCCTTCTCCTCCATGACCCTCCAGCGCATGCCCTCAGCTCGGGCCTTAGAACGAGCAGAAAGCGATCCTCAGCCAGTGGAGTGAAGATGCAGAGGTCTGAGTAGAGGGATCAGCAAGCTCCCCCCACCACCCCCACTACCCGCCTAGGCCACACAGTCCCAGCCAACCCCAGCTGTTTTCGGCATTGGCTTCCTAAAGCTTCCTCCTCCTGCACTACCCTAAACTTGGTGGCTGGGTCAGGGGCTAGAGGTCAGATCTGACTTTATCCCACAACACGGATTGGGATTAAGATGATCTCTACTATAGGAACCGGTTCTCCCTTCCTTCCTTCCTTCTTATCTTTCTTTCATTAAAGAACTTGTTAGGTTTACAGAAAATCATGCATAAAATGCAGAGTTCCCATATTCCACCCTACTGCTAACCCCTTGCATTAGTGTAGTGCATTTGTGATGATTCACAAAAGAACATCTGTATAATTGTACTATTAAGTATAATCCATCATTTACAACAGGGCTCGCTGTCTGTGCTGCCCAGTCCTGTGCTTTTTCAAACTGTTTCTAGAGCTGGGTCTGAGGCCAGCTTCCCAGAGCCTGGGAGCCGGGGCCAGGCTGCATCTGTCTCCACGTCCAGGGCCCCAGGATGGAGGCCAGGTCTGAGGCCAGCCTCCTGCTAAGAGCTGGGCTTGAAGACCTGAAGCTTGCTCTGATGGAAAGCTGAAGCTGAGGTTAAATCTAGTCCCCAGCAGGGGCAAGGCTGGGCTAGTCTCCTACCTGGTAAGAGCTGGGAGCGGGCTCTGCACTCAAGGAGATGGGGTGTGTGTGTGTGTGGCGGGTGTGGGGATCACGGGACTGGACGCAAGGGGCTCTCCGCCGAGAAGCAGAGGCACCGCTGCAGCTCAGGCTCCCGTGTGGGTAGAACCCCCTAGGGGTGGGGATGAGAGAGGAACGTCCAGCGTGTGTTGGGGGACCTTCAGGCACCAGCAGAGGCACGGGGCTGGGCGCCGGGAACGGCCTCCGAGGGGACCCGAGGGCTGGGAGCGGCCCAGAGGTTCCCGCGTGGCGGCAGACACCCCCTGCTCCGCCCCTCCGGGCCGCTCATTAGGCAGACATCTCCTCCTTAATAAAAAATACATGACTAAATAAATAATAACATCCATAATCGAGCGGGAAACCGCTTGCCACTCTTCTTTCTGGTTCCTCAGCTCCTTCTTTCCAGGGGCAGTCCCGGGGCCCCCGAGTTGGGTCATCTCTAGTGCCCTCCTGCTTCCCCCTAGCGCCGTAGGGGACCCTCGACTCAAGAGACGACCAGGGCCGAGGGGGTGATAGGCTGCTCTTAGGGTGACCCAGTGGGCAGGTGCCTCTGTGCTCCCCACCTGCTGGTGGAGGGAGCACCGGATGAGGAAGTCTGGAGAGGTCTCCTACGACGGCTTCTCAGGCGCAGGCAGCAGTGGCAGCTGAGCCTCTGGGGTCAGGGCTGGGAGTATCCCCAACACAGGAGGACCCCAAGTCCAGCAGGATTAGGAGACAGAGTGAGAGAAGGAGCAGGGAGAGAGAACAGCTAGAGGGCTGCAGGTGTAAACAGGAGCTGACAGATGCACAGGGTGGGGGAGGGGCCTTGACCGGCACTCAAGTTTCCCGAGGGAGGACTGCCTTTCTTGGAAAGAAAAACAAAATTATTGTTTTTTTCTCTCAGGCCGTCTCATGTTTGGCCCCTTTCTCTCTGTGTCTGTATGTGTCACACACACGCTGTCTATCTCTGTTGTGTGTTCCTTTACTACTTCTCTCCCCCTGTCACGCCCTGCCTTACCTGGGTCAGTGTACCTCGGAGACATTGGCCCGGGAGTGACCGACCAGACCTCAAGGTTAGGAAAAGTAATTCTGCCCCAGGCCTGCAGATTCAGGACCATGGAGAGCATCCTGCAGAGGCGAGGCCCCATTCCAGAAGAGAACAAAACAAACCAAACGAACTGTTGGATCCCCTTTAGAGGGTAAGGGAGCAGGTGAGGTGGAAGGGGAGGGGAGGGTGCAGGTGAGGGTCAGGCCCTTCTCGGCTGGGTGTCTCGGAACTGGGGACTCCGAATTTTTGCACCTGGACCAAATAAGCCTTTGGTCCTCTCCCTCCACTGCCACCACCAAGGAGTGGGAAGAGGGAGAAGCTGCCTGCCCTATGGGGTGTGTGCAGTTCTGCAGCACATGCCCTGCTAGGAAGCTGTCCAAACCTTTGCATATAGAACAGAAAGCTAAGCACATGAGCAAAGTTGTTTTCCTTTGAGGGAACGGCATGACCCTTGGGCAGATATTGGGGACACTGGGTAGGATGTGTTGTGTGTGCGTGAGAAGGGTAGTTGTAACCTTTCAGGCAAGTGTGTACCCCAAGGGTAGGAGGAGTGGGAGATAGGGACCAGGGTCCTGTTGGGCCTATCCATTCTGGCAGCTGCAGGCTGAGAGTGGGGGGTCAGGCAGGGCCTTCCTTGGCCTCAGCTCAGGACTAATGGGACCCAGGAGTCTTGTCTCCCTTCCAGCAGCTCCTCCTGGACTAAGCCAGGAGCCAGATTTCAGGAGCAATCCAGATGTTCAGGGGAAATGTAGAGAAGTGGAGCAGATGGGGTCTGGGATTCCTATGGGGGCTGGGGTGAGAGGAGGCCAGCAGTTGGAGGATATATAATGGGGCATGTGCTTGAGCTAACATGTGCCTGGGCATGTGCCGCAGCGTGTGCCTAGGGTATGGGGCTTGGTCAGAAAGCAAGCCGAGTCAGGTGGCCCTGAGTGGTTTTCTTGTACCAACTACTAAGATCTGTCCCGAGCTGCCTCCAGCTGTGGCAGGGCCTGAAGTGTGCACTCCTGTGCCAGGTGTTACACCAGGCATTGAGGATTCAGAGGTGAGCATCAAACACCTTGCCCCTGACCTTGGAGAGCTCAGTCTTTCATCCCAGTGTAGCACTGTGGCTTGGGTCCATAAAACCCACCCCTCTGCCTTGAGGCCAGAACGACCTCTCCCTGTGGACTGCGGGAGGAAAGCCTTGAGGCCTGGGTGAGCAGGTCCAAACTGTCCCTGCATCTTCTACCCTGGGAGACCACAGCTCATCTTCCCACCTAGAGTCTCAACCCCTGGCCATGCTGTCCCTGCAGATTCCTCCAGTTACTATGGTTCTTGGGAAACTGTGGAGCAGAAGCAGGCAAAGCGGACTGGATATCTGTGGCCAGAATCTAGAACTGCTGTCTGCTCTTGCCTCTCCCATGAGCCCAAGGGCCCAGCCTCTTGGCTGTGGTCAGTTCACCACGTTCACATCAGCCTGGGGGAATTGAGATGAGCACCATTGGGCAGATGAGCAAGTTGAGGTACAGAAAAGTAAAATCACTTATTTAATGCATATCTCTTTAACAGAGCCAGGATTTGAACTTAAGTTTCCTTGCCTCTTTTCCTACACTTCCTCCTCCAGGCAGTCAACCGTTCCAACTTTGCACACCAACCAGCTGCATGGCCCTAAGCCCATCAGTATCTTTCGCCTTGGGGCCTCCATTTTCCCATCAGTACAATCTTGAAGAGCCTGGCCCCTTCTGCTATCCTGTGATGCCACCATCCCCCTCAGCCCTGGGAAAGGGGTCAGTGTTTTAAGCTGTGTCCTGGCATCTTAGGTGAAGACAAGGCAGTGGCCAAATCCCCCACACCTGCTGCATCCTTGGGCATCCCAGGATGTCAAAGATGCTTGTCAGAGGTGGGGGTCCTCTGTAGACCGTAGTGCTGGGGTGGGAGTGGGGTCTGGGGGAGGACAGGCCTGGGCCTGCTGGAGAGAAGGAGCAGAGGGAAGTCTGGGGTGGAGAGTGGAGCTCGCTGGGCAGGGCAGAGCCAGGCACGCAAAGCAGAATGAGGCTCAAAGCTCCAGGGCTTTACAAATGGATTTTGCTGAAATGGAAATTTCCACCCATCCCTGAAATGAGCCTGGCAGTGAGGGCCAAGCCTGGGGGTTTGGGGGTGGGGTGGGGGGCTGTGGCAGCTGGGGATGTGGACAAGGACAAATGCCAATCTCTTGAAGCCCCTCAGACCTACCCACCTCTCTCCATAGCACCCACACCCCTCCTCCACCCCTCCCCCCAGCTCAGGTCCCCCAGATACTCAGGGACGCAGGCAGTCCTCACACCTTTTCACGCCCTTCTCACTCTCTCTCCTAACCACTGGGTGCCCTCCTACACCCCCTAAGCATACTTGTTACATCCCCCCCACCTCTAACTTCGTCCTCAGGCCCTCTTCACCCCTCACCCCCTCACCCCTCTCGCGTGACTTCCCCCCACCCTCTCCACCCCCTCCCACGCCCACACACACCTGACACTCCCCCCACCTACTTCATCCGCAGACCACCCTTTCACCTCTCACCTCCTCATAACCCCCACACCTCCACCCCACTCCGCCTTATACCCCTCTCACATGCCTGACACTCCCCTTACCTCCAGTTCCACTCCTCACACCTCACCCCTTCACTCCTCCTCAGCGCTCACACCTCTCATGACTCGCCCCCGTCACCCCCTCACACACTCTCCCGCCTGCACTTCTCACCCCTTCCCCACGCGGCACACCTCATCTCGCCTCAGTTCATGGGATCCTCGTCTGTGCCTGCCACGCCCCCACCTTCCACTCCACTCCTCTGCCAGGGGCGCCCCCCCACCCCGCCCCCAGCCTCGGCCCTTCTCCCCTCCTGGCTGCCCTCCACCACCGAGCAGCAGGGCCCCTGTCGGCTGGGCATGCCCGGAAATTACCTGACTTCTCAGAGATTCCATTTCCTCGTCTGCAAAGTGGAACTGACCCCCGCGGACTGACCCCTGCGGACTGACCCCTGCGGACTGACCCCCGCGGACTGACCCCTGCGGACCGACTGGGCCAATGCCGGTGTGGGGCCTATCACGTTTATTGCCATTTGTGTAATTCATTGGCACCTTGTGCCAGGCTGTGCGCTGCCTGGGGATGTGTGTGCAGACTGTGCTGGATCTGAAGAGTTTGTGGAAGTACTAAAATATAGTTGGGGGGGGACAGGTGGGGTCTGTCTGATCACGCAGGCCCCCAGGGCAGGAATAAAGTTGATAAGAGCTAAATAGGCTGCTGGGGAATGTGGGTGGCGCCTGGCCTTACAGAGGTGGGTTGGTGTGGCCGTGGGGGCAAGGCTCCCCTCCCCAGCTCCTGCTCCCAAGACTGAGCCTGTGGCATCCAAGGAGCCTGGACACTCTTTCCTTAGCCGGCTGTCAGCCACAGCCACTGGGGGGCAACCTGCTCCCTCCCGAGGACAGTGGGGGTGTGGCGGGGGTGGTGGTGGGAGGCGACGCTGCCCTCCCATCACCCAAGGGCCTCTCCTCGGAGGTGGAGGGGAGAAGAGGACAGGGGAGTGGCTGGGATGGAGAAGGACCCTGGAGGGGCATCGCTGGCCGCCTGCTGGGCAGGTGGGGAGAATGGGGAGGATGTCCAAGGAGCCTTGAGGACACACTGTAGAAGCCAAAAATAGGGGAGGCAGGAGGGGTGTGGGGCTTGACTTGCTATGGATTTCTTTGGGGGGCTGACTTCTTGTAAGTACTCAAGGCCAGGTGGAGGTGGGGTGCTCACCTGGTCCCTTGGGAGACTGTGAGTTGGGGATCCCCATGACTGCCAGAAATGGGCTCCTTCTGCCCAGTAGGAAAGCTAGGGGCAAAGCTGGACAGAACTGAGTGGGGACGGCCCTGACGGCTGAGTTGGGGGCTGCGGGACCCAGTGGGAATCTGGGAGGGTGAGGAATGGAGGAGGAAGTTAGCGGGGGCTTGGCGGGTCCTGGGTGCCTGGGGTCGCCGACGGGCCTGGGCAGTGGGTATGGCCAGAGCATGCGTGGCCCGGCTCCAGTCTGCTCCCCCAGGGTGGGGCCCACGGAGGACAGCCACAGGCCCTCATTCTCTAATTACACGTTGACTTATTACTCATTATTAATTAAGCAGGAGTTCTGAACTGCTCCAAGCTTCTTCCTGCCCCAGCCCCAAGAGCTGGGCAGCTGGCAGGAGCTCAGGGCTAAGCTGGGCCAATGGGTGGAGAGAAACAGAGGTAGTAAAAGGAGTGGAGGTTAGGGGTGAAGGAGGATACACAGGGGACGAGTGTCCACCCAGATGAGAGGTGGCCCCGGCCCTGGGGCACGGGAGGGAGGGCCAGGGGCAGGGAAGGTGGAACCGTGGGGAGCCTGGATCTGGGGCGCTGGAGAAAGGATGGAAAGTTGGGAAGGCCAGAGAGGGTTTGGGAGACCACGGGTGGGCATGTGAAGGGTGGGTGAGCGTCCGACCCCGGGTGGTGCGGAGCGTGTGCTTACAGCCGGGGTGGGCGGGGGCTGTCCGTGCGTGGGGCGAGCGTGTGCCCTCGGCTCTGCACCTGGGGGTTGGGCCCTCTGAAAATGGGTCTGTGTTGCCCTCGCCAGCACCCAGCGCCGTGGGATTGAATTACGTCTCAGAGGTGAAGCCTGGATTCCTCCCGGCCCAGCAGGTGGGCGTTTGCGCACATTCCCGAGCATTAGGGGACCTGGGCTGTTACTAGGGAGGCGGAGGCTAGCCCAGTTCATTCGGCTCCTTTATATCCTCTCCACAGGCAAGGAGGAAGACGGGTGGGGTGGGGTGGGGAATACCCGCCCCGGCCCCTGCCCCTACCCCTACCCCTGTCCCAGCCCCTCAGACAGGCCTGGGGAGGCCTCCATTAGACTCCTGACTCCACCCGGCACGTGACCGGTTTCCTCATCTTTAAAGGGGATGATAATAATGAAAATGGCCAGCATGAGCCAAGCTCTGCTAAGCACTGAATTCTTTTTTTATATATCTTCACCCAACCCTATAAGGTAGACACTGAATCTCCCCATTTAGCAGGCGAGGAAACAGGGGCTCAGAGAGACTGAGTGATTTTCCTGTGGTCACACAGCGGGTAAGTGCCCAGGATGGGGCTCTGACCCCAGCACCTCGCCCTGAATGAAGCGTGGGGCCCGTATCGCAGGCTCGCGGTGAGGAGTGAGACACGCAACTCAGCACGCAGGAGGCACTCGGAAATGTGAATATTGTTATTAGTTATTCATCTGCACCTGCTCAGGTGAGGGGGAGGGGATGGAGAAGCCGGTAGTGGGGGTGGGTGCGGGGGAGGCAGCTGCTGGGGGCAGGAAGCGGGAGGTGGGGGCTGGATGCTGAAAGCGGGGGAGGGTGGGGCAAGCGGAGCAGAGGAAACGGAAGTGGATGCTTGTGTATTTACTTAAAGATTTTGCTCCAGTGATCGCCTCATTGGCCAGACATCTGGTTTTCCTAGGCGTCCCCAGGGATTGGAAGTCAGACAACATTACTTCAGCGGCTCTAATGCCATCCACCCCTGGCTGGCTCGCTCCCGGGGCTCAGGACGCCACGGTGCAGACTGGGGGGGCTGAGCAGCTGGTCTGACCCCGGAGCTCACTGGGAGGGAGTGTGGACCCCCTTCTGGCTAGCAGTTATTTTCTACTGGCTGCTCCTTATTCTCCTCTCACCTGCTCAGAGCTGGCAGCGGTGGCACCTGGGGAGGGGGGAGGGGCTTGTGACAGCTGAGGTTGCGCCCGCGTGGGGGTGGGAGTTGCGGGGCGAGGGGGGTGGGTGGGTGGGGTGGTGCGTGGAGTTGATTCGCCTCCATGGCTCTCTCCTGCACTGGTCACCTGGGGAAGAGACCCAATTTGGGGGTGACCCACCAGGCAGCTGCCCAGGGCACCCATCTCTAAGGGGCGCCAAAGCTTCACTGGTCACTTAACAAGTTGGAGAAAAAAATATTTACCAGGCACAAGCCGTGGGGGGTTGGCAGGAACACTTCTGTAAGCTGCGCACAGGTGAGCTCCCGGCGGGCATGCTCAGGCTTCAACAATTGTTCATTAGACTCCCCTCTGAGGGGAGGGTCCTGAAGAACCAGTTCTTGGGGGCTACAGATTAAGGGCCAGGACTGAATTGTGCCGGCTGGTGGAGGAGAGGCTGAGGGCTGCCGCCTACCACTGCCCCCATCCTCCCCAGGCCCTGAGCAGCTTCTCCTTCAAATAAATATTGAACAAATATTGAAAGAGTGCTTGTTTGAAGAGGCACCAAATTATTAGCCTGTCCTTGGCCTTCTAATTTTTTCAGTCCAGCTCTGTTGCAAAATGGAGCTTTAATGATTCCCTTCCTGACTTGGGTTGTGACTGCATCCCATTCATTCATTTATTCACTCTTTCCACAGATATTTCTAAACACCTACTGTGTGCCAGGGACTGTTTCAGGCACTGGGGAGATATAACAGCACACCGCTTGCTTCCTCTCCTCCACTTCTCACCCACATGCAAGATGCAATTAGACCGGTAGATGTCCAAGGCTTCTTGTGTGCCTAGATTGCATTGGGGCAGGGTGAGGGGGTAGCGTGGGGGGCATGGGTCAGAAGAGATCTCGGGCTCAGTCCCTGCCCCCAGAAGGAAACACTCTAGTACAGTGATCTTTTCTGTGCCTGTCCTTAGCCCAGCACCAGCTTCCTTGGTTTTCCCTTCCAGGCCCCTCACCTTCTCCTATTCCCCCAGCTTTTCCTGCCCTTAGGACCTACTGTGCACGTGCAAACTCATGCCGCGTTCAGGAAGCTGTGTGTGTGTGTGTGTGTGTGTGAGCCAGTCTCAAGGAGGAGGCTGTGCGGAGACTGCTTTCTCCCTGAGCGAAGCTGCAGGGGTTGGGGTCAGCTGCCATGCAGTAGTAATGAGGAAACAGCAGAAGATGCCAGACCCCTCCTGGGCCTCTCTGATGGGCGGGGCTGGGACAATGGTTTCTCTCCATCACCTGGGAAAGGGATCTGCAGGAAGCTCAAGAAGCAGGAAGGACTCAGCATCTGGAAAGCCATCTTTTCCACCTCTCCCCTGGGATGGGCAAGTATCCTTAGAACACAGGCCCACCCCACCGTACCCACACCCCTGCCCCCAGCCGCTCCACTCGGCTGCTTGTGCTCTGGCATTTTTCCAGTATTGAAAAGTATAAAGGGCCCCCGTCCTGATAGCCTAGTCCCACCCATCCTACATGGAGAGGAGAGGGGACAGGTCTTCCACTCTTCTGCACTGCAGCCTTGACACAGGCCCCTCCCCAAACAGAGGCCAATGAGAATGTTCATTGAGACTTTGGGGAAGTGGCAGATCCCCACCCCCACCCAAACCCGGCTCCTGGGGCAGTGGTCGCCCAGAAAAGGAAGGCTGTGTGGGAGGCAGGGAGTGTGTGTGGGGAAAACTGGGAGCTGGGCCTCACGTGCCTAAAAGGGGGGGGGGGGGCACGTCTGCACAGGCGTCCCCCCACACCCTGTCTGACAGAATGAGCTGCGTACTTGCCATCTCTATTTTTAGTTGGAACTGGAAGGAAAGGAAGTTCGGGGGCCAAGCCACCAGCCCCGGCTCCCGCTGTCGGCACCCACGCCACATGGGGCGGGGGTGCTAGAGGAGCCCCGAGTCCCAGCTCCTCAGGGAGATGGGTCGTCGTCCCCTCCCGCCCACCAGCCCAGACGCTGGGCCTGTGGGGTCTCAGAGTGTGGGACATGCTCCGGGCTGGTGGTGGGGAGGGAGTGCCCGGACGCCTCCTTCCCCTTCCTGAGCACACGGCTGTGGCTGTGCCGTGGCAGAGAAGAAGAAAGTAGAGGAGAGAGACCCAGCTCCTGAAAATGGGGCCTTGGTAGCTCTGAGGTGGGCTCTTTGAGTGGAGCCCCCATTGCCTCTTCAAAGCGTAGACACCAGGACCTGTGTTGGCAGGGCAGGCACCTTGCAGGAGGTAGGGGCCAGCAGCCTCTCTCCACCCACTGCAACAGCAAGGCTGGATGCAGGCAGGAAGGAGTTTTTTAGTGTCCCCACTGCCCCAGTAAAGCAGCTAATCCAATTTTCTGGCCACCAGAGGCAGGAGCAGGACTCCCTGGCTCTGGCTGAAACCTCACAGCTAAGTCATTACTTGTGGTTCAGGGAATGGCAGTTAAGGTGGCAGCAGAGTGTAGGGTTAGAGCTTAGACTCTGGAATCAGACTTGGGTTCAAATCCTGACTCCTCTTCCTGCTAGCTATGTGACATTGAGGAAGTGGCTAGACCTCTCTGAACCTCTTTTTCCTCATCTGTAAAATGGGGATATCACTGTACCTGCCCCTATTGGATTACTGAGGTTTAATGAGAATGTGAGAAAAATGCACGCAGTTAAGTTCTCTTCTGTTAGTTAATAAAATTTAAAAAGCTGATTCAGCCCAGTTCTGCGCCTGAAGGACTGTGTGGCTGATCCCAGGCCCATGTTGCAGGGATTCCCTTCAAATCTGAGTGCCCTTGCCTGCCCCCACTATTGCCCCCCCAATGCCCCAGGCCTCTGACTTCCAGACAAAGAGCAAATGAGTAGCTGACCTTTTACCTCCAGAGTTGGAAAGCTGTTCCCTCCAGTAACCGGTACCTTCCCACCTGCCTGAGGGCTCCCAGCCCATCATTCCACCCCTGCCTACCTGCTCCCCACCCCCAGCGCCAGCCAGCCACATACCCAGCACTGTGGTGAAGAAATGACCGCAGCAAACTTGTCAAGGGTTAGGTAAGGGAGAGCAGGTGGAGGGGCATCTGAGAGAATGACGGGGAAGGGGAGAAGGCAGAAATGAAAGAGTGAAGAGTCAGCGTGCATCTACTACATTCTGCAAGATTTTCTGCGAGCGGTAAAAACTTTTAAGGAATAGCTGGGTAGAATACACAGTGCAGCTTCAGGGATCCACAGACCCCCTGAAAGTGGATCTATAGCTTTCAGCAGATTTTCTGCGAGCCCTAGGACCCTGAAATAGTTAAGAGCCACTGCAGACTCTGGTCTGGAAGCCGGGAATCTGGGTGTGTGATCTAACCCTCACTCCCTGGACAGCTACCCTTCTCAGTTTCCCCAGGAGGGGGTTGGACCGAGTCTATGGTCCAGCCGGGGCACTCTGAGGCTCCGTAGAGTCGGATGATCAGTGGCAGAGGGAACAATCAGAACTGGAGTTTGGGGGTCAGGTTCCCAGGAGCGTAGGAGGGGGCCCCCTCTCACCCCTCCCAGGAGCCAGCGTGGTCCAGCAGCCAACACGTCAGCCAACCAGTCTACAGAAGCGGAGCCGCATCCCTCCACCAACCTGGGAGGCTGTTGCCATGGCAACTTCATATTTATCCACTTTAGCTCCTAATTAAGGGGAAAAGCATATAACATATTGGATGTCAAGGAGGCTTTGTGAGCCTCAATTTAGCGGCAGTGCCTGGATGTCAAACTCCAGCGTGATTGCTGTTAATCACCTTCCAAATTACCAAGGCAGGTCATAAAGGGAAAGGCCCCCTAACAGTGGGGGCAGCTGGGCCCGGGGGAGGGGTCTGAGGTGGTGAGGGGAGGCAGGAAGGGACACCCTGCTCAGCCTCATGACCTAAGGGGATGCTGAGTGAATGCCGGTCCTGAGGGTGTACGGTCCGAAGCCCCGTGAGGACAGTGGCTAGGTCTGCTGTCACTGACCAAGTCAGGGAGCTCCACCCCGGAGACTCACAAATCCAGGACCTCGGTCTGCAGACAGGGACTGATCGATTGATGAACGAAGAGGCCAGCTGGGAGCCTCTGGTGGCCCCTGATGTCAGAAGGAAGGCTGACAGGTGATCAGGGTTGGTAATGGATGGATGGGTGACAGCCACGTGGCAGATGGAGGGTCCAGTGGGGACCCGCCTAGCAGGGACTGGCCGGGTGACTGGATTCACCCGTTCATCTGAGTTCTCCCAAGGGAGGGCCTGGCCTCCTCTTCCCAAATCAGGACCCGGAGGCATCCTCAGTCATCATAGAGCAGCCCCGGCTGTGGTGCTTCTTGCTGGCTTTTGGGGCTGTGGCCAGAAACCACATTTCTGGGAGGAGTGCCAACAGGTCCCTGGGGCTGTGGGAGGCAGAGAGCCAAGCTTGATAGAGAAGGGTTGGCAGTGGGGGGCGCTGTGGGGAGGACATCAGAAGAGAGATTAAGAGCAGAAGTTACGGGGTCAGATGGACCTAGGGTAGAATTTCTCCTCGACTGGTCGCAGCAGTGTGACTTTGATCGGGTCGCCTGCCCTCTCGAAGCCTTGGTCTCCTCATCCGTCAGGTGGGGATAATAATTCACACTTCACGGGGCTCTGTGAGGCTCTAACAAGATGACACGTGGAAGGAGCTCTGCCTGGCCCGTGGTAGACCCCTCAGTAACTGTTAAGACACTTACCAAAGGAGGCAGATGCGGAAAGGAGGGGCAGAAGCATGGGGACTGCGGGCTGGGCTTAGAGGGGGTAAGGGAGCCCTTCCCCTCCGGTCCTCTCTTGCTCAGCACCCCAAGAGAAAGAGATCGCAGAAGGCAGCCCTGATGGGTGCGGGAACCGGGCTGGAAGCTGGGAGAGAGTGTGAGAATGGCAGGACCCATCTGGGTGTGCTTGGGGTGTTCTTGGCCTGAGGGTGAGCAATGGGGATGGGGGTCCCTATTCCCCAAGTCCCGGTCAGAGCCAGAAAGGGCCGCCAGGGGGGTCCTGGCTTGTAGAGCCCCCCCCCGCCCCCGGAATATCATTCTGACGCCCTGGGATGACTCTACAAATCAACGCTCGTGGGCCCAGCCCAGCCCTCCCGCAGGAGAATCTCAAGGGTCGGGCCTGGGAAACTGGTTGTAAAACACCCCCAGGAGGGTCTGATAGTCAGCCGGGTCTGGGACTTACGGGCCCAAACCAGAGGCCCCTGAGGGTCAGAGCTGGGAAGAACTGGAGTTGGGTGGATAAGCACCTCGCTTCACTTTTTATGTAAAGTATCAGGATGCTACTTAAAGTTGTATATGAAAAGAAAAAAAAATTCTACAGCTAAAAGGTTTTAAAGATACCAATTATGATGATGATAAAAATTAAAGCTAACATTTATTAATTGTTTACCGTGAGCCAGGCACTGTGCTAAGCACTTCATATGCATTATCTCTGTTAATTCTCTCAACAGCTGTTGGGGTAGGTGAGCTCATTTGTGCGAATGAGGAAAACTGAGCTCCAGAGAGATGGTCACACATCTAAGTGGTGGCAGATACAGGGTCCAAACCTGAGCAGTCTGAATCTGAGTCAATCTGCCGCTGGGCTACCTCCTCATTCAACTGCTGAGGAAACAGAAGGCCCAGAGATGTGAAGTGACTTTCCCAAGGTCACACAGGAAGTCGGCAGGTGGAGGTGGAATTAGAACTGGGAGCTCTTCTTTTGTTCTTGCTCTCCAGCCCTACCCCTTAGACGTATTTTGTGGAAAAACATTAGAGACAGGTGGGCCCGACACAAAGGCCCTCAGCTCTGTCCCTCCACTATGGGCTGAGTTGTGGAAGTAGTGGGCGGAATGGAAGGCGCTTGGAAAATTCCTGACTTTGAGGGGAAAGGCGAAGTTTGAGATGCAGTGACTGTGGCCGTGGCAGACTTGCCGGCCTGGTGGGAGGAGACGCCATGGCCTGGTTTCCACAGATGCGGGCTGAACGGGAGGCTATTAAGGGAAAATGCTTTGCAAGGAGCTGAGCAGCTGGGAGCGGAGATCGTCAGAGCACTGAATGGGGGGCTTTGTCCCTCCAGGCAATGGCAGCGTTTGCTCCCTGGGGCTGCCTCTGGGAGACTGGCTGGTCGAGAGGCCAAGGCAGGTCACCTTTAAGAAGGCTCCGTTCCCTCTGTTCCTGTCCCCTGGTCTTCTTCCCCGGTGTCACCCCATGTCCAGGGCGGTGGGCGCTGAGAGCACCAGCTCTGGGCCCCATTCTATAGGTGTGAGACCTTGGACTCATTACTGAGAATCTGTGCTTCGGTTTCCTCATTTATTAAATGGTATTTATAAGGCTGTCTATTTGTAGGGTTGTTCTGAATCGTGAGCAAGAAAACAGGGTTACTGCTTTGGCAGTGCTGGTAATTGTGGAAATGATCTCCAGCTGAAGAGTTACCTCTCCTGGTTCCTTTCCACCCCAGGCCCCCCAACCCTGGGCTCACCCCACCTCTCCTCCTTCCCCAACAACCAGGCAGGGGCTCAGGACAGGTCTCTCTGTTGGGATACGAGGCTCTGAGGGAAGAGAGGAAAGAGCAGACCCCGTCCATGAAGGAAGAGCTCTGAGGAACTGTTCAACTCCTACCACTCCCCAGCAGCTCTGAACACACTTGAAGCCCTAAATCTGCCTTTTTCCCCCCACCTAGGCCTTTCTCCAGACTGTTTCCTCTTCCTGGAAAACTCTCCCTCTCACCCACCTAACTCCCACCTGTCTTCCAGATGTCACTTGGGCAATCGCACCTCCAGGGAGCCTCCCCTTTGGACCAGGTGGCCCTCCTGGCACCCCCCACCCCAGCACTGACAAAACACCCAGCCCCTTTCCCCGTCAGCCTGAGCTCGGGGAGGGTGGGGACCTCAACCAGCCCCTGGCCCAGAGTGGTCACTCTCTAGTCAATTGTTAGATGAAGGCATGAATGAGTGAATGAATAAGTGATTGGATTCCCTGGCCTACCGTGGGGGAGACAGAAGAGACAATGGTGGGATGAAGAGAAAGGGGAGAGGGTGATTTAGACAGAACTGTAAATTTATCAAGTTTGGGGCCTCCCCCAGGAGAGAGGACCCAAGTTGACCTTTTCTTTTGGGACCCTATCTTGAAGTTAAGCTCTCACTATCTGTAGCCACATCCTCATCCCAGATTGTATTTACTTAGGACCAACCACGTATCAGGCACCATGTCAACATTTACACACATATATTTATTGTGTGCTGCCTCATTACATTCTCAAAACAACTCTGAGGCAGTTACCATGTTATTTTGATTTTGCAGACCAGAAAGCTGAGGTTCAGAGAAGTGAAGACAGTTGCCCAAGGTCACACAGCTTGCAAATGGTAGGGCTGGAGGTATGGTTGGGGCTCAGGTACATCTGTTTGATTCTAGGTTCTGATCCTCCTAGTCCCTAGGCCATGTTACCTCTCCTGCAGGGTGAAATGGATGTCGCCATTTCATCCTCCTGGGAAGTAGAGGTTGCTGGGAAATGAAGCTGGAGAAAGTTCAGACTGTTCAGCTAGTGTTTGGTGAACAACCACAGCGCACTGGGCTCAGCAGGAAATGCAGAATTGGCGGCCAGCCCGGCCACCCAGCTCCCCATCTGAGCAGACAGACAGACAGACCCCAGGAAGAGAGGCAATGCCGATAGTGGGCTGGGGGAAGGTGCCAGCCCATGCGGTGGAGACGGTCGGTGTTCGTCACCGGGTGGCTCGAGGGTGGACGGCTGTGGGCCCTGGGAACAGGGCGCGAGAACACAGAGTTGTTCCTGGAGGAGCCATTTGGGAGCCTTTGCACACTGGAAGCTTAATCACTCAACATTTGCTGAGCTCAGACAGTGGCTCCTTGGCACTGAAGCCACTAACAGGGATGATGACTTCTATGCCTGCCCCATAGAGCAAGTTCTCCTGCTTCTTAGGCACGTGGTCGTTCTTTCCCAGTGGCTGCAGGATTCCAAGCTTTCAGAGTGCCCTTCTCTCCTGACGAATGTAAATGTCATCCTTTTAGCAGAGCACAGAGACCCTCAGTCTGTGGGACACCCTGAAAGCTGTGCTCCCCGATTGTCCACCGGGCTGGAAGCAGGCGGCCCATTAGGCTCAGCCTGTGGCCGTGTAGAATTTACCCAGCGAGGTGTGAGTGCTGGCAGCGCTGCCCCAGCAGAGTGCCAGTATCCTACCGTGCCCCCAAAGAGCATGGTTCCACAGCTCTGTCCTGCTGCCGGGGGCCTGTCAAGCCTGTACCCATGTCCTGGAGTCACCGGGGCCAGTTGCCAGGAGCTGAACTCCGCAGGAGGTACCCAGGCTCCTACGCACTGAGCTGAGGCCTTGTGCACGCTGAGCAGTGGGACATGCCACCCCAAAGTTCCGATGGCTTGGTGGTGTGGCTCAAGACAGCAGCACCCTAACCAGCATTTAGGTGCCACGAGACCAAACTAGGGGCTGGGCTGGACCAATGCCAGGGTGAGGGACTGGCATCGGTTGCAGTTAGGTCAAATCAAGTTTGGAGAGAGGGTAGGGTAGGGTGAGAAATAAGGACTGGGGATGGGTTTCCATCTGGGGTGGATACTAGAGTGAGGACTGTGTTGAGGAGAGGTTAAAATTAGAGAGAAGGTACTGCTGATGCTAGAGTTAGGGTTGGAGCTGGAAATGGGTTGGGATTATTATTGCTATTAGGGTTACAATTCAGGGTGGGCTTCGGGTTGATTTTGATTTTAGGGAAAAGATTAGATTTGAAGTTGTAGTTGAGGCGAGGATTGGATTTAAGGTTAGAGATGGGCTGAGGTCAGTGCTGGCATGAGTTGTGGCTAGATTATATGTTTGCTGTTGGCGTGAAGGTTGGGGTCAGAATGAGGTTACAGTTTGGCTCGGGGTTAGAACTGGAGGTGACTGGGCAGTGTGGGAAGGGGTGTCCACTTTCCGAGCAGGTAGAAACCCAAAGCGGGAATACTGGGGCCACCTCAAAAGTTACTTGCCACCCACCACATCTCATCTACATACCTCCACCTTCCCACACTTACTCCCATCTCCCTTGACAGCCATCACTTGCTCTCGGGCAAAGCCAAGACAGCAAATGTTGTCTCCTGACTGATCACAACAGATGTGGCTCTCCAAGGCCTGTGCTGTGTCCTTTTCTAGGCAGCTGCTACTTTGCCGCATCCTCCAGGCTCAGGAGTGAGGCTGGAGCCAAGGCATTCTGGGTAGGGCTCCTCAGCTGCAGCCTCATCCTAGGGGAGGGGGCGGACACGGAGTGACCCCCTCCTTCCTGGCCCTGCCGGGGCCCTGACCGCTCTCCTCCCTTCTGCAGAGGCCCCAGACCCTACTGCCCCCTCTCGCTTCTCAGGGTGACAACCTGACATCCTCCAGCACTCAGCACTGGGGTCAGGCTTTTAAAGCTGTCGTTGGGGAGACCGTGGCCCCTCCTCCACTCGTTCCCCTGCCCCAGTGTCCCTTCATGCAGAAACACGCACCAGGACATGAAGCAGGGGACGGCCGTGGCACTGTGACGTGTTTAAATGCAGGCAATTAATGGCTAAATAAAATATGGAAAGAAAACACACAGAGAGCATCTCTGCCTGCATCTGCTTCTGAAGGCTGCTTGGGTTGAGCGTTCAGGGAACAGAGGTGAGGGTGCCCGTCCCCAGACAGGAGCCTCTTCCTGCAACCTCTCGGGTCACACAGAACAGTGACTTGTGGACACCTAATAGATTGCTCAGGCTTGTTAGAGAGTTGGGGTACATGGGGAAGCTGGGGGGGGTTCTTGAGGGACAGTCCTGCAGAACAGTGAGAAGCAGAGGGTAGTGGCTTTGGGACATGACTAGACACTAGACATGGGCAGGTTGCTTGGCCTTTCCAAGTCTCAGTTGCCTTATCTGTAAAATGGGGGTGATAATAGTACCACCAACCTCTTAGTGATGTTCTTAGATTTAAATGAGTTAGTAAATGTACCACACCGCCTCAGAAGATAGGAACCCCACTCCCCCACTTCCACCCAGAAGAGGGTGAGGCAGAGGCCAGAGAGTGTTAGCGATGTCGCGGGGGACCCTGGCGTGGATGAATGGGAGGGCAGGACACAGGAGGAAACTGGAGCCCAGGGGACACGGAGCAGATCCCACCCCTGGGCCCGGGGCTCCCTCCTCGCTGATGCCCTTTCTCAGATGCTCCAGAGAGGTACAGGTGCTTAGACTCAGACTGCTAGAGGATGAAAGAGAAAGAACTTAGATCCAGCGATGCTGCGAGTAAGTTACCCATTTGATCCTCCTTCCCCGCCACCCCTCTACTGGAATGCCACACAGGCAGCCACCACCTGGAGTGACTTCCGGAGCCTCGCTTTCCCCTGAAGTCTGGCTTTGACCAAAGTACGTTCCTTGGGTCTGTGGGAGGGGGTCCCACAGAGGGCCGTAACAAAGCCAGGCGCACCCTCCCGGACACTGCCCCTTGCTTCCTGGACTCACTGGTCTGTCCACACTGCTCCCACACCGAGCAGGGGTCTCCCAGGGGGTGGCGCGGGGGTCATGCGCAGCTCAGCAGATGGCAGATGGGTGACAGAAGGGGCTACCTGGGAGATGGGGATGCCAGCCCCTTGGCTCCTGCTCCCCCATGGACCCCATCCCTGAGCTCCAGCTCAGCCCTTTTCTTTAAATAAAAGGGATGACGTCATCCTCGTGCTTCGCTGCTGAGCTGGAGGGAGGTGAGCTGAGAGACTGGGGTGGGGAAGCCAGACGAGCTGGGCTGGGGGCGGCAGGGAAGACTTGGGGCAGCTCACGGACAGATGCCTTGGCTCCTCTGGGAACACCTGCGTGTGCGCGCGGCTCCTGAGGCCCACCCCCATGCGTATTGTTGGTGAGGGGGAAGCTGCGGAATTGCAAAATGTTGGAGCCGAGGTGGAAATTCATTGTACTGCCAGAAAACAGAGGTTCAGAGAGAGGCGTAGGGTCGTAGATAACATGACCGACTTACACAGATCTAGGCAAGGGCCTTCATGTTCTGAGCCTCAGTTTCCTCATCTGTAAAATGGGGATAACAACAGCGTTGGCCTCGCAGCACTTTGTGTGAGAGGATTAGCAGAGATGACGGATGGAAGTACCTGGTGCATGGCAGGTGCTCAAATGACCAGTGGCTCTTATGAATATGACTGGGCGGGAGGCAGAGTCAAGCAGCCAGAGCCCCGGGGTTCCGGTCAGGAGGCCTCGCGGGGACCAGCCTACCCTCCTGAGCAGGGGCCCTGGAGCCGGGTGTGCCCGGACAGAGCTGAGTGGGACTCATGGCCTCTCCGGACCCGCCTGCCGGTGGCTCCCCTGGGCTGGAGGGGAGCCTGTTCCCGCTCAGGGTCCTTTTCTTCTCCCTCCCTCACTCTCGCAAGTGCCTCATCATCTCATCTTCCTTTTGCTCATCTCTGCTTCTTTTTCTGGGTTGCAGTCCCTTTAGGAGTTTGGGCCCCCCGCCGTGTGTCCCTGTCTCTGATCTCTGTCCCAAGTCAGTCTCTCTCCCTGCCTCTCCTTCCCTGTTTTCCTGTCACGTTTGCTTCTGCCCTGTTGCTGTTTCAGATGGGAGCTCTCTCGCTGCCCCCCTCTCCCGGCCCCTGCCTTTTCCATCTCACATTGCAACTTTTCTGCTCTCTGAAAGGTGAGTCCAGCCTTGAGTGCAGCCAGAGGGACCAAGGCCAGGCCAGTCATGCAGGAGGGGCGCCCCCACCCTGCCGTGGAGTGCAGCCCTGGCGCGCGGCACTTCCTGCGCACGGGCGTGTGTGGGCCGAGGGCAGAAGGCCCAGCTTGCTTGTCATCTGGAGAGACGTGTGTGCAAAATGTTAGCTCCTGGCTCCGATTCAGCTTCCTGGCGGCCGCCACGGAACATGGATGATGGAAGGGGGGTGACGGGGACCCGGGGAGAAAGCAGCGGGGCCGAAAGGAGAGTCCTGGGACTTTGGCAGAAGACCTGGGGGGGTCTGGAGAGGGAGGGTGTGGGTCACGGCGCCACTGGATGCAATGGCTCGGTCCGGATGGGGTGACGGGCCCCCAGGTGGGAGTGACAGGACCCTGGGTGAGGGTTCAAAGGGTTGTGGATGGGAGGAAAGGGGGTACAGGCTGGGTGAGAAGGAGGCATTCAGTGACGCAAAGAGATGTGCATGTGGTGAAGGGCCATTAGACGGGGCTTGTGGGGTCCTCCCTGTGCCGGTCCCCTCCTGTCTCTCCCCAGCCCGTGCCTCATGCCAGCCCTCTCTGCTTCTGTTCCTCATTTCGCTGCTACCGGCCCACACCTCGGCTTCCCCATCTCTCCTCTCACCTGTGCAAAGAAGTGCTAGAGCTCCCCACTCCTCCGTCTAGGACACCCCCTTATGGTTACCCTCATCGCTGTGATCTGACCCTGCCGCTGGCAGGCGTATTGCAGCATTGCCCCTGCAGAGGTCTGTCTGTCCATCTGGTCTAGAAAGACAGACCCAACTTTCCACTTACGCCAGCCTGGCTGAACCAGCGGTTGTCAGGGGCCCGTGGTAGGTCCTGAACTGGGGCTCTGTGCGCTGGGGCTCTGCTGGTGAGGTCAGAGCACGGAGGGGCTCTCCAGCAGGCGGTATTGCTAGCCGATGACTTAACAGGGAATCCCAGTAGGTACCCAGGGGCCGGGGTGCGTCCAGGCCACAGATGGTGCCTCCAGGCCACGTGAGGCCACACCTGCCTGCTGCTTCCCCTTCCCAAGAAGCCTCGGTGCGTCTGTACCCAAATGGGCCTGGAAGGAGCAATTAGGACCTTTAGGTCTGGGGGAGAGAAGATCAATTTCATAATATATCATGGTAAGTATAATAGTAGCGGCAGGAGCTACCACTTATTGGGTACTTACCCTGTGCTAGGCTGTAGGGAAGCTGTGTGCGTTTTAAAAATCAAATAAAATCTTCCCAACTCTCTATGATGTGGGCATTATTTTTATCCTCCCATTACAGAGAAGGAAACTGAGGGTCAGAGAGGTTAAGTCACCTGCCTGGATTTATACCCAACCTCATTTGCCTGTGTAGCTTGTGCTTTTAACCCCGCAGACACTGCGCAGCTCCCACAGCGGACAGCTCCCCGCGGTGGGCCCCTGGGAGGTGTAAGTGATGGAGCCAGGGGTGGGGCCAGCGCATTCCAGAGGGTGTTCACTAGGGGCTGTAGCTCCTAGCGGGGGGCTCCGGGCTCCTCCCCTGCGGCCGGGACAGCCTTCCAGCGTCCGGGAAGTACTTCCACTTCCACGTGGGCCTGAAGAGCCCCCTGCCTCCACCAACACCCTCAGAAAGCTGCTAACTGCTCACACTTGTAGCCAGCGGGGGAGGGAGTGACCTAAATTGAGGTCCGTTTCCCTGGGCGGTGGAGGGGAGCCTGAGATGCAGGTGAGGTTGGTCCAGCGCCCTCCCCTGCCTTGTCAGGCCTGCCCTCCGAGCGGCAGGACCCCACGGCAGCCTGTGCCGGCGCGTGGAGACCCGCCCCACGTGTCCCTGTGTGGGTGCGCTGGGCTGCTGTGTTCCTGTGGCGCCGGTGGGTGCGTGACGACGGCAGCTCCCACCCGGCGGAGCCGCGAACAGAAGGGGCGAGCTGCCGGCAGCTTTAAATAGCTCCTCGCTGTATCTCACTTACCGAAGCCCCATCCCCGCCCCCCTGCCAAGTCTGGCTGCCCCAGGGAGGGGCTGTGTGGGTCCCAGAAATGAGGCCAAGACGGAGGGACCCAGCCCTCCCCACCCATCTCAGAAACATCCTCCAGTCACGGAAACACCTGCCAAGCAACACCTGTGCATCACTGTACCTGAGAGGCACAGCCCACTTCTCTTGGCGAGGGGGTCCAGAAAATTGCTTTAAGGGACTGTGAGTCATCAGGCTCGCTCTGGGGCCTGCACCTTGGCTGGAAGGATGCAACAGAGGAGTTTCATTCAGACCCTCCCATAAGGGTGTAGCCTTGGGCCCCAAGCCTGGGGATGGCTCCAGCCCCTCCGACTCTGAAAAGCAGTCTCCCACCCCTTGCTCTTAAGAGCAGTTATCAGCTCACCTCCAGACCCTGACTTAACCTCTCTCAACACACAGGCCTTTAATGAGCTGACCCTGCAACCTCATCTCCCGTCACTCTCTCCAGTCTTCCAACCTCGCGTCAGCGGCTGGGTCATCTTTCTGCTCCTCAAACGTGCCCT
Organism: Tamandua tetradactyla; assembly: GCF_023851605.1. NCBI lineage: Eukaryota > Metazoa > Chordata > Mammalia > Pilosa > Myrmecophagidae > Tamandua > Tamandua tetradactyla. The sequence continues at coordinate 21,902,915 of NC_135346.1, forward strand.
TCTCATTCCCACCCCAGGACCTTTGCACTTGCCATTCCCTCTGCCTGGAATGCTCTTGCAGTGGTTTTTTTCCTGGTTGGAGCTAAAGTCGCATTGCAACTTTCACAGGCCCCAGGCAGTGGGCTACTGTCCTGATTGCATAAGTCAGCCTTGTGTGGAGCCTTCTGGTAATTTAGGTCTGAATTCAGATGTCACCTCCTCCAAAATGCCTTCCTTGATCACCCCATTTAAAATATCCCCCCCCCCCATACCCATACTCTGGCCCATTGCCCTGCTCTATTTCCTTCACAGCATAGAGAGCTGTGTGACAACATCGCGTTCAGTCGTTTACGTGTTCTGCCTGCTGTGACTAGAATGTTAGCACCACAAGGGCAGGGACTTGGTCTTTCCATTGCTGCAGCACCAGCAGCTCCTGCACCGAGGTCGGTGGGATGGCTGAATGAACAGGTCTGATCGCCCGACCAGAATGCAGAGTCCCTCCTCTCGGCCACCCGATGTCAGTGCTCTCCCTTATTGGGCCGCCCCACTCTGCAGACTTTTCCGACATTTGAAAGAAGAGGCGGGCGCATCCACAGGCCTCACACACAACTCGGTTGGCCTCCCTGAGCCTCTGTTCCTTCATATGGGAAATGGGAATAATAACGCTGACCTATTCTGAGAATGCTGGGAGACAGCATACGCGAAAGCAATGGCCGACTCATGATGGGGGTTCAGAAAATTTCTCTTCCCCCTTTCCACTGACTGTTCTCGTCCAAAGCCGAATGTCTGAGGGCGCGCCGAGGCCCAGGTCTCTCTTCAGGAGCTCCATCAATTCCGATGGCTGGGCTGACATGCCCCGCCCCTTCTCCCTCTATAGTACCTTAAAGAGAAGCTCTATGGAAATTCAGAATGTCTTCTCTTGCTCTCTTTCTACAAATATTTACTGAGCCCCAAGTCTGTGACAAGCATCGTGCTGGGCTCTAGAGAACCAATGATAAGTTAAAACTTGTATGGCCCCTGCCTTCCCGGAGCTCTGTTGCCTGAGACAGGTGTTAAGCAAATACTCACATGCATGTAACATGAATGTTACCTGGCTGTGAGAGCAATGATGGTGTGGGGGTGGGGGGTTGACCAGGTCCGGGAGGTTGGGGACACCTTCCCTGAGGAAACAATGACTGACCTGAGAGCTGAAAGATGAGTTGGAGTTTATTAGGCAAGGAACCCAGCTGGCAGTAGGAACATTCCCAGCAGTGAGAATTGCATGTGCAAATATCCTGTGGCAGGAGGGATGCTAGCCAATGAGAGGGACTGAAGGGAGATATAGGCAGCCATGTGATATGAGATGAGGCTGGAGAGGTGGGCGGTGGCCACAAGGTACAGGACCTTGCAGGTCCCATCATGGCATTTTCTCTTTATATGGGAGATCTTCCAAGTGTTTTAAATCACATGACCAGATTTGCAAAGATTACTCTGGCTGCTCTGTGAAAAAGGATTGGCAATTTCTGACAAAAATACTCAGCAGTCCTACCAGAAGATGTATGACAAATAGATGCCATACTTGCCCTAAGTCCCCATTCTCATACCCACAGCAGACAGCCCTAATCTACGACAGCAGTGCTTCTCAAAGAGTGATCTTCAGACAATCAGCGTCAGCACCATCTAGAAGTTTGATAGAATTGCCAATTACCAGGCTCCACTCCAGACCCCTTGAGCACAAAAACGCTGGGGGTAGAGCCCAGCAATCTGTGTTTTAACAAGCCTCTTGACGCACACTGGTTTGAGAACCACCAAGCGATAACAGTACTTCTGATTCAGCATCAGAAGCTTTCCCACATGTGAGCTAAGCAGTCACGACCAGTTCACAGAGCACTGGGCTAGGGCTGCTAGGAGGGACCCGCACAGACCCAGCTCTGGAACTTGAGAAGGTAAGACCCCGACAAGACCCTAAATGTAGGCAGGCACTCACGTGTGCTAGGAGAAAGAGCACTGAACACAGAGTCCAGAGATCTGGCATCAGGCCCCTGCTCAGCCACTGCCGGGAGACACAACCTTAGGAGGTCCCTTCTCCCTTCTGGGCCTCAGTTCCCTCGTGTGTGCATTGCAGAACGTGTCTCTGAGGCCTCTTCTCCTGCAGCCTCAGAGCCACACTAAAGCAGAATATTCATGTGGTCCCAAAGGAATCCCCCTATAAATCTGCCTCCCCCTGGACCGGGTGTGGAGCGGGGAATGCAGCCGATGGCAGAGACATTGCCCAGAGCTTGTAAGAGGCCGCACATGACTCAGCCCTGGGAAGGAGGCGTCCATCGGTGGGAGAGAACCCCGAGGGGCAGCGTGGGAGCAAGGGGGTGAGGGACACGGGAAGGGGGAGACTGAGGCCAGCCCAACCCATTGCTCAGCCAATTTCTCAGGCCTGGAGCCCATTAACTGACCAGAAGGGGATGTACTCGCCACAAGGGGAAACCTGAGAAAGAGTGAGGTCGGGGGCGGGGAGAGACAGGAGCCAAATTCTATGACACCATGCAGATACAGAAAATGTGAGCCGGAACTGCTTACAAACCCTGAGACTAAGAACCAAAAACCCACCCCACCATAGCCCAGATCCACACTTCTCTCTGGCTCTTCTCAGCCCAAACTTCAAGGGAAAGGCCTTCCCTTATCAGTCATTTAGCCCCTCCTCTTCCTTCCTGCCATCTTTTTTATTGCCATTACATTACTGCACTTATCACTCTCTGGAATTATTTTATTGCTGTGCTTACTGGCTTCTGGTCACCTCCCCACCCCCTGGAATGTGCGCTCTCTGAGGGCGGCCACCTCTCTGCCTGGCTCACTGCTGTACCATCAGCACCTCGCCCACAGTAGGTGTGCAACAGGACAGCGACTTACGATGCGCAGAGAACTACCTGACATGCTTTACATGCATCAGTTCATCAATTTTCCCAACAGTCTTTGAAATAGGCCAGGTAATTATTTCTCATTTCTCAGAAGAAACACTGAGGACCAGAAAGATGAGCGACTAGCTCAAGGTCACACAGCCAGGAAGTGGTGGAGCATCTTTAGACCTCAATCTCTCTGACCCCCAAAATCAGAAAAATTGGAATAAGGGGACAAAGGGGCCACTGGGAACACCGGGGCTGGGGTGGGGGGCGCTGACCCACACCTCCCACGTTACTGATCTGGAAGCGTCAGCCCAGACCCACAGCGCCCCCTCTAAAGCCACCGTTATTTAATTTAGGAATTCCAAAGGGAAGTCCTGCTTTGCACAGCTGCTGTCCAACTTCTGGAATTTGTTACCCCCAAGGGGTCCTCACAAGCTGAAAATAGAAAGGAGTTCAGAAAGGGTTGCACAAAATTAATGGATGACGGGTCCCCGGTGGTAATTAAAGGAAGTGAGAGAGGCTGGGGGTTTGGGCCTCAACATTTGAGGTCAGCGTCACAGCTGGGGACTTCCGTGCTCTCCCCCAAATGGGTCCCGGATGCCCCCGCACAGAGCCAGGGCTGGGACACAAGGGAAGGTGCGCGATCTCAGCCCACAGCCCACCCCGCGCACGCGTGGCCTGGCTGCCTGGGCAGTTCCCCCTCCCCCTCCCCAGGCCCAGGAGCGGTTAGGGGCCGGGCCTCTTGGCTTCCCGACTCACTCACCTGCCCATGATGGGCAGTTCGCATATGTTCTGTATTTCTGAGTTTTATCTTTGCTACCTTTTTTTTTTTTTTAAGAAAAACTATTTTTGCAAGGTCTTCATTACTTTCTAATTACTCCTTCCATTTGTTTGTCTTGTTAAATACAGAACTCAACAAGCAGCTCCCTTTCTCACCTGTTGCAGATTCATTGTGAATTTTATGCCCGTATCCTTCCCCTCAGGAGAGCCCGGGGTGGGTGAGGCCTGCGCCCCTCCTCCCTGGGCATCGGGCACTCTCCGGTGGCTTCCATCCAACCAGCCAGACGCTTTGGGGAACATCACCCTCATTCTGCTGGTCTTGATCTCCTCGCCTCGCCTCAGCACCTCTCCCCAAGCCAGAGCGTCTCCCTTCTCTGCTGCCAGCTCCGTGCCCCACGCCCACCGCCCCCACATCTACCCTCCTTCTCTCGGGCTGCCCCCCCCCCCCATGGCTTCCTCCCCCCTCTGCTTCCACAATGTCTTCCTCTTCCTCCTGCTCCTTCCCAGGTTCCTTCCCCCCACCCCCATCCTTTACCCTCCCCCCATGTCCCCTCCTCCTGCAGCACCTGCGCAGCCCGCAGCCCGTGCCCCCTCTGAGCCTCAAGGGCTGCCCCTCCCCAGCCTGCCCGGCCTCAGATTCCCTGAGCTATAATCCATAAACCCAGCTTGTGCTGCATCTCCGTTTGGTGGGTGCTGAGCACTCACAGCTGATTATTCATTTTCCCCCTGCACAGCGCTCCCTAAATTGCTTAATTCCTGAAAATTCATTTCCTCAAGGCCCAACAGCAGCAGCCTAGGGAAAGTGGGGAGAGGACCCTAGGACCCCAAGGCCCTGTTCTTAGCAGGGCCGGATTCCATCCCCCTTTGAGCCCTGGGGGGTGTCGAGGCCTGAGGCCAGCAGCTCCCAGCAGCTCCTGCCCCCCAGGCTTCCTTAGGGAGGCCCTGACAGGAGCAGCAGCCCCTTCTAGCCCCTCAGGCCCTCCGCCCAGGGTGGGTGGCTAGGGCGGTGAGTCAACCGTCGGGCATGAGCCCCTCTCCCCAGCCAGCAGCCAGCGCGGGGGCCCTCTGTGGGGCCTGATTTCTGCCCGGGCCGCGCTTGGTCTCTGGTGCAGCAGCTTCCTGGCTGGGGGTGGGGGTTCACGTGCGCACCCAGCCACCCTGCACGGACCTCCCCACACAGCCCCTGCCTCCACCTCGCCTCTCCGCACGCGGTACGCATCACAGCAGGGCTTCCCAAGCCTCAGCACATCAGCAGCCCCTAGAAAGCTTATTAAACTAGAGCGCTGGCCTTCACCCCCAGGGTTTCTGATTCAGCAGGTCTGGGGTCGGGCCTGAGAATGTGCATTTCAAGCAAACGCCCAGGGGGTGGCGATCCTGCCGGTCCCGATGGCTCTGGCCACATATGCACGGGCAGGAGGATGCGCATCCCTGCTCCCGGGCCTTGGCAAAACAGCAAGAGGGGTGAGGTGACTCGGGAGAAGGAACGCTAAGAGCTGAGTCTGGGGATTACTCGGGCTAAGAATACAGAGCCCCAGTATCGTTCTCTCTCTCTCTCTGACTCTCGGACTCTCTCCATCGGTGCCAGCATTTCTGTGGCTGGCGCTCGCTGTCACTTCCCACCCCCTGTAGCCTCCGAGCCCGAGCCAGGCCCTGCAGCCTCCAGGTGGCTTCTCAGCTCGCCTGCGCCATGAGCTCATCCGTCTCCATCACCCTGCGTGTGAGTGGCAGGCAGGTGAGAGGAGAAGATTACAGAAGAACAGGCTTAGTTTCTAGCTAACAGGGAGCTCACTCACCGCAAGAAACCTGACAATTATTCCCCCTGTTCTGGGGGATAATCATTAATGCCGCAGGAAATTCTAAACAAGCGATTAAATCATTACTGGGGAAGGCACAGCAAGCCTGTGCCACCATCAAGACTCCCTTGCGCCACTGGTCGCAGGACGGCTTACCTGGGAGGTGGGGGAGAGAGGGGGACATGGGCCTGGCGTCGTCGTACAGTGTCACCTACAGCCAGTTGGGCAGGAGCTGCCCCAGAAGCTCTTGCCCCCCATTGAGCTGACCTCCATTGACTGTCCCCAGAACTCCTCTGCTCCACCCACAACGGGGGCTCTGTACCAGCAGGTCGTCATGAACTCAGGCTTTCTAAAGCCTTGCCCCGTTGATGAATCCATTCTGTCAATTGGCAAATATTTACTGAGCACCTACTATGTGCCAGGCAGTATTCTAGGGATTAGGACACAGCGGTGAACAAGACAGAGGAGGCCTCTGTCTTCATGGAGCTCACAGTCTGATGGGGAAGGCAGAAAATCATAAAGTAAATGATAATTAACACAATAATTTCAAATTTTGGCAAGTGCTCAAGAGGAAATAACCAGGATAATCAGTGGTTTGAGTGGGCTATCTACGCGGAAGATCTCGGAGCCTCCCCACCCCCCAAGCTTTAATAGCCAGTCTTCCTTCCGGGTCGACCAGCAGTCTATGCCCATGTCTTGGGCCTGCAGATCGTATTTCATATGAATACCTGCAACCCCTGAACAATGCTTTCTCTACCTCGAGTCCCCAATACACCGTCTTTTAGAAAGATAATAAATATCTATAACAGCAACTGTATTTTGGCACTTACTATGTGCCAGGTATTGCACTAAGCAATTTATGCTCATTACACCGCTTTATCCACAGAACAATAATAGCATTGCCTGGCAGGTGGTTTTTTTGGGGGGAGGAGGAGGTGCATGGTCCGGGAACCACACCCGGGTCTCCTGCATGGAAGGTGAGCATTCTACCACCGAACCACCTGTGCTACCCATGAGGTAAGTGTTTTTAATCCCCATTTTACAGACAAGGAAATAGAGACCTGGAAGGTTTCAGCCATTTAGTCAAGTTGCACAGTAAGTACGGGGTTCGAACTGGGGCCTGTCTGAGTCCTGAGCTGAGCCATTTAATCCCCACCTTGTCCTCCCACCCAAGAGAAACAAGAGAGAGCTGCGTAGGCTTCTCAGGATGCATTTCGGGGCTAAGAAACCCCCCAGCCTGGGGTCCCTGGGGACACGGGGCTACATCGGAGCAGCCAGGGCTGGCCACTGAAATATCATAGGAAGGAACTCTTCTTCTAAGACCTCCAAAATGCAGCCCAGCGCGAGGAAGTGACTTGAGATGCCCAGCAAGGACTCCACTTTCTGGGAAAGAACCCAGAGGGACCATCAGCTCTACATCCCCGCCCCAGCTGCCGTCTCCCCGCCCCCAGGACCCCACGGCCCCTGGAAGGCCCCTCCTAGTGTCCCTGAAGTCAGGACGGCCTCCCCAGGGCCGGTGGGATGGCCAGAGGCAGAAAGGCCTGGAGCTTGGGTCTGCGGTGACTAATCGGCTACTGCTTGGGAGGCCGCGGTGAATTATTCACACGGATTCTGTGAATTATTCACGTTGTTATTATTTATTTTTCAGATGCGCCTGCGGCACAGCCTCCAGGCCCATGTTCAAAGGATGACATAACTCCCGACTCCTGATCGCCTCTGTCCGCGGAGAGTGAGCCAGGCCCCTCCGTGCAGCCACGGCCAGGAACCCCCGGTGCAGGCCGAGGGCAGAGAGCTGCCGCCATTGGGGCGGACTCCCGTAGAGCCCCGATCCTGACAGCAGCTACAGAAATAACCGCTCCCGTTGCCTGGGTCTTCACTGAGCACCCAGCCCTCGGCTTTCCATACAGAAGCTCGTGTGAATATCACAATGAATTGACAATGAAGGATATTATCGATCCCATTTTACAGGTTGGTACCGAGGCTCGGAGATGGGATGTCCCCCATCCAAGGCCACCAGCTACGTAATTGGGATTTCAGGCTCAGCCTGAAAATCAAGCCAGCGCCTGCCATGTTGGCGTGTTGGTAGGTGTTGTGCCTGACAGGGTCCTGCCAAGCCCCCTTACAGGTCTGACTGTGCCCCCACCCCGGCTCCTGGCTTGCTGAGGGCAGGCCACGCCCTGCGTCTCACATGCTCTCAGTGGAGACTTCTGCATCTCCATGGCAACAGGCTCCTGAGCAGCCAGAGCTGAGCTCTCCGAGGAGCAGAGGTGGCCTTTGCCCACAGAGCACCCCCAGGTGTCCCAGGCTCTGAAGACACGTGATTCAGGACACCACACCATACCCTGCCCATACATCCACCACTCTCACGGGAGCCCCCTCCCCCCCACCCAAAGCACCACTCCAGCCTAACAGCGCTCCAATGGGAGCCACCCAGCTCCTGTCCCTCCCTCCCTCCTTCACAGAGCCCACCTGCCAGCTGTCATCCATCCCCCTGGCTGCAGGTGGGTCTGTCTCCCAGGCTGAGCTCCCCCCTCAGCCCCATAGCTGTCAGTAGGGCCTGAGGACACGAGGTGGACCTGTGCACATGAGGGCCCTTGTCAAGGTGACCTTGCGCTCCCCGGGGCAACCTCCCATCGTGGAAGGACGCCACTGTCTTCCTGCCACCTCATTCATGCCAGGCACTATCCTAGGGGCCCCCTTGTCAGGGCCTCTCCCCTCTGGCGCAGCCTGGGCCCCTCTCCCAGGACCTACCTATCCTCACACCAAAGCAGCAAAATCACAGGCAAACTGGATTCAAGTCCTGACCCGACCAATCTCTGACTCTGGGTGACCTTGAGCTAGCAACTCCCTCCTCTCTGGTTTCCCCCTTTTAAAATAAAGGAGTGAGGCCAGAATCTGCTTTCTAAGGCCCTGGGAGTCCTGCTTTTCTCAGGTATCAGTGACTCAATAACAGAGACCACATAAGAGCTTTGCCCGTGCTTCATCTCAGGTGGACTTAATAACTGTCCCTCTCTGCCTGGCTTTGTGCATTTTTAAAGAGGAGTCTGGGAATGGCTCTGCTGCTAATGGTGGATTACAGTTGCCAGAGAGGCTTGGGGACTGAGGGGTGGGCAGGAAAGGAAATAAACATTTGCAGAATATCTGTGCTTTTCTCATAAATGTTCTCCATAAATCTTTGCAGAGGTCGATACTATTCTCCCCATTTGACAGACAAGCAAACAGGGACTCGGGCGACTGAGAGTCATCAGGCTTTAAGCAGCAGAACTTAAACCCAGGGCTGTGGCAGCCCGGGCTCTTACTGCTGCAAGGCTATAGCTCTGATCCAGGTGCAGCCTGGGGATGGGGTGTTGCCTTCTCTTCCAAAGCCTCTTCACGGAAAGTCAGCCTCTAGGACGTTGAGCCCCACCGACTTCGACCTTCCTGCCAAACAAGGAGGGAAATCCTTGGGCCCAGCAGCACTGAGTCATCCACTGCCCAGGAAATCCAGGTTTATAGTTGTCCAGAAGCAGCCACCCCAGCAGACCAGGGCTGTACTTCCTCTTTATCCCAAAGCACCTGGGCTTCTCCTCTGGGTGAGCAGACAAGGAAGGAGGGACCGTGGAGGCTGGAGCACAGGGACAATCCCCTCCCCTTAGGACACCCAAACCTCTGCCCCGGTCGATGACCTTGTACCCTAGACACTGGTCCTGAGCACCTGCTGTCAGCCTGCTGTCAGCCTACCTTTCCCCAGTGGCCTGCAGCAGCGGATTCAGGGAGGCACTGACACACACTGCTTAGTAACTCAGAATTTAGAATGGCACAGACCGGGGTTCGACCTGGCTTCTCCGCGTCCCAGCCCCAGGACTTCAGGCCAATGACTGAGCCTCAGGCAGTACTTACCTCAGCCAGAGGTGGGGAGGGTTAGGGGGATGGCACCTTTCTGGGCCCCAGGTTCTCCATACGTGGTGGCCCCCCAGGGGAGAGCAGTGCCATCGCCAGGCCCGATCTTCTCCCAGCATTTCTCACAGCCTGGTCCCTGCCCCATCAACTGCTGTCCTAACAGTTCACAGCCTGGGCTCTGGGACAGTCCTGAGTTTGAATCTTTGAGCTGCCAGTTACTAGTTGGGCAGCCTTGAGCCAGCCACGTAATTTCTCTGACCTCAGCTTCCCCATTTGTAAAATAGAGACGGCTCCTGTACTCTCTTCACAGGTTGTTGAAAGGATAATACGGGATGATGTCAATCAATTGCTGGGTAAAAGCCGGTTAGGCTGAGCGTCATGCCCTGCCCCTCCCCTCCCCTCCTCTTGCCTCCCAGCTGACGCTGAGCCTAGGGCTGCAGTTCCAGAATGACTGAACTTGTCCAGTGAGTTCAGAGCTGCGATGTGTCTGGTGGCAGCTTCTGAACAGAACCCACCATCCAAGCCCCAGTCCCATGTACCCATCAGCCCTGTCAGCCCCTCTCCAGGCTCCAGGTGTCCTGAACTGGTGGGTGGCCGGGCCCTTTCTGGAAGCCCGAGGTCAGGCCGCTGCAGTCAGGGCGGGCTTGTGACCTTCCTGCCTTGTGGCTTCGGGAGCAGATGACCTTGGAGAAGATAGGGCCTGGTGGTGGCACTGCTCTACCCCGGGGAGCTACCATATATGGAGAACCTGAGTCCCAGAGAGGTGCCCCCCCTTAATCCTCACCACCTCTGGCTGAGGTAAGAGCCCTTATCAGCTCTGCTTACAGACGACAAGCCTGAGGCTGAGTCACTGGCCTGAAGTCCTGGGCTGGGAAGTGGACGCAGGTCTGCACCATTCTAAAGTCGCGCTAATAAACAGTGTGTGTCACCGCCTCCCGCAGTCATCACCGTCACCACGTCACCCCAAGGGTTGCTGAGCACTGGCAAGGGCCAGGTTCTGACCTTAGCACCCTCCCTGCATTCTGTCGTCTCACCTTCGCACCGGCCCTCTGCGAAGGTGCTGTTGTTGTTATTCCCTTCTGGTAGGGAAGGAAACTACCAAGGACCAGAAAGCCCAAGGACCCAAAATCACACCAGCTGGGAAGTACAGGGCTGCCTGGCTCCTTCCACTGCCACACGTGGGGCCTGGGAGCGTGCCTGCCCCTTTGTGCTCACTATTATGCTCCACCTCTGCGTCTAGTGCTCCACCCCTGCGTCTAGTGCTCCACCCCTGCGTCTAGTGCTCCACCTCCGCGTCTAGTGCTCCACCTCCGCGTTCGGTGCTCCACCTCCGCGTTCGGTGCTCTACCTCCGCGTTTGGTGCTCCACCTCCACGTCTGGTGCTCCACCTCCTCACCTGGTGCTCCACCTCCATGCCCAGTGCTCCTCTCTGCCTCACCGCCCACCATGCCCCTGCCCCTCCTTCTTTCAGGATGCCCTTACCCTGCCCAGACCCTCACCCCAGCCTCTCTGACCCTGAGCCAGGACCTCAGAGATGGGGCCCCCACTCCCCACTCCCCACTCCTGACAGTGAACTGCCCTTCCTGCTGCCTCTGCACCCACCGGGAATTTGCCCCTAATTGCTTCTCAGACTGGGAGGCTATTAGCCTGTGATTGCATCCCCAGCGCCTGCCTCGTCCCCTGGGTATCCCTTTCAGCTCCTGCAGGGCTTTGAGATGACTTAAAATGACATAAATCTCCGATCTGAGGGCCTGGTCAGGTAGGCTCCCCAGCACCCCCACTGGGCAGGTGTCTCTGCAGGGAGCTGGGTCACTTCCCCATGGGGCACCCAAGAGCACCCTGGAGGGGCCCCAGCCAGTCAGGGGCAGCACCCCTGTGCCTATACATGCTCATCACAGCCCTGCTGCTGTGGGTCCTCAGACTGACCCTCTGCCATGTGTCCTTGGGCACCTCCTGCCAGAGGACTCCACTTCTAGCCTGGAGCTGCCACCGGTTAGGACTCCTGGGTTTTTTCCTGGGCCAGAAACCCCCTCACTGGCAAGTCCCGTCCACCACCTGGGCCTGAGAAATAGGTGATGGACTATTTTTGATAGTCGGTGATTACCACGCAGTTCTAGCAGGAAGTGAAGACAGTTTTGGTAACTCCTGGGGGTTTTTCTTCCACAAATGTCGAAGGCATGCTAGGCCTGGTGTGAGGCACGGAGGAGCCTGTCAAGGCAAGTTCCTGCCCTCACAGAGCTCAATCCGGAGAGGGAGACAAGAAGCCAGGCAGTTACAACCCGGACCCATCAGGGCTGATGTAGGGGAAGCATTGGAGATAGTGAGGGAAGACCGGATGTCACTGGGGTACCCAAAAGATGAGCCTGATGTAATGTGGAGGGGTGATCTGAGACCTAAAGAATGAGGAGGAGGTGGCCCCAGGAAGGAGGGAGCAGCTGGACTCTCCACATCCAGAGGGAACAGCTCACGGGAAGAGGCCTGGGGGCCTTCAAGGGAGAGGTGTCAGGGTGGAGGCTGAAGGGGCAGACAGAGGCCTCATAAGTCAGGTTGGGGAATGTGGGCTTCATTTCTGAGGGCACTGGAGACTGTCGAAAAGGCTGGGGGCGGGAGGGTGGGTAGGCGATATGGAGGCAGGATGGAGGCCAGGGGTGAGGGTGGGAGACCTCCGAGTGAACTCCCAACCACCTGTCTCATCGCCCCCACTTCTTCCCCAGACGTAAGGACTGTGGGAACAGCCCCCACCCCGACACTTTCCTTCTCCCTCTTCTCTTTTCCCACAGTCTGCGTGCACATGCACAGAGCCAAACATGCTTAGGAGCGCTAGAAGGGAAGTGGTCTTGAGGCTCGATGCCCAGCAGCAGCTGCAGGAGGGAGAGGTAGCGCCACCTCCCCGGACCCAGCGCTGTCCCCTCCCCCAAGGGGTTAATCTCTGTGTGAGCCTTAGGAGCTGGGAATGTAACAACCCAGAGCCTCCAAGGTCCTCCAAGGTCTTCCTCCTCCTCCTCTTTCTTGACTCCCTAAAGGTCCCTGCTTCCCTCCCACCACCCTACCTGGACCCATCAGACCACTGTGGGGGGGGGGGGGTTCCCAGGCCTTGGCTATCACCCTCCCTCGGGGCCCACCGTGGCGCCTGGAACGCTGTGGGGGACACAACAGCACATAGGAGGGTGTCAGAGGTGCACCCAAGGGCTGCTCGAGGCTCAGAAGGGATTTCCAGAGGGTTCAGAAGTTAGAAAGTTGAAACTTCCTGCCGCAGCCTCTCTGCCGGGCCTGGAAGCCCACAGCACTCAGCTCTCCTGCAGGGTGGGGGACCCCGGCCGGACTGCAGCCGGTCACTGTCTCTGACCCTTGGATGCAGCCAGCCCAGCCATGAGCGCCCCTGGCCTTTCCCCTTCTCTCCATCTCCACGGCGCTCACGGCCCAGGCTCCGTCATGTCCCGTGTGGCCAAATGCAGCATGCTTCTCGCTCATCGCCCTCAGTACCCGCCCCCCCTTGCCCCTCTCCCACTCAGCCCCTACACTGTAGCCAGACGGAGGTTCCTCTAAGAAAATTCACTCGGGCCACTACTCTCCTTGGGGTCCTGGAGCGCCCCGAGGATGAACCTGAGCTCTCCATCACAGCTTACAGGGCCTAGCTGCCCACGGGGCCTTGGCCACCACTGCGTGGGAATGTCCTCTCCAGCCAGGCCAGAGTTCTTCGGGTCCTGGAAACTGCGTTGCCCTGTGTCAGCTCCCAGCCTCGGCATCTACCGTGGCCACACTCGGGGTCCCCATCACTCATCGTCTCCTGGAAGATCCCGCCCCCCACAGCTCAGGTCTCAGCTCCTCCCTAAAGCTGGTGGCCACCATACAGGCACCCCCTTTAGGCTCCCCAAGCCCCTCAAAACATCACCTGTCACAGCGCTGACCACACTGTACTGTAACAGCATCTTCATCTCCCTCGCTTTACTGTATCGATAAGAACTCAATAAGTGTGGTCCATGTGGTCAAAGGAATGAAGGAGGTTGGAGAAAGACAGGATGGCACGATTCAAGTACCAAAGGACATTGTGACTGCTACTACAACTTGTATTGATGACAATGGCAGCTCTTATCGAGTGGGTGTCCTTGCCATGCCAGGCCCAGTACTAAATATTACTTCATCCCCTCAACGGCCTTGACCGGTAGTGTCGGAATCACCCCCATTTTACAGATAAGGAAACTGAGAACTCAGAAAGATTCATTTACTCAAGCTCAGCTGCCCAGCAAGTGGTGCAGGCCAGATCTTCTGAAGGGCTGACATGCAGGGTGCCTGAGGCGGGGGCCCTTGCACGGTCTAAAATTCAAATGAAATGCAGAAAGTCCATCCATGAGCTCCGGATCTAGATGACCAGGACACCTCCTCGCCCCCACCCCAGGAGGAGTTCTCTGGCCGCAGGCAGGGGCTCCTGAGTCCCGAGGGGAAAAGTGTGTTACCCAACCCCGGAACCCCAGGGGGCCTAACAGAAGTGTATCCCTCCGGACGCCCTTGTCCCCATCACGTTTCTTTCAGAAGCAGAAGTCCGCGAAGTCGGAGGCACTCTCCGTCCTCACCAGGGCAGAAGGTAAAGTACTGAATTTAATAGCAAAGCAGATTTGGCTGGAGAGGAAATGAGATTTCTTTCTCAAGGTGAGAGTGTCTGGGAGAGCTGGGAGCAGGGGGGCGTGGGAGGATGGGGGAGCTTTGGGGGAGCCGCAAAAGGGGGAGTGTGGATCTGGAATTATTAGAATGTTGATTATGTCCTCTTGATTGTTAATGAAATTCTTCACCTTGGATTCCTGGACCGGGGGAAACCTCCTGGAGCTCATTTTCCCGCTGATGAGAGCAAGAGAGAGGGCAGGCGGGGCAGAAGACTCTCTGCTTATGGAGAAATTAAATTCTGCCTAAACAAATGGGACTGGACAAGCCTGGGCGCTGCCATTTAGAGGCAGAGCCCTGGGGCTGACCCATGTCCCCTGTGGAGATGGGCTTGAGACCCCTGGCTGGGGAGTGGCCCAGAGGCCCTGGGCAATAGAAGGCAGCTCCAGTGATAGGAGCTAACTTTGCTGAGCGCATTCTTAGGAAGCCCCGGAGGAAGAATGTACATGTGTTGTCCTATTTAACTCTCCCAATAGCCCCTGGAGGTAGGTACTATGATCATTCCCATTCTACAGATGAAGACACTGAGGCACAGAGAGGATAGAAGTTTGCCCAGGGCTGCACAGCCAATCATGAAGGTGCTGGTGCTTCGGCCCAGGCAGCCTGGTGCCAATACCTGTGCTCTTGAGAGGTGCCCAGCTCGACTGCCTTCCTTCACTCCCTCCCTGAGCTTCAGCTGCCTCGTCTATAACATGAGGCCAATGATAATGAAGGATACTATTAGAAGCAATGGAATAAAAAATGAAAAATCAAATAAAATTCAAGTTTTTGAGATTACACTACAGTGATGTAAAATATAACCATTGGGAAAAACTGCATGAGAGGGAAATGAGACCTCTCTGTACTATTTTTGCAAATTGATATAAATTGATAATTGTTAAAATTTTTTAATGTTTCAAACTATCATGAAAAGATATTGCATTTTCTCAAATCATTTCTACACATGTATTGAGATCATCATATAATCATTCTCTTTTATTCTATTAATTTTATAAATTAAAAGGATTTGTTTTTATATGGATTAAGTTTTTAATGTTAAGCCACCTTGCGTTCCTGAAAGAAACCCAAATGTGCCATGAAAAAAATATCAAATAAGAAAGCAAAAATTTTTTGCTAAAAAATTTAGCACTGAAATAATATTCCCTTTAGAGCCTTGCTCCCTGCCTCCCCAGAAGGGGAGGTGCCCTGTCTTATCTGGTAGAACGGCTGGGGCTGGTGTGGGGATAAGTTCGAGTTCGGCCATAAACACAGAATATAATGAGAAGGTTCCAGGGGGTGCCCTTCACTCATTCTTTCATTCCACAGACACCGATGGAGCAGGTGACATGTAGGCACTGTCCTAGGCACTGGGGTCTAACAGTGAACACAGCTGACACAAACCCTGTCCTTGAGGAGCTTACATTTAGTGGGCATGCCACCAACAAGACAAATGAGTAAATTGCAATGTGTGTTAGAAATGACAGATGCAGTAGAGCAGAACGAAGCAGGAGAGGGAGAGAAGGAGTGCTGTGGGGAGGGTCACGTTAGGACAGGGTGGGCAGAGAGGGTCTCACCGAGAAAGTGATCTGGGGGCAAAGACCTGAAGGAAGCGAGGGAGGGACTGGGTTAGTTAGTACTTGGGGCAATCCGGAGAGAGGAGCAGCAAGTACAAAGGCGCCGAGGTGGGACCACGCCTGGGCTGCTTCTTGACTGGCAAGGAGGCCAGAAGAGCCGGGTTAGCAAAGGAAGAGTAGTGGGGATTGAAGTCAGGAAGTAATGAGGGGCCTCGCCTTCGTGAGGAGTAGAGCTTTCATCTGAATGAAACAAGAATCCACCAGAGGGGTTTAGGCATGACCTGATTTATGCTTTAAAGGCATCACTCCAACGCTGGTGTTGAGAATAGACTGTAGACCGTCAAGGGCAGAAGCAGAGAGAAGGGTGAGGAGGGCACTGCAATAATCCAGGCGAGAGTAGAAGGTGGCTTCGTGCGGGGAGGTAGTGATGGAGAAGGTGATACCAGGTTAATTCTGGCTGTATTTTGAAGATAAAGCCAACTGGATGGGCTGACAGATCAACTATGGGGAATGTGAGACAAAGAGGGGCCTTAAGGATGATTCCAAGGGTTTTGCCTTCCTCAGCTTTTAATTCCCAAAAAACCCTTCCCCTCTTTTGAAGGCACAGTTCTATCCTCCTCGACCTCCTCTCAAGCCCTCCGAGATAACCCTTAGCCCACAGGGTCATCAGATACCAGCTCCTCTGCTGCTCACCTCCTCCTGCCCCCACTGCCAGGGCTTTGCCAGCTCAACAGATCATGACCCAGAGCCTAAATCTACCTCCTGGTCTTCTGGGACCCCCCAGATCCTTACCCCAGCTCAGGAGGTCCCTTCACAGTGTGGGGTCTTCCTTAGCAGCCCCCGTGCCCCCCACCCAGGCCTCCTGCTCCCGACTTCAGCGCTCCCTTCGCTTACTCCCCGGCGCTGCCCGCCCCCCACACCCGGCTGCCTCCTTGCTGGCCTCAGGTCTCCGTGGCAGTGCCACCATCCCCAGGAAGCCTTCCCTGACCTGACGTCTAGACAAAACCCCGGATTCTAGGCCCACATAGCCCTGGGCCTCCACCACAGGGCGATTCACCTTGCCTCCAGTGGTGTTTGATGAAAGCCTCTTTCCACACTGGACTGTAACCTCCACCAGGACAGGGTTTCCTGTTTCCCCAGAAGCAGGCGGTTCACCAGAAGTGACATTTAGTGGATCTGACGAGGAGCTTCAAGCTTTTGGTGAATTGACTTTTATTGCCCGAAATCCTCCAGCTTGCTAGGTAAGTGCCTGGCACAGAGCAGGTGCTTAACACATATTTATTAAAGGAATGATCCAACAATGAATCAGAGTTCTCTTGTAAGATGTTGGGCATGTGCAGAGTTTCTGAGCCTCGATTTCTCTATATGTAAGGATGGGAATAGGTTACCTATTTCATGGGTTGTTGTGAAGATTAAGGGACACAGGACATAAACAATGCCTGATACCAGTAGGTGTTCAATAATCATCCACTGCATGTTCAGACAATCCCCCCACTTCCCCTCCCCCTCCCCCACTCCCTTCCATCTCTTTCCCTCCCCCAGCCCCTCCCCTCCTAAGGACTCCCCATTGTTGAATCATCATACCCCCCCAAACACAGCCCTCTCTCCCAAGACCCCCAAATTCACCACTGGTTACATATTGATCCTGTTTAACTTTCCCAATGCATGATAAACACAAAATTAAAATGACTCCCTGGAATATTAATGTAGTAAATGGCCCTATTAAAAGAAAGAAAATATAGCTGAGAAAATTCGCTTTGATGTAGCATTTCTGCAGGAGGCTCATTTATCTGCAGCTCAGACTCTCAAAATGAGATTCTGAAGGTTTCTCTGATGTCTCTTAGTTTTCCCTCACCCGGAATTTAAACAGAAAATAGAATCACAAACTGGTGTCATAAAAACGTGGGCCTTTTCCCTTCTCTACTAAGAAGCAAATGAAAATAGGGCCAGGTAGATGCCAGTCTCCGCCGGCTCTGGGCTGCGGGCGCCCTGCCGCCCAGTCTCCTGCCGGAAGCCTCCGGGGCCACAGGTCGTAGGGAGGCTGCTCCCCTGCTGCTGAAATTAGGAAAGGTGACTCAGGACCACAGGAGACTATGTCCCAATTTTGGTGGACTTAAAATCCCGGCTCCGAGGGGGTGCAAAGGTAGTTTGGTGGTAGGATTCTCGCCTGCCATGCAGGACACCCAGGTTCGATTCCCAGCCGGTGCACTTCCCAAGCAAACAAAGAAATCAACAAAAACAAACAAAAACTTCAACACATAATGGATACATTACAATAATGTGCTACATTACATTATTGTAATACATTACAATAATGGATACTCACATGGAAAAAGAATGAAATGTGACCCCTGCCATACAGCATACCAAAAAATCCCGGCTCTGTCACTTACTAGCTATGTGTTCTTGGACAAAGTACTTCACCTTCCTGAGCCTTGATTTCTTCATCTGTAAAGTGGGGATAATACCTAACTCACAGGCGGTCAAATGAGATAACCTATCTAGCCCCTGGTAGATACTGGTATTGTTGTCGTTTGTTGTTATTATTGCAAATAACAATTTGTGTTATTATCACAATCATTCATGTCTCAGCTGAGAAGTGGCCTCCTCCAAGAAGCTTTCCTAATCCCTAGGCTGGGTCATGCGTTTTCCCAAATCCCAGCCCAGGTAGCGCCCCTGCTTCCCCCACAGGCTGCCTGTCCAACGCTGGCCAGGCTCTTGCTCATGGTTGTATGCACCAGGGGCACAGGGTAGGACAGAAATGTCTGCGTGGAGTGTTGGGTCAGCGCCAAGGTGCTGGTGGCCGATGCACCTGTCCCCATCGCATGGGCTGCAGATTTGCATTGTGGCAGAGGGTCTTTCCTTGCAGCCACAAATGCTCAGAGAGCCCAGCTTGGAAATAGTTATCTATCCTATCCCCACCCCCTCCCCGCCCCCGGGCACCTTTATCTGCCCCTTCGCTGGGTTTCACCTAGACTCTCTGGAGACATTCCTTCCTCCACAGCCCCAGGGAGGTGGCAGACAGGGCAGTTCAGATAAGGGTCCTCTGGGATTAACTCTTTCCTCCCGTCTCCTTTCTTTCATCTGGCTCCCTCCTTCCCCTTCTCCTCAGAAACTGCTGGGTCTCCCTCAGCTGGATTTGGCCCTATGGGTAGGTAGGGGGGCTGTGTACCCTCCCCCTTGGCGAGTCTCCCTGGGTGGCCCTGGAAAACATAGGGTGAGCTCATGACTTCCCTAGCTGGGCAAAGCCATGTCCCTGCCACTTGAAATGTCAGGCTCTCATGCCCCTTCCTCGTTGCAAGTGGGACCCAGGACCCCCTTGCTGGGACCAGGAGAGTAGAGTAGCTTCTCCTCTCAGGCCGCCAGGACCCCGTGCGAGCTTCTGAACCATTCCCACTCCAGACCCAGCCTCCCCTTCCCTCTCCTCCTCCCTCCCACATGGTCACACAGAACTAATACTCTGATGCCCAGTCACACAGTCCCTGTTGCTCATAGCCACAGGACTCAAGAAGAGAGAGCAGCCCTGCGGATAGGGGACGGAAGCTGGGGGTCTGTGCAAGATCAGCCTGCCTGCTGGGGGCTCTGTCCTCTGCAGCCCCCTCCCCAGCCAGCCCGCAACCCCCTGGCAGGAAAATGAGAAGCTGGAGCAGAGGGGTTAATTTGGGGAAAAGCAGCAGCTGCATGAAACAGCGAGGGCACGCCCTGGGGCAAGATCTCCTCCTGCTGAGATAATGATTGTGAGGGATGCTGGATCTGGGGGCCACCCGCACAACCCCCAAGCCGGCCCCTCCCCCCTCAAACGGCCTCACACACAGGCAAGTTATCTGTTTGGGCATGCACGCCCTGAGAGCAGGACGCAGCATAACCATCTGGGCTGAAGACACAGTCCTTTACACACAGCTATACAAGCACTGCCGTCGCTTTCTGTGTTCAAGTATAAACCATTTAGAGAAACAAGCTGCAGGCAATCTTGGCACCCAGAGCCTTGATATACACGCACACACACACCCACACACACGTGCACGCACACACACGCACACACAGCTATGCCTTTTGAGTCTTTATGTGTGTTACTGTCATGCTCCCCCCACCCCTGGCTGGGCGAGGATAGAGGACTCACCACGTGGGGGTGAGCGGAGACTTGAGGACCGGAGTGGGGGGAGGGGAGGGGACTGGGGACGCCTGCCCAGAGCTCAAGGACTGGCCAGGGACCAAGGTATCTTTGATCTCCTTGGGTCCTCTCACTCCTGGAAGCTACACCTCACACAATACCAGACATAAGAAGTCACATCCGGACCCTACGTGCATATGATTTGTACCTAACCACAGGAGTAAAGCAGCTTTGCAGTTGATGCAATGTTGCATTTTATAGGCATTTAATTAAGCATCTAATACTTGTGATCTCTTCATATTTGTTCTCTGCATATTGTGAGGTCACTGATATTATTTAACTGAATACTCAAAAGCCTTTTGGCCGTGGGTCCTGGGCCTCATGTGTGTGATGGATAACAGTGGCCCTGGGAAAAGGGGTGGGGGACATGGGCTGGGGGTGGAGTTGCCATGGGGAGACCAGCCCCACTTTGGTGACGGCCAGCAGAGATGGGCCAGAGACTCATGGGCAGGATTCCCCCGTGAGTCTGGGACCCAACTCTGGGTGTCCATTAGTATCTCTGGAGCCAGAGAGAAAGCAACATAAGGCCCGTTGGCTCAGAAGCTTCCATCTGAGACCAGACCCACAACACTTCACTGACCCACAGACGCACACCATGCCTGGAGAGATACGCAGGCACCAACACAAGCAAATGGATGGATGTACACCAACACACATGCGATGGATGAACACCCTCCCCACCTGGACACACACCCCAACCACAGGCACACACCTCCCCAGACACACTCCCCAACAGGCTGACCTACGAACACTGACTCAGGCAAATCCATACTGTACCCCCACAATGCAGAGACTCACCGGGAGTGGCACAGAGGTCCCCCTGGGCAAAGGCACTTGAGTGCACCCACCAAGACATGTCAGGCACGTAATGACCGATACCCACACTGGAGCACACCTCCTCCCTCTTCCTCTCACACCCACCGGCACAGGCTCTCTGTCCTGTCATGGGGAGAGGGAGCATCCCAGCCCCACGGAGCCCACGGGGCCTGATTAACAGGAAATTCTACGAATGCCAATTAGAGCAAAGTTTACTGAACAAATTGTTTGCAGTTGTGCCCCAGAACCATCATGAATTTTAATCTTGCATTGATTTGCACTGATGTGAAGTTTGTAGAAGCCAGAGCCTTTGTCGTTGCCTGCCCTCCCTCACCTGGGAAGGGCCACCACCCTCATCTCAGGAGCCCTGGACACAGCCTTCAGCTTCTCCCACCCACAGACACCAGCCTGGGGCCAGGTCACTCCACCTTGGAGAGCCCCATGATGCCCTAGCAGCTGTGCAAGAGTCTTGGAAATGCACAAGGTATACACATGTGGTGAGGACGAAGAGGGCCCTAACTTTTCAAGGACCCTAATAATCTAGGAAGGATCTGTGAGCCCTATAGTCTCAGGGAAGAAGGACACAGAGAATGGATCAAGATACGGATGTGGCAGGGACACAGAGACAGGCACAGAGGTCGTCATAGTTCTGCTGATGTTACCTCAACTAATATAGCTTCTAGGATTATAATTTGAGTCCAAATGACCGCTTCCAAAGTAAATTTGATCATCTTCCCACCTTCCTTCCATCTCAAACCCTTCTGTAGTTTTCCATTGCTTTTAAAATCGAAAACAAACCCTGTATGATCTTCACTCTTGCCACCTCCTCACCCTCACCTCCTCATCTCACTCTTCTCCCTCTGTTATCCAGCCAGTATCCTGCTACTTGTGGGTGCCATATTCCCTTCTAACCTCAGGGCCTTTGCACATTCTGTTCCTCTGTCCAGAAGAGTACCTAGTTAATTCCTACTGAACTTTCTGGTCTCAAGTCAAGTGTTACTTCCTTAGGGACCCTACCCTAGATCAAACCCTCTCCATTCCTTTGCCATTAAATGTTCTCTTGGCCCCATCATTAGAATATAAACTCATGGGTGCAGAGACAATGTCTTGTTTTGCTCACCACATATCCCTATTATTTAGCATAGGACCTGGTGTATGGCAGGTGCTCTGTATTAGTCAGCTTTTGCCATTATTATGTTGCATAACAAATTACCCCCTCCCCCCGAAATCAGGGACATACAACAAGTATTATTTCCTGCAGGTTGATTGGATTTGGCTGATCTGGACTGGGTGAGGCTGGGCTCAGCTCTAAGCTATAGGTGTTTCTCCACACATCTCTCGTCCTCCTTGGACCAGCAGTGACTTGAGGCGCATTCTTCTCGTGGCAAAAGAAGGAAGCGTAAAGAAGCAAGACCAACCATGAACGCACCTTCTTGGCTGAAGTAATTAGTAAAATACTATCACAGGGAAATGAACAATTGGACCCAGGTGATCCTACCACATGCTAAATCAATATTTGTTGAGTGCTTGAATTGAGTGCTTGTTCTGTGCTAAGCTTTGTGCTAAGCACTTTACATGCATTCATTAATCTAATCCTTGAGTCAACCCTACAATTATTATTAACCCCATTTCAAAAAATTAGGTATTTTAATTGGAAAAAATAAAACCTGCACAAGGTAAGAAATTCAAATAGCACCGGATCATATTCAAACAAAAGTAACTCTTCGTACCGGCCTGGCCCCAGTCCTGCTCCATAGAGAGCACGCATCGCTTTAGTCCTTTTGTGGACTTTCTGATATAGTCTTTGCACATATAGCCACATCCATCTGCGGTATCCTGTTTAGAGATTCAGCTCGGTGATCACATTTCAACTGATCACCATAGAGATGTGAATGAAGCCGATCTGGAAAGGACTACGGTAAATCAGAACACAGGGTAAAAGATGACACGGTCTATATTTTCAAACTTCATCTTCTGTGTGAGACCAAAGGAAGGGATGTTTATTTGGTGCAAAATTTATAGTTTCGGTAGTGCATTATATAAATTAACTTGTATGGTCAGTTTATTCAAATGCCATGATTACACGGAATCTTGAATAGAGAGAGGGATCTTGTTGGTTCGTACAGGTTAGTGTGATGCCCCGATACATCCTAGTGTAATCTAGGCAGAGAATAAAAAAGTATTTGCAATGTCCCCTTGTGAGACTGGGGTGAGAGGAAGAAATATTAGACTTCCCCATGTGGGGAGTTCCTGATATTCTTGCAAGCAGTGGGGGCATCCTATTTAATAGAGTTAACCCTCAATCTTGGGGCTCACCCCTATGAAATGTGTTTCAGCAAAGGAGAAGCTAAGTCTACTTAGAATTATGACTAAGAGTCAACCCCACAGAGCCTCTTTTGTTGCTCAGATGTGGTTTGTCTCTCTCTCTCTCAGCCACAATTCACTGCCCTCCTGCCTATGTGGGATGTGACTCCCAGGGGTGTAAATCTCCCTGGCAATGTGGGACATGACTTTTGGGGATGAGCCAGGATGTCGCATCACGGGATTGAGAAAGCTTTCTTGACCAAAACAGGGAAGAGAGAAATGAGATGAAATAAAGTCTCAGTGGCTGAGAGATTTCAAATAGAGGCAGGAGGTTATCCTGGAAGTTTGTCTCATGCAGTATATAGATATCTCTTTTTAGTTTATGGTGTTTTGGAATGGCCAGAGGGAAACACTGAAACTGTCGAGCTGTATTTGAGTAGCCTTGATTCTTGAAGATGATTCTGTAACTATATAACTTTTACAACGTAACCATGTGATTATGAAAACCTTGTGGCTGAAGCTCCCTTTATCCAGGATATGGATAGATGAGTAAAATAATAAAGACAATAAATAAATAAATAATAAGGGGTAAAAAATAAAATTGGGTAGATTGAAATACTAGTGGTCGATGAAAGGGAAGGGGAGAGGGTATGGGATGTAAGGGTTTTTGCTTTTCTCTTTTTATTTCTTTTTTTCTGGAGCGATGCACATGTTCTAAAAAATGATCCTGGTGATGAATCCACAACTATGTGATGATATTGTGAGCCACTGATTGTATATCCTGGATGAACTGTATAATGCATGAAGGTATTGCAATAAAAAGATTTTTTTTAATTCAGCTTGGTGTATATTATATATACATATATTATATATACATATATTATATATACGGTTCTGCATCTTGATTTTGTTTCATTTGTAATAAACAATATATTCCAAAGCTCCTTCCTTATCAGTCAATTTGATATGCATTATTTTTCACATATCTCCATCTTACAGAAGAGGAAGCTGGGGCCTAGAGAAGTGAAGAAACTTGCCCAAGGTATTACAGCTTGCAAGAGGCCAGGTTGGGATTTAAATTGAAATCTGCCTGACTTCAGAGCCTTGTTCGTAGCGGCTCTGCTCTGTTGAGTTGGATGGGGGAAACATCCAGCTCAACAGGGTACCCGGCATGGGCAGAGATAACCCAGGCACAGACCTCTGAAGTCCACCTGGGACTCTCAGAGATACAAGGGACAACAGTGGGGCCCTCAGCGACCTGGACCCCCCCTGAGCATGGGTTGAGGAGTTGGCTGGTTGACCCCAGTCTTTGCCCTCTGACCACCCACCCTGCTTGGTGCCCCAGCCCTAGCTCTTAGCAGCTAGCCCTGTACCGAATCAAGCCTCATCACTGGCTCCATTCCCTTGGGGGAGAGGGAAATGCCTTAGGAGAGAGACCTGGAGCTGGAGTCATTCCTAGCTCCATCTCTAACTTATGTAATGCCTTTGGGCAAGTCCCCCTTCCCAACTTGTGAAAGGAGCTGAAGACTTCCACCCCTCTCCTTTCAGAGGGAAGCAGGGAGGCTGTATGGAGACCCTGGGTATGCGTGCACAGTCTGGCTGGAGCTCAGGCATGGGTGCTGGGGCTCAGCCTGGGCCTGGGGCTCTGGCCACCTGCAGTGAGAACCCTAGCCTCTTTCCATGGAGTGAGCCCTTGAGCCTGGGGAGACGCTGCAGTCCAGTGGGTCAGCTCCTGCCTCTGTCACTCTGGGGCCTTGAACTCTGCTAGTAATGGTTCTCACACATGGAGCTCCTGTGGTGTTTCAGATGTGGGCAAACCTGCCTCATTTAATTCTCTTGCCAATTTTACGAAGTAGATATTATCCCTGATTTATATATGAAGAAACTGAGCCTCAAAGAGGTTTAAGTGACTTGCCCAAGGCTAGGAGGTAAGGAAGCAAATAATTTTCATTTTTCTGAACCTCAGTTCTCTCTTCTGTAAAGCAGGTACAATAATACCCATCTCTCACTGTTGTTATGAAGATTCAGATTTTGCGGGGGTAGGGGCGGGGTGCATGGTCCAGGAATTGAACCCGGTTCTCCTGCATTGAAGGCGAGCATTCTACCACTGAACCACCTGTGCACCCTTGTCATGAAGATTAAATGAGTTTAATTTGTAAGCAAACTAAACTGCATAGCCAGAGGCACATAGTAGGTGCTCAATAAATGTGAATTTCCTCCCCATCCTCTTGGAGATTGGAAAGTGTGCATTGGAATCACTAGGGAACTTTAGAAAGTACCAACGCCTGGGTCGCACCTCCAGGAGATTCTGATTTAATTGATCTAGGGTACATCAGGGGATTCTACCGTCAGACAAGGATGAGCCAAGATCGATTCTAATGTTCAGCCGCTGTATTCTAGACCCTAAACGGGTGGACGGTGGAAGGGACACCCAGCCCCTTACCCCATTAGCTCCTGAAAGGCCTCTTCGATGGTCCTAAGACTTCCACCGCTGTCTCCCAGCCCACCCACTCTTCACTCAGCAGCCAGAGGGATCATTAAAAACTTGTTACATCACTCCCCTTCAATTGCGTCCCACTGCATCTAGGCGTTACAAATCCCACCTCCTTCCAAGGCCCTGCATGGCCTGCTTTTCTCTTGTTGGCTTTTCCTTTGGCCAGCCCCCAGCCTCAATGACCGTCCTTCAGCCACACCAGCCTCTGGCTCCTTTCCCACCTCGGGACGCCCACTCCCACTGAACTCTCTGTCCTCTCAGCACAACCTGCCCCTGGCTGGTTCCCACTAGGCCTTTAGATGGCATCTTAACCAGCACTTTCACAAAGCACTCTTCCCTGCCCAGCCATCCAGAGTTGGCTCTCTCGGTTTCTCTCTCCCAGATGTTAACTGCACGGTGAAATAAATTGCATTGAGAATCATCTCTTCATTTGTGTTTACCTATCGAATGTCTGTCTCACTTATTAAACTCTAAGCTCCATGAGGGCAGGACCAGGTCTCTTTGTTGTTGTTGCTATTTGTTGTACCTCAAGCCCTCGCATAGGGCCTGGCACAGAGTAGGTGCTTCTACTCTGCATAGCATCATGGACGGCTGGGTGTTTGAGAGTTTCTCGGTTATTTAAAAATATCTATTAGCAATAGCTCCCATCTAGTGAGCATGTTCTATGCCTCATTTCAATAGGGGGAGCCTGGACCTGCTTCTCTCTCGATCCTCATGGGCTTCTCTGCCCTCTCTCCAGCTCACCCTGCTGATGGGACCGTCTGGCCCAACCTCCTCAGACTCTGCCCTGCCGCATCCCTTCCGCCTCCCAATGCCCTCCTTTGGGCTCTCCAGGCTGGGTTCACCCAGCAGCCAGAGCTGGACCCAGATGGGGCAGCCTTCATCAGAACCCCGGTGGAGATGCTAGGAGAGGTCCCGGCTGGGGGGCAGGAGGGGAATGCAGCCGCCCGCAGCTCCAGCACCAGTTAAGGCTGCAGGGGACAAGAAGGGCAGTGGAGAAAGAGCAGTGAAGGGGGTTAGGGTAGGAGCCAGGGTCTGGCAGGGAAAAGGATGGAGAGTAGATGTGTCAAAGACCCATCCTGTCTGGTCTCCAGACCCTGCCGCACCCTTCCCACCCCAATCCCCAGCCTGCTCTCTGGCCTGGCCTTTCCCAGCCCTGGAGGGAGCATGGGAGTTGAGAAGAAGCTCAAGGGAAGGGTAGCCATGCCACGAGCCTGGCTCATCTTACCATTTTGGTGGCTGACTGTGCGGGAACTTTACCCACTGCATCTTGGTTCAGCCTCCCAGCATCCACCAAGCATGGCCACTATCGTTATCCCAGATGAGGAAACCGAGGCTCGGAGCTGCCCAAGGTCACCACGTCTGCCTGCTCTCAGAGCCTGCCTCTTAACCACAACGCTCTACTTGGTCCCCAAAAGGCTCCTGCTGGAGCCGTCATGAACCCAGTCCCCAAAGGCAGCCCCCAGAAAGGTGGGGTCTGCCCGCTGCCTTCTCAAGAAAATAAGGGCGATGCCGTCGAGCCCTTTTGTCGTTTTGATAGTAGCTTTCCCTTCACGCTTAGTAAAGGTGCTGCTGTTACTGTGGCCACCAGTGGCAAGATGAAATTTAAAGGAAGACGGAATCATAGGATGTCAGGCTGACAAAGACCCCGTGCCTTACCTCTCAGCTCACAGGTGAAAAAAAAAAGAGAGGTCCACAGAGGCTTCCCACCCCCACCTAGATAAAAGAAGCACCTACATCTGCGGTTTGAGCTCTCTTTATACGTGCGCCCATGTTCTCACACTATTTCCCAGCCTGAGCCATGTCCTTTGCAACCGGCCTCACTGCTGCTTTGGTAGATTTCCATTTTGAACTTCAGCTCTCTTACCAGCAAGCCCCCGGGAGCCTCCTGCTTCCTCTCATTTCTTGTGTCTTTAAAGAAAACTTTCCTTGCCTCAGCTCCCTCCCATTGGATTTTGTCCTTTGGAGCTGGGTCTCCCTCCCTCTCTTCCTTCCTTCTTCCCTTCCTCTCTCGCCCTCCCCCCACGCAGGCATCTTCCCCTTCCCCCTTCCACAGGGTGAGCCGGACCCCAGGGAGGCCTCCAGCCCCGGGTGCCCCCCTCCCTGACTGCGGGGGTGCAGGTGCGGGGTTCTCGGGCTGTACTGCACAGCCTCTAACTGCCGCTTCTCCCCCTCTCTCAGGGTTGCTGGAAGATTATTAGATAATTTTCAAATTTGTAAAGCGCCTTAAGCTCCTTGGAGGAAAGGTGGTATATGAGTGTAATAACAATAACAATCCTATCTGTCAGAGCCATTGAGAAAATGAATCTTGTTATCCTCAGGAACCAGCGGTAGGAACCTCAGCAAGAAGCACGAAAATAGAGCGCGGAGTGCAGGCTCCTGACCAATCAGGGGAGGGGAAGGTGCCACCCGAGGGCCAGGGTGGCAATCGAGCCCACGCCCTCCACCCACCCCCAGCCCAGTGCTGGCGGAATGGTCCTCGGAAATTCACCGAAATGGCATCCGACACTTCACCAATTAAAATGACTTTAGGACAAGTTGAAATCAACCTGGGGAGCAAAGCATTCTGATTTCCGAAACTCTCCACAGGCAGCGGGGAAGGCAAGTGTCTGAGCAGGTTGTCACTCACTCAGGAGTAATGATGGGAAATCCATCACCGTAACGTGATCGAGTTTGGTGAATTAGTGAGTTGTTTACGCTGCGCTGGAAGCGCAAGTGGGGCTGGCAGGGCGGTTGGGGTTTTTGACACATGTGGCAGCTTCTCTCCTAATGAGGCTCTAGGACTCGCCACCCACCCTGGCTGGACTCACTGCTGCCGACTTCAAGTCAGACTGTATCTCACTCTTCAGGCAGGTGCTAAGGGCAGGTATGAGCTCTCACGCCAGACTGAACTGGGCTTAAGTTCTGGCTCTGTCACCACCAGCCATGTGACCTGGGCATAGTCCCCGCGCTTCTCCAAGCCTTGGTTTCCCCGTGTGTAGTATCTGCACAATGATAGCTCCCAATTCATAATGCTCTTGCAAAAGAAAAATTGAGATGTCATCTTCTTTGTTTGTAGATTTACCTTCTCAGGAGGTATGCTGACAAAGAACTGGAGAGAGAGGGAACTTGGATTTATCTCTTCTCCCTGCAAATATCCACTCCCTTAAGAGTCAAGAAAACACAAGGAAGGTAGAGACATGGTAAAACATAGCCCAGAGTTCAAGTCCTGATGCTGCTTCTTGCTGTGTGATCTCAAACAAGTCGGCTAACCTCTCTGGGCTTCGGTTTCCACATCTATGAAATGGAGAAATGCATACACTTCTTTGCGGGTTTCTTAATAGAATTTCTAAAAATTCTGAGCAGACATTTTCTTGGTATGCAAGGGGATGAGTGGTCTCTGGGAGACAAGGTCTAGAGAGGGAGAATGAGAACATGTTGCTATGTCTGGTGACTGTGGTTGCCTCATGCTCATGCGGGCAGGTTGTAAAAACTGGGAAGGGAAGGTGGGGCTGGGCAGGGCTTGCTGGGAACTTACCAGAGGCAATTACACTGGGCTGCAGCATGAAGGACTCAAGTTAGACTGGAAACAGACTTCCAGACAATAAGACAACAACAAACTCACTCCTTCCTGGAATCTTTTCTGAGCAAAATCTCTCTTGAGAGGAAACTCTTGGCCTGACTGTGTTGGAAGGAAGACAGACAGAAGGACAAGCTTCCGCATGGCCAGACCAGGAGGTCACGGTACAGAAGTCTCAGGGAGAGAAGGCAGCAGCCCACCCCCCAGGCTTTCTTTGAGCTCCATCCCTTGGAAGTCTTGGTAACCCTGAAGGGAAGCCATTGGGCCCACTCTGGGGCAGGGGCCCTGTCCTTGCAGACGTGCCCAGGTCAGCAGCAAGCCACAGCCCTATTATTCAAGGAGCTCTTTTGAGCAAAGCTCCGGGGCTGGAAGAATGGCCGGGATCTTGACTCTTCCTGCGCAGGAAATGGAGCAGCTGTGCCTGAGCTCCGGCTTGACCTGCTGAGGATTCACGAGCCCCTGCAGAAGTCTCCCTGCCTGAGAAGACCCCACAGCGGCTGAGATGGGGACAGCTGGGCCCGGACCAGGTCCCACCCTCCCAGACTGAGCCGAGACCCACCGGCCCCAGCCCCACCGCTCGCGCACTCTGCAGCGATTTTATTGTAATTTCCTCGTTGTCGCAGTTAATAGCATTAGTTTGTTAATTACTGTATATTTTAAAAGTAAGAGGAAAGGGAATTCCCACTGGAGACTTGTTCTTGGCTGAAACAATGTGATGTGAGGGAAGCAAGCGTGTTCACGGGGTCATGAGCTTGTTCCGCTAGAAGCTGCTCCTCTTGGCAGTGCCTGGGGCCGGGGATGGGGCTGCAGCCAGGGGGCCTGGGACCCTGGCAGAGCCTCTTGGAGGGGGGCTTCTCTGCAGCACCACTTCTCAGCCCCCACACCTCTGCCTCAGTTTCCCCCAGCCCTGCACCATTATCAGAGTAGGGGCCTCTGACCCGAGGGGAGGGGACTGCAGGAGTGAACTAAGGCACCGAGGGAGCTGGCTCAGGATGGGGGGCAATGGATTGAGTAGGACAGGAGGTGTTCCCTAGGAGACATAGCTGCGGAATTTGGGAAGAGGGACTCTTACATTGAAATCCAGCAAGAGATGGCAGCCCTGGAGGGAGAGGAGGGTGAGGAGGACACGGTCTTACAAGAGGCTGGAGCAGCAACTTATGGACATGTTACAAAGAGACCAGGCCGAGGGGGGCAAGCAGGACCTGGAATTTAGCCCCCACTCTGCTGGCCAAACCGTGAGCCATAGTGGAAGGAAGGCAGGACGGCTTTTGGTGTCTTCTTCTACCTGGACAGGTTCAGGGCATGCTAGCAGGGCCCTGCAAGTTCAGCCCCCGTTCCCCCCAGCCCCTTCCCACCCAGAGGCATTGGGGAATGGAAGCTGGGACGGGGCTATAGGACCTCAGAGGGGGGGGCGGCTAGAAGATGGAGAAGAGCAGATGGGGAGAGAGGGAGAGGAGAGAGACTTCAGGACAGAGAAGGATGGAAGACTGCGAATGAAGCTCATACCATCTAGAGGAGCTGATTAAAATCCTGGAAGAAAATGTGATGGAAAGACTTTCTATCTTCCTATTGAGGCATTTAACCTAAAAGAAATGAGTTAAATAATTTATACAGAGAACGAGTGAAATTTGCTTTGATCAAATTAAAAAATATGGCTCTGGAAATAGAGTGTCCACCGCGTCCTTTCCAGGCAGCAGAAAGAGCTGCCAAGAAACAAAATGACAAAGACATAAAAATAACTAACCCTAACCCGGCGAATATTAGTACCATATTTTTTGGGAGATTACACGGCATCACTGCGGGCCACGCAGAGAAATCCTCTCTAAGCACCAACAGGAGAGGTTTTGCTCATTGAGGAAGCCCCATAAAAACCAGAAAATGGATAAAATTTTCCTTTACAAAAGTGATCCAACTTCACACGGGGATTGGCCCAGAAGCCACAAGGGATCAAGTTAAATTTCCCATCCGTGCATTTCAAAAGAGAATAAAGCTGCTTCCCTCCCCTCCCCAAGTCTGGTTTCTTTCTCTGCCATTTACTCCCTACACACACACACACACACACACACACACACACACACACACACACACACTCACTCACTCACCCCTCCTGAGAAGCATCATGGTCAGGCTCTGAGCCCCAGTTTGCCCCTCTTTAAAATGGGGCGAACGCACTGACCCCACTGGCCAGGGTCATGGTGAGGCTGGAAGGGGACACCAGCCCGGCAGGTGGGCAGGCCCAGCAAATGTCAGGCACCGCCTCCTCCCTGACCTAAAGAAACGTCCAGTGAGGGCAACTGAGCTGCCAGAGCCTCCATCTGGTCTGCCCCGTGGCCTGGAGATCCTACCCGGGGGGGCATCTTTAATTCTATCCCGGAGAGAGCGTTTAGCTTCAGGGACACTAGTCCCTCTGACTTTTCGGACCCAGTTGGCCAGAAAGACACTTCAGTGCTAAATGGCAGGGAGAGCGTCCTGAGGTCAGCAGCGAGGGTTCCGGAGTCAGGCGGTGCCGAGTTCACCCACCGAGTTAGCTGTGTGGTCTTGGCCAAGTCGACACAATCACTCCAAATCTGTCTCCTCATCTGTAAAATGGGTATAATAATGGAATAAATCTCATAGGATTGAACTAGAAAATGGATGTAAAGAGTCTAACAGGTTGCCTGGCATGTAGTAAAAGTTCAGTAAATGATGACAGATTCTGCCATTACATTATTTTTTTCAATGACCTTGGGAGGGCCATTCAAGGTCAGAGTGAATTTTCTTTCCAAACCTTCAGCTATAGTTTCTGATCCCGAAGGTGAAGCTAACTTCTGCTCTGGCCACACCGCAGGAAGGCATCACAGCTTCGGAACCACCTTACTAGTTTCCTGACATCCCCTGGTGGCATAGACCAGGGGAACCCGGATGGAAAAAGGACTCAATGCACGACACCTGAGACCTCAGGGGAGGACAGGGGTGTTCAGCTGGTGAGACCAGGGGCCTCAGGGCCTGGAATGGCAACCCTCAGATTCCCAAAGACCTGCCACATGCCAGAAGGAGTCTGGAAAGGAACACGGGCTCCACCGAAGCAGCTCTTGAATACTGAGAAGCTCTCTGCAGTGATGAGAGAGGCTGCCTTCAAAGATAGTGAGTTCCCCGTCCCTGGGGGTTATGTAGACAGATCCTGGAGGTGACACAGAGGAGCTCTGAGCATCAGCGGACCATGCACTGGATGCCTCCTGCACAGCTCTTGGAGTATATCCAGAGGGCTGGCTCAGAAGCCCCGGCTTGCCGCCCCCATGCTTGTTTTCTGTGCTCCTCCTTAGGCAGAGACCACTTAGGGATTAGAGGCTGTGTGTATTGTGGGTCTGTTTAGCTGAGTGGTGGGAAGGCAAAAGAAGGAGAGGCAGGGTGGTGTGTGTGTGTGTGCGTGTGTGAAAGAGAGAGTACACGGTGAGAAAGGAGAGAGATGAGACAGAAGCAGCAGAGATAGGGAGATATAAAGACAGTAGAAGGAGTAAGACAGACAGAAAAAAGCCCAGATAAACAGAAAGGAATGGAAAAACAAAAAAATCAGGCAAAAAAACGCTGAAAGAGAGAAACAAAAATGAGAGATGGAGAGGAGATTCAGAGACAGGCAAGTGGGCGGGCAGAGGTAGGGCAGCCCCACACCTGCAGCTGCACTCCTGTCTGTGAAACCAGGCTCTAGGTGGGCCAGTGGTCACATGCGTGTGCACACACAGACCTGGCCGCTGAGCTGGCATGTCAGTGTGAGCATGTCAGCCCTGGGATGCGGATGAGCCGGCTTTTATCTCCTCTGGCTGTGCAGGATTTACAAGCTTTTGAAATGTGGGATTAATAAGAAGAGGCCGGTGTTTTAATCTATAATGGAACAGAAAGTATCATTATTGTTAAATAATGCACAGCCTGTCGTGTATTAAGAATTAATGGTTTATCGAGTTCTCAGGTTGCTGCAGCCACCTCTGCCCTCCCAGGCCTGGGCTCCTAGCGGCTGTGCCCTCCCAGAGGCAAGTGGCCGCAGACAGGTTGGAGGGGCAGCAGGCCGGGGCGGTGGGCCTGCCAGGCTCGGCGCTCTTGTTCCAAGGCTCAGCCTCTCTCTCTGTGGCCTTCCCTCGCTCGGGATGGGGAGAAGGCCGTGGAGTGCGTGTGGGTGCGATGGGGTGGAATTCCCCCTCATTCCTTTAGCCTGGCTCCATCGACTCCCTGTCTGTCCTCACCAGGTGCTGCTTACCCATGCCACCTCTTTTTCCAGGCCTATGAAATTCAATTTCCACTCTCACACTGAATTCTCTGGAAGCGATGACAATACAGACACGGAGAAGGCAGGCTTTTACTGAGAACTCACCCTGTGCCAGGCATTTCACAGCTGTCGTCTCATTTTAATCCACATCACCACCCTAGGAGGTATTGCTTTCTCCATTTCATAGATGGGGAAACTGAGGCTCGGGGAAGTTAAGTCATCTGTTCAAGGCCATAACGCAGGTGGCAGAGCCAAGTTAATCCATTTTATTCCAAAGCCTTTTCAACTCCAGATCCTGGGGTGCCAGTTCGGGGGCTCCCCCATTTGTCTCAAACAGCTAGTTAGGTGACGTCAGGGATCATGCTGTGGGAACTGCTATAGGGTTTGTGTCCACCACGTGGGGCTATGACTGCAACGTGGTGCCAGGCCACAGCAAACCAGCATCTCTACCAGCTGGGAAAACTGAGTCATGGACTAAGTGAATGAGCAATCCAGGGGCCTGACCCCCAGCTCAGCATCACAGCCAGACTCTTGAGTCGCTGTGCACAGAACTCTCTGCCCTCCCTTGCTGCCAATCTGCATAATTCAGGTCTCTGGTCCCAAATACTCCACAAAGAGAAGCTGACCCTGTGTCCACTATATCTGAGGCAGGATTCAGAGCTGTGTGACTTTGGACTAGTTACTCAACCTCTCTGAACCTCTTGTCAAATGGTAGCAGCACCCATTGCAAAGGATTGTTGGGAGACCTGAATGAAACAATCCATGCAAGAGCTTGGCACAGAGCACACAATAAGCACTCAGTGTTCATATGGGGCTGGGGTGAGGCATTGGTGTTGCTGTGTTAATTGATACTAGAGTGAGCTTGTTCCCAGCATCCGCCACCCACCGGTTTCCACCCCATTCATTCATTTCACAAGCATGTATTGAGCACCTACTATGTGACAAGCGCCTCATAACTGAACACCTAACTGAGCCAGGTCCTGTGCTGAGGATAAGTGGTGGGCAGGTTAGAGGCCATGACTATCTACTAGAGACACCCAATCTCACTCTTCCTCACTGCCTCACCATCTCCCCTCCCACCCGACGACTCTTTCTCATCTCAATCTCAGCTTCCATCCTAATTTCTCACCTTCACCTTCCATCTTCAACCTCATCCCTATCTCTGCCTTGCACGCTCCACCAGCCCCTCCCTATCATCCATCCCAGGGACCCCCAGACCCACCCCATCATCCATCTCATCGAACTCATTCCTTCTCTCTCTTCATCTTTTCCTCCATGCCCAACCTCGAACCCACTCACCCTTCACCCCCATCTCACCTCAGTCTCCTGATTCCCACACCAATCTCTCATTTTTCCATTTCTCTCCTTTACCCCATCTCTATTCCCTCCGATCGCCAATGCCGGGACTCCTCTCATTCCAGCTCCAGAGTCCAGTGGCCCTGATGGGGGAGGGGACATTCCCCACAGAGACCACCGTGTGAAGGTGCACTTGAGAGTTGAACCCCCAGATCCCCCTGGGCTGGGGCAGCCCCAGGTCCCGCAGCGAGCTCCCGCTGTTGGCTGGAGTGGGGAGGGCGCTGGCTGGGCAGCAAAGAAGCACCTGGCTCTTTGCTCCTCCATCCCTCCCTCTCTCCTCTGAGTGGGCCACCACGCTGGGACCTCAGCCCACAGCCTGGCTCCTCACGCGGCTGGCTCCTGTTTTATTAACCTGCCTGTCGCTGCTCTCGCCACTGAATAGGGCCTCTGGTGGGGTTGGGAGTGGGGGGGGCCTGGGCTTTGCCAGGATCACCATGGAAACAGCAGCCTCGGCCAATCAGTGGGCAGAAAGCACCGAGTGCAGCAGGCAGCTGGGTCTCGGAAGCCTCGTGCAGCCTGCAGGCTGACTCCCGCCTGCAGCCCCTGCCCAGGCCGAGGATAAAGAGGGGGACCAGACCTGGGAAGGGGCGTGGGGAGGGCAGTGCAAGCGGTGCGAGGCCAGGGGACACTGAGGACTGCACTA
This sequence comes from Tamandua tetradactyla, assembly GCF_023851605.1. Classification (NCBI taxonomy): domain Eukaryota; kingdom Metazoa; phylum Chordata; class Mammalia; order Pilosa; family Myrmecophagidae; genus Tamandua; species Tamandua tetradactyla. Next base: position 21,938,011 of record NC_135346.1, read on the forward strand.
GGAGATGGGCAGAGACCGGGAGGGGGATCAGAGACTCTTGAGCTCAGGATTTGGAGGTAGGGCAGCAGAGCCTGACAGGGGAATGAGTTTCTCCCTAACTGCAGTTCTCCATCTAAGCCAGGGTTACTCAGTCTCAGCAGTAACGACATTCTGGACCAGATAATTGTTGTGGAGGTCTGTCCTGTGCATCATAGCATGTTTAGCAGCATCACTGACCCCTCCATCTATTAGAAGCTCCCTACCACCACACCAAGTTGTGACCACCAAAAATGTTTTCAGACATTGCCCAATGTCCCATAGTGGGGAGGTGAGGGGGTACTGAGAACCACTGCCCAAGCCTTCCCCGGGCAGCGGTCACCATTGGTGTCTCTTGCTCTCTCTGGGCTGGCTTCCTTACAGGGAAGGAGGAAGGGACAGCAGGATCAGGAAAGAAGTGGGGATGGGAGAAAAAGGAAGAGGAGGAGTGGGAGGAGAGAGCCTAGAGCAGGATTTCTGGTGGGTGGGAGAGCCTCTGGAAATAAGGATGTAAGAAAGAGAGGGCCTGGGCTGACAATTTATGCTGTGAGGATTAGATAAAAAATAAAGCAAGGGCCCTAAACGCCTTTCTTCCCTGAAATTTCTTCTACCTGGTATACCCTTTTGCGTCTTCTCCAGCCAGAGACATCATATTGTTTCTTGATGCACGGCATCCAAGAAGCCCTCCTGATTCTCTGAGTCAGATTGTTGTTTTTTTTTTCCTTTCCTCCATAATCCCTTGTGACTTTGTTCTTACCTCCATACCAGCACTTATCACGGCTCTCCCTAATAACAATAGTCACTACACAGCCAGACGCTGCACTAAAAGCTTTAGGCGCCTTTTTGCATTTACTCCTCCCCATAACTCCATGAGCTGGCTACTAATATTATCATCACCATTCTGCAGATGTGGAAACTGAGGCTTGAACGAAGCATCTTACCCAAGGTCACCCAGTTAGAAATAGCAAAATGAGGATTCAGACCCAGGTTTTCACAATCCAGTGCCCGGGTTTCTAACTGCCTCCGCGCTCTGCGGAAGCACCCCCCCCCCCCCCCCCCCCCCCCGATTCAGAATCGCTTGCAGTGCCCAGCACAGTGTTGGCCAGAGGTGGGGGCTTAGGAGCTGCTTTGAATTGGTCGGTGGTCTCTGGTTGGGGTTCCCTGGCCTGATCCGTGCATCCGGGCATTGAGCCCAAGAAGTCTGAGCCTGAACTGGCAGCGCCCGCGTGCTGAGTGCCCCATCGGGGGTGTGTTTTCCAAAAGCCCTCGGACTTAGCTGGGACCCGAGTGAGCTGAACTGACCCCACACAAGCTAAGTGCCAGTGAGGCCCCACCCCAGCCTCACCTCGCACGGGGCCACCTTGGATGCTGGGCCCCGGCCCCCCCCTAGTGGCCAGAGGGCCTGGGTGTCACGGTCCGGGCAGGGGGAGTGACGGTGCAGGGGAGGTCTCTCTCCTGGCCCACCGGGCTTGTCTCCGAGAGCCGCATTCCCAGGCTCCGCGGCACACCTGGGGAGGCCTCGGAGACCGTGTCAGTGCCGGACCCGACCCTAATCCAGGCCTAAGGGAGGGAGCAAACCCCCTATTCCCTCAAGCCTTCCCCACCCAGTAAGGGCGCTTTTCCCTCTGGCCCCACTTGAATGTAAGAGGTTAGTGTTGGCAGAGGATTTCCATCGCAGCCTCCCCCACCCCCGCTTTACACTCAGCTAGGGAGGGTTTGAGGCCGAGGGGAGTCTGCCAGGAAGCATCCCACGATGCTGCTTCCCTCTCAGGTTGGGGTTTTGATCTGGAATCCAGGAGCTGAAGTCCCAGGGGGCTCCCATCAGAACTGCTCTCCCACCCCAGATGCACACACACCACCCGCCTCCCCCAGGAACCTGTAACACGCGCACCTCGGCTTTGAAGACAGGGCTCCTGACAGGCTGCTGTTCCCATGGCAACCCCATCGCAGGCTGCCCTACCCAGTGCTTCCTCCTTCCCTGCCTCCTCCACCTTAAACCCACACCACCTTCATTCATAGAGCAAGAAATGTTTAGCGCCAAACAGAGTGGACGCCCCTGCACCCCAGTTCTTTCTCTCTCTCCCCCATCCTCTTTCTCCCTTTTCTTGTTCAGTAGAGATCCAAGGACCAGAGAGAGAGATGGGTGGGAAGCGTGGGGGTGGATGAGGCTGGACCAGGGTGAAGGGAGGAGTGAGGCAGGGATGGGAAGGAGCCATGACTCAGTGCCCCTCCTCTCATCCTGTGGGCAACAGCCTCCCGCACCCCCCAGCCCCCACCCCAGCCCAGGCCTCTGCTGCCTCCTTCCTGGTTTTGCCTGGGCTTACGGACCTGTGTCTCTCCCAGCTCCATCTCTGAAGATTTAAGGGTCAAATAGGCTCCCAGAGGGGCCGCCAGCTCCAAAGCACAACAGGGCCTCCAGGTTCAGGTTCTCTCCCCAGCACCAGCCAAGCTGCGGCTCAGAGGCCAGGCGCAGCGGCTCTGCCTGGGAACTCCACCCCGAGCACTAGGGTGGCGCTGACCCTGACGCCCCCTACATAGAAAGTGCTATCTGCCTTGCCTGGGCAGCTGTAGGGACAGGCCTCCGATATACAGCAGGATTGTGACAAGGGCTACAGGAGAGTGTCGGCCCCGGGCCCTGGGCGAGCAGGCGACCCCACTCGGAAGGAAGGAAGCTCGGCGAGGAGTGGGAGTTGACAGGAGCTGTTGGGAAGTCAGGAGGGGCTGGGGGTGGGCATCAGTCCGAACTCTGCAGGCGGCCAGAGTGAGGGTCAGCTGCTCATGTCCAGAATCAGTCAGCCCGAGTTTGAACTCTAATACCCTAAATTATTCTCTGTGATGCTAGGTAAAATACCTACTATCTCTGAGTCTCAATTTCCTTAGTGAAAAATCAAGAAATGAATTATATATTGAGTCCTAGGCCCCTCCCAGACATTGCTTTAGAGGTCGAATTTAAGCCTCATAATAGCCCATGGAGGTAGATATTACTGTCACATCTCTTCTACAAAAGGGAAACTGAGGCTCAGAGGGGTTAAGAAGACTCAGCTAGTGGGAAAGCAGGGCTTTGTATCCAGGCAATATGGGAGAATATATGCACAGAGTTCAGCAGTTGCTTAGGTCCTCAGTAAGTGGGGAAATTCTTGAAGTTCTAAGACCTAAGCTGGGGCCACATCTCTCATTCTGCCTTCACTCTGTGGATTCACAGCCTCCACCAGTGACCAGGACGGTGCATCTCTCTGGGACAGAGGCTGGGGATCAGGGAGGGAGGGGCTAAGGTTTGGTGAGACTGGGGGTGAGGTAGGGGAGGGGGGACCAGCTTTGGACCAAGCCACACCCAAGCTGACAGAGATCCAAGCTGTGAGAGACCATCTTAGGCCAGCAAGAAGCAAGGTCTCAGCAGGAAGCGACTGGTCCAAGGTTACCTTTGTGGTGGATGGGACAGCTCTGTTCCGCCTCCCATAATATGCAGGCTTTGGATGACAAGTCAAGGTCAAAAGCTTCTGAGGCTTAGAATCCCCAGGGAAAGGTGGGGAGGGGTGGAGGGAAAGAGATCCTTTCCTCAGGGTGGCCTCACGCAACCAGACTTGCGGCTTTCCCTCTTCCCAGTGTTCTACTCTCAGCCTCTCCAGCTTCCTGCCTCTCCTGAAAAGGTCTCCCATCCCTGAGCAGCCGCGAGACTCCAAGACTCCAAGACTCTCACCCCCCCCAGCCCCCACCTTGAGTGCTTGTGCTGAACAAACAGCATTGTTCCCCACACAATGGACACAAAGAACTTGGGAATTCACAGAATGGTCCTGAATTTCAGCTTCCTTCCCCTGCAAGTCCTAGAAAGATCCATTGTCTGTAAACTCAGCTTAAAATATGCACAGTTTGCTCCAGCTGGGGAGCCACTTAAGTAGTACACAAGAGCCTCCCCTCCTCCTCTCCCCCCCTCCCCTCCTTCCCCAGCCCTTGCAGGGAAAGGCTAGGAGGAGGGGGAGGAGTGGCCACCGAGAGTCCAGATTGGATCCTGCCCTGCAGTTGCCCTTGGGAGCCTGGGGCCCCATTATACATCTGAGAAGACTGACCTGAGGTGGGCCTGGGGTCCTGATCCTCTTGGGGACCCCCTAATCACAATACCTCAGCCCTGGAACCAAGATTTCCAGGGGCCCCGCGGTCTCTTCTGACAGACCTCCAAGGACGGGCAGCTCAGACTTCATGAGGCACGTGCTCCATCCCTCAAAGTTCTCATTATTAGAAGATCTTACCCAGAAGGAGGCTCCCTGCCTCCCTGTGACCAGCCCGGTCTCCTGCCTCCAGGTCCGCTGGTCCTTCCTCTGGCACAGGTCAGGCCCCCTGGAAGACTATCATCCCCTGAAGCCTTTCTCCTGGGCTGGACATCCCAAACTCTTCTCCCAGGCCCCACTAGCCAGTGGTTTGAGTCCCTTCCCCACCTTATCCCTTCCATGCTACCCAATGTGGGATTGGGGGTGCTGAGCCATTGGGCCCAGAGCTAACTCCAGCACCCACAGCGATATTCAACAAGTATTTATTTGTTGGTACCAGGAACTGTGCTGAGAGGGAGGGATACAGACAAAATCCCAGCTTTCCGGAGGCTTGTGTTCTGGTGGGGAAGTCAGATGTTAATCAAATAAACAAAGGAATTAATGCATAATTACTAAATGAGATAAGGGATCTGCCTAAAGGAACTTGATAATTTGAAAGCATCTAACAAAGGAAAATGATCTGGTGTGAAGGGGAGGGGGTGGCCCACCCTAGGCTTCCCTGAGAGCTAAAGGGAGTTGGATTTAACTAGAGAAGATGGAGGAAGAATACTTTAGGCTAAGAGGACAGACTGTGCAAAGGTCCTGTGACAGGAGGGTGCTCGTTTTATTCAGGGAAAGACACAAATGCATAAGGGCAATAATGGCATGTTGACATTTGCCCCAAAAAGGCACAGATCCCTAGAGTTCCTGGTCCCAGTGCAGTTCCTCTGAGCCCTTGCACTTTTTTCTGAGGCTGGTTTATTCTCATCCGTTTCAGGTCTTTGACCAAACCAGCCGGCCTGAAAGAGCTCTTTCTACATCTGCTATCACCCCCTACTCCAATATTCCTGTAGGAAGGATTTTTGTGGTGGTGGTGTTTTTTTATATCACTTTCACAATCTGAAATTAAATTATTCATTTATTTGTGTGTTTACCGTTGCGCTCTCCTCCACTAGAGAAGAAGTTCTGTTTGGGCAGGAATATTGTCTGTCTTCCTTGGTCATTACTGCCTCATAGGATTTGGCTTATTACTAGCACATAGTAAGTCCTCAATAAACGAACACATGAATGAATTGCTGAATGTATGCCAAGATAAAAGGACCAGCATTTCCACAAAAACATATATATTAATGGGTAAGTGCATGTATGAGACCTCCCTGCCTACATACACCAACTTTTGAGGGGCCTCCTAGACCGTCCAGAGCCATGGACTGTCAGTTCCTTGTGCCAGTCCAGCTAACAGTTCCGATTTCCTCCGGCTGGATGAGGACCTGGACAAGCAGATATGTCTGAGGTCAGCTGTTGGTTAATCAAAGTTGAGGGTGGACTTTTTAGTGCCCTATGGGAGGGGCAACCTAAAGAGATCGATTCATGTGACCTGGAAGCAGCAAAGCCCCTCAGAGGCTCCATCTGCTTCCCACCTCCCCCCACTCCCAGGACCCCCACCCACTCACCTCCCATGGTCTACGGGGAGAATCTGAAGCAGGCATTATCTGGGAGTCACAGCAGAGAGATTAGAATTTAGTGGTATTTTACCACTAAATTTAGGAATTTGGTTGGGCAACTTTTAAACAAATATTTATTGATTTACTGAATACCTACTAAGTGTGAGGCATGACCAGGGACTGCCAGACTCATACATAACTGATTCAGGGCAGATGGTGAAAAATGCTTTAGGTGAAAACCTTAGAGATAGAAGCCTGATTCCAGAGTATAGGTTGGGTGTGGGGGTGGGGGATTAATTCCCTGTTCAGGAGATCTGGGTCAGCTTATTGGAATAGTGTTAAAAATAACAACCACAATGAGCATTTACTATATGTTAGGCACTTTTTCAATGGGTTTTCTCACTCAATCTTCCCCATGTCTCTGTGTGTGATTGCTATTATCATCCCATTTACAGATGGGAAGACTAAGCCTGACTCAGGACGGCTGAGCCACTTGCCTAAATTTTCAACATGTATTAAGAGGCAGAGTGGGTTTTCAAACAGGAGTTAAGAAGAGACTCCAGAGCCTCTGCTCTTAACCGCAATGGCGTTTATAGTGGCAGAAAGTAAACGTAGGACTTGGATGGGCAGACGGGAAAAGTCTGGTCCAAGAAGCAGCCACAGCTTCAGCAAAAGCCGGTATGCAGTGCTGCCAGCTCTGACTGGTAGATTTGCAAAAAACACAACCCTCCCCAAACCCCCACCTGTCAACTTTTCCTACCTCTGGCCTTTAGGCTATTAGCCCCAGGAGAGATTCTCTGTCCTAGGCATGTCCCGTTTCAGTCTCCAAACCGAACTTTAAATCCTGTGGGGGTGGGGTAAGGGGGGAGCGGGCCGTCTTGCCCCTACCCTGGCTGGGGATGGGGGCCACTTGGGGACACTCTCCAGACCAAGCTGGTCCTCTGCCCACCTGCATCCCTGCCTCCTGACTCATTACATTCTGACCAATAGATTCATAGCATGCAAATTTAGTGAATAGGCAAAGAAATGATTGGCTCGTTTTCTCCTGATGTAATAATGCCACTATTCAAGTAACTCCTATGTCCCCCACCCCCACCCCATCCCGGGTATTTGATCATGGTTCTGGCAAGAATCCCCAATTCCTCCATTTCCCCCTACTTCCCCATTCTGAGTTAGCGAATCACTTAAAAAGGCCCCACTCCTCTCCCGAGGGATGGGATGTGTGGAGGACCGGGAAGCCAGAACCCTTAGGTCTGAAGCACTTCACTCCTCCCGGAGGCCCTGTAAACCTTGGGTGGCTGAGAGCATCACATCAGGATAAGGCAGCCCATTTACTAGGAGATTTTGGGAGAGCTCATGTCCAACGGCTTCCTGAAACCAAGCCCCAGCATATCTATCGGCTGTTCCTTCCAGCCCCTAATTTAGTAATTCTATTGAAAAAAAAGAGATTGTGGGTTTTTTTATTTGGTGTGATTTATTCCTTATCATATAAATAATAATAATTTACACAAAGCTCTTCCCCAAACAGAAGAGAATCTGTACATAAAAATAAACAAAAATTAAACTGAGCTGGGCCTGGTGCCCAGAAAACCAGCCAATTCCAAACACAACCAGGGGGAAAAAAATCCTCCCAGGTCCTGGGAGCACTGGGTCCCTGGCTAGAATTCTGGGTGGAGGCTTTGGTCCGGAAGCCACTGCCCCTGCCCCTTGCTCCTGTGCAGGATGGTGGCACCACCAGCAGCCAACACTCACGGAGAGCCACCCAGCAGGGATTTTGGGGTGGGAGGTGGGAGGTCTTTTTGGACTCAAAGAATAATCAATTTTTAAAACTGGGCAGCGTTATTGCTGGCTTCCAGGGACTGTGAGAGCTACCGTGGCTCGGGAAGATGGGATATTGGCCAACACTCAAAGTGGGCGGAAGCTGCCTATGGTTCCATCTTTTCCCCCTAGCTCGTTATTGGTACAAGCCGGGCAGCTTATCCTCTGATCATTTTTACCCTCAGAGCTCCAGCCCCCCTCCCTGGAGACTTGTTATTTCTAGAGGTATCTAAAGATGACAAGCAATCTCCTTGGCCATTGATTAATTTCCATTAACAGATACTCTTTGGCTGTTTACAACTTCTCCCACCCCTCTTTCCAGAAAAGCGTTCAAGAGGGGAGGTGGCCTTTCCTCATTCTAGCCTTTGTACTCTTCACTGGTGTGTCTCAAACTGTACGCCCCTCCTCTCCTTTCCAAGGCAGGAGATAGGTCTGCATTTGGTCTGTACGTACAGAGTCACTTGCAATTGGAGATTTTATAAATGGCGAAGTAGATGATGAAAGTGAGCGTAATGATGTTGAAGATGATGACAGCAAAGATAATAAAGGGGAAAGGGGAGTGCGATATGATGCTGAGCCTGCCCTTGTGTCCGGGGCGATTACCTGGCTTAGACTGAAATAGGAAAGTGATGGATTGTGGAGGTGGTGGTGATGGTAACAGTAACGGTGAAAGGAGAGGATAAATGTGGGCAGGTGCAGGTGAGGCTCCAGGTGAAGAGAAGCCGCACAGCAGAGTGGTTAAGAGCCCAGTTTCAGGGGCCAGATATTCTGGTTTCAAATTCCAGCTACACCACTTACTAGCTCCCACCTGCAAAATGGGGATCATGGTAGTATCTGTCTCCTAGGGTTGCTTTGAATTCATGTAAATGTCTGGCTCATGTGTGAGGCACCGTGTGAGGATGTGCTCCATAGGGGTAGATGGGAGCTACAGCTTCATCCAGAGGGAGGTCCGCCAAGCACAGCAAGCACAGCTGGTTAGATTCAGGAGCGCTTGTTCAGGCTCTACCACTCACTCTATTTGACTCCCTCCTTCTTGGTTGCCTTGTGAACAAAATGGGAAAGTTGGAATAAATGGTTGTTTTAGTTTGTAAAAGCTGCCAGAATTGCAATATATCATAAATGGAGCAGCTTTTATAAAGCAAATTTAATAAGTTACATGTTTACAGTTCTAAGCCTATGAAAATGTCCAAACTAAGGCATCCAGGAAAAGACACCTTAATTCAAGAAAGGCAGATGCATCAGGAGCACCTCTGTCAGCTGGGTAGTCACGTGGCTGGCATCTGCTGGTCCCTTGCTCCTGGGCTCCATTGCTTTCAGTCTCTGTTCCTGTGGGGGCTCCTCACTGTGCTTCTCCGGGGCTGACTTTCATCGCTTGGCTTCCCTTGGCTCTCTCCAGGTTCTGGCTTGTTTAACATCTCATGGCAGTATCAGCTAGGCTCTGGGCATCGCCAAACATTTGTGTCTCTGTTCTCCAAACGTCGATGTCTGTGTCAGCTCTGTTCTGAAATTCCTGTTGGCTCTGTTGTTTCTGTCCCTTCTGTCATTTCTAACTCTCTCCAAAATGTTTCCTTTTTTCAAAGGATTCCAGTAAACTAATCAAGACTCACCTGGAATGGATGGAGTCACGTCTCCCTCTAATCAAAAGGCCACATTCATAATTGGGTGTGTGACATTTCCACGGAGATAGTCTAATCGAAAGGCTCCACATACAATGTTGAGTCAGGATTAAAAGAAACGGCTCCCTCCACAGGATTGAATCAGGATTAAAACCTGGCTTTTCTGGGGGTACATAAGACTTTCAAAGCGGCACAAATGATATTCAGATCTCAAAGGTCCTCTTGAGCAGTGACGCTCTGTGTGTGCGGCTGACACTTGGCCCTGTGGGAACATCCAGGCCCAGACAAGACCCTACAGGTCTGTAGGTCCCGGTGGAGGTGCAGCAGACATTCCTGTACCAGGGGTCAAACAGAGGGAGATGCTGAGCTGGTTGGACCAGCCTTTTAGGGTGATGGAAAGATGAGTGATGATCTCCTGCCTCGGGGAGGGGGCTCCAGCTGCCCCTCACACCGAGGAAGCTGCCAGTCCCCCAAGTGCAGTCCTGATGGGGCTGAGCTACAGATTCAGGGTCTACTGTGAATGTAGCCATGCGGGCATCTGGTCCCAAGCTGAGTGCACACTGGATTTCACTAACAGAGCCAGCTTCTTCCAGTTCTCACCTTCCAGTTCTCACCTTCCAGTCTCTCCCTTCCCCTAGGGCTGGAGGGCAGGAATGAGAAGCAAAGATCATCCGTGGTCAGTGCCTAATTAAATCTTTAATAGACTTTCCTTGTTTGGGCCTTGCTTAAGGAATCAGAGCCTTCTAATGCCTCCAGAACCAACAGGCGGCTGCCTGAGGCTGCAGGGGAGGAACTGGTTGCTGGAAGCTCTCCCCTCCTCTGGCCCCAAGGGGAGCCCCAGCTTCAGGCTCATTGGTCCCTGAAAGTCAGGGGTGGGGATGGGCTTGGCTTTCAGCATCCAGGAGCCTTAGACAGACCCTCACCTCTACTGATGTGGTGCTCCCCCAGCGTCAGCCATTCACCCTTCATGCCCTGATTTCCAGTCCTAGGAGCTGTCACTTACATTGATGTCTAAAGGCCTCAGTAGGATTTTTGCCCCGGAGCTGAGGCCTGCCGTGCCATTTCTGCCTGCTGTTGGCTCAGGTCCCAATCCACCTAGGCACTGTGGATTGAGAGATGCATGTTTGTGTGGATGCATTTGGGTGGTGCTTAGAAGGCATAAGACAAATATTAACATCCACTTATTGAACCTCTTAATAAGAGCTGGGCTTTATGTTAGATGTTCCACAGGCATCATCTCACTGAATCCTCATTATCAAATGAAGAGCAGGCTCAGAGAGGTTAGGTCACTTGTTCAAAGTCACACAGTTAGAAAACATGAGAGTCTAGATTCACAGACCACCTTGATTCCAAAAGCTGTGCCCACTTGGATGGGCATGAGGTCCCCCTGCCTGACACTCGGTAAACAAGGTGGGCTAAGGATGGTAAGAAAAGGGGAAGGTCACCCACAGACCTCAGGCCCACCTGTCCACCAATGATCTGATCTGAGACTGTCCAGGAAGCCTCCCAAGAAAGCTGAAACAGAGCTTAAGCTGGCAGATAAATCAGGGAAGAGGCCAAGTCTCTGTTGAGTCAGCAACCCCCTATCTGCAGAAGTCCCTTCACGAGCCCACTGTTAGCACTCTCCCAATACCTCTCCCCAGCCCCTGCCCCTTCCCAAAGTGACCCTCCAACCCCTCTCTTCCCTGTCACCCCCTCCTACCTCTAGAATGTTCCCTGTCACACCCTCTTTCTCCTGCAGCCCCAGACCAGTAGGGTTAGATTGACCCAGACTGCAAATGCCCAGTTGGGCTTCTTGGGGTCACAGCTTCAGATGCATCTCTGCATCTTGCCTGTGCTTTTATAAAGCAAATGAAGACCCAAGTCGCCTCACTGCTCCTCTGGACCCCACCCTCCTACTCCCTGCAAGTTCTCCCTGCTCACCAGCTGCTCACTGCAATCAGGGGGAGGTGGGTGGACTGGCAGAAACCAGCTTGTTTCTGAGGCTGGAAAACAGAACTAAAGGAAATTAACAGGCTGAGAAATGTCTACCCGGCTCTGGGTTTGTTTTTGTGCCCTCAGTCTTTCTCTCTGCAGCTCCCTCCTGCCCCTGTCACCTCACTCCCTGGCTCCCTCACCTCTACCCCCACTCAGCGTGGGCATCTGAAGCTCCATGGTTTGTGTCTGGGGCTTTGCAGGAAGATGCGCCTTGGGGTGTGTGTGTGTGTGTGTGTGTGCTTGTGTGTGTGTGTGTGTGTGTGTGTATGTGTGTTTAGGGACGGCAGACCCGCCCCTTCTTCCGCAACAGTTTAGCCAGAAATGCCAGCGGCAGAGACAATTGTGCGGGTGGGGATGCTGAGCTCAGAACTGGCGAAGCCCGAGGGCAGGCAGAGAAGCACCACACAAGAAATTGATTCCATTAAAAAGTAATCTTAAATTTAATAAAAGTTATGATTTGATTATAGCCACAGAACCTACAGGGAAGAGGGAAGGGGGGGTGTGGATTCTAGTGATGGATAAACAGAAGAGAGAGAGAGGGGGAGAGCAAGAGGGGGAGGAGAGGGAGAGGGGAGAAGGGAGATGCTTAGGTTTGGATGGATGTGAAGATGGAAAGGCCTGAGGCCTGGGGGCGGGGAACGTGACCATTTTCTCTCCTTCAGATGGAAGAAAAAAGCCTGTGGCTGGCTTCCAGAGAGGAAGCAGGATGAGTGAGGAGATTCAAGGAGCTCTCGGGAGATAAAGCAGTTGGAGGGAGGCTGGGGGCACGGGCCGAGCCTCAGAGGGGTGGATGTGCAGAGGGATGCACAGCCCGGCGCCCTGGGACAGGAGGTGCGGAGCACAAGCACCAATTCGGCAGGCAGGTGGGCAGTCCTGGGATTAGAGTCCAGTTTCGCCGCTTCCTAGCAGCGTGACTAAACCCTTAGAGTCTTAGTCTCCTCTGCTCAATGGGGCTAGGAAGACAGCACCCGCCTCCTGGGGTGGCCATGAGGATGGGATGAGATGTGTGGCATCTTGCTTATCCTAGGTGCCCGCCCAATAAATAATAGCTGCTATCCTATCACTTCCCCATTGGGGGTCAGTGCTCCCATCTACTTGTGAGCACTGGTCAATCCCATTCCCTTCTTTTCTTCTTTTTGCAGTGGGGGGAGAGGGCAGGGGTGTCCGAGGGGCATTCAATTCCAGTCTCAACCTGTAGCTGCTTCTCCTGGGTTGTCTCCCACTTTGTTCTTGGCTCAAAGGCTGGGACACTACTCACTAGAGGGCCCACTTCCATTATGGGTTAAGGGCCATCAGTTCGCCATCCTCACCCTGCCTTTGCTTTCCCCTCCCACTGAGCCTAGAACCATACTTAGGCACAGAGCCGAAACTCTCCCAATCCCTGAGAAGTGTGCCCTGGGTGAGCTTGCTCAGATCCAGTTCCTCGGCCCCCATGATCAGATTTGTTAAATATACCTGACTTTCATGCAAGTTTCCTGTTGGTTCCTTCCAACAAGCTTGGACCTCACTGAGGCTGGGCAGGGAGGGAGCCGGGGCCTGCCGGGTCAGCACCAGAGCCAGTGAGTGGGACTTGGGCGGGAAGCCAGGCCATCACTGTGAGATGGTAAATAAGACGTGAGCCAAAAGCTCTCAGCAAGTCCAGAGTCCAGGAATTGGGAACCAGGAAACATAGTCAGAGCAACAGGAGTTGCCAGGGGACGCAGAAAACTGTTCTGGGAATCATGCAACCAGTTCTGCCTGGTCATTTCTTCCCTAATTGAGGCTGATTTTAACCAGGAACCCCACCTGAATTCACCTTTGCCCTCTGGCATTTTAGACACCTGCTGATGGAAATGTTATGAAAGATAGGCCTTGTGGTGTTAGCGTCTTCATTTTACTGATGAACTGATTTCAACTTAAGAAAGTTTTCCTAAGACTACACAGCATAATAGATGGAGTCAGGAATGAAAACCGAATGTCCAGATTCCAGTTACAGAGCTCATTCTTGCCTGGTCCTCACAGCCTCCCCAGTCGAGCCATCACTCATCATGACCACATCTGCTGGAATCCTTCTCACCACTGCTGTCATGCCTGTTTAACTCTACCACTTTCTCCAATGTCACCATCCTGATTCCCATCACAGCAGCCTCCTGGGCTTATACCCTCATCCTCTTCCAGGAATGGCAGCCTAGTCTGGGATTCTCACGGTCTATAGTCTCCAGGGGGAAGAAACTATACCCTGAAGACCAGGGTTGCCTGGAGACAGTGACCTACAGCCAAGGTGCTCTCAGCATCGCTGAGCATCTCACCGGGAAGAACACAACCTGCCAGGGCGCCCAAAGAAGGACCATCCTGCCAGCTTTCCAGACCCATCCGCAGATCCTTGGCTGGGATCTCCAGCCGGGCAGCCCTGCAGCTTTCCTCACTCCGTACATGTTGGCTTTGCAAGACTGAGGTCTCTCGGTGCTGTCCAGGCTCGGTCTTTTCTGCTGTGCATTTTCTCCTTCTCTATGGGGAGAACAGTCCGGCCACTCCCTATAATAAAAACCAGCCAGCCCACTGTTTGTCTTGTGGCGGGATTCCCTTCCTCCTTTGCAGTGACTGGGGTTTAGTGAAGGGTCATCTGGGTGGGGGCGGGGGGGTGGAACAGCCTCCCCAGGCTTGTTCTCAAAGGCAGATCCTTTGCTTTATTTGAAATGTCCCCACCTCCAAGAGTTGCCCATGTGGCCTTTAGAAGGAGCCACCTTGGAGTTCTGACTTCTGTGGGACATTCACTAATAAATCACCATCCCCCAACTCTCCCCAGAGTTGGACCCCCACGATGGTTATAGAAGGGAGTCAGGCAGGAACAGGGAGTTAACATTGGTGAAAAGCCTACTGCGTGCCAACCCTATGCTAGAGGCTTGACCTACAAGGCACCATTTGATCCTCGCAACACCCCTGGGAGACAGCTATTATGATCCCCATTTTACAGTTAAGGAATCAGAAGCTCAGAGAGGCTACAAGTCTTGTCAAGGACACAAAGAGAGAAAGTGGTGGAACTGGGATTTGAACTTGAATTTGTCTGATTTGAAAGTTCATGATTTTCTCACCTCTGTGTGCCTTTCATCTCAGGTTCGGTCCCAGGGAGGGACCCTTCACAGGAAAAAGGTCTCCATTCCAATCTGGTTGTGCCCCTCAAAACGAAAAAATGCATACGCATTTTGAGCCAACAATTTCTCTTTTAGGAATTAATCCTCAAGAAACACTCATACATGTGCACAAGGATGAGTGCATTAGATGTTCACTGGAGTGCTGTTTGCAATAATAAAAAAATCAGATAAAAACTAAATGTCCATCAGTAGGGGGTGGATAAATAAAACGAATTACCATGTAGCTGTTAGAAGTGGTGAGCTAGATCTTAACTGTGTTGACTTAAGTGGCAAACTCTATAAACTAGAGAGTTAAGGGGAAAAGTAATTGTACTGAGAATATTTATATACTTACATACATTTTACATATCTATACATTATATGTATATGTATTGCATCTATGCAGTTTTTTTTAAGGTATCTATTATTTCCCAGTGAAAGGAAGGGAGGAAAGTGAACAAGGGCAAAGAAAGAAATAATGACACCCCCCCCTCCAGGCACCAGCCCCTCTGTTCTCTCTGTCTTTCTTCAAGGCCATGAGGATTCCTGGTGCAGACATCACAGGGGGCCCAGGACATGGGAACAAAACAGACCTCTGTCAGGGCTGGGCAGGACTTCCCTCTCCACCTGGCACCTCCTGCAAGCAGCCACTGACTAGGAACCGGGTTGGTGCCACCAGCAGGTCATCTCAATAGCTTAAAACCAGTGGGACTTGCACACATCATGTCATTACAGGGTGAGGAGGAGAGGTGGGGTCACCTGCTCTGAGCTCCATCTCGTGACATGGCAGAGCTGTGCGACCTGGAGGAGAGAGCTTGTGATTTAGTTCCTCCTCCTGCCTCTCTTGTTTGTCATAAGCTTTGGCATCCTGTAAATCACATGTATGGTGGGGGCATCTGATAAGGAAAGGGGTGGGAGACGCCTAGCACATGTAACAAGCAAGGGTTCGTTGGATTTTTTTCATCTGTCTTTAAAGACCAATCTTGGAATAAGATCTACACCATAAAAACTGTTCATAGGGACATCCGTTGCAAATGGGTGCCGACTGCTCAAAGAAATGCCAAGGGATCTTGCCTCATTACCCACCCTGGGTAGATCCCCACCCTCGGGCAGACTGGGAGCTCAGAGGAACCGCTATCATGACTTAGATAGACAGTCTATACAGCAGTAAAGAGCTTTTGCCCCACCCCAGAGGAATCATCTTTGGCTGTGTGTCCTTTCCATAAAGCTGGTGTTCCTGCTTCACTGTTGAATGTCAGTTCCGTGAGCCCAAGGAACCACTCCTCCACACCTCCTTCTGGCTTGTCTTTCTTTCCTTCTATTCTTCCAATCTGACTTAGAGTCTCTTGGATGCAAATGATGGAAATTCAACTTAGACCGGCTTAAGCTTTTTTGCTCACATAAATGAAAAGCCAAGGAACTCACACAACATCATTCTGGTGTTTCCTTCTGTCTTCTCTCCATCTCTTGAGGTCGCTCTTCTCTGTGTTGGTTTTGCTTTTTGGTAGACACTTTCCAAGAGGTTTAAGCAGCTGCAGGCTTTAACTTACTAGTTCAGCAAAATCGGTGGAAGGAAAGCACTCCTTTCTTAGTTGTTCAGCAAAAGATCCAATGTTGATCTTATCAGATCAACTTTTATCAAATCATTGTGGCACAGGAGTGGAAGGCACAGGTTGGCCAAGTCAGATACCCTGGGGATCTTGGGGTAAGGTCAACCATTTCAAAATCACATGGACAGTTTGGACAGATATTTGTACACCAATGTTCATAGTACATCGATTGAGGAACGGAAGGGGATCTCTGGTGCATGCATACAATGGACTATTGAGCAGCTGTAAGAAAGAAAGAAGTTGTGAATCATGCAACTAGGGGAATGAACCTTGAGGACAGTATGATGAATGAAATAAGTCACAAAAGAAAAGATAAATATTATCATGCCTCACTCATATGGACTAACTACAATATACAAACTCAGAGAAGCAAAGTCAAGAGCATGCACTATTAGGGTGGGGCCCTTGTAAAGGTTCCTAGATTGTAAGTCTTACAGCAGCCACATCTATTTCCAAGTGGTACTCTTATTTCTAAAGTCTGAAATGCTGAGCTGTTTGTGTACAATCTGGTCATGCCCTGGAACTTTAGGTATTTGTGTGAAGCCAGAGATTCAGAGTTAGAGTTCTGAAGTTACGAAAGTCAGCATTACCCCACACAACAACTATTTTAAAAGTTGAAACAGTGATCAGATTTCAACTAGAGATATGAATGAAGCTGATCTTGATAAGACTAAGGTATATCAGAATACAGGGTAAAGGATGATATGGTCTCTATTTTAAAACTTCAACTTTTGTGTGAAACCAAAGGAAGAAATGTTTATTTGGTGCAAAATGTATATTTTTGGTAGCACATTATCTAATTTAACTTGTATGGCCAGTTTATTCAAACACCATGAGTACGTGGTATCTTGACTAGGGAGTGAGATCTTGTTGGTTTGTACAGGTTAGTGTGATGCTGTGATACATCCTAGAGTAATTTGGGCAAGAATCAACACTACTGGAACACAGTTCAAAGTTTCAGGTACTGCCCTCTAGTCGCTCCAATACACCATAAACTGAAAAGGGATATATGTATAATGCATAAGAAAAACCTCTAGGATAAACCCTCAACTGTGTTGGAAATCTATCAGCCATTAAAACTTTATTTTGTCTTATTTCTTTCTCCCCCCCTTTTTGGTCAAGAAGGCTTTCTCAATCCCATGATGCCTGGTCCTACCTCATCCTTGGGAATCATGTCCCACGTAGAGGGGAGGGCTGTGAGTTCACCTGGCGAGTTAGCAGCCTTGATTCTTGAAGATGATTGTATAACTATATACGTGACCACGTGATTGTGAAAACTTTGTGGCTGATGCTCCCTTTATCCAGGGTATGGAAGATGAGTAAAAAAATAAGGACAAAATTAATTAAATAATGGGGGGGAATAACAGGTTAAAAAAATTGGGTAGATTGTAATAGTAATGGTCAGTGAGAGGGAAGGGTAAATGGAATGGGGAATATGAATTTTTTTCTTTTTTTTATTTTTATGAAGTGACGCAGATGTTCTAAAAATGATCGTGGTGATGATACACAACTATGTGATGGTAAAAAGAATTGAATGTGGTGATGAACTATGTGGTGATACTGTGAGCCTTTGACTGTATACTTTGGATGGATTGTACGCTGTGTGAATATATCTCAAAAAAATTGCATTTTAAAAAAAGTACACTGGGTGTGCAAGAGTAGCTCAGTGGTAGAATTCTCGCCTGCCACGTGGGAGACCCGGCTTTGATTCCGGGTCCATGTACTTCCCGAAACAAACAAACAAGCAAAGAAGCAAACAAACAAACAAACAAAAATTCAACAAATGGCGCTGCAATAACCGGATGCTCACATGGAAAAATAATGAAATGTGACCCCGCCATAGAGCATACAAAAAAAAGAAAGGCACAGACATTGAGTTCAAACCCCCCTCCCGCCAAAAGATTCACAGTAACACTATTCACAATGGCCAAAAGGTGTAAGCAATCTAAACGCCCATCAGCAGATGAATGGGTAAACAAAATGTGATATATAAACAAAGTGGAATGTTACTCAGCCTTAGAAAAGGAATGACCTTCCAATGCATGACACTACATGGATGAACCTTGAAGACAACATGTTGGGTGAAGGAAGTCAGAAACAAAGGGACAGATATTATTTGATTTCACGTACATGAAATAGCTACACTATGCAAATCCATAGAGACAGAAAGTCGAGTACAAGTGACAGTGGTAGAGTGGAAGGAGGGGGAGGGGGAGTTAATGCCACCTGGGTGCAGGAGTTCTGCTTGGGGTGATGGGAAAATTTGGGTAATAGACAGTGGTGGGGTAGCACAACCTCGTGAATGAATTAAACACACTGAATGGTATACTTGGGAGTGGTTGAGGTGGCAAAGTTTAAGTTGTAATGTATGTTTCCAAAATTAAAAAAAAATAAAAATAAAAAGAGTGACTAAAGAGACAATGGTAATTACATGTAATACATGACCCTGGACAGGATCTAATAAAGGAGAAAAAAAACCAAAAGAACATTATTGAAATATATGGGGGTAAAAAAAGGGAATATAGGCTATAAGCTTTATAGCAATGTTAAACTTCTTGAGCTTGATAACCGCACTTCAGGTGGTCACACGTGTGGATATCCTTGTTCTTAGGAAATGCACATGGAAGTATTAAATGTTCAAGGAGCATAGTGTATGCAACTTATTCTCAAATGTTTCAAAAACAGAGATAAATATAGATGATAGATAGACAGAGATATGTAGGTAGGTAGGTAGGTATAGATAAATAAATAGATGGACAGAATAATATGGCAAATGTGGCCTATGTGGTGGGTATCTGGATGGGGGTACATGGAGTTCTCTGCATGGGTTTGTATTATTTTTGTAACTTTCCTGTAAGTTTGAAATTCTTTCCTAATAGAAAGCTTACAAAAACACAAAACCACATGGGCAGAGCTAGGGAAAGCGTGGTGCCCTAGGAAGACTCCGGGTGTGCTCGCTGGCAGAAGGAAGGCAGGAGGATGAGATGACAAACAATGCAACTGTCGGACTTCGGGGAGGTCTTCCCCTCTCTAGATCCCAGTTTGCTTACGTTAAAATTTGAGTGCTTCCCCCTGTCTATGTGGGAAATGACTCCCAGGAGTGTGGACCCTCCTGGCAACATGGGACAGAAATCCTAGAATGAGCTGGGACTCAGCATCAAGGGATTGAGAAAACCTTCTCAACCAAAAGGGGGAAGAGTGAAATGAGACAAAGTGTCAATGGCTGAGAGATTCCAAACAGAGTCCAGAGATTATCCTAGAGGTTATTCTTACGCATTCAGTAGATATCACCTTATTATTCAAGATGTAATGGAGAGGCTGGAGGGAACTGCCTGAAAATGTAGAGCTGTGTTCCAGTAGTCATGTTTCTTGATGATTGTATAATGATATAGCTTTCACATTGTGACTGTGATTGTGAAAACCTTGTGTCTTATGCTCCTTTTATCTACCTTATCAACAGATGAGTAGAACATATGGAATAAAAATAAATAATAGGGGGAACAAATGTTAAAATAGATTTAGTTTGAAATGCTAGTGATCAATGAAAGGGAGGGGTAAGGGGTATGGTATGTATAATTTTTTTTTCTGTTTTCATTTTATTTCTTTTCCTGTTGTCTTTTTATTTCTTTTTCTGAATTGATGCAAATGTTCTAAGAAATGATCATGACGATGAATATGCAACTATGTGATGATATTGTGAATTATTGATTATATATGTAGAACGGAATGATCATATGTTAAGAATATTTGTGTTTCTTTTCATATATTTTTTAAAAATTTAAAAATTAATAAAAAAATTAAAAAACAAAAACAAACAAACAACAAACAAAAAAATCCCTAAGTTAAACCATGGACTATAGTTCATAGTACAAATATAAAAATGCGCTCTCATCAATTGTAGCAAATGTTCCACATCAATGCAAGTTAATAACTGGATGATATATGGGATCCTGTATTTTGTGCATGATTGTTTTGTAAACCCACAAGTTCTCTAATGAAACAAAAAACAATAACTGTGTGTTTTTCAGACCCAACTCTGCTCTTAAGACACTCTCTCAGCCTTGTTTCTTTTCAGTCTTGAGATGATGATCCAGAGTAAAGCAGATCCCAGGTCTTACTACGTCAACACCATTAGCACTACTCCTTTCCCCATTTTTTACTTCCAGTGGAGGCTCTATGGTATAGAATGGAGCTAGGGAAGGAGAAAGTAGAAAGTAAGAAGGGGCTCAAGGGTAATTCAGTGGTAGAATTTTCGCCTGCCATGCGGGAGACCAGGGTTCGATTCCTGCAATTTGCCCCCAGCAAAAAAATGTAACAAATGGTGCTGCAATGCAATAATAGGATTGTCACATGAAAAAAGAATGAAATGTGATCCCTACCATATAGCATACAAAAGAGAGAGAGAGAGAGGAGAGAGTAAGAAAGTAAGAGGTGGGATGGGAACGGAAGGGAAGAGCAACTGAGACAGAAAAAGGGAGGGAGACAGAAGCTCATGAGAAAATCCGAAAGGTTGCCCTGGTCCTGAGCCACCCTGAGGCTGCTTTCCCATCCCTCCCATGTTCTCCAGCCCATGAGTGGTGAGCAGGTGTAGCTGGGCTCCAAGCCCCCATAATGTCGTCAGAGCATCACCGTCCCCACGCTCCAGTGCTTATCACCTGGAGGTTCTTTCTTCTCTGGTCCACATGCCAGCCGTACATTGTCACTGAGTCACTAAGGTGACTCAGTGCTAGCCTCCTGCCCAGGTTTTCAATTCCTCTTAATTGCTGCCTTCTTTTAGGGCCTTTTCTACCACTTCACAGTCAGTGCCTTTAGCCCTGTGGAGTCATCCCTAGCCCAGGCCCATTTCCCTCTCCTCCTCTCTCCCTCTGACCGGATTCTCCACTCTTTGTCTAGAGAGAGCAAAGGCCTCTGCTCCTGCTCCTTGTTTTCCCTGGGAGGACAAGGACTGAAGCGGTTAGAGGAGGTACAACCCAGTTGCTGGGCAGATCCAGTCACCCAATCACTCAGAACTGAGCACCCATACAGTATTCTCTGGGGCACTGTCTGCAATAGTAAAACATCAGAAACAACCTTAATGTCCATCAATAGGGATGTGATGCAGCTTGAAGGTGGCTCCTCCTTTGCTGAAACTCAAGACTTCTTAAGCTCATCACTCTCCCTTGCCTACATCTAGTTTTCAAATATCTACTGGGTTTTAGGAAACAGCAGCATCCTGAGATCTGGCCTCCAACTCACTGTGCAAACCCTGACAAGTCCCTTCCCTTCTGGGCTCCTCAGTACTCTACCATGAAGAGGTTGAAACCAGACAGAATTGTAAATTCTGGTACACATGCCATCACATCTTATCCTGCACTCATGGCAGACATTACTAATCAACAGCACTCTCTTCTCAGGGTGCACTCCAGGCAGCTGCTACTCATCACTCAGTATTAACTCATGACTTGAAACTTCTTTGCTGCTCCTGGACTGGCTGATCTCTAAGGGACCTTCCAGCACTGACAGTCAAGGATTCTTTTGACCTGGTTGAATCAATATCACTTTCTCTGTTTCCCATTTCCCCCTCCAGCTCATTCTTTTGATCATCCCCATCCTTTCCTCTCTCCCATCGTGCCTCGTTTCCAAGTTCCCGCTGCTGAGTCCATGTAAATCATAGATTATGTCTGGGTCTCCAAGGTTCTGTTTACTGTCACTCAACCTCAGGCTCCTTGAAAGTTACATTTTCCAGGCAGTCACACTTACACATGTTGGTCAGTTTTGTGGCACTGGCTCAGGGGAGGGAGGCAGTGATACAGATACCAGCTATGGTCAGAGGAGGAGCAGGAGTGATGCAACCAGAGAAATACCTAGAGAGAGATAACAGGGTGCATGGTCAGAGAGATTACAGTTAAACCCTTTGACCACGGAACGGAGTGGGGCAGTTGGAATGGAATTTACCCTGGACCCCAAGGTCACAGCTGGAGGGAGGATCGGGTAGGATGTAAAAGAAAAGGACAAAAGGTATATATACATTACTAGCTCAGCTGACAAATACTAAAGGAGCAAAGGGATTCTTTGGGGTTGGGGAGCTATTGAGAATTGCTATAACGAGAGGGACTTATGGTGCCACATGAGCGTGAAAGCATCTACTAGTTATTGATTAGAAGAGGTTGGCATAAGAAGATGGGTGCTGGCCAGCTGCCAATTGGAGGCTTTTTAAAGCCAGACCTGACCCGGGTTGCAAGTAATATCTATCCCATCAGAATGGCCTGGAGCAGTTTTAGAATTTCAGGAAATGCAGCCCACTTTATCTGATAGGCATGAGCATTTGTGGGACATGAGCAAGGGCCATTTAGCCAGGAGCCAAGTGACCCCAAGAAAACCCCATTATCTACAGGCCTAGATTCAAATCAATCGCAGTTCATCCACTTACAACTGGGAGATGGGCCTCAGTTTTCTCATCTGTAAAATGAGAATGACTAGCACTTGTCAGGGTCCTTGGAAAGATTCACTAGAATGCATGTAAAGCGCTCAGCACAGTGTGGGGCTTGTGGGTGATAAAACATGGTAGCTGGTAGTGTTAGCGTCGCTAACATCATAGGTGACAGGTCCAAGGGACCCCATGAGCGACCCCGCTAACACACTCATCACATATCTGCATGCCAGGCACCAGGCTAATCATTTACTGTGTCAACCCTAGTGGTGGAGTCTTCCAAGTGTGCCATCTAATTCCCATGGGACAGATTAACTCTGTCTAAACCCGAAAGGCTGCAATCACGGCATGCCTGCACTTGGGTAGGGATTGTTTATGTTTACCCTTCCCTAGGATGTAAAATCCAGATGTGGGAAACAGCACACAGAACAGAGACTGGGAAAGCACCCAAAGACACTGACAAGAGAGAGGGGCAAGTCCTCTCTCTCGGCCTTTGTCTCCTTTGCCATCTTGCTGTGGGTGAGGCCCTGCTGAAGGAGATGGGAAGGAAAAGGAGACTTCTGTTGATTCCTGTAAAGCTGCTGCAGAAGGCTGGCCAGGTTGGGGCAGCAGGGGCAGCCAGGTCCACGGGCTGGCAGTCGGGACACCAGTCAGCTAGGGACGGGGAGCTAGGGAGACTGATGGGCGGCTTCCCAAACTCTCTGCCTCCGGCCCTCTACCAGGAGTGGAAGGAGCCAGGGAGCACCTGACCATGGGTGTGGTGGCCACTGTCTCTGCCCATGCGGTGCAGAGAGGAAGCCCAGGCCACCGCAGGAAGAGATGCCAGCCCCCAGCACGCTGCCACCCCTGGGACATGAGTGCTGCCCACCTGAGCATTGAGCGCACTCCCTGCCAAGACATCCCCAGAGCAGAGCAGAAGCTAAGAGGAAGAGGCTGTGGAGTCAGCGGACATGAGTATAAGTCCCAGCTTTGCTATTGACTAGTATGGCCTGGGGCCAGCTATGCAAGCAATCTGTGCCCAGGTTTTCTCACCTGTAAATTAGGGATGGGAAAAAGGGGCTTCTCATTGGATTAAGTGAGAACAACACTTGTGTGGTATTTAGCCCAGGTCCAGCAAATGGTAAGTGCTTGACAAATGCTAGCTATTTTTCTCTAATTAATCATGACTATTGTTCATAAGGTCCCCAAAAAACATACTGTGACCGAGGAGTCACACAAATTCCAGCCAGGAAGTCCTTAAGGCCCGGTGTGAGAGGGCTCCTCGGACATCTGGCTCCAGATGTCTCTGAATCTCACCAAAGTCCAGCACGTTTCAGTCCTGGTCCTTCTGCCACCCTGAAGATGTGCCCCAGCCCGGCCACAGAGGGGCTCCTGCAGAGCCTCCATTTCCCACGGCCACGTGACCACCCAACTGGAAAGGGCAAGGAGAAGCCGATACTGTTCCTGGGCCCAATTTGGCCTCTGTCCTGGTCAGAGTCTAGGAGGAAGGAGAGGATGGGAAGAGATGTCTCTGAACAGCTTTGCCCAAAGTGGTCCTCCTGCCTATTCCTGGGGAGCAGAAACAGGATGCTCTGCGTGTGTGCATGTGTGTGTGTGTGTGGGGTAGTTTGCATAGGGACACAACCTGCAAGAATCTCCCTGGATTTCTGTCCTGACTCTGGGCAGTCTTGGCTGGCTTAGGCAGCACTTCTCCAAGTAATGCTGAGAAATTAGGAGAGACGCAGTTGTCCATGATGGCAGACAGAGGCGACCATGGGGAGACCCCAGATTCTCTCTGTTAGAGGACTAAGACCCTAGCTCAAGAGCCCCACTAGCAGAGGGCCTCCCCACCCCCGCCCCATTGCCCCGCCTGCCCTCACCCTTCGCTGCTTGCTTTCTCCTCAGGAGCAGACTGTTTACCTCTCAGCTCAGGTCACCTGTTTGCCTCGGGTAGGGGGCTGCTGCGTCAGGGCATCTCTCTGTACACAGGTCCTTCCTTGTCCCCCACCCTGCGGATGCCTGAGCCGGATTGTATATTTCCGGAGCTGCCTACTGGAAGCACAGGCTTTTATTTTTAGAAGATTACAAATGCAGGGGCCGGGAAAAGAGGCCTGGGGTTGGGGAAGATGAGGGAGTCTGGTTATGGGGCATGAGTGGGGTTAGGCACTAAAGAGCAAGTGAGATGGTGGGGAAAAACAAGGTGAGAAAGTGTGTGTGGGGGGGAAGACCCCACACTCCCAGCGCCCTGAGCAGGGCTCCGAGACTTGATCAGGCTGGTGAGGGCGTGTGGAAGGGGATGGGTCAAGGGTTACCTCTCAGGCATGTAGCCGGTCCCCGGGGAGGCTGAGAAGCCTGGGAAAGAGACTGGGAAGATCGCCCCCTCCCCCGCTCCCCGGAGGCCTTTGGGACTGGGAGAGCAGTTTCCTGCACACACAACTCCTCCATCCCCTGAGCTGGGGACGGCTTAACCCTTCTGGTGCTGGCATCGGATTAAGTGGAGAAGTGGAGAGCAGCACAGATGGGCACACAGGTTCTGGCAAGTGTGGCCCAAAGGCTGCGTCCACACAGGTTCGGGCATTTCTCTTGTCCTGTCCTGCTCGACGTGCTCATACCTGCATCCATTCCAAAGCCCTAAATGGACTGAAATAGCAAGAATTCAACTGATTTTCTTCTCTCCTAGAAAACAGAGTACAGGAAATCCCTTCTACTAGGGATAGATGGCAAAGCGTCAGTTCCTTCACTAGTGGGGGGCGAGGGGACGTCACACAGAACCTAGAGTTGTAGGGCGAGGAAATCTCCATCCTGCATTGAATGGGGGGCCCAGGGCCCAGGGTAAAGGAGGTAACCTTAAAGTCGGGAGACCTGGTTTGCATTCCCGCCCCCGTATGACCTCGGGGAGTGGCTTAACTCTCTGGGCCCCAGATGCAGCCTCTGAGGAAATCAGACCAGAAGATGGCCTGGTGCTCTAAGAAGAGACATCTCATGGCCCTTCATTCTCTGGAGTCCCTGACCAGGTCAGCCCCAAATCCCCAGACACTGGACCTCGGGGGCTTCCTCTTCCACCTGTGCCATGCGGGCAGGAGGCCACTCGCTTTGCCCACTACTGAGTCAGCATCCCTGCACAGCGTCTTGCCCGCACTTGACTTCCAATAAGCATGTGATATATAAATAGATGAAGGGCCCCCCTTTCGAGTAAGGATGGAAGGGCTTTTTCTTTTCCATTGTCTCCTCAAGAGCACTGGAGGAAGAATCAGACAAACCGGGTTCAAGTTCTGCCTCTTACTCACCAGCTGGGAGGCTTCTTTCTGGCCAGCCCTGTTACCCCTCCAAGCCTCCGCAGGTGGGCTTGCTCTCAGCATAAATCTGAGAAGTCTTTGTCCACTCTAAAGTGATATACAAGAGCAAGACACACCGTTAGCCATAATGTCACTGTTAGATCAAGACCTCGTTCAAGGGTAGTATAAAATGTGATGGCTTTGAGCCTGAAACATCCTGATAGGTGTGCGGTTGTGGACAAGTTTCTTAACCTCTCCAAACCTCATCTGCAAAAGGAGGATTGTAATAGTTCCCACAGCAAAAGGTTGTGTATTAAATTCGATAGTGCACAGTGCCTGGTGCGAGGTGAGCTCCATAAATGCTGGTTATTGTTATTGTCATCCCCCTGCTCACTAACTGCCATCATGGGGTGGTCAGCTCACCTAGTCCTTCCTTGCATGACAGGTATTCCCAGCTTTCTACTCTAGCTTCATTTGGATGAAAATGTATCTTCCGGAAGCCACCCACCCCACAGTCCTTAGAGGGGGCAGAGCAGGAGTCAGTGCTGCTGTGGGGAGAACAATGGGTGCTGCCCAGGCAGCCGGAGTGGGGGGTGGGCTGGCCAGAAGGTGGGGGTCAGAGGGCTGCCTGCACCCCCCACCAGCCGCCAGGGGATTAAAGCCCCTCGGCCCCCTAGATGTTGGGAGCTGCTTATCAGGTTAGAGCCGAGCCGCTGTCTCTGGCTGTCTCTGCACATTACCCGACCCATCCGTCCCGCTCTCCTGCGCAGCCTGCCTACCCCAGCTCTGCCTGTGCTAACTAGTTAATTGGATCTTGGCTAACCTGGTTATGGACCAAGTCAGCCCAGCTCCTCGGCCTCAGAAGCACCGGCGGGGGAGGGGGGGAGGGGCTGTGCACGTGTGTGCGCGAGCGTGTACGTATGGGTGGAGGCGCCAGTCTTCGAGATTTTATTCCAAGCCTCCCAGGATCCCCCGGGCCATGGGATTGGAGATTGGCGCCTGAGATGAGTTCAGAGCACCCCCATCCCACCCCACCCCACCCCCACCCCCGATCCCCCGGGACAGGCTGAAGCCAAAGCTCGGCTCTGTCACTAACATAACCTATGTGATTTCAGGGGAGTTGAGCATCAGCTTTCTCTTGTGAAAAATGGGAGTCACAAAACGTACCCCACATTGGGGAGCACTTAGTAGGCACTCGGTGAATTACCATTGTGCTCGCCATCGTCATCATTAGTCACGCTGAGTTCCCGACGCTGCCTCCGGGGATTCTCGGGTGGGGGGCGGGAGGGGTCTCAGGGCGGGGGGCCGAGAGGCTTTCATTCACAGTTCCTTGCAGGTGTTTCCTCCAAGGCGCAACTCCAATCTCCTCGTTTGTTCCTCATGCAAATACTATGCTAATGAGCGCCGCGGCGCGCGCCCGCGCCCAGCTCCTGGAAGGTGGAGGCTGGGCCGGTCCCCGGGTCGCGCGCGCCGCGGCCCCGGCGGTCCCCCTCCTCCCCAAGACTGGAGCGAAGGCTGGGCTGACAGGCCCAGTCCTCAGGGCAGACAGGAAGAGGGACCCCGCTCGAGAGGGAAACAAAGGAAGACCCTGAGTCTGGGTGGGAGACGGACAGCCTCGTCATCGCCATAATCATCAACATCAAAAAAGCCTTTGGAAACGTCAAATTCTTCCCCGCCCCGGGAGGGCTACTCTGCAATTACAGAGCCTCAGCCCCGGCCCTCGGGAAGCGGGGGCGGGGGTGGGGGGTGGAGGAGGGGCGGGAGGAGGGGGAGAGGGAGCGCTCCGGAGGTCCCGGGAGCTCGGGTTTGCCGAGAGGCGGGTGGCGGCGCCTCGGTTCCCCCTGACGGCCGGGCCCCCGCAGGACCCCCTCTGCCCGCGGCTCCTGCAGGCGGCGCACGATAGAGGGAGGCCGGGGCGAGACCGTGACCCCGAGTCTAGCCCACAGGGGTTCTTAGCCCTGCCCTGCTGCCCCTTTCTTTTCTTTTCTTTAAAATGTGTTTGTTAGAGAAGTTGTGGGTTGACAGAACAATCATGCATAAAATCTCGGATTCCTGTACACCACCCCACCACCACCGCCTTGCATTGATGTGGGACGTCCGTTACAATTGGCGATAGCACTTTTTTTTCTAATTGTACTATTTTATTTTAACAGTCATAGCCAGCAATTATTGAGAGATTCTGTGTTCTAGGCCCTGGGTGAAGCAATTCACATGGATCACCTCATTTAAAACACCCAATACACAGGCCTGTGAAATGTCCTATTATTTAAAAAAAATTTTTTTTGGTTAGAGAAATTGTAGATCATGTAAAAAATAGTGTTCCCATATACCCCCCTATTACTGGCACTTTGTATTAGTGCGATACCTTTGTTACAACTGATGAAAGATTATTTTAAAAATCCTATAAACTATGGTCCATAGTTTACATTAGATCCATTTCTCCCCCTAGTTAACAGCTGTGTAACTGGACCAACCCTTTGTCTTATCTCTGCGTCTATAAGATAGGCAAAATAATCCCTGTCTCTTCAGGTTATTGTGAAAATTAAATGAGATCCTGTAGGCCTCAATAAAAGACGAATGTAAGTACTGATGGCAAAGGAAAAGCAAATACCCAGCCCTGTTTCCTGGCCCTCATTAGCAGGGTAGGCAGATATATAACCAGCCTGGCTTTGTACCTTGCCACATCATGTGAGGATCAGTTTCCTGAACCAGATAAATAAAAAAATCAGTGTGCCCACCCAAACTAGGTGAGTTTGAGCATTGGTGTCTCCACTTAACATTTAACCTGCCCTTTGGGTTAATGTTGGACAAGAATTTACAGTTGAACCTTAGTCTCCTTACACGCTGCTCTGGGTAATATAAAAATAGAGAAGGGAGTGGGGACACAAATACTGTTTTGCACAATACAGGAGCAGGCGAGGGGTGCTGACAAGGCCAATGCGGAACAAGCATCTTCCTTATGGGGCACCCTGTGCTGACACGGCTGTTTCTGCTGAAATGCCCGGGTTATTGGGCAGCTCTACCATGACCACCACCATCACCCTGCACTCTGCCCCGCTCCCATCTCCACCCCCAAACCCCCACCCCCTGGCCCAGGTCACTGCAGAGAGGGTCTCCTGTTCCAGAGCAGACCCAGCCTTGAGACATAGTAGGTGCTCAATAAATACAAATTGGATGGACTGCCACAAGGACACTGCCAAATAAATAAACTGCGCAAGCAGCAGGCTGCCTGTAATTAGACCAAGGAGGGCAGTCAGTTATTAATATCAGACGCGTGACAGGGTTAACACGCATTGAGGGTGGGTGTCATGAAAAAAGAGTCACCTCCTGTGCCCTCGGGGACTTCTGGCTGAGAGAGCCAAACATCAGCAGGTGCTCTCCTGCCTGAGGGGCCTCCTGCCCTCGAGGTACCGTCCGCCCGCCCCTGGTCTTTGCCTGGGCTTCCTCCATCCCAGCCTCCCTCCTAGGACCCTCTGCCACCCTTTATTTGCATTTCCATTATGACGCCTGTCAGTACAGAGCCCAAATTGGAGCTCTTTCTACTTGAAACTTATCTCCCTGTGGGATTCAAAACTCTCCAAGGGCAGATTTTGTCCCCTGCGGTGGAAGCAGCGTCCCTGTCCTGTAGGGGATGCTTAATGAATGACTGTTAAAGTCAAGAATAAGGGTGAGGAGGAGAGGGGAGATGGAAAAAAAGAGAAGAGAGAAGGGAGAGAAAGACATACGAGAGACAGAGAACAATCTAGTTCAATGAAAAGGGCGGGAGAGGAGTGAAGAGAAGGAAGAAAGGAAAGGAGGGGAGGGAGGAAGAGAGGAAGGGGAAAGAGCAAGGCTGCCCTGGTGGTTCTCGGGATTAGGGAACACAGGTCTGACCCTGTTTATGGTGCTTAAAGTCTACCCAGAAACATCCGGTGACCACATACTGAGCCCTGTCCCCCCCCCACCCCCCCCCACCCCCCCCACCCCCCCCCCCCCCCACCCCGCCTTCCTTCCCCATGGCCCCATGACTGACCCCCAGGCCTCTCCGGTTGGCACCTGCTCTCTCTGCCCAGGAGTAGAGTTCTGCAGGCTCCCCTCACTTCCGGGCTCTCCTTGGCACCCCGCACCTGGGGAGGTGCTCCAGGACACCATGGGGTGGGGGGGCCTGGGGCAGGAACCCAGCCAAGCTGGGAAGGAGTCAGCAAGGCAGATGCCGCCCCTCTCCTGCTGCCTTGATTAGAGAAATTGAGATGTTAATAATATTCCAAGATGCAAGGTGCTAATTAAAGTTAATTACTGTTTCCTTGTGAAGTAACCTCTCCTCGTGTTTACCAGGAACAAGGCTGCTCCCCTGGCTCGTGCCAATCACGATGCCTGCTGCTCGGCAGACCCCACACCCTCACAGGTGCCCTCGCCGCCCCCGGGCCCAGCCCGGCCCGGCCAGGCAGCAGGGACCGAGGCGCCCAGGCCCTGCCTCGTGGTGTGGCCCCAGCCCAGCCCGGCTTGTCCGAGCACTCGCGTACCATGGGCGCAAGTGACCCTTGGGGCCTGGGGACAGGACTAGTGACCCGAGGGGCTGGCACCCTGTCCTCTGCCTCCTCCGCTCCTGCAGAGCCCTGTCCTGTCACTAGCAGCTCCATGACCTGGAGCGAGTTGCCTAACCTCTTTGAACCACAGTTTTCTCATCTGTAAATGGGACTAATAATTCTACTTTGTACCTTTGTTGTGAGGATCACATGAGACACTGCCTGTAAAATGCTCACCACATAGCTGGAATTTAATAAGCGCTCAATTAAGATTAACTGTGATTACTATTGTCTTTGTTAATAATCCTCTCCCTCCCAAACTCCTCTCCTGTGGTGTGGTCAGGCTGCAGGGTGGGGGTGGGTCAGCTGAGTCACCTGTGCTCTAAGCATACTGGGACATCACTCCGGCCACACTGCGCACAAAATCCCATACCACCCACCCACTTGGGAGGTAAACACAGCTGCACCCTCCTTATGGAGGGCCGCCCCCTCCCCCTACCTTGTCACATCCTCCTCTCTCGGCTCCCTCCCTGGCCTTAACATCACCCAAGGAAGTAGAGAGAAGAGGGGGGAAGCTGGCAGCACTCTCCCAGGAGTAGAGTTCTGCAAAACCCAGAAGTGCGTGTGTGTGTGTGTGTGTGTGTGTGTGTGTGTGTGTTGTATCTGTGTGCCTGTGTGTCTCCATTCTTGTGTTCCAGGCTTCATAGGGCTTTGGGGGAGAGGACACCCCCTTGGGATCCAAGTCAGGTTGCCATGACAACTGCAGGTGCATACCTCCAATCTCCTCTGCTCCCCCACTCCCACCCCTTGCACACACAGCCACACTGGCCAATTCTGGGGGAGACACCATCTCTCTGATGGGAGGCTGAGGGATGCAGTCTCCCAACGCCAACTTGGGCTGCCCTCCCCTGTCCCTTGCCCGCCTTCTCAGTAAGCCCTCTGGCTGGGGAGAGGGCCAAGGAATGAGGCAGACCCCATAAAGTGATTTTTCCATCAACTCTACTCTTCTCTGGGGTGTTAATGCGAATGCGTTAACATTGTTGTCACCTTTGATTTGGACAGAGGCATAGGGGATGGGGTGCAGGAGTCCACCAGGATATAGCATTGGTAATCAAAGGGTCAGGAACTTCCTGCTGGCTTGGTGCAGTTCCCCCCCGTCCATGGAGGATCCCTGGCTCTTTCTCTGAGGGTAGCACTGGCCAGCCCTGCCTGGGGCATTTCCTGTTTATGAGATTAGAAGGGCAAGGGGAGGGGACCTGAGAACTGGGCATTTAGCCCAGTTTTGGGAAGTGAGGGTAGGTTGGAGGGACACTGATGGCACAGCAGACTCTGGGAACTGCCCCCTCCCCATGGCCCAGCTGCCCCTGATGGACCTCTGCACCTCACCTCCTGTGGCCCCAGCCTCCTCCACGTGCCTCTGCCCGGGCAGACCCTATCCTTGGCCCCCTGTTCCAAGTTTAACCTCCTCCTGCCCAAAGCCCATGCCTCCTGACTCCAGCTCCATCTGTCTCCATTCCAGGTCTCTCCTCACCCCCACTCTGTCTCATCCCCTCCCCATGCCTTCTCCCTTCCAAACCTTCTTCCTCCTTCCACCAGTTTTTCTACATAATTCCCACTCATCTGTGGTGCACCCTCCTTCTGCTTCCCTTTTCTTGCTTTGGCTACAGAATCCCCAAGCAGATTTCCTCTCATTCATTCATTCATTCAGCAAACATTTTTGAGTGGCGGTGTATATGTTAAGTGAGGTTCTTGCCTCCTGCAAGCTTTCATTCTAGTGGGAAGAGACAGAAATTGAGCAAGTAAACAAATAAAGGAAAACGATAGATTGGGACAAGGTCAAGGAAAAGGACAAAGCAGGAGGTATGACAGAGATTGAAACGGGCACCTGCTTGGATATGAAGTCGAGAAAGGGTCACAGAGAGCAACCCCACACAGGCCATCTGGAGGCAGAGATTTGGTAGAGGCAGTGACCGTCCCACTTCCCCCTCAGCTCATCTGCAAGCAGTGGGCACAGAAGCCACCGGACCCTGCTGCTATCTCCCGCCACCTTCTCCACCTGCTCTGATGGATACCCTCTTCCTCAATCAACCATGACAGACAGACAGGCCTAAAACCTAGGAGACATCTTCCCAACCCCCAGCCCCCAGCCCCACCCCAGCTCTCAACCCACCAGGTTTTCCA
The DNA here is from genome assembly GCF_023851605.1 of Tamandua tetradactyla. NCBI lineage: Eukaryota > Metazoa > Chordata > Mammalia > Pilosa > Myrmecophagidae > Tamandua > Tamandua tetradactyla. Next base: position 21,970,192 of record NC_135346.1, read on the forward strand.
ACAATTTCAACCTCCTGGTAATGCTGAGGGGAGGAGGGCTAAGGGCTTTGGGGGACTTAAAGTACAGGAGCAAGAAAAGACATGACCATGTGTAGAGAAGCTTAAAAGCCGCACAAACTACTACACGGTGAGAAATAAAATATGCATGCGCTGAGAGGGGTTTGGAAGGATCACGGCCAGGAATGGGATCATGCGGCAGCTTTCTTGTGGATGCAGTGTTTTGAGGGTTGGTGGGGGTGGGGTGCAGAGGGCAGAGGGTACATGCAACAGCCCTGAGCCACGTGGAGTCATGCACGTGCTCACAAATACAGCTCAGGGACTTTGCCCTTCCCAGTGCTGCAGCCCCATGAAATATTTAGGCTTCTGGACACAGCTCATCCCTTACTGTCCCCCTGAGCAAGTACACTTTCCCTACATCATTTATGGCTGCCTCCTTGTTGGGGGCCTGCAGAGAAGTTAAACTCAGACCTCAGATTGGAAGAGGTGTCTGCCTGGACCCTGTGGTCAGGGGCAGGATACAAGTCTGACCCCGAACACAGAAATCCCCCCCAGGGACACCCACTCAGCAGCTTTAGCAGAAGGCAAGGTGAATGAGTCAAAGAGCTGAGAGGTACTTTTTCGGCCTGCTAGAATGGGGAAACAGAAGCAGGAGGAGGGGGTTTGGAGGATGCAGATGTCTGGGCTCCTATAGGGCCCTGGAGAAAGGAAACCGAGCCTAGGGATAATGATACCAGCTGTCATTTATAGAGCACTCACAATTTATTGTGCTAAGCACTTTACATGCATTACTGCATTAAATCCACACTACGAATTTGAGATTTATTACCCCCATTTCATAGCTAGAGAAACTGATGCTCAGAGAGGTTAAGTAATTTATCAAGGTAATCCGGCAGTCCAGCTTAAGGTCAAGCTCTCCCATACCGGCCTTCTGCAACAGCTTCCTGACAGGTGAGAACACTTAGTTAGGGGGGTGGAAAGAGAGGGATGTGTGTGTGTATGCGTGCGTGCGTGCGTGCGTTTGTGTGGCAGGAGGCATGCCAGGGCAATGTCTGCCCCATTCCAGCGTATTCTCAAAAGATGAGGCTCTTCTCAGCATAATTCCTTCCTGCTCCCTGTCCGCTCTGAAGTGACTCTGCCCCAGCCAGGACTCTTGAACACTTTATCTGTTTACTAGACAAACGGTAGTGGGCAGATTGGGACACCCTGGGGAAGGGGGAAAGGGAAGGTGAGGAGACTCGGAGGGAGAGCCAGGAGAGAGAAGTGAGGGCGAGAGCAGGACCACCTAGGAGACATGGAGACACAGGGGGCTGAGCAGGAAGTAGGGGAGCGTGAGGGGGCATGAGGCAGCGGGTGGGGGCTGGGTAGGGTGACTCCCAGCGTGGGCAGTTGGAGCCCACCTCAGCCCTTGGATGGAGAGAGAATGGGTGGAGGGTGATAGAAGCAACACCTACCCCCCTGCCGCCCCCAGCCAGCTCTGTCTCCACCTACCCTTCCCCCTTCACACCCCACTTCTCCTTCCCCTCCCCCACCGTCTTCTTAGGAACAATTCTAATTACACTAAGTGACTAAGAGGCGGTTTTGGCCTGAACAACCAATTAGGCCAGGAAGAAGGGAAAGGAGCTCCCCCGAGCCTCCCACCCCTTCCCACCCTCTCATCTGCCTTTTACCCAGGCCGCGGATGAGCTCAAAACTCCACAGTCACTCAACTTCCCCGGACCCTGCCCCTCCGCCCCGTCCCACCGTGGTCCGTTACCTGAGCCGCCCAGACAGCTCCGGGCCGCCGCTTACTGCCCGCCAGGAGCCCTCCATCTGCAGGCTCTGGGTCCATTCACATTCCCGGACGCGGGGAGTGCAGGAGAGAGTGGGGGCCTCCTTGGGGGACCACCTTCCAAGCCCCTTTATTCCCGATGTGGTGCTTCCTCTCCTTCCCTCCCCCCTCTCTCCTCGTGCTCTGGCACACTCATTTCTAACATCCCTGGACCAGGCCTACTGGTTGCCATGGAGACGCAGTGCAGCTGGATGGTGAGTGTGTGTGTGTAGCTGCGTGAGTTCTGCAGCACGGGTGGCTGTGTGTGTAAGGTCTCCACGCGTGAGGGAGCGTTCTTTGAGGGCAATTGGACAGGGATCCAGGCCCCGAGGGGAGACCCAGGCCAAGGCCCCAAGTGGCCCTAAAGCTCTTCCTGTCTTCATCTGGGACACATCCTCCCCAACTCAGTCCCTGCAGGCCGGGCTCCAATTGGGCAGCTCCTGAAGGGGCCCCAACTTACCCCTTCTGCCCAAGGAGAGGGCTGGGAGCCCCAGGAAAGGAATGAGACTGGGGGAGACCCTGAATGGGGAGGGAGGTGCTACTGTACAGCTGAAGTGAAGATTACGCTGGGCAGATGGGCAGACGGATAAGAGGTCAGCAAGGCCCCCAATGTCACCTCAAAGCCTGGGGGTGGTGAGAGGGGCTAAGCCCAGCTAGCTGGAAACTCCCCTCTGTTTCTGTTCACTTCAGCTAGTATTTATCCAGAGCTCCGGGGGATGTGGGGGGAGGGGCATGGGGGAAGTGAGAGTCCTAGAGCCCTGTCCTCAGGAAGCGCAGCATCTTAAAGGAATCAAGATAAATTCTTTATTGTCTCCCACCTCAGGGCCTTTGCAGCTGCAATTTCCTGTACCTGGAACGCTCTTCACTGAGCTCTAAATCCGGAGGTTTCCTCAGAGAAGCTTCCCCGGCCTTCCTGAGTAAAGCAGCCCCTTCCCCTACACCACCTCCGGTTAGCCTCCCTCCCGTCCCACTGTTTGTTTCCTTCACAGCACTTTAACACAACCTGTAATTATCTCATTTGTTTGTTTATTGTCTATCTTCTCCACTAGAATGTAAGTTCCACCAGAGTGTAGGGACCGTGCCCGTCTCGTTCAGCGCAGTACCCCCAGGACCTGGCACAGCGCCTGCCGCATAGCAGATGCTTAATAATATGGTAACTAGAAGAGTGGACAAATGATTTTATTGAAGCCCTATAATAACCCTCCATGACAGTAAGCATTATTGTTCCCATTTTACAGATGGGAACCTGCGGCTCAGCTACCTGCCTCAGGCCATATCACTAGGAAGTAGCAGAGCCAGATTTTTGATGCAGGGCTCTCTGCTTCCAAATATGATGGGAAATAGGGACTACCTTTACCAACCTAAACTGCCCTGGGGTCCTCTTCTTTGTCCTTCTGCCTCCGTGTGTCTCTACTCCCAACCCAGGCATGCCCCGAGAAAGCTTGAGGAAGGGAGGGAGGATAGCTAGAATCTATAAAGAATGTAAATCTTGACCTTTCCTTTCAGGGGCTTAGAATCTCCAGTGGCCCTCCCCTCCCCCCAAGCTAGGGTCCTTAGGTTGACCAGCAGGTCCTTCAAGTTCTGCCACCTGCCTTCCTCACAAGGATCTCTGGTCCTTCTGAGCCCCTCACCGTCTCCCCTTTCACCCTCAGGCACATGCACACACTATTCCCTTGGCCTGCAGCACTCTGCCTTCCTCGGCTGGTTTACTCCCCACCTGCCCTTCGACACTCAGCTCTGGCACGACTACTCCAGGGCACTTTCTGGACTTGTGCTGGAGAAGACACTTCCTTTGGCTGTCCAGCCCGAATTTCTGGCTCACAGCAGGAATGAAAACATGGTCTGGTTATTATTTCCGTGTGTCGTTCTTGAAGTGTACAGGTGACCTGTACTGACTTAGCACAAGGGAGGGACTCAGTAAATGTTTCTAAACTGAATGATTCAGCCAGGGGCAGGATTCTGATACCCAGCAGGCCACCCCCACCCCCCCAGCTCCCTTGAACCCTGACATCTCTTTCTGGCTTGGCCTCCCTGGGAGGAGCCTCACCTCGCCCACGGCCAGGTCTAGTCAGGGCTGGGGATGAGGCGGGGTTCCACCCGGCTTGTTCAGTAACTGCAGCCGGCCTCCCAGACCAGGAGGCGAGGTCTCCAGGGAGGGGCGGGCCACAGCGGCCCGGGAAGGGGGAGGGCTAGCGAAGTGTATAACCTGTGGATGGGGGAGGGATGTGGGGTTGCAGACAGAGCAGGGTCGCTGACCTAACCCCTACGGGTTCAGAGGTGGTCAGAGGTCTCATTCCCGCCGTCCTCTGCCCCACCCCCACCCCCCGCGACTTCGCAGCCTCAAATCCCCGCGGGCCTTTTTCACAGCTCCCAACTCTTCCGCGATCCCCGAAGATCCAACCCAGGTCTCTGTGAAAGTAACGACAGGGAGCCGGGGTGGGCGCCAAGCCCCGCGAATGCTCCACGTACGGGCAAGGAGCAGGGACGGAGGGCGCTGGCGCACCCCGCCATTCCCGCGGTGGATCCGGGTTTACGCGGGGGCACATCCAGGATTAGTCCCTGCGCTCGTCTAACCCCAGCGGCTGCAGCGGCCTGGGCGTCTCGGAGCGGGGTCCCCGCGGAGCCGGCCGGGGGCGCGGCGGGCGCGGGGGGCGGGGCGCGCAGGGGGCGGGGCGGGAACCTGCTGAGCCGGTCCCTTCTCCTCCACCTCGGCAGCGCCCGGGTTTACCCGCCAGCGGACCGAGGCGGCCGGCGACCATCGGACCCGGAAGGGGGAGGGGATGAAGTCGGAGACGGGGTCTGAGACCTTTCCAGGTCCCTCAACCGACTTCCAACCGTCATTCCTGAGCGTGGGAGGGAGCGACAGACGGACAGATGTCTCCCGCCCCTTCTCCCATCCAGTTCCGCAATGCATACTCGTTGCCAAAGGAGGGAGAAGCAGGAATAGGATAAGCCTGGGAGCGACAGAAGGGCCCTAGCCCCCATCAGCATGTTCTGGGGGGACCCCCATGGAGGAAGACAGCACAGCATAAGCATCCCCAAGGCCTCCCCGCGTCTCCTTCCCCAAACCCTGCCCAGCATCTCAGTTCCCGGTGACGGGCGCGCTGAACCGTAGGGACTAGGTGTCAGCCAGCGGCCTGTCGCCACCCATCCCCGCCTGGGTCTTGGTCTCTCTTCTCTCGACCGGGTTCCCTAGCCCTTCCCAGGGCCTGCACGCACCCTTGTTTAGCCCCCACTCTCCCCGGGACGCAGGACCGAGGGCCCCGAAGAATCGGAGTGGGGTCCGGTTTTCACACTTTTATTGTAAAGCTCGGGAATAATTACACGGGTCTCTTCATTGACAGCTCAGCAAACAAACCGGAAACGAACCGAACCGGAGAGGGGCGGGGCGGTGCCTGCGCATGCTCGCGGCGGGGGGTGGGGGGTGGGATTCAGAGAAAGAGAAAGACAGAAAGAGACAGAAATCATTACAAATCAACGGGATTGTGCTCGCAGCGCCAGGGATGGGGCGGGGCGGGGGCGGGGCGGGGGCCCTTCCCGGGAGGAGCGAGGCGGTGGGAAGTGGCACGAACCGAGAGAAACACGACCCCAGTGTGGGCACCGGACGCGCCCCAAGCCCCCCTTCCCGATCCCACCCCCTACACACGAGAGAGACACGGCCCCCCTCCCCGCTCGGAATACCCGAGGAGACACAGTCTCCCCCTCCCCACGGGCAGAAACAACCCGCCCGGGAACCCCATGGGCGAGACACAGTCTCCCCTCCCAGAGAAGTCCCGCGTGGAGACGCCCCCTAAGAGACTTTCTCATGGCCGACACAAGCCCTCCCAACCCTCGGGGAGAGCCCACCTAGGGAAGAAATGGCTCCAGAGGCTCTGCTCTCGGGAGAGAGAGGTCTCCCAGAGCCCCTAAGAGAAAAGACAACTCAAGGTTGCCCAGCCTCAACCCAAAGTGCTGCAGGTCAGAGACACCCCCCAAAGGAGAGACTGGGGGGGAGGGCCGGAAACATCCCTTCGCAGACATGTTTCAGAGATAGCCCCCTTCCCTGGGAGGAGAGATGGCCCAAGATTGACATGCCTGGGAGGAAAACAGGTTCCTCAGAGCCTGGGTATGGGAGGGACATGCTGCCATGGCCCCCAGGGGGATTACATGTCCCCCAGAGACTCCCAAGGGAGAGACAGGGCCTAGACAGCCCCCAGAAGTGAGGGGTGCTCGAGAGACCCTCTCCTCCTACCATGTGAGACATGCTTTAGGGACCCAAGGAGAGAATATGTCCCCAAATACCCTTCCCCCACCAAGAGACATGCCCTGAAGTAGGGGGGTGGGGACTGACTGGGTCCCCTCTAGGAAGACACTGACTGGGTCAGGCTGGGTTTTGGGGGGAGGGGGTCTCCTCTGGCCAAATGTCGCCTATTTGTACATAAAACTGTACGCGACACAAGGCATTGGGGAGGGGCTTCACACACCTAGGACCAACAAGGGTGGTCCCCAGTGCTGTCACCCATCCCCTGCCCACCTTTGGTTTCACCTCTTGAGTGCCCAGGTGGTGACAGACTCAGAGCCCTGACCCCAACCAGGGGGCTGGGGGCTCTGCCTCAGCCTGTGGGAAGGGCTCCTCCTCTGTGCTTCTCAGCCCTCCTGGCCATCTGGGCCACCTCCTTGCTTCTGGCTTCTCCATTGTGCAAAATGCTCCTCTGCCCTTCCGCTCAGTGCTCAGGGGTCTCCAAGACCAGGATAGGGCGCCCAGGCCACCAGGGGTGTCTGGGGAGTCCACGGACTCTAGGAATGCCTCCTGTCTGGACCACCGTCTCTACCAAACATTCTGACCTTCAGCACCCAGGACAGCCCTCGAGACCACTGCCCCACAAGATGGGCACCTCGTGCTACCAACTCCACCACTATTGCACCTGCCCCGTTTGTGTAGGGGGAGGGGCTGTTTGTCTAACAAGCCCCCAGCCCACTTTCTGGGCCTCCCCCCAGGGAAAGGAGCCTTTGGCCACCCCCTAGACCTGGTTGCTGCCACCCTAGCCCACCCCACCCCACCCTCCATGGAAGGGCTGTGTTTGCTAGGGCCATCAGCCGAACAATGCTCTCTTTCCCAGCACTGTTACCCCATGCCAAATTGGGGGTAAAAGGCAGAGAAAAAGGTTATTCTTCGGCCTCTTGGCTTTCTGGGCTGGGGGTGGGGGTGGGGCCTCTGGGGTTACAGGGGTCAAGACCCCAGCAGCACAGCTCCCAAAGGCACCAGACAACCCAGCAGCCTGTACCCACCCCTCCCACACTTGGGCCACGTCCCAAGCTTAGACTGAGCCAAGCAAGGGCCATACCCTGAGTCTCCAGCCTCCCAGCCTGGGCCCCTGGGGCTGCTGGAGAGGTATGGGCCAAGGCAATGGGGGTTTCTGGAGGAAAGAGGGGCTGAGGCTTTGAGATGGCCACAGTGGGAGATGGGGGTGGGGGAGCTCTGCAGGACACCCCTCACACCCTGGCCCCCTGAGGTGAAGACAGGAACCCCACCTCATCATGGCTGACTGGGCTTCTCTGCCCCCTAGCCACCCCACCCCCTCCCCCATGGGACCCCCAACCCTGGCAAAGGGAAGCCCAACTGGAAGAAGGGGGCCTGGAGCTCGGGGTGCCCTGAGGCAGCCCTTCCCACCCCCTGAGATCAAGGCAATGGTGGTTTTACAGGCTGACGGGTCAGTCATGGCAGGGGCTGGGAGGTGGGGGACAGAGAGGGGCAGGAGGCAGCCCCACCCCCCACTGGGGGCAGCAGCCAGCCACCCCCTGAGCAAACCTTCCTGCTCCCCACTCACCCAACCAGGCCAGAGGCACAGTCATCCCACCCCTGTCCAGCTGCCCCCCACAGCCTCAGGGCCCCTCTATGATGCTCATCTGGGTGGGAGGGGCCAGCCTGAGCGGGGATCCCCCCCAGGGCACAGCGCAACAGTTCCAAAAAAATAGAGATTTGTATTTTTTAAAAAAAATTAAATTAAAAGCCCAGCTCTGCTGATAGGCGAATGTTACCCCCATCCCCACCCCCCCACCCGTTGTTTCCCTGGCCTGCACCCCCATCCCGCCACGGCCCCAGGGGTATTTACAACATGGAACAATAGAGGCCTGGGGTGGGGGGCACTGCGGCCGGGAAGAGGGGGCACAGGGCAGGTCTCCCCTCCCCAGAGGGGTCCCCCCAAGACAACACAACATCAACGAGAAAAGTTGCAAATCAGGCAGAAATGGGGACGTCATTCCAAGGTCCTTATATACAGACACTGCGTGACCAGCAGGGAAGGGGGGACCCAGATGGGACCTGGCCTGGGCATGTGGCAGGCAGGTGGGCCGGCCAGGAGCAGAACAGGAAGGCGAGGCCCCCGCCCCACTCCCACCCCCACCCGCACCCCACCTTTGGTAACAAAAGCCCTTCATGGAGCCCCCGGCGGTCAGGAGTTCCCTCTGGGGGTCCCCAGGGCGAGGGGCTCCCCTGTTCAGCCCTGCTTCAGGACTGGAGTGGGGCATCCTGTCCCCTCCCTGGTCGGCCATGTGGGAAACAATGAGTTAAAAGTGTGCTGCCTACCCGTGACTCCACCATCTGCCAAAGCAAGGGGGTACCCCGGGAAGTCGAGGGGAGCAAGCCCAGTCATTGCAGAGGGCCCTCTTGGGCATCCGCTGGAGGAAGCCCCATAAAGGGGGAAAAGAAGGGGCTCCCGGGGGCTGGAAGTGAGGGGAGAGGACCTGGAACCTGCCTGGGAGAAGGGCCAGCATGGTCATGAGGCCAGGACACCCCCTGCCACTCAGGGCCCTGGCCAGGAAGTTCACACTGGAGGGGTCAGGACAGGGGCCCATGGGATGGCCCCATCTGGGAGCTGGCCGGCGGCTGGGGGAGAGGGGTGGCCGGCCGGCCAGAGGGGGGCTCACAGGTAGATCTCCCGCTTGGCCGTCTGGGCAGATGCCGGTGTGGCTGCGGGTGGGAAGTCCGAGGTCTGGGTCAGGGGGATTTCCTCCAAGGTGGCCGAGTCCTTGCAGGAATCATGGCTACTGTGGGAGAAGGCACTGTAGGAGGGCAGGAGGCGCACGGGGGCCGTTTTGGTGTTCCGGTCTTCCGGGGGGCTGGGGCTGCCGGTGCCCGCAGGCTCCTGCCCTCCTCGGTCCTGGTAAGGCACGAACGTGGAGAGTTTGAGGGCGCTGCTCTTGGTCCGGCGGCCGGGAGATGACTGGCCAGGCATCCAGCACGTGTCAGAGTGGCCAAACTCGCTGCACTCCCGGGTGCATGTGCCCGTCATGGCGACATCAGGCAATGGGCGCAGGTCTGCCAGGGAGAGGGCGGAGCTGTCATTAGGTGGAGCAGCCCCCGCAAAGCTGCGCTCCATGGCCTCCCCCAGAACAGGGGTGCACGCCCCTTCTTGCCTGTGGGGCTCACAGGCACCCTTCCCCCCTGCAAATCGCCACACACCCTCCCACCATCCACCCTCCAGCCCACAGCTCTCTCTTTCTCTCACGCGCACAATCTACCCTTAAATAGACACATTCCTTCCATCTTCACCCCCCCTCAAGCTCTCGTCTCACACCCACCAAAACCTGCCCTCAGACAGGTGCACAAACACACGCATCTACCTCCAGACATGCACATCTGCCTGAGATGGAGGGGGAGGGAGGAAACCCCCATCTCACACGCACGTCTACCCTCAGATTGGCACCAACACACGCAAATCCCCACTGGCCTCCCCAAGCTTGGACAAACATACCTTCCCTCTGAACCCCCTCAACCTCGCCATGCTCCCAGCTGTCCTGGAATCCTACCCCACCCAGCACAGAGACCCTGCTCTAAAGCCAGGAGAGGAGACGAGCCAGTCCTTGTGGGGTGCTCACAAAGAAACACGCTCACACACTCACAAGCACGCTCATGCGGCCCCTCCCTCCTCGCTCGGGCACCCTGCACCACCACCAGCCCTGGACTTGCCCCGGCTCCCTGCCCAGAACACCCACGGGAACGGGAGTTGGCCGCCTGACATCAGCAGTAGCCAGTGTGGTTGCTGGGCAGCGGGGGTCTCCATGGGAACCACTGGGCCATGAGCACTTCCTGTTATAGCTGCCCCTGTCCCGCCCTCACTCAGGGACAGCACCAGACGGTGACACCACCCCCCCCCCCGGGACCCGGGACATGACTGAGCAGCACTGCCTGGGGCAGGGGCTCCCCTGGCACCACCCACCCTGGCCTGGCCCCCTGCCAGTGCAAGGTGAGGAGGGGACAGCACTGTCGTTAACCCTCAAAGTGCCAAAGCCTTCCAGATCAGGGCAGAGTTGGGGGACCCAACATGGCACGGAGCACAGCATGGAGCCCTGGGTGGGCGGGGCTGGGTACTGGGCCGAGTCCCACAGACCCCAGACCCCAGAGCAGCCCCGACATACCTGGCATTCCACCTCAGGGCCTGCTCCGGCCAGCTGGCTCTGCGCGGGCACAAAAAGGACGAGACGGGCATGAGATCACGCATGGAGGGGTGGGATGGGGGGCAGCGGGCACTCTGATCGTTAGGGCCTGGGACATTAGACAAGGGCCCTATACCTGAGGGGGACAGTGGGACCTTTATTTTTTGGGGTGGGTGGGAGCAGCTTGGGGCTTGGGACTGAGGGAGGGGGCGAGACCCAAAGACATCTCCAAGCGGGAGAGTCCTTCCATCCCAAGAGCTAGTTGGCTCCTCCACGGGCTCCTTATACGCCTCCACACACGCACACACATGTGTGCACACACACACACACCACACACCGACAGCACACCCCGCTGTCCATTCCCACGCTGACCTCTGCTCCAGTGACGCCTCTCTGCTGCTATCCCCTCCAAACCCCTCCCCGACAGGCCTTCCCCGCCCAATCCTCCCAGCTCCTCTCCTCAGGGGGACCACCACTCCATTCTCTGAGCTCTTCTTAGCGTCCGGGAGCTCCCTCCCGATTCTCAAGGCCCTCTCATCCTGTTAAGGGACTGCCAGCTCCTTCCTGAGCTCCCCTCATCATTCCGGGAGCCTCTGGCCCCTCATCCCTCGCAGGTTCCCTGTTGCCAGTGAGGCGTACGTAGTGCCAAATGCAAGGGCTCGGGAGGCAGAGAAACCTGGGTCTGAACCTCTCCCAGCTCTGTCCCGTCCGACGGTGTGACCTCGGGCAGGTGACTGGCCCTCTCTGAGCCCCAGGGTCCTCCCCTGTGACGCGGGCCTGGTAAGGTCCTCGGGTCACAGGGCAGCTGGGAGGATGCCATGAGCACACACCGAGCGCAGGACGGCCACCGAGCCCGCAGGAAGAGCTCGATCAGTGGAGCCTATTTTCACGGTCTCTCCGTCATTCTCCTTCCCAGGGTGCCCCAGCCTTGCTGCCGCCCCTCACCGTTCTCGGGGTGCTCCATCTCTCCTATGCTGCCGTCGGGGGTGGTGCGCTCATAGTGGTCCTCGGGCAGGGCCAGGGGCCCAAGTCGGGGCCCCGAAGATGACTTGCTGGATGGTGTCTCGGACTCCTCCAGGCCACTGTCATAGTAACTGTGCTGGGATGGGTCCTGCAGCTCCTGGGCCTGGCTGGTGGCCGAGAAGGTGACACGCCGATGAGGTAACTGCAGGGAGAGGGTGTGTCACTGCTGGCCAGCCACCTGCCCCCAGGGGGCCCCCCACCCCCGCAAGGCTGCACCCAGAGCTTCCAGGCCCCCCAGGCCTCGGCAGCAACCAGGAAGAAGCCCAGTCCCCAGCACAGCACAGTCCCTCCGAAAGCAAAGGCCCCCAGAGGAGACGCCTCTTCATTCCAGGGCGGCCCCCAGTAGCCAAGCCTACACACGGGAAGTATCAACACGGCACAGGCCCCGGAAGTGCAGCCCCCAGCAACCACAGTCACCCTAACGGAGTACAACCCCCTGCCTACAGCCCAGCTCTTCCCATTTCAGGCCACTTTCCCAACACCACCACAGCCCCCTTCAACTCCACAACAGTCTCTGAGAGTGTAGAACCCAACACCACAACAGCATGACTCTGGCCGAACACCCCTAATTCCAGCTTAGCCCCCATATACCAGCACAGCCTCTAATTTCTAGAACAGCTGCCCCCACAGCAGTAGACTCCTAATTCCAGAACAGCTCACCAATGCCAGAACAGTCCCCGGATTTCCAAATAGCACCCCCCGAACTCCGGCCCAGCTCCTCACCTGTCTGCTCCGTCAGTCCCATTGGCCCCGTCCAAATCAGGCGCCAACCTCTCTCCCAGCCTGCTCCTCACCCCTGGTCTGTAACCCTGTGGGCGGCCTCAGGACTCCCTGCTGAGACCCCTTCCTCTGGGTCCCCCCTCCCCACTTCATTCCCCTCCAGCAAGGCCTGGAAGTGGAAAAAGGTGGGAGGGAAGAAAAGGGAGGGGCAGCCTGAGAAAGCAGGTCACCTCAGGGATGGGGGTGGGGCGAGGAGCAATGGAAACCCCCTGTGCTCCGGACCAGGAAGCAGCAGAGTAACTGTAGAGGGTGGGGAGCAGTGAGGAGCTTGGGGGTGGGGGAAAGGGAGGGGCACGGCATCCGGCTGGGATTGGGAAGGCCGACCTTGTGGAGGCATCTTTTATGAAATAGGAAGGAGTTCCTGGAAGGGTCCGATAATCTGGGGGAGGGGATTGGAGGCTTAAACTGGGGGGCAGGGGTGGGCGGTGGATGGGATGGGGGGAGTGGAACCGTGATAGGCTGCTCCCAGCCAGCAAGCCTGCCAGGGGTTAACGATCATCCCAGGAACCTGGCAACCTCAGCTTGGCACTTGGCACAACCAGTCAGTCACCCAAACACCCACCTGGGACTGCCACTGGTTTTCCTGCCAACCAGAAATTAGGACCTGTGGAGGGCACAGACCCAGGGCCCCTGGAGGCCAGGGATGGGAGCAGCCCAGGCCCAGCGCTCTGCTGATGAGTCTCCAGGCTCCCTCCGATCCTCCAGCACTCTGGCGGTGCTTTGTCTTCGACTCCCAATAGGAAGGTACGAAGACAGCCAGGAGAGATGGTCCTGGCTTTGCAGACCCACCTTCTGGTACTCCCACACTATCTCCAAACTCACTCAAGGCAGCTGGGGTGGGGGTTGGGGGCTGTTGGGACAGGGAGCTTTGAAGCTGACAGGAAGGCAGCCCAGAACTGCCTCCTTACCTTGGCTCCCATCCCATCTTCAGGAATGGGCAACCATTCTTGCGTTCCATGTTGTGATTCCAAACACCAAAGCATCTGAGTGATGGCAGACAAGATCCCCCAAATATACTTGGACATTGGCTAGGGGACCATAAAAGGACCCTAGTTCACCTGGTGTTGAGAACAGGCTCCAGGATGGCACAGACAGCCCTGGGTTGAGAGTTTCTCTCAAGACCTCAACCGGCAGCCCTCCGGCCCTGTAGCACCCATACCTGGTAATCCAGGGTTCTACTCCTGCCCACTCATTAGCTGAGACCTTGGGCAAGTTACTTGGTCTTTCTTCCTGATTTTCTGTAAAATGGAGGGTTGGGCTACACTCAACACTAGATGCTTTCTATAATTCTATGACTATCAAATCTTGAAAACCCAGTTCCAGAATCTCTCTCAAACTCTAATCCTGATGTTATAGACATTTGCCATGTATTTCCAATCAGCTATGCCCCTGGCCCTTCACTCAACATATCTGAAAACAAATTCTTTTTCTTCAGTCAGCTTCTGGATGGTCAATAATCTCATCACTATCCCATCATCCAGACTCAGAAGGATGATGAATCTACTTGAGAATCCTGGTTATTCCCTCCAATATATCCCTACCCCATATATCTGATTTTCCCTTGAATCCTGCAGGTCCTTTCTCCCTAAATTCAGCCAATCCATCCATCCATCCATCCATCCATCCATCCATCCATCCATCCATTCATCTAGCCTTCACCCCTATTGCTGCCATTTAAGTCCAAACCTTAGAGGTTCAAGTCTACACTTTTACCTCTGACCCCTTTGAATCCACCATATACTCCAGTGAACTCTCTAACATCCAGTTCACCCAAAAATCTCATGAGCTTTCGAAGCCTTTCATTTCCTTTTAGGGAACTTTTGGCAAGGCATCCATGTCCTCTACAAACTGCAGTTCTTCCAGTCTATCTCTTAGCTCCCTCCCATGCCCTCCACTCCAGCCAGAATACTCCACCTGCTGCCTTCTCCCTGTCTCCAACTTAGTCACCTTTCCTTCCGCCCCAACCTGTTTGTTCACAAGGTGGCCCTAGGCAGGGGTGCCCTCCTGCCCAACTCCTGCTCCTCACTGAAGAACTGGCTCAATTTCACACTCTTTTCTCCCAGGAACTCACCCCCATGTCCTTTGGTAGGGTGCTCCCGTTCGGTGCTCTTTAAAGAAAGGGATAGGGACAATATAGTCCAATCAATTTGGAAAACCCTAGGCTGTACAGTATACCAGGTTTCCCCTATCTTACAGGACTTTGCAGAGCCTTTAAGATGCTAATGTGATACTGAATCTTCAAAGGTGGGAGTGATATGCAGCCCAAACTCACTTAATCATGGGGCCCCTTTTATATAACATAACGGGTAATAGGAGACTCTAGAAATCATTCTGCCGATGCTTTGGGCTTGAATTCTGGATCCATCCACTAACTGGCTGTATAACTTTAGGCAAGTTAATTAAATTCTCTAAGCCCAAGTTTTCACTTCTGTAAACTGAATGTAATGTCCTTTATCACAGTTATGAGAATTAAATGAGCTAGTTCACGTAAAGCGCTTAGCCTGGTACCTTGTACCTTATAAGGACTCAAAAAGTAACAAGGAAGAGCAGAAATAGTTTTACGGAACAATTTGGGAAAAGTTTTACTATAGCACTTCTCAGTTGGACACAGGATTCTCGACTGCCTCAGCTTTTCACCTGTTAAGTCTTGTACAAGGAGGGCCATTTTATCCTCAGGGTCTAGAACCGTGACAAACACAATGGGAACTCGGCCTCTGTGTTCTGATGAATGATAACAGGGTTGCAGAACGGATGTGTCTGGATGTTGGGACATATTCAGTGTGGCTCCATGGATGGACTGGATTGGAGCCAAGGAAGAGACAATATCTCAGATGCTGGGAAAGAAAAAGAGATCAAGCAGATAAAGGAAAAGGATAAAGAGGTGGTGGTGGCAAGGATAGAAAAAGAGGAAGCTGGAGGCCACTCTAGAAATGCTCGATTTGTCCAGGAGAAATGAGTTGTGACTAGAGCTCCCTCCCTCATGCCCCACTCCTCCAGAACCCCCCCGCCCCCCCCATGTTATTTTGGGGGTACCCACAAGGCACTGGGAGAGTTTGCGGATAAAATCAGAGGAGGGAGCTGGCGCCCTGGACCTCCTGGGAGTGTCTCAAGCCTTTTTGGTCACTATGGAGATAGGTTGCCTCTGGCCTCAGAGACTCCCCCAGGACCCGAGGCCCTTCACTAAGGTGTTAGCTCCACCCTCGCCCCAGGCCTAGTCAGAGCCGGGGTAGACCCAGGAGAGCAAGAAGTGAGAGATGGAGAGAGAGAGAGCCAGCAGCCCCAGGGTGGGGTGGTCAGAGCACGTAGCTGCAGGAAGGGAAGGGAGGTGGCATCACAGGCAGGAGGTAAAACCCACAGGCCTCAGTCCAGTCAGCGGGGAGGACCGTAGCAGTGGGGGATGCAGAGCAGGTCAATCCACGGAATTTGAGGGCTCCCTCCCCTCTCCTTGGGCCCTTCCTCCAGCAGCCCAGGCTGGTGGGTAAGGTGGGGCGTCCCAGGGCAGGGTCAGCTAATTGGCGGGTGTCGAGTGGCTGTTGGGATGCAGAGGCTGGGAAAGGGACCTGGGAGAAGCTCCTGCCTTGAAGAAAGGTAACCAGTATGTATAATCAAGAGGTGCTCTGCCTTCACAGCCATCTCCACCCCCAAGCTGCTGTTCAGGGGCTGTGAGTGTGGATAGATTGCAGGGCTGGTGATCTCCACCTGCTTTCTTGGTGAAGGGTGTCATTCCTCAGAAGGCCTCACGACCGCGGGGCAAGAGGGCAGGTTGCCAGATAAGGCCACTTGAAGGCTGGGGGTGACATAAGATAGGGGTAGCGGTGGCATGTCTAGGGTGTGGGAAGGGACAGGGAGGAGAAATGGGTTGTCCTGCCTGAGAACAGAGGGCTGCCTCCAGTCTCTCTCACTCCTTCTCTCAGTTCCGGGAAAATAAGAAACCAAAACTCCAAAAATAGAGAACTTTATTGTCAGGGACAAGTTGTGGGGCTCAGGAAGGGAAACTGGGGCCCACCCCCAGGAGCCTGGGGGTGGAGAAGAGGTTAACACAGAATACACAGAGAAGGCACGAATGGGGAGACCCCTCCCTGAGAGACTTCCCACCCTGTTTCCCATCAGGAACCCAGGCCTCTCCCTGTTTCCCATCTTGAAAAGCACCTGTGGTCAGCCTTGGATAGAGACTTAGGTTTGGAGTAAACCCCTCCCCACGCCCTCCCCCGCAGACCCTTCTGCTCCCTAACCCCGACCCACAGGACGCAGCAGCTTGGTCAGCAGCTTGGTCATCGTCATGGGGTTTGATAAGTCGAAGGCCTCTCCCCAGCATGAGGGTGCCAGGAAGGGACCGCAGTGCATACCCTCCCTCCATTTTCATTCCGCCGAACCCTCCATGCCCCGGCGGGGCGGCAGGGTCACTCCCAAGACCAGGGGGACCCCAGATCTGTGGTCCCGCCCCCCGCCCCTGGCTCAGGCTGGCTCCCCAAACAGGCTGGTGCGAGCGGCAGGCACAATACACCCGGGTTCCTCACTCCCACACCTCGGTCCAGATGGCCCCGTGGTAGGGGTGGGGTGGGGGCCGGGGTGTGCTGAGCCGCAAGGGCTGGCCTACCTGCTTGCTGGGGTATTTGGGGGGGTTGGTGCGGTAGCTGTAGTCGGAGTACTGCTCGGAGCCCGTGGACGTGGTGTCCCCGGTGCCCACAAATGTGTTGGCAGGTGGCAGGTCCTGCACCACCTGGTGCTTCTTGGAGGCCGAGGGTGACTGGGGCTGCAGCTGGATGGAAGGCAGTGGGGAGTTAGAGCGGTAGTGGCGGCCCAGGTCGGGGCTGCCTGGTGGGTAGTTGAGGGGCAGGTGGATGCGGGGGCTGTCCCCTGGGGCGTCGCTCATCAGGTTGAACTTGAGGGACTTCTGCAGCCCGGCCTCGTCCTCGTCCTCCACGGGCTTCACGGGCTTCGGGGACTTGCTCTTCTTGCCCTTGCTTTTGTTTCCCTTGGAGGCTTTGCCGCTGGGCTTGGGGGCGTACAGGTCCTTGGTCTCCTTCTTCCCAGCCTGGTAGCCGCTCTTGGCCTCCCGCTGGCGGCAGTAGCGCACGAGCACAGCCAGGGCGATGAGCAAGGCCACGGCCACCACGCCCGCCACCACGCCGAAGAGGATGTTGCCACGCTGCTTGGAGCGCTCGTACTCTGGGTCCCCGGCAATGTCGATGTCCAGCGGGGTGTCCAGGCTGTGGCCCAGCAGAGTCTCCAGCAAGGTGCGGTTGGCCAGAGTCTCGTTGACGTAAAGGTGGACCAGGGCTGTGCCGTAGCGCGGGGGCTTGCCACGGTCACTGACCTTCACCACCAGTCGGTGCAGCCCGTGGTGGCGCCGCTCAATCTCCTTCTCCAGGGTGATGGCACCCGAATGCGACCCAATCTGGAAGAGTCCGTAAGGGTTGCCACCAGTGATGCTGTAGGTGAGCTCGGCATTGACACCAGAGTCAATATCCTCGGCTGTCACCTGGCTGACGGTCTCACCAAGACGGGTCTGAGGGGTCAGCAGCCGGTGAGAAGTGTTGGAGGGGGCGGTGATGAACGGTGCATTGTCGTTCTCGTCCAGCACGTTGATGGTGACACCAACGTATGCCGAGCGAGGTGGGACACCACCATCCACTGCCTTCAACTGGAAGGTGTAGGTGCTCTGCTGCTCCCGATCGAAGCTCAGGCTGGAGAGGATGGTGCCTGTACCATTCTGGATGACAAAGTCGCCATTGTCCTGCTCCACCGAGAGCTGCACCCGGGCGTTCTCCCCCTTGTCCCCATCGATGACGGTCACCATGCCCACCGGACTCAGCGCTGGCATGTTCTCCATCACTGAGAAGTTGTAGCCACTCAGCATAAACTTGGGATCATTGTCATTGCAGTCCAGCACGTTGACCAGGACGGTGGCGGTGCCCTGGAGACTGGGGTTGCCCCGGTCGGCTGCCACCACCTTCAACTCATAGCTGTCCCGCTGTTCCCGATCAAGGGAGGTCTTCACCCGGATCTCTCCAGTCTCAGGGGAGATGGTGAAGAGGCCCTTGGCAGCTGGCTCAGGCTCCAGAGAGTAGACCAACTCAGCGTTGGAACCAGAGTCAGCGTCACTGGCAGTGACCTCAGCCACCACCTCCCCAGGCTTGTTGTTTTCTGGGAAGGCGACCTCAGTGACGCTCTGAGTGAAGACGGGAGCATTGTCATTGACGTCCACCACCTGCACCTTCAGGGAGTTGGTGCTGGAGAGTGGGGGGTTGCCGGCGTCCACAGCCACAATCTCGATGGTGTAGTCTTTGACCTTCTCGTAGTCGAGCGGGGTGGTCGTCTGCAGGAAGTACTTCTTCTTGCTGTCACTGCCCGACTCACTCGCCTGACGCAGCTGGAAGGGGACATCACCTGCCACCACACAGGTGACAGCTGCATTCTCTCCCTCATCGCGATCAGACACCTGCACCAGGGCCACAGCTGTCTCCTCCGCCACATCCTCGGAGATGTTAGCCATCCCATCTTGATGGGTCACCAGCCCTATGCCCCGGATCTCAATGGTGGGAGCATTGTCGTTCATGTCCTTCACAGTCACCACCACCTGGGCCCGGGCACTCTTGGGGTTGGCGCCCCGGTCCTTGGCGAGCACTGAGAAGCGCAGGGTGCTGAGGTCCTCTCGGTCCACGGGGCCTTGCACAGTGATAAGTCCAGTGTTCCGGTCCAGTCTCAGGAGACGCCTCACCACTTCGGGCGCCTGGTGGAACGTGTAGTCGATCTCGGCATTGGCGCCTTGGTCCGAGTCATTGGCCTTTACCTACAGCGCAGCAGGAGAGGAAGACCAGGAAAACAGGGATGGGTTAGTCCAGGAAGAGCAAATTAAGTGGTGCATGCACTCCCAATGAGCATGGCAGACAAGAATAATGGAACGTGGCCCCCTTTCCAAAAGCAGCACGGGTCTGCCTTCCCTGTGTCCCGACATTCTGGCAGACATCACCCATCTATTTTCCTGAGAAGCCCAGATGCAGTTTGAGAATTCTCGACCATGCTACAGGCAACTACGGGAGATGTGACAAGACAGAATTAATATCCACTTGCCATTCCTGCATCAGTTCCCCCAAATATGGGGGTGAGGATCCAGCAAGCAACTAGGGAAGCCTTTATATCCAATTAAACTGACCTTCAGCTCTTCTAAAGAGATGGAAAGGTGTGGTGTACATGCATGCACGTATGTGCATTACACGGGTATTATGTGATTGTGTGAGACGGGGTATGTATTTGTGCATATGTATATTTACACACATAAGTGGAGAACCACAGGTGAGTGGATTTCTTTTGTAAATACCCAGGCAGGGATGTGGGTCAGAGGGAGCCTTCCAGGCCGGGGCCCCTGCCACTGCTCTGTCAAACCGGGGAAACCTGTTTTAGTAGCTCCTCCCTCCTCTCCTGGCTGGCGCTGGTGGCTGATGCCGCACCAGCGCGAGGAATTCGGCCCAGCTCTCAGCCAGGAGGGAGGGGCTTGTGCAGGCCACAGAGCAGGCTGGCAGCAGGCTGGGCTCCCAACGTCAAACAATGAACTATCTGTCCCTCTGCAGTGGGCACGCCCTCCATGCCAGCGCCGAAGCACACTCCGCTCAACTCTATACAAACATGGGTAGTAATGGGGCAACAGGAACCAGGAGGGAATGGCCAGGAGGTAGCACCGGTCAGGTGGACACATGAGTGAGAGCTGCAGTTAGGTCACAGCCAGACAGAATGTGATGGAGGGGTGCGGACAGGACATGGAGGTACATAGGCAGACCTTGACAAAGTCTTCTGGGGAGCAAAGCAGACGAATCCTGGGTTCAAATCCCAGATCCACCACATTCCAACTAAGTATGTGACCTGAGGCCAATCCTCAGTCTGCAAATGTGTAACGATGGGGTAATATAGTAGAAATTTCGCAGGGGGGTGGTGAGGATTAAACCGATAATACATGCAAAAATGCCTAACAGTGTCTGACTGACCCTTGGGAAGAGCTCTCTAAATAGCATTTATCCCTCTCTCTGTCCATCCATCTGTCTCTCTAGAAATCAGTGCTACTAGAGTGCTGGGTACACAGCAGGCAGTCAAACCACTGCTAGTTTTCTCTCCTTCCCCTTCGGAAGGGGAACTCCCACCAGGCTTGTTTCCTACAGTGGAGACCCTTGAGCAGGGTTCCCCAGCCACCCTGGTCTCGGCTCACACCTGTGAATACTAAACCCAAACCATTTCCCTCCCCCCCCCCCCATCACTGCCCCTCACCCTGCACCCTACCCCACCCTCAGTCACCACCTTGATGACTGTGATCCACCCTGCCTCTAGGTTGGTTACCCAACTTATCTGCCTCCCTTGCCACCTTGCCTTCCTTTGTCTTTGTCTATGGCTCTTGGTTTCTGTCTCCGTTTCCCTCCCATCCTTGCTCATTCTGTTTCTGCCTCTTTCTCATCCTCTCTTTTCAGCCCTTTCCTGCCTCTCAGCCTTGCCTCTGCTCTGCCCTCCTGCTTCCACTCACTGGGAGGCTGTATGGCTGCTAAACCCAGGCTTGAAGTCAGAATGCTGGAAGTGGCAAAGGTGGGATGTGAACCCATCAGCTACATGTTATCAGGCAAGTTTCTTAGTCTCTATGGGCTCAGTTCTCCATCTGCGAAATGGAGATAACGCTCACCTTGTACTGTGGGGTTGAAATGAGAGAATACACACATGTGTTTAAAACAGTGCTTGGCGCCTGGGCTATTACTCACCCTTCCCAACTGTCTGTCTTCCTTTTCTTTTTCAATGTCTCTTCTCCAGGTTCCAGCCCCCCAGCCTTTAAAAGGAGGCTGAAAGCCCTACCCATTTCTCTGCTTCAGCTTGAGCACCAGGACTCAGGGTTTCCCAGGATGGCTAACGGTGTCCAGGGCACCCCGAGCCCTCCTTAGCTCCCTTGCATCAGTGACAAAGGCAGCTTCAGCCCATGGGGAAGGAGAAAGGAGCTGCGGCTGGCAGGAGGCCAGGGCCGAGATGACAGCGGGAGATACGCCCACCTGTCTTCAGGGACGCTTTCTTTGCTCCCTCCTGGGCCCAGCCCCATCTAGCTGCCCAGCCCCTGGGGCAGTTCCCATGGAAGGGGATGCGGAGAACCTCAACAGAGTGGCCACCAACCCCACACCCACGGGTGCCTAGGCCCAGGCCTGGAGGAGAAGGTGGCAGGAGTCCAGGCATTTGAATACACTTTTCCAAAACTAAGGGCTCACTGGCTAATATGCTTTTACTTGACTTCGCCAAGGAGGGGCAAAGTGAGGCCATGTCCTCCAGCTTAAGGAAAATCTCACCTGGCTAAGGGAAAGCTCCCCTGCTTGGGAAAATCTTCTCATCTCTGGAGAGATACTACTTGGATAAAAGGTGACTTCCTTGTTCCAACTGGATTCACCCAGCTGGAGTGGGGGGAGGATGGCGTTCGACTCGGAGGGGGATTTCATTCTCAGAGATTACCCAACTTGAATCTGCCTTGGGGTGGGAAGATTACTGTTCATATGCCATCTCACTGTCACCTAAATAGCTTGTTAAAGGGAAATAATATCACCGGCCGGGGTATGGGAGGAGCAGGTTGTGGGAAGGTCTCACCTGGCTGGAGCTGGGGGGAAAGGGGTCTCACGATATTCTGGCAGTTTTTCCCTTTAGTGCAGGGAGCTCTCACTCGGCTGGGGTGGGCTCCCTTTTCTAAAGGTGGGTTGCCCTGACAGCTAGGTAGACAGAGGGGCCTCTCACCTGGATGACCGAATGGCCTATGGGGCTATTCTCAGACAGCTCGGCCTCATAGGAGGGCCGCTCGAACTTGGGGGCGTTGTCATTGGTGTCGAGCACGGTGACCCGCAGCAGGGCGCTGCTGGCGCGTGGGGGGCTGCCACCGTCCTGCACCTTGATGGTGAGGTCATAGGAATCCCAGCGCTCGCGGTCCAGGTTGCCCATCACAATGAGCTGCGGCTGCTTCTCCTCTTGGTCCTCTGCCACCTGCAGCCCAAACAGCTCCTGGGCCTCGGGCCCTGCCTGCAGCTCATAGGATGCCACGCCGTTGGGGCCAGCGTCACGGTCCGAGGCCAGCGGGATGGGGAACAGCGAGCCGATGTTGGTATTCTCGGGGATGGCCAGCGTGATGACAGGCGAGGCGAAGTTGGGCGTGTTGTCGTTGATATCCTGTACTTCTATCTGGCCCTCGAGCAGCCGGGGGCTGCCATTTTGCACGAGGTCCGTGATGGAGACCTCAAACTCCAGGATGCAGGGCTCACCGGGAAGCTGGTTCTGGCATTCACGGAGCCCCTCCCGGTCAATGGAGGTCTCGGTGGTGAAGATGTCACCTGTCTTGCCATCCACCCGCAGGTACGGGGCGCCTACCTCTAGTTTGTACAGGTGGCCCACGTCCGGGAAACCGTAGTCGGCTGCCAGGCTCCCGATGAGGGTGTTGGGCGGCTGTTCCTCCGGCACCTTGTACACTACCTGAGTGGTGTGACCTGGGGATGGAGCCAGCAGGAGCACCAGTGCCAGCAGCAAGGGGGGCGGCAGCAGCCGCTGCTCCCCAGGGCCCGGGCTGGGCCTCAGGGGCCCCATCCTGGCAGGCTCCAGGGTCAGGAAGGCTGCAAGGGGAGAAGGAAAAATAGAAGCCGTCACCGCGAGGGGGAAGCTGGCCCCTCACCCTCCCTCACCCCCTACGGTGTACCCCCACAAGGAGGGCTCAGGCCCAGCACGGAACCCTGAGCCCTGAACCCATTCTGCTCTAATTTGGAAGAGGGACCCAGAACTGCGAACCAGAGCTCAGGGCACTGTGTCTTACCCACAGCCAGGTGTAGCAGCTGCATCTGCCCCGGCTGGAGGAGCCGGTAAGAGGCCCCAGAACAGGTCCCGAGCGGCTCCCGCCCAAGGAACGCCCTCACCGACCTGACGCTGGCTGGCTCGCTGGGGCTCTCTCTCTCTCTCTCTCTCTCTCTCTCTCTCTCTCTCTCTCTGTGCTTCTCCTGGCCCTGCCTCCCGCTCTGCTCTCTGCTTTGTGCTTTCCCCAACACCTCCTTCTCACCAGCATCCCGCCTTAGTCACCCATGGTAATTACTCCGATACTGAGATAGGGGAGAGCAAGCAAGCGGGAGAGTGAGGCCAGGGAGCGCCTCCCCCCCCAAGGAAGCACCCCCCATCCACACACATGGAAGGAAAGACCCTGGTACCCTCTTTCACTCCCTAGACTCCACAATCATTACTGCCCACACTGGGGCCCATCCAGCATAGCTGGGGGTAGAGATGAAGAGGTTTCATTTCTTTCTCTTGACAGCCTAGTTTCTGGGTCCTTCCAAGATGCTAAATCAGTGTAAGGCAGGCAGTGGGGTAGGGTTAAGATTTCTCAAATCCCCCCTTTGTGACAATAATCACCCATAGTACCCTCCCTCCACGAAGGGCCAGCTTGAATAGGGGACCAAACAAGGCTTGTGCAAATGGTGTGGGTTGAGGAACAGGTGTTAGCCCCCTCTCTGACCTCCCCGCAGACACACATGCCCACGAACGTGTAACGTGTACCCAGACACAGCTCCCAGGACTCCTTTCCCCTCCTCCCCTGTTCCTAATATGGAGAGGGGTGACATAGGCAGGTATATGGGAGAAGGGAGCAGAGGTCAAGGTAGGAGTCAGGACTGTGGTCAGGGCTGACTGGCTCTGGAATTGGCACTAGGACCTGTCCTAGCCTGTCCTTAGCAACTGGGAACTCAGCAGGTCTAACTGGGACAGAGCTGCCTTTCCCTGACCCCTCCTCCTCACCTCCTCGTTGGCACTCCATGAATACCTGGCTCCTATTTGACCCCTGTCCCCACATACAGCTGACCTCTATTTCACACCTGCCCCCTCCCTCTCCTCTCTAACAGGCTCAATCCCATCCCACGACAGCCTCTCCCTGTTACCCACCCCCACCCCCCACCCCCCGCCCATCCTTCCAGCTAGAGCCTGACATGACACAGGCCAAACGAACGCTGCACCCCCATCACCCACCTGCACAATAGCCAGTTCTTCCCACGTGTCTTCCCCAGCTTTGAGGCAGTGCATTTGTAGACCCCGCCAGACCTGCCACCTGCTGTCCCATTCTTGGACCCCCTTGGCCAGGCCACTGCTCTATTTAACCTCAAAGTCTTTAACCCAATGTGTTTATCAAAAGGCTCAGGCTCAATCTCTCTTTCCCACCTGCCCAGTTACACCTGGAAGTCCTGCCCCACATCTGGAGCGCCTGCCCAGGCCCTATCACCAACCACACCCACCCAGGGAAGGCAGGTTCTGGTCCTCCAGGAAGCCTTCCCAGGCCTCTGCAGCCTGCAGTGACCTCTCCTTCCTCCAACTCACAGCCACTTATTGTCTGCCCCAATCCCACAGCAATGAATCACTGGGTGCCTGGGACATGGCCCGCCCATGTTGTCCAACTTCAGTATTATGCACCTCTTCCTGTGTTCTCTGTCTGGTGGACTCCAGCATCCTGAAGGAAGGGACAAGGCTCTGGACACTCATCCCCCGGCCCTCACACCCATGCACCTTCACAGGGCTAGGCACTTTGTAGGTGCTCACTTATGCATTCAACAAATGTTTATTGGGCCCTTACAACACACCTGGCCCTGTCCCAGGCACAGGGGACAAAGCAGTAAACAAGGCAGATCCCATCTGCTGTCACAGAGCTGACAAAGGTTCAATTCAATGACTATTCATCAATTTTGCTGGGTGGCCTGTGTGCCCCCTGGCACAGGAAAGGCTGAGCAGCACGGTGGAGAAGAGTGAGGGCCACAGTATCGTTCTTAGACAGTCGGAGCTAGTCCCAGCTGCCCCCTTCCTGGCTGCACAACCTGGAGCCTCAGTTTCCTTATCTGTAACGCGCGGATAATACTACCTACTTCCTAGGGAGTTTACTGGGCTAAATGCCTGGCACAGAGTGGGTACTTAATAAATGGTCCCACAAATAAATGGTCTCACCACATCATAATTATGTCACTATTTGGAAATAATTTGTTAATTGTCTGTCTTTGCTACAGACAGTGAACAGGAGAGTAGGGATTGCTTCTGCTTGTTTATTCCTACATCCTCAGAGCCTAGCACAGGGCCTGGCACATAGTAGGCACTCAATAAATAGCTTCTGAATGACTTACTATTTTGGTGCCCAGACTTAGCCCACCCTGGCACTTAGTGTGGCCATTACTGATTGACTTGCCCTATTGCCACACTCCCCCAAGAGTTTGCTGGGATAAAATTTAAACCTTCTCCGTTTCACCTGCATAGTAGACTCAGTGGATTCTCATTGAGTGGGCAGATTCAATGCACAACCAATACTTCACCTCCCTCATGTACCCTTCCGGTTGGCTGTCCTCACACCAAGCCCCAGACACAGGCCCCTCCCTGGTTACTCCTCAGCACTAACGTGCTTAAGTGCTCAAATGTGTGTGAGGCCGTTATCAGATTAGTTTGCATGTTTGTTCCCAGCTAAGATCATAATCTCTTTAAATGGAGGAGGAATTAATCTGACACTCCTTTTGTATCCACCCTCCAGCCACCTCTCCTCTCCTCTCCTCTAGCCGTGTGGACCAGATATGGGTTTCATCTTAAATCACACCCCAACTCACACACATCCCCAGAAGACTGTCTCCAAAGAGCCTCATTCCCTTCTGGGCACCTTATCCTGCTTCCACCCCTCCACACACACACACACACACACACACACACACAGACACACACACACACACACACACACACAGACACACAGACACACACACACACACAGAGACAGACACACACAGACACACACACAGACACACACACACACACACACACACACACACTATGGATCAGATCATTACTATGCTCCTCAATTCTGTACTTAAGTCCTACCAGGGTGGGGGTTAGCTGATGGGAGTTGCCCGAAACCTGACAAAAAATATATGAGGGCAACCGACTGCTTGCCTCCATTTACTTTCTCCAGATCAGGGATTCGTAACCTCCTTGAGTCACGTAAAATTTAATAATTTTATGAAACCATGGTGCAGAATTTTCCAAGAAAAATGACTGCCTACAAATTGTTGACTGTAAATTCAGGGTCCATGGTTGGCACAGTCAGGGTGACTTTGATTCAATTCGTGACAGTTCAAAGAGCTAGAGATGAAGCCGCCACGTTGGGATTTCTCTCCCCATCTCAGGCCCCCCACCCTTTAGACTTCCCAGGTGGCACAAGCACAGCCTGGCTCATGTCTCCCCCCTATGCAGCCCCCCACACCCACCTCACCCCCAGAGAAATCAGGAAAGAATTATGGTATCCACCTTCTGAGATGGGAAGAGAAGAAACTGGGTAATATCCAAGGCAAGGAAGGTATGTGTGTGGGTGTGTGACTGAGAGGGAGGAGGTGTTCGTGGAAAGTGAGGAGGGGATGGGGTTGCCTAGAGGAAGGACAAAGTTGAAGAGGCTTTGGGCCCTTGAAGGACTTGGAGAGTTCCTTTAAAATGAGGATGATTTGGCCCTACCCTTAGGAATTTTGATTCAGGAGGTGGGGCCTACCGCATGCCTCCAGGCAATAGTGGGGGGGCGGGGAGGGGGGGGTCCAGGACCATCAAGGAACTGAGATACACTAGATTCCTGGAGCTAAGAAAAAGCCTAAGGTCCTGCAAACTCAACTGTCATCACTTTCACCATCATCATCACCACAGCTGATACCTTAATGCACCATCAAGAATTTTACAGACATTAACTCAATTAATCCTCCCCAACCCTTTGAAATAGGTACTATTTATTATTACACCCCTCCCCATATTACAGATGACTGAAAAAGAGGATCAGAAAGAATAAATTGACTTGGGTCACAGACGTAGTAAGCTAAAGAGCCAGGATTTGAGAAATAGAATGCCTCTTCTACATCTGAGTTAGGGAAAAGGTTGGATGAGGGGAGATGAAATCAACATAAATCAGAGGCTGGAACCTGATGTTTACTGTGTTCCCCTCCCTGACACCAACTCCAGGAAGCCAACCCTGCTTGACAAGGAGGGAGAGGGGAGAAGATCCAGGGTGCAGGGACTGAAGGACCCCATGCCTCCCAGCCTGCTGCTGCTCACCGGAAGTCCCATAGGCATGGGGCGGGGGGAGGAAGGGAAGGAGAGTTAGATGTATCACGGGAGCCAGGAGGCAGGCCCTGCCAAGCCCTCGCTCCTGTCATGCCCTGGACTTTGTCCCCAGCAGTTGGTTATTGGGTGGGACTCATCTGTCCTTGCAGGCAGCCTCTGAAATGGTTAGCACCTTATTTGCCCTTGCCTAGTCCCTGGCTACCTTCCTGGCAAGGGTGCCCCCACGCCCGCCCAGTGACATGGGTACCCAGGAGACTGAGTCGCCAGGCTATCCCCCCAGGCCTGGAGTAGAAGAGCCAGGAAAGGCGTGGGAGTAGGGTACAAGGGGGCAGAGTCCAGGGAAGGGTGAGGGAACTGCTGTCTGTGTCAACCTCTCGGGGGGGGGGGGGGAATGAGGACAGAGGTGAGGGTTCACTGGGAGCCTTTACTTTGGCCCACTTTGGGATCTAGCGTCCACTTCTTGCTAAATGCTGTGTCCAGAGAGAGAGAGAAAATACACAAAAGCAGCCATCACTGTCCCAGTGTGACCAGGCGGCTCTGACCCCACCTCCTCCCACGCCCTGTTATATAACAGCCACTGCTGGCACAAAACACCAAGAGATAAAGGGACCTTCTGGGAGTGGAGGGTAAGCATTGGGGGGATGGGGTGCTGTGTGGGGTGAGCAAGTGAGCAGCCCTCAACTCCTCTCCCTCATCTTTCTCAACCGTTTATTAGCCTCTGCAGGGCACCTGCATTCTTGGGTCAGATAGGGTTTGACCCTTGCTTCACCACTTCCTGCCTGTGTGACCTTGGACACACCTTTCTGAGCCTGTTTCCACACTGTGAAATGGAAATAATAAAGCCTGCCTCTTTTCTGTTATTTGGGAAGGATTAAATGATTTCTGCTACAGCTAAGGTCTGTTATATTGTAAAGGACAGGTCTAAAAAAAAAATTTCCAACAACTGAATTTTATTTCCAGCATCAGGCACAAGCAGATGCTCATTGGCTCAATGAATAAGTGAACCAATCCCCTGCCAGTTGGGAAGCCCTCTGAAGGCAAGGATGGGGTGCGTCTTACCGCTGCATCCTCACCACCCACAAGGCAGATAGTAGCTGCTCGATATATTGTTGAATGAATCTCTCTGTTGCACAAATATTGTTGCTTATAGGAGCAGCATCCCTCACCACGTATCAGAAGAGCTTCTGTCCAGGCCACCCCCTTGATTCTTTACCAACTATTTCTAGCCTCCCCTTCTTCAGCTCCTCCCTCACCTTGCAGGCCCCCCTCCTGGCCCTTCCACCCTCCTCTTAACAGCATTTAGCTCACTATCTCCTGCCAGGCAGAAGTAGCCACAGCAAAAGCCCCTCTGCCCAATGGACCCCAAGCTAGCAAGACACCCAAGCCCATCGTCTCTTCTGGAATTGGAGGGTGGAGTGAGGAAACGGGGGTGGGGGGGTGGGGGTGGGGGTGGGGGAGTAGCAAACACGCCAGAACTGAATCCACCTGCTCTCCTACCAGGCTGCCTCTGCCATCTTTGGAGACCCCTTCTCATCCCTCTCCCCTCAATTCCACCAGGCCCAGGGTCCTAATCTAGTTATACTTACAGGTTTCAATTCACCCCTATCCCTCAGATCCCCAAGTCAAGACAGGAACACTCCTCACACACGCCCAGACCTCTGGGTTGTCACAAACACCTTCTGGGCGCTGTCTTTCCAGCCAGTCACTAAGAGTTGGCCCAGAGCAGGTGCTAGAAGCCTCTCTGCGTCCCCGGGCACCAAGTCCTGGACTCGGCCGGCCCGAGCAGACCCGTCAGTACCGCGGTGGGCAGCGGGCGCTCCGTGCACACACCCAGCGCGCGGGGCGTCTCCTCCCAGAGGACGGCGAAGGGGTTGGGGAACGGCGGCGGCGGATCCACCATTCTCCGGCAGGGGCGGCCCCACCCCCAACCCGGCGGCGCCCGGCCTTCGGGAGCCCCAGGCGAGGCGGGGACGCTGCGGGGTAAGAACGCGCCCCGGCCTGCGGGCTCCCTTGCGCCCCGCCCCCGGGGCCGCCGCGGGGAATCCCTCCTTCACGGCGTCTCAGCCCTCGGCCTAGGGTGCCCCGCAAGCTGGCTCGGGCCGGAACCGCCCAGCGGGCGCCGGGAGGGGGCGGGGAGGGAGCCGGCGCCGGAATCACCAAGCGGCCAACCAGGCCGGGCGGGGACGTTTCCCTAAAACGGCCCATCCCGCGGCGGGGGGAAGGGTTCTCGGCCCCACATCCAATGATGCCCTCAGGGCCGCCCCCAATAGTTCCTGCCAGAAGGACCCATGGTCATCGACCAATGCTGGGGAAACTGAGGCCAGAAGCCTGAGCTATGGAGCGCAGCTGGGGGGAAGAAGTGCGAGCCTGCTTCCCCGTCCAATTCTGCCCCCGCGCGCGTCGCGCCTCGGTCCAGGCTCCCGGGCCTTATCCGCGCACAGGATGGTGGCCTACAGCGGAGACCCGGCCGAGGGGGCGCGCAGGTGTGGGAGGGACCCAGGTGCGCAGGACGCAGGTGGCTCGGAGAACGCAGCCGAAGGTCTGAAGGGGGTCGCCAACACAGCCCCAGGCCTGCACCCTCTGTAGAGAGACCTCCCGCCCGGGAATCCCGGGGAGGCCGGCTGGCGCGGCCTGCCAGGTCCCGTCGGCTCTCAGAATACCCGCCCGCGGTAGCCGCCTCGGGGTGGGGGAGGCGCCGGCAGGGAAGCGGGTCGGGTCAGGCCCCGGGGCCGCGGGGCTCAGGTTGTGCAGACATTTACAGTAACAAATGTCCAGATTCAGGTGAAGGGGCGCTAGGAGCTCGTCCATCGGCCCGGCTGCCCGGGGATGGCTTCCACCGACCGAATCTCGTCTCCAAGACGGACAGAGTGTGTGTTTGTGTGTATGCGCTGCAGAGTGTAATGTGACCCTGTCGGTGTAAGGTGTGTGGCACCCAGTGTTAGGATGTGTGAAGCAGTGGATTCTGTGTTTTTGATCGTGAGGCGCTGTTGTAGGTGTTACTTACTGTTAGGGTGTGTGCATCAAGGCGTGTGCTGAGACAGTAGGTTGTGTGTTGGTGTGGGTGCAGTGGAGAGGCGAGAGACCTATGTTGTGTACCTATGTTCTGGGCACGGAGTGGGTGACATGATTTCTATTAGGGTGTGTTCCTGAAAGGAATATGTATGTGCGTGGTTGTTTTGAGTGTTCATCTGGCAAATTGTGGTTCTCACGTTCATACGTGAGGACACAGGATTGTGTTTGTGTGTCCAGGCCACTGAGTGTCACACCCGGTGTTCTGTTCCGTGTGATCATGGGTTGTGTCCGTGCTGCTGAGCGTGCAGACTCTGAAGCAGATTCTGAGCTGGTGACGGAGCCCAGTGGGCGCTGGTGTACGGGAGGTATATCTGTGTACACATATGAACGGATGTATGTATGCGTGTGTAAATATATATATATATGTATGTTCATGTTCTCGCTCTCCCAGCGCCCGCGGACAGCTGGAAGCGCCTGAGTGAGCCAAGCTGGTCGCCCAACAAGTGTGTGTTGTGCATGAGGGTCCTTGCTTGCTTCGTCCTAGGGGAGTCCCCCCTCCCCCCAGCAACTGGGGGCCGCGCGCTTCCCCCAGCTCATCCTCCATTCCGCTAGCTTCTGGAGTCTTTTTATCCCCGCGGCTCCAAGCACTCCCGGGTACTGGATGCGGGGCCAGGGGTCCGGCTCAGCACCTCCTCCCCTCGCTCGGCGTCTGGTCGCGGGCCGTGGAGGCCACCCCCAATCGGTGCTCCCAGCTGTCCTCAGCCCCCGCGCCCTGAGCCTGGGCTGAGTCCCCGCGGCCCCGCTTCGCTGCGCGCCCCTCCCTCAGTTCCGCCGGCCATGGCCGCTCCCGGCCCGGAGCCGCTGCTGCCTCCAACACCGCCGGATCCTTACCCGCCTCGGGGCAGCGCCGGCCGCCGGCCCTGCTATCCATGAGTCGCCGCCGGCCCCGGCCCGGGCTGCGGCTCGGCACCGGCTGGCGCTCTGCGGCTGGGGCTCCGGCTCCGGCTCCGGCTCCGGCTCCGGCTCCGGCTCCGGCTGGCTCTGGGCGAACCAAGCCCGGCGGCTTCGCGTCCGCGCCGCGCTCCCGCTCCCCGAGTGTGTGAGGCGACGGCGGCAGCGGAGCCAGCAGCGAGCGGAGCGCACAGCCCGGCCCGCCCCCTCCCTCCCCCTCCCTCCTGGCCCGCCTGCCCGCCTCCCGCCCGCCTCCCCGCCCCCCCCCCCCGCCGGCCGGGAGGTGGAGCTCCGGGACCGCTCTATCCCGCTGGGAGGGGACCCCAAGCCCTGCTCCCCAACGCCGGGTTCTCCCGGTTTGCCATCCCTCCACTTCCCCGGGCCCCGGATAAGCGGGCTGTCCCCCTTCCCCTCCCCGGCTCTTCACCTTACACTTATCCCATCGGAGCCCCTATCTGTACCCCTCCCCAACCCCCAGCCTTACTCCACTGAGACACCTGTCCCCACCCCCACCCTGCTCCCTGGGAAGTCGAGGTAGGGGAAGGATCTCCCCCAGGGCCCTCTTCACTGGGCAGCTGCTCCTCCAGATCCATCTCTTCCCGCCCAGACCCCGATCACCCCCGGTGGCCCTCCCTTTCCATTGCGCAGGGGGAAGTCCACCCCTCCCCCTCTGGCCGAAACCGCAGAACGGTCAGTCTCGGTGGCCTCAGCAAGCCGTGGGAATGGGGCTATGGAGGGGACCGTGCGGGAGGGTAACGGAACCGGGGGCTCCCCTAGAAGGTGGATGGGGGAGGTATACAAGTGTGAGGAAGATGACGTGCCCGGGTTCGGGCTATTCGAGTCCCCCCCCCCCCATCACCTGCCCCCAGGGCGGCTCCAAGCTGTGGCCACACACATTACCGGTGACATACACACATTAACACACAGTCACACGGGTCCCTGCCCTGTGAGGCCACACAGTGTCACGGCTTGTGCCACACGCCCTCGCAGTGCCACAAGCTCCCTGTCACACTCACACTCAGTCACACACAGTGTCACACGCAGTGTCTCACTCCAATACTCAGTCTCTCCTGCTCAGCTCTGGCTCTCTGGCGCCATCTAGAGGTGATGAGCAGTTTGGGAACTCCCTTTCCTGTGCTCAAGGTTTGGTAACTCCAGGCTCCCAAATGTCCCAATTCAATATGTTCTCATGACTTCTGTCACTTCTGGGGTCCATGCTGGGTATTCTGGGCCATAAGAATGAGTGAGACTGTTCTGAGCAGGGCCTGGTGCTGAGTGTGGAAAGGCCCTCATTATGAAATGAGGAGTCACTGGCCCTCCATCTGCCGTGGCCTCTGACCCCTCATCCCTGACCTTCCCCATTTCCCCATGCCTACCTCTCTTCTCTCCCTGATCTCTTTTCTCTGCTTCTTCCTCTGTCCCTGCCTAGACTATCTGTGTGAGACACTATTTAGGGTAAGGGTAGGAGCACTACAGCTAAGAGGGTAAGCAAGGACTGCCCAAGACTCTCCCACAGACCCTGCTCTAACCCCCACTCCCATTCAGGATGGGTGAGAGGGTGAGCTTGGTGAAGGGAGGATCTGTCCTGCAAGTGGCTTCTCTTTGACCCTCCTGGAGCCTATGCTTTCTCCACGCTTGAGCACAGCTCCAGGGAGGAAGGGAGTCAGTGGCCCAGAGAGATGAAATCTTCTGCAGAGGAGCTGCCCCAGCCTCCCTGCCCCCAGCGTGCGCCTGCTGCCCACTGCCACAAGCTCTCTCCGATCTGCTTGCTGGGAGCCATTCAAAGGCTCCTCTGTTCTCCTCCCTTGCTCAGTGCTGAGCGGGATAGGCAGTCGCAGAGCTGGGCAGGAAATGCTAATCTCCCAGATGTTCTCCTCTGTCCTCGCTGCTTCACCACCATCAAACCCAAATCCTGCACCAAGTGGTAGGAGCAAAATTGGGCAAGGGCAACACCAGGGTGTGCTCACCCTTCTCCGTCCTCCCCATCCCCTCCTACCCAAGCTGTCAGGCTGGGCTCTATGAGGGACCTGCGCTGGGGTAATGTAGGTATGGGGATTTGGGTCCGGCTTTCCCAGGGAGGAGGGCAGGCAAGAGAGCCAGGACTGGGAGGAGGATGATTGGCATGCAAAAAGAGGTGGCATCGAAGAGGAAAGAGAAGCCAGGCTCCTGGCTCTCTACCAAACTAGGAGGAGAGCTTGATTAGCAAGTGGAGCACAGGGCTCCTGAAACTGATGGTTCCTGAGATTTCTGCTGAGACTGTGGCGAGGGATGGGTGCCTGGGCGGTGCTAGGTGTGGGAGCATTTGGGATGCTTGTGGACCTAAGGCTCTGACTATGAAATACCTGGGATGGCTGTAGCTAAAAGGACTAGGATGTGCAAGTGCCTGGAACTGTAGCAGATAGATTGTTCTATAACAGAAAGGCTGTTGCCTCTGATTGTAGCTGGGATGCTGTTGTAATGCTGTGATGCTATTATGCCTGAACTGTGGCCAGGCTGCTCAGATTACCCGAGAGGCTATTGCCAAGCCACATGTGTGCACACGTCTGTGTGTGTGTGTGTGTTGGGAGGCAGTACCTGAGATGCTATTGGTGCTGAAGCTATAGGAGTGGGGCTGGCACACCTGCTACCGGCTGTAGTTGAGACCTTGTTCCCTGTTAATATGTCGTAGGAGGGCCTGTGGCTGAATCCATTGCCTAGGTCTTAGGAGATGAGAAGCTATTGCTAGAAGGCTGTACCTGGGAGGCAGGCTGTTACCTGGGATAATGCCAGAGCTACTGTTGTGTATAGGACTGTAGCTGGAATGCTATTGGTTCTGAAGCTATAGCTATGATGACAGCATACTGGGGATTGGCTATAACGAAGATGCTGTTGCCCAGGATTGTGGCTCGGCTGTTTCTGTGTGCACAACTCTAGCTGGGATGCTGTTTATGCCTGCGGCTATAGCTCTGAAGCGCAGATGTAGCTGGGAGGCCATTTCCTGGTGATACGGCTGGACCACTGTTGTGTGGGGGCTATAGCTGAGACTCTGTTGCCTAGGAGATGAGAAACTGTTCCCCTAGAATGCTGTTCAGGGAAACAGGATGCTACCTGAGATGGGAGCTGATCTGCTGTTGGAGCTGATTTACTGTTGTGCTTGGGACTGTCACTGAGTGGCTATTGTTGAGTTTGTGGCTGGCTGGGTGGGGAAAGGCCAGTGAGTCCTGCCTGGAGGCCTGGGAGATGCCGGAGGCTGGGCAGGGGCTGCTGCTCTGGGAAGGCCTCGGCAGCTGCTCTGCTGTGGAGCTAGGAAGCCTGTTTTCATTACTGTTTTAACTCTTTTTTTAACCTTGTTTTTCTCTCGGCTGCACTTTCGCTCACTCATTAATTTTGGTATTTTTCTCACGGTGCCTCAGCCCCTGTCACGGCTGCCATGGCAACAGGAGGCAGTGTGCACAGTGCCAAAATATCTGATCAAAAAATAACCAAAATAAGAAAACACCAAGATGGCTATGCCGGGGGCTATGGTAGAGGGAGAGCCATTGGCTCAAGTCCAGGAAACACCAGGCTCCCCAGGGAACCATTTATCTCCCCTCTCAGCCCCAGGGAGGC
This sequence comes from Tamandua tetradactyla, assembly GCF_023851605.1. Classification (NCBI taxonomy): domain Eukaryota; kingdom Metazoa; phylum Chordata; class Mammalia; order Pilosa; family Myrmecophagidae; genus Tamandua; species Tamandua tetradactyla. The sequence goes on from NC_135346.1 coordinate 22,004,861, forward strand.
TTTGCTGAACCTCCTGATAACCTGGGAGGTCCTTTCCCAAGGGAACCCCCCACCTCTGACAACACTCTCTCCCAGGACTCCAAGATTTTCAATGCTCCCTGCCCAAGAGGCAGCTTTGCCTGTGATGGGAAAATAGGGGATGAGGAGGGGTGAGAGGTGAAGGCTGGGACTCACCTCCCAGGAGCTGACAGTACTTTTAGGAAGCTTCCCGCCTGCCCCAACCCCACACGTGCACCCACCCACCCAATCCTTCCCTGGCCCCTCCTGCCTTAGGCTTCTTCCCCCTTCTGTGCTTCCACTCTTACCCCATCTGGCCACCTCCACTTTCCTATTTTCATACCCCAACATCCTGATGGGATGGACAGAGGAGATCCCTGCCTCTCAGCCCCACCCCCTCCCTCCCTCTTCAGTGACTGTTTTTGGGGGAAGGAGTCCCGCAAAAGTTCCTGATACTGCTGGACCTCTGGCCACCTCTGGCTCCACCAGCTTAGTGAGATTACTGAACAGTCCTAAACACCCACATCCCACTCTGATTTTCTCTCCCATTTCCTAGAACCTGGGTCGCAGTTTAGTTCCCTGGGGACCTCATGTTCCCCAGGAAGGGTGAAAGGAAAGAGCGTAATGTGAGGGAGGAACGGCAAAGCTCTGTGGTACTACCTGTCTCTCTTCCTTCTTCACCCACTAATTTCCCCTCTCGGGGGCTTTTCTAGGTATCTGGAGACTGGGAATTGGGAAAATGAGGAGACCTCCAACTCTGCCTCTGTCACGTCACTCAAATACAGCTCTGTCCCTTCTTACTGCTGCACCCAACAGCGAAAGTCTCATGCCTCCCTTACCTCTGGGAAGGGCTAAAACTCACTTCCTGCTCCCCACTTTCAATTCCAATCCACTCCCCACTCCCCAAGAGCAGTAGTGGCCTCAGTCTCCTGGCAGAGCCTTCCCAGGCCCGTTTCCATGGAAACTGGGTAGGCTGTGCTGTGCGGGAAGGGGAGAAGAAACAGGAACAGGGAGGAGAGCCCAAGCCTCTGGGACAGTCCCAGAGGAAGGGACATGGTCACTGACGGAAGGGGGTAGCTGCTCCATGCAGATGGAGGGTGGGATTTGGGAGACAAGAACTACCAAAAGCTGGCACTTTCTGTTCCCATGCAGCTTTCTTTGAGGCCTCCTGAGAAGGGGGCACATTACTGTCCCCTCCTTTGGAACAGGGAGGGGGGAATCATGCCTCCCCCTGCCCTAAAGTCCTTCTTTACCAGAAATTGCCTGATCTGAGGTGACTCTTCCCCAGGAGCCACAATCCCTAGGAGAGAGACTGTGGCTACCCTCCCTTCCCCCACGAGCTCCCCACCAGTCCCAGACCAGCAGCTTGGGAGGCTGGGCAGCCCCAGGGAGTCGGTGGCCGCTGCTGACCCCGTGGCGTGCGGCTCTCAAAGACCCGATTCATTTCTGGGGGCTGAAGGCACCATTGTCCTCGACAGGGAGTGGTGTGGAGAGTGGAGGTACAGACTCAGAAGGAAGGAATGCGTCTGGAAAAGTTGCCCTCGGGGAGCCAGTCTCTAGGCTCCCACCAGATCCCCAGCGGGACCCTCTCATGACCTCGAGCCAGTCCCCTAGCAGCTCCCAGCAGCCTTCGCTCTTTTGCAAAGGGAGGGTGCTGCTGCAGCGCGGGGGAAGCCTCACCCACCCTTCCTGCTGGGGGCAAACAATTTCTAGGGCTGGGAGCTGTCCAGCACCTTGGTCCTGACAGGCCATGGATTAGCCTAGCTACCATGGATGAGGAAGTGCTCAGGGCCAGCCCCAGGAGTTGAGGAGCTCTCCCAACACAGGCTAAGACCACCCTTGACCTGGGTGGGCTTGGGTGCAGGCCTGGACGTGGGGATCCATCAATGCTGAGAACTGACCCAAGGAGCAACCTGCCCCAGCCTTAGCTGAGTAGAATTGAAGGGTTAAGTGCTTCCATACCATTCCCCCAGAACTCTGTCTCTGACCCCAGTAGGGGAAAACACCAAGAGAGGTCAGACTCTGCCACCCCCATCCCCCATCTCTCTCTGTACCTCTGTTTCTGTTTTCCTCCCTCCTCCTCTTTTTCTCTCCCTGCTGGGTTGGGGGCTGCTGAATTATCATTTCTCAGCTTTGCTAATGTGCTCCCTGCTGCGGGGAGGGATCATAATTCTGGGAGATGATTAAGTTTCAAATTGTTTTTCTTTGTGTTGTAGAAGATGAGGCTTTAATATGGTCCCTCCCAGACAGGGGGCCTGTTTGTGCCACCCCCTCCCTGCCTCCTTCTGCCTACCCCTCTTCTCCAGTCCTAGCACTCCCCTTTCTGATAGACTAAGTTTGGGACCATGTCCCTCTAAACTCTTGTGTGCACTGGGGGGAGATGGGCCTACCCTTGATTCAAATGAGAATACATAAAGTGTAGCACCAAGAAACATTGATTTTGATATCAGGCAAGTCAGAATTCAGATCCTGATCCTGCCATTTACTACTCACGTGACCTTGGATGAGTTATTTAAGCTACCTGGACCTCAGTTTCTTCATCTATTAAATGGGTATCCTAATAATTATTTCATGGGGTGCGTGTGAGGATTTAAAATGATCATCTGTGTGAAGCTATTAGTAGAATGGCTGGCTCGTGGTTAAACTGAGTAGATATTAGTGGTCGTTGCCGCACATCTATCTCACCCTGTGTGATCCGGCTCCCACCATCCTCCCAAAAGACTTCATTCTTCAGTTCAATAAATGTTTATCCTATCCCTACTGTGTTCCAGGCACTGTGCAATAGACTAAGTTATCTAGGACTGAGGAGGCCAGTTCTCTTGCCCATCTGTCTCTGCCACACCCCTTCATTCACTTCCTTCGGTCCTTCCAACTCAAGTTCACACCCATTATACCCTCCCACCTATTCCAGCCCTTCTTTCATTAAGCCCACTTCCTTCTTTTCTTCTTTCAGTGCAGGTCTTATCACTTCTCCTTGATTCTTTCCCTCTTAATAATAAGCATCCTTTACCTCCTACATCATTCTTCATCCCACTTGGGGCCATCGATTTAGACTCGCACCTTGTATGTGTGTTTGTGTGTCTCAGAGGGAGCTGGTGTTAATTCACATTCAATAACGCACCTAGAGCAGATTTCTGGACTCCTACATTTGAACTGTATGTTTTTTGCACAGCCTTTCCCTATGTATCAACCATCCAACCCTTGAAAAAATAAAGTTTATTTATTTATTTCTCTTCCTACCTACCTGCGCTAGCTCTGCCTCTCTCTTTATAACACTCTGAATGGGAAAGCCTGCTGGTTGTCAGTAAGAACAGCTGATTTATGATTTGTATTTTTGTCTCTGCCCAATTGGCCTCCTACTCTTTACCATATTGACTTTTTTTTTTTCCGGTTTCTCCAAGGAATCACTTCACAACTCTTTGAGGGCTTATATCATTCTTGGTTCAGTGCAGGAAACAGAAACCCCAGGTATTTAAAACCATAGGGCATTTAATATAGGGGGCTTAATATAATTAAAAAAATTGTTGAAAGGACTTGTGAAGTGGCACTAGAAGAGCTAATATCTATGCTCTAACCAGGAGAATGGGGCATCAAAATGCCACCACCGGAAAGACTGAGTTAAAGAATGTGTCTCCAGAGATTTTCCATCCAGGAATCAGGAAGCAGAGACCAGGAAGCTGGAATTCCTGTTACAGAAGAGCCTTATGTCTCCAGGATCCTTCTTACCTGTCCAAAATAGCAGAAAGATGGCCTCTTCCTCTATTTTCCCTTCCATTAACACAAGTGCACCTAATTAATAGAAGCTATTTCCATCAGCATCTTAGCTGTAAGGGAAATGTATTCTAGTCTTCTAGTCTCTGTAATACATTAGAAGAGAGTGGGAGTAGAGAGAATGCATGTCAGTTGATGGTTTTCAACACTAACTTGAACTCTGCCCTCTAGGAGTTCACAGACTAGAGAGGTTAGCACTCGGGCCAATGAAGGGCGAATGAGCCAGAAAGCGTGTGTGATAGACCCAGTGCCAGAGGCATGAGGTCTGGACCATGGTCTCAAATTGATTCCTAACCTCAACTCGAGTTCTGGAGATCAAGCTTTCCTAATCATCAGAAGAACAAGATTGAAATCTTTTCACTGGGGAGAGAGGGGGAAAGAGGAGACCCAACATCAAACATATTCTCACTCCACAGAAGGGGCTTGTCTTGCTTTGCCTTGTCAGAGCTGCTATCACAAATACCACCAACTGGTTTTGGCTTAGCAACGGAAATTTATTGGCTCACAGCTTTGAGAGTAGAAGATAATCAAGTTATCGGGAATGTGTTCTGGTGCTGGCTGCTGGCAATCCTTGGGATTCCTCGGCTTGTATCTCTGCCTCCCATCATGTGGCAAAGTCCTCTTCTTTCAGTTTCTCCTGATTTCAGCTTATTCTGCGTGGCTTTCTCCAAATTCTGGTTTCTACTTTCTTCACTTTATAAGGCCTCCAGTAATTAAGACCCACCTTCATTCAGTTCGGCCACATTTAACTAAAAATAACATCTTCAAGAGGTCTTATTTACAGGAATGTGTTTAAGATGAAGAACATATCCATTTTGGGGTACATAATTCAACTACCAAGGACTATATCCAATAATACAAGGTCCTGAAGCTGCCCCAAGAAAATAGGGTCTACCACAATGGCACCCCCTCCCTCACAGTGGCTGATTTGGCTCATGTGACCCTGTGTGGTTCACCTGTCACCTGCCTTAAGACTGTCATCCTGAAATGGGCCCCCAGGCTCACCACAGGGAAGAGAGAAATCCTGAGGGAAAAGACTCAAACTGAGTCTGTCTCTCAAACAGGAGGGCCTGGGCCCCAGGAGGATTTTGCTGGGGAATTTTGAGGAACTGGCACCTTCCAATTGCTGTATCTGTTCCTTTCTGCAATTCCAGACATTCTGGCATCTTTCCTCATCTCTGACTCCAGGAACCAGGAGCCAGGGCCAGGTTGTTCTAGGACAAGGGAATAGTGGCAGCCCCTGAGGTCCCAAGTAAATCCTCCATCTGTTCAATGGCACCAGTTTGTATCTGTTGAGGGAGTGTGAGAGGACGGGGATAAGGGGTGGTCTGGCATCTCCTCAAAGGCTGAAATGGAAGGTAGTATAGTCTGGTAGTTAAACGCTTAGCCTCGTGAATCCTGTCCTGGCTTGGCTCTTTCCTAGCTGTGTGACCTTGAGCCAGTTACTTAATTTTCTGAGTTTGTTTTCCCATCTGTAAAGTGCAAATGATAATGTACCTGTCTCACAATGTGGTAGTGAGGATTACTTGAGATTATTATATATAAAGAGAGTGCTTAACCCTGTGCCTGGCATATAGCAAACTTTCAATAAGCAGTATGGATAGTATTTTTGTTATTATCGATACCACATATCCTCAGCCACAAAGCATCTTCCATCTTAATTACTAGGAAACATTGGGAAGAGGGGCTTCCTCACCAAAGGTTTGTTCCAGAACTATGAGCTCTTGGGCACATTCTGGAAAAGTGGAGAGACAGACCAGGCCAGGATGTCCCTCACACCTGTTCCCTCTACCTGAGGAGACTCTGCCCCCCTGAATCCTAGTGCTGTAACTGCATGGTTCCCTTGGGTATTTTACCATGCCCCAGGGAGGGGACATGGTGTCACATTAGCAGGTGAGGAAGGGAGGGTCTAGTGATGTTCAGAGTCCTGTGATTAGAAGGGCTTTGGAATTATATGCTTTGACGTTTTTGTGCCCCTTTCCCTCTTTCTCTGCTCTCCTTTCCCCAACCTCTCCAACGTTAAGTTTTGTTGAGCACCTACTATGCGTCAAACACTGTGCCTCTGTGGGGTCATGAGAAGAATAGAGAAAAAGGCAGTTCCTCACCAACTGAAGCTCCCAGTCTACGGGGGCCACAACGTATACAAATGTAATCGCTCAAATAATCATTTCATGACATTATAATAGATGCGACAAATGAAAAGTACAGGGAAAAATGAGAGTGGAAACATAATCTCCTTCGTTGGTCTGGGGCAGTAGACCTGGGAAGGTCAGATCAGACCTTTAGAGTGAGTAGGATTCAGCCAGCCAAGAAGGGGTAGGTTCTCTGGGCAGAGGTGAGTTCCTGCCACGATGTTAGATGATAACTTCATGGTGTGCTGCCTTGACCAGAGGTATTTGATTCTTAAATGGGGACTCCCAAATGGATCAATGTTTAATGGTGGGATTTTTTAGAGGTGTGTGACCAGCTGATAGGGTCAGGAGGCCTTCCTAGCAGCAGCCTTCAAGTCAAACCACGTGGCTAGGTGTGTGTGTGTGTGTGTAAAGAGTGTGTGCAGGAGTGTGAAATGCATGTTTGTTATTGTGAATGTCAGTGCAGGTGTGTATGTATAAATGCAGAGTTGTAACTAATAATTTTGGCCCAAATAGCAGAAACATATCCTCAAATCCATGGATGTGCCTGCTCATGGGGAAAGGGGAGAGAGCAAAGAAGGGAGACTGTTTACCCATGTGGCACATAGGAGCCTCCAGCAGCTGAATTCCCTACCCTTGACCTTGGGCATCCCAGATTATCCATCTCTGTCAAGTGCCAGGGGCAGACTTGCCACCACTGCTGGAGAAGCATTGGTGTTGAAAGCTGAGGAGGAGGAGGAGGCTTTATAATTCACACAGTCTTTTAGAGAATCATTATTTCAAATGTTGGCATCCTCCATATTTTTGTTCCTGGACCGCTGGACAGAATGTATGTGTGTGTATATATGGTATGTGTCATTATTTGTGAATGTTGACTGTACATGCCTATGAGCATAGGAACAGGTGTTTGGAAACTACGATATGAAGTATAAATTGTCATAACTGAGGGTCCCGGTGAATTTGAGGCCAACAGACTTGTTCATGGGCTCGTTCCCTCTCACTATGCCTGTCTCTGTGCTCTCATGAGCCGGTCAGGGCTGGGTCCCTTCATATAAACAACTGACTGAAAATGTACTGACCGCATCAAGACAAACAGAAATAATACGCTCACATTCACCTCTGTTTCATAAAGCAAGTGGAACCTGGGCCCATTGCTGTGAATGAGCTTCAATAATTCATCCCAGCCACTGATGCGATATTGACATAAAGCTTATTTAGCACTGGGGGAGTCAGGAGAAGTAGCAATTATGCCTTCCCCTGCAGCCTGGTCACTCTGCTAGCTCTCTGGTGCTGCACTGGAAGACAGACTCCTAAAGAGGGGAAAAGGCTGGGGAGGTCACTTGCCCCCTTCCCTCCTAGCAGGCAGTAGTCCACCTGAAGTTCTTGAGGTGGTTTTCTATTTTCTTTTGATGATATTATTAATTAGAGGCTTCCCATTCCCATCTCTGATTTGAACTTGTCAGCGGCCAAAGAGATGTTTCTGAAGTCACACCGAGGTCTCTTCTTTATCTCTCTCCAAGGAATCAAAACCACTGGTACCATCCGTGCATTGTGACAGTTGGAGAGTGAGGTTGAGGCTTTTGGGAGAGAGAGAGAGAGAACCCATGGTTGATGTCTTAAATGACATCCAACAACCCATTTGATTTTCTTCTCTCTCCAAAGTAAAAATCACTCATTAAACATCTAAAAAACTGTTTAATGAATTTCTACCATTCTTCACTTATTCAACAAATTCTTTGTGAGCACCTACTGGTACAGAGTGAACCAAACAGACTTGATCTTTACCTTCATAGGGTTTACAATATAGTGGGATAGACAGGTCATTAAACAAATAAACACACAAATGAATATATAATTACAAATTATTGCTTCTGCTATATCTACCTACTTATCTATTTGTTCATTCATTCATTCAAATAAACATACCAATGAGTATATAATTGCAAATTATTGCTACTGCTGTATCTACCTATTTGTTCATACATTTGTTCATTCATTCATTCATTCACCATCAATTCTATGAGATAGAATAACTAGTAAGGAACAGCTTTGACTGTTGCTGAACCATGAAATAAGTAGCCTGGGGAAGATAGTGGGAAGAGTAGACCAGAAAGAGGGTGCCAAGAATAAGTGCTCAGTAGATGTAGGGTAAATTGAATTACTGAAGTGGATTAACTATAAGGAACCAGAGTAGAAACAGAAAATCCTGTGGAGTCTCGGACCCACTAATCCACAGTCTAATTGGCAGATCAAATATTTCAACCTTCTTTCCATGATCTCCACAACACAAGGAACTGTATCAGACGAGGGTGTGGCAATCAGCACACCCTGGTTGGGTAAGGAAACCTGCCCTGGATCTCCAAATCTGGGCCCCTCTTGGGGACACTCAAGGAGCATGGCCAAGTCTCAGTGGCAGTAGTCTCGGTTCAGAGACCCTCAGGCGTGGCACCCACAGGTACACAGAATCTGTTGGTATCTGTTGGCTAGATGTCTCTGGCCAGCTTGGCCTCCCAGGGCCTTTTGGCTAAGTGGCCACTCTTAATGTTGGCTGCTTCCAGAGAGCCTTAGGACACACAGTCAGCAGAATGGTTCCCAACGTCCCTCATTGTCACTGAGCTGGGCCTGAGCCATCCTGCTGCTGCCTATGCTGACTTCTAAGGCCTCATCCTCACTGCAGGAAGCATCATGCAGCCAAGAGGGTGTAGGCAAGACATCCAGGGGACTGACGGGAGCCGCAGGCCTGGACCTGCCATATGGGACCTGCACATATGTAATTTTCTCCTTGCTGCTCTAACCCTTCTCACCCAGGCCCTTTGGAGTCAATTTTTCTCCTTCTTCCCTCCGTGTCTTCTCTCAGAGGGGAGAGTGAAATTTCTAACTCTGCACTATGTTTGTGGCCGTTAATTAACCCTAAATCAATCAATTGATTCCCCTGCCTGCACCCCACCCGCGTAAACACTTGCACAGCATGGGTCTAAATAGGAAGTCATTGTGCTTCAAAAGAAAATCCTGGGACTTTTTCTTAATTTCATCATTGACTAATTAAGTGACCTTCTTCAAGGCCCCAATTTTTTCCCCCAATGTTAAAAAAAGTTATTTCTGTTGAGCGCTTACTATGTGCCAGGCACTAGGACTCAGTGCTTCACATGTGTTACATCATTCTATTCTCATGCAACCTACAATGTAAGTGACAGTCTAAAAACCTAATTGTGAAATATAATATTTGCAGCAAATTAAAAACTTATTATAAAAAGCTACAGTAATCCAAACAGTATGCCAAGTCCACCAAATGGGAAAGAAGAGTCTCTATGACAAACGATGCTGGGAAAATAGGATATCCACATGCAAAAATGCTCATACCATATACAAAAATTAACTCAAAATGGAACAATGACCTAAATATAAGAACTAGAACTATAAAACTCTTAGAAGAAAACAGAGGGAATATCTTGAGGACCTTGTATTATGCAATAGATTCCTAGACTTTACACTAAAAGCACAAGTAACAAAACAAAAAATAGATAAGTTTTTACTTCATCAAAATTAAAAAAACTTTTGTGAATCTAAGGATGTTGTCAGGAAAGTGAAAAGACAGCCTACATACAAAATGAGGGAAAATATTTGGAAACTTTTTATCTACTAAAGACTTAATACCCAAAATGGATAAAGAATTCCTGCAACTGAACAACAAAAAGACAAACAATCCAATTTTTAAAAAAATGGACAAAGGATTAGAATAGACATTTCTCCAAAGAAGATACACAAGTGGCCAATAAGTACACGAAAAGTTGCTCAACGTCATTAGCCATTAGGGAAATGCAAATCAAAGCTACACTAAAATGCCGCTTCGCATCCACTAGAATGGCTGTTTTTTAAAAAAGAAGAGGAAAATAATAAGTGTTCATGAAAGCAATTCGTGTTCATGAGGACGCAGGGAAAAGGACCCTTGTACATTGTTGGTGGGAATGTAAAATGGTGTAGCTGCTGTGGAAAATGGTTTGGTGGTTCCTCAAAAAGATAAGTATAGAATTAACATATGACCCAGCAAACCCACTTCTAGGTATATGCCCAAATATATTGAAAGCAGAGACTTGAACAGATATTTGTATACCAATGTTCATAGCAACATTATTCACAATAGCCAAAATGTGGAAGCAACCCAATGCCCATTGACAGATGAATGAATAAACAAAGTGTGGTATATACATACAATGGAATATTATTCAGCTGTAAAAAGGAACTTCAGTTCTGATACATGGGACAACATGGATGAACCTTGAAGACACCTTCCTGAGTGAAATAAGCCAGACACAAAAGGACAAATATTGTATGATTCCACTTATATGAAATACCTAGAATATGCAAGTTCAGTGAGACAAAAGTAGATTGCAGGTTATTACAGGTGAAAGGGGAGTTCATACTTAATGGGTTCACATTCTCTTTTTGGGGTTTTGGTAATGAATAGTGGTGATAGAAGCAAAACTGAATTAATTAATGTCACTGAATTGTATATTTGAAAATAGTTAAAATAGCTAATTTTATTTTGTAGATATACTTTACCACAGTAAAAATTTTAAAAAAGCATATACACAGAACGTGTCTAAAACATACATATGAACTGGTTAACAAATAATTATCCCTTATAATATATTATATCTGTGATAAACATTCCCTTGCTTTTCTCTGTAGTTTTAGTACCATGTATGCATTACTAAACAATGCAGTTTAGTTTTGCCTATTTTTGAATTATATATGAATGGAACTTTTAACTGTATTTCTCTTGAGTTTTCTTGTAGCTTACTTTTTTCTTTGTAAATTTATTCATGTTGTTTCATGTATCTAAACTTGATTTTTGTTGCTGTACATTCCACTGTATGAAGTATCTCAATTTACCTTTGTATTTACTATAGATGGTGTACTGGTTTGAAAGGATTATGTACCGTAGAAAAGACGTGTTTTAATCCTGATCCATCTCGTGGAGGCAGCCATCTCTTTCGATCCCTATCAGCACTGTAGGTTGGAAACTTGATTAGATTATCTCCACATAGATGTGACTCCCAGTTGTGAGTATCCCTCTAACCAAAGGTTAGAGGGAGATGTGACCACACCCATTTCAGGTGGGTTTTGATTACTTTATGGGAATCCTTTAAAGAACTAAACATTTTGGATAAAGCTTCAGAACCACGAAAGGCCACACAGTCAGAGACCTTTGGAGACGAAGAAGAAAAACGTCCCTGGCACACTTCGTGAAACAAGAAGCCAGGAGAGAAAGCTAGCAGACGGCACCATATTTGCCATATGCCTTTCCAGTTGAGAGAGAAACCCTGAACTTCATTGGCCTTCTTGAACCAAGGTATCTTTCCCTGATGGCTTAGATTGGACATTTGTATAGCTTTGCTTTAATTTGGACATCTTCGTGGGCTTAGAACTGTAAACTAGCAACTTAATAAATTCCCCTGTTTAAAAGCTGTCCCATTTCTGATATATCACATTCCAGCAGCTTGTAAACTAGAACAGATGGGTAGTGGGTTGTTTCCCCTTTTTGGACATTACAGACATTCTTGTACATGACTTCTGGTGTATTGGGGCATAAAATTATCTAGGGTAAAAAAAAATTATCTAGGGTACATAATTAGTAGTGGAATTTCTGGGTCTAAGACAATGAGTGTCTTCAGCTTTAAAGGGCAAGCCCAAAGATTGTTTCCCAAAGTGGCTGTGGCAAATGCTGTATTTAACCCTCTCGTTTTACTGATGCAGAAACTAAGGCTCAGGGATGTTCAGCAGTAGCCAGGTGTGACCAGCTCCAAAGAGTTGGAGCTAGGCTGTATACCAAGTCAATTTGACTTCAGAGCCCATGCTCTTAACCAGCTCTCTACCTGCCCTCTGTTTCAATTAAGGTATTCTCAGCTGCTATAGCTACAGAGCCAGTAACAACTCAATGGCTAAGAAAATACGGATTTTTTTTCTGTCATATAATAATCTTTTTTTTCTGTCATATAATAATCTGAGGAAAGTGTTTCAGATCAGCAGGTAGCATTGTTCCACAAGGACATTAAGAAATTAGTGTTAAGATCTTGTCATGGGGTATATGGTTGAGATAAGGTTGCTGTCATGACTAAATTCCCCTGGTGGGAAAGTGAAAGCATGTGGAAGATTTTATGTATGTGTAAGGTTTTAGGGACCTTACATTTATGGAAGTGATCCACGATTTTTCATTTTTTGTTCTAGCTGCTCCAAGACACTGGAGACCAAAAGAAATATCAATATATTGACTCAGCAGTCTCATTTCTTAAATCCTATCTTCTCTGCTATTCTCCTCCTCCTCTTTTTTTTTCTTTTTTATGAAAAAAATAACATACATGCAAAAAAGCAAAGACTTCAAAGTACATCACAACAATTAATTGTATAACAGATTTCAGAGTGTGGTATGGGTTACAATTCCACCATTTTAGGTTTTTACTTCTAGTTACTCTAAGATACTAGAGACTAAAAGAAACATCAATACAACAATTCAGCAGTCATACTCATTTGTTAAACCCTACCTTTTCTGTATAACTCCACCATCACCTTTAATCTTTCTCCGACTCTTTAGGGGTATTTGGGCTATGCCCATTCTAAGTTTTTCATGCCGGAAGGGGCTGAATGGGGTGGGGATGAAACTAGTTGATGTTCTGGAGAGGCTGGCCCCTCTGCATTTCAGGACTTATCTGGTCCAGGGACCCATATGAAGGTTGTACATTTCTGGAAAGTTACCCCAGTGCTTGGAACCTTTGTAGACTCTTACATAAAGCCCTAGGTGTTCTTAAGATTGGCTGGAATGGTTTTGGTTGGGGTTTATCAAGTTATGATAGGTAGCAAAGTCTAACTGAAGCTTGCATAAGAGTGACCTCCAGAGTAGCCTCTCCATTCTATTTGAACTCTTAGCCATTGATACTTTGTTACACTTCTTTTTCCCCTTTTGGTCAGGATGGCATTGTTGATCCCATGGTGCCAGGGACAGACTCATCCCTGAGAGTCATCTCCCATGCTGCCAGGGAGACTTTCACCCTTGGATGCCATGTCCTTGATTGGAGGGAAGGTAATGGTTTCACCTGCAGAGTTGGGCTTAGAGAGAGTGAGGCTATATCTGAGCAACAAAAGAGGTCCTCCAGATGTGACTCTTAGGCATACTTATAGGCAGGCTAAGCTTCTCCACTACAAACATAAGTTCACAAGAGCAAGCCTCAAGATCAAGGGCTTGGCCAATTGATTTGGGTGTTCCTAATGTTTGACACAGTATCAGGGTTTTCCCCGGTGGTAAAGTTTAGTAGTTCCATATTTTTTCTCCCATCCCTCAAAGAATTTTCCAATACTTTTTGATTATCTGCTTATTATACTCTTGGATGTATCCAGGCGTTATATTAAGCTATACAGAACTAAAGGCCCTCGTTCTTATTCTGGGCTCCCTGTGTTTGGATTGTTTAAATTATCGACCCAGACAGGTTGAGTTAGATTATGTGCTACAGAAAATTCAGGTTCTCCATCTACTTTTTATTTGTTTATTTATTTATTAAACATAACATACAAACACAAACATTCTTACCATTTGATCATTCTATTCTTGATATATAATCAGTAACTCACAATATCATCACATAGTTGTATATTCATTATCATGATCATTTCTTAGAACATTTGCATCAATTCAGAAAGAGAAATAAAAAGAAAACAGAAAAAAAGTCATACATACCATACCCCTTAACCCTCCTTTTCATTGATCATTAGCATTTCAATTTACTAAATTTATTTTAACGTTTGTTTCCTCTATTATTTATTTATTTTTAATCCATGTATTTTACTTGTCCGTCCATAAATTAGACAAAAGGAGCATCAGACACAAGGCTCTCACATCCACACAGTCACACTGCGACAGCCATATCATCATATAATTATCTTCAAGAAACATGGCCACTGGAGTACAGCTCCACATTTTCAGGCAGTTTGCCTCTCCATTACATCTTAACTAAAAAGGTGATAACTATCTAATGCATAAGAATAACCTCCAGGATAACCTCTCGACTCTGTTTGGAATCTCTCAGCCATTGACACTTTATTTTGTCTCATTTCACTCTTTCCCCTTTTGGTGGAGAAGGTTTTCTCAATCCCTTGGTGCTGAGTCCCAGCTCATTCTAGGATTTCTGTCCCACATTGCCAGGAAGGTCCACACCCCTGGGAGTCATGTCCCAAGTGGAGAGGGGGAGGGCAGTGAGTTTGCTTGTCATTTTTAGGGGTTTTGGTTTGCATTTCCCTAAAAGCCAGGGAAGTTGAGCATCTTTTCATGTGCCTTTTGGCCATTTGTATTTCCTCTTCTGAGAAGTGTCTGCTCAAGTCTTTTGCCCATTTTGTAATTGGGTTGTCTGTCTTTCTGTTGTTGAGTTGAATAATCTCTTTATATATTTTGGATACTAGACCTTTATCTGATATATCGTTTCCAAATATTGTCTCCTATTGTGTAGGCTGTCTTTTTACTTTCTTGATGAAATTCTTTGGTGCACAAAAGTGTTTAATTTTGAGGAGTTCCCATTTATTTATTTATTTAATGCTCGTGCTTTGGGTGTAAGGTCTAGGAAACCATCTCCTATTATAAGATTTATAAAATATTTCCCTCCATTGTCTTCTAAAAGTTCTATGGTCTTAGAGCTAATATTTACATCTTTGATCCATTTTGAGTTAATTTTTGTACAGAGTGTGAGATATGGATCCTCTTTCATTCTTTTGTATGTGGATATCCAGTTCTTTAGGCACCATTTATCGAAGAGGCTGTTCTGTACCAGGTGAGTTGGCTTGACTGCCTTATTAAAGATCATTGTCCATAGATGAGAGGGTCTATATCTGAACACTCTATTCGATTCCATTGGTCAGTATATCTACCTTTATGCCAGCTACCATGTTGTTTTGACCACTGTAGCTTTGTAATATGCCTTAAAGTCAAGGTAATATGAGACCTCTGACTTCATTTTTCTTTCTCACGATATTTTTAGCTATTCGGGGCACCCTGCCCTTTTTCTATTTCTGAAAAGTAAGTTTGGGGGATTTTAATTGTTATTGCATTGAATCTGTAAATCAATTTAGGTAGAATTGACATCTTAATTATATTTAGTTTTCCAATCCATGAACACGGTATGCCCTTCCATTCATTTAGTTCTTCTGTGATTTTTTTTTAACAATTTATTGTAGTTTTCTTTATCTCTTTAGTTAAATTTATTCCTAAATATTTTATTCTTTTGGTTGCAATTTAAATAGATTTTTTTCTTTATCCCCCCCAGATTGTTCATTACCAGTATATAGAAACACTACAGATTTTTGAGTGTTGATCTTGTAACTTGCCACTTTGCTGTACTCATTTATTAGCTCTAGTAGTTTTTGTGGATTTTTTTGGGTTTTTGACATATAGTATCATATCATCTGCAAACAGTGAGAGTTTTACTTCCTCCTTTCCAATTTTGATGCTTTGTATTTCTTTGTCTTGTCTAATTGCTCTGGCTAGAACTTCCAACACAATGTTGAATAACAGTCGTAATAATGGACATCCTTGTCTTGTTCCTGATTCTTGAAGACAATTGTATAACTATACAGCTTTTACGGTGTGACCATGTGATTGTGAAAATCTTGCAGCTGACACTGCCTATAACCAGTGTATGGACAGATGTGTAAAAAATAAGGACAAAAAATAAATGATAAGGGGTATGATATTTTCTGGTTGTTCTTTTCATTTTTATTTTTATTCTTATATGTATTTTTTATTTTGAGTAATGAAAATGTTCAAAGATTGATTGCAGTGATGAATATACAACTATGTGATAGTCCTGTGAACCATTATTGTACAGCTTGGATGATTATATGGTGTTCTAGTTTGCTAGCTGCCAGAATGCAACATATCAGAAATGGAATGGCTTTTAAAAGGGGAATTTAATAAATTGCTAGTTTACAGTTCTAAGGCCGAGAAATCGTCCCAATTAAAACAAGCCTATAGAAATGCCCAATCTAAGGCATCCAGGGAAAGATACCTTGGTTCAAGAAGGCTGATGAAGTTCAGGGTTTCTCTCTCAAGTGAGAAGGCACATGGTGAACACAGTCTGGGCTTCTCTCTCAACTGGAAGGTCATGAGGTGAACACAGCATCATCTGCTAGCTTTCTCTCCTGACTTCCAGTTTCATGAAGCTCCCTGGGAACCGTTTTTCTTCTTCATCTCCAAAGGTCACTGGCTCGTGGACTCTCTGCTTTGTGGTACTGCAGCATTCTCTGCTCTCTCCGAATCTCTTTCATTCTCCAAAATGTTTCCTCTTTTCTTAAAAAATTTATTAATTTAAAAAAATTAACAACAAACAAAAACATTAACATATCATTCCATTCTACATATATAATCAGTAATTCTTAATATCATCACATAGTTGCATATTCATCATTTCTTAGTACATTTGCATCGATTTAGAAAAAGAAATAAAAAGACAACAGAAAAAGAAATAAAACGATAACAGAAAATAAAAGATTATACATCCCGTACCCCTTACCCCTCGCTTTCATTTATCACCAGCATTTCAAACTGAATTTATTTTAACATTTGTTCCCCCTATTATTTATTTTTATTCCATATGTTCTACTTGTCTGTTGATATGGTAGATAAAAGGAGCATCAGACACAAGGTTTTCACAATCACACAGTCACATTGTGAAAGCTATATCATTATTCAATCATCCTCAAGAAACATGGCTACTGGAACACAGCTCTACATTTTCAGGCAGTTCCCTCCAGCCTCTCCACTACATCTTGAACAACAAGGTGATATCTACTTAATGCATAAGAATAACCTCTAGGATAACCTCTCGACTCTGTTTGGAATCTCTCAGCCATTGACACTTAGTCTCATTTCACTCTTCCCCCTTTTGGTTGAGAAGGTTCTCTCAATCCCTTGATGTTAATTCTCAGCTCATTCTAGGGTTTTTCTCAATCCCTTGATGCTGAGTCTCAGCTCATTCCAGGATGTCTGACCCACATTGCCAGGAAAGTCCACACCCCTGGGAGTCATGTCCCACGCAGAGAGGGGGAAGGTGGCAAGACTGCTCGTCGTCGTGTTGGCTGGAGAGAGAGGCCACATCTGAGCAACAAAAGAGGCTCTCTTGGAGGTGACTCTTAGGCCTAAATTTTAAGTAGACTTGACCTATCCTTTGTGGGGTTAAGTTTCATATGAACAAACCCCAAGACTGGGGGCCCAGCCCACAGCTTTGATTGTCCACACTGCTTGTGAGAACACCAAGAATTCAACTTGGGGAAGTTGAATTTCTCCCCGTTCTCACCATTCCCCAAAGGGGGCTTTGCAAATACTTTTCCACTCACTGATTGAATCACTCTGGGATTCATCAGGGCATCACTCTGGACAAACCAACAAGATCTCATGTCCTACCTGAGATTCCAAATACTTATGGCGTTCAATCAAACTATCTACATAAGTTATATTAGGAAATGCACTACTCAAAATATAAATTTTGTAACAAATAAACACAAAATGTTTCCTCTTTTATAGGACTCCAGAAACTTATCAAGATCTGCCCAAATAGGTGGAGACATGTCGTCACCTAATCCAGTTTAACAACCACTCTTAATTAAATCACATCTCCAGGGAGATGATCTGATTACAGTTTCAAACACACAGTATTGAATAGGGATTATTCTCCCTTTATGAAATGGGATTTAGATCAAAACATGGCTTTTCTAGGGGACATACATCCTTCCAAACCAGCACATATGGTATGTAAATATATCTTAATAAAATTGAATTAAAAAAAGAAGAATACGATGGTTTCATTCTAGGTGGTTGGGTAAGTGAACAGAGGCGCCCTCGTTATGCCAACTAATTCTTTTCAATAGTCATA
The DNA here is from genome assembly GCF_023851605.1 of Tamandua tetradactyla. NCBI lineage: Eukaryota > Metazoa > Chordata > Mammalia > Pilosa > Myrmecophagidae > Tamandua > Tamandua tetradactyla. The sequence continues at coordinate 22,022,670 of NC_135346.1, forward strand.
TATCGAGAACTTATTGCCAAAAGGTGCTAATCACAGACAAAGAAATCACACCTGCTTTCCACACATATAAGTTCCAGAAAACAACATGCATGGATGAGGGGTAAGTTTAGAACCAAATCAATATCTCAGATATCCAGCCATATGCTGCCCTGCAAGGGGAGGCCCACATAGCACACCCTGAGGTTTGAATGGATGGCATATACACAGGGAAGGACTGTATATTCAATGTGTGCCATACAAGGATGGTGCTATGGAATAAACTCACACTTTGAGTGACCCCTGGAAAATTCCATCGCATTCAGGACTGGATATACAGCTCTGGGCCTTAGCAATGCTAAGTCAAAGAAGCTTGGTCTGTGGAACCCATGGTTTCTTACATTCAAATGATCCCATTCAATAGTCAATGGATCTCCTAATACCTAGAGCCATCCCTGAATGGAAGGGACTGTCCCATAAGAGGGTGAGTTATCTCTGCCTGCCAGTGAGGCTGGAGACCAGATGGGAGGACCTCTAGGTGCCTTCCAAATCTGGGCCTAAGTAACAAGGTTAAATGGATGTTATTCTAAGGCGTCAGGCATTCTGAACTAGAAGAAGTCTTTTCTTCTGCCTCGTGGAAAAGAAGGCACCCCCTTTCTGCCATGCAGATGGCCTATCCTGGGAAACCTGGAGAAGCAGTTGGGTGGGGGTTAGGAGGTAGAATGGAACGAGGATCAGAAAGACTTAGGAGGTGTGTCCAGGCTTTGCCCTAGTTGGGTAAATCTTTTAACTGCTCTTAGCCCCAGTTTCCTCATCTGTAAAATGAACCCATACCTGAGGAAAAAAAAAAGTGGCAATTATCCCCATTTTACTTGAGGAATCCCAAGTTCAGAGAGGTTAACTTGCTCAAGAATTCCCTATAGAAAGTAGCAAAGTCAGGATTCAAACCCAGGCAGTCTGACTCTGAAGTGGAAGCTCTTAATCACTAAGAATTACTATTGGGGTGGGGTGGGGGGTGGATGATTGGGGGAGGAGGAGATGCTCTACTACCTTTAAGGTGGACATGAACTGTTGGACACATCCTGATTTTCAGATTATTGAAAGGAGAGAAAGTGTGAGTTTTGGCATGAAGGGAACAAGGTGCTTTGAGTGGGCAAAAAGGAGGAGGAAACAGGCTTGATGGGACTACACACTCTCTCTGTCCCTACAGCCTCCAGGACGCCCCAAGTAGGGGCACAGCCAGGTTAACACAGGCCAAGGGTGCCTAGGCCCAAGATGAGGACATGGAGCTGCACCTTCCCTGCAGGATGCCACTGGATCCACCCCCCACCCAGGCCAGCAGCCCCTCCAAGCTCTGGGAGGGAGAAGGGGGTGCAGTGGTCACCACAGTTCATGTTCCCTCGGAGCTTCAGAGCAAGATTTCCCCAAAAAGCGGTATTAAATAAATAAAAGGAAATTCAGCAGATGGGAACATGAATCAATGAAAAGTCCCATATGAGTGCAAAGATTTATGTCAAAAAACAAAACATCAACATCTGGGAGCTGCCGCGTCCTCTCTTGGCTGCTTGTTTGGAATGGATTCGCGGTGTCGCTTTTCCGCCTCTTTCTGGCCCTGGGAGAGGACAGAAAGAAATAAAGAATGAAGCCCATTTAAAATAGTCATTTTTAATCAGAAATGAACGCTGTTTTCCCCCTCAAGGCTGGAGGGAACGTGATCCAGGCGGGGGGGGGGGGCGGGGGGGCGGGGGCCCCGGGATCGCAGGGAGAGAGAGCCCCCTGCCGGACGTGAACCGGGCGCCCCTCCCTCCCAGCCCTCCGTGCTCGCGGGGGTCCAAGCCCTCCAGATCTCACAGCTGCCTCGCTGCACAAGCGCGCACACAACCGGGCCCCCTGCACTGAGGCCGTGATCGGCGACTTCCCCGGGACTGTCGGAGGGTGGGGGCAGGGCCGGGGGCAGTTGATGGCAGCCACCGCGGGCAGTCAGGTCTGCTGCCAGGGCGCTGGTGTGACCGCGGTCTTCCTCTGGCTAGGGGGAACCTGTGCGTGGGTTCTACTGATTTGGGGGAGAGGGACAAGAGGAAGCCAGGCCCTACAGAATGAATGTGCAGTGCAGATCAGAGTCCACACTTAGCTCTTTATCTGAGCCACGCAGGGACTAAGCGTTGAATCCTGATGTCTGGGTTCAAATGCCGACTTTGCCATGGACAACTGTGTGACCTTGAGCAGGTTAACCTCCCTGGGCCAGGGTTTCATCATCTCTACATCGGAATATCACCGACCTTCAAGGGGAAGTTGTGAAAAGTAATTGAGAAAATACATATACAAATGCATAATGTGTGTGTATATATATAATTGAATAAATGTTAGCTATTATCATTAGGATAGAGGCTCAAACTCTCATCATGGCCTGTAAGGCTCTGCATAACTTGTGTGCCCAGTTCAGTGATCTTTTTTTTTTTTTTTTTTAAGGAAAGACAGAGAGAAGGAAGGAAGGATAGAAGGAAGAAAGGGAAACATTTTCTTGTTTTATTGTATTCTGTTTCTCCGTATTTTGTTACATGGGCTGGGGCCGGGAATCGAACCGAGGTCCTCCGGCATAGCAGGCAAGCACTTTGCCCGCTGAGCCACCGCGGCCCCCCCCAGTTCAGTGATCTTGGAAAGGCCCTCACCCCCTCCATCTATGGCTCCAGCCAACAGCTTAGTTCTCTTCTGCCTCAGGACCTTTGCATGTGCTATTCTCTCAGTCTGGAGACCTTTCCACTTTCTACCCCAACCTTTCTTTCTTTGGGCCTCAGTTTATTTATCTGTCACATTATCTGGGAAACTGTCCCTGATACTCATTCCCAAATACAGTCCCCTTGCTGTATGCTTTCATAGCAGCCTAGCCTTCATGCTAGCAATGACTCCAGTTGAAACATATCAATTTTGTTATATGTTTAATGGGCAGCATACTTCAAGAGGGCAGAGGCTCAGAATGCTGCATTCACCGTGGCATACCCAGCCACCACACTTAGTGCAGAATGGTCCAGAGTAGATGTGGGGTTCGGTCTAGAGGGAATAGGTCTTTATTGTTTCGTTCATATGGACACACAGGACAAAAACCCATACAATTCCATTTGTGACCTCAGAGCTCAGTCCAATGATAGAGATAAACATGTAAAGTGATGACAGCATAAATGGAGTGGTGACAAGTCAGGGTGTGTTGTGGGCCATGTGGGTGGCTACTCCTGTAAGAACAGTGCTCCTGGTTCTAAGTGGAGTGAGTAGATTATGTTAAGTGCTTTATCTGCAATATCGCATTAAAATTTATTAAAACTCACTACTCTTGTACAGATGAGGTATAAGGAGTTAAACAACTTGCCCAGGGCACAGAGATAGTAATGGCCGAAGTGGGATTCCAACGGAGGCAAGTTCCCCTTCAGAGCCAGAGCTCTTAACCACCTGGCTGCACTGCCCCATAGCAGACAGCTGTGAGGTTACCCTTCCCACCCACGATTCTAGTTCTGCAGCAGGCAAAAGTGGGGCACTACTGCACCCTGCCAGCCCCAGCCTCCGGCCCAAGTTCTTGCTGGTAGAAATACTGTCATCCAGGAGCAGAGAGGGGTAGGGTGAGCAGGGCTGAGGGGCAGGTGAAGGCTGCACACTCTGCTTAGCTTAATGAGGAATGTTCACTAGGGCGGCAAAGGGGACCTGTAACAGCTTAGCTAAAAACGGGAGCGCCTCTGGCTTCTGTGCTGCCAAATCCTCAGCGCTGGCGGGGGGGGGGGGGGGGGGGGGGGGGCCCCAGACTAAGCCCAGGCAAACGCCTGAGGGTGTTGCTTTACCTTTCACACTCACCTTGTAGCAACACTGATCCTGCCACCTTTTCTCTCACCACCCCCACCCAGGGGCTTTTTTTTTTTAAGATTGGAGTCACATCCTCCATTTGCTCTTAATGGCAGTCTTGCCTGCCCTCCTGGATCCCAAACAAGTCAGGAACACAGGGTTTAGAACCTTCCAGGGGGCTCTGTTCCTCACGTTCTTCCCCACTGAGGCCCAGCTGAGTCAGGTGGGGGGCTCCTTCGAGGATTTGATGGGACCACCCCTCTTTTTCAGGTTCCCCCACCCTGTAGCTCTCAGAAAGCAGCATCTGTAGAATTCTGACGTGTGGGTCTGAGATCATAGCAGAGCAACTGAAAGAAAAGCCTAGCAGGCCATACTGGGCTTTTCCTTGGGAAGGAGGACAAGGGTAAGGCTACTAATTGTTGTCATCTATTGAGTACTTATCTGTATGTCAGGCACGGTACATGAATTAGCTCAGTGAATTCTCACATCAACCTGAGTCAGGTAGGTACTAACATTATCCCTATTTCACAGATAAGGAATTGATACTCAAAACATTTAAGTAACTTTGCCAAATTGACACTACTAGAAACTGGTAGAGGATTCAAACCCATGTCATTAGAACCCCAGAACCTAAGCTCTTAATCACAATAGTCTAATTTGGAAGTCAACTACACTAAGGACGTTCCAGAGAGCAATGGGCAGAGACCTGAAACATGGGCAGTGCTTGTACTAGGGGGCCAGGAGAAGGAAAAAGCCATGACAGAAGCAGAATGATCAGGGGGTAAACAAGGGAGATGCAGTACTAGAAGAGCCCTAGAGGAGACAGATTCATGGGTCTGACGCAAGAGATAACGATTTAACAGGACCTGGTGATAAGCTGGGTATAGGAGTGTCTGACACCTTTGGGGTGTCTGTATAGATCATGAGAAATCTCGAAATCCAGCTAAAAAGAGAACTTCCTTCATTGGCTCCTGAGTCTGTTGTTCTTGTCTTCCCTAGATTCTAGCTGTATCCTGTCCTTGGGGTCTGTTAGATGCCCCCCATTTTTTATTTTATGCAATTTTATTGATATATATAAATACCATATAATCATCTAAAGTATACAATCAGTGGTTCACAGTATCATCACATAGTTGTACATTCATCACCACAGTTTTTGAACATTTTGTTACTAAAAAAAAAAAAAATGAAAATAAAAAAGAATACCCAGAACATCCCATACCTCTTATCCCCCACCTATTATTTATTTTTTGTCTTTACTTTCTTACTCATCTGCCCATACACTAGATAAAGGGAGAGTCAGTCACAAGGTTTTCAAAATAACACAGTCACACCAAAAAAGCTATAGTTATACATTCATCTTCAAAAATCAAAGCTGCTATTACAGTTCAGCAGTTTCAGGTATTTCCTTGGAGCTATTCTAATACACTAAAAACTAAAAAGGGATTTTATATAATGCATAAGAATAACCTCCTGAATGGCCTCTTGACTATTTGAAACCTCTCAGCCACTGAAACTTTGTTTTTTTTTCTCTTTCCCCTTTTGGTCAAAAAGACTTTCTCAATCCCATGATGCCAGGTCCAGGCTCATCCCTGGAAGTCATGCTCCCCATCCCCATCTTGATAAAACTTTTTTAAAAAGCTAGCTTCAGTGAATTTTTAATAAATCAGAACTAATGTGGGGGAAGGCAGAGAAGAGGATTAAGCCAACCCCAAGCTCAAGTTTTTTTCCTAGATGACTTGGGGAAAGGAGACAACTGACAAAAATAAGGAAGCAGGATGATGAGGCAATTTTGAAGTAAGACTCAAAGAGAAGATGGTCAACTGAATCAAGTGCTCTGGGTCAAGGAGACTGAACAAAGGTCCATTGGTGGTTACTGAGGTGACCTGAGTGGCAGCTGTGTCAGAAGAACAGAGAGGAAAGCTGGAAGACAAAACAGAAAAGCAAGGGACTCATGAAGATATGGGAGACAGCATGTGTGCTAATTAAAAAATCTGGCAGTACAGGGAGAGAAATAGAATGGTTACTGAAAAGGGCAGGAAGATCAAATAAAGGATTTTTCTTCCAAGGTAGGAAAGGCCTGTATATATTTCAAGCAGAAAGAAAAAAGCAAGTAGGAGGATGAATGCCTTGGCATGAGGGTCAGAGTAATTATAGAGACAAGGTTCTAGAAGAAACAGGAAAGGAAGGGGACTGAGAGCAAACAGAGTTTGGCCTTAGAACAAAGGAAAGAGACAGGTCTCTCCAATTGAGTCTATGTTTTTGTCATTTCCTCTAAATCATAACTATGTCTTATGTTTATTTGTATAGTGCACAACTAACTTCCAAGTGTATTCTCAGCTACTCTCACATTAGATTCTTCTTCATTATTATCATATGACCATGTACCAGTCAATCTCTCTGTGTTCTCTCATGAGAAGGGTACAATTCATTTTTCCCATCTTACAAACGAAGAAACTGAGGTACAAAATAATATAGAATTAAGTTTACCAAATTCAATAGATGGTAAGGGGGAAAGCTGACTGGATTCCAGAGAATCCAATTCCAGAATTGGATTTCTCTTCTGTGCTGCTTCCTGAAACTTCAGAGTTGGAAATAGGGAGAAGGACTAGAGGGTAGAGTGTTTTTTGTTATAGGCCTTTGTTCTAGTTTGCAAGCTGCAGGAATGCAATACATCAGAAACAGACGGACTTTTAAAAAGGGAATTTATTAAGTTGCAAGTTTATAGTTCTAAGGCTCTGAAAAATGTCCAAATTAAAGCAAAGCTATAAAAATGTCCAATCTAAGGCATCCAGGGTAATATACCTTGGTTCATGAAGGCTGTTCAGGGTTTCTCTCTTAGCTGGAAAGGCACATGGCAAGATCTGCTAGCTTTTTCTTCAGCAGCTTCCCTGGGGCTCTGTCTATTCTGTTGGCTCTGTTGGTTCTGGTGGCTCTAAAGTTTTTTGCAAAATGGTTCCCTCTTAAGCAACCCCGCCTTGAATGGGTGGAGACTCATCTCCATGGAAACCATCTAATCAAAAGTTACCACCTACAATTGAGTGGGTCTCGTCTCCATGGAAACAATAAAAAAGATACAACCCAGCAATAATGAATGAGGATTAAAGGGCATGGCTTTTATGGGGTACATAATAGCTTCAAACTGGTACAACCTTTTAGTACTATTTTCTTTTAATCAATTACTACCTAACTGAGGAGTAAAATCTAGTTAGCATCCTCCCTTTCTCAGTAATACACTTTATACTTAAGCTTGAATTTAACTACCTGTTCTGACTGGATCAGTTCCTACTGGATCAGATTCTAACAGGTAGGAGGCTTCTTACTATATGTTCTTTTCAAAATAAATTGATAAAGGAGCTTGCATTCTGTTGTAATAAAAAATAAATTCACTAACAAACAGTAAAAACAGTATCAATGCAGAGGTGACCATGGTAAGGCGACTGACCTAGAATGAAGGGGCGGGGTGAAGTGAGGGCTTGGTACCTTCCAATCCAGCAGCCAAGAATGACCTTTCCAGGCTTGCTCTGGTCTGGTCACTCCCCTGCTGAAAATCTTTCCTTGGAAGCAGCTACAACGCTTTATGATCTGGCTCCATTTACCTCTGTAGTCTGGTGGCTACACCCTGGTTCCTCTCTGCCAGGCGACAGCCACACAGATCTCACCATTGTAGAGGGATTGTCAACTTGACTTTGGGCCACAACGCAGAAACATAGGGCAGTCTTGGGAGTAAAAGAAAACAGCCAGTGGGCGGTGCGATGGTGACTCAGTGGCATAATTCTCGCCTGCCATGTAGGAGACCTGGGTTGGATTCCTGGTGCCTGCTCATGTTAAAAATAAAAGAGAGAATGGCCAGTGATTTAGGCCTGGAAGTTCAGGCAAAGTTAAAGGTCAAAGGAACAAGAGCGCCACTCCTGATGGTGTTCTTCTGGGCAGTAAACAAGGGGTGAATGGGTATACCGGGGAGGGCTCTGGCCTTCTACCCCTCAGGCAAGTGCTCTGCTGGCAGCCTCAGGCTTCTGGGAGAAGAGATACCATAATGCCACTTTATACATGGGGAAAGACACCTTATCCTCTGCTTCAATTTTTTTCAACTTGCTTCTAACACACAGAGCTTGCAAAGAATATTTGGATACAGAGTAAGTCATTTCCGTCCAAATCAGTAAGTGCCATGATTGAGTTCTGATACTCCTGGCTGTCATCACCATCAGCACCAGGTGTTCAGCCAAGTCAAGAGGCATTATTTGAGCATCTTCTTTAACCTGACAGTTTATGTCAAGTCCTACGGGGAACACACAATGAGAAAATGCCATCCCTGCCTTGAGGGAGAGAACTAGAGAGATTAGTCTTACACAAATGAGATAATTAAATAATAGGACAACATATAATTACTGCTAAATTATGTGGTAAGAAACTAAGTGCTATAGGAATTGGGAAACGCAAGAGCAGTGAGGGCTAACAGTTCCGGAGTCTTCACTGAAGAGGTGGGATAATCAACAAAGGACAGACAGGCTGAAAAGAAGGGTACAGCAGTTCCAGGAGGAAGAAGAGTCAAACCCTCATACTTGTTCGTTATTTTATTTTGAGGCAGTAACACAGGGGATGTGAAAGGTGGTTGCCCCAAATCTCAAAGCAAGGATATTTCTGAACAGTTTCCTATTCAAACTTCTGGACCTTTACTTATTCAGTTTCCTCTGCTCGGATTGCCTTTTTCCATTTTCCATCTGGCAAACTCTTACTTCTATTTAAGGACCTAGCTCAAATGCAACCACTTATGTGAATCCTTACATGGTATCCCACAACCTTTCATTCATGCTTCTACTGGAATATTACATATTACATTTGCTTACTCACCCACTCCACTACTACAATTAATAGCAACTTATACTTATTAGGCCAGGAACTAGGTGAAATATTTTTAATGTATTTTTTTAATCCTCACAACAATCCCATGAGTTATTTTTCTTACTTTCTAGATGAAGAACCTGAGATTTAGAGTTAAGTAACTTGCTTAAGAACACACAACTATGAAGTTATAAACGAATTCAAACCGAGATTTGTGGGACTTGAAAACCCACTTTTAAAAACACTGGATCACTATTTATGGTTGCCACAGATGTTCTTTACTCATTTGTCTTCTCAGCTCTTAGCAGAGAGCTGACATATGACTCAAAAATTAATGTTAAACAAGTGAATGTAACTTTCATTCTACATGCCTGTGTCCAAAAGTAGGGACTGCTGTATTTCTATCCCTGTAGATACTTTCACCCCGTCTGGAAGTCAAGAGACCAATGAAGTGTACGGGAGGGAGCCTAAGTACCTAATTTGAATGGTGGCTCCTTTATTTCATGGATTCAATCGAGTGTGGTGAAAGCTGAAAACATTCTTTTCCCAACAAAATAAGACACAAATAAAGTTGGCTGCATGTGAAGATGAGGGCTCTGATACAGCAAGTGTGTAGGTGGGGCTGTGTTCTCCCCGTAGGTAGTTTCAAAGGGTCAACAAGAGTCACAGTCTATCAGACAAAGATATAGGGTCAAACCTGTGGAGATCATTCCATCTGACCCTATCGTGGCGTAGACTGAGGCCCAGACAAGGGAAGGGACCAGCTTGAAGCTATACAGAGAAAGGTGAGCCAAAACTAGAAACCTGGAATCGGGACCCTGCCCTGCGCAGTTTTTCATCGCCTATCCAAAAAGGACCTAGCCTGTCATCTCTAAACCGATGGCCTTGTTCGGGAAGCTCGGACTACCGGTTTCTTTCGTCGGACCCTTAGGCTTGGATCCTCCACTCACTGGCCTAGTTAGTCCCACCTCCTCAAGACTCAGGACCTGGGGAAGAACCGTCGTCCTTTGCGGTTCGACTGTTTCTGCAAGATCTCCTCTTTCTCGGTGCGCTCTCCCCGTTCTCGTGGGGGCGGTACCTGATACCTCCTCCTTCGAAACCTGAGCCCACACCCCCACGCCCCCGTCGCGGTTCATTCCTCATTAGACCCAAACACCACTTCCTTTGGCAGGGGGCCGTCCTTCCGGTTCGGCTCCTTTCTAATTGGCTGACTGAGACGCTCCTCAGGGACTCCGCCACTCAGAGGACGCCCCAGTGGCCGCTCTACGCTGTCCCCGGGCTGTGTTCTCGCTGTTTCGGCTGCAGGTTCTCTATGGTGCCGCCGACATGTGGCGCCTCCCGGGACTACTGGGCCGAGGTACGGGGCTTCCGAGCCGTGTCCGCAGGCAGCCGAAACTTCGGACCAGAGTTGGGGGCGGACTCAAGGATAGAGCCAAACCGTTAGTGGGAGGGGTGAGAGCTGAGGAAAGAAAGGTCCTGAGGGGGCAGGGCTACAGCTTAGAGGACCGTTTGGAATTGAGTTGTGGGTGGGGGTAATGGGAAAAGGGCGGAGTTTAGCTCCAAGGAGAAGTCGGAAAGGGGAGGAGTCAAATGTCAGGTGGTGGTAGGCGGAGCCAGTGAAAGAGTGGAGTAGGCGGAGCCAGTGCAGAGTGAGGGTTTTAGAGACGAAGCCCTCCGGGTAGTGGGTGGGAGTATGAGTATAAATGCCTGATCAGTTTTGATCAGTGGTTGTCAACCCTAGCAGCACATCACATCACCTGGGGAGCTTTTTCAAAATGTAAATGTGCAACACTGAGCGATCCTGGTTTATTGGTTCTGGAATGGTACCCTTGAATCTGTTACTTGGCAAGAGATCTCCAGGGGTTTTCCACAGTCTTGCTTCAGGACCACTGCAGAGGCAATGACTAGTGATTCCTGCCTTCCTGGGACTGGGACATGGAGGGAGATTGTTGGGGTTACCATTGCCTCAGTGCTGTCCCTTGTCAAGGCAACTAATCCTTGTTTCTGCACAGCTCTTCACTGTCTGCCTGGACCTGCCCTCCCCAGGGTGACTTGCAGATCTACCAGTCCAGATGTGCTTCAGGGTACCTCCTCCACCATGCTCGTCCCTGTGCCTAGCCTTGACAGGTGAGACACTGCCATACCATCTCCCATCTCCTCCCCTGGCCTCTCTCTGCCCTATAGGCAGAACTTAAGAGCCTCTGTTACATTTGTCTAGGTCAGGCCCCCATGGCCCTGGCCCAGGCCCAGGTACAAGGGGAGGACCAAGGTCCCATGGATGGAAGGATGCCTTTCAATGGATGTCTGCCCGTGTCTCCCCAAATACCCTGTGGGATGCCATATCATGGGTAAGGTATCTGCAGTCCTGTCCTTGACCTTCAGTGTGGATGTGAATGATCCTACATGGAAGTGTGGCCTAGAAACAAGAGCTAGGGCATCAGTGGGACCAAAACTCAAAATTTGAGTACCCCATGACAAAATCAGGGAAATCTGATACTGCTGCTCTCTTCCCCTCCCCCGTAAATTAACTTTCTTTTCATTTAATAAACATGTGTTTAACAACTTTGAACCAGGCATTTTTAGGTACTAGGGACATAGCAGAGAATAAGGTAGATATGATACCTGACTTCTTGGCACTTATAATAAATAATAATAACTCACATTTCTTAATATAAATTATTATTTATGAAGTATCTTATTTAATCCTTAAATAAATCTTGCAAAGGAAATATAATCCTCATTTTATAGTTGAGAAAACTGAGGGTCTGGAAAGTTAGGTGACATGCTTACAGTCACACAATTATTAAGTGAAGAAGCCAGGTTTTACTGTGGAGCCATGCTGTTAGCTGCCATGGTGTATAGCTTGTTTGCTGCACCTAGTATGGTTTGTAAAAATACCTAGTACAGAGCCTGGCCCATGGTAGTTACTCAGTAAATATTTGTTGACTCTGAATCTGTAAGACCAGAGGCTCAGTAGCAAACGCTGAAGTCTGTCAAGGCAGAATCTGTGCCTTCTAGGTTCTGTTCATGAGGTAGTCTGAATAGAGTTGACACATCACTGTCATGTCAGTACAGTCTGTGCCTGCACGTTCATGACATGTACTTTGGGCAAGGGACTTGCCCCCTCTGAGCCTCAGGTTTCTCATCTGTAAATTGTTGTCACAGCATAGCTGGGCCCACTCTAAATGACAGAGGCCTCTCTCTGGGGAGCTCTGGGCTAGGAGCAATTCACATAACATAGCGTGGAGAGGGGAACATTTCCACATTTTGCTAAAGAAGATCTGAGTCCCACAGTGAGTTCTGTTTTGAACTGGATCTGGATCCCAGGGGTCCCAGTGTCATTCCTCTGCTCTGTCACTACCACCTATGTGCAAGACCTGTGACTATGCCGTCCCCAATGCTGGGGTTGCTCAGCTTTGCTCCTCACAAGGCGGGCACCTTCTCTTCCTTCTGGACTCAGCTCACACATTGCCCCACAGAGAATCTTTCCCTGATTCCCTATCATGTCAGCCCTCCCTCTTATGTTCTGTGTAAACCCCTGTTTTATTTCCTTTGTGGCATTTAACATAATTTAAAATTACTGTATTTTTGTCTATGCATTTGGCTTTTGTCTGTCTCCCTCAATGCAAGATATAAACTCCATGAAGGCAGAAACTCTATCTTGTTTTCCATTGTCAACAACAAATAAGGGCAAACCAAGCAGTCACGTGGATAAGAGTTAGCTAAGGTCTTCCACAAACCTGTAGAGAAGACACCCCTTCAGCATTAGCAGTGCTACACTGGTAAATGTGTACATGATGGGTTGACTTGCAGGGGGTGGGGGGGAAGGTGGGGTTGTGCCAGACTGGAGTAAGAGAGTGAGCCTGGTGGGGAAGCTTCACCTGTTGTATTTGTGACCAAGCCGCAGCTTACCACATTATCTTTTGCTTGCTTTAGCCTTTGTTTATTCAATCACTTGCTCAGGCTTTCATTCAACATGTATTTATTAGGCCCCCACTAACGAATATTACCCTCTGCTAAGCACTGGGGTACATTGGTGAGCAAAACAAACATGGTTCCTGCTCTTGTGGTGCTTAGGGTGACAAGAGAGACAGACCTTAGATGAATGATGATATTTAAGTTTCAGTGTGGTGAGGGTTCCAGGAAGTTCAGGTACTTTGAGAGTATATAGTGGGGAAGCTGCCCCAGCCAGGACTGAGGAAAGGCTTCCTGGGCCAGTGAGGTTTGAGCTGAGAGCTGAAGGCTGAGTTTGAAAGGGTTGCCTGGTAAGAGGCCCATGTCGCTGATGTGCTGTCTTTCCCAGGGCACTCTGGCTGTGCTGGCCCTGCAGCTGGCGAGGCAGCTACACTTCCAGGCATCCCTGCCAGGAGCACCTTGGCAAGCGGAGTACTGCTCTTGGTGCAGTTCCCTGCACCGTTTCCTGTCATCTCCCTCATGGCATCCGCACTCCTGTGAGTTCTCAGTCTTGGGGGCAGGAGGGCTGGATTGGGAGTTTCTGTGGGCCAGGAAGCATCTCTGGACACACCTCAGGAAAAGAACCATCAGCAGCTCCTTGCCTTTCCTAACTGAAGTCAGAGGAAAGAGAATATGGGGAAATTCTATCCACCCAGTGCCTGGGCCACACCCGCCCCCCATGCCTTTCCACATCCTCCTGTCATCTCCCAGGGAGGCAGCCCCACAGGGATGGAGTCCACTTTAGATCCAAAGTGTGGCTTCTTGCCAGCTCCTCAGCCAGTTAGCTCGTTCTCTGGCCACTCATTAATAAATGAATCTTAACTGAGTACTTACTATGTACCTTGGTGCAGAGGCAGTGTGCCCTGGTGGTTAAGGCTCTGGGATCAGATTGCCTGAGTTCAAGCCCCAGAGCTGTTGCATACTAGTTTGGTATCTCTAGGCAAGTCACTTAACTTCCCTGTGCCTCAGTTTCCTCATCTGTAGTAATAATAGGACTCACCTCATAGGGTAGTTGGGAGGACTACATGAGTTAACACATGGTGAGGACTTAGGACAGTGACCAGCACATAGTAAGTGCTCAGTAAATATTAGTTCTTCTTTTTATGATTATGATCATTATCAGTGTTACCACATAAGTGTTAGGTGTTGGTGCTGTTACAGTGAATAAGGTATGTTGTTGCAGTGGAAGAATTCACGCTACGGAGCAATAGGGTGCACTTGTGCTCAGGACAGGAGATTAGCCAAAGGCCAGCTCTAGGCTTGTGGAGAGAAGCCAGCAAAGGAAATGGAGCAGGAAGAGTGCAAAAGAGATATTATGGAAGTTTCAGAATTCCTCCTGTAGTCTCCATAGCCTCAGGGACATCTGTCAAACCAGAGCTAGCTGAACTCACCCTTTTTATCTGACCATTCTTGCTGGCTCTTTTTAGCACTGCATTGCCATGTTCTCCCCAGCCTTGAGGGCCCAGCTACCAGGAACACTGGCCCCAGGGAACCCAGCCTGGGTCAGGAAGGGCCCTCAGCTCAGCCCAAGAGCCTTTCCTCACATAGCTCCTTGAGAGCAACTGGTCTTCAGGAGCCCTCTGAGGAAGGTAAGTCATCATCTAGAATCAGGTGAAAGTTGGGTGGGGTGGGGGAGGGCGAGAAAGAATTAGGCAGATAGACATTTGTAACTATGACTTCCAAGGCAAGGAAATTGTCATTCCTGTGAGGCCCCATGATTTCTGGGGCCATTCAGGGTTACACTGGTTCCTAGGGTTGGATGGAGGGGCTGGGTGGACTGAGACAGTAGGAGACCAGGAGATGTAACACCTTTCTCTTTTGCCCTGGCTGGGTATTGGCCATTTCTCCTTGCAGATCCCAGGGACAGTGGCTTTGAATTCCGAACAAGGCCATTCCAGCCTCAGACTACTGAGGAAAAACAGGTATTGTTCAGATTTGACCATTTGGATGGTCATAAAATTCCCCTAAGCAGGTGGCGATCCCTATGAACCATCCCTTGATAAGTCTTCATATTTCTTCCCCAGGAACAAGATAAATCAAAAACTCTTTCCCTCGAGGAGGCGGTGACTTCCATTCAGCAGCTGTTCCAGCTCAGTGTTTCCATTGCTTTCAACTTCCTGGGTAACCGGGTGGGCACTGCCTCAGGACGAGTGGATGGGAAAATGGGAAGGATAGGAGATGGGTCAAATAGAGTCAGGGTCAGGAGTGGTTTAAACAAGAGAGAGTGTATTTTATCCCACATAGGTAGACCAACTCTGACATGGTGGCTCAGTGGTTTCAGGGATCCATTCTCTTCCAAACTTGTTCCACTATTCTTAAAACTGGTTCCTATCTCAAGTTCCAGATTGGTTATTCCAGCTCCTATTCTCATACCTACATTCCAACCAGCTGGAAGGGAGAAGATGAGGAAACCAAAGGACCACTCCTTCCATTTAAGGATATGGCCTAGTAGTTACACAAATCAGGTTCACAATGTAGGCATATGGCTACACGCAGTTGCAGAGGAGACTTGGAAATGTAATCTTTCAGTGAATGACCATATGCTTACCTGAAAATTCTATTACTATGTAAGAAGGGGAAAATAGATCTTGGAGGACAACTACATTCTCTGCCATACTCACCTGCTCCTGAGGTTTGGAGCAGGCCATCAGGTACACGAATGGGAGCCTCTTACCCACATCTGGAGACTCCAGATTCCCCTTCCCCCATTTTTCCCAGGCTCTGTAGTACTTGCTTTAAGTTTCACGCCTTCTAATGGAAGGCCCAGAATCCCAGCAGCATCTGTTGGGGTCCAGAGGGCAGGTGGGTGAGAAGCTGGGATTCACTCAATGAAAACTTATCAAGAATTTACATTTTGCTAGGCTTTGTTTTAGGTGCTGGGTATACAGTGATTCACAGGACAAAGTCCTGCCTCTCATGGATCTGACATGTGAGTTGAAGGAAAGAAAAACAAATTGACAAACAAAGAGAATTTCAGATGGTAGTAAATGTTATGGAGAAAATCAAACAGAATAACGTTAGTTGCTGGGCAAGGAGCAACTACTGATTTGGATGGCCTTCGCAGAAGAGAAGATCCTTGTGTTAAGATATGACTGACAGGAGCAAGTTTTGTGACCATCTGGAGAAAGAGCTTTCCCAGGAGAGGAAACAGCAAGCACAAAGGTCCTGAGGCAGGATTGACATTTTTTTAAAATTAATTTTTGCATTTTTTAAAAAATACCCAAAAACACCAAACACAAACATTCTTTTAATCATTCCGTTCTACATATATAATCAGTAAGTCACAATATCATCACATAGTTGCATATTCATCATCATGATCATTTCTTGGAATATTTGCATCTATTCAGAAGAAGAAATAAAAAAAAAAACAGAAAAAAATTCATACATACCATACCCCCACCCCTCCCCCTCACCGATCACCAGCATTTCAACCTAAATTTATTTTAACATTTGTTCCCCCTATTATTCATCTTTATTCCATATGTTTTACTCATCTGTTGATAAGGTAGATAAAAGGAGTATCAGACACAAGGTTTTCACAATCACACAGTCACATTGTGAAAGCTATATCATACAGTCATCTTCAAGAAACATGGCTACTGGAACACAGCTCTACATTTTCAGGCAGTTCCCTCCAGCCTCTCCACTACATCTGGACTTTCAAGGTGATGTCTGTTTAATGCGTAAGAATAACCTCCAGGATAACCTCTCGACTCTGGAATCTCTCAGCCATTGACACTTTATTTTGTCTCATTTCACTCTTTCTCCTTTTGGTTGAGAAGGTTTTCTCCATCTCCTGATGCTGAGTCTCTGCTCATTCTAGGGGTTTTCTCAACAGGATTAAATTTTGCTTGTTAAAGGAATATAAGAAAGGTAAGGGTAGTTGGAGCTTAGAGATCACAGGGTGAATGGAAGAAATGAAACTATTAAAGAAGCAGGCAAGAGCCATATCAGGTGAGGCCTATGATCCGAGATAAAGAAAATATGAATTTTCTTGGAGATGGGAAGCCATTAGACGGTTTTAAGCTGGAGCAGGGAAGAGGGCAGTCAATGATCTGATTTACTTTTTCAAAGACCTGTGGGGCTGCTATGTAGACGTATTGTAAGAATGCCAGAGGAACATTGGAGATGTATATGAAAGTTCTTTGGGTGAAGAGGTACTGCCTGGGGTGTCTTCTGCCTCCACTGTCAGGCCTTCACAACCTATTTCTGCTCAAGAACTTTCAGACCACACTCAGGCTTTAAAGACGTTCTTGGCGCTAACTTACCATATCAAGCCTTTCAATATGAACTAAACTGAGCCAGCTGAGAATGAGTGGAGGGACAGATGTGTTAGCTCAGAGGCCCTGGGTGGGGAGAGGAAAGAATGACACAGCAGAGGGGCCTTCTGGGCTTACCGACCTAGGGCCTTACAAAGGTCCATGGAGGAGATGGGTGAAGAAGCTCATGTGGGTCCCACACTTTTGCCTTCATTGTGACCCAGGGGGGAGGGGGAGGGCTTTCCTGTGAATACTGGGGATTAGAAGTTTCAGAGTATACAGTGTGAAAAGCGGAAGCAGCAAGAGCCTTTTGGAGAAGTTGAGGGCAGCTTCTGATCACCCAAGCCATGTGAAAGAAGCTATCCTGCTAGTACCATGCTAGTGTGGCATGAAAGGGCAGAAGCAGCAGGAGGCTGTTCAGTGAAGCTAAGGGTGGCTCTTATCATCCAAACATTGTAGAGGTGCAGGCCTTGCTAGTTGGGCTTATGCTGGGGCGTTCACTCAAAAGGGGGAACTTATGACTAGGCCAGGCAAAGCACCAAGTATTTCTTTTATGCCATTACAAGGAGAAGCAGGGAGACTGGGTAGGAGCTGTTACTAAGCAAAATGCAATGATGACTTGATTTAGGGTAGAGACAGAGGAAACTGAGAAGAGTAGGTGGATCACATGTTGATGGAGCCATGTGGGGCATGGGGATGCAGTGAGATCTTTGCCTTCTGGAGTCTTCTCCCCAAGGACAGCAGGCCCTTTGAGCACAGCGAGTTTTCAGCCAGCCGGGAGGTGACTTTAATTCACTGCTGGCTATATTGAACCTGGCTTCCACCTCATTAGCTTTTTTGATTTTGATGGGCATGCAGTCTCTTCTGAGAATTTTCTTGCCCATTCCTTCATTCATATATTCATTTATTCAGCAAGTGCTAGGCGCTGTGGCAAAATACAAAAGGAGCATAAGCTATAATCATATTTTGCATTTGTATAGTGCTTTCACTCTGCAATGTTATTTCTTCCACATTCTTTTTTCTGCTTCTCCCTCCAGGATTTTATAGTCTAATTGAGGAGACAAGGCTTGTACCCTTGAAACAGTTTAGTTCATAGGAAAAGGCTTGATATAGTAAATTAGTGCCAAGAACATCTTTAAATCCTGAGTGTGGTCTGAAGGTTCTTGAGCAGAAATAGGTTGTGAAGGCCTGACAGTGGAAGCAGAAGAAGATATCGCAGGCAGCAAAAACCACTTGAACAGAATTGGCCGTCCCCTGCTTCTTTCCTGTTTTCCTTTTTGTTTGGGTAGTGTAAAAGAGTATAGGCTTTGGAGTAGAATATACCTGAGTTTAGGTTTCAGCTGTCTTATATCACCTCTCATTTTCTCTGTAAAAGTGACTAACAGTATCACCTGTATCACGGTATGTTGGTGGCGAACAGTCAAAACCCACTCTGGCCAACTTAAACAAAAAAGGAATCTGTTGACCTGCTACACTTCAGGACAGGAGTCAGGGAAGCTCCAGAGACTCGGGGGCAGCACAGTGCCTTCAGGGTACTGCTGTCAGAATAAACTTGCACAAATCATGTTATATCCTTGTTCCTGCCAGATTCAGATTCAGATTCCTGGGAGAGAGTCTCATTGGTTGGGAAAGTATAGGAACACTGACTGACAGCAGTGGGGGGAGAGGTCGTCATTCTCAAAAGGCATCCAGGATGCTGTTACCAAAAGGAGGAATGGATTCTAGGAGCAGAACCCGCTGAGGTTGATGGTACACCAGTGAAATGTTTGGGGCGTGGAAATACATGCAAAGTATCTAGTATCAGATGAGCCTGTGGGCATCTGGCAGAGGGTATGGGAAAGTTCAGAGGGAAGCTGTGTTTGTGCCCTGTACTTTCTTCCAGGGACAGAGAATATGAAGAGTGGTAACTACACAGCAGCCTTTTCTTACTTCCAGAAAGCCGCAGACCGTGGCTACAGCAAAGCACAGTACAATGTGGGCTTGTGTCACGAGCATGGCAGAGGCACCCCCAGAGACCTCAGCAAGGTAGTGCCCCTCCACCCCTGCTCCAGGGCATCCCCTTTGTTTCCCAGAGTGGGCTCCAGAAGCAAACAGTGGATGAGGCTTGGGGAAGATCCAGATTCTCTCTCCCACTTGGTTTCACCTCAGCAGCCAGGGAAAAAGAAGAAGGAGCTATTAACTTCTAGGTATTTAGGCTTAAAACTCAGGGAGGGCAAGGGACCTTGTCTTCCTTATTTGTATCTGTATCCTCAGTGCCAAGAACAGCACCTTGATGAATAGATTAATTAATATCTTTAAAAAAATAGAATAAATACACAAGGATTTTTATGTATAAGAATGTATTTCTTAGGATTCTATTTAATGCCAAAAAGAAAAGGGAGGCAACTTAAAATTCCTTCAATAGAAAATTGTTTACATCTATATGGTCCTTAAAAATGATGTGCTAGATCTACATTTATTGGCAGGGAAAGATATTTTTGGTGTATGGTTAAGTGGAAAAAAAAAAGTATAGTGTGATCTAATCCTTCATATACACATACATATTTTTATTTGTGTGTATGTTCGTGTGTGTGTGTATATACAGATAAATGTGGGAAGAAATTTGCAAAACTAAAATGTTAACAGGGTGATCTTTAGGAGCAGGATTTCTTGGTTTTTAATACTTCTATTTTAGGCTTATCTGTTTTGTTTTAATTTTTGCCTTATCTGTATTTTCTGACTTATCTATAATTATGTGCTTCTTGATTAAAATATTTTAAAAATATTCACTCAAAGCAAAAGGCAGCTAATAAAGTTAGTAGTTGACTGGGTGTTTCGCCTTTGCCCCAGGCAGCCCTTTATTACCAGTTGGCTGCCAGCCAGGGCCACAGCCTGGCTCAGTACCGCTATGCCAGGTGTCTCCTGCAAGCCGCGGCCTCCCTGTGGGACCCCGAGCGGCAGAGGGCAGTGTCCATGCTGAAGCAGGCTGCAGACTCAGGCTTGAAAGAGGTAGGTGCCATTGGTGGGGTCTGTCCCAGGTGACTGAGGCATCTTGGGCCTGGCAGTGACCAAGATACTCTTTTTCCTTCTTCCCTGACCACAGGCTCAAGCTTTCCTTGGGGTACTTTTCACCAAAGAGCCATACCTGGATGAGCAGAGTGCTGTGAAATATCTTTGGCTTGCGGCTAACAATGGGGTATGAAGTCTCTGGTATCCAGACATGTTAGGGATTGTGTCTGATAAGAGCAGGGGTTTTGAAACTAGTGTTAGTTATCCTGTGCATTCGAGACCTTTTGATAGCAAACCTTAGCCCTTGCTTGCATGGGCCAGTGGTGTGCTGGAGCTTGCTTACTTCAGCCTGGGAGAGCTGTTGGGGTCTTAAAATCAGCCATTGTTTGCGTATTTGCACCACAGAAATTGGTAGATGCTGCAAAGCAGGGCTTTTTTCCCTGTGAGAGCCAGTTGTTAAAATCTGACAGCACGCTATTGGGCTAGTCACTTCTTGATCTAAACTGTTTCCTCATCTCTAAAATCAGGATAATCATGCTTTCCTTACCTGCCTACTGCTACACAAGGTTGTTGTGAGGATCAAAATCTAACGTAATAGATGTGAAAGCCCTTTGTAAACTGTATCAGTACAAGGTACATCATCACAAGTGATGTAGTCTAGGGGAGTCAGAACAGACACGAGCCGAAGGCACTGAGCACTTCTGGGGAGGAAACGTCTGATGGTCTGTGAACTAGGAGCATTGGCATTCAGGTGGCATGTCCCAAAGATTGTTGTTCCACAGAGCCTTAGTTCCATGGGATGTTTAGAAGTAAGATGAGAAAAACAATGGTCAGTTGGGTTTGGGAAAAACTGGATTAAACAGAGTTAAGCAACTTTCTTTGATGCAGGAAGTCTCTCAGCTTTATATCACTGTGAATCGTTGAGAAGGGGAATCTGTGGTTTGTTTTATTACACAAGTGTGTTTGACCAGCATATTTTATTAGTTGCATCTCAAAGGACCAGGAGTATGGGGTTAAAGTGATGTGTATGAACTATAATTTTCCTGCTTAGGGGGCTGTTGCTTCTCTTTGTTTTCTGGCCAACGCATGGATTGCTTCCTTATACTTGGTCGTCAGAATATTTTTCCCTTTATACTCTAATGGTGCTGAAAATGTCTGTAGTAATCAGAATGGGGCTCATGTCACAAATCCAGTACCCATTGCGGTACCTGCTTTTCCTCTGAAAGAGCCCCACAGAGCCTTCCTCAGGTATGTGGGTCTGCACGCCCAGGTGCGAGGTGAGCCCAGGGCCCAATGGACGGTAGTTGGATGGTGTGTTGGGAGAAGTGCATGATGGGATGCCTGCCACCCTTTATGTGACACTGTGTGGGGTTACAGCCGTGAGTCCACCATGGTATTGCATGACTTTGGCCTGCATTTCACCAAAGTGAGGGCAGAACATGGAGGCAACTCCAAAGGATTTTCTGTGGAAGGTAGAAAAGAAATGAAACTGTGGTTGGGAGTCAACAGAGATATTGGTTTGATTTTTCTAAGGCAGGAGATTGAGTATAATGAAAATATTCCAGTAGAGAGGGAGAGAATGATGATGTGGAAAATTAAAGGGGTTAATAATGGCAGCAGCTGAAATTTATTGAACACTCAGAATGTGCCAGGCACTGATCTAAGTGCTTTTCATTTATTAAGACATTTAATCCCCATAACAGCCTAATAAGGTAGATGCTATTATTATACCCACTTTACAGATGAGGAAACTAAGGTCCAGAGATGGAGAGTAACAGGCCTGAGATTACACACCTGGTAAATGGGGAAGTCAAGATTGGAACCCAGGCAGAATGGCTGTACAAGAGTGGGCACCTAACTCCTTCCTGGTACTGCCTCCCATGGAAGTATGTTCTCAGTGTGAGGCAGGAGGACGCAAAGCTTTGGGCAGGGGGATTAGCCTTTGTAAGGAAGAAGAAACACTTTCTGTGTAATTTACTTTCAGCCCCTGTGCAGAGGTTCAGGGAAGCCTACTCTTCCCTTTAGAAAGTTTACTCTTCTCCTTTGCCTCCTTGCTCTTTCAGGATAATGTGGGAGCCTGAGTCTCTGCTGTCTGTCCCATAGTTGGGCTGGGTAATTCCTGCAGCCTTCACTTCTGCACTGGCCTCGGCACACTGCTCTAGCTGGAACCTTCTTGTGTAGATAGATCCCTGTCTCCTTTGTGTTGGACAAGCTCTGGGTTTCTGACTTTTCATAATTGAGATCCCTTGGGACAAAGCTGGTTCTTGACCCTGCATGGATGAAGCCCCAGCTTGTCTGACTGCTACCCCTTCCTCCTGCCTAGCATTTCAGTTCAATCCTGCATGTGCATATCTGTGTGTCTGTCCATTTTTTTCCTTAGGATTCACAGAGCAGGTACCACTTGGGAATTTGCTATGAGAAAGGCCTTGGTGTGCAGAGAAATCTGGGAGAGGCTGTGAGATGTTACCAGCAGTCAGCAGCTCTGGGGAATGAGCTTGCAAAGAAGAGGCTAAAGATCCTCTTCAAAAATACTTCAGGTACAGATGCAAGTCAGAGCCAACAGGGCCCCTCCCTCCGCCCCCCTGAGCTCTTTACCCTGTGATAGAGAAGGTGATGGCATTAGTCCCTGGTTTCCTTGTCATTTTCTACCCCAGTGGTGGTTAAGAACATGACTTTGGGAGTCAGAAGCACCTGAGTTTTTTATTTTCACACCTGAGTTTTAACCCCAACTCTTACTGAACTTGGACTCCATGTCTTTGGATCTCTGTCTTCACCTCTAGAAACGAGAGTAACAGTAATTCCTAAACTCACTGGGTTGTTGAAAGGATTAAATAAGATACCTGTAAAAGGCTTAGCACTGCCTGGCCCCTAGTAGGTATTGAAGACATGGTAGCTGCTCTTATAATTTTTTAGGTGAGACAGTATCCTAAGGTGGCCTCAGTGCTCTGAATTGCTTTCTGGGGCTTTGAGAGCCCAGCTGAGTCATGAGTCATTAGGTTTGGGCTGGACCTACAACGTCACGGGGAACCAAGTCCTTTATGAAGTCTTTGCTCCAAGATGGGAATCCAAGAATACCACTTGAGTAAGAGTTGCTTTCACCTGTTCTTGCAGCTCTGGGGACCAGCGACCTGGCAGTTACAGGATTGAAGTCCTTCTCCAGTCCCTCCCTTCACAATCTTAATACCCTGCTGGCAGGAGCCTCACACCTCTCACACTCCTTGAGCACAGGGAACCTTGGGTACCTCTGCAGAAGTGGACATCTCAGACCCAGCTCTGGAGCCCCCAGCAGAGCTGGCCCCCAGCACTCATTCTCCTTGGAGAGGAGTCTCGTAAGACTGGGATTTGGCTAAGGTGAGATAAAACATAGACAGTGGTACCTCTAAGGGACCAGGAGACTGGGGGGTTAGATGACATAAAAAATAGGGTGTCAGTATCCCTGTCCAGGGCGGAAATCCCAATGGGAGCTCAGAATCCCAGGCAGTTTCAAGTGCATGGCTAATAAGTAACTTTGACCTTTTCCCCAATTGGTGGCCTCACAGATGAGCAATGGATACACATGCAGTTATTTCTGTTGTGTGCATAAAAAGGACTATTCAGTGATCCATGAAAAACCCTACTGAAGGGTACAGAGACCATGGTCCTTTCCTTAGCCTTTGTCTTTGAGCACATCGCTTACTTTCCCCTTCCCCTGCCTCAGTTTCCTCAGAGTTAGACTACATCATTGTCAAAGTCTGATTTGTGTGCCATTAGTGGTTCATAAGAGGATTTTAGGTAGTATACAAATTAATAATTTTATGTTAGCGCTTATATATTTATAAATAATATAAAAGTATGATTAGTCTGC
Organism: Tamandua tetradactyla; assembly: GCF_023851605.1. Classification (NCBI taxonomy): domain Eukaryota; kingdom Metazoa; phylum Chordata; class Mammalia; order Pilosa; family Myrmecophagidae; genus Tamandua; species Tamandua tetradactyla. The sequence continues at coordinate 22,046,361 of NC_135346.1, forward strand.
TGAGCTGTAGTTGCACATATTTGTGTAAGAAGAAGCTAACTTAAAAAAAAAAGTGAATCAATTTAAAGAAATGCATTGGGTAATAGGGAGACAGCGGTCATGAGGATGAATGGCTAAAATGCGGGAAACCCTAAATCAGGTATCCCTGAGCCAAGCACCGACATTCACATTTGTTCATCCCCAAAGGCTTTGTGCTCGTTTCATTTCACCTTTGATTTGGCAGGAAGGAGTGTCTTGCCCAAATGCTTAGATGTGTCTGCTTGGCTTTGTCGGACCTTCTCACTTCAGTCCCAAAGATGAAGTGTATGGTTTTTCAAAGAGATATTTCAACTTGGATCCCAAAGAAGAGGCCGTTTATCCACCCACCTCCCCAAAGAGCCTTAAGCACCTGACCCAGTGCAGTGAGGAAGAGGAAAGTGTGTGGAGACCCAGGCTCTGCTCCTGGCTCGGCCACTCGCCTGGCCATGTCACCTTGAAGCACTGACCTGCACTGTTTCCTCGGTTGTACCGAAGAGCAGTGGCATCTGCTGCCCTACCTTACACTGAGGCCATCTCAGCATGCCACTGCGGAAAGGACCTTGGCACTCACCTGGGTCCCAGGGCTTGGTGAGCCGCCAGGCCAGGCTGAGGACTTGGGCCTCCTGTGATTTTATGTGGATGCTCTAGGTCAACTATTATCACCCTACCAATGTGAGTGTAAACTGACCACCTGGGTGGGTGTAAATTGACCACCTGGAGTCTTGGAGGAGGACACTGTAGATTTTGAGGTCCTCGTTTGAGAAGGGTATGCCAGAACTGCAAGGGCATTTAATAAACGGATATTGGATTATTTCATCTCTCTTGCCCTTGAGTGTGTTGGGAGAGCCAGGGAGATGGGCAGGAGAAGCTGAAAGCTGAGGCTCCAGCCTCATCTCTAAAACTCTCCATTAACCAATTTAAAGGGTCTTAAAAGCTTCTCAGAGAGAGACTCAGAAAAAAATGATTTCTGAGTCAACGCTAATGACTCCAATTACTGAATTTGTGAATAGCTGTTCCCTGGTTTCTGGATGTTAGCCCAAGTTCAATAGCATGGATGGGGCTTAGGGTCGGGGGTGGGAGCGCTGAAGGCCAAACCCGCTGGTGCCTGTTCAAATGGAAGGGACCACCCAGCTTGGCCACTTCAAAGGTGGGAGGACTTGAGGGGGGAAAAATTCTCCACATTTCCCTCTCTACTGTCCACCCTACTGTTCTCTACCTCTACTGCCACACTTTCTGAGTGTTGTCCCCTCACCGTGATAGCCCTAAGCTTTCTCCAGATTCAGTATCTGCCCTGTCTCCTGCTCTTCTTCTGCAGCTACCCTGCACACTGGCCTCACCCCCACTGGATGCATCCCACATCTGCCTCCACAGATAGCACTCCTGGGAACAGGGCCTTGTCTTTGTGTTTCAGTACCCCAGCACTTAGCGTCGTGGTTTTTAAGCTGTGTAGTGCACTAATCTCTGCAAAAAAAAAAGATTCTGTGGTCAAATAAGTTTGGGAAACGCTGCACTAGAGGTTCCCTTTTTATAGATTCACAATGCACATCAGCATAGTCAAGGTTCCAAGAAGTCCTACGGTAAAGAACTTGGTTAACTCAATGTTTCCCTCACTGAGTTGAGCACAGATTGTTGACCTTCCGTTTGGGAGGTTCTGTGTGAAATGTCACCTCCCACCTTTCCCAGGTAGTCCCACTCACAGCCTCCTACCCTCCTTTTGTCATGTTGGGTTCTCTGATTGCAGCTTCCTCCTAACTGTGCCTGGGACCACGGGGCAGTTCAGATAGTCCGTGGTCACTGGGTGTCCTGGGCAATGCCCAGGTGCGGCTCTCCCTCCCCTTCAGTTGTCACAAGTTAAATTTTTTTTTTAACATGACATACAAACACGAACATTCTTACCATATGATCATTCCATTCTTGGTATATAATCAATAACACAAGTTAAATATTGATTCAGTTTGGATGTCAAAGGTAGGGGTGGGATATTTTTAAGCTGTGATTTTAAAGGAAGGGCCTCTTCTTGTGGAGAGGGAGGGATAGAAGAGTCGTGAGGGAGATGTCGTCAAGGGACCAGAAATCCATGGCTGTTCAGTCACTGCCGTCTTGAAGCATCCCAGGGGATGGCCTTCATCAGCAGACCTGGGAACTGCTGTGCTTTTGCCATTAAAATTCCGTTATTAATGACTCATCGTCAGTGCCCGGCGAGGAAACGTGGGAGGGACAGGGAGCGGCCTCCGTCAGCAGGGCCGTCCTGGGTCAGGATGCTTGGTGACCCAATGTTCGGGGTCTGGCGCCCTCAGCGACGAGACCTTTGTGCAAGGCTCTGCTGCCTCAGTTTCCTCATCCGGCAATACAGATTTCATGGAACCCTGACACTAGAGTAGAAACAAGGCTGTTTGGTTCATTGTATCTTTAGTGCATTAGTAATACAGACCTAGGCAGATTTGGATATTTAGTCAATGAGTGAGTGATTCTGTGCAGCTGCCCCCACTCCACCTAGTGCCTGGCACCAAGCCTACCCGGCTTCTGACTGGTCTTTAATTGCTGAATGAAGGAATGAGTGTATCTATACACCCTTCTCCCCACTGCTATTGGTCTAATTCTGGCCTTATAAGTATTCAGTACATTAAAAAATGTTTGTTGATTAAGTGTTTCTGATCATACCACCCTAACCCCCATAAACTGCCACACACATTACATTGCACCTGATACTTAATAGGGGTTAGAAAACACTGACTTATTTGGTATGTATATACTAAGTCTTGGACTAGGCCTGTACCAAGCCTTCTCCTTCCTGTCTTCCTTTTGGGATTTGTATTTTTCCAGAGTCCCAAGGGTAGTGGTTGCCATCTTACTCTTGTTTCAGCCACAGAAGTAGGGTCAGTGAGCTGCCAAGCTGAAATTGCGTGACAGGCAAGGAGGCTAGGTTGCCTGTCAAACTCTGAGCTGCCCCAGGCTCTGAGTGAGCACCGCATTGCACTCCTGCTGCTGGGGAATGGCTGATGATTGATTAAAAAAAAAGTTTCCCTCTTGCTTTCCAAATTAAGACGACATTTAACAGTGCTCACTGGCTTGGCTGCTCCCTCATTCTCTCAGGGGACAGAGTTTCCGTCTTGGTGGAAACAGTTTTGAGCATGCCCTCAAGTTTCAGTTTTGACTTCTTGACCAATGTCAAGAAGTTTCTGTAACCTTGCTGTTCAACACATTCAGTTCTGTAACCACAGCCACCATTTCGTCCCCACGTGTTACTGGGAAAGGGGCTGATATCAATGTGCTAGAAAGGGATTGCGTAGTGCAGGAGAGCAGCAAAGTGTAAGACCTGCACTTACATATGCACACCCCCACACTGATCACAGATGTGCTGGCTCAAAACAGGAACAGCTCTACCCATGAGAGCCCCAGGTTTCTGCAGGGGAGGCAGAGCTGAGTACTGACCTAAAGAATTGTTACAGCAGTGGTCCTTAATCTTATTTAGATCACTGACCTCTTTGGAACCTGATAAAAGTACTGCCTTTTCCCCCTAGAAAAATGCACATCCTCCCAGTTTTGCATGCAGTTCAGGAGGTTTATAGATCCTGAAGCCCAACCGCTACTCCAAGTTAAGAACGCTTGATACACAAGAGAAAACATCCTACTAAAAATCTCAGATCCAAATCTTAGCTCTGCCATATCGCCTTGGGCAAGTTGTTTAACTTTTCTGTCTTTCCATTTCCTTGGCTATAAAATGAAGAGTTGAAACAATGTTCAGACTCCTTATGATTAAAATTGCCCATATCTGTAGAGGTTTAAATAATGTCTTAGAGTAGCTGCATAACCTTTTATAAGTCACATGTTCCTTTGAGAGTTTGCTGAGAGCTGCGTGTCTTTTGCCTAAAAAAATAATGGTTAGACATAATGTTTTGCATATTCTTCAGGGCTACAGATTTTGAACTAGAGTGATTCAGTGATCTAGTGCGTACAATGACCCAGCTGCCATCCATGGCCCAGGCTTCTCCACCTGTTTCTTCCCATCACCACCCTCTGCCCCCTAACATCAGCTCTGCACTAAAAATCCACCTGTAGCTGGGGGCAGCATGTTCTACTCTAGTGTTGCCAGTCAGACTTTGCTTTTATATAATAGAACCATTTTTTTTCTAATGAAATCTTACATGGAACTCCAATATAAATAGAAGAGGCTCAGGGTAGAAGCACACATTTACCTGTTCATTCATTCATCTGCTCAACAAGCATTCATCAAGTGTCGACTTTGTGCCAGGTATTAGCTTGAACGAGCCAGAGACCCTACTGCTTGGTTCCCCCTTGGCCTTCCCACTGACCTGCAGAATCCCACAGCTCTGTAAACCAGCTTGAAAATCACAGCGCTTGTGAAGATATCACTTCGGCCTGGAGTTAGGTGATCAGAAACCCAGTTCTAGGTTTGCGTGATTTTTATTATGCCTAGTTGGGAGGATGACTGGCCCTTTCCATGGACCTAATTATTGAATTCCAAAAGAGGATAAAAGGAGGAGCACAGAGAAGAATTTCTTACCTTCAAAGTCCAGAACAGCTGTTGAGAAGCTAGCTGACTACTTGGAAATTTCCAGGAAAATTATAAGGCTGAGCTCTGGGAAAGTGTTTGCTATTTCTTCATTCACCCCCTCCCCTGGAAGGTTCTCTACTGTCAGTGTTGATTTCATAGACTGAGTTCATACACTGTCCTCTGGGGTCTAAATTCACAGGTCTGAACCTGCTGTGACAAAGATTTACCCACAAATGGTAGGCTGGGAAAAAAATGATTTCTGTACCTGAACGGCTACTCGTTGGGAGAAGGCAGGGACCTGCAGAGACCCAGGCCTGTGTCAGGTGGGATCAACGTCCCACTTATCTTGCACTTGGAAATTCACAGAAATGTGCAGGCCTGAGTGGCTTTGGAAATGTTCATTTCTAAAGGGTTTCCTATGGGGGGCTCAAGCAAGTCCACTGCTGGCAAGAGCCCACCTTTGGGGCCTTTTCCTTTCCTTGGCTGATAGTCTAGTGCCAAGGTCAAGAGCATAGGTTTTGGTGTTGAATAAACCTCGGTCCAAAACCTGGCTCTGCCTCTACTTCCTGTTTGATCTTGGTCAAGACACTCAAACTCTCCAGGCCTCATTTCCTTGTCTGAAATGGAGATAATAATACCTCCCTTCCAGGATTGTTGTAAAAATTAAATGAAATCATATTGTAAAGGCAGGTAGATGGCTTATGTAAGTGCTCTATAAATAGTAGCACTTTTCTTTGACCTAATTTTCCAGCTGAGAAGCAGATTGTTTGATAATGTAGCAATAGAGTTGTATGGTCAACAGTTTGCACGTCCACATTTGCTTACCTAACTTGGTTTACCAACTTCCCCCAGGCCTGTCCAGGCCCAGCACCACTCACTTAACAGTGATTGGATGACAAAGAACCCTCCCTTGGTTCCCTTCCCTCCTCCCTCTTGACAGGTACAAATAAGAAAATGAACCACTGCTTTTCCTTTATTAATAGGTCAGAGAGCATTGCTCAGGATCCTGCCCTCCCATCTTCCAGTATCCAACGAGGCTATCCTTTCTTGCTTGTGACACATCTTCAATCTGTGCTGCTAGAGGACTGACCCTTTGCTCTCTACTTGTGTTTTGCCAGCAAACACTTGTCTCAGCTGAAAACTGTTCTCGGTCCTCCAAAAAAAATCTATATGCAGAGCCACCACTAGCAAGGGAGCCTGGTTTGGTCAGACAGCCCTTTCTCTTAGGCCCCTGCCTCCTTTGCAGGGTTAGTGTTGGTCACCCTGAAGTTCTCAGGCCACTTCTGGTCATCGGGTTCAAAGATTTTAGAAACCTGCTCATGTCAGCTCCCAAACATCTCCCAGGGCCCCCAACGCCAGGATCCAGAGGTCCCCAAGGTGTGTTCACAGGCCCCTGCTGCTGCTGCTGCTGCCGGTCCTACCCTCGGCCCCCTTCTTTCCACCTGGGCCCCCCTGGGCTTCTGTGCCCAAGGTCCCGCTGGTGGCCAGGTCCAGACTGAGGGTCCTCCCACACACAGAGAGCCGCCGCAGCGCCTCGGAGGCGGCCTCCACGGGCACGCTGGAGCGCTGTGCCAGGAGCATCTCCAACAGCGAGCTCATCTCTGAGAGGAAGGTGCTGGCCAACCGCGAGCCCGTGGGGCTCAGCTCGGGCCCGGCCGCCTTGCCGAACGTCTGGAAGGTCCGCGGCTCCTCCGAGGTCGCGGCGTCCGGGGAGAACAGGTTGTCGCGGTAGTTGGTGGAGAGGGGCAAAGAGAGCCTGGCCATCCAGGCCGGGTCGGGGGCGCTCAGCCGGTCCAGGGCCAGGCCTGCAGGGCGAGGAAGGAGCACAGTGAGGGCAGGGCTGGGGGCAGGGCAAGGAGGGAAGGGAAATGGCAGGGGGACAGTCAGGGCCGACAGTGGGGGACAGGAAGGAAAGGGCTTGACAGACAGAGAAGCCTGGGGGCAGGAAGGCGGCTGGGAGGGTGAGCTGGGGGCTTGGGGAGGAGGCGGGAAGAGGTGGAAGGCCCAGCCTTCAAATTGGCCTGCTTCTACAGAATTTCCCAGTCCACGTGCCCCAGGGCTTTTATCCCCTCCAGGAGACGTCTCCCCTCAGGGCACCACTAGCTGAGAATGGAAAAATACTCTCCCCTCCCCCCCCCTTTTAAGCCAAGGCTGGAGTTCCTGGCTTGATGCTGCCTTCTGTTCATACCCATGATAATACTGATCACTTATTAAGTACTTACATGTCAAGCAACTTACATAAATTATCTCATTGGACCTTCACGCAAACCTTTGAGGTCAAGGGTATTACCCCCACTTTTTTATGGATGAAGAAACTGAAACTCAAAGAAGCTGTCCATGTGATCTGATCCCAGGTCTGATGACTTCAAAGCCTTCTGTGGCTGCACCACCCCACCTGCTCTCTGAAGAGCTGGCCCTTCCTTCCCTGGAAAGCTCCAGGGGCCCACCTGTGACCTCTGGAATTCCTGGGTCCCAGAAGCCCTGCTCTGTCACCACCTGGCCCCATGCCCGAACTCCTCCACAGCTTCACCTCTCAAGCTGCAGGCAGGATACCCTGGCGTCAGGCTGGGAAGGGGCTGGCTCCCTGAAGGCCGTCCCAGGAGAGGGATTGGGGAGTGTGAAGGCCACGTCAGCCTGGTGTTTGGGAAATGAAAAAACTGCCCTCTAGATCCCTAGTTCCTTCCCTTCCACAGAATGTTCTGTCTCCAGAACTAGCCCCAGAACCCAATTGTAAAATGGGCAAATGACTTGAATAGATATTTCTCTAGAGGAGATATATGGATGACCAATAAATACATGAAAAGGTACTCATTAGCCATTAGGGAACTGCAAATCAAAACCACAATGTGATGCTACTTCACACTCATTAGAATGGCTACTTTTAATGGAAAACAACAAGTGTTGTTGAGGCTGTGGAGAAATCGGAAGCCTATTTCTGTGGAAAACAGTTTGGTGGTTCCTCAGAAAGATAAGTGAAGTAGGTTCAAACCTACTTCAAGGTACATTACCAGACAAAGGCAGTGGATTCTCTGCCTAATGCTCTCAGGTGACCAATTCCTGAGACACCAGGGTTTCAAAGAGGGAGAGTTTTTTGCTAGACACAAAGCAGGACATAAGATGACCTATTGGCCCAAAATTCTCTCTCCAAACTGCAGTAATTCTGATAGTTTTATAGTATCAAAAAATGAACAGGTTTTAGGATAATGAGATCATCTAATTGCAGATGATGTAATTAGGTGTGATCTAATTATTGAGAATGCACAGATTGATTACATGCTTAGTCACAGATTGATTACATGCTTTCTTACATGGCATGTAAGAAAATGGCAGCCTTAATATGATGATGGAAGTGATTTTTAGTATTATAATGAGGTATAGGTGACTTATAGATTAAAGTCTAAGCTTCTGTGCATGCCAGGTGGGCCCATTTTAGTTAGATCCAGTCTTGGTTACCAAGACAACTTTGAAATTGAGGTGGGTTAGTTCTAGGCTGTCTTTAGTGATCACACAACTCCGAAGTGGAAAAACCAGATAAAGTGGGTACAAGTCATGGTTAGTTGCAAGGTTTTTACAATCACAAGGGCACAAGATAAAGGCTATATGATCATTATCAGACCTCAAGGCAGCTGGATAACAGTTCAGAGATTTCAGGTATTTCCCTCTGTCTAGTCTAATATACCAGAAAACAAAAAGAATATCTATACAATGATTCAGTAATCATAATCATCCCTTAAATCCTGACTTCTCAGTTATAGGTGTGTACCCAAAAGAATTGAGAGCAGGGATTCAAACAGATATTTGCACACCAATGTTCATAGTGACATTATTCACAATTACTAAAAGGTGGAAGTGACCCAAGCGTCCATCAGCAGATGAATTGGTAAACAAAGTGTGGAACATACATATGTTGGAAATTGAAGCATGTCGTCCACAAAGACATGTTCAGACCCAGCCTGTGGCCCTGTGGGTGTGAACCCTTTTGTAAATAGGACCTTTGATGATGTTATTAGTTAAGGTGTGCCCACACTGAATGAAGATGGGCCTATTTGGCTAAAGTCCTTCTAAGCAAAGGAAATTGGACACTGACAGAGAAGGCATAGAGAGGAGCCAAAAGCTGGAAGTCAATGGAACGGGGAAGAGAAAAGAGAAGATACCACCATGTGCATTGCCATGTGATGGAAAAGTCAAGGAATCCAAAAGATTGCCAGCCAGCCAGAATATACTGACCCTAGGAAGAAGCAGGCCTTTTAGCTTCTGAAATCATGAGCCAATAAATTCCTGTTGTTAAGCCAATCCATTGTATGGCTTTTATTTTAACAGCTGGGGAAACTAAAACAACATACCATGGAATATTATTTGGCTGCAAAAAAGGACTGAAGTTCTTATACATGCTGAACCTTGGAAGCATCATGTTGAATGAAATAAGCCAGACACAAAAGGACAAATATTGCCTAATCTTACTTATATGAAATAAGTAGAATGTACAAATCTATAAGGTCAGAAACTAGCATACAGGTTACCAGGGGTGGGTGGGGGTAGGGAATGGGGATTAATGTTTAATTGGTATAGTGTTTTTGTTTGGGGTAATGCAAATGTTTTGGCAATGGATGATGATAAGGGAAGCACAACTTCGTGAATGTTATTAACACTAATGAATTGTCTGACAGTAGGTAGATGGGGAATTTTAGTTTGCGTATGCTACCATAATAATAATAATAATAATAATAATGAACATAGAACTGGATAACACAAAGAGTAAACCCTAATGTAATCTATGGATTATAGTGAATAGTGGAATTGTTTCATCAATTGTAATAAAGATTATCACACTCATGCAAAATGTTAATAATGGGGGAAACTGTGTGTGTGAGAAGGGGGTATATGGAACTCTGTACTTTCCATATACATAGTGTGCATAGGTGGTTTAGTGGTAGAATTCTCACTTGCATTGCGGGAGACCCAGGTTTGATTCCCAGCCCATGCACTCTCCACCCCATTCCCCCCAAAAGGCACAACTTAACGTTTATTCAATGTTTGTTTAAGGTAAGTTGAAATCTGTGCATAGAAAAAAAAAAGGGTGCAAGGAGATTTTCCAAAATGATAACTGAAATTATCCCTGGGCAGAAGTGATTTTATTATCTTTTTGTTTAGCTTTCTTTTCTGCATTAACCAATTATTCTTTCATAATTTGAGAAACTTATTCAAAAGTAAAGCTAATCATTTTTATAATGATAATGAAGTCTCTACCTTATGTTGTCAGTGCTGGACAGTGTGGTCATAAGATGGGGTTGGCCCTTCCTTACTGGATCCTGTGGCCCAGCTCTGTGCCTGGGGCTTAGGAATATTTGCTGAACGATGGAGTGAATGTAAATATTAACCCTCGCCGAGGAAATGTAAACCTTAGTTCCCTGAGCTCTGAGGTGATAAGGCTGAGAATCTTTCGATGTTACAGAATCAGGCCTTTCCTTGTACAGGGGTCAGAGAGCTTCTGAAGGAATGAAGCTTGGAATGACAAAATCATTGGGGTGTGTGAGAACATACAGCAACTACAAAGTGGGTGCTGGGCAGACCTGGGAAAGCTTGATTTCCCAGCTTTGCCACTTAGGGGCAGTGTGACCTTGGGAAAATTGCTTAACCTTTCTGATCATCCCTTTCCTCCTATGAAATGGTGACATTGTAGCATTCATTCTGATGAGTGGTTGTGAGACTCCAATGAGCTCATGCAACCCATAAGATATTGTCATCATCATCACACCTTTAGATGGGGGTTTTATTTGAAGCCGCAAAAACAGCAGCAGTCTCAAGCACACTCAGCAGTAGCACCAGCACAGTCCAGCCCTGGGAGCAGCAAAAGGTTTTCCTATCTCTACCTCCCTCTTTGTCCCCCCACTTTATAGCAAACCTCCCCCATGCTAAATCCCAGGATTTGCAGGTACACGGGGAGGTAGGATTGCGCGGGAAATGAGTGCCCAGGTTGTAGCCCAGACTGTCCAATAGAGAGATAATGCAAGCCACATGTGTAATTTAAACATTTCTAGTAGCCACATTTAAAAAGTTAAAAGAAACAAATGAAACTAATTAAAAAGATATTTTTACTGAACTCATCCTACCTAAAATACCTTCGTTTTCATGTACTCATTATTTTCAAAATGAATGAGATATTTTACATTCTTTTTAAATATACTGTTTTTGACATCTGGAGTGCATTTTATGCTTAAAGCACATCCCAATTCAAACTAGCCATTTCCACCTGTTCAGAAGCCATGTGCTAGTGGCTGCCATCTTGAACAGCACAATTCTAGAGTCTAGACAAGGCCGCCCTGCAAAGCTTACTATATACCTGTTGTCCAAAGCAGTGGGTGCTAGCCGCGTATTGGCTACTGAGCACTTGAAATGTGGCAAGTGTGACTGAGGCCCTGAGGCTTTCATTTTATTTAATTTTAATTCATTAAAATTTAAATTTAAATAGCCACATGTGGCCAGTGGCTACTGTATTAAGATGTCACGGCTCTAAAATTTAGAGCCACGCGGCCTGTGTTAATAACTATTATCTCCACCACCTCGGGCAAATTATTAAACAACCTCGCCCCTCTTGGGGATCATGAGTGGCACCTATCTCATACTCTTTTCATGAGGCACTTAGAAAAGGGACTAGCCCAGAGAAAGCGCTCAATAAAGGTTAGTCTTTTTTTTTTCTTTCAACCAAGGTAAGGGAAGCCTTTGCCACGCCTGCAGCGTGTTTGCAGCTAGATGGAGCAGACAGGATATGCTCACAGGAGAAATGGATTGCTAGCTATAGAAGCAGAAAACCACAGTGTAAGGATGGTTTGTGGTGCACTCCCTGATGGAGGCTGGCCGATGTCTGCAGCAGGGGACATTAGCAGATTCTTGAATTAAAGTTTCAAATTACGGATTTATTGTCAAAACGAATTGTTTCTCTCTCTCAAAAAAGCAATCTTTTTGCTGAAATTAGAAGTGCTAGCACATTAAAGAGTCAGCTCAGTTCTCAGAGTGAGAGGAAATTTAAACTCACCGAACAAATGCAAATGAATGGTTTAGGCTTTAAGGGGAAGTCTCCTGATGCCAGGTGGGCTCAGGTTTTGTTCCCCCTTCAACCAGCGATGAGCTAGACGACCTGAGACTCAATTTGCTCGCCTGTAAATTGGAGCTAATAATACCTACCTCTGAGGACTGCTTGAAGACTAATTGAGATCATGTAAGGTGCACCCCCCAAGCCCCATCCCTGTGCTTAGCGCAAAGCAAGACCTCAGTGATTGTCCACTATTCTGATGATGACTTTAAAAATGAACAATCAAAGTAGAACCTGGTTTTTAAACCAATGAATACCTTATGAGGCTCCGGGGCAAGTGAGTTGTTGCTGAGGTTCCTTGGCGGAGGCCGAGTGGCTGTGCTTCCCCACAGGGCCTAGGAGCACAACACTGAAGCCTGGGGGTGTTAGGATCTTGGGTGCAGAAGCAGGGAGTCCTACCTGTGTGGGGGTCCAGCAGGCTGGACAGCTCCTCTTCCAGCAGCTGCTTCACAGACAGGTCCCCTTCAGGGTCCAAGACCCCTTCCTCCAGGTCTGGTTCCACCTGGCCACCGATCCTGGCACCTGTATCTAGCACCGCACTCCTGCAAAGGACGCCGACCCAGCCCATTCGTGAGGAAATACATGCAGAGATTCATTCACTCCAGCGGACGGACATTCATCTGATCACGCCAGCATCCATGCATCCATGTAGGGAACTGCATGCTCAGCCTGCTTTAGAGCAAGACCAACCAACCCCAGCCCTGCTGCTTACTCTGAGACTCAGTTTCCTCAGCTGCGAAACAGGGATAACAAATAACACCCACCTCACAAGTTGTTATGAAGGAAAATGAGATGTGGTGCATAAAGGGTTTAGCACAATGCCTGGCTCCTCATAAGCACTCAGCAAATGGCAGTAATTACAAATGGCATTGGTATTTATTCCCCATTGTTCATTCAATGACTTCACAGTGCCAGGAACAAAATGGGAGTTTAGTAAACTTTGGGTAAATGAATGCAGTCATTCATCCGTCAGAATGTAAGCTCCAGCGAGGGCAGGGATTTTTGTCTGTCTCATTTCCTATTCTCTTGCCAGTGCTCACAACATACCTGGTGCATAGTAGGTGCTCATGGAATAAATGACTGAATGTACCGTCTTCCTTGTTTGAGGCCAAATTCCAGATCAGAATCAAAGGGGGTGCAGCTGAGGAGGAGACACCCCAGAGCAGCTCAGAATCTGCCACCCACACCCCAATCTCCCACTCTCTATCCTGGCCCCTCTTTCCCACAGATCCTTTCTACCTCTTGGGGGAGACCAATTCCTGGGACTGCCTAAGCATGGAGGGCCAGACAGGGCTCCTCACCCTGCAGGTGGGAAGGCTCCCTGAGGGGCTTGAAGGCCTGGGGGTCCTCGTGACCATTTCTGCTGCTGTGAAGACATCAGCAGAGAAATAGCAAGTTTCTGAGTAATAACAAGACTAGCATCGATTGAGAATTACTCTGAGTGAAATCTGGAGCTATGCAGGGAACAGATACCTTCTCATTCAAATCTTTCATACCCCTGAGGGGTTGGTTCTCTCGTTATCATTCCCATTTTGCTGAGGAAACCAAAACTTGTAGAGATTAGGCAGTTTTTCCAAGGTCCCCATGGATTAAGCGATGGAGCAAGAATTCCAGTCCAGGGGAAGGTGACTGTGGAGTGCGTGTAGTCACCTCTGCCTTGTACTAACTCACCATCCTTGCTAAAAAGAAGCTGTAAGTCATCAAGGCAAGAGCACTGAACCAGAAGCCCTAAGGGACCCTCCCAGCTCTGCCACTCGCTTGCCATGTGACCTTAAGCAAAGCTGCCTCAAGGGGAAAGGACTCAGCATTGCTTGAGCACCTGCTGTGTGCCAGGCACTGAGCTATGGGCTTAGAATACATTTGACCGTTCCATCTTTACTATATTGCTACAAAGAAAGTGTTGTGTCCTCCATTTTACAGATGAGGAAACTGAGGTCCTGAGAGATCATCTGATTTGCTCAGAGTTACAAAACTGGGTTGGATTGAACTCCTTAGAGCTAGTTTCTCCATCTGTATCAAGAAGGAGTTCAATTAGATGTCCTCTTGAGGTTTCTTCCAAGGGAGACACCCACACATCCACTTTCCTAGGGGGAGACTTCATATTATGTTTAATGGTCAAGAGAAAGAAAGGTGAAAGTTACAGATGGCAAGCTGGTAGCCCAGCGCCTCTGGAATCAGGGGACAGAGCTTGGATGAAGTCATTTCCTAGTGACTTAGTGACTCTGGGTGCTGTAAATACCATAAATACAGTCGCCCCAGGACCAAGCTGGCTGGGAGGGGTGTGGGGTGGGGCGGGTGCTGTCTGCTGCCCTGTCCTGGGGGAGCAGTGTCTGGGGATTTGCTCCACTCTTTGTTCCAGAGGCCGCAGGGGTTCGGGGCAGCGGGGAAGGGCAGGGGATTCTAGAAGCCTGTGGGGCTACATGCTGCTTACCTGCCGCCGCCAGGCTTGGCTGAGTACTTATTTCCCCGGTGGTTTGGTTTGGGCTGGAATTGGCCCTGATGCAGCAAGGACAGCAGCTGGGAGATTTGCTACAAGACAGGAAAAATCTGTTGACTCCACACAATTCCGACCCAGCACACTTCCTCGCCGGATGTTTCCCTCAATGCCGGTAGCTTTCTTTTTATAGTCTTTCCTCCGGCTTCAGATGTTTGTGTGATCAGCTGGGGGGATGGTGCCGGGCAGTGGAGACGGGACTTGTGCGGGGAGGTTCCCTGCTTCGCCACTCATCTCAGACCCGGGCACCTGAGGGAGAGAGAGGGGTGGGGACAGGGGGGCCTCTGGGCCCAGCCCTGTCACTCTCGTTCCCCAGAGTGACCTCCTCCTGGTGGAGCCTGTGGGGCGGGGTGAAATGGGCATTTCCTGACCCCAAAGTCACTGTTACTTTGATAAGGATTATCTTTTTCTTTAATTTGATAAGGATTATTTTAGAGAGTTATGTCCCCTCCCCCACCCCACCCGCAAGCCCAGCAGTATTCAAGCTCAGTCATTTTTTGTGGGCCAGGATGTATGACTATATTGTGGAGAAGGCAAGACAGGGTCATTTAATCATTCATTTATTCATGCTTTCATTCATTCACAAGTATGGAGTGCTAGTTTGTGCCAGTCATTGTGCTCATTGGGGAGATGAGAATAAGATGACCCAGTCGCTGCCCTTGGGGAGTTTGCAACCTGTCAGGGCAGAGGGAGCAGCAATTACTAGGGGGCTCCTTCCCAGTGGCTGGGAAAGGTTGGGGTTCTGCGGGAGCCGAGGAAGGCCCCTAACCCGACTTGAAGCATGGAGGAAGGGGGAGGGGGGCATTAGAGGGAGTTTATTCATTATGACAACAGATGTTTATTGAGTCCATGATCTGTGTCAGGCACTTCTGCTGAAACCCGAAGGCTCTACAGGAGTTTGGCAAGTGGAGCTGGGATGAGGCTATGGGGAGGGCTGAGGGCGTTGCAGGCGGAAGGCACCACGGGCTGGAAAGCCAGGAAAGATGGAATTTCAGGAGGGCTGGAGAAAGTGTTGGCAAGGAGTGGCTTGAGATGCCATGGCCAGTTCTTCAAGGCTTTATGAGGAGAAGACCAACAGACCAGGTCTCGGGAGACTGAGCTCAGGTTGCAGGCGCTTTCTAGCTTGTGTAACATCAGGCAGGTTTTCAAACCTTCTCAGGCTCTGTTTCCTCATCTCTAGGTGGTGTATTAGAGACTATGCCTCCTTGCCTTCTTCACAGGGTTGTGGGATTAATAAAGTGGTTTGAAAAAGTTGAGAATGCCCAGAGATGCATGGAGTTTGGGTTGTTACTCCTAGGCACACTGGCTCCGCCTCCTGGGCCCACAGCTCCCCAGGAGGCCACTCTGCCCCTCTGGGCAGCTCGAGGCAGTAAGTGGTGATCTCAGGGGGATGCCAGGAGTGGGTGTCACTGTGACATGGGAGGGTCAGGGTTCCATGGCCTGCCTCTGGGCAGATCCCACCTCCTGGCCCAGACAGAAGCCCTCCTAAGGGACAGTCACTGAGTGCCAAGCCCTGTGCTGCTCACCATCACAGAGGGTCACTTCCCAGTGTGAGCTTTAGAGTTGGTCAGACTCGAGTTCAAATCCTAAGTCTGCCCTTGCCTCACTTTCCGTCTATGTGGCCTTGAGGAATTACTTAAACATTCTGAGCCCCAGTTCCCTCCACAGTAAAAAAAGGAACAATGAAACCCATGTCTAGGGTGATTATGAGGATTAAAGAGTCAATGTACACAAATCACATAAGCACCTAATGGTCGGGTAGTATAAAATCTCATTTAATCCTTATGAGATGCTATTATACTTTGCAGAGGTGGAAACTGAGGCTCACAGGGGCTCCAAAGCAGTTAGTGGCAGGACTGGAATTAAACCCTGTGCCTGACTCCATTGCAGCCCTGTGCAGCTATAGACGGGTGCATTGGGCGAGTCGCCTCATTTCCTCAAGTTACTCTCAAGTGGGCACTCTTCTTTCCATGGCCCCAGCAGAATCACTCAGAGTGCCTGCTCTCTGTTGTCTCTGTTCACCAGTAACTAGCACGGTGTTTGGCACAAAGAGTTTATCCAGTAAGTATTTGATGAATAAATGAACGAACGAACGAATGAAGGCACGAATGGCTCTGGGCAACCTCTGTGGCTGCACGGAGGCCAGAATGAGACTCTCAAGAGAGCATCTGGTCCCTCTCCAGGTGGCTTCCTGGGGAGGGGGTGGGGGAAGGAAGCGGCATCCTTGCTCCGCAGGAAGCCTGAGCTGACGGCCTGGCCCAGCAGAAGTGGGCCTGGGAGGGCAGCTGGGTGCAGTGAGAACTGTGTGGGATTCAGAGGAGCAGATCTGGGTGTGATTTCAGGCACCACTTCTGACAAAGATTTCCCATTTGTCTGTAGTGACTCCCGGTCACCAGACACTGGTTTTTATCAACCCATTTAACCCTCTCATCCCCTGGAAGGTAGGCACAGGGAAAGTTTGGTGTCATAATCCCATTTTACAGATGAAGAAAATGGGGCTCAGATGTCAAAAGGACATGTCCAAGGTTGCAAAGCTCCTAAGTGACTGTGCTGAGATTTGAACCCAGATCTGCCTAACTCTCAAGTTCCAAAGTTGTTTCCACTGCCCCATCCCACCAGCCCAGCCAGTGAGCTATGCGACCCCTGGTGCACTGCAGCGCTGTGGCGGCCCACCTCACAGGGAGGGCGCCCGGAGGAGACGAGGGCAGTGGAGATGGAGGGGTGCTTTGCAGAAGCAACAGCAATCATGGGCTGAGCACTGACCTCGTGCCAATCCTTGTTCTAGAGGCTTTAAGTACATTAACTCATTTCATTTTCACAGCACACTGAGGAGGTGGTACTGTTCACATTGACATTCTCAGTAGAGAAGTTGAGTCACTTCCCTGTGGTTCACAGCTAGGAGGAGGTAGAGCTGGGATTTGAACCCAAGCAGCCTCGTTCCAAAGCTGGTCCTCTTAACCTACTTGGTGCCAGGCACCAGGGGTAAGTGCTTTATGGGAATTAGCTGAGCAAATCCTCAGGTCAACTACCTGCGGCAGATGCTCTTGCTGGGATCCTTATTTTACAGATGAGGAAATAAGGCTCAGAGACAGTAAGTAATTTGCCCAGGATCACACAGCTAAGTTTGTTGACCCCAGAGCTCTGTCCTTAACCACTGCCACCCACAACCTCACATTATGCCGGGCGAGCCCCTGTGGTAAGGAATGAGAGGGTGGCAGGGGTATGTGAGGCGGCTGGTGGTGGTCCAGGGTGGCCAGAAAGGGGGCTGCCCACCCCTGAGATACCTGGACAGGAGGAGAATCCACGGTGAGCTCGTCCACAGGGTTCCGCTCCGCAAAGGCAGCCACGGACAGCCGGACCAGGCTGCGCAGGATCTGACGGGGGCTTGACTCTTTCTCCGGGGTCACTTTGCCGTTGAGGTGCCGCTGCCGCCTCAGGGTGGCCGAGGAAGTGGCTGGGCCCGATGGGGCCTCCTCGCTGCCCTGGTGCCTGGGCGGCCTCCCTACGGGACTGCCCGCCGCCTTCGGGGCCCTGGAGAGCTGCTGGCCCGTCACAGCCTGGGGCTCAGGAAGGGTCAGGTTCTCCCGGGAGGCGTACCTCTGCCGGGGGTGGTTGAACAGGAGGTTGACGGGGTCCTGCAGCACCTCTCGGCTCTCGGCCAGCGCGTCCTGGTTGCCTTGGTTACGTAGAGTCCTGTACAGGGTCGGTGTGAGGTGGAAGGGGGCCTGCAGACAGGGGTCCCAGCCTGCCTCCACCAGCGCTGCCTTACCCGCGTCCGGGGGCGGCGGTCCCACTTCGCAGGCCTCGTCCCCTGGGCAGCTGAGCACAGGCACGAGCTGGATGTCTGCCTTCTGAATGTGCTTCTGGGGCCTCCTGGGCTGCTGACGGTAGGTGGACTCGGCCTCCCGGCAGTTGTACGCCCGGGTGTCCTTCTTCTCCGGCCGGCAGAGGGACATGAGCAGAGCCCCGATGAACCCGAAGACGGCCAGCAGCACAGCCAGGCAGATCAGAGTCAGCACCGAGGTGCTCAGGGCCCCGGGCTCGTGGGCCAGGTCCCTCAGGTGGTCCACGCTGGTGACAAACATGACCCTCAACAGGGCTCGGGTCTGCAAGGGCGGGCTGCCCCGGTCCTCGACCGCTATCTCCAGCTCCCACTCACTCCCAATGAGGCTGCTGGCATTGGTGACGTTGATGAACAGCTGCCCCTCGTGGGCACTGAGGACAAAGACACGGGCCTCGTTCCCACTCCGGATGCTGTAGAGGAGCTCGCCATTTGCCCCCGAGTCCGCGTCTCTTGCCACAATGGTTGTCAGAAGGAATGGCCGGGAGCTGTGGGTGGCCAGTGATGATGTGGGGGTGCCCGCTGGACCCAAACCATTGGGAGTCTCGATGGGCACCAGAAGGTGGCCGGTGGAGGCGTTTACAAGCACGGAGAGGCTGGCCTTGCCATCGCTGAGCACAGGCTGAACCAGCTCTGGAGCATTATCATTGACATCCAGGAGGCTGACCCACACAGAGACGTGGGATGCAAGCTGGGGCTGCCCCATGTCCTCTGCGATCACCCAGAACTCAAAGCTGGTCATCTGTTCATAGTCCAGTGTCCTCTGAGCAGTCACGTCTCCTGTGTCTGAGTCAACAGCCACCAGATGAGAAATCGGGGAGTCCTGGATGCGGTATGAGATTTTTCCATTAATGCCCAGGTCCGCATCATGAGCCCTGACGGTGATGAGGTGAAGGGCCGGCAGATTGTTTTCCCGAGTATAGACCCTGTACCTGCTCTCCTCAAACGCAGGCGCGTTGTCGTTGGCATCGCTGATTTCAATGCTGAGCTGCTCCTTGGCTGATAAGGGCTGGGGTCCTTGGTCTTGGGCTAATAGAGTGAGAGTGTACTGCGGCCACTGCTCTCTGTCCAGCGTGGCATTGGTCAGCAGCATGTATGTGTTGCCATTGGTCCTTTTCAGCCTGAAGTGGCCCAGCTCTTGGCTCAGCCAACATTGGACCAGACCATTGTTTCCTGAGTCCAAGTCATTCGCCACGATGAGCGCAATGAAGCTGTCCTTGGGGAGGGCTTCTGACACCAGCGACAGCTGGGAGGCCCAGGTGATGTGAAGGCTGGGGGCGTTGTCGTTGACGTCCAGAACCTTGATGAGCACTTTGCAGTGGGCTGGGATGGGGTTGGGCCCCCGGTCCCTCGCCTGCACATCTACCTCATAGGCAGGATTCTTCTCATAGTCGAGGGCGCGACGCAGAATGACGTGGCCCGTCTTGGCATCGACGCTGAAGGTGTCCAGCACCTCTGGAGGCACGTGCTTGCTGAGAAAGAACTCCACCTCGCCGTTGGGGCCTTGGTCAGGGTCCGTGGCAGTGAGGTTGATCAGGAGGGTGCCGGGGGCCGCGTCTTCTTGGATTTCTAGTGCCAGCGAGCTCTCGGCAAACACAGGGCTGTTGTCATTGGAGTCCAGGACATTGACCTTGACCAAGCTGGTGCCCGACTTGGGGGGGCTCCCGCCATCGTAGGCCGTCAGAACCAGATCGAAGAATGAGTGGACCTCCCGGTCCAGCTCCTTCACCACAACGAGTTCCGCGTGTTTGGTTTCGTCAGGCCCCACGATGACATCCAGGGCAAAGTGCTCGCTGGGAGACAGGACGTAAGAGTGCAAGGTGTTGGGGCCAGTGTCTGGGTCGAGAGCTCTGTCCAGGGGGATCCGAGTGTGCAGAGCGGCGCTCTCGGAGATTTCCAACTCCTGCTTGCCTTTGGGGAACCGCGGCTGGTGGTCGTTGACGTCCAGCACCTGGATCTCCACGTGGATCAGAGCCAGAGCCTCTGTGGCAAGCACGTCAAAGGAAACCAGGCAGGGGTCCCGCTGCCGGCATAGCTGCTCTCGGTCCAGCCGCCTCCCCGTGCTCACTAAGCCATCCTCAGAGTCCACCTGAATGGGGAGGGCTTGAGGCAGCTGCAAGACTTGGAAGGCAGTGCCCGCTTGCCCAGCTCTCTCCTCCCAGCCCAGTTCTTGGGACAGTTTCCCGATCACCGTGCCAGAAGGCACTTCCTCTGACACTTGGTATTTCACGGTGAGGGTGGCCACCTCCTGACAGTGCCCTGAAAGAATCAAGTAGCCACCTAGCCCCAAAAGCCCCAACAGAAGTTGCAGAAGTTGCATCGTGCTTACCACCAGAGTGGGCTAGATTCAGAAAGCGCTAGAGTCCTTTAAAGGCTGGGCAAGTCCTCCAATGTTTCCTAGGTGGCTTGATTAGCTCCGTTCTCCTGCCCCCAAACCTGTTGGCACAGCCTCGTCCCATAGCTAGATGGTGATGGAACAAGCAGGATTCCCAGGCAAGGTCATCTTCATTTGAAGAGATCTCAGAAGTCCGAGCATGGACACAACCGCCAGGGGAGACTCCTACAGCGGCCAGTTGGTCGACTTTGGCAAATGATGGACAAGAGCCGGTGAAAGAGGGACTTAACCCAGAGGAGCAGGATGCGGAGATCTGATTTCCAAACAGTTGCTAGGCTGGGGAAACAGAGAAGCAGCTTTTTCCTATGGAAACCCCACCTACAGGAAAAGGGAGGGCTGTGAGTTTCAATGCCAATTAGAGAAAGAGCATTTCCGGTGGAGCCGTGTGGCCTGCCGTGGAGGAGGATGCGGCCAGGGCTCCAGGGACAGGCCGGATGGGGAGGTGCTGTCCATAAGTGAGGCAGCACGGAGGGCAGGGCAGGTGTCCTGTAGCCAAGTGGTCAGAGAACCCGAGGCCCCGCCTGCCCGCCTGCACAGGGACTGATGCCCCTCCTGGGCGCCACGTAACCTGTGTCTCTTCCGTTCCTCATCTCTCTCCATTCCCATCTTTTCTCCCTGGTTCCTCTTCTATTCCTATCTTTTCCCCACACTTGTCTACCTCTCCGTCTTCACGCTGTCCTGAATACCCTTTTTTTTTCTCATGGGAAGCAGATCCAGTTAAAAGAGCAGCCTTCAGAGCAAACCACCTGGCTCTGCAATTGACCAGCTGGGTCACCTGGGGCAAGTGACCTAACCTCTCTGGGCCTCTGTAATCTCATCTTTAGAGAGCAGTGGGGATAAGAATATTAGTTCTTATGGCAGGAAGTCGTGAGGATTAAATGAAACGATGCATGAAAGGCCTTAGCCTGGGCTTGGCCCAGAGTCACGGGCGGTAAGGTTATTTTTGGCACTTGGGGCTGTGATCCACACAGCTCACCCCTGGCTCACATGTTGGCCCAGGGGGAAGTCCCTGGCCACGCTGACCCATGAGGGTGCCCATGGTCTTGACTCCAGAAGCTTGTAAGGACCTCTCTGACCTGATTGTGTGGTGCCCCTCCCCCTCCCTTCCTGCCCCCCCTCCCCCCCCAGCCTGGAGGTCATTGTTCTCTGTGTCTGGTCCAGCCTGAGACCTTGTCTGGGGAACCCCCTGGCCTCCTACTCCTCTGCCTTGGAGATTTTTACGCCTTCCTTCTCCCACACCTTCCTTCCCCCTTTTCTCTCTTTCCCTCCCTCCCTCCTATTTGTCTCTCCCCATTTCTCGTTTATGAGAGTTCCTTGACCAATAGCACCCTTGCTGCCCTCTGCCCTGCTCCCCTGGGATGTTTTGGGGTGTCCCTCTTCCCATTCACTTCCTCACAGAGGTGAGGCCCAGGAGGGGGGTGAGTGGGCAGCTTGTTCGGGTGGTCTTTGTAGTGGACTTGTTGCTTCTCATCTCCCTCCTCAATAGCCCCCAATCTTCTCCCAGCCTCACACCCCACCTGAAGACTGATTCCAGAGGTCTGCAAAGCATTTGAACTGATAGGGGTAAAGGTCAGCTTCCCTGATGGGTGATTGCAGCTGAGTCCTTGGGGCCCCGGGCAGGCAGGGCTCGTTGGCCTGAAAGGCTGTGGCTGTCAGAACCAGGAAGGCCGAGGCACCATCAAGGTACCCACAACTCTGCGCCTTGCCTTTCCCTCTGTCTTTTCTTCCCCTCAACCCTAACCTTTCACCCCACATCATACCTCTGGAGGCTTCCCAACCATCTCACTCAGGCTCGTTGAACCACAGCAACGGGCCTGAATCGAAGAGGCATTTCCTCTGGCCTGGCACTGGAGATAGGCCACGCACAGGTTCTGAGTCGCAGCACAAACCTCCCTGACCCTCAGTTTCCTTCTCTGTAGAGAAGAAGGGTGTAGAAGAAAGGTGGGGGCTGATGTTCCCCACCCCATGGATTTGCGGTAAGGACTCATGGATGGCATGTGTAAAGGCTCAGAGCAGTGCTGGCCCAGAGAAAGCACTCAACAGGTGGGACTATTATTTTACCTTTTATTCTTTTCCGGGACTTACGCCTCATAGGCCAAATGGTAAAGATGGTCTTGCATTTGTCTCTTTATATTTTCCTTTGCCTCCTTGGGCAGAAAAGCTCATTTCCCAGGTCCCCCTGCTCGGGCTTGGGGCAGGTGCTGCCTCGGGAGGGGTCACCCGTCAGAGGCACACCCCGTCTGGGAAGACAAGCCTCGGAGCTCAGAGGCTCCCGGATGACCATCAACGCACAGGATGGCCCCAGGTCTGGCTCGCATTCATCCTACTCTGTGCCAGGCAAAGAACCAAACCAAGTACCCCCCAAGGGCCTTACAGACCAACAAGGAGGTGAGGGAGGCCAGTGCAGCGGCTCTGATTCAGGCCCGTGGGTGGGGAAGGCCCTCACCGAGGCCACGCGGCTGAATCGTGAGGGACATGAAGGAGCAGGCCAGACGGAGGTGGGTGGGCCGGGGAGAGGCACAGCTTCTCCAAGGCCCGGAGCGGGCAGAGCCGGCTCCTTACAGAGCTGCCAGGGCCTCTGTCTGAGTGGTAAATCGGGGAGGAAGGTGTGTGTGTGTGTGTGTGTGTGTGTGTGTGTGGTGTGGGGTGCCGGGTGTGGGGGTGGCTGCAGTCATACCCAGGGGCCGCCAGATGGTGGTGGTGGGGGGGGGCCTGGGGTCCAGGCTGAGGATGTGGACCTTGTCCTGGGGCGATGGGGAGCTCTGGAAGGGCTCTAGGCAGGAAAATGAGACCAGCAGGCACGTTCAGGCCTTGTCCTGAGGGCTTTACCCACATCACTTCAGGCCGTCCCTACAACCGTGCCATCAGGGTGAAGAAGCTGGAACACGGAGGGCTAGGCGACCTGTCCCAAAACATGCAGTCTTGCCCCGGAGAAAGCCCCCTCTGGCTGAACTCTGGAAAATGGATTGGGAGGGAGCAGAGTGGGGGAGGCCAGCTGGGAGCGATGCCGGGGTGCCGCGGTGCAGAAAACTCCGAGGGTGAGACTGTTTCCAGGAGGCCATCTGGTGGCCAAACGTGGAGAAAAAGGCGCAAAGGCACGGACGGTGGGCGGGCGGGCAAGGGGGAGTGCCCGGGGCTCCCAGGTGCTCACCGCTCCAAACCTGTGCTGTGCACAGAGAAATACCACAGAAGCTACAGACGGAGAGCAGTTTCATATCTTAGTGGGAAACCTAACGTGGACCAGTGCCCGCAGGAGAATTATGGGATTCATGATTTTACCTATGTTAATACCGATATTCTTGAAAGGGTATTGTTAAATATATGCCTGTGTGTGTGTGAGTGTGTGTGTGTGTGTGTGTGTGTGTGTGTGTGGTGGTGGTGGTGTGAGTGGGTGTGAGTGTGGGTGTGTTGGTGTTGGTGTGGGTGGGTGTGAGTGTGGGTGTGGGTGGGTGTGTGGGGAGGGTTGTGGGTGGGTGTGAGTGTGGGTATAGGTGGGTGTGTGGGTGTGGGTGGTTGTAGGTGGGTGTGAGTGTGTGTGGGTATAGGTGGGTGTGTGGGTGTAGGTGTGTGGGTGTGTGGGGGGGGGTGTGAGTGTGGGTGTAGGTGGGTGTGGGTGGGTGCTACATTGACTGGGATTGTGGATACAAAAAAATGGATTCACAGGACTCTCAGGTCATGAGAAGGTTTGAATCTGGGTTTCATAGGTGGTATTTTGTGGTGGTGGCCTGTTTATTTTATTCACATTGCAAGCATGAAACCAGGACAACCCTTTAAGAATCCAGAGGCAGCAAAAAAAGGCACCAGGTTTTTTAAAAGCAATTACTTCTAGAATGAGCACCCCATTCAGAGATTTTCCCTCCTCCTCCCTGCCTGTTCTGGCCAGTTGGTCTTTGGCAGCCACGTGTCAAGGGGTGAGTGGAGTCGTCACTGGTTTTCGTCTGGAAGGGCTTTATCACCCTGAATTTTGAAAATAGGTTTGAAGAAGCAGAGGTACTTTTTTTTTTTTTTGGCTTAAAACAATAGAATGTTATTCTCCCTGGAAGTCAGAAGTCTGAAATCAAAGAATCAAGGTGTTGGCAGGGCTAAGCTCCCTCCAGAGACTCCAGGGGAGAGTCTGTGCCTTGCCTCTTCCAGGTCCCTGTGGCCATCTGTGTGCCACATCACTCCCATCTCTGTCTCCATGGTTATATGGTCTCCTTCTCTGCTTCGTGTCAAATCAGAGATATTCTTTTTATACCACAGCCTCCCTCAAGTCCAAAATATTGTTATAAGGAAGCCAGGCAATTCCACTTTGAGGTATACCTCTGAAAGGATTGAAAGCTCAGACAG
Source organism: Tamandua tetradactyla (assembly GCF_023851605.1). Taxonomy (NCBI): domain Eukaryota; kingdom Metazoa; phylum Chordata; class Mammalia; order Pilosa; family Myrmecophagidae; genus Tamandua; species Tamandua tetradactyla. The sequence continues at coordinate 22,071,044 of NC_135346.1, forward strand.
ATATTTGTGCACCAGTGTTTGTAGCAGTGTTATTCCCAGTTCGCCAAGAGGTGGAAGCAATGAGCGTCCAACAACAGATGAATGGATAAGCAAGATGCACACACACAGAGGAATATTATTCAGCCGTAACAAGGAGTGAAGTGCTGGTACATGCGACAACGTGGATGAACCTTGGAGACATCATGTTGAGTGAAATAAGGCAGACACAGAAGGACAAACATTATACGAGTCCACTTATATGAAATACTAGAATATGCAAGTAGAGTACATGTTACCAGAGGTGGGAGTAGGGAATGGGTACACAATGCTGTAAATGTAGTTAGCACTGAAGCATTTACTTGAAAGTGGTTAAAATGGGAAATGTCATGTTGCGTGTGCATTACCGCAGTACCTATTTTTTGAAAAAGGAAGCCAGGATTGGGGTTGGTCCTTGGAGGCCTTACTCACCACTCACCGTAGAGTTGCTCACACCTGGGTCCTTGGTCATCAGGAGGGGCTGAGGGGTGCAGGATCCTTTTAGAATGCCTGGAGTCCTGAGGAACCTCGGGGGTCAGACCAGCAGGGTGTGACTCTGGCCCTCAGGGGCCTCAAGGGCAGCTGGCTGAAGGCTAGGACCATGCGTTGTGCTATGGATGTCCTCAGGGCTGCCTGCTTACTCCAGGGCTCAGGTCTTCGGGGCTGGCCCCTCGTGAATCTGCCCAGCTGCTGCCGGAGTCCGTACCACCAAGGCAGCATTGGTGAAGCTGGGAAGCTTCATCCTCAGGATCATTTGGGTTGGGGGCCACTGGATCCCCCCAAGAGCAGCCTCAGTTGACAGCAAGGTCTCGTTGAAGTTAGCGCTGGGCTGATGAATGTTGACTGGGAGACTCAGGCCGACTGTGGCCGAGCTGTCCTTGCAGGGCACTTTGTAGTCCTTATGGGGACGGATGGCAGATACCTACTGCCCCACAAAGGCACCTTGCAGTGCAGCAAGAGGAATGAACCTTACAGGGAGAAATTGGCTAAGGAAAAGGACTTTTAAAGAAATGAGATTTGGGGCCTTAGTTAAGAGTGGTAGTTCTCAAAAGGAGCTGAGTATCAGAATAACCTGGAAAACTTTTCAAACTGCCGGGGACAGAGCAAGAAAATTCCTGCCGTTTCCTTCCCCAGGCAGCCAAAGGGAATTCTGTAATTGTCTGCTCAATTTTCCCCACCTCCATAAAAGTCCTCAGCTTCTAAATCATTTAAGACAAGGTTAGGGAAGTTGATTGAACCTTTTGCTGAACGAGAGGCTAAATTGATCTACATAATAAGAAAAAAGTCGGGAAACAGAAATTGTTGAAGGTTGAGTAAATTATGGAGCGGGGTACCAGAAAACAGCAAAGCTAGGAGGGGAGTATACTGAAGATGAGAGGGACTTTTGAGTGAATTTTGCAAACTATGTATTTAAATCTCCTTCACAATTTTCATGGAAAGTGCAAGAAAAGATTTGTTATTTGCAAAATGTGTTTTGCGGTTTAGCAACCACGACACTGCCCCAAAACTGGACCACAAGAGGTCTGGGTTGATAAGGCTTAGACATATGTCTCCCTAACCCTCAGGCAGAAGTGGGGTGGTTCTGGTATACAAGTTTTAATTCTGATATATTCCAGGAGATTCTGACATGCACCATCCCATCTCCACCCTACCCCACCGAGAACCACCGATTTAGCACATCTCAGAAATACCAGCAACCTTGTAAGGGGCCAAATCTATAGCCACCAGGCCATTCTTCCCCAGCGTCCTCCTCGCCCTGCTTTCCATCCCACCTGTACTGCCACTTGTGAAGAGCTCTGCTCTCCCCTGGTTCTTCTTCCATATTTCTGCAGCCTCCTCTGTCTTTTTCTGTGACTCCTCCTTTGGTTTTCTTCCTTCTGACTCCCAGGTGGAGGCATGTCCCCAAATACTGTCCTTATCCCTCTTCTCTGTATCGGCCCAGAAATAGGGTTGCCAGATTTAGCAAATAAAAATGCAGGGTACCCAGTTACATTTGAATTTTAGATAAACAATGAATAATTTTTTTAGTGTAAGTATTTTTATCTGGCAACCCTATCCGGAAATAATGTATGTTCTCAACACAATTTCTTTTGTGGCTTTTTTCCTCCTTTCTTTTCTTTTCTTTTTAGAATGTTGGTTTACACGGTGAATTTGAAAATCTATCAGTAAACACAAAAATCAAACATATTGACTGGAGAGCATCATCTGTGCATGAATATTCACCAGCTGACAGTGTTGATTGGCCTCGTTATGTATTCAGCATTTCTGGGTGACTCCAGGATCGGACTGTTCTCACACTGAAAGAACCACCCTGGAGGAATCCTGGCTCACACTCAGTCATTAATATATTCAGTCATCCAGTCACTCATTTATTTGGTGGTATACAGCATGTTCTTTTCTAGTTATAAGGGCATTTTTCTTGGCAAGGGATATAGCTCAACTTGACCCAAATTTTCTCTTCCTGTAAACCATCGGTTTGGGTTTCTTTCTTCACATAGAATCTAATCAGTCTAATTCTCTCCTTGCTTCAGAAAAGCTCTTGCAGGAAGGAAAATGAGTCTTCCCATCGTAACATAAATTCTCATGGGGCTTTCCTTTATAAGTTTATGACAGCTAGGAGTTGAGCCTGGAGCTCTGAGAGAAACAGCAACATGCTGATTTATGATGGCAGCTGCTGCTAAATCTTGCCCCTTTTTCTTTCTTACGGACCATGTTACCTTGGGGTTACAAAGTTCTTTTCACTGTTATTCAGGGGAATAATAATAAAATGCTAGGTTGCAAGTATAAATATGATCATTCTGTGCCTATTATTGTAAATCAAATTTTACCTTGCATCAGAAGCCCAGAAAACATTTTATATCGTCAGCCACCTCAAACCCCTTTAGGAGTCTATTTCCAAATAACCCTGGAAAGACCTGAGGTTTTGTTTGGGCTGCACTGACCACAGAATCCGGTCACGCAGTTGGTCTGGTGGTTTCTCCTAACAAACCCAACTAGCCACTTTCCTTGAGCAGGGTGCTCACTTTGTCTGAGGAGAAAACACTGGGGTTAATGACGTGAGCTCAGCACTCCGATCGTCTGGGTTCAGACCTCGGTTCTGTCATTTACCAGCCGGCGACAGTGGCAAGTCACTTAAGCGCTCTGAGATTGGTTTTCATAGCTTCAAGGTGGGATGATTTGTGGATGATGATTGTGGTTAATAGTCTAGATATAAGAATGTTCTCCCACGAACTAGAACAAATGTACGTCAATATTACAAGGTGTTAATAATAAGGTGGTATATGGGGAAAAGTACAACTGATGCAAACTATGGATTATAGTTAAAAGTAATGTTGTAATTTTTAAAACCCAAATTGTAGTAAAGGCACCATACCAGTGCTCAGTGTCAACAGTAGGCTGGGATAAGGGGTATGGGATTTGTCTTTCTGGAGCAATGAACATGTTCTCAAATCGACTGTGGTGATGAATGCACAGCTCTAAGATTATACCAAGAGCCATCGCTTATACACTTTGGATGGATTGTATGGTATGTGAATAAAACTGCTTAAAGAAAAGAGTAGGACTCAGCATCAAAGGACTGAGAAAAACCCTAGAATGAGCTGAGAATTAACATCAAGGGATTGAGAGAACCTTCTCGACCAAAGAGGGAAGAGTGAAATGAGACTAAGTGTCAATGGCTGAGAGATTCCATACAGAGTCGAGGTTTTCCTGGAGGTTATTCTTATGCATTCTTATGGTTTTCTCCAACTTCTCTATGTGCTGACCTTGTTCTGAGCTCTGGTCTGGGTCACACACCTCAACCTCCCTTAGCGCTGGACTCTATCAACTAGTATGCCTGGTGACACTGGACAGGATTGGGTCTCTCTCTCTATTCTCATTCTCACCTATCGTTGTAACATAAACTCTAATCTCAGCTTCCCTAAGTCTCCCATTTTGATTCTTAAGGCCAGGACTATTTCATTCTCTCTGCATTTCTGTTATAACAAACCCTAATTCTCTTACCGGATATGGGAGAGGGATCAGACTGACGAGGAATTGGTCCTAGTCCTGGCTCCACCACTGTACCAGACAGGTCAAATCACTTCAACCCTTAGTGCCTCAAATTCCTCATTTATAGAATGGAGAGACAAAATGACCTAAGTGATTTTAATGAGATAATGCATGCAAAGTTTAGCTCAGCAGAGTGCTGGGCACACAAAGAGAACTCAATTTAAAAGATTAACCAGGCACATGAAGCCAAAGACGCGAGTCGGCAATTTTTATGGAGTCTGCAAACAAAACTTATTAGGAGACTCCTGACCTTAAAACTGAAATGTATGTCTTTAGCCCACTGTAAACATTATCTAAATTATTAACACTGCTCTGAAATTTTCTCTTCTAGTCCCCCTATCCCCTGACCTCTGATATAAGGTCATGAAATGATGTCACAATTCACTTCCTGCTCCAACTTTGTGAGAATTTCCCTTACCTGGTTCGAGGAGCCTCTCATTTTTGCATCTGAGAGATCTCCAGCAGGATTCTCTCTCTCTCTTTTTTTGTATTTAAAAAAATGTTTAATATTTTTTAAACATAAGAACATACAAACATGAACATTCTTACCATATGATCATTCCATTCTTGGTATATAACAAAAAACTCATAATATCATCACCATGATGATTTCTTAGAACACTTGTATTAATTCAGAAAAAGAAATGGAAAGAAAAAAGAGAAAAACTCATACATACCATCCCCCTTACCTCTCCCTCTCATTGATTGCTAGTATTTCCATCTACCCAGTATATTTTAGCCTTTATTTCTCCTATTTTTTCTATACCCCTGACCACTCCCTTTCATTGATCACTAGCATTTCAATCTACTCAATTTATTTTAACATTTCTTACCCCATTATTTATTTATTTTTAATCCATATGTTTTACTCATCTGTCCATACTGTAGATAAAAGGAGCATCAGACACAAGGTTTTCACAATCACACAGCCACATTGGGAAAGCTATATCATTATCCAATGGTCATCAAGAAACATGGCTCCTGGAACACAGCTCTACTTATTCAGGCACTTCCCTCCAGCCTCTCCAATATACCTTAACTAAAAAGGTGATATCTATATAATGTGTAAGAATAACCTCCAGGATAACCTCCCGACTCTGGAATCTCTCAGCCATTGACAGTTTATTTTGTCTCATTTCTCTCTTCCCCATTTTGGTCGAGAAGGTTTTCTTAATCCCTTGACGCTGAGTCCCAGCTCATTCTAGGATTTCTGTCCCACGTTGCCAGGAAGGTCCACACGCCTGGGAGTTATGTCCCATGTAGAGAGAAGGGGAGGGCAGTGATCCAGCAGGATTCTTGTTCTGACCTGAGCACTCTGAGGTAGGGTTGTCATGCATTTTGCTCTTGGTTTTATTTCCTTTGGTTAAACTTGAATACTGATATTAGCAAATGGCTTTGGAGACTCTTATTCCTTCCTTTCCATCTATAAGGCATATGTTTCTGGTTTGGGTACCTATTACTGGGGTAGTTGGTTTCTTGTTATGTGATAATATCTACAGTACAGAAAATTTAGGAGTGATTTTTTTTTAAGGAGGGATTATTTGCATTTCAAAAGTTTTCTGTCTACGGCAGCCAAGTGAGACCCACATCCCTTCCACAGGCACCTTGATTGACCTTCTTTCATTTCCTTCCCCTCTCTCCTGGAAACAGGACTGTCTACATAATTTGCAATGCCCAGTGCAAAATGAAAATGTGGAGCCTCAAAGTCGTAAGAATCAAAGAATTATAATAATTCAAAAATTATTAAGAATTTCAAGGTGGTGGTGACAGCAGTATGTTAAGTACAAGTGCAAGATCCTTCTACACATGAGTGCTCCACACCCCGGCTTTTGTAATGCAATTTTGTTGAGATATACTCACACACCATACAATCCATCCAAAGTATACAATCAATGGCCATGAGGACCTTTTACCTACAGAGTCCTGGGCAACTGCAGAGGACACTGGCCCATGAAGCGACCCTGCAGGAGGCAGTGGTAATGAACAACAGAAGCTTTAGAATCCCATAGGCTTGGGCTAAAGTTCCAGCTCTGTAAGTTCCTTTTTTTTGGGGGGGAGAGGGGAGGCAGGGAAGAAGTATATGATAATAAGCAGGAGCTTATTAGGTCATTAAGAGCAAATTAGACTCATGGTTTCGGAGGAGCAGAAGCCAGCATCCCCATGTCCCATGTAAGTGCTGAGAACAATGCTTTGCATCTGATTTTAAAATCTGAGATATAATTTACATACCATAAAACTTATCCTTTAAAAATATGTAATTCAGTAGACTATGATATATTCACAAAGTATATTGATCCCCAAAAGAAATTCAGTGCCCATTAGCAGGTACCTCCCATTCCTTTCTCCCCCAACTCCTGATAGCCACCTATCTTCTTTCTGTCTCTATAGATTTGTATATTCTGAACATTTCATATGGAATCATACAATGTGTGACTTTTTGTGAATGACTTCTTTCACTTAGTCAAATGCTTTTGAAGTTCATCCATGTTGTAACACTTATCAGTACTTCATTCCTTTTTTTGTGGTTGAAGAATATTCCATTGATTGGATACGTAACAATTGTTTTATCCATTTATTAGCTGCATATTTGGACTTTTTTCCACTTTTTTGCTATTATAAGTAATGCTGCTATGAATATTCATACAGAAGTTTTGTGTGTGAACATATCTTTTCAATTCTTTTGGAGAGATATCTGGGTGTGGAATTTCTGTGTCATATGATAATTCTGTTTAACTTTTTGAGGAACTGTTAAACTATTTTCCACAGTGACTGCATTATTTTACATTCTCACCTGCAATTTATGAAGTTTCCAATATCTTGACATCCTTGCCAACACTTACTTTCCTTTTGAAAAGATTTTTATTATGATGGCCATCCTAGTGTGAAGTGGTTTCTCGTTGCGATTTGATTTGAATTTTTCTGATGACTAATGATGTTGAGACTCTTTTAATGTGTTCATTGACTATTTATCTACCTTCTTTAGAGAAATGTCTATTCAGATTCTTAACTCATTTTTAAATTGGGCTGTCTTATTGCTAGGTTGCAAGAATTTTCTATTCCTTATCAGATATATGATTTGAAAATATTTTCTCCCATTCTGTAGGTTATCTTTTTCTTGATAGTGTCCTTTGCGGCACAGCTTTTAATTTTGAGGACACACAATTTATCTATTTTTTTTCTTTTATTGCTATGCTTTCATCAGTGTAATATCTAAGAAACTGTTGCCTAATCCAAGGGAAAGAAAATTTACTCCTATGTTTTCTTCTATAAGTTTTGAAGTTTTTTAGCTTTTATATTTAGGTTTTTTGGTCTATTTTTAGCTAATTTTTTTTATATGGTGTGAAGCAGAGGGCATAGAATTTTATTTCATTTTATTTTTGTCTTTGTATTTTATTTTTTAAGGGCATAGAATTTTAATGCCCTCTCAGCCTCTCTATAATCAGGCGATCTTCGGTAATTAAAAAAAAAATTCTCTAAGTCTTATTCGTAAAGTGAAAATAGCAAATAGTTCCTAATTATACGGTTATACTAAAGATGAAGAAAATGTACCCACAGCATTTTGCACAGTGTTTAAATCACCCTAATTGCTCATTGTCAAAATATGAGCTGAATTAATGCTTTCATGTGCAGTGCCAGGAAAAGTTTAGCTTTTCTGAGAAAGTAGTCAAGGTAGGGGTATTTTTTCCACAGGCAGCAGAACTTCCCTACCAGTCCCAGTCCGCATCCTCAACTGACCGCTGGCCTCATGGTGACCTCTAGGAATTGGTTAAAAAAAACAACCATCTGGAATTCCAGGTCTCCATTTCAGATTTACTGAAAGAAATCCTCTGAGCGTGAGGTCCCAGAATATGCAGTTTTTAAACGTTAAATATAACACATATACAAAGAAGAGAAAGAAAAAGCAATGCTTTTCAAAGTACACTTCGAAGAGTAGTTATAGAACAGAATCTGCATTTTTATCAACTTCTCTAAAAGCATATTAAAATTTGCAGGGCGGTGGTGGGGCGAGGGTGGTCGCGCCTGCAGCACCGCCTCCGGCCTGCGAGGGGCGCCGGAGGGCCCGGGGCGATCACGGCGGCTGCGCGGAGCCATCTCCTCACGCCGGCTACCGCCTCAGTTTGCACGGCCTCAGTCGGCTCCGCCCGACCCAGCTGACAGCTCCGACGGCGGAAGAGGCGGCGCGCGGGTTGAGGCGGGCGTCGCTAGGCCGGGCCGGCGAGTGGTGGTGAGGGGGCCCGGGCTAGGGTGGGGAACGGAACTCTTGGACCCGGCACGGCGAGGCGGCCGGAAGGTACGGTGGGGACCGCGCTCCGGGCGCGCGAGGCAGGAAGGGCGGCCGGGCCGGGACTGCCCGGTGGGCCTCGGCCCCCCAAACCCGGGACGGGCTCCCTCTTCCCGCAGCGGCTCAGACTCTCCGGGGCGCTCACGGAGCAGGAAGGGAAAGATCCAGTCCCTGCCCTTTCGGGACACCCAGGCGAGCCCACGGCCGGCGTGCCTGCACAGCGCCCTCTGTGTGCCAAGCGCTGAGGCGGACAACGAGGTTGAGGCCTGCCTCAGGGTGTAGTTTGAGTCGCACAAACAACGACTCAGCACGCCTGGCGGCCGGCGCGCTAGTGGAGACCCGGGCGGCGGCGTGCTGATCCGGGCGAGGGCCCACCCCGGGCTGGAGTCCGCGAGGTGTGGCCTCGCAGTATGAGTAGTATTTTCCCACGCCGAAAGGGGACCCGGCCAAGAGGGGCTTCCCACACTGGTGTGGTTTCCCATTTGTCAAAACGAATATTAAATTTGAATGAGCTAATGCCGCCGGGTTTTATTCTCATTGCGGTCTTATAGATGAAGAAACAGCGTGGTTTGACTCCATACTTAGTTTTGTTGCATGTGTGACCTTGGGCCACAAGGGAACCTAAACTGATATTTTTCCATTACTTGTTATGGATTTAAGAATAGAGTTGCTTCAGGTGGTGGCATGAGTTAAATGCACGGATTTATGCATTTTAAAGGGTTGAACACCATGTGCCTGACACAAACCACTAAATATCACTGTTAATTGTGACCCACCTCCAGCTTATAGAGGGATGTGGCAGAGTGATGACTGAGCCTATATATCTGTTCCCCCATTCCAGCACACTGCATTTCATTCCAGTGCAATTTTTTCCCAGTGTCTTAATGCAGGACACTGCTGGATACTGAAATTAATACACAGATAGAAAAGACTTGGTCCTCCTTGAGCAACTAAGGCGCGAGAGGAAGTGCCAGTTCTTAAAACTACTGTAATGCAGGTTCGAATGTGTCAATGTCTTAGGAAAGTAACAGTAAAAAAGTTTGGATTTTAAAGAAAAACGTGATGTCCAATTGGGAAAAAATGACATGGAAGAGAAGCTTTGGAGGTGGGCCTTGAAGGCTAAGTGGAGAGAATCAGGTAGAAGAAAATGAAGGTCAGAGCCCTGAATTAAGGGGTCCTGGGTGGCAGCTTGGGAAAATGAGGTCTGGTGGTATAGGTGGTGAGCTATCAAAGGGAAACAGTGCTTGGAGCAGAGGTTCTCTACCTTAACTGCTTACTGGAGTCACCTGGAGAGCTTGGAAAGCTACTCATGTCTGGAGCCACTCCCAGAGATTCTGTTTAATTGGTCTGGGGTATGGCCTAGGTATTGGGATTCTTCAGAGAAGCTCCTCACGAGATTCTAATGTGCAGATAAGATGGAGAACACTAACCTAAAACCAAAAAACTAAATTCATCTCTCACATTATTTGTAAATGTTTTAGTAGGAAAAAACAAATAACTTAATCGCATTATCACCATGTTCTACTTCCTGGTAAATAAGTTTAAATAAGATAATGTGAAAGACCTAATACACTATATATTGGGTGCTCAATAAATGTAAATTGATTCAGAATCTGATTCTTAGCTTATTTGGAAATCACACATCTGAGAATCTGTTTAAAATTTATGGCTTCATATATTTCAGGGTGTTCATAGGACTCTCCATAGTCCATCTGTGGATCCCACTCCCCCACCCTCCCGGTTAAGAACCCTGGCTTTAAAGCGTTTAAATAAAACTGTTTGTGTTTGTTGTATTGTTTTGTTTTTTAAAATTATCCTGCTGTCATGCTTAAGTTAACCTTACTTTGAGTGTCACTGGCAGGATTGAGCAGGAGAGAGGAAAAACTGGAGGTAGATGGGAAATTAAGGAATAGAAGAAACAGAAGAGGAAGGGAGAAAAGAAAAAAGAATCAACCTCCCCACCCAAGAAGATGTTTGTCAAGAGACATGGCATCCTATCTTCTCCTATGACCTTGGGGTTTCTCCTCAGCTCCTCCCAGCACTGAGGGCTGTCAGATAAGGCCTCTGTCATTGCTAGAGACCTGCAAATGCTGGCTGTGCACAGGCTGTTCTAGGGGAGTAGTATGTAGCTGTAGATTAGGCTCAAGTATGTGGTAGGATGTATAATACTTAAGTAGTGATATTGGTAATTCACAGTTTAAATTTGGAGAGGGTCATAACATCCTTTCTGCAGAGGACAGGATTTCTGTAGTGTGTCTAGTATGAGTCCCACCTCTTGGTCTCTTATCCAGCTTTAGCAATTTCATCTCTACTGGCTGGAGAATAAATGGGATTTGCATGAATTCCAAACACCCTGAACTGAAATATAGACCTCAGTGTTAATATTCTTTTCTTCTGATCATCATGAACAGGTACAAATAGAACATGTCACTGTGCCTTAGATAGGGAAGCAGCTTAAGCAGAACCATTTCATCGGCTTGGGAACATTTATTTTTTGAAAATGGAATAATTTAAAATGAATTTGTTTAAATGAATTGGCACCTTTTATAATGTGAAAAATCATGTCCTAATTGTTCAGTTCTGTATATTTCAAGTTTTAAAAATATTTTAGTTAGGAAGCAGCATATTTGCAAATGCAATTATAATCCAATATTTTAATTGACAGAATGGTAATTCTTTTTTTGTTAAAGTAATTTTCATAGATTATCATTGCATATTTTTTCATGTTTAAATTCTCTGAAATTGTTGCCGCATCTTTCAGTCACTGTGATAAAAAAGCATTGACTCACACTTTAATTGTATATTTTCATTCGTTGTGTTACCTAAAATAATAGTAAACTTTGAATCTATGGTTTGGCTTTGAGAAAATCCAGTATTACTTCAAAAACTTAATGTTAGTTTGCTGCTCATTCCATTATCTAACTTTCTTATATTGAATCTGTACCTGTAACATCTACAACAGGGTGTTCTTAACTAGGAGTGATTTTGTCCCCCAAGGATATTGAGCAATGTCTGGAGAGTTTTTTTTTTTTAATTTTTAAACTTTTTTTATTATATAGTATATATACAAAGCAAAGAAAGAAAAAAGCAATGGTTTTCAAAGCACTCTTCAACAGATAGTTACAGGATAGATCCCAAAGTGTATCACGGGATATGATACCATCACCTCACATTTTTCCTTCTAGCTGCTCCAGAACTTTGGAGGGTAGAAGGAACATACATTTTTTATCACTATTATTTTTTTCTTTTTTGTGAAAAATAACATATATACAAAAAAAGCAATAAATTTCAGCGCACAACGTAACAGTTTGTTAAACAATACTGGAGGCATTTTTGATTGTCACAGCTGGGAATGGTGAGTGCTACTGGCATCTAGTGGGTAGAGGCCATGGATGCGGCCATACATCCTGCAACAGGACTGTCCTCTACAACAAAGAATTATTTAGTCCGGAGTGTCAATAGTGCTGATATTGAGAACCCTGCTCTAGAAATTTTTGTGTGGATTTTAAGAATTAATTTATTCTTTAAAAATATTTCAAATATACTTCAACTCCTTTTGTGAGCAAGGCAGTTTGCTAGGTTCTATGGAGAAATCAAAATTTTGATTCGTTCTTTTTCAAAAACCTTTAAAATTGTTGCTCCCCTGCCCCCACACCATCAGCCTTAAAAGTCAGCAATTAGCACTACAGATAACCTTTTTGAAGAGGCTGTTGCTATTGCAAAACTAATGGAATTGCCAGATATGCCTGTTATTTTTAGCTTAGAAAATGAGTGGGAATATTGATTACTCCTTTGCAGTTGTTTTGTGAGGAACTTTAAGTGCCACTAAAGTTCTCCCAACTCTGTGCTTCTTCTTAACTGATTTGGATGATTGTCTTCAGCTCCTCAGAAAATTAAATGTCGTCAGAAGACCGAGAAGCTCAGGAGGATGAATTGCTGGCCTTGGCGAGTATTTATGATGGAGATGAATTTAGAAAGGCAGAGTCTGTCCAAGGTGGAGAAACCAGGATCTATTTGGATTTGCCACAAAATTTCAAGATATTTGTGAGCGGTTAGTCAATACTATTCTCTTAAATAGATTTTTTTCAGTGAAGATTACTCTTGATTTCTTAGCTTGCCATACACTGTTTATCATCTTGGGTTTATAGGCATTAGTGATAGCTGGTAGTATTACAGATTTGATGCATGTTTCTGTTTTGATTGCAATTTGGAATGGGGTAAGCAGTTTTTAATTCGATTCTTCCTTTTCAACCACTTAATTGGAGTATTATCCTGCATCTTTCATACGTCCTAATTTTCCTCTAACTAGCAATTTATCAGCCATGAATCATTGGCTGTTAAATAGGGATAATCAAAGAGTAAATGAAATAATTTGTGAGAAAACACTTGGAAAACTTTACTGTACCATGGTGGTTGTTATTACTGTTTGATTTCCAGAATCATTTCTACTACCAAAAACATGTGACACATGCTGTTACTCTCTGACCTTTTGCTTCAGAAAAAACAAAACTGCTTTTGATACAAATGTTCACAGAAGAACTTGATGGACATTTTCTCAAAATGTTTCAACTATAAGGCACTGGGTAAAGAAAATTTTGATAATTTAAATGAAATTTTGATTGTGAGAGTGTTGTGTGCTATATCATGCTCTTAAAATTAGATCGTTTTGTTGGCATATATTTTCCCAGCTATGATTCATGGGTAGTTGGCACACACTGATCTAAGTAGGTCATGGCTGTGTGTTAGAAATAAACTCCCTTTTCTTTGGATTGTGTCTCTAATCTAAAATAAAAACAAAAGAAAACGTTGTGTATTATTATTTAGTATTAGGAATTGTACTCAAAAGTTTATACAATAATAAATCTATCTTCATTATGCATTTCACATGGTGCTTAGTTGATTTTTCAAGGGTTTATAAGATTTTTTTTTTAAGGTGGCGGCTATGAAGTTAAAATTAGGGAATAGAAAGTACTCTGGGGGAGGATTTTTATCCCCTCAATTAAAGCATTAAGTTTTTCTTGAGCTCTGCTCAGCAGTAATGGACACTCAAGTGTTGACCAACTGATCCTTTCTAATCTTTGTTTTTGGTTCAGGCAATTCAAATGAGTGTCTCCAGAATAGTGGCTTTGAATACACCATTTGCTTTCTGCCTCCACTTGTGCTGAACTTTGAACTGCCACCAGATTATCCATCCTCCTCCCCACCTTCATTCACACTTAGTGGCAAATGGCTGTCACCAACTCAGGTTAGACCCGAAACTTAATTTCTCCTATCCATTTTTAGAAACTTAAAAAAAATCATCTTTAATTGCAGACTACCTTGATTTGAATCCGGTGCATGAAGAACAAATGGATTTGATTCTGTAATTTTTCCCCTCTTGCCTTCATGAATCCTAATGTTAATGAATTGAAAATGCTTTGGTATTTTAGGAAGGAATGGCAGTAATTAAAACTATTAATCATTAAGGATTACAGTAGGAATAAACTTGAATCAGATATATTGTTTCTTTTCTTGTTTCGCTATTCTCCCATTTAATCAGTGTTGTAATGAAGACTGAGGTCCTCTTCATTTTCCTTAGTATTGGTATTACTTTTTTCACCCTCAATTTCTTATACATTTCCTTAAATGAAAAATTTAAATATAATTAAGAGGACTGAAAATTGAGCTAATGCATATATAATAAATAAATTTCCTAAGTAAACATAATAAGTGGCTTTATTTTTAAAGATCTGTTTATTAATAATAAATAGTTGTTGACTGGTCTCACATAGTTCTAAATACACAGAGATAGAAAAGAATATAATTCCTGCAGATATCTCATTAAGGCTTTAGACATGATCTTAAGAGCTTTCATTTCCTCTGGGTTATATATTCTGTTCTAGTAATAACTTCAAGTCTTGATTGAGACATAATTTTGACTTGAAGCTAATATAAAGTATCCTGGGCTAGATAATGGATCAATAATAGCTATTTTTCTAGACGTCATGATGGAGATTGATAGACTGATGGATATTAAGACAAAAGCTGTCAGAGTTGCTGACCTCAAGGAATAGCCCATTTTTGATTGTGTAGTTTTCATTCTTCCACCCATTAATCTAATGTTTCAGATGAGCTTGCCTTTGAAAACTTGAGCTAGTGTTTTAAAAACAAACTTTTAAAAAGGACAATACATATAGAATTAAAGAAATATTATTCTACATTCTAATATTGCCAGAAGTGATAGATGTGAGAGAAGAGAGTGGATTATTTGCCCAAGAATATCAAAGCTGTTTGACATTTAGATCACTAATACTTGTCTGAATTATTTAGATATTTATAGTCACATTTTGCCAGAGAGCTGTTGATGCTTTTTACCCATGCATGCAGATGTGCACATGTACACATGCATCCACAGAAGGACAGATTAACTGGTTATGTGGTTGCAGTTTCAGATTCCAGCCAAAGGGCATGCATTTAATACTGGCCCTTTAGGGGTGGAAGAGGGAAGGAGATTGTTTATTATGTTTTGTAGCTGAAATTATAGAAGGATTGTTTATCAAATAAATTGTGCATTTAATTGGCATTTTGATCAGTCTTTTATGTTCCTTCTTGGTTCACATCCTCTTCATTGTGGGCCGTGATTTCATGGCATTATGAATTTCACCTGTTGATACTGAAGTTGACACTTGGACCTGCCATTTACTGAATTGGGGCAGGTAGATGGAGGAAAGTGGGTTTAGGTTTCTAGTATTTTCCATTATCCCTCTCTTTCCCTAGTACACATGTACATGCAGTCTCTTTCTCTCTTGCTTTTTCCCTCTGTCTCTCTCCTTACGTATGTAGGCATCCCAGCTACTTCTTTTGAGAAGAGGCTGGAGAAGAAAAGAAGATGGAGGAGAATGGCTTCTTCACCGTACTTAATGGTTCATACAACAGAGCTTCCCTTTTAATATTTGTGACATTTTACAGATTTCAGCAGAGGTTGATCTTAAAGCATATTCATGTAATTGTGATAAAGCACTAGTTTTCCGATCTTGAACTTTTCAATAAGTATTGGACTGCCATGCTGCACTACATAGAGCAGGGGATAGAAAATGTGGTTCTTTTTCACTTATTTAACTTTTTTTTTTTTTTTTTAATTCATGGGCTGGAAATCAAGGCTGTTTGACATTTAGATCACTAATGCTTGTCTGAATTATTTAGATATTTATCGTCACATTTTGCCAGATAGCTGTTGATGTTGATGCACATGTACACACGCATCCACAGAAGGACAGATTAACTGGTTACGTGGTTGCAGTTTCAGGCAAGGCAGGGGAGAATTCTACCACCGAACTACCAGTGCACCTCTCACTTGTTTAAATTTACAAAATTTGCTTTCCATCTGGACGGCTTATTTTTGGATGTTTACCTAAAAAAGAAAAGCTGCTTATAATTCCTAAGCTCTGCTTACAAATATAATACATTTCTAATGGAAAATCCTCTTATATTTGCCTTTCAAATTGAAAGGCCATTTTTAAGGAGGAAAAGTCTAAATAGTATAAACTTAGGTTGTTTTCCTTGGGAAATTTGAGCTTTCCCAATGACAGCAAAACCATGTTGAGGGCTTGTTTATGCCCAGGTACACTATCATTCTGCTTCCTTCCATTAACCAGGATTTGATAGAGGCCCAGGATTTTACATTTAGTTCAAATCAGCATGTAAATCTGAATAACAATGACAGAGATTGAGTTCTATTAGTGATTCTTTCAGATGAGTTGGCTTTCTGATAGGACTCAAAGTTAGAATTAATTTAGAAACTTGGATTATATCTTTATACTATTCTTTTTCTAACCCTTATTCTAGAGTATCCACAGGGCTAGTACTCCAAAGGAATAGAAATAGTTCATTTTAGAACTAGATCTCTTTCTCCTACGTGAAATATATAACAATATTAAAGCAAAGAGCAAATAAAGAACAGAAAAAATCCTCCATTTCATCAGCTCTTAAGTAAATCTACTTCTGCATCTTCCCTAGTGGAATCTTGCCACTTCTCTTGTTTTAGCAACACTACTCCTAGCCTCTGACTTTGTGTTCTATTCTGGATCATATTGCTGACTAGATTAAGAAGTGCTTCAGTAAGAATGTTGATGCGGTTTTGTAGCAAAGTTTATCACAGCAGTGAAAAATAGTGTCAGGAAGTGTGAGAGCCTAACTTACAGGTTAAAAAAGGTTTCAAGGGAAATCATTACTTTTCTTTTCCACACTCACCAGCATCCTCATTTGTTTTCTCCTAGCTGTCTGCTCTGTGCAAGCACTTAGACAATCTGTGGGAAGAACACCGTGGCAGCGTGGTCCTGTTTGCCTGGATGCAGTTTCTTAAGGAAGAGACCCTAGCTTACCTGAATATTGTCTCTCCTTTTGAGCTCAAGATGGGTTCTCAGGGAAAAGTGCAGAGAAGGACAGCTGAAGCATCTACCAACACAGAGCTAGATTTTGCTGGTGCTACTGGATCGGATATAGACCAAGAGGAATTGGTGGATGAAAGAGCTGTGCAGGATGTGGAATCATTGTCGAGTCTGATTCAGGAAATTTTGGACTTTGATCAAGCTCAGCAGAAAAAGTGCTTTAACAGTAAATTGTTCCTGTGCAATATCTGTTTCTGTGAGAAGCTAGGTAGTGAATGCATGTACTTCTTGGAGTGCAGACATGTGTACTGCAAAGCCTGTCTGAAGGACTACTTTGAAATCCAGATCAGAGATGGCCAAGTTCAGTGCCTCAATTGCCCAGAACCAAAGTGCTCTTCGGTGGCTACCCCTGGTCAGGTAATTGCTTACTCTATTGGCAGCTTCCTCCTAATTCTCTTTCATAAAGGGAGCAAGTCTCAGAGCTTCCTTCATCAGGGTCAGGGCAGTTTGAGGCCTTGGAGTCAGTTCATAAGTTGTCACTGTATCTATCAAGAATGCTGTGGTCATACTTTATTGTTTAAGCAAATGTTGATGCTTCCTTTGCTGGTCTTGGATTGGGTGGTCCTAGACAGGGACGAGTGAGTGTTAAAAAGCAACTATAAAATAATTTTGGTAATTTATTTTTTACATTTGCTGGGTGGGATCCCATCAACCTTGGGGAAGCACTAGCCCATCTATGTGAGGTTGAGATATGTAGGGAACATCCCTTGAAGTGATGAACTGAGTCATTTAGACCTTAAGATGGGGGCAGCCTCCTTGGTTTGATTTTTTTAAATCAACTGTATTAAGGCATAATTTTACTGAGAATAAACTACCCATTTAAGGAGAACAGTTTGTTTAGTTTTGAGAAATGTGTAGATCCATGTAACTGCTTCCTCCATTAAGATATAGACTATTTCCATACTTGGTTTGATTTTGCAGAAGGGTAGAGGTTTTAATCTATGTGCCCATCAAGTTTGTACCAGTATCCTAAGGATCTCTTCAGGATCAGAACTGATTGGGTAATTGCCATACCTATGGTGCTTTGTATTGCCCTCTAGGTCAAAGAGTTGGTGGAAACAGAGTTATTTGCTCGTTACGACCGCCTTCTTCTCCAGTCCACCTTGGACCTGATGGCAGATGTGGTGTACTGCCCCCGTCCGTGCTGCCAGCTGCCTGTCATGCAGGAGCCTGGCTGTACCATGGGCATTTGCTCCAGCTGCAATTTTGCCTTTTGTACTTTGTGCAGATTGACTTATCATGGAGTCGTTCCATGTAAGGTGACGGCAGGTAAGTTGTAACGGTAGGGACCCAACACCTCCAACCCTCTCCCCATGAGAAAGCCACATTACTTCAATTTGAGAGTGTTCATTCAACAAATATTTTTGTGCCAGTTTATTTTAGGTGCTGGGCTATAGTAATAACCAAAAGGACAAAATCTCTGCCCTCATGGAATTTACATTCTAGTGGGGGAGATAGGCAAACAAAATAAATAAGGATACTACATGTGGTAAGAGATAAGGAGAAAAAAATAAAGAAGAGGCTGGATAGGCAGTGTTCTGAGGGGAGGGGATTTGGGATTTTAGTTAGGGAAGTAAGAGAGGCATTACTGGCAAAATGGTCTGAATAAAGACTTAAAGGAAATGTAGAAGGAGAGCGTTCCATAGAAGGAATGACAAGGTAATTTCTAACTATGAACGTGGAATAATGTAGATCCTAGATGGCAGATACAGAACTTCTGTGCTGTCATTCTTGTTTCCATGGCACATATGTCTGAAAAAGCGTCAAATGCTTTCTCGCTGAGCCCAGGGAGGTTTCAGAATCTTCCTTAACACAGCACTTCAGAAAGCCACCACCTGTTCGGTGTAGGCACAGGAGGTGAAACCTATTTGCCATTCCTGATATACATAAGATTGGAAAGTCAGGCCCTTGACATCAGTTTAATTGAACTTTGGTGGCTTAGTCTTTTTCAGACTATAACAGGGAAGGTAATAATAATAGCTACTTTGTAGGAATATTGTGAGGATAAAGTGAGCTAATGTAGTGCTCCTCAAATTTGTATTTGTTGTTCTGGTCTATGATGAGATAAGTGTAGAAATTGAGAGGCAGGGTTAGAAACTTTTATAGCAATTTGACAGATTCATTTTATGTCAGCTAAATCCAGTAGTAAAAATTTAGGGTTGTGCATTTTTAACTTTCTAATTAAATTTTTCTAGTTCATTTTTTTTGTATTTCTCAAAAGTATTCATCTATGATAGATTGAGGGAGGAAAAACTGGTCCTTTGCCATAGATAGTTTGAAAAACAGCTAATATATGTAAAATGCAAAGTGTTAACTATTTATGCCATCATTAATATAGTTTCTAGTTTTTTCTGTCATTGAGATAATTCATTCTTTTGTACATAAATATATCAACATTGATAAAGCAAAATCAAAGGAAAAAATAATCTATTATTCTGCCACCATTAGAAAGTCCCAGTTTTTCTAGCTGGGGGATTCTCCTCTGTTTCTTTTTGTCATTTTGTGTATGTGTGATTTTTACATAGGTGTAACATAATTTTTTCTGGATTCTATTATGAGTATTTTAATTGTATCATAGCCTTCCTAATAGTAAGCTTTTTATAAATGAATATTATGTCATTAAATGGCCCTTTCATCCATAATTTATATTCCCTTGGCCATTTAATTTGTTCATCATTATTATATGCGTCTCCATGCATGTGACTTTTCTTTGTATTATTTCCGAATGATAAAATCCCAGCAGTAGCATTTTTCAGTAGTCAAAGGTTAAGGCTATTTTTTTCCCCCTGTTCCTATGGATTTTTTTTTTTAAGGCAACTTTATTGATATATATTCACAATACCATATAATCGTTCAAAGTGTACAATCAGTGGTTCGCAGTGTCATCATATAGCTGTGCATTCACTATCACAATGGATTTTTGAACATCTTCATTATTCAAAAAAAATTTTTAAATGAAAGTAAAAAAGAACACCTAAAATATCCCATGTTCCCTCTCCTTCCCTGGTATTTATTTATTTATTTTTCTTTACTCATCTTTCCGTACATTGGATAAAGGGCGTGTCAGTCACAAGATTTTCACGATTACAGTCACACCTTAAAAACTCTGGTTATTCAGTCATCTTCGAGAATCAAGGCTGTTGGATTACAGTTGAGCAGTTTCAGGTATTTCCCTCTAGTTACTCCAATACACCAAAACCTGAAAAGGGATATCTAAGAATAATTTCCAGAATGTTCTCTAGCTCTATTTGAAATCTCAGCCACGGAAACTTTATTTTGTTTCATTTCTGTTCCTCCCCTTTCGTTAAGAAGACTTTCTTACTCCCACGATGCCAGGTTTATAAGGGTTTGCTCTAGAGAGAGAACCTATACAAATCCAGCAGAAATACTGCATGCAGCCAGTACATGTCATCTTGTTACATCCATCTAATTTCTGGTGGGAAGAACAGAAAGAGAAAAATATGAAGGCTATAAAAGCAAAAGAGAACATACAAACCCAAAAATATAACATTTATATATTTTTATTGTGAAATATAGCATATGTATGAAAAAGCAATAAATTTCCAAGTACATTTCAACAAGTAGTTATAGAACAGATTCCAAAGTCTGGTATGAATTACAGTTCTACAATTTTTCATTTTTTCTTCCCGCTGCTCCAAGACATAGGAGACCAACAGAAATATCAATATAATGATTCAGCAGTCATACTCATTCGTTAAATCCTGTGTTATATGCCTCCTCTTTAAATAACATATATATATATATATATATATATAAAAGCAATAAATTTCAGAATACGTCACAACAATTAGTTGTAAAACAGGTTTCAGAGTTTGGTATGAGTTACAATTCCACAATTTCAGGTTTTTATTTCTAGCTGCTCTGTGGTACTGGAGACTAAAAGAAATATCAGTATAATGATTCAGCACTCATACTCGTTTTGTTAAACCCGACCTTCTCTGTATAATTCCACCACCACTTTTGCTCTTTCTCCCACTCTATAAGGGCATTTGGGTTATGCCCGTTCTAACTTTTTCAGGTTGTAAGGAGTTGTCAGTAATATGGGATAGAGGAATGGAACTAGTTGATGTTCTAGAAGGTCTGGCCCCTCTGCATTTTGGGACCTATCTGTTTCAGGGACCCATCTGGAGATTGCAGGTTTCTGGAAAGTTACCCCAGTGCATGGAACCTTTGTAGAATCTTATATAATGCCCTAGATATTCTTTAGGATTGGCAGGAATGGTTTTGGTTGGGGTTTGGCAAGTTATGATAGGTAGCAGTGTCTAACTGAAGCATGTGTAGAGTGACCTCCAGTGTAGCCTCTCGACTCTATTTGAGCTCTCTCAGCCACTGATACTTTATTAGCTATTTCTTTTTCCGCTTTTGGTCAGGATGGCATTGTTGATGCCACGGTGCCAGGGCCAGGCTCATCCCTGGGGGTTATCTCCCATGCCGCCAGGGAGACTTTCATCCCTGGATTATGCCGCATGTAGAGAGGAAAGGGTAATGGTTTCACTTGCAGAGTTGGGCTTAAAGAGAGAGAAAGGGATTATGGCCATTTTTAATGATTTTAAGTCAGCTTTGCAAAGTTGTATAAAAGTTAATTTTCCATTTCACTTTCTAGAGAAGTTAATGGGCTTACGAAATGAGTACTTGCAAGCAGATGAGGCCAATAAAAGATTTTTGGAACAGAGATATGGTAAGAGGGTGATTCAGAAGGCACTGGAAGAGATGGAAAGTAAGGAGTGGCTAGAAAAGAATTCAAAGAGCTGTCCGTGTTGTGGGACTCCCATAGAGGTAAATGTTTGGGGATGGGCTTGAAGATAAACAGACTTGTAAACATATTACAGTTTCCTCAAGAACCCTATTAGTTTAGATTGAAGTTAATACTACAAGTATAAGAATGTTCTTTCATGAATTGTAACAAATGTACGACACTAATACAAGGTGTTAATAGGGTGGTAAATGGAAAAAAATACTCCAATATAAACTATGGATGATAGTTAACATTTTAATAATCTCTCATCAGTTGTAACAAAGGTAACTACTGTTAACAGAAATAGTACAGTTATTAAAAAGTGCTATTATCAGTTGTAGCAAATATTCCACACCAGTGCAAGGGGTTGGTGGTGGGGTGGTATATGGGAATGCTGTATTTTATGCATGATTATTCTGCAAACCCACACTTTCTCTAATTTAAAGAAAAAAAAACCCTATTAGTCAGTTTTAGGATTTACTAAGAAAATACATGTTGATATTTATTAAAGCTTCTTACTTGGAAGGTGCGAATTCACTGGTAAATATTATTATTGACCATATGTATGTAGACTTCCCTTTTCAAAGTGCTTTTGTGTGGTGACAATTGTTCTCACATTACATCCACCTCAAAATTGAATGGCTTATAAAGAAGCCATACTAGAGCTACTATCAACTCAATTCATCTTCATGATTAAAAAAAAAATCAGGTCTGACTTTTCCTCAGAACTGTTTATGCTGGGATATAACACACCTGTTTAGCAAGTATGCCTAGAAAATGGAGACATTTTTCCATTACTCTGAGCCATAATAATTAGAAAGATCTAATATATTCTAAAATTGAAATATATCTTTGTATTTGATTTGTCTGTTCCAGTCTGTTCTATCTGAACTAAATCCAGTGGTGATTGCCTCCTTACACTGTTAAGGACATTGGCATTATATTAAATCACTTCTGACAGGCCTCAGCCCTATGATAAAGGAGATTTGAAACCAAATGTTTATTTAGATTTATGTAAAAAAAATTTTATTTGATGTATTAAATCCAAAATTTTTTTTTTATCATGAGGTACAACATATATATATACAAAAAAGCAATAAATTTCAAAGCACACCATAGCAATTAATTATAGAGCAGATTTCAGAGTTTGATGTGGTTTACAGTTCCTTTATTTTAGGTTTTTCCTTCTGGTTGTTCCAAGACACTGGAGATTAAAAGAAATATCAATAAAATATAAATTCAAATATTTTATTAATTTATAATTACATGGTCCACTCATAATATATGTTTGGATTGTATCTACTGTTCATCAGAAGAAATTTTGCTAAGAACCTAGTTGTAGGAGCCCCTGCTTAAATAGCTTTTGTTGTGTAGTATGAGAAAAAGAAAACGTCTAGGAAAAAGTTGTACTGAATTTTTTTGGTTTGAATATTCTCTTTTGCTTTTATAGCCTTCATATTTTTCTCATTTTGTTCTTCCCACCAGAAATTAGATGGATGTAACAAGATGACATGTACTGGCTGCATGCAGTATTTCTGCTGGATTTGTATGGGTTCTCTCTCTAGAGCAAACCCTTATAAGCATTTCACCGATCCTGCTTCTCCCTGTTTTAACCGGTATGTGTGTACAGAATTCCAAAGGTACTATAGCAGTTTTTGTACTTGATTTGCAGATCAAAAGTCCAGTATTTTATTTAAGTACTCAGACTTATTTAGAAAATTGTCTTACATGTTTTCCCATATAAAGGCATGTCTATATTATTTTCATGTAAATAGATTTTATGATGGGAACATATACTATCTGGAAATTTTTAATTTTTTTATCCTTCTCAACTTTTTATGATCAAAATTTTCAAACATGTAGAAAAGTTAAAAGGTTAGTATTATGAATTTAACAATACTGATAACGTTTTGCTATATTTGTTCTCTCTGTTTGACTTTTTTGCTGAATTTGATACTAAGTTGGAGACATGACAGTTCAATTCTAAATACTTCCCCATGTAAATTCTAAGATTAGAAAATTCTTCTACATAACCACAATACTTAAAAAGATCTTAAAATAATGTCATACTATCACCTAATAAACAATACATATTTGTAACTTCACAATTTTTCCTAAAAAATGTTTTTTAAATCTATTTTATTAAATTGGCAGCTAATCAAGGTTCAGTCTTCATATTTGGTTCTGTTTCTTTAGTTTCACATAGAACAGTTTTGCACACCTTTTGAGTGGGGGTGGTATGTGATTGGTTTTTTGAAGAGTCCAGGCTAAACTGTCCAATATGATGACATCCTACCTTCTGGAGTTTTTCTGTATTTTCTAAATCTTCTACAATGAGCTTCTGTTATCTTTATAATAGGAAAAAAAGTTATTTAAAAGAAGTAGCCCATATACTCTCAAAGGAGGCTAAGTCCAAAATATGTATACTTATTTGTTTTCATCTTCATTATCAAAAGAAAGAAGGCTACTTTCTTTGATTTTGCTTTTGTGAGATCTTTTTAATCGAATCCTGCTATTCATCTTCATTTGTCATCTTCTTTTTTGAGTTTGCCATTAAACTTGAATATTTTTCATCTGAGGGATGCTTGACTGATTTTCAATGCATGATTCTTCCATTGGCTGGATCTTCATCTGCTTTGGCAGCCTTTAGCTCTGCTTTAATTTTCATGACTTCTTTGGCTGATAGGTTTCCTTTTTTTAAAGCCATCACTTGGGGCCATTCATTCTCTTTGTCACTGTGATCATCTTCTTGTGGGTGCTGAGTTTGGATTCTCGTGGTCTCAATAGTAGGTTCTTCCTGTACCCAACCCTTTCCTTGTAGTGGGCCGTGAATGCCAGCTCTGTGGGCCACACATATGACACCTGGTTTCAGTATAGAAAGTTTTGAGAAAAGGAAAGACAGATTATATCCAGTTTCTTCTCAGTGCATAAAAATGTACCATATTTTATGCTTCCAGGTTGTTCCATGCTGTGGATGTTAATGGAGACGTTTGGGAAGATGAGATTGAAGATTAGTTAACTCCTACTGCTCAAGATTATGGAAGTGGAGTGGTTTGCCCTGATCTTTTGTCAAGTATACAAAATAACCTTGCAGGATATTTAGGGAATTATTCAATCACTCATTCTATGTAAAAGATATGGAAGAACAGGTTTTATTTTTCATTTGGTACTACTGATTTCATTATGTACATCATACATATTTCAGTATAACATAAACTGAGAAAATTAAAAGCCAAAATTTTAGGAAATGAAAGCTAGAGACTATTAAATATTATAATGTCCTTCAAACTCTGAATAGTTAAAAATTACATATTTATTTTCTTTAAGTAAGGAGAGAAGTCAAGATTTAAACTTACCCTTTTGTCGTGAGAAGCATCCCTTCTTTAAGGAGTTTCTGTTGAACTCCCTCATACTACTCTTTACAGTGGAGGTGGGTGGGAGGGTTATTAAAACTGTACTGAGAATTGTTGTATCCTCTTACAAACCTGATCTCATTTCTTCCATGTTACTCATATTCCTTCCAACCTAAATTTTTGCTGAGTTAGTTTTCCTTGGAGGGAAAGCTTTACGCTGTGATCGATTGGATCGATTTGAACTGCTTTTCAGAATAGAAATTTATAGATAATTTAAAAATATTTTTTAGTACCACAAACACTGTGGGTCACCTGATATTTATTAGTGGTGTATATAGTCTGCTGATTTTGAGCCACATCTAGCTGGCTTAGAATATTTCGAGCCCTTTTCAACTTTCCTGGGCAATAGAGTCTAGATTCACAAGGTCTTGCTACCTTTTGTTCCACATTCTCTCCTGTCACCCTCGCCCTACCTTCAAATTGGTAAGGACAGTTTTAATAGTAACTTCAACAGCATCTTATGTTTTCATTCCCTTTGCTGGAATAGGAGAAAGCCCAGTATATTCCCAAACTAAACAAGCTGAATTTTTCTGTCCACACCACAGTAGTTTTATCCCTGACTTTCTGAATTTTTTTTTCCCCTTAAGGTATTCTTTACTGAGCTATGGGAATCTGGCTTCCTATCCTTTTTTTGTAACAGCAGTGTTGTGGGGAATAATTTTGGCTTGATACCTAGATCCCTGTTTCTGAGTTTTTGTTGGCTTTTTGAAAAATTGTCTTTCCTTATGGTTTGCTGAGTGGCTTGGTAGCAAAATACAAGTTTTTTTGGAAAAGAGGACGGAGGAATTCAGTTGTAGCTTCCGAACATGCTCGTTTTTTCTACCTTGTAGAAAATTGAAAATTGGGGAATTGCTTTAACCATTTTGGGAGTATACTTTGGTCTATCAAGTTAGCAGGGATTGTGTTTCTGAATTGTCAATGAGAGTGCTTAATCTTAAAAAATAATAAAAAAGAAATTGTTTTATCATCATTAGAGCAGAGATGCTGTTATTTGTTCTGTCAGCAAGGCAATTGATCACATTTTAAAATATAACAGATATTCTTAAAGTGAGAGCAAAAATGTAATGAAACAGCCTTTGTTTTATCCTGGGCTTGTGAATAAGCTAGGTTAGGTCCCATGTTTTATTTAAACCAAACATCCTCATGGACTTCCATTCAACACATTTTATGTAAGAACTAAAATTACTTTATTGAATAAATTAATAATAAATGGAAATTAAAAAAACTTAAGTGTAGAAATCAAAACAAAACAAAAAACAACAAAAACTTAAATGTATAGTATATAACTGAGAATAGTAGTTGTGATTGAATAGGAATATAATTCAGATTTTTTTTCTAGTAGTAGCTGTTTAGAAGCTCTTTATTTCATGGTTGCGATTTTCTAGAGATCATTATTTTGGGGTGTTGCACATTGTCAGTGATATGGTAAAAGAAGGAGGGAAACAATTTCATGAAAGAAATGTGCTTTTTATTTTTTCCATTTATAATTTAAAAGCAAAAGCAAAAAAATTACAGGTGGTTAGTCTCAAAGTCTTGTTTGTTCACCTGATTGTCTTATCCTTTCTTCTTTAGGTACAAAATCTTCACCGCTCAGTCTCCCCACCCCCTTTTTAAAATTTTTTTTCATGTTCAGGCACTGGGATTTGAACCCGGATTTCTGGCATGGCAGGCATCAACTCTGCCTGCTGAGCCACCATAGCCCGCCCTACTGCTCAGTTTTAACAAAGATGGTAGGGCTTGTATTATTTTTGAGGCCTGGGTTCTGAGCTGATTTTAAGATGTTTCCTGCTTTTCTATTTTACTCAGTAAAAATGAAAGATTGGGGTAACCTCCGGAATGCCCTGTGAAATAAATGGGTTTGTTCAAGGTTGCTCTATCAGGGAATACAATAGAATAAAGAGTTTTGTACCTAGTTTAGTTTCATGAAGGCCTTTTTAAGAGGTACATGGCCTAAGATTTTCTGTATATTGACAGGAACCTCTTGGGTCCCTGCAGAGACTCCCTTTGCAGACTGCTAATTTATCCTGCCCAAAAGAGTAGTTTGGAGAGGTGAGATCTTAATTTTATATAGAAGTTTGGATCTAGAGCTGATAAATGAAAATAAGTTGATAACTTTTTTTTTTTACATTTTTGAATTGTGAAAGACATACAAAAAAGTGATAAATTTCAAAGTACATTGTAACAAGTAGTTGTCGAACAAATTTCAAGCATGGTATGGATCACAGGTCCAATATTTCAGGTATTCTAGCTGATCTGATACTGGAGACTAAAAAAGAAATATTAATCTAATGATTAGGTAGTCATACTCATTGTTAAATCCTATCTTCTCCGTTTCAACTCCTCCTCCTTTCATCCTTTTCCTAATCTTCAGGAACATCTGGGCAGTGACCATCCTAACTTCTGCAAAGGGGTATGGACATTATGGGGTAGGGAAATGCAACTAATTGATGCTCTTGGAGAGACTGGTAACTCTGGGTTTCAGGGTTTATCTGGCCTAGGAGCCATTTGGAGGTTTAGGTTTCTGAAAAATAAACTTAGTGAGTGAAACTTTTATAGGGTATTCTTTAGGGTTTACAGTTAGACTGTTGTTTGGGGCTTGGCATACCATGGCAGTTAGCAATATCTGTCTGAAGCTTGCATAAGAGTAACCTCCACAATAGCCTCTTGACTCTTATTTGAAATCTCTTAGCTGCTAATACCTTATTTTATTACAGTTCTTTCCCCACTTTTGGGCAGGAAGATGTTGTCAGTTCCATGTTGCCAGGATCAGGTTCATCCCTGGGAGTCATGTCCCACATTGCTAGTAAGATTTGCACCCCTGGATGTTATGTCCCTCATGGTGAAGAAGGTAATGATTTTACTTGCAGAGTTGTGCTTAGAGACAGGCCACATCTGAGCAACAAAAGAGGTTCTCTGAAAGTAACTCTTAGGCATAATTATAGATAGCCTTAGCTTCTCCATTACAGAAATAAGTTTCATAAGAACAAATCTCAAGATCAAGGGCTTGGTCTATTAATTTGGGGTTCCCAAATGTTTGAGAAAGTATTAGGGATTTCCCAGGAGCAAAGTTTAATAGTTCCATATTTTTTCTCCAGTCTCTCAAGGGACTTTGCCAATATTTTTTAATTAGCTACTGATTGAAAGGTTTAGGAGGTGAAAGGGTGAGAAAGATGGACGGTAGACTGGGAAATTTAAAGCAGGCAGGTTTATTTCTGTGTTCCCGGGCTGAGCTCACCAAATCCAAGATGGAGGGAGGTGAGTCAGCGGCTGGGTGATGGCGTGGGCAGTTTTTAAGCAAGTGGGTCAGGTGACATCTGGAAGGGGCGGTTCTCCGGAAGTCAGGTGTCCGGAAGGGGCGGTTCATCAGTTCCAGAAGTCAGGTGTCTGGGAGGGGTGGTTCCAGAAGCCATGTTGGGAGGGGCGACACAGCCTCTGCATCTCCAGTTGCAGTGCCCTTCCCCATTCCCCTGACCTCACGTTCCAGCCTTCTTGTGATAATAGGGTGTCGAGGTTCTTCTGGCTACTTCCTGCTGTACTGGGGCAACGTGGGGTGATAGGTTGGGGTTGTCATGGTCAGGGGAGGGAGGAGGTTAGCTATAGGAATCCGGTGAGGAGGGTAGGTGGTGGTAATGAAGGAGCCTTGGGTTGACTGCTACCCGTGACAGTTCCTTTACGCGTCCCTGAAGGAAGTTGAGACAGGGAGCTAGGAGAAAAAAGAGACAGATTAGGATAACTGGTCCTAGCAGTGGGAGGAGCCATGTCGCCAGGGGGCAAGAAAGCCAGTCTAAGGCAGGGTTGGTTCCTTGTTTTCTGTGGTCTCCTTTGGTTTGTTTAAGGTGTGAATATTTTGTTCCACCAGACCTGACTCGCTGACGTAATAGCAGCATTCTTCTTGAAGGAATATGCACACCCCTCCTTTTTCGGCTATTAGCAGGTCTAAGGCCCATCAATTTTGAAGAGTTACCTGGGCTAGTGAGGTGAGTTGGCGTTGTAGAGAGGAAAGGGATTCTGATTTTGATTCCAGGGCTACCTGTAGTCGAGTCTCAAAGTTTTGAGAGGTTAGAATACCATGTCTCAGTGCCCCTCCCACTGGGGCTGAGGCTGCAACTGAGGCAGTTAAGCTGATGCCTACCAGGATGGGAAGAAAGGCAGCCCTTTTTGAGCAAATAGTTTCCATAGAGGATTAACTGAGGAACAACGGTTACTAGGAAGCATGGTGAGGGATCCATTGCACCAGAAATACTGCCCTTTGGGGGCGTGGGTGGTGTTATGGATAGTGATGTTGGCCTGGCATTTGTTATGAAGTCTTGCTGGATTTACAGAAGTGTGTGTGAAGTAGCAGGTTTTGAAAGGGTAAGGAAGGTTATTAGGCTCTGGTTCCCACAGGGGGATGATTTTTAGGGTGGTATGGCAGGAATCAGGGCTATGATTATGTATTTGGGTTAGATTTATAGGGACAGCTGCCAATAGTGGCCTATTTAATGATGCACAGAGGAAATAGCTGGTTACTTTAGGGAGTATTTGTGTTTGGTTGAGGAAAAGTAAGGTTGATTTGGAGCCACGTAAGAGAGGCTGGTGAGGCAGAGGTTTGGGCGAGGTGGCTGGAGTGACTTTGCTAAGCTAGTGAAATGTCGACGGACACCTGGGTAAGAGTAGTATTAATGAGGGCATAGTCAGGGTCTAGAGGAACGTGAAGAAGGCATCTTTAAGGTCCAGGATAGAATAATAAGTAGTGTGAGGAGGTATGTGTGAGAGAAGAGTATATGGATTGGGAACTACTGGGTGGATGGGGATGACAGCCTCATTAATTAGTCGGAGGTCTTGGACTAAATGGTAAGAACCGTTAGGTTTCTTGACAGGCAAGATGGGGGTGTTATAAGGCGAGTTAGTGGGTATGAGGAGTCCCTTTCCCTTGAGCCGGTTAATGATGGGTTGGAGTCCTTTCCGATGGGTTATGGAGATAGGAAATTGTGGCCTAGATGGGAATGAGGATGGATCTTTTAGTCGGATAAGAACTGGTTTATGATGGGAAGCTATTTGGGGAGTTGAGGTATTCCATACTTCCGGGTTTACTAGGTGAGGTGATAGGGGAAGAGCGGGAGGGGTGGAGGCCACACGTAAGGGTAATAGTAAATTTGTTTGGGGTTTTTGTATCCAGTGAAGTGAGGCCCCTAACTTGGTGAGAAGATCCCACCCCATTAGTGGGCTGGGGCAAGAAGGCATCACCAAGAAAGAGTGTGTAATGGGGTAGCCTTCTATTAAACATGTAAGTGGTCCAGTAGTTCAGGGGCACGAAGGATGGCCATCTATGCCCATAACCGTGACCTGGGAAGGAAGGAGTCAACCTGAGTAGGAGGGGAGGACGGAGAAGGTAGCCCCTGTGTCCACTAAAAAGGAGGTGGACTTACCCGCTACCTTGATTGTTACCCTGGGCTCGACGAGGGTGATCAGGGTCGCCGAGGCCGGGTGTCGTCAGTCATCGGTGGCCAGGCCCAGGACCGCCATCAGTGGGTCAGGGATTGGAATGGTGGCCCCTCCACGGACGGGCACCGAGGGGCAGTCACTTTTCCAATGTCCCTTTTTCCCGCAGAGAGGGCATGGTCCCTTGGGTGGTTGAGGATTGGGGCACTGGCAGGACCAGTGTCCGTCGAGGCCACATTTGAAGCACTTTCCTGGCGGTGGATTAGTCGTAGCTGGCATCTTGTCAGTTGAAGTGGGCCACAGGGCCACAATCAGGGACTTCCTTCGGCAGTCCTGGGATTCCTTTTCCGCCCTCTCCAACTCATCATGAGTATTAAAAATTTTAAAGGTCGTTTACCAGGTCATGAATAAGGGCCTGAGGACCATCCTTCATTTTTCTAAGCTTGCGCCTCATGTCTGGGGCTGACTGGGATATAAAATGTGTGGCTAAAATGGTTTTACCAGCTTCCGAGTCAGGGTCTAGGTGGGTATATTGGGAGAGGGATTCTGTGAGCCGGTTTAGAAAAGCAGCAGGATTTTCTTCAGGACCTTGAGTAATCTCCCTCAGTTTATGGAAGTTTACGACTTTATGGGAAGCTTTCTGCATGCCGGCTATGAGGCATGTAAGCATTTTGTCTCACCTAATTCGTCCGTTTCTCCCCACTAGGGTGTCAATCTGATAGTCCCACCCTGGCTCTTGATCTGGTACTGCCTCAGCCCCCACTGGCATGGTGTGGTTGGTTATATGCCCCTGGTTAGCATGAGCCCTGGCCACATTGAAAATGCGGTCCATCTCATCGGTAGTGAGGGAAGAAGAGCAGATTACATGGATATCATGCCAGGTAAGGTCGTAGGCATTAGCCAGATAGTGGATATTAGTATAGGTAGTTGGGTTGTTGGAGAAGGGCCCAACCGCTTCTCAATGTTCAAGAGATCAGCCAGGGAGAAGGGAGTGTGTACTCGAATTAGCCCTTCAGGTCCTGCAACTTCCTGGAGGAAGTTACATTTTGAGCAGGTACGGGAGCTTACAGGTGAGGATGGCAAGGCTGTTGAGGACGGTGAAGAATTAGGCGGTGGCGGAAGAGCCGGAGAAGGGGGAAGAGGGCACGGTGGTGGTTGGAGAGCCGCTGGAGTAGGAGAAAGGGAAGGAGAAGATGGCAGCTGGATAGCTGCTAGTCCAGAAGGGGAAAGATAAGGATAAGATGGCCATGGGAACGCTGCTGGAGTGGTGGGGGGGAGAGAATGACAAGATGGCAGCTGAGGTGCCGCCGGAGGGAGAGGAGGATAGAGCTGGGGAGGAGAGGATAGTTTCCCTAAATCTGGTGGAGGCCCTGCTTGTTTAAAGGGAGATGAATCGAGGGGGTTGGAAAAGGAGGAAGTTTCATCGGGCTGTCTGTTTAGAAGTGGGGATTTGGGGATTTCTTCAGCTAGGAGAACCTGGGCTGTGGAGCAGGAGGTACAAAGGGAGGGGGGAGCGCAGAAGAAAGCAAGCCTGGACATAAGGAATTTCGGCCCATTTGTCGTTCCTCTGGCAAAAATTGCGGAGGTTTGTAAGGATATTAAAATCGAAAGTCCCCCCTCAGGCCAATGAGGACTATTATCCAATTGATACTGGGGCCAAACCTTTTTGCAAAAGTAAGTGAGATGTTTTGGCCGGATGTCTGGAAGTAAATCTAGTGTGGATAGGTTTGTCAGAAGACAACCTAGAGGAGTATAAGGTTTGGTTTTTGAGGATTTATTGCCCATACTGATGGGTCTCTGAGGACAAAGGACTGGCCCAGGGGATGTCGGTGTCCCAACGCCCTGAGAGAGTCCTTGGAGCTCTTACGAGCGGGGGCTCGTCTCCCCAGGGGACGTCTCCCCCTGGTTTGAGGCCCTTTCAGATCCTGGACTTGAATTTGAGAGGGAAACGAAAAGCGGGGTATCCCCACAACTCAAGTCCCAGGAAAGGGAGTGAGGCTTGCGGGTGTCCCCCTTCACCTCAGCCCTCGGAAGAGAACCTGATGTGAATTCACGATTTTCGGAGAGTAATTAACGGACAGGCTCTCTTGGAACAGTGAGACCCAGCAGCAGGGCTAGAAGGGAAGGGACTTACCCAATCTGTGGTGGATGTAGCGGCAGGCCAAAGGATCCCTTGTCACTGGCCATGTGGAGGAAAGAGGAGAGAGGAAGCCGGGGCGCCTCTGGCCAGGAAGGTGTCACCTGTGCTCCTCTCCTGGGTTTCGGCACCAAGATGAAAGGTTTAGGAAGTTAAAGGGTGAGAAAGAAGGACGGTAGACTGGGAAATTTAAAGTGGGCGGGTTTATTTCTGCGCTCCCGGGCTGAGCTCACCAAATCCAAGATGGAGGGAGGTGAGTCAGTGCCTGGGTGATGGCGTGGACAGTTTTTAAGCAAGCAGGTCAGGTGATGTCTGGAAGGGGCGGTTCTCCAGAAGTCAGGTGTCCAGAAGGGGCGGTTCGTCAGTTCTGGAAGTCAGGTGTCCGGAAGGGGCAGTTCCAGAAGCCATGTTGGGAGGGGCAACACAGCCTCTGCATCTCCGGTTGCAGTGCCCTTCCCTGTTCCCCTGACCTAATACTGATAACTTTTTAAGTCAAAATAGAGACTTTGCAACTTTTAAAACTTGTGATTGAACTAATTTTTCAAGGCTTACCTTTGTCAGTTGAGATACATCTTGTCCCCATCCATTTTTTAAAAATGAACTTTTAGATTAAAAAAAACTGTGACAATAATAGATTTCTTTTATAACCCAGAGTTCCCATATACCCCATACCCAGTTTTCCCTTTTATTAACATCTTACATTAGTATGGTGCATTTGTCACCATTAATGAACCAGTATTGATCCATTATTACTAACTAGATGGAGTCCATACTTTACTCAGATTTCTTTAGTTTTTACCTAATGTCCTTTTTTCTGTTCCAGGATCTTATCCAGGATACCACATTAGTTGTCATACTGTTTTAGGTTCTTCTTGGCTGTGACAGTTGTCCCATCTTTTTTTTTTTCTGGTTAGAACTATAGTATATTTAAGAGAAATTAATTTGAACTTAAAATGTATAGCATTTTCAACTTACTATTACATGGAATAGAAATAGTTCACTTCATGGTTTCATACATGAAGATGTACTGTATAATAAATAAACTTTTTAGAAATTACTAGAAAAACAATATCAATTAATTTCACAGTAAGAACCAAGACTGCTTACTGGCATACTCAGCCATGAAAAAAATCACCACTTATTGTCCACATTGGCACAAATTTTTGCTGTTCCCCTGTCTTCATTGGCATATTTTATCTTCTTTAACATTATCTTATTTTTCTACAAGTCCCATGCCTGGTAAATGTTTGGATTGCTTATTATAGGAAGCTCCTAAGAGACCCTAAGAGATTCCATTAGGCCCCAATGGAAAACATGAACACATAATTTATATGATAAGGTTCTTTGACTATCTCTCCTCAAAATACCCAACTTGCTTTTTTTTTAACCTTTTTTTTTTTTTTAATAGTATAACATATACACAAAGCAAAGAAATAAAAAAGCAATAGTTTTCAAAGCACTCTTCAACAAGTAGTTACAGGACAGGTCCCAGAGTTTGTCATGGGGTACCATATGATCCTGTCAGGTTTTTCCTTCTAGCTGCTCCAGAATATAGGAAGCTAGAAGAAATAAATATTTTATCACCACAATAGACTCCTTTTTTGTGTGTGTGAAAAATAACATATACAAAAAAGCTATAAATTTCAAAGCACAGCACCACGATTAGTTTTAGAACATATTTCAGAGTTTGACATGGGCTACAATTCTGCAATTTTAGATCTTTATTCCTAGCTGCTCTAAGATACTGAAGACTAAAAGAGATATCAGTTTAATGACTCAGCAATCATATTCATTTGTTAAATCCTATCTTCTCTGTATAACTCCACGTCACCTTTGATCTTTCTGTCCCTCTGTTTAGGGGTGTCGGGCTATGGTAATTCTTAACTTTTTCATGTTAGAAGTGTCTGTCATAATATGGTAGGGAGATTGAAGCAGCTGATGTTCTGGAGAGGCTGGGCCTCCTCGGTTTCAGGACTTATCTGGTTCAGGGACCCATCTGGAGGTTGTAGGTTTCTGGAAAGTTACTCTAGTGCATGGAACCCTTGTGGAATCTTATATATTGCCCTAGGTGTTCTTTAGGATTGGCTGGAATGGTCTTGGTTGAGGTTTGGCAGGTTATGATGTATAGCAATGTCTAACTGAAGCTTGTGTAAGAGCAACCTTCAGCGTTCCTCTCGACTCTATTTGAATTCTCTCTGCCACTGATACTTTATTAGTTA
Source organism: Tamandua tetradactyla (assembly GCF_023851605.1). Classification (NCBI taxonomy): domain Eukaryota; kingdom Metazoa; phylum Chordata; class Mammalia; order Pilosa; family Myrmecophagidae; genus Tamandua; species Tamandua tetradactyla. Next base: position 22,105,763 of record NC_135346.1, read on the forward strand.
TACTTCTTTCCCCCTTTTGTTCAGGATGGAATTGTTGATCCCACGGTGCCAGGGCCAGATTCATCCCTGGTGTTCCGTCTATTTTTAGTGTTGTATAAGCACCCATTATATCTTAATGTGCACCTGGATTGCTCAGGAGCTGAAAATTTTTTCTTGAGGACTGATTACCTAATCCTAGTAGATTCAGCAAATAAATGAAATTATTTAAAATATATATTTTTATGATCTTCAAATGAGATTTTTTTGATTGAGGTCTTTTTGTAGTTTTTTTTTTTTTTTTTTTTTGAGTGCATGGTCTGGGACTTGAACCCAGGTCTCCCACATGAAAGGTGAGCAATCTACCACTGAACCACCCATGCACCCCTTTTTGTAGTTTTAAGTCAATTATTTCTCAGGATATTTCACTGCCTGTGTATGTGGTTTTAGGTTGTATGCCTGTTATGGTCATTTTCCTCGTCAGCTTCATGAGGAACTCTTAAATATTGAGTAGGATGATCAGATCATGCCATGGGTCAGCTGGACCCACCAGGCTCTTAAATGGCCTGAGAGGATAAGCTTTCCATTTCAGGTAAATATTGAATCAAGTGAGTGAATGAATTTCTAATGGATGCATCCCTTTTTCTCGAGGAGGTAGAGAACAGAAATATGAGCTCTGGAGAAAAGCCTTGGTGACTATATTCCCAGACCTGTAGCATTGTCAGCAAGGTCCTTTTTTAGTAATAGATCTAGTTTGCATTAGAAATCCCTCAGTATTCTTACTATTTACTTCTCTGTCAGAGATGAAAGTTAATTCGATAATGGTAAATCGTAGAACTATCTGGTCTGCTTACTTCAGAAGGGAATTTAAAATTTATGACTGGAATTTTAAATCTCCTACTAAGTAGTAACTTTGTCATGAGTCACCAGCTGGTGGCAGCAGTTCCCATGTTATAAAAATATAGTATTTTGTTTTGTTACAGAGGCGAGTTTAATTTCTGGGATTTTAATTTTCATCTTTGTGTTTCATCATAGTCTGTTATAGACCTTGGTAGACAGAATGGCATTGAATGATATTAGCAAGACAGTAACAGCAATATTACCCCCAAAATTAAGGCCACTTAAAACTGCCCTTGGATCTTAGTTGACATCTTATCCAATTGTTTTATAAGAAAGCATTACTTCCAATAGTGGCACTTACCTGCAACCACAGAAGTAAAAGAAATAAGTTCTATAGCACCCCTAAGTAGGACTGAGGAAGTAACACTGTGGTAACTTCCGATATTGGTTAAAGTCACCAAACAGTCTGCTCCCTGAATTTTATCTTAATAAAAAAAAACTGGCCAGTAGACACAGCTGAGCATTTGTGGTCAGACAACTGAAGCACAACTTTATAAACTTAATAAAAATCAATTAATTTCTACTTAAAGTGGGTGAATTTTATCATATGTATATCTCAATAAAACTGTTAAAATTAAACCCTTCTTCCAGCTTGTACACTTTAATAGGTTACATTGACGTAAGATATTCCATTATATTGGCTTTAAAAAAAAAAACCTAAAACAAGCTATATTTCCTATTTTTCCATATTTAGTAGTTTTTATCTTTGTCAAATCTGCCTTTATTCTTTTTAACAGCTATATTCTTGTTTGGATCACAAATACAGGCAGAACATAATTTACTACTGTTCATCTGCTCATACCTCCCATTTTTATAAAATATTTTGATTATTTTTATCCTGGTGCCTGAAGAAGAGATCAAAGCAGAGTTGCTATGATTGTACCCTTCCTTCAGAGCTGTTGTGAGGAGTGAGTGTGAAGCTCTATTCATCAGCTATTTCCAAAATATATAAATATCAATCCAGACAACCTGTCCTCTGGGAGTAAGAAGGCCACAAATGACATATTTATTTGAAAATACTGGATTTAATAGAAAATATCATATTGTAAACAAGTTCTTTGAATGATTAGCTTAAAACAGAATGACAGCAACAATCATGTATAAAAGCTTCAAACTGAACTGAACTGAACTAGTACCAAACAGCATAAGAAAGAGGCCTGAGCCAGGTTCAGAAAAGTCTTTCCTAGAAACACAGACAACAGCAGCTACAAACAGGCACAATGACAGGCAGGAGAAGGTAGCATCAACTCCATGAAGGCTTCAGTAGAAGGAAGGCAGAGTAATAGACTCATGAACAACGGGTGAAGGAAATATGGACAGAACAACCGTCCACACCACATGAGCCTGAAAGGGTTCTCAGAAAGGCAGGGTACTGTCAGTAAGGGAAAGAATATTAGGCAGATTTAGAAGCACTGGGTATGCTGTCTTGGCATTTAGCTCTTATGGGAGCAGAAGAGCCCATCTCTCAAACACCTGAGCTGCTTGTCCTGGCTCCCATCTTGACTGAACACCAACACAGAAATCATGGCAGTGTCTGTTGCCCCAGTGGACTTTCCACCTTTTAATGAGTGTTCAGTTAAAGAGCCACAGTGAAACCTTTGAACAAAAACACAGGCTCTAATGAGAAAAGAGTTTCCACCTTCCTCCTCCTGATACTAGAGGGTCCCTAAGGGAGAGGAGTTTGACATGGCTGGCCCCACTGGGGCTCTGTGTTCATTAGCAAAAGCCTTCTTTTTAGTGCCCCCCCCATGCCCCCACATTCAAATCCTCTCCCCAAGGAGTCCTCTAAGTTCATAAAAGGTCAGCTCTGAAAGCAGGAACAAAAAAAACTGGGAAGAAGAAAGGAAGCAAGAGTTTTCTTTCCATAGCACTTGCTGCTGACCAGAGGAACTGTTTCCTATACTTACTTTGACGATCTAGGGCAGTGACTCTTAAATAAGGTGGCAGGCCTGCTCAAGAGGTCTTAAGACTCTCCATAGAGGTTCTGTCCAGTATACACAAGCCCCTAATTTCCTCTCAATTGAGAATCAGTGCATGAAATGATAGAGGTTCCTAAAGGGGGGTGTGTTGTTCATGTGAACAGTGTCAGAGGCAGAAGAAAAAGCTTAAAACTCCTAGGTGTGGCAGACACCAAAATGATGGAGTACATTTTTCAGAGATTTTTTTTTTTTTAGATCAGAGTAGATTACAAACAAATCATTCCCCAGGTAGCTAAACTATAGGACTAGGCTCCAAACCTCATAGCCAAGAACAATAGGTTTACCCACTTATCTGGAATATTAATACTAAATTAAAGAATTACAATTAAAGACCATTTCCAGAAAAACCTACCCATCCATATGGATAGTAAGTATAGCACAAGCTAATCGCTGTATGGCTTCTTGGAAGACTGGCTTTTCTCTGCTTCCTTCTCTTTGATACTGTATAAGGGGTCCACCAACTTGTTATGAACAAGCATTAAACCTACAAAAAATTAAAAACAAAATGTTTAACACAGAGAAAGGCAGAGTCCACATCTGTCAGCAATAACATCCAGAAGCTCTCAAGTGGCCTAGAACTGATGCTGATCATCTTTTCTGTGACACTAAAATGATAGACACCCTGAGAGTAGGAGAAGAATCTGTTATTCCCAGCGAGGACTACGATTCATGGAACTTCTGTAAATTCAACCACTAAAGGAGTTGGCTATTTAAAGGTTAATCTTTTCAGCAAAGAACAAATTCCTAATTTACCTGCTAAGTAAATGAGGATTTTTACATCAGTTTGCTTAAAGCAGTGTTTCCCTATTAAATTAAAAAAATGAAAAAAACAGATGTTCATGATAGTTTAGTGCCTTGCTTAGAGGGGAAAGACCTGAATAAAATCTGGATAGGCTCAGTATCATGGCAAAGATTTCACTGTGTAGCCCGTGGACTACAACTTTTCATGAAAAAAAAATTTTTTTAAAAAATTTTTTACATGGGCAGGCACCGGGAATTGAACCTGGGTCCTCTGGCATTGCAGGCAAGCATTCTTGCCTGCTGAGCCAACTTTTCATTTTTTAACCTTCTCCTCAGGGCAAAAAGTCTCTAGAAATGGATTCCTGCAGTCATGGATGGAAGAGAAAGGATGACTGTGTACTGTGTGAGACTGTAGGACTTGATTTTTAACAATTGATAGTAGCTGATTAAAATGGCCAGAACAGGAAGGCTAGATCACTCCTGAGCCCTAGCACAGCCTGAACTTGACCACCTACTCCCAGACCTGCTCCTCCCTCACCTTTGAAATACTTGACGGTTTTCACTTTCAGCTCTAGGGTGGCATCCTCGTCACACACAAACACTGTGCGGGGATGCTGCTGGAAGGCAGACACAGTCCACATGTGGCTCACCCCCTCCTCGATGGCCTTGTACAGAGCAAATGCCTTGTGTGCGCCCGTGATAAGGATCATCACCTGGGATCAGAAAATGAGTCTGTGATGGAGGAGGAGCCTGGGAATGGAGAATCCAGACCAGAAGTCTAGCCACTCCAAAAGGAGGTGAGGATTATTTTTAAAAAATAAAACTGTAATTAGTTGCCATGCCACACACTCTGCTCAGTGCTTATGTGCTTTACTGCACAAATAAATTAGGAAGCATCGTTGTCTCCCTGTTACATGATAAGGAAAAGGGGCATTGGGGGTTTAAGTGACTTGCCCAAGGTCTCACAGCTAAGAAACAGGATACCTAGGATTAGACCGGGCGTGTCTGACCCCAAAGCCTGCACTCTGGCCCAGCACATGATAGTGCCTCCCAGCATCTCTGAGGATGACTATGAAAGTGCCCCTTGAGGACAGGTGACATACACCCCTGATCCTAACAGTTCTGACACTGGGGTCCAGGTGGTCTTAGGTGACTTTTCACAATCAAAATCTGTAAAAAAGAAAAAAAAAAATCTGTAAAAATGGGGTCCCAATCTGCACTCCTTCAAAGGGGGCCTGGAAGCATTGACAAGTTATCTGTGTGGCCCCTGAGGCTAAATCCCAGAAAGGCTGCCCCAGAATCTGGTCACCTTTAGTTTACAGCATTAGACCTGTAGTGCTGTAGTGCTTCCTATTTAATGAAACAAAGGCAGAGATTACCCCAGACAGTTAATACAACAGGAAACTGAGTTCAGGGAATTGATCCTACTGAACCGCCTCTATAGATTTCCTTTCATTTTAATTCACTTGTAACATGGAGTAGTGAACAGGATTTACTGTTCCTCTCCTAAAAGATGAGAAAACAGGGGCAAAAAGAGAATGTAACCCCTCGGCAATGCAGAACTCATTGCAGAAAAGAGAATTTCATGATTTATAGCCCCAGGTCCTTTCCCAGATCAAGAACCCTCACAGGATAAGGACAGCCTCCAAAGCCCGAACGGTTACAAGCTGCAGGGACAAAAACAGCAGAGTGACCTACCTAGGTCCTAAAACAGGCAAATTTTTCATTGATTTAAATGTTTGTTTACAGACTTAGGCAAAGAAACATGAAGCTAAAATGTCTGTAGCTTCTTCTCATTGAACATATTGTAGAAAGGAAGATGAAATGCTTCTAAAATTCTGATGAAAGTAAAGAAATTGGAACCGCCCAAAATTCAATTGTTGGAGGTGAGCTTAACACTCACCAGATTTTCAATTATTCTCTGTTACATATATTAATCCCTGAGCACTGGGCTATAAACACAAGCATGCTTGGGTGGCAGGGGGAGCTTCCCTTCAAATCGTGGCCTCCATCAATTTCAGGGAACAAGAGTCTCTCTTAGTACCTGGTAGATACCAATTCATATTCCAATGTTAAAGGTATTGCGATCCTCTCTGCCTGTGAGAAGCAGGAAAAAGGTATGTAAGGAGAAACCAGGGAGTCTACAGCCTTCTAAGCAGTCTAAGGCATAGAAAGTGTGCTAACAGGATTCGTCTCATATTAGAAAGGAGAACAATGAGAGGGTCAGTTGGGATCTTAATCTATAATGTCTTCATCTTCAAAAAGAAAGTAATCAGGTAGTACCCCTATAAATGAAAATTCACAACAAAAACTTAAGGCTGATCCCCCCACAAGTCTCATGGCCCCTGCACTCTTACCTCTCTAGCATCCATGATGGTGCCCACACCCACCGTCAGGGCCATGGTGGGCACCTTAGTGAGATCTCCATCGAAGAACCTAGCATTGGCCAGGATGGTGTCCATGGCCAGCGTCTTCACACGGGTCCTGGACACCAGACTGGAGCCTGGTTCATTGAAGGCGATGTGTCCATCAGGGCCAATGCCTACCCGAGAGAGACAGCCAGGGCAGCCCTGTGAGTGCCAGGGATTCAAGGTTTAAGAATGGACAATATCTCCTTCCTTAATGGGGGTCTGACACAGAATCTTTGAAAAATGTGTCTCTTTTGTCATTTCCACCCCCGGGTAAGTACATCTTAAGCAAATGAGCCTCCCTCCCTACTTCTGTCAAAGGTACACAGACCATCGTTGACTTGCTGCCATTCTCAAAAAGCTAAGTAAGGGACTACTACAGAAACCACAAATAGTTTCTGTTTCTCCAGATCTTTGGAGAAGTGTCACTTCCCTGTCCCTCCTATCTGTGGTTGGAAGGCACTGCTACTGGTATAGAAATGCAGTGAATAAAACACAAGCAGGACCTGGTCATATTCATTAAAATCTCATAAAATGGGAGCTCCTTCCCTCCTCTTCCCCACCTTGAAGTACAGAATAGCTAAGCCAATAGCAGTAAAAAGCAGTCCAGCTTTCACTCCCATGGCTGACTCTAGAGGTGGCAATAGATGAAACACAAAAAAGGGTAGCCCAGGGCTGAGACAAGAGCACAAATATGAGAGGCAGATGTCTCAAGCCCCGCTTTTTGCTCTGCTGCTCAATGGCTGGTGACCTTGGGCACAAGATATAACTTCTCGGCAGTTCAACTGGACATCTATAGCGTAAGGGGCTGAATCTTGGAATCTTCTAGAACTATATGAGTCTGTGATTTTAAATATTTAGAGCCATAAAACCTTGCCACGGGGGAGTAAACAGGATCAGAGATGAAATCCAAACCTCTCAATTCATAGACCAGATGCAGAGAGGGAAGTTATGCAACTTCACACAGCTACTGAAGTGGCAGGGCTAGGGCAGGGAGCCAGGTTCCCACTGTCTCTACACCTGCCCTGCCTCCACACTGTCACGAGCACAGACAGAAGAAGCTGTCTGGAGACAGAGATGGTGTCTTGTCCTTCTCCTTCCCATGTGTTCTAACCACCCTGGGGCTGATCAGGACAGGGGCCACAGAGTGTTAAGCTCACCTCCTACAAACAGCTCAATCCCACCCGCAGCTGTGATCTTCTCTTCAAAGGCTTCACACTCTGCCTCCAGGTCTGCTGCATTCCCATCCAGAATATGGGTGTTTTCTGGATGGATGTCGATGTGCTTGAAGAAGTTGTTCCACATGAAGGAGTGGTAACTCTCTGGGTGGTCTCGAGGAAGGCCTGTGGGGCCACAGCACAGTCACCCCAGGCTAAGCCAGGACCCTCCTTACTAAAGGGGATGCCAGGATACTTCAGACCCAGAAATGCTCTCAGGGAAAGCTCCTCTGACCCCCAGCAACTTGGGATAGGCTAAACTGGTGTCCATAAATGTCTACCCCCAGCTGCCACCTGTGACCACAGGATTGGGGCCTGGGGAATCCCCTCACTCTGGAGTCACTGGGCTTCTAGCCAAATGGAGGAAGCAAGCACATGCTTCGCCCAGTGTTTCTCACCCTATCTTTCCCCATTAGCAACCTGTTCCTCAACTTGAACAGCATATGGTTGAAGAGAATTATCTTAGAGTTTCCCAAAAAGGATTTCTTCAGCCAAGGAGAAAAACAAAAGAAGCTTTAAATGAAGCCATTACAAAATGATGGGGGCAGGGAAGGTGGTGGCAAAAGACCAAGGTGTAGCTTTTGGCTATAAAGGAAAGGCTACCAGTCTCAGCAGCATTCCTCTCAGTGTATCTGGCAGAAAGGGGAGCTAGAGGGTGAACACTGGAGGGGAAGTCCGGACAGATTCTGGGGGCCAACCCCAGCCATGACCCCATCTGCAATCATTACTTTCAGGAAGAAACAGCATAGAGTTGGGGAGGAGGTAGAGAAGGAAGCAATACATTAATGTTTACTAAATGCCTACCATGTGCAAGGGGCTTCCACATCTGTTATATTATCCTTTAATGTTTACAAACTAACATGTCAGCTTTATTAGTCACATTTTACTGATTTTTTTAAAAAAATTGTTTTGCGGGGGTACATGGTCCAGGAATCGAACCCAGGTCTCCCACCTCGTAGGCAAGCATTCCACAACTGTTAGTCACATTTTATATCTGAGTAAACTATGGCCTGGAAGAGACAGGTACTTATAACTGAGCCTATCACCAGACGTCACTGACTCTGCGGTGTCCCCATTCTTCTCCAGGGCCGAGCCTGTTGGGGAGTGAAGCACAAGTATCTTAGCCCTGGACTCCCCTGGAATCAGGTAAGGACCCTGAAAGAGAAAGACTCACCCACATACTCATCCATGTTGAAGGTTTTCACATATTTGAAGGACAGGTCCCCATTCTTGTAGTACTCAATTAGTTTCTTGTAGCAGCCAAGTGGGGTGCTCCCTGTAAGAAAGGCCATAGCCATGAACCCTCCCCCCTACTTTGACCCCTAGCTCCTGGGTGCCCAGAGGGCACTAAGAACAAGGCAGGGCTGCTCCAAAAGGAAAACCTGTCAGGTGGGAGAGAAGCCGGATTTGAAGTCCTGCCCCAATGCTCTAATCCCAGCCATCCTCTATTAATTGATTGTTTAATGCCTATTTCCTCACTAGATTGTAAACTCCATGTGAGAAGGGCTGTGTCTGTCTTGTTCACTGCTGAATCCCTGGTGCCCAGCGCACTGATGACAGAAATGACTGTGAGGAGTACATGGGTGAATGTCAAACAATTATTGATATGATATTCCCTGAGCAACCACTTTGTGCAAGACACAGGGCCATGGGATGCAACAATCAGAGCCCACTGTCTAGGAGGAGAGATATAAAGCAGTAATGTCGGTTGTGATGGGGGAAAAATACAACCCTTAGGCCTCAGGGGAGGTTTCCCTGAGGAACAGCTAACTCCCAAGTTGAGTCTCAGGATGAGTACAAGTGAGCCAGGTAAAAGACAGGCAAACAGAGCATTCCAGGAAGAGGGAACAGCATCAACAGGTTCAACTGGTGCTTAGTAAGCATAAAGTACTACAAGCAAAGTAGTACAAGTAGGGCAGTATGTCCCAAACCAGGCACTTAAAAACAATGGACCTGGAAGATGCTGAGAAAAGAGAAAAGGGTCAGTTTGAAAATGTTATAGGCTCTGCAGCTCTTCTGGAGATTCACAGTAGATATTAGCATTTTGAAGACACCAAGAAATATGGCAGTTAAGAAAGAGGGCTGATGTTGCCTCCCATGACAGAAGCTGACAAGGTCATTCACTTGCCCTTCATGGCTCATGTCTAGGATGCAGTGATCCAAGCTTAGCCACTCAGTGCTCCCAACAGGGTCATTCAATGTGGGGCAAGAGTTACAATGAGCCAAGAAAGTTCAGCTCTCCTGTGGCTTCTGCTGGAGCACACTGTCTAGCTTAGTCTCCCCATTCTCTAAAAGGTGGTGTGCCCCAAGCTCAGTCCATGAACCTCTTTTCTAGCTATCCCTCTTTCCCCCGGTCATCTCTCCAGTCTCCGCTTGAAATGCGACATGCTTATGACTACCAAATCAAGATTCTGCCTATACCTTGGACATGAATTCAGACTACTCCCAAAAACTTACTTAAATCTTCTCTAAGCCAACACTGGCTCTTAAGTTTCTTCCTTCTGGCAGACTTCCGGGTCAAGATGGCAGCTTAACAACATGCACGTTTTAGTTCGTCCTCCAGAATAACTATTAAATAACCAGAAACAGTACAGAACAGCTCCTGGGGCCACGTCAGAGACCAGACACACAGCATATCCCAGTCTGGACCAGCTGGACCGGCTGCGAGCACCCCCTAGAACCACGAGTTCCCAAAGCTGCGGTGGCCAGCACCCCTCCCCCACAGGCCGCTTCCCAGAGGGGAAAGGAAAGGACTTTACCAGCAGCAGGGACTGGGCACAATCAAACGCCAGTTGTGAAACTAATTAACAAATTCTGACTACTAGAAATAGGCCCCCAGCTTAGGTGAACCTGATCAAAGCAGAGGTTGCTCATTTTTGCCCCAGTGCCAAGGGGACAGGACTGACGGGAGAAAAAAAAAGAAGGAAACAGAGGTTTTTGTGGCTGTGTATCTACAAAGGCTTGACTGCCTCTGGATACAGCGGCAGGACTTTTCAGGCTGCGACTGCCCCAGGCATAGGCAGAAGTGAGCTCTTTTGGGGGCTTATCTGGAGGCTGTGCCTTCCCCAGGGGAGGGGTGAAGCCCCACCCAGGTGGATCCCTCCATCAAGGAATTCAGACACCAGGGCTTGGTAATTTGAAGCCATTAAAACCAGCCTACAACTTCTCCTCTGTCTCCCCCATGCCCCCAGCAGGGAGAGTCTGCCAAAGTTAAAGGTACTGCATCATCTTATGCTGGTGGGACCTGCAGTCAGACAAGCGCCACATACTGGGCAGGATAAGAAAAACAGAGTCCAGAGACTTCACAGGAATGTCTTTCTGGGTCTCACCCTCAGGGAAAACCGACGCAGGTGACTCTTTCCCCCTGATAGGAGGCCAGTTTGGTCTGGGAAAATCTGGCTGGGGTCTATAATATCTAAGTAGACCCTCCTAAGTGTGTGTGTGGGGAAAGGCACCACACAAGCAGGGCAAGAAACAAGAAAACAAGAACTGAAAAATTCTCCTCTGTCAAACAAAACTTAAGCTAAAGGTTCAGATAAAGCTGAATGGAATGTCAAAGAACAGATAGACAACAAATTCATCCAGCAAGAAAACCCTAGATAAAAGAAGTGAAAGCAATCTCCAGAATAAACTAATTAAGGTAATTAAATGCCTAGACACCAGCAAAAAATAACAAATCATGCTAGGAAAATTGAAGATATGGCCCAGTCAAAGGAACAAACCAACAATTCAAATGACATACAGGAGCTGAAACAATTAATTCAGAATGTATGAACAGACATGGAAAACCCCATCAAAAACCAAATCAATGAATTGAGGGAGGATATAAAGAAGGCAAGGAAAGAACAAAAAGAAGAAACTGAAAGTCTGAAAAAACAAATCACAGAACTTATGGGAATGAAAGGCACAGCAAAAGAGATGAAAAAACAATGGAAACCTACAATGGTAGATTTCGAGAGACAGAACATAGGATTTCTGAACTGGAGGACGGAACATCTGAAATCCAACAAGAAACAGAAACTATAGGGAAAAGAATGGAAAAATATGAGCAGGGACTCAGGGAATTGAAAGACAATATGAAGCACACGAATATACATGTTGTGGGTGTCCCGGAAGGAGAAGAGAAGGGAAAAGGAGGAGAAAAACTAATGGAGGAAGTTATCACTGAAAAATTCCCAATACTTATGAAAGACTTAAAATTACAGATCCAGGGCGGGCCGCGGTGGCTCAGCGGGCAAAGTGCTTGCCTGCTATGCCGGAGGACCTCGGTTCGATTCCCGGCCCCAGCCCATGTAACAAAAACAAAGAAACAAAATACAATAAAACAAGAAAATGTTTAAAAATGTTTCCCTTTCTTCCTTCCTTCCTTCCTTCTATCCTTCCTTCCTTCTCTCTGTCTTTCCTTTAAAAAAAAAAAAAAAAAAAAAAAAAAAATTACAGATCCAAGAAGTGCAGCATACCCCAAAGAGAATAGATCCAAATAGATATACTCCAAGACATTTAATAATCAGAATGTCAGAGGTCAAAGAGAAAGAGAGGATCTTGAAAACAGCAAGAGAAAAGCAATCCACCACATACAAGGGAAGCCCAATAAGACTATGCGCAGATCTCTCAGCAGAAACCATGGAGGCGAGAAGACAGTGGGATAATATATTTAAATTATTAAAAGAGAAAAACTGCCAACCAAGAATTCTATATCCAGCAAAACTGTCCTTCAAAAATGAGGGAGAAATTAAAACATTTTCAGACAAAAAATCACTGAGAGAATTTGTGACCAAGAGACCAGCTCTGCAAGAAATACTAAAGGGAACATTAGAGACAGATACGAAGACAGAAGAGAGAGGTGTGGAGAAGAATATAGAAAGGAAGACTATGAGTAAAGGTAAAAAGAACGAAAATTAGATATGACATATAAAATCCAGCAGGCAAAATAGTAGAAGAAAGTACTACCCATGCAGTAATAACACTGAATGTTAATAGATTAAACTCCCCAATCAAAAGACATAGTCTGACAGAATGGATTAAAAAACAGGACCCATCTATATGCTGTCTCTACTCAAAGGACATGACAGCAAGGACACAAATGGACATTTACACACCAATGTTTATAGCAGCATTATTAGCAATTACCAAGAGATGGAAACAGCCAAAATGTCCATCAACAGACAGTTGGCTAAACAAACTGTGACATTTACATAAGATGGACTATTATGCAGCTGTAAAACAGAATAAAGTTATGAAGTATGTAACAACATGAATGGACATTATGCTGAGTGTGATTAGCCAGAAACAAAATGACAAATACTGTATGGTTTCACTGATATGAACTGACATTAGTGAATAAACTTGGAATATTTCCTTGGTAACAGAGACTATCAGGAGATAGAAATAGGGTAAAATATTGGGTAATTGGAGCTGAAGGGATACAGATTGTGCAACAGGACTGAATATAAAAACTCAGAAATGGACAGCACAATACTACCTAACTGTAATACAATTATGTTAAAACACTGAATGAAGCTGCATGTGAGAATGATAGAGGGAGAAAGGCTGGGGCATCAATGAAATCACAAAGAAAGATAGACGATAAAGATTGAGATGGTGTAATCTAGGAATGCCTAGAGTGTATAATGATAGTGACTAAATGTACAAATTTAAAACATGTTTTTGCATGAGGAAGAACAAAAGAATGTCATTACTGCAGTGTGCTGAAAATAGATGGTACTTAATATTTTAAAATTTCAACTAATGTGTGAGACTAAAGCAAAAAATGTTTATTTGGTACAAATCTATACTTTGACTAGTGCATCTCCTAATATAACTTATATAGATAGTTGATTGAACCACACCTTAAGTACATGGAACTTTGTATAAGACATGAGATTTTGTTGGTTTGTCCAGGTGATGCCCTGATGAATCCCAGAGTGATTTGATCAGTGAGTGGAAAAGTATTTGCAAAGTTAATGGTGAGAACGGGGGAAAACTCAACTTCCTCAAGTTGAATTCTTGATATTCTCACAAGCAGTGTGGACAACCAAAGCTATAGGCTGAGCCCCCAGTCTTGGGGGTTGTTCATATGAAACTTAACCCCACAAAGGATGGGTCAAGCCTACTTAAATTAAGCCTAAGAGTCACCCCCAAGAGAACCTCTTTGGTTGCTCAGATGTGGCCTCTCTCTCCAGCCAACACAGCAAGCAGACTCACCACCCTCCCCCTGTCTACGTGGGACATGACTCCCAGGGGTGTGGACCTTTCTGGCAGCGTGGGACAGAAATCCCAGAATAAGCTGAGATTCAGCATCAAGGGATTGAGAAAAACTCTAGAATGAGCTGAGACCCAGCATCAAGGGATTGAGAAAACCTTCTTGACCAAAAGGGGGAAGAGTGAAATGAGACAAAGTGTCAATGGCTGAGAGATTCCAAACAGAGTGGAGAGGTTATCCTGGAGGTTATTCTTATGCATTAAGTAGATATCACCTTGTTATCCAAGATGTAATGGAGAGGCTGGAGGGAACTGCCTGAAAATGTAGAGCTGTGTTCCAGTAGCCATCTTTCTTGATGATGAGTGTATAATGATAGAGCTTTCACACTGTGACTGTGTGATTGTGAAAACCTGTGTCTGATGCTCCTTTTATCTACCTTGTCAACAGATGAGAGGAACATATGGAATAAAAATAAATAATAGGGGGAACAAATGTTAAAATAGATTTAGTTTGAAATGCTAGTGATCAATGAAAGGGATCAGTAAGGGGTATGCCATGTAAAATTTTTTTTTCTGTTTGTTATATTTTTCTGTTGTCTTTTTATTTCTTTTTCTGGATTGATGCTAATGTTCTGGGAAATGATCATGATGATGAATATGCAACTATGTGATGATATTGTGAATTGCTGAGTGTATCTGTTGGGAAAAAAAAAAAGGATAAATGCAAACCCCCCCCCCCCAAAAAGATTCTTCCTCCTCCACCCATGGCCCTACCTATTGTCAAACTACTATTGCCAGTTTTCCCCATCTCAATAAAGGCAGCTCCATCCTTTCAGTTGCTCAAGGTAAATCTGTCAGCATAGCCTTTGGGTTCTACTTTCAAAACACAACCAGAAGCTGACCACTCTCACACTCCTCCCCTCCTCCAGCCGCCTTCATTTCTCTCTGCACTGGCCTAACTCTTCTCCGTTTCCCTCCCTGTCCCCCTAATGTCTGTTTTACACACAACAGCCAGAGGGACCCTGTTAAAACCCAAGTCAGTTACAAGAAGTTGAACAATCAGGTAACAAACTTCTTGATGTGATGCAAAAAGAAGTGGCTAACATCAGCTATGTGGCAGGCACCAGGAATCAAACCTAGGTCTTCCGGCATGGCAGGCGAGAACTCTGCCTGCTGAGCCATTGTGGCCCGCCCTACGTGGCATTCTTGTCAAAAATGTTTAGCTTGAATCTAATAGTGAGGAAGTAATCACACAAATCCAGAACATGGGACAGTCTACCATAAAAATGACCTGGACTCATTAAAAAGCTAATGTCATCCAGGGGTGAAAGTCTCCCTGGTGATGTGAGAGATGACTCCCAGGGATGAATCCAGACCTGCCACTGTGGGATCAACAATTCCATCCTGACCAAAAGGGAGGAAAGAAGTGTAACTAATAAAGTATCAGTGGCAGAGAGCATTCAGAGTTGAGAGGCTACTCTGGAGGTTGCTCTTATGCAAGCTTCAATTAGACATTGCTACCTATCATAACCTGCCAACCCTCAACCAGGACCATTTCAGCCAATCCTAAAGAACACTTAGGGCAATATATAAGATTCCACAAGGGTTCCATGCACTAGAGTAACTTTCCAGAAACCTGCAACCTCCACATGGGTTCCTGGAACAGATAAGTCTTGAAACCTAGAGGCCACAGCCTCTCCAGAACATCAGATAGCTCTATCTCCCTATCCCATATTAGTGACAGACCCTTCCAATATGAAAAATTTAGAATGGCCATAGCCCAAACACCCCTAAAAAGAGGGATGGAAAGATCAAAGGTGATGATGGAGTTATACAGAGAAGATAGGATTTAACAAATGAATATGAATGCTGAATCATTAAATTGATATCTCTTTAGTCTTCAGTATTTTAGAGCAGCTAAAAGTAAAAACCTAAAATTGCGGAATTGTAACCCATGTCAAACTCTTGAAATATGTTCTACAACTAATTGTGGTGCTGGGCTTTGAAATTTATAGCTTTTTTGTATATATGTTATTTTTCACAAAAAAGGAAGGAAAAAAAGTCGACTGTCCTGATAAGAAAATATTTAAGCCTTCTAGCCGCCTGTATTCTGGAGCAGCTAGAAGGAAAATCTGAGAGGATCGCATGGCAGCCCATGACAAACTCTGGGATCTGTCCTGTAACTACTTGTTGAAGAGCGCTTTGAAAACTATTGCTTTTTTATTTCTTTACTTTGTACATATGTTATACTAAAAATAAAAAAGTTAAAAAAAAAGTTAATGTCATAAAACCCACGTATGAAAAAAAGGCAGAGGACCACTAGATTAAAAGATTAAAGATGCACAAACCTTGAGTGGGTATTAGATTAAAAAAAAAAAACCCTAAAAATATCCAAATCAGATCATGTCACTCCTCTTTTTAAAATCTACAAACAGGTTCTCATTTCACTCTAATAGCCAGGCCTTACAAAGGCCCTACATAGTTTGGCCCCTGGTGCTCTCTCCCCCTTTCTTATTTACCGGGTTCTAAGAACATTTTCTTCCATCTCGGCCTTTATACAAGCTGTTCCTATTAAGAATACTCTTCCTTCAGATTTTTGCATGGCCAACTCTCTCACTTCTTTGGGTCTTTACTTAAATGTCACTTTCTCAGAGAAATCTTTCCTGCTACCATATCCAGCCCTGCAACCCCCAATTCCTGCTTAGATAGTTCTTTCCCCCTTCCCTGTTTTATTTTTCTCCTTATCTTTTATCACCATCTGACATACCTTATATTTTACTAATTCATTTGTTTATTTCCTGTTTCTTTCACTATAATTTAAACTGCAGGAAGGCAGGAATTTATGTCCTTTTTGTTCATTGCTGTATATCCAGTGTCTGAAACAACTTGGCATAAAGTGAGCATTCAATAAATATCTGCTGAATGAATGATGGTGGCAGCTTCCCTTTCCCCTATCAAAATAATCAGCCTGTCCCTGTGGCATGGCCTTAACCATGCCAGGGCAATATAGCTTCCTCTCATCTGCCACTTTCCAAACTTCTAGACTTTGCATTAATTCTCTTTATGTTTTCTGTTTTATTTCATTTTTTCAATTGTGATATGTAATATATATACAAAAAAGCAACAAATTTCAAAGTACATTGTAACAAATAGTTATAGAACAGATTTCAGAGTTTGGTATGGGTTACAATTCCACAATTTTAGGTTTTTCCTTCTAGATGCTCCAAGACATTGGAGACTAAAATAAATATCGATTCAGTGATTCAGCAGTCACGCTATTTGTTAAATCCTAACTTCTCTGTTATAACTCCTCCTTTTGTCCAAATAGATCCTTTTGAAGTTCTTCTAGTCACATCTCAGGGACACCACCTGACTGGACACCCCTTTGGACTTTAATACTCATATTTCAAGCTTTACCTTTTTTTCCTATTCTTGATTTTGCTTTCCTTCTTGTGCTTTCCTCTGACTCTTTTATGTTTTCCATGAAAGTATGGGAACATGCCCATGAATCAACACAAATAAACTGTACCCATTTCAAGCAGAAAACTATGCTGGGTCCAGTGGGTGGAGGGAACTCAAGAACTTTGCCAGCAAGATGCCACCCTAGGCAATCAGGTGAGGGATTCACAGAAAGAGCTGGAGAACAGTACAACTTCAGCAGAGAAGGGCTGTGCTGCTTATGCCAGTGCTTCTTAAATGTTTCAAATAAGAGGTTGTGAATAGGAGAAAAGCCTTTATATCAATTCTGTGAGCTCCCCAGTATGTATCAACTCTCTGGGCTCCCCAATATCTATCAAATGAATTCCTTTTCTGCTTAACTTAATCAGAGTTGGTTTCTGTGGTTCCTACCCAGAACCTTGACTGCTGCTTCAAGTAACAGAGGAATGCTCTAAGCGATCTATGTGGAAATGCTGTCTTGATTCAAGCATGATAGACTGGAAAAGGGCAGGCCTTGGAGGGCCTTTAAAACCACTCAGAGTTCTGGGCCAAGATGGCGGCTTAGCAATGTGCACAT
Source organism: Tamandua tetradactyla (assembly GCF_023851605.1). Lineage (NCBI taxonomy): Eukaryota > Metazoa > Chordata > Mammalia > Pilosa > Myrmecophagidae > Tamandua > Tamandua tetradactyla. Next base: position 22,123,200 of record NC_135346.1, read on the forward strand.
TTTAGTTCGTCCTCCAGAACAACTACTAAATAACCAGAAACAGTACAGAACAGCTCCTGGGGCCACATCAGTGACCAGACACACAGCGTACCCCAGTCTGGACCAGCTGCAAAACCCCCCAGAACTGTGAGTTCCCCAAGCCATGGCAGCTGGCACCCCTCCCCAACAGGCTGCTTCCCAGAGGGGAGAGGAAAGGGACTTGACCAGCAGCTGGGGCTGAACCCAACCAAACGCCAATTGTGGAATTAATAAACAAATTCTGACTACTAAAAATAGGCCCCCTGCTCAGGTGAAGCTGGTCAAAGTGGAGGTCGCTCATTTTTGCCCCAGGGTTAAAAGGGCAGGGCTGATGGAAAAAGAAAAAAAAAAAAAAAAAAAGAAGGAACAGAGGTTTTTGTGGCTGTGTTTCTACAAAGGCTTGACTGCCTTTGGATACAGTGGCAGGGCTTCTCAGGCTGCAACTGCCCCAGGAATAGGCAGAAACAAGCTCGTTTGAGGGCTTGTACGGAGCCTGTGCCTTCCCCAGAAGAGGGGTGAGTCCCAATTCAGGTGGAATCCCTCCCTCAAGGAATTCAGACACCAGGACTTGGTAATTTGAAGCCATTAAAACCAGCCTACAACCTCTCCTCTGTCTCCACCACGCCCCCAGCAGGGAGAGTCTGCCAAAGTTAAAGGTACTGCATCATCTTATGCTGGTGGGACCTGCAGGCAGATGAGTGCCACACACTGGACAGGATAAGCAAAACAGAGCCCAGAGACTTCACGGGAAACTCTTTCAACCTGCTGGGTCTCACCCTCAGGGGAAACCGATGCAGGTGACTCTTTCCTCCTGATAGGAGGCCAGTTTGGTCTGGGAAAATCCAGCTGGGGTCTATAAAACCTAAGTAGACCCTCCTAAGTGTGGGGGGAAAGGTACCATACAAGCAGGGTGAGAAACAAGAAAACAAGAACTGAAAATTTCTCCTCTGTCAAACAAAACTTAAGCTAGAGGTCCAGGTAAAGCTGAACTGAATGTCAAAGAACAGATAGACAACAAATTCATCCAGCAAGAAAACCCTAGGTAAAGGAAGTGAAAGCAATCTCCAGAATAAACTAATTAAGGTAATTAAATGCCTAGACACCAGCAAAAAATAACAAATCATGCTAGGAAAATTGAAGATATGGCCCAGTCAAAGGAACAAACCAACAATTCAAATGACATACAGGAGCTGAAACAATTAATTCAGAATGTATGAACAGACATGGAAAACCCCATCAAAAACCAAGTCAATGAATTGAGGGAGGATATAAAGAAGGCAAGGAAAGAACAAAAAGAAGAAACTGAAAGTCTGAAAAAACAAATCACAGAACTTATGGGAATGAAAGGCACAGCAGAAGAGATGAAAAAACAATGGAAACCTACAATGGTAGATTTCGAGAGACAGAACATAGGATTTCTGAACTGGAGGACGGAACATCTGAAATCTGACAAGAAACAGAAACTATAGGGAAAAAAATGGAAAAATATGAGCAGGGACTCAGGGAATTGAAAGACAATAAGAAGCACATGAATATACGTGTTGTGGGTGTCCCAGAAGGAGAAGTGAAGGGAAAAGGAGGAGAAAAACTAATGGAGGAAATTATCACTGAAAATTTCCCAACACTTATGAAAGACTTAAAATTACAGATCCAAGAAGTGCAGCATACCCCAAAGAGAATAGATCCAAATAGATATACTCCAAGACATTTAATAATCAGAATGTCAGAGATCAAAGAGAAAGAGAGAATCTTGAAAGCAGCAAGAGAAAAGCAATCCATCACGTACAAGGGAAGCCAAATAAGACTATGTGTAGATCTCTCAGCAGAAACCATGGAGGCAAGAAGACAGTGGGAAGATATATTTGAATTATTAAAAGAGAAAAACTGCCACCAAGAATTCTATATCCAGCAAAAATTGTCCTTCAAAAATGAGGGAGAAATTAAAACATTTTTAGACAAAAAATCACTGAGAGAATTTGTGACCAAGAGACCAGCTCTGCAAGAGATACTAGAAACAGATATGAAAAGACAGAAGAGGGAGGTGTGGAGAAGAGTGTAGAAAGGAAGACGATGAGTAAAGGTAAAAAGAAGGAAAATTAGATATGACATATAAAATCCAGAAGGCAAAATAGAAAAAAGTATTGCCCATGCAGTAATAACACTAAATGTTAATGGATTTAACTCCCCAATCAGAAGACATAGACTGGCAGAATGGATTAAAAAACAGGACCCATCTATATGCTGTCTCTACTCAAAGGACATGAGGGCAAGGACGCAAATGGACATTTGCACACCAATGTTTATAGCAGCATTATTTACAATTACCAAGAGATGGAAACAGCCAAAATGTCCATCAACAGATGGGTGGCTAAACAAACTGTGGCATATACATACGATGGAATATTATGCAGCTGTAAGACCGAATAAAGTTATGAAGTATGTAACAATATGGATGGACCTTAAGGACATTATACCGAGTGTGATTAGCCAAAAACAAAAGTACAAATACAAAAGGACAAAAAAAAAGCCCAAAACAAAAGGACAGTGAAATATGGTCTCATGATATGATCTGACATTAGTGAATAAACTTGGAATATTTCGTTGGTAACAGAGACCATCAGGAGATAGAAATAGGGTAAGATATTGGGTCATTGGAGCTGAAGGGATACAGATTATGCAACGGGAGTGAATATAAAAACTCAGAAATGGACAGCACAATACTACCTAACTTTAATACAATTATATTAAAACACTGAATGAAGCTGAATGTGAGAATGATAGAGAGAGGAGGGCTGGGGGCATAAATGAAATCACAAAGATAGATGATAAGAATTGAGATGGTGTAGTCTGGGAATGCCTAGAGTGTATATTGATAGTGACTAAATGTACAAGTTTAAAAGGTGTTTTTGCATGGGGAAGAACAGAGGAGTGTCATTGCTGCAGGGTGCTGTGAATAGATGATAATATTTTAAAATTTCAGCTTATATGTGAGACTAAAGCAAAAAATGTTTATTTGGTACAGAATTTATGTTTTGACTAGTGCATCTCCTAATATAATTTACGTGGATAGTTGGTTGAATGCCATGGGTGCATGGAACTGTGGGTAGGACATGAGATTTTGTTGGTTTGTACGGGGTGATGCCCCAGTGAATTCCAAAGTGATTTTTTTTTCTCATTTTAAGTTCTTTTTTATTTCTTTATTAAAAATATGGAATGCTTCACGAATTTGCATGTCATCCTTGTGCAGGGGCCATGCTAATCTTCTCTGTATCGTTCCAATTTTAGTATATGTGCTGCCGAAGTGAGCACTCCCAGAGTGATTTGATCGGTGAGTGGAAGCGTATTTGCTGAGTCCCCTTCCGGGAGTGGTGGGGACGGGGGAGGATTCAACCACCCCAGGTTGAGTTCTTGGTGTTCTCACAGGCAGTGTGGACAACCAGGGCTATAGGCTGAGCCCCCGGTCTTGGGGTTTGTTCATGTGAAACTTAACCCCACAAAGGATGGGTCAAGCCTACTTAAAATTAGGCCTAAGAGTCAGCCCCAAGAGAACCTCTTTGGTTGCTCAGATGTGGCCTCTCTCTCCAGCCAAAACAACAAGTAAACTCACCACCCTCCCCCTGTCTACTTGGGACATGACTCCCAGGGGTGTGGACCTTCCTGGCAACATGGGACAGAAATCCCAGAATAAGCTGAGATTCAGCATCAAGAGATTGAGAAAAACTCTAGAATGAGCTGAGACCCAGCATTAAGGGATTGAGAAAACCTTCTCGATCAAAAGGGGGAAGAGTGAAATGAGACAAAATGTCAATGGCTGAGAGATTCCAAATAGAGTTGAGAGGTTATCCTGGAGGTTATTCTTACGCATTGAGTAGATATCACCTTGTTATCCAAGATGTAATAATGGAGAGGCTGGAGGGAACTTCCTGAAAATGTAGAGCTGTGTTCCAGTAGCCATGTTTCTTGATGATGAGTGTATAATGATATAGCTTTCACACTGTGACTGTGTGATTGTGAAAACCTGTGTCTGATGATCCTTTTATCTACCTTGTCAACAGATGAGTAGGACATATGGAATAAAAATAAATAATAGGGGGAACAAATGTTAAAATAAATTTAGTTTGAAATGCTAGTGATCAATGAAAGGGAGTGGTAAGGGGTATGGTATGTAAAATTTTTTCTTTTTTCTGTTTCATTTTATTTTTCTGTTGTCTTTTTTTTTTTTTTTTTTTTTTTTAAAGGAAAGACAGAGAGAAGGAAGGAAGGATAGAAGGAAGGAAGGAAGGAAGAAAGGGAAACATTTTTAAACATTTTCTTGTTTTATTGTATTCTGTTTCTCCGTTTTTGTTACATGGGCTGGGGCCGGGAATCGAACCGAGGTCCTCCGGCATAGCAGGCAAGCACTGTGCCCGCTGAGCCACCGCGGCCCGCCCTTCTGTTGTCTTTTTATTTCTTTTTCTGAACTGATGCAAATGTTCTAAGAAATGATCATGAAGATGAATATGCAACTATGTGATGATATTGTGAATTACTGATTATATATGTAGAATGGAGTGAGCATATATTAAGAATGTTTGTGTTTCTTGTAATTTTTTTTAAATTAATAAAAAATAAAAAAAATAAAACCACTCAGAAAAAAAAACAAAAAACTACTCTAAGGAGCTTGGAGCTGATTCTGCAAATGATGGGGAACTAGGGAAGGATTTAAGCAAAAGCCAACCCTCTGACCCAGGCAATTGGGTCACTCCATGGTTAGAACACAAAGTGTTACTGCAGCCACAACATGGCCTGTGATGCTGGTGGTTTCACAGGTACAGGCAGATACAACTTCCACAGACCTCTAGTGCAGAGATTGGCAAACTTTGGCCCACAGGCCAGATCCAGCCTGCTGCCTGTTTTTGTATGGCTCTCAAGTTAAGAATAGTTTTTACATGTTTAAATTTAAAAAATCAAAAGAAATATCTCATGACACTTAAAATTATATAGATTCAAACTTTAGTGTCCATAAACAAAGTTTAGTGTCCACAAACAATATGTAAATGCAGGCACATTTATATATTGCCTATGGCCGCTTTCATACTACAGTGGCAGAATTGAGTAATTGCAACAGAAACCTTATGGCCAACAAAGCCAAAATATTTACTGTCTGGGCATTTACAGAAAAAGTCTGAAGACTCCTGCTCTAGTGGTCAAGTAAAGCCATGTGGAAGTCTTGGGGCAAATCCACGCCACCGCTGAAGATGTAATAAAGACGTCTGCCTTAAGGAAGTGGTGTCAAAAGCTTTAACTTTCTTTAAAGGCAACATTCTGATTTTTTCCCCCAAAGAAATTAGGAATTTTTCATTCAGGTCCTGTGTGTAATTAAACCATATAGAAAATGATTTGAGGCATTATTGTCACAACTCCCACCTCCCAAGGATGATACTCAGCTAGTACCTCTCTTAAGTGCACAGAAGAGAAATTAATTAGTTACATAAAATGGATGCCTTAGCGCATGAGGATTTACTTCTGTTTAGGAACCCTGGCTGACAAGGGCTAACTTAGGATGTAGCCCAAAAATCAAGAATCTCTAACCAAGACCCTTTCTGCCCTGAGCTCTTCAGGAGCAGGCAGCAACGAAACCAATCAATAAAAGAAGCTGGATCCTCTGATTTGTGTGTCAGGAGGGAAAGCAGGGTGTGCTCACATAGCACCAATTTCTCAGAGCCCTCTGTGAAGTCCGCTGGCAGATAAGCCCACCTACCTGGTCCTTCAAAGTCCCCTGATTCCCACTCCCTCCACCCTGCTGATGGCACCCTCTCCATACCAGAACACACCAGTGGGGAGCCCCAAGGTGAAGTACTTGTCTGGCCCTGGGTTAAATTGGATGATGCGGTTCCTGATGTATTTGGCTGCCCACTCACTGGCCTGAGAATAGTTGTCGAGAATGATGAGCTTCATTGTGTCCTGCAGCGGGGATGACAAAAGAGTCGGTGGTAAGGGGCAGGGTGGAGAAAGGGAAAGTGGTGGTTGGGTTGGAGATGAGAAGCCCTTCTCACTCAACAACAATCCCCTTCCCAAGTGGTCAGAGCCAGGAAGAGGAAGACCCTTTCATTTGAGAGGGGAATTAACCGGCTGGGTGGAGTGTTTCTACCAGCCACCAGGAGGCGCTACTGTGAGACAGACCTGGGTTCCAATTTCCGTTCCTCCATTTAGGCAGAAGCCTGTTTCCTCGCATGTAAAAATGGGGCCTCCGCCTGTTTCACAATGGTGAATATTAAGTAAGAGAATGCATGAAAACCAATCAGTAAGTATTCATTGTTAGCTATTATTATTATCTGTTAGTTTGACTCCGTTTCCCCGCCTACAGTCCCAGACTTGACAATCTACCCCAAGGATTCTTCCTCAAAAAGAGGGGTCAGGCGGTCACCTTGGGTCACTAAAGCTGGTGGGGAGATGGGTTCTCCTGCGATACTGTGGGAGGGGTGCTCCCACGGAAGGCGGACACTGAGTGTCTGGGTGGGAAGGCAGGAAGCGGAGGGGGCCTGAGCGGCCTTAGAAAGGTACACGGGTGCTCCCCCCAACCCAAGAACAACCCCATCGCCCCTGCCGCCCCTCATGGGAAAAGGGTCAGAGCAGCGTACTAGGATCTCAGGCCCAAAGTGCCTGACGGCCATGTCAGTACCCCGCGACCCCGGCCGCGACCCGCTCCCCACTTACGAGGACACCTCCAAACAGCTGCAGCAGCCGCGGTGACGCCCCGCCCCGCGCGGATCACGTGGCCGCGGTCATGCGGGGCGCGGTGCCGCCCTCCGGGCCAACTCTGCAGGGCCGCCCCGCCCAGCTCCCGAGGCGGTTTCTATCCCGCCGCGGCCCGCGGACCTGGGGCTGAGAGGCTCTCCACCTTCTCACCTCGGTCCCCAGGTTCTTGCAGGCCTGGGCAAAGAGGTTTTGTGGAGTGGGAGGGAGACGGGTGCGCGAGGCCGCTCCCAGGAACGCGATCCGCAGACCCCGGGCCCGGTTGTTTTTTATTTTGCTGTTGGTTTATTTGTTTGAGCCGGGAGAGGGGCAAAGAGGAAGCGTATTAGCTCATCCTTAGAGCTCTGGGGGCTAGGGCTGCGGCTGGCTTTGGCTCTGGCTCTGCTTTCAGTTTCTTTGTTGATTTGTTTAGATTTTATCTTTTTGTCCGTTGGAACCTTTTTTGTTTTAAATATTCGATTATTTTCTGCCATTTTACAAAAAGATCCTCAGACCTTCCCATCTTCCAAGATAACCATTGCTAACAGATTAGTGTCCGGTCTAAGTTGTTTTTCAATAAATATACTTAAATTATTTTTGCAGAAATGGAAACAGTATACACACAGTTTATTAGGGGTCAGGTACTTAACCTGCATTATTTCACTTAATCCTTGCTAACAGCCCCATGAGGTAGGTTTGGCATTACCGTTTCACAGACGTGGAAACTGCTTAGAAAGAGAAATTAACTTGCCCAGGGTCACAAGTGGTTCCAAGGATAACTGAATCCAGGGGATTCCTTCCAATTCCAAAGGCCATGCTTTTTCTTGCTAGACTACATTGCCTTTCAATTTGTACTGACAACAGATTTTGGAGAACTTGCTGTGCCAGAACAAAAGAAATTCATCTTATTCTTTCAAGTGAGCATTGGTCTGTATGGGTATACCAGACTCCTACATATACCGAGACTGAGGAAGAACTTGAGTGAGTGGTCATCAGTAACATTTTCCATTATATAGGGTTTTGCCAAGAGCTTGCGTGCTGGTGGTTTCATATGTGCCCTCTCAATATCCAGTATGATCACTGCTATTTTATAGATGTGTAATCTGGGGCTCAGAGATGTGCAGAGATTTTTGGCATAAGGTTTCACAGTACTGGGCCATACAGGGAGTGGTAGAGAGACCACCTTAATAGTTGGTGGCCTCTTCCAAGAGCCGACAGGCCACGAGAATCCCAGTTTCATGCCTCCTGTGACAGAAACTACCTTGGGCAGCTGGGTGGCCACATCCCATGGTTCCCATGACTGCTCACTGTGCACAGTCCCAGGGGCTCACCCTTCCCCTTGGGCCACTTGCACATGCATTTGCTTCACATGGTAAAACCCTGATGAGACGGCAGTGGCTGAGCTGATGCCTTTACAGTTTGAAGAACTTGTTCTTTGACCTCAGTGTTGTTGTAGTTAAAAAAAATAATAATAAATCAGAAATCTCACAGCATGCGGTTTGCAGGTGTTTCACGAGGAAGTTCTAAACTTAATCTCCAAATACACTAGGTGCATGGGCCTAATCTTACAGCAGCTGCATCCAGATCTTTCTAGGAAGAGAGTAACTTCACATGACTTTAATAGGGCCTGTTTCCCTTGAGTTATTCCTTCCATAGGGAACCCTTGTAGGGTCTCAGTTAAGCCCAGAGGCTCTGGAGTCAGATGATTTGTGGACTAACCAGAAAAACTGGGTTTGGTTTCTGACCTGGCCAACCTCAGATTCTTGAGCCAGTGACTTGAGTAAATGACTCAATTTCTCTAAGTCTCAGTTTTCTTATCTGCAACATGAAATTAAGTAATGTTGACTTCATGTGGCCATTGTGAGTATTAAGTACTAGCTTAGCTCAGCATTCATGACCAGCCATGATTGTCCCTTGTTTCTTCCTACTCATTACTTGCCCACTTTCCAACCATATAGAGATGTTCTGTAGCTTTTTTTTTTACACTTTTTATTTTGAAACGTAACATATATATAAAATAGCAATACATTTCAAAGTACATTTTAACAAGTAGTTATAGAACAGATTTCAAAGTTTGGTATGGATTACAGATTCACAGTTATAGTTTTTCCTTCTAGTTGCTCCAAGACACTGGAAACTAAAAAGAAATATCAATATAATGATTCAGTAGTCAAACTAGTTTGGCAAATCCTAACTCCTAATCTTTAGGGATATTTGGGTTATGCCTATTCTAACTTTTTTCATGTTGGAAAGGGATATTGACATTATGGGATGGGGGATGGAACTGCTTGTTGTTCTTGGAGAGATTGGCACCTCTGGGTTTCAGGATTTATCTGGCCTAGGGACTAACTGAAGGTGTTAGGTTTCTGAAAAGTAAAGTTGGTGTGTGCAACTTTTGTAGGATCTCAGATAGAGCCCTGGGTATTCTTTAGGGTTAGCAGGAATGATGTTGGTTGGGGTTTGGCAAACTGTGGCAATGAACAATATCTAGGTGAAGATTGCATAAGAGTAACCTCCAGAATAGCCTCTCAACCGTATTTGAATTCTCTTAGTCTTGAAATGCTCTCTAGTTTAACTTACTCCCTTTGTGTTCCTCCCACTCCGTGCCTGTGTTTAAATTGTTTCCTGTACCCAGCCTTCCAGCCTCTTATCTTCTGACTAAAGTTTGTTAGTTAGAAGTCTGAGTTCATCAATACTGTGGGACACTGCAGCTCTTCTAGTGGACATCTGTTTTCATACCGTCCAATATGCTCTTCCTCTGCACAAACACCCACCCCCCACGTCCAGGTAGTCTTAAATAGTCCACGTGGTTCAGTAGAATCGGTATAGCTGGCCCTGCGCTTCTGACCTAAGGGCTAACCAATTAAAGACTTCCGTACCCCTCATTATGATTGGCTCAGGTCTGGACAGGCACGGAAGACTCTGCTAACTGGCTAAATCTAACAGCCATTCATAACCTCTCTTTTCTCTTGTACGTCCTACTGTAGGAGCTGGAAAACAAATACTCTCTTTTTCAGCTTTTCTCTCAGGTCAGTGTTCAGGTAACCTAGTTCTGGGAAGATAAAAGCTTAATTCTGGGAAGATAGTTGACTTCTGAGAAAAGGGTCATGCTTCAGAAACAAATTATCTCTGTTTCTTCCCCTTCCTTCTTGCCTGAAGGCAAATGTGATGCTTGGAGCTGAGGCAGCTATATTGTGACTGTGAGGTAACATGCATAAAGATAGAGTGAAGGATAGAAGAATGACTCCTTGATACTTTGCCAGTGCTGGGGCTTTCTACTTTTAGGCTTTTTAAGAAGGAAATAATAAATGCCCTTATGGTTTATACTTCAATCCACTGTTAGAGTTTTCTGTGACTTGAACTTGAAAACATGGCTCCCTGTTATTGCCAATGACTCAGATACTCATCAGGGTTTATGTTGGGTGTCTTTTTTGGGAAATAGACTTCTACTGGGAACCTTTTTTTTCTTTCAATTTTATTGAGGTATAGTCACATGCCACACAAACCATCCTAAGTATACAATCACTGGCTTGTAGTATCATCACATGATTGTGCATACATCCCTATTATCAATTTTTTCTTCATCACTTAGTTGTATATTCATCATCATGATCATTTTTAGAACATTTACATTACTCCAGAAAAATAATAAAAAATAAAAAGCCCTATCATCACCTACTCCATACCTTTCCCTCTCATTGATCACAAGTATTATAATCTAAACCAATTTTTCTTTACTCATTATCCCCTACCCCCATTATTTATTTATTTATTTAGTCCTTATTTGTTTTTACTCATCTGTGTATAGCCTAGATAAAGGGAGTATCGACCACAATGTGTTTTCAATCACATGGTCATATAGTTATACAATCGTCTTCAAGAATCAAGGCTACTGCCCTCCCTGCCTGTGTGGGACATGACCCCTAGAGGTGGAAATCTCCCTGGAAATATGGGACATGACTCCCGGGGATGAGCCAGGACCCAGCATCATAGGATTGAGAAAGTCTTCTTGACCAAAAGAGGGAAGAGAGAAATGAGACAAAGTAAAGTTTCAGTGGCTGAAAGATTTCAAATAGAGTTGAGAGGTTATCCTGAAAGTTATTCTTATGCATTATATAGATATCCCTTTTTAGTTTATGGTGTATTGGAGCAGCTGGAGGGAAGTACCTGAAACTGCTGAGCTGTGTTCCAGTAGCTCTGATTCTTGAAGATGATTGTATAACAATATAGCTTTTACAATGTGACCGTGTGATTGTGAAAACCTTGTGTGTGATGCTCCCTTTATCCAGGGTATTGATAGATGAGTAAAAAAGTGAGGACAATAAATAAATAATAAGGGGGAATAAGAAGTTAAAAAAATTGGTAGATTGCAATACCAGGTGCATGGGATGTGGGATCATTTTTTAAATCATCTTAAGCCCTATGAGCACATCATTTACAAACTTGTGCCAATGGTCTGTCTCCTTTTTTTAATCCCTATAATGACCTGGCAAAAGCACCATTACCAGCCACACATATGTAGTGGTTGCAAGTTTATATGGTTTTGAACAGCAGTTTAATGACAACCCTGAATTACGACTTAGTTTGATTTAGATAGTAAAGAACTTAAAAGCAAAATTTAACTTGCTACTCTATCTTATCACAGTTCCAAGGGCTTATGCAGGGCCCTGCTCTATGAAAACACTGGAGTGAGGGTTGCAACACTGGGGCACACTGCAGGGGACCACCTTTCTCTCCGCGCCACCCTCTCCAAGCATCGAGATGGTACCCTGGCTCTCTTCCATCTCTGGGGTACATGCTCAACCCCACCAGAACAATGAGGTGATCACCAGGCTCCCTCCAATCCCTGGTTTATGTGCTCTACCCTCTCCAAGACCTGAGGTTACAAAACTCTCCTGAGCAACAAAGCAGAAGGCCCTCCCTCTGCCTTCTGGGCACACCACCCTTTCCACATGAATGGTGGGTTCACTCTCCTTTCTACTCTCCTGGCCTGAGATTTCTCGGCTTCAGACCTTAGCTTCTATGGTTTTGTTTTTAAAGTCATTTTTCCTTCAATCTGTCCCTTTCCTGACCCTTTGAGTGCAGACTTGTAGTGGTTCCGTTCATACAGATCTCACAGAATTTGTTGATTTTCCATGTAGCATACTGGGATCCAAGCCATCAGACAATAAGACTTTCCACAGATCCTTTCTAGATAACTCCATTTCCAATCCTGGCTTTTTCTGAAATGGCTAAATGGTTCCATGTTTGGTTAAATCTTCACATAGGGCACTATTTTCTGGGGTCTTGCTTTCTGGAGTCTGGAATTTTCCAGCCTTCAATTTCTGTTTTCTTTGTACCCCAAAGTTCAGTTCTCAAGGTATTTCTTTCCTGTTGCATTTTACTCTAAGTTGTAAGGAGCAACCAGGCTGCATTTTCCACATTTAGTTTAGAAATTTCCTCAGCTAAATATCCTGGATTTTCACCTTTAAATTCTAACTTCCATTGAACAGCAGTACACAATTTTACCAAATTCTCTGCCATTTTAAAACAAGGGTCACCTTCCTTCCTGTTTGCAATGACACATTCCTCATTTCTGTCTAAAGTCTTATCAGAGATATCTTTTGAGTCTGTATCTCTACCAACAATTTCAAAGCATTCTAGTCCTTCTCTATCAAGCTCCTCGCAACTCTTGCAGCATCTTCCCCTTATCCATTTAAAAAGCTCTTGCAACATGTTTGTTATTAACAAACTGCAGCACCCCATTTCTCTGGTATCAAAATCTTTTTTGGTTTACTAAAGCTGCCAGAATGCAATATACCAGAAATGGAATGGCTTTTTAGAAGGGAATTTATTATTACAAGTTTACAGTTCTAAGGCTGTGAAAATGTCCAAATTAAGGCACCAATAAGAGGTTACCTTCACTTAAGAAAGGCTGATGCCATCTGGAACACTTCTGTTAGCTAGGAAGTCACCTGGCTGGCCTCTGCTGGCCCCTTGCTCTTGGCCCCTCTATTCCTGTGGGGGTTCCTCACTTGGCTTCTCCAGGGCTGGGTTTCATCTCTTGGCTTCCCTTGGCTCTCTCCAGGTTCTGGATTGCTTAGCATCTCCTAGGAAGGCACATGATGACATCTGCTGGGCCCTGCAACTCCAGTTGTCTGGGTTTCATGTTAGCTCTGTTGGCTCTGTAGCTTCTGTTCTCCAAGCATCTGTTTCTGAGGATTCTCCAAAATGTTTCGCCTTTTAAAGGACTCTAGTAAACTAATCAAGACCCACCTTGAATGGGTGAAGTCATAGCTCCACTAATGAAAAGGCTACACCCACAACTGGGTATGTCATCTCCATGGAAACAATCCAATTAAAGTTTTCACCACACAATAGCAAAGGAAACATGGCTACCCCAACAATACTGGATCAGGAAAAAGGTCATGGCTTTCCTGGGGTACATAACAGCTTTCAACTGGCACATGTCTGAAGCCAAAAAAGATTTAGATTTTCTAGTTAAATAAATAAATGAGAGATTATATAAATATCTTTTTTTCTTGAAGCTAGTTACACTTTATTCAGTGGATTATTTAAAAAGTTGTCAGAATGCAACACACCAGAGATGGATTGGCTTTTAATAAAAGGGGATTTATTTAGTTAGTATATAGTTCTTCAGAGGAAAGGTAGCTAACTTTGAACTGAGGTTTTTTTTTTTTTACATGGGAAGGCACAAGGCAATCTCTGCTGGCCTTCTTTCCAGGCCTCTGGATTCCAACAACTTTCCCAGGGGTGGTTTCTTTCTGCATCTCCAAAGGCCTGGGCTGAGGTTGAGTGCTGAGATGAGGTATGCTGAGCTGCTTGGCCTGTGCTATGTTGAGCTCTCTCATTTGAGCACCAGCCAATTAAGTCAAACATCATTCATTGCAGCAGGCACGCTTCCTAGCTGACTGCAGTTGTAATCAGCAACAGATGAGGTTCACATGCCATTGGCTCATGTCACAGCAACAGAACTAGACAGCTTCACCTGGCCAAGTTGACACCTGAATCTAATTACCACAAAAGTCAACAAGAATTTTGGGGGCCTTTCTTCAGAATTAAACTATAATTTTAATGCTTCAAATAAATGGGATTCTCTCAACTGTGTTAAAGAGAGCCATGGCTTTTTGAATGCAAGAGAAATGAAGAATACTGGGTGCCAACAAAAAAAATCACAAAGAGCTTATATTACTAAGTTTTGAACAGAATAAATGCTGAAGCAGAATAATTTCATGAAAATTACTTCAATGTTAATAAGAAAAACATCTAAGAGGTGATTATAATTACCGAATCATTATATATATATATTCCTTTTTACTTTCTGTATATTAGAGAGAGGGAAATACCTGAAATCTTTGAACTGTAATTGAACTGCCTTCATCTCTGATAATGATTGTATAGCCTTTATCTTGTGCCCTTGTGAGTGTAAAAACCTTGTGACTGACCTTCACTTATACCCATTTTATCTGGTTTTTCAACTTTAGAGTCTTATGATCACTAAAGACAGGTCCTAATATTTATTAATGAAGAGCCCTGGGTCAGTCCAGAACTAACCACTCCAATTCCAGATTACCTTGATAGTCTAAGCTGGATCTAGCCCAAATGAGCCTGCTTGACATGTACTTAAACTTTAACTTGTAAGTGACCTATACCTCATTATAATACTAAAAATCATACCTATCATCATCTTAAGGGCACCATTTTCTTACTTTCTGTAACTAAGCATGTAATCATTCTGCACATACTCAAAAATTTTATCATCTCTAATTACATAATCTAGAGCCTTTTGCTCATTATCCTAAAATTTGCCCTTTTTTTTTTTCGTATGTCTCTCTACATATATGTACCTCTATATCTATGTATACACATACAGAGAAGCAGATATGTGATATGGGTATTGTAGGGAATTTTGTTCTCAACTTTTTTTTTTCTATTACATGGACTGGGAATCAAACCCAAGTCTCCCTCATGGTAGATGAGAATTCTGTTGCCCATCTTTTAATACTATAAAACTATCAGAATTACTGTAGTTCAGAGAGATAGATTTTTAGGCTGATAGGCCATCTGGTCTCCTGCTTTATACCTAGCAATAAACTCTCTTTTTGAAACCCTGATTTCTCAGGAATTTGTCATTTGAACACGTAGGTATCAGGACATCAGAAGCTGTTTGAGCAGCATTATGTGGAATATGGAAAGGGCAGCCCACATCTTCCATAGAACCATCCATGCTTTACTTCAGCTTTGAATAAACATTGTTTATACCTTTAGATGAACATTCAGCAAAATTTCTTTTTGTATCATTAACAAAGCAGTAAACATTTTCTCATTAACTCCTAACTCAATAAAGGGGCTTCTGCAAAAATTTGCATTTGTTTCTGAAGTCTCATTTGGAAGAGATTTTACTCTCAATAACCTATTAAGCATGCCTTAGCCACAAGAAAAAATATTGCACCAAGGAAATATTATTTCTGCATTGTGATTATTTGCATCCATTGGCTATGCCATAAAAAGGGGAGGTATTTAGATCTTTGATAATCTCTGTAATTAGAAATGGAGCTATAATATTATTTGTTAGATTTCAGCCTAGCACTTGAAAATTTGCTTGTAATTTTGGAACCCGAAAATACTTCTCGTAGCAGTATGTTCAGTCTTTTGAGCTGAAAGATTGATGATGATAAATAGAAGGCCAACAAAACCTCTGTGATTATTTTAACTTCATCTGAATTTCTATTAATCCAAAAGTTTGTTAGTTTATCACTTTCTTTGGTAGTGGTTGAGGAAGTCAAACATATCTTAAAAATGCTGGTTTATATCTGACTTACCACCTTTTTTTATATTAAATGAACAATAACCTACTGCTTTTGGACGTTTTCCTATTCTGATAAATGTCCACTGCTTAGAAAGTTTATCACCAACTTTGTGCTTGCGTGTTGTCATTTTGAGGTTCTAATAGGTAATAGAAATTAATACAGGAATCGAAGAGAATGAATTTGATAAACTCATAGCGAAGACAGTGCATCTGTCACTCACAGATTTAAACATAACTAATCGTAAACTCACCGTAAACAGGCGTGGCATCATTAAAAGAGTTGAAAATTTGCAAGCTAGCAATAAATTGAACGTGATAGCTGGTGCATAAAAAAAAGGTGAACTTTCTCTTTGCCTGTAAGAGCTGTACTTATAAGGCAAAGTCTCCCTGACAAACTCAGAACTGATTATACCTAAGGTTTTGGTAAGCCGTCCAGAGGTAGGTGGGTTATCCAAAGCCAGAGTATTTACGATTGACCACGGACTTTCAGCTGTGTTGGTAGCCTCATTGGAGTAATGCTGCCTTTGACTGGCTGATTTTCAATGTGTGGTGCAAGGCACGTGCTGACTGGCTGTTGTCTGGAAGCGTGGGGCTGTCACTGATGACCTGACTAGTCACTGGAGTGCAGCTGTGGCTGGTGGACTGGTTTTCTGAACGAGTACACTGGTCCAGAGTTCTGTCTAATTAACAGGTGGTTATTTGTGCACAACTTTGCACTTTGGTCAAAGAACAGTGTTTTCTTTTCTTGAATATGAGCAATAACTACTTTTAATTGCCAGTCCCCCCATTTTGGCTGTATATATGTTACTAGAATAACATTTTTTTAAAAAACATTTTTTTTAAAATATGGGGGAATGGTAGGGATGAGCTTTTCTGGAGGCTTAGGGCTCAAGGTCAATCTTTTCCGTCTTGGTGGACCAGGTAAAGAAAGGAATCCAATGTGAGGGAGGGAGGGACCATAGGACTATACAACACAAACAATGAAGCCTAATGTAAATCATGAACTATAGTTATTAGTACAATTATATTCTTCATCAGTTATGACAAGTGTAGCACACTAAGGCAAGGTGTTAATAATGGGGATTGAGTGGGTATTATGGTAACTGTATTTTTTGCATGTTTTTTTGTAAACGCACCACTTCTGTAATTAAAAAAAGAAAAGTAAAGAAAATCTAAAAAAGCAAAGGTGTCTTTGTGTTCCCCTCCATAGCGCCACACACAGTTTTGGGCCTGAAGAACATTAGGGAGATACTAAACTTAATGTGCTTCCTGAATGAGGGGCCCCTCTTCTCAGGGGGCTCTGAGCATCCCCAAATGAACTTAAGCCTGGGACAAAACTCTTCTTTGCACAATCTCATGCGTGACTCTGACAGTTAGTTCTGGAATGCAAAGGTAGTTTTATCCAAGTTAGTCAAAACAGAAGAAAGAGAAAAAAAAAAGGAAGATTTTTTTTTTTAACATGGGCAGGCACAGGGAATCGAACCCAGGTCCTCTGGCATGGCAGGCGAACATCCTGTTTGCTGAGCCACTGTGGCCTGCACGGGAAAAAGAATGCTGATAGAAAAGCCAAATTCTCGAATGGACACATCGGACCTAAAAAGAGACTCGTCAAAGTTAGGGTAATGCTCCAGGCCTTCGTTTATCGAGAAATTTCAGTCTTCAAGGAAATGCGCTCCTCCCTGGCTTTCTGCTCAGTCAGGCCTTGGCTCGTCGGCTCCCCTGGTCTTTGGTTAGTCTGGTGGGCAGCCAAGATCTCTCACATGGGGAGATTTTCAGGACTGGAAAATGTTGGGCTGGGGCGGGGGTGGGGGGCGATCACCCGGGGCAGAGGTGGGGTCCCCTTTCCCTTTGTCCCAGGTAGAAGAAAAAGAGGACTCTGCGTTGTAACTGCAATACTGCAATATAGGCTCCTTTTGAGAAATGGGTACCATTTGTTTTCTTCAAGGTCTTGGTTTTTCTAGCAAGTGCCTATTGACTTCCAGCCAGGTGGTTTCCAAAGCCTCTTGGAGAGATGCTGAACATGTGACTGAGCTGCTTTTCTTCCTGTTTCTCCCACATGGACCAGACCCTTGGGTACATATGCATTCCCCATCCCCCAAAGCCTGGGTCTCCAGGATCACTTCGTGGAGGTGATATAAACCACTCTTCTCTAAACTTCAAAGATTTACATGTTGCCTTCATGATTTTTCCCCCTATAACCACAAACCATCTGTGTTACTATTTACGTAATATTTTTCTTTATACTCATCTTTTAAACTTCGGCATTATCCTAATCGATTTTTATCTGTGAAACTGTGGATTTCATGTTTCATTATACACATGCATACTTAATTCACTCCCAAATTTAAGTGCATTTATAACTAGTAAATAAAATAGAGTTACCTGTGCACCACTCAAATAATCTGGTAGTATGTACCCCACTTTGAAAGCATTGGGCTTAACTATGATGGTCAGGGTAGCTTTGTCTAGGTAGATTCTTTCTACTTCCATGGAGCAAGGACCAGGTGGGCTTTCTATAAACTTTCTTGTCCCCCCAATGTGGACTTGCACCTGCCTCTCTTATGTATGAGTTCCAGAGCACGCTTCTCACCTCAGGTGGGGCGGGGAGAGGAAGGGGCAAAACCTTCAGGACTGCTCCACACCCCTGTTAACATTAGGGCATTCCTCCCAGGTTTCTGTCCTTTCTTTCGGTGGAACTGGCTTCATCTTGCTCTGCCACACCCTGGCCTCAAGCCTCTGGGTGCAGGCGAGTCAGCTGACCTGGGTGTTGCTCTTGGAACTCTGAACTCTGTCCTCCTACCAGAGAGGCCTGGTCAGCAGAGCTGAGTGGCCACAGGCTGGTTTCCTGTGTTTGAAATGTTAAATCAATTTTTTTTTCTAGTGGTTGCCTTTTTTTTTCTTTTTCAATCCCAATTTATTTTTGGCTCTTGGGGCAATGTCATCTTTTCAATAGGAAAAAAAATAGCAAGTTCAACACAAAAAAGAAATTTAAAGTGTAGAATATGAAGAAAACTAAGGATGGGCAGAAGGAAGTCAGTAGCAAAAGAGATGTCACAAAAAGATGGAGGGTGTCCTAACCCCTCTTCTAGGAAATTGACTCAAACACTTAGGTGGCAGCACCCACCTTTCCATGTCAGGGCTGTAATTCCTTTTTTGAAGTAAGAGAAGGTGGGGATGGTGGGGATGAGCTTTCTGGAGGCTTAGGGCTCAAGGTCAATCTTTTCCGTCTTGGTGGACCAGGTAAAGGAAGGAATCCAATGTGAGGGAGGGAGGGAAAGATCCCACTGACAGACTAGAGCAGACCCTTTCTAAGGGAATTGAGAGCTTAGGACAGAGCTTAGAAGGAAACTGAAAATGAGGATAATACTATAACACCTTCCCTGCCGCTGAGATAGGAACAGGGAAATACCTGGAAATCACGACAGAATCATTGAAGAACCTGGATTCTCCTCCTCAAAGTTGCTCTAGAATGTAAAATCCCACCCCCTTTCCTTGTTCTAAATGGGATCCGTATGAGACCTAGCATTTTGGAGAAATACCTTAAGAGCAGAGAGAGGATTATTAAGGTGGGTACCACCTTAATGGGAGGAGTGGGTGCCAGAAGGAAATACAGGGTTACCCAGAATGGCAGAAATCTAGGTTTCCCAGAGGAAAGGGAGAAGAGACAGTCAACAAATAGCAAACTATTTATTGTGCTTACTATGTGCCAGGTACTGTTCAAGAACCACTCCCCTGCAAAAGGGGGAAAAAAAAACAGGCAGAAAATGCAAATTCTGAGGGAGAGGACAGGGGCAGAGGAGGAAGAAGGCTGAGGAAACTAAGAAGCCTGAGGCGATGGGGTTCTGCCTTATACCTTTTCTTCAGCCTCTTCACTGAACCCCTCCTCCTCTTCTCCGGTGGCATCCTGGGATTGCTGGTGCTCAGAGACGAGTTGTCCTTGTTGCTCTCAGCCTTGGTGAACTCCGTCTTGTCCATGCCCTCACCGATGTACCAGTGGAGGAAGGCCTTTCAGTGAAACATGGCAGTGAACTGCTCTGAGATGCGCTTGAAGAGCTCCTGGATGGCAGTGCTGTTGCCAATGAAGGTGACCACCATCTTGAGGCCATGGGGTGGGATGTTGCAGATGGCTGTCTTGAAACTGTTGGGGAGCCATTCCACAAGTAGCTGCTATTCTTCTTCCACACACTGAGCATCTGCTCATCCACTTCTTTCATGGACATCCGCCCACAGAAGACAGCAGCCACAGTGAGGGACCGGCCATGGCAGGGGTCCCAGGCAGCCATCACGTTCTTGGCGTCAGAGACCTGCTGAGTGAATTCAGGCGCAGTGAGGAACAGGTACTGCTGGCTGCCACGGCTGGTCAGAGGGACGAAGCCAGGCACGATAAAGTGGAGACGTGGAAAGGGCACCATGTTGACTGCCAGCTTATGGAGGCCAGCACTGAGCTGGCCAGGGAAGCAGAGGCAAGTGACGACACCGCCCATGGTGGCTGAGATGAGGTGCTTCAGGTCTCTGTAGGTTGGTGTGGTCAGCTTGAGGGTGCAGCAGCAGATGTCATAGAGGGCTTTGTTGTCAATGCAGTAGGTCTCATCTGTGTTCTCTACCAACTGGTGGACTGAGAGGGTGGCATTGTAGGGCTCAACCATAGTGTTGGATGCTTTGCGTGAGGGAACCACACTGAAGGTGTGTATGATGTGGTCAGGATACTCTTCACAGATCTTGCTGATGAGCAAGGTGCCCATTCCAGAGCCAGTGCCCCCACCCAGTGGGCAGCTGGAAACCTTGCAGACAGTCACAGCTCTCGGCCTCCTTCTGCATCACATCCAGGACTGAGTCAACCAACGTGGCCTCCTGGGTATAGTGGCCCTTGGCCCAGTTGTTGTCTGCCCCAGACTGACCAAAAACAAAGTTGTCTGGTTTGAAGATCTGGCCAAAAGGACCTGAGCGAACAGAGTCCATGGTCCCAGGTTCCAGGTCCACCAGGATAGCACAAGGAACGTGTTTGCCATCTGTGGCTTCATTGTGGTATACGGAGATGCGATCCAGCTGCAGGTCGCTGTCTCCATGGTAGGCGCCCATAGGGTCGATGCCGTGTTCATTGCTGATGACCTCCCAGAACTTGGCACCGATCTGGTTGCCACACTGACCAGCCTGGTTAAAATTTATTTTAACTTTTTTGCTTGCCTCAAAGTGTGTGCAGGGCAAGAGAATGGTATGGAATCTTTCTCCCTGCGGGTCGCAAGCTGGCAGGATGGATTGTGGCCTGGAGGCTGGAGCAGCAAGGTCTGAACACAGCAGCAGGAAGACCTTGAGGGCAGTGGTTGACTTTTAAAGTTTATTTATTTTATTGAAGTATAACTTTTATAATTTAAATGTTCAAATTGATGACTTTTTACGTAAGTATGCACCCAGGAAACTACCACTCAGGTTAAGATGGAGTCCGGTGTTGTGTACTGCAGTAGCCTCCAGTCACAAGTGGCGACTGAGTGCTTGAACTGTGGCTAGTTTGAATTGAGATGTGCTGTGAGTGTAAACTACACATCAGATTTCAACAACGTAATACACAAAAAAGTAATATATATCATTGATGTTTTAAAAATATTGATTGCATATGCAAATGATAATATTTTGGCTATATTACATTAAATATAAGATAGTAAAACTAATGTCACCTGTTCTTTTTTAGCCGTTTTAGTGTGGCTAGTAGAAAAGTTAAAACTACATCTATGCAATGCATTATGTATATATTTTGGACAGTGTGGTGGTTTGAAGTTATTATGTGCCCCAGAAAAGGCAATGATATTTTAATCCATTCTGTGGGTATAGACCTATTGTGGGTGGGATCTTTCTTAAATTTAAATTGATTTTTAATTATAAGAGTTATACACATTCATTGTAAAAAATTCAGGTACCACAAGAGTATAAACTGATAATCCTCTGAACACCCCTCTCCACTCCTGCCACAATTCCTATTCCCCAAGATTAACAATTTCATAGTCAAATGTAATGTTCAATTATAGTAACCATAGTTTTTTAAAAATGTTATTATTGAGAAATATCCACACACATACAGTCCATCCATATTATACAATCAGTCCATCCATATTATACAATCAGTGGCTCATAATATCAACACATAGTTGTGTATTCATCACCATGATAATTTTTAGAACATTTGCATCACTCCAGAAAAAGAAAAAGAAAAAGAAAAACTCATACATCCCATACCCTTACCCCTCTTTCTCTGTGGTCGTTAGGTTCAGATGTCAACTTGGCCAGGTGAAGGTGCCTAGTTCTGCTGTGGACATGAGCCAATGGCATGTGAACCTCATCTGTTGCTGATTACATCCACAGTCGGCTAGGAGGTGTGCCTGCTGCAATGAATGATGTTTGGTTTAATTAGCTGGTACTTAAATGAGAGAGCTCAACGTAGCACAGCCCAAGCAGCTCAGCATACCTCATCTCAGCACTCACAGCTCAGCCCAGACCTTTGGAGATGCAGAAAGGAATCACCCCTGGGAAAGTTGTTGGAACCCAGAGGCCTGGAGAAAAGGCCAGCAGAGATCGCCCTGTGCCTTCCCATGTAAGAAGAACAACGTCAGTTGAACATTAGCTGCCTTTCCTCTGAAGAACTATACATTTTTAACTAAATAAATCCCCTTTTATTAAAACCCGATCCATCTCTGGTGTGTTGCATTCCAGCAGTTAGCAAACTAGAACGCTTTTGTTGATCCATAGTATTTCAGGCTACCATTTTTTACCTTTTATCATTCCTATTATTTACTTTTTATCCAATTTTTTTTTTACTCATTTGTCCATACCCTGAATAAAAGGAGCATCAGACACAAGGTTTTCACAGACATGCAGTCACATTGTAAAAGCTATATCATTATACAGCCGTCTTCAAGAATCAGGGCTACTGGAACACAGTTCAACCATTTCAGGTACTTCCCTCTAGCACTCCAGTACACCATTAACTAAAAAGGGATGTCTATATAATGCATAAGAATAACTCCAGGATAACCTCTCGACTCTGTTTGAAATCTTCTCAGCCCCTGAAACTTTATTTTGTCTCAGTTCTCTCTTCGCTTTTTGGTTAAGAAGACTTTCTCCATCCCTTGTGGCCGGGTCCCTGGTCATCCCTGGGAGTCAGGTGTGAGTGGGACCTTTTGATTAGGTTATTTCAATTGAGGTGTGACACACCTCATTCAGGGTGGGTCTTAATCCTCCTTCTGTAGTCCTTTGTAAGAGGATAAAACACAGAAGCTAAGAGGCAAAATTAAGAGAACTCATAGAGGAAAGCCCTGGAGAAGCTAAGAGAGGATCCCCAGAAGCAGAGAGAAAACCCCTGGAACCAGAAACTGAAAGCAGTGAAACCTGAAAGCATCAGCAGACGCCAGCCATGTGCCATCCCATATGACAGAGGTGTCCTGGATGCCACTAGCCTGTCTTCAGAGTTAAGTACATCCTGTTGACACCTCAAGTTGCATATTTTCATGGCTTAAGAACTGTAAATTGTAAGTTAATAAATGCCTATGCCAGTTTGAAAATATTATGTACCACATCCTGTCTTGTGGGAGCAGCCATTTCTTTTCATCCTGATTCAATATTGCAGGTTGGAAACTTTTTTTGTGTGTGTAAAACATTTGATTTATTGATCTGTTTTTTTGAAATTTGATGCATCACCACTGTTTTACAACCAAGCCATTAATCTTGTAGCCTTGTCAACATTAACTGGTTTGTTTTCATGATGCTGCTGAGAAATCAGCTATTTCTGCAGAGGTTCAAGGGAAAGGCCTTTTGAGAAGTGTGCAAGTTCCTTTTGTATATCTACAAAAGCTTTATTTACTCTGTTAACTGTATCATTATTCACAATGTTTATCTTAAGATTCATGGTAACTGTGTTTGTTTTTTTTAGTCTTCGAGTTTTTTTGGCTGGCTAAGTGAAATACATTCCTGAACTTCTGCCATCTTAATTTGTTCTTGGCCATTTTCGCTCTCCAGTCCTCTGGTTCTTGTATGCAGCCGCTCAAGCCCCAGGTGACGTCATCTGCATGCCCAGGTTGGAAACTTTTGATTAGATTATCTCCACGGAGAAGTGGCACACCCAAGTGTGGATGTGACCTTTTTTTTTTTTTAAACTTTTTTTATTAATTAAAAAAAAATTAACAAACAAAACATTAAGATATCATTCCATTCTACATGTACAATCAGTAATTCTTAATATCATCACATAGTTGCATATTCATCATTTCTTAGTACATTTGCATCGATTTAGAAAAAGAAATAAAAAGACAACAGAAAAAGAAATAAAATGATAATAGAGAAAAAAAAGATTATACATACCATACCCCTTACCTCTCGCTTTCATTTACCACTAGCATTTCAAACTGAATTTATTTTAACATTTGTTCCCCCTATTATTTATTTTTATTCCATGTGTTCTACTTTTCTGTTGATATAGTAGCTAAAAGGAGCATCAGACACAAGGTTTTCACATTCACAGAGTCTCATTGTGAAAGCTGTATCATTGTTCAATCATCATCAAGAAACATGGCTACTGGAACACAGCTCTACATTTTCAGGCAGTTCCCTCCAGCCTCTCTGCTACATCTTGAACAACAAGGTGATATCTACTTAATGCATAAGAATAACCTCCAGGATAACCTCTTGACTCTGTTTGGAATCTCTCAACCATTGACACTTAGTCTCATTTCACTCTTCCCCCTTTGGTCAAGAAGGTTTTCTCAATCCCTTGATGTTAATTCTCAGCTCATTCTAGGGTTTTTCTCAGTCCTTTGATGCTGAGTCTCAGCTCATTCCAGGATCTCTGTCCCACGTTGCCAGGAAGGTCCACACCCCTGGGAGTCATGTCCCACACAAAGAGGGGGAAGGTGGTGAGACTGCTCGTCATGTTGGCTGGAGAGAGAGGATGTGACCTTTTGATTATATGGAGATGTAACTCTACCCAATCCAGGTGGGTCTTGATTAGTTTACTAGAGTCTTTAAAAGGGGAAACATTTTGGAGAAACTTCAAAAAATGACAGAGCCAACTTCAGAGCAGAGCTGACACAGATGCAGACACTTGGAGAACAGAGACACAGATGTTTGGAGATGCTTGGAGCCCAGCAAATGTTGCTATGAGAAGTTAAGCAAGCCAGAACCTAGAGAGAGCCAATGGAAGCCAAGATATGAAGGCCAGCCCAAGAGAAACAAAGTTTGAGGAACTTTCAGAGGCTGAAAGCAACAGAGACCAGGAGCAAGGGACCAACAGATGCCAGCCACATGACTATTTAACTGACAGAGGTGTTCCTGATGCATCAGCCTTCCTTGAACTAAGGTATCTTTATCTGGATGCCTTAGTTTGGACATTTTTATAGGCTTAGAACTGTAAATTTGTAACTTATTAAATTCCCCCTTTTAAGAGCCATTCCAGTTCTGGTTTATCACATTCCAACAGGTTGCAAACTAACACAATGCCCATTGTAGAAGCCAACCCATCTCTGCTATAATGTTTTTCATCAGCTTTAGCAAATCAAAACAGACATTCCTGATTCAGAACATTCCCAGCACCATAGAGGCTCCCTTATGTCCCCTCCGTGTTGATACAACCCCTTAAAACAACAAGTGGGATCTCTATCACTGTAGATATATTTGGCCTGTTGTTTTTTTTATTGTAAACCTTAACAAATAAACACACAAAAATTCTTGACATACAAACATTCCATACATGGTGTACAATCAATGGCTCACAATTATCATTACATTGTTGTGTATTCATCACCATGATCATTTTTTTGAACATTTGCATCTCTCCAGCAAAAGAAAGAATAAAGAAAAAACTCGTATATGCCATACCCCTTACCCCTCCCTCTCATTGACCACTAGTATTTCAAGCTAGTCTATTTATTTTACTCTTTGTTCCCCCTATTATTTGTTTTTATTTTATCCACATTTTTTACTATCTGTCCATAGATATAAGGAGCATCAGACACAAGGTTTTCACAATCACACAGCCACATTGTAGAAACTATATCATTATGTAATTATCTTCAAGAAACATGCTACTGGAACACATCTCTACAGTTTCAGGTTCTTCCCTCTAGCCTCTCTAATACACCATAAACTAAAAAGGTGATATCTGTATAATGCATAAGAATAACCTCGAGGATAACCTCTCAACTCGGTTTGAAATCTCTCAGCCACTGACATTTTATTTTGTCTCATTTCTCTCTTCCCCATTTTGGTAGAGAAGGTTTTCTCAATCCCTTGATGCCAGGTCCCAGCTCATCCCAGGATTTCTGTCCTACATTGCCAGGGAGGTTATACCCCTGGGAGTCATGTCCCATGCAGAGGGGGGAGGGCAGTAAGTTCGCCTACCCTAACGGCTTAGAGAGAGAGAGAGGCCACATCTGAGCAACAAAAGTGGTTCTCTGGGGTGACTGTGAGGCATAATTTTAAGTAGGTTTAGCTTATCCTTTTTGTTTGTTTGTTTGTTCTGTTTTTTTTTTTATATAGCTTATCCTTTGCAGGGATAAGTTCATAGGGGCAAACCCCAAGATAGAGGGCTCAGCCTATCGATTTGGTTGTCCCCACTACTTGCGAGATTATCAGGAATTCTCTAATGGGGAAATTGAATCTTTCCCTCGTTCTCCCCATTTCCCCAAGGGAACTTTGCAAATACTTCTTTATTCACTGTTCAAATCACTCTGGGATTTATTTGGCATCACACTAACTTGGACAAACCAACAAAATCTCATGCCCTATTCAAGGTTTCATGTATTTACGGTGTTCAAGTAAACCGACCATACAAGGTAAATTAGGAAATGCACTAGTCAAAATATAAATTTTGCACCAAACAAACATTTCTCCCTTTAGTCTTACACGGAAGTTGAAGTTTTAAAATGTGGTTGACCATCTATTTTCAATACCCTGCAGTACTGACATTCCTTGTTCTTCCTTATGCAAAAATATTTTTCAGTTTGTACATTTAATCAACATCATTGTACACTCTAGGCATTCCTAAATTATACTATCTCAGTCTTTATCATCTATCTTTCCTACTAGTTCCATATGTGTCCCCAGCCTTTCTCCTATCATTCTCACATTCAGCTTCATTCAGTGTACTTACATTATTGTGCTACAATCAGGTAGTATTGTGCTAACCATTTCTGAATTTTTACAATCAGTCCTGTTGCACAGTCTGGATCCCTTCAGCTCCAATTACCCAATCTCTACCCTATTTCTGTCTCCTGATAACCTGTGTATGTGTATGTGTGTGTGTATGTCTATAGTTTATTTTTATGACTGAATAGTCTTCCATTGTGTGGAAATGCTACAATTTGTAAATCTATTCACTTGTATTGTTTCCAGTTTTTGGCTATCATAAATAAAGCTGTAAAGAATATTCAAGTACAAGTCTTTGTATAGACACGTACTTCTCTTTTTCTTCGGTATATATCTAGGAGTGGACTGTGCAGGTCTTAGTATAAGTGCACACGTAACTTCTTAAGAAACTGCCAAACTGTTTTCCAAAGTGGTTGTACCATTTTACATTTTCACCAGCAGTGTTTGAGGGTTACACCTGCTCTACATTCTACATCCTGGCCAGCACTTGGGATGGTCAGTCTCCTTTACCATTCTAATGGGTGTGAATTTTGTGGTTTTAGTTTGCATTTTTCTAGTCACGAATGGTGTAGAGCATCTTCAGATGTGTTTAATTGCCATTGATTTATCTTCTTTTAAAATCTTTTGCCCAATTTTTTTTTTTTTTTTTTTTTTTTTTTTTTTTAAAGAGAGAGGGAGGAAAGGAAGGAAAGACAGAGAAGGAAGGAAGGATGGAAGGAAGGGAAACATTTTTAAACATTTTCTTGTTTTATTATATTTTGTTTGTTTGTTTGTTTTTTACATGGGCTGGGGCCGGGAATCGAACCGGGGTCCTCCGGCACGGCAGGCAAGCACTCTTGCCCGCTGAGCCACCGCGGCCCGCCCCTGCCCAATTTTTATACAATCGGGTGTTTTGTTTCCTTATTTTTAGTTGTAACAGTTGTGTATATATTCTTGGTAAAAGACCTTGTGGAGTATAAGTTTTTCAAATGTTTTCTGTGTCTTGCCATTCTTTTCTTCTTCTTTTTCTTCTTTTTTTTTAAACTTTTTTATTGTATAGTATAATATATATACAAAGCAAAGAAATAAAAAAGCCATAGTTTTCAAAGCACTCTTCAATAAGTAGTTACAGGACAGATCCCAAAGTTTATCATGGGCTACCGTACAGTCCTCTCAGATTTTTCCTTCTAGCTGCTCCAGAATATAGGAGGCTAGAACTTAAATATTTTTTATCACCACGATTGACATTTTCCTTTCTTTTTTGAGAAAAATAACATATGTACAAAAAAGCTATAAATTTCAAAGCACAGCACCACAATTAGTTTATAGAACATATTTCAGAGTTTGACATGGATTACAGCCCACAATTTTAGGTTTTTATTTCTAGCTGCTCTAAGGTACTGGAGACCAAAACAGATGTCAATGTAATGTTTCAGCAATTATATTCATTTGGTAAATTCTATCTTCTCTGTATAACTCCATCATCACCTTTGATCTTTCCATCCCTCTCTTTAGGGGTGTTTGGGCTATGGCCATTCTAAATTTTTCATATTGGAAGGGTCTGTCACTAATATGGGGTAGGAAGATGGAAGTATCTGATGTTCTGGAGAGGTTATGGCCTCTAGATTTTGGAACTTATCTGTTCCAGGGACCCATCTGGAGGTTGTAGGTTTCTAGAAAGTTATTGCAGTGCATGGAACCCTTTTGGAATCTTATATATTACTGCAGGTTTTCTTTAGGATTGGCTGAAATGGTCCTGGTTGGGGTTTGGATAACCTGTGTTCTTTGCTGAAATTTTTTTAAAATTTATTTATTAATTAAAAAATAAAGAAACAAAATAAAACAACATACATAATCAGTAATTCACAATATCATCACTTAGTTGCATATTCATAATTTCTTAGAACATTTGCATTAATTCAGAAAAAGAAATAAAATGACAATAGAAAAAGAAATAAAACGAACACAGGAAAGAGAAAAAAAAAAAGATTATACCTACCATACCCCTTACCCCTCGCTTTCATTGATCACTAGCATTTCAAACTAAATTTATTTTAGCATTTGTTCCCCCTATTATTTATTTTTATTCCATATGTTCTACTCCTTTGTTGATAAGGTAGATAAAAGGAGCATCAGTCACAAGGTTTTCACAATCACACAGTCACATTGTGACAGCTGTCTCATTATTCAATCATCCTCAAGAAACATGGCTACTGGTCTTTACTGAAATTTTGCAAGTTCACTCATTAATATTCATTCATATCAGTGAGACCATACAGTATTTGTTGTTTGTTTCTGGCTAATTTTACTCAGCATAATGTCTTCAAGATTCATCCATGTTGTTTCATGCTTCATGACTTTATTCTGTCTTACAACTGTGTAATATTCCATCAACTCATCTGTTGATGGATATTTGGGCTGCTTCCATCTCTTGGCAATTGTAAATAATGCTGCTATAAACATAGGTGTGCCAATGTCCATTTGTGTCCCTGCCTTCATGCCCTCTGAATAGATACCTAGCAATGGGATTGCTGGATCATATCGCAGTTCTATACTTATCTTCCTGAGGAATCGCCAAACTGCCTTCTACAGCGGTTGTACCATTTTACATTCCCACCTACAGTGGATAAGTGTGCCTCTTTCTCCACATCCTCTCCAGCACTTATTGTTTTCTGTATTTTTGATAATGGCCATTCTGGTGGGTGAGAGATGATATCTCATTGTGGTTTTAATTTGCATTTCCCTAATAGCCAGTGAAGGTGAGCATCTTTTCATGTGCCTTTTAGCCATTTGCATTTCCTCTTCTGAGAAGTGTTTGTTTATGTCTTTTGTATTTGGCCTGTTCTTGATCTTTGTGCAAATGGACTCATACTGTATGAACTCTTTAATGTCAGGATTCATATTGTATGAACTCTTTTCTCAGGGCACATTGTCTATGAAATTCATCTATGTTATAGCATGTAGTGGCAGTTTTGTTCCTTTTCATTGTTCTGTAGTATATGAGGCAGGAGTAGACAGCAATTTATTTTATCTTTATACTGTGATGTGCATTGGTGTTGCTTCCAGCTTTGGGGTATTATTAATAAAACTATAATGAATATTTTTGTGTCTGTCTTTTGCTGCATATAAACACTCATTTCTATCAGCATATAAACCAGAAGGGAATTGCTGGCTTGTGGGTGGGTATGGGTTTTGCTTTAGCAATACTGTCAATTTTCTAAAATGGTTGTTACGATTTACATACTCATGGGATATGGATGTGTGTCAGGTTGCTCTACATCCTTGGCAACACTTGGTATTGTCAGTCCTTTTAATCTTAGCTATTCTGGTAACTAATCTAGTTTTGAATTGAAATCAACTCGTTATTTTCTTCTCATTACAAAAAGAAAATAACAACTAAGTGTTCTACGTAATAGACACCCATCTAGATCATATACATAGGTAAAAAGAAGATAAGGAAAACATACATCATTCCAAGTTGTCATCTACCCATCCATACATTTATTTTTTGGTTTAGTGACCCAAAAATGACAATATACTACAACAGTTCTTTTCTAGCAGCTTACCATAACCATCTTTCCGTGTCTATGACTATTCATCAGCAACATAGTCTTTAAAAACTGAATAGTGTCCCACTGTGTGGATGTGCTATAATTTAATCAACCTCTACTCTTGAGCTATTGCCAAATTTTCACTATTATAAACAATATTGCAATGAGCTCCCTTGCTATTAAATCTTTGTTCATGTTCTTAAAAATTGCCAGCAGTGGAGATGCTTGTTGAAGGCTGGTATGTATGATTTTTAAGGCCGCCAAGCTGCCCCCCTGTGCAGCTACTTTTACATCTTTGACAATGAAAACCTACCTTTTATCTACTAACCACAGTTTGAAGGGGAGAGGACAAGAGAACCCCCCCCCCCTTAGATCAGAATTTCTCATTCCCAAATCTAAAGCATAAGAAACACCATTTCTATAACAATAATAGGTAATCTCTAAAGTGAAAGTACGTGCAGGTCATATTCCTGTGACTCAGGGTTCCCAAGGATAAGAAATCCTAACCATGAAAGGGATACCTATACCTGTGAGAGGGCAAACGCCAACCACATAGGTCGGAGGTAGTGATTACTCAGATGAAGGCAACAGAATGGGATCAGGGAATAACAGAGAACTGTGACTTGGCTGCTGTTGATGTTTCTGGTCTGCACTGGTCTCCATTCATGTATGTGGGAGGTTTTGCTTTGTGGTAAAGAGATGAAGTGTCTGGAAATAGATGGAAGAGCTTCTATCCCTTACCTGCTCCTTTGTACTAGACTGAAACACTCCACAGGGAGAGGGGCTTATAGCCAGAAGTTGATAGAAAAATTCAAGATGGACTTTCCAAGATTTGGGGCAGAGCAGAGCTGCTTCAGGACCCAAGTGACATGGTATAACATAGAACTGGGGAGGAGGCCAGACCTGCCCATCTCCCCCACTCATGTGGAAATACTCTGCCCTTGGGCCCTGGAGGTGGAAGAGCCACTGGTCTTTCATGATGGTAGAGGCAGAGATGAGCTCCTCCAAGTGATTTCATGGGTTGTGGAGATAGAGAAGGGGCTAAAGATAAAAAACCAGACCACAGGTCACCTGGTAACTGTAGAGACAGGCTGCTTTGTGGGCCTTTGTGAGGCTCCTGTCAGGGACTCCCAGAACTGAGGCACTCCCAGGGGATCAGAGGTTCTGCTATCACACAGGTTGAGGGTATGGAGCCAGCAGACAAAACCTGGATGTTGTTTGAGTAGATATGTTGACTCTTCGAGGAATGTGACTGTGGCAGATCCTGCTAATGGTTCCCCAGTGTCTCCTCTCCATTTTTTTTCCTTTAGTAATAAGCTATGTCACCTTGAAGTTCAGCTGGGAACATGGTCACCCTCCATGAAAGTACAGTGCCTGCCCATGTTTTTTTTTTTTTTAAAAAAAGAGTCAGTGATCCAACAGAGCAAGAAACAAGCTGCATACCCTTTATGGCTGAGTCTCAGAAACCACACCATTGCCTCTACCAGATTCTGTTTGTTAGAAGTAAGTTACTAAATCCGGTCAACACTCAAGGGTTGGAATTAGGTTCCACCTTTTGAAGGGAAGAGTTTGTGCATAGAATCAGTGCACATAAATGAAAACCACAACAACCAAGTATGTATTCTCCCAGTGTGCACCACTGCCAAGTATTGTCAATCACTGTTATTGCAATAACTGATTCATCATTTGGAACAAAACAAAACAACAAATGCTTAGCTCCCTACCGCATGTGTTACCCCAAAATAAATTTTGATAATTTACATATTTAAGTGTACAAAAGTACTGGAAGAAAATTCAAATGCAGGGTTTTATAATCTTGAAATAGAGAAGGATATTTGTATCATGACACCGAAGCTTAGGCAACGCAAAAGAAAAGAAAAGTAGATATGATGACATATGAAGAGTAAGTATTTCAGGAGAGAAAAACGAGTTAAAGGACAAATTAAAGCTGGAAAGAAAAGAAAACAAAAAAAAGCTGGAAGAAATATTTGCAACATATAAGACAGACAAGAGCTTAATTTAATTAAAAGAGCTCTTATTTTAATTAAGTTAAAGAGCTCATGATTTGAAGAGGTCTTACAAATTAATGGGGGGGGGGCAGAGACCCCAAAATAGATCCCAGGAGTATGTGTCCTCTTCTGGGTAATTAGATTACAAGTGTGCAGATAGAGGGATTGTGTCCAAATGTCTTTATACTGCCCACAGATCATTACACATTGTCAGTACCCAAATAGAGTCTGTTGGTTTCAGCTCTTTGCTCCGCTTACAAAAATGTCTGCATCTCTATTTCTTACCCTCAAATACACTCCTCTTCTCTCTCTCATGCAGAGAAATCTCATTAAGACACTTCCTGTGTAGTGTGACTCACAGCTAGATTATGGCACAAACAGTGCTGATTTCAGCAAGAAATCCTCCCCAGGGCGTAGATTGAGTTCCTGCAATGCCCAAAGAGTGAATTAAAACTGGAAAGTCTTTGCATTCTTTTAGTATCTATCACTAAAGTCCTTGCTATGTACCCACAGCTGTATTTTTAAAATTTGAGCTTATCTTCATTAGGGACAGTACAGCCCGTCCTAAGACAAGGCCTGGTCGAGAGGAAAGTGTACTAGGAGATTTAGTGCTAGCTCTCCCACTTTTTGTCTGTGGCCCCTTCCGCTCTGGACCTCAGTTTCTCCCTCTCTAAAATTAAAAGATGAAGTAGGTGGTCCCGAGGGGCTGCTCCAGCTCTAATACCTAAGGATTCAGCTGATTTTCTCTATTTAATGTGTGGGCTTTACTATCTGGTTTAACTTTATTTGAGCAGTTTTTTGAAACCCTCTGAGAGTCCTTCTCAGATTTTGGAACCTACTGGGAGTAAAATAGGAAATGTTTTCAATTACTGAAGTTGTTCCTCCATTTTCTAAAAAAAAAAAGGCTCTGTTCCACTCATTTGGAAAAAGTCAAGTTGCACACAGAGTCAAATGACTGAGGAGGCAGCAGTGAAGTTAAGTGGTGTGTCTGCCCCAGTGTCTGGGTTTGTTGCAGTGAGGAGCATTGCTCTATAATTTGAAAAGTGTTGGTTGGATTTCCAGGGACTTAGCATCCTCTGTTACCCCAGAAGACTGGTTAGAGCAGGGCTGGCCCCAGAAACAGCTAGAGTAGGCTATGGGGTTGATATCAGGACCTTCCTGTCCTGAAATATTCTCCTAACTGTCTACCATGGTGTGTGAAATTTCTAACACTAGAGATTCTCCTTTGAATTAAGGAGAAATTATTTTTGGTTGCCCATCATGTCCCTCCTACCTCTTACCTCCACCCCTATGACCATTTCTCTTTTTCTGATGTGGCCACAGATGTGGGTATGGGGACCAATGGGTCAAACATTAGAATTAGTTCTGGACATGTAGCCAGTCATATAAGATGCTGGGAGAGAGAGTCCCTGTCCCTGGGGTTACTAAGCTGGGAGGGTACAAGTCTTGAGGATGCTGGCAGCCATCATTCTTGCACATGGAAAGAACCTGGGTGTAGAATGAGGGCAGACAGAGGCAAGCAGAGATGAGGGGGTCGTCGAAAGAGAGCACCTGAGAAACAAGAAGGAGATTTAGAAAGGGAGGAGAGTAGGGGAAGGGAGGTGGAGGCTATTTGTCCTGCAGCCTTGGTTCCTACAGTTATCACTTAGTCTATAAACTGTCCTACCACTCCTCCCACCTGCATAAGTAAATTACCCTCTTTTTGCTTCTGACAGTTTGAATTGGGAAGAGTCCTGGTTAATGTATTATTGAATTTCTAGATTCAATTGTAACTATATTATCCAGAAGGGATGATACATAAAACTAGTACTGCAGAGTAGATTTCAGATAAGCTGTGGATGGCACATAGAACAGATAAGTTTTGACAAGGAAGAGAAAGTAAGGGCACTGCTATAGAAGTATGGTGACATAGTATGAGGCCCTCAGTATGCAGGAGACAAGTCAGGAGTTTTTGGACCCTGAGGGAATATGCCAATGGTGTGTGTGAGGGTGGAGCTAAAAGGGGGGATGATGGGGGGAGGGGCAACAAAGATAATGTCACCTTTTTAATGACTTCTTCAGAGAATCAACACTTAAGATGAAAGAAACATTAATCATTATTTATTAGGTGTGTATCAGGGTATAAAATTATTCGATGGCAAGAGCAGAGTTCTGTAAGTGGAAGTAATTTTTTATCAGAGTTCCTAAAATGGCAATTGTTCCATCTCTTGAAGGAGGAACCACATAATATTTGTCCTCAGGCACCATTGTCTCTGTCACCTCCTGAAATCGTTCTTGTGTTCTTGCTCAGAAGGAGGACAACTTCAAAATGCGCTGTAGTGGGCCGGGCTGGCTGGCCGGACTGGGTCTCCAGCTCTGAGCCCATCACTTGCCAATTGAATTAAATAGAGGAATTGGATTAGAGACTAAAGTTCCATATGAGTTGTGGTGCTTTTCACTGCAAATGACAGACCGCCTGACTAAAAAATGGTTTAAGTAACAGGGATTCATGAAACTCACCTAAGAAGTTTGGAGTAGGCCATTCCAGGGTAGGCACAGCAGCTCCACAAGCCCAATCAGCCGTTGCTGGCAGGTTGGCAAAATCTCATCTTTGGTCGCAAGGTGGCGACCCACTGCTCCAGGCTCCCCTCCTTACCAAACGGCTGTCTGGTGAAAAACAAGTGGGGGAGGTAACTAAAGACTGTCTCTTCAAAGCAAGGTCGCTTTTATCAAGGAGGAATGCCTTTCCTAGAAACTGCCTTTCCCCTCTGCAGACTTAATCTGTAATTTCGTGGGCCAGAACTGGGATGCAAGCCACCCCCAAACCAGTCACTGGCAAAAGGAAATGGAGCAGCCATGATTGGCTTAGACCAATCATGGTTCGTTCTTGTATGTGGGGCTCATGGTTGCCTTTCATCCTCAGGGGCTTCTGATGTCGGGTAAACCTGGTCAGAACCAGCCTGTCTTCCGATGCATGTTTCCCAGCCAGTAAGATCCAGGGAGAGCTGTGAGGCCTTCTACCCTGGTTACCCCGTGGTAGATAGGATGTTGCTCTAGTAAATTCCATCATCATGAGCATGGTGGTACAGGATACAACAATGGACGGAGTGTGGGCTTTGGAGTCCAGGAGACCCAGGGTTGAGTCTTGGCTCTTCCATTGCTAGCTGTATGGCTGTGGGGAAGTACCCTGACCTCTGCACATCGTTTTATCTGTGAAGTGAGGACACAAATACATTATAGGGAAGTTATAAGGACTAAATGAGATACTTTATGTCTGTATGTATGCATGGATGTATGTCCATTCTCTGGCACTTAAGCTTAAAATATGATTGCTCTTCCACAACCAACATTGTAGTATTGATGAAAGAATGAAAACTTTCCCCCAAAGGTCAGGAAAAAGACACGGGACAAAACTCTTGCTACTTCTATTCAATGTTGTACTGGAAGGTCTAGCTAGGACATTTAGACAAGAAAAAGAAATTAAAGGTATCCACATGAGAAAGGAAGAAGTAAAACTGTCTCTGTATGCAGATGACATAATCTTGTATATAAGAAATCTATGAAAACTATTAGAGCAAATAAATGAATCCAGCAAAATAACAGGGTCAACATCCGAATATCAGAGGTGTTTCTATATACTAGTAATGAACAATCTGAACAGGAAGTCAAGAAAAAAATTCCACTTACCATAGCAACTAAGAGGATCAAATTTAATTCTAGAATTAAATTTAAACAAGGATGAAAAGGACTTGTATATGGCAAACTACAAAACATTGCTGAAGGAAATCAAAG
The DNA here is from genome assembly GCF_023851605.1 of Tamandua tetradactyla. Lineage (NCBI taxonomy): Eukaryota > Metazoa > Chordata > Mammalia > Pilosa > Myrmecophagidae > Tamandua > Tamandua tetradactyla. The sequence continues at coordinate 22,159,178 of NC_135346.1, forward strand.
AAGACCTGTATAAATGGAAGAGCATTCCGTGTTCGTGGATTGGAAGACTAAATATTGCCAATTCTACCCAAAGTAATTTACAGGTTTAATGCAATCCTAATCAAAATTCCAACTGCTTTCATAGCAGAAATGGAAAAGCCAGTTATAAAATTTTGATCAATGCCCTGAATAGCCAAAACCATCTTGACAGAGAAGAGCAATGTTGAAGGACTCATCTTCCCGATTTTAAAACTTATGTCAATGCTACAGTAATCAAAGCAGCATGGTACTGACACAGGGACAGAAATATAGACCAATGGAATTTAATTGAGAGTTCAGAAATAAGCCCTCAAATCTAAGGCTAACTGATTTTTGACAAATGTGCCAAGTCCACTCAAAGGAGAAAGAATGGCCTTTTCAGCAAGCGGTGCTGGGAAAATTGGATTTCCGCACGCAAAAGAATGAGGGTGTACCCCAACCTCACATCATAAACAAAAATTAACTAAAAATGGTTCAAAGACTTAAATACAAGAACTGAAACTCTAAAAGTCTTGGAAGAAAACATAGGGAAGCATCTTTGGGACCTTGTGCTGCCTAATAGTTTCTTGAACTTTACACCCAAAGCACAAGCAACAAAAGAAAAGAATAGATGAATAGGACTTCATCAAAATTAAAAACTTTTGTACATCAGAGAACTTCATGATGAAAGTAACTTACAGAATGGGAGAAAATATTTGGAAACCACATATCCAGAATATATAACGAAATTCTACAACTCAACAACTAAAGGACAAACAACCTGTTTTAGTTTCCTGGGCTGCTCAAGAAAATACGATGAAATGGGTCAGGTAAAAATGGGAATTTATTTGTTTAAGGTTTTGAAGTTATGAAAAACTCTTAATCCAGGCATCATCAAGGTAATGCTTTCTCTCCAAAGACTACAGCTGCCCACGATCCTCGGTCCTTAGATAGTCACATGGCAAGGCACACGTGTTATCTCCTGGTCTCTCTCTATTGTTATTCCAGGTTTCGTTGATGTTAAGTTTCTGGCTTCTCCCTTTCTGGCTTTCTCGCCCTATGTCTGAATTTCATTACTGTTAGAAAGGATCCCAGGAATAGGATTAAGAGCCATCCTGATTGAAGTGGGTCAAATCTTAACTGAAGAAACCACATCAAAAAATCTCGTTTAGGATATGGTCACACCTACAGGAATGGATTTTCAGAACATGTTTTTCTGGAGTACATATAGCTTCAAACCCCCACACAACACAGTTAAAAATAGGCAAAAGATTTGAATAGACATTTCTCCAAAGAAGATATACAAAGGGCCAATAAGTTTCTAAAAAGATGTTCAGCATCATTAGCCATTACGTAAATGCAAGTCCAAACCACAATTTTTCATCCATTAGAATAGCTGCTGTTAAAAAAATGGAAAATGAATGTTGTAGAGGATGTGGAGAAAGAGGAACACTTGTCATTGCTGATGGGAGTGTAAAATGGTGCTGTTGCTGTGGAAAACTTTAAAAAGTTAAACATATAATTACCACATGACCAATCAGTTCCACTCCTGTGTATTTACTAAAGGGAGCTGTGGATGGGAATATAAAATGGTGCCACCACTGTAGAAAACAGTTTGGTGATTCCTCAGAAAGTTACGTATAGAATTACCTTAAGACCTGGCAATCCCGTTTCTAGATATATAGGAGGGACTTGAATAGATATTTGCACACCAATCTTCATAGCAGCATTATTCACAATTGCCAAAAGATAGAAACAACCCATGTGTCCATCAGTGGATGAATGGATAAACTAAACGTGATATATACATACAATATTATTCAGCCATAACAAGGAATGATATATTTTATACCTGCTACAACATGGATGCACCTCCATGTTTTACTAACATAAAAGAAGTCAGATAAAAAAGGCCACATATTTTATGATTCCATCTTTTTTTAATAATTAAAAAAAAATTTTTAAAACATAACAACATATAAACACAAACATTCTCACCATGTGATCATTCCATTCTTGGTATATAATCAATAACTCACACAATATCATCACATAGTTGTATATTCATCACCATGATCATTTCTTAGAACATTTGCGTCAATTCAGAAAAAAATAAAAAGAAAAAAGAAAAAAAACTCATACATAACATATCCCTTACCCCTAGTATTTCCATCTACCAATATATTTAGCCTGTTTCCCCTATTTTTTCCTATACCCCTTACCACTCCCTTTCACTAATCACTAGCATTTCAATCTACTAAATTTATTTTTACATTTGTTCCCCCAATTATTTATTTATTTTTAATCCATATGTTTTACTCATATGTCCATACCGTAGATAAAAGGAGCATCAGGCACAAGGTTTTCACAATCACACAGTCACGTTGCGAAAGCTATGTCATTATACAGTCATCTTCAAGAGACATGGCTATTGGAACACAGCTCTACATTTTCAGGCACTTCTTTCCAGCCTCTCCAATATACCTTAACTAAAAAAGGTGATATCTATCTAATGTGTAAGAATAACCTCCAGAATAACCTCTGGACTCTGAAATCTCTCAGCCATTGACACTTTATTTTGTCTCATTTCTCTCTTCCCCTGTTTGGTCTAGAAGGTTTTCTCAATCCCTTAATATTGAGTCCCAGGTTATTCTAGAATTTCTGTCCCACATTGCCAGGATGGTTTACACCCCTGGGAGCCATGTCCCACATAGACAGGGGGAGGGCAGTGAGTTTGCTTGTCGTGTTTGCTGAGAGAGAGAGGCCACATCTGGGCAGCAGAAGAGGTTCTCTGGGGGTGAATCTTAGGCCTAATTTTAAGTAGGCTTAGCCTATCGTTTGCAGGGATAAATTTCATATGAACAAATCCCAAGATTGGGGGCTTGATCTATTGCTTTGGTTGCCTCCATTGCTTGTGAGAATATCAGGAATTCTCCACTTGGGGAAGTTGAATTTTCCCCCTTTCTTGCCATTCCCCCAAAGGGACTTAGCAAATAATTTTTATTCACTGTTCAGATCACTCTGGAATATATTGGGGCATCACTCTGGACAAATCAACAAACTCTCATGCCCTACTCAAGGTTCCATGTACTTATGGTGTTAAATTAAACTGTCTACATAAGTTATATTATGAAATGCACTAGTCAAATTATAAATTTTGTACCAATTAAACATTTTTGCTTTAATCTTACACATAAGTTAGTTTTAAAATATGAACACAACCTGCAATATTGACATTCCTTTGTTCTTCCTCATGCAAAAACATTTTTTAATTTGTACATTTAGTCACTATTTGATTCCATTTATAGGAAGTGTTCAGAAGAGGCAACTCCATAGAGACAGAAAGCAGATTATGATTGTCAGGGGTTGGGATGGTGGTAAAGGAATGGGGAGCAACTGCTAATGGGCTGATACAGACAGGGTTGGTTTTTTGGGGGGTGGTGGTGATGAAAATGTTCTAGAACTGGACAGTGGTGACATTTGCACAACTTTGTGAATATATTAATAACCCCTGAATTGTATACTTTAAAAAGGGTGGATTTTATCATATATGAATTATAACTCAATTAAAAAGAAAAAACACAATTGCTCTTCTTTCCTGGTCATTTCCATCTTTCTGTCACATCATCCAGAATATATTTTGTGATTTGACTCTGATTCTATGCCAGATATCCCTCCTCCAACCCTCTACTCCCACCCTGTATCCTCCCAAATATTTAGAATACTTGGAACCCTATCTTGTATAAATAAATTCTGGGATTAATTTTCCTACAAAGGAGCTGCACCCTTTTTTGCTTGCTCAGTTATTTTGCTGGGGTAAAGGATCAGTCTCATCAACTCAAAGGGGACAGGTAGCAATGGACCGAAACTAATCCACAGCTTTGTTTAAATTTACTTGTCAAAGGCAGAAATATTCAATTTCATGCATACTCCCAATTCCCTGCACTGGGAGTAGATTTCCAGGAAGCAATTATGTAGAACAAAATGTAATGGGTAACGGGGGGTGCCTTGTGAATTATTCATAATCTGATAATGATTTTAACCCATTTTTAACATGACCTGCTATTGGTGGTAGCTTCTGGAAAGTTCCAAAGTAAGCAACAAAGAGGCTCCCTTTAGGTATCCTTATGTAACCATAAACCTCCTGTCTTTTCCCCAAACCACTTGAACTACTGAAATCAAAAGAGGCCTGGGACCCCATTTTCTCCCAAGTTCCAAGGTAAATGCTGCTTTCCGGACTTCATAGAGCTGGTCCATTCTTTTCTCACTATAGTCTTCTCAGATCCTTGGTGTGGCATAAGGGCCTAGCATAGTGCCCAGGACCAAGAAGGAACACAGTACTCATTTGTTTTTTATTGTTTAAATGAATGAATGGACAAATAGAAGTATTTGTAAGTAAGGAAGAATTAAGCATGAATGCTAGGTCTGCTACGTAACCAGCTGTATAATTTGGGTAAGTGCCTTGCCTCAGTTTCCTTATATATAAAATAGAAATGATAATATGTGACTTGTTGAATTATTGTAGGAATTTGAGAATATAATAGATACTTAACAAGCAGTAGTTATTATTATGGTCTTTCTCACTAGTAGTAGCCATATAGTCTCCCCAAATCTGGTTAATTCTGTCAGATAGTCAGTCAAAACTTTCTTGGGAGACAAAGGTTCCCAAACCTGACTGTGCCTCAGTATCCCCTGGGGAATTTAAAAAATTGTAAATTTCCAGGCTCCCCCATCCAGAGACACTGATTCTGTAAGAACGGGATAGGACCAGGGAATGTATTTTTTCAGTTTAGTAGTTTTTAAAAAAATTGAGATCAAATTAGCAAACAGTGAAATGTACAGATTGAACAAAGAATTTTGACAAAGGTATGAACTTAAATATTCAACAGTCCAATCAGTCAAAATGTAGAACATTTCCATGACCCAGAAGCCTTTCCCTGTGCAGTCAATTCTATCCTGCACATATCATAATGTGACTTTTGCTTATCATAACATTTCTGGGATTCATCCATGTTGTGTTCTTTTTTGCTGCTGAGTTGAATTCCATTGTGTGGATATATCTCAGTGTGTTTATCTATCCACTTATTGATGGGCTTTTGAGGGTTGTTTCCTGTTTGGGGCTATTTTGAGTAATATAAGTATATTTATAAGTAAATATATTTTCAGTTCAATTCCATTAAGAGTGGAATTGCTGGATAATAATGTAGGAGTATGTTTCATTTTATTTTTAAAAACCTTTCAATTGATTCTGATGATCAACAAGATTTGGGGATCCCTGAAGTAGAGAAATTTGATGCATCAACTGATGATTGTTCAGTTTTTATTTCATTGTGCAAGTGTCGGAGACACCTTCCTTCACCAGGGAAATGCTTTCCTTTCTTCTCTCCCTATCTGAGGAGCCCAATTACCCCCTCACTCTCTTACCAATTAATTTCTCAGCAGAGACAAGAGTTCCCAGTAGAGAATCCCCATGAGGCTTTCGAATTGTGTCATCCAAATAGTTCCAGGAAGGAGCAGGGTGTGCAGACAACCAGATGAGATGGCCAAACCCAAAAGAAACTCACTCTAACAACATAGAGTGATATTTTGCATGGATCCCAAACTTCTGGTCATTTCCGAGGCCTATACTGGTTTGAAACTGGTATGTACCCCAGAAAAGTCATGTTCCTTTAATCCTAATCCAACCTTGTGGGGGCAGACCTAATGTTTGGGTGGGATCTTTTTGATTAAGTTGTTCCCACGGAGATGTGACCCACCTAATTGTGGGTGGACCTTTTGATTAAGTGATTTTTATGGAGCTGTGTCTCCATGCATTCAAGGTGGGTCTTAATCTGCTTACTGGAGTCCTTTAAAAGGGAACCATTTTGGAAAAAACTCAGAGCCAGCACAGACAGAGACATTTGGAGATGCAGAAAGGAAACACCCCCGGGAACCCATTTGAAACCAGAAGCCAAAGGACCAGCAGATCCCAGCCATGTGCCTTCCCAGTTGACAGGGGTGTTCCTGACACCATCAACCTTTTTTGAGTCAAGGTGTCTTTCTCTGGATGCCTTAGTAGTCTGAATATATTTATGGCCTTAGAACTGTAAACTTGTGACTTAATAAGTCCCCTTTATTTTATAAAAGTCAACCCATTTCTGGTATATTACATTCCAGCAGCATTAACAAACCAAAACAGGGCCTTAACCCCTTTCACTGTGCCATAGCAGTTTCAGCAGTACAGCATACAGACCGAGAAAGTTTGGGTCCAAGGCTTTTGATAGACTACGTGGAATTCTTCTGTGCTTCTGAGGGAAGAGCTGTGGCAGGACCCAGTAGACCCTTCAAACTCAGGAAAATGGAGTCAGAGCTGGGTCCTGTAAATTGTCTAAAACACAGCCATTTCGTTCCAAGGGTCATTTTGGCTGTTAGCAAAGGAATTATGTATTTTTTCTTTCTGAAATTGCTTTCATTTTTTGATGTTATTAAAATTTCACAGTAGGGCCAAAGATATTTGGGAGCTAAAGTGACCTTCTAATTCAGTGTTTCCCAGAGGGTCATCCATATGTTTGGTACTTGGGTTGGTTTCAGGGATTATGCCAATGAGCATGATTAAAAGTAAGGATGTGTTTTAGCACTTAGTAGAAAAAATAAAACTAACAGATCAAATGGGTGGTTTCATGGCTCTATTGCTTAGCATGAAATAAAGTTTAAAAAGTGACTCAATTTTCAGAAATATATCAAATAGTAAAGGTGATTCACAGATGTGACAAAAAATATGAAAGTTGATTGAAAACCTGAGGGTTGGAAAACTGCTCCAGTCAAACCAAGCATGTAGGAGATGAGGAAACCAAGGTCTAGAGACAGAAGTGACTTGCTCAAGGTTAGGCATTGCCAGAGGTAGAATGAGGTCACCTGTTCCCAGCCCTCTTTTCATTCCACTACACCTGCTGCCTCCCTCCTAGAAGAAGGGTAAGGGATCTCAATGACCATGTAGCCCCACCCCCAGATTCAGGGCCCAATTCATTTGCAGGAACAGCCTATGGTTTGCTCATACAAAGCCACAGAGCCAAAAGGAGTCCATTAATAGGCCCAGACTCTGGAAATCTGGGTTAATGAGGAGGAACGAGAGTTCTGAGGATGAGTTGCCAGATGTTGGTACTGTTCCTTGTGAAATCTCTGGGGGAGAAGAGGATAGTTGGGCAAATGGTTTCCCCACCCCACCTCCTACTCCTGCAGGAGTTAAAAACGTCCTCTGAGACAAGGCACTAGATCCATACAGGAGGACCCGTGAGCAGTCTGCTCCTGCTCAGGTCTCATCACCTGTGCTTTCAGGCCACAGAGAAGGCCCTGATTAGTTACAAAAATAGCTGCCAGAGTCTGGAATTATGAAAGGACACGGTTTCTCAGATGACTGTCATCTTGAAATCTTTAAAAATCCAACGGGGATATTTAGAGGAAGCGATCCTGTTAGGATTTTATCATTTTCTGGTCCCCACAGCACTGAGGGTGAAAAGGGCAGGTGTTGAAAGTACAAGCAAGGACTTGAGCTTTTTTAGCTGGAAAATATAACTGACAATGGGAGAGAGGGCTCATGCTACTCTCGCTCATCTCTGAGTGGGGTCTTCTGTCTTTTACTGAGGTGTCCTTGACCTTAGTTTGGGAGTCATTCATTCTTCGATGTGTCACTCAGGGTTTTGGGCTAGTGTGTGACCTGCTGAACCCATTCCTCAGTGGAAGTCTAGGGGATCTGAGCATGAGACTGCAATCTAATCCCCAAAGAAACGTAGTGAAATACAGCATATATAACTTTCCAATCAACCTTACAAGAACTCAGCATTGAGGTGAACAGCACTTTATCTGGGGCCAAACCAGAGTCTAGCCCTCCCTCCTGTCATAGCTCTGGCAGTTGGGAATGGGGGCCCTCCAAAATTAACAAAGGATAAGTTAAAGAAATACCTACAGTTCCAAAGCTTCTTCTATCCCTTGTAGGCTAATAATGAAGATTCTTTTGTTTATTTTGTTTAGCACAGCACCTTGTTTTCAGGAATCGGATTTAGACGGAGGCAGAAAGCCACATTAGAAGGCAACAAAGAATTTTGGGGTACATACTGGGAGTTCTGGGAGTAAGAGCAAGGAGGGAGGGAAACAACATGATACTCTTAGTTTGAGCCCTGAGGAGAGAGGACAGTGGGAAATTTTTCCATTGGTGGAGCAAAAATTGGTCTTCTTCTGAGCCAAGGGGTGTCCCTTATATCTACCCCAGACCTTTGTTAAAACCTGCTCTACACAAAAACCTGATGTTAGTGGTGATTTGGAGTCATGCATGGAGCAGTGGGACGCCACACAAGAGCAAACCAGGTGAGGAGAGCAAAGAAACCTCTATAGCAGAGGGTGACAGCTTTAGTTTCCTAGGCTGCTAGGAAATGGGTTGGCTATAAACAATAGGAATTCATTAGCTTACAGTTTGAGATGGAGAAAACATCCAAATCAAACCCTCATCAGGGCGATACTTTCTTCCCGATGGCTGGCTGCTGGAGATTCTTAGTTCCTCCGCCACAAGGCAAGACATATGGTGGCATCTGCTGGTCTCCCCCTTTTCTTTTGGGTTTCATTGCTTTCAGCTTCTTGCTTCCATGACTTTTTTTTTCCTCTCTGTTTTCATTCTGTTATAAAAGACTCTATTAATAAGATTAAGATCCATCCTGAATGAGATGGGTTATGTCTGAACTGAAGTAGCCTCATCAAAAGGTCCTACTTACGATGGCTTTATACCCATAGATGTGGATTAAAGAACATGGTTTTCTGGGGTACATGCAGCTTCAAACCACCACAGTGACCTTAGCAGCTAGGGCTAAACTGGGGTGCAGGCTGCAGTATTGAGTCTCTCAGGAACAAAAGCAAGACCATCAAAGGCAAACAAACAAGAAACAGAAATAGGGATGGGTGAGGTGAAGGAATAGAGGTGCACATGCCTAGAAGTGGGTTGCACTTTGTACAGGTGTTCTGGACCGTGACATTGTCTGCCTAACCACCACAGGTAGCAGCTAGGAACTAGGGAAGCTCCTTGTCAGTGCTCTGTGGCTCCAGCTTTGACCATGGCTGATGAGTCTAGGCATGGGAGAATCTGACCTGGGCCAATCTGTCTTGTTCTTGGGATTTCTGGTCTTGGAATCAGAGAATGATTGAGATCAGGTTGTCTCCCATGGCTGAGGCTGTGAAAAGTAAAATCCACAGGATCTGTCAGCAGCTGTGCTTCCTAGCTTGGGCAAAAAGCTGCTGCAGACAAGAGAGAAGGAAGCTGATGTCCAGAGAGAGAAAGCAGAGAGAAGACAGTGATGGAATCCTGATGACTTCTGAGCTTTAGCATCCCTGCTTAGAGCACCTTTCCTGCTAGGCTGGCTTGAGTCTGGTTTCTGCCACTTGCATCCAAAAGTGCCCAATGGACACCAAGAGTCTCCTCCTCACCGCATTCATCTGGTGTGCCCCCCTTGGCTAGAGGAGGGGGGCTGCAATAAGGAGAGAAGAAAATGTCCAACCTAGATTGGAGCTTCTCAGCTCCTTTTTCTTCATGGCACCCACCACTATCTTAAATTATTCTTATTTATTTATTTGTTTACCTGCTTACTGTTTATCACCTCTCTTTCCTTCTCCCTCAAGAAAATGTGAAGTTCCATTCCTCCTGATTACCACTAGTGCGTGGAACACAGTAGGTGCTTGCGAGTAGTTGAATGAAGGAATGAATAAAGATGCTGGCTTGTGGGGCGGGCCGCGATGGCTCAGCGGGCAAAGTGCTTGCCTGCTGTGCCGGAGGACCTCGGTTCGATTCCCGGCCCCAGCCCATGTAACAAAAACGGAGAAACAGAATACAATAAAACAAGAAAATGTTTAAAAATGTTTCCCTTTCTTCCTTCCTTCTATCCTTCCTTCCTTCTCTCTGTCTTTCCTTTAAAAAAAAAAAAAAAAAGATGCTGGCTTGAAATCAGGCCACTGTAGACCCCTGCAAGGCCACAATTGCAGCAGAAAGACCTTGGTGCCAGACACTGAATCTGGCACTTGAAGTTGTGTGTCCAAACTGTCGGCCCCTGGGGCACGTGGGTTTGCTGGGTGCAAGGCTAGGCACACATCCCTGCTTCACAAACCGCACATAGAGCTGTGGGCCTGGGGATGACAAATAGGGGCTGCTGGAAAGAGATTTACAGATTACAAAGGTTTCAGATAGAACCAAGGAATTGAAAGGTGGCTGTAATTAGAAAGCAAAGGCATTCAAAGCTGCCTGGAGGTCAGAGGAGCTGGGGCTGACGGTCTAGAGAGGTTGGGCAGGAAATGGACGGGAAGGCACTGCAGTTCATGGCTGACATAATTGGACAGAGATCGGCAGCCGGTTGCCATAGTAACAGCCAATCTGAGCATCCGTTCATATGGCAAGGAGTCAAAATTTCTAAAGAAGAGACTAAAAATGCTCCCTTTGTTCCCATTCTGAGCGGGTTGGCATCATTTCCCTGCGGGGGTGATGCAGCATGGGGACAGAGATGGCAACTGCCAGCTCTGTGGCCAGGAGGGGCCATGTGAGGGCTGGGAGCTAAATGTGTCCTTCCATGTGGTGCCTCCCGCTATAGAGCAGTGGTCAGTTTTGGTGGCTTGGGTCTGAGTCTGAGAGTTCAGGGTTCAGATCTTGGCTGAAGGTTCAGATCTTGGTTCAGCCTTTAGCAGCTGTGTGGCTCGAGAAACAATCCAGCCTAAGTCTTCTTCCCTGTAAAGAGTGATGACTAATATGACTGAACCTTCCTTGAGGGCGGTTGTAAGGATTAAGGCAACTGATGCCTGTCCCACACTCACTTAGGGAGCAGGAGATACTATTGTCATTGTTTTGACAAATGACACAAACTGCCTCACAACAGCACCCCCGAAGGGCTCTTAAGTTCTGGGTAGTGAAAGCCAGGTTTGGCCTCTTAAGGGGGACTAACGAAGCAGCCAACAGAGACTCAAAATCCCCAGGAGGTGACCAGTTGGACAAGCAATGTGGTATTTAAAAAGAAAACATTCTTAAGGCGTCTTGAGCGCTGGCTTTCCTCCTCCACCTCTGGTGAGCAGCCAGAGAATCCTTCTCCTTTGTTCTTCTGCCCAATTTGTGGGCCTGGACAGGATACAAAGATGAGGCCATCTCTCCCTCCCCCTTCCTCAGCAGGAGCAAGAACATGGAGGAGAAGACGCTGAAGGGAGAGCTTCCTCAGATTTGCAGGGAGGTGGCAGTGGAAGGGCAGAGGAGGGCGCTTTGCTTAGAGCCAGCGACAGGCCAGAGGCAGAGGGAACAAGGGCACAATTGTGGACTGCTCCCCTTCTCCTCCCCCAACCCCATGTCAAAAGAAGTGACGAGTTGCCGACTTCCCTATTTGGACTCTGGTGCGCTCCTCTGTTGCTATAGCAACGTGGTGGGCTCGCTGGTGGGTGGAAGAAGACAGGCTGCAGGGAAATCAGCACTGCAGGCAGCAGCTCTGCCCCTCCGCCGTGGCAGTCAAGGCATTTCTGATGGGTGGGAAGACACGCCCTCTCTCATGCCAGGGGCTCAGGGCCCTCACTGCTAGCTCAGATCCACACCTGCTCTCCCAGTGATGACCCCACCCCTGCTTATCCTGGTTCCTAAGCCCCAGGATGAAGGAATAGCTCCCTTGGGACCCTTACCTTGAAATATGTCCTCAGATAACATGTTCAACTGTTTCTCTTCATTTTCCTCATGAATTCATTCATTCATTTAGCAAGTTTTTGCTGAGCACCTCCTAGGCGAGGTGCTGGAGACAGGACAGTGAATGATACAGCAAGGCCTCTTCCTTCATGGAGCTTATAGTTTTGTATGTGAAACATGCAGAAAATGAGATAGAGAGAGACAGAGAGACTCTGAAGGCAATAAGGCACTATGATACAGAGACGTTGGAAAGGGTGGTCAAGGAAGGACTTTCTGAGCTGAAGTTGGCAAGCTGAGAAGGAGTGGGGCACTGGAGGGGCTCCGGGTGGGGGAGCACCCCAGAGAGCAACAAGTACAAAGTCTCCCAGAAGGATGGGTTGTGGCATTTAGAGGAAGAGAGACCTAGAGACAGGCCTGTGTGGCTTCAGTGTAGCAGGTGGGACACATGGTGCAAGGTAGAGCTGGAAGCAGCAGGGTCGGGGTCAGGCAGAGCCTTGCCAGCCTTGCCATGAAGGCTGGACTTTAATCTGAAGGCAGCAGGAAGCACTGATGGGTTTTAAGTGGGAGAGGGAAGTGATGTGATTTATGTTTTTAAAAGCTCACTCTGCTAGCTAGTGGGAAATGGAGTCTAGGAAGGCAGGAGTGGAAGCAGGGGCACCAGTGAGGAGACTGCTGCAGGGTACAGGTGAGAGAGGATGCTGGCCTGGCATGGGGTGCTGGAGAGACTTTTCAGGGGCTTGCTGGTGGATTGAGAGTGGAGGATAAGGGAAAGGTCAAATAGAAATGACGTCATCTGTCTGATTTGAACCACTAGTTGGATGCAGGTGCCATTTTTGAAAGGAGAGGTGGTAGCAGCATGCATAGAAGAACCACATGGCATCTCAAGTTTCTCTGGGCTGGATGAAACAATTTAAGTTATCCAAAGGCCTCTTTTTGTGTTCACCGTGAAATCCTAAGAACTAGAGCATTTTATAAACAACATTTCTAGAGAGTTAAACTGAAAGAAAGCTTCTTTACAATACACCAACATAGGATGAAATAATTATTTTAAAAGCCAACTGCTGAATGTCCTATAAGTGGTGGCAGAACTCATTATAGGGCAATAATTGCTCTCCTGAGAGGTAGACCATTTTTCAGTTTGAAAGGTGAGATCCTCATGGATGTGATATGAACTGACTTACTATGTAGCAGGTACTGTGTCTAATGTTTTGAATATATTTGATTTAACCCCTGTTACATTTTAAGAAACTGAGGCTGAGAGAGGTTAAGTCATTTGACAAAGGTCACACAGCCTGTTAACCACCTGCTATACTAAAGAGAATTAAATCGGCCAAATAGAGCAAAAGAGTTTGGGAGCTGCTCCCTGGGCAGGTGAGTTGGAAGAGATTTGGAAAGATGGGAGGGTGGTCTTGAGAGACAGGAGGCATGTAATAAAGAATTTTGCCTTGTCCAAAGAGAGGTCTGGCTTTTGTCCTGGGCTTCTGGGACGTAATCCATGTCAGAATCTGGCCACACCCAACAGTTTCAGGATGCTAACACCAACCATGTGATGTAGGGCAGAGGCACTGAGTACCCCGTTATTAGTTGTCCTGTATGGGCAGCCCGTCAATCAGTCGTGTCTATATAATGAAGCCCCGGTAAAAACTCTGGATACGGAAGCTCAGTGAGCTTCTGTGCGTGCCGTCATACACCAGTCCAGGAGGGGAATGGTCCTGGCTCCCTGGGAGAGGAAGCTTCGTGGTTGGAATCCTGCCAGACTTGCCCTGCATGCGTGCTTCTTCCCATGGCTGATTGCGATCTGTTTCCTTTCCTTGTAACTGTAACTGTGAGTATAGCAGATTTCAGTGAGTTCTAGTGAAGTATCGAAGCTGAGGGTGGTTTGGGGAATCCCCCTATTTTGCATTGGTGTCAGGGCAGTCTTGTGGCTGACTGTGTGCCCTCTAAACTTGAAGTTTGGCTCTAAGTTTTGCGTTTTGGCTGCTTCTGGACAGAAGGCCTCCTGGCTCGAGGTTAGGGTCTGAGCAGTTGGGTCAGTGATTCCTCCCCCAGGGACAGCATCTGAGTTCCTCAGAAGAGTGAGGGCTGGGATTCATTGTAATGGTTCCTATTCAGCACTCCACTGTAACCCATAAACCTCAGTACAACTACCGGTGTCAGGGAGAAGAAAGGAGGAACGGTGGCGTCGAAGAGCATGGGGAGAAGAGGTGAGAAGTGAGAGGCCAACAGCAGATTCAAGAGCAGGAAAGAGGGGCAAGAGGCAATCAGGAAAACACAAAGTCTCTGAATCTACAGAAATCCAGGGAAGGACTAGCCCTGTAGGCCGTGAAGTGGGGAAGGATGCTATTTTATTTGGATGTTAAAGGAAAGAGTAATGCCAGGAAGCTAGAGGACTTGGGGGAATCTGTTTACTTGCAGTTTTATTATATCGCAAACTGAGGAACACAGCACCTCCAGGAAGAGGTCCAGGGGAATGAAAATTTCTGCGTAGGTCAGTGCAATTGATCATCAGTAGTTGGTTCAAAGGGCCCGACAACGGTGGCTTCCTGGAGTCCGTGTTAGATATTCAGTTTGCATCTGATCCCTCCACCCCAAGCCCTCCCGCTCTCTCTCTGGTGTTTACATATTGCTTTATCAAACCAGGAGAGAGGGAGGGATGAGGAGCTGCCTGCAGGAGAAGAATAGCCAGGAAAGGATCTCCTCTCCCAATACACCCTCCATGCTCCGCATTCTCTGCCCCCAATTCTTACTGATGGTGTAGATGGCCCTTTATTTATTTTTTAGGGTTTATGTTGTCCTATGGATTTTCATGCCTCTTTTTGTTTGGGAAGAGTGAAGTCTGTTTTAGAACATAATCTCCAGAGGTAAAATAGTCCTGTATAACTTCCAATGTTACTGCCCAGTGAAGACCCTGAATTTTCATTTTGGAGGTAATTGGGGAGTTTTTGTTTTTTTTTTAAATTTTAAGTGTGCCACCTTTTATCTCAGGAATTCCTCTTCTTCATTTTAGAGAAATTATTTTACTTGTGCCTAGTTTTCTAGTACAGTGCGTGCAGAAACAAAACATTAGAAACAACCTGTGGTACCTTGGAGTTATGTACCCCAGGGAAAACATGTTCTAAATCTTAATCCATTCCTGTGGTGTGAACTCATTGTACATAGGACATTTTGATGTGGTTACTTCAGTTAAGGTGTGGACCAAACTGAATTTGGACAGGCCTTAATCCTACTGGTAGAGGCTTTATAGAAAAGGCCAGAGAGAGAAGCTAGGGGGACCAGGCAGAAGCTGGAAATTAATAGCACCTGGAAGAGAATAGAGACGATGCTTCTGTGTGCATTGCCATGTGATGGAAAAGCCAAGAAACCCTAACGATTGCCAGCCAGCCAGAAGAAACCAGCCCTGGGAGGAAGCAAGGTTTCTAGCCTCTGAAAACTCAGGCAAGAAATTCCTGTTGTTAAGCCAACCCACTGCAAGATATTTGTTTTAGCAGCCAGGAAACTAAAACATAGCCTAAGTGTCCATCGAGAGGAAAATCTTTAAATAAGCTATGATAAATCCACGCGATGGAAAACCATGCAGCAGAATCAAAGAATTGAAGTAGATCTACATATACTGAAATGGAAATAAGGGCAAGACACAATGTTAAATGAGAAAAGCAAGTTACAGAATACATAGAATATAACAGAACAAAAACAACCTTTCCCGCGAGACAAAGGGCTCAAGACACACAAAATTACTAAATTGGCTCCAGTGGTCGCTTCTGGGGTAGAGCTTGGTCTTGGAGTAGAGGAGTCCAATGGGGCCATTTCCTCACCTTCACTGTTTGACCTTTTTACAATAAATGTGTTCATTTCCTGTGTAATTAAAAACATTGAAAAGACCTACTGTGATGGTTGGGTTCAGGTGTCAGCTTGACCAGGTGATGGTGCCTAGTTGTCTGGTCAGGCAAACACTTCCCTAACTTTACTGCAAGGACATTTCATAGCTAAGAGCTGGTTTATTAAATCATCAGTCAGTTGATTGCAGCTGTGACTGATTACATCTGTGCTCAACTAAGGACATGCCTTCCGCAAACGAGAGAATCCAATCAGTTGGAATTAATCCAATCAGCTGAAGACTTTTAAGGTGGAAAAGAGAATTTTCAGTTTTTTCAGCCAGCCTCTCCTGTGGAGCGCCTTGAGACCTTTCATTGAAGTTGCCAGCCTCACAGTCTGCCCTATGGGTTATGGACTCTTGCATCCCCACGGTTGCATGAGACACTTTTATAAATCTCATACTTACAAATACCTTCTGTTGGTTCTGTTTCTCTAGAGAATCTATGATAAGCAGAAGCTTGTGGTGATTCTTGTCCTGCTGACCCCAGACCCGCCCTGCCCTTCCCAGAGAGCTTCGGGGTCAGCCTGAGTAGACACGGTCGCCCTCCCCAGCCCCATGTCAGACAGTTTCAGTTTAGCAGGAGCCAAGCCCTTCGTGCCTCTTCTGAACTCCGAGCACACAGTGCGGTCACCGTCCATGACTGCCACACCTGATACAGCTTGGATTAAATTCTGGGCCTCAAGATACATTGTTGAATGAAAAAGAAAGGTGAGAAAAAATAAAAGCAAGACACCAACAGGTGAACAGAATTCCACTATTTTAGTGAAATGAAGCTATGCGCTTGCGACATATGGCTTCAGAGACCATCTCTAGAGATGGGTAATAGCATCCGCTTCTGGGAAAGGCAAGGGCCTAAGTGAAATAAAGGGGTGGCACAGAGACTTTATTATAGGCACTTTTCTATCTTTTGAATGTTGAAATGTTGTATGCCACCTAATTTAAGTAAATACCCTTTAAAAATGGGGGTGTGGAAAAAGGGCCACCAAGCGAAAAAACATCAGAAAGGGCCCTTTTCTGAGAGACATGGTCGGGGCAAGAACCCCAGGAGTCAGGGCTTCTGGGATGATGTTGACTCACAGAGCCACTGTCTTCCATAATGACTCAGTTTCTCCCAAGGTACCTTGGAGTGTGCTTTCAATGATCCAGAAATCATCTTTCTACTGTGATGGACCATGTCTGCAGGCATCTTATCCTTTAGTTTCCTTTTGGGCTTTTTAGGATAATGGAACACTAATTTACTGTTATTTTGCATTGTGGTTGGTTCATACCACAGGATCGAAGTTTCTGAAACCTAACTGAGAAAGCTTCCTGTTGTTGCTTGCCTAGGAAATGTGTTATATATCCAGCCACTCCAATTCCTTTGTGGAATGAAGCAGGACCTAAATAAATATGCATAAGTAAAAATGCTCTGCTGTGTTTCAGATGGAGCATATACTAATATCACATCCAGTTCAAATATCATGAGCCACCCTCCTTCAGCACTCTTGCTATAGTGTGTGCACACGCACACATACATGTTCAAGCTTTCCCACGAGTAAGTGCTTTTCCCATTGGGTACTCAGGGCAGTGCAAAGTTCTTGAAAGGGTTTTAAGCAGGGGAGTGAGCTGATCAAGTTTGCATTTTTAAAAGATCTCTCTGCCTGTAGGGTAGAAAATGGAATGGATTGTAGTGAGGCCAGAGTGAATAAGGAGAGAAGTGGGAGGCTGAAGCAGCAGTCCAGGCTGGAAGTGATGGTGGTGATGAGCAGGTAGGTTTAGTGAGATAACAAGTGCAAAAGTGCTCTGTAATTTGTAAAACGTCTTACCTGGGAACTCACTGTGACCACATGCCACCCCGTGTCGGCCCTTTGCAGCGCCATCCTGCGCTGCCTTCCAGGCAGAGGTAGGTGACAGGCTCTCAGAAATAGCTAAGGATAGCAGAGAAGGATGTTATGCTTAGGTTGCCACCACTCCTGCGGGCTGCATGAAGGGTGGAGGAAACTGGAGCCCACGTTGGAGCCTGAGCTGTTCAGGATTGCAGGCCTCTAATGTATCAGTGATGAAAGGGCTTGTTGGAAATGATATCTAGGGGAAGAATTTCGACAGAGGGGCAGGGCTATCCCTTTGGTCCTTGCATTTATTTCAACCCCAGCTCAGCTCTCTTCCTTGGAAGTCCACAGTGTTTAGCCCTATGGAGTTCAAGCTCAGATAGGGCCGTAGAGCTAGAGACCTGTGACACCCCAGATAGGATCTCTAACAGGCCCAGTAAGAGGGTGGGGACCCGGCTTCTAGTCCTCAGCTTCATCCCTAATCATCTTTTGTGAACCTGGGGTTCATCACTGAACCTCTCTGGACCTCTGGCTGTTCTGTTGCTAAAACAGTATGAAACCCACTATGACAGAGAATTCTTTGCTCAGCAATTCAGATATCTGACCTTAACCCAGGAATGGCAAATACATCAACCACCACATTTGAATCCTGTGCCCATGGCAGACATCACTAATCAATCACAGGCTCTTTTCTGCTGAACCTGAATAAAGCTTCAGACTTATTTGCAACATGGCACTTTTAACAGCTGGTTCCATAGTGGACATGTGGGATGAAAACAATTTTTTCCCCTAGGAGGGTAGGTGAACTTCGCTTCATTCTTCACGGATGTCTAGAACAGTTTCTGGCATATGATTCTTCAATTTATGTTAGTTGAATGAATAAAGGAATGTAAGAATGAGTGAATTGAATTATGATTTGAGAAAATTCTGTAGCCTGATGATGACTACTCTTCTGTTCATCTCACCTGAGGTTAAGGTATTGGATGACTAACAGGGTCTAGCCACTTTAGAAATCATCTGCACATTTGCCTGGTGATTACTATGGAAAGCTGCATATTTCATATTTTTCTAAACACTCGAGAGTTGGGGAGATGCTATATAATTGCTATATGACTTTCATCTCTAACTGAGCATTTGCTTACTGTTGCCTGGTAGAAATTGTCTCACTTTGAAGTAGATGTGATCCTTTAAAGGACAAAATTATCCTGCATAATTTTTAAATTTATACCTGTTATTGAGACAGCTCCTGAAAATTCTGTTATTTACCTGCTACTTGGCAAATGCAGATTTTTATTTTCCAGGGCTATTCTACTAAGAGAGCTCCTGTCAGATTTTCAATTTCTCTGTGCTGTGAGGACTGGCAGGAATACCTGATGGTTTGAGTTCCTGCTGATCATGGAGAAACCCACATTCAGATCACTGCGGTCACCTTCTCAGTCTCCCACAGGACACTGCCATCAGACAGCTGGCTTTTTAAAGCCAGATATTTGTAATCCGCTGTCTGGCACACAGTAGGTTCTTGAGAAAATGTTGAATTCTTGCATGTAGTTATTTGACAGATATTAATTCAATAGAGGTCCAGAGAACGTATCCTTTATCGGCGTTGCCGCTCAGAGCCAAGTTGGCTAATTAACGTGCGGGTGGTTGTTATTTTCTTGTCTGGCTTAATATTGGCAAATGGCTCAATTAAAGCAATAAACTGAAGAGGGTTTGATCTTCCTTTAACATTTATAACCAACAGGGGCCATTTCTGTGCTAAGTAGGCCTGGGTAGAGATTTTATTGGGCTTTTTGCCTATTCAAACTAGTATATAACCATTAACTTCTTAATCCAAATAGGCTTGCAGGGATCGCCTGGCACAGCCATTTCTTTGCATTACTGAAAAGCCAGGTGGCTTTTCCAAGGCTTCTGGGTGAAGTCAGCCCTGGTTTGCAGTGGCAGCTGACTAGAGTCTGGTCCTTCTTTACCAGGATTGGCCACACCCCTTGCCCCACTTCCCAAGGCATTTGCATATCTGTGTTCATTTTTCTCTACAACTCGCCCGCCCCATTCCAGCCCTGCCCGCTAGTGACCTCAATGCAGCCGTCCTCTTTTAGACAGAGAGGCTTGATGGCCTTATATTCCAAAAATCTCCCATAGGCTTTGGTGTCAAGTAACTTGGGTTCAAATCTTGGTTGCATTGCTTAATAGCCTTGTGACTTCAGACAAGTCATTAAATCTTTTTGGAAACTTAGTTTCCTCCTCTGTAAAATTGGGGTGTTAGTAATAGTATTTACCTATGGTGGTGGTATAAGAACTAAAAGACATGATGTCTATAAGCACTTAGCATGAAGCCTGGTACATAAGAAGTACTCAAATTAGAAGCTGTCAAATTGTTGAACAACTGCAACAAATTGCCTCCAGACAGAAAAAGAGAAGACTTCTAAACCAGTTATGTCTTGTCTTTCCAACCAAACTCACCTGAAAAATCTATAGCTGGAAAAGTTTCAGTAATTATTGGTGGTGGTGGTAGCACAACATTATAAATGTAATGTCACTGAATTGCATACATGAAAGTGGTTAAGATGGGAGAAGTTATGTTGCATATATGTTACCACAATGAAGATTAAAGGAAAAAGAAAGAGAGACTAAAACAACCATAACAACCTCCCCAACACGATAGCCAGAAACAAAACCAGACTGAAAGTGAGACGGAGCAGGTCTGACCTGTACACACTTATGTTCGCCAATACTTTGGGGGGCAAATAATTAGAAAGGATTATGTCTAATAGAATTTATTTACCTGATGTGGCAAATCGAAGAGAGGGCAGACCCACTTTGGAGAAATGCGTTTATTTCCTTTGGGAGACTGAGCTAAAGTGCAGCTGAGCAACCAATATTTTGACATTTATCTGTTTGCTTGATACTTTATGAGCTCCTATAAAACCAATCTAACGACCTTACCACCAAGCCTGAACAATTTGCTGATGGAGCTCAGGTTTCTGTGGGCCTTGTGTAAGTGTGTGTGTGTGTGTGTGTGTGTGTGTGTGAGTGGCTTTGACTTGATTTCTGGAATAAAGGAAGTGCCAAGACATTAACTCTGTGCCCATCAGAGAAAGAACCCGGTAATTGCAATTTGGCAGTCAATGTGCTTGTGCTGTGTACTCTTTGAAAGCCAATGATGATTAAGTCTGTGCATTTAGCTGAGCCCAAGAGCAGATGCACAATAAATGGCAACTGCATCAGGCACGAGAATGTTGTGTTTGATCACTACAGGCCTGGACCTGCTGGGATGGACGTGGACGGCTGCATCCACCAGATCTCAGGCAAGATACCTAGACCTCCGTGTCCATGATGGCAGCCACAGTCCTGTGTGGCTACACAGCACCTGAAGTGTGGCCAGTCCAGACTGAGATGTATTGGGGTGGAAAAAGCACACTGTTTTTCAAAGACTTAGTATGTAGAAAAGAATGTGAAATATCTCATTTTTATATTATGCAAATGTTAAAGTAATAATATTTTGGATATGTTGGGTTAAATAAAATATATTATTAAAAATAATTCCTGGAGGTAGAATGCTCGCCTGCCGTGTGGGAGACCTGGGTTCGATTTCCGGACCATGCGCCTAAAATAAAATAAATAAATGATAATAATAATAATTCCCTGTTTTGTTTTGTTTTACTTTTTGAATGGTTTGCTAGATAATTTAAAATTTAAAACTCCGTATGTGGTTCACATTTTGGGGCTGTGTTAAGTTTCTATTGGACATCGCTGGTCTACATTCGGAGGCTGACAAATGAGGCCGCTGTCCTGTGGGTCTGCTTGTCAGCTCAGACGATTCCTCTTCCAGGTGGCTCCTCTGGCCCCGAGGTGGCTGCTCTGGCCCCAATCCATAGCACTGGATGGCCTCCTGGTTGTGATGGTGCTGGGTTTTGACCCATGGGTGGACCCCTGACTCAAGTATGTCAGTCAGAGTGCTTCCCTGGGAGTTTGGGAAAGCACCTGGTGGTTGAACCTGTAACAGGTAAACTGGGGTGCTCTGGGTGGTCATGGTTTTCTGCCCCATAGATCAGAAAAGCAGATGGAGCTGCTCTACCATGAGTACGAAGCCCATGAGTAGGTGGCGGTGGAAGATGGGGGGTTCTGCTGGTGTTTCCAGTCTGATTGCGTCATGTCTTTGGCCAAGCTGAGTTCTCATCCTTGGGTCCTATAACATACCCTTGGGTTCTTATAATAAATGCCATCTTTTTTCACTCACTCTAACTTAAACAGGTTTCTGGCTACCAAAAGAGCCCCAAATAATTTGTACTCCATGCTTTTT
This sequence comes from Tamandua tetradactyla, assembly GCF_023851605.1. Classification (NCBI taxonomy): domain Eukaryota; kingdom Metazoa; phylum Chordata; class Mammalia; order Pilosa; family Myrmecophagidae; genus Tamandua; species Tamandua tetradactyla. The sequence continues at coordinate 22,180,819 of NC_135346.1, forward strand.
GCATTTTTCTTTTTTTACCTCAGGTCTACATAGGAATGGATTTTCCATGAAACTAATGAAGCTTGACCCAGCAAAGGCTGTTCCTGGAGCTCTAAGAGGACCCTAAACATTTTGTATTTGTAACTTTATGATTTTTTTTTCTTAAAGAGGCCCCGAAATTATGTATGCTTCAGGCCTCAAAAAATGTAAACTTGCTCTGCGTATTGCATTCCCAAACTCTGGTTGCAATGCAAACCTTGGTGAATTCAGGAAGACTGTCCCACCCAAACGCCAAACTCATTCCTAACTTAGGGCCTTTGACAAGTCTCAATGAAGAGAGGCCTGTAATCTTCTTCCCAGGATCTTTGCAGAGTTGGCACCTTCTCATGAATCAGATCTTATGTTCAAGTTTACTTCCTCCAAGGGGATTTCCCTTACCCCTCCTAACAACCTCTAGTGTCTCTATCACACCATCCTCTTTTATTTATCAGTCATGATGGGTGCTTAGCTCATAATTTCTTGTTTATTCATTTCTTTGCTCACTCATTATCTCCTCCCACTCTTTCTAAAATGAAAGAACCCTAAGAGCAGGCACCCTGTCTGTCTTGTTCACTGCTGTGTCCCCAGCATCTAGAATGGTGCCTGGCATATTGTAGGTAGTAAATATTTTTTTGTTATTATTTATTTATCAAATACTTGCAAAGTGCTTCTCATATGGCAGGCAAGATTCTAAGGTCTTTATAAATGCATGAGTTAAGTTCCCACCTTTCTAATATATCCATGTTCCATGCCAAATTTTTAATTCTTAATCCCTTTTTCCAAAGAAGAAAATTGGAACACATCCACAAATATTTATTGAGCTGTGCCTGTGTTACAAACACTGGGCTAAATGGTTTACCTCATTTGAATCCTCACAGCAACTCTAATAATAAGGTAATTTATTCAGTAGGGACTTTGCATTTGGCTACATGTAACTGAATCCCAACACAAGCTTAACCCACCAAAAGTTTGTTTTTCTCACTTAAGAATTCTGGGGTATGTGATCCAGAATTTGAACAGCATCTCCACGAATACGTCATTGACCTGCTAACTTCTTTCCTGCTCTGTCATTCTTAGCATGTGCCTCTTGTATTCATAGTTTCAGAGATGGCTGCTGCCTCTGTAGATATTGTATACTTGCAGGGAAACAGTGAAAGGCAGAGTACGTATATCAGCTTTCCCTTTTTGATCAGAGATATAGCTATTTTCTTGGAGTCCCCTCGTATAATATAAAAATTCTGCTTAGATCTCATCGGTCAGGCTAGGTCACATGGCCACCCCTAGCTGGATGGAAGTCTGGGAAGTGAGTATTCTAACTGGGCACATACTGCCCTTCATAAAATCCAGGTTCTCTTGGTGAAGACAAAGGGAAGGATAGATATCAGGTAGGAAATGAGCTGATTAGGTTTGGTGATCGTACCCAGGACCCCAAAGAGTGACAAAGCCTAGGAATTCCATATGTTTGGCATGCTAGAAACACCAAAAACTCTGAAGATTGTGCAGGATTTGTGTGATTGGATGGAGGAACCAAGACTGTGAGTGACCAAGTGCTTTGTCCAAGGTGTCGTATCTTAAAGGATGTTGAGGGATAATAGATGTAAAACTGGGGTTCACTCTCAGGACCGTTGATTCCAAAGGCCATATTCTCGAGGTCTGGTTCCCAGAGAGTTTTTTTTTCTTTCTTTTTACTAGGCAAAGAATTTTACTAATCTTTGTTTTCAAACTTTACTCCCACACTCCTTCAGCTTAATTAACCTCAAAGAATGAAATTGTGTATAAGCAAAAACTGAAAAGAGCTGCAGTGTCCAAGGGGCTTGAGCTTAAAAATATTAGAGATCTAGACTTTATTACATCCATAAACAAAACAGTTTTAAAAAGCAGTCGTAATATAAAATAGCAGCTCCAAGTCACTTCAAGTTCTATCTTTTTTAGAAGTTGACTCAGTTCAGTTTGCCTCATTCTTGGAAGCCTCATAAAAATTCTCTGCAAGACCTGGAACTTCATCATCATCATTCTCTCCAGTAGCAAGTGGTGCTTTTCCATCCACAGACTGTCTGGGCAGAGTTCAGCCTGTCTCCTTAAACTATCAGACGTTCTGCACTAAGCTGATTTAGGGCGCTGGGGAGCATTTTTGTCAGCTGCTTAGTCTCAGCACAGCCTTGTAATAGTGAGAGTGTTTGCTGCCAGAGATGCCTGAACTTTATGATTATTTAAATAATCCATTTAAATAAATGGATCACTGTTCCTTGGTTTGTAAACATACTAGCCTCTTCAATACTGAGATATTGTTTACCCCGAATTTCTTTAGAAGAACTGAAGTTTTTAATCATCTGCTGTAGCTGTGCTATGCTCCACCTTCTTTCTGCGAGCAGTTCCTTTCCCACCAACGTGCACTCGTGCCTGCAGTTTGGTGAGCTTCTCTTGGTTCATGACAGTCGCTTTCATCTTGTCAGAGCAGAAATGGGGCCAAGCAGGATGGTCTCAGACCAGCTGGGACCAGGTGCGCACACACACAGGCATGCAAGACGGCAGCTAGAGGGAGGTCGGCCCCAGCGGGTCTTAAATATAGATAGTTATATTCTGATTTTCTGGGATCCAATGAGCCTTCTTTTCATGATAGCTTTGAACAGTACTAACGTCCACCATTTATTGAGCACTTAACTGTGTGTTATTTTCTTAACATAAATGATCTCATTTTGAAAATGGCCTTACGGTTTTTGTAAAAATCATTCCTAAAATTTTTTTTTAAAGCAATAACAAAGCAGGTGCAAGGGTAGTTCAGTGGTAGAATTCTCGCCTGCCATACGGGAGACCCGGGTTCGATTCCTGGTCCTTGCACTTCCCCTAAAAAAACGAACAAGTAAAACAAACAAAACAAAACAAAATTCAACAAATGGTGCTGCAATAATGGGATATTTGCATGGAAAAATAATGAAATCTGACCATGCCATACACCAGTGAAAAAAAAAAAAAAAAAGCAATAACAAATAAACTCAAACACTATAGGAAAGAACTAAGAAAAAAAATTTTAAAAATTCCATAAACCTTCCCCCCAGAGAAAACCAAAGTTAGCATTTTGGTGACCACCCTTCCAGGTGTCTCTCTTTATAGATAAACATATAGAAATGTGTTTAAATACATAAGTGGAAGCAGGTGATACATGTTTTTCTGTAGACATAAATTGTCTAGGGGGTAGGTATCATTAACTCCACATTGTGGGCTTAGAATAGTTAAGTGATGTGCTGCAAAACAGCTAACAAGTGGCCGAATGAGGCTAGTTTCAATTTTATTTGAACTGACCACCCCAATTCTTTGGCTGAATTTGAAAAATCAGGGATCTCTTTCCTTGTATAATTTCTATATCTGTAATTATATATGTATGTACTAAGATGTCCCTCTTATGAGGCATGTGCATGATAGGAAAACATGGTCACCAGCTCTGTAAATGCAGCAGCTCTAGGGAATATATTCATTATGAATAAAATAAAGCATTGGAGCATTGCAAAGTTTCAGGGAGACCTTGCTAGTCTGAAGTCTGTGGGGAGCAATGCTGGGTTAAGGCTTCCCAGGAAATCCTCTGGCCCCATCATGGAGTTGAGTCTTATAGGACTGCTAGGGTTCATTCCTGTGATCACTGCACGCAACCCTCATTCTCCTACCTGGTAAATACTTTTTTTCATTCTACCTCCTACCCCTACCCCTGCTGATCCTTTGCTTTGTAGTGGCATTTACCAGATATTGTGGGCCACGTTGAATAGTGCTTGGAGCTGCAGAATTTTGAATGAATGAATGAAACAGAGTCCTTCCTCCCTTGTTGATAAACAGGACTTCAACTGCCAAGGGCCCACTTTGAAGTCTAAAAGATGTTTTGTCATCAGTAGTATACTGATTAAGTAAATTATGGCAAGCCGCATGTTGGAAAACCATGTGGCCCATAAAATGAGTGAGGTGGACCAGGAAAGGATGCTAAGATGGCCACTTAATAAGAAGAAAACAAAGCAAGGTGCAGGGCACTATGTAGATCATGATTCCTACCCATTTCTTAAATATATATATTTCACACACACACACATATTTATACACTATACTTTTTCTGGGAGAACCCATAAATATAATGAAGAGTTGTTAGCATCAGGAAGGGCAGGAACAGAAGTTGCCGCTTGTCATTTTGTATTTTCATGTCTAAAAGTTCTAACCTTATACAGGCGAACTGTTATAATTATTATCTAATATCAATGGGATAGTCTCTGTGCAATGAGAATATGGGCCATTAAATTTTTTTGTGTGTACTTCTCATGCTTAAAAAAATTAAAAACTGGTTTTGAAGTGTTTTCAGGGAGATATTTTTTTCTCCTTAAAATAGAAATTTTATTATGCATCCTAAAAAACAAGGGGGCCCTCTCTAATTATGGACTTTTGGTGTTAGGAGACATTCACACAACTGCACCCACTGTATGGGGGACACGTTCTGTGCAGTAGTATAACAATCTAGTTGGGGGAGGGGCAGATTTATTGTTTCTGCGTCAATTACTGTAATCAATCAGGCAGGACTGCCAAGTGGTGCCAACAAAGATCCGGCAGTTGGTGACTGCCTGGAGTGCTGTCTTGATGGGAGCCCTGAGGCCATTTCTGGGCAGTGGGTGGAGAGTCCAGAGGGGCTTAAGCATTGATTTCCCTGGTCTGGAGTGTGAGCTTAGCATGGGTGGGTGGGGGCGCAGTTTCTTCCCAAGTCAGTCCCAGCCTGCCCCACCCAGCATGTCAGCCCATCAGGATGTGCTCCCGACAGTGTCCCAACACCCCAGAGGGGAAAGCAAGGAAACACGAGCCAACATGAAACCCTGCGGTGCGTGGAAGTAGCAATGGAAACTGGGAAATGTAGGCCACTGTTCTGTTTGTTCTAGGACAGGGTGAAAATCGCAATCGTTTCATCAGAATAAGAAGGGGACATAGAAAAATTGAGTGCCAACCAGTTGAAAGGACCACCGCCATCCTTCCATGTAAAGGCCCTGCTACCTTCTACTCACAGTAACGGTGGTTAAGAAGGAGACAGAACTAGGGTGCCGCGTCATACTTAGTCTGGCTCAGCCAGGGATAAGCTGTGCAACCTGAGACCAACCCCTTTCAAATCTCATGGTCTTGTGGGGAGCCAGGAAAAACACCTCCTCCGAGGTCCTATGTGAGCTGAAGCCCATGTGATCAAAGGAGCTGGCCTTGAGCAGGTCTGCAAAGGCCTCTTCAGCTGGGCTGAATCTGTAGGCGCGCCGTGGGATTTTTCAGCACTTACAGATAGAGCAAGTCATCTCTGCCATGGCATGTGTACCAAGGTTTAACTCATGAGATGATGCCTTCTCCTGAAAGGGGCTTTTTAGACTTCCCTCCAATTTGTCATCAGTGGGTCTGACCGTGGCTGACTGGTGTGTTATGCAAACACGCTGCATAAGCCCAGTGTGCTTGTTAGCATCAGCTAGCTGGATTTGGGGCTTAAAAGAGCAGCATCAAAATGCCTGCTTGTTCTGTTTCTTCCAACGCTGTATTAGCTGATACTGAGGGGCAGGGAGTGCTGGGAAGAGGGGAAGAGACTCCCATGCCAGGTCTGCTCACCTCACTGCCACCTTTGGAATTTGGTCAAATCATTTTGATTCATTATTAATACACTTTTTTTGCTTCTCAGTACAAATCTGAAAGGATGAGGAGATTTCTCTCCTTCCAAAATTGGCAGAGGAAGAGGGCATAACCTAACAAGGTCACTTGGTTTTCTACTGTTGACTCTGCACCCTCCCTTCTACAGAGATATTAATACAGTCTCCCAATACCATCAGCTGTAGATAAAGCAAGGGCTTCAGGATCTGCCCATCAAGTCCTTTATATTGGATGGGGCTGGAAGCCTGGGGGAGCATTTACATTAGGGTGGGAGCCAGGATGAGGGATGCAAAGACTAAACAATTCAATTCTGGGTGCACCATCCCTGCTCTTTTATTTTACAAATATGTTTATGGTATGCCTACCACAAATGAGATACAATCCTTGTTCTCGAGAATTTATTGTCTTTTTGGTAGTGGATGGTGGCAATGATAGTACAACATTGCGAGTGTAATTAATACCACTGACTTGTATTTTAAAAAATGGTTAAAAAGGGAAATTTTGCATTAAATATGTTACTACAATGAATTGTCTTAAAAGGTATTTATAGTCTAGTGGGAGCCTCAGGTCCATCAAAAACTGTCTGAATTGTATCAAAGGTATCACACTAATCAAAATATTAATAATAGGGAAAACTGTGTGCGGGGGGTATGTGGGAACTCTATTTTCTACAAGAATTTTCTATAAACTTATGACTGCCCTAATAACATTTTTTAAAACTATCTTATGTTTTGCTTCTTTATTTCATTGAACATTGTGTGAAGCAATCTTGAGAAAAGCCCATTAATGTTTCAACTAGTTTAAATAATTGAACCTCCATTAAATCAACAGATAAATGAAGTTATTTGGGTCCTGTTCTTGCAGAACAAAGAACTGTGAGTTTCTTCACTACCTGTCAGCACCACCACCCGTCTCATCACTGCCTCTTCTCGGGCATCCCACCTCCTGCATGACCTTTACCAGATTGCGGTTTTCTTAATTTTATGGTTCAAAATGGTCCTTCAAATTAGCCTAGACTGACAGAATTAAGGCCTCCACAAATAAAATTACATTTGGCTTTTAAGAAACAAGGCTGTAGTGGCTAAACAAACTGTGGTATATACATTCGATGGAATATTATGCAGCTGTAAGACCGAATAAAGTAATGAAGTATGTAACAACATGGATGGAACTTGAGGACATTATGCTGAGTGAGATTAGCCAGAAACAAAAGGACAAATGCTGTATGGTCTCACTGATATGAACTAACATTAGTGAATAAACTTGGAGAATTATGTTGGTAACAGAGACCATCAGAAGATGGAAATAGGGTAAGATATTGGGTAATTGGAGTTGAAGGGGTACAGATTGTGCAACAGGACTGATTGTAAAAACTCAGAAATGGACAGCACAATACTACCTAACTGTAATACAATTATGTTAAAACACTGACTGAAGCTGAATGTGAGAATGATAGAGGGAGGAGGGCTGGGGGCACAAATGAAAGCAGAAAGAAAGATAGACGATAGAGATTGAGATGGTGTAATCTAGGAATGCCCAGAGTGTATAATGATAGTGACTAAATGTACAAATTTTAAAAATGTTTTTGCATGAGGAAGAACAAAGGAATGTCATTACTGCAGGGTGCTGAAAATAGGTGGTAATTAATATTTTAAAATTTCAACTTATGTGTGACACTAAAGCAAAAAATGTTTATTTGGTACAAAATTTATATTTTGACTAGTGCATTTCCTAATAGAATTTATGTAGACAGCTTAACTGAACACCCTAAGTACATGGAATCTTGAGTAGGACATGAGATTTTGTTGGTTTGTCCAGAGTGATGCCCTGATAAATCCCAGGGTGATTTGAACAGGGAATAAAAAGTTACTTGCGAAGTCCTCTTTGGGGAATGGTGAGAAAGGGGGAAAATTCAACTTTCCCAAGTTGAATTCTTGATGTTCTCACAAGCAGTGTGGACAACCAAAGCTATATGCTGAGCCCCTAGTCTTGGGGTTTGTTCACATGAAACTTAACCCCACAAAGGATAGGTCAAGCCTACTTAAAATTAGGCCTAAGAGTCACCCCCAAGAGAACCTCTTTGGTTGTTCAGATGTGGCCTCTCTCTCCAGCCCACACAGCAAGCAGACTCACCACCCTCTCCCTGTCTACGTGGGACATGACTCCCAGGGGTGCGGACCTTCCTGGCAACGTGGGACAGAAATCCTAGAATGAGCTGAGTCTCAGCATCAAGGGATTGAGAAAACCCCTAGAATGAGCTGAGACTCAGCATCAAGGGATTGAGAAAATCTTCTCGATCAAAAGGGGGAAGAGTGAAATGAGCCAAAGTGTCAATGGCCGAGAGATTCCAAACAGTTGAGAGGTTATCCTGGAGGTTATTCTTACACAGTAAGTAGATATCACCTTATTATTCAAGATATGATGGAGAGGTTGGAGGGAACTGCCTGAAAATGTAGAGCTGTGTTCCAGTAGCCATGTTTCTTGATGATGACTGTATAATATAGCTTTCACAATGTGACTGTGTGATTGTGAAAATCTTGTGTCTGATGCTCCTTTTATCTACCTTGTCAATAGACAAGTAGAACATATGGAATAAAAATAAATAATAGGGGGAACAAATGTTAAAAAAAAGAAACAAGGCTGTGAGCAAATAAATGTTTTACTCATTCTGAGAAATGACTCACAGAACACTAGCATTGCAAAGGAGTATCTGGTTTGTTGTAAAAGCCAATGTTCCTTTTCAGAAGTGTGTACAGTCCACACAAAAACTGTGCAAGAATGCTCACGATAGCGTTTTTCATAGTAGCCAAAAAAGTGGAAACAATCCAATGTCTTTCAACAAATGAATGGAAAAACAAAATGTGGTATATCCATAAAGTGGAATATTATTTGGCAATAAAAAGAAACGAAGTACTGATAGGTGCCACAACACAGATGAACTTTGAAAGCACTATGCTAAGTGAAAGAAGACAGACACAAAAGGCCGCATATTGTATAATTCCATTTATATGAAATTTGATTAGTGGTTGCCTGGGGCGGGGGTGGGAGGGGGTGCGGTTGGGAGGAACTGGGGAGTGACTGCAGTGGGGTTCCTTTTGAGGTGAGGAAAATGTTTCAACATATTTTGGCAGAATACATTGAAAACCACTGAATTCTTTGTTTAAATGGGTGAAATATACTATGTGACTTGTACCTCAATAAAGCTGTTATTAGAGGATTTAACATTTTAAAAAACCGAATCATTTCAGGGGCAGTTAGGGCACTTGCTATCTGTAGCCTGAAAAACTCTATCTCCTTATTTATTTAATTTGTGCATTTAGGTTTTGTAAATTGAGTTTTTCTCAATAGCTGTACTCCAGCTGTATAGATGGATAGATGTGTGGACAAGAATTAGAGAGCCAGAAATAAGTGCAAGCAAATAAAGAGATTTTGTATAAAATTGAGATTTTTTTAATCCGTGGAGAAAAAGGATAGTTTGCTCAACAAATGATATGGGATCTAGCTAGTCATTAAAAACAAACAAACAAACAAAAATAAAAAACTGGATTCCTATCACATTCCTCACCCCAAAATAAAACAAAAAGAATGCTTGTAGATTAGATTCATTAGATAATACAAATGTTCCAACAAAAAAACTAGGCAAGTAAAAAAGAAAAGAAATGAAAAATATGCAAATATATATATGTTTATTAAGTTAGCAAAAAAATTATTTTTTAACTTGCTAATACCCAATACTGGCAAGATCAGTGGAAGAAAGGGCAGGAATGTTAATGAGCACAGCTTTTCTGGAGGGCATTTTGGGAAGGTATTTTAAGAATCTTAAAAAGTGCCATCCCTGAGAAAAATTAATTTCATGTCTAGATATCCATTTTAATAAAATCATCAAAGATGGACAACAATTTCCATAAAAAGTTGTTTACCTCAGCTCTGTTTTTATTAAGAAATCAGAAACAACCTAAATATCAAGCAATAAGGAATAAATTAAGTTATTGTACATCCACGAGCAGACCATTATATAAATATTTAAAATGTCATGCAGAAGTATATTTACTGACAACTGAAAAGATGTCTACAGTCTATTGTGAAGAAGTGAAAAAAAATTAAGCTATAATACAAATCAAAATATCCAATTTTCAAGGAAAAAATGTGCATGTGTATATGCATAAAAATGACCGGAGGATAAAAAACTCTAAAATGTTACAGATGTTTTATATTCTAATAGTGGGATTTCAGGCGAATTTTATTTTCTCCTTCATTAGAACAGCTATGTTCCCTCATTTTTCTACAATAAATATTTATTCCTTGCAGGGCCACCACTAGCCCATATGGTGCCCATGTGCATATTAGGAAAAGGTACCCCCTTTTCCTGGAACGAAACCCCACAGCACTGTGACAGACCTGGCCAGTAGTACGCATGCTAGAATTTAGCTTACACTTGCCCCCTTGGGTGGGTACTTTTGCACAGTGAACATGCACAACTGTTCATGATGAGCCTAAAACTTGTATAATGAAAATTACTTAAAATGAAAGAGTAAAAGTAATATGACCTTTTAAAGCATCTATTCTTCCTTGACTACCGACAGGTTTTTGAGCTCACTCTTTCTCCTGCCTTCTTTCTATGCACCACTGTCTCAGTTGGCCAGCATGACAGACACCACACCACAGGGTGGCTTAACAACAGGGATTTATTGGTTCATGGTTTGGAAGGCTCAAGGGCCAAAATCAAGGCATCAGCAAGGCCATGCTTTCTCCCCCAAATCGTTAGCATTCTGGTGCTGGTTTGCCACAATCCTTGGGGTTCTTTGGCTTGTATCTCTGCTGCCTGTCACATGGTGTTCTAGTCTGCTAGCTGTCAGAATGCAATATACCAGAAATGGAATGGCTTTTAAAAAGGGGGAATTTAATGATTCCTTTAAGTTCAATGTAATGATTGCTAGTTTACAGTTCTAAGGCCGAGCAAATGTCCCAATTAGAAATGTCCAATCAAAGGCATCCAGGGAAAGATACCTTGGTTCAAGAAGGCCGATGGAGTTCAGGGTTTCTCTCTCAAGTGAGAAGGCACATGGCGAACACAGTTAGGGCTTCTCTCTCTCGGCTGGAAGGGCACATGGCGAATACGGCGTCATTTGCTAGCTTACTCTCCTGGCTTCTGGTTTCATGAAGCTCCCACGGAGGCGTTTTCCTTCTTCATCTCCAATGGACTCTCCGCTTCGTGGTGCTGCAGCATTCTGTGCTCTCTCTGAATCTCTCATTCTCCTCTTTTATAGGACTTCAGAAACTAATCAAGACCCACTCAAATGGGTGGAGACATGTCATCCCCTAATCCAGTTTAACAACCATTCTTAACTAAATCACATCAACCAGGGAGATGATCTCATTACAGTTTCAAACATACAGTATTGAATAGAGATTATTCTACCTTTATGAACTGGGATTTATATTAAAACATGGCTTTTCTTAGGGGGCATGCTTCCTTTCAAACCAGCACACATGGTGACCTCACTGTCTCCTGTGGCTGCTCTCCCGGTTTCTGTTCACTTCCAGTTTCTTCCTGGGTGGCCTTCTCTAACAAACTGTCCAGGTTTCTTCTGCTTATAATGGACTCCAGTTTTACAGATTAAGGCCCACGCTGATTTAGTTGGACACATCTTAATAAAAAATAGCATCTCCAAAAGGTCCTATTTACACATGAGTTCACACCTATGGGAACACAGATCAGGGTTAAGCACATGTGTGGAGCACACAATTCAATCTAGCACACCCACTCTACCCAAATTTGATCGATCCTCAGGATGCAGTGAAATTTTCCCTCTCCTGTGCATCTTTCCCAACCACTCCAGTGTATATGGTCATTCCTTTCTTTTCTGAACTTCCCTTGAACTTGTTAAAAATACATGTATGGAAAGATGAAGTGGAGGGGGACGCACTTGACTCTCCAACTCCAGTCAACTGGCAGTGCCTACGCACAGCACTGTGCTGAGAAGGATTTTTAGCTCACCAGGAGTAATGTGATTGATGATTGATGTCTGTCCTGGGCATAGGAAAGGGGATAGGACATACGAATCCCATGCATTCTCCCTGACTAGTTTGGGCATTAACTATTTAACTATTTCATGTATTCACTTTTGCCTGATAATTCAATTCTGACCACCTGATAGCACAGGCAGCACATGGTCCACTTCTTATTCTTCTAAATGATATTTCTTTATATTATTTTTGTTGTTAGTGCTTTTATAGCCCTTCAGAGTCTATCATGGAGCTCGGCACAAGAATGCCTAATAAATACTGTAATAAAAGAGTAATATAGTCTTTTGAAAATACTGCTTTCCAGGAGCACAGTGGTTTTCAGGAACAGCAAGTATTCTACAAGTGACCTCTTGTTTATGATGGGGAAAGGGAGGGTGCTAGGGAGTAGATGCAATGGAAATAATGCATCTTGACTTTTTGTTTTTTAACAGAGCCAGTTTGCTTTCTAACTGTGCTGAAAATGGAGGAGGTTTTAAAAAGAGAAAGCTTCCCACCGAGTAAGAATTAAACAAATATTTGTCAAATGAATGAGTACGTGAGTAAAATAAAAGGCCTGAAAACACTTCTAACAGGACAAGGTATCCCATGAAGCTCAAGCATTTCATACTCCTGACAAGCCTTGTGTTGACACGAATTCCAGATTAACATGGCCACAGAGAGTCAGTTGGGAGCAGGAGCTCCTCCCATGGCAGAACCAGGCTCTCCTCCTGTCTTCCTGTGCCAGTTTGAGAGTATTATGATGTACCCGAGAAAAGCCATGTTTTCATCCTGATTCCATGTTGTGGAGGCAGCCATTTCTTTTAATCCCTATAGGTTGGAAACTTGATTTGTTTATTTCCACAGAGACGTGACACACCCAATTGTGAGTGTTAACTTTTGATTAGATGGAGACGTGGCTCTACCCATTTTTGGTGGATCTTGATTAGTTTACTAGAATCTTTTAAAAGAGGAAACATTTTGGAGAGACCTCAGGAACAAAAGAAAGAACAGAGCTAGAGAAACGACAGAAGCCTCAGAGCCGACAGAACCTTCACAGCAGAGCTGACACAGATGCAGACACTTGGAGAACAGAGACACAGATGTGTGGTGATGCCTGGAGCCCAGCAGATGTTGCCATGAGGTGTCAAGCAAGCCAGAACCTGGAGAGAGCCAAGGGAAGCCAAGAGATGAAAGCCAGCCCCAGAGAAGCAAAGTGAGGAGCCCCCCCCGCCCCCCCCCCCAGGAACAGAGGCTGAAAGCAAGGGAGCCTAGGAGCAAGGGACCAGCAGATGCCAGCCACATGACTTCCCAACTGACAGAGGTGTCGCATATGCATCAGCCTTCCTTGAATTAAGGTATCTTTCCCTGGATCCCTTAGTTTGGACACTTTCACTTCCTTAGAACTGTAAACTGGTAACTTATTAAATCCCCCTTTATACAAGCCGTTATAGTTCTGGTATATCGCATTCTGGCAACTTGCAAACTAACACGCTCCCTGATTCTGTTGGCTTGATTAAAATTTATTGTAGCTCCATGCTCCCCATTTTAGCCAGCAGGACCCCAGCTTCAGGCTTGCTTTTTGCAGTGGCTCTAACCTCAGCACAGGGAGTCACCCACAGAAAGCTCAGGCCAGGAAAACTCCCCGGGTCTCTGTGGTTGGAAAGCCTGTGTCAGCAGCGCATCACTGAAGCAGTCAGTCCTTCCCCTGGCTGACGATGCAGGGACATGTACTGGGGCACGCGATAAAGTTCTTGGTATTTGCAGTTCGCAAAGCACTTTTTCGTACATCATCTCGTTTAGTTGATCCTCAGGAGGGAAAAAGACGAGGCCAGAATCTTCCTTTCCTTTCCTTTGGAGTCATTATATTTTAGAAGAACAGTTTTCCCAAAAGTTCATTTTTGCCGGCAGGAGACACTTCTCTCCCTTCCTCAAGAAGGGAGTTTCTTAAGATGTATCCTTCAGAAGCGCTTCCTGGGTTGGGAAGGAAGGCTCGTGCCCCAGGCGGATGTCTGTGTTTTGGAAGCGGGAAGAGAGTGACATTTTTAGGCTGCAAGCCTCCTCTGGGAGAGCTTGGGACAGGTTTATTTTTAGATGCGTTTTCTGCCACCCACAAAAAACTCAGAAGGTAATGAAGCACCTGGCGGGCTTCCTGAGGAGAAAGTAGCAAAGTGCAGGGAACTACAGCTACTGCGTCTTCTGAGTCACGAAGTTTGACTTCATCGATCTTGACGCAGTGAGAGCACCATACCTTTTTTTTTAAATCATAGTTTGGTTGCTATGGTGACAGCATTGCACAAACCCTCAAATCATAAAAAGCTGGGCCACAGACTTGCAGGGCACAGGAAGCCAGCCTCACACGTGTTAACCAAAAGCAGCATATTGTATGGTGCAAGGATGGAAGGAACACCAGGTGTCTGGTGGTATGGATGCTTGTCTCAGCTCTGCCACTTCTTGGCTGTGTGATCATGGGTATGCCGCTTAACTTTTCTGATCTGCTTCCTCATCTGTAAAATGAAGGGTGGAACAAAATGATTTCTAAAGTGCTTTTGACGCTAATATTCTATGACCTCCACACACAAAACAAGATGCTTAACCTCTGTGTTACTTGTTTCCTCATCCATAAAATAGGGATAGAAATAGAATCTACCTTATGTATTTCTTCTGAGTGGTGGAAAAGATAGTGTAAATTGCTTGGCACAGTTCCTGGCATAAAGTGTGTGCTCAATACGTATTAATACTATTATTAAAACAGTATTCTGTTTTTTCTTTTTAATGTTTTAAATTGTATAATATATAAACACAGCAGAGAAAGAAAAAAGCAACAGTTTCAAAGTACTCTTCAACAAGTAGTTATAGGACAGGTCCCACAGTTTGTCATGGGCTACCATACCATCATCTCAGATTTTTCCTTTTAGCTGCTCCAGAACATTGGAGGCTAGAAGGAATATATATATTTTTATCATCTTTTTTTTCTTTTTTTGTGCAAAATTATATATATACAAAAAAGCAATAAGTTTCAAAGTACATTGTAACAATTAGTTGTAGAACAGATTACAGAGTTTGATATGGGTTACAATTCCACAATTTTAGTTTTTTTTGGAAAATTTTTTTATTTTTATTTTTTTAATTTTTAATTTTTATTGACAAACCAAAACAACATACAAACATGAACATTCTTAACATACGAACATTCCATATATGGTGTACAATCAATGGTTCACAATATCATAACATAGTATATTCATCGCCATGATCATTTTTTAGAACATTTGCATCACTATAGAAAAAGAAAAAACTCATACATACCAAACCCCTTACTCCTCCCTCTCACTGACCACTAGTATTTCCATCTACTCAATATATTTTAACCTTTGTTCCCCTTATTTTTTTCCTATGTTCCTTACCACTCACTTTTATTGATTATTAGTATTTCAATCTACTCAATTTATTTTAACATTTGTTCCCCCATTATTTATTTATATTTAATCCATATGTTTTACTCATCTGTCCATACTGCAGATAAAAGAAACATCAGACACAAGGTTTTCACAACCACACAGTCACACTGCGAAAGCTGTATCATTATACAATCAATTTCAAGAAACATGGCTACTGGAACACAGCTCTACAGTTTCAGGTATTTCCCTCTAGCCTCTCTAATACACCTTAAACTAAAAAAGAGAAACCTATAAAATGCATAATAATGACCTCCAGGATAACCTCTTGAATCTGTTTGAAATCTCTCAGCCATTGACATTCTATTTTGTCTCATTTCTCTCTTTCCCCTTCCGGTTGAGAAGGTTCTCTCAATTCCTTGATGCTGAGTCCCAGCTCATTCTAGGATTTCAGTCCCACATTGCCAGGCAGGTCCACACCCCTGGGAGTCATGTCCCACGTAGAGAAAGGGAGAGCAGTGAGTTTGCTTGTCGTGTTGACTGAAAGAGAGGCCACATCTGAGCAACTAAAGAGGTTTCTCTGCGGGTGAATTTTAGGCCTAATTTTGAGTAGGCTTAGCCTATCCTTTGGAGGGATAAGTTTCATTTGAATAAACCCCAAGATCCAGGGCTTGGGCTATTGATTTGGTTGTCCCCACTGTGTGTGAGAATATCAGGAATTCTCCAAATGGGAAGTTGAATTTTTCCCCCTTCTTGCAATTCCCCCAAGGGGACTTTGCAAATATTTCTTTATTCACTGTTCAAATCACTCTGGGATTTATCAGGGCATCACACTGGACAAACCTACACAATCTCATGCCCTAATCAAGGTTCTGTATACTTATGGTATTCAATTAACCTGTTCATATAAGTTATATTAGAAAATGCACTAGTCAAAATATAAATTTTGTACTAAATGAACATTTTTTGCTTTAGTCTCACACAGAAATTGAAGTTTTAAAATATGAGTGAAAAAAATATGAATGACCATCTATTTTCAGCACCCTGCAATATTGACATTCCTTTGTTCTTCCTCATGCAAAAACATTTTTAAATTTGTACATTTAGTCACTATCATTGTACACTCTAGGCATTCCTAGATTATGCCATCTCAGTCTTCATCATTTATTTTTCCTTCTGATTTTGTATGCCCCAGCCCTCCTTCCTCTATCATTCTCACATTCAGCTTCATTCAGTGTACTTAAATTATTATGCTACAGTTAGATAGTATTGTGCTATCCATTTCTAAATTTTTACAATCTGTCAAAACAGTGTTCTTGAAGCCAGTGACATCAAAATCACCTTTGCTAGGGCGCTGGACAATGAAAAAGAAAAATTGTTCTTTAAAACTTTTTATTGTGAAAAACAGCAGTGGGAATGTAAGTGATTTTCTAGAGTGATCTGTAGACTAGAATACTGACCGTGTATGGAATGACTCTGGCTTACTAGGTAAAGGAAAGACAAGGCAAGAGGGCATTTGGTGTTTCAATAGGCAAGAATACAGCTTTCATTTGGCTGCTAAGTGGGTGGCCAATTATACCATTTCAAATAGAAATCTGAAGTTCTTGTGACCTGTTTATTCATAATCAACTCTGGAAGGCTTTGTTTCTGGGGGTATGATCCCATCTTGTACCACCACCCTGTCACAGCTCTGCTCACTCCAGGGGAGCGTTTGGCATAGAAGCAGGCTCGTCTTAGTCCCCACACAGGGGCTTTAGTTGTGAAAATGTTGTGGTGAGGGATGGTCCTAGCAAAGGCCCATATTAGAGAGTTGCTGAATAATTTGGCCAGGATTTCCCTGCTTAAAAAATTAACGCGCAGGGTGTGCGGGTGGTAGAATGCTTGCCTTCCATGCGGGGTACCCGGGTTCGATTCCCCGACCATGCACCCAACCAGGAAAAAAAGAAAATAGCATGCAGGAGAACCGATCCTGCACGTTTGATTCCTGGTCCATGCATTTCCTGAAAAACAAACAAACAAACAAGCCAAACAAACAACTGAACAAACAAAAAGTCAACAAATGGTGCTGCAATAACGGGATACTCAAATGGAAAAATAATGAAATGTGACTTCGCCATACAGCATACAAAAAAAAAACAAACTAAGTTGTTTCCTGGCTCTCATGTAATCTCATTTGGATCTGGAGAGTCTCCCTTGTCCACTGTCTGAGGCCTGCCCGGAGTCACCTGGGCAGACTTCCTGGAAGACCTTGATGCCCCCTGGTTCCCTTAAACCTCTGAGTTTAAGTCAGCAGCAGCTTCCTCCAGTGGAGTCCCCTGTGGGTCGCTTCTCTTATGTGTCGTAATTAGCACATATTGTTTCTCCCCTGATACACCACAAGCTATGCAAAGATCCTAGCTTTAATATTTCCCTTGCGTCCTCATGTAATCTTGCTTCTTATGATACTCCCTTAACGCGGTGAGAAAACCATCATCCTGGGACATGTGAGAAACCCTCAACTTACCTCACCAATCAGCTTGGGGGCTTGGAGGCAGTTAAATACTTGCCCTGCTTGCCTTGTTCTTTTTTCTGAGGCACTTAGTTGTTGCAACTGGTTGGGACATTGTGTCCAAAGATCAGGATTGAAGACTTGGTTTTCTCGTGGGCGGGCACTTTGCTATTCCTCATTCCTTGGTCATCAGCAATACTCCTAAATATATCTTGAACAGAAAGCTGCTTGTCAGAAGAGGGACTACTGAAAGATTTTATGGGGCT
Source organism: Tamandua tetradactyla (assembly GCF_023851605.1). Lineage (NCBI taxonomy): Eukaryota > Metazoa > Chordata > Mammalia > Pilosa > Myrmecophagidae > Tamandua > Tamandua tetradactyla. The sequence continues at coordinate 22,198,632 of NC_135346.1, forward strand.
GCTTCCTGTGCAGATCGGATATTGCTCAAACGCAAGGAGTGTCATTTATAGAGACCACAATGTGAATGGCTATCCCTGGAGTTGGGCAGTGCACAATTTGCACAATCAAATGTAGTGGACCATGGGCAACTGTAGCATCTGTCCTGGGAGGGAGGAGCCCCAAATCTTAAAGCATATTCGTTCTTTTTTTTGTGTGTGTGTGAAATATAACATATATACAGAAAAGCAAGAAATTTTCAAGTGCGTTTCAACAAGTAGTTACAGAATGGATTTTAAAGTTTGGTATGGGTTATAGTTCCATGATTTTTTGTTTTTTCTTCTAGCTGTCCCAAGACACTGGAGACCAACAGAAATATCAATATAATGATTCAGCAGTCCTACTCATTTGTTAAATTCTATCTTCTCTGATATACTCCTCCTTCTCCTTAAATAACATATATACATAAAAGCAATAAATTTCAAAGTACATCACAACAATTAATTGTAGAACAGATTTCAGAGTTTGGTATGGGTTACAATTCCACAATTTTAGGTTTTTACTTCTAGCTGCTCTAAGATACTGGAGACTAAAAGAAGTATCTTGATTCAGCAATCATATTCATTTGTTAAACCCTACCTTCTCTGTATAACTCCACTATCACCTTTGATCTTTCTCTCACTTTTTAGGGGTATTTAGGTTTTGCCCATTCTCACTTTTTCATGTTGGAAGAGGCTGTCGATAATATGGGGTAGAGAGATAGAACTAGCTGATGTTGTGGAGAGGCTGGCCCCTCTGATTTCAGGACTTATCTGGTCCAGGGACCCATCTGGAGGTTGTAGGTTTCTGGAAAGTTACCCTAGTGCATGGAACCTTTGTAGAATCTTATATATTGCCCTAGGTGTTCTTTAGGACTGGCAGGAATGGTTTTGTTTGGAGTTTGGTAAGTATGATAGGTAGCAATGTCTAACTGACGTTTATGTAAGAGTGACCTTCAGTGTAGGCTCTTGACTCTATTTGAACTCTCTCAGCCACTGATGCTCATTTGTTACATTTCTTTCCCCCTTTTTGGGTCAGGATGGCATTGTTGATCCCATGGTGCCAGGGCCAGGCTGCTTTGGCAGTTGGGAAATTTCCGACTGTGAGGAGGGCAGTGCAGAGGTTGTTCAGTGGTAGAATTCTTGCCTGAAATGCCCGAGACCCGGGTTCGATTCCCGGAGCCTGCATATGCCAAAAAAAAAAAAACACTGAGGACACTTAGAAGAAATTTCTCTATTGATCTTGGTTTCATCTCTTGGTTTATTTAGCTAAGAATCACTATAAATTATATAACTTATTAGGTCTCCGTTTCATTCGGACTCCAAATTTACAGTGCATTTGTGACATATGTAACTTCATATGTAAATCTCATTTCTAGTGTTATTTTAATTCTGCAAGTATCTACTATGTGCCAGGCTTTGTTCACAAGGAGATAATAGTGAATAAGAAGCTAAAGTCTATTTCATGCTGCTACTCTTGTTTTGCTTTTTTTCTCTCATCTACATCTAATCTATAATTTCTTGCTATAGTCTAATCACTTAAACCCTTTTGGGGTCAAGACAGTAAATAAACTAAGTAAATTTTATGACTGTATATGCATCTAACATTGTAGTACCAAAATAATGAAACAAAACCAACACAATTAAAGGGAGAGCGATAATAGTTGGAGGCTTCCATACCTCACTTTCAATAATGAATAGCACAACAACTAGCCAGAAAATCAACAAGGAAATAGAAGATTTAAACAACACTGTATACATACTGGATCTAATAGCCACTTATAAAACACTCCCCAACAATAGCAGAAGATACATTCTTCTCAAGGGCACATGAAATATTCTCCAAGATAGACAGAAAATATACTGGACCATAAAACAATCCGTAATAAAGTTGAAAGGATTAAAATAATACAAAGCATGTTCTTTGACCACAATGAAATGAAATCGGAAATAAATAACAGAAATTTAACAGGCAAATATCATTCTGAGATGAATGAAAATGATGACACAACATACCCAAACTTATGGTATGCAGCTAAAATAAGTAAATAGCTACCCTTAGCATTTCTTAATTTCATTTGAGAGAATCAGTGAGGGTCCATTCATTTGTAGTTTCGATTTCTAGGCAGAAAGGCACAGTGCTTGCCATATGAGTGCTAAACTAATGCTTACTGAATGAATGAATTGTGTTCCAGTGGCAAGAAGGTATACCAAGAAATCAGGATTCCTACTTGAGTAGTCCTGTTTCTGTGACTCATTTTTTCAGAGATAGCATTTAGCTGCCGGTGTGTCAAGATCCTTTATAAATTCCTTCTCTTCCTCTTTTTTTCCTTTTTCTCTCCAGCAGCACCCCCCCCCCCTTTTTTTTAAGTACAAGTACTATTGTATTTTTTTAATTCATTTTTTAAAATTTATGAAATATACCCACATACAAACACAAACATTCTTACCATATGATCATTCCATTCTTGTTATATAATCAATAACTCACAATATTATCACATAGTTGCATATTCATCATCATGATCATTTCTTAGAACATTTACATCAATTCAGAAAAAGAAATAAAAAGAAAAAAATTCATACATACCATACCCCTTACTCCTCCCCTCATGAGCATTTCAATCTGCTAAATTTATGTTAACATTTGTTCCCCCTATTATTTATTTTTAATCCATATGTTCTACTCGTCTGTTGATAAATAGATAAAAGGAGCATCAGACACAAGGTTTTCACAATCACACAGTCACATTGCGAAAGCTATGTAATTATACAGTCATCTTCAAGGTACATGGCTACTGGAACACAGCTCTACATGTTCATGCAGTTCCCTCCAGCCTTTCTATTACACCTTAACTAAAAAGGTGCGTAAGAATAACCTCCAGGATAACCTCTCGACTCTGAATCTCTCAGCCATTGACACTTTATTTTGTCTCATTTCTCTCTTCCCCTTTTTGGCTGAGAAGGTTTTCTCAATCCCTTGGTGCTGTGTCCCACTTCATTCTAGGATTTCTGTCCCATGTTGCCAGGAAGGTCCACAACCCTGGGAGTCATGTCCCACGTAGAGAGGGGGAGGGCAGTAAGTTTGTTTGTTGTGTTGGCTGAGAGAGAGAGAGGCCATATCTGAGCAACAAAAGAGGTTTTTTTGGGGGTGACTCTTAGGCCTAATTTTTCTTTCTTTTTTTTTGGGGGGGGGGGGGGCTGCACGGTCCAGGAATCGAACCCGGGTCTCCTGCATGAAAGGTGGGCATTCTAACCACTGAACTTCCCCGTGCATCCATGTTGGGCCTAATTTTAAGTAGGCTTAATATATCCTTCAGCAGCCCCTTTTGAGTTTAAACTTCCTGCCCAGGTGCTCAGCACATAGCTTTTTTTATCCTGCTACCAAGCCAGGGGTCTGCAAACTACTATATCCTTGGAGCAAAACCCGCTTGCCATCTGTTTTTGTATGGCTTGAGAGCAGAGAATGGGTTCTACATTTTTTAAGTGGTTGAAAAAAAATTAAAAGAAAAAATATTTCATGACACGACATTATATGAAATTCAAATTTCAGTGTCCATAAATAAAATTTTATTGGAACAGAGCCAAGTCCATTCATTCTGCTTTTGTGCTAAAATGGTAAGGTTGAATATTTGTGACAGAGACCCTGTGGCCCATAAAGCCTAAAATATTATCTGTCCCTTTATATAACAAGCTTCTCAACACCTTGTTCTAAGCTTTTCTTTCTCATTCAAAACCCCTTCTCCCCAATCTTTCCCTGGTTATCCTACCCTCTTCATGGTCTCTCAGCATATGCATACATATAATCAACACAGCTGTAATGAATTTGTAATTTTTTATATTTAAAAAAATGTCTAGAAAAAACAAAACAAAGCAAAAATGTCTAGAATATGTGTTTATTATCTTCTTAATTTCATTGTGAAGATTTCAACAGTTGGACTGGTCTTTCTTTGACCTGTATTTCCCTCCATGAACAGAACAGGGCATGCACAAGATAGAATGGTTTTGAAGTCTAACCGATACGAGATTGCAGTTCACTAACTGGGCAAGTGATGTAAATTTCTTGTCTGGCTTCATCTGCAGAATGGGTTTGTTATGAGGATTACAGAGATGATGTGTGAAAGGTCCCAAGACCCAGGAGATGCTCCATAAACGTAGTAATTATCAGTAGATACCGGGTTTCCTTATTTGTAATATGAAGATGTAACTTTTGGCTCTTAATGAGACTCATAGTTACGGAGTGTGAATTAAGGGTGGTAGTAAGTCAATACAAACGAAAGTGTGTGGATCAACTGGAAGCTGCATAGATTAGCTGAATAAGTCAAAGGGCTCAAATGAGATATTCACCTAAGGAAGATTTAAATGAATATAACAAACACTTCTTGGTTTCTTACCGAATTTAGCACTGCTTTGGTGAGCCCTCCTGGGGATATGTAAGAGGAAGATTATTTCTATCTTGGAGATTTTTATCTAAATTGGGAAAAGGGGATACAGATATGAGCTATGCTCTTACTTGTCCAAAATATTTCTCTTCTCTCTCAGGATGGATGATTCAGAGTAAGCTATTCATATAAAAAGTATTGTGCATGGAAAGTATTACAGTGGTTCTGTGGGGAAATAAGTTTCTAAGAGTAGCAATCTGAAATGAATAACTTTCTCAGAGGAAATTCTCTTGATGACATCTCAAGATGAAGCCAAAGAGCACAATTTTTATGGCCTTGAATTATCTTCTCTGTCTGCTTGGCTTGTGCCAAGGCCTGGAGCTGTGAATCAGAAATCCAATTTTTCCCTTCACTCTACGACATACATGCCAACAGGGGCCCTTGCACAGTAGTGACTCGATTTCTCAGTTCCCCAATTTATCCACCCATCGAATCAGAGTGAACAATTAGAATTTCCTTCTTCAAGTCTTTGAGGGAACTAAGGGGAAAAAAAGACCAAACATGATAGAGTCTTTATTTTAGTACAAAACATTTGGTTATGACATCACAAAAGGAGTAAGAAGAGAAGATTGGAAGTTGAAGAACAACTTTTTTTTCCTTTTGAGAGAGAATATTCCAGTGAGAAAAGCTGTTATATAAATTATGATAAATATTTGTGTCTACATGCAGGGAGTGTATAGGTATTGCAGGGAGAAGTAATTTGGGAAATAAGTAGAGGTAGCAGTTTCTTTTCCACAAAAAGCCACCATACTGCATGCATGTATAAAGGCGGCAGCTGTTGCTCCGATCACCATATGTAGGAGGACAGACATATTCTTTTTTATTCTCTTTACGCATAAGTTTGGACAATCTGGACAAAGAAGTCAGGATTTCTACTTTCAGTTGGTGACATACATATTTTTTTTAAATTTCGAGTTAGACTTCTCTTTTTAATCATAAAGATCATAAGCATAATGTAATGTTTGGAATGATTCTCTTGATTCATTTAAAAGTTGTTTTCCTAGATTAAAAATAAAAATGAACAGGATAAGAAGGGGGAAATATGAGCCTTGAGCACGCCACTTTGAGGCCTTGCTTAGCATGGCATGTTGTTGGATTTGTTCACTCTCCCAGGATGTAAATATATGAGGTTAGCAACTTAGAAATAGGGCAGATATGTGGGACTTTGGTACTGATAGAGAATTCAATGAAGGAAGATGGATATCTAGAATTTTTACTGATTACAATTTGTTATATTCAGAAATGTGAGAGTGAGTTCAAAATACAGCTATGTTTAAAAATATGTAGTGAGACTCGAAAATTAGAAACTAAACCAGTAATATCAATAACAACTCTAGACTACCAGCTTGCAAAGGCCATCAAGAAGGAATGGGAATTCCAAAAAATCTTCAAAGATCAAGTTTTTTTCTTTATTGGACATGTGGATAGTAGCAGTTCCAGATGGCTGAGTGTGGCGGAAAGAAGAAACAGACCTTGAATGCCTGCTATCGGACTACATAATAGTGGATGCTGTGGGAGCTGGCAAAAGGTTTAAAACGAAATACCCTTGTCTTCACCAAGTTTATAATCTAGGCTTTCAGAAAGCTAGCTTAATGGGCTTGAATTTCAGCATTATTGCTTACTAGTAGTGTGACCTATTAAGATACTTAGTCTCTCCACCCATAGCTTCCTCATCTGCATAATGTTTATAATTGTGTCTCCTTTATGCCAATTTTCTTCATTTAGGTTCTTGCACAAGGCAAGCTCTCATGGTTTAGGCCCATGTTCCCGTTGCCTGGAAAGTTCTTAGCAGGGCTCAATCTTTTAAGTTCTAGCTTACATATCACCTTTCCAGGGAGCTTTGGTTCACAAAATTTGGCCTCTGTATCCACCGAAGAGGCTGTTGAAAACACTACAGAACTGCGTACACATGAAAAGGCTATTATCATCCAACTAAGTAGGCTTTGAGATTTAAGGGGTCCCCGAGTTCCTGAGGATCCACCTTTTTCAGGCTTTGAGGGCCATACCAAGCAATGCGAGCTACTGTGCTCCAACTGAGCTTTATTTAGGGACACTGAAATTTGAATTTCATATAGTTTTCATGATCACCATAGCGGACCTGATTTGGCCCCCGATCTATGAGGATGGTAAATCAGCACAATAACAAGACCTAAGATTCTGCAGCCGGATGCCAGGGATCAGATCGCTGCTGCCCAAGACTGTCAGCCTCTCTAGGCTCACGACCTCCTCCAAGTTGGGGCGGCAGCTCCTCAGTCATGGGGTTGTGATGGGGGTTGGGTGAGTAAACACAAGGGAAGCCCAGGGCCGCCCCTCTGGGGGAGGGGGCGCTGTTAATAATCGCTTTTTAGTGGAATCTAAGCCGACGCTCCAACCTCGCTCACGCGAGGAGGAGGGCGGGACCGCACCCTGGGCCGCGGCCACGCGCGGCGGCGCACGGCGAGGCGGGTGGCGGCGGCCAGGGCCGGGGGCGGGGCGGCGGCGCAGCGTCGTCGTCGTCGTCGTCGTCTCCGCCTCCTCCCGAGGGGCCGCGTCTGAGCTTCGGCGGCGGCAGCAGGGCTCGAAGCCTGAGGAGAGCGTCGTGCCCAGGAGCGGCGGCGGCCACCGAGACCCACCCGAGGCGCGTCCCCTTCGGCCTCCGGGAGCCCCAGGCCGCAGCGCCCGCGCCCGCCCAGCTCGCTCGCTCGCCCGCCCTCCTTCCCTGCGTCCGGCTGCGCCATGGCGTTGGCGGCGGCGGCGCTGGCGGCGGTCGAGCCGGCCTGCGGCAGCCGGTACCAGCAGGTGAGCAGCGCCCGGGCCCGCCCCGGCCCCCGACGGTGCCCGTCTGGTCGGTCGCGTCGGCCCGGCCGATGGCTAACGCGACGCCAGGGCTTGGCAGGCCGCGCTGGGCCTGGGCCCGCCTTCGGACCCGGGGCTGGGATCCGAGGCCGCCCCGGGCCGGGCCCGTCCCTCCGTGACCTGGGGCGGGACCTGGGCGGGGAAAGAGCCTCCGCCCAGCCTGGCGGGTCCGAGAGTGAGAACCTGCCACTTCAAGGGGGCGTCGATCTCGTTTTCCCTTTTCCACCCTTGGTTTGGTGTCATTGGAAAAAAAAAAAGAAAAAAGAAAAAAAGAGGGACCATGAAATGGAAAAGGCAGCTGGGTGCAGAGAAAAGATTAAAATCGGTGTTGTTGTCTCCGACGTCTCTCCGCGGAGAGATGCGATTACTCAGGGTTTCAGAGCCTCCCTCGCCTCTGGTTAAAGACAAAAGTCTGAAATGAAGCGAGAAAGTTCGCAGTTTGCAGTTGATTTTGGAAAAGGCAATGTCTGGCTCTCCTGAGGCCCCAAATGTCGCGCTACGGTGAAGGCTGTAGGGCGTGTGTTTTAAATGCTTGATAATGACTTTTTAAAGGATTTAGTAGTATAGCTGGGAAGGAAACGTGTAGGGACGATTGGCTTATTTTTTCGGATTTGATTTATAAATTGAGACCTCAGGGAAAACATCTGCTTGTGTTTTTCACTATTATTTGTAGCCGGGTTTGCATCGAAATTTAGAGGGACCTGCTGCACGATTTTTAAAGGTTTTTATCCAGCACATCGACATTGTGGATGTTGAGTCAGGTAGTAACTGGTGTTGATTTGGAACCGCAAATAATTGCTTTCTTTTTGTCATGTTTCAGATGCTGTTATAATGTTTATACAAATGTCAGTCAGCCTCTTACACAGTCAGATGTCCTATTTTAAATAATCTACAATTTTATGTTTTAGAAATAAGGAAAACCAATACGATCAGAACATATAGATTAACCCTGGTGCGGCCGGTTACTGGTTTATTTTGCTGTCATCAGCTGTGTCTTGTAATTTCCGCCTTCCTCGGGCTCGTACTCACTAAATGATTGGTGAATTTAGCCTCTTGGTTTCATAAATACGCCCAAATTGTGGCAATGCAGTCCATTCCTTAGATTTCTTCACAGCTTGGGGTCTGGCACATGCTTTTTTTGTATGACCTTGGGCAAGGCTCTGGGTACTTTCCTGCCTTAATTAGTAAAATGCAAATGACAAATGTCACTTTGTAACCGGGGTGTTTGCAGATCACACATAAGCTGTAGTGTGATCTGATTCATTCTTTTTATCCTGTCTTGGATAAGGCAAGCAAGTAAAAAGCTGTGGTTTGTCTTTGTACTGCCATCTTCTTGAGCTATTAGGTAATGCTGACATATTGCTAGAGTAAAAAAAAAATGGGTGGAATATCAAAATTATGTATACTCTAGTTTAGTACTTAACTTTAAATATTCAGACTTAAGTTATATCAGGGACAGGACATCTTTATCCTATTCTTTTTAAAATCTTTATTTTGAAAAGAATCTTTAAAAACAATGAAAAAAATTTTCTTAGAAAAATTGTAAAATAGATATAATCCAAAAAACCACACACAAAACAGCCACAAAAACCTATCATCCGTGGATAAATAATGTTAGTATTTTGATGTGTATTCCTGTAGACCTGCAACTTTATAAATATTCACAAGTATAGATCAGTATTCATGTGTACAGTTGATAACTAATATTGATTGCACATTTATTATGCGCCAGCCACATTACCAAGGGCTTTTCATCCATTATCTCATAATCCTCACAAAATTCCTGTGAGACAAATTATTTATTCTCATACTACAGATGACAGAATCAGGACTGAAAGAGGCGAGGTAACTTACTCAAGCTTAATAGTGATTGCAAAGTTGTATACACATTCCCCAACTTAAAACACAGGCTCATGGTCCAAATATAGGCAAATGCATTAGATAAAAACAAGTGCATGTATATTTTCTTTTGTATCTGTGCATACATATACTGGTCAATTTTTATACACACACAGGCAATTGTGTATAAAATTGATCACACTTGAACATACCTGTGCACATCCGTATGTTTACATATGCCCATGTGCATTGTATTTTAATACATGTGCATTTACAGATGTGTACATACGTGTTTCATGTACAAAGCAAGTTTGTATTTTTATCCTATTTTGCATTTGTGATTTTTACAAATGTTATGAATATCTCACTCTATCAGTAAATAATTTTAATGTCTGCATAGCATGCAGTTGTCAAGCTTCAGCAGTTATCAACAAATGGCCAGTCTTGTTTATTTATACTCCTTGCTATTATTTTGCAGCAAGTCATCTTGTATCATTTCATCTGTAAATGTTTCACTTCTAAAAGATAATGGTATAATATTTAAAGCAGATATTATTACATGAGAAATACATATATGAGAGCGCTTGTGATCCATTATGAATGTGGAAACAGGATGGTGCATGTCAGGAGTTACAGATCCGCAACTGTCCTTTGCATTTTATTTGAGTCACTCTTGGTAAAACCCTGTGCTTTGTGTTTTTGTAGCAGTGATAGATTCCTGTTGGTCCTTGCATATTTTCTTGCCTGGTCCCACTGGTCACCACTTAGTGGAGATTTAATAGCTTAATTGTTCTGTTTGTGCTCTGAGAATCGGCAAAGCTCCCTGGTCTGGGCCTATTACGCTGCTCTAAGAGTGAAATCCTCTAAACTGATGCCACCCACTGGTTTGTCTGCAAATAACATCGAATTACTTTGTCCTAGATGCCAAATTTCACTTAACTTTTCATTAAATTATATTATAAAATAAGTTCTACTTTGGGGGTGATGTTTGTTTGTATTAATAAGAAGATTAAGTGACATTTCTTGATTTGTTCTTAGATCTTTAAAATGATTTGTTTACTTAATGATTTATTCTTATCATCCTTGAACAAATACAGCTCCTTAGTGTCACCATATTCTTCTACTGGTAGAAGAAGCTGATTTACATAAAGCAACTTTTAACACTTTAGAGACTAATACCGAAAATTAGGTTCATGGTTTTGTCGGTTTTGAAGCCAATTATTAACAAATGGCCAGTCTTGTTTTCCTTATACTTTATTTTTGCCAAAAAGCTGGGCAATTGATAAATATCATATATCAAATTTATTGGGCTTTACATTTTTTCCAGTTGTAATTGGTTCTAGTAGCTGGCTAGGTAGAAGTAGAATATTCGTTGCCATCACTAAATGTAATAATAAAGCAAGTGCTAGCACACATCACCTAGCACATCCTGCAGTTACTATTAGACTGACATATTTTTCTCAATAACAATTTACATTAAAAACCTCAAGTGCTAACTTTAAATACTGATCAGTTTAGGAACATTTCTAGTAAAGTGCTTTCTTATTGGTTAGAGCAGTTCTTTTCATATGTATAATATATTTCTTATCCACAGAGTAGATAGCATAATTATTTTTATTTTTATTTTAACATTTATTCCCCCATCATTTATTTTTATTCATGTGTTTTACTCGTCTGTTGACAAGGTAGATAAAAGGAACATCAGACACAAGGTTTTCAAAATCACACAGTCACACTGTGAAAGCTGTATCATTATACAATCATCATCAAGAAACATGGCTACTGGAACACAGCTCTACATTTTCAGGTAGTTCCCTCCAGCCTCTCCATTACATCTTGAATAACAAGGTGATATCTACTTAATAGCTTAGTATAATTTTTGACAATGTTTTTCTGCTACTGTTTTTAAATTAGTAGGTTGGAATAACATTGGTTAGCAGTAACCACAATTTGAGACTTGAATGCAATTGTGGAGGTCTTTCTAGAAATTGGATAGTTTATGATTTGCAAAGTAAGAATTTTAGGGAGAGGCTTTTAATAGCAATTTCATTTTATCTATCATCCAGTGCTTATATGTGGTGTTTAAATTTAAACATTTCTTGTTATATGAATTAGTATGTAGCACAGTGTTTGTGTGCTAGATTCAAACAATAACTTTGTAAAGGGAAACTTGATTTTTCTTTTCTTCCAATCCTTTCCTAGAGGTATGTTTCTTTTCAAGTTTGGTGTACGTTCTTCAGGATTTGTCTTCTTACCTTTCCTTTGCTTTTTTTTCTTAACATTTTGTTTTGAAATATTTTCCAACTTATACGAAGTTGCAAAGTTAATACAAAACCCATACAGGGAACTGCAACATACCCCCCATTCAGATAACCAGGCCCCCCAAATTTTAACACTTTGCTATATTTGCCGTATTGTTCTATTTTTAACTTTTTTTATTGTGTGGTATAACATATATACAGAGCAAAGAAATAAAAAGGAATAGTTTTCAAAGCACTCTTCAACAAGTGGTTACAGGACAGATTCCAGAGTTTGTCATGGGCTACCATATGATCCTCTCATATTTTTCCTTCTAACTCCTCCAGAATATAGGAGGCTAGAGGGTGTAAATATTTTTTTTGTCATCACAGTCGACTTTTTTTCCTTCTTTTTTTTTTTGTGAAAAAAAATATATATACAAAAAAACTATAAATTTCAAGGTGCAACACCACAATTAGTTCATTTAGTTGTAGAACATATTTCAGACTTTGACATGGGTTACAGTCACAATTTTAGGTTTTTACTTCTAGTGGTTCTAAAATACTGTAGAGAAAAAGAAATATCAGTTCAATGATTCAGCATTCATATGCGTTTGTTAAATCCTATCTTCACTTTATAGCTCCACCAACACCTTTGCTTTTTCCATACCTCTCTTTCCATACCTCTCTTTCGGGCTATGGCAGTTACACATTTTTGACATTAGAAGGGACTGTCACTAATACGGGGTAGGGAGATGGAACTATCTGATGTTCTGGAGAGGCTGGGATAGGTTTCAGGGCTTATCTGGACCAGGGACCCATCCGGAGGTTGTAGGTCCCTGGAAGGTTACTCTAGTGCATGGAACCCTTGTAGAATCTTATATATTGCCCTAGGTGTTCTTTAGGATTGGTTGAAATGGTCCTGGTTGGGAGTTGGCAAGTTATGATAGGTAGCAAGGTCTACCTGAAGCTTGTGTGAGAGCAACCTCCAGAGTGGCCTCTCGACTCTATTTGAACTCTCTCTGCCACTGATACTTTATTAATTACACTTCTTTTCCCCCTTTAGGTCAGGATGAAATTGTTGATTCCTTGGTGCCAGGGCCAGATTCATCCCTGGGAATCATCGCCCACGTAGCCAGGGAGCCTTTCACCCCTGGATGTCGTGTCCCACGTAGGGAGGAAGGCAATGATTTCACTTGCAGAGTTGGGCTTAGAGAGACTGAGGCCACATCTGAGCAACAACAGATGACTTCCAGAAGTAACTCTTAGGCATGCCTTAGAGCTTCTCTGCTACCTACCTAAGCTTCACAAGAGTAAGCTTCATGATCAAGGGCATAGACTATTGATTTGGGTGTCCCGAAAGTTTGACACAGTTTCAGGGGATTCCCTGATGGTAAGGTTTAATAGTTCCATAGTCTTTCTCCCTTCCCTCAGGAGACTTTCCCGGTACTTTTTATTTTATTTTATTTTATTTTTTATTTATTTTATTTTTTTTATTTTTTTATCATCATAATTGACCTTTTTTCCTTTTATTTTATGAAAAAATAACATGTACAAAAAAGCTATAAATTTCAAAGCACAGCACCACAATTAGTTGTAGAACACATTTCAGAGTTTGACATGGGTTACAATTCCACAATTTCAGTTTTTTTTTTTATTAATTAAAAAAAATTAACTAACACAACATTCAGAAATCATTCCATTCTACATATGCAATCAGTAATTCTTAATATCATCACATAGATGTATGATCATCATTTCTTAGTACATATGCATCGATTTAGAAAAAGAAATAGCAAGACAACAAAAAAAATAAAATGATAATATAGAGAAAAATAAAAATAAAAAATACAAAAATATATAAGAAAAAAAACAACTATAGCTCAGATGCAGCTTCATTCAGTGTTTTAACATAATTACATTACAATTAGGTAGTATTGTGCTGTCCATTTTTTTTTTTTTTTTTTAGAAATCATACCATTCTACATATGCAATCAGTAATTCTTAACATCATCACATAGATGCATGATCATCGTTTCTTAGTACATTTGCATCGGTTTAGAAGAACTAGCAATATAACCGAAAAAGATATAGAATGTTAATATAGAGAAAAAAAATAAAGGTAATAATAGTAAGAACAAAACAAAACAAAACAAAACAAAAACCTATAGCTCGGATGCAGCTTCATTCAGTGTTTTAACATGATTACTTTACAATTAGGTATTATTGTGCTGTCCATTTTTGAGTTTTTGTATCTAGTCCTGTTGCACAGTCTGTATCCCTTCAGCTCCAATTACCCATTATCTTACCCTGTTTCTAACTCCTGCTGAACTCTGTTACCAATGACATATTCCAAGTTTATTCTCGAGTGTCGATTCACATCATTGGGACCATACAGTATTTGTCTTTTAGTTTTTGGCTAGACTCACTCAGCATAATGCTCTCTAGGTCCATCCATGTTATTACATGCTTCATAAGTTTATCCTGCCTTAAAGCTGCATAATATTCCATTGTATGTATATACCACAGTTTGTTTAGCCACTCGTCTGTTGATGGACATTTTGGCTGTTTCCATCTCTTTGCAATTGTAAATAACGCTGCTATAAACATTGGTGTGCAAATGTCCGTTTGAGTTTTTGCCCTTAATTCCTTTGAGTAGATTCCCAGCAATGGTATTGTTGGGTCGTATGGCAATTCTATATTCAACTTTTTGAGGAACCGCCAAACTGCCTTCCACAGTGGTTGCACCATTTGACATTCCCACCAACAGTGGATAAGTGTGCCTCTTTCTCCGCATCCTCTCCAGCACTTGTCATTTTCTGCTTTGTTGATAATGGCCATTCTGGTGGGTGTGAGATGATATCTCATTGTGGTTTTGATTTGCATTTCTCTAATGGCCAGGGACATTGAGCATCTCTTCATGTGCCTTTTGGCCATTTGTATTTCCTCCTCTGAGAGGTGTCTATTCAAGTCTTTTTCCCATTTTGTAATTGGGTTGGCTGTCTTTTTGTTGTTGAGTTGAACAATCTCATTATAAATTCTGGATACTAGACCTTTATCTGATATGTCGTTTCCAAATATTGATTCCCATTGTTTTCCCGGTACTTTTTGATTATCTGCTTAATATACTCTAGGATGTTTCCAGGCATTACAATAATCTATACAGGATTAAAGGACCTCTTATTCTGTTCTCCCTGTGTTTCAGTTGTTCAAATGAGCTATGCAGATAGGTTGAATTAGATTATGCAGTGCAGAAAATTTCAGTTCCAGATCAGATAAACCTTTTCTTCCATTGGTCTCAAAGTGTATGTGTGGTTCTAAAATATAGACACTGTCTTCCTTACCCTATGTTCTGAATTACTTTAACCCCAACCTGTTCAGCTTCGTTTTTATCTCTAAATATCAGGTTGTGTATATAAAACAGCCTCTCCAAATCCAGAAATAATCATCACCACTCCAGACGTAATATGTCTGCTCTAAAAGCTTACAATCTAGGCCCCTGCTTTCTTATAAGCATTTTCTAAAGGTGACTGTACCATTGTTGTTCTTTTGTTTCTGGCTTATTTTGTCTCTCCAAATGTCCCACAGTTTCATTCACATCATTGCATGCCTCATGACTTTGTTCCTTTTTGTAGCAGCACATCCTTTGTTCATAAGTATACACCGTCTACAATCTACTTCTCTGTTAGTGCATCCTTCAGCCACCTGCGTTCATTGGGCATCACGTATAAGGCCCAAAGTCCACATTCTCAATTTTAGATAATTTCATTGTTCCCAAGAGAAAGAAAAACCAATAAACACGTCCTCGCCAAGTAGGATATCTAAACCCCCTCTTAACTTTTGTCCCTTACCCCATTATTTACCTCTGCTGTTGCTGTGGTAGTACTAATGGTTTCTTTTTGAACATAGCTTATAGCGTGCAATAGCAGTTTTCCCCCTTTACCTGTATCATCTGTTTTGTAAATATTTGAGAGGTTTTATGCATCATGCTCCTTGAACATTTAATTCTTGTGTATTTCCTAAGAACCGGGACACTTATGTAATCACCTTAAGTACAGCTGTCAGGTTCAAGAAATTTTAACATTGATATGATGTTTACAGTCTATAAAGCGATGTTTTTGTATGTTGCATTAATGTCCTTTTGGACATTTTTCTGCCATTTTTAGATTTGGTCCAGGATCATGTATTGCATTTAATTGTCATTATCTCTCTTATTTTAGTTTTTTTTTTTTTTAATTGTGGAACCTTATATACAACGTAAAATAAAATTTTCCATCTCAACTACTCCTAACCACTTATAACCATACAATTCATTGGGATTAATCACATTCACAATATTGTGCTGCCCTCTCCACCATCCATTACTAGATCATTCCCTTTACCCCAAACTGAAACCCTGTATTCATTATGCATTAACTCCCCATCCCCTACAACCTGTAATTTTCTTTGTCTCTGCGAATTTGTATACTCCAGGTATTTTGTGTTAGTGAAATCATATATCTTGTGTCTGACTTATTTCACGCAATATGATGTCTTCAAGGTTCATCTGTGTTGTAGCGTGTATTAGAACCTCATTCCTTTTCACAGTTGAATATAGTATTCCTGGTGTATGTGTGTGTGTGTGTATGTGTATGTTTAACAAATTTTGTTTACTCATTCATCTGTTGATGGCCATGTGCTTGCTTCCAGTTTTTGGCTATTGTGAATTGTTCTATCATCATTGGAGTATAAATAACTGAGTTCCTGCTTTCAGTTCTTTTGGGTAATAGGGAGGAGTGGATTGCTGGGTCATAAGGTGGTTAGTTCTGTGTTTAACTTTTTGAGGAAGTACCAAACTGTTTGCCAGAGAGGCTGCACCATTTTACATTCCCACCAACAGAGTAAGGCTCCTATTTCTCTACATCCTCTCCAGCACTTGTTACTTTCTGTTGTTGTTGCTGATTTTAAATCTTAGCTATTCTAGTAGGTGTGATGTCGTATCTCATTGTGGTTTAGATTTTAATTTACCTAATGGTTAATCATGCTGAGCATCTTTTCATGTGTGTATTAGCCATTTGTATGTCTTTCGAGAAATATCTATTCATGTTCTTCCCATTTTTTAATTGGATTGTTTGTGTTTTTGTTGTTGAATTGTCGGTGTTCTTTATATATTGTAGATATTAAACCCTTGTCAGATATATGGTTCCAGATTTGTCTTTTCACTTTCTTGGTAATGTCCTGTAATGCCCAAAAGTTATAAATTTTGATGAGGTCCAAGTAACCTGTTTTTTGTTGTTGTTACTGGTGCTTTTGTGCTAAAGTCTAAGAATGCACTGCCTAGGTCCTGAAGATATTTTCCTATGTTTTCTTCTAAAAGTTTTATAGTTTTAGCTCTTTATTTAGGTCATTGATCCATGTAGAGTTAATTTTTATATATAGTGTGAGGTAGGAATTCACTTTCATTCTTTTTGCATATAGATATCTAGTTTTCCCAGCACCATTTGTTGAAGAGACTATTCTCCATTGAGTGGATTTGGCTTCCTTGTCAAAAATCAATATGCCATGGTTGTGTAGGTTTACTTCTGAACTCTCAGTTCAATTCCATTGGTCTGTATATCTGTCCTTGTACCTGTATCACACTGTTTTGATTACTGTAGTTTTGTAATAAGGCTTTTTAAAAAATATTTAAATTTATCATTTTTTAATTACAGAAGCTGTGGGTTTATAGAACAATCATGCATAAAATACAAGATTTCCTATACCACCCTATTATTAACACCTTACATTGGTGTGGTGCAGTTGTTATAATGGATGCAAACACATTTCATCAATTGTATAGTATTGATTATAGTTCATGGTTTAACTTAGGATTCACTGTGTACACAGTTCCATGGATTTAAAAAAAATTCTTTATTCTAGTAACATTTATACAACCTAAAATTTCCTCTTTTAACCAAATTCAATTATATAACAGTGTTATCAGTTACTTCACAACTTTGTGCTACCATCATCACCATCCCTTATCAAAATTTTTCCATTGTCCCAAGTGGAAACTGTGTACTAAAAGTTTTGAAATCAGAAGTGTGGGTACTCCAATTCTATTTTTCTTTTTCAAGATAGCTTTGGCTATTCGGGGTCCTGTGCCTTTCCATATGAATTTGATGATTAGCTTTTCCATTTCTTTGAAGAATCTGTTGGAATTTTGGTCGAGATTGTTTTGAGTCTGTAAACACTTGGGTACTATTGACATCTTAATGAAATTAGGTCTTCCAATCTGTGAGTATGGACTATCTTTCCATTTATTTAGGTCTTGGCCTTTTTTTTTTTAATTTTAAAAATTGGTGAAGTTTTAAATAAACTACTTTTTCAAACAGTTTTAGTTTTACAGAAAAGAAGATAGTACAGTTTTTATATATCCCACACCCAGTTTCCCCTATTAACATTTATGTTAGTATGATACTTTTTGGGGGTGGGGGTGGGGGGCGTGCATGGTCAGGAAATCAAACCCAGTTCTCCCACATGGAAGGCGAGCATTCTACCACTGAATCACCCGTGCACCCAGTATGGTACTTTTGTCATAATTAGTGAACTGATGTTGATACTTTTTTTTTTTTTAAATTTTTATTGATACAACAATGTGCAAGCACATATATTCTTAACATACAAACATTCCATACATGGTGTACAGTCAATGGCTCACAATATCATCATGTTGATATATTATCATTAGCTTAAGTGCAATTTTCCTAATTTTTACGTAATGTTCTTTTTTCCCCCAGTATATCATCCAAGATACCACATTATTTAGTTATTATGTTTTTTTAGGCTTCTCTTAAGGTGTGACAGTTTCTTAAACTTTCCTTGTTTGGGATGACCTAGACAGTTTTGAGGAGCACTTGTCAGGTATTTGCAAAATGTCCTTCAATTGAGTTTTTTCTGATTAGACTGGGATTATGGGTTTTTGGGTAGGACGACCACAGGGTAAAGTGCCATTTTTTTCACATTAGCTCAAGGGTACCTATTAACATGACTTTTCACTGTTGATGTTTGCTTTGATCATTTGACTCAAGTATGTTAGGTTTCTCTGCTGTAGAGTTACTTTTTCCTTTTTCTTCTTTTCATATTCTTCTCTTTGGAAGGAAGTTGCTATGCACAGTCCACATTTAAGGATTGGGAGTTACGCTCTACTTCATTGAGGGAGGAGTATCTACGTACATTGTTTAGAATATTTCTGCATTGGGGCGCTTTCAGTTGGCACCAGTATCCCCTTGATGTACCTCTATCATTGTGAGTTTTGTTTTGTTTTTTTAAAAAACCACTTCCTTAATTTCTGGCATCAGGCTTATCTTATATATCTCCTGCCTTGTCCCAGAATCAGCCATTTCTCCAAGGATCGTTGGTTACTTTTCTTGGAGATTGGTATCAGAATCCAAGATTAAGGTTCTAAGTGTGCTTGTTGTTATTGGGATGTCATTGCTTGTAGGCCTTCCAAGCTGACAGAGCAAGGAAATATATGTGTATATTAACCAGTATATATATACTTATCTATAAATATTTCTATATGTAACCACCTGTATCTGCATTAAACTAAACAGAGTTCATTCTCTTGTCTCCAACTCCAATCACATTACCGTTCTGGACTTTTCCTCTAGTTTGTCTATAATCTCTCACTTCAACAGTGAGAAACCTGGCTTCCATCATCCAACATTCATTTTCTTTATTGTTCAATTTTAGTATACATTTATAGCAATATCAGAAATTTTTAACCCATATCATATCCCTGTGAGTAATAACTTTATCAACTGGAGTACAGTGCTTTATGTAGAGCTCTTGTTGCCTTTAGGCTTATAGGCTCCACTCATTTCCAAAGTTACTTTGGTCAGCACCTTTTCTCCCCACTCCTTTAGTATTTATAGAGATTGTATTTATAATATAGTTAGATTGTTTTGGTCACACTCTGCATTCCATCCTGGGTTCCTCAATCTCCTGAATAATTTTTAAAAATTTACTTAAAGTTCATGCTTCGTGTTATAAAGTTTTATGGGTTTTGGTAAACGTAACGTGTCCTTTCTATTTTTTTTGCATTAAAAAATACCTTTTTAAAAAGAATAGTAGGAGTTATTTCCCTCTGATTTTATTTTCCAAATTTTCTATTGTAATCATGCATTGCTTTTTCTAAAATTCATCAGAAAAAAATCCTTTTCTGGGGAAATAATTTCAACCATATGGAAATATGCCAGAATAGTTTAAAAGAACACCCATTTATCTGTTTCACAGGTTTGCCTTAAACATTAAGTTATGATTAACAAGTCATACATAAATATAATCCAGTAAAAATTGAAAACAACGTAGATAAAACCCAAGTTTCTTTAACCATCAGAATTCTTTCTCTATGAAATTTGTGTTATTTTACTGTTTATTTTATTATAAAATTTATTTTTATTATAAAAAATTGAAGATTTTTAAATTTATTTATTTTGTTCCTATAAAATTTAGTTGAAATTTTATAGACTAGGGAATCAGACATATAGTGTTGATAGTATATTTTTTTACTTTTTTATTGTATAGTATAACATATACAAAGCAAAGAAATAAAAAAGCAATAGTTTTCAAAGCACTCTTCAACAGCTGGTTACAGGACAGATCCCAGAGTTTTTGTCATGGGCTACCATACGATCCTCTCAGATTTATCCTTCTAACTGCTCCAGAATATTGCTTTTTTTTTTTTTTTTTTTTGTACGTGGGCGATCATCAGGAATCGAACCCTGGTCTCTGGCGTGGCAGGTGAGAATTCTACCACTGAGCCACCATCGCACTGCCCAAAATATTCTGTTTTTAAGACGTTACTTTCTGGCCTGCTTCTAATAAACATTGTATATTATGGCAAAAAATTAATACTTTTAGAAATTAGGAAAATTGATAATCCTTTAAAAGCAAGAAAATGTTAATTTGGAAAGCTTTTTGACTTTTATTAAAAGAAGATATCTTTGATTTCTAGTATGCTTACTGCTTTTAGTAGTTGCATTTTCAAACATTTGGAATATCTGCACAAGTTATCATAGAAACAGCTAGATAAGTAAGATTTTGAGGGTGTCCTTGATTGATGTTTGATAGGAGATTGTTTTCAACACATTTGTCCTTTCAGTTGAATTGTTTACAAAGAGTAAAATAAATTCGGTAGATGGAAATACTAGTGGTCAATGAGAGGGAGGGGTGATGTGTATGGTATGTTTGAGTTTTTACTTTTTTCTTTTTATATCTCTTTCTGGAGTGATGCAAATGTCCTAAAAATGATCATGGTGATGAATACACAGCTGTGTGATGATATTGAGAGCCACTGATTGTACACTATGTATGAAATGTATGTGTGTGAAGATTTCTCAATTAAAAAAAAATCAGTTCTCCTCAGTCATGCATTCTTAAAATATTGGTTCAATTTCTCTTTAAGTGACTGAGTTAATAGAGGTGATCAGAGTTTTGCATCGGATCTTGAGAGATTTACAGCCATTTTGTCACCATTCAGCTCTTGCCAAAATGATTAGGTAAAGCCAAGGGAAAAGACAAATGATATTGGGCATGAAAGATAATGATTGGCTTATTAGTATCTGCTATTGTTTGGAAGGTGAAAATGTCTTTTATTTTTATGTTTCAGAGTGGTTTAATATAAGTCAGATGCCATTTTAGCTTTTAGACTTTTCACATTTCGCAGAAAACATTTAAGTGGGACTATAATTGCATTTAAAAGAATCTCAGCAATTACTAAGTATATTTCTTTCTTAGCACTGAGTTTATATTTCTGTTAGTAGTATGTTGTCTCTAGTTAATAATGCTGTAGGTTAAATTAAAAAAATGATTCTCAGAAATGAATTTTTACCTTTGAAAAATACAGACTGACTTTCAACTACTACAGTGATAGTATAAAAGAATATTTAATAATGAGGAAAAACTCTACCCTGTAGTTAAGTAAAAAAGGTTCTAAGATGATTTGTACTTTCCCCAAAGGTAGGAAAGGTATCTGAAAGATAGGATTATGGTAATTTTTATTTTCTTCTCTATATTTTTGTGTACTTGCCACATTTTCTCCTTATGAACTTAAATAGTCAAAAAGAAAAAAAATTATTAAAAAAAATCCCTCTGCTCTTTTATAAAAATATTGCTATTCTACTTATCTTGGAATACGTATACAATACGTGTTTTTTCAAAAATTAAATATTAGTTTTAGGAATGTCTAGCTACCATTCTGCAAACTATCCTTATCATTTATAATTTAATTAATCAAGAGGTATTTGTGCAGTGTCTACTCATATGCTTAAATACTGTGGAGTTCAAAATATTGTGTCACAGGTCTTACTTGTTAAAGGGAGTTTACTGCATGAAAAAATTAGAATGGGGATAGCCCAAATACCCCTAAAGAGTGGGAGAAAGAGCAAAGGTGATGGTGGAGTTATACAGAGAAGGTCAGGTTTAACAAATGAGCATGAGCGCTGGAATCATTATACTGATACTTCTTTTAGTCTCCAGTACCTTCGAGCAGCTAGAAATAAAAGCCTGAAATTGTGGAATTGTAACTCATAGCAAACTCTGAGATCTGTTCTGTAAGTAATTGTCGTGATGTACTTTGAAATTTATTGCTTTTATGTATATATGTTATTTAAAGAGAAGGAGGAGTATAGCAGAGAAGATAGAATTTAACAAATGAGTAGGACTGCTGAATCATTACAATGATATTTCTGTTGGTCTCGGTGTCTTGGAGCAGCTAGAAGAAAAAATGAGAAATCATGAAACTAACCTGTAGCCAAACTTTAAAGTCTGTTCTATAACTGTTAAAATGTACTTGGACTTTTTAATATATATGTTATGTTTCACAATAGAAAGAAAAATCTAAAAAGAAAAAAAAGGCAAGCAAATAAACAAAAAGGAGTTTACGAAGTACCTGTGGACTGCTTCTTTGTTCTTTTCCCTGCTTTCCTTCCAATAATAATTCCAACAATAATAAAGGTTATTTAAATACCACCCAGCAGAATCTTATGCATGTAGTAGGTACTCACTGAATATCTGTTGCATGACTCTGCTCCATAAGATTGAATTATGGTATTAATATGATCAGTTATTCCACCATTTTGTGATAGTTAGGAAAGGAAGAAATCAGTTGGTCCCAGAGAATTCTAGGAAGGCTTCTGAGAAGATGAAACTTGAGCCTGGCCTTGAAAGATGGATAATATATAAATGGGGAGATGAGATCTTGGGAGAAGGGATAAGAGAAGGAGAGTGGGTTGTCATATAATTTTTTTTTCCCCATGGGAACCTTGTTTCATTGCCTAGAATGCACCACCTTCTGTAGTTGAGAGGCCTCCCTTCATGCTATTTCCTCTACCTAAACTGATCCCTCCCTTCTACCTCCCCATCTTGGTTTAGATGGTCTCTCCTATGCCTTAGGAGAGGTTAGGACCTACACCAGGAGATTGCTCTTTTGTAACACATTTTTATCCCCTTTATTTTTACTTTTTATTTAGTTTTATTTTATAGCGAGTAAAATAGATCTATGAAACTTATTACCAAAAACAGCATTCTCCTGCCCACCTGCCCTAAGCTCTTTTACTTGTTTTTTTTTTTCTTTTCTTCTTCCTATTTTGGTATTACCCCTGTTGCTAAATAACATTTATAATATGCTACATTTTTTTTGAGCTTTTTAAAATTGTGTAATATAACATATGTACAAAACAAAGAAAACAAAGCAATAGTTTTTAAAGCACTCTTCAACAGAAAGTTACAGGACAGATCTCAGAGTTTGTCATGGGCTACTGTACGATCATCTCAGTATAATTTGCTACTTTTTAATTTTCCTATTTTCAGCATTTAAAAAAATTACTTCCCAGTATGGGATGTAAGGATTTTACTTTTTTTCCCCCCACCTTCTACAGCGACATGTACTCACATTTCCTGTCCGCTCATTTTCCTAAAATAGTTATGTCCATAAGATGGTTAGATCAATATTCAGCATTCATAATAATTGACAATAATAAAGGTTATTCACAACTAAGAAATAAAGTATACTGTGATTACTTTTTTGCCTGAACTGTACTTTAGTCTTCCTGAAGTTAAAAATTACTATTATTTTTTGGTTTGCTGAGGTTTCTATGTACATATCATAAATTTATTAGTGTCACTAATTCATCCCTAGACTCTCATCTGATAATCTTAATCATTTTTTTATGTTTGACTTTTTTTAATTAGAGAAATTGTAGGTTTACAGGAAAATCATGCATAAAGTACAGAATTCTGATGTATCACTTTATTAGTAACACCTTGCGTTACTGTGCTTTCATTACAATTGTAATAGTTTTTGTTAGAATTTTTAATCATTTATGTTCAAAATGTATCAGGTACTTTATCAATTTCTTTTCTTGGAGAATAACTGCCAGCCTTATTCTAGGAGATTCCTCTTGGGGCTTGCTCTTCAGTTGTCATTCTGAGGATTTCTTTTCCCATTTTTTTTAACTGAGCCCCCTTTCCTTGATTCACTTCTTTCTCTCTTGGTTTACTGTCTGGTTTTCATGGAGCAAAACCTCCAATAACTTTCTCAGAAAGAGTGATTTTTTTGTTGTTATTGTTGAAACTTTGCTTATCTAAAATTGTTTTCGACCCTCACTCACCCTTAGATTTTTGGGTTGGAAACAATTTCTCTTAGACTATAAAAGTATTTGCTCCATAGTCTTCTAGTTTCCAGTGTTGCTATTAGGAAGACTGAAGCCATTCTCAAGTCTGATTCTTTACATGTGACCTACTTTCTCTCTCTCGAAGCTTTTAAGAGCTTCTCTTTTTTCCCCAGTGTTCTTAAGTTTCACTGTGTTGCACTTGTTATAGATCTGTTTCTGTGCATTGTGCCAGGCACTCAGTGGGCACTTTCAGTCTGGAAACTCATGTACGTTGATTCTAGGAAGTTTTTTTTTTTAATGTGTATTTGATGTTTTTATGCTTTGGTTTTTCTTTCTCCCTTTGGATTTATTTGAATCTTTTTGCTTCTTCTTATATTTTCCATCTCTGTCTTTTTCTCCACTTTTTAAGGATTTTCCTTAATTTTAACTTCTAACTTTTTGATGAAACTTTAATTTCTGCTGTCATTTTTAATTTTCAAAAACTCTTCTGTAATCGTTCCTCTCTTTTTCTGCTTCTGGCTCCTAAGTTTTTATTGCTGCTTGCTCTCCTGTTATTTATCTTTGTGGATTTTTACTTTAACAAAACTTTACTGAAGTTTGTATTTAAGGGTTTTTTTCGGAAGAGATAAGAGATAAACCGTGTGTGTTCAATCTTTAACGTGAATATTGTCATTGTAATTACTTCTTTGATGATCTTTTATTTGCTGAGTTGCAGACTTAGTGAAGTAAACTCCTTGGCCCCCAATCAATCATGGCCTGACCATTTATGGAGTGGAGTTTAGTCTAGCAGCGAAACAACTTACAGAATCAAACATTCTGTTGTGACGGGTGTAGGGAATATTAAAAGGCCCTTGGCTCTCTCATTGTTTTTGCAGGAGATGGAGACCTCATAATTAGGCCTGGATCATGAATACGTTTTGTCACCCATAATCTTTGGCTGAGTATACTCTAGCCAAGGACTAACAAGCAAGCATAAGCCTTTTGCATATCTCAGCCTGAGAAAGAGAGCATATCAGACTAGGAGAGCCTAGCAACCTGTGGTCAGCATGCATCCCTGGGTTCTAAACTGTCTTTAGTTTAGAACATGCTCTCTGTCAGCACTGTACATTGTTTCTACTGTCTTTTTAATGTAGACTATTCCACTTCCAGATATGCCAGTTGGTTTTAGAAGAAGATAAGGTATTGTAGAAATTATAGCATGATCACAATATTAATTTTTAAAAAATTTTCTTCATATGTACCACAAACATTTATTGGATACCTGTTTGTACCCAGTATGCTATCTCAGGAGTTGCAGATTAAACAGTAAATATGAAAATGTTCTTATTTTTAAAGAGCTAAAAGTTGGAGATGTCTGTTTCTCTGCGTAATTCCTAGACTTCTGTTACTATTCTGTTACTATTTTTTTAAAATTGGTCTAAGTGTAGAACCATAGTGTTCTTTTCATCTTTATTATGAAAGATTTGATACATACAAAAGGAATATATGTAATACATTCTGTACCTTATGCCACATGATAATCAGTCTTTTTTGAAAGTCTTTTTTCTGTTCCTCACATATCCTCACTTTTAGACTGATCACAGCTAATCTTTGCCTTAGTTGCTTTGTAAATCCGTGTTGCTCCTTAAGTCTCTCCATGTTTAGTGGGATCTTCACACCAAATAGTGATAGAGATGCCATCTGCTGCTCATGTTCCTGGAGCCACAGTCACCACAGTCACCACAGTCATCTGTGTGTGGCTCCATGGCCAGTCTGTAAATTTATATAATGTTAAAGTGATATGAATAATTTAAGTGTAAACTTTGGAATTGGATGGCATTAAGATTAGCTCCCATTTTGTCAGGTAGGTTTTTTTTTTTTTGGTATGCTGTTTGATGGGGTCACATTTCATTATTTTTCCATGTGGGTATCCTGTTATTGCAGCACCATTTGTTGAATTTGTTTTGTTTGTTTTGCTTGCTTGTTTTTGGATTCCCAGTGCATGGACTGGGAATCGAACCCTGGCCTCCTGCATCACAAGTGAAAAATTTACTACTGAACTACCCTTGCACTTCTTTAGGTAGGTTTTTGTTAGAGCTACTCTTCTTTGTCTGCTTTTAATGAATATGTACGCGTCCATGATGTGTTACTCACTGTGTTGAGTGCTGGGTTAAATGCACCAGTAAACATGCAAAGCTGCCAGCACACAGAGCTCACAGTTTAAATTTAGATCACTAATCCTCTGATAGTCTCCTTTTTTCTCCATTCTGAACTTATTAGTGAAATTTAATTTACATATAGAAATATGCACACAACTCAGTGGATTTTCAGAAAACGACACGTACATTTAACTAGTACCCAGATCCAGAAATGGAGCATTACCAGCACTCCAAAAAATCCTCTCCAGTGCCCTTCCAGTCACCCCTCACCCCAGGGGGATCACTTTCTGGCTTCTAATAATATATTAGGTTTGGCAAATTTTGATCTTTATATAAATGTAATCCATCATACAATAAGTACTTTTGTGTCTGACTTCTTTTATTCAACATTATGTTTGTGAGATTCACTTATGTTGTGTATTACAATTTATTTGTTTAAGTGGCTATATAGCATCCCATTGTGTGAATGTATCATGATTTAGTTATCCTACTGTTGATGGACATTCAGGTCCTTTCCAATTTGGGACTATTATGAATAGAGTTTTGAATATCTTGTATATCTTTTGGTACACACATGTTTCTGTTGGATGTATAACTAAGAGTGGTTCAAGGCTGGGTCACAGTGTTAATAGATAATAATAAACAATTTTCTAAGTGATTATAAAAATTTACACTCCCATGAGCATTGTTTAAGTGTTCTGCTTGTTTTATATTCTCAATAGCATTTGGTATTTTCTGCTTTTTCGTTTTAACTATCATCTGTGGTTTTAATTTGCATTTCCACTGATGACTAATGAAGTGGAGCACCTTTTATAAGTTTATTGGCCATTTGGATATCCACTTTTGTGAAACTTCTGTTCAAGTCTTTTGCCCTTTTTTCTAGATATGGGTTCTTGAATGAAAAATGTATCTTTTCCCTATTCTTTAGGATGTGTTATCACTCTCTTAATGGTGTCTTTTGAATGAGTACAAGTTCGGCGTTTGAGATACAGACATGGGTGAACATCCTCATGTCCTTGGAGACAAAAAAGCTAACCATAAAGGAAGAAATTTATTGTCTGTTTTGAAAACAGTAAGGTGGACATGTATTACTTCTGGAGGAAATTGCTGATGAAAACATGCTTTCCCCTGCAATGACCCAGAAACTAAGCTGATGTCTTAGATTAAAACTATATACAGGATTTAAAAAAATGCTTTTACCACTCTTACATTTGAACTATGAAATAAGTTTTGTATAAATTATGTTGTAATGAATCTGGTATGGCTACTATTTTTATATTATTTATTTGTGGATAAAAAGATGGTTTTTTCCCTGTTGTCAGAGTCAAAGGGAACAAGCTAAGTGCTCAGCTTCCATTTTACTTGTCTTTGCTTAGGACTTTTTAGTTCCTTCTGCAAGTAGGCGTTGAAGCCATGAGCCAAACCTGAACTTTCTTATGGGGAATCAAGAAGTGATAAAGAGACAGTTAATGAGGGAGTGTGTTATTAACTAGTGTGGATGCTGCTTCTTAAAAGATATTATGTTCAGGGACATACAGACTTGTTATCCATTTGAAAATATTACACAATAGTGTCCCCTTATTTCGCCCATCTTTATTATCTTAGGAAGTTTCAAGGGTTCAGTATAACCTGAAAGTCTCTCTCAGTTGTAAATTTTGCTGAAACTGTGCCAGAAAGCACAGGACCATTTGCTTCTCAGCGTCTTGGTGGAGCCGTTAGTGATGGAAATACTTGGATTTAGTACATGTATCCCAGGGGTTGGCAGGTTGATGACAATTTTCTGGTGCCACCCAAAATTTCACAGTGCCGCTGCTGTAACCATGGTTGGCTAACTTAGTGCCTTTATGGACAAGGAGTGATTTCTCTTGTGTCATGGTTTCTAAGAAAATTGAAGATAAGTGGTTTGCCTTCATTTATTTGGACCTTAAGTAAAGAAGAGAAAGCTGGGGAAAACCCCCCATCAAATTGGTGGAGAAACTTTCTAGTATTTGCTCTAATTTCTAAGGACTGACATAAATATTGAATACTTTCTTTCCTTCCAAACCAAGCTGTATTTATATACGTTAACAATAATAACCACGAAATTCTTTCAGGAGAAAGCTTTACAAACTGATGGCCATTCTGAGGGCATTTGTTGAAGTATTAGTGTTAGTACTATTTCATAGTACTCTGTTACTACACTTTAAAAAAAACATTTTTTATTATGAAATATAATTTATTTACAAAAACCGCAATAAATTTCAAAGTACATTGTAACAAGTAGTTATAGAACAGATTCAGAGTTTGGTTTGGGTTGCTGTTCCACAATTTTAAGTTTTTTTCCCTAGCTCCTCCAAGACACCTGGAAATTAAAAAAAAATCAATATAATGATTTAGCAGTCATAATCATTTGTTAAAGCCTATCTTCTCTATTATAACTCCTTCTCCCAGTCTTTGGGGGTATTTGAGCTCTGCCCTTTCTAACTTTTTCATGTTGAGAAGGGGGTGTGCGCTGAATTTTTAAAGCATTGTTTTGATTATTTTGATTCTTCTTTGCTTTGGTGAATTTTGGTTTTTAATTGTATTTATATTTTGGAACTAAGAGGATTTGCATTTATTTCGTCCTTCTGACATGAGGGATATTGTTGGACACACTCTAAATGCATTGTAGTTTTTGCTAAATTACCGTTAGTTAAACTCCTTTTTAAATGCAATTTTATTGAGATCTATTCACACACTGTATAATCCGTCCAAAGTTTATAATCAATGGTTCAGAGTATCATCACATGGTTGTGTATTCATCACCACAGTCAATTTTAGAACATTTTTTCTCCAAAAAAAAAAAGAATCCAAAATATCTCATACTCTTTCCCCCACTATTATTATTATTATTATTATTATTATTATTATTATTATTATTATTAACAGATTTAGTCACATACCATACAAGCCATCCTAAATGTATAATCACTGGCTCTTGGTATAACCACATAGTTATGCATTCATCACTACAATTAATATAGGAACTTTCTCATTTCTTCTTAAGAAAAAAATCCTATATCTGTTATATTCCCCATTACTGACGTTTAGCTTTGGTATAGCGCCTTTGTTACAATTACTGCAAGAATATTACAATGTGTATTAGTTTGTTAAGCTGCTGGAGTGCAATATACCACAAATGGAAAGGCTTTTAAAAAAGGAATTTGATAGTTACAAGTTTATAGTTCTGAGGCGGTGAATGTCCAAATTAAGGCACAAAAGGAGAAGTTACCTTTATTCTAGAAAGGCTGATGCCATCCAGAATACCTCTTTCAGCTTGCAAGGCATATGGCTGGTATCTGTTGGTCCCTTTCTCCTGGGCTCCATTAGTTTCAGCCTCTGTTTCCTGTGGTTTCTTCTCAAAGGTGTCTGTGGGTATTCTGGTTTGCTAGCTGCCGGAATGCAATATACCAGAAGCGGAATGGCTTTTTAAAAGGGGAGTTTAATGAGTTGCTAGTTTACAGATCTAAGGCCGAGAAAATGTCCCAATTAAAACAAGTCTGTAGAAATGTCCAATCAAAGGCATCCGGGGAAAGATACGTTGGTTCAAGAAGGCCGATGAAGTTCAGGGTTTCTCTCTCATCTGGAAAGGCACGTGGCGAACGCAGTCAGGGCTTCTCTCTCAGCTGGAAGGGCACATGGCAGACACGGTGTCATCTGCTGGCTTTCTCTCCTGGCTTCCTATTTCGTGAAGCTCCCCGGGAGGTGTTTTCCTTCTTCATTTCCAAAGGTTGCTGGCTCGTGGACTCTCTGCATCTCATGGCTTCATCGTTCTCCTCTCTCTGAATCTCTCTGAATCTCTCATTCTCCAAAATGTTTCCTCTTTTTATAGGACTTCAGAAACTAATCAAGACCCACTGAAATGGGTGGAGACATGTCATCCCCTAATCCAGTTTAACAACCATTCTTAACTAAATCACATCAACCAGGGAGATGATCTCATTACAGTTTCAAACATACAGTATTGAATACGGATTATTCTACCTTTATGAAATGGGATTTATATCAAAACATGGCTTTCTTAGGGGGCATATATCCTTTCAAACCAGCACAGTGGGCTTTCATTTAGCTCCTCTGGAACATAACTCTCGGTGCTGGCTTGCTTAGATCTCATGGGAAGGCCATGGCAACATCTCCTGGGCTCTGCCCGTGTCTAGGCATCTGTTTTCTCTGTTGGCACTCCAAGTGTCTCCAAGCATCTATGTCTCTGTCAGCTCTGAAGCAACTGTTCTCCAAGCATCTGTATCTGAGGTTTCTCCAGAATATTCTCCCTTTTAAAGGACTCCAGTAAGTTAGTCAAGGCCACACCCACAATTGGGCGAGCCACATCTCTGTAGAGATAATCTAATCAAAAGCTCCTGCCCTAAAATAGTGAATCATGAGTAGAAGAAAGGGCTTTCCCCACAAGATTGGATCAGGATTAAAAAATGGCTTTTCTGGTGTACATAATAGTTTCCAGCCAGCACAGAGTGTTATTACTGTTAACTGTAGATCTTAGTTTACATTGTATTTTTCTCCCCATATACCACCTGATTAGTAACATCTTGTAATAGTGACATAGGTTTGTTTTAATTCTTAGTTAAACTCATGAAGTAGAAAAATAAAATGATGTTCCTTCTAGGCTCTTAAAATAAATTGTTAGCCAAAGCTATTTTTTAAGCTCTTGACTCTAATATTTTTCTCTTCAGGAAAGGAGAATTTTAAGGAATTTTTTACTTGATTAGTTTGCAGTTCACTTTCTTATTTTTCTTTTTCATTTCATACATTGATTCAACAAGAGAGTCATGGTATAATAAATGTTTAGTTTTGTTTTCAGTTAAATTTACATTTTAGAGATTTGCTTTTTAAAAATTAGAGGGCGGTGCAACGGTGGCTTGGGCAGTGCAGTGGTGGCTCAGGCAGTGCAGCGGTGCTCAGGCAGTGCAGTGGTGGCTCGTGTGGTACAGCGGTGGATCAATGGCAAGAATTCTCGCCTGCTGAGCTGGAGACCTAGGTTCGATTCCTAGAGCCTGCCCATGCCAAAAAAAAGAAAAGATTGAGAAAATACTCACCTTTCTTAGATACATAAAAGTCATCCTTCTTAAAGCATATAATTCAGTGGTTTGTAGTATATTTAGAAGGTTGTACAGCATCAGCACTATCTATTTCCAGATCATTTTCATTCCCCCACAAAGTAATCTCCTTCTCCATTAGCAGTCACCGTCCCACATTTCCCTTCTCACAACCCATGGCTGTCACTAATCTATTTTCTATCTCTATGGATTTGCCTTTTCTGAACATTTCGTATCAGTGGAATCATGTAATATATGGTCTTTTGTGACCGGCTTCTTTTGCTTAGTTTCATGCTCTCAAGTTCATCGTGTTGCAGCGTGTATCATACCTCATTCCTTTTTATGGCTCAATATTCCATTGTATAGATTTACCATGATTTGTTATCTGTCAGTTGCTGGACTTTTGGCTATTATGAATAATTCTGTTATGAGCATTCGTGTAAAGTTTTTGTGTGAATATATGCTTTCAGTCCTTTTGATTATATACCAAGGAAAATTGCTGCATTGTAGTGGTGCTTCTCTTTGTTATTTAGTATGGTTCTTTGCTTACTTCTTCCACACTTAGTAAACAGAATCCAAGAATACCTTCTAAGTACCTTTAGAGACTGACCTCTAGTATAGTTGCAAATGTTACCCCTCACTTAGCCCTTATTCTGGCCCTGGCTTTGCTGTTGCTATTTTTGTTGCTCAAAAATAGCCATTTCTAAATTGGTGATCATCTTTAGAACCACTTAGGGGAGAGTAGTAGTGATAAAGTGAAGCCTTTCTCCTGAGGTGGGAACTCACTAAGAATTTAAACCTGTAGGCAGGTAAGTGTCTTTAATTAAACTTGTTAAAATTCAAGTTTGTTTCTATTAGAACTAGTACTTTTTATGATTTCTGTCTTGGGGAGTCTTCAAAACTGTTGTTAAGATGTCGTATCTTTTTTTTTTTTTAGAGATGTTTGGTGAGTTTTATTGCATTATAATGTGTGTTTAAAAATAGAAAAACACGTTTAGGCATTCATGTATTCAAGAATACATATAACCTCTCTGTGGAATATTTTGAAAAGAAGATTTGTCATGTAGAGATTCTCATTCCATGATTAAGAGGTTACAGAGAAGAATTTTAAATTATAGACATAGAGACTTATGGGAGATCTGAGGCAAGAGAGAAGAAAAATAAGTAAAATGCTTTGATAACATAAAATATAAATTTAAATCTTTATTTCTGAAAATACCTCAAAGTAATTTACCTAAAGTTTCAAATAATATTTTTATTTTATAAAGAATAAATTTCTGTTTTTCTTTTTTTACATTTATTTATTTATGTATATATTTTTGGGTGCATGGTCTGGGAATCACACCTGGGTCTCTCACATGGAAGGTGAGCATTCTACCACTGAACCCAACCCGTGCATTTACTTACATTTATTTTTTAAATATTTTAGTTGAGGATTGTTCACATACGTACAGTCCAACCATATTATACGTTCAGTGACTTACAATATCATTTCATAGTTGTGTATTCTTTACCATGATAATTTTTAGAACATTTGCATCATTCCAGAAGAAGAAATTAAAAGGGAAAAAACCTCATACATTCCATACCAATTACCCCTCCCTCTTTTGATGCACAGTATTTTAATCTATCCATTTTTAACCTTAATCTCCTTCTATTATTTATTCATTTTTATTCTTCTAATTTTTTTTTTTTTACTCATCTGTCCAAACCCAGGATAAAAGGAGCATCAAACACAAGGTTTTCACAATCACGTAGTCACATTGTAAAAAGCTATACATGGATTTGCCTTTTCTGAACATTTCGTATCAGTGGAATCATGTAATATATGGTAGTCTTCTTCAAGAAACATGGCTACTGGAACACAGTTCAACAGTACTTCCCTCTAGCCACTCCAGTACACCATAAACTAAAAAGTTTATGTTGCTGACTGGGGTAATGCTGACTTTCATAGCTTCAGTGCTCTAACACTGAGTCACAGGTGTCACACAAATACCCAAAGTTTCAGGAAACGACCAGGTTATACATAAATAGCTCAGAATCTCAGAATTTAGGAGTATCGGTTACAACTCCTAAATATATGTGTCTGCTATAAGAGTTTACAATCTGGAGCCCTTTACAATAGTCCCAGACTTCAATTCTCTGAGTTTGTATATTATAGTTAATCCATATGAGTGAGGCATGATAATATTTGTCTTTTTGTTTCTGACATTTCATTCAACATACTGTCCTTAAGGTTCATTCACAAGATAATCATATCTTTCTAATAGCAGTAGTACTTAGATATAGAGGAATGAAGTAAGAAGGGAAAAAAATAGAAAACAGTGTTTCTTTAGATTTGCTGTGTTTATAGGCCAAGTCTAGAAAACAAAATATTAATAACACCAATTTGGACTTTTTTCTCTTTTTGGGTGCATGATCCGGGAATAGAGCCCGGGTTTCCCGCATGAAAGGTGAGCATTCTACCACTGAACCACCTGTGTACCAAGTAGCACCAATTTGTAGGTAAATTTTTTTTTTTATTTCTATCATTTTATTTTATGCTTTCTATTTATCATTTCTTTTTTTTTTCCAAAAGGTTTTCTAGACAATGCATGAAGAAATATTTGCCAAAATCATACATACAGAACAATGTATGAGTAAATATCATACATTTCAAATAACAGCAAAGTAAATATCCAGCGACTTAGTCAACGGGCTTAAGAAAGGAAAAATGACCATATTCTAACTCACTGTCTTGACTGTATTCCACCCTCCCCAAAGAGGTCACTTCTATCTTTATTGTGTTAATTGTCCTGTTGACTGTTTCAGTTCCTATCATGTATGTATTTTTTTTTAACATTCTTAACTTTTGATCATTCCGTTCTACATATGTAATCAGTAATTCACAGTATCATCACATAGTTGCATATTCATCATGATCATTTCTTGGAACAATTGCATCTATTCAGAAAAAGAAATAAAAAGAAAACAGAAAAAAATTCATATATACTATACCTCTTACCCATTCCTTTCATTGATCACTTGCATTTCAATCTAAATTTAATTTAACATTTGTTCCCTGTATTATTTATTTTTATTCCATATGTTTTACTTGTCTGTTGATAAGGTAGATAAAAGTAGCATCAGACACAAGGTTTTCACAAGCACACAGTCACATTTGAAAGCTGTATCATTATACAATCATCTTTAAGAAACATGGCTACTGGAACACAGCGCTACATTTTCAGGCAGTTCTCTCCAGCCTCTCCACTACATCTTGACTAACAAGGTGATATCTGTTTAATGCATAAGAATAACTTCCAGGATAATCCTCTCGACTCTTCTGGAATCTCTCAGCCATCAACACTTTGTCTCATTTCACTCTTCCCCCTTTTGGTCGAGAAGGTTTTCTCAATCCCTTGATGCTGAGTCTCAGCTCATTCTAGAGTTTTTCTCAATCCCTTGATGCTGAGACTCAGCTCATTCTAGGATTTCTGTCCCATGTTGCCAGGAAGGTCCACACTCCTGGGAGTCATGTCACACGTAGACAGGGGGAGGGCAGTGAATTTGCTTGTTGTGTCAGCTGGAGAGAGAGAGGCCACATCTGAGCAACAAAACAGGTTCTCTTGGGGGTGACTCTTAGGTCTAATTTTAAGTGGGCTTAATCTATCCTTTGTGGGGTTAAGTTTCATATGAACAAACCCCAAGATTGGGGGCTCAGCCTATAGCTTTGTTTGTCCCCACTGCTACTGACACTATCAAGAATTCAACTTGGGGAAGTTGAATTTTCCCCCTTTCTCACCATTCCCCCAGGGGGACTTTGCAAATACTTTTTATTCACTATTCAAATCACTTTGGAATTTATCAGGGCATCACTCTGGACAAACCAACAAAATCTCATGTCTTACTCAAGGTTCCATGTACTTATGGTGTTCAATTAAGCTGTTGTAGGTAAATTTAAAAAAAAAAAATTAAGGGTGGAGAACTTCTGGGAGATGGCTCCAGGAAGAATAGCTTGAGATTAGCCCTGCTTCACTGGAAAGTTAGAGAAGAGACAGGAGGGCGACTGAGGCAGCAATTTGGGAGTGTGGCTCACCTGGGAGAGCAGCTGA
The DNA here is from genome assembly GCF_023851605.1 of Tamandua tetradactyla. Taxonomy (NCBI): domain Eukaryota; kingdom Metazoa; phylum Chordata; class Mammalia; order Pilosa; family Myrmecophagidae; genus Tamandua; species Tamandua tetradactyla. The sequence goes on from NC_135346.1 coordinate 22,233,936, forward strand.
CCTGGGAGAACCTTCTGTACTGCATGTAGCAGCCCTGGTTGCAGAGGCTGAGAACTGAGAAGCAGAAAGATGGAGCCTGGCATGAAGGCGTGGAGCCCACAGGAGTGCATGTACGGGAACACGGAACTAGGAAGTAAACCAGGCCTTGTTTGGACGTGCTGCCCTCATCAGCGCAGCCCCATGACCTGCAACTTGCTTCACACCCCATGCACCTCAGCTCCATCACCTGCTCCCATTCCCTGCACTCCACGTGCCCCCACCCTTCTAGCCCCCAGTACACATACCTGCCCCCCACCCCCACCCCAAGTGCAGCTAAACCCACCTCTCCTGCACACCTCCCGAGCACTGCCTCTCCCTCCCTGTTCCTTGCAGGCTGTTGCCAGCACCTAAAGGTTGCAGGCACTAACCTCCATACTTAGGCTACCCCTGCCCCCTGCCCATAGTGTTTCACAGACTCACCCTGCCTTGCCTGAGCTCAGTGCATCTGTTTACAGCAGTCCCAGGCCCACGCATGTGCACGGGCCCCCAATCACGTCATTCAACCCTGGGAACTACACTTCACAGCAGTCCTAGAACCATACATGTGCACAGCCCTCAGCCTCACTTGCCAGCTCTGAGAAAGTGCCAACCTGCTTTAGCCAGGTCGCATCTGCCCCCAGTCCACGAAGGCATAACGGTGACCTGCTGCCACAGCTCTATGCATGCGCACAAAGGGCCCCGTTCCTTAGACCAGTGCACACCAGGGTTACGCCCCCCAGACTGGTGCACCCACACAGCTACATCCTCCCTGGCCGCTGGGCAGCAGTGTTTACAAGCACCAACGTAAAATCCCCAACCTGCACCTATACCTGCTCTGAAACAAATCACTGTACTAAGTGCTCCACCCCGTGCCCTGCTCTCTGTTGTACAACTATCCCGCAAACACAAGGCCTTAGACTACTGAAAGAAATCAACTCTCAAAGTAAATCAATCAAGATATTTATGTGCGATGAAGACAGTAGAAAGTCATTAAGCATATCACAATGCAAGCAGATATAGCCCTGCCTAATGACCAAATTAAACCACCAGAGGCAACACAGATGTCCCCTACGTGGGGCATGACATTGAGGGTGAAAGTCTCCCTGGCGACGTGGGCGATGACTCCCAGGGATGAGTCCAGACTTGGCACCGTGGGATCAACAATTCCATCCTGACCGAAAGGGGGAAAAGAAGTATAATTAATTAAGTATCAGTGGCAGAGAGAGTTCAGATAAAGTTGAGAGGCTACTCTGGAGGTTGCTCTTATGCAGGCTTCAGGTAGACCTTGCTACCTATCATAACCTGCCAACCCCCAACCAGGACCATTTCATCCAATCCTAAAGAATACCTAGGGCAATATATAAGATTCCACAAGGGATCCAGGCACAACAGTAACTTTCCAGAAACCTGCAACCTCCATATGGGTCCCTGGTCCAGATAAGTCCTGAAACCTAGCCCAGCTTCTTCAGAACATCAGATAGTTCCATTCCCCTATCCCATATTAGTGACAGACTCTTCCAATATCAAAAATTTAGAATTGTCATAGCCCAAATACCCCAAAGAGGGGTTGGAAAGATCAAAGATGATGGTGGAATTATACATAGAAGATAGAACTTAACAAATAGACCTGAATGCTGAATCATTAAATTGATATCTCTTTTAGTCTTCAGTATTTTAGAGTAGCTAGAAGTAAAAACCTAAAATTGTGAAATTGTAATCCATGTCAAAGTCTGAAATATGTTCTACAACTAATTGTGATGCTGTGCTTTGAAATTAATAGCTTTTTTGTGTGTTATTGTTCACAAAAAAAAGTCGATTGTGATGATAAAGTATTTAAGCCCTCTAGCCTCCTGTATTCTGGAGCAGCTAGAAGAAAAAATATGAGAGGATCATATGGTAGCCCACAAAAACTCTGGGATCTATCTTGTAACCACTTGTTGAAGAGTGCTTTGAAAACTATTGTTTTTATTTCTTTGCTTTGTATATATGTTATACTATATAATAAAAAAAACTAAAACAAAAATTGAGGGTGATCAAGTCCTAGAGGCACCATGTCAGGTGGTAGTGTATCTAAAGAGGGAACATGGGAAAGTTTTAAGGTTCTTCTGTGGAGTCATGACAGTCTGCTCAGAATATGGAGGTGAGAGTGAGAGCGTAGTCTGGGGTATGACAAAAGAGAAAAGAGTTCTGAATTTTCAGGTGACAGGATTATTCCTAGCTCAGCAAAGAGATATAGATACTTTTGTATGAGTAAACTCATACAGAACTTTAGATGGCATGTGTAGGTAATTATATAATTCTATTTAGAAAAAAATGCCATTTAAATCTTAAATGGGAATAAGTAGAACTGATGATATTTTAAAAATAATTATAATGCAGAAAAGAATGCAGTCCACCATAGCTGCTTGTTACCTGTCACAGTCATATACTCATATTCAGGCGTGTATGCACGTGCACACACTAATGGGATGACGCACTAAGAGAGTGGATAGTCCCACCACTTGTCAGACTTTCCTTTCAGAATAGCCCTTATGACCACGATGTGACCTGTAAGTTGGTTCCCACTGACTCATTTAGTAGAAGAAACTGGGTGCTTCCCGTCTCTAGCTCCCAAAGTGAAGTGGCAAATATTCTCTGAGAGAGCCTGGGTTCCAGGGCCTTGGTGGGAGTGCACAGGGGACGTTCCCAGGGACAGTAAAGGGAAACCTTAAAAAAACATTTTGGAACCAAGTAACCAATTTATAGCCTCAGAGAGGGGTCCATTCTAATTCTAGTGTACACATTCCAGCCTTGTTAGGGAGTACTTGACTTTTACTGACAGAGCCCAACTAATGGCCACAGATGCCCCAAAACAATTAAAGATGTATCTTCAGGTATTCCGTGGCTTAACTCGTTATTATTCACATTGAAGGTGGCCACTACTGGAGTCCTCTTTATGAAGACGATTGCTCCCCGTCCTACCTGCTTCCTCCTTGTAGTATTTTATTTTAAACAGATTTCTTGATGGCCTTAATCTTACTGGGAGCATTACATAAACAAGCCGGAGTCTGAGGCCTGTGGACAGTGAGTGATGTCCTCGGATCATCCCAGTGTGGGAAGCCCCCACAGCCATGAGGGATGCTTTTTGGTTTTTGTGTTTTGTTAGAAATACTATTGGCATGATTCTTAAAGTGGTGAATTTTAATGGAGCAAAAAAACTTCACCGGAAAATAAGTAATTTTTCTCCCCCCACCCCCCTAAAAAAGTTAAGGTTTCTGAGACGTTTGGAATTTCTCTTCTGTTACTGTGGTATTAGATGATTAAATTTCACATTTTCAGTTTGCTAGGAGACAGGCATTGTATCTTATAGATACTAGCATGTAAGAACTCTTTATTCACTGTACTCCTGTATTTCTTAGAATTGTAATGCTTCCTTTCTGAAGCCTTAATTATTCAGGGGTAACATGATTACTTTGACCAAGCTCAGGAAATATGAAACGGGTCAGAAATATCAAGCTAGGTTTAAATATAGGTCGTTACTGGTTACATTACATTAGGGTAACATTCTTGAAAAATTGACATTTGCCTCTGTTCTTGCTGCTGCCTGTTTTGCTTCTTTCAACTTCCCAGAGCACAGGAGTGGTTAAGTCCAGGAGGCTCAGGACATCCAGTTTAGAGTCCGAGATCCTGTTAAAACTGGTAATCCAGGTGAACAGTGGCCTCGGGGGCTCACTTTAAATGATTCACTAATTTTCTATCCCAGATAATTTTGGCTTTATTGTAGCTGTTTTGCTAATACATCTTTGAGTAAAAGAAAAATCCATCTTAGATTACAATGCAATTATTTTGGGAGTTCTTAAGTTTAATATTAGATGATTAGGGTCCTTAAAAAATGTGATAGATATTGATGAGAATTTTGCTCAAGAATTCATGAATTTGAAATTGAAAGCTTTGCAGTATTAATGAGAAAAATTTTGTTGGTATCTGGTTTTGAATAGTTTAGGGATTGGAGATTGAGATGACTGGTTAAAATTTAATGGATTTTGGGGGGGCCTCTCCTTTATATTATGATACCTCAGGCTCCCTATGTAATTTTTCTGTCTTAATTCAAGGTAGAGTTCTTTGTAGTGGTGGGGTTTAGAGGCGGTATATATTTTCCATGTGGCTCAGTCGGCTCTCTATATCATGATGTTACTGAAGCCAGGACCAAATCCTCAGAGTCAGTTATATCAATAAATATTCTATTAGGACTTTACAGACTGACTCACATCTCAGCCAGCTCATCCTGTAAATGAATGTAGCCCACTGTCACACTGGAAAAATAAAGCAAATGTCTGTGTTCTGTGAAGGTGACTTTGATTGACTGTTCACACTACAAATGGCAGGATTTTTGATGTTAGTTTTTTAAAATAACTCAAGTTGGTCAGTAAAGAATTTGCTGAGATAGGGAAGAGGAAGATGTATTTACAGAGGTGGTTTTATGTAGAATTAGGTAAATTTTTTTGTTTTAAAAATCTCAGTTATTTAAGATTTTGTTTCCGTGCGTAAACAGTATTTTGGTAAACCTTGGTTTACCTTTTATTTTTCTTTGTTAACAGATCATTTTTCTAACTCAAAAAAGTATATGTGCTTACAGTGGACTACTGAGCGCCTGCAAGAAGGAATGAAGTTGTGAGGCATGCGATTAGGTGAATGAACTTTGAGAACAGTATGTTGAATGAAATGTCAGAAACGAAAAGACAAATGTTATCGTGCTTGCTCATATGGACTAACTGTAATATACAAACTCAGAGAATTGAAGTCAAGAGCATGGCTTATCAGGTTGGGGCCTACTGTAAAGGGTCCTAGGTTGTAAGCTCCTGTAGCAGTCACATGTGTTCTGGAGTTGAAACTGTTCTTTCTAAATTCTGAGATACCAAGCTATATATAACTTAGTCGTTCCCTGAAACTTCGAGTATTTGTGTGACACCTGAGACTCAGAGTTAGAGCTCTAAAGCTATGAAAGTCAGCAGTACCCCATACAGAAACTGTTGAAAAAGCTGAAGAATTGATCAGACTTCCACTAGAGATATGAATGAAGCTGATCTGGATAGGACTAAGGTAAATCAGAATACAGGGTAAAGGATGATATGGTCCATATTTTAAAACTTCAACTTCTGTGTGAAACCATAGAGAGAGATGTTTATTTGGCACAAAATTTATATTTTAGGTAGCACATTAACTAATTTAGTTTGTATGGTGAGTTTATTTGAACACCATAATTACATGGAATCTTGAATAAGGTGTGAGATCTTGTTGGTTTGTACAGGTCAGTGTACATCCAGAGTAAATTCGGCAGAGAATGAAAAAAGTATTTGCAAAGTCCCCTTGGGGGACTGGGGAGAAAGGAGGAAATATTAAACTTTTGAACAGAAAGTTAAAGATTCCTGATGTTCTTGCAAGCAAGAGGATGATTATTTCAATAGGCTGAACCCTTAATTTGGACTTTGCCCCTATGAAATTTATTCCTGCAAAGGAAAAGCTAAGCCTATTTATAATTAAAAGCCTAAGAGTCACTCTCAGAAAATCTCTTTTATTGCTCAGATGTGGCCTTCCTCTTGAAGCCAACTCAGCAGGTGAACTCATTACCCTCCCCCCTAGACGGGACATGATTCCCAGGGGAGTAAATCTCCCTGGCAACGTGGGATAGGGATCCTGGGGATGAGCCAGGACCTGGCATCATGGGGTTGAGAAAGTCTTCTTGACCAAAAATGGGAAGAGAAAAATGAGACAAAAAGTTTAAGTGGCTAAGAGATTTCAAATAGAGTTGAAAGGTTATTTGGAGGTTATTCTTATATACTATATAGATATCTCTTTTAGTTTATAGTATATTGGAGTGACTGGAGTGAAGTACCTGAAACTGTTGAACTGTATTCCAGTAGCCTTGATTCTTAAAGATGATTGTACAACTATATAGCTTTTACAGTGTGACTCTGTGATTGTAAAAACCTTGTGTCTGATGCTCCTTTTATCAAGGGTATGGACAGATGATAAAAAAAATAAGAACAATAAATAAATAAATAACAGGAATAAGGGGCAAAATAAAATTGGGTAGATTGAAATCCTGGTGGTCAATGAGAGGGAGGGATAAGAGGTATGGTATGTATAAGTTTTTTCTATTTTCTTTTTATTTCTTTTTCTGGAGTGATGCAGATGTTCTAAAAATGATCATGGTGATGAATACACATGTGAGCCATTGATTCTACACTTTGGCTGGAACATATATGTGTGAAGTTATCTCAGTAAAAATATTTAAAAAATTGTAAGTGCTAAAAAGTTACTACAAAAAATTAGAACATATATATAAATGATTAAAAGGAAAAATCCCCTATAATTCCATTACCTAAGCAGTGTTGAACTTCAGATGTCTATCATTCTAGACCTTTCTATCCTATGTGTCTTTTTCAAAAGAAAAAATGTATTCATATGATATGTACTCTTTAATTACTAGCTTTTTTCCTGTAACAGTACAACATAAATGATCCCTCTGGTCACGTCATTAAATATTCTTCATCTTTTTAAATGACTTTTTTTTTTCCCTTGGGCAGGCACTAGCTATCAAACCTAGGTCTCCCGCATGGCAGGCGAGAACTCTGCCTACCGAGCCACTGTGGCCTGCCTTAAATGACTTTTTAATAGTCCTTAGTGAAATGCACTATCATTTATTTAATAATCCTCTATGATTGGAATTTAGGTTTCTTCTAATTTTTGCTACGGTAGCATTTATAACTACTTTTTTTTTTTTGCCTCTTTGATTATTTCCTTAGAATAAATTCCTTGGATCAAAATACTTTGTTAAAGGATTCACACAGTATTAAGGCCTTTGAAACATATCTCCAGATAGCATTCTGGAAGGACTCTACCAATTTTCAGGTTCTGACTTACCTAGTTGGCTTTATATTTGCATTAAAATATGAAATTTTTATTTAGTTGCAGAATGAGGAAGAGCCAGGAGAACCTGAACAGGTTGGCAGTGATGCACCTCCACCCTACAGCAGCATCTCTGCTGAGAACAACATCTCTGCCGAGAGTGCAGGTAAGTAACAGAGAGATGATTACTCAAGTCCTTACATGGGCAGGCACCGGAATCGAACCCGGGTCCTTGGGCATGGCAGGCAAGCGTTCTTGCCTGCTGAGCCACCGTGGCCCACCCTACTCAAGTCCTTAAATGCACTTACCCGTAGACTTTTTTTTCCCCCTTGCATAGTCCGGGAATCGAACCTGGGTCTCCTGCATGAAAGACGAGCATTCTACCAATGAACCACCCATAGACTTTTTTTCCCCCTATTATTTACTTATTTTTAATCCATATGTTATACTCGTCTGTCGATAAGGTAGATAAAAGGAGCATCAGACACAAGGTTTTCACAACCACATGGTCACATTGCGAAAACTATATCATTATATAATCATCTTCAAGAAACATGGCTACTGGAGGACAGCTTTACGTTTTCAGGCAGTTCCCTCCAGCTTCTCCTTTGCACCTTAACTAAAGAGGTGATATCTATTTAATGTGTAAGAATAACCTCCAGGATAACCTCTCTACTCTGTTTGGAATATCTCAGCCATTGACACTTTATTTTGTCTCATTTTGCTCTTCCCCCTTTTGGTCGAGATGGCTTTCTCAATCCCTTGATGTTGTGTCCCAGCTCATTCTAGGATTTCTGTCCCACGTTGCCAGGAAGGTCCATACCCCTGGGAGTCATGTCCCACGTAGAGGGGGGAGGGCTGTGAGTTTGCTCATTTTGTTGGCTGAGAGAGAGAGGCCACATCTGAGCAACAGAAGAGATTCTCTTGGGGGTGACTTTTATTCCAAGGAGGCTTAGCCTATCCTTTGTGGGATTAAGTTTTTTATGAACAAACCCCAAGATTGGGGGCCTACCCTATTTCTTTGGTTTTCCTCACTACTTGTGAGAATATCAAGAATTCTCCACTTGGGGAAGTTAGATTTTCCTCCTTTCTCACCATTCCCCCAAGGGGACTTTGCAAATACTCTTTTGTTCACTGTTTAAATCACTCTGGGATTTATCGGAACATCACTCTGGACAAATCTACAAAATCTCATGCCCTGCTCAAAGTTCCAAGTATTATGGTGTTCAATTAAGCTGTCCACATAAGTTATATTAGGAAATGCACTAGTCAAAGTATAAATTTTGAACCAAATAAACATTTTTTGTTTTAGTTTCACACATAAGTTAAGTTTTAAAATATTAATTACCATCTATTTTCAACTCCCTGTATTATTGACATTCCTTTGTTCTTCCTCATGCAAAACATTTTTAAATTTGTACATTTAGTCACTATCATTATACACTCTAGGCATTCCTAGATTATACCATCTCAATCTTTATTGTATACAATCTCAGTCTGTATCTTTCCTTCTAATTTCATTTGTGCCCCCAGGCCTCCTCCCTCTATCATTCTCACATTCAGCTTTATTCAGTGTTCTAACATTATTGTATTACAGTTAGATAGTATTGTGCTATCCATTTGTGAATTTTTTTTATTTTTAATACATGGGCAGGCACCGGGAATCGAACCCGGGTCCTCTGGCATGGCAGGCAAGCATTCTTGCCTGCTGAGCCACTGTGGCCTGCCCTGTGAATTTTTACAATCAGTCCTGTTGCACAATCTGTATCCCTTCAGTTCCAGTTACCCAATATCTACCCTATTTCTATCTCCTGATGACCTCTGTTCTTAACTGAATTTATCCAAGTTCATTCCTTAATTTTAGTTTATATCAGTGAGGCCATACAGTATTTGTCCTTTTGTTTCTTGCTAATCTCACTCAGCATAATGTCCTTAAGGTCCATCCATGTTGGACCTTAACTTTATTCTGTCTTACAGCTGCATAATATTCCATTGTGTGTATATACCACAACTTGTTTAGCCACTCTTGTGTTGATGGACATTTGGGCTGTTTCCATCTCTTGGCAGTTGTAAATAAAGCTGCTATAAACATGGGTGTGCAAATGTCCGTTTGTATCTTTGCCCTCATGTCCTCTGAGTAGACACCTAGCAATGGTATTGCTGGGTCATATGACAGTTCTATACTTAGCTTCCTGAGGAACCACCAAACCCTTCCACAGCAGTTGTACCATTTGACATTCCCACCAGCAGTGGATAAGTATGCGTCTTTCTCCACATCCTCTCCAGCACTTGTTTTTTGTTTTATTGATAATGGCCATCCTGGTGGGTGTGAGATAATATCTCATTGTGGTTTTGATTTGCATTTCCCTAATAGCCAGGGAAGTTGAGCATCTTTTCATGTGCCTTTTGGCTGTTCGTATTTCATCTTCTGAGAAGTGTCTATTCAAGTCTTTTGCCCATTTTGGATTGTCTGTCTTTTTGTTGTTGATTTGAACAATCTGTTTATATATTCTGGATACTAGACCTTTATCTGATATATCATTTCCAAATATTGTCATTCCTTGCATAGGCTGTCTTTTTACTTTCTTGACCAAGTTCTTTGATGTACAAAAGTGTGTAATTTTGAGAAGTTCCCATTTCTTTCTTTCTTTCTTCAATCCTCCTGCTTTACTTTTTTCTTTCTTTCTTTCTTTATATATTTATACTTTATATATAAAAAAAATAAATATGTATTTATTCTTTATATATAAAATTAATAATAATTTCTTTCTTTCCTAGACCAAAGGTCTAGGAAACTGCCTCCTATTATAAGACTTATAAGATAGTTCCCTACATTTTCTTCTAACAGTTTTGTTGTCTCAGATCTAATGTTTAGGTCTTTGATCCATTTTGACTTGATTTTTGTATAGAGTGTGAGATATGGATCTTCTTTCATTCTTTTGCATGTGAATATCCAGTTCTCTAGGCACCATTTATTGAAGAGACTATTCTGTCTATCCTAGGTGAGTTGGCTTGACTGCCTTATCAAAGATCAGTTGTCCATAGATGAGACGGTCTATATCTGAACATTCTACTCAATTCCATTGGCCAGTGTATCTATCTTTATGCCAGTACCGTGCTGTTTTGACCACTGTAGCTTCGTAATATGCCTTAAAGTCAGGTAACTTGAGACCTCCAACTTCGTTTTTCTTTCTCAGAATACTTTTAACTATTCGGGGCACCCTTCCCTTCCAGATAAATTTGTTTATTGGTTTTTCTATTTCGGAAAAGTAAGTTTTGGGGATTTTAATTGGTATTGCATTGAATCTGTAAATCAATTTAGGTAGAATTGACATCTAATCTATATTTAGATGTTCATGTTCCAATCCATGAACATGGTTTGCCCTTCCATCTATTTAGGTCTTCTGTGATTTCTTTTAACAATTTCTTATAGTTTTCTTTGTATAGGTCTTTTGTCTCTTTAGTTAAATTTTATTCCTAAATATTTTATTCTTTTGGTTGCAGTTGTAAATGGAATTTTTTTCATGATTTCCCCTCAGATTTGTTCATTACTAGGGTATAGAAACACTACAGATTTTTGAGTGTTGGTCATGTAACCTGCCACTTTGCTGTACTCATTTATTAGCTCTAGTAGTTTTGCTGTGGATTTTTCGGGGTTTTTGACATATAGTATCATATCATCTGCAAGCAGTGAGAGTTTTACTTCTTCCTTTCCAATTTTGATTCCTGGTATTTATTTTCTTGTCTTATTGCTCTAGCTAGAACTTCCAACACAATGTTGAATAAAAATGGTGATAGTGGACATCCTTGTCTTGTTCCTGATCTTAGGGGGAATGTTTTCAGTTTTTCCCCATTGAGGATGATGTTAGCTGTGGGTTTTTCATATATTCCCTTTATCATGTTCAGGAAGTTCCCTTCTATTCCTGTCCTTTGAAGTGTTTTCAACAGGAAAGGATGTTGAATTTTGTCAGATGCCTTTTCTGCATCAATCGAGATGATCATGTGGTTTTTCTGCTTTGATTTGTTGATATGGTTGGTGTATTACATTAATTGATTTTCTTATGTTGAACCATCCTTGTATATCTGGGATGACTCCTACTTGGTCATGGTATATAATTCTTTTAATATGCTGCAGGACTACCCATAGACTTTTATAGCAAATATTTATTGGTTTTTGCCTTTGTTTCAGTTATCCTTAAGACATCTTTGGCCTTCTTTTTTGTTTATTTGTAACCCCATTTGAAGAAAACTCATGATGCTGTTCTAAGAAACAGATTAAACCTCATTTCAATTGTGGATTTTTATGAAGGTGAATTTTATCCCAACAGACTCTTAATGTAAAGGAAGTAAAAATTCAGGAACCGTGCATCACTTGATTTTTGTTCTTTTTGTAGTCTCTTCTTCATTCACTGTTTAAACTCTATGTGATTCTGTAGTATATTAGATCTCTTTTATACCAGTAAGTTCTTAGTGAAAAAAAAACTAATGGTCTCCCAACTCTTTCAGCCTGTTTCTCATTGCTTAAATTACACTTGACCCATTTTGACTTTTAGGCTTCTTGTCTTATACCTGATTATATCCTTGCTTTTCATGTGTTTGTGTGGAAGGGATGAGGAAAAAGAAAAAAATGTCATTGGTTAAGGATTTTGGTAACTGGAATTCCTCTTAACCAGTTCTGGTATAGTTCCTAAAAGTTGACCAGTTGTGATGGACCCTCTTCCATATTCTTTGAAACAGGGTTGTGGCCAGGTGCAAAAACATGACTCATGTGCCACTGCTGAACCCAGTTTTCTCCCAGGGTAGATATGTAGACTGGAGACAGCATTCATCCTGTGAAGCCCAGTCACAGTCTCAGTCTCCTTTTCAACACAGTTCTTGGGGCTGTTAGTTTTAGTTGGTGTGCGATTAAATCTGTGGATAATCTCTGTGGCCCTGAGGCTGCCATTATAAATTGAAACAAACTGGTCAGTTTCCCACCTCCACTCAACTTTTGAATCTTGCTTTCTTTGTATTAGTAAGATTCTTTTATTTGTAAGAGGCTGAAAGGAACCTTCATTAGAAGGTATTTTTTTCCTGAATATCTGAGTTTCTTCCTACATTAATTGTAAAAAAAAAAAAAAAAAGCTTAACCATTTTAGATAGAAATCTTTTTCAAGCACATCTTAAACACTTTTCTGCCTTGTTCACTAACACCACTAACATCTCATATTTTTTGTTTAATTTTTTTCCTTATGGCTTGGGGATTATAGTCAGAAACATTCACTGATAGGTATTATGTTCTGTAATACAGTGATGCCTTTATTCATTGAGATTTGTAGAATGGTGGTTCAGCAGGCAGAATTCTCGCCTGCCATGCCAGAGACCCGATTCCCGGTGCCTGCCCATGCTTAAAAAAATTTGTAGAAAAACTCAAAAATGGACAGCACAATACTACCTAATTGCAAGGTAATTATGTTAAAACACTGAATAAAGCTGCATCTGAGCTATAGTTTTTTTTGTTTGTTTGTTCTGTTTTTTTATATATATTTTTTGTATTTTGTATTTTTATTTTTTTCTCTATATTATCATTTTATTTCTTTTTCTGTTATCTTCCTATTTCTTTTTCTAAATCGATGCAAATGTACTAAGAAATGACGATCATACATCTATGTGATGATATTAAGAATTACTGATTGCATATGTAGAATGGAATGATTTCTAAATGTTGTGTTAATTTTTTTTTAATTAATAAAAAAAAATTTGTAGAACTTTTTGATTCAAGAGTGTTAGGCATGGGGTTGTTAAGGATTCCACACGAGACAGCGAGTTAAAGATTAATAGATGGGGAATAGAAAGTGGGAAGAAGCAGAAGGGAGCCATCAATACAGAGGTCTGCGGAAGTTAGAAAAATGGCTCTGACATTTTGTTCTGGGAGCTGTATTTTAAAGGGCAAGTGACACCAGGAGGGGAGGGTGCCCATTAGGTGGTGTGCTGTCCCTTGATTGGATGGGGCTTGTTGACTTAGGGTATGATAGGTTGCTGAGGTATTCTCCTTTGATGTGCAGGTGCGTGTATCAAGCAGAGCGAGACACTGGCAGGGGAGGATGACGTCTGGCGGATGCAGTAGTAGTTAGTATGGCAGTTGGTTCATAACTGGGTCCTTGGACCTGCCAAGGACGCTGAGGAGGGGGCTGAGAGAGCTCTGCAGCAAAAGTTCTTTTGTCTTAGAATTCTTTTTCTGAAATCCAACAAAGAGTAGGTCCCTAATGGTGGTCAGTGAGTGGGAGGGGTAAGGGGTATGGGATGTATGAGTTTTTACTTTTTTCTTTGTTCTTCATTTTTATTTTTTCTTTGTTTTTGTTTTTAATTTTTCTTTCTTTTTATGGAGATGCAAATGTTCTAAAAATTATTATGGTGTTAAATGTACCACTATGTGATAATGTTGTGAGCCATTGATTGTATAATATGTTTGGACTATCTGTGTGTGAACACTTCTCAATAAAAATATTTAAAAAAATTGGAGTAAGTCCTGCATATTCCTCCCTTGCTTTCAGCATGAGGTAGTTCTATTTTCCTTCTTATTTTATATCTGTTAATCTGCTATGGGCCTGAATAGCGAATAACAAAGCTTCTTAAAATCAGGTATGAAATAAAAGTAAACCATTTCTGGAGTGGAGATTAAAGAACTCTCTCCTGAAGAAAGTCTTGGGGTTTTTGAGGCATTCCCTCTCAGAGATCTTAGGGGAAAAAAAGAAAACTTCCTGGGTCTCTGCTGAGCTGAGTTCCACCTAAGTGAGGTGTCAGGGAAATATGTTTTTAGAGATTGTAAATTACTCAGGAATGTTAATTTTTGATTATTTATAAACTGGGATTTTACTTTTTCTTTTTTTTTTTAATGAAGGAAACTTCTAAAATATCCTTTTCTCCCTTTGTTGCTTATCTTTTTAGATAAATGTCTGTGTGTCTGTTAGTCCATTTATGAGAAAAAGTGATTAGAATGGCACATACATGTTGAAGGGAAAAGCACAGATCATTATTTTGTATGCTCATTTTGCCTACGGTTCTTTTATTTTGTAGTGTATAGAAAGAAGAGTTTAGCAGATATTGGATCTTTTATATTTAGGATGGTACTAAACAAACTTGAAAAGCTTGTCATATTAAACTGCTCATGGATACTTAGGATTATGTGACCCATGCATGTTAATGGGTGCTGCTTTTGAAATGGGGAAATATAAATGTCTATGGTTTTCCTTAATTTAAGGTAGTAGAGTAGGTAACAGTTTTCTTCATGTATTCATAATTACTATGGTAGTGGATTAATTCAAGTTGTAGATTTGTAATTTGAAATTCAAATTGGGGGGGGGGATGCAAGGGTATTTCAGTGGTAGAATTCTTGCCTGCCATGTGGGAGACCTGAGTTTGATTCCTGGCCCATGCACTCCCCCCCCCACCAATTTTTTTTTTGAACAAATAGTACTGCATATATGGAAAAAGAATGAAATGTGACCCCTGTCATATAGCATACCAAAAAAAATTCAAATTGAATTTATATATTCTAATAGTTTATCTGTAGAATTCTCTTGGATTTTCTATATACACAGTCATGTCATCTGTGATTAATGAGTTTTGTGTTTTCCTTTCTAATCTTAATGCCGTATATTTCTTTTTCTTTCTATATTTCATCAAGTAGAGGCATCAGCTAGAGATCATTTTGATAAGTGATAGTGAACATCTTTATCTCATTCTCTAATCTCAGAGGAGAAAGCTTTTAATAATTTACCATTAACCATGTTGTTTACTGTAGGTTTTTCAGAAGGATTCATTATCAGATTAAGAAAGTTTTTTCTATTCCTAATTTACTAAGCTTTTTTTTGGTATGCTGTATGGTGGAGTCACATTTCATTATTTTTCCATGTGAATATCCCGTTATTGCAGTCCCTTTTTTTGAATGTTTTTTGTTTGTTTTATTGGTTTGTTTTGCTTGTTTGTTTTTTTGGGACGTGCATAGACTGGGAATCGAACTCGGTACATGGCAAGCGAGAATTCTACCACTGAACTACCCTTGCAACCCCATTACTAAGCTCTTACTTTTAGTGGGTGTTGAATTTATCATATGCTTTTCTTTCTGTGTCAAGATGTTAGAATTTTATCTTTTTTCTATTTATGAGGCAAATTATATTAATTGATAATTTCTATAATATATCACAGTAAAAACTGTTGGAAGTTAACCATATTTAACCAAAAAGGAAAAAAAGAGAAGAATGTTCATCTTGGTGGACCATAAGAATTGTTTTCAAAATTCCTTTTATTTTCAAAACGTGTGTAAAAAGTTGATACATTTAAAAATAGATCTTTTCTAACAATATATTTGAATCCGTTATGAAAGATATCAGTGAAAATGAAGATGCAAATGTTAAAGAGGAAATAAAAGATTTGATACAGATAAGTAATGATTCTGTAACTAAATCAGTTACCATAGGCATGTCAGAGAAAATAATACATTGTAAGATAATGTGCAAAAACCAAAGTACAATAAAAACCTGTGAGAATGAATTTTAACCTTAGTTTTGTTGTTTTTTTTAAATCAATTTTCCTTACTATAAATGAGGCAGCTATGCTACACATTTACATACACATAAAGGCTATTTAGCGTCTTAAATGGTCTCCTTATAATAGTATTAATGTTAAATACCTTTGGAGAACACAACACATGACACTTGAAAAAAGTGTTTTAAAAGTAATTGGAAGAGGGGCAGTGCAACATGGCTCTGGCAGAATTCTGCCATGTCGGAGACCCGGGTTCGATTACCTAGAGCCTGCCCATGCCAAAAAAAAAAGTAATTGGAAGGGAAGGATGCAGAGCAAGTCTGGAATTTAAATAATTAAGAATTGGTTAAATTTAAAAACCATTCCCAGTCTCTTATATTTGTCTTTAAACATCTTCTGATTCAGTTATTCTTTATTCCTCTTAGGGAAATGACTGGTTTGTGTTTGCCAGAGTTAGTAGAAATCCTTTTACCCCTCAGTTCAGCTAATCATTAGATAATTGTGACTTCATTTTTATTCTGCAGCGTATTTTGACTACAAAGATGATTCTGGGTTTCCAAAGCCCCCATCTTACAATGTAGCTACAACACTGCCCAGTTATGATGAAGCCGAGAGAACCAAGGCTGAAGCTACTATCCCGTTGGTTCCTGGAAGAGTAAGTACAATTTGCCATGTTAGTTGATGGCTGATTTATGGGAATTAAGTTATTTTCATTATCCGGTTTTGATTTATTATTTATGATTGCATTGATTAGTAACAGTACAGCTAATTTTAAGAAGCAAGTACATTTTCTTTTGGGATTGTAAACTCTTTTGTGTATCTGAAAATAATAAGGTTGAAGAGGTACAAATGACCAGAAAACATCACAGGAAAGCCAGTTCATTTTCTCTGTAACTCTACTGCTACTTCATTTTCACAAACCTCAAGGGATGGTTGAAATGTCTTTGAGTAGGAACTGATTTAGGAAATAACTGCCTTTACCTTGGTTTTGCACTCTTAATATTTTAGTGTTAAGATAGATCTTTGTAGAGAGGAGTAAAATAAATGCACCTTCATAGAATTAAAAATCATTTAGATGAATCCATTGTTAGCAGCAGTCCAGATCACTCCATCTGTGAGGGCATGGTAAATTCAGGTCCCATCTGGCCTGATACTGATCCATAGGGATGCCGTTAGGGTGTGATGTAAGCCAGCTAGAGGTTTTTGGACACTCTTGGTTCTTGGTGTCAGACCTACCTGTGATGCAGATGTAGCTTCATAAATATTCATCTGGATTTGAAGTTGATACAGGTAAGGCCTTAGGCCATATGTTGGGAGAATGGGAAGCAGAATCCAGGCCCCAGGAATGTGAGGAGATAAGAGCTCCAAGTTCTACTCTTAGCAAGAAACTAGAGTAAAGGTTAAAACTAGACCAGAGCTCAATTAGATGGTCTGTGCAGTGCGATGACATAGGCCTCTGAGGGTCCCCTGATTAGGATGATGGACAGTTCATGGTGCACACCTTTTACTTGGGTGAAGCTTCTAAAACCACTGCCTGTCAGCCGTTATGGTTTATGAGCCATTCTAGACTGATCTCGTAGAGTGAAATGCGTTTGGTTCTTGTAGTTCTTACTACAAGAACTTGTTGGTTCTTAGCCCCTTACACTGAGGGGCTAAGAAATCTCTCTCATGGAGCTTATTGTCTAAGGGCAAAACCATAATATAACTGCATGTTTGGAAAGCAGGCAAGATATGATTTGTAAGGTGTTTGGGTGCTTTTATATATTATTTCCAATCTTTATAATAAGCTCCAAAAGTAGAGCTTATTGTAGGCAACATTGAGGTTTAAAGAGATTGTCATTTGTCCATAGTCATGTAGCTAATAAGTAGCAGAAGTGAAAGGCAAACCCAGATCTCTGAGACTATGAAGTCCTTATGTGTTTCACTGTGCCCAGTAGACCTACTGGAATAAATGGTAAATGTTGTGTGGGAATAGACCACTATGGAGATTGTCTCTCATCAACAGCAGAACTCTTCAGAATGTTTTCACTTGGCAAGTACATAATGACGCGCCTCCTAAGGGATTCTATTATTCAACAAACATGTATAGAACATCTTTTTTATAAAAGATGCTGTATATTTTGCAGTGGAAAGGTAGAGAGCTTTGTATAAGGCAGTCTTCCTGCCATGTAGGAGCTTAAAATCTAGCTGGGTATAAGAGCTTCACAAATAATCATATCTGAGCATTGAAAGAGAAGTGGGCCTTAAGAACTGCAGCTTTTTACTGGGTCATCATGGAGAAAATGGGGTTTACAGTGAACTCTTGAATTTTGATGGATTAAGATAAGACCAATACAGAGGGAAAAGCCCAGAAAACAGGTTATAAATTCAGCCAGGTGCAAGTTAGTAGAAGTAGTAATCGATTTTGCTTGAGCTAAGAGTTTGTGAAGGGAGCCAAAGGAAGATGTGACTAGAACTGTAGGTATTAAAAGCCTCAGAATGCAGGTCAGGCAAGAGTCCTTCAAAGTTTTGAGCAGGGCATGATAATAAGACTACTATGATATTTTAGGAACATTAACCTGGCAGCAGTTTGTAGGAGGAATTAGAGGGATAGAGATCCCAAAGACAGAAAGAAAAGTTAAAAGGCATTTGCAGTGTTATTAGCAGTTCAGTGGGTTTGGGGAGTAGATCTTTGAGAGGTTAATGCAGAAAAAAAAAACACCAGAATTATTTCCTAGGTTGGCAAGGCCTCATTTATCCTGCTTACATGAAGCCAGAATGCTAGTCATCTAATATTTAAAAAAATTAATTACAAAAGCAAACACATTTTTGTAAACATCTCAAAACAGTAGGGGAAGTAAGTTAGAAATGAAAGATGTCTCTGATATTTCCCTTTCTCTAGTTAACACTCTCGGGAGAACCACTGTCAACAGCTTGATATGGATTTTCCCAGTCCCTTTTCTGTATAGGGCAAGTTTGGTGGTCCCTGAAATAATAGTTTCCTTTTGAGGAACACTCATAAGACTATATACAAATCTGTCACTTTTATTTTTGAATGTATATACAGTTATTTGTCAAGCTCTCAACACTTATCTTTATCAGTTGAAAAGGTAGTTTCCATATGTTGGTCAGGATCATGTTCTTCCCAGACTTGGAATATTATGTTTTCCAGCTAGGATGGAAGCTATCCTATCTGCCAATAAGATTGAAGGTGAGATTATCTCAGTTCTGTATGCTGATACCACAAACGCCTGCGGAGTTAAGCATTGAGCAGCCCTGTAGACTTTTCATGTGTGCATGTGCGATCCTCTTTTTTTTTTTTTACATGGGCAGTCACCGGGAATCGAACCCGGGTCCTCGGGCATGGCAGGAAAGCACTCTTACCTGCTGAGCCACCGTGGCCCGCCCGTGCTATCCTTTTTTTCTCACTGTGTCACCCTCATCATTTTCTTGAGCTAGTTAATTTTATCTCTTTAATACAGGTACAGATTTACAAATATTCTAAAATTTAAGCGAAATGTATAAGTAAATTTTCTCTTTTTTCTTTTCTTTAGAGATTTAAAAAAAAGAAGAGTGAATTCTTGCCTGCCATACCAGAGACCTGGGTTCGATTCCTGGTGCCTGCCCATGCAAAAAAAAAAAGAAAGAAAAGGAAGCATGAATAGTCCTTTGTGACTTTTTTCATTATTGAAGTCCATTTAAAAATTAGGGGTTAAAAAATGAAAATCTTTCATTTAGAAAAAATATGGAGCTAGATGAAAGATTTGTTTCTTCTCTAATATGTTTTCCTTATAAGACCAAATGAAACTTTTATCACATACTGAGCCTTAATGCTTATAGTTTTAAATCGAGCTGAAGCAGTAACTTTTCTTATTGATACTTTTTCGTTTTTCTTTTTTTTTTTTTTTTTTGCATGGGCAGGCACTGGGAAATGAACCCGGGTCTCTGGCATGGCAGGTGAGAACTCTGCCTGCTGAGCCACTGTGGCCCACCCTCATTGATACTTCTTATTTTTGTGCAATCAAATATCAACCAGTTTTTTGTTTTTTTGGCATTTTTAAAAAGGGGAATTTAATAAGTTGCAAGTTTACAGTTCTAAGGCCTTGAAAATGTCCCAATTAAAGCAAGTCTATAAAAATGTCCAAATTAAGGCACCAACAAGAGGTTACCCTCACCCAAGAAAGGCCAGTGAAGTTCAGGGTTTCTCTCTCAACTGGAAAGGCACATGGCGAACGCAGCAATGCCTGCTAGCTTTCTCTCCAGGCTTCTTGTTTCATGAAGCTCTCCCGAGGGTGTTTTCCTTCTTCATCTCCAAAGGTCCCTGTCAACCAATTTTTACGTGCATTTGTGTGTGTGTTTATGTGTGTTTATAGTCTCATCACGTGTGGATTCCATAAGCACTGCCACATTAAGATACAGAACTGTTCCATCGCCACGAAGGAACCGCCCTCATGGCATCCTCTCTTCCCACCATCCCTAAAGCCCTGCAACCATGAATCTGTTTACCATCTCTTTAATTTTGCCTTCTAGAGAATGTTATATAAATGGAATCATAAAGTGTAGAACCTTTTTCTTGTGTGTGTGATAACATAGATACAATATAATATCCATTTTTTACAACCTTTAAGCATATAGTTCATTGGCATTAAATACATTCACAATCTTGTGGTACAATCACCACCATCCATTACCAAGACCTTTTCATCACTCCAAGCAGAAACTCTCTACCGATTAAGCATTGATTCCCCCATTTCCTTCTCAACTGCCACCCTTGTAACTGTTATCTACTTTCTATCTCTGTAATTTTTCAATTTATAGTTATTTCATTTGAGTGGAATCATATATCTGTCCTTTTGTGTCTGTCTTACTTAACGTAGTGCCTTTAACGTTCATCCATGTTATAGCATGTATCAGAACTTAGCTGAATAATAGTTCTCTGTGTGTGTGTGTGTGTGTGTGTGTGTGTGTGTGTATACCATATTTTGTTTTTCCATTTATCTGTTGATAGACACTTGGATTGCTTCTGTCTTTTGGCTGTTGTGAATACTTCTGGTTTAAATGCTGAAACAAATATCTGTTTGAGTTCCTGCTTTTACTTTTGGTTATATACCTAGAACTATATTGCCAGGTCACATAGTAATTTAAGTTTAACTTTGAGGAAGTGCCAATCTGTTTTCCACAGTGACTTCATCATTTTACATTACTACCAACAATGTATGAAAACTCCTATTTCTTTGCATCCTTGCCAACACTTGTTATTATTATTATTTTTTAAATATTAGCCATTCTAATGGGTATGAAGTGGTATCTCATTGTGGTTTTGATTTGCCTTTCCCTAATGGCCATAATGTCGCATCTTTTCATGTGCTTATTGGCCATTTATGTAGCAACTTTGGAGAAATGTCTATTTGGGTGGTTTGTCTTTTTGTTGTTGAGTTGCAGTAACACTTAGGTTTGCCTGTTTCTTTATTTTTTCTCCAGTAATTAGTTACGAATTTTCCTATTTTTGTTTTCATTTAGGATGAGGATTTTGTGGGCCGGGATGATTTTGATGATGCTGACCAGCTGCGGATAGGAAATGATGGGATTTTCATGTTAACTTTTTTTAGTAAGTATACACACGTAACAGAGCCACTTCCCACAGCCTAGAGTGTTTTGGATGATTGGTAAATCTGACTAAATTAAAATAGCTATTTGAGCCAAATATGTACTATTGGAGCTTAGTACATATTTATCTTGCTATCATCTCTCTTCATCTTCTATTTCTGTGAATATTTATAAAAGTTATAATTAAAGCTGTTGTAGTGGAAGCTGCATTTTTATGTGTTTGAAGCCTCATCTTCCAGGTCTGTAAGTCCCCTTATTATTGCACCTATTTATACCTAACTTGTAGAAAAGAAATTAAATGGTGTTTCTGAATTTTGTTCTGCAAGCTAGTGTTTTCTAACAGATTAAAGTCAATCTGATTTTTTCCCTTGATATTATTGTGCTTTTATTTTTCCATGTGCCTTATTTAGAATTGAGCAATTATTTCTTTTATTTGCTATATTAAAAACTTTTAGTGAAATTATGAAGCTATCAAAATTCATAGAAGCAGAGGATGAATGGCTTTGAATATCAGATTATGTAGGGGCACTTATTAAATGTTCAAGGCATTTATTTATCTTATTTATTGACATGTTACACACAGTAAAGGGCACATATCCTAAATATAAAATTTGGTGAATGCTAAGACATTTTTGAAAGAGTGAATAGGAGCAGACTTAATGATGTGACCTCAGTATCCAGAGGATATTTTCTTGCTTGTTTTTGGGGGAAGACTGGAGGATGATGTCTTGCATGAGGTGGTGTGAAGGTTGTAGAGGGTGAGTAGTCATTTATCCATGGGAAACCCATTTAAGCAGAGGCAAGCGTAAAGAGCCTTCTTCCTCCTTGGGTAATAAGACATGTTTGATATATTTTTTCCTCTCTACTTTTACAGTGGCATTCCTCTTCAACTGGATTGGATTTTTCCTGTCTTTTTGTCTGACCACCTCAGCTGCAGGAAGGTATGGGGCCATTTCAGGATTTGGTCTCTCACTAATTAAGTGGATCCTGATTGTCAGGGTAAGTTGTACAACAGAAAAGATTCAGTTTGCAGAAAGACAATCATTAGAATGATTTTGACTTTTTTAAAAATTTGCATAATTGCATTTTTTATGTTATCTCAACATTTTGAATGATTTTAGATTTGTCTTTGCTCTGGTTTCTTGGTGCAGTTGCACCAAAATCAGTTGCAGTTGGATTATTTGATTCATGCACACAAGTTCTGTAGTCAAATCTGGTGAATATTGATGGTCTAAGAACATCTTCCCTACAAGTTTTTACACTCTCTGTTTTTAAAGCTAATTGTATGATAATTTATATGTTTGTTCTAAAATTAGTTGTCTTATAATCAAAGGAAGGATATCACTTCTTTAGTATTCCATCAGAAGCAGGTATTCCTTTCACTAATTCAATTTAAGTTTTAGTGTAGATGTCTTCCTCTCTCCTTCCCTCCCTCTCTTCTTTCTTCCTCTATTCTCCCTCTATTCCTTGTTCTCTTTCTCCCTCTCTTCTGAATTAGTTATCAGTAGCATCAGTGGTTATGCCAGAATGTTTGGGGAGGTAAAACTGTAACAACTACTACTTCACCAGAGGGCCTTACCACTGAAGTAAATTAGAGATGTCTGCAGTGATTTGGGAGTTATCACTTAGTCAAAGTTAGATGAAATAATTTAAAGTTGTAAAGAGCTAGTCCTTTAAGTGTCCTCTGTTTTCAAATAAGCATATTTGTAGCTTTATAAACAAAGCTAATTTATTTATTATAAATGGGTATTAACTGATTAGTGGGTGTTGATTGACCTTTAGAATATTCAAAATAGTTCCATTTCATTTATTATAAAGCAATTATTAACTTTTTTAGGGTTTCAGATTCCTTTGAGAATCTGGTGAAAGTTATAGGGAAAGTTTTTTCCCCAGACAGAAGCACGTATATACTCATCTAAAACATGAATTTTAGATTAGGAGCCAAGCCCTAAAGAGATTTTTCAGTCTTTCTCTAAATCTTAATTTTTATTTTATTAAGAAATAGTATACTGGGGTAAGGGGTATGGTATGTATAATCTTTTTTTTTCTCTGTTATCGTTTTATTTCTTTTTCTGTTGTCTTTTTATTTCTTTTTCTAAATCGATGCAAATGTTCTAAGAAATGATGAATATGCAACTATGTGATGATATTAAGAATTACTGATTGTATATGTAGAATGGAATGATATCTTAATGTTTTGTTTGTTAATTTTTTAATTAATAAAAAAATTTAAAAAAAGTATACTATATTTTAATTCTGTATCTTAAACTCTTGAACACCAAAGTCTCTAGTAGAAAACAGAGAAAGTTAAATTACCAGTCTTTTTAAAAAAATTAAATGTTCTAACTAACTTGAATAAATTTTTAAACTGAATAAAGTGAATCAGTGTTGTATTTGTTAGGATGCTTTTGGCTGCAAGTAACAGAAAACCTAACTCAGATTGGTTTAGAAAACTGAAGAAAAGTTATTAGTTCCCATAACAAAGCCCTATGTGTAGGGTTGCTCTGGCATTAATTAAATCGGTGGTTTGGTAATTTCATCAGAGATGTCTGATATTTCTGCTTTCCCATCCTCAGCATGTTAGTATAACTCTCCCCTCCCTCAGGGTCAAAAAGTGCTATAGCAGATTCAGGCATCATCTGGAAACTCAGCAGTGCTGAATAGAAGATAAGGAATGATTCCTTTTCTTCCTTCTTTCTTAAAGAGCAAAGAAATCTGCACAGAAGCCCTTTTTTCCCCAATGACCAAAAGAACATTATATGTCAATTCCTAAACCAGTCACTGCCAAGGGAATGTGTTTATTGTGCTGTTTTAGTTTGTTAAAGCTGCTAGAAATGCAACATACCAGAAATGGGTTGGCTTTTATAAAGGGAATTTATTAAGTTATAAGTTTACAGTTCTGTGGCCATAAAAATATCTAAACTAAGGTATCCAGAGAAACATACCTTGACTTAAGAAAGGGCTGATGACATTTGGGTTTTTTCTATCAGCTGGGAAGGCACATGGCAATGTCTACTAGCTTTCTTTCCCAGCTTATCATTTCAGACAGCTTCCCTGGGGGTATTTCCTTTCTGCATCTCTAAAGGTTTCTCTCTGTGTCAGCTCTGAAGCTCTTTCCAAAATGGTTTTTTCTTATAGAACTCCGATAAGACACACCTTGAATGGGCATAGATGCATCTCCATGGAAACAACCTAATCAAAAGGTCCCACCCTAAACAATAGGTCTGCCTCCACACGATTGGATTAGAAAACAACACAACTTTTCTGGGGTATATAACAGTTTCATACCAGCACACATGGTGTACATGGTAAAACTTCTAAGGTCCCAGTGAGATGGGAGGCGTTAGGAACCAAAACAGGGCACATCGTAAGGAGGCAATGATAGTTTCCAAACATGAATTTTGGTACTGGGGAAGCAAAGTAAAACTATTATCAAAACAGATTTCTATATAAGGTTGAATATTATGTGGACCAACCCAAAAAAGTTAAAAAAAAAAAAATTTTTGTCTACTTTCAAAACATGGAGTCCATAAAGCTGAAAGCTGTATACTGTTTCAGTGGTCTTGTATTTTCTTTGCCCTCAAGTTAAATTGTGAAATTGTATCTTTAAGATGCTATAAAATGTTTTGCTTTGGGGGTTCAAGGGTAGTTCAGTGGTAGAATTCTTGCCTGCAACGTGGGAGACCGGGTTCGGTTCTCAGCCCATGCACCTCCCAAAAACAAACAGACAAACAAAAATTCAATAAATGTGTTTGTATTAATGGGATACTCACATGGAAAAAGAATGCAGTGTGACCCCTGTCATACAGCATACAAAAAAAATGTTTGCTTTATTTTTATAGTTTTCCACCTATTTCCCTGGATACTTTGATGGTCAGTACTGGCTCTGGTGGGTGTTCCTGGTATTAGGTAAGTGCTTTTAACGTGGAAAGGGGATAAAATATTATGTTAAATTTTAAAAGTAAAATTACTTTCAATAAACTCTCATTTTTCTTACTGCACAGTGATAAACTAACTCAGCAATAAGATTAATTTTAAAAAATGTTTCTTTCTTTGAACACTTCAACCAGATCTTATTGATTAGGCTCTTGTCATCATCAGATATCTTGTACATTATTAAAAAGTCTGTTAGCGATAGTAGTTTTTTTCCTAACCCACTCATACACATTTCTTGGGTCCCTTTTGTGTGGGACCTAATGATTAAATGACTGTATAATCGATGGATTTTTTTCCCCGTTGTGGCTTATTGCTGTAAAGGGTTCCTACAGGCATAATATAACTACTTGAATTAACTTGTAAGGGTCTATGACCCATCTTTCTTGAGTCTGTTAGTAGAAAACAGAAAATGTATAATCCTGCTAAACACATCTTCTGGAAGAACCACTATTGGGTGTTAAGATTTATTTGGCTTATTATTATTGGTGAGATCAGAGTTATTTTGTGATGGGGAGGGAATTTTTTTTTTTGAATACTGTGTATTTCAGGTTGTCAGTTATGAGATTGTATTTTTTGCTCTAAATATTTATTTTAAAATCTTTTCTTTCAAGACATTAAAACAAAGAAATGAACTTTGGAGGTTATTTTAATGTTGGCTTCTTCATTCTTTAAAGATATGCCAAAACTACCACTACTGCTGTCATTTCTACGAAACAACGGCGTGGCCGTCTTGTAGCTGTTAAACATGCTCCCTCTGTGCTTCTGTGCCATCTTTCTGTTACCTCCTTAAGATCATTGGTGGCAGTGCTGCTAATGGTTCTGACTAACACAGTCTGACACCCATGCCCAACAGGTATTTAATAGGTTCAGGACCTGCTTTGCCTGGCAGAACTATGCATTGCTGACCTTAAATTTTATTTAAGAAACAAATCATCATCATGCTATCTCCTTCCCAACCCCCAAAAACAACACCTGGAATTCCAAGGGAAGAGAAACAGAGATTTTTTTTTCTCCCTCAACTATTGAGAAGTTTAATGATAAAAATGACCTACCTGAGTTATTTAAGAATAGTTTCTTTGCTTGTTTATTCTCTAAAAACTTTAAGAGAAAGGCTGCCCTCTCCCTCCATCCACACCTAAAATCAAATCAGACTCTGAATGGACCAGCCATTAAGCGTATTTTGAGGTTGATTGGTAGTTAAGTAGTTTAAAGAAATTTAGTGGGTTGATTTCTATATTAAAGTTTCATGGGAGATGAATTTAAAATACTTCCTGGTCATTCTTTTTACTGCTTACTGATAAGCAAAGGTGAGACTTTAGATGCACTTACTGTGCATTTGAACCCGATGTTTGGATCATTTGGTGAACTTTTCTTTCAAAGAGAGCTATTTTTTGGAGTTCTTCTGCAAGGGTAAATATTCTATGCAGAGCTCTCCAGGTGGTGGTTCATGAGCTACATACATCCAGCTAGTAGTTGTTTTGTTTGTGACATGGTTATTTTTAAAACTTTTTTTAATCATATGCCAATATTTAAAAATCAGGAGTTTTCATATAAAATGTTTGATTTTTCTACTTTTCTTAAAAATTGGAATATTTATCTAGCAAAACTAAGCCTGCTTACCACATGGCACCCTTTGGCTATTCCCCTCGAGTGCACTGGGATCCCCCACTCAGGTTCTGAGGGGGATACACCTGTGCTGTAATACATTTGTTGCTCTTGGTGCCAAACCGTGGTGTTCACTGAGCTCAGCCCTGGCGACCCTTGGTTACTGCGGAAAATCAGTACTACTGTCTGTGTACAAAGACCTTTCCCTTGTTGAATATGTACCCAACAGAAAGTAGATTAGTGGTTGCCTAGAGGAGGGGAGAGGGGAGAAGGGGAATAGAGAATGACTGCTAATGGGTACAGGTTTCTTTTTGGATGACAAAGTGTTCTAATATTAGATTATGATACAACTTTGTAAATGTGCTAAAAATCAGTGAGTTGTACACATTAAACAGGTGACTTATGCATATAAATTATGTCTCAATAAAACTGTCTTAAAGACGTATCTAAGACTCAGGGAGCATCTCTGAAGGAAGAGGGTCTGAGCCACCACAGAGGGGGCACATCGCCTCTCTCTCTGTTTCCAAGAGAGGCAAATTTCTATGAATGTATAGATTCTGGTGTAGTCATATAAAATCAGCCCTATTTCTTTGCTGCCTGGTAAATAAATAGCAACACACCCTGTTTACATTTTTTAAAATGTAGAAAAATGTAAAGTTGAGAATATGACAGTTGCTATAACAGGTAAGGAAGTCCTGACATCTAGTGGACAACATTATGTACTTAGGCAGTTAGCAAAAAAGAAAAAAAAAGTCTCATAGTAAGAAAGAACAAAGCAGGTTTTTTAGTTTTTACTTGAGAAAAACAGTCATAATCCCCTTGTGTTGCTTTTTAGGAGTTAATTGTATTGAAATACTTTTTCTGGAACTCAGAAAGTAAATTTTTAGTGCAATTAAAAATTTTTTTTATTGTGCACAACAAACATACAAACATTCTTGACGTATACACATTCTATACATGGTGTACAATCAGTGGCTCACAGTATCATCACACAGTTGTGTATTGATCACTATGATCATGTTTTTGTACATTTGCATCTCTCCAGCAAAAGAAATAGAAAAAAGAGAAAACTCATACCTCCCTCTCGTTGACTACTAGTATTTCAATCTACTCAATTTATTTTAACCTTTGTTCCATTATTTATTTTTTATCCATATTTTTTACTTATCTGTCCATACCATAGATAAAAGGAATATCAGACACAAGGTTTTCACAATCACAGAGTCACATTGCAAAAGCTATATCATTATACAATCATCTTCAAAAGAACATGGCAATTTTTTAAATTATGAACAATAATATATATATATCCAAAAGAACAGTAAATTTCAAAGCAGGCCGCAATTGAGTGTAGAATAGATTTCAGAGTTTGGTATGGATTACAGTTCCACAATTTTAGATTTTTCCTTCTAGCTGCTCCAAGACACTGGCGATTAAAAGAAATATCTATATAATGATTCAGCAGTCATATTCGTTTGTGAAATCCTGCCTTCTCTGTTATAACCCAACCTCTTGTTGCTCAGATGTGGCTTCTCTCTAAACCAGCTTGGCAGGTGAACTCACTGCCTTCCTGCCTACATGGAATATAACTCCCAGGGGTGTAAATCTCCTTGGCAATGTGGGACATAACTCCTGGGGATGAGTTAGGACCCGGCATCATGGGATTGAGAAAGCCTCTTGACCAAAAGAGGGAAGAGAGAAATGAGACAAAATAAAGTTTCATTCAGTAGCTGAGAGATTTCAGATAGAGTCAAGAGGTTATTCTGGAGGTTATTCTTATACATTATATAGATACTCCTTTTTAGTTTTTAGTGTATAGAATAATAGAAGAAAGTTCCTAAAACTGTTGAACTGTATTCCAGCAGCCTTGATTCTTGAAGATGATTGTATAACTATATAGCTTTTATAGCGTGACCATATGATTGTGAAAAGCTTGTGGCTGATGCTCCTTTTATCCAGGGTATGGACAGATGAGAAAAAAAATAAGGGCAAAAGATGAATATCAAAGGAGTATAAGGGGTAAAAAAAAATTGGGTAGATTGCAATACTTAGTGGTCAGTGAAAGGGAGGGGTAAGGGGTATGGGGGTGTATGGAGTTTTTCTTTTCTTTTTCTTAAATTTCTTTTTCTGTAGTGATGAAGATGTTCTAAAAATGATGATGGTGATGAATACACAACTTTGTGATGCTATTATGAGCCATTATTGTATACTTTGGATGGATTTTATGGTGCATGAAGATATCTCAATAAAAATATTTTAAAAAATAATAATAAAAATAAAAACTATTGCTTAACATGAAGTCCTGAAGATACCTTCCTGTGTTTTCTTCTAAGAGTTATGTAGTTTTGGTTTTTATATTTAGGTCTTTGAAAAGACTATTCTTTCCCCATTGAATGTACTTAGCACTTTGTAATAAGTTTTAAAGTAATTGGCCCTCATATTTTTATTTACTTTTTAAACCAACTAGATTCTAAATGGGTCTTGTCATGGAAGAAAGGAGGATTTTGTATAGAATATCCTTTGGAAATTCTGAGGGAAATTACTTATGTGTTAATTGTTTTTAGCAGCAAAAAATGGCCAAGTATTGCTATGAGGAGGGATATTTCTGGACTTAATATAGAAATTATAAATTCATTCTTGACTTCTCTTTTTTAAATTAGGCTTTCTCCTGTTCCTCAGAGGATTTATCAATTATGCAAAAGTCCGGAAGATGCCAGAAACGTTCTCAAATCTACCCAGGACCAGAGTTCTCTTTATTTATTAAAGGTATTAAAGTGTGTGGGGGAGGAGTTTATTCTAGTCCTAGTGTAATCATGTGATAAATTGTAGATTTCCATTCAGTTTTTTTATTTTTTTATTATTATTTTTTAACTTTCCTACTGTTTTATTTTAATGGAGACAGGTTACTTAAAATAATTTTAGTTTCAGCCTCGCCTCACGCTGTCCCTGACCGCAGCTTGGCGCACTTTGTGGTGGCTGCTGGGGTTGCAGTGCTCGGGCTGAAGCACACTTGGGTGGCCATGGCCCGCGGGCTGTGATGAGTGAGCTCCTGCTGGAGGCAGGGGAACTGGGCTGGAGTCATGGTCAGTACAGTGGTAGCAGTTAGACTGGCCATTGCAGTTGCAGGAGTTGCGGGTCATTTATGTTTTGCAAGCCTTTACAAAGCGTATGGAGCCTCAAGTAAAACAAGTTTTTCAAAGTCTTCCAAAATCTGCCTTCAGTGGCGGCTATTACAGAGGTGGGTTTGAACCCAAAATGACAAAACGGGAAGCAGCATTAATACTAGGTGTAAACCCGACTGCCAATAAAGAAAAAATAAGAGATGCTCATTGATGAATTATGCTCTTAAATCACCCGGATAAGGAAGGATCTCCTTATTTAGCAGCCAAAATCAGTGAAGCTAAAGATTTACTAGAAGGTCAAGCTGAAAAATAAAGTAAATATATAATGAAAAAATAAATAAATAAATAATTTTAGTTTCTTGGGTCCCTTAAAGTGTGTTTTTAAAATTTTAAGATTTTGCAAGGGCAACATACAGTTTGATGTTGTCACTTAAGAATGAGGTTCCTTGAAAAACAAAACAAAGGGGGAAAAACTTACTTGAGCAGATCCTCTACTCTGGCTCCTGGGCAGGACTTAATACTGAGTCTTTTCAAGCTACCCTT
This sequence comes from Tamandua tetradactyla, assembly GCF_023851605.1. Taxonomy (NCBI): domain Eukaryota; kingdom Metazoa; phylum Chordata; class Mammalia; order Pilosa; family Myrmecophagidae; genus Tamandua; species Tamandua tetradactyla. The sequence continues at coordinate 22,264,160 of NC_135346.1, forward strand.
TAATTCTAGTCAAATGGTTACAGGCACCTACTAAGAATAGGAGTCTGTGGTAGAGGATATAGAGGTTAAGGAAGCCACTGTTCTTGCTTTTTAGCATTTCTAGTTTAGTAAGGGATGTTTCTACAAAAAGCTACTTTGATAAAGGCAAGTTAGGAAAACTGCCATAGGAGAAAATATTTATCCGTGTTCTGATCATTCAGAAGAGGCAGGGGTTTTAGTAGTCAGAAGGTAACTAGGATATTTGACTGGGACTCAGAGTCATAGATCTTGGTACTTGGGATTCTTAGATCTTTGACTCTTGAATCCCAAAGCCTCTGCTCATTGTTGTACCAGTTCCAAAAGTCAGAATTCAGAAGGAACCCTTCTGGGCTAATCACTCTGCTTTATAATTATGGAGGACCCTAAACCCCAGAGCTAGGTTAGACTGTAGCGTACTTAAGAAACTCCTTTTACATGGGCTACCAATAAGCCGGAGGTGTCAAACTCTTAAAATTAGTGAGCCTTTCCTGGTACCTTTCTTCAACCTCATGTTACTATTTTGGTGGGGAGGAAAGTCAAACCCAAGGAATGTAACTGGAAAAGGGCCTTTTCCCCAGCTTAGACCAGGAGGTCTAAGTCTTGCCAAAGGTCCATGTTTGTTCACATGTGGGTTTCCCCAGAGGTTAACTCCCTCTCACATCAGTAGTCGAATAAGGGAAGAGATAAGGAGTCTTGAGAAAATATATAGCAGAGAGAGTAACAAGATCTAATTGGTCTTTTTGGACTTTGCTCTTTGTTCCTTGGGACTGTGTTGGGTATGGGTGATGCTAGAATGGTTCTTTGAATGCCATCTAGAGGCCAATCCAGGTGAAAGTCTCAGGCAAAGCTTTGTTAAAGGATGTAGCGTTTGGAATAAACTTTAAAATGATAGGTAAAATTTCAGCTCGTGGAAATTGGATGGGATGGAGAAAAGTTTAAGAATCACCTGAGGCGAGTAGAAAGCAGAAATAGAGTCAAGGAGCTATAGCGCTTGTTTAAAGAACAGCAATTTAATTGTAGTTTACAGTGATGACAGTTAAGGCTGGAAAACCAGGTTGAAACAGCCTTTTCAAGAATCTTGAGGACAAAACCGATTTACAGTAGAACCATAGAATTTGTAGAATTGCCTTTTAAACCCAGTGACATGTTGGTTCAATCCAAGTCTAACCCCCATGTGAATAACCCTCTCTTCTGTATTCACCATTCTGTGTCACGCTTTATATAGGTAAGTATGCTAAAAGTAGGGTTCTCAGTTTTAAAGACATGTGATGGCCTCAGGATGTATACTTCCAGAAAATAAAGTACTCTTCATATTAAATTTGTCAGGCAATAGAACAGTATTGAAAGTTTTTAAGTAACAGAATGATAGGATGAGAACTTCTTGAATGTAGCAAAAATTTTTTTCAAGCATGAGATAATTTGTTAACATTCATTAAGTTTTCCCGCGTATGAGATCCTATATTAAATAGTACTACATGCATAACAGAGTGACAGTTATAGTGATAGATTCAGGTACATGCATGGTGGAGTGTATTCATCAGGTGTTGTAAAAATTAAAGCATGCAAAGAAGTCAGGCTTATGTTGGTTTTCTTCAAGGGTATATGTACTTTTGTTTGAAATAAAAGTTTAATCAAGAGTAGCATTTAGGATAGTCTATGTATGATTTTTTTAAAAGGGGGATATAAGTTTAACTGAATGCTTAAAATGTATGGCATGTCATGAATTTGAATTAGGTCACAAAATCTGTATACGGAGAGATATTAGCACCCCTGGCCTAGGCCCTAGAGCCTGTCATTTGTTTGTCTTTGTCTCTAGGACATCCCTAACTTCAAAAGGCTTATCAGGTGTTCTGTGCATGATTATTTAATTAACATTGTCATCATTTTTCTTTCATCTCCATGCCTGCTTATAATTTATAGTTACTTCAAGCCTCATGTTTAATTTTTATCTACCACAGATACAAAAGTAATGTTTTTGTGGTTGCCACAAGTCCTCCTCCTTAGAAAGGGTGACCTGAAATCATCTACAGATTTCCCCTAATTCATTTGGTTCCCCAAATATCCTTAGAGGGCATGTTCCTGTCTTTTTTAAATAATATGTTCTCTTTTAGGGGATTGCACACCTTGCTCATCTTGCTTATTATATATAACAAATAGCAGCCAGGTTGAGGGAAAGCCTGAACTTCTCAGTTTTCTTATTTTATTATTATTGGCTTAAATGAGGGGGGATTTGTTGTTGTATTTGTCTTTTAATATTCAACACAGTTTCTGAAATGCTCTTTTTATGCGTATTCTAAATGTGAAACAAAGTATCTCCAAGTTATGACTTGACGAAGGAAGTCCTTAGTAATTAAGCTCTTGGAACTGGTAAGGGAGATAGTAAGCCTGTTACTCTGTGTTTTGGAGACAGGAAGCAGCTGCTAGTGCCCAGTGTGTTTTAAGAATTGCCCAATACTCTAGTTATTCCAGTTTCACCATCTAAGACTTGAAACTTACTTAGCTGATTTCTCAGCCTGCAGCATGTGTTCTTGCAAGGCCAATATTGTAGCCTTTCTCGTTTGTCAAAGGACTGTACCTGCTTTCTTTGACCACCTCTCCTGATCCCCTCACCCTGTTCCTTGAATGACGTTTTATCCTTTCGAAAGAACAGGGCTGTGATGTAGCAACTGTTGTCTGTTTCTCTTGTGTCTGTTTTTGTCACAGATATATTTGGAGACATTGGATACGTTCATTTTCTATAATAAAGTTTCCTAATCAGTCCCCACCCTCTGAAGAAAAGAATTGTCAGAAACCTACTCAGAGGTTTATGAATGTCCCCCATTAAAGGGCATAGTAGAGTGTTCTAGTTTGCTAGCTGCCAGAATGCAATATACCAGAAACAGAATGGCTTCTAAAAAGGGGAATTTAATAAGTTGCTAGTATATAGTTCTAAGGCTGAGAAAAAGTCTCAATTAAAGCAAATCTATAGAAATGTCCAATCTAAGGCATCCAGGGAAAGATACCTTGGTTCAAGAAGGCCAGTGAAGTTCAGGGTTTCTTTCTGAAGTGGGAGGGCACATGGTGAACACAGTCGAGTTCCTCTCTCATCTGGAAGGGCACATGGCAAACACGGCATCATCTGGTAGCTCTTCTCCTGGCTTTCTGCTTTATGAAGCTCCCCAGGAGGCATTTTCCTTCTTCATCTGCAAAGGGCGCTGGCTGGTGAACTCTCCTTCTTGTGGTTATGTCATTCTGCTCTGCTTTCTCTGAATCACTCTCATTCTCCAAAATGTTTCCTCTTTGATAGAACTTCAGAAACTAATCAAGACCCACCAGAATGGGTGGAGACATGTCGTCACCTAATCCATCTTAACAACCTCTCTTGATTAAATCGCCTGTCCGGGGAGATGATCTAATCACAGTTTCGAGCATGCGCTGCTGAATAGGGATTAGAAGAAATGGCTACCTTTACAAAATGGGATTAGGATTAAAACATGGCTTTTCTAGGGAACATACATCATTTCAAACCAGCACATAGAGTTTGTTTGCTTTTCTGTCCTGCTTTGATACCCTGGTTAATTTGAAATAATTCCTAATACTCCTAGAGGGGTCAGAGCGCCAAATTAAGGGTCTGGGGGCTTAGAATTTTAATGGCTTCCTTGCTAATTTTCAGGGTGTTCTCAAAGGAACTGGAAAAGACACATTATCCCATGGGACTGAATTTCTTTTTTGCATTGAAATGGGTAAGAGCTATCCATCCAGAACCAAATGCAGAATGCTTTCTTTCTCTAGTTCAGAGCAAATTTAGTTTAAAGATGTATTGGAAAACCATTGTATAAAATATGAAAGTTTTTTTTTTCCTTTCTTTCATTGGCTTCTTTTTCTTTGATAGAAATTCCACTAGTTCAGAGCTTACTTTTTGCAAAAAAAAAGATACAGAGATACAGATAGGGAATTTTAAAAATAACTTTGCTATAACTGAAAAATAATTTCCATGTACTATTGAGATTTGACATACTACTAGAAAATGGTATAAGAATAGTGACTTTTCTATTCTAGCTACCCAAAAAAGTACTAACTGATAAACAAACCCAGAAATAACCCCAAAAGACCCCTTTCTAATCTGTCAAAGTAGCTAAAGCTTATATACTGCAGTTATAGGGACAGTGCTCAGGTTTCCTTCAAGAGCCCATTTACTGTTTTTTGAAGTTCCGTTGTTAATAAATTCAGTTATCTAGTTTCCCAGTCCACAGCAAAAAGCCAGGAGAAATTGCTAAAGGTGGTCACGGAGGCATCAGCGAAAAGTATGTGACTACAGAGGAAGCAGAAAAAATGAAATGTTGCTTATGTATAGTTTAAAAAGACACAGACACTTTTTAGAAACATCTTTCCTTGAAATGACTAAAAATGTAAAGTGGTCGTACTTTTTCTTATTTACCAGTTAACTGGAACATACTTTTTTTTTTTTTTTTTTTTTTTTTTTGCATGGGCAGGCTCCGGGAATCGAACCCGGTGGAGCATACATTTTTATGGGATACCACCTCCTTTAAAGCTGTCAGGTAAATCAGGGAAGAGCTAGTCACCATAAAGTGATAACATAGTTAACTTGTAATATCTAACGCTTTTTCAAAAGCACTTCGCATATGAAACACAATAGCCTTTAAAATGTATTCTTTTAATCATATCTGAAGTAGAAGAAAAAAAAAATAATTTTTAAGCCCTGGCATCAATGATCTAGGGCTGAGGGTCCTTTATAATTAGAAAGTGATTGCTGTGATTTGGTGAGCTCTATCTATTAGACATCAAATATTTTAACTTTTTCCATATGAAGACAAACACTTCCATTTCTCCCTTTCTTTTATCTCCATACCCCCCCTTCTCTAATATAGCTCTCACTTTATAAAAGGAAATTCATCTCAAGTTAAAAGTTGGATTTATTAGAATGCATTAAATTAGCAGGGCATTAGAGATGTTTTCCAGTGGAAATATTTATTTATATTGATAAGCACATAAGGCAAAAACTCCCCCTTTCCACCCTTCCCTCATCCCCCGGTAACCTCTAATCTATTTTTTATCTCTGCACATTTGCTATTTTTAGATATCTCATATAAGTGACATTATACAAAATCTGTCCTTTTGTACCTTGCCTAATTTACTCAGTGTAATATTTTCAAGGTTCATCTACCTTTGCAGCATGTTTCAGAACTTCATTCCTTCTTAAGGCCAAACCAGTGGAATTTTATCCAGAAGAAAATGTCTTTTAAGAAATTGTTACCTTCTGCTTTTAATTAAATGACCTGTAAGCTGTTAGAGTCCTTTTGTTTCCAAAGTTACTCATCTACAGTTTAGTAATGATGTCCACAGCCCCTAGGGCCTTCCTATCCTCCAGTTACGTGCCACCAGCGTTTCTGTATTGCTGTGGGTTGAGCTGATCTGAAAGAGCCTCCAGATCTTAGCAATGCATTTGGAGTTTGTATAATAATAGAGATCATTGGAAACATATCTAGGTCATCTTAATAGAGTTTTAATGTTTGTTGAGTGGCAGGCTGTGACTTTCAGAGACCTATTAAAGTTAATTTGCCTTATACTGAAGCAGCATGTTCCAAGAAAGTGTAGCTGTATAGGCCAGATAGTTATCTGGACTGTATCAAGTTCTTGCACACTCCAGTGTTTTGACCTAATAGTCATTATTTCATCAGTTTTCATGTATGAGTGGGAACTGATAAAGTTAAAGTCAGCATAGGCTTCCAGTGAGTCTCACCTCATTGCAAAATGTCCATTTGACATCCGTCTACCAGTTTTCTTTCTGCTTGTGCTTAGCTTTCAGAGTTTTTTTTATCTTCCTTATCTCTCATGTCCCTGTGAACATTCTGCAGTCTTTCAGTCTCTTATGTCTCTATTTAAAGTAATACACAACTGAATTTGGAGTTTGTAAAAATAATGACAGTTTAAAAAGAGTATGTTAATTTCTTCCAATGTAACTTCTCTGCCTTTCAGCAGGCTTTTAAAGATTTATTTGGTGTTCTAATCAGAAAAGATATAAAAGAGTTTCTTACGGCTTTTACAGCAATTTGGAGAGAGAGAAAATTTAGCTAATGTTTATATGAGCCCATCCAACCTTCACTTGGTGCCAGGTATCATAAAGTAGTTTCTAAGTAAATATTTAAATAGTTAATGTATCTCTTCGGTGTTCCTTCTTTTAATATAGGGAGTTACTTATAGTTTTCCCCAGGTTATTTCCATGAGAGCCAAAACAGTTTGCCGTGCCAGAACAGAAATGCCTCAGTGTATTGAATGAAAAACACGTTTAACAAAATCTGGGGACATTATTTTGAGAGCATTATTTCAGCCACAAATATTTCCTTTCTTAAAATTAGTTGGGACTATATATATAAGTATATATTTTTGTTTCTTTAGGGAGACATGCCCTTTTACATTGACCTTTTTTTTTCTTCAAAAAGTTGTTTGTGATACTTGTGAACTTATAGGTTTTTTTTTTTAACTTTCCTCTGTACTGTTTATAAGTACAGAGGGTCATCATTGGCATCCTTATTACAAATCTTCCTTGCATGAGATCTGGCAGAATCAGCAGGATAAACAGTAGCTTTAGCTGTATTAGGAAAATTACATGTTGCACATGAAATTTTTTTAGTCTCTCTGCAGCTTGTTTCAGTCTTTGCTAAGATTTTCTAACTGTGGGATGAAGAATTGCTGCTTCCATTCTGCTCTTTAGGAGATTTGGAGAGAAAGATCCCTCCCACTAATGGGTTTTTAGGGAAAGGATTCATGTTCTTTCTAATTCTGGAGGCTTTTATAACCTTAAGAACTGAAATTTTAATGTTTATTGAATACAGCGATATCAGTGTAATCTTAAAACTATGTTAAAATGTACTTGTCTCCAAACATCCTGCCTTCTTTTGTGACTACATCCTTCTCGGCCAAAATAACAAGCTAACTAGAGTTTCAATATTCACTATCCTTCTCTGGCAGATGTTTTCTGGCAAAGGCCTTCCTGCGTTTATGAATTCTCTCTCAAGAAGCAAGAGAACACCTGCAGGAAGTGAATCAAGATGCAGAACACAGAGGAATAATCATCTGCTTTAAAAATAAATAAAAGTACTGTTGAAGAAGATCATTTCTCTTTATTTGTTCCTAGGTGTAAAATTTTAATAGTTAATGCAGAATTCTGTAATCATTGAATCATTTGTGGTTAATGTTTGAAAAAGCTCTCGCAATCAAGTCTGTGATGTATTAATCGCCTTATGTATTGTTTGTAGTCATTTTAAATAGCATGAGCCATGTCCCTATAGTCAGTAGGGGGCAGTCTTGCTTTATTCATTCTCCATTTCAAAATGAAGTTAGAATGAAATATTTTAGTGTAAGATATGTATAATGCTGGCCATCTTAAAGGGGTTTTCTCAGAAGTTAAATTTTTTGTTATGACTGCATTTCTGCACATAATACATATTTGCTGGTAAAATTAATTGAAAAATTTATTGTATTGTGTGAACACCTTGAAGCAAAATCTTAGTGCAAAATACATTTAAGTTGTAATCAAAAATATGTTCTCAATTGGTAAATAATAAGCATTAATTTTTTATTGTCTGTATTCTAAATTTTGCAGTAATTGTTCTGTGGTACAGACCTAGGGATTCTACGGTATTGTCACCATACAAAATAGAAAGGACATGGACAAATATGGCAGAATTACTAAAATGCAATTCTTGACATTTTCTTTATGAATGGAGTCCTTTGCCCCTTTTTTTGTTTATCTTTTGTCTCCTGATTATGGGCCAGGGACTGGTCGTGAGGAGAGAATTAGCCACTAGGAGCAAAGAAAGAATTGGCTTTGGAATTTTTGAGATGATCCCTAACATACTGTACTACTTACTTTTACAATGTGTTAGCAAAAACTGATGATAAAAGTGTAGAAGGATGTGCTTTCTGCCAGGTGGTAATTCACCCTGGTTTGCTATGTTAAAACTGTAAATACAACAGAACATTAATAAATGTCTCTTGTGTAGCACCTTTTGCTGTGGACTAATACTTAATTTAGGACTTAAACTTTCTTGTTTTGCATTTGTTTATTGCTAAAGCAGTTTTCTTGGATTCAGTACATTTATTTCCAACAGAGGAAGTCCTCTTCTTTGGTATCATTCTCAGTACATTACGGGAGACATATGGGAAAATTGGTTCTACAAAAGATAATAGACTAAAATATCTTACAGAGAGGAGCTGAAGAAACCTTAAATCATTCTGGAATTCCCAATAATGCTTCATTTTTTGAACATGACCTTAGACAATTTATTCCAATGTTTTCTGCTTGTTCCCTGCTTTTTCTTTTTTTCCCAGTTGAACACAGCCAAATGGTTTAAGTTCTTATGAGCACCCAGTTGAGGCTAAAGAGTACTCATTTCTCATGATCTCCATTTTTGTCTCAGTTGTATTAAATTTAATACAGAATGTCAGCCATTTTATTTTTTCCATTGCCTACTCAAATGAAAAATGAAGAAAAAATGCAGCATGATGGCCAAATAACTACACAAACCAGCAGGATCACAGTATAATAACTGCAAATATTCATTTGTCTGGAACTAACAATGAACTGTGTCTGTAATCAGCATAGGAAGGCTGTTTAGGAGTTATCAGTATGTAATATACAGAAGTGTAGGTTGTTTGAAAGCCAGACAGGAATATTAAGAGCCTCTTGGATTGACATTTCAATGATCATTCTAACCAGTTTATTGATTATATAAATAATGACACATTCCTGTTTATAAGTTTTATTTTACAGTAGGGAAGTAGGGAGTTTTAAGAAAGTCTCTTTGAAGTTTTGTTTGTTTTTCTTATTTTTCTTTTCGTTTTCATTAGATTGTACCAACATCAGAATTTGAAAGTTTTTATTGCCTATAATGTTCTAAGTTCCAGAATGAATACATTTCTAACTACCTGAATAGATGTGTATGCATGCATCAGAGAGTTATTTAAATGACCTTGCAAAACAAAGAAGAGGACCCTAAATCACATTAACTCGAACATTACAGACTAGGTTTGTGTTTATTTTTTATGTCCTTGTACCTTACAAATATACAGAAACTCCTTTTTCTGTATATTTGTTGGTCTACAAGATGCTGTCAGTTTGGGAAACTGTTATTTGGTATGTTTTAAAAATACTTAGTCTCAAGGATGATATCTCTTTCTTTTTTTTATAATTGTTCTATCATTCCTGGAAAATTGAAGCCTTTTTCAGGTGCATGAAGTTGATGCCGTTTATCACTTAGGGCCCTGTTTTAGTTTGCTAAAGCTACCAGAATGCAATATACCAGAAATGGGACGGCTTTCAAAAAGGAAATTTATGAAGTTGCAGGTTTACAGTTCTAAGGCTATAGAAATGTCCAAAGTAAGGCATCTAGAGACAGATACCTTAACTCCAAAGAAGGGGCCGATGATGTTCAGGTTTCACTCTCACCTGAGAAGGCACAAGGGCTTCTTCAAATGGCTTCCCCTGGGGCGTTTTCTTCCTGCACTCCAAAGGTCTCTGACTGGGGGGGCTCCATCTTTTTCCATAACGGTGCCCTCTTAAAAGGTTCCAGTAAGCGACCCCACCTTGAATGGGTAGAAACCACCTAATCAAAAGGTCCCACCTAGCAATACTGAATCAGGGTTAAAGAACATGACTTTTCTGGGGTACACAACAGTTTCAGGCTAGCACAGGACCGTACTTTTCAAGGTAGAAATGTCTATGCACAACTGTTCTTTTGCATTTTCCTCACACTCTTCTTTCTTCCTTTGGCAGGTTCATTATTAAGAATAACCCTTTCAGATAAAAGATGAATCTTTAAAATGAATTATTTTGAAAGGACAGTAGAGAAGAAACACTGTTCTTTGCCTAAGATTATAAAATTAGCTCGTTTGACCCAGAGCCGAGGAACAAGGGTTCACCCATGACCGCAGAGATCGCACATGTCTGTGACCTGTTGGTGCCATTTGGAATTACGCAAGCTTATGTTTTTGTTTTTGTTTTTGTTTTGTATGGGCAGGCACCAGGAATTGAACTCTGCCTGCTTAGCCACTGTGGCCTGCCGGCAAGCTTATATTTTAAAACAGTGTTAAAATATTGCTGGAGGTGTATTAGCCATTTCTGCATGTAAAAATGGGAAGAATGAGTATCTTTGTTAATGAGATCAATTTGTTTAGAGTTTTTGAGAAACAATTTTTTAGTGAAGTAAATGATGATCTGGGTTTTTTGCTTTTTTGTTAAATATACTTATTTGACTTGAGCTGTTGGTCCACCATAAGTCATTAATAACACAGATGAAATTTCTTTTGGCTTTCTCCATTTTCTTATACTGGAATGTACTCTACCTTGTTATAAATTGTTTATCATTAAAAAGAAGAAATAAACCAAGAAGTAATTATTGAAAGGGGGTATCAGGGCCAATAGTAATGGTAATTTAAGTGATGTCTGAAGTGGCAAGGTTTAGAGTTGAGACTCAACAAAAGTGTACCCCACAAATGGAGCCCTGGCCTCAGCTTTGAATCCAATCTTACCCCCTCCTCCCACTGTCTTGACTTTTCTTGAGGGTTGACATAGTAGGTGCAGATGTAAATGGAAAAATCACTTGGCCCTGACTCTTGTAAATATTAATAATCAAATTTAAATTTAAGCCATGCCAAGAAATCTAGATATAGAATCGCATATTTATGTAATGTATGAAGATACTGCTCCTATTTCCTACTTCAGTCTGGTTCTTGTTGAAACCTCAATGATGAAGCCAGGTAAATCATGTGCAAGATGCGGTTGGATAATGTTCAGGTTCTGGTGTTTAATTGGTCCTGGTTTTTCAGCTATTTAGAAGATTTTAACATTCACTGTCAGACTTTCTGAAGATGATCTGAGGAATGATGAGGGGTGTAACTATGTTTTTGTAGATGGTTTGCGTATTTTCAAAAAATTATATTTTGCCTCTTTTTAGTCTAAATAGTATCATAGTCTGTAAGGTAGATAAGGAGAAGTGAGTGCAAGTAATTTGTTAAACCAATATTAAGATACTCTTGGTTTAATGTTTCATATGTATAGATAAGCTTTTGCATATGTGTATAGTTACACTCTTGTAGACCACCCACCAAAAATGTGCAAGTGCACTTCTACAGGTGGCCTCTGAAAACTGGTTCTTTATATGCCCTCTTGTTAAATTGGAGTACATCCTAAAGAAATACACCAGAAATTCCCTACAGGGAAAATAAGTTTAGGTTGAGATTAAAAGAAATTTTCAGGAGAAAGGTGGTTACAGAAGTTGATTTTGTATCATCCCTGTTCTAAAAAAGCTACTTTATCACTTTGTTCATATCACTTACCTACAACTTTATGGACTATCGAAAGAACTGTTGCTATGGAAGATTTATCAGTGGAGAGCTGTCCTGCTAAAGACAGTTTCCCTGTCTATAAAATCTGAAATAGTCCATGTACCCTACAACATTTTAATCCCATCAACCCTCCAGTTATTCTCAGAATTTGCTATTTGTAGAATAAATATATTACTCCAAAGATTAATTTGATATATGTTTTTATGTTAAGGGTGTGGATCTTTGGTGTTCTGTGTTTTTTTCCTTTGCGAAAAAGCATTGCCTTCTGATTTTGAGAGAAGTTTTAATTCTTAAAAGAAACTCAGCAGTTGAAAACTTAGTAAGATGTAAATTAAAATGCAAGTCTTAAATCTGAGTACAGGATATATGAATATAAAGAATTCTCTTGTATTTATGCTGGATTTCACTCAGATCAGAAAATGAGATGTGGTTTGTGCCAAATAGACATCTTCCAACCCTGCTTTGTATGTTGTTTATCCTGCTCTAAAAACAATTTTTATAGTTTATGTGGGAAATGAAATGTTTCCTAAACTTCTCCATCCTATTTCATTGCAAGTTTATAGACAGCAAAACTGAGGAAAGTGATTTTATTTAAGACTTACAAAGACTGGTGCTGGAACTCTGAGAAGAAGGTAGTATTCTTCTGGAATGTTCACCATGAGTGGTATCTGCAGCGTGAGAAACAAGAGAATGGGTCACAGCCTAAAAGAAATAACTTAAAGAGAGAGTGTGGTTCCCTACGAAAGCATTATCAGAAAAACTAAAACTAAGAAGGTGCTACTTCCTTCTGACCCTGAAACCCCACCTGACTTCTGTAATTCGACTGGAGTGTTGGGCTAGTAGCCAGCTGTAGTGAGCATCAACCACGTGGAGTTAGGGTTTGTGTTCACATCCCCTTCTGAGAGCTCCTTCCACCATTATACCAGTTGACTCCTGAGCCAAGTGGAGAGGATTGAAACAGCCTATTATCAATAACTTGGCTAGATTTACACTTGATGAAATAGCCCTCTTTTCATTCGCGAAACAGTCAGAAATGCCAAAGTGTTCCTGAAGTGAGATTTTTGTTTTCTTTTTTTGCATGGGCAGGCACGGGGAATCGAACCCAGGTCTCCAGCATGGCAGGTGAGAATTCTACCACTGAGCCACCATCACACCACCCATAAATGAAACTTTGACAAGATTCTTGCCATCTGCTTCCTGATCCTTCTACTTTATTTTGACAGAACATTTCACAGGCTGCATTTGGCAGTCTCCTGGTTAGATGTTATGGTCATTTTAGTATGATGTTTTTTTCCCTTCTCCGATTATCAGTATTGAGGATTTGTACATCATGATTTATTTCCAGTTTGTATTTAACTGAAATTGCAGACATATTAGTAATGAGCCACTGGGTGGATCAACGTTTTCACTAGCCCTTCATTTTATTAGTAGCATCATTTGGTACTATTTAGTTGTTAAAAACCCTGGGCACTGCTGGCCTAAAGAAGCAAAATTAGCAATCCATTTTTTCTTGATCTGACTCAGTGACTGTCAAGCTCTGGATTTGTGTATCTATGGACATGAGTGTGAAGAAAGATGCTTTTTTGGTAATTTTATTTGTTGACCCCAACATGGTACTTGTGATACGGAGTTTAATCAGGTCATAGGTTTCCAACTCTTGTTGCCTTAAGCCCTTCTGTGGTTTGGTAGTTTACTAGACGTGAGGCATTAAAATACAATTTTTTATGTTTTTCCAACATCCGTGCTGATGAATTATAAATTGTCAGACTTAGTTTCTGCAGCAGCTCCACAGAGCTTCCAAATAAGGATAATGGGTAAGCACTTATCTTGAATTGTCACTTTCCACAGAAGAAGGTTGAATAGGATAAATTACAGAGCATATATACCTACACTTTGTAAATCATGTGTTAGTTTAACTTGGAATATTTTCATTGCATTGATTGCAAGGTAGAATTAGTCATTTTATCTTTATGTAGGTCTTCCCAAAGCTTGTGGCAATTTTTTCCACATTATTTCCCACTTCTTTATGGCAGGGCTGTGGGAAGAAATATATATCCACAGCAATGGGAAAAGGCCTTAAGGAAATTAATTTCTAAATAGTTGGCTAAGAGTGATTGTGGACTCGTCCCTGGATGTCTTTAAAAATAGGGTAGATGCTCCTCTGTTTGGAACGGTTTAAGGGTAAAGGAAAAGGAATGGATTAGCAGGCCCCTGAGAGTCCCCAAGAGTTCCAGAGATTTGTATGTGACCCATGTCAGTGACAGATGGAACAGTAAGTTCAACAGATGTCATGCCTGCCGTTCCCAGGCTATGCTGCCTTTAATGTGGTGACCTTCCGGGAGCATTGTCCTAACTAGTCTGCAAGAGGGAGAGGACTGTATCTAAACTTGGGGTGAACCTAATTTGGGTGGTTTATTACCTACTCCTCTATCCCCCACCCCACCCCGCCCCTAAGATTCAGTGATCAAAAAAAAAGTTGCACTTTGCTTGGAATTCCAATAATGAGAAAACAAAACCGTCCTCTGGTCTCTGAAACCACTTTCAAACCTTTGTAAATTCAGAGGGAATTCTGTATGGGTGGCATTCCCTAACATTACCTTTAAGAATCTTTCCCCTAAGGGACTCCGTGTGGAGGAAAGAAAGCAGATTAGGTGGGTAAGGGCACTGGAGGAAATGAAGTCGATTTGTTAAGAAAGGAGGGCTGAGGAAGGAGTGTGGCAAATTGGTTCCTTTTGTTCTTTTCCCTGCTTTAATCCTTCAGACTCACAGGACAAGATTGCCAGCTAATTGCTAAGAGCGCCCTAGGAAAGAGGCTTGTCCTATGTTGAAGAATAAATTTGAGTGACTACAATTTTTTTTTTAATTCCATTTTTATTTGGGTCACTTCTTTACATATGATTATGTCTCCAAGAAGAGGTTGGATACTCCCGCAAAAGGTTTTCTTTACAAAAAAGAACGAAAAATAATCCCTCAAATTCCAGACTGTTTTCCCCCTTCACTATAGCACTTATGTAAGCGCATGGTGAACTAAATTCGCTAGACTGTAGTTTAAACTTAAGAAAAAAAGAAAAGATTAATGTGTTTTATGGTGGCATTTTAATACAAATGACTCATTGCTAGAAGTATATTAACCATTTTAAAGTGCAATCTGATCTTTGAGGGGAAGACATTTACATTCTATGAGTGGAGACACTGTACTTAGGATAGCTGACTGTGTTTTGTACCCTTGTGCCAATCTCAATCATGTCCTCATTGGGTGATTATTTTCAAATAGTACCTGAAAAGGTACTGTCCAAAAAGCAGTATACTAAAAGTTGTCATTGAAAATATATCAAGTTTTAATAGCAAGCCATGGATACTTTTACTGCCCTTTATTTATTGCCCAGTGTATTTTATTAGAAGGAAAGGTAAATAAACATGTTTTGCAGAAAATATGTAGTCAGCTCCAGTAGCAGTTATTTTTTAACTGGATGGTGGAGCATTTACACACCTCGTTTATTAGTGACCTTCCCATAAAATTTTTAGGAACCCAGGGCCAAACAGAGGTCATAAGCTTATCCAAGCCGTCTCTAGAGCACTGCTTTGTGACATCAGACTACTGAAGACAGGCCAAGAAACATTCCCTACATCTTCAAATTCCTAGTAACCTTGGCTTTGCCTCCAGCTACAGTGTTTTATTCCCTTTGGAAAGAATTACAGATGAAATTCATGTAATCACCTGTGTTAGAAATAATACAGTTCTACTTTGGGAAAATATAGTTTCTATATATTATAAATAATTGTGCCCTGGCTTCTTGAATAGAGTTGTTTTAGGCCTTTTTTTGATAAACACACTTTTTTATTAGCTGATTACCATGTTGTATGCTGGACATGCTGGATGCAAGAATTTGTATAGGACACTCTGACCATGAGGACTTCATGCTCTGGGGACTGGGGTTGGGGCAGGACATAAGAAAGTGCTGTCCTATCCAAGAAATCTTGGTACTTAAAATGTTTCTCCTCTGCTTATTTAAAGATATAATACTTCTTAAGTTATGATTATCTCCCTCTAATTCATTTTAGACCAGAAGATCTTCATAAAACAAAATATTGTAAAGAGTAAGAAATCAAAGGAGGAAGATAACACTGCCACTGTGGAACCACCTCTGGAGGCCCTAGGATGGAGGGGGCGGGTTGCATCCTAGGGTGCCCTGAGGCTGGGACCCGGAAGACCAGCTGCAGAGGGCAGATGCATGCATGAGTGAGTCAAGTCAAGGTAAGGGCCTGAACTTTCACTCCCCAGCTACTAACTAATTGTGGGTAATTCACTTGCCCTACTCAAGCTTTGGTTTCCTAACCTATGTACCAGAATATTTTTTCAAAGGGCCATTTTTAGTTCTAGATAAAATAATGTAGGCAAAATGCATGGCACACAAAAGACAGTGCTTTGCAGCTCCAATCAGCTACAGCATTGGGTCCAGGGCAGGACATTTAGTTCCCAAACTGCAATTCAAACCAAGGGCATTCATTTCCTTCTCAAGACCACGTAAGCTTTCTTAAACTCAGCTTTTCCTTCTTTCCAAAAGACCCATCCCTGACATCAGACCATTCTTTTTCCTTCTGAATTCCTGCAGCCCAGATAAGAATGTGATTTACTCTTGCTTTTCTGCTAACACCATCATGTGTTTATGTAGAACTTTATATACATGTTCATTCGATCCTCACAGATTACTATAAAAGGGATTATTATGCGTTCTTTACCACCAAGCAACCAAAGCCTCCCTCCCCCTCTGACAAATAATTTTTCAACACTCAGTCACATCAAAACACCCTATAAATCCAATAAACACTGATTCTCATTTCCTTTCCTGAGTTCTATAGGCTGAAACTCTGGCCTTCTTTCTTCTTAGGCCATTTGTATTATATTACAAGATTTGCCGCACACTATCTTTGTGTGGATTTAGGTCTTCAAAGCGTCCTTTGAACCTTTTATCCTTTGTCGTGTTTCTTTCTGCACTTGCCTTAAATTCCTTGCTACTCTCTCTGCTCTTCACATACCCTCTTTGCCTGCCTGCCTACACTGCCCCCCAATGTTCCCAGCACTTCTTAGATCATCCGGCTCCTCTTTGCCTTTTCCTGTCTAAATCCCTACATATCTCCTTTCCACAACTTTAGATTAGGGCCATTTTTCTCCCTGGTCACTTGGCCCTTTCCTTTCCAAGTTTCTTGTCTTATTTTCCTTCTGCAGCCCTCAGGATCCCCACCCCAGAAAATCACATGCTTTCCTTTTCTTCCCGAAGCACTCTTTTAACTCCAAGGGGATTTCCTGGATGCCCCAGGGCAGATGTTCCCAGCCTGGGTGTCTGTACCTCACACCCCTCTTACATCCAAGCCTGCTCAGCTGTGCTCTACCTGTTTGCCCCCTTTTTGGGAGAGTTGGGAAGCTTTTCACAGACATGGTCTTTACCATAGTGTCTGCCAGCTCCCCTCCTCCTGTGCCCCTTCTGTATTAGTTTGGTTTGGTCGTTATCTCATTCTTCTTCACCATACGTGAGCTCAGATGACTTTCACAGAAATCTATGGCAAGTCTTGGGTCTATATGGAAAAACACCTGGCAGTTGGTTGATCCCGATTTTCATAATCTCCTCAAGGTCTTGGAACTATCTTCCAAGGAAGTCTATGACTAAGCTTTTAACTGGAAGTTTATCTTTTAAAATATTTTTAACCATTTTTAAGTGTAATAAAATGTCTACAGGCAAATGTGTATTAAACTGGCATAGTTATCTGTGCTCTTGTTTCCAGACCTTCTGGTGTAAGAAGTATTAAAATTGAACATATGTATTTTTCTTTTTGGAGCAATGAAAGTTGTCTAAAATTGAGTGTGAAGATGATTGCTCAATTAAGTGATGATATTGGGAGACACTTCGGATGTAATATATGATGTGTGAATATATCTCAATAAAACATGCAGATTCTAAAAAATTGACCATGCAAAGTTATTTATTCAATAAAAGCAGTATTTTATCTGCTTTTTATATTGGGGTCTCTATAAGACTTTGTTTACAAAAAGGATTCTGCAGCAGAAAAATAATTTTGTTTGAAAACCACTGCCCTACGTGAACACCCAAACTCATCTGCCCTTCCCTGAAACTCTTAGACCATCATTTGTTCTTATCCCTAAGTAATACAGGGGTTTAAAAAAAATAGCCTGATTTTGAAAAAAAGAAAAAAATCTAAAGAAGTCATCTATAATCCCACACTACCCTCCACATCAACTATTTGTTCTTTTCCCGCCTTGTACAAAATGAGAGACATTAAATTTTTCTTAAGTCATTTTGCTGCACTGGAGATTATCTTGTCGCTGCTTTTCAACTAGTTTTAGCGAATCCTAAATGCTGGTGTCTTTTAAGCCAACTTTGAATACCTCTTCTTTCCACTGGTTCATTGTTAAGGAGAACGACTAGACTTTTGAAACAATTATGACAAGGCTTCCTATAATCTTGAAATTACTTAAATACTTCGAAACAGAATCTCAACACTAAGTTCTTATTAATAGCATATATTTAGTTGGCACTTACTGTGTTCAGTTGCTGCTATAGTATAATCTCTTTTGATCCTCAACAATCATTCAGCAGCAATGGTGCTATTATCCCCATTTTACACTAAGGAAGCCGTCCCAGAGAGGTCCAGCAACTTGAATAATGTCACACAGCATACAGAACAAGGATCTAAACCCAGGCAGTCTTGATCATTAATGGATACTTTTAAAAAATTATTTTTATTGTAAACAACAAACATACAAACATTCTTGACATAGTGTACAATCAATGGCTCACAATATCATCACATAGTTGTGTATTCATCAGATCATTTTTTTAACATTTGCATTTTCCAGCAAAAGAAATAAAAAAGAGAAAAGAAAAAACTCATAACATACTAGTCCATCTCATTGACCACTAGTATTTCAATCTAATTTATTTTAATCTTTGTTCCTACTATTATTTGTTTATTTCTTATCCAAATTTTTTACTCATTTGTCCATATCGTAGATAAAAGGATCATCAGACACAAGGTTTTCACAATCACACAGTCACATTGCAAAAGCTATATCATTATATAATCATCTTCAAGAAACATGGCTATTAGAACACAGCTCTACAGTTTCAGGCACTTCCCTCTTAGTCACTCTAATACACCATAAATTAAAAAGGGATATCTATATAGTGCATAAGAATAACCTCAAGGATAATCTCTCGACTGTGTGTGAAATCTCTCAGCCACTGACACTTTATTTTGTCTCATTTCTCTCTTCCCCCTTTTAGTCAAGAAGTTTTCTCAATCCCTTGATGCCAAGTCCTAGCTCATCCTAGGATTTCTGTCCCACGTTGCCAGGGAGGTTTATACCCCTGGGAGTCATGTCCCATGTAAAGGGGGGAAGGCAGTGAGTTCACTTGCTGAGAGTGAGAGAGGCCACATCTGAGCAATAAAAAAAAAAAGAGGTTCTCTGGGGGTGACTCTTAGGCTTAATTTTAAGTAGGCTTAGCCTGTCCTTTTTTTTTTAACATGGGCAGGCACCGGGAATTGAACCCGGGTCCTCAGGCATGGCAGGCAAGCATTCTTACCTGCTGAACCACCGTGGCCCACCCATTAGCCTATCCTTTGCTGGGATAAGTTTCATAGGAGCAAATCCCAAGATTGAGGACTTGACCTGTTGATTTGGTTGTCCCCACCTAAGGGACACTTTCCCCCCATTTTTACAAAGGTAAACCATGTTCACTGTGGAAATATTTCAACTATGATAAAAAAAAAAACTTCTGTCAATAATGTTATATCTGGAGTAATTTTTTAACCTCTTAAAATGCCACTAATTCTAATGTACATAGATGTAAATCTTCATGAGAAAAGCATGCAGTCTTTGGACTGCTAAGAACCCAATCCTGTCTATATGTCAGAGAAGGGTGTTTGAAGCTGCCCAACTGATAGCAAAGATGTTAAATTATTCCTTGGAAATATTTCTTCATTTAAATTTGGAAATCCTGATTAGTGAGAATAAAATTTACTCTTATCAGCAGACCAACTGTTATTGGTCTCATCCTTTTCAACAAAGCTTTATTTTATTTTATTTTTTTGCTCTGTATTTAGGTCAAGATCTCTTGCAAACCTGAAAGGGGACAATCCATAATCTTTTCCTTTTTTTTTTTCTTTTAAAGTGAGGTGACAATTTTTTATTATCCCATCTTTGAAACCCGGAATGATCTAGGACGGCTGAACCCCTGGGGGCCTACTGACTGTCCCCTGGAGTCCATTGACTGTCCCCTGGGGTCCACTGACTGGCCCCTAGGGCCCACTGACTGGGTGCAGTGCTGGCCCTGGGACTGCAGAGACACAGTGGCCTGCGGGGACGCCTCAGCCTTCTTGTCCCATGTGATCCCATCTTTCAAAGACTCCATCTTCTAAACAAATTTCATTTATCATGTGGTCAATTCTCTGTGTTCCCACGTGCTGTGGCTAAAGAGTATTAACCAGTCCTCCTGCTCTGCAGAAGGGCCACCACCCTAAGTGCGTCCTTGTTCATTTCACTTGAAGATTTTAAGGAGCACCTCCAACTTTATCAGAAAAGTATCATTTCTGTAAGGAATACTGAGAAGAGATCTAAGCCCTCCCCAGGAATCGCAGGGCTAGGAACCAGTGGTACAGGGTTTGGAATTACTTAAAGAGGAACAAGAGCTTCTACTCAAACACATTAGTTGAATGAATGAAAGAATGAAATCCACAAAGTATTTCATAGAGCTTGGTGGCTTTGCAGAGACCAGATCGCATTCAATGGATTTCACCTCTACTGCATTTTGCATAGGTGATGTTTACAAAGCTGCTGGCTTTGCATGTCAGGCTACTGCTGGCCCAGCCACTGAGTCACAGTAGGCCAGGGCTTCGACTGCAAATTCAAAGGTTTTAACTGAGGACCCAGAAATCTGAAAGAAAACAACAGGCTCTCCACAGCCACGTGGCTCATTTCTAAGGGGCTTGGGCCTTGGTCAGGAGTGGTCTCCAGAGGCCCTGACCTCGTCCTGCTGTCCAAGGCCCCTGTCTCAGCCAGGGTTCTCCAGGAGCAGAGAACCAGTGCATGGGTGTGGGCTATAAAATCTCCTTTTCTATCTGTATACAGACATTTATCATAAGGAATAGCTCCCGCGGTTGTGGGGACTGCGTGGCAAAGTCTGAGAGCTGATGCTGAAGGCTGGAGCCCGAAATCTGCTGGTGGCTCAGAGAAGAGAGGAGTGCAGGGAAAGGTCTTGAGGCAGATTTCCTTCCGCATTTAAGCCCCTGTAGATGGTTGAGCCCCTGCTCCGCCCCGCCACATGCACATTGGGAAGGGTCATCTCCTTTGGTTCATGTCTACTGATGCAAAAGCTAATCCCATCCACCAAAACCCTCCACGGCCTCCTCCAGGCCAGAGTTTGACCTAACAGCTGGAGGTAACAGTCCAGCCACGCTGGCACGTGAAATGAGCCATCTCAGCCACCTTCAGTGGCCAGATGGAGAAGGAAGGGGATGAGGACTTGTCGGGCCGCAGCCAGCAGGAAGCCCCACTTTGTGGCCGCTGAGCCTGGTGAACATGGGAACCCCGCAATTTACTCCAGCATCTGCTGCCCAGGTCCTCAGGGTGTCAGTAGCTGCTGAGGGTGGAGCTGATACCTGAGGGAGGCCCTGAGGATACATCTAAGGTCTCCAGAGGGGAGTCCCATGGCCACTGGGACAGTCCTAGACCTGGGGCAGAAGTGGACGGCGTAATCTGCATGACAGCAGAAACCAGCACACAGCCTCCGTCTGGAAATGCAGAATATAAGGGTTTGGCCCCTCTCTAGGAAAATCAACCAGCCTCGGGATAGAGTCTATTCTTTTTCATACCTCTCCAGCAATTTCCTAAATACTCTAATCCAGTAGTTCTCAAAATGTGGTATGCATAGATTGCCTGGAGATCTGGTTAAAATGCAGATTCTGGTTTAATAGGTCGGGGCTGAGTTCCAGACTCTGCCTTTTTAATAAGAATTAAACCTGTCAAGTGACACCCAAACTGCTGGTCTGAGAGACCCATACTTTGAGTAGCTAATGTAATCCACATTATTATTCAAGACAAATTCAAATTCAAATCTATTAACTTACAAAAGCTATTTACCGAAGAAACCCAGACTCAAATCATTATGAAACATCAACCCCGGTCCTCAGGCTCCATAGCAATTACATTCGTTTGTTACATTAGTAGATGCAGATAACTGAACTCACCAGCTCCCCTCCTTGCTTCTTTGTGAGCAGGGTCATTCCTCTCTTACTAGTGTGATGTTGGTGGGTCGTGGCTAGGACTAACTGTCTTACTTGGATGAAGGGTAGTGAAACTTATTTTTCTAGACTTCACAAAATCACTGTGAAGGCAGGGTGTGGGGTAAGAAGGAGTCAGAGCCCCAGGATTGAAGATCAGTTTAGCCCTGACTGTATGCATTATCTGATAAAGGGCAGCAAAAGTTCGCTCTGTGCCAACCACTTCCACCTACTCTGAGCCTTGGCCATGTCCAGAATGGACTCCAGATGGCAGCTGTGGATGCTCAGAGCACAAAGGGTTTCTTGTTTGCCCAAGGGTCTATCAGTGCTTAAACAGAACTGGCGGAAGCATAGGCACAGCATATCAGCAGTTTATCAGGGCCTATGGTTTTCCATGTTCATTTGCTATTCACTTAGTTTACCCTGCTCCTTAAAAATCACACATGCAGGGCCAGGCGATGCAGGGGCAGGCATACCCCGCTGAGGCAGGGCAGGGGGAACAAACCAGTTCCTGAGTTGTATGAGTGTGTGTGTGGGTCCTCGAGACTTATACTGCATTCTGCCCACATGGCGTTACCAAGACGTGAGAAATGCGGACGTGCCCGCCGAGTCTGCTCACGCTTCGGCTGAGCACGCGGCCCTCGGCACATCCCCCAGCCTCGGCCGGCTCCTCCCCCGGGGCGTGCAGGGTGTGCGCGGTGCCTCACTTTCCTCTCCTGCCCTCACCCCCCGGCGCCGGCCCCACCGCCACTCCGGACGCGGCGCTTGTCGCCCGTCCTCTACCGCAGCTCCCCGCCTCCCCGCGGGGAGCCCGCGGCCCGAGCTTACAGGAGCGCCAGGCACGCAGGCCCTGCTGCCAGTGGGGAACTCCTAGGGAGATAAAAAGCACGTCTTTGACCACTTCTGTACCAAACAGACCCAAGATGTGTAATTAAAGGCCCCGGGACTCTGGTGAAAATAGGTTTAAACTTGAGGTAATCCCTCCTGGCACTTCCTCTTCCTAATAACCAGCAACACAAACCAAACAAATCCACCTGGCTCCGGCCGGCAAGTCTGCAACAAGCAGAGGTCACGGGAGGGGCGGTGAGAGAAGGGAGAGCCGGGGGCGCAGGGACCTGCGGAAGCTCCTGCCTCGCCCCGGGCCCGTCCCTCCCCGAGGAGGCGCCGCGCTGCCCCGGGAAGCTCCTTCTCCAGGTCCCCGCGGCGGCGCGGGGGGCGCGGCCTGGGAGGGAGCACGAGTCCGCGCAGCTCGTTAGCTTCTCCGCTTCGCCTCTCCTCTCTGGAAGACCTGACTCGAGCCAGAGAGGATTCTAGAGGTGAGGCGACTTTTAACATTCTTTTTAAAGTTGGGTTCCCTCTCGTTATGTATGGCCATTATGGAAAATACCGATAAGCAAAATGAAGATAAAGTAATTACCCGTGATTCCGCACGTCCAGCCCAACCCTGCAGATGTTTTGGTTGATGGCTTCCAGTCTTTTTTTGGTGCATGTGTGTGCTATATATGTATTTAGGTGCAATGTGCATCGCGAAGGTTTTTTGAAAGCTTCCAAACTGTGTTATGCTGTACAAATGGTTTTTAGCCTACTTTTTGTTACCTTGAGCATCTTTTTGCAGTCCTGTGTTGCTACATTTTAAGTGATCAAATAGTATTCCATCACCCACATGTACACTAATTTATTTTAATAGTCTCCTGTTATTGAACCTTTAGGTATGTCCCAGTCGCGCCCCCCCCCCCCCCCAGTCATTGCTGTATGTTGTGTAAACACCCTGACTCTTTAGGGGAGTTGTTTGGGGACTGAGAGGGCAGGTGTAACTGGTTTGAGCTGTGGAGACACAAGCTCAGTGGTCTCAGCAACACCTGGATCTGCTTTGGAAGGGGAGACAGTTGAATCCTCAGTGTTGGCCCATGTCCAAGACATCTTGGGGACCACATTTATAGAGCACTCTGGCAGTAAGGGCAAATGAGGTCCCTCCCAGGAGCTGAGATGTTGGCTGTGGAAGCTGAGGAAGTCAGTCCATGCTGACGTGGTTGTGGGGTGGCAGTTTGCCGAGGGCAGTGTGGTGCGTGATTGGATGAGGGCTTCCTTCCCTTCCTGTGCGTCTGTGCTGCCCTGGACCCCAGTGATGGGTCAGTGTCAGACAGAGGGTCCTGATGCTAAAATCCAGCTGGTTGACCTATGAACTTGACCCCGAGGCACACCCCCCTACTTGTTCCCACCTAAGTGTCTCTAGCTGTGACAATGCAGCAGGCGATTACAGTGAAGGAAAATGCCAAGTCAAGACAAGCAGAGCAAAATCAGCAGCGAGCACGTATGACCACCTTCTCTGTGCTGGACATCTCCATTTTCCTGGGGAGAAGCTGCAGGCATAGAAATGTTGAGTCATTTGCCCAAGGTCACTACAGCTGGGAAGGTGGAGCTGGGATTCTCGCCCTGTCTGATTTCAGCCATCCCCTGAACCACCATTGCCCACTGACTCTTGTTAGGAAGCATTTAAAGAATGTTTTCTAGCCAGCCATATTTGCATATAAGGTTTGTAAAAGCTAACAGAACACAATAAAGTCATAAAAAAAAATGCTATTGTTCAGTAGAATTTAGACAACAAGCCTTGCAAAAAGCTGGCATAGATGGAAGAGAGAGCACCAGAAACATCCTTGTCCAAGTAGTTTTGTATGAATTTGTCACCATAGGAATTAGGACGAATGGAGATATGTCGAATGTTCATAGCTTGGGTAGGCATACTTATTATTTTGAACTGAACTTCTCAGCTTGACTATTTTGAATGTGTAACCTCTGAAATGTTCAACCTAAAATCTGAGTATACATTCTAAGAAGTTGGGGAGTATAGATTTAAAAATAAAGGTAGAATTCAAGTTTCATGCTTTTCAAAAATTTTTTCAATCTTTGATTATTTTAGGCAATCTTTTGCCTATGATACTAATAAGTCTGTCCTGACTGAGCAAAATGAAAAAGGTTTTGTAAAGCAAGAATCTATTTTGGCAATATGGGCATAAAAACTGTGTCAATGAAGAGTATACAGTGAAAACAACTGTGGAGCCCAGTGGGCGCCTGAAAATCGTGCATTTTCCCTGCCATCCCGGAGAAGGAGGGAGGAATCCATGGCACTGAGCAGCCTGCCCATGCTGAAAATGAAATCCGGGCTACCGAGGCACGGACTTTGAGGAAAGGATGTTTCCTTAGGAATGGGACCATTGCAAAGATTTCAGTTTGCTCAGCTGCGGACCCCTGTCCGGGCAGTTATACCAGGTCTGTGAAGGGGTTATTTGTCAACTTGAGACACTTAGAGAAACCCATGCCCTTGGGGCCTTGCTCCAAGACCTGTGGCCCAGGCTTGTGTCTCCCTGTTGTCCTGCCACAGCTCAGAGGACTTGCTGAAGGGGCAGGCCTGTTCCAGGCACACAAAGGGAGGCTTTATCCTAAATTGGGGGGCCCCCTGCTGCTGTCTGTGCCCCTTGTCCGGGTCTCGGCGCTGGGCCAGGGGCAGTAGATCCACCACCCTTGGGGACAGCTGGATGGCCTGGAAGCTGGGGGCTGGGGAAAGTAGGGGCAGCCCTGACAGGGTGCCAGCCTGAGGACAAACAGCCATGCGGCTCGGACCCTGCAGTTGGCCTTTGACTGGAGCAGATTCGAGCAGGGCCTTTAGCTCTGTGGGGTTCAGCATCCCCCTCCCACAGCTGGAGAGGAAGTCGAGAGATTCAGGGGCATTGGGGGTTTGGGAGGGTAGCGGGGGGGGGGGGGGAGTAGGGGAGTGACATGATTGGTTCCCAGGACCCAACCTGGCGGGGAATCGGGGCCATCTCCTTGGCCAGGTCACTTTCTTCTCTGCCTGCCTTCAGCATCTGTCCACACCGTCTGGCAACGTTGTGGATGCTAAGTGTGTAAAGATAAGACAAGATCCTGATTTTAGGAGGTGAGGAATAGTCACTGAACTAAAGGAAAAATCCCTGTGCAGTGTGATGAGCACAGTAAGGGGAGGGGGCGGGGGCAGAGGCAGAGGGCCAGGGAAGGTGACAGTCCGGCGTGCAGCTCCTTGCATTCATCTTCGTGTCTCGGTGTCTTCACAAATGGGTTGGATTGCAAGTACTTCTGTGCTGGGGACCAGGTCCCCCTACTGGCTTCCCCCAGAACCTCATACTGCTCTTAAATTGATCAGCCAGCCTGGAACCCTGTGGCCAGGCCAGGGGACAACTGATATGTTAGGACATTAGGACCCCAAAGTCTTTTCAGGGCTGGAGGCAGGAGGCCAGATGGGAGCCATTGAAGTCTGGTTAACTCAGGCTTTGCTTTCAAAGAAGCCTGTTGAGAATCGATCACACATCAGCTGAGCCACTTTGAGCAAGTTGTTTAACCTCTCTGAGTCTCCATTTGCTTAGCTGTGACCCCACAGTCTCTGAGGAGCTTAGGTGCCTGGCTTTTTAGTAAGCACTCCGAACAAGGTGTGGCTACTTAGAACTGGAGAGATCTGAGTCTCTTTATCTTATTTTTTGGATACTGACTGTTTCTGGAATCAAGGTGCCCTGTAGCCTCCACTCTGACCTTCTCCATTCTGCTCTAAGCCAGATTCTGATAAGGTCCAGGAAAGGGACCCATCCTTGAGGTTTACTTTTAAGAAAAAGAAAGGAATTTTTAAAACATGTTTTTGACCTCTTATTGGTGATGCTATTTGGTCATATCTGTGTTAACTTTTTTTTTCACTGATACATTTTAAAGTTTCTTACAAATCTCATGATACTTCTCTAAAGTATGTATTTCCAGAATAGGTATGCTCCTGAATAGGCTCAACGCTGTTCATCACAACTTACAGAGTTAACATTAATTCCTTAGTGTCACCTGGTACCAAATCCATATTCAGATTTTCTCAGTTGTGCTAAAAATACCCCTTAGGGTTGATTTATTCCAACCAGGACCACATATTGCGGTTGGTGGTTGTGGCTTCCAGGACTCTATTCTAGAACTGTCCCTCCCCACCTGTGCACCCACTGTGCCATCCAGTTGTTGAGGAAGCCAGGTGGGTTGCTGAGGACACCTGACCTTCTGGCTTGCTCTGAGTGCTTCCTCGTGGCCATCCCCGCCACCTCCCCACTGGCTGCAGCTGGCCTGGGAGGCTTGGCAGGCGTGGGTGCGCTGCATGCCGCTCGCCCCGCTCCCACCCCTCACATCCGGACACGCATCGTGTCCGCCTGCCCACCCGCCCCGCTGTGGGTGCCTCCGCTAGTGGGGTCGCGGTTGACCTGGGGGTAAGGACCGTTCCCTCCAGTGTCAAGTCACCTTTCCATTTTCCACCTCGCAGCCAGCAAGCCACCGGTGGGTGACACTTTGGCCCTGTGAATATATCTAGCTCCCCAATGACAGACGTTGCCCGATGGCTTTTGCATCTGTGGACAATCCCTGCCTGAGTTCTTTATTTCATTGGGCTGCCAAAAAGGCAGTTGTCTAATTCTTTTGTTCCTTCTATATTTATTATACAGAATTTTCTGTAAAGAAAATCTCTTCCCCACAACTGCTCTAATTAAAAAAAAAAAAGAGTGCTCCATACTCACCTGGGACTGTTTACCTTGAAATACAGCTCCTTGGGGGGAAAATAGGGTAAATACTAAATTCTTTCCTGTTAATTACTAATTTCCGAGTAAGGAGTTGGGGAAATGATGTCTGGTCTTTATGGGGGTTGAAGGATCAGCGCTACTGAGAGGCTGGGGCTTTCTCTTCCTTTGTTTCCTCCCCTTTTCCCCCATGGTTCCTCAACTCTTTAGAAGTGGGCTGGAGGGGCGGAGGGGCGTGGGGGGTGACGTGCTGCTCAGCAGTGGAGCCCCTACCGGGAATTCTTTTCATTCCAGGCTGGCGTTCTGGGTCGGGGCTGGATCTGCTCGTGGGTGTGCGGTCGTTGATTTCACCAGGCTCTTCCTGAACAGCCAGATGGTTTTAGCCTCTATTTTTGCCTTTCTTCACGTGATTGACAATGGGTCAATTCACCTCATATTCCCGGAGCATCTTCTGTGGGCCCCCTTCGCTGGCTCCCTCCAAAAGAGCTGCCCTTAGGGAACTCATGGTCTGGTTTGGGAGGAAAGACGTACACCTGGGAAGTGGGGCGAAGAACAATGTCAGCCCAGATAGACCTAGAAATAAGTGCCAATAGATGGTCTGGACTGATAGTGAGCATTTATTGAACACTGACTGTATACTCGGCACTTATCTTTAAAATCCCTTACATTTCAGGTAAGAAGTGGAAGCTCAGATAGGTTCCATAGCTTACCCAAGGTCACACAGCTCTTAAATCCAGGAGCTCTGCTCTGTCTGTCTCAGAGCCAGTGGTCCATTCACCTCCCACGCTGCTCTGTCACCAGATGTTAAAAGAAACAGGGACTTAGAGAGGGTGAGAGGCCAGTACCGCTGTTATCCACAGGGTTATTTGTTACTTTGGAAATTTTAATTTTCCCCTTTTACATGTAACTGCCAAAACAATGCTGTGCTAGCAATATAATGTATTGAAAATATTACAGCTGTAAATAAAATCTCAGAGGAAAATATGTCCAAAATCTTGCCACCTTATTCTACCAAGTCCTTTTATGTTTAAATAACTTCTTCCAGTCTTTGCCCATGGGCAATGGTGTTCCCGCCTGGTGTGAATCACAGTATATTTGCTATTTCATGTTTTAAAGACTGGATAATATATTGAAGCATAATTTACTTGACCAGTCTACTAGTCTGAATCTCATCTGGACAGTTTCTAGTTTTTGTTATTTAAAAAAGTCAAAGTGAGATTCTCTGTGCATGTTCTCTTTTTATCCTCTTTTGAGTTATTTCCCTACGAAAAGTCCCAGGAGTAGATGATCTAGCGCGAAGATCTGAACATTTGTTATGGCATCTGGCCTGCTTTGTTGAATTGTTCTTCAGAAGCACCATAGACCAACCATTCCCTGCTCCCAGCAGTGGAGGGGGCGCAGTTTTTCTGAGCCTGGCCAGCATTGTGTGGTCTCTTGGCTTGGGTATAATTTTTACTGAGTTAATAGGTGTAACGAAGTCCTGTGTAGTTTTCAATGCCTAAACCTGTGATTACTAGGAAGCTTGAAGATTTTCCTACCATTTGTATACTATTTGTATTTCTTCTATACGAATTGTCTGTTCTTGAAGCTTTGTCTATTCTTTCTTGGGGCCTTTGCAATAGTTTTCTGTTTTGTATGAGATGTTTATGTATGTGTCAGGCCCTGACAGGAAACAGAGGGCACACTCAACTAGGTAGTTGGATGAGAGTTTAATAAAGGAGCGGTTTGTAAAGATGTGGGCAGAGCTTGGGGAACCATGGACCGGTGGGGCAGCCGTCTGTGTTTAGCAGCAGCCTGTCCCCACCGCTCTGACTCCTCAGGAAGCAAACAGAGAGAGCAGGTACCAGGAGCTCCACTAGACTGGATGTGTGGAGAGTGGAGAGGGCTGCCTGACAGGAGCCGGGGCTGTGATGGAGGGGTGCAGCCACCCGGATGGCTCTGGAAGGAGGGCGCCGGGAGAGTGAGAAAGCAGCCACCTCCTTCTGCCCGGCCGCTCCCCTGCCAGGGCCCTGAGCTCAGGTCACTTACAGCATGTACCTGCATTTCCCAAAATGAGAGGGGATTTTAGGAGGTCTATGGCTAAAAACCTTTTAAAGTCAAGTATTAATGTATCTGAAATCTATCTTACTTATGTAGTAAAGTACTTATAAAATACTCATTTCACAGATTATTTTTTGTCGTATGGCTAAATTATGCATTTAAGTTAAAAAGTGGCTTGGTTTAATAGAATACATGAAGTGAGTAAAAGAGTACTGATGGTACACAGGTATGGCAGTACTGACTGGAGTTTGGGGAAATGGAGCTCGGCTCCAGAGTTTCCCCACGGCATCTAACCCTTTGAGCTCTGATTTCACACACATGCACGCACACACATATGCACGCCCACACATGCACACATACATGCGCTCACACACATGCACACATGCACGTACGCACATGCACATGAGCACACATGCACACAGTCGCACATGCACACATACACATACCTGAGATAACTATCCTGGAAAGTCAGGGGCTCTCCGTCACCAATGACCACTGGACCCCAATGTCCCGGGTTGCAGAGCGGATGCAGGGATGCGCCGGAAGGTTCTTGACTCCCCGATCCAGATGCTTCCTGTCTTAACAGAGGGAGCTGTAGGAGGGGCCGCCTCACCTGGGGTCATTAATAACAGCACAAGCGCCCGTGGGCTGCCCCTGGGCCCCTCCTGCCCTAAAAGAAGACCCCTGGGCTCAGGAGGGAGATGCAGCTTGTGCTCCCAGAGAGCAAAATATATTACCAAATTTATTATAAAGCACTAGGAAGGAAACTAATTCTGTTCTGAGCAGAAAAGAATGTCCAAAAATAGTCTAGAATTCAGTATATAGTTAATAAGATATTTCAAATTAATGCAAGAAGGATAGAGTATTAAATGGCTGGAATGACTGGCTGTTCGTCTGGGAAAGGATAGATCCCCATCTCTCACCTCACACAAAAAGAAATTTCAGATGCAATAACATTTACGAGTGAAGAACAGAATACTGACAGCTGGACGAAGGAATGAAGTTGTGAGGCATGCAACTAGGTGAATGAAGCTTGAGGACAGTATGTTGAATGAAATAAGTCATAAATGAAAAGACAAATATTATCATGCCTCATTCATATGGACTAACGATAACATACAAACTTGGAAAAGTGAAATTGAGAGCATGGTTTGTCAGGATGGGGCTTACTGTAAAGGGTCCTAGATTATAAACTCTTACAGCAGTCACATCTATTCTGGAGTTGTAACTGTTATTTCCAAATTCTAAGATACTGAACTATTTGTGTATAACCTGGTCATTCCCAGAAACTTTGGATATCTGTGTGACACCTGAGACTTAGAGCTTTGAAGCTATGAAAGTCAGCAGTACCCCCATACAGCAACTGTTTAAAAAAAGTTGAAAAAGTGATCAGACTAGAAGAGATATGAATGAAGCTGATCTGAATAGGACTAAGGTGTAAATCAGAATATAGGGTAAAGGATGATATGGCCCAAATTTTAAAACTTCAGCTTGCTATGTGTGAGACCAAAGGGAGAGATGCTCATTTGATGCAAAATTTATTTTTGGTAGCACATTATCTAATTTAACTTGTATGATCACTTTTTCTGAATACGATAATTACTTGACTGGGGAGTGAGATCTGTTGGTTTGTACAGGTTAGTGTGATGCCCGATACATCCCAGAGTAATTTGGGCAGAGAATAAAAAAGTGTTTACAAAGTCCCTTTGGGAGACTGGGGAGAAAGGAGGAAACATTAAACTTCCCCATCTGGGGAATTCCTCATGTTCTTGCAAGCAGTGGAGACAACCACTTCAATAGGCTGAGCCTCGATCTTGGGACTTGTCCCTATAAAACTTATTCCTGCAAAGAAGAAGCTAAGCCTAGTTATAATTATGCCCAAGAGTCAACCCTAGAGAACCTCCTTTGTTGCTCAGAGTGGCCTCTCTCTAACTCAACTCAGCAAGTGAATTCACTGCTCTCCCCCCACTATGTGGGACATGACTGCCAGAGCTATGAATCTCCCTGACAATGTGAGACAGGACTCCTGGGATGAGTTAGGACACAGCATAATGGGTTGAGAAAGTCTTCTTGACCAAAAGGCTGAAGAGAGAAATGAGACAAAATAAAGTCTTAGTGGCTGAGAGATTTCAAACAGAGTTGAGAGGTTATCCTGGAGGTTATTCTTGTGCACTATATAGATATCCCTTTTTAGTTTATGGTGTATTGGACTGGTTAGAGGAAAATACCTGAAAGTGTTAAACTGTGCTCCAGGAGGCTTGATTCTTGAAGACAGCTGTATAACTAGCTTTTACAATGTGAATGTGTGATTGTGAAAACTTCGTGTCTGATGTTACTTTTATCTAGGGCATGGACAGATAAGTAAAAAAAAGATAAAAAATAAATACTAGGCAGAGATAAAGGTTAAAAATTGGATAGATTGAAATACTATGGGTCATTGAGAGGGAGGGGTAGGGGTATGGGATATATGAGTTATTATTTTTCTTTTCCTTTTTATTGCTTTTTCTGGAGTGATGCAGATGTTCTAAAAATGATCATGGTGATGAATATACAACTATGTGATGATATTGTGAGCTGTTGATTGTATAATATAGTTGAACTGTATGTGTGTGGATATTTCTCAATAAAAATATTTTAAAAAGGAAAGACTGGAGAGGACCCTGTGTTTTCATCTTGAGATGATCTCCAGGTTCTCTGGTAGGAAGGCTAAACTCTGAAGCAGAGCAAAAGCCAACACAACCAATTGGCAAAGACAGTGAAACATGTTTTTTGCATTGGTTCATTTGTTTTTATTAGCTCCTGGCATTCAAGAAAAT
The DNA here is from genome assembly GCF_023851605.1 of Tamandua tetradactyla. Lineage (NCBI taxonomy): Eukaryota > Metazoa > Chordata > Mammalia > Pilosa > Myrmecophagidae > Tamandua > Tamandua tetradactyla. The sequence continues at coordinate 22,296,237 of NC_135346.1, forward strand.
CTCTGTCATGTCACTAACTGGATACAAACTTAAGAAACAGACATTTTAGGGACTAAATGCCAGAGATAACATGTTAAAAGATTAAAATGTACAATGTGCAAAAAGCTTATCAGATAGACAAGGAACTAGAAATGATAGCCCATCCTAAGGAAGAAGACAGAGCATCAGAGAACATTAACAAAGAAGACCAGATTTTGGAAATAACAGAAAAAAACTTTATAAAAATGGTCTTAAATATGCTCAAAAAGCTAAAGAAAAACATGGACAAAGACTAAAGGATATTAGGAAAACATATGAACAAAATAAGAATTTCAATAAAGGAATAGAAATTATAAAAAGGAACAAAAAAATACTGTAATTAAATTCTGCAGTGACTGAAATGAAAAATTCCCTACAGAGGTTCAACAGCACATTGGAACTGGTAGAAGAAACAATCAGTGAATTGAAGATAAGACATTTGCAATCATCCAGTCTGAGGAGAAGAAGGAGAAAGAATGAAAAAGTAAACAGGGCCTGAGGAACCTGTGGGACACCATCAAGTATAATCAAGTGTACACTATCAAGTATAAGCATTGCAAGGGTCCTAGAAGGAGAAGAAAGAGAGAAAGGGGCAGTAGGAACATTCACAGAAATAGTGGCAAGAAGCTTTCCAAATTTAATAAAAGACTTTAATGTACACATCCAAGAAGCCCAACAAACCTCAAGCATGATAAACTCACAAAGCTCCATGCCCAGACACATTATAATCAAATTGTCAAATGTGAAAGGTTAAGAGAATTCTGAAAGCTGCAAGAGAGAAGGAATATGTCATGTACAAGGAAGGCCTAATAAGATTAAGTGCCAACTTCTCATCAGAAACCATGGAGAAAAGAAGGCAGTGGGACAAAATATTTAAAGTGCTGAAAGAAAGTACTTGCCAACCAAGAATTTTTTATCTGCTGAAACTGTTTCAAAAATGGAGAGGTCCTGGATAAACAAAAGAGGAAGGAGTTTGTCACCTCTAGATTTGATCTACAAACAATTCTAAAGGGAGTTTTTCAGATTGAAAGGAAAGAACACCAAAGGAGTTACCAGTAAAAGTGCATGGGTAACTACATATGTAACTGTAAACACCAGTACTGTTTTATTGTATTTTTGATATGTAACTCTATTGTTTACTTCTTACAGGATCTAAAATGCAAATGCATAAAAGTAATGATAAATCTATGGTTTCAGATACTCGATGTAGAAAGATATAATTTGTGACAAGTGCAACATAAAGATGAGGGGATGGAGTGGTATAGGAACATACTTTGTATATGCTATTGAAGTTAAATTGGTATTCTATCAAACAAGATTGCTGTAGAGTTAGAATGCTATATTTAAGCCCCATGGTAACCAGAAAAAAAAAATCTGAAAAATATACACGCAAGAAAATTATAGCTCTAAGTGATACATTAAAAAAAAAGGAAGATATCATATCAGTGGCCTAAACTCCCAACCATAGGCATTAGAATAAGAAGAGCAAACTAAATCCAAAATGAGCAAAAGGATGACATAACACAGAATAGAAGCCGTTAGTTAAACTAACTAAAAATAAATAAATAAAAGACACACATAACTAAAAACAAACATGAAGGGGTGATATTACTACCAATCCCACAGAAATCCAAAGGATTATAAGAAGATACTATGAACAATTGTATGCCAACAAATTAGGTAACTTAGATGAAATGAACAAATTTCTAGAAACTCACAAATTACCTAAATTGAATAAAAAAGAAATACTTAAGACCTCAGTAGACTGCTAATGAGTAAAGAGATTGAATCAGTCATCAAAACCCTCTCAACAAAGAAAAGCCCAGGATCAGATGGTTTCACTGGTGAATTTTACCAAACATTCAAAGAAGAATTAACACTAATCCTACTCAAACACTTCCCAGAAAATGAAAAGGAGAGAACACATTCTATAAGACCAACATCACCCTAATACCAAAGCCAGATAAAAATATCACAAAGAAAGAAAATTACAGACCTTATAAATATAGAGGCAGAGTGATCTGAACAGTGAATAAAAAAGTATTTGCAAAGTTCCCTTGGGGGAATGGCAAGAAAGGGGGAAAATTCACCTTCCCCATTTGAAGAATTCCTGATATTTTCACAAGCAGTAGGGACAACGAAAAAAAAATCCTCAACAAAATACTAGCAAGCAGAATCTGACAACACATTGAAAGAATTCTGCACCAGTGAGACTTACAATCTCAGGAATGCAAGGATGTTTCAACATAAAATCAATCAGTGTAATGTATCACATTAATAGAATGCAGGGAAAAACCCACATGATCATCTCAATTGACACACAAAAAAAGACATTTGACAAAATCCAGCACTCAGAAAACTAGGAATGGAAGAAAAGTTGCTCAACAAGATAAAGAGTATATATAAAAAGCCCACAATTAACATCATATGCAGCAGTGAATGGCTGAAAGCTTTCCTTATAAAATCAGAAACAATACAATGGTGCCTACTGTCTCCATTATTCAACATTGTACAGGAAATGCTACCCAGAGCAATTCGGTAAGAAAAAGAAACAAAAGACATCCATATTGGAAAAGAAGAAGTAAACTTTCCTTATTTGCAGATGACAAGGTCTTATATGTTAAAAATCTTGAAAAATCTACAACAAAGCTACTAGAACCAATAAACAAACTCAGCAAAGTGACAGGTTATAAGATCAAGATGCAGAAATCAGTGGTGTTACCATACATTGGTAATGAACAATCTGAAAAGGAAATCAAGAAAAATATTCCATTTATAATAGCAACTAAAAGAATCAAATATCTAGGAATAAATTTAGCCAAGAATATTTAGAACTTGTACATGGAAAATTACAAAACATTGCTGAAAGATTTTAAAGGCGATTTAAATAAATGAAAGGACATTCTGCGCTCTTGGATTGGAAGTCTAAATATTGTTAAGATGTCAATTCTTCCCAAAGCAATTTATAGATAATGCAATCCCAGCCAAAATTTCTGCAGTATTCTTTGCAAAAATGGAAAGACATACCATGAAAAACATCTTGAAAAAGAGGAACAAAATTGGAGGACTTACTCTTCCCAATTTTAAAACAAATTACAAAACTACAGTAATCAAAGCAGTATGGTATTGGCACAGTGACAGCTCTCTGGACCAACAGAATAGGATTGAGGGTTCATAAATAAACCCTCATATCTGTGGCTAATTATTTTATTTATCTTTGGGGGGTGGGTGGGCATGGTCTGGGAATTGAATCCTGGTCTCCCACATGAAAGGTGAGCATTCTACCACTGAACCACCCATGCACCCCCAATTCATTTTTTTCCAATTCATTTTTGATAATGGTGCAAATGCACTCAATAGGGAAAGAATAGTTTCTTCAACAAATAGTGCTGGGAAAACTGGATATCCACATGTAAAAGAATGAGAGTGGACCCCTACCTCACATAATATGCAAAAATCAATTCAAAATGGACTGAAGATCTAAATATAAGAACTAAAACTACAAAACTTCTAGATGCAGGAGAAACATGGGTACACCTTCACTGCTTTGTACTAGGCAATGGATTCCTAGACTTTAAGCCAAAAGCATGAGCAACATAAGAAAAAAAGTGGATAAATTGATCTTCATCAAAATTAAAAGCCTTTGTGCACTTAAAGACTTTATCAAGAAAGAGAAAAGACAACTTACAGATGGGAGAAAATATTGGAACCCATATATCTGACAAAGATTTAATATCCAGAATTTATAAAGAACTCCTACAACTCAAAAAGAAGACAAAGCAATCCAATTTTAAAATGGGAAAAAGACTTGAACAGACATTGTTCCAAAGAAAATAAACAAATGGCCAAAAAGCACATGAAAAGGTGCTTAACATCATTAGTCATTAGGGAAATCCAAACCAAAACCATGGAATAACACTTCACACCCACTAGAATGACTATTATTAAAAACAAACAAACAAACAAAAAACCAGAAAATAAGTCTTGGTGAGGATGTGGAAAAATAGGAATCTTTGTACATTGTTGGTGGGAATAGAAAATGATGCAGTTGCTGTGGAAAATGGTGGCGGTTCTTCAAAAAGTTAAGTATAGAATTACCATATTACCAGCAGCCCCACTTCCAGGTATATGTCTAAAAGAATTGAAAGCAGGATTCAAACAGATATTTGCACATCAATGTTTATAGCAGGATTATTCCCAATTGCCAAAAGGTGGAAGCAACCTGTGTTTCCATCATCAGATGACTGGATTAACACAATGTGGACACTATACACACGATGGAATACTGTTCAGACAAAAAAGAAATGAAGTTCTGAAACATGCTAAGACATGGATGAACCTCGGAGACATCATATGAATGAAATAAGCCAGACACAAAAGGACAAATATTCTATGATCTCACTTAAATGAAATTATTAGGATATGCAAATGCATAGAGCCAGAAGTTAGAATACAGATTACCACAGATAGAAGTGGGACTGGGGAATGGGGCGGGAGAGGTATTTATGCTTAATTGGTACAGAGTTTTGGTTTGGGGTGATGTGAAATTCTGGTAATGGATGGTGGTGGTAGCACAACACTGTGAACGTAATTACCACTACTGCATTGCATAAATGAAAAGTGGTTAAAATGGGAAATTTTATGTTGTATGTAAGATACCAGAGTTTTTATAAGGCAACTGTACAACACAAGGAGTGAACCCTAATGTAAACTATAACTATAGTTAATATGCTTATAATTATATTTGTTCATAAATTGTAACAAAGGTACTATACTCTCGCAAATTGTTAAGAATGAGAAAAATGGGTGGCGGCTAATATTCCTGTATTAGTACAGAGTTCCTACCCTGTACTTTCTGCATGACTTTTCTGTAAACCTACAACTTTCCTAAAATAATGAATTAAAAGAAAATTCTTTTCATTATTACTCTTCAGTCTTCTTGATGTGTCTGAGGCAGCTGTTTCCTCCCCAAATGTAAGAGGATACGTGTACCACACCAATACTGTGGATCAGTAATGTGGGGGTGGGGGGCGATAAGGAGTATTGGAGCATTTGGGTTTTCTTTTTTCTTCTAATCTCTTTCTGGAGTAATGAAAATGTTCTAGAATTGATCATGGCGATGGATACACAACTATGTGAATGGTACTGTGAGTTAGTGATTGTATGCTTTGGATGGTTTATATGGTATATGACTGTAACTCAATAAAATTGCATTAAAAATGTAAGAGGATAAACTATCTTCTATAGATACTTACGATTTCAAAGTGTGTATAGGGAGGATGGACTTTAAGTAGTTGATTCTTCCATAGACAGACTGAAGGCCCAACCACAACTCCACCCCACCCTGTACCACCAAGGCAAGCAGCTCATGAAATGTGTCATCCGGGACGTAGCCTCCAGCAGGTTGTCCTTTAGGAAGGAAACAGTCCCCAGGCCCCGCAGGGATTGCTGTAAGAAACTGAGGCCCAGCATCTCTTTGACAGTTTCCCGGTCTCTTACTCCTCTGAATAGCATTTAATTCAAGATTAAATTGCTGCTCACACAGGAAATGAATTTTCCTCTATCTCTTTCTAAAGTCTATGTGAGAAGGAATAGGCAGGAAAAAGTGGGCTTGATTCTTTTGAAAGTAAAAACGATTATTAAAGGGTAATCATTACAGTCCTGAAAGAGCTCTTCACTATCTTAAGGGCAATTTTCTCTCCAAACAACTAGTGCATAGAATAGTACCTGGCACATAATAGATGCTCAATAAATATCTCTTGAGTGAACAAATGGACAAATGTGGTCTGGTCCCCATGTGGCTACTCTTGAGGCATTCACATTCCAATGAAAGACAGAAAGACATCTCCCCCCCACCCCCACCCCCCAGTCAAGTTTCCAGGTACAGGGTAACAAAAAGTAGTTAAATTATGGCCTCTAAACACTGCTGACTTTATAAAATCAATTTTGGAAAGAAGTGGCTTTTTTCACTCCTACCTCTACCTCCCTATCACATTTATCCATGTATTCCTTACTAAAACATTGGACCTGTCACATAAAGGTTCATAATAAGTATTTGTGGAAGAAAAAATAATTAATAAATGGATTGACTGATCCAACAGCCACATAGCTGGCCTGATGAAATTGTCAGAGAAAGATGGCAGCCGAGTGGGGAGCAAGCCAGCCATGTGGGTTTTATTCCATTAGCATCCTGTACCAGACAGCGTATTTCTAAATGAAATCCCAAGTGAGACCTCGTTTGGGAGTACAGATTTGTTGCCTGCTGCAGTGATTCGAGCCCTGTGTTTTAGAAAAGGACAGCCCATGATTATTAATGGTAGTTGACACAGTTGCAATAATTTACATTTTGTGAACCTTACAGGTGACTCATATCCATCATGTCCTTTAATCCTCACAACAACCCTATGACGTGTGTTGTATTATCCCCATTAATAAACTATGACTGAGTCTTGGGATTGGATGGTGGTGATGGTGGCCCCACATTGTAAGCATAATTCATACCATTGAATTGTATATTTGAAAGTGGTCAAAATGTGAAATTTAGTATTATATATGTTATCACAATAAAAAATGAAAGCAATAACCAAACAAAATTAATAAGTAAACTATGGCTGAGAGAAGTGAAATAATTCACCAAGGCCAGGCAGCCCTTTACCACGCCTCTTGGCATCAACTCTCCAGCCTGCTGCCAGCTTTTCCTCTTCATTCCAATCCCTTCCAACTACTGCTGTTCTTCAAACACCTCCAGATGTTTGCCAACCATTTCCCGTGGCCTGAAAAGCCCTTCGCATCTTTGCCTACTGTGTAGAAATTCCCCTTGTTCTTCAAGGCTCTGCTCAAAAGTTTCTCCTTTCAGAAGCTTCCTTCAACCCTCCTTGCAGCCCAGGCAGGATAATTGCTGCCTTCTCTGTACCCGTAGTTCAGGGCGTGATGTCGTGAACCCACTGCATTGGGGGAAGTCCGTCACCAGAACACAATTGCACCTCCACGCCTAGCCTGGGTCACCTGCCTACCGCACAGCAAGAACTTGATAGATGTCCTATAATTAAGTAAAATTAACATCCTTCCCAGGACACCAAAACAGAGAAGTAAACCCCCAACCCAGGGACATGTCCATTCTGGTCCCTAGGAAGTAGCTGACCAACGGGGGTAAGGAGAGGTGGCAGAAAAAGAGAGGATTAGAATTAGACTGAGACCCCCCAAGCAGCTCTGGGCAGGGGTCCAGCTCAGGGAGAGCCAGGGGTGGCTGCCTCGTTGCCCACATCATCAGGCTCTGTGGGGGGCAAGTGCTGGTCACGCTCAGCCGGTTGAAGGCCATTTGGGCTGCTGGAGGTCATGGCCTCACCCCACAACAGGGTCCCTGCAGCACCAGCCCTGCCTCCACCTGTAGCCTGGCTGGGCCCTCAGACTCCTGACCTCCTCTCTGTGATCCTCCGTGCATCCACCTCTGTTCTAGTTTGCTAGCTGCTGGAATGCAATATACCAGAAACGGAATGGCTTTTAACAAGGGGAATTTAATAAGTTGCAAGTTTACAGTTCTAAGGCCTAGAAAATGTCCCGATTAAAACAAGTCTAAAGAAATGTCCAATCAAAGGCATCTGGGGAAAGATACCTTGGTTCAAGAAGGCCGATGAAGTTCAGGGTTTCTCTCTCATCTGGAAAGGCACATGGTGAACGCAGTCAGGGCTCCTCTCTCGGCTGGACAGGCACATGGCGAATACGGCATCATCTGCTAGCTTTCTCTCCTGGCTTCCTATTTCGTGAAGCTCCCCGGGAGGCGTTTTCCTTCTTCATCTCCAAAGGTCGCTGGCTGGTGGACTCTCTGCTTCGTGGTGCTGCAGCATTCTCTGCTCTCTCTGAGTCTCTCTGAATCTCCAAAATGTTTCCTCTTTTATAGGACTTCAGAAACTAATCAAGACCCACTCATGGGTGGAGACATGTCATCCCCTAATCCAGTTTAACAACCATTCTTAACTAAATCACATCAACCAGGGAGATGATCTCATTACAGTTTCAAATATACAGTATTGAATAGGGATTATTCTACCTTTAAGAAATGAGATTTATATTAAAACATGGCTTTTCTTAGGGGGCATACTTCCTTTCAAACCAGCACAACCTCTGACAGTCATTGCCTTTACCACAGGGAAGTGAGCAGGACCAGCCTCCTCCAAGGGCTTCCTCTTGACACAGCGAGAGGCCGTTCCCCCAGCAGGACCAGCTTTTGAGATCAGTTTTTCCTGATCAGCAGTTTCCTGATCTCTCAGAGAATTCTGAGCAGAAGGGGGAAGAGGCAGGCAAAAGGCAAATCACCACTGAGGCACCTGCGAGGGGCTGGACCCAAGGCCGGGTTGACGGATGCTGGGGAGCCTTGTGGATGCTGGGGACCCTTGTCGGATGGAAGGTTTTGGGAGCCGGCTTGCTGCCTTCTGGTAGCAGGATGGACCAAAAGGCCCTGGAAATAAATCCCTTCCAGCTCCCAAACTCCATTCTGTCTGGAGACTGGTCACGTGTCTGTGTGTGTGTGTGTGTGTGTGTGTGTGTGAGAGAGAGAGAGAGAGAGAGAGAGAGAGAGAGAGAGAGAGAGAGAGAGATCAATAATTACTGTCCCAACCAGGGTACTTTTAAAAATGAAAGCATCAACAAGCATAAACTGGGTCTGCCCAAGGGAAACCTGGATGTTGGGCTCTCTACCTGTATCATCAAGTTAGAGAATGCTTCTCCAAAGTTCAAGTTTGTTTAGCTCCGAGATTTAAAACTAGAGTCACCGTTCAACTTTTCCAAAGGACGTGGCCGCTTCTTAAAGGGATGCAAGCCGCTTCTCTGAGTAACGTAATAAGATGCATAATGAACCGAAATGTAATGTAGCCTTTGCCTAATGCCCTCTGGCTTCTCCCACAGGGGCTCTGTGCAGAGGGCCCGCCCGCAGGGTGGTGTGGGCAGGCAGGCACTCCCTAAGGACAGCTGGAGACTGCCCTAAACGGCCTGTTCTACAGAGAATTCCCCTGCCCCCTCCCCCCCAAGTACAAAAGGGCTGGAGGCTGGGAGGAGTCAAGGCCTTTAACCAACTTTTCCCAGGTGTGAGAGAGGAGGGAAACCTACTCCTGGCTCCCCCCAGGGCCCCTTTGTGCACTCTCCTTTGCCCCGGGGGCTGGGGGCTTGAGTGGGGAGGTGGTACTTGCAGTCCTTCTCCCAAACCCAAAAGTGGGCCCCGGGCTCCTCACTCCCCTTTCTACCCCACTCTGTTCTCTTTTGGGAATGCTCTTTTTTTTTTTTTTTTTTTTTTTTGCCCCTTACCCTGTTATATAATATTACCTCAGTTTTCTTCTAAAACTTTTGTGGTTTCATTCTTCACTGTTTTTTTTTTAATTTTAATTTTTTGGTCTTTGGTTTGCTTTGTTCGTTTTTTCAAAAAAATATTTTTATTGAGATATCTTCTCGCACATTCAGTCCATCCACTGTATACAATCCATAGCTCACAGTATCATCACATAGTTGCAGATTCTTCACCATGATCATTTTTTTTAGAACATTTACATCAGTCCAGAAAAAGAAATAAAATGAAAACTCATGCATCTCATAACCCTTACTCCTACCTCTCCTTGACTGCTAGTATTCCCGTCTACCCAATTTTTTATGTTTTATCCCCCACCCATTTATTTATTTATTCACTTATTTATTTATTTCCTTATTTTTTTTTTACTCATCTGTCCATACCCTGGATAAAAGGATCAGACACAGGGTTTTCACAATCACACAGTCACATTGTACAGACTATATAGTTACATAGTCATCTTCAAGAATCAAGGCTACTGGAACACAACAGTTTCAGGTATTCCCTCCAGCCACTCCAATATACCATAAACTAAAAAAGGATATCTATATAATGCATAAGAATAACCTCCAGGATAACCTCTTGAGTCTGAAATCTCTCCGTCATTGAGACATTAATTTGTCTCATTTCTCTCTTCCCCCTTTTGGTCAAGAACGCTTTCGCAGTCCCATGATGCTGGGTCCAGGCTCATCCCTGGGAGTCAGGTCCCACATTGCCAGGGAGGTTTACACCCCCGGGAGTCATGTCCCACATAGTGGGGAGGGCAGTGAGTTCACCTGCCAAGTTGCCCAATCTTTTCTGAGCCTGCACTCATGGCCTTAGGGATGCCCCATTTACTGGGATCCTAATGCCCCTCTTTTCCCTATGAACTAGTCTTTTTCCATGCTGGGTGCCCTACTGTATCTTTAAAGCTGGCAGTCCTTTGCCCAGGCAGTTATTGTTCGATTGTTTTTTTTACAGTGATTAGGTTGTTTGCAAGTAGCTTCTGCCTGCAAGGCAACTTCTGGGATGGTATACCGGGGACAGGTGTTCTGGTTCAGCTTTTCATGCTGCCACTAGATAGATTGGCTCAGACATACTTGCACCCTAGGATTGCATCAGGGTTGCTCTGCTCTCTCCGGTTGGGCCCAGGGACCCACACTGGTTGTGCAGGCTGGCTCCATACCCAACTGGAGCGGGGGTGCAGGATGAGGTCAGCAAGAGGGGTGTTCAAGTTCATATCATTTTTCAGTTGCCTTGCTCTTGATTCAGTGCATGCCCAGCTACTGCAACCCCTTAACTATTTCCTTGAGCTCTGAGGAAGACGGCCCTGCCGGATTTGCTAGTTGTTCAGAGATTCTGTTGGGGAACCGAACCCTGGAACATCTCCTGCCACCATCTTGGTTGATCTGAAAATAATTTAACGGAAGCAATAGTGAACATTTTTGAGTACTTATAATGTCCCTTGCAAACAAGTGCCTTTTATATGTTATTTCACTTGATCCTCACAATGACCCTGTCAAGTTCATGCTATCATCCCCATTTTATAGACGAGGAAAATTGAAACCAAAATACTGATCCCACCACTTGTAAGTAGCAGACCTGGGCGTTGAACCTATTTCTCTCATGGTTCGGGGGACATGGCCTTCCCCCACATACTATCCTGGTGGTGGGGTTGTCTCCAGGCACCAATCCCTTCTCCCCTTGAATTTTCTGTTCCCTTTTCTCCTCTTGCATCTATATTCATAAGGGAATATGTTCATTCTCCCTCTCTCCCTCCTTTCTTCTCTTTTTAGATGATATTTAAATTAACCAAGCCAGACTTAGAGAAGCTGGATGAGCTTTTTCCGGGGCCTTTTATGGCGAGGGACCCCATCCTGGAGCTGTAAGGGTTAATCCTGTCCTGGTGCTTTAGAGACTAATCCCTTGGCCTTGGGAGGCGGCTATTAGTCCTCCTTTCTAATTAAAAATCACCACCACTGGCTTTCATCCCTGTGCTAACTAAAAGAGTGTGTGTTTGTGTACGCCGTGTGCACAGTTCTTTATCTCCATTTCCTGTTTCATATTTAATTCAACATTTTTTCGAGTTTGTGGATGTGGAACACGTGTAAGGCTGGGGCCGTGGTCTGGTAGCAATCATTCCTGCATTTGGGGGCTGGCTTGCTCCCATCCATCCTGACCAAAGTCCTGTGGATTCTTATCTTCCTGCCTCACAGAAGTTACTTTATCATGATCGCTCTGGTTTCTGAAGTAACTGCCTTCCCGGCAGCAGCCTGGCCCTGCAGATGGCTTTCCGGGGGCTCTGGGATGTTCCTGGGGTGGTGGGGAGAGGGGAGGTAGCACGGCACCCCACTTTGGTGGGTGGAGAACTGAGGACTATGCGAGAGCCGGGGAGAAAGAGCCCAGTGGTCAGCTGGGCTGTCCTTGGCCAGGCCTGGATGAGGAGCCCTTTCTCAGGGCTGGGAGCCCGGACTAGTCTGGCCTGGATCTCAGACTGGCCCTGGCCCTGGCAGCAGCTTAGCCTTGCAGACCTTCTGTGGACCGCGGGAGCTGAGCACGGGCTTCTCGCGTGGAGGACAGGAGGACGGGGTGGGGGCTAGGGAAGCCCCACCTCCCAATTGGTTAGTCCTCAGCCTTTGGGGGGTTGGGGGGTAAGAAGGGCGATGGAAATCCTTCAAGATCCCATGCCGGGTCTGAGTCCCAGTAGGGGATTCCGAGCTGCTGTCGGGGGCCTGCCCACACGCCTTCGTCTTGCCATGTTGGTGCCTGGCCCCAGCCCAGTAGCTGGGGAACCTTGGCACTTTCCTGGGTGTTTCTGAGTCACTGAGCTTTGGGGTAATTAGACTCTGGTTACCTCGTATATAAAAGAGAATCAAATCCACTGTAGAATGAGAGCTGGAAGGAAGTTTACCAGTGGGACTGAACTGGGAAGGGCAGAACCTGGGGTCCTTGGAGCCTTAGGAGTGTGTTTGGGGGCAGGAGGGGAGCCTGAGACTGCCCCTCCCACCCCTGGAAATAATGCACAGTTCTGTGTGTTGTGCACAGGTGTGATTCTCTAGGGACAGCGTCCGTGGCCTTCATGAGCAGCCTGAGATTATCCTGAGGGTTAAGAATCACTGGCCGGATGAGTCCCTCACTTTAGAAGAATGCTGTAGAAAAGGTTCGGAGGGGGCAAGGAGACAGCGGCTTCTCTAAATGGTTGTGGATCTCACACTTCCAGGTGCTGGGGGTGGGGGTGGGGAGGTCAAGTCTCTTGGCCATGTGGATGGGATAGATATAATTCGTATTTCTTTGCAGACAAGAGAAATTATGATTTGCTCTTAGCTCTGTGGATGTACAGTAAGCAGTATCAAGTATAAAGAATTATAATCAGCCGACTCCCTGACTTTGACTAACCCATTATGAAAGTACAGTTCCTTTTATCACAATTCTCTTATCTTCTGTTTGTTTCTTAGCTGAACAGAAATGCCCTAAGCTACACCCCAGCCGTAGAGTTTCTCAACCAAAGGCTACTGTTTTCTTCCTGCAGGAACCCTGGGGTGTTTGGGGGTTAAAAGGCCTGGGCCAGCCATGTGTGTTTAAAAAACAAAGCTGATTCCTTAGCTGGCTGGCTCCAGCCTGACTCCATCCTGCTGTTAATGGAGGACAGAGGACCACTTATAGCTTCCTCTTCACCCCATAACAAATAACCCAGCGCTCCCCCAGGCCTTCCTGTGGCCCCCGCCCCCGCCGCCTCCCGGCAGTGGCAGCAGCAGGCTGGCTCAGTCTGGCTTCTCGGCAGGCCCTGCGGTCAGCCCCCGAAAAGGCATCTGAGGCACAGTGCCTGCTCGCCTAGGCAGGGCTGTGGCTTTTCTGTCTCTCCAAGATAAGGCCCTAACTAACCACATTAGCAGGATGCTTGGCAGGTTTGCCTGGCCTCTGTCTTGTGTTTGGACACTCCGTCTCCTGGGCAGGGTGGAGGCCTTTGCCCTGCAAACAAAGCATCACCCGGTTTGGAGCCCAGGCTCCTGCAGCATCTCTGCATACTCTAGCCCAGGCGGAGTGTCTCCTTGTGGCAGTCATTTAACAGGTATTTATCAACCCTCCCCCTTTTATTTAAATCCTTTATCACACGTGATACACAGTTTAGCACATCATAATAATTCCCATTGATTGGAATTCACTATGTGCTCAGCTTGACATTAAGCACCTTACATGAAATATTCTTCTCACAAGGGTCCCTATGAAGTTGGTACTATTGGTACCCCCATTTTAAAGATGCATTCACAGGGCCATTTCTGTGCATCATATTCTTTGTTTTTGTATGCTGTATGGTGGGGGTCACATTTTATTCTTTTTCCATGTGACTATCTCAGTACCTTTTGTTGAATTTTTTTTTTTTTTTTTTTAGGGGTAGAGGGAGTGCATGGGCCAGGAATTGAACCCAGGTCTCCCACATGGCAGGTGAGAATTCTACGACTGAACTACTCTTGCATCCCCACTTTCTTGGTTTTTTACCACTCTCTGTGGTCACGTTATATATTTATTTGGTTGCTTATTTAATGCCTGGCTCCCACATTAAACCAGGAGCTCCATGAGGGCAGGGGTTTTCCTGCTGAGACACTGGGACCTGGCACCTAGGAGATGCCTGTTCAGCGGTTGATCGAGACCCAGGAGGCTGCCACCTGTCCATGGCTCACAGCTGGTCAGTGGTGAAGCTGGGATTTGAACCTGGGTCCATGCATGCCGTCGTGGGTTCTTTTCCCCAGACCATTGGAGACTTTAGATACCTGAAATGGTCCCCGCACTTTGGAGTGAGCTCCAAAACTAGGCTTATCGTAAATGCTCATGAGTTCGGTGGATCAGGTTGAAAAGGCTTAGAAATCCCTTTATCATTTTTTTATTTAATTATAACTAATACACAAGGACATGCTTATTGCAAAAAGAGAGGAGAGAGAGAGAGAGAGAGAGAGAGAGAAATCAAACAATGCAACTGTATCTAGAATTAAAAATGAAAGGTTTTACATCCTTCTTTGCCCCAAAGCCCCTCTTCCGCTCCAGAAGGAAGCGCTTTTAAAGGTTTGATATGCATCCTTTAGTTTGTTTTTAAATGCATTTATCTAAATAATGCATTTTGTACATAAATAAGACTAGGCATATTCTGCGGTTTGTGTTTTCCATGGACCTACCTTGAAGGGCTTTGCCTGTTGCTGCACTCAGATTCACCACAATCTTGTTCACGGCTGCCCAGCATTCCTTGTACGGCTGGACCGTAGTTTACTTAACCATTCTGTTGATGGCCTTCAGTTGTTTCCAGTATTTCTTTATGTCGTACAAGATGGCAATGCATTTTTTCCTTTATCAGTATCTGAGTAACAACCCCCTGAACGGGGAGTGGATTAAAACCCTCTCTGATGTCTGACACTTCTGTGGCGTGGCCTGGTGAGCATGCGGATATCTGCAAGGAGAGGAGGAGACACTGTCGCCAACCGATTTTGGAGACTAGCTGTCAGGAATATACATGGATATCGTTGTTCTTCAGATATCTTTGTAGATATGCAGGAGAGTTTTTGGGTTTTTTTGTTTGTTTGATTTGTTTTTATTAATTTTTTATGGGTTGAGTCGTAGAGAACTATGGGCTCAAAGCTGTACACGTTTTATTTTATCTTGTCGTTGTTTGTTTTGGTGTGCACGTTTTAGAACTGGATAGTTATTGCAAAATTGCCCTCAACTAAGTTGTACCGCTGCATGTGCGTCCAGTATATGAGCAGTATATGAGTATGCTCGTTTCTCTATACCCTCACCAGCAATGGGTATTAGCAATTTTCACCTTTGTCACTATTATTAGAGACATTGAACATCTTTTCATATATTTCATTTTTCTTTATATTTGAGAATTCAATTTGAAGATAATGCAAAAAAAATTCCTTATACCTTTGGTGCCATCAGAGAAGCAGAATGATGGTTTTAGGGGAAGAGGGGAAAGCAAATGCTGTGTATGAGGACTTTGATTCTGGACCTCATCAAACAGCTCCGCCCCCTGGGACCTGCCTTTTAGAAAGAAGATATCAAAGCAAATCGTTAACTCCATACTTTCTTTAGACTCATTGCCTAGTAAGATGGTTCTGGGCTTTCAGAGGACACTGGGAGTCCCCGTGATAGAATGTCCTGCATTTTGGTGGAATTGTGAGACAGCGCTGAACTCTGAGCTGGGAGCTGGACTGGAAAAGCCCATTTAGGAGTGTGAGGAGGGGGTGTGGCAAGCTCGAGGGAGTAAAACCACCACCCAATACCTTGCTATGAACCTACTTTTCAGGGTTCTTCCCTCTTGTTCTCCCACTTTCCCCAGACAGAGGAGGATGAGAGGAGATAAGCAATGGTGCCTTTGATGGCACAGTCTAGGATTTAATTCAAAGACATTCACTGGTCAAGGTTGGTCCCTCTGCTTTTCCATCTTTGGATACAAGCTTCAGTCTCCTAGACTTTGCACATTACAATATCGGATAGAACTCCTTTGGTTATGAGAGACAGAAAACCTAAACCATACTCTGGCTTAAGCAAAAAAAGAAAAGGATTGGATATATCCTGGGGTGTCAGGGATGGAGATACCTTTAGGACACAGCTGGATCCGGGGCTCAAGGGTGAGGCACAATTGTCAGCCCTGGGCTCCTTTCCTCACCTCAGACTCCTCATGAAGGCAAAATGGCAGTGGCACCCCCAGCCTCATCCTCCCGTGCTGAGTCTAGCCAGAGAAAGCGCCTGTCTCTGGCTCTCCCTTCCCTGCAGGGGCCTCCGTGACCCATTGGCTCCACCATTTTCCCTTCCCTGCTGCAGGCCCTGAGTCGGGGAATCTGGTGGACTGGTTGGCTTAGGCTGAGATGTGTCCTGCCCAGGGCCTGGGTTTTGGAGCCTCTCCCTGGAAGTGGAGTAGGGCGGGCTGCCAGGCAAACCTGAAGATGGAGAGAAGGGCACCGTGCATGCCAACAACAAATGTCACTGCCCCTGGTTTCTCTGTAGTGTGCATCCCACAGTCATTCATTTAGAGTATAAAACCTACAATGGGAGGGATCTGGGACCCAACCCATGTGGGTTCCATTCCATGACCAGAAGTGTCAAGCAGGAAAAAGTGTAGCTAGTCCAAGAACTATTACAGATGATTCATAAATCTCACTGTGGTCTGTTTAGCACGCCTTCACCCCCGTGGGTGATGAAAAGGCCAGATTCTACTCTTTCTCCCTCCCTCTTGCCTTTAAGGGTCAGTGTCTGAGTAGTGAAAAGGCAAAAAAGGGAAGGAGGGGGGGCAGGAGCTGGTAAAAATAGCTTTCAGATTTTAGTTTGCAGCACTATTATTTATAAAACGGATTATCTTTATTGCAAATTATCCACGGAGGTTGACGTGGAGGGTATGCATTTTCTTCAACCACAACCTACACACTTTTGGGTGGAAGAAAAAAAAAGAAAAAACGAAACGAAGCAAAATGTACTTCTTTTCTGGACTGGACCAACAACTCCGTGATGTAGTAACAGACCCAATGGGATCGTTATCCCCCTGCTAATCCTTTTATGGTTTACTTTTTCTGCTTTTTTAAAACAACGAAAACTTGGGTTTAATATTTATTGCCCGGGAAAGGAATGCTGTGGCTTCCTCCTGATTTCCCTGCTTTGTTTCTCTTAGTTGTTTAATAGGCAATAGTATGCAAATGGCATAAAATCTAAAAGCTACAAAATGCTATATGGGAAAATTTGCAGTCCCTGGAACTCCTGTCCCCAGCCACTCACTGCCCGGAGGCCATTGTGAGCATCAGTTTCCATTGTATCCTTCAAGACATAGTCCAAATATTTATTTTTTAATAGAAAAATGCACCACATATACATAAGTCACATGAGTAGTGACTTATTTCTTGTTCTTTAAAATAAAATGATTAGAATTTTCCACCCCAGTGACTTAAAAACCCCAGCATCAAAGCCACAGCGTTAAAGAAAGAAATCAGGCCTCACCTACCAATGAGCTAATCTATCGAGCGCCGATGCATGTTTGCTGGTTCTAGAGGTTTCTGTCCTTGGGCGTGTTCTCTCGGGGGGCCTCCACCCTTCACAGAGCCTGTGTGCTCACTGAGTCCCTGTGAGCACTTTTGACCAAAAATGGTATCACTCAGCATTGTTTGACAAACTCCCCATTTGCGTTATTTGCCATCTGGGCTCCAAATGCCCTCTAGTTTCCAAAAATAAAGCTCATCCTCAGAGTTGAAGACTTGTCACCGCTGAGGCTGTGCCAAAGATGATGGCTCGGAATCGGAAGGCACTTCTGAAACAAGAGTCAATCCAAAACTGTCGTGAACAACAAGCGGAAGCTTCCACTGGGGAAGCGCCGATTTAGCTCCCGCTGTGTTCCAGGTGTTGTGCAGGGCCCTGGGAATGAAATGGCAAATAATGCGCAGTTGTCTTCCTTGCGTGGCTTGGTGCAACCACCCCAGTGATGGGTGTGGGCGCTGCTATTCAGTGCCCCTTGTGTGGGTCTGCTATTCAGTGCCCCATGTCCTGTGGACATGACTGGGAATGGACAGTATTTGTTTTAGATATAAAAGTTCTGTTGCTTTTGTTTTATTTTTATTTATTTTTTATTGATACAACAGCATACAAACACATACATTCTTAACATACAAACTCTCCATACATGGTGCACAATGTCTCACAATATCGTCACATTGTTGTATATTATCACCGTGATCATTTTTTAGAACATTTGCATCACTCCAGAAAAAGAAATAAAAAGGAAAAACTCATTCTTACCATGCCCCTTAGCCCTCCCTCTCACTGACCATTGATATTCCATCTGTCCAATATATATATTTTTTTGTTTTAACATTGCTCTTGTTTTTTTTAAAAAGAATCAGGGTGGGCAATGGTGGCTCAGTGGCAGAGTTCTCACCTGTCATTCCTGAGACCCGGGTTCCATTCTTGGTGCCTGCCCATGAAAAAAAAAAAAAGAATCAGCGACTCTGCGATCATGTCTTTTACAATACAGCCAACAGAGAGATGTAGAAGTAATAATGGTACTAATACTCAGGTATTGATGAGAAGAAATAATTGCTACGTGCAGGTGCCAGGCCCCATACCAAGCCCTTCCTGAGCTTTACCTCCGTGACGCACGAGGTAAGGCTGGGTGTTAGCCTCATTTTATAGGCAAGCATGCGGTCCCGGAGAGATGAAGTTAGCAGCCTGAGATCACAGAGTAGGGCTGTGGTGGAGGCAGCATTCGAACTCACAACCATCCGATCCCAGTGCTCACACCTTAGGCCCTGTTCCATATGATGGAACACCTTGTGTTCCATCAAGAGGTAACTTCAGTAGAGTTCTCACCTGCCATGTGGGAGGTTATTCTTATGCATTAAATAGATATCACCTGTTTAGTTAAGGTGTAACAGAGAGGCTGGAGGGACCTGCCTGAAAACGTAGAGCTGTGTTCCAGTAGCCATGTTTCTTGAAGAAGACCGAATAATAATATAGCTTTCACAATGTGACTGTGTGATTGTGAAAACCTGTGTCTGCTGCTCCTTTTATCTACCTTATGGACAGATGAGTAAAACATGTGGATTAAAAATAAATAAATAATAAGGGAACAAATGTTAAAATAAATTTAGTAGATTGAAATGCTAGTGATCAATAAATAAAAGGGGGGGTAAGGGGTATGGTATGTATGAATTTTTTTCTGTTTTCTTTTTATTTCTTTTTCTGAATTAATGCAAATGTTCTAAGAAATGATCATGATGATGAATATACAACTGTGTGATGAGAAAAAGAATTTTCATGTTGTATGTTAATCGGTTTTATTAATAAAAAATTTTTTTAAATGGAGTCTGATCAAATACTGTCTGATCTCACTGATATGAAATAATTTCGGGTTACCAGGAGCTGAGGGGGTAGGAGGGAATGCGAAATTAATGCTTCATAGGTACAGAATTGCTATTCGGGGTGATGGAAAAGGTTTGGTAATGAATAGTGGTGATAGTAGCACACAGTGAATGTAATTAACAGCACTGAAGTATATATTTGAGTGTGGTTAAAAGGGAAACTTTTAGGTTGTACATATGTTACTAGAAGAAAAAAATTTTTTATAAAGGACAGTGACCTTAATATAAACTATGGACTGTGTAATTGTATAATTATAATAATGTTCTTTCATCAAATAACAAAGGTACCAAACTAATACAAAGTATTAATAGTAGGGAGGTGTAAATAGGAGCTCTGTATTTTCTGCGTGACTTTTCTGTTCACCTATAACATCTCCAATAAAAAAATTTTTGTATTTAAAAAAAATGGAGTCTGATCTTTTACAGTCTCTCAGCCTCTTTCCCCTGGCTGGGGTAGGGTGTGGTTTGTGAGCACACCTGGCCTGGGGGAAGGGTCCCCTGTCCCTGCTGTTCCATATGTGGGCTGGCTGGTGTCAGAAAGGGCTGTGCCGTCCCTGGATCACCCTGGCGCCCACTGTGCCTTCTGTAGCCATGGCATCCATTCCTTCTCGTTGGTGCTCTACAACCTATCTTTAGTTTCCCCAATTCTAGCCTCATAGTTATCTTTAATTAACTAATTAATTTGCATCCTCTCACTCTCTCTTGCTCTCTTTTTTTTTTGCCAGCCTAGATAGATTTTATTGACAAAATGGGCCCATAGAGTTTATTGATTTTCTCAAAGACTCAACTTCTCATTTTGTTGATCTTTTCTATTGTTTTCATCTTCTCAGTTTCAATTATTTCTGCTCTAATCTTCATTATTTCTTTCCTTCTGTTTGCTTTGAGGTTAGTTTGCCGTTCTTTCTCTAGTTCTACCAGGTGAACTATTATTTCCTCGAGTTTTGCTCTTTCTTCTTTTTTAACATAGGCATTTAGGGCAATAAATTTCTCTCTCAGCACTACCTTTGCTGCATCCCATAAATTTTGATATGTTGTGTTTTCATTTTCATTTGTCTCAAAATATTTACTGATTCCTCTTGTAATTTCTTCCTTGACCCACTCGTTGATTAAGAGTGTGTTGTCTAGCCTCCATAGATTTGTGAATTTTCTGGCCCTCTGCCTGTTATTGATTTCCAAGTTCATTGCATTATGATCCAAGAAAGTGTTTTTTAGAATTTCAATCTTTTTAAATTCGTTAAGACTTGCTTTGTGATCCAGCATATGGTCTATCCTTGAGAATGATCCATGAGCATTTTAGAAAAATTTGTATCTTGCTGTTGTAGGGTGTAATGTCTGTTAATTCTAGTATATTTATTGTATTATCCAAAATCTCTGTCTCTTTATTGATCCTCTGTCTATATGTTGTATCCATTGATGACAGCAGGGAATTGAAGTCTCCAACTATTATTGTAGAGGTGTCTACTTCTCCCTTCAGTGTTGTCAGTGTTTGCTTCATGTATTTTGGGGCACTCTGGCTCAGTGCCTGAATGTTTATGACTATTATGTCTTCTTGATGAACTGTTCCTTTTATTAATCATAGTGTCCTTCTTTGTCTCTTTTAATTGTTTTACATTTGACGTCTAATTTGTTGCATATTGGTATAGCGACTCCTACTTCTTTCTGGTTGTTTTTTGTGTGAAATATCTTTTTCCAATCTTTCACTTTCAATCTGCTTTTTTTTTCCTTTGAAGGGAATTTTTTTAAGTTGTTAAATATAATGTATATACAAGCAAAATAAAGAAAAGGCAATGATTTTCAATGTACACTTGAGCAAATAATTACAGAACAAATTTCAGAGTTTGTTATGGGTTACCATTTCATTCTTTGAGATTTTTCCTTTTAGCTGCTCCAAAACACTGGAGGCTCAATCTGTTTTTGTCCTCGGGTCTAAAGTGAGTCTCTTGTAGACAACATATAGATGGGTCTTAGTTTTTAATCCATTCTTCCAGTCTGTGTCTTTTGGTTGAGGAGTTTAATCCATTAACATTTAATGTTATTACTGTAAAGGCTGTTCTACCTTCTACCATTTTGTCTTTTGGATTTTAGATGTCACATCTTTTTTTTTCCTTTTTGCCTTTATTGATAGTCTTCATTTCTACATTCTTTTCCAGATCTCTCTTACCTGTCTTTTCCTATCTGCCTGTAGTGTTCCATTTAGTATTTCTTATAGAACCAGTCTCTTAGTCACAAACTCTTCCAGTGACTATCTGAAAATATTTTAAACTCTCCCTTATATTTGAAGGACAGTTTTGCTGGGTGTAAAATTCTTGGTTGACAGATTTTTCTCTTTCAGAATCTTAAATATATGCCTTCTCACCTCCATGGTTTCTGCTAAGAAACCCACACATAGTTTTTTTGAACTTCCCTTTTATGTGATGGATTGCTTTTCTATTGCTACTTTCAGAGTTCTCTCTTTGTCTTAGACATTTGGCAATCTGGTTAGTAAGTATCTTGGAGTAGGTCTATTTGGATCCATTCTGTTTGGGGTACTCTGCACTTCTTGGGTCTATAATTTTATGCCTTTCATAAAAGATGGGAAATTTTCAGTGATTATTTCCTCCATTAGTCTTTCTGCCCCCTTTCCATTCTTTTCTCCTTCTGGGACACCCATAGCATGTATATCCATGTGTGTCATGTTGTCATTCAATTCCCTGAGACCCTGCTCATATTTTTCTTTCTTTTCCCTTTCTGTTCTTTTGTGTGTAGGATTTCAGATGTCCTGGCCTCTAGTTCGCTAATCCTTTTTTCTGCCTTTTCAAACCTGCTGTTGCAGGTCTTCATTGTTTTTTTCATTTCTTCTATTGTGACTTTCATTCCCATAAGTTCTGTGATTTGTTTTTTCAAACTTTTGAGTTCTTCTTTATGTTCACCCAGTGTCTTCTTTATATCCTTCAGTTCTTTTGCCATATCTTCCCTCAACTTATTGATTTGATTTTTGATGCAATTTTACATGTCTGTTTGAAGATCCTTAATTAGTTGTTTCAACTCCCGAATCTCATTTGAAATGTTGGTTTCTTCCTTTGACTGGACCTTTTATTTTTTGGTGCATGGTCTGGGAATTGAACCTGGGTCTCCTGTGTGGAAGCCGAGCATTCTACCACTGAACCACTGACTGGGCCATATCTTTTATTTTCCTAATATGACTCGTTATTTTTTTGCTGGTGTCTAGGCATTTGATTTCCTTAATTAGTTTATTCTGGAGGTTGTTTTCACTCTTTAACCTAGGGTCTTCTTGTTGGTTGGCTTTGTTCTCTATCTGTTCTTTGGCATGCAGTTCAACTTATTCTAGACTTGTAGCATAGCTTCTGTTTAACTGATCGGAATTTTTTAGCTCTTGTTTTTCTGGTTCTTGTCCTGCCTATATGGAACCATTTTTTGAGGAAGATCTCCTCAGATATGATCTATTCCAATCAAATTTTGTCAGACAAGACAGGCCCACATCTCTGGAGGAGGGCCCATAGTTAAATCTTGATGGCCAACAGCAGTAAGAGATGCTACTGTACCCAATAATTTCCTCTATAGAAATTATAATTTCTAACATCTCCAGCCTCAGGTCTTTTATGCTCTTAAAGTGGATATTTGCCACAAGTTGTGAAATCATTTTTTAAAAATTTATTTATTTATTAATTTAAAAAAATTAACTAACGAACTAAAACAATATGTGATCATTCCGTCTACATAAATAAATAATGAGTAATTCACAATATCATCACTTAGTTGCATATTCATCATTTCTTAGAACATTTGCATCAATTCAGAAAAAGAAATAAAAAGACAACAGAAATAGAAATAAAACGAAAACAGAAAAAAAAAAAGATTATACATACCATACCCCTTACCCCACATCTTCATTGATCACTAGTGTTTTTGAAATCATTTTTGACAACCTCCTTTGCAAATCCACATTGGTGGGTTAGTACCCAACTTTGATTTGTAGGAATACTTGTCATTGATGGTTTTGTTCTGAGACACTGAAGTGTCAGCCAAAATCAAGACATAAAGAGTCCTCCTTAACAATTGGTATCTTGAGTATTGCAGTTTACTAAAAGTTAATATTTTTTTCCTTTCTGAGCCTCTCAGCAATCCTGTAGCATAGACAGGAAAACTAAAGCTTAAAGAGCTTAAATTATTGAATACATCAAAATGAGCAGGGCAAATATAACAAGGTCATTGAGGACACTGCCGAAAATTTGAGCAAATTCGTCCGATTTTAGAGTTTTCTTCCTTGAATTTACTGAGAGTTTATTTGTTGTTTGACTTGTAAGTTCATCTTTCACTTTAAACTGGTAAGCTAATGTTGATTTTTTTAAAACTTCTTACTCTTTTGTTTCTTGAAATGTTTTATATTCCTGGTTTTTTGTTTTTTTTTTTGAGATGACAGGCCATATGCATATAAGAGATCAAAATACTTCTGGTTCTCAGATGGAACAAAATATGCTAATATTTTATGGTACCCCTGGTGGTGACTCCATATTCAGTCCCACCTGGACAAGTTGCTCAGAAGTGCTTGTTCGCTGGAGCACTAGATCCAGGGAGGAGGATCAGGTGATACTAAAGAAGGAACAATGGCAGGGAAGAATGTGGTCTATGGACAGGTGGTTTTGGGAACAGGTTAAACACGACTAACAGGCTTCTTACCTGCTGGGATTCTCACCCCTTTTGCAGGACTCCCAGGGTGGATCTATTGTAGACAGCATTGCCCAACCTTATTTACTGTTTTAATTGGCCTCTTCAGATTATCTATTTCTACTTTTGTGAGTTTGGGTAGCATGTGTCTTTCAAGGAATGGATCCATGCCATCTAAGTTATCAAATTTGTGAGCCCAGCATTCAAAATATTCCTTCAATATCTTTTAAAAATTGTTTTATTAATTTTATTTACATATACTCCATATCTACCAAACATACACTCCCATTTTACCCCTTCCCCATTCCCTGGTAACCTCTAATCTACTTTCTTCTAGGCAAATTTGCTGTCAGTAGACATTTTTTATCACTGCCATCATACCATATTTGTCCTTGGATGCCTTGCTTATTTCATCAAGCATAATGTTTTCAAGTTTTATTCATTTTGCTTCAGTGTGTCAGAACTTCTTTCCTATGGCTTAATAATATTCCGTTGTGTCTATCTGCCAATTTTTCTTATCAGTCTATCTGTTGCCTGACTTTCGGGTTGTTTCCACCTCTTGGCTGTTGTAATTAATGCTGCTGTGAACATTTGTGGACAGGTGTCTGTTTGAGATGCCAAACTTGTTTTTTGATGAGGAACATTTCATGGGATCAGTGCTGCATGGAACTCATTCTAGGAAGTGCTGGTCTAGAATGAGCTGTGTAGGGGAAAACGGGGAACTCGTAATATCTTAGTATTTCCTTATGAGCAATGTCCATGGTCCCTGAATCGAAAGGAGCCTGTGGGGATGAACAATTTTAATGGAGAGCCTGCGGTACTCGGGCTTTATTGTTCATGCCTAACAATTCCTCACCACAAATGAGCCAGCCCAACATAACGCCCTCCTGCCTCCAACAGAAGCCAGCACCTCTGAGGAAGGTGTCAGATTGTGTTGCTTGGCGTGGAGGTGGGGAAAGGGTCCATTCAAAGCTCTGCTTGTTCAGACATGAGAAGTAAATATCCTTCAGTTCCACGCCCACCCTACCCCCCCCCCCCCCCAAACACTACAGCTTTCCTCAGACTAAAACAACACTCAGAAAGGAAGAAGGGGGAAAGGAACAGGAATTTCAAGAATCTGCATGACATTTACCAGTTCCCTGGGCTTCTTTTCCTTTGAGAATCCACTAGCAACTGACCTTATACCAGCACCGGATAGCTGTAGAATGCAAATATGATTCTAGCCAGGTAAAATTTGAGCAACACCTGGAATTAGTTGTTATAAAATTCTACCTGTTTTGATTGTCATGCAGCCTCTTCAGCCAAGGTCTTAAGAGTGGTAGAATTGACCCTCCAAGCCTTGTGGGCTGGCAGGCAATTAGGTGGCTCTGAACGTTTAAGTACTCCCAGAAGGAGAGAGTCCCCATCTCCCAACTACGCTGGAAATATAAATTGGGTTGGCTTTTCAGTGAATAAAGATAGCCTGAATGCTATCTTTAATGGGGGTGGGAGGGCTCTGAAAGAGAATCTGCAGTTGAAAACAAAATCTTGTCCACCTGGAAAAGACCTCTTGGGCTATATAACGTCCTCTATAGGTTTTTTACGTCTGAGGTATGAAGCTAGCTCTTAGAGAAGCAATCCTATATAAACAAAATCAGAGAGAGTATAAAATTTCTGACTGCATAAGCCACAATTCAGTGGTGAGGGGACCCAGGATCCTGTAGAGACCCACTGCCTGCAGAATACAAAAAGAGCACAGCTCACAGGGCGCTGCTGGGCCCACCATTTCTACTCCAAAAAATCAAAGATTTTCCCTTTCCCCTCCCTAACCAGTTTCTGTATTGGGAACTGAGATGCTGCTGATGTGAAACTTGGAGGTCAGTGGAGTTTGCTCCATTTTGAAGGCCACCAGAGCTTTTTGGAGCTCCTGCCACATCATAATCATTGCTGTCTTAAGTCATTTTCTTATTGTTTCACATCTTAGTTCCTTTCAGAGATTGTTAGCTTGATACAGATTTTGTCTTCTCTGTTTCTGTGGACTCCACAGTAGTGGCTCAATCCTTTGCATTTAATAGGAGATTAGGTGGACCCTTTGGGGTATCTCTGACTTGCCCATTGACCTCTATTCTCTAAGAAGGGCCCCTTTCCCATCAGAAATGGACCCAGGAGTCCAGTTTATCTTATGTAACTTGTCTCCCCTGGCTGCAAGGGGTGGGCAGCTGACTAGGTCTGGACTATTCAGATTCCCTCCTCCTGGGAATCAGACATCAGTTGATTTTCACTGAATCCTTGTAATAAATTCATCGTTTTGCTTAAAGTAGTTGAGTAGGTTCCATTCCTTGCAACTAGAAAGCCTTGACTAAGTTAGATGAAAAGTAAATGATCTTTGGGCAGAATTTCCAAATATTTTATCGTATCTTATTGGTTTTACCTTTAGAATAAATTTCAAAAAGTACTTCTCACCACCCCCACTGCTACCAAGCCTCCATTATCTCACTTGAATTATTGGGATAGCCTCTCAACTGGTCTCCCTTCTCCTCTTGCTACCCCGCAGTCTAGTCTCCACCCAGAAGCCAACATATCAGAGGTGTTTTCCTTCCTTAACTTCATTTCCTGTGTTTTCCCATCCCTTCTTGGATAGATTGGTTCTAAAGCTGTCAGGTGGGACAAGGGCAAGGTAAGCACCTAATGCACCTGGGGAGAGCAGCCATGGTCCAAAATGAGGTGTCAGTGTCTGAATGGGGTAAGGATGCTGTCTATGTAGAAAGACTGGTTGGCCTGGGGAGTCAGAATCCAAGAGAGGCAAGAAGGCGTCCAAGGAAGAGGGATCTCAGAGCCAGAGAAAGGTGGGGAAGGTGTCCAAATGGGAAAAGGGGAGTTCTCATGTGGAAGGACAGAACTTGAGTAGGGAAAGGGTGCCTCTGGTGAGGAGGGGCCTGGCATGAAGGTTCAGAGCCCAAGCAGAGTGTGCCAGTTTGAAGAGATTATATGCCCTAGAAAAGCCATGTTTTAATCCTGATCCATCTTGTGAAGGCAGCTGTTTCTTTTAATCCCTAGTCAGCACTGTAGGCTGGAAACATGATTTGATTATCTCCACGGAGATATGACACACCCAACTGTGGGTATTAAACTTTGATTAGAGGGAGATGTGACTCCACCCATTCCAGGTAGGTCTTGATTAGTTTACTGGAATGCTTTAAAAGAGGAAACATTTTGGAAAAAGCTTTACAGCCACGAGAACCACAAGAGCCCATGTAGCCAGAGACCTTTGGAGATGAAGAAAGAAAACGCCCCAGGGAACCTTCATGAAACAAGAAGCCGGAGAAAAAGGTAGCAGACATTTGTATATTCACTATGTACCTTGCCAGTTGAGAGAGAAACCCTGAACAACTTCATCGGCCTTTCTTGAGTGAAGGTAACCTTTTGTTGGTGCCTTAATTTGGACATTTTTATAGACTTGCTTTAATTTGGACATTTTCACAGCCTTAGAACTGTAAACTTAACAGCTTAAAAAATTCCCCTTTTTAAAAGCCATTGCGTTTCTGCTATATTACATTCCAGTAGCTAGCAAACTAGAACACAGAGAGAAGGGTGCCCATGTAGGGGGGAGTTGGCCAGGCATGGGGAGTCCAAGGTGAAGAGGGCATTCATACTAGAGAAAGAATAGTGATTATAGATTGGTGACATCAGGAGGATTGATAAAGTAAGTAAATTATTATGAATAATGAAGCCTGATTTCTCAGTGTTAGAGAAAGCAGTTACTGCTATGGAAAGGGATAAAACTTGAAAGAACCCTGCAGAGTTGGATTGGAATTGGAGATATCTGTGTGTACTTGTGATTTTCAATAGATCAATAAATAGTTTGAGTGAGAGACGGATGTAAATGTCCACTAGCTCTGACTACTGAGGATCCTGGAGAGCCATACACATACGCAGCACTCAGATCTTGACTTCTAAATACCATTCTCATTACTAGGAACTAGGGCTCTTTGGAGTAATGACTGATTCTAGGATTAGGGCTAGGAAAGTAAAAGAAAAGCCTGGAGCATCACCTTGGGCCAGAAAGCAAGGAAGTGCTAAAAAAAAAAAGATGGAGAAATGTCAAATGGACACAGAAGCCAGCTTGAAGACACTCTTACTGGTCAAATCTGGAGCAGGTTGGATTTCAAATAAATAATAATAGCAATGGATTATAACCCATTGACTGAACTAAGAAACCATGACTCCTTACAAATATAAATTAATAAATGAATAAACATTTACACAGTTTCAAATATTCTAACACAAAATACCTGTTAATTTCAAAGGGAGAAAGAATAACTTTATAGTGAAGAAGTCTGGCATGCACCACATTAATCAAATGGTCAAAGTAAACATCATTAGCAATGGGACAAATCAAAATCATGCTGTACCTGATAGGATGCAATGAGAAGGACACAGCATCACTTCTCTGATATTTCTGCCAAAGAGACATAACCAGAAATCTAATCATAAGGACCAAATTGAAGGACATTCTATTAAATAACTGGCCTGTAATTTTCAAAAGTATCGAGGTCATGAAGACTGAGGAACTGTTCCAAACTGAAGGAGACTGATGAGTTATGATGATTAAATGCAATGTGTGATTCTGAGCTGTGTTTGGGTCAGCTGTGGTTCACCTGATGTAAACTAGTCTCTGTTGGTCTTGGCTGCAGGTTGTGCTTGAATCAGATCTGCAGCACATGTCTCTCATCTTCCTTGGGTCAGCAGGTACCCAAGGCACATTCTTTTCATGGCCAAAAAAACAGGAGTAAGGAAATATGCACAAACATATTTCAAATTTCTGCTTACTTCACATCTGAAACATCTAATTGACTGTTGCAAATGCTTTAGTGTCTTGACTTCTGAAACAAATACCATGCAAAGAGTTGGCTTAAACAATGGGAATTTATTAGCTCATTGTTTTGAAGCTAGGAGTAGTCCAAAACCAAGGTGTCATCAAGGTGATGCTTTCTCCCAAGAGACTGTGATGTTCTGGGTCTGGCTGCTGATTATCCATGGTCCTTGGCTTTTCTGTCATATGGCAATGTACATGGTGGCTTCTCCTGGCTTTTCTTCCAGGCTCCATTGACTTCCTCTGGCAGCTCCCTATGGCTTTCTCTCTTTCTGTGATCTCTCCTATAAGACCTTTAGTAATGGGATTAAGACCCAGATTCATCTGTGCCACGCCTTAACTGAAGTAACCTTATCAAAAGGTCCAATTTGTAAGAGTTCATGCCCACAGGAATGAATTAAGTTTAAGAACATGTTTTTGTAGGATACATGGCTTCAAGACACCACAACAAGTCACAAGATCAAATGTGAGCCCAAAGTCAAAAGGTGAAAAGGAAATGCCATCCTTCATGGGACCATGGCAGATGTATGGATGGATAATACTGCTGCTAGAGGGCGGTGAAGAGTTGAAACCAACAATTCAACCTACAACACTTATTAGGTGCCTCGTTCTTTTCTAAGCACACTTTGTGGTCTGGCATAAAATGCTGAATTCCCATCTCAGATATGTATGAGTGTGAACCACACTGCTGAGCCCAAGGAAGGTACTTGTCCTGACTGATCAATTGCTTCCACCTGTTTTTCTATACTTTAGAGGATGAAAAATATACCCTGTCAATATTCCCTAACAACACTGGTTCTGCGGAAGGGTAGCCTTCCTGTATTTTGGACCCATTGTTAAAATGTGAAATGTACAAACTTTTTGAGTCATCAGTTACAATTGTCTGTCTTGGATAAATAATCACAGATGTGGTTTAGGAAAAGAAAAGGAAGAGAGGGAAGGAGGGTAGAAAAAGAAGGAAAGGAAGTAAGAAAGAAAGGACTTGAATAAGAGTGCTTATTACACAAAGGTTTGCAGGAGTGACCAAATGGAACATCCAAATGGCCCCTCATTAGGGTAAGTGCTAAATAATGTTGACATTTCCATGGCAGTTAAAAATAATAAAGAATGAAGTATAGTAATATGTTCTATATGAGACAGGGTTCAGTTGAAGAAGTGGAACTCCCAGGAGGTAGAATGAATGTGTGAGTGTTACAGGGAGTTGACTTTACATCATGGTGGGAGATAATTAAATGATCTCTAAGGCCATTGTCTTCTCATCTGATGTTAGAGCAGAAGTTCTAAGGCAGGCCGGAAGAAAAGATGGATGTGCAGTGGGGGAGGGCAAGGACCAGCTGGAGCCCATAAACAAAAGCTAGAAGGGACTAGGATGGACTGGAATCTATGCCAGTCTCTCACTGCCTCCAATGTGTTGATAGGAGTATCTTGCAGGAGAAGTGAATGCCCTTTATCGCAAAGCCTAACACACACCAGGCCCAGGAGTTGGAGATGTTGAAGGAGGACACGGGATGGTGGAACAGCTGCAGGCCTGACTGCTACCCACACCAACGAACTGAATCAGCAGAGAAGCAACAACATGCATGAGCTACAAAAGCATCTGGTGACCCTGCTCTGACCTTCCAAAAGTAAAGAGCAATATGGCTGCTGCATCCCTTGTGGCCTCCAGATCTCGGGAAAATGTCTCTTGACCCACCCTAACTGGAAGCATACCGACAAGGGAAGTGTGGGAGATGTAGTTTAGCCTAGCCAAATCGACACATTACAATGCCACCTGCTTTAGTTTCCTAGGCTACGGAAAGCCGAAATGGGTTGACTTAAACAGTGGGAATTTGGTAGCTTACAGTTTGAGGCTGAGAAAATGTCCAAATCAAGGCATCATTAAGGCAATGCTTTCTTCCTGAAAATCAGCTGCCTGTGCCTCTTGGGTTCTCTGCCACATGGCAAGGCACATGGGGCATCTGCTGGTCTCTCCTTTCTCTTCCAGGTTTTGTTGATTTCAGCTTCTTGCTTCCATGGCCTTCTCTCTTTCTGTGTATTCATTCCTTTATAAAAAATCCTAATGATAGGATTAAAACCTGTCCTGAATGGGGTAGGTCACAGCTTAACTGAAGTAACCTCATCAAAAGATCCTACTTAAAATAGGTTTACACCCACAGGAAAGGATTAGATTTAAGAACATGGTTTTCTGGGGTACATGGAGCTTCAAACCACCACACCACCATACTTTTGATATGGAAAGATTTCCAAGACATATCGATATATAAAAAATGCAAGTATAGACAATATGTCTTTAATAATACTTCCTTAAACATTACTTATTTTCATTTGTCCAGATGTATATATATATAAATGTACATGCCTAGAGAAAGATTTGGAAAGATAAACACTAAACACAGTGTCCTCCGGAAAAGGATTGAGATCGGGGAAGGGGGTGCCAAGGGGACTCTGACTATCTGGATTCAAGTACAATTAAAAGCATCCATAAGCATATATATGTGTGTTCATATATATAAGTTCCTTTCTAAGTTAGTCTTTTCTCAGCAGAGATGCTATACCTCTCTATGACAGACCTAGTTTTTGGTCCTTTCAAAATGAGCAATGAAGTATTTCAAGACGTCCCCGGGTGCATAGAGACATTCGGGGGCTTGTTCTATTGTCCTCTTATTCTCAGCCCTGAACAAGTAAGCGCACATCTAGAGCTTCCCACACTGGTTCCCATAGCTCCTGAGTGGTGGGTGAATCCCCAGGGCTTCTACCTGCAGAAGGCGGGAGGGTATGGCACCCCCTCTTGCAAAGCAGGACTTGCTTCAGGGCAGTTGAGGGCGCAGGCCCCTCTCTGTCCAGTAGTGGTGATGAATAGCCAGTCCATACAATGTTTGTAAAGGTATTTCTCACAAGAACTCTGCCAGTGTCGCAGGCTCCACCTGGTGCACGACCAGGAGCCTTCTCTCTGAGGTGGCTGCATGCAGATGTCTGTGGGATTTACTCAGGAACAACAGTCATAGTTTGTTTTTCAGGAGAGAGAAACCATAGATGGTGGGAATTGAGAGATGTCCAGCCTACTGAAGGTGACTCAGAGGCCACATCCCCAGGCACACATGCCCCCTCCCCACAGTGCTACCAAATCCTGCCTTTTCCCAGGAATGCCTCACTTTCCTGTCTTCTGGGGAGCCTCCTAGCCTTTCACAAGGTCGCTCCCTGCTCCTTTTCACGGCGTTGAAGCCCAACCATACTTCAAATGCTTCAGGAAGAAGTTTCTCATTAACCAAAATGGGTTTGATGTTGCCTTCCTTACCAACTCTCCCTTCAAGGCTGCAGGGCAGTCAGCATGCAGCTTCCAGCTGGTGGCTCCTCTGGTCCATCTCAGCTGCCAGGAGCCACCCTACCCAAGGTCATGCCTCCTCAGGGCAGCCCACATCTGGGGGGGTGAGGAGGGGATAAAAAGAGACCAAGCCATTTCAGCCTGACATTTGCACCTGAGCTCCCCCCAGGTTGGCTGGACTGCACCACGACTTTTCCATCTGTCCAATTCTGCTTCCTGTCACAGCTGTTGATTCCTAATACACATCTTGTACCCCCAAACTTGACGTCAGTGTCTACTTCTGGAGAGCCAACCTTTGACAATTGATACAGGGTGTGGTCCAAGAAAACAAGTCATAAAGTGGAGCTTAGAGCCTGATTGCTCATCACAGGGCTGACCCCCGGGTTGGGGTGGGGTGGAGCCAGACAGCCCCTGGCACAAGGTGGTTCCCGACTGTTAATTCACCTGGTGGTGAACTAGGAGAGGAACCCATCAGAAGGCATACTCCACAGGCGTTTGAGATGAATGCATAATGTAGTAGCTATATGGATAAAGGTATTGTGTAGCTATTACTAAATTCCAGTGAGGCTCTACAAAAAGATAGTGGACAATGCGAGAACAGTAGCAGGCAGTGAAAAGCCAGACGGTTCCTTTGTTGGATGCAAAGAAGTTCTAATTTCCTTCAGTAGAAGGGCAGAGAACCAAATCCAGAATTTAATCATCCACGTGAATGGACTTCAAAGAAATTGAAATGCCCAACTAAGGAGTTTGTATTCTGCTAAGGTCAAAGTGCTGGTAAGGAAAGCCTGGGACCCTGAAATATGGCATGGAACCATTTGTGTGGATGCCCCGGAAGATTCTGAATTCCCTGACCCTGCTGAGCATGTAGAAGTGACCCGTCACCTAATGAGAGCTAGCACCCTCCCTCTGCTGGATGATCATGTAGAAGCCTCTACCTTGAAGATGAAAGATCCGTAAAATTAATGTTGTCACAGTAAAACAGCCACGGATGTGATGAACTGACAAAGGAGGAAAAGAACTACAACACAGGAGCTCAAGACTGAGTCAGGCGGTAGCCAGGGGAGTGCTTATGGGATTGGATTCTGGGTATCCATCGTGAGGACCAAGTCCTAATACCAGGTAAGGAAGCATTTGATTTTGGCTTGCTTTCCTGAGATGCAGGATTTAACACCCTGACAATGATCCCAAGGGCTGGTATAAAGTCATTGTGAGAATGCACCCAGAGGCATGGAGAAAGCTATGACCCATGCTAAACAAAGTTGAAATTTCAGAGTTGCCACGGTAGATGGTGAGGAAGGGATTAAAAAATGCAGGGAGGTGAATGTACTGAAATGGATATACTGTGTCCACCCAGAACACCTGCCTGATAATTATGTTCCATGGGAGGACCCAGATGACACACCATTTATCAATGATGTAAGGACTGTGCTGGTGAGAGGGGCACCAGTATCACCAGAGCATTTGGTGTAGACAGACTATTAGAGAACTGGGCTCCCTGATAATGAGGGTAATGATAGGACCTCAAATAATGGAGATCAGTGCTTTAGCCTCCAGAAGCCAGAGACCACAGGTATCATAATGGCTGGTAAGATCTAAGTGGTAGCTATGGGCACCTGACTGAAAGCTATGGAGATGGCTAAGGTATCATGGTGTTCCTAGGGGCAAATAGGTGGATAGTCAATAGGGGCACCATTCAGCTTGCACCAGCAGAAGAAATAAAGGATTGATTGAGCAGAAGGTTGAGGCCCAGTAAGAAGTCATAATCCCTTACCCGGTTTCCAGGTTTTAAACATGGAAACCATTAACTGAAGAGGTGGCTGAGTCTCCAGGGAGAAGAACCCTGTAATATCATGGCAAGTGTGATTGCTCCAGTCCTTCCCCTAAAGGGACCTATGGCCATTATGCAGGTCTCTCCTCAGGAGAACTGGAAGTGCTTAGATATGTTGAGGACTGTTGAACATAGGCTCCTAGTTGACATTAATACCTCAAGACCTGAAGCATCCTCAGAGCTGTCATATCAATCCAGGTCATAAATGGAATCTGGACCAGCATCTGGTCTATAGTCCCCTGGGTGCCCAGTTCCACCCTGATGATAATTTGCCCTCATTCTCACCCTACCTATCATCTTGATTTGAAGTTTCTTGAGAGAAAGACGAGTATCTGAAATTTCCATGGTGCCTGGCATGAAACATGGGGTAGGTACTGAATAATCCCCGCTGATGTCTTGAGCACTCCCAACGGGGCTCCTAACATTTTTTTTGCACATATGGAGTTTTAACCCATATTGCCCTCACTTGTTATTTTTTTTAATTTCTTATTTTGAAATAATTATAGACACATGAGAAGTTGCAAAAACCATACAGAGCAGCTCTGTCCTATCCCATCCCTTGTACCCATCATTGAGCTTCTGCTAATAGTAATGTTTTAACATAACTCTAATGTACTGTTAAAACCAAGTTATTGACATTGGTCTAACACTATTAACTAGGTTAAATACCTTATTTGTATTTTACCAGTTTTTACATTCCCTTATATGTGTGTGTGTATAATTCTGTGAAATTTTGTTATGTGTATAGATTTATGTAGCCATAAGACATGTGTCTACATGTATCTACAGACAAAATACAGAGCACTTACATCACCGCAAAGAAACTGCCTTATGCTACTCCTTTACAGTCGCATCCTCTTCCCATCTCTAATCCCTGGCAACCACTGATCTGTTCATCTCTACAATTTTGTCATTCTGAGAATGTTATATAAATGGAATCAAAACAGTATGCAATCTTTTGAGATTGGCTTGTTTTCACTCAGCCTAATAAGCTTGACATCTACATGTTGTTACATCTGTCCTTTTTTTATTACTGAGCAGTATTCCATTTGTATGGATGTACCACAATTTGTTTATCCAGTCAACCTGGTAAAGGACGTTTGGGTTGTTGCCAGTTTGGGGTACTTACAAATGAGGCTGCTTGGAGCATTTGTGTACAGGTTTTTATGTGAATGTAAGTTTTCATTTCTCTAGGATAAATGCCCAGGAATGTGATTGTTGGGTCATATCGTTAAGTGCTTAATTTGGTAAGAAACTGCCAAACACTCTTCTCGAGTGGCTGCCCACCACCAGTGTATGAGAGCTCCAGTTTCTCTACCTTCTTACCAGCATTTAGGGTAGTCTATGCACACACACACACACACACACACACACACACACACACACACAATAATTCATTCTAATAGGTGCATAGTAAAATTAATTTGCATTTTCTTATTGGCTAATGATGTTGAACATCTTCTTTCCCATCTGTGTACTCTCTTTGGTGAAGTGTCTGTTCAAGTCTTTTGCCCATTTTCTAGTTGGATTTTTATTTTCTTAATATTGAGGTTAAAGAGTTCATTCTATATTCTGGATTCAAATCAGAAATAGGATTTGCAAATATTTTCTCCCAGGGGGTGGCTTGTCTTTTTATCCTCTTATGGGTTTTTCACAGAGCAAAAGTTTTCAATTTTGATGAAGTACAATTTATTGAGTTTTTAATTTTAGGGATGATAATTTTGGTGCCATGTCTAAGGACTTTATACCTAACCTTCATTCATGAGAATTTTCTTCCCATGTTTTCTTCTCAAAGTTTAACATTTTCCATTTAGATCTATGGTCTGTTTTGAGTTAATTTTTGTATAAGGAATGACATTTTGTTTTGTTTTGCGTATGGATGCCTTAAACAATTATTTTAAGACCATTTGTTGAATGCTGTCATTGCTTTTTCTTTTTGTTTAGTTTCTTTTTCTTTTTTTTTGTCCTTACTTTTTGTACATAACCATCTTTTCACTACCTACACAGTAAGACTAAAAGCAGAGACATCTAATACATCTTGTCATCTCCCTCTGAACCTAGTATTCGTGCATTTATTTCTTGATTTATTCAACAAATATTAATTGAACACTCACTATGTGCCAGGTATTATATATGCTAGGTGCTTAGAATACATCTGTTCTCATGCAATTTATAATCTAGTAGAGGAGACAGATAATAAATGAGCAAAAACTATCTAGTTAGCATTGTGATGAAATGCTCTGAAGGAAATGAAAACCTTACAATGATAAAGAATAATAAGGAGAGGGGAGTGTCAAAGTAGTTAGGGGGGCACATTCAAAAGAATATAATGCCTAAGCTGAATCCTTAAAACTGTGACATCATTGTGAACTTGATGAAATAAGAAGAGGGGAGAAGCCCTTTCTAACTGTTTATTGGTCCAGCTACTGTCCATCTCTACCTGCTCCAAATCGCAGCAGCTGGAAAAGTGGAAATATTATCCACAGTTATTAAAATGAATGCAGTATAATTGTATCTCCTGACAGAAAAATATCCACAATGTACTGTTTGGTGAAGAAAGTTTCAGAGAATCATGTAACCTTTCCCCCATCCCTCCTCCATACCATCTTTCAGCCACCAGAATTCCCAAAACCTGTGATTTCTTCTCTTCAGTCAAAAGTTAGTAATGGGCAGTGAAAAGGCCCTAGATATCTCAGAAGACTCCAATTCAGAAGTCTCCATCAGTTACTGACCTTCTGGCTGTGACATGGAGCATCCCACCACTTCCTCCTCTCTCCCATTCCCCACTCTCAAGTCTAATGGAGAGAACGCAGGTGTTCCCAGCCCACGAAGCCTGATGGTGAGACTTGGGGGTCAGGAAATAGGAGACCTGCTGGACCAAGAACAGATTCCTACCGCTGCACCACACAGGGTCGAGTAGGATCAGTGGAGCCTAGTGGGAGGCTGACGCAGAAGGAGGTGGCACGGCATCCCAACATCGGCTTCTTCTGGGATTGTTGTCCACAGCCCAGCCTGGTTTTGCCACTCCCTTGGATTTTGGGTGTTCCTAAGATGAGCTGCCAACTGCCTGCCACGTGAGTGAGGCTCTGTGGGATGACATCGTTGCTGGGAGCTGGGTGAGATGGCAGGTCCCAAGGCAGCCACCTTGGAACCTCCTGGTTGGCTCTCTAGAGTATGTCTCCAGGCTTGGGAAGGAGACCCAAACTACAGACCTGGAACTGTGAGAGTGGGCAAGAGCAGGTTTTCTCAGCCAGGCCTGACTGGGTCTTCAGCAGGCTTCCAAGGCTTCTCTCCTGGCCTAACTTTCTCCCTGCTGTGCTTTTTGGGACACAGAGGGCTGAGCCCCAACTTTCCAGGGCATTCTCAGGCTAGATGTGTTTTGGGAGGCAAGAAGTCTGGGAAATGGGGACTAGGCAGGTTCTTTTTCTGCTGTGGGCATTGGCAGCCAGTCAGAACCTTTGGGCAGAGACAAAAGTGGTTGGTTTTAATACCTTGGGGCAAGTGGATTTTTGTTGGAGGAGCTGGCAGGGCCTCCGTTGCTGGGGGAGTCCAGGTACCTTGACCCTGGGGCTCTGAGAATGTGGCCGACCAGTCACTTAACCCTACAGTCACCTTGGTTACGCAGGCTGAAGCTCAGTGATCCCAGTTAGCCATGGCCCCTCCCTGGGCTCTGGCCTGACACCAGTAGGCAGCCCGCCTCCTGGCATCTGGCCTACCCACTGGGACTCGGCCCTCTGGGGGCGTGACCCCAGGGAAAGCCCACCCCTGCTGGAACAGAACTCAGTCTCTTCTAGCACTTGACCCTTCCCTTAGGCTTGACTTCAGTTCCTCAACATCTCATGGCTTTATTTGGACTTGAGGCAGGCCCCTCTCCTCATTGGAAACTAGAGACATGAGGACCCCTTCAATGGCGGGGGTCTGGGGTGTGGCCCTCCAGTTGCCCACTGTGTTCCCCCAGAACCACCTCACCTGCCCACTTCCCCTTAGCCCCTCACTACAGGGCCTCTGACCACCAGGGTCCCATACTGTTGTACCTCCCTCGGGTCCAGGTAATACTCCGAGCCTCAAATAGGCTTCAGAGCTGTAGCCTTAGCACCAGCCTTTCTGGCTTCAAATCCCGACACCACTACTTCCCTGCTCTGTGATCTTGGGCATGTTACACAACCTCTCTGAGGCTCAGTCTCCTATTAAATGGGAATTATAACATTTCCACTCCACAGGGCTGTTATGGAGATGTAATGGCATAATTGACATACACAAATCATTCAGCTGGTGCCTGGTACATAGTGAGTGCTCATTAAATGGTAATCTCTGTTGTTGTTATTGCCATCCCTTTTTCTTCCCTCATCAAAATGTACTGGTTTTGCAGTCCATTCCTCGCCTATTTTGTGGTCTTTCTGCTCAGTGACAGTGGCTGGTAGGGAGCTAATTTAATTAGCTGATTAAGATATTAATAATAACAGCATATCTTGATGTAGCATTTACTATGGGCCGGATGCTTTTATAGGCACTTAACACATATTATTTATTTAGTCTTCCTGGCTACTCTCTAAGAGTCCCATTTAAATTGATGAAACTGGGTCTTGCCCAGGGCACAGCTATGGAGGGGCAGCTCCATACTATGAAGTATGGCTCTGGAATCCATGGTCTTAACCCTGGCACACTTGATTTGTTTCTCCCAGAAAACAGGGCAGTGAGAGGCCCTGCCTCAGATATGTAATGCATAATGTTCGGCTGAACTTCTAGTGCTTTCTCTGTCACCACAGGCCCAAAGCCCCATCCCAGCTTAGTGCCCGGTATGTCTGCAGCAGCTCACTGTTGCAAAGAATGTCACAGTTCACAAGGGATTTTTCACATACCTGTAATTTATCTGCCCCTTTCAACAATTAGGTGGGGAAAGCAGAAGACAGTAATTGTTATTTCTGTTTTCTCAGGCCTCAAAGAGGTGAAGCAACTTATCCAAGGTCACCCAACTGAGAAGTGTTGGAGCTCGCACAAAACAAAGGGTCTTGAGTGCAAGTTCTTTCTTTTATACCATCTTGCCTTTTGCTAATGCTAAGGGTGAGTTCTGATACCTGAAAACTGTAATAGAACAATAAAATACTAGAGTTAGAAGGTCCTCGTAAAGCCACACAGTTTATTCTTGATTTTGCTTGAACACCTACGGTGATGGGGAACTCACTCTCTCTAAGAAGCACCTGGAGAATGGATCCTGATGGTATAAAAGGAGAGGGGGGTCCAGAGCATGGATAGCCTTGGAGATGTCTACTTGGCAATGGAGGCTGCAGGACTGAGCCTCTGAAGAAACTCCTGCAGTGTGGG
The DNA here is from genome assembly GCF_023851605.1 of Tamandua tetradactyla. NCBI lineage: Eukaryota > Metazoa > Chordata > Mammalia > Pilosa > Myrmecophagidae > Tamandua > Tamandua tetradactyla. Next base: position 22,335,447 of record NC_135346.1, read on the forward strand.
CTAAATCCTTGCTCCCAGGCCAGGCCCCAAGCCCTCTCCGTCCTTCCTCTCTAAAACCGCAGTCCCTCCCTCGGATGGAAGCCCTCTCTGCACAGACTGGTTAAGGTTTATTAGTCCTTAAAATTCCTTTGAGATGAGTTGGTATTTATTTCCCTGCAAAGCTTATGTAACCGTAAGAGGATATTGGGGCTGCCAAAGCTGTCTGTGGTTTGGATGGGACTTGCAGTGGTTTCTTCTGGGAGCTAAATATTATAATGAATGATCTCATACTATCATTTTCTTTGGAACTGAGTTGTGCTTGTCCCAGTGGTACCTGAGCCCCATTTGGACCACGTCTCAGGTCCCTGATGTTTTGATTTTGGAAGCCACTTCAGGCTGCATCTGGCGGGTAGGGGGAAGGGGACAGGGAGAAGCACCAAACTGAGTCCCTGGAGGCACCTTGGCCACTCAGCTTCTCCAAGGAGGCTCAGATCTGGGTTTTCAGCCAGGACTGAGATCTGGGTGGCCCTCAGAGACTGGGCTGAGGGGAGATGGTGGGGAAATACCAGCCACCGTCTGTTTCCATCTGAGCTTCTTGTAAGCATGCAGATTTGGAACTTGGAACAGGAACTGATTGGGGAGGGTTTGACTTCTGGGGGATGACAGGTCAGAAGAGCTGCCAGAGCTGGGGCAGCTTTCGGCTGGGACCCACCAGCTGATGAATAAGAGGTACCATTTATGGAGCACTTACTGTATACCCGGCACCGTGGCAAGCTCTTAGACTGCATTTGCAGAGGGAGTGTCTGGGTCTGCATCCCAGCTCTTCCACTGGCTGGCTGTGTGACTCCAGGCAATGGTTTAACCTCTCTATCCTCATTTCTAAGAATGGTGGTGATAGCCCCCCTCATGGCGTCGTTGGGAGATCAAATGTGAAAATGCATACAAATCACTTAGCAGTGTCTAGCACTAGCAGAGCTCAGAAAATGTTCGTAATTATTATCATCATTTAGTTTCATCCCCATAACAACCCTGGGGGGGGGGGGGGCGAGGAGGGGACCCTTGATCTCATTTGCGGGTGAACAAGTGAGTCTTACAGAGGTTACTTGCTCAAAGTCATAGTTAATGAGCCATAGTACTGGGAAATGAAAACTTCATTTCTGGTGTCCCCTTTGGCTGGAGTTGGGGGAGGATGGAGTTTATTGAATAGATTCCCTCCCCAGGGAACTTGAAATCCGGCTACATGTTAGGTTAGGGAGGGGAAAGAGCTGGATTTCCTGGCTGTGCAGCTCTAACCTGGGGTGCAAATTATTCCTGGAAAAGGCATGGACACATGCACTAGCTCAGGAGCCCCAGGAGGGACCAGGCACCAGGTTGGTCTCGTGCACTGCCACGTCCCAGCTCCCACCACAGTGCCTGGGGCGTTGTAGGCACACAGAGTCATTGAATGAGCAGATGACACCTGCAGTGATTCTTTGGACATCATCATTTTAACAAACCCTGGCTTCTGGGCCCGGTCACTTTTTTCCATTATTGGTAACCTCTTTGGCCCCAGTGATATGAGACACATGACAGTCACTGGGGCTGATAAGGCCCCCTGGGAACCAATTGCCAGGGGCAGGTGAGGGAAAAGGAGGAAGCAGGGCTGAGAGCAGAAGTCCTTGGTGGCAGTCAGAGCCCTGGGGCCTGAGAGAAGCCACTAAAGAGAGGGAAGGACTGGCTAGAGTTTTCAAAGCCCATGTCTAGTACCTTTAATTTAGTTGACAACTATTTTTACAGAGCACCTGCTAGGTGCCTGCAGGGTACTTAGGTGCTGAGGATGTGACTGTGAATAAGACAGACCTGTTCTCTGTGCTGAGGGTGCTCCAAGCCTGGTGGGGAAGGGATGAGTAATTGCTCATTAATTGTGAATACCAAAATGAATGAGAAGCCACGGGTACCAAGGTGGAAAATAACAGAGGCAGAATTCCTATTTTAATGTCCTCAGGCGGGCCTCACTGAGGAGGTGACATTTAATGTGTCCTTGGAAAATATTGTGTGATCTCAAATATGACTCAGTTTTCCTTCCCTATGGTCACGGGGAGACAGAAAGGAAAGCACTTTGGGCTCTGAGGGCCAGGGCTGCTAATGAAGCCTAAGTAAAGCAAAGCCACGCGAAGGTCTTCCTGAAGACAGCCCGGGCTGGAATCTTGAGAGTAAAGATCCAGTCCCACCCACAAGGCCGGGAGTAACTAACAGTGAAGGGGCTTCCAGAGGGGCCTAATTAAAGAATAAAGTGTAGTCTCTTTAGCTAATCAAGTTAGAGATGCCTTATGTTCCTGTTCTCTGAGCTGTAGATGAGACTTGTTTTCAAGAGTTTTTCATGTTTAACCACTTGGTTCAGGATCTTAAATATTTTAAATGTCCCCAGCAATCTTCCTGGCAAAGTGGGACATGACTCCCAGGGATGAACTGGGTCCCGGCATATGGGACTGAGCCCTCTTGACCAAAATGGGGAAGAGAGAAATGAGACAAAATAAAGCTTAAGTGGCTGAGAGATTTCAGAGTGGAGAGGTTATCCTGGAGGTTATTCTTACACATTGTATAGATATCCCTTTTTAATTTATGGTGTATTGGAGTGGCTGGAGGGAAGTACCTGAAACTGTTGAGCTGTGTTCCAGTAGCCTTGATTCTTGAAGATGATTACATAACTATATAGCTTTTACAGTGTAACTGTGTGATTGTGAAAACCTTGTAGCCGATGCAGGCTTTATCTGAGGTATGGACAGATAAGTAAAAAAATAAGGACAATAAATAAATACATAATGAGGGGGGGTAAAGAGGTAAAAAAAAAAATGAGTAGCATGCAATACTAGTGGTCAATGAGAGGGAGGAGAAAGGGGTATGGGATGTATGGGTTTTTCTTTTTCTGGAGTGATGCACATGTTCTAAAAATGATCATGGTGATGAATACACAACTATGTGATGATATTCTGAGCCATTGATTGTATACTTTGGATAGACTGTATGGTGCATGAAGATATCTCATTTAAGAAAAACTGTCCCCAGCAATGTGGCAGCTCTGGATGTCTGCTTTACTTTTTGCAAAGCATTTCAGCTTCCCTAGACAGCATGCCCATATCCAACAGGCCCTGTTCTCTCTTCTCAGCTCACCCTCACTCCCACCCAAGCCCTAGCCCCATCTCCCTTGCTTCCTGCCCCTACCAAGGCACCTCCAGTGGCAGCAGAGGGGATTTCAATGCTTTTCTATTGTAACCTAGAACCAAATAATAAAAACCCCTTTCCATGGCCTTGGAGCTCCTGTGATCTGGCCCCTGTCCCCATCTCCATCTTCATCTTGCATCCCACCCCCCTCAACCCACTGCTTTTCACCAACTTTCAGGGTCTTTGCTTTTGCTGTTTCCCTTCCCCTAGATTCTTGACTGATTGGATCAGCTCTGATCTCTTATCAGACTAAGAGCCAGGTTCTGCCAGACTGGGTAAATCAGTGTAGGGAATGATTGAAATATCAGCTTTAGGGCTTAGTCGGCAATGGGAAATTGCCCTGGGAGCCTCAGTTTCTTGATCTGTCAAATGGGTAGGAAACCCTGCCTTTGATAGGAGATGATTAATCAACATTACAGCCTTCTTCCGTCTTAAACTAAAGCAAGAGTATCCCCTAGTGTGCTTGTACTTCATACTTATGAGAGCATTTTCCCATTGTTATTTACTTTAAATCTTTTGAAGCCCTGCACGTTTGGCAGGATGGGTATGTGGTTTCCTTCTTATGAATCTGAAAATGACCTGTAAGGGGTTAAAGCCCTGCTCAGGGTCACACAGGGAATGGACTGTGAAACTGAGACTGATGGCAGTTGCACTTGACATTCCCCTGGGTGTGATAATGTGGAAGGTACGAGATAGAAACATGGAGGCCCAAAGTCAGCCAGCCTCAAAGGGGCAGAGGCAGGGGAAGAGCCTTGCTTTCAGCTTAGCCCACCCCCACAAACCTCACCCTGCCACCTGGAGACAGGGAGATAGATGTTCAGAATCTGCTTCTCTGCAGCCCAGAAAAAGCCCACTTTTTCACAACTGTCACCCTCTCCCAATCTTCTCCCACAGGTACTGCTCCTGCCACGGCCCTGGCTTGCCCTCTGCCTTCCCTTTCCTGTTTACTCCCTGGCCTGGGTAAGGCCCGTGCCCCACCCTACCCACTGGTGCGGTGTAAGGAGCTTGGGGCAGGGGTGGGACTTGGCTCTGGGAGAGGTGGGAGTTGCTGGACAACTTAATCTCAAAACAACCTTTCTGAAGCCTCCACAGTCCCAGGGCAGGGAATAGATTTCTTAAGAGGAGCCAGTTCAACTCCTAAATCCTTCCAAGTGGGGAGCCAGAGGAACAGGAGTCTTAAGATCTTTAACTTCCATGACTTTGCATTCTTCGAATGAGGACCCCAACCAGCGGAGAAGCTAGGATGGAAGGAGTTTAAGCAAGAGAGGTTTTGTTCTGGTGCTGTGGTTTTAATGCTCTCCCAGTTGTTTGGATGGGCCCCTGCTTCTGAGGATGGATAGGGGTGAGAATAGAATGGAGGGTCGGTGGGGAGAGGAAGGGAGGCTCTTCTTGAAAAAAATGCCAAGGGCTCTGTCATGTAGCTACATGGGAGAAAGCTCTCTTTGAATTCCAGCTCTGCCATTTATCAGCTGCTTGACCTTGTCAAGTGGTTTAACTTTCTTGAACCTCAATTTCCTCATCTATATAAAAGTGGGAATAATATTTCATCTGTGACGCAACTATCTTCTGACTGCCTACTGCAAGCTTGGCCCTGGGCAATGAATAAGACAAAGGGTCTCTGCTTTTAAGGAGCTAATAGTCAGCATAGGGGTGGGGTGTGAGCAAGAAATTGTGCCAAACAAACAAGGTAATTTTGAATAGTGCTAAGTGTTAAGTCAAAAGCCAAAGGGACTAGGACAGAGAAGGTCTCTCTGCAGAGGAGAAAGTTGACCTGAGATCTGAAGGGTAAGTCAGCTCTACACAGATGGAGGGATGGTGTTCCAGGCAGGCGGAACAGCATATGCAAAGGCCCTGAGTGGAAACAAGCTTGACATGTTTGAGGAACAGGTAAATGGCCACAAAAGTTAAACTGTAAAAAAAAAGTTAAACTGTAGTGGGCAAGTGGGGGAGTGGTTTGAGTAGAGAAGGGAGAGGCAGGCAGGAGACAGACCATGATAAAAAGTTTGGGAACCTTTGGAGGGTTTTAAGTTAAATAGGGGAATGATATGATTGGACTTGTGTTTGGAAAGTTCACTCCCTTGAAGTTTCTAAGCCTCATTTTCCCCACCTAATAAAATGGGTTTAATAAATATTGCGCAGGATCGCTGAGGGGTTACAACACATGAGAGTGAGTGCAATAGGCAAATTGGTTAATATACTAAGTACATAATAACAAATGTTAGGGACACCATATAAAAACCTTGAAGGAGATACCAAGCTATCTGCTTGGGAGTGGCTGTGGCTCTTTAAGGGTTAATTAAACCTATTGTAGGAGAAGTAATCCCATTCTACTAATATAATGTTAAGGGATGCAATTCAGGCTGTTTATTTTTTAGAGATTCAGTACTCCTATTAAGCAATCACCCTGTTTATGTCATTGCTAATTGAAGAAAATTGCTTTCTGCAATCAAATTGGGAAATTCCCCCTTCCGATCATGAAGGGACTTGGACTCCAGTTCCTGATTTCCAGTATTTAGTCTGCCTTGAGACTTCCCCTTTAATTAATTGCATACATTCCACTGACTTCCTTAAACGTGCAGTTGGTTTGCTGTTGGGTTGGTGATGCGTTAATTTTGAAATTGCGCTCTGGGATGGGGAATGCTCTCTCTCCCTCCCCCTACCCTTCAGGCTGTTGGGGAGTAGGCTTCAGAACAGATGTGAGAGGCCGAGGTGAGCAGCAGGTGTGACCTCGGTTGCTGGGGAATCTTGATGCCCTGCCGGTGGAGAACATCTGCGCTTTGGAGCCAAAGCCCGTAAATCAGACTGGACGCATTCTTGGGCCCTGGTATAGGCTTCTGCTAACTCACAGTCTCACTGTCTGCTCTACCTCCACTTTGCCAGGGTTCAGGAAGAAAGTGAGGAGGAGGAGGGCAGAGAGTAACATAACCTGGCAGGCATAGAGAAAGCACCACCCCCACCCCGCCCACAAACCCCCATTCTCCTGGCTGCCCTGCCACTGTCAACACACGTGCATATACATGCTCCATTGGGAACATTTGCAGATTTTTTTTTAAAGGCCAGAAGACAGTGAGTGGGGCCGAGGCTTGGGCTCTGGCATGGAGGGTGAGTGTGAAGGAGCTGGAAGGTTTTCCTAGGGAGGAGGGAGCCCCAAGTCTAAGACCTGTGGCCTAGCCCCGTGGCGCAGGGCCCCAGAGCCTGCTCCTGGCCCTAGAGGGCAAGGAAGGGGGAGTGAGGAGGAGGCATTTGATGCTGGATAGGGTTAGGTCAGGTGCCTTCACAAGGCCTTCTCCCAAGTTTTTTCCAGACGACTGAGGAAATAGGCAAGGTTTGTTCCTTGTCATCCTTCCATGGAACTGAAAAGAAGACTAAGGGCCCCAGGATTCAATGCACGCTGAAGCGCTTTACCCTGAGGTATGGAGAAGCATTTCTTTATGGATCAATCCTATGTCCCTGCAGAAGGCAGCCTTCCAGCGCCAGCTCAACTGCTACCTCTCCATGAAGTCTTCTTTGATGCACTCAGCTGGGATTTCACCCTTCCTTGTCCCACTTCCCTGCAGGCCTCTGGGACAGCCCTGCACCATTTTTTGCTCTGGGTCAGCCCTGGATTTGAGTTTCATGAGGAATGGATGACCATTGACAGAGCATTTGCCAGGAATGCGAGTCTCTGCTACGTCTAGGGATAAAAACAAGAAGAATAAGATACAATCTCAACCTTTAAAGAGCTGACAGTGTAGTAGTGGAAGAGCTAGAAAAGTAATCAGTGGTTAATTATACCAACTATAGTTGATACCTTTTCTTGAGCTCTTAGCAGGAGCCAGGCACTGGGCTAAGTGCTTTACTTTTATATGCCCTGATTCAAACCTCACTGCAGCCAGGTGAGGTGGAGCCTTTTAATATTCTGAGTTTGCAAATGATAAATTTGAGGTCCACTTTGGAAAACAGTTTGGCAGTTTCTTCAAGAATCAGACATAAATTAAACCATACAACTCAGCAATTCTACTCCCAAGTATCTACCCAAGAGAACTGGAAACATATGTTCATGCAAGAACTTGTACACAAATGTCCTTAGTAGCATTATTTATAATAGCCACAAGCTAGATAAAATTTAAGTGATCATTAACTGACCAGTGGATAAATAAAAGTGGTTTATCCACATAATGGAATATTATTTGGCAATAAAAATGAATGCAGCAGCATGGATAAACCTCAAAAACAGGCTAAGTGAAAGAAATCAGGAATAAGACCACATGTCATCTGATTCCATTTGTAGGAGATGTCCAGAAAAGGCAAATCTATGGAGACAGAGAATAGATTAGTGGTTACCTGGGGCTGGGTGTGGGAATGAGAATTAAATGTAAATTGGTACAAGGGATTTTTGGGGGGTGGCAGAAATATTCTAAAACTAGATTGTCATGGTGATTGCAAAACAGTAAATATACTAAAAAATTATTGACATGTACACTTAAAATGGGTGCATTTCATGGTATTATGTTATAGCTCCAGAAATTTTTTTGCTTTTATTTTTGTTTTTCATTGAGGCTGAATAAGACCAAGTAACTTGCTTAAAGTGACTGGTTGTTAGGTGGTAAAGCTGGAATTCAGTCCCAGGCACCGAGGGTCCAGAGACCACATTCCCAACCATTATGCAACCTTGCTTCTCTGAGATAGCATTTATCTCAGCCCACTGGCCTAGGAGGAAGGAGGCATTCTTGGAATGTTTCTGGAAAAGGTAATACTTGGGTTGTGTCTTGAGGTCTTGGGTACAAGTTTGAATGTCTGCTCCACCAGGAAGCTTTCTGGGTTCCTGTCTTTGGCCCTCACATCCTTTTAGATCTAGGCTCATTGACCGAACAGAGGAGCGAATGCCCTCAGAGAGAGGAGCTGATGCCAGCCAACTGTGGATTTTCCTGCAGTGAGCAAAATCCGTGACTTGTGTGGCCTTTGAAGAGGTGATTGGCAGAGCTGGGGATGGGCCCTGGCCTTGGGCTCTGGTCTGCTGATGTCCTGGGCTGCAAGTTTACCAGCAGAGACTGTCCTCAGCCACTCTTCAGGCTGCCAGAAGGGAACACTTTCTTCTTTAGGGAACTCGGGAATTCTTAGCTTTCTGGGGGCTCCCTTAGGAAGCACCTTTGAATTAGGGCTTGGGAAGCAGAGGGAAACAAAGGCCTTTTAGAAAGCGTTTCCCCAAATCCTTCCCGGTTGGTCATCACTGGTAGTCGCACGGTGCACTGAGAGCAGGGGGTGATGGTGGTCTACCCTGGTGCCGGGAACAAGGGGGTGCATTGTGTTCTGAGAATGAAGAGTCAAGAATCAAACAGACTAGAATGCCGTACACTAGGCATTCTAACCTATGTCAGTGAGAAAGCTCGCCTCCCCACCAAGGCGGTGGCTCCTTGGCCCTGCCCTTGGAATGCCAGCTTAGTCAGCACTCTCTCAGTGATAGGTTAACAGAGCCTCATTACAAATGGGCTTAAGCCACAACAGTAGTATATTATAAGGAACTGGGGTCTCTTGTGGAGAAGCCCACAGGCAGTACCTTTTCCCTTTCTCCAGAGCTCTGTGACCCACCTCCGGCTTCCTCTGGGTGTCAGCCTTGATGTCAGCATGCTGGCTGTCTAGCTTTACTGAAGTGACACATCCTCAGTTTGAGCAGCCAGTGGAGACTGAGCCTCACTTCTTTGTTCCAGTTCCAAATTCCTGAGAGGCAGAGTCTAACTGGACCAGCCTGGGTCGGGTGACAAAAGCTGATCCACTCAGCAGCCACAGAAGGAGGGCATGCTGGAGACCAGGGCTTCGGGGGTCCTGTGGGGTTGCATGCTGGCCAGACACACTAAAACATGTCTACTGCACCCATCTGGATGTAGGTTAAGACGGGCTGGACAGTTTTTATTTCAGGAACCCCATGAGTCTGTCTGTTTCTTAATGATGCATCCTTTTTTTACTTAAGTTAGCTAGAGTGGATTTTTATTTCTCACAACAGGACAATCCTTGGCTAAAAAAAAATAGAACATGGGACTTCCGGGAAGATGGTGGAATAGAGTAGCTATAGAATAGCCCTGCTCTATGGAAAAGTTAGAGAAGGGACAGGAGGGTGAAAGAGGTGGCAATTTGGGGGGTGGCTGGCCTGGGAGAGCCTTCTACACCTCCCAAGACACCCTGGTTGCAGAGGCCGAGGAACTGAGAGCAGGAAACTGGAGCCTGATGTGGAGGCACTGAGCCCACAGGAGTGCATGGACGGGAGCCAAGGACTAGGAAGTAAGCCAGGCCATATTCCTTGGGCTCGCTACCCTCACCAGCACAGCCCCATGACCGGTGACTCACCCCACCCAGTCAGCCACTCCCATTCCCCACATTCTAGGTGCCCCCACCCCACCAGCCCCCAGTGCACCTGCCCCACACCCCCACCTCAAGTGCAGCCCAACCCACCTCTCCTGCACCTCTCCTGAGCACTACCTCCTCTTCCCTCTTCCCTGCAGGCTGTTGCCAGCACATAAAGGCTGCAGGCACTAACCTGCATACCCAGGCTACCCATGTCCCCCTGCCCAAAGTGTTGCACAGCCTCACCCCACCCCACATGTGCTCTGCACATCAGTTTACAGCACTCCGAGGCCCCCACATGTTCATGGGCTCCCAATTACGTCATTTATCTCTGGGAACAGCACTTTACAGTAGTCCTAGAACCATGCATGCACATGGCCCTCAGCCACACTTCCCAGCTCTGAGAAAGTGCTGACCTGCACAGCCAGGTCACATCTGCCCCCAGTCCATGAAGGCATAATGCTGACCTGCCACAGCTATATGCATGCGCACACAGGGCCCCATGCCTTAGAACAACACACAACAGAGTTATACGCCCCCAGACCGGTACACCCACACAACTACATCCTCCCTGGCCACTGGGTGCCCACGTTCACAAGCATCAGTGTAACATCCCCAACCTGCACTGATACCTGCCCTGAAATTCACTGTACTGAGTATGCCACCCCGTACCCTGTTCCCTGCTGTGCAACCATCCCACAAACACAAGGCCTGAGACTACTGAAAGAAGCCAACTCCCAAAGTAAATCAATCAAGATATTTACATGCCATGAAGACAGCAGAAGATCACTACACATATCACAATGCAGATGGATATAGCCCTGCCTAATGACCAAATTAAAATGCCAGGGAAGACACAGATGTTGGAACAACTTACGAAAGATGTTCATACAACTCTACTTAGTAAAATAAGTGGGAGAGCAAATGACATGAAGGAGATCAAGAAGACAGTAGAGAGTTCCGGGCCAAGATGGCGGCTTAGTAAGGTACGCGCGTCGGAGTTCCTCCTCCAGAGCAACTACTAGGTGACCAGAAACAGTGCAGAACAGCTCCCGGGGCCACGGCAGGGACAGGACACACAGCGTACCCCAGTCTGGACTGGCTGGACCGGCTGCAAGACTCCACTGCAGTGAGCTCCCTGAGTGGCGCGCGCTTCCCCAGGTCGCGGTGGCTGGCGGCCGGCGCCCGTCCCTCTCTCCTTCCCGGATCAGCTTAGAGTCTCGGAGAGGTGAGTTCCCCAGGCCACAGCGGCTTGGACCCCTCTCTCGCAGGCGGCTTCCCAGACTGGCTACGAGTCTCGGATCAGCGAGTTCCCCAGGCTGCGGCGGCCGGCAACCAGTGCCCCTCCCCCACAGGCGGCTTCCCGGTCCGGCGGCGAGTCTCAGATCAGCGAGTTCCCCAGGCCATGGCGGCCGGCGACCGGCGCCCCTCCCCTAGAGGCAGCTGCCCGGAGGGAGAGGAGGGAGTTTCCGACAGTGGCAGGGACTGGGTCCAACCAAACACCAATAGTGGCATTAATAAAGGAGCCACAACATCTTTTGCTGGTGGGACCCGCAGACAAGTGCCACATACTGGGCAGGATAAAAAAAACAGAGCCCAGAGACTTCACAGGAAAGTCTTTCAACCTGCTGGGTCTCACACTCAGGGAAATCTGATTAAATGTCCAGATGCCAGCAAAAAATAACAAATCACACCAGGAAAACTGAAGATATGGCCCAGTCAAAGGAACAAACCAATAGTTCAAATGAGATACAGGAGCTGAGACAACTAATTCTGAATATACGAACAGAAATGGAAAACCTCTTCAAAAACCAAATCCATAAATTGAGGGACAACATGAAGAAGGCAAGGGATGAACAAAAAGAAGAAATGGAAAGTCTGAAAAAACAAATCACAGAACTTATGGGAATGAAAGATACAGTAGAAGAGATGAAAAAAACAATGAAAACCTACAATGGTAGATTTCAAGAGACAGAGGTTAGAATTAGTGAACTGGAGGATGGAACATCTGAAATCCAAAAAGAAACAGAAACTATAGGGAAAAGAATGGAAAAATTTGAGCAGGGGCTCAGGGAATTGAATGATAATATGAAGCGCACAAATATACGTGTTGTGGGTGTCTCAGAAGGAGAAGAGAAGGGAAAAGGAGGAGAAAAACTAATGGAAGATTATCACTGAAAATTTCCCAACTCTTATGAAAGACCTAAAATTACAGATCCAAGAAGTGCAGCGCACCCCAAAGAGAATAGATCCAATAGGTGTTCTCCAAGACACTGACTAGTTAGAATGTCAGAGGTCAAAGAGAAAGAGAGGATCTTGAAAGCAGCAAGAGAAAAACAATCCATCACATACAAGGGAAACCCAATAAGACTATGTGTAGATTTCTCAGCAGAAACCATGGAGGCAAGAAAACAGTGGGATGATATATTTAAATTACTAAAAGAGAAAAACTGCCAACCAAGACTTCTATATCCAGCAAAATTGTCCTTCAAAAATGAGGGAGAAATTAAACATTTTCAGACAAAAAAATCACTGAGAGAATTTGTGACCAAGAGACCAGCTCTGCAAGAAATACTAAAGGGAGCACTAGAGTCAGATACGAAAAGACAGAAGAGAGAGGTATGAAGAAGAGTGTAGAAAGAAGGAAAATCAGATATGATATATATAATACAAAAGGCAAAATGGTAGAGGAAAGTATTACCCAAACAGTAATAACACTAAATGTTAATGGACTGAATTCCCCAATCAAAAGACATAGACTGGCAGAATGGATTAAAAAACAGGATCCTTCTATATGCTGTCTACAGGAAACACATCTTAGACCCAAAGATAAACATAGGTTGAAAGTGAAAGGTTGGGAAAAGATATTTCATGCAAATAACAACCAGAAAAGAGCAGAAGTAGCTATACTAATATCCAACAAATTAGACTTCAAATGTAAAACACTTAAAAGAGACAAAGAAGGATACTATCTACTAATAAAAGGAACAATTAAACAAGAAGACATAACAATCATAAATATTTATGCACCGAATCAGAATGCCCCAAAATACATGAGGAATACACTACAAATACTGAAAAGGGAAATAGACACATCTACCATAATAGTTGGAGACTTCAATTCCCCGCTCTCATCAATGGACAGAACATCTAGACCGAGGATCGATAAAGAAACAGAGAATTTGAATATTACAATAAAAGAGCTAGACTTAACAGACATTTATAGGACATTACACCCCACAACAGCAGGATACACCTTTTTCTCAAGAGCTCATGGATCATTCTCAAAGATAGACCATATGTTGGGTCACAAAGCAAGTCTTAACAAATTTAAAAAGATTGAAATCATACACAACACTTACTCAGATCATAAAGGAATGAAGTTGGAAATCAATAATAGGCAGAGTGCCAGAAAATTCACAAATACGTGGAGGCTCAACAACATACTCTTAAACAATCAGTGGGTCAAGGAAGAAATTACAAGAGAAATTAGTAAATATCTCGAGGCGAATGAAAATGAAAACACAACATATCAAAACCTATGGAACGCAGCAAAGGCAGAGCTAAGAGGGAAATTTATTGCCCTAAATGCCTATATCAAAAAAGAAGAAAGGGCAAAAATTCGGGAATTAACTGTCCACTTGGAAGAACTGGAGAAAGAACAGCAAACTAACCCCAAAGCAAGCAAAAGGAAAGAAATAACAAAGATTAGAGCAGAAATAAATGAAATTGAGAACATGAAAACAGTAGAGAAAATCAATAAGACCAGAAGTTGGTTCTATGAGAAAATCAACAAGATCGATGGGCCCTTAGCAAGATTGACAAAAAGAAGAAGAGAGAGGACGCAAATAAATAAGATCAGAAATGGAAGAGGAGACATAACCACTGACCTCACAGAAATAAAGGAGGTAATAACAGGATACTATGAACAACTTTATGCTAATAAATACAACAATGTAGATGAAATGGACAAGTTCCTAGAAAGGCATGAACAACCAACTTTGACTCAAGAAGAAATAGATGACCTCAACAAACCAATCACAAGTAAAGAGATTGACTTAGTTATTCAAAAGCTCCCTAAAAAGAAAAGTCCAGGACCAGACGGCTTCACATGTGAATTCTACCAAACATTCCAGAAAGAATTAGTACCAACCCTGCTCAAACTCTTCAAAAAAAATTGAAGTGGAGGGAAAGCTACCTAATTCATTCTATGAAGCCAACATCACCCTCATACCAAAACCAGGCAAAGATATTACAAAAAAGGAAAACTACAGACCAATCTCTGTAATGAATATAGATGCAAAAATCCTCAACAAAATTCTAGCAAATCGAATCCAGCAACACATTAAAAGAATTATACATCATGACCAAGTAGGATTCATCCCAGGTATGCAAGGATGGTTCAACATAAGAAAATCAATTAATGTAATACACCATATCAACAAATCAAAGCAGAAAAATCACATGATCATCTCAATTGATGCAGAGAAGGCATTTGACAAGATTCAGCATCCTTTCCTGTTGAAAACACTTCAAAGGATAGGAATAGAAGGGAATTTCCTTAAAATGATAGAGGGAATATATGAAAAACCCACAGCTAATATCATCCTCAATGGGGAAAACTTGAAAACTTTCCCCCTAAGATCAGGAACAAGACAAGGATGTCCATTATCACCACTGTTATTCAACATCGTGTTGGAGGTTCTAGCCAGAGCAATTAGACAAGAAAAAGAAATATAAGGCATCAAAATTGGAAAGAAAGAAGTAAAACTATCACTGTTTGCAGATGATATGATACTATATGTTGAAAACCCTGAAAAATCCACAGCAAAACTACTAGAGCTAATAAATGAGTACAACAAAGTAGCAGGTTACAAGATCAACATTCAAAAATCTGTAGCATTTCTATACACTAGCAATCAACAAGCTGAGGGGGAAATCAAGAAACGAATTCCATTTACAATTGCAACTAAAGAATAAAATACTTAGGAATAAGTTTAACTAAAGAGACAAAAGACCTATACAAAGAAAACTACAAAAAACTGCTAAAAGAAATCACAGAAGACCTAAATAGATGGAAGGGCATACCGTGTTCATGGATTGGAAGACTAAATATAGTTAAGATGTCAATTCTACCTAAATTGATTTACAGATTCAACACAATATCAATCAAAATCCCAACAACTTATTTTTCAGAAATAGAAAAACCAATAAGCAAATTTATCTGGAAGGGTAGGGTGCCCCGAATTGCTAAAAGTATCTTGAGGAAAAAAAACAAAGCTGGAGGTCTCACGCTGCCGGACTTTAAGGCATATTATGAAGCCACAGTGGTCAAAAGAGCATGGTACTGGCATAAAGATAGATATATTGACCAATGGACTCGAATAGAGTGCTCAGATATAGACCCTCTCATCTATGGACATTTGATCTTTGATAAGGCAGTCAAGCCAACTCACCTGGGACAGAACAGTCTCTTCAATAAATGGTGCCTAGAGAACTGGATATCCATATGCAGAAGAATGAAAGAGGACCCGTATCTCACACCCTATACAAAAGTTAACTCAAAATGGATCAAAGATCTAAACATTAGGTCTAAGATCATAAAATAGTTAGAGGAAAAGGTAGGGAGATATCTTATGAATCTTACAATTGGAGGCGGTTTTATGGACCTTAAACCTAAAGCAAGAGCTCTGAAGAAAGAAAGAAATGGGACCTCCTCAAAATCAAACACTTTTGTGCATAAAAAAACTTCATCAAGAAAGTAGAAAGACAGTCTACACAATGGGAGACAATATTTGGAAACGACATATCAGATAAAGGTCTAGTATCCAGAATTTATAAAGAGATTGTTCAACTCAACAACAAAAAGACAGCCAATCCAATTACAAAATGGGAAAAAGACTTGAACAGACACTTCTCAGAAGAGGAAATACAAATGACCAAAAGGCACATGAAGAGATGCTCAATGTCCCTGGCCATTAGAGAAATGCAAATCAAAACCACAATGAGATATCATCTCACACCCACCAGAATGGCCATTATCAACAAAACAGAAAATGACAAGTGCTGGAGAGGATGCGGAGAAAGAGGCACACTTATCCACTGTTGGTGGGAATGTCAAATGGTGCAACCACTGTGGAAGGCAGTTTGGCGGTTCCTCAAAAAGCTGAATATAGAATTGCCATACGACCCAGCAATACCATTGCTAGGTATCTACTCAAAGGACTTAAGGGCAAAGACACAAATGGACATTTGCACACCAATGTTTATAGCAGCATTATTTACAATTGCAAAGAGATGGAAACAGCCAAAATGTCCATCAACAGACGAGTGGCTAAACAAACTGTGGTATATACAAAAGATGGAATATTATGCAGCTTTAAGACAGAATAAACTTATGAAGCATGTAATAACATGGATGGACCTAGAGAACATTATGCTGAGTGATTCTAGCCAAAAACTAAAGGACAAATTCTGTATGGTCCCACTGATGTGAACCGACATTCAAGAATAAACTGGGAATATGTCACTGGTAACAGAGACCAGCAGGAGTTAGAAACAGGGTAAGATAATGGGTAGTTGGAGCTGAAGGGATACAGACTGTGCAACAGGACTAGATACAAAAACTCAAAAATGGACAGCACAATAATACCTTATTGTAATGTAATTATGTTAAAACACTGAATGAAGCTGCATCTGAGCTATAGTTTTTTTGTTTGTTTGTTTGTTTGTGTCTTTTGTTTTTTTTTCTTTTTCCTTTTTTTATTATTATTATTATTTTTATTTTTTTCTCTATATTAACATTCTATATCTTTTTCTGTTGTTTTGCTAGTTCTTTTCCTAAATCAATGCAAATGTACTAAGAAATGATGATCATGCATCTATGTGATGATGTTAAGAATTACTGATTGCATATGTAGAATGGAATGATTTCTAAATGTTGTGTTAATTTCTTTTTTTCTTTAATTAATAAAAAAAAAAACCACAATGAGATATCATCTCACACCCACCAAAATGGCCATTATCAGCAAAACAGAAAATGACAAGGGCTGGAGAGGATGTGGAGAAAGAGGCGCACTTATCCACTGTTGATGGGAATGTCAAATGGTGCAACCACTGTGGAAGGCAGTTTGGCGGTTCCTCAAAAAACTGAATATAGAATTGCCATACGACCCAGCAACACCATTGCTAGGTATCTACTCAGAGGACTTAAGGGCAAAGACACAAATGGACATTTGCACACCAGTGTTTATAGCAGCATTATTTACAATTGCAAGGAGATGGAAACAGCCAAAATGTCCATCAACAGACGAGTGGCTAAACAAACTGTGGTATATACATACGATGGAATATTATGCAGCTTTAAGACACAATAAACTTGTGAAGCTTGTAATAACATGGATGGACCTAGAGAACATTATGCTGAGTGAGACTAGCCAAAAACTAAAGGACAAATACTGTATGGTCCCACTGATGTGAACCGACATTCGAGAATAAACTTGGAATATGTCATTGGTAACAGAGACCATCAGGAGATAGAAATAGGGTAAGATAATGGGTAATTGGAGCTGAAGGGATACAGACTATGCAACAAGACTGGATACAAAAACTCAGAAATGGACAGCACAATACTACCTAATTGTAATGTAATTATGTTAAAACACTGAATGAAGCTGCATCTGAGGTATAGTTTTGTTTTTCTCTCTCTCTATTATCGTTTTATTTCTTTTTCTGTTGTCTTTCTATTTCTTTTTCTAAATCGATGCAAATGTGCTAAGAAATGATGAATATGCATCTATGTGATGATATTAAGAATTACTGATTGTATATGTAGAATGGAATGATTTCTAAATGTTAGTCAATTTTTTTAATTAATAAAAAAAGACAGTAGAAAAGTATAAAGAGGAATTTGAAAGAATAAATAGAAAAAGAGCAGATAATACAGAAATTAAAGACTCTGTTGAGCAAATAAAAAACATCCCAGAGGCATACAACACCAGATTTGAAGAGACAGAAGAAAGAATAAGTGATATAGAGTACAGAATAACTGACTTCAAAGATGCAAAACAGCAAATGGCAAAAAAGATGGAAAAAAATGAATTGGATCTCAGGGAAATGACAGACAAAACAAAGCACACAAATATAAGAATCAGTGGTGTCCCAGAAGGAGAGGAGAGGAGTAAAGGGCTCAGAAGGGTAGTTGAGGATTGTGCTGGTTTGAAAGGAAGCATGCCCCCTAAGAAAAGCCATGTTTTGATATAAATCCCATTTCTTAAAGGTAGAATAATCCGTATTCAATACTGTATGTTTGAAACTGTAATGAGATCATCTCCCTGGTTGATGTGATTTAGTCAAGAGTGGTTGTTAAGCTGGATTAGATGACGATATGTCTCCACCCATTTAAGTGGGTCTTGATTAGTTTCTGAAGTCCTATAAAAGAGGAAACATTTTGGAGAGAGAGATTCAGAGAGAGCAGAGAATGCTACAGCACCACGAAGTGGAGAGTCCATTGGAGATGAAGAAGGAAAACGCCTCCCGGGGAGCTTCATGAAACCAGAAGCCAGGAGAGTAAGCTGGCAGATGATGCCGCATTCGCCATGTGCCCTTCCAGCGGAGAGAGAGAAGCCCGGACTGTGTTCACCATGTGCCTTCTCACTTGAGAGAGAAACCCTGAACTCCATCGGCCTTCTTGAACCAAGATGTCTTTCCCTGGATGCCTTTGATTGGACATTTCTAATTGGGACATTTTCTCGGCCTTAGAACTGTAAACTAGCAACTCATTAAATTCCCCCTTTTTAAAAGCCATTCCATTTCTGGTATATTGCATTCTGACAGCTAGCAAACTAGAACAAGGATATAATGGGGAAAACTTCCCAACCCTCATAAAGGACATAAATATACAAGTCAAAGAATCCCAACAAACCCCAAACAGAATAAATCCAAAAAGACCTCCCCCAAGACACATAGTAATCAGTCTGTCAAATGCTGTAGAGAAGCAGAAAATCCTGAAAGCAGCAAGAGAAAAACAATATACTACATACAAGTGAAACCAAATAAGACTGAATTCAGACTACTCAACTAGCACCTTGGAGGTGAGAAGGCAGTGATATAATATATTCAAGATCCTGAAAGAGAAAGACTTCCAGCCAAGAATTCTGTATCCAGCCAAATTGTCCTTCAAAACTGAGGGAGAGATTAAAGTTTTCACAGACAAAGAAGTCCTGAAAGAATTTGTCAATAAGAGACTGGCCCTACAAAAAATATTAAAAGGAGTTCTGCCATCTGAAAAAAAGACAGGAGAGGGAGGTCTGGAGGAGGGCACAGAATTGAAGAGTACCACTAAGGGCAATTTAAAGAATACAAACAGAAAGAGGGAAAAGAATATATAGATCTGACAAATAAAATTAAAAAGATAAGATGGTGGATTCGAGAAACACCTTTTCAGTAATAACTTTGAATGTTAATGGACTAAACTTACCAATTAAAAGATGCAGATTGGCAGAATGGATTAAGAAACATAATCCAGCTATATGCTGCTTGCAGGAGACTCATCTTAGATACAAGGTGTTCTAGTTTGCTAGCTGCCAGAATGCAATATACCAGAAATGGAATGGCTTTTATAAAGGGGGATTTAACAAGTTGCTAATTTACGGTTCCAAGGCTGAGAAAATGTCCCAATTAAAACAAGTCTATAGACATGTCCAATCTAAGGCATCCAGGAAAAGATACCTTGGTTCAACAAGGCCAATGAAGTTCAGGGTTTCTCTCTCAAGTGAGAAGGCACATGGCGAACACAGTCAGAGTTTCTCTCTCATCTGGAAAGGCACATGGTGAACATGGTCAGGGTTCCTCTCTAATCTGGAAGGGCACATGGCGAGCATGGCATCATCTGCTAGCTTCTTCTCCTGGCTTCCTGTTTCGTGAAGCTCCTTGGGAGGCATTTTCTTTCTCTATCTCCAAAGCGCTGGTTGATGGACTCTCTACTTCATGGCGCTGCAGCATTCTCTGCTGTCTCTTTGAATCTCTTTCTTTCTCCAAAATGTCTCCTCTTTTATAGGGCTCCAGAAACTTATCAAGACCCACCCAAATAGGTGGAGACATGCCTCCAGCTAATCCAGTTTAACAACCACTCTTGATTAAATCACATCTCCAGGAAGATTTTCAAACATTCAATACCGAATAGGGATTAGAAGAAACGGCTGCCTTTACAAAACGGGATTAGGATTAAAACATGGCTTTTCTAGGGTCCATACATCATTTCAAACCAGCACACAAGGATACAAATAGATTGAAAGGGAAAGAATGGAAAAAGATTTTCCACATAAGTTGAAACCAAAGGAAAGCAGGGGTAGCTATACTAATATTGGACAAAATAGACTTTAAATGTAAAGACATGTAAATGTAGTAGTTAGATTCAGTTGTCACCTTGGCCAGGTGAAGGCACCTAGTCTGTTGCCATGGCCATGAGCCAATGGTACATGAACCTCATCTGTTGCTGATTACATCTGCATTCGGCTAGGAGGTGTGGCTGCTGCAATGAATGATGTTTGACTTAATTGGCTGGTGCTCAAATGAGAGAGCACAATGCAACACAGCCCAAGCAGCTCAGCATACCTCATCTCAGCACTCGCAGCTTAGCCCAGGCCTTTGGAGATGCAGAAAGAAATCACCCCAGGGAAGGTTGTTGGAACCCAGAGAGAAGGCCAGCAGAGATTGCCCTGTGCCTTCCCACGTAAGAAATAACCTCAGTTGAAAGTTAGCTGCCTTTCCTCTGAAGAACTAATGAAATAAATCCCCTTTTATTAAAAGCCAATCTGTCTCTGGTATGTTTCATTTTGGCAGCTAGCAAACTAGAACAACATCATAAGAGACAAAGAAGGACAGTATATACTAATTAAAGGGTCAATTCACCAAGAAGATATAGCAATCATAAATGTTTGTGCTCCCAATCAAGGAGCTCCAAAGTATGTGAAACAGACACTGGCAAAACTGAAGGGAGCAATAGATGTTTCAACAAAAGTAGTAGGAGACTTCAATGCACCACTGTCTTCTATAGATAGAACAACCAGAGAGAAGATCAACAAGGAAATACAGAAGTTAAATAACTTGATAAATGTATTAGCCATAACAGACATATATAAGTCATTGCACCCCAAAGCACAAGGATATGCATTCCTTTCTAGTGCTCATGGAATATTCTCCAGGATAGACTATATACTGGGGCACAAAACAGGTCTTTATAAATTTAAAAACATTGAAATTATTCAAAACAGTTTCTCTGATCACAATGGGATGAAGCTGGATCTCAATAACCACCAAAGAATGAGAACATTCACAAATATATGGAGACTAAATAACACTCTCTTAAACAACCAGTGGGTCAAAGAAGAAATCACTAGAGAAATTAGTAGCTATCTGGAGATGAATGAAAATGAGAATACAACTCATCAGAACTTATGGGATGTGGAAAATGCTGTGCTGAGAGGGAAATTTATTGCTCTAAATGCTTATATTAAAAAACAAGAAAGAGCAAAAATCAAGGACTTAACAGCACATCTGGAGGAACTCGAGAAAGAACAGCAAACTAACCCCAAAGCAAATAGAAGAAGAGAAATAACAAAGATTAAAACAGAGATAAATGAATGGGAGAATAAAAGAGCAATAGAAAGAATCAGTAAAAACAAACGTTGGTTCTTTGAGAAAAACAATAAAATTGATGGGCCACTAGCAAGACTGACAAAGAAAAAAAGAGAGAGGATGCAAATAAACAAAATCAGAAATGAGAAGGGTGCATTACCACAGACCCTGAAGAAATAGAAGAAATCATAAGAGGATACTATGAACAACCATACACCAAAAAAACTAGACAACTTAGATGAGTGGACAAATTCCTTGAGACACACAAACAAGCTCCACTGACTCAGGAAGAAATAGAAGATCTCAACAAACTAATCACAAGTAAAGAGATTTAATCAGCCATCAAAAATCTTCCTACAAAGAAAAGCCCAGGGCCAGATAGCTTCACAGGGGAATTTTATCAAACATTCCAAAAAGAACTAATACCAATCCTGCTCAAGCTTTCCCCAAAAATTGAAGAATAAGGAACTCTACCTAACTGATTTTATGAAGCTAATATAAATAATACCAAAATTGGATAAAGATGCTATAAGAAAGGAAAACTAGAAACCAATCTCCCTAATGAACATAGGTGAAAAGTTCTCAATACAATATTAGCAAATTGAATCCAACAATACATTAAAAGAATTATATACCATGACTGTGCTGGTTTGGAAGGATGTATGTCCCCTAGAAAGCCATGTTTTAATCTAAATCCCATTTCATAAAGGCAGAATAATCCCTATTCAATACTGTATGTTTGAATCTGTAATTAGATTATCTCCCTGGAGATGTAACCCAATGAAGAATGGTTGTTAAGCTGGATTAGGTGATGACATGTTTCCACCTATTTGGGTGGGTCTTGATAAGTTTCTGGAGCCCTATAAAAGAGGAGACATTTTGGAGAATGAAAGAGATTCAGAGAGAGCAGAGCAGAACAGCATAGCCATGAGAACCAGAGTCCACTAGCCAGTGACTTTTGGAGATAAAGAAGGAAAATGCCTCCCGAGGAGCTTCACGAAACAGGAAGCCAGGAGAAGAAGCTAGCAGATGATGCCATGCTTGCCATGTGCCCTTCCAGATTAGAGAGGAACCCTGACCATGTTCACCATGTGCCTTTCCAGATGAGAGAGAAACTCTGACTGTGTTCGCCATGTGCCTTCTCACTTGAGAGAGAAACCCTGAACTTCATTGGCCTTGTTGAACCAAGGTATCTTTCCCTGGATGCCTTAGATTGGACATGTCTATAGACTTGTTTTAATTGGGACATTTTCTCAGCCTTGGAACTGTAAATTAGCAACTTATTAAATTCCCCTTTATAGAAGCCATTCCGTTTCTGGTATATTGCGTTCTGGCAGCTAGCAAACTAGAACAATGACCAAGTGGGGTTTATATCAGTAATGCAGGGATGTTCAACACAAGAAAATCAATTAATGTAATACAGCACATTAACAAATTGAAAGGGAAAAATCACTTGATCATCTAGACTGATGCTGAAAAAGCATTCAACAAAATTCAGCATCCTTTTCTGATAAAAATACTCCAAAACATAGGAATCAAAGATAACTACCTCAATATGATAAAGAGAATATATGAAAAACTGATAGCCAGCATTGTCCTCAATGGAGAGAGACTGAAAGCTTTTGCCCTAAGATCAGGAACAAGACAAGGATGCCCACTGTTACCACTATTATTCAACATTGTGCTAAAAGTTCTAGCTAGAGCAATCAGACAGGACAAAGAAATAAAAGACATCCAAATCAGAAAGGAAGAAGTAAAACTCTCATTATTTGCAGATGATATGATACTAAGAAGATCCTGAGAAATCTACAGCACAGTTACTTGAGCTAATAAACAAATTCAGCAAGGTGGTGGGATATAAAATTAATGTGCAAAAATCAGTAAGATTTCTATACACAAGCAATGACAAGCTGAAGAGTCAATTAAGGAAAAAATTCCATTCAAACAGCAACTAAAAGAATCAAGTACTTAGGAATGAACTTAATTAGGGACATAAAGGACTTGTACACAGAAAACTACATAACATTGCTAAAAGAAGTCAAAGGAGATCTAATTAGGTGGAAAGACATTCCCTGCTCATGGATGGGAAGGCTAAATATAGTTAAGGTGTCATTTCTCCCCAAATTATCTGTAGATTCAACACAGTACCAATCAAAATTCCAACAATCTTCTTTGAAGATTTGGAAAAGCTAATTACCAAATTCATCTGGAAGGGAAAGAGATCCCAAATAGCTACATGCATCCTAAAAAAGAAGAACAAAGTGGGAGGATTAACAGTCCCTGACTTTAAAACCTATTATAAAGCCACAGTGGTCAAAACAGCATGGTACTGGCAAAAATATAGAAGCATTGACCAATGGAATTGAATGGAGAGTGCAGAAATAGACTACCAAATCTATGGTCAACTGATTTTTGACAAGGCCCCTAAATCCTCTGAATTTGGACTAAATAGTCTTTTCAATAATTGGGCATGAAAGAACTGGATATCAATAGTCAAAAGAATGAAAGAGGATCCCTATCTTATACCCTACACAAAAATTAACTCAAACTGGACAAACACCTAAATATAAGAACTAGCACCATAAAGCTTCTAGAAGAAAATGTAGGGAAACGTCTTCAAGATCTAGTAATATGAGGTAGTTTCCTAAACTTTACACCCAAAGCACAAGCAACAAAAGAAAAAATAGATAAACAGGAACTCCTCAAAATCCAATGCTTCTGCACCTCAAAAGACTTTGTCAAAAGGGTGAAGAGGTAGCCAACTCAATGGGAGAAGATATTTGGAAATCACCTAACAGACAAATGTTTGATTTCCTGTATATACAAAGAAATCATACAACTCAACAACGAAAGAACAAACAACCCAATTATAAAATGGGCTAAAGATATGAATAGGTATTTTACTTAAGAGCGAATACAGATGGCTCAAAAGCACATGAAGAAGTGCTCATTTTCACTGGCTATAATTGAAATGCAAATCAAGACTACAATGAGATACCACTGCATACCTGTAAGAATGGCTGCTATTAAACAAACAGGAAACTATAAATGTTGGAGAGGATGTGGAGAAACTGGGACACTTATGCACTGCTGGTGGGACTGTATAATGGTGCAGCCACTATGGAAGACTGTTTGGTGGTTCCTTAGGAAACTAAGTATCGAGTTGCCCTATGACCCAGCAATAGCAGTACTTGGTATATACCCAGATGAGTTGAAAACAACGACACAAACAGGCATTTTCACGCTGATGTTCATAGCAGCATTATTCACAATCACCAAAAGATGGAAACAAACAAAATGTCCATCAACAGACAAGTGGATCAACAAAATGTGGTATATACATATTGTATTAGTTAGGGTTCTCTAGAGAAACAGAATCAACAGGGAACACTTGCAAATATAAAATTATGAAAGTGTCTCACGTGACCGTAGGAACGCAGAGTCCAAAATCCACAGGGCAGGCTGCGAAGCCGATGACTCCAATGGATGGCCTGGACGAACTCCACAGGAGAGGCTCACCAGCCAAAGCAGGAATGGAACCTGTCTCCTCTGAGTCCTTCTTAAAAGGCTTCCCATGATTGCATTTAGCATCACTAATTGCAGAAGACACTCCCCTTTGGCTGATTACAAATGGAATCAGCTGTGGATGTAGCTGACGTGATCATGACCTAATCCTATGAAATGTCCTCGTTGCAACAGACAGGCCAGTGCTTGCCCAATCAGATGAACAGGTACCACAACTTGGCCAAGTTGACACCTGTCCCTAACCATGACATATATGATGGAATATTATGCAGCAGTAAGACAAAATGACATCTTACATGACAAGATGGATGAGCCTTGAGGACATAAGGCTGAGTGAAATTAGTGAGACACAAAAGGATAGATACTGTATGATTCCATTTTGATGGCCAGCATAAAGATATAATCAGAGGCTTATAATACAGAATATAGGGGATTTAGAGATACATAGAAGCTAGAGATGGATGAACCGTTAGCTAATGAGGTTGAATTCAATGTAAGGGAATAGATAAGAGTGAAGGTAGTTCTCTAGTGGGTCTATAAGTAATATTACCATATTGAAGATGAACAAGATTGAAATGGGGTTGTATAGACCTACATGTCCCACTGATTCATACTAGAAATATGAAATCATTCTCATAAAAATTACTTCAAAGATATGATTCTTGTACAAAGAGTGTTCAAGTCCAGGGTACAGAGGGAAAATTGCTATTGCATGCCATGAGTATGTTCAGAAGGAAACTATCTGCACTACCACAGC
The DNA here is from genome assembly GCF_023851605.1 of Tamandua tetradactyla. Lineage (NCBI taxonomy): Eukaryota > Metazoa > Chordata > Mammalia > Pilosa > Myrmecophagidae > Tamandua > Tamandua tetradactyla. Next base: position 22,360,864 of record NC_135346.1, read on the forward strand.
AACAGCAGAAGTAAATAATTGGGGGTGGGACAAGAGTTAAGAGGAAGTTTAGATTTCCTATTTGGTGAGGATGTGTTTATTGGTTTTCTGTCTTTTGGGAACAACAGAATTATCTAAAATTGAGAATATTGATGGACTGTGGACTTTGGGTCCTCTACGTGATGCCCAATGAATGCAGGTGGCTGAAGGATGCACTGATAGAGAAGTAGATTGGCGAACGATGGTCTATACTTATGAATGAAGGCTGTGCTGCTACAAAAAGGAACAAAGTCATGAGGCATACAACTATGTGAATGAACATGTGGGACATTTGGTGAGACAAAACAAGCCAGAAACAAAAGAACAACAATGGTATAGTCACCTTTAGAAAATGCTTATAAGAAAACAGGGGCCTAGATTGTAAGCTTTTAGAGCAGTGCTTCTGGAGTGGTGATTATTATTTCTGGATATTGAGAGGCTGTTTTATATATATAACCTGATATTTAGAGATAAGAATGAAGCTGAACAGGTTGGGGTTAAAGTAATTCAGAACATAGGGTAAGGAAGACAGTATCTATATTTTAGAACCACACATACTCTTTGAGACCATTGGAAGAAAGGTTTATTTAGTCTGGAACTGAATTTTTCTGTAGTGCATAAGTTAATTCAACCTATCTGTATTGGTCATTTGAGCAATTGAAACACAGGGAGCACAGAATAAGAAAGAGGTCCTTTAATCCTGTATAGATTATTGTAATGCCTGGAAACATCCTAGAGTATATTAAGCAGATAATTAAAAAGTACTGGCAAAGTCCCCTGAGGGATGGGAGAAAGACCATGGAACTATTAAACCTTACCATCAGGGAATCCCCTGATACTGTGTCAAATTTAGGGACAACCAAATCAATAGGCCATGCCTTTGATCATGAGGCTTACTCTTGTGAAGCTTACCTAGGGTAGTGGAGAAGCTTAGACTACCTATAGGCATGCCTAAGAGTTACTTCTGGAGGTCATCTGTTTTTGCTCAGATGTGGCCTCAGTCTCTCTAAGCCCAACTCTGCAACTGAAATCATTGCACTCACCCCTATGTGGGACATGACATCCAGGGGCGAAATTCTCCCTGGCGACACAGGAGATGATTCCCAGGGTTGAATTCAGACCTGGCACCATGGGATGAACAATTCCATCCTGATCTAAACTGGGAAAAGAAGTGTAATCAATAAAGTATCAGTGGCAGAGGAAATTCAAATAGAGTCGAAAGGCTATTCTGGAGGTTGCTTTTTACTCAAGCTTCAGGTAGACCTTGCTACCTGTCATAACCTGCCAACCCCCAACCAGGACCATCCCAGCCAATCCTAAAGAACACCTAGGGCAATATATAAGATTCCACAAGGCTTCCATACATTAGAGTAACTTTGCAGAAACCTGAAACCTCCAAATGGGACCCTGCACGAGACAACTCCTGAAACCTAGCTCAGCCTCTCCAGAACATCAGATAGTTCCATCTCCCTATCCCATACTAGTGACAGACCCTTCCAATATGAAAAATCTAGAATTGCCATAGTGCAAACACACCTAAAGAGAGGGATGGAAAGATCAAAGGTAATGATGGAGTTATACAGAGAAGATAGGATTTAACAAATGTGTATGAATGCTGAATCATTAGATTAATCTCTCTTTTGGTCACCAGTGTTTTGGAGCAGCTAGAAGTAAAGACCTAAAGTTGTGAAATTGCAGCCCATGTCAAACTCTGCAATATGTACTACAACTCATTGCGGTGCTGTGCTTTGAAATTCATAACTTTTTTGCATACATGTTATTTTTCACAAAGAAAGAAGGAAAAAAAGTTGATTGTGATGACAAAAAAATATTTAAGTCCTCTAGCCTCCTATATTCTGAAGCAGCTAGAAGGAAGAATCTGAGAGGATGGTATAGTAGTCCATGACAAACTCTGGGATCTGTTCTGTAACTACTTGTTGAAGAGTGCTTTGAAAACTATTGCTTTTTTATTTCTTTGTTTTGTATATATGTTATACTATACAATAAAAAAGTAAAAAAAAAAACAACAACATGAATTGCTAGGTGAAAGGGACCACATAAGAAAGGCAAGCATTCTTGTGTGTCCATGCTGAGTAGGGGTTTGCTTACAAGGGGTCAGCTTCACCTCTGAATGGGACATCCGTCCTCAGGTGGGGCACATTCCTTTTCTGTTGAGTGGTTAGATGCTAAGATGTGGTATAATTGTGTGGAAAAGACTGAGTGCTCCCCTGAAGGCAGTGCCATCTGTCTTTCTCCCCTCATGTCTTATACCTTCCCACAGATTTTCCATTATTTCATCTGGGCAGTGCTCAGTAAGGAACACTCCAGTCTGGGCTGCAGACCATTGGGAACCAAACAGTCAGCAGAACTTGTTCCAGTCCTTCCTGTCCCCACAGCCCTGATGGAGGAACTGGGCCTGGCTGGCAGCATGCATGCAGGACTGTAGACCACTTGACCTCAAAGGTCTCCTCCTCCCAGCATCACTCATGATGCCTTCTTGCCACATTTAACCTGCATCTAATCAAGCCTCTGCATCTAGTTTACAGAAAACAAGAGGAATAGAGGAACAAGTTAAATGGCACAATGAGGAAACAAACAGGAAAACTGAGACTATGGATTCAACAGGCAACCAACCTGAATTTGGCTTCAAAAAGCCAATGCCATTAAAAAAAAAAGTTGAGGAAATAGTTCTAGGTTAAAAAGAGTCTAAAAAGACATAACAGGGCTATGTAGGGCCTGAACTTTGGTTTCTGGTTCAAATTTTTTAAATATTTAAAAGATATTTGGGGGCGGGCCGCGGTGGCTCAGCGGGCAAAGTGCTTGCCTGCTATGCCGGAGGACCTCGGTTCGATTCCCGGCCCCAGCCCATGTAACAAAAACGGAGAAACAGAATACAATAAAACAAGAAAATGTTTAAAAATGTTTCCCTTTCTTCCTTCCTTCCTTCCTTCTATCCTTCCTTCCTTCTCTCTGTCTTTCCTTTAAAAAAAAAAAAAAAAAAAAAAGATATTTGGGGGAATATTAGAGAAATTTGACTCTGAACTTGTCATTCATCGATATTAGGGAATGGATGTTAATGTTCGTAGGCATGATAATAACAAAGTGATTATGTAGGAGAATTACACTGTTCTTGGAAGTTGCATACAGAAGTATTTGAGAGGTGTCGTAATGCAATTTGTTTTACATTTTTCCAAGGGTCTTTATAGAGATAGAGTAAATATGACAAGATATTTGCAGTTGTTGAATCTGGGTGATAGTAGTAGAATGCTCATTGTTTTATTCTTTCCACCTTTCTCTGTTTGAAAATTAGATAATAAAAAGTCGGGAAATAAATATAAGGGAGAGCTCATTCATTCAATACGTGGTGGACCTTAGGCCAATTACATAAATCTCTTGAAACTCAGTTTTCTTATCTATAAAATGCGGATAATAATAGTACCCACCTCAGGCGGATGTTGTGAAGATTAAATAAGATAATTTATGTAGTGCTCATAATATAATGCTTGGTGCATAAAATAAATTTATTTTATCTATAAACAGCAAATACACAAGAGGAACACCGTTGTAGCTCCATTCCCTATTAGCTTTAGCCTTGGTCAGAGGCTGGCGTCTCAAACCCTCAGCCCCAAATCAGTATTGAGGGCTGGGCTGGATGTCTGGTATTGGCCCCTCCAGGTGCAATCTCTCCCCTTCTCTCCCCTGCTCTGTGCCCTGGGAGGCTGACCAGTATGGACTGTATCCTTAAGTTCATTTGCTTTATGATTTCTCACTGGGTTGGGCCAATGGAAAGCCCTAGAAGAGACTGGAGGGAGGTGGGATAGTGAGCTCCCTCCCTGCTGGGTTGCCTTGGGTGGGCTGGATTCCTCTACTCTGTCTCTCTGGATTTTGATAACTATTCCCTCCTCTTGCTCTTTCAGGCCTAAGAGTGTAAAGGCTCCTCCATGATTGCTAGCCCTGGGACACTGCACCATCCCTTGCTGCTTTCCTTAAACCTTTGTAGATAGGACCTCTATTAAATGCTGCTGCACTTAAGTGTGCCACCTATTTCCTCAAGGGCCTACTATGTGCCAAGCATTGTGCCAGGCCCTGAGGGATATCTTTAAAACAGACATGGTTCTCTCACTTCTGCAATTTTGTAGTGTCTTTACCTGGGTCCTGTTCCCTTGAGGGTTTCCAAACTAATACTGGGTTCCTTATTCCAATGAACTAGTGCACATAGCAGGGCAAGCCAGTTACCTATTCCCTATCTCCATATGCATGGAGGAATCCAACTTGGAACTGGGGACATCTTGACCTACCCCAAATCTTTAGATCCTATAAACAGAAAGAAATGTTGGCTATACCCCCATTCTCTCTACCCTGGGTGTCAAGGAGCCTGAGAGCTCAATGGAACTCCTTAAATGTCTGAGGCACATTGACATCAGGCAAACAAATACGATAACACTTAGCAGGATGCAATGTGCAGTGTGAGGCTTCATTAAGTCAAGTTTGTGGTGAGAAGAACTCAGAAAACACATTTGCCTAAGACAATAGGATTAGATCTTGTTCTTCTCAGATATTTCCTTGATTCTCTCAGTATCTGAATAACCACCAAAAGAAACTATGATTTAACATCTTTGGTACTGCAGACAAGAAAAGTTAGATGTTGTTTGTGGGCTAGATTTCTTTGCAACAATTTGGTAAACAGTCCCCCACCCCAGTTCTGCCCAGACTGTATGCAGTAAATGATTTCAATCATCCTTGTGTTTTCCCTGTTACAAGGGAACCCACCTGTCTTTTTGCCCCAACAGCAGAAAGGCAGTTGATGAGACTTGAGTCAACTTCTCTGGGTTTCATGGTTTAAAACAGCTCCTCTCTGAGAGCGCTGTTTTCTGTCTCTCTCTCTCTCTCTTTTTTTTCTGGCATGGGCAGGCTCTGGGAATCAAACCCAGGTCTCCGGCATAGTGGGCAAGAACTCTGCCACTGAGCCACCATTGCCCGCCCACTGTTTTCTCTTAATAGTCCAAGGACCCCAGAAATCTGAGCCATATGGAGAGTTTACTTGCACTTGGATGTGCAAGCATCCAAGACCCAAGCTCCATCCATTGACTGCAAGGCTGCAATTGCAGCTTCTAAGTAGAAACCTCACCCAGGGGCTCCTCTGCGTAGGCGGTGAGCATATGAACAACTGGAAAATAAACAGCTCAAGGAATTTCTGCCTTGGGAACTGGCTCATAATAAGATGTTGCAGAAAAGGGAGCATTTAGGGTAAGTGGAACTTTTGCACAAAGCCAGGGCATAGATTCCTTCCTGCAGACAACACCTCCCAGGAGGCATGATCCCATAATGTTTTCTGAGCAATTATTTATTACATGACGGGCACTGGGCCAAACCCTTGACATTCATTTTCTCATTGAGTCCTTCCACCAATCCCTGCGAATGTTTACTAGACTCCTTAGCAATAGTGCTTATTTAAGTAATAAAACTCCACTTTACAGATGAGGAAACTGAAGCTTAGAAGCCTAGGAATAATTTCCCTAAGGGCATACAATTTGCAAATGGGTCGAAGCAAGCTACAGCCCAGTTCTAGTTGGCTTCAAAAACCCTGCTGCTAACCAATGGACCACACTGCCAGACTCCTGGCCACGCAGCAGAGGAGGCATCTTCTTGCCACGTAGACTTGGCACACAGGTGAGAGCAGAAAAACGAGGGAAGTTCCTCTGGCTAGGATGTAAGCTTCCTGTGGACAGGAAACTTGGTTTAGTTCACTCTCAGATGGGGGTGAGAGAGGGGCCCAACTATAACAGAAGAGGTCAAATCAGATCAGCAAACTGGCCTTGGCCTTGGGACTGGTGGTCTTGGGTCTGCAGGACTGCGGCTGGGTTCAGATTACAATGCTGGAGGTCCCGGCGACAGATATGCAAGCAGGAAAGCCACAGACAGCCCCACGAGGCAAGCTCGGCCTGTGACAGGTGATTGGCCTCAGAGCTGGGCCCCTTGCCCCTGGGCTTCCTGTAGACTGAGGGTGTGGGGGCCTAGAGGGAGGGCGAAAGAAAGAAGAAGAGGAGCGTGGGAAATCCAGAGGTGGGAGGGAGGTAGGAAGGCCCCAGTTGCGGTGGATCCAGCAGGTCAGACAGCTCTGCGACGCCTCCTTCCTCCTGCCCGTTCTCCCATTGTTGGGAAGTCTGAGAGAGAACAATGGGAATGGAATCTTTTTTCCCCTCCCGCCTGGCAAGGGCTGGGCCCACTTCCTCCTCACCCCACCGAAAGGAATGCTTTCTTGTCCTGGCTGCGTGGTACCCCCAGGGAAGAAAAGCTCTTCGACTCCCCAGGGAAGGAAGGCTTTGTGGCTTGAGCAGCAGACAATTGGGGTTGGGGCTCCGAGGGGGTAGGGATGGGGGATCTTTTCAAAATTCCTCTAGGGTTTCCAATGAGCATTTCTGTTCTTTTTCCCTACTCCTTATGGGGTCTCGGCTGGGAGGCACTGAGTCGTTCCTGGGCGTTGCTGATTTGTGGAGCTGACCACTCGGGCGCATCTGCAAGCCTGAGGGACAGGGTCACCAGCCCAAGTGAAGCCCTTTGAGGCAGGTTAGCCGGCAGGGCGCCTCCCATCCTGGGCAGGACAGCGCAACTTTTCCAGGGCTTACCTGAGCTCGTGATTCCTGGCTTCCCAATAACCCAGAAGCTGCTGCGCTTCATGTGGAAACTGCAGCTCTGGACTCCACGGACCCTTGGGCAGACATGCTTTACTCCTAACTACTGGGACAGTGGGGGTTTCACTTCAGGTTTGGAAGACACAGACGCTGCTCCTCCACCCCAGTCCCACCCCCTGCCCCCATGCAGTGGTCTCAAAGCAGTTGTTTAACTCCCCCTCTTGCTCGGAGCAGAGGTGAACCTTCGCTCACACACACCCCATGTGTGTGATCAGGGAATTCCCAACAACGGCCTGGAAGGCCCAGCCTGTCCACTGATGCCTGACCACACCGAGTGGGGGAGGCTGTGGGGTCTGACTGCATCAAAACAGCCTGTCAAAAATGTTTATTAGTTACAAAATTTATATTTTGACTAGTGCATTTCCTAATATAAATAGTTTGATTGAACGCCATAAGTACTTGGAATCTCAGGTAGGACATGAGAGTTTGCTGGTTTGTCCAGAGTGATGCCCTGATGAATCCCAGAGTGATTCGATCAGTGAGTGGAAAAGTATCTGCAAAGCCCCCTTCGGGGAGCGGTGAGAACGGGGAGAAATTCAACTTCCCCAAGTTGAATTCTTGATATTCTCACAAGCAGTGTGGACAACCAAAGCTATAGGCTGAGCCCCCAGTCTTGGGGTTTGTTCATATGAAACTTAACCCCGCAAAGGATAGGTCAAGTCTACTTAAAATTTAGGCCTAAGAGTCACCCCCAAGAGAGCCTCTTTTGTTGCTCAGATGTGGCCCCTCTCTCCAGCCAACACAACGAGCAGTCTCACCACCCTACCCCTCTCTACGTGGGACATGACTCCCAGGGGTGTGGACCTTCCTGGCAACATGGGACAGAGATCTTGGAATGAACAGAGACTCAGCATCATGGGATTGAGAAAACCCTAGAATGAGCTGAGACTTAGCATCAAGGGATTGAGAAAACCTTCTCAACCAAAAGGGGGAAGAGGGAAATGAGACAAAGTGTCAATGGCTGAGAGATTCCAAACAGAGTCGAGAGGTTATCCTGGAGGTTATTCTTAGGCATCAAGTAGATATCATCTTGTTATCCAAGATGTACTGGAGAGGCTGGAGGGAACTGCCTGAAAATGTAGAGCTGTGTTCCAGTAGCCATGTTTCTTGAGGATGATTGAATAATGATACAGCTGTCACAATGTGACTGTGTGATTGTGAAAACCTTGTGTCTGATGCTCCTTTTATCTACCTTGTCAACAAAGAAGTAGAACATATGGAATAAAAATAATAATAGGGGGAACAAATGCTAAAATAAATTTAGTTTAAATGCTAGTGATCAGTGAAAGCGAGGGGTAAGGGGTATGGTAGGTATAATCTTTTCTTTTCTTTCCTGTGTTCGTTTTATTTCTTTTTCTATTGTCATTTTATTTCTTTTTCTGAATTAATGCAAATGTTCTAAGAAATGATGAATATACAACTAAGTGATGATATTGTGAATTACTGATTATGTATGTTGTTTTATTTTGTTTCTTTATTTTTTAATTAGTAAATAAAAAATAAACAAACAAACAATAAAACAGCCTGTCAGCCTGTTTTCCGGTTCTGAAGCTCCATCTTCACCCCCCCCCCCCACTTCTAGAGATACTTGGTGCTGTCCATTCCCACGCCCTTCCTTCCTTCCTTCCTTCCTTCCTTCCTTCCTTCCTTCCTTCCTTCCTTCCTTCCTTCCTTCCTTCCTCCCTCCCTCCCTCCCTCCCTCCCTCCCTTCCTTCCTTCCTTCCTTCCTTCCTTCGGCTCTGCCGTGGCCATCAGGGTCTGCTCAGCTTTCCAGGCTGTTGGCTTAGGTGTTGGCGTTGATGGGTCTGCTGAGCTGTGCCCACTCGTCCGTCTGCATTCCTGCTTCCTTTATCTTGTTGTTCTTGTTTGTTTTGTTTTGCATTTTGCTGTTGTCTCTTTTCCCGTTCACTTTGATTTTCTGTCTTGCTCAGCTTATATCTTAAAAAAATATCCCTTCATCTTAATTTAGTAGTGTTTGGAGAGCTAAATGCATGTGTTCAATCTTCCATCTTTAACTGCTTGTTGTTTTCACTTATTGATCATCTAAAGCTTTCAGGCTTTGGGTAACAAAAAGCTTGGTAAGTTGCAGCTCTTAAAACACATTTCTAGACTTAAAAATTCATTTTGCAAATAAACGTGTGTTCCCTCTCCGCCCTCTGTTCGCACCAACTTTCTCCACCTACCTGTCGCCTCGTTCTTGTACTCAGCCCAGACCAGCACAGGCCTTCCCTGGTTCGGAGCCTGGTAGAGGTGTTGACCGACTGTCCTAACCAGCCCATGTGTTATGGAATTTTTCACCTAAAAAGAGATACTTAGCACTCTGTCAAGGGTCAGGATTAATTTCCATGTGCTTCAACTTTGTTAATTATATTTTATTATAAACTATTACAAAGATATCAAAAAGTATATAAAATGTACAGATAGAGCATAAAGAGGAATAATCAATGTCACTGTTTCCACCACCCAGCTCGAATCCCAGAGCCTTAGGAGCCCTGAGTACCCCTTCCTGACCATCTGCCCCTCGCTAAGTAATCACTATTTTGTGTGAACAGACCACCTGCTTTTTTTGTGGCTTTACCACCAGTGCGAGTAAACCTTAACACTGCACTGTTTCCTTTTAGCTGTTTTTGAAATTTATATCACTGGAATCATGCACCTGCATTCTTCTCTGATTTGCTTGTTTTATTCAACATTGTTTCTGAGATTCATCCAAATTGATGCACGTAACTTCAGTTCATTCATTTGCCATAATATTCCACTGTAAGATCATGCCACAATTTATCTAAATATTGTACTATTGAAGAACATTAGGAGTGTTTCGATTTTTACTAGTCTGACCAACAGAGCTGGGACCAAGGTGAAGCAAGAGAGATACTGTCTTAATTTCCTAGGGTGGCTGTAACAAAGTGTTGCAAACTTGGAGGCTTAAAACAACAGAAATATATTCATTCATTCACAATTATGAAGGCTAGAAGTCCGAAATCAAGAAAGTCCGAAATGCTCCCTCTAAAGGCTCCAGGGGAGAATCTTTCCTCCCAGGACTTCGGCTTGTGGCTGCTTCACTCCATCTCTGCCTCGGGCTTATCCATTTCTCTGTCTCCCTTCCTTATGTCTCTCAGGACACTTTTCTCTGGATTTAGAGCCCATTTGAGTAATCCAGGATGATCTCATCTCAAGATCCTTAATTATGTCTGCAAAGTCCCTTTTTCCAAACAAAGCCAAAATTACAGGTACAGAGATGCGGGCCTATCTTATTAGGAGCCAGCATTCAACTTGCTGCCGACACTTAGGGGGCAGAATTAGAGGCAGCAGTCCTGAGGGTGGGGCCTCCTTCAATCTCGAGCCTCCCTCAGCCCTGCAGAACGTGCATCTGTCTCTTTCTCTTAGTGCCTTTGGGCAGGAGTTTTTCTGGGATACAGAGCCTAGGAGTGGGATTGCCGTGGGATAGAGAATGTGCATTTTGAGCTTCAGCAGGGAAGGCCAAATTCTTTTCCCAAGTGGCTGTACCAGGTTAGTCTACCAGCAGCACGCGCCGTAGGGCCAGGTCCTCCCCCGCACTCCAGGTCTTCCAGCTGTCTGATCGTAGCTCGTTTGCTGGATGAAAAGAACATCTCATCAAAGTCTTCATTTGCATTTTTCAGATTACTAATAAGGTTGAGGATATTTTCACATGTTGACAGGCTGTTTGTGTTTCCTCTTCTGTGACGTGTTTTCTCAAGGTTTTTGCCTATATATATCGTTTTTTTCTTATTCTTTTTGATTTATACTAGTGCTTTACATATTTTCTTTACTAATCTTGTATTAGTTAAATATGTCCCAAATATCTTCTCCCAGTAAGTTGTCTTTTTACTCCCTGTTTCCTTTAAATGTAATTGAATCTCTCAATTGTTTTATCGTTTGTGCTGTTCCTTTAAGAAGCCTTCCCCAGCCCTGAGTGTATAAAATGTTTCTCTGTCGTCTTTTGAAGTTATAGTTTTGCCTTTCACATTTGAGTCCATAATGCCCCCAGAATGTTTGCTGCCGACACTTAGGGGGCAGAATACATAATGCGAGGCAGGGATGCAATTTTACTTTTTTCTGAATGGGCAGCCAATTGTCTCAGTACCATTTATTAAATAGTCCTGGCTTTATCCACTGATCCAAAATGCCTGCTTAGTGATAAACCAAGTTTCCTATACATAGGTGTCTTTCTAGATTCTCTGTTCTGTCCCATGGTCTGTTTGTCTATCCTGTTCCATCTGTCTTTATTATCACGGATTGAACAGTAGTCATATTATCTGGATGGACTGGTTCTCCCAACTTAACTCTTTTTCGGGGTGTCTTGACTTTCTTGTAAACTTGCGCTTCCATATCCATTTTCGTAAAAACATTTCAAATCTCTTGAAAATATCTGTTGTGATTTTTATAGGAATTCCATTAAATGTATAGATCAATTTAGTAGAACTGACATAATTATGGTACTGAGTATTCTTATTTAAGAATATATTTCCCTCCATTTATTTAGATCTTTTAAAATGTCATTCAAAATATGAATGATTTTCCACAAAGGGTTTACTTATCTTTTATTAGATTTATTCCTAGGTACTTTAAACTTTTTTTGGTGGATATTAGGAATCAGTCTTTTAAAAAATTTAGCAATTCTGACTGTGGCTGATATATAGGAAATCTATAGGAAAACATAGGATTTTTTTATCCAGCAATCTTGCACATCTCTCTTATTAATTCAAATACCATATCTGCAGATCATTTTGAGTCAATTATCTGCAAATGGCAGTTTTGTTGCACCCATCCTCTTTCTTTTTTTAAACTTTTTTTATTTTGAAATATAACATATATATATACATAAAACAATAATTTTTAAAGTACATTCCAACGAGTAGTTGGAGAACAGATTTCAAGGTTTGGTATGGTTTACCATTCCACATTTTCAGGTTTTTCCTTCTAGCTGCTCCAAAGCACTGGAAGCTAAAAGATATATCATTATAGTGATTTAGCAGTCATACTCATTCGTTAAATCCTATCTTCTCTGTTATAACTCATCCTTCTCCTTTAATCGTACTCCCCTTCTGTAGGGGTCTTTGAGCTATGCCTGTTCTAAGTTTTTCATGTTGAAAGGGAGTATCAACAGTATAGGATAAGGGGATAAAAAAATTGGAGAACATTGGATGTTCTTGGAGACCCTGGCCCCTCTGGAGGTTTTAGGTTTCAGGAAAGTAAAATTAGTCATGAAACTTTTGTAAAGTCTCAGTTAGAGCCCTGGGTGTTCTTTAGGGTTAACAGGAACGATGTCAGTTGGGGCATGGCAGACCATGGCAACTAGCAATATTTAGCTGAAGCTTGCATAAAAGAGTAGCCTCAGAATACCCTCTTGATTCTGTTTGAACTCTCTTAGTCACTGATACCTAATTTTGTTACAATTCTTTTCTCCCAAGAGATTGTCCATCCCAAGGTGTCAGGGCCAGGGCCAACCCTGGGCACCCGTCCTTTCTTGATTGTGTGGAAGTGCTAACTAAACTTCATCAGCATTAGCTGTATCCTGTTCCTTGCGGCAGCACAGCTAGGGAGAAGGATCCAGAGGCCCTAGATGCCTGCTATTGTCTGAGTCTTCTCATTCACAGAGGCAAGACCCCTTCCTTCCCCAGACCCTCACCAGACAAATGGGGGTGGGATAAAACCAGCCCCCTCTTCCTTTCTCCATACCCTGAATTCCAGCCACAGGAGACTGGGACTGTATATGTTGAGAGATTTTGAACGACTTTAAAATATCAATAGGTTTAATGAGACATGTTAGGCCAGCAGACCCAGTAACAAAACATAAAACTTACCGAGTTCACAATGATCATTTACTCATTTTGTATAAATTCACATCAGAGTTGAAGAGGTCCTAGTCCAAACAGGTAGCTTCAGATGCAAAAGTAAGTTGGGGCCGCAGATCTGAAGCCCCATTTCTGAGGTGCACCGAATTCCGTGGAGATTGTAGGAGCAGGTTTCCCACTTCATGTGGCAGGTGTCTGGCTGTGCTGAGGCTGAGGGTAGCACTTGCTGGCAGAGCAATTGTGCCAGCATTTTCTTCTCCTTCCTTCTGGGACAGTAGAAGATAGTTATGAGTCCAACATATCACTCTCTGTGGGCAAGTGGCTTCACCTCCTGAGTCATAGTTCCCTCATCTGTAAAGCAGTGATGAGAGGCCCTACCCACCTCACTGGTCTGTCTTTTTAAAAAAATAGACTTTTTTTCTTAGAGCAGTTTTTTGTTTATAGAAAATTCCACAGAAAGAACAGAGAATGGTGTTCAGTGGTGGAATGCTCGCCTTCCATGCGGGAGTCCCGGGTTCGATTCCCAGACCATGCACCCCAAAAAATAACATTAAAAAAAAATAAAAGAGCAGAGAGTTCTTGTATACTTCCGCTTCCCACCCCCACACAGTTTCTCTTCTTTTCACCCTGAACTTCTGTAGTACATTTGTTACAGCAGATGAACCAGTACTCATTCATTTAGTATTAACTGAAGCCCATGGTTTACATGAGCGCTCACCCTCTGGCTTGTACAGTTCTGTGGGTTTTGACACATGCATTGTGCCATGTACCCACAACCATGCTGTGGTAGTTTCACTACCTTACAAACACCCTGGGCTCCGCTTACTCTTCCCTCTCTCCCTCTGAACTCCTGGCAACCACTGATCTTATTACTGTCTCTGTTGTTTTGCCTCCTCATGGGGTTTTTTGAGAGGCTTGAAGGGACTACATATGTAAAGCATATGAGACGTAGTGAGTGCACCACTAATGTTGATAACCAGAGTTGCTCCTGATGGTGGGAGGGCCCTCGAGTCCTGTGACGTCATACGGCAAGGAGTTCAAATTCGTCAGCACAGGTGAGAGGATACTTTCAGAAATCCTTCATTCCTGTGGTTTCCAAAAAAAACGTTTTTCAGCGAATGAACTTCGAAAAAAAAAAAAGTATTTAAAGCCCGATATATAAATCACTAAAATAGGTGGGAGTCCCAACGAGGTGAGGTCGGAAAGAGTAAGAGACCCACCTCTCCCACCTACTCTGCCTGGCTCGCTTGGCTCCGGCTTCCATACTTCCCAGCCTCCCAGGCACCTATGACGTTCCCTCTTACAGCACACCGATTCAGTCCCCTCTTCCCACATTTCCCAGATGGAGGAACAGGCTCTAAGGTCGGTGACTCCTCTCAACATGCTTTGGAAGTTGGGGACTGAGGCTAGCCCAGCGCCATCAGAAAGACGGCAGCTCCGGGCATTGGCACAGCGGCTCTAGGGGCCCAGAGGCTGAGCGAGGTTGAGAGCTGGGCAGGTCCTCTGAGCAGAAGCTGGCACCCTGGGACCCTGAATAGGTGGGCAGCTCCAGGACCACCTGTGGGAAGCACCGCTGGCATGGGCATTGGTGAGGTGAACCAGAAGGCCTGAACAGACCCCACATGGTGACTGCAGTCTGTGAGCACTTGGGACTGGGGAGCACTCCCGGAGCGGGGTGCAGTGAGCTTCTCTTACCACAGGGCTGGGACGCCTCAGGGAACATGGGGCTGGCGGCAGCACCTCTCATTTGTCAAGCTCTTACTATGTTCCCTGCATCGTGCTAAGCTCTTTATGAGTCTGCATCACAGAATCCTCAGAACCTGACACAGCTGGGAGGTGGTGGCCATGGCGTGGACGCAGGTCTGTCTGATACCACAGTTCACACTGTTCACGCTGGGCGCTCCTACCAGGGTCCTCCCAACCCCCCTTTAAGCTCATTTCTTCTCCAACACTTGTGATTTCTGGTGCTGGCCAGACATCCTTGTCTCACAGCTTTGTCAGCCTTGGATATTTCTCATCTCCAGGAGAGAAAAGAGGGAAGGGAAATGTATGTTGTTCTCTAAGCCCCATCTAGGGGCTCAACAGATCAAAGTGGGGGGAGGTGGCAGAGAGGCTGGAGTGAAGCCGGAATGTCCCAGGCTGTCTTTTCCCAAGTTGAGGAGCGGAAGCCATGACAGCTAAGGGGATTTGTGGAAATTCCTCGGAGCATTGTTAGCAGGCGAAGGAAGTGGTTTCGTGTTGAGCTCTCAATTTCTGCCCTGGGGAGCCAGGGCCAGCTTCCGCTTCTGAAGCTTGTTTGTGAAAACCTGTAGGGGCTGTTTCAGGTCTGGGGGGAGGGGTGGGAGTTGGGGGAGAGTTCGGATACCCCCACCATTCCACCTCCCCAGAAGCCAAGGGGGCAGAAGGGCCCCATGAACCAGACCCAACAACCCCAGGGGCTGCTCCTCTTCTTTTTCCTTCTACTTTGAGACAATGATTGCTCGGAGCCGGGGCAAATGAACAGAAACATTTTTTCCAGGTCTGCTGGTATTTGGTTCTGGCACCATTAGCAAGAACAGATTAGAGAAGTAAGTTGCATTTTTGGGTCTGTGTTCACCCATGGACCTGGCCCTCCCCACACTTCATCTGCGTGGTTCTCTGCAGCTTCTGGCCTGCTCTGGAGGGGCTGCCAGGCCTGATATCCCTGGCACAGCCACCCAAGCTCGGCCAGCTGGTGAGTCATCTCCCGGGCTTTGGGGAAGCTCATAATTAACTCCCCAGGAAAGATGCACACGCATCCATACATGTGTCTGCCTATGGACACACCCACTTACGTGCGTGTAGTTAAAACGTGCCAAAGGCTGCTTGTTTCCTCTCCGTTGCTGTCCTCGATGGTCAGGTCCCCCGAGGTTCCCCTAGCTCTGCTCTCTGATGCGGACCCTGGAGGAGGGGGAGGCTGGCGTTTCTGAGGCTGGCACTGGCTGCCCCCTCCCCTGGAAAGTCTTGCTGGGAGCCAGATACTGAGGCTGCTGTACCAGGCTGCTCCACCCAGGCCCTGCCAGGAAAACCCTTTCCCAGAAAATCACCTTTGAGGTGTGACAGAAATCTGGCAGGGGAAGGAGGGCATGCAGACCCACAGCGGCTGTCTCGGCTCCCGTGCTCTCTTTGGCTGGAAAGTGAGGGCGTACCAGGTTGGCTTAACAAACCCAATGGGAGTGACCAGCCTGTGAGAGCCTGTGAGAGAGCGTTTACAGGATGAACTACTGGGCAGGGAGGGCTTCACTTGCCTGCCTGCCTGCCTTCCTGCCTCCCTTTTCCCTTCCTCTCCCTCCTTCCTTCCTCCCTCCCTCCCTCCTTACTCCTTTCTTTCCCCCTTTCTCTTCTTCCCTCCTTCCTTCTTTCCATCTTTGCCTTTTCTCTCCTCCCCTTACCTTCTTGGAACAAACAGAACCCCAGCGTCCCTCCCCTTTAATCTCTTGGTATATCCGGCTCATTTGAAGCAAGAAGGTTGAAGAAGGCAACAAGCTGCAGCCCACAGACCCAGGGATAAAAAGCATCTCTCCCCTCCACAAGCCCCACCTCCGAGCGAGACTTCAGGATGGTGGGAGTTAAACCTGTTTTATCTTAACTCCAAACTCTTTCCTTCTTCTCCAAAAGTGAAGAGAGGGGTGCTTGTTGAGACCAAACAGGCTAAAGATGAGAATGCCTAAGAAAAGTGGAATTGGGGATATCTCAAGCAGCATATTCTATCAGGAAGGATTATTGTTTCAGAGTGAAAGAAGTTTTTGTCTGTTTGTTTTTTGTCTCTTTGTTTGTTCTTTTTGTAAGTGATTTACATCCATAAGACTTCTGGGAAAGGACAGATTCCCAGCATGTAAAATATGAATTTTTCAAAGTCAATATTCCTGATGCCCAAATACACTTTAGGACTATGAAAACTTCATGTACAATGATATGTTGTTATGGACTAAACCGTACTGAGCAGTTAGTTGTAAGAGGGCATTTTATGTTTTATTTTTATTTCCATGCACGGTTTATTTTTGCTCTGACATTTTATTATAATTTCTTCCTACAGTAGGTGAAGTGCTTGAGAAGTTAATTTAAACCAGCCTGACTTTCTGTGTGTTTTTAAATATTTGTTTAAGCTTTTATTGAGCTTGTCAGGCAAGTCACTGTGCAAAAATGCAGCCGAAAACCCCTTTTTCCTCCCGTGGTGCCTGCTCATTAATACTAGGTGGTGACAACAAGATTCGCACACACTTCAAATGGGGGATTATTCTGGGTTTTCAAGGAAACTTGAGCCACCTGTTTCAGAAACCTCTTAGTGACTTACAAGATGATGAAGGTGTCTCTCTGCTCAGCTGTCACTCAGACTTGCAGCTCCTCTGGCTCCCCCGGACCTTGCGGGTCCCTGGAGGGGCAATTTGCGGTGCCAGCAGGAGGCCTGGGCTGGACCTTGTCCTCCCAGCTTGTGGCTTGGCTTCGGCCCGGGCAGAGAAGCCGCTGCCATCTATCTGCCTATGGGGAACTTTCCAGACCCACAGTAGGCTGGCTTTCCCGGGGGTTGCGGCTGCCCAGCGTAGAGCTGTTTATCATGGACAGCAGAGTGCCATGGAAGGACCTCTGAGGAAGTGGGTTGAGAGAGCCGATTGTGTGGCCTACGTGTCGGGGAGCCACGCTACCCGCAAAATTTGGCCAAGCAAGAAATAGAAAGTCAACATTTTCCAGGAGGCTGGGAAGGCAGCTGAATGTATCTGGAGCCCAAGAATCTGGTGAAATGGTCCTTGTGGGGGTGAGAGAGGCAGAAAAGGTGGAGGGAAGAGCTCTAGTCTGGTCAGCATGAGGCTTAGAAAAGGGCTCCTAGTCCGAGAGGTTTCCTTAGCCCTCAGTCCAAGCTCCCCACTAGCCAGGAACCTCCTTGGACCTAACCCTAGGAGTAGACTCGACTCACAGCATGTTAGGACTGGTCTTGGTGATGACTGAGACCAGCATTTCTCAAAGTGTGGACATGATCATCGTGAGCAGTGGCACCTGAGAGTGTGGACGTATCAACTCTTGAACCATCTTCTCAGTTCCACTGAATCAACTGGGGACGGGACCCAGTGATCTCTGTTTTAACAGGCCCTCCCGGTGATTTTTATGCAGGGTACAGTTTGAGAACCACTGGTAATTGTTCAACCTAATCATTGGACCAAATGGAAACAAGTGGTAGATTCAGATGTCAACTTGGCCAGGTGAAGGTGCCTAGTTCTGTTGCTGTGGACATGAGCCAATGGCATGTGAACGTCATCTGCTGTTCATTACATCTGCATTCGGGTAGGAGGCAGTGCCTGCTGCAGTGAATGATGTTTGATTTAATTGGCTGGTGCTTAAATGAGAGAGCTCAATATGGCGCAGCCCAGGCAGCTCAGCATACCTCATCTCGGCACAGCTCAGCCCAGGCCTTTGGAGATGCAGAAAGGAATTGCCCTGGGGAAAGTTGTTGGAACCCAGAGGCCTGGAGAGAAGGCCAGCAGAGATCACCCTGTGCCTTCCCATGTAAGAAAGAACCTCAGTTGAAAGTTAGCTGCCTTTCCTGTGAAGAACTATATGTTAACTAAATAAATCCCCTTTTATTGAAAGCCAATCTGTCTCTGGTGTGTTGCATTCTGGCAGCTAGCAAACTAGAACAGAAATTGATGCCAGGTATAATACAGGAAGAAGAAAAGTCACACACTCATTGTCACTTCGTTTGCTTGTTGCAGAAGCAGGACAGATTTTGCCAGGCTAGATTTCTTTCTGCCCCTTTTCCTGCCAGCCCAGAGAGGACATGGCTCTAAGTTCTGAAATCCCACCCATTGCCACAGCTCATCTGACTGGGCTTTTCCTCAGATGGGTTGGATTTCTGCTACCCTGACAGCCATCTGCAAACATCAGGTAGGTTCTATTCCTCACTCACAGAGGGCAAGTTGCTGATTCACATTTTGGCTTTTCGGTCAACACTGTGACTCAGAGGGCTAGGGAAATCTTCTTTGACTTTAAGAAAAGACCAGGTTGAATTAGCTAAGTTCTGGCACTGCCCTACCTCATCCTCTTCTAAGGGAAGGCTTTTAAGGGAGGCCTCCATTCCTACTGCCCCTGCTGAGAAGTCAGAACATTCTGCCCCATGTGACAATGCCCTGTGGCCACTGATAAGGGGTGGGCTCCTCACTGCGGCTAGGCGGGTAGCCACAGGCTAGCCAGCAATCCTCAAGACACGTGAGGCTTGGAAAGATGGTCTGGACCAATCAGACTCCCCCCCTGGGAGTTTGGAATTGGGGAGAAGCTGGGGCTGTTAGCAATAGAAATGGAGGCTAAAAGGCTGTTTGAGAATTGCCGTGATGTAGAAAGGGCCAGGGTGGCCTGAGAAGCCAGGTGCAAAGTGAGGGAAGGCAAGGCAAGTTGAGGAAAACAGACAGTGGAGAGAGACCAGAGAAGAAACAGAGAAAAGCAGAAATCCCACAGGAAGTCCCATAGTTCTAGTGTTAGGATTCCCAAGGCCTGATTTCTCTGTGGCTCATGTCCTTGTGATCCGAGACCTTCCCTGTAATGTTCTGATCACAAACATCCTTTGTTTGAATTATCTTGGGTGGGCCTCTGTTTCTTGCAATCCAAAGTGTGACTTTTTTCTATAAAGTGGAATTAGTAAATATTTCAGGCTTGCCAGCCACATGTTTTATGTTGAAACTATTCAACTCTGCCTTGGTAGGGCAAAAGCAGCCAGAGACAATATGTAAATAAGCTAGTTTGGCTGCATTCCAAGAAAACTTTATTTTCAGTAAAGGTAACCAGCTCACAGGCTGACGTTTGCTGGCTCCTGTTCTACATTAAAACATTAGTGTTACCTAAACCTTGGATGGAAGATCCTAATTCTTTAGGGCATCTGAAGATTGCTCCCTCCATCCCTTTGAGTGTAGTCCAGCTCTCATTTGACTGTGGCCACATTTGCCCTCCAAACTCTTTTCTTGTAGAGTTCTGCCATTTATTTCCCCAGGCTCGCCACACCCCACCAGCCATCCACCCTCAAATCATGGCCAGAGCCCCAAACCCAAAAGTTTATAGGAGCCAGGATTATCCAATAGGAAGGCTAAATATATGCACAAGATTTCTGCAAAGTAAGGCCACCCCCTAAGCTCTGCTTCAAAGGATGGATGTAAAAGTTCACAAAAAGGAAATTTAGAAGGAAACTTATTTTGACAAATGTGTAAATGTTGTAGTATTTTTTTAATCAAGTAATTTGTTTAAATTACATGTTTTTTCCTTTTAAAAATGTTAACTTTTTATTTTGAAATACTTTCAAGTGTACAGGACAGTTACAGAAATAAAACATATCCCATACAGAGAACTCAACATACCTCTACTCCCCAAGATATCCAGATCTACCAATTTTAACATTTTGCCACATTTGCCATTTCATGCTTTTGTGTATCCATCTGTCCATTTATCAATACATTTTGTGAACATTTGAATGTAGGTTATGTGCATCATGCTTCTTGAACATTTAATATCGCTGTGGACATAATCTAAGAACAAGGATGCTCACTTCCTTATCTACCTGAAGTACAGTTATCAAATTCAAGAAATTTAACATTGATATAAAGCTTACAGTCTATATTCCAAGTCTTTCATATATCCCAATAATGTCTTTTTGAGCCTTCTCCTTTATTAGATCCTGTCCAGGATCATATATTACCCTTAATTGTTGTTAATATTTTAATTGCTCTTTCTTTTCCTTTTTTTTCATTGTGGTAATATATATATAATTATAAACTTTCCCATCTCAATCACTCCCAAACATACCATTCAGTGGATTCACCATACTCACAGTAATGTGGAACTCTCACCACCTTCCATTACTAAAACTTTCCCATCTCCCCAAACTGAAACCCTAAACCCATTATGCATTCCTTCCTGTTCCTCCTGCCCCCTGCTCCTGGCAACCTGTACTCAAATTTCTGTCTCTATGAGATTGTATATTCCCCAATATTTTCTTTGTGGTTTCCATAGGGCTTAAATTTAGCATCCTAAATCCATAACAATCTCATTTGCTTTAACTTCAATAGCATATACAAACTACGTTCCTATACCCTTCTGTCCCCCCACCTTTATGTAGTTCATGTTACAGATTACATGTTTATATGTAATAAGTTCCAATCACTGATTTCTCAGTACCTTTTATGCGTTTGCCTTTTAGATCTGTGGGATGTAAAAAGTGGAGTCACAAACCAAAAATACAATAGCATTGGCAACAGTATTTACCCCTGCCATTATCCTTACCCTCTAGAGATCTTGTTTTCTTCATGTGTCTTCGATCTATTGTCTATTGTCCTTTCCTTTCAACCTGCAGAACTCTCTTTAGCATATTTTGTAGGGCTGGCCTAGGGGTGACAAACTACCTCGGCTTTTGTTTATCTGGGAATGTCTTAATCTCTCCTTCATTTTTGAAGTTTTGCCAGATACAGAATTCTTGGTGGGCAACTTTTTGCTTTCTGCACTTTAAGTATGTCATCCCATGCCTTCTTGCCTCCATGGTTTCCAGTGAGAAATTGGCACTTAATCTTATTGAGGCACCCTTGTATATGAGTCATTGCTTCTCTCTTGCAGCTTTAGTAATTCTCTCTTTATAGCATTTGATAGCTTAATTATAGTTCATGTGGTTTTATATAGTATGTCACAGTGTAAGTCTATTTGGGTTTATCCTGTTTGGAGTTTATTGAGCATCTTGGATGTGTATATTTGTGTTTTTCTTTTAATTGGTAAGATTTTAGCCGTTTTTTTTAAAATAGTCTTTTTGCTCCTTTTTTCTATTTTTTCTCATCCTGAGACTCCCATAATGCATATACTGGTATGCTCGATGGTGTCCCACAGGTTCCTTAGGCTTTGTTCACTTTACTTTATTCTTTCTTCTTTCTACCCATCAAGCTGGATGATGTAAATTGTCTTATCTTCAAGTTCATTTATTCTTTCTTCTGCCAGCTCCAGTGTGCTGCTGAACCCCTCTTGAGAATTTTTCAGTTCTGTTACTATGGTCTTCTGCTCTGTTTGGTTCCTTTTCAAAATTTCCATCTCTGTGTTGGTAGTCTCTTTGTGTTATCTATAATTTTTTTTTTCATTTCCTTTGTTGTTTTTTTTAGCTTTGTAAAGATATTTAGGACCATTTTTTTAAAAAGTCTTTGTCTGGAATGTACCAAGTTTGACCCTCCTCAGTGGTGGTTTCTAATGCTTTAAATTTTCTTTTGTCTGGGCCATTGCTTCCTGTTTCTTTGTATGCTTTGTAACCTTTGTCATAACCTGGACATTTTGATATCTTAATGTGTTACCACTGAAATTTAGACTCTGAGGCATCTGCTCCTTAAGATTGTGTCCATAGTGTTATGACAGAGCTTTCCTTGAGTCTTAAATTACATTTTCACCTAGGCTGGTATTAGAAACAAGTGAGACAGGCCTAATAATAGCAACTGTGGAGACTGCAACAAATTGTCAAAGGTCAGTGACAGCTGCTCCCAAGCTCTACTTCTTTGTACCCTGTGGGAACCTAACCCTTCTGATTTTAAATTTTCCAATTCTTGGAAATCTGAATTTTTAAAACTGTAGAACCTCCAATCTTTTAAAGAAAATTTTAATCATGGTAACATACATATTGTATCATATTTCCCACTGGAACTACTACTTCCTGGTTTTTTAATGTTAGAAAGTAATTTAAATTTAGAAGACTTTTTTTCCCTTTATTTGTTTGTCACATGATCTTTTATTGAAATATCTTCCTTTGTAGTTCTTACCTAGTTGGATGTTTGCCTGCAGCACTGCTGATGTCATTTGTGATATCCTGAGGGTGGCATCCATCAACATTGAAGCCCACGAACTGAGCAGTCCCCATAGTCTCTTTAATGGTTCCAAAGAGTTCTCTGGCTAAAGACTGGCTTCTGTTGGGCAATGCTGACAATCTCATCAAAAGTGATATTTCTATGTGCTTAATGTTTCTCTGCCTCTTTCTGTGTCTGGGTGGTTCCTTTGGTGATCAGCATACAGTAGAAGGTACCACCTCAGTTGGGGCCAGTGTGTTCTGAATAGTCAGTTTCACCATATTCCTTAGACCCTTTTAGTCACTAGTTGCCTTGGTGATATCATCACCAACCTGTTCGGAGACAGACCCAGACAGACAGGCTGATCTGAGGTGCTAGGGCAGATGTGGCCTTGACTTTCCCATGGGTACATCTCAGATATGCGACTCTGATCTTGGGGTCAAACTTGGGTGGCGTGGCGGAGGCAGCTGGTGTTGGATGAACCCAGATGCAGGATGACTACAGAAAGTGGTACTTTGGCTTCCTCCAAGCCGAAAGCTGAAAGCAAAAGTCTGTTCTTTTAAAATAATGTCCACAAGTCAGATTCAACCCATGGGATTCTCAGGGCCAATTTGCCCTTTCACCTGTGCCCACATTGGACTGTGCCACCTTTGACACATTCACCTCTTCCCATAGAGATGGAAGTCACTGCATTTATCTCAGAGCTATTGAGAAGGAAGCGGAGTCCAGAAAGAATGAATAACTTGTTTATTGCTCACTGAGTCAGGACCAGAGCTGCGCTAAAGCCATACAGGCTCCAGGTTTCCACTTGAAACCAGCCCTAGGCTCAAGTTTGATCTGGCCTTACCAGCATTTCTTTCCACTCACTCACGCTCCCACATCTGGGCTATGTTCACAGTGTATCCGCTTGCGGTTGCTGCAGCTGGCAGGAGGGGATCTGAGAAACCAGAAGAGTTGGATATATTTAATAAGTCAGAATGTGAGCTGGGACCTCATGCTGCCGTGTGAACAGCTCCCCGCTTTGCCCTTCTAGCACGCGTTGGGGAACAGTCCTTTCCCTGGTTCTCATGCAGACTCACTCCAAGGTGAACCAGAGATTGTTTCTTTCCAGTGAAGGAATATGCTTTCCTCCAGAGGGCACAACAGGAGGGAATAGGCTGTTTGCAAAGCAAGATTTGGAAGTGAGTCTTCAGGAAGAAAAGAGAGTGAGATATCCAGAAATGTAGTTGGTGCTCCTCTAGAGAATCTTAGGGATACACTAGTTCAGGACAGTGGGAGGGCAGGGGCTGGATCCTTTCAGGATCCCTTCCAGAGAATGTCAGCCCTGGGTTTGGAGGGGGCCAAGTCCAGATGGTTTGCATGTAGCTGCTCCTCTGAGAGTATGTCTCTGGCTGTATTCCCGAACCAAAGGAAAATGGTTTTTGAGTTATCCAGTGTTTTGTTTTAATTCAAGCCTCATCTTCCTTCCATTAATCCAAGCCAACCAGTCATTACCAGCATTGTTTCTGTAATTACTAGTTGTCAGTCTATTTCTCTATGGCCAGGGGATGGGGGGTGGGGGCCATTGGTGGTGTTTGGAGTCAGAAGACTGGGGTAGAATCCTAACTCTACCGTTACTAGCCATGTCACTTTGGCAAATGGCTTAATCTTCCTGTACCCCAGCTTTCCCACCTCCAAAATGGAAAGAATATAGAGAGAAAGAGAAAGAACAATATAGCAAATATTTGTAGTTTTTCTAACAGCAGTTTCTGACACCTCCCCTTGAAGACCCCGGGACCAGCCATCTCGCGCTGCTCTGCAGAGGTCTCCCCCTAGCATGTGACAAGAGGCCCCCTCCCCACGCTTCCAAGCTTTAACAAATTGCAACTCTTCTCTCTGTTTCCCATCCTAGGGGCAGTAGTTTCTTCCTGCAGTTGCCACACCCATGAAATCTTGGAGTTTTTCTTTTTACCCAATCAATTACCTAGTAAGCAACTTTATATCACTTTAGCAATTCTGTGTATTAAATTCTTTCTATCTTAAGACTGGTAAGGAATCTGACTCCTGAGTAGATACTAATTCAACCTCCTTCACACAAGTCCCCCACTACTCTCTAGAGGCAACCAAGGAATGAGCTCCAGAGACAAAATGCCAGTTTTTTTTTTGAGTCTAACAGCTTCCTTATTTATAGAATGAGGTGGAAATCACCAAACTTTATCAAGAATCAAGCTAACTAACTTTGTTGTTACTGCTGAGTACCAGGCTCTGTGTGAAGTGCTGTGGACTTCATGTGGGAGATATTATTATTTGCCCCACTTTACAGATGAGGAGACTGAGGGAGAGAGTGAAAAACTCACTCGAGGTCACATCCTTAGCGTCAGGGCCAGGGTTTGGATCTCGGCAGACGGGCCTCGGCATGTTCATACGGAACTGCTTTGTGCTGTTGGCTCCCTGCAGTGTTGAGGTCAAGAGTTTAGGCTTTAAATCTGAGATGTCAGGTTTGAGTCACACTTTGTGGTTTTGTATCCTTGAGCGAACTGCCTAATCTCTTTAGACCCCAGTCTCAATGTATGTAAATGGGTAAAAACTAAATCTCTACCTCATAGGACTTTTATCAGATGTAATGAGACAGCATATTAAAGCCTCTGGTCCATTGTGTGGCCCACAGTACATGCTTCATAAATGTTAGCTCTCATAATTAACAATGTCCTTATACCCTCCCTGTTCACTCTCAGTCTCTGCTTATTTTTTTCTTCTTTTATCGTGTATGGGCAGTGGTATGCTGGTAAATGTCCAATAACTGGCTTTCTGAAATCAAAACAAACCCGGATTTGGAGTATTTGCTGATTTCTGTGCTGTTACTCCTTCCACCATGGCCAATTTCAAGCTACCAATCAGATAATAGCTGCCGTTCAGATTTCCTGAGAGTTGAACAGGACTTTTGAGAGCTGGCCTGAGTGACTCGGGCAGAGCACCCCAGGTTGGTTTCTGGGGGAGCTTGAGGTCACAGCATTCTTGGTGTGCTGACGGTGGTACCAAAAAGCACCCACCTTAACTCCGCCTGGGGGCCAGGAAGGGGGGCCAAGCCTCGCATTCACACAGCCCCTCAGTAGAAACTGATTGAGCTCCCTCCACTTGTTCTCTCTGGAAGCACTTATTCAAAAACGAAAACCTGTAATTATAATAATCATGGTTTATCAGTTGTAAAAAAATGTACCACACTATTGCCAAGTGTCGATAATAGGAAATACTCTGTGTGTACTTTCTGCAAGATTTTTCTGTAAACCTACAACTGATCTAACAAACAAACAAATACTGAAAAACTAAAATAAATGAAAATGAAAACCTGCAGGTCACCCTGTCGAATCTGGTGTATCCTGGTCCCTGTTCCTGCTCCTGTCCAGGGAGACGCCTCTTCCCTCCTCCACCACCCTTCCTTCCTCCGCTCCCACCAGCATCTTTGCAGATGTTTGGGCTCCTCGTTCTCTGTGCACAAACCCTGGCCCCTGCAGTGCTCTCCCTCCCGACTCCCCGCACTGCCCGACGAGGATCGGGTCACACGACCTCCTCGTGTTCCTCTGATTCCGTATTTGCTCTGCGGTCCACCTTTTTCCTCTGTCTCTACAAGCTTTCACACGCTGTGCCCTTGGCTTTGCTCCCTGCCTAAGGTACAGCATCGCCCACCAGACACTGGGATTACTGTACAAGGTCTTGAGGGTCTGGTGTGGTGTTGTGTAGTGATTTACAGAGTGTTGTGGAGACACGATCCTGGGTTCGAAACCCGGCTCCTTCACTCACTGGCAATGCAAACTTGGCGCAGCCTATTTAACTATTTAAAAATCTTGTTTCCTTCCTTTCTCTCTTCCTTTTTTCCTTCCTCTCTCTCTCTTTCCTTCAGAGTTGGGGGCTACAAAAGAACATTATTGGGACAGCTAAAAAAAATAGGACTATGGACTGTATGCTTTATATCAATGTTAAAGTTCCTGAACTTGATAGCTGTACTTAAGATGGTTTCATAGTAAGTGTCTTGTGCTCAGAAAATGTACCTGGAAGTAAGTGCTAGAGGAGCATGATGTATGCAGTCTACTCTCAGATATTTAGATAATAGACAGACAGACAGATAGAGAGATTGAAAGATATAGCATATGTTACAAAATACTAAAAGCTGGTGAATCTGGGTATCGGCATGAGAGGATATTGGAGTTCTATGTATTGTTTTTACATTATTTTTGCAACTTTCCTGTAAAGTTTGAAGTTATTTCAAAATAAAAAGTTTTTTAAAGAGCTGATGGTTATATCTTCATTTTCTAAATCAAAGCACCACATATATATAGTTTGGAGTCAACTACTTCTACCGAACTTGTTTAAAAATGGAAGGACCCACTCTACCCCATTTTCTCCTCCCCAGAGGTAACTACTTATAAATCTTTTAGGTATTTTCTTTTTGTAATCTTCTGTATACCTAGATAACATAATTAGATTGCTACTTCTTGATTTTCCGGTTTAAGGCATTATTTAAGGCATATCCCACTATGAAACATGAATGCATATATCATATGCAAATTTTATTTATTTTGTAGGCAATATTTTCACATGGAATAAAGTTCAAAAGTTGAAATATTTATTTTAGAATTCTAGGTTGGAACATGAGGACTGAGCTCCCTTAGCGTTTCCATTCCCGCCCCCACCCCCACCACTTCCTTCCCCATTGCCCAAGATAGTTACTTCTAATATTTATTAGATCAGCACTCAACATTTATATTACTATGACTGCAGAATACTATCCATAGCTAAGCCACATGGTATTCCTGAATATTCTTTCTTTTCCTGTAGAATTTTTTATCTTCCCTGAAGGTAATAGCCTATTTTTTGTTTGTTATACATTTTATATGCTTATCATAAATTCAACCTGAAGAATCCTTAATTGTGAGTCTCCTCTCAAAGCATTAAAATTCATTGGATAGTCTTTTAATTTCACTTCAAGGGAAGCTGTGCAAATACTCTGACCATTGCAGCCTGGCCTTGTTTTGCCGTGGGCTTCAGGCATAGCTACTCCTGGGATCTCTCTATCTTGTCACTTTAGGAGCTCCTTTAGTCTCCCTCCACTGCAGGATCCAGTGTTTCTGGAATCTCATATCTTCTGGTAGATCCCATCCTTCGGGAGCTTTCCTAAGCCTTGCATGTCTGAAATGCCTTATAGCATCTCCATCTTTAGGTGATAATTTGAGTGAGGAATTCTAGACTGGAAGTTGTTTCTCTTCAGAGTTTTGAAGACAGCATTCCATCTTCTTTTAACTTTTAGAGTTAGAAGTTGAGTGATATGATGCTGTTATGATTCTTTCTATGAAACCTAGTTTGCCTCTCTTGAAACTTGTTTTCTCCTTTTCCCTGGTTTTCTGAAATTTTACAACGATGTGCCTACATGTGAGTCCATTTTCATACATTGTTCAGGATACCCTATGGAAACTTATTTGAAAATATTTTTCTCTTCTGGCTTACTTCTTATGATGGATTTGCACTATGTCTACTGAGCTAAGCTGGTACTCTATCTCCCAGAATTCCATCTTCTGTATTGTGTCAAACTATTATTGGCCACCAAAGACATTTTTCTAACTGTGGGAATACAATATACCAGAAACGGAATGGCTTTTAAAAAGGGGAATTTAATAAGTTGCTAGTTTACAGTTGTAAGGCCTAGAAAATGTCCCATTAAAACAAATCTATAGAAATGTCCAATCAAAGGCATTCAGGGAAAGATACCTTGGTTCAAGAAGGCCAATGAAGTTCAGAGTTTCTCTCTCATCTGGAAAGGCACATGGTGAACACGGTCAGGGTTCCTCTGTCATCTGGAAGGGCACATGGCGAGCATGGCATCATCTGCTAGTTTCTTCTCCTGGCTTCCTGTTTCATGAAGCTCCCCGGGAGGCATTTTCCTTCTTCATCTCCAAAAGTCACTGGGTGGTGGACTCTGCTTCTCGTGGTTATGTCGTTCTGCTCTGCTCTCTGAATCTCTCATTCTCCAAAATGTTTCCTCTTTTATAGGACTTCAGAAACTAATCAAGACCCACCCAAATGGGTGGAGACATGTCATCACCTAATCCAGTTTAACAACCACTCTCAATTATATCACATCTCCAGGGATATGATCTAATTACAGTTTCAAACATACAGTGCTGAATAGGGATTAGAAGAAGTGGTTACTTTTACAAAATGGGATTAGGATTAAAACATGGCTTTTCTAGGGTACATACATCATTTCAAACCAGCACACTCCACCCTCTGGACCCTAAAAGAGACATGTTTTGCCCATGTCTTTCCCCGACCCTGAACTTCATCGGCCTTCTTGAACCAAGGTATCTTTCCCTGAATGCCTTTGATTGGACATTTCTATAGATTTGTTTTAATGGGACATTTTCTAGGCCTTACAACTGTAAACTAGCAACTTATTAAATTCCCCTTTTTAAAAGCCATTCCGTTTCTGGTATATTGTATTCCCACAGTTAGAAAAATGTCTTTGGTGGCCAATAATAGTTTGACACAATACAGAAGATGGAATTCTGGGAGATAGAGTACCAGCTTAGCTCAGTAGACATAGTGCAAATCCATCATAAGAAGTAAGCCAGAAGAGAAAAATATTTTCAAATAAGTTTCCATAGGGTATCCTGAACAACGCATGAAAATGGACTCACATGTTTGCACATCGTTGTAAAATTTCAGAAAACCAGGAAAAAGGAGAAAACAAGTTTCAAGAGAGGCAAACTAGGTTTCATAGAAAGAATCATTAATTCCATCATAATATCAGAAAACTTTGAAGCATTTCAGTAACAATCAAATGCAATACAAGGTTAAAACTAGTACAAAGTCTCATCAGAGTTAGGTATAAGTTTGGTCTGTGCTCAGGCAAATTCTCCTCTGTCTCTGGACCTTTGAAAACTCATAGCAAGTTATTTGCTGCCAACATACAAAGGAGGAACAGTCATGGGATACACATATGCATTCCCATAGGGAGGAAGGAACACAGGGGTCACTGGACCCATACAGTTTCGAAACCCTCAGGGCAAAATCCATTAGATTTCAAAGTCTGAGAATCATTTATATTTGGGGCTTCTGAAAGCGGCAGTCCCACCCTTTCCAAGGGCCTACGCAGAGGCCTGCCTCTCTCTGATTGCAACTTTGGGGGACATTGGGGAGACCACCTTTCTCTCAGCTCCACCCTCTCCAAGCACTGGGGCTGCACCTGGGCTCTCTGCCATCTCCGGGGCACATGCTCAACCCCACCATGTGGTGGCAGCCAGGCCCTCCCCAAACTCCAAGGAATGTGCTTCACTCTCACCAAGGCCTGAGGCGGCATGACTCTTCCACTGCAACAAGGTGGAAGGCCCATTCTCTGCCTTTGGGGCAAACTCACCCTTTCCACGGGTTTGGGTGGGTCCACTCTTCTGACCTGAGGCTTCTGGACTTCAGACCTCAACCTTCATGGTTTTGCCTCTGAAGTTATTTTTCCTCCATTGTGTCCCTTCTCTGTCCCTCTCAGTCCCGACTGGCAGTGGTTCTCTTTATATAGATCTCGCAACACTCTTGTTGGCTTTCTATGCAGTAGCCTTGGATCGTGTCCATTAGACATAAGGAGTTTCCACAAATCCTTCCTGGATAACTCCATGTCCAATCCTGGCTTTCTCTGAAATGGCTGACTGGTTCCACATTTGGTCAAGTCCTCATGTGGGCACTGTTCTCTGGAATCTCCCTTCCAGGAAGCCCAGAATTCTCCGGAACATCAACTTCTGGTTTCTTTGTAACAAGAGTTCAGTTCTCAGCTTATCTCTTTCCTGTCACATTTCACTATAAGCTGTGAGGAGAAACCAGACTGCACTTTTCACATTTAATTTGGAGATCTCTTCTGCTAAATATCCAAGTTCATGGCTTTTAAAATCAGCCTTCCAGCCAAAGCCACTAGTCAATTTTGCCAGATTATCTGCTATTTTAAAACAAGGATTGCCTTCCTTCCAGCCAGCAATAGCACGTGCCTCATTTCTGTCTAGAGCCTGATCAGAGGTATCTTTAGAATCCATGTTTCTACCAACAGTCTCTTCAAAGCATTCCAGGCCTCCTCTATCAAACTCCTCACAACTCCTCCAGAATCTTCCCCTTATCCACTTAAAAAGCCATTCCAACATGTTTGGTATTTGCAAGCTGCCACAGCACCCTGCTCTCCAGTTCCAAAATCTGTTCTAGTTTGCTAGCTGCCGGAATGTAATATACTAGAAACGTAATGGCTTTTAAAAAGGGGAATTTAATAAGTTGCTAGTTTACAGTTCTAAGGCCGAGAAAACAAGTCTATAGAAATGTCTTGGAAGGCATCCAGGGAAAGATACCTTGGTTCAAGAAGGCCGATGAAGTTCAGGGTTTCTCTCTCAAGTGGAAGGGCACATGGTGAACACAGTCAGAGTTTCTCTCTCATCTAGAAAGGCACATGGCAAACACAGTCAGGCACAGGCAAACACTCCTGAGTTTCCTGGGAGGCATTTTCCTTCTTCATCTCCAAAGGTCGCTGGCTGGTGGACTCTACTTCTCGTGACTATGTCGTTCTGCTTTGCTTTCTGAATCTCTCATTCTCCAAAATGTTTCCTCTTTTATAGGACTCCAGAAAATAATCCAGACCCACCCGAATAGGGGAAGACCTGTCGTCACCTAATCCAGCTTAACAACCACTCTCGATTGCATCACATCTCCAGGGAGATGATCAAATTACAGTTTCAAACATGCAATGCAGAATAGGGATTAGAAGAAACGGCTGCCTTTACAAAATGGGATTAAGATTAAAACACGGCTTTTCTAGGGTACAAACATCATTTCAAACCAGCACAGACATTTTGTGCCAAATTTAGAAAGGAGAAATAATGCAGCAGCCATATTTTTATGGTCTCAATTTGATGTCCAGAACCAGGAACTGAGGCAGCCTGCCGTGTTGGTGATCTGTTAGCTCATCTGGTTGATTTGGGGTGGCACCCAGACGTGCAGCTGTATTAGCTCCCATACTATCTGCTGCTTCAGCTTCTCTGAGCTCTTGACCTGTGTGTGTCTGCGCTTCTACAGTGGTGAAAGGAGCTAGATTCTCCTGTAGGTCACTCATGGCATTGAGGCTGGAAGTAGTGAGACAAAGACATGGGTCTCAATTTATCCTCATGGATTTCAGCTGTCCTCAGGGGGCCTCTTGAATTCCACCTTTCCCCTGCTTTTATCCACATCAAACTTTCCTTCCCAACTTCCAGTCTATGGGGACTTCAGGCTCAACACTAGTTGTAAAGGCTACAGCCTGCATAGACTACTCTGCCAGTTCTAACAACTGTGTTAGGTCTAACCCCTATAATAAATTCTTATGCTGTAGCACCTGTAGTAGTAGTTTTTCTTCTCTGTTCTAACCCTGAATGTTCATTTCCTTAATGATGTATTCTTTCTGGAATACATATGAATTGAAAGTTGGCCCTCCTGACCAGGTCCTCTAATTTTCTTAACATTTCTTTCTTATTTTCCATCTCTTAGTCTACTTATTTCACTTTCTAGGAAATTTCCTCAGTTTCATCCTCCAGCAATTCTATTCAGTTTTGAATTTTTGCTATTCAAAAATTCTTCTTTTATTTCTGACTTCCGTTTTTATAGCATACTGTTCTTTTTTCATGGATGCAAAAATCTCTTATCACTCTGAAAATAGTATAGTTTTTTAGAAAGATTGATCTTAACATGCACTGTTTCAACCTCCTTGAAGATACTTTTATTTTGTTTGTTTTTATCTCTTTCACTGAAGAGGCTTTCCTTGAATGTGTAGTGACCTGTGTATCTTCATATTGAAGAATGAGGCACTGACTGGAGGCCTTGAGTGTGTGTGTGTGGAGCTGCTGACTGCGATTTGTGTTATATGTTGGCCTGGGGGAAGGGGCTCCTTCACTGGGTAGCTCCTGGTTTTAGGAGATCTTGGACTAGTCACAAGAGACAGCATGGTACTGCCAGCACCTTGGTTTCAGATTTCTGGCCTCCAGAACCCTGACACAATACATTTCTATAGTTCTAAACCACCTAGTTTGTGATAATTTGTTACAGCAACCCTAGGAAACATACAGATTGATAACACTATTTATCCACGGGCTTCAGAGAAGATTGATTGAGATAATGCATGTAAAGTACTTTGCACAGTGCAAAGTAAGTGCCCAGTAATTGTAACCACTGTGGTTATGATTTTAGTTCTTATTGGTCTAAGGTAGACACAATCTGGATCTTAGAATTATACAGACATTTTGAGGATAGTTATTGTTCATGTGGATTGTGTCCTTACTGGATCATATGGCGAAGTGTTAATTCTTGACTGGCCTCTCCCACCAGGCCATTGGAAGTGTACCCAGTGGGCACAGTTTCACTTTGAGGAGAGTTCACATGTAATTTGGATGATGACTTGGGAAGAGGAGGAAATTCTATAACATGGTCCAAAGTCAAATAGATATCACTTTAAGATTTTCAGTACTGGTCTCCTCCATTAATATGACACTTGAAATTTGTTCAACAAGTGACCATTTATAAAGCCTTACCTTGTTGTTCTCAGGTCATAACTGACAGATGAGCAGAGCTGATGGCATTGTTCCTTTTTTTAAATTAATCTTTTTTGTTGGAGAAGTTGCGTGTTTACAGAGCAATTGTGCATAAAATACAAGATACCCTTACCCTACTTCAACACCAAAACCTTGCATTGGCGTGGAACATTTGTTACTGTTGATGATAGCACTTTTTAATACCTGTACTATATTTTTTAACAGTTGTAGCCAGTACTTATGGAGAGATTCTGTGTTTGAGGCACTGTGTGAAGCAATTTATATGAATTACCACACTTAAAACACCTAAAACACTGGCCTATGAAATATGTCCTGTAATTTCTTTTTTATTTTAACTTAGAGAAGTTGTAGGTTTACAGAAAAATCATGTAACAATTACAGCATTCCCATATACCCCCATATTATTGGCACTTTTGTTACAACTGATGAAAATTTGCTATTAACTATCATCTATAGTTAATTTTAGGTGTATTTTTTCTGATATACCATCCTATTATTAAGACCTTGTATTAGTGTCATGTATTTGTTATAATTCATGAAGGAACACTCTTGTACTATTAACTATACCATCATCTACAATAAGGTTCAAAATGTTATATAGTTCTATGTGGATCTTTTTATTCTAGTAACATATATATGACCTAAAGTTTTCCCTTCTAGCCACATTCACATATATAATTCAGTGCTGTTAAATACATTCACAAAAATGTGCTATCATCACCACCAACCATTTCCAAATCTTTACTATCAATCTAAATAGAAATTCTGTATTAATTAAGCATCAACTCCCCATTCTCTACCCCCAGCCTATCCCCTGATAACCTATATTCAGATTCTAAGTCTCTGAGTTTGCTTATTATAATTAGTTCATATCGCTGAGATCATACAATATTTATTCCTTTGTGTTCAGTTTATTTCACACATGTTGTCATATGCATTAGGACTTCATTCCCTTTTATGACTGAACACTATTCCATCCTATGTATATACCACATTTTGTTCATTCATTCATCAGTTGATGCACACTTGCTGTTTCCATGTGTGTTGGTTTGAAGCTGTTATGTACTGCAGCAAAGCCATGTCCTTTAATCCTCATTCAATATTGCTGGTTGGGACCTTTTTGATTGTTTCCTTGGAGATGTCGCTCACCCAATTGTGGGTGGTAACCTCTGATGAGATGGTTTCCATGGAGAAGTGTCTCTACCCATTCAAGGTGGGGTTGCTTACTGGGGCTCTTTAAGAGGGAACCATTTTGGAAAAAGATGAACATCGGGGTGCCAGTGTCTGTTTGCATCCCTGCTTTTGGTTCTTCTGAGTATATCCCTATCATCTTATGGCAGCTCTATACTTAGGTTCCTGAGGAACTACCAAACTGTCTTCCAAAATAGCTGCACCAATCTACATTCTCACCAGCAATGAATGAGTGTTCCTATTTCTCCACATCCTCTCCAACACTTGTATTTTTGTTTTTTAATAGTAGCCATTCTAGTGGGTGTGAAATATCTCATTGTGGTTTTGATTTGCATTACTTGAATGATGTTGAGCATTTTTCATGTACTTTTTAACCATGTGTTTATCTTCTTTGGAGAAATCTCTATTCAAGTCCTCTGTCCATTTTTTATTTTTTTTAAATGGGCAAGCAGTGGGAATTTAACCCAGGTCTCCGGCATGGCAGGCAAGAATTCTGTCACTGAGCCACTATCGCACTGCCCTGCCCATTTTTAATTGGGTGTTTATCTTTTTATTGTTGAACTGTAGGATTTCTTTATATATTCCGGATATTAAACTGTTATTGGATTTGTGGTTTCCAAATATTTACCCCATTGAGTAGATTGTCTTTTCTCTTTCATAACTAAGTCCTTTCATGCATCAGAATTTTTAATTTTGAGAAGATCCTATTTATCTATTTTTTTCTCTCATTGCTTGTACTTTGGTCGTAAAAACTAAGAAACCATCACCTAATACAAGATCCAGAAGATGCTTTCGTACAATTTCTTCTAGGAATTTTATAATCCTGGTTCTATATTGGTCTTTGATCCATTTTTAGTTAATTTTTATGTATGATATGAGATAGGGGTTCTCTGTTATGCTTTTACATATGGATATCCAATTCTCCCATTTCTTGAAGAAACTCTTCTTTCCCAATTGAGTGGACTTGGCAACCTTGTCAAAATAAATTGGCCATAGATATGAAGGTCTATTTTGGAACTCTCATTTTTTTATTCCATTGCTCAATATATCTATCCTTGTGCCAGTACCATGCTATTTTGAGCACTGTAGCTTCATAATATGCTTTAAGGTCAGGAAGTATGAGTCCTCCAAATTCAAGATGTCTGTCGTTATTCAGGGCCCCTACCCTTCCAAATAAATTTGATAATTGGCTTTTCTATTTCTGCAAAGCAGGCTGTTGGAATTATGATTGGATTGCATTGAATCTGTAAATAACTTTGGGTGGAAGTGACATAGTCATGATATTTAGTCTTCCAATCCAAGAACATGGAATATTCTTCCATATATTTAGGTCTCCTTTTATTTCTTTTAGCAATGTTTTGTAGTTTCCTAAGTACAAGTCCTTTACATCCTTGGTTAAGTACTAGATAATTTATTCTTTAAGTTGCTATTTTAAATGGAATCATTTTCTTGGATTTTTTCTTCTGATTGCTCATTACTAGTGTACAGAAACACTATCAATTTTTGCATGTTGACTTTGTACCCTGCCACTTTGCTGAATTTGTTTATTAGCTCTAATTGTTTGTTGTCATTTTTTCAGGTCTTTCTATATTTAGGATCTTGTCATCAGCAAATATTAAACACTTTGCTTCTTTCTTTCCAATTTGGATGCCTTTTATTACTTTTTCTTGCCTAACTATTCTGGTTAGAATTTCCACTGATGTTGTCTGTGGGCATACTTGTTTTATTCCAGATCTTAGAGGGAAAGCTTTCAGACATTCACCATGAGTATGATGTCAGCTGTGGGGTTTAAAAATATTCCCTTTATCATATTGAGGAGGTTTCCTTCTATTGCTGTTTTCTCTAAGTATTTTTATTAAGAAAGGATGCTGGATTTTTTCAAATGCCTTTTCTGCATCAACAGATTATTTTATGTCAAAATCACATCATTTTGTTAATGTGGTATATTACATTAATTGATTTACTTATATTGAGCTGCCCTTGTATACTTGGGATATGTCAAATTGAATATGGTGTAGAGGTCTTTTTTTTTTTCCATAAAAACCAAATCTGTGAATTTATTACCTAACTTTTTTTAAGGTTTTTTTTTTATTGTGTAGTATAACATATATACAAAGTGTGCTGGTTTGAAAGGAGGTATGTCCCCTAGAAAAGCCATGTTTTAATCAAAATTCCATTTTGTAAAGGCAGAATAATCCGTAGTCAATACTGTATGTTTGAATCTGTAATTAGATCATCTACCTGAAGATGTAACCCAATCAAGAGTTAAACTGGATTAGGTGATGACATGTCTCCACCCATTTGGGTGGTTGTTGATTAGTTTCTGGAGTCCTATAACATTTTGGAGAATGAAGGACATTCAGAGAGAGCAGAACAGAATGACATAGCCACGAGAAGCAGAGTCTACCAGCCAGTGACCTTTGAAGATGAAGAAGGAAAATGCCTCCTGGGGAGCTTCATGACAGGAAGACAGGAGAAGAAGCTAGCAGATGATGCCGTGTTCGCCATGTGCGCTTCCAGATGAAAGAGGAACCCTGACCGCGTTCACTATGTGCCTTTCCAGATGAGAGAGAAATTCTGACTGTGTTCGCCATGTGCCTTCTTTCTTGAGAGAGAAACCCTGAACTTCATCGGCCTTCTTGAACTAGATTATCTTTCCCTGGATGCCTTCCAGGACGTTTCTATAGACTTGTTTTAATTGGGACATTTTCTCAGCCTTGGAACTGTAAACTTGCAACTTATTAAATTCCCCTTTTAAAAAGCCATTCCATTCCTGCTATGTTGCATTCCGGCAGCTAGCAAACTAGAACACAAAGCAAAGAAATAAAAAGCAATCGTTTTCAAAGCAGTCTGCAACAAGTAGCTACAGGACAGATCCCAGAATTTGTCATAGGCTATCATACAATCCTCTCAAATTTTTCCTTCTAGCTGCTCCAGAATATAGGAGGCTAAAAGGCTTAAGTATTTTTTAATCATTACAATAAACTTTTTTTCCTTCTTTTTTTGTGAAAAGTAACATATATACAAAAAAGCTATAAATATCAAAGCACAACACCACTATTAGTTGTAGAACATATTTCAGAGTTTGATGTGGGTTACAATTCCACAATTTCAGGTTTTTACTTCTAGCTGCTCTGAAATACTGGAGACTAAAAGAGATATCAATTTAATATTCACAATTCATGTTCATTTGTTAAATCCCATCTTCTCTGTATAACTCCACCATCACCTTTGATCTTTCCATCCCTTTCTGTAGGGGTGTTTGGGCCATGGCCATTCTAAATTTTTCATATTGGAAGGGTCTGTCACTAATATAGAGTAGGGAGATGGAACTATCTGATGTTTTGGAGAGGCTGGACTAGGTTTCAGGACTTATGTGGACCAGGGACCCATCTGGAGGTTGTAGACTTCTGGAAAGTTACTCTGGTGCATGGAACCCTTGTGGAATCTTATATATTGCCCTAGATGTTCTTTAGGATTGGCTGGAATGGTCCTGGTTGGGGGTTTGCGGGTTATGATAGGTAGCAAGTCTAATTGAAACTTGTGTAAGAGCAACCTCCAGAGTAGCCTCTCAACTCTATTTGAACTGGTGTATAATTCTTTTAATGTGCTATTGAATTTGATTTACAGGTATTTTGTTGAGTTTTGCATCTTTATTCATAAGAGAAATTGATCTATAATTTTCTTTTCTTGTAGTATCTTCATCTGGCTTTGGTATTAGGGTGGTGTTGGCTTCATAGAATGAGTAAGGTAGTGTTCCCTACTCTTCAGTTTTTTTGGAGAGTTTGAGCAGGATTTGTATTAATTCTTCTTGGAATCATCGATAGAATTCAACTGTGCAACCATCTGGTCCTGGGCATTTTTGTTTTTTATTGCAAGGTTTTAGATCACTAATTCAGTCTCTTTACTTGTAATTGTATGTTGAGCATTTCTATTTCTTCTAGAGTCAGTGAAGGTTGTTTGTATGTTTCTAGGAACTTTTCCGCTTCATCTGGGTTGATTTGCTGGCATATAGTTATTCATAGTATCCTCTTATGACAATTTTGTTTCTGTGGGGTCAGTAGTAATGTCCCAGCTCTCATTTTTGATTTTATTTATTTGCATCTTCTCCCTCTTTTTCTCTGTTGGTCTAGTTAAAAGTTTGTCAATTTTACTTATCTTTTCAAAGAACTTTTGGTTTGGCAAATTCTCTCTATTGTTTTTTATTCTCATTTTTTTTTTGCTTATTATTTTAAGTTCATTTGTTTTTACTTTTTTTGTTTTGTTTAAAAATTGTTCTTTCTCTCCTTTCCTGGTTCCCCCCCCCCCCCCATTTCTTTTTAAACCTTGTGTTGAGGGCTAATTTTTCACTAGATCACAGAGAGGGAGCTGCTTTGTTATATACAAAACCCTGACCCAGAGCAAGTTATCTAAGAACGGTTAATAACAGATTCCCCGTAAACCTTGTGCACCTCATTTCCTGGGATGAGGGGCTTTCTGCACTGGACCCAGTCCCAATGCGTGGGGCATAGGCAATGGCCCACTGGCAGGGATGGCAGAGGACCGGCTGTCTGAGGCCATCCAAGGTCCTGCAGCACTGCCATATCATTCCACCTGGGCGGGATTCTCTTAGAGGCATTCAGTCATAATTCTCTATCGTTTTTTTTTCCTCCCAATTTCATTCATTTCTTTTTTAATCCTTATTATTTCTTTGTGTGCTTGCTTTGGTATTAGTTTGCTGTTCTTTTTTCTAGTTCTTCCAGGCATACGGGTTAGGCCTTTGATTTTAGCCAATTCTTATTTTTAATTAATTCATATTTTTGAATGTAATGTTAAGGGTTATAAATGAATAAATTAATTCTGTGGTTGAGGAATTTTAGGGTCTCTTATGCAATTGCAGTCACCTTTCAGCTAGGGTGGTAGTCATTCAGAGGCTTCACTGGGGTTGGAGTTTCCACTACCAAGGGGTAACTCATATGCCTGCTAAGTTGGTGCTGTCTGGTGGTGGGGTGAGCATGGCTTCTGTATTAACTACCTAGTGCTGCATAGCAAATTACCCCTTAATTTAGAGACTTAAACAGCAATTATCTTTCTTTAAGAAAAATGGATGGAAGCATGGGGTCTTGGTTATAAGATTAAACCTTTTCTAATTAACATAGCCTGGATGACCGCAAAAGCTTTGTGTCACATGTTCTCTGAACAAGTAAGTCTTGAGGTGAGGATGCTCTAAAGATAATGATGTATTTTGGATAATACTGGACCATCCTGAAATGAAGGCTTTGCTTGGATGTCTTTAGTTTGCTTAGAGATCTATATTTTTAATATGTTTGAGCCAAAGGAAAGAAGAGAAGCCATTCATGTTCATAAATTTTCTATTTTTCTCTTTTTCCTTCTCTTATTTTCATTATTGCAGTGCTTTGTTCTGGGTTCTGTGCCATGATGCCCTACTGACCAAAGGAGACCATTTAAAAAGATAGAGTGAGTCACCTCAATGAATAGGGATTTTCGACAGAAGAGCATTGTTCAAGAAAACACTGATACCCTTAGTCCCCACACCCACCTTGGTGACTCACTCCATCACCTTCAGATTGGAAGTGCAGCTGAGGGCACCCAGTCCACAGATATTCCTGAGAAGGCAGATAACACCTCAAATAACCCAATTGGCCACTGACAGTTGGCACTGCCCTATGTAAACCTCAGGGAAGACCAGAGCCTGGCAATAGCAATAGGATCAGTCTTTGGGTGAGGCAAATTTAAAGACCTCTCTCTGGACACATTGTTCAGTGGTTTATGACTCTTATATTAAATGTTCCCACTTAAAAATTTGCTCTGACTTGCTGACAACTTTCTTTTTCATTATATAGACATACTGTGTGTCTATGTGTCTGTGTATTAGATATTGGAGCACAAAGATGAATAAGAGATAGTCATTATCGCCAAGGGTTTCCTCATGTGCTTGGAGATAAATGGAGTCACAGAGGTGGTATATGAATAGCATAGAACAAGTGTGGTGGGCATTTGCTGGTTGTTTCTGTAGTATCCATTCTACCTACAGTTCTCCAAAAGTCCTTTGGGTATGTCATTTCTCACATGTGCTCAGATTGGTTTCCAAGCCTGACTCCTGTTGGCCTAAATAAATCAGGGATCCCATCCACTGACCTCAGTCAGTGGTTCAGAGGTACATAAATCTCTAATTCAAGCCAAAAACAGAGAGGAATATCAAGTTCTGTGGAGCCACTGATAAATGCCTTCTGTATTAATTAGGGTTCTCCAGGGAAACAGAACCAACAGGAGATATCTGTAAATATTACGAGGCTTTATAAAATTGTCTCCCACAACTGTGGAGATGAATGAGTCCAAATTCCATAAGGCAGTCTACACGCTGGGATCTCCAATGAATGTTTTTGATGAATTCCCTAGGAGAAGCTGGCTGGTTGAAGTAGAGATGAAATTCTCTCTTCTGACTGCTGAAGTCATCACTTCTTTTAAAACCTTCAACTGATTGTGTGAAGCATCTCTCATTGCTGAAGGCAATCTCCTCAGTTGATTGTAGATGGAATCAGCCATAGATGTAATCAACTTGATTATTTAAGTTCATGAAATGTCCTCACAGTAACAATTAGGCCAGTTCTGGCTTGACCAAACAACTGGGGATCATTTCCTGGCCAAGTTGGCACATGAACCTAACCATCATCTTTCTTCTCCTAGACTGGATGGTGTAAGGGTGTAGAATTTGGAACTGTCATAACCTTTTAATACTATAGGAGCAGGAAGCTAACAAAGCAGATAGATAAGAAAGAAATGAACTCCTCCATGATGTCTCTTGAAATACTGGGTCAGACTTCAGCTGAAGGCAAATATCTTCATGCCTTTTTCAGTTTTATCAGCTGATAAATTTCCTTTATTATTTTTTTTTTGTAGACCTACATATTATGTTTGGTCCCTTGATTTTTTTTTTTTGCATTTATTATCACAATTGAGCTTTTTCTCTTTTTTATGCAAAAGAACATATAAGACTGAAATGGTATAATCTAGGAATGCCTAGAGTGTATAATAATAGTGACTAAATGTAAAAAAAACAAAACAAAACAATAAATTTCAAATTACATCACAACAATTAGTTGTAGAACAGATTTCAGAGTTTGGTGTGGGTTACAATTCCACAAATAAAGGTTTTTACTTCTAGCTGCTCTAAAATACTGGAGATTAAAAGAAATATCAATATAATGATATCAGCAGTCATACTCATTTGTTAAATCCTACCTTCTCTGTATAACTTCACCAACACTTTTGATCTTTCTCCCACTCTTTAGGGGTATTTGGGTGATGGCCATTCCAAGTTTTCATGTTGAAAGAGACTACTGATAATATGATAGAAGTGTGGAATTAGTTGATGTTCTGGAGAGTCTGAGCCCTCTGCATTTCAGGACTTATCTGGTTCAGCGGCCCATCTGGAGGTTGTAGGTTTCTGGAAAGTTACCCTAGTGCATGGAATCTTTGTAGACTCATATAATGTTCTAAGTGTTCTTTAAGATTGGGTGGAATAGTTTTGGTTGGGGGTTGGCAAGCTATGATAGATAGCAATGTCTAACTGAAGCTTACATAAGAGAGACCTCTAGAGCCTTTATTGTTTGAGCTGGGTTTCCCCATCATTTGTAACTGAAAGTATCCTAACTTATGGTTAAGAAAGAAATATGGGTAACAGGATAATAAAAGTGATGAATGACATTCCATATGTCTCTAAGCAGGTCAGAGAAGCACAAGCAGATTGACTCTGCATAGGTAGCCAAAGTGCTAGGGAAAACCATGTATGAAAGCAATAGAACTCTCTGAGGCTACCCAGTATCTAAACTCTCTCCTGTGCTTAAGGATCTCCCTACTAATTGCTCCCCTGATGAAAGGATCTACCACTCTAGAAGTCCACCCCTACCCAGTAAATGCTAGGATGAGGCAGGGAATTGATATTCAGCCAATCACATGCTCCCTCTGGGACTTTAGATCCAACAGGTGATTCAGAGAAGTAGGAAAAGATAATTCACCTCAGGAAGTGACAACTATATCCAGTTTCCAGCAAAAGCAAAGCTGGAAAAGTGTCCAGTGTGCAGTGGTGTGGTGAACACCCTGGTATCCTCAACCAGGTGGGATCTGGGGCCTGGTCTCCCTGGATTCATGTTCTCTTCTTTTCTTTTTTGTTTTTGTTTTATTTTTTAGGGTTTAAGATTTCCTTCTTTTTTCTTTTAACATTTAAAAAATGTGAAATATAATATATACACAAAAAAGCAATACATTTCAAAGCACACCATAACCATTAGTTATAGAAAAGATTTCAGAATTTGGTATGGGTTACAGTTCCACAATTTTAGATTTTTCCTTCTAGCTGGTCCAAGACACTAGAGACTAAAAGAAGTATCAATATAATGATTCAGCAGTTACATTCATTTGTTAAATCCTCTCTTCTCTATTATAACTCCTCTTCCTTTGATCCTTCTCCCAATCTTTAGGGTTGTTTGGCTTATACCCATTCTAATTTTTCATGTTGGAAAGGCTGTTGATAATATAGGATAGGGGGATGGAACTAGCTGATGTCCTGGAGAAGCTGGCCCCTCTGCGTTTCAGGACTTATCTGGCCTAGGAACCCATCTGGAGGTTGTAAGTTTCTGGAAAATAATCGTAGTGCATGGAACTTTTGTAGACTCTCAGATAGAGCTGTAAGTGTTCTTTGGGGTTGGCAGAAATGATCTTCGTTGGGGTTTGGTAAACCATGGTAAATAGCCATATTTAACTGAAGTTTGCATAAAAGTAGCCTCCAGAGTAGCCTCTCGACTCTATTTGAACTCTCTTAGTCACTGATACCTTATTTTGTTACAGTTCTTTCCCCTCTTTTAGTCAGGAATGCATTGTTGATCCCACGGTGTCAGGACCAGTCTCATCCCTAGGATCATATCCCATGTTGCCAGGGAGACTTTCGCCCCTGGATGTCATGTCCCACCTAGGGAGAGGGTAATGATTTCACCTGCAGAGTTGGGCTTAGAGAGATAGAGGCCACATCTGAGCAACAAGAGAGGTCCTCTGGAAGTAACTCTCAGGCATACCTATAGGCTCAGCTTCTCCACTAATAAGTAAGCTTCACAAGAGCAAGCCAGACAGATTGAGTTAGATTATGTGCTACAGAAAATTTAGGTTTTGGACAAAATAAACCTCTCTTCCTTCGGTTTCATCGGGTAGCTGAAGTTCTAAAATACAGGAAATGTCCTTCTTATTCCTGTATTCTGATTTACTTTAGTCCCACCCCAATAGGCTTCATTTTTATCTCTAATCGAACCCAGACCACTCTTTCCATTTCTTTAACAACATCCTTGTTTTTCAGGCTGAATTCTTTACTTTTCCTGCAATTCTGGTGAGCACCCAGTGACCTCTAAATCTGCTAAATCAGTCAGAGTAGGTTTTTTCCTTAAACTTTTTATGTTGAAATAATTTCAAATTTAGAGAAAATTTGCAAACTTAATGCAAAAAATGACAGAGAACTCCAATATAGACCCTACATTTTGTCACATTTGTTTTCTTTTCATCTGTCTGCCTATCTATCTATCCATCTATCTTTCTATCTGTCTAATCTATCATCTGTCTAAACATTTGAGAGCAGATTTCATACATCATACTCTTTTACCACTTAATATTTCCATGTACTTTTCCAGGTACAAGGATATACACTTAGGTAAC
The DNA here is from genome assembly GCF_023851605.1 of Tamandua tetradactyla. Classification (NCBI taxonomy): domain Eukaryota; kingdom Metazoa; phylum Chordata; class Mammalia; order Pilosa; family Myrmecophagidae; genus Tamandua; species Tamandua tetradactyla. Next base: position 22,404,657 of record NC_135346.1, read on the forward strand.
CATCTTAAGTCCAGTTATTAAATTCAGGAAATTTAACACGGATATAAAGCTTACAGTTTATATTCCAATTTTTCCATGCTCAATGACGTCCTTTTGGGTCCTTTCTCCTCCATTATTAGATTTAGTCCAGGATCATGTGTTGTAGCTGGTTGTCATTGTGTCTTTAGTCTCTCTTTTTAAAAAAAATTGTGGTAACATATGTATACACAACCTAAACTTTCCCGTTTCAACCACTTCCAAGTATACAATTTAGTGGCATTAATCATGTGCCGGTTTGAAAGAATTGCGTACCCTAGAAAAGCCATGTTTTAATCCTGATCCGTCTTGTCGAGGCAGTCATTTCTTTTAATCCCTATTCAGCACTGTAGGTTGGAAACTTGATTAGATTATCTCCATGGAGATGTGACTCACCCAATTGTGGGTATTAACTTTTGGTTGGAGGGACATGTGACTCCACCCATTTCGGGTGGGGCTTGATTAGTTTACTGGAATCCCTTAAGGGAGGAAACATTTTGGAGAGAGTCTCAGAGCCCACACAGCCAGAGTCCTTTAGAGATGAAGAAGAAAAATACCCCCCCGGGGGAGTCTCATGAAACGAGAAGCCTGGAGAGAAAGCTAGCAGACATTGCCTTGTTTGCCACGTGGCTTTCCAGCTGAGAGAGAGACCCTAGACGTTATTGGCCTTTCTTGAGTGAAGGTAGCCTCTTGTTGGTGCCTTAATTTGGTCATTTTTATACACTTGCTTTAATTTGGACATTTTCATGGCCATAGAACTGTAAATTTACAATTTAATAAATTCCCCCGTTTTAAAAGCCATTCTGTTTCTGGTATATCACATTCCAGCAGCTAGCAAATTAGAACAAATCACGTTCACAATGTTGTGTTAACACCACTGCCATCCATTGCCGAAATTTTTCTGTCACCCCAGATAAATCCTGCGCCCATTGTGCATTAATTCCCCAGATCTCCTCCTTCCTACAACCCCATAACCCATACTCTCCTTTCTTTCTCTATGATTTTGCACACTGTAGCTATTTCTTATAGTGAAATCATACAATATATATCCATTTGTGTTTGCCTTATTCCACTCAGTATGGCATCTTCAAAGTTCATTCATGTTGTAGCATGTATTAGAATTTCATTCCCTTTTATGGCTGAGTGATATTCCATTGTATGGAAATACCGATATACTACATTTTATTTATCTATTCACTAGATGGGGTTTTGGTGTTTGCAGGTAATACCCTGTGCTGGCTTGAGTCTGTTATGTACCCCCAAATCCTATGTTCTTTTAATCCCCTTGTGGGGGCAGCCATCATGTTACCTAAGTTGATTAAGTTGTTTCCATGGAGATGTGACCTTGCCCATTCAAGGTGGGTCTTAATCTGCTTGCTGGAGTCCTGTAAGTCAGAGACATTTTAGAGAGAGCCCAGAGTCAAGAGAAGCTAAAAGAGAAAGAAAACACCCCAGGAGAAGCTGGAAAGACCCACAGGAACTGAGGGAGCCATTTTGAAGCCAACCCAGGAGAGAAGGGCCAGCGGAAGTCGCCATGTGCCTTCCCAGGTGGCAGGGGAACCCTGGACACCATCGACCTTTCTTCCATGAAGTTATCCTCTAGTTGATGCCTTAGTTTTGACATTTTTTATGGCCTTGGAACTGTAAATTTGTAACCTAACAAATCCCCTTCGAAAAGCCAATCTATTTCTGGTTTATTGCATTCTGGCAGCTTTAGCAAACTGAAACAGACCCCACATGAATAGTGAAGGTTGCAGTCAGTACTGCTACAAACAGAAGGACTGGTCAGGAAAGAAGGTTGTGACAATCTGGAAAGGAATAGCCCAAGTGTCAAGTGCAATGGCTCTGGGGACACACATGACTGGGTTGAATCCCAGCTCTGCCATTTACTGTCTGAACAGCCATGGACAACAGACTAAATCTCCTTGAGCCTCGTCTATAAAGTAGGTAGATGTAGGACCTGCCTTACAGCTGTGTTGGGATGATTAAATGAGATAATACAAATACAGTTAGTCCAGATTCTGTAACAGAGCTGGCCTTCAGTGAGTTGTAGCTATTGTAATTACCTTTATGTGGGTGAATTTGCTCATATGGGGCTCCTTTTTTTATTCTATTCATCCTCCTCCTCTGCTCCTCACTCAATGCAGAAACGGAGAAAGAGTTCGTGATGCAGAATGGGAAAAATTTAAGTTGGGTCTAGGCAGATGTGTGCTGGTAAATGTTTAATACTAGCTCCAGAGAAATAAAAGCACTAATTTGTAGAATTTGCCTGTTTCCATGATGTAAATTCTGCTATAGTGGCTGATTCCAAGCAACCATTGTGATGCTGCTGATTGTAAAGGTGGGAAGAGATGTTCACAATCAGCTCCTATGAGCGGGTGTGATCTGGCACCAGCATACCACAGGAACCAGTCAAGGTCATCTTTCAAACAGTGGGAAGTGGGGGAAGATGGGTGGTTGCTAAGCTTGGGGGCAGATTGTTGAGTTTTGTCAGCAAGATGTGGGATGGGCTCATATTATGCCTTGGCTTAAAACTCCAGCACGCTCTTCAAATAATCCCCTTTGATCCCCCACAGCCACCTCCCAGATCCTGTCTGTTCCTTCTTTAAACTCTCCCCTGCATCTGTCCGTCCCTTCCTCTCCATATCAACTGTGGTCACCCCAGCCTGTGGGTTTAATTGTCAATTCCAAGACACTCTATCCCTTCCCATCCATTCTGTACTAGAATGTACCAGGTGCACATCCCTAAACCAACCTTCATTGCATCTTCCCATCTCAAGGTTTACTAACATCTGTGGCTCCAGGTTTACTGCCACATCTACTGTAAGTCTTGCTGCCTGGCCAACCTGGCCTTCGCCCAGATCCACTGAGTCTAGAAGGAATCTGTGTGTGAGTGTCAGACCTTCTACGTTCTAACTATGAGCCTTTGGGCAAATTACTGGACATTCTCTGAGCCTGAACTTCCTGACCTCTACAATGGTGATAATAAAGAACTTTCTCAGGGTCGTTTTGAAGATTAAATAAGTAATTCTGTAGAAGGCTTGGTACAGTACCCTGCCCCATGGTAAATGTTCAATTGAATTTCGCTCTGGAGTGATGATGATGATTGTCCTAGTTTGCCAGGGCTGCTTAACAAATACCACAGACTGGTTGGATTAAACAACAGGAACTCATCTTCTCACAATTTGTGAGGCTAGAAGTCAGAAGTCAAGACATTGGGAGATGAGGCTTTTTCTGAAGTCCATAGCATTCTGGTGGTGTCTCACTGACAATCCACAACTCAATCTCTTCCCCTGTGATGCAGCTGAGTGTCTCCTGACTCCTACTTCTGACCATGTCCACATTTCCTCTGCTTAGAAGGACTCCAGACAGGTTGTAGGAGGCCTGATCTTCGAAGCTCCTGTTTACAAGGGAGTTCACGTCCACAGCACTGGGGGTGAGGACTTGAGTATGTCTTTGTGGGGGACAAGATTTTGTCCACAGCAAAGACGGTCATTGATGCTATAAATGGTAAATAGTAGCTAGTGGAAGAGTTATTTTACTCTCCTGGAATTCTACTGACTCTCCTTCACTGTTTTATTTTCCTTCACCTTTAGCTGTATTTTTTCTGATTTACTTTTTCTCTGTATTCATTAGCTCCTTTTTCTCTGTGCTTCTATGGCTATTATACCACCCTATGGAACATCTAATTGAAGACTATCCCTTCCTGTTCCTTGCCGATGTTGATCTTGTCTTCCTGGCTTATCTATAATTGGCTTGTAGGGACCTTTCTGTCTTCCTCATTTTCTCCCCTGAAGGGTCTTGGACCAGCAGCCAAAGTGGCTGAATGAGCCGAGGCGGCACCAGGTTTTTCCCTGCACCATCTCATTTTATTTTTTCAATCAGTCAAGATTTATTTGAACATCCGCTATGTGCAAGGCACGGAGGCTACACAGTGAATAAGACATGAGCCCCTGTCTCCCAAGAGCTAAGAGCGTCGTGAGAGGAGCTGGCCTCATGCACATGATCGCCCAAACCCGCGTCCACTGGCAGAGGGTGCCGGGAGGGGAAAGAACGTGCCGCTGGAGATAAGATCAGGGGCCTGGCTCGAAGGGGAGTGGGCAGTCAAGGCAGGAATATTTAAGCTGGACCTGGAAGGCGTCACTCAAGGGAAGAGTTTCTCCAGGCAGCTGGTACGCTGAGTGCTGATGCAGGAGCTCAGAGTGGTGAGGACCCAAGATAAGGCTCGAACAGCTGCAGGGAGGGGCAGCAGGGAGGGGACAGACAGCCTGTGGCAAGAGGTGGGCAGGCAGGGCCGTGACCTGCTGGACCTCCCAGGCCAAGGAGAGGATTTTGGTCTCTGTCCTGAGAGTGGGAAGCATTCAGTCCATTCAGAAATCCTAAGAGGTAACTTCCATTATCAGCTCCATTTACAACAGAGTAAACTGAGGCTCAGAGTGGCCAGGTAACTTGCCCAGGGTCCCACAGGTAGTCGGCGGGGGAGCCGGGACCCCCGCAGGCTTTCAGCAGGCACCCCACCGCCCCGTCCTTCCCACAAGACTGTTTGGAAAGTGTCCTCTAATTGGGGCTTTTCTCCGGGGAGGGCCAGCCTGAGGCCCTCTCGGAAGCACTAAACCAGTTTGGTGGGAGTAAGGATGGCAGCGATCCTGGCGTCATAACCGGAGGTTTACGGCGCACCTGGCTTCCAAGAGCCTCGGCTCCCACGGTTGTAGCCATGCCCCGGTCCCAGAGAGCTTGAGTGAAACTCTGGGGTTTGTTTGTCTCATTTTGTTTACCCCAAAAGCCCGGGGCAGTGGTACCCAGCAAGGGAGGGGTGTGGTTCACAGTGAACAGTCGGTCTTCAGCAGTCTAGCTGTGTTCCTGGCGGGGACGGTCTTGGCAGAGAAGCCAAAGCACAAACGACCCTGAGAAAGTGCCACATCCTGGTTCTCGTGGAGACAGGATGTGCTTGGAAATCTGTAAAATAGGCAGCGTTTGTCTTCTCAACTCCTCTGAGTCCTTTTTAGTATAAGACCGCCTTTCTTTCACCCCCTACCCCCCTGCAGGGAGATTTGGTCTGGGGCCCCTTTCTGTGAGCCTCCTTCGGCACCCTGCCTTCCCAGCTGGACCTCCAAGACCCCTTGCCAGACATTAAAACTGACTGAAGATGCTAACAGGTGACACCTCCCAGGGCCTGGGACCCAGGCTGTAGCCTTATAAGGGTGGGAATGTCAGATACCAAATGGAGGGGGCCTCTTGGTCCCTTCAAGTCAGCCTGGCGAGATGATTCCTGCATCTTTCATTTCCAGAGACTTCTGTAGTAGCAGGATTTCTTTTCATTCATTGTTGAAGCCCTCCTTGTTTCCTTGAGAGGAAGAAGCTTGGAGCTCGGTGGGGCTAGTAAGAGGTGGGAAGAAAACCGAGATCAGCTCTCTCACCCGGCTTCTGCCCCGGAAGGCCCCTTTGTTCACCCTGAGCTTGGCCCTTCTGCCCTGACATGACCAGAGGCCTTGGGGTCAGGAGGCTTGCCCCCTTTCTGGCCTTCTAATGGACCTTCCTTCTGGCCCCCTGACCAGATGCCCCTGCCGGGGAAGGGGACACCTACAACTCTCTGATTGGCTGGCCCAGCACCACTCCTCTGGCCCACCCACCCTATGAAGAAACTTAGCACCTCTGGGGCTAGAAGGGGGAAAGGTGGCATGCATTCCCGTTGGCTCTTCTGTCTGAAGGGACAAGAACACTCCCTGACTCAACAGCCCTAAGGAGATGCTCTCTGAGCCTTTCTCTCTGTGGTTGGGTATTTGTCAGTTCACAGCTTCCCCTCGGTTGTGCCATGTTGTGGATTTGAAGCCCCACCATCATTTTGTCCTGACAAGTTGGCCTGCAGTATCTGCAAAGCAGAAATGGTGTCAGGTTCTGGGAGCTACTGATTTGGGCCCTGCACACACAGCAGTGATCTTGACACCCCCCACCATCGCCTTTTTTGCATCCATTCGGCCCCTATCCTGCTTCTTATAACCTTCCCACCTTTTCTGTCCTCTCTACCACATGCTAGCCCAGTGCCCACTGCTTTACTAATCTCTGTTCTCTTGTCTTCTGTCTCTCCAACTCATCCTATTAAATGTCTAGCACATTAATTTTCCTAATAATGCTGTCTTTACTGAGCACGTAATAACAGAAAGCATTTATTGAGTGTGTCCTGTGAGTGATGAAGTGTACCAGACACTTACATCGCTTGTCTAGTATCACCTCCTTTTTACAGTTGAGGAAACAGACAGGTAGAGTAACTTACCCCAAGTCACACAGCCTACAAGTAGAGGATGACAGCCAGGATTTGAACCCAGCCAGCCTAGATGCTGAGCCTGTACTCCTAAACACCATCAACACTCAATTAAAAAAAAATTTTTTTTAAGTGTTTATTATGAAGAAAGCAATAGGCCAGACACTGAAAGCATTTAAACACAAGACAAACCTGCTCCTGCGGTTCCTGCCTCAGGGAGTGGATGATGGGTGAGTGTCGGTTGGGAGGATGAGTAAGACAAGTCCAGAAATGACGTACTGCCGGAGAGGGCACAGGACGTGCCATGGAGAGTATACACACAGAGGGCCTGCGTACAGAGGACACGGAGACAATTCCGCTTTGGGGAAATCAGGAAGTCGGGAAGCATTCGAGGGCGGAGGCTGGGTGGGGGGTGGGTTGGAAGGATAGAAGGGTTTGCTGGTCGCGTCCTGGGGTGAGAGGACGTGAGGAGCCGTGAGGGTGGGTCTGGTGCCTGAGAGCTGCAGAAAGAAGGATGAATCAAGCCGAGGGAAAGATCCCTAGACCAGAGACATAAATCCCTGCAACTGAGCACAGTCTGTTGAAGGCAGTGGGCTCTGCAGTCAGGCTAATTGGGCTCGAATTTCTGCTCTACCGCGTACCAGCTGTGCAATCAAATATCAACTTCCTCATCTGACAAGTGGGCGTAATTCGGGCTAGGACTGAGGTGAGGCGAGCAAGGCACTCACCTTGGGTACAAAATGGAAGAGGTGCTTCCCCCCATGCCTGCCTCCTCCCACACACCCCCCAAAAAAGCTCAGTAATCAAGATAAATAATACTTTAGTGCAATATTTTAGAAAGTCAAGATCAAGGCAAAAACCCCCACAATGGACAACATAATAACAATTTAAATGAGGAACAGCCATAGTAAGTCATATAGGGGCCCAAGGCAAAGGGAAAAATCAGTTAGTACTGATGCTATCTTTATGCAGATCAAGTAAGGCCCTCATCTCACCTTCATCCTGGCCCTGCTAACAGAGCTGTGAGGGCTGAATGAGATAATGCCTAGTGTGTGGCAGGGAGTATCTCAAAGCGTGCAGAACCTGCAGTCTCAGACACCACAGACGCTCCATTAACAAAAAGGTTTTTTTCTCTAGGTATTTTTTTATTATGAAGAAAGCACTAGGCCAGGCGCTGAAGTTTAGACATGAGGAAGACAAACTTCATCTTTGTTTTCTCATCTATAAATGGCAGTAGCCCCTTGCGCATCAAGCTGTTGGGCAGCATGGGACAAAAGAGGCAGAGTGTTTCATGCAGCACCTGGCAGGTAGCAGTCAAAGAATTGTGCTTTTAGCTGTCACCGTTGTGAGCCAGCAAGCGAATATTTAGATCTACACAGAGCAAGCTTGCTGAGTGTTCCTGGTGAATTCCTGTGTTCGTTGGCTCCTTTATTTTAAGGAAAAAAAAATTGGAAAAGAGATTATGTCTCAAAAAGAGTCAGTTTGCATATTGGGGAATGCTCTGTGCTTAAACAATGTCACTCCATTTTCCTCTGAGAAAGAGACAGATTATATAGTAAATACAGTGAGAAAAATATGACGGGTTAAGCAAACACCATCAGAAATGCAAGGGGATGGGATACTGACCGACAAAATTTATTTACTCCTGTCTCTTAAAGGATTTCAGAGAAATCAAGACCCAGGTTCAAAGAATGTCAGAACATCCTGGCAGTGGTACATCATTGGCTCCTTTTTTAAAATCAATATTTTTCATGTGATGAGACATTATTGATGGTGCTGCTGCTCCAGACCTGGTCCATGTTCCCCCACGCCCCCCCACTGGGGTCCCGGCTGCCCCCCGCCTGGCAGTCCTGCCCGGGCCCCTTCCCTGTCTGGGTGCTAGGGTGGAGTTTGGGAGGTGGTGTCACCTGAAAGCTAGGGGCCTCGGACTGGCACTCCCAGGCCCACAGAGCCCCATTCATTCCTCCCTGGCCCTTCCCCCCGCCCCCACTGCCGCCCTAGGTGCTGGCAGTCCATGGCACCTACCTGCGGGTAGAGCAGGATGGCGTTTGTCAAGGGTGTTTAGACTGAACCACTGACATTGTGATCATTATGATGCAAGCGATCCCTTTAAAAGTCCACCCTAGCTGCTGCCCACAGTCAGGCGGAGGCCCCAGCTTGTTGCCCACGAGACCAGTGGAACCATTTCCCAGTGTGTGGTCCTTAAGGCATCTCAGAAACGTGGAGCTGGAGCCCAGACAGGAAGGTAAGGGGGCAGGAATCCGGGCTCCACTTCTCACTCTCTGTGACCCTACACAAGTCGCCGAGTGTCTCTGGCCACAGTTTCCTCATCTGCAAAAAAATGTGCCGGCCTCCTGGCTTGCTGTGAAGATTGCAGGAGAAATCAATGCTTGCCACCCACGTCAGTTATTTATATCAACTCATGTGATTAGAGCATGGATTGTATTATTAATTCCCTCATGGCACAAACACACACTGGGCATGTACTCCGTGCAAGGCAATGTCTAGGTTCCCGGAGGAGAAGCAAAGAGAAGAGGCAATCCCTGCACCTAACCATTGGGCAAAGAGAGAAGGAAACAAATAGGACCAAAATACTGAACTATAAGATAGAATTGTAAAAAGAAAAAAAGAAACAAAAAATAATAATAATAAAGATAGAATTGTAACGTGCCTGGCACTTAGGGGGCACCCAATAAATGTTTGTTGATTGAATCAAAGAAAGAAAACCAGACATTAAATTTAGGAACCTAGTTCCATCTGGGGCAATCTGGCAGGTCTTCATGGAAGAAGCTGATTTAAGTTGTCGGCGTGCCAACAGAGTTTTTAAAGGATCTTTTTACATGATGCTGAGTAAGGGACATAAGGACAAATACTGTAAAGTTTCACTTACATGAACTATCTAGGAATGGCAAATTCATAGAGACAGAAAGTAGATCAGAGGTTACCAAGGGATGGGAGGAGGGGGCCAAGTGGAGTTGTTGCTTGAAGAAAAAATAAACAGGGGGTTGGATTTTTAAAAAAAAATCTTTTTAGCAGACACTGTGCCCCATACCACAGATACAGCAATACACATGACAGTTGCTACCTGTGCTTTTGAGGAGCTTATACTTTAACAGGAAAGCCAGGTAAATACAAATCACCTAATTAAGCATCATATACAGGAATTAGGGAACTATAAACACCTCCATACAGGAGCTAAGTCCTGGATTTTTCTTTCTTTCCTGCTGTACTTTTTTTTTTTTTAAGAAATCGTAGGTACCTGCTGTAATTTTAAGCTAAACCCACAAGACAAAAAGTTTTTAATGGACATGTACATTTTAAACTTTATGTAATTTTTGAATAGGTATTAACTGCATCTGACATAAAATAAAAAGGTACAAAAGGGTATACAGCAAAAAGTGCCCTCTGATCCCCTCCCCAGAGGTGGGCAATGCTGCATTTCCTTGTGTGTCTCCCCAGACATCGTCTATCCATGTTCAAGCAAACTCATATATGAGTATATACACAGCAGCATACTATACTCACTTTTTCTTAGAGGTTATTTCATATCAGAACATAATTCTTATGGCTACATAATAATTGTGTGGTACTATCATGATCTATTTAACAACATCCTGTTGATGGACATGTAGTTTTGGGCAAAGTTATTTGTGACTCAGCTCTCAAAGCCTTTTATAACCTAGTTGGGACCTCTCTTTAGAGCTTCGTCTCCTGCCGCCTGGAACCCGACCACACAGCATTGCTCCAGGTCTCTAAAATACAACCCACAATTTCCCACCTCTCAGCCTCTGTCCCAGCTGGTCCCTCCACCTGGAGGGCATGCTCTGGCTTCTCCTCCCACAGGGGACACTCTTGCCCATTGCTTTAGGCCCAGCTCAAATGTCACCTTCTCTTTGAAGTCTTCCATGTTCCAATCCCCCCTTCCCCCCACAGATACAAGGTCCCCTCCTCTGTGCTCTTGTTATGTTTTCTTATTCACTCAACAGATATTGAGGCAGCATCTTCTACAAGCATGTGGTACAGCTAAGCGTCTTATCAGGGACCACATGAAGCCCAGATCTCAGATGGCTGGAAGTTCCAAGAAGAAAATAAAACAGTGTAATGCAATGAAAGTTGCCAGCATATACAAGGAAGGGCTCTTGGAGGAGGAGACTTTTAAGAAGGGACTGGGGAAAAGAATGTTCAAGGTGGGATAAAAAGCAGGTGCACAGTCACACATTTTATACCAGCCTTGAGGGACCATTAATTACTGCTCACATAGCTGCCTCTCCTACTTTTTTTTTTTTCATGGGCAGGACCAGGAATTAAACCCAGGTCTCCCGCATGGCAGGCAAGTACTCTGCCTGCTGAGCCACCGTGGCCCACCTCTCTCCTACTTTTTGACAGACGTGAACAGTCCTTGGCATGCGCTAACCCAGGTGTGCTTAATGACCAGCCTGGAGCCTGGTGTGCAGGGGACCCCTGGAATGATCGGGGGCTCCCGTTCTTCCTGGCAGCACACTCTTCAATCCCACTCTCCCCAGCTGGGTGTTGGTGGCTTTGTTTGCTGAAAACATTTGAGCCCTTGATAGCAAACTCCAATTACCCAAGAGAAGGCTATTGCCTCTTTTTAAAGAGTTCAAAAGCCCCAGACTTTTTTATAAATAGCTTATATCCTTTTCACCAGCCTTTAAGACAGCAATTTATGGCCCACTTCCCCAGAGGCAGACAGACAGACAGACAGGTTACTTCCCTTGGAATCCAGGTTCCTACAATTGTGGGATGCTCCCACTTCCTCTTTGCATTTTATGACCTCCTGACTGGCTAAGCCTGAGATGGGTTGCAGGGGAAGGAGGTGAATTGTGTGGGGCTGCAGCTGCCTCGGAAACCAGAGGCCGTGCAGAAGTACGTGCTCCGGAAGGGGTGGGCTGGCAGTGGGCAGGCTGTACCTGCGCCCTTGGCCCCGGCCAGCTCCTCTGGCTCCCGGACCCTTTCCCCGGCAAGACATCCAGAGTGGAGGCTTCAGAGTGACAAGTACATGGAGGGGGTCCTCCACCGGGGAATACAAAAAAAAAAAAGTGACAGAATGACTGAGTTGTCTCTCCTTACACATAAACATCTCCCTTTAATTTTAGATCATATTCCTTGTCACATTTATTTATTTATTTTCATTAGAGAAGTTGCTGGTTTACAGAAAAACCAAACCAAGATTACAGAGTTCCCATACCATCCTTCACCCACACATTTTTCCCTATATTATTATTTTAAAATAGTTTTATTGAGAAATCTTCACACACATATAGCCCATACATGGTGTACAATCAAGGGCTCATAATATCATCATAGTTGTATATTCATCACCATGATCATTTTTAAAATATTTGCAGCACTCCAGAAAAAAGAAATAAAAAGAATAAACTCATCCATCTCATACCCCTTGCCCCTGCCTCTCACTGACCGTTAGTATTTCAATCTACCCAATTTTCTTCCTTTTATCCCCTCCATTATTTATTTATTTATTATCCTTATTTTCCCTATTATTAACAATTTGCATTCATGTGGTAACCTTTGTTACAACTGATGAAACAATATTATTATAATCACACTATTTGTTGTAGTCCAGTTTACCTTAGGGTTCACTGATTGTGATGTATCATCCTACAGTTTTTAAGATTTTTATTCTGGTTATATATATACAACCTACAATTTCCATTTTAACCACTTGAAAATAGATAGTTCAGTGGTGTTAATTACATTCACAAGGTTATGCTGCCATCACCACCATCCATTACCCAACCCTTTCCATCTCCTCAAACATTCAACACTAACTTTGCACTCCCTACCCTGCAGTAGCCTATATTCTAGTTTTGACTGTTAATTCACATATTCTGGTAATTTCTTATCAGTGAGCTCATACAATATTTGTCCTTTTGTGTCTGGCTCATTTCACTCAGCTTGATGTCTTCAAGGTTCAATCATGTCGTCTTATGTATCAGAAGTTCACTCCTTTTACCGGCTGAATAATATTCCATTGTATGGATATACTACATTTTGCTTACCCATTCATATGTTGAGGGACATTTGGGTTGCTTCCATCTTTTGGTAATTGTGAATTATGCCACCATGAACATCGATGTGCAAATATCTGTTTGAGTTTCTCCTCTCAATTCTTTTGGATATATACCTAGAAGTGGGACTGCTGGGTCATACGGTAATTCTATACGTTACTTTCTGAGGAGCTGACAAACTGTCTTCCACAGTGGCTGCACCATTTTATATTCCCAGTAACAATGTGTGAGGGTTCTTATTTCTCCACAGCCTCTCTAACACTTATGTTCCATTTAAAAAAAAAAAATAGCCATTCTAGTGGGTGTGAAATGCTATCTCATTGTGGTTTTGATTTGCATTTCCCTTATGGTTAATGATATTGAGCATCTTTTCATGTGCTTTTTTGGCCATTTGCTTATCTTCTTGGGAGAAATATCTTTTTCAGATACTTTGCCCATTTTAAAATTGGCTAGTTTGTCTTTCTATTGTTGAGTTAATTTGTATAGCTCTCCAATGAGATCTTTATCTTGTGACATATGAGGAAACTGAGGCCCAAAGACTAGCCCAGGTTGCACAGCAAGAAGGTGACAGGTGCAGATGCTAGCTTTGAACGTGGGATTGAGTGCCAGGGGACACTGACAGCTGTGGGAAGTCAAGAAAGGGAATGACCTTTGTGATAAGTGGGTCAGCTTTAACTAGACTGCAGGGAAGAGACTTCTGAGGAGGGGACACAGCGTGAGGCTTGTATGAATAAGCAAAGCTGCCATGGGACAGGACCAGACTGGCCTGGGCCAGGGTTTGGAGGGGTGCCAGCCTTTCTGATATTGCCTCTGTAGGTCTCTTGGATTTAACAACTTCTATCCCTTCCCACAGGCTTTTCTTTAATTTACCCCGATTGGGGAGGCAGGGGTTAGGAGTGTGGATTATGATTTCAAATCCCTCTTACCAGCCATGTGACTCTGAACTAATGATTTAACCTCTCTGTAAAATGAGCTTGAAAACAGGAGGACTGGGTGAGCACAGGTCTCAACGAATAGTTGCTGATATTAGTATCATTTATAGTATTGGTGACACCGATCTGTTAACATTAACAGATGTTAATCTGTCAGGTGCCCTGCTCATAAACCAGACTCAGTGTATTATTTTGGTACTCAAGACCCCTTAAGGTCTGATTGCGAACTTCCCCTTCCAGGCCCACACCGGCCCTCAGTTACCTTCTTCTGAAATCCTTAGAGGATAGGGGACATACTGGTGTTAATTTCCTGTGACACAGTGGACAGAACACCAGTGTGGGAGTCAAGAAAACCAGTGTTCAAATCCTGGCTCTTGCAGCAATGCTGGGGGAGGGTCTGCGGCATCCCTGAGCCTTGGCCACCCGGCCTGGGAGGAGGGTCCCTCTCCCCTGCCTGCTGCCCCGGGGTGGGGGTGGGGGGGCAATACCTCCACAGGCCTCCTGTTCTGGGGAACTGTGGGTGCTCTTTCAGCTTGAGTTCTGGGTTTTCTTCATCTGAACACATAGGGTAGTGCCTTCATGCCATCTGTTTACAAGGGGCTCTACTGAAAACCCCAAACCAAAGGGCTCACCAGCAAAACGGGACAGTATTCAACTCTGGCGTTCAGTGTTTCCCCATGGAAGTGTCTTGTCTCCCCAGCCAGATGGTGCAGCTTCCTGGGGGCAGGCTCGATGCTCTCTTGTTGACCCCAATGCCTGGGCCTGATGTATAGTTGAAGCTCAATAAATATTCATTGATCAGATGGTATTTAAGTTAGTGTTTAATATTTAGAATTTAAGAATTTTGCTGTCTGAATTTGTAGGTTATTTTCCTTGTTGCCTTAATTTTAAATTGGTTCATGAAACTTACTGCACAAACACAGGCTTTACAATGATTATGTGGATACTTTATTTAAATATGCCTATGGTGAAGCTAAGATATCCATTTTTGTTGGTTCTAAGTGTATCATTTGTTTTCTTAAATAAAATATTAATATATATATATATAGATTTATGGAATGAATGATGGGAGAGAAGCCTTGATTGAGGATGGTGCTTAGTGCCCAGGAGGCAAATTGCAACATGTGCTGTGATTCTCCAAGACCTCTGAGAGCAAACCCTGGCTCCTAATAGCGTGGCAGTGACCTGTATAACAAGGATGAAAAAGCATGTTTGCTTAGAGGGGACCCCTTGTCGGAACAATTCTCAGCTCTGCTCTGGCCGTCCTGGTTTGGGAGACCCTTCTCCCTCGAGAGAAGGGAGCAAACGTTTTACAGGTGCCTACTGGTCCTCTGTCTCAGCAGGTGAGAGGCAACATCCCTCTCTGTCCTGATAACAACTGTATAAAGTGGGAATCGCGTTTCCCATGTTTCAGAGGAGGAAACTGAAGCAAAGCAGGGACAGGTAACGGGTGCGAGCTCACCTTCAGGTGGGGACTAGAGCTGGGACCCCAGGCTATCCCTGGGACCCACCCTGCCTGTTCTGGCCGGTGTAGGCCACCATCGCCTGCAAAACGCACATAAAGAATTCCTCTCCTGGTACCCGTTCTCCAGGCTGGTGGGACCACTCCTGGAGGACCAGACCGACCTCGGACAAGCCCAAACTGCTCTGTGGGCCAGGTGCTGGCGCAGCGCCGCCCTGTGTTTCCGGCAGCCCCTGAAGGGGGTTGAAACTCAGGGCAAGTGGAAACTTCCCCCAATGTGGTGTTCAGAGATGGAATTTTTTTATCTCTCCTGCTTTTGAAACAGCCGGATAGGGTCGGTGCTGCAGTCTGGCCTGGGCTCCACGGGGCTTGAAGATTTATTCATCAGGTGTCTTTGCAACAGACATACTTTCTTCCGCAGGAATTTGTTGTAGGGGGAAGTGGAGATGAGAGGGGATCTGTGAGCTCCCCTCCTCCAGTCCCCCCACCCCCCCCCCAAGTGAACAATAATTCTCCAGAGGAGAATGAGCTCTGCATCCCTGCCCCCACCCTGAGCAGGGTGCTTGATTGCCAAAGAGATAGCATCTGGGCAGCAGGAAACAATTAGCTGCCATTGTAGTATTTAGGCTGGAGCCAGAAGGTGGTTAGGGACTGAAGGGGGAGATTTGCAAGTTTATTAGCTCTCTCCTTCCCTTTTACACACGAGTGTACATAATCCCCTTGAGCCCTGGGTTGGCTAAGCCAATAGCAAGGTCAAGTTGATTTGTTTCATTCTTTCCTTCCTTCCTTCTATTTTGAATGCCAACTCCACCACTTACACACTGGGTGGTAATTTACTTAAACTTTGAAAACCTCAGTTTCTTTATCTGCAAAATGGCAAAAATAATAGCATCTCAGGGGTTTGTTGTGAAGTTTAGATGAGTGAATCCATTTCATGTTTGGCACACGGCTGGGCACATGAAAAGGACACTCTCAATGTAAGCTTTTGCTGTTGCTAATGTCGACCCAGGGGCGGGCCATGGTGGCTCAGCAGGTAAGAATGCTTGCCTGCCATGCCCAAGGACCCGGGTTTGATTCCCGGTGCCTGCCCATGTTAAAAAAAATTAAATAAATAAATGTCGACCCGGCAGTAGTGGCCTGCGCTGTGCTGGGTGCTGGGTGCTGGGTTGGTCCCTGCCTGCAGTGACTCCCAGTCTAGTGGGAGGGGACGGACTGCTCAAGTACTAGCCACAACAGCGTGACAGACAGATCATCTAGACAGACAGATTATATAGACTCACTCCACCCTGGGCCCTCTCCTGAGGCCATTACTTACCTTGTTTCATTTACTCTTTGCAGTGGTCTCTTACTATTCTCTTCCTCAGATGCGGAGGAGCCTGAAGTGCAGAGGGGTGAACTGAGCTGCCCAAGCCTCCCCAGCTGGTGGGCAGTGGAGGAGGGATGTGAGCCAGGCAGCCTGTGCTGGCTGCCGGTGGGACCCCTGGCTACCTGCACGGGGAGGCTGCCTGAGAAAAAGATCAGAGCTGACCTTTGAAGGCCAAGAAGCCTCAGTAGGAGAGAGCAGGGGGCAGGGAGGGTCCTCTCTGCTTGGGGCTCACACTTCTGCGGAAGGTACAGACTTAACCCAATTTCCTTTGACTTTAAAATGAGGATCACACTCAGTAGTGCTAATGATGGTGAGGTGTGCACAAAAGCACATATAAAGCACCTTTGGTCTTCGTGATGCTCTCCTGAGGCAGGTGCTGCTTTTCCTACTTTTTTTTTCTTTAGACAGAGGAGGAAAGGGGTGTAGTCACTGGCCCGGTCAGTTCACTCTGGGTTCAGTGTAGCGCGTTAACTGTGGGTGGCAAAGCGAAGCCGAAACCCATCGGGACGCAGGTGCAATCAGCCAGGTGAGAGAGGGGATGGTGGGGGCTTGGGTGACGGTGGTGAGAATGGATTACCTTCTGGATGTGTTTTGAATATAAAACAGTAAGATTTGCTGCTGGATCAGATGTGAGGTGGGAAAGAAAGAGAAGAAGAGCCAAGGACTAGCCTAAGACTTTTGGCCTGAGCTACGGGGAGTCCCAAGATGGGGAAAGCTGTAGGCAGAGCAGGTTGGGAGGGAAAAGGTGTGAAAAAAATGCATGTGTCTTAAAAAATGCATGTTAAAAAAGGAAGACTATGGAGACAGTGAAAAGACCTATGGGCTGCCAGGGGCTCAGGGAAAGGAACAAATAGGGCGCACACAGGACATTTTTAGGGCAGTGAAGCTGTGCTGTATGACACTGCATTGGTGGAGTCGTGACAGTCTGCATTTGTCAGGGCTCAGAACTGTCCAACAGAGAGAGTGAGCCCTCAGGTAAACTGCAGACCTGAGGCAATGATACGTCAACATCAGTTCATCAATTGTAACGAATGTATCAAACTAATACATAATAAGATAATAATAAGGGAAACTGTGCAGTGGGGAAAAGGAGATTCTCAATGCTTCCGGTACAATCTTTCCGTAAACCTAAAACTGATCTAAGAAAGTAAAGTCTATTATTAAAAAGCAAACAAACAAAAAAACACATAATGCTGAATATCGCCTGTCCTTCCCATGCAATTTACAGTTGAGGGGCATCTGTAGTTAAAATGGTTGAAAAGTTCTTTTTAGTCCAGTCCTTTTCCAACCCACCTCACCCCTGGGTGAGAGAGAGAGGCCCATGGCTGCACGACTTCTTCACTTTATTTTTACACCTTTAACTTTGTTTTGGCAGCTTTGACCCGGAGAGGAGAGTTTTGACTCAATTTGTGCTCTGGGGTCAAGGGGAGGCATCCACCCTTGAACCCTTTCCCTGGAGGCCCCTCCCCACCCCAACCCCCACCCCCAAGCATTTCTTTGTATGTAGATGATGGGTCCAGTGGCTCCTGGGAAGGTGGAGGTGGGCTGGGGGCTGGGAAGTGTGAAGTTTTCCTGCTGTCAGAGGAAGCCCTGGGTCCTGGGAGCTGAGTTCCTACCCTGTGGAAGGAAAACAGCACACAGCAGGGGAGAGCTCTATCTGAGCCATTTGGCTGCTGCCTCTGCTGCATGGAGGGCTTCTTGGAAGGGAAGCAATCCCTCCTAGCTCAGGCTACGCCCAGGGGAAGGGGACTTCTGAGTTCTGAAAAAAAGTTGGGCCCGCCAATCCAATCCATTTCATCCCAGTCGGGTCTTATTTGGGCAGCTACTGCAGATACGTCCTCCATCTCTTTTTATGGTGTGTGTGTGTGTGTGTGTGTGTGTAAGGGCCAGGTCCTGGAGGGGCTGCCTGCTAAGAAAGGCGATTTCTTTATCTTGAGGTTCTGACCTCAAATTTCTCACTGGGGTTCAGCTCAAATATCACCTCCTCAGAGGCTTTCCCTGATCACTCCATCTAAATGAGCTGAGTCATTATTATGTCATCCTGATTTATTTTCCCTGAAGCACTTACCATTCTCCACAATTATCCTCTACACTTGGGTCTAATGTAGTTCTTGTCTGTGTCCTTCCCTCTAGAACAGGAGGGCTTTGAGGGTCTCCACGGCCCTGTCGCCCCAGGGCCCAGGACCGCAGCCGGCACAGATTAGGGGACTGGGTGGGAGTTCAGAAACTGCAGCCGCAGAGCACTCAGGGGGAAGGCCAGTCGGCAGACGCTGCCTTCACTTTTTTGGATCTCTGTTCGTTCTAGGAAGACCTCAAGTTACACTTTCTTTCTTTTTGGATGGTGGAAACTTCTTTCCCCTTTATCAGTTGGCAAAGGGGACTCTGGGTTGAGCATTCAGTCCAAACCCAGTACACGACCTGGGCAGCCAGTGGAAACTGGTGGGCCCCATGCACGTTTGGGAGGGGAAGCCTCCTGTCTTTCCTTTTCCCCCGAGTAGCTTCTCAAATCCTCCCAGATCTGCACCTCCCTGTCTTTCTTTGGATCTATGACCTCTCTGTTTGAATCTCTCATCCCTTCCCTCCATCTTTCAGTGATCATCTCTCCTGTTTCTCTATTTCTGTCTCCCTACATCTCTTTCTTCTCTCTCTCCTTCTCTTCTTTCACTTACTGAGTGCTCACCTTGTGTCAAATTATGTGCACAACAGGCTTTCACTGACCCCTCACAGGATCCATGTGAAGTAGACATTATTCTCCCCATTTTTCAACTGTGGAAACGAAGCCTCAGGGAAATTTTTGTGACTTGTCTGTTCATGCAGCCAGTAAGTAGCCCAGCTGAGATTCGAACCCAGATCTTTTGATGCTTAAGCTCAATGCTGAGCCAAATGCTTTCTTATGAGGCCATGATAATCTCAGGTCCACAAGTCCAACAGGCTTCTTCACAGCACATAAGAGGAGGTGGGAACGAGGCTGGGGAGCTGAAGGGGTTCTGGCTGGGTGGGCTGGGGAGGTCCCACGGTGCAGTACCCACCGTGCACACTTGGTCTTTTGAGGTTTTCAGCCTGATGAGAAACTGGGGAGTCCTTTTGGTCTCAGTCCAGGCACTGCCTTGAAGACCTGTTTATTTTATTTTTAACCCCAAGGTCAGAGAAACTTGGGTAAGTCCAAGGTGGAAGTGGGAGGGCGGCTATGAACTACCTCTATCAGCTCATCTAGGACAGATGCAAGTTGAAGTCTAACTTTGGCAGATCAGTTTTTTTTTGGAAGAAGTGGTGAGGAGGTCAGGAGTAAACACGCTTATTCAACCTCACAGGAAAAATGAGCTCTTCAAACTGTGACCTGAAGGGAGGAGGGCCAGGATGAACCCACCTAAACTGTGATCTCCCAGCCTTCATTTCCAAGAGAGGTTTGGGGCAGCCTTGGAAATAGCTACTCCCCAGCTTGCCTGGCATGTAAAAGTTACTGTTAGAAAGTTGGGGTGGGGGGAAATGCATTTAATGCATTGTGCTACTAGCCTCACCCACTGAGAGGGCTGGTAGTTCTTATTTACAAGATTGGCTTATTCATGGCCACTGAAGCTAGGAGAGGCAGGATGGAGACAGAACCTAACAAACGAGTTATTTATATCTACATCCCAGACCTCAGAAGGAAAATTCCCATACTTAGACATTCCTAGATGGCGTGCGACACAGGATATTTAAAGTAACAATGGGCGCAAATTCTTGCTCACAGTTTTGGCAGTGCTCCAGTCTGCGAGTCCGCAAGAGAAAGGCTTGTTGGGCTGTGTAGCTCTAGGACAGAAAAAAAAGACTGTTTCTAATTTGGGACCTATTTAAGATCTGATTTCCCCCCTCCTTCCTGGAATTACAAGGAAAACATGATTTTGATTTTAGAGACAACATTCCGTGTAATCAACTCTGGAGGATTTTAGGAGTTGCGGCTCTGGAGGTCCCCCCTTGAAAATGAGAGGATTGTTAATAAACTAAGAGGATACATTTTGAAAAACCCTAGCTCTCCTCCTGGATTTCTTCTACCTGAGGGTGGAAATAGCCACCACCTCTGGGTTGTCTAGGAGCCAGACCCCTCCAAAAGGGCCAGATGACTGCCCCAAAGCTGGATGTGGCTGTCTACATAGCATTCATTGGCCTTAAGATACAACTTTGTGGCCTTAGCTCCAAGGAAAATCTCAGGAGGGTTTGAAAATGGTGACATTGTGTTAGATAGGAGTCTAATATAGTCAAGATGACTTCTTACGGCCCCATCACAACCCTATGATATTTTTAAACACCACCTTTGCAAAAATAGAAAATGTACCAGCTCTCTTAGCTAGAATGCCTTTGGCTAGCCATAACAAAAATTACTGGGCTAAAACTGGCTTAAATGATAAGAAAGATTTATTTTCTCATATAACTAGAAGTGTCAAGATATAATGGCTTCAGGATTGGCTATTATGGCAGCTCAGTAATGTTAAAAGGGACCCAGGTTCTTTCCATCTTTTCCCTCTGCATCCAGTGCTGGCCTTTAACCTCAGGCTAGCTCCCGTGATATTACTGAGCTGGCTACAGTGCCAGAACACAGGGAAGAAATTACAATGTCCAGTGGAACAAGAGATACCACCTCTTCCTTGATTCTCATGTTAAGGATGAAGAAATATTTCCCAGAAGCCTTCCAGCAGGTGCCTCCTCACATCCCATTGGTCAGAAGTGCATCACATGTCCATGTGTGACCCAATCACTAGTGAGAGAAATGGGACCAATGTGATGTGACTAGACCAATCAGGATCTATCCCTGGACCTGGAAATAGGGTTATTCTTCCTTGAGTCACATGGCAAAGGGGTAAAACTCAGGCATGGACTTGGGGTAGAAAACCAAAAAAGGGCAGAATGGATGTTGAGTACTCAACTGAGTGGTTTGTCGTATTCTCCTAGCAAACAATTTGGAGGCAACTTCACTGTCCATCAGTGGGAGGTGTATTCATCTCTTTTAAGAGTAAATATAATGATAGTCAATGTGTCAGGCCACTGTTTAGACTCTTCAGATACAGCAGTGAAAAAAATGGACAAGATCCTTGCCCTTGATGGGGAGAAGACAGATAATGAATAAGTAAATTGCATATATAATTGCAAATTGAAGGGAAGGACTAGGGATTATCAGGCAGCCCAGGAAGGCCTCTCTGAGCAGGCAATATTGCAGCCAGCAGCTGGAAGATGGAGTCAGCCAGTTCTAAAGGAGTGAAAGAAAAGCACGAGCTCTTGCAAGGGCTGAGAAGCAGGAAAGGGCTTCATAGCCTGTTGGGAGACAGAGGAGTGGGGCAAGTACTTGATGAGGGCGGGAGAGGTAGGCAGGGCTTGCTTCGGCAGGGTCTCATGGACCGCCTTAAGACGCTTGGCTTTCATTTTAAGTTCTATGGGGAGAAACTAAAGTTTTTTTGTTTTGTTTTTAATTATTTAATGTCTTTATTTTGAAAAATTTTAAGATTTACAGGAGAGTTGCAAAAAGAGTGCACAGTTCCCAGCTCCTTCTAATGTTAACCTCTGAGATAATCATGGTACATTTATCAAAACTAGGAAAACAACATCAGTACCTTGCCATATAGACTTCATTCAGATTTCACTGGGTTTTCCACTAATGTCCTTTTTCTGCTCCAGGATCCTGTATCTTGTTGAGTCATCATGCCTCCTTAGTCTGTCCCAGACTGTGACAGTTTCTCAGTCATTCCTTGTTTTTCATGACCTTGTTGCTTTTGAAGAATATTTATCAGGTATTTTGCAGCTTGTCCTGTCTGCTGTTTGCTCATGATTAGACTGGGTTATAAATTTGGGGGAAGAATATCAGAGACAAAGTGTCCACATCCCGCGGTACTGGGGATACACATCAACATGACTTGTCACTGGTGAACTTAACCTTGATGGCTCGGTGAAGGTAGCGTCTGCCACGTCTCTCCGCTGTACAATCACTAACTGCCCTTTTCCATACTTTAGCCTTTGGAAGTGAGTCACTAAGTCCACCCCGCACTCAAGGGGAGGAAGAAACCTGGAGGGCTTTAAGACAGGTAGTGACAAGAAAGGTTTGGATAAACAGTGATGGTCGCTGTGGACTACGCAGTGCTGAGATGTGCAGACCAGGAGCTGAAAGCCCAGTCACAGCTGCCTAGTTTGAAAGAAGATAAGTCTTTTCTGTTTCCTCCTGTTGATTGTCTTGGTTCTTTTTAAGGTGAACCCCATCACACGTAGGATTTTGGCCTGACTCAGAGTTGCCCCATCTGGCAGGGCTTCTGGGGAGGGAGGAACCTCCCGTGCGCCTGGTGACAGGCTGCTCTACGTAGTCCCCCCCACCCCCGGTACACACACACTCGGGGGCCTATTGACGCTCCTCTCGCTTTTGACCACCAGCTGCCGTGGGCAGGGCAAGCAGAGGGCGTGGTTAGGGTGGTCCCGGTGAGGCTGCAGCTGGCCGGGGCGGCGCATAGAAAGCAGAGCAGAGCCCACGGGGAGGGAGAAAGAGGTGGTAGTAAGGCTATAAAATGAGATACTATGCAACACCGGCTATTAAAAAGAGGGCAGAATACCATTGAAATACACACTTACAAATGATTAAAATGGGAAATTTGGTGTTTTCTTTATATATATAATATAATATATATATATATATATAAATGTGTACTTTAGATATATCTTATATAACATATATATATGCTGCCACATTTAAAAAAAACAAACAAGAGACTGTCCGAGTGTATTGTTAAATGGAAAAGGTTTTGTGCAGTATGATCCCTTCTACGGTTTTGAAGATGGGGATGATAACTAGAATCAAATATGTTAAACCGAGGATAGGGACATGGTGAGGAGTTTTGTTTCTGTTGTCTTCCTTTTCGTAACAATCATGTTATTTTAAAAGAAGATAATTTGATTTAAAAATTTTTGTAAATTAAGTACATTTTGCTCCTTTTCCCCTAAACCTTTCAATAGTTATTCTTGATGTGCCGGCCTGGTCTGGGTGGTGGATGTTTGATTCTGATGCATTAGTAGGTCCTTAGTAGATGCTCCAGTGACCCTGCATTCTCTAGAGAGGCCAGAGAAGCAAATGGCATAAATTCCTAAACTTTGCCTCCCTTTTCTCTTCTTGGGAATCTTCTATCACAGGCAGGTGGTTATGGGAGGTGAGGGATGGGAATTAGCCAGATTTCGTTTTGCGAACTTTTGTCCCCCAAGACCTCCTAGTCTACGAGTGATTCCACAGCGATGCAGCCCGGGCTTCCGGCCCAGAAATCCCCACAGTCGGCCAGTCCTATAGCCAGAAAACATCCTGCTGACACCTACCCCAGGGTCCATGTGTGGGCACCAAGGCGGGAAAGCACGACTTCTGAGTCAGGCCTGAAAGACCTACGGTGCATAACTTCACCTTCTAGAGCCTCAGTTTCTTCATCTGTAAAGTGGGGGTAATGAAAATACTATGATGGTGTGGGGATGAAATGGAATAACTGTTAAGGTACTTAACTGGCATTGTTCCAGGGACATGGTAAATGCCCAAGTGTCAGCCAGGTGAGATAAAAGCTGGTATTATTGTTATTCAAATCATTATGATTACATTGTGAAAATGGCTAGATGGAAATAAAGCCTGAGGCCACTTGTCCTTCAGTCTGACTCTCTTCTCAGTATAACATCAACTGATTAATTTAACAAATATTTATTGATTGCCTAGCCACAGGTTGCTTCCCAACAGGTTTGGGAATAATGCTCCCCCAGGCCCTCATGACCGGGGCTGTAGCCTGGGGAGGACAGGGAATCTGGGCTCAGGGAGCTGCCCCTCACTGACCGGTGGCCTGGAGGGGCTACCTCGGTGGGCAGCCCAAGGTCCTGTTCTATATGCACTGTGAGAAAGGTCAGGAAGCACTGAAGTCATGCACAAAAGAGGTCGTTTCTTGCCCTCATAGGGTTTATCCTCTAATGGAGGGGGACGGGCTGCAAACTGGTAAACAAATCCCCAAATAACTGCACATTCTCAGGAGTACTAGGAAACGCAGAGCATGGTGAGAGAGGGGAAAGATTACTGATGCGCCATAAAAGCTCATGGATCTTCTGGAGAATTTTTTTGTAGAAGACACTATAGCTCAGCTCATAAATACTTGAAAACCACAAACAATTTAATAGAGACAGGAAACCTGGTTCTTATTCTTGGCTTTTCAACTAACCAGCTGTGTGACCTTGGGCAAATCACTCATCTCCTCTTAGGGTCTCAAATTCCCATCCAGAAAGTGGGTGGATTGGACGAGTGATTCTTAACCTTTTTGGGAGACTACATACCCCTCTGAGAATCTGGAAAGCATCTCTTAGAAAAAAGCACAAACACACTGAAATTTATCTACAATGTCCACACGTTCGTAGACCCTCTCCTCCCTTAAACTTACCAGTGAATCCCAGGTTAAGAATCACTGGCCTCCAGGACTTGGAAGTTTTTTCTGGCTGATGATTCTGGTACCTGAATCTGAGTGTCATCCCTGCCATTTGAACAGCCTTAAGAAAGTCCCCAGATGGGTGTAGGGACATCATGATGTTTTGGGTTCAAGCACCCAAGGAGGGCAGTCAGGATTGACACCCACCAGCACTCAGAGCAGAGGCCACAGGTATTATCAATAAGAGCAGCAGGACATCAAGTTGCAAATGCCATGATCAATGGCAGTTGACCCAAGGGAATCCAGCCTGCAGATGATTTCACCTTCAGCCACAGCCAACTGCTGCCATGGGGAATGGGGTCCCAGCTCTTTTGACTTTTTAAAGAGAAGTTAAAAATCTGGGTTTTGAAACCTCTTAAGTTTTCAAATGATGACAACCAACAGTTTTTGAAAACACTGTGGATCAACAGTTTGTGAATTGCCACCTACACTGTCCTGACTTTCAGGTCGAAGATGGGAAACTGAGGCTAAGAGGAGAGCAGACAGTTTTTTTTCAATTCCAGGCTCTACCATGGGAGTCAGGTTTCCATCTGAGCTGGTATGAAGCTGTGTGTACCCCAGAATACCTATGTTCTTCTAAACCAATCTTTTGGGTGCAGACTTATTGTTGGGTGGGACCTTTCTGATTAGGTTGTTTCCGTGGAGATGTGACCCCCACCCATTCAGGTGAGTCTTTAGTTTACTGGAGTCCTTAAAAGAGCTCATGGAGAGAGAAAGAATGAGAGCTCAGAGCTGCCACAGAGCAAAGAGATGAAACCAAGACACAGACATGTGGAGATGCAGAAGGAAATATCCCAGGAGATGCCAGAAGCTGTTTGAAATCAGAAGCCAAGAGAGATGGACCAGCGTATGTTGTCATGTGCCTTCCCATGTGACAGAGAAACCTTGAATATCATCGTCCTTTCTTCAGAGTCAAGGGATCTTTCTCTGGATGCCTTAATTTGGACATTTTCATGGCCTTAGGACTGTAAATTTGTTACTGAATAAATCCCCTTTAAAAAAAAAAATCCATTTCTGGTATATAGAATTCCAGCAGCTTTAGCAAACTGAAACACCATCTTTAAGATATCCATAACAACAATTACCAGTGCAGAGCTGAGTGCACTAATCTAATCCTCACAGCCTCCCTCTGAGGGCAGAACTATTATTAGAAGGGCAGTTACACTCCTGGAGCCACAGCTAGCGAAGGCAGCAGAGCAGTTAGAAGGCTTAGTGCTCTTTGCCACCATGCTGTCTTCAGTAGGAGGGGGAGAGCTGTGCAAGGGGGCAGTCACTTTGCAGGGAAGTCCAAGGCCCTGGCCATCCCCATATGGGGATCTGGCCCCACCTGGATGGATTAGATCCCAGCATCTCAGAACTCCTTCGTAATCCAGGGCTGGCTGGACCCTTGCCTAGGAAAATGGTCAAAGAGTAGATTGGAAGAATGAGGGGAGGGAGAGTTCTGCTTGTACATGGAAGTTCCCTCTCCCCCACAACACACCACCTCCTTCTACCTCCACTGTGGTTACCTTGACACTCTTGCTCCCTGCCTCATCCGTCTGTTCTGAAGCTGGCATAGAGGAACATCAGCTGTCAATCACCCATAAAGCCACCAGGCCCCTGACTTCTGAATTACCTGAAGCACCCACAGCTCACTCTCTCCCCTGTAAGATTCTTGCCCCTTCCCCAAACACTGCCCCTGGTCACCTAATTAATTCAATGGCACAGGAAATCAGGAAGGCTGGCCATAAGTGATAAAGGGAGAGTTGATGGCAGTGTCATGCGTCACAGGAGATCCTTCCTGAGATGGGTTTGAGGATGGGGCCTCAGTATTTTACATGTGGCTGCTGTGGTGGTTAGACCTGGCCTCAAGGTCTAATCTTTTTCAATTAGTCTGTGTGATCTTGGTCGAAATAAACTACCAACAACTTCTACAGAAGCAAAAGTGGAAAGGAAACCACTTCTTGGAGGACACAAGGGAGGCATCCCAGTAATATCTGGATTAACTCTAAAAATTAGAATAAGACCTTAGTGTATGATGTGCAGGCTTTGGAGACACCTTCTTCCATTTAAAATCCCCAGTCTACCACTTATCTACTGTGTGGCCTTGGGCAAATGGCATAACCTCTCTGAACCTCAAGTTTTCTCATCTGTAAAGTGAGGCTGACCGTATCAACCTAATGTGATCATCGGCAAGATTGTAAATGATAATGGAATGTCCTTGCTTAATAAATGATAGCTTTTTAATTATTTCATAAGGCCACTTGCCTTCAGTACTCTGTGCAGGCTTAACAGTAGTGACAAGACTGCAAGTATTCCACCTATTGATGTTAGCAATTAGAACATCACCATTTATCTTGCCTTTTGGATCTTGGATTTTATTTTTGGAAGGGAGTGGTGAGTCTGAAGCACTTCCTCAATGGTAGGGGAGCAACTAGGAGAAGTCCACCTGAGCCCCCTCCCCAAAGAAAGCAGCCAGGCCAAGGGAGGGGACAGCAGGAGAGGAAAGGGACATGGAGGGGAGAGGAAAGGAACAGGGAGGGTTCCAAATCTTTCAACAATTCAGTGTTACTATAGGTGTCGGCGTAGGAAGTATCTTCTAGTGACAGAAGGAAACTAAGGGAGTTTTTCAGTCTTCTCCTACTTAACAGATACAGATGTATTCATAATTATCCCTCGCCTGGGGCCCGAAGCCCAGGTGGACTCCAGAAGGCCTGAGTTCCTGCCAGACAAGAGTCCTTAAAGAACATCATGTAGACAATTGGAATGCTATTTATCGTACAAAACACAATAAAACCCCGAGCTCTCTTCCTGTCTCAGAGACCCATAATTTATGAAAATTATACCTGCCCCAGGCCATGGACATATTGTTTTATTAAAGTTCTGATGAATAAACTTAAGGCTCTTAAAAATGTCCTCTCTTTCATTTGGCACACACCTCCAGCATGGAGCCTTCTGCCTGTATTCATTTGATTAGCTCACAAATGTACTTCGGAAAGTTGAATTAATTTCAAGTTGCAGGTTCGTCAGGCTGGCGGGGGTACCCAGCAGGTCTGGGCTGGGGCCTGGCCAAAGAACAAGGCTGTCTCATGGGGATTCTAGTCCCTAGGATTGCCTCCCCCAGACCAGCTTTCTGTAGGCTGAGCACCAGGGCTTGCTGGCCTCCTAGGGGTTACAGGTGTGAAAGGGTTGAAGTTCTGCTTCTTCCCCATTTAAAAACTTGATTGCTGAAGAGCCTTTTATTTGGTCCATCTTGTGTTCCTTCCCGAAATTGAATTGCTTAAATCCTTCAATTTGTCTTCCCAGCTCTATCCCCTGATCGTTTATTGGGCACGGAACAACTTTTCTGAACGTGTTACTGCATTTGTACGAGGTAAATGACAATGGTATCCACCACGCAGGCTTGTTGGGATGAAAAGATGATGCATGTTCAGCATCTGGCAAAATGAAACCATGCAGTAAATGCTTACCCTTATTATTACCCAAGACCCATTTCATAGCTGTGAACCGAGAGGAGCAGGCACCAACTAGGTAAAGAAAAGCAAAGAGGCACGTGTAACACAGGCGTGTTTCCAAGAAGCCCGTTTGGGTATGAGGCTTTAGGCACCCCAAAATGCTAGAAACAAAGTAAAACCAGTGGTAGGCCCGTCCTGTGTCCCTACCCACATGTGTCCCAATCAAGACTAAATCAAAGCCTGGTGTACACTAATTTGTACCGATCCGATTATACAGAAAATCCTCCCTAGTGCCGATGGCTTACCTTGTCAGGGAAGGAAAACAGGAGCACTAACCGACCGTCAATTGTTATGGCATCGGGCAATGGAGAGGGAGGCTAGAGCCGAGCTTTATTCAAAAAGTTCTAAGCAGACAAGACCACGTGGAGAAAGGAGCAGCCTTTGCGCCTTCTTGAGCAGTGACTTTGGGCTGGGTTTGTCTTGAAGAGAGGAGCTTTGACAAAGGATTGGAAGAGGCTGTAACTGGTGAGTCTGAGACCAAGAATTGGACTCAGGGCGGTTGATCTCATCTGTGGCTCCACTGCCCACCCCGTACCCCCAATTTACTGGCATTAACAGAAACATTTAATTTCTTCCCCAAAAGCCTATCTTCATACGTTCAAAATAAAGTCCCACTTTCAGTGTGATTTATGATTGGCTTATGAATTGATGGCAATGGAAAAAGTTTCCACCAGCTATAGAAGCTGCGAAGTGGCTCAGAAATTGGTAGGGGTTGGGCAAGGGAAGCAGGCAAGTCATTAAATGGAAGGTTTTAGAGGTCAAAGGGACTGGTTTTGTGCAATATCCACCAATCTAGCAGAAATAAGGAAATCACCAACAGCTTTTCTGTTTCCTTCTTGATGCATGTATATATAAACATAACAATAATCCATCTTGGGGATAATAATCCCCAAATACTAATCCATTTCCGTGGCACCAAGGCATAAAGGGAGAGAAGCCGCAAAATTTTGGAAAACTTAACTAGGTCAGATCCCTTTCCCACCTCCAGCTCTTCCCAGGTTTAGAGCCTGCCGTCCATCTGGGTTACAGATGTGCCCCCCTAGGGGACAGCTTGCTGGAGAGAAGAGGGTTTAGCAGCATCTGGCAGTGTTCAGTGTTGTCATATAAGGTGCATCTTTCCTCCAGTGGGCCCAAAGTCATCCTAGAGGCAGGGTAAGGGCAGCACGTGCAGAGGAAATCACTCTCTCCCTAACCCTTGTCCTCTACAACAGCCTGGGAGGAGGACTGAAGAAACACATATCCTTATCAGGGTTTTTGTTTGGTGCATTTCCATTTGGTGTTGTGGCAGTCTTCCTCGACAAACTTTGGGGTGAGCATGTCAGGAGTGTGAACACACACAAACACGAGAAACGGCAGTCCTGTGTATATTTAACAATATATATTTATATATATTTTCTAGATCAGTACATTCAGTTTTTAACTTGGTTTTTTCTTCACAAACAGAAGAACTCTTACAATAGTAGACTTTCTAAAATAAATACTATTAAAATAGAGCTTCAAAATAAATATTCTATACAAAGGAAACCTTCTGTGATAACTTTTGTTGTGGGGTGAGAAGGGGCTACAGTGAAGGGGGGCAATAGAGGAGGAATGTGGTGGGGTGAGGGGCCTCAGACAGCTCGTTTGTAACACGAAACCAAACTGTGGGGCAGTGAGAAGACAAAGCAAGATAAGACACCGCACGCCAAGTTACCCACAGCAAAAAAATGGCAACACAAGGTTTGTCACCAACTGTCACAGTAAGCAGAGAGGGGTGTGAAAATGCCCCGTTGCAGCCTGCAGGCTGGTACAGTGTGTCGCACGCTGCGCAGTGCGCTGCCCCAGCCGGGACCGCGTGGGCGAGAGGGGCGATGAAGCTTTGCGTCGACGGCAATCCGAGTTCTGATCCAAATCAACACGTTCCATATTGTACAACCCTGGCCGAGTCATTATCTAACAGGACCTCACTCGAATGCCCGGGGCTGGCGAGCAGGTTCTCCTCCTCCATCAGCTGTAAAGGGCCCCCCATCAACAGCAGGGGTTGGCCCTCGCCCCTCTTCAGGCATGGTACCCCGAGAAGCCTCGGTTATGCCCCCCCCCATCTGTCTGGAGCTTGCTGGAGAGCTGGCTTTTGCAAGCCCAGGACTGTGGGCCCCTCCATGCGTCCTGCACACAGGCCCGTGGACCCTGTGTCCAGTTCCCCGCGGCACTGCCATTCACCCCAGGCTGCACAGAAATGGGAACCAAGTGGCACTTTTCAAAAAAAGGTCCCAATCCAGCCAAGCAAGCTGTTGGTGACAGGAAACACAACCAGCCAGAAGCAGCCACAGAAATGTGTCATGGTTCTGAGCGCTTGTCTACAGACAAGCCAGTTTTTTGTTTTGTTTTGCCAAGAAGCCGGGAAAAACATGCTGAGGAATCACTACATGACAGAGCTGGGAGAACCCTCTTTCCCTCTAGCAGGGAGCACGTGGGACACCGAGGTGGAAGAGTTCTGCAGACATCCATCTAGCAGGTCAAACACAAACCAAAAAGATTAAGCCAAAATGGGGTAAGGGGAGAAAAAAAAAAGCAAACCCAAAACCCAGAAAAATCCGTGTTTACAACTATGTACACAAAGAGTCAGGGTTAAGGCGGCCCTTTGCAAAGAAACAGGGTCTATGTAGGTGGAGGACCGGAGTGGGTAAGTGTGTAGGTGTGTGCGTGTGCATACACAGCTTATGTAAATCAATTCTCCCCAGAACGGGCGTGTAGACCTCCACGATCAAAGTGCAACTTGCCACTGGGTCTGGTTCACACAGAGGCTCAGGGAGACCCCTCCTCCCTTGAATTGCACACTGCGCCATGGATTTGGGGTTCGCTTCTGCACACCAATTCTGAGGAAAACATCTCCAGTCCCATCAGTACACATCTGATACATTCATTTAGTATAAGTGGTTGGCTGAATGTGTTTTTTCTTTCTACCGTTCCGATTTGTGCAAGAACATCCATACATCCATCACGACTGTGGCAAGGCTAGCTATATGAATCAGCCTTAGAAAATGCAGATGCACTATTTCATATTTGCCTTTTACAAGCTAGCAAATGTTATATAAATAAAGCCTAAAATAAGACCCTCCCCTCCCTTCCTCCAATCAATAAATACCTATGTTACCATTAACTTATTCTAAATCATAAAGTATCACTGCTACTCTTCAAGAAGGAAAAAAAAAAAAAAAAAAAAGAGTCCTTGAGCAGCACTGGATGCAGGCCTCATTCCTCGAGGCGGTTCTGTTCCTACAGAACAAACCGGAAATGCTACGATGGGCTTCGTAATGCAATCCAATGTCACCTGGGGTGGCTCTTCTGACCCAGGCTGCTGCTTTTCATTAAAGGGCGGGGGGTGGGGGGTGGGACAAAATACCACACATAAACGAAAACCCCATACAACAGCTGGGGTGGAAGGACCAGACAGACTATAGCTTTTGCATGCAACAAGTACCTACCCACTGGACATGCTGCACGTTCTGAGTCCTTTAGCACCTTGAGAGAAAGGGTTGCTACGTCTTTGGGGGCTGTTGGAGGGTGGCATGCCCATGCATGAGAGCAGGGCTCAACCCTAGAAGCCCCTGAATAAATTTTTTCCCACCCACACTCTTCTGACTCACCCCTGCAGGGGCTTCCTAACACTAAAATAGACTCTTTTTTTCATCATCTCTCTATTTACAGTCAAGATACAGACACATCACTGTACATGAAAGACTATGACAGCAAGCAGCAGAATCAGAAGAGAAGAAACCCAAACCCAACTCGGCTCGACTGTCATCCTGTCAATGGGAGGTGCCGTATCTCTCTTCTTTGCTGTTAAAAATCCTCTTCTTGGTGGGAAGGGGAATCATGTTCCTTGAGGGTGCTCGTCCCCCAGATTTTGAAATCAGCCCTTCCTGGGGGTGGCCCAAAAGGAAGCAAATGTTTTATTATTATTTTTTAAAACACCGTGAACATCTGGTTTAGTTATTCTATAAAAACATAACGACTGGATCCAGAGACCACAGCCTCAGACTCATTGGCAAAATGATATTTGGTCTCGCGTTGGCTGCCCTGGGTCTTTCTCTACCCATGAAGTTTCTGGAAATGATCTGGGCACAGAACTCAGGACACGTAGTGGGCAGGTGAGTCTCTGACTCGGTAGGAACCGAAGGACAGTGCTGTAAGTGGAACACCCCCAAGAGTTAGTGATGAAGCCGGAAAGGAGACACGCACCGTGGAGCGCCTCCTAAATTCCTAAATCCATCCTGCGGCTCCGGGGAGGCAGAGGGAGGACCGAGGCTTGGACTCACTGGCCGTCCTCCATTCTCAGTGGGTTCCCGTCACTCCCAAATATATACACATCCATCAGGGACCGCTGCAGTGTTCTATACCGTCCCCGAGGTTCTGGGGGCACACTAGGGTGGAATGAGGTGGGGTGGGGAGAAGAAGGGATAGAAGTCAAGACTCCAAGGGTCTTCTCCAAAGGTACCCTCCTGGCTACTCAGTTGTTGATTCTTCCCAGGCAGCCAGCTCCTTTGGAGCCAAAGGGAATGGAAAAGAGGGACGGAGGGAGGAGGGACTGATTGGAAAGGCATTCAAACAGTTGCAACTTCTGGACATGTGTCCACATCTGTGTTCTGTCTTCTGAAAAAGAGAAATCCCTCCCAGCCAGCCCCCCCAAAACCACACCTCACCCCTGCTGCTGTCAGTTTGACACAAAGTTCCAGGACCCTGAAAAAACACCCAAAGTGCTTCTTCATCCTTTTGGGGGGGGAATGGGTGAGGGACGGTGGTCTGTTTCTTCCGTAGCTGGGGGCCCGAGCGGATATAAGCAAAGTCAGCCCCAGGAAGCTAAAGCCTCTGGCCTCGTTACCGTGATCTTCTCGGGTGCCCGAGGGAACCAAGTCATCAGGGGAGTGCCGGGGCTTTGGCCCAAAGCGTCAGAAAGGCTTGTCGGGCCTGCTGGCCTTGGCCTCCCCACTGGCCGCCTTGCAGATGACGCTGTTCGTGTGCTTGCAGCGGCAGCCGGGGCGGCGCAGGCGGTCGTAGCCGCGCTGGGCCAGCTTCACGCAGCCCGTGGCGGGCAGGTAGCAGAGCAGGCAGGGCAGCACCAGGGAGAGGGCGCCCATGAAGGACCAGCGGGCGCAGCAGTTTGAGCGGGAGCAGGAGCAGGGGTGGTCGGCGCAGGAGCCCTCATCGTCCTCGTTGGTGCAGTGGTAGAAGACGCCCTGCACCAGGCACATGCACGTGCCGTAGTTGACGAGGGTCTGGGCCGAGCACAGGCACTCCTGGTTGCAGACCCAGCAGGAGGGCAACGTCCGAGGGGACGCACACTCCTTACACTTACACTTTCCACAGGCCTCGCACAGTAAGCAGTGCTTGTCCAGCTCTGGTGGGCCCGCCGGGCCCTTGAGGTCCAGCGGCTTGCAGTGGATGACCTTGGGCTGGATGCGCACGGCTCGTGGGGAAGCCTGGTCGGCCATGGGCGGCGGCGCCATGTGGTCTAAGAGCCGCTGGTCGGAGGATGTGCTGCTGCTGCTGCTCACGGAGCTGGGGCGCCCGCTGAAGGAGATCCAGTGGTGGGTGACGTCCTGGTCACAGCGGGTGGGCGTCAGGGCCGGGTCAGGAGCCCCGGCCCGGCTCCGCTTGGGGCCGGCAGGCGGGGCCAGGCCAGGGTTGTCTATGTAGTCATTCTCCACGTGGCTGGTCTTCATCTGGTCAATGGGCAGGATGGTGAGTGGGTGCTGGAGCCGGCTGTGGGGCATACGACTGTCAAGGAGGGGCTGGACCATGACTGAGCTCGGCGTCAAGGGGACGCTCTGTGGGATTGGGGGCTCCATAGGGCTGGAAGTCCTGGACAGCTCCAAGAAACAGGCTTCTAGGGGCCCTGGGGGGTAGGGAAAAAGGAAAAGAAGAATCTTTATCTTCCATCAGTATATCGCCTGCCAACAACTCCCCATGAAATCCTTCCCCCACCATCTCCCATGGCTTAGAGGGCAAACATGAGCAGTAACACAATAGTAAGTAGTAGGCAGAGCACTTAAATGAGCCCTTAACATATGGCGGGCACTCTAAGTACCGTATACGTTAAGTCATGACTCTTCACAATTACCCTGAAACACAGCTACAAGTAATTATTCCCTTTTTCTAGTTATGGAAAATTAATGTTCCAAAGAATCTGCCTAAAGTCACACAAAGCTAGTAGAACTAGGATTCAAATCTGGGCAAACTAAGACCATTCTCGTAATCAACTGCTCTGTGAAACATGCTCCTTAGTAAAGATATAAGGCTCAATGGTTATAAACAGAGATCTGGAATCACACCCAAGTTCAAATTCTCACTTTTGCCTAGCAGTGTTGTGTTGAATGAGTTCTTTAATCTTGACGCCTCAGTTTCACCATTTGTAAAATGGGTTCTTGTGAGGATTAAATGAGAAAATGTATAGAGTACCTAGCATATTAATTACTAAGTACCTAATAATTTATCATTGCACAGAGTAACAGCTAAGATTCCCTAAGTGCTAATAGGTGCTATGCTCCAATCATTGCACTGGGTGCTAAGGACACTATGGGGAACATGGAAGAAAGCTCCTTCCAGCCCCCATGGAGTTTATAAGCTGGAGAAACAAAAGTCTCTCGTTCAGATATTCACGAGACAAGAAGGAACAGCTGTATCTGGTGCCTGAGGGTCCAGGATATTAACTTATTACAACCACTTCTAATAGCAGCAACCACCAGCAGCTAATAACCCCTGGGTAGGTGAGCTTCTGACAACTCGGATGGGAAATCCTCTCAAGGGGCACTCACATCGCCATTTCCAAGTGCTGAGCTGAACATTCAGCCTAAATGCTATTTACTAGAATAGCTAAGCCAACCCTGGATCAGTTTCTAATTTCACCGAGAGAGTGCAATTTTAAGTTGGAATCCGGCCAGAGATTCAACTGCAGTGCCTGACACGGAACCCCAGGAAGTCACTTAAATCAAAGAGCGGAAACGGCTTGGTTCAAATTTAGAAAGTGCACATTGTTTTCTATTAGAAGTGCCATTTCCTTGCCTGCTGACCTTTACATTCGGAATTCGGCTGAAGATCAATTTAAAGAAATAGCAGGAGAAGGGCAAGACCTCTGCCCACGAGGACACGACTTGGAATCCCAGGGAAAGTTTAGACTCTGGGAAGATTCCACCCCAAATCTTAGAAATCCCGGGGGATGAAGGGGAGGAGTGGGGGAGAAGGGAAGACAATCTTAGCAACATCAACAAAGAAACTACTGGATTAATATGGTGTGGGGTGAGGTTTCGGTAAATGCTTTTTCAAGATGCTAACGATATTCTAATTAGTAGATCTGATCCTGCTCTACTGACATAGTCATCTTGCCTCAAAGGTGATGGGGACAGGTGTCCATTTCCAATTAACCCCTTATCTCTTCAGATGTGGGACACAGTTGGTTCATCCCAATATTATAGTGACTCCTGTCTATGGTGAGGAGTGAGGGGAAAAAAAATGCATTCAGGGCCACTCAGCATTATTCTTCTCCTATTTAGAGACAGCAGTTTGATCAGAAACAGTTAAATTGTTGGGAAAGAAGGGCTTCCTTAGATGCTTTCAGGCTTGCCCGAAATAAAGAGCTAGCTCTAGAGGAAAAGTTCATGAAGGGGATGAGTGGGGGTTTATTCACAAGGTTCTCTCATCTTGTATATTATCTATATTGCTAAATGCAAAAGTTCAATGCTCAGTCAACTGATATCTCCCATTTTGCACGGGGCATGAACTGTTGGCTTTTCTCCCACTGTAGTATCTACTGAAAAGATGCCGGTTATTTCTTTACAAGACTGGGTCCCTCCACCTCCACCCCCACCCCGCCGAGGAAGTCTGCCTACTGCCTGGCATTCTCTTCCGATGAGACCAGGGTGTTACCTTTGAATGGCAAACTTCCTCGTGGCAGAGGTAAAGTGACCTCAGGTGTCTGGTAAGCCTGTCTTCAAAAAGTAGGCATTCCCCAAGACAGCCTCTGGTGGGCGTCCTGCCAGGGGTGGGGAGGGAGAAATATCACATGAGCATCTACAGAGGAGTTTTTCCAAAGATCAGGCTGGTTATGAGGCAAAAACTCCAGGCACTGCTACCTCAAACTTGCCACCCCCAGGGCATGAATAAGACTTATTTGAGTAGAGCCTTCATGGCCTTGTTTTCCAAATAAAGGTCTTTGGGACTGACAAACCAAGGTTGGAATCGCAGGTTCCAGCCCTGAGGACTTTGCCTGGAACAAAAGGTGTGACTAGGCGTTAAGAATGGAAAATGCTGACAGAGGCAAACAACGAGAGCCTCCTGCACCAGTCAAGAGGTGGCTGAGCCAGAACCTGCAACACTTGGACAAAAACAACACGACTCCCTTATTCCAAAATCCCAGGTCAAGAATACTCAGGGATCCTGCCAAAAAAACGTCAGTGGCAGTTTGAAGATTGTATTGTCCCATGTCATCGGGTTCTGTCTGTCAGGACCAGGATTGGGACTTGCTGTGCCAATGGGGGACAAAAGAAAAGATATTCCCCCCCCCCCCAGCAGATTATCCACTCTCCTTTCCCCAGCTCTATTACTAGTTTTTTTAAAACCAAGCTCATTTCCTGTAGATAAAGCAAAGGTGCAGGCAATGCTTAGGGTAATTAATAGGCCCTGGAATCAGAAGGCAGATTCCCCAGTTCATGGAATAATTCCACCGGGAGGGAGGTCGGGGTGAGAGCAGCCACTGCAGGCTATGGGGATGGTGGCATGAGCAGGCTCCCATCTCCCTCCCCAGGCAGCTGTCAACATCTGGGCCTGCAGCTGGGGCCAGACATGGGGAGTAGGAGCTTGGCCTCCTATGACTCAGCTCTCTTGGGACCCGCAGCATCCAAGATGGCTCCAGCAGGCACATTCTAGAATTTATCTTTCCTATCAAAACCCTGATGTAGGATTCTTTCCCGCCACCAGCTCAGCAAAAGCCAACAGCTAGCTCATTGTTCAACTGCTCCAATCTCCCTGGGCCCTGTGGCCTCACCTGCCCATTAGCAGAGGCCCTCCCCACAGGAGAGGCCCTCTAAGAGCCTCTGGTGAATTTATTTGGTTGACAACAAAAAACAACTTCCTGAGCCACCAAGATAACCCTTCACGGCACAGCTAAATGATGTCTAAATAAATAAACCAAACTCAACCCTCAGTTGGTTTAGAAGATCAATCTCTATGCTCATTGGAACACACCCACCCTCCAGACTGAAGCAACACTGACAAACTTAAGTGCAGTTTAATATGTGCTCTCTGCTTCCTCTGTAAGGAAGGAAGAGATTTATAATATAAATAGGCGAGGAGGCTCCTCATTTAGGCTGTTTGGATGAGACTGATGGCCAATTTGGAAGACAGGACAGAGATGCAAAGCCAGCACTCCACTTAGCCTGAGAAAGTGCCTCTATCAAGTTTTAGGTGTCAGTCCTATATGGATTAGCATGAAGGAAGAAACACACTTCTACCTCCACTTGTAAACCTTCTAACAGTACTAAGTAATTATGGGAACAGCTACTATTTCTGAAACATTTCTTGGTGTCAGGTTCTGTACTGAGCCCTCAGTGAGATTTTCATTTAATCCTCACAGTGACCTTGCAGATAAATAAATACCTGTTTTGCAGAGGAAAAAATGGAGATGCAAAGGGTCACATGGCTAGCAATGGATGAGGCCAGGATTCAGGCCAGGCTGTGTGACTCCAGAGGCTGCCTCGTTAACCACACAGCCCTAACTTAAGACTAGCAGGAGCTGCCCCTAACTTCTGGGGAGATTCACGGAAAGGTATGAAAGCTCCAGTTACTTTCACAACCATGAATCCCTCCAGCCTCCCCAGTCTGCCACCAGCCTTCGGGGAACCTCAGCAGCCATCCTTGGGGGAGCAGTAACCCAACTTGCAGGGAAATGAAGCCAGACCCAGGCTTGCATCTGACTCGCCCCCTGTTAGGGGAATTTTCAGTGTGAAGGGCAGAGGCTGGGTGTCTACAATCCCTGCCATTAAAGGAAGCCTCAGAACTCAAGTCAGCTTCACTCCCAATTCATTTCCTTTGCCATCTTTTCGGTCCCCTCACATCATCCCCAAAAGAAAAAGACTAAGCGTTTTCATTTTTAGTTCTTTTTAAAGTTGAATGGGTCTCATTGGTATGCTCTCACTACAAAGCAGTCCCTTAAAGGAAACCACGGGGTAATAAGGAGGGAATCCCACCGTCTCTTCCCCTACCCATAAAGTTGAGCTTAATGGTTCCTGGGCACCTGTGCTGTTGGGACTTCCTGGTCCAGGTCTAGGGGGTAAGAAAAGGAGGAGTCAGGAGAGTCCTAGAATACTGATCAAAAGGATATTGAACCCCCTGGAGCACACAGCCCTGTATTTGCCGTCTGCGAGCCCAGAGCCGGCCAGCCTGACACTGCATTGTACCTGCGGGGGCCGGGGAGTGGGGTGGGCGAGCATCTGGCTGCAGACCGCTCAATACTGGCTGGGTGAAAAGAATCAAGAGGCATGTTAAATGTCCACACAATTGAGCCGGATGTCTGTTCCCACCACCCACCCCCTCCCCTTGACTTACCCTAGGGATTTGGGAAATATTGGGAAAACCTGACAGTTGTACTTTGAAAACTGTGGGTCGGCTAATGACAAACTGGCAAGAGAAGCTCTGAATGAATGGGCAGTTTCTGTACTGCTCCATTCAGTCTCAGCAGGTTCTTTCAGGGAAAGTTGTTTAACCCTTTAACAACACAGAATAAAGGTCTCTTGGCAGAGCCTGCCGCCACCATCGCTTGACTCTTTGTGACAACATCCCAGTTTAGTTAATTAAGCGACAACCAAATGATGACTTATTGCTTTAAAAAGACTACTGATGAGAGGAGGGGAAGGTCGGTGGGGAAGCCAGGGACTTGCCCCTCCCTGCACCCTACAGAGGAAGACAATCTCGGCTGAGAATGGCCCCAGTGGGAGAACAAATCATTAGGAAGCCGGATTTGTCTGAGAAAGAATCTTCCACAACCCCCACACCGCCCCAAGGGCCAGCACTAAGGATGCTCATCTCGGGCCATATCTGTTAGAGATTGCAGAAGAAAACAACGCCTTTTCATCACTTTGTTCGATCACCAGTTATCGGTTCCAGACCTTCTTCCCTTCCCTCTTTCATAACCAATCACCTGAGCGCTAAAGCCCCAGCACAAGGACAGGTGGGAGGAGGGATATGGGAATATTGAGTTATCAGACAGGCAAGGACCTCACTATACTTTGGCTTTGGGCTCTTTTAACTGGCTTAAGATTTTGGCTTCACTGTATTACCCCCCAAAATCATTACCTGCCCAGATCCCTTTAAAGAGGGATTGAAAGACAAGAGTCAGAAAGAATGGGGTAAGAAGGAACCTGCGACCCGCCGGGGCAGTTTGGGAAATAGTGGCCCAAGTCCAGATTTGGGGTGTGACCAGAAAGCTAGACCCCGAGGAGGGCCCCCTCCCACTGAGGCTAAGATCATTTTATTTGTCTTACCACCCTCCACCAAGAAATAAACTCAGAATAATAGATTTCAGCTTACCCCTGGGATAGGGGCAGGAAATGGCCCCTTTAACCGAACCGGAGGAAAAAAAAAAAGACACTAGACAAGGGAAACCACTCTGCAAGGAAGGAGCCACCTGCCCCAGAAGGGCCCCTTCCCTCCACTGCTCCGTCCAGCACATCTGTGCTCCCTCCCCCAGTGTCCTTGCTTCCTCCACTGACTAGGGCCTGTCCTTGGAAAGAACAATCATGATCACAGCTGAACGGTGAAGCCTCTTAAACCCAGACACATGGCCCGGATACATTCCCTAGCCTCGTCAGCTGTCCGGATCTGCAGGGTGGCCCCAGACCTCTGAGAGCCAAGAATACCCCGCCTCTTACATCATGCAACACCCATACCTTCTGTGCAGGAAGGGGCTCCCTTAAAACTGGCCTCATAATAGGCTCCTTGAGTAATAACGAAGAGCAGAGAGCCTGAAACCCCTCAGGAGGAGTCTGTTTTCTCTACTCTGCAGATGGGGAAAGAGGCCCAAGCTTAGGATGCTTAGAACTCATCTGCTCGGCCTGGGCTCCGAGCTAGGTCTGGAGGAGTACAGCTCTCAGTATGTTACTCTATGTCTTCTCCTCTACCTCCTTTGTAAGAGCAAAAATATATTTCAAAGAGTCACTGCTTCCCGCCCCCCCCCCACCCCCCGCCATCAGGGGAGATATCGATTGGCCATGAGATGGAATCTTCTATATTCTTGCCATTCCCCTTCCTTAAAAACCCTGTTGTGTCAACATCCCACATCCAAATTATTCAACTATATCCCCACAAAGGCTTGTGCAAGAATGTGTTCCCATGTTGTCGCAAGGGAACCTTCACCTCAGTCATAGACAGGGTCTTTGGATTCAGAACCAAAAAAACACCGTACTTTTTCCAGACCAGAACACTGCACTTCTCTGAAGAAAGAGGAGACTCTTCCTAGATTTCTTTGGTACTGACATTCCACCCCTACCCAACAGAATGTTCCAAGGAAAGGAAAATGCTCATGGGAGCCAAGAACTGAGAGCTGGAAGACAGCACACCAAAGGACTTTTCAGCACCAGGAACTGGAAGCTAAGTCCCCATGGGTGACCCCAAAGTATCAAACCCCAGAGCACCTCATGGGTGAGGTACTGGTTTTCTCCTTCTCTCATTTTTAAATCATCGACTTTTCAAACTACTCACTGAAAGACCTTTGTCATTTGTTACTCCAGAAACTCTGCCAAACCTCTGGGCACATGCAATACCAGGTTTACGAAAGGGGGTTAAGGGATAAGAAAACTAGGCAGACGGTGTAATTCCAAAAAGCATTATCTCTCCAACCTCTTCTGGAAGGATGCGGGTAAAAATGACATCTGCAAGCTCCAAATCGCTCACCAGTCCCCAGGCTCTGCCATGTTTTGGCCTGGAATCTGCCTATTCTGTGTGTTTTCTCATCCCACCAGTCTCAACCAAAGCTTTAGAGAAGCTGCCATCTCAGAAAGTAATCTGGAAATGGTCATGGGATGGGCAGGACGGCTGAGGACAGGAAAGCATTTACATTCAACAAAGAGGAGTGAATCCCGAGTTTGGAATGAAAAAAGGAAGATAGACAAGAGTTGTCCTCAAAGTCTCACCCCAACTGGCCAAGATTTGCCAATCAAGGAGATTTCAGAAATCTGCCACCAAAATGCGGCTCAATTGTATGTGCACTGCTCACTCGTGAAGACTTGTTCAGAGAGTACCCTCCTGAAGGGCGGAAATGCAATTTCACACTGGACTCCTCTACAGTTTCAGAGAGACCACGCCGCACTCACACTATGAAAAAAAAAAAAAGCTGTAAAATTCAAGATGTTTATGCTCCAATTTTGTGAAGATCTGGAGAACTCTAAACACTGTGAAATTCACCAGTGCATATTGGGTAGGACCTTAAGACAGATGCAGTTTATTAAGAGATTGATAAGCCCACATTTTCCAAGTGCTCTGAGTCCTTTACCTTCCAGCTTTGCATCCCGAGAGGCATGTCACGAAGGTTGGTGAGCCTTGGCCAGCTAACCAGAGACACATAGGTTTGTTCCAGCCCCTAGGAAGGTTCTCTGGCCTCCATATGTGTCTACCATTGCCCAAATCTGGAGAGAATTCAGTTATCACTGACTTGGAGGCAGCGAAGAGGGAATAGCCACTGGGTCCAGGCGCCCCACCGAACACTCACCTTGCCTTCCCTGCACTAACCACGCTGGGGGGTTCCCAGGAGCCGCTCTGAGCTAGAAAAGGCTCATCCTGTCCTTGCCCTGGCAATATGGATGCCCAACCAGCAGCTGGTGATGGAGGCAGCCAGCAGCTCTCCTCTTTGCCCACGATCCAGCCCCTGCAGCCCAATTCACCTCTCCTGTCCATTCCTGAAAGCCATGCAACCATTTTCCGCCTCAGGATGCCTCTCTTGACTCTCCTCTGCCCATAAACCTCAGCTCCTAAAATCAAAGAGAATTGAGAAGCCGTCTTCTCTTCCAAAGAGCAGCTACTGTCTAAATGCTTTTTGATTATTTCCACGGAGGGGGAATTGGGCACAGCCCTGGCCCGGTCGAACCAAGCTCCAGCCGTCCTAGGTGGCCAAACGCGCCCTCGCCTCCCACATTGCCCCCGTGGTCTTGGGGATTCAGAATTTTCAGTACGTACCGTCTCTATCCTTCTGTCTTCTCGGTGATGTCAAGTCTGGTACCACCAAGGAGGAAGAGAGAAAGCGGGAGCCTTATCTCTCCTACGCAGGCAGCCTCTTCCTCCAGCCCACACGCCCGGCGTTATGTAAACGCATTTTCAGCTCCAAACACAGCCCCACCGCGGCCTCAGGGCCCCGGAGCCTGGCACTGTCGGGGCCTCGGGATAAGCAGGCAGAGGTTGGCCGAGGAGCCTCGGCTCTGCAGAGGCCGAGGAAGGGAAAGGCAACTGAAAGGCGGTTGCACAGCAGAAAATGCGGCAGCAGAGCAAAGGTCAGACGGCAAGGAACAGCCTCGCCAAAGATAGGGAGTAGAAATGCCCAGGCCGGGCCAACCCGCACTGACCATTCATGGGGAGACAGAAGGGGAGAAAATCTGGTCCGTCACGGCTCCGAAGGGTAAAGAGAAGTCTACGTCGAGCATAGGCCGCTGCAGTGGACTGGGGAGATCTATGGCAGAGCTGGCACCGTGGGCACGGAACCGGGGGTTGGGCGAGAAGCCCAGGGCGAGGGCGCCCCCCGCACCCAAGAGGTGGCTTCCAGCCCAGCCCAGAGCCGCCCGTTCCAGCGACCGGGGCGGGAGACGGCAGGAGGAAAGATATCAGGCCAGAGGCAAACTCCTGGGACACGCACGGGGCTTCCCGAGCCGCACAAGGCGGGGAAGCCGGACTTGGCAGTGCCCGGGGGTCGGAAACGGCGCTGCCAGCCTGTGAACACCCCCGGCGCCGTGCCGGCCCGGCCGAGGGCGTCAGGGAGCTGCGGTGCGCCGCAGCAACTGAAGGAGGCGCAGGGTATGGGAAAGAACGCACAAACGTGCCTAGAAATAGCGCACCATTTGCCCCGGCCGCAGGGGGAGTCGCGTAGCGGCTCAGAGGGGGCAGTTGCGGATTCCGAAACCGGCCAAGGACTTACTTTGGGGAGCCGCAGAGTCACAAGCATCGCTCCACGTCTGTGTAAATCCTCGAACCCAAGCGGGTCAGCCGCCGCTGTCTTCGCAGACCCCAGCGGGAGGAACCCGCACGGTTCTCCGCGCTTCGCAGAGCCAGCTCGCTGCTGTCAGCTCCCTTCGCTGCCTCCGCGGCGATGTAGCAACCACTGCCTGGGAAAATGGCTTTTTTATGAATGGGAGGGAAAGGAGTTCTAGTGCGCACGCGCGCCGTCCGCGATTCTATGAATGGGTGGGCACAGGAGACCCCCGCGCGCGCATGCGCCGCGCTCCTTTTTTTTTTTATGAATGGGGGGCCGGAAAGGAACTTAACCC
Organism: Tamandua tetradactyla; assembly: GCF_023851605.1. Classification (NCBI taxonomy): domain Eukaryota; kingdom Metazoa; phylum Chordata; class Mammalia; order Pilosa; family Myrmecophagidae; genus Tamandua; species Tamandua tetradactyla. The sequence goes on from NC_135346.1 coordinate 22,448,179, forward strand.
GTGACTGCTGGGGCTGGCTCTCTCTCCTCAAGGGGCCGTCGTTCTTTTACAAAGAGGGGTGGAGGTTCGGGTGGAGGTTGTTGTTGCCTCTTTCTTTCCTTTTTTTTTTTTTTTTTTTTTTTTAATGAATGGAGGGCGGCGGCGACTGCTGCAGCTGGCTCAGCTGCGCGGGCTGTACCCCCTCCCAGCCTACGAAAGGAGGTAAAAGCCGCCTTCACGCCACTGCGGGCCTGGGCAGGAACCGTCAGTGTTGCTGGGAGGCGGGGGTGGGGGCGCTGCGGCCTCCGGGTCTAGGGCCGAGAGCTGGGTTGGGGAGGACACACCCAGGCTCATTTGGGGATCTCCACCCGCCGCAGGCAGCCGAGAGCGAGGGTCGGAAGGACCCCTGTTGGGGCCTTCTCTTTTCTACCGACCAGTGGCGCCTAGGGACGTCGGAGGGAGGTGTCTTGAAGCTGCGTTTACCAAAAACTAAGAAAATGTCTATCGACTGTATCAAAGAGGGCGGGGTGGGGGGGTTGCTGAGTGAATCTGGTTTCTTTCTTGAAGCTGAGCCTCTCTTGAGTGAGTGCAGACCACCCCTCCCCCCAGGTTGGGTGTGGACAGTGACAGGGCTGAGGCTTCTTCCGGCTCCAGTACCCCCCGGGGCGATGCTGGCTACTCAGCCACAGGAGGATTGGCCCTCGCCACGCAGCCCTCCTTCTCCCCCCGCCCCAGTGTAATGCCCGCAAGGTCCAGGCGTCCGCGCGTCTTCTGCCACTCTAGCAAGCTGTCCCCTTCTCCACCTTTCGTCCTTTTCCTGGCGCTCGCAAGGCGCGGGCCTAAGGAACCTCGTTCACCGAGGGCCCGCAACCCTTTGCTATAGACACTTTTCTTCTACCGCCTTCGCTCCCCGCTCGGTGCCGCCACTCCCCTCCTGGGAAGGGAGAACGGGTGATAACTGGCCAGGTGGATGGGTGGAGCCGGCCGCGCGGAGGATGCTGCCGGGGTGGCCACGGGATTAAATAACAACAGGGCCCTTGAGCCGCAGAGGAAATGGAAATGGCCGGGATCCTTTCTTTGCCATTAATGATAGAGTGGGGTGGGGGTAGGGGTTCAGCCTAAGCCAGTGAAAAAAGCCCGCGCCATTAGGCCTGATTCCGGATAGGCGGGGAGTCCTCTCAGCAGGCCCGTCTCCGCCCAGGAACTGGGCGCTGTAGCCTCCGGGGAGTCTGGATAGGGGGGTGGCTTTGATTCAGGGAAAAGAGCAGGCCCAGGGCCTGAATTCCTAGTAAGGTTTGTCGTGCGGGTGCTCTGGCTTTTCGGGGATATTGTGAGGGCGTCTTTTTCTTCCTACGCCACCAAAGGATGGAAAGAGAGTGTGCTTGCCCTTGCCAAAGGAGCCAATGAAAAGCTCCCTGCCCTGAACCAAGGGTCTGTCCTAGGGTTGGGGCTGGGGCTCCTGAGATTGGCAGGGGTGGGGCCTTTTGCAAAACCATGTGAAAACTCAGTGCCTTCTTCCCACTCTCAGACGGGCCTTTTCCCTGGGATTACTTAGCTCCTTGGATCAAGGCAGGCCCTCCCTTAGACCTCATTCTTGCTTTCAGAACCAAGACCTTCCTCTAAGGCCAAGTGAAAAACTGCCAGGACAATATGGTAATTTACAGTTTGTTCAGAACTTCCCTTTTCATGTATGGAAGTTAAATACAACTGTTCTCATTTGTCAGATTTGGTGGCTGAGGCTGAGGGCTTTTCACCTGGTAAGTGGAAAAGCTCGTAAATTGTAGTACTGATTTTCTAGGTCTCTGCAACGTGGTTCTTTCTGCTGTGCTACCACCCCTTCTTGGCATCACAGGCCCCAAAACCGGTTTCTTGCATCTCATTTAAACACGTTAAAGAAAATCAAGGCAATTCTTTTCCAGCCTGTGCTCACCCATGGTCCTTGCTCAAACAATTAGAAGAATGTGAATAAATAAATCCTTTCTAAACTAAGCAGAAAAGCAGAATGGGGGAGGATGGGGGAGACTCAGGGGCCCTGTACTGTTTCCTTCATTAGAGGAGTTCACCAAGAGACTGACAGGGTCCCAGTTCCTTGTCTTTTCTCTGGGGGAAGATGGAGAAGCCCCTTGACCTGTACTAGGTGGGGGCTCTGATGCTTAAGTAGAGTGTGATTCGGAGTGTGTGGGGAGGGTGCTGGGCCATATTCTGGTCCTGCTTGGAATCTAAATCAAGGTGTAGTTTTCGGCAGCAATTATGGCAAGTTCATTCGTTCGTTCATTGGTTCATTGAGTCATCCATCTTCTCTATGCCGAGTCTGCCCTGGTTTAGGGGATTCAGTGGTGAGAGGCAAGCAGCCCTCTAGGCCCTTGTGAATTTCACCATCTATTGGGGAGATAGCCAAGATGATGCCATCTGAGGCAATGTTTAAGTGCTAGGAGGAAAAGTAAGAGTGATCTGGGGTTATTAGGAAAAAAAGGAAACTGGATTTTGATTTGAGGGCAAGGGAGTATCTATGAGAGATAGCTTTTGGTTGTGAGTTGAGTCCTGAAGAATGGGCAAGAGTGAGCCTTAGGAAACGAGGAGATATTTTCAGGCGGAGGAAGATGCTGGGTGGAGGCCCTGCATGGGGAGAGGCCTGGCAAAAAGGAGACACTAACGGGAGGCCTGTGTGGCCAAAGCTTGGCACGCAAGGTTGATGTGGACCTGGCAAGGAGTTCCAATATTATCCTTTTAAGGGTTTTAAGCAGGGTAGTGACATACTCTCATTTATGTTTTAAACCTCTCCAGCAGTTCTAGGACAGATGGTTGGGAGGGTAAAGCAAGAGTGGAAGGTGGTGAGGGAATGTGGAACATTTGCTCCCAATCAGGTTGACGAAACCATGTTCGTTCTCTTGAATTGGGTGGCCAGTTGGTGTGTGCTGGACTTTTCTTCTATTTAATCTGCCTTATGCATTCCAAAGCTGCTCAGCTTCTTTCCCAGGTATAAATATCCTGCTAGAGGTGAATCCTAATAAACTGCATTCTTGCCAGAGCTAGTTACAGCCCTTTTGCTCCAACCCAATTTAAAAAGTCTTCATTTCTACTAGGTTGTGGCCAGGAGAGCAGAGTAGGCTCAGTTCTGGGCATTGCTCCTTAAGAAGTTCTGGCCTCGCTGGAGCCTGGAGACAATTTAGTAGGGGTGAGGACAGGCAGGAATTCCAATCAGTGGTAGACATTTTTTGAACACTTATTGTGTGCTAGTCTTGTGCTTGGTATTCTTTTACATGTAATGTTGCTTTGAAAAGCTGCATTCTACCATATCGTTTACTTAGCTTTTGAGCTTACTTTTTTTTTTCAGAAAAAATAATACTTTTGTAAATTGTAAATAGTTAATACAAAACTATTGTATGCAGGACTGTGACTGTAACATTATCATTTTGGAAGAGGTTTATTTTCTATTCAAAAAGTAAAAAGCTATCTTCTGGTTGTACTGTCCCTCCTTTGCAGATAAAAAGTCTGAGGCTCCATTTTAATAGTTGGCTAATTCCACAAATGATTATTGTGTGTTTCCTGCATGTCAGGCACAGTGCCAGGTGTGAAGGTTACCATCAGTAGTGATGCTCCTATGCTGGGGTGTGCTTGGGCTGTGATTTCCCCCTAATTTCCTATTTTCAATTGACATTTCTCATCCTTATATCAAGTACTAAAAAATGGAAGTAAAGTGTTGCCCCCTCCACAGATTGACTGCCCACACCTTCAATATAAAAATTCTGGAACCGCCACTGCTTATAGTCATATAGGGGAAACGGCCATTGAACAAAGAATGATTTAATTACAGTTAGCATTAGTGCTGAATTGGAAAGTATGGAGAGCAAAGGAAGGGGGCACAGCATGCAGGCCCTGCAGAAGTTTCCCTGGAGCTCAGATCTGTAGAATGAAGCAGGTTGAATCAGGGCTGGAAGGCCCAGAAGAAAACAGGAGACTTGGGGAGTGCTGGAGCAAGTGAAGACAGTCCAGGCAAACCATAGTTTTTCGAGGAAGAAAGGGCGTGTCAGAGCTGGGGTTGGAACACCTTCGGGCAGGAGCTCCTAGGCTTTCTGGCTCTGTATATTCAGCTGTTTCAGCTTTGGGGGCTAAGGAGCCTGAAAGACGGGTGTGCAGTTACTGGCCACAGACTGTTGGTGTTAATTCCTACCCTTATGAGCTCTGTAGCCTTGGACAAGTTATTCAAACTTCATGTGCCTCAGTTTCCCCCTCTGTAGTATGAAAACTAATAGTAGTACTTACTGCAGAGGATTGAGTGGAAATTGAATGGAGGTAATCCGTTTAGGACAGTGCCTGGCACATTGTAAGTGCTTAATAAACATTAATGATTATTCACATCCAGCTGTTTCTCAGAAAGAGAAAAACAATCTTAAATGCAAAAAAAGTTTTTCCTTATTAATGGTGAAAAGAGTTTAACTGCAACTGTCATCACTGCTTTAGTGCAATCTTTGTAGGGCAAGAGTTGTAGTATTTCCAATCTGTAGCTAGGTATTTTAAAGGTTGACAAAAGGGTTGATTTTAACCATGACCAAAATAGATGCCTGAAGAATGTCGGGGATAGCAGATAGTGTGTAATAATGTTGAATTTGTACACTGAATGTTCTCTTGTATCAGTACTTGGGGGAGGGGTTAAGTACTTGGTGACTTTGTGCAATCCTTAATCTCGTCAAGGTTTGTTGTGAGCACTAAGTGGGAAGACACTTGTCAAGTAACCCCAGAGCCAGGTGCCCAGCTGTTGAGGGTGGTCCTCTGATTGATCTGGGTAATAGGGATATTTTTAAGATTTCAACTTGATTATGGCAATAGAGGTCACTGGCCTCTTTTCTAACCTTCCTCCACTGCCCTTGGGTTTCACTCTGCCTAACAACAGAGCAGTCAAATGTTATGCAAAAGAAGCCTTCCTGAAGACCTCATGTAATTTGAGAGTGATTTCTTCATAGGTATGAATATAAAGTCTGATTTGCATTGTATCAGCTTTGGTAACTGAAGCAAGATTTTTGTGAATATATATATAAGACAATTCAAGTTGCATTAAATCAAGTTCATAAAATGCAAGCATACCATCCATTTCAGATGTGGGGACTGAACCCAGGGCAGCCATTGTGTCCAGTGAGCAGGAAGAGAAGACATCCAAAAAAATGACCAAGGAGTAGCTCCCTTACTCCTTGCTCTCAAACCACAGAAGTCCCCTGGTAACATTGAAAACTCAAATGAGACAGTGGTTGGTGAGCTCTGGCTCTGTGAACTCTGTAGACAGATTTTGTCCTGGGTACTGCCACGTAATTGTCGAAAGAATTTGGACTGTCGGAATCTCAATCTTAGCTAATGGGGATGATGATCCCAACTCCATAGACTCAATAAACACTTCATAGACTTCTGGGGCCCTGGGGCTCTGGGGGGAAGAAGTGTCAGTCTGGACTCTAAAGGGGTCAGCAACTTTTTTTGAGGCCTGATTTTGGCCTTCATGCTCCATGGCAGGGCTGGGGGCTGCCCTTCTTTCTGAATTGTCATTTGTGTTTTAGGCTTTTTTTCCCATCTTGGCCCCCATTCATGCCACTTCATTCATTCAATCATTCAACCAGTATTTGTGCATCTTCTACATACCAGGCACTGTGCTGGGCCCTGAGGATGCAGCAGTGATTAAATTAGAGGAACCCCCTGCCCTCATACAGCTTAGAGTCTAAGAAAGAAAGTAGAAAATAAAATGTTATCGCCCAAACAATAACATAATTTCCAGTGTTGACCAAATGTACGTAGGAAATAGTAAAGGAAATTTACTTTTCCCTCAGTGTGACCGACTGAGGGAAAGAGGTGGCCCCTTGAGAGAGGTCAGGGAAAGCCTCTTTGAGAGGAGGTCTGTGGCTGAGAAGCAGGAGCCAAGCAAATGTCAAGGTAGGAGGGAGCCATAAATAGAGACTCCAGGGCAGGCGAGGATGGTGTGTTCCAGGAACACAGCAGCCGTGAGCCTGTGGCTGAGGTTGTGCACCTCTGCCTGAGGACACCAGGCCTCGTTCAGCCCATCAGGCTGCAGAGTTGCTGGCCAAAGCTCAGGGCTCTGTGGAGCACCTGGCCAAGCACACAGCCAAGCACACTAGCCTCAGGCCCAGAGAAAGATTTACAACCCTCCTCAGCCTGTTCAACACCTGCCAGGGAGCCTTGGGAAGGCAGAGGCCCTTTTCCAAAACCAGTTTTTACAGAGACATGTAAATCAGTTCAAATGGGTAGGCTTTTTTTTTTTTTAAGTAATCATTTTTTATTGGTGTATAACATTAGGTCAGGGCGGTACAAGGGTGGTGCAGTGGTAGAATTCTCGCCTGCCATGTGGGAGACCAGGTTTGATTCCTGGCCCGTGCACCCCCCTCCCCAAACAAAACAAAACAGGACATTAGGTCAAACCATTTGAAATTGCCAATATTCAGCCACTTTTCATATACCAAAAGGCCAATGTCATGTGATTCAGCATAAATTCACTCAGAAAAGTGTGTAGATCAGTAGTATAAAAACATTTCAATGAATTTCCACAAAGGAAACACAACTATGTAACCAGCACCCACATCAAGAAACAAATCATTGCCAACGTTCAGGAAGCCCTGCTCCTGCCTCTCCATCCCTAATCACCAGCCAACCCATCTCCACCCAGGAAGATAACTGCTATCTTGACTTTTAGTACCATAGATTAATTTTGGTTCCTTTCCCAAATGGAGAAAGGATTTTCTCTATGGTTAGTAATTGGTTGGAACCAACAAAACTCGGTTCCTTTAGCACCAATTAGTCCAAATACCTAGAGTTTAGTCACTTAGGTGTTTGGTTGTGGCCTTAGTGCCATTTGAGGTCCTTGGAAAGGCTCACGATGATTGTACATTCCATCTGCCTTTGTTCTGGGCCTGATGGCCATGCATGGGGAGGGGCTTCCGTCCTCTAACCTTGAACATCTACCAGATTTTCTGAGATGCCTGTCCCATCTGCCATCCCCCACCCTGACTTGGAGGCTATCCTACCACCTTCTTGACATATAAACAGCTCAGGGTGTATTTCAGAAGCCCTTGAAGGAAGCTGCCTTCGATTCTCTCCAACACAGAGAAATGGTAAATAAATATCTGCAAATGAATGAATGCAAATTATGTAATGAAACTGAGCAAAGATGCTTAAGGTATAAAACACTTTTTTCTGAACAAAGTGCCCTTCACTTGGTCAGGCTGTGCTCATTCACTCATTCATGCAGTATTTCTTTGTGCTTCTGTTAGGTGCCAGGTGCCAGACACTGTATAGCAATGAGCAAAAACAGGTGCCATACTTACCCTCATGAAGCTTCTAGTGTAGTGGGATAGACATTCATCAAATAATTGTACAAATATAAATAGATAATGACAATTATAAACTTGCAAGAGAGGCAATAATGCTATGAAAGGTATATAGTGAGGGGGAAATTTCCTCTAGTAAATGACATTTGAGCTGAGAGCTAAAGGATGGTAGGTGTTAAGTGGATTTGGAGAAAGAGCGAGAAACATTCCAGGCATAGATCAGCATATGCAAAGGTCCTGAGGTAGGAGGCCACATGGTGAATCCAGGGAAATGAGAGGCCAGTGTGACTAACGAACCAAGAATGAGGTGGTTCAGGCCCCCAGAAAAATCAAAAGCTATCATGGGAGGGAATGGGCTTGGCAGATCATGAAAGACTTGGCAGGTCACGAAAGACTTTGGAGACTATGTTAAGCATATGTGGTTTTATCTGTCCTGAGGCCCATGGGAAGCTACTCAGGGGCTTGCAGCTGTTGATGTGTATGCATGTATGTTAGAGAATGTCCTAGTTTTCCAGCTGCTAAAACAAGTGCCATAAAATGGGTTGGCTTAATAACAGGAATTTATTGGCTTACAGTTTCAGAGGCTAGGGAGCTTGCTTCCTCCCAGGGTCAGTGTCTTCTCACTGGCCAGCAGTCTTTGGGATCCCTTGGCTTTTCTGTAACATGGCAGTGCACATGATGGCATTATCTCCTTTCTCTTCTGTGTTCTGTTGACTTCTAGCTTCTGGCTGCTCCCTGTGACTTCTTCTGGGTCCAATTTCCTTTGCTTATAAGGAAATTATATATAATTCCCCATAATATAATATATTATATATGTATATATATAGTTATATATTAATTCACCTTGGGCACACATTAATAACATCTTCAGAAGTCCATTATTTTTGTGGGTGACATGATACAATCCCCAACAGGGAATAAGATCTAATTCTCATTTTTAGAAGCTCATTCTGGCTACAATGTGGAGAATGAATTGGAGGGCACAAGAACTGGTTGTGGTAATTTCCCCCTTTGGGTCTTGGGGTGATAACAGAGCCCTGTTTTCCATAGTTCCAAGGTACTGGTATATCCCTTGTGGTTTCCTTACACTCTGCCCACGTAGCAGCGAATAGTTCCTTAATCTAATGCTCCTGAAATGACCAAGTTTGTTCTGCTTGACTTTGTAGAAAAATCACATTGGGTGGATAAAGAAGGAGGGAACCTTTAGTAGTCACTTAAGCTGACTCTTGTTTTACTTGTAATAGGCATATAACTGGATTTTGCTTTCTATCCAGTCTGACAGGCTTTGTCTTTTCAATGGAAAGTAGTACATTTTAGTTTGTGTTTATATAACACTGAAAATTATTGAATTGGTTAGATTTATTTCTATCTTATTTTGTGCTATTTTATTTTTGTTTTTCCATCTTCTACTTTCTTGTCTCCTTGTGGATGGAATTTTGTTTTTTAATAACTTTTTTTCTATTGATTACTGTTCTAGTTTGCTAGCTGCCGGAATGCAATATACCAGAAATGAAATGGTTTTCCAAAAGAGGAATTTAATGAGTTGCTAGTTTATAGTTCTAAGGCCAAGAAAATGTCCCAATTTAAACAAATCTATAGAAATGTCCAATCAAAGGCATCCAGGGAAAGATACCTTGGTTCAAGAAGGCTGATGAATTTCAGGGTCTCTCTCATCTGAGAAGGCACATGGCAAATGCAGTCACAGTTTCTCTCTTGGTTGGAAGGACATCATCTGCTAGCTTTCTCTCCTGGTTTCCTGTTTCGTGAAGCACCCTGGGAGGTGTTTTCCTTCTTCATCTCCAAAGGTCACTGACTAGTGACCTCTCTGCTTCTCATGGCTATGTCATTCTTCTCTGGCTCTCTCTGAATCTCCTCATTCTTCAAAATGTTCCCTCTTTTATAGGACTCCAGAAACTAATCAAGACCCACCCAAATGAGTGGAGACACATTTCCCTCAATCCAGTTTAACAACCACTCTTGATTGGATTACATCTCCGGGCAGATGATCTAATTACAGATTCAAACATATAGTATTGAATAGGGATTATTCTGCCTTTATGAAATGGGATTTTGATTAAAACATGACTTTTCAAGGGTACATACATCCTTTCAAACTGGCATGATTACCTTGGAAGTTACAGTCTTTCTGTCTATTCTTTAGTGGATCCCTCAGATATTTAAAATGTAATCACAGTTTTTAACATCATAAATAGTACAAGGAGCTTAGACTGCTCTAGCTTCAATCTCTACCTGTTTCCCCAAACCCCATATATTCTGTTGTTATTCAGTGTTTAAGCTCTATCTTGTTTGGTTTTTCTGGACAAATTACACGTTATTATTGTTTCTTTATTGAGTCAAATGTGGTTCAAATTTACCTACAGAACTACCAATCTCATAATTCACAGTTCCTGTTTATAAGAGCTTCCACTTGAGATTGCCATTCTTCTGCCCGAAATTCATCCTTTAGAATTTCCTTCAGTAGGGTCTGTTGATAGTAAATTCTCTAAGTTTTTGTTGATTTGGATATGACTTTCTTTTGCCCTCATTTTAGAATCTTGATTGCCATTATTCTGTCTCATCACAGTCTCCTAAATTGAGGCTTCCATTGGGCTGCTGAGAAGTCTGTGGTCGGTCTAATTGTAGTTTCTTTGTAATTGATCTGTGTCTGTCTCTGGTCTTCTGCAGTTTTACTCTGATGTATATAGGAGTAAATTTATTTTAATTCATCCTTCTTAGGATTCCTAGACCCAGGTTTGGTGTCTTACAAAAATTCAGAAAAATTCTCAGGAGGTCCAGCACTAGTAGAAGCTGATGAGGCACCTTGTACACAAAATTTAAGGAAGCACTCATTCTTGAGATTGTGAAAGTTCAGAATCAGCTCTTTGAATGAGAGTCTCCTTAAATTTTATGTCTTAGGCACTGCATTTGCCTCAACCTTGCTCCAGTCCTGAGTCTAAGCCATTTTCTCCACAAATATCTACTCTTCTTTATTCTCTCCTTTATCTTCTTTTGTCAATACAACTAGACTTTCTCATTCTATCCTCCAGCATCTCATATGTTGTTCTTCACATTCTTTATCTTGTTGTGTCTCTGGGTTACAATCTAGATTTCTTCACATCCATCTTCTGGTAAACAAATTCTGCCTTTAGCAGTGTCTAATCTGCTATTTAATGCATCCTAGTTTTAAATTAATTCATTATTTTCAGATTGATTTGGTTACCTTTAATAGTCTTTTGCTCCTGGCTCACATATTTAAGCTTCTCATTTATTTCTTAAATTTTACCTAATACACCTATTTATATTCTATACTTGGTAACTTCTCTGTCTCATGTTTTTGTGGGTCTAATTATGCTTCAGTTGTTTCTGCTGGCTCTTACTCTTATGCCTTTTTTCTTTGTGATTTTTAACTGTGGGCTCAAATTTCTTAGAATTTTGTCGACATTCTTATTAGGAGCGCCTTAAAATAAATTTTCTGCTTGAGGTTTTTCAGACTACATAGGGTTCAGGTAACATGATTTGTGCACAAATTCATATGAAGGCTGGTTCATAGTTATGATATGAATTCTCAGGGAAGATTTCTTTTTCTTCTCTCATCAAGTATCAAAGTTGGTCAAACAAATTTCCTTGATGCTCCTCTCTGTGTCATGGATTTATTTCTCATTCACCTTACACAGGAGGGTGGAACTCTTTTTTGAAGCCCCCCTACCCCTTTTTAGCTTCTTTTTTTTGTATAACATATATACAAAGCAAAGAAAGGAAAAAGCAATAGTTTTCAAAGTACTCTTCAGCAAATAGTTACAGGGAGATCCTGGAGTTTGTCATGGGCTACCATACCATCATCTCAGATTTTTCCTTCTGGGTGCTCCAGAATATAGGAGATTAGAAGGAATAAATATTTTTTTTATCATCGCAATTGAGTTTTTTTTCTTTTTTTGTGAAAAATAACATATATACAAAAAATAATAAATTTCAAAGCACAGCACAACAATTAGTTGTAGAACAGACTTCAGAGTTTTGTATTTGTTATAATTCTGCAATTTTAGGTTTTTACTTCTAGCTGCTCTAAGATACTAGAGACTAAAAGAAATATCAATTTAATGATTTAGCAATCATATTTGTTTTTAAACCCTCCCTTCTCTGTATAACTCTACCATCACCTTTGCTCTTTTGGGCTATGGCCATTCCAACTTTTTCATGATGGGAGGGTCTGTCACTATGGGGTAGGGAGTTGGAACTAGCTGATATTCTGGAGAGCCTGGACCCTCTAGGTTTCAGGACTTATTTGTTCCAGGGACCTATCCGGAGGTTGTAAGTTCTGGAAAGTTACCCTAGTACATGGAACCTTTGTAGAATTTATATATTGCCTTAGGTGATCTTTAGGATTGGCTGGAATGGTTTTGGTGGGGTTTGGCAAGTTATTCAGCAATGCATAAGAGCAACCTCCAGAGTAGCCTCTCAACTCTGTTTGAACTCTCTCAGTCACTGATACTTCATTAGTTGCACTTCTTTTTTCCCTTTTGTTCAGGATGGATTTGTTGATCCTACAGTTTCAGGGCTGGACTCATCCTGGGAATCATCTCCCATGCCACCAGGGAAACTTTCACCCCTGGATGTCATATCCCATGTAGGGGGGAGGGCAATGATTTCACTTACAGAGTTGGGCTTAGAGATAGAGAGAGGCCACATCTGAGCAACAAAAGAGAAATTTTTTGCCCTGAAGTTTTATGCCCAGAAGTAACTCTTAGGTATACCTATAGGTGAGCTAAGCTTCTCTGCTACCTACATAAGTTTCACAAGAGTAAGCCTCAAGATCAAGGGCTTGGCCTATTGATTCAGATGTCCCTAATGTTTGACATAATATCAGAGGATTCCCTGATGGTAAAGTTTAATTGTTCCATATTTTTTCTCCCATCCCCAAGGAACTCTGCCATTATTTTTTGATTATCTGCTTAATATATTCTGGATGTATCCAGGCATTACATTAAACTAAACAGGATTGAAGGCCCTCATTCTTTTTCTGGGCTCCCTGTATGTCTGTCTTAAGCTATCCAGACAGGTTAAGTTAGATTATGTGCGATAGACAATTTAGGTTCTGGACAAAATAACTTTCTTCCTTTGGTTTCAAAGAGTAGATGCATTTCTAAAATACAGACAATATCTTCCTTACTTTTGTGTTCTGAATTACTTTAATCCTGACCTGATCGGCTTCGTTCTTATTTCTAAATACCAGGATATAGATATATAAAACAGCCTTTCAAAATCCAGAAATAATAATTACCGCTCTGGACTAAATGTGTCTGCCATAAATGCTTACAGTCTAGGCCTCTGTTTTCTTCTAAGCATTTTCTAAAGGAAACTGTACAATAATTGTTCTTTCATTTCTGGCTTATTTTGCCTCACCAAATGTCCCACAGGTTCGTTCACATCATTGCATGCCTCATGACTTTTTTCCTTTTTGTAGCAATGCAATATTCGATCATATGTATACACCATCATTTGACAATCTACTTCTTAGTCAGTGCATCCTTCAGCCACCTGCGTTTATTAGACATCGTGTATAATGTCCAAAGTCCAGTCCATCAACACTCTTAATTTTAGATAATTTCATTGTTCCCAAGAGAAAGATAACCAATACACCCTCACCAAATAGGAAATCGAAACCTCCCCTTAACTCTTGTTCCTCCTCCCATATTTACCCCTGGTGTTGCTGCGGTACTGCTGATATTTTCATGTTAAACATAGCCCATAGCATGCAGTAGTAGTTTCTCCCCCCACCCCTATACTTAAACAGTCTTTGTACATGAATTATACCTTTGAAGTAGTTCTTGCAAGAACTCATTTATATTTCTAGAGTTAATCAGTGTGGCACATAGGTCTATACGACCCCTTTCAATCATATTCACCTTCAATATGGTAATATTATTATAGATTTACTAGAGAACCGCTTTCATTTATATTTATTCCCTTACATTTGCGTTCAACCTCACTTCTTTTAATATGCAACAATGTAGGTTGGAATCCTTTGATTAGATTATCTCCATGGAGATGTGACTCACCCAATTGTGGATATTAACCTTGGATTAGAGGGAGATGTGACTCTACCCATTCCAGGTGGGTCTTGATTAATTTACTGGAATCCTTTGAAAGAGGAAGCATTTTGGAGAAAGCAAAAGAGAATGACAAGAGCCACAAGAACTACCAGAGCCCACGCAGCCAGAGGCCTTTGGAGATAAAGAAGGAAAACGCCCCCAGGGGAGCTTCATGAAACAAGAAGCCTAGAGAAAAAAACTAGCAGATGTTGCCATGTTTGCCATGTGCCTTTCCAGTTGAGAGAGAAACCCTGAACTTCACTGGCCTCCATGAGTCAAGGTAACCTTTTGCTGGTGCCTTAGATTGGACTTTTTTTTTTTTTTTTTTAACATGGGCAGGCACCAGGAATCGAACCCGGGTCCTCAGGCATGGCAGGCAAGCACTCTTACCTGCTGAGCCACCGTGGCCCACCCTTAGATTGGACATTTTTATAGACCTGCTTTAATTGGGACATTTTCTCGGCCTTAGAACTGTAAACTTGCAACTTAATAAATTCTCCCTTTTAAAAGCCATTCTGTTTCTGGTATATCACATTCCAGCAGCTAGCAAACTGGAACACAGGGTAAAGAATGATATGGTCTATATTTTAAAACTTCAACTTCTGTGTGAGACCAAAGGAAGAGATGTTTATTTGGCACAAAATTTATATTGTAGGTAGCACACTATCTAATTTAACTTGTATGGTCAGTTTATGAACACCATAATTACATGGAATCTTGAATAGGGAGTGAGATCTTGTTGGTTTGTACAATTAGTGTGATGCATGCTAACCCAAAGTAGTTTGGGCAGAGAATAAAAAAGTATTTGCAAAGACCCTTTGAGAGACTGGGGAGAAAGGATGAAGTATTGAACTTCCCCACCTGGGGAATTCCTGATATTCTAGCAAGCATTGGGCACAAACAATTTAACAGACCAAGCCCTCCATCTTGGGGCTCACCCCTATGAAACTTATTCTGGCAAAGAAGAAGCTAAGTCTGCTTATAATTTTGCCTAAGAGTCACCCATAGTGGGCCTCTTTTGTTGCTCAGATGCGGCCTCTCTCTTTAAGCCAGCTTGGCAGGTGAACTCACTGCCCTCCCTAGTACATGGGACATGTGTAAATCTCTCTGGCAACATGGGACATGACTCACAGGTGTGTAAATCTCCCTGGCAACATGGGATATGACTTCCAGGGATGAGCTGGGACCTGGTATCATGGGATTGAGAAAGTCTTCTTGGACCAACAAGGGGAAGAGAGAAGTGAGACAAAGTAAAGTTTCAGTAGCTGAGAGATTACAAATAGAGTTAAGAGGTTATTCTTATGCATTATATAGATGTGCTGTTTTTAAAGTTTTTAGTATATTAGAATACTAGAAGGAAATACCTGAAACTGTTGAACTATATTTCAGTAGCCTTGATTCTCTTTTTTTTTTCTTTTTGGTATGCTGTGGGCCTTGATTCTTGGTGTGACTATGTGATTGTAAAAACCTTGTGGTTAATGCTTCCTTTGTTCAGGGTATGGCAGATGAGTGAAAAGATAAAGACAAAAATAAATAAATAATAGGGCAAGGGAAAAGGGGAAAAAAATTGGGTAGATTGCAGTTTTTCTAAAAATGATCATGGTGATGAACAAACAATTATGTGATGATATTGTGAGTTACTGATTGTATACTTTGGATGGACTGTATGATGCGTGAACATATCTCAATAAAAATAAAAAATAAAGCAATCAGAACAGGAAACAACAACAACAAACAAGCAAACAAAACACTGGATAACAGACACAGCAGTTTTGAATCCACTGGAAATTCTCTGATTGACTACAGGGGGATGAAGGAGAAAGCAGAATAAATGATCACTCCACATTTTTGAGTGGTGGCCAGATAGATGGTACTTTTGGGATCAGGGAAGTTGGGAAGAGAACTAAGTGTGCTTTTTGTTCATTTGTGCTGACTGGTGTCTTTGTCTCCTTAGCTATAAAGCAAGGTGGTTAGGCTGATCCTTCAAGGATTCTGTGGTTCTAGAAGTATTGATCTTGAGGGATAGGGAACACAATCCAGGGAGAATTGTCTTGCAGGCCGTTGGAATTCAGAGCTGGAATCTGGATGAGAGTCCAGTCTCAATACGTGGATATGTAGAACTGATTGGGAACCTGGGAAAGGTTGGGACATGAAGACATGAGAGTGGATAAAAATAGGAGCATGGGATTGTTGGAGTAGTGCTTCTGTTCAGGGGTGAGAAGCAGGAACTTACAAAGGATATTCAGTGAGGTAAGAGGATACCACAAGAGTACAGTCACCCAGAGAGGCCAGAGGAGGAGAGGTTCCAGGAGGGTGAAGTCAAGTACTTGGTGTTCCAGAGAGGTTGTGAGGAACAAGCATGTAGGAAAGGGCACCTTGCCTAACAGTGGGGGCTTCCTGGAGATTACCTAAAAGGTGCCATTTCAGTTGAGACATGAAGACCAGACTTTGAGGGGTGAAGGCATATGCCGGCATGCTGAGAGAATTGAGGAAGCAAGGCCAAGCAGCAAGCTTTTGGATTCACTTCCTGACCCAGAAGTGCCTTAAATATTTACTGAATGAATAAAGGAATTTCCTTTCCTCCCTTCTCTGATATTCCATGGTCCTGGTTCTCAGTTCCTCTTTAGAAACTTTGAGGGCAGCATTCCAGGACTCGAACCCTGAACTTATTCATCTTATGTATCCCAGTTTGGTTGGTTCTTGAGAATAGAGTATTTTTTCTCCCAGGAAGCTTGTGAGAGAGAAGAAGAGAGAGAAGAGCCTTGGGTGAAAAACCAAACCACGTCCCATGTTATCATTAAGCTACTGTAGTTGTAAAGAAGAAAATGGGGTGACATTTGAGGTTGGCAAGACCTTGGGGGCCATTTTACAGTTTTCCTGTCTGCCCCTTAGAAAGGAAGAAGTCGTTTATTCATTCCTGCAGTGAAAAGAAGTTTTTTCTAAGTATACACCTACTCTGAGTTGGGCTCTGTGCTAGGCAACAGGGAGACATCAGTGAAGCAAATATCAAAGATTTATTGACTGCTTATGTAAAACCAGGTCCTGTGTTAAGCACTTGGTGTACATTCTGCTCTCACAGATGATAAGAGGCAGAGACCGACGGTGCTGTCATTTCATAGATTGGGTAATGGAATAACTGAAGCCTAGGATGGTCTGGTAACTTGTTGGTGCCCACAGAGGTGTAGGTAAGTAACTCAGATCCCTAGGACTCCTTCTGGGTGCAGTAGTGGCTGACTGGGGTCCTGAATGAGTCAGAAGTCAGGTTGAGCTGGGGGTAAATGGTCCCAGTTCCTGCCTTTTCATCCTGTCCTTGGCCTGAAAAGGACACCATGTAAGGGGACAGATGTGGGCTGGGACAATAGTGCCAAGTCACTGCTGATGAAAGCCCTGCATTTGTCTCCACCCACTACCACCCGAAACCCCACTTTAGCTACTGTTGTTGTTGTCACACTCACATCCCTCCCGGCCCCTCTGAAAACAGCTGACATTGTGTCTCATGAACCAAAAACGTGTTTCCTTCCTTCTCTGGGATTTCCTCGGGCTACCTTAGAACACAACCGGCTTCTGAAATTCCGTCCCCAAATACCCGGAATTTCCCCTCTGTGGTTCCAGAAAAAGAGAGAAATGGGCTCTGAGAGCTTCTATCGGGCAGGATCACGAGGAGACAGTCCTGTGACCTCTTTCTTCTATTTTGAGGTGAGGTGGAAGGCGGTCATGGTGCTGACCAGTGAGTCAGAGGGGCCAGGGACTGAGCTTGGTGTGCAGATGGAGGCCAGAGGAGAGAGAAGCCAATTGGAAGAGTTGCTCTGATTTGGCCTAGTCTGGCAATTAGAGGGCTTAAAGCAAAAGACTTCAGTGCGCACAGAGATATGTGCACCTAAAAGCCCATCAGCAGGGCATTGATGGAATTAACTGTGGCCTTCTCGACCAGGGAACTCTGTGCTGACCTGTCTGTCATGTGTGGATGTTGAAGGGTGTTCAAGACAGATTAAGTAAATGGATGACTTCTGGAAATTCACAAATATAGGTGAGGAACTGATAACTGGTTACTTCAGAAGAACGGAAATATGGGTTTGGGTGGGGAGCAAGATTTTGCTCTTTACTTTACACTCTTCCTTACTTTTTTTAAAAATAGTGAGCATGTATTGCTTTTTTCTTTTTAGAATCTTTTTTTTTTCCCAAGTACATTTTACTCTTTTTTACATGGGCAGGCATCAGGAATTGAACCCAGGTCTCCAGGAGGGCAGGCGAGAATTCTGCCACTGAGCCACTGTCACCCTGCCCTCCAAGTACATTTTAACAAGTAGTTATAGAACAGATTTTAAAGTTTGGTGTGGGTTTCAGTTCCATGATTTTTCGTTTTTTCTTCTAGCTGCTCCAAGATGCTGGAGACCCACAGAAATATCAATATAATGACTCGGCAGTCCTACTCATTTGTTAAACCCTATACTCTCTGCTATACTCCTCCTTCTCTTTAAAGAACATGTATACGTAAAAGCGATAAATTTCAAAGTACATTGCAACAATTAGTTGTAGAACAGATTTCAGAGCTTGGTATGGGTTACAATTCCACAATTTTAGGTTTTTAATTCTAGCTACTCTAAGGGACTGGAGGCTAAAAGAAATATCAGAATAATGATTCAGCACTCATACTCATTTGTTAAACCTGACCTTCTCTGTATAACTCCACCATCACCTTTGATCTTTCTTCTATTTTTAGAGGTGTTTGGGCTACGCCCATTCTACCTTCATGTTGGAGGGGGCAGTCGATAATATGGATAGGAGGATGGAACTAATTGATGCATTGCTTTTATATATATAATACACTATTAATGATAAAAATAGAAGTAGAAGAAAGAAAGGCTTTTTTAATGCCAAAGCCACCAAAACAATTCAACGTTGCATCTAGGAGGGCTGAGGACAGAAGAAATGCCGAGGAGGGGTCTGAGATGACCCTGCTTGATAGAACTTTCCCCAAGTCACTGCTTGCAGGGTGTACTTTGACCAGCCAAGGGTGGACACAGAGGTAAGGACTGGCCGGGAATCAGTATTTGCAAGGCTGATTCAGTGGCAGTAAGTCTAAAACAAAGTCAAGGTCAAAATTCAATTCCAAGAACAGTGATTGGGATATCTATTATACCACTAGCTAACATATATTGAGTACTTGTAATGTATCAAGCAATGTGTAAATTGCTTTACCTAGTACCTTACTGAATCTTTGATGATCCTGAGGTAGCACTGGTATTATCCCTATTTCACAGATGAGGTACCGAGGCCCAGAAGGTTTAAATGAATTACATGTTCAAATACACACACTCAGTAATTGGTAGGGCTGGGATTTAACCAGGTCCATCTGTTGTTGAAGGCAGCTAGTTCTCATTCCCTGATGAAATCCATAATGTGTTGAACTCTAAGGAGTCCTCTAGTGCAAGAACAGGGTGTTCTTATATCTTTGGCTCTAAGGAGCACCCAGGTTAGTTGGGAAAGAGCCACCTAACCTATGAGAAGTGTATAGTGCCTGGTATAAGGCACCCATCCCCATCTAAATGGGCTGCAGAGATGATAAGTACTATTTGGATTTTAAGGTTGGGGAGATCAGCCTTAAAAGCCTGGTGTTGTCAGTGAAGGCCTCTTGGAGCAGGAAAGATTTAAATCAGGCCTGGAAGGATGGATTAGATTAAGAGAGGGGAGGGGAGAACATTCCAGAGAAGAGAATGCACAAGATGTGCACAAGTCTGCTCTGTTGTTTCTGAGACAGGGAAGCATCTTGCCTAATCACAGAGTTGCATATGTGAGATAAGCGAGCTGGCTTGTGTAGGGAGGGAAAACAGAGCATATTAGAAGTAATTCTAGAAGAAGAGTCGTGACAATGGAAAGTAAATTAGGGGCCGCTGAAGAGATTTTGGTCAATGAATGGACACTCTGAAAAGTGTGCTTCAGCAAGATTAATCTGACCGAGGTGCAAGGTGACCTGGAGTGCAGGAGGGAGCCAGGTGAAGACCTGGGTTTGGGGTGATGAGGGCTTTGATGTGGGTACTAGCAAGAGGAATGGAAAAGGAGGGTCAATATGACAGCTGCTGTAAAGGCAACAGGACTTGGTGACTGAAAAAAGGCAGACTGTGAAGGAGAAGCTCCAAAAAATTCTAGGGCTTTAAATCCAGGTGTTCAGAGAAGGGCAGTGCTTATGCCTGGAACAGAAAATTGGAAAAGGTTTCTCATTTGCTATTGGAGATGGTACAGGGTGGGAAGAGATGATTTGGATTTTCATTCTAAACCTCCCTTCTTCCCAAGATGGTAAAGATAGCTTAGGGACTTTTCCTTAGTTTTTTTTTAGTCAATGGCATAGGATTCACATCGTCTGGATCAGCTCACTCATTCAACAGCTATATATTAAGTTGCCCTAATGGGCTGGGTTTTAGTAACCAGAAGTGAGCAGGGCAGACTTGGACCCTGGCTTCCTAGAAGACAGATACTGAGCAAGAAATTATAAGGGTCTTCCCATGCTCCTTGTATCAAGGTGGCATTTCTTCCCTGGACCATTCCTTCTCTATCCCAAAATCTGGAGTGTGTAACAACTGGGAAAGGCATTTGTCAAATATATTATAGATTATATCTTGTGTGCTGGTTTGCAACTGTTATGTACCCCAGAAAAGCCATGTTCTTTTAATCCTGATCCAATATTGTAGGGTGGCATCTCTTGATTAGGTTGCTTCCAAGGAGATGTGGCACACCCATTTGTGGGTGTGATCTTTTTATTAGATGGAGATGTGACTCTCCCCCTTCAAGGTTGGTCTTGATTAGTGTTCTGGAGTCCCTAAAAGAGCTGACACAGACATGGATGTTTGGAGATTGAGACAGCAAAAACTCAGGTGCTAAGCAAGGACTCACAGAAATAGTCAGAACCTGAAAAGAAGAAATCTCCAGCCCCAGGAGATGCTAAACTGAGAGATGAAACCCAGAGTTTTGCCCCAGAACAACTAATTAAGGGCCCACAGACACTTGCAGTGGAAGCCATGGAATTAGAAGCTGGAGGCAATGGAATTGGGAACAAAGACCAGCAGACTCCAGCCACATGCCTTCCCATGTGACAGACATTGGCCTTTCTTTGGAGTCAAAATATCTTTCTCTGGGATCCTTAGTTTGGACTTTCTCTGGATGCCTTTAAGGCGTTAGAACTGTAACTTGTTAACTCAATATGTCCCCTTTATTAAAGTCGATCCACTTCTGATATATTGCATTCTGGCAGCTTTAGCAAACCAAAACATCTTGTAATAAAAAAATGATCACAACCATTTATTTATTCCTTTGTTCTATTAATGTTTATCAAGTGGCATGATGACAATGTATTCTCGGTCTGTAGGAGAGGAACAGAGAGGTGAATGGGCAGTAAGTATAGCAAGAGCATTAGCATCAGGTGTTGTGGGAGTTCCTAGGAGAGATATTATGGTAGTTAGATTCAGTTGTCAACTTGGCCAGGTGAAGGCACCTAGTTCTGTTGCTGTGGACGTGAGCCAATGGTATGTGAACCTCATCTGTTGCTGATTTACATCTGCAGTCGGCTAGGAGGCGTGCCTGCTGCAATGAATGACATTTGACTTAACTGGCTGGTGCTTAAATGAGAGAGCTCAACATAGCACAGCCCAAGCAGGTCGGCATACCTCATCTCAGCACTCTCAGCTCAGCCCAGGCCTTTGGAGATGCAGAAAGGAATCACCTCCCCGGGAAAGTTGTTGGAACCCAGAGGCCTGGAGAGAAGGCCAGCTGAGTACCCTGAGCCTTCCCATGTAAGAAAGAACCTCAGATGCAAGTTAGCTGCCTTTCCTCTGAAGAACTAACAAAATAAATCCCCTTTTATTGAAAGCCAATCCATCTCTGGTGTGTTGCATTCTGGCAGCTAGCAAACTAGAACAGATATCATCCCTGTTATGAAGGGGCGGGTGGTCGGGAAGGGAACTGTCCCTGACGAGAATGATGAGAAGGTTTTAACTACATAAGGGGCTTGGGATGGGGGGTACGTGTGCCATGCAAAAGGGAAACTTCTAGTTCAAAGACCTGGTCTCTGGAGAGGCCCAGGCTTGTTGGTGAGCAGAGGTGGTGGTGGCAGAAAATGATTTGCAACCTAGAAAAACTGTCAATCAAAATGTGAAGAAAGAATGAAAGTACAGACACTTTTGGATATGTGAGGTCTCAAAACGTTTATTTCCTATCTGTCTCTACCCAGAAAACTAGTGGCAGACCTGCTCTAAGAAAAACAAAGAGTAAATCAAGAGAGTGGACAAGGAGACTCAGAGAGAGCAGAGAATGCTGCAGCACCATGAAGCAGAGAGTCCACCAGCCAGCGACCTTTGGAGATGAAGAAGGAAAACACCTCCCGGGGAGCTTCATGAAACAGGAAGCCAGGAGACCAAGCTAGCAGATGACACCGTATTCGCCATGTGCCTGTCCAGCCGAGAGAGAAGCCCTGACTGTGTTTGCCATGTGCCTTCTCACTTGAGAGAGAAACCCTGAACTTCATCGGCCTTCTTGAACCAAGGTATCTTTCCCTGGATGCCTTTGATTAGACATTTCTATAGACTTGTTTTAATTGGGACATTTTCTCAGCCTTAGAACTGTAAACGAGCAACTTATTAAATTCCCTTTTTGAAAAGCCAAAAAAAGAGAGTGGACAACTTGGGAATAACTGTGTGGAGCTCAGTTTTAAAAGGTAGGCAGGGGCTAGATCAAAAAGAGTTTTATTGGCATAGTAAAGAGTTTGGACACTGTTATACTGACAAAATTACTTAAAGCAATAATAGAATGATATTTTAAAATAGTGATTTTTTTTCTTCAAATTTTTAATGAGAGGCCCTTTTTAGCAAAGCAACATCATGATTGGCATCAACCAGAAATACATAGATTCTTTTATTCACAGTATGCTTTCCTTTGGAAAGGGTTTTTGCTGCTTTTAAAAAGGTTTGGAAGCTATTGTTCTAGAAAAACCTAAAAATGTGTATAACCACTACCCAAGCAGACTTGTGCAATTTAGCAGGGCCCCTGGAAGACTCCAGGGTCAATGGGTCATAAGAATTTTAAGGCCAACAGAAGTGACTATAGAGCTAAGAAAGTTCCTGGAGAAGCACACTGGAGGTTCAAGGGGAGGGTGATGGGCAGCAGGTGATAAGCCCTAGCTACCAAATTTCAGCAGGACTCTTTGCTGGCCATTCTTTCTTCAGCAGCAGATGTGATCCCTGGAAGAACATTTCTACTAGAACAGCTTTGCTGCCTACAGCTGGAGCTGCTGTCCCTAGTGACTCCCAGACTGCCAACAAATAAATTAAAAAAATGCAAACATGGGATGGGAGAAACACACTGCATGGCCAGTCTCCTCTCCTGCTGAACTTTCCCAGAGCTAGAATAAGGCAGGGTGTGTATATGTTTTCGTGTGTGTGTTGTGTGTTTCTGTTCAGTGGGTACAGAAGAAATTTATGTGTATGTCATATTTTAGCAATACATGGGTGAATTCAGAGCAGGGGTCCAGGTGTTCTTTAACTCTGAAGCCAAGGAGAGAACCTTCTATTTATGGATTCAGTGGACTGACCTTTTCTTTCTGAGATTTGCATTGCAAATACAATGATTAAAAATCGGCACTCGAACCAAGCAGTGTGGTATGATGTTTACTGGTTTTGCTGGCAATAAAAAAGGGCGATCCCTAGTTCCCCATCAGCTGGGAGAAATCCTTCCCCACCCTCTCCTGACCAACTTCATTCCCTCCATCTCAACAAGTGAATTTTAAATACTACTCTAAAGTCATTGGCTGGTGACCTGGAAAATTCCTTTTGCTTTGTTATGCTGTTAATGGCCCACCAGTTTAAACCTCTTACCCCCAGAAACTTTTCTCTCAACTAAACTGGGGAAGGAAGGAGCAGAGGTTAAAAAAAGAAAAAAGAAAAAAAGAAAAGAAAAGAAAGGATTGCTGTAAGTGCTTTGGGAATATTTGAAGGTGGCCAGGCCCTGTACGAATGGAAGACAGGAATTTCATGTGTCTTGATCCATCTGTATAGCAGCTAGTACAAGGGCCTATGTAAGTAGGATCTTAATGAATGACTTTAGACGAGGGTGATAATTTTAAAATGCAGAAATTTCTTAACCACGTAGGATTGTGGTGGACACAGAGGTCTTCTGGAAGACCTCTAATTCCAGGGGCCAAGATTTGTGTTTATGTGTGAGATACGTAAGCTGGTAAATGTGTGATAGTTAATGAGCTGCTCAGCTCATTAGCTTTGTTTTTCTCATCCTGTAAGGTATAGTCAATAACTGTCCTGAATCTTATTATTAAAATGCTAACAATTACCATTTACTGCGTACATGCAGAGTGCCACATAGGGTGCTAAGCCCCTTTCCTGTATTATCTCATTTAAGTCTCCCCAAATAAGAGCTGGGAACTATTACTATTCCCATTTTAGAAATGAGAAAACTGAGACTTAGAGCAGTGGAGTTGGGAATCCCACCTGGGTTCTCTCTCTTCTCATCTCATGCTCTCAACCACTATATTGTGCTGTTTATAAATTATAAATATCTAAGGAAACATAAACAAGTGGAAGCCGAGATGGCCAAATAATTCCTCCCTGGAGAATGACTTTTCTCCCTCTGCGAGTCACTCGGGTCATGAATTTGCTGAATTACAGCCTAACTGGAAGATACGATTCTGCATATCATGTTATAAGCAGACACCTACCCCTAGCCGTTTGGCTATCTGGAATAAGGTTCTGACCACAAGCTTTTACTGTTCTCCTTAAGGTCTTGGTCTGTCCGATTCCATTTCTCAGCTTCCAGAACAATATACAGACACAAAGGAGAAGCGGGCTTTTTGAAGACCAATGCTGCTTCCATCATCCATCTCTACCACCTCCACCACCACCATGATTTTCCCTCTCAAATGAGCCATGCCATCTTTTACATCAGTTGAAGTTGGCAGCTCTCTGATCTGTCTTCTCTAACTTGAAGTTTTGAGGGCACTGGCTGGCTACAGCTGACCAGGTAAGAGAAGGCTCTGTAGAATGGCAGGCTGAGGGGAAAGCAGCAGTGAGAGAGTGATGGGACCATTGACAGTGCCTGGAAAAATCTGAAAAGATGGCATGACCAGGTATCTGGATAGGATTCCCAGGGCCCAGAGTGGGCCTTTATGTTTCCCCTCTTTACTATTTATTTTTATTTCTTTACTATTTATTTTTATTACTTATAAATGGAAGTATCTTTATTACAGATTAAAAAAAAATCTTTGCTTTTTAAAAATTAAGTTAATGCATGATTGTTGTTAAGAATTTAGATAATGTGGTGATTAACAGAAAAAGTGAAAGTATACCATTATACAAGACTCCCTCGCATTCCTGTGCACCTGCCTGTTCACTGATATTAACCATTTGGTCCAGATGGATGTGCATTTGTGCATGAGTTTTGTGTTTGTGAGTATACTTGATTGTGTGTGCATGTGTGTGGTGTTTACATAAATATTAGTGAGAGGATGCTATTCTGTTTCTTATATGTCACAGGCATCTTTCTGGTCTATCCATACAGCTCTCTGCCCCCTTTTCATAGCAGGACCCTAATCCACTGTAAGAATGGGCCATCTTCCCTTTTTTCAGTCTCTCCTTTTACAGATCTCTTATTTCCCTAGGGAAGTCATCCCATGCCCTCCTTTGGGTCCTGCCTTAGGGAACTGCACAAATGGGAAGGTGGTCAAAAGGTGAAAAGGGCAGCGGAGGGCCCCATATGGGAGTGTGTGGGCGGTGGGTGAGTGTATTCTATCCTGGCCGTTAAGGTGGGGCACAGGAAGTTCTTTCTCTCCTCCTCACCTTGCCAAATGGTTCTTCTGTCTGGCTAAGGCAAGACTTCATGTTTTATGGGCACATCTTTGAAAACAACCAAGAGGTTCAACGCAGAAACACATAAAAGCCTGTTTTCTGACAGTTACACACTATCATTTGGGATCTATGATCTGGGCCTTGGGGCCTGCAGGATCAACAGAGGTCATCCACGCCAAACCCCTGCCTCCATCCAAGATCCATGAGAAGCCCAGGCTTAAGCACTCACCCCATGCTCTTCTCTTAGTAGCTATTTTATGTGATTAACAAGCCCTTTAGGTAGAAATCTGCTCCTTGTCACTTTCAGTTTAGAAGAGGCAAGGCCTCTTCCCAATTACCATCACTTACTTAGCTCTGTGCATTTCATCAAATTTAATATCCTTTTTGTACCTCAGTTCTCTTCTCTGTAAAATGGGCATAGTAATAGTACCTATCTTATTTGGTAGGGTTTTTTTTTGTAACTTAGATAAAATAAATACATAGCATACTTAGTGCATTACCTGATAGATGCTAAGTGCTCAGTGGCTGTGAACAATTAAAATCCGAATCCAAATAGCTCTTACTGCACTTTAAACCCAGGCCCTAGCTGCACAGTAGACTCACTTGGGGATCTTGTAAAAAATGCCAGTGCCCAGGCCCCATAACCACAGATTCTGATTCCCTTGGTCTGGTGTGGGACCGGGGGTAGTATTTTAAAAAATCTCCCTGGGAAATTCTAATTTGTACCCAGGGCTTAAAACTACTGATTCTAATTAAAATTTTCTCATTTTTCTGATGAGAAAACCATGAGGGCTGAGAGGGGAAGGAACTATCTCTGGTCATACAGCCAGGTCTCTCTTTCCCTGCACACCAACCACCAAGGCTTCTCCTGGTGAGGAAAATCTCACCCCGGGGGGTGCCTAGTCAGGTGTCTTTGGGGTAAGCAGAGGTGCCGCCCCACCTCTGGTCTCTGCTGATACTACAGCTTGGACCCCTCACCCCAGATGTCCCCAGGACTGGTGCCTTTTCACCTACTGAGTCTCAGGCCAGGTGGTAACCTCCTCAGAGAGGTCTCCGTATTGAATAGGACCCTTTTATCATAGCACTTAGCATGTGAAATACTCTTGTTCCTTCGGTCATTCATTCCTTCATTTATTTTCGAGAAGCTAAGCCTCCTAGGGACAGGGACCCTTGTTCTTGCTGTGCCAGAGCCTAGAATGGTGATCAGCACTAAGTACAAAAGTACTCATTAAATGACTGAATGAACGGAATCCCGGGAGGGCAGTTTAGTATTTATTTTTTATTTTTCTGGTCCTAGCCATCTGATTCTCATTACTCCTACAGCTCGGGAAGCCTCTCTCTACTTTGGCGTTTTATAAACCTCCTGTGTGCACGTCGACATTTTAACCATAAATCCACAGAGTTTGGGGGCTGGAAAATTCAAGGAGGGGGCGCTTGGGGAAAGGGGTTAAAAACTAGCCGAGGTCCGAAAGCCGGGCAGTGCTGCCCAGGGGCTGGTGGGGTGGGTGGGGGTGGGGGTGGGAGGAAAGGGAACCGTCGGGCAGGAGCCTCTCCGCCCCCTCGGTGGGAGATGGCCTCGACCTGCGACATCCATGGTGGGGGGGGAGGGGGTGCACCTCCGCCGTCTCCTCCCCCGGGGACGCCGCGGGGGAGGGGCCGCGATTCGGGTCGTGGCCTGGGGTCGGCTCCGGCAGCAGCCCCAGCAAGAGGCGGCGCCCTGGGGGGGGCCTATGATTATTATGACTATTATCATTATGATTATTTTGGAGCCGCGGGGGAGTGGTGGGGGGAGGGGGCCTGTGTGTGTCCCTTTAAGAACCGGAGCGCTGCCCCCGCCTCGCAGGCGCCCGGAGCCTCACAAAAGAACAGGATGTTGTTGATTTGTCACCAAACCACAGAGAGGAAATGATTGTAAATTTCCTTTAAACATCCCCACCGCGCTCCGGCCGCCCCCGCTTCCGCCTCCGCCGCCCCCGCCCGGCCGGGCGCAGCGGGGCCTCGGCGTTCCCGCGGGGCGCCGGCTCCCCGGCAGCCCCCGCGCTCCCCGCCCGCTCCCCGGCAGCCCCCGCGCTCCCCGCCCGCTCCCCCGCAACCCCCGGCCGCCCCGCCAGGCCACAGGCCCGGGCCGGCTCCAGGGCGCCTGCGGGAGGAGCCCCCGGCCCCGCCGCGCCCCCCCGCCCGCGTTCCAGTCGCTTTCTTTTGATTATTTTTTCAACAGCTGCAGCCGAGAGAGGCCCTCGGCACTTGCCGCCCTTTCCTCCTCGGCTCTCCCCTCCTGTGACGAGGGAGAGACGCGCTCGAGCTGCCCCGTGCCGTCGCGGGGAAGCGCCTGTGCCCTTGCCGCCCCGACGCGGCCCGAAGCTCCCTGCACACGCAGTCGTCGCCCCCCCCCCCCCCCAGTGTCGTGGGGGTGCGGGGCGTGCAGGGACGCTGAGGCCCCTAGAGGTTACCCGAGTGGCTGAAAGGGAGCAGGTCCTGGAACCCCCTGGCGGGATCCTATACCCCCCCACCCGGGTCCTCCCAGAGCTTCTGTGGTAACCAGCGTGCCATCCTGCCGCCGAACATTCTAGAAATCAGCCCGCAAAGGCAGCAGTTCACAGTCCGAAGCAACAAATACCTCAGTCCGGGTTATTACATGGGGAGTTTTCGGCCCCACTTTTCAGCCCTTTTAGGGGCTGCTGGGCCCGCTGTTCCACCTGTGCCTCTCCACACCCTCACTCCTCCCTTGCCAACTCTCCTCCTGCCGTTTTTGCTTAGTAAGTTTTCTGGAAGCGTTTCTTGGAGTTAATGTGTGCTTCCAACCTGCGGCCCGTGGGGGAGTGGTGGGGTCTCGTCTGTGGTCTAGGGAGGGGCCTCCCTTACTGTACAGAGTGTTCTTTTGGAGCAGTTATTGCTTTTCTGGCGTTGGCTGCAGTGGGTTTCTTGGTCTGAATATTAAAAGCAACAGCTTGTGTCCCAGGCACTGTGCTGAGTCCCATTCTCTCCTTTAATCCTTACAGTAGTTCTCCGAGGTAGATATTGCTTTTCCCTGCATACAGATGTGGAAACTGAGGCTCAGAGAGACTGAGGAGTTGGACTGGCTTTCGCAGAGTAGAAGGTGAAGCCACAGGACTCTTTTAGTTACCTCGTTGTCTTTAATAGTTTAAATCCGATTATTCTTTTGAGGGCAGGTAGTGAAGGGAGCACAGGATATTTTGTTAGGTCTTTTGTCACCTCAACTTCCAGGGAGCTCTGGGCCAGACCTACTTTTGGGGAATAGAGAACTTGAGTGGCTGACTCTTTCAGGCTGGAATCTTCCCTTTCCAGCCTTACGTGGTCTGCGTATCTCTCCTGGTGTGGCTTGGAGAGAGAGGCAGCCTCTTGTGAAGTGTGAACTCTTGTCCACTTGACTCAAATGGGAAAATGGGGTCTTTTAAAAATTTATCTGGTGCTGGATTTCTAAGGCTGAATGGCCACCTTCATTGGTTAGACGCTTGATCCCCAGTTCTGGGGGCCAGTGGTAAGAGCAGATCAGGTGAATGGGTGGAGGTGGATGTGTTTGTCTCTGGTGTCATAACTTAATGCTCTTGTGTGCCTGCTGTGTGCAGGCGAGTGCACGGTTTTGTGCATATATTTTCTCATTTGATCCAAAGAGAGCATTAGAGATTAAAAAGTTGGTATCCAGAGGGGTTGTGCAGCTAGGAATGGTGGAGCTGGGGTTGTATCTCTGCCTTTAGAGTCCCCTGCGTCTGTGCGAGAGGAAGTCACCGAGGCGGCCTAGTAACGGGACTGCAGTGCTTGCCTTCAGCACAGAAAGCTAAGAGGATCCTCTTGATGCTGGTGGATTTTAAGAAAGAAATTCAATGGCCTTTGGCTCCTTTGTGCTGCAGCTGTCTGCAGTTCCTCAACTCTTGAGTGCAATTGTTGATGGATTTCCAGCGCGGGCTGCAAAATCTCCACCTGTCCTTTTTGTTTTCATAGAATACTAGTCACTGGGCACCCGGGTCCCAGGCAGTCAGGAGGGACTTCCCCAGGATGAGGCCCACAAAGTACCAACTTGCCAAGTTGTTGGTCTTGCGTCAGAGCCAGACACCAGGAGCCGGGGCCTCCAGCCTCTGCCATGACTTGTTTCTGGGGAAGCAGGAACCAGAGGGCAGGCCACCTGACATCTCCAGGCCTCAGTTTCCTGGCCTGTGAAGAACTTTGCGATGCATGGACTTCGTCAGTCCTTTCACTCCTTTTGAAAAGAAAAATAGCTTCCGTTTGTTCATTCAGCTAGTACTTGTTAAACCTCTACCACTTTATGCCAGGCGCTGTTATGGGTGTTGACATACAATAGGCAACAAAACAAAAGCTCTGCCTTTTTGGAATTTACCTATTAGCAGAAAGATACAAAAATAATTGAACAAATATATATAGTAGTGCTAGATGTTATGGACAAAAATGGGTCTGTGTATGTATGGGAGGAGGAGGATACTAATAGAGTGGCAAGGGAAGCTCACTGATAAGATGGCATTAAGGAAGGAAGGGAAGCTGTAAGCCAGGTGGCTTTCTGGAAGAAGAGTGCTTTAGACAGTTGGAATGACAAAGCTAAGGCCCCTGAGACGTGAGTGTGTTACATAGCACTTACTATGTGTCATGCCTGGTGCTAAGTGCTTTATAGTCTTATATATTTAATCCTATTCTCGCTGTATGTTATTTGAAAAAGGTGAGGCTCAGAGAGGTTATGTGATTTACTCAAGCCACATAGCTAGTAGGGAGTGGAGGTGGAATTCAATTATCAGTATTAACCATGATTCCGCTTTTTCTCTGGGACATTCCTTTTGGAGCTAATATCTAATTCATGACCTGGTTCTTTTGATTTCTTGAGGATTAGGATCAACTGTGGCCCAGGTGACTCCTGCCCCGAGTTGCATGATTTAAAGGGAAGAGCTCTTAACCTAAAGTTCCTTTTTGTGAGTAGGGAGAGGAATAGATTTGTTGCTGGGAAACCCCATGTTGTGGCAGAAAGAGTAAAACACCTTCAGATTAGTATAAATGAGAGAAATGGGAGAAAGAAATGGGACAAAGGGGTAGCCTGATCTCTCTGTGTCCCTCCTCATTCTTTTAATTTCCCCACAATAGGCTCAACACAGCATGCTATATTATACAGTGATAATTAAAGCACTTGGATTAGTGAACTGAGATTTATGGGGCAAACAGGAGCCAGGGGAAAAAAGGACAGTCATCTCTTTTATTTGCAGGCAGATACCCAAATTGCTACTTGCTTGCTTTTTCTTCCTGACACTATCACCTACTCTGCTTAATTAGATCCTTTTTTTTTTTTTCCATATCAGTTCCATCTGCCGGCTCAGTCTGCTGCTCAGTAGAGAGTTTGTGAAGCCACACACAGAACCCTTTCCCACGGCCAGGGAAGATGTAGTCACAAACACAGCAGGCGCCGAGAGGAAGTGGACACCTTTGCATCAGGCTGTCGGGCCTCTGTTTCCATCAGCATCGTGAAGAGGGATCTGGAAGGAGCTGAACTCAGGGTCATGGTGAGGAAGTTTTCCACGTTTTCCAGCCCTCTTAAGACAGTTTTCTACCAAGGGGCTTGTTTGTGGTGGCAAGTAGAGAGGCAAGTGAATTCCCCAAACAGCAGACCACCCCCCAGAACACATCCCAAAGCCGAGTAGAATGGATCATGTTCTGTCCCCAAAATTTGTTGAGTATTTTACTATGTTGAAAGCCTCATTCTGGACCCAGGGACAGGAGTGGGGGGTATTGGTGAATGGTAGGGGAGGACTCAGGTAAAACAAAGGTTATCAAAATTTACAACCTAGTAGAAGGAACAGTTGAGAATAGCTGATGAGAATTTTTGGCTAAGTTCATCTATTCAATAAATGCTTATTGAGCACACCTACTATGTGTCAGGCATTGTTCTAGGCCCAGGGGACAGGGGAGGGGAGAATAATAGTGGCAAAGACCAATAAGTACCTGCCCACATGAACTCACATTTGCCTTGGGGTGTGGTTTGGTGAGGCACAACAGTAAATTCTTTACTAAATTAAAAAAGGGATAAAAACTATGAGGAAAAATTAAGTGGGAAAGGTAGCTAGAGAGGTTGGGGCTTGTAATTTTAAAATGAAGTGAGTGACGCTGTATATTTGGTGGAGACTCTAACACAACTTTGAAATGGGCTTTGCCACTTGCTAGCTCTGTGACCTTCCGCTGTAGTCACCCAGTCTGAGCCTTATTTCCCTCATCTGTGAATTGGGGTTTGTAATGGACACTCATGAGGGGATTAGATGAGAAAAAAAAAAGACGTGAATATAAAGTGCATAGCTAAATCGGGGCTCAGTGAATGTTAGTTGTTATTAGCATTTAGAGCTTTTATAGGGGTGAGGGGGCTCACTGAAGAAGTGATTGATTACAGTTGGAAAAGGATTATTATGCATGTCACCTTTCCTTTTACCAGTCATCACAGTTGGACTGTACACCCAGAGGGCAAGACTGCAGGTACTCTTTTGCAGCCATAATTAAGGTGGGGGGGATTTAGATCATGGTTTGGGATGAGAGGATTGTTAGTGTTTTACATTCTGTTTTAAAAATTGTTCTCAAGATGCTTTGTGTTCAGCAGGATAGTCCATGATGAGCCCAGTGGGGAGGCCAGGGCACTGCTCACTTGACAAATGGGAAAACAGGCACAGGATGTGAGTGCCAGGCCAAGGTCACCTCCAGTCCCCAGAGGAGATCTCCTACTGGCCCAGCAGGCGATGAGTCATCCTGGAGTCTTGCTCCCGGGGTGAAATCACAAAGGAAGGAAGGCTTGGATTTATTGCAGGCAGCCCAGGGAAGTTTCCTGTTCTTGAGAAATCTCAGAAGTAGTAATTCCTCCACCTGAGGGGCCTCTGTCTTCCGAGGCCAGCCTCCTGCATAGCCCCCAAATGCCCAGAAATTCGATACGGGCCTGGTTCGGGATTAGGAGAATAATATTACAAAACCTTTGGCTAGATTCAGAGGAGAAGCAGTAAACAGAAGAGAAAGAAAGGAGAAGAAAAGAGGGAAAGAGTAGTGGTTAAAAGCTTGGGCTTTGGGGTCAGACAGACCTCAGTTTACTCGTTCTGACACTTAGCTTGGGCAAGCCTCTGAGCCTGTCTTCTTACTTGAAGAAGGGGCTAATAGTACCTAAGGTAGGAGTTTGTTGGGAGGGAGGAGATAAGTGGTTAGCACACTGCCTGGCATGTAGGAAACATTTAATAATGTTGGTTGTAATTATCAGAGAGCATTTAGGCTGTGCTGGTTGGAGCCTCCAGGGCGAGAGGGTCCCCTCATTACTGTGTCCCTTCAGATGCTGGGCCATTTAGGTGAAGCTCTTTCTACCTGAGCCTATAGAATCAGCCACACAGTCCATGAGATCTTGGCTCTGCAGGAGTTGATGCTGGGACCAGCAGAGCAAGACGGGGCGAACATTGATATCTTCCCATCCTCAGTCACCCCCCTTGGCATCATGGTTCAGCAGGCATGGAGGGCCTGGGAAGGTGCCTCCTCAGCTCCCCCTCTCCACCTCACCTTAACCTTTGCTTCTCTGGGCAAGATCCATTTTGCCTCCTGTCTCTGTTGACTCCCTATGATGAAAATAATTGAGCCCGTTTCCAGTGATAACTGTCTAGGAGCAAATCAAGTTCACACCTCCAGTCGTCTGCCTCTGACTGAACACATCCCCTCTGCTGCAAACCTTCCTCCTGGAGCCTGGCTCATACACCCGGGCAGTGAGAACCCACACGCTAGATGTAAAATGCACAATCAGGTAACATTCAAGATTTGCTGGAGGGGTTCTGAGACTAAGGTACAAAAGCTCCGAGGAGCGCCTCTAAGCATTTATTCAAAACATTAGTTATTGTGGTTTTGAATTTCGATTCTGCCCTTCACAATCCAGTCTTATTTCCTTGCCGCTATCCGCCCCTCTTTTATGTGGAAGCTTTCATTAAGAAAATAGATAACAGGCAGGGCTGAAGGTATGGTGGGGAAGCCATGAGGGTTCCATATTTTTCCTATTTCTGCATAAATTGCCCCATACTTACATAAAGGAACAGTACCTCCCAGCAGGAGTGAGAAGTGCAGAACTGTCGATTAAAAGAAACCTAACTAAGTGTATTATCCTAGCCCAAAGCCCTCATTTCTCTTTGTATATTTTGTTAAGATATTGTAACAATCTTAGTTAAAATTGCCCACAATCTTCCTAATCTCTAAACCTACCCTGCCCATTTTCCTGGGAACCATTCTCATTATGATAATGTGAACTCTCTTACCACGAGCTGGACCTGTGCTAAAACCTTTACATTTATTTTACTGAATCCTTGCAACAACTCTGGAAGGAAGGAATCATATATCTTTATTATTATTTAAAAAATATTTTTACTGAGAAATATCCACACCCATATAGTTCAACCATATTATATAATCAATGGCTTGCAATATCGTCACATAGTTGTATATTCTTTACCATGGTCATTTTTAGAACATTTGCCTCATTCCAGAAAAAGAAAGAAAAAGAAAAAAAAAAAAAGAACTCATACATCCCATAACCCTTCCCTTTCCCCCTCATTGACCCATAGTATTTCATTTTTTTTTACCCTTTATCTCCCCCTGTTATTTATTTATTTTTTTATCCTTTTTGTTTTTACTTATCTGTCTATATCCTGGTTAAAAGGAGCATCAGATACAAGGTTGTCACAATCACATAGTCACATTGTGAAAGCTATATCATTATACAGTCCTTTTCAAGAATCAAGGCTACTGAAACACAGCTCAGCATTTTCAGGTACTTCCCTCCAGCCACTCCAATATGCCATAAACTAAAAAGGGATATATATGTAGTGCATAAGAATCATCTCCAGGATAACCTCTTGACTCTATTTGAAATCTTTCAGCCACTGAGACTTTATTTTGACTCATTTGTCTTGTCCCTTTTTTGATCAAGAAGGCTTTCTCAATTCCATGACGCCACATCCTGGCTCATTTCTGGGAGTCATGTCCCACAATGCCAGGGAGATTTACACTCCTAAATCCCCACTATTTTGATGAAGAAACTGAGGCTGTGAGAAGTAATGTGGTCGTAGTTGACAGAATCAGAATTCAAATCCAGATCTGATTGCATCCAAAGTCCAGGAACTTTGTGATAGTTGTGATTTTGTCATGTGTCTATCACATATATGACTTTTTTTCCTTTCACTCTCACAATCCATTTTAGTAAATGTTCTTCATGAAGCTCATGATATTGATCCACACAAATTCCTTCACCCTCCACCAGGTGCATTCGTTTCTTGGTTTTCCAGTTCTCCCACTGGAAGTAACTTCTTGGTGAAGTTTTCTACCAGAAATAGTAGAGGTGATCCTGCGTAATTTTGTTCTAGCATGAATTTTCTCTTTGGGATTGGCCCTGAGGCCACCTATACTCTAACACACTGGCTACAAATTCCAGGATTCCCACCACCTCCTGCCGAACCTGGGATTCTCTTGGGTTCGGTAATTTGCTCCAATGACTCACAGAACTCACTGAATGGGCTGTACTCTGATTATAGTAAAGGTATTTCATTCTAAAATACAGAAAAAACCCAGAGAGATATGTAGGGTGAGGTTTGGGTGGGTTTCAATGCAAGCTTTTCTGTGCTCTCCATGTGGAGGCAGAACGAATTCCTCCTCCTCACAGAACAGTGTATCTTGGCAATCATGGAAACCCACCCAAGTAGCAAGTGTCTAGATTTTATTTGGGGTTTCATTATGTAACCATGCTTGATGATATCCTTGCCCATGTGGACGAACCCATTCTCCATCCTCTCTTTTTTCCCAAGAAGTCAGGGAGGTCTTGTCTCAAAGTCCCAACCCACCAATCCCATGGTATTTCATTATAACGTGGCTTTCCCATGCCATAAGAATACTGGTGGGGGGGGGCTCTTCCCTGTCATATCCTTAGCATGTGAATTATCAGGCGCGGTCTGTGGCCCAGAATAAATGATAGCAGGCACTCCTATAAAGGGAAATCTCAAGGATATAGTACAACCTTGGACACAGAGCAGCCAAGTTCTTTATAATACTGCAAGTGTTAATTTCTCAATGCTTTAAAACCCAGGGGAATGCTTAAGAAGAGCTACAGTATCTCTAATTGAAAACACAGTAAGGTGACGTGGTACCCTTACCTGTCTGCTCTTCAGAAGCCACCCTCTCCACCGCCTACTCAGCACATCTTTTCATAATCTTGGGGAGAGGTGTAATTGTATATACTCTTGCCTCAAGGCTGGTGAAGAAGTAATTCCTGGTCTTGAAAAGATAAGTGGTTGTAGAGATACCCCAAGTAACGGTGCCTTCCAGCTGGGCTTGTCAAAATAAACTTCAGTAGGCCAATAAGATGGGAGCAACTAGCCTTGGCCAGTCCCTGACAAAGAAACCCAAATAATAACATTGAAACTTAAAAGTTGCTTTTCCTTAAACACCTGCATTATCTTTCCCTTAAATGACAGCCTTAATATGAAATGTCAATTCACGCCAGCCAGTCAAATATAGATACCATAAGAAAGGGCTTTCTACTGGAAACAGCCCCCAAAAGGCAATGCAGTTTAGATATCCAATCTGAACATTTCTTCATTTGGCTTCGAATTTGCCCCATAGAAGCTTCCCCTTTCCATTCCCTGGGCAGAACTCCTCAACAGTTTTGTTTTGGCACTGATTCAAGGATTGTTTGTTGCCTGAGTTTTAACACATTTTAATTACCTCGGTTTTCTTTTTATACGATGAATTCCTGCTTCCAGCCAGCAGAAGTGCTTTAGGCCAGCAAGATGCATAAAGCAGAAGTGGCCATGACCTCCCATTTTAAGATGGCCTTAAAATTAACACCAGTGACCCAAAATGGGATGGTCGAGGAGATAACAGCCTCCATCCCTATAAGCCTTGTAGCCTCTCCAAGGAGACAAGATTCTCCCACAATCACAGCTAAAGAAATCACCTCTCCTCATCAGGATAGAAACATAATTACCCTGGATTGGGAAGCACAAAAGAATTACCAGAGAGACTTCTCCCAAGTGCAACATCCAGGCCAACAGATGAGTCCTGTGAAGAAGAGAAAAAGCAGCTCCTTAGTCTTGCCTTCCTCTAGTCTTGTCTCAAGATTGCCTACTGCCTATTGCCTATTGTCTTTTCAAGAGTCCTCTCCTTCCTCAGGCCTTCTCACCATTGGATTTCTGGGGTCCTGGGGATAAGTATATCTTATGTACTAAGAAAATGTCTCAATCAAACTACACATCCACCCATCTGTGGTATTTCCAAAGAGCTTCTATTGAAATCCCATCCTTTGCTGAAAAGATACCCTAACTAGGGACTTTCTTCAGAGACTGCGGAAGGTAGTCGTTGCCTCTGGATGCAGTTGAAACCATACAGCCTCAGAAAAGAAGGTGTGAGACTTGCGTAGGTCACAGAAAGAAGTGCCATTGTAGAGAGTAGGGAGCAGTGGGACTAAGCGCTCGCACATACCACCCCCTCGGTGTCAGGCCCTGGAATGTATTTCCCCTTCTCTTTATGCCAAATGAGCCTAAATGCTGCTACCTAATAACAGCGTGGGACAGAAATCCCGTAATGAGCTGAGATTCAGCATCAAGGGATTGAGAAAAACTCTAGAATGATCTGAGACCCAGCATCAAGGGATTGAGAAAACCTTCTTGACCAAAAGGGGGAAGGGTGAAATGAGACAAAGTGGCTGAGAGATTCCAAACAGAGTGAAGAGGTTATCCTGGAGGTTCTTCTTATGCATTAAGTAGATGTCACCTTGTTATCCAAGATGTAATGGAGAGGCTGGCGGGAACTGCCTGAAAATGTAGAGCTGTGTTTCAGTAGCCATGTTTCTTGATGATGATTGTATAATGATATAGCTTTCACAATGTGACTGTGTGATTGTGAAAACCTTGTGTCTGATGCTCCTTTTATCTACCTTGTCAACAGATGAGAGGAACATATGGAATAAAAATAAATAATAGGGGGAACAAATGTTAAAATAGATTTAGTTTGAAATGCTAGTGATTAATGAAAGGGATCAGTAAGGGGTATGCCATGTAAAATTTTTTTTTTCTGTTTGTTATATTTTTCTGTTGTCTTTTAATTTCTTTTTCTGAATTGATGCTAATGTTCTGAGAAATGATCGTGATGATGAATATGCAACTATATGATGATATTGTGGATTGCTGAGTGTATGTGTTGGGAATGTTTGTGTTTCTTGTAATTTTTTTTAATTAATAAAAAATTAAAAAAAAAAAAAAAAAGACAGACTTTCCAGGGTGGAAATGGTCTCCTTGATGGGTTATGAGGAGTGTATAAAATGTAATAAAAGAAGTTTCATTGGAAAGTGTTCTCAGTGCTGCAATATTCTGTTGTACCTGCCACTGATGCTTAATGGATTGAGGGACTGTGATTTAGGGAGGATTTGGATGTTCTCAGACTCTTTGGATCCACAGGTAAGTAACCTAGTTCTACCCTCCAGCTTTAGACTGAATTCCTTCAGACTGTTACTAGAAGCGGGAGATTTCATACTGTCTCTGGTCATTGCTAAGTCCCCAGTGATCCCCATACTCAGCCTCTTCTCATAAGCCCTGGCTTACTTCTGGGGGGCCTTCTGTGGGCATCTTATCGTCATCTCTGTCTATATCGTCATCTAATAATCTGTTGATGGAAATTAGTTCTTTACTTTAAAGTCCTCTGAATCATTAAGGAATTTTCTATAATTGATTCTGGAGATAGCACTTTTGTGAAGAGTGCTTGTTTTCTCCTTCTCTAAAGAGGCAAGAGATGAGGGTTTACGTATTCCTCAGCACACTCAAGGTTATTCCTGGGTGTTTCCTGTGAGAGGAATAAGGCTTGGCTTCTTGAGGATATAAATCTATGCATTTGTGGCCACATTATAATGCATGTATCATTCAGTGTCAGAGCGATTATGCGTCAGGCATTGCTACAGATATCTGCAATAAATGACAGAGACCTGGCTCACCATTTACTGGTGATTAACTTCAGCAAGTCAAGTAGCTCCTCTTTATTTCAAGATCTTCATTGGTAAAAGTGAAGGTAATGGCATTCACCTATCAGGACCTTTGGAGTAGTAACTGAGGTCGGTTTGTAGAGAACTTGGTCTATCCCTGGCAAGTGCTGTTCTCTCCATCATGGATCAGAATCATCATAACAGCATCTCTGGGGGTTGGGTGATGCTAAATGCATCCTCATATGCCTGTCTTGGACGTAAAGACATCCATCTAATGGTTGACAGGAGGTAGCTCCTCATGCTTCCCCATTTCTCTGTACTGCCTGATGGCTAAAATCTAACCCAGAACCTACAGAGGGTAGCGGCTGAAGTTTATTCCTCACAGGAACCCAGCATCCATGTGTCAGAGTCCACCTGCCTGTACCTGCCTGTAAGAGGCAGGCGCTCTCCAGTTAGCTGCTTATTCTTGGTCACATTTTCTGTCTCTTCCCCGGGACATATTAAGAAATGGATTTGAGATTTGAAGAGTTTAGTATTCCTATAGGCTGGACAGGCCAAGGAATAGATGCTGCAAGGGCCCTGTTTATACTAACAGGATATTCATCTTGGTATTGCCAGTGCTTATATTGAATATAGACATCTTTGAACTGGGTGTCCATTGACTGTCATTTACTGTGGAAAATTGTCTTGTTTTGTTTTCTTGATTTTTTCCCTTTAGTGGGCTCCACTTTGCTTTTCCACAGAGCAGGGTTACAAAACCCCAAATCGTGGGAGGATCAAACTCAATGTGCTGTATTTCTACTTGCCGAGAATTTGCATGTCAGTCATTGGGAAGGACAAGAGAATGTCCAGTGGGAATAAAAATAAGTGTTTCAAATTTTCAATGGTTCAAGCTTACCTCTGTGTTTTATAAAAATTATGTGAAGGGCAGGGCCACGACAATGATTTCTTAAATATGACACCAAAAGCATGAAAGCAAAAGAAAATACAGAAAATTTGAACTTTATCAAAGTTAAAAACTTTTGTGCTTCAAAGGACACTATCAAGAAAGCAAAAAGACAGCCCACAGAATGAGAGAAAATAGTTGTTAATCATACATCTGATATGAGTCTAGTATCAACAATATGTAAAGAACTCTTACAATCCAGTAACAAAAATTTGAACAGTCCAAGTTAAAAATGGGCAAAAGGCCTGAATAGACATTTCTCCAGAGAAGATATATGGTCAATAAGCACATGGAAGGATGCTCAATATCATTAGCCATTAGGGAAATACAAATCAAAACCACAATGAGATACCACTTCACATCTACAAGGATGACTATAATTAAGCAAACAACTAGAAAATCACAAGTGTTGGCAAGGATATGGAGAAATTGGAACCCTCATACATTACTTGCAATAATGTAAAATGGTGCAGTCCCTGTGGAAAACAGTTTGAGCAGTTCCTTAAAATGTTAAACATAGAGTTGCCATATGACCCAGAAATTCTTCTCCTAGGTATATACTCAAGGAAATTGAAAACATATTTTCACACAATAACTTGTGTGTGAATGTAAACAGCAACATCATTCATAATAGCCAAAAAGTAAA
The DNA here is from genome assembly GCF_023851605.1 of Tamandua tetradactyla. Taxonomy (NCBI): domain Eukaryota; kingdom Metazoa; phylum Chordata; class Mammalia; order Pilosa; family Myrmecophagidae; genus Tamandua; species Tamandua tetradactyla. Next base: position 22,487,977 of record NC_135346.1, read on the forward strand.
AACAAACCAAGTGTCCATCATCTGATAAGTGGATAAATAAAATGGGAGTAGTTTCATACAATGGAATATCATTCAGCCATAAAAGGGAATGAAGTTCTGATATGTGCTTCAACATGAATGAGCTTTGAAAGCATTATGCTAAGTGAAATAAGCCAGACACAAAAAATCACATATTGTATGATTTCATTTATATGAAATGTCCAGAATAGTTAATTCCATAGAAACAGAAAGTAGATTCATGTTTGACAGGGCCTGGGGGAAGAGTTATTGCTAATTGGTATGGGTTTCCTTTCTGAATGATGAAAATGTTCTGGAATTAGTTAGTGGTGAGGGTCACACACCCTTGTGACTATACTAACATCAACTGAATTGTACACTTTAAAATGGTTGGAATGGTGAGTTTTATCTCTTGTGAATTTTATTTCACCTAAAAAAAAAAAGATTCCATCATTTGCGTAACCATTTTGGGCATTTGTGCTGTTTTCCTTTTTCCAATGTTCTGATGTCCATGGTGCTTATAGTTTTTCTTTTCCTATCTCCCTCTCCCCATCCTACATGTCAGGTAACTTGTTACACTGTTTCTGACTCCCTTCCAGAGAGATGCCTAAATACAGATGAGAAGGCAAAGTGACCCAGTGGTTCCAAGTACAGGCTTTGCAGTTAGACAAAACTTGGTGTGAATATCAGCTCTGCTACCTCCTATAAATATGATCTTGGGTAAGTTACTTAACCTCACTTTTTCCTTTTTTTTTTTTTTTTTTTTTGATGCATGGTCCAGTAATTGAACCTGGGTCTCCTACATGGAAGGCAAGCATTCAACCACTGAACCGCCCATGCACCCTATTACTTTTTCAAATGGAAGTAATAATGCCTGTCTCACAGGGTATGTTATGAGAATTCTGAGCTGAGACGTGAAAGTGACTGGAACGGGCATATTTAGCACACATTAGGCCCTAGATACTTAGCACTTGAGATCTGTGATTGCTGGACTTGATCTGCAGATGAGTTTAATTTGGCCTGCATGGTGTTAATTTTTAAAAAAATTAATTGCTAACATTTTTAAATAGGGCATTTTACTTAAAAATGCATGCCTCTGTACTCTCTGAAAACTTTGGAATATCTGGTAGCATTAGACCTATGTTTCCACATGGTTGGACAGGCTGGAGCTGAGTAGTAGTTGCCCTCTTTAGATAGTGCCATGAGCCCCATTCTGTCTTAGTCTGGGTTTCCCAGGAGCAGACTGAAACAGCAAGTCCTGGTCAAGGAATGGGAGAAGCAGGGCAGGAAAGGGGAAGGTGCTGGCAAGGGCACAACCTTGGGCAAAGTCTCTTGAAGGGTGCTTCACCCTGACTCCGCAGGGAGCTCTGGAGGGTAATGACTTCAGAGTCACCCCAACCTGAGGCAAGGTCATTGACTAAGGGCCGCTATGGGGTGGTGGTAATAGTGGGACATAGCATAGGAGGGTTGAAGTTTGGGCTGTTGGAAGCAGAAGCACACTGAAGCTTAGAGGAGCTCATAGAAATGGCAGAAGGGATCTGGTGTGGTACCACTGTGTCTGTGGCACCTTGTCCACTCATGTTTACTTTAGGTAATTGAGTTTGCAACCCTTACAGCACTTGGTCCTTATTTCAGCTGTGTAAATTGGTGTGCTACTAGGTTGGAGCTACAGCAGCTCTCTGGGTGAGGGTGGTAGGGAAGAAACAGCTGGTTATAGAAACAACCCTCTTGAGATAGACAGGAGAGATGCTTTTATTCCCATTTTATAGGTAAGGAAACTGAGGCTCAGGGAGATCAAGAGACTTGCCAAGGTTGCACAATTCTGAAGTGGCAAGGTGAAGAATGAAATGCTGGCATTCTGACTCCTGGGGCCTTTCTTTTCCGCCAATCTAATGTCTGTTTCTCTCCCTCTGGTTCATCTCATAGAGACCACTTTTATCCCTGGTACAGGATGATACTCCCTAAGTAAATCTATCTGTAGAATTGCAAATTAAATACAGATGTCAAGCAAGGTTTCCTCCAACAGACAGCTCTTTCTAAAGAAAGGCAGAGTAGTTTACAGAGGAAACCAGAACTTGTTTCCTGAAAACTTCCCAGATAGATGGTGGGTTCCTTGTGTTCTTGGCTTCAGGACCAAGATGGCAGCTGAAGTTTGCCCTTTAAATCTTAAAGTTGAGACCATGCAACCTCTTTGCTTGGAGGAGTGTAGGGCTATTATAACACATTTTTGGAATCCATAGCAGTGATCATTGTGCATTTTTATTTCACCATAGAAAGAGCTGAATCCCTTAAAAATGTGTTTGCAAGAGCATCATGTTCTTAGCATGAGTTTTAAAAGAAAAAAAATCATTGTCTATATCAGCTCTGCAGTTTATCAAAATAAATGAAGATTAGGATTCTTTTATGTGAATAGACCATTATTTTGGGGAGGGAGTTCTTAAAAATTCATGTTTCTTTGCTAATGGGATCATTTCCACATTCACAATAGGAAAAAATGAGGCTCATAAAACCTTTCCTGAAAGTACAAGTAAAAGGGACAGGTCCCTGAAAATACAAATTTATGGCATTTTCTTTGCTTAGTGGGAAAGTTCTTCATGCTTTTGAATAGTCTGTCATGGACCTGGTCTATTGTTACATTAGTTTTAACATCTTCTTTTAATTTATTCCTTTTCTAGCCTCTATTTTTCACTCTCTGAGCAGTACTAGCCTGTTTTGCATTCATGGTGCCCCTGAATCCTTGTAACCACCTGGGAAAGAAGCAGGGCTGCTGTGCTGCGCCTTCCCACACGCTACCAGTGTCCGCCGTGGGCGTCTGCAACGGGGCCACCCTGGAAATGCTGTTGTTTTTACACCAATAGTAGTAACCAAACTCTGAATGCAAGTTAGTGGTGGGGGCGGGGTTTGAATCCAGGTCTGGGTGACCCCGTAAGAGATGTTGTTTTGCACAACCCAATCCTGCCTTAAATTGGCACACAGTGCTGAATCCTTCTTTGGAGTAAGGAAGGCACCTAAAGTTAGGAAGGCACCCTGAAGGAAATGCCACGATGAATTTTACTGGGTCCTCTCCTCAAAGGACTTGCAGTCTAGGGTGGGGGTGGAAGGTCATACTTTATTGTACAGAGGAAACTGTGAGTCAAAGGAGGTCAGATAACTTGCTCAAGGTCACACAGCTATGATGTGACAGGACTTTTATGAGGCAGCTATTGTGGGAAGCCCTCAGCATCCCAAGACACTTATGGAGCCCATCTCGCTCCTGCCACCTGGGAGCTTTTATTTGTTTTTTAATTGTAGTTACATCTGTATCTGTACCATGTAGAAGTTTCTATTTTAACCGTTTTTCAAGTGTACAATTCAGTGGTATTGTTACATTTACAATGCAGTTTTACCATCAGCACTACCCATTACAAAACTTTTAAATCACCCCAAACAGAAACTCTACTTTTTATATAGTAACTCCCCCTTTCTCCTTCCTCTAGCACCTAGTAACCTCTAGTCTACTTCCTGTGTCTGTGAATTTTGCTTATTCTAGATATTTCATATAAGTGGAATCTTATACTATGTGGTTTCTGAGGACCGGCTGCTTTCACTCTGCCTAATATTTTCAAGGTTCATCCATGTCATTGCATGTATTGGAACGTGTAGGGATATATCGGTTTGTTTATCCATTCATCCGCTGGTGGGCATTTGGGTTGTTTCCACCTTTTGGCTGTTATGACTAATGACCACTGATGTCCACCTGGGAGCCTTTAATCCAAGACCGGTGAAGATCCCATTGCCCTTGGAGGCCACGCAGAGGCTGAGGTGCCGAGTGTTTGAAAGGTGGGTGCAGAGTGCTGCTGAATTGGACAGACCAATCGTGTTTGGAGAGTCAAAAAACAGATTTATCCTTAAAACCTGCCTCTAGGGTCCCAGGTCTAACATTATATGCAGTTGAACTCGTAGGCTAACCTACCTCTCTCTCCCCAGATAGACTCAGACCTCTCTATCCCCAAAGATTCTCCAGTAAGGCAGAGGCCATGGAGCACCCATGTGGAGCTGTACTGGGTAGAAATATTTGGGTGGTCTAGTGAGGCTGGTCTGCATTTGGGCCTTTGAATCAGCCGGCCTGGTTGTTATTCTGGGCCTCTCTGCCCTAGGGAATGTTATTGTTATTTAACCTCTCTGTGCCTCTGTTTCCACATTTGTAAAATGGGGTGATAAATAGTACTTACCTCTAGAGCCGAGGGGAGTATTGGAGGTCTTAGTGTAATGGAAGCCCCCAGCACTGGTAAGTACTATGGGCTATTGTAAAACAAACCCCAAATCCAGTGGAAGGAATTTCAGACTTCAGGTCTCACCTCTTTAATTTTTAGTTAATAGATTTAATTCAATTGGCTATAACAATAACTAATAGCAAGAGCTAACATTTTTTGATCACTAACCATGTGCTCTGTGCCAAGTATATAAATTAACTTGTTTAAAAATTTGAAGGTACAAGTGGGGTGTATCACCCTCCCATCCCCAGTTGCCCTTCACAGAGGCAGCCACTGTCACCATCTTTCTGTGGTTCTTTTCAGATAGCGTATGTGTACGTACAAATATTTAGATTTCTTCTTATCCCTTCTACTATAAATATGAGGAGATGGGCTCAGGAAGGCTATGCTGAGAATCATAATAATATTTTCTATTTATTGAATTATTTCTGTGTGTTGGACATCGCTGAGGGTGCTACATGGTTTTTAATCCTTGTTACAACCCTGAAGAATGAGCTTTCTTGTGTAGGATTCCCCAAGCCTTAGTTTACCACAGTGTGTTGAATGAGGATTAAATGAGATAATCCACAAAAAGGAACTCATCAGAGTTCCTGACACATCAGAACTGCAGGGGAGGGTCACAGTTTTATGACAGCCTAAACTTACACAATTTGAGGCCCATCTTTAAGATAAATAATTCACAATTATGATACAATGATAAGAATGCACGTGAATCTTTATTAGAATGAGAAAAGAACTGCAGTCATTTGCACAGTTTAAAAGCAAACAATTATTCCGAACGTGATAAAATCCAGAATAACAAAGTACATTTATTAATTCAAGTGCCTGACCCCAGTATAGTATTTTTTATTCTTACAATTCACACTTGATACTCTTTGATCACTTCTACATATAACAACTTTCTAAAATAATTTTCAGTAGAGAGAAGGATAATTCAGACTTTTCTTTAGCTTGATTATCAAAACTTATTTTCTATAATTTATATTTTGGAGGCTAAAGAAATGAGGAAATTCACACACAGAGGCACTGCTTAGTATTCATGTCTGTCCGCCAAACGGGGGGAAATTTGATCAATTCTGTTTTGTGTGAGACTCATCGTAAACGAAAAAGCTCTGGTATGTTACCATCGCATGCATGTGTTTTCGGGTAATTTTCGGACAGCAGAGAATGTCTATTTGGAGGAGGGGAGCTTCCAGTTTTCTGAATGTCATAATTGGAAGCATTTCCCACAGGCGAGGATCGTGGTTTTCAACCTCCTCCTCGTCTACCACGCACTTCAGGGTTTAGCGCTGATATACGGCCTCTTCGCAGGGGTGCTGCGGCACGCGGGACTGCCTTGACGCTCAGCAGTGGCGCAGGGCTGCACGGAGCTGGCCCGAACCACGGCAGCCCAGCGCAGACTCCACGCGCCGCTGTCCCAACCGCCTCGGCGGCGGGCCTCGAGTGCCCACGACCCCTCGGACATCACCCAACAGAGGGTAACCGCAGTGCAGACATAGCTCTGTCCAGCTGTTGTTCAAAGACTTCGCTTTGACAAGTTGGAGAGAAATGTAAGACCCGGTGAACACGTTTCTTCCTGGTCCCCCTCCCGGGGCTTCCCACGGGGCTGGTGCCGGTGAGGGATCCTGAAGCTCCCGCGTTACCGGCCTCGCGGGGAGCTGCCCCTGGCTGGCCGCGCTTGTGTTCATGCTTGACGGCAGTGTGCGGGGAGAGAGAGGGTGCGGCGCCCCGGGCGCTCCGTCAGCCCGCTAGTTACCTGCCATGACCCCTAGTTCCTTGTTTGGAAGCCTGGTACTATTAACAATAAACACCTCACTGGGAATGTAAGCTCCGCGAGGGCAAGAACTGGGCTGATTGTTTATTGCTGTTCCCTCCGTGTTTAGAATGTAGATTCCGTACTAGACACGTAATAGTGGTGTGTATAGAATGGAATTCTGGGTGTTGGGTGTTTAGCCCCAGGCTCTGTGAAGGGAAACTGAGGCTCCTTGACTTGAACCTAGATGTGTCTGGCTCCAAAGTTGCTTTCCTGACAACCCAGCGCCTCCAACGACACCCAAAGAAGCCCCTGGGTCTCGGGGCCTCTGTTTCTTCCCGCTGGTCTTCCCGTGTGGGTTGAATAAGGGGACGGTTATCTCACTTCTGAGTGCCCGAGCCTCCCTCCCCACCCCCTTATGGACTTGAGCCCGGGGCTCTGGGTATCATCCCTGGAATTTTGAGCCACCAGATCCATTGTTCCAGAGACTCGTCTGTCTTCCGGTACACCCTCACCCGACCTCCACCTCTGCCTGGGTTTCTGGGAGGCAAGGAAACAGAGATACAAAGGTGAATGGTTTGAGCCATAAAATAGTGAGTCTGAAAAGCAAGTGTGGAAGATGGATGGCTTTGGAGCTTGCGGAGCTTAGCAGAGACGGCTCCTGGAATTAGTGACATTCCTGCCTGGCGACACTGGCGGCCTGCTCAGGAACCAGAGCCCCCCATGAGCAGCTCCCCCTGCATTCCAGGGGTCCTCAAGCCAAGCAAGATATTACCTCTGTTGCAGAGCCTTGGAGGTGAGGCTGAAGAGGCCACCCCTGTCTGTGATCGTCTGGTCTTTATGGGACAGGAGCCACACACCAGGGGAGCAGGGGGAGCCAACACACAGGCCAGGTGACAACCCCAGGCTCGCTGTCTAGCCTGACCGCACCTCTGCCCTGCTTCTCCTCTGCCTAGTGTGGATTTCTAGGTGAGCTCGACACTGGCCTCCATCTCTGTTTGTTTTACTTAGAAGCTGCCCAGATGGGGTGGGTTTGTGCCTGGGATGCTTCCCCTTTCAACAGGGGAGCTCAGGGAAAGGATAAGGGTGCTCATGTCCCCCGTTGTTTAACAAGACAACCGGGATGCTGCAGTCTCTGCTTCCAGTCTGATTCCCCCGAGCCCTGGGATAATATTTATATACAAATGCTGGCTCTGATCTCCACCCAGGAAAACACCAGCTGCTATTGAAAAATCTTTTTGCGTGTGATAGAAAGCAGACTGGCTGGGCCTCACGCAGTCCTCCTCAAGCTTTCCTGGAGAATGTTAGGGAACAGCAAGTGAGTTTTATTTGCATTTTTCAGCGACATCCCAGGGCTGTGTCCAGGCTGTGTCCAGGCAACTGAAGGCCTGTCAAAGAGCTGAATATGTCTAATTCCATTTAGAAGAGACAAAGGGATTAGGTGTCCCTGGGATTTAACAAATGCATTGTTGGTGGTTTTGATTTAGGTTTCTTTTTAGGGAAGATGAGTACAGAAATGAGGGTGCCAAACTTTCAAGCTACCAGTGTTTTGGGGATGCGTGGAGACAGGCATACATACACCATTGGCACGGAAGTAAATTAGTACAGCCTTTTGGAGGGGAATTTGGCAACTTTCATAACAATGAGTATAACTTTTGATGAAGCAATTATATACTTTGGAAATTATCCTAGAGTAATACTTGTATATGTATACAAAACCTATGTTCAAAATGCTTATTGTAGCAAAAATGGAAAATCTATCGACAGGGGAGTGGCTCAGTAAATTATGGTTGTCCTAACAGTAGAATGCTAGTGAAGTTCATTAAGTAAAGAACAAAGTAGATAACAATGGCCAACACTCAGATAGTATTCACTATGCTCATATTTTTCTAAGTGCTTTACATATTTTACAGTATTAACTCATTTAACCCTCACAACAATCCTATGGTTGCTATAGTTTTGTAAATGAGAAAGCTGAGGCACAGAGAGGTTAAGTAACTTGCTTAAGGTCACAGAGCTGGTCAGTGGGGGTTCTGGGCTTCAGACCCTCTGACCCCAGGGTCTATGCTCTTAGCCACCATATAAATGCCTAAGGTACAGGTATAGGAAGATGTCCTGGACTTGTTAGTGGAAAAATTCAAGTAGTAAAGCGATAGAGAGTGGTCTGATTTACATAAAAAGAAACTGTGTCTGTGTGTGCATGTGCATGTGCATGTGAATATAACATGTGCATATGTTTGTGCAAGTAAAGATCTGGAGAAATATATGTCCAGACATCCGTTCCCTCTTGGGAGGGATGTGAGATGGGGAATGTAAAGATGTTTAACTTTTAACTGGATACAGTTTTATATTTTCTCTAAGCAGGTACTTTTAAAATTTTATAAAAGTAAAGTAGAGCACACTTTTAAAGTAATAATAATAATAATAAAATAATGATAATTCTGTTTCCTTTTCTAAATAGTCACTTAAAATATCCCTATAATCATGGGTGCAGAGTGACCCCAGTGATTAACCCTAAAGTAAAAGATGTGGCGCCAAGCCTAATAAAAGGCCTTGCGATAAATTAGATGAGGGTGTACCGAGCAGTGGTTCCTCTGATTGGCCGCAAGTCAACCTGGGATAATTGCCCTTATCCTCATTCCCCTCTAAAATCTCGCCTCCTTCTGGAAGCCTTGGCTTAGACCTTGGCAGAATAATGGTGATTTTCTTGACAGACGACCTCTCCACATTCCTCATCCTCAGTCTCCCCGACATTTAATGTTTTCATTTCACTTAATGCACTATTGCACTTCATGTAAATACTCCAGGTATTTAACTGGGGCCTTTGTTTAACCACTGTCCCTTCAGGTCATCCTGTAAAAATAGACTTATGCCGCATTATATTTACGTGCTTTACAATTTGCAAATCTTGTTCATTATTTCCATTAACTGGGACTGGGCCCCATCACTTTAATGCACTTTGTACAAGCTGTCTTTCAGAGTTAAACCAAGTAGAGGCTTAAGACGGGGTCTGATGAGCAAAAACGAGAATGATGGGCTTCCGAAATTTTAATCCTTATTTTTAAGCTCCAGTGTTTAAATATTGACTTGTGACATGTGACCCATCACAGAGAATATAAGAAAAACAACAGTTTTATTTATTGTCAGGTCAAAAAGCACCAGGTGTTTCCGTGTATTTTCTTATTCTAATTCTGAATGCAAATGTAGGAGTAATTCTTATGTTCCATTTTTCTCCCTGAGTAAGCTGAGGCTCACAGAGGTTACATAAAATCTTCAAAGCTATATACATTCTTGGGGGTGGATTTCTTACCCATTTCTGTCTTTCTGTAAAGTCTGTCTGTTGAGACTCTCAACAGAAGAAATACTAAAGAAAAGGAGAAAAATATAAGTCACCATCCTAACATCCTACCAGCCATTTAGGCTGTCAGAGGATATGTAAAATGGTCATATCCTGCCTTTTTTTTTTCACTAGAGTCGTCATCATTGCCATCTTCCATGTTGCTTCTTAACTGTCAGTTTAAATGGTTGCATGCTATTGGAATAGAGTGGTGTCCCAGGGAGAGAGATCCTAGAAATGGAATTGGTAGGGCTTAAACTATGAATACCTTTATGTTTTTAAATACATATTGCGAAATTGCTGTCTAGAAGAGCTGTGTATTCATTTATACTTCAACCAGCAATTTTGAGAATATAATTTTTATCACACTTTTGCTGGCATCAGTTGTTGTTAAAAAATGAAAACAAACAAAATCCTACTTGTTTGCTAGTATATACCAAATTATGAACAGTGACTGGTTTTGGAGAGTGGAATGGAGATGTTGAGGTGGGGTGGGGGGAGGTGGGACATCCGTTTGCCACTTTATCTAATTTAGTAGCATTAAAAATATTTTATTGTATATGCCCAAAAGAACTGAAAACATGTGCCCAAACAAATACACTTACCCACATATTCGTAGCGATACTATTTGTAATAGGCAAAAGGTAGAAACAGCTCAGATGCTTGTCAACAGATATGAATGGATAAACTACTTGTAGAATGTACATAAATGGAATATTATTTGGCCTTAAAAAGGAATGAAGTACTAATACATTGTACAGTGTGAGCGAACCTTGAAAACATTATACCAAGTGAAATAAGCAGACATGAAAGGGCATATATTGTATGATGCCATTTACAGGAAATATCCAGAATAGGTAAATCTGTGGAGACAGAAAGCAGATTGGTGGTTGGGGTAGGGGTAAGGAGAGACAGAGATGGGGAAAAAGTGCTTAATGGGTACAGAATTAGGTTTGGAGTGATGGAAATATTTTGAAATTAGAGGTGGTAGTGATATATTCACAATATTGTGAGTATATCAAATGCCACTGAATTGTTCACTTTTTAATGGTTAATTTTAGGTTATGTGCATTTCACCCTAGTAAATTTTAAAAATATAGAAGCATGTATCACTTTTATGCTATATATAGTAAACTTTTTTACTTTGATATAACTTGTGTTACAGAAAAATTGCAAAACCAGTACAAAGAATTCCCTGTACACCCTTTTAATAGGTTTCTTAAAAGATGAAATAAAGAAAACACCCCCAAATGCCAGTCTGTACATCAGCAACAGGCCTGTAAATCAAAGTTTCCTCAGAGATGGCTAGGGTTCAATAGTAATTTGGGAAATTGCTTATTAAAAATGCAGACTCAGGCCTGAGCAAAATCCATTAAATCAGAATGTTTGCTGGTGAGCCTGATTCTGAAGCTGAGAACCACTATAGGAAAGGTTCCTTCTTTTTAATTTTATTTCCTCCAGCAATACTGTGGCTTCATTACTTTGAAACCCCTCCAATGTGGAAGGGTTGGGAAAAGTGAGTGAAATCTGAGCCTTTCTGTCCTTTTCACACTCTGTGCTGCTACTGCTCTACCGCAGCCAAGCTGCCTGTAATTAGTTTTCTTAAGACCGTGCGTGTCCCTTCCTCCAGAGAAGACCCCTGCAGTACAGGCCAGGCCCAGTGTGTAGGTGCGGCCCGTGGGGGTCACCCTCCTCACCCTCACCCTTACCCATCTGGTCCTGGATGTTCCAGGGAGTGGCGACTGGACCCCGTCTTCTGGCTTCCTTTGGGAGAGTCTGAGTTGGGGTGGAAGCCCAATTTTGCCTCTAGGTCCTCCTACTGCTTCTTTCTTTTTTTATTTTAACTTTTTTTATTGTATACTATGACATATATACCAAGCAAAGAAAGAGAAAAGCAATAGTTTTCAAGGCACTCTTCAACAAGTAGTTATAGGACAGGTCCCAGAGTTTGTCTACCATTCCTTCATCTCGTGTTTTTCCTTCTAGCTGCTCCAGAACATTGGATGCTAGAAGGAATAAAAAAAATTATTTTATCACTGCAACCCATTTTTTCTTTTTTTGTGAAAAATAACATATGTACCAAAAAAGTAATAAATTTCAAAGCACAGCACAATTAGTTGTAGAGCAGATTTCAGAGTTTGGTATGGGTTACAATTCCACAATTTAAGATTTTTCTAGCTGCTCTAAGATATTGGAGACTGAAAGAAATATCATAAATTGATATGATTCAAGTATGATTCAGCAGTCATACTTGATTGTTAAAACCTACCTTCTCTATATAACTCCACCATCACCTTTGATCTTTCCATCCCTCTCTTTAGGGGTGTTTTGGCTATGGCCATTCTAACTTTTTCATGTTGAAAGGGGCTGTCACTAATATGGGGTAGGAAGATGGAACTAGCTGATGTTCCAGAGAGGCTGGGCCCTCTAGGTTTCAGAACTTATCTGGTCCAGGGACCTGTCTGGAGGTTGTAGGTTTCTGGAACACTGTCTCTTTCATGCACTATTGATGTTTCACTGTGGACAGTTTGTTTCCTCTGGACACTAAGGTCATGTGTGTCATGCAGTGGCCATTTGCCAGGACCTGTTGGTCGTCTTGGTGGGGACCACCACGGCTCGGGCCCTTGCCTGCCCCCTCCACCTGCTCTCTCTGCCCTCGGCCTGAGCAGGCTGCCTTCCTCTCTACTCCCGGAGGTGGTCTTTTCAAAAGACACATCTGACCGCGTCACTCAACAGCTCAACTTAAGGACTTAATGGCTGTCAGAAGGGACAGTGGGAACCAGCCAGAAGGACAGCAGAGAACCAAATTGCAGAGAGGTTTGAATTTAACATGAAGGAAGTTGAAAGCAAATTTTCTGTTTTGTTTTTTACATTGAAAAAGTAGTTCATGGTTTTCTATATTGAAAAAGTTGATACAACATACCAAGTGTCAATACTGTCAACCTTGTATGTTGTATGTGTGTAGTGACGGGGAGGGTGAGGAAAGGGACATTAGGAGGGAAACACTTTTTACATTCTGTTTCTGAAAGGTTTGACTTTTTTGTTGTTTTTATAAGCCTGTATTACCTTTACAATGGGCCAAAACAAAATTTAAAAAACGGAATGTATAGTTTCTACAGAAACTTTGAAAAATACAAAAAGAAAATAGAGGGGGGAAAAAGTTGCAGATAGCTCCACTAACCAAGAAAGCCGCTATGGGCGTTTGAGATGGAGAGTGTGGAGGAAGTGGGCACAGGGCCCCGCTTTCCCCCTTCTGCGGGGTGGGCAGCCATTGGGCAGCGTCATTATCCTCTTGGAGCTTCAGTTTTCTCGTTGGTGAAGTGGGGATAAAAATAGTTCCTATCTGGCAGGCTTGCCTGGAAGAGTGAATGAGATAAGAATGTAAAACAGTTTGCTGTGGCGTTAGTTCTTTTTACTCTTGCTTATTTCCTTTCAGTCTTTTCACTGCAGGTCGTTTTTTTTGTTTGTTTACACAGACTTGTGATTACACTGTCTGTATAATTTTATTTCCTGCTTGTTTTACTTAACATTGTAGCCCAAGCATTTGCCATATTATTTTCAACTGCTTATAAACATACATTTTGATGGTTGCGTAGGATATAAATTAATGGATAGATCAGAATTTAGTTAACCATTCCCTCATTGTGGGCCATAGAGATTATTCCAGCTTTTCTTTGCTTTATCTTGCCTCAGGTATGAACGCCTTTGTGTGCAAAATATCACCAACACTGCCCTCTTTCTCCCATTATTGGACCATTTCCTTGGGGAAAATTCTTAGAAAGGGGATTACGAAGTCAAAGTGGTAGAAACATTTATTAAGATTTGTGACCTATCCTGCCAAATTGGTTCCTGTAGAGTCTGCCCCACTTACATTTTCAAGGCAGTGACTGAGGCTCAGGCAGGAGGGCCTGGATTTTATTTTGCTGTGGGGGGGCATACCCCCGCTTGGAGGGACACAGCTGCACCTGGGGTTTGGATGGATTCATCTGGCAGCCCTTGGGAGGGAGGGTGGGGCAGGTCAGTGTCAAGTGGTTACTGTGATGGTGAAAGGGAAGAGGTGAGGCGCTGTACCAGCGCTAGGCAGCCCTGGGTGCAGGTAAATGTCCACCAACCTGCCCCCTCCCCAGGGCAACGAGGGGTCTTCTGCATGTGTGAACTTTCATCCTCTCAACTAGCTAAGTAACTTTACGTTGTTTCTGTCTGTGATTGAAATGACAAGGACTCTTCATTTTAGGGATCACAGTAGAGGATGAGGAATAAGTTAGAGTCCTGGCTTCAGCTGGCCTGGATTGGCGTTCTGACTCTATCACGTATTAGCTGTGTGGATCCTAAGCCTCAGTTTCCTTATCTGGGAACTCAGACCAGGATTTCCTCCTAGGATTAAACGAAGTTATGTATATGCAGTGCTTGACTCACAGTCGGTGCTGAATAAAGTGTTAGGCATTATTCTTATCTATACTTTTTTTGCAAATTAAGGCATGTGGTTGAAGGAAACTCTGAGTCAACCTATAGATTCACTTCTTTCCTCCCATATAGACCCAATAAGGAGATCAGTAAGAGGGAGCAATGCCAGGAAGCCCCCATCCCACTTTGCTAAGCCACCTCCTCAAAGATTTATTGGCCCCTTGTAGATTTTCTTTGAAGAAATGTCTTTTCAAGTCCTTTGCTCTTTTTAAAATTGTCTTTTGTTATTGAGTTGTAAAAGTTCTTTATATGTTATGAAACTATGGGTATGAAGAGGAGGAGGTTAGTGAGGCTGCGGTGGGGGATGACCAATCAGTGGTAAAACTGGGACAGTTCCTGGCAAACAGGGCTACGTGGTGGCCCTAGCACAGTGGTGGTGGTTGACAGGGGCAGGGAACAAGAATCTGGAGCCTTCACATAGGATTTGCTTTTCCTTTAATTGTTGTTCGGTAAACCCACCTGGAAGCTCATTTCACGTGGGATATCAGGGAATGAGTGGCTGCCAGAAATAAGGCCCACCTTGGGTGGGGCTGGGGTTTCATTAAGGGCCTCCTAGGAAGCAGGTGTGAGGTCATTTCAGTATATTCCACATTACTAGAGTGTGAGAGAAGTGGGCTTGCCTTGGAACGAAGGCTGAGTAGAGTCAACTCTTTCCAATCCTGGCTAGTTGTCTACTCGCAAGAAAAAAAACCTCTTTCTTGGCTTCTCGGGAAGAAGATCAGAAGCTCTCAGTGGACAAGGGACGGTTGGTTCCTGCCTCTACCCCAGGTACCTTCGGGCTCCTCTGGGGGCCAGTGGGTGTGTCTGTGCGAGACCCCCGAGGTGGAGGCCGAGGGAGGGGGATGAAACGCGCCTAGGCTGCAGGCCAGTGCGGGCTTGGTCAGTAGCCGGAACTTCCTCTTCCAGCCCTTTCAAAGCATTTTTTAAATTGGATTAGGCTTTCAGCAAATACTTGAAGGTTTGCTCTCTTTGGAGAGGCTCAAAGGACTGAGGAAGAGTCTCTCTCTGTTTACTTTCTTTTGTGTGGAAGTCTTCACAGAAGCTGTTTCTATCACCTGTTTCCCCCTCCTGGAGCCCCCACCCCCACGTTTGAGGGCAGGCCGGAAGCCTGCCGGGGAGGCGCTGGCCACTCGCTCCACGTGTGCTGGCCTCGAACGTTTGCCTGTGATGGAGAATTGAACAAGGGTGACTGGCCCTGTACACTCCCTTTCCCTCTAACAGAACATTGAAAAAGAAAGAATCCGCTTTCTTTCCCAAGGTTAGAGAAAGCCGGGAAGATGGGGCGAAGCTGGGCTTGGTTTTGTAGGTTCACGAGCTGGTTCGGGGCCTCACCAGGACGCCTCTTCCAGTCCCTTTTTAGTTATGCACGTGGGGGGCGGGGAGGGGTGGAGGTAGTGGTGGTGCAGGTGGTGGAGGTGGTGGGGTGGAATTGTGCGAACACATGGATGCGTGGCTATGTAGACATAGAAAAAGAACCCGGGGCCTGGTTACTGTGGAGAGTGGATGGAGGGAAGGGCATATGGTCAAGATGGACTTCTGTGCTTTATCCTGGATGTAAGTACATGCAGTACATATTTAGCAAATTGGAAAGTACATTTTAAACAAACCAGAAGTTATCAGCTGTGATAGTGTGATCACTGCTGGGAGAAATAAAGGGTCACGGTCTTGGAAGAGTCAGGAATGCCTTCCCAGAGGAGGTGGCAGGTAAAATGAGACCAAGAGACAAGTGGGAGGTGGGGTGGTGACAAGATTTGTTCATTTAACAAATATTTGTTGAGGGTTGGCTGCGCATCACAGACTGTTCTAGAAGCTGGGTGTTCAGGAAAGCACAAGATAGATAAAGATCCTGTCTTTGTGGAGCTTGCAGTCTGGTGGAAGGAAACAGATGATCCAAAAGATTGTGTGATGTCGGGTGCTCTGGAGACAAATAAAGCGGGCATGGCATAGAGCGATGGGCACTGCTTGGTAGGGAGCGTTCACAAAAGTCTCTGAGGGAGGTGATCTGGGGGCAGACATCTGGATGTGAGAGAAAGGCAGAATTTCAAATACCCCTGAGGGAAAGATGTTCCAGGAAGAGGGAACAGCAAGTGCAAAGGTTTTGTGGGGTGTGCTTGAGCAACGGACAGAGGAGGCGGTGTATGGGTGGGAAAAGCAGATGAGGGAAATGAGGTCAGAGGTGGGTGGGGTGAGGGTAGACCATGCAGGGTTGGTAGAACGTGAGAAGAAGAGGTGAGAAGGCTGGGAGGAGAGGTATTTTGGACTTGGGGCTGGAGAGAGCTTTGCCCATGTAGAGGACTGCAAGGGACTCTGCGTTGCACAGACATAAAGAAGGAGTGTGGGCAAAAGGGTGGGGTGGGGGCGGTGCTAAGTGCAGAGAAGGGAAGAGGGAGGCAGATTATGAGCCAAACTGGGGAGGGGCAGATGATGGCGGCCCTTCCCCATCTTTTCAGTTGGGGTTTCTCAGTCATTTAAGCGAGAGCCTCAGTACTCGTGTAGAACCAGCAATAAAAGGAGTTGAAGGGGCTCTACAGGTGATGAAAACGGGGGTGGGTTGAGATAAAGTTGGAGCTGGTCTGGCTTGGCTGGTTGCCCTTCCTATAAATAGCACCCTCCCATTCCTGGAAGTGCATCGTTTAGGGCTCTTGAGAGCTAGGAGGGAACATCCTTCCCGTTAAAATGTCCAGGATTAGGCTGCCTGTGTACACATCAGTGCGCAGAGGGCTTAGGAGCAGGGGCTGAGACCGTGGAACCAGAAGTTCTGGCTTCTGAGTCTGCTCCTTCTACCCCTGGGGGGGCCTCACTTCCCCTGGGGGCCCAGCCTTCTTGCTGGCATGTCTTAAGCTAGGAAATCTGTAAAAGTCATTGACCAGGCCTAGGAGAACTAATCCTTTGTGCCAAAGGGACTGATGATGTGAAGGAAGGCAAGCCCCTTGCCAGAGCTAGGAAAGTCCTCACGGGAGGAGAACCCTGCTGCCTCCTGGCCAAGTATCCGTTTGCTTTTTGTGTGTGTGTGTTTGGGGGGGGTGTGTGAGGGAAACGGGGTTGTGGGGCCAGTGTAATTCAGCAACGTGCGAGTTAAAAAGCAGATGAAAACCCAAAGAGTAACCAGACATTCTTCCCTTTGCGTGCAAAATCCTGCTGAATGTTGGAAGAGGAAGGAATATTTTTCTTGCTTTTTAGACATTACATCCTGCGAGGGGAAGATTTGGAACAGATGGGGGCCAGGGGAGCCTCACTAGATTTGCTTGTTTCACTACCACCTCCCCCCTCCCACTGCCAGGAATGTTTAATTTTTTTTTTCTGCTGAAGTTAACTTAAAAAAAAAAAAAAAAGAAGTCCTGTAGAGTGGAAAAGTTAGGTTTCAGAGGTCAGGGAGAAAAATCTTCCAGGTTTTAGGAGGAATCCACTTTTCACTGTAAAGGGCTTCTTCTAGGAACAAAGATAGGTAGAAATTTCATCTTAGGTTTAATCGCTGCTCCAATGACATCTCCAGTAATGGGGAGGAAAGAAAGGATTCCTAACAGATGGACAGAGAGGCGCTCTGGTTAGTGAAAGGTAAAGGGTGTCTCTGAAATCCTGGATGTACAATGTAGGAAAAACAAATTTCGTCATGTCTCATGGGATTCAGCTCTGGCTTTTACTCTCACTTCTGTTCAGACAGATTGGTTGCGTTAGAGAAGATCATAAAAGTGGTGCTTGAGAGTGGGCCGTGACATGTCTGCTTGGCCCTCGTGGAGCAATGCCCCTAGCACCTCAGGCAGCTGGATGGCTGGCACCGTGTTAGCTCCAGATCACAGCTGGCTGGTTTTGCTGACCAGTGTCCAGAGCTTGCCTCTCTTTCCCCTTAATCTGAAAGGGGGCCCTGCCAATGGAGTTGGATGGCCATAATTAGCCAGGGTGGCTCACCTTCACTGCCCACTGCTGTTTTATCTCCTCTCCAAAGACAACTTCGGTTGATTAGATTTGAAAAGCAAAGGGCAGGCAGAACACCTCTGAGTTTTCCTCCTGGAGCTTTCCTTTTTGGCTTATTAGAACATGTGTTGGGGTATTCCTCTTCCTTTTTAGGAGGGGTTTGTGAGTTTCAGGGTCTGGCTGAGGAGACAGATACCAGAATGTCTGGTCCATTTGGCCAGGCTGCCTGGCTCTGGCCCACCGTTTCTGAGGGTGTCATTGCTGCAACATATTGCAGCGACAAAGAAGCTGACTGGGGAGAGGAGAGAATGGTGTCAGGTGACTGGGTGCTTAGGGCCCCAGCTGATTTGGAGACCCGTGTCAGGGACAGAATCAGACCAACTCACATCCACATCCTATGAGATGCCTCCTCTCCAAGAATGTGTAATTAAAAAATTATTTGACAATAGAGTAATGTGTTTTGCATGCCCAGCTAGAATGAAGTTGCCCATTTTGGCTCTTTGCTCTTAACTTCTAGAACTAGATACTATAACGAGATACAGTGGGATGAGGCCATTAGGTTCTCTCTCTGTGTTACTAAAATCCCCAGAGGTACCCATCTGGCCTTTGGAAAGGATGATGGAAAACAGCAAACATTGCCTAAGGACTGTTACAACTGGTTAGGAGCGTCAGAGGGTACATCTATGAATAAATGACGGGTCCTTCTCCTACAGAACCCAAATGCAAATATAAGAACATTTAACTTGGTATGGAATCATGAGGTATAGGCAGACTTACAAGCAACAGATATAATTAGCTAATTTGGCAACTATTAATTAAGCCTTTGCTATCTGTGGATTTAGTGGAGAATGGGACAGACACATTCCCACCTTCCTGAAACTGTAGTGAGGTGGGGTAGAAAAACTGATAAACAGGGTCTTGAGATAAATACTGTGAGAAGTGCTGTGATGGAGGTTACAAAAGCTGCTGTGAACCCTTAATGTGGGGAATTGGAACCCCTTTCAGAAGAAGTGATGCTTAAGATGAGACATGAATAAGAAGAGCTGATGTTTATTGAGTGTGTGTGTACTCTTAGTTGGGCCAGTGTAATTCTTGGGTCCTGGCATAATTTTTATTTGTGTCTTTCACTCTGAAAGTGCTCAGATTAGATGGTGAATTATTTGGCTCCCTAAGTATGTGTCAAGCATGGCTTCAGGAGCTCCAGCTTTTTTTTTCTCTTTTTTAAAATATTTTTATTGTGAAATCATTGCATACTTATAGTCCATACATGGTGTATAATCAGTGGCTCACAATATCATCACATAATTGTGTATTCATCACCCTGATTATTTTTAGAACATTTTCATCACTCCAGAAAAAGAAATAAAAAAGAGGAAAAAACTCATATATCCCATACCCTTTACCCCTCCCTCTCATTGACCACCAGTATTTCAATCTACCCAATTTTTTACCCTTTACCCCCCCATTATTTATTTATTTTTTATCTTTATTTTTTTAATCATCTATCCATACCCTGGATAAAAGGAGCATCAGATGTAAGGTTTTCACAATCACACGGTCACATTGTAAAAACTGTATTGTTACACAATCATCTGTAAGAATCAAGGCTACTGAAACACAGCTCAACAGTTTCAGGTACTTCCCTCCAGCTACTCCAATATACAATAAACTAAAAAGGAATATCTATATAATGCGTAAGAATAACTCTGAAATCTCTTAGCCACTGAAACATTATTTTGTCTCATTTCTCTCTTCTCCCTTTTGGTCGAGAAGGTTTTCTCAATCCCATAATGCTGGGAGTTCTGTCCCACGTTGCCAGGGAGATTTACACCCCTGGGAGTTAGGTCTCACTTAGTGTGGAGGGCAGTGAGTTCACCTGCCAAGTGGTCTTAGAGAGGCCATCTGAGCAACAAAAGAGGTTCTGTTTTGCTGACCAGTGTCCAGAACATGAGTCTGTGGGGGGAGGGGGATGACACTTAGGCCTAATTATAAGTATGTTTAACATCTCCTTTGCAGGAATAAGTTTCATTGAATTGAACTCCAAGAACAAGGGCTCAGCCTATTGATTTATTTGTCCCCACTGCTTGTGAGAATATCAGAAATTCCCCAAATGGGGAAGTTGAATATTTCCTCCTTTCTCCTCAGTTCCCCAAGGGGACTTTGCAAATACTTCTTTATTCTCTGCCCAAATTACCCTGGCATATGTCAGGGCATCACACTAACCTGTACACACCAAACAAGAGCTCCATCTTTAAGCAGTGCTGGCCCATGCTAGGTGCTCCAAAAGTGAGCTATTTGCCAGTCACATGATTCAACTCATTCAGTGCTCATAACAACCTCATGAGATGGGCAGTATTTCACTAGTTAAGAATGCTTTTGGCTGCAGGTAAGAGAAACCTCATTTTAAGAGTGGCTTTAATCGGGACCCAGCATCAAGGGTTTGAGAAAGCCACCTTGACCAAAAGGGAGAAGAGAGAAATGAGACAAAATGAAATTTTAGTGGCTGAGAGATTTCAAACAGAGTTGAGAGGTTATCCTGCAGGTTAATTGTATGCATTATGTGGATATCCCTTTTTAGTTTATGGTGTATTGGAGTGGCTGGAGGGAAGTACCTGAAACTGTTGAGCTGTTCCAGTAGCCTTGATTCTTGAGGATAATTGTATAATGATAAAACTTTTACAGTGTAACTGTGATTGTGAAAACCGTACATTTGGTGCTCCTTTTATCCAGGGTATGGACAGATGAATAAAAAATTAAGGATAAAAACAAATGAATAATAGAGGGGAATAGGGATAGAATAAATTGTGTAGATTGAAATACTGATGATCACTGAGAGGTAGGGGTAAGGGGTATGTGCTGTATGAGTTTTTTCTTTTTTGGAATGATGCAGATGTTCTAAAAAAGGATCATGATGATGCATACACAACTATGTGATAATATTGGGAGCCATAGATTGTACACCATATATGGAATGTATGTGTGTGAAGATTTGCCAATAAAAATATTTTTTAAAAAAGTGAGTTTAGTCAGAATGACATTTGTTGTTGACTAAACATGAGTCTGGTATTGGCAGCAGAGGCTCACCAAAGACGTTGAGGACTCGGGTTTTCTCTTTTTTCTCCACTATCAAGTTTGACGTTGTAATTTGTTGGCCCCGATGCAATACAGCTGGAAAAAGGTGCTGTTAAAGGTAGAAAGAAAGCTTTTTCCTTTCTGTTGTGGTCTGTCTCTTGACATAACATGTTTTTTTGTTTGCTTTCTAATGTTCTAAGGAAAGAGAAATTAAAAACTTTAATTATTAGCATGAATTTTACCACTTATCTTTATATTATCCAATGCCAGTTTGAAATGCAAATATAAGCACATTTAACTTGTATGCAGAATCACCAAAATTACATATTATATTAAAATAAAATGTAGATTGTTTTTTAACAGGCTGTTATAGCTTAGTTTTATTTTAATAAAAATCTTCAGTATTTGAAATTCCAGTACTCAATGTCTATTTAATTTCCAAACTTAAGAATTGGTGTTATACCTCCGGGATGTTACATTTCATATATGTTTCGCACATACACACACATATGAGATATGTATATACAATATGGTATAATTTTGCAAAACATTCCTCAGACACCATGTGCAACTAATATGGTTGTGCAGTTAATTTGTGAGTCCTGTTGGAACCAGGAATTAGAGCAGATACAAGATAATGGTTATTTGGCACTACTGGGTTCCTATGCCTCATTTTGTCAGAATGCATTGCATTTGTGCTGAAAGGAAGGATTTGACATGTTAATTCATTTTTTCTCTGACCTAAGGACTTCTGCCCTTCAAAGCCTCTTCATACTCCACTGCAGTGCCTGTCTCTGCTGTTGGCAGCAGTACAGCCCACAAACTTCTCATTACCTTTTATTTTGAGGACACAGGGCAAGAGAAGTGAAGCGTGTCTCTGGGTTTTGAACTGTATTAGTCCTGAAAGTGGATTTTGTAGGTTTTGGGTTGCACCGTGTGAAGCCTCGGTGGCAGAGGTATCCATGAATTCTTAAACTTTCAAGGGTGTGTTTGTGATAGGCAGGGCCCTCTAAAACCCAGGGCTCAGGGGACAGGCCTGGATCTAAGGGCCATACTATGTTTTCCAGAAGCCCCAGAAGGTTCCCTCTTATATTTCATTGGTCAGAATTAATCACTGGCAAAAAGAAGGTGGGTTGCCATAACTTAATTATATCAATCATGATTCTTTCCCTGGAATGAGTACCTGGACCCTAAACAAATGTGGGGTTCTGTTAGTGAGGAAGAAGGGGAAAATGGCTGAGTAGTTAACCAATGATGTTCCTGCAATTATTATTCCCATTTTACTGAATGGGGAAATTGAAGAGTAGAGAGGTTAAATTCACAACCGAGTTAAGTGGTGAAATTATGGTTTGAACCCAGGCTGCGCGACTGTAGAATCCATGACTTAACCATTCTGCTTATTGTTTCCCACAGCTGATAATGAGGTTAGCCGTGTTGGGGGTGGTGGGAAGGAGCCAAAGATGGGTGAAAGGAGGAGACAGCATGTGGAGAAGCCTGGAAGAAGGCAAGAGATAGCATGGTCTTTTGGAGACTGGAAAATATTGAGTGAATTTTGAGTATTGTGCGAAGGGGCACTGTGGGATGAGGCCAGAGAGGGAATGCAGAGAATGCAGGGGCCTTGTTATCTGGGGGTAGAAGAAGTCACTGAGACAGGTGGCGAGATTGGGAAAAGGCATGACTGTGAGATTGTTGAAAGATACTAGTAGGGGAAAGATAGCGGTATCCTGAAATAGGAGAGGGAATAGGAAATGGGTGTGATCAAGAGATATCCAGGAGTCGGAAATGATAGGATTTGGTGATATGAAGAAGGAAGAATCAAGGATGAGGGCTGAGTTCATGGCTTGGTGGATGTGCCATTCAGAGAAAGAGAAAACAGAGGAGGAGGCATTGGCCTAGGGGAGATGAGTCCACTTGTTTTCTCTTTGAGTCTGCTTTTGGATACATTGAGTTCAAGGTGCCCTGTGGACATACAGTGGAGCTGTGCTATAGGCATTAGAGTCTGCAATTCAGGACAGGAGTCTGGGCTAGGGAGATAAGTGGGCTACTTCCTCTGGTCCCATTGTGGGTGAGCATCTAACGTGTGAAGAGAGTCTAAGATAGAACCTCAGAACCCCAGCATGTAAGGAAGAGGAGCCCACAGAGGAAACTAAGAAGGAGCTGCCTGGAATAGGAGAAACCAGTAGAGTTTGGTGTCACTACAGCCACAGAAAGAGAGCTTTAAGAAGGAAGGAAAGATAAGGACTATGAAGTAACTCCAATAAGGTCACTGAGTGTTCATTGTAGGAAGAGAGTTCATAGAATGCTGGGGGTGACAGCCAGCCGATAATGGGTTGACACAACACAGGCAGTGGGAAAGTGGGAGAAATGTGTGTACTTGTTCAAGGTATTGTGATGTGAAGGGAAGGATAATGGTAGCTATAGGGGTAGGTTTTCTAAAAACAGGGAAGGCTTGAGCATTTTTAATGGCAGTGAGAAGTAGCTAGAAAACCAGAAGTTGAAGATACAGAGAAGACGGGGTTAATGAATAGGACCTGTAGAGGCAGGAGAAGGCAGGATCCAGGTTTCAAATGGAGGGAGTCTGTACCTGAGGGAGGGATGTGGTTTCCACTGGGACAATTGGGGAAGAGCCAAGGGTGGGGCAGATGTGGGAGAATGTGTGGGAGTGGGAAGTTGAGCTTTTCTTTAGATGACTTCTTGCCTCTGTGCATAGACAAGAGAGAGGAGGCGGTGCCTGGGAGATTTGTGCAAGCAGGGGGATTTGAATTGTCCACTGCATTGCCAGGAGAGCTGACTGGGGAGCAAAGCTGGCTTCATAGGGTATATCTGTGCAGCTCCTAAGAGCCCACACTTAGAAGTGCACCTCATCTTGATTTTGTTTAAGCTGCTTTTACTATCTTGAAATTCTTAATATTTTGTTAACAAGTGGCCCCCTTATTATTATTATTTTTAGTATATCTGATGCAGTGTTTGGGACATATTTATGTTTAAAATAATTCATTGTTTATCTAAAATTCAAATTTAACTCTTATTTTAAATTTTATCTGGCAATGCTCATTGTGCCTTGCAGATTATGTAGCTGGAGAGACATAAGAGGATTGCCTAGTGGTGTTATGAGCCTTGAGGAGGAAGGAAACTGGGCTTGGTGTGGCTCTAACTTGTGAGGCGGCTATAGGATTATCTCTGGTAGGGCCCAGCCACCTGAAAGTGAGTGCCAAGAAGGAAATGATCGATAATTTGGGATATCCTGGTTAGATTGCTCCCTGTCTCACTTTGTCTTGCTCGCTGATGTAAACCCTGTTCCTAGAACAGGAGCTGAGGCATCAGAGGAAACTTAGATATTTGTTGAACTAATATATAAAATGATATATGTAGGATATCTTAGGCCACATTTTTAGAGTTGAATGCTTAAAATCCCAGCACATACACCCGTGATGCTTAGCAATGAAAGATTCATGCAACAACATGTGTGAATCTCTAGTGCATTATACTAAGTGAAAGAAGCCAGACTCAAAAGGCTGTGTGCGGAATGATTTTATTTACGTGATGTTCCAGGAAAGGTACATCTGTAGGAACAGCAGACAAGTCAGTGGTGGCCAGGAGCTGAGAATGGATTGACTGCAAAGGAGCACAAAGGTGGGGGAGGAAAACGCTGTATTTTGACTATGCTGGTCACACAGTTGCATTTTACTAAAATTTGTAGAACTCTACTGAAAAGGGTGGATTTTACTACGTATAGACTATACCTCTATAAACCTGACCTCAGAAATCCCATTCCCTCCTGGATTTTTATAATAGTGTTGGACATTTCTTGTGAATATTAGCTAATTTACTTTTTCTGGGTGACAAAGTCACCCTAACCCTATGGTGTCATTTACACTTACTGCTTCCAAGGAATGCCTGTGCCAAAAATACTGATTTGTTCTTAAAGTGGGACAGATTGGTTTAGGTGGAAATCTGTTTTTGGTTTCCTTTCCAGGGTCTCCCACTCCGTTCTTGGAAGAGAACTCCTCCCAGCTGAGGGGTGGAGGGCTGACCTTGCCTGGTGTCCACAGGATTGGGCAGGTGATACAAGCCAGCTGAATCTTCCCTGGCATTTTTTTTGCTACAGCTCTGTGGAAGATGGTCTATTTTTGCTGGGATAGTTGGGTGTGAGTCTGGGCTGTGGTGACTACCTTATCCACATAATGGAGACAGATGGACAAATAGGACTCTGATGTTTGAGCCTCTAGAATGCAGTCATTGTTGAACCTGGTGAGGTACCCTGGACTTCCCAAGGTGGCATGAGCTAACGCATTCCATTTTACTCCTACTTAAGCCAGGTTGATTTGATTTCTAGAACTCATAACCAAGCAGATTCTGTATCATACTGTTTTGGATGGAAAAATGAGAACTTCTTGTCCTATGGGGTGATAGAATAGCAGATTAGACAATTAAGTGAATTAATGAGTTGAGAGAGGAGTGTCTCCTAATTTCCTTGAACATTTTTATAGTAGGAGCTGAAGCAAGGGTGGAGGGTCAAGAGGCGGGGGTAATGAGGAAGATGAAACTTGAGCAGACCGGCATGTCCCTGGCCATGTGGGGCTGATTCCCTCTCAGCAGGAGGTCCCCTGGCAGTGGCTGAGGAGTAGGCTGGTGGATTGGAGAGAGCCCTGGACTATAAACCAGATCTGGGCTCCTGCCCTGGTTCTGGTTCTGGTTCTGGGTGTAAGTTGGATCACTCCCCCAAGTTCCTAAAAACAGGAGTGATAAGGGTCTGCCTACCTCAGGAGTTGGTTTCTTTTTTAATTATTATGGACACAAACATAAATTCCATACATGGTGTATAATCAGCAGCTCACAGTGTCATTGCATAGTTGTGTATTCATCACCATTATCATTTTTTTTTAGAACATTTGCATCACTCCAGATAGAGAAATAAAAGAAAAAACAAAAAACTCATACATCCCATAACCCTTACCCTTCCTTCTTATTGACCACTAGAATTTCAATCTACCCAATTTATTTTACCTTTTATCCCCCATTATTTATGTATTTATTTATTTTGATTTTTTTTTACTCATCTGTCCATATCCTGGATAAAAGGAGCATCAGACACAAGGTTTTCACAATCCCACAGTCATGTTGTAAAACTTATATCTTTATACAGTCATCTTCAAGAATCAAGGCTATTGGAACACAGCTCAACAGAAGGGGTTTCTGAGAGACTCACAAGAAGTGATGAATCTCTAAAACCATTAGTGTATTAGTTTGCCAGCTGCTGGAATGTGATATACCAGAACTAGAATGGCTTTTAAAAAAAGGACTTTAATAAGTTCCAAGTTTACAGTTCTGATGAAGTGAAAGTGTTCAAATTAAGGACACAACAAGAGGTTACCTTCACTCAAGAAATATTGATGTGTCAGGAACACCTCGGTCACATGGCTGGCATCTGCTGGTCCCTTGCTCCTGGGCTCTGTGGCTTCAGTCTCTGTTCCTGTGGGGGCTCCTCACTTTTCTTCTCCGGGGCTGGCTTTCATCTCTTGGCTTCCCTTGGCTCTTTCCAGGTTTATAGTGATATCTCTTGGGCTCCACGCATCTCTAAACATCCATGTGTCTCTGTTCTCTGAGTTTCCACAACAGTGTCAGCCCTGCTCTGAAGTTTCTGTTGGCCCTGTTGTTTCTGCGCTTCTGACTCTCTCCAAAATGTTTCCTCTTTTAAAAGATTCCAGTAATCTAATCAATCACCACCTGAAATGGGTGGAGTCACATCACCCTCTAATTAGAAGTTAACACCCACACTTAGGCGCCTCACATCTCCCTAGAGATAATCTAATCAGGAGATTCCACCCTATGTTATTTAATCAGGATTAAAAGAAAGGCTGCTTCCACAAGATTGGCTCAGGATTAAAACATGGCTTCTCTAGGGTACATACTTTCTAACTGGCACAATTAGGAAGACCCTCAGCACTCTGTGGCTTTAATGGTAGTTCCTCACTTTCGTCTCCTTGATGATGGAGGCCTTCACCAAACACGCCTGGGAAGATTCTCTGGAGCCTGTCATGGGAGTTTTGGTTGTGATCTAAGCTTCTTTTCATGAGTTTCAGACCTGAGATCATTCTTAGGCAAAAAAGAGGGCAAATGGAAACATGAAATGTATGGCCCACGGACTGAGCATTTCGTATGGATTCTGGATGTGGTTGTGCAGGGGTGTATGAAGGGCCACCTGGGCTTGGCCTCTGATCTCTGGGCAGTCTCTGTCCTGGGGCAGCATCCTGGCTGGAGTTGTGAGTTCAGTACCTTTTATAGATTGCAAAGACAGGAATATACTTCTTTTCCTTCTCTCTTAAAAAGAGTTTTTCTGAATGCAAAAGAATCACTTACAATTTTACGAATTTTTTTTCTCTATTTTTTTGTATACTGGGAGGTGGTAGTCACATTTCATTCTTTTCCCTGTGAATATCCTGTTATCCCAGCACCATTTGTTAAATGTTTTTTGTTTTTGTTTGTTTTTGGAGTGCATGGGCAGGAATAGAACTTGAATCTCCTGCATGTCAGGTGAAAAATTTTTATTTTTAATTAATTAATTAGTTTATATATATATATATATATAATGTGTTTCACATATCATTTAATCATCCAAAGTGTACAATCAATGGTTCACAATATCATCATATAGCTGTGCATTTATTGTTATAATTGACTTTTTTGTGTGTGAAAAATAACATATATACAAGAAAGCAATAAATTTCAAAGGATCTGGAGGTTGTAAGTTTCTGGAAAGTTACCCTAGTGCATGGAACCTTTGTAGAATCTTATATATTGCCCTAAGTGTTCTTTAGGGTTGGTCGGAATGATTTTGGTTGGGGTTTGGCAAGTTATGATAGGTAGCAATGTCTAATTGAAGCTTGCATAAAAGTGACCTCCACAGTAGCCTCTTGACTCTATTTGAACTCCCTCAGCCACTGATACCTTATTTAGTACACTTCTTTTCCCCCTTTTGGTCAGGATGGCATTGTTGATCCCATGATACCTGGGCCAGGCTCATCCCTGGAAATAATTTCCCATGCCACCAGGGAGACTTTCACCCCTGGATATCATGCCCCACGTAGTGGGGAGGGCAGTGATTTCACTCGCCGAAGTTGGGCTTAGAGAGAGAGGCCACATCTGAGTAACAAAAGAGGTCCTCTGGAAGTACCTCTTAGGCATACCTACAGGTAGGCTAAACTTTTCCGTTATATACATAACCTTCAGAAGAGCAAGCCTCAAGATTAAGGGCTTGGCCTATTGATTTGAGTGTCCCTAATGTTTGACACAGTATTAGGGGTTTCCCTGGTGGTAAAATTTAATAGTTCCATATTCGTTTCTCCTATCCCTCAAAGGACTTTGTCAATACTTTTTGAATGTCTGCTTAATAAACTCTGTGATGTAGTCAGGCATTATACTAAACTATACAGGATTAAAGGCCTCCATTCTTGTTCTGGGATCCCTGTATTTGGATTGTTTAATCTATCCAGACAGGTTGAGTTAGATTATGTGCTACAGAAAATTTAGGTTCTGGATAAAATAAAACTTTCTTCCTTTGGTCTAAATAGTAGACGAAGTTCTAAAACACAATGTCTACCTTACCCCTGTATTCAATTACCCTAATCCCATCCTGATTGGCTACCTTCTTATCTGAAAATGCCAGGTTATATATATATAAAACAGCCACTCAAAATCCAAAAATAACAATTACCACTCTGGACTAAATGTGACTGCTATAATAGCTTTCAATCTAGGCCCCAGTTTTCTTATAAGTATCTTCTAAATGAGACTATACAATATTCGCTCTTTTGTTTCTGGCTTATTTTGCCTCAGCAAATGTCCCATAGGTTTATTGACAACCTTGCATGGCTCCCAACTTCATTCCTTTTTGTAGCAGCACAATATTCGATCGTATAACCACACCATAGTTTGCTAGTCTACATCTCAGTCAGTGTCTCTTTCAGCCACCTCCATCCATAATGCATCATGTATAATGTCAAAAGTCAACAGTCCATTGACACTCTCAATTTTAGATAATTTAATTGTTCCCTAGAGAAAGATAACCAATAAACACACCCTCACCAAATAGGAAATCTAAACCGCACTTTAACTTGCCCCTCCCCCATTTTTTACCCCGGTGTTGCTGTGGAGTTGTTGATGTTTTTCTGTTAAACATAGCCCATAGCATGCAATAGCAGTTTCCCCCTATACCTCGAACTTATACACTCTTTGTACAAGATTCATACCTTTGACATATTCATGCAAGAAGTTATTTATATTTGTAGTGTTAATCGATGGGGCACATGGATTATACATCACATTTGTTAATCCAATCATCTGTTGATTGTCATTTGGATTGTTTCCGTCTTTCCCCGATTGTGAATAGTGCTGCCATAAACATCGGTGTGGAAATGTCTGTTTGTGTCACTGCTTTCAGCTTCTGTGGGTATATACCGAGTAGTGGTAGTGCCAGGTCATAGGGCAACTTGATATTTAGTTTCCTAAGGAACTGTTAAACTATCTTCCGCAGCGGCTGCACCATTATACATTCCTACCAGCAGTGCATAAGTGTCCCAATTTCACCACATCCTCTACAACATTTGTAGCTTCCTGCTTGTTTAATAGCAGTCATTTTAAAAAAATATTTTTATTGACAAATTCTTCACAAACATACAGTCCATACATGGTAAACAATCAGTGGCTCACAATATCATAACATAGTTGTATATTCTTCACCATAATCATTTTTTTATGAAACATAACCACATACAAACACAAACATTCTTACCGTATGATCATTCCATTCTTGTTATATAATCAATAACTCACAAAATCATCACATGGTTGTATATTCATCATCATGATCATTTCTCAGAACATTTGCATTAATTCAGAAAAAGAAATAAAAAGAAAACAGAAAAAAAACTCATACATACCATACCCCTTATCCTTCCCTTTCATTGATCACTAGCATTTCAATCTACTAAATTTATTTTAACATTTATTCCCCTATTATTTATTTATTTTTAATCCATTTATTTTACTCATCTGCCCATACAGTAGGTAAAAGGAGCATCAGACACAAGGTTTTCACAATCACACAGTCACATTGTGAAAGCTATGTCAATATACAGTCATCTTCAAGAAAGATGGCTACTGGAGCACAGCTCTGCATTTTCAGGCAGTTCCCTCCAGCCTCTCTATTATGTCTTCACTGAAAAGGTAATATCTGTTTAATGCGTAAGAATAACCTCCAGGATAACTTTTTGACTCTGTTTGGAATCTCTCAGCCATTGACACTTTATTTTGTCTCATTTTGGCTCTTCCCCCTTTTGATCAAGAAGGTTTTCTCAATCCCTTGATGCTGAGTCCCAGCTCATTCTAGGATTTCTGTCCCACATTGCCAGGAAGGTCCACACCCCTGGGAGTCATGTCCCACGTAGACAGGGGGAGGACAGTGAGCTTGCTTGTTGTGTTGGCTGAGAGAGAGAGGCCACAACTGAGCAACAGAAGAGGTTCTCTTGGGGTTGACTCTTGGTTCTAATTTTAAGTAGGCTTAGCCTATCCTTTGTGGGATTAAATTTCTTATGAACAAACCCCAAGAGTGGGGGTTCATCCTGTTAATAGCAGTCATTCTTATAGGTGTGAGGTGGTATCTCATTGTAGTCTTGACCTGCATTTCCCTTATAGCTAATGAAAAATGAGTATCTCTTCATGTGCTTTTTAATTTTTTGTGTGTTTTTTTTCATATGCTTTTGAGCCATTTGAATTTGCTCTTCAGAAAAATGCTGTTCATATACTTAACCCATTTTGTAATTGGGTTGTTTGTTCTTTTGTTGTTGAGTTCTATGATTTCTTTATGTATACAGGATATCAAACCTTTATCCGATTTCCAAATATTTTCAAAATATTTTCCAAAAATTTCCAAATATTTTCTCCCATTGAGTTAGCTGCCTCTTCACCTTTTTGACAAACTCTTTTGATGCACAAAAGCATTTGATTTTGAGGAGTTCCCATTTATCTATTTTTTTTCCTTTCGTTGCTTGTACATTGGGTGTAAAGTTTAGGAAGCTACCTCCTGTTACTAGGTCTTGAAGATGTCTCCCTACATTTTCTCCTAGGAAGTTTATTGTACTGGTTCTTCTATTTAGGTGTTCGAACCACTTTGAGTTAGTTTTTGTATAGGGTGTAAGGTAAGAGTCCTCTTTCATTCTTTTGAATATGCCATTTTTCTGCTTATCAGTAAAGTTGAACTTTTTTCTTAAAATTAAGTTATTTATAGTTTTTGTAAATTCCTTTTCATACCCTTTATTCTTTTTTCCTTTTGGAGTGTGGTGTTTTTCTTTTTTTTTTTTTTTCTTCTTTTACATGGGTAGGCACTGGGAATCGAACCCGGGTCCTCTGGTGTGGCAGGCAAGCATTCTTGCCTACTGAGGCACCGTGGCCCGCCCTGTTGTTTTTCTTATTGATTTTTAAGCACTCTGTTCATAATAAAAATACCCCTTTGTGGGAATCAATGTATTTTTTAACAGTGATGGAATGTTTTAATGATGGATCTTTTATTGAAGCCAAATAGAAGGCTTGATTCTAGGGATACAATTCTATTATTTCTTCTTCCCTTCCCTACAAATAAATCCAGAAATATGTAATATCTTAGTGTTAGAAAATATCTTAGACCCCAGCCAGGTTTGAATATAATATAGCCCAGAGAGGAATAACTTGCCCAACTCTACAGAACTGGTTCAAGTTGAAACTGTGACCTGAGCCTGGGCCCTACCTGTGTGGTCAGAGGAACTACTTCTCATTGCCTGGGACTGCTCTGTCTCTTCTCCCAGGTTTCCTAACACTCCGTAGACATTTGGTGTCTGAGTGATGAGTGTTTTTATACCAGCCACTCAACTGGAAAGCAAGGTCTGTTTTAAAGCTGTGTTACAGGTTTTTCCAGAACTTCCCGTTTTTCAGAATCTACCTGCTTCCTTTGCCCCCAGCAATTACCATTTGAATTTCTCAATCTGCAGCTTCCTTTGTTCCGTGCAGTTAACTGGGTCCACAGGGACCCTCTGCCAGGGGATTTGGCTCCTTGGGTGTGGGTGGGCTAGGTGGAACCCTTCCACTGACCTTGGCGTCAGCATCCCCAAGGGGGCTTCCTCTCCCCAGTCATTTCTGCAAGTAGAAACTGGTCAGTTAGGAGGTTGATTCTCTCCCTCTCTCAAAGATTCTTTTTTTGTTTTTGTTTCCTTTTCTCTCTCAAAGGTTCTTTCATTTAAGTGTGTTCATATATTTTCTCCTACCTCTCTCTTTCCTGAAAGAATGAAGTTAGAGCCTTGGGAAGCTAAATTTAGCGCTTGCTGACGCACTGGCCCTCTTCCTAGCAGTCTGCTCTGATCTCAGTGTTTCTCTTAGCCTTGCTTTTTTTTTTTTGCTGGTAGATGAGCACCATCACATCCTACATAATATTTAGCTCTGAGGCATTTCCAGATAGGAAATGCATTTCTGTATTTTCATAGCCACGGTCTCTGCGTGAATGGACTGTCATGAAGCAGGGGCTGGCAGCCAGCAGGGTAGGTAGTGGGGCTGGCAGCTGGCCTGAGGGAGGCACAGAAGCACAGGGTGGGGGTGGGGGGGACCAGTGCAGTCCCTGTCATGTGTTCGCTTGTGGTGGCAAGGGGGAGGTGGTTATTGGAGTAGATCTGAGGATGATATTTGACTAGAAGAGACATGAATGAGGAATTCCTAGGAAGGAGGTCTTCCTACTTGAAGCCAGCCTAAGTGGCCAGGTGTGTTGAAGTGTCAGCTTGGAAGGTGGCTTGGTGTTGGGCGGGCCTGGGTTCAAATTCCTGAGCCATCACCTCACTAGCTGTGAGATCTTGACCAACTGGTTACTCTCTGAGTGTCTGTTTTTTATGAAATAGGATAGAAAAATAAGGCTAATATCGATTATTTCTCATTTGCCAGGCATTGCTGTAAGTAATATACATCATCTCATTTAATCTTTACAAAAATCTAGGAAAGCAGGTAAATCCTCATCTTTATTTTACAAAAGAGTAAAATGCAGCTTTAATAAATCAAGTCATTGATCCCAAAGTATGATAACACACAAGTAAAGACCAGGGGTCATGTACTCACAACACCAGCACGGGGCTTGGCACTTACTGGTGCTTGATAAAGGGAGTGAAGTACTTTTTTTCTTTTTTCCAAAATGTGCTGGGAGGATTGAAGCTGTGGAGTGTGTCCCAGCTTGGCCAGACTTAATGGAGGGACTTAGATGGGGCTCTCCTCAACAGAGGAGAAGCAAATCCTGAGAACATCATCAGCAGAGGGGAGCTCCCTGCTGTGAGGGTGCAGTTGGGGCCCCTGCCTTCTGCCTTTGGGAGCAATGCTCCTGTGAGTCAGAGCGAGGGCCCTCTCACCCAGCCCTTGGTGACCACTGGCAGAACAGAGCCAGGGAAGTGGCCGGGCCACTTGTGGCCAACCAAGGTTTATCCAGAGATGCTTCTCACAGGCCATGCAGTGTTTGTTGTGTACCTAGTGGACATGTATTTTAGTTTAATTTGCACAGCTTTTAGGTAGATGTCCTTCATTGCCCTGTGTAGCTGAAACCAAAGCTTTGAGAGGGTAGCGAAGTGCCTGAACACACAGCAAGTGGCAAAGCAGGGGTTTTTAGAGCTCAGGTTGGTCTGACCCAGCACCCTGTGCTGTCTACCTCTATGACCGAGGAGGGAGACCTAAGATATGGGATAACTTGTGTAGGCAGGTTGAGGCACTGGGACATAGTCGATAAAAGCCTGGCATGCAATAAGCATTCAATAAGTGATAGCTGTTGTTGTAATATGGGAATTTTTGTGTCTTGTTCAGTTGATTTGTTTGTTGGTCCTTAGGGCAGACTCTGGAGAGTAAGTCTATCAGATGTAGGGGTGACTATTAGCTTTATCAGTCCTGGAATATGTTCCTGGGAGCAATGTACCATAAATATAACCATGAAGATTGGAGGGATGGACATGAGACATCCCCTAGAAAACTCTCCCCTAAGGATCAAATAATAAAGGACATACTATACTTGCTTGGAACTCTGGAGGACAATAGAGACTGGAGAATGACACCACAAATGCTGAATCAAAGAAAAAGAAATATAATCTCCATGGTTAGGTAGGAGATTTTCTGTCTGAAATCACCAATCTGGACCCCTTCCCTTCACTTGGTCCCATGCAACTTAGGAGTCAGGCAGAGACAGCACTGCCTGGGACAGATGCAGATTATGGGGCCACTTGCAGTAGCAAGTTAGAACCCCATGCAAATCCAGTCAGTAGGACCCAAGTCCCCAGAGACCAGCGCAGAATACAAGCTGTGATACATACAAAAGGGCCTCCCATGGGGACAAAAAGAGAGATCATGGTAAAACTGCTGGCAGGAGGTGCACACACTCAATCTGGTTTCTGTTGGCTGGACAACCTAAACACAAAGTGCATTTTTCTGGATTGACCCCCCTTTCAAGATTGACCCCATGTGGGTCCATGGGACAGAGACCCTAATGGTAAAGAAATTGGAGGCAGAAAGGCCTCACAGAAAAGAAAAGGGAGGTGGGAAGCAGAACTGATGTGAGACAGGACAGGTACCATAACTGAAGGTATAAGACAAATGGGGCACTGTGTAAGGGACAGAATATAAATAAACTATAAGAGCTGGGAAGAAAATTCTACTCAAAAACAAAGAGAAGAGATCAAGATTCCCAGAGAAGGAACAAAAGAAAGGAAGCTTTTTCCAGGAAGTGGAATAATTGTACAAAAGAGTATAATCTTAAAAATTATACCACACATCCAGGGCAAGAATCAGATGAAGAAGGGCTGAGAAAATGTGAACAGGTAAACACAGGTTACTCTTAAGGTCCAGAAGAAGTTGGACCATGCTTCGAAGAAGAACCTTAACACAAGGCCAATCAACAATAAGACCTTAGCCAAGAGGGAGACACTGACCTTCAGAGTTAACTCATCAAGTTAATCAATGCCTAGGCATCAGTGAAAAATTATAAGCCAAACTAAGAAGCAGGAAGATATGGCTCAAACAAGGGAACAAATTGAAACTTCACCGGAGACACAGAACATGGAATACTAATCAAAGAAGTTTAAACAAATCTCCTAAATCAATTCAAGGAAATGAAGGAAGATATGGATAAAGAGCTAAAGGATATGAAGAAAACAATGTGTTACCATAAAGAAGAATTTGAAAGTTTAAAAAGAAACATTACAGAAATTGTGGGGATGAAAGACACAATAGTAGAGATTAAAAATACATGAAGGTGTATAACAGCAGATTTAAACACACAAAAGAAAGAACTGGTGAGCTAGAAGACAGAACAGTCAAAATTATACAGTCAGAAGAACAGTTAGAGAAAAGAATAGAAAAAAGTCAGCATCTCAGGGATTTGACAGCACAAAGTGCGCAAAAATACACCATGGGTGTTTCAGAAGTAGAAAAGGGGAAAGGGATAAAATGAATATTTGAGGAAATAATGGCTGAAAATTTCTCAACTCTTTTGCAAGACATAATATATAGTCCAAGAAGCACAAGATACTCCAAAAAGAATGCATCATTATAAACCTACTCTGAGATATATACTACTCATCAGAATGTCAGATGCCAAAGATAAAGAGAATTCTGAAGGGAGCAAGAGAAAAACAATTCATCACATACAAGGAATCCTCAATAAGAGTAAGTGCAAATTTCTCATCAGAAAACATGGAGGTCTGAGGTCTTTCTAAGAGTCTATACGAGTTTTTCTGAGTAATTTTATTTCTTCAGAAACTTAAGGCCTTCAGATTGTTTCTATGCGAGATAGGCCCTGAATCCCAGACGTACCAGTCTCTCCAAGAACATCAACCAGTTTCATTCCTCTACCCCATAAGGCCAACACCCCTATCTAGCAAGAAGATGTTAAAATGGTCATTGCCCAAATATCCATGAAAAGTGAGAGAATGATCAATTGAGAAGGAGGTATAACTGAGGAATTAGGATTTAACAAATGATTATAACTACTGACTCATTATATAGATATTTCTTTTTAGTTCCTAGGGACATGACTCCCAGGGGAGTAACTCTCCCTGGCAATGTGGGACATGACTTCCAGGGATGACCGTAGCCCTGGTATCATGGGATTGAGAAAGGCTTCTTGACCAAATGGGGGAAAATAAATGAAATAAAATAACATTTCAATGACTAAGAGATTTCAAATAGAGTTGAGAGGTCATTCTGGAGGTTATTCTTACGTGTTTTATAGATATTCCTTTTTCATTTCTAGTGTATTAGAATAGCTAGAAGAAAATACCTAAAATTGTTGAACTATAATCTAGTAGCCTTGGCCTTTGATAGTGATTGTATAACTATATAGTTTTCATCGTTGTGACCATGTGATTATAAAAATGTTGTGACTCATCTGCCCACACACTGGCTAAAGAGAATAAAAGATATTCTCTTTAGCCAGTGTGTGGGTAGATGAGTAATAAAATAAAGTCAAATAATAATAATAATAATAATGGGGGGATAGGGGCATGTGTTGTTTTGTGTTTTCTTTTTTTCTTTTTCTTTTTTAGAGTAATAAAAATGCTCTAAAATTGTGATAATGTATGCACAATTATATAATGATACTGTGAGCTA
This sequence comes from Tamandua tetradactyla, assembly GCF_023851605.1. NCBI lineage: Eukaryota > Metazoa > Chordata > Mammalia > Pilosa > Myrmecophagidae > Tamandua > Tamandua tetradactyla. Next base: position 22,524,416 of record NC_135346.1, read on the forward strand.
CTGACTGATATTTTGACTGTTATATGATGTGTGAGTATATCTCAATAAAATTGCATAAAAAAGTAAAAATCGATGTGAAAAATATCACACACAAAAAGAAACCGTGGAGGTGAGTGGGAGATGGGAGATGGTATGATATATTTAAAGTACTGAAAGAGAAAAACTGCCAAGCAAAATTTATTTGTCTGGCAAAACTGTCCTTAAAAAGGAAGGTGAGTTTAAAATATTCACAGATAAACTGAAACTGAGAGAGTTTGTCAACAAAAGATCTGCCCAGCAAGAATTACTAAAGGGAGTTCTGCAGGTTGAAAGGAAAAGACAGGAAAGAATGGCTTGAAATAATGTGAAGAAATGAAGATCTTCAGTATTGGTAAGTAAAAGGTTAAATGCAAAAGCCAATAGTACTGTATCTTCAGTATACAACTCTACTCTTTAATTCCTGTAAGAGTCAGAATACAATGAAACAAGAAAAAGGCATATTTCCTGATAATGGTCATGCAAAATATGAAGAGGTAATGTGGGATAAAAACGACATTAAGAGGGGAAATACAGGGATATGGGAGCAGAGAACATGTATAACATGTATACTATTGAAGCTGAGTTGGTATCTTTTCAAATTAATGGGTTATAGATGTAGGTTGTGTAATACAAACCCCAGGATAACCACCAAGAAAGTATTTAAAAATATACAGAAACAGAAATGAGAAAGAGATCAATGAACTATATGACAAAAACCAACTATACAGAAATGGAGGTTTCAATAATGGAAGGAGAGAGAAAAAAAAGATACAACATAAAGACAAAGGACAAAATGGGTGAAATAAGTATTGTCTTTACATTACTAATGCTGAATGTTAATGGATTAAACTACCCAATCAGGAGACACAGATTGGCAGAATGGACAAAAAAACCACGATCCAACTATATGTTGTTTGCAAGATACTCACCTTAGACTCAAAGACACAAATAGGTTGAACATGAAAGGATGGAAAAAGATATTCCATTCAAATAGTAACCAAAAAAGAGCTGGGATAGCTCTCCTTATATCAGACAAAATAGACTTTAAGTCAAAGGCTGTTATAAGAGACAAAGAAGGATACTATATATTAATAAATAAGGCCATCAACCAAGAAGAAATAACAATCATAAATATTTATGCACCTTGCCACAGTGCTCTAAAATACATGGGGCAAACACTGACAAAAGTGAAGTGAGAAGTAGACATGTCCACAATAATAGCTGGAGACATCAATACACCACTCATCAATAGATTGAACGTCTAGACAGGATCAATAAAGAAACAGAGAACTTGAATAATATGATAAATGAACTAGACCTAACAGATATATACAAAACATTGTACCCTCAAACAGGAGGATATTTATTCTCCTCAAGTGCACATGGATTGTTCTCCAGGATAGATGACATATTGGGTCATAAAACAAATGCCAATAAATGTAAAATGGTTGAAATTATATAAAGCATCTTCTCTGACCATAATGAAATGAAGTTGGAAATCAATACAGGTGGAGAACTGGAAAATCCACAAATACATGGAAGTTAAATAACTTTTTTAAAGCAATTGGTGGGTCCTAGAAGAAATTACAGGGAAAATCGGTAAATATTTTGAGACAAATGAAAATGAGAGCACAACATATAAAAAATTAGAGGATGTTGCAACAGCAGTGCTGAGTGGGAAATTTACAACCTTCAGTGTTTACATTAAAAAAAAAAGAGCTGGGCAGGCCATGGTGGCTCAGCGGCAAGAATGGTTGCCTGTGATGCCAGAGGACCCGGGTTTCATTCCTGGTGCTTGCCCATGTTTAAAAAAAAAAAAGAGCTAAAATTGAAGACCTAACTGCACACCTGTGGGAACATGAAAAAGAGCAGCAAACTAACCCCAAAGGAAAGAGAAGGAAAGAAATAGCAAAGATTAGATCATAAATAAATAAAATTGAGAATAAAAAAGCAATAGAATCAGTAAAACCAAAAGTTATTCTTTGAGAAAATCAATACAATTGACAAACCCTTAGCTAGATTAACAAAGAGAAAAAGAGAAATAATGCAAATAAAACAAGAGATGAGAGTGGGGACTTGACTAATGACCCCATAGAAATAAAAAGGATCATAAGAAGATACTATGAACAACTGTATGCCAACAAATTAGAAAACCTAGATGAAATGGACAAATTTCTAAAAACACATGGACAACGTGAAGTGAGTCTAGAAGAAATAGAAAATCTCAAAAGATGAGTTACAAGTAAAGAGATGAATTAGTCCTATCGAAAACCTCCTAACAAAGAAAAGCCCAGGTTCAGATAGTTTCACAGGTGAATTCCATCAGTCATTCCATGAAGAAATAAATCCAATCCTGGTCAAACTCTTCGAAAATGGAACAGGACAGAATACTACCTAACTCATTTAAAAGGTATCACCCTAATACCAAAGCTAAAAAAAGATACTAGAAGAAAAGAAAATTGAAGAATAATTTATCTTATGAATATAAATGCAAAATTCCTCAACAAAATACTTGCAAATTGAAATTAGTAAAAAGTATACAACATGATCAAATAGACTTTACCTCAGGTATGTAAGTGATTCAACATAAGGGAATCAGTGAATGTAATACAGGACTTTAACAAAATGAAGTGGAAACCCCAAATGATCATCTCAGAAAAGATGTTAGACAAAGCCCAGCATCCTTTCTTGCTAAAAATGCTTCAAAAAACAGGAATAGAAGGAAGTTTCATCTGTGATCATCATACTTAATGGTGAATGACTGGAAGGTTTCCTTCTAAGATCAAGAACAAGACAAGGATGCCCCATCACCTCTGTTCTTCATCATTGTACTGGAAGCTCTAGCCAGAGTGGTTAGGTAAGACAAAGAAATAAAAGGCGTTCAAATTGGAAAGACATAAGTTAAATTATTACTAATTGCCGATGACATGATTTTACATCTAGTGAGTTCTGGGAAATCTATGACAAAGCTAGTAGAGCTAATGAACAAATTCAACAAAGTGGAATACAAGATCAACATATAAAAATCAGTAGTGTTTCTATATATTAGTAATGAGGAATATCAAGAAGAAACCAAGAAAAAAAAAACCTCCATTTACAGTAGCAACTATAAGAATTAAATATCTAGGAATAAATTTACCAGGGTTGTAAAGGACTTATATATGGTAAACTACAAACCTTTGCTAAAGATTAGCAGAGAAGATCTAAATAAATAGAAGGGCATTCCATGCTCATGGATTGGGAGACTAAATATTGTTAAGATGTTATTTCTACTCAAAATTATTTACAAGTTCAATGCCATCTCAATAAAAATTCCAACAGTCTACTTTGCAGAGATGGAAAAACCAATTATCATATTAATTTTTAAGGGTAAGCGGTCCTGAATAGCCTAAACCCTCCTGAAAAAAAAGAATGAATTTGGCAGACTCATACTTCCTGACTTTAAAGCTTATTAAAAGCTACGGTGGTCAAAACAGCATATCACTGACACAAGGATAGATATATATAGACTAGTGGAATTGATTTGAGAATTCAGAAATAGAACCTATTTAGCCAGTTTGATTTAAAAAAATTTTTTTTAATTAAAAAAAATATGACAAACACAAACATTCTTAACATATTCCGTTCTACATATATAATCAGTAATTCACATCATCACATAGTTGCATATTCATTGTCATGATAATTTCTTAGAACATTTGCATCAATTCAGAAAAAGAAAAAGACAACAGAAAAAAATTCATACATACTATACCCCTTACCCCTCCCTTTCTTTTTTTAAATTTATTTAGTTTTTATGATACATAACTACATACAAACACAAACGTTCTTATCATATGATCATTCCGTTCTTGTTATATAATCAATAACTTACACTATCACATAGTTGTATTTTTATCATCATGATCATTTCTTAGAACATCTGCATCAATTCAGAAAAAGTAATAAAAAGAAGACAGAAAAAATTCATTCATGCCATACCTCTTACCCTTCCCCTTCACCGATCCCCAGCATTTCAATCTACTAAATTTATTTTAACATTTGTTCCCCCATTATTTATTTATTTATTTATTTTTAATCCATATGTTTTACTTGTCCGTTGATAAGGTAGACAAAAGGAGCATCAGACACAAGGCTGTCACAACCACACAGTCACACTGCAACAGCCATATCATCATACAGTTATCTTCAAGAAACATGAGCCAGTTGATTTTTGACAAGGATCCAAATCCTCTCAATTAGGAAAGAATAATCTCTTAAATAAGTAGTGCTGGGAGAATTAGACTACTGTGTGCAAAAGAATGAAAGAGGACCCTAATCTCATATCATAGACAAAAATTAACTAAGAATAGATCAAAGACCTAAATGTAAGAAGCAGGAATATAAAATTCCTATAAGAAAATATAGGAAAGGATCTTCTGGATCTTGTGTTAGGCAATGGTTTCTTAGACTTTACACCCAAAGCACATGCAACAAAAGAAAAAAGAGAGAAATGGAACCTCATCAAAATGGAAAAACTTTTGTACATGGGATGACTTGATCCACAAAAGTGAAAAGACAACCTACTCAATAGGAGAAAATACATGGAAATCACATATCCAATAAGGGTTTAGTATCCAGAATATATAAAGAAATCCTTCAACTGAACAATAAAGACAAGTCAATTAAAAATGAACAAAAGACTTACATAAAATTTTCCCCAAAGAAGGAATACAAATGAAAAAAAAACATATGAAGAGATGCTCAACATCATTAACTATTAGGGAAATTCTAATCAAAACTATGAGATAGTACATTGCACATGTAGTAGAATGGCTACTATTAAAAAACAGAAAGTTACAAGTGTTGGAGAAGATGTGGAGAAATAGGAATACTCATTCATTGCTGGTGGGAATGTAAAATGGTGCAGCTGCTGTGGAAGATAGTTTGGTGGTTTCTCAGAAAGCTAAGTATAGCTAAGTATGTGACTGGTGTTCTAGTTTGCTAGCTGCTAGAATGCAATATACTGGAAATGGGATGGCTTTTAAAAAGGGGAATTTAATAAGTGGCTAGTTTACAGTTCTAAGGCCGAGAAAATGTCCCAATTAAAACAAGTCTATAGAAATGTCCAATTTATGGCATCCAGGGATAGATACCTTGGTTCAAGAAGACGGATGAAGTTCAGGGTTTCTCTCTCAAGTGGAAGGGCCCATGGCAAACACAGTCAGAGTTTCTCTCTCATCTGGAAAGGCACCTGGTGAACACAGTCAGGGCTCCTCTATCATCTGGAAGGGCACAGCACCCTGCTAGCTTCTTTTCCTGGCTTCCTGTTTCATGAAGCTCCCTGGGAGACATTTTCCTTCTTCATCTCCAAAGGTCGCTGGCTGGTGGACCTTCTGCTTCTTGTGGCTGTGTCATTCTGCTCTGCTCTCTCTGAATCCCTTCATTCTCCAAAATGTTTCCTCTTTTATAGGACTCCAGAAACTTCTCAAGACCCACCCAAATGGGTGGAGACACACCTCCAGCTAATCCAGTTTAACAACCACTCTTGATTAAATCAGATCTCTAGGGAGATGATCTGATTACAGTTTCAAACATACAGTATTGAATAGGGATTATTCTGCCTTTACAAAATGGGATTTAGATGAAAACATGACTTTTCTAGGGGACATATATGTCCTTTCAAACCAGCACACACGGCAATCCCTGTGTGATACATACTTGGCTAGGTATATATCCAAAAGAATTGAAAACAGGGACTTGAACAGATATATACATACCAAGGTTCGTAGCAGTGTTATTCACAATTGCCAAAGGATGGAAACAACTCAAGCACTCAGCTGATGATTGGATGAACAAAATGTGGTATATACATGTGATGGAATATTATTCAGTCATGGAAAGCAACAAAGCCCTGATAGATGCATCAACAAAGATGAACTGTGAGGACATGATGTTGAGTGAAGCAAGCCAGACACAATAGGGCAAAAGTTATATGATCTCAATGATATGAAAGAATTAGCAAACTGATAAAGTTCGAATTCAGACTATAGCTTTCCAGGGGCTGGGTTGGGTTAAGGAATAGGGAGTTAATGCTTAATTTGTACAGAATTTCTGTTTAGATTGATTGTAAATTTTAGAACTGCATGGTGGCAATGATAGCACAATACTGTGAGTGTAATTAAGAGGACCAAATTATATATGTGAATGTGGTTGGTATGGGAAATTTTAGGTCATATATGTGTTATTTTCGATAAAAATTAAAAGATGAAACAAAGGACTGTGCAACAGAATGATCCCTATTATGGATGTTGGACTATAGTTAACAATACAACTAAAAGATGTTTTTTAATGAATTCTAACATGTACTACGCTAATGCAAGATGTTAATAGTAGCAAGGTCTATGGGGAAAAATCCTCCATAATGTAAAGTATGGACTATAGTTAATATTACAATTTTAATAGTCCTTCATCAGTTGTAACAAAGATACCACACTAATACAAAGTGTTAACAATAGTGTGGTATGTGGGAGTGCAGTGTTTTTTTTTTTTTTACATGGGCAGGCACTGGGAATCAAACCCAGATCTCCAGCATGGCATGCGAGAACTCTACCTGCTGAACCTCTGTGGCCCATCCAGCGCAGTGTTTTTCACTTGATTTTCTGTAAATGTACAACTTCTCTAATTAAAAAAAATTTACAACAATAAAAATGAATTCTGCATAGAATATTATAAAACATTAATGGAAGATTTTAAAGGTAAAAGGGGAGTTTTCCATCTCAATTGTTTGTAAAAATTAAATATTAAAAAAAAAAGGTTGGAGGGACCAGGCGGGCAGACAGGTCTGGTTCAGCATCCCCAGAGCGATCCAACTTCCCTGTCCTAGGGAGAGGATGCTGCAGGGGCTCAGCTGGCCAGTGGGCCCTCCCCAAGGAGACCGGCCCAGCATGCCTGCAGCATCTAGAGCTACTGAGACAGTGGCAGTGGGGGTTGGGGGTTTTGGTACTTCCACAGTCGCCATTTAAGCCCTTCTTGTGAGAGTGCTTTAATGTGGGGCCTGTTGTCTTAGACCCACACCCTGAAGTCACTTGCTTCCCATCTGTGTAACATCGGCTCACATTTCTCCCCTAAAACAAGTCTACTCTCAGCATGTACCTTGTAAGGGTGTGGTGAGGTTTAAATGCTAATGTACAGAAGGCTCATAGTCTAACACTTCCCTTGCAAGGGCTCGCATGCTTTCGCACATGCATCTGCTGATTTGGGCACCACTTTAAGGTTCAGAGGTCACCGTGATGAACAAAACAAAACCCTTCCTCTAACTGAGGTTGTATTAGAGTGGAGAAGACGGACAGTAATAAATGTGTGAGTATATAGCCTAGAATGCCTGATTGTGTAGTGAAGAAAGATGAAGCTGTGGGAAGGGGACAGAGGAGTCATTTTGGGTGGCCAGGGGCTTCTCTCAGGAGTTGGTGTGTGAAGGCCCAAGTGAAGTTAGGGTGCCAACCTGAGAACGCCTGGGATGGGGATGCCCCAGGCAGAGACGGGATGTCTGATGGGGCACAGAACCTCGACAGCAAGGAGACCTGCCTGAGCCAGTGGAGAGGCACGTGGGAAATGAGGCCAGGGTGGAAGCTACTGGATCCCTTAGGACCTTAGGATTTTAAGCAATCACCGTTATTACTTTTCCTGGGCTGGATTAGCCAACCCTTTTTCCTGCTGTTCTGTGATGTGTGCTCCTGGGCCAGCCCAGCCATCTAGCAGTCATCCCGCTGCTTTAGGGCGATTTGTTTATTTTACTGCTACAGTGACGGTCCCTCCAAGCCAGGACCCAGGTCTGCTGTGTTCATACCCTGAGCCTAGCCCGGAGTGTGTGCTTCACACATTTCTAAGTGATTTTTAGTGCCAGCGGATGCTATTTACTGGGGGGTTTCTAGGTGTTAGTTACTGTGGTAAGTACTTCATGTTCCATCATCTCATTCAGGCATTGCAGCGGCCCCGCACCCCCGGACTTACAGAGTTGGAAATAAACTCCGAAGGCTGGCCGTGCCTCATGGGTGCACAGCTAGGGATTTGTGGAGCTGTGATTTGAAGCCAGGATTTTGAGGCCACACTTTCACTGATGGCAAGGCTGGCAGGTGTTCTGCTTCACCTCACACGTAGGAGAGGGAGGGAGGCTGTGACAGCCCTTCCCAAGGCCGCGGGGAGGTCTTGTATCCTAAGGGATCCCCCTGTGTTCCGCTTGTCTGGAGCATCTCCCGAGCCCGAGGGGCTGCCCCTCAGCCCTCCTCATGGTTTCGTCATCCACAAATGGAAAAGTGGTACTTAAAATGAATTTATTCAGGTGGGAGCTGTGTAAGACGTGAAAATAAGGCTTTTGAGCTGCTCCATGTAAAACTGAGTGTAAATGAAAAGCTTTTTATTTGGTTTCCGAGCCAGACTTGGAGAAGCCAGTGGGCCGTGTGGTCTGGAGGTGCGCGCTGGGGGCAGCGGGTCGGGCCCGGGCTGCGCGGAGGGGGAACCGCCCCTGCGGAGCCTGAGCGGCCTAGAGGCCGGGGGTCCGTAAACACCGGCAGGACACAGAAAGCCTTCTCTGAAAAGATGGAAGGTGGGGGTGGGGGGAGAAAAGGAAAGGCAATGCCTCACAGCGTATTTGAGGAGGAAAATGCCTGAGGTAACCCATGTTGGCAACTTTTATAGCTTCCTCTCAGTAATGTGCTCGGTAGACCCTGAACAGGCTGGGGTTTTATTTTCATGTAACAGAGCCCAGTGGACTGGGGCAGCTCTCCAGCCACAGCTCGCCTGGGTTCTACGTGTGGAGTGAGATGGGATTGCTTCGTCCTCAGGGCAGCAGGATTCTCAGCCTCCTCTGCCTGCTTGTTTGGCTTGTCACAGTCCTTAAGCCTAAGGACTTTTTTATGGGAGAGGAGGAGGGTGTCCGTGGGGAGGAAGACTGGACCACACTACGTGTTGCTGGTTGTGACCTGCCCAGAGACCAGAGCATGCAGGCCCACAGAAAAGTTGTTACCCTGGGTCCCTCTTGCCCAGGCACTTTTCATGAGTAGATTTAACCCACACTTACGTTCTCTGTTCTTCAGTAATGCATATGTTTGGTAATGTGTACGTGTCTTTTTTTCCCCCCTATTTATTTATTTTTAATCCATATGTTTATTCATCTGTCCATACTGTAAATAAAAGGAACATCAGATACAAGGTTTTCACAATCATGTAGTCACATTGCAAAAGCTGTATCATTATGCAATCATCTTAAAGAAACATGGCTGCTGGAACACAGCTCTACGGTTGCAGGCACTTCCCTCCAGCCTCTCTAATATACCTTAGACTAGAAAGGGGAAATCTATACAATGCATAAGAATAACCTCCAGGATAACCTCTCAACTCTGAAATCTCTCACCCAATGACACTTTATTTTGTCTCATTTCTCTCTTCCCCCTTTTGGTCGAGAAGGTTTTCTCAATCCCTTGATGCTGAGTCCCAGCTCATTCTAGGATTTTTGTTCCACATTGTCAGGGAAGTTTACACTCCTGGGAGTCATGTCCCACTTAGAGAGGGGGAGGGCGGTGAGTTCGCTTGTCGTGTTGGCTGAGAGAGAAAGAGGCCATATCTGAGCAACAAAAGAGGTTCTCTGGGGTTGACTTTTAGGCCTAATTTTAAGTAGGCTTAGCCTGTCCTTTGTGGAGATAAGTTTCATATGAACAAACCCCAAGATTGAGGGCTTGTCATATTGATTTGGCTGACCCCACTGCTTGTGAGAATATCAGGAATTCTCCAAATGGGAAAGTTGAATTTTCCTCCTTTCTCGCTATTCCTCCAAGGGGACTTGGCATATACTTCTTTATTCACTGCTCAAATCACTCTGGGATTTGTTGGGGCATCACACTGGACAAACCTACAAAATCTTATGTACTGTTCAAGGTTCCATGTACTTATGGTGTTCGTTTAACCTGTCCATATAAGTTATATAGAAAACGCACTAGTCAAAATATAAATTTTGTACCAAATAAACATATTTTGCTTTAGTCTCACACAAAAGTTGAAGTTTTAAAATATTAATGACCATCTATTTTCAACACACTGCAATATTGACATTCCTTTTTGTTCTCCCTCATGCAGAAACATTTTTAAATTTGTACATTTAGTCACTATCATTATGCAGTCTAGACATTCCTAGATTATACCATTTCAGTCTTTATCATCTATCTTTCCTTCTGGTTTCATATGTGCCACCAGCCCTCCTCCTTCTGTCCTTCTCACATTCAGCTTCATTCAGTGTACTTACATTATTGTGCTAATGTGTAAGTATTTGCATGTGGGATTACGTGCATGATTAAAAATGCAGATCCTTTTCATGGGTGACCCACATGGGCGCATTACATAACATTTTCTTGAGACAGTGGGCTGCAGAGAAACACCCAGCTAGCTAGCTACTTTGAGATACCAGGAAAATTCCACTGGGTGAAGGTACTATCTGCAGTTGGATATTTTTATTATAGACCCCCTCTCCCTGTTTCCTCTTAGGTATTATATGGAAAACAATTTATGTATTTTAAAATTAGAAAGAATAAAAATACATTTTTTATCTTAAAAATTTCAAGTTTGTGTTTTCCCCATATTTTTAAAGGAAAACTAGAACATAAGTCTCGGCAAAAAATAAGTTAGAAGTCTTCTGCAATCCTACAATCCAAGGAGGATCACACTTGCTGTTTTGATGTTTGTGTGCTCTTCTGGATTCTTTCCTAATGACTCTATGGTAATATAGAATAAAATATAATAATTGATGGTGGCTAACATTTGTGTGTTACTATTTGTCAGTATTTTCATTTATGGACTCATTTACCCCACAACAATCCAATGATTGCTGTTATTGTTCAAGGCATTGTACAGATGAGAAAGGTAAGGCCTGTGGTGATCAGGCGCCTTGCTTAGGTTGGTAAGGGACGTTGGACTCCTCTCACTGAAATAAAGAAGTATGGGAGACCCTTTGTTTATCTTGATTAAAATAATTTAAGTCTCAACCTCCTAATCAGGCCCACGTTTCTCCTAAACTATGTCAGCATATGATAATGAAGAATTAAGTTTACTAGAATATGATGGGTGCTTAGGGAATAAAGTTTATTCGATTGATCCCCTCTATATAAGGGCAGTTGGATATGCAAATAGGTAGGATTCAATATACCCTAATCTGTGATTGGTCAAAAACTAAAATGAATAGTTATGATAATTAGGTGTAGAAAACTCACTTTTTGATGAGCTAGTTTCTGAGACTAGATAGTAACTCCTAAGTGGCCAGCTGGCGGTGAACCAGAAGAGGGACTCCTTTGCATTTGGGACTAAGATAAAGAAGCCTGCGTGCCCCATTCCTTGCGCTTGCTTGCCGCTTGTTTTCGTGCGTACCCTTTCTTGTGAGAAAGAAATAAAAGAGCTTCTACCATACAGCGTGAGTGTAGAAAAACTCACTTGAGCTGGTAACACTGCTCCATACAGGTTCTTATAGGTAAGTAGCTGGGCTGAGATTTGAACCCAGGCATTCTGGTTCTAGAGCCTGTCCTCTTAGCCACTTGCTGTACTTACTTTCAAAACAATAGGATAAAACTATCCATATCAACTTGTAACCTGCTTATTCCGCCCCCCCCCCCCACTTACTACCTTATGAACTCCTTTTCAAGTCATTAACCTTACATCTGGAGCATCATTCACAATGGATACATTGTTAGATGTACATCCCCCAAATTGGAATGCTATTTTCCTATCTGGCCATTTTCTGAAATAATAATAACAATTATTATTATTCTATTAAAAATAGAAAGTATTGAGGATATATGCCTTGTGGTGTGCTAAGGGCTCTCTCCATATATTATCTAATTTAATCCTCATCAAAATTTGGGCTTCTCTCAGGGGTACAAATGGTAGGGAAGCAGGGGAGAATTTACCGGGGTGTGTCATTTATATAAGACCCTAAATCTCGATTTTTTTTAATGTTATCTCCGAATAAGGTTGTATATACAATAATTTGTTGTATGTTATATTTAAAATAACTTATTTTGAGATAGCTTAAGACTCACAAGAAGTTGCAAAAACAGTAAAGAGAATTCCAGCTTCCCCCAACGGTAGCGTTTTGCACAGCCCATAGTACATTGTCAAAACCAGGAAATTGACATTAGCATGATATGATTAACTCACGTTGTGCTTATTATTAATACTACATTTTAGTATTAATTAAAATTAATAATAATTAATTAATTAAAATTAAAAATTAATCACTCTTTTGATAGTCTAGGTTGGTAGTTCTAAGTGGAGATATCGCAGGCCTTTGCTGGCCTCTGGGAGGTAAATGTTATTATTAGGTCCACTCAACAGGTGAGGTTTGGAGGTCTAGAGAGAGAAACCATTTGCTCAGGATCACAGAAAGCATCCAAGTGAGGACTTAACCCTTCTGATCCTAAAACCCACTCTTTGAACCTCTGCATTCCACAGCATCTTTTCTGATTTGTTCTCTTCAGGGCAAGTTCTGCATATGAGTAGGTATGTGTTGTTATAAGAAAAACTTTTCGTGCAGGTTAGGGTCTCATAGCTTCATAGAGCAATTGTGAGGAAGTTAGCTGGCAATAACTGATAAAGATCTGGCTGTATCTAAATTTGTTCTCCTGGGCAAGAGTGTTTACGAGAAATTGAAACTTGCTGTTGGGCCTGCTAGATTTTATCTATCAGTGTTTACTGGCATAAATGCAGACACACATGTTTCCCCACGCTTTCTCCAAGACTGCAGAATGCTGGAGTGAGAGAGGACCTTAGGAGTTGGGGGCTTGAGCCCAGTTCTTCATTTAATAGAAGGCAGCAGGGCTGGCTCAGGGGTCCATCAACTCTGCCCAGCCCCCAGGACTCCACGCCATATTCTCCCATCAATCTTCTGCCTCCTTCTCTCGGTTGCCTTTCCCTGACTTTCTTCCAGATGCTTTTTCCATGTCTGCCTGACTCCCAGCCAGTGACTGGCCCCACTGCCAATCCCCAAGACTCCAGTGAAAAGTAACAAGGGAAAAAGTCACGACTGTAGGGAAGATCCAGGAAATACTTCTCCAAAATCCATCCAGAGGAAAAGATATATTTTCACCCGCATCCTGGTCAGTCCTTCTCTTTTGCTGCCTTCTCCTCCATATTCATTCATAGCTGTAGTGGCCAGCACGAGCCATTCTCGTAACCCCAAAGCAGCAAAGGGCCATCCTCTTGCCTCCCCAGCCACAGCCATGGCCTTTCAGCTCAAGCAAAGTGGATGTGTGGCATTTAGCACCCCGATTTTTTTTTTTTTTTGAGAATTCAAGGCCCAGTTTTCGTGATGCCTGAAGTAGCTCTGCCTGAGGTGTTAAGGGATTTTGTACATAGAGCCATGGGAGTGCAGAGAAATGTTGTTCCAGATACCCACCCACCCCGCTTCAGAAACCCCAAATGTGCCTGCCACTCTGAGAGTTGAGTGTGTACCTGTGTGCACGCGTGCGTGTGTGTGTGTGTGCGCGTGTATAACTAATGGCCTCCTGAACAGTTGGGACCAATCATTGCTTGGTGTAGCTGATGGCTGCTTTTGGTGGAGAAGCAAACCTGAGCCAGGCCTGCCCCTGGTAAGAGCTGGGATGGGGGATAATTAATTCATGGGAGCTTTGTCTAAAACAATGGTGAGCTGGTCTGCCAGTTAAGCCAGGGTTGCTAAATGGCATCACCACCATTCCACATCAGTTCCCATCCCCTGCTATCCTCTGTGGTAGGTAAAGAGATTGTGTTTCTTCGTAGGAAGCTCCTTGGGCCTGAGAAGAGGGGAAAGAGAGGGGATTAAGTTGTATCCCCCTTGGACCTGTACTTACTTAGCCCGGGAAAGCTCAGTCCACAGTTGAGACCTCTGGTGTTCAGGGCTGAACAGCCGCCCTCCCTAAACATATGATTGGGCTATGGAGAGAACATTCCAGTCCAATCGGTGAGCGTCAGGTTCCTGCCATGAAAAGTCTTTTCAAAGGGCAATTAAGTGCAGGAAATGCCAGGAGTTCAGTTGCCTTAACTTTCTAAGGATATTCCAGCATTTTAATATTCATTAATTCTTTCAGCTTTGCACCTCATCATGTGCAGTACAAAGGAGAATAAGTCTCAGTCTCTGTTCTCAAGAAACTCTCTGAGCTCTCGCAACTCAAGAATGGTCAGTGGGCCAGCCACATCAGTAGTGCCTGAGAACTTGCTAGAAATATAGAATCCTAGGTCCTATCCCAATTTACTGAATTGGAGTCTGCATTTTAGCAAGTTTTCAGAAGCACTGATCTAGCCCACATGTCTCCCTTCCTCATTCCTCCATCTGTGACAGACATCACCAGTTGATAGAATAATTTGTTCCGAAATGGTATGAGATGAAATCTATTTGTCATACCTGTTGGAGTAGGAGAGAATGAAAAAAAATAAGTGGCTTAAGGGAGGAACAGGCTGTGGACACCTAGAGGAGGGCCAACCATTTCCTTGGGGAGTCAAGGAAGACATCTCTAAGAAGGGCAGTTGAGTGGTTTTACTAGTCATTCCCACAGGGAAGGCTATCCAGGCAGAAACAAGAACACATGGGAAGTAGGAAGAATGGGCTTGTTCATATAGCCAGGTGCTGGCTTCTTGGATTTTAAACAGGAAAGGGACAGATTTTGTTGTCTGGAAAGAGGAACTGAGGCCAAGATGAAGATTGTACAGAGCTACTGCAAGACGAACATCAAACACTTTAAGGTAGAAGACAAATGAAAGATAAGCATGGGTCCTTATCTGTAAAACAGGGAGGTATTACGCCTTTGAAGTTTTCCCCTTCTCTTTCCCCTTTACATGCCAGTAAATATCTGGCATGCATCTGGTATATACTGTGCTAACAGAGGTGGCATGGCAATAACTAAGGGCAGACGAAGTCCCTGCCCCCAAGAAGCTTACAGTGCATCCTTCCTTCAGCTGTAAGGGGTGAACTCCTCTTCCTCGTGGTTTTGAATATCATCTCCCATTTTAACACCTCCAGCCTGACTTCGCTCCTAAATGGCAGGCTCAGATATTCAACTACCTATTCAGCATCTCTGCTTGAATATCTAATTGGCTTCTCAAATTTAGCAAGGCCCAAATCAAATCTGTCTCCCTTTCCCTACACATTTGTTCTCTTCAGTTTCCTCTACAATGTATATAAGCCTCAAACCTTGGAGTCATCCTTGATGCACCCCATCTCCTAATCCAATCATATAAGATGCGTCAGCAAATCCCATCTCCTCTCTTCTAATGTCTAACTTTTTGTGTCATTGTGGCTAGGTTATGGTATCCAGTTGTTTGGTCAGACATTGGCCTAGTGGTTACTGTGGAAGTATTTTATAGATGGGTTACATCTGCAAACAGTTGACTTTAAGTAAAGGAGCTTGTCCTCTGTTATGTGGGTGGATCTCAGACAGTCATTCGGAAGTTTTAAGTGAGCACCGAGGCTTCCAGAGATCAGAAGAATTTCAGCCTCAAGATTTTAACTTCACTTTTATTGCAATTTCCACCTCTGGCCTTCCCTAGGAATTTGGACTCACCAACGCTCACAATTGTTTGAGCCAATTCCTTAAAATAAGTCTCATATATGTGTGTGTATGTGTGTATATGTATACACATATATGTGTATGCTTACATACGTATATGTGGCTATACATGTATGTATGTATGTGAACACACACACACACACACACACACACACACACACACACACACACACACACCCTATTATTTCTGTTCTCTGGAGAATCCTGACTCATGCATTTACCTTCAGAGTACATCTAGAATCCTCTCACTTCTCACCACGTCTGTTGATCCAAGCCACCATTATCTCTTGCCTGGATTATTGCAGTCAACTCGAAAGTCTCTTCTGATTCTGCTCCTAGCTTTGCCTTTCTCAATCTGGCAGCCAGAATGATCCTTCTAAAGCATAATCAGCTCAAGTCACTTGAGCTCAACTAGCTGCACAGGTCACTCAGAATAAAAGCAACGTTTTTACAGTGGCTTACAAAGCCATTCTCCCTATCTGACCCCAGCCCTAACTATTCTTCCCCTTGTGCATTCTTTGCCAGCGACGCTATCCTTTTTGTTCCTAGAACAGGACAGGTATGCTCCCACATCAAAGAATTTATATTTGCTCTTCCCTCTGCCAGGAATATTTTCTTCCCAGGTATCTTTAAACCTCAATTCTATACCTTATTTTCAGTCCTTGGTTAAAGTGTCTCTGCCTCATTTAAATTTTTGTTCCCTTCTTTGGGACATTCCCTATCCATCTCCACTGTATTATTTTCCTCCCTAGCACGTGTCATCATCTAACATACTATGTATTTTGCTTGTTTATCTTGTTTGTCTTGTTTGTCTGTCTTTCCATAGGGGAAGGGATTTTTTATCTTTTTCATTGCCTTATTCCTGGCACTTAAAACAGCACCTAGTACATAATAGATCCTAAAGCATATTTTTGGGGATGAATTAATAAATTCATATAGACAACTCATTTATATATTCACCTTAAAAATAATGAGTGTTCAAAGCAGTGTGGACAACCAAAGCTATAGGCTGAGCCCCCAGTCTTGGGGTTTGTTCATATGGAACTTAACCCCACAAAGGATAGGTCAAGCCTACTTAAAATTAGGCCTAAGAGTCACCCCCAAGAGAACCTGTTTTGTTACTCAGATGTGGCCTCTCTCTCTAGCTAATACAACAAGCAAACTCACCACCCTCCCCCTCTCTACATGGGACATGACTCCCAGGGGTGTGGACCTCCCTGGCAATGTGAGACAGAAATCCTAGAATGAGCTGAGACTCAGCATCAAGAGATTGAGAAAAACCCTAGAATGAGCTGAGAATTAACATCAAGAGACTGAGAGAACCTTCTCGACCAAAAGGAGGAAGAGTGAAATGAGATTAAGTGTCAATGGCTGAGAGAGTCCAAACAGAGTTCAGAGGTTATCCTGGAGGTTATTCTTATGCATTAAGTAGATATCACCTTGTTATCCAAGATGTAAGGGAGAGGCTGGAGGGAACTGCCTGAAAATGTAGAGCTGTGTTCCAGTAGCCATGTTTCTTGATGATGATTGAACAATGCTATAGCTTTCACAATGTGACTCTGTGATTGTGAAAACCTTGTGTCTGATGCTCCTTTTATCTGCCTTGTTAACAGAAGAGTAGAACATATGGAATAGAAATAAATAATGGGGGGAACAAATGTTAAAATAAATTTAGTTTGAAATCTAGTGATCAATGAAAGGGAGGGGTAAGGGGTATGGTATGTGCAATTTTTTTTTCTCTGTTTTCGTTTTATTTCTTTTTCTGTTGTCTTTTTTTTTTTTTTTTTTTTTTTAAAGAGAGAGGGAGGAAGGGAAGGAAAGACAGAGAAGGAAGGAAGGATGGAAGGAAGGAAGGGAGGAAGAAAGGGAAACATCTTTTAAACATTTTCTTGTTTTATTATATTTTGTTTGTTTGTTTGTTTTTTACATGGGCTGGGGCCGGGAATCGAACCGGGGTCCTCCGGCATAGCAGGCAAGCACTCTTGCCCGCTGAGCCACCGCGGCCCGCCTCTGTTGTCTTTTTATTTCTTTTTCTGAATTGATGTAAATGTTCTAAGAAATGATCATGCTGATGAATATGCAGTGATGATGTTGTGAATTACTGATTATATATGTAGAACGGAATGATCAAAACAGGATGTTTGCGTTTATTTGGTGTTTTTTTGTATTAAAGAATTTTTTTAATAAATAAATAAAATAATGAGTGTTCAAATCCACGAACATGGTATACGTCTCCACTTAGATCTCCATGGAGCCATAAATTCCATGTTTGTAGTTCTCAGTGTACAAGCCATGCATGTCTTTTGCTAAATTTATCTGTACCTTAATGTTTTTTTTAAAAAAATGTACTTATAGTGGTATAAGTATTTTGTATTCCAATTGCATATTGCTGGTATATAGAAACACAAGTGATCATTTTATATTAAATATTTTTACTTTGCATCTCTCAATCTTGCTAAATTTGCTTATTAATACTGGTAATTTTTTTTTTTTTGGTAGATTCCTTAGAATTTCCTACATATGCAGTCATTTTGCCTGTAAATAAAGAGAGTTTCCTTTTTCAGTTTTTGTGCTTTTTAATTCTTTTCTCATTTTATTGCCCTGGTCAAGACTCCAGTTCAATGTTGAATAGAATTAGTGAAAGTAAGCATCCTTGCCTTATTCTAGTACTAGGGAAGTTTGTTAGTTTTTGCTCTATACGCTTGTCCATTTCCCTTCAGCACTTTTGAGTCACCACTGCCTCTGAAGGTCCCCACTCCAGAATCAGGTCTCATTTTAGTAGTTTGGGATCCCTGCCCTTTTGTGATATTACAGTGCCTGGATTCTCCTGCCCTGATGTGAGGCTGTTTCTTCCACCATCCTAGGGTAGGCACAGCCTGGGGCAGCTTAATTAAAAAAAAAAATGATAATGCTGTATTTTTAGCTGGACCACAGGGGCAGAGAATTGAGTTTAGTTTATCATCCTCATTGTTCTGTGCAGGGCTCCTAGCCTGTAATTTTATTCTCTTCCATTCATCCTCATTCACTACTCCCATTTCCTCCTTCCCTTAGGCAACCATTCTAATGTGTGTGATGTGAATGCTTTTGGTGCATTCTCCTAAAATGTGTATGGTTGATTTGTGTGTTTCTAAAACTATTAATTATATAGTTTAATATTTTAATATATAAATGGCATTTTACAGATGTTATTCTGATTCTGACTTTTTTTCACTCAGTTTAATGTTTTTAAGATCATCATGCTGCTAATGTATGATAATATAACCAGTTACTAACAAGATAAAAAATAATTTAATGTCATAACTGAATTATAAAATAGAAATGAAAGGAAATTATTTTATAATAGAATATGTAATTCAATTTATAAATGCACAGCCCCAGTATACTAGAACTCACAATGAAATAGGTGCTTTTATGGAGAAACTTTGGATTGAAGAGAATTAAGAAGAATCTCAACTAATTCTTATAATTTTCCTTAAAGTTTTGTATGTTGAAATAATAGCTAAATAGACATCTGTGTTTACAAACAGTTTCTACATGGATGTTTGGCAAGATATTTGAAGTCTTATGGGTTGTGAGAATTTTTCATGGTGTGGCCGTGTGTCCTAGCTTTCCTGCCTCTGCCCATCAGTTGTTGGTTGAACTCGTCTCCAATCTTTGGGACAAAATATGCCCCCACAGGTGTCCAGTTGCCCCCTGGAGATGGATCATAGACCTAAATGTAAAACCTAGTCTTATCAGTTCTAGAGGAAAATATAGGAGAAAATCTTCGTACCTAGATTTCTTAGGTATGATACTAAAACCATGATCATTAAAATACATATAAATGGATAAATTGGGTTTCATAAAAATTAAAAACTACTGCTCTTCAAAAGACACTGTTAAGGAATTGAAAAGATAAGCCATAGACTAGGGGAGAATATTTGAAAAACATATATATATATATATATATATATATATATATATATATATAAAATAAGGATTTTATACAGAGTATAAGAGGAATGCTGAATAATGAGAAAACAAACAGCCTGATTTTTTAAAATGGGCAAATGATTTGAAAAGACACTTCCAATGAAGCTATATGGATGGCAAGAAGCTATACTGGTGGCAAATAAGCACATAAAAAGATGCTCAGCATCATTAGTCATTGGGGAAATACAAATCAAAATCACAATAAGATGCCGTCACACACCTATTAAAATGGCCGAAATTGAAAAGATTGACCACAGCAAGTGTTGTTAAAAATGTGAAAATTGGGGTGGGCCACAGTGGTTCAGCAGGTAAGAATGCTTGCCTGCCATGCCCGAGGACCCGGGTTGGATTCCTGGTACCTGCCCATGTTAAAAAAAAAAAAAAAAAAAAAAAAAGTGAAAATTGGAACTCTGATACACTGCTGTTGGGAATGTAAAATGGTGCAGTTACTTTGGAAAACAATTTGACAGTTTCTTAAAAAGTTAAACATTTATCTGCCATGTAAACCTGCCTAGGTATTTACCAAAGAGAAAAGAAAACAGACTTGTGCATGAATATTCATAGCAACTTTATTTGTTATCGCCAAAACCCAGAAAAAACAAATGTCCATCAACATATGAATGGGTAAACAATCTGTGATATATCTAAATTGTCCTCGGAGTGGCATTTCCCCTCTGAGAACTACTGCCACAAATTCAAATTTCTAAACTTAAATTCAAAGCCCTTAAAAACCAGTCCCAATCTCTCTCCCACCCCACCTCTTTATTATAAACTTTTAATTTTGAAATAATTTCAAACTCTCAAGAGACTTGCAAAAAAAATTCAAAACCTATACAGAGAACTAACTCCAACTTAACACCCCCTGCCCCAGACCAAACCAACCAATTTTAGCCTTTTCATACATTTTCTGCATCATTTTGTCTGTCTCCCAATCCACGTATCCAGCCGTCTATATATATATTAGTCTAGTTTATAAATATTTGAGAGAAGGTTATATTCATCATGGTCCTTAAACACTTAATACTTCCATGTACTTTTCCTAGGAGGAAGGTTGTTCGCTTATATAACCACTTAAGTATAGTCATCACATTCAGGAAATTTAACATCATAATAAAGCTTACTGTCTATATTTTAATTTCTTCATATGTCCTAATAATGTCCTTTTGAGCATTTCTCCTCCATTATTAGATCCAATCCAGGATCATGTATTGTATTTAGTTATTACCTCTTTAATCTCTCTCTCTTTCTTTCTGTTTATTAATTTTGGAATCATGTAGACATAATCTTTCCCATCTCAACCACTCCCAAGCGTACAATTAATGGAATTAATTACACTCAGAATTTTTTGCCACTGTCAACACCATCCTTTATCAGAACTTTCCATTCACCCTAAAGAGAAATCCTGCACCCATTCATTAGGCATTAACTCCCATTCTCCCTACCTACCCCATTCTGGTAACCTATACTCTACTTTCTGTCTATGAATCTGCATATTCTAGCTATTTCATATAAGTAGAATTATGCAATATCTGTCCCTTTGTGTCTAACTTGTTTCACTTAGCATGATGTCTGCCTTCATGTTGTAGCATGTGCTTGCACTTAATTTCTTTTTATGGCTGAATAATATTTCATTGTATGGATATACCACATTTTGTTTATTCATTCATCTGTTGATAGATACTTTGGTTGTTTCCACCTTTTGGTATTTGTGAATAAGGCTGTGAGACACATGTAGTGCAAATATCTGTCTGAGTCCCTGCTTTCAGTTCTTTGGGGTATATACTTAAAAATGGAATTCCTGGGTCATATGGTAACTCTATGTTTAACCTTCTGAGGAACCACCAAACCATTTTCCATATCAGCTACTCCATTTTACATTGCCTTCTGAGGAACCACCAAACCATTTTCCATAACAGCTACTCCATTGTACATTGCCACAACAATGTACCAGGTTCCTATTTCTCTACATGCTTAACACTTGTTATTTTCAGGTGTTTTTTTTTTGTTTTTTTTTAATATTAGCCATCCTACTTGGTGCGAAATGGTATCTTATTGCAGTTTTGATTTGGATTTCTTTAATGGATAATGATGTTGAGCATTTAATATCATACATTTTGGAGCTACAAGACCTCTATTTCCTTATTGATCTTCTGTTTAGATGTCTGTCAGTTATTGAAAGTGGTGTATTGTAGTCTCCAACTGTTATTCTAGAACTATGTTTCTCCCTTCAATTTTTGCTTCACATATTTAGGTGCTCTGTTGTTAGATGCATGTATGTTTATAATTGTTATATCTTCTTGCTGGATTGAACCTTTTGTGAATGATATTCTTTTTCTCTTGTAATCTTTTTTATTTAAAGTCTATTTTGTCTGACAGTAACATATCCACTCCAGCAATCTTTGGATTTTTTTTTTGTATGCTATATTGCAGGGGTCACATTTCATTCTTTTTCCATGTGAGTATCCCCTATTACAGTATCATTTGCAGAATTTTTGTTTGTTGGTTTTTCGTTTGTTTGATTGTTTGTTTATTTGGGAAGTGCATGGGGCGGGAATCAAATCTGCATGGCAGGTGAGACTTCTATCACTGAACTACCCTTGCACCCACTGTCTTTTAAATTTTTGATTCCTGTTTGTATGGAATATCTTTCCCCCCCCCCATCTCTGCCTTTTTAGGGGAGTTTAATTCATCGAATTTTTTTTTTTTTTTGCAAGAGCTCAACCACATTTAGAATGAAAACAGAAAAAAGTCTGAAAGAAATACATCAAAACACCAATTGTATTTATGGATGCTGAGATTAAAGAAAATTTTCTTCTCTGTACTGTTTTCTTCCTTTTTGAGAAGGAAGTCTAGCTGTATGTGTCCTGTGTGTCTGGTTTTTTTCTTTAATTACTGTGTTACTGCATTTTTGTATTTAGATTCTTTTCTGTTGTGTGTCATTTTGATTCCCTTCTTCTTTTCTTTTTTCTGTTTTGAAGTTATATGCTTAATGTAATTAATAACTAAGTTATTTAGTGTTCTTTTATTTTAGCCTGAAGGACTCCCTTTAGCATTTCTTGTAAGGAAGCTCTTCTGGTAATGAACTCTTTCAACCTTTGTTTATTTGTAAATGTGTTAATTTTGCCTTCAGTTTTAAAGGATAATTTTGCCAGATATAGAATTTTTAGCTGACAGTATTTTTTCCTTTAAGGACTTCAAATATGTTATTCCACTGTCTTCTGGCCTCTATAGTTTCTGATGAGAAAAACGTTGTTAAACTTATTGGGGATTCCTTGTGTGTAACAAATCCCAAATCACTGATTTCTCATTATAGTTTATGCATGTGCCTTTTTGAGCCAATAGGAAGTAAAATGTAAAAAGTAAGAATGCAATAGAACACATGGTGTCACCATTTCTGATCTATATTTCTTTATGCAGTTTCAATCTCTTACCCATTCCTTTCATCTTCAGAACTCTGTTTAGTGTCTCTTGTGTGGTCAGTGGACTTTTATTTATGTGGGAATGCCTTAATCACACCTTCAGTTTTGAAAGACAGTTTTTTTCCAGATATAGAATTGTTGGTTGGCAATTTTTTGCTTTGAACACTATGTCTTCCCATTGCCTTCTTGCCTCTGTGGTTTATGATGAGAAATTGGCGCTTAATCTTATTGAGGTCCCTCATATGTCACCTGTTGTTTCTCTCTTGTGGTTTTCAGGATTCTCTCTTTATCTTTGACATTTGACAGTTTGATTGTAATATGGCATGGTGTGGCTCTCTGGAGTTCATGAATCTCTTAGATGTATATTTTCATGTCTTTAATTAAATTTGAGAAATTTTCAGTCATTATTTCTTTGACTATTCTCTCTGCCTCTTTTTCTTTTTCTTCTCCTTCTGGGCCTCCCACAATGTCATACTGGTACACTTGATGATGTCTCACAGGTTCCTTATGTTCTGTTCACTTTTCCTCATTCTTCTTTCTGATCCCCAAAGTGGATGATTTCAGTTGTCTTATCTTCAAGTTAACTGATTCCTTATTTTGCCAGCTCCAATCTGCAGTTGAACCCCTCTAGGAAATTTTAAATTTATGTTCTTGTGACCTTCAGCTCTGTTTTGTTTCTCTTCAAAATTTCTACCTCTATTGATATTCTGTTGGTGTTTACCTGCCATTTTCCTGATTTCCTTTAGAATCTTGTCCATATTTTCCTTTACCTCTTTGAGCATATTTAGGACCATTTTTTAAAACTTTTTAATTGATAAAACCAAACAACATACAAACACAGACATTCTTAACATATGAACATTAGGACCATATTTTTAAAAGTATTTTTCTAGAATGTACCAGGTCTTCTCCTTATCGATGGTTTCTAGTGCTTTATTCTTTGCCTGGACAGTCACTTCCTTGTTCTTTGTTTTGTAATCTTTTGTTGAAACCTGAACATTTTGAAGTTTTAATGTTTTATCACTAGAATTTAGACTCTGAAATGTCTGTTCCTTAAGGTTGTAACCAACTTGCATTATGACAGAGACTTCCTTAATTGACACCAGGAGTTTACAAAAAAAAAAGAAGAAGAAGAAAGAAAACATTCCCCAGTCTTTGCAAATTGTTCTCCTTCAGTCTTATTCATAAAATGAATTTAGGTAATAGCGTAAGGCCAAAATGTAGGGGTTTCCCTGATTCTTTCTGCATATGCCTCTTGTCTTGGGCATGTTTGTGTGGGCCTAGGAATTTCCCTGTTTACACGGTTCTGAGTGTCCCCTCTTCCCTAGGAATCAGTTTCCTCGTGGTCCCAGATACTATACTGTATGTCTTATAACCTTGAATCAGCTGTCCCAAGGAGAATTACTTGACTGCTTTTCCACAATAGGAGCGCTCCATGAACTGCCTTCCACATGCAGGGCATGTTCTGGGACAGCGAGTCCCTCAGGCCACCACCGGGCAGATTGGGCCAGACCTATATGCTCCCGCTATTTGCACAGGTTAATTCTGCTCCTTCCAAAACCTGGGCCAGAGATCTGCCCTGGATGTGTGGGCCAGCTCCATATCACGCCTGGTAGGGGATGGGGGGATGGGAAGGGCCAGCCAGAGTGCCATGTAATCTTATGTTTTTCAGTAGCTTTTTTCTTGATTTGGCATACATCCTGTTATTGTAGTGCTTTTTTTCTGGAGCTTTGAGAGAGATGTTTATGCCAGTTCTTGCTAGCTGTTCAGAGCTTCTGTGGTAGGGTAGAGCCTGAAACAGCTCACTCTGCATCTTTATTGGGGTAGGACTGAATTAATTTTTGTATATGGAGTGAGGTAGGGTTTTATTTTCATTCCTTTTACTTGTGGATATCTATTTTTCCCAGTACCATTTGTCAGAGACTATTCTTTCCTCATTGAATAGACTTTGCAGACTTGTCAAAAATCAGTTGATCATAGATACCTGGTTTTATTTCTCTGCTCTCAATTCTGTTGCATTGATTATATGTCTATACTTGTGCCCGTACCACATTGCTTTGATTATTGTAGCTTTGTAATAAGTTTCGAAATCACAAAGTATGAGTCCTCCAACTTTGTTCTTTTTCAAGATGGTTTTAGCTACCAGGGTTCTGGGCACTTCCATATGCATTTGACCACAGGCTTTTTTTTTTTTTTTTGCATGGGCAGGCATCAGGAATCGAACCTGGGTCTCTGGCATGGCAGGCAAGAACTCTGCCTGCTGAGCCAGCACAGCCTGCCCTGACCATTGGCTTTTTAATTTCTGTGAAGAAGGCTGTTGAAATTTTGATTGGGATCACATTAATCTGTAAATCACTTTGGGTAGTATTGATATCTTAACGACATTAATTCTTCCAGTTCATGTGTATCTTTCACTTTATTTAAGTCTTCTTTAATTTCTTTCAGTAATGATTTGTAATTTTCTACATTCAGGTCCTTTACACATTTGGTTGTTTGTTCCTAGATGTATATTTTTTAGTTGCTATTGTTTTCTTGCTTTCCTTTTCAGATTCTTTCTTTCTTTTGTATGGAAACACAGCTGATTTTTGCATATTGTCTTCTACCTTACCTTGCTGAATTAATTTGTAATTCTAAAGAATCTTCTTGTAGATTCTTTGATATTTTTTCCTATATAGGGCCATGTCCTCTACAAATAGAGATTGTTTTACTTTATTCCAATTTGGATGCCTTGTGTTTCTTTTTCTTGCTTAATTGCTCCGGCCAGAACTTTAAGTATAATGTTGAATAGCAATGGTGATAGTGGGTATATTTGTCTTGTTCTTAATATTAGAGGGAAGATTTCAGTCTTTTACCATTGAGTGTGATGTTAGCTGGGAGTTTGTCATATATACCCTTTATCATGTTGAGGGATAGAATAGAAGGAATATCCCTTCTATTCCTACTTTTCTGAGTGTTTTTAGTAAAGAAAGGGTGCTCAGTTTTGTCAAATGCCTTTCCCTTGTCAATTAAGATGATCATATGTTTTTATATTAATGATATTTTACATTGATTGATTTCCTTATGTTGAACTACCTTTGCATTACTGGAATAAATCCTACCTTACCATGGTATATAATCCTTTTAATGTGCAGTTGGATTCCATTTGCTAGTATTTAGTTGAGGCTTTTTGCTTGTATATTCACAAGGGATGTTGGTCCTTAATTTTCTTTTCTTGGGATATCTCTCTTTAGTTTTAGTATTAGGATGATACTGACCTTGTAGAATGAATTAAGAAGAATTCTCTCCTCTAAGTTTTTGGAGGAGTCTGAGAAGGATTGGTGTTACTCTTTTTTAATGTTTGATTAAATTCATTAGTTATGTAATCTATTCCTGTATTTTCTTTGTTGGGAGGTTTTTGATTACTGACAATGTCTTGCTTTTGTATTTCTTGATTCAATATAGGTAGTTTATTTCTAGAAATTTGCCTATTTTACCTACATTGTCTTAATTTATTGGCATACAACTGTTCATAGCATTTTCTTATAGTACTTTTTATTAATGTAAGATTAATAGAAATATTCCCCTTTCTTTTCTCATTTTCTGGTACCAGTATCTGTTTCTATCATTCTATACTGCCATTTCCCTCCTGGATGCTGTATATATTGAGCTCTCTGAGTTCCCCAAACACTCTGGGTGATTTTACACAGCTAAGCTTTGCAACTCCGGTTACTGTGCCTAGGCTGCCCTTTCCCTTACAGTTTCTTGTCTTGGCAAACTCCTATCTAAGGCACTGCCCATGTTTTTCTCAGGGCATCTCCATCTTCTGCAGAGTTACATGCTCCTTCACTTTAACCTATTGGAGTTCTTAAACTTGTTGCCAAATTCATTTATGAGTTTGTTTGCCCACTGAATTGTATATTACTCAAAGGTAGGGAGTGGGACTTGTTCACTGTTTTTGCTTTTATAATCCTTTGGGTTTAGCATGGAGGTCAGTAGACCACAAGTACTTGAATGAATGAATGAGTGAAAGGATGAGTTGTTGTTCAGTTATGTGGTTTTACTATTGAAGAACTAGTTTGTTTTTTTTAGTAGCTGGGGTGGTTTTATATGTGAACTGACTCTTTTATTGAACTGAAGATAAATTCCATTTCAATATCAATTCTACAGGTTGTAACTAATTGTCTGATGGGGTATTGGGACATATCAACTGCAGGTTTTTATAATGGATATGACAATTGCATGACCCAAACAAATGCTATTCAACGGGGAGCTAATTAAATAAATCTCAAATCATCTATATAATCCAGTTCTTTGTTTTGATTAAAAAAACTGAAGCAGTTCTGAACAGTTTGATGTGGATATATGTAAACAAATACAATGCTGAATAAAAAGATGTTTAAAAACAATAGATTATAATCCTGATTCAAGAAAGAAAATGGTATATTCATATGTACGTCTATATAACTTCTATGTTAATATATTCTTAGAAAAATAAGTTACCCAAACTTGATTGAGACTTTCTCTTTCTTTTTTCCATGCCTCTATCCCTCCCTCCATTCTTTCCTTCCTTCTTTCTATTTATATACCTTGATATGAATTTGTTGTGAGTATATATCATATTAGTAATTGAAAAGCCGTTGCAAATTAAAAATATATACCTGACCAGTAAGTCCCGTTATTGTTATTATGAATTTATTTCAGATACCTATAATAATATTTTAAATTTACATAGCATGTTTCTAAAACATATATCAGTTTTGCTTTTATGATATTATGTTAACCTTTAAATGTTATATTTTAGAAGTGTGATAGGGAGAGGCCTCAGCCCAGGAATTGTGAACACTGTTTCCACAGTGAGTAGCAGATTTAGACGGGTGTTTCATTCTTCTGTTTTTAGCCCACTGTGCCCAGCAGGAAAGCTGAACTATATCCTAGCAGAGACAGGGTCACCTCTTTCCTTCAGATAGGTAAGAACATTGGCCATTACCACCTACTGGCTGTGGGAATTTGGCAAGATTTTTTATATGTATTGTATTGTAGTAGCATATATAGGACATAAAAATTTTCATTCTAACCACTTTCAGGTATACAATTCAGTGGTGTTAATTACATTCACAATGTTGTGCAGCCATCACCACCATCTGTCACCAAAACTTTTCCATCACCTCATACAGAAGCTCTGTATCCATTATGCATTTGTTCCCTATTCCCTGCTCCCAGCCCTGCCCCTGGCAACTTGTATTCTAATTTTAGACTGTATGAATTTGAATATTCTAATGACTTCATATCAATGAGATTTTCCAATGTTTGTCCTTTTGTGCCTTGCTTATTTAACTCAACTTGATGTTGAGTTAAATGAATACATTGCAGTATTCATTTTTATGGCTGAATAATATTCCATGGCATATGGACAACACTCTTTTTTAAAAAGCAAAATGTTTTTATTAGAACAGTTGTGGGCTTCTAGAAAAATCATGCAGAAAGTACAGCGTTCTGTGGGCAAGGTCCTTGACTTCTCTGAGTCTGGGTTTCCTCATCTGTAACATCAGGATCCTTGTAGTAGCTTCAACTTCCATCATCGGCTGATTGTGAGGCCCGGTTATGAAAGGCCTAGAATGTGGTGCTTGATAAATGTTAGCTTGTGTTGTTGTTACTACCACTGTAAAGGACAGCCCAGCACCTGAACAAAATTAATCTGGAAAGATTTTTAATATGGATTGAAGATATGGCTCCATTTCCCATTTTTTATTAAGCCTTCTGTTGCTAAGTGCTAGCAAATGTGTCACTGGTAGCTCAGTAGAAACTGTAGGAAGGGTTGGAGAAAACATTTTTGCAGTGTGGGAAGGATGGGGGAGAACTGCCAGGACTG
This sequence comes from Tamandua tetradactyla, assembly GCF_023851605.1. Taxonomy (NCBI): domain Eukaryota; kingdom Metazoa; phylum Chordata; class Mammalia; order Pilosa; family Myrmecophagidae; genus Tamandua; species Tamandua tetradactyla. The sequence goes on from NC_135346.1 coordinate 22,553,233, forward strand.
GTGGAAATGTTTACAGGCCTAGGGGCTTGGAAAACCCTTTTTATGGGATTTAGCAATCCTTGAAGCCAGGCCCTCTTATGGGCGCCCATTACCGCCAATTTGGGCAATTGATCATGTAAAACCTGGAGACCAATTAAGTTAAGGGACCTAGGAAGGCTGGTAGGTAGGATGATTTCACTAGCCCAGGGCTGAAAAGCTCATTGAGTTCATGGAGTCAAGCTTTCCAGTGGTTTCCATGTACCCAGGACTTCTGTGACTTGACATGCTGTCTGAGAATCTGAGAAGTTGCCTGGAGACACTCTGACTGCCTGCCTGGGGGAGCAATCTCCAACCCACTTGCAACCCTGGCGAGAGAAGATGGGCCACTGGGAGGGGCGATTGGTGTGCCGTTTAAGGTGGTGGCACCCAGAATCTACTATGTGGGTCTAGCCGCGTAGTGCCCATGTCTGGACTGCTGGCAGGGGGGAGCAGAGATTTCTCGCTGGGACTTCACAGCTGTGTTTGTCTGAGGTTAATGGTCCCATGAATATATTAGAGTCCAGCGGATTAGAGCCGAGGTCTCAAAGTGTTGGCTTTTTACAGGACCCTTTTAAAAGAAGTATTTTATTTGTTCTACATGGTATTTGCAAAAATAGTGATGAGAACAGCTAAAACTCAGGCACCGTCCAAATGACTTTTATATATTAACTCTTGTATTCCTCACAGTGGCTCTGTGAAATAGGCCCTAATATTATCTATTATTTATCAGGTAGGGAAAATGAGACATGAAGAGGTTAAGTAAATGTCCCAATGGCAGAGCTGGGAGTCAAACCCAGCTGGTCTGGTCCCCGAGTCCATGCTCCTTACCATGGCACTATATTGCCTCTCAATTTTTTTTTTTGAGGCAACATTCGAAAATTGGAAAATTTCATGTCAGAGTCTGGCAAGTTGGCGTCTCTTTAAAATCCCAAAGAACTGGGAACCCTGGGCAGCGTCCCGTAGTGGTGACAGCGCTGTGGAGCTGTGCTCCAGTTCACCCGTGCGGCGTCGGGCCCCCTGGTTCCTGACGCTGAGGCCCTACCTGCTTGAGCCAGTTCCCATACTATTAGTACCTGGAGGCATTTGAGTTCCCAATTTCTGGGTTAAAGCCATGCTATAATATTTATAAATATGACTGCTTCTGGGCATTTTCCCCCTGAGATAGGGAGTATTTTTATCCCCATGTTATGTGAGAGGTAATTGAGGCATGAAGAAAGCAAGGAGCTCAGTCAGTAACCCTCTGTCTGCCCCTCCCAGGCCTCTGCTGTCGGCATTGTGTCACTTCACCTCCCACCCCCTGCATGGTCTGGGGATTTCTGAGACCCTCTTAGGGAAGCTAGTGGTAAAGCTGATAATTAGAGCGGAAGAAATTGTAATACTGAAGGAACCGCACATGAAACTGCTTTTGTCTGTTTTTTGTTGAATTTTGTTTGTGTACAGTGTAGATAGCTCTCTAGGGATATTCGTTGAATGAAAAACAGATGAGAGATAGTGTTATCTACTGAGGATCTTAAAGATAGTAAAGAAATTTGACAGAATTTGAAAAAGTGAGCCAGCACCTAGTAGAAGGAAAGAATTATGTATTTACAGATCCTCTTTATTTCTTTATAATGAAAGGAAACCCTCTGCTTTTTCTTGCCTGGAATGCCATTTTTTTCCCTTTTCTTTTTTTGTAAGAAAACAATATAGTTCTGGAAGTTTATTTTTAAATTCCCAGAATTCTCTTTAAGTGGTCTGGGAATTGGAGCAAGTGATAACAAGAACAGCTGAGAAATGAGGTTTTGGTCTGGTTATTGTCTAACCAGGTGGGTTGGGGTCCCTGAACTTTAAGAAACTTTTGTGCTTCCAGCTGTACCGGGGGGATTAGTGGCTTAGTCCTACCTCAGGGGAGCAAGTTTTATTGTTGCCTCTTATAAGGCTGAAACCATAATGTTATGGTTTTTTACACAGCACCATCTGCTTTGGGATTTCAACATGCTTAGAGTCATTTCTCCCCCACCCCCTAATGTCCTCCTTCCAAATAAGTTCAGTATCTGGAAGAGTGAATTCACTCTGGGCACAGCAACAGATGTGTATGGTAATAAATAAAATGCAAATGGTTAGTAATCAATCAATTGCATAGTCAATGAATATCTAGTACAGGCAAGGCAGTATGCTAGAGTACTGTGATGGAAATAAAGAATTAAAATGTGATGCCTGCCCCTGACTTGTAAATTTGAAAGTGGTTAAAATGGGAAATTTTGTGTTGAGTACATGTTATTACAATAACAATTAAAAAAAATGTGGCTCTGGTCTTAAGGGACCTAATTGGGATATAGAAGACAAAGGCATACAAAAAGTTAAACAACAAAATAAAAAGCTAATAACAGTAACTAGAAGGAGGAATATGCAGCACATGATTAATTTCCGAATGAATGCTGCAGAGGTTGAGTCTTAAGGAAGTCTGAGTTATCTTTGATAAAGTTCCTCCTTGAGAAGCAGCAAAGTCCAGACTGAATGTTCATAGTGCAATTAGAGGGACACTTTGAAGGGGAACAAAGCTGCTTGTGTGAGTGCAAGGAGGAATGCTAGTCTCTCTTCAGTATAGTCCGGAAATTCATTCTGTAACAAAGAACTGTAATTCCAAGTCAATGACACCTTCTAAATCCTCTCAGACTTTGCCCAAAATTACAGAGAAGGAATGGCGAATCAGTTCCATTCAGCCAGAGCTAGATAGCCATGTATTTTGCTCAAATGCCTGGGATCTAATGGAGATGGGACAGCAGCCAGGAGGTAAGGCCAGTCAATACAGGACTGGGAGAACTCTGACGCTGGAGCAGATAATGAGGAAGGGGCCAGGATTTGAAAGCATGACCTCTAAGTCTTCCTGTGTAATGAACAGAATATAATGGAGGGCTGAGATCTGAAACCCTGGTGCACCTGTGTCTGTAGCTACCTGGCCAGCAGCCTGCCTGTGTCCCTAGATAACTTGGTGAGCTCTGTGGGAACCTAACCACCTTCAGGTTAACTTGACTGCTTCCTGAAAAGAGAAGGCAAAAGATTTCCTCTAAAGGGAACTGTGTGTTGCTTGGTGGTCAAGACCTGATTCATTAGCCAGCTATGTAGCCTTGAGCAAATGACTACCATCTCTGAGCCTCAGATTCATCTTCTGTAAAATGGGAGAAAATAAATGATGGTAGCTTCCCTACACTTATTCGAAGGATTAATTAAGAAAAGGGACAAAAAAGCACTTAGTATTATACATGGAACATTGAAGTACCTAATAAATCATAACTATTATTATTATTAAAGAAGATTATGAAGATAAATATTTTTAGATTAGTTTTTCCTGCTTTAATTTTTGGAACTGGATTAGAGGCAAGGGGTAATTATCCCATTTACCTCCTTGGTTATTCATTTACAGTCTTTCAGAAGATAAAGAAAAATAGTTCAAGCAAGAGGGGTGTTTTGGATGAGAACTTACAGTAAAGCCCTTGCTTCTATAGCCTTAAAATCCATACTTTTTGAAACTAAAGGGGCCACTCTCTGAAGACGCAGGTGGTAGCCTACTGCTGAGGGAACAGAATATTTTTGTTTCCCTCCCCTTAAAGAATCTTACAGTTGAAAGATACCTTAGAACAGTGCTTTTTTTCTTTTAATTGTGAAAAATAACCTATATACAAAAAAAAAAAGCAGTGAATTTCAAAGCACACTACAACAATTGGTTATAGAAGAGGTTTCAGAGTTTGGCAATTCCACAATTTTAGGTTTTTTCCTCTATTTGCTCCAAGACAATGGAGGCTAAAAGAAATATCAATATAATGATTCAGCAGACATACTTATTTGTTAAAGCCTATCTTCTCTGTTATAACTCCACCTTCTCCTTAGAACTTTCTCCCAATCTCTAGGGGTATTTGGGCTATGCCCATTCTAACTTTTTCATGTTGTAAGGGGCTGTTGATAATATGGGATAGGGAAATGGAACAAGTTGATGTTCTGGAGAGGCTGGCCCCTCTGGGTTTCAGGACTTATCTGGCCTAGGAAACCATCGGGAGGTTGTAGGTTTCTTGAAGTAATCAAAGCACATGGAACCTTTGTAGAATCTCACATAAAGCCCTAGGTATTCTTTAGGATTGGCAGGAGTGGTTTTGGTTAGTTTTGGCAAACCATGATAGTAGCAATATCTAGCTGAAGCTTGTATAAGAGTTGCCTCCAGAGTAGCCTCTTGACTCTATTTGAATTCTCTCAGCCACTGATACCCTATTTGTTACAATTCTTTACCCCCTTTTAGTCAGGAAGGCATTGCTGATCCCTTGGTGCCAGGGCCAGGTTCATCCCTGGGAGTCATATCCCACATTGCCAGGGAGAATTTCACTACTGGATGTCATGTCCCATGTAGGGGAGAGGGTAATGATTTCTTGCAGAATTCAGCTTAGAGAGAGGAAAGCCCCATCTGAGCAACAAAAGAGGTCCTCTGGAAGTAACTTTTAGGCATAACTATAGGTAGGCTAAGCCTCTCTGCTACATAAATAAGCTTCACAAGAGCAAGCCTCAAGATCAAGGTCTTGGTCTATTGACTTGGAAGTCCTGAATGTTTGAGAAAATACCACATATCTCTGGTGGTCAAGTTTAATACTTCCATATTTTTTCTCCCATTCCTCAAGAGATTTTGCCAATACTTTTAAAATTATCTTCTCAACATACTCTGACATGTATCCAGGCATTACATTAAGCTATACAGAATTACAAGACCTCATTCCCATTCAGGGCTCCCTGTGTTTAGGTTGTTTAAATGATCTGTCCAGGCAGGTTGAATTCAATTATGTGCTACAGAAAATTTAGGTTTTGGACAAAATAAACTTCTCTTCCTTTGATCTCATAGAGTAGGTAAAGCTCTAAAATATAGACAAGGTCTTTTTTTTTTTTTTTTTTTTTAAACAATGGGAATTTATTAGCTCATAGTTTTGAGGCAAAAAGAAAGTCCAAATCAAGTAATCATCAAGACAATGCTTTCTTCCCGAAAACTGGCATACTGGGGCTGGCTGCCAGAGATCCTTGGTTCTTTTTTTTTTCTTTAAATATGTATATATTTAATAATGTATATAAATACATATGTATAATATTTATACATAAATAAATAATTTATAAATAATATAAATATATTTAACATATGTAAATATATATGTAAATATTAATAATATATTTATTAATATTTTATTGAGAAATCTTCACACACATGCAGTCCATACATGGTGTACAATCAGTGGTTCACAGTATCATCACATAGTTGTGTATTCATTACCATGATCATTTTTAGAACATTTGCGTCACCCCAGAAAATGAAATAAAAAGATAAAAGAAAAACTCTTAAATCCCATACCCCTTATCCCTCCATATTCAATCTACCCAATTTATTTTACCCCCTATTCCACCCTATTATTTATTTATTTATTAGCCATATTTTTTACTTATCTTTCCATTCCCTGGAAAAAAGGAGCATCAGATAGAAGGCTTTCACAATCACACAGTCACATTGTGAAAGCTATATCATTATACAATCGTCTTTAAGAATCAAGGCCACTGGAACAGAGCTCAGCAGTTTCAGGTACTTCCTTCCAGCCACTCCACTACACCATAAACTAAAAAGGGATATCTATATAATGCATAAGAATAACCTCCAGATAACCTCTAACTCTGAAATCTCTCAGCCACTGAGGCTTTATTTTGTCTCATATCTCTCTTCCTGTTTTTGGTCAAGAAGGCTTTCTCAATCCCATGATAGTAGGCCCTGGTTCTTCCTGGGAGTTCTGTCCCAGATTGCCAGGGAGATTTACACCCCTGGGAGTCATGTCCCACATAGCAGGGTGGCCAGGGAGTTCGCCTGCTGAGTTGGCTTCGCGAGAGAGGCTACATCACAGCAACAAAAGAGGTTCTCTAGGGGTGACTCTTAGGCATAATTGTAAGTAGGCTTAGATTCTCCTTTGTAGGAATAAGTTTCATAGGGGCAAACCTCAAGGTTGACCGTTCAGCCTATTGAATTGATTGTCCCCACTGCTTGTGAGAATATCAGGAATTCCCCAAATGGGGAAGTTCTTCCTTTCTTCCCAGTCCTCCAGAGGGACTTTCCAAATACTTTATTTTATGCCCAAATTACTCTGGGATATATCAGGGCATCACACTAACCTGTACAAACCACAAGGATCTCACGTCCTATTCAAGATTCCAGGTAATTATGGTGTTCAACTAAACTAACCATATGAGCTAAATTAGGAAACGCGCTACCAAAATAGAAATTTTGCACCAAATAAGCAAACCTCCCTTTGGTCTCACACAGAAGTTGAGGTTTTAAAATATGGACGACATCATCCTTTCCTGTATTCTAGATTTACCTTAGTACTGTCCAAATCAGCTTCTGATTACTGTTTCAACTTTTTTAACATCTACTATATGGGGTACTGCTGACTTTCATAGCTTCAGAACTCTAACTCTAACTCACATACCTGAAGTTTCAGGGAACAACCAGGTTATATGTAAACAGCTTAGTATCTCAGAATTTGGAAATAACAGTTACAGCTCCAGAATAGATGTGAGTGCTGTAAGAGTTTATAATCTAGGACCCCTTACAATGGGCTCCAACCTGATGATCCATGCTCTTGACTTCAGTTTTCTATGTTTCTATATTATAGTTAGTCCATATGAATGAGGCATGATAACATTGGTCTTTTTGTTTCTGCCATTTCTTTCAACACACTGTCCTCAAGATTCATTCACCTAGTTGCATGCCTCATGACTTCACTCCTTCCTGCAGCCATTCAGTAGTCTGTTGTATGTATAAACCACAGTTCCCCCTTCCGTTGCTCAGTCATTGTGCCCTTAGTCCACCTCCATCCATTGGGCCATGTATAATGTCCAAAGTCGACAGTCCATCGACATTCTCAATTTTAGACAATTTTCGTTGCTCCCAAGAGAAAAATAACTGATAAGCATACCCTCACCAAATGGAAAATCCAAACCTCCCCTTAACTCATATCTCCTTTACCCCCGTCCCCCATTATTTACCCCTGGTGTTGCTGTGGTACTGTTGATGCTTTCCTGTTAAACATACCCCATAGCTTGCAATACCAGTTTCCCCCTATACCACAATATTTACTTTTTTTTTTTTTACAAGATCATACCTTTGAAGTAGTTCATGTGGTAGTTCATTTATAAATATAAATATTTATAAATATTTGTAGTGTTAATCGGTGAGATGCATGCCTCTATACAAACAGCAGTGCTTTTTAAACTCTGACATGCACATAACTCACTCATCATAGGCCTGTATCCCTATGATGCCCTAGTCCTAATTATACCATCTCCCCTAACAACTAGCCTGTCCAGCTTAGGGTCATCCAATCCATCAACAGCACGCCAGGAAATTAGAACCAGACAGGGTCAAGGAGACAAGGTAACAGCAAGACCCCCAGACACTCCTGGCAGACAGGGTTGATATCACATACTCTTCGGACTTGGATGAGCGTTTTTCATTGTGCATTCTAAAGGACACAAGCCTGCAAGATGGTGCCCCAGAACACAGCCCTTTAATAAAATAAATTCAGATAGGGCTACAGACCAGCTCCTTCTCGAAGATTCACAATGCTCATGAATATATTAAAAATTTGAGAAAAGAAATTAAGCATCATTTGCTGAACACATTTAACTGTTAAACTCTGCCCACCTCTCATACAACACCTAATAATCATCCACAAACAAATATTCTCGAGTGTACTCTTGGAGAAGTACTCATGTAGATGTTCCTTCATTGTGGACCACAAGGATAAAACAAGAAATGTAGAATGCCTTGCTAAGACCAGTTTACCCTTTTAAAAAAAAATTCTTATTATAACCATTCTTGACATACAAACATTCTTGACATGGTTACAATCAATGGCTCACAATATCATCACATAGTTGTACAGTAGTCATCACCATAATCATTTTTTGAACATTTGCATCTGTCCAGCAAAAGAAAGGAAAAAAAAACCAACTCATATATGCCTTACCCCTTACCCTTCCCTTTCATCGGCCACCAGTATTTCAATCTACTCAATTTATTTTAACCTTTTAAAAAAAATGTGTTTATTTCTTATCCACATTTATTTGTTTGTCCATACTGTAGATAAAAGGAGCATCAGACACAAGGTAAAACCAGTTTATCTTGCCAGTGTATCCCCCATTCAGAAAGAAGATTGGCTCCCACTGAAAACAGTCTACCCAAGGTTACTCTCATCCTAAGTCTGCCAGCTCAAACATAGGTGCCCCCCGTGTTGGTGTTTATCCAGGGGATCTGTTAGGAGCAAGGCTCAGATCTACTTGAAGGCTCTCAGGAAAACCCAAAGCCAGGTAGCAGCCTACCATCATTCCCGGGGATGAATTGAAATGCAGTAATAACCATAGCTTGCAGTTATTAAAGGTTTACCTCGGGCCTGGCATGTTGCTAACACTTGACATGTGAGTACCCCCCTAAATCCTCATAAGAGCCATGGAAGGCAGGCAATACTGCTCTCTTTATTTTATGAATGAGAAGCCTGAAGCTTAAAGAGCTAGGATAAATTATTCAAGAGGACACAGCTAGCAAGAAATATAGCTGGTGTCAAACCCAAGTTTGACTAGCCTCAAAGCCCATATGTTCAGCAAATACACTGCATTGTCCCCCCACCCCCACCCCCACATGGTCACTGGGTGTCTATTTAATGTCTGCTTTGGGTATGGTGCTCTCTTTGGTGAAATTGAAGACACTGACAAAATAGATACAGCCCTTGCTGTAAGGAGCTGACCCCTTATTTGGGGGAACTTTTTACAGTTCAGTGGAGTAGGGAGAGTACTTACCAAATAGAAGTGAATGTATGAAAATAGATGCCAAATGCCACATAATTGGCACAGGATGTGGAATGGAAAGAGGGCCCATTGGTTTTAGCCCACAGGTCTTCCCTGAGTGCACCCGGGGCCGGCTCAGACTTTGCTAGCTGGGTCTTGCCAGCTTTTTTCAGAGAACCCAGTGGCCCGTGGATGTGCGTTCTTGCATTTTATCCATGCTCGCTAAATTCCCCTCTTAGTCTTCAGGCTTCCGCTCGTGTGACCTCTGCTTGCTCTCAGGGGAGGCCACTAACCTCTTGGCTCCTTGATTCTCTGTCTGCGGTGAACTCCCAGCTGACATATGCACACTTGGGGGTGACCTAGTTTTAGTGAAATGCTGGCTTTTCAGTCATATCTTCAATAGGCTGAGTTGGCAGCTTGTCAGCAGGCTTATGTCACCTAATGACTGTGTCAATTCCTTCCTCGCCTGGCTTCCTGTTAGTAAATATCCTCAGGATGCTCCAGGAACCCAGAGGTGTAGGAGGCCTGGTGGGGGAGTCAGAAAGAAAAGAGGGAAAGGAAAAGGAGAGGCGAGTGGAGGTGATCACTCCATTCCCCTCCTCCCTACCCTGCCAAAAAAAGAAAAGTACACCAAAAAAAAACTCCGTAAAACAGAGGAATAGAGAAACTGGTAAACGTGTAGTGAGGTGTCTCCCTGAAGAACAATTTTGCTCCAAGAAGGATATTTGTTTTCTTTTTTTAAATTTTTTTTGCCTGCTCTGATCTCCTTTACCGCCCCCCACCCCATGCCCTTCCTTCCTGTTTGGCCCTTTTAAAGTGATATTACTTCTCTGCCACAATAGTGGCCTGCTGGGAGTAATAGCAAAGACGTTTCCTCTCCTGTGGCTCTAGTTGTATTTTTAATAACAATCTCTCCCTCTTTCTCTTTTTCCCCTCTGCTGCTCTTCATAAACATTTTCGTAAGGCTGCGTGGAAAAGCTTTAGGTGTGCCCATCATTCCCCTCAAAGGGTCGCTGCGTTTGGGCCTTGATTTCCTCCCCTCGGGAGGCTGCGAGGAAGCTTCCTACCTTTCTCAGGGTGCACAGTCAGCCTTGGGTTTGAATGGTACAGACTCAGGTTTGGCACGTGCGTTTGCGGGTAATAATATTTCCATGCGCTCCTTCCCCTGGATGCTGCTCAAAGCTGGAACCCCTGGAGCCCTTCAGCCTTATGGAGTTGGGTGAAAGGTTTCAAGCAGCGTTGGAGGCACTTGCCCAGTCCAGCCTTGCCTGGGGTCACACAAGGTCATCCTCCAGGGCCTCTTCGCTTCCAGCGTCACCCCCTCCCCCTAAGGTCTGCCTCTTTAGAAGCCGGTGTTCAGGTTGCACAACACCCTAGAGCAGGTACATGCTCCATCGGTGGCATTCTCCAAACAGGTAAAAACATGCATTCGTAACCCTGAGGTTTATTGTAAAAATTTCCCACCAAAAATACACCTGCTGTTAGTGAATGTGTGTCTCCCTCCCAGGGTTGAGGAGCCTATTGCAGGAATTCCTCCCTCCCTTCAGTCCTTTGCTTCGTTGGTTCATTCATCCATCCATTTGTTCATTCATTTGTACACAGTTGTTGAGCAGCTCATTGCCAGGCACGGGGTGAACAAAACAGACCAGGTCCCTGCCCTCAGGATGTCTCCCGTTTCTGCGGGAGACCAGTATGATGTTAAAAACCAGCATGTGAGGACTTTCTGTGAATCCTGCTGAGGAGGGGCTGGCCAGGGCGTTCTGAAGGACGGCAGGTGGTGGGAGTGGGGCTAGAGAGGACCCGAAGGCAAGGCCCCCCACCAAGCCCAGATGCGGGTGGAGAGTGAGCAGGGCCCTTGCCCTGTTCCTGGCAGAGGGGCAGTGTGTCTGGAGATTCTGAGGCAGAAATGCGTTTGGCACTTTTCAGAAACCAAAGGGAAGCCGATGGCTTGTGTGAAGAAAGGAAGGCAGAGGAACAAGCTCAGAGCAGCAAGGACCTGAGAGCTGAAGTCTTGCATTTTATCTTACAGTCATGCCAAATATACAACTAACTCCATCGTATGGCCTCTGTTTTCCCATAAAGTGGGTTTTAAGAAAAGCAGTATTGTATAGTGTTTAAGGGTTGACTCTGGAGCCAGATGCTCCAGTCTGAATCTCATTTCTACAACTCACTACTTGTTTAACCTTGGGTGATTTATTTCATCTCTCTGGGCCCAGAGTCCCCAGTTGGATAGGCTGTTTCTCCATCAACTAGTGGGCCTAACCCATCCTCCAGCACAGAGCCTGCTTACCCCAATGCCCAGTGCACGTTTGCTGAACTGAATTGAACTTCAAACCCCCAAGCAGACATTCAATGGGCAGTTCTACCATGAGCCCTCTACATCTGGAAATGAAGAAACAGAAGGTCTGCAGGCCAAAGGAGCCTACCACTCCAAAAATGGAAACAACTGAGTACCTCCTTTATAAGGTTGTTGTGAAGATTAAATAAATTGACACATGTGCCCAGGACATAGTAAATACTTGACAAACGTTCAGAGGTTTTCAGTATTAAATAGATTTTGTAGGATAGTGTTCCTTTTTCTCCTGTGCTCCAGGGTATCTGCAGGGATGTGCAAAGCCCACTTTGAGATGGCCAATCCTCAGGCCACTTGGCTAAAGTGTTGGATCAGGCCCCTGAGGCAGCTTCTGGAGTCCAGGCTCATTCTGTCCTTAGGCAATGCTTGAGTGTACTGCCTATTCCTCTAGGCATCTAGACCCAGCAGCCCCTGTGGCCCAGTGGTAGGCTCCTTTGGCCTGTGGACCTTCTGTTTCTTCATTTCCAGATGTAGAGGGCTCATGGTAGAACTGCCCATTGAATGTCTGCTTGGGGGTTTGAAGTTCAATTCAGTTCAGCAAATGTGCACTGGGCATTGCGGTAACCAGGCTCTGTGCTGGGGGATGGGTTAGGCCCACTAGTTGATGGAGAAACAGCCTATCCAACTGGGGACTCAGCCTCATGTGTGCATAATTCCAGTTTAAACAAGTTAAACCAGAGATTGTGGAACCACAGAGGAGGGGTACTTGGCCCAACCTGGAGGCTTCAGAAAGAATGTTCTGGAGAAAGTGATTCCTGAGCTGAGTCAGGAAGAGTTATAGGAGTTAGTTGAGTGAAGAAAGCCGGGAAGGGCTTTCCAGGAACTAAGAAGATATAGCAAAGCCCTGGAGGTGGGAAACAGTATGGCTTGTGTGTGTGGTGGTGGTGGGGGAGAACTGAAAGCAGTTTGGGTGAGATAAGGGAAGAAAGCACAATGTGGGAGTTGAAGCTGCAGAATTAAGCAGGATTTGCATGCCTTCCTGAGGAGTTTGGGGCAGAGCCCTTAGGCTATGGGAGCCACTGAATAATGGTCGAAAGGAGATTCTGTGATCTGATTATCACTTTAGATGGCTCTTTCTGATCGCAGAGTGGAGGATGGATTTGGGGATTAGAGGTGGGTGGGGAAAGACACAGCAGCATACCAGAACAAGGAAGACCAGGAAGGGAGCTGTTTCTATAGTCCAGGGGAGAGATTATGAGGGCAAAAGTAGGCTGTAGTAGTTGGTAGGGAGGAGGGGGGATGGATTAGTGAAAAATTTGAAAGTGATATTGGCCGGACTTGTGGAGGAGGGCTGTATAGGAGACAGGTTACTCTGGGAGAAGGGGCCTCCAGGGATTTTGGAACACTGGGGACAGAGAGATTGTTCAGAGACTCTGGGTACTGCCTCTGCTTTCCCCCATCACTCCTTCCCCCAGGTGTGATGATGTGGCCTGAGAGTGCTGAGTTTGGTTCAGGGACCCATAGAGCTCCTTGCTGGCTAACTTTTCCTTAAAGAAACACATGGAATTTTGGCTCAAATTCTTGTGGGTTGGTGATACACGCACACGCATACAGAGAGAGAGAGAGAGAGAGAGAAAGAGACAAAAATGCAACAGTCTTCTCAACTCGGGCAGGCTTCTTGATGGAAGAGTGTCATATCAACTGCTTGGGATTTGAAAACCTGGAAAAGATGCAGCATCTGCCCCTACTCTGTGTACCCACCTGGCCTCCACCAAGCTTTACATCCATAACCAAATACCTTAATGAATTTCCGGCAGCCACCTGTGTGCAGCCTCTGCCAGCCAGATCTGTACCCGCTGGCAGCCTTGCTCTATCACGCTCTCAGTTCCCGGTGCACGTCCATTTAAAGGAGTGTTTTTCCTGAATCCTATCACAGTTTTGTAGTATTTTGTAGCTACAGTTATAGTAGCAAGCATTTGTATGATTTTATTATATTTAGTTTAAGGAGTGATTGTTTCTTGATCATCTTCTTCAGTTCTCCTTGTAGTCCTGTAGGCAGCTACCACCCACCATTCTGGAACTATGGGTTTGAGAGATTAAATAATCCACTGGGCTCACACTGCTAGTTCAAGGGAAGAGCTGGGAGTCGAACTTGCATTTTCCTGACTGTTAAACTGATGTTCTTTCCACCACATCGAGTTGCAATTACTGTCATGGGTACCAGTAGGACACAGTTTCTATTTGGAGTCTTCTTGGGATGCGGTAGAACTGTCAGAAAACTATGTCACAGTCAAATCCACAGAATCCAAAGAGTGCGTATTCTGCAGCTCTCCTGTCCCTCCTTTATCCCTGGAAGCCCATTCTCCTTGTCCCACCCGGACTAGTCTTTAAAGCTGACCCCTGAGCTGAAATGACAGGAGCTGCGTGTATTGTGTAGTTGTCATGATATCATAAAGCATGCGTTGTTCCCCTCTTGGCAGGGGGGCCGCAATGCTGTTCTAGCAGCTGGTGGGTAACTGGACCCAAGTCCGGAGCTTCACGATCAACCAGGAACTCCCTGGTTGAGCCTTTGATATCAGAACAAGAGGAGAACACAGTGACACCCGACACTTCCTGTCCCAAGGGATCAACGTGATACAGGACACCTGCAACAACAGGCAGAAGAAAGTTTAGAGTGGTTTCACGAGAGCTGGCCTCAGCCTGCCCTCCACAGATTGTCTAGGGTTTGGGGAGTGGGCCAGCTGTCGCAATTAAATTCGGCTCAGCATGTACTGTGTCCCCATCAGCTGGGCACGGACAACCTGGCTCCTGCCCTTGTGAGATTGCAATGCAGGGATGCACATGGACAAGAAAAGAAGCAACATAATAATAATTGAAAAAGTGTAATGACTTTTTATTTTTAAAGCCCAGAGGAAGGTGAGATCACAGGAGACATCCTGGGGGAAAAGTAGTCTAGACTGGGACCTGAAGGATGAGCAGGAGTATGACCACACACATTTAAACAAGATCCAGAGGTCCTAGGTTGAAAAGAAAAAGGAAAGCTTAAGCTTAAGAATTGTAATAAAAATAGAAAATTAAAGCCTTAGTGCTAGGCTTGTCTCTCCCCATTTCCCCAAATTGTCCAGCAAGAATCCTGGACTAAAATCACCCAAAATGGTTTGCTTTATGTTTTTTTTTAAAACAGACTCATATCCAACTAGTAATTTACTTTAAGGCCCTGAAAATTTTGTATTTGAGTCTGTCACAGGCCTAAGAGAGTTATTTTATGCGGTGGAAATTCAAAAGACCTGAGAATTTGGATATTTTGTGATCATCTTGACTCCACTAGAGACTGTCCATATGATCTTACATAAATCACACAACTTCAACCAAAAATGAGAAGTAATATTTTTTCCATGTATTTATTAGGTGGCTGGTTGGTTGAATTTTTCCCTCAACATTTTACTTTGCATAAAAATTGCAAAACTTGAACAATGAACACCCGCATATCCTTGCTGGGTCTGCATTTTCCCTCTTTCTATATTTGGGTGTGAATTGTAGACACGCATATAGATATATGTAGACACACATATTTATTTTTGCTGAACCATTTGAAAGTAAGTTGCAAACTATGACATTTTCCTCCTAAGTGCTTCAACATTCACCTTTGCATTCTCCTACCAGATAACAATGCGTTTATCAAACTCAGAAGATTTAGCATTGATGCAGTACTCTTTTCTAATGTACCAGTAATAATGTACATAAAAAATGCCTGTAGTAAAATTTGGTAGATTTAAGTACTGGTGGTCAATGGGTATAGGATTTACGGGTTTTTATTTTTTCTTTTTATTTCTTTTTCTGGGGTGATGCAAATGTTCTAAAAATGATCATGGTGATGAATACATAACTGATGATATTGTGAGCCATCGATTATATGCCATATATGGAATGTATGTGTGTGAAGATTTCTCATAAAATAAAAATATATTTTAAAAAATGCCTGTGGTAATATGTAGAATGGAATGATTTCTAAATGTTGGGTTAATTTCTTTAATTAATAATAATAAAAAAAGAAACAAACAAACAAAAAAATGCCTGTGGTAGATTGAACCACGTCTCCATACAAAGACACGTTCACATCTGGACCTGTGGTCCCGTAGGTGTGACTTCAATTGTAAATAGCGTCTTTGAAGATCTTATTAAGATGAGGCCGACTGAATCCGGATGGGCCTTGATCTGAAATGACCAGAGTCCTTATAAGCAGATGAAACTTAGACATGGAAGTAGAAGCCATGGGAGGAACAGACAGATGATAACGTGATGGAGCAGAGATTGGCTGCTGTCACAAGCCACCACCAGGACACGACAGACTTTGGAGAAGACACAGCCTGTTTTTTTTTAAAAATATTTTTGTTAAGAAATCTTCACACATACATTCCATATATGATGTACCATCTATGGTTCACAATATCACCACGTGGTTGTGTATTCTTCACCATAATCATTTTTAGAACATTTGCATCACTCCAGGAAAAGAAATAAAAAAGAAAAAAACTCATACACTCCAAACTCCTTACCCCTCCTTCTCATTGACCACTAGTATTGCACTCTATCCAAATTTGTGTTACCCCTTTCCCTCCAATTGTTTATTGATCGGTTTTCCCGTACTTTTTTACTCATATGTTCATACCCCGGATAAAAGGAGCATCAGACACAAGGTTTTCACAATCGCACAGTTACATTGTGAAAGCTATGTCATTAAGAATCGTCTTTAAGAATCAAGACTACTGGAACACAGCTAAACAGTTCCAGGTACTTCCATCCAGCCACTCCAAACACCATAAACTAAAAAGGAATATCTATATAATGTATAAGAATAACCTTGAGGATAACTTCTTGACTGTTTGAAATCTCTCAGCTATAGACACTTTATTTTGTCTCATTTCTCTCTTCCCTCTCTTGGTTAAGAAGGCTCTCTAAATCCCTTGAAGCCAGGTCTCAGCTCATCTTGGGATTTCTGTCCCACGTTGCTAGGGAGATTTACACCCCTGGGAATCACATCACATGTAGGAAGGGAAGACAGTTCACTTAACATGTTTGCTTAGACAGAGAGGTCACATCTGAGCAGCAAAAGAAGTTCTTTAGAGGTGACACTTAGGCCTAATTTTTTAATTTTTATTTTTCTGATTTTTAACTACTTTTTTTATTGGATAGTATAACATATATACAAAGCAAAGAAATAAAAAAGCAATAGTTTTCAAAGCACCCTTCAACAAGTAGTTACAGGACAGATCCCAGAGTTTGTCATGGGCTACCATATGATCCTCTCATATTTTTCCTTCTACCTGCTCCAGAATATAGGAGGTTAGAGGGCTTAAATATTTTTTTTTATCATTGCAATCACCTTTCTTTCCTTCTTTTTTTTTTGTGAAAAATAATAATATATGTACAAAAAAGCTGTAAATTTCAAAACACAGCATCACAATTAGTTGTACAACATATTTCAGAGTTTGACATGGGTTACAATGCCACAATTTCAGATTTTTCCTTCTAGCTGTTCTAAAATACTGGAGACTGAAAGAGTAATCAATATAATGATTGAGCATTCATATTCATTTGTTAACTCCTGTCTTCTCTGTATAACTCCACCATCACCTTTGATCTTTCCATCCCTCTCTTTAGGGGTGTTGGGGCTATGGCAATTCTAAATCTTTAATATGGGGTGGGGAGATGGAATGATCTGATGTTCTGGAGAGGCTGGGCTAGGTTTCAGGATTTATCTGGACCAGGGACCCATCTGGAGGTTGTAGGTTTCTGGAAAGTTACTCTAGTGCATGGAACCCTTGTGGAATCTTATATATTGCCCTAGGTGTTCTTTAGGATTGGCTGGAATGGTCCTGGTTGGGGGTTGGTAGGTTATGATAGGTAGCAAGGTCTAACTGAAGCTTGTGTAAGAGCAACCTCCAGAGTAGCCTTTTGACTCTGTTTGAACTCTCTCTGCCACCGATACTTTATTAATTATACTTGTTTTTCCACTTTTGGTCAGGATGGAATTTTTGATCCCACAGTGCCAGGTCTGGATTCATCCCTGGGAATCATCTCCCATGTCACAAGGGAGACTTTCACCCCTGGATATCATGTCCCACATAGGGGGGAAGGCAATGATTTCACTTGCAGACTTGAGCTTAGAGAGACGGAGGCTGCATCTTAGCAACAAAAGAGGTCCTCCAGAAGTAACTCTTAGGCATGTCTCTAGGTAGTCTAAGCTTCTCTGCTACCTACATAAGCTTCACAAGAGTAAGCCTCCTGATACAGGGCATTGCCTATTGATTTGGGTATCCCTAAAGTTTGACACAGCATCAGGGGATTCCCTGATGGTAAGGTTTAATAGTTCCATATTCTTTTTCCCATCCCTCAGGGGACTTTGCCAATACTTTTTGATTATCTGCTTAATATACTCTAGGATGTATCAAGGCATTTCAATAATCTATACAGGATTAAAGGACCTCTTTCTTATTCTTTGCTCTCTATGTTTTGATTGTTCAAGTGATCAATACAGATAGGTTGAATTAGATTATGCACTATAGAAAATTTCAGTTCCAGACCATATAAACCTTTCTTCCAATGGTCTCAAACAGTATGTGTGGTTCTAAAATATAGACACTGTCTTCCTTGTGTTCTGAATTACTTTAACCCCAACCTGTTCAGCTTTATTCTTATGACTAAATATCAGGTTATATATATAAAATAGCCCTCAAAATCCAGAAATAATAATCACCACTCCAGAAGCAATGTGTCTGCTCTAAAAGCTTGCAATCTAGGCCCCTGTTTTCTTATAAGCATTTTCTAAAAGTGACCATTCAATTGTTATTCTTTTGTTTCTGGCTTATTTTGTCTCACCAAATGTCCCACATGTTCCTTGACATCATTGCATGCCTCACGGCTTTGTTCCTTTTTGTAGCAGCAGAACCTTCGTTCATAAGTATACCATAGTTCACCAATCTACTTTTTCATCGGTGCATTCTTCAGCCACCTGCATTCATTGGGCATCATGTAGAGGGGTCAGAGTCCACAATCCCTCAACATTCTTTATGCTGGTCATAAAAGTAGAATCATACAGTATCTATCCTTTTGTGTCTGGTTAATTTCACTCAACATTAGGTTCTCAAGGCTCATCCATCTTGTCATGTGCTTCAGGATGTCATTTTGTCTTAGTGCTGCATAGTATTCCTTAATACGTATATACCACATTTTGTTGATCCACCCATCTGTTGGTGGGTTTGGTTTGTTTCCATCTTTTGGCGATTGTGAATAATGTTGCTATATGACCGTCAGTGTCCAAATACCTGTTTGTGTCATAGCTTTCAGCTCTTCTGGGTATATAACAAGTATTGCTATTGTTGTGTCATAGGGCAACTTGATATTTAGTTTCCTAAGGAACCACTGAACAGTTTTCCATAGTGGTGTTCTAGTTTGCTAGCTGCCAGAATGCAACACACCAGAGATGGATTGGCTTTCAATAAAAGGGGATGTATTTCTTTAGTTCTTCAGAGGAAAGGCAGCTAACTTTGAACTGAGGTTCTTTCTTGCGTGGGAAGGCACAGGGTAATCTGTGCTGGCCTTCTCTCCAGGTCTCTGGGTTCCAACAACTTTCCCCAGGGTGATTCCTTTCTGCATCTCCAAAGGCCTGGGCTGAGCTGCTTGGGCTGTGCTACATTGAGCTCTCTCATTTAAGCACTGGCCAATTAAATAAAAAATCATTCATTTTAGAAGGCATGCCTCTTAGCTGACTGCAGATGTAATGAGCAACAGATGAGGTTCACGTACCATTGGCTCATGGCCACAGCAACAAAACTAGGTACCTTCACCTGGCCAAGTTGACAACTAAATCTAACTACCACATGTCCACCCCTTGTCAATTGGCAACTACGCACATCACCTTAAACAGTATTTTAAGGTGCAAAAAAGTTTTCTTCTAGCTGTGGACCAATGAATCTCAAAACAAGTTATCTTGTTTGCCAATATGCAAAGGGGGGACAGTCGCAGGATCCATAAGGAGAAATTGGAAGGAAAACCTGCAGGACAAACACCATTGGATTTCAAACTCTGAAAGTCATTTATCCTTGAGCTTTAGAAAGTGACAGTTCCACCCTTTCCAAGGGCCTATGCAGTGGCCCGCCTCCTTCCAAATCAAGCTCCAGAAACATTGAGGAGACCACCTTTTTCTCAGCTCCACTCTCTCCAGGCATCAGGGCCACACCCAGGCTCTCTGCTATTTCTGGGGCACACACTCAACCCCTCCATGGGGTGGCAACCAGGCTGTCCCCAGTTCCCAAGGAGCGTGCTATACCTTCTCAAAGGCCTGAGGCGGCACTACTCTTCCACTGCAACGAGGTGGAAGTCTCAGCCCTCAAGGCAAACTCACCTTCTCCGTGTATATGGGTGGGTCCGCTCTCCTAGCCGAGGTTTCTTGGCTTCAGACCTGAGCTTCCAAGGTTCTCACTCTGCAAACTCCAGTTTATCCCTTTGGGTCCTGTGACTGTCCCTCCTTTGCATATTGGCACCAGATAACTTGTTTTGAGATTCATAGGTCCACAGCTAGAAGAGAATTTTTTGCACCTTAAAATATCATTTAAGGTGATGCGTGTAGTTGCCAATTAACAAGGGGTGGACATGTGGTAGTTAGATTCAGTTGTCAACATGGCCAGGTGAAGGTACCTATTTCTGTTGCTGTGGCCATGAGCCAATGGTACATGAACCTCATCTGTTGCCGATTTACATCTGCAGTTGGCTAGGAGGCATGCCTGCTGCAATGAATGATGTTTGGCTTAATTGGCTGGTGCTTAAGTGAGAGAACTCTAGGCAGCACAGCCCAAGCATCTCGGCATACCTCATCTCAGCACTCACAGCTCAGCCCAGGCCTTTGGAGATGCAGAGAGGAATCACCCTGGGGAAAGTTGTTGGAACCCAGAGCCTAGAGAGAAGGCCAGTAGAAGTTGTCCTGTGCCTTCCCACGCAAGAAAGAACCTCAGTTGAAAGTTAGCTGCCTTTCCTCTGAAGAACTATATGTCAACTAAATAAATCCCCTTTTATTGAAAGCCAACCCATCTCTGGTGTGTTTCATTCCAGCAGCTAGCAAACTAGAACAGATTTGGTACCAGGAGTGGGGTGCTGCTGCAGTTTGCAAATGCCAGATATGTTGGAACAGTTTTTTGGATGGCCAAGGGAGAAGAGAATGATGGAGAAGTCCTGGAGTGCTTGAAGAGACTGTTGGTGTAAACAGAACCACTGCCAATCTGGACAAAGGGGGACACAGTGGCTGCAACATTATACATTCCCACCAGAAGTGCATAAGTGTCCCAGTTTCTTCACATCCTCTCCAACATTTGTAGTTTCCTGTGTGTTTAATACCAGCCATTCTTATAGGTGTGAGGTGGTATCTCATTGTAGTCTTGATCTGCATTTACCTTATAGCCAATGAAATGAACATCTCTTCATGTGTTTTTGAGCCATCTACATTTGCTGTTCAGAAAAATGCCTATTTATATCTTTAGCCCATTTTATAATTGGGTTGTTTGTTTGTTTGCTGTTCAGTTGTATGATTTCTTTGTATATACAGGAAATCAAACATTTGTCTGTTAGGTGATTTCCAAATATCTTCTCCCATTGAGTTGGCTACCTCTTCACCCTTTTGACAAAGTCTTTTGAGGTGCAGAAGCATTGGATTTTGAGGAGTTCCTGTTTATCTATTTTTTCTTTTGTTGCTTGTGCTTTGGGTGTAAAGTTTAGGAAGCTACCTCCTATTACTAGGTCTTGAAGATGTTTCCCTACATTTTCTTCTAGAAACTTTATTATGCTAATTCTTACATTTAGGTGTTTGATACACTTTGATTTAATTTTTGTGTAGGGTGTAAGATAGGGGTCCTCTTTCATTCTCTTGGCTATTGATATCCAGTTCTTCCATGCCCAATTATTGAAAAGACTATTTTGTCCCAGCTCAGAGGATTTGGGGACCTTGTCAAAATCAGTTGACCATAGATCTGGTGCTCTATTTCTACTCTCGATTTGATTCCTGGTTCTTGCTTCTATTTTTGTGCCAGAACCATGTTGTTTTGATCACTGTGGCTTTTAAATAGGTTTTACAGTCAGGGAGTGTTAATCTTCTCACTTCATTCTTTTTTAGGACGCTTTTAATTATTTGGGGTCTCTTTCCATTCCAGATGAATTTGGTAATTAGCTTTTCCAAATCTTCAAAGTGGATTGTTTAAATTTTGATTGGTATTGTGTTGAATCTGTAGATCAGTTTGGGGAGAATTGACATCTTAACTATATTTAGTATTTCTGTCTATGAGCAGAGAATGTCTTTCCACCTATTTAGATCTCCTTTAATTTCCTTTAGTAATAGTATGTAGTTTTCTGTGTACAAGTCCTTTATGTCCCTAGTTAAGTTCATTCCTAAGTACTTGATTCTTTTAGTTGCTATTTTGAATGACTTTTTTCCCCTTAACTGACTCCTCAGCTAGATCATTGCTTACATATAGAAATGTTTCTGATTTTTGCACATTAATTTTATATCCTGCCACCTTGCTGAATTTGTTTATTAGCTCAAGTAACTTTGCTGTAGATTTCTCAGGATCTTCCAAGTATACTATATTATCTGCAAATAGTAAGAATTTTACTTTTTCCTTTCCAATTTGGATGCCTTTTATTTTTTGTCCTGCCTGATTGCCTAGCTAGAACTTCTAGCACAATGTTGAATAATAGTGGTGATAATGGGCATCCTTGGCTTGTACCTGATCTTAGGGAGAAGGCTTTCAGTCTCTCTCCATTGAAGATGAGCTGGCTATTGATTTTTCTTGTATTCCCTTTATCATATTGAGGTAGCTATCTTTTATTCCTATCTTTTGGAGTGTTTTTATCAGAAAAGGATGCTGAATTTTGTCAAACGCTTTTTCAGCATCCAGATGATCATGTGATTTTTCCCTTTTGATTTGTTAATGTGGTGTATTACACTAACTGATTTTCTTGTGTTGAACTTTCCTTGCATTCCTGGTATAAACCCCACTTGGTCATGGTGTATAATTCTTTCAATGTGCTGTTGGATTCAATTTACTAATATATTATTGAGAACTTTTGCATCTTTGTTCATTAGGGAGATTGGCCTGTAGCTTTCCTTTCTTATAGCATCTTTACCTGGTTTTGGTATTAGAATGATATTAGCTTCATAAAATGAGTTAGGTAGAGTTCCTTTTCCTCAATTTTTTGGAAAAGTTTGAGCAGGATTGGTGTTAGTCCTTTCTGAAATGTTTGATAAATTTCCCCTATGGTGCCATCTGGCCCTCGGCTTTTCTTTGTAGGAAGATTTTTAATGGCTGATTGAACCACTTTACTTGCAATTGGTTTGTTAAGATCTTCTGTTTCTTTCTGAGTCAGTGTAGCTTGCTTGTGTGTCTCCAGGAATTGGTCCATTTCATCTAAATTGTCTAGTTTGTTGGTGTATAGTTGTGCATAGTATCCTCTTTTTTTTTTATCAATTAAAAAAAATTAGCTAACACAACATTTAGAAATCATTCCATTCTACATATGCAATCAGTAATTCTTAATATCATCACATAGATGTATGATCATCATTTCTTAGTACATATGCATCGATTTAGAAAAAGAAATAGCAAGACAACAGAAAAAGAAATAAAATGATAATATAGAGAAAAAATAAAAATAAAAAATACAAAAATATGTAAGAAAAAAACTATAGCTCAGATGCAGCTTCATTCAGTGTTTTAACATAATTACATTACAATTAGGTAGTATTGTGCTGTCCATTTTTTTTTTTTTTTTTTTAGAAATCATACCATTCTACATATGCAATCAGTAATTCTTAACATCATCACATAGATGCATGATCATCGTTTCTTAGTACATTTGCATCGGTTTAGAAGAACTAGCAATACAACCGAAAAAGATATAGAATGTTAATATAGAGAAAAAAATAAAAGTAATAATAGTAAGAACAAAACAAAACAAAACAAAACAAAACAAAAACCTATAGCTCGGATGCAGCTTCATTCAGTGTTTTAACATGATTACTTTACAATTAGGTATTATTGTGCTGTCCACTTCTGAGTTTTTGTATCTAGTCCTATTGCACAGTCTGTATCCCATCAGCTCCAATTACGCATAGTATCCTCTTATGATTTCTTTTATTTCCTCAGGGTCTGTGGTAACGCACCCCTTCTTGTTTCTGATTTTGTTTATTTGCCTACTCTCTCTTTTTTTCTTTGTCAGTCTTGCTAGTGGCCCATCAATTTTATTGATTTTCTCAAAGAACCAATCTTTGGTTTTATTGATTCTTTCTATTGTTCTTTTGTTCTCCTATTCATTTATCTCTGCTTTAATCTTTGTTATTTCTTTTCTTCTGTTTGCTCTGGGGTTGGTTTGCTGTACTTTCTCGAGTTCCTCCAGGTGTGGTGTTAAGTCCTTGGTTTTTGCTCTTTCTTGTTGTTTAATATAGGCATTTAGGGCAATAAGTTTCCCTCTCAGTACCATCTTTGCCGCATCCCATAAGTTCTGATAAGTTGTATTCTCATTTTCATTCATCTCCAGATAGCTACCTATTTCTCTAATGATTTCTTCTTTGACCCACTGGTTGTTTAAAAGTGTGTTATTTAATCTCCATATACTTGTGAATGTTCTTGTTTTTGATGGTTATTGATATCCAGCTTCATCCCATTGTGATCAGAGAAAGTGATTTGAATAATTTCAATGTTTTAAAATTTATAAAGATGTGTTTTGTGCTTCAGCTTATGATCTATCCTTGAGAATGTTCCGTGAGCACTAGAGAAGAATGTATATCCTTGTGCTTTGGGGTGCAATGACGTATATGCATCTGTTAGGTCTATTTCATCTAGCAAGTTATTTGACATCTCTATCTCTTTGTTGATCTTCTGTCTGGTTGTTCTATCTATAGAGGAGTGTGTGTATTGAAGTCTCCTACTGTTGTTGTTGAAACATCTATCACTCCAGTTTTGTCAGTGTCTTTCTCATATACTTTGGAGCTCCTTGATTGGAAGCATAAACATTTATGATTGTTATATCTTCTTGGTGAATTGACCCTTTAATTCATACATAGTGTCCTTCTTTGTCTCCTATGATATCTTTACATTTAATGTCTATTTTTATCCAATATTAGTATAGCTATTCCTGCTTTCTTTTGGTTTCAACTTACATGGAAAATCTTTTTCCATCCTATCACTTTCAATCTATTTGTATCTTTGTGTCTAAGATGAGTCTCTTGTAAGCAGCATATACTGGATTATGATTCTTAATCCATTCTGCCAATCTGTATCTTTTCACTGTTAATTTTAGTTCACTAACATTCAGAGTTACTGCTGAAAAGTAGTTTCTTGAATTCACCATCTTATCTTTTTAATTTTATTTGTCAGATCTATATATTCTTTTCCTTCTTTTCCTTTGTATTCTTTAAATTACACCTTGTGGTACTCTTTGATTCTGTGCCCTCCTCTCGACCTCCCTCTCTTGTCTTTTTTTTTTCAGCTGGCAGAACTCCTTTTAGTATTGCTTGTAGAGCCAGTGTCTTGTTGACAAATTCTTTCAGGACTTATTTGTCTATGAAAACTTTAATCTCTCATTTAGTTTTGAAGGACAGTTTCACTGGGTACAGAATTCTTGGCTGAAAGTCTTTCTCTTTCAGGATTTTGAATATATCATACCACTGCCTTCTTGCTTCCAGGGTGCTAGCTGAGTAGTTTGAACTCACTTATATGGTTTCCCTTGTATGTAGTAGATTGTTTTTCTCTTGCCGCTTTCAGGATTTTCTGCTTCTCTTCAATATTTGACAGACTGATCGGTAGGTATCTTGGGGAAGCCCTATTTGGATTTATTCTGTTTGGAGTTTTTTGGGTTTCTTTGACTTGCATAAAGGTTGGAAAGTTTTCCCACATTATATCCTCAACTACTCTTCGAAGCCCTTTCCTCTGTTCTTCAGGAACACCAATGATTCTTTTATTTGGGCGCTTTGTTTTGTCTATCATTTCCCTGAGATCCAATTCAGTTTTTTCCCACCTTTTTTTGCATTTGCTGTTTTGAGTGTTCAAAGTCAGTTTTCCTGTCCTCTATATCACTTATTCTTTCTTCTGTCTCTTCAGATCTGATGTTGTGTGCCTCTAGTATGTTTCTTATTTGGTCAACAGAGTCTTTAATCTCCGTGATATCTGCTCTCTTTCTATTTATTCTTTCAAATTCCTCTTTGTGCTCTTCTGCTGTTTTTTTGATCTCCTTTATGTCATTTGCTGTTCCACTTATTTTATAAATACAGTTGTATGAACATGTTTGATTAATTGTTCCAATGTCTGTGTCTCCTCCGGTGTCTTAATTTGTTCATTAGGTAGGGTTATATGTGTCTGCATTGTAATATGCTTAGTGATATTCTGCTGTCTTCATGGCATGTAATCTTGATTGATTTACTTTGGGAGTTGAATTCTTTCAGAAGTCTAAGGCCTTGTGTTTGTGTGATGGTTGTATAGCAGGGAGCAGGGTACAGGGTGGGGCACTCAGTATGGTGATTTGTTTTAGGGCAGGTGTAGGCACAGGTTGGGGATGATACGCTGATGCTTGTGAACATGGGTGTCCAGTGGCCAGGGAGGATATAGCTGTGCGGGTGCACTGGTCTGAAGGGTATAACCGTTGTGTGCACTGTTCTAAGGCACAGGGCCCTTTGTGCATGTGTGTATTGCTGTGGCAGTAGGTCAGCATTATGCCTTCATGGATAGGTCAGCACTTTCTCAGAGTTGGGAAATGTGGCTGAAGGCCACGTGCATGCACGGTTCTAGGAGTGCTATAAAATGCAGTTCCCAGAGCTGAATGATGTGATTGGGGCCCGTGCGCATGCAGGGGCCTAGGAATGCCGTAAACTGATGCACAGAGCTCGGGGTTAGCAAGGTAAGACACTGTGGGCAGGGGGCAAGGGTGACCTGGGTATGAAGGTTAGTGCCCATATCCTTTACTCACTGGCAATAGTCTGTGGGGAATTTAGAGTGGATGGTAGTGCTTCGGCAGGCTGCAAGAGAGGATGGGGGTGGAGTGCAGGTACGTGCGCTGGAGGCTGGTGGGGTGGGGGCTCCTGGAGCGTGGAGAATGGAAGTGGATGATGTGGTTCGGGTGTGTGGGGTGTTGGGGCGAGTCACCATTCATGGGGCTGATGACGGTAGAGCATCTAGGGAACACGGCCTGGCTTACTTCCTAGTCCCTGGCTCCAGTTCTTGCACTCCCGTGAGCATTACAGCCATGTGCTAGGCTCCAGCTTTCTGCCTCTCATTTCCTTGGCCTCTGCAATCAGGGTGCCCTATGAGATGCAGAAGGTCTCCCAGGTTAGCTGCACTCCCAAATCGCTGCTTCAGTCACCCTCCTGTCCCTTCTTTAACTTTTCCGTGGAGCAAAAATGGCTAATCTCAGGTTATTCTTTTTAATCATCTTCCTGGAAGTCCCCTCTTAGGCCTGATTTTAAGTAGGCTTAGCCTATCCTTTGTACAAATAAGTTTCATGGGGGCGAACCCCAAGATTGAGGGCTCACCCTACTGATTTGCTTGTCTCCACTGCTTGTGGGAATATTAGAAGTTCTCCAAATGGGGAAGTTGAACATTCCCTCCTTTCTCCCCATTCCCCCAAGGGGACTTTGCAAATACTTCTTTATTCATTGCCCGAATTACTCTGGGATTTATTACTCTGGGGCATCACACTAACCTGGACAAACCAACAAAATCTCACGCCCTATTCAAGTTTCCAGGTACTTGTGATGTTGAACTAAATTGACCATACAAGTTAAATAAGGAAATGCACTTCTCAAAATATAAATTTTGCACCAAATAAATATCTCTGCCTTTAGTCTCACTCAGAAGTTGAAGGTATTTTGAAATATGGATGATAATCATCCTTTACTTTGATATGTATTAGATATTCTGATACACCTTAGTCCTATACAGATCAGCTTCATTCATATCTCTACTTGAAGTCTGATCACTTTTTCAACTTTCTAAACAGTTCTTATTTGAGGTACTGTTGATTTTCAGAGCTTCAGATCTCTAACTCTGAGTTTCAGGAAGACACAGCTTGTTGATGCCTTGATTGTGGACTGCTCCAGATTGTGAGCCAATAAATTCCTATCGTTTAGGCTGACCAGTTCTGTGGTTTTTGCCATAAGCAGCCCTGGCAAATTGCGACACTGTACATGTTAGAATTTTCCTTATTGTTTCAAGAGTGTCCTTTACTATCAATAACCTATTTTATTCTTGATCCAATCAAGAGCATATATTTCATTAAATTATCATGTCTCTTTGGTGTCTCATGTTGGTTTGAAATTGTTATGTACCCTAGAAAAGGCTATGTTCTTTTAAGCCATTCCTGGGAGTACAGACCTATTGTGGGTGGGACCTTTTGATTAGTTTATTTCCATTGAGAAGTGTCCCAGTCCATTCAAGTTGGGTCTCAATCCCTTTACTGGAGTCCTTTAAAAGAGGAGAAAGGACATACAGAAAAAGCCCAGAGAGCACAAAGAAGCCCCAAAGAAGCTGAGAGATAAGGGCACACCCACAGAAGCTGAGCGAGGAGGCCACTGAAGCCAGAAGCTGAAAGCAATGCAACCCGATGAGAAGGGCCAGTAAACACCAGCCGTGTTCTTCCAATGTGACAGAGGTGTTCCAGGTGCCATCAGCCTTTCTTCAGGGAAGGTGTTGTCCTGCTGATGCCTTAATTTGGATATTCTCATGGTTTAAAACTATAAATTTGCAAGCTAATATATTCCCATTGTAAAAGCCAACCTGTTTCTCATATATCACATTCTGGCAGCTTTGGGAAACCAAAATATGTGTCTTAATCTAGAATGGCTCCCAAGCCTTTTTTCTTTTTTATTTCATGAGTTGATGTATTTGAAGAGGGCAGGACAGTAATTTTGCAGATTACCTAACTTATTCATTCAGCAATTATTAGTAGCTGAGTACCTACTGTGTGCCTGGCACTGAACTGGGTGACAGGAAACACTGGCCTCGTGGCAGATGCATTGTTTGCCCTCTAAGCACACAGCCTAGCGGGAGAGCCTGATGATAGGTAAGCACATTGTAGATAAGTGAAAAATGCTCTGAGGGGTTGAAGAGAATACTGGTTGGACAGGCATCACCTCTAAATTAAATAAATAAATAAATAAAATAGGATCCTGAGATAAAGGCAAAACAGAGTGGGGGGAGTGATTAAGCAAGTCCTCTTTCTGAGGAGGTGATATTTAAATTGAGACCCGAAGGATGAGAAATTGCCAGTGAGGCAGAGGTAATGATGGTGGTGTGGAGTGGATTTCCAGGCAGAGGGAACAGCATTGTGGAGGCCTGCAGGCAGGGAAGTGTTTGGCCTGGTTGAGGAACTGAGAGAATGTCACTTTGCAGGATGGTGAGCAGCATGAGGGAGGTATGAGAGGAGTCTGATGCTGTGGGCAGGGGCCAGATCATAGTGTGGCTTCTCCATTCATGTTAGGTGTGGTAGGAAGCCCCTGGAGAGTTGATAACGGGCACATCATCAACTGAGGTGTGCACTGAAAAGATCACCAACTGCTGATTGAGGCACCTTGGAGTCTAGTTCCCAGGTTGGAATGAAATATCTTCCAATATGAAAGAGGACATTGTAGATCAATGTATTATTTGTAATAACTGAGAGGTATCACAGAAGGTGTTTTAAAAATCCTGGTATGTTGCTGTATTTGGAATAATATCAAACTAATTTCTAAGACACCGACTTGGTCTTCTGGAGAGGTTGGTAGGGGCATCTCTTGTTGTTCTCTCTATCTTTCATCTTATCTTTGGTTTGTCTCCCTTGATTAGAGCTGACATTCTCACACCCCAGAAATAACACAGTGGTCCTGTTGCCTCCCAGGCAGCTTCTAGTTTGGTCATGGGCTAGTATCTCTGGAGAACCCTGCCACTCCTGGCTGTGGAGCTCATGCCTCCCTCCCTAGGTGAGGAGGCTAGATCCCACCCACCTAGGTGAGTTCTGCTGACTCTGGAACTAAACCAAGGCTAAGAGAAAAGAGAACAGCAGCACAGAGAGGCCTCCACCTGTCCCTGGGCAGTTCCTCATATAGCTGGGGTCATGCTGTAGGTCTTGCCTTCACTCCTTGGCCTCCTGGCCAAACTTGGCCCAGACTGAGAAAGGGGTCTTCCAGGTGTGTTAGCAGCAGCAAGGACACTAGCTGCCAGGTCCAAGCTTCAGAATCACAGACAAAGAGGGAGGAATCCAGGTTCACCAAAGATTGTCTCCAGGGTTTAGCAGCACTTTACTTATCTGTTCCAGTTTATGCTGGTCATTGCGGATTTAATTCACAGACTTTCCCTAATTCCTCTGCTTGTGTGCCTGTCAAGAGATCTGTCTTCAGCATTATTCTGTTCTGCTTTTCTTATTTTGTATTTTTAATAACTGAAACAAACAATCTAAAATTGTACCTTCTTGAAAAACCACTTTTTTTGTCCATCCTATACTTCTCCTTGAACCTGACCTTGGCCTCATGCTGGGTCTTGTGTTTTAAGAGCAGGGCCTCCAATGGTGGTTTTGTCCAAGGGGATATCCATAGAGTACCTTGTGGGCATGAGGAGATTGTACTCATAAACTTTCACAAAAGACTTGATCTTTGACCTCTGGGTGATTTTCTTCTTGCCCATGGCAGAAGACTACCCCCCGTCACTTTGTGAGGGGTAGTAGTAGAGTCCAGCCATGAGGGCATGACTGTAGGGATGGTCTGAGGTGCCACCATCGGTGTCCTTCCCCTTGATGGCTTTGCGTCCAGAATAGCATCTGGCCAGGACCAGCCCTACATTCTTGAGTTTCATGAACTTGCCCATTTCAGCAGCAACCACCAGGTCCTACAGTAGAAAGCCATGGCTCTTCTCATACACTCTTCCAGCCAGTATGTACTGAGTGCTTCCTATTTTCTGAGAACTGTGCTGGGAGCTGGGGAGAGATCAATAAAGAGGGACCCAACTGAGAGTCTGGGGATTGTTAGAAGAGCTTTAATGCAGCACCACGGGGAGAGAGATGCTTATCAGATGCCATGCTGGCCATCCATGCTCTGCTACCAGAGCCCTCTCTCAGGTCTTTGTACATTCCCTTCTTTAGGATCTTGGCACCTGCCGTTCCCTCTGTTAGAATGCTTTTCCTGCCCCACCCCCTTCAACTAGCAAACTGCTGTTCAGGAAAATCTTTCCTGACCACCCTGACTATGCTTGATAACTTTATGACGTGTGTGCATAGGACTATATCTCTTTCCTTCAAAGTGTGCAACTTGGTTTTGAATAATATGTGTGTGTATGTGTGTGATTATTTGATGAATGTCTGTTTCCCCTACTTGGCTGTAACCTCTGCAAGGGGTGGGAACATGGCTGTGTTTGCTCATCCTGTGTCCTTAAAGTACCCCATGCTTAACCCTTTAGAGGTAGGGTTCTCCAGAGAACTGTGAGTTATGGATTGAAGCTTGGGGACACATGTCTGTCATGGCTGGCTTCTGTGAAGCCTAGAAAGCAAGGCTTCTTCTCCAGTGGACTAATCTGGTGATGCATCCTCTGTGGACTTAAGAGAATCCAGTAAAAATGAGCTGGAACTGCTGAGCCTTAGTGTCTGGAGATCCCTGAGCATTTTCCATCCTCCTAAACAACAAAGACACAGGACATCTGAAATAACAGTCACCCCTTTACCTTCCCTGCAGGTCACAAGGCACCTCTCTCTTCATTTCACTCTTTCTCTTTTGACTCTTTTTACTTCTTGGCTTCCATGCTCCATGTTGGGATTTTCTGGAGAGGAGCAAGAGGTGTATTTTCATTTTTCTGTCCTGTTCCAAGCATCAGCAAGGGGGGGAAGTCCTGTAATCAGAAGATTTTTCCATCCTTAGCTCCCTTGCCTGCTGGGACCATTAGGATATTCCTCTGAAAGAATGGCCCATTTCATTGAAGATCTGAGCACTTACTGGCATGACCCTTTATATCCCTTGGATCATATTTTTTTCCCAAATGGTGCTAGGCAAAGATACCTCTGTTTCCCCAATTCCTGGGATGTTCTGCCGAACAACCTTTTATATTAAACTTAGAATGTGTATGATAGCAGGTGAATAATTCAGGAACTGTTCCTGGCTGGTCTCAAACTAGGATCCAAACACTACTATCTAATAGACCTTCTCCTTTACCCAGTCAGGGGTTAAAAACTTAAATGCTTACAAAAATGAGGAAGGTGCAGTTACTCTTTAGTTGAAGACTCTACTCTCTAGTAAACCCTGAGTCTAGTAAGCCCCATCTCCCCCAATACTTATTTCATTACAATCTGAATTATGTTCACTGTTTCCATGCTACCAACCTGGCTTCTTCCAACACTGTCTGACAATGTGTCTCCAAGACCCACCTTCCTAAAGTGCATCTCTGCTTGTGGGAATGTTTCGATTCCCCAAACCTATTGCTTAAAGTTTGATAACCTGGCCTCCCACCCATCACTTTTTCTATTTCTTCCCTGCCACCCTCTCCAGACTCAGGTCTTCCTCACCCTGCTTCTCTCATCTCCCCGCAGGGTGCCCTAGTCCCTCAGGCTTTCTTTCAATTCTTCAAATTTGTCACATTGTTTCCAAGGACTTTGCAACTGTTGCTCTAGATTTTTGGTATGTAGATCACCCTTCTCTTCCTGGAGTCAACCCGCATTCCTCCATTGGGTGTCACCTTAGAAGTTTCTGTTTCAGAAAAACTTTCTCTGATCTCCCTTCTTATCTGCTCTTATCACACCCTACACTCCTACTCAGCTCTTACCCCAATAGTAATGCATTTTGTGTATATACTTGTTCATCTCTGTCCTTCCTATTAGACTGATGCTCTGGGAAGACGGGTTCCATATCTGTTTTATTTGCTGATCTCTCACGCGCTTATTGAATGGATGTAGACATTCCTTCCACATCTCGCCAAACACTTACTGCTTCAGAGAAATCGAATTGCTCACTATTCTTGGCACACATCTCAGAGTTCCTACGTGCTTGTATTTTGGTGGTGTCGGCTGAGGTTTAAATCCTCCCTCTATACCTTCCTGGTGGTACACATTGGACAGATCACTTTACCTGTCTGTGTCTTAATTTCTTCAACTGTAAAATGGGGCTGATAGTAGTACCTACCTCATAGAATCCCTGTCCCACCAGCTGTGTAACCTTGAGCAACTTCACCTCCCTGAGCTTGGGTTTCCCTGACACTAAAAGGGGGATGAGATAACAATATCACTGTCCCCATTGTCCTGAGGATTAAATGAGGAAATGCACAGGAAGTGCTCAGCTGATGCCTGATGCAGAGAGCCTGCTTGTAGAATGACTATTTCTGTCTTGATGGTTATTAGCTTGGTGGTGGGGGCATGGCACAAATCAAAGAGACCGGTGCTTCTGGTAATGTTGTAGGGCCATCTGTGGGGAGGTGGGTTGGAGTCTCCTGGGGTCCATCCTGTGCTATCCTTTACAGGGTTTGGTGGAGGGGAGAAGAGACTGATTATATATGTAAAAAAACAAAACCCTTTCTAGTGCTTCTCTTTTCATCTGGCTTAAGCACTTATTCCCTTGGTCTGTTTTCTGCAATAAAAATTAAGAGTAGCAGGATGACCTATTTTGTGTGGCTGGTGTAGCCTCAGGGACTGATGGCCCTGTCTGAGGCTACATGCCAGGCGACTTGCTCTCATTACCACTTTATTTCTTTCATAGAAATGTTCCTAATTTACAACATTATGGGCTGCCTTCCCTCCTAGAGTGTAAGTTCCGTGAAGTCAAGGACTTTGTGTTATTCATTGGTGGAAGGAAGGAAAGAATAGAAAAACCTCTAGAGGTCCTTGAATATTCTTGATGAGTCTAGGGCTTTCATCTGGTGTCAACTCTGATTTGGGAAGGGGAAACTATAAGAAACAGAGGAAGGAAGCTCTGTCAACATCAGAGCAGTGTGACTGGATAACTGATAATCTCACACAGCCCTTTCTTTCTGGGTGTGGCCTGCTGCGCTCCAAGGAGGACTCCAAGCCTCCTTATCCCATTCCAGCCAAGGATGGTTTTCTCCTTGGCCAGCTCATGCCCTCCCAGAGCCTGCTGGGCCAGCTTTATGTGGTCATCCTCCGGTACAGTATTCCTACCAGAGGGTAGGAATGGAACAGCTATGGAAATAATAGTAGCTAACATTCATCTCTGGAACTTTTCCTAGTACACAGCACTTTGCATTTATTATCTCATTGAATTATCACAGTAACTTGATAAGGCAAATACTATTGTTGCCCCCATTTTCTGGAAGAGAAACTGAGGCTTAAAGGGCATAAGTTATTGGCTTATAGTCATGCAATTTATAAATAGCAGGGCCAAGGTTTGAGCCATGTCATCTGTTTTAAAAACTACTGCTTAACTGCTGAGCTGCTAAATATTTCAGATCATTGAGTTTTGGCTTTGGGAGATGTTGTGGGCAGGGAGAGGGAGTAAGAGGGAGAAAGGGAAGGAAATGTTGCAGATTTATCTTCCTAATTTTACTTGGCTTAGGCTAATATTAAAATTATTTTGAGCACTCCACTGACAGAAGCGGAAGAGAGAACCCAATTCGATATTAAATATTTGCAATGGAAAATTCACAAAGTCTTTTTGAATGGAAGATATTTCCGTGTAATTCCCGTGGGACTGATTTAGTCAGTTGTTCCCTTCTGCAGCATGTTTCCTGTGGTTGCTTCACTGTTCTCAGAAATGAACATTCCTGACTTTGAAGTCCTGGGGTTATGCCGGGCTAGATGCTGAACTGTGCCTTGGTTTCCCTGGCAATGTATGAATAAAGGGGAGCGGGTTGTGAATTGCACTTAATTGCTTGAGTTCTAATGCTGTGATTTATGAAAATTACATTAAGCCAGGCGCCTCAGGTCAGAGGAGTGGCATATCTCGCAATCATCGCCATCAGAGTAGCTGAGGCTGAGTGAGCATTTGCCGTGTGCACAAGGGTGCCGAATGCATGACATGCCCTAACTCTAATCCTAACAACAACCCTGTAGTGAAGGCCTTAGTAATTTGATTATATGGAAGCTGGAGGTCAGAGAGGTTGAATTATGAGAGTCAGAGAGGTTGCTGAGTTGGCCAGTGGCAGAACTGGGACAGGAAGCCTGTTTGAGTCAAGCTCCTGTCCCCTGCAGTGCTCTCTGCCATGTGCCAGAACAACCTTCAGAACTTAGCTGGTCACTCCTCAGTGGAAGCAACTGCCAGCCCCTGGCCATGGTGGGCTGGGATTCCTGGTTGAGCTGTATGACCTGCTCTATCCTCACTGGTCAGCTGGGTCTGGCAGACACCCAGGACAGTTTAGGGATGAGAATAGCTCCTCATCTTCAGTCAGGAGGCACATGCTACAGGCTCTTCAGATGAGAAGTAGTGCCATCATTTTCCACACCACGGCCATGCATTTTGTGTTGTTGGCAACTCTGCCGAAGTCTGGTTTCCAACTAGGTAACTTCTGAGATGGGAACGCAGGAGGACGGGGACTTTGTGACTTGTGCTCACTTGTGCACTCCTGGTGCTCAGAACAGCCCCTGGAGGGTCATGGGGTTAGGGCGCCTTTGTTGAATGTCTAGCCGGTTCCCTGTTTCTACGATTGACGCCTCTATTCTGTCTCCCCCTCAGCCAGGCCTTCTCAGATGCTGTTCCCTGGGCAGAAAATGCTGTTCCTCTACCCAATGGCTGCCCGGTCCTCTCCCCCTTTAGGCATACCTTCCTGATCTCCACATTGCCTGTCTCCCTTGTCTAAACCGTGTGTCTGTATCAAGTGCTCTCATAACATTCTACACTACTCCTCCAAGGCATGTCCCAATTCATAATTACATGTGGATGTGTGGACCTGTTTGTGTAACATCTGACCCCCCGCTGAGCTATTAACTGCAGGAGGTCAGGGACCCCATCTGTTTTACTCACTCCCAGTGCTTAGGGGACCCTCACTAAGACTTGTGCAGGAATGAGCGAGTCCCTCTCCCTCACCTCTGATACCAGCATCCTCCTGATGGATAGAGGCTGATGTACTTACTATCAGTGGTAAGAGCAATCACCGAAGACTTCTCTTCCCAGCCCGACTCACCACCACTTCTTTAGTATTAACCAGACTCACCCCATCACAGAAGGGAGTGATTTATTTTCCCTTTGGATCTAAGAACACACAGGTTCACGGGAGGCTTCTTACCTTTTGTTACCAGCACCAGGGCTGAGGTGCCAAGGATGCTGCCTTGAGGGTCACGGCTGTTTCCTGAGGAACTTGTGATTCTTGAGAGTCATATATATAAAAGTCTTAGTTTTTACCCACTTACTCAGTGAACGGAGAATGAGAAAGTTGAGTGTCTGCACCCTGCATGCCTTCCTGCTTGGCGTTCTCTCTTTTGTTTGTGGTATCTTGTTAGCTTTGAAATAAGTGAATCTTTCAGTAGAAAGAGGGAAGCTGGAAAAATCAAACCAGTAATGCTTTTCATTAGGCAGGAGCTGGGAGTGGGCAGAGAGCTTATGTGGGTGAGGTCAGGGCAGGAGCCTGGACGGAGTGCTTTGCACGCCATGCCCTGTGCTGGGCTCAGGTGCCTGCAGCCACCCTGATGGAAAGGCATGGAGGCAAGGCCAGAAATTTCACCCGGGTCCCTCTTGTCTCGCCTTTTCCCTCTTTCCCCTTTCTCGGCCCTTCCTTGTCAGTATTGGTTTTCAGTTTTCCCAGCCCGACATCCTGTGGACGCTGTAGTTCAGACAAATAGCAAGATCATCAAAGAGAGGCGCATGAATGAAGAACTGCTTTATGACATGCCTTCAAAGTGTCTTTTTAGAAGTTCAAAGGATGTGGAGAGGAGGCAGGGGAATCAAAGAAGATGAGGGAGAGCAATGAACTCTCCAGGGAATGACTGGGGTTGTCACTGTATATTTTCTGTGATGCTTGGAGTGTAAAAATCAAAAGTAATCCCCAGTTCTCAAGGGTTCTCTGTGGGTAGAACCAATGCCAAGGAGGAAATAACCCACCTTGTTGGTGGAGGGCTTTCTAAGTCACTCATTATACATCTGCATTTCCTGTTTTGACCTCAATCGAATATTTTGATCTGGGAAGACTGTCCTGAGATGGAGATTGAATGCTGCTTATATGGTTCGATGGAGATGAATAATTTAGTCTGAGCAGAAGTTCCCCATTACCTCTTCCATTTAAAGACAAACCAGAGTCCAGCTGTAGCAATGGATATGCAAGGCTTAGAAAAGATCTGGCATGAGTCATAAGATCCCAAAGACTTCTGTTCCGACATAAGAGCACAGAAATTCTGTTTGAGGCTGAAGCTGGCCCTAATTGATATGCTGGTGGAAACTCCATTGATATTTTCATGCAGAAATGCCTTATGCCCAATCAATCCACCCAGAATATTTTGGCATCTAATATAGTGCCTAGTACAAAGAGGATGCTTAATTGAAATTAATGTACAAATAAACAGCTTTGGTTTTGTAACCTTAGAGTAGATTGTTTTGTGGGGATGTTTCCTATTCTCCTTGGGTCAGCTGAGCCCAGAATACAAGGACATTCTTGAAGATGAAATTTAAATTATTATATTAGTCAAGGCTGCAAGGGATTTCAACTGTAAGGGACAGATAACCCAAATCAAACTGGATTGAGGTAGAAGAAATGTTGAATAAGTATTATTGAAACCTTTGGGCATAGATTTGACTTCTGGCTTGGCTGGTTCTTACCAGTCGTACACTCTCCACCTCTCAGTGGTCCTTTGCTGTGTTAGCGCTGTTTTCAGGCCGACTCGCCCCTAGGGGTGCCAAAGCAAAGGAAATACTGTTTGCTGGTCAAGAATAGTCTCTGGAGTCAGAAACTTTCTCGATTCAAATTCCCCAGTCCAACGCTGGGGGATGCACTTGTCTACAAACTTTGACAAGGCACAATATGCGCCTCTGCTTCCTAGTCCTTAAATTGGAATGACGCTGGAAGTAGCGCGCTGCGCATCCCCGGCGAGCTCCGTCGCGCGGCTCGCGGTCTGCAGGGCCAGGATGATCTGCGGATGGAGTCGCAGCGCGCTGGAATCTGGTGCGGTCCGATGCAGTCCGGTGCGGTCCAATGCAGTCCGATGCGGTCCGATGCAGTCCAGTGCGGCCCGGTGCGGTCCGAGCGATCGCCGAGGAAGAATGGCCGCTGACGACCGCCATGGTGGCTGCGGCGGTACCCCGGCGGTGGTACCCCAGCAGCGGTGGTATCCCAGCAGCGGCGGCGGCGGCAGGGACGGCCCCGGAACCGGCCTGTGAAGAGCGCCGGCGCCGCTACGGAATGAATGATGGCTGTTTTAGTACTTCTGGTAGAATTCGAACTTTTCAGCTTCAAAACTGGAAGCGGAAAGCTAGTCGGACTTAAGAAAGCAGAATTCATACGGACAGCAGAAAAATTTAAAAATCAAGTGATTAACGTAGAAAAAGATAAGCATAGTCATTTCTACCACCAAGAAAGTGACTTCAGAATTGAACATCGTATTCTGGAAGAATTTGAAAATAAATTGATAAATTTATTTTTATAAATAAATAAAACAGAAAACAGAGCAAAAATTCAGCAACATCTGGCCAAAATACGTAACAATAGAAAGAGACTTGAGCATCAGTTAAAAGATGTGAAGTCTCTACTGACTTAGTTGACTCAGAGAAATGGTGGAAGAGATTGAAAATGCAATTAACATCTGTAAAAAAGAGCAGAGGTTAATGTATGAAGAACTTATTAAAGAAGAGGAAACAACTAATAATGAGTTGAGTGCCATATCAAGGAAAATTGACACATAGGTTATGAGTAACTCAGAAACAGAGAGACCTTTCAGAGCCATGCCAAACAAAATGCCTATAAACAATTCTCCTTCAAGTACTCTTCCAGAAGAAGTGATAGATTTTTAAAAATTCCTTCAGCAAACAGGAGGGTGACAAGGGGGCTGGGGTGAATAGATCACCAGAACTTTGTAAACGTGAGAAACAAACATAAAGGAAGGCCACCATTTATGGAAGAAGTTTTAGGGCACCTTCCCAGGAGAACACAGAATGAAATTCAACCCACATGAGAAATGGTATCAAACATTTCTCGCTCTAGAAGGATGAAAAAAAAAAAGTCTGTTGAGAATTGGACAATTAAAAAGCAGCAGCAGCAAAAAAAAAGAAGTTTTCAGGTTAAAGGAAAAGGCAGAGGCTATATCTATGCTTTTTCATAATAAGCAAGAAGATAATTAAAAACAAAAGGAGGAACAGAATTAAACCAAAAACTGGCAGTTGATGTTTGGAAAAATTAGAAAAGCATAGAAATGTCAATGAAATATGCTTCTCAGTAAAAAGAGGAAGAGAGAGAAAAAGCATCAGAAATTGCTTTTTTCTGTTTAAATTAAAATTACTGCTAGAAAGTTACATCCAACAGAAGAAAGAACAGGAAGAATTTTTAAGGCTTGAAAAAGAGCTAAGGGGAAAGGTAGAAAAGGCAGATAAAAGAAAAACTATTGCTAAAGAAATTTCTAGGTTTCAAGAAAGAGATTTACTAAACTTGAATTGAAAATTCTAGAGAGTCTGGCAAAGGAAGATGAAAAGGCAGAAAACAAAGAAGACTGGTAAAATTAAAAGGTTGAAAACAATATTAGTAGAGATCCCTGTAGGCTTTACAAACTTACCAAAGGTTGGGAAGAACTGACCAAAAAGTTAGGCCCAACACACTCTGGGCCCCTTCTATATATTCCCCATAGGGCTATTCCAATCAGGAGACAAGGAAAACAGAGAAGAATATGAGATAATGAAATTGATAATTCAGTTGATGAGAATGTTAGCATATCAGTTATACTAGTAACTAACATTATTGTTTAAATACCACCACCCCAGTCAGATTGATTATTAATTGTATTGTACATGAGTTGATAGGTATTAAGTTCCATGTTGGCATTGTCATTACTGTTTCCTATTTAGTCTACAAAAAAAAAATTGTATTTAATCCATGTTGGGCTATTATTGATACAAATGTTATTAAAATAAGTTTGTTATAAACATGTCATTTATATTTACAGATTGTTTTGAAGATGTTTTGTTTCTGTCATGGCTTAAAATGAATTAGGACAATAATAGAGTGACATTTTTTAAAACAAAATTTTGTAACTTTTAATGCTTGAAGGTAAGTTGACTTGAATAACAAAAATGTAAAATTTTTTTTTTTTTTTTTTGCCTAGAATTATATAATAGTAAATTAGTACTTTTTCTAAGTTTAACAAATTGGTTGTTTGGCAGTGTTCTAGTTTGCAAACTGCCCAAATGCAATATACCAGAAATGGAATGGCTTTTAAAAATGGGAATTTATTAAGTTGCACGTTTACAGTTCTAAATCTGTGAAAATGTACAAATTAATGAAAGCCTATAAAAGTGTCAAATCTAAGGCATCTAGGAAAGATACCTTGGTTCAAGAAGGCCAATGACGGTTCAGGGTTTCTCTCTCAACTAGAAAGGCACATGGTGGCATCTGGTAGCTTTCTCTTCAACGGCTTCCTGGGGGCTCTGTCCATTCTTTTGGCTCTCTTGGTTCTGGTGGCTCTTGTGGCTCTAAAGCTTTTTCCAAAATGGTTCCCTCTTAAAGGGTTCCAGTAAGCAAGCCCACCTTGAATGAGTGGAGTTGTATCTTCATGGAAACCATTTAATCAAAAGTTACCACCCATAATTGGGTGGGTCACATCTCCATGGAAGCAATCAGAAAGCTCCCACCCAGTGATATTGAATGAGAATTAAAGAACTTGGCTTTTCTGCAGTACACAAGAGATTCAAACCAGCACAGGCGTTACTTCATTTTTGTGTGATAAACATTTTGTATTTGTTTGAAAGAAAAATCAAAAGTAATAATGATAATGACAGTGATAACCTTTGCTAAAATTTATTGAGCACTGCTGTACGCCTGGTGCTTTACATATATAAACAAAACAACCTATGAAGTAGGAACTGTTGTTAACCCCATTTTATAGATGAGGGCCAGAACATTCAAATAATTTGCCTGTGACACTACATTCAAATAATTTGCCTGTGACACTGCTAGTAAATAACAGAACCAGAATTCAAACCTAGGTATGCTCATTCCAGAGTCTGTGCTATTGATGCTAACTATTCAGATAACAGAACTTAGAACTTGTAGGGTTGCTGTTGGAATTAGATGATATGTGTAAAGACACTGAAGGCAGTTCTTGTCATAAGGTTTATTTTATTTCATCTTTTAAAAAATAAAAATCGGGCGGGCCGCGGTGGCTCAGCGGGCAAAGTGCTTGCCTGCTATGCCGGAGGACCTCGGTTCGATTCCCGGCCCCAGCCCATGTAACAAAAACGGAGAAACAGAATACAATAAAACAAGAAAATGTTTAAAAATGTTTCCCTTTCTTCCTTCCTTCCTTCCTTCTATCCTTCCTTCCTTCTCTCTGTCTTTCCTTTAAAAAAAAAAAAAAAAAAAAAAATCTATTGGTAGCTTTTGGTCTGTATTCTCTCATCTCCGCTACCTCATCAGAGAAGTGTTGCACAAAACTCTCAAATCTGGGTCTTGTAGACTCTTTTTGGGCATAAATCTGTTGTTGACCCGATCATTATGGTCCAGAGGTTGCGATGTTCTGACTAGTCAGTCTGGTTCATATGCCTACCTTGGAGCTGGGGGTAGAGTTGGCACCAACCAAACCACATGGCCTGAGTGAGGAAGGGTTGTTTCTTCAAAGAAAACAGATACAGTTATTAGAAGCAGACAGAGAAGCAGGAGAAGTCCCATAGCAGCTGTCTGGATTTCTTTGGAGGAGAGGCATGGTGGCTAATGAAGTAAAGGAGAAGATGATCAGAGAGACCCTGCCTGTAACTTTAATACAATCTTCCAGCATAGAAGAGTGAGGGAAGGTAGTTGAAGGGAAAGGAATGCCATCTTTAAGGCTCAGCTCAATTTATCACTCAGGATGACACTCAGAGATGTTAAGTCAGGAAGCCAATTGCTGGTTCATCCAAATCTGCAGGGTGGTAAACAGGACATAATTACCCAAGTGGCATGTGGACCAGTGCTGAGGCCATATTGTGAGAAGTGCTGGACAAGCACGCACAACCACTAATAATACCCCTGAAGGCCCTGGTGATGCTGAGGATGGTGCCACCAACCTCCAAGTCCCCGTTGCCATGTCCGGGGTGAGTCAAGCAGTGCTGAGGGAGGTCCCCCACCTGATTCACCAGTCCCACTTCCTCTACTTCCTGGTGGTCCCCACCCACACAGCCGCAACACCCAAGTTAGCACTGACCAGTGGACCAAAATTAGCTTCTGAGGCAACATGGAATCTTGCAAGATCTTGTGGGTAGTAGATGCATTAGAAAGGGGACCCAGAGGCAGCCAGGGCCAGAGGTGCAGGTATCACTTCACCAGTTCCCACCGAAGTCCCTGCGGCCTGCTGGAGTGGGCAAAAGGAGATCTTTCCCTCAGTAGCCAAGTATAAACAGCTAAGTCCTGTCTACCATCTCAGAGTTAGGCAGGAAAATGAGTGTGTGATGGGTACAATTGCCACAAGAATAACTTGATGATATGAGCTCAGCTGCCTTTTCATAACTATGTGTGTGTGTGTTCAGGTGTCTACTCAGATATGAATATTATTTACCATGCTCGTTATTCCAAAGACTTCCCCATCTTCTACCATTCCTTACCTTAGCCTCTCCCTTACCTTACAATTCATCAAAAAATGAGACCATCAGCTTCACAACTTTCTTTCTCTCAGTTCTTCCCTGAGGTTCCAGAACTATCTGCAAACACTGGGTATTTATTCCACAGTATTTCCTTCTTCCTCAGCTCTGTGTTGTCAGTCTGTCTTTTCTGACTTGTTCCTTTAAGCGTATACTAAAATGACCCATCCTAAAAGAAGCATGTTCCCTTAACTCTCTGCTATCCCTCCCCTGATCCCTTTCTCTGTACCAAATATGTTGAAAGAGTGTGATTGTTATTTTCATTTCTCAATTTCTATTACTGTCTGACTTCTTCCATATCACTGAAACTGCTCTTCTGTACTCATCGAACACTAACTCTGAGGTGTCCAGATGTTTAAGTTATTCTTTTTCTGTCAGTGAAAAAAAATTCTCAATATATGAATATCATTTATAGATTATATAGTTATTAATTTTAATGCACAAATATTAATTAAAATTAAATATTAAAAAGAAATTCATTATACTATAAAATAGATACCAAAATAGATACTTTAAATGATGATACAAATATATAGTATATATTTATAATGTATGTGTGTATATATAGCATGAACACTGTATATATCTCTTATTTATTAGGTCTTTGTAGTTTTCACTATATAGGTTGTTGGACACTGTGCCAGTTTGAATCTGTGTGTGGTCCCCAGAAAAGCCATATCCTTTAATCCTCATTGAATATTACTGGCTGGGGGCTTTTTGACTGTTCCCATGGAGATGTGACCCACCCAATTGAGGGTGGTAACTTTTGGTTAGATGGCTTTAGGGAGATGTGACCCCATCCATTCCAGGTGGGTCTTGATTAGTTTACTGGAATCCTTTAAAAGAGGAACATTTTGGAGAGAGTACCTTTTTAGAGCCACAAAAATGATGAGAGGCAGAGCCGGCGCAGCCAGAGACCTTTGGAGATGAAAAAGGAAATGCCTCAGGGAAAGCTTCATGGAGCAAGAAGCCTGGAGAGAAAGTTAGCAGATGCGGCCACGTTTGCTATGTTCCCTTCTAGTTGAGAGAGAAACTCTGAACTTCATTGGCCTTCCTTGAACCAAGGTATCTTTTCCTGGATGCCTTAGATTGGACATTTCTATAGCCTTGCATTAGTTGGGACATTTTCATGGCCTTAGAACTATGGACTTGCAACTTAATAAATTCCCCTTTTAAAAAGCCAATCCATTTCTGGTATATTGCATTCCAGCAGCTAGCAAACTAGAACAGACACCTTCTGTCACATTTAAATTTCTAAGTATCCCATATCTCTAATGCTATTTTAAAGGGTACTATTTTTTAAAATTTCAATTTCTGATTGCATGTAACTAGTATAGAGAAATACAATAGATTTTTTGTTGTTGTTCAGCAAATATTTATTTATTAACTGGGAAATTTCGAACTAATTTTAGACTTATTGAAAAGTTGCCAAAATAATACCAAGAATATACCCTTCACATAGCTTCCCCTAATGTTAGCATTTTGTATAACCACGGTGCAATGATCAAAACTAAGAAAATGAAGGTAAGTATAATACTATTAACTAACTTACATACTTTGAGATTCAGTTGACTTTTTATTTTGAACTTGTTATATTGAACGTTATCCTGTAAACTTTTGAACTCATTTATTAGTTTTACTAGCTTTTTTAAAGATTTCTTAGGCTTCTGTATATAAAGATAGTTTTAGCTCCTGTTCTAATCTGGGTGCCTTTTTGCAGTGGTGAGGTCATACAGTGTAATGTTGAATAGAAGATATGTGAGCAGATGTCCTTATCCTGTTCCTGATTTTACGGGAGAAAACATTTGGGTGTTAGCTATAGGCTTTTTGTAGATGTCTTTTTTTTTTTTTTTCATCAGTTTTAAGAAGTTTCCCTCTATTTCTAGTTTGCAGACAGTTTTTTAACATAGACAGATATTGAATTCTGTTGGAGGCTTTTTCTACATCTATTGAAATATTCACGTATTTTTTTTTCTCTTAGTCTTTTAATGTGGTAGTTACATTGCATTTAGATGTTAAGCTAATCTTGAATTTCTGGGACATTTAGAAATTTTTCTGGGTCATATATCTTTTTATAAGTCATTAGATTTTATTTACTCAATGTTTTTAAAGAATAATTGCATTATAATAATGAAAAATATTGATCTATAATTTTCTTCTCTTGTAATGTCTTTGTCTTGTTTCGGTATTCCGATAATGCTGGACTCATATGAGTTGGAAAATGTTCTTTCTTCTGTTTACTGGAAGATTTTGTGAAGAATTAGTACTATTTCTTCACTAAGTGTTTGGTAGAATTTACCAGTGAAGCAGTCTAGACTTTAAGTTTTTTTTTTTTTTTTTGGCGGGGGGAAGATTTTTAACTACAAATTTAATTTCTTTAATAGATATACAACTATTCAGGTTATCTATTTCTTCTTGGATGAGTTTTTTTCTTGTGACTTTCAATGAATTAGGCTATTTCATATAAATTGTTAAACTTACTGGCATAGAGTCATTCATAATATCCTTTATTATCCTTTAAATCTCCGTAGAATCAGTTGGGCTATCTCCTCTTTCATTCCTGATATTGGCAATTTGTGTCTCCTCTATTTTTTTTCATGATCAGATGGCTAGGGGTTTATGATTTTCTTGATGTTCTCAAAGAATCAGCTTTTGGTTTGTTGTTTTTCTGGTTTGTCTTTAATTTATTTCTGCTCTTAGCTTTATTACTCTTTCTTTTGCTAATCTGGGTGTGATTTATTCCTTTCTTACTTTA
Source organism: Tamandua tetradactyla (assembly GCF_023851605.1). Classification (NCBI taxonomy): domain Eukaryota; kingdom Metazoa; phylum Chordata; class Mammalia; order Pilosa; family Myrmecophagidae; genus Tamandua; species Tamandua tetradactyla. The sequence goes on from NC_135346.1 coordinate 22,597,870, forward strand.
CTCTTGGCATAATTGTTCTATTCACCTTAATGCTTAAGGTGAAATCTTAAGTAATTGAATTTCAAACTCTCTACTTAAAAAAAAATCATGGCAACATATATAACAATAAAAATTTCCCATTTTAATCACTTTCATGGGTACAATTCAATGATTATTAAGTACCCGCACAATATTTTACTACCATTAGCAAAACTTTATCATCATCCCAAATACAAACTTTTTTCCTATTAAGCAATTAACTTCCTATTCTCTTCTTCACTCCGGACTCTGTAATCTGCTTTCTGTTTCTATATATTTGCTTATTCTAGGCATTTCATATGACGTCTTCAAGGTTTTTCCATATTGTCATATGTATCACAACTACATTCCTTTTTATGGCGAATAATATTCCACTGAATATGTTTACCACATTTGTTTATCCTGCAAACTTTTGTTGATGGACATTTGGGTTACTTCCATCTTTTGGCAATTGTGTTTAATGCCACTATGAAAATCAGTGTATAAATATGTATTCAAGTCCCTGCTTTCAATTCTTTGGGTTTATACTGGGAAATGGGATTGCTGGGCCAAATGGAAATTCTATGCTTAGCTTTCTGAAGAGTAGCCAAACTGGATGTCACAAAGGCAGACCATTTTGTATTCCCACTAACAATGAATGAGAATTCCTATTTCTCCATATCCTCTTCATTTTTAAAGTAGTAGCTGTACTGGTTTGAAACTGTTATGTACCCCAGGAAAGCCATATTCTTCTAATCCAATCTTGTGGGGAGGCACCTTTTGATTAGGTTGTTTCCATGGAGATGTGACTCGCCCATTATGGGTGGCAACTTTGATTAGATGGAGATGTGACCATGCCCATTCAAGGTGGGTCTTAATCCTTTTACTGGAGCCCTGTATGAAGAGGATAAAAGGCAGAAAACAGAGAGCTCAGAGTCAACACAGAGGGCAGAGAGATGAAACCAAGACACAGATGTCTGGCGATACAGAAGGAGAGCACCTGGGAGATGCCAGAAGCTGAGAGAGCCATTTGAAACGAGAAACCTGGAGAGAAGGAGAGCAGACTTTGCCAGGTACCTTCCCATGTGACAGAGAAACCCCAGACATGATAGGTCTTTCTTGAGTGAAGGTATCCTCTTGTGGATGCCTTAATTTGGACATTTCCGTTGCTTTAGAACTATAAATTTGTAATCTAATAAATACCCTATGTAAAAATCATTTACCATTTCTGGTATATTGCATTCCAGCAGCTTTAGCAAACTGAAGCAGTAGCCATTCTATTGGGCATAAAATGTATCTTGTAGTTTTGATGTGCACTTCCCTAATGGCTCATGATGTTGAGCATTTTTTCATGTGCTTGTTGGCCATCTGTATATTTTCTTTGGAGAAATGTCTGTTCAAGTCTTTTGCCCATTATTTAATTGGGTGGATGATCTTTTTGCTGTTGGGTAGTAGGATTTCTTTATATATACTGAATATTAAACCCTATTTGATGTGATTTCCAAATATTTTCCCCCATTTTGTAGGATGTCTTTTTGCTTTTCATCATGAAGTCTTTTTATGCACAAAAGGTTTTCAATTTTGATAAAGTCTGATTTATCTATTTTTCCTTCTTGCTTGTGCTTTTGGAGTAAAGTCTGAGAAACTATTGTCTAACACAAGGTCCTAAAGATGTTTTCCTATGTTTACTCCTAGGAGTTTTATACTTTTGTTTCTTATTTTAGGTCTTTGTTTCATTTTGAGTAAATTTTTGTGTATGATTTGAGGAGGGTCCACTTTCATTCTTTTGCATATGGATATCTAGTTTTCTCAGCACCATCTGTGAAAAGAAACTATTCCTTCCCCCTGGAGTGGACTTGGCACCCCTGTCTAAAGTCAGTTGGCCATAGATGTGAGGGTTTATTTCTGAACTCTCAAGTTGACTCCATTCGTCTGTATATTTGCCTTTGTGTCAGTACCATGTTCTTTTTTTAAAATGCAATTTTATTGAGATATAGTCACACACCATAGAAATCATCTGAATTATACAATCACTGGCTTACAGTATTAGTACATAGTTGTGCATGCATCTTCATCACAAATTTAGAATACTTTCATTATTCCAGTAAAGAAATAAAAAGAAAACCTTATTCCTCCCAAACTCCTTATCTCACCCCCACCCCATTATTGACCCATAGTATTAATGTGGTGCATTTGTTATTGCTGATGAATGAGTATTAAAATATTACTGTTAACTACAGTCCATGTACCTATTTTTCTCATATACCCCTCTATTATTAACTCCTTGTAATAGTGTCATATATTTGCTCTAGTTCAAGAAAGAACTTTTTAATATTTGTACAGTTAATCACAGACATTGTCCACTACAAGATTCACTGTCTTATACATGCCCATGTTTTAAACTCCAACTTCCTTCTGGTGACATACATGACTCTAAACTTCCCCTTTCAACCACACTCACACATCATTCAGCACGGTTAATTGTTTTCACAATAACATGCTACCATCACCTCTGTCAATTTTCAAGCATTTAAGTTCACCCTAGTTAAACATTCTGAACATACTAAGCTCCCTGTTCTTTAGCCTCATTTTGCATCCTGGTAACCTATAGTAGTACCATACTCTTTTGATCACTGTGGCTTTGTAATGAGTTTTAAAGCAGAAAGTGTGGGACTGCCAACTTCATACTTTTTAAAGATGATTTTGGCTTTTCAGGGCCCCTTATCTATCCTTATACATTTTTTTATGGCATCACTGAGAAATGCATTCATTCATCCGTTTATGCATACATGTGTACATACTCTGTTTGGCTGTTGTGTTTTCGGTCTTAGTTCTTGGTTGCAATTCCCACAGCAAGGCTGTCCCCACCCTTCCTGTGTCCCTTGAGCTGAGCAGGCACTTCCTGTCCTACTGGAAATGAAAGTTAGAGATTGGGGTGGGGTATGTTCTCTGAAGAATATTAGTACTGTCTGTTCTATTATCATGACAGAAAAACTAGAATGGAGGCTAGGACTTCGTTTTAGGGAGAGTTGAACTTAATGTTTGTTGTGGTAAAACAGACAAGGTTAATTTATGTCTCAAGATAATAGCTATGATGGCAGAAAGGTGGCCAAGGCTTCTGTTCTATATCCTTCTTCCACTTGAATTGGTAAGTGTTACTGGGGACCATTGTTTTTAATTAGAGATGTTGTGTATTTACAGAACAATCATGCATAAAATACAGGATTCCTGTAAATCTCCCTATTATTAACACCTTGCATTGGTGTTGCACATTTGCTGTAATTGATGAAAGTACATGTTAACAATTGTACTAGTAACTATAGTCCATATTTTAACCTAGGATTCACTCTTTTGTGCGGTTCCATGCGTTTAAAAAACAGTTATTCTAGGACTTCCGGCAAGATAGCCGAATAGACTAGTTTGAGCTTAGCCCTGCTCCATGGAAAAGTTAGAGAAGGGACAGGAGGGTGACTGAGGTGGCAATTTGGGAGTGCAGCTGACCTGGGAGAGCCTTCTGCATCATACGTGGCAGCCCTGGTTGCAGAGGCCGAGGAACTGAGATGCAGAAAGCTGCAACCTGGAGTGGAGGCGCGGAGCCATGTAGCCTGCAGGAATGCACGGCCGGGAGCCTGGGACTAGGAAGTAAGCCAGGCACATTCCTTGGGCATGCTACCCTCACCAGCACAGCACTGTGACCAGCGACCCAACCCCATCACCCGCTCCCATTCCCCACACTCCAGGCACCCCATCCCCACCAGCCCTCAGTGCACGTACCTGCCCCCCACCCCCACCCCAAGTGCAACCCAACCTACCTCTTCTGTACCCCTCTGGAGCACTACCTCCCCCTCCCTGTTCCCTGCAGGCTGTTGCCAGCACATAAAGGCTGTGGGCATTAACCTCCATACCGAGGCTACTCACCCCCCCCACCCCCACCCACCCATAGTGTTGCACAGTTTCACTCTGCCCTACCTGAGTTCTGTGCATCCATTTACGGCACTCCCAGGCCTGCGCATGTGCACAGGCCTCCAATAATGTCATTCAGCTCTGGGAACCGCACTTAACATCAGTCCTAGAATCATGCATGCGTATGGCCCTCAGCCACACTTCTCAGCTCTGAGAAAGTGCTAACCTCCACAACCGAGTCACATCTGCCCGCAATCCATGAAGGCATAATGCCGGCCTGCTGCCACAGCACTGTGCATGTGCACAAAAGGTCCTGTGCCTTAGCCCAACACACACCAGGGTCATGCCCCCCAGACTGGTGTACCCGCACAGCTACATATTCCCTGGCCGCTGGGTGCCGACGCTCACAAGCATCAGTGTAATATCCCCAACCTGTGTCAATACCTGCTGTGAAACTCAGCAAGGTGGCAGGATATAAAATTAATGTGCAAAAATCAGTAATATTTCTATACACAAGCAATGACCTAGCTGAGGAGTCAATCAAGGAAAAAAATTCCATTCAAAATAGCAACTAAAAGAATCAAATACTCAGGATTGAACTTAACTAGGGGCATAAATGTTTTGTACAGAGAACACTACGTACCTTTGCTAAAAGAAATCAAAGGTGATCTAAATAGTTGGAAAGATATTCTCTGCTCATAGATAGGAAAGCTAAATATAGTTAAGATGTCAATTGTCCCCAAACTGATCTACAAATTCAACACAATACCAATCAAAATTCCAACAACCTACTTTGAAGATTTGGAAAAGCTACTATAAAAACCTACTATAAAGTCACAGTGGTCAGAACAGCATGGTACTGGCACAAAGACAGAAGCATTGACCAATGAATTGAATTGAGAGTGCAGAAATAGACTACCAAATCTGTTGTCTGCTGATGTGTGACAAGGCCCCCAAATCCTCTGAACTGGGACAAAATAGTCTTTTCAATAATTGGGCATGGAAGATCTGGATATCAATAGCTAAGATAATGAAAGAGGACCCCTATCTTACACCCCGCACAAAAATTAAAGCAAAGTATATCAAACACCTAAATATAAGAACTAGCCCCATAAAACTTCTAGAGAAGACATAGGGAAAAATCTTCAATGCCTAGTAATAGGAGGTAGTTTCCTAAACTTTACGCCCAAAGCACAAGCAACTAAAGAAAGAATGGATAAATGGGAACTCCTCAAAATCAAATGTCTCTGCACTTCAAAAGACTTTGTCTAAAGATGAAGAGGCAGCCAACTCAATGGGAGATAATGTTTGGAAATCACATATCCCACAAAGGTTTGATTTCATGTATATACAAAGAAATTATACAACTCAACAACAAAAGAATGAATCACTCAATTATAAAATGGGCTAAAGATATAAATAGGCATTTCTGAGGAGCAAATACTGATGGCTGAAAAGCACATAAAGAGATGCTCTTTTTCATTGGCTATACGGGGAAATGCAGATCAAGACTACCATGAGATACCATCTCACACCTATAAGAATGTCTGCTATTAAACAAACAGGAAACTATCAGTGTTGGAGAAGATGTAGAGAAACTGATACACTTATGCACTGCTGGTGGGAGTGTATAATGGTGCAACTTCTATGGAAGACAGTTTGGTTGTTCCCTAGGAAACTAAACATTGAATTGCCCTAGCCCCAGCAATAGTACTAATTGGTATATACCCAGAAGGGCTGAAAGCAATGACAAAAATAGACATTTGCATACCAATGTTCATAGCAGCATTATTCGCATTATTCATAATCACCAAAAGATGGAAACAAACCAAATGTCCATCAGCAGAAAAGTGGATGAACAAAATGTGGTATATACATACGATGGAATATTATGCAGCAGTAAGACAAAATGACATCCAGAAGCACATGACAATATGGATGAGCCTTGAGGACATAATGCTGAGTGAAATTAGCCAGACAGAAAAGGATAGCTATTGTATGATTCCACTTTTGTGACCAGCATAAAGGTATAATCAGAGGCTCATAATACAGAATATAGGGGACTCAGAGATACATAGAAACTAGAGATGGGTGAACCGTTAGGTGATGAAATTGAACTTCAATGTGCGGGAATAGATAGGAATGAAGGTGATTCTCTAGTGGGTCTGAAAGTAATATTACTATATTGAGCATGAAGAAGATTGAAAGGGGTTGTGTAGACCTATGTGTCCCACTGCTTCACACTAGAAATATGAATTATTTCTTGTAAGAATTACTTCAAAGATATGATTCTTGAATAAATAATGTTTAAGTCTACGGCACAGGGGGAAAACTGCTATTGCATGCTATGAATTGTGTTCAAAAGGAAACCATCAGCACGACCACAGCAACAGCAGAGGTAAATACTGGGGGGAGGAACAAGAGTTAAGAGGAGATTTAGATTTCCTGTTGGGCAAGTCTGTGTTTATTGGTTTTCTTTCTTTTGGGAACAATGAAATTATCTAAAATTGAGAATGTTGATGGACTGTGCACTTTGGGCCTCTTATCTGATGCTGGATGAATGCAGATGGCTGAAGGATGCACTCACTGAGAAACAGATTGGTGAACGATGGTATATACTTATGAACAGAGGTTGTGCTGCTACTAAAAGGAACAAAGTTGTGAGGCATGCAACGATGTGAATGAAATGTGTGGGACATTTGGTGAGGCAAAATAATCCAGGAACAAAAGAACAACAATGGTATGGTCACTGTTAGAAAATGCTTATAAGAAAATAGGGGCCTAGATTGTAAGCTTTTAGAGCAGACACATAAAGTCCAGAGTGGTGATTATTATTTCTGGGTTTTGAGAGGCTGTTTTGTATATATATTTATATATAACCTGGTATTTAGAGATAAGAATGAAGCCGAACAAGTTGGGGTTAAAGTAATTCAGAACATAGTAGTAAGGAAGACAGTGTCTATATTTTAGAACCACACATACACTTTGAGACCAGTGGAAGAAAGGTTTATTTGATCTGGAACTGAAATTTTCTGTAGTGCATAAGCTAATCCAACCTATCTGTATAGCTCATTTGAACAACTGAAATACAGGGAGCCCAGAATAAGAAAGAGGTCCTTTAATCCTACATAGATTTTTGTAATGCCTGGGCGAAATTCTCCCTGGTGACACAGGAGATGATTCCCAGGGTTGAATTCAGACCTGGCACCATGGGATCAACAATTCCATACTGACCAAAAAGGGGATAAGAAGTGTAATTAACAAAGTATCAGTGGCAGAGAGAATTCAAATAGAGTCGAGAGGCTACTCTGGATATTATTCTTACACAAGCTTCAGTTAGACCTTGGAACCTATCGTAACCTGTCAACCCTCAACCAGGACCATTCCAACCAATCCTGAAGAACACCTAGGGCAATATATATAAGATTCCACAAGGGTTCCATGCACTAGAGTAACCTTCCAGAAGCCTACAAACCTCCAGATGGGTCCCTGGTCCAGATCAGTTCTGACCCTAGGCCAGCCTCTCCAGAACATCAGAAAGTTCCGTCTCCCTACTACATATTAGTGACAGACCCTTCCAACATAAAAAATTCAGAATTGCCAGAGCCCAAACAACCCTAAATAGAGGTGTGGAAAAATTGAAAGTGATGGTAGAATTATACATAGAGAGTAGGATTTAACAAATGAATATGAATACTGAATCATTAAATTGGTATCTCTTTTAGTCTCCAGTATTTTAGAGCAGCTAGAATTAAAAACCTAAAATTGTGAAATTGTAACCCATGTCAAAGTCTGAGATATGTTCTATAATTAATTGTGATGCTGTGCTTTGAAATTTATAGCTTTTTAAAATATATGTTATTGTTCACAAAAAAAAAGGAAAAGAAGTCGATTGTGATGATAAAAATATTTAAGCCCTCTCGCTTCCTATATTCTGGAGCAGCTAGAAGGAAAAATCTGAGAGGATCATATGGTAGCCCATGACAAACTCTGGAATTTGTCCTGTAACCACTTGTTGAGTTCTTAAAAGCTATTGCTTTTTTATTTCTTTGCTTTGTATATATGTTATACTATACAATAAAAAAAGTTAAAAAAACCCCATAATTATTCTAGTACCATATATGTAACCTAAGCTTTCTTTTTTAAAATGACATCCAAATATATAATACTCTGTTGTTAATCATGTTCTCAAGGTTGTGTTACCATCACCATTATCAATTACCAAAACTTTTCCATCAAGCCAAATGGAGACTACGTTTTAAGCATTAACTCCCTATTCTCTCCCCCCCACCCTATCACCTGGTAACCTATATTGTAAATTCTGACTCTGTGAGTTTGCTTATTCAAATTATTTCATATCAGTGAGATCATACAATATCTGTCCTTTTATGTCATCCATATAATTTTGATCATTGGCTTTTCCATTTCTGCAAGATGGCTGTTGATTTTGATTGGGATTGCATTGAATCTGTAAACTACTCTGGGTAGAACTGACATCTTAACTATAGTTTTCTATCATGAATGTGGAGCGTTCTTCCATTTATTAGGTCTTCTTTGATTTCTTTCAATGATATTTTGTAGTTTTACATACTCAAGTCATTAAATATATTATTAGATATTTGATTCTTTTAGTTGCTATTATAAATGAATTGTTTTTCTTGATTTCCTCCTTCAGATTGTTTATTAGTATCAAAGAAACACTACAGATATGTGCATGTTGATCTTGTACCCCTACTGCTTTTCTGAATTATTTTATTAATTCTAGTACCTTTTTTGTGAGGTTTTAAGGATTTTCTGCATAAAGGATCATGTCATTTGCAATTTGGAAAAGTTTTGCTTCTTCCTTTCTGATTTGAATGCCTTTTATTTATTTTTCTGTGATAGTGGGCATCCTTATCTTGTTCCTGATCTTAGGGAGAAAGCTTTTAGCCTTTCATCACTGAGTATGTTGTTAGCTATGGATTTTTCATATATACCCTTTAGCATGTTAAGGAGGTTTTCTTCTATACCCAGTTTTCTAAGTGTTTTTATCAAGTAAGGATGCTGGATTTTGTCAAATACTTTTTTTTGCTGTGGGGTTTTCCCTTCATTTTTATTAATGTGGTTCATTACATTAATTGATTTTCTTATGTCACACCAACCTTGCATTCCTGGGATACATCCCAGTTGATTGTGATGTATGATTCTTTTGATGTGCTCTTTTATTTGCTTTGTTAGTATTTTGTTGAGGATTTTTACATTTATATTCATAAAGGATATTGGCCTGTGATTTTCTTTTCTTGTGATGTTTTTATCTAGCTTTGGTATGAGCTTGGAAACTATCTCCAGGTACTAAGCTGGGGTCCTACTGGGGCTCACCTTGTTTGTATCCTTTCACAGATCATCCTCTTGTGTTTCCTGTTGTCCAATGTCCAAAAAATGCTGTTTCATAAATTTGTGCTCTTTGTAGTTTCTTAAGGTGAAGAAATAAAATCAGCCCCTTGTAGGTAGAAGTTGACACTCCCCAACTTTTGTTTTGTAACCTCTTGTTTTGATTACAAAAGTAATGTGTGTTCCTAACCTATAGGCATCTTTGCAATAATTGATCCTGTTTGCCATCCCTTACTTTTTGTAAATTCCCCTACTTTCACAATGATATAACCCAATTTCTTTAGTTCTTTTTTGGCCCTGCCTCTTTGGCTGCCTCTAATATTAGAATATCTGTAGTACTAATCCTCCTTTGTCCTCTTTCTTTCCTCTTTCTGCGACTTCACCCACCATTTGGATGGGGGTGCAGTGAACGCTGGGGGATTTTCAGGGCAGCTTGGAGTTGTTTGATACTGCATTTAAATCTTGCTTCTACCGTTTATTGTGATATGGGCAAACTTTGACTTATGGAAGATAATACTTTCTAACATTTATTGGCTTTTAAATACATACCTGGCACTGTGCTATGTACTTCATATATATCATCTCTAATCTTCCACAGCAATCCTGTGAGATAGGTACTTTTGCTATATCCACTTTAAAATGGGGAAACTGAGGTCCCAAAATGTTAAGTCACCTGTCCCAGGCAGACAAACCAAAATTTAGATCCAGGTTTGTCTAATTAAACTCGGGTGACCAACATCCTGGCTTACCTGAGACTTTCCCAGTTTACGCAATGAACACCCTACATGCTGGTAAACCTCTCACTTTCCAGTAAACTAGGCTGACTGGTCAACATGGTAAATGGATGTGCTCTTTTCTCTACACCAATTTCATACTTTCTCTATAGTTTAAACACTGTAAATGAAGTTAAACATATGATTCCTAACACATTGTAAGTACTTAAAAGTAGGAGCTGTTTCTGTCTAAGCCTTCTGACTATATTTTAGCAGATATTTAATATTAATTTTAGTGGCCCAGCATCTGAGCACCATGCGTGTGTGGGGGAAACGTCTGCCTTATGAGGCTGGACCCAATTTCCATTCTGGCGGTGGCCAATCCCAGAAGCCCACTCCCCGTCCAGTCTGGCAGCTCATGTACAGCCTTGTTGCCCAGGTCTTGCCAGTCAGATGCAGGGAAGTGGCTGCTGAAGACGGTAGCAGTGACCACAACCCCCTTCTTGGGACAGTGGCTTCTGGAAGCCAAGGTCCAAGATCAGAGCAGTGAAATGCAGGGTCCATATCCAGTGGTTCTGGCAAGAGGTTCCTCACCACACTTGGTCTGCAATGAATTTGGTGCTTGCTCCTAGCTTCAGAGGCGCCAGGTTCTCTGGCTGTTCTGGAAATTCTGTGAGCTGCCAGATATCCTTTTGTAATTTCCTTATCTGCTTATATTAGCCAGAGTTGATTTCTTTTCTCTACAGCTGAGAACCTTGATTGATACATATACCATCTGGATATTGTGAGTACTGCAAATCTAATGGGTCTTAAATGGAAGTCATTACCTCTCCTCCCAGACCTACAGTACTTGTCTTCTTCATCTCAAGCACAGTTCCTCTGTGCTTACTGAATCTATGAGATAAGAAAATAGTCACCTTCAATTCCTCCTTTCTAAATCACCTAGCTGTCTCGATGTTTGCCATGTAAGAGTCAGTCTCTTATGTTTTTTTTACCTCTCTGTCTTCTCTACCAGTGCCTTCACCCAGGCCCCTACCTTCTTTTATTTTGGCATGTCTTTGGATCCAATCTTCTTTCTGCCATTTTTCTGTGGAGATACAGAGCAGGTAGCTGGGAAGGTCTAACATGACTTGTGAAGGCCAGAAATGAGGACAAAACAACAGAGATGGAGGTGGACAAGGGTAGATAAATTCAAATGTGTGAAATCCAAATGGGAGAGTAAAAACTGTATTTTTCCAAGGGCTTGAATAGAGAGAGAAGAAAAAAATACCCTGATACTCAAGAGCAGCCTGTTGATCCTTAACAGTGCATTATATGGAAAAGGGCCATGGCTTCACTGCATCCCCAAGTTAACACTTCTGGGAAATGATTGTATCAGTCAAAATCGAACCAGTGAAGAAAAGGTAGGAGACATATTAAGAGATGAATTACAACAAATTGGCTTACATAACTGGGGAGACTGGCTGAGTTCAAAATCCAAAGTGCCAGCCATCAGGAAGGGAGGATCACAAGCAGGCAGAAATCCCAAAGGAAATGGGCCAGAGCTACTATCTACAAGCAGTCAGGAAGCAAAGGTCCAGAGAAGAAAAGTGTAGACCAAGCTGCTCTTCAAAGTCTTATTGCCAGGAAAAATTTAGCCCCCTTTAATAGCTCACCTGATTAGGCCCACTAAGGATAATCTTCCTAGTTTAAAGTCAACTGATTAGAGACTATAATTACATCTGCAAAGTCCTTTCAAAGCATCTATATTAGTGTTTGATTGAATAAGTGGGAGAAGGTCTGTGTGCTACAAGATAGTTTCTGCCTCCTTCTGTCCTTTAGTTCAGCCAAGTCAGCATATCTAAAAACCTCACTGTGTAAAATTCACAGTAAAATTTCACTGTGATAGCATCAAATGCAGGCTTCAATGCAATCTTTTTACTTCCAGGTGAGTGGAGTCCTGTGATTTCACTTGGCTAATCATATCAATCTAAGTTTCACGAGACTCCTACCTCTTTCCTAGAAAATCCTAGCATCTCTGTTATCTTCTTGATATCTTCACCTTGTTGTGTTAGCCCTGTGTCATAGACATGGAAGGATGTGACATTGCTGAATTCTTATGGATTTCAGAGATGTTGCTTTTCAGTGACCAGAAAAGCTAGAGAGGGGACAGATAATCCGAAGGCAAATAAATATGGATAACTGGATGGTAAACATTGGGAACTAAGTTACCGAAAAAGAGTTTAATTAATTTTGTGTGCCAGGGACCATTCTAAGTGCCTTCCACAATTGACTCATATACATCCTTACAATAATCCCTCAAGAAGGTATTTAGACCATCCTCATTTTAAGGGAGGAGACATTGGAACACAGAGAGGTTAAGCCACTCTGTCTACTGAGTAAGAGCTGGGATTTGAATCTAGGCAGTCTGGAGTCAGAGCTTATGCTTGTAATCTTCATGCTATGCTGAGTCTTAATAAAACATAGAAATAAATCATTTCTATCCCAGGCCCCTACATGATTTAGGAGGTTGGGGTCTGTACTGGTAGGACATGAAGACTTGTGGTCCTTGATTTTCTGGTGGCAAAGGGAGCATAATCTCTTGTTAAGGATATTAATATCACTTGTAAGCCATGGAACCTTAGACTCTACATCTGGACCTCTGGCTCTTCTGTTCCTTCTCTTGGTACAGAGTCAAGAGTCCCTGAATTATTTAAGAATCTGAGCCATACAGATTTCCCTCCTGCCCATACTCAGGCCTTATTCCACAGAAAGTCTCCCAGATTGTGTCTTGAGACTTCAGCTAAAGCTCCTGGTCCAGTTAGACCTTCCCACAGAATTTTCCTGCTGGGTTCTGGGACCCCCCTCATTCACTCATACTTCATTCATCCAGCCAACCAATGTTTGAGCATCTGCTGTGTTCCAGGCACCATGTTATGTCATTGAGGCAGAATAGATAAGCTCTTGAGGCCTTCATAGTGGTCTCAGTTCTAGGTCTTAGAGAAGAGCTCTGGGCAGGAGGATTGCTTATCAAACAGGAAGTCCAGGCCCATTATGCCTTACCACCTTTCTTCCTCATTCAGCAGATATGTGTGTCTGTGTTTTCTCCTTTTGTAGGTGAATGTGTTCCAATGATTTCACATCAGTGATAGTCCCTCCTTATTATCCTCTCCTCCTCCACCCCACTGTCCTCCCAAAGGTGATCCTTGTTAACCATTTAGGGTTATGTTTCCAGGTCTTCCTCTCATGCATTTGCATACAAGTATGTATATATTATATCTGAACAAGTATTTATATTGTACACACCAGGCATTTCTTAAGTGCTTATTGGTAGATGGATGATGAATGAATCTGTTTTTATACTTGTTTCTCCCCAGTTCCCTTGATGCACTCCCTGATTCCTGTACCCTTCCTAGGCAGAGTAGCTAGGCAGAAAATAATATAAGAGTATGGTGTCTGGCTTCTCAGTTTTTCCTGTGAACCACATTGACTGGATGTGGACATAGAACTTGTCCATTTCTGTATATGTCTCAGGGTCCCCACATAAGGGCTGGGCTGCTCCATTGCCCCTAGTTCAGGACTCTGCCCACAGAGGGGGCTCTTTAGAATGCTGACTGAATGTACACATATATTTCTTAGAGTAGAACTACTCCTTGTCCTGGGGCTAGAGGGAAACTGAGAAGCTCCCAATAGCCTCCGTCCATTTGAATTCATGGAAATTTCAACCACCACTTTGTGAATGGTTTCATATGTGCAGGCTTGGAGAGAGCAAGTTAACTGGAAAGCCAATCTTAAAATTAAAGGTTATATTATACTTGGGGTGGGGGTGGCAGTCACCCTCACCTGAGGATCCAACAGGGAAACAGTAGCATCATGGGATCCTTCAAGGTCCATTAAAAATGGTAGACTGGACCTATGTCTTAACAAAACAGGTAGCTTGCTAAGCCAATTAATTAACCTTGTTCCTTGGTTCACATATTGGTTAGTTTTAAAGGCTCAGAAGGAGAAAGACAGAAGCAAGAGAAGGACATAGAATGTTCACACAGATACTGAGAAGAGAATAGTTCACTGAGAGATTTGAGGGCTAATTAGTCTTTAGAAGGAGAGGTCAGAGGAGACACTGTCAAGTGCCCACACAGAGATTTTTCCTGGAGACTGTGAGTCATTGAGGATGGCTTGCAGTGCCAAGTCTGTAGTGGTTGAGATGCCAAGATGAAGTAATATGATGAAGGAATTTAGGGGGGATGGAGTGGAGGACATTTGTGCAAGAAATATTGGGGTGGGGGAGATGAGCTCCTGGCTAGATGCAGTAAGGATGCTTGTAAAGCAAGCAAAAAATGAAGATAATACACAGAAAGACTGTGTATTATCGAGAAGTGAAATGGCTGCTTTAGATGGCAGAACATTGTAGCAAATGTAACTACAGCATTAGATCTTCAAAAAATAAAGCGTTGATTTGAGAATGACCAGGGGACCCAGGGTATAAGGAAAAAGATGAAATCAGTCATCTGCTCTCACTGTAGAATGACATGTCAATTTAGAGAAAATTGCTCAGCTCGAAAAGTTTCATATTGGAAACTCATTGTGGGTCATCTTACAGTGGGGAAAGAAGGTACCAGTGCAGTTAAGACCCTAAACTTTGTATCAGGCAAGCTCTTGCACTTCTATGGAGAAGTTCTACTGTCTCGAAGCCTTGGTTTCCTCATCTGTAAAGGTGAATAAAAATAGTACCTACCAACTGACTGAAGGAGGAGATGCATGGGCTTAGCTTATGGGAAATGCTCAAAAATGTTAGTTATAATTATCAGAGGCAAGCAGTACAATTTGTACACTTATGATGAGGAGGACATTTTAACTTCAGTTTCCCAGGTCAGAAAGAATAGGCAAGTGGCGAAGGAAATAATTAGGACAGAGGTACAATCCAAATGGATTTTGTCCAAGTCACACAGAAAGGCACATAGGAGAGTGTCCAAGCTATGATGGAAGGGGTTATCAAATTAGGAGGGAGAACTGGTATCAGAGGTGTGGAGGGTGGAGAGAGAAGGGAAAGGAAAGGAATGCATTTTCCCATTTTCCTGTTACTCGCTGTCACCAGCCTGTGTAAATCATCCACCACCGCGACAGATGTGCCCCATGGATATGGGATTATGTGGAAATGGGTGGAGCTCCTGCTCACATGGAGTTCACAATGTCCGTTGTCATAATCCACAGAGCGAGTGTAGCAATGATAGAAGAAGAAGAAGAAGAAGAAAATAAACAGCAAATGGGTAGGATGACAAACCCAGCAGAAACCTTATCTTTTGTGGCTAAGGGCCCACAATCTCAGGGCCTTTGCATAATCTCTGACAGAGTTTGAGTGCCTCCTTCTCGTTCTGTACTGTAGTAGCTGCTCTGTTAAGCATGCAGCCTGAACCTCGATTTTGGGTTCATTTTGGGAAGAGGGTGAGTAGGGAGACCATTTGGGAGATTTTTGGTTTTTTGTTCCCCTATTTAGGAGGTTTTGATGATATGCCAGGTGAAAGGATAAACCCGACTGGGGGCAGTGGGATTTAAAAAGAAAGGACAAATGCAGAAGCAAGAGATATTACATTGGTAAATATCAGTTGGACCCAGCAAGAATGTGGGATAAAGGGGAAAGACCCCAGGGTTCTGGCCTGGGTGACAGGAAAGTCCTTTTAGGGGACACTGGAGGAACTTGGACCAGTGCTTCTCACTTTTTAGTATTTAGGAGTTAACTGCAGAGTTTGATACTGCAGATTCTAGGTCCCATCATCCCAGGCCTACTGAATCGGGGTCTCTGGAGCGGCCCTGAGAACCTGCACTTTTTAGCGGACGCCCCAGGAGATCCTGATGCAAGTGGTCTGCAGGTCACACCTTGAGAAACCCTGGATTAGGGAAGATAAACCTCTTGGTCTGTCTTCCCCAAAGCAGGCAAGGACTAAGATGCTAATACTTTATTTAGTAGGTGAAAGCCCAGGATGATGAGGGAGAGGGGGTAAATGAGCCAGGGAAGATGCAGTAGGATACAATGATTTCACATGTTGCTTACTATCACGGAATTAACAATGAAGAGAGCTCAGGCAGGTCACTCAGCATGCAGGCTTCTTCAGAAAGTTTGCAGGGAGAAAGCATACCTCAGCATGGCTACAGGGAGAAAGAAACAGGGGAATCTGTCTCTCTCCTCACCTGCCCTGGCCCCCATTCCTCACTGGTAAAGTTTACTCTACGGGAACTAGCCTTTCAAGGTTGTGTTGTCTGTCCCCTACGTGGCCCCAGGGCCAGATCCCACAGCCGTGGAAGTAGAGGGGCACCCCGGGCAGGTGGGGGGCTGGCCTGGGGCCGAAGAAAGAAGGAAGCAGTTGAGGGCAGGGGAGAAGGTATACAAAGTTTATGTTCCCAGGAAGTTCCTAACTTCCTCAGGCTGGGAAAGGTAGGTTTCCATTTCCCATACTGAATTACAGTTTTGAAACTGGATGTTAAAAAGAAATATTACTAAGGATATGACCTAAATCAAATTATTAACAATGGTAACAAGAACGGAAGCCCAGATTTGTATCTATAGTGTGGTTAAATTTTTCTTTATTTGGTGTTTCTCACCCCAGAAAAGCTTCCAGTAACAGAAGACACTGATGATCAAGTGATTTGTGTGAGCAATTGCAGACCTTTGCAACAAAGAAGGCTACATGAATCCAAGGTATCATTTGTTTATTTTATTTACTGAATTAACTTTCTACCTTCCCTGTCCAAAGCTCTAATATAAAAGGTTTAGCTTGGACTAGAGAGCAAATGAGTTTGTGAATCTCCTCCAAAATCCCGCAGCGTTTTCTCTAAAGACCTATAAGTTCCTAAGAAACTCTAAAAGGGATGTAAAAATAATAATTGTAATTCTTAAGGGCTGCCAACTTCATACTGGGTTCCCGAGAGTAATAGCCTTGTTTAACATTTACGTGAAGCTTTCCATCTGTGAGTTACCAGAACTTGGCTAGTGTTAGATGCTGGCAAATGGCATTAATCTGTCATAGAAATAGGGGGAGTTTAGTCACAGGAAGTTTAAATAACTGATCATGTCATATAAGGAGTTGGAAACAAATAGGGTATTGGACTTATTTTCTACCAGCATCCTGAACCATTTAAAGATATTTCAGATGGCTGTGAGATCTGATCCTAGAAAGTGATATCTTGACAGTCATAAAGATGTTGATAGATCAATTGTGAGAAGTTGATTTTTAGATATATGCATGTGATTGCTGGGGCTGGGGAGTAAAAAAAAAATTCTTGCTGTTTTTGATGCAATTGAACTACATAGGAAGATAGATGAAGGATGGGTGAGAATGGGCGAACACTCATGGCTTGAGGCAGAAGTTTTAAAAAAAGGAGAAATTAAAGTGTAGATCTTCAGATGCCTTTAGGCAATGTAGACTCCAATAAAGTAAAGAAAAGGTTTTGGAAAATTTAATGGGCAAAATGGGGAATAGTGAGAAATGAGAGATTAGTGTCAAGCAAACAAAGAAAGAGAGAGGGAGATTGTTGTAGGAAGTGAAGGTACTCTATTAAGGAATCTGCTGGAAGAGATAGTTTCTGTACAGAAAGAAGATATGAAGGTTATTTCAGTTGCTGCATTTTTGAAAGAGAGACAGCTTATTTGTGCATGGAAGCTCATGGTCATTCCAAATGGCTTTGCTGCACCCCTACTGCATGCAAGGCATTGAGGCAGTAATAGGAAGAAGAGTGTGTAAACTCTTACTTATGGTAAACTGGGTGACTTCCTTCCCTGCTAGGTCTTGGAATACATACCTGCTTAAAAAAAAGAAAGCAGAGTGGGGTGAACAGGATGTTTTGGTCCACAAAGTCTTTGCCAGCTCTAGAATTCTTTGATTTTGAGACAAGATCCCTAGGGTCCCACAGAGGCTGTAGCAAGTAGATTCTTTGCAGGCTGAATCCCTACGGGGTTGGGCAGTTGTTTTAACTTCCTGCCTCATAATTTTATTTCTATGAGGTAGGATTATTTTAGTCGCAGACCTAACTGAAGCCAATTTAAGCAACAAAAAAAAAAAAAAAAAGAAAAGGAATTTATTGTCTCATGTAACGGAAAACTCATGAGTGGATTCATTCAGGAATGGTTTGATCTAGGACCTCAAATGCTATCACAGTGTTTGATTTCCTCTCTCTCTCTTTCTGTCCTCGTTCTCTTTCCCTGGGTTTTCTCCATTCTCAGATTTGCTGTTCTCTTGTGGCAGCAACGTGACTATCGCAAGCTTCAGAGTCATCACCTTTCAACCCCCAACCCAGAAAACACATCGACCCAGAGAATACATCGATCTAGGCATAGTCCCCACACCCATCCCAGGAGTCAGGCTGATTATACTGTTTGAGTCAAAAGTCCATTTTTAATACAAACACTGTGGCCAGAGTGTTAACTGGGCCAACAGGTGCCTCCTTGCAGCGTGAGGGGTGCCCCTGCCTGAGCCCGTGGCCTGCAGAGTCTGTGAGGATGTAACTGGGAGAACCAAAATTAATACTGGGTTACTCCAGGCAAGTGAAACCTAGATAGAAACCTGAGATTCTGATAAAAACAAAACAAAACAAAACAATAAAAACAGGCAAGAGTGATGAGAAAGAATTCGAACCTAGAGGTGGCCCAAGAATTGAATGACATGTCCCAGGGGGCAGCTCATTGCCAACTCAGGATGCCCTTTGTTCTGGGGCTGAATCAGGGACTTTGGATAACCCCCCGTACAGTTACTTTCAGGAGATTATGGGGCTTGGGGAGGGGGGATACTCCGCTTCCTGTTTAGGATTATACTTGAAACCCTCCCCTTCCATGCAGGCCATATGTTCATTCTAAGCCTCAGCATCCAGCCAGAAAAGCCCTTTGTGTTTTCTTGGCAAAACTGGGGCCCAGTAATTGAAGTCCCATATGCAAAGCTGCTACCTCCAGCCCACACCCAAGTCTTTTAATTAGTATGTAATTGGTCAGAGAAGGGCTATCAAATAGCTTCCAGTCTGGTCAGCTGCAAGTGCAGTGCTCGAAAAGTTCCACACCTGAGAGGGACAATAAACGCTTTAAGTCCCATCTGCTATGATGATGTTTAAGGTCTAAATTTCTGCTCTGTTACTATTTTTAACGGTTCTGCCTAGAGCGTTTCTTCAAATGCTGTAGCGACTACCAGAGTATTCACTGGTAGCAGGAGTGTGAGTAATTGAACTAGAAGCAGGTTTCGCACATCCCTGCTTTTCTCTGCGAACAAATGCATGAAATGCAGTGGGGGTGAGGAAGGAAAGGGGTGAGTGGGCCATTGGGTTCGAGGAGTGGCTCAGGCCGGCATGGGGTTTGGTCCTTTCCCGGGAATGGCCACCTGGGAAGTGGGCGCGTCAGCAGCCTGTGGACCTCGATGGGGACAGCACGCGGGTCCTCTCGCGTCACTGCACACGCACCGTGTGTAAGCGTGCCACTCGGACTCGGACTTTGTGGGGGAGGACCTTCAGCTATGGAGACGCTAAGGGAGCAAGGAAGCTGGGAGGTGGCTGCTGATTGCCCCCTGGAAGCCACAACAGGAGGAACAACAGTGAGGACAGTGCAGTCGTTACTGGTGTGGTAGCGAAGTGACAACTGCTGTCTCTGCAGCAGCACGGCGGCCGCGCTTTCCGCATGCTCACCATGTGCCCGGCGCCACACTCAGCCTTCTGTGTACTTTGCCTCATCTCATCTTCACCCCAGTTGATGAGATTACTGCTGGTGTTCGCTGTTTTGGTTGCTTGGCTACCAAAACAAATATCATGCAGTGGGTTTGCTTAAGTAGGGGAATTTATTGGCTCATGGTTATGAGGCTAAGAGGAGTCCAGCCATGAGGAGTCAGCAAGGTGCTGCTTTCTCCCTGGAGACGGTGGCATTCAGGGTCTGGCTGGGGTCCTTGGCTTTCCTGTCACATGGCATGGTGTACAGTGGCATCTTCTCCTATCACTTCTGGGTTCCTTTGACTCCAGTTTCTGGGTGTCCTCACTGTGGTTTCTCTTCCTTGTCTAATACCTTTTGCTTATAAGGATTTCTGCCATATTGGATTAAGACCCACCCTTAGGTAGACTTAGCTAATAATGCCCTCAAAGGTCCTCTTACAAATGGGTTCAAATCCATTGCACCAGGCCTTCTGTGGGGGACATGATTCAGTCCCCAAAGCTCCTACTGCTTTATGTGCATCAGGAATCTAGGACTCTGATGGGTTGACACCCAGCCGGTAAGTAGCTGGGCTAGAGTTTGAACTTCAGCCGTCAGCTTCCAGGGCCTAGGCCCTTAGCCAGGCTTGGTGCCTCATGCCAAGGATCACTGAGGGTGCCTTGGCTTTGCTTGAAGAACATACCATGGAAAAAGAAAGGTAGAAGGAGGCAGATGGCTAAGCCCCTTCCAGGTTCTTTTTTGTCTGGGCAAATCTGTAGTCAGAATTTACGGCTTAAAAATATAGGCAGCTGTGCAGTAGCTTCTGTGCCTTTCAACACCTCCTTCCCAATCCTTCCCCTGGTATGGACATGGCAGGTGTGGGGTTAAGATACACTGATGGGATCATATCCCAAGAAGGGGGTGAGAAGGTGTGCCTGTGTGTGGAGGTTTGGGGAAGGTACAGGAGGCATTCCTAGCCACTAGAAAACCAGGAGAGCCTTGGACAGGGCCTTGCCCAGTCTTCCTTCTTGTGACCAGAATGTTAAGCATCAAAGCACTGTTCCTTCCAGGCGTGCTCTCTCTCCTGTTCCCTAGGGGTAAGAGTTGGGGCTTTCTCTCTCCTTTTTGCCCTCCCTCCCAGGAGGCTGAGAAATAAATTGTTCAAGACCTGCCCTGGCTGGGAGAGGGTTGCTCCGGCTGCCTGTTTTTTTTTTTTTTTTTTTTTTTTTTTTCATGTTCTTCTTCCAGTTTCTTTGTCTATTTATTCATTCATTCATTTCCATTCTTTCCTTTAAATGCCTCTTCTTTCCCTCGGGTGGCAAAGTCTGGGGAGGTAGCCTCAGTTCATTCCATTTTAGGTACTGGGTGCAAGGCCCTGTTTCTCTCACTAGCTCTTCTCTCTGGTGTGTCGCAATCGTGGTTGGCTCTTCTGCGAGTGAACGTTCAAGGACAGACCTTTGAGGCTCTCTGGAAAGGGAGGGAGCTCGTGGCTGGGCCTGTCTTGCAGGAGTTCTGCAGAGAGCCTGAGGCCTACTCTAGATAAGAATAAAGTGTTGTTTTTGCCTTGCTTTGTTTTCTGGGCATCCATGCCCCTCAGGGGCCTCCTGGGGAGGGGTGGCTGATTTGTAGCACTGCTTGGGTGTTCCTGTATCCTGCTAATCTCATCAGGAGGCTATGTCGCTCTCACTACTTCTGGCTCCCTACTCATACACCCGGCAGGCAAGAGTCCTTGCCTGTGGGCATTGGACAGACTCTGTGAATCAAATAAGATGGGACAGTCTTGGCGAAAGGGCTCTGGATCAAAGGAGACAGGAAGAACTAAGGCTAAAGTCATGATGTACGGAGCAGGGAAGAGAATGCTGGAAGAGAAAGTACTTGTATAAAATACCATGGGGCAACCCAAGTGTCCATCAGCTGATAAATGGATAAGCAAAATGTGGGATATACATACTATGGAATATTATTCAGCTGTAAGAAGGAATGAAGTCCTTACACGTGAGGATGTTATGCTGAGTGAAATAAGCCAGACACTAAAGAACAAACATTGTGTGATCTCACTGATATGAACTAAGTATACTAAGCAAATTTATGAAGTTAGAATCTAAAATATAAGTTTTCAGGGGATAGAATGGGGGGGGGTAGAGAAAGGGGAGCTGATGCTTCATTTGTGCAGAATTTCTACTTAGTTTGATTGTTAATTTTTGGAAATGGATAGAAGTGATAGTAGCACAATACTGAGTGTATTTGATAGTGCTGAATTATGTGTGTGAATTTAGATGAAAGGGGTAGTTTTAGGTTGTGTATGTTCCCTGAAGGAAAGCTGGAAGGTGCGACATGGGATTGTATAACACAGTGGGCCCTGTGGTGGCTGAAATCCATGGTGAGTAGAATAATATAAGAATGTTCGTTCGTGGACTAGAACAAATGAACGTCACTAGGTTTTAATAATAGGGTGGGATATGGGGAAAGTACACCTAATGTGAACTTATAAATAATGAATCCATAGAGACAGGATTAGATTAGTGGTTATGTAGTGCTGGGGAAGAATAGAGAGACTGAGGTTCTTTTTGGAGTAATGAAAATGTTCTAAAATTGATTATGGTGATGAATGTACAACTCGGTGATTATACAAAAGCCATTTATTATACACTTTGAATGAATTTTGTGGTATGTGAATGTATAAGAAAAAATAGCATGGGACCAGGAAAAACAGCAGGGAGAGCTGTAGGAATTGACTAGAAAGGGAAGTAAGAAAATCTAACTTCTAGATAAAAGTCTTAGTTGAAAACAGTACCAGTGATGGTTTAAAATGCCATGGTCAACATAAATTAAAGGGAATTAAGGCTAGAATCTGGAGAAAATGTTATTTGTCAAGCACTCAAATCCTTGCTTCTAGATTGTTCTCTCCTTGCAAAATAGCTGTATTTCAGGTTTTGGTTGTAGCATCATATTAATACATTCTGGCTTAGAAGAACAATTGATTACCCATATGAGAGTTATTTAGGGTATCTTTTTGTAATATCTGAAACAAAGGTTAGTTTATTAAAAAAAAAAAACAAACTTTGTCGCATCCCTGATAAAACTAAGGGCCTTATCTGATGGTATCACTGTAAATAATTTGGCTTATAATGTAGAGACGGTTCCAGCAGGCTAAGATCCAAGGTGGGTTTCTCCATGTCTTGTCTGCACCTGCCAGAGATCTGGCACAGCTATTGAAGTTACAAGGCAGTTATTAGCCGCCAACTGACACCAAGATTATAGGTTAACCTCTGAATAGGTTTAAACGGTATCATGTGTCCACCAGGGCAGAGAGCAAAGGGTGGGGGTGGGGGTGGGGGTGCAGCATGTATTTGACAAATGTTAAGAAGCCACTTTGGTCCAGGAGGAAAGACTTACTAACAATGAAAAGGAACAGAGACAAGTGGGTCAAGGTGGGTTTGTTGAAAAAGTCTTGAATCTGGAGTCATGGAGGGCTGTCTTTTTAGTCCTAACTGTATAATGCTGGTAAACCTCTGTTTATCACCTTGAAAATGGGAATAATACCTGCTCTATAAAACAGGAGAAAAAAAGAGTTAAATAGAATTTTAATTTACACAATTTTTGCGGACATAAATGCGAAAAAGTCACAGAGAGCTGCATTAGTAGAAAAATAGACAGTAGCATTCACCTGGAAGAAAGAGAACTTTGTAGAAGCATCCAGCTTAGTGAATGGGGTACAGCATCATTGAGAAGAGGGGGCAAGCACACAGCAATGGCATGTTGGCTTGAGTACTTACTAGCCAGGTGACCTTGGGCAGCCTCTTTGAGCCCAGTATTTGCAAATGCCAAATTGATTCTGTCTGGAGGGATTGGGTAAGGGTTGAGGTAATGTAACACTAGCTGCTCTAGCAGATAAACATCAAAATTTCAGTGGCTTAATATACATATTTTTATTTCTCACTCACGAAAATCTAAACTAGATGTTGCTGATCAGCAGATGCTTCTTCTCTAAACAATGATTCTGCTCCCAAGTTCCAGTCATATTCAACATATAGTTTCCAAGGTCACACAGAAGGGGAGAGAGCATGGAGAATTATCATGGGAGGCCTGGAAGTGGCATGCATTACTTCTGCCTGGGTTCCACTGGCCCGAGCTCAGTTCCAGGTCTCATGGTCACACCTAACTGCTGGGACATGTAGTCTAATTACTGGCCCAGGAAGATGATGGAACCATTTTAATGAATAATGATTCAGTCTTTGCCACCATCTTCAATTTAATTAATCCTAGCCTGTTTTGTTCTTGGGTTCTTCTTCTTTTTTTTTTAAAGAGTGGCCCTATGTTTATTTAAAAAAAAGGGGGAGGGGGATGGCCAAAGTTGGCAAGTATTGAATTTCTGCATGTTTGTATATGGCATAAATAAATGACACCCCTAAAAATGGTTCAGTGCTTTTAGTTTTTTTTTTTCTGCTGTTGAGAGTTAGGAGTTTATATTAATTTGAATTCTTAGCTTACAAATTTGTATATATCCAGCTGATCTTTCACATAGTTATCAGGCTAAAAAAGTCAGTAGACAATTTATAATTTAGGAAACTTATCTCCATTTGGAAGGGGAATTGGGTGTATAGTTAGTTTGTTTTTTTGCGCACTGTATGGCGGGGTCACATTTCATTATTTTTCCATGTGAGTATCTCATTATTGCAGCACCATTTGTTGAATTTTTTGCTTGTTTTTTTTTTTTTTTTTTTTTTTTTTTTTTTTTTTTAGAGAAAGGGAGGAAAGGAAGGAAAGACAGAGAAGGAAGGAAGGAAGGAAGAAAGGGAAACATTTTCTTGTTTTTATTATATTTTGTTTGTTTGTTTGTTTTTTTTTTTTTACATGGGCTGGGGCCGGGAATCGAACCGGGGTCCTCCGGCACGGCAGGCAAGCACTCTTGCCCGCTGAGCCACCGCGGCCCGCCCGCTTGTTTGTTTTTTGGGAAGTGCATGGGCCAGGAATCAAGCCTGAGTCTCCTGCATGGCAGGTGAGAATTCTATCACTGGACCACCCTTGCACCCCTTGTAGTAAGTTCTGTAGAGCATGAGATCATTTGGTTTTAGAGGCCACCTTATCCTGAAAACGTGAAAGGAAAGGGTGGAGGTCAGGCTCTTCATGACCCAACCCTCAGTATCCTGTGTCCATTCTTAATAGCAAAAGGGGAGGATGGGAGGAACAATAATGGGGGCTATTTTTCAGAGCTGTTAATGTTTGTCTTGATTATACAGTGCTATGAAATGTGAAAGAAGTTAGAGACGCTGAGCATGGTTCCCCTTAATGCCCCATTGCCCGGGAGCCAGCCAGAGGCTAGGGTTGGCTTCAGATGGCTGGACAGGTGGCCTGTAATTAAAACCTTTCCCTTCTAACTGCAGGCCTTGTTTTGCCGGGAATCTGAGGTGAAGAAAATGTTCTGGTTATGTGCCTATACCAGCTGCTTTGAAAGCTTCCTTACAGCTGTCCCCAAACCACAAAGCAGACAACCGCGTCTCTACTTTCAGAATCTTGGGGGCTTAGTATTGTTTGAGATGGTTATGAGGGAAGCTTTCTTCCTGATCTCTCAAATGCATTGAGCCTTTTAGAAGAATCACAGCACAAAAGGAAGTCTGGAATGCATACCAGCTCTCTGAGATAGGGGCTGTTTATTTGTCCTTATTTTATAGTTGAGAAAGCTGAGACCCAGAGGGGTAAGTGACCAAGGTCTGAATGCATGGCAGAGCCAGCACTGAGATCCAGGCAGCCTTGCCCCCCAAGTTCAGGCTCTGGAAGCCCCTATTCTTAAGCATGTACAAAATTAAGTCAATTTTTCCTAAAGCTTGGATTTACCCTCAGTTTTCTTCCATCTCTGTTCATGGCCACTCTGGTATTCCAGTTATTCAGACCAAAAAAACCTTGGAGTCATCCTAAATTCCTCTCTTTCTCTGACACCCCAAGGAGAATTTGTCAGGAAATACCATTGGCTCTCTCTTCAAGATGTATCTGTATTCTGATCTCATTTCACCATTTCCAATGCTCTACCACCTCTTTCCAAGTTACCATGTCTCACATAGGTTTCTGCAATAGCCTTGTCACCGATCTCTTTGCTTCTAGTCTTACCATTCCCGTCTCTTCTCATTACAACAGCAAACATAATGATCCAGGACTGATAGGAAACTCTGTTCCATGAGATTCTTCTGGAACCAGGGTTCTTTCCATTTTATTGTTACCTATCCCCTAGGGGGCCATGCTCCTCTGCCTGATCAGAACTGGCTCAGCTCTACATCCTCATTCTAGCCCACAGAAAGGAAATAAATAAGGAATCATTGGGAAGCAATTTCCTTTTAAGCAAATGATATAATGTTTGCACAAATTGCTTCCATCTACATTTAATTGGTAAGTATATGGCCACAATACTAACCTAGCTGCAAGTGAGTCTGGGAAATGCAGTCTCTGGGTGGGTGGCCATGTTCTCTGTTCTCTGAGAAGACTGGATTTGGTGAATAACTAGCAGTGTGCCAGAGAGTCCAAGATGGGAAGTGGTTAAACCACTAAGGTGTCTATACAGAATCCTAAGTGGGCACTGATGATAGCTTGACCTGGGGAAGAGGCAGTGGAGAGATGGAGAGAGGTGGACAGATTTGACATATATGTGAGATAGAACAGCACAGTGTATGATGGGGTGGGTATAGGGGCCCAAGGAAAAGCAGGAATCAAGGGTTGAGTCCCAGATTTTCTGTGTGGAGAGACATGGTGGTACCATTTTCTGAGATGAGGACACAGTCATTGGAACTACCACTCTCTGGAGTAGCCCCGTGTGATCCTGTGTATGCACCCCCTTGTAGGGGCCCATCATGTGTCACAATGGAAGCAACCATGGTAGGTTGTAACAGCCCAGAGGAAGAGTCTGAGAGTTAGTCTGCCAGGTTGGAAGAGGGCAGCCTAACCTTGATGCACTGATAGGCAAATGGTGCTGGACAAGGTAGAGAGAGAGAGCAAAAGAAGCTGGGGGCTCTAGAACAGAAATTACCTGTGGCTACTAGTTCTGGATAGCTGTTTTGATGTTGGAGAAACTGCTTGAGGCACTATTTCAGCACCTAGGCCGGAAAGGGTCATTCTCCCAGCACTTTGATGCTTCTTGACTCTGAGGACACACTTGATCTTAAATGTTTTTCTGTCTCCTCTTTGCTTGGGTTCATCCCCCTGCAGGGAAACATGCTTGCAATGAGAATAGTCAAGAAACTGAAGGTCAGAAGGATGAATAACTCATATAGCTTGGCAGTTATGAGTCTTGCTATCGCCATTTTAGGAGGCAACATGGATTAGAGGGTGGACTTAGAGGCCAGGCACACTTTGATCCTGATCAATTCTGGAAAAACCAGCAAAGCTATATTCCCCACTCTGAGTCTGGGGGCAAGGTGCTCAGCCTGAGGTGGACCTGGCTGGTGCTGCCTTCTATGAGAATGTGCCTGCTATGTTGTCAGTGCCTGCTAATGTAAACTGTTATAAAACACTGTGCATTATGAATTCCCAAATCACTCGGTATTGTGCCATATAATTTTTTACTTTTTTTTTTTTTTTTAGCCTTTCTATTTTAAGCTGAGGTTAAGTAACCAGTCCAAAGTTCCATGCTAAGCTAGCAGAGCTGGAGTTTTAACCCTTCCCTTTAAGCACCCTAGCATCCAATTCACACACTGGCTTTTTTGATACCTTGAGGGTTTAGTTAGCATCAGTAGGCGCAGGGAGGCCCATGGCCCGCATGGCATGCAGCTGGGGGAAAGAGCTCCAGGCGTGAGGTCAGCAGCCTGGGGCTGAGTCTAGCTCCCACTTCAGTCGCAGTGCGACCCTGAGTCACTTGTGTAGCCTCCTGAAATCTGTTCCCTCTTCTTGAAAATGGCAAGTGACCATTTTCCTCCCTGCCTTCAGGCGCTGGGAGAGTTCCAGGAGGCAGGACCTGTGAAGGCGTGCGGATGCTGGTGAACAACAGTGCCACACAAGAGCTTGCTCTGATTTCAGAGTGACCAGAATATGCATATGGGGCCCAAACACTTGTACTTTAAACTCACCACTACTAATTGTGAGTAAGGAAAGGTGATTTGATGATGGAGATTCAACTTGCATTGATGGCAGAAGAAAAGGAAAAAAAAAAACGCTTTTTGGGTTAGTAAAAACAAGAGAATTGGGGAAAGGTATAGCTTAAATGCTTGGATTTTCTGGTGATGATGGATTTTTTTTTTTTTTTTTTCACATGGGCAGGCACCGAGAATCAAACCCGGGTCCTCTGGCATGGCAGGCAAGCATTCTTGCCTGCTGAGCCACTGTGGCCCACCCTGATGGATTTTATTTAATGGTAACTGAGCCTGTTGGATTGGTGGATTTAAGTTGTTGTAGCCCTCATCTCACCTGGTTGACATCATGGCCTTTGAGTCATGGAATCACCATTATCCCTGTTTTGCAGGTGAGCTGAGGGCAGAGCAGGATCTGCTGATGTGGCTGCAGCCTCTGGTCTGGGGACCTACTCTCAGAGCACCCCCAAGGCACGTGTGTTTTCCAGTTCATCCAGGACTCTCAGGCTCTTCTCTGGGGGTGTTCCTCGCCTACCAGCCGCAGAAGCCTAGCTGACAACTCTGACTGCTAAATTAGTGATGTACTAGGAGGATGGAGAAACTAATGAGAAAGTCTATGATCGTTATTATTCTGGCACCCTCAGTCTCAGAACCAAGGATTTAGAGAGCATGAAATCAGAGCAAAAGGCTTAGCGAGACTTTGTGGGTTATCTTATCTAACTTGAGCTTTTCCTTCATCATTTACCTTTCAACAGACTCAAATTCTCCAGTCCTCTAGGAGCTTCCTGGGTATGCTCCAACAGGGTCTTCTTATCACTTCTCCCATTTCAGCATTCTCTTTGAGTCATCCTGACTTCTGTCGTCACAGCTCCTCCTCTCCGCAATCAGATGACTGTTTCTGAGGCCAGACCTCCTCTGCCATTAGCTGTATTTAAATTGCTATCTTCGTTTTGAGTCAGACAGCCTAGGAGCCTTTCCGAATTGCCCTTGTGATAAGAGCCATGCACTTATAATACATCATTTCTCAGATGGAAAGTTTGTACATTCAACAAACTTCATATCTTTTATGTTGGTCCCTTTCAGCTTCCATTCCAGGATGTGGCATCTTCTAACCCTGTTTCCAAATTCTGCGTTACATCCTCTCTGGCCTTGCCCTCTCCTTGACACCAAAATACTTCATTCAATCCGGTGAATATTTGTTGAGGACCTCCACGTACATAGTGCTTATGTGAGCACTGTCAGTTTAGTCAGATTTGAATAACATTTTACTTAAAAGGCGCAGGCTTTCAGATCAGGCCTGGGTTCAGATCCCAGCTCCATCACTTACTGGCTGAGTCACCTTAAGGAAGTTACCTTACCTCAGTTTTGCCTCCTGTAAAATGGATAGAAAAAGAGTACCCCACTTAATAGGTTTTTTATGAGGATTAGGTGAAGTAAAGTACATAAAGTGCTTAGCTCGATGCTTGCTATATGATAAGCACTTAATAAATGCAAACATAACTTGAAAATGCACATCATGCTATGTTCATTTATTCATCCACTCCTAAAGCAGTCGGTGTGGTATTCCCTCCAAGAGCACTGAGGGTGGGCAGGGACAAAAGCCCAGCCCCGTCCTCATACAGCTCACGGGCTAGCTGGCAGTGAAAACAGACGGCCAATCAACTCATAAGTATCATGTCAAATAGAGAAAAGGGCTGTGAAGAAAAGCAGAGCAGAAGGAGGGGACAGAATGATGGGTGGAGAGGAGGTTTGGCTTCTCAAACTTATCTCTTGTGGGGGGGCCTCTCCTCCTGGAATGCCCCCGCCTGTAGCCTTGAGAATTGTTCTCCCTTACTTCAGGTTTCTGTGTCCATCACCTCTTCACAGTGGCCCTCCTCATCTACAAATTTATACACCACCCCCCAAATGTACAAAGAGACCCCATTCCTGCCCTTGAAGGAGTTTACAGTCTAGTAAAATTGATGAGTCTGGTGTACAAATGACCACAAGTCCAGATAAAGTTAATTGCCTTTAGAGAAGTAAAAATAAAAAACATTGTCTTGAGGGACTCAGGAAAGACCATATTAAAAAAAAAAAAATCTTCCCTGAGATGTTGCTTGGTATGAAAAGAAAGAGTCATCTAGGATCTGTTCCCAGCCCTGCCCTCATGACCAGGGTGACCTGGCGACACTGAGAACACCTGCCTGGGGGGTGATTTGTTCAATGACGGTCACGTCCGCCCCAGGCACCCCGGAAGGACAAGTGGTGGACTCTCAGTGGCACCCCCTTCCCGCAGACATGCATTTTCTAGTACTTGGGGTTCCTATCAGCATTCCACTCTCCCAGTCTGGTCCTGTCTTGTAATGATCTGTGTGGCATCTGGCTCTGCCGGGAGAGGGGGAGCTTCTCAAGGACACGGACCGCGGCGTCCCCACCGGGGTGGCCCCATGGCCGGCACGCAGGGGGCCGTGGAGCGAGGCTCAGTGGGAACATGCATCTAGCAGGGGCAGAGCTCTTCCACACAGGCTGGACTGTAAAGGGATGGTCTGTGTTATTCTCCATCTCGATACCTCAGTACCCCAAAACACCTCTGACGGATGGTTGTTTAGCATGTTCTGGAAGGAGGATGAGCCCATATCCCCTCCAGGGAAATGCCCACTGGGTCTAGCCACATAATTCAAAGCTTGTGAAATGCCAGCATGCCAGTCTTCTTCCTCTAGCCAGTATTCCATCTTAATGTCCCCAGGTCTTAGAAGGAATTAAATAATATTGATTTTTTTTTCTGGTCACTGAGGGCTGTTATAGAAGAGGATCCTTATTTTTAAAATCAGAGATGGTTTTAAGACATGGAGATTTATATTAACTAAGTCTCAGCTATTCCACGGTTGCTTTTGTTTCTCTTGCAGCTTTTTCCTGTTTTTTTTTTTTTTTTTTTTTTGCGAAGCACGTTCTGTTTATTTTTGCCGCATAGCAACTCTACCATAAAATAAACAAGATACAGGAGAGAGAAAATCCAAATAATTAAGCTCAGGAAGTGTGTCTGAAATATGGATGGAGAAAGGGAGACAAGGAGACTGTGGCTTATGGAGACTCGGGAATGATGTGCTGACGTCAGCCGTGGCATCCTCAGCTCTGTCCTCCACCGATGTGCAGGGGAGGGGAAAGTGGCGTCTTACCTCAGTGGGAATTTAGAGGTCACCTCTGGGACCGGACGTGTGGGGGCCTCAGTGTGTGGTGGTGGGCACTGCTCGGGCTGGGTGGTCTCGCTTCCTGGAGCTTCCACCTGGGTTACAGGATGGGCACGCTGAGGCCCAGCTCAAAGCTCGGGCCTCAAAGCTGCCCTGAAGGTTTTGTGTGCCTCCTTGGCTCGTGACGATGGCCTGTGAGGAGCACCCACTGCCTTGAAATCTGCCTGACTCCCCAGAATAGAAAAGAAATATCTGTGAAGTGCTTGCTGACCACCAAAAATGGCTTTGGTGGACACCCCCTACTGAGGGATGTCGGAGGCCTTGAATAGAAGAGGTGCCAAAGCCCACTCTGCTTGGGACTTGAGTGCAATAAAGGGCGAACAGAAATGTGGACTTGCTTTCTATAGAGGGATGGGTAGTACAACGAGGAAAGTCATGCCCAGGCTTTGCTCTGCTTATGTCTGCTGCAGGCTCCAGCTTGAGTAGAGCTGTGGTTACTGTGTCTGAATCTCTGCAGGTGCTTCTGGGGTGGAGTGAGCATGGGAGAGGGGCAAACCCAGGATGCTCACCAGAGATGGCCCAGAGGCCCGTTGTCTTTGGCTCTCAGTTCTATGGGAGGTGCTGTGGCTTTTTCCCCTTCTTCTTCAGAGCTGCTTTCCCCAGGAGAATTATCTTTCCCACTGCTGATAGGAACTCAGTCACCAAGAGCTTGCAAACCAACAATGAAGGGGCATTCTCTGCCTATAGTACTGCTGCTTATAAGCTGGGGTCTGCAGCTGATAAGCCTCCCACCTCTCCCCACCCCATCTCAGCCATCATACCAAATACCAAGTGTGTGGGCCCATTATAGCAGCCTTCTGAAAAGTTACCGAGCCAACCTCCCTGCCTTGTGAAAGGTCAAAAGACAACTGCCAAGTTTCTGTCCTGCCCATGCACATACTCATCTGCCTATGGGTTTATCATCACCTCCTTTCTGCCAGCCTCAGAGGCCAAGGCACCTCTCCTCCCCAGTCTTGGTGAATCCAGTCTCTAACCCTTTGGCACCATTTCCTCTGGGATTTTGTTCATCCCTCACTGTCACATTTGTATAGCCTCCCCTCACCGTTGGCTCCTTTCTCCCACTGAGATGTCCAAGTCTCTCTGATCCTGGCTAGCTGCCATCCGCTTTTCTTTGCCCTTTCTCACCCACCCAGTCTATACTCACTGTATGCGCTTTCCTCTCCTCTTTTCCTTTTCTCCTCCCCTCCCCACATGTCACCCTCTGACTTCTTCCCTAACCACACCATGGCTTACTGGGCCTCCCAGGACTCCTATCCCCAGTGCTGTGTCCCCTTGAATCCTTCTCTCCCTGGACTTCACTGCTGTATCTGACTCAGGCTGGCACTGCCATCAGCTCTACACTCTCCTCTCTTTGCTTCTGAGACATCCACTCTCTTGCTTCCTCTCTAATCTCTCTGACTGTTTCTTCTCTCTCCTGCATGAATTTCCCTTCCTCCCATTTTGAAAATATTGAAAGCTTCAGGGTTAACTTCCTGACCCCCTTCTCATTCCACTTTCTCACTGGGCGATGGCATCCGTAGTCAGGGCTTCGGCTAACACCTTAGATGCTGCCGGCTCCCAAATATAAATCTGCAGCTCACACCTCTCCCCTCAAGTTCTGAGCAGGGGCTTCAGATGGAAATCTGTAGCAGGGCCAGGTGGATAAAGTAAATGAACGAAACTGATTGTGGATGGTGTGGCCGGCAAGACAACCACTTATGCTAACTGCAGCAGGGTGGCTGCTCCTGAGCTCCAGCCAATAGTTGACATGCAGGAATTCAGGCCCAGTGTTGCCGAAGTTCTCAATTTGCCTGGAGAAGCCAGAAATACATAATCCTATTTGGAATTTCTCAATTATTAAATGTTCAAATTTAAAAAGAAATGTGTCTGGAGGAATGTGCTTCTGAGGACCTTGCCTGACTGTGGGCCGTATCCCACCGCATGCACAGCAGTTTCTGCAGGTGCCCCAAGCACTTTAAATTGAACATGTCCCAAACCATCTATTTATTCCCTAAACGTGCGTCTCCTCCTCCGGTATCCTGTCTTGATTAGTGGTACTTCCTTCTACCCACTCATCCAAGCCAGGAAGACTGAGAAGAGTTTACCTTCCTCCTTCTTTCCCTCCTCCACATTCCATTCACCACCAAATTCTACCGCCATAACTCCTTAAATGTTTCTTGATTCAACTCTCATCTCTCCATCCCTACCACCATTATCATAGTTTAGGCTTTTAGCACCTTTTGCTTTCCACTTAAAAGGTGATGAGTCATAGTCATTGACTTCCGTATAAATTATTACTGTAAGCCAAGCATGTGATCTCATTCTCTTGACAGTGATTGGTTTTTGAATGGGCCAGGGGTGTGTGAAGGAAAGTGTGAGGCTTGTGGAAAATGTTTCCTTGCTAAGGAAGAGTTAGGTAGAAGAAAGGGCCGCCTTCTGTCTCTGGTCTTCGCTGTGTCTGGATGTCACGCTGGGAACTGCTGCACCCATCTTCTCAAGATGAAGAAAGTCAGCCTGTGGGCAAAGCTGGTCACAGAGAAAGGCAGAGTGGAGAGATGGAGGCAGCCTCCGTCAGGTATGAATCAACCTCCTTTGCTGTCAGTCATCTCAGAGTTTGTGGCTCTTCTGGGTAATAAACTGCTTGATAGGTTCAGCTAGTTGGGGTCAGGGCTTTCTGTTTAAGGAAGCTGAAGGCATCCCAAATGGTAGCCCTGTCTCCTTGCCTACAGGTCTGTGCTTCATCACTGCCCGTGACATCTGGCTGTGGGTGGTCCTCTAGATGCTAATCTGGCCACTTGGTCTCCTGCTCATGGTTCCCCATTGCCCACAGGATAAAGTCCCAGGACCTTGGCAGAATATACAAAGCCCCTCTGCCTCCCTCCCTGGCACATCAACCCTCATTCCTCAACACAACCCTTATGCTCACGTTAGTCTGATCTGCTTGCAGTTCTCTACATAAATGATGCTGTTTAACTCTTTTCATTCGTTTGACAAATGTGTACAAGCACCAGTTCTGCGCAAGGAGGAGGTCAGGGCATAGGGGAACATGCGGCAGAGAGCAAGATGAGTGAGATCCCAGCCTTCCCTGAGTGTACCAGCTTCTCTCCCCAGAAACCCTGCCCTGGCCATCCCCTCTCCCTGGAGTAACTTCCCTTCTTTTTGTGGCTAATTTCTAATTTTCCTTTTCTCTTCCAGCGATGTCTTTATTTATATTTAAAATTGTGTATCTGACTTTTAATTTTTCCCCTAGTTTCAATAATTGTTAACACTTCATAGTATTTGTTCTCTCTCTATGTACATATGTGTATACACATACACAGACACATCTCCTTCTGAGCCATTTGAAAGAAACATAGATATCATAGCTTCTCACTTGTAGATTGTTCAGCATGTTTCTAAAGAAGAAAGACACTCTTATATAACCACAATGCCATAATTGCATCTGAAAAATTTAACATCAATATAATTATATTATTTAATATATAGTCCATTTTCTTTAGGTGTCCTCAAAATATTAATGGCTTTTATTTTTCCATCTAGCATCCTACTTCTAGACCAAGTTCTCACGTCTTGCAGGAGGTCCTCTTGAATGTCATCTGCTGCCCACCTCCTTGGCTCGCCCACGGTGGCTTGTACAGGTTGCTCTCGTGGTAGTGAGCCCTCTCTCTGCTTACCTTATTTAGGCTGAGTCCCATGTCAGGCTCATCTTCGTATCCTCAGTGCCGCACACAGTGCATAGTAGGTGCTCAGCATTACCTGGTTGAATGGATGAATGAGTGGCAGGTTGGAGACAAAGCCTATAGCTAATTTATTGCTGTATTCTTACTTCCAAAATTAACTGCTTTTTGCAGACAGTGATGCTAATAATGTGAGAGCAGAAAGATCCATCTGCCAAATAGTGGCAAGAAGAGAGAGGAAATGCAAATGGATAATTATGAACAACTGAAAGAGTCAACAGTTATGATATCCAAGGGCACACTCATTTAGAAGCATGTCTCGGAGATCTGGGGGCATCAGTGGAGAAAAAGGCCAACCTTCTACTAGTGGTTGCAAAGCTTCCATCATATTTGCAGCCCTATCTTATAAACAGAAACCAGGACTTCTTCCAAGTGAAATTGCCATGAAATCCCACATCTACCCTGGAGCCATACTTTCTCCCAGAATGAATTTGTCACCCATCCAGGATGGGTCCGAGCAGACCAAGGGAATGCGTCCCTAGTTCTGAAGCAGCCTTTCTTCCTTCCCTAGGTCTCACTTTTAGAGTTAGCTCTGAAATTTTTGTTTTAATGGACACTGTAGCTGACAACATAAGTGGTATTTGGATCAAATGACTCCATAGTTGAACTCAAAGTATGTTTCCATTCTACTAGTGACTCTTCCTTCGAAGAAGGTTATGGGGCCAGGATCAGAATCAGCCAAGATACTCAGAATGCCTCTGATCATTTGCAAGAAAGTCACCACTTCTATCCTGGAGGACTCATTTTCCTTTCCTAACCTCGTGTATTTTGCTTGGTCTCTCAAGACTCCTGGATTCACAAGGAAAATTCACTGATGAATTAAAACATTTCCTTGTAAGTCACTAAAATCCTCATGTATATGGTCTTCCCATCTGCCCCAGGGACCTATCTAAAGACAAAGCGATCCCACTGCCTCACTGTCCTGCCCGGCACACCTCGGGGCATCTGCTCTGGGCCAGGCATTGTGGGTACACAGGTGAATAAGCCCCTGTCTTCAAGGAGCTCGTCATCCCCTGGGTGGGTAGACATAGGAAGAGCCTTCAGACTTACAGGGAATGCAAAGAAGGGCATGCATGCAGGGCTCTGGAGACCACGTTGGGGGGAAGGGGGCGCCAATCCAGCTAGGGAGGGCAAGTCAGGGAAGGCCACCTGGAGAAAGTAGGGCATGGAATGAGTAGGAATTAGCCAGGCAGGTTGGGGGACATTCTAGAACAAGGGTGACAGATGAAGAGATAGGGAGACATCTATCATCCTGGTGAATGTGGGGACAAAGGGGTCATTGACTATGGGCAGGTGATGCCTTGGAGAGTGTCATTTTTGACAACACAAAATGCCAACACTAAAACCCAAGGAGTCTGCCTGAGCCCACTTGGGGGAGACTGTGCCTCCGGGACTCAGGATCATCTTTTAAATGTGTTCCCACCAGGGGTTAAAGGTAGAAGGCATTCCCACCCCCCACCCCAGCACCCTCCCCCAAAGTCAGAGAAGGTAATTATACCACCGTCTATTTAGCTGCTGAAGAATTTACCATTCAAGGAGATGGGACCCTGCCCCAGCAGAGGCGCTTCACAGCCCAGCGCTATCACATTACCCGGCTTGTATAAAGAGTATGAATGATTTCCGCTCACAGACCTCTAATGGAGGGATCTCTTTACAAAGCCCCTACTTCAGGCCAGCTGAACGCCTCAGCAGTGCCTCCGAAATCCCGCAGCCCCAATCCCTTTAGCAACAAAGATCTGTTTCTTTGCTTAGCATGAAGTAGGCCTCAGAGGCCTGTGTGTGTCTTCGCCTGTAGGCCAGAAGCCTCCTGTTTACAATTTCCCTATTCCTGTTTTTAATGTTGTTCTGAGAGCAGCCACAAAGGGCTAGTTTTGTCCAGCAGGAACAAGGGAGCTATTAGAGAGACGGAGGAAGGAAGGAAGGGAGATGGCAGGAGGACTCCTCCAGGGATTAGCAGGCACAGCTGTTCCCGAAGGGAGAGGAGCTTGAGGCTGTTTATAATTTCCGTCGCATTTACATTTTTTAATATTTTATTTCCTTAATTTTTTTCCCCCCGATTGGTTTCCTATACACCATTTGAAGCAAGCATCTTGCTGCCATATTGCCAGTGTTAGGTAAATGCTTTAGTACATTTAGGTGGGATTTTGTTTTTCCCTTCAGCGTATGCAACGCTGGGGTGGTGGTCTCCAGCTTTTTGTGAGGTCACAGACCTCCCAGCCACCAGGTGCCTGATGAAATAAATTGTTGGGGGAGCCAATTCACTCTTTCCATTTGTGTGCACCGTTGAAATTCTTTGTTGTCTCTCATTCATTTGGATCCCCTTAGACCACTGCTTGTCTCCACGGGTCTCAGACGCGCTTTTAATATGCAATTCATTTTTGTCTTCCTGTTACATATCTAGTGTGCTTATAGAACATATCAACTGCAGATAGCCTGTCATAGTCCATATTTCTGAAATACCTCATTGTAATTGCCTTAAGAAAACTTGCTGTGATTGCATCCTGAAAGCAAATAGTTTCTGTTTGTATCAACTTCTAGTTCTTGCCTATGTACATACTCATTTTTTGCACATTTATAATAAAGCCATAGATAGAATTTTGTAGTCTTAATTTTCCGTAATATTATGCCGTGTATATTTTTCTGTTCAAAGACAGCCTGTTTCTTTTCTTTTTTTCCATTAATTAATAAAAAAAAAATTAACCCAACATTTAGAAATCATACCATTCTACATATGCAATCAGTAATTCTTAACATCATCACATAGATGCATGATCATCGTTTCTTAGTACATTTACATCGGTTTAGAAGAACTAGCAACACAACAGAAAAAGATATAGAATGTTAATATAGAGAAAAAAATAAAAGTAATAATAATAGTAAAAAAAAAAAACCTATAGCTCAGATGCAGCTTCATTCAGTGTTTTAACATGATTACTTTACAATTAGGTATTATTGTGCTGTCCATTTTTGAGTTTTTGTATCTAGTCCTGTTGCACAGTCTGTATCCCTTCAGCTCTGATTACCCATTATCTTACCCTGTTTCTAACTCCTGCTGGACTCTGTTACCAATGACATATTCCAAGTTTATTCTCGAATGTCGGTTCACATCAGTGGGACCATACAGTATTTGTCCTTTAGTTTTTGGCTAGACTCACTCAGCATAATGTTCTCTAGGTGCATCCATGTTATTACATGCTTCATAAGTTTATCCTGTCTTAAAGCTGCATAATATTCCATCGTATGTATATACCACAGTTTGTTTAGCCACTCTTCTGTTGATGGACATTTTGGCTGTTTCCATCTCTTTGCAATTGTAAATAACGCTGCTATAAACATTGGTGTGCAAATGTCCGTTTGTGTCTTTGCCCTTAAGTCCTTTGAGTAGATACCCAGCAATGGTATTGCTGGGTCGTATGGCAGTTCTATATTCACCTGTTTCTTTTTTTAAAACAAAAAACCGTACCCCTCTGTGTTGTGAATATTAGCTCCTACTACACCTGGTACTGTGCTCAATCAATCATGAAAAATAGATATTTCTTTTGAATTGGAAAGGTCATTGTTTATTTTATTAAAATGGAATCATATATTACCTATTTCCCTACATCTTGCTTTTCTCACCTAACAATATACAGAGGAAATTGCATTTTATATATATATATATATTTTTTTTTTTTCTCTGTAGAACTACACATTAGGGTTTCACATTCATTAAGATCATGAACATTTAATGTATTTTTAACATAACATGGTTTGTGTGATTTGCTTTGTCTAAGAATACTCTTTGGCTTAAATGGCATATGCCCATTATATGGCAGTTTCATGTTTACTCTGCTTTTGTTCAGTTTTACTTTTTCCTGGGGAACTGTCATTAAGAAATAAATGACTTTCTCAAATGTCCAGTTGGCCCATTGCTGACCCTCTGAGTTCTCGTTTTCTTGAGGTAAGTTTCCAGACTTGTGCGTCTTTCGGATCTGGCTGACATGCCAGAAATATCCTCATGATAGTCTCAAAAGTTAAGTGTATGCGGTTTCCTTTTGCAGGGGCCTGGGATGTGAGCTAATCTTTAAGTAAAGGAGAGAAGGGACAGTGATGAACATTCTCCCAGCTCACTCTGGGGCAGCTGTTCCAAACCTTTCCTTCCTGCTCTAAGTCATAACTAGTTTTCAAGAATATTTTTTTTTAAAAAGAATATGGGATTCTTCCAGGATCACTTGCTTCCCCCCACCCCAAAAGTAAAATAGTTTAAATTATGTGCCAATCCAAATGCACTTTCTGAATTCAGCTTTGCTGGAGATGTGAGCCATGAGATAAGATGCACAGCTCTGGAATATTGTTTTTCAGAACTGGCCAGAAAAAAAAAAAGCCACAATTTCAGTTGCTTTGATTACCTGCATGCTTTTTAGAGAGGAATGCTACGGATGTTTTAGGGAACATAAACTTCCACAACCCCTTGTCTAATAACTGCCTCTATCATACAGGGTTCTTTGGCAGAATTACAGGTTTGAGGTAGTGATTATTGTTTTGGTGATAGCATGCATTTTTTGAAATCATTTTATGATGAAAACATTTTTATCGATGTCTTTCTATTCCAAGTATAAATGAAAGGCTCTGTGAATTTAACTAAATGCTTTTAAT
Organism: Tamandua tetradactyla; assembly: GCF_023851605.1. Classification (NCBI taxonomy): domain Eukaryota; kingdom Metazoa; phylum Chordata; class Mammalia; order Pilosa; family Myrmecophagidae; genus Tamandua; species Tamandua tetradactyla. Next base: position 22,637,113 of record NC_135346.1, read on the forward strand.
AAAAAAACATAGAATTACCCAATATACACATATCTTTTAGGTTATGAGTAATATGATTTTATTAGCCCATGCCAAGGACATGCCTTGATGGAAGAACTATCTTCCTTCATCTGAGAATGTGATTTTCTCTGATGGGATGTGGTGGGAAGCGTGCACACAGAGCTGTGATGGAGGGCAGGCCTTTCTGTTGAACCATCCAAGGCTGTGAAATCAGACCTGACCATCCGTGAAAAATAAACGGTGCAGCCCAAGCATCTTACAGCCATCCAGACTAAGTTAAAATGCATATAGGATAATGCATCTGACCCTTTTAAAGCTTATGTATAGCATATATCAATTTGACTAATTCCTTAGACAAGTGTTATTTGATCAAATTACAAGTGAAGCCAAAGAGAGGAGGAGCTTCTTTAATTCATTTCCATTTGCCAATATAGAAACAATCTGAAAGAAAAAAAATCTAAAAAAACAAAAATGAAACTTGATAAAAAACTAATTTTTTTCAAGATGTACAGTTTAAAAAGTAAAACCTGACTTTTTTGGGGAGTACAGAATGATACAGAATCAAGGAAAGTGAAAATGAGAGTCAACCTGCACTGCCACCAATATACTTCCTAATAACTACTTATTTATGTGAGCTGTGAAAATTAATTTGGGGGTGTGGTGGTGCGAGGGTAGTTCTGTGGTAGAATTCTCATCTGCCATGCGGGAGACCATGGGGTTCGATTCCTGGACCATGTACCTCCCCAACCCTCCTCCCCCCCAAAAAAAAATTAATTTAGGAGAAGCAAGTTAGGCTCATGTAGCCTGAGTAAGAATTAGCTCTAAATGATACCAGTTCAGTTTGTTGAAAATTTTTAAAGAAACTATTTCTTTCAGTGTGTTTATCCAGACAGTAAGAAACAAAAAGTCTGGAGGAGGGGTATGGGGAGATAAGGCTGAGATTCCAGGACCTCTGCTTAACTAGAGCAATTTCCCTTCCCTTCTCTTCCCTTCCCAACCCTTCCCTCCCCTCCCTTTCCTTATATATTTATATTTTGCCCAAGATTTTGCATGTGTTTGGGGGGGAGGTGGGTGGAAAGGAAGCATTCTCTGCTGCCAAAAACTGAATTAGTTTTATCTCGAAGATAACTTAACTTCCTGCGGTTTTTAAATGCTGCAGTAGTTTCCTTGGTGTCTAGAATGTTGTTTGTGGACTTTATGTTAGCAAAGTCACAGTTATGGCTATGGATAGATTTTTTAGGAGGTGCATGCTTCAGAATTTACATCTTCCAGGGTTTGGAGATGACTGAAATGTAAATAGGCCTCCATGTTGAATACGTTCTTACAGTGGGCCTGGGGTGTGGACAGTGAGTGCAGGGCAGGGCTGACTGGCTGGTCGGAGCCAGCTCTGCAGGAGCAGACCCTGTGGGATCGGGTTCCAGGCTGGGTCTCGGTGAGCTCCCTGTCCAGCCTTGGATCCTCTTCCCTCCATCAACTCCTCCCTTCTTCTCTGTCCTACCCCCCCCCCCCCCCCCAGTGAAAATCAAAGCCACTTAAAGTGCCAGCACCATGCTGGAGAGCACATAGCAGCCCTTCAGAGAACGTTTGTTAAGGGGATGAAAGAAAAAAAAAAAAAAAGAAAGAAGAAAACGGGTTGTTAATGGTCCAGAAATATCTAGTTAGGTTACGGATTGCCCAGAGACTTGAGCGTGATTGTCTGTGGGAAAAACTACGGTGGCCATCCACATAAAATATTCACTTCAAGTTGTTGACAAATGCTGCTAGAACACAGCTGTGGTCCAATAAACTACATGTGAGAGTAAAGGAATCAAGGGTCTTCCGTCCTATGACTGATTGTCCCCCTTTTCTCATTCTGATAAAGCATTCCTTCCTTGGGTTTTAACCAGTGACATGGTGCCCAATTAGATCCACATGTGCTGATTTTTCCATTCTATTTATTTCTAGTTGTTTTTTTTTTTTTTTTTTTTCCTTAGAGTCTGGAGAAAAGGGAACTGAAAGTCAATCCTGGATTGCATACATCACAAGAATCTTTTCTATTAACAAACGCTCTATTTTTTGGAACTACAAGTGTTGAAGTTACAGTGAAATATCCGTTATAATCCCCATTTTCATTTGCTTCTAACTTTCCAATAAGGTATCCTTTTGGGCTGAAACTTTCCATGCTTAGTTTCAGCTCAAAGGTGAATTTATTTTGGAAAGTTCACACTAATTTAATTCAGGGACTTGGAAGGGATGTGAGAATAAAAATATACCTTTTTCTGTTCTACAAATAAATGCAAGACTTCGGTCATAGATGATTCCAGAGCAGCTGAACAGCAGGACAATAAGCAGGTTTCTGTTCAAGTACAGGTTGAAATGATTAGCCACAAATTTCCTGCATGCACTGAGCAGCTTGGAGTTCCTTGAGTCTCTCTTGTCTCTTCTGAAAGACAGCAGTCAGATTGTGGAATTTTGGGGCCTGGGTGGAAGCGATGGATGATTTAGTTTGGATTGGGAAAACTACTTTATGGTCTACAAAGTTTTGGAACACACTGGTTATTGTCAAAGGCTGTTCTTTTGAAAGAGGGATAGATTGAATTGCCACAGAGACTAAATTACTCAAGTGTGTAGCATGATGTCCAGAACGGCTGGGACACTGAAATATAATGGTCTAGAACTGGGTTTCTCGACAAGTGCATTATTGACATATTTGGCTGGATAATTCTTTGTTGGGGGGAGGAGAGCTGTCCAATGCATTGTAGGATGTTTGGCTGCATCCAGGCCTCTGCTTACTAAATCCTAGCCGCACTTGCCCCACAAGTGATGACAGTGAAAAATGTCAGACCTTGCCATATGTCTCTGGGGTGCTTGGGAATAGCCTCCAGTTGAGACTACCTCATCTAGTAGATTTTCTTAGTGTCATCTGTGGTGAAACTTTGAATTTAGACCCTTCCAAGCATGGCATAGAGAGGGCAATCTATGCATGGAAAACCTGCCATTTTAAGAAAAGCTTTCTAAAAAATAGAGTTGGTGTTGCAAAGAAGGATCCCTCCTGTCCCCAGTTACCTTCCCACCACTTATGCCTTTAATTCCCTCTCCCTTCTGCTGCTGCTTTTGGGACCTAGATCCATCAATTATACTTTTTTTTCCCAACACATCTTGAATTGCTCCTTTTCCAGTGGCTCTTTTCTCTCAACTTTCCAACATGTTAAAATATCTCCATCTTTAAAAAATTTTTTTAAAGCAAAGGAGAACATTAATCCATCTCTTCCATAAAGCATAGCACTAATAATAGCTCTCAAGACTGCACATGCCCATGGGCCTGCTCTGTTCTAAGTGCTTGCATGCCTAATTTTGTCTTCCCATCATCCTACAGAGTGGGTAGTATCCTTTTCTTCATTGTCCAGGTTAGTATCTTAGGCACAAAGAGGTGAATTGACTGGTCCAAAGTCACATAGTAACTGGCACAAAGAGGATTCATACCTAGGCTTTCATACCTCAGAGCTTACCCTCTTAACCACTGTACCCTACCTACACACTTCTTTAAGGCCTCCTTACCATTATTGAAACGCAAATTTTTAAATCATGTCTTAAAGTATCCAACAGCTATGTATTAAATATGACAAGGCCCATACTGTATATTGGAAAATGCAACAAACAATACAACACAATCCCTGCACATAATGTGGCCAAGGGTCAGAAGACGTAAACAGATGTGAACTTCAGAAAGCAGTGCAAGATGTGAAATGCTATGATAAGAAAAGTAGAAACCATAGATGGTTGGAGTAACGAGACTATAGAGAGTGTTTAACTGAAATAGAAAATCAGGCCTGCAAATTCCCTTGTGACCTGGTCCTGTGCTATGTGGCAGGCGGGAGTCAGGGATGGTGCTGACAGTCTAACAGGTGACAGACATGAACCAGATGATCCCACACATTTCAGTGGGAGTGTGGTGTGGTTGAGAGCATCATGGTACCATGGGAATGTCTGAAAGGGATTGGACCACCTCTGGGAGAGGGGGTGAGGAAAGTTTTCCCTGTGGGAAATGGTGACTGTTGAGATCTGAAGGATGAGTAGGCATTAGCCAGGCAAAGGGAGTGTGTGTATTTGTGAGTGATTTGGAATGTGTGTACACATGTACGTGTACAGGTGCATTTTGGTGGTCAGGTTAAGGGAATGAGAATATTTGAGGCAGAGATTTCAGACTGTGCAAGGGTCCTGTAGTTGAAGAAATCACAGAGAACGTGAGGCACTAGAAAAAGCCAGTGAGACTGGAGGAAAGAGAGTGAGGGGAAGCAGGAACCAGAGCTGTGGGGCTCTGTGGGCCGTGGTAAGGATTTTAGTCTTCATCAGAAGAGTGGTGGAACATCACTAAGGCATTTCAGAGAGGTGGATGACATGATCTGATTTGAGTTTTCAAACAACTCTTCCAACTACAGTATAGAGTGGATTGAAAGGCTGCCAGTAGATTTGGGGCCATTACAGTAGGTCATGTCAGTGACCATGTAGCACAGGGGTCTACAAGTATATTTGCTTTTATTCTCTTCTTTATCATTGAAAGGCTTTGTTCTTTTACAAGCCCTCCAAAATCCAGTAGATTCCATTGTCAGCCACCACCCACCTCATTATGGTAAGAATATCTATTATCCTATGTTAAGTATTTTCATACATCTGTAGGCCCTACTATTAAGTGTGTGTGTGTGTGTGATCTACGTGTACATACGTGGTGGTGGGGGTGGTATAACCACCAGAGAATGTGCAAAATAAATATGGGAATTTTGAAGTTGTAAACCTATTAAATTTAATGTGTGATTTAACTTTTTTTTCCTAATAGATCTAATGTGGTCTTCCAACAAAGTAAGTCCATCTTTCAGTTTTCATCTTCCTGTTAAAACTGGTCAAATCACCACCGCTAGTTGGGGATGGTGTCTATTTGCAAGGGCTATTGGAAAAAACGTCTTAAGCTTTAGAACAACTTTGCCTTTGAAGGGCACTCATTCAAGCTGACTCAGGAAGAGGGAGTAGTTCTTGTTATAAAGGTATGAAATTTTAATCTAAGGCTCCGGGAACAGTAGGTTCACAGTTCCTTGGAATCTACTGGGTGCCAAGTCCTTTTTTCTGTCTTTCTTTCTGACTTTCTGGGGTTGTTCCCATTCTGTAAACTGGCTTCCTCAGGTTTTCGATCATCATGGACGTGGCCCCAAATGGCTGCCCCAGACCTTGCTTATGCACAATGTTCAGCTCTGGTACCCAGTCATGGCTGGACTGGCAGCTGCTCCCAGATCCCTTTCTTCAGGATCTGATGAGCCCAGCTCATGTGCCAGACCTGGGTCCTTAAGGTCTAAGATTGCTGTCCACCCAGCCGGTTCTCTCCTTGGATCAGGCTTCCATCTTAGGCCATGGCCCAAGAAGGTGGTGGTGGGCTTGGAGGGTAGGGAACGTGTGGATGCCCCTCCTGGAGACTGTTGATGGGGCAGGTGCTTTAGCACATATCTCTTTCAATGGGGGAGGCACATAATTTTCCAAAAACGGACCCAGTGTTCCTTTTCCCAAAGGTAGCTCTGTCTTTGTCCACATACCATTTTGTAGGTGCAGTTATTCTCATCCTGTGGAATAAGGTTTACTGATAGTCCCTAGTCATCGTCTCCAACAGAGCACCCTTCCACATGACAGGAACCCCCTAATGAAGGAAGATAAATAGCTATCCCTTTTCTTTGCAGACACCAGAGGTCTGCGTTAGTGTGTGGGGAAATATTTTTGCATCACTCTTGAGCTTATTACAGAGATTATTTCACCTTCTAGGAAGCATGGGCATCACATCTTCACTTTCTGTGCAAGGGGTGGCTGTTCAGGTGAGGAAACAGTATCTGGGGGATTAGGGAGGGTGGCATCTGTAGCTCTTCAGAGGCCCCAAGAGGTATGGTTGGGTGGCTAAGCTGAAGACACTGCTCCAGGCACTGGGTAATCAGCTGCCAGCCAGGCTGGCAGACCCCTACCCTCAGGGAATTTCCAGGATAATGAGGAAGATAGCTATTAAACAGCTAATTATCTTCAGTGTCCACAAATTGGTGGCCTAGGGCTAAATCTGTTCACTAACCTGTTTTGTTAGGCCTGAGCAGTGTTTAAAGTTTGAATTCATTACCCACATTCAAAATCAGTTAATTTTACATAAAATTCCAGATTTTTAGCTTCTCCTTAAAAAAATGAGAAAATCATCCATTTCCTTGGAAACAGACTCCCCTGGCTGGGGTCAGGCCATTGTTTATTTTAACCAGAAGAGATCTCTGCCAAGGACACTGGTCCAGAAAAGCATCCTGAAGTTAAACCAGGATGGTGCCTAGAGTGGTTTCTCCCTTTCGGCCAGCTCTCTGGCTTGCCTCCTAGTCTGCTATGTCTTTTATATTGTCTGCCTGGCTTCTGTGGATATTTGAGTTTGCAATTCCAGATTTACAGTAAAAAGTGAACAATATTATGATGCGAGAAGAACAGGAGGCTGTTGGGGAGCATGTAGCAGGGGGCCCAGCTTTCTAAGCATTGCCGAATGAGTGGATAGATGGCTCTATTAGAAGAATGTAGCAGGGTGTTCTGGAGACTTTATCTCTGGAAGATCACAGATGATGTCTATTATATCCCCATTCATCAGCCATTACCTTGGAAATGGGCCATCCTGACAGCGTGTCAAGGAAGTTGTTATAAGGAATTATTTCAGCCAGAAGAGATCTCTGCAAAGCAATCTGTTCCAGCCTATTATGTCATGGAGTGGTCCCCACGTCCCCAATTTTTTGCTGGAAATGCAGCAGCAACCAGCATGAAGCCTCCACCTGTCAAAAGCTAATGTGCGATTCTTGCCAAGGTTTGCACTTGGGTTCCATTAACAGGGTGGAAGAGACCTTCCTGGGAAGCCTGTTAATGTTTAACCCTTTACCCACAAAGTATCTCTCCTTGGGAAATCTGCTGCTTGCCAAACCACCATGAAGCCATTAAGGATTTTGCTTTAACAATTTTTTTTTGGTTTTAGAGGCAGGCTGGTGAAAGGAAAGTCAATAGAAACTGACATTCAAGTGCAAGGTTCATGGTCCTTTTTTTAAAAAAAATAATTGTGTAAGAGTGAGGTTGAGCCTTGGCCTGGAGTGTGTCCATTGGCAGAGATGATGTAAAGCTGAGATGGGAACCACATCTCATTAGTGTCAAATGCCTCCTTGCTCTCCAGCTACAGCCATAGCAGAACCTAGGGAAATGTGGTTAGGAGGTCAGCGGATCCCAAGTCTTAGAATAACAATCTGGTGGTTTCTGTATATAGCAAGCTGGGGGCTGGAGAGAGTTTTCAGATGGGGGGTTTCGTTTCACTATGTGTTTTTCTGCCCGGAGACTCTGTGGGGGAGACTAGAGGGGAACACCCTTCTGCCTTCCCAACTTTTGTAGACTTGAGAATGGTTGGAGTAAGTGAACTGTAGGTAAGTGGTGCAAAGGCTAATGGTTATTATAATATTTCTTGAAGAAAAGTTGAGTGACTGGAAGAACTACTCCCTTGAGTTTCCCCAGTGGAAAAGAGCTTGGGGTTTAGACCAGCAAGTGCTGGGGACTATCAGGGAATGAAGAAACTTTAGAATAGGAGGATCGGTGCTGAAAGAAGAGATTAATTTACACAGTGTGACACATAATAGGTCTTCAGGAAATATTTGTTGAATGTTGAACGAATGATCAACTTTATGCCAGCAGTTGAGTTGATGTTCCTAGAGAGAAGAAGAAGGTTATTTTGATTTTTGTTTTTAATGTATATTGGGGTGGGGTCGTGGTTCCATCACTAGTAAAGACATCTGATTTATTTAAACATTTAAAAATTATTTCTAATTGTGTAAATAAAGTTCTCAAGGCCCTTTCTCCACACTCCAGTAATACTGAGGTTTCCGATTTGGTGTGCAGCCTTGCAAACTCTTTATGTGCCTTTACAAATCTGTATGTGGGCTATATAAAAATATAATTTTAGTTTTATTAACTAAACAATAATAATGAGAGATGGTGACATATTATTTCTCTGTCACTTTCTCTTGTCATTCTAGACACCTCTTCCTATTAGGCTGTATAGATCTTCCTCATTGTCACTGCTGAGTGGATGTCATGGATTGACCATACCACAGTTTGTCATTCACCTACTGATGGACATACAGATTATTTCCAACTTTTTGCTGTGCTCCATAGTGTTATGAAGAAAATCCCTATTCATGCCTTCTTGGCAGGTGTGACTGTTCCATGGTGGATCATGAGACATGAATTGCCAAGTCATAGGGTATATGCATTTTAAATTTCAATGGAAGCCAACTTGCCCTCCAAGGTAGGAGTACCTGTTTACATTAGAGGAGAGTAATTTACATTGGAAATGAATGGAAATGCGAGGGGAAAAAGATTTGCTTTTATAGGAAACAAGGAAAGAAAGTAAAATAGATGTGTCCTGGACTAGAGATTAGGAAGAAAAGTGAACTACCAAAGAAAAGAGTGGGCTGGTAGAGGTGAGCTGGACTGCCTAACAGGGAACAGGAGTTTCTGGAAGAAACAGTGTTGCTTTAAGCAGGACAAGCTGAATTGAAGAACATGATTTGATACCTGGAATGTACAGACTATGGTACTCTGAAGAACTGGATCTTTTTCTTTTCTTTTCTCCTCCATAGTACCTAGCCCACTGCCTAGCACATCGCAAGCCCGGGGGAGAGAAAGCATATTGAATTTAAGTAATTACCCATCTGGAATATGGTTGGCATTCTGAGATGCTTGGCACCCCTTTGTAAAATAGGTTTTAAACTTTAACTGCACTGTGTGCTGTTTCATAACTGAGCTTTACAGGGAAGGGGCAAGACAAGAGAACTGAAAGGTAAATGTAGTTACAAGGCTAGGGTCTGGGGTAAATTCTCAGTCCCAGCTACCCCTTCAAGCAGGCTTCCTTCTAGCCCCAGTCTGGCCTCCACCACCAAGGGACAGCATCATTCTTTGGATGACACATACAATGTATCTGTTCGCTTGCACGTGCTTATATGTATTTGTATTGGGGTGAGGGTGATGTGAGCGTGTATATGCATATACATGTCACCCTGAAACCCCAAACCTACTTCTTGTGGTTATTGTGTATGTTTTGCGTGTGTGTGTGTGTGGGGGGCGGGTGTTCTACTGAGGATGGGGAAAGTTCCCAATGACATTTGGCTCAGTCATGTAATAGAGAAGTAGTTCTTTCTTTCCATCTGAGCTGAGGTTAGGATCTAACCCACCTTCTCTACTGAGTGACCAAGATTGTGTTTCTGTTTTAGATATAGAAGGAATCGGGTCTCTTCGGTGACCTCTAGTAAACTAAGGCATTTTAGTTTTCTCTCCAATCTATCAAATTGTCTTAACCTCTTTGGGACCTGGCGTTGTCCAAGGTTTGCAGATCATCTGAGGACCAAGTTAATAATCCCATCACTGACATCTTTATAATCTGCAAAGCACTCTATGACATTTGTTGTCTTTCTAAACAGCAAACAAAAAAATGGTGTATTGCTGTTTCTCACCATATCTGTGTAGGCCCTACTCCTGATCCAGTGAGTCTTGTGCTGAAGAGACATGGTAAAGAGGTTATTGGCAAAGGAAGTATCTTCCTTTCACTGATTGGAAAGAGTAGAAGAAATATAGATTTTATATGTACTATTTAGAAAATATCTCCTACAATCACCTCTAATCGTACCACTTGTAGATTCTTGAAAGTCCTCAAAGATGACAACTAAGGGCATGATATGATTGTCTTCTCATTTTCCTTATTCACCTTTCACTGACTTCTCTTAGGCAACTCAGTTTACTGAAACAAAACCTTGAGTTCCAGGGCAACCCTTTAAAAGGCCTCTCTTATTTTTGTCTTTTATTTTCCTCTCCAGGCCCAGGAGCCTTCAAAAAGAAGGCTTCCCAGCATTCTGTGGCTAAAGAAATCAGTTGTTTCTTCTGTTTGTCATCAGTGAATAATTCTGTGTACTCATGAAATGTTTTACCCTGTGAACTGAAATCTCCTCACAATTGAATAAAATGCTCTGTACCGTTCAATCTGGTTTGGTTTAGCTTTATATAAGGCCAAGTTTTTGAACCTTTCTATACCCTTTTCTATGTTATACCACAATTCAACCATTACTTGGTGAATCAAACAACATCTCCTTTCTCTCTATGCTGCTTGAGTGTTTAGGCTCTGGAGTTAAAGAAACTTGAGTTTGAGTCCTAGCTCTACCACATTTGCACTGAGTGACCTGGGGATCCATTTAAACGTTTATCACCTATAAAATACTGATAATGATAGTATCTACATTGTAAGTGTGTGGTGAGGAGTAATGTATGTATATATATATATAATGCCTGGTACATAGTAAGAGCTCAAAAATGAAGATGAGGATGATGAAGATAATGTTATTGAATATTTTGGAGAAACTACCAGCCAGGAAGCTGAAATAAGAAGTTGAGGTCTAGAAGCTGGGGGCAGTAGCAATTGGTATTTTCCCTTCCCCTATTTGCATAGCTATGCCCCACTTCCATGTCCACAAGGGATGAGGCCCAGTCTTGTCCTTCTTCCGATGCCCTTTAGGTTGTTTGCTTGAAAACATCAAGGCCAAGACCTGCATGAGACAGATTTTCTAAGAAACTCAGAATTCCCTTTATAAATCTGGCAGAACGCATACTGAACCCCTTCCCACCTCCTATTCCTTCTTACATAGTGCACAACCTGGTTTTATGGGATTTTCCTGGGTCTGTTTCAAAAGAACAGATTCAAGAATCCACCCACTGGCCATTCACTGAAGTGAAACAACAGGTCACAGAGATGCCCCAGCTAAGGCAGTAAAAAATGATTGCTGAACCCAAGACCTGTGAAATGTCTGATTCGGCCTGAGTTGGTAAAATTACAGAGTCTCCATCTTTGGAGGGTTTCCTTATTATTTGTATTAGCTGCTGAGAATTTTCTGAGAAATCACCTTCTGTAAGTCAAGAGGATAGAAAGAGAGTGAGACCATCTCCCTGAAAAAGGCATTTCTCCAGCCTGCCCCACCCTGGCCCAGATATTTGGTGACTGTGCCAGAGTTAATATCATCTGTTGGCAGTTTTTTTGGCCAATCTGATATGGTCAACAGTGGTATTGAGGTTGAGTGATTTCCTCTCTGTTTTCATCTTATGTCTTGGCCTGAGCACCTGAGAACTCATGGAAACTGTTGTGCTCTGCTAGTGGTTTTCCCACTTTTTTGTTTGTTATTTTTCTGGATCCAGTAGCCAGAAAATAGTCTGTAAGTCGAACTTGAGGAGGTGGAATACAGATTGAACAAACCCATAAAACACCAGTTTGAAGACTAGTGTGCTAGGTAGCTTTTCCCACGGTCCAAACAGGCAGAAAATATGATAGTGTTTGACTGTGGGACCAGTGGACTCTTTCCCAAGGTGGATTCGCTGTACAGCCCAAATGAGGGCATGCATAGCTTCCCATCTCTCAGGAAATTAGTTGTTTCTTACCAAGCAGCAGAATTTTTAAATAGTTCTCAGGGTTTCCTTCTGGTCTCTTCCTGTCTTGTTTAAGTTGAGGTCAGCAGAGCTGAAACCACATTGTGCCATCTTCTCTGTGGGTGCTGTGTGTGCTTTCTTTTACTTTTCTTTTCTTTGTCTAGGAGGAGACCAATATTCCTCAGAAGTGTGTTTTATGGTTAACATGGAATTCTTGCACATCCTCTCTCCTTTTATTTGTAGAGCTAGGATTCATGCACAACCTGGGCAAGGAATTTGTTTCATTCTCATTTCAAAGTTTTGGTGGTTGTAAAAGATGCAGGTAAGGAGGGTGGTGGAGTGTCGAGGCCACTGAACCTGGAAAAAGGCAGTGTAATTATCCTGCAATCATGCAAAGCTGGGGGACGGACAACTGGGGTTTATGGGGGTGTCATAGAGAGATGAAAATCCATGGGAAATCTTAGCAATGAGTTTCCCTTCAGAGAAGGAAATTGCTTCTCTGCTCATTTGGGCACCGAAAAATTATATCAACATCTATTCAAATGGAGTAGAATATCTAGTCTGCATTCCTGAAGCAAGGCGTAGGAGTCAAGATTTGGGCTACAATGTAATTCAGAGTTACTATATTTCCTTTTACATGGAACGTTTTGGTAAAGAGAGGGTGACAAAACCATCTTATGAACATATCCAAAAATCAGTTCCCTGAAGCTATTTCTGCCCCTTTCTTCTTCTTCCTTTTGTTTAAGGAAGTAATTTAATTACTTAATTTAATTTTGTCACCCTCTCTTTACCAAAACGTTCCATGTAAAAGGAAATATAGTAGCTCTGAATTACATTGTAGCCCAAATCTTGACTCCTACGCCTTGCTTCAGGAATGCAGACTAGATATTCTACTCCATTTGAATAGATGTTGATATAATTTTTCGGTGCCCAAATGAGCAGAGAAGCAATTTCCTTCTCTGAAGGGAAACTCATTGCTAAGATTTCCCATGGATTTTCATCTCTCTATGACACCCCCATAAAACCCAGTTGTCTGTCCCCCAGCTTTGCATTATTTGTTTAAATAATGGCAAGCGCAGGCAAAGCCCCTCCCCATGTGTGAAAACAACAGGTCTCTCCTGCCAGCACTTAATTTACTTATCAAATTTAGATGGTTCTGCCTTTGGCATTAACCTAAATGAATTTGTTTCTATTCACATTGAGTGAAGATGGTTTTGCTATGTGTGTCATAATCAAAGAACTAAATAAGGGCAGTGTACACAGCCAAGAGTTGTTGCCAAATTTGATAAATGTGGTTTTGTTTACATACTTCTTCCCCAAATAAATTGCCCATGAAGGTGACTAGGTCTTGCTTATGTTGCTTTGTGTGGGTTTTAATTTCCACAAATATACTTATATTTTAGAAATCCTACAAATGGGAGCCAAACTCATCTTTTCATGGACTGTTAAAGTTTTTTCTTAGATTAAAAAATGAGCTTTTAGATATTTTTCCTTGTGAGCTCTGTGCTGTATTCATCTTTATCACTGAACACAGCGCCTCATATGTAGATTGTGATGGATGGATGGAAGGAGAGAGTGAGTAGAAAGAAAGGGAAGGACAAATGGATGAGAGGGAGGGAAGGAAAGAAGGAAGGAGTGCATGAGTAACATGTGAAGGAAGAGTGGAGTACAGAAGAATCCCCACAGAGCTACTTTAAAAATGTAGATTCCTGAGCCTCACACCCAAGAAATCATATTTATTTATATATTAAGCATAACAACATACAAACACCCAAGAAATTTTGTGTATTTATTAATTTATTTATTAAACATAACAACATATAAATATTCTTGCCATATGATCATTCCATTCTTTTTTTTTTTTTAAGCAGAGACAACTAAGCATTGATTTTGTGTTCTTCTTACTGTATTTCAAGTTCTTCCAAAACAAGATCCTAGGAACGAACGTCCAGATTCATGTACGCCTGGGCTTGGTCCACTGTTTCAGGGTGTCGGGAGCTGGGATCCATGCTTGGATGTTCACCTACATTAAACCCCAGGACAGCCTAACGGCATAACTCCCTTCTCCATGGCGGCTGTGTGTCCTTTGTTATTTCAGAAGAGGTAGTGGCCTCATGGAAAAATATGCTGGAACTTTCTCTCGGAACCAGGCTGTGATATGAGAGGTGCTTGCCATGCACAGCAACCAGTCTTTTGCCTGACCCTTCACAGTCAGTTTGTGAAGACAGAGCAGAAAACAATCTTCTCTGAAGATACTTCACTGCTCACGAGACAGACAGAGACCTCCAATGCATAACCACTTTAATAACACATTCACTGTATTGACACCTAAGAGTAACAGCAACAGTACTGATAAAGAGCAATTTCAGAAGGCTTTAACTTTAAACTGCTGCCCACAAAATAGAGGATTTAGGTTGTCAGATCATTTCAAAATTAGTTTCTTTTATCACTCCTACTCCATTTCCTGTAAATGACCACCACAATACAGATGACTTACTTTGTTACTTGACATTTTCCAGCTTGTAACTCGTGGGATATACATAGCCCCATGTCCTAATCAGGAATTCACTTATCCGAGCTCCTCTTCATCTATTAGACTTGTAAATACCTACCTTCTTTCTCTTCTCCCAGTACAAAGATTACTCTCAAATACTGGTAAATACAAAAAGAATTTTGAAGTGGCAGGGCATGGCTCCATCAGAAGCCAACTCCAAAGGTGGTTTTCAACACAGCCTCACCTGGGTCTAGTTCAGCTGTCAGATGAGTTGATTGATGCTTTTGTCCTGATAACCAGGTGAGCCCATCTCCTTGAAAAAGCCCACTTTATTCTTGGTAGCATGACATGCCACTGAGAGGTAGAACGGACACAAGAACTGGGAGATCTTCTGGAAATACTTCTTTGGGAAGGCATTTCATGAATGAGATCTTCCAAACAAATGACAGTAAACCTCCCCAGGTGCTCCTCAGTTACTGGGTTGTCTGTCAATGGAATTGTCTTATTCTTGACCTTGGCTTGTCCATGTTTCAGGATAAGTTCCCAGACAGACTTCAGGTTTGGAAATTCCCAGGTCACATAAGGTTCCACTGTAGGCAGCATTTTCAGGGTTGTGGGGGTCACATGCACAAATACACCACTGAAAATCTTCCTCAAGCGAAGTCTTTCGATGGTCCTCTGCACCAGTAAGCCTATCCCATTGATCCTTTGGATGCGTATGACAAAGGCCAAGGAATGTCCACCTGTCATTTCCAAGCCATGAGGTTTCACTTCTAGCCGTTTGAGGTATGTCTTGTCACGTTGCTGCCGCTGAGAAAAGAACGATTCCAGTTGCTTAAACCTGAACTGTTTTCCTTTCATCTGCTTCTTTTCCAAAAGTGCCTGCTTTGCCAGGGTGGCTATGAGGGCCTGATAAACCTTCCTCTTTTTCAGGAGATTTTCTGAAACCAAAGGGATCTATTTTCTTGGCTCTTCCTCTGCCATCTTTCTGATGCTGCCGGTCATTCCATTCTTGATATATAATCAGTAACTCACAATATTATCATATAGTTGTATATCCATCATCATGATCATTTCTTAGAACATTTGCATCAATCCAGAAAAAGAAATAAACAGAAAACCAAAAAAAAAAAAAAATGCATACATACCATACCCCTTATTCCTCCCTTTCATTGATCACTAGCATTTCAGTCTAATAAATTTATTTTAACATTTGTTCCCTGGATTATTTATTTATTTTTAATCCATATGTTTTACTCATCTGTCGATACGGTAGATAAAAGGAGCATCAGAGACAAGGTTTTCACAATTACACAGACACATTGCGAAAGCTATATCATTATATATTCATCTTCAAGAAACATGGGTACTGGAACACAGTGCTACATTTTCAGTTCCCTCCAGCCACTCCATTACACCTTAACTAAAAAAGGTGATATCTATATAATGTGTAAGAATAACCTCCAGGATAACCTCTTGACTCTGTTTGCAATCTCTTAGCCATTGACTCTTTATTTTGTCTCATTTCACTCTTCCCCCTTTTGGTCAAGAAGGTTTTCTCAATCCCTGGATGCTGAGTCCCAGCTCATTCTAGGATTTCTGTCCCATGTTACAGGAAGGTCCACACCCCTGGGAGTCATGTCCCACGTAGAGAGGAGGAGGGCAGTGAGTTTGCTTGTTGTGTTGGCTGAGAGAGAGAGGCTACATCTGAGCAACAAAAGAGGTTCTCTGGGGGTGACTCTTAGGATTAATTTTAAGCAGGCTTAGCCTATCCCTTGTGGGGTGAAGTTTCTTATGAACAAAACCCAAGATTGGGACCTCAGCCTATTGCTTTGGTTGTCCCCACTGCTTGTGAGAGGATATTAAGAATTTTCCACTTGACACCCAAGAAATTTTGAGTCAGCAGTCTGTATTCTCACCAAGTTCCAGCAGTGATTCTCCTGCAGTTAATCCCCAGGTCTCACCCTGAGCAACATTGTTATAGAAACTGTGAACGTGATTAATCAAATTTACCTCATAGGGCATGAAGGTGGGTGTATCAGTCACTTTAATGTTTACTAGAGTTGCAGTCATCACTCTACAGAGAAGGAGATTCCTTTATAGAATTATGTAGACTGCTGATAAGGGGACAAGCTGATTTACCATTTCCACTTTCAAAAGGGCTCAGGGTTGTAGTAATCACTGAGAGGTTAGCATCTTTTCTCCCACAGGTGAGCTTATCACTGGATACCCAACTTTTCCTTTTCTTGTGGTTCTTTTCTTTCCTTGAGATTCAAGCCAATTACATTACAGGACCTTATTCAGGAACCAAGAAATATAGTATGTCATAAATTTAAACTTTTTGGAAATCTCCCTTCTGGAGTTGGTTTGCGTACTCCAGTTGGAGATGTTCTATAACCACACTGCCATGATTTGTCCCTTTTCCCCAGCTCTTTTCTATAACTTGCATTTCTTGCAGAGTAGAACCTTCTGCTGACTAACTGGATTATTTTGCAGGCATTTTGTTCCCTTGTCTGACCTTCCTCTGCCCTTAACTCCCCACATCAACTCGTATGGGGCTGCTACAGCCGTGCCTCTGCCAGCCTGTGTGGCTAGAGTAAGTGGCAGGTACTTTGTTCTGCATTGATGTTTGAAAGGGTTTTATGTGAAAAAAAAAAGTTCCTCATAAATTAAGGCACTTGTGTGCTGAGCTTCTTTCCACCCACAAGGCTTTTGGCAGGTACAAAAGATCTTTTACCCTGGCACCATCTTTGGCTTCTTGACTGAAGCAAATGTCTGTTTCTCTTGGCTTTTATGTATATTGTTGCTAGAGAAGTCAGCAGGAGGCTCCAAATAAACCCTGCAGTTTGTCCAAGTAGGAAACTGAAATGGTTCCTGGGCAGTTTTATTTGCAGGCCTCTTCTGCTTTTGTGATCCTGTGACCCAGCGACACTGTAATGCTGTCTCTTATTTGGAAAGATTTCATTCAGGATGCTGGCAATTTGATGTGGACGCTCGGGGGAAGTCTGTATAGATTATTTTATTGGAAAGGCCAGATGGCAGCAAACTCTAAAGTTCTAAGTCCTACTTTGCTCCAAGGTGCCTGAGGAATAGCAGCCTACTGACAGCTTGAAGTATGGTGCACTGGATAATTGGCTTCCTCATTTAGTAATTTGTCTGCTTTCTTTCCTCTTCCTCTGCTTCCTCTCTACTTGTAAACTGATAGCCTCCTGCCTCTTCAATAGAATGAAAGAGAGTCCCCTGAGCAACAGCTAAAGGGAGGGGCTGGCCAAAGCCCCAGGTGGAGGGTCATTTGGAAAACTGACACAGAATATAACCATCTTTTCTTCCCCTACTTTTTCTCTGGTCACCTATCTTGATTCTAGTTTCTTCCATTTATTTCCCCTTATCTTCCTTCAGTATCTCTTGCCATTTCCTCCCATGTTTTTCTTTCTCTTTTGTGGATGGGTTTCCTCTCCTTATATTCATTCTAACCTTGGTTCCTTTCTTTCTTCTTTACTTTTTTTTAATTCCCCACATTCTGTTCCTTTTGCTTTCTTTAATTTTGCAATTTATCTAGTTCAATTTCATTCCAAAAAGAAAATTTATTAACATTAACATAACTTTTTCTATTTTCTACAAGGAAGAAAACATGTTTTAAAATACATTCTGGCACCTTCATCCACTCCAATATGTGTCTTTAGGTATGTGGAGTTCCAGGATACAGCATCTCTGCATCATTGCATGTGCAGATGCACTACTCAAAGCTTTTACCCTTGGACCTGGGGAATTACGTCTGGTTTCATTTAATAAGTCATTTTCTTCTCCAGGTGGAATTTAGATTATTCTGCTGTAAACTTTATGACAGACCTGACTCTGGGCCTGGAAGGGTTAGGTCAGATGTCAGTTTGCAAGCAATCTGGAGAGACCAGGTCAATGTCCACCAGCATCTCAAGGTGTTTTTCCCAGATATTGGGTCACCGTGACAGCAGGAGTAGAAGAGAGTCTCTGCCTCTGACTCATGATCAACCAGTCATCTTCCTGGTGATGTACTGTTTCCACAGTTGTCTCTCCCTCTGCTAGAAGAAGGCAGCCTGAACCCCACTGACTCACTGTACCCCAGATCCCACAAGAAGGACCTTGCTCACAGGTGAAATGGACAGCTGCTGTGACCTACCATGCTTCCCCAGTTTTCATCTTTTAGCTGCAGTTTGCAGAGAGCTTGAGCCTGTGGCTCCCTTTCTGGTTTGGAGGGTGGAGGGCAGGTTTGGAGTCAGGATGCTCAAGTTCGAGTCTCAGCTCCACCAGTCATGGCCTTAGACACATCACGTGTCCCCTCAGAACCTCAGACACACGACAGCCTCGTGAGGAACTTTGTCACTTGTTTGCAGCTGTATTCCCAGCATCTGACATATCTGGACCAATTCAGTGGCTAAGAGCAAACACTTCATGTCAAACTTCGGGACTTCAAATTCCAGTCCTGCTACTTGCCAACTGTGTGAATTTAAACAAGCCACTTCATCTCCTGTGCTCATTTTATTTATCTGGGAAAACATGAAAGATATCTATTAGTTTCCTAGGGCTGCCATAAAAAATTAGTGCAAACTTGGTGGCTTAAAGAAACAACAGAATTTTATTCTCTCACAATTTTAGAGGCCAGAAGTCTGAAATCAAGGTGTCAGCAAGATCCCGCTCTCTCTGAAGGCTCTAGGGAACAACCCTTCCTTTCCCCTTCCCATTTCTGGAGTCTCCAGGCATTCCTTGGTGTGTGGCTGCATCACTGCAGTGTCTGCTGCGTCTTCACATGGCCTGCTTCTCTGCCCTCTGTTTCTTCTCTTCTCTGTCTTATCAAGACACTTGTTATTATATTTAAGACCTGCTTGGGTAATCCAGTATGGTCTTCTCTTGAGTTCCTTAACCTAATTTTATCTGCAAAGACTGTTTTCCAAATAAAGTCACATTCACAGATTCGGGGGATTAGGGCATGGTCACATACTTTTGGAGGTGATCATTCAACCCATTCACTACAGGGCTGTTGTGATGATCAGTTGAATTAACAGATGTAAGTGCTTAGAGCATTGTGTTGCATGCAGTAAGAGCAAATTAAGTTCTTTTTCAGATCTTACAATAATCCTATTGTGTATAAAATACAACACTGTGGCACCCAGTAAGAGCTCAGTGAATGCTAGTTATTTGTTCAGAAAATTTGTATGGAAGGCCCATTATTTCCAGTGCCCCATTCTAGGGTGCTGGGAATGCAGTAATAATAAAAAGTATTTAAAAAATAATAATAATAAAGAATAAAGAGCACAGAAAAACTTTCACCTCGACTACGCTTCCATCCCAGTAGTTTCCATTAATACTGTCTTGGTCACAGCCACCACCACCACCATCATCACGGATGCTCCTAATTCTGAGCCACTCTAACAAGATGCTGAAGAATATGTTTCTCATGCAGACGAGGTCAAAGAAAACAACCCACAGCCAAAACCAAATTTCCACCTGTAGTTTCAGAAGCATGGAAGATCAATTTTAGTTTTAGCAAAACTGATTAACTGATTTCAAAGGTTTGGAGTTTGGTTTTCTGGGGAGACACTTTGTTTTTGTTTTTTAATTTGTTGAAGTCTGGTGAAGGAATAAGGGGCATCGGTCTTGTCTGAAACTTCTGCTGGCTCCTGGTCTTGCTATGGAACCCAGGCCGCTGGAGGGGAAGGGTGGGGACAGTGGTCCACCCAGAGGGGCTGATGGAGAGGGGCCACAGGGTGCCTTAACCTCAGAGTGCCTCAGTGGTGACCTCTGTTTCTGGGACAGCAGTGAACTGTACATGGAGACCCAGGGAACGAAGGAAATTGCTGGTGCCCTCAGAAGGAAAAAGAATTAAAGCAGGCTTCTTGGGAATCCTTGGATATCTCTTTGGCCTCCTCTCTCATGGTGAACATGTCAGCAAGGAAAGATGTCAGGTTTTGGGAGGTGGGGGAATTCCCCTGACCCTAGCATATCCTTCAGAGAAGGAGTACAAATTGCACAAATCATGGAGCTAGCTTACCCTGGCCAGCCCCAGAGCAAGAAACTCCACTCAACAGTGGCAGCCTGTGCTCAGCCATGGTGCTGATGGCTCGTTTTTCTTCCAGCTCACCCCACATCTGTTGAGTTTACCCTGATGGCACGCGGTGACCTGAAAACTCACACCGTGCTCTGTTTCAGAATAGACTGTATAGAAAATAAACATGCAGGATAAATAAAGCAAAGGGCAGGAAGTAATGGTTTTAAAAAGTTACCAGGAAAACCACAGGTGAGGTCAGGTTTAGAAATTGTATGCTTTTGGAGGCCCTTAGTACTGACATCACTCAAATTGCTCAATCAAGACCTCCAAGTGGAGCAGTTGCTTTTGGAATTTGCCCAGTGCTCAGCCCACTACCAGGCAGAAGAACCCTGACCTACTTTCTCCCTCTCTCGCTCTCTTTTTTTTTTTTAAGTTTTGTATCGATTTGTGAGGCCTCCAACAGGGCAGTGAACTTTTTAAATTTTTAAATTTTTATTTTTCTTACTATTTAATATGTCAAATTGTCTCCCTCACTGAGGTGAAACAGGCTGCATTGGGATGGAAGGGAGAGCCTTGGGGTATAGTCAGTCTCTTTCTTTCTCCCTCAGCTCAGGCTTTTATCCCAGGACACTATGATTCTGCATTTAGGGCTCTGCCCTGCTGATGAGAAAAAATGATCTTTTTGATAGGTTGAATGAGAGGACAATGAAACCTTCTACTCATTGAATCAGGGTTGTCATGCCCTCCCAAGCTGTTGGCTTTTCTTTGCACTTAGAATAATATTTGAGCTCCTTGCCTCAGTCTTCAAGGCCTTATACAGACTGGTTCCTGCCAACTTCTTCAACCTCACCCACCACCCCTTGGCTCTCTGGCACCTCTCCAGCCCCATGCATGCTTTGTCTATTCTTCGGTCACAGGCTTGTTTCCTCCCCAGGGTCTTTGCGCCTGGTCCTTACCTCTGCTTGAAAAACTCTGGCCCAATCCCTACATGCTGGTTCCTTTTCTGACCACACTTGCGTGGCACATTGTTAGAGAGGTCTACACTGCCATCTGGTTCAAAACATCGTGTGCCCCATAGGTCACTATTGGGCTCAGGCTCTGCTTCTTGTTCCACATGGCACTCAATACCATCTGAAGCCATCTTCTTCATGTATTTGTTTATTCCTTTATCATCCTTGCCTCTCACCATATGTCATCTCCACCAAAATAGCAGCTGTGTCATCCTTGCTCACCACTGTTGTACTTAACTTCTAAAATAGTGCCTGGCTTATAGTCAGAACTCATCAAGTATTTGTTGAGTGAATGAATGCTTGCCTAAAGAGTGGGCTTTCTAAAATGCTGCCCAGGAGAAAAGAAATGTAAAATCCTCAAGTAACACTTTTCTCTTGGCCCAAAGAACCAGATTTTTAAAAGATGTGGACTGTCTTCATAGAAACTCTTTTGACCAAGGGCTTATCTAAGGGAATCTGATCATTGTTGTTTCTGGTTGGAGTATAACTGTTAGGACAGTTTCTGCTACAAGAAACAGAAAGCCCAACCGAAAGTAGCTTAAATAGGGCTCATTTAACAAGAAATCCCAAGATAAGGCTGTTCCAGCATTAGGTAATTCAGTGGGCCAAGACATTATCAAGGACTTGAGTTCTTTGTATCTTTCCATACTGCCGTTATCCATGTGTGGCTTTTCCCTTAGATTTGTCCCTTCTTGTCACAGGATGGCTGCAGTAGCCAAAGGTGTCATCTCACGCCACCCTTGAAAGATAGGAAAAGGGAATGAACTCAGCAGATTTTCCCTCTCATCTAATTGGCCAGAGTTCCAACACATGTTCACTCCTAAAAAAAGTCACTGGTGAGAAGAATCCTGCTTTGGCTGGTCAAATTCCTCCCCTGGGAATAGAAGACTAGCCTTCCCTGATGTACCTGGCCACCAAATACCTAAACCAAATAGAGGCATCCGTAAGTTCTACTTCCATATGAGAGGCCTTTCTGACCCAAGTGCTTTTCAAAGCACTGCAGGTGATAGTTTGGAGATGTCAACAGAAACCTGATTAAGTAACCCTTGGGACAAGTTCAGAAAAGCCTATGTGGAAGATAACAGGAAAACGGAGAAAAGGAGGATGAAAACTGAAATAAAAGGGGAATGAGGCTATAGAGAGTATATATGACCCATGATAGAATTTCACCTAAAAGAATTAATTGTCACACAGCTTTGCCCAGTTGTCTCAGTTGTCCTGTACTTAACGAGGCAGTTAAGTTGAACCAATGCTCATTCAGCCCTTACTATATATTATTTCTTGGGCCAGAATTTCTTTTCTTGAGCAGCATTTCACTTGATCATGAAAGTTGCTCATTCTCAAAGACTTCCAGAAAAGGAGGTTGTCTTGTTCACCTAATAGCCATTCATCTATGACTTCTAGGGAAACTTTTACGTAGAAGATTAAGCTCCCTGAATTTCAGAACATGATTTGATTGGAAACCAGCCTCTGACACTCTATGGCCTGCCCAGATACATATTTTCAGGCTACCAAAGAAGTAATGTTTCAGGACTCCTTTTGGGTATCTCTTGGCAGCTGCTTTTTGAGGACATGTCTGCTGGCTTGTGAGTCAGTGTTACTATTCAATGAAAGTTTCCACTAATCCAAATTATCGGGAACCTTGGTTTTCACATGTTAGGTATCCTCATCAACTTTGTTTCTTTGGTGCTATTTTCATGGAAGATTTATTTTGTAAGAAAAACTCTATGACTCTTTTATCTCCTGTCTGTACAAAGCACTTTGTATTAAGACATTTAATACTTGGTATTAAGATATGTATCAACATCTCAGTCCTCTCTCCATTAGTAAATACTGCTTCTCATATTTTGTTCTGTGTCCCATAGGAGTTAGCCCCTACAAAATTCTTTTTTTTTTTTTTAATTTCTGCTTCCTACAATCTTCCTTTGAAAAAACTGGTGATCCACACTTCTTTTCTCTCTCTCTCTCTCTCTTTATGTATCCCAGGACTATAATGTACTGTGTGAGTCTTAGCTAACTTAGCCACATCCTTGGGATTTTGTTTCTCTTTTTCTTTCACTTTAATTTAATTTAGTTTATTTTTATGAGCAAATATTCCCCATTCCTACCTACCCTCATTCCCTGGTAAACTCTAATCTACTTTCTATCTGTGCATATTTGCTATTTCTAGTCATCTCTTATAAGTGATATCATACAATATTTGTCAGTATGTGCTTTGCTTATTTCACTGAGCATAATGTTTTCAAGGTTCTTCCATGATGCAGCATATCTCAGAACTTCACTCATTCTTATGGCCAAATAATATTCCATTGTGTGGCTGTAACACATTTTGTTTATCCATTCATTTGTTGATGGACACGTGTATTATTTCCACCATTTGGCTACTGTGAATAATGCTGCTTTAAACATTGGTGTACAAGTAACTGTTTGAGACTCTATTTTCATTTTCTTTGGATATGTACCCAGAAGTGAAATTGCCAGGTCAAGTGGCAAGTAATTTATATTTGGCTTTTTGAAGAACTGTCATATTTCTTTCCACAGTGGCTGCACTGTTTTACATTTCTATCAAGAATGCACTTGAGTTCTAACTTTCTCATGTCCTTTCCAACACATTATTTTCCATTGTTTTTAATAGCCATCCTTGAATGAAGTAGTTAGTATCTCATTGTAGGTTTGATTTGCATTTCCCTATTGGCTAATGATGTTGAGCATCTTTTCATGTGCTTACTGTCTATTTATATATTTTCTTTGTAGAAATGTCTATTCAAATCTTTTGCATATTGTTAATCGGGTTGCTTGTCTTTTTGCCATTGCATTATATATTCTTGATACTAAGCCCTTATTTGATACATGGTTTGCAACTATTTTCTGCCATTCTATAGGTTGTCTTTTCACTTTCTTATATATTTTTTGATGTACAAAAGTTCTAAATTTTGATTAAAATTATCTATCTTTTGTTGTTGTTGTTGCTCATGCTTATGGTGTCATATCTAAGAATCTGTTGCCAAATCCCAGGTCATGAAGCATTTCCCCTGTTACCATCTAAGAATTTTTAGTTTCTTCTATCTAGGTCTTTGACCCATTTAAAATTGATTTTTGTATATGTTTTAAGTTGGGGTCTAACTTCATTCTTTTGTTCGTGGATATCCAGTTTTCCCAACATTATTTATTGAGGAGATTATTTAATCCCCATTGCATATACTTACCACCCTTGTCAATAGTCAATTGGCCATAGGTATTTGGGTGTATTTCTAGACTTTCTATTCTGTTCCATTGGTCTATTTGGTTATCTTTTTGCCAGTACCATAATGTTTGGAATACTGTAACTTTGTAGTATGATTTGAAATCAGGATATACGAGTCATTAAACTCTGTTTTTCTTTTTCAAAATTGTTTAGGCCATTTGGAACACCATGTAGTTCCATATAAACTTGAGGATAGTTTTTTACCCATCTCTTAGGAAAAGGTTGCTGGAATTTTTGTAGGATTGCAGTGAATTTGTATATTGCTTTGGGGAATATTAATATCATAACAATATTAACTCTTCCAATATATGAGCGTGGGATGTCTTGCCATTTACTTAGGTCTTCTTCAATTTATTTCAGTTGTATTTTGTAGTTTTTTGTGTGCAAGTTTTTTATGTCCTTGCTTAAATTTATTCCTGGACACTGTGTTTTAGATGCTATTATAAGCAGAGTTTAAACAGAGTTGTTTCCTTAATTTCCTCTTTAGATTGTTCATTGCTAGCATATGGGAACAAATTTGAATTTTTTGTGTTGATCTTATACGCAGCCACTTTGCTGAACTCTTTAGCGCTAATGGTTTTCTTGTGGATTCCTTTAGATTTTCTATGTGGAAGATCATGTTGTCTGCAATAGAGATAATTTTATTTGGATTCCTTTTTTTTCTTGCCTAATTTATCTGACTAGAATTTCAAGTACAGTATTTAATAGCAGAAGTAAAGTCAGAAATTAGGTGACTTGTCTTATTTCTAATCTAAGGGAGAAAAGCTTTCAGTCTTTCATCATTGAGCATGATAGTTGCTGTGGGTTTTTCATAAATGGTCTTTATCACATTGAGGAAATTCGTGTCTACTTTTCTGAGTGTTTTATCAAGAAAGAATGCTGAATTTTGTCAAATGTCTTTTCTGGGCCTATTGAGATAATCATGTGTTTTTTCCCCCCCTTTTTCATTCTATTTATCTAGTATATTATAATGATTTTCTTATGTTCAACTACCTTTGCATATCTGGGATAAATTCCACTTGGTCAGAGAGTATAATATTTGAAATATGCTATTGGATTCAGTTTGTGAGTATTTTGTTAAGGACTTTTGCATCTATATTCAGAAAGAAATTGGTCTGTAATTTTCTTGTGATGTTTTTACTAGGCTTTGGTATTAGAGTAATGCTGGTCTCATAAAATGAATTAGGAAGTATCCTCTGCTCTTAAATTCTTTGGAGAATTTGACAGGGATTGGTATTAATTATTCCTTGAATGATTGTAGAATTCATAATGAAACCATCTGTTTCTGGACTTTTCTTTGGTAGAGAGTTTTTTATTTTAGATTCAATTTTTGTACTTGTTGAAGTTTTCTCTTTCTTCTTGAGTAAGTATACATAAAATTTGTTGGCATACAGTTGTTCATAGTATTGTCTTGTAATCCTTTTTATTTCTGTAAGGTAGGTAGTGATACCAGCATTGTCCTTTTATTTTAGTTATTTGTGGCTTTTCTCTCTCTCTCTCTTTTTAAATTAGTCCAGCTAAATGTTTGTTAGTAATATTGATTTGCTCAAAGAAACAACTTCTGTTTTGGCTGAACACTTACCAGGTTTTTAGCTAAAAGCTTCCAAAATCTGATGAAAGATAGGAATATACAAATCCGAGATTCTCAGTGGACCCCCAGCAGCAAGAGCAGAAAGAGTATTATACTGAGACACATTATAATCTAACTGTTGAATACGTTCATGTGTCAACTTGGCCATGTGATGGTGCTGGTTGTTTGGTCGGGCAAACACTGGCCTGTCTGTCACCATGAGGACATTTCATGGACTTGAATCATGATCATGTTGGCTGCATCCACAGCTGACTGCATTTGTAATCAGCTAAGCAGAGTGTCTTCTGCAATGAGTGATGCTTAATCTAATCACCGGGAGGCTTTTAAGGAGGATTCAGAAGAGACAGTCACTCTTTCTGCTTCAGCTAGCCCCCCTTTCCTGAGAGTTCATTAAGGACGTTCTTTGGAGTTGCCAGCTTGTGGCCTGCCCTACAGATCTTGGACCCTTACATCCACAGTTGCCCAGCCAGCCTCTCCTGAGAGTCCGTTGAGGACCTTCATCAGAGCTTTCAATTTGTAGCCTGCCTTACAGACCTTGGACTCTACATCTCCATGGTTACATGAGACACTTTTATAAATTTTATATTTACAGATATCTCCTGCTGATTCTATTTCTTTAGAGAACCCTAGCTAATACAAATACCAGGGATAAGGATGGAATTTAAAAACAGCAAGAGATATGTCACATGTGAGGGATCCTTAGTAAGATTAACATCTGCTTTCTCAATAGAAACCATGTAGGCCAGGAGGGAGTTATGAAGATATATTTTAAGTGCTAAAAGAAAAAAAAATGATTTCTATAAATAATATATCTGATAAAACTGTCCTTCAAAGAAATGAGGGCAAAATTAAGACATCTGGACAATCAAAAACTGTGGAAGTTTATTACTACTTCCCCTGCCTTACAGGAAATGCTAAAAGGAATCAGTCATATGAGAGGAAAGGAAACTATATGGTAACTTGAAGCTATAGGAAGAATGAAAGACTACTGGTATGGCTTACAATATGGGTAAACATAAATGCCAGTGTTATTGCATTTTTCATATGTAATGGTATTTTTTTTTATTAATTAATGGAAAAAAAGAAATTAACCCAACATTTAGAAATCATACCATTCTACATATGCAGTCAGTAATTCTTAACATCATCACATAGATGCATGATCATCGTTTCTTAGTACATTTGCATTGGTTTAGAAGAACTAGTAACACAACCGAAAAAGATATAGAATGTTAATATAGAGAAAAAAAAATAAACGTAATAATAGTAAGAACAAAACAAAACAAAACAAAACAAAAACCTATAGCTCGGATGCAGCTTCATTCAGTGTTTTAACATGATTACTTTACAATTAGGTATTATTGTGCTGTCCATTTCTGAGTTTTTGTATCTAGTCCTGTTGCACAGTCTGTATCCCATCAGCTCCAATTACCCATTATCTTACCCTGTTTCTAACTCCTGCTGAACTCTGTTACCAATGACATATTCCAAGTTTATTCTTGAATGTCGATTCACATCATTGGGACCATACAGTATTTGTCTTTTAGTTTTTGGCTAGACTCACTCAGCATAATGTTCTCTAGGTCCATCCATGTTATTACATGCTTCATAAGTTTATTCTGTCTTAAAGCTGCATAATATTCCATCGTAGGTATACACCACAATTTGTTTAGCCACTCGTCTGTTGATGGACATTTTGGCTGTTTCCATCTCTTTGCAATTGTAAATAACGCTGCTATAAACATTGGTGTGCAAATGCCCGTTTGAGTTTTTGCCCTTAATTCCTTTGAGTAGATTCCCAGCAATGGTATTGCTGGGTCGTATGGCAATTCTATATTCAGCTTTTTGAGGAACCGCCAAACTGCCTTCCACAGTGGTTGCACCATTTGACATTCCCACCAACAGTGGATAAGTGTGCCTCTTTCACCGCATCCTCTCCAGCGCTTGTCATTTTCTGTTTTGTTGATAATGACCATTCTGGTGGGTGTGAGATGATATCTCATTGTGGTTTTGATTTGCATTTCTCTAATGGCCAGGGACATTGAGCATCTCTTCATGTGCCTTTTGGCCATTTGTATTTCCTCTTCTGAGAGGTGTCTGTTCAAGTCTTTTTCCCATTTTGTAATTGGGTTGGCTGTCTTTTTGTTGTTGAGTTGGACAATCTCTTTATAAATTCTGGATACTAGACCTTTATCTGATATGTCGTTTCCAAATATTGTCTCCCATTGTGTAGGCTGTCTTTCTACTTTCTTGATGAAGTTCTTTGATGCACAAAAGTGTTTAATTTTGAGGAGTTCCCATTTATTTATTTCCTTCTTCAGTGCTCTTGCTTTAGGTTTAAGGTCCATAAAACTGCCTCCAATTGTAAGATTCATAAGATATCTCCCTACATTTTCCTCTAACTGTTTTATGGTCTTAGACCTAATGTTTAGATCTTTGATCCATTTTGAGTTAACTTTTGTATAGGGGGTGAGATACGGGTCCTCTTTCATTCTTTTGCATATGGATATCCAGTTCTCTAGGCACCATTTATTGAAGAGACTGTTCTGTCCCAGGTGAGTTGGCTTGACTGCCTTATCAAAGATCAAATGTCCATAGATGAGAGGGTCTATATCTGAGCACTCTATTCGATTCCATTGGTCGATATATCTATCTTTATGCCAATACCATGCTGTTTTGACCACTGTGGCTTCATAATATGCCTTAAAGTCAGGCAGTGCAAGACCTCCAGCTTCGTTTTTTTTCCTCAAGATGTTTTTAGCAATTCGGGGCACCCTGCCCTTCCAGATAAATTTGCTTATTGGTTTTTCTATTTCTGAAAAATAAGTTGTTGGGATTTTGATTGGTATTGCATTGAATCTGTAAATCAATTTAGGTAGGATTGACATCTTAACTATATTTAGTCTTCCAATCCATGAACACGGTATGCCCTTTCATCTATTTAGGTCTTCTGTGATTTCTTTTAGCAGTTTTTTGTAGTTTTCTTTATATAGGTTTTTTGTCTCTTTAGTTAAATTTATTCCTAGGTATTTTATTCTTTTAGTTGCAATTGTAAATGGGATTCATTTCTTGATTTCCCCCTCCGCTTGTTCATTGCTAGTGTATAGAAATGCTACAGATTTTTGAATGTTGATCTTGTAACCTGCTACTTTGCTCTACTCATTTATTAGCTCTAGTAGTTTTGTTGTGGATTTTTCCTGGTTTTTGACGTATAGTATCATATCGTCTGCAAACAGTGATAATTTTACTTCTTCCTTTCCAATGTTGATGCCTTGTATTTCTTTTTCTTGTCTAATTGCTCTGGCTAGAACCTCCAACACAAAGTTGAATAATAGTGGTGATAGTGGACATCCTTGTCTTGTTCCTGATCTTAGGGGGAAAGTTTTCAATTTTTCCCCATTGAGGATGATATTAGCTGTGGGTTTTTCATATATTCCCTCTATCATTTTAAGGAAGTTCCCTTGTATTCCTATCCTTTGAAGTGTTTTCAACAGGAAAGGATGTTGAATCTTGTCAAATGCCTTCTCTGCGTCAATTGAGATGATCATGTGATTTTTCTGCTTTGATTTGTTGATATGGTGTATTACATTAATTGATTTTCTTATGTTGAACCATCCTTGCATACCTGGGATGAATCCTACTTGGTCATGATGTATAATTCTTTTAATGTGTTGTTGGATACGATTTGCTGGAATTTTATTGAGGATTTTTGCATCTATATTCATTAGAGAGATTGGCCTGTAATTTTCTTTTTTTGTAATATCTTTGCCTGGTTTTGGTATGAGGGTGATGTTGGCTTCATAGAATGAATTAGGTAGTTTTCCCTCCGCTTCAATTTTTTTGAAGAGTTTGAGGAGAGTTGGTACTAATTCTTTCTGGAATGTTTGATAGAATTGAGATGTGAAGCCATCTGGTCCTGGACTTTTCTTTTTAGGAAGCTTTTGAATGACTAATTCAATTTCTTTACTTGTGATTGGTTTTTTGATGTCATCTATGTCTTCTTGAGTCAAAGTTGGTTGTTCATGTCTTTCCAGGAAGCTGTCCATTTCATCTAAATTGTTGTATTTATTAGTGTAAAGTTGTTCATAGTATCCTGTTATTACCTCCTTTATTTCTGTGAGGTCAGTAGTTATGTCTCCTCTTCCATTTCTGATCTTATTTATTTGCATCCTCTCTCTTCTTCTTTTTGTCAATCTTGCTAAGGGCCCATCAATCTTATTGATTTTCTCATAGAACCAACTTCTGGCCTTATTGATTTTCTCTATTGTTTTCAATTTCATTTATTTCTGCTCTAACCTTTGTTATTTCTTTCCTTTTGCTTGCTTTGGGATTAGTATGCTGTTCTTTCTCCAGTTCTTCCAAGTGGACAGTTAATTCCTGCATTTTTGCCTTTTCTTCTTTTCTGATATAGGCATTTAGGGCAATAAATTTCCCTCTTAGCACTGGCTTTGCTGTGTCCCATAAGTTTAGATATGTTGAGTTTTCATTTTCATTTGCCTCGAGGTATTTGCTAATTTCTCTAGCAATTTCTTCTTTGACCCACTCATTGTTTAGGAGTGTGTTGTTGAGCCTCCACGTATTTGTGAATTTTCTGGCACTCCGCCTATTATTGATTTCCGACTTCATTCCTTTATGATATGAGAAAGTGTTGTGTAAGATTTCAATCTTTTTAAATTTGTTAAGACTTGCTTTGTGACCCAGCATATGGTCTATCTTTGAGAATGATCCATGAGCACTTGAGAAAAGGGTGTATCCTGCTGTTGTGGGATGTAATGTCCTATAAATGTCTGTTAAGTCTAGCTCATTTATAGTAATATTCAGATTCTCTATTTCTTTATTGATCCTCTGTCTAGATGTTCTGTCCATTGATGAGAGTGGTGAATTGAAGTCTCCAACTATTATGGTATATGAGTCTATTTCCCTTTTCAGTGTTTGCAGTGTATTCCTCACGTATTTTGGGGCATTCTGGTTCAGTGTGTAAATATTTATGATTGTTATGTCTTCTTGTTGAATTGTTCCTTTTATTAGTAGATAGTGTCCTTCTTTGTCTGTTTTAACTGCTTTAGATTTGAAGTCTAATTTGTTGGATATTAGTATAGCCACTCCTGCTCTTTTCTGGTTGTTATTTGCATGAAATATCTTTTCCCAACCTTTCACTTTCAACCTATGTTTTTCTTTGGGTCTAAGATGTGTTTCCTGTAGACAGCATATAGAAAGATCCTGTTTTTTAATCCATTTTGCCAATCTATGTCTTTTGATTGGGGAATTCAGTCCATTAACATTTCGTGTTATTACTGTTTGGATAATATTTTCCTCTAACATTTTGCCTTTTGTATTATGTATATCATATCTGATTTTCCTTCTTTCTACACTCTTCTCCATACCTCTCTCTTCTGTCTTTTTGTATCTGACTCTAGTGCTCCCTTTAGTATTTCTTGCAGAGCTGGTCTCTTGGTCACAAATTCTCTCAGTGACTTTTTGTCTGAGAATGTTTTAATTTCTCCCTCATTTTTGAAGGATAATTTTGCTGGATATAGGAGTCTTGGTTGGCAGTTTTTCTCTTTTAGTAATTTAAATATATCATCCCACTGTCTTCTAGCTTCCATGGTTTCTGCTGAGAAATCTACACATAATCTTATTGGGTTTCCCTTGTATGTGATGGATTGTTTTTCTCTTGCTGCTTTCAAGATCCTCTCTTTCTCTTTGACCTCTGATGTTCTAACTAGTAAGTTTCTTGGAGAATGCCTATTTGGGTCTAATCTCTTTGGGGTGCGCTGCACTTCTTGGATCTTTAATTTTAGGTCTTTCATAAGAGTTGGGAAATTTTCAGTGATAATTTCTTCCATTAGTTTTTCTCCTCCTTTTCCCTTCTCTTCTCCTTCTGGGACACCCACAACACGTATATTTGTGCGGTTCATATTGTCCTTGAGTTCCCTGATACTCTGTTCAAATTTTCCCATTCTTTTCCCGATAGTTTCTGTTTCTTTTTGGAATTCAGATGTTTCATCCTCCAAATCACTAATTCTATCTTCTGTCTCTTTAAATCTATCATTTTAGGTATCCATTGTTTTTTCCATCTTTTCTACTTTATCCTTCACTTCCATAAGTTCTGTGATTTGTTTTTTCTGTTTTTCTATTTCTTCTTTATATTCAGCCCATGTCTTCTTCATGTCCTCCCTCAATTTATCGATTTCATTTTTGAAGAGGTTTTCCATTTCTGTTCGTATATTCAGCATTAGTTGTCTCAGCTCTTGTATCTCATTTGAACTATTGGTTTGTTCCTTTGACTGGGCCATATTCTCAATCTTCTGAGCATGGACTGCTTTCTTCTGCTGCTGGTGTCTGGGTATTTAGTCAGATTTCCCTGGGTGTCGGACCCAACAAGGTTGTAAGATTTTTCTGTGAAATCTCTGGGTTCTGTTTTTCTTATCCTGCCCAGTAGGTGGCGCTCGTGGCACACATTTGTCTCACGTGTTTGGAAGGGATCCCCCCGGTCACTGATCTCCGCGGCCTGGGGATTTCCGATCCAATTCTCTCTGTTGGCTCGGGGGGCCGCGCGTGGTGGGGGCGTCAGCCGCCGCGGCTTGAGGGGACCCTGTGGCTGGTCGCCGGCCGCAGCGGGCTCGGGGAATTTGCCACCGGACCAGGAAGTCGCCCGTGGGGGAGGGGCGTCGGTCACTGGCCGCTGCGGCCTGTGGAATTCCCCACCGGACCAGGAAGCTGCCCACAGGGGAGGGCCACCGTGGCTTGGGTAGCCCTCTGATCCGAGACTCGTAGCCGGACCAGGAAGCCGCCCGCAAAAGAGGGGCGCCGGCCGCCTTGGCTTGGGAAACTTGCCTCTCCGAGACTCTCAGCCGGCCTGGGAAGGAGGGAGGGAGGAGCTCCGGCCGCCACGGCTGCCGCTGCTCGCAAAATCACGCGCCGCTCGGGGATCTCACCGCAGCTGAGTCTCGCAGTCAGACTAGCCAGTCCAGACTGGGGAACGCTGTGTGTCCATTCCCTGCCATGGCCCCGGGAGCTGTTCTGCACTGTTTCAGTTCACCTAGTAGTTGCTTTGGAGGAGGAACTAAGACGCACGTACCTTACTAAGCTGCCATCTTGGCCCCGCCCCTCAAATCTGTAATGCTATTTTTAATTTCTTATATGGTTTTGGTTACTGAGTACATGTAGCATAAAGATATAGTGTGTGACGAACAAAATAAGACAGAGAATGGGTGATATAGGAATAGACTGTATGTAGGCTGTTAAAGTCAAGTTATAATAGAATTAGGATGTTACATGTAATCCTCATGGTAACTATAAAGAAAATATCTAAAAATACTTATATAAAAGGAAAGAAGTAATTCAAAATGTTTCATTATTAAAGATCATCTAAATAAAAGACAATAAAGAAGAATGGAGGGGCAAAAATAATATGACACGAAAAACAATTATCAAAATGGCAGAAGTAAATATTACTTTTCTGTAATTGCCTTAAGTGTAAATGGATTAAAAGGCAGAGATTGAGAGAATGTTGAAGAAATATGACCCACCTTTTTGGTGTTTATGAGAGATTCACCTTAGACCCATAGATTCAAATGGGCTGAAAGTGAGAGGATGGAAGAAATATTTCAAGCACATAGTAACCAAAGGAGTACTGGACCTTAAGTAAAAAAATTGTCACAGTGGGCAAAGAAAGACATTCTATATTAATAAAATAGAAGAAAATTTTAAAATAATAAACATATATGCATCTAACAACAGAATGCTAAAATGTGTGAAGCAAATGTTGATAGAATTGAAGTAAGAAATAGACATTTCTACATTAATAGTTGGAGATTTCAATGTAGCACTTTCCATACTAGAAAGACCATCTAGACAGAAGATCAGCAAGGAAATAGAGGACCTGAACAACACTATAATCTAACTAGATACAGTGTGCGTATATAGAACACTTCAAACAACAGTCGAATACACTTTTTTTTTCAAGTGAACATGGAACATTCCACAGGATAGACCATATGATAGGGCATAAGAGAAGTTTAAAAAATGTTTTTAAATATTGAAATCATATGAAGTAACTTCCCCAGCCAGAATGGACTGAGGCTAGAAATCAATAATAAAAGGAAAGGTATAAAATTTACAAAGAAGAGATTGCAAGGCAAATTAGAAAATACTCAGAGATAAATGAAAATGAAACACAACATACCAAAACTTATGAAGAGAAGGCAATGCGCAGAGGGAAATTTGTAGCTATGAATGTCTATATTGAAAAAAGAATGATCTCAGTGTGTAAGCGCAGTTCAGTGGTAGAATTCCTGCCTCCCATGTGGGAGACCTGGGTTTGATTCCTGGTCCATGTATTTCCCAAACAAGCAAATTCAATAATGGTGCTGTAATAATGAGATACTCACATGGAAAAAGAATCAAATGTGACCCCGCCATACAGCATGCTAAAAGAAAAAAAAAGAATAATCTCATAATCATAGCTTAACTTTGAATCTTGGGAACTAGAAAAAGAAGAACAAAGTACACCCCAGAGTTAACAGAAGAAAGTAAATATGATTAGAATAGAGGTAGATGAAATAGAGAATAGAAAACACATTTTTTATTGTTCTGTATTTTTAAAAAAATAATAAACTTTATTTTTAGAGCAGTTATAGGTTCACAGAAAACTTGCACAGTTCCCACATATCCTCCCACATACATGATTTCCCATTATTAACATATTGCATAATTACGATACATTTTTTACACTTGATGAATCAGTATTGTTATATTATTAGTTACTAAGTCCATTGTTTACATTGGGGCTTCACTGTTTTGGTTGAATAGTTCTATGGGTTTTGACAAATTCATAATGTCACATATCTAGTGTGATACAGAGTACACCTACCAAGCCCATGACAACCACTGATTTCATTGTCTTTGTAGTTTTCCTCTTCCTGAATGCCATGTAGTTGGAATCATAGAACATGTAGCCTTTTTAGAGTGGTTTCTTTCACTTAGTATGCATTTAAGGTTTATCCACGTCTTTTCATGGCTTGATAGTTTATTCTTGTTTATCACTGAATAATATTCCATTGTATGGATGTAGTACAGTTTATTTATCCATTCAAAATGTATTAAAGGACATTTTGGTTGCTTCCAATTTTAGGCATTTATCATTTGTGTAGGAGTTTTCAACTCCTTTGGATAAATGCTTAAGAATACGATTGCTGGATCATATTGCAAGTCTATGTTTCATTTGTAGAAACAGCCAAACTATTTTCCAGCATGGTCGAACAATTTTGCATTCTCACCAATAATTAATGAGAGTTCCTGTTGATTTACATCCTTGCTAGCATCTGTTGTTGTCAGTATTTTGGATTTTAACCATTCTAATTGATATGGATTTTGTTTTGTCTTTATTTTTTCTTTCAATTAGGAACTAAGTCATCCTATGCAAATAATATAACAGCCCTCCACTTACCACTCAGATTGACAAATGTGTTTACATTCTTGCCATATTTACTTCAGATGTTTATTTTCTTAAGACATGAATCATTACAACAAATGTCTTTCCTTCCCTCTTAGGAAGTAATCATTAACTGAAGGTTGATGTACATCATTTGTACACATGCTTTATACCTTTTACTAAAGCTGAAACTTCCCTTCTAAGAGGGAAGGAAGGACATTTTAAAATCTGTATTTAAAAAATTTACTTAAATGGTATTATCCTGAACATAGCTTTTGATACAGGTTTTTTTTTGTAGACATATTTTGTAGACTTATTCACATTAATTCAATATTCTAGTTCCTTTTAACTGCTATTAGCAATCCAAAATATGAACATATTAGAGTTTATTTACTGTCATATTGATGGATATTTTGGCCTTTTATAATTTTTAATTGTTATAAACAATGCCAACATTATTCTTTTACACATTTCCTTATGCACATATATGGAGGTTTTCTTTTGGTTATAAATCTAGATGTAGAATGGATGAGTTATAATGTATGTGGAGATTAACTGGAGATTAAGAAATTTCACTTCAAACTGGTTAAATGAATGTGTAGTCCCATTAGCAATGTACAAAAGCTGTCATTTTTTTCTTTCTTTCTATGTATTTTTATTTTTTATTGATACATATTTTATATTGGCATACTATGTAACCATTCGAAGTGTTTGATCAGTGGTCCACAAAATCATCATATAAATCTGCATTTATCATCACAATTGCTTTTTTTTAATCTTGTGAAAAATAACACATATACAAAAAAGGAATAAATCTTTAAAGCACATCGCAACAGTTGGTTGTTGAACAGATTTCAGAGTTTGGTTTGGGTTACACTTCCACAATTTTAGGTTTTTACTTCTAGCAGCTCTAAGTTACTGAGGACTAAAAGAAATATCAATATAAAGAATTAGCAATCATACCCATTCGTTAAACCCTACCTCCTTTGTAGAACTGTACCATCACCTTTGATCTTTCTCCCACTCTTTTTTTTTAATTAAAGAAAAAACTAACAAACAAAACATTAAGATATCATTCCGTTCTACATATACAGTCAGTAATTCTTAATATCATCACAGTTGCATATTCATCATTTCTTAGTACATTTGCATCGATTTAGAAAAAGAAATAAAAAGACAACAGAAAAAGAAATAAAATGATAATAGAGAAAAAAAAGACTATACATACCATACCCCTTACCCCTCGTTTTCATTTACCACTATTTCAAACTGAATTTATTTTAACATTTGTTCCCCCTATTATTTATTTTTATTCTATGTGTTCTACTCTTCTGTTGGTATAGTAGCTAAAAGGAGCATCATACATAAGGTTTTCACATTCACAGAGTCTCATTGTGAAAGCTATATCATTGTTCACTCATCATCAAGAAACATGGCTACTGGAACATAGCACTACATTTTCAGGCAATTCCCTCCAGCCTCTCCACTACATCTTGAACAACAAGGTGATATCTACTTAATGCATAAGAATAACCTCCATGATAACCTCTTGACTCTGTTTAGAATTTCTCAGCCATTGACACTTTGTCTCATTTTACTCTTCCCCCTTTTGGTCGAGAAGTTTCTCTCAATCCCTTGATGTTAATTTTCAGCTCATTCTAGGGTTTTTCTCAATCCCTTGATGCTGAGTCTCAGCTCATTCCAGGATCTTTGTCCCACGTTTCCAGGAAGGTCCACACCCCTGGGAGTCATGTCCCACGCAGAGAGGGGGAGGGTGGTGAGACTGCTCGTCATGTTGACTGGAGAGAGAGGCCACATCTGAGCAACAAAAGAGGTTCTCTTGGGGGTGACTCTTAGGCCTAAATTTTAAGTAGACTTGACCTATCCTTTGTGGGGTTAAGTTTCATGTGAACAAACCCCAAGACTGGGGGCTCAGCCTATAGCTTTGGTTGTCCACACTGCTTGTGAGAATATCAAGAATTCAACTTGGGGAAGTTGAATTTCTCCCCACTCTCACCATTCCCCAAAGGGGGCTTGCAAAAACTTTTCCAGTCACTGATCAAATCATTCTGGGATTCATCGTCTCCACTCTTTAGGGATATTTGGGCTATGCTCATTCTAGCTTTTTCACCTTGGATTGTAGATAATATGGGATGGGGGGTGGACTAGCTGATGTTTTGGAAAGGCTGGCCCCTCTGGGTTTCAGGACTTATCTGGCCTAAGAACCCATCGGGAGGTTGTCGGTATCTGGAAAGTTACCCTACTGCATGGTATCTTTGTAAAATCTTATATAACACCCTAGGTGTTCTTTAGGATTGGCTTTAGGTTTTGGTTGGGGTTTGGCAAGTTATGATTGGTAGCAATGTCTTACTGAAGCTTGTGTAAGAGTGACCTCCAGAGTAGCCTCTCGACTCTATTGGAAGCTTCTCAGCCACTGATACCTTATTTGTTACATATCTTTTCCCCCTTTTGATCAGGATGGTATTGTTGATCCCATGGTACCAGGGCCAGACTCATCCCTGTGAGTCATTTCTCATGCCACCTGGGAGACTTTCACCCCTGGATGTCATATCCCATATAGTGGGTAGGGCAATGATTTCGCTTGCAGAGTTGGGCTTAGAGAGAGGCCACATCTGAGCAACAAAAGAGGTCCTTTGGAAATAACTCTTAGGCATGCCTATTTGTTGGCTAAGCTTCTCTGCTGTATACATAAGCTTCAGAAGTGCAAGCCTCAAGATCAAGGTCTTGCCCTATTGATTTGGATGTCCCTAATGTTTGACACAGTATCAGAGGTTTCTCTGGTGGTAAAGTTTAATATTCTGTATTTTTTTCTCCTATCCCACAAGGAACTTTGCCAATACTTTTCGATTATCTGCTCAATATACTCGGGGGTGCATCCAGGCATTACATTAAGCTATACAGTATTAAAGGCCCTCATTCTTATTCTGGACTCCCTGTGTTTGGATTGTTTAATGAGCTATCCAGACAGATTGAGTTAGATTATGTGCTACAGAAAATTTAGGTTTTAGACAAAAATAAAACTTTCTGTCTTTGGTCTCAAAGAGTAGATGAGGTTCTAAAATACAGGCTGTCTTCCTTACCCCTGTATTCTGAATTACCTTAATCCCAACCTGATCAGCTGAGTTCTTATCTTTAAATGTCAGGTTATACATATATAAAATAGCTGCTGAAAATCCAGAAATAGCAATTACTGCTCTGGACTAAATGTGACTGCCATAAAGCTTACAGTCTAGGCCCCTGTTTTCTTATAAGTATTTTCTAAATGAGACCATACAATATTTGCTCTTCTGTTTCTGGCTTATTTTTTCCTCACCAAGTGTCCCACAGGTTCATTTGCAACGTTGCATGCCTCACAGCTTTGTTTCTTTTTGTAGCAGCACAATATTCAATCATATATATATACCATACTTCACCAATCTAATTCGCAGTCAGTGCATCCTTCAGCCACCTCCATTCGTTGGGCATCATGTATAATGTCCAAAGTCAACAGTCCATCAGCACTCTCAGTTTTAGATAATTTCATTGTCCCCAAGAGAAAGATAACTAATAAACACACCCTCACCAAATAAAAAATTGAAACCTCTCTTAACTCTCATTTCTCCCCCATTATTTACCCCTGGTGTTACTGTGATCTGTTGATGTTTTTCTGTTAAACATGGCCCATAGCAAGCAATAGCAGTTTCCTTATTATATCCCGAACAAATACACTCTTTGTACAAGATTCATGCCTTTGCAGTAATTCATGCAAGAACTTATTTATATTTGTAGTGTTAATCAGTGGGACACATGCGTCTAAACAACCCCTTTCACTCATGTTCACCTTCAATATGGTAATATTACTTACAGACCCACTAGTGAACCAACCGCCTTCACTTCTATCTATTCCCTATCTATTCTCTTAAATTTGAGTTCAACCTCATTAGCTAACCACTCACCCCTCTCTAGCTTCTATGTATTTCTAAGTCCCCAGTATTCTGTATTATAAGCCTCTGATTTTACCTTGACCGTGGTCATAAAAGTGGAGTCATACAGTATCTACCCTTTTGTGTCTGGCTAATTTCACTCAGCATTGTGTCCTCAAGGCTCATCCATTTTGTCATGTGTTTCAGAATGTCATTTTGTCTTATTGCTACATAACATTCCATCATGTATATATACCACATTTTGTTTATCCACTCTTCTGTTTATGGGCATTGTTTCCATCTTTTGATGATTGTGAATAATGCTGCTGCGAACATCAGTGTATAAATGTCTGCGTTATTACTTTCAGCTCTTCTGGGTATATACCAAGTCGTGGTATTGCCTGGTCTTAGGGAAACTCGATATTTAGTTTCCTAAGGAATCGCCAGACTATCTTCCATAATGGCTATACCATTATACATTCCTATGAGCAGTGATTAAGTGTCCCAGTTTCTCCACATCCTCTCCAACATTTGTAGTTTCCTGTTTGTTTAATAGCAGACATTCTTATAACTTTGAAGTGGTGTCTCATTGTAGTCTCGATCTGCATTTCCCTTATAGCTAATGAAAATGAGCATCTTTTCATGTGCTTTTTGGCCATCGGTATTTGCTCTTCAGAAAAATGCCTATTCATATCTTTATCCCATTTTATAATTGGGCTGTTTGTCCTTTTGTTGTTGAGTTGTATGATTTCTTTATGTGTACAGGATATCAAACCCTTATCTGATATGTGATTTCCAAATATTTTCTCCCATTGAGATGGCTGTCTCTTTACCTTTTTGGTAAAGTCTTTTGAAGCACAAAAGCATTTGATTTTGAGGAGTTTCCATTCATCTATTTTTCTTTAGTTGCTTGTGCTTTGGGTATAAAGTTTAGGAAGCTACCTCCTATTACTACGTCTTGAAGATGTTTCCCTACATTTTCTTCTAGGAGCTTTATGGTACTAGTTTTTATATTTAGGTGTTTGATCCACTTTGAGTTAATTTTTGTATAGTGTGTAAGGTAAGGGTCTTCTTTCATTCTTTTGGCTATTGATACTGAGTTCAGCCATGCCTATTTATTTATTTATTTTTTTACATGGGCAGGCACTGGGAATCGAACCCAGGTCCTCAGGCATGGCAGGCAAGCAATCTTACCTGCTGAGCCACCATGGCCCCATGCCTATTTATTGAAAAGACTATTTTGTCCCAGTTCAGTGGGTTTGGAGCCCTGTCAAAGATCAGTTGATAGTTGGTGTCTATTTCTGTCTCTCAATTTGATTACATTGGTCAGTACTTCTATCTTTGTGCCAGTACCATGCTGTTTTGACCACTATGGTTTTATAATAAGTTTTAAAACATGGAAGTGTTAATCCACCCACTTCGTTCTTCTCTTTTAGGATTCTTTTGGCTATTTAGGATCTCTTTCCCTTCTGGATGAATTTGATAACTAGCTTTTCCAAGTGTTCAAAGTAGATTGTTGGAATTTTGATTGGTACTGTGTTGAAACTGTAGATCATTGTTCTAGTTTGTTAGCTGCCAGAATGCAATATACCAGAAATGGAATGACTTTTAAAAAGGAGAATTTAATAAGTTGCTAGTTTATAGTTCTAAGGCTGAGAAAATGTTCCAATTAAGACAAGACTATAAAATGTCCAATCAAAGACATCCATCCAGGGGAAGATACCTTGGTCCAAGAAGATGGATGAAGTTCAGGGTTTCTCTCTCAAGTGCGAAAGCACATGGCGAACACAGTCAGAGCTTTCTCTCTTGGCTGGAAGGGCGCATGGCGAACATGGCATCATCTCCTAGCTTTCTCTCCTGACTTCCTGTTTCATGAAGCTCCCCAGGAGGCGTTTTTTCTTCTTCATCTCCAAAGGTCGCTGGCTGGTTCTCTCTGCTTCTTGTGGCTATGTCCTTCCTCTCTGCTCTTTCTGAATCTCCAGCTTTCTCCAAAATGTTTCCTCTTTTATAGGATT
Organism: Tamandua tetradactyla; assembly: GCF_023851605.1. Classification (NCBI taxonomy): domain Eukaryota; kingdom Metazoa; phylum Chordata; class Mammalia; order Pilosa; family Myrmecophagidae; genus Tamandua; species Tamandua tetradactyla. The sequence continues at coordinate 22,678,317 of NC_135346.1, forward strand.
CCAGTAAACTAATTAAGACCCACCCAAACAGGTGGAGACATGCCTTAGCCTAATCCAGTTTAACAACTACTCTTGATTAAATCACATTTCCAGGGGGATGATGTAATTACAGTTTCAAACATACAGTATTGAATAGGGATTATTCTGCCTTTACAAAATGGAATTTTGATTAAAACATGGCTTTTCTAGGGTACATATGTCCTTTCAAGCCAGCACAATCAGTTTGGGTAGAATTGACATCTTAACTACATTTAACCTTCCTATATTGAGTAGGGAATCTCTTTCCACCTATTTAGATCTTCTCTAATTTCTGTTAGCAATGTTATATAGTTTTCTGTGTATAAGTCCTTTACATTCCTAGTTAAGTTCATTCTTAGATATTTGATTCTTTTAGTTCCTATTTTCAATGGTTTTTTTCCTTAATTGACCCCTCAGTTGGTCATTGCTTGTGTATAGAAACATTACTGATTTTTGCACATTAATTTTATATTCCACCACCTTGCTGAATTTGTTTATTAGCTCAAGTAACTTTGTTGTAGATTTCTCAGGATTTTCCTAGTATCATTTCATCTGCAAATAATTAATGTTTTACTTCTTCCTCTCCAATTTGAATGCCTTTTATTTCTTTGTCCTGCCTGATTGCTCTAGCTGGAACTTCTAACACAATGTTGAATAATAGTGGTAATAGAGCACATCCTTGTCTCATTACCAATCTTAGGGGAAAAGCTTTCAGTCTCTCACCATTGACTATGATACTGGCTACGGGCTTTTCATATATGCCCTTTATCATATTGAGGAAGTTACATTTGATTCGTACATTTTGAAGTGTTTTATCAGAAAAAGATGTTGATTTGTCAAATGCTTTTTCAGCATCAATTGAGATGATCATGTGATTTTTCCCTTTTGATTTGTTAATGGGCTGTATTACATTATTTGATTTTCTTGTGTTGAACCATCCATGCATTCCTGGTATAAAACCCACATGGTCATGGTGTGTAATTCTTTTATTGTGTTGTTGGATTCAATCTGCTAGTATTTTGTTGAGAATTTTTGCATCTATGTTCATTAGGGAGATTGGCCTGTAGATTTCCTTTCTTATGGCATCTTTACCTGGTTTTGGTATAAAAGTGATGTTAGCTTCATAAAAGGAGTTATGTAGTGTTCCTTTTTCCTCAATTTTTTTGGAAAGTTTGAGCAAGATTGGTGTTAGTTCTTCTTGGAATTTTTGATGAAATTTCCCTGTAAAGCCATCTGGCCCTGGGCTTTTCTTTGTAGGAAGATTTTTGATGACTGAATCTCTGTACTTGTGGTTGCTTTGTTGAGATCTTCAATTTCTTCTTGAGTCAGTGTAGCTTGCTCATGTGTTTCCAGGAATTTGTCCATTTCATCTAAGTTGTCTAGTTTGTTGGTGTATAGTTGTTCATAGTATCTTTTTATGATGTTTTTTCTTCCTTCAGTGTCTGTGGTAACGCACCCCTTCTCATTTCTGATTTTGTTTGTTGGCATCCTCTCTGTTTTTTTTCTTTGTCAGCCTTGCTAGTGATCTATTGATTTTATTGATTTCCTCAAAGAACCAACTTTTGGTTTTATTGAATCTCTCTATTGTTCTTTTGTTCTCCCATTCATTTAACTCGGCTTTAATCTTGTTATTTCTCTTCTTTTATTTGCTTTGGGGTTAGTTTGCTGTTTTTTATAAAGACTGTCATTTTTAGCATTCTCATAAATGCCTAATATCAGATTTTAATTTTTTCTTAATCTGATGAATGTGAAAATACTATCTTTTTTTTTAAAAAAAACTATTTGCAATTGCTGGATTGTTAGTGAGATTGAACATACTTTTATTTGTTTATTGGACATTTTGGGTTTTTTTTTAGTGAATTGCCTGTTCATGTTCTTTGCCTATTTCTGTTAAGTTATCTGATTCCTACTGATTTGTAGGAGTTGTTTATTTTCATTGGATAGTAATCTTCTATAAATCAATGTAGTCCAAATGTCTTCTTTATGTTGTTCACATATATTTTTATGTGGAGTGTTTTATTTTATAGAATTTAAAAATTTCAATTTAACCAAATTCACAAACTTTTGTAGCTTGTTAAAAAATCCTTCCCTACCATGGTTTCATATAAATGTTTTCCTATTTTTTCTTCTAAAGGTAAAGGATTGCAGATTCTTTCCATTTAGGTTTTTAATTCTCCTAGAATTAATTTTGTGTATGGTATGAGGCAAGAATCCAATGCCATAGACCATTGTCCTGGCCCCATTTATTGAATAATCTCACCTTTACTATGTATCTTTAATAGATCCTGTGCAATACCTATCTATCTAAAAATAGGGATGAAGGAGATGTATTTGTTTTATTTCAAAAGTCTCGAGCCTACAGTAGTTCTTCCCATAGCCTATGATAGTGATTCTCAGACTCCAGAGTACCTAAGAACCATTAGGGGAAAATGTTAAAAATGCAGGTACATAGGACCCACCTCAGATCACTGAATTAGAATTTATGAGGGGAGAGCCCAGGAATCTGTATTTTTAACAAATATTCCGGGTATTTTGATACAGATGGTCTATTGGCCGTATTGAGAAACCCTGCCCTCAATACCAAGATGTATAGTTTCCCCTTCTCTCTACTTTATATTTTCCGAGGGGCACAGTTTAAAATATTATTCTTTTTTTTTTCTTAAAAAACACACACACAGACACTCAAACTTAGAACTTACACTTATATGTTAAAGGCCCAACATACCCTTTTACAGAAAATAGGAAGAATCCTGAACTTTAATCTTCTGTGATTTAATCTCCTTTGATTCTCTTAAGGAGGTCAGCTATTTGTTAACCTGGCAAAAATGATTTGTTGGGAGTCTAGAGAGCCTAGAAATCCATAGTACATTCTGGCTTTCTGCTCAATTCAACCATTATACACGTTTTATGCTAGTAATTCCTCTCTGTGCAGTTTTACTGTTTTATGCAGAATCTATGTTGTTTATTCTGGTTGGAGACCTAGGAGGAGTGTTGCAATTTGTCAGATAATCTAAAATAGTAACAGTCCCCCCACAAGCATCTACCTTTGGAGGTGTTTTCCATTGGTGCTGTCAGCAGGCCTTTCCCAGGGGAGAGCCTGGGTGGGCTGTGCTCTAAGCCTTATTGTGGAATACCTAGACTTCTTGGCACCCTCAGACCGAAGCAAAGTTTCATGTTTTAGAAGTAGGAAGTTTGAGTTTCTCATACATGTGTGGAAGGGGTAATGTGGATGAGTTGCCCATTGTTACAAAAGCAGGGAAGGAATGATTTTTAATGCAAGTGTTCAGGAGCTCTATTTCGTGGGACAGGATGTAAAATCAGAAGAAAACTCAGAACCTGGAATATTTATTTTTTGACTTATAAGAGAGACGCTAATTTCTGTTTTCTGCTTTGAGGTGTGCTATCAGTTTGATACTATGATGATTTCCATTCAGGGTTAGGATAGCATGCCAGATATATGCAGATTGTTCGGATATCTCTCTTCTCCTTGTTGTTTCATTTTCAGGCAAACTCTAGGCCCAAAAGTGCGAACTAGGAGAATTCTAACCGTTGAATAAATGTCTTAATATAATTTCTAGAAATCAAATATTATCGCTCTCAGAGCTTTTTCTTCGACATTAGAAAATCTTATCCTTCCCATTGATGCAGCGGATGCCCTGTTTCTTTTTAATAGGTTTCATGGGAAAATAATATTTTTACTTTTTTCTTGTTCTGAGTATTAGGGTAAAAAAGGCAGAAAGGACACAGAGTGACTTATGAGAATAAATAGGACCAGTTGTTGGAAAACCAGGGAAAAGGTAATCTTTTTAACAGGTCTGTTTCTCTCTGACTTATCTCTTTGAATCTCTCTTGAGAAATACCTTGCTGTCTGTTTGCCTGGTGTTGACAAAACTGAGTCCACCTCCCTGGCCACAGATTAAATAAAATTGTTCATTATTAACTTCTTGGACTTTGTACAGACACCTGCTGATGCAATTTAGCAATCCCTGGTGGCTGGAAACTTTTAGCGGTATGGACTATCTTCACATCAACAATGCAAATACTGAGTGCAGGGCTCAAGTAAACTTTACACATGGTTTTCCAATGCTGAGGTAAATTTTAAAGTCGTTACAGTGGACATTACCTACATTTATGTGTACAGAACAAGCATTGAGTAAAAGAATGGAAAACCAGATACGGTAACGGTCTTAACAAAGTCAAGAAAACATGTAAATATTTAGCTAACGATCTGTATTTCGTATCTGTAAAATATGTACAGAATTAGGAAGAGGCAGAACCAGAGACTTGAACTTGGATCTGTAAATTACCAAAGTCTGTATTCTTATCACTAAAATGTATTGCTCCCCTTGGAATTACAAGAAAGGCCCATATAACCAAAAAGAGAGTCTAACCAAATCCCCCAGAGAAAACAGTTTTATTATACCATTTTTCCCTTTCATATTTAAAGGGTTAAAATTTTATACTGGAGGTTAAATGTAGAAATCAATGACCACAATGTGCCTGTTGATAGTTAAGGAACAGTCATTAAGATTCTCATTAAGAATCCTTTATCCTTTCAAGTGCTCATCTAGATAGTTAGGACTTCTCCCTTTCATTCATCCACAATGTCTAATCCTGTTGACCTCACTTTAATTGATCAATCTGCCTATTTCTCTCCATTTCTTCCACTCCTACATAGTGTAAGACTCTACCACCTCTTGCTTGGACCAGTGCAGTGGGCTTATAATTGGTTTCCTTGCTTTCATATTGATCGTCTGATGATTCATTTCCCCCCTAATTATCAGTCAAAATTATCTAATTAAAAGGCAAGTAAGTTCTTACCCTCATTTAAAAATTTCCGTGAACCACTTCTAGTCATGAGTAGGTTGTTCTTTCTCATAGATAACAACTCTAAACTCCTGGGACAAAAAGAATAACCTCCTAAAGGGACTAGAGAGTGACCAGAAGCAGACAGATTGATAGATAATCTACATTGGAATGGGGAGACAACACATAGGGGATCCCCAAAGTCAGTGTATAACTCTACCCCATTTTCTGGTGGATTTCTAAATTATGCATGCATGAGACAAACTACAAGCAACCTAGGATAAGACTTAAAGAACTGAATAGAGCTATCAGCTGCTAGCCAGCTGATAGAGAACTTGGAGCTTAGCATCAGTCAAGTCAGTTGGTTTACTACCACAATAATAAAATAATAATAATAAACATGATTCAGAGAAATATTACTAAATCCAGAGGCACTACAACATTGCATTTTCACTGTCCAGGATATAGTTCATGTGTTTCTTCACATGAAGAAACAAATTAATGTGAATTATATTCAAACAAAGGTAATCTTTGTCTGCCTATCAGTAAATGACCGATATGTTGAATTTAGCAGACAAGAATTTTAAAGCAGCTTTTATAACTAAACTCAAGTACTAAAAGAAAATATGCTTGCAAAGAATAAATAATAGAAATCTTAGTAGAGAAACTGAAGCTGTGAAAAGAACCAAATGAAAATACTGGGACCCAAAAAATGCAATACCTGATATAATAAATTCACTCAATGAGCTTAACAGCAGATTAGAGAATAGAAGTCAGTAAACTTGAAGATAGATCAGTGAAACCATCCTAGCTGAAGAATATAGAGGTAAAGATGTAAAAATACGAGCAGAGCCTGATGGACCTATGAACAATATAAAAAGTTTAGCAAACATTTAGGTGTAGAGCTAGAAGTAGAGGAGAGAATGGGGCAGAAAAACTAGATGAGCAAATAATTTTTCCATGTTTAATGAAAGACATTTATCAATTTATGAAATCCAGTTACTGCCAAGTAAAATAGATGCAAAATGAAAGCAAAAACAAAATTATATACAAACATAGTATAACCAAACTTCAGAAAACCAAAGTTTAAAGATACAGACTGTAAAGAGTAATCTTGAAAGAATCTGGAGAGATGTGATAGAAGTGACTAGATTTCTCATCAGAGGCAGCTGAGGTCTGAAAATTTTGGAATAATAACTTGAACATGCAGAAGAAAAAGAAAATCTATCAGCCATAATTCTGTATGCAGCAGAAATACCCTTTAAGAATGAAGGGGACAAAAAGACATTTTCACATAAGCACAAAGAAAGAGAATTCATTGCCATCTGACTGCAATACAAGAAATGCTAAAGAAAATTCTTCAGACTGACAGGAAATGTTACTAGAAATCTGGATCTTCAGGAAAGAATGAAGAACACTAGGTATGATAAATATGGTATAATTTTTCCTTACAATTTATTTTAAATACTTATGACTGTTTAAAGTAAAAATTATAATATGGTTTGGGTTTATTACATCTAATAACTATGACACCTACAGGATAAAGAACAGGGGTAGAGAAAAGGGATCTATACAATTGCAAGGTTCTTATATTTAAATAGAATGATAAAATATCAACTCTAGTTAGCCTGGAAGTTTTAAAGATATATATTGTAAAACCTAGAGCAACTCCTTAAAACAAAATAAAACGTCATAGAAGAATAGCTAAAAAGCTAATGGATATTTAAAAATAGAATTCTAAAAAATGTTTTATTAACCCCAAAAAAGAAAGGAAAAGATGAACAGAAGGATAAAAACAAAGAAGACAGGCAAAAAATAAAATAATGAGATGTTAGACTTAAATTGACCCATATCAATGATTATATTAAATGTGAATAGAATAAATATTCCTATTAAAAGGCAGAGATTGATAAAATGGATTAAAATGCAAGATTCAGTTATATGCTATCTACAGGTAATCCACTTTAAGTATAAAGACAAATAGATGAGAAGTAAATGGATAAAAATACAATGTGCAAAGAAACATAAAGATAAAGAATAAAGACTTAAATAGATTAAAAATAAATGGATAAAGATACAATGTATAAATAAACATAAGATGACTGTATTAATATCAGATACAGTAAACTTCAGGATAAATAGATCAAGAGAGATATAATGACAAAATGGTCAGTTTATGATGGAGGAATAAACAATGTGCATAATCTTAGTAACAAAGCTTCAGAATACCAGAAACACATATTGACAGGATTAAAGGGAAAATAGGCATATCCACAATCATCTCAGAAAATTTAACACTGTTCTCTCAGCAATAATAGAACAACTAGACAAAAATATAAGTAAAATCATAGAGAATGTGAAAATATTATCAACCATCTTGACCTAATTGATATTCATAGAACTTTGTGCAACAAGTGTAGAATACACATTATTTTCAAGTGCATATGGTAAATTTACTGATAGACCGTATACTGGGCCATAAAACAAGTCACGATGAATTTTCAAGGACTATTATTATCCAGAGAACATTTTCTAACTACAATGTAATTAAAAATTAAAGACAGTAACATATCTAGAAAAAAAGACCAAATATTTGAAAATTATATAATACCCTTCTGTTTGGCTCTTCTTGTCATTTGTGGCTTGGCTTAAATTTTACGTCCTCAGTAGGGCTTCCTTGACTGCTCATTTACGGTAAAATCCCAATGAAGCTCTAATGCATCACTCTGCTTTACTTTCATTGTAGCATTATTCACATTACCAGGTGTTTTCTCATTTAGCTATTTGTTAACTGTCTTCCCTCACTAGCGTGTAAGTTCTAAGGGAGTAGGGACCTTATCTTATTGTTCATAACTAGAATGGTAGCTGAAACCTAGTAAATGCTCAATAGGAATTACTGAGTGAAGAGTGATTATGAATCATCTACATAATAAACCTATCTAGATATTAATGATGATGATAACATCACATTCAATGATAATAAAAATAAGTCTACTGGTATTATTGCTCAGGTTTTTAAAATGCTTTATCTCATTTAATCCTCACAACTACCTACCTACACAGTATGTACTTTTATTATGCTAGTTTTACAGTGGAAGAAAAGGAGATACAAAGAGGTTAAGTCACTTGGCTAGTGAGGGGTGAGCCAGGATTCAAACTCAAGTCATCTGATTCCAGCGTATTTATTCTTAGATATCAGTGGTAGCTTGGTAATGGGGTAGAAGGGTAGAGCTGGGTACATGTTGTGCATGCACATGTGCACATGAGCCTGCTAAGCCCTGGGAAGTGTTGGAATCAAGGCTCTTGTTTTCTGCCCTGGAGCCACAAGGGTCTTTTTTTGTTTTTTAATTTTATTTGTACACACTCATATCCATCAAACGTATACAACTCTTCCCTACTCCCTTTATTCCCTGGGGACTTCTAATCTAGTTTCTGTTTCTGTTGATTTTCTAGATTTCTCTTATAAATAACATCTACAGTATTTGCCTTTATGAGTCTTGCTTATTTCACGGAGCATAATTGTTTTGAAGGCTCTTCCATGTTGCAACATGCCTCAGACCTTAATTCTTTCTTATGACTGACACAAATGACTTTTTAAGATATAAAAAAAACTTCTCAATATTAAAGACAGTTTTGTTTTTGTGTACCCAGAACCATGTACCCAGTTCTGCATACTCATGTTTCTAAAACATTCAAAATAGACAATTACCATTATGTAAAATCACTCTAGGTAAGCATCCCATTTAATTTGTCTCTCCAGCAAAGTCCAGCTTAATATTTCATCCTTTCCAACTTAACCATAAAAGATGGGAAGAGAGAAGTCCCTTGTAGCTGTTAACTCTGACTTTCACTCTTTCATCCCTGCTTTTCTGAATCATTTTTTAAAGCCAACACTTAAACCGAAGGAACAGAAAATCTTACAAATAGATGCACAGTTTGAGGTATTCTAAGGCAAACATCATTCAGGTCAAGAGATAATTTTTCCATCCATCTCAGAAGCCTGTCTGTGCTCAGACCCAGTCATAATCCCTTCTTCCACAAAAAGTACCCACTATCTTGACTTTATAGTAATCACTTCCTCATATTTAAAAAATAGTTTTATCACCTAAATGGGCATTTTACTGTAGCTCAGTCTTTCCCATTAAAAATACTCTTTTAAGACTCTTTGGTCTACAGATTTCTCTTTATTCTTTTATTTTTCTTATAATTTATCTATTGAAAAACTCAAGGCAGTTAAGTTGTAGAGTTTCCCACAGCTTGTATTTGGTTTATTAGAAAACCCATGGTATAGTTTAACATATTCCTCTGTCCTCCGTGCTTCCTGCAAATTGGCAACTGATTCAGAGGCTTGATCAGACTTAAGTTCAGTAAGTGTCGTTGTGTCCTTTCACCAGGAAGTGCTTAATGTCTGTGTGTCTCTTATTTTGTGGTGTTAATAGCTATTGATGCTCATTACTTAGATCTGAATTCACTGGGGTTAGAGATGGGTGATTGTTTAATTCCTTTTTCTTTTTATTTATTAGCTGGAATGCTTCCATAAAGTGGTGCTTTATTTTCTATACTGTTTGCTTATATAGTTGTGCAGTTCATACGGAAAAGCAGGATAAATCAAGAATTGAAGATAGTGAATGAATGAAATGAATCAGTTCCCTATCATCTTCAGAAGGTGACCTTTTTTTTTGATAAGGAACACAATTTTTATTGTTGTTTTTGTTTTTTTTATAACTTTTTTAAATTGTGAAATATGTGAAGGAAAGAAAGAAAAAGCAATAATTTTCAAAGTACAATTCAAAAAGTACTTACAGAACAGATTTCAGAGTGTGTTATGTTACCATTCCACTATTTCAGATTTTTCCTTCTAGCTGCTCCAAAATGCTAGAGGCTAAAAGAAATATCAGTATAGTGATTCAGCAACCATACTTATTTGTTAAATCCTATTTTCTTTGTTATACCTCCTCCTTCTCCTTTGATGCTTCTTCCAGTCTATAGGGCTATTTGGGCAATGCCCATTCTGACTTTTTCATGTTGAGAAGGGATGTTGACAATAAAGGATACTGGGATATAATTAGCTGACAATCTTGAAGAAGCTGGTCTCTCTGGGTTTCAAGATTTATCTGGCCTGTGAACCATCTGGAAGTTATAGGTTTCAGGAAAGTAAACTTAGTGCGTGAAACTTTTATAGGGTCTCAGTTAGAGCCCTAGGTGTTCTTAAGAGTTAACAGTAGTAATGTTGGTTGGGGTTAGCAAACCACAGCAATTAGCACTATCTGCCTGAAGCTTACAAAAGAATAGCCTCCAGAATAGCCTCTCAACTCTATTTGGTCTCTCTTAGCCAATGATACCTCATTTTATTACTCTTCTTTTCCCCCTTTTGGTCAGGAAGATGCTGTCGATCTCATGGTGCCAGGGCCAGACTCATCCCTGGAAGTCATGTCCCACATTGTCAGGGAGACTTTCACACCTGAATATTATTTCCCATGCACTGGGGAGGGTAAGGTAATTGCCATTGGGGAAGGTAATGTGTAATTTCTTGAAGCGTTGGGCTGAGAGAGAGAGAGGCCACATCTGAGCAACAAAAGTGACTTTCTGGAAGCAACTCTTAGGCCTCATTATAGGTAGTCTTAGCTTCTCTACTACAGAAATAAATTTCACAAGGGTAAGCCTCAAAATCAAGGGCTTGGGTGTATTTTCTTGGGAGTTCCCAGGGTTTGAGAGGGTATCTGGGGTTAATCAAATAGGCAAGTTTAATAGTTCATTATTTTTTCTTTGATTCCTCAAGGGACTCTAAATTATGGGCCTACCATGGTCTGGGATGGTACGCAGGTATGACATTAAGCTATACAGAATTACAAGGCCTTGTTCCTGTTCTGGGTTCCATGAGTTTGGGTTGTTTAAATGAGCTATCCAGACAGGTTGATTTAGATAGTATGTGTTCAGAAAATTTAGGTTCTAGACTCCATAAACCCCTCTGTCTCTGGTCTCATGCAGCCCTAGAGTACATGCACTATCATCTTTAACCTGGTTTTCTGTTTTGCCTTAGTCTCAGCCAGATCAGCTTCATTTTTGTTTCTAATTGAAGACTGATGACTCCTTTTTTTGGTTACTTTAACAATTATTGTATGTTACTATGCTAACTTTCAGAGCTGCAGAACTCCATTTCTGGGACGTAGGTATCACAAAGTTACTCAGAGTTCCAGGGAAATACCAGCTTATACACATATAGCTCAGCATCTCAGAATCGGGAAATAGACCTATAACATTGGACGAGATGTGACTGCTATAAGAATTTGCAATCTAGGCTCCAATTTTCTTGTATTTTCTGAAAGAGACTATAGCATATTTGTTCTTTTGATTCTGGCTTATTTTGTACAACACATTGTCCCCAAGGTTCATTCAGTTCATTGTGCGGCTCATGATGTCATTCCTTTTTGTAGCCACACAATATTCCATCATATATATATCTCACACTTCACCATTCTGCTTCTCAGTCATTATACTCTTCAGCCCCCGTCATCTATTGGGCATCATGGATAATGTCCAAAATAGACCATGTTTTACAGTGTCCTCACTTGGATGTACTATCAGTAGCACTCTCGATTTTGGAAAGTTTTCATTGGTCCATAGACACAGAGAACCGATAATAACAACCTCACCAGATAGCAAATCAAAACTTCCCCTTATCTCTTGTCCCTTGACCCCACCCCCAATTATTTACCTCTGGTAGTGCTGTGGTACTGTTGATGTCTTCCTGTTAACTATTGGCCATGGCATGCAAATTTAGTTTCCCCCCTACAGCCCTCTATTGACTTTTTGTACGATATCAAACCTTTGAAGTGTTCATGCAAGAACTTATTTATGATTATAGAGTTAATCAGCATCAGTGGGATACATGGTACTTTCACTCATATTCAGGAAGGTGACCTTTTAAGAAAAATCATCTATCAAATCATGGAGCTGCCTCAGCCTTAGGAAGCAAGCTCAGGTTGTTTACCAAATAAAGTGTTCCAAGCTATAAAACCTCTCCAAGTTGAGGATAAAGAATCATACAGGGTCACTTGTGCCACATTCACTTGGTGAAAGCAAGTTACAAGGCCAACCTAGATACAAAGATTGTAGGGATAGACATAGGTACTTGGTAAGAGGAACTGCAGAGGATTTGCCGCCATGTTTAATCAATCACACCTAGTTTGGCTGTCTAGTGGCTGTCTCTGTTTTTGTGTGGGTATTTAGAGAGATTCAGTCAGTTTTTTAAATTTGTTTGTTGTTGTTTTGGTTTTCAAATTTTTACTGCGGCCTCAGGGGAGAGGATCTACTCCGTTTCGACAGAGGGGCTCACAGAGTCTTCAGCTTGGGCCCTGGGGTCCTGGGGGTGGCTGGGCATACTGGGCATGTGGCATCATCTCATAGGGGTACTGGGAGTTGTAGGGTGTGGCCTGGTTGATCATTCTGGAGTATTTGGTGTAGGGGTTAAATGAGGGCACAATTATAGTGAGTCCCCTGACGGTGAAGAACGCAACCAGCACTATCTCCTTGCCAGGTATTCTTAAGAAAAGTGACAACTTCTGCAGCCATCTTGGTCTCAGTGGTAGTGGTGGAATACAGTTTTTAAGAGCTTATTATGTGTAGGAACAGCCTTATGCACACAAGAGAGCATCTAGCAGGTAAGTTGGTCTCAAGTTCTTTTGCTGCATGTTCTGCTCTGAACTCTGTTCAGAAGTAGCTTTGACATCTCACTGGTGCCTGCCCTTGTAGGCATCCATGAAAGTCATGTGTTTCTGTGCTCTGAATTCCATAAGGCCTTCTGGATGACAGAATGTCCCTTCAGGGCTCACTGTGCTAGGGCCACACTGTTGTTAGCAGAATTGTCCCTCTGAGGGGTCCAGATCTGATCCATGGGACAGGCCAGGAGCCTGGTACTATAACACTCTATTCATTTCAGTCAAGTTCTAACTTCTTCCTGCCATCTCACTTCCATTCCAGGTGATGTGCAGACAGATTCTTTTAAGACCCATTTGCCTCCAAGCAAATTACTCATAAATGTGTTTGTTTTTGCCTCCCAACCCACACCAGCTGCACAAACCTACCCCACTTACCAGACGTAATCAAACTGAATATTAATTCAGGCTCAGCTGGGACATACTAATGGACTTAGAAAGACCACCCCAGTTCAAGATTATATACATAGTTTCCTTATGTATGTTTCACATACCTTTGTGCATGATTTCTTGTTATAGATTTAAACAACTAATCCAGCTGGAATTTGTTTTTCTGTATTATAAGAAGTAAAGAGTCCGAGAAGACTCTGACCCCTCATTGGGTAAAGAAATTATCAGCCAGCTATAACTAGACTATTGATTAGGTTATTTGTAAAATAAGCTGTCTTTGCCACACTGGTTTGAAATAGCACCCATTTTTCACTTACTAAATTTCTTAGTTACATGCAAGCACACACATGCATATACACACACATGCAAGCACACACATGCATATACACACATTCACATCCAACTGTTGGCGTCATCCTCCCCTCCATCTATAAACAGGCGTATGCCTCACTTGTTAAAACAAACCTATCAGAAGTGTCCTGGACCCTTCTATTTTCTGTTCTTCCCATGCTGCCTCAGGTGAGCTTTCCTGGGAGTAGCATTCACTCCATCGCCATCAGCTCGGCCATCCTGACTCCATTAAAACTGAGTTCTTAGCAAGGGCACCAGTGATATCCTAATTGCTAAATTCAGGAAACTCATTTTGTTCCTTTTCTTATTTGACCTCATGGCTAAATTAAACTCTGTTGATGTCATGGTCAGGTTCATGTGTCAGCTTGGTCAAGTGGTGGTACCTGTTTGTCTGGTTGGGCAAGTGCTGGCCTGTCTGCTGCAATGAGGACATTTCATAGAATTAAATCATGATCACGTCGGCTACATCCACAGCTGATTCCATTTGTAATCAGCCAAAGGGGAATGTCTTCTGCAATGAGTGGTGCTTAATCTGATCAATGGAAGTCTTTTAAGGAGTATTCAGAAGAGACAGGTTTTTCCTGTTTAGGCTGGTGAGCCTCTCCTGTGGAGTTTGTCCAGACCCTCCATTGGAATCGTTGGCTTCACAGCCTGCCCTGTGGATTTTGGACTCTGCATTCCTACAGTCACACGAGACACTTCTATAAATTTTATATTTGCGAGGGTTCCCTGTTGATTCTTTTTCTGTAGAGAACCCTAACTAATACAGTTAATCACTTTACTCTTCTTGAAACACCATTCTCCCTGGTGTCTTGCCAGTCTTTCTTATTGTCGCTTCTTGCTTACATTGCCCCTTCTCATGCTCCTTATCTGGCTTCTGTTGCTCTGTTAGGCCCTTAAAAGTCAGTGTTCCCTATAGTTTCAGGCCTGGCTCTATTCACATCTCATTCTGTCTTGTTTCGTCTCTCCCTGTGGCATCAATCTGAAGTTTATTTTATATTCCCAGCCAGCATCATTCCTTCCATATTTCTAATTGTGTACTGGATGGCACCAGCAGGGTGTCCCACCAAGTACATCAAGACCAGAACCTCTCTTTGCCTACATGCCTGCTTATATATATATCTCAGTCAATATATCTCAGCCTTGCCAGTCATCTGGTCTCCTCAGCAAGAAACCTATGCCTCATGCTTGGCTCCCTCCTCCCTCTCCCTTTCCACCTGCATTTAGAGCAGAAGGAAACATGTTTTGTTGTGAGACAAATTTGGGTTCCAGTCCTGGTATTGTGTCCCTTGAATGAGCTCCTTTAGCTGTCAGAGCCCATGTCTCATCATTCCAGTCTCAAGAAGGGGAGATGAAGGCTCTGACAGCTAAAAATCTTGAAGACTCTGACCCCTCACTGTGAAGAACAGCCTCCTAGAATGACTTTCAGATCTTATGGACATCCAGCCCTTGCTGACTTTCCCACTTTTTTCTCTGCCTCTGTCCTATGCTCTCCATGCCTCAGATCAGTCCATTGGAGCTTGCTGTTCCTCTAACATGGCATATTTCCCTTCTCCCTTACCTTTTTTGTATGTTAGACTTTTTGTCTATTCTGGATTCTCCTTCATTCTCCTTCCCCCATGCCTCAGACTGAATGCCTGATGAAATCCTACTGATTATTCAGTCTTACTCACTCACTCACACCCCCTTAACCCTGTTGAGTGATGATTGGCCCTTCAAATCCTTCTCACAATATACTCCATATAAGAATCTTGTAGAGAACTCTGTAGTCACAGTGTGTCCGTTTATTTGTGTCCCATGCCTTCCCTCTCTCCAACTCCGACCCTCACCCCCAGATGGCTAGGAACCTCCTTGAAGGAGCAGCAGCTTTAAGGGCTGCGTGCAGCAAGTTGCTGTATGGTGCGTTGAGGGAATACAAGCTTAGGCACAATAGAAACTTTCAGCACAAGGGTCCAAAAGAGCAGGGGAGGACCATGGCCAGTCTCCTGGGGAAGCCATCTGCTCAGGTCAGGGTGGTGGGGCAGCTCCACATACCCCACTTTGAATTGGAAAGAAGAGACAAAGCTGGGCTGCCTGAGGGTGGGGTATTTATACAACCCCAGGGGAAGGGGGCCTTTCTACAGAGAGTCCCCACCCTGATAAACAGTTGGAGCTTCTTCCTGGTTTCCAGGTTTAAGGTATGGTCAGGCCTTTTCATTAGATCCAACATTTCCCCCAGCTGCAGAATAGAAACATACCAAAGCATTCCACACAATAGAAAAAGAGGTGGGGGTAGGGGGTGGGGAAGACAGGGCTGGGAGATTGCAGCTAGGTGTGTCCCTGATTACTCCAGCAAGTGGGACTAAGGAGTCAGGTCTGCCTGGGTTCAAATCCTGGCCTTACTGCTTATTCACTTGGTGATACTGGGAAATTGCTTAATTTCTTTGAGCCTTAGTTTATTCTTTTTAAAACAGGGGCAGTCCATGTGGTAGACCTGGCTTCGAGTCCTGGCTCATACACCCCACCCCCACCCCCAAAAGAAAGAAAAATACAGGGGCAGTAATAATACCTACATTCAATGGTTATTTTTTTTAACTTTTTTTTTTTTGTATAATATGACATATATGCAAAGCAAAGAAAGAAAAAAGAATAGTTTTCAAAGCACTCTTCAACAAGTAGTTACAAGACAGATCCCAGAGTTTGTCATCATCTCAGATTTTTCTTTCTAGCTGCTCCAGAACTCGGTGGTTATTTTGAAGATTGAAATAACCCATGTAAAATGTTTCATCCAGTTCTTTTTATTTTTTTTTCTTCACACTGTAAAAGTTATATCTTTATATAATCTTCAAGAATCAAGGCTATGGGAACACAACTCAACAGTTTCAGGTACTTCCCTCCACCCACTCTAATCCACTATAAACTAAAAAGGGATATCTACACCATGCATAAGAGTAACCTCCAGGATAACCTCTCGACTCTGTTTGAAATCTTTCAGCCACTGAGACTTTATTTTTCCTCATTTCTCTCTTTCCTCTTTTGGTCGAGAGGGTTTTCTCAATCCCTTCATGCCAAGTCCCCGCTCATTCTAGGATTTCTGTCCCACGTTGCCTGGGAGGTTTACACCCCTGGGAGTCATGTCCCATGTAGAAGGGAAGGTGGTATTAATCCAGTTCTTGACATGTATGAAATGTTCAATAAATGCTTTTTTTTTACTACCGTTGTTATTCTTTTTATTACTATCAGTATTTTTGGAAGTGAGAATGCTTTATTCATCTTTATATTCCCAATTTCTAAGTGTGGGGCTCATAGTGGATTATAAGAAATATTTTTTGAAGGATAAATTTATAACATCCAGTCAACAATTGTTGACTACTTAATATTTTTAAAGTACATGCTAAACACTTTAAACATTATATTATTTAATCTTTGCACTAATCTTTTAGGGTTGGCGCATTATTCTCTTCATTTAGCAAATGAGAAAATCAAGAAAACTGGCTTAGGGACTACATGCTAGATCAAAATCATGCAATTATCTGTAAGTAGCAGAGTCTGCATCTGACTCCTGAGTTGGTGATCTTTATTTTAAGTTATAACAAAGGCTGTAATGTTGAAAATCTCCTTAACAAAAAGATTTCCAAGCTCTAGTCAGTATTCCATTTCTCTCCTAATACTTATTGTTAAATTGAAGTTTCTGTTGAATCAGAGAGTTTCGATGGTTTCTTGGTGACCGTTGACTTGGTATTTGGTCAACCAGTGGACAAACTTTGAGCGTATCAGCCAGGTTCTTGGTTGCCATCCCCAGAACCCACTGTGATTAGGTGAAGCAGAAATGGAAACTTATTTAAGTATATTAGGTGGCTCACAGGCTCTCTAGAAGGCTAAAAGAATGGCAGACTTGAGGCCACATAGCCAGGGACAAACCAAGCCACACTGGGACAACTCCAGGGTTGCCACACCCAGACAACAAGTATGGCTTGCACAGCTGATACTGGACTCTGGACACCTGAACCTCCACTACAGCTGCCCCCAAGCTCGGCTCACCATCCTCAACAGAAAATGGGCTCTTCAAGTCTCTCTGGATCTGTCAGATTAGAGGACACTGGTCATATACACCTGCGCTCCGTCTTCCATGGAGGCCAGGAATGTGGGTGGAAGGGTTCAGTCTTGGGAAGCAGGGCTCACAACATGGGGATCTCCCCAAATAGGAGAAACACTGAGAAGGTGCTGGTGGCAGCCCACTGGGACAGGTGTCCACCAAACAGACTTATTTAATTGGCTGTAAGAAGTCAGCTGGACCTTGTTATATAGGTGTATATCTTTAAGGTGCAGACCCTTTCCGAATCTAGACATTGAAATGACAGCAGATAACATTCATTCTGTGCCAGGTGTTATGCTAAGTTATTTTCCTTGTGTGTTCTAGCTTATCCTTACAGCAGTCCTATGAAGTATGTGCTATCATCCCCAGTATGTATTATTATCCCTGCTTTACAGTTGAGGAAACTGAGGCACAGAGAGGGAGTTCCATGTGCTGCCTCATTCAGCTAGTAAGTGGTGGAGATGGACTGGGCCTCCGTGAGACTCTGTACTTTTTTGCCTCTGGCAAAGAGGTTTATTGGGTTGAAGATCAAACCCTGTTTCTGGGTCACCCTGACATTGGCCCTCCTGAGGTCTGAATTCAGGGTGAAGCCAAAACCAAAGAGAATTCCCTGAGAAATTAAGGTTGACCAGATTTTTAAATATTTTCCGAGATTCTTTTAATGTTTCCTGTGTTTAGCAGGTTTTATACACTGGGATATTCTTTTATCTAGTTAAAATTGAAGAGTTGAAATGCTTGGTGTCTTTGTGTTTCTTCACCCCAATCTGCTGGAAACTGAGTTCTGATGGAAAAACATGATGTGAAGTCAGTTCTCAGAGGCTCCCACTGACACTTAGTAATATGCAGTAGTACTGTGTAGTAGTGACCTCACGTTCAGAGTCTCTCTGAAGTTCTGGAAAACCTTAGTGGAAATAGTTCCTGTTCTCATCCCTTCTTATTTAATCTTTCAATTTTTCCAGACCGAGTCAGCAGCCACTTTGGAGAAACAAATATTTAAAACAAAGCAACTGGCACCTCCCACCTTGCCACAAATACAGGAGCATAAACCCTGGTTGTGAAATTCAGTGCTTATTTGGCCTTAGGTTGAATCGTAAAGGAGCTTTATGGGCTCCATTCAGGATGGAGATAAATGCACAAATGAAAATGCACATGACTTGGGGAACACAGATTAATGATGGCCTGAGGGAAACCCTCTCCCTCTCAGACTAGCAGCTCTTCTGCCTGGTACGCTTAGATGAAATTGGCAGGAGGTAGAGAAGGAGGGGATCTGCTGCTGCATCTGAGATGACAACTGAAACAAGGAAGGAAAGGAAGTGGCAGGAGATGCTGGAGGCATAGGGCCATAATTTCATTATGAATTCCTGCCGATTCTGAGCAGATTGTCCCCAAACTTGCCATTAAAAGTGCAATTTCCTCTATGAAAACTGTCTTCCCAAGGACGACAGGAAAGATGATGAGAACAGGAAGTGGAATATCCAATTATTCATGTTGGTAATAAACATTATTCATTATTTACGAATTCTGCATTCCATCCAATCTTTGTTTACTGATAAAGTTAGCATTGCTTTTTATTTCTTCATTTGTTCATTAATTCAACAAGCATCTATTGATTGTCCACTGTATGCAATTTCCTGTTCTAGGCACTGCGCATGCCAAGAAGGACCCAGTCCCTGCCCGCTGGTGCCTGCGCTCCATCAAGGGAGTCAGACATAAGCTGTCTAATTACACATTGAAGTTTTTAATTATCAGGGTCATGTGTGTTATCAAGAATCAAAGGGTTTGATGACAGCAGATAGCAGGAGAGGCTTCTGGTGTCCAGAGAGGGTCAGGGAAGGTTAACCTGGAGAAGTGATATTTGAGTTGAAGTAAGGATGAATAGAAGAAAACTACGTAAAAAGATGAAGGAGAAAGGTAGAGGGAAGAAAAACATTCAGATGCAAGGGATGAGTGTGACAAGACATAGAAGCAGCTACTAAGCATGGGTTTTTCATTCTCTTTTCTCATCAACTTTACATCACCTATATCAGAGTTTTTCCAGGTGTGATCGGTGAACTACTGTATCAAAATCACTTGGAAGCATATTAAAAATTAAGATTCCTGGCTCCCACACCAGTCCACTAAATCAGAATCTCTAGGTATAGAGCCTAGTAACCTAAACTTTAAAATTTGCACACACACACACAAACAGGTGATTCTTATATACATCCAGTTTTGTTTAAGAGGCACTTCCATCTATTAGAGAGAGCTGTGTAATCCCATGAAGGTGTCTGCTTATTTTACATCACTTTTTTCCAGTGGCCACCTACTATGATATACAATGAAGTATCAGTAGTCTGCTTTCATAGATGAAGAAACTGAGGCCTGGGAAAGTTCACCTATACCCACTCATTGATTCCCAGGCTTGTGCCCTTCTCATTACACTGGGGCAGTCCCACTTTAAAAATGTGATGTGAAATAGCTAGGAATGATTACAAAATTGAAGACATACTTATATTTCCCTCACAATTATGGTTCTTGGTGTAATATCACATTAGTATTTTAGCAGGTCTGAAGTCTGACAAACCTGAATTCAAGTCCCAGTTCTGCTATTTACTAGCTATGTGACCTTAAACAGGTTATCACCTCAGTTGTTAAATAAGGATAAAAAATAATGCCTATATCAATGAGTTCTTGCAAGGATTAAGTGAAGTACCACCTGCAAAACTCCAAGCACAGAGCTTTTTGGGACTTAGTAAGTACTAAAAATATGGCAACTATTACACCAATAATATTTAGGACACATTCGATATGCAATAAGTGTTACCAACTAACTGAAACCCAGATGAACCACAGGAGATGTTATACATGGAAGGCTCAAGTGAATGCAAGAGTCATTCAGGCAAAAACATTTGTGATAATACAGTAGCAATGAGCACACCTACCACCCGGATTTTGGTTTCTAAATACCACTTCTCACTAGAAGAAACCAAACCTTCTTGGAGAAATGCTGATTTAAGGAGAAGGGAAAGTACAAGAGGAGTCTGGAGCATCTTATTGCAGCACAAAGTAGGGAAGTGCTGAAAGACTGAGAGTGACTTGGAAATAAAAACAAAACACAATACAAATAGAAAACCAAAAACATGAGCTGGCTCAAAGTGGCTCCCACTAGCCAAATGACAGTTTGAGCATCAGAAAGAATGACAATAGTGTTGATTATACTGTCAACAAGGAATACTTGTATTAATATTACTTACTGTAAGATTATACAAAGAAAAAAATGTGTCTTATGTAGAAATCTGGTAAATACCAGCTAACCAAATTTAGCATTACCAATTGTGAAGCAAATTGAAATTATTTATCTTCTGATATGATGCAACAGGAAGTATACAACCTCACCCATGTAGTATTTTTGCCAAGATTATTTAACATGAATCAAACAGTAGGAAACAATCAGACAAATCTAAAAGGACATTCTCTGCAACAATCTTCAAAAATTTCGCTATCATGAAAGATGGAAAGAAAAAAGAAAAAAAATGACAGGAATGTTCTTGAATCTAGATTCATGTTCTACAATTAATGCTGTAGAGTCTAAATTTAAAAAAAGCTAGATTTGATTCCTGGAGACTGCCCATACCAAACAAACAAACAAAAAACCTAGAGATATGACAATGGAATGTAGTCTTAATTGTGTCATGGTTAAAGTTAAAAAGCTATGAAAAACAACCTAAGTGTCTATCAACTGATGAATAAATAAACTAAATGTGCTTTATCCACACAATGGAATATTATTCAGCTACAATATGGAATGAAGTACTGATACATGCTCAAACATGAATGAACCTTGAAGATAGTACTGTTAAAGAAAACAGACACAAAAGGCACATATTGTTTGATTTTAATTGATATGAAATGTGCAGACTAGACAAATCCGTAGAGTCATAAAGTAGTGGTTGCCAGAGACTGGAGGGAGGGGAAAATGGGACCTGACTGCTAATGAGCACTGAGTTTCTGGGGTGATTAAAATGTTCTGGAATCAGATAGTGGTGATAGTTGCACAACCTTATGAATATACTAAAAATCCAAATTGGGTAAATTCTATGGTATGTGAATTATATCTTAATTTAAAAAGCTATAAAGGAAATTATCAGAACTATTAGGAAAATTTGAATATGAACTGTATATAAGGCAATATTTTATCAATGTTGAATTTTGATGGTATTATGGTTATATAGGAATATGTTCTAGTTCTTAAGAAATATTAAGGGATGTGTTTAAGAATGAAATCTTCAGTGATGAAGTGTCATGATATCTGTATTTTACTTTCAAATGGCTTAGAAAAGAATGAGTGGGGTAAAGTAAATATGGCAGTATTTTAACAATGTGTTATCTAGGTTAAAGGATATAAAGGGGTTCATTATTATTCTTTTAACTTTTTGTAGCTTGAATGTTTTCAAAATAAAAACATGGCGGGTGGGGTGGAAACCATGTATTACCTTTGACAAGTCAGACAGGGGAGGATGAATCCCTGTGGGTTGTGACAAGGAAGTTAGGGAAATTGAGGCTCAGCCCTAGCTCCTTTTGGAGTGAAGTATTAATGGAGAGTGAATTGTATGCTTCCCTTTGAAACTTCCCTCGGTCCTACCATCATTAGAGACTGATGGTCAGGCTATTTGTCTTCCGGGAAAGTCCTTCTGTCCTTGTACTTCACGGCTAGAGTGTGTGCCCTGAGTTGTGGTCTCTGACTTGATAGTGGAGATTGGGGGACTCGCCAAGGCTTCCCGAGAGCTAATGTTAACTTTATTAGTGAAATCAAAAGGGCAATGAGATGGGATTTGTTGGGGGGGTGGTGGTGAAGGCCTAAGAAGGAAGAAGGAGGTGGGCATGGGCTCCTTTCACAGGAAAGGCAAGTGATCAAGGCCAGAAACTAAAAGTCAGATAGGAGGGCTGGTTGTTAAGTTTGGTTTATAAACAGGAAGTGGGGCGAGTCAATGCCCTAAACCCATTTGTAGTCCCTGAATAATAAAATTGATCCATGCAAACTTCCTTATTTAGGCCCCAGCTGCTCCTGCTGGTGGTTAGAAAAGAGATAATTTGGTGTCCCTGATTGTCCCACCTATTCATTTTATCCCTCTTAGCCAAGGAGTCATTGTCATCTCCTCAGCCTCTTTTTTGTCTTTGTTCCATTATTTTCCCCTCCAGGTTGCCTGAACTTATTCATGCTTACCTTTGGGCAGAGATTCGGGGTTTCAGTTTGAAGTAGGGTTTAGGGGATGTGGAAATGGCCGAGCTGCAGCAGCAGTGACACAAGGAAGGTTTTGTGAGGTTAAGTGGGGAGAACGGGGAAGACTGAATTTTTGGTTCACCCCTGACCACTGGTGCCTTCTGTTTTTAAAACAGACGAGCTTCATTCTTCCCAGAGCAGGGGCCAGAGATGGGAACTCAAAATGCAAAGTCCCAGTGGGGAATATTAAGCTGCAAGAGCTCAACGCCTGAAAAATATTGACTGTTTCTTTTTTTAAGCTAATATTCCAAATTTCTTATGAAAGTCAACTTCGACATCCAGGACACAGGAAACAAGGCAAGAGGCCGCAGCCAGCTACCTCAGAGGACTTGGGACACTTTCTTAATAACATCCAGATGGTTCTACAAAAATTGTTAACATCTTGAAAAAAAAATCAGCTGCAGAAGAAAGGAAAAATGAGATTCAAGTGGTTTGGGAAGGACAGCCTCGTGGAGAGCATTGGGGGACCAAGAGTGGGCCTGAAATATAAGCCTCTGTGGCTGGATTACTGCTTCCTACAGCAAGGCTGGAGGGGAGCGAGGGCAGAAAAACCCCATGGCTTCTCTTAGAGCTTTTGGGTTAGCAAGGGGCCCTCAACAGAACTGGCCTTCTGGGCATGTTAATCCATTCACAAACCTGGGTTTACAATAACTTTTTATATTAATATTATTTTTTCTCTTTTTTTAGAGAGGACTTACTACCTCTCAGTCTACTATGTCTATTAGGGTCTGTAGGTTTGGGGCTCAGGCCCACAGGTCTTAAGTGCTTATGGCAATATTGAACCCTAAAAAAACATTACATATATAGTACAGGTATAATTATATACATAATATAGATACTTATATAGAGAAGATAGCAAAATTAATTTTCCCCACGTCATGAAACCCATAAAATTGAAATGAGTTGAATGTCTAGTGAAATGCTTACAATAGCTAATAGCATATTAATCAAATCAGTACCTATGTTGAGTGTTCCTTAGAAATTTTATTTCATTTGAAAACGATTTGCACGTTAGATTTTCTGACCTCCCAATAACTGTTTAGGTGTCAGTTCTGGGAACCAAATAATTTTAAAAAGTGAACCTTTAAAAACACTTCTATGATTTTTACAGCAAAAAATAGATATAGTTTCAACATGGGATGAGAATGCTTTCTGTGTTTACATCACGTAGGGAAGAGAGTGGAATCCTCAAATGAAGAGGCCCAAGTCCTGTGATGGCATTAAAACAATCCTGGTTTTCTGAAGAGCTGTGTGGCTCTTCTTTTCTACTCCTCCCCTACCCCCCAAGAAAGAGGAAATTACTTGTTTGTGGAATGGGAGTGTAACTATTTGTAGGCGAATTGCTTACTTGGAACCCACCCCCCACCCCCCCACCCCCCCCACCCCCCCGCCCAAAAAAAACTGGGGAGAAGGAAGTAGGCTGCTTACTTTTGTCTTACCTGCTTCACTTCAAAGGCCTTCAGAAGCATCTGCTCCCTCCCACTCTGTCTGAGGTTACCCCACCATCATTGGATTCTGCTCCTTGTCTGACTGACTATAGGGCATTAGAACTGGAGAGGGTGGTGAGTCTTGTCTTCCTTTGCAGTTCCTGCATCCTAAATCAGAAAGCATGCAGGAGTGGGGAGTGATTCACTAGAAGAGTCATATCCGGGAACTTTCTGGCTGAAATGCCTAGAGTATTTAACATGAAAACTTTGTGTATAATCACATACAAAAAAATATCTAATGCAGAAACCAGAATTTTCTGCAACATTACCAAAGAAAGATGAGCAAAGAGAGCCTGCCAGAACTGGTTATAGAATGTTAACCAGGTAAGTTCATTAGATAGAGCCATTGCTTTCCTTTGGGAAAACACAGACATTTAAGCTTTGGCTTCTTGGGATTTGGCTGGAGGACTCTTCAGTAGAATGCAATGCCTTCTTCCTTCCTCCACAAACTGAGATCAGGGCTCTTGCTATTCCAGAGAAACACAGAGTCCTGCCAAGTTTATGGGAAATTGGAAGGACAATGTGGATTCCCACCACTAGGGATAACAGAAGCTGAATGCTCAGGGAATAAGCCACATTTCCCTCTTGATTCCCAAGTGGGTCTATTTTTATTTTAAGGAGCTCTGTATTTTCACTCACTTTTGTGAATGGAGGAATCCATATGGAGTTTTCACCAGCTCTTCTTAAACAATGCTGAGATTCAGGGGTGGGTGGGAAACATTGCAGACATTCCCTTTTGAAGCTCTGTGAGAAATCATCCACTATTTTTTATTTTAAAGTATAACATATATACAAAGCAATGAAATAAAAAAACAATAGTTTTCAAAGCACTCTTCAACAAGTAGTTGCAGGACAGATCCCAGAGTTTGTCATGGGCTATGATACAATCTTCTCATATTTTTCCTTCTGGCTGCTCCAGAATAGGAGGCTAGAGGGCTTAAATATTTTTTTATCATCACGATCGACTTTTTTTTTCCAGTGAAAAATAACATATATGCAAAAAAAAAAAAAAGCTATACATTTCAAAGCACAGCACTGCAATTAGTTGTAGAACACATTTCAGAGTTTGACATGGGTTGCAATTCCACAATTTTAGGTTTTGACTTCTAGATGTTCTAAATTACTGGAGACTAAAAGAGATATCAATTTAATGATTCAGCATTCATATTCATTTGTTAAATCCTATCTTCTCTGTATAGCTCCATCATCACCTTTGATCTTTCCATCCCTCTCTTTAGGGGTGTTTGGGCTGTGGCAATTCTGAACTTTCCATATTGGAAGGGTCTGTCACTAATATGGGGTAGGAAGATGGAACTATCTGATTTTCTGGAGAGGCTGGGCTAGGTTTCAGGACTTATCTGGACCAGGGACCCATCTGGAGATTGTAGGTTTCTGGAAAGTTATTGTAGTGCATGGAACCCTTGTGGAATCTTATATATTGCCCTAGTTGTTGTTTAGGATTGACTAGAATGGTCCTGGGTGGGGGTTGGCAGGTTATGATAGGTAGCAAGGCCTAGCTGAAGCTTGCGTAAGTACAACCTCCAGAGGAGGATCTAGACTCTATTTGAACTCTCAGCCACTATACTTTATTAATTACATTTCTTTTCCCCCTTTTGGTCAGGATAGAATTGTTGGCCCCACAGTGCCAGGTCTGGATTCATCCCTGGGAGTCATCTCCCACATCGCCAGAGAGACTTTTGCCCCTGGATGTCATGTCCCATGTAGGGGGGAGGGCAATGATTTCACTTGCAGAGTTTGGCTTAGAGAGAGTGAGGCACATCTGAGCAATAGTAGAGGTCCTCCAGAAGTAACTCTTAGGCATGTCTATAAGCAGTCTAAGCTTCTCTGCTACCTGCATAAGCCTTGCAGGCATAAGCCTCATGATTGAGAGCATGGCCTATTGATTTGTATATCCCTAAAGTATTTTTTTTATCAAACCAAAACAACATATAAATATGAACATTCTTAACATGCGAACGTTCTGCATAGTGTACAATCAGTGGCTGACAGTATCATCACATAGTTGTATATTCATCACCATGATCATGTTTTAGAACATTTGCATCACTCCAGAAAAAGAAATTTAAAAAAAAAAGAAAAAAATCATACATACCAAACCTCTTACCCCTCCCTCTCATTGACCCCTACTATTTCCATCTACTCAATATATTTTAACCTTTGTTCCCCCTATTTTTTTGTTTGTTTGTTTGGGTGTCCCTAAAGTTTGACAGACTATCAGAGGATTCCCTGATGTTAAGGTTTAATAGTTTCATATTCTTTCTCCCATCCCTCAGGGGACTTTACCAATACTTTTTGACTATCTGCTTAATATACTCTAGGATATATCCAGGCATTGCAATAATCTATACAGGATTAAAGGACCTCTTTCTTATTCTGGGCTCCCTGTGTTTCAATTGTTGAAATGAGCTATACAGATAGATTGAATTAGATTATTATGCACTGGCAGAAAATTTCAGTTCCAGACCAAATAAACCTTTCTTCCATTGGTGTCAGAGAGTATGTGTGGTTCTAAAATATAGACACCGTCTTTGTTACCCCTATGCCCTGAATTACTTTAATCCTAACCTGTTTGGCTTCATTCTTATCTCTAAATATCAGGTATATATATAAAACAGCCTCTGGAAATCCAAAAATAATAATCACCACTCTGGACTTAATGTGTCTGCTCTAAAAGCTTACAATCTAGGCCCCTGTTTTCTTATAAGCATTTTCTAAAGGTGACCATACCATTGTTGTTCTTTTGTTTCTGGCTTATTTTGTCTCACCAAATGTCCCACGTGTTCATTCACATAGTTGCATGCCTCATTCATAAATATACACCATCGTTAGCCAATCTACTTCTCCATTAGTGTATCCTTCAGCCACCCACATTCATTGGGCATCATGAATAGGGCCCAAAGTCCACAGCCCATCAACATTCTTAATTTTAGATAATTTCATTGTTCCCAAAAGACAGAAAACCAATAAACACACCCTCGCCAAATAGGAAATCTAAACCGCCTCTTAACTCTTGTCCCTCCCCCATTATTTACCTCTGCTGTTGCTGTGGTAGTGCTGATGGTTTCCTTTTGAACATAGCTCATAGCATACAATAGCAGTTCTCCCCCTGTAGCATGGACTTAAACATTCTTTGTACAAGAATCATATCTTTGAAGTAATTCTTGCGAGAACTAATTCGTATTTCTAGTGTTAATCAGTGGGACACAGTAGGTCTATACAACCCCTTTCAATTTTGTTCATCTTTGATAGGGCAATATTACTTATAGATCCACTAGAGAATCACCTTCGCTCCTTTCTATTCCCTTACATTGGAGCTCAACCTCATTAACTAACAGTTCACCCATCTCTAGCTTCTCTGTATCTCTAAGTCCCCTATATTCTGTATTTTATAAAAGCCTCTGATTATACCTTTATGCTGGTCATAAAAGTGGAATCATACAGTATCTCTCCTTTTGTATCTGGCTAATTTCACTCAGCATTATGTCCTCAAGGCTCATCCATCATGTCATGTGCTTCAGAACGTCGTTTTGTCTTACTGCTGCATAATATCCCATCATCTGTATATAACACATTTTGTTGATCCACGTGTCTGTTGAGGGGCATTTGGTTTGTTTCTATCTTTTCGCAATTGTGAATAATGCTGCTATGAACATTGATGTGCAAATGTCTGTTTTTGTCATTGCTTTCAGCCCTTCTGGGTAGATACCAAGTAGTGCTATTGCTGGGTCTAGGGCAACTTAATATTTAGTTTCCTAAAGTACCGCCAAACAGTTTCCATAGTGGCTGCACATTGTACATTCCCACCAGCAGTGCATAATTATCCCAGTTTCTCCACATCCTCTCCAACGTTTATAGTTTCCTATTTGTCTAATAGCAGTCATTCTTATAGGTGTGAGGTGGTATCTCATTGTAGTCTTGATCTGCATTTACCTTATAGTCAATGAAAATGAGCGTCTCTTTGTGTGCTTTTGAGCCATCTATATTTGCTCTTCAGAAAAATCCCTATTCATAACTTCAGCCCATTTTATAATTGGGTTTTTGTTCTTTTGTTGCTGAGTTGTGTGATTTCTTTGTATGTACAGGAAATCAAACCTTTGTCCAATATGTGATTTTCAAATATTTTCTTCCATTGAGTCGACTCGCTCTTCACCTTTTTTGCCAAAGTCTTGTGAGGTGCAGAAGCATTTGATTTTGAGGAGCTCCAATTTATCTGTTTTTTCTTTTGTTGCTTGTGCTTTGGGTGTAAAGTTTAGGAAATTACCTCCTGTTACTAGGTCTTGAAAATGTTTCTCTACATTTTCTTCTCTAGGTTTTATGGTGCTAGTTCTTACATTTAGGTGTTTGATCCACCTTGAGTTAATTTTTGTGTAGGATGTAAGATAGGGATCCTCTTGGCTATTGATACCCAGTTCTTCCATGCCCAATTATTGAAAAGACTATTTTGTCCCGGTTCAGAGGATTTGGGGGCCTTGTCAAAAATCAGTTGACCATAGATTTGGTGATCTATTTCTGCATTCTCGATGTGATTCCATCTTTGGTCAATACTTCTGTCTTTGTGCCAGTATCATGCTGTTTTGACCACTGTGGCTTTATAATAGGTTTTAAAGTCAGGGACTGTTAATCCTCCCACTTTGTTCTTCTTTTTTTAGGATGCTTTTAGCTATTCAGGGTGCCTTTCCCTTCCAGATGAATTTGTTAATTAACTTTTCCAAATCTTCAAAGTAGGTTTTTAGAATTTTGTTTGGTACTATGTTGAATCTGTAGATCAATTTGGGTAGAATTGACATCCTAACTATATTCAGCCTTCCTATTCATGAGTAGGGAATGTCTTTCTACCTATTTAGATCTCCTTTGATTTCTTTTAACAATGTTATGTAGTTTTCTACATTCACTATTTTTTTAACATAAAATTTCCAATTTTACCCACTTTTACATATATAATTCAGAGGTGTTCATTACATTTACAATGTAGTATTACCACCAACATCATCCACCAAAACTTTTCCATCACCCTGAGCAGAAGCTGTATCATTAGCATTAACTCCCCCTCCCCACCCCCATCCCTGCCTCTGGTGACCTGTATTCTAATTTCTGACTCATGCAACTTATTTTTAATGGGTACTTCCTGGGCACAGGTCACAGTACCATATAAACTGCTAAATCCATCTACAAGAGCTAATTGTCCTTGGCGTGCTGTAGCTTATCAGTTAAAAGAAGCTAAAAAGTAGCTTCTCTAAAATGAGTAGTTTGTATTAATTTCATATATATTAAATATCAGTATATATTTTAAGTACAGGGTTTTGAGGGAGGGTTGGGGAAAGAGACTCAAAAGTAAGACCCCATGCATGAAACAGGTTTTTTTTTTTTTTTATTATTGGTAATTTTCAGTAAGCATTCTTGGTAATACACACTGTTAAGAACTATTTGAAATTATGTTGTTAATTTATTTATTTGCTTATTTGCACTGTTTTTCCCAGGTTCTTCAAATTTGACCTCTACTCCCATGTTTCCTGTGCAGCATAAACTTCACAAAAACAGGAAGCTTGCCTGTTTTGGTTCTGTGGCCCCAGAACTAGAAAAGTACTTGAGACATAATAGGTACTCAAGTACTTTTCCTCCTTATTCATTCCACAAAAAATTTCCTTTCCATTCCTTTTTCATCAGATTAGTTAGGAAAAAAGACATTTTCATATTTGTTTAGGTAACTATTTTTTGTTGTTGTTGTTGTTTGTTTGTTTTTTGTCTTATGCTGCATATTAACTGGGCAATGTGTACCATTATCCATTTTTAAACTATCTGTCTGCTTTATACCAGGCACTATTCTAGGAGTAAAAACCGTATCCATGGAACTTGGATTCCAGTGGGGAAAGAAAAAGAATAAAAAGTAAATATACTTGTCCGGTGGGGATAAATATTATGAGGAAACTAAAGTAGGATGAAGGGATGGCTGGGGAAATCTTCTGATAAGGGGACATTTGGGGGAGACTTGACAAAAATGGAAGAGCTAGCCTAGCAGATAGCTGGAGGAAGAGCAAGTAGTTCAGACACTATTAAATACAAAGGTCTGAAGTGTGTGCTTCATTCATTTATGGAATAGCAAGGGGAGGAGTGTGGGAGATGAGGTTGGAGAGGTGGGCAGATCATGGAGAGCCTTGGAGGAGGTCTGATGTGGATTTTGATTTTTACTCCAAGTAAAATAGGAGAGCCTCTAGAGGGTTCAAAACCAAGGACTGGTGGGAATGGCAAGCGGTGAGCAGGGAAATGAGGTAAGAGGCTTTGAAGTAATCCAGGTGAGAGGGGCAGTGGTTTAGACCAGTGGAAGTGATGAGAAACGGTCAGATTCTGGATATGGTTTGAAGGCAGGAGCAATAGGGCTTGCTAATGGATTGGAACTGGGTTGTGAAAAAGAGAGAGCCAGGGACACACCTGAGTTTTCAGAATGAGCAGTTTATAGAGTAGCACGGCCACTTAGTGAGATGGGGAAGACTGGGAAAAGCAGGTATGAAGAGAACTCAAGAGTTGATGATTTGGGGCCCATGTCATGAGTTTGAGAAGCTTTGTAGAACCTCTACGGGAGAAGCCAAGTAGGCAGTTGCACACATGGCTCTGGCCTTCACTGGCCTGATGACCACTTAGCCCTGACCTGCCAAGGGGCCCAAGTAGATGGGGCGAAACATGGGGTCAGTGTTAAGCTACACAGATGTTGGAACCAAAGAAAATCTATCAAGGAGCCTTTGAGATTCCATCTCTCTGAGTAACCTGCAGTGGCCTTGTTTAGTCTGTTGCTTTCATATTAATGTTCTTTTCCTTTATCTCTATATCCTTATGCTATTTATGAATCAAAGAACAATAAAGTTACTTGTTGTCAACAAGCCATAATGCCACATCAAGGACCTTAACTTTAGGGGTTAAAATTGGGCTTTTTAGTGGTAATTGTTGGGCCCACAGGCTAGAAGACATAAAAGAACTCATTCTTATTCCTCATGAATAATTCTTATTCCTGGTGAATAAGGTGGGAGTGGGGGTTATGGGTGGGGAGCAGCGGTGCTTCAGGTTCCTATATTCAGGGGTATAATGAGCTACCAGTCTTTGGTCAAACCAAAGATTGCTGGTAAAAGAATGCCTGGAGAGCCAGCCATTTGTATGCTTCAAAACAGGATTCAGTCCTTTGTAACTCTGGGAATCTGTGGAGCCCCAATTCCTTTATAAATGTTAACTATACTGTCCTTAGTCCCTAGAGATCCAGTTTAACCAGCTATTGAATTCCTTTTTCCTTGAACCTAGGGCCTTTCCCATACCATAAATAGCATTCTATTCCTGTGCATATTGTCTCATTCACAGGAAATAGTGTCTGAATTACATCACAGTCAAGTTCTACTGAATTCTTTTGACGTTTATTATGAAACCATTGTGGGAATGACATAGTTCCTGTTCCCAATAGCTAGTATATCCCATCCATTATGTTCAGGATTGTAGAGCAGGTAGCAGAGATGGGAGAAACACAGGTGAGTGAAATTCCAGGATGTCCTGCCGTCCTTTACATGTTAATGTCATAGCCCAACTTGTCTCTTAATGTTTCCCTAAGCTCAGATATAGATATGGTAAAACATGATACTTTTCCTTAGCTATGTCATTTGTTGAGATGACAAACAAATTTATCTTTGAAGAGTATGTTATGGGTAAAAATAAGTCATATCTGTGTTGCAGAAACCACTAATCTTTTCCCAGGCTCTGCTCTTACCTTCTTCTACAGTATGACATAGAACCCCCCATGCTAAGCTGGGTGTACGGCTAGTTGGCACGAGGACCATGTTTCACAGCTTCCATTGCAGCTAGGTCGTCGCTGCTCCTAGAAACCCACCCTAGAGACATTCTGTCCCTACTTCTTCATCCCTCCCTCCATCCTGCTGCCTGAGCTGCAGATGCTGTCATCTTGGCCCCTGAGGCTGAGGCCGTGAATGATGGCGCAGAAAAAGAGCAGGAGCAGCACCCCATGCCCTGATAGCCTGCAAGTCCTTTCACATGAGAGAGATCAACTTTTATCTTAAGCCACATTTTCCTCTAATTAGCCTGCTCGGCGCTGTGCTCCACAGCATCCTTCCCAGCTGCTGAGAACAGTGTGCCAAGTTGTAGACTCTTTAGTCCAAGAGAGTTTACAAAATGTGGTCAGGATCATTCTTCATGAAAGCCTAATGTAATGAGCACCACTTATAAACTGAATATTAAAAAGCGAAGCCCATGGTTAAATATCTGTGATTTGAGTTCTGATATCCCCTCCATCACTGGGAACTTGGCCCAGCACACACCATTGTCTTCACTTTTTGTGTTTCTATCACTTGAACTCTAGATGTAGATGAATAAAGCCAGCAACGTTTCCAGAGGCTGATGAGAGGAGTATCTACCCCTTATTGAGACTGGCTTTACTATTAGAGAAATAACACACATAAAAATTCAAACAGTATAAAACTATGTATGCTAAAAAGTGTCCCATGTCCCTGGGTCCACTACCTAAGAGTTACTATATCAGAGGTTTTTGGGATATCGTTCCAAAAATTTTCCAGGTACATGAAGTCCTTCCAAAAATATATATAATAAATAAGAGCATGCTGTATACACTGTTATACTGTTATATACTTTGCTTTTTAAATTTAATAATAATTCTAAACACCTTCCCAAAGCAGCATATGCATACTGACATCAACCTTGCTGTATAATATTCTTTGTACAGTAGACAACTGTAATTTATTTAACCAATACCCATTAATGGACATTTGCTTACAGAGTTTTGATGTCACAGACATTGTGCCAACAGATTTCCTTGCACTTATCTTTGTGCATTTGTAACAATATATCTGTAGTAGTGATTCATAGAACCGGAATTGCTAGGTGAAATGGTATGTTAAGTGTATAAGTAGTACCATCTACGTTTATGCCACCACGCTCAGTGTAAAAGCTGCTTTTTAAAATCAACTTCCCTTCAGGAGCTACAATTTGACATTAGGTTCATTTCTAATTCACTTGCTACTTTTGTAATTTGAGTTTCTGTTCAGAGACAGCATGGCATCTGACTTTGCAAAAAACGAATGAGAAGCAGATGACTGATCAGCTTCAGTATAATCCTGTGTATTGTTTAGAGTACATTATGGGCAAAATATTTCATCATTTTGCTGAAGACATGCCAGAGATCAATCCTACTTAGAGTATGGGCTCTCAGGAAACGAAGGAACTAGGTGAAGAGCTGCGGAGGAAGGAGCAGGGAAGCAACTTCCAGACCCCAGGCTCTAGAGAAATCATTCCTCCACAAAGACAAAAAGGATTTTGAATATCATTGGAAACAGAAAACTTTAGGGCTCTTTCAGCATCCTGTGCTCCGGAACCACTTGTCTGCACACTTAGCACTTCCTCTTTTCTTAGAATCTATTAAAAGCAGACTCAGGGAATGCACCAGTAGTGGTGGTGGAGAATTAAATGATCCACGATGCCCAGTGAGCAACTTTGGATGCATGCTTAGAACAAACTGAGAATGTCTACTCGGAAACTCTACCCTCTTTGCATCTGCTTTACTTATATTTTCATGTGTGGTAGACTTCTGCCTGCTGCCTAGCTAGTTGGGATTTGTTTCTATCAGAGGAAGGCTAGGGGAGTTAGAGCATTTCTTCTACCTTGGCAAAAGGGCTACACCAGATACCAAGTCCCAGTGTCATTTCTGGGGACAGGCCCTGTCGAGCATTCTTAGAGAGGCTCTCTTGGAAGTAGGTAGCACCCTCTCCTGGGCTAAATCCAAATGTTTTTCATTTGTCCTGAAGTCACCTAGGATAATAACCAGCATTTCTCTTTCTCTGGCAAGCTCTGCCCCATCACTGCCCCCTCCTGGCCCCTTCTACTTCCTATTTGAATGCAGCCCTGAACCATGTGCAAACCCAAAGAAGTAACATTGGAGATTCTAAGTAAGATTTGTCAGGGAGCAAGGGTTTATTTCAGCACTTGGTACGTGTAGGACACTGGAGCAGAGGTATGGGTACAAAAGAAATGAAGCTGGAATATGAAGAATGCATAACTAAATACACATGAGGTACAATTTTAAATAATTACAAAGCAGTACAGTGCCAAGTAAGCTATGTGTACGGCAGCAATCGAAGAGGGGTGAAGTGGTGTTTGCTACTAAGCAGTCCCTCCGTGAAGTGGCAGACATGCGGAAAGGAGGGGCCTAAAGGATGGGGACAGATCCTCAGTGCTGAGGAGTCTCCAGAAGGAGATGGACTGGAAGGTTCTTTTATTGAACCAGTTAATGTAAAACTGCAAGTCTTATGCCTTTATGGCCCCTTCCATAACCTTTCATATACTTCTTTTTTATTCCCCAATCATTTGTTTCTTACAGATATTTGCAAAAAACTAAGGGATTTTGATGGTATCTTCTCACCCTTATGTAGCTCCCCTGTTTCCATTTCACCCAAACATTCACTCTACTGGACTTGTAAACACTATTATTTAGTCCATCTATACACTGACAACCATGGACATGGCTCATTTTCTCTCACAGGGCAAGGATGGTGGCTGTTTTGCTTGTTTGATTTTCAGTACAACAACAGTAATAAATAATGGTAAGAGCTATTACTTAGTGAGACATTACCTGAAGCAGGTACATGATAATTTTACATTGTTTTACTTGCTGCTTGTAGTTACCTATTATTGTTCCTATGTTTACAGATGAGGAAATTAAGGTTCAGAGATGTCAAATCCATGTCCAAGTTACCAGGATGAGATCTGGACCTGGAAGCTGCGCTCTGAAGACCTTATTCTTTTCCAGTGTGTGTTTTGTGCCCCTTAGCATTAGCAAGTCATTAATAAATGTGATTAAGGAAATAATGGTGTTACCAGATAGAGTTCATTGCAAAATGACTAATGTGACTTTGGAATCACAAAATCATAGTAAGGCAAAGTAAAACATTTTTGATATCTTGGGAGTGTTTGGTTACTAGAAAAGGCTTTGCGAGCAAACTTGGCTGACTCCAGGGAAGCAGGACTTCCAGGCTCATAGCTGAGACTTAAGGAATCCTTACTATGTTCGAGGCAGTATGCTCAAAGCCCAGCGTGTCATTGCATCCAGTCCTCAGGACTATCTCACCTTCAGAGGAGGCTCAGAAAGGTGGAGCAACTTGCCCAAAGTCACACAGCTACGAGTTGGTGGAGGCAGGACAGTCGGCCACTACCCTGTACTCCTCTCAGGCACCACTGGGGAGCCTCTAAGAGCAGCAAGCTAGTATTTCTCTCCCAGCCCATCTGGAAAAGGTCAGGTCCAGGAATGAGTGTCCCATTCCATCTCTGAAGGGGGGGACAAGAGAAGGGTCAGAATTGCCAGGACCCTGTTGAATATGTACACAGGGAAACGTTCCTGGTCCTAAGTGTTTCTGCTCCAGAGCAACCCAGAATGGGCCTAAAAGAACCACGTCAAGACCCAAGAGAAAACAGCAAGTGTATTGGAATCTAAGTCTGTAAAATGTGCCATCTGGTCTACTGGAGCAGGGGTAGATCTTATAATTTTTTAGATCCTAACTGTGCTGCTCCACCATTGGACTTAATAGATACCAATGAACGAATGAGGGAAGGAGTGATGGACAAAGGAGAAGGCTGTGTTTGGGTAGTGGCCTACTCAGGAACCTCTTTTCTCCAGATGCAAATATAAATAATGGTTCTAGTCAGTCTTAAGAAAAATCTCCATAAAATACAATTTCAACTGGATTTTGAATGTGGGATGCTGGAGACAGAATGCTTGGGCTCATATTCTAGCTCTGCCACGCCAGGTACTTGTCTGCCACAAGTCATCCAACTCAGTTTCCCCCAAGCGCTATTATGAGTCAGTGCCGTGAGGTGCCCAACCGGGGCAGGCCTTTGTAAATCACAGCTCTGGTAACTGCAGTACCGAAAACACCAGGGAGTGGTGCTCCTCAGCATAGGAGAGCAAATTTCTCAGTCCCAAGTTGAACCCAAATGTGGAGGAACAAACATCTGGCCCCAAATACAATTTCCTTTTGCAGCTCCTTGCAGCCCTGAGGAAATCAATGGGAAAGGGCCCGGGAGTGCAGCAGGCCTGTAATTTCCAGAGCCCTTCTCTAGACTGACACGTAATTGTCAGATTGTTTTATTAGAGCAGCTTCCTGCCCCCTTTCCGTTTCCAAATGTGCTCGTTCCCGGGGAAGCCTGGCTTCTCCTTCTCGCCCTTAATCACTCCTTTCCTGCCTGGCAGGGGCGATTTCCTAAATCACTGGGAATTGGTTTCCAGTGCAAGCGTGGAGGGTGGGCTCTGAGTGAGAAAGGGGAGCATTTGTTCCAAGTGGCTTGTGACCCCGAGGTCAGTGATGCTTCATTCTGTTTGATGTCTTTCCCAGGGGGCCTTTCCTCCAGGGCTGATTTTTCTTTAAGGTCAGAAAGAGATGAGGGAATCAAGGATTGCAGCCTTCCCTGGCCAGTGCAGGCTGGGGTTGACGAGGGGAGGCAGGCTGGAGGTGGTGGTCGTAGGTGTGGGAGAAGGCCAGTCTCAGCAACCCAGCCCTTTAGCTGTCCCCAGCCCGGGATCTGGAGAGGTTCCGAATATTCCATTCACAGTGGAGCTCTAAAAGTTTCATCCCAGAGGCTACTCTCCTCATGGATAGTTCTATTTCTCTCCAAAAGCCCACAGTCAGGAGGGAACAATAAATCCTAGTATTTTTAGCTTAACTTCCCCCATTTGAGGAATTTCAGAGGAAGCAGCATGGGGCTTTTTATATTTTAACTGTATTTTTTTAAATTATTGAACAAATACACAGTTACAGTAAAAATTTCAAGCAGAATCGTTTCCAGACAGAACCACAATTAAACAGCATTTTGTACATCCTTCTAGAAATGTTCTATGTACACGCAAGCATACATATAGATGCATCTGTTTCTTACGTAAATATGATAATAGTAGACATACAGTTCTGTAACTTTCTATTTTCCCTTAACACGTTATGGACATTTTCTATATCAATACATCGAGATCGACTCATGAAAAATTGGCTGCATAGTGTTCTATTGCTGAATGTACTAAAGTATTTAACCAGCTCCCTGTTAATGAATATTTAGATTGCTTTTGCTTTAATACAAGCGGAACTATAATCATTATCCTAAAAATACTTATCTCCTAGATTTTGCAGATGACTTTCATTTAGCAGTGGAATTTTTGGATTGAAGGGTATAAGAATTTAAAATTTCGAGAGGTATTTTCTTTCAGAGAGGTGATGCCAGTTTAAACTCCAGTATCAGCATATGAGTATTCCTGGTTATACAAGTGTCACAAACATATGTATAAACAAACTTCTAAACTTTTGCCAAACTTAAAATAAATGTATTTTATCATTATTTTAATGGGCATTTCATTAATATGGACTTTTAGCCGTATTCCAAAATAATGACCGTTTTTTTTTCTGTAAATTGACTGCTCATGTAATTTGATTATTTTTCTATCATATTAATGTATGTATCTTATTGATTTGAGGATCTCTTTATATAGAGAAGAAAATAACCCTCTTCTGTCATAGGTATCATCAATATTTCAACCAAATTGTTATTTGATTTTGTTTGTGATAAGTCTTCCGTGCATTCCATGTAATATTTGAAAAATTATTTTAGTAGCACATTTATCTATTTTTTTCCTTTCTTGCTTCTGAACATGCTGAGACACCATTTCATATATTAAGAATTTTTTTCATCACCCATCTTTTCTTTTATATTTTTTATATTTAAATCTTTAGTCCAACTACAATTTTGGGACAAAGGAAGTCATACAATAGAGGTCAAACTTTTTTTCCCTACCCTACACTATTCCTTAACTAATTCCTCTTTTCTTGGCACTTTAAAATCTAAAACTTCTTAATATAAGGAAAAAACATTTCATAATGATGGCTTTCCCAATATGTAGAACTCTTTAGAGAAAATAATTTGATCCTTGACTTGATGTTAGCAGTGCTGAGACTTGTTTTCCAGAAAGAAGCATGGAGTTGTTCGCATTGCTAAATCCTTGCTAAGATTTGAGGTCTTTGAGAAATAAGTGAATTATAAGATGGATTCTCAGAGCCTGTGTTTTTCATCCATTCACTCGACAAGCACTCACTGCCACTTATATGCAATGTTATCACAAAAATGAATATATGCAGTTTTTGCCTTTAGGAAGTTTATAATCTTATAGGGAACTGTCAAGTTTTTCATTTGTGGAGGCTTATGTGTGTGTGTATGTGTGTGTTTGTATTTATGACTCATGAATGTGCTGTTGGTTCTAGAGACCTTGAAAGATAGAAAAGGAGGTTCACATTGGATTGATTAATTTTTTTCAGGAAAAAAGCTGTTGAATGGTTGGAAGTTGGAAAAGAATACCAGAAAATAATGTAAAATATTATAACTGCATTTTAGAAATGTCTTCTCTGTGTGTGTTCTTATATGTTTTCATTTGTCTTAGAAAGAAAGGTCCTTTCTGAGGATAGCCCCTCAGATTTGCAACTTCAGACT
Source organism: Tamandua tetradactyla (assembly GCF_023851605.1). Lineage (NCBI taxonomy): Eukaryota > Metazoa > Chordata > Mammalia > Pilosa > Myrmecophagidae > Tamandua > Tamandua tetradactyla. The sequence goes on from NC_135346.1 coordinate 22,716,960, forward strand.
TGGAAGGTTGGAATGAACGTTTAGTTGGTATTCTCATGTTACTGAACCAAATGAACCAAGGTTCAGGGTCTTGGCGAAGGTCACTACTAATGTCAGAGGCAGTTGTAATGCAGCCTGTTTTGTGGTAGACACTTGTGGTAGACACAGTTGTGGTAGACACTCTTAGTTGCCTAGTCGGTAGCTGCTCCTTCCCATTCCTTGTGAACATTGATAATGTATGGGGTGAGAATTCTCAGCGTACGCTAATCATTCCACCCCATTTCCCTTCCTAAAATCTTACTTTTACAAACTCTTTTGCAGTTAGGGGACAAAATCTTGAAATCTTAGAAGTCACTGGGTGCTACTGGGATGAATTTTCTTCTCAGAACAATAGGACCTTGTAAAGAGAAAGCTTTATTCATCTGCCCACCTTTCCAGCTTGGGTTGTTAATGTCTGGAGTTGTGGCAGCTGTTTTGTGATGATGAAGTTAAAAAGTATAAGCCAAGAGGCCTGTATGCTGAGTATGATTAAGCAGAAGGATGGACAGACCTGCGACCTTCACAAAATTGTTGAATCACTGAATGAATCCTGAGCTCATCCATCTCGAGTCTTCTTGTTAAGTAAAGAAAAAATGTTGGTAGTCTGACCCTGTTAAATGTTCTGCTACTTACAGCTGAAAACATTCCTAACTAATACAGAACCTTATTCATTATTTCTTCACCCAACTACACTGACTTCAGGGGATAACATTGACCTATCTCATATTAATTTAAAAATATCAGGATACTGCTTAAACTTCTCCAGCTTTCCTTGACAGTTTGATGGGGTTATCAGCCACGAACTCATCTTAACCCTTCCTGAGACCAATTACCTTTTCCACTTATGGAACTCCCTAAGTAGAGAGTTCCGGGAGTTCACTTTCTGCTAAACAGAATATGATTTTTATTTCTTTAAAAAATTACCTCCCTAAAGTTCTAAAAGCTGTCAGCGTGCTCATTGTCAAGGATTTGATGAACAAATCTATATTCTCTCTATTCATGAACTCTGATTTTATGGACTTTAAATATATCCCTTCTTACTCTGAACATAAGAACATTAACAAGAGGTTGAGTGTACAGGAATGATTTTAATTTTTGTTTTAGATCCTTCTCTTAAGAAAACATGGTTTTACTATGTTTAATTATTACTTTTATAATTTATAACAGGAATATGAATTGTGATAACCTGGAAGGAAGGAAGAAAACCACAGCTCATCTTTCAGTCTTCCCCTTTCTAAATGATAGCCCTGATTTTTCACTCTTTCATTAGATGCTGCTTTATTCATTTGAGTTATTGTGGTGGCTTAGAGTCCTGTACCCCAGAAAAGCATGATCTTAATCCATTCCAGTGGGTGTGAATTTCAGGATGGGTCTTAATGTTATTACTGGAGGCCATACAGAGAAGGCCATGGGAAAGAGAAAGACATGGGAGGCAACCAAGTCAACCGAACCTGCGAGAAAAAGGCCTGCTTGTGTATTGCCCTGTGACAGAAAAGTTAAGGAACCCAAAGACTGCCAGCCAGGCAGAAAATACCAATCCCAGTAGGAAGCAAGCCTTCTTGGCCCTGAAACCATGAGCCAATAAATTCTTATTGTTAAGCCAATCCATTGTATGGTAATTGTTTTTAGGAGTTAGAGGACTAAAGCAGTTCCCTTTCAAGAAAGAGTTTCTGGGTACAAGAGTAGTTTAGTATTAGAATTCTCTCCTGCCATGTGGGAGACCCATTTGATTCTTGGCCCATGCATTTCCCAAAACAAACGAAAGCAAAAACAAACAAACAAAAAGTCAACAAATGGTGCTGCAATAACAGATACTCACATGAAAAAGACTGAAATGTGACCCCTGCCATACAGCATACAAAACAAAAACAAAGAGTTTCCCCCACCTCATAAAGGGTAGAAATGGTGGAATGCTATGGATGTATGGTGAGTAAGAAATGGCCTTTGTTATTCTCTCTATGTCTGAATCATACTTTTGCCCCCTACCAGCTCTGTGACCTTGGCCCAGTCACCAATCCTTCAAAGCTTTGGTTCCCTCTTCTAAGAAATGGGTTGAAATTAGTATCTGTGTTATAGAGTTGTTGAGCAGAGTTAATATCTAATGCTGGTCAAGTGTTTGGCTCAGAAACGAGTTATCATAAACATTTTCCAAGTATCCTATATAATTGCCATTATTTCTCTTAGGTTTTGTTGTGTTCTGTAGAATCATGTACTTTGGTTTTCCACAAATTTGCATTTTTAAAACCTTTTTGTTTTGGTGTAATTTTAGAATTAAAGAGAAGTTGAGAAGATAGTACAGAGAGTTTGCTTATACCCCTCAGTCAGTTTCTATCATTGTTAGCATCTTACATCACCATAATGTATTTGGCAAAACTAAGGAGCAGACATTGGTATATTACTGTTCACTAAACTTCAGGCTTTATTTGGATTTCACCAGATTTCCCATTAATTTCCTCTTTTTCTTCCAGAACCCAATCTAGGGTACCATATTACATTTCCTTGTCATGTCTCCCCAGTCTTCTCTGGCCAGTGAAAGTTTCTTACTCTATCCTTGTTTTTCATAACCTTGACAGCCCAAGGAGTGATTTGTGAACTTTTGAGTGGAAGTAGGAAAATCCACGCCACTTCCTTGAGGCCATACTTTTCTTTTCCAGTCTTTTGAGCTTACAGATAAGAGCAGAAAGCATTGATCAAAGGAGGTGAGTCATAGTCTTCCCCTCTGAACTTGTATGTCAGCCTTGGGAAGATTCTGCTGGCAAATAGATTCTATAAATTGATGGAGGACAAAATGGAGATATGTGAGCAGAGTAGAGTATCTCAGGGGAGGACCTTGGCACTTTTGTGATAATTGAGGAGTCTTGCTTCTCATTTCTGTTGAGAACGGAGGATATCAGAAGATCTGTCCATGTTCATTCCAAACCCCCCTCTTTGGTAGTGGCTTAGCCCTACAGCCATCACTTTGAGTTCCAGTATCCAGGGGAAAGAATTCATCTCTTAGAGAAGAAGAAAGTCTCCAGTTTAGCAGATCCACAGCCATGTACACGAATGCCTTCTGGGACTTAGCTCTTTTCCATTCACGGTCATGTTCAGACATCCTCAAAGGATATTTGAAGCCCATTAAGTCCAGATTTACATTCTTCTCCAACAAATGGCAAGGCTTCAGAAAGTTTGTTTATTTAACATAAAGTGCAATTTAAAAAAGGTTTGGCCCTGAGAGTACAGGAGTTTATGTGATTCCAAGCCTCTGTTTCTGGGGTAGAATAAATAAAACAGGGAAATGGCAAAGCCTATAGGGCTTTTCCTTCCTTCTCGTGGATTCTTGTCTTTTATTTGTTGTTTATTATATGGTGGGGCAAAATTCCTATGTAGGGAGGGAAAAAAAAGGATTGTTTTCTTTTGAGCAGAGTTGTTCGCATTCATACTTTTGGAAACTGATTAGCTTTGGAAAGTATAACTCTCTCCTTATCACTTTTCATTTAACTTGTTTCTAATTCAAGTTGAGAATTCAGTTTCATTGCCAGCATATGTCAAATCTTGGAAGGGATCTTAGACTTGGGAGAATTGAAGAACCTAAACTGTTTCATGGGCTAATTGTGTGTGCAGTGGTGGTGGGCAGGGAGCTTTGATGAGGTGGCTGGTACTGAATTGTTCTCTTTATTAAGATTCCATATGGCCAGAAGGATTGACCAGTCCCAGCTGACCAAACCCAGAACCAACAGCCAAGAGATATCCTCTGAGCCAGGCAATCCTTCCCAAAGTGAGTTTCAGACACCTTTGAAAGATCCTTGAGCCAAAAGATGCCACTTAAGCAGGTGTCAAAATAGAGGGCCTGGGACAGGAAGGGGTGGTTGAGATTAGAGTCAGAGGAGCAGAGAGATGACAAAGGGATAAAAAAAAAAAAAGAACTGTGGTTATGGTACTTAAAAGAGAAGCAGATCTTGATATTAAACTTTCTAAAGTGCTACACAATTGTCGGTTATTGATCAGACTAGTTTGTAAAAAAAAAAAAAGTCAATGCTTGGTTAAAGATTTTTTTCCTCCATGTATTAATAGGTCAAATTCAATATGAAAAAAATTTCAGGGATTGTCAGACTCTTTGGTTGTTCTGTAGTAACTTGGTAGTGCTAGAAATAAGTGGGCATCATAGGAGTTTTGTATTATATTTGTGTTGCAATTGTATACACTGTAACAGGATTTGGTTGCCTGGAACCGAAAGCTTTTACCAACAGCTTTGTGTTAAGATTCATACATGTAATTGAAGGTTTTAAGTACCACTTGAACTAATTCTTCAGAGTAATATGAAGATTTAGATAGTTCTCATTTCAGAGATGAAGAACACAGATTGAGAGACTTAGCATGAAGTCATATTACAAATTGGTGACAGGTCCAATTCCTGGCTGCAGACCTCTTAATGAACTCTGGGACTCTGTGTTCTGAACCCCATTCCTACTAAGGAGCCTGACTACAGTTCATAAATTACACCAGGAGCCAGCAGTGGGTACAGTGGGACTGAGGATTCATGGATGAGCCCTGATGGCTTTTGGAACAAACCATCTTGGGGCACGAGGAGGATGCAGAGGTAAGACCAGATCCAGGAATGGTTAGCCTGGAGGTGGGACCTGATGTTGACCATTAGCCCTTACCATTCACAACCACCAAGGTGCTATGTAAGCTTGTGAAAAAGGCCCTACTCCTTAAGTTCCCTCACAGTCTTGCTGTCTTGCTTTCATGTGGCTTTCCCTAATATCTTTCCATTATGATTTGAACGGCCTTCGTGCCTGCATATTATCTTTGAAAGTCATTGAAAAGGCACCACTTCTGGAGAATGTGCCAAGGAATATGAGGCTGGCTCCACATCTCACCCCACTGCAGTGGCTCATCTCTCTAGTGGAGCCCATTTAGTGAGTCAAGAATATTCCATTAATCAAGCATGTGCATCTGCCAACAGATACGTTCCAAAGAAAATAAATGAAAGCTCGTCTACTTTACCGTGTTTTGATGGGCAGTCTCTTTCTTTAATTATGCTACCTGGACTGCCTCTTCTCTAGTTGTAGCATATTAGAACAAACTTACCCTGAAAGAGCTGGGAATGTTTTATGCAGTGATAATTCCTAACTGAAAATTTACAATAATTCATACTTCTCTCTCCTCGGTGCCTAAGATTACACATTGAAGGGGGCACATTTACTTCTTGGAACCATTGGTTTACCAATCTGAACAGAATGCAATTATAACAGCAGCAATAATAACAATTATTATTATTATTTTCAACTGTAATCCATGGACCAGACCTTATCTACGTGCTCGTACATTGCCTTCAATGACAAGTCCACAATAAAGTAGTTTGGAGGAGTAAAGAAAAGCCCGAAAACATCAAATGACCAGTGTTAATCATTTTCTACACTTCAGCAAATATGGGGTTCCCTTGGTAGAGACTTGCAAGCTCCAAATTCTCCTGCCTGGTTTTATGTCTACTTTTCAGATAAAGAACCTGCTTATCTTTAACTGACTAATTAAGAGAGATCACGTAGTATGGTGGCTAAGAGTCTAGACTTTGCCTTCAACCTTAATTCAGGTCTCAGCTCTGCCTCTTATAGCCTGTGTGGTGTTGAGCAAGTTATCTAAACTCACTGAGCCTGCAATTGGTCAGCTGTAAAGTGAACTGCTGTAGAATTAAGCAAGATCACATGTGTCGAACCCTTGTACAGTGGCGGTAGTCACCCAAAGAATAGAACGGGGAATTGGAGCTAGTGTGGCAAGGTGGCCAAGAGCAAAGACTTCAGAGTGAGCCACAGTCTTGAGTCTAAATTCCAGGTGCTTGACCATGTATGAGTCACTGTTTTATGCAGTGATAATTCCTAACTGAAAACTAAGCTTCAGTTTTCCCATTAAAGTATGGTAATAAAAGTAATACCATTTTCCTCATGAGGATTAAGTGTCATGTACTGCAGGGGGTTTGGGAAAGATAAGAAGATCAAAGGGAAAGCTAGAGGACCAGGCTTGGAAGACAGGAACCAGGGCAGATCTGGAGATGGCTCTAATGTTATTAGAGCTCTATCAGTCATCCCCGCCACACAGTGGAATAGAAGCACAGCCCTTTCTCTACGCAGAGCACGGTCACTTGAGCGTTTGATGGACTCAGGTTGGCTTCCTGGTTCTGACCTGCTCAAAGACCCTGGAAAGTCTTGATGGTTGGTAGTTTAAGTCCCTCAATTTTGTTCTTATTCAAGATTGTCAGTGAAAAGAATACTTAGCCCTTTATATTTCCATTTGAAATTTAGAATCAGTTGGCAGTTTCTAGGAATAAGGTGAAACAACCATGTCAAGATTTTCTTAGTACTTGCATTGAATCTCCTCATCAGTTTGGGGAGCATGGACATCTTTGCAATGTTGAACTTTTCTGTCCATAAACATATTTCTTCAATTAATCAAGTTTTCCTTTTCTCAGTAGTGTTTTGTAATTTTTAGTGTAGAAAACTTATACATCTTTCACTTAATTTAGTCCTAGATATTTCATGCTTTTTTATTCTATTGTAAATGACATAATTTTACATTTCCTGTTTTTGTTGCTTGTATATAACTAAATTAGCTTATTAAACCTAACTGATTCGTGTTTATTAATCACATACACAATCATGTCATTTCCAAATATTGACAGCTTAACTTTTGCTTTCTAGTTATTAGCCCTTTTATTTATATTTGTTGCCTTATTACACTGATTAGGAACTCTGATACAATGTTGTCAGCAGGTATTTTCATCTTATTCCAGATCTTAGTGGAAAACCATTCAATATTTTACCAGTATTTCAGTTAGCCTCTTCTGGAACAAGCCACCCAAACACACAGTGGTTTAAAACAATAATTACATATTGTTTCTCACCATTCTGTGGATTGGCTGGGTAGTTCCTCTGCTGGTTTAGCATAGATTCACTCATGTGGCTGCTTCCATATAGGGTGAAGACCCAAGCCTCATCTGCATGTCTCTGAGAGATGTTGGCTTAGGTATTCTCTTTCTCCTCCAAGAGGCATCTCTTACTCAAGCACGTAGGATTGCTTATTAGTAGTAGCCTAGGACACCTCTCCAAAAGGCAGCTTGACAGTGGTTAATAATGGCAGTTATAAATGGAGATTAGAGAGAGGGAGAAAATAAAACCATAAACCTGGAATTTCTACAGATAATTAGCTTATGAAAAATCTAACACCAGAGACTTCAGAAAGAAACTAAAAGTCTTTGGGAGATTTGAAATAATATAATATGTTATAATAACATATAGAGGAGTGGGTAAAGAGCTAGAAAATATGGAAAAGGACTTTACTTTCATATTATGGAATAGTCATTTGGCATTAGGGAAGAATAGGCTCTTCCTAGGCACTCACCCTTTGAAAATGATATTTCTCCTAGTGCAGACTGAAAATGTAACCCTGGCTCAAGCAAGCCATGACCCAGTGATCAATGGGGCATCCAGGCACCACATTCATCATTTCTCAAACTTGGATATAACATAAAAAAATCAAAACCCTTTGGGCTAATGTATTGTAAAATCTGTATTATTCATCAATTTTGATTTTATTACTTGGTTTTTTTTTTTCCCTTTATTTTTTTGTTTGTCATAGAGTTTTTTTTTTTTTTAAAGGAGCATAACCCTTTTTATTTTCTGTTTAACATTAAACAGAAAAACAAACATATATCAATTCTCTTATACACTAATATTTTTAAAGTATGTCATTTGTACAAGAGAAGGACTAGGAACAAAAATGTGTTTACAGAGATTCAAGCAAAAGTGAGTGTTAGTAGTCTCACATGTCATAGAGTTTTAAAGGTAGGTTTTGGATTGGTATAAACTCCACTGACTTCTGAGAGGGTATGTGTCAGTCTAGATATTGTGCTACCCTAACATTAGATTTCTAAGCACAATATTTAATTTAAAAGTTTTTAGAGGAAAAAAATACTTAAGTTGCTCACATGGCAAAGAGTTGAGAAAATATTTAACAATGTACTAAGAAATGATTTTGATCATATCTAGAAAATCCCGTCTTTAAAAATGAAAACCTTATTTAACCTAGGGAATTGCAATATATTTATAAGGTTGGATGTGTTGAAAATCTTGTGTCTGGGTTTTAAATAAAGAATAATCTGTAGGGCGGGCCGCGGTGGCTCAGCGGGCAAAGTGCTTGCCTGCTATGCCGGAGGACCTCGGTTCGATTCCCGGCCCCAGCCCATGTAACAAAAACGGAGAAACAGAATACAATAAAAACAAGATAATGTTTAAAAGATGTTTCCCTTTCTTCCTTCCTTCCTTCCTTCTATCCTTCCTTCCTTCTCTCTGTAAAAAAAAAAAAAAAAAAAAAAAAGAATAATCTGTAAACCAAAGTTAATTTTGTGCATAGAATAACATATTAAACATACTTTCCCTAAGAAATCAACGTAAAATCTCTCAGCAAAGTACAGTTCTATCCTTCAATCAAGAAAGACTCAAACTTTTTAACCCAGAGAGTCACTGTAACAATGTCAAACCTCTTCCATATGAAAATTTCATTTCTTTGAATTGTTCAGGGAATATCAAAGGGAAAATTGGGGATTTAATGTTAGGAATATGGGTGGAAATATATATTTTTAAAAATTATTTTCATCATGAAATGTGAAAGCAAAGAAATTTATATTAGAATAGTGAAATTGGTTCCCTTTCCTCTTTGGTTTTTTCAGTCTAATTAAGTCTATAGTATTCCCGTATGTACTATTGTTATAACATGAATTAGTTTTTTATTGCTGCCATACATATTACCACAAACTTGGAGGATTAAAACTATACAAATTTATTATCTCACAGTTTTGTAGGTCAGGAATCTAAGTGGGCTTAGCTGGTTCTTCAGCTCTGGGTCTCACTAACCTGAATCAAGGTGCTGGGAAAGCTGAGTTCCTTAGTGGAGGCTCTGGGGAAGAACCTACTTCCAAGCTCCTTCAGAATGTAGGAGGAATTCAGTTCCTTCCCATTGTAGGACTGAGTCCCCATTTCCTGGCTAGTTGTCACCCGAGGGCTGCCCTGAACTCCTAGAGGCCTCTCTCCATTCCTTGCATGTGCCCTCCCACCTCTGTTTCAGAACTAGCAAAGGCCTGTTAAATCCTTCTCACATGCCTTTTTCTTCTGCTGCAGCTCTAGCTGCCTCTAGCCAAAGAAAGCTCTCTGCTTTTAGGGACTCCTATAATTAGATCGACCCCCCCCCCCCCCCATAATGCAGGATAAACTTCCTTTCTTGAAATCTGTAGTGTAAAGTCTCTTCGGCCATGTGTTTTAGTTCATAAGCTGCCAGAATGTGATGTACCAGAAACGGAATGGCTTTTAGAAAGGGGAATTTATTAAGTTGCATGTTTACAGTTCTAAGGCCATGAAAATGTCCACATTAAGGCATCCAGGGAAAGATATCTTGGTTCAAGAAGGCTGATGAGGTTCAGGATTTCTCTCTCAGCTGGAAAGGCGTGTGGCCATGTCTGCTAGCTTTTTCTCCGGGTTTCTTCAGTGGCTTCCCCAGGGCTCTGTCCATTCTGTGGCCTCTGTTGGTTCTGGTGGCTTTAAAGCTTTTTGGTTCCCTCTTAAAAGGCTCCAGTAAGCAACCCCACTTTAAATGGGTGGCGACATCTCCATGGAAGCCATCTAATCAAAAGTTACCACCCACAATCTCCATAGAAACAATTAAAAAGATCCCACCCAGCAATATTGAATGAGAATTAAAGGACACGGCCTTTCTGGGGTCCACAGCAGATTCAAACCAGCACGCCATATGATGTACCATATTTACAGGTATCAGAATTAGGGTGTGGACAGCTTTAAGGAATCATTCTACATATCACATAAGTAACAGGACAGATCGATAGTATATAGAGATGTACATACACACTCATGCAAATACACACATATATACATATATATGTACATACACATATATAAAAATAAAATTTAAGTTGTATTTTAATATATAGCTCTATTATTTTCTTGTTTTGAGTAAGAATATATGTTCATCATAAAAATCAAAACTTAAAGAAATTCTTAAGGCATATTAATCATTTTCTTTTCCTCCTGCACATGCAAAATTTTGTGTTTTACCACATTTTATAAGATAGAATTCTTGACATTTAGGCAAGGAGCTAAAAGCTTAAATTGAGACTCCCAAGAAAAATACTTTTATGAAAGATCCCTTTTTTACTTTTTCTTTTCCTCTCAGCCAAGCTTGAGCTCCTATTTCCACCTGCCTACAGAATTTTTCCATTTAAGTATCTCACGTTGTGAAACTTAACATTACAGAAACCAAGCCTATTGACATCACATATGACTGGATATGATGCATTGAGAAGGTGCAGTATCCTTTCTGTGGTAATCTTGACCAAAATGTATAACGTCAGTACAGTCGTGAGAGAACATCAGAGGAATCAAAATTGAGAAACCTACTACAAAATAACTGACTATTACTTTTCAAAAGTTTCAAATCCAAGAAAGACAAGAAAAGACTAAAGGATTATCACAGGCTAAAGGAAGCTGAGGCAACTTAACAACTAAACGCAGTGTGGGATCCTGGATTGGGTCAAGGAATAGAAAAATGATGTTTTTCAGTAGAAAAACTGAAGAAATTTCAGTTAGATCTGTGATTTAGTTAATATTTTAACTAAGTACTAATTCCTAGTTTTGCTAGTTGTATTGTTATTATGTAAGCTGTTAGTATTAGGGGAAGCTGGAGTCAGGGCATATAAACATTCACTGTACTATTTTTGCAAGTGTAAAATTATTTTAAAATAAAAAGAAATCAAACAGGTTTTACTACCTTCTTCCAAAGAGAGTCCATCGATCTACTTCTGTTCTAATACTGACATCAACTCCCTACCCATCAACACGGATCAAAGTGTTTTGTTCATCTTTTTCTTTCTGCCTCATTCACCATTGTATAATGCCTTGCTAAGTCCACTTGATTTTTTCCTGTACCGTATCTATCCAGTTTACTTTTTACTTTCTTTTCCTACTGCAATCACACTAGTTGAGGTTCTTATTTCCTCATGCCTGAATTATAGCAATTGCTTCCAGTTCTTTCCCGTCATGAATCATATATATATTTTAGACTTTTGTGTTTTTCTTTGTCACCCCCTTAGTTAAGATTACCTGAAGATTAGTCCAATATTATCTTTGTATTATTTCAGTGGTTGTGGCTAAAACATTACTATCATAATTTTTGAACACGGGTTTAGTAATAAACTAATTCCAGGTCCATATGCAATCCAGGAAAATCAGTTTAGAAATAATTTATCCTGGGTTTAGTCTGGAATCCAATCCTTCCTTTCTTCCCCTTAAGATGTACTGCTTCAGGCAAACTAGCATATTCGCAACGCTTGTAAATATACTTGCTCTTTTCCTGTTTTGTCGTCTTACTCATAAGTCTTCTTCTCGAGAATGCCATTTCTCAACTTCTCCTCTACATAACCTACCAGTCTTTGAGGATCTAGTGCAAAATCAACCTCTTCCAAGCAGCATCCTCATTGATTCTATATTTCATTTCTGGGGTTATTTGTGTATTACCTAATACTGTTATTTATAATAATTTAACTTCTGAATGGGTCTTAGAGATCTTTGGTTTAGCCCTGACATCTTTTAAGACATGAAAACTGTGGTCCAGAGATTTTCATTAGGTCCGATGGTGGATGGCAGAGCCAAGACCTAAACCTAGATCTTTTTATTTCCTTTCTGTCACATTGCCTTAGCAGATACTTGACAATTACCTAAAATTTCAGACACTTGGCATCAGGGATGAGGTGGGATGGCTGTAACTTTGTATTATTTTACTAGATGTGGTTAAAACATTACTATCACAATATTTGAACATGGGTTTGATAGAAATAAACTAATTAGTTAATTCCAGGTCCCTAGAGGAAAATACAGAAATATCTTGGACGTGGGGGAGTGAGGAGACACCCATTGGATGTGGCCATGGGGAAGTGGTTGATGATGTAGAGAACAGCAGTCTCCGTGGAATGGTGGGGACTGAAGGCAAATGTCAATCAAAGGGAAATGGCGAAGTGGAGACAATCTATATAGACATCTCTAGGCAAATTATAAACATCTGGAGTCTCTATACCTCATTAAAAAAAAGGTTATAACATTCTATTAAAAGAGCTGAGATCACAGTGAAGAGAAATATAAATTGAAAAATAGAAAAACAACTTAAAATTATTTAAGCATGAGAAAGGTTTACCAAGGGGGGAAAAGAAAAGCTTTTAGAATATGCAGGAAAGACTTAACCCTCAGAAGCCTTAAATCCTGAGATCTCAGTAAGATTCTTTAAGTCCATGGCTTTTAAAACAAACAAACACACAAAAGAACCTTTAATTATAGTAACATATATGCAACTCAATATTTTCCAATTTTAGTACTTTCAAGTATGCAACTCAGTAGTAAACATTTCCCATTTTAAATACTTACAAGTGTGCAATTCAGTAGTATTAATTATATTCGTATATTGTGTTACTATCAATAATATCCATCACCCCAACTTTTTCGTCATCTCAAACACTCTGCGCCCATTAAGCAGCAATTCCCTACAGCACCTTACAGGCCCCCCACCCCCCAGCCCTGGCTAACTTCTAATCAACCATGTGTCTCGATGTAATTTGCTTATGTATTTCACATAAGCAGGATCATGTGATATTTATTTATTTATTTGTTTTGTTTGTGTGTTTCTGCCTTATTTCACTCAACAATATGTCTTCTCCGTGGCTTTTTATTTTTCCTTTCAAGAGATTTTATTGTTGTTTTTAAGATCAACATACAGATATTATAAACAATCTGTGCACAATTCAAGCATACCAAAATTTAAAAAGCCATATAGTTGAAATTATTTTCTAAAGTTATTTCATTGACTTTGCAGCTTAAAATTTGGAGGCAAATTTTCCTCTAGAGGATATCAAGTACCAATATCTTCAAATGTTGACAGGCTATTACATTGTAAGTGCCGCTAATTCACAATTTAATACCGTACACACCACATACTTAAATTTCCAATCTTTCACAGCACATACCAAAATTATTAGAAAAACCAGACGACCATGACCAAAGATGGTTCAGAGTTCACAGTTCTGACAGGCAGAGCCAGTATCAGGGAGTGGTTTCCTTTAAGAAACAATTGCACTTGAAAAACAAAATGGGAATAGAAATCATTTAAAACGTGGCCCTAGGAATTCCCCTGCTTACATGGATCCCCATGTCTCCTCTTCCCTAGGAAATAGTGTTTCCTTACAGTCCTGGGGACTGCACTGCGTGTTCCACAGCACACTCTTGTCCCAGTAGCTGCGGTTCAGCTGCTCTTCAGTGTTCTGTAGGAGAGTTCTGTGTGCCGCCTTCTACATGCAGGGCAAGTTCTGGTACAAGTACCTTGTTTCAGTTCTTAGGCTGCCCCTGATACACTGAGATAGACATACATGCTCCCCTTATGTGCACGAGGGTTACTGCTCTTCCTTCTGGAACCAGGACCAGGGACCAATGCTGGGAGCATCAGCCAGTTCCGCCATGAGTTAGCGAAGAGATTGGGGGTTGAGGGATCTGTCAAGGCTTCAAGAGAGCCTACCATTTTTGATTTGGCATTTTCCTTGTTATTGCAAACTTGTAATTGTTTTCTGGAGCTTTGAGAAGATGATTCTACCAGCTCTTGTTTGTTGCTTAGGGTTTCTGTAGGGGAACAGAGCTGTTCACCATTTCAATGACCAGAAATCTCTGTATTTATGATTTTTTTTTGGTTGTTTAATTATTATTATTTTTTTACTTAAAAAATTTTTTTAATTTAAAGCAGTCATAGGTTTTCAGAAAGTAAACAAAGTGTAGAAAGTCCAGAGTTCCCATTTGAATCATTTTGAAATATACAGTTCAGTGGTGTTAATTATATGCACAATGTTGTGTTACCATCAATACCATCCATTACTAGAACTCTTCCATTGGGCAGGTTATTTCTGACTTAGGTTCTTCTTTTGAATTCCAAACTTTTAATTAGCTCAGGATCTGAAAGGCAAACTATATAGTTTGTAAATACAAACCATAAAGACCATATTTCACAAACAGGTTTTTTTTTTTAAACTTTTTTTTATTGTATACTATAACATACATACAAAGCAAAGAAATAAAAAAAGCAAGTTTTCAAAGCATTCATCAGAAAGTGGTTACAGGATAGATCCCAGAGTTTGTCATGGGCTGTCATATGATTCTCTCGTATTTTTCCTTCTACCTGCTCCAGAATATAGGAAGCTAGCAGGCTTAAATACTTTTTTATCATCACAGTCGACTTTTTTTCCTTCTTTTTTTGTGAACAATAACATATATACAAAAAAGCTATAAATATCCAAGCACAGCACCACAATTAGTTGTAGAACATATTTCATACTTTGATGTGGATTACAGTTTCACAATTTTAAGTTTTTATATTTCTAGCTGCTCTAAAATACTGGAGACTAAAAGAGATATCAATTTAATGATTCAGCATTCATATTCATTTGTTAATTCCTTTCTTCTATGTATAATTCTGCCATCACCTTTGATCTTTCCATACCTCTCATTGGAGTGTTTGGGCTATGGCAATTCTAAATTTTTGATATTGGAAGGGTCTGTCACTAATATTGGGTAGGGAAATGGAACTATCTGATGTTCTGGAGAGGCTGGGCTAGGTTTCAGGACTTATCTGGACCAGGGACCCATCTGGAGTTTGTAAGTTTTTGGCAAGTTACTCTGGTGCCTGGAATCCATCTTATAAATTGCCCTAGGTGTTCTTTAGGATTGGCTGGAATGGTCCTGGTTGGGGGTTGGCAGGTAAGCTTGCATAAGAGCAACCTCCAGAGTAGTCTCTTGTATTTATGTTTAAGATGGATAATGGTCTGTAGTTTTCTTTTCTTATAATGCCTTTTTCTGATTTGGCATTATAAGAAAATACTGACCTTCTAAAATGGTTTGGGAACTATTTTTGGTACTTTATTGCTATTTTCAAATGGCTTTTCTTGGCCATGTGTTGGGTACAATTGTCCCAAGGGGCCCCAGAGCTGTCTTTCAGACTCAGGAAGTCTGCAGAAACCCCTGGCACTGCTCTCAAGGTTTTGTGGCTTAGCAGCTATTCCCCATTCCTGTTCAGGGTATAGCATGCTAATGGGGCTCAGATGTTCAAACACTCTAGACAGAAACTCCAAACTCGACCTTTCCAAGGAATTTCAGCCATCGTCTTGAATCTGGCTGCTTCTGCTTCTTTGGTGCAAAACAGTGGCTTCCTTCCTTCCCTCTGGGATGATCCAATATAATCCCTCTAAATCAAAAATACGGTTTACTTCTGAGAGTAGGGGGAGCAGAAAATGAGGGAGATGGGGGTGGATGATGAGAATGTAGAATACTCAGATATTTAAAAAACAAATTCAAGCCTTGCTGAGAGTAGAATGGGGTAAGGAGACACTTTAATCTTCCCTGGCAAGTACTTGACAGAAAAAAATTCAAGAAAAAATTAGGTTTTCCCTTAACACATCCTGTAAGACAAACCAAGGAAAATTTAAATCTATAGATAAACTTCTAGAAATAGAATCTTACACATCACATGATGTCCCACCTCAACCATTTGTCTTTTACAAATGTGGAGATGGTCTCTTGTCTTCATCCCTCAGATACAGCCAAATGTTTGGAAACCACTATTTATGAGGTTTTGAGGACTTTAGGCAAATAAAATTCCTGCTGACCTTGGCTGATTCTCCCAATATCTTGAGTTGACATGCAGATTAGGCTCCTAAACTTCTGCCTAGCAATATCTGGATAAGGAACACTTTTTATATGTATTATATATGTTGGAAGATGACTTCCAACCCAGGCCTCAATCAACTGCATCAGGCATATAAAATCCCACGATCTTCAATCTTCATGTGCTTTTTTTCTTTTTTTTTTTGGTTTTAAATAGGACAGTAAGAATAAATATCCTCAATATGCGTGTTCTAATTCTTATTGTGTGTGTGAGTCTGTGTGCATGTACACTACACATACATATGCAATTATAATGGTTATTATATGACTAAGGCTTTGGTTTATTGAGAATGTAATATATGAAATTTTGAGAACTCATTTCCCTGAGTTGTTTGGGAAACCCTGAGAGAATTACCATAGACTCCAAGGGGCTGAGATAAGTTACCTGAGTCTTTCACCATGACTCAAAGATATCAGTCCCAATTATCCCAGGTAATGCCGTTGTAAACCAGGCATGTTACCCAGGTGGAAAACTGGAACCAAGTGGCTGGTTTACAAGAAGTAGAAGAGTTTGGTTTGTGAGCGGAGTTGAAATTTGACCTTGAAGACAGAAAGACCTTTGGATAAACCAGTTCCCAAGAGCCAGCGAACTGAAATGGTAGTGAGCCAAGTAGAAATGGATATTAGGATGGAAGAGAGGGTCATTTCTAAGAGAGGTAGCTTGACAGAATGAAAAGGACATGAGATAGGTAATGAAGTCACAAAGTGCAGATTCTGCCTCTGCTGCAAAATAGTTTTGTGGCTTTAGGGTCTTCACTTACTCTACTGGGCCTTAGCTTCCTCACTGATAAAAAGAGAGTTAGAGGCTGGTGATTAGATTATGTCTAGATTTCTTCAATCCTAAAACTCTACGTGAAGAAATTATTTTTTTTTAATGTGTTTATAAAATTGTCTTCCAGTTTTAGATGTTTTAAGTGGAAACAAAGAAAGGGAATGCTATTCATGCTTCATCTAGCCATGGGGGATCAGGCACAACAGAGAAAACCTCAGAGAAGGGCACAGAAATTCACGGAGCGAGAGTCAGACACGGCTGAACATTTGTTCCCTCTAGATTTCTCTCTCATTCCTTAGAAGATCTTGCATTTTTTAAAGTACATAGTAACCTTAATAAAGAAAACCATGAAAGTCCTGATATCCCAAAGACTTCAGCAGACTTTATATAAGTTTTGTGGAGTTTCTCTACCTTATAAATAATCAGGTAGGTCTTATAAACATTAATATTGCATAAACATTGAAAGCTCTTGGAGTCTGTAGTGGATTGTTTAACCAGCCTCCCCAGCTTTCAAGGAACCACTTCCTGTCTTCTGGGAACCGATCCCTATCCCCACATAGCCCCTGGGGGAGCAGGCATATTTATACAATGGCCTCACCCCCTAGGCTCCTTCTCCTTGGTGGAACTCTGTTCATTTTCAGACTGATAAAGCCTCACAGGAACCATTGTGGAATTATTTTTGCTTCACGGCTCAGAATCTGCATGAGTGAATACAGGAAGAGGAACAGATCTGGGGCTGGGAATGGGAAAGCTGATGACTTTCAGAGTGTTTGCAGAACATTCACTCAGCGATGTCCAGCAGGCACTTGAACATACTGACCACACCTCCCAAAAGAATCTGCAGACACAGGTTGGGAGCAGCTATAGTTACCCAAGGAGAGCAGAAGAGGCCAAGAGCAGACCATTAACCAAAAAAAAGGAGGAAAAGCAACCAAAAGATATTGCAAAAGATGGTCAAGGCAATGAGCCAGGTCTGTACACTGTCTTTTCTCTCTGAAGAGACAACCTCTGGCTCACACACATATCCTCTATCTGTTGAACAAATCACTGGTCTTCAGTATTTTTTGTCTAAGATGTCAAATTTCTAGGATATGTAGTGTTCCTGTTTGTGTAGTCATCTGTTCACATGCACCATTAATTCCTAACTAGATGAGAGGAAAGATCTGGCCTTGTGGTGTCTGCCATGTTTAACATCCCTTCCATTCTGTTCCCATTGACAAAGGTACACATCAGAACCTTTGGAAGGGATACAAGTGACTGGACTGCAATATCAGAGCTTTGGTAACCTCTTCTAGGCTAAAGAAAACAATAAGACTTAGAATCCATTTTTTTGGTCTCTTGACTTCTTATTTTAATTGAAGAAAAAAAGGGGGGGCTATATAAATCCTTTTGTGGGGGCAATTGAGATTGTCCCAGATTCAGACCCACCTAGAGTTTTACATCCTGCCTCCAGGCTTTGGTGGACCATTTGAGTCCATTTCCTTCTTTAAGTCTACCAAATTCACACCAACAGAGAGACAGAGTTTGACTCCCTGCTTGGATAGAACCTCATATCTTCCTCCAATTTCTGTGGTGCCAGAGAGGGACCCAAAACAAAGAGAAATATTAGTTTTAGTTGAATGAACATTTTTGTGCTTCAGTTCATCAGTCATAGAAAATAAATTGACATGGTTTCAGTTTGAAATGGCTCCCTAGAGTTTATTTATGTATTTAAAACATAAGTTTAGTTTTGCAGTTGAGTAAAAAAAGAATACTTGGGTTCAATTCAAAATTCACAAAATATGCAGCTTTTGGCTCACAGTATGGCTCACATCCATAGCAATTTATTCTTAGCTGTCTTCTTCAGAGAGAAGTTGGGGAAACATCTTTCCCTTTACTAGAAAGGTCTATGAAAAATTAGATTACTTGTTATTCCCGTTCTATTTCCCTCTGGGTAAAGGTAAATATTCCTAAATTTAGCAAAGTCAAAGTAGATCTTCCTTTCCTTGTTATGTCCTTCCTGTTTTGTTCCTGATCTGGCACAACTCTTGTTAATTTTTAGGTAAAGCATTATTGTTTCTTTTTCTGCTTGAGCTTTGAGAACAGGTCCTAGGTAGTAATTCCTGAGCTTCATGTCTGCAACAGAAGACCCGTGATGAGGTTAATGAGGTGTTGGAAGATGGCAAATCAGCCCCAGTGTTATGCTTTCCAACTTTTTAATTAGGAGTTCTGATGAATGGCTTTTTACAAAATATTCTTTCACTAAATGATACCTCACTCAGCAAGAAGAGGTGAGAAAGTACATGGTGAGAGAAAGCGGGGCACTCAGTCTCTGTCTGCCTTCTCCCAAGATTGTCCAGCTGACATCCATGTCTGGTAGCTGCCTGTAGCAGCCATAAATAATATCCCAGTGGCTTCCAGAACTGCTAGCATAGCATGAATTACCGCAGAAACATGAGACAGTAGAAATCTCCTCTTACTACTATTTTTCATCAGCTTGGATCCAGAAGTTTCTTACAACTTTACTGTATGTTTATTAGATGAAGACCAAATTTGGGCTCTTGAGGGACTATTTCCTGCTACTCTAGTCATGGAAACAGAAATTTTCAAAGGTTATCATTGTTAGACAACCTAGAAGACTTAAACTGTGAGAACACAAATTTTGCTAAGTGTAGGGATTGGCTGTCTTACCTCAGAGGAAGGACTCTGAATGTTCCTCTCATTGTGTTATGATAGATGTATGTTCTAATATTTCCCAGGACTTGGTGGACATTATCACATTTCTTTTTTCCCAAGTGAATAAAGTTTTTTTCCAGGAAAGGCGTCAAGGCTAGAGAGATCAAACAGTATGATTATGTGTGGATGGATGTGGTGAAGGGAAAAGGAAAGAAAACCTTCTAGGAATAGAAATATAGACCATTATAATTTTACCAAACAAGGTTTTTGTTCTTTTTTTTTTTTTGGACAGTTTTAAGAAAAAGAGAAATCCATGGGAAATACAGGAGGTCGGACAGAGGAAGTTGTTGTGGTTACAAGAGCAGTGATAGTGATTATGACCATTTCTCCTTTCATCCCCCATTTTTTAATTTAAGTTTATTTGCAAGGATTCTAGTTTCTAAGAATCTGGTGTTTTGTCTGAAACTAGTAACTGCTCATTGTACATAGTATCAAAGTGTACAAGAATATATGAAGAATTCCACCACTTTTTTTGTATTCTCCTTTGTGTCTTAGAGAGGAGAAAGAAGGCCATATTGGGTTATGGGGAAAGTGGCCCCTTGGCCCTGGACTAGAGCCTACCAACAGAACCAGCTTCTATTTGTGTGTTCATTCTGTGGTGTCATGGTTTGTCTGGGTATGGAAGTGGCCTTTGATAAGTATTTCACATGATCTACTTTATCTGTCCTTTGCTTCATATCACCAAAGAATCTTCCATGCATTAGGAGAAGACTTCAATATGGGACAAAAAGTACCAAGTAGAAAGTAACCTTCTCTCTCTGTGTGATCTACTTTTACTTGCAGGCTATGTCTGAAACTTTACCCAGCCTCAGCAATTCAACTAATTCCTCATCCATTTAGAATAATTGGTAGTAGGGCCAGTCTTAACAAAAAGGGCAGATGACAATGATGATAATGATTACCTGCAAATTTGCGGGGATAGATTCTGAATTTTAACCTTCATAGATATAACTTTGGGACTAGGAGCTGAAGAGACTTTCTTTGATTTATTCTTAAGTAGCTGTATTTATTATATACAGTAAGGATAAAACTCATTAAAATCAGTTGTATCTTTCAGTAGTGAAAAGTTTCTCTTTCGATCTTGTTAGTTTTATTAGATTTCTCTTGATAAACATTGTAAAAGTAGAAGTTCACTCTAGATTTATAAATTGCTATCCCATAAAAACTACAATTATAAGGTTTTATTCTGTATTGCTGCATCTGCCTTCCATGTGGACTGAAAACACGGGGTGGCTGGAAGATTTGCAAGCATTCGTTCACTCCTAAAGTATAGCAAACCCTCACCTTTACCAATGCCCTGCCATAGCTTGCCAAAAGGTCTAAGAATCTCACCAGTGGAGTGACTCCTTTGGCTTTAAATCCTTCATCGAAGCTGTTGAAATTTAACAGTGTATGTATATGTGTGGGTGTATGTGTAATATAATCAGCATTTCTCAAAACAGAGTCCATAGATCTATTGTTAAGTGTCAGAGAGGTCTACCAAATGTCTCTGTATGTGTTTCTGTTTCAGAGAAATCTTGAGAAAGAACTGTAAACGTATGGGGGATCATGTGGTTTATCCCCCTGTGACCGAGTCTGGCCAGAGTCCTTCAGTTCCTAGCTTCCCATGGGACTTCATGCTAACCCTGGGAAGACCGGAGGCATCCTGTCGTGGAATAGATAGAAGGGGAAAACACGATTTGAGAACTGAGCCCTCCACATCTCACACTGGCAGAGGCAGTCCACACACAACGCAACTGTCATGGTCAGGTTCATGTGTCATCTTGGCCAAATGGTGGTTGGTAGCTGTTTGTCTGTTTGGGCAAGTGCTGGCCTGTCGGTTGTGATGACGACATTTCCTAGAATTAAATCATGATCATGTTAGCTACATCCACAGCTGATTCCATTTGTAATCAGCCAAGGGGAGTGTCTTCTGCAATGAGGGATGCTTAATCTAATCACTGGAAGCCTTTTAAGGAGGATTCAGAAGAGACAGGCTCTCTTCCTGCTTCCACCAGTGAGCCTCTCCTGTGGAGTTCATCCAGACCCTCCATTGGAATCGTCGGCTTCACAGCCTGCCCTGCAAATTTTGGAATCTGCATTCCCACGGTTACATGAGATACTTTTATAAATTTTATATTTGTGAATGTTTCCTGTTGATTCTGTTTCTCTAGAGAACTCTAACTAATACAGCACCTGTGCTTGCTGTTTGGTGCCATTTTTATGGCAGGCAAAGTGAGGCAGTATGTGTACATCATAGTCCCCCAAGTTCATTAGAATCTTTTCCTTGGGAGGTTTTTTCTGTATTTTCTTTTGGAGTACCTCATTAAATTGATTGGCCTTTCAAAATAATGGAACAGAGGTTAAAATTGGTAAAGCATCAAAAAGGACAGATGACTACAATGATAATGAACCTATGAAGCCCTTTCTATGTGCCAGGCACCAGGCTAAGTGCTTTCCTTGGATTGTTGTGTTTAATTCTCTTGACATCCCTATTAGTTGGTATTCTTACTATTTCCATTTTACAGGGGAGGAGATGGAAACTTAAAGGGGTTAAGTCACCTGTCCAAATCATACAGTGGGATTTCAACCCAGGTGATCTGACTCCAGAGCCGTACTTGTAAGCTTCTGTGCCAGCTTCCCTCAGTGAAACAGAAAACACATAGCCATGTCTTTCTGCTGTTAAACACAATTTCAATGATTTAATCTCAATAATCTGTCACACCGATGTCAGTATTTTGAATTTTATTGGTATTATAATTTTGTTTTACATTTATTTTTGAATAAATTATATATCTATTTATAGAGTTGTTTTGGTTTAATAGTTGCTTGAGAACTAGAGGTTTATATTTGTGCATATTTAAACAGCATTATAATAAAAATGGCTTAGTCAACACTGGCAGTCTATCAGTATTAAGTCATTAACACCCTCAACATGTTCAAGTTATTTACTTTAAATCCAATCCCTTAACAACCTAAGAGACTGGGCAAATTTTGATGGACCAGGAGTGAAGAGGTAAGAGGAAGGCTCAAGACACAAGGTGCAATTCAGAAATGGCTCTGTAGCTACCCACAAGTTATCAGCAGAAGAGGTGGCAGTTACTTCTCTCTACTTTAAAGACAAGAGTCTGTTATCACCTGCATTGAAATTTCTGCTGCCGGTGAAAATGCCATTTTATAGGCAATAGCTAATTTCTCTAGATCTTCTTAAGATATCCTCTGTGGGTTTTCTGTCTTCGCAAGTGTGTCCAGGTGAGGATTTAGTTTTATTTATACTGCGTGGAAGTCACTATGTTTCCTGTACCTTAGGATACGTCTTTCATCAAAACTGGAAAATTCTCAGTAATAATCTCTTCAAATATCATGTCTCCCACATTTCTACTCTCCTTTCCTACTCTAACTTCTCCTCTCACTCTACTTTCCAAGTTTCTTACCTTCTTGTTTATCTCACTGTGTTACTTTCTTGTTTTCTTGAGATCTGGTCCCATTTACTAGTACTCTCTTCATGTGTGTTCAGTATAATATTTAACCCATACATTAGGGTTTTTTTTACTGGTGGGGAAAAGTGTATATCATTATTTACTTTTTATACCTTTTTTATTGTAAAATATTGCATATATACAAAGCAAAGAAAGAGCAAAGCAATAATTTTCAAAGCACTCTTCAACAAGTAATTACAGAACAGATCCCAGAGTTTGTCATGGGCTACTATATCTTCATCTCATATTTTACCTTCTAGCTGCTCCAAAACACAGGAGGCTAGAAGAAATATTAATATAGTGATTCAGGAGTCATACTCGTTTGTTAAATCCTATTTTCTCTGTTATCCCCCCTCCTTCTCCTTTGACCCTTCTTCCAGTCTATAGGGATCTTTGGGTAATGCCCGTTCTGACTTTTTCATGTTGAGAAGGGGTGTCCACGCTAAAGATAGGTGGATGTAATCAATCGATCATCCTCTGGGGATTTATCTGAATGTAGGAACTGTCTGGAAATTACAGGTTTCAGGAAAGCAAACCTAGCGCATGAAGCCTTTATAGTTTCAGTTCCGGCCCTAGATATATTTATTTATTTATTTCATCATTTACTTTAAAAAAGAACTTTATTAAGATATAGTTTATGTATAATAACACATACCCATTTAAATTGTACAATTCAATGAGTTTTGACGTAGATTTCACCTATGAAACCAGCACCACAATCAAAGTACGGAACACCTCCATCATCTCTAAAAGCTTATTTGTGCCCCTTTGGGAAGTTTTCAGCAATTGTTTCTTCAACTGTATTTTCTTTCTCTTCTTCCTCTGGAGTTCCAATTATAAGCATATGGAACATTTGGATATTGTTCCTCAGGTCTCTAAGGCTCTCTTCATTTTTTTCATTGTTTATTCTCTCTGTTCTTTGGATTAGGTGCTTCTATTACTCTATCTTCAAATTTTACTGATTTATACTTCTGCTGTCTCCAATATGTTGTTGATTCCTTCTGGAGAATTTTTAAAATTGCAGTTTTTGTACATTTCAGCTCTAGAATTTACCTTTGCATTTTTGTTTTTTCAATTTCTTTGTTGAGAGTTCCTAACTGTTCATTCGATAATACCAAATTTTACTTAATTCTTTGAAGAAAAATATACATGAGCTTCTTTAAACCCTTTAACTGCTAAATCCAACATCTGGAACTTCTCAGAGAGTTTCTACTGACTGTTTTTTTTTCCCTGAGTATAGATCCCACCTTATTGTTTCTTTGCATGTCTAGTAATTTCTGGTTGAAAATTGGGCCTTATAGAAAATGCATTGTGGAAAATCTGGATTCTGTTGTATTCCTCTGAGGATTAATGTGTTTTTGTTTTAGTAGGCAATTAACTCTGGTTACAAACCATCACCTTTGGGGTGTGCAGCCCCTGATATCTCTGTTCTTATGGCTTCCCACTGCTGCCATTATAGCCTGGCTTTTTGGGTATCTCCTCTGTTCCTGTGTAACATGGTAATTAGCTGAGGATTTGGGTAGAAATGGGGTCACTTTTTTGTGGTTTTCTTGCTTCTAGGATTTCCCCTGTTCCTAATTTCCAGCTGTTTTGGGCTCTGTCTTCTGACCTTTCAAGCCTGTAAAATTCAACTTTCTGCCGCCTAGATTATACTTGGTAAGGGAATTAATTCAGTTAAAAAAAAATACAAAAACAAAAAACAGCTAATTCACAAATAGGGCTCTGTATACCTCTATGATTCAACAGTAGATTTCTCGCTAGTTTCTGACTGTTTTCTCATCAGGCTCCTTAGGGCCTCCAAATACATGCGCAGTTTAGCTCTTGGCCAAGGATTTGGACAGAATTTATACTCCTTCTGTGTTTTTTCTGCTGCCAATATTTTTCCTTTAGATTTCTAGCTTCTTTTTCAGCCTTGAACTCTGATCTCTGGTACTTTCAGCTGGTAAGACTGTGGTTTTCCATTGCTATTTTTCACAGGCAGAGCTGTGGAGGTTGGGCATCACCCGCAGGCCAGGAAGACATAAATTCACAATTCTTACCTCTTCCTGTTGCAGCTTTTTTTTGAGATTAAACTCTCCATTGGCTTCTGTCTGCTTTTGGACTTTCTCCAGGGTCTGTAAATAGTTAAAAGAACTTCCAGTTTTTATCATTGTTATCTGTGGGAGAGTTTCATGACCACTTCATTCCTCTGCCATTTCTGGAAGTAGTCCATCCGCTGCTTTTTTTAACTTTTTATTTCTGGAGACTTTCAAACTTATAGGAGTATTACAAAAAATACAAATCCCATGCAAAAAACTCCAGAATGCCCCACCCCTCTCTTGATACACAGATCCACCAATCTTAACATTTTGCCATGTTTGCTGTATCATTCTATCCATTGATCTAAGAATTCATCTATTTATGTATATGTTTGTCTGTCTACCTGTCTACCTATCAGTCCGCTTGAGTGTAGGTGATTAATATCATTGAACTCCTTGAATACTTAATACTGCCAGGTGCATTTCCTTGTACCAAGGATATTCACTTATGTGCTTACATGAAAGTTATCAAATTCAAGAAATTTAACATTGATATAAAGCTTATGGTCTGTATTCCAATTTTTTCATGTGTCCTAGTAATGTTCTCTTGAGCATTTTCTCCTCCATTCTTAGATCCCATCCAGGATCATGTGTTATATTTAAATGTCATTGTCTCTTACTTGCTTTTCCTTAGTTTTTAATTTTTGGACCATATAACAGCATAAATTTTCCCATATTAACCACTCCCAAGCATACCATTCAGTGGATTAATCACATTCACAATGTAGCAGAACTTTTACCATCTCTTCAAACAGAAACCCCACACCTATTATGCATTAACTCTCTATTGCCTCTGCCCCCTGTCCCCTGCCCCTAGCAACCTGTATTCTCACTTATGTCTGTATGAGCTTGCAGATCCTCTGATGTTTCTTTGTAGTTGCCATGGGGCTTGAATTTAACATCCTTAATCTATAACAATCTCCTTTGCATGACACAAATTAAGTGATAGTATGTGCATACCACTATATTCCTATACTGCGCTGTCCCCCACCTTCATGTAGTTCTTGTCCAAATCACATGTTTAAATATTATGAGTCCCAAAATGATCTCTCATTACATTTTATGTATTTGCCTTTTAGATCCTGTAGGAAGTGAAAAGTGGAACTGCAAACCAAAAATACAATAGTACTGGCACTTATATTTACCCATGTTGTTACCCTTACTGGTGATCTTTATTTCTTCATACAGATTTGATCTATATTGTCTATTGTCATGAAGACCTCTCTTATAGCATCTCTTGTAGGGTTGATCTAGTGTTGACTAACTCCCTCAACCTTCGTTTATCTGGGAATGTCTTAAAATTGCTCTCATTTTTGAAGCACAGTTTTGCCAGACATAGAATTCTTGATTGACAATTTTTTTGCTTTCAGCACTATATATATGTCATCTCACTGCCTGTTTGCCTCCATGGTTCCCAAGAAGAAGTTGGCGCTTGCTCTTATTGAGGCTCTCTTGTATGTGAGATGATGCTTCTCTAGTGGCTTTCAGAATTGTCTCTTTATCTTTGGCTTTGACTGTTTTATTATAATATGCCACAGTGTCGGTCTATTTATAGGTTTATCCTGTTTGGAGTTATTGAATGTCCTGGATGTGGATATTCATGTCTTTCATTAAATTTGGGAAGTTTTCAGCCATTATTTACTTGAATATTCTCTTGACCCCTTTCTCTTTTTCTTCTCCTTCTGAAACTCCCATATACTGGTATGCTTGATGGTATCCCACAGATTCCTCAGGCTCTGTTTCTTCATTTTTCTTTTTGCTCTTCAGAAGATTTCAGTTGTCTTATCTTCAAGTTCACTGATTCTTTCTTCTGACAGTTCCAGTGTGGTGTTGAACCCCTGTAAGGAATTTTTCATTTCCATTACTGTGATCCTCATCTCTCTTTGGTTCCTTTTCATAATGTCTGTCTTTTTGTTGATATTCTCTCTGTGTTCAACTCCCATTTTCCTGATATTCTTTAGTTTTTTGTCCAAGTTTTTGTTTGGCTCTTTGAGCATATTTAAGACCATTTTTAAAAAGTCTTTGACTGATGAGGAGGCCCTGACCTTGGAAATACCAGTCTTCTCCTTTAACTGGGTCATAGTTTCCTGTTTCTTTATATGCTTTACAATCTTTTATTGATACCTGGATATTTTGAAATTTTAGTGCATTATTGCTGGAATTTACTCTCTGAGGTATCTATTCCTTAAGTTTATATCAAGCTAATATGACAGAGCATTCCTTGAATGCCAGAAATGAATAAATAAAAAAGAGGAAAAAAAATAAGATAACATTCCTGGTCTTTGCAGATTGACTTGTGTGAGTGTTCTCCTTCAGGGCTTATTCCTATAATGAGTTCATGGACTAGTTTAAGGCGAAAGTGCAGGGACCTCCCTGATCTTTTCAGTACACATCTTATTTTGGGCATGTATATGTGCCCTAGGAATTTCCCTGTTGACATGGACATAAAAGTTCCCTCTTCCCTAGGAAGTTTCCTTGTGGTCCTGGACACTGAACTGTATGTCCTGTGCAGCCAGCAATCTTTTGCCCCAGGCAGTCACAATTTGACTGCCCTCCCACAGTATTCTGTAGAAGAGCTCTGTGAGGATGTTTTACATGCTTTTGCCCCAGGCAGTCACAATTTGACTGCCCTCCCACAGTATTCTGTAGGAGAGCTCTGTGAGGATGTTTTACATGCAGGGCAAGTTCTGCGATGGCAAGCTTGCAATGAATGTCCTGGTTAAGTCTCCCAGGCCACCACCAGAGAGATTGAGCTTGTTCCCTTTGGAATTGGGACAAGGGACCCACACTGGCAGTGCAGGTCAAATCTGCATGGAGCCAGTGAGGGGTTGGAGAGGGGTCTGCCCAAGTGCCACAGGATCCTACCACTTCTAAATAGTCTCTTTCTTGCTTTGACACTTTCCCTGTTACTGTAGTCCTTTGACTGTTTTTCTGGAGCTTTAAGAAAGATATTCCTGCCAGTCCTTTTTGGTTATTCAAAACTTTTTGGGGATTGAAGTCCTGAAACTTTCTTACTCCACTATCTCTTGATGGGGCCACATCCATTAAGTTTTTAATTTCAATATCTCTATTTTTTATTGAAATTTTATTGGTTTCTTTCAAAATTGTTTGCCTAGTATCTTTTATAGTCCTTTTATTTCTCACAATATAAGTCACCTTTTAGAAAGAAGAGTTGTTTCTTGTTTACCCAGTTTGCAGTCTTTCTAGTATAGAATTAGTAGAATCAACACAGAAAGACAGAACTGGAAAAGCAGGAGGGAATAGAGATGGGGTCCCTCATGAACACTGAGGGCAGGGAGAGTCTGGATTCAGAGGAAAGAGTGTGGTTGGAGTTGTGGGTGAAATGCGAGAAAATTATGGAAGAAAAGTGATTTTAAGAAGTCTTTGAGCCTTTCAACTTTTTTGCATTGTCTTCCACTGAATGACTGCCTCAGGCCAAGTCATGATTTATTCAAATGACAATTCAGTAAAACTGGATTTGGACCCATAGACAAATAAATGTATGAATATATTTAGAAAACTGTGTGTCATTTTTGCATTAACCATTGCCTTTAAAAAAAAATTCTTTAGTAAATGTTCTCATCAAGTATGATTAACATGTGTTCTGTGAGTAATGGTTTCCAAAAATTTCACCCTGCGTTCACATGTGAGACACAGTTCCATGGGTTTATCAGATATTGACAATCATGGTTGCCTCAAAAAATTGTTACATTAATGTTCAGGCCCAGACTGACATCGTGCAGAACATGGGCCGGTGCTGCTCCAAGAATGAAAAAACCAAGCACAGTAGACATAGATTTATTGGAACTTATAAATGGGTGAGGTTTTTGGGTGGTGGCTGATGGGGAGGTTTAGTGCTCCACAAGAGACAGAGGTGCAGGGGAGGGTAATAGGTGATTTTAGAAGAAACACATTCTATATAGTATGAGGATATTGGGTCTCTAGTATAATCATGAAATTATAGTTGTTTTACTAAGTTGTTTTACTAAGATTAGTGCTTAATACTAAAATATAATCAGTACCACTTTTGCATCTGTGGTTGCATTCTTTCCCCTCCAGGGAGACTGATTACTTTCTTGACCTTTGTCTTTGACTAAAGCAGGTTTGTTTCAGGCCATTTAGGAGGGATCCTAGGCCCTGGACTGCCACAATTCACCCCCTCCACAACATGCTACATTGACCATAGGACTGGCATTGCATCCACACAGCACCATCACTATATAAAAGACAACAGAACAGTAATGGTTGAGCACATAGGGCAGATAATCCTGTTAAGAAATGCTACCAAGGCTGAGTAAGATAATTAAACCAAGTAGTAAGGGGGTTAGTAGATACTTGATCAATACTGTGTATGTGCTCTTGTGTATGACTTAAAGCTTGTGAAATATTTATTATCTGAGTGATCAGGAATATATGCAACGTTGTATGTTTAGAAGGGCACAGGTTCCACCTTATGCCACAGTTAAAATGGCTAAAGCTTTTCTATTTGTAAGATGACTTTCTGTAATTGGGTGGTTTTATCATTTAACATGATATTGCTAATTTAGATTCATTAAGCTTGTGAACTGCACGGTTAGCTAAAGCTGTTATATTCTTTTTGATAATCATTGCAGCTCCTTCCAGAGCAAGAATAGCTTAAATATAAAACCACCATGGGGTCCGCTTCACTCGATATCTAGATTTTACTATTTCCCTATCATTGGGAGTCTAGTAAAGAATCATATAATGTGGCAAGGACATATGCCTGCCCCCATGTACAGTGTCCTGTCCAACTGTAAGGTAAATAGGGCCATCCATTTGCCCACAGGTTTGTGGCCACCCCATGGGGGAGGCATATACTGTGTGTCTGTTGGATGTACTCTGCCATTAGAAAAGGTGATCATTTTGTAGTTTAAAGATAAAATTACACACTTCCGAGGGTAACCACCCCATATCTCCGTTCCCATTAAGGCATTCTATGCAGACAGGGGCAGTATGGACTAAGGTTGCTGCTACTTCTGTCAGCCGTCCTATTCCGTCATGAAGGGCATACCCTAGTACTGGTCAGGGCTTATTTACCTGTTCCCTCATAAGGGAAAAGTTATAAGCCCGAGTCTCATTATAAGATGGTAATTGGATTTCAGTCTTAAAAGAGGAAGTCTCACTCCAGATTTGTTGGTGTGTCGAATTCTGCCATGTCAGCAGGACATTCTGTGTAGTCTAGTTTGCAGGATCTATGGTCCAGGGAAGGCCAGTAGCACCCGAAGATGGCAAATCCATGCAAAGCCAACAAGGGGTTTGACTGAGATCATAAGTTACCAATGAAGCCTACTTTAGAAAGGTGTTTACTAGAGTGCTATGGGCAAAAAGAAAGATGGTTATGGAGAATAAAAAGGGGTAAATGTTGTTGACTTAATAATATACATGCAGAAGTTCCATTGGTAGATAATAAGGTACCAGGCAGAGGGACATTGTGGAGAAGTTTTAAATACCAGATAGTTTCCCCTTTTAAATCTTGAGAATTCTCCACCATCACATCAATCGTTGCTCTAGGCATTAGAAGGGTCCTCATAGTTATATATGAGGTTCCCATGGGAATAGGAGGCCCTGAACTGGTGATAAACATTTTAACAAGCATTTTTTGTATAAATTATGGCTATATTAGAATATTTTGGGTGACTCCTATTCCCCGTAGACTTCACATTCCCAAACAGCGTGGCTATATAGGTCTGAGGCATAGATGACAATAAATTATTATTCCTCCCTTTAGTCTATAACTGGCTCTTTAATTTGTGTCCTTGGCTCTTACACCATTAGCATTTCAATAGGCGCTGGGGCTGCAGCTCTAGGTATAGAGTTAGACAGGTTAGGACTTGACAAAACCTTTTAGTCCATTGTTGTAGGGATTTCTTAACATCTTTCAACTGTTCCTTTAAGAGACCATTCATTATTTCTGTAAGACCTGCATCTGTAGGGTTATAAAGTAGATGAAAAGTCCACATTACATCATAGTGCATAGCCCATGCTTGGGTCATTTGTCTGGTGAAAGGGGTTACCTCGTCACTGTCTACTTGTGTGTAAGTATCTGTAGAGGGCACTTACCTATTCTAGGCAATGTTTGGTGGCTCGCTGAATAGCTTTCCCCACTGGAAAAGCTAACAGAAGTCCCATGGCAGTATCTACTGTGGTGAATGCATACCTTGTCCCCTTCCACTCTTGGTCTGGTGCCTTTTTATCTTCCAGTGGCCAATGTAGTCCACTTGCCATTGAGTCATTGGGCCCTGAGATTGGATCACTGGACCCTGTGATTGGCCGATGTGTACTGTCTGATAGGGCAGTCAGTATGGTTGTCACAGGGAGCATCACAGTCCTGTGTGATGCCCATAAGTTGTTAGCATGTGATGGGTAGCTGGAAATGCTGGGCTAAATGCCATAAGGTTTGAAACCCTAGGTGTCTGTTCTTTTGATGAATCCACTCAGCTGCTTCTAGGTTTCAGTAGTGTACCTCCAGACTTGTGTAAGGATATCTGCCTCAACATTCTCAGGTTACATGTTAAGAGTGTGGGTGGGGACAGGATAGATGGTTATCTTTTATCACTGGCAGGCATCTCAGATGTCTTGCTACAGCTCTCATCCTCATATAGGGTGATCTATTCCTGTCCACTGTTCTTGTTTCCAGGTTACCATCCAGATCGTGAATAGCCTGGCAGTTGGTACAGATAGCACATCTACTAGTTCATCCACTGTTACCATCCATACAGCTCTTAATTCAGCCCATTGACTGCTTTGCATAGCACCAGTCTCCCATGATATAGTTTTAGTACTGGAATGTACTGCCATGGTTATCAATATGGGAGGCTCCATCAGAGTACCAAGCAGACTTGGGAATTGTTCCTGTAACCTCTATAAAGTATTTCAACAGCTATCCCAGGTGCAGCAATTTTAGCTTTTGAATCTTCTACATGTGACACTGCTCCTAAACGGCATGCATCTCAACACTAAAAGAGCTGGTACTGAAAACACTGCATTGCAGTAAGTAAACTTTCCACTTTGTTAAGGTACTTAATTGTGCCCTGCCAGAATGTGGCTTATTGGCTGGTACCATAATCCACTCCTGTATAGGGAGATGATTCTCAAGGTGGTAGGACATTTCTGCTCAGCCATTCCACTTGCAATAGAGCATTATGTGCAACACACAGTTGCTTTTCTAAGGGCTATGTCTTAATTCTTCCTCTTTCCATAATTGTGAGCAGAACCCTAGGTGTACTCATTTAGAATGTTGCCTCTGCCACAAACCCACCCAAAACCAGTGTCAGTGCTAGTCACATCCAACTCACAAGGTAAATCAGGATCTGCCCCACTCAGTGCTTGCGCCAGTGCTGTTGCACTTTTTGCTTCTTCAAAAGCAGCCTGCTAGGATCATCCCAGTCCCAAGTATGTCCTTTTCTAATTAGCATATACAATGATTTGAATATTTGCACTAAATGGGGAATGAAAGGTCTCCAATATCCTAGTAGTCCTAGAAAGGCCATTAATTGCTTTGGTAGGGACAGTGTAGGAAAATATTATCCCTTATCAATTATTGCAGAGGAACAGTTTTTGTCTTACCCAACTGTACCACAGCCAATAATTTGACAGAGAAGCTAGGTCTTATGGCTTTTTGCAATTGATTGCCCATCCCTCACTCTCAAGATGGGAAATTAACATTTCTGATACTTTTTTAAAAATATTTTTATTATAAACAATGAACAAACATACAAATATTCTTGACATGGTTACAATCACTGGCTCACAATATCATCACATAGTTGTGTATTCACCATCATGATCATTTTGTTTTGTTTTAATACAGTTTTATTGAAATACGCTCCATACCATACAGACCATCTGAAGTATACAATCACTGGCTCACAGTACATGATCATTTTTTTGAACATTTGCATCTCTCCAGCAAAAGAAAGAAAAAGGAAAAAACTCATACATGCCTTACCCCTTACTACTCCTTTTCATTAACCACTTGTATTTCAATCTACTCAATTTATTTTAACCTTTGTTCCCCCTATTATTTGCTTATTTCTTGTCCATATTTTTTATTCATCTGTCCATACCATAGATGGAAAGAGCATCAGACACAAGGTCTTCACAATCACACAGTCATATTGTGAAGACTATATCACTGTACAGTCATCTTCAAGAAAGATGGCTACTGGAGCACAGTTCTACTGTTTCAGGTACTTCCCTCTAGCCTCTCTAATACACCATAAACTAAAAAGGGGATATGTATATCATGCAGAATAATAACCTCCAGGATAACCTCTTGACTGTTTGAAATCTCTCAGCCACTGACACTTTATTTTGTCTCATTTCTCTCTTCCCCCTCTTGGTCAAGAAGGTTTTCTCAATTCCTTGATGCTGAGTCCCAGCTCATCCTAGGATTTCTGTCCCACACTGCCAGGAAGGTTTACATCCTTGGGAGTCACGTCCCACATAGAGAGGGGGAGGGCAGTAAGTTTGCTTGTTGTGTTGGCTGAGAGAGCGAGGCCACATCTGAGGAACAAAAGAGTTCTCTAGGGGTGACTCTAGGGCCTAATTTTAAGTAGATTTAGCCTATCTTTTGCAAGGATAAGTTTCATAGGGACAAACCCCAACAATGAGGGCTCAGCCTATTGATTTGGTTGTCCCCACTGCTTGCGAGTATATCATGAATTTTCCAAATGGAGAATTTGAATTTTTTCCCCCTTTCTCCCTATTCCCCCAAGGAGACTTTGCAAATACTTCTTTATTCACTGTTCAAATTACTCTGGGACTTATTGGGGCATCATACTAACCTGGACAAAACTATAAAATCTCTCAGATGCCCTATTCAAGGTTCCATATATTTATGGTGTTAATTAAACTGTCCATATAAGTTAAATTAGTAAATTCACTAGTCAAAATATAAATTTTGTACCAAATAAACGTTCTTGCTTTAGTCTCACATAAAAGTTGAAGTTTAAAATGTGAATGACCATCTGTTTTCAATACCCTGCAATATTGCTATTCCTTTGTTCTTCCTCATGCAAAAAAATTATTTTAATTTGTACATTTAGTCTGACACTTCTTTTAATTCTGAAAGAGAATCACTGATTAGCATAATATCATTATTATAATGGAATAAAGTAATTTCTTTGGGTTTCTCCCAGTTGGCCAGTCTTTTCGCCACTAGGCCATGGCCAATGTAGGCTTATATAAATAGCCTTGTGGGAGCATGGTGAAAGTCCTTTGCTGTCCTTTCCAGGTGAAGGTGAAAGCGGGTTGACCTGCTTTATCTAGGGGAATACTAAAGAAAGCATTAGCTAAACCTAAAACAAAATGTTAGTGATATAAATTGGAGCTAGTTTCTTATTGTAAAGAAGCAATATTTAGAACCACTTCATACAAAGATGGTGTTACTTTATTTAATTTGGAGTAATCCACTGCCGTGCACCAAGTTCCATCAGGTTTCTGTACTGGCCACACAGAGTTATTAAAGGGGTTATTGTTTGGTTAATGGTCCCACTCTTTTTGGTTCCTTAAGGGTTGCAGAAACCCCTTTCTGTTCCCCTAGGAGCTTATACTGTTCAGTGACTACAGTCCCCCGAGCTTGCAGTACTTTTACAGGGAACCATTTTGCCTGCCTATTTAAGACCACTTTCACTATTCTACACCAGAGGTGGAATTCTCCTATGGTAGTTTGTAATGTGGAACTTAAGAGATCAATTCCTAATATATACATATAAAAACATACAGTATATTCACACTTGGGGGGCCAATCTCCCAATTTGTAAGATTAAATTATGCCATTTGACTCTGATTGTCTTTCCCCCAATAGCTGTCTGTGGCCAGCCTGGATCCATTAAATCAGGCTACATTTCCATAAATTAAATTACATTTGGCTCCAGTATCTACTAGTGGCAACACTCTCTGTTTGTTAGTAGGGGACTAGCAAATAGCTAATTTTACATGTGGCCTCTAATCCCCGGGACTCCCAGTTGTTGCTTGTACCAAGAATTATTGACCCCTCCTCTGTGGGAGGGTACAGGGAGCTTGCCAAGTCACCTCTGGGGATGTGGAGGGTTCTCGTTGTTTTTAAAGGGGGGCTTTAGTTGGGTTATCTTCCCCTTTTCAAGTGTTCAGGGATTTATTTTGGTAAACCTTTTGTCTCTGGGTAATTTGCTCTATACTTTAACTAAAACAGCATTTGTTTGTTTATCTATGGTTTCTAGTTCTGTTCCTATGGCAATTAGTCAGCCCATATTTGCTTAAGTGAGACCCAATTAGGGCCTTCATGTTCTCAGAGAGTTTTTCCCGAGGGCCTCACTACTTTTTTCAGAGTTGCTTGGATTCTCCAAGATCTGCCATGGCCTGAGCAGCTCTCAAAATGGGCTGTTCCACCAGAGGGCATGAGGGGTCCATAAAATGGACATGAGGGTTCCGTGAAAGTGATTAGGAGTGGTGTGCAGGATGGTGTCTTTCATCCCACTGTAAAAGTTTCATTTTGGGGGCCTGCAAAATTCTCAGAATATATTGCATATTTCATCCCAAGACCTGGCAAAATCTTGCAGTTCTCCCATAAATTGTCAGTGGGGAGTGGTGTGTGGAATATCTCCTTCACTGGGCCAGGCAGTTTTTTTTTTTTTAATTTTTTTTTTACATGGGCAGGCACTGGGAATCAAACCAGGGTCCTCTGGCATGGCAAGTGAGCATTCTTGCCTGCTGAGCCACCGTGGCCCCCCTGGGCCAGGCAGTTTTGTACGCAGCCTTTAGCCAGGCTAACAAAGATATTGTTTCCACTTGATTTAGGGCAGCAAACAGGTGCTGGTGTAGGGATGGGTGCATCTTGATAGATGCTAGCTTACTCATTTCCATCCCAGTTAATATTATGCCCTCAGCTCCTCTGTCCCATAATTGTAAAAGCCAATCAGGTGATGACTCCTTGGCTTTCTGCCTATAATACTGCCTGAGGTCAACTAATTCTGTAGCAGTATAATCTGCTCTGGAGGTTGTAAATTCTGAGGGTCTACCCTGCAGGTTGTTCCTGTGTTGTTTTACTTTTTGCTGTAGCTCTGTGTGTTTTTGCTGGGGGGGGGGGCTCCTCTCTTCCATTTCCCATACTTTTTCCTTTTCCTCCTTTTCATCATTAGATGAAGGATTGATGGGATCTCAAACTTTTGGGTCCCACCCTGGAGTAGCTAGAATTCTTTGGACTTTGACCTAGGATAATTTCTGACCATGGGCATGAGCATATCTACAGGCCAAAATTTCTAATTGATCATCCAGACAATATAAGCACTTGGTTAAGTCATTTTTCATGTCTGCTTGAGTAAGCTATGTATGATTTTCTAATTTTAATCCACCCTAGATGATGGGCTGTTGTTTTGGCCACATGTTCTACCTCTATGACCACATGTAAGGCTCCTAAAAGGAGCCCAGGCTATGGCCATCACTATTTGGTGTTCTCTTTTATTTTTGCTAAGATTTAGTTGTCTTGCTATCTGTTAACAGTTAGCAACCCCACTAGAGTTTTCAGGACATCCCCATATTCTCACAGTGGTCCCTATCCATTCAGAGAAGCAGCCACCTCTCCCCACATGGATGATGCAAGCCAATCTGGGATTTTCCCTGCTGAGTCTGTTCCCCAGACCCATGCCTATTGCTGCTGGCCATGTCTCAGTCTCCTGGCTGGCTTGCCAATTGTTTGGGCCCAGACTAAGTTTGTGCAGAGCACGGGCTGGTGCTGCTGTAAGACTGAAAAACATTCTCTGTAAGAGACTGGGGTGTAGGGCAAGGTAATATGTGATTTTAGAACAAAGACATTCCAAATAGCGTGAGGACATTGGGTCTCTAGTATAATCGTTAAAGGTTCCTAACACCTGATGTTTTACTAAGATTAGTGTTTAAGATACAATCAATACTATTTTTACTTCTGTAGTTATGTTCTTCCATCTCCAGGGAGATTGTTCACTTCCTTGACTTTTGTATTGGTTAAAGCAGGTTTGTTACAGGCCCTTTAGGAGGGGGATTGGGCCCTGGGCTGCCACAATCAAACACAACACTAGATCTTCAAATGACGTCATTAGAAATATATCAGTAACATTGGTTCTGTAAAAGCTGCAAGTCAATATAAGATAATATATTAAGTAATAAGAAAAGATATAGGATAAACTAAGTGGAAGAGAAAGGAAAACTCTTCCTTATAGTAGTATGGCAACTCATAAGTGTAGAAAGAATGACAGAGCCTAAAAAAATCATTTAAAAATCATCATCATAACAAGATTTAGACAGGAATCATCAATAGACACTACAACTTTCAGTTGAAAGTTTGATGAGGACCAGAATATTTATATCATTTCAAAATTACCTCCCCATAACGACAGTGGATAAATTTGGCAGATGTCAACTTCAGTGGATTGAGTTGTGATCCCAAAAAGTTAGTGTCCACCTGGAGATTCAGAATGTGGCCTTTATTTGGAATA
This sequence comes from Tamandua tetradactyla, assembly GCF_023851605.1. Taxonomy (NCBI): domain Eukaryota; kingdom Metazoa; phylum Chordata; class Mammalia; order Pilosa; family Myrmecophagidae; genus Tamandua; species Tamandua tetradactyla. The sequence continues at coordinate 22,754,265 of NC_135346.1, forward strand.
AGGGTATTTGCAAATGGAATGAAGATAAGGATGTTGAAATGAAATCATTCTGGATGAGGGTCGGCCCTAAATCCAATAATGAATGTTCTTATAAGAGACAGAAAAGGAGAAGACATGATACAGAGAAAAGAAGGCCATGTGAGGACAGTAGAGAGTATAGTTATGAAAACTCAAGCCAGGGAGCAACAAGGGTTGCTGGCAGCCATCAGAAGTTCGCAGGATACGTAGAGTGGATTCTCCCTCAAAGCCTCCAGAAGGAACCAACCCTGCTGACACCTTAATTTTGGACTTCAGGCCTTCAGACCTGTAAGAGAATAAGTTTTTGTTGTTTAAGCTGCCAAGTTTGTGGTAATTTGTCATGGTGATCTTGGGTAGGTAATACACCACCCTACCAAGTGGTCCAACTTGACATCACCAGTCAGGGACAAACTGACATCATGGATTTCCTGATATCATGAACTATCATGGGACCAACATTTGTATACTGTTTTGCCAAAAACTACAACATGATTCTAATCATGAGAAAATAATGAGACAAAATGAAATTGAGGGATATCCTACAAAAATCAGAACACAACAAAAAATTGTCCTTTATTCTTCAAAAGTGTCAGTGTCATGAAATATGATGAAAGGTTGAAACAAGAATAGAATGCAACTAAAAAGGAACATTCAAAGATAAAAAGATCTTAGAAATTAAAAATATTATAGAAAATAATTGAAAAAAAGTTGGAAGATGAAGTCACTCAGAAAATAGAGCAAAAAGAAAAATAGAAGGAAAATAGGAGGAAAAAAATGATAAAAACATGAAAGGATTGAATCAGGGTATTAAACTGACCCTAATAGGAGATTCAGGGGGAAGAAAAAGAACTGAGTAAGTGGAGGGGGGAAATTGGTCAAAGAACTGTTCTAAGAAAATTCTCAAGAAGCAATAGATATGCATTTCTAGATCAAAAGGGCTTACCTACTACTAACCCCATAGAATGCATAAAAAGATCTGCATTGAAGCACATTATTATTGCATTTCAAACGCTGGAGGCAAAGGAAATACTAAAAGTTCCAGTGAGGAAAAGAAGAGATCAATTCATTTGACCAGGTATCAGAATGGTAGCACACTTCACATCAATATTGCAAAGCTCAGAGGACAAGAGAGTAATGCCTTTATTTCTGAGGGAGAATAATTTCCAGCCAAAATTCCATATGCCACAAGACTTTATTCTAACTAAGTGTGAGGTTAGAATAAAGATGTTTTCAGGTACAACGGGCTTTTAGAAAGTAACTTCCCATTTACTCTTTATAAGGAGACTAATGAAATACATATTTTTAAAAGGAGGAGAGTGTGAATCAAGAAAGAGGGTTGCATGGGATCTTGGAACAGCAGATCTAAAACAGGAAAAAATACAAGAAATACTAGTAGCATAATAGAGGGACACCACACAAGGGCTGTTCCACAGGAAGCCAAGCAAATCCTCACAGACTGGAGGAAGGGATTAGTGGGTGCTAAGCGGAATATCTGAAAGAAAAAATGGAAGTGACAGGTGATATGGTCGGCTGTATTCAGAGGCTTTTTAGAATTTCACCAGATCGTTTGGGACTGAATAGTGATAAGTAACTTGAAAATGGAGAAAAGAAAAACAGAAACTTATATAAGTAACAGGTGAAACTCTAAAAAGCCTCTTAATACAATTGATTTTTACCAAGGTTACCAGATACCCTCAGAGAAAGAACAGTCTCTTCGACAAATGGTGCTGGGACAACTGGATATTCATATGCAAAAGAATGAAGCTGGACCCCTACCTCATACCATATAAAAAATTAACTCAAAATGGATCAGTGGACTGGTACCACATCCCAGCTCTGGGGCAACATCCCCATGCCTCCTAGCCAGGGTTTCAACAGACCTCACCAAAATGCCATCTCAAATGTGCCAAGCCATGGAAACACTGATGTTTATACATTTAAAAAATTTGTTGGGGATAAAGGCTACTTAACAAAGGAGGACCTGAGAGTACTCATAGAAAAGGAGTTCCCTGGATTTTTGGAAAATCAAAAAGGCCCTCTGGCTGTGGACAAATAATGAAGGATTCTGGACCAGTGGTGAGATGGCAAAGTGGGCTTCCAGAGCTGCTTTTTGCTAATTGCTGGGCTCATTATTGCATGCAATGACTATTTTGTAGAACACATGAAGCAGAAGGGAACGAAGTAGGCAGAATTGAGGAATTAATTCCCCCACCCTCATAGCAGTTATCCCAAGAGTTGCTTAAGGAATCTGCGCCACAGCTTCCTTTTGCATAAGGATTTCAAAACAGATTGGGTCCTTAGAAATTGTACAAATAGAATCCAACTCCCATTGGACAAGCAGTGGAAGAAAAGTCAATTAAATGACAGATAAGCTTTTTTATTTGGATAAGCTTTTAATTTTTATGTATTTGCATCCTCTTGCCCTCAATAAACCTCTTTATTTATTTATTTTTAATAATTCTTTTTTATTTTTTTAAACATAGCAACTTACAAACATGAATATTCTTGTCATATGATCATTCCATTCTGGTTAAATTGGTATTTAGCCAATAACTCACAATATCATCACACAGTTGTATATTCATCACCGTGATCATTTCTTAGAACATTTGCAACAATTTAGAAAAAGAAAAAAAAAAACCCTCATACATACCATACCCCTTATCCCTCCCTCCCATTGATTGCTAGTATTTCCATCTATCCACTATATTTTAGCCTTTGTTTCCCCTATTTTTTTCTATACCTCTTATCACTCACTGCCTTTCATTGATCACTAGCATTTCTATCTACTAAATTTATTTTAACATTTGTTCCCATTATTTATTTATTTTTAATCCATATGTTCTACTCATCTGTCAATAAGGTAGATAAAAGGAGTATCAGACACAAGGTTTGCACAATCACACAGTCACATTGTGAAAGCTATATCATTATATGACCATCTTCAAGAAACGTGGCTACTGGAACACAGCTCTACATTTTCAGGCAGTTCCCTCCAGCCTCTCCATTATACCTTAACTAAACAGGTGATGTCTACTTAATGCATAAGAATAACCTCCGGGATATAACTCTGCTTGGAATCTCAGCCATTGACACTTAATTTTATCTCATTTCGCTCTTCCCCCTTTAGGTCTAGAAGGTTTTCTCAGTCCCTTAATGCTGAGTCCCAGCTCATTCTAGGATTTCTGTCCCATGTTGCTGGGAAGGTTTACACCTCCTGGGAGTCATGTCCCACTTAGAGAGGGGGAGGGCAGTGAGTTTGCTTGTCCTGTTGGCTGAGAGAGGCCACATCTGAGAAACAAAAGAGGTTCTCTGGGGGTGATTCTTAGGCCTGTTTTTAAGTAGGCTTAATCTGTCCTTCATGGGGATAAGTTTCACATGAACAAACCCCAAGATTGAGGGCTCAGCTTATTGCTTTGGTTGTCCCCACTGCTTGTGAGGAATTCTCCACATGGGGAAGTTAAATTTTCCTCCCTTCTCACCATTCCCCCTAGGGGACTTTGCAAATATTTTTTATTCACTGTTCAGAATCACTCTGAGATTTATTGGGGTATCACTCTGGACAAACCTACAAACTCTTATGCCCTACTCAAGGTTCCATGTACTTATGGTGTTCAATTAAACTGTCTACATAAGTTATATTAGGAAATGCGTTAAATTATTTATACCTTTTGTACGAATTAAACATTTTTTGCTTTAGTCTCACAAAGTTAAAGTTTTAAAATATGAATTACCATCTATTTTCAACACCCTGCAATACTGACATTCCTTTGTTCTTCCTCATGCAAAAGCATTTTTAAATTTCTACATTTAGTTACTATCATGGTATAATCTAGGAATGCCTAGAGTGTATAATCTCATTCTTTATCATCTCTTTCCTTCTAATTTCATTTGTGCCCCCAGCCCTCCTCCCTCTATCGTTTTCACATTCAGCTTCATTCAGTGTACTACCATTATTGTATTACAGTTATGTAGTCTTGTGCTATCCATTTTTGAATTTTTATGGTCAGTTCTGTTGCACAATCTGTATCCCTTCAGCTCCAATTACCCAATATCTACCCTATTTCTATCTCCTGATGGTCTCTGTTCTTAGTGGAAATTCTCCAAGTTCATTCACTAATGTTAGTTCATATCAGTGAGACCATATAGTATTTGTCCTTTTGTTTCTGGCTAATCCCACTCAGCATAATGTCCTCAAGGTCCATTCCTGTGGTTAGTACTTCCTAACTTTATTCTGTTTTACAGCTGCATAATATTCCATTGTATGTATATACCACAGCTTGTTTAGCCACTCCTCTGTTGATAGACATTTGGGCTGTTTCCATCTCTTGGCAGTTGTAAATAATTCTGCTATAAACACTGGTGTGCAAATGTCCATTTGTGCCCTTGCCCTCATGTCCTCTGAGTAGATACCTAGCAATGGTATTGCTGGATCATATGGCAATTCTATATTTAGCTTCTTGAGGAACCGCCAAACTGTCTTCCACAGTGGTTGTACCATTTTACATTCCCACCAATGGTGGATAAGTGTGCCTCTTTCTCCATATCCTCTCCAGCACTTGTTGTTTTCTGTTTTATTGATGATGGCCATTTTGGTGAATGTGAAATGATATCTCATTGTGGTTTTGATTTGCATTTCCCTAATAGCCAGGAAAGTTGAGCATCTTTTCATGTGCCTTTTGGCCATTTGTATTTCCTCTTCTGAGAAGTGTCTGTTCATTCATTTGCCCATTTTGTAATTGGGTTGTTTGTCTTTTTGTTGTTAAGTCGAACAATCTTTTTATATATTCTGAATACTAGTATTTTATCTGATATATCATTTCCAAAATATTGTCTCCCATTGCGTAGGCTGTCTTTTTACTTTCTTGACAAAGTTCTTTGATGCACCGAAGTGTTTCATTTTGAAGAGTTGCCATTTCTTTATTTCTTTCTTCAATGCTTATACTTTGGGTGTAAGATTTAGGAAACCACCTCCTATTATAAGATTCATAAGATTTTCCGCTGCATTTTCTTCTAAAAGTTTTGTGGTCTTAGATCTAATGTTTAGGTCTTTGATCCATTTTGAGTTAATTTTTGTATAGGGTGTGAGATTGGAAAGAGATTTCATTCTTTTGCATATGGATATCCAGTTCTCTAGGCACCATTTATTGAAGAGACTGTTCTGTCCTGGGTGAGTTGGCTTGACTGCCTTATCAAAGATCACTTGTCTGTAGATGAGAGGAGCTACATCTAAACAATCTATTCAATTCCATTGATCAGTATATCTGTCTTTATGCTAGTACCATGCTGTTTTGACCACTGTAGCTTTGTAATACGCTTTAAAATCAGGTAATGTGAGACCTCTGACTTCATTTTTCTTTCTCAGGATATTTTTAGCTATTTGGGGCACCCTGCCCTTCCAGATAAATTTGGTTATTGGTTTTTCTATTTCTGAAAAATAAGTTTTGGGGATTTTAATTGGTATTGCATTGAATCTGTAAATCCCTTTAGGTAGAATTGACATCTTAACTATATTTAGTCTTCCAATCCATGAACACGTATGCCTTTCCAGTTATTTAGGTCTTCTGTGATTTCTTTTAACAATTTCTTGTAGTTTTCTTTGTATAGGTCTTTTGTGTCCTTAGTAAAATTTATTCCTAAATATTTTGTTCTTTTGATTGCAATTACAAATGGAATTTTTTCTTGATTTCCCTCTCAGATTGTTCATTACTAGTGTATAGAAACACTACAGATTTTTGAGTGTTGATCTTGTAACCTGCCACTTTGCTGTACTCATTTATTAGCTCTAGTAGTTTTGCTGTAGATTTTTTGGGGTTTTCAACATATAATATCATATCATCTGCAAACAGTGAGAGTTTTACTTCTTCCTTTCCAATTTTGATGCCTTGTATTTCTTTTTCATGTCTAATTGCTCTGGCTAGAACTTCCAACACAATGTTGAATAGCAGTTGTGATAATGGACATCCTTGTCTTGTTCCTGTCCTTAGGGAAAAAGTTTTCAGTTTTTCCCCATTGAGAATGATGTTAGCTGTGGGTTTTTCATATATTCCCTTTATCATGTTGAGGAAGTTCCCTTTTATTCCTATCCTTTGAAGTGTTTTCAACAAAAAAAAAAAAGAATGTTGAATTTTGTCATATTCCTTTTCTGCATCAATCAAGATGATCATGTGGTTTTTCTGCTTTGATTTGTTGATATGGTGTGTTACATTAATTTATTTTCTTATGTTGAACCATCCTTGCATACCTGGGATGACTCCTACTCGTCATGGTGTATAATTCTTTTTATATGGTTCTGGATTCAATTGGCAAGAGTTTTATCGAGGATTTTTCATCTATATTCATTAGAGAGATTGGTCTGTAGTTTTCTTTTCTTGTAATACCTTTGTCTGGCTTTGGTGTGAGGGCAATGTTGGCTTCATAGAACGAGTTAGGTAGGCTTCCCTCCCCTTCAGTTTTTTTGAAGAGTTTGAGCAGAATTGGTACTAATTCTTTCTTGAATGTTTGGTAGAATTCACATGTGAAGCCATCTGGCCCTAGACTTTTCTTTTTGGGGAGCTTCTTAATGACTGATTCAATTTCTTTACTTGCGATTGGTTTGTTGAGGTTTTCTATTTCTTCTCAAGTCAATGTTGGTTGTTCATGCCTTTCTAGGAAGTTGTCCATTTCATCTACATTGTCTAGTTTATTAGCATAAAGTTGTTCATAGCATCCTCTCATTACCTCCTTTATTTCTTCAGGGTCATTGGTTATGTCTCCTCTTGCATTTCTGATTTTATTTATTTGCATCCTCTCTCTTCTTCTTTTTGTCAACCTCGCTAAGGGTCCATAATCTTATTGATTTTATCATAGGACCAACTTCTGGTTTTGTTGATTTTCTTGATTGTTTCCATGTTCTCAATTTCATTTATTTCTGCTCTAATCTTCGTTATTTCTTTCCTTTTGCTTGCTTTGGGGTTAGTTTGCTGTTCTTTCTTTAGTTCTTCCAAGTGGACAGTTAATTCCTCCATTTTTTGCTCTTTCTTCTTTTTTGATATAGGCATTTAGGGCAATAAATTTCCCTCTTAGCACTGCCTTTGCTGCATCCCATAAATTTTGATATGCTGTGTTTTCATTTTCATTTGCCTCGAGATATTTACTGATTTCTTTTGTAATTTTCCCCTTAACCCCACTGGTTGTTTAAGAGTGTGTTGTTGAACCTCCATGTATTTGTGAATTTTCTGACCCTCTGCCTATTACTGATTTCCATCTTCATTTCTTTCTGATCTGAGAAAGTGTTTTGTATGATTTCAGTCTTTTTAAATTAATTGAGACTTGCTTTGTGACCCAGCATATGGTCTGTTCTTGAGAATGATCCATGAGCACTTGAGAAAAAGGTGTATACTGCAGTTGTAGGGTGTAATGTTCCATAAATGTCTGTTATGTCTAGCTCATTTATTGTATTATTCAAATTCTCTGTTTCTTTATTGATCCTCTGTCTAGATGTTCTGTCCATTGATGAGAGTGGGGAATTGAAGTCTCCAACTATTATGCTAGATGTGTCTATTTCTCTTTTTAGTGTTCACCTCATGTATTTTGGAGCACTCTGGTTGATGCATAAATAGTTTTGATTGTTATGCCTTCTTGTTGAATTGTTCCTTTTATTAATACATAGTGTCCTTCTTTGTCTCTTTTAATTGTTTTACATTTGAAATCTAATTTGTTGAATATTAGTATAGCTACTCCTGTTCTTTTCTGATTATTGTTTGCATGAAATATCTCTTCCAAGCCTTTCACTTTCAACGTATGTTTATCCTTGGGTCTAAGATGCATCTCTTGTACACAGCATATAGATGGGTCCTGTTTTTTAATCCACTCTGCCAGTCTGTGTCTATTGAATTGGAAGTCTAATCCATTTACATTTAGTGTTATTACTGTAAGGGCAATACTTTCTTCTACCATTTTACCTTTTGGATTTTATATGTCCTATCTGATTTTTCTTCTTTTTACCTTTACTGATATTCTTCATTTCTACACTCTTCTCCATACCTGTCTCTCCTGTCTTTTTCTATCTGTCTCCAGTGCTCCCTTTAGTATTTCTTGCAGAGTTGATCTCTTGGCCACAAATTCTCTCAGTGATTTTTTTTGTCCGAAAATGTTTTAAATTCCCCCTCATTTTGAAGGGCATTTTTGCTGGATATAGAATTCTTGGTTGGCAGTTTTTCTCTTTTAGTATCTCAAATATATCATCTCACTGTCTTCTCATCTACATGGTTTCTGCTGAGAAATATACACATTGTCTTATTGGGCTTCCCTTGTATGTTATGGATTGTTTTTCTCTTGCTGCTTTCAAGATTCTCTCTTTCTCTTTGATATCTGACATTCTGATTAGTAAGCACACGTCTATTTGGCAAACGTCTATTTGGATCTATTCTGCTTGGGGTACAATGCACTTCTTGGATCTGTAAATTTAAGTCTTTCATTAGAATTGGGAAATTTTCAGTGATAATTTCCTCCATTAGTTTTCCTCCTCCTTTTCCCTTCTCTTCTCCTTCTGGGACACTCACAACATATATATTCATGTGCTTTGTGTTGTCATTCAGTTCCCTGAGTTCCTGCTCATATTTTTCCATTCTTTTCCCTTTATTTGCTTTTGCTTGTCTGATTACAGATGTCCCATCACCCAGTTCAATGATCCTATCTTTACCCCTTGAAATCTAACATTGTAGGTTTCCATTGTTTTTTTCATTTCTTCTGCTATGCCTTTCATTCCCATTGTTTTTCCCCATTGTTTTTTCAGACTTTCAATCTCTTCTTTTGTTCGTTCCTTGCTGTCTTTATGTCCTCCCTGAATTCATTGATTTGATTTTTGATGAAGTTTTCCATGTCTGTTTGAACACTCTAAATTAATTGTTTCAACTCCTGTATCTCATTTGAATTGTTGGTTTGTCCTTTTAGTGGGCCATATCTTCAGCTTTCCTAGTATGATTCGTTATTTTTTCCTGGCATCTAGGCATTTAATTTCCTTAATTACTTTACTCAGAGATTGTTTTCACCTTTTTTCTACCTAGGATTTTCTTGCTGGATGACTTTGTTGTCTATCTGTTCTTTGACATTCAGTTTAGCTTATTGTAGACCTCTAGCTTAGGTTTTGCTTAACAGATCAGAATTTTTCAGTTCTTGTTATCTTGTTTCTTGCCTTGTCTATATGGTGCCTTTCCCCCCCCTTAGAAGGGTCTACTTAGATATTATAAACCCCAGTCAGATTTTCCCAGACCAAACTGGTTTCCTCTCAGGAATAAAGAGTCACCTCTGTCAGTTTTCCATGAGGGTGAGACCCAGCAGGTTGAAAGCCTTTCCTATGATGTATGGACTCTGCATTTTTCCTATCCTGCCCAGTATGTGGTGCTTTTCTCCCTGCGGGTCCCACTAGCATAAGGTGGTGTGGTACCTTTAACTTCAGCAATCTCTCCCTGCTGGGGGCGTGGTTGAGACAGAGGAGAGATTGTAGGCTGGCTTTGCTTGCTTCAGTTTTCCAGACCCTGGGGTCTGAATTCCTTGAGGGAGGGATTCCACCTGTACTGGGCCCCACTGCTCTTCTGGGGAAGCCACAGCCTCCAGACAGACTCTCAAACAAGCTTAATTCTGCCCATGTGTGGGGCAGTTGGAGCCTGAGAAGCCCTGAAGCTGTATCCAAAGAGCAATCAAGCCATAGAATCATAGCCACAAAAAAGAGAAGAGAAGAAAAAAAATTCTTTTTGGAGCAGGACCCCAGTTCGTTGGGTTTGCCAATTAAGAGCTTAAGTTGGTACGTTGCTCTGTGTATTTCCAGCTCCTATGTGCCCCTCCTTTCCTTCAGGGCCCAGACCCTTTCAAGTATTTTGTGCTGTCTGATTAGAAAAACCTCTGGTGTTTTTTTTTCTCTTTTTCTGTCAGCCCTGCCCCCTCTGCACCAGGGCAAAACCCTGCAATCTCAGCTTTTACTGGAGGTTCAGCAGAGCTGGGGTCCTATTTTTAGTAGTCAGAATTTGTTAATTAATTCCACAATTGGACTTGGTTGGGCTCAGCTCCTGCTACTGGTAAAGTCCCTTTCCTTTCTCCTCTGGGAAGCATCCTGTGGGGGAGGGGCGCTGGCCGCCATGGCTTGGGGGACTCACGGTTCTGGGGGGGCTCGCAGCTGGTCCAGACTGGGGTATGCTGTGTTTCCGGTCACTGACGTGGCCCCAGCAGTTGTTCTGTACTGTTCTTGGCTATTTACTAGCTGCTCTGGAAGACGAACTAAATCCCACACCTTGCTAAGCCACCATCTTGGCTCAATTTGGGCTCAATCCAATTTATTTTTTAATATCTGAAAAAAGGGATCAATGACCTAACTATAAGAGCTAAAATTTAGGAAAAAACCCTGTGCTGGACATACTGAGAGATGCTATGTCCACGTCCCTGTTGTCTTTGCAGTGGTTACTTTGACCATGTGTAATTCTCCTTTTACAAGCTCGCTCCCCAGTGCCTAATCTGTGAGTTAGGTGAGACTACCTAAAACTGCTTCCTTTTCCCATTTCTCCACCTAGTGGACACCTGCTCATCGCTTCTGACACATCTCAAATGTTACCTCCTCTGGGAAGCTTTTCCTAATTCCCTTGGGAATAACTTTTCTTCCCACCCGTGCTCCTGTAGTGTTTTGTAAATATTTCTTTTAGTCCCTCCTGTGTTAATGTTCTAGGTGCTGGGTATATATCACATTCTGCCGCTAAGCTATGAACTCTACCAGGGAGTCCTTTTCTTTCTTAGCTCTTCCTTTCATTCCTTCCTCCATAGCAAGGATTCAGGAGCTATCTTCCTTGGCAGGTAGTCAGGTCTTAGAGCCTTCTAGAAAAACAAACTGCACTAGTTCAGATCGTTATAATAAAGAATCAGCTGTGTTTTTTACAGTATCTGGAGTACTGAAAATACCCTGTTCCTAGTTTCTTTCTCACTTTTTGGTTCCTTTGTTCATGGGATCATAATTTGACTTTAGTGTTGTAAGAAGCCAGTTTCTGAAGGGTGATGTGGGCTGTTGAGTTCCTCCTTAGAGCTGTGTAAACATGTTTGTGTTATCTATTTTCATACCCAGATTAAGACATCTCATCCAGCCAGCCAAATCCTTCCTCCCCCAAGCCTTGAAGCTGGCATCAGCTCTGAAGCATTTCCAAGTTGCCTGTCTGTTTTACTCTCATATGAAGGATGTGTTTTGGGTTGTGTCATTCTTTTTAAGCCACTTCATTTGCTTTTGGACTGATTAATAGCATAGCTATCCAAACTTGGACAGAAAAATCCAATTCAGAATCTGTGGAAACATGGCAATAAGAAGCTAATTACTTCATGCTTTCAATATGAATGAGACTCAAATACACAATCACTGCTTCCTTTTTCTATCTTTCGCTCTTGGCTATGCTGGCAAACCCTCCTTTTGTTTTGAATATGAGGGAATTTTTTGAGAACAGAAAGCATTTTCCCATACTCCACCTGCTGGATGGAATGAATAAAAGCCTCAGGGAAGAATCTAAATATTTAGCAAATACAAAGTTTCAAGTCTGGAATACATTTCACAGAGCCCCACATTTGAACCCAGGCCAGAAACATGCAGGCTGATACTGATTATTTGTGTCCTTTGGCAGAGGGTCTAGAAAGTGTTATAATTCAATGGCATGGGGCAAGGGGGAATAGAGAATGAATATGTGTATTTTTTCCATTTGGTTATCTTCAGATGTTGGAGAATGGAGTCCCTCCAACTTCCTTCTTCGGTCATTGGCCTTGACCTCCATGACTGGCCTCAGTTCATACTATGTCCCCCACTCCATGCTCTCCATCCTTGAGCCTCATGTGTTCCTTCCTGCCTTGACTCATGCTGCTGCCTCTATGTGGACTATTCTTCACTACCCATGCCCACCTCTTCATCTAATCAACCCTTAGTCCTCCTTCAGCTATCACATCACTTCCTCAGGGAAACTGTTGAGTAAAGCTTGTACATCTTTGCACAGATTTCTTTTAATCCCTCCTATATTATATTCTAACCATTTGTTTATATATCTTGTTCCCCAGCTAAACTGTGAACTCAGCTGAGTTTCCAGTCCTGAAATTCCAGGTGGAAATGAGAAAGGAAAGAAACATCGCTGATCTGTATGTGATTACAATCTGGGAGCCTGCGAACAAGAGGTAGGCTGACAATGCATGTCCCAAGGGCATGTAGAAAATTCTGGGAGCTAGGAGGGATGGGCCTGAGGCTGGAGGAGTGGACAAAAGTCATCTCTATGTCCTCAGCTCTGTATGACAGGGCTTCAGCATTGTTTGGACAGCACTGGAACTCTGGTCATGGTCCTTCTGAGCGTTGGGTCACCTCCTCAGCAAGCTTTACCCTCAATGCCCCCATGTAGAGTTCCCCAAACATCCAGATTTTTTCTCTATGGCATTTAGCTCCATTATTATTGCCTGCTTGGTTTGTTTTGGTTTTGGTTTTACATATGTTGAGGTTAAAAATGATACAGTGAGGGCAGTATGATGGTAGCTTACTGACAGAATTCCACCTGCCATGCCGGAGACTTGGGTTCAATTCCCAGTGCCTGCCCATGCGAAATAAATAAATAAATAAAGTGAAATTAACAATTTTGAACTGAAGAATTCAGTGCCATTTAGTATATTCACAATGTTGTGCAAACCAACTCTATCTAGATTCAAAATCCAAACCAGTAAGTAGTTTCTCCCCATTCTTCCCCACCTCCCCTCCCCCCAGCCCCTAGCAACCACTAATCTGTATTCTGTCTCTGTATTGTTATTTATTCTGGACATTCTATATAAATGAATCATGTGATATCTCGACTTTTGTGTCTGACTTCTTAAACTTATCATGATGTTTTGGGGTTTCATCCATCTTGTAGCATGCCTTGGATCGTCATTCCTTTTTATGACTAAATGTTCCATTGTATATATAAAGCACAATTTGTTTACCTGTTCATCTATTGATGGACATTTGGGTTGTTTTCACCTTTTAGCTATTGTAAATAATACTGCTGTGAAATGTATTTGCACTTGTTGAGTACTGTTTTCAGTGCTTTTGGGTATATATCTAGGAGTGGAATTTCAGGGACATAAGATAATTCTATGTTTAGCTTTTAGAGGAATTGCCAAATTGTTTTCCATAGTGGCTAACCATTTTACACCCCCACCAAAAATCTGTGAGAGTTCCTAATTCTTTGCATCCTTGTCAACACTTATTTTCCATTTTTAAAAATTCTAGCCACCCTGGTGGATGTGAAGTTGTATGTCATTGTGTTTTTGATTTGCATTTCCCTAATGACTAATGATGTTGAACATCTTTTCATGCGCTTGTCTGTTTGCATACCTTTCTCATTTTTAACATTGGGTTGTCTTTTTGTTGTTAAAAATTGTAGGATTTCTTTATATACTTTGCATGCCAGTTCTTTATCAGATATATGATTTGAAAAATTTTTTTCCATTCTATAGTTGTCTTTTCGCTTTCTTATCCTTTGAGACACACAAGTGTTTAATTTGAATGAAGTTCAATTTATCTTTTTATTTTGTTGCTCACACTTTTGGTATCATATCTAAGAAATCATTGCTGAATTCAAGGTCAGATGATGTTCCCCCTAAGTTTTCTCCTAAAAGTTTTATGGTTTTAGCTCTTATGTTTAGGTCATTGATCCATTTTGAGTTAATTTTTGTATATCATGGGAGGTAGGGATCCAACTTCATTCTTTTGCATGTGGATATCCAGTTGTCCCAGTATCATTTATTGAAGAGACTGTTCTTTCTCCAATTGAGTGGACTTGGCACCCTTGTTGAAAATTGATTAGCTGTTGATGTATGGCTTTATTTCTGGACAGTCGATTTTATCCTATGGGTCTATATGTCTATCTTATGCCAGTACCACATTGTTTTCATTACTGAAAATATGTAGTCAACTTTTTTTTGTTTTGTTTTGTTTCTGTTTTTCTTTATGTTTGTCTGGCCCTCCACTATTCCTGTCACTCTCCACATAATGTTTTTTTAACTTGTCAAACTTCATTTACTGTGTGATATTTTGATTGAGATGCAATAGCCCAGATGAGGCCTGCTCAACTCAAACTACCATAGGCCATAATCTGGGCCTTAATTTGGAGTCAATTAAGATCCTCATCTGGTCTCTCCAAATATAGACACATGAACTTGATCCCTGGGAACTTCAATGGAGAATCAAAAAGATTTTTATCCCTGTTTTATTATTCAATAATGTACATAATTATATTTATTATAAAAATAATAGCCTCTGGGATCTGTCCTGTAACTACTTGTTCAGTGTTTCAAAGCATTGAAGAATGCTTTGAAAACTATTGCTTTTTTATTTCTTTGCTTTGTATGTATGATATACTATATAATATAAAAAGTTAAAAAAAAATACAGGATTCCCATATGCCACCCTATTACTAACACCTTGCAATGGTGTGGTAATTCCATGGTTAAAGGACTACTGCAAATTTTTTAGTGAATTATAAAATAACTTTAAGAATTTATTGGCTCACACACACAGTCTGTCAAATTGTTCAAGTTTGGTTTGAAATTCCATTAAAATAGGCCATTTCAGGGGCGGGCCGCGGTGGCTCAGCGGGCAAAGTGCTTGCCTGCTATGCCGGAGGACCTCGGTTCGATTCCCGGCCCCAGCCCACGTAACAAAAACGGAGAAACAAAATACAATAAAAACAAGAAAATGTTTCCCTTTCTTCCTCCCTTCCTTCCTTCTCTCTGTCTTTCCTTTAAAAAAAAAAAAAAAAAAAAAAAGCTCTGAAGAAGCTTTATTAAAATAGGCCATTTCAAATGTTCCGATATTTCAAAACTTATACTTGGTGAACTATTTTTTGCTTTTCATATTAATAGTTTCCTTTTCACTTACTTAGATCTTTAGCTTCTTTAATCGATACTTTATACTGTTTAGCATATAATTCCTCTAAGTTTTTATTAGATTTAAACCTAAGTTTTTGACTTTTTTGAGTAATTGTAAATGATATTTATGATGGTTAATTTCATGTATGAATTTGGCTAGTTTATGGTGTCTAATTGTTTGGTCAAGCAAACACTGGCCTGTTGTTACTGTGAGCATATTTCTCAGATGGATTTGCATCTAGAGTCAGTTAATTGCATTCATGGCCTATTGCATCTACAATCAACACAGAGGTTACTTTCAGCAATGAGAGGAGACTCCTCATCAGTTGAAGGCCTTAAAATGAGAACTAGGATTTCAGCAATCAGAAAGAATTTTTGTCTCTACTCGATCCAGTCACCTTCTCCTGAGCACATTCATCAAGTTTCCAAATTATAGCCTGTTCTACAGAATTCAAACTTACCAATCCCCATAGTCATGTGAGCCAATTCCTATAATAAACCTCTCAATATTTATATATATTTATGTAAGTATTACTAAAATTTTTATAAAATGAAATGTTTATAGAATATAATAAATCTATTTATTTAAATCTGTCTAATCTCCTGTCAGTTCTATTTGTCTAGAGAACCCTGACTAACACAGTATTGTCTTTTTAATTTTGGCATCCACATATGCATTGCTAGTATATAGAAATAAAATTGATTTTTCTATGTTAAAAAATAGCAAATATTTATTTAACAGTTATCATATGGAAAATATTATATTAAAAATGCTTTGCATGCCTCCATCTCGCTTAATCCTCCCCAAAACCCTGTGAAGCTGGTACTGTTTGTATATTCAGAGTAGAAAACTACTCTCTTTGGGGTGGGCCACAGTGGCTCAGTGGCAGAGTTCTCGCCTGCCATGCCAGAGACCTGGTTTTGATCCCAGTGCCTGCCCATGCAAAAAAAAAACAAGCTACTCTCTTTGATGTATGGTTATAATCAAGTAATTTGATTTTAGGCTGATCAGTTAACCTATAGGTTAAGTAATTTGCCCATGGTTATAATGTCAATAAATGGGGGAAGCCAGAATTCCAACTCTGGTAATCTGGCTCCAAAGATATCTTCTTTTGTACATGTATATTACATTGTTTAGGGTTGATTTAAATTAGGGAATGATTAACAATATGTAAAGAAAATAACTTGAATGTACATGGTACTCTTCTGAGCTGCTCAGAGGGCTTGAAAGTCAGTAGCATTTTCAAAAAGGGAACAAAGACAAAAATGGACAGTTCTATATAGGGACTTTACTACTATAATAAGCTTTTTAAGAATAAGATCCATACTTCCTCGTCTTTGAATGCTCTGTATCTGAGTGTCTAAATATGGTTGCACCATATACCGACTTATTGCCTTTCTACTCTAAATCCACTCTTCTTTGCCTAACTGTGATACTGGAACTGGACCCTGTAAACATTTCTCCTTTGCCAGTTGATGCAGTGTGGGGCTTATTAGGACATTGGAGGGAGACTGCAAGAGGAAGGGGCTACTCTTTTGGATTCCTGTGCTTTTCCTGTGCTCCCACGGCATGGTGGTCAGAGGGCTCATCCAGTGGGAGACCTGGTGGTGCCTACCCTTCTGAGAGTTTTGCTGCCTCACAGGGGGTGGCTTCCCAGAGTTTCACAGCACCCCTGTGGAAAGCTCTTTGAGGTACATCAATGAAATTCTCCACCCTCCAGTGGGTCACTGCCACGCCATCTCTGATGAGGTCTGAATGTGATCCTTGAGAAGATGCCTTCTTCCAAATTCGCTCCTTCCTTGAACATTCTCTGTGGCCCTGGAGGTAGTAGCTGCCCCCCATATTTGCTATTCCGATATTCTTTAGAGCTCTCCTTACCTCTCTTAGCCATTAATCCCCTTTCATTAGTTACTAATTCTGGGCATTAAGATCCCCTGTTCATATTATTGGTGTGGTTTCCATCTCCTGACTGAACCCTGGCTAATACAATGGTAGGCACTCAATAAATGATGTGTGATGGATGAGTCAGTGAGGGAATTAAGGAAAGATGCTTCATTTTCAACTTATTGCTGCTTTTTTTCTTAAGGACTGTACTGTACTCTGTAGCCCTCTGCTCTATCAAACCCTTCCTAGCTGTCCAAGTTGCCTGGGAGTTACACATTTGCAAATGATCTCTAAAACCCATTTCTTCACTTCAATAAAATATAACACAACAAATTCCAATAGCACCAAGGATATAGAAACAACTGTCCCTCTCATTTGTCCTCTGTGAACACTGTCCTGGATTTACAATTTTGTCCTGTTTTATCAGAAATAATCTGGCCGGTCCTGAAGCAGGCAGTATTTCCCGGGTCAGTGTCAGTGCTGCTAACGTGGTGTTGTCATTTGGGGAGGCCACAGCTTTTACTATTCATTTCCAGAAGAAATTACTGACATTCCCAGGCTACGAACAATCCTGTTTTTCCAGATCCACGGAAAGCATATTAATATATAATAACATACCTATAACATTTTATTGATATGCTGAGGCATATCAATAAAATAATGTAAACTCTTGCTCCTATATGTATCTCTGGCCGGACTAAAAAAAATTTCCCTAAAGCAGGAAAACATGAAATGTGGAAATCACAATGAAGTGTGTTTCTGTTATGATTTACATACACTTTCTGTCTATATCTGCATCCCCAAACACAGTGGCCAAGTGGACCAAATCCTTAAATTTAACAAAGTTCCAGACAGAGAGTGTCTAACCCTTCATTAAGGCTGATAGAAAACACATCAAGGACATGGTGAGGTTTTCCTTGTTTGTGTACTAAAAGACAGCAATGTTTATCTGTGGAATATGTAAACTTAGCCTGTGTGACAGCGGGAACTAAGGAGAAGAAATCAATTTGGGAAATCCCTCCTCCCTACATCACAGACATTCTCAGACCCATCAGAAGACTCAATAACTAGCTACTGCAATGTCTCCCTTCTATAGAGGAAACCCACCCACTGGCTTCAAGCTGTGTGTGACCAGTTTTCTATTCTTAATTTTGTATCTAGGGTAAAAAACTAAGTAGTATGTTATGGTCAATATGGCAACCGCCAACCGGGTACAACTTTGTAGACAGATTCCTATAGTCATCCAATCCATTTCTCTTGTAACTTGAGCTTTGTTAGATGACTTTTTGGGATCCAGAGTGCTAAGATGTAAGATCCCCAAGCCTGAAGCTCTAAGTCCCCTAACTGGATGTTAGAGTATATTTTCTGTATAACCAATGGCAAAGGGAATTTCTTTCTGAGGGTGGGAAACAGGTTTAGGGATTGGAGTGGGAAGGAGGGAGGTGCCACTTTTTAGGAGCCATCATTTCAGTATAATGGTTCTCAAACAAGTCATGTCTCGTAATCTTGAAATAGAGAACATACAAATCCCACCGCTTGGTTGAACTTAAAAATACTTGCATTGTCACTTATAGCTTCTGAAAATAATTTTTGTTGATTTTGGAAAGTTCATTTAAAGCCACATAGTTATTGATGCGCCACCGTTACCATACTTGTTAATATAACAGTCATCCAAAAAAAGTGCCTAGAGTTTGAGATTCCTCTTCTCCCACCCAGCCCATAGCAAATAGGACATCATTCAGGTAAATATGAGAAGCAGTGACGCCATTTCTGTTTTTTTCTTTTGCAATCAGATTCACCCACAAGAGACCAATTCTTCACTACCCTAAACCTCCTTAAACATTTAGGTCATAGAATTGCTTTTTTTCAGTTGGCTCAGCAAGGATGGAAAGTTTTAAATTCCTGTACAAGCTGCATTCCAGCAGCAACAGCATTTATCTTATGACTGAGTAAATGAATGGTAAACTGTTTTTTTTAGGTAGATAAGGGGTGAGAGGATAATTTCTCAAAAGTGAGGGAGTGGAGTGATACTCGGAGGCCCCGGGTTTATAGCCATTTCCTGGCTTGGTCTGCTTTTTATGATGTGCTTATAAGTGATTATGAAATTGGAACTTTTGGAGCAGGAGAGAGGAATGAAGTGAAGACTGTGGGAATTAGGGAGAGAATGACCTCAAGATTCAAGGTGATGAGAATTCCACAGGAGGGGGAGAGGTCAAAGTCTCAGGTTTTCCAAGAGCAGAAATCTGCTAAGACCAGCACTGAAGGCAGCAGTGGGTGCTTGTGGAATCTGCATCGTTACGTTCATTGTGCATGTTTAGTCTCACACCAGGCTAAAAGAATTCACAAGCCACCAGAGCAGATGGTTCATGGGGGACAGGATGTCCCCATGGCTTGTTTATTGAAGAATAAACCATGACTTTGAAAACACTGAAGTCATAACACAGGACCCTAGTTTGGCCTTGCTGTCTGTTGCTTTAAGCCAGTGCTGTTCAGATGGTGGTTGTTATTCATTAGTGCAGTGAAATCAGTCTAATAGATTTTTGACCAGTATTTTTTAGTGGAGTGCAATAGAAAAGTCTGGGTGACATTTTTGTGAATTTTTTTTTCAGTTGAGGTTAAGTGTATGTGTGTGCAGAGTTATGATGTAAAATGCAGTACTTACTGTGGATCAAGCCCCACAAAGTAGAAAAACGTTACCTTAGGCAATATTAAAGGAAAAGGAGGGATTGATTAGAGTATGCAATTAGCAGAGTGAGCAAACCCTACCCAAATGTTTTTTATAGGTGATGCACCCACATGTGTGAGGGTGAGTGTGCATGTGTATGTGTGAGAGATCTCATTTTGCTATGATGTGTTACACATAACAGTGTTATTCTCTCCTAAGAATAAGAAGCAGTAAGATTCAGAAATGTACCTAAGAAGACTTTGCTTAGTCTGATCATTCAGAAAATCTCATGGGTGAACCTCCAGCCCCACATCAGGGCTTAGATGAGATACAAAAGATATTCTCTTTTGTCATTGACTTAAGATTGTAAATAAATCCTTCATTTTTTTTTTTTTCAGGTCATATATCTTTGCCTAAGCACAAGTTGATCAACTCTTTAAAAAGTAGCATAATTTTTTATGGCTTAGACTGTGAAGAAAAAATATAACTGAGTTACTTATTGTACCTGGCTGTTCAGGGCACACACTTCTCTAATGTATCTATTTCCCTGACAGAGTCCATGAAAATCGTCAACATGGCCTTAAGTTTTCAAACAAAATGAAAAGTGTTTCTGCCTTAGCTTTTCCTGTCAGCCTTAAAGTCTCATACATGGTGACAAAAGTGTAGGAAGCAAAGCAGATACATCTCAGGGATGCTGGAGGTAATCCTTTGATAGAAAGATGATGCATCAGGATGCTGAGAAACTCAGAGGCATATCCACCTATTAATGGAACATTTATTAATATTTGTAAGGTACATGCTGTGATACAGGAAAAAGAAGACAGTAATGCAAAATGGCAGACAACTTCTTCATCAGAGGTTTGCTTTGCAGCCCGGGATTTCGGTTGATTTAGGCGGTATGCTACAGGAGCCTGAGGACTTGGCCTCCGTTGCCTGCAGTGCAAAGCAAGACCTGATTCTTCAGTTACAGACTGTGCTCCATTCCGTTTTCTGTAAGTTCACACTGTTGGTCATAGGAGGCTTTAATTGGCATCCCTTCCAAGGAAACAGAAAAAGAACCACCACCACCACCACATTGAAAACAACCAAAAGCACATATGCTCCCCACACTTTGTACTGTCAGGCAGCTCATAACAGTTGGCCTGAAAATGAATCCACATGAGAGGCACAAGACAGAGAGCACGGCTACAAGACTCATTGAAGGAAGAAAGAGCCATAAATGTGTTTCCATGTTTAAGGAGCATGTTTAAAATGGAGCAGGGAATAGCCTGCCACTCTCTTCTTACAAGATCCTTACAGATTATTTTCCTGACTTGAAAGCAGTACCCCTAAAGCTGATATGTCTCTGCCCTTGAAAATGTTAGCTTTGGCTTGCCATGTCTTCTGAGACTTTGATAGGAGTTTGTCTTATGCTGGGGTTGCCAATTCTTCTAAAACCTGGATTTCTGTTACTTGCTTCTTGCTCAATAGGAAATACAAAGTCTATGTTTTTACGTAACTGAAAGAAGTGAATCCATAGCATCTTCCATCATAAATATAATGCCCTGGGAGAGAAGACAGCAGCAAACCAGACAGACAAAGTTCGCAAGGTGTCCACCACCCAGTACAGTGCCTGTCACACAGTAGGCACTTAATACATGAACGATGACTGGGCCAAGGGTGTCATGTCACAATGGTGTTTCTACTACAAAGTTTGGGTCCCGGCTTCATCTATTAGCAAAGTGTATAATTTTTCATGGTCAATATTATAATTGAATTTGATTCATATACTCAAAATTATGAACCATTATAAATATCTTGGATTTCCTCTCTGGGTATCTTTTTCTGGCCAAATCCATAGAAGGCGATGTCAAGCTACACTGCATTATCCCCAACTTGCCTGCAACGATTTACATAAATAAACCAGAATCATCTTATCCAAAGTTACAAAAAGAAAAGAGTTGTGAAGTTGTTTTGCTGTACAAATACAGAATGACGTTATTAGCCATAATGTTAACTTATTTAGTTCAATTTCTCAATTGCACTATCACATTGAAGTTTCACAAACCATCGTTTTTCTGTCATTCTGAATACACAGTTCAATTACTAAGGAATTATTTTCCAATTAATAATTACTTCTAACCTGTTTAAACCATGAGCTTACGCTTTCATAAACTTATATCACAATTACCACATCGTTGCTTAAGAGTCCCCATTTTCTAAGGAAAATTTGTTTCAGCACGGTGGAAAACAAAGAAAAATCTCATTTCATACAACATGTGCTATATAAGTAGAAGATAATTGAATAGCTTATCTATTGTCTCCTATTATTATCAGCCTCAGTGGCTGAATGCTAGTCATTTTAACTGCCTTCCAGCTATACATTTTAAAATATGGTTAAAGCATACACAATAAATTTAAATGGCTTATGAAAGGTCTTTACATGGCATCAGAACCATATGTCAGAGACAAATGATTTTTCTAATTTGCTGGCCACTTAGGTCAAGTTTACCTGAAGTGGGAAGCATATTTATACAAGGAATCATAACATAAATGGTCTCTTGGGAAAAGCTGTTTGTGAGGGTTTAACATTTTTTAAGTATGCTTTTGTATATCTTCTAAGAGGGCATTTTGTAGACATCGGGTCAAAGCGCCTTGCAAACTGTGCTGCTCGATACAGATGGAATTAGTGTAGATGCTGCCTGGCCGTTCAGGACTGCGGGCTGTGTATTTTGGAGGCCAAGGGGAGGGATGGGGGTTTGAGCCGCCTTCATTTGAAAAACATTCTTTAGAGCCTTGCAACTTAAAGTATGTTGGAGTAATACAGCAGCATCGCAGCCCTGGGAATTTGTCAGAAATGCAAAAACTTCACCAGCTGCACTGAGTTGGAATCTACATTTAAACAAGATCTGCAGGGGACACTGTCCTGGGACCCAAGGGCCTCTGCTTCCCGGTGGTTCAGGGTGTCACTCTCTCTTTCCTTCCCAGTTATACAATCCTTCGCTTTGGGAGGCTAATTATCCCATGGGCCAGTGTTTCCATTTCTTTCTCATCACTCCCACGCTCACTCACCACACCCAGGTGGATTTATCAACATCCCAGGTCCCTGCTTTTATCAAGAGACCTCTTCTCCTGCTCTCCACCCGACAACACCCAGTGGCTTCCTGCTGCCGAGTGACCTTGGGAAAGCCAAGCAATTGCAGTAACTCCTGAAGCTATGAGTTTATTCTGCTTTCTCGTGGCTGAGCCCCACCCCCTTCACCTGGTCCACCCATACCCATCTCCTCTTCCCATCGTAAACCCCTTCTGTTCTTAGGGAGGGGATCTCTTTCTCCCTGTTGCTACTCATGGATGCTGCCCTCCTCCAATTTGCTGATATCTGTGGGGTGTTTTAAAGAAGGGGAGTCATGCTAGACATGTGGGGGAAGAGCAGACAAGATTTACTCAGTAGAGGGAAATTGCCTGCAGCTATTTGACAGAACCGTCGGCATACGTCACCTTGGCATTGAGAGGCACAGCCTGTAGCAGTTGCCGAGAAGCAGCTGGTCATCCAACCCAGACCCAGACCGGCCAGCCAGAGAACCCTAGAAGCGATTTGGTCCCTCTCTTCCAAACTGTTGCTGGGGTAAAGGGCTCTGCAACAAAGTGAACTGGGCATTTAGAAGCGCTTTGCTTACAAATTCAGGTCCTGTGGGCGGGCCAGGGGTTAGCGCAGCCAATGGTCAAGGGAACATTCTGGGGTGAGCGGGATGAGGACCCCCTGAGACGCCTCTGGGATGGTCAGTGCCCAGAACACATTTCTCTAATCAGAGGAGACTGGCAGGGGGAGAAACAATATGGCTTTCTGGCCATAGTGAGTCCGGGGACCGCGTTTGCTGCTTCCATTCTTCTTCAGCCCAACGAACCAATTCTTCTCTGCGTGCTTCTTGGATGTGTAGGTGTTGTAATGGTTTTCCTCCAGCCTCTCCAGGAACAGGCACTCCTCGCTTGGTGTCTGCTAAAAAGGGAACACCAAAGGAGAGGAGAGCGGTTAGTGAGGGGCCGCCTCCAGGGACTGGCTGTATGCCCTTGGACAAGCTGCTGCAGCTCTCTGTGCTCATTCTCCTCCTCAGGAAAAGCGGGGTAGTCACGACACCTATTTCAGAGGTGGTGGGGACTCAGAGCAGTGCCCGGCACACTGCGGACCTTCAGTGCATGGTAGCTGCTTTTTCCCGCCCCCTGCCCACTTGCCATCCTCTGGAGTCGGGACTCCACTGTTGGGGAGATCCTGCTAGACTAAGAGGCTGGGCCCTTTGTCTCTCTGGAGGCCTGGCCCATAGGAAAACACTCAAAACAGCTAAAACCAGGCTGTGATGCAGTGTTAGTGTTTCAAGTTTGGACTTGAAGAAAACTGTGAAAATCTACTAATATTACTCTTTATCCCAGTGGATTTCACTAAAACTCTCAGGGTTTTACCTCAGTATTGTAATGGGCATACAATTTGGTCCAAACTTTGTCTTATACATAAAACATGTCCTAGAACTTAAATGAGGATTTAAAAAAAATCAAAATAACTTTACTTTTTTATGCTTAAGAAAATAATGTATGTTTTTCTGAAAATCACAACTTTACTTCAAAGAAAAAGAAAAAGGAGAAACCACCCCAGAGCTCACCACCAGATATAGGCAGCTATTAGCTGTTGGTGAACATCCTTCCCTACATGTCTTCATGTATATAAACACAGAAAGACAAATAAGGCTAAATGGATATAGATTTTACCAAAATGTCATGTTTGAGCCAATGTTTTACAAATGGACAATAGATCTATGAAAATATGTTCAATCTCACTAGCAATGTAAAATGCAAATCAGAACAAAATGATCATATTTTGGCTGTGGTATCTGAAAAGACAAAAGATTTATAAGCCCTAGTATTGGTGCGAGTATAGAAAATAGGCACTCTAATGCACCATTGCTAAGACAGACCGGTGGAAACTTTCTGAGGTAATATGTTACGATCTGTTTCAACATTTTAAATAGGCTTTGCCTTGACAGAGTAATTTCACTTCTAGGAATTTACTTTTAGGAGAGAGTTGAGCAAGTGCAAAATATATTTTCAAAGATGGTCTTTGAAGCATTGGAAAAAGTGGCAATTAACCAGAAGCAACCTAAATGTCTTTTAAAACTTGACTGGAATCCAATGCAACTGTATATTTATTAAGCTGGAAAGACAGATGTAACATACTAAAGTATTGAATAGTGAAATTATTTTTAAAAATTTATACCAACTGCTATTTTCTTTACTTGTGATTCATCTGTTCGGCATGGGGGGTGGGGAAGATTCCCAGTTATTTGGATTTTCTATTTTTTGAGAATTTAGAAACCATTTATTATTATATTTGGATTGAAAATAATTAGGCGTATGCCCCCTGTCATATCTGTCTTTGTTTTATTCCAAGCCATGTGATGTCAACATTCTCTCTTCACCCACAATTACCTTTATGGTTTCCAATCACATTGTTCATTGCTCTCTAATTTATGGGGGGCATGTTTGTCCCATTAGACTGTAAGCCCTACTGAGGGAGGGGAAGGCATCTTGTCAGCTTTGGTTCCCTCTCCAGTCTAGCATGGATCCTTGCAAATAATAGGAGCTCCCCAGCTTGGTGTTGGACTGAATTTGAATCTTGAGAATAATGTAAAGTACTGGAAAAAAGTTTAGCTTTTATAAATTAGGATTTATGTAGCAGGAAGTTTCCTGCTCCTTACTCATATATAGTCCAGTGAAATGACAACTGGGTGAGACATGTTAAATCATTTTGGAACGAGATGGGCTACAAATAGAATATTTCATTGGATGACTCTGCTGCCTCTAGAGAAACTTGGTCCAGGCATCAGTGTCTGAAGCACTGTCGGGGTAGGGAAGGAGGCTGTCTGGGATCCATGTGGGTTGCCCGCTTCCCTGCAGGGAGGTCTCACCCCGCAGGGCCCCCGGCAGGCGTGATGCCTGCCCGTGTTCTGTGACGAAGGTGAGGACAGTCACTGTGCCCCCCCGATATCTCTGTTACACCGGAGTCGTCAATGCACGCAAAGTCACGCAGACAGGCTGAGTCACAGGGTGAGTCAGCAGCCACCTCGGAGGTGCTCCCTCCACCCCACAGCCAGAATTTGTCAGCATTTGTTCTGCACATGGTTCAACCCCGAGGGTATGTGGATTTCACTACTGATTCATGTCTGTTGTTTCAGTTGTTTTCTTTTTTATATTTACTGTGAATTTTTTCCAATTACACAAGTGACTGCAGAAAACTTGAAAAGTATGGGAAGGCATTTGCGCAATATAAAAGCACCCATTGACCACCTTCTCCAGAGATAAATTTATTAATATTTTGGAATATAGCTTTTCAGACTTATTTTTTAAAAATAAATATATCCTTTCTGTATATGCAAAAATTGAAATCAGGATGGATTAATACCTAAAATTGGTCAAGAGCATGAGGCAGAGCTTTGAAATATTTTAGAATTTCTATCAAATTTTCTATGCAAAAAAATATTATGCATAATAGGTTAATATAACCCTCTGAATATTTCTGGGAAATCACAGTGACAACCACGGATATGGGGGAGAAGGGGATGTCTGGAGCCTAGAGAAAATTGGATTGAAGGGGTTCTCCAATATTTTTATACAAGCGAGAGAAGGCTATGATAAACATCAAAACTGATTTAAAGGGAAAAAGCCATACATTGTCACATATCATCTAAGAAGTACTGAGGGCACGGGATTTATCAGCTGATTATTTGTCTTATAGCTACCATTGATCAAGCATCTCCAATGTGCCAGTGCCTGTGGCAGGTGTGCTCTGTGTATTGTCATTGATCCCTTACGTCCTGTAGGTGGTAGCTACTGTCCACTACTCTCCCCATTGTACACGAGCCCGAGAGGGAGCAAGTAATTGCCAAAGTGGCAGAGGCAGGAGATTCAGTTACAATGAGCCTGAAGTAGATAGACAGACAGACAGATAGCTAGATAGACAGATAGAATAGGTTGATTTTATTACCAACTGGAAGGACCATCTTTTAAAAATGTCTGTACACTATATAGCAGTCATCATCTAACTCCAAAGAAAACCTTTAAAGTTGTCCTGTTTGATCTGTATTTTGGAAAAAAAGATGCTAGGGGCTGATGACTTCCTCTTCTGACCCTGAGCTGGCAGCATGAAAGAAATGAACTGTGTTCACACCCCAAACCTTGGCTAAGATTGACAGCCTCAGAGAGTTTCCTGGGCCCACTATCACATGGCAATTGGATATACATTAAAGGGAGCCCAGACTAAATTCCTCTGTCATGCTGGCTGCCATTTTGTAGGCATCTTCATAAAAGGAAGGAAGGCGGATTGTGAATTGCAGCCAAGCATTAATTATTGACTGTTAGGAGAGAGAAGAGATCATTGAAATCCAGAAAAACTCCTGAACCTGGGACTATTGGCTTCAGCTCTCTCTCCAATCAAATCTTTAACCAGAGATGTCAATAAGGGGAAAAATCAGATTACCTCTATTTCTGTTATTTTCCCACATTGACCAATATATGCTGTATCTAAACTGTGAGAGGGAAGGAGCAGGAGATGTAGAGATTTTGGCAGCTCAATAAACTATTCGACTAACAACTTCTCAAGGGCAGTGACATGGCTCATTCCTCTTTGTATTCCTTCTGATAAATATTTGTTGAATTACGTTATTAAACATTTCATCTTTTTAGGTGATCCTTCTAGAATAAAGGGAGCTCTTTTCAAACTTTTATGCATAGTATATAAATAGCTGGAGTCTGTGCTCTGCAAGTTTTACAAAAAGCTTGAGGCACACCTAGAATGACCTAGAGTTACTAGAATACATTACAAGGACAAACTTGTCCCAAATGTCATTTGCACAATGTACTAGTTTGAGACTGTTATATACCCCAGAAAAGCCATGTTTTAATCCTGACCCAATCTTGTAGGGGCAGCTATTTCTTTTAATCATGATTCAATATTGTAAGGTGGAAACTTTTGATTACATCATCTCCACAGAGATGTGACACGTCCAGTTGTAGGTGTGACCTTTGATTAGATGGAGATGTGACTCTGCCCACTCAAGGTGGGTCTTGATTAGATTACTAGAATACTTTAAAAGAGGAAATATTTTAGAGAAACCTCAGAGCAGATACAGACACTTGGAGAACAGTTGCTTCAGCGTTGACAGAGATGGGTGTTTGGAGATGCTTAGAGTACCGACAAAGAGAGCAGATGCCTAGACATGGGCAGAGCCCAGCAGACATCACCATGTGCCTTCCCATGAGATGCTAAGCAAGCCAGAATCCGGAGCTGTGTCCCAGAGGAGCTAAGTGAAGGCCCACAGACACTTAGGGAGGAAACTACTGGCATCAGAAGCTGGAAACAACAGAACCAGGAACAAGGACCAGCAAACACCAGCCACATGCCTTCCCACATTGGCCTTCCTTGAGCAAAGGTATCTTTCTCTGGATGCCTTAGATAGGACATATTTATGACCTTAGAACTGTAAACCTGTAACTTATTAAATTCCCTTTTTAAAAGCCATTCTATTTTTGGTATATTGCTTTCCAGCAGCTTAATAAACTAACACACATGAGGACAGAGAGAGCTATCTTGTCATCTTTTTGCATCCTCCCCTCACCACCACCAGCCCAGTACCTGGTATATCATAGGCACTCAAGAAACATTTTTGGAATGAATGAATGAAAAGGGGATAGGTATTCTCAAATGAGTGAACGATGACTTACCCAAATTTCAATCACTATTTCCTCTATGTGATAATACGTTTGAGTATTTTGAGAGAATACCGCAAGAAACTCTTTTATGCTTGTGCCTAAAATAATGCAGGATAGAGGGTGGGAATCCTACTGGAAAAAATAACAAACAGAGACTAATTGTTGCATTATAGTCTGGATCACTCAATGAAACAAGATTCTGGAAACCTCAAACCTTGGCTGTGTCTGGAGGCATGTCAGCCTCATACTTACCGAGCCATACAAAAGCCCTTCGGTGTCCATGGCTAGGTACTGGCCGGTCTCTGTGCTCTTTATATACACCTCCCCCACGCTTTCCGCACTGAGCTGCAGCTGAACTGAAATAAAAATAACACGAGCAAAAGTAAATAAACATTAAGCTTTTGCAGATAGGGCCCGGCGGCCAGGACAGTTGGCCATGGAAAATGATGCTCATTCATTTCTCAGAGCCCTCGAGGATGCACCTCAAGTTAGTCAAAACTATAGAAATACAGTTTCTCCTTGCTCACCCTCCAAAGAAAGCTATCTGTTGGGGATTATGTTCTTGGAAGGGGGAGGAGAGATTGCTTCAGGTTCCCCCACTCACCTGCCCTGTTTCACTGTGAAAGGTACTTCCACAGGACTTCAGCCTTTCTTCCCTGTTTCCCAGAGGGAAGTAACCCCAAGAGGAAATGGCACGTGATTCCCTGGGCTCCATCATTCTGGCCGTGTTGGGGTGCTATAGAGTTGGCACTTGACCAGACTATCTTCTGCTTTAGTTAACCTGCTTTAGGGTATCTTCTAAGCATGGAACTGATTCTTGTCAACAGATTGTTTTTAAAATCTGAATTTTGTTTTTCCCACATAAGAGGTGTTAGGATTGGTTGCCACCCATGAAACTCCAGGAACTTGCACGCCATGAGGTTCAGGCAGCCCCTTCCCCCACCAAAAGTCTCTGTGGCAATCCATCCAGGGTACAGGCTGAGGAAATCTCCAGCTTCTGATTGGGAAAAGGAAACTTGTTAAGAACATGGTTCTCCATGGGGACAGTTCCCCAGGGAGCATCTGGCAATGTCTGGAGACATTTTTGGTTGTCACAACTTAGCAGGTGTGCGTGTGTGTGTGTGTGTATATTGCTCTTGGCATCTGGTAGATACAGGCCAGGGATGCTGCTAAACATCGTAAAATTCCAGGGAAGCCCTTCCCTACACAGAATTACTTGGCCCAAAGAATCAATATTTCCAAGGTCGAGAAGCTCTGGGGTTGCGAGCAAGGACTGTGAGCTACACTGAATTGCACTCTCCCGATTGACACTGATGATACTCCCAGGGGGCTTTGTTCCAGTGCTGGGTACATAATTGGGGTTCAGTACTTATTTGATACTTGTTCACTTGGTCATAATGGTGGTTTCGGAGGGAGGTGCCTTAATGATTCACATTTGGGAGTCGGCTTTAATTCTTGACTCTCCTGAACCATTTCTTTCATCAACAGACTGTCACAACAATCACAATGATCAGCAGTGAAGTCTGGACTAGGAGCCAGAGAAGACCCAGTGTGGTCGGGGAGGACCAGCTAACTTCTTCAAGGATCAGCTTCCCTAGGGGCTCAGGGACAAGGGCTGAACACAGTCCTAGACCTCTCCTTGATTGTCCTTTGTTTTCATTTTATTTTAGTTTTAATAGGAATTACATTTGTATGTTTCAAATTTGGAAGCAACATAAGAGTTCACAATGAAAAGTCTCCCTCGGACCCTCTCGCTGGGGATCCAGTGGTGAACAGAACAGACCAGATCCTCGCCCATACTTCCAGAGTGAGGATTCTCCTGGGGGGTGGGGGATGAAAATCACCAAGTAAACCCCTCCTAGATATATTTTATATGCATCTTCTAGTTTATGCATATATTAGTAAATACATATTATTCTCTCCTACGCATCTATTTTTTTACACAAATGGTAGTATACTGTATACACAATCCTGCACCTTGGTTTTGTTTGTTTGGGTTTTTTTGCTTATCAGTTTGAGTTGGTGATCTTTCCACGTCAGTCCAAAGAGTTGACCTCGTTCTTTTTGTCAGCTGAATTGTGTTCTATTGTAGCTGTACCCTGATCATTTAACCACTCCCCTGTTATTATACCTACATTTCTCATTTCTCTCTGTTTTCCTTATCTTTTTATTCAGCCCAAGGTTGATACATGGGTATGTCACCCTTATTGAAGATGCTGGTCTCTTGTCCTTGAAAGTCTCTGCTACAGATACTCAGGGCCTCCCCTAGCTTCCCATGGTAAATAGAGCTTATTTAATTCATAGGAAGGAAACTGGAAGCCACAGTTCTATTTTCCCACAGGTCCTCTGATCCTTGGTTAGCTCTGAGCATGTGGTGATGACAGAAGGGCTCTCCCTTTTCTGATCTGGGCTCTTCCCTCTCTTCACTTGCTCACTCATTCATTCTGCTTTAGCCTCAGTTCCTTTAACACACCAAGCTTTTTCCTCTCTCAGGGCTTTTGCATATGCTGTGTCCTTTGTCTGGCCTGTTTCTTCTCCAGGTCTTCACAAGTCTTGCTCCTTCTCTTCCATACCTCAACCTAACTGTCCCCTTCTCAAAAAGGCCATCCCAGATGCCCTGCCACCCTATGTACAGTACTCTTCCACCCCCCACCCCACCCCCGCTTCCCCGCCAAAGCTGTCCTGGTCCCTATCACCTTCTTTCTCAGCCCTTTGTTTTCTTCATGGCTCCTAACACAACCTACAAGCATCACATTATTAAGGGGATTACCGGTTTATTTCTGCCTCCTCTGGAGAATGCAAGCTCCGAGAGGAAGGGCAGGGATCTTGTCTGTTCTGTTCATCCTTGGATCCCCAGCATCTCACACACTGGTCTGTACCAGGACAGCAAAAATGCATTTGATGATATTAGGCTAGAATTTGCAGAGATGGTTCCACTGGTCACTCAATAGCTGTTCTCTTTGAATTGTGTCTCCACCAGTGTTTTGTGGAGTTAAATGATATGGGACAAGAGAGAGAATTGTATGGCTCAAAGCTCTGCTCGGCCACCAACCAGCTGGGTGACCTTGGCTAGGCTACTTAATCTCCTTTGACCACAGTCTTCTTATCAGTAAGATGGGAGGGGCTTGGGTTCAATCACCAAAGTTAGCTCCAGCTCTAACAGTCTATGAAATGAACAGATACATTTAATAACAATGCCCTATACAAAGGAATATTATTCAGCAATGAAAAGGTGATGGGGGTGATGAAAAAGTTTAAAAATTGAGTGAGGAGATGGTGGCACAACTTTGAAAATATACTAAAAGCAACTGAATTATATCCTTTAAATTAGTGATTTGTATATTAATTGCATTTCAAAAAAGCTGTATTCCATGCAGGAGACCCAGGTTCATTTCCCAGTCTATGCACTTTCCAAAAAACAATCAAACAAGCAAAAAAGCTGTATTCTTTAATATACTGTATTTTCACTGCTCTTTAAAGTTTTCAGAGAATTTTCACATGCATTTTTAAAAAAAATCAATTTCTCAGTATATGACCTAGTATGTTTAGGAGAGATCAAAGAAGAGGAACAACTATTTCTTAACTTTTAATTTACTAGGCTTCATGTAGCTTCTATCTTGGTATAAATAGAACTGCAGTGTGGGCTCCAAAATCAAAGCACATGAAAACCACAATGAAATACCACTTCAAACTCATTAAATTGTCTACTATTAAAACAAGAAGAAAAAACAAACTAATAAGTGTTGGCAAGGATGTGGAAAAATAGGAATGCACCTACATTGTTGGTAGGACTAGAAGATGGTGCAGAAGTTGTGGAAAACAGTTTGGCATTTCCTCAGAAAGTATGTACAGAACCGCCATATGACCCAGCAATACCTGCTTTTGGGTGTATACTCAGAACTGACAGCAGGGACATTCGAACAGATACTTGTATACCAATGTTAGGAAAGGCATTGTTCACAATTTCCACAAGGTAGAAGCAACCCCAAGTGTCCAAAAACAGACAAATGGATAAACAAAGTGTGGTATATACATACGATGGAATGTTATCTGGCCACAAAAAGTAGTGAAGTTATGACACATGTTTCAATACGGATCAACCTTGTAAACATGTTAAGTGAAATAATACAGACACAGAAGGACAAGTGTTATATGATCTCAGTGATATGAAATGATTAGAATAAGCACATTCATAGAGTGAAAAACTAGACTACAGGTTACCAGGGGTCAGAGTGGGGGCAGGGAGTGGGTAGTTAATGCTTAGTTGTACGGAGTTTGTGTTTGAGGTGATGGAAACGTTTTATAATAGATGGTGGTAGTGGTGGCACAACCCTGTAATTGTAATTACTACCTGTCAATTGCCTATCAGAAAATGGGTAAAATGGGAAATTTTAGGTTGTATATATTTTTACCAGAATAAATTTGTTTTTAAATCCATAGAACTTTATAACACAAAGAATGAACCCTAATATAAGCTATGGACTAATAGTTAATAGTATAATTATAATAACATTTGTCATCAATCATAACAAACCATGCTAATGGCAAAATGTAAATAATGAGGAAAGCTGTGGGGATGGGGAGTGGGTGTATATGGTACCTCTGTTCTTTCTGAATGAGTTTTCTGTAAACCTGCAACTTCTCTAATTAAAGAAACAAAAACGAAAAGCTGCATGGATTGTAGTTCCAGCTTGGCTCTGTATTAGCTGTGGGACCATTAGACACATTCCTTCCCTCTGTTCCCTTATCTATCATAACCGTCCCTCACTAGGTTGTGAGGACTAAATGTTTTAAGGCGTGAGAATGCCTAGAACTGTCTTTGTCACGTCCGAGGTGCTTGTGTGAACTCACAACGATCCCTGGAGGAAAGTGGCACTTGTTCCTTCCCCACAGGCGAGGAGACCTGAGCGTGCTTTGCACAGGGTGGTACAAAACCACAAACAGAACCTAGCTTTGAACCGGAGGTGGAATGGATTGGTCCAAATTCAGTCACACTCCCTCTCCTGGATACCCTTGTGTTCACGGTCAGATAAGATGGTGGCTGGTCTTCCACTTCCCATCTGCAGCCACAGAATCGGGTGATGTTAGTTCTCTGGGACTTTTGTCTACCTGCCACATACATAGGTATTTGGTCAAACACATTATAGGTGCCAGGGAAATCCCAGAGGGCAGGTGCTCGTGGAGAGGGTAATCAAGGAAGACCTGTACAAAGCTTTTCAGTTCCTAGTCCATTTCTGTTCTGCTGCCTTGGATGGTACCCATTGGTCTTAACACGGGAGCAAGTAGGGGTATGATGCTTTCAGGGGAGTCCCATCATGGCCACGGAAAGACCTCACAGGGGTAGCCAAGAGCCAGAGGCCTGCTTCACACATGACCTCAGCCCTCTGCCACGAGCCCCTCCACCAGCCTTGTTGTGCTGGTGAGAGTTTGTCTCGTGAGTTTCCTCTGTAAATATTATTTCTCCAGGATGTCCAAGTTTCATAGCTCATTTTCACTGGATTTCTTTCTGGCTAAGTTTCCTAAACATATATCCTTCTGCAAGTGGGGCTGGCAGGAAGGAGTAACACCCAGCCAGAGCCGCTTGTGGAGTTGATGAGGTGTCCAACTCTCTAGTGAGACTTCATTCCAGCTTTCCAGACCTACATCCTCCTGCAGCTGCTGCCGAGGAAGAGCCAGGAGGAGAGAACAAGAGAAAGGAGTTCTCAGCAGGAAAGAGAGGGGCTGGCCACAAGACCTCACCTGAAGCAGCAGCTCTTTCCTCTCGTAGCGGTATCGTGCAGCAGGACAGAGAGCTGGTCAGTCAGCACATGTGTATTGAGAATCTACTATATGTGGATAACTGAGTTGGGTGCCAGCGTTCCCTTTGTAAACTGCCTTCAGGGTCCCTGCCTTCAGGGTCCCTGCCTCCAGGAAGCTTACACACAGTTAGGGACATAGCAAATGAACCCACGAGTGATGAAACAACGCAACAGCAAACGCTCCATTCATGTTTAAGCTAAAAGCAAAAAGAAAGTTCAAAAGCTACTATAAAAACTCTCTCTCTGTGTGTGTACCTTTCTGTTTCAGAATAATAAAAGCAGAAAATAATATACATGAATCAAGAAAATGGAACAATACTTTGAGTAAATCCTTGATGAAGATGTAAAAAGAAAAAAAAACCACAAAACAATGTGCATAGCTCATGAATCTACCTGTCGTAAAATGTAAAATATGATCTAGATACAGACCAAATTCATCCAAGGGGTTGCTCTGGGGAGGAAGAGAAGACTTCTCTCCCAGCTAAGACTGGGAAGGGACTGTAAGGAACTTTACCTTCATCCTTGAATTTATTTCTTTAAAAACACAATTCTGAGTCATGAAGAGCCAGCTAGTGGTACTGGTAGCTCAGTCCTAGCTGGTAATACTGAGTGAGGGGCTGATTGCTAAATTAGCCTTCACACTTTTTGGGGGTGGTGGTTGATGTTTGAAGTGGGGTTCTCTGTCAGTGCATACAGAGCTGCCCAAAGGTCACAGTTTTGTTCCTCGGGCCCCTGTGCTATGTGTCCCGGCTCAGCCTTGTCCCCAGGTTGCATCCAGTCCTTCGCTTAGTGGGTGGGTCTTCTTGGGGCAGACAGGGACCAGGAAAACTGAGGAGGCAGGAGAGGGGTGAGGGCCCTCCTCCATCAGACTTAGTACCAGAGCAAAGGGAGAGGTGTTCCTCTCCTTTACCCCATGCAGGACACTCAGGGCTTCTCCTCTATGAGCATGGAGGTCAGCAGGCTTTAAAGTATCCCAAAGATTTACTTTGTTGGAAAATGGGACAAATAGTATATTCTGTAGTGTACTTATTTTTTTTCCTTGCAATTCCAAAAGGCGGACAGCAACTTTTGACTTAGCAGAAGAAATGGAAAGCAACTTTTTAAAAGGTGTTATTGTGATAAATGTACATTTTTTAGAGACATTTAAATTTGTCAGGCATTGTAAAAATGTACTGGAGGAGACTGGAAGTGTTTGCTTAGCGAACTTGTGGCAATATGTGTGCCCACATAATCAGAGTCCTGCTTCTTTATTAGGAAGGCATTGGGGTGCAGTGGTTGGGGAGTGGCCTATTTATCAGAATAAATGTCAAATAACCTGAAATGTGCAAAAATCACCGTTGCAGATCCCGTATCTACCTTGTCCCCATGCTCATCCTGCCTGGAACTCTACATACTTAGGAGTAAAGGGAACCCAGAGTTTTTGATTGGATGTACCACCCCTCAGCTAAGTGCTGTACCTTTTTTTCTCAGAGCCTATAATTTTCTATCTTTGTTTTCCCCTCTGCTCCCCAAAGCCTTTCCATTATGTCTCAGATTTATTTGTGGCAAGACATGTGATCCCTTACTTTCCACGGACAGAAAGAAGGGAAAAGAGTTATAAGCTTGCCAAAGCCAAGAGAAGTGAGCTTTGGGATACTGCACCCTGTTTCTGAGCATCAAGACACCTTAGCATTTTCCTGTCCTGCCCCAAGATTTCTTTAAAAATAAGGTCACACCAGGTGCATTCAGTGTTGGGGGGTTAGAGGTAGGGAATGGGGGAGCTGTGTGGAGAGGGAGGTTCTCCCTCCATAGTGCATCCGTGGCTGTTAAGCCTGCTTTCCACTGCTGCGCTCAGAGGGGCCAGAAGGGATTACATGCCTGGTTTATTCTGGGTTGGAGACTTCCTGTCCTTTTGCTGTGTTTACCCAAAGTGAGGTCAGCATCATTCAGAACTCGGTGAGGTTGTTTTATGTCAGTGGCATTTATAATTAAAACGTAGCCACAAACCAGACTCCGTGCAACATTAGAGAAAGATAGAGAAGGAAGAAAACCGAGTTTGGGAAAAAAAATTCCAGTGGTTTGGAATATGCGTATATATATGAAGAAAACTTTTCTTAGACCGTGTAAAGGTGGTTGCCTCTCCTTAGGGGTCTGAAAAAGGAGACACGGAAAATTGTTATTTTGTCCAGTGATTGTATAATATTTTTAAAAAATGTTCATGTAGAAAAATCCCTTCTGTAGAATCATAAAGGTTGTAGGGAACGAGGGCGGGGTGGGTGGGGCGTCCTTTTGCATCACCTGTGACCATGGCTATCGCACCCCGTTAGGGCGCCCCCCCGGAGAACATTCCTGCTTGCAAACTCCCCCCCACCCTTCTGACCTCTTGCAACAGGGTCCAACCCGGCCCATCCTGACAGCTCTCTCTGGCACATCCCCACGGTGCAGCGGGCGGGCTGACTGTCCTGCGCGCTCCCCAGCCGGCCTGCGCCGCGCTAAGAGGCCTTGGTGAGATCTGGTTATTTTTCAGTTCTTTTCCCACTTATTAGTCCCATCAAGAAATAAGATCAGAATCGAACGCGGAGCCCCTCCTTGCCTCTGGCCCACATGGCTCGTTCTGCAGAAGAGTCCGGCAGGGTGAGGCTTGCCGGGCCGGGGCCTGAGCACATTACAGCTTCATGCCAGCCACGTCGGCCCCAAATCTAGACGGCCACGGGGAAGCTGAAGAAGGAGCCTTCCTCACCAGTGAGCCGCAGCAGCGTTAACGAAACAGACTCGAAGGTGATGGTGGTGATGAGAACTGTCATTTTCTGAGCACTTGTTATGCACCTGGCAATGTGCTAAACACCTTTACAAGCATTATCACACTTCAACTCTCAGCTTTCCTAGGAGGCGGGTACTGTTGTCACCCTTGATTTAAAAATAAGGAAACCAAGACACATAAAAGAAAAGTAACTTTTCCAAAGTGATACAGTGGTAATGGACCCTGAACCTGCACTGGCCTGACCCCTGGGGCAGGCTTGTGGGTCCAATATGTTTCTTGATTCAGCTTTTTGGGGTGAAACCACCATCAATGCTCATGGTGCAGTGGTTGGATATAGAAAGAACCTTCATCTTGGAAGCAGAAGAGGAGGGTCTGTGCCAGGCTTTCCAGTTAACAGCTGGTCACATGCCTTGTTAGCCTCAGTGTTCCCAGAGTGATGACAATAATCTCATGGGGTTAGGTGGGAATGAAAGAGTCTAGCACAATGTCTGCCACATATCAGGGACTCAGTAGGTATTTATTGACTATATTATTGAATTTGAATTTATCTGCCACTATTAGAATTCATTCACTCATCCAGTTAATACTTATTGAGTATTATACCAAGTGCCAGGCAATAGGCTAGCCATGGAGATTACCATGTTGAACAACAAGGGATGACATCCTGGGCCTCAAGGAGCTCAGGGGGAGAGAAAAAACATTATATAATTGTGCAAATAAATGTACAGGGAGAGCTACCCCGTACACAAGGCAGTCTTCAAATGCTCTGTGTCCAGAATGGAGCTGATTTCCTTCCCCTGCCACTGGGCCTCTTCCAGGGTTCTCTCTCTCATGGGGACATCACCCTCTACCCTGGCAATCAACATGCACCCTCCTCGGCCTCCACATGCAGAAGCTCTTGCAGTATGATTTTGCCTGGCAGACGTCACTGTAATCTTGTCAGTAATACCTACAGCCATGATGTGTGGAGTTGTGAAGGGACAAAGCAAAACCACCTGCTCCAGAGGCCAGAAAGCTCCACTGGCGAAGACGTTGTACTCAGGCCTGTATTACAGAAGCGTGCTCACAAGCATCCATCCTGCAGTCCACCAATACGAGGGAGGCCCTGTGTTGGGTCCCTGGAAATGTATTCTCCCAAGGGTACAAAGAAGACAGATTTTGAAAATTTCCCAGGGCATATCAACGGGTTGGGGACAAAGAGTAGCTGTGAAAGGAGAGACTTCGCCGTGTAGAGCTCAAAGGCAGATGTTCTATCTGGCAGGATTTATGTAGATTCTCTTAAGTATTTATTTGACTTTTAGAACTGCTCATCGTGAAGGGAGTCTTTACTTAAGAGTGTCACTTTCTACTGGTTACTCACTTTCTAATCCTGTTCCAAACAAATGATCCAGGAATCCAGCCTAATCCTCGCCAGGCTTTGAGAATCCCAGGTATCCAGGGCACCTCCACCCTGTGCCTAAGGTTGATGCCTTTTCTGAATAACCCTTGAAATTCGGGAGGGCTGGCGGCAGTACCGCCACTGGGCAGAAGAGGGCGACGGAACCCCGTTCCGTGGGTGCCTCCGGGTCCAAGAGGACCCTCCCTCCCCTGCTTGGCTGGCTCTGTGGATGGCTGCCTTGTGAGGTACCCAGGGAAATGCTGTTCTTCCCATTCCACTGGTGGGAAAACAGAGTCTCCACAGGATTAAAGGGTTCTCCCCAAGGCTGCACAGCTGGGGACATGGAGACACCTGAACTTCTCCCCGGGGCTGCAGGGTGACCGGAAGGGGCATAGGCTAGCGGACCTGAAGCCCCTTCTGTAGAGCACTTTGTACAAGCTGGAGAGAGCGTTAGCTGCCCAGGGCGTCTCCAACCACAAAGTGGCAAGCAGGGATGTGCGCTCAAGGTTTCCAACTCAAAATCTAGAAAAGACTCTACCACTTCTCCTGGTAGTGGTAGGTGTGGGGCTGGATTTCTGCCCAGCCTCTCCTTTCCTCTGATTTCTGCCATCACTGACTTTTGCTCACAGTACGAGAGTGAGCAAATAGGCCGACGCAACAGTGCTGAATGCTGGTGGAAAGCCCTGAATCCAAACCTGAATCTTGACCCCTGGCCCTCCCGGAGGCAGTATTATGGGTGAGGGGAGATCCTTCAGTACTGTGTTCTATTTCCACATGGAGCTGAATATATGGAAATGGTAATGGTGGTGGTGGGGACAGCACTATTAACCACTGTGTTGAACTCTTACCCTGGGCCAGACACTGTGCCACGTCCTGCACCATGAGCTCATTTGATCCCTCCCCCCACCCCACCCCCACCAAGAAACCTGTAAAGCAGGCAATATTATTTTACAAGTGAGGAAAGTGAAGCTGGAGAGGTTAAATAATTTACCCAGGTTCACTTAGCAAACAATTTCTCCAGCATTACTTGGATGCAGACATCATCACACACATTCCCACGTCAATGTCCTGCTGCATCCCGAGGGTTCCTGCAGCAGAAGTCAGCTCTTCGTCACATACCCAGAGCACAATCTATGAGGTTAATGAGGGAATGACAACAGTGACTTCAGACGCTATTTGTACAGAAATCTCAGTAATTGTCTCTCGTTACCCTAGAATTTAAGGTTTTACAGAAAAGCCTAATACCAGGACACACTTCACTGGGATCCTGAGGCCTGGAGAACATTCCCCATTGGATAAGAAAATTGGTAAATAAGACTTATAAGAAACGTTGCAAGCCCCGAAGATCTAAAACTTCTTCCCTTTGTATGATGGTGGAGCGGGTCGCATGAATTGTGTTCCATTGCCTGACACAATGGATTATAATCTAATCCATATATTTGCAGTGTGTTGCTTATATATGTTTTATGATCTAGTCTTTTTTGCCTCACTCTTGTACCTATGTTTCATTGAATACAAGGCTTTCAGCAGTTCCATCTGAAAACAAGCCATTAAAACGAAGCTAAAGAAATTAATTTTGCAGCTGCAAGCCCTGGCTTTGTCCTATATGCTCCTCACCTCACTAATCTGTGTGGTGGGGAGTGTGAGGAGGGGAGGGACAGTAGTACCTGCTCTGTCTGTGCTAGCTTCTGTCCCCATTACCTGTGCATCCACCCAGAGAGAGAGAACACCACCAAGGTGGTCCTTTCTACTTAAAGCCTGCAACCCTTCGTGCACATCCCATGAATAACTAAGACTACCCAGAATATAAACCACCTTGATGCAAGCTAATGGTTTGCATTCCATTTTAAAGTCAGTTTTGCAGGACCTTAACCTGCTACATAGGCTTTTCCATGTCTCCTGATTTTACCCACACTTTCCTTCCCTTGATTTGTGACACGTTTAACTGTTTAGATTGTCCATCCTCTAAACTGAGACCCGATTGGACTTTTGGCCTCTTTACAGCACCCAGTGCCTCAATGGAGCTCAGGGAATCTCTGTAATATTATAGTAGGACACAGTCACCTAATAGCAAACATCAACCCCAACCCCAAAATAACTCAAGCAAAAGGAGGTTATTTTTAGACTTAGATAACCCAGAAGGTTCTTTTCTCTAAAGTCATGCCTTCATTTATCAACACCCATCTGAGAGCTGGGCTTGCAAGAAGGCCTGCAAGAGATGTTTCAACATTTGGCTCAAATCAAACTGAAACTCTCTAGTTTCTAGAGGGTCTGGAGAATGACTTTACCCTTCTGGTTACCACAACCGCATCTGCATGATATGCAGAGCAAGAGTTGCATAATTTATGATGTGTGAGACCACGATTAAGAACTAGGATTTCACAAATCAAGCCCAGTAGTAACATAACCTGGGGAGTCAATTAACTTGAAATCGAGCCCACATTTTTGTACAGGATTTACCATCCCTGCCCCATCTGGCTCTTCCCCATCACGGAGCAAGCAGCGTCCTCCCCTGCCTTGGGGTCGGACCTTTAGCTGGTTACAGAAACCTGGAAAAACACACAGGGATTGAGCACTGGCAGCCAAATATGACATCAAGGCAGTTTTGTTAGGTCACCAGAGTCCTTTAAAAACTTGAAGTAGAACACAAACTTCAGGTGGGCCAAAGGCCCCATTGCTCCCTTTCTTCGACACCCAGACCCTTTACCTGTAATTGAAGAGGACCTTGGAGAACAGGGTACTGGTACTTGGGCATCTGCCCCGCTCCCGTGCGTGACGGGGGGAGGCAGCAGGAGGACAGGGGCTGCTACAGTAGAGGTGGGTGCTTACTGTGCCGGTCGCTCCTGTCCCGTGTCCCGTCCACCGCGCCGTCCGGGAGAATCCTCAGGAAATACCCCCCGTTGCTGCAGTAGAGGAGCTTGGGCTTCTTGTAAGTCCCCGGTGGCAGGTTAAATTTCTCCATCAGGGCCATGAAGGTTGTGATTTCCCCTTCAGCCATGGCTCAGGAGCTCCTGGTTACAGCGCTTTTCAAGACTGTAAGAAATTAGACAATCCTATAGAATGTTCTTCCAGAGGTACAGGGTACACTTTTGGAAAGGGAAGGAGAGCCCTAGGGCACAGGGCTCCTGGTCAGTACGAAACCGCAGTGCGCCGAGGTGCTGGCCACAGCCAACGGGCTTTGAGGTGGCCAGCGGTTAAGGAAGGAGGGTCCTGGGATGGGTGGGATTGTCAAGGCATTTCTCAGTTCCCAGTTGGACACAGCTCCGGATGAAGCTGTGCGTTTTTTAGAACTTCAAATTTAATCGTTTTGCTAAGGGGAAAAAAAAATAATGTTTCGGTCCCTCCTGATCCACACACATCCTCCAATTAAACACCGAAGCGGCACTAAAATAACACTTGGGGTCTGGCTGAAACCCACGGAAGCCGAGAGGCCGGACTGAGGTTTTGCTGTCCACCCTCGCACTGTTTTGACTGCGAGGCAGGTGGGGAGCAGATAGCGGAGAGACGGCCTGGCTTGCAGGCCCTCCGGGCAAAGGCACAGGAATTCCCACAGTGGGGACAGCTCTGGGTTAATATGGAAAGGAAGCACTCCGGATGTGCTGGTGGGAACGAGAACTCAGGTCTTGGGGACCTTCGGTGGGGAATTTTTTTAAGGGCAAACCCTGTGGCAGAGGAAATGCTGTGAGAGCCGTCCTTACGAGGGATGTGTCTGGCTCCTGACTGCCTCCATGACTTTCCACACGTCCTCATAGCACACAGAGAAGAGGATGGGTCTCGCCTAAAGGCCATCTCTGTCCTCGCCGTTTTCTAAGGATGAGGCGTACCTACTATGATATAGCAACTGCCACGTTGCGTGTTGGGATCCTCCAGCATTGTACACACCCACTGTGTACAAATTTATACCAGTCCTATAAAAAGGCATCAATTTTACCTTTAAGGATGAAAAACAAAATCAACCTTAGAATTTTAAGCATCTACTTGCCCCCACCATTTAGGAGAATGAAGTGTGGGAGTGTGAAACATCTATCAAAGAAAGAGACGAAAAAGAGACCAGGAAACTAACTTGGGGCCTCCTCCTTGTAAGCATGAGCCGGTGCTCACTGAACATATCAATTATAGTTTCAGTACTCATCATCATCATCATCATCATTCACATACTCTGTCCTACAGATTATCTCGTGTAGTCCCCCCAGTAACCCTCTGAGGTGGGCGCTCATAGATCCCCGTTTTGTAGCTAATGAAGCCACAGCTTAGAGATGCGAATGGCCTAGGCAAGCAAGGTCAGCAGCTAGGAAGGGCCGCAGCTGTGCCTCAGAGAGGCCTCAGTGAAAGCGCAGCCCTTGACCTGAATGACGAGGAAAAGGAGTCACCTGCCCCCATAAGTGCGTCACTCACTGCTGTCCATCTTGTGGCCCGATGTTGGTCATCACCACCAGCTCCACTTCTGCCCTCATGCCGGCGGTGAAGGGCACTCTTCTCATTTCCCAAGAGAGCCGCCCCTGGTTTCCTGGAAGACCAGCCTGCCCCTCTGCGTTGCCCTGCACTGCCCACACGCCCATTCCCACAGCCTCCTCGTGGGGCTTCCCACGTGAAAAGCGACTTCATCATAAACCATAATCCTGCCCTTAGGACTTTGGAATCAGGATTCACGTTGGGAGCCTCCGTACATTTCCTGCTCCCAGCATTTTAATGTATCTGGCACATCTCTCCCAATCTGCAGCCACTGCTTGATGTCTCCCCAAGGACCCCCCCCCCCCCACTGTAAAAAGAATCTTATCTACACCATGTAAACTATATTTAAAGTGGGACCATCTAAACATACCCTCTATGTATGGTGAGACTTGTCCAGCTGTTTTCACACAATATGGCACAAGACAGGAAAGTACTTTTATTTGCATTGATTTCACAGGGAAGACTGAAGAGAAGTTTGCCTTGGGCATTGCATCTCTCCCTCTCCCTCTCCTTGGTCTTCCCTCCTCCTCCCCCTCCCTCCTTCCATCCAGCCTCCAAATCTCCATCACACTGCACTTCCTCACTCCACTCCCCTTCTTGCATAAAGCAATTTGGCTCTTCCGGGCATGGATGTCTTCAGCCATCAGCACGCTAAAGTTCCCTGGCCTCCCTTCTGTAAGGTATAACTAAGAAATAATAAATCATACTCTTCTGTCATTTATTTCTCCATGCACTCACTAAGGTACATTCTCAGTTTGGTACAGGCAACGAGAATTATATACTAGTTGCCGTTTACCTGACAAAGAGTCATTTACATTGTCAGTTTTAGGTGAGCAGAATTCCGTTTCTTGTCATCTCTGGATTTCCTCAAATGGAGGTCTCATTTACCTCTGATTGTGCAACAATTGCATGTTATGGATGGTTTTCCTTCTAGATCCAGCATCAGCAGGAATCTCCATCAAGAGGCTTTCTAAGTTTTGGGCAAGGATTTTTACTCTTTCTTCCTTCCCCTGAGATAAAGGGGGACAGATGCACTGGGGGTTGGTTGGGGGTGGGGGCACTAGCTGTGGCCAAGGGTTGTTCGAACGCGCTCGTACACAGCTGTGTGTTGAAGCCCTGCAGCCTGAACTGTGTCCCTCCTGAGCTCTCACCTGCTCTTCCGCCTCGGCCAGAGCCCACAGGTCTCTGGCATCACCTCACTCGCAGGGCAGCCTGCGGGTTTATGAGGCCGTGACTCCATTCTCTGCCCGCTCTCCACCTTCTCCAGTCAGAGGGGCAGGGATGGAGAGAATTCCTTCATGGCTGCTCTGACTCCAGACTGCTCCTATAACCCGTTTCAGTTCAGGTCAATTCTCAGAAACCTGAAGGGAACCTATCCACCCTAAGAAATTAGCCTGGAGTCAGCATGAAGCTGGCACATCCTGGCGGTGAGATTTCTTAATTAGATGAAACATACCAAAAAATGAAATTGCTTTTTGTTGCTAAAGGAAACCCCAGAGGCATGAAAAACCCTTATTTTAAACTTTATTTACAATTTACCTATATTTTAAGCAGTGGTTAGTACAAAGTTCCCTGCCGATCCATTATTTATTAAAGGATAGAAATAGAGGAAGTACCTGATGCCATAAAACCAGAAGGCAGTAACCTTCCCAGGGCCCTACTGCTCTAACACCATTTGCTCTAAAGAATGAGTCCATTAAGCAAACACAATCAGGCATTAAGTGTGGTGGAAATGTGAAAGCTGCTCGTTATTATCTTTTTGTTGGCTGTCAGGGAAGGGAGCTGTCTAAAGAGGTGTCGGGAGATGGGGAAAATGAAGTCCAACAGCCTCTGCGCCACTGGTGTGCGCCCAGCCCAGCCCTTGGAGGCTGAGGGTGCTGGCGAGATCTGGGGAAAGCCAGAAAATAGTTTCTTGATTTATCAGTGACACCAAAGTGAGAAGAATGCCAAGCCTATTGGAACAGCTGCGTTAAGCAGACATGTTCTGTCAGCTGTAGCCTCTCGAAGGGAACACGGGAGCGGGATGCGGATGGTAAGTGGACACACTGTCTTGCCCAGGGATGTGCTGGCCACTTTTCCATGACGTCCCGCGAGCTCCACGGCACTGTCCTGGCAGGGTGGGC
This sequence comes from Tamandua tetradactyla, assembly GCF_023851605.1. Taxonomy (NCBI): domain Eukaryota; kingdom Metazoa; phylum Chordata; class Mammalia; order Pilosa; family Myrmecophagidae; genus Tamandua; species Tamandua tetradactyla. The sequence continues at coordinate 22,798,943 of NC_135346.1, forward strand.
GGCGCCGCTGGCTACCTGGGGGGGGGGGGTATTCACCCCTTCTGAGATGCTTCCTCTAATTACGCCCACCACGCCCGCCTTACACGGTTGTCTGAAGAGTGCAACGGGCGTGATGTTCACAACATCCTTTGAAACGTATAGAAATGTGCCCTGACCCAGAAGGAGATAAAGCTGGTTGTGCTGAGACCTGTCGTGGTCGAGGTCAGGATTTAAATTAAATGCTTAATTTAAAATAGTTTTCAACTGGCTCTAAAATAGAGGTCTTCATTCCCTTCCATATTTGGCAGAAATTAGCAAAGCCCCCCTTCTTTCCCCCTCCCTCCCATCATTTCAGCCACAGACATGGCAGAGAGAACCTGGCGGAGACAAGGATGCCATAGCCCATAATATGCCATAACCATAGCCCATGGTTATGCAAGAGAGAATCCAGGCCATGGTTTCAGACTCAGTTCTCAGCTTATCAGCACTTATCAAGGAGACATTTGTGAAGCCTGTTATTTTTATGAGGCATTTGTGCTCTGCTTGGCCCTGATGACTAAGCTGTAAGGAAAGACTTTTGGTTCTAACAATCAAGGAAAGGTAAACACTGATGCTTATTTTTGTTTCTGTTTTAAACCCTGTCATATGAGCAATGCAGAATGCCTATGATGGAAGGCATTTTGAAAACTGTATAAAGCTTTGGATGTGTAGGCATCTATCTGTTAAGGTGTTAATTTGATATGTATCCTGAAGCCCTTCAGTCCCTAAAGTACTCTGAATCTTTGCTCCCTGCCCCTAAGGCATCATCTGGAAATCTTAAGAGAAATTAATTAACCTTAGATTATCCTACATGAAATATGTATGTTAAATGTTAAGGGTATTACTAAAGAAAACAAATAGGATATACTAGTTCCAATCTGCAGTTGGTGGGGATTGGGGGAGATAAAATGGAATAAGTAAAACTCTGTTGGGACTGTAGGAAAATGAAGCAGTCGGAGGCTCCAGGAGTCAGTACCTCCACTAGAACAACTACTAACCAGACAGGAGCTGTCTGGAACAACTGTTTTGAAACTCCGAAGTCCAGTAGAGCACTGTACAGCATCCAGGGAAGAGCAGCAGGAAGAGGCTGGTAAATTACAGTAAGGCCTAGAAGGGAAATTGCTCTCTCCTTGTCGTGGTTTGCAGATGCCGACCCCCCACTCTTACAGCAAGCTAGTTTAGTGTACAGCCACTGGCTAGCTCACTAGTGACAGAAAGGGACGCAAAAATACACTTCCCCAAGATCAGGAGTGGGAATAGCTGATCAGAGCTTTTGATTAGCAGCTTTGGATCACTGGGGTCCAGCCTTAAGGGTGGCCATTGTTCCACCCTGCCCTGGACAAAGGTGACTGAGGAGACTTAAAGATGCTCTGCTTCCACTAAGTTCAAAGGCTGCATTTGCTGGGCAGTTCAGAGAAGTGCAGCGGTGGGGAGCTGTGGAAGAAATTCCTGGCATCATTAAAGATCCCCTCCCCAGGGAAGTTTGCGGCCAGGCTGCCCCCCCACTTTCATGAATCCCAGGTCTTGTTCTAGCTGGGAAAGCCTGACTTTGGAAAGTACTCTCTGGTGTGCCCCACCTCCCAGAAATTGCCCTCCAGGTAAAAGCAGCTGGAGAAAACCAAAGCAATGTAAGAAATGATTGCGATGGATAGCATGGAGCAAAGGATTACCTCCTTTAAACACCAGGAAGGGGGGAAGAAGGTCTGTCTCTTGGGAAATAGAGGATCATTCAAACTCCTGTAAACAGGGGAACTCCATAGCAACTAACAAGCACAAGCTTAGCATAAGACACAGGCCCAGAAAAGACAGGGAGAAGCCTACACTTTGCATTCACCTTGGGTAGACTTTCTTGAAAAGAGACTGACTCTCAAGAAAATCTCCATCGTATCACCAGCTGATTATGAAATCAAGAAACAGACATTTCAGGGAATAAACCCCAAAATTAGCATTTTAAAATATTAAAATGTACATCATTGGAATATTATGCAGCTTTAAGACACGATAAACTTATGAGGCATGTAATAACATGGATGGACCTAGAGAACATTATGCTGAGTGAGTCTAGCCAAAAACTAAAGGACAAATACTGTATGGTCCCACTGATGTGAACCGACATTCAAGAATAAACTTGGAATATGTCATTGGTAACAGAGTCCAGCAGGAGTTAGAAACAGGGTAAGATAATGGGTAATTAGAGCTGAAGGGATACAGACTGTGCAACAGGACTAGATACAAAAACTCAAAAATGGACAGCACAATAATACCTAATTGTAAAGTAATCATGTTAAAACACTGAATGAAGCTGCAATTGAGCTATAGGTTTTTTTTTTTTACTATTATTATTACTTTTATTTTTTTCTCTATATTAACATTCTATATCTTTTTCTGTTGCTAGTTCTTCTAAACCGATGCAAATGTACTAAGAAATGATGATCATGCATCTATGTGATGATGTTGAGAATTACTGATTGCATATGTAGAATGGTATGATTTCTAAATGTTGGGTTAATTTCTTTTTTTCCGTTAATTAATTAAAAGAATTAATAAAAAAATAAGACAACAATAAAATGTACATCATGCAAAAGAGTACAGGAAAAACAAAGAAATGGGCAATGAAGGTCCATCCAGAAAACACCCATGAAGGAGAATGTGGACGTACTAAACAAGGTCTTTAAAAAAATCGATCTTCTGTATGCTCAAGGAGATGAAGGAAAACACAGAGAACTAAAGGATATCAGGGAAACGATGAATGAACAATTTGAAAATCTTAATAAAGAGACAGAAATTTTTAAAAGGAACCAAACAGAACTACTGGAGCTGAAGACCACGCTAAGGTAAATGAAAAATTCCCAGGAGGATTTCAACAGCAGATTGGAGCTGTCAGAAGAAAGAATCAATGAACCTGAAACAAGACAATTGAAATGAGTCAGTCTGAGGAGAAAAAAAGAAAAAGATAGAATTTTGAAAAGCTAAAATAGTCCAAGAGATCTCTGGGATACCACCAAGTATACCAATATATGCATTCTGGGAGTCCCAGAAGAAAGGGAGAAAGGGGCAGAAGGAAAATTCAAAGAAATCATGACAGAGAACTGCCCAGACTTAGCAAAAGACATGAATATGCATAACCATAAAGCCCAGAGGACAGCAAACAGAATGTGAAGGAATCCGCATCCTGCATTTATATTGCTCAAACTGTCAACTTCAAAGGACAAGAAGAGAGTTCGGAAAGCTGCAAGATAAAAACAGTGAGGTACGTACAAGGGAGTCCCAATTAGAATGAATGCTCTTTTCTCATCAGAAGCCAAGGAGGCAAGAAGGCAGTGGATGGAAACACTTCAAGTGCTGAGAGAAACTACCACCAACCAAGAGTTTGTACTTGGACAGACTTTCTTTCGAAAATGAAGGGGAGATTAAGACATTCCCAGAAAAAAAAAGCTGAGGGACTTCATCGCCAGTAGACCCGCCCTACAAGCATTGCTAAAGGGAGTTCTTCAGACTGAAAGGAAAGGATACTAGACAGTGGTCCAGAGTGGCACAAAGTAAAGACCCTCCAGTAAAAGTAACCATTTGAGTAATTGTAAATGCCAGCACTACTGTTTTGTATTGTTTGGTCTGTAACTCCATTTCTTACTTCCTATAGGTACTAGAATGAAAATGCATAAAAGGTAATGATAAATCTATGGTTTTGGACATGCAGTATACAAAGCTATAAATGGTAACAAGTATAAAAACAAGAGATGGAGGGGTATAGGAAATGTGTATGTGTATGCTATTAAAGTCAAGTTGATTTCAAACTAAATATGATTGTTATATACTTAGGATGTTAAATTTTAATCCCTCCATAACCACAAGGGAGATATATGAAAAAAAATTTTCCAGATAGAAACAAGAAGACACTCAATATGGTACAATACACACAAAAAATCAAATGAACAAATAACAGAAGAATTGAGGGAAAAATCATATAAAAGTTACAAAGATTAAATAGCAAAATGGCAGAAGGGAGTCCTGCATTATCAGTAGTGACTTTAATTGTAAATGGATTAAACTCTGCAGAGAATGGCAGAATGGATAAAAATGCATGATCCAACTATATGCTGTCTGCAAGAGACTCACCTTGAATTCCAAGACAAGTAGATTGACAGTGAAAGGACAGAAAAAAATATATACCATGGAAGTAATAACCAAAAGGGAACTGGGACATCTAAAGATAAAATAGACTTTAACTCAAAAACAGTTACATGGGGCAAATATGGCCATTATATATACTGATAAAGTAGTCAATTCAACAAGACGTAAAAATATATATATATATATATACACTTAATAGCAGAGCCCCAAAATATATGAAGCAAATTATGACATATTTGAAGGGGAAAATTAACAGTTCTATGTTAATAGTAGGAGACTTTAATACAGCACTTTCAAAAATACCAGAAACTTCGGGTATTTATATGACACCTGAGACTCAGAGTTAGAGCTCTGAAGCTATGAAAGTCAGCACTACCCCATAAAAGAATTGCTCAAAAAGTTGGAAAAGGGATCAGACTTTGATTAAAGAAATAAATGAAGCTGATCTGGAGAGGACTGAGTTAGATCAGAATACAGGGGAAAGGATGAAATAGTCCATATTTAAAACTTCAACTTCTGTGTGAGACCAAAGGAAGAGATGTTTATTTAGTGCAAAATTTATATTTTGGGTAGGGCATTACCTAATTAACTTGTATGGTGAGTTTAGTTGAATACCATAAGTATATGGAATCTTGAATTAGGCTTGAAATCTTTTTCGATTGTCCAGGTTAGTGTGATGCCCTGAAATGTTCCAGAGTAATTTGTGCAGTAAATAAAGAAATATTTGCAAAATTCCCATGGTGAACTGAAGTTAGAAGGGAGGTAATATTCTATTTCCCCATTAGGAGAATTTCTGATATTTTTGCAAGCAGTGGGCACAATCAAATCAATAGACTGAGCTCTCGATATTGGGGTTTGCCCCTATGAAACTTATTCTTGCAAAGGAGAAGCTAAGCCTACTTAAAATTATGTCCAAGAAGATGGGTCCCTGGTCCAGATAAGTCCTGAAACCTGGCCCAGCCTCCAGAACATCAGATAGTTCTATCTCCCTACTCCATATTAGTGACAGACCCTTCTAATATGAAAAATTTAGAATTGCCATGGCCCAAACACCCCTAAAGAGAGGGATGGAAAGATCAAAGGTGATGGTGGAGATATAAGAGAAGTTAGGATTTAACAAATGCATATGAATGCTGAATCATTAAAATTGGTATCTCTTTTAGTCTCCAGTATTTTAGAGCAGCTAGAAGTAAAAACCTAAAATTGTGGAATTGTAACCCACGTTAAACTCTGAAATATGTTCTATAACTAAATTGTGGTGCTGGGCTTTGAAATTTATTGCTTTTTTGTATATTTGTTATTTTTCATAGCAAAAGAAAAAAAGTCGATTGTGATGATAACAAAATATTTATTCCTTCTAGCCTCCTATGTTCTGGAGCAGCTAGAAGGAAAAATTTGAGGGGATTGTATGGTAGCTCATGACAAACTCTGGAATCTATCCTGTAACTACTTGTTGAAGAGTGTTTCAAAATTATTGCTTTTTTTATTTCTTTGCTTTGTATGTATGTTATGCTGTACAATAAAAAAAGTTAAAAATTAAAAAAAAAAGCAAGCAAGTTTGACTCACACTAAAAAAAAAAGGAAAATTATGCCCAAGAGTCAGCCACGAGAACCTCTTTCGTAGCTCAGAAGTGGCCTCTCTCACTCTCTCTAAGCCAAATTAGCAGGTGAACTCACTGCCCTCCCAGGGACATGACTCCCAGGGGCGTAAATCTTCCTGGCAACGTGGGACAGAACTCCCAGGATTTGCTGGGACTTGGCATGAAGGAATTGAGAAAGGGGAAAGAGAGAAATGAGACAAAATAAAGTTTCATTAGTGAGAGATTTCAAACAGAGTCAAAGGTTATCCTGCAGGTTATTCTTACACATTATATAGATATCCCATTTTAGTTTATGGTGTATTGGAGTGGTTGGAGGAAAGTATCTGGAAATGTTGAACTGTGTTCCAGGAGACTTGATTCTTGAAGGCTATTGTATAGTGATACAACTTTTACAATGTGACTGTGTGATTGTGAAAACCTTGTGACTGATGTTCCTTTTATCCAGGGTATGGACAGATGAGTAAAAAATATGGATAAAAAAATAATAGGGAGGATAAGGGGTAACATAAATGGTGTAGACTGAAATACTAGTGGTCAATGAGAGGGAGGGTTAAGGGGTATGGTAGGTATGAATTTTTTCTTTTTTTATTTCTTTTTTCTGGAGTTAATACAAATGTTCTAAAAATGATCATGGTAATGAATTCACAACTATGTGATGATATTGTGAGCCATTGATTATATAGCACGTATGGAACATATGTGTGTGAAGACTTCTCAATAAAAGTATTTTTAATAAAAGGATAGAACAGCTAGACAGAAGAGCAATAAGTAGTACAAGACTTGAATTATACATTAAGCCAACTAGACTTAACAGACGTTTATAGAATACTTCACCCAACAACAATAGAATACACATTCTCCTTGACTGCACATGTTATCTTAGCTCCAGAACAAGTTTCAATAAGTTCAAAAGTATTGAAATCCTAAAATGTATCTTCTCTGACCAGAGCAGAACTGGGAATCAATAACAGAGGGAGAAATGGAAACTTCATGAATATTTGAAAATTAAAATACTCTTAACCATTGGGTTAAGGAGGAAATCACAAGAGAATTAGGAAATATCTTGAGGTGAATGCAAATGAAAATACAACATACCAAAACTTATGGATGCAGCAAAGGCAGTGCTGAGAGGGAATTTTATGGCTCTAAATGCTTACATTAAAAAAGAAGAAAGATTTCAAATCAGAGATCTAAAAAAAGAAGAAATTTCAAATTAGAAATCTAACTTCAAAGCTAGAAGAAATAGAAAAAGAAGAGTAAATTAAACCCAAAGCAAGCAAAAGGAAGGAATAGCAAAGATTAGAGCAGAGATAAATGAAATAGAAAGAAAAAAACAACCCACAATAGAGAGCATCAACAAAACCAAAAGTTGGTTCTTTGAAAAGATCAGTAAATTGACAAGCCTTTAGTTAGACTGATGAAGAATAAAACAGAGAGGAAACAACTAAAATTGGAAGTGAAAGGGGGAGACATTGCTACCTCACTGAAATAAAAAGGACTATAAGAGGATAATATGAACAACTGTATGCTAAGAAATTAGGTAACCTAGATGAAGTGGACAATGTCTTAGAAACACACAAACTACCTACACTGACTCAAGGAGAATTAGATCTCAACACATTAAGAGATTGAATCAGCAATTAAAAAAAAAAAAAACTCACAATAAAGAAAAGCCCAGGACCTAATGACTTCACAGGGGAATTTTACCGAACACTCCAATAAGACTGAACACCAATCCTGTTGAAAATTCCAAAAATATGAAGAGGTGAAAGCACTTGCTAATTTGTTCTATGAGGCCAACATCACTTTCACACCAAAGCCAAATAAAGATACCATGAGAAAAGAAAATTACACACCGATGCCTCTTATGAATAAAGATGCAAAAATCCTCAACAAGGGCAGGCCATGGTGGCTCAGCAGGCAAGAATGCTTGCCTACCATGCCAGAGGACCTGGGTTCGATTCCTGGTGCCTGCCCATGTTAAAAAAAAAAAAAATCCTTAACAAAATAGTAGAAAACTTATTCCAACAGTACATTAAAAGAATTATAATTATGATCAAGTGGGATTTATTGCTGCCCTGCAAAGGCATTGCATAAAATTTGTTGCAAGAAAATAAATTAATGTGAATACCACATTAATAGAATGAAGGAAGAAGACTACATGTTAATCTCAATTGATGCAAAAAAGGCATTTGATAAAATCCAGCACCACTTCTTATAAATAAAAACACTGAGAAAACTTGGACTAGAAGGAAATTTCCTCAACACAATAAAGGGAATGTATGAAAAACCCACAGCTAGCATCCTACTTAATGTGAAATACTGAAAGCTTTCCCTCTAAGATAAGGAACAAAATAAAGATGCCCAGTGTCATCACTGTTATACAGCAATGTATTAGAAATTCTTGCCAGGGCAGTTAGACAAGAAAAAGAAATAAAAGACATCCTAAGTATAAAGGAAAAAGCAAACTTTCCGTATTTGCCGATGACATGATCCTAAGTACAGAAAATCCTGAAAAAGTCAGAACAAACTCCTAGAGCTAATAAATGACTTCAGCAGAGGCAGGATACAAAATCAACATCCCAAAATCAGTAGTATTTCTATACATAAGCAATGAACTATCAGAAGGAAAAAAAAATCAAGAAAAAATATTCCATTTACAATAGCAAGAATCAAGTATCTAGAAATAAATATAACCAAAGATGTAAAGGATTTGCACACAGAAAACTACAGAACATTGCTAAAAGAAGACCTAAATAAATGGAAAGATATTCTGTATTTATGGATTGGAAGACTAAATCTTTTTTTAAAATTTTTTATAAACATAACAACATACAAAGACAAACATTCTTACCATATGACCATTCCATTCGTGATATATAATTGATAACTCACAATATCATCACATAGTTGTATATTCTTCACCATGATAATTTTTTAGAACATTTGCATCAATTCAGAAAAAGTAATAAAAAGAAAAAAAAACATACAAATACCCCTTACCCCTCCCTCTCATTGACTGCTAGTATTTCCATCTATCCAATATGTTTTAGCCTTTGTTTCCCCTATTTTTTTCTATACCCTTTACCACTCCCCTTCATTGATCACTAGCATTTATTTCAATCTGCTAAACTTATTTTAACATTTGTTCCCCCTATTATTTATTTATTTTTAATCCATTTGTTTTACTTATCTGTCCATACTGTAGATAAATGGAGCATCAGACACAAGGTTTTAACAATCACACAGTCACATTGCAAAAGCTGTATTATACAATCATCTTCAAGAAACATGGCTACTGGAACCCAGCTCTACATTTTCAGGTACTTCCCTCCAGACCCTCCAATATATCCTAACGAAAAAGATGATATCTATATAATGCATAAGAATAACCTCCAGGATAAACTCTCAGTTCTGTTTGAAATCTCTCAGCCATTGATGCTTTATTTTGTCTCATTTCTTTCTTCCCCTTTTGGTCGAGAAGGCTTTCTCAGTCCCTTGATGCTGAGTCCCAGCTAATTCTAGGATTTCTGTCCCATGTTGCCAGGAAGGTCCACACCCCTGGGAGTCATGTCCCTTGTAGAGGGAGGGAGGGCAGTGAATTTGCTTGTCACGTTGGCTGAGAGGGAGATAGGCCACATCTGAGCAACAAAAGAGGTTCTCTAGGGGTGACTCTTAGGCCTAATTTTACGTAGGCTCAGCCTATCCTTTACGGGGATAAGTTTCATATGAACAAACCCCAAGATTGAGGACTTGGCCTATTTCTTTGGTTGTCCCACTGCTTGTGAGAATATCAGGAATTCTCCACATGGGGAAGTTGAATTTACCCCCTTTCTCATCATTTCCCCAAGAGGATTTTGCAAATCCTTTTTTATTCACTGTTTAAATCACTCTAGGATTTATCAGGGTATCACTCTGGACAAACCTACAGAAATCTCATGCCCTGCTCAAGGTTCCATGTACTTATGGTGTTCAATTAAACTGTCTACGTAAGTTATATTAGGAAATGCAGTAGTCAAAATATAAATTTTATACCAATTAAACATTTTTTGCTTTAGTCTCATACATAAGTTAAAGTTATAAAATATGAATTACCATCTGTTTTCAACACCCTGCAATATTGACATTCCTTTGTTCTTGCTCATGCAAAAATATTTTTTAATTTGTACATTTAGTCACTATGATTGTACGCTCTAGGCATTCCTAGATTATACCATCTCAGTCTTTATCATCTATCTTTCCTTCTGATTTTGTTCGTACCCCAAGCCCTCCTCCCTCTATCATTCTCACATTCAGCTTCATTCAGTGTACTAACATTATTGTATTACAGTTAGGTAGTATTGTGCAATCTATTTCTGAATTTTTACTATCAGTCCTGTTGCACAATCTGTATCCCTTCAGCTCCAATTACCCAATATCTACCCTATTTCTATCTCCTGATAGTCTCTGTTCTTAGCTGAAATTCTCCAGGTTCATTCACTAATGTTAGTTTGTATCAGTGAGACCATACAGTATTTGTTCTTTTGTTTCTGGCTACTCTCACTCTGCATAATGTCCTCAAGGTCCATCCATGTTGTTACATAGAAAGACTAAATCTTAACATGTCAGTTCTACCCAAAGCAATTCACAGACTCAACACAATCCCTACAAAAATTCCAACAGTCTTCTTTGCAGAAATGGAAAAGCCAACCATCAAATTTATATGGAAGTATAAGGGGCCCTGAATAGCCAAAGCTATTTTGCAAAAGAAGAATGAAGTTAGGGTACTCGTATTTCCCAGTCTTAAAACTTATAAAGACCCAGTAATCACAATAGCATGACTCTGGCACAGGGACTACCATAGACCAAAGGAATCAAATTGAGAGTTCAGAAATCAACCCTTGCATTTATGGCCAAATGATTTTTTTAAAAAATATTTTTAATGATAAATCTTAAAACACAAACATTTCACACATGGTGTAAAATCAGTAGGTCACAATATTATCACATAGTTGTGTATTCATCACCATGATAATTTTTTAGAACATTTGCATCACTTCAGAAAAGAAAAAATGAGTACATACCATACCCCTTACCCCTCCCTGTCGTTGACCACGGGTATTTCCATTTACCCAGTTTATTTTATCCTTTGTCCCCCTTATTATTTGTTTATTTTTTAGCTGTTTTTTTTTTTTTCTCATTTGTCCATACCCTAATGAAAGGAGCATGAGCCACAAGGTTTTCACAATCATACAGTAACGCTGTAAAAGCTATATTGTTATACAATCACTTCAAGAATCAAGACTGCTGGAACACAGCTCAACATTTTCAGGTACTTCTCTTCAGTCACTCCAATACACTATAAATAAAAAGGAATATCTATATAATGCATAAGAATAACCTCCAGGATAACCTTTTGACTCTGTTTGAAATCTCTCAGTCACTGAAACTTTATTTTGTCTCATTTCTCTCTTCCCCCTTTCAGTCAAGGCTTTCTCAATACCTTGATGACAGTTCTTGGCTCATCCCAGATGAGCTTTCTGTCCCAAGTTGCCAGGGAGATTTACACCCAGGTGAGTTCACCTGATGAGTTGGCTTAGAGAGGCCACTTCTGAGCAACAAAAGAGGTTCTCAGAGGGTGACTCTTAGGCCTAATTTTTTGTAGGCTTAGCTGCTCCTTTGCAGGAATAATTTTCATAGGGGCAAATCCCAACATCAAGGGCTTGGCCTATTGATTTGGTAATCTCCACTGCTTTCAAGACTATCAGAAATTCTCCAAATGGGGAAGTTGTGTATTTCCTCCTTTCTCCCAGTGCTCCAAGGCGACTTTGCAAATATTTCTTTATTCACTGCCCAAGTTACTCTGGGTTTTATTGGAGCATCACACTAACCTGGACAAACCAGTAAAGTTTCATGCCCTATTCAAGATTCTATGTGCTTATGATGTTTAACTTAACTGACCATACAATTTAAATTAGGAAATGTTCTTCCCGAAATGTAAACTTGCACCAAATAAATATCTCTCCGTTTGATCTCACATGGAAGTTCAAGTTTTAAAATATTGGCCAAATGCTTTTTGACAAGAGACAAAACCCACTCAATTGGAAAGAACAGTGTCTTTAACAAATGATGCTGGTGTACCCTACCTCACACCTTATACAAAAATCAACTCAAAATGGATCAAAGACCTAAATATAAAACTATCAAACTAAATGTGGAACTGCCAAACTCCTAGAAGAAAAATGTAGGGAAGCATCTTCAGGACCTGTGTTAGGTAATGGTAACTTAGATTTTACACCCAAAGCACAGGTAACAACAATAAAATTATATAAGTGGGACCTCAGCAAAATTAAAAGCTTTTGTGCTTCAAAGGACTTTATCATGAGAGTGAAACAGCAGCCTACACAATGGGAGAAAATATTTGGAAACCACATACCTGAGAAAGGTTTAATATCCAGAATATAGAAATAAATACTTCAGCTTAATAAGAAAAAGATGAACAAACCAATTTAAAAATTGGGCAAAAGGTTTGAGTAGACATCTCTCCAAAGAAGTTATACAAATGACCTTAAAAGCACATGAAAAGATGCTCAACATCATCAGCCATCAGGGAAATGCAAATCAAAAATACCATGAGATACTATCTCACATGTACTAGAATGAGATACTATCTCACATCTATTAGAATAATATGTAATTATTTATATATAAATAATTTTTTATTATTTTGAATATTTTAATATATTTTAAATATATTATATATATATGAAATGTATATAAATTTTAAATTTTATATAAGAAAATAAAATTATAAGTGTTGGAGAGGATGTGGAGAAATAGGAACATTTATTCCTTACTGGTGGCAATGTAAAATGGTGCAGCGTGGTGGAAAACAGTTTGGCAATTCCTTAGAAATTAAGTAAAGAATTACCACATGACCCAGTGATCCCACTTATGGGTATGCACCAAAAGATTTGAAAGCAGGGACTTGAACAGATATTTGCACCCCGATGTTCATAGTGGCAGTACTCACAATTGCCAAAAGATGGAGGCAATCCAAGTGTCTACCAACTGATGAATGAATAAACAAAATGTGGTATATACATGCAGTGGGATATTATTCAGTCATAAAAAGGAGTGAAGTCCTGATACATGGGTGAACCTTGAAAATATCATGTTGAATGAAATATGCCAGATATAAAAGGACAAATAGCATATGATGCCACTGATATGAAATAATTAGAATAAACAAAACGATAGAGTCAGAATATAGAATATAGGTTACCTGGGGATGGGGTGGGGTTAGGGACTAGAAGTGAAGGCTTAAAGTGTACAGAGGTCCTGTGTGCAATGATGGAAATGTTTTGGTAATGAATGGTGGTGATGGTAGCACAACATTGTGAACATAATAAACAGCACTGATATATAATACATGTATACATATTTATATATTTATATATGATGAATGAATGTGGTTAAAAGGGGAAATGTTAGGCTGTATATATGGTAGGTAATAGGATAAAAAAAATAAAAAATCCATGGGACTATACTATGCAGTCAACCCTAAGTTAAACAATGGACTATAGTTATAGTACAAGTATGAAAATGTGCTATCATCAATGATAACTGCTCCGAAATACACATACGGACAGATGTTATATAAAGTGAGATATTAATTTGTGTTGCATCTTAAAAAGGAAATAGAATTTGCTTAGTAAAACATAAGCAGAAGGTGTTTTTTCAAAAGGGTAACTGAGGTAAGCAATATTCAGATGCTACAAGGCTTATTATGTCTTTTTTTTTTTTTTTAAATGAAAGCCACCTTCTTTTTGCCTTTTAGGGTAAAACTATTTCAGCCATGATTATGAAGCTTCTTGCAAGCATCATTTCACACTTATGTAAATTTCTCTATTTTAGGCCCCTGCACCTATTTTAACATCCCTGCCTTCAAATAAAATGTTACCCTAAAAAACACACACACGCTAAAACTATCCATCCAGAAGAATCCAGAAAAGAGAAAAGAAATAGAAAATCAAGAAAAATCACGTAAAATTAGGTAGCAAAAGTAAATTCAAATATATTTATAATCACAATAAATGTAAAGGGACTAAATTTACTAGTTTTTGGATTTAAAAAAATCCATCTATACTCTGATTATGAGAGAAATTAAAAATATAAAGATACTCAAAAGTTAAAGTACCATGATGATGGTGATGGTAACACAAAATTGTGAACACAATTAATATTACTGGATTATATATTCGAATGTGATTGAGAGAGGAAATTTTAGATCGTGTATGTGTTACTAGAATAAAAATTAAAAAAATAAATCCATGGAATTGTACAACACAATCATTGAACCCTACATTAAACCATGGACTATGGTTAATAGTACGATTATAAAAATGCACTTTCATCAATTGTAACAAATGTACCACACCAATGCAAGTTGTTATTAATAGGGTGATACTTGGGAAACCTGTTTATGCCTGTTTTTCCTGAAAGCCTAAAACTTCTCTAAATGACAAAAAAGTTCTAATCTTCCAAGACACCAAATTCTTCTGACTTTTCAAAGTCATCTCATGTTGGTGATGTTGGTAACAGTGGAACATGTGAGAACAATAACTAGTAAATCAACCTCCATAAAATCCAAATCCTCTATTCACCCTGAATATTCCAAGTAATTTTTTGTTTCTAAAGAATTTTGAGGCCCCAAAGGCTGGAAAAAGCAAGCCTGAAAGTCCATAAGATTATTTCAATATATACCTTAGCTAAGATGTTAAAAGCTGATCAAACACATTTAATGAAAAAAATTACTTTTTATAGTTTTCTTATTATCGTACAGGTGTTTTGAGAAAATTATTTATGGAACTTTTTTTGTTCTAACCCTCAAGCTAAACATATTCCATTTATTTTTAAATGAAGTGAAAATTAGCCAAGTGTGTTAGATAAGCTTTCTATATACAAGTCTAAATACTAACAAAGAGAGATATGTCACTGGAAAAATCATCAGTCTAGCAATGATCACATTAGCATGTTAAGTGGAAAAAGATCTGAAACATCCAAATATGTCAGTACAGATTATTGCCTTTCCACTAGCTATCAGCTGTACCACGAGCTTCAGTTCTTTAATGTACACTGAGCAAGCAGTTCAGCTAAAGAAATTTAACCTTTGTGTATGAAAAACAAAAGGTCCTGTGTGAAATCACATTTCCAACTACTGCTTCAAATGGTTTAAAAGAGGGGAAGGTGGTGCAAATGATGACAAAAGTACTTTTCTCTATTGTTTATTTTTATAAGAACTGAATTGAGCTCATTTTTGTTGGGTTATGTTGGTGTTCTCCACAGTTCTCATCTGTTCCAACCCCATAACCCTTCCCCAAAATAGCAGTTGCATTTGCAAAGTCAGATCACATTACTGTACTTATGGTGCTGAGAAAATACTCATGTTGAATACTTTCAATGACTTCTAGACTCTTCTAAACTCAATTGAAGGTGAAAGAAATCGCCATTAAGTTGGAGTATTATTAAGAAGGAATCAGGTATATAATCATATTCTGGCAAAATGAAAATTGCACCTTGCTATCACTAAGTGATTAAGTAATCAGGTAGGACAGTACTGTTCCTGCTATAACATCCCTAAAATATCCTTCAGTGATGTATATTGGTCCCTTTTCATTCATCTTTTTCTGTTTTTCTATCACATCTTTCTTCTCTCTGTACAGTCAGTACTAAGCCACTGCTCCATTTGTTGTTTGTTGATCCTCACCATGAGAACAGCTCACCTCTGGCTTCACCAAACTCCAAGATGCTAGCTTTTCAAACTCCCTAAAAATTGTGGAGTTAGTTCTCTTTCCAGGAGGGGCATATTTGAACTCCCCATTGAGTTTTCAGAGTATTTTTTTTAAATACTTTATTTCCCAAATTCCCACTGGTTCAGCATCTGAGTTACACTAACCTGGGGACATGTGGATTCATCCACTTTGGTATCTTTCCCATCCCGTTCCTATCATTCTGGTTCAAGCAATTAGTCCTTTTGCCTAAGAGCAGTTCTTAAAGTGAATCAACAGCATCAGCTTTGCCTGGAAACTTGCTATAGAAATACAAACTCTCAGGACCATCCTCAAATCTATTTAATGAGAAACTGGTGAGGCCAGCAAGCTGCGCTGCAAAAAGACCTCCAGGTGATTCTGATGTGCACTAAAATGTAAGCACCATCTGACCCAGATTATTGCAGTTGACCTTAATTGTTCTTTGTGCCTCTGGTCTCTTGCGTACCTCATCGTCTTCCTCACCCCATCCCAAATTCTACCAATATCTGCCTCACACACACGCACATTATTATTCTGAGAATTTACCTTCATAAGGAACAACTCTGATCATGGCATTTCCTTGATTAAAGGCTTCTGACTACTGTCAACAAATAAAAGCCAATCTCCTCATTAAGACATCAGAACATCTCCAGGGAACTTACAGGAGGAATAATCAAACAGAAATGAAGTAAACTATACAAAGCACACATCTTAAGTAGTTCTGAAGTCAGATTTGTGTTTCTTTTCTCTTTTATTCCAAGATTAACCCACTGTTAGGATCCTTCTACTCCCTCAAATTTAGTATCTATTAAAAATAACAACTGAGTAAAATCAATAAGTATTCATCTCATCCATTCTTGTTGGTCATGGGGGACAATTCTTATGAAGCCTAAAGCTAGTACTAGTGCCAAGATCTTGAAACTGATAAAAATCCATGTGAAAAACTTTCATGCTATTGGATTTTATACCTATTTCAAGTTATCAGTGATAAAAGCAAGTAAAAAAAAGGATGAAAAATAGATATCAGGCAAATGTTAACCAGAAATTAAAAGTTTATGAAGTTATATTAATATCAGATAAAATAGCTTTAAGGCAAAAGAATTATTTTTCAACAGAAAGGTATAAAAAGCCTAAGCTTTGTATATACCTGATGATATACCCTCAAAATATATCAAACAAAAATTGACAAATATATTAAAAAGAAATTGAAAGATCCACAATGATGGTAGGAGATTTTAACATATTTCTCCCCATAACTGATGGCAGAAAGAGACAAAAGGTATTAGTGCAGATTTAGAAGATTGAAACACACAATTAACAAGCTTAATTCAATGAAGATACAGAGATCACTGTACCCTACAATGTGAACACAAATCTTCTCAAGTCCACATGGAACATTTATAAAAATTGACCATGTACCAGGTCATAAGGTAAGACTCAACACAAGTAGATTTAGTTTCATCGGGTAGGGTAGAAATCACTCCTCCCGTCCAGTTGGTGACAAAGTCCTTTCCATTTTACCTTTTCGATGTCTTCTAAAACCATCCTCTCTCCTCCGTCCTCTTGCTGCCTTAGTGCTGACAAGTGGCAGTGGCCTCTGTTCTCTGATACTGCTCCCTTTCAAGCCTTCTACTTCTGCTGCCAGTGCACTTTCTCACCGGTGAACTTGATCACCACTCCCCTGCTTTCACTGGGTCAGCGGTTCCCTGCTGCCTTCAGGACAAAGCCCAGGCTCCTGCAATACCCATGAGTCCTCATCATCTGGTGCCTTGCCTACCCCTGTTGCCTTTCTCTCATTGGCCTCTTCCTTCAATGCCTGGAATGCCCCACACTCTCACATCACCTGGCCTTACACGTAGCAGCTCATCCTCCTGCCAGCAACGTTTTCTCCCTCCTTTCTTCTGCCCTTCCATCTTGACCTGGTTAAGTGGTACTCATCCTTCCAAAATTCAACTCAGATATCTCCTCTAGAAAGTCTTATTTGGACACAACCCCTAACCCTAAATTCCCTGCCCTTCCTTTACAACAAACACCCCAGATTGGATTAGTTGGTTCCCTTGTGCTCCCATAGCATGCCTTCATTGGATGCTGAGTGTAATTGCCATGGCTACACCTCTGCCTAACCCTTGCTGTTGTCCTGTTGCTCTGGGATTAAGAGCAAAGCCTTACCATGTGGCCTGGAATATTCTCTGAGGTCCAGCCCCTGCTTCCTCTCCTGCCTCCCCACTGTGCTCTTTCTCCAAACTAACCTTTCGTTTCCTTGAAATCACTGTGCCTCCTCTAAAGACCCCTGTTCATGGTCTCCCCTCTGTCAGGAACACGATTCTTTTCTCTTTCTCTCTTCTCCATTCACCTGGTCAACTCCTTTTTCTTTAAGTCTTAGTTCAGTTGTTAATTCCTCCAAGAAGCCTTTCTGATTTCCCTTAACTGAGTCAGGTTCCTTTAGTTCTCATGGGGCCATTTCACATTCCTTCGGGGAGCTCTTACTTCAGTTTTCAATTACACGTTCATTCTTGTGATTATTTAGCATCTCTTTCTGTGACTGGACTGTCAGTTCCATGATAGTATAAACCAATCTGTCCTGCTCACCCCAGTGTATCCCAGTGCTTGGCAAAATGCCTGGCATCTAATGAGAAGTTGATAAATATTTGTTGAATGAATGAACACAATCTAACTATGTTTACTTGGCTGTCTTCCTCATTAGGCTCTGAGGTCCTGGGGCAGGGACTGTGTCTTTTTACTCTAAATCCAGAACTTAGCAAATGCCTGCACATAAGTCATGACCTGTGCTTGCTGATCGATTGGATTCCAGGCCAGTCCCTTCCCAGGAGCCTCTAGTGGAACATGTTAACAGGAGACCTAATTAGAAGCTAATGTATTTTAAAATGGGTTCATATTGGGCTAGAACAGCCTAAACTAAAAAGCAGGCCTAAACCCTGTTCCTACCTTGTAGCAAGTATTTTTTTTATTCTTCAAAGTAAATACTGTGGAAATGAAGGACTTCAGAAAGGAAAGGATCAGACCCTATGGGAGTCTGAGCTCCTTATCTGACCAAGCAAAAGATTTGTAGGGCCTGGAAAAAATTCCAGGTTTTGTTATTTCTGCCAGGGAGTGTTAAGTTGGCAGGCACCCACCTCACACTCTCTGGTGAAGGAAAGTTTGCTGGAAGAAGGGGAGACAGTGTGTTCTTCTGCTTCTCTTTTTCCCCTACTCTGCCCTCGATGATCTGCACTGGGTGTGACTGGGATGGGGGGCGCCCTGGCTGACAGGTCTGGGCTAGCATATCATTATGTTGCCCCCAACCCAGTTCTGTTCTGTGAGCTGAAACCTCATCTCTGGGATCACCCGGGCAGTGACATTTGGAAGCCGGCTTCTCCAAAGGTCATGAAAGCTGATTATTATACATTCAGGAATGTTGTGAGCCAGTTGTTAAATCGTTGGTAGCTTGATATCAGCTGTGGCTGGAATATTTATACTATAGAAATTGGCAAATGGTACCAATCAGTGCTGTTTCTTTCTTTCTTTTCTCCCCTGCCACACACACACACCTAGCTGATTTACTAGCGCATTGCTAGATTTGGATTTAGTCCCTGCAGGACACTTATTAGCAAAATAATATCAAAGAGCCTCAGTTTCCTCATCTGCAAAACAGTAGCTCTACTGCACAGAGTTGCCATAAGTATTACATGATGATGCGTATAGAGTGCTGAGTCCAGTACTTAAAAAATTGTCAGCATTCACTAGATGTTGGCTTGATTACATTCATCCATGCAACTTCTTGTTGGCTTTGCCAGTCATCTGTGCTTTTGATTCGGGGTGGAACAAATTTGAGTTTTAGCACGTCAGTAATGTTTGGAAAATATAATTAAGTGATACGTTTAGACTTTTTTCATCATCACTTATGTGTAAGGACATTATCTTCTCATTGCTTAGGTGCTAAGCATTGTATACTAGTGAAGAGTTCTCAGTGTGCTGTTTCATAGGATTGCTTGTGTTACTCTCTGGGTGACAGAGAACCTATGGGTTTAGTAGTCTTTCTCTCCTGTCCTTTAATTTAGGATCCTCCTATAGAATCTCCAAATCACTGGGAATAACCCTTCCCTGGATTTCAGAGGATTAAGATACCATAGGCTACATGTCAACAACTTCTACTCAATGCCAGGCATGGGCAGAATGCTGCATTAGATGTCTTGGAAATTAAAAAGGAAAGAAAGGCCTGAAATCCCTAATCCACATTTCTGAAATGCAAAAAGCTCTGAAAACTAGTTGTTCCATAACTCAGATTTTGGAGTAACCTGACCCAAACTGTCCAAATTAATTATCCCATTAACCCAAAATGGGATAAACATTAATAGTCTCTGTTTATCCCATTTTGAATCATATTTATAATTTGATGCAGAAGTACTAGTGGGTTTGATTATGGAGTGCCATCCCAGACCCCTTTGGGACTGTTATATAATATATGGTATAGATACCATACTACTTTCTAACATCCCCAAAATTCTGGGTCCTGAAATGTATCTGGCCCTAAGGCTTTTCAGATGAGGGATCATAGACCTATAGTAGAAACCACAGTTTCAGCCTTTAAAGATTTCATGCAGCCATACCAGATTCATCAAGCCCAGCTTTAGATACGAGGGGCCTGGACACGTGGACTGAATGTAGGCTGGCAGGAAGTCGGGGCTGTTAATCGAATCCAGCAGTTTCGCAGAAGAACTCAGTCACAGGCTTAGCTCTCAAACTCCTTAATGAAGAGTAAAAAAAATAAAAACAGACACACACACACCTCTCCAAAAGGCTTCATCTAATATCCTTTATTCCATTCCTTGATTCTGGATCTTTAATTCTCTTCAGTCTGGCTTGTCCATCCCATATCCTCCATCCCTGCCCCCAAACAATTCCCACCCAGAGAGCATTTTCCATTGGAGACCAGGAATTATTTTAAGTGCTTAGAGAAAACAGGCTTCCCCCTGAGAGGAAAAGCAGATGCCCCCTGGCTCAGCCGCCTCTCTGTGGGCCCCAATTCTGTCTGAACTTTAAATGTCCACCCCGTGCGGGTGTCCTGCGGGCTCTCGGCCATCCTGGGAGCTACACGCATCTTAAACAGAAAGATCCTTCCTCCCGCTGGCTCCAGGATTCAAGTCCCAGGGCTTTAGGCTGGATGCAAAGTGATTCTGCAGCGTCGCTGGCAGCCCTCATACCCTTTCGTTTAACCTTCTTTTACTGATGTGCCTCCAAAAATCTTCTGAGTCAGTTGTGCAAGTTACAATCTCCAGAACCAGCCCAGCAAGGACATTCCTTTCTCGAAATCAGCAGACTTTTCCAGCTTTTAGGATGACAGTCTTTTTCCCTTCCTCTCTGACCTAGAGAATTTAGCCTGTCTGAACTCAAGTCTTTGGAATTGTGTTTATCTCTTTGGGAATGCTGAGGGCTTGCTCTATCCTATAGTTCCCAATAACCTGCATTGGACATGTCCAAAAAGAATAAAATAGTAACCTTTTCTTGAACATTCATTGTGTGCTAAGTACTGTCCTAAGCACTTTACATACATTATTGTAATTACTCGTCATGGCTGTTCTGTTAGGTAAGCCTTGCTTTATTATCCTCATTTTACAGTTAAGGACACTGAGGCTCAGAGAGCTAAGTAATTTGTCTAAGGTCACACAGTTAAAAAAATGATAGCCCCACCATCTGAAGGCAGGGTTTTCTGACTCCACAGTCCATGATTTTAATCATGGAAGAAATGTGGGAAATAGAATAAAACATCCCTTGGGCTGAAGGGATTCTTCAGCCTCTCTAATTTTTATTTCACCAGCCTTTATAATGTGTGTAGCCCCTCTGACAGTGTTCTAAAGGAGATACATGTTTTCATTGAAATGGAATTTTTGCATTGACACAGAGGTGTTCTGTTCCACAGCTTCACAACAGCCAGTAATCAGCGTCTCCCTGATTGTCACTTGATACTTGCCCAAAGGGATACAGCATTGTCTGAGTCTGTCTTGGCATTTGTTGTGGGTAAGTAATTTGCCATTGCCGACAAGCAGCCCAGGTGGAGGTCACAGAGCACCAGGAGTTGAGTTCAGGGCCCTCCTTCAGCCTGGATTGCATAGGCTGTTGGAAAAGGACCTTCTCACAGCGTGTCGGCTGTGCCATCAGCTAGTTGCTTGACGAGCAAAGCACTTAATCTTTCTGATCCTCAGCTGCCTCATCTGTAAAATGAAGCTGTTACCAGTAGCAATCTCATCATGGTATGGTAAGGGAGGAATAAAGCAGTGCCCACAAAGGGCCTTGCATATAGCCAGTGCTTTGGGAATGGCAGGCGTTACTATTATTGTTAATAAGAGCCCATGTTTAGTGGTGTTCTAGTTTGCAAGCTGCTGGAATGCAATATGCAAGAACTGGAATAGCCCTTTAAAAAAGGAGATTTAATAATTTGCAAGTTTACAGTTCTATGGCTGTGAAAATGTCCCAATTAAAGCAAATCTATAAAAATGTCCAAATTAAGGCACCAAAAAGAGTTCCTTCCTTAAGAAAGGCCAATGACGTTCAGGGTTTCTCTCTCAACTGGAAAGGCACATGGTGAACATGGCAGTGTCTGCTAGCGTTCTCTCCAGACTTCTTGTTTCCATGAAGCTCTCCCAGAGGCATTTTCCTTCTTCATCTCCAGAGGTCTCTGGCTGTGTGGGCTCTCGTGGTTCTCATGGCTCTAAAAGAGATTCTCTCCAAAATGTTTCTCCTTTAAAGGATTCCAATAAATAAATCAAGACCCACCTGGAATGGGTGGGGTCACATCTCCTTCTACTCAAGAGTTAATACCCACAATTGGGTGAGTCACATCTCCTTGGAGATAATCTAATCAAGCTTCTAATATACAGTACTGAATGGGGTTTAAAAGAAATGGCTGACTTGACCTGATGGGTCAGGATTAAAACATGGCTTTTTGAGGGTACATAATCTCTTCAAACTGGCACAGTAGAGTTGATTATTTGAATATTTATAGCGTTTAGGGTTTCACAAAGCATTTCCTATGAGTAAACAAGCGTCTCTGGGTGCCTCTTGTAGACATTACATTAGGTACTTTATAATCATTTTGGGTTTGCTGTTCCTTCTATCATACAGAATAGAATGTTAATACTTAGCTCCTCTTCTTTAGCCAAGGGGACTGTAAGGCAGAGAAGCTGAACAGCTTATCAAAGCAAATCTGTGGCTCGGCCAAGAGTAAAACCCTCAGTCCCAAGGCATCAATTTATGATGTCACCCTTCTGTTGGACAGCCTCATTTCCAAGGGCCCTGTTCTTATACACAACATTAAAAAGAAGAAGGACAAAATTCACATTTCTGCCAGACAGATGATATCTAGGCGTCTCTGGAAGAACAGTTAGCAATCCTAGCATGCGGTTTTGTGTTTTAAGGTGCTTGGATATGAAGAAGTAATGTAAACCCCTCCGGGTCCATTTCATATGTCACAGCCTGTTCTGGATCTTGAAAGTGGGCCTTGGAGGCCACAGCTGTGCCCCAAGAGCTACATGCCTCCAGAGGCAGCCAGCCCCCTGCAGGAAACAGGTGTGGGGGCAGGGCCCAGGGTGTGGAGAGGGACCCGTGGGTGTCCCAGCCTATGGCAGTAGGAAAATAATCACCTTCCCAGGGCCAGCCTTCCAGGACCCAGTTTTTGCAGAGCCTGCATTAGGATGGTATAAAACTTTGTTTCCTTTCCCTTTATTACTTTTTAAGGACTTTGGCTATTTTTAGAGGTGACTTCACTTGCCAGCCCTCTTCGATCCCACATGAAATGTCATAAAGAGACTATTCTCGTGTGCACGATTGGTCCTATTTCCGCAGCCCCAGGGGCTCTTGGGGCTCTCTGACCACATCACTCATGATCCTTGCACAGGTCCACACACCATCCAGCAGTTGGTGGCAGGAGCCAAGAGGTGCTTATGGGAGGGAGACAGAGCAAGAGAACATCTCCAGAGTGCCTGGGAAATGGCTGCTATTTGGTAAAGGATGAAAGAGCTTGGAAGTGAGTTGAAATCTCATATCTGAAAAACTCAACTAAGAGATAAGTCCTATTTATTTGCTTAATGTATCCAGTATCTCCAGGCAGATGCACATTGCAATCAAGATGCCATTTATCAGGATGCCACAGGAGAGGTAGCTATTGACAACCAGGACAGCACACTCATCTGTCAAACATGGCCACTCCAGGGAAAATATTTTGGCTGGTAGCACAAAGCAGGGTTTGCTCTCACCCCTTCAACTCCTCAGGGTTCCCTCCTTGTTTCTTCTTTCTAACTGACCTTCCACAGCCATTTGCATCCTTCAATGTCCACTGTTCCCCTCTCATGTTCAAGAGATCAAAGGACCACTATGTTGGGTGGGGTTATTTGAAAAATAGAGAATTTCTACATCTTTGGCCTTTGAAAGCAGAGTAAGCAACAAGAAGTGAGGGGGAAAGTTCAGAGCCATTTCTCCTTCACTTGTGTGGCCACCTTTTGCACATAATTCCTTTCCGCTTTCAAAGGTCCTGCATTCCTTGGCTCATCCTTGGCCTCGTCAGGTTCAAGTGGCTCCTCTGGAATTGCATAAATCCAGACATTTAGATTGGCCCGTGGGTGGAGCAGAAAGCAGGTAGAACACTTCCCAATGTTTTCATGGTACGGTGCTTGACCTTGCAATATATGAGCTGCTTTTCTCTAAATCTATTCCTATAGAAAAATAAATAAATGCGCAGTGTTGCTTTTCAAAACTATCCTCCATAGGAGCAAGTCATTAGGTCAGAGGATCACACACTATGTGGGGAATTTCGATTGATCTGATTTTCAGAATTCTTCCTAATGCATAGCATTTTCAGCAACATGACTATTAATGCAAAGCAGGGCATTTGCCTCTCCAAGTTATTATGTTGAGATCATGCCATCTAAGGTAGCCCCTCACTTCCCTGCTCTTGGTCCCATACCCAAATATGTTTTTTTCATAAAAATTATGACAAATTATGATTATTTTATTTAATGGTTTGTTTGCCTCCCCACTCCAACATGGACACACACACACATGCACACATGCACGCTCTCTCTCTCTCTCCCCCATAAGGCCCCAGATAACGGTTTAAAAAAAATTATTATTATTATTATTATTTGCCAACATTATATTATCAGTACCTAGATCCATAATTGACATGTCATAATTTCTCAATAAATATTAGGGAATTAATGAGTTCAAAAAGTATGTTCTCATAGAAGATGTTGGGTTTAAAATACCCAACTTACTTAAAATAATGGAGAAAGTGATATTTAAGACTAGTTTCTGCTTCTTCTCTGCATCCTTTAAAATGTGACTAGTGTTCGCCAGGGAGCTGGAACCACTGGGGTTTCATATAGGAGTCCTAAGGAATAGTGTGAGACTCAGCACTGTTTCTTTCTCTCATTTTTTCCTTCCTCTATCCATCATTTCTTTCTTGCATATTTATTAAATGCCAATCAAGAATAAGGCCAGACATCTATAAATGGGTGTAATGCTATACCTATCTCATAGGGCTGTTATGAGGATTGAATGAGATACTTGCATTTAGCTGTTTTTACAAAGTAACCTGATGAATGAAGAGTCTGATGAATGTTGGCCACTAACATTATTATCATAAATATTTATGGAGAAACTCCTATGTACCTTCTGATTCATTCTCCAGAATAACATGGGTGGATACAGTCTGTACCACCAGGGGGCTGGTGATCATTTATTTTGTTCAATTTATTTTCATGATATTTAGTCTCAGGGCAGAGGGATACTGGTAGCCACTTCATTTTATAAGTAGGGAAGGTCAGCTAGCAGGGCCAGAACTAGGATGAGGCAACAAACAAAATACCAACATTTTAATAGAGACAGATTCACTATTACTGATTTTTTTTCCTTTCGTCTTATGCTCCTATAATAGTTTGGCATGGCACTATTTCTGTTCCTGTCTTTATTTAAAATTTTGACATTTTGTTCATCATGGTTTCTTTTGCATTAATTTAAATACTACATTAGCATATTATTTATTTTGAATAATGAGATTTTGAGTGCTCCCTCACATTTTGCTCCCAGGTCATGTGCCCCATTCCCCTTGCCCTAATCCCAGCCCCGTTAGGTCATTGATTTCCCTAAAGTCTCACCATCAGGTCCTTTGACTGTAGTTAAAGGTCATCAAATTAATTTACTTTTTTGCAGCTCCACTGCCAACACCCAATCCAGCCCAACCATCAGCTCCTGTTCTAACTTCTGAAATAGCCCTCTCTTTTGTTCTTGGTTCCCTACTTCCCCAATCATCTCTCTACATAGAGCCAGAGGGATCTTTTAAAGCCTACCTCAGGTCTGTCACTCCCATGGCTTCTCGTTTCCATAACCCATACCATGGCCTATAAGACACTGCACACTCCGCCTGAGCTGTTCCCTTCCCATGAGTGCCCTTCCCCATCACATTCCACTGACTGACCCCTGCGCATCCTTCAAATGACATCCGGGGCACCATCTCCTCAAAGGTGTTCCCTAACCAGCTGTTCTATGCTGGGTTTCCCTCTCCCAACCACATTATTCTCTTTTATAGCCTTCTATTCTGTTCCCGCCATATGTAATTAGTCAAAAATCTATCCATATTTCGTTGAGGAAGAAAAGGAAATGTCTTCATATAGATTATTAGGTTGTTTTGTATGATGTATGAATAAAACTGTTTTAAAATGAACACAGAAAAATAAATGCTAGAGAAAATGTGGAGAAAGAGATGTACCTGTTCACTGTTGGTAGGGATGCTGAGAGGTGCAGCCCCTATTGCGGGCAGTGTGGAGGTCCCACCGAAGACTTGGGGCAGGATTGCTAGGAACTAAGAGTGGGGACGTGAATGAACATTTGCACCCTGTTGTTTATGATGGCAGTGTTTGAGATTTGCAATGGATGGAGGTGTCCTGAGGGTACAACAACCGAGGGAAGAAAGAGGGGACAGTGGTGTATACATACAATGGATGCTGAGCGGCTGCAAGAAGGAATGAAGTTGTGAGGCATGCAAATAGGTGAATGAACATTAAGGCCAGTATGCTGAATGAAATGGCAAAAACAAAAAGACATATATCATCATGCCTCACTTAATGTATTTACTATAATATACAAACTCAGAGAATTGAAGTTTAAAGCATGGGTCATCAGGGTGGGGTCTATTGTTAAAGTTCCTAGATTGTAAGCTCTTACAGAAGTCATATATATTTAGGAGTCATAACTGTTGTTTCTAAATTCTGAGATACTGAGCTATTTGAGTGTAAACTGGTTGTTCCCTGAAATTCAAGTATTTATGTGACACCTAAGACACAGAGTTAGAACTCTAAAGCTGTGAAAGTCAGTGGTACCCCATACAAGAACAGTTTAAAAAGTTGAAAAAGTGATCAGACTTCAACTAGAGATGTGAGTGGAGCCGATTTGGACAGGACTAAGGTAAATCCGAAAACAGGGTAAAGGATGATGTTCCGTATTTTAAAACTTTACCTTTTGTGTGAGCCCAAAGAAGGAATTTTTATTTGGTGCAAAATTTATATTTTGGGTAGCGCATTATCTAATTTAACTTGTATGATCAGTTTATTTGAATACTATAATTACATGGACTCTTGACTAGGGCATGAGGTCTTGGTTTGTACAGGTTGATGTGATGCCCCTATATAGCCCAGAGTAATTTAGGCAGCGAATAAAGAAGTATTTGCAAAGTCCCTTTGGGGGACTTGGAAAAAGGAGGATATATTCAACTTACTTATTTGGGGAATTAGGGATATTCTCGCAAATATTGGGGACAACCAATTTAATAGGCTGAGCCCTCGATGTTGGGGCTTGCCCCTATGAAACTTATTCCAGCAAAGGATAGGCTAAGCCTGCTGATAATTCTGCCTAAGAGTCACCACCAGAGAACCTTCTTTGTTGCTCAGGTGTGGTCTGTCTCTCTAAGCCAACTTGGCAGGTAGACTCTCTGCTCACCCCCCTACATGGGACATGACTACCAGGGGTGCAAATCTCCCTGGCGACATGGGACAGAGATCCCGGGATGAGCAGGGACCTGGCATCATGGGACTGGGGAAGAGAGAAATGAGACAAAATAAAGTTTCAGTGGCTAAGAGATTTCAAATAGAGTTGAAAGGTTATCCTGGAAGTTATTCTTATGCATTATATAGGTAAACCTTCTTTAGTTTATGGTGTATTGGAGTGGCTGAAGGGAAGTACCTGAAACTGTTGAGCTATGTTCCAGTAGCCTTGGTTCTTGAAGAAGACTGTCTCTACGAAGTGACTGTGTGATTGTGAAACCTTGTGTCTGATGCTCCTTTTATGCAGGGTATGGACAGATGAGTAAAAAAATAAGGATAAAAATAAATAAATAATAGGGGGAGATAAAGGGTAAATAATTGGGTAAATTGAAATACTAGTAGTCAGTGAGAGGGAGGGGTAAGGAGTATGGGATGTATGGGTTTTTTTCTTTGTATTTCTTTTTCTGGAGTGATGCAAATGTTCTAAAAATCATAAGATGAATACACAACTATGTGATGATATTGTGAGCTACTGATGTACACCATGTATGGACTGTTTATATATATGAGGATTTCTCGATAAAAATATTTTTTTAGAAATCCATGCATGTGCTCACTTGTTTGATGTCTGTCCCCACCACTAGACTTTACGCTCCTGGAGGACAGAGGTCATGTTTTTCACCCCTAAAGGATGCCTGGCAGATAGGAGCTGTTCAAATATTTGTCAGATGAAGTAGGGAGGGAAGGAATGAATGAGTAAATGAATCTTCAGCTTGCAAAATCTTGACCTAAGGACTCTGCCACATACTCAGGTACTTTTGTGCCCCATTCTCTCTTTTGTGTGATGAACTTTGCTCTTCTAAAGCAGGTGTTTTGCCTCTGCTTACTTTTATAGAGAAAAGCAAAACAAATATAGAGATAATTATTGATTCTCACTCATCAGGTCCCTGCTCCCTATCACCGGCATCCTCCTGAGAGCCTGCTGCAGAATTCCTGGGAACCACAGGAAATAAGTTTGCTAACCACTTGAAATGCTTTTATAAAAATAGACCAGGCTTGACCTCCTTCCTGTGGAAGGGCCTCTTCCCTCAGGGGAAAGTTTCTTTGCAAAGAAATTGTATCTGTTCTTGGAGCCTCCCTCTTCAGTCGTCTTCTAGCAGAATTTATCTGGCCATCCTCAGAGCCCTGGATGTGTCCCCCTGACTGGCTGGGCCATCACTTGGACAAATTGTTTATTTACTATTTCCATGCTATGATTTTATATTCAAATGATAAGATAGTCAGAAATCAAGGCCTTGGGGAGCTATTATGGTCTTGAACAGACCCCTTGGGTTACTCTAGGTTCCACATTGCCAGGTGTACACTGATATTCCATTGTTAGGGGAAGTTTTATCCTCAGCAGAGCATACCACCGCTTTCCCTAGACGCCAATACAGGTGTGCTGCCTTCATCATCTTATTTATTATTCCCTTACCAAATTCCTTACTTCAAAATTTTCTTTAAATTGCCGACAAGCAGTTTTCCTTACATTTAATTCCCTTGTTTAAAGGAAGATTTTTTCTCTGTATTATAAATGCAAAACCTTCCCATAAATGGAAGGCAATCATACAGATAGATACAATAAAAGGAAAGAACTGTCATGGATTTCTCTTTAAATGCTTCTTCCTGCCTATGAGCTCTCTTGGTTACAAGGAGAGAACAGCAATTCTTATAGGGGAGTTGAGAACATAATTGTACCAAATCAAAGCTTTGGAAGAACGAAAATGATTGAATGAGACATGAAAGGGGGCTACCTTTCTCTCTGCAGTGCTATTGAACGCTAGGTTTCTGCACCACTCAAAACTTCTCCGGTCTTAGCAGGGGCACGGGTCCATGCAACGTAAGCAAAGGGTTTCTATTGAGGACTGTTGCTGTACCATCATAGCAATTCAAGAAAGAAGCAGGGGCTGTAAGTCAATCCTTAAATATAAAGGAGTGATAGAAAAAAATTTCAAATACAGATAAACAACAATAAAAGTTTTTAAAGATTGCCCATGATCCAATAGCCAGTGATAACTTCCGTTAACATTTCTAATCATAGAGATGTATTTTGCAAACATGAAATCATATATACATATTGTTTATAATCTTCTCTTATAAATTCACTTTACTCAGTATGTTAGGAATTTTTTTCTCATTGATGAATATAGATCTACTTTTCCATTTTTAATGGCTGCAAAGGATTCCATTATGTATACATGGAAAAATGTGTTAACTGATCTTCTATTTTTGGAAATTTAGTTTGTTATGCGATTACAAACAAATCTGCTGTAGTTGTCCTTGCACACTATCCGATTATTTCCTTAGAGAGAAGTTACAGAAATGGAATTGCTGGAAGTACATGCATTTTAAAGTTTTTACTAAGAAAAATTTCATGAAGTTTCTACCTCTTCTGATCTAGTTCATTCCATTCTTACTCCTTTGCTTATCCGTACTTCCTTTCTGACAGGTATGTTAGCTCTTCAAGGTAGAGAAGAGATTAACTGGAAAAAGTGTCAGACCTGTAGAGCTTTGCTTTAAAGTCCCCTGGTAAAAAGCAGGACTTGACTTGACTTTGCCTAAACGGGCCCTGAGCACGGGGCAGCCCAGTCTCCACCGGAGGCTGCTGTTCCAGCAGCATGAGTGGGGGACCCTCAGAGCCCTGTTTTCCTGTGTTCATGGCATCGCCTTGGCGTCACCGTGGTGTCACCATGGCATCACTTACCGCTGGGCCCTGGGTACTGAGCAGCCGTGGCCTTTGCCTGCCTGTGACCCTCGCGGCCCCTTTCCTGCCTGGCGCTGCCCTCCTTGGCTCCAACCCACTCCCTGTTCTGTGCCCCTCCTCAGCGATGCTGCAGGCACTGATGACTGTCACCCAATGATTCCCAGACCTCTGTAAACTCGCCTCTGAGTGGATAAGTCCCTTTTAGCCACTGTCGATTTGAAAACTTATTCTAGAATGGAACTACATCCCCCACTTGTTAAATACAGGGCCCCAGCCTGCCTGCTGGGAGCAGACTTTATAGAGGGCTGGGAGGAAATATTGCTGGAATAAGACTCCAGTTACTCTCCCGGATTGGGGTGAGTCTTGGCCCGGCCAAGTAAAAAATGGCAGACAACTGCAAACGCTTACTCATGTAGCATCCCGAATGGCATCTATTCTTGTTCTTAAAAGCAGAGGCAGCCGGCACACTGGGGCAGGACTCGGGCTCTGGGTCAGATCACCAGGTGTTAACCCAGCCTCAGCACTTACTAGATCTGTGACTGTCAGTGAGACTCTTGGCTTCTCTGGGCCTGTTACCTCATCTGTAAAATGGTAAAAATAGTACCACTGTCATAGAGTGTAAAGATCAAATTAGATAATATATTAAGTGAACAGTGCAGTCCTCAGCATGTCATAAGCTCATAAATAATATTATTAATGTCTTTCATAGGTTGAGTTATCTTGGCAAAATAATAAAGATATTATTTTGGGGTTGGGCTGGGAGGCTTCCTGCTCCTGTGCTCCTCAGGGAGAGGTGAAAATGGGCTGTAAAGACTGCTTGACTCTCTGCAAACAAGTTGACTCCACCCTGCCATGGAGGAGAGAAAATAGTATTTGTGATGGGCCTTTCCTTCCCTGACTCCTGAGAGCCAGATGACAAAGCATCAACCAAGTTATTAGCCAGGACTGGATGAGACTTACCAGATGCCCCCAGGTTCACTGCTTATTGTTTCATAAAGCCATGTCATTTGCACTTATCTTCTTGATACCCTCGTACCATTTCCATTGACCTGTAGCCTCTAGAAGACGGGCTGGGTATCTTAAGGGAGGCTTATACGATAATGGTCTCCAGAGTCAGAGACCTGAGTTCCAATGTGACTCCACACTTACGTCTTGGGTGACTTTGGTTAAGTCGCTCTGTCTCCCTGTACCTTGCTTTTCTCATCCTTAGAATGGGGATAATAATCAAACCCCATAGGGAGGGTTAAATGAGATGGTGCATGTGAAGCCTGCTGTCTGGCACATATTAAGGTCTCAGTAAATGTGAGTTACCGTCAGCGTCATCTTCATCAGTTCCATCATCACCACCACTTTTCCATTGTCCATAGGTCCTTGCCTATGGGGTCAGTTCAGTCAGTGTAAACTGAAGCAAATACAATGAATAGAATATGCCCCACCTTCAGCCCCTTGCTGGAGTGTTAAATCAAGAATCTTTGTTCTTTTCCACCTCCTACCTATACTTTGTGATGTTTTACCTTGAACCAGGTTCTCAGTGCCTGAGTTCCTTCCTGAGCTGCGTCTTATGTTACTAGGCACATAGGGATCACTGCTCTCTCATCAAGCGTTCTTCCTCAAAGATGGTTTCTGAGGGTGCCCCTCCCTCCCAGGAACTTCTGTTCCCTGGGTCTGAATTGGAGCTAGCATCTGCAAATTCAACAAGCCTCCCCAAGGGATTCCGTTGTGCCCTGGAGTTTGAGAACCACTGGTCTAGGGCAAACTTTTTTCTATGTCAAGAGAGAAGAAAGGAATTCAGCCTAGAAGAGAAGGGCTCGTTTGATTATTTTTCTCCTTTTAGCTAAGGCACTGAAATCCACTGCTCTTGTTTTCTTTAAAAGCAATGGCCTAGGGGGCACTGCCCATTTTGATATGTTTGTTTTTTTTTTCTCTTCTTTCCATTACGCATATTTCCTTTACTGAATTATTCTTTGTCCCTGCCACGGGGGAAGAAAATAAAACAGAGGGTAAGGTGAAGTGAATGAAGCTCCAGGGTCTTCTCACTCTGTTTTGCTGCAGAGGACTGAGACAGGAAGGCATCTGGTAGAGAGGGAGAAGCTACCAGCAGGCACACTAATGCATCTTAACTTTATCTGGTTTGCTCCAAGGCTTGCAGATTCTGGTGATGCCTGGTGGAAAGGCCCACATTTCTTCAAACTGAGCCAGAAAACAGTTCTGATGAATTAATTGGAACCCCATCACAATCCCAAGCCCATAATGAGATAAAATCAGGCCTCCAGAATGGGGAAGGTCACGGGGCTCAGGATTGCATTGGAATGATGTTTTGGTCTCTCCCTCCTTCTTATTTCATTGGATAATGTTGTTTCCAACTGCTCAAAGATCTGAGTGTTCGTTCATTCATTTGACACATATTTAATGAGCACCTACTATGTGCCAGTCATGAGGAATATAGCAGAGAACAGTCCAGAGGCGTATGTCAGAGCCCATGCCAAAAAAACAAAAAATACTCTTTTTTTTTTTTTTTGGCATGGGCAGGGACCGGGAAATGAACCCAGGTCTCTAAATGGCAGGTGAGAACTCTGCCTGCTGAGCCACCATGGCCCAGTGAGGTTCTCTTGAAGTTCACATTCTAATGGGGAATACCCTCCTAGGGATTCCAGGTGAACTGAGTGTTATGATGGCAAAATCCAGGGCACCATGGGAGCCCTGAGGGACCTACAGAGCTTGAGAGTTGGGAAGACTTCCTAGAGGAAGAGACATTTATGCTGACACCTGAAACTAGCAAATAACAAAAAGATGGTGGCAGAAAGAGTATATGCAAAGGTCCTGGCTCCAGAAAGAGCATGATTTACTTGGAGAATAGAAAATCACTCATTCTTGATGAGGAGAGAGAGCTGAGATTGGAGAAGCTGGCAAGGCCAGATCCACAGAGCCCTGTGTGCCTTTATCTGAGTGTGGAAACCACTGAACAATATAGGCGCGGGAAGGATATGATCAGATTTGCATTTTAAAAACATCACTGTGAAAAAAATATAAATAAAATACAAATTAAAAAAAATACTGTGGCTTCTGTGTGGAGAAGCATCGGAGGAGAGAAAGAAAAAGGGAAAGTAGATGGAACAGGTTAAGGAACTGGTAGGAGAACCTCAGATAAAGTGGAGGTATGGGTCTAGGCCAACTGTGGTATCCACTCTTTACAGCTTCCTAGGTGGGTGTCTTGGATACACTTGTTCAGTAGCTTTCTCTGAGAGAGACAGTGGCATTTAGCCAGTGCCTGGTCCTAGGAGGTGAACTAAACTCAGATTTTAAAATCCCACCACCACCAAAGGGAAGCAAAGCCTACTTATAATTGTGCCTAAGAGTCACCCCCAGAGAACCCCTTTTGTTGCTCAGATGTGGCCTCTCTCTCTAAGCCAGTTCTGCAAGTAAGCTCACTGCCCTCCCCACTACATGGGACATGACATCCAAGAGTGTAAGTCTCCCTGGCAATGTGGGACATGACTCCCAGGGATGAGTGTGAGCTAGCATCATGGGGTTGAAAATCCTTCATGACCAAAAAGGAGGAAAAGAAATGCAATAAAATCAAGTTTCAGTGGCTAAGCGATTTCAAATAGAATCAAGAGGTCATTCTGGAGATTATTCTTATAGAAATCTCTATTCTTATAGAGATTTCTTTTTGATCCAGTGTATTAGAATAGTTAGAAGGAAATACCTGAAACAGTTGAACTGTAATCCAATAGCCTTGATTCCTGATGATGAATATATAACTATATAGCTTTTATGGTGTGACCATGTGATTGTGAAAACATTGTGACTGACATTCCCTTTATCCAGTGTATGGGCATATGAGTAATAAAGACAAAATATATAAGTAATGAGGGGGGGAGGATAAAGGCTATGGAATGTTTTAGGTGTTCTTTTTTATTCTTATTTATTTTTTATTTTTTTGGAGTAAAGAAAATGTTCTAAAATTGATTGTGGTGGTGATACACAACTATATGATGATACTGTGAGCCATTAATTCTGTACTTTGGATGGACTATATAATGTATGAATATATCTCAATAAAATAGCATTAAAAATACCACTACCAAATGTAATTTTGAGATAAGATGTTGCTGTTTGGGAGATTGTTGCTTATTGAGGTTCAGCAGCAGATTTGGAAATGAGGCACCATGATGCCTTAAAAGGTGACAAATAATGGTGGGGATCAGAGCTCCCTGGCTGCCTGCCGTGCAGGCTGGGCATGAATGACTGCTGTCCCTCCTCTTCTCTATCCTGCCCTTGACTCACCGGATGACTGGACAAATTGTCTTTCCCTCAGGAACGTGGGCATGACCTCAAAAACTGAATTTCCGAGTCATCCTACTGTACTTAATAAAGTTATGAGAAGGTGTCATCTCTGGGAGGTTTAAGAGCAGGAGACACTGCCTGGAGGGAAGGGAGTGAACCAGTGGCCTGCTCTTGGCCTTAAAATTCCATGGGACTAGGTGATGCCAGAAGAGAAAGCCTTGGTCATCTGCAGGGGGCTTTCTCATTCATTCATTTGTCAAATGTTGAATGAGAAGCTATTACATTCCTAGTCGCATTCTCAGCACAAGGGATACGGCAATGAACAAGGCCGACACAGTCCTATTACCTTGGAGCTTACATTCTAGTCCTCTCTTGAGGCTTAGCTGGTGACCCACACTGCCTCCAAGCTCTCCTGGTCTTCGTATTGAATAAAGAGGGACCAAGGGTTCCCTGGCTTCTAACCTATCAGAGGCCTCCAACAAGGCTGACCTTCATCCAGTTCGCAGATGTGCCAAGATCCCTCTCACCTCTGGACCTTTGAACTGTCTGTTCCCTTGGCCTGGACCTCTCTTTACCATCACTGTATCCCTCCCACCCTGCCCAGGATGTTCTTGCTTCTCCTTCAGGCTTCATCTTAGATGTTATCTGACAACCTTCCTGCATCCCTCTGTACTTCACTGTTAGAGTGAGCCTCGGGCTGGATGTCATCACCTATTTATTTGCCTGTTTTTACCCACTTGACTTTGCTCCATTAGGGCAGAGCCCGTATCTCTCTTGCCCAATATCTAGCACAGGCCTAGCACATAAGTTGACAAGGGAAAGGTATGGGGGACAGGGTAGGGGAGGGAATGGTGTCCCCCATTCCTCAGTTTTGCTGAAAAGCCATGTGTACTACCTCCTCAGGAACCCAGCTGGATAAACTATATTAATTTTCAAATTGCCATACCAAACCTGATTATGAGTATTTTAAATCGATTAAATCAATCCAGATTAATACTATATATTTTCTAAAACTTTTGAGCCTACCCTTTACCCCCTCCCACCACACCCCCCCAAAACCCAGAGATTTGAAGAGATTGGGGAAGAGATGGGAAGATTGAATTAGACAATTATTGGTAATTAATTCATTCAACAAATATTTATTATATACTATATACATCTGGGAATACAGAGGCAACCAAGAAAAGCAAAATCCCTACTTTCATGATCCATTTTTTCTTTCTTAAAAGGGGAGATATTATAGCTTTTAAAAATGAATAAGAGGGTGGGCCACGGTGGCTCAGCAGGTAAGAATGCTTGCTTGCCAAGCCCAAGAACCCAGGTTCGATTCCCGGTGCCTGCCCATGTAAAAAAAAAAAAAAAGGAGAATAAGAAAATCTTTTGAAAGTAGAGGGTGTTGCCTGGAGGTTGGGGTATATCAGCAGATGTGGAATAGTCAGGGGTTTCTCTGAGGAAGGGGCATTTTAGCTGAGAGCTTTGAGGATGGGCAGAAATTTTCCAGGTAGGGTCAGGAATGTCTGCACCCAGTGTTCTCAGAGGAGCAGCTGACCCTGAGCTTCAGGCAGTGACATAACCTCACTGAAGAATGGCCCAGTAAGAGGAAGGAGGGAGAAAGAGGGAAACCAGGTGCTTTGGTTCCCTCTTGGCATTAGCTTATTAACTAAACTCAAGTTCATTTTCCCTTTCCCCATGGACTGGGTGTAAACTACAAATCCCAGCCTGAAAGGAGAGATCTGTTGGGCCTTCTTGGGGTGAGAAACTCACATGCAAGCAGTTTTGTTTGTATCAGCAAATCCAGCGGCCTTGTGCAAGCACTTGGCCAGCCACCGGCTCCCAACACAAAACAGATGTCTGGGCTGTGCAGAGGGAACACAGACGGCTCCTGAACTGGTAGGACTTTCTCTTGATCATTTGGGAATAAAACAGAGGGTGGGGTGGCATTCAGAGTGCTGGGTCGATGACAGCAACTGGATGGGCCTGGCTTTGTCCTGGCTTGAGCCACGTGGATGGGCTTGAGGGCTCCAGGAGGAGATGCCGGGAGCAGAGAAGATGGGAAAGGACAAATCGTATTCCTGCCTGACTGAGCCAAAGTGCTGCCCGTGTTGGACTGCGGAGATTTTCAACCACCTTAGGCCATGGTATGGAAAGAGATGGAGTCCCCTAGGCCATTTACGGGGAAGTAGACTCAGAACTAGGATTCCATTAGGGTCTCCGACCTAGAAACTGTGCTTCTTTTTGTTTATGTGACACTACTGCAGGTCATGCATATGTTAGATTGTGGAATAAATCCCTTAACAAATAAATGGTTACCTGATAAGGTTAATCAGTATATTAAACATTTTTCAATGAATGCTTGCCAGCTAGTAATATCAATAAATGATGGAAAACCAAGTCCTCATTAAAAACCCAGGCACTTTCATATATATTGTATCCACTGCATCTCAGGAGGCCCCCATGTTTCTGTCCACTCATTTATACGAATCATTTTGCATTCCACATCTGCTCCACCCTGTTAACTAACACTCTTTTAGTAAACTTGCAAACTGAATACTGTGCAATAATTCTCCTTTGATGAAAAGGACTCAATAGAGGCAATAACAATTATTTAAGATATTAAGGACTGTTAATTTTAAAAGACAATACCTATATATGTGCATTGGAATAAGAGACCACAAATTACACACATACCCTAAAAAGTGACAGACAGCAGCTCTCATTGCATGATACAGTAATAGATGATTTTTATTTTCTTCTTTATATTTTCCATATTTCCCAAGTTTTTACAAGAAGCTCATATCATTTGTAAAGTTGGAATTTTTCATTTAAAAAATCAATTTTAAAAATACCAAATACACCTCTTGCTGAAGTCCAAGGATCAATACCCTGAGGCATTGCTAAAGGTACCCTCAAGGAAAATAGAAAATTTTTCTCCTTGGATAAAATTTGAAAATTTCTCAGTGGGGCACAATAGCTGAACTTAAGATTCAAAGATGGCACCTGTGATGGTTATGTTCATGTGTCAACTTGACCAGTTTGGCTATAGCTTATTAACTAATAATAAAATGATGAAACCAGTTGTTTGATCAAGCAAACACTGGCCCAGTTTTTTCTGTGAGGACATCTCGTGGACTTAAATCATCAGTAAGTTGATTGCGTCTATGGCTGATTACATCCACAATCACCTGTGGAGCCTGTCTTGGGCAATGGGAGAAGTCTCATCCAATCAGCTGAAGGTTTTAAAAGGAGAAGTGCAATTTCAGCTTTCAGAAGAGAGAATTTCCATCTCTACCACAGCCAGCCAGCTTCTCCTGGGGAATTCATTGAAAGCCTTCATCAGAGTTCCCAGCTTGCAGTCTGCCCTATGGAATTTGGACTTGTGCATTCTCACAGTAGCTATCACAATTCCTATAAAGATTTCATAATATATACAGATATTGCCTGTCAGTTCTGTTTGCCTATAGGACCCCGAATTATACAGTAGCCATGAAAGAGGTAATGGCTAAGGGATTTGGTCTTCAAACACTTTAATATGTACTGAGAGTAGAAAAAAAGGTTTCTCTTTCTAAGACGACCGTGACTATTTCTCTTCCTCTGACCCTTACTTTTCTGTATATTCTGTCAGCAGGCTCTTATTTACAGTAAAGCAGATCTGCTTTTGCATCCCAGCTTCAAAATCTGCTAACCATGGGATCTTGGCCAGGTAATTACAATCTTTGTACCTTGGTCTGCTCATCTGTCAACTAGTAGGCTTATTTTGAGGATTAAATGAAACACTGCCTATAAACTTATATTAGCACAAGCAGTAATTGCTGGTTGTTGGTGTTGCCCCCTTGACTTGTCCCAACTTTCTTTTCTGACCATCATGCGGGAGCATTTTCCTGATTTAGCTGGGCTCTGTAATCTCAAGGTACATATTGACAATTGTGACCTTCCAGAAAAGCCCAAGGAGCACTGAAAAAAGAGGAAATGCCCAAAGCATAGTTCCTGCTTACCTGCTGGCAGACAGCTTCCCAGCAAGGGTGTCCAAGCCTATTATGGGACAGCAAACTTCACTCCTCAAGGAACCCCCTGAGAGCCTGGCTGCCTTGCTCCAGTGCCTGCTTTCTTCAGTAAGCCAGTGCTCTCTTTAAGCTGTTCCTTTTGGCTTCTCTGACTCAGAATGTCTTAGGTCATTCTACGGCAGCTTTCCCTTCCCCACCTTCCCCACTCTTACCTGCTGTCTTGGACATTTGTCATCCTTTTTGACCTTCCAGCACCCAAAGCCCCATCCCGGGTTTGGAGGGCACCCCTCCCCTGCACACACACACTTAGACTGGCTGGATCCGTCCTGCAGCGTGATTTGGGGCTGCCACAGCTTCCCCGCAATTCCGCGAGCAACTGAAGGTTCTTTACATTTCTTTCTGCTTATATCAGGCAGAGTCAAATTTGGTAGTTTACAATTAAGAAATCTAGCCAGCTCCTACTTGTTTTTCATCCCTACCCTGAAGTAAATCCCCCATGCTATTGGTTCTCAGAACTCCCTGAGCTTCCCATGTCATATCATTTATCACTCTCTTGGATGTGACATTCTGTTCTAATTGTCTGCTTATCCCCTTAGACAGTTAGCTCCCTGTGGGCAAGGACCAGGGCTGACCAGACCCGCCTCGCTTCACCGAGCAGAGTGCCTGGCACACAGCAGCCCTCAGCACATGCCAAATGAATGAACAAACAACATAGCCTCAGCACACAGGAGGGGCAGAAACAAATCACAGTAGCTCCGTTGGGCAAACAGTGAACTCGCCAGCTTTCTGATAACCTGGCACCATTCCCAGTCTGATTCCAGGGGAAACTAGATTTCCTTTAGGCCTTGGCAAGGAAGCAGCTATTCCAGCAGCATCCTGAGTGGGAGGGTGCGATTTTGGCCGCTTCTTGAAGTGGGTGAGTAATCCCCTGGGGAGCACTTAGCTTTAAACCCTGGCTTATAACGCGGTCATCCCGCAAAGCTCTCAGCTTAAAATGGAAAGTGGCATTACTCATGGAGAAGAGCAGACAATAAGAAAACATTTAGGTGGGGTCGACACAATGGAGTGAGTATTCGCCGAGGAAGGATGAGAGCACCGGCTCTGAGCACTCAGCCCAGGCAGACGGCTCAGTCATGGCAGGGCTTTTGAACTACTCGTCCGAATGAGCTCATCACTCAGCACCTCGCTGTTTGGGATGTTGGAAGGCGTTGCTGTTCTCGGCCTACAGCAGGCATGGGGGTGGAAACGGCCTGGATCCACAGCAGAAGGTGGTATAAAGCTGCGGTTAAGACATGGACTTTGGCCCTAAACACTCCTGGGTCTGAATCCCAGCTCTTCTCCTTAGTAACTCTGTGACCCCATGTCAGCAGCTTAACCTCTCTGATCTACAAGTTCCTCATCTGTGAGATGGGTAAAATGATGGTACCTACT
This sequence comes from Tamandua tetradactyla, assembly GCF_023851605.1. Taxonomy (NCBI): domain Eukaryota; kingdom Metazoa; phylum Chordata; class Mammalia; order Pilosa; family Myrmecophagidae; genus Tamandua; species Tamandua tetradactyla. The sequence continues at coordinate 22,838,975 of NC_135346.1, forward strand.
AGAGGGTCATTGGGAGAAGGAAATGTGACATGAAGTCCTTAGCCTGGCGTGTAGTACCCACTAGGTGAATGAGAGCTACTGTTTGCTGACGATGCTCTTTTACCTTCTTTCTCCAACAGTCTTCATCACTTCTCAGTCATTTGATATTTTTATTTCTTTCTTAATCACACTCGAGCTCTATACCCTTACTTCTTCCAGGAGTCATCCTTGACCTCCAGCACCCTTCTGAGCTCCAGCCACACCCCAACCTCCTACCAGAGACACTGGTCTCCATTTCCATATGCCTTTCCCTCACTTTCTAAGTCAGCTTGTGTACTGAGGCCCCCTTCCCAATTTCTGATCTCATCACCATCACCGCAGAATTCACAGCCTGGCACAATGCATCAGAATAGATAGGTCAGATTTCAATCAAGCCTCAGGAACGGATGGGGCCTAACTAAGTACATTCGGTGACGTGGCCTAGTACCAGGTCCCAGGGTCCAGACAGTGTCCATGCTCCCGCGACGCCTTACATGCGCAAAGTCACGGAAGCTACAGAAAACGAAGTGGACAAAAGCCCAGTCTTGTAAAAGCTGGGCATGAGGTGGCAGTGGTGATAATGAAAACTTACACGTAGAATTTTTTTCTTAGGAAAGAACATACCATTTGGTTTTTCTAGTATAAGCTACTTTTGTGAGCTTAAATTAGATTCAGGTTTTTTAAAGGAATATACCCTTTGCCTATAGCAGGTTACACATATTACTCTCTGGAGATAATTGATGTACATGTGTGGAGATTCTTAGCATTGCTTGAGGCAGTCCCATACCAGTGATCCAGAGACGGGGTGTGGTGGATTCAATTATGCACTCCGACAAAAGACGTGTTATTTTTAGTTAAGGTGGGGCCCAAACGGGTCTTAATCCATATTATTGGAGGCCTTGTAAAGAGAAGAAAGTGGAAACCAGAAGTCAGAGAAGGCAGTGGGAGCCAGAGGCCAGAAGTCAGTGGAAATGGAAGGGTCAGACACAAGGAGAGAGGGAGATGGCCAGGTGACAGAGGCAGAGATGCAAGTCGGGGAACCTCAGGGATTGTGCAGGCCAGCGTCAGGATGCTGCAGCATTCAAAGAGAGAGCACTGCCTTACTGAGGCCTTGATTTTAGACTTCTAGCCTCCCAAACCGTGAGCCAGTACATTCCTGTTGCTGAGCTAACGCACTGCGTGGTATCTGTCATAGCAGCCTGGCAAACTAAGAACCACAGCAATCATCAGCTCCTCTAGGGTTAACAAAATCCCCACCATAGGCTACATGAACCTCGGAGGGCCCTATTCATCTGTCTGTTCGTCTGTCTATTCAGTACATTCAGTGGGTAGCTTTCTGTGGGCTGGGCACATTTCTGGATATCATGGCAGATACTGTGAAGGAACAGAGTGCACGGCCCATCCTATGCTGTCCTCCCAGCAGTGGAGGTAAACACACACTCACACACACACATATATATAATTCTTGTCCAAAAAAAAAAAGGCAATGAGTATTTTTGTTTTTATGGGAGTTCCCAGGAGGGACAAATCACTTAAGACAGGGGTTTTGGGGATGAGGAGTTACTTGAGATGGTTTGTGCACATGATCAAGGTTTCCAAAGGCCAAGATCTGCAGGTATGCTGGGCAGAGGGCACAGCATGGACAAGGAAGGGGTGGGGGAGCAATGCAAGGTAAGAACAGGAAACAGCCCACATTGAGTTAAGAATGGCTCACATAAAGTGAGTTCATGACAGGTGAGACGGGAAAGATCATTCACAGGCAGCTCTTACAGCCCACTCCCTGCTTAGTATCGTCCCTTGCATGCCTAGCAACTATCTTCAACCTGATGTGGCCCAAACAGAACTATTGGTTCTACCTGCCCGGCCTCCCATGTTTTCTTTCCCAGGCATTCCAGATCTTAGTAACTATTCCCCAGTGCCTCAGACCAACAACTGAGAAGTCATTCTTAATCTCTCTCCTTTGCCTATCCCCATCCAATTCATCAGCAAGTCCTAATAGTTCTAACCCTAAAGTGTACATCCTTCAGGCTGAGCTCTCCCACTCTCTTCAACATTACCAACACGTTCTAAGCCACCATCGTTTCTTACCTGCCTCCCTGTTTCAGTTCTTGCCTTCCTACAGCAGCTAGCTTCCTTCTCACAGGAGCCAGAGTGATCTTTTAAAAACCCATGTTCTGATCATGTCCCTTTGCTTGCTTAAAATCCTCTAAAGGCCTCCCACTGCTCTTAGAATCCCAGAGTCCCTCCTCTATCCCACGAGCTCAGGCTCAGACCCCAGGCCCTCTCCTGGCCTCCTCACTCACTACGCCTCCCTTGCTTATTACACTGGCTTTCCTTCTCTTCCTGGAACTCATGAAGCATCTACCTGCCACAGCACTGTTGCATTTGCTGTTCCCTCTGCCTAAAACGCTGGTTCCTCTGCTGAAATGCTCCTTTTCTCTCAGATCTGTGCTTGTCCATGCTGTCATCTCTCACCTCTCAGCTCAGATGTCACCTCCACAGAAGGGTTTTCACTGACCACCCTAACTAAAATAGCCCCTTCTCAGTTTTTCTCTAACTTGGAATCCAATTTTTACTTTATAACACTTACGTAAAATGCTCTCAAATATTTATTTAATTGTTCATTTTTCTGTTTTGTCACCACTACGTCCACTAAAATTGCAACTTCCATAAGGGGCTTTTCCCTGTTCACCAGGGAAATGTCTCTTCAGTCCTTAGCACAATCCTGTCCATAGAGGCCCTCAGTAGTTGTTTAGGGAATGCAGATGCCGGGTGCACCCCTAGAGACTCTGATTTACTTCCTGATTTAGGGCCAGCAAAAGAGAAGTTAGCTGATTTAATTTTTACCCCATGCAGGTTTTAACCATGGGTAGACCTATGACAGCCCCCTTAATATTTAGACAGAGTTGAGAACCCCTGACCTAGAGAATGGAAATCTCTAGCATTTACTCAGTGTGGGTCCTTGGCCCAGCAGCCTCGTTGCCCCCCCCCCCACCCCCCACCCCCCACCTCCCACCCGACCCAAGGTACTTTTCAGAAATGCAGAATCACATGGCCCCACCCTGACATACAGAATCCCCAGACGATTCATAGGAATATTGAATTCGAGAAGCACCGATCTTGCAGAAATACAGAATTCCCTTGGATTTGGCAGTTTGAGTTTGCTGTGTCTGCCAGACTTCAAGTGTGCATGTCCCTCAGAATGTTGGAAATGTGGTTCTGAACCCACAGAAAGAGAACTAAAGAGGAAGAGCACATCACCGCCATGATGCTCACAGCTGGTTGGGCTCCAGGGACTTCAGGAGACCATCGATGGAGAGAAGAACAAGAGAGAAGAGAAGACACAGAGTTTGCTGACCTTGGGGGAAGGCTGGTCTGGACTTGGAAGGGGGGAAGGGAGCTGAGTAGAAGAAGTGGGAAGAGAAAGAGTCTGAGAGTGAATGATGACAATAGCTGGGGCAGGAGGAAAGGGGTGATGGAAACGATCAGATTCTACAGAAAAGTCAAGGAACATACACACCAGGAAATGACCATTGGGTTAATGACCACTGGGTCTTGACCCCACTGATGGGTGGATGGGGAAACTGGGGGAGGGGAGGGAAGACTTGAGTTAGGGGTGAAAGTTGAGGCAGCAAGTCCACTCCACCCTCCCAGAAAATGCTGAAGTTACACACACACAAAAATTGTTTCCTGGCAGAGTAAGAATCCACAGATGCTTTTCTTGAATGAGAGACCTGAGAATGTCTGTCAATAGAGGAGAAACCTGCAGAGAAAAGGGAATAGATTAAAACCTAAAAGAGAATTTAACTGGTAAAAGCAGATCCCAGAGGAGGTAGGAAGGAATCAGATTAAGAAAGTAGATTCAATTTTTATGCTTATTAATGCATGAACTGACCTACTAGAAAGGAAGTAATAGCAGGCTGCCTTCAGGGAAGGAAAGTGGGGTGGAGTGGAGGTGGGGTAATTTAGGAAAACAAAAAAGAAAATAATAAACACCTGCTCAGCTTTAACAGATGTTAACATTTTCTCATATTTGCTTCAGATCTTTTTTTATATACAAGAAGTAAAACATCAGTGAGAATGTTGGACTTTCCAGCCCTTTTCCTCCAAGGCAACTAACTACTATTATAACTTGTGTGTAATTACATAAACAGGGTGTGCCGTGTGTATGATTCTGCAATTTGCTTTTATTCACCCAATTTTATTTCTGAGATTTTGACACATTGTCTGTAATACTTGTTGTAAGTACTTCATATATATTTATATATATTCTCTGGGGATGGACATTTATGTTACTTTTGATGTTTCACTATAATCGAAACTGCAGCCATGACCATCCTTGCCCACAAGGAGATAGACTTGTCACTGTTTACCCTTTTGCATTTCTTGCAATTTTAAGTTAAAAAGTATATATTTATAATTTTTTAACAAAACCTGCAGATTAGTGTTTCTCAAAGCATGATCCAGGGACCACCCAAATCGGAATTACACTGGGCATTTATTTTTAAATGCAGATTCCAGGGCCCCACCTCAGACTTATAGAAGCAGCATCTTTGGGGGTAAAACCTGGGAATCTACATTGTAATAAGCTTCCCCCGGTGATTCTTAGGCTTCTGCCACCTTGGGGAGCATTGGATAGACAGGCCATTCCTCTGGGAGGGGGGAGAAGGAGGAAGAGATAGAGGGTGGAGAACAGGGTGTGCTGAGGAGAGAAAAGAGTAACGTTGATTGGCTTCTGTGGCGGAGCCATGCTAGGGTATGTCATTTGGGTTGTATTTGAAGCAGAGGGAAAAGGAATACATGGGTTTTATCAAGATGACAGGTGTAAAAGGTTCAGTAAAAGTGAACATGGTAGTTAACAGGTCTGTGGAGTCTGACAGCCCTGGGCTCAGATGCTCACTTAGTGGCTGTGTGTCCTTGGGCAGTCACATAGCCTCTCTGAGCCCCGGTTTCCTCATCTGCAAAATGATGATGGCCATAGTATCTACCTCGTGGAGTTTCTATGAAGTGCAGATGACTTAAGGCACATAAGTTTCGTACGTGGCCAACGACGATGCTGCTGGTGGCGGGAATGATGACAGGCCCCCATGTTACTGGCAGGCCTCCTTGATAATCAATGCACATGCATTTCATAGAGTTTGGCTCACAGTCTCATTATTTGGAAACTTAACGGGGACTTGCTTTGATACTGAATTGTTGACAGAAATCACGCTGTTATTCCCATGGAGACATAAGATCAACAAGTATAATGAGCTATGAGACGAAAGCTCTAGAAATGCAGTTGAGTGAAGACTAGGGATTTCCTCTGTTGTTGGGAGCTCGGGACCTAGTCAGAGGGTAAACATACGAAGCTGTAAGGGTATGGCTTGACATGCGCTTGCCCCAGGGCGCACACAGCCCATATGATCCCCTGCTGAGAAGCCGAGGTGTGGGGAGAGCGGGTGTAACGGGAGGGAAGGAGGTTCAGCCTCCCTTTGCACTGCTCAGAAGGAGGCCAGGGCATCAGTGGTGGAGGGGGACCTGCTGCGAGGGGGCCCAGGGCCTGCCTGTAGATCAAGGAGCACATATCCATAATCCTGGGCTACAGGTATTTTACCTTCTTGAGTCTCAAACCACTTTTCTATAACCTTCTCCATCCTACAGGAGGCAGAACCTCTACTCCACCACTGCAGCCGACAGTAGTGGGTAAGTTTCCTGGCTCTCCTGGGCTCTGCCACTTAAGAATTGTGTCACTTAACCTCCCCTAGCCTCAGTTTCCTCAGGCTATAACATAAGAGAATGGGCAGCATAAGCCAAAAGAATAAATAATAATGATTAGCATGAACATTTATTAAGCATTCAGTATCAGGTACTCTGCCAATACCTCTTTCCTCACTACCCCCTTTAGTCTACCAAACCCTGTGATGCAGATATCATAATTCTCTCCTCCCCTCTCATGTTATTGATGAAGAAACTGAAGCCCAGGGAGGTTAAGTAATCATTCAGGGTGGCATTTATCTAGGAAGGAATGGGTTTGGGTTTCAAACCCAGGCAGTCTGACTTAGTGTCTGGGCTATAACCTCCCAGGAACCTTCTTTAACAGTGTTTTGTACACAGTAAAAACATGGCACTAAAGGTTGCCTCTTATTATATGTCAATATTGATGAAGTGGTGCCATTTAAATTACAAGGTTGCAATTTTTTTCCCACGAGGCACAGAGATGTTAAGAAACCTGCCTAATGCTACTCAGCAAATGGGTTGTAGACCTGGAACTAAAAGCCTTGGCTGATGGAGGTTCTGAGTTGCTCTGAAGGGGGTGCTGATTAATTTTTTGAACTAACATGTGAACACTTTCTGGTTGGATTACCCCATTCGATGCCGTGACAAGTTTATGAGGCGGGTCCTCTCTGAACCCCCATGTTAGGAACAGGAGTGCCGCCAGAGCCCAGCAGGCTCTTCACCAGCCCCAGATCTTGTCCCCATGCTACCCGTCTGCCAAGTGCCCCGCTGCCCGTCTCAGGCCAAGGCCAAGGCGAGCCCCCTGGGCTCTGCTCCCGGCACTGCAGCCACCCCAGCAGCGCCTGGTCGGCCTGGTGTCTGGTGGGAGGCCCAGCCCGCGCCTCGTCGGCCTTGCCACCGTCCGCACGCAGCCACGTGGCTCCCCAGGCCCGCAGTCTTGGCCCGGGCACACCTGCTCACTCCCTGTCCCTTCCACTTCCTTCTGCCCTGGGTTTCCAGACAGAGTCAAAATTGAGTTCACATCAAGTAAGATTCGTGCTCGGTATAATTTTCCATTTATAGAGCTCCGGATCTCTCGGAGGTTGCTCCTCCTCTGTCTCATTTTTTTTCCTCTTGGTATTTGGGAGAAACCTTTGGTGGTTGTTTTTGAGTCCTGTGGTCAGCAGCCCAGCCAGTCATTCACTCAGGATGTCTCCAGAAAGCCAGCAGTGACCCTGACAGGCATTTATGCTAATTTCTGTGGCCTCTGAGCCCGCTCCAGAACTGTGCCCACATTTCTAGTGTGAATTACTAAAAAGAAGCATTTTGACTTGGGCCAGCAGGGTCTTCCTCCTGGTGAGAATGAAGTGAATGATCGTCACAACCCTCAAGGCAGGGGGTGCTCACGTGCACCCCTCCAGGTGCCTTGCGGAGGCAGGTTCATTTACTCCCACGCGCAGGTGCAGTCCGACCCTCCTTCTGTGGAAAGGAAACCGGACGGCACAGAGTGTAGGCGTGGCTGACCAGGCCCTACGTGGGGCACTGATCCTGCTGGCCTCTCTGCCCTCAGCCCACCTGCTGTCCCCCTCCGGCACTGGTCCTTCCCCTTGGAAACACTGTGCGCCCTCCTGTCACAGTTCCTTTGCACGTACTCTCCCCTTTGCCTGGACCACCGTGCCCGCCACGCTATGGCCAGTTCGCCCCTACCCTGCTTTCAGATCAGCTCTCACAGCTGTCTGACTGGACCCCCATCACCTGATACCCCCGTGAAGGCTCTCGTGGCACTGCACGCCTTCCCTATAGCACTGGCCAGAGTTTTAAATTCTACTTTTTATTTACTTATTTATTTATTACTTGTAAAATTTGACTTTTATTTGTTCAATTTTCTGATTAACATCTGGCTCCCCTTCCAGACCATAATTCCATGAGGGCGGGGCCTTGAAAGTGCTGCCTTGTGTATGCTTCTATGATTACACTCACTAGGCTGGACTGAACCTATTTGTTTGGTCCTCTGTCTCATTCCTTAGTCTGTGAGTTTCCTGAAGGCAATATCAAGATCTTTTTCTAACATAGTGCTCAGCTTAGTAAATGTCTGGGGAGCTGGACTAGATAAACTGTATTTAACTGAGCAGTGTACCTTGGGAAAAGGCATCTGAAAATTGGAAGCTTTGGATGGAGCAAGCCCAAAACTGTGATCCTTTAGAATCGCCCTTCTGGAAATCTGGAATGATTTTAGAGATAATAATTCAGAAAATAATTCTGAATTTATAATTTGGATAACAGAATTGAAGCATCAATAGCTTTCTTAAATAACCATATTATAGTTTTAAATCTTAAAGAAGTGAAAAAGAAAGAATGGCTGCCCCTTTGAGGTTCATCTGAAGTTGAGTATAAAAATCAGGTGAAAACGACTAGTGGACTCTCATTGGTATTTGCACTGGGATCCGGTTCCTTGCAGCCTTTGGCTTTGCGTCATTTCTTTATCTCTCTTGGATGACCTTGCCTGGATCACTCATCAATGCTGTCATCTGCTGTTTTCAGCCCCATGAATGTTGTGGCCTGGTTGCAAGGAAACGTGCTCCTCCTTGGAGCGGGTGTTTTGCAGGGGCTGATCCACCCCCCGTCCCCCATTTTAGTTTCCTAGGGCTGCTTTTACAAAGTCTCACAAACTGGGCTGCTTAAAACAACAGAAATACATTCTCTCACAGTTCTGGAGGCTACAAGTCTGAAATCAAGGTGTTGCAAGCCAGTGCTCCCTCCCACAGGCTCCAGGGGAGAATCCTTCCTTGCTGCCTCCAGCTTCTGGTGGCCCCAAGATTCCCTTGGCTTGGGGCCACGTCACCCCCGTCTGCCGCATCTTCAGTGGCTGTCATTTCCCTGTGTGTGTGTGTCTCTGTGTAGTCACATGGCCTTCCTATAAGCTCATCAGTCTTTGGATTTAGGTGCCACCCTAATCAGATATGACTTCATCTTAGCTTAATTAATTACATCTCCAAAGACCCCATTTCCAATAAGGCCACATTCTGAGGTCCCAGTGAAACATGAATTTGGGGGGACACCTTTCAACTCAGTACACCTGCTGTCTGGTATATGGGCTCCAGGGCTTCCACACCTGAATGAGAGAAGGAGTGAGAGAAGGGGGCTCTTCTGTCTGTAGGAGGAGCAGGCGAGGCGCAAGTAGTGGGTTACCAGCCAGGAACCCCCCCAGCAGGGTCCGTGAATCATGCCAGGCAACCCACATCCAAACAGGGCTCAGCCTCGGTTCTGCCCACCCTGGCCCAAGGAAAACAGGCAGTTATTTGGAAAAGTTGTTTCCTTTCATGGGGCCTCATTCTTCCTATCATACCAGATTAGGAGCATGTTCCTTGGAGGATTGAATAGCCCCTTTCAAGAAGCTAAAAAGAAGCCGGTTCTGAGTTGAAAAGATTCAAACCTAGTTCAATTCAGCTGCAGTAGCACATGAGAGATGAATAGATCATCAGAAAGAACATTACCAGTCTGAGAACCCATCATGACTTTCTTAGATTTCCAAGGATTTTGCAAAACAACATTATTAGTTATTGGATGTAGTGGATTCACATGGCATCAGCCTCATCTTGTCCACCGTTGTTAACTAGCTCCAAGCACTCCCTGGCACACAGGAGGTGCTCAGCAAATATTTGTTGAATTAATACATGAAATATGAGACGGATTAAGGGACTGACAATTTTCAAGAGTGGGACAGAAATCTTAGCCATACCATGCTCAGATGCATTGGTTAATGACACACAGAACTATTTGCCTTTCCCTTTTGCTTCCAGACCTAGATAATTCATAATAATTCATAATTTTGGGTAAGTTGCCACTAACCAAAATTACGAATGGTATTCCTAACAGGTAACAAACATAATTGGAATCCCAGTGGCTTAGTGCAGATCTAAGAACTAAGGAATTATTAAACAGGAGAAAGGGCCCCATGTAACCTGAAAATATGGCATAAATATGGTAAAACATCTTGGGGTTTCAAGATGTTCCTAGGACAAAGGAAATTCAAAGACTTAATGTTGGAATTGGAGACCCAGTTTGCCCTGGTCCTTCCTTGGGGCGGGCAGCCCTGACAGGTGCAGCGGAACGCGGGTCCAGGAGAGGGCGCTCCAAGCCCAGCGTGCTGCATGAGCCGCGGCGGTGAACTTCCAGGGCCCTACTGAAAGGCTTACGCTTCATCTTTGTTTTCCTTGCATGTTTTTGTGCTCTCCATAGGAATGAGAAAAGGGTTTTTCCCCCCTTCTGTGCCAAAGAATGATCTTCTGAGAATATAATTAAACTGATGATTTGTCAGATTTAAATACCAAATCGTAGGAGTATAATCACGTTAATTTATTTTTGATGTGCTTCAACCTTTGGTCTCCCTAAAATCTGGGAACAAATTTCCCACACCATGACTCTTTTAATGAGTTTAAATGGGCCGCAAGGAATCGGCATCATCTTCAAGATTTTGACTGTAAGATTTAGAAGATGGTTGGTCAAACCAGGAAAGGGGGATGTAAAAAAAAAAAATCCCTTTGAGCGTTATTTATATTTGTCCCATAGTTATCGGTTTAATAAGGGTTGCTTTGCATAAATATGATCCTACCCACGATATCTTGATTATTAAAAAAAAAGCAGCTAATTCATCAGGTTTTCATCAATGAAAACATTGTTTTCAATTTACAAGCCTCATTGAAAATATGTCTTCTTCCCTGCATTTTTCATTCTTGTTCCCTAAGAGAACAAAAGATAAATTCAACAAGCCCTTCAAGGAAACAGCATACTTTTGTTCACTCCCTGTGACTGACAAGTCCAATGGTAAGAATTCTGTCCTACAGAAGGATTTGATTGCCTGCTCAAAGATCAGTGTGTGAGATTAAGCACAGCGGTGGTTGCAGTAGCAAAAATTTGGAAACAATGGTGCTCAATAATGGAATGCTGACATAAATTGTACATCCAAACAAATGTCAAGCAATCATTAAAAGAGAGCTAGACGTAAACTGACAAGCAGAGCTCTCTACAATATATTGTGGAGTGGAAAAAAAGGGAGGCCATAGAATGATATGTATGGAATTACCCCAGAACTGATTTTTAAATCATATATGCAAAATAAATCATATATGCATGCGTAGATACATTAGATAAGAACCTGAAAAGTGATTAACACTGGGGAGTAGGATGGGATGGGTGAGGGAGAACTCTCAATGTATCTTGTTGCTGCAAGTATTCTTCTAATGTGGAGGAAACACTAATGACCCTTGTAAAGCTCTCTGAGAAGAAGATCAGAATGCTGTCCACTGAAGCTTTCCCTTCAGGGGGATTCTTTCCCACCTACAGCATCCTTCCACCCAAGGAGAGGGTCCTCTTGCTCCCTTCCCCTCAGCTTCCCTCATAGCTCAGTCCCCACAGGGACAGTCAGCACCCCCGTACCACCCAGCCGTCCTCAGCTCCCTGGAGTCTCCTTCCGCTCAGCATGGCACTGCCCTGGAGATGCTCACCCATGACCTCCTAGCCTCCGAGGCCAGGGCTGCACACCGGTGATCCCTGAGCCAGCTGCGGCCGGGCTCTGCCTTGCTGGAGCCTCGTAAAGGCTATGGTGGTCGTTCTTAACCCACATGACGGTCCCCAGTTGGCGGAGTTGACATGAAACACCCAGTGGCTGGCTTGTCTTTAACCATCAGAAGATCTGACCTTCCTGCGTGGTTGGAGCTGAGAGTCAGTCTGAGCCTGTGCCACTCTCTCTTGTGGGTTATCCTGGCCCACGGGAGTAGGAGAGCCTCTGACCCTGCTCTAGACAACCCTCTCCTTTTCGAAAGCCGCCATCTTGTTTCCACAGTAGCACTCTTCTGGACCTTCTTTCCCGTTAGCTGCCCTCTCACCGCGGCCTGCCCAGCTGCTTTTCCCTGCTGACCATGCTTTGAAGTGGGGATGGCCTTCCTCAGTGGCTGTCTAGGTCCTGGTCTCTGGCCAGTGTCTGTGTTCTCCCTGGGTGCTTCTGTCTGCCTCAGATGCCACCCATAGCTCCCCAGTCCTGCTCCTGTCCCTCCATCCTGATCTCCAGAGTCACAGCTCCCACCGTCTATGGGAAACCTTCGTAGATGCCCTGCAGCTGTACCCCAAGGAGAATATACCTTGCTCCCCCGAGAGCCAGGGCTTCCTTCCATTTCCTATGCCTGACTTAATGACGGTGCTGTGGTTACAAAGGACCCCAGGCCGGAGACCTTAGTCATATTCTGTTGGCCTCACTAACCACAGGCCTCTCCTAATGACTCAACCTAAATACGCCTTAAGTTCCCATCTTTTCCTTCCTTATCGTTGATGTCTTAGGTCAGACCCAAGCAAAGTCTCAACCCTCGTCCCTGACAATTGCTTCTAACTTGTCTCTCTGTAGCTTATTCCTCCTACTTCATCCACGACATCAGCAGCTTTGTCCTCCCAAACCGCAGACCTCATCAGGCCTAGCCCTCACACCGCCCGCAGACCCAAGTCCTAACTCCTTAGCTTGGCATTCAAGATCCGGTTCCAGCCTATATTTGCAAAAACTGAGCGCCCACCACGTGTCAGGCCTTGGCGATGTTTTGTGAATAAGACAGTCACGGTCAAAGAAAGAGGAATTGCAAATGTGCTTTGGTGGATATTCTCTTCAGTATCAAGGAACCAAGACAGAGAATAAAGAATGTGACCAACTTCAGAATAAGTGGTCAGGAAAGATTCCTTGAAGAGGTGACATTTAAGCTGAGACCTGAAGGAGGAGAAGGTGCAGCCTGCAGAGATCTAGAGATAGTTTATTCCAGGCAAAATCCCTCCTTCTCTGTCAGCCTCTCTTCACTGCCCTTCCTATTTACTCTGCACCCCATGCATGCTGAGTGAAGTACCTGTGTGCATTGTGCTCTGGGGGTTTCTGCCCACCTCTGAGCTCCCACCCTTGAACTCCTCAAGGGGAGAAACTTCCTTGGCCATTTGAGTCCCCAGTACCTGTATGTAGTAGGCTCAATAATCATTAGATGAAATATGTATGTATATATGTATGTGTATGTGTGTGTATGGCTATGTATGTGTGTGTGTATGGGTATGTATGTGTGTGTGTATGGCTATGTATGTGTGTGTGTGTATGGCTATGTATGTGTGTGTGTATATGGCTATGTGTATGTGTGCGTATGGCTGTGTATGTGTGTGTGTATGGGTATGTATGTGTGTGCGTATGGCTATGTATGTGTGTGTGTATGGCTATGTATGTGTGTGTATGGCTATGTGTGTGTGTGTGTATGGGTATGTATGTGTGTGTGTATGGGTATGTATGTGTGTGTGTATGGCTATGTATGTGTGTGTGTATGGGTATGTGTGTGTGTGTGTATGGGTATGTATGTGTGTGTGTATGGCTATGTATGTGTGTGTGTATATGGCTATGTGTATGTGTGCGTATGGCTATGTGTGTGTGTGTGTATGGCTGTGTATGTGTGTGTGTATGGGTATGTATGTGTGTGCGTATGGCTATGTATGTGTGTGTGTATGGGTATGTGTGTGTGTGTGTATGGGTATGTATGTGTGTGTGTATGGCTATGTATGTGTGTGTATGGCTATGTATGTGTGTGTGTATATGGCTATGTGTATGTGTGCGTATGGCTGTGTGTGTGTGTGTGTATATGGGTGTGTATGTGTGTGTGTATGTGTGTGCGTATGGCTGTGTATGTGTGTGTGTATGGGTATGTGTGTGTGTGTGTATGGGTATGTATGTGTGTGTGTATGGGTATGTATGTGTGCGTATGGCTATGTATGTGTGTGTGTATGGCTATGTATGTGTGTGTATGGCTATGTGTGTGTGTGTGTATGGGTATGTGTGTGTGTGTGTATGGGTATGTATGTGTGTGTGTATGGCTATGTGTGTGTGTGTGTATGGGTATGTGTGTGTGTGTGTGTATGGGTATGTATGTGTGTGTGTATGGCTATGTATGTGTGTGTATGGCTATGTATGTGTGTGTGTATATGGCTATGTATGTGTGTGCGTATGGGTATGTGTGTGTGTGTGTGTATGGCTATGTATGTGTGCGTATGGGTATGTGTGTGTGTGTGTATATGGGTATGTGTGTGTGTGTGTATGGCTATGTATGTGTGTGTATGGCTATGTATGTGTGTGTGTATGGCTATGTATGTGTGTGTGTATGGCTATGTATGTGTGTGTGTATGGGTATGTATGTGTGTCTGTGTGGGGGTATGTATGTGTGTGTGTATGGGTATGTATGTGTGTGCGTATGGCTATGTATGTGTGTGTGTATGGGTATGTGTGTGTGTGTGTATGGGTATGTATGTGTGTGTGTATGGCTATGTATGTGTGTGTATGGCTATGTATGTGTGTGTGTATATGGCTATGTGTATGTGTGCGTATGGCTGTGTGTGTGTGTGTGTATATGGGTGTGTATGTGTGTGTGTATGTGTGTGCGTATGGCTGTGTATGTGTGTGTGTATGGGTATGTGTGTGTGTGTGTATGGGTATGTATGTGTGTGTGTATGGGTATGTATGTGTGCGTATGGCTATGTATGTGTGTGTGTATGGCTATGTATGTGTGTGTATGGCTATGTGTGTGTGTGTGTATGGGTATGTGTGTGTGTGTGTATGGGTATGTATGTGTGTGTGTATGGCTATGTGTGTGTGTGTGTATGGGTATGTGTGTGTGTGTGTGTATGGGTATGTATGTGTGTGTGTATGGCTATGTATGTGTGTGTGTATATGGCTATGTATGTGTGTGCGTATGGGTATGTGTGTGTGTGTGTGTATGGCTATGTATGTGTGCGTATGGGTATGTGTGTGTGTGTGTATATGGGTATGTGTGTGTGTGTGTATGGCTATGTATGTGTGTGTATGGCTATGTATGTGTGTGTGTATGGCTATGTATGTGTGTGTGTATGGCTATGTATGTGTGTGTGTATGGGTATGTATGTGTGTCTGTGTGGGGGTATGTATGTGTGTGTGTATGGGTATGTATGTGTGTGTGTGTATATGGGTATGTATGTGTGTGTATGGCTATGTATGTGTGTGTGTATGGCTATGTATGTGTGTGTATGGCTATGTATGTGTGTGTGTATGGCTATGTATGTGTGTGTATGGCTATGTGTGTGTGTGTGTATGGGTATGTATGTGTGTGTGTATGGGTATGTATGTGTGTGTGTATGGCTATGTATGTGTGTGTATGGCTATGTATGTGTGTGTGTATGGGTATGTGTGTGTGTGTATGGCTATGTGTGTGTGTGTGTATGGGTATGTGTGTGTGTGTGTATGGGTATGTATGTGTGTGTGTATGGCTATGTGTGTGTGTGTGTATGGGTATGTGTGTGTGTGTGTGTATGGGTATGTATGTGTGTGTGTATGGCTATGTATGTGTGTGTATGGCTATGTATGTGTGTGTGTATATGGCTATGTATGTGTGTGCGTATGGGTATGTGTGTGTG
Source organism: Tamandua tetradactyla (assembly GCF_023851605.1). NCBI lineage: Eukaryota > Metazoa > Chordata > Mammalia > Pilosa > Myrmecophagidae > Tamandua > Tamandua tetradactyla. Next base: position 22,854,140 of record NC_135346.1, read on the forward strand.
TGTGTGTATGGCTATGTATGTGTGCGTATGGGTATGTGTGTGTGTGTGTATATGGGTATGTGTGTGTGTGTGTATGGCTATGTATGTGTGTGTATGGCTATGTATGTGTGTGTGTATGGCTATGTATGTGTGTGTGTATGGCTATGTATGTGTGTGTGTATGGGTATGTATGTGTGTCTGTGTGGGGGTATGTATGTGTGTGTGTATGGCTATGTATGTGTGTGTATGGCTATGTGTGTGTGTGTGTATGGGTATGTATGTGTGTGTGTATGGGTATGTATGTGTGTGTGTATGGCTATGTATGTGTGTGTGTATGGGTATGTGTGTGTGTGTGTATGGGTATGTATGTGTGTGTTTATGGCTATGTATGTGTGTGTGTATGGCTATGTATGTGTGTGTGTATATGGCTATGTGTATGTGTGCGTATGGCTATGTGTGTGTGTGTGTATGGGTGTGTATGTGTGTGTGTACTATGTGTGTGTGTGTGTATGGGTGTGTATGTGTGTGTGTATGGGTATGTATGTGTGTGCGTATGGCTATGTATGTGTGTGTGTATGGGTATGTGTGTGTGTGTGTATGGGTATGTATGTGTGTGTGTATGGGTATGTATGTGTGTGTGTATGGGTATGTGTGTGTGTGTGTATGGGTATGTATGTGTGTGTGTATGGCTATGTATGTGTGTGTGTATATGGCTATGTGTATGTGTGCGTATGGCTATGTGTGTGTGTGTGTATGGGTGTGTATGTGTGTGTATGGGTATGTATGTGTGTGCGTATGGCTATGTATGTGTGTGTGTATGGCTATGTGTGTGTGTGTGTATGGGTGTGTATGTGTGTGTATGGGTATGTATGTGTGTGCGTATGGCTATGTATGTGTGTGTGTATGGGTATGTGTGTGTGTGTGTATGGGTATGTGTGTGTGTGTGTATGGCTATGTATGTGTGTGTATGGCTATGTATGTGTGTGTGTATATGGCTATGTGTATGTGTGCGTATGGCTATGTGTGTGTGTGTATGGGTGTGTATGTGTGTGTGTATGGGTATGTATGTGTGTGTGTATGGCTATGTATGTGTGTGTGTATGGGTATGTGTGTGTGTGTGTATGGGTATGTATGTGTGTGTGTGTATGGGTATGTATGTGTGCGTATGGCTATGTATGTGTGTGTGTATGGCTATGTATGTGTGTGTATGGCTATGTATGTGTGTGTGTATGGGTATGTGTGTGTGTGTATGGGTATGTATGTGTGTGTGTATGGCTATGTGTGTGTGTGTGTATGGCTATGTATGTGTGTGTATGGCTATGTATGTGTGTGTGTATGGCTATGTATGTGTGTGTATGGCTATGTATGTGTGTGTGTATGGGTATGTGTGTGTGTGTGTATGGCTATGTGTGTGTGTGTGTGTATGGGTATGTGTGTGTGTGTATGGGTATGTATGTGTGTGTGTATGGCTGTGTGTGTGTGTGTATGGGTATGTGTGTGTGTGTGTGTGTATGGGTATGTATGTGTGTGTGTATGGCTATGTATGTGTGTGTGTATATGGCTATGTATGTGTGTGCGTATGGGTATGTGTGTGTGTGTGTGTATGGCTATGTATGTGTGCGTATGGGTATGTGTGTGTGTGTGTATGGCTATGTGTGTGTGTGTGTGTGTGTATGTGTGTGTGTGTGGGGGTATGTATGTGTGTGTGTGTGGGGGTATGTATGTGTGTGTGTATGGGTATGTATGTGTGTGTGTATGGGTATGTATGTGTGTGTATGGCTATGTATGTGTGTGCGTATGGCTATGTATGTGTGTGTATGGCTATGTATGTGTGTGCGTATGGGTATGTATGTGTGTACATATGTATGGAAGTATGCATGCATTGATCTATGCAAGGTGTAATGCCTTTTGGGGAAGATTATATAAGTAATAAAACTGAACCTCAAGTTTGCTGGAATTGGCTTGTCCTGGGGAGAAGTGGTTAAAAAGAGTTTTCACCCAGGTTCTCTGCCACCTGGGTTGACGTAATTTTTTTTAAACCATCCTTATTATTTTCAAATGGTCAAGTATTTTTTTTTTAATTAAAGAAGTTGTAGGTTTACAGAAAAATCATGTATAAATTATAGGATTCTCATATACCACCCTATTACTAACACCATGCATTGGTGTGGTACATTTGTTACGATTTTTGAAAGCACATTTTTATAATTGTACTAGGAACTATGTTCTGTGATTTAACTTAGAGTTCACTGTTTGTGTAGGGCAGTCCCGTGGATATTTTTAAATGCTTATTCTATCACCATATATACAATCTAACATCTCCTCTTAAGAACATTCAGATATATATTTCAGGGCTATTAATTTATGTTCACAATATTGTGTTGGTATCAGCACCATCCATTACCAAAACCTTTATATTGCTCCAAATAGGAACTCTGTATATTTTCAATGTTAATTTCCTGTTCTGTATCCTTCACCCCTTCCCATTCCCTGGTCACCTATCTTCTAGATTGTGACTGAATAAGTTTGCTTATTCCGTATCAGTGAGATCATAAAATATGTGCTCATTTGTGTCTTTATTATTTCACCCAGTACAATATCTTCAGTGTTCATCCATGTTGTCAAGTATATATATTAATAAATAAAAGCAATAACACTTTTATATTTTCTTCAGTTAATAGCTCTTGACCAGGTCTTGCTTCAGTTGGGACTTTCAGTAGAATAAAGAGAGGGGGCAGCATGTGCAGTGGCCCCTGCAGCCTCTGCAGTTAGCTCCCTGCGCTCAGATACCCGCCTGACCACTTAACAACACAACTCCTGGGAAGCCTCACCAAGCCCTCAGTGTCCTTATCTGTAAAATTGGAATAATAACAGCACCTACTTCAGAGGTTTGCTGTGAGGATTCAGAGACGCGTGTAAAGGGTGAGCACAGTGCCTGAAACAAAGTAAAGGTCAAGGATGGGAGATGCAGCTGGTAGGGTACTGATGGGTCCTTAGCCTGGTTCATCAATATGCCTCCAAGTGCTTCTGGAAGAATCACAGCCAACAATGGCAGAGGGCCCGCACTTGGAACTGGTCCTGCGGTCCAAGGGGGGATTCTCTTGCCCAGAGTCTCATTGACTCCAGAGCAGCAAAAACCCAGCCCACCGTGTGAGGCTTAGATCAGAATCGAACCCGTGTCCCTGATCTTACCAAACCTGTTTTTGACTGGTCTCTTGCTGAGCTAACTCGCTGTTAACAGAACCATGTGGCCAGGTCACCGTTCTCGTGCAATGTGTTTGAGTTTCCCTGAATTTGTCATCTGGGCTTCCTCACAAGACCTCACCTCTTAGGTAGCAAAAAAAAAAACACCAAAAAAACAGCAGCTTCGCTCTCATCCAGTATAGGAATGTAAACAGTTCTGTTGGCTCACACGCCATCCCACATCACCCTCCCTGGCTCTTCACCAGAGTGGCAGTGAGCTGTGAGGGGGTGGGGGGGCTCCTCAACGTCTCATTGGAAGGAAAGAGTTGGCACAGGGCCCTCTGCAACCCCTCTGGTCTCCGGCATGGAGCCCTTTTCCTGCCCACCCAGCTGCCTTGACAGCTCAAGTTGGGGCTGCTGGTCTCTCTTGACTCAGTCTGGGTCCAGGGCAGCTCCTTGGCTGACCGGCTCTTGCTGGCCGTGGGCCTGTCTGGATCTCTGCCTCCCTGCCCAGGAGATCTGCCCTTGGCCCCACTTCAGGGTCACCCCACGATGGTCTCTGGCTCTCATCTAGCATCTGCACCACCAAAAAGAGTAGGCAATGGGAGAGCAAATTACATCTGATCGTTTCCACCCTCCCTCTCAACTCTCCAGGCCTCTCCACATTGCAGGGTTGGCGTGTCCTCAGTGCTCCCTTCAACTCATCAATGTTTCTAAAGCCAAAGGCTTGTGCGCATGCACACACACACATATACACACACACACACACACACACACACACACACACACGCATGTCTTATCCTCTTTCCAACCCCATCTACGTGGATAATCCCCAGAGGCAGACGGGGCGTCCCCCTAATGTAGAAGTGCCACAATCTGTCTCCCACTCTAGCCCTCAATATGTTAGATGGGAACTGAAGTGATTTCACAAATCTTTCTCTCCATGGCTCTTGGCGGATGAGCCTACTGTCCTCCTTATTCTCAGTTCTGCCCTCCCTTTCAGGCTCTGGGCAACAGGCCTCCTGGCCCAGCCTCTGAGAAGGGAGGTTCCATGGTTTAAAGGCAGTGGCATGGAATGAGAGGAGTGAAAACATACTACTTCATATTTTTGCAAAATATTATATCCCTGATACAGCCATTCCACTTGTAGGTGGGCCATGATTAATGGAAACAACATCCTACAAGGAACTTTTCTTTGTCCCATTCTTGGTTATGTTCATTCAACAAATGTTACTGAGTACGTATGACATGCAGTTACTTCGCAGGGAACCAAATTTGTAAGCTGCCTCACAAATATAATGCAAATATTCTCATCTGCATATGAAAAGACGCTCAATATCATTAGCCATCAGGGTAATACAAACCAAAACTACAACCAGATACTACTTCACACCCAGTGGGATGGCTAAAATAAAAAAGATGGACAATAACAAGTGTTGACAAGAATTCGGGGAAACTGGAACACTAATCTACTGCTGATAGGAATGTAAAATGATGCAGCTCCTTTGGAAAACAGTCCAGCAGTTCCTCAAACATTAATCATAGATTTACTCTTTGATACAACAGTTTCACTCATAGGTATATACCCAAGAGAACTGAAAATGCATTCATATAAAATCTTATATATGAATGCTCATAGCATCATTATTTGGAATAGCCCAGAAGTGGAAACAATCCAAATGTTCGTCAACTGATGAATGAATAGTCAGAATGTGGTGTATCTTTACAATGGAATAGTGTTCAGTGGAAAAAGAAACGAAGTACTGATACATGCTCCTTGATGAACTTTGAAGACATAATACTGAATGAAAGAAGTTAGACACAAAAGGCCGCCTATTGTATGAATCCATTGATAGGAAATGTCCAGAATAGGCACATCCACAGAGACAGAAAGTAACTTAGAGGCTGCCAGGGCCTGGGGGGAGCAGGGAATGGGAATGACTGCTAATGGGTTTGGGGTTTTCTGGGGGGATGATGACACTGTTCTAAAATCAGATAGTGATGTTGGTTGCACAGCTCTGTGAGCATGCTTAAAAACATTGGATTTTACATTTTAAATGGTTGATTTGTATCCTATATTAATTATATGTTAATAAAGCTGTTTAAAATGCTGTCATCTCATTCTCTAATTGACTCTCTCCCAATTTCTTAGCTGCCCTAGAATAAATATGAATTCAATTTTCTGTAATTTCAAGACTTTCTCCAACCCACCTAATATTACAGTCTAATATTAGGTGGGTAGATACTGATTTGATGTTTTTTAAATGGTAATTTTTCCATTAAAAACTAAGCTCCAAGAGGGCAGGGGATTTTGTTTTATTCCTCTTATAACTTTAGTACTTGACATTGAGTATGACACATAGTGAGGACTCAATAAATATGTATTGAATGAATGGACTTCTTCAAGGAACTTAATGTTATGTAGCAGCAATGACTACTAGTCATTCAGCAAATATTTACTGTAGCCTACTCAGTGAGTGGAGTGAATGAATGAGGTAGGAATGCCTCTGCCTGGAGAAACTTAGAGCAAAGGAAACCCATATCCAGCAACTTTGATCAAACACTGAAGACAAATAATATATATAACACTCAATAAAAGTTTGCATATATTGGAATTGGAAATGTTTTTAGGTTCTCCTTAGTGGTACCTTGTGGGGAAGCTAGGCTGAGTTGAGACATTCATACTAGAAAAAGGAGAGAAGCGTTCTTTTGAGGATTTGTGAGAAGATTAATCAGAGAAAAAGAAAATGGGCATTTTCTGATATTACGATTTTACAAGTTACAGGGCACTTCCGAGTTGTCTGATTTTAATTTTCTGGTGAATTGGGGAGTAAGATCAGGAAAGGGGGAAACACCAAGTATCAGCCTTTCCAGTTTCAGGGAAGTCTTTGGGAAGAGATGTGAAGGGGAAGAGTGACTCAGCGGCTGGGAGGGGAGGGAACGAGGGGGTTTCAAAGAGATGGAGAAGATTTAATTAGAGTACAACTGCCTTCTTCACTATGGAAAATTATGGGAAGGATCGCTAAGAGGTCAAAACAGAGGGTAAGAAGCTATCCGATGATGACACAAGTTAGGAACAGGAAGCTGGTTTGTAGATACACAGCCCACTGTGGAGGGTGGGGAGTCTCGGGGTCAAAAATGAAAGCAAGGGAACTCTTCCAGTTGAGTCCTTTTCATGCATACATACACCCCCTCGTTTTCCCTTTCCCTCACCCCAAATGTTCACCCTAACATGCAGGGATTCTAGAAAACCCGTAAAGAGAGGGAGGTGTGAAACAGGGTTAGAAGGTGATTAAGACATGAATAAGGCTCTGAGGCTGGAGAGTAGAGACATTTGGAGAGATGGGAGCAGGCAAGGAAGACGTGGGGAGAATAAAGTTCAAGGTCAAGAATGATGTTGCAAAATCTGGCACAAGTCACAAGTGGAGTTCAGGAAGAGGGAGAGATGGGTCAGAGAAGGACCTTGGACGGAGGAGGCATATGGACTAGAAAAGGAATGGCCAGAGCTGCCAAGATCTCTCTGAAAGGGTCACCTGACCTTGCAAGCAGAGGACACATCCCGTGTCCAGGGGGAGCTCAAGACTCAGAGTGAGCCAGGGCAGATGAGCCCAGCCAGGAGGAGTGAAGCAAGGTCTTCTTTCTTTTTGAAGTTAGGTCCCCCACTGCGTTTTCTCAGTTTGTCCAGCTGACTGCCCAGCAGAAGGAACACATGGTAGAGACGGCCTACTTCCTTTAGGAGCAGTGTGGTTTAATGGTTAAGGGCAGGAATTTGGGCACAGGAAGTGGCCGAGCACAGCTCGAGGCTCTGCTTTTAGCTCTATGTGACCAACCGTGGGCACAGACGCCACTGCTCTAAGCTCTGCGTTGTTGGGATGAAATGAGATGGTAGGGGCAAAGCTCCTAGCATAGCAAGTGGCACTTAAAATATTTCGTCAGGCCTATGATGCCCCCCTTCTTTTTTTTTCCATATTTCAACATCTCTGAAATCAGGATGTAAATCCTTTTTGTCTTAGTGGTTCATAAAACAGTGATGCATCTTATGTTTGGTGGTATCTTAGATTTGGTAAAATATAGAGGTAGATATCAGGAAGTAGCAATTGGGATGTTTTGTGATGGTTCTACCTGTGTCTGATCCATGGCATAATGGGATTGAGGGGTTTCCTTCTTCCTGCGAGGAGGGTTGCGCCTTTTCCCTGGTAGATAAGAGACAGCCCAGCTGAATCCAAGCCTTGACTCTGCTGCTGTTTGCCAGGAAACCTGGGCTAGGAGTCTTCACCTCTCCCAGCCTCAGTGTCCTCTCCTCTAAGTATTCCCTGCACGCCCAAGATCAGTGTGAAGATAAAATGGGACGCAGTTATGTCAGGTGCTTAGCACATTGTGTAAACATCAAATAATAATAGTGATAATGATAATTTAAAGTATCAAATAATATTACATTCTATAATACTATATAATTATATATTATATAAAAAATATTGCTATTATTGATATTATTCCTGAGATACCTCAGGGGCCCCGCCACAAAACACCCATCTTGGGCTCTCAGTGGAAAGGGACCTCAGAAGCTCACCAGCCCTCTGGCCCGGTGCTGGCACCCAGGCCCTCCCATCATCTGTGCTGCCACCCTCGGCCCCAGCTGCCCGCCGCACCTCGCACCTCATCCCTGCCAGCCCTCCTGCCATGCCACCTTCCTTTCTGAGCCTGGTTTCTACTTCCCTCTGCCCCCGCCCCCATTGGCTTTGGCCCCTCCTGGACACACTACTTCAGGAACTGTTTACCTTGGAAGGCGGACTGGCAAGCTCCTCCTTGGAAAAGGCCAACACAGATCCTGGCTGGGGTTTCCTCAAACAACTAATGACTCAAGACCTCCCCCCAACATCGCTCCTCTCTGTCTCTTCGTCTTCCTGTCTCCTCTTGATGCCCTTGCTTGCTTCATCCATCCATCTGCCCCTGTCCTTTTTGGAATTCCCTGAAAACCCAGTGACCTAAATAGAAACAGCATATTTTTCTCAAAGCATTTCACCTCTACTCAACAAGTCTTATTTATCAAAATCAGTAAGACTCTATGTTTAGAACATTAATAATTCCCACACCCGGGGTCTTTCCACTCCAAAGTTCTCCAGTGGTCCTAAGAGTATGGCACAACCCTCCTCTCCAAGCAGAACTGATGCACTTCTTCTCTGGGGAGACAGGAGAGACTCACAGATACACAGGGTTTGCTGATTCTTTTTGTGATCCCTAATCTTTCTCAGCCTTTCATGGATGCTAAAGATGAAATGAATGACTTTTCCTCTGGTTGGCTTCCTGGCAAACACTTCTCTGTTGGGGTGGGACCCTTGCTTGCTCCATCTTTTATAAATGGCCTGCCTCGTCACATCAAAACCCAGGATCAGAAAAACCCACACTTCTGTCTGCAGCTTTGACTGCCATGGCGGCATGAGCCGCTCTGGCACGGGATTTGGTAAGAAGCTCAGGCTTTGCTGAAAGGAATGTGTCCACACACTCAGCCTCCCGGTCCTGCCATCGAGAGTTGGATCTGAGACAGCGTCATGGACCCCGAGGACGCCCCCTGGAACAGGACTTTCCTCAGGTTTCTGTCATTAAACAGAATAACTTCAGTGGCCTAAGGAGCAAGTCAATAAGGTCTCAAAACTGCTCTCTTAAAGATTTTAAGGACATAGTGTGATGCACTGGCCAAGAAGGGGTGTAAGATTTCCCGAAACCCAACAGCAGCGTGGCAACTTTGTCTCAGAGAGGCTGCAAAACAGTGTGTTAAGACAAAATTCCCAGCGTTTGCTCATTTATCTCTGTTCATCTGCCCGCCTGGTATGTCCTCTGGCAGATTCCCAGTTAAATAAGGATATGAAAGACAGAGGGTGAAAAGATGTCTGCACGACCTCAGGACAGGCCAAGCTCGAATCCAGTGAAGAAATGAAGCAAGGAGAGGCCACGGGCCTTCTGCTCCCTCACAGGCGGGTGGGGAGAGGCAAAGGGGAAGCAGGAGGGGCTGGTTTTCCCTCTATCCAGAGGCCCCGCGCTACAGATGCTTTCGGTCCTTTTGGGGGGCTCCAAAAGATGCCACCAGGCTGGGAAAGCTGGGGCCCCATGCCTGGCTCCGCCTCTTGCACACACCCTCCTGCTCGTGTCCCGGAAAGGAGTGGAGGAAGTGCCCTGGCTGGCCTGTGGACAACCATCGCTTTCCTTTCCCAGCCTTCCCATCTCAGCTGTCCCCTCTGGCCCGGTTCCCACCGACTTGTCATGCCCCTGAGGTCCTGCGCAGGCAGCCAGGCCATCCCCGCAAGTCCCCCATCTGCCCCCGCCCCCTATCTGTCCCGCACCCCCCCAAGTCCCCACCCCCACTGTCCGTCCGCTGCTGCTCCCACAAAGGCAGGCCTATGGGGGAGGATCTGGCCTCCACTCCACTCCCCAATTAAGGGAAAGGGGCAGGTCCAGTCCAGTGAGGGAGGGACAGGGTAGCCTCCCCTCCCACCTTAAATATCACCCCTCAGGCTCAGGCAGAGACAGTGGTGACTGGATAAGAAGAAAGTTCTCTGCTTTGGGTCCTTGGTTCAACGGGGCTGTCAGTCAGGGCCACACCAGATTATAGCTGTTCAGATTCAGCGCACGGCCATCTCAGCCTCTGCCACGGAATCAGCCAAACGTGTTCAGTTTTCCTTTGAGAACCATCCTCTATTTCTTAGTTAATAAGTGTAGAAGAAGAGACAGCCACCAGAGTTCTTGCATTTGTTGTCTCTCGGTGATTGTGATTTGCAGGTAGCCTTGAGGAACCTTCCCTGGGCGTCACTGTCCCCACGTGCTTGGGGGGGCGTCCCTGTGAAGGGCTTACAATGCCTGGGGACCCTGACCAGGCAGGGGAAGGTGAGGGGTGGTGACTCTGAAGTCGGGCCTCCTGGATTTGAGTCAGTTACCCCATCTGTCATGCGAGGCCAGGGACAGTACCTCCGCCCATTGTTAGTTCCAAGGGTGTAATGAGATAATGCGAGGAAAGCACTTCGCACGGCGCCCAGCACGTAGAAAGCAAACTGTCATTTAGCTATTACATTTGCTGTTGGGATTATTCAGAACAACAACTTCCTGTCCTTGGCATAGGGTGAGAAGCAGAACAGTAAATAACGCGACAGACTGTGATGAGTGCTGGATGGGGGTGCCAGAGGCGGGGGTGGGGAGCAGCAAGGGGCCGGACCCAGGGCAGATGTGGCCTCTTGGCGAGGATGGACGGACGCCACACGTGTGGGCGTGGAACAAAGGAAGAGCTTGAACAAAGGCCCTGGGATGGACAGTTCGAGAGCATCTCCCCCCACACACACTGCCCCCCGCCATGTGTGGGCTGACGCCCCCGAGCAGAGGGGTCGGCAGGGGTGCGCTCCAGGGGCCATCTGCTAAGCCAGCTTGGAGTCAGATCATGGAGTGATACCACTCTGAAGAGTTTTGGCTTTTATCTGTAAGCAGCGGGGGACCCGTAGAGATGTTCAAGAAGGAAATTTGGGAGATGCTTCCAGTAACCTTTGATAGGAAAGTCTTGGTGAGTGGGGAGAGTGGGCAGAGGCAGAGCTGAGCTGGAGGGGCCCAGCGCCCTGTGCTTCTATCTCAAAAAGTTCATCTCTCTTCTGCCTGTCTCCTCCGCCAGACTGCTGCTCCGCAGGGACAGGCTGTGTGCTTCTTTCCCACGCTGGTGCCCCCAGCCCAACCCCTTGTGCTCAAGTAGTTGCTGAATTGAAGTAGGCAAGACAGCCTAAACTTGAGCCCTGAGAGGAGGGGGAGAGGATGGCTCTGAGTCTTTTGGGGAGGAGAATGAAGGGGATTCGGCAATCGACTCCGAGGAACTGGGGGAACTAAAGGAGAGGCGGTTAACTGAGAGAACAGACCTGCCGGGAGGAGCCCGTCAGCAGAGCTCCCCATGGGCGTGTGTCACGGGAGGTGAGGGAGAGTTACCCACATGCAGCTGACTTTCTGGGAGGTGGAGAAATGGAGTTCTGGAGAGAAGCCAGCGTGTGAGGCAGAAGCAGGCGAGCCGAGGGGAGGGGAAAGATGAGCTCTTGCAGGGAGAACAACCTGAAGCTTGAGGAGAGAGAGCCACCCTGGGGGAAACCCCACATTCCCAGACTAAATGCTGCAGTTGGTTACCTCGGAGCAGGAGCCACGGAGGTTCCAGGGATGAGCCCTAAGTACAGAATCACTGCATTCCAGGGGAGCGCGGAGGATGGGGTGGAGTGGGGGTGGGTGGGTGTGTGCCCCGGGTATCCACAGTTACAAAGAGGCTAAGCAGAAGGGAAAAGGGAAGCTGCCTCCCAGCAGTTGCTGTTCCAATCACATCTTCAAACTGTCGCTAAGGGTGGTCTCCTAAAGGAGACCTGCGCCAACCCTCAGCTCAGAGACTTTCCCTTGTTTCCTGCTTCCCAGATAGGAAGGCTCAAAGTCCATGGTATAGCATTTACATAACCCTAAATCTGGCCTGATATTGCTTTCCACTGTGTCTGTCCCCATCCCAGCAGTCTAAGCCGCTCCCTCGTCCCTCTTGGGCGTTAGGTGCATCCTCCAAGCCTTCACAAATTGTTGCCAGGCTGGAAGGCCCTTCGCCTTCACTTTCTGCTAATTAAAACTTTGCTCGTCCTTCAAAGCTTACATCAAATGGCACCTCCAGTTTCCTGATCTCTCCAGGAAAGAATGAACCAGTCTTTCCTTCCTTCTCAGTCACAGCACATCGCTTCGCTTCTGCCCAGCAATTATCTGAAGAGTCTAAGAGGTTACATACATTACTCAATTGTTGACTTGTCTCTCCCCTGCTCGCTTGTAGCAACATGAGAGCAGAGAATTCATTTTGTCTTTGAATCTCCCATGGCATGGTCTCTCACATAAAGAAGCCACTCAATACCAGCAAAGCATAGGAAGAAGCATTTAAGAATAAAATACCTAGATCAGTAGATAATAGCACTGCTGACACTTTCAATAGTTTATTTGGAAATCACAGGGTACATTACAGCTCTTTGACTTCAGGGCTTTGCTCTGCAATTAATATTTTGACCCAATGTTGGTTGCCTCACAGTCGAATGTGTTGTCTGTGATTCTCTGGGGTCATTTCAATATTGACGATACAATGTTAGACATACGCCAAGACTTTGCTGAACATTTCCCATGGTTACACAATAATGGAAAAACTCGGCCTGGCCATCAGAAGTGCTTTATCACATGTGCTCCCCATAACTGTGGTTTGGAGAAATCCCTACACAATTCCACCAGGACCATAAACATATTTCAAGAGCCAGGAGAAGAACTTTTCTCAATGCTCGACTTACAAACGCAAAAAGCATCTATTCATTTTAATCATCAGTCACCTTCTTTTGACCCTCTGAATAGGTTTTGGCAGTATTTAGTTTAAACGAGTATACCTTTTTGTATCTCAACAGCTTTCTGTTTGTAAAGAAAACACGTATTCAAGAAATTTATTCAATAGCAGTTCAGTGAGCACCTACTGCATGCCAGTAGCACGTCTGTGTTAATGAACACCACATGAACAATGTATGATACGAGTCAGGTGAGTTCCTTCTGTGGCCCAAGTTTTTTCTATTATTATAGAAAACTGAGAGTGATTTAGAATTGATGTAGACAGTCCTGCCTTTAAAAAAGTTTTTTTTACTCTTTTTTAAACTTTAGGTTAGACAGTTATAAAATACAGCTGGCCAAATAGAAAGGAAGGCTACACTCCTTACAGCTGTGAACAACAGAATATAAATATATCTCCAGCCCAACAAACTTGATTCTTGGTCAGGACGGAAAAAAAAGAGCCTATTGTTTCTAACACTTCAAACTTTGAGACAAAAAAAAAAAAAGATGGAAAAAGGGATAGATGCCAGAGGGTACATTGAGTGATTTTTAAATTCATTTTCCTTAAATCTCACAGAGTCGGTTGGGAGGCAGTTGTCCAAAGCACTGACCTCGTGAGGGAATGCTTCCTCCAATAAAATAATGATAATAGTAAGAACCATTTCCTGAGCCTTCGTTCCATGCCAGGCAGAAAGCTGGCAGGAGCTGACCTCATGACCAGTGCTGTCTCATTATCCTCTCTCAGGGATGTGCCATTTGTCCATACCGAAACTGAGACTCAGAAAAATTAACTCGCCTGAGGTTATACAGCTGGTAAGGGTAGGATTGTCTGTCCCAGGGCCCACATTTTAGCCACAACCGGGATTTCTCCTAACCTACCCCCAGTTGTGGTGGAATTACACAAAAAAACATACTTGAGAGGTGAGTAATGACCAGCACTAGGGAAATGAGGAGCATTTTTAATTACATCTCCTCAACTTTAAGTTATTCTGAAGGTCAAACATAAGAAACATGCTAGTTTGGCCTATATATATATATATTTTAAAAAGCTCATAAAATATGTGTCTTTCTTCCTTCTGTATTTGAATATATAATGCTTTTTCCTTTAATAGTATGCATAATATTTAACAATACCCAAAACGTATGCATACCCTTTGCATAATGTTTTTGAAGAAGGATGTACTGGTGTGAAACTGTTATGTACCCCAGAAAAGCCATGTCCTTCTAATCCATTCCTGTGGGGGCAGAACTGGTGTTGGGTGAGAACTTTTGATTAGGTTGTTTCCATGAAGAGATGTGGCCCAGCCCATTCAAGGTGGGCCTTAATCCTGTTACTGCAGTCCTCTATAAAGGGAATAAAAGAAATCGCAGAGAGAGACATGCAGAGTCCAGAGAGCAGAGATATGAAACCAAGTGAAGGACACCATGGGAGAAGCAAGCAAGGACCCACAGAGTGAGAGACGTTTTGGAAAGAAGGACCAGCAGACGTCATCATGTGCCTTCCCAGGTGAGAGAGGAGCCTCAGATGCCTGTGGCCTTCTTCAGAGAAGGTCTCCTCCTGTTGAGGCCTTAATTTGGGCATTTCCATAGCCTTAGAATTGTAACTTGTAACTTAATGAATCCCCATTGTTAAAAGCCAACCCATTTCTGGTATATTGTCTTCTGGCAGCTTCAGCAAACCCAAACAAAGGATGTTCAATATAGCATATTAATAATAGTGACCACAAACTAAATGTCCAATTATAGGGGACTGATTAATTAAGTTACAGAGGGAGGCATGCATTGTTACCATTAAAAATTGTAGTTTAGGAGAATATTAAATGGAATGGAGACTACTCATGATATATTGTTAAGTGAAAAAAAGTACATAAAAACCTATAAATACAGAATGATCCCATTTTGATTAGATGGATGGGGGGTTCTAGTTCGCTAGCTGCTGGAATGCAATATACCAGAAATGGAATGGCTTTTAAAAGGAGAATTTAATAAGTTGCCAGTTTACAGTTCTAAGGTCAAGAAGATATCCCGATTAAAGCAAGTCTATAGAAATGTCCAATCTAAGGCATCCAGGGAAAGATACCTTGATTCAAGTTTCCCTCTCATCTGGAAAGTTCAGAGTTTCTCTCTCATCTGGAAGGGCACATGGCGAACACAGCATCATCTGCTAGCTTTCTCTCCTGGCTTTCTGTTTCATGAAGCTTCCCGGGAGGTATTTGCCTTCTTCATCTCCAGAGTTCGCTGGCTCGTGGACTCTCTGCTTCGTGGTGCTACAGCATTTTCTGCTCTCTTGAATCTCTTTCATTCTCCAAAATGTTTCCTCCTTTATAAGACTCCAGAAACTAATCAAGACCCACCCAAATGGGTGGAGACACACCTCCAGCTAATCCAGTTTAACAACCACTCTTAACTAAATCACATCTCCAGGGAGATGATCTGATTACAGTTTCCAGCATACGGTATTGAATAGGGATTATTCTGCCTTTATGAAATGGGATTTAGATTAAAACATGGCTTTTCTAGGGGACATACATCCTTTCAAACCAGCACAGATAGGTAGATAGATACAGGTGATAGAAAAATAGATGATAGTTGGATAAAGACACAGATACAGACACAAACAGGAAAAGAACTTGAAAGGTATAAATCAGTATGATTAATACTTTAATAGTGATTATTTCCAGATGATGAGGTTATGGGTACAGTTTTATATTCTTATACACATTTTCTGGTGTTAATTATGTGCCCTATAATGAAATACATTAATAATCCAAAAAATGATTTTTAGAGCAATACACACTCAACTGAAAATTTCATTAAACAAATAGTTATTGAGTATCCACTATGTACCAAGCACTGTATATTCAAAACATTAAACAAGTAAAAACAAAAAGAAGATAAATTTACTCATATCGTTGCTCTGCTAACCTTTTAGATGACCTCCTTCAGGCCTTTTCCCTTGCAGTTGTTTTTTGTTTTGTTTTTACATGGGCAGGCACCGGGAAACAAACCCGGATCTCCGGCATGGCAGGCGAGAACTCTGCCACTGAGCCTCTGTTGCCCAGCCTCCCTTGCAGCTTTTAAAACACAGAGAACAAATTATTGACAAGACAGCAGCCAAGCCCTCGTGTGTACTTAGGGGTTCTGCCAGCCAAGACAGACCAGCCTCCAGGCCCTGACTCTGCCGCTTGTAGCCATGGGACATCTCTTCTCTTCTCTCACTAAGCCTCAGCTCCATCATGAATGAAAAGGATTAAGAATGGTACCTACCTCATTTTTTTTGGAGGAGTAAATTAGTTAATACAAATAAAGTACCTTGAAGCACACAATAAATCATAGCTAGAATAATTATTACTCTAGGTAGAATTTCTGCATTGTCGTCCAGCTCCTTTCTTCAAATACACACACGTACACAATTGTATTACCTTCGGAGAACAATGATCACCATTGAGGTACATAAAGTCACCTCTGAATTTTGCAGGTAAAGAGGGAGAGTACTCAGTCAGGTTGAAAAATTTGAACTTGCTTTTTCACGCTTCATTTCTGGTGGAAATCAAAGCAAGGCAAATGTTGGACAAAGGTCTTTCCTTAATTGTCTTTGGAGCCAGCTAACATGACTAGGTAGAGGCAATGGGATCTCTAACCTCTATTGCTTATTCTGACCAACTCTGTGACTTCTAGCCTTGATGTTCTACTCTGTCTTTTGATTGTGAGATAGTGTTCAATGAGATCTTGGGAAGGAAATATTCAGTAGAAGAATAATTACTGGAAGAGTCAGGCTGTTACTAGTTGTGGTACTTCTCCACTCCAGCCTGTCACATCATCTCTTTTCTGGGTGACTCCGTGGCCTCCTAACTCATGTCCCTCCCTTCCCTCTTGCCCCTCCTGAAGTCAATTCTCAGGAGTCAAGTGAACATCTTAAAATTGCAATAATCTCATGTCACCCCTACTTTTAATCCCCCAGTGTCTCCCCATTGTACTCAGAATAGAGCCCAAACTCTGACTACAGGACTCTGCAAAATCTGGACCTTGCACCCCTCTCCAGCCTCATCTTGACCATCTTCTTGTCCACTATACTTTAGGTATCCTGGCCATCTTCAGAGTCTAGAACACACTGAGCTTTTGCCTACTTCAGGGCCTTGTCATGTGTTCTTCCCTCCACAATGAACAGTCTTCACCTCTACCCTTTGCATGTGTGATACTGCCTCATTCTTCTGGTCACCGCCTCTTCATCACCTCCTTAGAGAAGTTTCCCTCCTTACCCAATTTATCCCTTGGTTCAGTGCCTTCTGATTTCCCTTCATAGCTCTTTTCATAAATCCTTTTATTCTGTGTTGCTTGTTGGCTTCCTTGGTCCCTGCGTGTGTGTGCATACGTGCACATGCTCTATCTGCCCCCCACGGCCCTGCTCCGTTAGAATGTAAACTCCTCGAGGGCAGGGACTATGCCTGTCCTTTTATTGTTGTATCCCCAGGACAGTGTCCTTTATGGATTAGGTGCTCAGTGAAGTGAAAAGGGAAGAAGGTGGGGAGAAGGAAGTCCCTGAAAAGAGAAATCGTTTTCCAGGCAGCCCAGTTTCCTGTGAACGTGGGCAGTGTCCTGCTTAGCCCTAGTATTACTGTAAAAGTTTAAAAATAAAACCCCTGGGTGGAGCAAGAAACCTTTAAAGAGGATGGGAAAAGATAATGAGAAACATAAGCCGCTTAAGACAGGTCCAGCAGGATGTGGGACTGGCCAGGAAGAGAAAGGGACCTTGGCTTTGGGGCTGTACTAGTCTGACGAATTTAGGGCTCCTAATTAGTCATCAAAGGTCCTTCACTTAATCTGCTGCATGGGAAGACTTTAAAGTAGCCAATTCAAGATATGCTTCCATCCTGGAACGAGAACTGCTGTGAGTTGATTTTTGAAGAGATACCCTTTATAATTCCTGAAACGGGGACCTCCACAGCCCTCCCCTGACTCCGGAGCAGTTGGAAGAAGAGGGAGAGACCGGAGGTAACACAGCAGGAGATGAAGCGCTCCTTGGCTCACCCTCTTTTGACCTCCCCCAGGACCCAGCTCAGCGTGGGATTCGAACCTCCCACCGCAGTAGGGCTCCAGCCAGGCATCCCAAGGTGTAGCCGCCCTCCAAACGCTTGGCTCATTTCTAGGGCAGTGCAAGGCGGGAGGGTCAGGTCAATAGGTCACTAGAAACAGCTTGAGCTTCACCTTGGAAACGAACTCCCTTGCTTGCACCGCACGCCTCTGGTTCCACCCTGAACCAGCTGTGTTTGAAACTCCCAGGCCTGTGGGAGGTGGGGAAGGTCAGAGTGGGACAGGAATGGTCCACCTCCTTTAGAGGAGGACATCAATC
Source organism: Tamandua tetradactyla (assembly GCF_023851605.1). Classification (NCBI taxonomy): domain Eukaryota; kingdom Metazoa; phylum Chordata; class Mammalia; order Pilosa; family Myrmecophagidae; genus Tamandua; species Tamandua tetradactyla. The sequence continues at coordinate 22,871,994 of NC_135346.1, forward strand.
TTCAGGCCTTAGTGAGAGGTCTCAACACCCGGAGAGAGCAAGCTAAAAATCAGCATCTGGGCCTGCCCCCTGGGGAGAGAGGCAGGGCTGAGCAGAGTGCAGGGACAGCTAGCATCCCTGCCCCCTCCGGGCTGTGACTTGGACTCTCTCCCAGAATCCATCTCTCTGTGCTGCTTCTGAAGCCAAATGATGTGCTAATGGTCACCTGGTGCAAAGGAATATTTGCAGACCTCTAAAACATTGATCACCATATCTGCCGCTATAGGGAGGGGGAGGCAATAGTACGTATCGAGATGGCTGTGTTTTGAGCGTCATACACCACTTCTAGTTAACCTCCATGAGAGAGGAGCTATTACCATCCCTGTTTTATAAAGGAGGAAACTAAAGCATCCAAAGACCAGTTCCTTATGCAAGTTCACGTAGGGAGTGAGGGGCCGAGCTGGGATTCAAACTCAGGCAGTGTCAGGGAGCTGAAATGTAAAATGGCTTTGCTATTTACAACCTCCAAAAGGACATGGCTTTAATCCCTGCAGTCAGTTTTCAAACCATTTAAATTCAAAGTTCAGGGCCAGGAGATGTTGAGCAGAATTTTCGAGGAGTCCATGTGCTAAGGAACCCCATGTGCCCTGGATGGGTGGGAAGTCCAAAGCCTGTTCAGCAAATTGAGCAGAAGGAGTCTGCTGTAGTTCACTCTTCTTTAATGATTCGTTGGAAACACCTGTAGCCTTAACACTGCTGTGCAAGAAGCTTGTGTCTGCCTGAGTTTAAGCTGTTGAAAGGGGGCTATTGCTTTCTTGCTAGTTCTAGGTTCCTGGCATGAGGATTTTAACTGCTGACAAAGCACAGGAGGACAATCTTCCCTTGGAACAAAAAAGCTGAAAGGGGACAGCAGTGTAGCAGGTGAACTTCATGTCCCAGGACCAGTGTTTTAGTTCAAATGCTTCCAAAAATCCTTAGCCAGATTGCAAAGTTTGCCAGTAATATTAATAATATTTTATTGAGCAGATACTACATGTTGTATGTTGTATACTAAATCACTCCGCACATATTACGTGTATTCTCTCACTAAGTTCTTATGCCAACCCTGTGAAATAGCAACAACTCTCAATGATACCACACTTATACTCACTACAGACTCTCATGTATCAGCTCACATATTCCTCTCAGCAACCCTAGGATATAGTTGCAGTTATTGTCCCTATCTTACAGAAATGGAGAAGTTACATGACTTGCCCAAGGTCATGCAGCTGTAGAGCCAGAATTCAATCCTCGACAATCTGACTGCAGAGTTCATGCTCTTAACCACTGGGCTGCCCTCCTCCTCACACATCCCCCAGCAGCATCCCCTGCTGCTCTGAAATGATGGAAGGGGAATGAGACAAGGATCAGAATGTAGAACCATCAGAAAAGTTCTGACGGCCAAGTCAGTTTTCTGGCTGTCTTTCCAAGGAATCTGGGGCTCTACTTCAGCAAAGACTAGCCAGAGCAATGGCATTCCTAACCCGAGAAAGCTTGAAACTAGGTGTCCACCCCCCAGGAATTCCATTACAGCATGTCGCCCCGCTAAGCTGGGCCCCAGAGCCTTTGCCCGGGTGGTTCTCTCTGTCAGGAAGCCTCTTCTCCTAGCCTGGGTGCGGCTGTTCTCTTCTACTACTTGCCTCAGCTCAGATGTCACCATCCCAGAGATTCCTTCCTTCACCCCTAGTCTAAACAAGTCCTCCCCCCCAGCAACACGCTCTATCCCCACTTTTTTTTTCTCTTCAAAGAACTAAATACTGATAGAAATGGTCTTGTTTGTTTGTTGACTTGTTCATATCCACCTGGCTCCAGAGGAAGAGGCCCATGAGGGCAGGGCTCGGCCCGCTCACCGCCTGGGGGAGCCCTGCAGGCCTGGTGCCTGACGCATGGACGCACTCAGCCAAGTCGGTGGGGAATGTCTTCCAACACTAGGGCAGCTCAGCTCAAGGAAGTGAGTTCTGTGCGGCCAGTGCAATGGAGATTTTCTTCTGACGCAGGCTTGTGTCTCTACCCTTTAGAAACACCCCCATTATCACTTCAAACATGAAAAAACCAGGGAAGGCATAAATGGGACTATTTCATCCCAGGACCTTGAGTACCACCTGTCTGCAAGGGCAGTGCAGCCACTCCTGAGAAGTTTGCTCTCTGCCCAGAACCCCAGACCAGAGAAACGTGCCCTCTGCCCCTGCGGAGCTTGCTTGTGTAGCCTCCAGTGGCAACACTGCAGCAGCCCCTGGCCAGCTCTCCCCCAGCTGCTCGTTCTAAATTCTGATGAGGATTCTGAGGAAGGATGAGAAGATTCTCATTTTGTAGAAGCTGTTTATGTCCCCAAATGCATTGGTGCGGCACTTTGCACACATTGATTAATCAATGCAAACCGCTTCCTCTATTTCCATCAGCTTGAAAGGGGCAGGCGGCCTGCAGGGGTGCCAGGGCCGGATGTGCTGGATCCGTGTCTCCCTCCTGGGTGCCTGACATCACTTGTTTGCCTCTGATGCCCACCAGCCAAAAGCGGTTATTCATCTCTAAGCATGAAAAATACCTCCAGGATCCCAAAGTGAGATGAGACGAAGTCGGCTAAGCAGAGCAGCTGATGCACAGCATGGGGCCCTGGGCACCGCGAGGGCCTGCCCTGCCAAGTCAGGGTTGGAGGCCCTAGATGCAGCTTCTCAGCTCTCTCCAGAGCAGTGAGGAGCAGCAGGAGACGGGAGGTCCAACTGCTCTCCTCAATCTTGGCTTCTCCAACTCCCAAGATTTAATGATTGATCGATTTGTTCACTGAGCCAGTATTTATTAAGCACCTACGATATGGCTAGGCATTGGAGACACGGCAGGGAACAGGACAGACAAGGTCTTGCCCGTATGAGGCTTATATTCTAATGGGAAAGATAGGCAATAGTGAGGTGGGGTTTTTTTTTTTTTTTTAGCTTATTCCTCACACTGGGATACATGCCAGGAAGAAAAGAGAAGTGACATAGGGAATAATAGGGAAGACTCTTTGAGGCTTTGACATGAGAAGTAAGGCCTGTGGTGGCTGAAAATGGCCACCCGAAGATATTCATATCTCAATCCCTGGAACCTATAAATGTTTCCTTATATGGAAAAATCGCCTTTGCAGATGTAATTAAATTAAGGGTGTTGAGATGGAGAGATTATCCTGGATTATCTGGGTGTGCCCTAAATGCAGTCACAGGTATCATAATAAAATGGAGGCAAAGGGAGCTTTGACACCGATGGAACTGGAGAAGGCAATGTGCCACAGAGGCAGAAAGTGGAGTGATGCAGCTGCAAGCCAAAGACTGCTGGCAACCACTGGAAACTGGAAAAGGCAAGGAACAGATTCTCCCCTGAGGCCTCCAGAAGAAACCAGCCCTGTCACCACCTTGATTTCAGCCCAGCAATACTGACTTCAGACTTCTGACCTCCAGAACTGTGAGAGAATAAATTTCTGTTGTTTTAAGCCACCAAGTTTGTTGTAATTTGTTGCAGTAGCCACAGGAAACTAATACAAGACCTGAAGGATGAAAGAGGCCTGGCTTGTGAAGAACCAGAGGAAAAGAATTTCAGCCAGATGGAATAGTAATTGCAAAGTCTGAGAGGCAGGGAAAGGTATGGAACATCAGAGGAACAGAAATGAGGCCAGCAGGGCTACAGTGAGTGATAGATATAGGATGAGTGAGAGTCAGGGGAAATCTTGCTCCCTAAGATGTATCCTGGTTGACTTTTCTTCTTCCTGAAAACTCCCCTCTCTTCCCCAAAGTATGTGCCGCTACCCCAAAACTTCATTCTTTTTTTCTTTTTTGCCCCATGGGCAGGCACCAGGAATTGAACCTGGGTCTCTGGCATGGCAGGCAAGAACTCTGCCTGCTGAGCCACCGTGGCCTGCCCCCAAAACCTCATTCTTGCTTAGCCAAATCCAGTCTCTCTACTCAAAGAAAAGGCAGATTCTTTCTGAGGCAGACAAGGTTGGGCAGCAAAGGCACAGGACTTGATTTTACATTAGAACTCATATTTATGGATTATACAGTTGGTATTGGTGAGAAGTTTCCCAATAATGAGAATGGTGGGTGTGTTTGGTGACCCAGGGACTCAGGTGCCAGGGAGTAGGCAAACAGCCAGGTGGAATTCTCTGACCCCAGGCCCATCTTATGGCTTCTTGTGTGAAATCATGAATAAGGCAAAATTTGGCTTCAGGTCTTCTGCACTCCTTTTAGCAGTCTCTTGCCCCTGTACAGACCCGATTCTGCCCACTTTATTCCCTGTGTCCTCAGGGCGTCCGCCTGGCTTCCTGCTTCCTCCCTGCCTGCCTTTCCCCTTCATAGCTTGAATCGTTGCCATTTTCCACAGTTCCTGCTGAATAATTAACCTCCTGGATGCATGCCTGCTCCTGCAAACTTCAGTTACAGTACAAGCTGGCAAGGGAAAGGCTATGTTCATGAGGCTTTACTGTGTCCTTCAAATGATGCCACAGAAGGGGGCTGCCTATTCAGCCCCAGCATGAACCTGGCCTTGCTGCTGTGCCAGCTAAATAAACTGGCCTCCGCCTGAGAATTGTCCCTGGTTGGACCTTTCCCAGTGGAGCCGTTACAGAGTCCTGGAATAAACTCTGTTTTGGGAAGACCCTGGATAGAATACAAGTCGTGGGGAGCATCATTCCTTCCAGGTGAGGCAGCTGCCCTCAGATGTGTGGGCACAAGAAGCCAGATTCTTGATTCGGGGCCAACTCATTGCTGAACCATGGCATCAGCATCTCTGTCCCAAGGTCCGTTTTTGAAAGGAGAGTTTGCCCTCTCGTAGGATCACCCCTTTCTTGGTTTTCCAAAGCTCTCAGCTTAAGGACTGAAATCCTCAACACGGCCCCCACCTGCCCCTGGGGCGCCGACCTGCCTCCTTGCTCCCTGCATTCCAGCCACCCTGGCTGCACTGCTTCCTCACACCCTGCAAACCTTGCCCATGCTCTTCCCTCTGCTGGAAGCACTGTCTTCATCCAGTTGACACCTGCTGACCTTCCAGACCTCATCCCAGGTTTTCCCGACCGCCCTGACCGGACGAGGCGCCTCTGCCATATGCTCGCATGGGACCGTTCAGGAGAGGGACTGGTTGGATGAGGTCTGTATCCCATCTAGATCCTAACTTTTATGAAGGTGGGGACTGCAGCAGTTCCAGTGTCATGCTGTAGCCCCGAGTTTGGCACACTGTGGGGCACACAGTAGGTTCTTGTAACTGTCGGGTGGATGAGCTGACGGACTTGAAATGGGCACTGATGGCCCTCGAGCATGTCCCATCCCAGTTCCCACTCTCTCGCCTCTTCTTCTTCCTGCCTCCTTTTTTTCCTTTTCTTACCCATCCCTCCTTCCTGGGCCTGGGGCCTACCTGTAGCTCCCAAGGGCACTACTTAGGCCGACAGAGAGGCCAATGTGTTGGCCTTCAACTAGACCAACCCAAAGTCAGGGCCAAGCAGGGCACCTGCAGCACCTGGTTTCCACCCAACCCTATTGAAGTCACTGAATGGGATAAACATGGGGAAGCACAGGGACATGTCACCTTTTGAATAAATTATATGGGCTTCTGGGAAAGGGTCAATAAGATCGAAATGTGAACTGGGGAAAGGTGTTCAAGAGAGAGAAAGGAGGAACTGACCTGACAGGAGTTAAAATTACTCTCATAAAATACCATAGAGGCTATGTCTTTAGGCTCTGAAAATCTGCTAGTCCTGAATTCAAATCCCAGCTCAGCCACTTACTAGCAGTGGGTCTTTACCCTCACTTGTAAAATGTGTAAAATAATAGTTCCTAACTTATGGAATTGTTGTGATGATTTAATGAGAGAAAAGCATAAGTGACTGTAGCTTAGCATTTTGCCTGGCGCATAATAAGAACTCAGTATGCCGTAGCTGTGTTGTTGGTTTGAAGGTCCAGACCATGGGAAGTGGTAATTCAGGAAGAGGATGATGGCAAAGACAGCAGTAGCCACTGAATCACTGAATGGGAACAACTCCACCCGCATGGCTCCCTCTTCCCTTTCATAGTGGAGAAGAGAAGGAAACCAGAGCAATATCAAGACCTGAGCTTCTTTGTTGTGGTCCGGGGGCCAAAGTCTCCCCTGGCATCAACCCAGAGCATGCAGTGCAGGCCCCTCATGAATCTACCTGAATTGTATCTTCTTCCGGTAGGACCCAGGAACCTGACTTGTAAAAGAAGCTCCCCTGTGATTCGTAGACAAATTAAAGTTTAAAAACCAATGAACCAGGGCCGGCCATGGTGGCTTAGTGGCAGAGTTCTCGCCTGCCATACTGGAGACCCGGGTTCAATTCCTGGAGCCTACCCATGTGAAAAAAAAAAACAACAATGAATAAACCGGACTACAGGTCCTAGAAGGGCAGAGGTCCCCCAACATCAGATATACCCCAACATCTACACAACCCTGATGCAAGGTAGGCACTCTCCTGACACCTGTTGCCATCACTGGTATTCTTCCGACAGAGAGAGGCAAACTTGAGCAATTATGTATGAACTAAATCTCTGTGAGTCACATTTCAAACGTATTGTTGGAGGGCTCACATTTGGAGGCAGGATTCTTTCACATTGCTGCAATGTCACTGCACTAAGAAATTCAGTTCTGGATTGCCAATTCCTCCTCTCCCAATACCTGGGCTCACTAGATCTTGACCTCAGGCTTCGCTCAGGATGACCTCTGACCTTAGGCTTGAAGGGTGTGAGAAGCCCTGGCCCAGCACCCTTGCCTCTATCTCTGTTCATGGAGATGCTTGCTCTAGTTTCTTTACTTCATCTTCCAGCTGAATCCTGCCATCCCAGGCCCACCTCTTTGTTACCTGCCCACCCAGTAGGTCCTTTCCCTTCTCTGTGGTGCATTGGGCTGGATTTACTCACAGCTTGAAATGGGACACATCATTAGTAGTCAATGGACATTCATGGATTTGGTGAATTCTTTCCTAAGGAAAATACTCATTCACCCACAATGTATGTGTTATATTAAGTGTTAGATTTACCTAAAACACGGTATGTCTGTGGCATAAATGACTACAAATTATTTTTCCAGTAACCTAAACCAAGGGGTATTGCGTTAGCCAAGCAATGCCTCTATAATGAGGTGGAAGTGGGGGTGCCTTCCACTCTGTGCAATATCTAACTCCTGGCAGCTAGCACGGCAGGACGGAAACTCCATGATCCTCAATAGTTCATTCAGGGACCACTAGTATGCCTGTCAGCACAATGAGCAGCATACCTTCTCTCCTGGGATCAGACGTCCCTTCTCTTGGTGCAGACAGAGCGCCATCTCCATTGAAAACATGATCATTTCGCGTATCATGGTGCGACTTGCCTATAAAGTCACATCACTTAAGTAACCAGAGTCCACTTCCTAAAATCCTTCTGGGACCCCTGAAGGCCATAAATGTTTATGTATGTATCAGATTTGGGAGTGAGTTTAAAAGAAATTCAATGTTTTCTCTTTCAAACTTTTTGTGTACCAACTTTGCTTCTGATTAAGTATTTCATTCATGGATCCATTCACCTACACTAGAAAAGATGAGAGGCCACAGAAGAAAGCTTCCCTGCCTCCGCCAGGTGACCTAGGCAGCAGGCTGGTGATGTTGCCTTCAGAGACATAATCTCAAGAGAGGCATTTCCTTGGAAGCACTCAAGTATCAATGCAAAGAAAGCAAAGGAAAAAGGAACCTCTGTCTGTGAATCAGAGCCTCCACCAAAACCAGACTCGCTTATGCAGACAAATAGCCCCAGTTAACAGCTGCCCAGCCCTTCTCTAGACACCACCTTCCCAAGCAAGGTCCAGTTCGTTTCAACCCTCTGCCATGGTTGGGCTGGCTGGTCCTCGCTCAGGCGTGTGAGCTGCAGCCTGGCCTGCCCTCTGCCGGGATGCTCGTGTCATCCCACTGGCGTTTGTGGAGCTAAATCCTAAACAATCGCATCCCTGTAGTAAATGAAAGGGGACGTTCTGGTCACTAAAGCGTGAAGGAAGTTGGAAAAATGGGAGTGGATTTAATGCAGCCAGAGAAAGCACTGAGTGTTTGCTTGAATTCTGCAGAGACAGAGGGCACTCTTGAGAGGCAAGATAAGGTAGGTTCCCTCTTGGGTCTCTGAAAAATGAATATTTAGTTAAATGCCTGGAATTCCCATTCCAGCGCCTGGTGGTCTGAACGTCCCAAGTGCTCTTCTCTAGAAGCCCTGAATGGTTTGATGTGATATGGGTGTGGGTAGCATCCACGCCCCGGAGCGAGCCCTGTGCTTAGCTGCTAGGCTCTTTTCCTTATCGGGAGAGAGAGTGAAATGAGGATGTTGCTTTCAAAGGAGGTCAGAGGCAAGGCAAAAAGTAATTCAGGTGACTAGGGGGCCATCAAAATAATACCCTGCCAAAACCGTGAGCTGACGCAATCAGGCAATCCTGTTTCAGCCTGTTGTTTATACCGAAAGGCTGATAGACCCTAAGGTGCCCACTCAATGAGCAGGCTTTCCAAGGCTGCCAAGTGTCCAGACTACCCAAAAGACTGAGCGTGACACAGCAAGATAATGCCAGCCAGACTCAGCAGGGCTGCAGCTTTCAGCTTCTGCAGAGCCGCCTGTCCCCATCCAGCACTTGAGTAAACGTGAACATTCCTGCTCTTTCCAGACCTCATTGGCCTGGCGGGGGGTGGGGGGAGGGATGGAAGGGAGATGATGGGGCCGCACTGGTGCATTTTCATTTTTACAAGTCTCTAAAACGTAAGGGCGATTTTTGCATGTATATGTCCCCAGTGAGCCCTCCCCAAGAGTAGCAATCTGCACCAGGGTTTAAATGCAGCCATAGGTGAGTTTTTTGATATTCATTTCCAGGAGCGCTAGTTCCTGTTGTATCTGCTTAAAACATTTTGCTGCCTTAATTTTCCCCTTTTTTCTTTCCTCTCCAAGTAGCCTCACACTTATACTTGGGGATACACAATAAATACACACACACACACACACACACACACACACGCGGACATCCCTTGGCTCTGAATATAACCTGCTTTTGGTTCCCCAGAACAAGTCCCTGATTCTTACCTGAAGCTCCAGAGCCTGTAGGCTGAGGGCTGTGCCTCTGTCCACGCTTGAGCTGTCCCAGGGGAGAGGATGTCCCGGTGGTGTCCTCTGCTCTGTGGTTGTACCTGTCCCTGAGGGCTGCTGCTGCAACGCCTTCCCCAGCAGCCCTGAGCTGGCACTCTGAACCTCTCGGCTCGTGCAGCCCTGTGTGGGGGAGAGGGGACGGGCTGTGGCATGCACATCAGGTTGCTGGCCCGCCTCCATGCACCATGCCACAGAGCCGGCTACCAGTCCCGGAGAGCTGTGGGGGAAGGAGGGAGGCGAGCTGGGTGGGGGAAGGTCATCAGTGGAGGGGACCTGCCTGGACAGACGCCCACGCCCACCCCACTCACAGGGTCACAGCCAGAGCGTTCAGTGCCCCGATTCTGCACAAGCAGCGGAAGGCCCCGGAAAGCAGTGCCGTTGGCCAGCAGGGAGGTGCGGCAGAGACAGACGGTGGCTGCGGCTCCCCCGCGTGTTATTTTAACGTGGTCTGACTTGGGGCAAATGGCTGCGCTTCGTGGACTACTAGCCTGTCTGCAAAGACTCCTGTTTATTTTGAGACCTCAGTCACCAGGGAAACATTAGGTCATGGCTCAGAGAGGTTCTCTGGAATGAGAGGCTGCTGGATGAAAGGAAATCCTTTTCTGCTCTGGCATCTTGCGTCCACTCACAGGGGGATAGGTGTCTGTGTGTTGCATGGTGTGTGCGTGTCTGTCTTTCTGTCTGCTTGTCTGTGCCACGCCCAGAGCCCAGCCTTGCAAGGACCTTTTGCAAAGCCAATGAAGGGAAAGGCCATCCAAGTTAGGGCTGGGGAGGGGCCACGGAGGGAATAGTCTCATCATTCCTCACCAGTATTCAAGCCTGTCCCTGCTGGACTAGGTGAATCTGCAGGTAAGCCGAGTTCCAGGGGTGGAGATGTCTTCAGCGGAGCGGTAGGCAGCAACTTTATACCCAACTGGCCAGAATGCAGGGAGGAAAGGGAGAAACCTGCCTGTATAAATAATCCTTTGGCTAGAAGGGAATGAAGCTGGACTGAAAGGACAGGGATCAGGATGGAAGTTTTTTGGAAGAGACCAGATGGAAACATGATGAATAGTTTCCTATAACTGATGAAGAGCCCCTCCTCCTTACGCAGGCCTTTGAGCCTGGGAGGTGTGTGTGTGTGTGTGTGTGTGTGTGTGTGTGCATGTGCATGCACGTGTGTTTGTATACCTGCCACCTAATGATTCAGATAGAGAGGCACAGATTGATCTGCCAGATTGGAAAACAAACTTGCTGGCTTCTGTCTCCTCTGTGCAGTTGCTCCAGTTTGGGGAAGGTACAGGTGAACCAGACTTCATGCACACCCAGATGGAAGCCATCCGGGTGCCTTTTGAAGGGATGAGCCTTGGAGAAGCTCATTTCCTATAACGGGGAACTGGAAGGCTCAAATACCCCAGAACCCCAATAACGGATGGGCAACAACTCTCCCCAAAGAGACTTGAAGTTACAGAAAAAGTTGATGTATCCAGACTCTAATAACTAGAGCCTCTGTGAACTGACCCTTGTATACAACCAAAAATGCTGATAACTTTTTTTAAGAAAGAATAATCTTTCTGAGCATCTGCAAGATACCCAAGCACCTTCTGAATTGTCAAAAGATAAAAATATTTCCTATGACTGTCTTCTAAATATTGGAGAATTGTTATGCTATTTACAGTATGCATATCAACTCTTTTTTTAACCACACGGAATGATGGCTTTTAAGGTTAGGAAACATCCTAAAAACGCTGGGGAGAGGGATGCCGTTTTAGAGTCTCACCCAGGGTTTTACCCCTAGTTAAAGGGGTAAAACTTTGACTAAATCCTTTGACTAAAATCAGGTCTCCTACCCCCAGATTGGCACTCTTTAGTCAGCCTACTCTAAGGTTTTGACCAATTCTGGGTAACTCAGTCCTTCAGCGCTCCCAAATCCCCCCACCCTCAGAGAGAGTAATAGGACATTCCCAACCGTATCTCAACACTCACAGGATTGCATGACGATCAAATATGTCAAAATGTGCAAAAACAGCCTGAAAACTGGTAATGCAAGTAAAAGTCATTATTTTATTTTAATTTCCCCATTAAATCCCGTTGTGAAACACTGTTAAAACAACAACAACACAGCTTTAAGGCAAACATAATCCCTAGCCACTGATATAAACTAATTTCTTGACTACGTATTGGTATTAGGTATTTGGCAACATCGCTCTCCAAATACTGAGAAATAATGAATCCACAATTCCTTATTTACTGCATTTCCCCCCAGCTTGACATTTTAAAAATTTATTTTAGAATCCTTCAATTTCTAGATGTGTTTCCATTTCTATGTCAGATATGTAGATATATGTTTTAAATAATGTGCATTCAGATTTCTGAGTCCTGAGACATGACGATGATAGTAGTTTTTGTCCTCACTGTTATTTAGAGTGGGAGGGGCCTCGAGGTCACCTAGTCTGAAAGTCTGGCCTCAGAATAGCCCTCCAGCTATGTGCCAGGAAATAGTCAGTGGAAATCATAGCTGTCAAAGCCACTTATTAGCAGCCATAATATGCTAAATCCTATACAGAGCATGTAACAGAAACCACATCTTCCCTCAAAGTACCTACACCCCATTTAAAGTCATTTCTGCAGTGATTAAAACCTTCTATGAGTTTACTAGATCTGCAGGGGAGGGGGTTGTCTGGAAAGGGACTCACTAAAGGTCTAGTAGAAGCCTCTAGGTTTATCCACGGAGGCTGGACCTGCTTGGAATCATCTACATCTAAAACCTGGTGGCCAGTGCCGGACGTGACCGTTTTCGCTCTGCATCCTGAGAGGTTAATTTGCTACAGGGCACTTCAGGGCTTGCTATTACAGAAAGTAGCTCTAAACCTCTTAGAAGAGTCTGTAGAATGTGATGTTTCTATGGTTTTATTTATTGTGTGCTCTGAAAATCAGGCATAAAACTATCACTTTTTAACTGCAGCAACACGAAAAAAGAAGCAGAGCATGATAGAATCTGCAGAGTTCAAAATGCCCACAGTAAATACATTTTCTTCACCCTGGCTTCTAGTCCTTGAATTTTGAGACTGACTTTTAATAGGTGCTTTAAAACATCCCTTTCATTCATCTGTTTAAAAAATAATGCAGTTTTGTGAACTGTACCCCAGACATACTGCCTTTTCTTTCTAATCTCATTTGACCTTGTGCGGACAAAACAAATTCTAATCAGCTGACAGGAGGAATCAGATGCTGCATGCCACTCCTTCCCCACAAAGCATTTCATCCTGTTTATGCCCAATTATGCAGTGAGATGAAGAGAATCCTGGACTCATGGAGAATCAGCTGCCAAGATGACCAGGGGGAGTGACTGACACACAAGGCACTGGAAATGCAGCAAGCAGGCATTCATGTGGAGTTGCATTTAGTTGCCCAGGAAGGTCTGACAGCCACAAACCCCACCAGCGCTGCAGGACAGAAATGGGGTCTGGCAGCTCTCAAGAGAGAAGGTCCCTTTCCCTGATAGAGCTAAAATCCAAGAACATTGAACATGTCCCATTTTGTCAGCCTGGCTCTCCAGCAACTTCCATGAGGATGCTTGGAAAGGGCCGCAATCATGACAGGTGGGCTTCCTCTCCTCTGATATTGATCACCCATTGTTTATTCTATTTTCCGTTTTCCTTGATCCCAATTTTTTAGTTCTATTTTAAAATATTTTATCTTTGCATAAAAAGTAATGGTCTGTGGCAATACCACTACTTTGTATATACACAAGAGAGCTGAAAGCAGTGACACAAACAGGCATTTGCACACCAATGTTCATAGCAGCATTATTAACAATTGGCAAAAGGTGGAAACAATCCAGGTGCCCATCAACAGACAAGTGGATTAACGAAATGTGGTATATACAAACGATGGAATGTTATGTAGCAATAAGATGAAATGACAACCTGAAGCACATGACAAGATGGATGAACCTTGAGGATATAATGCTGAGTAAAATAAGCCAGACCCAAAAGGATAGATACTATATGATTTCACTTTTATGACCATAGGAAAAGTAAACTCAGAGGCTATAATACAGAATATAGGGTATCTAGAGATACATGGAAGCTAGAGATGGGGGAATAGCTAGCTAATGAGGTTGAACTTAAATGTAAGGGAAAGGATAAAAGCGAAGGTGGTTCATTAATGGGTCTATAAGTAATATTGCCATATTGAAGGTGAACATTATTGAAAGGGGTTATATAGAGCCATGTATCCCACAGATTCCCACTACAAATACAAATAAGTTCTTGTATGAACTACTTCAAAGAGTGTGTAATATCCAGGTATTGGGGAGAAACTGATATTGCATGCTATGGGCTCTGTTAACAGGAAGACATCAACAGTACCACAGTAACACCAGGGGTAAATAATAGAGGGGGAGGGACAAGAGTTAAGGAGAGGTTTGGATTTTCTACTTGGTGAGGGTGTGTTTATCGGTGATTTTTCTCTTGGGAATAATAAAATTGAGAGTGTTGATTGTTGATTTTGGACATTATATCTGATGGCCAAGATGGAGGTGATGGAAGGATGCACTGACTGAGAAGTAGAATGGTGAACTGTGGTGTACACATATGGTTGAATATTGTGCTACTATAGAAAGGAACAAAGTCTTGAGGCATTCTACATTATGAATGAACCTGTAGGACATTATGTGATGCAAAATAAGCCAGAAACTAAAGAGCAAATATTGTCTGGTCTCATTTAGAAAATACTTATGAGGAAACTGGGGCTAGATTGTAAGCTGTTATAGTAGTCACAGTTAGTCCAGAGCGGTAATTATTTCTATACTTTGAGAGGCTGTGCTCTATACGTATAACCTGGTATTTCCCTAGAACTTTGGATACCTGTGTGACACCTAAGACTCAGTGTAGGAGTTCTGCAGGTCTGAAGGTCAGCATTGCCACCTCCAACAACCGTCAAAGAAATTGGAAAAGAGATCAGGCTTCAATTAGCGATAAGAATGAGGCTGATTGGGTTAGACGAACGTAGATCAGAATATAGGAATGTGGAAGACAATGTCTGCATTTTAGAACTTCACCTATTTTCTGAGACCAAAGAAAGAGAGGTTTATTTTGTGCAGAACGTAAATTTTCTGTAGCACATAATATAACTCAACCTGTCTGGATAGATCTTTTTGTTGTCGTTGTTGTTGTTTTTCTATGCTGTATGGCAGAGTCACATTTCATTATTTTTCCATGTGAGTATCCTGTTATCCCAGCACCATTTATTGAATTTTTGTTTGTTTGCATTTTTTGTTTGTTTTGCTTGTTTGTTTGTTTTTTGAGAAGTGCGTGGACCGGGAATCAAACCCGGGTCTCCCACATGGCAGGCTAGAATTCTACCATTGAGCTACCCTTGCACCCCTTGGATAGATATTTTTAACAGCCCAAACGCAGGGAACCCAGAATGGAAATGAGGGTTTGTAATTCTGTATACCTTAAAGTAATATCTGGCTACATCCCAGAGTATATTGAGCAGATAATTAAAAGTATTGGCAAAATCCCTTGAGTGATGGGAAAAAAAATATGGAACTATAAAACTTGACCACCAGGAAGCCCCTGATTACTGTCTCAGACATTAGGGACTCCAAGTCAATAGACCAAACCCTTGATCTTGGGGCTTGCTTTTGTGAATTTATTTATGTGGCAGAGTAGCTTAGCCAACTATAAATATGCCTAAGAGTTACTTCCAGAAGACCTCTTTTGTTGCTTAGCTGTGGCCTCTCTCTATCTAAGCCCAAATCTGCAAGTGAGATCATTACCCTCTCCCCTACATGGGACATGACATCCAGGGGTGAAAATCGCCCTGACAACATGGAATTTGACTCCCAAGTATGAGCCTCGCCCTGGCACTGTGGGATTAACAATGCCTTCCCCCAAAAGGGGGAAAAGAATTGAACAAATAAGGTATCAGTGGCTGAAAGAGTTCAGATAGAGTTGAGAGGCTACTCTGGGCTCTTACATAAGCTTC
Organism: Tamandua tetradactyla; assembly: GCF_023851605.1. Classification (NCBI taxonomy): domain Eukaryota; kingdom Metazoa; phylum Chordata; class Mammalia; order Pilosa; family Myrmecophagidae; genus Tamandua; species Tamandua tetradactyla. The sequence goes on from NC_135346.1 coordinate 22,887,107, forward strand.
TGCTAGACATTGCTACTTATCATCGCTTGCCAAACCCACACTAAAACCATTCCTGCCAACCCTAAAGAACACTTAAGGCTCTATGTGAGATTCTACGAAGGTTCCATGCACTAGTATTACTTCCCTGAAACCTACAACTTCCAGATGGGTCCCTGGACCAGATAAATCCTAAAACCCAGAGGGTTGATCCTTTCCAGAGCATCAACCAGTTCCACCCCCCTATCCCTTATTATCGACAGCCGTTTCCCTCATGAAAAAGTTGGAATGGGCATAATGCAAATACCCTGAAAGATTGGGAAAAAGATAAAAGTAAAAAGTGAAATTATAACATATCTGTTTCCATCAATCCCTGCTACTGTCCAGTCCAAAGGGATCCTGTTAAATGGTAAATCAGATCATGTCCCTACTTGCTCAATGTCAGTGCCTTAGGTTTAGTTCCAACAGGAACAAGACCTAAGCTCATTACTGCTACCTGTCTCTCCAGGTTTACCCCATACACCCTCCCCTGTGATCTCTGTTCCCAGTTACACTGCTCCTCGTACAGGCCCAGCTTGGTCCTACCTCAGGTCCTTTGCACATGCTATTCTTCTCACTAGAAACTGCTGCCCCTAGATGTTTGCACGGCTGGCTCTCATCACTCAGGTTTCAGCTCAGACCACCACCTCGTGGTCACACAGTCTCAGTCAGCCCCTCGCTACTGTCCATCACTGTCCTTCACATCCCCCTGCTTTCTTTTCCTGCATAGAACTTACTATTATCTGAAATTATATTCATTTGTATGTTTACCTCTTAGTTTTCTGCACCCACCTGCACCCTACACACATACCCTGGAATGTAAACTACCCAAGAGCAGAGGTTTGCCTGTCTTTTCACCCTTATATTTCCTTTACCTAGACAGTGGTTTCCAAATCTCAGCATGTATCACAATCACCTGGAGTTTTGTTAAAACCCAGATTACCGGGCCGTACTTCTATTTCTGATCAGTGGGTCTGGGGTGGGCCTGAGAATTTTCATTTCTAACAAGTTTCCAGCTCATGCTGATGCTACTAGCCCAGGGACCACACTTTGAGAACCACCAGCTTGGACCATGCCTGGCACACAGAGGGTGTTGAATATATATTTATTAAATGAATGCATGTGAATTCACTTAAGGATCTGCTGCCTTATTTGTAATGGTAGCTTTATGTACAGCTTATCATTTATTTATATTTTGGGGGGCCATAAGCCTCCTCAAATTCAGTGTAACAGGAGTACCCCAAGTTTTGTCTGCTACATTGATTTATCATCTCCATTGATTTGTCAGCTGACGATTAAAAAGCAAGTTTTATAGGCCCAAGGGGAGACAGAGTCACTTCTTGTTCTTTGCCTCAGCAAAATGTGAAACAAAAATATAGTGCAGCTTTCACCTGAAATGCGAAAAACAGATAACTTTCCCCAGGAGTACTCGCTCAGGCCTCCCCTGTAATTGTTTAACAGTTGTCCTCTTGGCTCATACTCAACCACAGTGCATTGGAATGTTCACAGCTAATCTACCTGGACCCCATGTTATGAGCATGGAAAGTCCAGGGGGGTTTCTGAGTCACAAAGCCCTGGAGAATCTGGCAAGATCCATGACCTATTTCCCTAGAAAAAAAAATACACACACACCTACACATCCATACATTTTTACACTTAATTTCAGTAATTTCCAAGATGCCCCAAAGCCCATTTTAACCCCAGGTTAAGAATTCCTGGTTCAGTAATTGGTTAGCTATTTGGCAAAAGAAGCAACTAAACAAACAAATAAAAAACACAGATCCCCAGTTTATTATTTAAATTATAGATGAATCCAAGGTTTATATGTAAGAAGACAAAACATTAGCATTAGAGGGAAATAAGATTTATAATATTAGAATGGGGAAAAGCTTTTTGAAGCATGATTTGAAACTCAGAAATGAAAATAGGAAAGAATAGTAAGATGGATTTCATAAAATTTATAATGATCTGTAGAGAAGAGGGGAAAGCCTCCTGATTTAGACTCCAGGGAAAAATCTATGGATCCTATCTTTTTCCATCTATTTGTTTCCACTTGAATTAAATGGATGGCATGTAGCCAAGCTCTGTGGAACAAGACATAAGCTTATCGGAGGAAGCAGGGTAAGACATCCTTCATTGAAGATCTGTTACTGAGTTAATTACTTCACTAGCAGTGATTTGTTTGTTTCTGGTTCAGATCTTTTTTAAAGTTAATTTTTTTTAATTAGAGAAGTTGTAGGTTTACAGAAAAACCATGTAAAAAATGTAACATTCCCATATACCTCCCCCCAATTATTAACACTTGGCATTAGTGTAATACCTTTATTATAATCGATGAATGAATATTATAATTGTAGGATTAACTATGATTGTATAGTTTACAATAGGAAGTATTTTTAACAACTTTATTGAGATGTAATTCACATATCATATAGCTCATCCATTTGAATTGTACAATATGGAGGCTTTTAGTATATTCACAAGGTTGTACAACTATCACTGCTATTCGTTTTAGACCATTTTTGTCACCCCATAAAGAAACCCCATATCCATAAGTGGTCACTCCCTATCTTTCTTCCTGCCAGTCCTGGGCAACCACTAATCTTTCTGCTTCCATAGATTCAACTGTTCTGACCATTTCATTTATAAATGGAATTGTATTAGACTTTCCCTTAACTTAATGTTTTCAAGGTTTGTTCATATCACAGCATGCATCAGAACTTCATCCCTTTGTTTATTGTTGAATAATATTCCATTGTATGGATAGATCAGATTTTATTCATCCATTCATTATTTGATGGGCATTTGGGTAGTTTCTACTTTGGGCTATTATGACTAATGCTGCTATGAACATGTGTGAACAAGATTTTGTATGAATAAATGTTTTCGTCTCTGTTGGGTCTAGCAGTGATTTTTCTCTTCAAGATTTACCTAACAACTTTTCCTTAGCCTGTGTAACTTTTTAAAAATTCTTTCCCATCATAGCCTCATGGAGAAGCCAGTAGGCTTGGATCCTAAGGACCCGAGAGCTCTTCTGTCTGCCATCTGTGACCTTCTGTGTAATTTTGGACCTGACTCCATCTCACTGTGCTTCACTTGTACCCTCAATACAAGAAGGTAAGAACACTAGCTCTGTGACACTCTAAGAGCATATTATGAGGATAATGAAATGACTTACAGAAAATACTCTTTAGAAAATGTTAACTCACATGAATGGATTAATACACCTCAAAGGAACAAGGTGGCCTTGAACCGTGGGGTTCAGAGAGACCTGCTCATTCACCCCACAGGGGACCACATCAGTCACGAGGTCAGTGACTGGGCCAATGTGGGGGCACTAGTGATGTAGAAATACTCACCATTTTCACCACAAGATTTTGGATTCTTTCAAAAACAGGATTGGGTTGCCTTCCAAATCCTTCAGGCCTCCCTGAGAGAGAGGGCCTCTGGCTGGTCAGCTGGTCAGCAGGTGGGAGAAAGTGCCCCCACATGACCATGCGTAGTGCCAGAAGGCCAAGCTTCCCTTGAAAAGCCCACCTTCTAGCTAACACTTCCCAAAATACCACTTCCCTCCCATTTAATTAAAATGCGCCCGGCTCTCCACTAGAGCCCCAGAGGTACCTCCTTTGTGAAATCCCTGTGCTCTCTAATCTGCTTGTTGGCTCTGGGGCAGGGATGTAACCCCCCACCCTAGGTAGAATCTAATGAGGGGCCACCCTGTAGAGACACTGGGAGCCCCAAAGGCAGAAGAGGGGTCTACAAGAGTTGAGCTTTCCCATGTTCTCTGACCTATCATCTGTGTCCCTTGCTCTTTTAAGTCAGGCAGCAGAAAACTCTGCTGATAAGCAGGTAAATCATGAATGGAATGGGAAATGAGATGGCAAGCATGCCAAAGTTCTAATCCCAACAGCGTCACTTCCTAGCTGTGTGATCTAGGACACATGAATTAATTCTCTGAGACTTGATTTCCCCATCTAGCAAATGGTATTATAGCAGCATTTGCCTACAGGGTCACTGTAAGATCACTGGAGATGATGTCTGTAGGGGTGCCACCCTCCATTAAGAGCTCAATAAATGTCTGCCATAATTATTATATTAATTATGTATTTCAAAAATGAAAATTAAGGATCTCAAGAAATTTAACCGTAGCCCCTAAACTATTTAGGGAGGTTGGTTTTCTACTGGTCAATTAATTGGAAGCACTTAATTGGACACCTACCATGTATTAGACACCACAGTGAGGGCTGGGGACAAAGCTTCATCTTTCCCCAAGAATGTAAAATCTGAAGTGGAAGAGAAACTAAGAAACGTGAAGACTTTAAAGACTGTGTATGAGTAAACAGTAATACTGACAGTTAGTGCCACCCGGGTTCACAGAAAGGAGAGAGCAGAAAAGGCTGGAAAACCCAGACCAGGCCTCAGAGGGGAGGCAGCATGAGGCTGGCTCTTCAAGGCAAGATGCGTTCACATTAGCAGAGCAGGGCAGACGGAACTGGGCAAGAGTGGGGGACGGGGATGGGGGACGGTGAGCGAGCCCAGGTGGAGCCCAGCCAGGTCTGGGCATGTGGGTGTCCTGGGGAGTAGACCGAGGACTAGCTTCCCGCGTCTTTCCCACCATCAGGGGTTTCTAAGAAGGACTGGTCTTTTAGTCACCCATTCCACTAATAATCATCCTTGCTCTGGGATCTTCTGGAGGATAGCGGCTGGGAGGAAGGAGGAGACCTTAGTTTGGAAGAGCTTTGATTCTTACTCTAGATCACTGCTGGCAACGTGGAGTTGCAGTTGTAGAGCCCAGCTGTCCTGCCTCTGGCCTCGCTTTCCTCAGGACCAGCACCTTGCTTGTCCTTGGGGAACCACCCCTTCGTTGCTTCCCGTCCATGCTGTCTGGATGGTGATGACTACACTTCCAGCACAGCCACAGTACCCACCCTGGTTCAATTAGATGATGCAAAGCCCAGAAATGGAGAGAGGCAGACCCAGGAGGCCAGCTGTGCTCTAGGCACCTGGCCCTACCATTCTGAAGCCCTGGCCTTTTTGGTTACATGAGCCGAAAAATTCCCATTTTTTCCCTAAGCCTCTTCAAACCAGGTTTCAATCCACTGCTCCTAAAAGAATCCTGACTTATTCAAGTAATGACATTGTTTCCACTCATATTCTGTGGGCTTCATCTTGGTATGGATCTTTGTAGCCCACAGCCTAGGGCAGCCTGGATCAAGGAATAACCACACATGTGACCGGGGATAATGGTGTCCATATGTTCAGGTGGATGTGATGTGCCACGTTTGTTTCTCGTCTTTTGCCCTTAACTCTGCTTACAGAGCAATTGTCCCTAAAGCCTTAATTTCATTCCTTTTGTTCTCAACCAAAGAAAGGAGCTCTTGGATCTTTTAAATGTATTTTGCAGAGATTTAAGAAGTTGGAAAAAGATCAAGAATAGTGGAGAGCAAGGAAACATCCTATATTCCTTTTTTGTGTTTTCCTTTTTGCCCAAGAGTAAAAAATCAGCTGTCGCCCTTTTATTTATTTCCCATCTCATGCAGGGCTTTTTAAGGCCAAGCATTAACTCTACTGTAATGGGATTTGCCTGATGATTTCCTGGGAATCTTCCTCTTAGATCTTAGCAAAGATAATTCACTTGGTAGGAATCACTTCCTGTATCAAGTCTTGCTAAAAACCAGCTCTTTCTGGTTGCAAATTGATTTCTGAATGAATAAAGGGAGTATAGGAATATTTCCTCTTGCATCTATCCCAGAGACTCAAGCCTGCCACCAACTAGATCAGGAGGAGAAAAGGAGGAAGGAGGAGGAGGGGAGAGCTTTCATGCTGAGCATAAGTAAGAAGCCAAGCAGAAAATCTGTAGCCATCTGAGCTCCTTGCAGAGACAGATGCACTTACCGCTTTGCTTTGGCCCTGGGGTGCTTTCTGCCTGGGAGGACAGTCACTGCAGCAGTGTCCACTCCTTCCTACAAGGACCGTGGTAGGCAGGCCGGTGGAGGAAGAAGGGAGTTCCCACTTAACATCGGAAGGGAGTTTCCTTAAAGAAAAGGAGGCGATGCCCGTATCCCCCTGGAGCAGAGGCTGTTGGATCCACTTGTCCTCTCTCTCCCACTCCCTCTCTGGTGTGAGTGGAGCTCTGAGGAGCCCCAAGAGGAGGGCTGAATGCAGAACTCACACCCACCCACCCTCTTCCAGGGTGGCCTCGGGGCCTCCGGGGGGGCCTCGGGAGGGAGCTGGTCCAGGCCACCCTCCGGACTCCACCGTGCAGCTAACACTGGTGCCCACGGAAAGCCCAAGGTCACGCACTTGCGTAGTTATTTCTCCCCATCTCATGTGATCTTATTTTTGGATTGGACACAAAAGCTATTTGGGGGCTGGATGGCTGCCAGGTGAAAGGACAGCTATCCCATCCAAGCTGTCTGACTCCTCCGCGTTACCTTTCCCAGTGTGAGGCACAGCCTGAGGGTTTTGCTCCAAGCTTTAGTACATCGAAATCATCTTCCCCAGTCTATCGATTATTTTTTCATACAGTTCATTCCTACCCTTTGAGGTTTCACATACAGTAAATGTGATTAAAAAAAAAAGCCATCACGCTGTGCATGCAGGCAGGTGACAGGTTCTGGGGCTGCTGGTCACGCCATTGCATGCACACCCGAGTGGGCTTCGTGAGTGGAAGCGGTGCCCACAGCGCCGGGCTGGACCATTGTATCAGGCTACTCTCCTTCCCCCCCCAGGGTGCTTTCTTTTTTGAACTCCTGGGCTTGTAAAACATTTAAATAGCTTGATTTTCCACCCTCCCCACCCCCCCCATTCTTTCTCTGCAGCCATGAGTGGAAAGTTTGAACAGTCAAGCTTGACCAGGTGCCAGTTTAATATCATCTCCACCATCATCATGATGATTTTTTGAGCTCTTGCTAAATGCCATTCCTACGCAGAGCACTTTCCCTGCATTGTCTATTCAATCCTCGTAGCAGCCCTGTGAGGCTGTTCCTCTTTACAGCCAGGGAAGCTGAGCAGGAGAAAGGGTAACTGCCTAGTACAGTGGGGTCTGAGCCCCACCTGTCAGACTCCAGAGGTTCAGCTCTGAGCCGCTTTGCCCCCGAAGCAATACATTGTTGAGATTTCACCTTTATTTTCATTTCATGTGGGAAAAAACAAAAGCCTCATGGTTGATTAAGATGCATGACATCACTCCCTGGTGGCTTACCTAAATTCAGTTCTTGAAGGAGCAAGAGAATGAGGTTTTCCTCTGTTTACAGTCCCAGGCCCTGATTTTAGATATAGGATGGAAAGTGTTTCTGGACTCCATTTTTCCTTAGAGCCAGTTTTCTATGAATGATTCCCAGTGCAAACACACACATGCCGGAGAGGACTGTGCTGGGTGGCCCAGGCTGGGTTCCCATTGTGTCTGAGCTGAAATGTCCTTTCTCTCTCCTACCCAGAGGAAGTCAGAGAGGTTGAGTCCCAAAGCTTGTCCAACACTGTCCTCTTCAGGCTACGAGGCTGCATTACCCCAGGGTGGTGGTCTTGAGATTTTCCGAGGGCCATAGTAAAGATGATTTTTAGAGAATCAATCTCCAATTTCTCACTTTCTATAGGTACTCTTTCCTAAAACTGATTTTGCCTTAGAATGTGTCTGTATTCATAATGAGCCTTCCCTTACTGTATAAAAGGAAAGTATATCCATCACCCTTCCCAAATTTTACTAAGGTATGTTGCCTTAAGTGTAAAATTCTCCAGGTCCCCAATCTTAGAAGCCTCTTACTTTAATGATTAATTCAACTTCCTTTAATAATTAATTAAGGCATTTTTTCATTTAACAACTTTGTTTCTTCCATCCTTAAATTTTGAGGGAGAGTAATACGAATCAAAGCAAAGAGAATATTGAAAATAATAATAATAATAGATTAATAGGTACATTTAAAGAATGATGTTACTGTTTACTTTTTAAATTCCAATATTTACAATATGCTAGAAGCTATCATCTTAAAATTATCTGAACTTAGTGATGAAAATTTAACATCAATTTTAAAATGTATAAGGGATGATGTCATTTTTCAATATTGTTTTAGAAGGTACAGGAGCAAAAATGTTGTGAAGACTGTTGCACCCAAGGGCTATTATAAGTTGTCATCATCATCCATCTATCATCCATCCATCCATCTATCATCCATCCATCTATCATCCATCCATCCATCCATCCATCATCCACCCATCCATCCATCTATCATCCATCCATCCATCATCCATCCATCCATCCATCCATCATCCACCCATCCATCCATCCATCCATCCATCCATCTATCATCCATCCATCCATCCATCCATCCATCCATCATCCACCCATCCATCCATCCATCCATCCATCATCCATCCATCCATCATCCATCCATCCATCCATCCATCCATCCATCCATCCATCCATCATCCACCCATCCATCCATCCATCCATCCATCTATCATTCATCCATCCATCCTTCATCCATCCATCCATCTATCCATCCATCATCCATCTATCATCCATCCATCCATCCATCTCTTTATCCAAAATCCATCCAGCCAGCCATCCAGCCATCTGTCCATTCATGATGCATTGTTTTGAGCCCTAGATATAGAAATGGTGAGCAAAAACTGACATGTTACCTGACAAATTCTTGGCAATGGTTACCTTTAGGGAGTTGAGTGAGAGAGACAGATTAATTTAATAGTTACTCAAATAAATGTAAACATTCAACCTTGATAAACTCTACCAAGGAGGAGTAATTTGGTGATTAGTGAATGTATCGGAAGGATTCACTAATTCATGGGGGAGATGTCAGAGAAAGCAGTTCTGGAGAAGAGAAATCTGAACCAAAACTAACATATCCAGAAATCTCTATGACAGCACTGTGAAAATTTAGGAAGAGAGGTCATTTCAACATGAGAGGATTGGGGAGAAGGAAGGTGAACATTTTCAGAGGCAGTTATTTTTATTTAAAAAAATTGTGCAATATAATGTATATATATATATATATATATATATAAGTGAAGAAAGAAAAAAGCAATAGTTTTCAAAGCACTCTTCAACAAGTAGTTATAGGACAGATCCCAGAGTTTGTCATGGGCTACCATATCATCATCTCAGATTTTTCCTTCTATCTGCTCCAGAATATTGGAGGCAAGAAGGAATAAATATTTTGTTATCATCACAATCAACTTTTTTTTGTGAAAAATAACAAATATACAAAAAAGCAATAAATTTCAAAGCACAGCACAACAATTAGTTGTAGAACAGATTTCAGAGTTTGGCATGGGTTACAATTCCACAATTTTAGGTTTTTATTTCTAGCTGCTCTAAGATACTAGAGACTAAAAGAAATATCAACTTAATGATTCAGCAATCATATTCATTTGTTAATATCCCTTCTCTGTATAACTCCACCATCATCTCTGATCTTTCTATCCCACTCTTTAGGGGTATTTTGGCTATGGCCATTCTAAATTTTTCATGTTGGAAAGGGCTATCAGTAATATGGGGCAGGGAGATGGAACTGGCTGATGTTCTGCCGAGGCTGGGCCCTCTAAGTTTCAGCACTTATCTGGTCCAGGGACCTATCTAGAGGTTGTAGGTTTCTGGAAAGTTACCCTAGTGCATGGAACCTTTGTAGAATCTTATATATTGCCCAAGGTATTCTTTAGGATTGGCTAGAATAGTTTTGGTTGGAGTTTGGCAAGTTGAGATAGTTAGCAATGTCTAACGGAAACTTGCATAAGAGTAACCTCCAGAGTAGTCTCTTGACTCTATTTGAACTCTCAGCCACTGATACTTTATTAGCTTCACTTTTGTTTCCCCTTTTGTTCAGGATGGAATTGTTGATTCCACATTGCCAGGGCAGGACTCATCCCTGGGAGTCATCTCCCAGGCAGCCAGGGAGACTTGGATGTCATGTCCCAAGTAGAGGGGAAGGCAATGATTTCACTTGCAGAGTTGGGCTTAGAGAGAGAGAGACCACATCTGATCAACAAATGAGGTCCTACAGAAGTAACTCTTAGGCATGCCTATAGGTAAGTTAAGCTTCTCTATTACCTACATAAGCTTCACAAGAGTGAGCCAGTGGCAGTTGTTTTTAGAATGGGCCTGTGCCCTTATGTAAATACAAATTATATTATAAATCACTGGTTCTCAACTCAAGGTGCTTTTGTCCCAGGGGAATTTGGCAATGTGGGGAGACATTTTTGATTGTTGCAACTGGAGTTATCTTATTGGCATCTAGTGGGTGGAGCCCAGAGATGCTGTTAACCAGTCTACAATGCACAAGTCAGCCCCCACAACAAAGAATTATCCAGTCCTGAATGTCAGTAGTGCCAAGTTCAAGAAACCCTATTATAGATGGAAGCAGGGCAGACCGAATAAGTGGCTATAGTAGATGTGCAGTTAATTAATTAATTCATTCATTCATCCATTCATTCATTTGCCAAATACTTATTGAGTGTCCACTATGTTCCAGGCACTGTTCTGGGCATAACTGAGGCATACCAGGCATCCCCTAACCAAAAATCTCACCTTAAATGGCCCACTGTGCTGTGTTCCTCTTTTACCAGCCTAAAATTTCCACCATTAAAGTGATGGCAAAACTGACCTGAAAGTAAGGAAGATATTAAAATGTATGGATATTATGCACAAGGATGGTCACTGAAGTAGAGTTTACAGTAGTGGAATCAACCTAAATGTATGCAAACAGGGGGAAAGTGACAGAATTATGGCATCCCCATATAACGGAGTACTTGAGAAGCCTATAAAAAAAAAGAGGCAAATCTACTTGAGGTGACACTGAAAGATAACAATGAAATATTATTAACTGGAAAACGTTTTTCAAAACAACTAGTAGAATATGATCCTATTTGTGTTTTAAAAATTGGTCTGTGCATCTGTTTGTGTACATACACTAGAGAAATTCTCACCAAATTCTTAATCATAGCTACTGTAGGGAGTGAAAAAACAACTATAAAATAAATATTCATTGGAATAGCTCCCAAACTAATTATGTTATTTTCACGCTTATTAGTTTCCTCCCAATTCATCACTATCACCACCTGTATTCAACCAGTCACTACTTCTAGAGATATTTCAACTTTCGAAACAAATCCATTCCTTATTGTTAAGTGCAAGTCCCTTTCAAACTTGCCTCAAGTCCATCTTCCTGGGCTCTTAGGAGCTGCTCCCTGCCCCAGCCCCCACTTCCCTCCTGGAGCTTAAGCCCACACCAAATTCCCCAGGCCTTCAGCACACCACACTTTTCCAAGACAAGCTGGCCTCTCTGCCTGGAGACCAGCCTTCTCTTTTTCTCCCCATGTCAGTCAGACAGACGAGGTTGTACTGTGGTTATAAATAAGCCCCAAATCTCAGTGACTTAAAATCACAGAGGTTTATTCCTCACTCACCAACATCAATACATCCATTTGCAGTTGCCTCCTTGTCATTCTCCCTCAGGGACCCTGACTTAGGAATGCTCCAGCTCTGTGCTTTCAGGGAAGGAAAAGGAGGCATGTTTAATGCTCTGACACCTGGAAGTTCCTTCTGTCATATTTCATTGGCCAAGCAAGTCACACGCCACATCTGACATAAAATGAGACAGACAATTTCAATCATATGATTTGCTTGGAAGGTGGGGAGTTATAAATATTCGGGGAACATGTGTTCTATAATTACGGGTGCAATATTCTATATATGTCCACTAAGCTGAGTTTGTTAGTCATGTTCAATATTCTGTATCCTTACTGATTGGTCTGTTTGCTTCTTCTTGTGGTTTTGTCCATTTTAGTTTTATGTTTTTGAAGCTACATCACAAGGTGTGTGCAAGTTTTATAATCATTGTATCTCCTTTGTGAATGGAACTTTCTCTCATTGTGATAGATCCCTCTTTTAACTGTAGTAATGCTTTTTGCCTTAAAGCCTACTTTTTCCGATATTAATATAGATAATATTAATATAATTTTTGCTCATATTTGTATTTTTCCTTCCTTTTCTCCTCCTTTACTTTCAACATTTTAATATGAATGGTTTAGATTTATATCTTATAAACAGTATAGAGATTTTTTTAACCCAGTCCAGTAATCTTTGACTTTTAAATAAAGTATTTAATCCATTTACATTTATGTATTTGCTGCTATATTTGGATTTAAGGCTACCATTTTATTAAGTGCTTTCATATGTCTCCTGTTTTCTGTGTCCTTTTTATCTTTCTTTCTTTCTTGCTCTTGAAGTGGTTGGATAATCTGTTTTTCCCTCTCACACCTGGGAAGTCCTATATATATATATATTGCTGTTCTTTTAGGAAAGTTATTTGAGAAATCACAGGGTTTGTCTTTGATATATCAAAGACTAATGTTAATTGGTACTTTTAACTTCTTCCATGATAATACAAGAGCCTTAGAACATTTTAACCCCATTTACTACCACCCCAACTTACTTGTACTTTTTATATATTTTAATTTTGTATTTATTTTAAACCACAGTGAAAATTGTTGGTTTTTACAGCCTGGTTCATTTGGATTTTCTCAGATTAACCTTTACATTGATTTTCATTTCTTCCTATATCTGTAACCTACTGTCTCAAATCCTTTTCTTTCAGCTTGAAGAACACCATTTAGTATTTCTTGCTGGTAAAGAATTCTGAAGATGTCTTAATTTTACCTTTGTTACAGAAGGCTATTTTCACTGGGCATGGAATTCTAGGTTGACAGTTATTTTCTTTCAGCATTTTAAAGATATTTAAATTCCAGTATATTCTGTCTTTCATCGTTTCTGAAAAGAAATAAGATTGGTCTATTATTTTTTTAATGTATTACTTTTTTACATTAATAGTGGATACTTTTAATATTTTTTTCCTCTTTGTATTTGATTTTCATCTATTTTACTATGATGTACCTAGATGTGGCTTTGTTTTTATTTATCCTACTTGGGATCTTAGGGTTTCTTGACTCTGTGGCTTAACATCTTTAATCAACTTTGGCAATTTCTCCACTATTTTATCAAACTATTTGTTTTTCCTATTCTCCTTCTCATTCTAGAACTTCAATTTTCCCTTTATCTTCCATGTCTTTTATTTTCTTTACTTTATTTTCTACCCGCTTGTCTCTCCATCTTTCATACTGTATGTTTTCTTCTAGTCTAGTTCCCATTTCACCAATTCTCTCCTTAATTGTATCTAATCTGCTGTAAAACCTATCCATTGAACTCTTTACTTCTGTTATTTGATTTTTCAGCTCTGAATTCCTGTTTGGTTCTTTTTTCAAATCTTCATTATCCCTTTTTTTAGCTCCTAGTTTTCTGCTAAAATTTTCAAACATTTTTTAATCTCCTTATTCAGAGTAACATAGTTATTTCAAGTCTGGAGACCTCCGATAGCTGATTTTCAGCTGGCTCTCATTCATATTGTCTTATTTTCTTGTACCCTGGATATTTTCATTTTTGTCTTGCAATTGTATGTGAAAAGTTGTTGGTAGAAAAAATTTAAGGCTTATGATGGTGTTATATTCTTCCAGAAAACATTTATTAGCTCTGAGATTGCTAGGGGTACTAGTAATCTGGGATCACCTTAATCTAACTTTATGAATTAAGCTCATTGGAAGATGGGCTGTGGCCCTGAAATATCTGGTCTACTTCTGCTTCATCCAGTCTTAAGGAACAGTCCTTCAGTGTTCTAAGCTAAAAGGGGGAGGGGACATATGTCCCCCTCTTCTTTGGTGGGCACTGGATTCCAACTTTTGTCTTCCTAGGATGCAAAGCTTCCTACATGCAACTGAGCCTCTGAGCTTCTTGGTTGTCTCCTCCATAACTGGCAAATGTCCCAAGAGAAAAAGAAGTCCCAGTTGTTAGGCTCGCTATCTTTTCCCAGATGTCGATTTGCTGCTTCTTCATCACCTTGTTGGCTTTCTGATCATTTCAAACAGATTTATTTTTTGTCCAGCTTTTCTAGTTGTCCTCAGCAGGAAAATAGGCCTAAATTATCTAGTCCGCCATTAGCACATGGACAGGATATAAGTGCAGGACGGGGCCGGGTATGTGTATGTGCCCACCTTATGTGGCCCTGGAATGGGAATGGTGGGATTGAGGTTAGCTGGAGAGATTGAGCCTAATTTCATTTTGTAGGGATGAGAGCCTTATGCTGCCAGATTATCCATTTTTTTCAAGTAGGAAATGCAGGCTTTTTAACTGTGAAATGCTGATTTTTAAATGTTAAATGTTAGCTAAAAAAAAAAACAGCAATGTTCAACAAGCCAAACTAAACATGCCTGGGTTCCATGTCCAGCCCATTGGACACCGGTTTGAAGCATGTGTTGGTAGAAGAAGTGGATGCAGTGGGTACGCCCCTACCATTACACACTGGTCCCCAGGTGGTAGAGCCTGCTTTGAATAAATACCAATCCCACATATAAAAAACCATTAGTAAGCCCATTTATGTTTTTACTGTAATCTCTTTAAAAAGTCAAAGTGTGTGTGTGTGGGGGGGGTTACAGTCATAACACCAACATCATCTCTGAAAAAATCCTCTTCTCCCCTCTCTCTCCCAAATCCACCTCAGGAGAGCCCAGCTGTTACTCCAGTCCCCCTTAATTCATCTCTTGAATTCCTCCAAACTTAGTGCATCCCTGGCTCTTTTATCCCCCCCCCCAACTTCTGATATATCTGCTTTTTCTTAGATGGACCCATCAAATCATCAAACCACAGCACCACAAAATTCAGAGTTCCTTCTCACCTTTTCCCATGTTCTGCATAAGAAAAGCTCCAGAATTTAGCTGGTCAAGACTACCTCCTCCCTCCCAGGATGTGGGGGTAGGGGACAGAGATGCTGTAAATATTCCAAAATATGTATTTTTTTTCCTGGTGTGTTTTTACCTGCCATCTGGACTGGGGCGAGGCCAGGACTAGATGCCATTTACAAGCAGGCAGATCCCATTTCCGAGGAGCTTTGATACCAAGATGAGCTCTCAGAGGCTTCCATTCCTGGCCGCATCTTCTACTGAAAGGACAGGGACCAAACACCACCCTCCCATGATATGGGGAAGGAGAAGCCAGAAGGGAGAGAAATCAAATGCGGACCTTTCCTAACATGCCTAATAATAGAAAGTTGCTAAAGCATGCCGCAGAATAGAAAGTATTTGATAAAAATAGCATGTAGTTAAGCTTCAGACTCAAGCTGGAGATGCATGGAAAGTAAATTTATTCCTTCCTTGTGTATTCCCATGATAGTTTAGCAATTTGTCTCTCTCATTAATGAGAGAAGTTTAAAATGCTGCTCTATGTGACCAAAATTACTTTTCTCCCCAAGGCGTGATGGAGGAGGTGCAGCGGAATTAAGGAAAGCCCAAGCTGAAAGTCCCCTGGACTAGTCACAGGGTGCACTCATCCTCACACTCACCCTTGACATTGAGACAGTGTCCGGGACCTGCCTTATACCAGCTTGTGAGAGGGAAGATCTGGGAGAAGGTTTTCAAAATAAGACAGTGTCACTGACTGACAGGGGCCTAATAATAACTGCTCTGTAGTACGATTACACCCCCTGTGGAGGCCTCTGGCCAGTGACCCTCAGTTAAAGGCCAAGAGGACAGAGGCTGGTGACTCCACTCTTCCCTAAAGCAGCTCCTAGCAGCTCCTAGAGGTGTCCAGGGCTTTTACATCCTCCTTCCACTAGTGGGCAACTCATGGTGCCTTTGGTCAGAATGGGAACTCAAGATCTTCTCAAAGCACCTGTTAGAGGTGAGTGAATAACTATCCCCATAATTATCATCTTTCCATCTCCAGCATTAAAACTCATCTTTTCTGAATCCTGGCTTTTTAAGTCCTCCTCTTGTCTGAGCTTCCTCCCCTGACGTGAAAAGCAAAGCTGGACTGAACTAATCATAGGTGAGAATGAATGCTAAAGTGGCCCCCTTTCAATGACATGTATGTTCTTTTCTAATGGGACTCTTTAGGAACATAATCCAAATGGTGGCACATTTCAAGGACCCAAGGGAGGCTGGTGAGAGGTAGTTTGGGTGCAGGCAGACTTAGTGTCCCTTGTATCAAACTTTGCCACCCATACTTGGGGCTGTCCTCATTATATGTGTTCCGATATCATGGATTTCCTCACTAAAAGTAGGATAACAAGTTGTACCCAGTAAAGGGAAAATGTTTCTCACTGGAAACAGCTTCCTGAGCTGATGGGCAATAAGGATCTTTGACAGTGGTTGATTATCAGGCAATGACAGTAGGAAATGATAGAGGTAAAAACAAGCAGGCTTTGGAGAAAGACCTGGCAAATGTGTTCCCTCCAGGTGGGCTTCAGGTAACTTCCCATCCTGGCTTTTTGGGTCCTTGATGATTTAGCTCATGCTCTTTTGTATCTTTAACTCTCTAAAACATTTCTCTCATCAGCACTGTGGCATGTTCAAGTCTTCCAGAAAACAAGACCAAGACTCAAAATAAAAACCTTCCGTGCCCCAGTCTCCCTTTGGCTGCCACCCTCTCTCTGCTCCCTTTCAAAGTTTGCCTTCACTGGTTTCCACAGCGCCACCCCCACTCACTCCTAACCCCATTGCATTCTGACCTCTGCCCCTACCTGCTTCACCCCACTTCTCATGTGACCTGACTGGACCTCCTGATTCAAGCTCCTGACAGGCAAGAGCTGGACCCTGAGACATTCTGGCACCTTGTTTCAGAGGCAGTCCCTCTGAGATAAAAATACATTTATTTCTATCCCATCAAGCAAAAGCCTGTGGTAACCTTGAAATGGGGTATCATCTATGAATCTACATCTTTATAAACTCAGAAATGAGGACATTTGTGGATCATATTCCTGACAATGGAGTTTCATGAGTTCCAGCTCTGCTGGTTGCTAGTTGGGCAATTGTTTTCGTTTCCCAGCTGCTAAAACAAATACCACTCAATGGATTGTTTAAGAACAAGACTTGACTGGCTTGCGCTCTTAGAGGCCAGAAGGCTGGCTGTCTTCGCCTTTCCATCACATGGCAGTGCACATGACAGAGTCTTCTTTCTCGTCTGGGTTCCGTTGACTACCAGCTTCTCTCTTCTCTCGTGGGTTCTCTCTGTGGCCTTCTCTATAAGGCCTCCAGTAACAGGGTTAACACAATCTTACTTCAGTTTGACTATCCCTTACCTGAAGTAACCTCATCAAAAGATCTTATTCAGAATGGGTTCACATCCACAGGAGTATAGCAAGATTAAGAACATATTTTTCTGGGTACAAAACTCCAAGCCACCACAGTGACCTTGGGCAAGTTTCTTAACCTCTCTGAGCCCTCTTCCCTCACCTCTAAAATGGCATTCATAATAGCACCTACCTCCTGGGCCACCAGGGAAATCAATAACATAACACATGGTAAATGCTGAACATAGCACGTGGCTCAGAGGAAGTAAGCATTTCATAAGCGTTCACTCTCATTACCACTTTTTTTGGTATAAACAGATCTCAACATTTCAGTCTACTTTGATTTTCATACCTGTGACATTGGAATGAACAAACGTGGTGACACTGAAGGATTTATTGCAAGTTTCTCTCAAGAAAATTGATTACTCAAGTGTTTGGGGTTGAATCCTGTACCCCCAAAGCTACGTGTTCAGACTTTGACCCCTGGTCCTGTGGGGTCCTATTTGTAAATAGGAACTTGCAGATGTTATGAGTTAAGGGGGGTCCAAACTGATGAGGGCAGGCCTAATCCAGTATAAGAAAAGGAAGCTTGAGATGGAAAGAGGAAGAAGCCGTGGATATCAGTACACCTGGAAGAGAAAGGAGAAGATGCCACCATGAGCACTGCCATGTGATGAAAAGCCATGTATCAAGGGTCCCAGGGAGCCAGCCCCCAGATTGCCGCAGTCTTTGGGGAGAAAGTGCACTTTGCTGACACCTTGATTTTGAACTTCAATAAATTCTATTATTTAAGCCAACTTATTGAATGGTATTTGTTTTAGCAGCCAGGAAATGAAAACTTTTTTTTTGTACCAGAAAGTGAGTATAAGTCCAGAAAGCTGCTATGATAAATACCTAAAAATGTGAAAATGTCTTTGGAATTGGGTAATGAATAGAGGCTGGAAGAATTGTGAAGCACTTTGACGTAAAAAGCCTAGATTGCTCTGAGGAAATTTTTGGCAAAAATATAGACCTTAGAGTTACTTTTGATGAGGATTTAGAAGGAAATGATGAATGTGGTATTGAAAATTGGAAAGAAGGCAATCCTTGTTATAAAGTGGCGGAGAACTTGGAAAAAAATGTGTTCTGATGTCAGATTGAAAGTGGTACTTGTAAGCAATGAACTTGGATATTTAACTGAGGAGATTTCCGAGCTAAGAGTGGAAGATGCAGCCTAGTTTCTCCTTGCAGCTTATAGTAGAACATGAGAGGAAGGGGAGGAGCTGAGAACGGAATTCTTAAGCACAAAGAAACCAGAAATTTCTAGTGTGCTCTGAGTCTAGGGCCAGGAGTGGCTTTATCAGGGACGTCCCTAAGCGTTCAGGAAGCGGCTCATCAGAGGACAGGGCCCTGTGTGACAGTTTGACTAAACAGCCCTTTGCTAAATAGGGTGAAGATCAGTCACCCATTGCAGTGGAAGTCAGGACTGGAAATGCAGTCATCAAGAAGGTACTTCGAAATGTGGTCTGATGGTTTGGAGCCCCCTAGCACTGCATACAAAGCCAACAAGTGTTTTATGAAATTTGTGTGAACAGAGGTAATGCCTGAAGGGGACAGAGAAAAGATGAAGGAAGAATGACTTCAAGTGCAGAACCATGGGAGCTGAGGTTTGGACTGAAGAATTACAGGGCCAGTAGGTGTGGAGAGGGTAGGTCCACTCCTGCACTTGCAGGGGACAGGTCATCTGTCTTGGCACTTAGGAGGGCGGGCCTTGTGCCCCATTATTCAGTGACAGTGCCACCACACCAATGCTCAGAGACGGTGGGGCCTGTGCTCCAGTGATCAGGGACAGCATGGCCACTGAGCTCACTTGGAAGGCACAGGGCTGCTGCTCCATCAGACCTGGAGGACAGAAGATCAAGCCACAGATGGTTCTCAGATCTTGAGATCTAACTGAGTTTGCCCTCCTGGGTTTTGTACTTGTTTGGGACCTGAGACCCCATTTTCCTTCCAATTTTTGCTTCTGGAATGAAAATGTTTATTCTGTGGCTCTTTCTCCATTGCAACAGATTGGAAACAGATAACTTGTTTTCTAGGTTTCACAGGTCCATCAGTCAGGAATTTTGCCCTCGGGCAGACTACATCCATAAATTACTTTGATGAGACTTTGTACTTAGAGTTGTTCTAAAAATAGCTTAAGGCTTTTGGCATGTTGTGATGGGAGAATGTATTTTGCATATGGGAAGAACATGTCTTTTGGAGGTCCAGAAAGAAGAGAGGGGACAAGATACCACTATGTGCACTGTCATGTGATGGAAAGGCCAAGAAATCCTAAAAATTGGTGGCCAGTCAGAAGATACAGACCTGGGGAGAAAGCAAGCCTTCTAGCCTCTGAAACCATGAGCCAACAAATTCCTGTTATAAAGCCAACCCCTTGTGTGTTGTTTGTTTTAGCAACCAAGAAACTAAAGCACCACGTGATCAGAAACATTTCATAAAGACAGTGTGAGGGGGGACATGGTGTGGGGGCTAATGAGCAAGCAGGATCTTCACATGGAGGATGCACACTCCTAGATATGTGCATCTTTTGCACCTCTTGTGTAGGTGCAAGGAGAGCAAAAGTATGATTAGATGTGTACCTCAATGATTAGCCATGGAATAAGGTGAATGGTCTCTGTGCAACTACAGACACAGGAAAAACACTGCAAGTCAAATAGGATCATTGTCAACACAGTGTGGCCACCAGATGAGGTCATCTGCTGACAATTTTATAAAACTCTAGACCCCGTTTGAAAATAAGTTGAAATATTCCAAGAACAGATTGTTGGGTGCATACGTAGGCATGTGAGTCTAATAAAATAGTTGAAATAGAAATGGAAGGACAACACACTCTTAAACAATGAGTGGTCAAGGAAGAAATTGCAAGAGAAATTAGTAAATATCTCGAGGCGAATGAAAATGAAAACACAACATATCAAAACCTATGGGATGCAGCAAAGGCAGTGCTAAGAGGGAAATTTATTGCCATAAATGCCTATATCAGAAAAGAAGAAAAGGCAAAAATTCAGGAATTAACTGTCCACTCGGAAGAACTGGAGAAAGAACAGCAAACTAACCCCAAAGCAAGCAGAAGGAAAGAAATAACAAAGATTAGAGCAGAAATAAATGAAATTGAAAACATGAAAACAATAGAGAAAATCAATAAGACCAGAAGTTGGTTCTATGAGAAAATCAATAAGATTGATGGGCCCTTAGCAAGATTGACAAAAAGAAGAAGAGAGAGGATGCAAATAAATAAGATCAGAAATGGAAGAGGAGACATAACCACTGACCTCACAGAAATAAAGGAGGTAATAACAGGATACTATGAACAACTTTACGCTAGTAAATACAAGAATCTAGATGAAATGGACGGGTTCCTGGAAAGACATGAACAACCAACTTTGACTCAAGAAGAAATAGATGACCTCAACAAACCAATCACAAGTAAAGAAATTGAATCAGTCATTCAAAAGCTTCCTAAAAAGAAAAGTCCAGGACCAGACAGCTTCACATGTGAATTCTACCAAACATTCCAGAAAGAATTAGTACCAACTCTCCTCAAACTCTTCAAAAAAATTGAAGTGGAGGGAAGGCTACCTAATTCATTCTATGAAGCCAACATCACCCTCATACCAAAACCAGGCAAAGATATTACAAAAAAGGAAAACTACAGACCAATCTCTCTAATGAATATAGATGCAAAAATCCTCAACAAAATTCTAGCAAATCGAATCCAACAACACATTAAAAGAATTATACATCATGACCAAGTAGGATTCATCCCAGGTATGCAAGGATGGTTCAACATAAGAAAATCAATTAATGCAATACACCATATCAGCAAATCAAAGCAGAAAAATCACATGATCATCTCAATTGATGCAGAGAAGGCATTTGACAAGATTCAACATCCTTTCCTGTTGAAAACACTTCAAAAGATAGGAATACAAGGGAACTTCCTTAAAATGATAGAGGGAATATATGAAAAACCCACGGCTAATATCATCCTCAATGGGGAAGAATTGAAAACTTTCCCCCTAAGATCAGGAACAAGACAAGGATGTCCATTATCACCACTATTATTCAACATCGTATTGGAGGTTCTAGCCAGAGCAATTAGACAAGAAAAAGAAATACAAGGCATCAAAATTGGAAAGGAAGAAGTAAAACCATCACTGTTTGCAGACGATATGATATTATACGTCGAAAACCCAGAAAAATCCACAACAAAACTACTAGAGCTAATAAATGAGTACAGCAAAGTAGCAGGTTACAAGATCAACATTCAAAAATCTGTAGCATTTCTATACACTAGTAATGAACAAGCTGAGGGGGAAATCAAGAAACGAATCCCATTTACAATTGCAACTAAAAGAATAAAATACCTAGGAATAAATTTAACTAAAGAGACAAAAAACCTATACAAAGAAAACTACAAAAAACTGTTAAAAGAAATCACAGAGGACCTAAATAGATGGAAGGGCATACCGTGTTCATGGATTGGAAGACTAAATATAGTTAAGATGTCAATCCTATCTAAATTGATTTACAGATTCAATGCAATACCAATCAAAATCCCAACAACTTATTTTTCAGAAATAGAAAAACCAATAAGCAAATTTATCTGGAAGGGCAGGGTGCCCCGAATTGCTAAAAGTATCTTGAGGAAAAAAAATGAAGCTGGAGGTCTTGCACTGCCGGACTTTAAGGCATATTATGAAGCCACAGTGGTCAAAACAGCATGGTATTGGCATAAAGATAGATATATCGACCAATGGAATCGAATAGAGTGCTCAGATATAGACCCTCTCATCTATGGACATTTGATCTTTGATAAGGCAGTCAAGCCAACTCACCTGGGACAGAACAGTCTCTTCAATAAATGGTGCCTAGAGAACTGGATATCCATATGCAAAAGAATGAAAGAGGACCCGTATCTCACCCCCTATACAAAAGTTAACTCAAAATGGATCAAAGATCTAAACATTAGGTCTAAGACCATAAAACAGTTAGAGGAAAATGTAGGGAGATATCTTATGAAACTTACAATTGGAGGCGGTTTTATGGACCTTAAACCTAAAGCGAGAGCACTGAAGAAAGAAATAAATAAATGGGACCTCCTCAAAATTAAACACTTTTGTGCATCAAAGAACTTCATCAAGAAAGTAGAAAGACAGCCTACACAATGGGAGACAATATTTGGAAACAACATATCAGATAAAGGTCTAGTATCCAGAATTTATAGAGATTGTCCAACTCAATAACAAAAAGACAGCCAACCCAATTACAAAATGGGAAAAAGACTTGAACAGACACCTCTCAGAAGAGGAAATACAAATGGCCAAAAGGCACATGAAGAGATGCTCAATGTCCCTGGCCATTAGAGAAATGCAAATCAAAACCACAATGAGATATCATCTCACACCCACCAGAATGGCCATTATCAACAAAACAGAAAATAACAAGTGCTGGAGAGGATGCGGAGAAAGAGGCACACTTATCCACTGTTGGTGGGAATGTCAAACGGTGCAACCACTGTGGAAGGCAGTTTGGCGGTTCCTCAAAAAACTGAATATAGAATTGCCATATGACCCAGCAATACCATTGCTAGGTATCTACTCAAAGGACTTAAGGGCAAAAACTCAAACGGACATTTGCACACCAATGTTTATAGCAGCGTTATTTACAATTGCAAAGAGATGGAAACAGCCCAAATGCCCATCAACAGATGAGTGGCTAAACAAACTGTGGGATATACATACGTTGGAATATTATGCAGCTTTAAGACAGAATAAACTTATGAAGCATGTAATAACATGGATGGACCTAGAGAACATTATGCTGAGTGAGTCTAGACAAAAACTAAAGGACAAATACTGTATGGTCCCACTGATGTGAACCGACATTCGAGAATAAACTTGAAATATGTCATTGGTAACAGAGTCCAGCAGGAGTTAGAAACAGGGTAAGATAATGGGTAATTGGAGCTGAAGGGATACAGACTGTGCAACAGGACTAGATACAAAAACTCAAAAATGGACAGCACAATAATACCTAATTGTAAAGTAATCATGTTAAAACACTGAATGAAGCTGCATCTGAGCTACAGGTTTTTTTTTTGTTTGTCTGTTTGTTTGTTTGTTTGTGTCTTTTTTTTACTATTATTATTATTTTTATTTTTTTCTCTATATTAACATTCTATATCTTTTTCTGTTGTTTTGCTAGTTCTTTTCCTAAATCGATGCAAATGTACTAAGAAATGATGATCATGCATCTATGTGATGATGTTAAGAATTACTGATTACATATGTAGAATGGAATGATTTCTAAATGTTGTGTTAATTTCTTTTTTTTTCTTTAATTAATAAAAGAAAACAAAAGAAATGGAAGGACATTGAAGTTAAGTGAACACATATTGTTCCACACCAGATTTCAAAGACTACACAGAAAAAAAAATAGAATATATCAAAAATTTTTAAATGCTGATTATAAGTTGAAATGATTATGTTTTGGATATTGATATTGGGTTAAATAAAATATATTAAAATTCATGTCACCTGTTTTCTTTTTACTTTAACAGGCTTCTAGAGAATTGAAACTCGCATCCATGGCTCGCATGTGTGACTTGCTTTGTATTTCTAATGGACAGTGCTGGTCCGGACAGCCCCACACTGCCCTTGCCCCAGCCAGATCCAAGCCATCCTAACCGTGGGACCTTGGGCATGTCATTTTACACCACACTAAGCTTCAGTTTTCTCATCAGCGAAAGAGTGGTTGTGAGAATTAAAGGGGGTAATTAAAAAGCACTAGCAGAGTGACTTGTACATAGTAGGTACCTGTGCAGTTTGAAAGGATTATGTACCCTAGAAAAGCCGTGTTTTAATCCTGATCCATCTTATGGAAGCAGGCATTTCTTTTCCATCCCTATTCAGCACTGTAGTTTGGCACTTGATTAGATTATCTCCATGGAGATGAGGCACACCCAGTTGTGGGTATTAACCTTTGATTAGGTGGAGGTGTGACTCTACCCATTCCAGGTAGGGCTTGAGTAGTTTGCTGGAATCCTTTAAAAGAGGAAACATTTTTGGAGAGAGGGAGAGCCATGAGAACCACAAGAGCCCATGCAGTCAGAGACCTTTGGAGACAAGGAAGGAATGTGCCTCCAGGGAGGCTTCATGAAACAAGAAGCCTGGAGAGGAAGCTAGCAGGCGTTGCCATGTTCGCCATGTGCCTTTCCAGTTGAGAAAGAAACCGTGAACACCATTGGCCTTTCTGAGTGAAGGTAGTTGGACATTTTTATAGACACGCTTTAATTGGGACATTTTCACGGCCTAACTGTAAACTTGAAACATTCTGTTTCTGGTATATCGCATTCCGGCAGCTAACAAACTAGAACAGTACTCGATAAGTGTAAGCTATTAGTTCTGTTGTTAATGAAAACCAAAGGACTGAGAGTCTATTATATTCAGGATCATTAGGGAAGGCATTATTTGAGGATGCCTTCATGTTCTACCAAGTGGAAGAGGAAAACCTCCTTCTCACTTTTTAGATCAGTGATTTGCACCTGGGGGTCGAGTGTGCCTCCCAGGGACACCTGGACAAAAGGGAGGGGTGCTAGTGGCATCTCTCTGGTAGAAGCAAAGGATATTGCTACGTATCCCGCAATGCACAGGGCAGCCCCCCACAACAAAGAATTATCAGGACCAAAATGTCAATACTGCCAAAATTGAGAAAACCTGAATTAGGAGCCCTTGATTATTTGTAGACTTTGAACAATAATCAAATTGTAGAAATGTGTGGCACGAGGAGAACACCAAGTGCCTATCCAAAGTGGGGTCCCCAAGCTAGCAGCCTCCGCACCCCCTGGGAGGTTATTAGGAAAGCGAATTCTCAGCCTGCCCCAGCCCCAACAAATCAGGATCTCTGGGAGTGGAGCCCAGCTCCCTGTGGGGCCACAAGCCATCCAGGTGATCCTTACTCACACCCGGAAGCCTGAGAAGCGCTGTTCGCAGTGTTTCCTAGTTACAGACTCCTGCATGCCCCGGGCCGGCCTATTGGTGTCATCACGGCTGATATAAACGGAGGAGTTCCATGCCTGCACTAAATCAGCTGGTGACAGAGCTGGCCTCCAGAGTGTCTGTGCGCCAGGCCACAGTGAATTGTGCCAGGAAAGTTAGCAAAAACATAGTGTAAATTCATTCTTAAGGTCCCTTCTCAGTCACATAATGTTTGAAGGTGTCAAAAGAGACAACATCACCAACATAATCAATCCTGCAAGTTTACTGAAAGAGAAACTGCTCAAGCAGGGAGATCTCAAACCAGGGAAGGCAGAGTGAAAGTCTCAAAATGACAAGCAGCTTACAGCGGTTTATCAGGGCGAGTAGGGGATTTGTAAGTGGGGAGTTACAACGATTGGTTGACATCTACATAGGAGGGTCTTACAGATGTACGTTACCCATTTTTATAGGCTATCCCTATCAGACTGAGAACATCTTATTAAATGTTGCTCAAATTGCAGCTTATCAGGAATGCTCCACTTTTTGGTCTGTTTACATCCTTAGTCTTTTTTTTTTTTTTTGCTTCTAAAATATCCCTGCCAGAATTGGGAAAGGGGGGCACAATGCATGTGGCTGTTTTATTTTCTTTAGCAAACACCTTTGAAATTGCTCCTTAACTTACGTCACAGAGGTGTAACAGAAAAGTCACTGAGTAACTGATTTAAACTATTCTCCTAAAACACTTCTCACCCTATAAAATCCAGGCCATGCTGTTGGTCCATGAAAACAAATTCATTTCTGCTGTCCTCAAGCACCTTTGGGCCAAGCGTTCCTTGACCCTCCCATGCCTGAAAGGACCTTTGTTTCTGCCTGTCCGTATGGACCGCATGTGGTGCATGACAGATGTCTGAAGTTCCCTGGACCTTTTGTCAGGCAGACAAAATGATATTTGTACGGCAAACCTTAAAAAGGGGCAGGGCTTGTGATGAGAATTCACATACCATGTAAAAAGGGGGCAGAGTTCGTGCTTTACAGTTCAGGTAATTTTCTCTTTTAGCCACTAGGCGGCACCCTCCACCCAGCCATGGGGACTGTGAGCTCTATAAAGGTGCTGAAGGTTTTGGCCTGTAATGGGGGTCACAGGGGGTGGGGAGGTGGTGAAAGGATGGGGGTTGGGGCGGGGGTGCAGCGGTTACTTTTCTTTTGTAGAGGGACAAGCTAATGGGTGCACCGGCTAAGACCTCAGTCCTGGACTCCAGATTCGGTTCTCTCAAAATGGGTCTCTGGACCAGCAACAGCAGCAGCACCTGGGAAGTTGCAAGAAAGGCAAATTCTTAGCGCTGCTGCAGTCCTGCTCCATCAGAAGCTCTGGACGTGGGGGGGGGGGGGGGGCAGGCCTTCGGGTCTTCAACACCCACCCCCCACCACCACCGCAAATGCACACACACCACCACCATCCAGTGACTCCGCTGGTCACCCAAGCTTGAGAACCTCTGTTTTCTGGCCCAGAGCACCCTCTGATTATCCTCCTGGAACGCCAAGCCCGGCTGGTGTCTGATTTCTTCACACTTCTGCCTGGAGTTGAAACCTAAGAGCCCACATGCATTCCTGAGGGCCAGCATCTTCTTCCGGTCACTTCCCTGAGGACACCTGAGGACACTGAGGTCAGTCATTCCACATGAACCTGGGCAGCCCCTGCCCAGCACTGGACTTGGGGCTCTGCTCTCAGGGATAGGTAGGAGCTCAGAGGAAGGGCTCAGCCCTCCCTGACTGCCCAGTCTCCTGTAGAGGGCCTGGACTGCCACGAGAGACAACGACCACGGGGAGACTGGGTGGTATCGTTCTGACCACGCGTGTGAGCAGAGCGGAAGCTGTAAGACTCCCGCGGGCTCCTGCTGGCCCCCTCCTCCCTTTCTCCTTCACTGGCAACTGCCCACCTCGGTTTGCCCTACTTTTCTCTTCCTTTTTCCCATTCCCTCCCACATCTCCTGTCCGGGAATCGGTCCAGTAGAGACAGGGGAGCCAGAGGGTAGGGGCTAAAGAGAGAAGCCAAGTGGATAAGGACAGATTTCCTTTCCAGGTAAAGACTGGGTCTGCCCAGCCCTGCGGTGCAGTGCATGCCCTGGGGTGGGAGATGCTCAGGACGGTGAGTGGATGCGGCAAGGCCTCAGCAGTGAGGGTCTTTGAAGAGAGCAGAAGGGGGTGAGAGACCACCCCTGCCTGTTGGGGATGGATGGTGTGATGGGGGATTGTTAGGAAGTGAGGCTGGATGGCTCTCCTGGGACCAGACTAGGTAGGGGGCAGGTAAAGTTTGAGCTTCATGGTAGACGTTTTAGGGAGATATGATAGATTCTTGGTCAGAGGAGGGCTGTGCTGAGAAGAAGCATGCAGGGCTCCCAGACTCAGAGGCCCATAGCACGGGGCAGATATAGTCAAAGCCGGAGGGGCAGGAGGGGCTGTGCACGTTCCAGGCTGAAGCAGGCAGCCACTCTTCACGTTGGGGCAATTGTCGGCACTGGGAAAGAAGCCCGTAGCTGCCATATGCCACCAGTGTTCAAGAGACGTCAGACCCTGGATTTATTTTAAATTCAAAGTTTCTTAGTTTTTAAATACGGCAGGTAACTTGAAAAAAAAAAAGCTGTAGACCTCCGATTTATAGCTGTGACCCATATTTTTTATCTGAGCAAAGGATTTGTACCACACTCTCAAAATAATGTAACTAATGTTTCTTCTGTTTCCTTCCTTACCCTTTTTCTATCAGATCTACTTATATGAAAAAAAAGATTGTGTTTATTGAGCATTGACAATGTACAATTTAAAACACTCTCATGGAATATCTCCTTTAATCCTCACACAATCTTATAGATTGGTTACTCAATTGTATAGACAAGAGAACTGAAACTCAGAAAGGTCAAGTAACTGGCTCCAAATCACACAGGTAGTAAGTTGGGGGTAGGGAGTGGGCAGGACTCACACCCCTGTGATAAGACTTGAGTCATGGATTTAGATTGTGGGCCATATTCCTTCCTGTGCGCTTGTGTTACCATATTTCAGTTGTGTTTTTCTGTCTTCCAAGTACGAGTGCTATTCATGAGGCTGCCTTTATCTCCTTGTGCTAAAATATCAATTTCCCTCTTTTGCCTTTGCCTTGATATATAAGGCATGAGAGTTCTGATCTGATCAGTTTGGCAAACGGTTTAAGTACCTACAGTGTGCTTGTACAGTGCTTCATGGAAGTCTTTGTACTGGGGGGATACTTGACAACATAGAAACCAAAACCTTCAACATAATATGGGATATGGGAAAAAGGCATCTTCAGTGTGCAGTGAGCTCACACAGTGACGTTGTAACTGTGGGGAGTGGGGTCAGGGGTGGTTTCCTGGAAGAAATGTCATAGGGCTGAGTCTGGAAGAACCCAGAGGAACACCAAGCTTCCAGGGCCAGCCATTCAAGAGTCAGAGGGGTATGGGGAAGCTCTGGAAAGTGGAGACAAGGGATGGGAGATGGAGCAGAGGTGGAAGCTACCTGAGAGAGCTCATAAAACAGGAGGAAGAAGGGGTCATCCCAGAGGGGCTGGAGGTCAGGGCCTGAGAGACTCAAGCAGGTAGACAGACCCCATAGAGAGAATGAAGGTTGGTTTGCTGAGTGAATGAACGAGATGAATCAATCCAAAGGTGGGTAAGGGGCATTGCATCAGCTCAGCCTGGCACACAGGCAGGTGATAAGCATCTCATAGGCTGGTGTGCCACCTCTACCCCCCACTGGCTGTGGGCCATCACGAGGGCTGCTTAGCCTCTTTGATTCCCAGTATCCTCATCTAGAGAATGGGGTTATGAAAGTATCTGACTCAGACACTCTGGTTGTATTGAATAAGAAGATATGCAGCCGAGTCTAGCACAGTGCCTGGCCCAGAATAATCATTCAGACAGTGCCATTATTACTGCAGTCAGAACTTGGTTAAGTGTTGGCTGAACAAATGAATGAAAGGAAACAATGGCTTAAGAGACACCAGTGGTGCCCATTGGATTTGGGAATTCAAAACAGTAAGTATAAGCTTCAACCAGACACATGATGATCTCCATTTGTCTTTTGAGGCCTGGAAAATTAGGATTATATTAGTTTGAATGAGACTTTAGCTTTAACATGAACTGGGAAGGGTGAGGTCCTTTGAGAGGCAGCCTGGCCAGATGGGCAAGTCTGACCATGGACACTGCAGTTGAATCTGTCTTCATCTGGTACTGAAGCTACTAATTGTCCCCAGAGGGCCTTGTGCATTCAGACGAACTGAGCGTTCCTGCAGGTGATATCACTCCCTCCAGGTGCAGACAGCTCTACTAACAGAACACGCCTTCCCAGGCAGCTGCAGCCAATTGGCGGCCTCGTGCAACCTGTTAGGATGCGAGCCAGCCATGCAGCTCCCCAGTGGCTGCTGGGCCCAGGTGCCGCCACCACCTGTGTGCTGCTGGATACCACAGAGTAGGACAGACTCCCAGCCAGCTGTGCAGCTCCAAAGCGCCATTTTCACCTTGGAGACCCCTGCCCCCCCAGGAAAGAGAGAAAAGCTCTCTTAAATGATTGCAATCGAGCTTACCATTTCTGGAGTCATTTTTGTTTAAGGATCTTACATGCTGGGCAACATTTACGTTTTTCTCCAAGGTTCTGTGCAGGGAAATGGCACAAGCAGGTGTCACAACTGTGTATGTCTTGATTTTCTGGTTGTGATGAAAGACCCTGGAGCAGGAGTCCTCAAACATGCAAGTCTGGTTTCTTTTTCCTGAATGAAATAATTTCTGCAGCAGTGGGTCACAAACTTAGCTGCCTACTGGGATCATCTTTGGAGTACAACACACACCCAGGGCTGGAAATTTGGAATCAGTAGGTGTGTGGCCAGACACCTGTATCATTAACCAGTTCCTTATGGTTTATTTCTGACAGTGTGGGGTGTAGGCTGCCTGCCCCCAATCGCCTGGGGTTGTCTGGCCCCATCCCACATCCACTAAACGAGCACTTCTTGGGTGTAGATGGCTTCATTTTTTTTGTTGTTTTTTTTTTGTTTGTCTTTTTGGATGGCTTCATTTTTAGCAGGTGATCTTACCTACAGGTCCTTTAGCTTCTTGAACACACTAAACTTTGAAAACGGTTGCATACATGATTCTGACGCACCATGGAGCTTGGAAATCATTGCTCAAGAACAATTAAGCTTGAGTTTCTGTCCTGGAGACCCTGCATTGCTTATCCTGACATCCAAGCAGGCATCCCTCCACAACAGAAGGAAAAACGTTGGTCAAAATAACACAAAAGATGCAAAGAAAGTGGAAAAGTGATGCAACCTGAGGCCATGTTGATCCTAAGGCCAAGAAACTGTAATGGAAAAACCCCAGGGCTCCTCATTTGAGGATGGCCCAGCTTTGGGCGGGTGAGGAGCAGGGGAACCCCTCTGGAGACTGCTGACGCCCCTCGTTGTAGTCATGCCCCCCTTGAGGTAGCGGCTGCGCAGGGCTGCTTCCGCTGCAGCCTTGGGGGCAGCCACTGGGTGAGCAGAGAGCATGGAAACTGGATCCCGAAGATAAGACGCCGGAGCTCGGGCCTCAGCTTTCCCGGTGCGACCTCCGAGGGAGCGGCGGGGCACAGTCCGCGCCTGACCGAGCAGTTTCAGGCCGGGCTTTGCTGCCAGCTGCACGGGGCGTCGTCCCCCGGGTGCCGGGCGCTGGGACACCGAGGGCAGGGTGCGCCCCGGAGCTTTTTTTGTACGGGGCGGTTCTCTAGGAACCAGCAGGCCAGACAATGGCGCTCTGTCCCGGGGGCTGCTGCACCCACGCAGTTAACCCAGAACCTGCCCCTGTGCCCTTCGAGGCAGGCAAATTTTAAAGCTCTCCTTTCAACTTTGGCCCACATCTCATAGGCTGAGAAAAATGCATTTTCCTCCCCCAAACAGCAGTTTTTCCATACTCCGGCCATGTAGCCTTCGAGGGGATATCTTTTCTTCCTCTGCAGCTGAGGATCCCTGGGAGAATTTATGGATCTTCAAAGGAATTCCCCTGGAACTCCTGAGACAATAAGGACTTATGTCCACCCTGAGATACGGCCTGGGCACATTCAAGCTGTCTCTCTCCCTACCCGGTGACAGCCTGGGACCAACCAGGTCACCCCAGACAGAAACTGGAGACATTTTTAGTATTTGTTTATAAGTTTATTTCATTATTCTCCATATCATTTGAAAAATTAAGACAGCTTCCAAAAATGCATGCAGGATATCTCAATAAGAGGAATAGAAGCAAAGGGGAAATAAAGGAAGGGAAACAAACAAAACCAGATGTATGCATAAAATCCCTTGTATACTCACCAGAGACAGCCACAGATTTGGTGCTGAGCTTTTTAGCAAGGAAAGATATAATCACTTTTATGGTAACCTAAATATCCTCAATTCCTTTGCCCTTTCTTTGTTTGTTTTTGCTTTTAATTTGATTTATCAAGCTTGTATGTACCAAGCACTATTCTAGACACTGGGGATTCAGCTGTGAATGAGATAGAGTTCTCCGGGAGCTTACATTCCAGTTGGGAGAGAAAAGCAATGCACAAATAAACAATGAAATATATAATGTGTCAGGTGATAGTAAGTGCTGAAAGAAAAATGAAGCAGTAAATAGAATGTGACCATTTTAGATGCCAGGATGAGGGAAGTCCTTCTAGAAAGTGACACTGGAGTGGCAGCCTGAAGAGTGAGGCAGTGAGCCACATGCCCTGAGGGAGGAGAATGTTTTAGATGCAGAAGTCAGAAGGCCACGGAGCTGGAGGGTCCCTGGTGTGTTTGAGAACCCCCCAAGAGGTTCGCAAGACCCGAGCCTGAGGAGGGGCCCTGGGGAGGGAGGTTATGGGGTTGTGCAGCCTGGTGGCCTGGAGCGGGGGTGAGGCCAGGAGGAGAATGGGAGCCTGGAGGCCCCGGAGGTGACTTTGACTGTTGCTATAAGTGGTATGGACAGCAAAGGAAAATGTCAAGCTGAGAGGTAATATGTTTTAAAACGTTCACTCTGGCAGCGATGTGGATAATAGGCTATAGGGGGCAGGAGGAGAAGCAGGGGGACCAGTTAGGAAGTTAATGTCGTAGTCCAGGCAAGAGGAGGTAGCAGCCTGGACCGCAGCAGTTGTTGTGGCGAGCTAGCTAGTGACCACACATGAGAAGTGGTCAAGTCCTGCAAATGTATTAGGGTAGGATTTCTGGATGTACGGGATGTAAGGTGTGAAAGAAAGAGAGGCGTTAAGGACAGCTCTAGATTTTTTGGTGTGAGCAGCTGGAACTGTGGAGTTGGCATTTTTTAACATGGGGAAGACTGTGGGAGGAGCAAATGTGGGGGAAGGCAGAGACGGAGGAGTTCCGCTTTGGACATGTTAAGTTTGAGGTGCCTACAAGGCATCCAGGGGGCATTGTCAAGTATTCAGAAGGATATACCTGTATGGCATTGAGGGAAGGGAGAGGAGACATCACGATTCACCAACATATGTATTTCCCCCCAGTCTTATGGTTTCTTTCTTTTTTGAATAACAGTTTTGAGATACAATTCACATACTCCAAAGTTCATTCTTTCAAAGTATGCAATTCAGTAGCCATGACGACCTGCAAAGGTGATAATTGAGGGTGAGGAGAATTATGAGGGTGAGTAGAATTTAGAATGGCTAGTGGAGGAG
The DNA here is from genome assembly GCF_023851605.1 of Tamandua tetradactyla. NCBI lineage: Eukaryota > Metazoa > Chordata > Mammalia > Pilosa > Myrmecophagidae > Tamandua > Tamandua tetradactyla. The sequence continues at coordinate 22,919,949 of NC_135346.1, forward strand.
GGAGCGGATGAGTACCACTTGTAGCCCAAAGACCTACTGCAGCTATCTATACTTTCCCCACTAACCTCTGCGGAGATGCAGCCTCCTGAGTGAGTAAGGAGAAGTGGATTCATACAGCACCAGGGAAGGACTGTGGAAACTATAGAGGTGTGCTATCTAGATCTCTTCAAAGAGAACCTGCTATGAGGAGTGCAATTTGCGGATGGCCTACACCTCAGCATTCATACCGAGGCCACATATTCCCTAAGCTGCAGACAGCCAGCGAGTGAGCATGGCAGGTGCAGTACAGCCTGGCTATTTCTGACCTGGGTGGACCTCTTTATGGCAAACTCAGCTCAAAGACATTCTCAAAACTGTGCTGCAGACTGAAGTTCTTCCTATCCCATCTTCCTTCCTTCCCCCTTTCTCTGACTATCCCTGCTCTCTTTTTCCCCTTTATCGTTCACAGACATTGCATTCAAAAAAATAAACCTCTTGCAATTTTATCTCTGTTTTGGCATCCGTTTCCCACAGGACCTGAATTGATAATGCCAGGATTCCTCATTGGAATGGGCAAGACCACTGGAATTCTCATGGCCTTGAAGGTGAGGATTAAGGGTCAGAATTGTATTGCCTAAAAAAAGTACAATATTTTGAATTTTCTGTTGCTCCACTGGAAAAAAAAGAGATGAGTACTTGAAAACTGAAAGAAGAAGAGGAGTAGGGCCCCTCTCAGTCTCCTTTGCTGATTTCTTCTAACATTTCAAACTTCTCACTGATGAGTGACCTTGGGTCCTTACGGTCCTTCATTCTTTATTATGCTAACTTCCTAGGAGATCTCAATGAGTCTTATGGCTTAAAATACAATCTATATGCTGACGACTCTCAAATTTTATGTCACTTGATCAAAATTAAAAGCTTTTGTGATTCAAAAGATACTATCAAAAAAGTGAAAAGACAAGCCACAGAATGAGAAAAAATATTTGCAAATCACGTATCGGATAAGGTCCTTGTATTCAGAATATAGAAAGAACACTTAAAAATCAACAATAAAAAGATAAATGAGCCAATTTTAAAATGGGTACAATATTTGAATAAATATTTTCCCAAAGAAGATATACAATGGGCCATGAAAAGATACTCAACAGCAGCAGTTATTAAGGAAATGCAATAAAAAACTACAAGAGGGCCATGGTGGTTCAGCAGGCAGGAATGCTTGCCTGTGATGCCAGAGGACCCGGGTTCGGTTCCCAGTGCCTGCCCATGTGAAAAAAACAAACAAACAAACAAAAAACTACAAGATTCTCCTTTACACTGATTCAGGTTCTCTGAGACTCAGATGCCAAGATATAATGAAGTGCAAGGAGTGTATTTGCTGAGAGGAGAGGGGGCAGGTTTAGGCAAAGAGAGTCTTCAGACTGTGATGCAAGTCTGACATCTGTTTGAAGAGGTGGGAAGGGAGAGGGGTTGCTTAGAACGTTTCAGACCATAGTGCAGTTCTAAGAAAGTGTCAGCCATTCCAATAGAGTGTCCTCAAGCCAGAGTTAGAGGAATCCTGCTCTCATCCTTGCTGTGCTCAGTCATTGACTGGGAGCACCAGGAAAAGTGTAGACTTAGAGCAAACAGCAAACACTATGGAGGGTCCAGAGGAGCAGTAACTGAGGCTGTCAGTGAACCCCATACTCTACCCCACCCCCCACAAGCTCCAGGCAGCTGAAGATCTGAGCAGCTTTTTCTTGCTCTGCTCACCTGCGGGTGCCCTGATTACTGAGAAGGCCAACCTCCCTGCTAACTGAACATAGTATGAGTATGCAAATGCCCTGAATCACCAAGTATCTGAGTTTGAGCCCTCTCAGCCCTGGAAGCTGAGTCAAACGCTACCTTTGACCCCTCTCCCTCCCTCTCTGGCCCCAGGTACATGCCTGGTCTCAGGGATGAACATGGTGGCTCTTGGAACCATGAGGTAGGGTGGGCAGAGAGAGAGTGGGCATCTCCGGTGAGTCTCATCTAGGATTCAGTGGACAGGTCTGCGGGGGCACTAAAGCTCCCTCCGCAGCCAAACCGATTCCCCAGCTAAGAGACTTATATTGTGCTTCAAGGGGATCCCAGATATGTCCCTGCCTTGAAGCTTGAACTTCCCCCATTGGAGTCCTTCGACTTGTACTTAGTGGTCTCCAAACTCTTCTTTTTAAACTGTATTCCTCACCCCTATCACGAATACTGCCTCATGAACTCATTTTCCTGATCCTTTCCTTAGTCCCAGGAACAAACCTGGGCAGTAGAATACACTGGGGATATAAAAAGCAAGATATAAAAGGGGAGGCAGGGCAGTGAGGAGGTGTGGATAGGGTGGAAAGAGGGAGATACCCTGAGGTAAATGATCTGATTCAATCAATTACCAGGAAGGGACAATCAAGTACAAATAGTTTTTTTTTCATGTGATATTTGGCTGCTTCACCTGGCTCTTTCTAGGCATTCTAGCTCTCTGAGACAAGAAAGTAACCCGTAATGTCATGGGTATGGGTGAGCCCAGAAAGGGATAAAACCAGGCCATGTATCTGTCCCCTGTGGTGCCTCCACAGATGCTGGGGCAGAGGAGAGGACATCAGAGCCGGCTTAGTCTATCTAAGCCACTTTCCTGTTGTAACCTCTTCATGGTGAAAACCAAAACTCTGGAGGAGAGTGGTATCCCCTTCCCTCGCCCAGCAGTTTGGCAGGACAGAACACCTTGCCCCGCCTGGTGAGCTGACCACTGCCATTGTTCTCTTGCACGGACAGCCAGGCAGCCCCTGCTTGTTTCCAGCAGCAGGACAAAGAACCGAGGCTGAAAGACTGGGAATTGGCTTTTGACTAGGGGCACTTCACAAACCCCGCCAGCTGAGGGGGTACAGGCAGGCGTGGGGGTCTTCAGGGGGTCCCCTCCAAAGTGGAGCTTCCTCTGGGGGGCTGAGAGCATGTGAGCCCCTGGCTCTGCCCTCACCCTCCGTGGCCTTTGAGCGGGTGGCCAAGCACCTCCAGACCTCAGCTTGCAAATCCGTTAAATGGGGGTAGATAACAGTGCCTCCCTTGCAGTGTTGTTTCAAGATTTAGAGGAAGTAATGTGTGAAAAGTGCCTTGTGGTCTGGCACTGAAAGAGCTTAATAAATGAAAGCTGATGTAAGTGTGATGGCTATTGGAGCAGCAGGTATTTGGCTTCCCGGATGTGTCTTAAATGTCACTTTGCTTCATTTCTTTAAAAAAAGCAAATTAATTCCAACTCCATGAAGCTTTCAGGAAACTCCGTCTCTGTTATTATTCCAGCTCCTCCATGCCCTGGACTTCCCACGGTCACTGGACATTGAGAAGACCTCTAGAGTTGAGCCTGGGGACTGATGAAGGGGAGAGCAGCTTGCCCAGGCTCACGGGGCCACTTGAAGCCGGCCACTTAGCTGCTCCCAGGACGTGGGGCGCTGAGGCCATGTTCCTGGCCTAAGGCCTGCCTCCTTGAGCCTAGTGTGAAGCCTCCCCTACCTCCGCTGCAACCCCGCAGGTCCAACGTGACCTCGTGGGGTTTTCCACAAGAGACAGCAGGACAGGCTGGCTTCAGTCAGCTTCTGGTTTTCACTCTGCATCTCACACTCTCCCAAAACAGTAAAGGAGCCGGGAGAGAAAATGGCAAGAGAATAAAATATACATTTATTTATTTGTTTACCCAAGAAATCTCTTGTGAACAGCTGCTGTGTGCCAGACGCCACTCTGGTCCCCGAGGTTTATCGGTGAGCAAAACAGACAAAGCCCCTCTCTCAAGAGCTCACATCTTCATGGCAGGTGGGGCTTGGGGGGAGACAGATGTAAGTTCATAAACAAAAATATTAGTGCTTTGCCTAGTGTTAAAGTGCTGTGAAGACCATTAAACAGCATAATCGGGATGGGGAGTTGAGGAAGGCCTCTTCAAGGCAGTGATAGCTAACGTGGGCTCCTATCCCAAGAAGGCTGCCCTGCAAGGCACGTTCCAGCAGGAGGGCAGGAGGGAACATTCATAGTTTTGAAGATAATTTGGCTGCTGGGTGGACAATAGTTTGCTCGGGGGCAAGAGTGGAAGCAGAAGACCAGGAGAGACGCTGTCCCCATGGTGTACTATGTGAGAGCAGTGCCACCACCCTGCCACATGGTATGGCCATCAAGGCTGTTATTTTAGTATTTGGGCTACTAGATTACTGGGAAAAGAAATATGGTTTCCTTCCCCTTCCAGAAGGCACTTGAATCACATTCTTTCACACTTCCCTTTTTTTTTTTTTTTTTTTTTTTAAAGGAAAGACAGAGAGAAGGAAGGAAGGATAGAAGGAAGGAAGAGAGGAAGAAAGGGAAACATCTTTTAAACATTTTCTTGTTTTATTGTATTTTGTTTCTCCGTTTTCGTTACATGGGCTGGGGCCGGGAATCGAACCGAGGTCCTCCGGCATAGCAGGCAAGCACTTTGCCCGCTGAGCCACCGCGGCCCCCCCACACTTCCCTTTTTAATTTAGGGAAAAACATATACAATTTCCCACGAAATTATTTTTGAAGGTTATGGCTCTGTCACAATCAAGTTAAGTTGTTTTTTATGAATTGAGGTATATTCTTATGATGAGCTGTATCTTTTCTTGATATTTTATCTTTTCGCATCTTCCGCTTGTACTTGGTATTTCAGAACTTTACCATTAGCTGATTCATTCTTCCCCCTTGTTTTCCTTTTATCATCTTGTAAGGCTTATCTTTGGCCATTCTTCAGTGAGAAAAGGGATAAAAAGCGAAATGTTGCCACCATAAGAGTGACAATCATAATCACATACTTCTTTAGTACTTACTGTATGTCAGGCACTAAGCTGAAATTTATCTCATTTAATCATGGCAATCCTTTGAAGTGGGCAATTCCATTGTCCCCATTTTACAGAAGAAGAAAAGCTCCCAGAAATTAAGCATGTTTTCCCAGGTCTCATGGCTGGAATGAGTGGCAGAGCCAGAGCTGTCTGAACCCAAATATGTTCTCTTTCCTGACCACCTCACCCCTTACTGCCCCCGTGGCAGGTGTTTTCCCAGCGCTGGCTAACTCAGTTTGAAAACAGATTGAGCATAGATTACAGCTGCATTCTCTACCACTAAGAGAAATAAACAGCATGCAAATTCAAGTTATAAAGCAAATAAGCGCCTATTTGTTTTCCAAACCAACCAGTCAGGCATTTTTATAGCAGGTCTGTGGCTTCTTGGGTGAGGCTGGGCCCTGATTGAATGTGATGTTGCTGTCAGTTCAGATTTGTGCTCACACATGTGATGGTCTCTGGAGGACATGGGCCACGCATTTAAATGCACTCCAGCAGTGGCTCCTGCCCACTGAACCTCCACTCCATAAACGGCAAGCTGGTGCAGCTGGGAGCCAGTCCTAGTCTAACGTCTATCTTCATTTTCATGACCAGCCATTGTTAATGACATTAGGCATCGTACACGCTAAATAGAATTAGATGTGCTGGAAAATGGACTTCTGCCTAGGAAGTTGAAAATCCAAAAAAATTGCCATCTGGATACTGTGTTTTCTTACATAAGAAGACAGCCTCTCAAGACAGTATACTTTGGGGACAACTTGGCAGTGTTCATCAGCAGCTTGCTTCCTCTCCATCCTTCCCCTTCCTGCTCCCAGCTGCAGAGTCCAGCTCTGGAGCTTGAATGGAGTAGTAGATGGGCCTATGGATGAAGAAGCTAAGGCTGTGCCTTCACTGCTGTGTGATCACGACCACTGACAGGCCAGGACATTTCTCCTTGTCTTCGCTTATCCAGCCACAAAGGCTTTTTCTCCCTTCCTTGAAACTTTAATGAAGCCATCTTCTGAGAGTCTGGCCCTCACTCTCTGCTTAGAGAGCCCTTTAGTTGTGTGCTGGTTTGAAAGGAAGTATGTCCCCTAAGAAAATCCATGTTTTAATACATATCCCATTTCATAAAGGTAGAATAATCTCTATTCAATACTGTATGTTTGAAACTGTAATGAGATTATCTCCCTGGATGATGTGATTTAGTCAAGAGTGGCTGTTAAACTGGATTAGGGGATGACATGTCTCCACCCAACTGAGTGGGTCTTGATTAGTTTCTGAAGTCCTATAAAAGGAGAATGAGAGATTCAGAGAGAGCAGGACGATGTAGCCGTGAGATGCAGAGAGTCCACAAGTCAGCAACCTTTGGAGATGAAGAAGGAAAATGCCTTCCGGGGAGCTTCATGAAACCAGAAGCCCGGAGAGAAGGCTAGCAGATGACGCCATATTCGCCACGTGCCCTTCCAGCCAAGAGAGAAACTGTGACTGTGTTCACCATGTGCCTTTCCAGATGAGAGAGGAAAACGCCTTCCGGGGAGCTTCATGAAACCAGAAGCCAGGAGAGAAGGCTAGCAGATGATGCCGTATTCGCCACGTGCCCTTCCAGCCAAGAGAGAAACCGTGACTGTGTTCACCATGTGCCTTTCCAGATAAGAGAGGAACCCTGAACTTCATCGGCCTTCTTGAATCAAGGTATCTTTCCCTGGATGCCTTAGATTGGACATTTCTAAAGACTTGTTTTAATTGGGACATTTTCTCAGCCTTAGAACTGTAAACCAGCAACTCATTAAATTCTCCCTTTTAAAAGCCATTCCATTTCTGGTATATTGCATTCCAGCAGCTAGCAAACTAGAACAAGTTGTATGATGTATTTTTGTGAAGGCTGGTACAGCTTCCCCAAGGAAGTCAAGTGTGACAACGGTAGGCATAAGCTCTCACCAAGTGCTAGTCATGACTGCCACTTCTAGTAAAATCCTTGTACTACAGCTGCCAGTAGAATGAGTTTGTACATGCACCATGTAAAAACCTCTTTTATGTCACCTGTGTTGTTGTTGTTGTTGTTGTTGTTTTTTTTAAATTTTTTTTATTAATCAAAAAAAAGAAAAGAAATTAACACAACATTTAGAAATCATTCCATTCTACAAATGCACTCAGTAATTCTTAGTATCATCACATAGATGTATGATCATCATTTCTTAGTACATTTGCATTGATTTAGGAAAAGAACTAGCAAAAGAGCAGAAAAAGATATAGAATGTTATTATAGAGAAGAGAGTTAAAATAATAATACTAATAATATATATATATATATATATAAAGGAAAAAGAAAAAAACAAAAACAAAAGATACAAACACACAAACAAACAAAAAACCATATTTCAGGTGCAGCTTCATTCAGTGTTCCAACCTAGTTACATTACACTTAGGTATTATTGTGCTGTCCATTTTTGAGTTTTTGTATCTAGTCCTGTTGCACAGTCTGTATCCCTTCAGCTCCAATTACCCATTATCTTACCCTGTTTCTAACTCCTGCTGGTCTCTGTTACCAATGATATATTCCAAGCTGATTCTCGAATGTCGGTTCACATCAGTGGGACCTTACAGTATTTGTCCTTTAGTTTTGGGCTAGACTCACTCAGCATAATGTTCTCTAGGTCCATCCATGTTATTACATGCTTCATAAGTTTAGTCTGTCTTAAAGCTGCATAATATTCCATCGTAGTTATACGCCACAGTTTGTTTAGCCACTCATCTGTTGATGAACATTTTGGCTGTTTCCATCTCTTTGCAATTGTAGATAATGCTGCTATAAACACTGGTGTGCAAATGTCCGTCTGTGTCTTTGCCCTTAAGTCCTTTGAGTAGATACCTAGCAGTGGTATTGCTGGGTCATAATCCATTCTGCCATTCTATGTCTTTTGATTGGGAAATTCAGTCCATTAACTTTTAGTATTATTACTGTTTGGATAATATTTTCCTCTACCATTTTGGCTTTTGTATTATATATATCATATCTGATTTTCCTTCTTTCTACACTTTACTCCATACCTCTCTCTTCTGTCTTTTCGTATCTGACTCTAGTGCTCCCTTTAGTATTTCTTGCAGAGCTGGTCTCTTGGTCACAAATTCTCTCAGTGACTTTTTGTCTATAAATGTTTTAATTTCTCCTTCATTTTTGAAGGACAATTTTGCTGGATATAGGAGTCTTGGTTGGCAGTTTTTCTCTTTTAGTAATTTAAATATATCATCCCACTGTCTTCTAGCTTCCATGGTTTCTGCTGAGAAATCTACACATAGTCTTATTGGGTTTCCCTTGTATGTGACAGATTGTTTTTCTCTTGCTGTTTTCAAGATCCTCTCTTTCTCTTTGACCTCTGACATTCTAACTAGTAAGTGTCTTGGAGAACGCCTATTTGGGTCTATTCTCTTTGGGGTGCGCTGCACTTCTTGGATCTGCAAATTTAGGTCTTTCATAAGAGTTGGGAAATTTTCAGTGATAATTTCTTCCATTAGTTTTTCTCCTCCTTTTCCCTTCTCTTCTCCTTCTGGGACACCCACAACACGTATATTTGTGCGCTTCATATTGTCATTCAGTTCCCTGATCCCCTGCTCAAGTTTTTCCATTCTTTTCCCTATAGTTTCTGTTTCTTTTTGGAATTCAGATGTTCCATCCTCCAGTTCACTAATTGTAGCTTCTGTCTCCTTAGATCTACCATTGTAGGTATCCACTGTTTTTTCCATTTTTTCTTCTTTGTCCTTCACTCCCATAAGTTCTGTGATTTGTTTTTTCAGATTTTCTATTTCTTCTTTTTGTTCAGCCCATGTCTTCTTCATGTCCTCCCTCAATTTATTGATTTGGTTTTTGAAGAGTTTTTCCATTTCTGTTCGTATATTCAGCATTAGTTGTCTCAGCTCCTGTATCTCATTTGAACTATTGGTTTGTTCCTTTGACTGGGCCATATCTTCAATTTTCCGAGCGTCATCCATTATTTTCTGCTGGTGTCTGGGCATTTGATCAGATTTCCCTGGGTGTGGGACCTAGCTGGTTGAAAGCTTTTTCTGTGAAATCTCTGGGCTCTGTTTTTCTTTTCCTGCCCAGTAGATGGCGCTCGTGGCGCTCGTCTGTCTGCACGGCAGTCGGCCCGGGAAACCGCGCGTGGAGGCAGGGGTCGCTGTCCGCCGCAGCTTGGGAGAGTGCCGGTTCTAATTGCCCAGCTGGCCCGAAATGCCAAGCGTGACGGGAGGGCCCCGCTATCCAACGTTCCCAGTCAGACCGGGGAGCCATGTGCGTGGAGGGGACCCCAGTCGCCAGCCGCCCCGGCCGGGAAAACGCGCGCCCCTCGGGTATCTCACTGCAGCAGATTCTCCCTGCCCGTTCAGCTGTTCCAGAATGGGGTACGCTGTCTTTTTGGTCTCTGTCGTGACTCCGGGAGCTGTTTCGTATTGTTTCTGTTTGTTTAGTTGCTTTTCTGGAGGAGGAACTAAGACCCGCGCGTCTTACTAAGCCGCCATCTTCTCCGGAAGTCAGCACCTGTGTTGTTTTGAAGCTGTTGTATACCCCAGAAAAGCCACGTTCTTCTAATTCGAACCTGTAGTGGCAGAAATGTTGTTGGGTGGGGGCTCTTGATTAGGTTGTTTCCATGGAGATGTGACCCACCCAGTTGCGAGTAGGACCTTTTGATTAGATGGAAGTGTGACCCCACCCATTCAAAGTGGGTCTTAATCTACTTGCTGGAGTCCTTTAAGAGGGAAACATTTTGGAGAAAGCATATAGATGCTTGAAGAGCTGGCATAGAGAGCATAAAAGATGAAGCCAAGTGTGCTGGTTTGAAAGGATGTATGTCCCCTAGAAAAGTCATGTTCTAATCTAAATCCCATTTCGTAAAGACAGAATAATCCCTATTCAATACTGTATGTTTGAAACTAAACAGATCATCTCCCTGGATGATGAGATTTAGTCAAGAGTGGTTGTTAAGCTAGATTAGGTGATGACATGTCTCCACCCATTTGGGTGGGTCTTAATAAGTTTCTGGAGTCCTATAAAAGAGGAAACATTTTGGAGAAAGAATAAGAGATTCAGAGAACAATTCAGAGAGAGCAGAGAAGAATGACATAGCCACGAGAAGTAGCGAGTCCATCAGCCAATGCTTTGGAGATAGAGAAGGAAAACACCTCCTGGGGAGCTTCATGAAACAGGAAGCCAGGAGAGAAAGCTAGCAGATGACGCCATGCTCACTATGTGACCTTCCAGCCGAGAGAGAAACTGTGACTGTGTTCACCATGTGCCTTCTCACTTGAGAGAGAAACCCCGAACTTCATCGGCGTTCTTGAACCAAGGTATGTTTTCCTGGATGCCTTTGATTGGGTATTTCTGTTGACTTATTCTAATTGGGACATTTTCTTGGCTTTCGAACTGTAAACTAGCAACTTATTAAATTCCCCTTTTTAAAAGCCATTTCATTTCTGGTATATTGCATTCTGGCAGCTAGCAAACTAGAACACCAAGACAGACATTTGAAGATGCTAAGCTAAGAGATGAAACCCAGAGTCTGCCCTGGAGAAGCTAAGTGAGGATGCTAGAAGCTGAGAAAACCATTTGAAACCAGAAGCCGAGAGAGGACAGCAGATGTCACCATGTGCCTTCCCATGTGACAGAGAAACCCGGGACATGATTGGCCTTTCTTGAGTGAAGTTTCCTCTTGTTCATGCCTTAATTTGGAAATGTTTATGGTTTTAGCACTGTAAATTTGTAATCTAATAAATCCCCTTTGTAAGGGCCAGTCCATTTCTGGTATATTGCATTCTGGCAGCATTAGCAAACCAAAACATCACCTATGAAATAGAACGTTGATATCTGAGCTTACTTGGAGAGGACTGTGGCAGAGGCTATCAGTGCCCACCCTCAGACCTTACTTCATCACTGTGCTCTGGGCACTTCTAGCTACCAATATTTGTATCTCTTTGCCTGAGGGCTTTTTCGAGAGCCACAGAAGGCCTCTCTGACCTGCACAGCAGGCTGCCATGGAATTAACATCCCTGAGAGGAGCCATCATCCAACGACTGAAAGGGAATTAGTATGTGAGAGCCCCAGCTCCCATCCCTATGATGGGATACTCCTGGGATGCCTTTTATAGTTTCCCAGAGTTTCTCTCTGGTGTTCACCTCCAGGCATGCGCCGCAGCAGCTGGTTTGAGAACACACCCCTTGCTGGTCACTTTCCTTTACCTCCCCAGTCCCTGACCACTGTCCCTGCACTTGCCAAAGGACGTACTAGAATCCTTGTTTCTGGGTCTGCTTCTAGGGGATCCCAGATTAAGTCCGAGTCTGTTGGCAAAACAGGGGATGATGGTAACTTTTACACTTACCATCAAGGTTTGCTGGATGTGTACTTTACACAATGTTTTGCTTCCTATGCAAATTTATCAGATGAGTGGAAACAAATATAACCAAACTTCGACAAAAAACTTGTCCCAGTAACATTTTCCTACTAAAGAAACAATTTGAAGATATTTTCCTGGGGGAAAAAAACGTTTTAAAAACTAATGGTTGATTCCCCCTGCCTGCTCATGCAAACAAACAAAAAACAAACAAAAACTAATGGTCTAGAAATTTCCAATAGTAATAGCTTTTCCAACACACACAACATGAATGAGAAGTTTTATTTGGATAATATCCTCCAGTGGAGGAAATTCAATATGTTTAAAGCCTGGGAGTTAATCGGCAGAAAAGTTGGTAATAAATGCAAATACTTACTTTGAGAGAATATTTGAAGGAGACGTTCCCCAAGTATTATCATCACAATAGTGATTGTCGTTACTAATGAGTTCCAAAATCCTCATGATTGCATCGTTTGTGCTTTCATCTAATTGGACCCCCTATATAAAAGTTTTACCATTGTTTCCTGCAAACACTCAGTCCAGTGAATGCCACAACAACAAAAACAACTGAGGTTAAAGGGTAAGTGCTGAACTCTGCTTCGTTGATCTACTTATTTTCTCCTTTGCCCCTTCAGAAATTTCGACATTAGTGTGTCCTCTTGCTTACTTGATATTCATTACTTGATAGTCTTTTTTCAGTAATCGGTGGGGCTGGTTACCAATGGACTTCATTGGTGCCCACAAAAATCTAGTTATCCAGCTTTCTAGCTACTGGGAATATAGCAGCTAGCAAAGGAGACCAAGTTCCAGGTTTCGTGGAACTTTTAGACTAGTGAGAAATTGAGCGAGTAATCAAAAAAACAATTATAAAATATTTGTGCTATGAAGGAAGAAGACAACATGCTTTGAGAGAAGAATAAAAAAATATTCTTTTTTATTTTGGTAGAAGTTTTCAATTGGAGGTTATGTTCAGCTGAGAGTATCAGAAACCTGCTAAACAATAGTTTAAACTAATTTAGAGTTTGTTTCTCCCCCTTAGCAGATGAGAGGTGAGGAGACCAGGGTTGGTATGGCAACTCTACATTGTTGTTAGGGTCCTAGATTCCTTCCACCTTTCTGAGCTGTAATCATTAGAGTATGGCCCTTGACCTCTTGTCTAAGGCTGCTGGAGCTCCACCCATCATGTTGGGAGTTCAGACAGAGGTAAGAGGAAGGGCTGAGTGCAAACAGGGCATATTTACCTGTTGAATTGTTTATAAGGAAATTTTCCAAAAGTACAACCTAACAACTTCTGTTTACATTTCTTTGGCCTGAACTGTGTCGCATAACCACCTTTAGCTACAAGAGAAGCTGGGAAATGTAGTGTTTCACTCGGAACTCCTCTGCCACCAACCAAATTGCATTACTAACAGAATACTGTTAGTAAGAAGGGGGTACAAGATTCTGAAGAGACAACTAATAATCCGTGCTATAGAGTGAGGGTTGGAGAGAGCTCCTTTGAGGAAGTGTTATCTTAAGCTAAGACCTAAGAATGAAGAGGAATTAACCACTCTAAGAGAAGGGAGAGACATATATCAGGAAGAGGGAACAGCAGTATAGGAAGCTCCGAGGGGAAAGGAGCTTAGCTTCGTCACCAGTTTGAAAGAAGCCCAGTGGTAGAGTATCCATGATGAGCAGGTAAAAATATTCCAGCCCTTTCCTTCCCATTGGTAGGTACGAGGACTGCACTCAAATAATACAAATTCTGAGCTGGAATTTAAAATGACAATTCCCAGAAAGAGAATAGCATATATCATCTTTCCTCCATGACTCATCCCTTCGCAAATATCTTCAATTTTGAGCACTTCATACTTTTTCCACTGGAAGTATGAAAAGGTGGTCCCTCTTCCTGCCAAATTCCTCATCAGCTTTGTTCTGGATGTTGGAAAAAGAAATCCTGTTTCCTGTCTTTTGTTTCCTGGCTGTAGCCTCTGGTTCCACCTCCTTCTTGGTCTCACTATGGCTATTTCCGCCTTAAGCCCCAGAGTCTCTAACAGGTCCATAGATCACTTTTCTCTTCCACAGTTACTAGTTAGTCATACAGAATTATCAAAGAGGAAAATAACTTCTCTCCCTCCTGTGGGTTTTTTTTTTTATCCCCTCAGATCACTGTGTTTTTAAAACTTTTCCCCCTTAGGTTAATTTCCCAGGCTCTTCTCTGCAAAGGCAGGAAGAAGTAAGCAGGTGTTGAGGGTCTGGCTCTCCTGGGGAACATACTAGAGCGCATTGGTGCCAGAACCAGAAATGTTATAGTCAGGTCATTGGCAACAAAATGAAGACAAGGAAAACTCTAGGTTTTATGTCTTGGGTGTGAGGATTGAGATATAACACTCTGGTCAGGAGGGAGAGTAAAGTGTACCTCACTGAGAGAAGTGCTTCTTAGTATACTTAGCTTTCCCCACTGGTTGACCTTGAGCAAGTTACTTGACCACTCTAAGTTTATTTTTCCTTATTTGTAAAATGGAGATAACGGTTCCTGCCAAATCGAGTTGCTGTGACCATGTGTATGAAGAGCTAGTCCCAGTGCCACAGCATAAGCGCTCAACAAAACAGCATTATGATTATCACTAGTAGGATGTAGGTTGTGTGTGTGTGTGTGTGTGTGTGCGTTAAAGCCATGAATAATATTTTACATTCCAGCTAATGAGAAGAGAACGTTTGGAAGGTCACTGAGTCTTCATGGAGAGGCTGGGCCTTAGGATTAGACGATCTGCCCAAGAATGGCAACGGCCCTGAGCCCTTCCTCCCTGGTGACTTGAGGGACAGATAACAAACTCCTTAGAGTGTGGGCTACTTGGGATGGATGACAGCCTGAGATGTTCTCCCTTTGTGCTCAGCCCCAGCTATCCGACTTGCCTTCCTTTGGGAAGTGGGAGAGCTTGCTCTAGCTTTTCTCCAGGGGAACAGCAGATTTGTCTGTTGTCAGATGAGAATTCTAGCTGGGAATTCAAATTTAAGAATCAAGTTTGTCACTCTTTGGTTGGCAAAGAGGAGATACCACTTTTAATCTTTCTGCCAGCCTGATAAAGCTATTGTGATAGTGACTATAATTTACAGCTTCATCTCTCTAGTCCACTTAACAAATGGCTTCTGAAAGATGCGAGGGTCTAGGTGTGGCAGCATGAACTACAAAGATGAGATAGCGGTCCCTTACATGGACAGGATACTTACAGTAAACAGCCGCATTTAGAAAGAGAAGGAGTGGAGACATACAGCCTCTAAGGAGTTTGTATCTGTCCCTCAAGCCACCAGGGAGGAAGGGCTCAGGGTTGTTGCCATTCTTGGGCAGATCGTCTAATCCTAAGGTCCAGCCTCTCCATGAAGACTCAGTGACCTTCCAAACATTTTCTTCTCATTAGCTGGGACGTGAAATATTATTCATGGCTTTAACGCACACACACACACACACAACCTACATCCTCCTAGTGATAATCATAATACTCTTTTGTTGAGCGCTTACACTGTGGCACTGGGACTAGCTCTTCATGCACATGGTCCACGACAATTCTACGATGGTGTTGGTCAGATACTGAGCTGGGGCAGGGGTTGTTCACTAACTGGGAAAGCTGCTCCTTTGTTCATTGTTGTCTGACTATACCCTCTTCGATTCTCCTCTTTGTCCACTTCCAATATGCACATTAGATAATATGCCCTTTTTGAGAACAAATCAGCTTTCTCAACTCACTGTTTTGAAATTGAGATATAATTCACATTCTATAAAATCCACCCTTTTAAAGTGTACAGTTAAGTGGTTGTGCAACTACATTGCTATCTGATTCTAGAGTATTTTCATCACCCCTCAAAGAAACTCTATGCACATTAGCAGTCACTCCCCATTCTCCCTTCCCCCTGGTCTCTAGAGACCACTAATCAATTTTCTGGACTTGCCTATTCTGGACATTTCATATAAATGGAATCATGCAACATGTGTCCTCTTGTGCCTGGCTTCTTTCAATTAGCATAATATTTCAAGGTTCATCTATGTCATAGCATGTATCAGCACTTCATTCCTTTTTATGGCTGAATAATATTCCATTGTCTGGATATATGACATTCTGTTTATCCAGTCATTGGTTGATGAACATTAGGATTGTTTCTACTTTTTGGCTATTATGAATAAAGATGCTATGAACATTTGTGTACAAGTTTTTGTGTGAACAAATGTTTTCAGTTCTCTTTGGTCCCAGGATTAGAATTGCTGGGTCATATGGTTACTCTGTGTTTAGCTTTTTGAGAAACTACCAAACTGTTTTTCAAAGTGGTTCTACCATTTTAAATTCCCACCAGCAATGTAACGGGGTCCTAATTTCTTCATATGTTCACCAGCACTTGTTATTGTGTATCTTTTTTATTGTTACTGTCTGGATAGGAATGAAGAGGTGTCTCACTGAGACTTTGATTTGTATTTCCCTAATGACTAATGCTGTTGAGCATTTTTTCCAGTGGTTATTGGCCATTTGCATATCTCCTTTGGGAAAAACGTCTATTTAAATCCTTCGCCCATTTTTTACTTGTCTTTCTACTACAAAATTGTAAGAACTTGTTAGATAGTCTAAAGACTAGACCCTTATCAAAAATATGATTTGCAAATATTTTCTGCCATTCTGTGGGTCATTTTTTCAGTTTCTTGATGGTATGCTTTGAAGCACAGAAGTTTTAAGTTTTGATTAAGTCCAATTTAATAATTTTTTTCTTTGTGCTTTAGGTGTCATATCTAAGAACATGGTTAATCCAAGGCCACAAAGATTTACCCCTATGTTTTCTTGTAAGAGGGTTTTCTAAGTATTAGCTCCTACATTCAGGTCTGTGATTCATTTGAGTTAACTTTTCTTTAATGGTGTGAAGTAGAAAGGTCCAACTTCATTCTTTTGCATGTGGATATCCAGTTGTCCTGGCAACATTTGAAAATACTATTTTTCCCCCATTCAATGGGCTTAGCACCTACCCAAAAATCACTTACCATAAATGCAGAGGTTATTTCTGGACTATGAATTCTATTCCATTAATTTATATGTCTATCTTTATTCCAATACCATATAGCCTTGATTATTATCCCTTTGTAGTAAGTTTTGAAATCTGGAAGTGTGAGTCCTCTTCTTTTTCAAGATTATTTTAGATATTACAGGTCTTTTGCATTTCTATTTTAAGTTTAGGATCAGCTTGTCAATTTCTGCACAAGCTAGCTGGGATTTTGATAGGATTGCCATTGAAGCTATAGGTTAATCTGGGAATTATTGCCATTTTAGCAATATTCAGTCTTCCAATCCCTAAACACAGAATGTCTTTCCATTTATTTAGGTCTTATTTAATTTCTTTCAATGATGTTTTGTAGCTTTTAATGTACAAGTCTTGCACTTTTTTGTTAAATTTCTTCCAAGATGTTTATCCTTTCTGGTATTGTTGGAATTGTCTTCTTAATTTCATTTTTGGATTGTCACTTTATAAAACAACTTTATCGAGATATATTTTATGTACAATAAAATACATGTATTTTAAGAAAACAGTTTGATGAATTTTGACAAGTGGATACACTCATGTAACCACCACCATGGCCAAATTAAAAAATGTTTCCTTCTCCTGTCTCCCCTATACTCCCCATGTACCCCCCACCAGTCCCCAAGCCCCAGTAGTGCTATTTTGTTTTCTCTCACCATAGATTAGATTTGTCTTTATTAGAGTTTCACACTAATTGAATGCATAGTATGGATAATGGAATGAGGTAGTATGTACTTTTTTGTGCTTGGCTTCTTTCACTAAGCCTGATTATTTTGGATTCCTCTATGTTGTTGCACATGCCAGTAGTACAGTCCTTTTTGTTGCTGAGCAGTATTCCATTGTATGTATATATGTATACCATAATTTTATTTATCCCTTCACCTGTTGATGGACACTTGGATTGTTTCCCTCTTTGGCTATTAAGGGAGAACAAAGCTGTGTGAACATTCAGATGCAAATCCTGTGTGGACATGTTTTCAATTACCTTGGGTCTTGGAATGCACTTGCTGGGTCATATTCTGATAAACATAAGTACACTTATCAGAAACTGCCAAAGTAATTATACCATTTTACATTCCCACTAGCAATGTATACACGTTCAAGTTATTCTGCATGTTTGTCAACTCTTGATATTATCAATCTTTTTATAATTTAGCCATTTGAAAGGGTATGTGGCATCTTGTTGCTTTAATCTGCTTTTCTCTAATGACACTAAACATTATTTTGTGTGTTTAAGAAACATTTGTATAACCTTTTTGGTAAAGTGTCTATTCAAAGCTTTGTCCATTTTGTTTATTTGTTTGTCATATTATCATGTAGTAAGAGTTCTTTATATATTCTGGATACAATTCCTTTTTAGATATGTGATTGTGAATATTTTCTCCCTTTTCATTTTCTCAACGCTATCTTTCACAGAGTAGACATTTAAAAATTTGATGAAGTTGTTTATGGTTCATGCTTTTTGTATCCAATTTAAGACACAAAGAGCAAAGATTTTCTTACTTTTTTTCAGAAATTTTATAATTTTAACTTTTACGTTTGGGTTTATTATCCATTTTGAGTTAATTTTTGTCTATGGTGTCAGGTAAGGGTCAAGACTCATTTTTCTTTCTATATCCAGATGTTCTAACATCAATTCTTAGAAATGATTTTCCTATTGAATTACCTTGGTCCCTTCATCAAAAATCATTTAGCCATATATTCATGGGTTTTTCTGGACTCTCATTTGTTCTGCTGATCTATATGTTTATCTAGGTGTTGTTTATAAATATTGAAAAGTTTCCACCTCTTTTAGTGCAAGCCCCTGGTTCTCTGGGGAGTGCAGCTCTCTTAAAACTTAAGAGGTGCCTTGCTTAATTAGTTCCATGTGCCAGTAAGCACACTCACCGTTCTTTTTGAGACATAGTTCTCATATTTGCTATAATTCTTTGTTTTTATTTTCATTTCTCTCTTCCCCCACACCCTCCCTCCTTCTTTATTTCTCCCTCTCATAGTTTAAAATTGCATGCAACTTGTGCTTGCCAGGCTTCAATGGAAGAACCACACCCTTAGTCTCTTTTATCTGAACAATGTTTACCCAAATCAAAGGGTTTGTTAGGTGCCAAAACCTTAATTTGACTTTGCATGTGATATCTTAATTCATTCAGAGACTTTCACAGTGAATACAATGCCTATACTCTTAATTTGATCCTTGTAAAAAAAAAGACTGAATTCCAATCCACCTTTGTCATTCTAAACTTTTCTCAATTTTATATTTTAATGTTTACTGTAAAAAGCAGTTGCCCTTTCCAATCTATGAATCCCCCAATTTATTCACTTTCTGATCACTTTTCATTACTGCTTACAGCTATTTTCTGAACCCTCTCTCTCTTTTTTTTGTTTTCTGAACCCTCTCTTGTAATACCTTCCCAAATGCAGCCATGGCAATAAATAAGCACTACTATAATTCAGCTTTCTGGCCTGTTTCCCCAGTGCTTTATGTTCACTGGATATGTAACCTGCTTTCCAAGCTATCACAGGTAACATTTTTACCAAACATTTGCCTTTGTATACCATAGATTGCCATCTTTCCAGGTTCTGATAATTGTTTCCTCACCTTCAACTGTCATGTATATTAGTTTGGTTTTTTGTTTTTGTTACAACAAAACCCCACTCTCTGTATAGGTCAGGATAGGCCAGCTTATGATGCAGTAACAAACAGCCCTAATACTCTTAGTGGCTTAAAACAACAAATGTTTGTTTCTGGCACATTCCTAAGTGTCCATTTCAGATGAATGGGGAGGCCTTGCTCTGGGGTCACTCTACAATTTGGAGTACCTCCAGTGTAAGGAGGGGTGTATAGTGACTCTTAAAGGCTTCCCCCTCTAGGGGACTAATACTACTTCCATTCCCATTACATTGGCTACAGCAAATTATGTGCTCATGCCTAGGTTCCGGGGGTAGAGAAGGACAATCCTCCTGTGGTTTTTGGCAGGAGGCGATAACCACAGCCATACCCATATCCCCAAACACACAGAATAATTTATAGATTTTAGGCTCCTTTGGTTTTAGTTATCCTCCAATCCTTTGACTCAGATAGCGGGAAGCAGAAGGAGTGGCCACTCCCTGAACGGCTTTTCTAAAGACATAGATTTTTCAAAGTTTTAAAGACAATGCATTGGCATGACAGTTGGTGAACAGATTTTGGAGAAAGAACATGAAAACAAGTGTTAGTGGTCTGTGGTCAGTGGCCAGTGGTCAGACCATGAGCAGGTAGTCAAAGGTCGGTGCCTTTTAATATCCTCCCTCCCCACCCCAGTACAGGCCCAGTCCTCCCGGCGAGGCCCCAGTGTGACCCTGACTCACTTTCCCATCATAAAATCCGGCTATCCTTGTAATTTACTAGGTTAGTTTTACTATGTCAGAAATTTATAGGAAAAAAATTCACATGTATAGTCACATTTGTTTCCCGAGTATCCTACCTCCCATGAGGGAAAACTCTAGCCAAGTAACTTATTCAAGATTCCTAAGGTAATAGGGGATCAACCTGTGACTAGAACCTAATTCCCTCCCCCCAGAACTGTTGCTTTTTTTTGAGGTTATGCTTCTGTGAAGTTTCTGACTGTGTGATACTTTCAATGTTGAAATTGCCTTCGGGGGCCCCGGTAAACTGTTCTGTGTGCATGCTGGGCTAGCCAGGGATGAGATCGTTCCTTACAGTTGAAAGCATTTACCTAAAAATCATGAGCCTTAAAAATTGACCAGCTTATCTTCATGAAACTGCAGATGACTACAAGACATTTTCCTGATAATTTCCCCATGTACCAACACACTGGTAGGTAGGATATAGGAAAAGAACAACATATGGTCACTATCCTCAGGGTGCATATCAGCTTTATTAAGACCAGGCAGACTCTGCCTGCTCTATCTCTTGGTTAAATGAGATTTAGCAGAGACTAAGTCATTCAGAATTACAATGCAGGGAAATCAAGAAGGGTAGGTTACAGGGCTCTTTGAATTGGTAATTGTGAATGAGAGCATCCAGCCCGGACTTTGGTGTTAGCCTTTAGGCATGTCAACTTCTGTGGCATCTAAACAAGGTAAACAAAAGGGTTGCCCCATCTCTCAGACTTAGGAGGTCATGCTAAGCTTTGGTAGATGGCAGGCAGAGGGAAGGCTTTGGAGAATTTGGTAGCATCTGCAGGGCAGTAGCAAAGCAGGCCTGCAGAACTCCAAAGAATCCATTACTGGCTTTGTTAGGATGCCCTTAGTTTTAAGTAATAGAACCATAGCACAAACAGATTTATGTAAAAAAAAAAAAGTGGGGAGGGGTTGCTTAATGGCTCAGGTAATCAAAAAAGACCTGTCTTACAACTGGCTCCAGGTTTCACTGGCTCCAGGTAGTCAAACAGCACTATTAGGACTCAGTCTCTATTCCTCAGCTTTGCTTTCATTTATGTTGGTTCATCTTCAGTAAGGTTCTCCCTACATGCAGCTCCCGCCTTATGCTAACTTAGCCAGCTCAACAGTAAGGATCTTCTCTCCAGTAATTCCAGCAAAGGTATTAGCATTGAGTCTCACTGCTTATCTTGGTTGTTTGCTCATCTCCGACTCAATCCTTAGGAGTGGGGTGGTGGGATTCTCACTAGGCAGCCCTGAGTTAAGTCAGCGTGAGGAAACTTTGGCCTAACCCTTAAGAACACGTTATGGTATAAAGGCAGTTAGTATTCAAGGTTTTCTGAAGCCTCCAATTTCTCCAACTTTGGTGTCATTTTAAAGATTGTTAGTTGGAGGTTTATATTTGAGAATTAGCAAACAAGTTTTTCCCTCCTCGATGGTGCAATTGTTTTGCCGACCATCCATATTTTAAATCAGACAAGATCCAGTTGTAATCAGAGCTGCTAGGACACTTTCAGCTTCTATTGGATGGGGACATAAAAACACCAGCAACAGCAAAATTAGCTCTTTTGAACTAGACTGTCATTTTAATGTAAGCTGAGGGTCAGGGCTGCCCTTCTTTTGTCTCCCTCCATCAGCATTCACACTGGGAAGAGCGTCCTTGTTCTGTCTGAATGGTATTACCCAGTTAGACATCCTACCTGAGGTTTTTCTTCATAAACATGCTTGGGTAAAATACTTTTGAATAGACAGCACCACAGTATTTTGCAGGGCACCAGATGCCATCTGAGGAATATTTTACACTGAAGGACATAGAATTTTTTCAACTGACACAGAATTTTTTGGCCTTTCTGGGTCAGTTTTGGTTCATCAAGACCAATGTATGATGCCCAAAGGATTTTTGTATGTTCACCTTTTTCTAAACACGCTGACTAAAGGTTTGCTTGCATTCCTTGAAACATCGTTTAAAGTCCATTTTTTTTAGAGTTTGATGTCAGCTTTAGGAAAGAATCCTTCTGTCATTGTGTTAGGGTTTTCTAATTCAAAGGGACCTAACAGTAGTCAATGTGACCTAAAGAGTGTCTTAAGCCTTTGAAATCATCTAGCTTGAAACTGGAGAGAACTAACTAATGAGCTGGTGAAATGAGGTAGGTTAAGGGATTTTGAAATGCCTGCTGGGAGTTTCTGTGGAGAAAAGAGCAACGTTTCATTGATTCCCTATGTACAAAGTCAAACCTGTTCCATGCCTTAGATTTGAGCCTTAAAATAGAAAATGAAAGTTCGGACAGCAGAGCAGTTAAGGTAGGTGCGATAGTGAAGCAGATTTGCTTTGATACGTGGTAAAAATAATCTTCAAAGAAATAATAGGTTTAGAATCTATTGGACCTTTTCCAGGGGGAGAGCCCAGGACATAAATGTCATGATAAGTATGTCTATGCTCCATGGCCTTTTTCCATATTAATTCTGCTTATAATTTAAAACTTGGGAAAGTAATCTACCTGATTGAAGTCATGTACCTGATAGGTGACATCTGCCACTTAAAACATCAAGAACACATTGGGCTTTTGGACTGTTCTAAGTGAAATGGAAGTGAAGCAGGCAGAGGCTGTGCTGCACCAGCTGCCATTCACTGGCTGCCTGTCGCTTGTCTGGCCATGGACTGAGCACTTGGCTCCCAGGATGACATTTGACCATCCTCCCGGCAATGGGCAAGGCTGCAAGAGCTTACAGTGTCCTGCCCAAGGTCATATGGCTGGTACATGGCACAGACAAAGCCTGATCTCAGGTTTACCTGAATTCAAAGGTCAAACTCTGAACTAAATAGTAGTGACTAAATGAGGGAACCCCGCAGATGTGGGGTGGGGTGGGGGGGCTGGATTTCAATCAGCCGGCAGTCTCTGAGTTTAGTTCACTGTTTTTCATATGCATATGAGGCACATGAGGCACACTAAAAAAATTCACCCGAGGATATGTAGTGCATCTTATATCAACCAAAGATTAGCTCCACCTCTGAAAGTGATAAAATAACATTACTGGGCCACTCCTTGGTGGAGAGCAGAACAGCTGGATTTGCTTTCTGAGAGCAAACTGGCCCTGGGACAAGTATGGCTGGTACTTCTACCCTTTAGCTCATGCTTCCCCTATCAGGTTTTTGGAAACTGCTGCTTCTCATAAACTCGAAGCCAAAGAATGACTGCATCCAGAGGGCGAGCCAGCTCCTTAGGAAAGGAAAGAGCTGCCCAGGATTTCAGTTCAGAATCATCCAAAGCTGCTTAAAGCCTGGGCCAAACTTCAAAGTTTGCTGGGTTCACTAAGGGAGACCTGGAATTTCTGTTTCCCAGAAGGGGGCTTTCTTGATATTTTCTCCTAACCCTGTGATGGTCCTTAGGTCTGAGAACTCAGCAGGATGTTCGTTTATTCCACAAACATCTTAGCACTGCCTATGTATCCAGGCATGTGCTGGTGTAACTTTGGTGGACGAGACATACACCTTGCCCTCAAGGAGCTTACAGTCTAGTCAGGGGCACCGAACATGACACCCACAGTGGATTTTTTTTGCCATTTTATTTGAGATGGAATACCACATTTAGTAATCCTTCCACTGATGCTCTGGTTTAAGCAGGTACTCTCAAGTTAAGGCAAAGGGGCATAGTGGGAGGAAGACTTGTGGAAAGATAAGGACACACAGACATTAAGAGATTAACTGATTCCATTCGTCCTGTTACTCAACTTCGCTGAGCTCTAGTTTCCCCCTGTGTAAAATGGGTTTCTAATATGGACTTTGAAGAGCCATTATAAGGATTAAATGAGCTAATGCATGTAAAATACCAAACATCATGTTCACAAAAAGTGCTCAATAACTGTAAGCAATGCCGTAATAATGATGGAAGTTAATAAAGAACAATGTTTTTGTGGGAGAAATACAATAGAGACTGCAGAGAGAAAAGGATTCAATCACTAAAGCTGTTTCCTCTGCAATAGTCATCCCTTAAAAATGTGTATTTGGATGCAATTTCCAGCCCTCTTTTAAATTCTTAAGAGTCAGCCTTGTTAAACGTGTGTGTGTAAAAGTTGGGATCCAGATGAAGGGGAGCTGGTTTAAACAAGCCCAAATGCTTTTCCTTTTTCCCCATCTTTTTTATTTTAAACTAGTTATTTTGAAATAATTTTTTAAAGAATACAAACCCCATACAAAGAACTCCAACATCTCCCATCCCCCAAATACCCAGATCTAACCATTTTAATGTTTTGCCACCTTTGCTGTATCATTTTATATCTATCTATTTGTCCATCCATCCATCTATCTGTCTATCTGTCTACCTATCACAGGAATATCTGAAAGCAGGCTGCACATGTCATACCCCTCGAATACACAATACCTCCACGTACATTATTACACACAAGGACATTCACGTATGTGATCACTTTCACTTTAAGTGCAATTATCCAGTTCAAGAAATTTAACATTGATATAAAGCTTACATTTCATTTTCCAACTTTTCTTAGTCCCCATAATGTCCTTTTGAGCCTTTTTCCTCACTGTTACATCCCATTCAATTTCATGTGTTACATTTAATTTTCCTTCTCTCTTTAGTTTTTCTTTTTTTAAAATCGTGGAAACATATATACAACATGAATCTCCCTATCCCACCCCCTTCCGAGCATCGCATTCAGCAGGATGAATCACATCCCCAGTGTTGCAGTCCCCTCACCACCATCTGTTACTAGAACTTTCCCTTCACCCCAGGAGAAAACTTACACTCATTTTGCTTTGATTTCCCATCATCCCTGCCTGCCCCTATCTCTGGTGACCGGTACTCCACTTTCTGTTTCTATGAGTCTGCATAGTATCGGATATTTTCTTTGTAGTTACCTTGGGACTTAAATTTAACACCCTAAATCCATAACAGTCTTGTTTTCTTGGATATCAACTTAACGACTTCAATAGCACACATAAACTATGTTTCCATACCCCTCTATCCTCCTACTTTAATGCGGTTCTTGCCACAAATTATGTTTTCATACATTATGAGTCCCAAACCACTGATTTATCATTGCATTTTATGTATTTGCCCTTTAGATCCTGTAAGAAGTAAAAATACAATAGTGCTGGTATTTGTATTTACCCATGTCATTATCTGTGCTGGAGATATTTATTTCTTCATGTGGCTGCACTCAATTGTCTAGTGTCTCTTTCTTTCAACCTGCAGAACTTCCTTCAGCATTTACTGTAGGGCCAGTATAGTGGTGACTTTGTCTAGGAATGTTCTGATTCCCCCTGTGTGTGCTATATGGCGGGGGCCACATTTCATTCTTTTTCCATGTGAATATCCCCTTATTGCAGCACCATTTGTTGAATTTTTTGTTTGTTTGTTTTTCTTTCTTTCTTTGCGTGTTTGTTTTTGGGAAGTGTATGGGCCAGGAATCGAACCCAGGTCTCCTGCATGGTAGGCAAGAATTCTACCTCTAAACTACCCTTGTACCGCCCTTCCCCTAATTTTTATTTTCCATGTGGCAGGCACTGGAAATTGAACCCGGGTCTCGGGCATGGCAGGTGAGAACTCTGCCACTGAGTCACCGTTGCACCACCCCTTCCCCTAATTTTTTTTTTGTATGCTGTATGGCGGGGGTCACATTTCCTTCTTTTTCCATGTGAGTATCCCATTATTGCAGCACTATTTGTTGAATTTTTGTTTGTTTGTTTTGGGAAATGCATGTGCTGGCAATCAAACCTGGGTCTCCCACATAGCAAGTGAGAATTCTACCACTGAACTACCTTCACAGCCTGCTTCCCCTAATTTTTGAAGGACAGTTTTGCTGGATTCAGAATTCTTGGTCAGCATTTTTATTTTTTATTTTTTTTTTGCTTTCAGAACTTCAAATGTGTCTTCCCATCGCTTTCTTGCCTCCGTGGTTTCTGATAAGAATTCAACAGTTAATCGTACTGAGGCTCCCTTGTATGTGACATGTTGCCTCCTTTTTGCAGCTTTCAGATATTTCTTTCTTTCTTTTATTTATTTATTTTTAATATGGCCAGGCACCGGGAATCGAACCCGGGTCTTAGGCATGGCAGGCAAGAACTCTGCCACTGAGCCATCATTGCGCTGCCCTCAGAGATTTCATTTATCTTTGGCATTTAACAGTTTGTTTATAATGTGGTGTGGTGGAGCTCTATTTTTGTTTATCCTGTTTGGGAGTTTGTTGAGCATCTTGGATGTATATATTCGTGTCTTTTCATTAAATTTGGGACGTTTTCAGCCATTATTTCTTTGAATAGTCTCTTCGCCCATTTCTCTCTTTTTCTTCTGGTATTCCCGTAATGCTTACATTGGTATCCTTGATGGTCCCACAGGTTTCTCCAGCTCTGTTTACTTGTCTTCATTCTTTCCTCTTTCTGCTTCTCAGACTGGATTATTTCAATTGTTTTATCTTCAAGTTCGCAGATTCTTTCTTTTTCCAACTCCAGTCTCTTCCACTCTATTTCATTTCCATAATTCTCATTTCTCTAGTGGTATTCCTTTTGCGTTCATCTATTCTTTTCCTGATTTCCCTTAGTTCTTTGCTCTTGTTTTCCTTTAGCTCTTTGAGCATATTTAGGACCATTGTTTTTTTTGCATGGGCAGGCACCGGGAATCGAACCCAGGTCTCCCGCATGGCAGGCGACAACTGCCTGCTGAGCCAGTGTGGCCTGCCCAGGACCATTGTTTTAAAGGCTTTAACTGGCATGTCCCAGGTCTGGTCCTCCTCATTGTTGGTTTCTCAAACTTCATTCTTCTCCTTGACCTAGTCGTCATGTCTTGTTTCTTTGTATGTTTTGGAACCTTTCATCAAAACCTGACATTTTGATATTTTAGTGTGTTATTGCTGGGATTTAGACACTGAGGCATCTGTTTCTAAGCTTATATCCAGTTGGTGTTATAGCACCACTTTCTTTGAATGCCAGCTACACAAGACAGAAGGTAAAAGAAAACACTTTCTCAGTTTTTGCAGACTGACCTGTGCAATGCTCTCCTTCAGGGCATACCCATAGAATGAGTAGAGAATAGCTCCAGGCTAAAGTGTATGGCCTCCTTGATTCTTTCTGTTTGTGAACTTGTCTTGGGCACGTGTGTGTGGCCCTAGAATTCCTCCTTTGACACTGATATGAATGTCCCCTCTTCCTTAAGCAACAGTTCCTCATGGGCCTGGGCACTGCACTGTACAGACAGCTACCCCTTGCCTCAGGCAGCGCAACCTGACTATTCTCCTACAGCACTCTGCAGGAAAGCTCAGTGAGCTGCCTCCTACACTCAGGTAAATTCTGGAACAGCAAGTCCCTCAGGCCACCACCAGTCAGATTTGGCCAGACGTACATGCTCCCAGTATGTGCACTAAGGTTTCTCTGCTCACTCTGGAACGGGGACCAGGGTTCTGCACTGGGAGCATGGCCAGCTCCATCCTCAGCCAATGAGGGGTTGCAGAGGGGCCAGTCAGGAAGCCATGGAGCCTACCTCTTTTAAATGGCATTTTTCTTTATTTGGCACTTACCCTGTTACTACAGTGCTTCAACTGTTCTCTGGAGCTTTTAGAAAGATGTTTCTGCCACTTCTTCCTGGGTGTTCAAAGCTTCTGTGGGGGGATGGAACCCTAAAGTGTCTCACTTTGCCACCTTGATCAGAGCTGGGTTCCTTTTTCCTTTTATTCTTGTTCTTTCCTTCCCTGAGATCCTGAACAATAAACCTCCTTTAGAGAATGAGTATTTGTCCAAATCCCTGTTTCTCTTGAAGACATTTCAGAAGGACAGCGGATAATATCTTATCCTTTTGAGAAATTTTTACTCTCTAGAACTATTGGAACAAAGATGTCATTACTAAACTAAATTCTTGACCTCTGATTGGATTGTCATTTTTGTTATAAGAGCACCATTCACCACGGTTTTACGAGAATGTGATCTCATTACCATATAGACTACACTATCAAAGAGCTCAATTCTGACAATCAGCATTCTTTGGTGGCAAGCAACAGAATCAACCCTGACTCACTTAAGTGAAATAATTTATTCGAAGGCTATGTGGTACTCAGAGATCCGAAGGAAAAGCTGAAGAACCATGCCTCAGAAAGCTTTGAAACCAGAACTACCCAGAGAACAGGAACTAACCAACAGACAAATCAGCTTTATTTTTGGCCTTTGCCTCACTCAACTCAGGATTTAAATTCCCAGGAGAGAAAATGTCCTCGTTGGACAAACTTGGGTCTTGGGCCCACCAGGCAGCCAGGGGGCAGCAGAGCCCCTTGGCTAACCGTCCTTACAGGCCCACCTGAGCTAGAAGGGTGTTTCCAGGGAAACTGAGGCACTACCGCCAGAAGAAGGGGGGCTAGATTCTGGAAAGGCAATGCTACGGAGAGCCTCTAAAGCAGAGACGTTAGGGGGGATCATCAAATTTAATGGGGAAACTGAGGCCCTGAATGAAAGTGGTTTGCTCAAAGGGTCATGGTTAGTGGTAGAAATGAAACTTTCCGACTCCTACCAGCTAAATGGGAATTTCTCTTTATTCTATCTAACTTGATAAAGCAATGGTTTTGGAACCAGGCAGTGCATCAGGATTACCGGTGAAGCGTGTTAAAAAAAAGAGGAGCTGGGTTTGGCATCAAGATAGGGCATCTGTATTTTTAATGCATTTCTCAGCTGATTCTCTTCACAGCTGACGTTGAGACCCACAACAATGAATTTCCATAGAATCTAATATAGAAAGGAAACATTGTAGGACTAAAAATGGGATAAGGTGGTTTCAGAGAAAAGATTTGGGTTTGGTGGGAAACGTTTTTCAGGTGAAAACTCAAAAACATTGTTAGCTTTCTTCACGTTTGAAATTTGAAGGAATATGAGATCAGGAAGAACTCGCTCCCTCTTGTTATGGGTTGAATCGTGTGTCTTCCCCGCAAAGGATGTGCTGAAGTCCCCAACCCCTCAGAATGTGACCCTATTTGGAATTAGGGTCGTTGTAGATGTACTTAGTTAAGATGAGGCACTACTGGAGTAGGGTGAGCCCTTAATCCCATATAATTGGTGTAATAAGAAGATGAGAACAGAAATAGAGATAGAGAGATGCAAGAGAAAAGGTCCTGTGAAGGCAGAGGCAGAGCCTGGAGTTATACTGCTACCAGCCATGCCTCAGGCCAGAAGCAGGAAGAGGCAGGGAAGGATTCTTCCCTCGAGCCTCCAGAGGAAACAGGGCCCAGCTGACACCTTGACTTCAGCCCTCTACCCTCTAAACAGAGAGGAAAACTTTCTGTTTTTATAAGCTACCGAGATGGTGGTCATTGGTTATGGCCACCCTAGTAAATTAACGTTCCTATTTATGGCAAGCCTGGATTAAGTGGATGAGGAGGGCTAGTGGTCATCCTTGGAAGCACCTGCCATTGAGCATGGCAAGGATCTAGAATCCAGAGTAAGGCCTAAACTGACTCATGCTAGAAAGGGACCTGTTACCTTTATCTTTTGGTCTTATCACAAGGATGAAGATAGGCTGACCTAAGACTCTTAAATGACGCTGAGGGTGGAGGAGAAGGAAGAATGCTATTCTCCGGGCTTGGAGCTGCATTATTCCACACTTCACCTGGCCACCCCTGTCGCTCCTGTTGGTCTTCACATAAATTTCACCTCCTCACTTCCTAATCCCCCCAATTCCCCAAAAGAGAACCTGTGCTCCTAATTCCCCCTAATCCCCCCAAAGAGAACCCCTGCTGTTCTTTTCTGTGGCACTCGGTTCTTTCGGTTCTTTCCCAGGGCAAGTGTCATGGGTATACAATCTGTATCGTTGCAGAGGGTCCTACACTTAGGAGAACATCACACTTGGTTTAACGCTCTGCTGTCATCTTGAAATTCTTAAAAATTTTTGATGAGGGCCTTGCACTTTCTTTCTGCACTGGGTTTCACAAATTATACAGCTGGTCCTGTTCTTTCCCTTTCTTGAACTTAGCATGGTTTTATGGCCATAGCCCTAAAACCTAACCTAGTGCTTGCTGCTACAGTAAAGTTTCACCATTTTTAAATTATTAGTGACTGTTTTTTGCATACAACAAGATAAGTATATTCCTAGCATATTCCTGTGGTCCAACCTAAAATATGATGGGTGAATGAATAATGATGGGAAGAAAGGTACTGTGCACAGTGGGTGGTTGACACAATATCTCCTCACCTCCTTCCTTCCGATGGGAAACTCAATTTTGATCAGATGCCCACTCCTCCCTGCAGTGACTTAGGGGAGATGACCCATTCCCAGATCCAGGGAAGATACTGGTCCACCTACATTTCTTCTCTCCTAAGAACATTCTTTTGTCCTCTGGACATCATCAGGTTTGAATGTGATTTCTAGAACTGCTGCAGCCATCTTGCTACCAGCTGACAATGCTGAACCCGTAGCAGAGAGCAAAGCCAATGGAACTGCAGAAATGCTCTTTCTGGTTATATTGTGGATGATCCTGCTTCCTCCGAGCTTTTAATTATGTGTGATAATATTTCCATATAGTTTGTTGTGGTTACCCATTGCTCTGAAACAATTACATTAAAACAACATCCATTTTATTATATTTCACAAGTCTGTGGGCCAGGAATTTGAGAAAGACTCTGCTAGGTGGTTCTTTTGTTCCACATGGCATCAACTGGGGTTGCTCAGGGTGTTCAACTGGCTAATGGGCTGGTCTGAAAAGACCAAGGGGGCCTCCCTCACATGTCTGGCACCTTGGCAGTGATGGCTGGAAGGCTCAGCTGGGACTGTCAGCTGGAGCAGGCTGCTTCTCCAACAGTCATCTCAAGATAGTCAGACTTCTCACATGCCAGGCAGGACTCCCAGAGAGTGTTCTAAGAGGCTGTATATGGAAGCTGCCAGTCTTTTAAGGCCTGCGCTGGCCTGGCACAGCATCATTTCACCATATTCTATTGCCAAAGTAGTCCCAAAGCCCACCCAGATTCAAGGGAGAGAACATAGATTCCACTTCTAGATGGGAAAAGTATCAAAGAGTTTATGGTGATCGTTAATCTCCCACATTACTTAAATCCTTTGGAGACAGGTTTTCTGTTATTTACAGGCAAAGGAATCCTAAATAATTCAAAGAAAATCAAGGTTCTCCCAAGCCTGGGAGATATTTCTGCCTGTTCCCCTGACAAAGGGTCTGCAAAATTCTTCTGTAAAAGGCAAGATAGTAAATATTTTAGGCTTTGTGGACCACGTGGTCTCTGTTGCACCTACTCAACTATGCCAGCGAGGCACAAAAACAGCCATGGAAAATGTAGACATGAATGAGCATGGCTGAGTGCCAATGAAAATTTTATTTATAGTTACTGAAATTTGAATTTCGTATAATCATCACGTCATGAAATATTATTCTTCCTTTGATTATTTTCAACCATTAAAAATGTAAAAACCCTTCTTCACTTGTGGGCTGTACAAAAGAGGAGACAGGCTGGATTTGGTGCCCAGGCCATATTTTACTGGCCCCTGCTCTAAAAAATCAAGCTTGCTCCAGGCTCAGGGCTTTTGCATGTGCTGCCTCACTGTCTAGGTTACCTCCTCTATATCTTCATGTGATTTGTACCTTCTCTTCATATGAGTTTTAGCTCAAATATCAGCTCCTTAAAACAGCATTTTGATCACTTTATCTAAAAAGTAGTGTAGCCCTCTTACTCTGAAGCACATTATTCCCTTATAACTTCTTGATAGCTGTCCTCACCTTCTGAAATTTTGTTTATTTGTTTGTTTAAATGTTTATTTGTTGTCTGTTCCCCACACCCACCAGAGGATACGCTGAGTGAAACAGAGATCTTGCTTGTCTTATTCACTGCTAAATGCCCATTACCTAGCACAGTTCCTGGCATACAACAGATGCGCAATTAAATATTTGTTGACTCAATAACAATTATAACTCAATTTTCCTGGGCTTGACAAGAACATAGAAGGCTATTGAATGAATGTTTATTGAATGACAGAGAGATAATAAAAGCAGAGGAAGGATAGCTGGCAGTAATCAAGTCGTCATCTGTACTCAGAGAAGCTTTCGTGCCTCTGTTATTTTCCTGTGTTTCTGGCAAAGGCCGGAGGAAAATATCTTCTTCTCTTGTATAATTCCAAAGACAGCTATTTTCCTCTCTGGCAGATATGAAAGACTTACCTTGTCTATTTGGAGCCAGGAGAGGGGGAACCGCCTTATTTGAGGAGTGAGAGTATCATTGTGGTAGTGGTTTAATAATACTTGGAAACAAGTTACGATTACACAGAAATTCCCAAGGTCCCTGGAGGGAAAAATAGAAAAAGTATTGGGTGGCATGGCAACAATAGAGATGCCAGAGTTGGGAATTGCATCAGACTAAGCCTGTCCTCGGGAAGTAGGTTGGAAAAAGCAGCAGCAGGTATGACATTTGGGACCAGGAAATCTTGAACTTGAACAGAGTGTACCCATGGTGTTGGGGACTAGCCAGAGCCCAATAATGTGGACTTGGGGTTTCTAAGCCTGGGGACAGAAGTGGCTTCCATCCAATCCTTCCTCTATGTTATTAAAACAAACAGATTGGCAGAGTAGAAAGAGCCCAATGTAGGTGAATTTAATAAATAAGAAGTATCCATGGGAAGCAGTGATGTCCATAGGATTGAGTTCAGGTTTAGAACCAAGCTCTGGGACAGAGAGAGCATGAAGTAAAACAGAGTGGCGCTTATATAATAAGGTGACGAGACGCTGATGTGGAAATGCTGAGCCGTATGTGAAATGCATGTATGGGCTAGCTGGGCCTAAGGAAGTGTCTATGACTTTGGACAGTTGATTCTTTGTTGGTGGATGAGGCAGAAAAAGTAGAGATGAATGTGTTTTCTTATCTGGACCCTTTGTTGCAAGTCGTGGAAAAAGCTTTTGGAATTTATTGGTCCACCTAATTAAGAAACCCTCACAGTAATATGCTGGCTTCAGGCATGGCCAGATCCAGGATCTCAAATGTTTTCAGTACTTGGTCTCGCCCTCTTTCTTCATCTCTCAACTTTTCTTTCTCCTGGTTAGCTTCATTCTCAGACAGGCTCTTGTCCATGATGCAGCAGCTCACATCAACTTCAGCTTTACATCCGTCCAGCTTTAAGTTCAGTAAAGAGTGTCTTTGGCTTGGTTGCACTGGGCCAGTTCTATCGCATTGCTTCTGACTGGGACATGTAGCCATCCCTGAGCTGATCACTGGGCCCAGGAGGTTGCAATGCTTTATTGATCAACTCTGGATCACAGCCTCCCTTGAAGCCTAGTGGTGTTGGCTCAACCCAAATCTCATAGACTAAGAACGGAGAAGGAGTGCCCCAAGAAATACTCACTGTTTCTATAACAATGGAGAATGGATGCTGGGTAAGCAAAAACCAACTCAAATGAATTAAACAAATAAATGTCCACAACCAGTAGTTTTTACACGCACGAAGAATTCACCAGAAGTCATACACTCTCTTACCAGGATGTGAATATAATGCTAAGTAAAGCTATGATTGGGTCTTAGACATTCAGTTATATTTATATGAACACACTGATATCCTCTGGTTTAAATTAGTATTAGGGTGCTAACACCAAAAATGGAAAATAATCATAATAAGTTAGAAAAGTGTCCAAAATGATTTAAAGCAAAAACACACAATCACAAAAATTTGGTCATTAGAAATAAAAGTATTCCCCAAATTGCCCTTGGATTGCAAGGTGATAAATTTTTAAAAAATGCTTATGCTTTGGTCCATTTCACCTTAAAAAATAATTCATGAGAAATGTTAGCATGGAAGAAGGCCCAAAATGAAAAAGCCTGGATAACACCCAATTATGTGTGGTGCTCCTTGTACCATACCAATCTCACTTTACTTCCATGGCACACACCCTCTTAGTGTTCTGTCTTTCACTTCTACCCAGTCTTTAAGCAGTGGTGTTTTCCAAAGTTTCGCTGTTGGTTCCCAGGTCTTCTCTCATTACCTACTCCTGTATGGGACCTTTTCATTCCATCTCTTCAAAAGGTACCCTCTGAGGGTCTCCTTTGTGCCAGGTGCTATGCCCAGCTCTCTCTTGGGTTAGCTCCTGACTATCCGTGTGCTAATGATGCCTGACCTGTGCGATCCAGATCTCTCCCTTCAAATTCACAATTCATGGAGTGGTGCTTAATAAGTAGTTCTTGAATGAATGGATGAATGAATGATTGCTTTTTGCTTAGCATTTCAAATTCAACAAGCCTAAAAATGAAAACCTCTTCCTCCCTGATCCTACTCCTTCTTGGGTTCAGTAATACCCTCTAGGACAGAAACCTCAGGGTTATCCTTTCCTCCTACCCCTTGTCTCCTCAAATTAAAACAAAAACAAAACCCAAAACCAAGATCACTGGTTTTAACTCGATATTTCTAAGTCTGTACCCTTGTCCACCATCTCTTCTCCTCCTGCCCTAATTCAGACCTGCATCACCTTTCACCTGGATGCTGCCACAGCCTCCTACTGGTTTCCTTGCCTCCAAGCGTGTCCTCACTTCCCTCTGCCTCCCTTTCCAGCCTCACCTTGAGCAATGACTTCCCTTGAATGGTTGCGGTTTCCTACACACAGCACATGGCTTCATTCCACCATGCCTTGGCTCATGCCCTACCCTCTGTCTGGAGTATAACTTCCCGCTCCATTTATACATATCATTTAATCTTCAGCTGAGGTGCCATAGCCTCTAGGAAGCCTTGCTGGCCCTCTCGAGGCTGAGCTGGGTGCCCTCTCGCCTGCTTCCACAGCACACGGGGCACCCCTCCACCATTGCATTGTAAAGGTCAGCAAGTGGCTGCCACTCAGATACTTGGGAGCGTGTGTGCTTGTGGGCATGTGTGGTTTATCCTTGGTTGCTTGGTGACTAGTCTAGCACCTGAAACACAATAAGATTTTAATAAATGCCTATTGAATGAATGAAAGAACAGTTATAGCTGTAGGTATACGTTTCCTCTTAAGTGGAAATGAGATTTGGGCCTTGGTAGTTTCCACAGTGTGAAAGAGGCACCCTTTAAAATAATAAAAACTAAAGGGATTACTGTCTTACTTTGAGATAGAGTGTTGCAAACAGAGATGTGGCAACAGAGATATAGTCTGATTTCCATTTTATGGCCCAAAGGATTAACTCTAGAGACCAAAGGTAAATACTGAAGACCCTAAAATAATGCTGGTCTGATTCATGGATCAAAAAAAATGTTTAGTAGAAAAATCAGGTATTTCTCTAGCTTAAACAGTTGGTTTACTTACAGTCAGGTCTTCTAAGTCTTAACCTGAATTTTTAGGCTAAAATTTTCAAAGTTAATTTGAAATCCATAGGGATTGTCAACTAGTCTTTTCACTGTGTTCCCTGAGTATGAAATTAACAAACAATTGTAGTCCCATAGAAGGCTTTCAGCAAATGGATATTTACTTTTGATTTTCCTCATGAAATTTAAAGAAGGTTTCACCAAAACAAGATCATTCATTCCTTCAACAAATATTTTTTGAGTACCTGCTGTGTGCTAGGCATTGTTTAGGCCCTGGGGATACAACAGTGAACAAAAGAGACTTCCTTATCAAAGGAGTCCTTGCTTCTCATGGAGTTTCCATTCTATTGTAAAGAGAATAACAATAAATCATACCAAAAAATGCACCATAAAACGTTTGATGAGAGCTGGAAAGAAAAATAAAGCAGGATAATGAGTTACTGACTTGCTCTGTTTTGGATAGGGAAGGCAGGGAAGTCCTTTGAAAAGATTCTATTAGAACAAAGACTTGAAGGGAGAAAAGGAATCAATCATAGATATTTGCGGGGAGAGAATTACAGTCAGAGGGAACAGCACTGCAAAGACCTCATGGGAGGCGTGGAGTTGCATCTCATTTGAAGAATACCTAGAAGACCAGCAAGGGGGGTTGGATGATGGTAGGAAATGAGGTGAGAAGAGGTCACGTGGGTCAGATCAGATTTTTGCCTTTACTGGTAGAATGGTAAAACCACTGGAAGGTTTTGATCAGAGGAGTGACATGATATAATTTATGTTCTAATAGAATCCCTCTGGCTACTTGAAGGAGACTTGACTTCAGGCAGTAAAGGCAGAAGGTAAGAGGCTAGTTACGAGGTTGTTGCAGTATCCAAACAAAAGATGGCTTGAACCAGGGTGGTAGCAGAGGATGTGTAAAAGTGGTCAGATTATAGATATATTCTGAAGATTTGACGAAAAAAATTTGCCAATGGGGAAACGATGGCTGTAAGATTTGCTCTAAGGTTTTTGTCTTGAACAACTGCAAGGGTGGATTGGCCATTGAGAGGAGTGGATTTGGGGGGAGAAACCTGGACCGTTTTTAAGTTTGAGATGCTTATTTAGATACACAAATGACTGTTGAGCAGTTGATTGTCCAGAGTTCGGGAGAGAAATCAAAGCTGGGCTAGACATTTAGAAGTTGTTAGCTTGCAGAGTTTATTTGAAGCTCGGGCATGGAATGGGGTCACCTAGGAGGTGCATGTGAATAAATATTTGGGAACTCACCTGGCTCATTCCAACGTTCCGAGGTTGGGAAAAGGAGAAGGAATCAGCAAAAGAAACCAAGGAAGAGGGAGCAGTGAGATAGAAGGAGACTTAAGAGGCAGGGAGCCAGTAGTGATCCAGGGCCAAAGGAAGAGAGATTATTGTGCCTGAAGGAAGAGACAACTTACCAAAATATAATTTACCCCAGATATCAGTGGATGGTATATTTTCCCATACATGAGAGGGTGTGTATGTGTATACATGCTTCAAGATGTTTTAGCAGCTATGGTAATTATAGTGGGGTGAGGAGGAGGGGGAGAGGATTGTGTGTGGGTGCAATCAACAAACAAGCAAAATCAATAATTTCTCATTGTTACACATGCCCTGAAGAGAAGAATCAGGGAACTGAGATACAGAATAACAATAGAGACTGCTTTTGATTGGGTGGGCAGGAAAGCCTCTCTGACGAGTTGGATCCTGAAGCCTCGGATCCTGAAGCCTCCACATCTTTTTCTTCTTAATAAGAAAAGAGTCCTGAGCTGAACCTGTGGTCCCAGGTCCTAGGAACCCCCCACAGCTCTTGGTTTCCTCCTGGCTTACTGAGAACAGCCTTCAGTTCTATCTTCATCTATAATTTACTGTGTTTTACTACCTTCAGTTCTATCTTCATTTATAATTTATACTTTTATCCAAAAATTTGTTGAAATTTGTCAAAATTCATCTTCCAACGATGTAATTTGCTATCATTTAATTTAACTTTTTTTCGAACATTTATGATGAGCAGATACTGATCTAAGCAATCATTTTACATGCATCCTATCATTTAACCTTTTTTATTTACATTTTTTATTAGAGAAGTTGTAGGTTTACAGAAAAATCATGTATGCAATACAGAGTCATTTAATCTTCACAATAGCCCAGTGAGGTAGGTACTATTATGATCTTCATTTATACTTTAAAAACGTGAGGCTTACAGAGTTAAGTGAATTGTCCAAGGTCACATAGCCAGTTAAGTGGCAGAGCTGTGGTTAAAACTCATGTCTGTCTAATGGCAAGAACTTCTTCTGAGCACTACTTTGAAAAGTACAATGAGGATGTTCTAATGATGCTTTTTAAATACTCCATTCCTTACCGTCACCAAATTATTGTCAGATAAGGAACTAAAATAAAAGTTTACAAGTGTTAGAATTTCTCTGTGGTTGAATAATCTTTGGTGAATTTTAAAGATTGACTCTTTAATGGTGTCAGTCAAATTCTATCCTAAAGTGAAAGTGTGTTAGTTTGGGTCACACGTTTAGAAACAGCACATTGTTTTCCAGGGGTGCTATAAATAGAAATCCAAGGAATTTTTTCAATAAATAAAGATAAAAATAAATAAGATAAAAATACTTTTGTAAGAACACGAAGTATTTGGGTTTCATTTCTTGGCTCAGTTTAAAAACTGTAATTTCAAGATGTTTTAGCAGCTATGGTAATTATTGAGATTTTTAAAGTTCATATAATAGCTATATATGTTATCATTTACTGAGTATTTTTTGTTTGTTTTGTTTTTTTAGATGCATGATCATCATTTCTTAGTACATTTGCATCGATTTAGGAAAAGAACTAGCAAAACAACAGAAAAAGTTATAGAATGTTAATATAGAGAAAAAAATAAAAATAATAATAATAGTAAAAGAAAAGGAAAAAGAAAAAAACAAAGACAAACAAACAAACAGACAGACAAAAAATAACCTATAGCTCAGATGCAGCTTCATTCAGTGTTTTAACATGATTACTTTACAATTAGGTATTATTGTGCTGTCCATTTTTGAGTTTTTGTATCTAGTCCTGTTGCACAGTCTGTATCCCTTCAGATCCAATTACCCATTATCTTACCCTGTTTCTAACTCCTGCTGGACTCTGTTACCAATGACATATTCCAAGTTTATTCTCGAATGTTGGTTCACATCAGTGGGACCATACAGTATTTGTCCTTTAGTTTTTGGCTAGACTCACTCAGCATAATGTTCTCTAGGTCCATCCATGTTATTATATGCTTCATAAGTTTATTCTGTCTTAAAGCTGCATAATATTCCATCGTATGTATATACCACAGTTTGTTTAGCCACTCGTCTGTTGATGGACATTTTGGCTGTTTCCATCTCTTTGCAATTGTAAATAACACTGCTATAAACATTGGTGTGCAAATGTCCATTTGTGTCTTTGCCCTTAAGTCCTTTGAGTAGATACCCAGCAATGGTATTGCTGGGTCGTATGACAATTCTATATTCAGCTTTTTGAGGAACCGCCAAACTGCCTTCCACAGTGGTTGCACCATTTGACATTCCCACCAACAGTGGATAAGTGTGCCTCTTTCTCCGCATCCTCTCCAGCACTTGTCATTTTCTGTTTTGTTGATAATGGCCATTCTGGTGGGTGTGAGATGATATCTCATTGTGGTTTTGATTTGCATTTCTCTAATGGCCAGGGACATTGAGCATCTCATGTGCCTTTTGGTCATTTGTATTTCCTCTTCTGAGAGGTGTCTGTTCAAGTCTTTTTCCCATTTTGTACTTGGGTTGGCTGTCTTTTTGTTGTTGAGTTGGACAATCTCTTTATAAATTCTGGATACTAGACCTTTATCTGATATGTCGTTTCCAAATATTGTCTCCCATTGTGTAGGCTGTCTTTCTACTTTCTTGATGAAGTTCTTTGATGCACGAAAGTGTTTAATTTTGAGGTGCTCCCATTTCTTTCTTTCTTCAGTGCTCTTGCTTTAGGTTTAAGGTCCATAAAACCGCCTCCAATTGTAAGTTTCATAAGATATCTCCCTACATTTTCCTCTAACTGTTTTATGGTCTTAGACCTAATGTTTAGATCTTTGATCCATTTTGAGTTAACTTTTGTATAGGGTGTGAGATACGGGTCTTCTTTCATTCTTTTGCATATAGATATCCAATTCTCCAGGCACCATTTATTGAAGAGACTGTTCTGTCCCAGGTGAGTTGACTTGACTGCCTTATCAAAGATCAAATGTCCATAGATGAGAGGGTCTATATCTGAGCACTCTATTCTATTCCATTGGTCGATATATCTATCTTTATGCCAATACCATGCTGTTTTGACCACTGTGGCTTCATAATATGCCTTAAAGTCCGGCAGCGGAAGACCTCCAGCTTCGTTTTTTTCCTCAAGATGTTTTTAGCACTTCTGTGATTTCTTTTAACAGTTTTTTGTAGTTTTCTTTATATAGGTTTTTTGTCTCTTTAGTTAAATTTATTCCTAGGTATTTTATTCTTTTAGTTGCAATTGTAAATGGGATTCATTTCTTGATTTCCCCCTCAGCTTGTTCATTACTAGTGTATAGAAACGCTACAGATTTTTGAATGTTGATCTTGTAACCTGCTACTTTGCTGTACTCATTTATTAGCTCTAGTAGTTTTGTTGTGGATTTTTCCGGGTTTTCGACGTATAGTATCATATCATCTGCAAACAGTGATAGTTTTACTTCTTCCTTTCCAATGTTGATGCCTTGTATTTCTTTTTCTTGTCTAATTGCTCTGGCTAGAACCTCCAACACAATGTTGAATAATAGTGGTGATAATGGACATCCTTGTCTTGTTCCTGATCTTAGGGGGAAAGTTTTCAATTTTTCCCCATTGAGGATGATATTAGCTGTGGGTTTTTCATATATTCCCTCTATCATTTTAAGGAAGTTCCCTTGTGTTCCTATCTTTTGAAGTGTTTTCAACAGGAAAGGATGTTGAATCTTGTCAAATGCCTTCTCTGCATCAATTGAGATGATCATGTGATTTTTCTGCTTTGATTTGTTGATATGGTGTATTGCATTAATTGATTTTCTTATGTTGAACCATCCTTGCACACCTGGGATGAATCCTACTTGGTCATGATGTATAATTCTTTTAATGTGTTGTTGGATACGATTTGCCAGAATTTTATTGAGGATTTTTGCATCTATATTCATTGGAGAGATTGGTCTGTAGTTTTCTTTTTTTGTAATATCTTTGCCTGGTTTTGGTATGAGGGTGATGTTGGCTTCATAGAATGAATTAGGTAGCTTTCCCTCCACTTTGATTTTTTTGAAGAGTTTGAGGAAAGTTGGTACTAATTCTTTCTGGAATGTTTGATAGAATTCACATGTGAAGCCGTCTGGTCCTGGACTTTTCTTTTTAGGAAGCTTTTGAATGACTAATTCAATTTCTTTACTTGTGATTGGTTTGTTGAGGTCATCTATTTCTTCTTGAGTCAAAGTTGGTTGTTCATGTCTTTCCAGGAACCCGTCCATTTCATCTAAATTGTTGTATTTATTAGCGTAAAGTTGTTCATAGTATCCTGTTATTACCTCCTTTATTTCTGTGAGGTCATTAGTTATGTCTCCTCTTCCATTTCTGATCTTATTTATTTGCATTCTCTCTCTTCTTCTTTTTGTCAATCTTGCTAAAGGCCCATCAATCTTATTGATTTTCTCATGGAACCAACTTCTGGTCTTATTGATTTTCTCTATTGTTTTCATGTTTTCAATTTCATTTATTTCTGCTCTAATCTTTGTTATTTCTTTTCTTTTGCTTGCTTTGGGATTAGTTTGCTGTTCTTTCTCCAGTTCTTCCAAGTGGACAGTTAATTCCTGCATTTTTGCCTTTTCTTCTTTCTGATATAGGCATTTAGGGCAATAAATTTCCCTCTTAGCACTGCCTTTGCTACGTCCCATAGGTTTTGATATGTTGTGTTTTCGTTTTCATTTGCCTTGAGGTATTTACTAATTTCTCTTGCAATTTCTTCCTTGACCCACTCGTTGTTTAAGAGTGTGTTGTTGAGCCTCCACGTATTTGTGAATTTTCTGGCACTCCGCCTATTATTGATTTCCAACTTCATTCCTTTATGATCCGAGAAAGTGTTGTGTATGATTTCAATCTTTTTAAATTTGTTGAGACTTGCTTTGTGACCCAGCATATGGTCTATCTTTGAGAATGATCCATGAGCACTTGAGAAAAAGGTGTATCCTGCTGTTGTGGGATGTAATGTCCTATAAATGTCTGTTAAGTCTAGCTCATTTATAGTAATATTCAGATTCTCTATTTCTTTATTGATCCTCTGTCTAGATGGTCTGTCCATTGATGAGAGTGGTGAATTGAAGTCTCCAACTATTATGGTATATGTGTCTATTTCCCTTTTCAGTGTTTGCAGTGTATTCCTCACGTATTTAGGGGCATTCCGGTTCGATGCATAAATATTTATGATTGTTATGTCTTCTTGTTTAATTTTTCCTTTTATTAGTATATAGTGTCCTTCTTTGTCTGTTTTAACTGTTTTACATTTGAAGTCTAATTTGTTGGATATTAGTATAGCCACTCCTGCTCTTTTCTGGTTGTTATTTGCATGAAATATCTTTTCCAAACCTTTCACTTTCAACCTATGTTTATCTTTGGGTCTAAGATGTGTTTCCTGTAGACAGCATATAGAAGGATCCTGTTTTTTAATCCATTCTGCCAGTCTATGTCTTTTGATTGGGGAATTCAGTCCATTAACATTTAGTGTTATTACTGTTTGGATAATATTTTCCTCTACCATTTTGTCTTTTGTATTATGTTCATCATATCTGATTTTCCTTCTTTCTACACTCTTCTCCATACCTCTCTCTTCTGTCTTTTCATATCTGACTCTAGTGCTCCCTTTAGTATTTCTTGCAGAGCTGGTCTCTTGGTCACAAATTCTCTCAGTGACTTTTTGTCTGAGAATGTTTTAATTTCTCCCTCATTTTTGAAGGACAATTTTGCTGGAAATAGGAGTCTTGGTTGGCAGTTTTTCTTTTTTAGTAATTTAAATATATCATCCCACTGTCTTCTAGCTTCTATGGTTTCTGCTGAGAAATCTACACATAGTCTTATTGGGTTTCCCTTGTATGTGATGGATTGTTTTTCTCTTGCTGCTTTCAAGATCCTCTCTTTCTCTTTGACCTCTGACATTCTAACTAGTAAGTGTCTTGGAGAATGCCTATTTGGGTCTATTCTCTTTGGGGTGCACTGCACTTCTTGGATCTGTAATTTTAGGTCTTTCATAAGAGTTGGGAAATTTTCAGTGATAATTTCTTCCATTAGTTTTTCTCCTCCTTTTCCCTTCTCTTCTCCTTCTGGGACACCCACAACACATATATTTGTGCGCTTCATATTGTCCTTCTGTTCCCTGATCCCCTGTTCAAATTTTTCCATTCTTTTCCTGATAGTTTCTGTTTCTTTTTGGAATTCAGATGTTCCATCCTCCAAATCACTAATTCTATCTTCTGTCTCTTTAAATCTATCATTGTAGGTATCCATTGTTTTTTCCATCTTTTCTACTTTATCCTTCACTTCCATAAGTTCTGTGATTTGTCTTTTCAGTTTTTCTATTTCTTCTTTTTGTTCAGCCCATGTCTTCTTCATGTCCTCCCTCAATTTATCGATTTCGTTTTTGAAGAGTTTTTCCATTTCTGT
This sequence comes from Tamandua tetradactyla, assembly GCF_023851605.1. NCBI lineage: Eukaryota > Metazoa > Chordata > Mammalia > Pilosa > Myrmecophagidae > Tamandua > Tamandua tetradactyla. Next base: position 22,962,488 of record NC_135346.1, read on the forward strand.
TTGTATATTCAGCATTAGTTGTCTCAGCTCCTGTATCTCATTTGAACTATTGGTTTGTTCCTTTGACTAGGCCATATTTTCAATTTTCTGAGCATGATCCATTATCTTCTGTTGGCATCTGGGCATTTAGTCAGATTTCCCTGGGTGTTGGACCCAACAGGTTGAAAGATTTTTCTGTGAAATCTCTGGGTTCTGTTTTTCTTATCCTGCCCAGTAGGTGGCGCTCGTGGCACTCGTTTGTCTGCGGGTCCCACCAGTAAAAGGTGCTGTGGGTCCTTTAACTTTGGAAAACTCTCGCCATGGGGGAGGTTCGCCAGCCGAAGCGGCTTGGAAGAGTGCCAGCCGGCCCGGGGATCCGAAAGCGGGGCGGGTCGCCAGCCGCCGCAGCCCGGGAGAGCGCCCGTCCGAATCTCCTAGTCTGCACAGGGCGCCAAGCGTGGCGGGAGGGCGCCAGCCGCCACGGCCCGGGAGAGTGCACTGTTCCCAACCGGACCGGGAAGCCACGTGTTTGGAAGAGACCCCGGTCACCGTTCTCCGCGGCCTGGGGATCTCTAATCCAGTTCTCCCAGTTGGTCCGGGCGTCCGCACGTGGGGGTGGTGCCATCCGCCGCAGCTTGAGGGGACCACCTGTCTAATTCTGCCAGCTGGCCCGGGAAGGAGGAAGGGAGGGACTCCGGCCGCCTGCCGCCCCGGCCCGGGGAAGCCCACGCCCCTCGGTGATCTCACTGGAGTGGGTTCTCCCAGCCAGTCAGCTGTTCCAGGATGGGGTACGCTGTCTTTTTGATCTCTGTCGTCGCTCCAGGAGCTGTTCTGTATCGTTTCTGCTCCCCTAGTTGCTGTTCTGGAGGAGGAACTAAGACCCGCGCGTCTTAATAAGCCGCCATCTTCTCCGGAAGTCTCATTTACTGAGCATTTATCATTGGTCTGACAGTGTGCTGTGTACATTACATCACTTGTTCTTTACTATAACTCTGTGAGATTGTTATTCTTCTCATTTTACATTAAAACTTAGTTAACTGATATCCAAAATCATTAAGAGTCAAAGCCAGTATTTGAATATACGGCGCCAAACCTTATGCTCTTATTTTTACAAAATTTTTTATTAGAAATAATTTCAATCATACAGGACAGTTGCAAAAATAATACAAACCCATAGAGAGAGCTCCAACAACCTGTACCCGACCCCAATACCCGGATGCACCAATTTTAACATTTTGCTGCCTTTGCTGTATCACTGTCTCTATTATCTAGTTAGCTAGCTAATCTATTTTTTGAACATCTGAGAGCAAGTTGCACTTATCATATTCCTTGTACATATAATACTTCCATGTACATTTCCTACAAACCAGGCTTTTCACTGATATAATCACCGTAAGTCCATTTTCAAGTTCAAGAAATTTAACCTTGATATAAAGCTTCTATTATACATTAGAATGTTTTCTTATGTTTCATAAATATACTTTTGAGCCTTTTCTCCTCAATTCTTAGATCTCATCCAGTATCATATATTACATTTAATTGTCCTTCTTTCTCTCTTTTTTAATTCTGGAACCTATATACAACATAGATCTTCCCATTGCAACCCCTCCTAAGCATCCTATTCAGGGGGGTTAATCACGTTCACAGTATTGCTGTCCCCTCGCCAACTCCCATTGCTAGAACTTTTCCTTCACCCCAAAAGACAGCTTACACTCACTTTGCATTAGCTCCCCATCACCCCTGCCCCACCCGGGTAACTGTGTACTACTTTCTGTTTCTACGAGTTTGCATAGTATCTGATATTTTCTTTGTGGCTAACTTGGGACTTAAATTTAACATCCCAAATCTAAAACGATCCTGTTTGCTTGGATTCTGATTTAACAACTTCGATAGCATACATAAACGTCTCCCTAAAACCCTCCGTCCCCCCACCTTAATGTGGTTCTTGTCACAAATTTCCTATTTATGCATTGAGTCCCAAACCACTGAATGATCATTACATTTTATACATTTGCCTTTTAGATCCTGTAAGAAGTAAGAAAGTGGAGTTACAAGTCAAAAATGCAGTAGTACTGGTATTGATATTTACCCATGTGATTATCTTTGCTAGAGATCTTTATTTCTTCATGAGGCTCCAGTAAGTTGGCTAGTGTCCTTTCCTTTTACCCTGAACTCCCATTAGCATTTCTTATAGGGTCTGTCTAGTTGTTACAGAGTCTCTCAACTTTTGTTTATCTGGGAATGTCTTAATTCCTCACTCATTTTTAAAAGATAGTTTTTCTGGATTTAAGATTCTTGGTTAGCAATTTTTTTGCTTTCAGGACTTTAAATATGTCTTTCCACTGCTTTCTGCCGCCACGGTTTCTTATGTGAATTCAGCATTTAATCTTATTAAAACTCCCTTGTATGTTACATGTTGCCTCTCTCATGTAGCCTTTGGTATTCTCTATTTTTTGGTATTTGACAGTTTGCTTATAACATGTTATGGTGTGGGACTATTGGGTTTATCCTGCTTGGCATTCATTGAGCATCTTAGATGTATATATTTTATGTCTTCCATTAAATTTGGGAATTTTTCAGCCATTGTCTCTGACCGAACAATTTTTTTAATTGTTTTTATTCTTTTTTAAACATAACAACATACAAACACGAACATTCTTACCATATGATCATTCCATTCTTGGGTATATAATCAATAACTCACAATATCATCACATAGTTGTATATTCATCACCATGATCATTTCTTAGAACACTTGCATCAATTCAGAAAAAAAATAAAAAGAAAAAAACTCATACATACTATACCCCTTACCCCTTTCTCTCATTGACTGCGATTATTTTCATCTACTCAATATATTTTAGCCTTTGTTTCCCTTATTTTTTCTATCCCCTTACCACTCCCTTTCATTGATCACTATCATTTCAATCTACTAAATTTATTTTAACATTTGTTTCCCCTATTTATTTTTTAATCCATATGCTTAACTCATCTGTCCATACCATAGATAAAGGGAGCATCAGACACAAGGTTTTCACATTCACACAGTCACACTGCAAAAGCTATATCATTATCCAATCATCTTGAAGAAATATGGCTACTGGAACACAGCTCTACATTTTCAGGCACCTCCCTCCAGCCTCTCCAATATACCTTAACTAAAAAGGTGATATCTATATAATGCCTAAGAATAATCTCCAGGATAACCTCTTGACTTTGTTTGAAATCTCTCAGTCATTGACACTTTATTTTGTCTCATTTCTCTCTTCCGCCTTTTGGTCTGGAAGGTTTTCTCAATCCCTTGAGGCTGAGTCCCAGCTTATTTTAGAATTTCTGTCCCACGTTCCCAGGAAGGTTTACACCCCTGGGAATCATGTCCTATGTAGAGAGGGGGAGGGCAATGAAACTCTCACAATTTATATATTGTAGGTTTGATGGTATCCCACATGTTCCTCAGATTCTGTTCATTTTTCTTCATTCTTTTCTCTTTCTGCTTCTCAGACTGGATGATTTAATAGTCTTATCTTCAAGTTCACTGATTCTTTCTTTTGCCAGCTCAAATCTGTTGAATCCTTCTAAGGGATTTTTAATTTCTGTTACTGTGGTCTTCCACTCTGGTTCCTTTTCATAATCTCCATTTCTATATTGATATTTTGTTTGTGTTCACCTGTGGTTTTCCTGATTTCTTTTAGTTCTTTGTCCATGTTTTCCTTTAGCTCTCTGAGCATATTTAAGACCATTTTTTAAGTCTTTGGTTGTAATGTTCCAGGTTTGGTCCACCTCATCAATGGTTTCTGGTGCTTTAATATTCTTCTTTGCCTGGGCCATTGCTTCTGTTTCATTGCATGTTTTGTTGAAACCTGGACACTTTGATATTTTAATGTTTTCATTGAAATTTAGATTCTGTCTGTTCCTAAGCTTTTATGCAGGTAGTGTTATAACAGAGCTTTCCTTGAATGCCAGGAGATAACAAACAAATAATAAAAGCACAAAAAAGAAAATATCTTTCTCAATCTTTGCAGAAAGAAAACACCTTTCTCAATTTGTGCAATGCTTTCCTTCAGGGTTTATCCATACAATAAGTTTGGAGAATAGCCCCAGGCCAACAGGTAGGGGCCTCCTTGCTCCTTTCTGCATGTGCCTCCTGTCTTGGGCATAGATGTGTAGCCTTTGGAATTTCCCTATTTACATGGATATGAATATCCCCTCTTCCCTAGGAAGCAGTTCCTCATGGTCCCAAGCACTGCAGTGTATGTCCTACCACCACCAGTCCTGGCCCCAGGCAGCACAAGTTGACAGTTCTCCCTCAGTGAGAGCTCTGTAAACTGCTTCTTCTACTTGCAGCACAAGTTCTGGGACAGCATGTCCCTCAGACAATCACTGCACTTGACAGATTGGACTAGAGGGACACGTTCCCAGTGTGTGGATGAGGCAGGTATGGGTCTAGGGACCCACACTGGGAGCATGGGGTGGCTCTCCACCAAGCCGGAGAGGGGCAGGGGATGGACAGGCTCGGACGTCACAAGATCCTACCTCTGTTAAGTGATCTTTTGCTTGATTTGGCACTTTGCCCTGTTCCTGCAATCCTTTAACTGTTTTCTAAAGCTTTTAGAAGGATGTTTCTGCCAGGTCTTGCTGGTTGTTCCTAGCTTCTGAGGGAATGGGGCCCTAAAGTGTCTTAATCTGTATTGAGGGGGGCAGGACCTCCTATTTAATCCTGTGCTCTTCTGTTACATCACCTTATTTCCTTTTCATGCTTCAGAAAGCAGCTTTTCTCAATTGGTTATTTTTGTTCTTTAAACAAATGATCTTGGAAGAAATGTCATCCTTGTCTGGCATTCAGTTTCCTCACCTGAAAACAATGTGATTAACTGGATGTATTCCATAATCTTTTCCAGCTCTAAAGCTCCATGGTTCTGAGATTCCATGAATTGCCCATTCAAAGACAGTTGTTGGTTTTCAGTGAAACTCCTGCTTTTCTCATCTGTTTTTAACCGAAACTGGAGAATTGAAACTCTTAAATCCATTTAGTAGACGCATCTACTATTTTACTTTTATATTCATGGGTATATTATTTGGTCCTCCTCAGTTGCAAAATATTTCCTTACTGTCATTTATAATAACTCTCAGGAACGATAGCCTGAAGAAATAGTTTTGATTTGCTTTTCTTTATTTATAGGTGGGAAACCAGGCTATTCTATTCTCTTAAATTGGCTTTCCTGAGGTCAGTGCTAGAGAAAGGTTTGCGATCTGCAACTGAAATTTCTAATCTTGCTCTGTATTTGTCCACTCATTCTTTCATCTGGTTAGTCCACAGGCTGACTAACCATCTCACGGAAGCCAAATCTGGCCTGCCATCTGCTTTTGTATGCTCATGAACTGACAATGGTAATTACATTTTTAAATGGTTGGGGAAAAAATAAAAAGAATAATATTTTGTGACACATGAAAATTGTATGAAATTTGCATTCTGGTGCCTCTAAAATATTATTGGAACACAGCCACCATGCTCATTTGTTTATGTATTCTTTCTGTCTGGTTTCATGCCATGGTGTCAGAGTTGAGTAGTTGCAACAGAAACTGTATGGTCTGCAAAACCTAAAAGCCCTGTATAGAAAAAATTTGCCAATGTCTGTCCAACATGTATTAATTGTACACCCTTGTTATATACTCAACAGGACACAGGGAATACAGCAATAGATAAGATAAACAGGTTCCTGGGCTCAAGGAGCTGTTTCTATACTTTTAAATAAAAAACCAAACAAACCTGGAGGGACACAGGGCTGTCAAATTTTGATTTTGGTAAATGACATTAAAAAAAAATCAGCTACTATCTTCATTCATCATCATTCTATAAATGAGAAGTATATTAATAATTTAAAAATGAGTATATTAATAACAAAAAATGTAGGAAAGGACGAATCTCAAAGTAAAAAAAAAATTCCCTTTAATGGAATAAATTTAATTTCATGAAAAACTCATTACACTGTCTTTGTTTTTCCAGTTTCACCATGGATTAGAGAAAACTTCCTGTACTGGCCCTGGTCATCAGACCAGCAGTGGGAAGTGTGAGGGTAATTGCTTTTCAGGCAAAACAGCCATTAAAAATATCTACTTTTAAAAATTGGAAAATGTTAGTATTTTAGTGATGGAATGCTTTATTTGAAAGTAAAACAGTCACTAACTAGTTTTATAAGTCAACCTTTTCTATAAATGAGTGCGTGTGATGGAAATATAGTGATGGGAAATCCCAGAAAAGAAATGCAAAGGGAAGTGGGGAAGTACAGAAAAGAAATCTGCTGGCATTCACTCTACCCCAGCAGATGTGACAGTTCTATGCCGTGTTTGGAAGCAAGAGAACCCATTTTAGTACTGCTTATTGGCACTGGCTTCACCCTTGAAGGAAAAGATTACAGAATACTTTCTCTTTTGAATTATTGCCCTCCTCTGTCTACATCCTGCCACCTTTAATAGACGTGGGAACCTACTAAAGCCACAGCATTGCCTCGAAACAACCAGGACCATTTAATGTGAATTCCCATGGAAGAAAAAACCTACCCATCACTAAGGATTTGAAGTTGAATAGTTTTCAGTCACTTTAGAGAGTTTCTTAAATCCACAAAACAAATTATTTACTTTGCAACACCTAAAATGGCAACCAAAAGACTAAAAATTACCTCTTTATGCTGCAGGAATCTGTATATACCTATTCCTGTTGTGCATGATATTGTCCATTTACTTAACATGTTTCATGGAGCACTAACTATGTGGGATGCAAATGTTGGGTGAAAAATAGGATTCTGTGCTCAAAGAAATATAAGAAATATTGAGTTATGCAAAATCACACAGGATTATTTATTGTAGAACTTCTCAGTACTGCTAATATGCTAATGTGCATTTTAAAGCAAACACATGTATTTAAGAAGATCCCAGGCAAGAAAGCAAGGTGCTTAGGATGGCTTTAGTTTAAATTATTTAAGTGAGCTTGTTTATTTGGCTATTAAATCAACAACAACTATAAGAAATAAGCCAACTGTTGTCATTGACCCAGATGATTCTGGGTAGATAGTTTCTTTGATAGTTTCCTGGTTTCATACCAGACTTTGAACAAGTTTATTTATGTTAATAAATTATCCCTTTTCTTAAATACCTTTCCTCGTTTAATACACGTTTTGATAGTTGTAAAGGCAAATATTATCTTTAAATGTTTAGGAAACCATCCTTAAAATTAATGGGTTTTGGGGTGCATGGGTAGTTCAGTGGTAGAGTTCTCACCTGCCATGCGGGAGACCCAGGTTCAATTCCTGGTCCATGCACTTCCCCAAAAACAAACAAACAAGCAAAACAAATAAAAATTCAACAAACGGTGCTGCAATAACAGTATATTCACATAGAAAAATGAAATGTGACCCCGTCATATAGTATACCAAAAAAAAAAATTAATGGCTTTCTAATTTGGAAACTACTTGAGGATGATATATTGATAATAAAATTTAGGAAGAGGTGAAGAGGTGAAACAATAGTTTTTTTTTTATTAGTACATTATTATCCATTAAGGTTCTGTTTATCTATGAGTAATAGAAAACTCCACTCTTGTAGCTTAAATGAGTAGGTTGTGTTTTTCCCTGTCATGTGCTGAGTTGTTGGGAGGTGGGCACTCTGGGACTGCATATTTTGGATGTCACCAAGCCACCTGGCTCCCTCGATCTTCCTATTCAATCATCCTGCATGTGGACTTCAATTTTATGGTTGCAATATAATTGCTGCTCCTCCACCCATCTCATCCACATTCCAGGCAAGAAGAATGGGAGGTGGGCAAAAGGTATGTGCCAGCTGTTTCTTTATCAAGAAAACAAAACCTCTTTCAAAAGCCCACCCAGTAGATTCTAAATAGCCTGAAAAGTGCACATGACCACTGCTAACTGTGTATAAGCCTGAAAAACTGAATTCTTTAGCTGAGTGCATTGAGGCTCTGCTATAAACATAGCATTAAGTTTAAGCTAGACTACTGGTTAGAATCTCAACTCTGCCTCTCAGGTGAGCCATTTCCAACGACGTCATCTGTGAAATGGAGATAAGATAGTAATAGGGTCGTTACAAGGTCAGCTTAGTAAATTTTTTTTTTTTTTTTGGTATGCTGTATGGTGGACATCACAGTTCATTCTTTTTCCACGTGGGTATCCCCTTATTGCAGCGCCATTTGTTGAATTTTTGTTTCGTTCGGTTTTTTGTTTGTTTGTTTGCTTGTTTGTTTGTTTGGGAAGTACATAGGCCAGGAATTGTGAGTAAATGTTTTTAAAGCATTTCGAACAGTACTGGTACATAGTAAATATTATATAAGTATTTTCTCAATAAATAAGTAAGGAGGAGGGGAGAATGGATTTTGGGTAGAAAAGTAGCAGGCATGGATGGAGAGATAGGTAGAATGACACCGCAAATGTGGTAAAATGTTAATATTTGTGGATCTGGGTATGGGGGTCATGGTATGTTTAAGTTCCCTGTATGGGTTTTGCATTATTTTTGCTATCCTGTAAGTTTGACATTATTTCAAAATTTAAAAAGTAGCAGGCATGAAATGAAAATAAACTGTGAAAAAGGGAAGTAACAATATTGCTAACATACAAAACAGAACATGTATGTTACAAGTAATATGAATTTCATTAATTTGTTGAACTAATGAATGTTAAATAAGTACCTTTCATGCTTATTATAAAATGAAGAAGGAATTTATAAAGACAGACTTGTTCTTTCTTCTTTCAAGAAAAGTTAGACTATCATGTCTGCTTCAATTAACTGCTTCTATCCAAGAAAAGTTAGACTATCATGTGGGTTTCAATTAACTGCTTCTATCCAAACGATAGGATCTGGATTTAAAGCCTACACAAATTAAAGATTGGGTAATTATTGATAAATTGATTTGGGATATACCACAAAAGGTCCTGAAGAAAACACATACACTTTAGAATGGGGTATCTCCTTTCTCATTCATGTGTGACCTTATTCCTTTTTAAGGTGATTGGCTATTTATTAATCTTTTAGATATATAAACCATCTTTCATACAGATGCCTTATATGGTGATAATTATTTAAGACATTTGAATTCTAAACCTAGCTCCACCACTAACTATGTGACCTTAGGCACGTTATTTCTCTAAATCTTCATTTCCTTATTTCTAAAATGGGATGGTAACAGTATCTACTTCCCAGGATTGCAGTAGAGCCTAAATGAGGAAATGCAGTAAAGTGCTTAGCAGAGATACTGCTCCACAGCAAGAGCTTAATAAATTTCATCATCATTTACTGTTATAACCACCACCGTCATTATTTTTTTAATCAAGTTTAAGATGCAGTTTATATACAATGAAATGCAACCCCGATGTCAACACCTGGGTAACCATCACCATACTCGAGATGTAGAATTATTCCCATAACCCCCTGTTTGGGTTTGTTAAATCTGCTGGAATGCAATATACCAGAAATGGAATGGCCTTTAAGAAGGGAATGTATTAAGTAACAAGTTTATAGTTCTAAGGCCATAACCATGTCCAAACTAAGGCATCCAGGGAAAGTTACCTTGACTCAAGAAAGGCTGATGGGTGCAGAACACCTCTGTCAGCTGGGAAGACACATGACTAGTGTCTGTTGGTCCATTGGCTTTTGGTTTCAAGCAGCTTCCCGAGGGGTGTTTTCTTTCTGCATCTCCAAACGTCTGTATCTCATACTGGCTCTGTTGGCTCTAAACTCTCTCCAAAAATGTTTCCTCTTTTAAAGATTTCTAGTAAACTAATCAAGACCCATTTGAATGGGCAGAGTCATATCTCCATCTAATCAAAAGGTTATACCCACAGTTGGGCGTGTTGCATCTCCATGGAAACAATCTAATCAAAGGGTCCCACCCTACAATATTGAATCAGGTTTAAAAGAACAAGGCTTTTTTGGGGTATATAACAATTTCAAACCAGCACCCCCTCCCAAATCACTATTTTAAAATAGGAAAACTGCTGTCTTATCCCATAATAATGCAAAGGGGAAGTCACTCTAAAGAAACATATGGTATCAATAACAAAAAGAATGAGTAAGTGCTAACTAGAATTAGAAAACTATGGGATTGTTATAGAAGGAGCATTGATTTTGAGGATGCTGGGTGGCTGGTCAGATGTCCTGCACCTTATAACTTTTGCTGGTTCAACTTTAAAGTCCTCTTTTCCTGCTAACAGGTCCTTGCTTGTCCTTTGGGAGAACAACTCCTTCCTAGTGCTTTGTATGTTTAGGGTGGGCTTATTTCAGCCGTGGCTTTCAGTCTTGTCATTTCTGCTGGAATTCTTGGATAGAAAAGTTCTTGCAGCTGACATCACTGGCTGTAAGCTTGGAGAAGCTGAGGGAGTCACTGAGAAGGAAGCCACACAGAGGAAGTTCAGCTGGAGCGATGGAGAGAGAGAAACCTTGTGAACAAGAGGGTTCGGGCAGGATCCCTGAGGCCATCATGCTGTGAAGAAGCCCAAAGGGGTCCACATGAAGAAGCCCTGAGCTCACAGGGAGAAAGAAAAAGAGACACTGGCTAGTCCCTCCCTGCCTTAGCTCCAGGCACCATGTGGCTGCAATCACATGAGCCATTCCAAGCCAGAACCACCCACCCCAGCCCTCCCCAAATTCCTGACCCACAGTGGTCATGAGAGAAAGTAAAATGATTGCTGTTGTTTTAACCCATTAAGTTTTGGAGTCATTTGTTATGCATCAATAGAGAACTAGGATGCCCGGGATAACAAGGAGCACCTTTAGGTGCTCAAGGTACAGTCATGGACACAATAGATGAGGAACCTATCTTCACGCAGTTTCCATTGCAGATCTTTCTCAGCCTGGCAAGTGAGGAACAACTATTTCAGGATTGTAATTATCTATCAGATGGCTATTTGGGCCTGCAACTAAGCCTGAATTTTTAGCTACATCTAGCAAATAGGTCACGTTCATTGACTCATTTATGCATTTAATCAATCAATTTCTTAACTTATATGGGATGCTTTCTCTGACCCCTTGAGTTAGAACCCTTCACATTCCCAAGCATTCAGCATTCTCTACGCTGGGGGTAGCCCGTGGGAGGTTTTGATAAGGAGTGGCTATGAGGGGGACGGACTGTAGGGGGCGGGAAGGCTGCGGGCAAGCAGAACTGGTAATTTAAATATGCAAGCATTTTCTCCCTGACTGGAAGAAAGAGGGAGTGTCTAGGGACGACGTGGATGCGTGGAGCGCTCGGGGTTCTCCCCGGCCCTGGGGTTGCGTTTTGAGTGCAAACCCGGTTTTCAGCAATGCAGAGTGGGCTGCGGGGAACTGCAGCCCTAATTCCCAGATTTTTCATGCTGGGCACATCCCAGGCTCCTCCGCCCCAGACCAGCAGACAGACCATCTCAGGCTCGGATCCCGGCCACAGCAGGCGGGCAAGGTCCGGAGTGGCGGGGGCTCTAGCACAGCAGCGCGGCTCACCCCCAAAAACTCGGGGTCTGCTCAACCAGGTTGGCGGGAGAGGGCGGAGCTTGTTCTGCGGACCTAGGCGGTGGCGTGGGCCCCACCCCTTGCTTCAGACCCCACCTGCAGGCCTCGCTGATTGGAGAAAACCTGCGGAAGGGATGGGCGTCCCAGAGCGGCCGGGGGGTCGGGCTGAGGCGGGCACGCCGATTGGTTGTGCTGGGATGAGGTCATCGCTAGCAGGTTCGGGCGGTCCGGACGCCGGCGGGGCGGCCGAGGCTGCTGTGAGAGGGCGCTCGAGGCTGCTGGAGAGCGAGCTGAGCAAGGGAGGCGGGGAGGCGGCGGCTGCACTCGCTCGCCCGCCCGCCGGCTCGCTTCCCGGTGCCTTGCGGGTCCGCCGCTGTGATTCCTGCTGAACCCCTCCGAGCAGCCTCGCGCCGCGGGAGCAGCCGCCGGTCTACCGAGGCTAGGCTCGGTTCGGGGGTCGTGCACGCCGGCGGACACCGCGCGGAGGGCGAGCCGGCGCCACACCTGTGGAGCCGGCGGCCGTCTGAGGTGCCGGCCGGGGTCCCGCTGCGTGCGTGTTCGAGGCGGCGGGCAGCCCGGGCCCCGGAGGAGAAGACGCGCCGCTCGGCTGGGCGCTGCGGACACCATGGGGCTCCCTGCGCTCGAGTTCAGCGACTGCTGCCTCGACAGCCCGCACTTCCGAGAGACACTCAAGTCGCACGAAGCGGAGCTGGACAAGACCAACAAATTCATTAAGGAGCTCATCAAGGACGGGAAGTCACTGATCAGCGCGCTCAAGAGTGAGTGCCCCGAGCCCGGCGGGGACGGCTGCCCGGGGGCCGGAGGGGCAGTCGGGAGGCGCTCAGCCCTTGTCGCCCGCGCGCCCTGCGGCGACGCTGAGTGACGGGAGTAGAGGCTTGTGAGGAGACAGGAAGGATACATAAAATGGGCGAGCCGGCAACAATGAGATGAGGAAAGACTGGTCCCGGAGTCGTTTGTATTCTGGGCTGGAGGAGAGGTGACCCGGGCGCGTGTGGCGCTCTCGGGCACCGCGGGTGGGGGTGCGCGGCACACAGGTGTCCCGGGAGTGGGCCGTAGTGCCTGGCGCACCGCAACCTGTTGGCAAACTCTATCGCGTCCGAGACTCTGGCTGCTTTAGGGGAATTGATGATCGTCCCTCGGTACCCATCCTTGGGAATGGGGCGGGCCCTGCCAAAGGGGCGCCGCCTCCCCTCGGGAAAAGGCAGGTGGGGAGTTTCGCGCCGTGTACGCAGCTGCCGCCTGTTCTGGGCCCTGGTTGTCCTCCGACAGGCACAGGCGCTGCCCAGAGAGGAGCGAGGTGGGGTGGTTGGTTAGCCCTCGATTCTTTGGAGTATTGGCAGCCAGTAACCCCCGAATGTAGAATCGGTGCCATGTCCGTGTGCAGAATCTGATTCTTGTGTTTAGCAGAAGGTGATAGGGGTGGGAGCACTGAATCAGAGTGTTCCTTGAAACTATGGGGGAAGGTTTAAAAATAGAATGAACATATTCTGACTTTCTCCTTCACTGGCTTCCCTGTTCTCCTTATTGCCTCTCCCATTAACCTTGAAAACTCAAAGGTTTCTGAAGGGAATATCTTCCTTCCTTACTCAAAGAGAAGTTTAAGTTCATCTTAAAGATTCTCAGACATTTTGTAAAAGGATTTTTGCTTTTTTCCTTTTGGTAGGGGAGAAATGGAACTTGCATCCTGTGTACGGTTTTCCCCTGACTTTTGCAGAAGCTGGACTTTCTTCTTCTGGCCAAATTGAGAGTGATCTAGGGATGAGCGCCTAGGATTGGGAGAATGTTTTTGGTGCTTATTCAGTCTACCAATTTTAAAAATAGTTCAGTTCATATTTTAGTTTTGAGAATCAGGAATAACATGAAGGCAGATAGTGGATTTTTCTTCGACTCTGCCTTTCCTGTCTCTGCGATGGATTCCTTAATAGGTGATATCTTTCAGCTGAGAAAGGTGCATTGGCAGAGTAGGGTCCAAGCTATGAGAATTTTATCTAGGACTTTTAAAAGGAGACTGACAAATCAGATCCCTAAGATGTCATTTTATGAGCGTGATGCTTCTATAAATGAAGAGAGAGAGAGCAGAATCCCAGGGCAGCAAGTGTCAATCTTTGGGGTGAAATGAATGCAGAGCTGTTGGAGGTGATGAGGCATTTTAGAGACAGGGCCTCTGCTGGAGGCTGTGCCTTACCTGAGCATCTGAACAGACTCTTCCTTTGTCAACGACCAGGGAGGACCATGCTTGGCCCCTAGACCAGTTCCTTGGGAACACTGACACCTGTTTTGGAGCCAGTTAGGGGCCCACTTGTATGTTGGGGCCAGGCATTTTGATTGAATCTCTGTGGCTGACTTTAATTGGGTCCTTGCTTCAGCCTACTGTGCCTGCTGTGTGCAGGGTAACGGCACTGGGCACTGGTTCACCTGTGAGTTATCTCATGTAAATTGAGGTTTGGAGGAAGCATTTGCTACAGCTCTGGTGGCAGGGCTTATTTCTGAACAGAAGTTCTGGGCCCTAGATGGAGTTCTTGCAGGGCTCTTAATCTGATCCCATGGACACTCTTGCCCTGAATAGAACACTCTGGACCAGTTTTGCTGGAATGTGGACTTACCTTTCAGTGCCTTGGCTGTGAGTCTGAGGAGGGCACAGTTTGGGTGACTGGTAGTTTTCCTGCTATTTTTTTTTTGAATGAGAATTCTTTGAATAGGAAGAAACATTGAAATGATGGGGTTGGAGGGTTATTTCATTTGTCTAATAGACCAGCCCTGTACTTGGGGGAAAGATTGATTGGACACTAGGCATTCTGGTTGTTCTAAATCCAGCTCTACGAATGTGACCTTGTATAGGTCACGTGATCTGGATCTCTAAGGGCTTCACTTCCCTTATCTTTAAAGATAGGAGTAGAGAGCTGTTTCCCAACTTTTAAGCATTTAGTTTTTAGCTAGAGGCTTACTTCATTGTTTACTACTACATTAGTATTTGCTTATTTTCCTTCTTCAGATCATCTTTATTCATACTGTAAATGGAAAGCCAGTGTTTTTCCAGAACACATTAAACATAGATGCATAATTGTGTACGTAAAGCTTGTTTAGATTATCTGCAGCCTCCTCCAGCTCTAAAATTTTATGGTTTTATTTTATAACTCATGTTTACAGATCTGGGTTTAGTTTCCTTTGTGTGTTAATCAGAGGCAATAAAGCTGACCTCCAGAGATTACCTGGTTCAGCTAGGTCATGTTATTGCTACTTCCACTTTATAAATGAGGAAACATAGGATCTGAAAGACGTCCCTAACCTGCCCAAGGCAATGCAGCAATTAAGTGTATTTAAATACTAGTTGTCTTGTTCCAAACCCTTGTACTTAACCTTAAAGCAACACTGTCCTCTAGGTCAGTGGTTCTTATACATGTTGGCCTCTTGACTCCCTTTGAAAATCTGATAAAAGCTGTGGACTCATTTTACATAAAAATGAATCCCTTGAAGCCTTTCCCTGGAGCTCAGACTTTCTGATGTGAAGATAAGCAATAAATTAATCTGGAACACACATTTCATACAATCCTCTTTTTGGAGAAAGTTCTCATTTGATGTGGGTTAGAGGTTTGGTGACTCTTAATCAGCAGTTTCTGATGCTGTTTTGTCCTAGCCTATTCTTTGGGGGACTCACACTCCCAAGATTCTTTCTTTTGACCTGATTAAAATCTGTCTCAGCCAAGAGGATTCCGTGTGTTTATGTCTGCTTTTCTTTCTGTAGATATGATGGAGACTGGAAATGCAGTTCAGATTTATAGAATTGAGTTTTAGGATTCCCTTTCTCCTTACCCTGAGCTTGTTAGGTCTCCAGACAAGTCCCACACCCCTTGAGGGCAGTAATATAGCCTGGTGTTAACAGAGCAGCCCTGGGTTTGAATTTCATTACTAAACCTGAACTGCTTCTCTGTAAAATGGGAATAGCCACACTGCCCTCAGAGGAGAGTTCTGAGGACTTGATGCAGCAATTCATGTACTGCGAGCACTTAGCTTGGGACCTGGCACATTAGTTCTGTGGGTTAGTGGTAACTGTTATCATCTTCCTTGGAGAAGGGAGCAGCATTCAGAGTGGTCAAGACTCTGTGATTCTCATAGCAAAATTCACTAAAAGCAGAGAGACATTTTTGTTTGTTTGTTTAGGGGTAGGAGGCAGGCCTGTGCCTTCTTCCTGCCAGTTGTTGGTAACTGACTAAGTTGTATGTTTATTATTGGTAACTGACTAAGTTGTATGTTTATTAACTATTCATGGGCAAAATCCTGGTAAGACTGCCTCTAAGCCGTGGTTGTGTCAAAAAAAGCCCTACAAGTTAAAAAGGAAAGAAAAATGAACTTCCTAACATCTCTTCTGTTCCTTCTAACAGTAGCTTAAATTTGCTATCTTTTTCTAGATTAATTCCCCCCACCCCCACCTCTATCCCAGTACCTTGGCTTGCTGGCTCCTTCTGTTTGTCTTGCAAGAAAAGTTCACAGAATGTATTGGAGTTCATATCTGGCTGTCATGGACTCAATGGCAAACCAAATGTGGTTTCATAGAAATGAAATTGCATTAGGTTGTTGCTTTAGAGGGCTGGTGTGGAGTTTTTGGAACCGCGTTTCTTTCCATTTTTGCAGTTGGTTTCTACACTTGTCGCTGGGGTTATGGCCCTTTAAATTTGACTTCAGTTTTCTGAGATGGGGTACCTTTATTCTGATACTCTAAGGTGGGAGAACAGAAATGCAAATTTCTTAATAACAGCCTTTATTGAGATATAATTCACCATATAAAGTATAAAATTCAATGGTTTTTAGTACATTCACAAAGTTGTGTAACCATCACCAGTCAATTTGAGAACATTTTCATCACCTCAGAAAGAAAATTTATATGCTATAAGCAGTCACTCCCATTTCTGCCCAACCAGACCAACCCTAGGAAACTCTAATCTGGCACCATAGATTTTCTTTCTCAATGGATTTGCCTATTTTGGACATCACAAATGCAGTTTTAATTATTTTCTTCTATGTGGTGGTGACCAGCTAGCTGTAGGCACAAAGTTCTTGATTTGAATTTCACGTTGGGAAACTTTGAATTTATAAGCTTTTTGGCTTCAAAACAGGCCTGGGTAGATAGGGCCTGAGGTCTCAAGGTCTGAAATGTGTCCCAGGGCCAGAAGAAAGCAGGTGTGCCTTTCTGTCTGCAACCCGCAAGAGGGGAGTGGATTCGTTCTCGGTCAGGGTACTTTGAAGTATGCAGAAGAGATCACCTAAGTACGAGTGAGAATCCAGCCCCTTCCTTAGTTAGCTTTCATTTATGTTGGGGCAGGATATGTGATACTGAGTAAAAACCTTACTTTGTGGTTATTATACTGCTAGATGGCATCTTTTTACAAAATAAAATGAGTATAGTGAAATTCCTATTTCTGTAATTTAGCCTGTACTTTTCATTGGCCTGTGCTTTTTGAAAATGATGTACCTTTCTCATTACATTCTTGATCATTAGTAATTCTGAGATTTCTGTCCTGCACCGTATCCCTAAGGCAACCATAGTGAGTTTTAACAGAAATAAGTAGACAGTCTTGTAATGATGACAGCAGATCAGGTTTATTGAGCACTTCACCAAGCTCTGGGCTCTATGTTAAGTGATTCATGTATATCGCCTTACTGCTCCTTACCGCCAGTGGGTGAATACTTACTCATCTTTCTCTCCATTTTATAGGTGAGATAACTTGTCTAAGATCACACAGCTAGGAAGTTGTACAACAAAGCTTTGACTGCAGTGGACCACAGGGTGTTTTCTTGAACATTACTTCCATTGCCTTCCATAAAGATGCTGACCATGACAATGGAAATTCTTCACAAATCTAGATCCTAGAAAGAGGAAACATAGGTGCTATATGAAGTGAGAATATTGTCCTAGCTATTTTTCAGACTCTGAGCCCTGGGCAGTGAAGAATAGCTAAGAGTTTGCATTATGCTCTGTTTTTGTGTTTCTAACCCCATCAGGGCCTTAAAGAACCTTTGTCAGTTAGAGAGGCAAATGAGGGGGTATCTCTTGGCCTTGTAAAGCCAATGCTCCAGAGTTTCTCTTTGAGTAGTGCTGAGTGATTATCAGCGATTTGGGGCATTGCCTTTCAACTGAGTAATAAAGTATTGAACAAAGAGGCTAGAAACCTGTTTCTGGATTCTGATGCAGTAAACAGCTCATCCTCTTTGTTCATTAAAATAAGAATAAGAAAATCAACACCAAGGGTTGTATGCTTTGAAGCATGTCACTCTTTTGTGCTTCTTTAGGATTTGGTATGGGCTTTTTGTAATAGCAAGATAAGTCCCTCTTGAATGTCATGAACTCCTCAAGGATGTTCCATGCCAACATGCTTTGTTTAGCAGTTATTATATTACTCATAACGTCCTAATGGGACAAACGGATATTAGGTTAGGTAGCAAAAGAGTTTTTTGCAGTTCCTTTGCTTTGCTTTAGCACCTTGCTAATAAATGAAAAAAGAAGGCACTTCCTAATTATTTGTAAATGGTGTTAATTTGCAGTAGAGACATTTGGAACATTGCATACTCAAATGTAAACAACAACAAATTTAAATCCAAACAAGACTTTGTAGTTTTTATATAACATTGCCTTAAAAAAAAAACCTTCTACTTTACCTCATTCTGTTCTCAATTGGAGTTAATGAATTGTATTTTTACTGAACTTTAATTCCCTCCCCTTCCCACCCCATTTTAAAACCGTAGCCACTGTCGGATCTTCTGTTATGTTCTCTTTTGTCCCAGAGGAAAATTCAGTAGTTTAGTTGGTATAAGTGGTTGATGGGAATTGACTGTGTTAATCAGCAATAACTATCAAGAAAGAATATCTTTCTTCTTTAAACTAGTAAAAAAGATAATTTTCTGTCCCCCTCTTTTTTTTCCCTCAGAAATATCACTAACACTTGGAGTTGACAGATAAATTTATTGTGTGTGTATATGTGTCTCTTTCAAGAACATTATATTTAAGTTTATTCCTGTTAAGGTAGCCATTTGTTTCAGATTAGCATGTTTTGGGAAAGCATGTTTTTAAAAAGCTTTATTAGGTATAATTTCCATAATGTAAAATTAATCTGTTTTAAGTGTACAATTTGAAGACTTTTTAGTTAGATTGCAGAGATTTCATCAGCTAGGTCAAAAAGGTCTTGAATCCCAGAAAGGGCTTTGGATTTCATTCTAAGGGGGATGGACAACCCTTAGAGATCAACAGGGAAGTGATGAATCCTAGCTGTGTTTAAAAAGATCATATTGGCAGCTGTTTGGAGAGTAGATGTAACAAGGCAAGAGTGGTGGCAGGGAGGCCAGCTGGGAAGTTGTTAAAGTAATTGAGGTAAGAGGCACTGGCACCTGGTCCAAGTATCGAAACTGTTGGTCAGATTCTGTGTGTATTTCGAAGTTGGGGCCACAGGATTTGCTGCTGGATTGGATGTGGGGTGGCAGACAAAAGAGTGAAGTCAAAAATGATTCAAAGGTTTTTGGCTTCATCTGCTATGTGGTGCCACTTACTGAGATAGAGAAGACTTGGGGAGGATTAGATTTGGGGGGAAAAATCAAGTTTGCATGAATGACTAATCTTATGGTGCAAAGACAAAAAAATTATGCAAATAGGTCATGAAGACATTCTCATAAAAGAATCAAAAGGTATAGAAGTAGAGTGAAGCACCTCTTCCCTGGAGTTAACCACTGTCAGCAGTTTGGTATGCTTCTTCTTTTCCTACTCCTTTTCTTCTGTGCATGTTTGCTGTTTCATAAATGGGATTATGTTATCTGAATTTTCCTGTGTTTTGCTGCCAGTTAATACTATGTTTTAGAGATCTTCCATGTCAGTACATGTACATAGTGCATTCTTTTGAGTGATTGCAGAGAGTTTTACATAGTTTATTTTCCCAGTCAGCTCTTGAAGGATATGTGTATCATTTCAGTCTTTCACTACTAGAGAAAATGCTGTGTTGATCATCTTGTGTATTCATCTCTGGGTACGTGTACCAGTATTTCCACCTCCAGTTTTTACAAGCTCTTTGACATCCGTTGTTGAGGTCTTTTGCATCCCTGTAGTCAGTTAATATTTGTCCAGTGCTCCACTGGGTTTGGTTATGTCTCTGAGGCTTATCCTTTTGCCCAAGTTAGAAACATCCTGAACAGGCTCTTCTATTAGGCACTGACACTGATCTAAAAGAATCAGGTGGTAGAAAAAAATCTGGTGTGTGTGTGTATATGTATGTGTGAGAGAGAGAGAGCTAGAAAGAGAGAGAAAGAATAATTAATTAGCCTTGGTCCAGTCGGATATCCTTTCTGAGCTTCAGGTTCTTACAGGTAAAATGGGAGATGTGACCATATCTAACAGGCTCTTATTCCAAGCACAAGTTGGAGGGACCAAGAAGGAAATCACATTTGTTAGGGTGAGAACAACAGCATTAGTAGCTAGAGAAATGTTTACAAATTAGGAGTCACTGGGGTTTACACATTTTTGTAGAAACCCAGGGTGGAAAAAGAGAGGAAATAGTAAGGAAAACAGCTTGCAGTGTGGGCCCGAAGCTGTCACAGCGTGTTTATGTCTGGCTCGTTTCACCTTGGTTGGAAGCACAGGATCCTGCAGGGGGTGAGCTCGAAGATCAGGGAGTTGCCTACTATATTTAGAAAGAGGAGATTCCTGGGGTTAGGGTGATGTGCGAGTGTGTGTGTGTGTGTGTGTGTGTGTGTGCGTGCGTGCGTGCGTGTGTGTGTGTGTGTGCGTTTTCTTTGCCAGATGGACAAAGGTTTGAGGGATTTGGGAATTCTGGATCAACCCTTGTTAGCTTGTTGGCTTTCCTGGGCCAAACCAGTAGCTGTTTTGAATCCTTCTGCTGCCACACAGGAAAAGCCAAAATAAACTCTGTTTTATGTGGTAAAGACCCCACCAATAGGTTTCAAAACTCGAGTGATCTTGCTATCAGGTCTGCTGTCAGGCTAACTCCAGCTTAATTGGAACACTTTCAAAATAGGAACTGGTCCCCTCTGTGATACTTTTGATAAATTTCCAGGCAGACTGAGTTGAATTTGAGGCTGTTTCCATGGCGAGGAAACTATCTAGCAGATAGGACCAAAACCTTAAATTCCTGATTGCATGTCTTATGATTTCTCTTCAGGGTCAAGTGTAGAAAATATATTTCAGTTGAACAAATAAAATAATATAAAATAAAATATGAAAGCCATTTTAAAAACTTTAATTTAGACTTTTGTTGCTTTAAAAAAGTTCCTAGGTAGGTAATACCTATAAATGGTACATTCCAAAAGGGACAAAAAGGATTGTGCATATCGTATCTCTCCACCTCTTTGTTTTCCGGATCTCCAGTTCTACTCAAGGCAACTTCTGGCCAGTTTTTTTTGTGCGTATCTTTCGTATATGGTCTATGCCTCTATCAGCAAATATAAATATAATTGTAAATATATATATATATATATTTGGTAGCATGATATATGTACTGTTTTACACTTTAATATATTTTTGATATTTTTCTATATCAGTACAGATAGAGCTTCCTCATTTCCAACATTTACATTGTATTCCAGTGTATGGCTATAGTGTAATTTATTTTTAACCATTCCCCTAATAATTGACATTTAGATTCTTTCCAACCTTTTACCATTACAAGCAGTGCTGCTCTGAGCTCCCTGGAACCTCTTTCATGGTGCACGTGAGTCAGTAAGACGAATTCCTAGAATGGAAGGAACTGCTGTGCCAAAGGGTACATATAGTTTTCATTTTGATAAATATTTCATATGAGTGTTTCTGAAAAGTTATGAGCAAAGTGAATTTTATACATCATGATTTTAGAGTAGGGAGGAAAATTACTAAAATCTTCCCATTCCTCAAACTCTCTCTCATTAGAGAGTTTGTTACAGAGTGGCCTCTGTAATAAAGCAATGCTTATTTAACATTTTCTCCGTTTCCTACTCTCCAGTTTGTATGTCTTGTTAATTCTGGTATTAAAAACCACAGCTAAAATCATTCCCTAAAATGAGGCTCAACTATATCTAGGAATCACTTGAATATTGGACCCCCTGGGAATCTTGTTTGTGTTCACAGTGTCGAGGATGTTGAGTTTTTATCTTTGGACAGTGTATCCATTATTCAGGAAGTTTGGCAGGTGTAGAAGGAGGGCATTCTCCAACCTCTGGTGACTTTGGGCCAGGAGAAATGCCTTGTCTGTCAGTGAAGCGCCTCTCTCTCTCTCTGGGCTTCCCTGTAGACAGTGGAATTCTTGGTGACTGGCGAGGGAGCAGAGCGTATTTGTCTGACATCCCCTGGCTGCCTCTCCTGCAGAGCTTAGCACTTCCCCTGAAGGAGGACGGGCTCTGTCACGTGTCCTCTGTGGTTTGTATTCCTGAGTCTGCAGCTCATGTTGGGGTGGAAGGCTCCTGGGTGGTAGTGTTACTGGCACAGGGCAGACACACCCTCTTTCTTCTAGGTACTCAGCCTTGGAAAGAGGCAGGGGAAATTCAGACAGTCCACTATAAAATAGGATGATTGCTCTCAGCTTAAAAGGGTCACTGTAGGAGAGTGCAGAGAACTTTGAGAAGAATGAGTGAAGGCATCTCGAGTCCAGGGAGGCAGTATTCCCAACAATCAGTCATTTATATACCACCACCGTTATTTTTGCTCCACTTTAATTCCTGTTTATATTATATACACTTATAAAAATACTTCTATTTCAAAAGAGAACTTTATGGTATTCCAAAACCACAGGTTTGATTTTTTTTTTTTTTGGTAAATTATCTTCAAATAAACCCATAATCATTAAATTGAAAAGTAGTCCCATGTTCCACCAATGGTATGAGATTTATTCTCTGCTTAATGCTGTTCCAAGGCATTCCAAGAAGTGTGCGAGAGAATGGACACGGCCAGGCTGCTGTGCCTAGAATGGGAAGGGACACTCTCCTCAGAATGGGTACAGGTGTCCACGTCTGTGGCTGTGTGCCAGGGAATATACTTTGCTAAAAATCTGTTATACTCTGCGGTCAGAAATGTGAATCACTATTTGAATATTCAAACATGCACTGAAAAATTATAGAGTAGAGTATAAGATTCCACTGTGTTCTTAACAGCTGATGTGCTGAGTGTGGGTGAAGCAGAGAATACACAGTTCACGGTAGCCGGTGGCTGAGTAGGAGGTGAGGACAGAGGAGAGGGATTTATCGATGACTCCAGAATTTCTTCCTTAGGTTTTGGGGGAGTGGCCAAGCTGTATGCCACAAAGGGAAAAATTGTGTGTGATAGGATTTTCAAGTTGAATAAGTTTTGTCCTTGTTGAGCTGTTCCTGTGGGATAAACAGGTGAACACACACACGAGGTGATAAGAAGCACAGATCTGGAGTTTAAAAATACAGATACCTGGGACTCACCCCCAGAGATTCTGATGTAATCTGTGTGGATTGCATCCTGGGCAAGGGGATTTTAAACAACTCCCTAGGTGGTTCTGTATAGCAGGGGTTGAAAAACACTGGCATAAAGTGAGAGAAGAGAGTAGAGGCTAAAGTCATGGGGAATGTTGATATTTAGGAGGTAGGTTGAAGAGGGTTGGAGAGAGTTTTGAACTAAGAAAATGTCAGGTAGGTGTTCCATCTTGGCTAGTTTGGGTGAAGACTTGTCCAGAAGCTTTTGGATCTGACCTCTGGAGAATGCAGCATTAAGTATAAAGGTAGATAAGAAATATCTACTTTATTATATTATTGTGAAATAAATGAGGCAATTTTAGGTATAATGCTTGGCAAGGTAAGCAGGCATATGGTCAGTGACTTGTAGTTGGTGTCTGCCATTATTGCCATTGCTGGGTTGTCCTTGTTATGAGGTAGTGATGAATGTGTATAGGAAATCTCTTAAATGCAAATTCCTAGGCTCCACCCAAAGAGATTTTAATGCATTTCCACAGTACCCTCCCACCCCCAGGGGATTGGTATGGTGGGGTGGTCTGTGGGTCACACATTAAATCTGAATAGACCGGAAGAGATTCTACATAAACCTTTCCTCAAATCCTTTGCCCCCCATTATGTCCAGAGCTGTGCCATCTAGCCTCATGCTAGGGCATTTTCAGGTGTCCGAAGTTCTTTGCTGTACTGTAGATGGGGGAATGTATTGGAATGGGGGAGTGTTTGAGAAGGGTAAAAGGTGTACCAGCTTCAGAACATCTCAGCCAGGATGGTTTGAAGCCCGGGGTCCATTTGTTTTGTGAGTGTGGCTTCGAGCCAGGACGTTTTCCGTAGTATTGGGGCGGGGAGCTCCTGAAAGGAAACTTTGTGTTCCTCCTCAATCACAGAGCAAACATTTTCCCACAGCAAGTCTTGGGCGCTCTGGTCAGGGTTAAAGTCATTTGGGGTCAGAGCCTGTAATTATGTTGTACATTTTTTCTTTAAAAACATTTGGGAAGCATAGTGAACAGGCTGGGCTGTCTCACAGCCAGAGGAGACATGCGTCTGGGGGAGAGCGTGATGGCTCCCGAGGTGGAGGGTGGGATGCCCCAACCCAGCGTGAGGTGATCGCCCACTCCTGCTGTGGAGATGCCTACGGGCAAATCGTTTCTGAAAAATGCTCCTCAGTGCTTGTCTCCATTCTGATCTTAGCTGATTCTTAGCTCTCTGAGGAGGGTTGGGTGACAGGATGACCACAGCTGCTGCTGGGAGTCCCAGGTATCACTACAAGGAGATCAGTGCTGATTTTTCCTTGCCATTTGTTTAAGAAATTATGTGGATTGCTCTTCCAAAGACAGGGGTTTCTTGCTTTTATATCTGACTAGGCATTTAGACGTCTGACACAAACCCTACCCTGGGACATTATTTAACAAACAACACCCTCTGTGGACAATATGGCTTTGTTGGAGCTGGAGGCCAGTGGAGGCCCTGGGGATGGATGCCTCAGCATCTGTAGGCTGTGGTTGCAAGCTGCTCCCCACTGCATCTACGTCTGCTAGCCAGGCTTTTGAGTCTGCAGACAGTTTTGCTTGCTGCTGTCACAGGCCCTCTGAGCTGCCCTGAGCTCATTGCATATGGTCAGCAAGCTGCCATGTTGCAGTTTCATTTAGAGCAACAAGTTGGTTCTCTTTCTGGAAAGAAATCCTGTTTCTCTTTATAGAGCCAGCATGCTTATAATCAGTTTCCCATGAGGGAAGCTCTGCTCCATTGCATAGACAATTGGAGTGGAACCCATAGCTTTTGGCCTCAATGTCTTATGAGGTATGACTTTGCCTTCTGCTCATTTCCCCCAACTATTCTGGCCTGTATAACTTCACAGTGCAGTGAAAAGCTGCAACACAACAAGGCTTGGGCTTTTGGGCTTGAAGCAGCCCAGAATTCACGCATGAAGATCATCACCAGCTGAAGAGAACTTAAAACTCTCTTGGAGATTTTGGGCCATGCTTTCACAAGTCTGGATTCTGAATGTTGGGGTCTAATTCGTCTTATACCCTTCACTTCTCCACCTCCCCTCTCTTGTCCTAGAAAACAAAATCTCTTTAAGAAAGATTTCAAGTGTTTTGATGGTTATCTTAAATGAGAAACTTGTGAGGTGTTGGGTGGGAGAAGGATGATTCATGTCTCTTAATGTGACACCTCAATCAGTCATATTCCTGAGCTCTCCAAATGTGCCAGCATGGGTTAGGCGATGGTGGGCGGAGGCCTTGGAGGTCCTCCTTAGGATATTTTTAAAAACAGCTTTTTGGAGATATAATTCACACAACACACAATTCACCCATCTACAGTGTTCAGTTCCATGGCTTTTAGAATTTTGCTTCCATTGCCACAATTGATTTTACAACATTTTTATTACTCCAAAAAGGAACCCTACACCCCTTAGCTATTACCTCCTCAACCCTTGGCAACTACTTCCTTAGTACTTCTAACCCATGCCTTTAAGTATGCCCCCATCTGCTTGGTCCCTAGATCTTGATAAGCCAGATGTTCTTTTCTTTCCGATCATTCAAATAATTTGCAGCACCCCAGGATGCTGGGATTTCAGTGCCAAGGTGTTTGGACCTGGCACTCAGTTTTTCTCTGTTCTTTTCACCTTCTGACAGATTTGCTAGTGCAACAGTCTAATTCACACTTATTCTTGAGTATAGGAATGAGTATAGGCCTCTGGGCTAGTACTTCTTTTGTCATGTCTCTTCCCTGGTGCATCTGCTTTAACAGAGTAGTTTTTTGGTTGGGAGTGGGAAGAAAGAACCCAGGATCCCAGTGGTAGATTGTTTTGAGTAGAAGAAAGTAACTTCTGTTTGTACAGAGGAAAAATTTCCAGTCATATTCTGATTTGGATAGTTGCATATGGAGGGTTTCAGCTTTGTAACCATGTTAGGAACTATTAATAAAGAAGTAAGTTTCTTACATGAGGAAATGGGAGTAATTTTGGGACCTGTAGAGTTTTGATGTGAAAGGTCTTCTTCAGGTGGATCTTGTGTTGTTCTAGAAAATTTCAGCCCAAAGGTAGTTTATGTGTTTTCTGTGCATGCATATATTTTCTCTTTCTCTCGTTTGCTCCCCTACCACCCCCATAGCTCACATTCTCTCACAGCATCTGTCCCCTCCCCCACCCTGCTATCTTCCTTGCTTTGCCAAAGCCAAGGAGGTGAGTGATCCCTGATATCTTGATTCTGAGAGAAACAAAGCTTTTTGTAAATGGAAATGACCAGAAACTGGTTCTCAGAGTTCCAGAATCACAGCTGAAATGATCCCCATATTTAAGTTGACTGTGACTCCATGGAGCCAGGAAGAGTCTAGGCTGGGAGTCGTCCTACCTTGGTAAACAGCAGTGTCAGAGGTCCCTTTTCCTTCTAAGTTACTGTGCTACGTTCCAGAGATGAAGGGACATGCGCAGAACCACAGTGGACACAGAAAGCCCAGCTCACTGGTTAACCTGCTCTGATGGGGCACATTTAGGTGCTTATTTTCTACTTCTCCAATTTGTATGTGGGTGCTTTTAAAATTGCCTTTCATAAAGCAGGTCAATGATGTATATTTTAAGAAGAAAAATTTGGGGCCACTGAATGAGAGCATGTTATCTGGGTTAATTGAACAGCTCCAGATATAATTATGTATTTATAATGCCAATAAGAGACCTAGAAACCTATTCAGGATAGCTAAGGAAAGGAGGTATGAGATCTGAGTCTTTGCAGGTACTTCACCTAAAATTTCCAGGAATAATATATTTGGGGCACATATAATAAGATCTGGATAAGATGGTTCACATCTCCCGCCTTTAAGCTGCTAGGCCTGTAAAAGCCATTAATGCCAAAACACCAGAACACCCCTTCAGTCTTCCTTTGAGGCATATATTCTCCAGTCTTTCTCATTACATAGGCTAGATCATTTTAAAAAATCAAGCAACCCAAAACAAACTTGTATTTTTTTCCTGATTATGCAGGCAATACATGTTCATTAGAGAAAAATTTAGAAAATACAGATGATTTAAAAAAATGCATATTATGCCGATAGTACTGATTAGAGATACTCATTATGGTTTTATAACCTTTCTACTTAATAGATCATGAACATCTTTTCTTATAATTACCTGCTCTCTAAGATTGTTTTAAGTGGTTACATAGTATTCTAGATATGTTATATCAAGATTTATTTAACTAATGACCACTTTTTTAGAGTTAAATGGTTTCTTTCTTTTTTCCCCTCATGATTATTAACTTATCCATAATGAATGTTCTTATAGATGTGCCATAATTTCCTTAGGATACATTTACATTGATGATCTCCCTTTTCATATCTTCAGAGATCCAGCTCCCATCTCTCTGCTTGCTCCCCTCTTTCCTCTACTTCTCCCCCCCACCCCCACCCCCGGCCTCCATCTCTCATCCTCCCTCTCTCTCCCCCGTCTTTTCTTTCTGTTGGTTGACCAGAACCTTATGGACAAATAGGAGGTATCTTCATTAAGCCATGGAACAAGAGTTTCTTAAGTTGAAAGCATTTGAGCCATAACAATCTGTTTTAGTCTGCTAATGCTGCTGCAGTACAATACACCAGAGATATACTGGCTTTTGTAAAGGGAATTTATTACAGATTTACCAATTTGGGAAGGCACATGGCAATGTCTGCTGGGCTTCTTTCCCAGCTTCTGTGTTCAAACGACTTTCCCGGGGGCGGTTCCTTTCTGCATCTCCAAACTAATGGGTCTGAGCCTGTTCCGAGCTGAGCTCCGAGCTGCTTTGTGCTGAGCACCTTGGAGCTGTGCTGAGCACCTTGGAGCTGTCCTGAGCTGTTTCTCTCTCTTCTGAACTCGGCTTTTAAGCCTCACTCATTGCAGAAGGAACTCATGTTAGCGGACTGCAGATGTAATCAGCCATGGGCGAATTTCACATACTGATAATTTAAGGCCACAGTGACACAACAGCTGGGCACCATCACCTGGCCAAGTTGACACCTGAACCTATCACATAATAGTAATAGAATATCTACTGCCATTCAGGTGTTTACTATGTGCCAGTCTAAGTGTTTTACAAGCTTTATTTCATGTAATCATCAAATAACCTTATGAAGAATGTACTACTGTCTCCATTTATAGACTGGAAAACTACGACATAGAGAAATTAAGTAACTCACAGAACTAAAAAGTGTTGGAACCTATGATTTGAACCTTGGTCTAATGCCCAAACCTTTTGCTTTTAACCAGTGCTGTCCTATTGACTATATAATCTTAGGTCGGCCCCTTAAATCCTGTTTCCCCATTTATAAAGTGGGGAGAAGAGGGCTCACTTGAGGACATTATAATGGTTAAATGAGGTATTGTGTCTAAAGCACCTGGCACAAAATAGCAGCAGCTATTATTACTCTAATAATTTTCACCTTCAGTAAGATAATAATAATAGAGAAATTGAGAATTTTCTTTGTGCTGCCCCTGTATCTGTGTCTTTGGCTTCATTATTGGAGATAAATCCTTGAATTAGGAATTATCTCTAGAAATGAATGGAATCAGGTTCTCTGACCATTATTATGCTGAACTCAATCCAGATGTCTGTCTTGTGTTAAGCATGTGCAGGCACAAGATCCTTCAGCCTCTTTAGGATTGTTTGGGATGCTGACTTGTTAAGAATCATTATAAAAATAACACATGTGAGTGTCCTCCCATCCCTATCCCAGTCCTGCTCCGTGGAGGTGAATACCATCAGTTTCTTGAGCGGGCCACTGACTTTTAACAGGGAGTTCTTCCTTGAATCTAACATTAAGTAGCTTTCGTGGTACTTCTAAAAAAAGTTTCCTGTTGTGTAATTTTTTATGTTAAGTGTAGGACAATTATTTCCATCTTCTGATTATGAATTATTCCTATTCCCAACTCTAGTAGTTTTATTGTGTCCCACTCCTGCCTGTTAGTAGACTGAAGACTTGGGCGGTTCTGAGGAAATCAACAGCACAAGGCATTCTGATAATGTATCTAGGCTGGGTTATTGTGCAATCCGGGACAAGGAAACTCTTCTGTCTCTTTATTTCTGCTGAATTTTTGAAGTTATTTTAGTTGTAACAAGCATGTGGGAAGCTGATTGTCCTAGAAAGGAATCCAGATTGGGGACTGGTAGTGTATTTTGTTTCTTTTCAGTTGAAGATAGGGTCTTCATTAACCCAGTCAACAAATATTTATGGGACCTCAACTATGTATACGCATGGTTCTATGCGCTGGGGGCTTAGCTCTGAACAAAACAAACTTCTGACTCTCATGGAGCTTATATTTTAGACAGAATGTAAACAAGTAAACAAACAGGATTATATCATACAGTAAATGCATCATGATGGAAATAAAATAAGATTGAGAGTGATGGATGGTGGAGGGTGGAGACCACCGTAGATTATGTGGTGAGAGACCATATCTCTGAAGAGGGATTTTAAAAATTGTAAGCTGTCATCTGAAGGAAGGATTCTCTGCTGGATTGTACTTTTCCCCTTTGTCTTTCCTCCTCTCTTTTCATGGGCAGAGCCGTTCTTACTCATTGGAGTCATGACAACCCAGAGCCTTGGCAATCTTGATGAGGTAGAATACCTTCCCTGCATGGCAGGAGGACTGGTTTAAAACAAACATAAACCTAATTAAGTCCCCCTTGCCCCAAACTTCCCATCTCATTCAGAATATAATTTTTTTTAAAGCAACTCTTATGAAAATTGTCTGTTTTGGTCAAATGTTTCATCATCGCCTTCTAAAGATTATATGTAGGCATCCATTGGAGATATTGTGGACTCTATTCTAGACCATAGCAATAAAGCAAATAGTGTCACATGAATGTTTTGGTTTCCCATTGCATATGAAAGTTATCTTTATACTATACTGTAGTCTATTAAGACTACAGTGTTCGGTAGCATTGTGTTTAAAGACAGAATGTACATACCTTAATTAAAAATACTTTATTGCTAAAAACGCTAACCATCATCTGAACCTTCAGCGGTTTGTAATCTTTTTGCTGGTGGAGAGTTTTGCCTTGACGTTGATGGCTGCTAACTCATCAGAGTGGTGGTTGTTGAAGGTTGGGGTGGCTATAACAATTTCTTAAAATAAGACAATAGTGAATTTGTCATGTTGATTGACTTTTCCTTTTACAAAAGATTTCTCTATAGCAGGTGATGCTATTTGATAGCATTTTACTCACAGCAGAACTTCTTTCAAAATTGGATTCAATCCTCTCAGACCCTGCTGCTGTCAGCTAAATTTATGGACTATTCTAAATCCTTTGTTGTTATGTCAACAATACTCATGGCATCTTTAGTAGGAGTAGATTCCATCCCAAGAAACCACTTTCTTTGCACATCCATAAAAAGTAACTCCTCATCTGTTAAACTTTTATCATGAGATTGCAGCAATTCAGTCACTTCTTCAGGTTCCACTTCTAATTCTAGTTCTTTTGCTGTTTTTAGCACATCTGCTGTTACTTGCTCCAGTGAAGTCTTGAGCCCCTCATAGTCATCCATGAGGCTTGGAATCAACTTCTTCCAAACTCCTGTTCATGTTGATATTTGAGTCACGAATGTCCTTAATGGCGTCTAGAATGGTGAATCTATTCCAGAAGATGTTCGGTTGACTTTGCCCAGATCCATCAGAAGAATCACTGTCTATGGCAGCTATAGGCTTATGAAATATATTCCTTAAATAATAAGACTTGGAAGTCGAAATGACTCCTTTACCTATGGGCTGCATATTGGATGTTGTGTTGGCAGGCATGAAAACAATCTTGTTGTCCATTTCCATCAAAGCTCTTGGATGGTCAGGTGCATTGTCAGTGAGCAATAATATTTTGAAAGGAATCTTTTTATTTTTTCTGAGCAGTAGGTCTCAACAGTGGGCTTAAAATATTCACTAACATTTACAACTAAATGTTGTAAACAGATGTGCTGTCATCCAGGCTTTGTTGTTCCATTTATAGAGCATAGGCAGAGTTGATTTAGAATAATTCTTAAGGATCCTACGAATGGCAATTGAGCATTGGCTTCAACTTAAAGTCACCTGCTGCGTTTACCCCCCACAAGAGTCAGCCTGTCCTTTGAAACTGGGCATTTTCTCTTCTCTATCTGTGAAAGTCCTGGATGGCATCTTCTTCCAATATAAGGCTGATTCATCTACATTGGAAATCTGTTGTTTAGTGTAGCCACATTCATCAATGATCTTAGCTAGACCTTCTGGATAACTTGCTGCAGCATCTACATCAGTACTTGCTGCTTCATCTTGTACTTTTATGTTATGGAGACAGCTTCTTTCCTTAAACTTCATGAATCAAACTCTGTTAGCTTCAAACTTTTCTTCTGTAACTTTCTAACTTCTCTCAGGCTTCATAGATTTGAAGAGAATTAGGCCATACTCTGGATTAGACTTTGGCTTAAGGGAATGTTATAGCTGGTTTGAGCGTCTATTCAAATCACTAAAATTTTCTCCGTATCAGCAATACGGCTGTTTCTTTTTTTTTTATCATTCCTGTGTTCAGTAGAGTAGCACTTTTAATTTACTTCAAGAACTTTTCCTTTGCATTTCCAAGGCTACCTGTTTGGCACAAGAGGCCTACCTTTTGGTCTGTGTTGGCTTTCTACAGCTCTTCTTCATTAAGCTTTATCATGTCTAGCGTTTGATTTAAAATGAGAGTTGTGTGGCACTTCCTCTCAGTTCAACAGTTAGAGGCTGTAATAGGGCCATTAATTGGCCAAATTTCAATATCATTGTCTCAGGGAATAGAGAGGCCCAAGAAGAGGGAAAGAGATCGGGAGAGTGGCTGGTTGGTGGAACAGTCAGAACACACATTTATCGATGAAGTTTGCCATCTTATATGGGTGTGGTTTGTGGCACCCCAAAACAATTATAATAGGAACATCAAAATCACTGAAGACAAGAATATATAGATATATTAATAATGAAAAAATGTTGAAACATTGTGAGAATTACCAAAATGTGACACAGAGACACTAAGGGGGCACATGCTGTTGGAAAAATGGTGTCAATGGATTACTTGACGCAGGTGTGCCACAAACTTCACCTTGTAAGAAACACATCTGTTAATCACAATAAAATGAGTGGTGCCTGTATACATTCTTCCTTGTTACTTCCTCTGACTCTTTAATTTTATCTTCAGCTTAATATAATTGTATAATGCATTTCATGTAATCAAAACCAAGACAGTCTCCTTATCGTGATTTACGTTGCCTTGTGATCAGGTGTGCCTACCTCATCAGTCTCCACCATCTCTAACCATTCTTTGTCCCTCATCGTGCTTAAGCTTTGTTTGTCTCAAATACCCCTGACATACTGAGCGTTTTCCCGTGGTGGGACCTTTCCTCTGCTTTCCTTTGGAATGCCTCTGCCACATGATGTGGCTGGCTTCTTCTCATCCTTCAGGTCTCAGCCATACGTCACTCTGAGAGTCCTCCCCTGACCAGCTGTCCCACAGTAGGTTAGATGGCCCTCCCTTCCCCCTTCTATCCTGTTACTCCGTGTTACAGTCTTCAGGTAGTACTTTTTACCCTAGGAAACTCCCTATTGCTTGGAATTCTGGTGAATGAATGTTGTCAAACATCCCCGTAAAGACTGTGTGCTCTGAGCAACTCTGAGAGTTGATGGCTTCAAGCATCCTTTGGTTCTCTTTAGATTTTATTTTGTTTTAAAAATTCCTTCTTGAATGGATCAGCACAATTGCCCTAATAAGATGGTAATCTGGTCTTCATTTGGGTTACAGAAGTAGTGAGAAAAGCAAGAATCTGGACTAAGAGTTGATTGATGCTCTGACCAGCCTCCAAATTGCTTATCATCCTGGGCCTGTGCTTGCTAGTTTTCTCTCTTTCTCTAGTACTTTATTTTCACTTTTATCAGGCAGGAGAAAGGACAGAGCAATCTAATGTTTCCAAACCTTTGACATAGGTGGCACTGTTCAGTAAGCCCCCGTCTGCTTGGCTGGGCCAGTTAACCTTCTAGAACTGATTCCTTTCATAATCTTCACATGTAGGAGAAGAAATGGACTTACAACTGGCTAAATTGACAAGCCTATTTTCTTATGTGAGGAAAAGATGAAATTGCCTTAAAAAGAAGTTTTGAAAAGTATATTCCCCTCCCCTCATTTAAAGGTGTTTAAATTCAACAAATCATTTTAGCTACAGTAGTGCAAATGGGAGGGCACCGTTTGTAATCAATCTATAATTGATTATAGAAGACTCATTTTTTACTTTCCTCTAAAAATATATATTTTTAAATATTATTTCTCCCACCTTTGTTCAGACTGTAGGCCTTCCATAAGTAGTTTGCTAGGAATCATATTTTCTTGCTCTTCCAACAGATAACCTGCAAGGCATAGTTTCTGTGAACAATTTTTCTGAAACCCTGTGGTGACTTTACTGCAAGATTTAATATTAGTTCATTTGGCTATTTTCCATGTACACAAATGGATCTAACAGGATTCAGCAAACAAGACAGTGCTTCCTATACAGCCTCTTACTTCTTAGGATTGAAGGCCTACTAAATAGAATTTAAACCTGCGAGTCCGTCTGTGCCTGTCGCTGTCTGTCTCTCAGGCTCTGTTCCCTGTATTTTTTCTATGGGAAGTGACTGTTCTTAGGTATTTAATTTGGGAGCAGGCAGAGAGAGTAGGACAGCACCACCTCTGTCTGCTCATCACGGATGCCCCATTTGGCAACATCTAAGCACCAGAGACTACTGACCTACATTTTTCCTCCTGCTCCAGTGTCCTGACCGTCCAGGGATGTGGTATAGTAGTGACTTCTAAACTGTGTTGCCAAAAGCAGAGATCCCTGTCCCCATTGACTCTCAGTTTTTGGAAATTAGTTCATGACCTAGAGACAGAGAACACCATGGACGTGCTTTCAGTGCAGTGATCCTTGGAGGTGGCAGTGGAGTGAGCAGCGCATAGAGGATTCGAGAAAATCTGGAAACTGCCAGCCTGTGCTCTCCTGATGGAGCACTGTGCCTTTTACCTCCTGCTGATTTCTACACTTTTAATAAATGTAGTGTCCTTTCTGTGTTTGCAACGGTTTCTCTGTTTTTTCATGAAGCAGATTTTTAACCTGTTATGGGCACCACTACAGCTTATACTCATTTAAGTCAAAGAGAAGAGGAACTTTGACCAGTGCGGGAGAGACAGAGACCACTGAGAGCCAGTGAAGACATCCGGTTCTCTGTGGGCTTTGTTCTGCCAGCTTTGTAGAGCAGTAGGACCCCCCCCCCCCCCCCCCAGAGTCGTGGTGCTGCAGAGAGGGCATGCTGCATGACCTGGAGGTCTGGTGTTTGCTCCTCTGCTCGTCCATTGAATGGGCAGGCTGAGGCTGGTTGCCAGGCAACCCTGGGCTTGGTAGAAGCAAGAGAACTCACCCATTACTGCCATATCCTTTTTTCTTTCTCTTCCCTTAGAGGCTTGAGGAGTAATATTTTGGGGTGGGAGGAGACGAGTTTATTAATTTGAAATATTAATTGTGAGAGGGTTACTGTTTTAGTCCCACTGGTCACAGCTCTAATCAGATAACTTGATGTTAAGTTAGAAGGCCTTGACATCTCTCAGAGAGCCCACTGTTCCCAGAACAGAGCAGGAGAAGAGAGGTGAATGTTCCCTTTGGTCTCAGCGTGGATGTGGAGTATTGGTGAGGAACTTTGTTGATAGTGAAGGCTGCTTTTGTTTTCTGCCAGCCTCTCAGCAGGTTTTAATAGAGCACGTTTGTGGAGGGCTTTACTGTAGATATGGTGTTTCTTCTCTGGCTAACTCTGGCCAAACCTTGGGTCAGGGAAAAACCCAAGTCAAGCTGCTTTAGCAAAAAGGGAATTTGTTGTGGTATGTGGTTGGAAAGCCTAGGGATGTTCTGACTTTGGACCTCTCTGGGTGCAGGCCTCCAACTATATCTGCTGGTCTGGTCTCTCTGCATCTCTCAATTCTGCTTTCCTTTAGGCTGGTGCCATTCTTTGGTGCTAGCAAGATGACTTGAGGCCGAGAGTTCAAAGCCCTGAGCATTGTTCTCATTAGCTCTTTGTTGAATTATGTGCTCATCCTTGAGATAATCCCTGAAGCTCTCCTGGCCTGAGCCCAGAACAGAGTAAATAGCATAGGAAGTACATGTACCAAAAATCAGGGTGGGATGGTTTCCCAGAGGAATATTAGGGTGCTAAAAATACAGAAGAAGGGGGAATAGCTGCCAGGCAGCCAAGGCAACAAAATTCTTCTGCACTGGCTTGAGTAAATTGAACAAGGTCATCCAGGGCAAAGAAGGGACTCTCTCTCCAAATATATAATGGGTCTTTTCCACATTTGGATTAATTAATTTGAGTTATCAAGCTGTATTTTAATAAACTGACCATGAAAATTCTGATTTGGAGGAAGAGATACCAGAATTTTGAGGTATTGGCTATCACTAGGGGAAAGCAGGGTGTTGGTGTTTGGGAGCCAAGTGCCTTGAGTGCAGGGCACAGGATATGAATAGGAGGGGATCCTTGAAGGGGAGAAAGGGTACTGCCCCTGCTAGAACAATGATAAAAAGCAAGAAACAAAACACTGCATGAAAACTATTAAGTAATGCATCCAAGTTCCTTAACGAATGATTCACTGCCTAATAGTCTGGCCAGTATGAGAACTGCTTCTCCATTTCCCAGAGACTTTTCCCCCTTATGATTCTTACGGTTTGGAAAACAAACAAAATGTACGTGGCTTGAATCTGCTGATGCCTAGTATGGTGATCAGATTGCGGGTGTCAAACTTTCTCTGTAAAGGACCAGACTGTAAATAGTTCAGGCTTTGTGGTCCACACAGGGTCTCTGTTGCACGTCTTCCTTTTTGTATTTACAAACCTTATGTAAAAACACAAAATACATTCTTAGCTCACTAGACCTCCAGATGAGAGTATAGGACTTGTAGGCGGGTAGATCTGGGTTCCAGTGCTGTGTCTGTTGTTTACTAATGGTTTGGACATTTTGACCTCTCAGAGACTCAGCTGCCTCAGCTTTCTCAACTGTAAAGTGAGTCTGACAAAAGTGCCCACCTTATTGTGAGGCTTGCTCCGAAACTTATGGCTCTTCGGAATTATTATGCTGAGCCTTCACCATTGCACAGCCTATTGGGGGAAGGAAGGTTGGATGAGCTTTAATAGTGTTTATAACTTCCTTTTTTAAAAAAAATTGTATTAAAAAATTTCTTTTTGTATGCTATAGGATGGGGTCACATTCCATTCTTTTTCCATGTCACTATCCTGTTATTGCAGCACCATTTGTTGATTTTTTTTTTTCCCTTCTTGGGAAATGCAGGGGCCAGGAATCAAACCTGGGTTTCCCACATGGCAGGGGAGAACTCTACCACTGAACTACCCTTGCACCCCCTATTGTTCTTCCTCTTTTGAGGCCCTCTTTTTCTCTTTTCTGGGCAACTCTTCGTAGGTTTTAGGAACTTGGTGCCCATCTCAGTATCATTTCTGGTGTGTTCACGAAGTGAGCATCTTAATCCATATTTGGCAGTGAGTGAAGTAAATTGGTTTGGTTCACTATCAAAATGCGGAATGTGTATTTGTTTTGCTTCCAGCCTGAAATTCCCTCCTTATCCACTTTTTCACTACATTCCAATTTATCAGCTTATCAAGGCCTCTTATTAAAACCAGAAGGAGAATTGTTTTTTCCTGTTTTATCAGAGAGAATGTTAGAAATGGGATGTTTGTTTATTGAACTTGGTGGATGAATGTTAGCAGGTTTGGAGAAGGGCTAAATTTCTGCTCAGAATCTCAGCCTTGTAACCTAATTGCTTTGTACAAGTAGATTATGATGGAATGAATAGACATCTCATGACCTTCCAAATCCTTAGTATCCTGCAAGCACTCATGTTCTTTAAGACTTTGCTGAAATGTTACTTTCTCAGGGAGGTTTGCCCTGACATCCCTGTCCCATCCCATTTCTCTTTTTTTTCTGTGGTATTTATCATTCTAACATATTATGTAATTTACTTTATTATATTTGATTTTTGTCTCTCTCATCCTACTAGAATGAAAACTCGACAAGGACAAGAATGTTTGTCTTTTTTGTTTACTTCTGTATTCCCAGTGCTTAGAATGGCATTTAGTACATTGAGAAATATTTGTTGAAAGAATGAATGAATGCTTTGATTCCTATATTGGAATGTTTACTACATCCTATCCTTTCTGCTAAAAGTCTTGAGGCTTGTGTTTGAATATTGACCCTGCCACAAATTGCTTCTGTCTTTGAGCAAATCATTTAATGTCTCAGGACCGTGGTTTTCTTATCTATAAAATAAAGGGTTACAGTAAATGATTGCTAACTTTCCTTCTAGCTCTGTAGTTCTATAATTATAATCTCTGGTTAAAAGAGATGATGTACTGCTATTAAAATTGCCACAGATATTACCTGAAAGCAGTTTGAAGTTCATTGGTGGGCAAAGTGGATTGAACGAGTTTCAGAAAGTTTTTGGAAGCACCTTCTTCCTTCACTAAAACAGTTCTCAAGTATTATAGTATGCTTGCTTTGAAGAACATTTCCACTATCACTTTCAGAATGAAGTCCAGATGTCTTGAGAGACTTTCTGAGCCTTATGTACTCTGGCTTCTGCCTGGGTTAGCCTCAGATTGCCTGTTTGTATGTATGTACTCTGTGCTCCAGCTCTTCTGAGCTCATTTAGCGCCTCCTCTGAGATGGGTTTTGCAGCTTCAGTCCGCTGAATATTTCTGTTCCTTTCACCTGATGTGCTTTTCCCAATCCCTTTTTGTCTGACCATTGCTTACTTGTTCTTTAGGTCTGGTTGCACAGTGGCTATGGACTTAGGGAGGGCTCTGTTCCATTTCCACTAAGAATCAATTAGCTGAAGTTTGTAGACAGAGAAGGAACTGGTGATCAGTCCAGCTTGGCAGGAGTGTATAAAATAAGAATGTGAAGGCCTTTGGGATTGGATTAGATTGTGGAAGGTTTGTGAGAAGTCTGTGGATACTGGGGAGCTACTGTAAGTTTTTTGAGTCGCCTTGTGACACAAAGCTTTATGAGCTAAATATATACCTAGAAGAGCACTGAAAACACAATTTCCCTAATCCTAAAGCATCCTTGGGGGGATAAATGCTATGGATCATGTTTTGTAGATGGGGAAAATCTGAAACATATATGATTAAAGGGCTGGTTTTAGGCATCACAGAAAAGTAGGATTGAGCCAACAAGTGGTTTTGTAATTAGAATCATGATCTACAAGACTGATGAACGTTGCCAGTGATCTAGTTTATTTTTCAAGTGGATAGCCAGGTGAATAATTGTGTTGAGTTTCAAGATGCTGTCCTTCAAAGGGGGCTGAGCCATGGATGCTTATGGAGGCTTTGACAGAGACTTGGATTCTGCTTAGGAGATAAACTGATGCTGGGATGGACAGAGGATACTTCTTTGTGTCATAGCTGTGCCTAACTTGGGCTACTAGCTCTAGGGCTGCAGATTTGCCCTAGAGCTAGTAGCCTTGCAAGATTTGGGAGCAGGGAGATGCTGATTTCCCTTCCTAGCTAGTTTAGGGAGGAGAGTTCTCTCATAACAGGGCTCTTCTGTGATACCATTTTACTTGAATTTTCAAGCGCGTGTTTGAATTTTGCAGCATCAGTAAGAACTGGGTTTGAAAATGCAAGACTTCAGTGGTATGACTGATGTTCTCTAAACTAGTTTTCACTCTGAGAACTTTAATGAGCATCCACATCACCTGGGGATCTTGTTAAACTACAGATTGCAAGATAGGATTTGAGATTCTGTGTTTCCAACAAGCTGCCACTTGATTTTTTTTTTTAAACTTTTTTAGTGTATAGTATAACATATATACAAAGCAAAGAAATAAAAAAGCAATAGTTTTCAAAGCACGCTTCAAAAAGTGGTTACAAGGATAGATCTCCGAGTTTGTCCTGGGCTACCATATGATCTTCTCATATTTTTCCTTCTAGCTGCTCCAGAATATAGGAGGCTAGAGGGCTTAAATACTTTATCATCATGATCGACTTTTTTTTCCTTCTTTTTTTGTGAACAATAACATATATACAAAAAAGTTATAAATTTCAAAGCATAGTACCACAATTAGTTGTAGAACATATTTCAGACTTTGACATGGGTTACAATTCCACAATTTTAGGTTTTTCCTTCTAGCTGCTCTAAAATACTGGAAATTAAAAGAGATACCAATTTAATGATTCAGCATTCATATTCATTTGTTAAATCCTATCTTCTATGTATAATTCCATTATCACCTTTGATCTTTCCATGCATCTCTTTGGGGTTATTTGGGCTATGGCCGTTCTAAATTTTTGATATTGGAAGGGTCTGTCATTAATATGGGGTAGGGAGATGGAACTATCTGATGTCCTGGAGAGGTAGGGCTAGGTTTCAGGAATTATCTGGACCAGGGACCCATGTGGAAGTTGTAGGTTTCTGAAAAGTTACTCTAGTGCCTGGAACCCTTGTGGAATCTTATATATTGTCCCACTTGATTTTGATGGTGCCAAGTTGGCATGCTGGACCTGAATTTCCCTTTACCTCTTTTTCCTTTCCTCTTTGCCCCTGCTTTTCTCTTTCTTGATGTCTCATATGGTTTTCCCCACTTAGTGGCTGCTAGTTTTTGCCACTGACACTCACTTATTACCTTGTGGTTATTGCTGTAGCCAGAATAACCTTTTAAATGACTTCAATGCTTTAAACCCTTCAGTGACCTCCTATTGCTCTTAGGATTACCCCTCTCTCAAGGTGTGGTGCCTTTACCTCCCCAGACTCACCTAGCACCATCTTTCCATTTTCTAGCCACTGGGCCCTTCTTCTAGTCCCTATAATGCTCACGTGCCTCCTGTCACAGGGTCATGCAGTTCCTTCTGATGCAGCACTTCCCTGCCTCCCTTTACCTAACTATTCCTCCTCTGACTCTCAGTTCATGTGTCACCTCCTCTGGAAGCTGCTCTGGGCTTCCTGGTCCGGTGACTTTTGTCATTGCTTAGCCTCTCTGGCACATGGCAGTAAGCTTTCCCACTGTGGAATTAGCAACGGGAATTCCAGGGGGCTTGACTGGGGCATTGCTGGATATTGGGCTCTAATGTGTGCTATCAACTGAAGCTTTTTGTAGCATTTTAGGAAGTTTTAGATTGCCCAAGAGCTGAGTTTCAAAAGCGGCTCTGCCTGGAAGGGTGGTGATGGCGAAAGTGCACTTCATGGCATGTAGGAGGAAGAGGAAGAGTAAAGAGTTTCCGCTAGGGACTGTGTCTTGTCATCTTCAGCTGGTTTCGGAGGTAGCCGTTTGTGTGTATGCACTCAGTGAACAGTCACATATCCAATCCCCTGCTTCTCCTTTTTCTATTGAAATGCAGAAACTGTCCAAAGGAAAGAATTGGCTAGTTCGGGGTTATGGGCTGTATGATGCACTGAGAAAAGAAACCAGATCTGACTGCAGACTGGGGACTTGTCACCACCCCCATGCTGGTCTGGCCTTTGGAGTCTATCAGTGATGTCCCAGCAGCTGTTTGGCAGTTTTTTTGGCAGGTAAACAGCCCTGTTAAGGGGATGTTATTCTTCCCCAAATTGGAATATGCTGAAAAGATACACTGATTATTTTTTGTATCAAATTTAACATATCTCAATAATTTGGTCACCTTTCGTGGTGTGGCCACAACTCTTACAGCAGGGGGTACTATCAGGAGTAACAACTGCAGATTTTTGGAGGTCATGCTTTTATCTTTATTATTATTATTTTTAATTCATTTATTTGGAGGTCATGTTTTAATAGTTTGTTTTCGATCCACTTAGACTGTAAACTCCACGAGGACAGGGTCCACGTCTGTATCGTCAGTGCTCTGCGTAGTGACTGACTCATAATAGCCACTTCACAAATGCTGGCCAGGAACAACTTAATTTGTAGTATGGTGGGACGTCCCACCCCCCTGCCCTCAACCTTCCAGATTTTTCAGCAGTTTTGGCGGTGATGCTTAGAGGCTGTGAATTCTTCAGCAGGATTTATCCTGAGAGCTGTAGGGGTTGACATCAACCACAGAAGCATGTTTGTACTTGGCTTCATGGCTGCTTATTCAACTGCTTGACTCACTGGTCTGATGCAGTGGGATGCACAGTATTAAATGAAATAGCCTGATTTATCATAGCAGATCTAGAGGTACCTTGTTATCCTTGAATGCCAGCTCTGAGAGTTGCCAGGCCTGTCTTCCTGTTCTCAGGCATGGCAATCTAGAAAGCACTGACTTCAGAATAAATAACTAAAAACAGACTGAGTGGATGAATGATGAATACATTTGCCCTAAACATAAAGGTTGGGGGTGCGGAGGTAGAGAAGACTACAGAAACATGCAGCTTATTCACTTCTGTCTTTAGTGAGTCATTGAAGTCCTTTTTTGTTTTCTTCTCTTCTTTCTTAGCTTCTCTTACATTAAATTGCCATCAGATGGCCAAACTCTTTTCTTCTCTAATTCCGTTGTTTGAGCTTTGTTAATGAACCTGTGTGTGGTTTTAGTCCAGTAATTTCCTGACTTTCCATGACTCTCCTCGTGAACCTGGTGGTGTGTTCTCATGTCCTGGCATCTGTCTGCGAGCTGGAAGGTCTTAGCACTGTGGTAGGAAGAAAGCGGGGGCCTGTGGCAGAGAGAGATGGAAACGATGCCAGGCTCATTTCTTGTTCTAGTCTAAGAAAGCATCCAAACCTCCACATCTTATGGCTCCTGATCCTCCCTGACGGGGAACATCGGGTCACAGATAGGGCTCTGGGCGGAAGTGTGTGTACTTGTGTGTACGATTCAGTCTTCAGCCTACTGCAGGTGTTGCTTCCTGTTCTTGAGGCATCTTTAGTACCGTGCTGGGTGCTTGTGAAGTTTAGTTGGTTGAGGGCACAGAGCCGATTGCTTTTTCTGTTTAAAACTATTTTTTTCCCTTGTCATTGGTTGGATTCTTTTCTTTGGTCCTGGGCTCTGACATTCTATAGGAGCCTTTTGACTTGTGTTTTACTCATTTCCCAACTCTGTGTCCTGACATCTCTAACTTAACATCAGTGCCTCTAGTGCGGCACTGGAAATGATAAGGGTAACTGTCACGGTTAATGTCTACTGGTGACTATACCAGACCTTCTGTTAAATCCTGCACATGCTCTTATTTAATCCTCAAAACAACCTTAAAAGATAGTGATTCTATCATTCTTACCACTGTCTTTATTTTATAGTTGTAGAAAGCAATGAGATCCATTTGAAAAGGCAGTGGATGCCCCGTGTCTTAGTTTGCCGGGATGCTATGACAAATACCACACAATTGGTGGGCGTAAACAATGAACATTTATTAGCTCATGGTTTTGGAGGCTAGAATTCTCATATCAAGGTCTTGTCAGGCCATGTTTTCTTCCCAAAATCTGTGTCGTTCTGATGATGGCTCACACAATCTTTGGGGTTCCTTGGCTTGCATCTCTCTCTGCTTCTGTCGTTTGGCAATCTCTCTGTCTTTGTGTCTCTGCCTTCAGTTTCCACTGACTCTGGCTCTCTGTGTTTCTCTGTGGCTTTCTGTCTATAAAGCCACCAGTAATACGGATTAAGGCCCACCCTGGTTCAGTTGGCCATGCATAAATAGGATCTTAGAAGACCCTATCCACAAGTGAGTCCACACCCTGACTATTTACAAATGGTTTCACTCTCACAGGGTTTTGGATTAAGATTTAGAATATGTCCTTTCTTGGGGTACATAATTCAATGTACCACACCCTCTACTGGTAAAAACAAACAGTTGAACAAAGAATGAGGCATCCTTTTAGGAAAAAGAAAGTTGGGTAACCTTGCCTGAATGGCAGGCATATTTTTTAGGCTGCCTGCTTAGGTGTAAGATTTACTGGAGGTGTTTTTTTTTTTTCCCTTGCTTTCTTTTATTCTTTTTTTGAACTGTTACCAAGGAGATGGATTGCCTTCCAAAGGCAAATATGAAGCTTCCCCCCCACCCCCATTGCCTTTGGCTACACTACCCTTGTGTTTGAAGAATGTCACTGTTCCCGACTGTTTACTAGTGAGGAACACGGATGAAATGCTTTGACCTGAACTCTGTGGTAGAGTAGCCCACACCCCTTAGAGAAACACTGTGGTCTTTAAAAATGAATTTAAGTCAGTGCAATTCACACTCATCTTTAATGCCAGTCATTGACCTGGGTATCCGTATAAGCAATTGCATTCTGTCTTTTGAGGCTAGAGCGGGTGTGGGTTAGATTCAGTAACCTTGTGGAGAGAGAATTAAAATCTGGACGGAGTCACATCAAAGAGGATCTGTTGCCTCTTAAATTCCTGGCAGCTCTAGAAATTGTGAGAGTCGAGATGAGAAAAGCTGTTCTTTGGAATCCTCTATATGAATGAGTTATTTGTTTACAAAAAATGTCCAGAGAATTTTCTTTTTATAGTAATGGTTATAATTTTTTCAATTGTAGCCAACCCTATTATCATTGGTGATGAAAATATAAATGGATGTGTTAAAGTTGAAATTTTTCACATTTCATTTTGTTTTTAGTTTTATTTTCTGAGCATCCTTTAATAGAGCTGTGCCCAATTAGCAGTATTTAGCTTGTTTAAAGTTTGGTCTCCTTTTGTTTTTATTTTTTTCTGTCCTTAATTTTAGTAGAAGGGTCCATGAGAAGAGAAATTGTTGAGATTTGGCAGTAGAATGGAAGAGAAAAAGAACCAATTATCTTATAATCATCAGTTGAAGTCGTTGTAAGGTGTTTTGTGGATTAAAGTTTTTTCAGTTTAGTGGAGAAGCAGGCATTGGAGTTTTGGAATCAGCCCAGGGACTTAGGAGTAGATAGTAGACTGACTGTTGGCTCTGGTGGGAGGCTACCAGACCTTTAATTATTCACACTGAGAAGCCCAAACTTGAGTTTGACTTCATACTCTCTAAACCTCAGTTTCCCTACAAAATGGGGGTACATGATGCTACCTCATTGGACTGATTGAGGATAGAATGAACTACTGAATATAAAGTGCTTAGCGCAGTATCTGATCCAGCATAAGTAAATGGTGACTGCTAGAGACCCCTTAATCTAGCCTCATTCACAAAGTTAGGGGTTTATCTTTCTGCCCTGCATGTTTTTTTTTGTGTGTGTGTGGTTAAAGTATAATTAATTGAATTGAAAATGCTTTGTTTTTATTTTGTTTGTGAAATAAAATAGTAATCAGTCCTACTGATTTGTTTATCTGAGACTTGAATTTCAGATAAACAAAATTTTTTTGGGTATATAATAATGGACCAAATTATTCATTGTTTATCTGAAATTTAGCTGGTCATCTTGTATTTTCATTTGTGAAATCTGACAACCATAATTTAATCCCATTGTTTCCCCTACTGGGATTCTTTACCTACCTTTGTGATCACTACAGTGGGTTGAGGCATTTTGACCAGGATGTAGGAATA
This sequence comes from Tamandua tetradactyla, assembly GCF_023851605.1. Classification (NCBI taxonomy): domain Eukaryota; kingdom Metazoa; phylum Chordata; class Mammalia; order Pilosa; family Myrmecophagidae; genus Tamandua; species Tamandua tetradactyla. The sequence continues at coordinate 23,006,859 of NC_135346.1, forward strand.
TGATTTTACTTGCATCTGCTTCATAGCACCTCCCCCCACAATCCTTTGTTGTTGCTAGTAGAAACCCGACCTATCATGAATGGCCCATCATCCATTAAAACACTGATTGCACAGCAGCCAAACATCTTTGTTATGAAATAATCCAGAAGGAAATCTCTCTCATGGCACATCTTTCCATTTTATGTTATTACTGAGCTTGTGGTAAGGGGGATGTTGGAAATGGAATTGTCAGAGTCCTATAGTACTGTTGGTTCACCTTCAAGGGGTTAGTTGTCCACAGGTAGGGACTTTTTTGTCATGTCCTGGGAACAATATTCCTCAGCTTCAGTAGCCAATTGGATGCACTACCTGTGGGCAAGTCCAGCAGTGTACAGCCCTTACCTACCCATTTAGGGAATGCACAAATAGAAAGAAAGAAAAGATAAGGTTCTTGATAAATGAGGAATGTTTAGTGTAAGAGAAACAGAAGTAGTTTGTATCAATAATTGTTATGATTTATCAGGTACTTCTTTGGTGACTTTGTGTCAGCGCTCTTAGGTGCTTTCTGTGCATTGTGGCAGTAATCCTACAGCAGCCCTATTATTATCTCCATTTTCTACATGGGGAATCTGAAGCATAGAATGTGATGGAGCCTGGAGCCAAAGATAGGTAGGTCTGATCTAAAAGCCTCTGTTCTCTCCTGTCTCTTGTAACAAAATTGTTTGTATAGATTGAATCATATGAAATTGGCAACATTTAATCATTTTTGACTTACAAAATTGACAATTTCATATGGTTCAACTAATTCAAAGAATTAGGCTTACTATAACTATTACATGTAACTTGCTGAGAATGGCTGTTGTGAATGAAATATGTAGATTCAGTTAAGGCTCATCAGAGAGGTTTCTGGGAAATTATTTTTCATTCATTCATTCATCCTCTTGCTCATTGGCTTGCTCACTCACTGAACAGAAACTTACTTCTAGCGAGCATCATATTAATCATACTTTTGAACAGGCTTTTATTTTTTGTTTACTTTTTTCATGGGCAGGCACCAGAAATCGAACCCGTGTCTCTGGCATGGAAGGTGAAAATTCTGCCACTGAGCCACCATTGCACCGAGCAGGCTTTTATTTTTAAACTTTATTTCTTGTCTATTTGCAGTCAATCCTACTCTCATCCCAAGTCCACCACTGGTCTGCTTTCTGTATGCTTGCTTGCCTTTTCTGGACATTTTATGTAAATGGAGTTGTCTAATACATGGTCTTTGGTATCCTGGCTTCTTTCACTTAGTATATTTTTGAGGTTGTAGTGCAGGTATCATTAATTTTTTTCTTTTTATTGATTTGTATTTCATTGTAAAGATGTACCGTATTTTGTTTTTCCATTCATCAGTTCATAGACATTTCATTTTTGACAGTTCATAGACCTTTCATTTTTGACTATTGTATATTGCCACAGTGAACATTCCAGGCAAAGTGTTTGTATAGGTGTATGTTTTCATTTTCCTTGGGTATGTCCTAGGAGTAGAATTGCTGGGTCATTACCATATGATAAGTTATGTTGAACTTGAGGAGGCTGTTTGGAAGGAGAGTGAAAAATGGGTTTACATGAGGGTTCAAAAGTGGTAGTGAGGTTTCAACTAGCTAACAAGATAGCTGTGACCTAGAGTAAGGTGCCAAGACCCCAGAAAGATGAGCTAGAAGAATTTTAAATTGGAAGGGATAAGAGGGCAGCTGGAGTTAGAGAGATTCTGATGCCCCTTACCCTCCCTAAGGGTCAGTGAGCTTCTCTTTTCATATTTGGCAGTAAGGGTGAGGCTTCTCTTTCCATTGCTGTTTTTGGACACAGGCACTGGAATGCTATTTCATAAGCTTCTAGCAAATAGTCCTCAATAGGAAAGTAACAGTGCCCTTTTCTAGAGCATCAGTTCCCAAATTTCAAGTCCCATCATTCTATCTGAGAAAAAGAATGACAATAAAGCATAACGAGTTTTTCTTAAGGCTAAATTTGTATAATGCAAAGGTCTGTATTTCTTCCTGAAACTATATCCTTCTTACTATTTTGGAATAGTTAAAAATGTTCTTTATTTTATTGAATGATGATGATTTGGATTTTTTAAAATGTCTATGTTTGACAGAATAAAATATTAGTGTGTGTGTGCATGCCTGTGTGCCTGTGTGTCTATGTGTCTGTGCGTCTGTGCTCCAGAGAAGGTTTTGGAATCTGCTGGCATCCTTGGTGACTCCTATGTTTTGCCTCCTTCCGCATTTCTTATATTATTACAAACTATGGGCATTTAGAACTGGATGACCAAAATAAAAGATTAGTGAAACTGACATGACAGTACCAACTATATAACCCTGTTACTTAGACATCTTCCTCTAACTATATACAGTTGATGGGCACGTGACATCTTCTATCACTTTGCTGCTGTAAGGAAGCCAGAACCAAGTTCAGGTTGGACTTAATTATGTATCTTTGGAACCAACCAAAAGTTGATTCTGTTCATCTTAAATTGTTGTTTTCTTTGGAATTCTGCTGAGGCTGAGGCTCTGCAGAAACAGTAATGAGGGCTGTAGGATAGAACAGTAGTCCTGGGTTCTAGGGTGAAGAGATCCCCAGTATTACTATGGAGAACCTTTTCTCTAGCTGAGGGCTAGAAAGTAGAATTTTTCTTTAATATGGTCTTGGAGTACACATAGCTATTTTCTCCAGTTAATAATAATTTGCTACTGATATGCATGAAATTAATGACAGTGAAAGTACATTGAGCCAAACACTGTACTGAGTGCTTTCAGGCATGATGTAATTTGATCCTAGCAGCAATTGTGTTAGGTAGGTATGATGGCTATTCCGTTTTTGTGTGAGCAACTTAGGATCAAAAATGTTAAGTAATGTGATGAACTTGCCACTAGGATGAGAGCTGTAGAGCTCACTGCTAGTAAGGAGCAGAACCAGGATTCAAATCCAACCTGTTCTCTTAAAAACCTGAATTCTCAGATCAGCAGTTTCCTCTCCAAGTCTCGTTCCCAGAAGCCCAGCACTTCAGTTCAGCTCTACTGCGGGGGTGTTGTGTGTGAAAAGGGAGCTGGTGAATGGATGCCGTAGGCCATGCTTAGCAAGGGCAGCACACTTTATTTGCTGCCCCCTCTGTCTACAGCTGGCTGTATTGATTCAGCCTTGGGAAGTCTTTGCCCTGGTTGCCCTCCTCACCCCTTTTGTTGATACATCCCCAGAATGTTCAAGTTCACACCCTGCTGCAGCCCTGGCCCCTGGGGCCAAGGGCAGGATATGAACCCCTGGCTGATGCTTTGTGTGCCTCAGCTGGCATTTGTGGCCATGGGCTGGACTCGACCTCAGGCAGTTGGCTTCCCCTCACCTGCCCTGGGAACTGGGGGCTTTTTATCTGCTATCTTCTTTTCGTTCTCACATGCCATGATTTGGCAGAGATCTAATGAGGACGGTGGGTAAAAAACGAGCAATTAGAAGATTCTCTCTTTTTCTGTTTTTTTTTTTTTTTAACTTTTTAAATTGTAAAATGTAACATATATATAAAGCAAAGAAAGAAAAAAGCAATAATTTTCCACCATCTCAGATTTTTCCTTCTAACTGCTCCAAAACACTGGAGGCTAAAAGGGATATTAATAAAATGATTCAGCATTCATACTCATTTGTTAAATCCCATTTTTTTCCTCTGGCAAATCTCCTCCTTCTCCTTTAATCCTTTTACCAATCTGTAGGGATCTTTGGGCAATGCCTATTGTGACTTTTTCATGTTGAGAAGGGGTGTCCACATTAAGGATAGGGGGATGAAATCAACTGATAATCTTGGAAAGGCTGGTCCCTCTGAGTTTCAGGATTTGTCTGAAATATGAATCTTCCAGGAATTATATGTTCCAGGAAGGCAAACGACAGCATAGAACCTTTTAAAGTCTCAGTTGGTTCCCTGGGTGTTCTTAAGGGTCAACAGGAGTGCTGATGATGGGGGGTTTAGCAGACCATGGCAATTAGCACTATCTAACTGAAGCTTGCATGAGAGTAGCCTCCAGAATGGCCTCTTGACTCCATTTGATCTCTCTTGGCCACTGATGCCTTATTTTATTGTACGTTTTCCGCTCTCTCTCTTATCGCTAAGTTTAAGAATGCTGTATTTAGGAGAACATTAAATTGTATGAATCTTTCTTCTGCTGGCCCTAAATCTCAACCAGCCTTAAATCTTAACCATGGTTTGAGGTGGTAAAATCTCATTCACCTCAATGGAATCAGGTATTGCCTAGTGGTACTGAAACCATTTCTCCTTTCCCTTCCCTTTCTTTTGCTTCCCTTTTTTCCCTTCCTTTTCTCTTTCACACTTTTATGTTTACTTTGTTTATCCTCAGTAATCTGTGAGATAGGGGCTGATGTTTCTAATTCTGGTAAAGGGAGCCACGAAAGCTTAAAGTGGTTAAATGTGTTATGGAAGGTCTGGCTAGAACCGGGACTAGAAAATGAGGTCTCCTGTTGGTTAGCCTAGTACCTTCATCACTTTTGTAGACAGACAATCAATTGACAGTGAGATCTGAGAATTGGGCAGAAGTTGAGGTTCCACTTATCTTAGCTCATGGTTGAGCTGCCTAGAGCATCAGCTATCTATTTGGTTGAACTCCAAGATGGGCCACCCAGCCTCATGGAGGAAAAAAGCCTTTTCTATCCAGGGGGTACCCAGGCACCAGTCACCTGTTTGTGGAAGTTTTTCCTGCTGGCCAAGAGGCTCAGAGTAGCTTGTTTTACCCTGGATCAACTCAAAACATACGTTTTATCCATATATGGCCTGCTACTTTTTAAGCTTGTGTCCTTGTACTTTACTCATTATCTGGTACCTAGTCCATCAGCTAGCTGCCCCTGTTATAAGATAAGTAATTGTATGACTTGGTGTTCTCATTTTAAATCATGAGTTTTGACTTTTATCAGAAATTCTTCAGCTTGCTTTTTAAAGGACATAGTTGAGTATGATTGCATGAAATGGCATTATTAAATTTTGTAACATAGAAATACTAAAATGGAATGCTATAAAATGTGTGTTTTTAAGTGGTTTTTATATATGTGTTATTAGTCTATGTTAGTTATTTTTATTACTCAAGCAATCTGTGTTCATTGTAGAATGATTAGAAAATGCAGATAAGAGAGAAGGAGGAAAAGAAAAGAGAGAAGTTTGTGTATTCTAAATAAAAGTCCCCCGAGAGAAGCCAGGATGTGAAGGATTTTCAGCTTCTTAGAAGGAAGGGTCAGATCAGTTAGGGCAGGTCGTTATTGTTCCCAGAATCACTCTTCTCTTCCTTTTCCAGATCTTGGCGATCAAGATATAAGTTGGGGTACTTGAGCACAACTCGGAGAAAGTTAAGGTAGCATTGGTTTGCTGCCACCCCCTGCCATGAGCCCGGCAAGTTCAGGGGTCAAAAGTTCTATTAATCCACCACCTTCTGGGTGTAGCCATAGAAAGGGGAAAACAGTCTCTTAGAGCCTGTTATTTATACAGTTGTTACTTCTGAAGCAGCAGGGGAAAAATAATCTTTGTCATGCTTCTACTTCATGTAGTCCCTCCAGCCCTGCAGGAGCCACCCACCTATCCATCCATCTACCCATCCATCTCCCGACATATCCATCCATCCACCCACCCAACAGTTGTTTACCATGAGTCTACTGAGTATAGACATTGATTGCATTTGGCTCTGGGGGTACAGTGTGAACAAGACAAGACCCTGCTCTCTCAAGCTTGCATTGGATTGGTGCATGCTTGGTTTCACTGCTTCCCTTTCAGTCTTTTCTTTCTTGGCCATGTATATGCCTTGATTCTTCTGAAAATGGGACTTTGGTTTTGTCTAGGAGGGGCAGGGGAGTGGGTCACAGTGGGAAGGTTCCTGGCTTTATCAGAGAGAGAAAGCTTCATTGTGTGTTATTGTTGGAACGGGTCCCAGAGACCTCAGTACTATTCTTCGGTCAGGGCTGAGCTAAGCTTACCATGCCATAAAATAATAGCTGAAAGAATCAGTGTGGACTGAGGATATTATCAAAGGGAGCTCTGTGTTTCAGCTCTCTCCAGGCAGAGGGCAGGACTTTGTCCCCAGGTCAAGCCCAGTTGCTAACTTCATAATATCTTAATTAACATGACTTTTGTGTGTGTCTATTCTCTCTTTCATTTGTGTAGTCATTTATTAAAGGACTTTGATGGAAAAATTTAAAACTTAGTTTTTGTAAATTCTCTCTTTTGTGCAAAAGCATACCTGGGTGATGGTTTGAGTTGCCGGCATGAGGACATTTGATATAGAGAATTTATTTCAGGAAACCAGCATTTCCCAAACCTCAGTCACTTGTGTATTTCTATCGTGATTTTCTGCCTCATTGGTACAACATCTATTGTATTGTTTACTTAATATTGCTCTTTAAATGGTGTACTTTTTCTTTTTATGAAAAAGTGTATTTTATAACACAGATTTGAATTAAAGAACAAGTTTTCCAAAAATGGAAAGCATCCATAAAAATCGATATATAAACTCTGTTGTATTTATGTGCTTCCTAAAATGATTTCGTACACTGCAAAAGTTGCATGCTTACCACACTTTGGGAAATTCTATTGTAAATTGTGCCAGATTAATATTCATCATATTCCTAGAGAGTCAGATAAATCAATCTGACCCCTTTGTAGTAACTTTTCTCCCATTCACTCTCCCCCACTAAAGTGTATTCCTGGATATGACGCACGTCAGTGTATATAATGTCCAAAGGTGTGTCCCAAGAGTTGAGGGAAAGGGTCATCTCAACTGCCTGGGCACCATCATTGCCTGGGCTACTTGCCTTTCCCATCATTTGGCCCTTTCAGTAACTCTGCTCTGAATTCCGGGTGATGAGAAACATTACCAGTACTGAAGAGCCAAAGATGCAGACGCTGTAAAATGTGCCATGGAAGAAGCTGTCCACATGCCAGGCGATTTCTTTCCCTTGTCTGTAGCAACCCTATGTGGCATAGAGAAGAGGCTGACAAGGGTGGATTCTGGAGGCTGACAGCGTGGGTTCAAAACCTGGGTCTGCTTCTTATGTGACCTTGGCAAGTAGTCTCTTTATTCATTCATTCTGTAGATAAACACTGTGTGCCTGCTATGGACCAGCCACTGTTCTAGACTCCGGGTATATACTAGGGAGACAAATGGGGGAAAATCATGCCTTCATAGAGAGTATATTTTGGTGATATTTAAAAAAAAATATGTTTATTGTGAAATCTTTACACACATACCATACATGGTATACAATCAGTGGCTCACAGTATCGTCACATAGTTGGGTATTCATTACCATGATCATTTTTTAGAACATTTGCATCACTCCAGAAAAAGAAATAAAAAAGAAAAAACTCAAACATATCATACCCCTTACCCCTCCCTCTCATTGACCACTGGTATTTCCATCTACCCAATTTATTTTACCCCTTATCCCTGCTGTTATTTATTTATTTTTTAATCCATATTTTTTTACTCATCTGTCCATACCCTGGTTAAAAGGACCATCAGACAGAAGGTTTTCACAATCATACAGTCACCTTATAAAGTTGTATCTTTATACAATCGTCTTCAAGAATCAAGGCTACTAGAACACTGCTCAGCAGTTTCAGGTATTTCCCTCCAGCCACCCAATACACCATAAACTAAAATGAGATATTTATGTGATGCGTAAGAATAACCTCCAGGATAACCTCTTAACTCTGTTCGAAATCTCACAGCCACTGAAACTTTATTTTGTCTCATTTCTCTTTTTCCCCTTTTGATCAAGAAGATTTTCTTAATCCCTTGATGCCGGGTCCTGGCTCATCCCGGGATTTCTGTCCCACATTGCCAGGGAGATTTATACCCCTGGGAGTCCTGTCCCACATAGAGTGGGGAGGACAGTGAGTTCACTTGCTGAGTTGGCTTAGAGAGGCCACATCTGAGCAAGAAAAGAGGTTCTCTGGGTAACTCATAGTCCTAATTTTAAGTAGGCTTAGCCTACCCTTTGCAGGAATAAGTTTCATAGGGGCAACCCCCACGATCGAGGATTGTTGGCAAATTACCTCCTACAGTTGTGAGGTTTAAATGAACTAGCATATGTGAAGGGTATGTAGCACAGTGCCTGGCTCTTAGTGATTGTAAATCGTTTAGTAAATGCTAGCTGTTTAGTTATGATATTTATGTGCCCAGCATTGTATCAGCCTTTGGGCCATCTCTGATCATTCCACTCCTGTTTTAGCTTCAGCAGCATCCAACTGAAATATTTTGTTTATTTCTTAGCTTAAGAATTCCTGAAACCCCACAGTCTTTGGGAAACTTGCATGGCTTGGAGCCTCCTCACCTAATCATAGACTCTAAAAATTCCTGTTGTCCCTTTTGAAATAAGTGTATTTGCTATGGTGAGTAGACATTATAACTTCTTGGAAAAGACATTAAGACTTCTTTTCTGGAAAGGCCTTTTTTTGCCTTTTGTTAATTGTGACAAATCCCTGTTTTAATTTGCTAATGCTACTGGAATGCAATACACCGGAAATGGACTGCTTTTATAAAGGGTATTTATTTAGTTATGAATTTACAGTTTTTTGGAGGAAAGTCAGGTAGGTTTCATTTGATTTCCTCTGTCACATGGGAAGGTACATGACAATGTCTGCTGGCCTTCCCTTCTGGCTGCTGGGTTCACATGGCCTTCCCCTGAGCAGTTCCTTTCTGCATCCCCAAACGTCTGGGTCTGAGCTGGCTTGAGCTCTCAGCTGCATTGTGCTGGGCTGTGTTGAGCTCTGCTGGATTGTATTGAGAGCCCTTCTGAACTTTCTCTTTTAAGCCTCTAACTAATTTAATTAAGCATCACCCATTGCAGAAAGCACTCCCCTTAGCCAATTGGGGGTGTAATCAACCATAGATGAATTTCACAGGCTGATGGTTTAGGTCCACAGCCACACAACAATTGGGCACCATCACCTAGCCAGGTTGAAACCTGAGCCTAACTACTACACTCCCCTTTCTCTTGCCTTTTTTCTCAGTACTTCCTCCTCTTCTCCCATAGATTGAGGGTTGATTGGGCAGAAATCCTGGCCCTGCAGTGTGTCCTAAGGATCTGCTTAGCACAATTTTTTATTACAGGGAAAGTGCGCTATAGCATGACTAGTCTAAACATAGGTTTCAGTTTTAGGTCTTGGTTATATCTGTGGATGGGTTTGACTGTGCTTTAATTCTATTCATTTCTTTAAGGAAAAATTCTATTTAGTATTTTTGTATAGTTGAGACCCCAAAAGAGGCAAAAGCTGAGTCAGTTTGCAGTGACTTGCGCACAGTGGCCTGACTAGTAGTGATGCTTTGCTTGGTGGCCTGCGCTGTTGGCTGATGACTTCAGAAGGGAAGAAATCTGCCTGGACCTGATTGACAGAGAGGCCGGAAACTGGGTGACATGGTAATTGCATGGAATTCAGAACAACTTGGACAGCTCTAAAATGCAATCATATTCTTAGGCCTTGAGTTGCTCAGAGTGAGAATGGGGGTTTCATTGAGGGCAAGCAGCGAAGACCAGAAGGCAACTATCAGGCTTGGGTGCAGACTGCACAGCCACCATTGCTAGTTTAGTGTGATCTTGCTGGAGACTTAGGCATGTAGGTCAGGCCTCAGGTAGCTAGACAGTCTTATCCACAGCAAGCAAGTAAGCTTTGCTGATTTATCTTTGTGTCTGTGCTACTTCTAGATAGGATTTGAGAAAGGGAAGTGGGAATAGTTCAGGGAAGGATTTGTTGAGGGTAAAATGTGATTTTGTCCATTAGGCAAGACTCAGAACTTTGTCAAGAGTTGGGAAAACCATGGCTAGAGCTTTCCAGTAATCTGAAACTCCTCTGTCCTTCCTGTTATATGTACAGTAAACAGCGACTGCCTACGAGAGGGGTTTAGAGTCTGTTGACTTTGGCAGGGATGGAGCATTAGAAGATTCATTGGTTTCCAATTCCTGTTCTCTCAGGATATTAAGTATTGCAATGAACTGGAAAACTTTTCTTTATTAAAATTGGAGGAAGAATTGGGATGTTTTGAAGGAGACCGGGAACAGGAAGGTAGCTGACACCAGAAGTTTCATTGCATTCCTTCAGAAATTATTTTATTTTTTTGCATTGTTGGTGGTAAGTGGCTTAAGTCCTTGGTACAACAAGGTCAGGTAAATAAATAAATAAGATTCCAGAAGCGCTGACATTATAGCTAGTTTGTGAAGCAGTGTCGTGCAGTGGTTAAGAGTATAGGTACAGGAGTCCCACTGACCTGGGTTCAAATTCTGGCTCTACTGCTTACCACCTTTGTTACCTTGAGCGAACTATTTAACTTTTCCGAGCTTTGGTCTTCTTATCTGTAAAATGGGAATGATGTTAGTGCCTACTGAGGTCAGTATTGTGAAGATGAAATTAGATAATGCATGTAAAACCCTTAGTCAGTGCTAAATAATTGCTAGCCAGTTGTTAGCCTCTGCTCATATCAATGCAGGATGATTGATAGGCTCTTTCTGCCCAGTCAGGTGGCCAGCTCCTAATTCAAGAATGAAATGGGATTGTATTCCTTACACTGTTGCATGATTTTTACCAGGTTCCAACCTTACTTTTCCGTTTCTATCTAGAAGTACTTGCTTTAATCTTTTTCTAATAGAACAGTTCTTGCACCTAAGGAAGAAATTCCTCTCAAATGGGAAGGAAGTGTTTTTTTGTTTATTTCACCAAGTGTTTTGCTGAGGTTGAGAGCTAAGATTGACTAGTTTTATTGGTAAAATAATATGTTAATTAGGCTGTGGTAGTTAGATTCAGTTGTCAACTTGGCCAGTGAAGGTACCTAGTTCTGTTGCTGTGGACATGAGCCAATGGTACGTGAACCTCATCTGTTGCTCATTATATCTGCAGTTGGCTAGGAGGCATGCCTGCTGCAATGAATGATATTTGATTTAATTGGCTGGTGCTTAAATGAGAGAACTCAACGTAGCACAGCCCAAGCAGCTCAGCATACTTCATCTCAGCACTCGCGGCTCAGCCCAGGCCTTTGGAGATGCAGAAAGAAATCACCCCAGGAAAGGTTGTTGGAATCCAGAGGCCTGGAGAGAAGGCCAGCAGAGATCACCTTGTGCCTTCCCACGTAAGAAAGAATCTCAGTTGAAAGTTAGCTGCCTTTCCTCTGAAGAACTAACGAAATAAATCTTATTAAAAGCCTATCCGTCTCTGGTGTGTTGCATTCCAGCAGTTAGTAAACTAGAACATAGGCAGGGGCCATTTATTCATGTGCACTTCTCACATTTATTATGTCCCTATCTCCAGATATACTGGTCCTCTGTTCTCATTCACTACAGAGCCTTTGCACAGGCTGTTCCTTTAGCCTGGAGTATTTTCCCCCACATCCCCATCATATCACTCATCCTTCAGACGCATCCTAGCCTCACTTCTTCAGGCTAGTCTTCCTTGTCCCTTTGTGCTTCTACAGAACCCTGATCCTTTTCTTCCACATCATACAGCTGTTGCTGACTGTACACTCATTTGAGGATGGTTTGATAAATGATGTCTTTCACTAGATGGGAAGCCCATGAGGGCTTCTTTTTGCTTGCCTTTGTATGTCACGCACCCTTTAGCACCTTGATGCATAGAAGATGCTGGGTAATTATGGGTTGAAAGAGTACATGAATATCCTTTGAGTGCAAAGCATTGTATTAGATACAGTGCTGGTTGTAGAGATAAAGCTTATTCAGTCCTTTTCCCTAAGGAGCATCCAGTCTCATAGAAGACTCAGTGCCATAGCAGAGGTACAAAAGTGAAGGCAGGCTGAGTTCATAGGAGGACAACATCATCTTCTGCTGGGGGAATAGCAAAGACATCTTGCAGAGGATGCTATATCTGTACTGGGCTTTGGAGAATGATAGGAGTTGGGTCTGAAGAAATGGGAGGAAAAGGCACATTAGATGGAGAGAACTTTGTGAGCTTAGAGAGTGCAACACAGCTTCAAGCAATGGGAGTCGTATGGTTTGACTGGAGCCCAGCAGGCTTGGGAGAAGCAGTGGGCAGTAAATTGGAAGGTATGCCAGAGCAGATTGTGGCAGGCCACCAGTGCCAGGCAAGGCACTTGAGGTTGGTTTGGAGGAAGAGTGGGGCTGTAGGTGGTCTGAGCAGAGGGATGATGGGGATGGGCATTGTATTCTAAAAAGAGAATGTCTAGGATGATTTGCATGGAGGCAAGGCCAAGGACAGGGAGACCAGATAGCAGACAGAGTGTGGGAAGAAGAGGGCCTAGTGGGGGCCTAAAAGAGGACTGCGTAGTGAGGAGAGAACATTGACAGGGCTTGATGACTGTTTAGCTGTGGGAGCCAGGGCAGAGGGAGGAGACAGAGACAATAACGGACTTTGTATCTTGGATACTGGAAACTTTAATGATTCCTTTAAACAAAAGAATGCGAAAGCACCCAGCAGGGTGCCTAGCACATGTGGAAGTTCAGTAAATGTTAGTTCTCTTTCCTGTTCCAGAAATAAGGAATACAGGTGGAGGAGCAGGAGCCAGGTGGTGAGGATGGGGTAGGGATAGGGCTGGGTGGGAGGAGTAGTGAGATGGAGGAGACAGCATAGCATTTAGGTGATGAGGTTGGACAGACAAGAATAGAGTTGGAGAGGGAGAGAAATGAGTGTCGCTTTCACAGGTACAGGAGGGTGTCTTATTTCCCAAGATGGATCTTCCTGCTGCAGAGATGCTGAAAACTAAGAGGCCCTTTGGTGACCCTTGGCTGGAATAGGATCTTGGGTTGGGCTGCCATCTCCACCAGCTATCTTTGTTACTCATGTTCCCTGACCGCAGGCTGCATGCCAGCCAAAATCGGGCCAGCCATCTAGCAAATGTCCCCTCCAGTAAAGGTGGTCCCCCAGAGATGGTGTGCACACGTGGGCACAACTTCAAATGCTGAGCTCAGTGCCTTGGCTGGAACAGTCACTTTATCCTTGTCAAATTGCCCTGATCACTTCTGCAAAGACACTGCAAATGGATGCCTTCAGCATGCTTTTTTTAAAGAAGATCTGCTACATTAGCATTGGAATGTTATGGTGCCTTGTTTAAAATTCCTGGCAGGACTTGGTATCTGTTTGGAGTTTGGGGATTCAGACTTTTAGTGGTAATTGATTCATAAGCTTTGGCAGGTTGCTTGTCTGCTCTGGGCTTCAGGTTTTAGAATGAAATAGTAATAATAGAGGTACCAAACAGGCTCTAGGGAAGTAATTAAGGTTCACTTTCTCTTCCTTAGTGTGTCATGTCATCCCATTCTGGGAAATGTGGTTTCAGTTCCAGTGTTTGTTAGGAGTCCCAGCAACTTTACTCTTGAAGCCTTTCCTTAGCTGCCTGGCCTAGATGTATATTGGCCCTCCCAACCCATGTGGAACCACAGAGGAGAAGGCCACATAACAACTGCTTAAAGCAAATCTCCCTGCCTTAACCTTTTGTCTGTAATCTCAGGCTCCACTGAGGTCTGTCTTGTGCTGGCCAAACCCTGCCTTAGCCAGGCAGCACTCCTTTTTTAGTCCCTGCTTCTGCCTTTGTACATCTTTACTTTCTTGGTGCTGTGCCCATGGGAGTGGTTTGCTGGTTGAGGTCCAAGATAGTACTGGAGGCAGGGCCGCTCCTTGCTGCTGTTAGGTAGGGCCCTTGGTGGCTGTACCTTCTGCTGTCCTTCAGACACCAGCTCTATTTGGGGGTCTTTGTGCTATCCTTTAATATTACTTTATAAAGCAGAATAGCGTAATGGTCAAGAGCTTAGATTCGAGTTTAGATCCTCCACTTATTAGCTGTGTCACTTTGTCAATCACTTAGTTTTTCTAAGCCTCAGTTTCCTAATCTATAAAATGGGAAAATGACATTACTATCTTCATTGGGCTCTCATGAGAAATAAATGAGATAATTGCAGTGAGCTTAGCTTATAACCCTTAGTGGTAACACTTAGTAAATGTTAGCTGTGTTTTTTTATTACTCTTATTCTTTCCCCACCTTTCAGCAGGAAGGAAGAGCCTCATGTACCCTTATGCATCTCTCTCCTTCTGTCAGTTCCTTCTTGTGACACTCCTCACCCTGAGGGAAAGTCCCCTTTCCATGTCCCTTTGATAGGATTTAGGCCCTACCTGCTCCTGGGGTGTGTCTAGGAAGGGCACCTGCCTGGACTCCTGGTGGACTCCATCTGACGTTGGAGCTAGGGCTGTCTAGCACAAGGAGTTTTAGGGGTGATTTGGTTGCAAAGAGCAGTTGCCTGCTCAAACCAGCTGAAGCCAAGAAGAGAAATTTATTGCAAGAATGTGGGGCTGTCCCATGGATCCTGTGGGCAGGAAATACAGCTGGCCTGAAACTAGGACTTGGGAAGCCAGGAACTGAGGCTGTGCATAGTTTTTCTCTCGGGCTCTCTCTGCAGACCAGCTTTGTGCTTCAGCATGTACGCAGTTAGAAAGTGACCACTCCAGCCCAGTTCTAAAACACTCCTTAAATTGAGGGTCCAACATTAATTAATCCAGTCCTAATGACAAATTCCTTGAAGAGAAGGAGATTGGCTCATCTAGAGTAGGTGTCCACCCCTGGTCCATTCAGTGGAGGTGGGGACAGGGCTGGCATGACATGTCTCATTTCATCAATGGGGCACACAGTTACAAGAAGAGCCTATGGCCAGATCAGTCACCTTCAAACATGTCTCATCTCCCAGCCTTGTGTCAGGAGGGAAAGCCCCATGCACAGCCAGCTGTGCCATGATGCCACCTTTCTGAGGACTTACACAGACTGCAGCCACTGGGTCATGGGGGTTTGTCAGAATAGACAACTCCCCCACATCACAAGCCGTGAACTTCTCATAAATCCCCACGTGACTGCCCATGCTTGAACACACAAACCAGCATTTCCTGAAGAAGGGTGCTGTTACTAGTTTCCTTGGGCTGCTGTAACAAACTACCACAAACTTGGTGGCTTGAAACAATAGAAGTTCATTTTTTCATGGTTCTGGAGGCTAGAAATTAAAACTCAAGGTGTCAGCAGAGCATGGTTCCCTCTGAAGGCTCTAGGAAACGATCCTTCCTTACCTCTTCCAGCATTCTTTGGTGTCCTTGACTTGTTGCCACATTACTCCAATCTCTCCTTCCCTCTTTACATGGCCTTCTCTCTGTCTCTTCTGTGTCTTTGTCTAAATCTCCTTCTTATTTCTTACAGACACCAAGGTAATTTCATCTTGAGACCCTTAACTAATCACATATGCGAAGACTCTATTTCCAATGGAGACACATTCTGAGGTTTCAGGTGGACATGGATTTTGGAGGGAGGGGTCACTATCCAGCCCAGTACAGGTACTTATACACAGGTGATGTGGGAGATGATTTAGGTGGAACAGTTACAAACACTTTTCTGTTGATAATTAAATATTTTAATTGCATTTGCAATATAACTAATTCATTCAACTCAGTTTCACAGCTATTGCTTATAAAATTTCCTTTTATAACACACGCAAGTACAAATGAGTTGTTTTAAAAATTTAAATAAATAAGATGAATTTGGCAAAACAAAAAACCAAAGAGCAGTGACATTTGTATTGTGAATATCTGAAGTTGGGAAATACTGACTGGTGATGTATAGACCAGGGGTTTTTCCTGGGAGCCCATGGAAAGACTTCAAGAGATCTGTGAATTTCTTGAAATTGTTGTCAGTGTTTTACATTTATTCACTTGTCTGCCTTTTTTCTTGGAGGTGGTGTGGTGTGTAGATCTGCAGCTTGTTTTAAAAATTTACTGTGCATTGGAACTATCCAGGCGGCATTTATTAAAAGTTTCCTTCCCCAGAAATGTTGATTTAGCAGTTGGTATGGAACCTAGGATTGTGCTTTTTCACGGGAATTCCAGATGATGAAAACAGGTGATTCTTGAACTGTATTTTGAGAAATGTTACTTAAAGATGTTCAGGAGACCCCCTCCAAAGTTTAGAATCCAGTACTGACCTATCTCCAGGATTATTGTACAAACTGTATAATTTTCAAGTCTTGAGATCTCTGGGTACAAAGCTGCTGGATAAACTTGTATCACAGATAATTAAAGCTTTGCTAGCAATATGGCTCTCTTTTCTTTGAACAGCCATATTATATTTGGATTTGGTCTTGTTAACTCAAGATGCTAAGAAAACTAAGGCTCAAGTGGACATTGCCAACCTGGAGTTGAAAGCTTTGGATGATCTTAAAGACCAAAGTTAAGAGACATGCCACAGTAGCTGTTAAATGCAATCAGGAGTGTTTGTGGCACCAGCGGCAGACACCAGTATGGTTCTCGGACAGGAGGTATGTATCTGTGCAGCAGTAGAATGAGTAGGAACTGGGCTTTGTCCCAGAGATACACATGTGATCTTCTGTTTAGCAAAGAAAGAAACTTTTTATTTTGACTGGGTCTTGATCTTTGCATATTCATAAATGCTATAAAAAATAATAATAATAAATGAAACATTAATTAAACAATTGCAATGTTCCAGGCACTTATACACAGGTGATATGGAAAATGTTTTTAGGTGGTATAGCAGCAAACACTATTCTGTTGACAATTATGTATTTTAATTACATTTGGAATATAACTAATGTATCCAACTCAATTTGGAGTATGCATTTTAAAAAGTTTCCTCAGAACACTATGAAATGGACTGAATTCTTAATTGCACTTTGCAGACGAGGAAACTGAAATTCCATAAGTAACTAAGTAGGAGAGTTGGGAGAGAGAGCTTGCCTTTTGCCCCTGGCCTAGATTTGAGCTTGCCATCTGCCCCAGGCAGAGGTGGAAGTAAGCCAGTCTCTGCCCCACTGAGGGCATAAAGGATTCCAGGAAAAGAGGAGTCCTTGAAGTGGAATTCAAGATGAAGAAGAGTAAACTGTGTCTTGGAGCCAGATAACAGATATTTCTGATATTCTACTTTTATTTCACATTTTTTAGCCCCCATCTTTAAGGCATTTCATCCATGTTACCTTGGTCTAAGGGAAGAGAGGATGAGTTGATCATATGTGGGCCTTAGTGGTCAAGGAACACTTCTCTCCACCCAACCCCAGCAAGGTTGGTGTTGGCAGATACCTGGCAGGCTTCAAAAGGCAGCGATTCTTAACTTGGGATCCATGGGTCCTGCCAGAGGTGGCCATTAGATTTTTGAATTTAGTAGATTTTGTGTCTATGCCCACATCTGTAAGCCCGCATGTGCATTTTTCTGGGTATGCTTCAGTTTCCTTGGCTTCAGTTATGCTCTCAGAGCTGTCTGTAACCCCAAACAGATGCCTCACTGCAGGAGGGATGTTCGTCTTTGGTCTATGGCAGTGTGGTTTAGGTCTTGCTTCTCAAAGTATGGTCCATGGATCAGCAGTGTCAACTTCATATGGGAATTTGTTAGAAATGCAGAGTCTTGGGCCCCACCCTGGAATTAAAGAATTGGAAGTGCCAGTTTAACAAGATACCCAAGTGATATGCATATGGATGAAAATTTGATATGTGCTGGTCAAATTTCCCTTTACTCCTCCATTGGTGAATCATTTTCCAATGCCAACTCCGTGCTAGGAGGAATTTTTATTTAAGATAAGCCATATTTTCTTATAGTTTTGTTTAGAAAACAGGGTATCTCTAAGTATAATATTTCTCATCTTTGCCCTTTGCTTACTGGGTGCTGAACTGATCATAAATTGAGTCAGATCTAGATAAAGGAATTTCTGGCCTACATTGGTTAATTGACCTGAGCTTTTAGGTTGGCCACGAAGTGGCACCTGAACCAATCCTTTAAGGGAAACAAAAAGTTGGAGGTGATAAACTATTGCTCTGTTAAACTAGCTTCATTCTCATTAAAGAATTTCTTCTAAGAGTCATAATAGGTTTTTAGGAAATGCTTGCAGTGACTTCTTAGCATGACATGGTTATCTTGGAGAGGGGATCCTTGCTGGTACATTTTTCTTCCCCTTCTTGTCTTTTCCCTAGAGTTTGGCTCACACTTCATATTTCTGTTGCACTAACTTTTCAATGAATTGTCAACATTCTGCCATTTGAGTCGTACATTTGCCTAGAGAATTGCCTGATGACTCATAATCACAGTCAATAAATGCAGCCAGCTGGATGTCCATGCATCTTTAGTTTTGTGATTGTATGTTTTCTGGTGACATATACGCTGGACTCTATTCATCTTTATAGGGCAGAGCTATCATATATATATAAATGCTGATTTGGCAGATCCTCCTGTTAACACTGAACTTTAGCCCATTGTTGAATATTAACTTTCTGTGGGTGTGTTGGTTGCCGGGTTGGATCTCAGTATAATTCTCATGTGGGAAACATATAATAATGATAACCTGATATGTATATCCCATGTTGCAATTAAAATCCATTGTAAAGTACTATAAGGGCATTGTATTATTTTATTGTGTGTGCCTTTTTTTGGGGTCCTTTTCTGGAACCTTGTACGCTATATTGTCACTACATGTTTACGTGAATATCTCCCCCAGCAGATTGGATTTGTTGAAGGCAGGGCCCCACATCATTCACTGTTGTCTCTCCAGCCTCTAGCACAGTACCTGGCACATGGAAGCAGAGTGAATAAATATTTGCTGAATGACTGGGTGGATTAACTACCGAGGAATCAGTATATTTATAGCATTGGCTCACTGATGAGCCTCCGTTTATTGAAATGATGATATGAGTAATAGCAGCCATCATTTA
This sequence comes from Tamandua tetradactyla, assembly GCF_023851605.1. NCBI lineage: Eukaryota > Metazoa > Chordata > Mammalia > Pilosa > Myrmecophagidae > Tamandua > Tamandua tetradactyla. The sequence continues at coordinate 23,025,558 of NC_135346.1, forward strand.
GTGAGTGCTGTGACAGACTCTGTGCTCAGTCCTTTTATTATGTTCTGTCATTTAATTTTCTCAACTACCTTGAGGTAGGTGGTATCCCTATCCCCATTGTACAGTTGAGGAAACTGTAACTTGTCCTGCTTCACTCAGTGAGTGAGGGAAGAGCCAGGGGTCGGACCCTGGGCTGTTAGACTTTGATGTACTCAACAGATGAGCAGTTCATTCTGCTCAGGAAAGGGCACTGACTTGCAGAAAGCAATAGGATACATAGGGCCATGGCTTCTCCTTGGCGCCTTTAAAATGAAAGTGTTGGCGGTAGGTGTATAGGTGGCTCAGTAGTAGAATGCTCGACTTGTATGCGGGAGATCCAGGTTTGATCCCTGTACCATGCACCCCCCCCACCAAAAAAAAAGTGTTGGCTACTTGAATCCCTGGTAGAAATCAGCCCTCAGTGTGCTGCCCCCTTCTGCTTTCTTCTCCTCTTCCTCCTTGTAGAAGTAAAGCAGCAGGCTGCTGAGTGCCCTTCTAGGATCTCCCATTGTCTACCACAAAGCCTGGCTGTAGAGGTACTTCATTCTGTCCTTTCTGTCCGTTCTGTCCATTCTTGGACACCACACTTTTTGTCTTTGAAATGAACTCTGTCACCCTGCCGTTATCTAATGTTAATGGCAAACTAATATCAAAGCACTGGTCGTAAGAAATTATTGTGAGAGAAAGAAAAAAAACCCTGTTTCCTTTCTCAAGATGGACTTTGGAGAGTCTGATTTGAAACATTTTTTAAGATTATCAAAAAAATTGGCGCTCTTCCATTTTACTATAGTAATGAGAATGTCATAGTGTGTGTGTGAACACGTATTTGACAGCAGTAGTTGCTCGTGACAGCCTATAGCTTGCTGATGGTTATTTAAAGATGGTTTTTCCATGGGTTACTTTCCACCACTGTTTCAGGAAAAATAATTTTGTTCTTTTGTAAGGCCTGTCATGGTAGAATTTTCACTTTTTAGAAGTGGTTATCTTATCTGGAACCCTGAAAAGATCTTTTCCTTTGCTAGTTTCCAGATAAATAGCAAAGTGATATGTGGGTATCGGTAAATAATTTGGGAATTATTTCACTTATTTCTGGGCTGGGTATGGCTCATTCATATTATAGGGCAAGCTCCACAATTAGTTTCATATTGTATTTTTGTTTCTAGACCTCTGTATAAGTTTCTAAGTGTTTTTTGTAATGTGTTTGGGGCAATTCACCTTCCTTCTCTTTGTGTATCCTGCAGATGTTTCCTGGGATGTTCCTGCAATCCAGATTCCTAGGAGTATATATTGTGTATTGAGCAGAGCTTTGTCTGCTAGTTAGCCCTGCATTTGGCAAAATGAGAGTGTTTAAAAATCCCCAGGGAGCCAAGCATGGAATAGGAGGCATAGTCCCTGAGGAGTGCCCCTTTTCAAACACCTCACCTTGATTCTCAGAGCTTCTGGCCTGTGGTGCCTGGCAGCTCAGAGCTCAGCAGGATTAAAAGAAGGCTGATTACCCAGCCAGCAAAGGTGGGAGTTGAGACTGCGGCTACCATTGTGTGTAACTGTTGAATCACCCACAAAAAGTGCTCCTCCCAGCTGTGCCTCTGTGGGACTTCGGTGCATACAAAGGATGAGAGGTCCAAGCACAAGGCATTGCCTCTAATAAGCTTTCCCATAAGGCCTTATTAACAGGACAGGCACCAAGAGTAGGGGCGAGACTTCCAGCAAAATGTTCAGGAGCTACTTTTTAGGAGTGAGGGGGGAAGTCAGGCATATATTGAGCACATATTTATTTGAGGGTCTTTGGCCTCTGCTATTTCAGCCAGAGAATGGAGAATGGAGTAAGAGGGCTTTTTCCCTTTTACTGGGGTAACCAGTGAAAACAGCAAGCTCCTCTGTTCATTCATTTATACTTATTTAGTGTCTACTATATGTGAAGTCTGTGTGTGCACTTCTCTACAACACGAATGATGAGCTCCTTGCCTCTCCTTTCAGCTTGGGCAGTGGTGAAGGGGAGGGTTGGGAACAAGCTTCCTGGCTGTGAGATCTTAGGGATACTAACAGTGACCCCTTAAATAGGATAGTTGTGAGGGCTTAAATCACTGAGTATGTTTAAAGTACTTACAACAGTATTTAACACAAGTGCACAATACACAAATACACAAATGTTCTGTATTAGCAGCTGTTGTTACCAATATCATTGAAATAGGAAGGAAAGGTGGAGGAAGAGGGCTGTAGGGAGCTCTCTCAGGATGTGGTCACATGGGACAGAGAAGCCCCCTTCCACCTGGGACTGGACGGGCTGGTGGGTGTGTCTCTCTCTGTTTCAGTGTCCCTTCTGGAGGTGGGCGTAGGGGGTAGGTGGGTGGGAGGAGTCTGAGGCTGGTCCACTCCCCATCAGCCAGCTCGGGAGGGCTCCTGTGTCAGAGATCTGCCTAGAGGCCTGGGCACCCCAGCCTGCAGCAGCAGCCCCAACTCCTTTGATTTCTTTTCTTCTGGGCCCAGAGGCCACCTAAAGTTCAAAGCGTTATTATTTTTCTATTGTCATTCCTTAGAGGGACAATAAATTACTGTTGGGACATTCATGAAAAAATGTTGCTAGTAACACTGATTGAAGGGTTATGCAAGAAGTATTTAGGATCCCATCTTCTAAAAAGGCCTTTCTGTCCATCAGAGATTCCACATTAGAGAGGAGGAAACTTTTCTTAAGCCAAACAGTATCATTTTTAGACCTCCTTGATGGGAGCAGTGCTCAGAACACAATTTTAAAATCTGTTTGTGACAATGTTGCTCTGGCTCTCTGCAGTCTGACCTGCCTGGGGTTGTGAATTCTGCGTGTGATGCATATGGGTATTCATTTTCTGGTGGCCGGGAGAGATGGTGAGGAAGCCAGGTCAGAAGATCTAGATTTTGTTATCAATTTGCTGGTTAACTGAGGGCAAGTTACTTCCATGCTCTGTGTCTTCATTTATAAAATCAGGACATCTTTCTAATTCACAAGCCTGTCAATGCCCATGAGTCAATGTTGAATTTGGGGATTGGTTTTTAGGGGAAGAGAATATGATATTTGTTCCAGTTGCATCTAATAATTTGACAGTCTGAGGAATTGATGCTTGGTATTGGAGGAAAATGGGTTCTGCCTCGTGGGTAAGGTTTCCAGATGTCGTGTTTCATAAGGATAGTGTCCAGGCCCTGGATGAAGTGCTTTACATAATTAGCTCATTTAATCCTCACACAGTTCTGTAAAATAGAAAGCATTATACCCATTTTGCAGATGAGGAAAATTGAAGTTCAGAGAGGGTATAGTATTTTATTCAGAGTTCTACAGTTTGATTCGTTCATTGAATAACCATTTGTTGATGTTTCTTTATGTGCCAGACACAAGGATTATCACGTTGAGCAAAAAGACATGCCTTCCTTAGTGTAATGCATGTACAGAGTGCCTGGCACACTAAGTGTCAATAAAAATCAGCTGTCAGGAGCTAGTCAGGACTCACCCCCAGGCATCTCTGGCTCCAGGGCACATGGCTTTTCACCATACCATGTCCTTTCTCACAGAATATTAGTGGTGACAGAAACAGGTCAGCCTAGCCCCTTGCCTAGGCACGTGAGGTGGGGTGAGTTCCCTGGGTCCCTGGCTGCGTAGCTGCCTGTGGTGTAGCCCCCAGCACTGAAACCCAGCGCTGTTCACTGCCCTCTATGTCTGGGTTCACCAAATCCCTCTGCCTCTTACTATTCCAAGTGCCAAGCCTTGAACAATTTAAACACTTTTGATAAAAATCTGGCTGTTAGGTATTTCCCTGCTTTTGAAAACAGAGGATGCTTAAGCAGAAGCCAACTTTTCTTTTTTTTTTTTTTGTGCTTCAGTGATGTTATTGTATGCTTCAGTGATGTATCATATAGTTTTGAGTCGGTGTTTTCAGTTTTTCATTTTCTTCCCTCTGTATGTCAGTTGTCACCTCACCAGCGGTCACTGAAAGTTTCAGTAAGAGTCTTTCACTCCCTTTGGGTTGGCTACCTGTAATTTTGCCGTGAATGAGTAGCTTTGGAGTTTTTAATCTTATTTTTTGTTAAATAAAGGCAGGAAATTGCTGGGTGGCTCTGTGACAGCCACTTCTAGGGTTGGCTTCTGTGGTTGGTTCCGGAACAGGAGTGTGTTCTGTGGTCATGGTCTTGATACAGCCCTGGCCTGTGCTGGAGGGATTAAGAGCCCAGGCTTTGGAGTCCAGTGGACCTGGGCTCAAACCTTGACTCCAGTGCATATTAGTTTGGGATCCGAGTCAACTTAATGTGTCTAAGCCAAAGTTTTCTTATCCTGGCACAGCAAGCGCATAAATGATGCCTTTTCTTATTAATGGTGGTAGCAAATTGGTGTGGTGGAAGTTAGGACAGCAGGGCCAGTGAAAGTGCACAGGTGGCTGTGTGGAGTGTGGGCTAAGAGCATGGACTTCAGGGACAGAAGACCTGGGACTGAGTCCTTCCCTCCTCCCTCACCAGCTGGGTGACCAGTCATAGAAAGACACTTAGTAGCATGGTCAGTAGCTTGGGGTGTAGACCTGCGAATCAGCTAGGTCTGTTTTCTGGCTGTTCTTACTGCCTTACTGTTAACCTAGAAGCTGTTTCAGGTTGTTCATCTCTAAAGTGAAGATGGTCACAGGATCTACCTCAGAATTCTTGTGAGGAGTAGCATAGTGCAGTTACACAGCGCTTCAAACAGTGCAGTGCACATCTGAGCGCTCGATTAAGTCACTAGCTAATGACCCCCTCCTGCACCCAGGGGGTGCCATTATTCCTTTATGGTTTAAACATTGTGCTTTACGCTATAGTCTTCCTCCCCAGCACTGTAATTAATTTCAAGATCACTCTTCCTGGTCTTTGTGGCCTTGGTTTTTCCCAGACTACCAAGGACTGAAGTAGGACTAGTAACTGGTTTATTCTGGGAATAGTTACATATATGTTTTGGGCATTTGGGAGACTGCTTTGTGAAGTGCCCTGTATAAAGTTTCCTCCTTGGGTGGGAATTGTCTCCTTGTTACATCCTCAGCCTGGAAGTCCCTGTGAGCCCCTGGCAGATTGTATCAGATGCCAGGAGATACTTGAAACAAGGTATCTATTACAGTTGAAAGCAGTTTCTGCTTTGACATCTTCACTGTTTCTTGCAAAAAAAAATATTTGAGTATGTGTTAGCGAAGGATTATTCCTGCACTCTATACTATTCGACATTTACCCATTTAATTTGTTTTCTTCTTTTGTTACAGTCTCTTCTTGTTGGGTTTACAGCATGTGCACAATAAAATTAGTTTCTATAAATTAAGATTGTTTTATCTTTTTTTTTTTCTTTTAAATAACCTAAAACATAGGTGGTAAATCAGGACTCTTCCCAGTCAATTATAAACTGGTTGGAAAAATTGGGAAAATGAAAATAAAAAGGAAAAGCATTGAGAAGGAAATTATTAAAACGTGTATTATTCTTTTTCCCAAAGGCTTTTGTTTTGACATGAGTTCACTTCCATTGCCCTATAAGTAATTGTAACTCGAATATGGTGCCTGTTTGGGATAATTGAAGAAGAAGTGTTTTGTCCTCAGGAGGCATCAACCACATGCAGAAAATTGGTGATCGAAGGTGGCTGTGAGACTGGTTATAATCTGATCTCAAGGACTTATCCTGTGCGGGGATTATCTTTCCATTTCTGGGGGTTGGTGACTGTGCCCTCCACTCCCCTACCCCCATCGTTTCCACCCACTCTTAGGGAGAGTAGCTCCTTGGCTTTTGTATGGTGAGGTTCAAATCTGATTTTCACCTCTGACAAGAAGATTTGGACAGGTGTGCTAGATGATCCTGACCAACAGCAGGCTCTCTCATTCCTCCCCCAGCCTGACCCTTGCTTCTCAGCCGCCACCACCTAGTGTAACTGATGCCCTGCATCACCTCCCTAAGTGCTTCTGTGTGCTGGTCATCCCGACATTGGTGTGTTATTCCAAGTTGGCTGTTGTGTTCAAAAGAAAAGCATGGTTTGATTATATAGGTTGATAAATACTGGTTAGGTGTGTGCTTTTGCTGAGTCAGGAAAAGGCTGGTGACAATGAGGAGGAGAGGTGGTTTTTGAGGTTACTGTAAACTCTGTCCGGTAACTCTCTGAGTTAGAAACGTGGTAGGGGAGAGAGAGTCAGATGGTGTGCGCTCTCTTCCTCTCTGCAAAGGGCCCAACCAAGAGCACTGGCTGGAAAATCAGACCTTAGAGAAAGGTAGGATGACTGTGTGTCCCAGGTCACACCTGCTATCTCAGCACGATTATTAACAATGTCCCTTTTACCTCTTAAAAGTGTTCTAGTTTGGATATGGTCACCCTCTGTATGGGTCATATCAGGTTTCCTTGAAATCTTTGTGAATAGGAATAAACTTTAGCTTCTGGTGATGTTTTTCCTGTTCTTTCTCCACCCAACTCAACAAGAACAAATGGTTCTGTAAATGGTCATTACAAGTCCTTATTAACTTCAAAAAAAAAAACAAAAAAAACCCCTCCAGTTCCCAGAGCATAAGGTGCTTAAGTTTACCATTGTGGGGAGAGTGAGGTGAGATGTGATGTAATTGGTATCTCTGTGGCCGTTTGCCCTAACAGAGTACAAGGATAAAACTTCGAGGTTAATTGGCAAAAATCACATGTGATAATTAGGAAGAGTTGTAAAACCTAAAGGAAATGAATAATGGACTTCCCACTGCCACCTGCCAGTAAGCGAATGGTGAATCAAGAGGGTGTGCCTAAGTGCATCTGGCTCTCTTCTCTACCTCTTGTTGTCTGCCATATTGGTCCAGCATTTTCAGTTTCATTCTCATCACGCAGGGGATGAAACTGATTCAGTGCATGGTCAGTTCTTTTCAATATATATGGTTAGGGAGTGGCAGAGGCAAGATTCAAGCTCAGGGCTTTATTCTGTTGTTAACTTAGAGAAGGATAATGGAAGCTGATGAAAAAAGGGTGGAGTAATTGGTATCAGGGACTGTTGGTCCAAGGTGAACCTTTTTTTTCAAGCTTATCTGTGTGGGTTAAGTCATTTTTCTAGAATGTTGGCCAGGCTTCAGAAACACGGCAGGTGGTGATGTTCTTCTTGCTCAATAAATGTCCACCAGCATCCACCTATTTATGGGTTTGTAAATCTAAAGAAGCTGCTAATATTAGGGTCTCTTGCAAGCCCAGAACTGCTAATATATATTTTTTAACAGTTCTAATGAAATACCTGATTACTATCAAGTTTGGTTTAAATAGCTGGATGATAAAAGTAAGGTGATTTATGTATCTTTTAATTAGTACAACTGGGAGCGACTGTGACAACGAATAAGAATTATTTTGTGGTGGTAATGAGTTGTGGTAGAGGGTAGGAAGGGGAAACAAAGGAGTTTTAAAACCCCAAATTTTCCCATTTGTGCTAAATATCCTCAGGTTTGAGGTGTTTCTGAGAAGAGCACTGCAATAATCACTCTATTTTTCCATAATTGTGACTTCTGAGTCAAAACTTGACTTATAAAGATCTTTAATTAATACAACTGTGTAGGTGGATTAAAAAAAATCAGCCTTCAAAAAATGTTACTGATATCACTGGGCTAATAGACCAGATCAGCATGGTTTTGTCTTCTTTTTTTCCCCCAGATATTTCCTTTGGAAAAGAGAGAGGAAGAGAGGACATTGGAATCAGATTGATTTCCCATCATGAATACTTTGACCATTGTGTGATTAGTCATCCTAAAGGGCTAAACCATACTTTTCCCCAATTGTTTGTATCATTTTCCTTGATAATCTGATTCCACCTACATGCCTGCTTTCGAATCTCCATAGCTACATCAAGTACGTGTGAGAGGTTTGTTTTTCAGTCAGACAAATATGACCTTGTAGATGTGCTCCTTTCTTTCTTAAGTTTTCAGCAAAGCACTCTGAGTATGAGTTATAATAACACTTACCTTGTTGGGGGTGTTTTTGAGCATCAAAGATGATAATCCATATAGAATTCTATCACAATAGTTGGCACATACATGGATTCTCAGCCTCCCAGCCTCTTTTTGTTTTCTGTGGTTCTCTGTTTTGGTATCCCCACCCATTGAAACAGCTCTCTTGAGGGTCTCTCAGAGTGTGTAGAAGCCAGATCCATATACTCCATCCCCAGCCATTTGACGTCTCAGTAACTGCTGGTGCTGACTGACTGCTCAGTCTGTCCTCGAAGCATTTCTTTTCTGGCTTCTCTGGCACTGCTCTATCCTGGTTATCCTCCTCCCTCTCTAGCCTTTCTTCTTTCCCATTCTTTTGCTCTTTGGTGTCTCTTTATCTCCTTGTTGTCCAGAGAAGTCTCTGAATTACTGTGTTCAGTGCATGTATTTTTTTCTAAGTTATCTTACTCACTTCTCTGGATGATATTCCCCCTTCTCATATCCCTGGATTTTTTTTTTTTTTTACTTTTGAAACATAAAATATATTTTAATGTATCTGTTGTGAATATGAACATTAACAGATTAAAATTTCAATTAACTTTTGTTTGTCATATTCATATCATGCAAAAAACCCCACCACAGAGAAAAAAAATGAAAAATACCAAATGAAGATAGAGGCTCTAGAATTCCTTTCAAATGTTAAATTTGTGAATGAAATGGCAATAAACTCATATACTACAACCATGCTATGTGCTAAAAAATATTCACTTAATTTCTACTTATCAAAAACAATTCTAGACAATAAAAAATGAAACACAAAAAGAAAAGAAAAACAAAGACAAAATAAAAAATACAAAAAGTAATTATAAAATTATCATTCCATTTTGAAAGAACAGATAACATTCATAATTTAATCAAAGGAGTGCTATTTGGCTTTTAACCTACCACCTCCATCCTCCCTTCTTTATCCCAGGAACCTGTTGTTTTATTTTGTTCACATCATTTTACATTCTGAAATGTCTTTATTTATTCATCTTTATGCCAGTTTGAAAGTATTGTATGTTCCAGAAAAGCCATGTTTTAATCCTGATCTAATCTTGTGTATCCCTGGATCTTTTGATGGTGCAGCCATCCTCTCACCACCTCCTCCTTTTGCTTTAAAGTTAGCTTTCCTTCTTCCTTCTCTGTGCCTCTCATTATCTAATTAGTAATGAGCAATTTCCAGTGGATCTGACCTTGGCCATTCCACTTGCGTTTGCTCTTTCCTCTGTCTTTTTACTACTAGCACCATAGCTGTTCCTACTACTAGCACCCAGAGCCGCTCAACTGACTCTCACAGTGTCTTCTAACAGTTATTCTCACCTCCTATTTCTCTATTGGGCTCCAGACTTGCTGTTCCTTGATTAATTCTCCTAAAGCACAGATTTGATTACTTTACATTCAGACCCAAATCCTTCCTTGCCTCGTTGTTCATTATGGAAAGACACTCTAACCTTGCATCTATTCTTTGGGTGCACCTCAGCGATTGACACAGGGGTAAAGTTTTTCAGGCCATTGCTGTCATAGTTGCAGACAATTGTCATTTCTTTAGTCCCTTCAGTGGTCCCCTGGAGGTGAAATTTGGGAATTTTCATTTAAGAACAAGTATTTATTTGGAATCTTTTGTGTGCTAGGCATGGGACATACAGAGAAACTTGGCCCCAGCTGCCACTCAATCTAGATAAGTCCTCTTGTCCTCAGCCCTATATCCAACAGCTTTCAGACAAAATGTATTGAGCATCCTTTAAGAGCAAGATACTATGTTGGACATTGGGTTTATAAAGTTGGCTAAGCGCTCAGGCCTAGAAGAAATGATAGACCATTGTTATTTACAGGGAGTTGAATCTGGTAAAATGTTCAAGATATGTTTACAGCTAAAGTGATGATTCCAAGCAAGATATAAAGGTAATTGGTTAAAGTGATAAAAGGATAGTAAAAGAGAAATAGAATATAATGTTAATTATCTTTAGTTCAACACTTTTTTCCTGTTTTCCTTTTTTTTCCTACTGATTGTGAAAGTAAAATGTGAAAAAATGCCTGAATCTTGTGGAAAATTTGAAAAATACAGAAAATTTTAAAGAAGTAGAAAGAAAGACATAATCCCAGAACGAAGAGTGACTTCTATTTCCTCTTCTAAAAATGCTTTTAAAGAAACATATTTATGTCATTTTTAATGTCTGTGTACTATTTCTACTTTGCAGATGTAATATAATTTCCTTATCTAATCTTCCAACTTTAAATACTTAGGGGATTTCCCCCTCTTTTTGTTTTTGCTATTTTAAAGAACTTGATGAAAATTTTTGTACATGTATCCTGGTCTCATTTTCTTTGAACAGACTCATGAAGAATTACTTAATCAAAGGGGACAAACATTTTTAAGGGTTTCGGAAGAATACTGCCTGCTCCAGGCATTTATTGAGCCCTTACTGTGGGAACAAGTAGCTGTGCTTGGCTTTGGTGTTGGAAGGGTGGCTAAGCGGAAAGAGATGTGGCTGCTGCCCTTATGAAGATATCTGGGAAAGGAAAACCTACCTGCAAGTATGGAAACTCTGAGGACCATTTACTATGTACATGATATACATGGTCTTTTTTTTTTTTTTTTAATTAAAGAAAAAAAAAGAAAGTAACACAACGTTTAGAAATCATTCCATTCTACATATATAATCAGTAATTGTTAACATCATCACATAGATGCATGATCATCATTTCTTAGTACATTTGCATCGATTTAGGAAAAGAACTAGCAAAACAACAGAAAAAGATATAGAATGTTAATATAGAGAAAAAAATAAAAATAATAATAATAGTAAAAAAAAAAGACACAAACAAACGGACAAACAAACAAAAAAAAACCTATAGCTCAGATGCAGCTTCATTCAGTGTTTTAACATGATTACTTTACAATTAGGTATTATTGTGCTGTCCATTTTTGAGTTTTTGTATCTAGTCCTGTTGCACAGTCTGTATCCCTTCAGCTTCAATTACCCATTATCTTACCCTGTTTCTAACTCCTGCTGGACTCTGTTACCAATGACATATTCCAAGTTTATTCTCGAATGTCAGTTCACATCAGTGGGACCATACAGTATTTGTCCTTTAGTTTTTGGCTAGACTCACTCAGCATAATGTTCTCTAGGTCCATCCATGTTATTACATGCTTCATAAGTTTATTCTGTCTTAAAGCTGCATAATATTCCATCGTATGTATATACCACAGTTTGTTTAGCCACTCGTCTGTTGATGGGCATTTGGGCTGTTTCCATCTCTTTGCAATTGTAAATAACGCTGCTATAAACATTGGTGTGCAAATGTCCGTTTGTGTCTTTGCCCTTAAGTCCTCTGAGTAGATACCTAGCAATGGTATTGCTGGGTCGTATGGCAATTCTATATTCAGTTTTTTGAGGAACCGCCAAACTGCCTTCCACAGTGGTTGCACCGTTTGACATTCCCACCAACAGTGGATAAGTGTGCCTCTTTCTCCGCATCCTCTCCAGCACTTGTCATTTTCTGTTTTGTTGATAATGGCCATTCTGGTGGGTGTGAGATGGTATCTCATTGTGGTTTTGATTTGTATTTCTCTAATGGCTAGGGACATTGAGCATCTCTTCATGTGCCTTTTGGCCATTTGTATTTCCTCTTCTGAGAGGTGTCTGTTCAAGTCTTTTTCCCATTTTGTAATTGGGTTGGCTGTCTTTTTGTTGTTGAGTTGAACAATCTCTTTATAAATTTTGGATACTAGACCTTTATCTGATATGTCGTTTCCAAATATTGTCTCCCATTGTGTAGGCTGTCTTTCTGCTTTCTTGATGAAGTTCTTTGATGCACAAAAGTATTTAATTTTGAGGAGCTCCCATTTATTTCTTTCTTTCTTCAGTGCTCTTGCTTTAGGTTTAAGGTCCATAAAACTGCCTCCAATTGTAAGTTTCATAAGATATCTCCCTACATTTTTCTCTAACTGTTTTATGGTCTTAGACCTAATGTTTAGATCTTTGATCCATTTTGAGTTAACTTTTGTATAGGGTGTGAGATACAGGTCCTCTTTCATTCTTTTGCATATGGATATCCAGTTCTCTAGGCACCATTTATTGAAGAGACTGTTCTGTCCCAGGTGAGTTGGCTTGACTGCCTTATCAAAGATCAAATGTCCATACATGAGAGGGTCTATATCTGAGCACTCTATTCTATTCCATTGGTCGATATATCTATCTTTATGCCAATACCATGCTGTTTTGACCACTGTGGCTTCATAATATGCCTTAAAGTCTGGTAGCGGAAGACCTCCAGCTTCATTTTTTTTCCTCAAGATACTTTTAGCAATTCGGGGCACCCTGCCTTTCCAGATAAATTTGCTTATTGGTTTTTCTAATTCTGAAAAATAAGTTGTTGGGATTTTGATTGGTATTGCATTGAATCTGTAAATCAATTTAGGTAGGATTGACATCTTAACTATATTTAGTCTTCCAGTCCATGAACATGGTATGCCCTTCCATCTATTTAGGTCTTCTGTGATTTCTTTTAACAGTTTTTTGTAGTTTTCTTTGTATAGGTTTTTTGTCTCTTTAGTTAAATTTATTCCTAGGTATTTTTTATTCTTTTAGTTGCAATTGTAAATGGGATTCGTTTCTTGATTTCCCCCTCAGCTTGTTCATTGCTGGTGTATAGAAATGCTACAGATTTTTGAATGTTGATCTTGTAACCTGTTACTTTGCTGTACTCATTTATTAGCTCTAGTAGTTTTGTTGTGGATTTTTCCGGGTTTTCGACGTATAATATCATATCGTCTGCAAACAGTGATAGTTTTACTTCTTCCTTTCCAATTTTGATGCCTTGTATTTCTTTTTCTTGTCTAATTGCTCTGGCTAGAACCTCCAACACGATGTTGAATAATAGTGGTGATAATGGACATCCTTGTCTTGTTCCTGATCTTAGGGGGAATACATGGTCTTTTTGAAATGACATAAGAATTTAAAATCAGCCTCTGAAGATATCTTGACTGTGGCCCTAGAAAGCATTCTGGGATTTTGAGGCAATTTTTAGCCTCATAAATGGGCCAGTCATGACTTTCACAAGGAAGAAATATGCTCATATTTAATAGGCGATCAGTTCTAAAATAGATTCATGTATGCAATGTGTGTATGCTTGTCTGAGGAAATTCTGATCGATTGAACAGAATAGTTTATGTCCTTTAGTCTCATACCCCTTCTTCTCGATGGAGATTATACCCAAAGAGGCTTATTTTAAACATTTTAAAATGTAAATGTAACATATCTCCAGAAAAGTACACAGCTCATTAGTGTGAAGTTTGACAAATTATCACCTAGGTGAACATGCCCACATAACTACTACATGGTCAAGAAATGAAAATTATCAGCACCCCATAAAGCTCTCTTCCCATCTCTATCCCATCCTTCCCCTTCTAAGGTAACCACTATTCCTGAGTCCCAATAACCCAGATTTAGCCTGTTGTTGAGTTTAAGAGCAATTTTTAATTGTTTTGGAAACTCATTTTTTTCAAATTAAATAAAACCAGTTAATCTATCTATTGCTTATTATCTATTACTAACTAAAAGATCATGCCAAACCTTCCCGATTTAAAATAATGAGTGTTTGTGCTTCAGTAGATTGGCTGGGTGTTCTGTTGGCCTTTCCTGGGCTCACTCATTCCGCTGTATTTGGGTCTGGATTCCACTAGGACAGCAGTGTCTCTTCCTATCCTTATTGGAATCTCAGTCTTGGAAACTGGAGGCGTCAAGCCATCTTGAGACTGAGTCTCTGGAGTTAGGCACAGTGTCACTTCTGCCACATTCTGTTGGCCAAAACAGGTTGCAAGGCCAGCCCAGATTCAAAGAAGTGGAGCATGGTAAAGCCAAACTGCAAAGGAGCATGCATTCTGAAATGGGGGGATATTGTGGCTATTAAACTGTCTAACATACCACCCAAAGAGTGCTGTCACTACTATGCAGCCCTAGATTATTGTTCGCTTGTAACTTGCTTGTTAATATTGAGTGTCTATTCCACCTGGTCTCCTTGTGACACTGTGGATTTGTGGCGCCAAGGAGACTGGAGGGGAGGGTGGGCTGAATGCATTTTGCCTTCATAGGATCTAAGTTAAGAGGATCGAATCTGAAACAAGTGCTTTTAGGAATTGATCTTTTTATTTATGTTTATTTTTTACCATTACCAAATACTTTTATTTTTCTCCATATTTCTTTCAGTGTTTGAAATGGTCTCTTTTTGTGTTATGAAATGATATCAAGTTGATGCTGTACCGACATGAAAACTTCTTTGGTGTTGAAATGGGCGTTTTTCAAAGCATGTTGTAGTGTGAGTCATCAGAGGTAGGATTTTTGATGGAGAGACTCCTCTCTTCTTTCGGCCACAGACTTACAGTGTAAGAGAGTATTCAGGAGGCCTCATTCATTTAACTCCAGTGTCCTGGAATTGCAGGCAAAATGATGTATTCAAGGTAATGACTGTTCAGTGCTGGAAAAGTCTTGGACTCAGCAAAAATACCTATTTGATATACTACCAAATAGGTGCTTATCAGGTGATTAAGTTCCAGGTTTTCTTTAAATTGTCTTCTACCCAGGTGTCTTTGCAGAATGAAGTGAAAGGGTGTTTGGATTTGATTTGGTGATTTGGTTATGATGATAGTAAGGATAGGTACCCTTTATTGAGTATTTTCTGTGTTAAGGGAGGGCATTGTGCTTAGGGCTTTCCATATGTTGTGTCTTAGGACTTTGGTGACTAAATAACCCATGGTTAGCACATGCTACATAATATAGGCTCATAATATAGTGCCTCATTTTTTGGAGGCACTTAAAGTTCTGTGATCTAAGCTCTTTATATTAACTTATATAATCTTCACAATACCTAGTAAAATTGTTTCTGTTAGTATGCACATTTTATAAATCATGCAGTCTAGACACAGAGTGTTGGAAAAATTTGCCCAAGGCCCAGAGTTAGCAAATGGTAGAGCCAGGATTTAATCCTAGGCTGTCTGAGTCCAGAACCTGAATCCCTCCTCAGTACCCTTCCTTGCTTCTCTTAGGGTTGGACTCTTCATGTACGTTGACGTGATGTCTGGATTGTTAAGGAGTAAAGGCAGGACATCTGGCCTTATTCCATAGACCGACACCCTCCTCTATTGTTTGTTTCATTCCAGCTGGCCTGGCTGGGCACCCCAGGCAGTGGCAAAGTCTTAGGGGCTCTGAACTGGCTCTGCCAAGTTCCTGCTTCACTCATTTAATGATCTCTCTGGGGGTTTTGGCTTCTCACTTAGGCTATGGTACATTCTTCCCTCTTAAGAGAGGAGCTAACTTCCTTAAGACCTGACAGCTTTATTACTTTGTGATGATTTTACTTTGTGAAAATCATTTACAACTTACCCTTTAAAGAAATTTTCCTTTCTTCAAAATTGGAATTGAGTGTGATCTGTAGGGCAGATTACATACCTGGGGTATGCTTATTAGACCACTTTTTCTCCTTCTTTTTTGTGCTTCAACATATATAGTGAAGTAATCTGCATAGTTTTCCTTGGCATTGGTGGCTATTTTGACATATCTTAAAGGCCTTTGGTTTCATGGGAAAAGTTGTCTGTGAATTACTTCGGGCAGGAAAGATTGGATGAGAACTGCAGGAGTGCCCCCCCGGTCTTTAGTCTCCCCACAGAGTTGTCAGAGGAATTTGAGACCACAAATATAAATACAATTTCATAGCTCATTTTTTGTTTACCTCCTTTCCCAAAGTAAGGAAACTTTGGCTCAGATACCATTTTAGGCATTTTACATATATTATTTCAGTTATTCTCTAAAACATTTCTATGAGGCTGGTAGATTATTGTCCCCAATTTACAGATGTGGAAACTGAAGGAGGATTTTGTAACTTGCCCAAGGTCGTGTTCCAGATGGTGCTGGGATCAGAACTTGGGTTTTTCTGATTTCAAGTCCTCTGCTTTTTCCTGTGTGATTCATCCCATGCAATGCATTCTTCAGACACCCTTTAAATCTCTCATGGAACAAATTTGGAAATTGAAACAATTTATCGTATAAAATCCATTTTCTGGAACTTGCTGTAGTTAGTGCTTCTTCTCTTCCCCCTCTTCGTCCTCTTTCCATTTTTCCTTTGAGTTCCTGAGGTGAAGTAATCAAATTTGGAGGCAAGAAGGCCCTAGATTAGGCTCCCTTTAAGTTGCTTGGCAAGAGAAAACAAAAGTAGACATCATGAGAAACTTTTCCATTTTATGTCTAAGCTCAGTGGAGGATACTCTGTCGGAAAGTTCTGTTCTTCCCATGAGAGGAATTAAGAAAGGGAGGAAAAATCTTGGCAAAATTCTGTTTGTTCTCCCTCTCCCACTGACCAACTTCAGGACTTTGTGTTCACTTTTCTGCTTTCCTCTTCTATCACCTAACCTTGCAGTTCCTTATAGTAAATGCACCATTGTGACATGGTATCTTTTTACTCTCCATTCTCAGTTGAGCATTATTTTTGAAATGATGAGAAGGCCTACTCTTTAGCCTTGCATTGTCTTCTTATTCCCTCTTCTCTGTCTTTTTGCTCTGTTCTTTCTCTTTGATACTTTGCTGAGGTATGGTGCTTAGGAGTGAAATGATCTTGTTTGCACTGCAGTAGAAGATGATTTTGAGTGTGAAATCAGTGTGGAGTATTTTATCAGATCCCTTGTTTCTCCCATTCCTTTTTGGGCACCATGGTTTATGAGGAGCTCTGGATTGGAGGCTTTGGGAAAATACATATGTATTTATAACCCAATTTGTTCTCCTTTCTAAGGATTAGCTCAGGCAAAACAAAGCAGTTTTGTATCTCAAATTGTTTCAGATGGAATCAGAATTAAACAATAATTGTTTCTGTACTTAATTTCACAGTAATATCCAGACTTTTCATTATCCCTAAAGGACATTTGCAGATAGCTATTTGAGTATTTGTAAGGATGAAATGTTGAAGGTAAAATAGTGATCATTTCTGCAGCAGGGTAGGTATGATAGGCTAATTAGGAAATTGATTTTGTACTTTCTCCTTCCTTTGCCTCTCATTAAGTGGAAAATGTTTACAGCCAAGCTTTCATTAAAACGAAGAATCAATTTTATAATGAAATGGCCAAAGCATAATAATGTAAGACAGGTATTGAGTCAGATGAATCTGGGATGGAATCAAGGCTCTGCCAGGTACTGGCTGTCTCACCTCAGGCAGATTGTTGAACCTCTCTGAAGGTTTTCTCATCTTGTATAAAAATGCCTACACTTCAAGATTGTTGTGAACACTAGACATAATTAAATGAATTAAGCGTCCAGGATAGTGGTTTTTTTTAACTTTATATATATATAATAATATATATATAACTTTATTGAACACGTCTTTTGGTGCTATTTTTCCAACAGCGTGTGCTCACTTGGTGTCTATGTGTCACATTTTAATTAAGATATATACATTGTTGTTTTTTTATGCAAAGTAGTATTGCACACTTAGACTACAGTTTAATGCAAACATAACTTTCATATGCACTGGGAAATAAAAAAATTCATGTGACTTGCTTTTTTGCGATATTTACTTTATTGCGGTGGTTTGGAACCAAACTCACCTTATCTCCTAGGTTGGTCTTTTTAGGAATTTGTGATGAGTTGTTTGAGTTGACTATCAGTTTGAGTCTCACTGCTTTTCTTCTATGAATAAGGGTTGATATTCATAGAGTTATCCAGAAGGCATCATGGCCTCAGTCATAGGAACAAATGCCAATTTAAAGATGTTAGCTATAATGATGCTCATGGCAGCTTAGGCTCGTAGAGTGCTTACTGTGTGCCGGTATGGTCTGAGCACATTCAGGTACCTAGAGCAGTGTCTGGCACATAGAACACTATCAATGTTAGCTGTAATTACCTCATTTAATTCTCACCACGCTCTTTGAGAGTTATTGTCTCTTTTATAGATATAGTAAATAGATGTACAGAGAAATTAAATAACTTGCCCATGGTCATGCAAGTGGCAGGGCTGGTTCTTGAGTTCATGTGTGTCTGATGCTGAAACCCATGTGGTGCAACAGATATGTTCATGTGAAGTATTTTTTTTTTCAGTTATTATTGGAACTTAAAGGATTTTTCTTATTAAAAATTACCTCTCCAGATTTGGTTGATATGTTCTGTTGAGACAGATCTAAGAGAAATGGTGAATAATTCACCCATAGGTGAATAATTCCTATTCTGGCTCATTCGAAACAAAGTTCTAGAGTAAGGTTTTCCTGAGAGTGAACAAGCTGGTAAAAAGAATTTGTTCAAAAGGAAAATGCTGTCACTTTGTAGTCTCCATTTGTGAACATGAAATGGACAGTGAAGGTAGAAAGTGGCAGCTGGCCAAAGAGTCAAGATGCAATTTCTTATAGTCCAAAGAGTTCAAAGACTGGAGACTGTGGGAAACCTCTTGTGCCTTGCAATTCTGTATTTTTCTTTTGCTTGTTTTATGATGTTCATTGGTCCAAAAAGTTTTGGGGTTTTATATACTGAGCTCACCTGTTGCACATAAAATTGGAGTTATCCCCTCACATCATAGGGCATATAGATGAGCACGCCAGGGGAGAGACTGTTATTACTAATGTTTTGTTGTTCCAGCTACTGTGGGTGAATAATAAACCAGCACAGAACTTGGTATAATAAATCAACAGCATTTCTTTTGCTTACTAATCTGGAGTCTGGCAGGGCTCAGCAGGACAGCTCATTTCTGCTTCACTGAGCATTAACTGGAGTGACTTGAGGGCTAAGGACAGAATTATCTGAAGCCTGCCTTACTTACATATCTGGCCTCTGGACTAGGAAGGAAGACTGATCACCGGGCATCTCTTTATTTTTGTGTGGACTTTTGTATGGGCCCTCCAGCATGTTGGCTGCTAGGTAGCTAGATTCTTTACAAGATGGCTCCATAGGGTTCCGGAGGCATGTGTCCAGATAGAAGGGGGAGAAAGAGAGAGCCAGGGTGCACCAACCAAGCAGATGCTATATTATCTTTTATGACCTGGCTTCTGAAGTCATATGGTATCACTCCTGCCATGTTCTTTTGGTTGAAGCAGTTGCAGTGTTTTTTCAGGTTCAGGGGAGGGAACATAGACCCCCACTGCTTGAAGGAGAAGTATCGGTATCTCAATGTCTCACTGTAAGAAGAGCATATAGTCTGGGAGGTATGAATATGTTCATCTAACATGGTCTGCTACGTAAATGTTGACTCTGTTTCTGCTACATAGGCTCATTTGGGGCTTGAGTAGCTTATTGAGTCTCTTTATCCCCATAGCCAGTGTAACTTTTGGACTTGCAGATGGTAAAATGGCTACATTTAAAAGTTTTTTGGTGGAACCTGAACTGAGTTTATTGAGAGCCATATAAATACATGTTGGGGAGTGACTCGCAAGACCTTACTTCTGGTGATGGAAGAATAAGCCAGAGATTATTTTTCCCTAGGAGGAAACACGCCCTTAGTCTTCGTCCAGAAGCCTAGACAACCTTCAAGAGCACATTGTTACTAAAAGTTCCTTTGGCAGTTGTTTAATATGGCTTTAAGAGTACAAGACGCTGTTCTAGGGTCTTGAGAAAAAGACAAGATTCTCTTCTCATGAAACTTAGATTGAAGAGGAAAAGACAGTAAACAAGTAAATGGAAAATTTCAGACAGTTTTAAGGTAAGTCCGTAAATGGATGGGGAGAACCCAATGTAAGTGGTAGTTGCCATGATTTTATTGAACCAAAGATAGCCAACACTGTGTCAGCAGAGAAGATGTCTGAAAAGTTTCACTCTAATGCTCTTCTCCAAAGTCCCTGTGTTTGTACTACACTCATTAGCTGAAATGAAATTGTCAGGGGACAGCTAAGATAGGCATGGGCTTGTTCACAAAATCCTAGAATAATAGCTTCCCCTTCTCTGTCTTTTCTGCAATTCTTTTTCTCCCCTTTCATCTCAAAGAATGGTTCAATAGAGGTAATTTAGGAATACGAAAGGAAATATTCCTTTCACACAGTAAATAGTAAACGTTTGGAATTCATTTATTTTCCCTGAGACTGAATATGTGAAAAGATATAAGATGAGATTTTATAAATTCATGAAAACTGTATCCAAAACTACTTTTTTAGGGACATTAGTAAAATTAAGATATGTGTGTAATCATGTAAGGATCTATGAAGGTCTCTGTGATTTTCCTTTTATCATTTTATCCCATTCATAGGATAGATATTAATTGTGTACCTACTTTGTATCAGGCTCTTGGGTTTGAGGATAAGACAAAATAGGGTCCCTGCATTCTTTGAGGCAGACAAAAAAGAAAGCATCCAGACAAAATAGCTGTAAATCATGTAAAAAGCCAGGAAAGAAATAAATAGGTGATGGGGAGGGACTGACTATAGATGAGGCATTAGAGAAATTTCTCTGAGGAGGTGACCACAGGTGTCAGTGCTCATGTCTACAGACTCCTAGCTCCTAGGCTGGAAGACGTTGGACCAAATCCAGGATGTCATTGCTGCCATGCTGACACAGTAATTGAGGAAAAATTCCATTGGAGTTGGGGGATGAAGTGGCCCCTGCAGTGGTTTGGGTCCTTGTAGCCTTTAAAGTTTAAAATGAGCCTTTTTTTCCCTGACTGGAGTGGTCCAGGATAGCTATTCAGTGATGCTGGATGAGGGCACCTTTGCAGAGTTCTTTAACCTTTGAGCCCCAGGTCTGCTGGAAACTGTCGATTTCTTGGCTCTGCTTCCATGAGTACTAAGCAGAAGAGATGTCAAAAGCCTGACTTCATCTTGGCTCCTGTTTTTGTTGGAGGGTAGTTGCTAAGGGACAGAGCCCTCTGGCTGGAGGAAAGGAGATGGCCAATCAAAGAGGGTGGAGGCAAGTAAAGTAGAGTAGTACGTTAGTCCTGTTGAAGGATGACTTCTAGGAACAAAAATCCATAGTTTCCTTTCCAGAAAGAGAGCCTGTTGCAAAATTTCCCATGATCATTGTTTCTGCCTCTCCCCACCTCTCTTGTGACCTCTGCTCTTCATTTTGAGGTTCATGCACTTTTGCTGGTTTGGTTAGAGCCGTGCACACCTCGAGGTCTGGTGATCATTATTAGAGTGAGGTGACCTGATACGTCAGTGTATTTTTCCTTGCAGAAAATTATATAGCTCTTCAAGGGGGAAAGTGCCTTTAAATGGGAACATTTGGTTCAAATTATTTTGATTTGTGTTAATGGGTTGATTCCAAAGTCATGACTTGCTTTGGGAAATCTAATGGAGAACATTTGCAGGGTGTTATGTGTTTTTTTTTTTTTTTCAACTGATATTTCCCCTGCATTCTGCTGTGGTCACCTTTACTTGTTCTTTAGATACTCCATTAGCATTTTAAGAATTTTGTTGTCTCCTGAGAAGGCATCTTTTCTTGAAAGTGTTCTTCAAGAGAGAAGAGTGCAGAGTATTCTAGGTATGCCAGTGTGTAAGACAGGATATTTGTGGTCATATCCTCCCTTCCTTTCAACTGTTAATATCCTCACCTCAAACGTACTTGGATTGTGTCATTTATGCCCCGGTCACGTGTTTTTATAAGTACAGTTGACCCTCGGGTTAGTGCAGCTTATTTGGGTTCAGTGCCTGGCACAAGAAATTTTTTGAATTAATATAGAGTAGAATAAGTTAGTCCCTGTGTTTCTGGGAGGACTAGGAAAAAAAAGATGCCTAGAGGTCCCTTGAGTAAACCCAATATTTGATCTACAAAAAGCATGGGATTTAGAAATCTGCTCTGTCACCTGCCATCCCTGTGATTGTAGACAGTCTACTTAAACTTCCCAACCCAGTTTCTTATCTGTAAAATGGGAGGTGCCAGTTCCTTCAGAATTTCTTGGTGAGGACAAGGTGAAATAACATATGTAAAGGGGTTGGCACATAGAGTAATGATTTACTAAATTTTACTAAATATAACAGTTGCTGTTGCTTTTTCTTTGTGTGGAGAGTACATAGATTGTACTAGAAATAATGTGTTTTGGCTTTGAAGATTGGGAGAAACTCATGAAAATTATCCTCCTTAGAGAATCACACTGCATAGAAGGGTTTCTTGTAGGGATGAAAGGGCTGTGAGCCAAAGACTCTCCCAAACTTTGGTTTCCCCCACAATTCTGGTCTACCAAATCCCTGCCTTTTCCATTTGGCTCCAAGGTAGCCCTATTCCACCTTTAATACATTCTTATACTTATTTCCATGGTTTCTTTCTGTATCTGGAGAAGCTCTCCATGAATATGCCCTACCTCCTGAAATTATTCTTGAGCCTTCCAGGACTTATTGGAAGTCAGATAGTTGGCTATGTGACCCAGGCGTGCTCCCAAGTCTTGTTGGCTGCTGCTGCTGCTGGCTTCCTGAGCATGCAGCTGGAGGGAAGCGTGTGAGTGCTCATGGGCGCCAAATTGAGGCCTCTCTCTCACTAGCATTTGAGTGGAATTCAGAGATGGAGGGCGATGGGCTCTTTGAAGCAATTCATGTGGGGTTCATTGATGGCACCACTGATCTGTAGGGCATACTGTTTCACTAGATTGTAATAATTGCAGTTACGCCTACCAAACAGTGAGTGCATACTATCAGACACACCAGACATAGCTAAGTGCTTTACACATTTTATCTCATTTAATCTCAGTAATATCCTTATGGGGAAGCACTATTTAGAATCCCCATTTTGCCGTTGAGGAAATTGAGGCTTATGATAGTGATGTAACAGGCCCAGCTTTTTGTACTTCCTTATGACTTTTTTCTTTTTTTTTTTTTCTGATGGCTAGAAAACATCTCAGCGTTGGTCATGTGAAACATGAGGCAGGATGAGTATAGTAGAAAGAGTATTGAATTGTAAGTCTCCTTTCTCCCACCCTCCTTCCCTCTTCTTCTCTCTCCCTCCTTTCCTTCCTTTATTTCTTCCTTCCATTTATAAGATCCAGGGGCTCGGACTGGAGAGGATAGCTTTACAATGTGGTGATTAGGAACACGAGTTTTAGCATCAGACAAAGTCTTTGGCTCTGCCATTTGCTGGTCTTGGGACCTGGGAAGTGGTGTGCTTCTCTGAGCTCAGTTTCCTCATCTGGGGATGATAACTGTCTCCTTCCACTGCTTGGTGAGTAAGTAAGATAGTATGTGGTAAAGCACCTGACAGGGGCAGTTGCATGTGAGCTAGAAGATGAGAGCTTGTTTTATATTATTTCTTTCTTAAACATTCTTATTTCCCCTGAATCAGTCAGTGAGTTTAAAACCTTTTATTTGAGGGGAATGTTGACACTGTTGAGAACCTGATGAAAGTTATGGGCTCTCTCTCCAAAAAATGTACACCCCAAATTCCTTTTTCAGTTTTGGAGGGCTCTGTATCTTCTAATGGCTCCAGGATAAAAGTTGGATGTCACCTCCTCTCCACAGGGACTGGTCATTCCCTAACTTCCCTCTGATCCCTGTTAGACCTCTCACTGAGGCTCAGGCATGTCGAGCTGGGCCCCTCACGAGGACTGGATGGACAGCGCTTCCATTTCCTTCCTTGCTCCTTTCGCCAACGAGCTGCCTCCTGATTTCTTGGCCCTGGTGTTGCTGCACAGAACAGACACGAGGAGTGTTCTTCAGGAGCTGCCGCTCTCCAGAGAGACTGCCAGCAGAGTAGGGGAAATCGGTCTTTCTCGTCCTTGACTGGGTTATTTCTGGGAAGGAGAGAGATGAGAGTGGAGGGAATGTCAAAGACTCTGGAATTTCAAGAATAACAAAGCTGCCCTTTGTTAATCACCTACTGTGGGCCTGGAATTGTACCAGGTGCTCTGCGTTCATTATTTCTAGTCTTCATAAGAACTCCATGTAGGGTGGGCAATGGTGGCTCAGTGGCAGAGTTCTCACCTGTCATGCCAGAGACCCGGGTTCGATTCCCGGTGCCTGCCCATGCAAAAAAAAAAAAAAAAAAAAAAAAGAACTCCATGTAGTGGGGTCACTTCACAGGTGAGGAAACTGAGGCCCTGAGAGGTTAAATAAGAATAGTAAGTGGCAGAGGGTGGGAGTCAGGTCGAGTCTCTCTCATTCAAATTGCTGTGTTCTTCTGAGCCATGCTTTTTCCCAGAAGAGAACCAGGCCTCATTCCAACGAAGGGTTACTTCATGCCCTTTGCTGTTGGTAAAGGAAATGCTTTTCCTCTTGGTGGCCAGACCTCTGCAGATATACTCTTTGTTATGTACTGTGGAAGGCCTTCTCAGTGCTGAACTGCAGATGTGTATTTTTAGAAAGGAAGAGACGTTTTTGTTTTTGTACAGACAGTTTCTGAATACTGAAACAAGCTAAAGCAACCAAGCATCAGCCCTAATTGATGTCTGCATGCCCTTTCTTTTGGAGTGGCTGATAACTTGCCAGGATGGCAACAGGGGCAAATCTGGCCTTCTGGTCTCTTTTCCTGATAGACTAAGCTTGAGTCCCCGAAGGGATCTGCTTCTGTTTTCCCCTAAGTCTGGATCTGCTACCAGCACAGCTCCTGGTGTCATTAACCAGGCTGGGCCCTTATCTTTCATTTTTCTGTTTGCATTCCCTCCTTTTTGACTCTCTATCCACATCTCTATCCACTTACATACACACCTTTCTTCTTTCTAAGACCAACTGCTTGATAAATTCTTGTTGGTATTGTCAAAGAGGGACATTTTGTGGGCCACACTGGCTACCTCAGGTATCCACATATAAAAACCATGCGTTGGTTGCTTGGAATCCATAGGGCCAAGTGGCTGCCCGTGGAAAGGGCAATGCAGTACAACATTTATGTGTCTGTGGTCCTTCATGGCAGCTCTGCATCCCTGTTGCCTGGCCCACAGCTGTAAGCTAACACACATTGAGTGCTTATAATTTGCCAGACACTGGCAAAGTTTATTATCTGCTGAATCCTCTCCATAGTAACACTGTGAGAGTGGTTCTGGCATTACCTGGATTATAGAGATGAGATGACCTTGGCTTGAATGGGTCTGTAACCTGCTCAAGGAAGTCACAGTGCTGAAGAAGTGCCTGAGCTCAGGTGGAGCTGAGGTACATGAGTGAAGAGAAGGTGTGTCACCAGAGTACAGGATGGAGGGTGAGTGTGCCTGTTCTAGCTCTCAGGAAAGTATCCTTTGATGTGGCACAGGTGAGCCAGAATTTTAGGTCCTCTTGAAGATAAATCTCTTTCATCTTTTCTACTGTGTTGCAGGGAACATCTCATGCCAGTCATTCACTGGCAAAGAGGATTTGGATGGGCTTTTCCTTCAGTGGGATTTTGTCTTAATGAAGGTTGCAGAACTGGGCCTGCGGCTTCTAGGATGTGCTGTGTCACTCCTGCTCACACCTCTACTCTTTTATACCGTGGAATGAAGAATACATTGGAGAGACATTTAGGAGAAGAGAGGCATATATTTTGTGTTTTACCATGAGAATCTATATATAGTTGTTGAGGAACCATGTGTTAGATACTTCCTTAGCTTATTTTGGTAGTTTATCAGATCTCCTTCATTCTCTGTTCTCATTTTCTTCACTCATTCATCTGTTGATTAGTATGTTTAAAGTATACACACACTCAAATAACTGTTCTTTAAAGGAGATTGCCATGGAGACAGTAAGACCCAGGACCAGCCAATGTGCTAAGGATTTATCACGTATTAATTATCTCATAACAACCCTGTGAGGTAGGAAGGAAATGGAAGAAAGAGGGCAGCCGAGTGGCGTGATCAAGAGAGGGCCCTGGTGTAAGGCTGCCAGAGTGATATATAATAAGTAACAGAGTGGAGACCGTGGGCCTTGGGACAAATTATTCAGCCTCTCTGCCCTTCTGTATTTTCATCTGTGACATGGAGGTAACAGTGCCTCCCTCAAAGGAATTTGATGATTAAGTAAGACAATGTTCGTAAATTTCACAGCACTTTCCTGGCACATAGAAAGACCTCAATAAAAGGTGGCTATTTTTTATTTTATTATTGTTGGGTTTTATTAGCTGCTTGCTTTAAAGATAGAAAAACTGAGACTTGGAGAGGCCTTCCCTAGCCTGTCACACAACTAATGCAGTAAAGTATGATATATTAAGTGCAACATTGGATGGGTACAAATGGAGTGCCATGAATAGGTTTAGGGGAGGGAAGTGACACTTTTTTGTATGTGAGTAAAGGGAGATGCTGCAGGTAGGCTGACATGGGATTGGGGAGGACAGGGAGATGGCATTTGAAATATTAACCCATCTGGACAAGTAAAGATGGGGAAGCAAATGTTGTTAGAGGGAACAGCAAGGATAAATGCTCAGTGATGAGAGTTGGGTTGTGTATGAGCTCAGGAACTTTCTGATTCAGAGCAGAAGCTGGGCTGTGTAAGCCCGATGAGGGTGGGGGCTGAGCTGGGCTTGTTCTGACCTAGATAGTGCCTGCCACCTGGGAGGGGCTCAATACATACTTGTTGAGTTGAATCAAATGGCCATGTCTGGGATGGTAAAGTTTTAGCTGGTGAAGGGGAGTGACTTGGGAGAAAGGAAGTTGACTTCTGCCCACAGTGAGACCAGGGATTGTTTTACCTCTCAGCCACCTGGTATTAAATAAACTAAGTTGCTAGATAATTGTTTTGGTTTTACCTAGATTGTGAATCAGATATTCCATGAGCTATTGGTTAGCGTTGCTAATGTTGTAATAGGAGATGGTAGGACTGGGTGGCCATCTCTCTCCCTAGGGTGAGTTAAATTAGAGACCATAGAAACTTGAACCAATGAAAAGGTTGTTTGAAGTCAATATTGTGTGTGGCCCTATGGTTTTCCCAATCCAGTTTTTCTCCTTGGCCCCACCAAATTTCCCCCCCGTTTTCTGTAATTACATTTGCACTGTAAGTGGTTTTCAAGCCTTGATTTATCAGCCAAGGGCAGGTGCTCCTTATTTCATGGAACATATGTGTTAGAGGAAAGTTGTGTGCAGCTCTAAGCTGTATAAGTGGTGTGGGTGCTGCCAAGGTGAGTAGCATGGGAAAACTTTATCTATAGTGGTTCTTTTGCAAGGTAAAGAATTGCTTTTATTTTGAGCATCTGTGCTTTCATATATGATTCTTTGCGTGGTTTTCATATGTTGGGTTTTCTTAGAGCAGGCTGTAAGACTGAAAGTTCCTTAAAATGGGAATTTGCTCCTTCACTGTATGTAGCCCAGGCGTAGCTTGTGTAAATTAACCAATGGACTTCTGCTTTTTGGGCCAGGCAGCTCTCTTTTCCCCTCTCCTGGGTTTCTTGCCCTTACTCATTAATGCCCGTCTGAAGGCAAACGTGGGTGTGTTATACATCCCAGGAGCAATTAGTTATTTTTGTACCAAATGGGTTTTAAACTGGAGGTAATGATCCAGATCATCATTTACCAAAAGTTTCTACCATGCTGTTTATCGGTTCCATGGTTATTCCATCTCCAACTCCAACTTGATCTAAAAAAAAAGTTTTTATGACCATTCTCTCTGAGCCGCAAGCATCACTTTAAACGGGAAAGGGGATGGGTCTGAAGGTCAGCAGTTTTGAAAATAATTGTTTTGATTGAAACTGTCTGGAAGACAAAGATAATCTTCAGCTTAGCTAAAGTATTTCAGGGTGGTCGTTGTGAAGTAGGTGTAGACTCTTGTTTCCTGACCTCTTGGGTGAGGCAGGTTCCCATTACATAGCAGTGCTGTAACCGCAGGCTCACCTTTTGTCTCTCTCCTCCCAAAGCACTCATATTGGTACTCATTGAACATGGTTTCTCGAAAAGGTGAATGGTGCTTGGGAAGTTGTGTTTGTTTTCAAATAGTAGCTGCTGAGTGGTTTTTGGATTTGATCTGCCATTTTGTTGAAGAGGGGGAAAAAAAAGAGGCCTGACACTGTTAATCAGAAGACAGAGTAGCCACTCTCCTTTCCAGGGCTAACCTACTAGCATGAAGTCTGATGCACGCTACAACCTGGATCAACCTTGAAAACCTGCTATGTGAAAGAAGCCAGTCACAAAGACCACATACCATATAATTCCATTCATATCAAAGTCCAGAACAGGGAACTGTAGATAGACAGAAAGTAGATCAGTGGTTGCTTAAGACTGGGTGACACAGTGGGGAGCTAGGGCTTTTAGGGCCGGCCCTCTTGATCACAGTCTTCTGTGCTTCTGGAATCTTGCTCCACTACTAATTTAGTGCTTGTGCTCCTTGACGTCCTGTTGACACCCCCCCCAACAGTGTATCATTACAGTCTCCTCCCTTTCCAGTGGCAAACCTTTGTCTACAAACATGCTAAAGTCTTTACTATCTTTAAAAAAGGAAATCAAACAAAGCTAAACCCAGCAAAACTTCCCCATTGTTGTGTAGCATGCTGTGCTTCTTTTACAGCTAGACTACTTGCAGGAATATTTCATATTCACGGCCTCTACTGACTTCCCACCAAAAGCCCTGAAGATTGGCTTTCTGTCCCCCCCCCCCCCCAATTCTCTTCACAACCTGCTGTGTCAAAGATCTGTAAGAACCACCCACTTAATTAAACCCATGATTTTTCTCAGTACTCCTTTCTCTTGAATTGCTCTCTTCCTTTGGCTTCACTCACAGGTACTCTCCAGGTATTCCCCGCCCCTTCTGGTGCTCCCTTCCTTCCTTAACCTTCTTTGTTCTGCGGACCTTCTCTATGTTCCCTCTTTACCCCTTTTGTTGTTACATGATGTGTCCTAGGAACACAGACTCAAACCACAACAGAAATTTTCAGCAAATGAATGCTTTATTATTTGCACAGCATAAAAGGGTCCAAAAAGGTAGGGGAAGAAATTCCATCATGGCCAGTCTTCTGGCATGTCCAAAGCTGCTCAAGTTGAGATAGGTAGATGGTGGCTTTGCATGCCCCACTTCGCGTCAGAGAGTAGAGAATGATCTTCGGTGTGGTTTGAGTGTAGTATTTATCCATCCTGGAAGTAGGGGACCCTGCCACTGAGAATTCCTGTCTTGATTAGCCTCTGGGTCTGCTTGTTCCCAGGTACCAGGATGATGATCTGGTTGGGCGTTTTCATTAGACTTCGTGTCTCTCCCAGATTGTGGAATGGAAACAGACTGAAACATAGACACAATAGAGGAGGAGGCCCTGGATAGGAGAGGGCTGGGAGATGGCCACTGATCCTGGGTCTGTGACTTCCCCAGAGTCCTCTCCTCCCCCCAGACCAGAGAGTCTCTCTCATTGCTCCTCTTTCCAGTCCATGGCTTCTGCTATCCCCCATGTAGGCATGATTCTCAGATTTCTCTCCAGCAGTCCCAGTCCCTCTCTAGTTCTTCTAATTCCTGATGTCCTCTGGCATCTTCAATCTGTATGTCTTGCTTAATGCATCTAATCTGACATGCCCTATCATCTTTCACAAGCCTGCTTCTCCTCCTGTGGTCCCTTTTCTGTGAAAGATCCTCTTGCCTTCTTATTCAGTCAGGCTAAATCTCTGAAGTCATATGTAATGATTTTCTTTCCCTATTCAATTAATTTCCAAACCCCATTAGTGCTACTGTATACATCTATCCCTTTCTCACACCTGCCACTGCTGTTTCAGACTTTTACCACCTGTAACCTGGACTTGAATCTTTACTCCCCCTTGTCCAGCCTATACACAGTGGGGACTATGGCTCTGCTTTGTCCCTTTCCTAAAGCCCTTCCTTGTTGTTTTCCCCAGGCCTCAGAGGCAGCAGCCTGCCTCTCCAGCCCCATCTGGGACATCTCCCCTTCTTCTGGCACGCCTGCTTCCTGTTTGTTCTGCCCAGTGCCCTACCTTTGTGCTTTTATTTAAGTTGTCCCTTCTTCCTGTAAGGCTCATTCTCTCCTCTCTTCTGAGTCAAGCCATCAGAGACAGCCCAGATGCTCCTTGCTTTTGAGGAACATCATCCTTCTGATTGAGGGTGGTTTCGCCTCAGCTGAATTCTCATTGCAGGTTACCTGTCTCTTGTATTTACTCTACTTTTTTTCTTGAAACCATGCTTTTATTTATATATGTATTTTAAACTGTCTTTGGAAGCATTTATAGTACTAAAGAGTGCAGCTTGGGGAATCAGACCTGTATTTGAATACCAATACTTGAACTTACTATGTATATGACTGTGGAAAATTTTCTTAATATCTCTAAGCCCAGTTTCTGTATAAAATGGGCATGATGATGT
Source organism: Tamandua tetradactyla (assembly GCF_023851605.1). Lineage (NCBI taxonomy): Eukaryota > Metazoa > Chordata > Mammalia > Pilosa > Myrmecophagidae > Tamandua > Tamandua tetradactyla. The sequence goes on from NC_135346.1 coordinate 23,055,641, forward strand.
TTACCTGATTGGGTTGTTGGTAGGATTAAAGGAAATAATATAAATAAATGTCAGACACACAGTAGGTCTTCTTTTGATGCCTTTCCTACTCTCCTTTCCTCTTGTTAGACCGCTAATTTCCTGTGGCTGTGTGTTTTTTGGTTTTTGTATTTGACGTAGCACTTTGGCTCATATATAGCAAATAATGAATAGCTACTAGTTGGATGTTGAATGGGTTCAAAAGAACTTAAAGAGTACATGTTAAAGCTAATGTTTCTCCTACTAAATGTCTAACATTAGAGCCATGGGTAGATTCAATGCACAATGAAAACCAGGCCACAAGAAGACGTCCTCAGACCTTTGGGGTGTGAATAGTTTAAGTGATAGATGAATCAGGATAGAGTCAATGATGAAATAATATAATTGTTTCACAGATGGATGGATTTTGTGTTTTCACATAAAAATTAGACGACCCCATCAGATACATTTTTTTTAAATTTTTTTTATTTTTTATTAACAGAAAGAAAAAAAGAAAAAAAAATAAAAATAAAAAAAGAAATTAACACAACATTTAGAAATCATACCGTTCTACATATGCACTCAGTAATTCTTAACATCATCACATAGATGCATGATCATTGTTTCTTAGTACATTTGCATCGGTTTAGAGGAACTAGCAACACAACAGAAAAAGATATAAAATGTTAATATAGAGAAAAGAAATAAAAGTAGTAATGATAGTAAAAAACAACAACAAAAAAACCCTATAGCTCAGATGCAGCTTCATTCAGTGTTTTAACATGATTACTTTACAATTAGGTATTATTGTGCTGTCCATTTTTGAGTTTTTGTATCTAGTCCTGTTGCACAGTCTGTATCCCTTCCGCTCCAATTACCCATTATCTTACCCTGTTTCTAACTCCTGCTGGACTCTGTTACCAATGACATATTCCCAGTTTATTCTCGAATGTCGGTTCACATCAGTGGGACCATACAGTATTTGTCCTTTAGTTTTTGGCTGGACTCACTCAGCATAATATTCTCTAGGTCCATCCATGTTATTACATGCTTCATAAGTTTATCTTGTCTTAAAGCTGCATAATATTCCATCGTACGTATATACCACAGTTTATTTAGCCATTCTTCTGTTGATGGACATTTTGGCTGTTTCCATCTCTTTGCAATTGTAAATAACGCTGCTATAAATATTGGTGTGCAAATGTCCGTTTGTGTCTTTGCCCTTAAGTCCTTTGAGTAGATACCTAGCAATGGTATTGCTGGGTCGTATGGCAATTCTATATTCAGCTTTTTGAGGAACCACCAAACTGCCTTCCACAGTGGTTGCACCATTTGACATTCCCAACAACAGTGGATAAGTGTGCCTCTTTCTCCGCATCCTCTCCAGCACTTGTCATTTTCTGTTTTGTTGATAATGGCCATTCTGGTGGGTGTGAGATGATATCTCATTGTGGTTTTGATTTGCATTTCTCTAATGGCCAGGGACATTGAGCATTTCTTCATGTGCCTCTTGGCCATCCGTATTTCCTCTTCTGAGAGGTGTCTGTTCAAGTCTTTTTCCCATTTTGTAATTGGGTTGGCTGTCTTTTTGTTGTTGAGTTGAACAATCTCTTTATATATTCTGGATACTAGACCTTTATCTTATATGTCATTTCCAAATATTATCTCCCATTGTGTAGGCTGTCTTTCTACTTTCTTGATGAAGTTCTTTGATGCACAAAAGTGTTTAATTTTGAGGAGCTCCCATTTATTTCTTTCTTTCTTCAGTGCTCTTGCTTTAGGTTTAAGGTCCATAAAACCACCTCCAGTTGTAAGATTCATAAGATATCTCCCTACATTTTCCTCTAGCTGTTTTATGGTCTTAGACCTAATGTTTAGATCTTTGATCCATTTTGAATTAACTTTTGTATAAGGTGTGAGATGCGGGTCTTCTTTCATTCTTTTACATATGGATATCCAGTTCTCTAGGCACCATTTATTGAAGGGTCTGTTCTGTCCCAGGTGAGTTGGCTTGACTGCCTTATCAAAGATCAAATGTCCATAGATGAGAGGGTCTATATCTGAGCACTCTATTCGATTCCATTGGTCGATATATCTATCTTTATGCCAATACCATGCTGTTTTGACCACTGTGGCTTCATAATATGCCTTAAAGTCCGGCATCGCGAGACCTCCAGCTTTGTTTTTTTTCCTCAAGATGTTTTTAGCAATTTGGGGCACCCTGCCCTTCCAGATAAATTTGGTTATTGGTTTTTCTAATTCTGAAAAATAAGTTGTTGGGATTTTGATTGGTATTGCATTGAATCTGTAGATCAGTTTAGGTAGGATTGACATCTTAACTATATTTAGTCTTCCAATCCATGAACACGGTATGCCTTTCCATCTATTTAGGTCTTCTGTGATTTCTTTTAGCAGTTTTTTGTAGTTTTCTTTATATAGGTTTTTTGTCTCTTTGGTTAAATTTATTTCTAGGTATTTTATTCTTTTAGTTGCGATTGTAAATGGGATTCGTTTCTTGATTTTCCCCTCAGCTTGTTCATTACTAGTGTATAGAAAAGCTACAGATTTTTGAATGTTGATCTTGTAACCTGCTACTTTGCTGTACTCATTTATTAGCTCTAGTAGTTTTGTTGTGGATTTTTCCGGATTTTCGACGTATAGTATCATATCGTCTGCAAACAGTGATAGTTTTACTTCTTCCTCTCCAATTTTGATGCCTTGTATTTCTTTTTCTTGTCTAATTGCTTTGGCTAGAACTTCTAACACAGTGTTGAATAATAGTGGTGATAGTGGACATCCTTGTCTTGTTCCTGATCTTAGGGGGAAAGTTTTCAATTCTTCCCCATTGAGGATGATATTAGCTGTGGGTTTTTCATATATTCCCTCTATCATTTTAAGGAAGTTCCCTTGTATTCCTATCTTTTGAAGTGTTTTCAACAGGAAAGGATGTTGAATCTTGTCAAATGCCTTCTCTGCATCAATTGATATGATCATGTGATTTTTCTGCTTTGATTTGTTGATGTGGTGTATTACATTAATTGATTTTCTTATGTTGAACCATCCTTGCATACCTGGGATGAATCCTACTTGGTCATGATGTATAATTCTTTTAATGTGTTGTTGGATACGATTTGCTAGAATTTTATTGAGAATTTTTGCATCTATATTCATTAGAGAGATTGGTCTGTAGTTTTCTTTTTTTGTAATATCTTTGCCTGGTTTTGGTATGAGGGTGATGTTGGCTTCATAGAATGAATTAGGTGGTTTTCCCTCCACTTCGATTATTTTGAAGAGTTTGAGGAGAGTTGGTACTAATTCCTTCTGGAATATTTGATAGAATTCACATGTGAAGCCATCTGGTCCTGGACTTTTCTTTTTAGGAAGCTTTTGAATGACTAATTCAATCTCTTTACTTGTGATTGGTTTGTTGAGGTCATCTATTTCTTCTTGAGTCAAACTTGGTTGTTCATGTCTTTCCTGGAACCCGTCCATTTCATCTAAATTGTTGTATTTATTAGCGTAAAGTTGTTCATAGTATCCTGTTATTACCTCCTTTATTTCTGTGAGGTCAGTAGTTATGTCTCCTCTTCCATTTCTGATCTTATTAATTTGCATCCTCTCTCTTCTTCTTTTTGTCAGTCTTGCTAAGGGCCCCTCAATCTTATTGATTTTCTCATAGAACCAACTTCTGGTCTTATTGATTTTCTCTGTTGTTTTCATGTTTTCAATTTCATTTATTTCTGCTCTAATCTTTGTTATTTCTTTCCTTTTGCTTGCTTTGGGATTAGTTTGCTGTTCTTTCTCCAGTTCTTCCAAGTGGACAGTTAATTCCTGCATTTTTGCCTTTTCTTCTTTTCTGATAAAGGCATTTAGGGCAATAAATTTCCCTCTTAGCACTGCCTTTGCTGCGTCCCATAAGTTTTGATATGTTGTGTTTTCGTTTTCATTCGCCTCTAGGTATTTACTAATTTCTCTTGCAATTTCTTCTTTGACCCACTTGTTGTTTAAGAGTGTGTTGTTGAGCCTCCAAGTATTTGTGAATTTTCTGGCACTCCGCCTATTATTGATTTCCAACTTCATTCCTTTATGATCCGAGAAAGTGTTGTGTATGATTTCAGTCTTTTTAAATTTGTTAAGACTTGCTTTGTGACCCAGCATATGGTCTATCTTTGAGAATGATCCATGAGCACTTGAAAAAAAGGTGTATCCTGCTGTTGTGGGATGTAATGTCCTATAGATGTCTGTTAAGTCTAGCTCATTTATAGTAATATTCAGATTCTCTATTTCTTTATTGATCCTCTGTCTAGATGTTCTGTCCATTGATGAGAGTGGTGAATTGAAGTCTCCAACTATTATGGTATATGCGTCTATTTCCCTTTTCAGTGTTTGCAGTGTATTCCTCACGTATTTAGGGGCATTCTGGTTCGGTGCATAAATATTTACGATTGTTATGTCTTCTTGTTTAATTGTTCCTTTTATTAGTATATAGTGTCCTTCTTTGTCTCTTTTAACTGTTTTACATTTGAAGTCTAATTTGTTGGATATTAGTATAGCCACTCCTGCTCTTTTCTGGTTGTTATTTGCATGAAATATCTTTTCCCAACCTCTCACTTTCAACCTATATTTATCTTTGGGTCTAAGATGCGTTTCCTGTAGACAGCATATAGAAGGATCCTGTTTTTTAATCCAATCTGTCAGTCTGTGTCTTTTGATTGGGGAATTCAGTCCATTAACATTTAGAGTTATTACTGTTTGGATAATATTTTCCTCTACCATTTTGTCTTTTGTATTATATATATCATATCTGACTTTCCTTCTTTCTACACTCTTCTCCATATCTCTCTCTTCTGTCTTTTTGTATCTGACTCTAGTGCTCCCTTTAGTATTTCTTGCAGAGCTGGTCTCTTGGTCACAAATTCTCTCAGTGACTTTTTGTCTGAGAATGTTTTAATTTCTCCCTCATTTTTGAAGGACAATTTTGCTGGATATAGGAGTCTTGGTTGGCAGTTTTTCTCTTTTAGTAACTTAAATATATCATCCCACTTTCTTCTAGCTTCCATGGTTTCTGCTGAGAAATCTACACATAGTCTTATTGGGTTTCCCTTGTATGTGATGGATTGCTTCTCTCTCGCTGCTTTCAAGATCCTCTCTTTCTCTTTGACCTCTGACATTCTAACTAATAAGTGTCTTGGGGAATGCCTATTTGGGTCTAATCTCTTTGGGGTGCGCTGCACTTCTTGGATCTGTAATTTTAGGTCTTTCATAAGAGTTGGGAAATTTTCAGTGATAATTTCTTCCATTAGTTTTTCTCCTCCTTTTCCCTTCTCTTCTCCTTCTGGTACACCCACAACACGTATATTTGTGCGGTTCATATTGTCCTTGAGTTCCCTGATACCCTGTTTGAATTTTTCCATTCTTTTCCGGATAGTATCTGTTTCTTTTTGGAATTCAGATATTGTATCCTCCAAATCACTAATTATATCTTCTTTCTCTTTAAATCTATCATTGTAGGTATCCATTGTTTTTTTCATCTTTTCTACTTTATCCTTCACTTCCATAAGCTCTGTGATTTGTTTTTTCAGTTTTTCTATTTCTTCTTTATGTTCAGCCCATGTCTTCTTCATGTCCTCCCTCAATTTATCGATTTCGTTTTTGAAGAGGTTTTCCATTTCTGTTCGTATATTCAGCATTAGTTGTTTCAGCTCCTGTATCTCATTTGAACTATTGGTTTGTTCCTTTGACTGGGCCATATTTTCAATTTTCTGAGCATGATCCGTTATCTTCTGCTGGCGTCTGGGCATTTAGTCAGATTTCCCTGAGTGTTGGACCCCACAGGTTGTAAGATTTTTCTGTGAAATCTCTGGGTTCTGTTTTTCTTATCCTGCCCAGTTGGTGGCGCTCGTGGCACACGTTTGTCTACGGGATCCACCAGTAAAAGTTGCTGTGGGTCCTTTAACTCTGGAAAACTCTCGCCGTAGGGGAGGTTTGGCAGCCGAAGCGTCTTGGAAGAGTGCCAGCCGGCCCGGGGGTCCGAACGCGGGGAGGGTCGCCGGCCGCCGCAGCACGTGAGAGCGCCTGACCAAATTTCCTAGTCGGCCCGGGGCGCCAAGCGTGGCTGAAGGGCGCCAGCTGTCACAGCCCAGGAGAGTGCACTGTTCCCAGGCGGACCGAGGAGTCACGTGTTGGAAGGGACCCCTTGGTCACCGTTCTCCGCAGTCTGGGGATTTCTGACCCAACTCTTTTAGTTGGTCCGGGGGGCCTCGCGTGGTGGGGATGCCAGCCGCCGCGGCCCAAGGGTACCGCCTGCCCAATTCTGCCAGCTGGCCTGGGAAGGAGGAAGGGAGGGACTCCGGCCGCTTGCCGTCCCGCCCAGGAAAGCCCGCGTCCCTCGGTGTTCTCACTGGAGCTGGTTCTCCCAGACAGTCAGCCGTTCCAGGATGGGGTACGCTGTCCCTTTGATCTCCGTCGTGGCTCCGGGAGCTGCTCTGTATTGTCTCCACTCCCCCAGTAGCTGTTCTGGAGGAGGAAAGGTGAGGGCGGCAAGGCTGTCGAGGCTGGTGGCGGAGGAGCCGGTGAAGGTGGAGGAAGAGGGCACCGTGGTGGTTGGAGAGCCGCCGGAGCAGGAGGGGGAAGAGCGCGCGGCGGGCCGGCGGAGAAAGAGAGGGGAGAAGGAGGGCGGGCGGGTTGGCTGCTGCGGGGCATGGGCGCCGTGCGGCCGGCCGGCAGAGAAAGAGAGGGGAGAAGGAGGACGGGCGGGTCGGCTCTCAGATACATTTTTAAACAGTTTTATTGTGATATAATTACATACCATACAGTTTACCCATTTAATGCAGATTTTAATGTACTCACAGATGTACAACCTTAACCACAGTCAATTTTCAAACATTTTCGTCATCTCAAGAAGAAACCCTGTATTCTCTCTCCTCATCCCCCTCCTTTCCCACCCCCTTTCCCAGCCCTAATCAACCACCAGTCTACTTTCTATCTTTATAGATTTCCCTCTTCTGGACATTTCATATAAATGGAATCATATACTTTGTGCTCTTTTGTGACTGATGTCCTTCACTTAGTATGTTTACAAATTTCATCCATGTTGTAGCATGTATCAGAACTTAATTCCTTTTTATGGCCACATAATATTCCATTGCATGGGCATACCACATTTTGTTAATCTGTTCATTGGTTGATGGACAGTTGGATTCCTTCTACCTTTGTGCTATTATGAATAATTTGCTATAAATATTTGTGTACAGGTTTTGTGGGGACATATGTTTTCATTTTCCTTGGGTATGTGCATAGGAGTGAAATTTCTGGGTTATATGGTAACATTATTTATTCATTTGAGAAATGCCAGATAATTTTCCATTACAGCTGTACCATTTTACATTCCCATGTTCAGTGTATGAGGCTTATGATTTCTGCACATCCTTACCAATACTTATTTACTGACTTTTTGATTCTAGCCATCCTAGCGGTGTGAAGTGGTATCTCATTGTGGTTTGGATTTGCATTTCCCTGATGACTAATGATGTTAAGGATCTTTTCATGTGTGTATTGGCCATGTGTATATCTTTCAGATATATTTTTGACATTAGAGAGATAATATCAGGCATTAAGTTGCTACCAAATATCATTCTACTATATATACACTGGAGATGGCGTTTTTACGAGTTCTAGTAATTTGGCATCCTGCTCTTCATATGCTCATTCGATATATCTAGTAAAAGAACTGAGTTTACTAGTAGAACTAATGCCTTCTAAGGCAACTGTGTAGAATTGGTTAAAATCCTATAGACCCCATGTGGCTTGACCTCCCCACCCTTGTCCTTTCTCTACCACATTGGCCTTCTGTAGTTGCCATGCTTTTCCCAGCCATGTGGCCTTTGTTTTTAATGTTCCCTCTGCATGGGATACTCTTCCTTCTCATTTTTGCCTAGTTGACTGTTTATATTTGTTAATTTCAAAATTTCTCATAACTAGAGAGGTTGAAGGAGACTTACCTACGGTTGTAGCTGGTTATTCATAATGTCTTTATATTTCCAGGGTCCATTCCTTGTAGGCACATGCCTCCTCCCCTACCTTGGAAAAATGACCAGGAAGATAGAAATTAAAACTGTTTTCCAGCACCCATTTGGATTTGCTAGCTGTCTGTCTCCTTCCTTCCACAATGATATGGAGTAATGATGAGATACTTGTTAGAGGGTTCTATAGGTTTTCTATGAAGAGGCAGGCAATACTGTGCATAGAAATATCAGTGAGAAAAGAAGGGGTCGTGTGAGTGAGGTAAGCAGCAGGTGAAGCATCAGGGTTATGTTTACCAGGTAGAGGCTCTGAGCAGCCAGATGTCATTTGGAAGAGGAAGGTCTCAGGTGGGAGTAATTTAGCTTTTCAAGAAGGGTGGGATGTTCTCGAATGTTAGTTTTGTGGAGGGGACCCCATCATCTACCGAGGACACGGGACGTTCCTCCTCACAGGCAGCACCAGGCTCCTCTTTGTCGAGTGCATCTGCTGGCCAAGGTCAAAGGCATTCTTGGGGAAGAAAGTCAGCTCGGCAGGATTTGGATTCTTAAAATCATCCTTGTAACTCTCACGAAATTCCGAGTTTGGTTTCTTCAGGGAGGCTGTCTTGGAGCAGATTTATTTAATTTTTTTCCCTAAATGATTCTAATTATAGTAGTTGTGCTATTAATACGAATGCCTATGGCTTGTAGCCACAGGGATTTTTATCCAGTTCTCACATGCATTCTCACATGTTGACGCGTTCTGGCTGCTTGCTGCTTGTGGACTGCCAGCGTAGGATTGATTTTACGCGATCTGCTTGAATGTCCTGGGCGGGGGACAGTGGGAAGGTACTTTGATCCAGAAGACGCCTCTGTGGTTGCCCTGGAATCCCTGTCATCATTACAACCATGATCTTGCCCAGTAAGTTTGCTCCTTACTTGTGTTTTAAATGATTAACTAAACAGAAAACTTCACCAACCAGATGGCCCCTGTGCCACTCTGCCTGCAGACAGTGATTCAAGCTGTTGCCTCATCTTATGCCATGGCAGTACCATGATGTTGAGGTCTTCCTTTGACACAGAGACCTGCTGCTGTGAAACCTTTGACCTCTCTCACTTCTCAAGTCTGCCTTTATTGAGCCCCAGAAGCGAGTGAAAGTACTGTTGGGAAGGCTGGAGAATCCACTCAACAAAGAACAGTTTTGACCGAGTCTTACAGTTTGATTCAAAAGAGTATCTTACACTATATAGTGGCTTTCTGGGGCAATTGGTGGGCGGCTTATCTTTATGCTGATGTGGTATAGAGTTTAAAATTATGGGTTCTACAGTCAAACTCCTAGGTTTATGTCTTGTTCTATCACTTACTGGCAATCTTCCCATTTATAAAATGGATCTAAATAACAGTATCTACCTCACAGGGTTTTTGGGAGAATTAAATGACATAATATTTTTAAAGCACTTACTTAGAGGCCAGACACATAGTAAGCTTTCAATAAATTGGAGGCTTTCACTATGTTGAAAGTACTTCAGAGTAGCTTTAACTCCACGTGCTGAGAATGTGGAAAGTCCTTCTCAGTTTGTAGGCAGTACCTAACTTTTCTAAGTGGAGCTGCATTTATATAAGGTGGTTGCAAGCACTAGGAAAGCTCAGTTGTTTATGTTTTTGTTCATAGTATAATGGGAAACTCAAGAGGATGCTACTTGGAGCATTGTAGGTGTTTAATAAATATTTGCTGAATGAATGACTGAAGCTACGAGCAAACCAGGAGCAAGATTGTGGCAGGGTATGCTTGGTGTAGCTAGGTCATTTTGGTTAGTCTGTGACTGCAGGGACCTTCGTCATCCTGGAGTTCTGAAAGTAGCAAATTATTAGGGAAGTTCTTTTTTTTCAAGCTTAATTGACTTATAATAAACTGCACATGTTCAAATTGTAAGATTTGGAAAGTTTTGACATCTGTAATCACCTGTGAAGCCATTGCCACAATCTTGGGGGAATTCTTAATGTCTGCCTCGGAAGTCTTATATTTTTCAGTAGCTGACAAACTACTTCCATGGCAGCTTTGGGTTAGCTCGCTGTCCCTAATGGAGGTAGTGGAAACCTGCTTTGCAGCTCTTTACACTATTCCCTTCTGGCATGCATCTGCATTTTTACTTTCCTGTTTACTGAAATTTTAAATGCTTATGGTATGGGTGTATTTATTTTTCAGTATTATCTCTACTAGGTTGCAAGTTTGGGGAAGGCAAGGACAATGTCAGTTTTGTTCGGTGTTTTATTCTCATTACCTCATATAGAATGTGCTCAGTGAATAAAGGACAAATGAATGAATTTCTCCCAGAATATACTGTATTGTTGGGTATGAGTTGGAAGCAAAGAAAACTGAGTTGTTCTCAGAGATTAAAAGTTATTACCTTCAGCAGAGAAAAATCAAGAGGAAGAAAGACCTCTGAATTGCTAAAATTTAATTACTGATGTGAGGCAAGTAGGCCTTAGAAATATGGGAATCCAACAGGACACAAGACAGATTCAAAGATGAGGCATGCGGTGACCTCCTGTGTCATTCTAAAATCCAGCTGTTTTGTGGAAGGTTAAACATTTATGTTGGGGCTCTGTTTGCTTTGGTCTTTTATTGCAAACTCTTTCTTTTCGACAGGCTAACATAGAAGGGGGCATTAAGTGGATGTGATGTTAGAAGAATTCCCAGACCCCTTTTCTCTCCTCCAGCATGTGGTATGCATCCTCTCTGTCCCTCTCCCTTCTCTTTTGTCATAAATGACAATTAAATTTTCAGAGTCAGCCCTGATTCCCTCAGATAAAGGTTTCTCTAAGGCAGTAAAGGAAGAATCTCAAAAATAATAATTAAAATGACACAACCAGGTAGTGGTGTGTGCTGTGCATTTTGGCAAGAGTGATGTCAACATTTTAGAACAGTAAATGCTCTCCATAGTGGGGAAGGATGGGCAGTGTAGACTTTTAAAACCCTCACTGCAGAATGAAAGAGGAGGGGTGGGAAACAGGGTAGAGCTCATTTGTATTGGTGAAGCTGTTTTTTTTTTTGTTTGTTTGTTTACTTTTTAAACTAATTGTTTAGAGAGGAGGTGGAATACTAAATTCCTTCAGAGTTATTGTTTCTTTCAGATATTAGGAGGCAGCTGGATGGTCTGGGATAAAATGAGGTGGAGATTCTAGAGGTATCATTTGAGAGGCCTCTGGCATCTTTTACACTTTAGTGGTATTTTGAGTAAGTTTACTCCTTGGTGTTTTGCTTCCTAGATAGCCATCCATCCTTCCATTTATCTGTCCTTCTTTCTGTCTATCTGTCCATCATTACTGACTGCCTGTTATATGCCAGACACTAATCCCTCTTTCCATCTGTCTTTTCATCACCCACCCATCCATCCATCCATCCACCCTATTGACTGCCTGTTACGTACAACTGATATAGGTCCTGGGCCCCCAGAGTAGAACTCAATGTAACAGGGGAGACAGGCTTGTGAACAGTAATGCTTTATTGTTTTACATCTCAGTGAGGTTATTAGTGATGCACTGAATCTCCTTCCCTTTTCCCCTTGTAGTGCCATGAAGTTAAGGGCTGTATCTGCTGTTTGCTTACCTTTGTCTCACACTTACGTCAAATGTATATGTGGTGAATCATACGTTTCTGAGTGAATAACCAAATAAGTGGTCTGCAGTAGTGTGGGAAACACTTCAATAAGAATATAATCAAAGCTGTGAGAAGTCACATAGAAGACAGAATTACCAACTCTAACCCCATTTCTGGGCCAAGTAATGAAAAAGGAGGTATGTCTTTACATGCTCATGTATTTGATAGTATCTGTGAGCTGATACCATATACCAAGCCATGCTGAGCAGTGGGACTCTGACGGTATATAGGACTTATGTGGCCTCTGCCTCTCGGAGCTGCCTGGATGTGCTTGAATGGAGAAATCCAAGTTACTCTGGGGTGCAAAGTGGGAGACCAGCCTGAGCCAGTGGGAAGATAGCTGGGACATTGTGTGTGAAGCTGTGACTTAAAGGGCCCACTGGAGCGAGCCAGGTGCCAGTAGCATTGGCTACGGTGGCAGGGGGCGTTTCAGGCCATGGAGAATGTGTAAGGGTGCTGAGCTGGGAAGGAAGTCTGTATGGCCCAGGTATAGAGAACTGATGGGGTGAGTGGCTCTAGATGAGGCAAGACCAGACCATCTACAGCATCTGAAGGGTAAGGGTTATTTTTTCATTGTTCTTGTTGCAAAACCCCTAGGTTTTGGTAACAATGTGATTTTAATGATAAGTTTTCCTAAGAAAGGAAGGGACTGTTGAAGTGAAAGGAGAAGGGCTTGGAGGTTCCTATGAATCTTCTCCTTCCTTAAGGTTTCTGGGCTGGCAGGAGGCAGTGAGGCTTGGTGGAGGTGAGAGTGGGTCATTGACCAGCAGTGGATGAAATTCCATTCCCTGGTGAGGGCTCCTGTGTGCTGATTTTTCTCAGATGCCAAAAAGAAGGTGTGAGACTGTGAGAGTTGGTCCTACTCACTCAGTTCCCTGGATCACAGTTGCCTCGTCCTCTCTGCAGTGAGGGAGAATGTCAGGGTTTCTTACTGGCTGTACCAGTAGTACCTTGAGATAGAAGGAAGTGTCCATAAGAGTGAAATAACCAAAATAATTAATGGCCCCAGAGAACAATGGCCTAGGGTTTTTCCATGGTCCTCTTCTCTGGGAACAGTTTCCTGCTGCTTTCTTGGAGGCACGTTGCCAGGGACTTTCCGGGTCTACAGGACATCATTTTCCTTTGTTTCTCTGCTTTCTCAGGTTCAGTGTCAATAGCTTCTTCCAGTAGCTGGTATTTAAACAAATTGCTCCACAGTGTCTTCCTATAACAGTGGTCCTTAAACACACTGTACATAAGAATCATCTTGAGAATTTGTTAAAAAGGCAGATTCCAGATTTGATTCCCACAAATTCTGATGTATTAAGTCTGAGGTGATCCGATTCAGATAAACTTGTATTTCTCAATTACTTTTCAAATGGTATGTTTTAATATGTTTTATTACCCTATCAGGTGACATCTGATATATCAGAAAGAGTGGCTTATATATTTACATGGTGTTAGTTGACACACTTTGCCAAAATGCCCTTGTCCATCTGATTGTATATTTAAAATTTTGTCATGGATATGCTGTCTAGATACCCAGATACAAAGTCTTCTCCCACCAGTTGCCTATAGGTTAAATGATTCTAAAATAGAATTAATGATACCTTAAAAACATTGTAGGTGCCCTGTTGAATGAAGAAGTCTGTGTTTTGTGGCTTCAAGGTTAAACCTGATAAGTGGGGTTCTGCTTATTTTGGGTGTATGTGAGGGAGTGAATCAATGGGATTGGCTGTTCTTTATTTATTTCAGTGACCCAAATTTCCCTTTCTGTAAAAAAAGAAAAAAGGGTGTGTGGGGGGCGATTGCAGGGCTTGTCATTCTGATGGAACTGTTAAAGAGAATCATGTTCTTATTCATATTTTCTTATATATATATATTTTTTTTTAAATTATTGAGGGCTTACTACATGCTAGAACTGTGATGGGTGTCCTTTTATAAATAAAATAGACATGGCTGCTTCCTGCATGGTGCTGGTAATGTACTTGGGGTGGTACCCATTAGACAATCACCAAAATAGAAGGAAATTACCAATGTGCAAAGGGATGGGAAGAAAAATTTGGGAGCACTGAGAGCTTACAACTATGTAAGTGTGTCAAGCCAGGGTGGGGATGGGGTGGTGGGAGCTGGCTGCTTCTCTGAAGAAGTGACCATCTATGTGATAGGCATGAACTGGGTGGAGAGGTCAGGAGGAGCGCCCCAGGCAGAGGGAACACTGTGTGCCAGGCTTTGTGGCCACAGCGATCCTGGCACATTTGAGCATCTTCAATTCTGCCAATGGGACTGGAGCACAGAGAGAGGGTGAGGCTGAGGCTGATGGGTGTGGACCAGGCAGGTTTTGCAGGCCTTGGTTAGATTCAGTGTTACCTGGAGAAGATTGGGAAGAGAGTTAAAATTGGGGAGGGTGCAGAGGGGTGGTAACACAATCAGATCTGCCTTTTGTAAAGGTCATCCGGGGCAGTTGAGTGGCAAATGGACCTGGGGGTAGTAGAGAGGAAGTGGAGAGGCCAGTTAGGAGTCTAGGCCATTGGTGGTGGGGGCTTGGACTTGGGCAGTACAGCAGGGACAGAGGACATCCCCGGTTGGAGAAGAGAGAGTTAATTGAGCTTTCAGAGCAATCCTGGGTGCTTTGCCCAGAGCCAGCTACGTAATCTGTGGGACCTGGTGCAAAATGAAAATGAGGGGCTCCTTGTTCAAAAAACATATTAAAATGTCTTTTTCTTTTCTTTCACTGTCTCTCATGGTGTTTTAAATTTTAATGTTCTAAATAAAGAAAAACTAAAAATATAAATTAGTAGTATGGATTTTATTGTCCATCTTTGTATTGTGCAATGCTGGTTTCAATCATAAAATGTAAGAGCCTTTAACAAGGTTACTGAAACTAGTACATAGGTTACACAATTCATATTTTCTAGCTCATACACACACACTTATTTCATTCTTACCAGAACAGTGAAAATGCTGAATTTTACTTTTTGACGTGCACAAATTCTGCCAACACCCTCTGTCTTCAGCCACCGATGAGTAAGGAAGGACTGTAAGGAAAAGGAACACTGGGTTGCCCTGTCTTTCCTTGTTTTTTTGTGTCATCATATTCAGCATGTTTGATTAATTCAAAAATGATACGAGTAAGAAAGGCAGTGATAGGGCTTCTTGGTTGTCTGTGTTTCTTAGGAGGCCATTGCTTCTTTGTGCATCTGAAGCAAGTTCTGGTTGGAATGGAAAGCTGAGAGTGCTCCTCCCTACTCAACTGTAGACGTAAAACCCTCACTTTGTATTCTCTTTGGGTTTTGCTGCACTCCTACATATTGTGGGCCCACTAGAATTCTGTGCTCATAGGGTATCACAAACCCTATGCACATGGGGCAGCCAGGAACCACGGGGACTCCTGTGACACCCCTGCACATGTATCTCCTCTGCTCACACACCTGCACCACTGTTCCACTAGATTTCGCTCACAGAACATAAGTTCCAAGATAACATTTTGGAGAATTTCATGACCGTGATAGTGGAACACTGAATGTCCGTGCTGGTCCTGCCTATGTCTCAGACACTCCTGACTCTCACTTGCCCTGTGGGCTTGTACCCTTGATTCATTTGAGTCTGTGGGTCAGGCTTACAATTTGCAGGCTTGGAGAAGATTGACTGGCAGAGCCTGTGTTGGCAGCCCCAGCTTTGGCCTGTGGTCCAAGAGTGCTTGTCTGCCCAGGCACTGAAGGCAGCTGCCCTTCTTTGGGAAGACGGGTTTCCAGATAGGTTTCTGGGCAGTTAGCACTAGGGCCATTCATCAGCTCCAGGGGCTGTGCAAATCAGGCCCTAAACAGAGCTGCATTCCTACTTAATTGTGTGGGCTTCTGAATAAGAGGCATGGTTGAGAACATTTGTGGAAAAAGACTCAGGATTCAAGATTTATGATTTCTTAATTGATTTGAATTGTGGCAACTCCTCCCCATCCCTGCTGTCACTTAGATTTCCTCTGCTATGAGTATTAATTGCCTGCTTCGGGGCACAGTGTAAGTCTACTGTGCAGGAATTAGAAGTTTCGTTTTGTCCTCTTCAACTCTACCTTTGTAATCTGGAGAAGTTCCATTACTGGTATTTGGGACTTGATGTACTGAAGATTCAGTTCTCAAACTTAAGCTTGCATAAAAACCACCTTGGAAGCCCAGATCCTTAGGCTCCAGTCCCGGAAATTTTGATTCAGGTGGGTGGGGTAGGGCCCCAAGGAGAGTATGTTGTAAGTGGCCCTCAACCATAATTTTGAGAAACACTGACCTTTGGTCTCAAATTCTACAGTGTTCTAGAGTAAGGGAGGTACTCTGGGAACTAGCCAAAACACAGTTTCTTTCTTGAACTAGGCCCCAGGGCTGGGGACAAGACAGTGTTGGGTAAAGAGGCAGTAAGGCAGAAATCTTGGGGGCTTTCTTTTTTTTTTTTACATGGGCAGGCACCAGGAATCGAACCCGGGTCCGCTGGCATGGCAGGCAAGCATTCTTGCCTGCTGAGCCACCGTGGCCTGCCCTTCGGGGCTTTCTTGAGACTCGCTGAGGGTAGCAAAGTTTGCCCACCTGGAGTTCCGTTGTGATTCCGAGGGCACAGCCTCCACTGAGGAGCGGCAGGGAAGTGCCTGATTTAACAAGGGGGAAGAGAAAGTGAGACTAATTTTTTGGAATGTCATTAGGTGTGGCTCTTTTCAGAATTGCTAGGTACTTTTTTTTTCCCTGGGGAATGTTAATTTAGTCCAGAGGGAGAGGAGCAGATTTTCCTGTTTAATTGAATTTATTCTGGTGTTTAGGAGCTTCTGCCTCTCTCCCTGTGGTATTAGTGGCAAGGAGAGTCTGAACTGTGTCCAGGGATTATGTTGATTCCATTTAGATCCTGGTAAATCTGCACAGAGCTTTTCAGAAGGGTGGTGGGGCACAGCAGCTCGGAGTGTACCGGTGGGTGAGAGGAGGTCAGGGTGGCTTGGCTGGCTTCTCCTCGTTACACAAATAAATTGGCCCGGCACTTTATTTATTATATTATTATGTAAAACTAATATTAGTACTTGTCATTTACTGGGTGCTTACTGCAGGCCAGACCCTGTGCTAAGGGTCCATCCATCATCTCCCTCAACAGAAATCCTCAGAGTTTCTTTGATCTCCATTTCACACAGGTGGAAACTGAGGACAGTCAGGTTGCAAGTGGCTGATTAGGGATTTTGAATCCTGGGAGTCTGTTGCACCAAGCCTCAGCACTTAACCAAGATTCTAGGCTTATTTGGCTGGTTGAAGTCCTCTGATTACTCTTCTTGCCTTGTCATTCCCTTGAATACCCTCAAATTGGTCTTTGCTGTTGATAAGAACAATGGAAGGTGTAAGTACCTGATTTTGTGTATATTTCCAGGCTCTATTGTCTGTGACTTTCTGAGCTAGCAACTATTGAACACAAGTTAATCTCTGATTCTTTGGGCTAGGTTTGTTTGTGTGTTTTCTTTTTGTCTTTTGTTAGAAAACGGGTTCCAGTGAGATGACCGGCCCTGTCCTTTCCTTTCTGCTTTTGCAGTGAGGTTCTTGCTTACACGACATTGTCCAGTGCAAATGCTATTGCACAGACCCAGGAAGAGGTAGGCATGAGGGTATGCATAGGCAATAAATTATGACTTTACAGGTGCTGTAACTCCAATTCAAAAATAGAACATTTCTAAAACAGAAACATTTGCATCTCGTGATGACGAGTAGAGAAATTAATGCAGTTGGAAATCCATTATCAACCATACTATATCATTTTTCAATATTTCCCTTTTTCATTTAAAAACTGAACAATTATTTTGCTAATTCTCTCTGAAGATTTTTCTGAGGAAGCAGTATTCATGTTTCTTTCATTATATCCATGAAGAAGGACACAGAAAAATGTCAAAATGGCAGCTGCTTGATAAGTCCCTGGCTGAAGTGGTGGAATCAGGTTTCTAAATGATGTAACTGTGTTTCCGGGCTTAGTGTCTAAGAACATGGGCTGTCCTCTTGTGTACCTGTGACTGGCAGAGCAGTTCTCCATTTCCTCATGTACTCACTTTTTCTGGCTCTTTGCCCACCCCCCTCCCATTTGTTTTGTTGGCAAGGCCTTTTACTTATTAACATTTTCCAAGAAAATGGCTTTTCCTCTGAGTTTATGACCATACATTTTTAGATGGTGCTTGTCACCCTCTTAATGTGTTTAGCCAGTACATCATTTTGAAGACATCATTTTATTTGGGGTGGGGGTGGGGGTGCATATTAGTTGCTATGGTTATTTGCTGAGACTAACAGTCTGTATTCTCTCAATTGGATTTTTAGAAACTGCCTCACTATAGAAATATCCTATATATTCATCATTTTAAAAATGCACAAAAAGATACTTTGGGTGGAATCTTAGTGGGAGGGACCCTAAAAATCAACTGGTTCAGACCCTCATTTTCAAATGAGTTCTCTAAGGCCAAGTGTGTTAAGTAGCTTTTCCTTGATTCACATGCACAGTTGATGGTTGAGCAAGGATGCAGCCCATTTCTGGTTCGTAGTTTAGGTTTCTTTCAGCAACAATTTAAGACCTCTTCAGGAATTCACTCAGTTATTTCTCCAGTATATATCTTGCCACTGTGCCGGAAGGAAAAACAGGCTGTGATCTTTGCTCTCAGGATCTTGGGTGGGAATCTAAACCTTTGCCTTTCAGAGGATGGTGCCTGGGCCGCGGCATGGCATCACCTGGGAGCTTGCAGAAGTGCAGAGTCTTAGGCTCCCAGGCCTTATGAATCAGAATCTGCATTTTGAGAAGAGCCCCAGGTGATTGGTGTGCACCATAAGGTTTGAGAAGCACGACCCCCAGAGGGAAGGGCATAAAATGCACATAGTACTCCTCCTCATTACCCTTGAGTCACTCTGTTTGAGTATAATATTTTTACTCAGCTGTCTGGAAATACCCTCTCTTTTTCACTCCCTCATTTGATTAGCTTTTCTCTAATGGTCTTTGTTTTAACCAAACAGATCACCACTGTTGTTACCTTGAGGGAATTTTTCCTGTGCTGACCTTCTGCTGTTTTACAATGTGAACGTAGTTTCAGATATTTCAGTTCTCTGTGTCCCTGTTCTGTTTTGACTCAGGGTTGAGTGATTCAGGTTTGGTGCTGGACTCTTAAGGCGTAGAGTTCTTGTCGTAGCTCTGATGCTGACTAAATTATGTAAGGTAATGGTCATTGATTCAGCAAATGTTTATTATGCACCTGTATGTGACATGCAGTGTCATTAAGCTAGTCCTTAGTTTCTTCATTTGCAAAAAATCAAGTGCTATCCCTTCAACTCTCAATGTTTTATGAGGAAAAACTAACATAGCACTTTGGAAATACAAATAATGTATGCAAGTACGTTATTTGTATATAATTATATTTAACAATGATGCTGCTGATCATTCATCATAGAACCTGAACTTGGAGTTGTCAGGAGGAAGAAGGGTTTCTTTGAGCCCCTCACACTATTTCCTTAATCTCTAGGTTGACCAGTGGCCTGTGGACCACTGTTCAGGCTGAGAGGTGTCCTCTGTAATCTGGTTATTCCAGAGGGAGAAAGCTCCTTGACTGTGATTGCCTGTCCTCACAGCCGAACGTGGTGGAAGAGTCCGAGTAGGCATTCCCAAAGTCCAAATCAGCTTCTTAATTAAAAGCTTAATCAGCGTTTTCAGTTGATGTCACTTTTCTATCAAATAAAAGCAAAGACAAAACAAAAACAAAAACAAAAACAAACAAACAAAAAAAACACGTTCCCATTTCCTTTGGGAGGAAGTCCAAATTCCTTAGCTTGACATTCAAGTACTTCCATGGTTTGATTCTAACCCTTCTCCCTAGTCTTAGCTCCTGTGCATCCAGAGAACGTCTTGATATTTCTGTGTAGGTCCTCCACTTTTGCATCTCTCTGTTCCCATTGCCTTAAATACCTTTCCTTGCCTGTCTCCTCTGCTATACATCGCCACCCGTTTCTACCTGTCCCAATATTACTGAGTTTTTAAGGCTCAGTTCAAATACCACTTCCTATTCTTTTTTTCTGGGAAACCTCCTCCAGTGGTCCCAGCTGGAATGATATACTGCTTTGCATTTCTGTAGCCTTTTTTCCCCTACTCTTTGATTGCCTGAACATGTTCTACCTTAATTTACAGTTTCATATATACTACACAGATTATGCCCCTTCTAAATTGTGTGCCCCTTAAGAATATGGAATGTATACATACCATTTATTTTCTTTATTTGGTACTTTGATCCCAGATTATTTTTTTAAAGGTTTATCTTAAGAATATTTTTATTGATAAATCTTAACATACAAACATTCTTAACAGACAAACCATATGTGGTGTGCAATCAGTGGCTCACAATATCATCACATACTTGTGTATTCATCACCATGATCATTTTGTAGAACATTTGCATCACTCCATAAAAAGAAATAAAAGAGAAAAGAAAAAACTCCCACATATCTACCCCCACCCCTCCCCCTCATTGACCACTAATCTTTCAGTCTATTGAGTTTATTTTAACCTTTGTCTCCCCTATTATTTGTTTATTTTCTATCCATATTTTTTACTCATCTGCCCATACCCTAGATAAAAGGTGCATCAGACACAGGTTTTCATGATCACACAGTCACATTGTAAAAAGCTATATCATTATACAATCATCTTTAAAAACAAGGCTACTGGAACACAGCTCAACAGTTTCAGGTACTTCCCTCCAGCCACTCCAACACATCATAAACTAAAGAGGGATATCTATATAATGTATAAGAATAACTTCCAGGATAACCTTTTGGCTGTTTGAAATCTCTCAGCCACTGACACTTGACTTTGTCTCATTTCTCTGTTCCTCCTTTTGGTCAAGAGGCTTTCTCAATCCCTCGATGCCCAATCTGGACTCATCCCCAGGAGTCATGTCCCACGTTGCCAGGGATATTTACATCCCTGGGAAACCACATATTAGAGGAGGGCAGTGAATTCACTTGCCATGTCTGCTTAGAGAGGCCACATCTGAGCAACAAAAGAGGTCCTTGGGGTGTCTCTCTTGGGCCTAATTTTAGGTAGGCTTAGCCTATCCTTTGCAGGAATAAGTTTCATAGGATGAACCCCAAGATCAAGGGCTCAGCCTATTGATTTGGTTGTCCCCACTTCTTATAAGAATAGCAGAAATTCTCTAAATGGGGAAGTTGAATATTTTCTCCTTTTTCCCAAGTACCCCAAGAGGACCTTGCAAATACTTCTTTATTCACTGCCCCAAATACTTCTTTATTCACTGCCCAGATTATTGTGGGATATATCGGGGTATCACACTAACCTGGATAAGCCAACAATATCTCATGCCCTATTCAAGATTCCATGTACTTACGGTGTTCAACTAAACTGACCATACAAGTTAAATTAGGAAATGCATTACCCAAAATACAAATTTTGCACCAAATAAGCATCTCTCTCTTTGGTCTCACACAGAAGTTGAAGTTTTAAAATATGGATGATATCATCCTTTACCCTTTATTCTGATTTACCTTGGTCCTATTCAAATCAGCTTCATTAATATCTCTACTTGAAGTCAGATCCCTCTTTCAACTTTTTAAATAGTTTCTGTATGGTGTATTGCTGACTTTCATAGTTTCAGTGCTCTAACTCTGAGTCTCGGGTGTCACACAAAGGTCCAAGATTCTTAACTAGAGTGAATTAGGTAAAATAGTGGAGTAGTTAAGAGACGCCAGGATCCTTATACTGCTACTAAATAGCAGTGTGACCTTGGGCATGTTATTTAACCTCTCAGCTTCACTTCCCCATCTGCAAAATGGTGATGTTACCTACTCAACAGGACGGGTGTGAGAACGAAATGATTTAAAGTACTTAGTACAGTACTCAATATAGTAAGTACTCAAAAAATTCATGCTTAATATATTCAGAATTATTTTGATGTAGATTAAGGTGCATTCGGGTCTCCCATTTTATTCTTGAGGGTGATTCCATGTAAATGGAATTAGAAACCTCATCTCGAAAAAGGAGATACACTCTTCTTTGTACTACTTGATTTCATTTTTAAAATTGACTCTGAAAACTTCATTAGCCTTAGTGCTCTGGTTGGAAAAACAAATTCTCCAGAGTCAGTGCTGGCCATGGCCTCATTTAGGAAATAATAGTTTTAGGGAAATGGCCTCAGGAAAAGCATGCAGATGTATAATCAGAATACATACTACATAATGTGCTGTGGTTGATATGATTGGTGGGCATATCATCTGCTTTGGTGAGATGAAAGGTTTTCCAAGTCCACCCCAACCAGATTGGAAAGAATGTGAGAAACACTTTGGGAGTGACTTCATCCTGCCCTTTCCCTCTGGGTCTCATGCTTGAATGTATAAGATGAACACAGGTGCCCTGAATGTTTTAGAGCTATGCTTCACACATGGAGACCAGGGCCCCTCCCTCGATTGCTGATTGAATGTCCACTGGATGTTTCCCTTCTCGGGTGGTGCAGCTTCATCAACAGAGGTAGGGTTTGGCAGCCTGCAAGGTCCTGCCCAGCAGTGTATTTAAGGCTGGCCCTGCAGTTTCTCCCAGACTTAGGACACCTCCTCTGATACAGCTGATTGCCACCTAGTGGCCACAGGTTAGACTGCGTGACACAGAAACTAGAATGCTATGGGAAAATGCATGCAGTTGTAAGATCTGAACATGGCCTATTTCTGTTTGCTAGTCTAATGCACGGATTCAGGCTGTAGAATGGCATTTGACAAGGGAGCATCATTTGCTTTTCTCGTAGTAAAGCACATGAAACTATGTTTAAAATTGGGAAAATGAAAAGTAGGGGGGAAAATGCTTCTCCCATGGAGTTTCTGATAGGATATATTCTGTTTGTCCATATGTGGGAGAGAGAGAAGAAAGTTCTCTGGGAACCCTCCCTTAACCCATTTTTATTCTGGGTTTGTGGATGTTCACGGGCATAAAGAGGACAGTTCACTTGTTGTACCTCATTCCTCCAATTTCCTTGGTTCAGAGAAGGCTTTTCTCTAGGTTCTTGCTGGTAGCCAGACCTGCAGGAATCACCCTCAAAAACAAAAAAGAAAACAAAAAAAAATTAGGGGAGGTAGTTGCATGCTAACAGTAAACATGCTCCTACCTACACCAAGCTCCAACTAGAACTTAGGTAAGTTAGAATTCCTCCTGACTTAGTCTGGTCTTTTTCACTTGTTAAGGGGTGGAGTTGAGAAGTTCACCTTGACGACGGTTCATAAACCAGTGGAGTGCCCGACTCCTTCTTTCCCTTTGTTCCTTCTGCACTACCTACTCTCAGCCAGGCTGTGTGCTGGGCTCTGGGGGTGCAGTGGTGAGCATGAGGGGACATGAGTCTTACCTTATAGAACTTACTATTGGGGAGACATGGACTGAAGAATTACCTGAACATATATAAAATTGCTAAGAAGTCAGAAGGTTTCTCCAGGGAAGGAACTTTTGAACGAGATAAGATCTGCAGGCAGAGTAAGAGTCCACCTGTTAGAAAAATCAGGGAAGGGTGTTCCGAGTAGAGGAAACAGCACATGGTCACTAGAGTCCAGAGAGGAGGGTGGGGAGGGCAGACCCTGGAGGGCCTCCTGGCCTTGGGAAGAACTTTGGTCTTTATCCTCAGAGCACCGGGAAGCCATCACAGGGTTTACTGCTGGGGGTGACATGATTGGGTTACAGCCTCACTGGGGGGTCAATAGTGGATGTGGGAAGACCAGATGACTGGTAGTTATTTATCTAAGCAAGTGAGGTTAATTGATGTAGGGGTTGGTGATGGTGATGGTGAGAAATGAAAAGAATGGAGAGATGCTTAGGAGGTAAAAAGGGCAGACTTGGGATTGGACATGGAGTATGAAGGAGACTGAGCTGTAAAGGATGATACCTAGGTGTCTGACTTGTGTGGCAGGATGAATGGTGATGTTCTTTGCTGAGTTAGGGATACTGGAAGAGGCCCTTGACTCTTCTGAGAGGGGTTCAAGAAGAGAGAGAGAGTTCGGTTTTGAGTATGTTGAGTTTTCCAAGGGAATGGAGGTTGTTGGCTAAACCCAATCTCTAGGGGGCTGATGACCATCTCTCAGCTCTTAGTCATGGATTCTCTGATCTGGGGGATCTCAGATTACACTTAGGCTCTGTACCTCATTACACTGTGTATGTGTAAGCTAACTTGTGTTGCTCTGCCTGATCAGTTCAGCTCAACAGGTTTTGAGGACCCTGTGTCCAGCCCTGTCCCAGGTACCCAGGGCATTATGACTTGAAAGCACTCATGAATAGTTTCAGAATCATTCCAAATACAAGGTAATGAGGCACAGAACCTAAGTGTAATTGGAGTTCAGAAAAAGGGGAGGTTAGCAAGGTCTGAGGCTTTTGCTGTTCTTGTGCTTTAAGCCCCCAAGAGGCCAATCCCTTTGCAAGAGCTTACCTTGATAATTGCTGTTTATTAACTGTAATCAGTTTCTAAGTTCAGAAAGAAGGATGTGGCTAGGTAGCAGAAATTTTTAAGATTAGCCAAATATAATTTTGGTGACCTGGGAGGACTACACAAAGGCAGTAGTTGTGCTGTAAAGAAATTTGATTATAAGGCTATTTTGAGGCATTCATTATGTGGTATAACATGCATGTGTGTTTTTGTGCGTGTACATCTATTAAGTCTTACCCAAGGAGAAAAGAAGAAATGGTTTGATTGTGGTGTTACTGATAAAACTTGTGTAAAATCAAGCTGGAATCTAATTTTAAAAACATTTTAGTAAACCTGTTTTCACAAAAGAAGGATCCTATTGGCTTAAATTCTCTTAAACCCTGTGCAGATTAATGTTGGCATCTCCAAGAAGAGGATGTTCTCCTGGAGTCCCTGAGTGAGCAGACGGCTTTGGAGCAGTCTCTCAGGCCCTGATTTCTAAGCTGCTTCTATATCCTTTACCAATCTACTTGCTCAGAAGGACAGAACGAGCCTGTCTGCTCTGTAAAGCGGATACTTGCCCTCCCCAGATGTTGGCAGTTAAGACTTTTCTCTACTCTGGCCAACAATCTGCTTTTCTAGCAACAGATGTTTCTGCAAAGTAAATATTATTGATTCTGCTTGGCTCCTTACTGTATCTTGTACTGCCTGAACATGAAACAGTGGGGTTATATGAGAATGGTGCCATTAAACTTGGCATTCACTCAGCACAGTACCAGCCTCTTTTCCTTCCCTTCTCCTTTTACTGGAATGTGCATGTTAGATTCCTGTGTGAATCAAAGTGAAAGGTCCAGAAATAAGGCTTTTGGGAGCTACATATCCAAGATGCTAATCTACATATGATAGTATGGATCCTTTTAGTTTTAAATAGGTAAGAAGCAATGGCTTTTGGGTGTTCTCGCTTTGATGCCCTCTTAGTCCTCCCAAATCACTTCAGTGGTGTGAGGCAGTAAGGCGTTCCTACATGTTACAAGCACTCAGTTCAGGAGACCTGGGATTGGTCATGTTTCCCCCCCTCTTAGTGGCCATGTGCCCAAATGCCAGTTATTTAACTTCTCAGGTAGTCATGTTCACTTTCCTTGGGTCCTAGCAAAGAATAGCCCAGACTTGCCTAGAACTGAACTTTGTAGTGTGCGTGGTGCTTATCCAGACAGTGCGTCTCACTGGAGTCTCCTGACAGCCCTGTGGGTGATGTAGGACTGACACCTGTCAGATGAGATAACTGAGACTTTACAATACACCCAGAGTTGCCTGCATATCTGGTCAGTGGTAAAGCTGGAACTTGAACCAGGAGCCATTGAGGGGTTGGGTGAAGGCAAGGGGTTGATGTTGGTCGGTTTATAATCAGAACCCTGTGAAATGCAAGTGAAGGAGGGAGGTTCTCTAAAGTTTTTGTTGTTTCCAAAGACTGGGGACTAGACCCTGAGCAAGCAAAATAACAGGTGTCTACTGTACCTTTCCTGAAAAATTTCTCTGTTAAGCATGGGCCATTCAAGTCCATGGTGAGTTCCTTCTCAGGTTCCAGTAATTGGGAGTCTCACTGTACCCTGCTGTCCTCTCTGACTTACAGCCCAGTATTGACTCCATACCAACACTCATTACTTGGTCTTACATCAGGAGGATTGGCCTCTTTATCAGTTCCATGGGGCCCCATTCCTTCTCAGGTTTATGTCATGGCAGGGTATGCTATGTGCCATCAGACAGCGAAATCAGGTTACCTTCTCGTCGTAAGGCAATAGACC
This sequence comes from Tamandua tetradactyla, assembly GCF_023851605.1. Taxonomy (NCBI): domain Eukaryota; kingdom Metazoa; phylum Chordata; class Mammalia; order Pilosa; family Myrmecophagidae; genus Tamandua; species Tamandua tetradactyla. The sequence goes on from NC_135346.1 coordinate 23,081,502, forward strand.
TTTGGGTCAGGTTAAATGGGTCCTCCTGTGAAAAGGCCCCATTGTGCATTACCAGCCACTCCTTGACCCTCTTTGGCAGCACAGCTTTTGAGGTGCATGCTAGGTGGGTGCTTTCCCAAGCCTGGCTAACTTTTCGCTCTTTTCCACTTTGTCAAATGATTGTCCACCTTAAGTCTTTCTTGCTCTACTGGGGAGGCACAGGAAGAGAGTTAGGTGAATAGAGAAGGAAACTGTTCTTCCTCTTTGCTTAGGCTCTTCTTTCTGAGTTCTGATGAGGGGAACATTCTGGCTAAAATAAGAATGTGGACAATCACATCCACCTTTAGTTCACCACTCACTTTGGGGCCCTTGGAGGGGTTTATCTTCTACTCTGAACTGTGGTTCTCTCCTTTTCTTCTCCTGTCTGCGGCATGTGGACTTTCAGATTCATCTGTTTCTTGTCCTCACTAGAGTGATTTGTAGTCTGAGGTATAGCCTTAATCTAGGAGGTATATCCTTAATCTAGGTATCCTTGGTCTTTAATTAATATCCTTAATCCCCTGCTGGCATCTTTTGACTTTTGGGCAAGGAACATTCCCGTTCAAGTGGCTGCTCTAGGGATAGACTGAGGCCACTGATTATTTGCTTCTGTATTCTCCTTCTCAGCTCTTCAGTGCCTTCCTCTTTTGGTGCAGAGCAGACTGCCCTGCTCATATCACAGCTAGCCTGGGAACCATGTCCAGGAAATGGAGCTGCTGGTATCTGAGCATAGCCTGAGCCCGTACCTGAGATTAGCACATGGCTTGAACTGGCCTCTTCCATTAGCAGCCATAGCTTGGAATGAACATTGGAATTGGAGAGCTGAATACTTGGGGTTGGATTTGTATACAGTGCATCACACACACATTTGTTCAGCACACACTGAGTGAGCAGCTTTGCCAGGTATATGGGGGGGAGGGGACAAATCAAAACCCAGAAAGCCAAAAGAAGAGCACGACCCCTAACCTCAAGGGACAAATCTGGGAACTAAAAAAGAAGTGCTGAGGTGCCTTTGTTCCAGTAGATAATGTTGATCTGAGAAGCCAAAATACCTGTTACTTTTTTTTTTCCTTTTCTCCAGAATATCTTATTAAGCCAGGCCTTGTTGCCAGTTATGCCTCATGTTTCCCTCTTCTGGAAATTTGAACATAATGCCATTTCCCCTTCAATGAGGGAAACATGTATGAAGGTAATTTGAACAATTAGCCTAATCTGCAGGAAAGCTGCATGCAGAATTAAGTTAAGAACATTTGCACTGAGTAACAAGGTCTGTCTGACCACTTCAAGGTGACTTGGTGGGGTTTTATACCTTTAACAGAAGCTGGGGGCTCATGAAGGATCAGTGGTTTTTTATTACTGTATTAAGTGAAAGCTTATTTTAAAAAATTGACAAGAACCTCTGAGAGCTTTCTTTATAGTACCATGTGTGGGATGTGCTTTTACCCCAGTCTAAAACATTGCCAGGTTTTTGTTCTCATGGTGGAAAGTGGCATAGCAACTCAGGGAAATTGTTCAGGTAGAGATTTGTGAGACGGGCCAGCCACTGTGCTTTTTTTTTTTTTTTTTGGCTTTTATAGAGGGAATTTATTAAGTTACAAGTTTAGAATTCTAAGACCACAAAAATGTCCAAACTAAGGCATCCAGAAAAAGATACCTTGCGGATCTGGGAAGACATTGGCTGGCAGCTGCTGGTCCTCTGGCTTCTGGTTTCAGACAAGTGCCCTGGGGGCATTTTCATTCTGCAGCCCCAAATGTCGCTGTCTGTCTTGGCTCTGAACTGCCACTGTGCTCTTGAGGGGAGCTGGAGAAGGTTCTGAAAACTTGGTCCTTTCTGTACTTGAGTTGAAAGAGGAAGTCCAGGTGGTCATGTGCCATTGGGATGGGGCAGTTGCAAACCTCTTTTTTCTGGCTTTTTCCAGCCTTCCTACCTAACATCAATTTGTGTTGTGGAGTTGGGCATAGGGGAAGATATCGTTGAGTCAGGCAGGGGAGTAGCTACACCAGACACATGGAAGTTGGATGGCAAATGGGGATGATCTAATTCACTTTGTGGCTCGAGGAACTATAGATATGAGTAGAATTGTTAAAGCAAATGTAGCAAAACTATTAACTTCAGAAGCAGGTGAACAGGTTCTGTGATAAGGAGGTATTAACTGTTTTGAATTCATATATTTTGGAGCTTTGAAATGGACTAAGGGCCAGTTCTGCTAGCTGCCATATTAATAGAAAGATGAAAAAGCACTGCAAATATGAAAGCCAGTTTATCTCAGTAATTTGCGTTTTTCATTCTTTCTTGCTAGATTTATCTTCAGCCAAACGGAAATTTGCAGATTCCTTGAATGAATTTAAATTTCAGTGCATAGGAGATGCGGAAACAGATGATGAAATGTGTATAGGTAAGTTACAGCCTTGTGTGAGACAGAGTTCTATCCTCATCACAAGCTTTATGTCTTAGAACAGCCTTTTCCCTGGGAAAGGAAGTGTCTAAGGTTGGGAAAGAAAGATGTCCACAGTGGCACTGGAGGATCAAGTTATGTGAGGAGTGAGTGCTCTGGGCTATTCTGGGCTTCTCAGAATTCTGGGATTGTCTTATGTACATTTTCACCTGCAGGAGAAAACTGGAAACTTTGTAGTGGGGTTCTCCTCTTAACCTCCCTTTAGCTTTCTTTGGCTGGTTTTGTGATGCTGTTCCCTGAAACCACAGTACTAACAGCATAGAACAAGAACAAAGTGCAGGTAGATGAGGGAAGAATTAGAACAGAGGTTATCAAATGATAGGTCATGGGCTGAGGTCAGAATGTACCTATATTTTGTTTGACTCTTATTTCTAATTGAGTTCCCGTATAAATTGAATTTACATAAAATTCCAGTTTCCCATTTTCTTTGAAAAATTGGGGAATCTGATCCACTGGTCCCACATTGTGGCATGGCAGCAGTTGACTAGAGCCATGTAGGTGCTGCTGCCTTCAGAAGCAGATAGTGGTCTCAAAGTCCAATTCATTGTGGCCCCCACATCTTCCTTTTGTTTTCCCAACAGAAGGCTGAGGGTGGGTTACCATTTAATTACTGTGCTACTTCATTCTTTCCTATCACCTACCTTGTCATCTGTATCCAACCATGAGCTCAGAGCATTTGCAATGTCAAGACATCCTTCTTTGCCAAGGCTATGTTATTGCACCTTATTCTTACATTGCGTATCTTAATTGATTCCAAAAAGTAAGCAAGAATTGAGAATGTTAGATTAATGAATTCATCCAATGCTTATTAAGTCTTTGTTATCATGCAGAGTGCCAGGGTTGGGATGAGCAAAGGCAGTTAAGAGACAGCTGAGAGCAGTAAAAGCATGTCATTATTGTAACTCCTGGCTGTATGAATGCTTTTCACAACTTTGCACAAGTGTTCCAAGTATTCTCAGCGCTATTGAACTTAATGCCTGTTGCCTTTGGGAATAATTTTGGTGAAGGAGGTTATCTACCTTTGACTACCAGGCATTCTATTAATAAGTTGCTTGAGGACTCAGAGAAAAGGAATGCAGAGAGAAGCTGGAGATGTGGCTTCTGATGCCAGCAGCACTGTTTATTTAGTTCTGGTGCCAAAGAAAAGCTTGGGTTCTGACGCAGCTCCACGACAAAGGTTGAGGAGGTTGAATCCTAGACAGGAAATCCTTTGCCTCCTAAGCAGAACCCTGCCCCTTCCAGCCCAGAGTCTGGGAGCCTGGCACTATTTCCCCAGTCCCAGGTACTCTCAGGAACAGGCTGGTCTTTTCCTTAAAGCAATCCTTCCCAAGCTTGCGTGCCAGGTGAATTAACCTGCATTTCCAGGTTATCTTTAATTATTGATGATTGAAAGATAAGGACAGTCTTGGGAAGTGATTGACTTTAGAGTTCCCCACATGCCAGAGAATTTAAATCCATAACGTAACAGGTATAGCTGGTAAGACTCCTGAAGGTCCATTGCTCTCCTTCCACCTCGTGGCTTCTCTCTCTTTTCCAGCAAGGTCTCTGCAGGAGTTTGCCACTGTCCTCAGGAATCTTGAAGATGAACGGATACGGATGGTGAGTAAGGTGGGACTGGTCTTGGTCCCCAAGTGTGGTTGCGTCAAGGGAGCAAGTGATTGATTATCAGAAGAACAGAGTCTGTGTCCAGGCTCTGCCACCTGAGTAACTGTGAGCTCTTGAGTAAGCTTCTTCTCTGGATTATTATTTCTCCACTTCTGAAATGGGAATCCTCACATCTATTTTGCAGGGTTTGAAGCCTTTAGTAAATGGTGTAGAGGATTACCCTGAATTGTTTCAGAATGGTATTGTTGTTCTAAAAATTCACTATATATATATATATATATATATATATATTTTTTTTTTTTTTTTTTTGGGTGCATGGTCCAGGAGTGGAACCCAGGTCTTCTGCATGGAAGATGAGCGTTCTACCACTGAACAACCTGTACACCAAGATTCCTTTTTTTTTTTTTTGGCATGGGCAGGCTCCTGAAATTAAGCCCTGGTCTCTGGCATGGCAGGCAAGAATTCTGCCACTGAGCCACCATGACACCGCCTACAAGGCTCACTTTTTTTTTTTACATGGGCAGGCACCGGGAATCGAACCTGGGTCATCGGGCATGGCAGGCAAGCACTCTTACCTGCTGAGCCACCATGGCCCACCCACAAGGCTCACTTTTAAGAAATATAAATTCTGGTCTATAGGTGTATGACTGAAGGATGGATCTTTTGAATTATTTAACTTTTTCGGGCCTCAGATTCTTGACTGGCAGAATGGGAATGAAGGTGACCTGCACCCCTCCCGTCTTCACTTCACTAAACTGCCCAAGAGCTCTTTGAGGGTAAGGGTTACTTTTCCTTCGCTTTAATTCCGAAGCACCTATCGCAGTGCCTGCTATGTAGTAGGCACCTGATAAATGGGTACTTAATAAATTAAGGTAACTCTGAAGTGCTCTTCAAAGAATGTAAATTCAAGAATTAAATGCAGCTGTCCAGGTTTTTGGCCATATCTTTTGTGCTAGGATTTATTCTGATCGGGCTTCTCTTAATGGGGGAGAGATTCCACATTCACAGGAAATTCTTTTACGCCTTCCCCCATATCCCTAAGATGTGAGAAATGAACCCTGAGTTGAAATCCTCTGCAGCTGTACGCTGATTTGTCCCTTGAATATCCCTGGTTCAGTGCTCCTAAGTCCTAGGGAAGATCCCATCAATGAACTGTTTCTTCTCCTCTCACATGAGCAGATGACAGTTTGAGCACACACATACATCTGCTGAGACCTGATGGAGCTAAGTGTTTACACACGTTTTCCATTTCTACACTCATGATTTTGTGAGGTGGTGCCTTATATTATTCCCATATTCCAGATGAAAATCTTGAGGTTAACAGAGACTAAGTAACTTGCTCAGGATCGCACAGTTACCAGTGGCACAATCTGGATTCAGACCCAAGCTGTGTTATACCAAAGAATGGTAATTTCTTAAAATTTCAACACCACAGAAGCCTCTAACTTTGTTCCCTACAGAGAGAGATTATTGGCTGTTGAGTGCTTAAACAAGAATTGGACAGCAGCAGGGGTGGGGGTGGGTGGAGGCAGGGAAAAACGTGTGTGTTTGTGCATGGGCTAGTGTCTGAGAAAGGGAAGTGATTCTTCTGAGTCTGATTCTTGGCTGAGGGATTATTTGGGGGAGGAGTAGGTATGGTAAGCAAATCACAGTGAATACCCTACAGATAGCTATGGCCTGTGGTAAGGAAACAGTGACTAGACTATACTTTTCAGCTTATCTCTGCAATTTTATTATTAGCGGCAGTGAATTGAGTTTCTACCATCTGCTTCTGAGTATCTGGCCATCACAAGCCCCTTCCCTACCTCCTCACCCTCTGGCAGCTTCATCAAATCCACTCAGTCTAACAAAGCTCTACCTTCTTTTGGAAGCCTTCCCTGACTTCCTGGGGTATTTGGCCATCCTTTCTATTTTTTTTTAATATCCAATTCGTGCCTTTGATTCTGCGTTTACCATATTGTGTCCTGATAATCACTAAACATGTCCCATAGTAAATATGAGTTCCCAAGGGCAGAGAATATGCTTCTGTGTCCCCAGCATCAAGCACAGTGCTTAGAACTGAGTGGGAATTATGCTGGAATCTTAGACCCAGAGGGACCTCATTCCTCTCCATTGGCCGTCTTTCATTTGAAAATGAAATGATTTCTCAGAGGAGAAATCTGAGGCCTTATAAAGGCTGATAGCAAGTAAGTAATAGGACTGAGACGAGGACCTGGGTACCCTGATGCCCAGTTCAGTGCTACCCAGTTTAGCATCTACTGAGGGATAGCGTCTCAACCTGGATGCCAGTTGAAATAACGAGAGGTTTACAAAATACTGATGTGTGGAATTAAGTCCAGAGGTCTGGTTTTATTGCTCTAGAGTGTGGCCTGATTCTAATATGCAGCTAAGGTTATGAACCACTGACCACTGTGAGCTTAAGAGAGCTGCAGTTGATTTGCAGAGAAGACTTACACAAGTAAACCAAGTAAGTGGCATCAAATAGCAATAAAAATCAAACATGCCAAATAGTATGTAACACTTGAGTATTAAAATGAACTCTTCTGGAAGAAATACAGTCAAACTTGAGAAAAAAGACAAATGGAAGTCGACTTGGGGATTTGCCTTCTTCTCTTTCCCATGCTGTCCAGTCAGTTCTTTGTTATGTTCATCTATGTTTTTTTGGTATTTGCTCTGTTGGTTTCATAGCAGTGCACATGGATATGATTTAGAAAATAATGCTTTGTTGCAAGGAGATTCCTGAAATAGGTGAGTGAAGAGTGAATAATGAACGACTCACTCAATCAAAATATGGTATTGCCTTAGATAAGACCTGAGATTCTTATATTTGGAGCAGTCCAGTCTACTAAGTTTGCAGATGAGGAAATTCGAACCCAGAGAGGTTAAATGTTTGGCTCATATCTCACAGTTGGCAGCAGATCAGGAAATCATTCATTTATTCATTCAAAAATATGTAAGTGCACTTTTGTTTTCGTCCTCTTCTGTGTTCTTTGAAATAGTGATAGACAAGAAAGATTCAAACAAAAAAAAAATTCATCTGGCATACATATTCTGAAGAAAACAATTTGTGGGGAGGTGGAAGCTTCTTTGGATTCCACTGAGGATCAGGGAAGGCCTCCCAAAGTAGGCGATCTTTATGCTGAAATCTTAATTACTGTAAGGAGTCAGCCATGTGAGGATCTGGGGACAGAGTGTCCTATGCAGAAGGAGCAGCCAAATGCAAACAACCGGAGGTGGGACAAGCTTGGTGCATTTGAGGAATGGAAAGGACAGTGTGGCTGGAGTGCAGGACTGACGGGAGTGAGTTCTGAGAGTTGAAGTTGAGAGTAGGCAGTTGTCTGGACATATGATGTGTCTGGACCCTGGTCCACTGATGATAGGGTGACACAAGATCATACTTAGAAGGTTTTTCATGCCAGCAGATGTCCAAAGGTGTTTGCTGTTTTTTTTTTTTTAGCTTATACTCTGTGTTGATAATTTTTAACTATAACTTGGGTAAATAAGCATTTAAAGGAAGATGTCACCTGAAGCTTGACACTTAGTCTCTTCAGTTTCAAGCTTCAGAGGAAGTAACCAACTTCCTTTGCCTTCAGATGGTTGCTTACATTTTTAGAATTCTTCATTTTCACCTGTAAAGAATCCATATTAGTCACATAACCTGTATCAGAGCAATATCACATATTAAGCTGATGACTAGATTTTCTTTTTATGTTTTTTTTTGGAAATAATTTCAAACATTTCAAAATTTCAAAAATAATTTCAAACTTTTTATTGGAAATAATTTGAGGACTGTTGCAAATGATGACGAGGTTTTGATTTGACATGCTGTTAGTTCAAGAACTATGAACAGTTGACACTTGCACAATATTGCTTTTTCAAATTTTATGCTAAGACCAGGGGACATATTTCATGGCCGGGCTGCCGTGATTCTCTACTGATACTGCTTTTGTGTTTTTTTGTTTCCCTCTGTTTTTCCTTTCCAGATTGAGAATGCCAGCAAGGTGCTCATCACTCCCCTAGAGAAATTTCGAAAGGAGCAGATTGGGGCTGCCAAGGTGAGATTTTTGCAAAGCCTTGTTCTTGGATTTTAGGGTGGGAGGTCTGGAAAATGCAACTCTAAAGCACCTCCTTCAGATAAATCTGTTTGGATGGATAAGCCCAGAACCTAACTCATCCACTCTTTTCAAGTGGATGAAGTGAGCCCGTGTGAGAGGTCAACCCCATGACCAGTCTAGTATTTTGTTTTTAAAATCATTTAGTACTATTCATAAATCATCTAAAGTAGAAATGAGAACTCCTTTATGTTATTGGATAGCTTTTGCTTTGACAGGTGCCTAGAATGGACAATACCTTTGTTTTTGTAGAATTTTATTTATTGTGAAAGTCCAAGACTCAGAGCCTAAAGTTGGGGTTTCAAGTTCGGCCCTGTGGGTGCAGGACTAGCCACGCTTTGTTTAAAGTGGGGGGAGGGGGCAGCTGGTACACAGTTTTAGCTCAAGTTTGCTGGGTACAAGAGATGGACCTTCTTGTTGCCAGATCTTTAAACTTTTAAAGAGAAACTGAAAAGCCAGAGTTTGATGTGAAAGTTCCTGATTTTAAAAATATGTTACCAAAGTACTAAAAAAAAAAGTATATTTCACGTTGTACAGATAAAACACACACACACACATGCACAAACACATACACATACCACACAAGCAGGCCTGCTTCGGTCCAGAGGTCACTGTTTGTTATTCCTGACCTAGAGGGACTGTGGCCAAGAGTGGACTGATGCTAATGTGTTATTGAAAGCTGCAAAGGGAATCCTGTTCATTTTTAAAAGGTGAATGATGAAGTGCATTCTTCCTGCCCTGTGATAAATCACTAGGAAAGCAAGCCAGTTTGACCTTCAGTAGAGTGTTAGAGGCCACCTGCAGGGAAGATGTTTTCATTGGAATCAATGACAACAAAAGGATTTTGAAGGTTTTCTTCCTGTTTTTCCCGAGTTGTGAGGCAGGACAGCCGTGGTCCGTTGCGCCACCTGTGGGCAGTTTTGGTTATTATCACCCTCTTACTTGTTCAGATGGAATGGATTTTACTCAGTTGTGAAACGGCCTTGAGGAGGGACTGTAGATGGGAAAAGATCCCCATAATGTAACGAAGTGGGGTCTCTTCTTCCCTCTTCCTCTTCCCTTCTTTCCCTCTCCCCAAACCTCTCTCTCGCTCTCTCAACTAAGTGCATTTTCTTTCTGGATATAGGTATAATTGGGGTACAAAAAAGATGACATTCACTAGGGCCATACAGAGGAATGTTTGATTATAGTTTGAAGGAGGAACCATGGCAGAGATTTTCCTCCCAGCTCTATAGCACTTTTTTAAAAAACCAGTTTAAGAGTTGACACTTACGAAGAAAGTGGAGTGCCTTAGTTTTATGCCAGAGATTAAGGAGTGTGTAGCTTAAAAGAAGTCTTGTTCCACTAAGATGTTGTTCAAGACTTCGAACTAACACAGAATGTGCTGTGAGTGAACCCGGCCTCGTTCTCTCTCGCTTCCACTGCCCACCTGTGCGTCCGCTTTGGCAAAGCACAGGCCTGCCTTACAGCGGCCATAACGCGCTCCAGGCAGGGGAATGCTGCACCTGTGTATTGACTCACTGTCCGGTAGTCACTTCTGAGCGTGGATGCCACTAGCTCGGCCCTGAGTGGTCTCCCTGGGGATTCACTATCAGTGATCTTAAAGACAAAATCTGGTACGTTTTGGATGGGAGAGCTATAGATGATGAGAAATATGAAAATAAAAAAAATTAGATAAAATAGTCTCCAAAGCATCTTTCCTCTCACGCGTTCTCTGTTCTTTCATTCCCATTAAGAATGATCATACTGATGCTTGGAATGATATTTTGCCAGCTGCCACCTCTCTCCACCCCATCTATTTTTTTTCAGTATACCTGTTCCTTGCTCACAACCCTCTAATTTTTGTCGTAGAATTATGTAAATTTATGGAAAAATAAAGAACAAACCCACTACTAGGCGTTCTAGAGAGATGTCTCAGGAAGGCTTATGAGCCAGCAGGTGCTCTTTAGCTGCTTTTGCCTGTGGCTAGTTAGAGGTTTCTGAACTCTGCCTGTGTGATGCTAAAATTACTTTTTCCTCCTCCTTCCCACTCCGGTGCTGCTTCAGTTGCTATAACAACCTGTTGGTACCTCCAAGAAGGGAGTTAGAGGGGTCGCTGTGAAGGCGGTGGGGGGTACTCTTAGACACTCTTGTGCCAATGAGGCTGATGAGGGTTAGGGATATTGCTGGTGCTTGGCAGCGCCATGGCTCTCTGTTCACATATCTGAGTTTGGGGAAGAATGTTTACCTCTCCTGCATCACAGGAGCATTTGGAGATGTGGGTTCTATAATGAAAGCAGAGTAGATATTTGGAGAGTAGAGGATAAGACTGGGTCCTAGAGCTAGATAGCTGAAGTCCAAACCCCACTTCTGCCACTCGTGTTTCAATGGGGACATTACTAAACCTCTCCGTGCCAGTTTCCTCATCTGTAAGGGGGGAAACTAATAGTATTTACCTCATAGTTATTACACAGAGGAAATGAGTGAATGCATACAAAAAGTGCTTAGAATAGAGTCTGCCATACAGTCAAATGTTAGCAGTTGTATTAGTTAGGGTTCTCTAGAGAAACAGAACCAACAGGGAACACTTGCAAATATAAAATTTATGAAAGTGTCTCACGTGACCGTAGGAACGCAGAGTCCAAAATCCACAGGGCAGGCTGCGAAGCCGATGACTCCAATGGATGGCCTGGACAAACTCCACTGGAGAGGCTCACCAGCCAAAGCAGGAATGGAACCTGTCTCCTCTGAGTCCTCCTTAAAAGGCTTCCCATGATTGGATTTAGCATCACTAATTGCAGAAGACACTCCCCTTTGGCTGATTACAAATGGAATCAGCTGTGGATGTAGCTGACGTGATCATGACCTAATCCTATGAGATATCCTCATTGCAACAGACAGGCCAGCGCTTGCCCAATCAGATGAACAGGTACCACAACTTGGCCAAGTTGACACCTGTCCCTAACCATGACAGCAGTCATTTGAAGTTTGTTATTATATTTGATATACACAGTTTATATTCAATGCACAACACAACAATTAGTTGTAGAACAGATTTCAGAGTTTGGTATGGGTTACAATTCCACAATTTTAGGTTTTTACTTCTAGCTGCTCTAAGATACTGGAAACAAAAAGAAATATCAAATTTAATGATTCAGCAATCATATTCTTTTATTAAACCCTGCCTCCTCTGTATAATCTTTGATTTTTCTTTGATCTTTCTATCCCAGTTTTTAGGGGTGTTTGGGCTATGGCCATTCTAACTTTTTTGTGTTGGAAAGGGCTGTCAATTATATGGGGTAGGGAGATGGAACTAGTTGATGTTCTAGAGAGACTGGGCCCTCTAGGTTTCAGATTTATCTGGTCCAGGGCCCCATCTAGAGGTTGTAGGTTTCTGGAAAGTTACCCTAGTGCATGGAACCTTTGTAGAATCTTATATATTGCCCTAGGTGTTCTTTAGGATTGCCTGGAATAGTTTTGGTTCGGAATTTGGCAAGTTATGATAGGTAGCAATGTCTAACTGAAGCTTGCATAAGAGTGACCATCAGGGTAGCTTCTTGACTCTATTTGAACTCTCTGAGCTACTGATACTTTATTAGATATACTTCTTTTCCCCCTTTTGGTCAGAATGTAATTGTTGATCCTGTGGTGCCAGAGGTGGACTCATCCCTGGGAGTCATCTCCCACACCACCAGGGAGACTTTCACACCTGAATGCCATGTCCCATGTAGTGGGGAAGGCAATGATTTAATTTGGAGAGTTGGGCTTAGAGGCCACATGTGAGCAACCAGAGGTAACTCTTAGGCATACCTAAAGGTAGGCTAAGCTTCTCCACTACCTACATAAGTTTCACAAGAGTAAGCCTCAAGATCAAGGGCTTGGTCTATTGATTTGGGTGTCCCTAATTTTTGACACAGTATCAGGGATTCCCTGATGGTAAAGTTTAATAGTTCCGTATTTTTTCTCCTGTCCCTCAAGGACTTTGCCAGTTATCTGCTTAATATACTCTAGGATGTATCCAGGCACTACATTAAGCTATACAGGACCAAAGGCCCTTATCCTTATTCTGGGCTCCCCGTGTTTCAGTTGCTCCAATGAGCTATCCAGACAGGTCGAGTTAGATTATGTGCTACAGAAAACTTAGGTTCTGGACAAAATAAACCTTTCTTCCTTTGGTCTCAAAGAATAGGTGTGGTTCTAAACTATAGACAATATCTTCCTTACCCCTGTGTTCTGAATTACCTTAATCCCCTCCTGATTAGTTTCATACTTATCTCTAAATACCAGGTTATGGATATATAAAACAACCTCTCAAAATCCAGAAATAATTGCCACTCCAGACTAAAAGTGTCTGCTATAAGAGCTTATAACCTAGGCCCCTGTTTTCTTATAAGCATTTTCTAAATAAGACCATACAATAATTGTTCTTTTGTTTTTGGCTTATTTTGCCTTACCAAATGTCCCACAGGTTCATTCACATCGTTGCATGCCTCACTTCTTTGTTTCTTTTTGTAGCAGTACAATATTTGATCATATTTATACATCATTGTTCGCCAATCTACTTCTCAGTCAGTGCATCCTTCAGCCACCTGCATTTGTTAGGTGTCATGTTTAATGCCAAAATCCACCTTCCATCAACACTCTCAATTTTAGATAATTTCGTGGTCCCAAAAGAAAGATCACCAATAAACATACTCTCACCATATAGGAAATCTAAATCTTCCTTTAACTCGTCCCTCCCCGCTGTTATTTGCCCCTGGTATTGCTGTGGTATAGCTGATGTTTTCCTGTTAAACATAGCTAATAACATGCAACAGTAGTTTTCCCCCTGTACCCTGGACTTAAACATTTTGTACACGAATCATACCTTTGAAGTAGTTCTTGGGATAACTTATTTATATTTCTAGTGTTAATCAGTGGAACCCCTTTCAGTCTTGTTCATCTTCAATGTCATAATATTACTTATACACCCACTAGAGAACCACCTTCACTTCTATTTATTCCCTTATAATTAGCTAACTGTTCACCCATCTATAGCTTCTATGTATTTCTAAGTCCTCTAGCCTCTGGTTTTACCTTTACCATGGTCATAAAAGTGGAGTCATACAGTATTTATCCTTTTGTGTCTGGCTTATTTCACTCAGCATTATGTCCTCAAGGCTCATCCATCTTGTCAGGTGCTTCAAGATATAATTTTGTCTTGCTGCTGCATAGTATTCCATTGTATATATATACCACATTTTGTTAATCCACTTATCTGTTGATGGGCATTTGGATTGTTTCCATCTTTTGGTGATTGTCAAAAATGCTGCTATGAACATTGATGTGCAAATGTCTGTTTGTGTCACTGCTTTCAGCTCTTCTGAGTATATATTAGGTAGTGCTATTGCTGGGTCATAGGGAAACTTTAGTTTCCTAAGGAACCGCCAGTCTTCCATAGTGGCTGCACCATTATACATTCCCAACAGCAGTGCATAAGTGTCCCAATTTCTCTACATCCTCTCCAACATTTATAGTTTCCTGATTGTTTAATAGCAGTCATTCTTATAGGTGTGAGGTGGTATCTCATTGTAGTCTTCGTCTGCATTTCCCTTATAGTCAGTGAAAATGAGCATCTCTTCATGTACACTTGAAGAGTGTATTTTCTCTTCATCCCATTTTATAATTGGGCTGTTTGTTCTTTTGTTGGTGAGTTGTATGATTTCTTTATGTACACAGGATATCAAACCTTTGTCTGATGTGTGATTTCCAAAAATTTTCTCCCATTGAGTTGGCTGCCTCTTCACCTTTTGACAAAGTCTTTTGAGGTGCAGAAGTATTAGATTTTGAGGAGTTCCCATTTATCTGTTTTTTCTTTTGTTGCTTGTACTTTGGGTGTAAAGTTTAGGAAGCTACCTCCCATTACTAGGTCTTGAAAATGTTTCCCTACATTTTCTTCTAGAAGCTTTATGGTGCTAGTTCTTATATTTAACTATTTGATCCACTTTGAGTTAATTTTTGTGTAGGGTGTAAAGTAGGGATACGCTCTCATTCTTTTGGCTATTGATATCCGGTTCTTCCATGCCCATTTATTTTAAAGACTGTGTTGTCCCAGTTCAGGGACTTTGGGGGCCTTGTCAAAATTAGTTAACCATCGATTTGGGGGTCTGTTTCTGCACTCTCAATTCAATTCCATTGGTCAACACTTCTATCTTTGTGCCACTATGATGCTGTTTTGATCACTGTGGTTTTATAATAAGTTTTAAATTCAGTAAGTGTTAATCCTCCTACTTCATTCTTCTTTTTTAGGATGCTTTTAGCTATTCAGGGTCTCTTTCCCTTCCAGATGAATTTGGTACCTGGCTTTTCCAAGTCTTCAAAGTAGGTTGTTGGAATTTTGATTGGTACTGCATTGAATCTGCATATCAATTTGGGTAGAATTGACATCTTATCTATATTTAACCTTCCTGTCCATGAGCAGAGAATGTCTTTCCACCTATTTGGATTTCTTTGATTTATTTTAGCAATATTATGTAGTTTTCTGTGTACAAGCTCTTATGTACTTAGTTAAGTTCATTCCTAAGTATTTGATTCTTTTTTTTTTTAATTTTTCTATGTCATGTATTTAAAAGGAATAATTTTATTTTAGATCAGTATGTATTGTATTATAAAGTTGCTTTTAAGTACTCTTTAATTATATTCTTAATGTATAAAGATGAATTTGGACATTGTCCTCATTGAATAAGTGATAAATAATGCTTAATTTATAGTACTTGATTCTTTAGTTGCTATTTTGAATGGAATTTTTTCCTTACTGACTCCTCAGTTATTTTTCCATAACTGACTCCTCAGTTATATCATTGCTTATGTATAGAAACGTTACTGATTTTTGCACATTAATTTTATATCCTGCTGCCTTGCTGAATTTATTAGCTCAAGTAACTTTGTTGTAGATTTTCAGGATTTTCCAAGTATAGTATCATGTCATCTGCAAATAATGAAAATTGTTTTACTTCTTCCTTTTCCAATTTGGATCCCTTTTATTTCTTTATCCTGCCTGATTGTTCTAGCTACAACTTCTAGTACAATGTTGAATAATAGCGGTGACAGAGGGCATCCTTGACTTGTTCCTGATCTTAGGAGGAAAGCTTTCAGTCTCTCGCTATTGTGTACAATGCTGACTATCCGTTTTTCTTATCTGCCCTTTATCATATTGAGGAAGTTACCTTTGATTCCTATCATTTGAAGTGTTTTTTATTAGAAAAGGACATGGTATTATGTCGAAAGCTTTTTTATCATCAATCAAGGTGATCATGTGATTTTTTTCCCTTTTGATTTGTCAATGTGCTGTATTTCATTAATTGATTTTCTTGTGTTGAACCATCCTTGTATTCCTGGTATAAACCTCACTTAGTCATGGTGTATAATTCTTTTAATGTAAGGTTAGATTCGATTTGCTGGTATTTGTTGAGAATTTTTGCATCTGTGTTCATTAGGGAGATTGGCCTGTAGTTTTCCTTTCTTCTAGCATCTATACCTGGTTTTGGTATTAAAATATTAGCTTCATAAAATTAATTAAGTAGAGGTCCTTTTTCCTCAGTTTTTTGGAAAAGTTTGAGCAGGATTGATGTTAGTTCTTTTTGGAATGTTTGATAAAATTCCCCTGTGAAGCCATCTGGCCCTGGGCTTTTCTTCACAGGAAGATTTTTGATGAATGATTGAATCTCTTTACTTGTTATTGGTTTGCTGTGATCTTTTGTTTCTTTGTGAGTCAGTGTAGCTTGTTTGCATGATTCCAGAAATTTGTCCATTTCATCTAAATTATCTGGTTTGTTGGCATATAGTTGTTCATAGTATCCTCTTATGATTTCTTTTATTACTTCAGGGTCTGCGGTAACACACCCTTCTCATTTCAGATTTTGTTTGTTTGCATCATCTTTTTTTCTTTGTTAGTCTTTTTAGTGACCCATCAATTTTATTGATTTTCTCACATAACCAACTTTTGGTTTTATTGATTCTTTCTGTTGTTCTTTTGTTCTCCCATTCATTTAACTCTGCTTTAATCTTTGCTATTTCTCTTCTTCTGTTTGCTTTGGGGTTAGTTTGCTCTTCTTTCTCAAGTTCCTCCAGGTGAGCAGTTAAATCCTCAATTTTTGCTCTTCCTTACTTTTTAAATAGGCATTTAGGGCAATAAATTTCCCTCTCAGCACAGCCTTTGCCACATCCCGTAAGTTCTGATATATTGTATTCTCATTTTCATTCATCTCCAGGTAGCTACTGTTTTCTCTAGCAATTTCTTCTTTGACCCACTGGTTGTTTTAAAGTGTGTTATTTAATCTCCATAGATTTGTGAAACTTCTCATTCTTGGGTGGTTGTTGATATCCAGCTTCATTCCCTTTTGATCAGAGAAAGTGCTTTGAATGATATCAGTGTTTTAAAATTTATAAAGACTTGTATTGTGCCCCAGCGTATGATCTATCCTGGGAAATGTTCCATAAGCACTAGAGAAGAATGTATCTCCTAGTGTTTTGGGGTATAATGACCTATATATGTCTTTTTGGTTTAATTCATTTATCAAGTTGTTTAACTTCTCTATTTCCTTGTTGATTTTCTGTCTGGTTGTTCTATCTATAGAGGACAGTGGTGTGCTGAAGTCTCCTAACATTATTGTTGAAACATCTGCTCCCTTCAGTTTTGCCAATGTCTGTCTCATGTACTTTGGATCTCTAAAGTATAAACATTTATGATTGTTATTTTTTCTTGATGAGTTGTACCTTTTATTAATATATAGTACCCTTCTTTGTCTCTTATGATGTCTTTACATTTAAAGTCTATTTTGTCCAATATTAGTATAGCTACTCCTGCTTTCTTTTGGTTACAGTTTGCTTAAAACATCTTTTTCCATCCTTTCACTTTCAATCTATTTGTATCCTTGTGTGTGAGATGAGTCTCTTGTAGGCAACATATAGATGGATCATATTTCATAATCCATTCTGCCAAGCTGTATCTTTTAATTAGTAAGTTTAGTCTGTTAACATTCAAAGTTATTACCAAAAAGGTGTTTCTGGAATCCACTATCTTATCTTTTGGATTTTATTTCTCAGATCTATATATTCTTTTCCTTCTTTCCCTTTTATCCTTTAAGTTACCCTTAGATATACAGGTACTTGTTGGTACTCTTCAATTCTGTGCCCTCCTGCAGACCTCCTTCTTTTGTCTTTTTATTTCAGCTGGCAGAACTCCCATTAGTATTTCTTGTAGGGCCAATTTCTTGTTGACAGATTCTTTCAGGATTTGTTTGTCTGTGAAAATTTTACTCTTTCCCTCAGTTTTGAAGGACGATTTGGCTGGGTACAGATTTCTTGAATGGAAGTCCTTCTCTTTCAGGATCTTAAATATATCATACCACTTCCTTCTCACCGCCATAGTTCCAATTGAGTACTCTGAACTCAGTCTTATGTGCTTACTCTTATGTAATAGATTTTTTTCCCTTGCATCTTTCAGGATTTTCTGCTTCTTTTCAACATTTTACAGACTGATGAGTATGTGTTTTGGGAAAGGCCTATTTATATTTATTCTATTTGGAGTTCATTGCGCTTTCTTTGATGTTCGTATTTATGTCCTTTACAAGGGTTGGGGGGTTTCCCCCCATTACATCCTTAACTGAACTTCCTATCCCTTTACTCTTCTCTTCTCCTTCTGGGACACCAATGATTCTTGTATTTTTGTGCTTCGTTTTGTCCATCATTTCCCTGAGATCCAGTTCAAATTTCTCTATCTTTTTTGCCATTTACTGTTTTGAGTGTTCAAAACCAGTTATCCTGTCTTCTCGTTTGCTTATTCTTTCTTCTGCCTCTTCAAATTTGCTGTTATGTGTCTCTAGTATGTTTTTTATTTGGTCTACAGCACCCTTAATCGCTGTGATAGCTGCTACTTTTTAATTTATTCTTTCAAATTCCTCTTTATGCTCTTCTGGTGTTTTCTTGATCTTCTTTATGTCATTAGCCATCTCATTTATTTTATTTAGTAGACTTATGTGAACATCTTTGATTAGTTGTTCCAACATCTGTGTCTCCTCTTGTGTTTTAATTTGGTCGCCAGACTGGGCTATATCTGTCTGCGTCATGATATGCTTAGTAATCTTCTGCCATGGTCGCGGCATGTAAATATCTTGGTTGGTTTACTTTGGGAGTTGATTGCCTTCAGTAGTCTAAGGACTTGTATTTGTGGGATGGATGTGGAGCAGGATGCAGGGCGTGGGGTGGGGCACAACAGCGAAATGATGGATTGTGGTGCAGGTACAGGCGTGGGTTGGGGATGCCCCAGCATGGGTGCCCGGTGCTGGGGAGGATGTGGTGTGCAGGTACGTGGGTTTAGGGGGTGTGGCCCTGATGTGCACTGGTCTAGGGTGCAGGGCCCTTGTCCACATGCGCAGAGCTCAGGGCAGCGGGTTGGCGTTTGCCTTTGTGGGCTGGGGGCGGATGTGGCCTGGCTGCGCAGGTCAGCACTTGCCCAGAGCTGGGGGGCATGACTGGGGGCTGTGTGCATGTGCAGATCTGGGAGGGCTGTAAACTGATGTACACGTGCCCAGAACTCGGGGGGTGGGGCCGGAGTGGGGTTGCACGGTTGTATGGGCTGGGGCAGGTGAGGCTGTGGGGGCAGGTGCAGCCTGGGTATGCAGGGGGTAGGGATGAGAAGGTAGATCTCGTGAGGGGCTGGTCAAGACTATACTTTTTTTTTTTTTTTTGTCTACATGGGCAGGCACCGGGAATTGAACCCGGGTCTCCCTCATGGCAGGCAGGAACTCTGCCTGCTGAGCCACCGTGGCCCACTCAAGACTGCACTTTTGCGTGAGAGGTGGGTTGGGCCGGGGAAGGCTTGTGTGCTTGGGGTGAGAGTGTGCAGTGGGTATGTGCGTGCTAGTATTGTGGGACAGGATACTTGGAGTGTGGGGAGAAGGGGCGGTTGACAAGGTTCAGGTGCGTGGGGCATGGGTGAGTCACGGGTTGTGAGGCTGGATCTGTGAGGGTAGCATGTTCGAGGAACGTGATTTGGTTTGCATCCTGGTCCCCGTCTCCCCATCCGTGCACTCCTGAGGGCCCAGGGCTGTTGCGTTAGGCTGTTTGCACCAGCCAGCTGGTCTTCTGTTCTCTGCTTCTCAGTTCTTCAGCTTTTACAACCAGTGCCTCCCTATGTGGAGCAGAAGACTCTCCCAGGTCACTTCACCCTGGATTTGCTGTCTCAGTTGCCTTCCTGTCCTTTCTCTAGCTGTTCCTTGGAGCAGGGGTGAACTTGATTTATCCTATTCTGCCATCTTCCCAGAACTCTGACTCTCTGTGACTTTTTATGAGTTATTAACCTCCCTGGGTCTCAGTTTTTTTAATCTGTTAAATAGGGGATAAAAATAGAACCTAACTCAATGACTTGGTGGGTGAAGTAGGGATTACTTTGCATATGATTGTATTATTTTTCTCTTTGAAGGTGATAATTTGGTATAATAAAGATTTGCCAAATGGAAGGAAAAATCATTCATTATTCCATTTCTTTAACAAAAGTTTTTTAAGTATATTCCCACCTAATTTTTTACCCATATGTAGACATGCTCTGCATAGGACGTGCCTAATTTTGTACATTCTGCTCTTACTTTTCATTATACCATGAGCACATATTGCCATATGGCTGCATAGCCTTCCTAATGATATTTATTGGATGCCCCATACTTTATCTCAAACCACATCCTTGGACAGTGATGTTGCTTCTAGTTTTTTTATTATCATTGTTATAATCAATGATGTATAAACATTATAAATGATGTATAGATATTGTGCCAAACACTCTTTTTCATTTCAAATTATGTCTCAGCTTAAAGACCCAGATATACCATGTCGAGAGATATTTAGGGGTATATATTAAGAAGTACTTTTTGAACACTGTTAAGCTGGATGTAGCCTTAGCCTAGATTTTCCTGTTAGGTTGTAGATAGATCTTCATTCTTTGGTATTAGCTTCAGAGCTGACTTCGCTACTTCCTTTGATTTTGAATGTGCTTGTGGGTTAGAAAGTAGAAATTTTGTTGTCTCCCAGTTGAAGCTCTTAGAAGTTGGAGTCCTGGCTTTGGCACGAAATACTGGCATAGTGGTACCTGTACAATAGACAGGGATTCAAGCCCAGTGTGTTAATAGTTCCTTGATTTAATGGGCATTATTTGAAGACTAATGAAAGCCAGACCATCTACTGTTGTTCTGTAGTCTGAAGGAACTATGTGGCTATGAAATAAGACTGAGGCTGCTCATACATATTCCTGTAATATTTTACCTTTTTTTCTCCCTCTTCTCTTCCCTTTTTGCTAGGAAGCCAAGAAGAAATATGACAAGGAGACAGAAAAGTATTGTGGCATCTTAGAAAAACACTTGAATTTGTCCTCCAAAAAGAAAGAATCTCAGCTTCAGGAGGTAAGAAGCTTTAATAGAATAAAGCATTTAATTTTTACTTGGTGCAGTGGATATGTGCTCATTGCTCTTTGCCAGAAAATCTAAGTATTGGAAAAGGTTTTGGAAATGAGGAGGAGCTTGATCTCCATCCCTCCTCTGATGCCTTTATATCTGCTTCCTCCCTCCCCATTTGTGGCTGCCCACCCTGTCAGTGACTGAGAATCATACTGCTGGCCAACACCACCCACTTCCTCATTGGGTGGCCCTAATTGCTAGGCTGTGCTTCTTCCTTTCAGCTGAAATCTACGTTCCTGTTTCTCACCCGTTGACCTTATTTCTGCCATCTATTACTTTCCCTTTTGTCTTCCTGCCTTATATCAGTGATTTGAAATAAATGTTAGCATCTGCAACCCTTTTGTTACCCATCCCTAACATGATTTTTTTTGTTTCAGTCATTATTAAAAAAAAAACAAAAATGTTGACATTAGAGCTTTTTTTTAAAGCAGTATTTTATTGTTCCTCATATATTTTGATACATTTATTAAAAATAAATTCTTTGACCCTTTTCTTTTCGGATTTGCATGGGGTCTTTTAAAAAGTACTTCACTTGGAAAGAAAAGATAGCTTTGCTACGCTGTGTAGTTGTGAAAATCTTGTGTCTGATGTTCCTTTTTTCCGGGATATGGACAGATGAATAAAAAATATGGATAAAAAAATAAATAACAGTGGGGATAAGGGGTAACATACATGGGGTAGATCGACACACCAGTGGTCATTGAGAGGGGGTTAAGGTGTATGGGATATACGAGTTTTTTCTTTTTTCTTTTTATTTCTTTTTCTGGAGCAATGCAGATATTCTAAAAATGTTCTAAAATGATGGTTTTTATTTAAATCATGGAGATTTGCATGGCAGGGAACTTACTTTGGGGTCAGTCAGAGCAGTTTCCCAATTGAACTCCAACTTTGACTTCACTGTCCTATTACTTAGTTCTTAGCAACTTGCTGGATTTCTCTCAGGATTTGTGCTAAGAAGAGGGTATGACTTCATGCTAAACCCTCGTTTTAAATTTTGGTTTCATTTTGAGCAAATACCATGCTAGAATTTCTTGAGATGAAAGTTCGTTTAATTACTCTAGGGCCAAAGGATCTGAAAGGCTAAGATATTTCAGGATATGGTGTGGTCCATTCCCAACCCAGATTTGTTACAAGTTTTCAGCTAGGAATGTGTTGTTTCTCAGAACTCTTTGCTTTGAAATGGTTGCTTAAACCAATTCCTTGAGCAGTGAGACCTGATTACACAGCTACAACCACCACAACACATGTTTATATTAGGCTTTGCAGATGAATTATTGGCCAACCAACAGACAGCAACTGAGTATTTGGTGTGAGCTGTAGAAAGTAGAAAGTAAGAAATATTAACCTCTCCTTAAAGATCTGGTGCCTGAGGGGAAAAGAAGCAAATGCATGAGGAGGTGATTCTTGAAGCAATATAGTTAGCCAGATAAATCCTGTCATAAGTGATTGAGAAGGCTGAAGAAATGCTTATTTGTAGATAAAGGCTACTATGCCCAATTTGGCATTGGATATGGTACAGGAGGATACCTAAGGATATGTTAGAGTGCACATGATAAATATTAAAAAAAAATATTTCTGTTGACAAATCTTCATACATGTACAGTCCATGCATGGTGTACAATCAGTGGCTCACAATATCGTCCCATAGTTGTGTATTCATCCCCATGATCATTTTCAGAACATTTGCATTGCTCCAGAAAAAGAAATAAAAAGAAAAAAGAAAAAGCTCTTTTATCCCATACACCTTACCCCCCCCCTCCATTGACCACTGGTGTTTCAATCTACCCCATGCATGTGTTACCCCTTATCCCCACTGTTATTTATTTTTTATCCGTATTTTTTACTCATCTGTCCATATCCTGGATAAAAGGAGCATCAGACACAAGGTTTTCACAACTACACAGTCACATTGTAAAAGTTATATCATTATACAGTCATCTTCAAGAATCAAAGCTACTGGAACACAGCTCAGCAGTCTCAGGTACTTCCCTCCTGCTACTCTAATACACCATAAACTAAAAATGGATATCTATCTAATGCATAAAAATAACCTCCAGGATCGCCACTCAACTCTGTTTGAAACCTCTCAGCCACTGAGACTTTATGTTGTCTCATTTCTCTCTTCCGCCTTTTGGTCAAGAAGGTTTTCTCAATCCCATGATGCTGGGTCCTGGCAAATCCTGGGAGTTCTGTCCCATGCTGCCAAGGATATTTACAATCCTGGGAGTCCTGTCCCACGTGGGGGAGGGCAGTGAATTCACATGCTGAGTTGGCTTAGAGAGAGGCCACATCTGAGCAGCAAAAGAGGTTCTCTGGGGGTGACTGTTAGGCATAATTATAAGGAGGCATAACCTGTCCTTTGCAGGAATATTTCATAGGGGTAAACCTCAAGATTGAGTTATTGAATTGGTGGTCCCCACTGCTTGTGAGAATATCAGGAATTCCCTAGATGGGGAAGTTGAATACTTCCTCCTTTCTCCCCAGTCCCCAAGGGGACTTTGCAAATACTTCTTTATACTCTGGCCATATTACTCTGGGATATATCAAGGGTATCACACTAATCTGGACGAACCGATAAGATCTCACACGCTCTTCAAGATTGCATGTACTTATGATGTTCAGCTAAACTGACCATACAAATTAGGTAATGTACTACCCAAAATCTAAATTTTGCACCAAATAAGCATCTCTCTCTTGGTCTCACACAGATGCTGACGTTTTAAAATATGGGCGATAACCCATAATAAATATTTAATTCCATATAGGATCTGTCCCAGTACCCTCACTTTCTGGTATTTAAGGTTTGCAAACTAATTTGTATTAAAGGAGAGCTTTTTTGGCCACAACTCACATGACCAAATCTGTCTAAGTCTGCAGTTTCTAAGCAGTTTCAAGTTATGGTTTGGATGACCCTGCACCATTAGTGCAGGTACAGAGTTGAGCAGGTATGAGTGACTGTTCTTGCACCTACTGATATTGGAAGGCTCTTAGCACGGTCATTATGTAGGTGCCTCTTGTCCAGGTCCGTTCTGTCTGCCTGGGCATTGCCAACTTGGTCTGGGATGAATCCAACTTTTTCTCTTAGGGCTATCCCAATGCCATCTCCTTTTGGCACAGCACACTGTAGGGACAAGAACACTGGACTAGCAAGGAGAGACCATATTTCAAGGCCTGCTGTGTTGCATATTCTCTGTATGGCCTAGAGCAAGTTACTTAGCCTCTCTGAACTATAGATCCATCATTTGTAAAATACTAATAAAATAACTGTCTTGCCTACTTCATGAACAAGAAGGTAAGCTGTAGCCTGCTGTACAAATATAAAATAGTATCCCTGTGGCTGGTCTATCTATTCCTTTCCATCCCCTGTTCTCGAATTGGATGGCATTCTGTTGAACTTTTCTTGTTATATTTTGCAGAAGATGTTTTCCATTATGCAGTTTTGTTATAGCCCCTTGAGTTCTTGCCTTTACCCCTCCATGCTATCTAAAGACTTTGAGAATGAGGGTTGGGTGGCAGATCTTTTCTTGAGTCCTGGTTTGTTCAGGTCAGTTCCCAAGAATTGCTTTTTAATTGTACCTGAACTGAATTAAAGTTAATGAAAATCTAATAAAAACGATAATAATACTACTGCTACTTCTGATGACAACACAGTAGCAATAGCAGCTGACATTTATGGAATGCATTATTTACACAACAAGAATTCTATTTAAGCACCTCACATGGAATCCTCTCAGATCCTCCTAAGAGCCCTCTGATGTATGGATGTGGAGTGCTAGCTCCATTTTATATTTGAGGAAACTGAGACTCGTAGATGTTAAATGGCCTGCTGAAGGCCCAGAGTTGTTAACAGAGGGATGAAGCTTTTGCACCCTGAATTCTGGCTCTGAATCCCTTTCCCTTTACTCGGTTTGCTCTTCTGCTTCTCTCTCATAGGAGTAATATTGTTCTGTGGTCTGCCGACCATTATTATTCATTGCCCGTGTCACACAGATAGAGTTGGAGAGAACGGCAGACCTTAGTGCACGTCTGGTCCAGCCTCCCGGAATTTGAGTTCCTTGCAGAGGTCAAGTGATTTGCTCAAGGTCTTCTAGCTGTTTAGTGACAATTTTCTTCATATTTATTAAAAAGTCAATTTTCAGGAAGATTATTAAATACCTGGTACGTTTGATTGTACCTGAACTGAATTGTTCCCTGATCGTGGGGCTACGAATGAATGCTTTTAAATTCCTTGAGGGTGAAATTATAGGGCAGCAATGTGGAATGACACTGCCATCTAGTGGACATTTAAAAAAATCAATGTATTCTTCAACGGCTTAGAAGCCTGCTTCAAAAACAATATGCATTAGTTTTACTAATGTTCATTGGATACTTCTCTGTGAAGGTCTGTGCAGTGGGTTTCTGGGTAGTTCGGAATCCTGGCTTACAATTCCATTAGGAGAGGTATCTAAGGATGTGGTGAATTCCCTGGCTCTGAGTAAGTAGGGGAATTGGCAGGGGAAGTTTACCATCCCACTTGGGGTTTCTTCTTCCTTTTCCTTTGAAAATGTGTTGAGGTATGAGTTTATTCTTAGTGCTAGGTCATGGCAGGGACATGCGTTTGGTGTCGACTGATGGCCATTCATACATTCACTCCACAGGCACCTATTGAAAGCTTACTGTGCGGTAGGCAGCATTCTAGGCATTGGGGATATGTCTGTGGACAAGTTTAACAAGGTCTTTTCTCTCATGGAGTGTACCTTCTAGTAGGCAATACACAAGCAAATGAAAGAACACATAAGAATTTCATATAGCAGTAGGAAATAAATCAGGAGAGAGATATGATAGACGCTCACTGGTGTAACCTATTTAAGTAACATGGTCAAGGAAAGCTGCTCTGAGGAGGTGTCGTTCAAACTGAGACCAGAAGAACGAGGAGGAGCAAACTAAGTGAAGACCTAGCACAGTGTTCTTCAAATTGTGGGTGTGTCATAAAATCTGAATGATTGGGCCCTGAAATAGAATAGAGGAGGCTAGGATAGAATAAAATATATGAGAGTCCATTGCACTTAGTACTTTGTGAAAGTTTTGTTACAATTTTAAATATAACCCAATGTGTTTATTGGGCATAATATAAAAAGTATTTCTTAGTGGCACTAAAGTAGGAAAAAGATTGAAGAGGTTTTCAGGCAGAAGGAATACGAAGAGCAACATTTTGAAGCGTTGGAGGACAGGAACGAGACCAGAGAGGTTGGAGAGCAACTGAGAGTGGGATGGGGGGAGGAGGCAAGGCTGGAGGGCTGAGCCCATCACACAGAGTCCTGCAAGCCTTGGGAAGTGGGAAGGAGTTGAAGGGACTGTGAGATGATCTGATCTGGAGATTAGATTGGGGTAGGGAGAGAATGAAAGCAGGGAGACTGTCATAGTCCCCCAGAGATACTGGGGAGGCTTGGGGTAGGAGCAGGGTTTGAAGTCCATCCGCTCTGAAGCACCTGGCAATAACAACTACCAACCTGCATGGGACACTTCACAGTTCTCAAATTGTTTGCATGTTTGAATTCATTTCCTCTTTGAAACAGCTCTACTCAGAAGCAAGGGCAGATACTATTAACTTCATCCTCCAGATGTGGAAAAGACCCCAAAGAGGATAAGTGACTTGGGTAGGTCTCCACCAGCTAGAAATGTTAAAACTGGAACTTGAACCCTGGCATTTGCTCTGCTTAGCTCTCTGAAGCTGGACTTGGCTCTGGTTTTCTCAGAGAAATTTCCTTCTGGCTTCTTCATCCCTGCCTACGTGGGGGAAGCACTTAGCAGATTTTCAGAATAACCCCCTATTTTAATTTTCAGTTTCAGCTGTCCAGCCCAGGCAGGGATAAGGTATGAGGTGTGTGGGGGCATGGTCAGGGAAGTAGATGCATCTCTGGGTATAAATGTATTGGATTCGCACCCCAAGGAGAGGAACAGCTGCAGGAACATGGGACTTAGCGGGCAGGGACACAGGTAGAGGGTCAGACAGCACAGTGGTCCTGGGCCTCCAGGCCTGGGGAGAGACTTCAGTGATTGCTGAAAGTCCACCTCTAAATAAAACGTGCTTTTCCTTGCCCGAGCTTAAGAAAATGCCCCCATCTTATCCTTTCCGTTTTGGTTTTATTCAGCAGTTATGCTGGTTAGTTTCTATATATAAATATATAAATAAGTTGCTCTGGAAGAAGTTGCTAGTCTGAAAGACTGGAATAAAATCTTTTGAGCTGTTTCATAGCATCCTACACTTGGGGTTTTTAATTTGCTATTTATTTACATGATTATTTGATTAATGTCTCTTTTCTTCACTATACTGAAACTTCATGAAGGCAGTTTCTTTGTGCTCGTGATGGCTGACTGCGTGATTTGCCAAGTTCTTCAGATGTCATAGTAGTATACAGTTTTTGATATAATGAAATAAATGTCTGTCCCAAGTTTCTCCTGCAGAAATCTTGACAAAGGAACACTGAAAGAAATATTCCATTTACTAATGTCTCAGTAAAGTACATTATAGACAGTTCTCTGACTTCGTTTCTAAGGGAAAAAAAGTATATTGTTTCCTAGTAGCAGAATATTCATTTATATTGAGAAAAGATATGCACTTCAGTGTTTTTTTTTTCAACCTTGAAATGTGCTATCAATGTAATGACCTGTTTTGAAAGAATAAGTTGATCTAGCCACATTGTGGAAAGGTTGTGAGCTTTAGAGTAATAGTTGATGTTATCAGCATAGAACCTGGGGGCTCTGTTATACATATTCATTTACCCCCGGGGTTCTAGATCCTCAACTGTGGTTTAGTTTTGTACCCACATATGGGCCTGTCCTGGACACACGTGGGTGTCTACCTGTACTCACCTGCACAGAGGGATAAGTAAGGTTCACCCTGAACAGTGACTGTAATTCCTCGGCTAAGGGTAAAGTGGCAGTTTGTCCTTGTCACAAAGAAGGTATTTGGGACTCGTGTGAACCATGCGCTTTTCTAAGTTTCATGAAAACCTCGGAAAAGTCAGGTTGTTCAGATCGGGTTCCTGCTATCTATCAGCTCCTTCTGCCCATTAGGAAGGACAGGATGGGCATGGCCCTCCAGGTTTTCCCTTTCCCTTTGAAAATCTGTCTTCCAGAGACAGCCCAGGTCTGCCCCCTGGCCCGCCCTGGGAAGTGATGGAGCCTTATGGTTTTTCAGGACGATCAGGGGTCTTAGAGGCAGATGGACCGGGATAGAAATCCCAGCTCTGCCAGGTCCTAGCTGTGCGACTTTAGTCAGGTCCCTTATTGTTAGCAGACTGCATTTTCCTCTTCTTGATTGGATCTTAATGGGGATTAAATAAGGTAATATATGTACAGCTATGGGCATGGTGCCTGGCACAGAGTTTGTGCTCACCTAACCATTGTCATTATTCTTATATTGATTTCATGCTATTTGGTTTGTTTTTAAAATCATCTCCAGAGATTTTCTGGTTTGCCTGCGGAATGAATGCTCACGCTGGGTATTGACTTGATTTTCTCTTAAATCCCATCTTGTGTGTAGGCAGACAGCCAAGTGGACCTGGTCCGGCAGCATTTCTATGAAGTGTCTCTGGAGTATGTCTTCAAAGTTCAGGAAGTCCAAGAGAGGAAGATGTTTGAATTTGTGGAACCTGTAAGTAGATGCTCAGGGTTGAACGATGTACCTCTATGTTTCTCCCCAACTCCTATTCCAATTAGCTAGTGGATTACAAATTATTCTTAAATTGTTGATGAAGAGGTTGACCAGCCCTGTTCTGTACCTTTTGCTAAATAGTGGAGCTTTGTCAGTCTGGTTACCATGGAGTCTTCTCCACAGCTGTTCCTGCATGATCAGTGATGGAGATAGAGCCTTTAGCAGCACCTGCTCCACTGACTGGCACAGTTCCTACCTTGAGCTACTACTCTGTGTTGTGCTGTTTGGTTTCTAGGTAGAAATGGTGGAAATGGGAGTCCAGAGAAGAGATGTTTTCATCTTGCCATGCAACAGCAATTACACCTTAACTTTTTCTCTCCCTTCTCCCAATCTTTCCTCCCTCAAATAATCCAAATATAGTAGTAGCCTGAGAAAAAGAAATAGGGGGATATACAAGATACCTTTCTCTGTTTGCCCCTCTGGGTTCAAAGCCCTCCCTCTCCCATTCCTGTTTAAAAACATGCTGTATAAAGTGATTTCTCACTGGGTTTGTTATGGCCAGAGCAGCATGGAGATTTTGTCGAATGAACCATAATGAGTTTTGGACTCAGAATGTCTCAGTGGCCTAAAGGTTGCAGTGTGGGAAAAAGTCTAAGTTTAGTTTAGGCTACATCAGTGTGGTTGTGGTTTCATTCAGATGTGGTGTTACTTTACCCACTGTGGCACTGGTTTTCAAATACCACAGTAAAAAGAGTTCATGGGAATCCCAAAATAGGCCTCAATTTAAAATTCTTGCAGACCTTTGCATTTTTTTCAGCCAATATGTGGCCTGAGATTTAGATCCAAACTTGGGATCTCTATAAAAATAAGATACTTAACTACCTAGATTTAAGAAAGGGTGATTTTCTTAAGCAAATAATGAAACTTTAAACAACTGAAAGGAAATGACCACTCTTTTTAGTAAAGTATGCTGTCCCCCGTTTCTAATTTATAAATTTTTGAGCTGCCTTTTTGGCATGTAGACTTGCTAGAAATTTCAGCAAGACTCTAGTTTGCTTTGTAATAGCATGTCTGCATCTTTTACTATATTGGAAGTACAATCTTGGGATTCTACTCCTGTCCAGGCCATCTTTTTCTTTCTGGAAAATGCCTTGCAGTCTTTAATTACCTCCGTATTTTTATCTGAATGATGGAAACCTAGAGCCAGCTTCCTGTGTAGCACTGGTCTCAGGTGAAAATCTCCCTCTTTCTGCAGGGTGGGTGAGGCGTGAGAAGCCAGAGAGGCAAGCTGAGTGATTTCCCTGCTACGGGCCACAGAGATGTTAAAGCCAGCCTTGTAATCAAGGAAAATGTACAGAAGAGTCTTTGCCTGTGGTCGGGGCGGGAGTACCAATGTTGTCACACAGAAGTAGTCTTTAACATTATTTTTATGTGCCTTTATGAGAATTTCTAGAGGAAAAATACTGTGATTATCATAATCTGCACGTGTATACCAATCAATATTATTCTGTAATTGCCTGCTTTTGATGAATTGCATTCCACCTGGCCCATCTACTTCTTTTGTTATCCACATGATTTTTCAGTAGGAATTCCTAATGAATCAAGTATTGTATCTGTTAGTTTTTGCCAGGTAATAAATAACCATAAAATGTCATTTAACAGAAACATTTATTTCATACATATCTGTGGTGTTGGGCTTTGTTAGATGGTTCTGCTGACCTGGGTGTGCTTTAATTCTGCCTTCTTGTCACCTCCTTCAACTTTTAAAAAAAAACAAATATATAAGGATTTATCCTTCCATTTTCTGGCTGTACTATTTCAGTATCTTGGGGGAATTTTCACTTTGAGATGCAGTATTAGTCTAATGGTTAAGGGCTCTAGCATCACACTGCCTAGATTTAAGTCCCAGCTCAGCCATACTAACTGTATGTGCTTGAGCAAATTATTTATTTCCCTGTCTCAGTTTCTTCATCTGTAAAATGGGGATAACATATCACCTACCTCCTAAAGATGTTATGAGGATTAACTGAGTTTATCCATGTAAGGTACTTAGAACTGTGCTAACCAGGTTAGCACCCAGTACAAAGCTAGTAGTTATTTTTTATTCTGAGGTAGAGAAACATATCAGCTTCAGCCACCCAGGGTCTCCTCAGATGAGTAAAGGAGGCAAATAGTAATATTAATAGGGTCTACTTGTTTTAATAAGAATAGTCTTGCTAAATCTAAAAGCATTTCTTTACTGAATACATAGAAATTTATAAAGACCCAGCTGCTATGTCTTAGGAGCTTACATTCTCAATGGGGAAGTGAGATGTATATAGTAGAAAGCTAGCAAATAGCAAGTTCAGTGGAAAGTTGTACAGGACGGATGATATGGAACTGCCTGGGGGATTTAAGGACTGGAAGACCATTGTGGTTTTCAGATGTTTACCAAGTGAGGCACCTGGAGAGCTAATGGCAAAAAAAAAAAAAAAAAAGAAGAAATTCCAGTCTCCTGTTAGCACAAAAAGGAAGTGATGGGACTACCCTAAGTTAAATTAAATGAGTATTTTTAGAGGCTGGGTTTGAGATTTAGGTGATTAACCCCCATTTTTTCCAAAGAAATTCTTGTTTCTGAATACGTCTGCTTACAGGCAGGTCAATGGCTTCAGGAGCTGTGGATAAGGAGAAGGGATTCGTGCAATGAAAAAGCAACTGACTAGATCAGTAGTTTTCAAAGTGTTAGAAATGCAAATTCTCAGGCTTCATCCCAGACTTAAAATTCTAGGGGTGTGGCCTAGTGATCTGCATTTAGTAAGCCCTCCAGGAGATTCTGATGCATATTAGGGTTTTAGCCACTGGCCTAGTTTGTACAAAGAAAGGACATGAAGTAATTGATAATATTAGCTAAAACTGAGTCTTGTACCTGTATTATATAATTTAATTCTTATAATAATTTCTGAAGGTGGATACAGCTCTCTCTTTTTAGACAAAGAAATGGAAGCACAAAGTTTATTTACTTGCCCGTGGTCACATCCAGTAAATAGCAGAGCTGGGGCAACCTGGCTTTTAACCGCTATGAAACATTTTATTGCTTACAGGTGGAAAGAAAACCAGCAAGAAATCTATCAAACTAAATTGCTGGAGTACCTGGGTATGGGTGTTCATATTTTGAGTTGGTTGAAGGCAAATGACTTTATTGGGCCATTTAAGGAAACTCATGCATGTTGACCACCTTTGATTGTTTCTTAGAAAGTGACTTCAAGTACCAGAATATTATTGACTTTCAGAAAAAGAAACAAAATCTTAGTGTTCTAAGGAAGAGAAATCAGACATCTGGGATCTAAACCGTATGTATTTTTTTGCCCTGGAAGCCTTTATTTTGCCAAGGTACCAAATGTTCCTGAGATTTGGATTGCAGATAATGACACACTGACTTCGTGAAGGTGAAGCCACGCTCCCTCTGTCCCTCAGTTTTCAAAATTGTAGGTTAGCTAATGCTACAGAGAACTCATTCTCCGTGTTCAGTGGACACTGCATTCTCTGAGTTTCACCTTCGGAATATTTCTTGGTGCTGTGCTTTTCTCTCCTTTCTCACAGCTCCTGTCCCATTGCAGGTCTTCGTTCTTTTTCCATCTGTCTGTTGAATCCTGCCTTGGGCTTTTCCTTTTCCAGTCTGGCCTAGACCCTGTCCCCACAGTGCGACTTGTAACACAGCAGTCTGATTATATCTTCCTTTTGCTGAGAAGCTCCTGCTGTCACCCCTGTACTAAGTGCATTATCTAGATGATCTCAATTAGTCCTCTCCACAGCCTGTGTAGTAATCAGTACCGTTATCCTGCCCCTGTTAAGGATGAGGAACTGCGGGGGCTGAGGTGGCTTCCCCAGCCCAGCTCTGACTGAGTCCAGCTCGTTCTCACGAGCTACCCTTTTCTTTATGTGAATGAATGATTACTGATAGCTCCATCTTATGAATGAGAATAACATATATATATCAGATACTTCAGAATGATATAGCTATTATTAATTAAGAAGTTACATTTTTGCTTTTTCTTAAAAAATAAATTATGTTGTCTGCTAAGAAGTAGGACTGGGTTTTGATTACAGTTACTTTCTGAGGAACACAAGGACAGGGAGAAGGAAAAGGGAGGCGGGGAACGGTCTTCCTTTGGTATTTCCTTTGCTGTGCTGTGACAGCTGACTGTCTGAGGAGGAGTCTCAGTGGACATGGCGTGACCTCTCTTATCTGATAGCCAGATGGGGCTGCAGCAAACTCTTCCTCCCTGGGTTTGAGTAGAAGCATTCTTTAAAGTAGTCAGATCCTCGTGTCTTTGGTCTCCTTCTGTGGGCTTCTCCTGCCCCCTGAGGACATGGGCTTTCACTTCCCATGGGTAACAGGTTTAAAGGTTCGTACAGAGTGCAGGAAGGGGATATAAGGAGGTAGAGAGGAGAAAGAGAGGAGAAGGCAGAGGTAGGCCGAAGTTGACTATGTCTAAGAAATCATTTCCTGTAGAAAAATGACAGTCAGGGTCTCATACCAAAGGAAGTGAAAACTAGAATAAGTATTAGTAACTTTCTGCCTTTGGGGTACTTGGGTGTTTGTCAGGTGGTGTCTTAGTGATCTGACTGAGAATTTGTATTACCTTGAGTAAGAGATGCCCTCATTTACTTCAAGTTGAAAGATGAATCACAATTAAAGGAGGAATGGCCTTAAAATTCACTGCTTTCTTCTGCATTTATCCTCTAAGTAGAGGATAGCTCAGTGCCTCGGAAGACTGATGGGTCACAGCATTCAGTGACAGCAGGAACAAAAGAGATGAGATAAGGGAAAGAACAGTTTTATTATGAATACCGGGACCAGGGTGTGCACAGAGCCCCTTCTCCTCTATTGTTGGAGCCATCTAAAAGGAAAGGTTTGGGCCTTCCTCCCAAGAAAGTATTTGACTTGAGTAAATAGAAAGCCTTGGCCATCTTTGAAGAAAAGAGTTAATTATTAGACTCTGGTGACTCTTGGTGGCTTACGACCCTTTCAGTGATTTATGTCAGGGGTCTGTATATGGTTCCACTGATGTTTTATAGTCAGGACCCAGCAATACCTGCTCCCCACCACCCATGTGGATAGATGCACAGGGGACAATGGCAGAGCCAAGGTAACCTATTGTTATAATTTGGGCTGTGCTTGACTTCCCAGTGCAGAGCTTTTTGATGAACTGAGATGGGCATGTGGCTTAGGCCGAAGATAGGCCTCTCCTCTGAGCTCAGATAGAGTACCTTGGGTTTGCTTACCATTCCTTCCACCAGCCGGGTGGGAAAGTAGGGGTGGGGTGGAAGTGGGGCCTGATTAGTTCCCTGCATCCTCATTATTAAGGCCACATCTTAGATAAAGCAAAGTTAGGTGAAAATAAGTGAGACTAAATAAGAAAGAGAAAAAAAAGGTACTTTCATTTAGGAAATGATAACTAAATACAACAGTAAGGTGAAGCAAATTGGTCTTGATGTAACGTGTGGTAGAGGCAAGTCAGGAAGGACCACTAAGAAAATGTGGCTCGGCATTGAAAAATTGAAGTTAGAACAAGGGATGGTTCCCAAATGTGTGACTCCGGAGCTTGTGATAAGTGCTGATGTATACTGGTCTTTCTAAATTTTGTTCAGGCTGTTATTATAATACCTTTTTTAGGTTGGGGTTTGGAACTGAGACAAGATGTGTAGAGCTTGGAGAGCAGCCAGGAAAGCCTGACAACAGTGAGGTTTGGCTATAAGCTCTGAGAGGAAAGACTGCAGGAACGCTGTTTATTTAGCTTGGAGAAGCGAAGGCTGGCAGCAGTTCAGAACGGGGACATTTAATAGTTTTTAAGTATATGAAGGCATATTGTGAGAATTGTGGTGAGCAGATGTTTTCAGTGTTCATTAAAGACAAGACTAAACAATAAACGGGCCTACCTTTTAACCTGAAGGAATTTATGTGAGAATTTGGGGAGAACATCTCCCCTGAAAATGTGGGAACATGGGAATATTTTAATAAAGGAGTCTGTAGTGTTTACTTACAAATAGTTTAAAGAAATCACAGAAATACACTGTAGCTTAGGTTTAATCTGGATTACTTTCTTTGATTTAGCTTTGCCTGTTAGACTCCCCTTTTCCTTTCCTTGTACATTATTAATATGCCCATACCCTTCTACAAGATAACCTAACACTATTTATACTCTTGAAGGCAATTGAGGTGGATCCTGCTCTGCAATTTCTGAAGAAATAATTTTCTTAAGGAAGTGGTGAGATTCACAACGTAAGAACATGGGTGTTGGTGCCAAGGAGACCTGGCTTCAAATCCTGGCTGTCACTTATTGTGTGTTTTTGGGAAAGTTTCTTAACCTCTTCTAATTATTAAAATGTGAATAAAAGTAATACTGCTTACTGCCGGGGGGACAGTGCATGTACAGGCACAGTACCTTATACACTAGAAGTGCTGGGTAAAAATAATGGCTATTATTATTCCAGACTTTTGAATCAGTGCTGGGAATTCAGATACAGCTACATAAAACCTCTTTTCAACTTGCTTATGTGACCTCTGCCCTCCTTCCTTCATTACAGCTACTGGCATTCTTGCAAGGACTCTTCACTTTTTATCACCATGGTTATGAGTTGGCCAAAGATTTCGGTGACTTCAAGATGCAGTTGACCATTAGCATACAGAACGTGAGTGGGCAAGGGAGCAGGCTTCCTTTCTCTGGTTAAGGAAATGAAAAAAAAACAACAACCAAAAAACCAAAATATGGGTCTGGTTGCATCAGAGGCCACTTATCTAGATTGGCATGTAGGTGAGGAGGGTGGGTCTTGCTTGGGTTCAAAGGACAGCTGAAGGGCAAGCATCTCTAGGGTGCTTGGCAGCCCTACGTCAGACTATCATCCTCTTCCCCCTTATTTCAAAGCACTATTTATGTTCTCGGAAGTGCTGCTGTTGATAATGATTTAAATCTGTAGCATCAGGCTCCGGATTTCCTTTGGCTATGGAAATCCCAGCCCACCCCTGCTCCCTTCTGTGCATCTAGCTGCCTGACCAGAGCGCCTGGACTGTATGTGCAGAGAATGGGGGTGGGGAACACATATTGGCCTCTGGCTCAAAGGATCTGCTCTTGTTCAGTTCTTAGTGAGGCTGACAGGAAATCCAAGCCACGGTGGTTTGTTCCCAATCTCCTTTCCCAGTTTTTAAACAGCGGGACCTCTGGTGCACAGAATCCTGCTTATGGCCCTTTGGTTAGCAGTTACTGGGGCTTGAGCCCTCTTTTTTTAGTGTGTGAGTGTGCCATGGCAATTGTGTATTTTCTGTGTCTCCAGTTGATCCTGTGTAGGAAATAAACTCAAATGTGTCCATCTGGGTTGTAGTGCATGGCTTATAGAAACCTGGGACTTACCCCTGATGTGGCTGTGTTGTCTTAGAGAACAGGAAGTTGCAGAGTCTCTGAAAAGGGTTCACAAAGAATGGCTTCCCCTTAGCCTGGCTTCCCCAGAAGGCATAGGCTGAAATGGAGATATACCTGAAGGAGGGTTACTGGGGTAGAGCGCCTGTGACAAAGGGAAACAGCATTCTGCAGAAGGGGAAGTTGAATTGTTATGCTTTTGCAACAGAGATCTTAGTCAATCCCATGGGGTGCTCTGGTGCCGGGATGACCTCTCAAAGTAGCCCTGAATAGAAGCAGGGGGGCCAAACTTTTGACCCCTTCTACTTTCGCCCCCACCTTCACTAGTCTTTGGTTGCAGGCTACCCTGGGGAAGGGAGTAGCCCTGAGTGAAGCAACTCTTATTTGAGGGCACTTCCAGGGAGGGACTGACTCATCTGTGAGCCAAGCCAGTAATTAGCAAGCAACATTCCCTGCAGCTAGAGGAATGAGAACCTCGGTCCTGAAGGGGGGTCGGAGCAGTGTACCCTAGCATCTACTGCAGGCCTTATGGACTATCTGAATCAGAATTACTGATGTTTGTTTAAAATACAGGTTCCTGAGTCCAGAGGTATAAATTAAGCTCTAGCAGTGAGGCTTGAGCATTTGCATTTTTTACTAATTCCCCAGGTGATTGTGGTGGTCACTAAAGTTTGAGAGTCATTCTGGTATAGGGGTTTAAGGTCTAAGTGTACTCCTTAAAAGTGAATGTTTTGCCCAGTTCCAAGATGGTTGAATGCCTCTTATCTGGTTTTAGAACTAAGGATTCCGTTAGGTTGATGGACTGAATTGTTAAAAAGGAGAACAGGGATTTTATTTCTTTAGTTTGAATAAAATTCTTTTCATCCTAGACAAGAAATCGCTTTGAAGGCACCAGGTCAGAAGTGGAATCACTGATGAAAAAGATGAAAGAGAATCCACTTGAGCACAAGACCATCAGTCCTTATACCATGGAAGGGTACCTTTATGTGCAGGAGAAACGTAAGTGGTTTTGACTGCCTGCGGTACAGTCTCACTGCTTGGGTACACTAATGCCTTTTTCCCATAAGGTACAGAGTGTCCTATAGGAGATGCTCTGTAAATACATGTTTGGATGAGAGTTATTTTTATTTTTTTGTATGCTGTGTGGTGGGGATCACATTTCATTCTTTTCCATATGGCTATCCCATTATCAATTTGTTAATTTTTTTGGGGGGTATGGGCAGGGAATTGAACCCAGAACCCCCGCATGGCAAGCTAGCATTCTACCACTCAACTACCCATGCACCACACCCCCCAGATGAGAGTAATTGTATAGTTCCATTTTCAGATGGGAAGATTATTTCTACAGGGTCTCCACATGTTTTCCTTATAACTGGGAAGTGCCTTGGGAATCTGGAATTGAGCCTCTGCAGTTGTTGTTCTCTCTATTGTGTTACTCTAGCCTTGGGTCTACCCTTCTATTAGCATAGCAGCCTTGGTAATAAGGCCTTGCGTGCTAGACTTCATCATCTAACAGCAATTGCATCCTTTGGAAGGCTTAATATTTGGTGATTTTTAAAAATCTGAGCCTTGTTTCAATGAGACCCAAACAATCTTGACTTAGGCCCTTTTTCTCCTCAACTACTTTCATTCCCATACTTAAATTTTATGAAAAGGAGAAGCTCAATTCACTTTGAGAACCAGGAAGAAGATTCATTGCCTGCCAATATGATGTCAAGGAAAGAAATGCCAGGTTGCTGCAAAGGCAGAGTTTTAGTGGGGACTCATTCATGTGCTGGGCCAAAGAACGGTCTTTATGATGGGTCTGTGCTATTTAGAGTAGCACTTAGGGATAAAAGAAGACGAAACATTTTTTTCTTCAATGGAAACTTCTAGTCTTCCGTCACAGCTTTCTTGGTTGGGCACATTGCTCCTTCCAGATTTTTGTTGGTTTTCTGCTCTTTCATGTCTTTTTGTTGATTTAGTGTTAGGCAGATGTTTTCATTCCTAAAAGCTTCCTGATGGAACAGAATAGGACACTTGGTTTCAGTGATTATTCTATTCAGTGATTATTCAAATATTTGCTTGGGCTTAAAATTGTTCCTTAGTAACAGCGGGGGCAGTAGTAGAGTTGGAGGTTTTAGGAGACAGTTTTTTTTGGGTGGTGGTTGTTAATTATTTATTTTTTATTAGAGAAGTTGTAGGGTTACAGAAAAATCATGTAGAAAATACAGAGTTCCCTTATACCCTGCCTCATACGCACATCTTCCCTATTTTTAATACTTCGTATTAGCGTGATACCTTTTGTTACAATTGATGAAAATATTATTATAATTATACTATTAACCATAGGCCTTAGTTTATATTAGTGTTTCAGTGTGTTGTACAATTCTATGTATTTCTTTAATCCTAATGATATATACAACCCATAATTTCCCCTTTTAACCACATTCAAATATGTAATCCGATAGGTTAATTACATTCACAGTGTTGTGCTATCACCACCATCCATTACCAAAACATTTCTGTCACCTCAAACAGAAACTCCGTGTCAATTAGACATTAATTCCCCATTCTGTTAGTTTGTATGTGTGTCCTTGTGCCAGTACCATGCTGTGTTCTGATTAATGTAGCTTTGTTATAAGTTTTGAAATTAGGAAGTGACAGGCCTCCAATTTCATTCATCTTTTTCAAAATGACTTTGGCTCTTCAGGGTCCCTTACCCTTCCATATAACTTCGTGATTGACTTTTTCATTTCTGTCAAGAGGGTGTTGGAGTTTTTATTATGATTGTGTTGAATCTTTAAATTACATAGAATTGTCATGTTAATGATTAGTCTTCTAATCCATGAACACAGAATGTCCTTCCATTTATTTATGTTGTCTTTGATTTCTTTTAGCAATGTTTTGTAGTTTTCCACTATATCTTTGATTAGATTTATTCCTAGGTGTTTGATTCTTTTAGTTGCTATTGTCAAGGGAATTTTTTTCTTGATTTCCTCTTCATAATGTCATTGCTAGCATATGGAAATACTACTGATTTTTTACTGCAATTTTATGAACGATATTCACATACCATATAATCATCCAAAGTGTACAATGATCACGGTATATCATATAGTTGTACATTCATTGCCATAATCAACCTTTGAACATAAAACAAGGATAAAAATAAAAAATATACCTGAAACATCCCATACCCCTTATCCTCCCTATTATTTATTAATTTTTTGTTTTTATTTTCTTACTCATCTGTCCATTCACTGGATAAAGGGAGTGTCAGTTACAAGGTTTTCACAATTACATGTTCACACTGTGAAAGCTATGTGGTTATACAATCATCTTCAAGAATCATGGCTACTGGATTACAGTTTAACAGTCTCAATTATTTTCTTGAAGCTATTCTAATACCCTAAAAACAAAAAAAGGGATATCTGTATAATGCATAAGGATAATCTCAAGAATGACCTCTTGACTCTATTTGAAATCTCTCAGCCACTGAAACTTTATTTAATTTCTTTTCTCCCTTTTGGTCAAGTAGACTTTATCAATCCCACGATGCCAATTCTAGGCTCATTCCCAGGAATCTTGTCCCACTTGCCAAAGAGATTTATACCCCTGGCAATCATGTACCAGAGAGTTTACCTGCAGAGTAGGCTTAGAGAGAAAGGCCACACATGAGCAACAAAAGAGGGTCTCTAGGGGTGACTTTTAAGCATAATTTGTAAATAGGCCTGTCTTCTCCTTTGCGTGAATAAACTTCATAAGGGTAAGCCTCAAGATCAAGGGCTCAGCCTATTGAATTGGTAGTTCCCAATGCTTGTGAGAATATCAGGAAGTCTCCAGGTGGAAAAATTTAAACTTCCACTTCTTTCCACAGTCCCCCAAGGGAATCCTGCAAATACTTTTTTTATTTTCTGCCCAGATTACTCTGGGCTATATCGGGGCATCACACTAACCTGGACAAACCAACAAGATCTCAGTCTCTATTCAAGGTTCCATGTAACTATGGTGTTTGAATAAACTGAAGAAACAAGTTAAATTAGATAGTGTGCTACAGAAAATATACATTTTGTTCCAGATAAACATCTCTTCATTTGGTCTCACCCAGAAGTTGAAGTTTTAAAATTGGGTCAATATCATCTTTTACCCTTTAGTCTGATTTACCTTAGTTCTAACTAGATCAACTTCATTCATATCTCAGATTGAAGTCTTTTTTTTTTTTTTACACTGTGGCCCTCCTTTTCAGCTTTTTAAACAGTTGCTTTATGAGGTAATGCTGATTTTCATAGCTGCAGCACTCTAGCTCTGAATAGAGATTCAGAGATAGTTCCAGGGGATGTCAGGGTCATGCACTCAGCATCTTAGAATTTAGAAGTGGCTGTTACAACTCAGAAATAGATGTGACTGTTCTAAGAGCTTACAATCTAGGAACCTTTATAATAAGCCTTACCCTGTTTAACAGAGTTTGCACATTATCGTCAGGCCGTGTTAGTGAGATGTTCCAATAGTTGTCTTTTTATTTCTGGCTTATTTCACTCAGCATATTGTCCTCATGATTCATTTACCTCATGCCTCACAACTTCAATTCTTCTTATAGCTGCTCAATATTCAATTATATGTATACAGCACACCATAGTTTGCCTTCCCTTCTCAGTCCGTGTACCCTTAGGCTACCTCCATCCATTGCAAACTGTGAATACTGCTTTCTTAAACACCCATGTGCAAATATCCATTCGTGTCCCTGCCTTCAGTTCTTCTAGGTATATACTTAGTAGTGGGGCTGCAGGATCATATGGCAACCCTATACTTAACCTCCTGTGGAGCCAACACACTACCCTCCAGATGGACTGTATGTACCCTTCTACTTCCCTGCCAACAGTTAATAGGACACAGTGTATCCCTCTCTCCACATCTTCTTTGGTACTTATATCTTTCTTTGTATTTTTTAGACAGTTGTATTCACACACTATACAATCCATACTAACTAAACAAACAATGCTTCCCAGTACAATCAAATAGTTATGCATTTACCAGCAGAATCTATATGAGGACATTTCCATTTCTTCTACAAACAAAGAAAAAGAAGAGGAAAACTGATTTTGGCAGTG
This sequence comes from Tamandua tetradactyla, assembly GCF_023851605.1. Classification (NCBI taxonomy): domain Eukaryota; kingdom Metazoa; phylum Chordata; class Mammalia; order Pilosa; family Myrmecophagidae; genus Tamandua; species Tamandua tetradactyla. Next base: position 23,122,277 of record NC_135346.1, read on the forward strand.
TTGATCTTGTGCTATACCACTTTGTCAAATTCATTTATTGGCTCTAGTAGCTTTGTTGTGAATCTTTCAGGATTTTCTATAGAGAGGACCATGTCCCCTGCAAATAGGGAAAGTTTACTTCTTCCTTTACAATTTGGTTGCCTTTTATTTCTTAGTCTTGCCTAATTGCTCTGGCTAGAATTTCCAGTATTTTGTTGAATAACAGTGCTTACTGTGGACATCCTTACCTTCTCCTGATCTCAGAGGGAAAGCTTTCAGTCTTTCACCATTGAGAATGATGTTAGCTCTGGGAGTTTCATATATGCCCTATTTCATGTTGAGGAACTTTCCTTCTTCAATCGATCATGTGGTGATCTTTTCCTTCATTCTATTAATATGGTATAATACAGTAATTGATTTATTATTCTGTTGAGATCTTCTCTTTCTTTTTGTGTCAGTGTAGGTAGTTTCTAGGAATTTCTCCATTTCATGAAGTTTATCTAATTTGTTGGTGTACAGTTGTTCGTAGTATCCTCTTATAAAAAGAAGTCCTTTTATTTTGGTGGGGTCAATAGTAATGCCTCTTTTAATTTTTGATTTTAGTTCCTTGAGACCTTTCTCTTTTTTCCTTTGTCAGTCTGGCGAAAGGTTTGTCGGTTTTATTGATCCTTTCAAAGAATCAACTTTTGGTTTTGTTGATTCTCTCTTTTCTCTTTTTTAACATGGGCAAACACTGGGCACTGAACCTGCTTCTCCGGCGTGGCAGGTGAGAACTCTGCCACTGAGCCACCATTGTCCACCCTTGGTTTTGTTGATTCTCTGTGTTGTTTTTTTAATTCCACATTTCTTTGATCTCTGTTCTAATCTTTGTTATTTTCTTTCTTCTGTTCACTTTGGGTTTAGTTTGCTTTTCTTTTTCTAGAACCTCCAATTGAGAAGTTAAGTTTCTGACTTTGAAATCCTTCTTTTTTAATGTAAGCATTTAGAACTCTAAATTTCCCTCTCAGCATGCCTTTGCTGCATCCCATAAACTTTGGCATGTTGCATTTTTGTTTTTGTTTGCCTCAGGATATTTCCTAATTTTCCTTGTGAGTTCTTGTTTGCCCCATTTGTTGTTTAAGAGTACATTGTTTAATTTCCACATATTTGTGAATTTTCCAGTTCTCCCTCTGTTATTGAGTTCTAACTTCATTCATTGTGGTTGGAGAAGATGATTTCAGTTGTATTGAATTTATTTGAGACTTGTTTTGTGAACCAGTATTTGGTCTATTCAGGAGAATGATCTGTGAACTTTGCAGAAGAATATGTATTCTGCTGTTGTTTGAGAAGTGTTCTATATATGTTTGTTAAGTCTGGTTGGTTCATGGAATTGTTTAAGTCTTCTTTTTCTTTATTGACCTTATGTTTATATGTTCTAGTCATTATTGAATGTGGTATATTAAATTCTCCTACTATTAATGTAGAACCTTCAGATCTGTCAACATTTCGTTTATTTTGGGGACTCTGTCATTAGGAGCATGTGTGTTTGTAATTGTCATGTCTTCTTGTTGAATTGATCAGTTTATCAATATATAGTGACTTTCTTTGGTCCCTTGTAACAGTTTTTGACATAAAAACTATTTTATCTGGTATCAGTGTAACTACCCCAGCTCTCTTCTTGGCACATCTTTTTCACTCTTTTACTTTCAGCCTTCTTGCATCTTTGTACATAAGGTGAATCTTTTGTAAATAAGCATATTGTGGGGTTATGCTTTTTTATCCATTCTGCCAATCTCTTCTTTTTGACTGGAGAATTTAATCCAGATATACTTGAAGTAACTACTGATAATGCAGAACTTTTTCTGCCATTTTGATATTTGGTCTTTGTTAGTCTTAAACCTTTTTTGTCCCTCAATTCTTCCATTGATGCGTTCATATTTCTTTTTATATTCAATTATTTTGAGAATATTCTCATTTCTTTCTGCATGTATTTTTCATCTATTTTCTTTGGTTTTCATGGGTCTTAAATTTAACATCCTATATCTATAACACTCATGTTTGATTTTATACCAACTTAATATCCACTGTTCATATATCCCTCTGTCCCTGAACCTTTTTGTTGTTCTGGTTACAGATTATACCTTTACACACTATATGTCTAAAACTATAGATTTATTATTACTTTTTATGCATTTTATTTTAGAATCTTTACCTGAGGTTATTTCTTCATCCTTCTTTGATCTGCTGTCTGTTCTTTTCTTTCAGTCTGAAGAACTTCATTTAGCATTGCTAAATATCTAGTGGTGACATATTCCCTCAGCGTTTGTTTATCTGGGAACATCTTAATCTCTCCCTTATTTATTTATTTTTTCCTCTCCCTTATGTTTGAAAGACAGTCTCTCTGGATATAAACTTCTTGATTGGCCATTATTTTCTTTAAGCACTGTAAGTATTTCCACTCCCTTTTTTCCTTTATGTATTCTGATGAGAAATTGGCACTTAATTTCATGGGACTCCCTTGTATACAACATGTTGCTTTTCTTTTGCAGCTTTCAGAACTCTCTCTCCTAGTCCTTGGCGTTCAACAGTTTGATACCACCTTTCTGGGCATGGCTTTTTTAAAATTTATCCTGTTTGGGGTTCCTTGGGCTTCTTGAATGTGCATATGCATGTCTTTTGTTAAATTTGGGAAGTATTCTGCCATTGTTTCTTTTAATATTCCTTCTGCCCCTTTCTTCTCCTTTTGGGACTCCCATAATGTGGATGTTGGTACTTTTAGTGGTGTTCACGGATCTCTTAGGCTCTGTTCACTTTTTAAAAAATTCTTTTTTTTTCTTTTTGGTCCTCAGCTTGAATCATTTCAGTTGTCTTGTCGTGGAGTTCACTGATTCTTTTCTCTGCTGTCTCTTCTCTTGGGAATTTTACATGTTAGCTATTTTTCTTGCAACTAATTAGCCGTCTGTGGGGAGATACCTTAAGATCATGTCAGTATCCACCTAATCAGACTCTGCCATCCCTAGATTGACCATCCATTGACAGTCCTTGCCTGAGCTAATCTTTGCTTTGATGGTTGTAAAATGGTGATATTCCAGTCTGTGCTCCCTCCATATCATTTAATAGTCACCATTCATTGTACAGTAAGGAAGCATCTTCCCCTCTCTTCTTCTTCCTTCTCTCCCTCTTTCCCTCCCACCCTTCCTCTCTTCTTTCCTTGCTCCTTTCATTCCTTCCTGTCCATCTATCTACCTATCTTTCTGTTTTTAGTATGGACATATGGATTCCTATTTTATTCAGTAGGCTATCTGCCATTATTGCCCTTAATTATTTTGATGCCCCAGTTGTCCAAGATAGAACACTTTTGTAATCTCTGTTTTAGGCTACCACTGAAATTTTTTCTCCAAGCCATGGGAATATATTAGGTTTGTTGGTATTTTAATTTGTCTGCGATGCCTGAATATAAATGCTTACTGCATTGTTTTTTATGTTTACTAAATACTATCCAATACTTGCAATTGGCAATCATACTCTGAGGAATAATTATGAAATGTTTGCTAAATCTCTTTTCATGTTACTTAAAATTTTTTTTAACCATTTCTATTATGTGATCTCTATATGCTACTTTTATATATTGATTAGGGTGTTTCAGGCAGTTAATGCCTTCTTCCTCTTAAAGTACCTTGTTGTTCAAAATAAAATACTTGACAAAGTACCTGGTAAAATCAGACACCGTCAGACTTGACTGTGTGGTATTTCCTTCTTTCCTGAGGGATAATATCGAGGGACAGACTCCTTAGATTACATTTGGGCATTTTTATAATCACTTCCCTTCTGCATCTCTGGTGGCTCTGAGTTTTCGTTCTCTGATTTTCAGATCTTCTTTTGTTCTGCCAAAGCAGAAATTAGGAGTTTGGAAGTAGGTCAGAATCCCTGTGCGTCTGTGAGTGACGTCTCAGAGCAGCTGTATAGGAAGCATGACGTCATCACACCAGATGGGAATGATGAAACGCACTTTGAGAAGACTGTGTTTCCTTAATTATTTTACTCCTGCCAGGGAAGAGAAACTAAACTTTAAATGGAGATTGATGATGTGAACAGGAATTAATCTTCTCGGGGAACCTCTACTTCCTTTATGTTTTAGGACCCATTGGATGTAGCACTTGTGAGAAGCAGTCTTCTTTCACCTCTGTGGGAGGCCCTGGGTTGGTTCCATTTCCACCCTGTAGGATGAGAGTTCTGTCTATTCCAGTCTAGCTGGTATGGAGAATTTATTGTCTCTAGAGACAGTTTAAGAGTAGGTGAGTGCTGTGGGTTATGGGTTGTATGTTTCTTCAGTTAATGATGTACAGCATACAGTGGACATGTCATATGGTGTTTATGGGAAATATTGCCTTGCAGGTCACTTTGGAACTTCTTGGGTGAAGCACTACTGTACATATCAACGGGATTCCAAACAAATCACCATGATACCATTTGACCAAAAGTCAGGAGGAAAGGGGGTGAGTTTATTTTTTAAATATTATGCTTAATTTGCTTGGCTAACATATAGTAATAAATAATAATGCATATGTATACAATCTCCAATGCTTTCACTATAAATTTTGTTAATTTTTTTTTAGTATTTCCAGGAGACGTGATACCATTAAAAGATATCTAAAACATGGTGATTGTTCTTAGTTCTAATTTATATCAGGAACTACAATCAAGAAAGATTCTTTCTGTGAAACTGATTCTTGTCACTCTCACTTGATATCTGGAGGTCTGCATGTTGTAGTTTAGATGTTCCAGTTATCTATTGCTGTGTAACAAATCATCCCCAAATGTAGTGGATTAAAACAACACTAATTGCTCACATTTTCTGTGGGTTAGGAATTTTACAAGCATTTGGATGGGTGTTTCTCATGCTGTTCTGATCAGACAGTGCCTGGAGATGGAACAATAAGGGTCTGAAAGAGCTGAGGGCTGTCCAGGCAAAGCTCTCTCTGTATGGGATAGTTTGAGCTTTGTAACAGCACGGCAGCCTCAGGGTAGCTAAAGGTTTCAGGATTAAGTATTCTAGCAGCTAAAGCAGGTGGTACCTTGCCTTTTTAATGACTTGACTTCAGAAGTCATATAGGATTAGCTTTGTCCTGTGTGTTGGTTGAAATGGTAACAAAAGCCCACCTGATTTCAGTGAGAGAGGGCATAGATCCTACCTTTTAATAGGAGGAGTGTCAAAGTCAGAGGTGATATCTTCTGGATTTGTGCAGAGAATCATGCAGTATCCTCGTGTGTGTTTGTACAATGCTCTCCTAGGAGCTGGAGGTAAACTTAACATAGATAAAAGGGCATTTCTTTTCCAAATGTGTTTCTCCACCCTTTCTGTCCCCCCGACTGTCCCTTGCATTTGGATTACTTCCTTTAAAATTTACCCACTTTTCTTCTAGCCTCAGATAAAGAGACATGAAAAGATTTGTTCTGTCCTCTTGAAGAACAGACCCCATGTGTGTACCTTGTATCCTCTGAAATGAGGCACCTCTCCACAGGAGGTTTGGAGAACCTGTCTCTTCTTTGCTTAAAACCCTTCACTGTTTTCCTTCAGACCAGAATTCTGTGCTGTCTGGGCCCTGCCTCTCTCAAACTCTGACTCATTGCACTCTCCCTCTTGCCCTGGGATTCCAGTCCCATCAATTTCCTTTTGGTTCCTCCAGGTCTACTTGGACCCCTGACCACAGCATCCTCCCAATAGCTGTCTCCCACCCCCCGAGTCCTTTTATCCTGTCCTTATCCTGTTAATCCTTTGGAACCCAGTTCAAGAAATCCTTTTCTGTCCTTCCTGAACATGTCATATTCCCTTAATATAAAAGTTGTGCTTTTGTAGCACAACTGGCGTCTGTTTTTTTACAGAAGTTATCAAAGTTGTAACTTTACATTTATTTGCATGAGCAATTGATTATTATCTAAATCTCCCATTAGACTGTCAGTTCCGTGCAGGCTGGGACCTAGTTTTTTGCTTTCCTTTATATCCTTGGTCCCTAGATAGCAAACACTCAGTAAATCTTCATCAAGGGAATAAATGAAAGGATAAAGGAAGATGTAAACAGTGAAAGAGAGTTATAGATTTCCTCCTGAAGGCAACTAATGAGTAATTCCATTGTGTAGTAGAAAAATTATAAGGATTTATGTTCCAATTTGTTCTACAGATACCGTGTACATTAAATAAATAGTGATAGCTTGAGGGACTTGGATGTTCCCCAACCCATTTATAGAGATAACAACATCTATTTATTTGTATTGGTTTACTTAATGTCTACACTGATAATATCCTCCTTTTCAAAAAGGTTTACTCAACCGTGGTTATTTTTTATTTTGCAAATAACTAGTCCTTGTTACCTTGAGTAGGTATGATCATGCCCCCATAATTAGGTCATTAGTGACTGAAATAAAAATAATAAAACAGATATTCCCCAGAACAGTATATAGCAGCTCGGTAGTGCTAGTACTGTGACTTTTTCTGGTTTATTTTCCTCATTGATAAAATGAGGATATTAAAAGGATCATATCAAGGGGTTGTTGAGGATTATGTGTGTGTGTGTGTGTGTGTGTGTGTGTGTGTGTATAAACACTTAAAACAGTTTTTCTTGCCATGACTGGTATTTATTTCCCTTTTTAGGGACAGCAGGGTCTCCTTGTCTTTCCTCTCCTCTTCTCTCCCCTCCTCTTGCTTCCAAACCAGTCTGTCCTGGGATGTGCATGGAAAGGTTTTCATTTGTTTGTTTCTTTTTTGCATGGGCAGGCACCGGGAATTGAACCCGGGTCTCCAGCATGGCAGGCGAGAACTCCGCCTGCTGAGTCACCGTGACCTGCCCTTCATTTGTTTTAAGCATTTTAAAAGTGTCTACAGAATGCTCATTTGTTTCTTTTTGAGTATGATGAGGATAGCATATTTGGAGAAACAGTTATAGCTTGATCTGTGACTCTGTTGTCCCTGATGTTGGGCATTAGCGGAGTGTAAGCTTCAACCAACTCATTGATGGTAAGTGAGGGAAGAGTTAGGGGTCCATGGATGGCATCCTCAAAGCAATCTCTTGAGTCGGATACTCTTATTATCACTATTTTATTATTTTGGCCATTTGGCATAGAAAAGTTAAATAACCCTCCAGGTTGGTGCAGCTGGTACATAGTAGAGCCAGAACTTGAGCCCAGGGGATCTGGCTCCAGAGTCCACACTCTGAACCTGTTAGGCATCCTCCGTCTTCTGAAGCAAGATGTGGCAAGGCCCTGGTGTCACTGCCGAGAGAGAATGTTGGTGACTAGTTAGTATAAGACCGATTAGAGAGTTTCGGTTTCCACTGCTGCTCTGAGGTTTGACTAACAACCATATTTTAAATTAGGAGAAGTGGAAGCTTCTGAGAGTAAGCAAAGTGTTCCTCCCTGTCTGTGGCCCTCCCTCAGTTGTTATCCTCAGTCATTGCCTAGTGGAGCTCACCTGGAGTTCTTCCCTCTGATGGCGAGAGAATGTGAGACTCCAGAAACTCTCAGCAAAGTAGTGCAGCAGCTCTGCGAGTACAATATACTCTTCAAGGCCCATAATCTGCATCCTCCCTCTTTCCATCATTATTTCTTGTCACAGGCTCTTGATTATCATTCTGAAATTCTCCCTGTGTAGCATTAATTGATTGTCCAGAAACATAGAGGTTTCTGTCCCTGACTTCTCCTCTATCACTTAGGAATTTCTTAGCCTTCCTGTTTCTCTGCTTCTGCCAGTCTTTTTTCTTTTCTTCTTTTTCATACTGTCAGTAGTTAAACAGATCATTTTTTCTTGATATAGTATGGCTCTCCTTGGAACAGAATCTTACCTTCCTTCTTTTTTCTGTATATAGTTGGCAATCATTTTCAGATTCTCTGTTTTTCTTCCATTTCTCAGGGACAACTTCATTTGTTTTAAGCATTTTAAAAGTGTCTACAGAATGCTCATTTGTTTCTTTTTGAGTATGATGAGGATAGCATATTTGGAGAAACAGTTATAGCTTGATCTGTGACTCTGTTGTCCCTGATGTTGGGCATTAGCGGAGTGTAAGCTTCAACCAACTCATTGATGGTAAGTGAGGGAAGAGTTAGGGGTCCATGGATGGCATCCTCAAAGCAATCTCTTGAGTCGGATACTCTTATTATCACTATTTTATTATTTTGACCATTTGGCATAGAAAAGTTAAATAACCCTCCAGGTTGGTGCAGCTGATCCATAACTGTTAAATCTGAAGTATAGTTAGTCATCAGCATGCTCAGAATCACTTATGTTTGGGTGTGTTTATTTGTAAATTTTACACACCATGAGCAGTCCTTATTCTGAGAAATTTATCTTAGCTAGTCAATAAAACACAACAGAGGGTTAAGGCTTGTGAATATAAACTGTCTTTTCCTAGGTCTTTGTTTTTTGTTATTCTGATAATAGCGAGTGGTTCAGTTTTACCTTACATAGTCACATTTCCTATTATTTCAAAAAACTATGGAAGTTTGCTAATTTTACCCCAGTTTAGAAAAAAAATATTGGCAGAGGCAGGAGAAATAGGAATCCTAATAAATTCCTAAGTGACAGCAAGAAGAGATTAGGAACCTTTATGTTTCCAGGCAATAAATTGTTACTATGAAGTAAAACCACCGTGGTATATTCATACAGTAGAATACTAATCAGCAATAAAGATAAATAAACTCTTGGTACATTCAACAATGTGGATGAATCTCAGAATAATTAGGCTGAGTGAAAGAAGCCAGACACAAATGACTACGTAATGTGTGATTCCATTTATATAAAATTCTAGAAAATGAAAACCAATCTCTAACGACAGAAAGCAGACTTAGTGTTTGCCTGGGGATAAGGTGTGAGGAGAGACCGTTTACAAAGCTGCATGAGGAAGCTTTTGGGGTAATGGAAATGTTTGTTAGCCTGATTGTGATGATTTCATGGGTTTATACATGGGTCAAAACACATCAGATTGTACACTTTAAACATGTACAGGTCGTTGCTCATTTACTGTATCTAAGTATGGTTGTTGCATCATGATTATGTAGCATCCACTCCAGTCCATGGCCTGTTGGGCCCTGGGGACACAATGGTAAGCAAAAAACAGACACAATCCCTGCCCTCAGAGAGCTTACGTTCTGATGTGAAGATGGATGTTGTTTGAATCATCACCTTCATCAATGAAAATTTCATCAATGGAAAATCAGTGCTGTAAGGGAGCAGTACATGGTGCTGTGTGAACACTTCATGGTCCAGGAAGGCTTTCCTGAAGAAGTTCCCACTGAACCAAGATCACAGAAGTTCAGTTAGGAGGAGACGTTAAGATCACCTTGTTCAATTCTTATCAAACCTACAAATTATGTTTTAAAAACTTTATCAGGAGTTTATCTATTCATGGTGAGCCATTGGGATCCACCAGTTCTAAAGGCTTTAAGTATAACACGGCTTACCAATTGCAGTTGCATGGGGCTCTTGCCTGAGAAGGTTCATGACCAACCTTCCACCTCACGAGGTCGTGCGAATTTGAAATGATCACTTCTGTCTGTGTGCCAGGCTTGTCCTGGAGAGGAGCAGAGTCCACATCCAGGCCTCATCTTTATAGTCTGTGTGTTTCTAACAGGGAGAAGATGAGTCGGTCACCCTCAAATCCTGCACGCGGCGGAAAACAGACTCTATCGAGAAGAGGTTTTGCTTTGACGTAGAAGCAGTAGACAGGTGAGCAGCTGTCACATTTTTCTCAGGGCCAATGTTATTGAATTTGAATTTCTTACTTTTTCCATTCGGTCAGTCTTTTCTGCTTTTTATTCCCTCATTCCCTTCCTTCTCCATCTTTCTACTTATAAGCAGTTTGGAAAAATCTCAGGCCAGTTACTGATTTGCAAGCATCAATAGAATCTGCCCTGTCTTTTAGTTTTGGCTCCACATGGAGCCACTGTTTTTGTTTTGTTTTAATATTAGGGCTTCCATTCTCAAGAATGTGTAAAATATTTGTTAGGGTGACAAACTAGGAAATTGAGTAGATGTTTAAAGAAAATTGACTGTTTAGCATGCTTGTGTAGCTTTCTGAGTTTTTACACTTAAAATAACAAACAAACAACTATTCAAAAGAATTGAATAGAACTCAGTTTGAATTGAATAGAATTCAAAAGAATTGGGCAAAGAGCAAGGTGGAACAAGTTTTACCCAGTGAAAATAAGACAGCTTTTAGTTACAGTGTTCACTTGCATTGTGTATGTGTGTACGAGAAAAAAGATCAAACTACTCATGAAATCAGTCGTTAGAGAGAGCTCAAGATTTATAGAGTCTCTCGTTAAGTTGTACTGTTTCACGGTGCTAAGCTAGTTTGAAAACTTTCCGATTTCTTAAGATTCTTGACTTGGCAACAGGTTAATTATTTTAATGAAACCCACGTGTTAAGCTTATTTGAGCTGCTTGTTCAAGATCAGCAACACTAGCACCAAGACTCTTACATCTCAGCATGGTTCTCATATAATGCCGTTTAATCTCCCCTCTCTATTAAAAGAAGATAAAGAAAGCGATACCACTTTTTCAAACCAGTACTTATACTCTCCTTGGGAAGTTGACTGGTGGCCACTTTATCTAGCCTTTTTCTCCTGATACTGAGTGCTATTGGGGTGTATCCTGGTATGTTGGCAAGTTTAGAATGCTCTTTCCTGATTTGGGGTCAGCAAATGATTTCCTGCATTTGCTTGCTAGATGATTTAGATCTCCCAATGCAGACAGCTTGCCCCTTGCAGCCTAAGTCAGAAGTTCATGGAAACTAACCCTGTCTCTTAAGAGAAGCAGTTTAGTCAACATACTCAAATTAGGCATCCTGGGTTCCAATTTTGTCTTTGCTGTTTAGAAGCCAGGTGTGTGATTTTGGGCAATTTTCTTAATATCAAAGAACCTTGATTTCCTCATTTGGAAGATGAAGATGGTAATAGTACCCACGTTCTTAAAATTGTTTTAAGGATTCAAGGAGATAATGCATGTCCAATACTTGTTAGGGTGACAAACAGTAAGTGCTTAACAAAAATTAGTTGTTATTATTTGTTTTTAATTAACTTGTCTTACATATGTGTCAGACTTGGTATTTTATTAGGTTATACTCTAAATGCAGAGAAGCAAATGTAATTTGTAAAGAAAATAAAGTATCCCATTCCTTTGTATATGGGGATGAGAGATGGGAAGGTAAAGGAGACGGGGAGCATGAGGAGATAGATTGAATTGAGGCAGCAAAGGGTAATTGCCAAAAGCCTCTTTCCAACTAAAATGGTTATTCTTGATTTTAAACAAACCCAAATCAGGATGTTTTGAGTTCTTGCAGGTATCTCTGTTCTCTATTTTAAGCATGGGATCTAAGGGAATTCATATTGTTGGTGCCTATGAAGCGAGCTAAGAAGATGTATTTGTCTGCAAACAGAGCCAGATGTTTGATGCTGTCCCAATGTATAGTTTTTACAGATGGTCATGTATCTTCCTGGCTCTTTGGAAGCCGGCATGCCTTATGTTGCAGCTTTTTGTCAGATTGAAAACAAGCTCAGAGGTGCTTTCTGAAGCTAAATTATTTTCTGTTTTCCTTCTCAGAAGTTTCCCTAGAAGTTGTGGAGAGTTGCTTTTAAGACCAGTAAAACTCACTGGGTTGCCTCCATCTCATTTCCATCCTTGCCAACACTTCCCAGCACCTTTTCCCTTTATTATGTCCCTAAAAGCATCACGTGCCCCAATTATAAGTTGAGAGCAATGTGTCACATTCAACATACTGAGTGGGTTTGGGAAAATCTATTTCCACTCAGCTTCGTCTCTGGCTCCCTCAGCATGACATAGAGGATTTTCAGTCACGGGTGAGAATGAGGCTGCTGAATCTCTTTTTATCAAGCAGGAGGTGGGTAGATAGTTCTGTGAAACACCTTCTCCCAGTTTTCTTCATAGATAATAATTTGGTCTCAAAATATGGCTGTGTTTTTCTTCTTTCATCTTTTTTGACTCTAATGTATTTCTGTATCTTCTGTATGGACCTAAGAGGAGGCTAGAGAGAAAAGGAGAAGGCACTTCCAAGTACCTAGTGGCAGCGTCCCTGGAAACTCTGGCTAGAGAAAGACTCCTACAATTTGCTTTTTCATTAATACCCTTTAGCAAGGAAATGAGAGCTGCTAGATATCCTGCTGCTCTTTCACCTTGTGCCTTCCCACAGATTTCCCGGCTCTACCTGCTGGGACAGGTAGTCAAAATGCACATTTAACATCTAGGAAATTTGGAAATGAAAGAGGGGATGGTTATATTGAACAGCATAAGCATTTCAAAATGCTCCCAGGATATGTTAGCTGTAGAAAATACAAGCATATAAACATTATGTAGTAGCTATTAAAATTTTATTCTGTCGAGGTACAAATACATGCTAGTGTGATTGTGGGACTTAAAATGTGGGGTGTTGCAGGTTTTTAAGATTGAATACTTTTATCCTTTAGGCTTAGTGCTGATATTTCATATTATTTTGTAGCAGAAGCTGCAGTCTAAATATCACTTTAGGAAAGTGATATTCTGGAAGGTAAAAATGCTGAAATGACTTCATCAGTGTCTTTTGTAGTGTGGTGAGAATCACAGGCATCCAGCTTCCACTGGTGTGTTTATAAGAAGTCTAAACGCTTGGTCCCTACCCTAGGCCTACGGAGTCCAACTTTCTGGACATGGGATCCTGAAATCTACCTTTTAAATAAGCTCTTCCATTGTCCTTTATCCTTATTAATAATTGATGCATTAAACACCAAGCATATCACAATGCAATTCTATCAGAGCGTGCACAACCATTTTCCTTATTAGAAATAGCTAACACCAAGCAATAACAGCAAAACAAAAAGGTTTAATAAGGATCTTAAACTCACCCATATGGAGGAGAATAATATAGCTGATAGAAAAAGTGATTTCCAGTTTCAAACACAAATTGCTTCACCAGGAAAAAGGCAACAATAACAACAAAAAACTCCACCTTTCTACTTAAAGATGGAGGAGAGATGAGGCAACTAGCCTTATCTTTCTGCCAGCCATATCCTCCTTTCATCATCTCATGACATCCTCACCACAACACAGGGAGGTGGGTGTTCTGCTTATCCTCATGTTGAAATGAGGAATCTGCAGTTTTGAGGGTTGAAAAAACTTACCCAAGGCTGAGGTGGGATTTTCCTAGAGATTTGTAGGAAGTCACACCCCAGGGCACCTTGCTGTTATGTTTTCCAGGGATGAACCCAGTGTTGTCTGTACTTAAATTTCAAAGTCCTCATGAGTGCTCACCTTGCAGGCTGTGGAATCAGAAGAGCTGATCTCATTATAACCCTTTGCATTTGGCATCGTGAACTAGTGGGGAAAGCCCTGAACTTGCTTCTTACATCTCCCACACTATGATTTTAGGAGAGTCCTCACATGACCATCAAAAGATTCAGTGGAGGCACCTACCACATAGTAGAGTCAGCCAGGCACATGGTTGGTGCTGTCCCATACTTTTTATTTTTCAGGAGACACTCATTTTCTATTCATCAAGGGAGAATAGCACAATTAGGAGAAATCAAAGCTGTGGTCCCATTTACCAGTTGCTTCTTTTCATTGTCTCCTGGGGCATTGCTGTCAACTTGTTAATCCTCAAATCATAGTGAAAATGATTAAATCCCTGACATGTAGGTCCTGCAGGAAGAATTGTGACTTTTTGTCTGGTGAATGAACTGGACATGAAAAATCAAGCATTAATCCAGAATTCTGGCATTAAGGTCCGTGGTTCTTGAGCACTGTGTCTGAAAGATCCTCTGTAATGCTGAATACATTTTCAGAAATCTACTTCTGTTACATGTAACTAAGTTCTTTTACCTATGGTATCTCAAAAGTAGGCCCATGCTCCCTTTCTTGATTCCTACTCCCTTCTTTGTTGGTTTCCAGATAACTTCAGAGGCCATAACTCACCTATTTCCTTTTCTCTAGTATCCTCTTTTCCCTGCCTTTTTTTTCAGAACCAGCTTTAGGGGAGTTTCATGCCCCTGGACAATTATAAGCAAATGTTTCCCAAGCTAATATTAATTCTTCATGTCTTTGGCCTTCCTTCAAAACAGTGTTGCTGCTCCAAACACTGGAAAGTTATAGTAGATGTTTTTGCTTGTTTTTTTTAAATCCCAAACTGAGGATTGCTCAGGTCATGGTATTGTATCCATCAAAGCAACATGATGACTCTTCAGATTTACCTTCTGATTTCTTTTGAAATTTACTTTCAGGACTCTGGTCTTAAGAACACAATATGACTTTAAATGAATGTTTGTCATTTGTAGTGGTTGTGGGCTATTGCCACAACATATTACAAAGAGAAATATTTTATTTTTCTAGAAGACTGAATAGAAGGGCCTCACTCACCAAAGCAGGAACAATACCTCTAACAGCTTTTTGGAGGGATGGTCCAACAATGGTGCTTGAACAAGTCCCTTTGACAAAGGACTCCATTCACAAAGTAGCCCATTCACATAAACTATCTTCCTATTCTGGACAGTCTCTTCTTTATGACAGCAGTCTAAGCTTGCATTAGCTTTTTAAAATACCTTAATAAAACACATGTTTTGGTGTCTTTCTATTGCCTTGCCATAGCACTGAGCATTTTGAAGGTTTATATTTTATATTGTTTGATCAACCTTACTTTTTCCCCTTAAAGTATGGCAACTCTTTTTGAGGGAGTTTAGAGTAAAATTCCTGGGTGAAAATGGGACATCATATTCCTACCTACAACAACTGTTAAAGAGGCCAGAAAAGAGATCAGGCTTCGAATAGAGATAAGAAAGAAGCCAATCTGGTTGGGACTAAGGTAAATCAGAATACAGGGTAAAGGATGATATTGTTTGTATTTAGAACGTCATGTACTGTATGAGATCAAAGAAAGAGAGATTTATTTTGTCCAAAAACTAAATTTTCGGTAGCCGCAATCTAACTTAACTTTCCTGGGCAGTTCAGGTAAACAACCTAAACACCTGGAGCTTAGCATTGGGAGTGAAGTCTTGCAATTCTGTATAGCTTAATGTAATACCTGAAAATATTCTAGAGTATATTGGGCAGATAATTAAAAAGTATTGGTAATGACACTTGAGGGACCGGAGAAGAAATATAGAACTATTAAACTTTCCCACCTGAGAAGTCCCTGATATTCTCACAAACATTAGGGACTCCCAAGTTAATAGGCCATGTCCTTGATCTTGAGGCTTGCTTTTATTTCTGTAATGGAGAAGCTAAGCCTACTTATAATTATGTCTAAGAGTTACTTCCAGAGAACCTCTTTTGTTGCTCAGATGTGGTCTTTCTCTGTAAGCCTAACTCTGCAAGTAAAATCATTACCCTCCACCCTGTGTGGGACATAACATCCAGGGGTATAAGTCTCCTGGGCAACATGGGACATAACTCCCAGGGATGAGCCTGGCCCTGGTACCATGGAAGCAGCAATGTCTACTTGACCAAAAGGGGGAAAAGAATTGTAACAAAATAAGGTATCAGTGGCTAGGAGAGTTCAAATAGAATTGAGAGGCTATTCTAGAGATTACTCTTATGTAAGCTTCAGCTAGATATTGCTCATTGCCATAGTATGTCAAGCCCCAACCAATAGTATTCCTCTAAACCCTAAAAAATACCGAGGACTCTGAGACATTATAAAAGTGTCACTTGCTAAGTGTATTTTTCAGAGATCTTTAGATTGTTTATAGGCCAGAGAAGCCCTGAAACCCAGAGTTACCAGTCTCTCCAAGAGCATCAACCAGTTGCATCCCTCTACCCTATAATGTCAACACCCCTTTTCAACATGAAGAAGTTAGAGTGGATATTGCCCAGATATCCTTAAAGATTGGGAGAAGGATCAAAGGAGGAAGATTTGTAATAGAGAAGAACAGGATTTAACAAATGAGTATGACTATGACATCGTTATATTGATATTTCTTTTTAGTCTTCAGCGTCTTGGAACAAGCAGCTGAAATGGTGGAACTGTAACCCCTACCGTACTTTGAAATTTGTTCTGTAACTCCTTGTTAAAATGTATTTTGACATTCATTGCTTTTTTTGGTATATATATTATATTTCAAAATAAGAAGTGTTAAAAATAATAAGAAAAAAAATGGGGCATCATCTAGAAGCAGCTTTTAGTGGCAGTGAGATGGGAGTTGCTATACTTTCAATGTCTGTCTTTAGTTACTTTGAATAATTAATTCCACCAGGCTGTGTCCTATGGAAATTAATGAGTAAATGTAGGGAAAATATTTGTTTAAGCTGAAGAATCATGGCAGTAGTCATCTGCCAGCATCCCTGGATTTGTTTATTTTTAAGAAACATCTCGCAGATGTAAATGACACATGGATATTTTCTCCCAAATATTTTTCAGGAGGGACCACTAAACATATGGAACATAATAGAAACAATAGGCTTCTTTTTGATGCATTAAATCAATACAGTCTCTTGGAGGGGGCAATGTTTATACTTGG
Source organism: Tamandua tetradactyla (assembly GCF_023851605.1). Taxonomy (NCBI): domain Eukaryota; kingdom Metazoa; phylum Chordata; class Mammalia; order Pilosa; family Myrmecophagidae; genus Tamandua; species Tamandua tetradactyla. Next base: position 23,138,723 of record NC_135346.1, read on the forward strand.
GGAAAGGGAATGATTAGTGTGCTTTATTTTATTCCAGGACTAGCTGACACAAGCTGAAAGGAGGTGTGTGGAGTGCTGTTAAATATTCCTTTCCCAGCATAGGTGCTCTCCAGAGGTGGGCATCTAAGGACAGCTTGTCAGAGATGGCAAGGGTACTTGGTGCTAGGGTGTAATGGGACAAAAGCAAGCATAGTCCTTGCCTTTATAGAACTGACTCTTTAGGTAGAGTGCACACATGCATGTATGTATTCACACAACTAAAGGTATAAACATGAGTATGTTGAGTATTAAAGCAAATATAGAAGGCTAGAATGCTGTAGGAATATGTAACAAACAGGAGCACTTAACCCTCTTATCATATTGTTATTCTCTTATAGAGAATAGTAGTATGTCTTAAGTACTCTGAATTTCTTCCTTCTTCCCTCCTTCTCTCCCTCCTCCCATTCCTTTTTTCTTTTCCTTATTTATTGAGTATAACTACATAGAGATTCTACTGGCAATGGGGATAAAAAGTTTAATGAAGCACTTAATCTGTTAGATCTTCTTTCTTAAAAGTCCTCATTCAATTTTTCGTTGGCCCCACTTCTGAAGCCTTCTTTCTTTTGCAAGCTTTCCCCAAATAGGTACAGGGAGAGAGCTGTCCTCTGAACCAGTCTCAACACCGAGACTCTATCTTCCCAAGTACTACATATTTGCACAGTACATGAATTTTTATTTGCATAGGTTGATTGGTTGTTTAATTAGATATGTTTTATATTCCTGTGTTTAATTCTATATGTCTATCTCAGGTGTTTTGCTTCCAGACACAATAACATAGTTTGTAACAGCTTTTAATACAGTACTGTGTGCATGTGGTTGTTCAATTCTTTTTCTTTTGATGAGGATGCAGTTTTGAGATAGATAATTTTGTTTTTTCTTTTGGGACCTTGGAGAACTACTGTATAAGAGATAGTTCTCTCTTATACAATAGAGAGAAGTTGGTTGCTATTTAAACTAAACCTTCAGCAAGTACATGTGTAATCTGTGTTTGTATAAAGGTTGGGGAAAAACTCCAGGAAAATGGAATGTTGGTTAAAGTAAGAACAGTGGAGCCTAGAGGATTTACAGGAAATCTGAAAAAATCTACCAGACCCTTCTAATCAGTCACCACCTGCATTCCAAGTATGTTTTAATAACAAGTGGCATGATGTAGGCGAGAGATGGAGAAAACCACTGTTTGAATTTGGGATCTGCCCCTTCCTAGTTGTGTGGCTCAGGGCAGGTGGTTTCATCTATCTTCCAGGGTTGTTTTGAAGATGAGATATGACAGTATCACTTTCCAGTGCAGTCTTGTATCTGACAAGGTTGTGCCTTTGGATTTTCGTGTGTGTGTCCTAAAACCTGATACTTCATTGCTGTTATGAAGAACTTTAGCTTTGGTGTTTCTGTGGCCTGCTTTTTGTCTTGGTGGCATGGCATTTTGTTTTCCCACAGTCTCTTATTTTCCAAGCCATCTGAGAGTGAATATGGGTGCAGTAAAGGTACTTGTATGAAGAGCCTGCCGGGGAAAGATTCCATTTTCACACTTGGTTATTTATACATATTTCCTATAAAAGATAAAAACTCTTGTGCTCTCTTTCCAATTTATGGACTTAATAGGAAACCATACTAATTTTAAATTAAAATAATGCTCCTACGTACTTCTAGTTTATTATGTGGTATGTTTCTTATGTGTTTGTATGTGTGTTTTCCAAAAAGGATCACATTATGTAACAGCCTTTTTTCAGTGTTCAACCTCTAGATGGCAGTTTTGTATATGTATTAGTAACTGTTAGAGGGTTCCCCTGAAAGTCAGCTGTTTTTTTGTTTTTTTACTTTGACAGTTAGGAGTCAGTGGCGTATGTGTGTATTTTCTATAGAAGAAAGGGTCGTATGGATATTACTCCTTAGAGGAAAAGTATTCCAAATAAGTTATTTTTGCTCTAGAAATGCCTTCTTCCCACCCTTTCAGGATGGGTTTATATCCACCTTCCTATCCTCAGATAGTCTGGCTTCTGTTTAAACATTGTATTTTACTTTGCTTTCTGAACTAAAATGTCAGGCTGTATGCTTAAGGGACAAGGATGATGGAGAAAATAGATGAGTGATTTTGGCTGTCCAGTGTGTGCTAAGAACCATTATCTTTATCTTTTGCAACAGATGAATCCATTTTCTCTTTTTAAATTTCCCCACCCCTCCCCTTCTCAGTCCTAGTTTGAAATAATATTTGATATTACTTTCCTCCTGGTTAGATTGGTCCACTGGTCTCAGTGCCATTGACATTTCAGAGAGGAAATGGCCATTTCCTTCCTCACAGGGTGTTATATTGCTCTGACTTCATGGAGTTAAGTGCGGGAAAATATTGTACTTTCTGAATTGCTCCTTGGCCATTCTGTAAAAATCAACTAGTTGAGAAGTTCTTGGACTCTTCAGAATTTATGTAGTTTGAACTTGTCATTAAGCTTGTTTTGTTTTGTCCTGCCGTCCCTTTTAAATTAGAATGAGAGGATGTTTGTTTGCTGTTTGATTCTGGTTTAAGGAAGAAGAGATGTGGTGGTTAGTTGGATTTATGGGAGGGTGACTTAGGCAACCTTTTATTTCTACTCTTAAATCTACATAGTAAAATTTTGGCTTTTAGTGATTGAATATATCAGTCAATTTCTAAATGAGTTTGTTTTAAAAAATATCTAAACCAAAATTTCACTATTACAAATTCTGAAGAGTGGAAACAATTCAAACAGTAATTTCTGCATATGTACATTTTTGTTAATTATGAAATAGGATAATAAAAATGAAAAAAAATTAATTAAAAGATTCTTGAATTAGAATACTTTTTCATAGCTTGTTATCAACAATAGTGACACCCATTTGCATTCTTCCCGATCCTTTACTCACCCCTGGAATTAAGTGCTTTCTGTTGGTGTGGTATGTTAAAACTTGCTTACTTCTATGTCCATGGTCATCATGGCTGCCAATAATAGGCAGTTAACAAATAGTTGTTACATTTAAGGGCCATGCAGTTTAATATGTTAACGGTTTCTTTGTCTGGGTTTCCTGACAAAAGTTTAGATTTCAGTTTTTTATAAAATCAAAATGTAAAAAATTATCTGATGTGGTTGGCAATATTTACTCTTTAGTCGATTGTTATTGCTATAGTCCTAATTATTTTAGGACCTTTCCTCCCAAGAGGTCAGTGTTTCAAGTTTTAGTAGGTTATGATTCATTCATTCATTCATTAGGATCAGATCTTTTCTAAATAATTGATTAGGAGGCTGTGTCTAAAACCTTCGGGTGTGTATGAGAGAGAAAAAGAGAGATTGAGAGATGCCTTTTTTCCTTCCTGTAAGGAGCTGGTTTCACTGGATTTCAGGTACATACGTATGTATACACATGAGGGCACACCTGTAGTTAAGGTATTTGCTTTACTTTAAAGTCAAGCAGACCTGAGTTCAAGCTGAAGCTTTGTTACATACTAGCAGTGTGATAGTGTAGATGTAATCTCTCTGAGTCTCAGGGATTTTTTGCTTTTAAAAAGAGGTATAATAATAGTACCTGTTTCATACAGTTACTATGAAGGATAAATGATAGTACAAGTAAACTTCTTAGCTCAGTGACTGGTACATAATAAATACTCAGCTTATAAACCTATCTACAGTTTGTGAGCCTTTAGTTTGCAAAGTGATGGGATACAAGATCAACATACAAAAATCAGTAGTATTTCTATACACTAGTAATGAACAAACTGAAACGGAAAGTAAGAAAAAAAACATTTAAAATAACAGCTAAAATAATCAGACAGCCAGGAATAAATCTAACCAAGGATGCAAGGTAAATGGAAAACTACAAAACATTGCAAAAAGAAATCAAAGAAGCCCCCAAATAAATGGAAGGACATTCTGTATTCATAGATTGAAAGAGTAAATATTGTTGTGATGTCAGTTCTACCCAAAGCAATTTATAGATTCAAAACAATAAAAATTCCAGCATCCTCTTTGCAGAAATGGAAAAACCAATCATCAAATTGATATGAAGGGTTAAGGGGCCCTGAATAGCCAAAGCCGTCTTGAAAAAGAAGCATGAAATTGGAGGACTCACACTCCCCAGTTTTAAAACTTAGTACAAAGCTACAGTAGTCAAAACATCATGGTGCTGGTATAAGGACAGACGTATAGATCAATGGAATTGAATTGAGAGTTCAGAAATAACCCCTCCCTCCATCTATGACCAATTGATTTTTGACGAGAGTGCTATGATGGTTGGGTTCAGGTGTCAACTTGGCCAGGTGATGGTGCCCAGTTGTCTGGTCAGGTAAGCGCTGGCCTAACAATTACTGTAAGGATATTTCATAGCTGGTTTATAAACCAGAAGGCTGATTTATTAAATCATCAATCAGTTGATTGCATCTGTGGCTGATTACATCTATGATCAACTAAGGATGTATCTTCCACAAGGAGAGAATCCAGTCAGCTGGATTCATCCAATTAGTTAAAGACTTTTAAGGGAGAAGAGAGAATTTTTGCTGCTTCTTAAGTTAGCTAGCCTTTCCCATGGAGTTCATTGAGGGCCTTCCTCAGGGTTGCTAGCCTCACAGCCTGCTCTGTTGGTTTTGGTCTTTTGCATCCTCACAGTTTTGTGAGATACTTTAATAAATCTCATATTTACAGATATCTCCTGTTGGTTCTATTTCCCTGAGAACCCTGACAAATACAGCTTGGAACTGGGAGTGATTTTTCAGAAACCACTTAAAGAAGCTTAATTTTTTTTTTTTAGAACTTTTTTTACTCTAATTAAATTCAAAGGCATTAATGACTCTATTTCCAATAATCAAGATGGCTTTGATAGTCCATGGAGTGAGTTGACAATAGAGGTACACAAAATATCACCATTTGATTTTCCTAATCATTACTCTCATACAAGGCAAGGCTCTGAGTGGCAATGTTTTTGACACCTTAACAGAGTTTTGTGGAGTGAAGAGGTATAATGATGTTGGCTAGTTATTCTTAGATATGCTAGATACAGTTAGAAAAAGGAATGAGCTGAAGGCTTCAAATTTGCAACTTGAATGCCTTATGAAAAATATGAAATTTCTTTGTGGGTTCTGAAAGAAAGTCTTATATCCTGTGGTCACAGACTTGAGATCTCTGAAAATCAGACCCAAAGCCCGTTGAATGAGGTGGAACTCCATTGATCACCTTCCTCCATAAGCTTCTACTCTGTCTAGTGGGCCCACTAGAATTCCAGAGTTTTGGTCTCCTGAAATTGCCACTTTTGAACCAGTGTCTAGTAATCCAAAAAGAAGCAGCACAATGCAGGTCCTTAGGATTTTAGAGTAAAGCTTTACCATTTGCTGCAGATAACCACTCTCCTTTTGAAAACAGCTTTTAGGCTGCTAGTGGGCCTTAGTAGCAACTGAATGCTTACCCTCAGGCCACCAAGTTACCATGAGATCTGATTTGCCTATCAAGAGCTGGCTGTTGTCTGACCCACCAAGCCAGGTACGCTTAGAGAAGGACCCTGTAATACTGCCAAAAATTTATGCTGTTAGCCTCCCTCCTAGGCTTCCCCATGTAGACCTATAGCCATTCACCAGGGTAACTGTGCCCTGGGGAAAAGCAACCGATCAGTATTTTATGAATTACTAGCCACTGTCTCAGAAGTGACACTAATTCGGGGAGACCCAAAGCTTCACTCTGGCCCACTAGTCAGAGTAGGGGTTTATAGAGGTAGGTGATCAATGGAGTTTTAGCTCAGGTCTGTCTCATAGTGGGTCTCGTGGGTCCCCAGACCCATTCTGTGATTTTTTCCCCCAGTTCTGGAATGCATAGTTGGAATTGACATACTCAGCAACTGGGAGAATCCCTCTATTGGTTCGCTGACTCTTGGAGTAAGGGCAATTATGGTAGGAAAGGCCAAGTGGAAGCCACTAGAACTGCCCCTACCTGGCAAAATAGTAAATGAGAACCAATACTGGATTCCTGGAGGGATTGCAGAAATTAGTACCACTCTTAAGTACTTGAAGGATGCAGGGGTGTTGATTGCCACCATATCCCCATTCAAGTCCCTTTTTTGCCCTGTGCAGAAAGCAAATGGGTCTTGGAGGATGACAGTGCATGATCTTAAACATAACCAGGCAGTAACTCCAATTGCAGCTGCTGTTCCACATGTGATATTGTTGCTTGAGCAAATCAACACACCCCCGGTACCTGTTATCCAGCTATTGATCTGGCAAATGCCTTTTTTCAATAGCTTTTAGTAAGGATGACCTTTCAGCTTTCAGCTGGCAAGGCTGACAGTATACCTTCACTGTCTTACCTCAGGGGTATATCAACTCTCCGGCACTGTGTGATAATCTTATCTGCAAGGACCTTGATCTTTTCTCCCTCCCACAAGACATCACACTGGTCCATTATATTGATTCTGTCATGTTCACTGGACCTGGTGAACAAGAAGTAGCAACTACTCTAGACTTATTGGCAAGACATTTGCATGCCAGAGGATGGAGATAAATCCATCAAAATACAAGGGCCTTCCACCTCAGTTAAATTGTTAGGTGTCCAGTTGTGTGGGGCATGTTGAGATATCCTTTCTAAGGTGAAGGATATGTTTTTGCATCTGGTCACTACTATGACCAAAAAAGAGGCACAATGCCTAGTTGGCCTCTTTGGATTTTGGAGGCAACATATTCCTCATTTGGGTGTGCTACTTTGGCCCATTTACCAACTGGCCAGAAAAACTGCTAATTTTGAGTGGGGACCAGAACAAGAGGGGGCTCTGTGACAGATACAGGCTGCTGTGCAAACTGTTCTGCCACTTGGCCCGTATGAGCCAGCAGATTCAATAGTGCTGTAAGGGTCAGTGGCAAATAGAGATACTATCTTTTGTCTTTGGCAGGCCCTGATAGGAGCAGCACAATGGGCAGGTCCTTAGGATTTTAGAGTAAAGCCTTACCATCTGCTGTGGGTAACTACTCTCATTTTGAGAAACAGCTTTTAGCCTGCTTACTGGACCTTAGTAGAGGCTGAACACTTAGCCATGGGCTACCAAGTTAACCATGAGACCTGATTTATAAGATCTCATGTATCATGAGCTGGGTGTTATCAACCAACCAAGCCATAAAGTTGGGCCGTCATAAAGTTGGATGTGCACAGCAGCACTTCATCATAAAATGGAAATGTTATATAAGATAGAGCTTGAGCAGGTCTTAAAGGCACAAATAAGTTACATGAGGAAGTGGCCAAAATGGTCCTGGCCCCCACTCCTGCCACATTACCTTCTCTTTCCTAGTCCAGATCTATGGCCTCTTGGGGAGTTGCCTGTGAACTTGGGCCTGGTTCACAGATGAATCTGCATGATATGCTGGTCCCACCTAAATGTGGACAGCTGTAGCACTACAGCGCCTTTCTGGGATGCCCCTGAAGGACAGTGATAAAGGAAATCCTCCCAGTGAGCAGAACTTTGAGCAGTGCGCCTGGTTGTTCATTTTGCTTAGAAGAAGAGCTGGCATAGGTACATTTCTATACTGATTCATGGACTGCTGCTCATGGTGTGGCTGGATAGTCAGGGACTTGAAAGGAGCATGATTGGAAAATTGGTGACAGAGTTCTGAGGAAGAGTTGTGTGAATAGATCTTTCTGAGAGGGCAAATAACATGAAGCTATGTGTGTCTCATGTGAATGCTTACCAGAGAGTGACTTCAGCAGAGGGAGGTTTTAATAATAATCAAGTGAGGGAGGTTTTAATAATAATCAAGTGGACAAGATGTCCCATTCTGTGGATACAAATGATTCTCTTTCCCTAGCCACTCCTGTCATTGCCCAGGGGGCTCATGAACACCATGGTCATAGTGGTAGAGATGGAGGTCATGCAAAGGCTCAGCAGCATGGACTTCTACTCACCAAGGCTAACTTGGCTAGGACCACTGCTGAGTGCCCAATCTACCAGCAACAGAAACCCACACTCAATCCCTGATATGGCACCATACTCTAAGGTGATCAGACTGCTACCTGGTTGCAGGATGATTACATTGGACCACTTCCCTCATGGAAGGGGCAGTGATTTGTTCTCACTGGAGTAGACATGTACTAGATATGGGTTTGCCTTCCATGCACACAGCCCTTCCACCAAAACTACCATCTTTGGACTTACGGAATACATTATCCACCGTCATGGTGTGCCATACAGCATTGCTTCTGATCAACGAACCCACTTCACAGCAGTGCAGGAATGGGCACGTGCTCATGGAATTTTCTGCCCTTACCATGCTCCCCATCATCCAGAAGCAGCTAAGTTGATAGAATGGTGGAATAGCCTTTTAAAGATCCAGTTAAATCACCAACTAGATGGCAGTACCTTGCAGGGCTGGGGCAGTGTTCTTCAGGGGGCTCTGAATCAGTGTCCATTCAATGGTGCTGTTTTCTCTTATACCCGGGATTCACAGGTTCACCCCTAGTGATCCACTAGAAGAGAAATTTTGTTTCCTGTCTCTGAAACTTTCAGATCTGCTGGTTTACAGGTTTTAGTTACCAAAGGAAGAGTGCTCTTACCAGGAGACACAACAGTGATTCATTCGAACTGAAAGTTAAGACTGCTACCTGCCCACATTGGGCTTCTCATGCCACTGAATCAACAGGCAAGAAATGGAATTACTGTACTGGTTGGGGTAATTGATCCTGACTATCAATGAGACTGGAGCTACGCGTGGAGGTAAAGGAGAGTTCTCCTGGAATATAGAAGATCCCCTAGGATGTTTCTTAGAGCCACCATGCCGTGTGAGTAAAGTCAATAGAAAGCAACAGCTAAATCCAGGCAGGACAAACAGTGGCCCAGAAACTTCATGAATGAAGGTTTGGGTCACCCCACCAGGCAGGGAACCTCAGCTGAAGTGCTTGCTGAGGGTAAAGGGAACACGGGACAGCTAGTGGGAGAAGATAGTGATAAATATGAACTTCTACCACGTAACCAGTTACAGAAATGAGGACTGTAATGGTATGAATGGCTCTCCTTGTTTTATTATGAGTATGTTTGTATTTGCACTTAAAGCAAATACCTTATTTTCTTATATGTTCTTATCGTAAGTTGTATTGTTCATGTCATGTATTTAAGTTAAAGGATATCAAGTTAAAGATATTGTGTATAGGTGCCAAGTTGACAAGGGGTGAACTGTAATAGTTAGATTTAGGTATTAACTTGACCAGGTGATGATGCCCAGTTATCTAGTCAGATAAGCACTGATCTGACTGTTGCTGCAAGGATATTTCATGCTGGTTTATAAACCAGAAGGCTGTTTAATTAAGTTACCAGTCAGTTGATTGCATCTGTGGCTGATTACATCTATGATCCACTAAGGGTGTGTCTTCCACAAGGAGAGAATCCAGTTAGCTGGATTTAAACCAATCAGTTGAAGACTTTTAAGGGAGAAGAGAGAATTTTCGCTGCTTCTTCATCCAGCCAGCCTCTCCTCTGGAGTTTGTCGAGGACCTTCATTGGAGTTGCTAGCTTTGTGGCCTGCCCTATGGATTTTGGACTCTTGCATCCCCATGGTTGCATGAGACAGTTTATAAATCTCATATTTACACATATCTCCTGTTGGTTCTGTTTCTCTAGAGAACCCTAATACAGGTGCCAAGTCCACTCAATGGGGTATAAATAGTTTTTTCAACAAATGGCTGGGGAAACTGGTTATTCATATGCAAAAGAATGAAGATGGTCCCTTGTCTCACACCATTTACAAAAAAAAACCCTCAAAATGGATCCCGGACCTAAATATAAGATCCAGAACTATAAAATTCCTAGGGAAAAACATAACAATGCCTCTTTAGGGTCTTTGCTATGCAATGGTTTCTTAGACTTTGTACCCAAACACAAGAACAAAAGAAAAAATAGATGGGACTTTATTAAAATTAAAAACTTTTGGGCGGTGCAGCGGTGGCTCAGTGGCAGAATTCTTGCCTGCCATGCCAGAGACCTGGATTTCATTCCTGGTGCCTGCCCATGCAAAAAAATAAAAAAAAAAACTTTTGAGCATCGAAAGACTTTGTCACGAAAGTAAAAAGACAACCTACTGAGTGAGAGAAAATTCTGGGAAACCTCTTGTTCAGTAAAGGTTTAATATCCAAAATATATAAAGAGTTCCTACAACTCATCAACAGAAAGGCAAATAACCTAATTAAAAGATGAGCAAAAGGCTTAAATAGACATTTCTCTAAAAGAGAATCTATAGATGGCTGAAAAACACATGGAAATAGGCTAAACACCTTTAATTATTAGGGAAATAAAAGCAAAATTCCATTTCAGACCACTAGAATAGCTACTATTAATAAAATGGAAAATAGCAAGTGTTGGAGAGGATGTGAAGAAATAGTAACACTTGGTCACTGTTGGTTAGGTGCAGCCACGTGGAAACAATTTGGCAATCCCACAGAAAGTTAAGTATAAAATTACCATATGATCCAGCAATCCCATTTCAAGGTCTATACCCCAAAGCATTGAAAGCAGAGACTTTAGCTAATATTTGGACAACAGTGTTCACAGTGGCATTATTGATAATTGCCAAAAGATGGAAGCCACTCAAGAGTCTATCAACAGATGAATGGATAAACAAAATGTGGTACATATGTACAATGGAATATTATTCAGTCATAAAAAGGAATGAAGTTCTGATGCATGCAACAATAAGTATGAATCGTGAAGGCATCATATTGACTGAAATGAAATAAACCAGACAATATTGTGTGATCTTGTTGATATGAAATAATTGGAATAAGCATACTCATGGAGTCAGACACTAGAATACAGTAAACCAGATGACAAGATAGGGATAGGGGATGGGAGTTAATGCTTAATTGGTATAGAATTTCTGTTTGGGATGATAGAAAGTTTTGGTAATGGCTGTTAGTGATGGGAACAGAACATTGTGGATGTAATTAACACCACTGAGTTATCTATTTGGATATGGTTAAAAAGGGAAATTTTACGTTGAATTTATGTTACTAGAATAATAAGCAGAGGACTATACAACACAAATAGTTACATATTTAATTATAATAAATATTGTTTCATTCATTGTAACTAAGGTACTACACTAATGCAAAATGTTAATAAAGGAAAAACATGAGTGTGAGAGGAATTTGTATATAAACTCTGTCTTTTCTGCTTTTTTTCTCTGTGTAAACCTGTAACTTCTCTGATAAATAAATATATATAAATAAATAAATGCCATGTTGGGTTGTTGAGCTGGAAAAAAAGATTATAGAGATTCACCATTGTTGGTCCTAGTACAGAGATGACTTTATTACATGCCATGATAACCTGGGTAGGGGCTCAGGTAGAAAGTCACAAAAAGACAGTCTCTACAAGTTGCAAGCTGGTGATTCACAGACATGTATAGTTTGCCTTGAGTAGTGTTTGAGGTGACATTTTAATATCGGAAAATCTGTAATGCTGATCCTGTCTTTCCATATGCCAGCTTGTTGATCAGGCTGAATGTGGCAGATGCCTACAATTAGGTAAGCCTTGTTCTTTCTACTCTGCCACAGTCCCCACCATGCCCTGTTATTTTCCATCATGAGGACAGGTGACAGCTGACATTGTGCATCACACTGTGCTATTGTTTTTCCCATACAGGGGAAATACTTCTTTATTTCTATGTCTCTATCAAAGTGCTAAAAGAAAAAGAAAAACCAGAGGGCTTTCCATTTCTGGAAAAATGAGACAAGCCTATTTTCTTTGGGTCAGTGAAGAATTTGTTACACAGTTTCATTATTTTGTTTACTTCCTTGGTCCCTATAGACATTTGAGTCTGTAATATCATAGACAATCAGACATGCAAAAGATGTCTTTCTTCAAGATTATCTTGCACAGCATTGGCCATATCTTTGTGTAAATGAAGATTAGGAGTCACTTTTCCCAGTAGCACATCAGAACCAAAAGGCCATGTGGCCCTTCCCATCTTTGGCTCTCTGGAGCACTTTACTTCCGTGTATGGTAGCCCATTCTCCAAGCCTTCGTTACTTCCCTCTCTTCCTATGTAAGCACAGTGGGGCCGGCTTCAAATGTAGGCTGTGAGAACATGCGTTTCTGTGGGTACCATAATCCTTCTTTTACTCTGAATTTGATCCTTTAATATCTAGTAATGTAGTTTGAGGCTGGGGAATGAACTTTTGCCAACAGGAGATTTATAGTCTTATGAATGATTAAGCCCTAGATCTTTGAAGGTTGGTTTAGAAAGAACAGCACTGTTAGATTCTGAGAGTGTGTTTATTTCAGTGGGGTGGAGGTAGTTAGAGCATTTCCTTGTTCAACGGGCAGTGGGTACATTGCCAAACCACTGAGATCACTATTGTTGACTGATCCAGGAATACGATTAGAGTAGAAAAGCTCTCTACCCTGGAATCAGGGCTGATTGTGATTCTGCTTGCTCTTGGCTGTGGGCTGACATCAGTGGTCCCAGGCTAAAAATGTGTTGCCTTCTGTGGCTCCTTTTGGTGGCCAGCAGTGGAAGAGATGTGGTGATCGGGAGCTTGCCCTCTAGTAGATGAAGAATGGTTTCCTGCATCACTCCTGAAAAAAAATAGCAGATCCTTATTCACGAATCTCAAGCTGGTCCCAGTGTACCTCTAACCAAGGACTTATTCAGAGTGAAAAAGAAGTGCTGTGTTTTAAGTAGAATCTTAGGATTGAGATTCATAAAGGATTTTAAGTAATTTTTAATTTCTGTCATAGTGGCAAAGGGAGCATCTTTCCAGATTTTCAAGAACTTGCTAAAGGCCCTTCTCCATCCTGATATGTGATCAGTTAATTCTAAAAGGGGGAAGTAGGCTTTTTTGATGCTTTACTCAGGAGGAAAAGGAAATGACCATGGTGTCAGAGCCTGTGTGCCCCTTCAGCCCTCGCTTCCTGGGAGAGGTGTGATTTTCAGTGCTCTATGTGTGTCTGTGTGGTGTCTGTGTGTGTGAGAAAGAGAGAGAGCACCTGACTGTGTTGGGGAGGCTCGTGCATATCAGAAACATCTGTGGGTTCTTTTCCTTTTTAAAGTATGAACACCTGCCCTTGTCCCGCCATAATTTTGACCCTACCCCATACTTGTCATCTGTTCCCTTTTCTCCAATTTACCCTGGGACAACTAACTTTGGGAGCATTTAGTGCATGTGTCAGACATTTCGAGGGAATGCTTGATTCTGAAACATTCTGAAGTGTGTACCCGGATACAACACTTTGAGCAATACTCAAAGATTCAGGTTCAGGCAATTGAGAGTTCTGCAGTTGATTGTACCTTTGTAAAACTTTTAATTTCAAAGTTATTAAAACTTTGTGCTTGGTCTTTTAAAAAGGAGAAGAGCTTTTGAAAAGTGGAAGAGCCGCAAGGTCAGCTCTGGGGAGCCACGACTGCCAGTGCAAACTCTTCAGACACCCAGTGGGTCTGGCATACCGATAGGCAGTTGGTGGGCAATGGACACTTGGGTCTGAGAATGAGAATTTCTGAGAAGAGGGAGAACCTGACAGGTGCTTACTGAGAGAGGAGTTATTGCATCTTCTGAATCTTTTTTGTGTTATGGTGCCAGTGTGGCCTTCACAGGAATAGCCTCCCTCTGGAGAATCAGTGCCCTTCCCATCACCTGTCTCTCATCCCCATCCACCTACTCACCTACTCTTCCATCCACGTGCACTCCCCATGCCCCTTATACACATACACATCTCTTTCTCTTATACACACATACTCCTGTATTCAAATCCAGACCCTGTGCCCTTATCCCCAGCTCCTCTGCACTCACAGGCCCATATCTTTGGAATCATCTATTTCTTAGCGGGTGTTGAAGGTTAAACAGTAAGAGGAAGCAAGTGTGATGTTTAAAATAATGGTAAATATGAACAAGTCTAGCACATACATTGGAACTATGGAAATAAGGAGCAGTGATTATTGGTGGGTCAGAATGAACAGGCTTAAATGCTCAGGGGCCCAGGCCTGTGCTGCTCAGGATATTATCAAGCCTGTTTCAGTATTGTACTGCTCTGTGATCATTAACAGGACTTGGGGGCTTAAAAGGTGGTTGGACTTTAGTTCTGGTTCAGGTCGACCTCTTTCTCCCTTTTAGGCTTTCTCAAACTTTAAAGATGTGGGTTTAAATTAGCAATTCTTAACCTTTTGAAGTCCATTATTATGCACAAGTTTCTGTTCCCCATAAAGTGCCATCTATAATGGGAACTCAGCAAGTACTATTTAATATGTGCATGCTTTCTGAAGGGTTTGCAGTCAGTTTTAAATGCATTTAAACTTTTTTTAAATGCGTTTAAACTTTTTTTTAAATACAGTTTTATTAGATATATTCACATACCATATAATCATCCAAAGAACACAATCAGTAGTTCACAGTGTCATCATATAGTTGTACATTCATCACAGGTTTTGAACATTTTCATTACTGCATAAACAATAAAAAAAGGAATAAAAGTAAAAGTAAAAAGAACACCCAAAACATCCCATAACCCCTACCCCACTATTATTATTATTTTTTTTGTCTTTAGTTTCTTTCTCATATGTCCGCACACTGGATAAAGGGAGTGTCAGGCACAAGGTTTTCACAGTCACACGGTCATACCATAAAAGGTATATAGTTATACAGGCATCTTCAAGAATCAAGGCTAGAAAATGCCCAACATCCGTCTCTCCCCTCAGGCCCTCCCCTCCTTTTCCCTTCATGAAGCTGGCTCTGGGGCGAGCTCACCCCTGGGAGGAGGCTGGAAGCTGCACTCGGTATGTGCTTTCTCCACTCCCAGAAGATCCTGTACCACCCAAGCCAGGGGGTGGCCTGGCATTTAGGCCCCTGCCTCTGTGCTTACCATGCTCCACCCAGGACCAGCTTTCTTCATGGGCTCTACCTTTCCCACCCTTTTGGCTCAACTCCATGACAACCACTTTTGCATCTTCTCCCATTCTTTGGTTTCCTCTCTCCCCATGCCCCCCTGCTTAGCCACTTCCCCAGGCTCCCCAGCTACCTCTCCCTCAGATTCAGGCCCTAAGCTCACAGTGGGTAGTTCTCCCTCCAGGAAAGGGGAGAAGAACTGCCTGGATGGGCTCAGAAGCCTATTTGAGAGACCTCCCTGCCCCTGTCCAGGGCCTCTGATACCCCTCCAAGCCCTTGGAACCACCCACCCTTAGTCTGCCACCCCGTCAGGGGATCCTGGTATGGAAGAGTACCTTGCTGTTGTGTATGTGAGACTGAGACGAGAGCTTCCCAGCCTGTTCCTTCACTTCCACGACTACACTCTGTATTTATCAGACATGGAATTCATCAATGAGATTTTGAACATATGTACCAGAGGCTGGACATGGTACATTCTGTCAGTGACCCTCTGCTGCTTCCTGGCTGGGAACTGTTTTACACATTTTGTTTGGAGATTCTGCAGCTGATCCATCACTCCAAGAATTGGAACCTTGTGGGATGCCCATCCACATGCTCTTTCTGTATTTTAACAAACATTGCAAGAATGACCTTTACCAGACCGATGTTGCCTATTCTACTTTACTTGAATTCCAGTGGTCTCATTTGTCGCCATCATCCAGACAAACTGATACCTTCACACTCACCCCCAACACCTGTGAGGAAATTGTTAGTGGGAGTCCTGGTGGTCCTGGTTGGAGCCAGAACCCAACTTGCACCTGTGTCCCCAGATCTGACCCAAGAACTAGGATGGATGCAGCACCGAAGACTTTGTTATGCACAAGAGACAGTGGTGGAGGTGTCCAAGAATTTCAGTAGCCAGCTTCCTCCCCGTTCTCCTTCCTTCCTTTCCATCTCATGCTGGGTAAAGCTGCCGTATAACTTAATTTGTTAATAAGAAAGCTTAAGTGAATATATGAAAAAAAAAAAGAATGTTAAATGATTTCAGGCATCTCCCTCTAGCTACTCCAATATACCAAAAACTAAAAAGGGATTTTTATATATTGCATAAAAATAGCCTCCAGAGTGAGTGACCTCTTGTCTGTGTTTGAAAATTCTCAGTTACTGAAACTTTATTTTGTTTCATTTCTCTTCCCTGTTTTGGTCAAGAAGTCTTTCTCAATCCCGTGATGCCAGGGCCAGCCTCATCCCCAGAAGTCATGTCTCACATTGCTGGAGAGATTTACACCCCTGGGAGTCATGTCCCACGTAGTGGGGGAGGGCAGTGAGTTTACCGGCAGAGTTGGCTTGGAGAGAGTGGTCACATCTGAGAAACGAAAGAGGTTCTCTGCGGTTGACTCTTAGACGTAATTATAAGTAGACTTAGCTTCTCCTTTGCACGAATATGTTTCATAAGGGCAAGCTGCAAGATCGAGGGCTCAGCCTATTAAATTGGTAGTCCCTAATGCTTGTAAGAATACCAGGAACTCCCCAGGAGGGGAAGTTTAATATTTCCACATTTTCCCCTAATTCTTCAAGGGGTACTTTGCAAATATTTTTTTATTTTCTGCCCATATTATTCTGGGATGTATCATGGCATGTCACTAACCTGTACAAACCAGCAAGATCTCTCTCCCAATTCAAGGGTTCATTGTATTATGGTGTTTGAATAAATTGCTGAAACAAGTTAAGTTAGATAATATGCTACAGAAAATATACATTTTGTTCTAATTAAACATCTCTTCCTTTGGTCTCACCCAGAAGTTGAAGTTTTAAAATACAATTAATATTATCCTTTACCCTTTAGTCTGATTTCTGTTAATACTAACTAGATCAGCTTCATTCATATCTCTAATTGAAGTATGATCACATTTTCAGCTTACTAAATAGTTGCTGTATGAGGTAATGCTGATTTTCATAGCTGCAGTACTCTAGCTCTGAGTTGCAGGTGTCACATCAGATACCTGAAGTTCAAGGGAACAACTAAGTTTTGCAAAAAGAGCTCTGCATCTCAAAATTTAGAAATAACTGTTACAACTCAGGAATGGATGTGACTGCTGTAAGAGTTTGTAATCTAGTAACTTTTACAATAAGCCTTCCCCTGATAACCTGTGCTCTCAAATTCAATTCTCAGAGTTTGCAGATTATAGGTAGTCCATATTAGTGGAGCATTATAATATGTCTTTTTGTTTCTGACTTATTTCACTCAACATACATCAACATAGTTGCATGCCTCACAACTTCATTCCTTCTTGCAGCTGCTCAATATTCTATCACAGTTTGCTCTTCCCTTCATTAGTCCATGTACCCTTATGCCACCTCCAGCCATTGCAGATTGTGAACACTGCCACCATAACCACCAGTGTGCAAATGTACATTTGTGTCCCTGTCTACCATTCTTCCAGGCGTATACCTAATAATGGGCCTGCAGGATTATATGACAGCCCTATACTTAGCCTTCTGTGGAACCACTACACTGCCCTCCAGATGGGTTGCACCATTCTACTTCTCTGCCAACAGTGAATAGGACACAATGCATCCTCTCCACATTTTCTCCGGCTCTTGTATCTTGTTTATTTTTTAAACTATTTTATTCACATACCATACAATGCATCCTAAGTATACAATCAAAGGTTCTAGTAATCACATAGTTATACCTTTACCATTACAGTCTATATGAGGACATTTCCATTTCTTCCACAAAGAAAGAAGAGGGAAAAAATGAAGAATAAAAAATAATAAAATAATAAAAAGGAGAAACAACAACAATAGCAAGAATCCCATACCCCTCCCATGTATCCCTGTCTTATTGACATTTAGCTTTGGCATGTTGCCTTTATTATACCTTACAGATGCATATTACAATGCTACTATTAACTCTAGATCCTAGTTTGTATTAACTCTAGATCCTAGTTTGTATTAATTTTACTTTTTCCATATATCATCCCATTTTCAACAACTGTGCTGTTTACATTCATTTGTTCTCCTCATGTAAAAACATTCTCATATTTGCATATTTAATCATCATCATTGTCTACTCTAGGTTTCACTAAGTTATACAGTCCCAGTCTTTGTCTTCTATCTTTCCTTCTGGTATCACACGTTCCCCTAGTCTTCCTCTTTCAACCATACTCACACTCAGCTTTGTTGAGTGTACTTACAATAATGTTCTACCATCAGATATTATTGTGCTGTCCATTTTTGGATCTTTACAATCAATCCTTTTGAAGATTCTGTACTTACTGAGCATCAAATGCCCAACCTTTACCTTCTTTCTATCTCCTGATAACCTGTGTTCTAAACTTTAATTCTCAAAGTTCACTCATTAATGTTAGTTCATATTAGTGAGACCATACAGTATTTGTCCTTTTGTTTCTGGCTAATTTCACTCAATGTAATATCCTCAAGGTATGTCTATGTTGTTGCATGCATCATGACTTTATTCTGATATATATCTTAATATTTTTTCTCTTTTTACTCTTACTGATAAATTTCATTTCTACACTCTTCTCCAGACCGCTCTCTCCTGTCTTTTCCTATCTGCCTGTAGTATTTCTTGTAGAGCAAGTCTCTTGTTCACAAACTTCCGCAGTGTCTCTTTATCAGAAAATATTTTAAACTCTCCCTCATTTTTGAAGGACAGCTTCGCTAGATACAGAATTCTTGGTTGGAAGTTTTTCTCTTCCAGTTTCTTAAATATATCATTCCACTGCCTTCTTGCCTCCATGTTTTCTGCTGAGAAATACACACATAGTCTTACTGAGCTTCCCTTGTATGTGATGGATCACTTTTTTCTTGCTGCTTTCAGAATTCTATCTTTGTCTTTGACATTCGACAATCTGATTAGTAAGTATCTTGGAGTAGGTCTGTGCAGCTCTTTTCTCTTTGGGGTATGCTGCACTTCTTAGATCTGTAATTTAATGTCTTTCATAAAAAATCGGAAATTTTTAGTGATTATTTCCTCCATTATTCTTTCTGCCCCTTTTCCTTTCTCTTCTCCTTCTGGTACACCCATAACATGTACATTTGTGTGCTTCATGTTGTCATTCAGTTCCTTGAGACCCTCCTCATATTTTTCAGTTATTTTCTGTATCTGTTCTTTTGTGTGTAGGGTTTCAGGTGTCCAGTCCTCTAGTGCACTAATCGTTTTTTCTACTTCTTCGTATCTGATGTAATTCTCAATTGTGTTTTTCATCCCTTCTATTTTGTGTGCTTCATTCCCCATAAGTTCTGGCATTTGTTTTTTCAAGCTTTCCAGGTTTTTTTTTTTCCTTTTTTTTTGTGTGTGTGCATGGTCCAGTAATTGAACCCAGGTCTCCTCCCACATGAAAGGTGAGGATTCTACCACTGAACCACCCGTGTACCTCTTTTCGAGTTCTTCTTTGTGGTCACCCTGTATCTTCTTTATATCCTTCATATCTTTTGCTACATCTCCCCTCAACTTGTTGATTTGATTTTTGAATTGACTTAGCATACTTGTTCGAAAAATCTTCAATTAATTGTTTCAACACCTGTATCTCATTTAAAGTGGTTAGTTTATTCTTTTGGGCCAATATTCATTTTTTTTGAGTATAACTCATAATTTTTTGCCGGTGCCTAGGCATTTGATTTCCTTAATGAGTTTATTCTGGAGGTTGTATTCACTTTTTTACCTAGGGTTTTCATGTTGGTTGACTTTGCTCTCTATCTATTCTTTGGCATTCAGTTCAACTTATTCTAGATGTCCTGCAAAGCGTTTGTTTAATTGATCAGAATTTTTCAGCTCTTGTTTTTCTGGTTCTTGCCCTGCCTATTTTGAATCTTTTTTCTCTCCAGATTAGATCAACCCCAATCAGATTTTTCCAGACAAAGAAGGTTCAGGTCTCAGGAAAAGTATATAATCAGTATCAAATTTCCCTGAGGATGAGATCTGGCAGGTTGTCTGACCTTCCTGTGGCACCTACAGACCCTGTGCTTTTCTTATCCTGCTCAGCAGGTGACGTTTGTTAGTCCACAGCTGCCCACCAGCATAAAGTGTGTGGAGCCTTTAATTCTCAGCCTGCCAGGGGTGTGATTGAGTCAGAGGCTGAGGTGGAAAGCAATCTTAAGCTATTTTTGATTCCTAGCCCCTGGTGTCTGAATTCTCTAAAGGAGAGCCACCACTTGAGCTGGGCCCTGCCCCTTCCTCCCCCCCCCCCCCTGGTTTCTTTGGGAAGATAGATATGGCCTCTAGGGAATTATCTTCTTCACTTGACCTGTTACTTTGTCTCCCAGACCTATCTTAATACCACCTTTGCCTGGGTCAACTTTCTCTAATGAGCTATGTAGCATACTTTAAAAAAAGAGAGAAAAAGAAAATAAAATCCCGTTTCATAGGCAGTCTTTTCAGCACCCAAGTTTTTCCAGTCAAGAGCCAGAGTTAGTACTTGTCTCTATATGCTCATTTTCTTGAGATATAGCCCTTTTCCAATATTCTGAGCTTGGTTGAATCCGGAAGCATCCATTTTGTTGTTGTTGTTTTTTTCTTTTTTCATCAGCCCTATCTGCCCAGAGTGACCTCAGGGTTACTTTCCTGCTTTCTCTAGATTTATCTGTGTATACAGCTTGTATTCAGCAGTCTAAATTTGTTAATTAAAATTGCGATTGCAGCTTGGTTTAGCTACCTTCCCTTGTTCCTAGTAGAGAAGGATTCTGTTTCCCACTGGGGAGAGACTCCAAATCAGCCTGCCATGCCAGTGGGGGAGGGACTCCAGCTTCTACAGTTTGCAAGCTTTGCTTATAGCCTATGCAGTGATCTCAGCCCTTCCACCTATTCCAGACTGGTGTATGTTGTGTGTCCAGTTGTGGATGTCCCCCAAGCAGTTGTTCCAGACAATTCCTGGCTGTTTACTAGCTGCTGTCTCTTTTTTACTTTTTGTGTTGAAATAATTTCAAATTTACAGGACAGTTCCAAAAATAATACCAAACCCGTACAGAAAAATTCACCATATCCCTACCAAGATACCCAGATCCACCAACTTTTGATATTTTGCTACTTTTGCAGTATCATTTTCTCTATCTATTTTTCTGTGCTGTTGTTTTATCTATTTTCTGTACATTTGAGAATGGGTTGTTATACATCATACTCCTTGAACATTTAATATGTCCATGTACATTTCCTAAGAACAAGGATATTCACTGATTCAAACCGTTATAAGTATAGTAATCAAGTTCAATATGTTTAAAATTGATGTAAAACTTACAATCTATATTCCAGTTTTTCATATGTCTCAATACTGTCCTTTTGGCATTTTCTCCTCCATTATTAGATTCAGTTCAGGATCTTGTATTGTATTTAATTGTCATTGTCTCTAGTTTCTCTTTTTTAAATAGTGGAAACATATATGCAACATAAACTTTCCTACCTCACCCCCTCCCAGGCATACAGTTCAGTGGGAGTGCTGTGCTACCCTCACCATATCCATTCCCAGAACTTAACTGTCACCTCAAACAGAAATCTGACATGAATTATGCATTTGTGCTTTGTTTTAAGAAGCAAGCAGATTTCAATGAGTGAAGAGAGCCAAGGCACGCAAAGGACTTAGCACCTGACGTAGTAAAAATACTTTTTTAAATGAATACATTTAATGTAATCATAATCACAAAGGTGATTACCTCCTTAAAATTCTTCCATGTTAAAAGCATCTTAGAAGCATAGGACTAAATATTAGGAGACTGGAATCACTACAGCTTTAATGTTTTTCCCCCTTTTTGTCTTAATTTTTTTACTGAGATGAAATTCACACAAAATAAAATTAACCATTTTAAAGTGAACAATTCAGTGACATTTATTACAGTCACAGTGTTGGGCAATTACCGCCTCTATCTAGTTCCAAAGCCCTCTTTTTATCTTAAGTTCAACAATTCCATTCATTTCAATAAATATTTATTGCCCTCCTGCTGTGAGTAAAGCACCCTGTTAAGCATTTTGGGGAACAGGAACGAATAAGATTTCAAGGACTGATCATAGTCTAAAGGAATCATCTTATTTGTGTTTCTTACCTGGAAGGTAGGGCCATGTTTTCTGTTTTTCTTCCTGCCTCCCTGAGGTGGACCTTTTTTTTTTAATTGTGAAAAATAATATATGTACAAAAAAGCAATACATTTCAAAGCATACTGCAACAATTAGTTACAGAACAGATTTTAGAGTTTGGTATGGGTTACAGTTCCACAATTTTCGTTTTTTCCTTCTAGCTGCTCCAAGACACTGAAGATTAAAAGAAAAATCAATATAGTGATTCAGCAGTCATACTCATTTGTTAAATCCTATCTTCTCCTCCTTCTCCTTTGATATTTCTTCCAGTCTTTAGGGGTATTTGGGCTATGCCCATTCTAACTTTTTCATGTTAGAAAGGGCTATTGATAGTATGGAATAGGAAATTGTAACTGGTTGATGTTATGGAGAGGCTGGCCCCTCTGGGTTTCAGGGCTTATCTGGCCTAGGAACCTATTTGGAGGTTGTAGGCTTTTGGAAAATAATCTTAGTGTGTGTGAAACTTTTGTAGAATCTCAGCTAAAGCCCCAGAACCCTAGCCTTTAGGATTGTCCAGAATGGTTTTGGTAGGGGTTTGGCAAACTATGATAAATAACAATATCTAGCTGAAGCTTGCAATAAGAATATCCTCCAGAATAGCCTCTCAACTCTGTTTGAACTCTCTCAGCTCCTAAGGCCTTATTTGCTACCATTCTTTTCCCCTTTTTGCTCAGGAAGGCATTGTGAATCCCACGGTGCCAGCGCCCTGGTTCAGGAGGTGGGCTTTTTGAGAGGCTTATGGGAAGATGGCTTTCTTTTCCAAGCCTAGAAGGTGACTCAGAAAAGCTGTGTGTTGTGCTTCAATTCACTTGTTAACTCTAGCAATGTCTTACTCAGTCTAGTAGGTGTTTCTTTAAAGTTCATCTTTGCTGGTCCCTTTCTGTCTGTGGCATCGGGTTTATATCTGTGTCCCTCCTCTTTGCAGGCCAGGGGTTATCACCATGCAGGCATTGTCGGAAGAGGACCGGAGGCTCTGGATGGAAGCCATGGATGGCCGGGAACCGGTAAGTAACAATTCAGGGAAGTAGATAAAGAAAAAAAAAAAAAAGGCCTGAGTTGTTTGTTACTTCCCTAGTGCAATGATTTTTGCTGCTGCTCTTAAGTCTTGAGTTATCAAGACCAAGAGGTAGTGTTTTCTTAGTAGGTTGGTGTTTGTGGATATTGATATTTTCTTTTGGGTGAATGTGGTTCCTGAGCTTTGGCCCTTGGCCTCTTATTCCTAAAGTGTGGGTTCTTCATGATAGGACACAAGGATACCCTTCACTAAGGTAACTGTAGCACCCATAGGTCTTTTAGAAGAGGCAGAGACCCATATGGCTTGCTGAATATTTTTATTGACCCTATGATGTCTCCTATCATGAAGAAGGCCACACAGTATTATCTCAAACCCATTTTAAAGGGGTAAATGATCATAAAAGTGTATATAGGTTATGTAGCATCTTTTATCATCCCCTTCTAGTTCAGCCTTCTATCACTATAGTAACCCACACCCCATAATAAGCACTGGAACATTATCAGGGTAGATGGATAAAGTTAAGCCTAGTTATGTGATCCTTGTCCCCATTTCAGAGATGCTGACCTCAGCTGGGTGATCTAATCTTCTTTGGGTTTTTCTGCATCTTGTGACATGTGAAACTCATATAAGGGCCCTGGGGAAGCCCCTAGAGTCAGAGTAGTCCTTATCTTGGTGCCAGGACTTTGACTCCAGTGCTCAGCACATCTCAAGTCTGTAGAAGATGTCCCACACATAAGATTAAAATAATCCAGAATGTCAGAGGGCCAGTAATTAATATTTGCAAAGACACTATCCAAAAAAGAGAAATATTTAGAAGGGAAAAGCAGGTCCTGGCCTCCATGGACTATAGAGCTCTGTTGCTTCAAGTCTGTGTCCAGTATAGATGATTCTAGTTCATTTTTATTTCTCTTTTTCAACCTGGTGAGGTGAACTGGCAATGTAAAGAAATGTACCTTTCTACTCAGCTATTTTTTTTATGTAAACATGAAATCAATTCAATCATTTAAATAATAGTGTTATATAATACTTAAACTATAGAACAAGAACTAAAGAACTATTTATAGACTTAGGCACAGTTTTTTAAACTATAATTAAGCCTTTATCTTAACTCTTCTTCTGGACTAAAATATAAGATAGACTTGATTTTCTTGGAATGCATAGTTCCTGATAGAAACTCTCTCAAAGGCAGATATGCACTTCTACCTTTAGGGCTTTATGAGTACAATAGTTGCTTGATGTCAGAGACCTTTGAAAGCACCTTCTTTAGTAGTCTTTCCTCCTTTCTTGCACCACTACCATTAGTTGAGCACTTTATTGGATGTCAGATACTGAAATGTATCTTATGTCTCTTAACTAATTTATTCCTTAGTACCTTATGAAATAAATGTTACAGTTCCATTTTATAGATAAGGAAACTGAGACTTGGGTTAAATAACTTGCCCCAAGTTGTACAGATATTAAATAAGTGGATGTATTAGTAGGGTACAGACCAGGATGCTTTAACAAAGATACCCTGAAGTACAGTAGCTTGAATATGATGCAAGTTTATCACCCAGAGCTCAGAAGAGTGAGCAGTCCTTGCCTACCAAGTCACTCTGCCATCCTCAATCCATGGTTCCCAAGGTTGTTCCCACCTGTCATTGCTATGTTCCTACCAGGTGATGGAAATAAAAGAGTCCAGGGCAATCATTTTAAAGAACCCAGAAAGTTCATACATCACCTTTAAATACATTCCACTGGCCCAGACATAATTATATGGTCACATGTATGTGCAAAGGAGGGTGGGAAATTTAGTCTATACATAGACAGCCTAGGGCTGGCCGATACCTAGAGTATATTATTACTTCAGGGAAGCAGAAGAGGAAAGATACTGGGGGTGGTTAGAAGTCTGTACCAATGGTAAAGCTAGAATTTGAACCCCTGCCTATCTCTAGATATATTCATCTTTAATAGAGATGTCAAATTGTCCTCTAAGAATTCTCACTCAGTTCATGTTTACAATACTGTCTCAAATTCTCTTGAATCATTCTTCAGTTTATAGGAGAGGAAATAAAAATCCTGTCACAGCATGCTATTCTTTAGTTATAAAAAACCCACTACAGTATTTTTTCCCAATGAGCTGGTGTTCTATAACTGCTTCACCAACTCCATTTTAGGCTTCACCCCCCACTCTTCCCTGCCTCTTGATATTTGTTCTGTCTGTATATAATCGGTCTTCTTACTAACCACTTCAGTTTTCCTGTAGATTAACATCTGGCCTCTGCAGATGGAAAGCTTACTCTTTTTTTTTTTTTTAATTTTTTTATTAATTAAAAAAAATTAACAAACAAAACATTAAGATATCATTCCATTCTACATATACAGAAAGCTTACTCTTGAAAGAACCATCTCCTTGCTCCAAAATACATGAAAACAAGTTTAAACACAAAATAATTCCGTTTCTAAACCTAATATAGAATTATTTTTTCACAGGAACCTATAGCTTGCATTGCAAACCACACCTCCATGCCCTTTTTTTAAAATTGTTTCCTAAGAGAGATATAAATACAGATATAAATGCAGACAAATATGATGATTACATAACTGACAAGAATATTAGGCTTAATTTTGCCTCTTATTGCTGAGAACCTCTAGGGAGCATTACTGATGATAAATCTAGTAGACAGTTAGCAGCCCCAATTTTAATTACTGTTTCTCTAATTAGTTGTCTTGTTCCATTGAGAGTTTCAGTTTTATTAAGGGAGAGAAACCTTTCCCTTGCTGGTTTTAGGGCAAATTCCATACCTCAGGGAGGTTTTAATGTTGCATCCTCTTTTTTATTTTTAAAATGTATATCTTAATTGTTCTGTGATTGATTAACCAGTGTGGATTTTTTTTTGGGGGGGCTAGGGAGCTAATTTTGATTTTGGTCCTTTTTATTATTTCCTTGTTTAATTATGATATGAATTATAGTTTTTAACATGCATTCTAGTTCAGAGAAATATTGCATATCTTCACAGTATGGATGAACATACAATAGAGGAAGAATTTAGAGTTGTGGTCCTACAATGCACATTATGGATTTTATCTATGTAGTGAATTTGAATTATTTTAATTTAAGTAAAGTAAAATCAGTTCAAACTTGCTTGAAATAAAAGCTGAATTTGTTGTCGTACATAACTGAAAAAAAAAAAAAAAACAGGCCCGTCTGATTATGGGAGCTTAGATAATTTATGGAGTTGATTTCTTCTTTTGTGTTTGGGTTCATTTTCCAACAGGTTCTTTCTATGTGTTGACAAGATACTTTCTAATTATTCCAGGCTTACATCTTATTGTCAAGAACAAAGGTCATGAACTTTTCTGTAAAGGGACAAATAAGTATTTTAGGTTTGGGGGACCTGAATGGTCTTTGCTGCAACTACATAGCTTTGCCGTTGCAATGCAGAAGCAGCCATGGGTAAAATGTGAAGAGTAAGTGCAGTGGCTGTGTTTCCATAGACCTTTAAACAGGTAGCAGGCCAAATATCCCTGCTGACTGAGAGAGTGATCAAATGAGAGGGAGGAGTTGTGACAGAGAAGATAGGATTTAACACATGATTGTGACTACTGAATCATTATATAGTTGTTTCCTTTTAGTTTCTAGTGTATTAGAACAGCCAGAAGGAAATACCTGAACTGTAACCCATACTATACTCTGAAATTTGCTCTATAACTGCTTGTTAAACTGTACTTTGAAATTTATCACTTTCCTGTATATATGTTTTATTTCACAATAAAAAAATGTTTAAAACAAACAGGTGGCAGGCCAGATTTGGCTCACTGACAGTTTCTCAGCTCCTGATCTCGAAGTCTAGTGGAAATAAAATTTTTGCATAATATACCCAAAGCAGTACCTATTTGAATTTTATTGGTTTAAATATTTGGACTAGAAGATGGAATAGGTGAATTGACCAGAAAGACTCCCCTGCCTACTGCACTGATACGGCATAAATGTTTGGGGAAATCAAAGCTTTGTTCTATGAAGAAGTGGGATAGATGGTAGATAGATAAAAATGATCTCTATTTCATTAAGTTTTATATTCAAAGAGTTTGCTCTTCGATAGTTGTTCAAAAGTTAAAGCCACAAACTAGCATGTAACATGATACTTGTTGGTGAAAGACTGAATACTTTCTTCCTAAGATCAGGAACAACACAAAGATGTTTGCTGATCTCCATCATTCAGCTATTACTAGAAGCCCTAACCAGTGCAGTAGGGCAAGAAAATTTTTTAAAAAAAGCATTCGGGTTGGACAGGAATATACAAATTGGCCCTGTTTGCAGATGGAAGTGATTGTCTATGTTGAAAATTCCAAGGATTCCACAAAAAAAAACTCCTAGAGTTAATGCATTCAGAAAGATGACAGCATACATGAGCAACACACTCAAAAATCAATATTTATATATACTAGCCTGAAGCTATGGCAACCAAAATTAAAAATATAACAGCATTTGCACTTAGTCTAATACCAAGTTTAAGTACACTTAGGTATAAATCTAATAAAACATATATTTAGGGCCTGTATGCTAGAACTTGCAAAGTGCTGATGAAAAAAATCAAAGAAGATCTAAATAAATTGAGAGAGAAACCTTGTTCATGGATTGGAAGACTCAACATAGAGAAGATGTCAGTTCTCCCCAGATTGACTTAGAGGTTTAATGTAATTACTATCAAAATATCAGAAAGTTTTTTTTTTTTGTAGATACAGACAGGCTTATTCTAAAATTTATATGGAAAGGAATGAAGGGAACTAGAAAAGCTTAAATTCTGAAAAAGAACAATAAAGTAGGAGGTGTCATTCTACCTGATCTTAAGACTTCCTAAATAGCTGTAGCAATCAAGACTGCGGTATTGACACAGAGGAGAGACAAATAGAACAATAGAACAGAGTAAATAACCCAGAATAGACCTGCATTAATATGCCCAACTGAGTTTTGACGAAAGTTCAAGAGCAATCCAATGGAGGAAAGATAGTCTTTTCAACAAATGGTATCAGAATAATGGACACACGAGGCAAAAAAAAGTGAACTTTGATTAAATCTTAAATCTCTATACAGAAACTATTAATTAATTTTTAATTAAAATAGGTCATAGATTAAAGTGTGAAATATGAAGCTTTAAAACTTTTAGAAGAACATGTAAGGGAAAATCTTTGAGACCTAGGACTAGAGGAAGAGTTTTAAGATATAACAAAAGCATGATCCGTAAAATAAATAATGGATAAATTGTTCTTCATCAAAACTACAAACTTTTGCTCTGTATGAAACCCTGATAAGAAAATGAGAAGCCAAGCTACAAACAAGAAGAAAATATTTGCAAAGCATGTATCTGATAGGGGACTTACATCTATAATGTATAAAGAACTTTCAAATTTCAACAGTTAAAAATTAAATAATCCAATTATAAAATGGGATAAGACAGACATTTTGCCAAGAAAAATAGATAGATGGCAAATAAACACTTGGAAAAATGTTCAACGTTATTAGCTGTTAGGAAAATGCAAACTAGAACCACAACAAGATATCACAACACACCTGTTAGAAAGGCTAAGTGATAATGTCAAATGCTGGCAAGGATGCAGAGAACTAGATTTCTTATATATTGCTGGTGGGGATGTAAAAATCATACAGCTACTTTAGAGAATCATTTGGCAGTTTCTAATAAGACTAAACATGAACTTACCATATGAACCAGCAATTGCTCTTGGACTTTGTGCCGATTTGAAAGGATGTATGTACCCTAGAAAAGCCAGGTTTTAATCCTAATCCTATTTTGTAAAGGCAACTGTTTCTTGCAATCCCTATTCAGTCTGTATGTTGGACACTATAATTAGATTATCTCCATGGAGTTGTGACTCACTCAAGAGTGGGTGTTAAAGTGGATTAGGTGGAGACATGTCTCCACCCATTCTAGATGGGTCTTGATTACTTTACTGGAATCCTATAAAAGAGGAAATATTTGAGGGAAAGCAGGAGATTCAGAGAGAGCAGAGAAGAACAACAGAGTCACGAGAAAGCCACAACAGAGAGAAAAGCCATGAAATTTGAGACAGCAAAGAATGCTACAGCACCACGAATCAGAGTCCACCAGCCAGCGACATTTGGAGATGAAGAAGGTAAACGCCTCCCAGCGAGCTGGAGAGGAAGCTAGCAGATGATGCCATGTTTGCCATGTCCCTTCCAACCAGGAGAGAAACCTTGACTGTGTTCGCCAGGTGCCTTTCCAGATGAGAGAAAAACCCTAAACTTCGTTGGCCTTCTTGAATCAAAGTATCTTTCCTTGGATGCCTTAGATTGGACGTTTCTATAGACTTGCTTTAATTGGGACATTTCCATGGCCTAGAAACTTATTAAATAACTTGTAACTTATTAAATCCCCCGTTTTTAAAAGCCATTCCATTTCTGATGTGTTGCATTCCAGCAGCTACCAAACTAGAATAGCCGTTTATCCCAGAGAAATGAAAAGTTATGTTCACACAAAAACCTGTACAACAGCTTTATTCATAATAGCTGCAAACTGAAAAAAAACAAGTCTTCTTCAGGGGATGAATGGTTAAACAAATAGTGGTACATCCATAAAATGGAATTCTGTTCCAAAATTTTTGAACATTTGGTACATACAACAACTGGATGAATTTCAAGAACTTTATGCCAAGTAAAAACAGTCAATCTCAAAAGGCTCCATAATATATGCTTCCATTTTATATATAGCATTCTTGAAATGATGAAATTCTAGAAAAGGAGAATAGATTAGTGATTGCCAGGGCATAGGGACAGTGGGGAGAGGGGTGCAATTATAAAGGGGTTGCACAAGTTTCTTTGGATAGTGAAACAGTTCTTTTTGGTTATGTTTCTTGACTGTGGTTCTGGTTATATGAATTTGTACATGGTATACAATCGTATTGAAGTGCATGCACATACACACTCCCTCACAAATACAAATAAGTGCCTTTAAAAACTGGTGAAATCTGAATAAGGTCTGTAGTCTAGTCTAGTTAGCAGGATTGTACCAAGGACAATTTTCTGGGTATTTTGTATTACATTATTCTCCATTGGGAGGAGCTGGGTAAAGGATTCCGGGACTCTCTCTACTATTTTTACAATTTCTTCTGGGTCTATTCTAATTTAAAAAGCAAGACAAGAGACCAAGCTAGCTGGTTAGGTAAAGTTTTGAAATGATTCTACTGGATTTCCTTCGCTTTCTGTTAAATCTGGGTTGACAGATCAGAGTTACCATTGAAGCCTCCATAAGCTTTCATGTTCGTCTTCCATGGTTATTACCTAATGCTTGGGAACAAATGACTCTCCGGATTAAATTGGATGTGGAGACCTTAGTTCAAGCTGCATAAATACCTCAGCTCAGAGAAATTTTAGAGAACAGCAAATTTACATTGCCAGGTCCTAATAACCAATGCTTTTTCTCCTTTCTTTTTTGGGTATTGTTGGTTAGCATGTTTGCTAAAGCAAGTGGGTTAGAATCACTACCAGCCCACCATCATTGCCAGCACATACACACCCAACCTGAAGTATTTATTACCTTTCTATTATGGAAGATGACTTAGCAAATCAGTGGGGCTCATGAGTGATCAGGAACCTCAGACCCTGCTTGGATCAGTCTCCTTGAAATGTGTTCCCACATATTCCCTCAGCTGCAACTGGTCTTGTCTGTCTCGAAGTGCTTATATTATTTCATGGTGGAGGTAATAGTCATCCTTCACATCCTGTGGATCTTTAGTTAAATTAGGTTTTTCCACTTTGAGCTGGTACTTGAATGTCCTTTGACAGCCAGTAGGTCTGAGGGTTGGTAGATGCCAGAATTATGTAGAATTAGGTTAGGAAGATAAGAAACAGGTGATGTAGCATCAAAGATTTTGTGCAACCCATTTATTAGATTGAACCATTTGAAATTGCCACTTATGTTGATCAAAAATGGTCAGCTATTGGCAGTTTCCTGTGGTTCACCCTCACAGAAGTGGCGCAGAAAGAGGCCCATACCTTTCTATTCCAAGGATGAACAGCGGTCTGTTAGATGTCTCCAGGTGGTAACAAGATTCTTTAAGTTCCCAAGCAGAAAATATCCCGTCTCTTCTCAAGGAGGCAAAGGAGCTGCAGTTTCTAACAGATTTGGGGGCTCTCTGACCAAATAAAGGCTACCAGAAATGGATATGCCCCTCTACCTGCCTGATGTTGCTGTCCTTTTCAGCCCCTCTGCCTGTGGAGAGAAGGAAGGTGCTGGCCACCCTCTACACCAGTTCTAAAAGTCATTCACTGTTCTGCCTCCTCCTTAGTTTGTACACTCTCCACACAGTTTTGAATTTTCTGGAAGTTCCTCCATTTTTGTGTCCTGTGCAGAAGCTGACACAAGTGAATCTGCAACTCTGAAAGTTTCTATCACCAGTTAGTTGCTCATTTGAGTCAGAATTAAGGCCAAATTAAGAGTTCCCTATTTTGCTTCCTCTATCTGGAAGATGGCATTTTGGCAAATAGAGAATTTATGAGAGCATCTGTGTGTGTGCATGTGTATACATTGACTCATTTTTATTAACTTTTAATTTTGAAATCAATTCAGGCTTACAGGAATGTTGCAATTCCAGAATACTTTTCACCCAGATACTCCAAATTTTAACATCTTACATAGCCACAGTACAATTATCATACCAGGAAATTAACATTGATACCATATTATTACCTATTTTACGGACCTCAAATTTTGCCAGTTGTTCCACTATCTTCTTTCCTGGGCCAGGGTCCAATTCAGGATCATACATTGCGTTCACTTGCCACATCTCCTTAGTTTCCTTTAATCTGGAACAGTTAGAGGCTTGCCTTTTTTGATGGAAAGCCGTTGCCAACAGATGTCCTGATAGTAGAAATCCTCCATCCGGACAGTGTCCTAGCTCTGTTCCCATCTTGGAGTGTATTTGAGTACTGTTAGTTTGCCGGCTGTTATGACAAAGACCATACAATGAGGTGGCTTGAACAACAGGAGTTTATTGGCTCATGGTTTTGAGGCTAGAAGTCCAAAATCAAGATATCAGCAAGGCTTGCTTTCTCCTGTAATTAGTAGCTTTCTGATACTGGCTTCCAGAAATTCTTGAGATTTCTTGGCTTGTGTCTTTGCCCCGTATCATGTGGTAATGTCCTCTCCTACCTTGCTTCTGTGACTTCTGGGCTCTTTTTATAGGGAATATGGATTCTCCGGGAATATAGATTAAGAGCCATCTTGATTTAGTTGGCTATACCTTAACTAAAAATAACATCTTCAAATGGTCCTGTTCACAATGGGTTCACACCCATGAGGATACAGGTTAAAATTAAGAATGTTTTTGTTCAGGTACATAATTTAATCTACCACAGGTACTATTGTTGATATCCTCCCTCCATCCAGGTAATAATTCCTATCTTTCCACTATCAAACTGCTTGTGTCTCTCTCTCTTTATATCTTTTTTTCCAAAGGCTCTCTGCTGTATGTTTGTTCTCACGCATGTGGGTCTCTTTATATACATCCATTTCTTTTAAATACTTCATCTTTTACCTCATCTATTCACATCATGTACTCTTCTTTGTACGTTTTACTATGTTTAATCTGTTTTATAGTTGTTGATTAAAGACATGTGAGGCCATAATATGATATTAATAGACATTCTGTAACATGACCTCTCACCTCTAGCTGCAGCACCAATTACTGTTGGGCTCTCTTTGTCAGATAAAAAGGCAGCGATTCATGGGAATGGAGATTGTGATTGGATTAGCTTCAATTTTTTTTTTCTCTGTGAGAAAAAAAAGATCTTTTTTTTTCTTTCTCTAAGAGAAAGATCTTTTTAAGACTGATTTTGTTCATTTGAAGAATGATTGAATTGTCTCATGTCTATTTCTGCAGCTTTGTCTTACTCCCTAAAAGCCAGAAAGTTGTAGCATTTGTTAAGGATCAAATAAAAGATGACATTTAAAATAACATGTTGACAGAAGCCCTGGCAGCATTTTGAGTATTAAGAAGTCTATGATGTTGTTTGCTTTGCGGTCAGGTGTGGAACAGGATAAGCATTTTTGAAAAATTATTATGGAGATGCTGAATTGGGAGTAAGTGCAGTAAAGTCAGGAGGGCTCGTGGTGCTGGGCTTGCTGTATTTGGAAACAGCTTCTTTTTACTGCTGTTTCCAAATATCCTCCCGCATGATCCTGGGAGAAAACACCAGAAAAAGTAAATGCATTTTGAAGCACAGCTATTTTCTTGTATGGTTTAAAAATCTTCCCTTTTGCTCATCCAGAAAATAATGCAGCTGTGTGGTCTAGTGCAGCCAAAGGCAGAGCAGGAGGAGCCGCGGCCCTGGCCCGCCCAACTGACTGCCACTGCTCCAGCATGCTGGGTGCTCTTGACTGAGGGCCCAGAAAGTGAATTTTTACCTCCCTCTTTACTTTACTTTCAAAAGCAAAAAAATTAAAGGGGGTGGAGTGGGGTGGGGCAGAAATTAAACTGAGATTCCTCAGATTAGAACTATGTCCTCTTACGATTAATCCTTGCTAGTTTTGTTTTCACTATAAATCTATAAAGAGCTTTACCTCAGCCAAACTTAGGGAGTTATCAGCATTCTTGGGGTAAGCTGAAGTGGATTTTTTATTTGGGGGATTTTTTTTGTTGTTTTGTGCTGGTGTGTGTGTGTATGTGTGTGCCTAGGTGAAATATATTGGAATACTTTTTCATTTTCTCCCTTGGAACTATCTTGCTGAGGTGAATGCCATCTATTTCCTACGGTAGTAGTTGTTGGCTATACCAACAACAATATACATCAGGGAAGATATTAATACCCTATTTTGACTATTTCTCCACCTCGTTCATATCTCTGGGTATTGTTATCCCAAGAAGGTTTTGACTTATTGAGGGCAGGGATCAGTCATGTCCTTTATGTCCTTAATACTATCTATGCATGGTGCTTCTTAGAGTGTTGTGAAACATAGCCCTGGTTATCCTTTGAGTTAATTAGAAGGTAATGGGTTGAGTGGAATTCTTTGATCTGCCTGTAACTCAGTGCATTTAGTTTGCTTCCATGTCATGGGTTCTCCCAGGCCACTGTAAGGAAGATCTTGATTTGCTTGTTCTTCACTGCATCCCTTGTGTTGCAGCCCCTTGTTAAGAACACTGCGCATATTGATTGAGACTCCATGCTCAATAAATATTTGTTAAATGAATGAATAGGAAAGCGTATCTAGGCAACTGTTTCTCTTCTTAACCACAGGCTTTTGAACTTACCACATTTACTTCTATGGCCCCCACTCTTGCGTCTCCATTCTTAGTGATTGTTGGTGTCTGACAGAAACCAGTATTGCACCAGAGAAAGTTTGTTAGCACCCAAGGAATTGGTTGAGAAGTATGCAATTTTCAACTGTTTTATACTGTCTTTTCTTCCTCCAGCAGTGAAGTTATGATTTATAGGTGTATATATATATACACACACACATAAATATCTGCATATGTTGTATCAATTTTAATTTCTTGCTACCTTCTGTTATTCCTTGGATGTATGGGAAATTCAAAATTGTGGTCAGAGCTCTGACTCCTGCTAGTCAGGTTGCCATATTATCAAAGAAACTGTGACCTTCAGCATCCTGTGGTCATGCTAAAGAGGCTAAAAGTTGATAGATAAGGGCCGATCTTAGCTGTTCTCCCATTTCCCAAAAGCGTTCCCTACCTCAGCACTTTTATTAAAGTGTTGAACACAAGAACTCTAAAAACAGTGTGTGTGTATATACAGTTATGCAGGTATGTATGCATGCACACGCACACTTGAATTGATGAGGATCAATAGACAGGTTGATCGTAGTCATTCGTTATAATTCCACAAATGGGCTTCCTTCTGTACCTGAGTGGATTCCTGTTATGTTAACTTTCTCCATTGATACTAGGAAAGGGGTTGAATGTGTGGAGTTTGAAGTCAGCCAGCCTGAGTTTGAATCTTGATTCTGCTCTAGGACCTTGAACAATTTAGCTGACTTTTCTGAGCTTCAGTTTACCCAGCTGTAAAATGGGAAATGTGACAGCATTCATGAGATTAGAGGGGTAACATTATTTCACATCGGTTCAATAAAGATTAACTGTCTAATTGACAGTGAGTTCCTGAGACCATTAGATTTTATATATGCCTGGATAGATCACACTATTGTCTAGAAAGTGCCAAGGTCT
The DNA here is from genome assembly GCF_023851605.1 of Tamandua tetradactyla. Taxonomy (NCBI): domain Eukaryota; kingdom Metazoa; phylum Chordata; class Mammalia; order Pilosa; family Myrmecophagidae; genus Tamandua; species Tamandua tetradactyla. The sequence continues at coordinate 23,173,878 of NC_135346.1, forward strand.
ATCCTGTCTCTAGACTGAATGCCTTTTGGGCTAGATTAAGGCAGTAGAGTTATAATGATTCAGAAAAACTAAAGTATGATATAGTTTATTTTCTTTTTTGGAGCAGAGGTGGTAATAGGATATAAAATAAGAAAACAAAAGTAATAACACTAAAAAAAAATCTTAGGACCAAAAATTGGAGAGAAATGTGAATATGAAATCATCAGGTCAGTTTTGATAAGCTTATGTCAATATGGTAACAGTACATTAAGCAGGCATAGAAATATCCTATTGGGGTTTTATAGTCTAATTTCGAGAGAGCATGGAAGTACCTTGGCAGATGGGATCTGGAGCTGCTTGGAAATGGATGCGCTACCATCCAGTCTTTGTTACAAAGGGCTTAGAGGCCAAGTGATTAATTCATTCTCTATAAACTGTCAGCCATGCCAGAAGCTTAGGACCAGAGCTGTATCATTCTAACTGGTTCTAGTAAGCTGTCATCTTTGTCACTATTGTCTCTTTAGCCATAAGATTCAATGATAATGAGCAATATTCTTTATGCTGTTCTGTAGTTTTGGCCAATATTACACTGTCAGAATCTGTTTTTGGAGGTTAGGATCCATTTTACCTAAAAAAATGGGCTACTTCTTTGGATAGGTGTATCGATCAGTCTTCCTATTGGGTTCAAGACTATTCAGTACAATATTCTAAACTTCAGCTATCATATAGTTGACTGCTGTGTATTCAGTGGTACAGAGAGAGGAATTTGATATAAAGGGCAAGTTTGAGGGCCAAGGAGGGAGGGAAGTAGCTGGAACTTGAGTGAGTTCCACTGATTTGCTGAACCAGGGTTTCTCACTCTAGGACCCATGAATGAACTCGGGGTGGAGCATAGTGGTTGCATGCAAAATGTTTGCATATGGGTATGCTAAGGAAAAGATCCCATAGCATTTATTAGTTTATCGAAGGGATATGTGGCCCACTGCCAAAAAGTGGTAATTGTGGACCTGGTAGTTTATGAGAATTTATTTATTTGGTATTTATCTGAGGAGGGCTGGCTGATCTTAACTAATAAAATGATGGTATATTATTTCTTCTGGGCCCATTTGTGAGTTGAAGAGGATTTTTGGGAAGCTTCTTTGCTCAGTGCTTTTGTCTGTTTTTGCCTATATTTTTTAGTCAGCTCAGAGAGAAAATATCCCCTCATTTCTTATATAGATAAGTTATAGAGGACAAACTTTGAAGTGGGTTGGGGGAAAGGGGGAGAGGAGCAGGCAGAGAGGTAGAAAGGAAGAAACACAGATCTGAGTGTTGTTTTCAGTCTTAACCATTGGCTTTCCATGTCAGATCGATACTTATGATATGATGATCTTATTTAGATCAGTGCTTATGTCTTCTTTTTTGTGACTGCCACAATTAAAAATTCAGTTCAGACATATCAATATCATATCAATATCATATCAATATCAACATATCAATATGTGTGATATTAAAAAAAAACTTTTTTGGATGTCTTTAAAAATTTTGCTTACAAGAAACAGGAGTAAGTTGCATTTTTCTTTTTCCTGAACAAATATTCCTTTCAATTTCTCTTTCTGGTTCAAAGAAAGAAATCCTTAAGTTCATCTTTTTTTTCCCTGAATGTTTTATTTTGGCTTGGTTTCATTATTGTTATTGAAATGCTATGTTTCCTGCAGTGATACTCAATCTGAGTCATTGACCAAGAAAGTCCAACCTCATGGTTATAAGAAGGTCTGTGAATCTGTACTTGTTTTAGTTAACTTTTTGCATACTGAATTATGATAGAAACCTATTCAGATTAAAAGGGGCCCACTCTCAAATAAATATAGTCCATAGTCTATTTTGAGACTCATATATAGACCCTATGAAGTATGACTCATGTACCTCATAGGGTACATGAATTGCATGATGAAAAGAATCATTGGTTCAGGATTATGGGCTTCATCATGTTGGAGGATAGTGCCTGAAAGTAGAGAGCCCCTCTCACATCAAGACCAACTTACTCCTATGGTACATTTCTTCTGAAGTAGTTTCTAGCATGAAAGATATTTGGGAAATGGCAACAAGATCTTTTTTCTCAAAATGGTCATTGTCTTTGGAGGACTGTTGAAGAAGTCTAGAAATATAAAATGAGGAGAGGGTAGACACCAATTATGGCTCTATGTTTCTTACTGATTTTTGCCCCAGCATCTCTGTGCATCCCTTGTAATAGCGGAAGGAGGACTTGGGACTTGGGCTGAGTTTAAGTTATCGGCTTACTTTTGACTTTAGGCAAGTTAGTTAACTTTCAGGGCTTAGTTACCTCATTTGAAACAATAAAGGAGCTTGTCAGGATGGTAGGTATGCCAGTCTTTATGAGCTTACTAGTCTTTAAGGATCCATCCGGCTTTAAGAGGTGAATCCAAATCTGATTAAATAACAAGTCAAAATTTGGCTGTACGGAGTAGTTGAGGGTCCTCTCATACGGAGAGCTCATGCTGCTTTGGCTGCTCGTTTAGAAAGTTTAGTGTATGTGCTGGCCCGGAGATGAGGAGATCAAGAGAGGAATACATGAGCCAAGGGAATGGTGGGCTACACAATTATTTTCCTTTCTTGGTCTCTGCCTTCTGCCGTCTTTGCTGCCAGCATTTGGCTGAGAGATGCCTCTGTTTGGGGAGCTTTCTCTTCTGGTTGTTTCTGTTTTGTTCTTTTTCTGTTATTTTAAGCCAAATGTAAAGATGTTCTCAAATCTGTTTTGGTGTTTTCCTGAAGCTGGCTCTCTCATTCCTCTTCAAAGTTTAATATAGTTAAATTTAGTTGGCTGTAAGAAGAGGAAAGCCTTGATTGCTTGGTGGAAGCAGGGGCGGCAACTGGTGATAGGAAAGTTCCAGATAGATAGATTGAAAGATTGTTTCTGGCTCTGTTCTATATCTATAGACCTTTTTTTTTTTTTTTAAGCAGACAGAAAATCTATTAGATATACATGTGAGAAGATGTGGACACTCTCACAAGAAAAGAAAGATGAGAGGTGAGAGGCAATGGGCAGTGCATGGCCATTTGCTATTATCTATTAGTTTTACTTACTCCCCCTCCCCCTTCCTTGTTTGAGGCTTTTCCTGCTATGCTCCCTTGGAAAGATAGTTCATTTGGGTAGATCGATTGGCTTTACCCATCTCCATAAATGACTCACTCATGTGGGGGTTGTTTTGCTCAACATTTCTCCATAGATGACTCACTCTGGTGGGGGTCCTTTGGCACAAGATGGGTCAGATGCCACCTGGTGTTTCCCATAAGTGCACTGTCTGTCCAGAACTAGGGCCCTCCTGAGTTTGATTAACCATCCTTGTCCAAGGGCCCCTTCATGGTTTTTTTCTCTCCCCTCTCTCCCTGTTCTAGTCTGCTTCAAATTCCCCCTCAGAGAGTTCTCACTCCTTAATCTTAAGGGGTGGTGATGGGGGAAGGTCTGTCTTCTGTAGCTGCTTCCTGCTAGTCAGAGGGTGTAGGCCCTTCCTGGCAGGACGTAGAACTTTCTGGTTGTCTTATTTAAATTGAGAGGGCAGAAGTCCAGAGGCATGGTTTGAACAGTTGAAAAATCTTTGCATCAGCATTGGTTTGGTCGAAAGGCTTCTAGTCTGAAAGAAATAAGCTTAGTGAGAAGTTAAAAAATGCAAGGGCTGAAAAATATCAGTGAGCCAGCCTAGGAGACACATTAATCACATTAGCCAAGAGAGACTGGGGAAAAGGATAGGAAATGGACATCTTTCAGGTCCAGGAGTAAATTCTAGCTCGGTGGCTCATTTTTGCTTAAGTGGGGGAATAAGAGGGTGCATGTGGCAAGTTAAGGGGTATAGGAATGAGGTTTAGAAGGGGTTTGGTTGATTGGGCTGTGGTTTTGGCTGCTTTGTCAGCTTGGTTATTTCCTCGACAGATGCTAATATTTTTTGATGGTCACTGAATCGCAGCTGATTTTCTGTTGGTAAGAGCACCACATTTAAGAGATTGAGTATCTCTTGGCAGTGTTTGATTGAGAAACTTTACTTTTTTACACTGCTACATCAGTATGTCAGACTAGGAAAGCATAGCTTTTTCCTCTTTTTTTTAGTCAAGGTCAATTAGATTTGCTTTTTGAGTTAAGAGTCCCTGGGAACAGCTCTGCCTTAACTAATTTAGCTATCACATACTGGTTTTTTTTTTTTTTTGTCAGTGAGGCTACTTTTAGAAATAAAATATTAGTGGGTAGAACATATATCACCTTGTCTTGTTTCTCCTTCAGAGTTCTTTTTGTTGAAGATTAAATTCTGATGAATAGCTGACCACCTGTACTTTTAGAGAAGTCTTAGAGTAAAGTAGTGTAACTAACAAGGAAATTGATTGCTTAACATTATGCAGATCAGTCTTTGGATATAACATAGACAGTGAAACATTGTTAAGTTTTTAGGTATTCTAAACAATTTTTAAATTGCCCATTGCTGGACTCCGTTTATCATTGGCAATTGGCTGTTACTGTGTTTTTAAATATTCCAACTGTATTTGTTTATTTGTTTTTGCTAAGATGAAAGTAGCCATAATGGCATGGAAAAAATATAGCTTATGATATCTTGCCCCCACTAGTGCTATGGTCTGGTTTAGCAAAATGAGCACCCACACTACACAGGAGTTTCCCTGCCTGGATTCCCATCGCTGCTTTCTTTCATTTCATGACATGAGAAGTCATGAGTTGCTCTTCAAAATTTGAGCCTCTGGAATTCAATTCAGTGAACAGTTATTGAGTATAAACAATGTACCAGCTGCTGTAAAGGTGGCGGGAAGTTTACAAACAGATTAGGCACCTGCCCTCATGCCATAAATAGCTCCCTTTTTCTCTTCTTGTGGGCCTTTTTCCAACACTGTGGACTGTGATGGTTAGTTATTTTAAATTTTCAACTTTCTTTTTTAAAACCTCCACGCAAGGATGTTTGTGCACCAAGTGTATATCATGTATTATAGCATCAGAATCTCATTTCTCTTAGGCTTGGAGCTTTTTGCAGTCTGTTGCAAGCACCTGCTTGTTTCATCAGCTTTTTCCTTTCTAATCGACTAACTCTTCAAGTCTTGACTCTGGAGGACATGGTCTGTATCTTGCTGGTTCAATATTTTGAGACTTGCCAAAATTAAGGCAACCTTTCTTTTATGCACAAGATTGCATATATTCTTTTTTATTTTAGTAAGGTGGAATATACAGTGCATTAGTTGATATGAGACCATAGATAAGAGTTTCACTGTCCCTTTTTTCCTAAAAGATGCAGTGACTCGTTTTTCCCTCTCTCTGGAAGTAGGCTTCTTCAACCCATTCACATGGGATGGGGCCACAGAGCTCTTTCAGTTTGGCACAAGAGAATACTTCCAGCAAAAACTTAGTTAGGCTAGTCCATTAGGCATTGCTAGTGCTAGGGTTGCTTTCTTTAGACCTAGGTCTTTGGTGATATTTGTTTATAATTCTTTTATCCTTTAGACCACTGAGGGGCAAGTCTACTCCCCCACTCCACCCCCCACACCTATTCATTTGTATATGGTACAAGGCAAGCAAGTGTGTATCTAGGTGACAGTTTTTTTTTAGCAAGGGATTTGTAAATATTACAGATTCTAATTTTGCATCCCATTTCTAGGAAAGGGCATCCACACTTTAGGGGATAGTGTTAAATCCACTAGACAATAGTCAAGATACATCAGTCCTGCTCTTTCTGTGAGAAAAGAATGTTAGCAATCATGTGAATTTTCCTGAGGATTTGTTAAAATATTCACCCAATTTACAGCTTAGACCATATATAATCTCTTTTTCTACTCCTGTGGTCTCTTGGGAAGCCCACAGTCATGGTTGAACCTTTGTCTTCCCACTTGGCTTTTGGTAGAGTGAGTCTCTCTGTTCTTGTAGTAGAAATTTCCCAAGGTTACCTGCCCTCCATGCTATGACTAGGTTTTTAAAGAAGTTGGTGAATTTCCCTCCCCCCTTCAACTCCACCCTTTCTGGATTCATTCATTTGGTCCTGTTATCTTTCCAGCTCTCTATTTTCTTTCTTTCTGAAAACAAACACAGTTTCCTTGTTACTCTACACTATCCGACTTCCTATCCATGATCTCTGTACCCTCCCCTCTTGCGAATTTATGAGTTTCTCTCGCTTAGATTGTTAACTTGCTTAAATGTCATTAATTTTGAAGACTACCATCAATTTTTTATATTTTTCAAATTGTAGGCCATCACTCTTTTTAAAACTATATGTATTTAAATATAATTCAGTGCTGCTAATTACATTCAAGGTATTGTGCTTCCATCACCACCTTCTATTACTAAAACTTTACAGTCAACCCAAATAGAAAACTATACAATTGAAGCATTACCTCCCCATCCTCTACCTTACCCACAACCCAGCCCCTGTTAACCTGTGTTCTGTATTCTGATTCTGTGAGTTTGCTTCTTCTAATTATTTCATATCTGTGAGATCATATTATATTTGTCCTTTTGTGTCTGGCTTATTTCACTTAACATGATATCTCTGAGGTTTATATATGTTGTGGCATGTATCAGAGCTTCGTTCCTTTTTACAGCTAAATAGTACTCAATCGTATGCATGTACCACATTTTATTTATCCATTCATCAGTTGGTGGATACTTGGGTTGCTTCTATCTTTTGGCAATTGAAAATAGTGCTGGTATGAATATCGGTGTGAAAATATCTGTTCAAGAACATACTTTCAATTCTTTTGGATATGTACCTAGAAATGGAGTTGCCAGGTCATATGGTAATTCTTTATTAGCTTTCTGAGAAACTGTCAAATTGTCTCATAGCAGCTGCACCCATCTTACATTTTCTTCAGCAGTGAACGAGTGTTCCTCTCTCTCCACATCCTCTCCAACACTTGTAATTTTTTTTTTTTAGAAAAATAGTAACCATTCTGGTTCTATGAGATGTATGTCATTGTGGTATTGATTTTCATTTCCCTAACAGCTAAAGATGTTAAGCATCTTTTCATGTTTTTTTTTGACCATTTGCATATCCTCTTTGGAGAAATGTCTATTCCAGTCTTTTTGCCCATTTTTAAAATTGTGTTGTCTTTTTATTGTTGAGTTGTAGGAGTTCTTTATATATTCTGGATATTAAACCCTTAATGGATATGTAGTTTCCAAATATTTTCTCCCATTGACTAGGTTATCTTTTCACTTTCATGCTCAAGTCTTTTGATGCACAAGTGTTTTTAATGTTTATGAGGTCCCATTTATGTATTTTTTCCCTTGTTACTTATGCTTTGGATTTAAAGTATAAGAAACCGTTGCCTAACAGACGATCCTGAAGATGCTTCCCTGTATTTTCTTCTAGGAGTTTTATAATCATGACTCTTACATTTAGGTCTTTGATACATTTTGAGTTAATTTTTGTATATGGTGTGAAATAGGGGTTCCCATTCATTCTACCATCAACATTTAATAACTAGTTTTGGGGAGCAAGAAGGAAACATTTTATTGAATATAAATAAGAATGCATTCCAATTTCAAGAATAAAAAAAAGTATTTAAGAATCAAGAAAATATGGAGTATATGAACTCCTAGTGATGTGCTGTGATTGACCTGGAGGGCTGTATAGAAAAATTATGTAGATATGATGGGGGTTTTTTGGACGGGAAAAGATGGGTGAGAGATTCCTTTAAAAATCCAATGACTGCTAAGACCTTTCTAAAGAAACATACCCACAAAAGAAATTTTGGCATGAAATTTGCATTTTTAATTTTTTCATCCTCTGAATCTATCAGATTACAGATCTCTGGCTTCAAGCATTATAGAATAGTTTGTCCTCATTTGACTCTGTTGAGAAAGCTTTCCAAGGAATGACTGGGAAAGAAATTTTGTAATGTTTTATATCAGGAATCTTGTTTAGGTTACTAACACCAAAAATTTTTTTAGGCCTTTAGTAGGGAAATACAGTGGACAACGACCAGCTCCAGATGTTGGTCTTCTTGTAGCCATTCTCTCTGGCCAGGGCACTTTTTATGTTATTCCTCTGTCACATGTGCCACCGTCGGAGTGAATCCTCCTAGCGCTTGCTGCTTACTTGGCTTGACTTACTCCGAGTGCCAGAATCTTGGCTATAGCTAGTAGTGGAGTCCAGCCAACCCAGTTATTTCTTTAGAACAATCTCTGGAGGGCTTGTTTTATTTAGGGCTTTGGAAGACAAAAGAGAATTAGTTGAGAATGATTAAACCCACACTACATAATGAAGTTATGCATGATTTAAGGTCTAATTATGGGAGCAGAAGTCCTTGCTTATCTGCGCTTTCATAATCTGAGCCCCTGAAGTTATGAAGTTATCTAGGGAAGCAGAAGTTTTGATTAAATGAAAACATTAACTGCTGTTTGACAACTAATAAAATTAATCATTGCTCGAAGAGTCCTCCTTGTTTAACCTTTCTTTTATTTTGGCCATCTTGTCTGTGTCTTAATCTGTCTTTGAAACATTCAGAAACATGATAAAGAGAAATTGTAAATCTCACAAAAGATGTGAGATTTTATGAAGAACATGAAAGTGGTGCTGGACAGCTTTTTAAATCATATGCATAGTTCTAGACAAAGGAGAATCTGATAGTTAAATCAGTTAACAATAAACAAGGTTGATGACGACATAGGCATTTGAAAGGAGAACTATTTGAGTCAAAGGATTAAGAATAAACTTTGGGAAAATTGATGAAACCCTTAATTGTTTTTGCAAAACCCACCAGTGTCTTTTTGGTTATGCTACTGAAGTTGAACTTAATGACTGTTTTATACTAGTATCATGAAATGTTGTAGGAAGAATGATTTTTCCTATTAATAGTTTATTCTAAGATTTTTTGTACATTTTCGAAATAAGAATGTGAATCTTATTTAAATATAAGGTAAAGAAACCTCATTTTGATTACTTTTTACTTTATTTTTCAAGATAAAGTCCCAGTCACCTCCCCCACACCACCACCTCTTATACCACCATTCTACGATTGGTCCTTAATTTAAGGGAATTCACTTTGCAGCTTTGCCTTGGTACCAACTATTCTGTGGTAATGAGGCCTTCTTTCTTGTACACTAAACTATACATGATAGGTTTGGGTATTTATTTCTAGATCCTCCTCATCAAAGAGAGGTGTTCTGGTTTGATTTAGGTTTCTTTGCCATACTGTTGTTATTTCCTGCTGCCCTGGATTGGGGAGCTATCTCTTGAATAACAGTGCTCACTGCTTTGTTTAGGATATGCTCAGTGCTCTCAGGTGACAGCAACTCAGAGTTTAGGTTAAGTACAAAGAATTTAGTAATTGAACCACTGTGGAAACTTGTGCCTATCAAAAAACTGCATATCTCAATTTCAGTATCTCTCTCCCCCGTTCCTCCTCTCTCTCTCTTTCTCTCATTATCTCTTCCCCCCCCTCCATCCCTCCCTGGTTCTTTCCCTCTCCTTATCTTTCACCAGTGCTCACTTTTTAATATAGAAACTTGAACTGTGTCCTAAGCCTTTAAAATACACTCCAGGTAGCTTTGCTAGAGAAATATTCATTTCATAATGTTTCAGTAAGGAATTATACTTGCAACTTTAACATAATATGAACACATAGAAATAACTGAGAGGAGTGTGTGAAAGGGCTCTTCTTTCTGTTTTAAGATAAAAATCAATTGTGAAAAATCCAAAGGATGGATAGGAAAATATAAATAGAGGTCCCCCTAAGCATGTAGTCATTTTTTATTCAAGGACCATTTTGGGGGCTTTAAGCCATATGATTCAATATACAATTTTTTCCCCTGATTGGGCACTGAGGTTATGTTTTTAGAAAGTTCTAGGATTGTGTTGACTAAGCTTTTATTCAGAGATGAGCTGTGTATAATGCCTAAATATTTAGTTAACCACAAAACTAAAAAGCCTCTGAGGTGCTGTTATAACCAGAGCTAAAAATAAATGCACCAATCATATACTGAATATATTTACAATAAGCAGCATAAGCATATTCTTGTTCTGAAACCTTCCTTAAATACCGTGTCCTTGAGATATAAGTATGTAATATGTAGTAAAAATAGTGCCATTCAAAAATTAAATCTGTAAAGAAAAAAGTGTACATGTCCTCTTTTCTAATGTAATAAGAAATTATTAATTTCACAGACTATCAGAGCTGGAAGAGACCTTAACCATTACCTTGAAGGTTTCCCTCATTTAGGGAGGAAAGGTCCAGAGACAGAAACTGAATTCCCCTAGGTTACACAAGTAGTTGGTGGCAGTGCCAGAACTAGAACTCAGGGCTGCTGGCTCCTGATTTTATCCCATTTATGTTATGAAATGCTGCTGAATGGATGTTTGTAAGAGCGATGATATAGTAAGGCCCATTTATTTGTTTATTTCATTATTGCCATTTGGCAAATTTCCCTAACACCCACTTCATCCAATACGTTTGCTTACTATTAAATTACCATAACCTGAGTGGCTTAAAATAACACAATTTCTTATGGTTGTAGGACTGAAGCCCCCAATTCCTTGCTAGCTATCAGTCGGGACCCATGCTCAGCTTCCAGAGTCAGCTCTGCTTTTCTTGTCACATGGCTTCTACATATTCAAACCAACAGCAGTATGTCAATTCCTTCCCGTGCTTTAAATATTCTGACTTTTCCTTCTGCTACCAGAGGAAACTCTTTGCTTTTAAAAGGCTGGTGTGATTAAATTAGGCCCACCCAGATGATTTCTATATTTTAAGGTCAACTGATTTTGAATTGTAGTTACATTTCAGAATCCCTTCACAGCAATACTTAGGTTAGTATTTGACTGAATAACTGGGGGATGGAAATCTTGGCGGAGCTGTCTTTAGAATTCTGCCTGCCTCACCCAGCTTATCTAGTGGCCAGACTTTGAACAAACCCTCCCATAGGTGATACTGTTGTGAACCTGGAGTTAAAGAGAGGAAAAGACAACTGCATGGAATTGGTCTGTTTTTGTATTCCAAGGGCCTTGTTAAGTCCCGATGGATACAGCCTCCAAGCTCAATAATGGTCACAAACTCATGCACTAATTACATAAGAAAAAGCAGATTTGTGAAAGGATGATCACAACTGAAGTTGTTCCCAAATGAGGCAGTTGGGACTGTCAAGAATTGATTGTTGGTAACAGAGGAAGAAAAAAGAAATTGGATTCAAAAGCACAGCGATCTCAGTCCTTCTCATGTCCTGTGTCCTCACGATAACAGAACGCCAAGTTGTAATAAGGAGCCCAAGTCAGCAAACACCCAGACTTCTGGTGTGGCCTGGCCCTGCCTCTCCGGCTTCATTGGCCATCTTTCTGTTCCTCGCATTCCAGGCACTTTCTCATCTCAGGACCTCTGCACATGCTATTCTGCCTATCTGCAATACTCTTCCTTCGGCTTTTCACTTACCTCTTTACATGGCTCACTCCTTTTTGTTCTTCACATCTCAGCTTACATGCAAATGTCTCAGAGAGGACTTTTCTGATTATTCATGGTGTTACCACCTTGAAACTCCCTAATCTCTGAGACCTTCTATCATATCACCTCTTATCTTCTGTACAGCTTGTTTTGTTTACTTGCTTAAGGTTTGTCTCCCTCCTTTGGAATGAGACTCCTTGAATTAGACTTTGCTAACTCACCTTTGTCTCCCCAGTGCCTCGATCGGAGCCCAGCACACAGTAGGCCGTCTGTATTCATTGCATGTTGTAAAATGACATCCAGGGAGGTAAACTATTTCATTGTCACAAAGGGTAATCATGGCATTACAGGGAGTTGCACTATCAATTTTAGGAAATGTCAGCCTGTCACTTGACCTGTGGTATCCTGGTTTAGCAGTTTGGCAGTGGGGATAAGAATGCCTTACTGACTAGACTTAGGTGCTAAGAGCTAAAACTAGCCTCTCGGACCCTTGTTTGTTTGTTTTCAGCTAGGAGCTGATCTGTGTTGAACATATTCAACTTTTAGGATTCTTGCCTTTCTTAGACAAAACTAAATAAACAATAGTCTTCCAATTTCCCATTTGAAGTGTTAAAGTTTACTCTTTCCACTTTCTTCTTATTTTTTTTTTGCCTGTGAATCCCCTTCAAAATTTATTGTTTTCGTTTTCAATATCTGTTAAACAAAAATGATGACAGATTCATCTCCTGGTGGAAATTACACATCTTTTGAATTCTGGCCAATGTTCCTAACTCTCAGCACTCCTGGCTTTGTTAAAAATATCATTTACCCTTTGAGATACTCGCCGTAGTTGGTGTTGAGGCTGAATTAATGAGAAATTTCAAAGGCTCAAGCAAAGCAGGAGAAATGTGAGTGGTGGAAAAGTATAAGAAATTATTTCCAAAATGAAAGTTTCTCTGGGTTAATATCTGTGCTAATTCAGTCTCTGAAATTTAATGAGTTTGTTTGGTTTGGTCACCTGTATGTGAATTTTACCGTTGCACTTTTGAAACTGCAGTTTTTATGTGTGTGGGGGGGGAGGGGTGTGGGTTGCCCTTTGGCATCCTTTAACCCCTGTTTGGATCCTGTGAGTTTTTTTTTTGCCAAATAAAAAGGAATCCACCATGTACTGTATGGGTGGAGTTGCTCTTGGAATTTAACTAATGTAAAAGAATAGGAAAAATAATTAAGAAAGCCAAGATACTTAATGCCAAGCTTCTATCTTTTGCGTTGTTGGGTAGTAATATGATGACTGATATTGGTCATCTGTATAGCTTTAATCTTTTTCCAACTATTGGCTATCAGCTGGAAAATTCTCAAGAGTTTTCCTAGGAAAGTCTGAATGATAACAGTTTTTTTTTGTTTGTTTGTTTGTTTTTAAATCTCTGGTTGATAAGACCATTTATGAGCAAAGCATTGCTTCTATTTGAATGGTGAGAGAAGTGGCATGAACCCCAAAAGTAGACAAGCCAAAAAACTGTGAGTAGCACAGAAGGTGACCCAATTTTACTCAATTACAGAGAATATTTGACTCTTGACAGCTGCAATGTCTTATTAGCAAAATGGATTATTGAGGGTTAAAATAATTTACGTGTCAAAATAATTTCATATATTCATACCTTATAAAGGGATCACAGTGCCTATTTTATTAGAGTATTTGCGCTGTTATTTTATAGATCATTAAAACTTAATAGAGGTGAAAACTGAAAGCTGAAGTGTTCTGAGTTGTTGCTGATTAAAAAGCAATCAAAAGTCAAGATAAAGCAAATTGAAATTATAGTGATTTTAAAAATGATTTTTAAGTGTACCTGAGGGTTGATGAAAAATAAAGATAAAGTGAAACTATAATTATAATTTTTTAATGGATTTGATATGTCTGCAGTAAATTTTTTTAACTGACAGAAATGTGAAATGTTAGAGTCCCTGGTTCTGTGAAGGATACCTGGCAACTGCCATAAGACGTATACTAAAATATAGCCCTTTACTCTTAAGAATATAATAACAATTAAGTCATGGAGCTCAAGATAAACAAAAGATGACAAATGTGAAACTTAAATAGGCTTAATGTAGTTTCCAAAACTTTGGTTTTGCCTACAACTTTCATGAGTTTGGTTGTATCACCTTAACACTTGTTCTGTTTACTTAATACTTTGATGGTTTGTTTCATGTTCTCATACGATTTCCTTTTTGTGGGGGAAGGCACAGTCCGGGAATCAAACTTGGGTCTCCCTTATGGAAGGTGAGCAATCTACCCCTAAACCACCTGCTTACACAATTTCCTTTTAAAAAATAAATGTATTTCTATTCACTGCAAACCATTAACGTTTGCTATGTAAGGGAACCCTAAAAGTAAAATGTAAACAAAACTATATTGTTAAATTCTAGCTAGAATTTTTCCTTCTAAAACCTCTGAACTTATGCCCTACTCTCTTCTCTGTTAAAAAAAAAAGTTAGACATGTTAGTACCGAGTGCACAAGTGGAGACTTTCTCCTTGATAATATCACAAAGGTTAAAAAGAGAATCGGAAGGGAATATCTTTCTCACCGTGTGACATACTGGTTTTCAAATTTGTGTTCCTGGGCCCCCTAAAGGCGTCTCATGAACAGTGGTATAGGTCCCACACTTTTGGAAATGCAGGCTTAGTAGAATGCTGCTGAGATCCACCCACTATGATTTTGTTGGTCTTAAGTACTCTGGGAGCATAGAAGAGCTTTTGAAAGCCATTCAGTGTAAATAGGTGGAGCCTGGTGATTTAAAGGGCTTGTGAAAATTTGTGGTTTAGATTAATGTTTAATAGACAGTTTTAATATAAGCCTTTTATTTCTCTCTCCCCTGCTCCTTTCTCCTTTGCGTTTTGGGGAGTTTGGTTTCGGTTTTTAGTGATTTGCTTTGTAGCATGCGGAATGGCAATTATCCTGTAAGGTTAGGATGGGGAGATAAAAGGGTATATAGAAGAGGGTCAAATATTGACACACACAGTTTCCTTTCTTTTTTGCAAGGACCCAGGACCAATTGGAGTCACAAATAGAAAAACTGTTCTAACACCATTTGGAGTATTCTGCAGGAGAGGGTGTGTATGCATGTACAGCTAGCTTTGGGGTATCAGTTTGTGGATGACTTTTGGCCTCGGAATTCTTTGGCTACTTTTCCCTGCTCCACAGGAGGGTCTGAACCTCCCATTTTAACTTTATATCAGATGTTTAATTTTTCAGAGTGCTTTCACATACCTGATCTCGTTTTATCTACGTGCCTTCTGTTGGCGTGAGAAGCATAATTAAAAAGATAAATGTGCTATAAAAGTATGTGTAAATATTTGGCCTCCCAACTGCAAACAGAAGTGACTTGGGTTATCCTCAACACCACTGCCTTCCATTAGTGTGGATAATAAAGTGTTGATTATAGGCTCATATAATTGTTAAAACCCTTTGTAAAAGCCATATGGTCATATGTACTAAAAGTTTTATGATTTTTCATAGCTTTGATCTAATAATCTCCTTGCTGGGAGAATTTATTCCAAGTCCACCATTGAAAAGAAGAAAAAAGAATTGATACAAGAGGATCATTCATTAATGAGTTATCTTTTTAAATGGAAATAATCTATGTTTTCATCAATAGGGCAGTAAGTTAGTAAGCTATAGTATGACAACTCTTTGAATGTTTATTCTGCTTTTACAAAAAAATATCCAATGCAGAAGAGTGCTTACTTAATAAATAGACAAGTAAGATGCTAGAATGTATGCAAGTTATGATTAAAAATATACAAAAAATGTACAAAAACCTAGAGAAAAACATAGGAAATTGGAACTGGTGTTATTAGTTTGGTGAATTTTTTAAAAAATTATTTTTAATGTTCTTTTATTGCTATAGTATTTTTATGGGGAATAAAATTCAGGAGAAGAAAAAAAGATAAAAGTTGATCACATAAGTATACAAATAAGTGGCAATAAGACAGTTATCTTCAGTTGTATAGAGAAGTAAATGTGCATTTTAATAGAGCCATTAAATGTCAAGATTGTGAGAAGGCATGTGAGAAGGTGAGATAATTTGACTTTTGATTTTATGATGGCTCCTCCAGGCTCAGACACCCACTCTTTCCTAGCAGCCTGCACAATTCTTGGCTTGCTATTGTCATTCATTAATGGATTGATGATGGATTGATGGATGGATGGATGGATGCATGGATGGATGGATGCATGCATGGATGGATGGATGGATGGATTTTTTTCTAAGAACGCAAATCTAACTCAGCATTTTAGGTAGAAGTGACGGGGAAGAAGAATATGCCTCAAACACCAATGTATTTCAAAGGCCAATCAAAGCACCAAGATATAATAGAATGGGGTGGGAAGCACTAATTAGACCCAATAGGATTATCTGGATAAAATTTTATGAGCTACGTAGAGGAAAGGTAAGAATCCAACTTGTTAGACAGCAGAGGGCCTACAAGGCCAGGGAAATAACATTCTTTTGGATATGGAAGTAAGAGCGGGTGGCGCATGAATGTGGACTTTTCTGACTTGGGAGGTTAGGGTAAACTGATGGGGTCAGTGATGAATAAGAGTTCACTCCTGACACCCCTGGAAAGGTGAACCTTGAAGCTTTTAGAAGAATGGATTCAAAGAAGGGCCAGAAGGATGTAAATCAGCTCAGAGGTGTTTTAGAAAAGATTCATCCATGTTTGGTATATCTGGAGGAGCTTTACCTTCTCCTTCCTCCTCATCATCATCATCCCCTTTATCTTTAACTCACTTAATCCTCATAACTCTAAGAGGTAGGTATTAATATTATCCACATTTTACAGTTTTGGGAACTGAGACACAGAGAGATTAAGTAATTTTCCTAAAGTCACACGGTAGCAGAGGTAATATTTGAACCTAGTCCCTCTCGTATGAGAGCCAGTACTTTTCCATTATTATACTGCCCCTGAGTGAGCAATTTTAATTCTATTAAAAATGAAGACTTATAACTGGTCATCAGCCCTCTCTTTTTCTGTTGTGTTGCTAGTTCTTCTAAACTGATGCAAATGTACTAAGAAACGATGATCATGCATCTATGTGATGATGTTAAGAATTAGTGATTGCATATGTAGAATGGTATGATTTCTAAATGTTGGGTTAATTTCTTTTTTTTCCGTTAATTAATAAAAAAAAAAAAGGTTAAAAAAAAGGCACTTTAGGATCTCCACGTTGTTTTCTGTGTGATATATTTCAAAAATATTTCAACATGCAAATATTATATATAGGCTCACTCTTGAAAATCCAAATAATATGTAAGTAGTAGAATGAAGAAGAGAAGAATTATTATACAAATCCTTACTCTGTAAATAGCATTGAAAATTTATTTTATTATGTTTTAAATGATTTTGATGACTGAAGTATAGACTTAAAAATCTTTTTTTTCCCCAGAAATGTCCATTATAATGATTCTTGCTGTGATGGGTCTGTTTATTTGATTCATATTTTGAGTAGGAAGAAAATAGTCCATGGTACTGTTTCTCTTTAGTACCACCTGTCATTTGCAAGGGACTATGGGATTGTACTGGATGCTGTATTGTAAACTCTTGATTAGCTGGTGAGCAGAAACAAGGTTTAAAAAGTAACATAGAAAAGAGCATGCTTTTGAAGAAAATGAAATTGCAGAGGAAGGAAACATCTATATTTTAAAAGGTTCCAATTGCTTGGAACTTGACAGTAGCCAGTAGGTGCCACTACCATCTCTACTATCTACTACTATCTCCTGCATTATGGAGACCCCCCTTGCCAGTCAGGTGTGTGTTTGCCTCAGTGCAGTCCTGGGTTAGCTTTAGGCCAGTCTGGGGAGGCTCCGGGCTATAACTAATTAGCTGTACTACAGAAAGCTACAGCAGGTTTAATCATACCTCTAAGCAAAGATCTGTTTCTTTTGGTAGCCAGAACTAGCACCCTCCTGGCTGTGCCTGCTGGTTTTTTTTAAAATTGAGGTGTTTGATGATGTAAGTTGCTGCCACTTGAGCAATTATTGTGTACCCGTCTTTCTGCTTTAAGCGTCACGTGTATTGCTCAGGGTCCTATGAGGTAGATATGGTTATTACCTCTGGCAGATAAGGACACTGAAGCTGGGAGAGGCCATATCCTGAAATCTTTTAATTCAGCATCAGGCTCATCTGGGAGAGCTCAAGGGCCTCTGATAAGTGGGGAGAAAGAAATTGGAGGCGGCTTACATTAGGGAGGACGTGAATTTCATTTTCTGATTGTGCAGTCCCTGGGGTTTGAAATACTAGAGCAGTGATACTGTTGTGAGGTCATTTGTGGAGAAGAGGAGAAAGGTGGAAGCAGTGAGGGCCGACTGCCTGGCTAACTCTCTATCCTTTGAAGGCTTGACCCCCATTAGCTTCGGTCACCAGACCATATAGAGGGCGGTAGGCTCAGAGACAAGCTGCTTTCCATAGGATTCCTTCTCATATTTGAGGAATAGAAAGCTCCTCTGAGTAGGGAGGGCACTTGGTGTTAACAGTAATGGACAGCTTTAAAGACTGGTACCAACTTACCAATTTGAACTTGTTTTTTTTTTTTTAATGAAGGTTTGATCCCAAACCTTTGTATTGTAATACTTTTATTTTTTTCTACATTGCTTTTAGAATGTAAAAGTTTCTGGATATTGGATATAAGGTTATCAAAGTAAATTTTCATTCATTCTACTTTATACCATATTTTAGTAAATTTTAACTGTTTATTAAGAATTGATTGGGGTTGTTTGAGAGTTAACTGCAGTGTAAAAACAGGCCCTTACAGCTCACAGTGGGTTGGAATGAATGCCAGGTATGTGACACAGATGTTCCTTGCAGCACTGTTGAAAAAGCAAAAACAAACAAACAAGTTAAATAAAAAAGAAATGCTCAATCTCTTAATAGTGTGGGATTGGTTCCTTCCATGATGGAGCATCCATATGATAAAAATACCCTATTTTACATGCATGCACTGATTGGAAAAGAGCTCTGTGACAGTAAAGAGATGTAAAACTTTTTGGGTAAATAAAAGGATGTTTATGAGTGTATGTGTGCATGCTCTTTCTACTGTGTAAATGCTTTTTTTTTCCCTGGGAAAAAACCTTTGGGGGAGGAGAACAGAGTTCAAAAGACTTTACCTTTTCATTTTTTATTCTTCTGCATAGTATGATTTTATCCCCTACACATGTATTAATTTTATTTTAAAAATAGCAGTACTGAAAATTATCTTATTATTTACCAATAAAAGTGAGATTTAAATAATACGTTAAGTCACCTTGCACTCCTTAATTAAAATAATACCATTAGTTCTGAGGAACTAAGTCTGTTATATAACATGAGAGACAGGACATTTCCTTTCTTTTCTTTCCCTCCTCCCAGGCTTTATGAAACTTCAGTTATTTATTCCATGGATATTCAAAAGTAGGTCACCAACACAACCAAAAAGGACTCTTTTTTGAGGGGGGTGAAGCGGGAAGAGGAGGGTTGGGTTTGGGGGAGGATGTGAGCGGAGGATGTGGAGTTTGCTTCCTTGATCTTCCTCTGCCCTTTTGTGTTTGTTACTGGTTTCGAATCATTTTCCTTCCATCTCTGTATACATTTTGAAGACATTATTTTCGACTAGGCAATGCCAGTGCCCTACCATTTTTAGTGTTTGCCTTCTGTATTTTTATAGCATGTTTTTAGAGTCTGTTTTCTTATTTCCTATTTGATCAGTTACATTAAATTTTATATCTAGTATTTTATTGCTAATCTTCTTTATTGCTTTTGGTACTGTTAAGCATGTGTATGCTGGTTTTGACTATTCCCTTACTATTCTGTTCCATTCATCCTTTTCATCTCTGCTTTAGTGGTTGCTTTTGAATATCTTCATAATGCAGTGTCTCTGACCCAAACAGGTACTAGAACTTTTCTGGATCCTCCGTAGTAATGCTGTCTGAAATGGTACAGCAAAGAATCATCAGGCAAGAACAGTTCTAGTTTTCAACGCTATATTGTTCTGTTTTGTTCTCCTGACATCTAAATCTTGATGGTATGAAGCCTACAGACTCCTCCTTAGTGTCTGAAAATTGGAGGCAAGAGCTCTTTTGACATGGGCTCTGCATGGGAATAGACCATTAATTCATTTGTAACTATTGCTTAAGGCTTTATTTGGAAAAGTCAGTAACTTTATGTACTGATTTAATGTTTACAAAGTATTTTTTCTAAACATTAATTCATTTACTATATTAATAGGTATGATTTTTCTCATTTGGTGGATGTGGAAGCCAAGCCTCCCCCAGGATTCAGGTCTTCTGACTGCACCCCCTGAGTCCTGTGCTTTATCTGATGTGCCTACATTCACCATCTCCACATTTGTACTGCTGAGACCATTTGGCAGGGTAATCTTCAGGAAACTGATACATCTATTTGGAAATGGATTTTCCTCAGCTATTTAGCATCAAAAATGTTTTTCCCCTTTATCCTTTCTTTCTCCTTCTCTCCCTCCATACTTGAGGCTCTTTGTCAAGACCTTTCATGCATTTTTTTTTTTTTTACCACCTTTCTCTCTCATACATATCTCTAGTCTCATACCGGTCGGTTCACCTGGGTGGCTCTTTCTGTGAATCTGTTTCTCATTTATCCTGTAAGCTCTAATGCCAAACTGGTCTCTTCCCAGAAGTCTTGTCTGATATGGTACATCCAGCTTCAGTTATCCCAAATCTCCATATTCTGTTAGCCTGTGTGTATAGCTTTGAAAGGTCACACCTCATATACTATGTAGGAATGGAGGCGGGGAACCAGTTTTGGAATAGAAACAGCATCAAACTGAGTCAAGAAACTTGGTGTTTAGTCCAGTGATGCCACTAAACTGTGTGACCTTGGGAAAGTTGTTTGCTTTCTCTAGGCCTGCAGTTCTTCAGCTATAAAATGAAAGTGTTGGAACTAGAGTTTAGCCTGTAGATCATTGGTTTTCAACTTATGTTTTAGGGATCTCTAGGATTCTATGGTTGTTGAGGTGAAAGGAAGGCTTTTTCACAACTTCTCCAGAGCTGCCTTGCTTTAATCTTTTCAAGGTACTGGGTTCACATTTAATTTAATAATTAATTTATTTGTTTTTTATAAGATAGAGTCTCTACTAATAATTTGAAAAACACAGATTATATGATCCTAATATGGTCATTGCTCTTGCACACAATTAATAAATATTTTAAATTTGCCTTGGCTTTGTTCTTTAGATATTTCCTATGTGCAGAGTCTCCTTGTCTACTGTACATAAATTTCATTATCCTGGGTACCTAAGATTGCTGTAATATGCTTCATTATTCCAGGTACCTAAGATTGCTTAATAAGGGATTGTATAGGATAATGGTAATTCCAGTCTTTGTGTCATGAGTCACCTAAATAATATTAAGAAAGTATAACAAAATTAGTTGAGGTGCATCAAACCTGCATTAGTCTTAAATGCATTCAACTATAAGCACTCTGTAAATAACAAATATATATATTGATAATGTGGTCTTTGGACACAAGTAACTGCTTCGTCTGGTATCCAGCTGAAGAAACCACTATATGAAGGTAAAACTCTCTGTGGAACCTATTAAAAGGCAGAACAGTACAGTTTAAACAAAGCAAAGTATATTATACAATATAGATGGCCTAAGGGCTTTTCAGGTAAATTCTCACTCTGAGTTTTGCCCTGAATGTTAGCTTTAGAACCTAACACTCAAATAAGTTGTGATTTCTCCATATTCCATTTCACTTCATTAAGAATTCATTCTCATGAATAATTCTGCAGATTTTTATTACATGGTGATGATTTCATTTTACTGCTTTACTTCTTTAAAAACATTTTTAAAAATCCTTTGAATAGGAATATGAAATACTTTAAAAAAGCACCTCCTTAAAAAAAACTGTAAGTTTATAAACTAAATAAGTAAAGTGATGTCAGGAGTCTGTAGAGAGCAACTACTACTACTTGGGGGCAAGGGTTGTTAATTGAAGAAAGGATAGATCCTCTTGGCTTCAGTCTTGTCCTTCTGCTGATCTTGAATGGAGCGGAAGTGTAAGGTTGGT
The DNA here is from genome assembly GCF_023851605.1 of Tamandua tetradactyla. Lineage (NCBI taxonomy): Eukaryota > Metazoa > Chordata > Mammalia > Pilosa > Myrmecophagidae > Tamandua > Tamandua tetradactyla. Next base: position 23,195,330 of record NC_135346.1, read on the forward strand.
ATCTTGTAATGCTCTCTGTGATGCCAGGACATTTGACCCAGCCGTCATTACCATATTTTCATATAGTCTCCATGAAGTCTTTAACATCCATACATAATAAATTTATCCATTCAACATAAATTCAACCAAAGGATAAAAACACACATAACTAAGACTATGTACTGAAAAAATACAGGATTTATAAAGAATTAAAACATAACATATCCTGCTAGGAAAAGACCTTACTAAACTACATTGGAAAAGACAGTTCTGTAGAGACATCTGGTTTTCTGTAGGTGGAATTTCAACTCTTAATACATACCATCTTAAATAGTGTGTGAACTGGAGAGAATTTAGATTCTTTCCTTTGTTTGGCATCCTTCTCAGGTAGGTTCTTCTCTTCATGGCAAAGATAGACCCCTCTAAGCCATCGAATCCTGATTTGCACTCTACTCACTTAACAATCTGAGCAAGAGAGAGTATGCTTCTTTTCTAACAGTGCAGCAAAAGTCCCCGGGCTGACTTTTTCATTGTCCTGGATTAGGTCCTCTGTTCATCCCCAAATCAGACTCTGGGGACTGATGGTCCAGCCTGAGACATGCATATGGTAGCCCTGTGATTAGGTCCACCTGACCACACAGACAGAGAGAGGGAAGGGGTAGTTCCCCAGAGGAAGATTGATGAGTGGTACCAGTAGAAAGGGGGAATGGATGTAGAAACAACATAATGAGGAATTAAAAGGGGGTCCTATAGATATGTTTTAGGGGGGGTTATTGGTGGTGATTGGTAAAGAGAATTATTCAAAATGATATCTCAACCTTGGTTCTTTCTTGAGATTTTGATTCCGCCTGCTCCGTGATCTCCACGATCTATTTTGTTTTATGCATTGCTTGGCCAATGAAAAGTACTTCAGACACTTCAAACAAATCCTGAACACTCTGTTTTATTGGTACACAAAGTGTCATCAATTAGCCTGACTTGACAAAAAAAAAAAGCAGAGGAAGAATCCTATTTTGATTTCTTGATTTGCTTCAAAGTCACTAGAAAGTTGGTGAATTTTTGATGGGTTGAATCGACTGGAAGTCAAGGTCAGCCTAGGTGTGTTTTTTTTCTCTCTGTGGAATGCTGTTCTTCATTTGTGTCCCGCCTTTGTGCTGAGCACTGTAGTTTTCTGGGCGAGTTGTCTGCCTTTCTGTGCTCGGCTCCCTCTACTTCATCCCAAGCTGCCACCTCCAGAAGTCCCCAGCCATCTCCTGGTTAGGAAAGAAAATGGAAGGTGGTAGGAAAAGGAAGCAAAAACATTTCACACTTTGCATCCCCAAAGACACATCTGTTACCCTCCCTTAACCACAAAAATTCACTGAGGAAGTGGGTGAGTCAGAGGTGCAGAGGTGTAAATCATCAGCGCAGTTTAGGGGAGTCTCTGGTATCTTGTGTTTTTCTGTCCTTTCCACTACTGCTTTCCTTCCAGGGTAAATTCACCCCCATGAAGAAGTATGGACTGTCCCTTGAAAGGTTTCAGTCAGCCTTTGGCTGTGCTGGTTGATGGATCATCTACAGAGCAGGAAGGCAGTGTGGTTCTTCTTGACCATTCGGACTTGATTCTCAATTACTGTGACATCTTGGAAATAGTTTCCATTTTATTCCTGGGCTTTTGCAAACTTTCATATAAATGAGCATCTTCTGTCTTGAAATTTTTCTTTCTGCGTTAACTGAGGTTGGGTCAGGTTTGGTCTCCTTAGGTTATACTGGAGGGGGCTTCAGCACAGCCTGAAGTCAGTAGTGGGTGTTGGTCTGTGGTTGCCCTCTCCCCTCAATAACAACCCTCCCCAAAGTAGTTTTGCCACTTCTACAGCTCTCTTTCTTTCCATTGATGAGGAGGAATGAGATAATGTCTGAGAAATCCTTGGTTGCCTTTGGAGAGAAGTATATTTCCTATTTCCCTCCTGCGTGCCTGTCTAGAAAACATTTAGCCAGGGTCAGTAGCCACTGCCACCATTGATCTCAACTATTTCAAACTCGAAATTGAAACACCAGTATAGAATGATGGCCAGGAGTGGGGTCTGGATTCAGGCGGCCTATGTTTGAATTCAGGCGTCATCAGCACTTACTGTTTGGATAATCTTATACTCCAGATTCTTTTCTGTTAAATGGGGATGGTAGTATCAAAGGGTCCTATCTACAGTGGGTTCATATCCACAGGAAGGTGGATTAAAATTAAGAACATGCCTTTTGCTGGGGTATGTGAGGATGGTTAAATAAGATAATCCATTGAAAGCGCTTGGCTCAGTATTTGCCATGTAGTGAACACCTTAAAAATGATGTCATTATTATCTTATTACCAGAGCTTTACATTGAGGAGTTTGCCTTTTCTGAGGGTTGCAATTTCTCATTGTAAAAATTGAGGAAAAAATACAAAAAGACATAGACTACATATATTTTTATAATACATACATCATTTAGAATATAATGTATATACATTTATGTAAGTGGTATTATGACCAACCATGTCTCATCAAAAATCTTTATCAAATGTCAGCAGTTTACCACATTTATTTTGACATTTGTAAAGGAATTAAATATTATGATTTCAGGCCACCAATAAAGGAAGACTATGGTAAAGGAGAAGAGAAGAGAGGCTGTTAGAAACAAAAGCAACGTCAGAGACCTAACCAAATGCAATGTGTGGACCTGGGTTGGACTCTGATTTGAACAAACCATTTATAAAAAGATCTTTTGGAGGCAGTTATGAAACTCGCGGTGTGGACTGCCTCTCAGATTATATTAAGAACTTATTATTAATTTTGTTAGGTTTGATAATAGCATTTGTGAAAAAAATAAAATATTAGTTTAAAGAAGAGGGGGTTTATAAGAAGTTTTTCTTTTTAATGTTTCCTCTTTTCTTTTCCCTTCATAAATAAAAATGTTACCTTGGCAGTTTCTGCTAGGTGTTCTTTCTCTCTTCTTTTCTCCCCCAAGTCTACTAAATTCTGAAGTCCCAGTTGGTGTTAGAACTTTTTGCTCCAGGCCCTGCTCCGCTCCTGCCTGGTCTTTGTTTCCAACTGGAGTGAGTCAGAATGCTGATTCTTTCCTGCTGGGAACCATGGTACATTCAGAGAGTTCTAGGCAGTACTAGGCACTCTTTTTGTCTAGAGTGTTTTCACTTAGGATTTGGCAAACATAGTTGTATCTCTTGAGGCCTGGGAATGCCCCTGTTATGGCTGTATTATCAAGCCCTACAGAAGAATCCAGCAGGGTGACAGACAGCTTTGAGATTATTTTAAGATTTCTCCCATACACAACCAAAGAGAAGAGGAAAATTGAGAGGCAGCTGCCTGTTTAGTATTCAAGCTGCATTATTTCATATCCAGGGCAAGGAGGTATTTGTGTGAGAATTAAGGAAAACTTTCCCACTGAGAGCCTAACCCCAGGAGATAATACTCTCTGCATTGTTGGGAGTGTAGGAAGGGAGGAAGAGGTGGCCTTGCTACTGTAGAGCCTTGACCAGCAGCTAGAAGTTCCTGAGTAAGGCGTTCAGGAGAGAAATGTCAACTGGGGTGGATCATACCCTGTTGTCAGTTCCAGGAAAAATTTATGAGCATATAACCATCATCAGATCAAGATATACAACATTGTGACCAATAAGGCTCCCTATAGTACTCAGGCAATTTTTACCCCTCTCTCCCAAACCCCAGTTAACCCCTGTTCTTACTTCCGTCTGTTGTGATCAGTTTCCCCTGTTGTCGAGCTTCATGTAAGTGGAATCATGCAACATATGCTCTTTTTGCATAATTCTCTCAATATAATGTTTGTGCGATTTGTCTTTTTCTATGTAGCATTAATTTATCCTTTTTTATTGCTGTAAACTATTTCATTGTAGGAATCGATCACAGGTCATTTATTCATTCTTTTGTAAGTGAATCTTGAGTTCTTTTAATTTTCAGCTATTATGAATAAAGTCTCCAGGAACATTCTCATACATGTCTTTTGGTGGCCATAAGTTCCCATTTCCCTTGAGTATAGCCCTAGGAGTGGAATTGCTGAGTCATAGAATAGATGAATGTTTATTTTAGTAGAGATTGCCAAATTGTCTTTCAGAGTGGTTTTATCCGTTGACATTCCCACCAGCAATGTGAGAGGGTTCATTTGTTTTAGGTCCTCACCCACATTTGGAACTGTCAGTCTCTCTAATTGTAGTCATACTGGTAGTGTGCGTGTGTGTGTGTGTGTGTAGTAGTCTCTCATGGGTTTAATTTGCATTTCCTTGTAGAGTAGTTATGTTGAGATCATTTCTATATCTTTTGTGAGATGCCTGTGCTGTCAAAATGTCATTTTTTTCATTGTGAACTTGTTCTTTTCATAAAGGCGAATGTGACTGTCGAATCATTGTGAAGAGAAACATGCAGATGGAAAAGCTGCATATGGGGGTTGCACCACCTGCCTCATGATAAAAGGCACGGGCATTGGTGCGTGACATGTAGGTCCCAGCCCCAGCCTGATGACTTGCTCATCGGGTGTTTACTTAAATTTCGGAACCTGTTTCAACTGTAAAATGGGGTAATAATAGTACCTATCACACGGGTGTGTTGGGAGGACTAAATGAGGTATATGTGTCACTCATAGTGCAGTGCCTGGCCCAGAATAAGGGGTCAATCAATGCTGACCATGATGGTGATGGGGGGGGGGGGGTGGTGAGGAGGAGGAGGACAGAGAAACTCCTCTTGGAGCTGGGTTCTTACAAATATTTGAACATTCAGGTAGTAGAGCAACCCCTTTCCCACTCAGGCTGTCTGACCAAGATCTGATTGTCCTGCTGCCTGGTCCTGTACTGGCTCCATCACTGCCACCCATCCTGTGGGGTCTTGGGCTGTCACCCTGATCCACTGGACAGCTTCCTTCCCAAAGTTCTCATTCCACCTCTGCTTTAATTCCCCCTGCCCCCTCTGAGTAAGCATTTATTAAGCAGCTGCTTTTTATAGAGCATGGCTAGGATATTTCTAGAAATCATAACCTGAGAGTCCTGATTCTAGCTCTCAGGAAACTTAATATCCAGCCAGTAGTAAAAACAAGTAGCTAACCCATAGTTTGAGTATTTACTGTGTGCCAGACACCGCTCTAATTAGGTTCATGTATTAGAACATTTAATTGTAACACTATTCTTTTGAAGTATGTATTATTATTATCTCCATTACCGATATTGAATAATTTTGCCCAAGGTTGCACAGCCCGTGTTAAAGACCCATTTGGATCCAAACCCATTCTCTTAATGCCATTTTGCTTCTTCTAAAGTGTCTCTCCCTGAAGGAACCTGAGCCAAATTAACAAAGCATTAACAACCCACATGTGCAAAATATAGTCCAAATGTCAGTGGTCTCTCTCTAGATAAATTTGCTTCCCCTGCCTCCTCTCTCTCAGAAGTGGTGAGGTCATGACCTCCCTCCAGATTAGATTTCCTAAATCTATAAAGTCTGCTTTATTAGGTAGGGTGCGACTTAATGTTTGGAAAATTCTTTGAAGGTCTGAGTTCAAAGCCTGATAATCATTATTATTATAAGCAGTGGGTTGGCTACTTTCCTGCAGGGCAGAATTATCTTCAATAAAATGATCTTTTTGTGTATTTTCTACTTAAAAGGACTAATTGCTTCCTCCTTCCCGCCTCCCTTTTCACTTCTACAGAGCTACCAGCCCAAATTAAACTTTAGTTGCCTTTGCCTTAATGTGGGCAGAAGGTCCTTTACTCACTCATGTGCCACCATATCCCCAACTGGGCTCAGAGCTAATTCAGCACCTTTATTTCTCCTCTTTTTTAAGCCTCAGAAGTTACTGAATAAGAAAAGGTTCTTATTTTCCTATCCTCTGCTGCACTTTTTCATCTGCCTGCATTTTATTCTGTAATAAAATCTGTAGCCTGTTGGCATAGAAAAGGGACTTTGGAGACTTTCAGTGCATTAGCCCACTCAGAAGTCTTTTTTTTAATCCATTTGACCTCACACAGCTCTTTTGCTGCTGCTGCATGTAAGCTGGCCTGATCCGGTTCATCTTATATGGCTTTTGAAGGCTGAAAAAGCCCTGTCACCAAATGTTTAGCAGGCTTCTCAGACATGATGTACTGATGGCTAGATCTGAGTCCATTTCCTGCCTTACACACCTTCCCATCCCCCAAGCCAAAGGTAGAAAACCCAGTAAGTTACATAAGTTGTTAGAGCTGTCCAGATGGCTGGCGGCTGGCCCAGGAAAATTCAGCTTTGGCGCACTTGGGAATGCCTGCACTTGTAATAAAAACGTGGGCTTGCTTTTTTAATGAGAGCAATCATTTTGTTCATCTGTTTGAATCGGAATAGTTGTACAAGATCGAGGGTTGGGATCCTCTAAGCATAGCTGATGCCTTTTTTCTGGGCAGGACAGAGGGTAGGGGTTGGGAGGTTGGGTCTGTCCCTAGGGTTTAAACTTTATTAAACAGGAAACATTAGGTAGAGTAGGAGAAGAGGTACGTATATGGCCTGGCAACCCTGCTAAGTCAGTCAGGGAACAGAAGGAAGGGATCTGTAAAGGAAGGAGAAGATCTCAGCCCTGGTGTGAGCAAATTCCAGCCTTGGTGTTCTGTCAGCTCAGTATCCCATCTTACCCTTTTGTTGTATCTTTCTTCTTGAGCAGTTTCAAAATGACACAAGCAAGAAAATGGGCCCCTTTCTTCCAAAGTTACTCAAATTTGAGGCACTGTGGGATAAAATTAGCCATACTGGCTCAGAGTTGCAGGGTTGGTTTGTTGAGCCTACTCTTTCTATGCTAGGAAGAAGATGGACAGAAAGTGTAGTGAGGCCCTGGAACCTTCTATCTATCAGACACAAGGTCAGGGGCACAGCTCACAGGGAGGCCACGTCTGGGTCCTGAGTTCCCTGCGTGTTAAGTTGGTGTGACCATGAAGCAGTTGTCCAAGGTACCTGCCCCACTAAGGCACAACATACAAACCTTGTCTTAAATAACAAAGATGATTCTGTCCAGGTGATGTGAGCAATGCCTGGGACTCTTTGGTCAGTCTCAGCACTCAGGGCTCCACCTTCATGGGGTGGAGTAGGCATGGGTCACCTGAAGGGCTGCAGTTTGAGTGTATCTAAAATGGAGACAATTATGTATGTCCTTGATATCTGAGGCTGATCCTCTCTTGGTAGTCCTGTGGCAAAGACACAGTCCCTTGCTTAAGTATGGTCTTATTAAATAGAAAGGAAACAATCTGAAGTCTACAGGTAGTAGAGAGGTACAGGGAAGAGAAAATGAAGGTTTTTATGCACTTTTATATTGAAAGAATAAAATATTTATTTTTCTGATTAAAAGAATAATGTACTATGTACAAAATTTGAAAAATAGAAATGTAAAGAGGAAAATGAGTATCGCTAATTGCACATAGATTAATGGTTAATTTTTATTTATTTATTTATGTTTTTTCTTTAGTTTTTATTGGAGAAGTTGTAGGTTTATAGAAAAATCATGTAGAAAATGCAAAGTACCCATATGCCACTTATTATTGGTGTTAATAATAAGTGTGGTGTTAATAATAGTGTTAACAATAGTGTTAATAATAAGTGTGGTACCTTTGTTACAAGTGATGAAACAATATTATAAATGTACTGTTAACTATAGTCTATAGTTTCCATTAGGGTCCACTGTTTGTATTATACACTCCTATGTTTTGTTGTTTTTAAAATTTATTTTCCGTGCACATGAGTGTACAAATATCTCTTTGAGTTCCTACTTTCAAGTCCTATCAGTGGGATTGCCAAGTCATATGGTAATTCTATGCTTAACTTTCTGAGGAATCGCCAAAGTGTTTTCCACAGCAGCTGTACCATTTTACTCCCCTATCAACAATGAATGAGAGTTCCTATTTCTCCACATCCTCTCCAACACTTATTTTCCATTTTTCTAATAGTAGCCACTCTAGTTGGTATGAAATGCTACCTCCTTGTGGCTTTGATTTGAATTTCCCTAATGGCTAATGATATTGAGCATCTATCCATGTGCTATTGGCAATTTGCATATCTTCTTTAGAGAAATGTCTATTTAAGTCATTTATCCAGTTTTAAATTGGGTTTTATGTCTTTATGTTGTAGAGTTCTTTATATAGTCTGCATCTTAAACTTTTATTGGATATGAGCTTTCCAAATATTTTCTCCCATCCAGTAGGTCCTTTTAAAGTCCTTTCATATCCTTTGATGCACAAAAGTTTTTAATTTTGAGGAGATACTATTGTACTTATGAAACCATTGTCTCACACAAGGTCCTGAAGATGGTTTCCTATGTTTTCTTCTAGGAGTTTTTATAGTTATGTATCTTATATTTAGGTCTTGGGTCCATTTTGAGTTAAATTTGTATATGGTGTAAGGTAAGGTCCACCACCTACTTTTGCATATGGATATCTAGTGTTCCCAACATTGTTTGTTGAAGAGACCATTCTTTCCCCATTTAGTGAATGTGGCACCCTTGTCAAAAATTGGTTGATCATAGATATGAGGGTTTATTTGTGAATTCTCAATTAAATTCTGTTTAAAGCAAATTAATTTGTGCTTGTGTCACTGCCATGCCATTTTGAATACTTTAGCTTTGTAATAAGTTTTCAAAATGGGAATTGTGAGTCCTCCAACTCTGTTCTTCTTCAAGATGGCTTTGACTATTCAAGGTCCCTTATCCTTCCACATAAATTTGATGATTAGCTTTACCATTTCTGCAAAGAAGGCTGTTGGAATTTTGATTGGGATTACATTGAATCTGTAAATTGCTTTGGGCAGAATTGGCATCTTAACAATAGTGTGCCAATCTGTGAATATGGAATGTTCTTCCTTTATTTAGATCTTCTTGGTTTGTTTTAGCAATGTTTTGTAATGTTCCCTGTATAACTCCTTTACATCCTTGTTAAGTTTGTTCCTAAATATTTAATTATTTTGGTTGCTATACTAAATGAAATTTTTAAAGTTGATTTCCTCTTCAGATTGTTCATTGTTTGTGTATAGAAACACTATTGATTTTTTGGGTGTTGGTCTTTATACCCTGCCCCTTTGCTGAATTCATTTATTAGTTCTTATAACTTTGTTGTGGATTTTTCAGTATTTTCCATATAAGGGATCATATAGTCTACAATTTGGGAACTTTTCACTTCTTTCTTTCCAATTTGGACATCTTTGTTTATTTTTCTTACCTAATTACCTTGGCTTGAACCTCCAGTACTATGTTGAATAACAGTGGTGGTGAATGGGCATCCTTGTCTAGTTCCTGATCTTAGAGAGAAAGTTTTCAGTCTTTTACCATGGACTATAATGTTAGCTGTGGTTTTTCTAAAAATATTTTTGCTGAGAACTCTTCACACACATACAGTCCACACATGGTGTACACTCAGTGGCTCACATTATCATTACCTAATTGTTTATTCACCACCATGATCATTTTTAGAATCTTTGAATCACTCCAGAAAAAGAAATAAAAAGAAAAGAGATAAAACTCATACATTCCATGCCCCTTACCCCTCCCTCTCATTGACCACTAGTATTAAAATCTACCCAATTTATTTTATTCATTATTCCCCCTACTATTTATTTATTTTTTATCCATATTTTTTTACTTTTATGTGTCCATACCCTGGATAAAAGGAACATCAGACACAAGGTTTTCACAATCACACAGTCACATTGTAAACATTATATCTTTATACAATCATCTTCAAGAATCAAGGCTACTAGAACACAGCTCAAATGTTTCAGGTACTACCTCCACCCACTCCAAAACACCATAAATTAAAAAGGGATATTTATCTAATGCATAAGAATAACCTCCAGGATAACCTCTCGACTCTGAAATCTCTCAGCCACTACAATTTTATTTTTTCTCATTCCCCCTTTAGGTCGAGAAAACCTTCTCAATCCCTTGATGCCAGGTCCCAGCTCATCCTGGGATTTCTGTCCATGTTGTCAGGGAGATTTGCACCCCTGGGAGTCATGTCCCAAGTAGGAGGGAAGGCAGTGAGTTCACCTGCCAAATTGGCTTAGAGAGAGAGGACACATCTGAGCAACAAAAGAGGTTCTCTAGGAGTGACTGTTAGGCCTAATTTTAAGTAGGCTTGGCCTGTCCTTTGCAGGAAGAAGTTTCATAGGGGTAAATCTGAAGATTGAGGGCTCAGCCTATTGAGTTGATTGTCCCCACTGCTTGTGAGACTATCAGAAATTCTCCAAAGGGGAAAGTTGAATATTTCCTCCTTTCTCCCCAATCCCCCAAGGGGACTTTGCAAATACTTCTTTATTCACTGCCCAAATTATTCTGAGGTTTATTGGGGCATCACACTAATCTGGACAAACCAACAAAATCTCATGCCCTATTGTTGGACATTGTTTTGCTAATATTTTGTTGAGGATTTTTGCATCTATATTCATAAGAAATATTGGTCTGATCTGTAGTTTTCTTTTCTTGTGTATCTTTATTTGGGTAATGTTGGCCTCATGGAATGAGGGAGTGTTTAAACAGGAGTGTTTAAACAGGATTCGTGTTGTTTCTTCTTGGAATGTTTGGTAAAATTCTCCTCTGAAGCCATTTGGTTCTGGTATTTTTTTTTTTTTTTTTTGGCGTGCTGGGGTGAGGTTTGATTGCTCATTCAATTTCTTTACTAGTTATTGGTCTGTTGAGATCTTCTGTTTCTTCTTGAGTTGGTGTAGGTAGTTTGCATGTTTCTAGGAATATCATCTAGGTTATCAAATTTGTTGGTGTATGGATATTTGTAGTGTTCTCTTGTATTTCTTTTTATTTTGGTGGGGTTGATAGGTAGTAATGTCCCCACTTTTATTTCTGATTTTAGTTATGTATGTCTTCTATTATTGTTTGTAAGTCAACTAAAAGTTTGTCAATTGTATTGATCTTTTAAAAAAAACAACTTTTGGTTTCATTGATTCTTTATTTCCTATTCCATTAATCTCCACTCTTACTTTTTTCTGTTTCCTTCCTTATGTTTGCTTTGTGTTTAGTTTGCTGTTCTTTTCCCTTTTCTAGATCCTACTGTTGTGAGGCTTGTTGTCTTATTTAAGATCCGTTTTCATTATTAGTATAAGTTTTTAGAGCTATAAATTTCCCTCTCAGGACTGCCTTTGATGTATCAAAACTTACATTGTGTTTTCATTTTTGTTTGCTTCAAGATATTTTTCTAATTTCCCTTGTGATTTCCTCTTTGATCCATTGGTTGTTTAAGAGTATGGTGTTTAATTTTCATATATTTGTGAATTTTCCAGTTTTCTCTCTGTTACTGTTTTTCCTTTTCATTCCGTTGGGATCAGAGAAGATGCATTCTATGATTTCAGTATTTTTGAATTTATCAAGGCTTGTTTGTGACTTAACAAGTGGTCTATCCTGGAGAATGAACCATGTACAATAGAGAAGAATGTGTATTCTGCTGCTGTTGGGTGACATAGTCTATATATGAGTGTTAGGTTTAGTTGTTTTATAGCAGCATTCAGGCCTTCTATTTCCTTATTGATTTTCAGTGTGGCTATTCTATCCATTATTGAAAATGGCATTTTTATATCTCATGCTGTTATTGTAGAACCATTTATTTCTCCCTTAAAATATGTCAGTATTTGCTTCATTTTATTTGGGGCTCTGCCATTAGGTACATATACATTCAAATTTGTTATGATTTTCTTGTTGAAATGATCCTTTTATCAATATATCATGACTTTTTTTTGTCCTTGTTTTTTACTTAAAGTCTATTTTTAGCTGATATTAGTGTAGCTATTCTCTCTTTTGTTTACTGTCCATAAGGTCTGTATTTGTTTCCCATCCTCTCACTTTTAACCTACTTGTGTTTTTGAATATAAATTGAGTTTCTTGTAAAGAGCATGTAGTTGAGTCATGCTTCTTTTTTTTTGTTTTTTTTTTAACCTGGGCAGGCACCAGGAAATGAACCTGAACACTGAGCCACTGAGCCACCATTGCCCGCCCTTGAGTCAGGCTTTTTAAAGAAAGTTTTATTAGACAAGTTGTAGGTTTATAGAACAATTATGCATACAATACAGGATTCCCATATATCACCCCATCTGCACCACTTTGCACTGTTGTGGAACATTTGTTACAATTGATGATAGCACTTTTTTATAATTGTACTTTTTTTTAACAGTAGTTACCTTTGTTACAATTAGTGAAAAATAATTAAAATAGGACTATTAATTATAGTCCATATTTTGCACTAGATGTATTTTTTTTCTAATATGTTACCCTATTATTAGCACTTTGTGTTAGTGTTGTACATTTGTTGTAATTCATGAAAGTACATTCTTATACCTGTACTAGTAACTATATACCACCGCCTGCAATAGGGTTTACTGCATTATAGTTGTCCTATGCTTTATCTTTTAATTTTTATTCAAGTAACATATGTGACCTAAGTTTTTCCCTTTTAACTATATTCATCTATGTAAGCTGTTAATTGCATTTATAATAATGTGCCACAGCAACAGCATCCATTTCCAGACATTTGCAGTCAACCTGTATAGAAATTCTATACAAATTAAGCAGCACCTCCTTGTTCTCCAACCCGATCTATCACGTGGTAAACTTTATTCTAGATTCTAAATCTATGAGTTTGCTTATTATAAGTTCATATAGGGAGATCATAGAATATTTGTCCTTTTGTGTCTCACTTATTTCACTCAGCATAATAAGCTCAAGAATTCATCCATGTTGTCACATGCATCAAGATGGCATTCCTTTCTGTGGCTGAATAATATTCCATTTTATATAAGGACTGTATTTGCTTTTCCATCCATCGGTGGATGGACACTTGGGTTGCTTCCATCTTTTTTTTTTTATTATTTAATGGAAAAAAAGAAATTAACCCAACATTTAGAAATCATACCATTCTACATATGCAATCAGTAATTCTTAACATCATCACATAGATGCATGATCATCGTTTCTTAGTACATTTGCATCGGTTAGAACTAGCAACACAACAGAAAAAGATATAGAATGTTAATAAAGAGAAAAAAAATAAAAGTAATAATAATAGTTAAAAAAAAAAAACCTATAGCTCAGATGGAGCTTCATTCAGTGTTTTAACATGATTACTTTACAATTAGGTATTATTGTGCTGTCCATTTTTGAGTTTTTGTATCTAGTCCTGTTGCACAGTCTGTATCCCTTCAGCTCCAATTACCCATTATCTTACCCTGTTTCTAACTCCTGCCGGACTCTGTTACCAATGACATATTCCAAGTTTATTCTCGAATGTCGGTTCACATCAGTGGGACCATACAGTATTTGTCCTTTAGTTTTTGGCTAGACTCACTCAGCATAATGTTCTCTAGGTTCATCCATGTTATTACATGCTTCATAAGTTTATTCTGTCTTAAAGCTGCATAATATTCCATCGTATGTATATACCACAGTTTGTTTAGCCACTCGTCTGTTGATGGACATTTTGGCTGTTTCCATCTCTTTGCAATTGTAAATAACGCTGCTATAAACATTGGTGTGCAAATGTCCGTTTGTGTCTTTGCCCTTAAGTCCTTTGAGTAGATACCTAGCAATGGTATTGCTGGGTCGTATGGCAATTCTATATTCAGCTTTTTGAGGAACTGCCAAACTGCCTTCCACAGTGGTTGCACCATTTGACATTCCCACCAACAGTGGATAAGTGTGCCTCTTTCTCCGCATCCTCTCCAGCACTTGTCATTTTCTGTTTTGTTGATAATGGCCATTCTGGTGGGTGTGAGATGATATCTCATTGTGGTTTTGATTTGCATTTCTCTAATGGCCAGGGACATTGAGCATCTCTTCATGTGCCTTTTGGCCATTTGTATTTCCTCTTCTGAGAGGTGCCTGTTCAAGTCTTTTTCCCATTTTGTAATTGGGTTGGCTGTCTTTTTGTTGTTGAGTTGAACAATCTCTTTATAAGTTCTGGATACTAGACCTTTATCTGATATGTCGTTTCCAAATATTGTCTCCCATTGTGTAGGCTGTCTTTCTACTTTCTTGATGAAGTTCTTTGATGCACAAAAGTGTTTAATTTTGAGGAGCTCCCATTTATTTATTTCCTTCTTCAGTGCTCTTGCTTTAGGTTTAAGGTCCATAAAACTGCCTCTAACTGTAAGTTTCATAAGATATCTCCCTACATTTTCCTCTAACTGTTTTATGGTCTTAGACCTAATGTTTAGATCTTTGATCCATTTTGAGTTGACTTTTGTATAGGGTGTGAGATATGGGTCTTCTTTCATTCTTTTGCATATGGATATCCAGTTCTCTAGGCACCATTTATTGAAGAGACTGTTCTGTCCCAGGTGAGTTGGTTTGACTGCCTTATCAAAGATGAAATGTCCATAGATGAGAGGGTCTATATCTGAGCACTCTATTCGATTCCATTGGTTGATATATCTATCTTTATGCCAATACCATGCTGTTTTGACCACTGTGGCTTCATAATATGCCTTAAAGTCAGGCAGTGCGAGACGTCCAGCTTCGTTTTTTTTCCTCAAGATACTTGTAGCAATTCGGGGCACCCTGCCCTTCCAGATAAATTTGCTTATTGGTTTTTCTATTTCTGAAAAATAAGTTGTTGGGATTTTGATTGGTATTGCATTGAATCTGTAAATCAATTTAGGTAGGATTGACATCTTAACTATATTTAGTCTTCCAATCCATGAACACGGTATGCCCTTCTATCTATTTAGGTCTTCTGTGATTTCTTTTAACAGTTTTTTGTAGTTTTCTTTGTATAGGTTATTTGTCTCTTTAGTTAAATTTATTCCTAGGTGTTTTATTCTTTTAGTTGCAATTGTAAATGGAATTCGTTTCTTGATTTCCCCCTCAGCTTGTTCATTGCTCGTGTATAGAAATGCTACAGATTTTTGAATGTTGATCTTGTAACCTGCTACTTTGCTGTACTCATTTATTAGCTCTAGTAGTTTTGTTGTGGATTTTTCTGGGTTTTCGACGTATAGTATCATATCATCTGCAAACAGTGATAGTTTTACTTCTTCCTTTCCAATTTTGATGCCTTGTATTTCTTTTTCTTGTCTAATTGCTCTGGCTAGAACCTCCAACATGATGTTGAATAATAGTGGTGATAGTGGACATCCTTGTCTTGTTCCTGATCTTAGGGGGAAAGTTTTCAATTTTTCCCCATTGAGGATGATATTAGCTGTGGGTTTTTCATATATTCCCTCTATCATTTTAAGGAAGTTCCCTTGTATTCCTATCTTTTGACGTGTTTTGAACAGGAAAGGATGTTGAATCTTGTCGAATGCCTTCTCTGCATCAATTGAGATGATCATGTGATTTTTCTGCTTTGATTTGTTGATATGGTGTATTACATTAATTGATTTTCTTATGTTGAACCATCCTTGCATACCTGGGATGAATCCTACTTGGTCATGATGTATAATTCTTTTAATGTGTTGTTGGATACGATTTGCTAGAATTTTATTGAGGATTTTTGCATCTATATTCATTAGAGAGATTGGTCTGTAGTTTTCTTTTTTTGTAATATCTTTGCCTGGTTTTGGTATGAGGATGATGTTGGCTTCATAGAATGAATTAGGTTGTTTTCCCTCCACTTTGATTTTTTTGAAGAGTTTGAGGAGAGTTGGTACTAATTCTTTCTGGAAGGTTTGATAGAATTCGCATGTGACGCCATCTGGTCCTGGACTTTTCTTTTTAGGAAGCTTTTGAATGACTAATTCAATTTCGTTACTTGTGATTGGTTTGTTGAGGTCATCTATTTCTTCTTGAGTCGAAGTTGGTTGTTCATGTCTTTCCAGGAACCCGTCCATTTCCTCTAAATTGTTGTATTTATTAGCGTAAAGTTGTTCATAGTATCCTGTTATTACCTCCTTTATTTCTGTGAGGTAAGTAGTTATGTCTCCTCTTCCATTTCTGATCTTATTTATTTGCATCCTCTCTCTTCTTCTTTTTGTCAATCTTGCTAAGGGCCCATCAATCTTATTGATTTTCTCATAGAACCAACTTCTGGTCTTATTGATTTTCTCTATTGTTTTCATGTTTTCAATTTCATTTATTTCTGCTCTAATCTTTGTTATTTATTTCCTTTTGCTTGCTTAGGGATTAGTTTGCTGTTCTTTCTCCAGTTCTTCCAAGTGGACAGTTAATTCCTGCATTTTTGCCTTTTTTTCTTTTCTGATATAGGCATTTAGGGCAATAAATTTCCCTCTTAGCACTGCCTTTGCTGCGTCCCATAAGTTTTGATATGTTGTGTTTTCGTTTTCATTCGCTTCGAGGTATTTACTAATTTCTCTTGCAATTTCTTCCTTGACCCACTCGTTGTTTAAGAGTGTGTTGTTGAGCCTCCACGTATTTGTGAATTTTCTGACACTCTGCCTATTATTGATTTCCAACTTCATTCCTTTATGATCCGAAAAAGTGTTGTGTATGATTTCAATCTTTTTAAATTTGTTAAGACTTGCTTTGTGACCCAGCATATGGTCTATCTTTGAGAATGATCCATGAGCACTTGAGAAAAAGGTGTATCCTGCTGTTGTGGGATATAATGTCCTATAAATGTCTGTTAAGTCTAGCTCATTTATAGTAATATTCAGATTCTCTATTTCTTTATTGATCCTCTGTCTAGATGTTCTGTCCATTGATGAGAGTGGTGAATTGAAGTCTCCAACTATTATGGTATATGTGTCTATTTCCCTTTTCAGTGTTTGCAGTGTATTCCTCACGTATTTTGGGGCATTCTGGTTCGGTGCATAAATATTTATGATTGTTATGTCTTCTTGTTTAATTGTTCCTTTTATTAGTAGATAGTGTCCTTCTTTGTCTCTTTTAACTGTTTTACATTTGAAGTCTAATTTGTTGGATATTAGTATAGCCACTCCTGCTCTTTTCTGGTTGTTATTTGCATGAAATATCTTTTCCCAACCTTTCACTTTCAACCTATGTTTATCTTTGGGTCTAACATGTGTTTCCTGTAGACAGCATATAGAAGGATCCTGTTTTTTAATCCATTCTTCCAGTCTATGTCTTTTGATTGGGGAATTCAGTCCATTAACATTTCGTGTTATTACTGTTTGGATAATATTTTCCTCTACCGTTTTACCTTTTGTATTATATATATCATATCTGATTTTCCTTCTTTCTGCACTCTTCTCCATATCTCTCTCTTCTGTCTTTTCGTATCTGACTCTAGTGCTCCCTTTAGTATTTCTTGCAGAGCTAGTCTCTTGGTCACAAATTCTCTCAGTGACTTTTTGTCTGAGAATGTTTTAATTTCTCCCTCATTTTTGAAGGACAGTTTTGCTGGATATAGGAGTCTTGGTTGGCAGTTTTTCTCTTTTAGTAATTTAAATATATCATCCCACTGTCTTCTAGCTTCCATGGTTTCTGCTGAGAAGTCTACACATAGTCTTATTGGGTTTCCCTTGTATGTGATGGATTGTTTTTCTCTTGCTGCTTTCAAGATCCTCTCTTTCTCTTTGACCTCTGACATTCTAACTAGTAAATGTCTTGGAAAACGCCTATTTAGGTCTATTCTCTTTGGGGTTCACTACACTTCTTGGATCTGTAATTTTAGGTCTGTCATAGGAGTTGGGAAATTCTCAGTGATAATTTCTTCCATTAGATTTTCTCCTCTTTTTCCCTTCTCTTCTCCTTCTGGTACACCCACAACACGTATATTTGTGCGCTTCATATTGTCATTCAGTTTCCTGATCCCTTGTTCAAATTTTTCCATTCTTTTCCCTGTAGTTTCTGTTTATTTTTGGAATTCAGATGCTCCATCCTCCAATTCACTAATTCTAGCTTCTGTCTCTTTAAATCTATCATTGTAGGTATCCATTGTTTTTTCCATCTTTTCTACTTTGTCCTTCACTCCCATATGTTCTGTGATTTGTTTTTTCAGATTTTCTATTTCTTATTTTTGTTCAGCCCATGTCTTCTTCATGTCCTCCCTCAATTTATCGATTTCGTTTTTGAAGAGGTTTTCCATTTCTGTTCGTATATTCAGTATTAGTTGTCTCAACTCCTGTATCTCATTTGAACTATTGGTTTGTTCCTTTGACTGGGTCATATCTTCAATTTTCCGAGCGTGATCCTTTATTTTCTGCTGGCGTCTGGGCATTTAATCAGATTTCCCTGGGTGTGGGACCCAGCAGGTTGAGAGATTTTTCTTTGAAATCTCTGGGCTGTTTTTCTTATCCTGCCCAGTAGGTGGCGCTCGTCTTTCTGTGGGTCCCACCAGTAAAAGATCCTGTGGCTCCTTTAACTTTGGAAAACTCTCGCTGTGGGTGAGGGTCGCCAGCCGAAGCGGCTTGGGGGAGTGCCGATCCGAATCTCCCAGCTGTCCGGGAATCCGCGCGTAGGGAGGGTCGCCGGCCTCCGCGGCTTGGGGGAGTGCCGGTCCAAATCTCCCAGCTGGCCCGGGACGCCAAGCATGGCGGGGGGGTGCCGGCCGCCGCAGCTTGGGGGAGTGCCTATCCAACATTTCCAGCCGGACCTGGAAGCCACGTGTGTGGAAGGGACCCCGGTCACCTGTCTCCGCAGCTTGGGGGACCTCTGATCCAATTCTCCCATCCGGTTCAGGGGCCGCGCGTGGAGAGGGGCGCCAGCCGCCGCGGCTTGAGGTGACTGCCTGTCCAATACTCCCAGCCGGCCTGGGAAGGAGGGAGGGAGGGACTCCGGCCGCCAGCCGTCCTGGCCCGGGGAAACGCGCGCACCTCGGTGATCTCACCGCTGCGGATTCTCCCTGCCGGTTCAGCCGTTCCAGAATATGGTACGCTGTCTTTTTGGTCTCTGTCATGGCTCCCGGAGCTGTTGTGTACCGTTTCTATTTGTTTAGTAGCTTTTCTGGAGGAGGAACTAAGACCCGCGCGTCTTACTAAGCCTCCATCTTCTCCGGAAGTCCCTCTGGTGGTAATTTTAATCTCCTTTGATCTTTCTATCCGTCTCTTTAGGGGTATTTGAACTGTGGCCATTCTAACTTTTTCTTGTTGGAGGCGTCTGTCAATAATATGGGGTAGAGGGATAGAACTATCTGATGTTCTGATTTCACGACTTATATGGTCCAGGGCCCCATCTGGAGATTGTAGGTTTCTAGAAAGTTATTCTAGTGCATGGAACTCTTGTGGAATCTTATATATTGCCCTAGGTGTTCTTTAGGATTGGCTGGAATGGTCCTGGTTGGGGTTTGGCAGGTTATGATAGGTAGCAATGGCTGACTGAAGCTTGTGTAAGAGCGACCTCCAGGTAGCCTCTTGACTCTATTTGAACTCTCTTTGCCACTAATACTTTATTTGTTACACTACTTTTACCCGTTTCGGTCAGGATGGAATTGTTGATCCCACAGTGCCAGGGCCAAACACATCACTGGGAGTGATCTCCCATGCCACTAGGGAGGCTTTCACCCCTGGATGCCATGTCCCATGTAGGGGGGAGGGTTTTGCCCCCTTTTACTTGGGTTTATTTTCTTTTTGTTGTTGAGTTGTAGGGTTTTTTTTTATATATTCTGGATAGAATGTCATATATATGGTTGCCAAATATTTTCTCCCGTTGAATAAATTATCTCTTTACTTTTGATACAAGTTTCTTTGATGTCTTTAATTTTGAGGAGGTCCCATTTATATACTTTTTGTTTACTTTTGTTGCTTGTGCTTTGGGTATAAAGTTTAAGAAACCATTGCCTTGCACAAGATCCTGTAGATGATTCCCTCTATTTTCTTCTGGCAGTTTTATAGTCCTGGCTCTTATGTTTAGGTTTTTGATCCATTTTAAGTTATTTTTTGTACATGGTTTGAGATAAGAGTCCTCTTTCACTCTCTTGGTTATGGATAGCCTGTTTTCCTAGCACCATTTTTTGAAGAGATTATTCTTTCCCAATTGATTGGATTTGGCAGGTTTGCCAAAATCAGTTAACTTTAGGTGTGAAGGTCTATTTCTGAACTCTCAATTTAACTACATTGGTCAATATATCTATTCTTGTGTGAGTATCTTGCTGTTTTGACCACAGCAACTTTGTAATGTGCTTTAAAGTAGGAAATGTGAGTCCTCCAACATTATTCCTTCTTTTCATAATTTCTTTTTGCTATTTGGGGCCCCTTATCCTTCCAAATAAATTGATTTTTCCATTTCTGCAGAGTAGGTTGTTGGAATTTTGATTGAGATTGCATTGATTCTGTAATTCATTTTGGGTAGAATTGACATCTTAATGATATTTAGTATTCTAGTCCATGAACATGGGAGGTCATTCCATTTATTTAGGTATTTTATAATTTCTTTTAGCAATGTTTTTTAGTTTTCTGTGTACAAGTACTTTGCATCATTAGTTAAGTTTATTCCTAGATGTCTGATCTTCTGGTTGCTATTGTAAATGGAATTTCTTTTCTAGATTTTCTCAGATTTCTCATTACTAGTTTATAGACAATACTGATTTTTGAGTATAGATCTTTGCTGAATTTATTAGTGCTAGTAGATTCTTTGTCATTTTAGGGGGGACTTTCTATATATATGATCATATCTGCAAATAGTGAAAGACTTACTTCTTCCTTTCCAATTTGGATGCCTTTTATTTCTTTTTTCTTGCCCAAGTGCTCTGCCTGGAACTTTCAGTACAATGTTGAATAACTGTAGTGATAATGGGCGTCCTTGTCTTGTTCCTGATCTTAGAGGGAAAGCTTTTACTTTCTGACTATTGAATATGATGCTAGCTGTGGGTTTTTCATATATGCCCTATGTCATGTTGAGGAACTTCCCTTTAATTCCTATTTTTCTAAGTGTTTTTATCAAGAAAGGATGCTGAATATTGTCAACTGCTGTGTTGGTTTGAAACTTATGTACACCAGAAAAGCCATGTTCTTTATCCTAATCCAGTCTTGTGGGGGCAGACCTATTTTGGGGTAGGGTCTTTTTGAACAATTTGTTTTGGTGGAGATGTGATCCACTCAGTTGTGGGTGGAGCCTTTTGATTAGGTGGTTCCCATGGAGATGTGTCTGTCTATTCAAGGTGGGTCTTAATCCGCTTAGTAGAGTTCTTTATGAGGGAACCATTTTGGGTAAAGCTCAGAGCCAACACAGATAGAGATGTTTGGAGATGCAGAAAAAAAAAAAGTCCCTGGGGAAGTTGTTTGAAACCAGAAACCAGAGGACCAGAAGATGCCAGCCATGGGTTTTCCCAGGTGACAGAGCTGTTCCAGACATCATTGGCCTTTCTTGAGTCTAGGTATTTTTCTCTTGATGCTTAGTTTGGACATTTTTATGGCCTTAGAACTGTGAATTTGTAACTTAATAAGTCCCCTTTATAAAAGCCAACCCATTTCTGGTATATTGCATTTCTGCAGCTCAAGAAAACTAAAACAAGTGCCTTCGCTGCATCAATGGAGATGATCGTATGGTTTTTCCCTTTGTTTTGCTGATGTTATGTATTACATTAATTGATTTTCTTATGTTGAACCATGCTTATATACCTGCATACAACCCACTTGATTATTGTGTATAATTCTTTGGTTGTACCATTGGATTCTGTTTGCAAGTATTTTCTTGAGGATTTTTGCATCTATATTCATAAGAAGAATTTGCTTTGATTTTCTTTTCTTGTACTATATTTATCTGCTTTGTTTTTCAAATGATGTTGGCTTTATAGAATGATGTAGTGTTCCCTCCTCTTCAGTTTTTTGAAGACTTTGAGGGGGACTGGTATTAATTCTTTTTGGAATGATTGGTAGAATTCACCTGTGAAGCCATCTGGTTCTGGGCTTTTCATTTGTTGGAAGATTTTTCATGACTAATTTAATCATTTTACTTGTATTTGATTTTTTGAGGTCTTCTATTTCTTGTAGAGTCAGTGCCCCAACCCCCACCTTCCTGATTTTTTTGAAATTTGCATCTTCTCTCATTTTTTTTTTTTGTTGGTCACTAAGTGGCTGTCAATTTTATTGATCTTTTCAAAGAGCCAACTTATGGTTTTGTTAATTCTCTCTGTTGTTTCTTATTCTCAATTTTATTTATTTCTGCTCTAATCTTTCTTTCTTTCTTTTTACTTGCTTTGGGTTTAGTTTGCTGTTCTTTTTCTAGTTCTTTCACATGTGCAGTTAGATTTTAGATTTTATCTGTTTCTTCTTTTTAAATGTAAACATTTAGGGCAATAAATTTCCTTCTCAACACTGCCTTAGCTGCATTCCGTAAGTTTGATATGTTGTGTTTCTCATTTTCATTTGTCTCAAGATATTTATTGATATCCCATGAATTTTTTTCTCTGACTCTCTGATTGTTTAAGAGGGGGTTATTTAACTTATATGTATTTTTGGACTTTCTGTTTTCCGTTATTGATTTCCAGCTTCGTTCCAATGTAGAAGATACTTTGTATGGTTTCAGTCTTTCTAAATTTACTTGTTTTGTAATCCAACATGTTGTCTATTCTAGATTACTATCCATGTGCCCTTGAGAAAAATATGTACATCCTGCTGTTATGGGGTACAGTAGTTTACATATGTCAGGTCTAGTTCATTTGTCACATTATTCAAGTTCCCTGTTTCCTTATTGATATTATGCCTGGATGATCTGTCTATTGATAAGAGTGGTATATTGAAGTCTCCAGTTATTGTTGTAGAGGTATCTCTTTTCCCCTTCAGTTTTGTCAGTGTTTGCCTCATATATTTTGGGGCACCTTGGTTAGCAGCATAAGTATTTATGATTGCTATTTCTTCTTGGTGGATTGCCCCTTTCATTAATATATAATTTCTTACTTTGTCTCTTACAATAGCTTTTCACTTAAAATCTACTTTTCCAACATTACAAGGGCTACCCTAGTTCTTTTTTTGATTACTGTTGGCATGGGCTATCTTTTTTCCATCCTTTCATTTTCATCCTGTTTTTTTTATCTTTGTGTTATTTTTTTCCTCCTGAGTGCCCTTTGATATAGTCCTCAACAACTTGTGTCACTCAGGGATTTGAGTGACAGATGAAGCACACAAACATGTGTCCTTCTCCAGAAGGAGAAGAAAAGGGAAATGGGGCATAAGAATATTGTAAGGAAATATTGGCCCAAAACTTCCCAACTCTTTATGAAAGACATAAATCTATATGTTCAAGAATGCAACGTAGTCTGGGAGCTGGGAAGAATTTTTCTCTACCTGTTCTTCCAACTGTACAATTTTGACTATCCTGTCTTCTAGCTCACTGATTATTTCTTCTGCCTGTTCATGTATGCTATTGTATTAATGCCTCTAGTATATCTCTAATCTGTACTATTGTGCCTTTCGTCCCCATAGTTTCTGTTACACTTCTTTCTAAACTTTCACATACTGTCTTTTTAGTATCCTTTATCCCTCCATGCATATTTTTCTTCGTCCCCTTGAATTGATTTAGAAGATTTTGTTTGAACATCTTTGATTAGTTGTTCCAACTTCTGAGTCTCCTCTGAAGTTTTAATTTGTTCCCTTGACTGAACCACATCTTCCTGTTTCTTAGTTGGGCTTGTAATTTCTTGCTAATATTTAGGCATCTGATTATCTTGATGAGTTAACTCTGAAGGTCCATTTCTCCTTCCTATTTAGGGTTTTATTGTTGATTGCTTTGTGTTGAAGTCTCTTCTTTGATGCTTGGTCTCACTTATTCTAGATCTTCAGAAGAGCCGATGCTTAACTATTCAAGTTTTCCCAGCTCTTTTTCATCTGATTCTTGCCCTGGAATTTGGTATAGTTTCTAAGGCTGTACTTTTTGTGTGATTGTTTCACCTTCTGGAGAGAGCTTCCTTTCCTCTGTTCCTTCTCCAGGAATCTTGATCTGCCTTGTTTGTTTGGGGGCACAATTTTCTCCCCAGCTTCCATGATATAATTTTCTCCCTTACTCAGTGCCTTGTTTTCCTTACACTTTGGCCACAGTTCATATTTATCGCTACCTTCTTCCACTACCCACTCCATGTTCCCTTTACCCTCAGGAAGCACTTCAGCTGGCCATGGTTCTTTGTCTAGTGGGGTGACCTAAACCTTCTTTCCTGAAGTTTCAGAACCATTGGTAGGCCTCCTGGATTGGGTTGTTGCAGTTTTCCATTGATTTTAATCACAGGGCATGGTAGTACTAAAAGATGCCCTAGGGGATCTCCTATATTCCAAGAAAACTCTTCTTTACATCCATTGTGTAGTTGCAGTCCTATTTCCCCTCTGATAGTCAGGGCCAGTCACCCCAGCGAATAATGTAATCCCCTTCTTGGCTTGTTGATCTAGGTGCATGAGTAGCCCAAAGTGACCAGGTAGCAGTCTTAGATTCCAGTTCAATGGAATCATTGTTGTTTCTCCTGGTGGAAGCACTCCCCCCTTTGAAACTAAAACCTGTAGACCAGCAGAGCTCAGGGTTGCAGGGACAGGAATTTTCCAGTGGATCACTAGGGGTAATAGTGAGTGGTACCACTCCCATTTCCACCCCTTGATTCCTGGACCCATGGATCCTAGCTATAGGAGAAACAACGCCATACAGTAGATGCTGATTCAGAGCATATACAGGTTCCTGGAGAACATTACCCCAGCCTTTCAAGGCATTGCCACCTAGTTGGCACCATAATTGAGTTTTCAAAAGGCCATTCCAATGTTCTGTCAATCCAGCTGCTTCTGAATGATGGGTGAACATTTTGAGACCAGAGAATTCCATGAGCTTGTGCCCATTCCTGCACTTCATTTGCTGTGAGGTGTGTTCCTTGATCAGAAGCAATGCTGTTGTGAAATACCATGATGATGGTTAAGGCATTCTGTAAGCCCACAGATGGTAGTTTTGGCAGATGCATTGCATACAGGGAAAGCAAACCCATATCCAGAGTATGTGTCTATTCCAGGTAGAACAAATCGCTGCCCCTTCCATGAAGGGAGTGGTCCAGTGTAATCAACCTGCCACCATGTAGCTGGCTGGTCACCTTGGGGAATGGTGCCATATCAGGGGCTGAGTGTGGGTCTCTGCTGCTGGCAGATTGGGCACTCAGCAGTGCTGTAGCCAAGTCAGCCTTAGTGAGTAGAAGTTCATGTTGCTGAGCCCATGCATAACCTCCATCCCTACCACCAGGACCACTTTGTTCATAAGCCCATTGGGCAAAGGCAGGAGTTGCTGGGGAAAGAGGCTGACTCATAGCCATAGAACAGGTCATCTTATCCACTTCATTATTAAAACCTTCCTCTGCTGAAATCACCCTCTGTTGCACGTTCACATGGGATACAAATATGTTCATGTTTTTAGTCCACTCAGAAAGGTCTGTTCACATACTTCTTCCGCAGACCTCTTGTCATCAATCTTCCAATTATGGTCTTTCCAAATCCCTGACCATCTAGCCAAACCATTACCAACAGCCCATGAGTCAGTATACAAACACACCTCTGGCTAATTCTCCTTCCAAGAAAAATGAACAATCAGGTACACTGCTTGAAGTTCTGCCCACTGGGAGGATTTCCCCTTACCACTATCCTTCAGGGACATCCCAGAAAGGGGTTGTAGTGCTGCAGCTGTCCACTTTGGGGTGGTACCTGCATATTGTGCTGAACCATCTGTAAAACAGGCCTGAGTTTTCTCTTCCTCAGTATTGACTGTAAGGAACTCCCCAAGAGACCATATCTGGTCTGAGAAAGAGAAGGTAATGTGGCAGGAATGGAGACCATGGGTATTTGGGCTACTTCCTGATGTAACTTACTTGTGCCTTCAGGACCTGCTCTGGACCTATCTCGTATATACCATTTACGTTTTATGATGGAGTACTGCTGCACGCGCCCAACTTTATGGCTTGGTGGGTCACACAACACCCAGCTCATGATAGGCAACTCAGATTTCATGGTAACTTGGTGGCCCATGGTTAAGCGTTCAGTCTCTATTAAGGCCCAGTAGCAAGCTAAAGCTGTTTTTCAAAAGTAGAGTAGTTATCTGCAGCATATGGTAAGGCTTTGCTCCAAAATCCTAAGGGTCTGCAATGTGATTCTCCTATAGGGGCCTGCCAAAGGCTCCAAATTACATCTCTGTTTACCACTGACACTTCCAGCACCATTGGATCTGCTGGATCTTATGGCCCAAGTGGCAGAGCAGCTTGTACCGCAGCCTCGGCTTGTTGCAGAGCATCCTCTTGTTCAGGTCCCTACTCAAAATTAGCAGCTTTTCTGTTCGCTTGGTGAATGGGCTGGAGTAGCACACCCAAATGGGGATTATGTTGTCGCCAAAATCCAGAGACCAACTAGGCTTTATGCCTCTTTTTTGGTCATAGGAGGGGCCAGATGCAGTAACTTATCCTTCTCCTTAGAAGGGATATCTCGACATGCTCCTCTGAACACCTAGAAATTTCACTGAGGTGGAAGACCCATGTATTTCTGTTAGATTTATCTCCCATCCTCTGACATGCGAATGCCTTACCAGTAAATCTAGAGTAGTTGCTACTTCTTGCTTACTAGGTCCAATCAATATGATATCATCAATATAATGGACCAGTGTTATGTCTTGTGGGAGGGAGAAACAATCAAGGTCCCTGTGGGCAAGATTATGACATAGAGCTGGAGAGTTTGTGTACCCCTGAGGTAGGACAGTGAAAGTATATTGTTGACCTTGCCAGCTGAAAGCAAACTGTTTCTGGTGATCGTTACTAACAGCAATTGAGAAAAAAGCATTTGCCAGATCAATAGCTGCATACTAGGTACCAGGGGATGTATTGATTTGCTCAAGCAATGGTACCACATCTGGAACAGCAGCTGCAATTGAAGTCATCACCTGGTTGAGCTTACAGTAACCCACTGTCATCCTCCAAGACCCATCTGTTTTCTGCACCGGCCAAATAGGAAAGTTGAATGGGGATGTGGTGGGAATCACCACCCCTGCATCCTTCAAGTCCTTAAGAATGGCAGTAATCTCTGCAATCCCTCCAGAATCCAGTATTGCTTCTGATTTACTGTTTTGCTAGGTGGGGGAAGTTCTGGTGGCTTCCACTTGGCCTTTCCCACAATAGTAGCCCTCGCTGTGTGAGTTAGAGAGCCAGTGTGGGGATTCTGCCAGTTGCACACTATGTCTATTCCAATTATACATTCTGAACTGGGGAAATAACTGCACAATGGGTCTGGGGGTCCACTGGACCCACCGTGAGACGGACCTGAGCTAAAACTCCATTGATCACCTGGCCTCCATAAGCCCCCACTCTTGCTGGTGGACCAGAGTGACGTTTTGGGTCCCCTGGAATTAATGTCACTTCTGAACCAGTGTCTAATAATCCCTGAAATATCTGATCATTCCCTTTTCCCCAATGTACAGTTACCCTGGTAAAAGGCCGTCAGTCTCCTTGGGGAAGGCTTGGAAGAGGATTAACAGTATAAATTTGTGGCAGTGTAACAGGGTTCTCCCCCAGAGGGACCTGGCCTCCCCTTCATTCAAGGGTCTCTGGGTCTGTCAACTGTCTCAAGTCTGGAAATTGATTAAGGGGCCATGTCTCTGTGTTTTTGTAATTCAGGTTAGACTTCTGTTCACTTGACCTAGAACTGTTTTGTTTATACAGCTCAAGCAAGAATTTAGTAGACTGCCCATCTATTGTATTTCTAGGTACACCACGATTTACTAGCCAATGCCATAAATCTCTGCGAGTCATATAATTTTGATTCCTGCTTTGAGTTTGCTGTCTATTATAATAGCCACGTCCACCCTGTCTTTGGTGAATAAGTGCTGCCACCTGACTTCTCCCAATGTAGGATCCAGTCATCCCCATTGTGTTTAAGGATTCCAGCTCAGTGACAGCAGCTCCTACAGTAATATCTGACCTACAGAGAAGTGCAGCTACAGAGCTCTTCAGGGATAATGGTGCTGGTCTCACAAATTTATTTCTCACTGTTCTGGTAAAAGATGCATCCTCCAGACATTCCTGGGGTGTAAGCAGGCTTTGCATGATAAATCCACTCTAAGATTCCAATCTCTCTAAGCCTCCTGATCCCCTCATCTACATTATACCAGGGCAGTTTGGAATTTCTACCTCAGGTAATGTCAGCCACCTTTTGATCCAAGTTTCAACCAGCCATCCAAACAAACTGTTAATGCCTTTTCTAACCCCTCAAGCTATAAATTGAATGCAGAATCTCTGCTTAGTGGGCCCATATCAATAAATGCAGCCTGATTCAGCCTTATATTCCTCCCACCATTATCCCACACCCTTAAAATCCATTGTCACACATATTCCTCTGATTTCTGTCTATATAAATTGGAAAACTCATACAGTTCTTTTATAGTATAACGTACCTCCTCATGTGTGATACTTTGTACCTCACCTTTAGGGACCTGTTGGGACTTTAGTCTAGTTATAGGTCTGGAATAAATGAGGGGTGGTGGGGGTGGGTCATGAAAAGAATTAGAAATATCTTCTAAGCCATTTGCTTCAGGTCATTCATTTGCAGTTTCATCTGGTGAAACAGGATTAATCACTCTAGGGCTAATCCCTTCAGGAGGAGGTTGGGTGGCCAACTCTTCAAGGCCGGCTGGAGGTGGGGTGGCTATGTTCTCAGGGAAGACAGGGTTATCTGGAGAAGAATCAGCAAGACCTAAGGTTTCAACCTCACCCCTGACATCATTATCAATCCATATGTCACCATCGCGCTTTTCAGGGTCCCACTCCTTTCCAATCAATGCCCTCACTTTAACGGCAGATACCATACAACATTGAGATTTCAGTTTATGTTGTTAGGTTGTTACTCTAACAATAAGATTCTGAGTCTGATTTTCAGAGGTCTCAAGTCTACAGCTACAGGAAATAAGATTTTCCTTCAGGATACTCATAGAAACTTCTACATCTGTCAACCGGCACTTCAACTTCTCATTTGAAGCCTTAAGCCCATCCCTTTCACTCATTAATGTATCCAGTGTATCTAACAACAACCAGCCAACATCTCTATGACCTCTTATTTCCACAAAACTCTGTAAAAGTGTTAAAAACATTATCCCCTACAGCCTGGCTTCATACAAGCGAAGCATTAGGAGACTCGAACGGTGATATTTTGACTATCTTTGTGCCAACTCACTCCATGGATTGGAATTGTCATTCTGATTGTGGAAATCAGGATCCTTAGTGCCTTTGAGTCCAGTCAGAGTAGAAAACCATTCATAAAAACTCATTTTTAAGATTCTGTTTCTTAAGAACCACTTGGTACCAAGTTGTATTAGTTGGTATGCTCTAGAGAAATTGAATCAACAGGAAATACTCACAAATATAAAATTTATATAAGTGTCTCATATAACCATGGGAATGCAGATTCCAAAATCCACAGGGCAGGCTGTGAAGCCGACTATTCTGATGGAGGGTCTGGATGAACTACCTTTTCTGAATCCTTAAAAGGCTTCCAGTGATTAGATTAAGCATCACTCATTGTAGAATACACTCTACTTGGCTGATTACAAATGGAATCAGCTGTGGATGCAGCTGACGTGATCATGATTTAATTCTATGAATTGTCCTCATCACAACAGACCAGCACTTGCCCAACCAGACAAACAGGTACCACCACTTGGCCAAATTGACACATGAACCTGACCATGACAGATGGTTAGAAAGGGTTTCTTGGCAAGAAATATGGAAATGAGGATTCTAAAGCCAGAAAACATGGGGCAGGGTTAGGAAGTAACAGGTAGTTGCATGAAGCTTGAATGTGAGTTTTGGAAGGGGAAAGTCGGAAATTAGGAAATGTGGGGCCAGCTTGCCAAAGGCCTCTCTTGGAAATTTGAACATTATTCTATAAGAGATGATGTATCCATAAAAGTTTTTTGAGCAGGAGAAGTGACCTTAGAGCTTTAGGGCCACATGAAGGCTGTTTGGAAGAGAAGAGGGTAGAAGATATACCAGCTTGCTATCAGTCTAAGCAAGAAATGTTGAACTCCTCAACAAATAATGCTGGGACTGAAAAGGAAGGAACAAGATATGGTAGCCATTTTGAATATATAATTCAGTTTTACCGCCTAATTACATATGAGAGTGTAAAGACTAGATCAGGACCTTAGGGTTTTAGGTCCACGCTACTAAGATAATGGTGATAACTTTAAGCAAGGTAGTAATTATTGACCTGCGTTTATTGGGCATTTCCTGTGTTCCAGGCATTGTCCCAGTTACACTATTGCTGATATCTCATCCTTTAGATTAGTTGATATGAACCTATTTAGTATGTGCAGTGGGGATTGGGGTAGCGATGGGACAGTGAAGCACAGAAAGGCGCCAGTACTAGAAAATGGAAGAGTTGATATGTGAAGATAGGTTTGTATATGTGTTTTTCCCAGTAAATGACGTTGCTGTCAACCAACTGAAAACAAGTTTTAATTTAGCTGCTTATTCACAAATTTTAAGGTGTCGCCCCTCCCATTTTCTCAAGAAATCCTTCTTGGTGGCAATAGGAAGAACATATGCTTAGTTTGACACTCAGGGAAGTCCCCAGGTGATGGCCAGCAAATAGTTAGAAATGGAACTTAGCTCCTGAGAGAGCTGGACAGAGGTTGCAGATTGTCAATTTAGAGGTGGGGTACTCTGCCTAGAGGCATTTGTTGCAACTGTGAGAAAGGATGAAATTCCAAAGGGTTCTGTCTGGAGGAGGGAGGGGGGATGGAGGGAGCAAGGGAGGGAAGAGGGGGAATGAGAGAGAGAGAGAGGCAGACAGACAGACAGACAGAGATGGAAGAACCTTTAGGTATTTTTAATGAGTAGGCAGTGGAACCCTCTTAATACACTACTGATAGGAGTGTAAATTGGTACATCTCCCCAAAACCTAGTAAAGTTAAAGATGCTTGCATCCTACAACTGTTTCTGTAACAAATACTGAACTCTGCTGTTGTAGAGCAAAAGCAGCCAGCTACGATATGCAAATGCAGGAATGTGGCTATGTTCCAAAAGCATTATATTTACAAAAATAAAAGTCAACTTGAATCTGGTCTATGGGCTGTAGTTTGCTTACCCTTGCCCCAGAGTCACAAATATGTACAAAAGGAGTCAAGTATAAGGTTGTTAATTGTAATGTGATTTAGAATAGTGAAATTGGGAATAACCTAAATTATTCATTTGTACAAAAATGGACAAATAAACTCTGTCTTATTCATTTATTGGAATACTTGTATAGCAGACAAAATGAATAAACTTGATCTACTGGTATCATCATGGAGAAATCTCAAGAACATAATAGTGAGTGAAAAAAGAAAATTGCGAGAAGGATACATATATGGTATAATGCTATGTACATTTAAAATTTTTAAAATCAATTGTTTGTGTATATATTTGCGTATAGTAAAAATATTAAAACATACATGGGTGATACACATCTTTGGGATAGAAGAAGGCAGGGAAAGAGGTCTATAGGACTCTAATGTTCAATCACTTCGAGAAAGAGCGCTATCTCAATTAGAAACAAATTTGGGAAACTGTTAATTAGTATCTGTTAAAACTACATCATTAAGAACCTGGGTGGCTGTTAAATTAGGAGAAAATCTTTACAATCTGGGGTAAGAAAAACTTTCCTAATTAAGACACAAAAACATATAGCCCTACAGAGAATGAAAAAATTGGCTTTGTCAACTTAAAACAAACTTCTGCTTATCAAAAGACACTGTTAAGAAAGTCAATTGGCAAACTACAGAATGGGAGAATAATGGCAAAATATACATCTGACAAAGGATTATATCCAGAATGTATTAAAAATTCATAAAACTCAGTACTTAAGAGAACAACCCAGTTAAAAGATGGGCAAGAGATTTGAAGAGGGCGGGCCACGGTGGCTCAGCAGGTAAGAGTGCTTGCCTTCCATACCTGAGGACCCGGGTTCAATTCCCAGTCCCTGCCCATGTGAAAAAAAAAAAAAAGGAGAGATTTGAAGAAATACCCTACCCAAAATATATAGGAATGCCCAATAAGAATATGAAAAAGTGCTCATCATCATTACTCATCAGGGAATTCAAATTAAAACCATGATGTACTATGCTACACCCACTAGAATGACTGACATTAAAAAGACTGACAACCAATTCTTGGTGGGGATATGGGAGAGCTCAAACTCTCATACATGTGAGTTGATTTGAGTGTAAAATGGTACAACTATTTTGGAAAAAGGCTTGGCAGTTTCTTATTAAAAAAAAAAAAAAACTCCAAAATATCTGCCCTATAACCCAGAAATCCCACTCCTTGGCATTTACCCAAAGAAATAACAACTTATGTCCTCAAAAAGAATAGTTCTAGAAAGATTTTAATTCTAGGACAGGCAAAACTAATGGGCGAACAAAACAAAAACCGAACAGTGAGAACAATCATTGTGTGTGTGTGTGTGTGTGTGTGTGTGTGTGAATGTGTGGTCACGGGCAATGGGAAGAGGTCTACGAGAGCTGTCTGGGCTGATGGAAATGTTTGTCTTGATTACATGCATGTGTGGTATGCTATCTAGGTAACATGTACGAAATTGTCAAAACTCATGCTGGCACTCGCAAAACTTATAGATTATACCTTAAAATATTGATAAATATTGAACTTTAGTAATATGTGTACTGAAGTATTAGAGATGAGAAATATACCAGTCTGCAATATACTTTGAAATTTATAAAAAATAAGATGAATTGATGGTTATAGAGGGATGGCTCGATGACTAGAAATGTAATGCAAACATGGCAGAATATTAACAATCGTAGACTGAAGGTGGTTTTTATATGGGTGTCCACTGTCAGTTCTTGCACTTTTCTATATGTTTGAACATTTTCCTAATAAATGTTGGGGGTAGGGTGGGAGTAAATAGTGGTCCTGGCCAGCCTGATCTCAGTCATACTGTGTAGTTACGCCTGGACTTGAAAGTGGAGTGGATTCTGCCTGTGAGAGAGAGGAGTGGATCAGGTGGATCTAGGGGGAGAGCAGTGTATGTTGCCTAAGGAAGAGTGAATGAATACTGAGTGGCCAAAGAACAAATGTCCATTTCCAAGGGCTCTGGGCCCAACTCTACCCTTTACCTCAATCATTGTGGGGAAATTCTGAGAATCTTGAATTTCTTTCTCCTGTTCAGACTGTGGCAATGAGGAAGCACCCAGTCTAATAACTTTTAATCAATGTAGAACCAGAAAGAGTTCTACAATCCATTCTTCCATTGCTCCTTGGAAGTTAATTATGGGGAAACCGATTCTCCACATGCTCATGGGGCTAGGGATCCCCTCTGCCACCAGTTCAGAGCAACTGAATCGAAGAGTGGCTGCATAAACATGGGTTGGCTTTAGGATTTATTCCTCGATTTGGGTCAGGATCAGTATCCAAGGAAAATTGAACTCAGCTTTGGGTCCTTTATCTATAAAAGGAG
Source organism: Tamandua tetradactyla (assembly GCF_023851605.1). Taxonomy (NCBI): domain Eukaryota; kingdom Metazoa; phylum Chordata; class Mammalia; order Pilosa; family Myrmecophagidae; genus Tamandua; species Tamandua tetradactyla. The sequence goes on from NC_135346.1 coordinate 23,228,575, forward strand.
TGCCCTGAACTCACAATTATTTATGGCTAAGGAAGAAGTCACCTTTCCCTGTGTCCCTGCTGGATGAAGCTCACTGCCTGCCTCTCAAAGGGACATTGTGGGGACTAATGAGATTATGAAAGTGCTTTGACTTAGACTCCAGTCGGCCTCAAGTTACAATGAAGACGATATAAATGTCACTCGCCTTAATTCCTCTGGTGGAAGGAAGGCCTGGGAGTTGAAAGGAGAAGCATTGTGCAGTGACTCACCCTCTGGCTGTGGTTTCGGGCAGCAGAACCTCATGCATTCCTACTTTGGGATCATGCAGACTGTACTGAGGAGTTTCTGATTTGCAAATTTTCCAAAGCACAAGAGAACAAGTTGCCCTCTTCTGCTAATGAAGCCGTTTAACTTTCCAAAAATATGGAAAGAAAGAGAGGAGCACATAAAGACATTATCTGTTTAAGATTTCAGGATTTTTGGGGGATGGGTATGGTCTTCTCTCTCTCCAGCATGTTGACAGATGAGCGGGTTCACACCCTCTTTTTAAGGTTACATCAGCAAGAAGCCAGGAAATGTAAAAGCCAGAAGCCTCATCGCTATGTGAGCTGACCACATCCTATGTACATGTCAGCGCACATGCTGTCTGCTTCACTTTTGTGCATTTGATAGGGAGCTTGGGTCCTTTCCTGTTGCCTTTAAATATTTCCTGAAATACTTTTATCACTTGTACATTACTTAGATTTCGTTTTCCTCTTTTGTGTCCAGTTTCTGTTTATATTGGCTGTAACTCTGATCTTGGGTTGAAAGCTGGGGAAGTTGCTTTTAGGGGTTTTCAGGATTTCTGAATATGAAGTGCAAGGAAATTGCGTAGTATCGCAGCGTTTCCTCTTCTTGTTGCTTGCTTGTTACCCAAAAATACAGTAGTTCCTTCTAGAAGCTTGAAGGAATTTGGCAGGTCTCACCCACTGATGGTCTATTGTGGTCTAGAGAGTCAGTGTTATCCCGATTTGAGGTTGAATTTTTCTTGAGGTCAGACAACAAAGCTTCCTGAAATTATAACCATGGCAACAGTGTCTATGTAACACACAAGTCAAAGTCTTGGAGTGGGGAGGGGAGCACCCCACAACAATCACTGTTAGTAGCCCCAGAAACATTTTGCTCACGTGGTACTGAAAACAAGTTGAAAAAGTGGCCTTCCCCTTCTCTGCAGAGCCAAGTGTAACCTACCACTTTCTTGCTCCAGGAGGAGCTGTTTCACCTTTTTCTTCGAAATCCTGTCTGTTTAATTTGAGATTTCTCCCAGGAAAATGGAATAAGTGCCAGCATTACTATAAGGATAATGTGAATGCATTACTATAAGGATAATTTGCTCATTAAGGTCATTGTAACTCTCTTCTTGACCCACCAAGAGAGACCTGAGACAAAGGAATGTGCATCTTCGTCTTAAGCTCTTTGTCACTTAATCAGGAGCCATTTCTTGGATAGTGGATGTATGCTTAGCGCTGCGTTAGAGCAGATGCCAGCAGGCCCTGAAGAATGGTAAGACAGGGATGCACTTGATTCTACTGATAAGGTTGTATAGACTCGAAATATTGTATTTTAAAGTGTAAAGAGTGAAAATTGTATTTTAAAGTGTTAAATTCTATAGAATGGACTGAAAGAGCAGTGAGAAATCAAAGAAGAAAGAGATTAAAGTGGTCTGCAGCCACCAAGTAATTAGAAAATCTTTGTGGAGGTAGCAGAAAAGGAAGCAACAATTATTGAGCACAGTCAGGCACTGTGAGAACTATTCTTAAGTCTTCTGACGCTCTCCCCCAAAGTTAGTATTTTTATTTAGCTCTGGTTTATAATGAGAAAACAGACTCAGAAATGTTGAATAACCAGTTTAAAGGCACATAGCCAAAATGTGGTAGAACCAGGTCTTAATGCCAAATCTTCAAAGCCCACAACACATTCTGCCTGCCACCCCAATTACCCAAAACCATTTTTTCTTTTTCTGGAATATGTCCAAGGCCTTTCCTGGTGAAAGGACAGTCTAACAATGATTAAACCCCAAGCGAAGTTGAATTTTCAGTCCAGGAATGCCCAGGACCTCCTTATAGATGAAATGGGACTTAGCCCTGTGCTTAAGAGTGACTGTCAGCCAACCTCTCTGCTTCAGTGGGCCATGAAGAGCTCTGCATGCCAGTTATTTGTAGCCAGCTGAAATCTGTCTTTCTGGGACTTTACCCTGACTCTGAGCTCCATTCAGAGCAGAGAGTTGACCCCTTCTTCCACATGACAGCTTTTTTGAATATTTAAGGACTAATATTGCAATGTTTTGAAGGCTTCTCTTCTCCAGACAGAGTTTTGGTTTGTAAAACCACATTTTGTAGGAGCAATGTGTTCAACAGATTAGAGGAAAGAGAGGGAGAGGGATGAAGAGGAGGAAGGGAGGGAGAGAGGAAACAGCAAGACCTGAAAGAAGACCAGTGTCAAAGTTCAGATGAGAAGGTAAAGAAAACCTGAACTAGGGCAAAGGTGGTAGAAATGGAGATGAGGAATAGTTTCAAGATATATTATAGTTATGGAATTGATAAAACTTGCAACTTGAGTGTTAGAGGTAAAGAATGCAAGGATGACATAAATATAGTTTCTTTCCTGTTCTACTTTGTCACACCTTTTTTCTTTGTTTTTCATCCTAATTCCCTCTGAAGCTTGACTAGGGTTTCCTCTCATGGGTTTATTTATATTTACCATGACTCTTGGGTGCCAGTGATAGAAACACAACTTAAAAAGAAAAAGGATGATATTGGTTCACCAATGGAAAGAGCAGGGAAGAACTTCAGATACATATGGATACAAGGGCTCAAATGGTGCCACTGGAACCCAGTCTCCTTTCATATCTTACTTTCTGTTGTTTGACCTTTATTTTTCAGGCTTTGCCAATGTGGTGACAGAGTTGGCCACAAGAACTTCAGGCATGCGTCCAATTCTAGGCCTCATTTCCAACATCTGTAATAAAAAATAGTAAAGGCAAGGATCATTGCACAGGAGGATACAGTGTCTGGATCACATGCCAAACCTGAAGCTAGAATTGAGATCAGCCTCACCCAAACTATGTGGACTTGTCAGGGAGAAAGAGGGTCACTCCCCCAGGAAAATGAGAATGGCATTACTAGGAAATGGGGACATAGATGCTGAACAGATAGTAGAAACAGATGTGCAGAGTACTTTTGCTCCCCATATTACTGAGTAATACAGAGAGGTAAGTAAGCGCTTTGTAGCCGTAAAATACAAAGCAGCAGGCAATACTTGAACTAAAGGAAAGGGAAGTTAATTTTCTATCCATCTTCACTGTCATAATTGTGTTTAACCAAGAGTAATTTTTATTCACCATCATTCTGGTGTGTTGGTAAACAAGCAGGCTTCAAGGACCATTGAAAGACTTTATCCAAGAGGCTTTAGGAGCGCAGCTGTTTGGTTTCTTTTTGCTGACCCATTTTGCAAGAAACTGCCTGAGTTGTAAGATCCTTCTGATTGTATAGGAAAGGTAGACTTGAGTCATCAGGTATGGTAATCCCTTCCTTAGTTCTCATTCCAGAATTCCCTGGGTTCACTGTGGGCCCTGAAACAATTAGCAGTGTTTGTTGTCTCCTGCTGAGTATAGAGCAAACATTCGGCAGTGGGACACAGAAAATGAATGGCTGTATAAGGAATTTTGGTAGCCTTAAGTCAAATAGGAGAAATCTGCTTTATATTTTCTTCTAGTAAGGCCTGAATTGTATATTTCATTCCCCTATAAAGTCAAGGCTCGTGGAAAATTCACCAGATGTTTGAAATAATGAGACACAATCACCTGACAATGATAGATCTGGCTTACCTTTTCTGTCTGATCAATGTAGTATCCACATCAATTCTAATTTGAGTATTTTTAAAAATTCAGCCTCTCTCTTGTTTCTTCTACTCAAAATCTATTCATCTAATCAATATTTATTGAGTGGCCTTCTATCTGACAGTTACTGACCCTTCTTCATATGTAATTCTGTGGGCCAAGAAGCAAAGTCTTCACATTTGTTCAGGAATAGGCCAGTGGGAGGTTCCATCAAGCTTATTTTTATTGGCTTCCTTTTTGAGAGAGCTTCCCTAAGACTGTCTGTGCAATTCCGGTGACAGTGGAAAGGGCAAGCCAAGGGGTGTGTTGCTAGCTGAGAAACAGAAAAGCAGCAATGGGCATATTACTTCCATTTTCTTGAGCAGGTTTCAGCCTTCAAGCTGTGGTGACAAGAGGCTCAATTTTGATAAGAGGAGGAGACGCCAATAGCTATCTCCCAATGTCTGACCCCTTAAGTTGAGGCACATCCTTGCTAGCTCCAAGCCAGTCAAACTGTTTTTATCCCCATGTGCGTAAGATTCAAACAGTTTGTTCTCAAAAGCTTTTCAAAGTATGGTCTATAGCATGCTTCTGGGGAGAGAGAGTCTTCCTGATCCAGGAATTCACGTTCATTATTGGGGTTTTATGGGCAGCATTCCACAGACCAAAGGTGGCTTACTAGTACCTTCTCAGAGGTCATTAAATTTAGCCTCTTACAAGAGTTTGCTGAGTATCCTAGTATACTGTCCTTGGGCAACACTGACAAGGTCTCATTGTTTTTAGGAAGGATGTTTTGGAAATCCTAAAGTGTTGTCTCAAGTTGATTGTGGTTTTCAAATACTGCTGTACTTGTATTAATTAGAGGTTTTTGGAATTACTGTTAGATTTTAAATTGGTTGGAAATTCTGTTCTTACATAATGGTTGCGTTGTTACCATTTTAATTACTACTTAGCTTCTCTTGAGCCTTTGTTATCTCCAAGTTATTTTTCCACTGGGAAAGTGAATCTGGGTGGGGAAGTTGTAGGATGTTGTGGCTAAATACAGACTCTAGTCTAGAGAGCTCTGCTTGGTTCAGATCCTGCCTCTGCCACTTTCTAGCTATGGAACCTTTGGAAAGTTAATTAACTTCTTCATGAAATCATATATGCCCAGTAGTAGTATGTACCCTATAGGCCTGGGGAATGAAATAAAATAATGCATGTAAACACTTAATATGGTGCCCAGCACATAATTGGTGGTGCAAAGATGGTTGATGGTAGGTGTTTTTTTTTAAATTTTTGATTGCAATAAAAAAAAAATTGAGAACCATTGCTCTAAAAGTTGGCCTTTGATTGTCTCCTTTCCTTTAGTCCTTCCATAATTTCAGTTGGTTACGTTACAGTGTTAATCAGCCTGTGTTAGTTAGATTCAGTTGTCAACTTGGCCAGGTGAGCATACTAGTCTTGTTGCTGCGGCCATAAGCCAATGGTACGTGAACCTCATCTTTTACTAATGACATCTGTAGTCAGCTAGGAGGCGTGTCTGCTGCAGTGAGTGACATTTGACTTAATTGGCTGGCGCTTAAATGAGAGAATGCAACGTAGCACAGCCTAAGCAGCTCGGCATTCCTCATCTTAGCACTTGCAGCTCAGCCCAGGCCTTTGGAGATGGAGAAAGAAATCACCCCAGGGAAAGTTGTTGGAACCCAAGGGCCTGGAGAGAAGACCAGCAGAGACCATCCTGTGCCTTCCACGTAAGAAAGAGCCTCAGTGGAAAGTAAAGCTGCCTTTCCTCTGAAGAACCAACAAAATAAATCCCCTTTTATTAAAACCCAATCCGTCTCTGGTGTGTTGCATTCCGGCAGCTAGCAAACTAGAACACAGCCCAACACCCCTGAGTCTCTCAAACTACATTCCCCTCCTAGCTTTTGAGCCTATTGATGATGACCTTCTGCCATCAAGAGAATTTTGTGTGTTCTTTTTTTTTTTTTTTTTAAAGAAAGAAAGACAGAGAAGGAAGGAAGGATGGAAGGAAGGAAGAAAGGGAAACATCTTTAAACATTTTCTTATTTTATTATATTTTGTTTGTTTGTTTGTTTTTTACATGGGCTGGGGCCGGGAATCGAACCGGGGTCCTCCGGCATGGCAGGCAAGCACTCTTGCCCGCTGAGCCACCGCGGCCCGCCTGTGTGTTCTTTTTTAAATGAAGATAAAGAAGGACAAAGGTGATGATGGAAATTAACTTTTATAGTATAATTTCAGGGCCACAGAATTTACGTTCTATGGTCTGTGTTAAGTATTTATATTCACACAACAACCCTAAGAGGTAGGGAATATCACAGATGGCAAGATAGGTTTAGAAATGTTAAGTGATTGGAATATAGTGCCAATAAATGGTAGAGCTGGACTCTGAACTTAAGCAGCAGATTACTACAGATCTGTTCACCACTTACAGTGAAACCGTTCATAAGATCAAGCCCTAGTGGTAGTGGACCCTTTCTGTCCTCTCTATCCATACTTAGAGAGAGGGCTTAGTAGATGCAGCTCATGCAGTGTTTTAAGGTGTTCACACATAACTCTGTTCAATGTGTCTCTACATTGGTGTATAGGGTAGCCGTTGGGTAGGAGGGGCTTAGATATCCCCAACTACTTGTGAGAGACCTCTGGGAATCATAGAGTTTGGGTGTGAATTCAGGTAAAGACAGTGTATTATAAACAGGAGTAGCAGTTTTAAATAAATTTTCCCGGGAACCTATTTCTCTGACGCTTTAATTTTGTGCAGATTTAGAAACGAAGTATGGTGGGGCAAAGTGCTAGTGTAGCTGTGTATCAGAGGAAGAAGTTAGTTTGTCTAATTATTGCTTTATTTATGCCTTTAATTTGTATGTTGAAAAAATTCTTTTCTGTTCTTTCTCACTGAGGCTTGGATAGTGGTAATAAAGGTTAACCATAGAAAAATTCTGGGAATCCGAATGACTCTGTGTATTCTTTCTTAACTCTCTAGGGACATGTAAATTGAATTGGCTCAGCAGTGAACAAAATTTATTGCAAAATCACATCTTAGAGCAGAGGAAGCATATAAAGGCTTTCCTCACCCTTCTTTGATTTATTAAATTGTACTCCCATTGTAGCTTCTGGGTAACATCTCATAGAATTGTGGTGCCCATGATTTGTATCAAAGACCTGCTTTTCTGCTATGGTGATTATCTTCAGGATCAAGCCTTGTGGTTCTGAGAGAATATGGGGTATTACTTTTATGTTAGATGCCAGCTGGTTGCATGATTTAGTGGTGAATACTTCAGGCTGGAATCAGAAGGCCATTCCCAGTTTCATTTTCTCTCTGACTGGGGCACATTCTTTCTTCCAGTGACTCACCTTCCCTAGCTACCCATTATGTCTCATCACCTTTAGCGTCATCATCATCACAGTGTCTTATTTATCGTGTGGTTAGTCATTAAGAACTTGGGCTCTGGAGACAGACTGTGGGAGTTCCTGTCTGTGGACTGCCCATTTCCAACTGCCTAACCTTGGGCAAGTGACCAACCTCTTAAATGCCTCAATTTCTTCATCTATATGATGGGCTTAGAATGCTTGGCCTAGTGTCTGACAAATAGCAGGGGTTTTGTTGTCATCATCATTAATTTATAATTGTATTGTAATGATTACTTAATGATGCTCAGATGGACACTGATAAGGAAAACATTTAATTTCATTTTCTAGAAGCATACTTAATGTACAGCAAACAACAAAGACTGGAGAACATATACATCAAAGTATATCAAACAAAACAGCTAAGAAGCTTTAATGTGGGCATGCCTGAGATGCTCTTGCTAAGTAGAACAGATATACTTTAGCTTAAGTTGGGTTGTTGAGAAAGTGCATTAACCATTTCAGTCATCCAGGGGGCCATAATTCAGGGATTGTTCAGTGACCTATATCCTTTTGAGTTGAAGGTGGTGAGTCAAATTCTTTTCTGTGAACACAGAGGCTTTGGAGAGACTTTAGAGAAAACATATAAATCTAAGATACTCTGCTAATCATAAGACAAAAGCTATAATCAAGGAGACCTTTTATTTCTAGAAATTGCCCTTGCCTCTGAACCTCAATTTGTTGCTAATGCTCTACCATGAGATCTATATAAAGTTTTCCTTAAGCACCTCTATTTCTAAAGGATGAATTGGATGCCCTCCACTTCTGCCACTACCTGGAAAAGTAAAAAGGAGATTGGAATATCCCTGGAGAGACAAAATAAAAGACAAGTATGCCACATGCATGTGCTGGTATCCTAGCACAAGCTGTGTAAGCTCTCTGAGACCCAGGTTCCACATCTGTAAAATGGAATTAACACTAGTCCCTAATCCGTACAGTGGTTGCAAGGATTAGGTAATGCCATGTATGGTTCTTGGTAAATGCTCCGTAAACAAAGCCATTCCTACCTTCTGCTATTTTGCTGCCACCACTTGGCCTCTGTGTTGGCGAGGCAACCCCCAGGCCTTCCTGGTAGGGCCACGTAGGCAGGCAGTTCTGGCAGGCATAGTTTATTACCTTCATTTCAAAACTCATTCTCTTTGGCTCATTTACCCAAACCAGGAAGAGATTTATGGTTGGGCCTCAGAGGAACTAGCAGCACATGTTTCTGGCGCCTTTGGCTCATTGATCATGTCTCTCAAATTTGGGAAATGCTTGGGCATTCCAGGCAGGGGTCTCCTGCAACTCTGGAAACCTTGAAGGAAAGTTGTTTGGTGCAGTCACTTCCTAATTAAGGAAGGCTGAAAGCCCTGCATTTTGCTATTTCTTCTGGATACCATTTATAAGTATGAGTGGATTTCTCTGGGATAGAATATTTTAGTTTAATGGGAGAAGTACAGTGATCAGGGATAGCTGAAAGAAATATTTGCCAAAATATGGTCCCCCCCCTGTATTTCCCTTATTCACCTTCCCAAGATTAGTGAATACCAATCTCAATGGATCACTGATCCTTAGCTATTCGGAGGTTACTCATTTCATTCATTGGTCACAGGGCTCTGTAGGATAGGTTCTCTGTCCTGGGCCCCCACCTCCACCCCACACCATCCTTATCTCTATCCCTCTCTGCCTTACACTGGTTGCCAACTTCTAAAATGCCTTGTTCCCTGTACAAGGCCATGTTTCCCCCATCTCAAGGACCCACACTTATTTTCAGAACTGGTCCCAGATTTTCCCAAGTAGGTTTCCTCTTGACCTGCAGGTCTCATACAAATGCCATATCTTCAGAGATGCTTTAGCCCTACCTCAGGTTCACAATGCTCTCTTTTATTTTCTCCATTGTGCTTATAAATATTTGAAACAATCATATTTGTTTACCTGTTTTTTTCCGTTTTTTTTTCATTAGTAGGCAAGTTCCATGAGAATCAGAGGTTATTGCTGCCTTGTTCATCTGTATCACCAGCACCTAGAACGTTGCCCAGCCATTATAGGCACCGATCCATATTTGTTAAATGCATTAATGAATAAACAAATTAACGAATTGCAGATAACTTTAGAATTTATCTATTCAAGAGAATTTCAAACTTTGCAGATCTAGTAACCCTTATTTGATAGCCAAATAAGTGAAAGAAAAAAAGCAAAGGAAGGGGACATTTTGGTACCTGGAACCTTAGCTTCTCTCCCACTACTTTTGCCAATCCCTGTATGGGTGTCATGGTGTTCAATTTGAAATCTTTATCTAATCCAATTTCTGCATTTTTATAGATTATGGAGGTGCTGCCCAGGGAGAATAGGTGACCATGTTCCCTCTGTTGCAGATAGAAATTGCCATGGCCTCTATCCCCAATCTCATTTGCTCTTCACAGCAGCCTTGGAGAGTTATACTCTCATTAAACCCATTTTGTAGATGAACAGATAAAAGCTCAGCAAGATGAAGCAACCAATGGTGAAGACCCAGGCCAGAATCAAAGCCTTTTGGCTCCGAGTCTCTACAACTTTTAAGCCTATACACCGAAGCTTTTTCAGTTTTCTTTCAGTTAAAAAACCCGTTCCTTTTGTCCTCATCTTTCTGATCTTCAGTAAGTGTCTGTGCAACTTCAGTCATCTTTAGAAAATGAATAATAAATTAAAACAGTGTGATTTGTCCTATTTAGAGTTTGATCATTCAAAGACTTTCTTGGCCAATTCCTTTACTTTACTAAAGGAGTCATCCATTAGATGAAACAATAGAGGCCCAGAGACGTTAAGGAATTTACCCAATGAAACAGCAACTCAGGGACCAAATTGGCCCCATTGCCAAGCTCTTGACCAGCCATTCCTTCCATATTTCCTAGCAAGTGAAAATACCTTTTTGGGTTTAATGGCTCTCACTTCAGAGGTGCTTGACTCAGAGATCATCTAGGGGTTAAATAGGCCATTCTTACTGAGGATGGCCATCAGAACCACTTGGGATGGCTTTTCTTAAAAATTTGTGATGACCAGCTTTGCTGTATGCTTTTCTATACTTACAAAATCATAATCACCAAAGAAGGGTTTGAACGCTGTGATTTTTTTTTTTAAAGCAGAGGTTTCATCTGATTCATAATAATAGCATATCAGGGATTGGCAAACCACAGCCCATGGGCCAAAAATCCAGCCCATCATCTACTTTTGTATGGCCAGCAAGCTAAGCATGGCATTTACAGATGAGCATTTGATTTAATGATGGGGGACACTATCTTTGAACTCTAATTAAACAAAAAATATTCTCCCTCCCTCCCTCCAAAAAGAACTCCATACTTCTTATTTGTAGACCTGTATTTGAAAAAGTTATACTCAATTATTATTTTTTAATTTTGTCAATACATATTTTATGGAAATTTGTTTTTACTTCTGTTATATAAGTACCTATATAATATCCTCAGTTTTGCCTCTTGGCCTGAAAAGTCTTAACTATTTATAACCTGGCCAGAAAAAGCTTGCTGGCCCCTGCAATATGTCATTGTCTGTTTTGTTTTGGGGCATTTTCTCCTTTTCTGTGTTTCACATTTATAATTTAAGGGTTTTTAAATCATAAAAGTAATATGTTTTTTTATTCAAATTTATAAAAGTCAAAAGTGATTGATCTCTTTCTGCAGTGTTGACACCTACCGGTTTGTGATGTGTCTCTGTCCTCATTGTGCCATTTAGTAGCTGAAGAGCCTTAGTTAACCTGTTTCAGATTCCCTATCTGTAAAATAGTGATAATAACAGTTCCTCCCTGACAGTATTGTTAGGTTGATTATTTTCGACAATTAATGTGATGTGTTTAGCACATTGCCTGGTACACAGTCAATGTTTAATGATTTTTAACTATTTTATAAAAATTGTTTTGGTCCTTTTCAGCTTATATACACAAATATGTTCATTTGCTTTTTACAAAAAGATGAACTACAATCTACTTTACAATAAAGTTCTATTGGTGAATCTAATGTACAACTGTTTAAGAACCACGGAAGTAAATGGAAAGTAAATAATTATAGGACAGGTTATATTTGGGGCCAGAAATTGCCTTCATCATTATGCCATGAACTTGGGAAAGGGGGGGAAGGCAGAAAAGAAAGAAGATAATGGTTTTCTTCAGTGAATTGGAAGGGTAGTGCACACAAGTAAATTTTGATTTTTGTTTTCCAGGTCTACAACTCGAACAAAGACAGTCAGAGTGAAGGGAGTAAGTATGTTGCTCTGGTAATTTTCTACAGCTGGGTTTGGGAGTGGGCTTTAAGAAGTTGCTACTCCAGCAGTGAACCACCAGGAGGTGCTGTGGGCATGTTGGGTCTGCCACGTTTCCCCCAGTGCAGCCTGAGGTGCTTCTACCTGCCTTCCCACCTCAGTGACTCTAGAGGGATGTTCAGTGAGCCTCACCGGCTCGACTCTAATGACACCTTGTGCTTATATAACCCTCACATTTTACAAAGTCTTTTCACGTACATTGATTATCTCATTTAATCCTAGGTATTCATAAGCCTGTAGCTCCAATCACCACTTAAAAGTCACTTGATCTAATAATACCCAGCTCCCCAAGAATCCTGTCCTATGGGAAAGCCAAAATTGATCTTGCCTCTTGCACAGTCTTGCTCAAAAGACTGGAGAGGCAATAGCTATCTTAGATGATTACTTAATAACCCTGTTTGTTTTGTTGCCTTTTGGAGAGGAAAGAGTAGAGATGGTGAATTATGTAATAATATTCCTCTGATGAAAATAACCCCGGGAAGCCTCTGTCTAATACAGCACATTTCCCCTGCTACTGATTCTGAACACTTTGGTTAATCATGATTTCCAAGAGCACCAGTAGCCTTGTAAAGGTGATAGGATTAAAATCAAGCTGCTCTTGGTAGAGTGTCTGGGTATACTAGGTGAAAAAAACAAATTCCTTCCAGGTTGAGTACAAAGGAAATCTTGACCCCTTTCCTCAAATTTACTTTGACAAATCCACTTGGAGAAACATTTCCAAGGAAACCTTACTGTGATTCCAGCAGTGTCAGAAAAACTAATAGATTAATGCCTCACCATGTAGACAAAAGGATGAGATTCTTTTTGTGTGGGGGTGAAAACCATTATAGGGCAAGATTTTCCACCATTTGTTCTCTGCAAGTTGAAGATTTTACCAGAATTTTTATATAAAATATTAAATAATTTGGAATTGCTGCTATTGGTAGGTTGAGAGACCTTTATGAGAGGAGAAAATGTTTTATCCCCCCAAAATTGTACAAATGAATAATTTTTTTCAAAGAAACAAAAGTCAGTTTTCCATACTATATCAGATAAGATCATTTTAGAGCATCTGAAATCAACCCTGGCTAAGAATAACAACAGCAAAAACGACAATAACCATAGTGAAGGAATAATGGAAAACTGAGAGTAACACAGTAAAGAAGAAAGATAGATCTGAAGAACCAGACTTGGAACCAGAGCAGCTCAGAGAAATGAGGAAACAGCATCCAATGTGAAAGGATCTCGTGGGTAATAATTTGCAGGATGAAAATACTTTTAAATATTTTAGTTTTCACCTTACTCTTCTTAAAATTCAAATTCCAGGGAAAGATAGCATCAGGTTGGTCTGGCTTGGGTCTACCCTTGGCCAGGGGAAATTGACGCACATTTTCAACAGTCCTACATAAAATGGGATTAGGGTGGTTTCCCAGAGGGAAGTCAGGGAATCCACCTGATGCCATGCAGGCTAAAATTAGAGATACCCGCAATCTGGGCTACACTGCTTCTATTACAGCAGACCCAGTGGCTGTGGAGTTGAGATGCTTGGAAATGGAGACAATCTAAATGCTCAATAGAGAATTGGTAAAACATATCATGGAGTAATATGCAGCTTTTAATATGAACACAGGAGAAATGGTATACACAATAGAGTGTTCGTTCGTTTTTTAAAAATCAGGTTATCAGAACAAGGTATATAGTAAAAGAAATTATTTGACTCATCTAGATATATTGATAGAAAAAAATTGGGAAATACATGTATCATCAAACTCTTAATCAGGGCAGGGGTGATTATTAGGACTTCTTTAAATACGTCTCTATGATTGGCAGTGTCTACAATGAGCATATATTTTACAATAATAGCTATTAATAGCTAACATTTATCTACCACTTATTATGTGGCAAGCTCTAAGGATGTTTCATGGCCAATAGCTCATATAATACTAGCAGCCATCCCATGAAATAGGTACTTTTGACCTATTTTGTAGGTGAGGAAATTGAGGCTAGTAAGCTCAGGGGATGCAATTTAACCTAAGTTTGTCTGACTCCAAAGGCTATACTGTTAAAGACAGTGTTATTCTACCTCTCCAAGAAAAGAACAATACAAAGAATTCCATTTTGGAAATCATAGAACTTTCAGTGCTTTGCTTTTGATATCCTGTTATTGACAGAGTGAGAACAGTTCCCTGCCTCAAATCTCTGATGATTCTTCCATTGCTTACCCTCTCTTCCAGGAAGGAAGAGAGAAAAAGATGGGTTAAAAAATATTGTCCACTTTTCTAGGAGTAGTTTAGATAGAAATTATTTTTCTAGGTTATTGCTATTTTAATTGATGTCCCAGTCACTTATTTCCAAGCTGTTAAAGCCAGAGGAGGGTGCTGGATTGGTTCTTCCTTTTTTTACATTATGACCCATTTTCATGTCAGACATTTAGTTTGTCTCTACCCTCTCTACTAAGCACCCCAGTTAGTTGCTGTACTTTTAGTGTCTCTTGATTGCAGTAATTTACACTCTCAACCCACAGCTACCCCTGGAACTCTGTATCAGGTAAGCTCAGAGTCCTGCCACAGGTGGCTGTATTGCATAAGATCTTGATCATTTGTAGCTCTCTCTCTCTGTTTATTCCACAGTCTAAACTCTTTAAAAGGTTAGAAGTCAATCTGATGTGGATTACAAGTGGCACATTTGTCTTTCCACCTTTGGTATCCAAATTCCAAATGTCTAGTATTGTCCTTTATGGAAAGTTTTGACATGAATTTAAATGCATGCATTTTATTATAGAGCCAGCATATTTTGGAAGGACAGGCTACAAAAGGAAATTCCCTTGGGGACATTTCTGAATTTTTTGCTCTCAATGTGAAGTTTCCCTCAGGGTCTATAGTGCCTATGAGGTGTAATACAGGCTTAGAAATAATGTCTGTCCACTGCTGGTGTTTATGGGGGCTATTTCTTTGCAGAGCCTTTTTTTGTCTCCACTTTTCTTTTTCCTTTTCTATTTGGACCTCAGGTATATAGTGTCGGATTAATCTGCACCTCTGTATATTCTGCAGGTCGCAGCACAGTATCAAGGATCGTCCAGGCAGTGCCCTGCTGTTTATCTACTTACTCTCTTTTATTTTTGTTCCCCATTCCTCTTCCTTTCCTTACCCCAGGCCACCATTTTAATGTGTCCTTTTGAAATGTTTTGTTGGAAAATGTGTATTGCTCTTTTATCTCCCTCTGTTTTAAATTTATATGAACAGTTAAATCTCTTGTTCTGTTTCTTAATTTTATCCCTCAGCATTGTGTGAGGAGTCCTCCACACTACTCTGTGTACTTCTAGACTTCTAAACTGTTGCTTCTGACTGTCGCATATTCTATGGGATGTGCCCTCCTATGTATCCATTTTGCAGAGACAGACACCTTGAATGCCTCTGCCTCCTTATCACCACTAACAACACCTCCGTGACTATCTTTGTGCATGTACCCCTATGTGAGAGTTTCTTTGAGATGAACCCAGGAGCAGAATTGCTGATTCCAACATGGGCATGTACTTAGTTTGAGCACTCATATTTTTTCCAGAATGGGTAGTCCACAATCCCCAAGACCCCACGTGATGATTTTTCCTTCCCTATCAACACTTGCCTTTATTAAGCTTTTCATATTTGTTGCCATATATGAAATGATAGCTCATGTTTGTTTTAATGTGCATTTCTCTGATAATTAATGAGTGTGCACAACTCTTCATATGCCTGTTCGTGTATTGGGTTCCTCTTCTGTTAATTGCCTACTCATGTTTTTGCCCAGTTTTCTATTGCATTCGCCATCTTTTTCTTGTTGATTTGTAGAAGTTCCCTGTATATTCTAGATGGTAATCCCTTATTAGTTTTAGATATTTAAAATATATATTTCCCATCCTGTCATCTGTCTCTTAATATCGTGTGTGGTAGCCTTCATTGACAGTGTTCTAGTTTGCTAGTTGCCAGAATGTGATATACCAGAAATGAATGGTTTTTAAGAGGGGGAATTTAGTAAGTTTCTAGTTTACAGTTCTAAGGCCAAGAAAATGTCCTAATTAAAGCAAATCTATAGAAATATCCAAATTAAGGCACCAACAAGAGGTTACCTTCACTTAAGAAAGGCCGATTAAGTTCAGGGTTTTTCTCTCAACTGGAAAAGCACATGGTGAGCATGGTGAGATCTTCCAGCTTCCTCTCCAAGTCTCTTGCTTCATGAAGCTCCTCCAGAGGTGTTCTTCTTCATCTCTAAAGGTCTCTGGCTGGTGAACTCTCTAGTTCTCGTGTCTCTACTGCTCTAGTCATTCTCAAGCTTTCTCCAAAATGCTTCCTCTTTTAAAGGATTCCAGTAAAGTAATCAAGACCCACCTGGAATGGGTGGAGTCACAGCTCCCTCTTTTCAAAAGTTAATACCCACAATTGGGTGAGTCACATCAGTGTGGAAATAATCTAATCAAGTTTCCAACCTATAGTGCTGAATAGGAATTAGAAGAAACGGTTGCTCCCACAAGATTAATTAGGATTAAAATATGGCTTTTCTAGGGTACATAAATGCTTTCAAGCTGGCACAGACTATAAAACCTTAATTTTTATGTATTCAAATTCATCTCTTCTTTTCCCTCCTGGTTTGTGATTTTCAAGTTGTATCTTAAAGTCTTTTCTGACATATGTCACAAAAATGTGCATGTATACTTTCTTTTGTTGACTTCATAATGTCCTTCACGTATAAGTTTCTAACCTAATTGATGTCTACCATTGTATGTGGTATTCTATGAGGATCCAATTTTATTTCTATGAAGATCCACTTTGATTTTTATCCATTCCAAGAGTCATTTTTCCCACCCACACCTAAATTATCCATTCTCTCCCCCATTGATTTGTGGTGCTACTTTTATTGTATACTAGGTTTGTATACTTGAACTCTGTCCCTGGGCTTTTTACTCTATTTCATTGGTCTGTTTGACTGTTCTTGTGCCAGTAACTCTGTTTTTAATATAATGACTTCAAGGCAAGTCTTAATATCAGCAGTTTAAGTCACCTCACATTACTCCTTGTTTGTAAAGGTTGGCTTAGCTATCTGTGAACCTTACTTCTGTATAAATTTAAAAGTACATTTAATAATTTTCTGAAAAAATAAAATTTGACTTGAGATTGCTTTGAATTGTGTAGATTAACATGCAGAAAATGAACACTTTTATAATATTATCTCCTCCAAGAGCTTTGAATGTTTTTCCATTTATTCAGACCATCTGTTTCCTTTATTAGAGTTTTAGTTTTCTTCCCAGAGGTCTTCTGATTTTTTTGGTTAAGTTAATCCCTAAATACTTAATAGTTTTTGTTGCTATTATGAATACGTAGGATTTTATTTTAAAATATATTTTCTAATTGTCATTAATTTATATAGGTTAATCTTGTATCTGGACTCTTACTAGTTCTATTAGTTTGTCAACTGATACTTTTGAAAATCAGTCTTCTGTTTTTGCCTGTCCTACAGGCCTCTCACTGTGTATCCTGCAGCCAACAGGGAGGGAACCTTCCCTGAGTTTGTTCCTGGAATATGAAAAATGTGTATCAGTGACACCAATATCTCTAGTTGGTCATTTTCTCACCTAATAAATGAGGGAAGGGAAAACATGGGAGAAAGGATAGTAGAGAAGAAGTAGATAACTTCTTCCCTGGAGCTGCTTTATTGAGGAAGTATCACTGCCAATGTCAATAATCTTACTATCTAATCATCTGATATCTGCCATTGACTTGCCCTCTTTATTTATCTTCTAAAGAACAGGACTCTGTATCCTTCAAGAATGCCCCCGATGCCCCCCACCCCCGTTACACACACTCACCTCCTGTTGCTCTTTTTTGCCATCTAATGCATAGCTCCAGAGTCTTTACTCTTGCTCTACCTTTGGCTGCAATTGTGAGGTTTACTCTGCAAAGACTCTGAGAATTCGGTCCCTTCTCTTTTAGAATGAGTTCAGACAAGAAGCAGGAGGACAAACCGAGTAGTCTGTTCTCCTCCCAGGCTGCTGTTGTCCTGTAGTCCCAGGGACACTTAGAGAGCTAAGAACACAGAGGATAGACCAGTTTAGTGAAAGAGAGTAAGGGAAGGGCAGGCTTTTATAGTGTGAGTTGGTCTTTTCCAAGTTTGAAGTTTCAAATAATGTCACTGCCTAGTTATATCTAAGATTAGCTTGTTTACAGAAATACGGCTCTCCCACAACTTCTCCAGCTGTTTAGAACCTGAAGTCTGACAGATTGAGACAGAGAGGGGGTCAGTCTCCTACCCCTGACTTCATAGCACCACTTCCTCAATGTAAGTACTAACTCAAGTCCCAAAGGTTATGGATTATATTCAAAGGAATATGTCCACATTGCTCTAAGGTAACATTCTTATTCACGTCAGGACCCAGCTCAACATTGACTCTTTAGCTTTTCAAGATGATATTGTAGTAGTTGACACCACTACCCATTCTTGTGTAACATTTTCTGGTGTGACTACCAGAATACTTTACAAGATTTGACTACAGGAGTCTTGTTTCTTGAACCACGAGTTTTCCTATAACTTTTCATTTAATTAATACCCCTCAGAGTTCTTAAGGGCATATGGCACTGGACTATGTGAGTCTGAGGACTGGGGGGCAAGAACACTCAAACTAGAACATGTGTCTCTGCCTTTAATGAATATATGATCTGCTGTTCAGGCTTCGACTGCTGGGAGACAATAAACAGATGGCTCAATTACATGTATGTGTTGGGTATGGGTGTGTGTGTGTGTAAAATGCCTCCTATCTACAGATGTACCCAATGTGCAGAAAAAAATTGCCAAAAACCAAGTGGTTTGTGAGTGAGCTCATATTGGGATTCCAAGTAGGGTAGAATGACTTAAAAATGGAAACTTCCAACTTCACTCCCACCCCCAGAAAAGGAAATGTAACAATTTCTGTTTGTTTCCAAATCTTAATCTTTTTCTTTGATTTTGTTTTTAATCAAATACTTTCAGAAGAATCTGTTGGATTTCAATAATGCTAAAATGTATCAATTTATTATTGACACTGGGAGGTGGGGGTGGGGGGAGTGATAAAGAAAGAATGCTCCTTGCAGAGTTGAATTTAGGATCTGCTCATCTGCAGGGCTGGGATATTGAATTTCTGAACCTCACTCCTTGATATGGTTTTTTAAACATGCATTTTCATTTATTATATAAGTAATATGAATGAATTGTAGAATATTAAGGAAATACAGCAAAACGATTTTCAAACATTCAATTAAAATGATTACAGTACTACTCCCAGAGATATTTCCTTCCTGTCTTTTCTCATGATGTTTATATAAATATGTATTTTGACTTAATTGACATTATATTATATATTACTCATTTGCATTCTGCTCTAAACTATATACAAGCATTTTGTCATGAAAATTGTTTATAAATATCATTTGTAATGATGGTTTAATATTCTGTATTCTGTCATAAGTTTATATCCTCATTTGTTGAACCATCTTCTATAATTGGGCTTCAATGTCCTTTCCACATTTTTACTATTATGAGTAACATTGGTCTACACATCCTTGTACATCAGTCTTCGAACATCTCTCAGATCATTTCCTTAGGAAAGATTCTGCCTGGTGGATGGAAAAGAGCTATTTCTCTGGAGGGCCTATGTGAAGGTAATTAGCATACTGACATCCTGGCTATGGAACCTGGGCTAGGAACCCTTGTAAGCCTCCATTTCCTTTTCTGTAAAATGGGGTAATAATAATACCTACCTCAAAAATATGTTGTGAGGATTAAAGTTCAGCACTAATAAGTATCTGGCATATTAATTAATAAGTGCATAAGTACTATTGACTATTATCCTAATCATCATCTGACCATGCCAGTTACTCCATCATATGAAAAAGAAAAAGCCCACTGGGTTGGCAAAACTGCCCCTGAAGGAAGCAGGGAGAAGAAAGGGAGGCAGCCAGCACTCCTGCTGTGTTTCAGGCTTGGTGCCTTGTAAGTATTAGTTCATTTTATCTTCATGACTGTATTTCTCAAATGGGATATGCTCCCCACTGGTGGTTCCTGAGATCCTTTTAGATGGTGCACAGGAAAACATTTTAAATTACCACTTAGATTTATATATTATCCTAATGTGTTTAGGGAAAAAAACACATGTTGCATGTAAGCCCCCAATTGACTTTATAAATGCTCCTGCTTAGCACAAGAGTTGGCTTTTTTTTGTAAAACATTTCCAGCTTTGTGGGACTACTCAACTCTGCCATTGTAATAGGAAAGCAGCCATAGACAGTATGTAAATGGATGGGCATCATTTTTTAAAACAGTTTTATGGCTGTTTTTTAATAAAATGTTATTTACAAAAGTCAGCAGTGGGTAGATTTGGCTCATAGACTGTTGAGACAGAGAGGGGCTCATTTTGTTAACCCGTGGCTTAATACAAGTTCTTGGAACATCGTCTATTTAAAGATGGCATGAGATTATAGCAGGAAGCATGAAAGGGGTACATGAGTGAGTGCCATTTGCAGAAATGCTATTCAACCAACCAAGTTTCAAGCCACCCAAAGGCAACATAGTTGAGGAAATGTGGAGGTGAGTTCAAACCTGGGTCTCTCAGATTATAAAGGTTATCCCCCTTCCCCACTTCTCTAGATATGCATGAAATCTTTGCTCTAATCTGCTGTCCTTTCATTATGTGAGCACTTCATTGAGGCTGGAGGAAATTTCATCAGCCTCTAATCCCTAACCTACCTAGGTCTTCATGTTTGAGGGACTATTCCATATTCTTCTTAGTGAGCCCTCCAGTTACAACCATTGATGGTTCCTTGATTGATTGGACACAGAGTGATGGACGCACCGTTCTTTTTCCCTTTGACTGACTCTTTTTTTTTATTAATGGAAAGAAAAAAAAAAAGAAATTAACACAGCATTTAGAAATCATACCATTCTACATATGCACTCAGTAATTCTTAACATCATCACATAGATGCATGATCATCGTTTCTTAGTACATTTGCATCCCTTTGACTGACTCTTATTCACTGCTTCTGTTACATTCGTTTCTCCCAACTCAGGCTGTCATTCAGATCATACTTCTAATGGTGTTTTGTCAAGACTCTTCTTGTTTCATGAGGACAAGATTGAGAGGGACAGTCTCAATTGGGGAGGGACATCCTTCTCTGTGCTCCGTTCGCCCACTGCCTGGCCTTTGATTTATACATTCCCCTCACCAAAGCAGAGAAAGAGATTTATTCTTGAAGATGGCAGAGGAAAGGCTTAGTGGGATTGCATGGATCTCTATTTTTAAAAGTTTTCTAAAGCCTTCAGCCATTTCTGAAGGTCTGACAGTCTCATGAAAGTGGCAAAGGACAGAGAAGATGATTTTTTTTTCCCCTTTGCTGCCAGTCACCTTTGGCCTTTTGCTGTTAGAATACCAATGGTTGAGAGGCAGGAGGAGGCAGTCACTGGTAACCAGGATCCCTGTGGGATCGGAGCCATCAAGTGGCTGCCAGGTCTCCATCGGTCAGTGGTTTATAAATAGAACATTTCCCCTCTTAAACCTGAGAGGATGGAAGGCATTAATGGGCATCTCAGCCTGGCCTCCTGTGCACTGGCCCACGAGGTGGTCAGCTGAGTGCACCTTCTCCAACTTTCATCCCACCTGCCAGCTCTGGGCTGAAAGAAGACAGCTTGCTCCCTTCCTCACTGGTGTTGCTTCCAACTCCCTGCCTACATGCTGACCCCTCCCTGCACCCCTGCTACACCTTTTTCGTTCTTCTCTCCCCTCCCTTCTATGCCTTGGCAATTTTCTGTGGCATCCACTTTCATCTTCTCAGCCACTGTCAGACAAGGTGGCATAATTCTAGCTCGACTTGGGTGCTGACTTTCTCTGCCTTCCTTTTCATTATGAGATGTGTGCTCACCACAGCTGCTGTGACCTGCATTGAGCTCGAAATATATTTAGTTGAGCAGTAAAGCCCTAGCTTGAGGATAACCCTTGCTGAGAGCCTACAGTTGGAGAGGGAGGAAGGAGGAAAAACCTTTTTTTTTTCCCCTCAAAGATTTTATTATTTGGGTTCCTAGACTTTTTTTAAAAATCTTTTCAAAGAGGTCCTGCTTCCCCACTGTACCCCACCCTTGCAAGGGTGTGACTGGTGGGTGGTCCTTCTTGGACTTGCTTGGGCAAATAGAAGCCTTTGGCTTGTCCTAAAAGACACTTAACTAATCCATCCTCTCTCTCAGCCAGCTTTAAAGTGACAGATGCAACCGATGCATGACTTTGGGCAGCCTACTATCCCCTTTCTTCAGTGGTGTGGCCTTTGTACCAGCAGCAATTTTGGCTGGTGCCACGCAGCAATGAGCAGATTCCTGGCTGCATCTTTAATGACTAAAACCCAGTGCAAGGGGTTGTTAAGGCAGAGACTTAAAAATTTCCTCCACTGCCACCAAGTGTGGGCCCTCACCAAGTGAATAATATCAATGATTGTAGCTAATATTTATTGAGCATGTACTCTATGCTGGGCAATGTGGACCAAGGTATTAATAATGGTGATGGTAAGAATAGTTTGATCTAGATATATTTTAAAATTAGAGCTGAGAGGACTGGTTGATGGATTAGGTATGTGTCGAGTGTGAGAGAAGCCAAGGCATTGAAGATGACTATGTCGGAATAGGACATTTTGCTGGTAGAACATGGGACCACCATCTTGTCTTTTCATCCTGGTGGCTTTCAAATGTTAGTCATTTTATATCACCTCCATGATGTTTTGCAATACATATATCACCTACTTTTACTTACAGTTTTTCTTTAAATCAACTCATCCATTTTACCTAAATTTATTTACAAAGGAAATATATCATGCTGTGCATGATTATCCAGTAGATATTAATACTCATTAGCATAAGTGTATAAATATTTAAAATGTTTGTTTGTGAATCACATGGAATCAGTTCATATGCCACCCGTAGAATAAGCATTACATATTGAGATACACAGCATTTGTACATCTTTGTTTTGATGGGAAATGTGGTCTAGCAACTGGCAATTAGCTAACAGCCAAGAATCATTTCTGTTTGCCTTTGGTGTTAATAATTTTAATTTCTTGGTATATTGTACAGTATCTTTCCAAGTGTGGTTCTCACGCTTACTGAAGCATAATTTCTAGGATGGACCCAGAATCTGCATTATAACAAGCACAGTCCTGTTTCTCTTATCCACTAGAATTGAGAACTCTGCTACTGGAGTGGAAAGGCCAGAATCCAGAGAATTTGATCCCCAGTCCTGGGCTCTTGCTGACTAGTCACTGACTCTCAACAGAAGAGTCCAGTGTAGAGGAGGACAAGCTCTGAGAAGGAATTAGGATCCTGGTTTCACCACTCACTAACTATGTGACCCTGTGACCTTAGAGAGTTCCTTACCCTGCCTCTGCCTGGGTTTTTTTTATCTACGAAGTGGGATGGTGATGATGATCATCATAAACAGAGGATGCATTAAGTGCTTAGCCCAGAGCAACATATTCTGTGCTCAGCAAATGTTAGCTGCTGTTATCATCACCATTGTTGTTATCACTTAATATTGTAGCCTGATTTTTCACCATAAAATCCTAACAGAAATGTTAGGAGAATTGAGTAAACTGTAAGGTGTTACTGCTCTTTGCAATCATTAGTGCGAGAACACAAGAAGTTATCAGTAAGAAGAGTAACAATATTTACCCCCATGGGATTATTGTAAGGATAGCTTGAACTTGAATATGAAAAGCATTTCATAAACTAGAAAATTCAAATCAGATATTAGGGTGTAGTAACAAAATATTGGTAATCACTGTATAATTGAATATCAAATAAGCTGTATGTTTCATTTCACCCTCACAACACTTAGGTGGTATTCTCACTATGCAGGTGAGAAAGAAGAGTTGCAGAGAGGTGAAGCATCTCGCCTAAGGTCGTATCTGGCCAGAGGTTACCAAGCCAAGATTCTAACCCAGGTCTATCTAGCTTTAGGCTCATTGTTCTCTTCCCACTACATACAACTTCTGCTTGTTTAACTTAGTTAATATTAAAGTTAGTCCACCTTCCAGGAATGCATACCAGCCAGGAAGCAGAGTAGAGGGTATAGTAGACAATGGAGCAGGCTGGGACTGGGGAAAGGGTATGAGTCCCTCTGTTTCTCCCTTTAAGAGTGTGGAGCCAGTTAGAACTCTAATCTCCAACTGGATTTTGTACTTAATTCATTGTGAGTGTTTTTCTCGGTTTTTAATGGTACTGAAATTGATTAAATTCAGAATGAGCAAGGCAGGCCAGACTCTAAAGACCAAATCATATTGGGAAATTGATTAAATTTCTATGGTGAGAACATGTCCCTGGAGCTACCCATGAAATGGTGTCCTGCTCGCAGCAACTCCAGGTAATCTCTTATATCCGTCCACATTAAAAATGAGGCGGCAGCTTCCTTTACCTCTCGTTTATCTCTTTATGAGAATATCTAGTACATCTAGCGATTTCCATTCCTTGCACACACAAAAATTAAAAGTTGTTTTAATCAAAGAAAAAGTAAATGTTTATTGGAGGGAAAAAATGGAGAGTAGGAAAAACCTGTTGAATACCAGCTTTAGGAAAGTGGTAATCCTTTCTAATACAGGTTGGGACAAATTCATTATATCAGCTCCAGTCCTTTGGGAATGGATTTGTCCCTTCTAGTCAAAATTGATGATTTGGCCACTTCTTGCATTTCATGGATTGGTAAGAATGAAAAATGTGGGTTTTTGAGTACTGAGGATTGAACAAGAGCAGGTCAGTGATTTCCAGAAAAGGGGCCCCTGGTCCTGATGAGTCAGGTCTATTGGGTAGCACAAAGCTTTAGGGAAGATGGCACACTGTGGTTATGTGCTCCTATTTTCTAGGGCTTCCTTGACCCTCAGGCCTGTCTGCATATATAGATATCCTAGTTAGTGTGATGTGAAAGACTCCCCTCCCCCTCCCCTGTCAACTCCAGATTCATGATAATGCCTTGACAGTCCAGCAAAATATTTCTAAAAGTATCTTCTCTATTTCAGTCTTGGCTTGTACAGCTTTTGTTTTCCTTTCTTTCAGACTCATGCTTGGGATTGTACTGTTAGGTGGTAATACCTCTTTGTATTGATACAGGAAGGAAGGAAGTGGTTAGATCAGGCTATTCATTTCTTTATTTAACCTTTATATCCTCCCCAAAGATGAGAACACTGAGGACCAGAAAGCTTAAGTAACTCATCTACTCTCATAGGCTTATATCAGTTGGAATTTGAAAGGCCACTCAAATTCCAGAAAGGCCATTCTGGTTATACCACCCTAACCCTTGGCAACTCTTTCCACCATTCAGTCATGAATTTATCTATCCATGCATCCAAAACTAAAAAAAAAAATCTTACCCCCACCCCAAGCACACATTTCTACTTCATTCCCAGCACATCATAGACAGCAAGAGACAGAGATTTAAGTGAGTAAAATAAGTAAAGAAATTCATGGGCTATGGCCCTTATGAGTGCATATTCTGGTTTGGTCAATGAATATTTTTCACAGAAGCATACATTTAATTGTGAATTTGTCTTTGTGGTACATAGGCTGAAGGAGAAATGCAGGGTACTATATCAGAGTATGTGATGGGGGCATGGACCTAAGAGGAGATGTCAGGGGAGGCTTTCCAGGGGAAGTGACCATGGAGGGGAGAACAGAGAATTTGGAGTTATTTGGACCAAGGAGCTTCCAGCCTGTGAGCAGGCTGGAGAAAAAGCATGGTGAATTGGACACTCTGCAAGAAAGCTGGTGTGATTGAGGGTGCTGAGAGCTGGGGGAGAGTGTGTTACAAGAAGACATTGGAGAGTCAGTTGGGACAGACCAGGCAGGGTTTTGTGGGCCATGTTAAGGACTTGGGTTATCCTGCTGAGAGCAGTGGGGTGCATTTGGGGTGTTTTAAACAGGTATCTGATGTGGTCAGGATCACGCAGCTATAATGTGGAAGACAGACTGGAGGGGCGAGAAGACCAATTAGGAGGTTTTCCCAGTCATCCTGGCAACAGGTGATGGAGGGCTGGGCCACACTGGTAGGGCAAAGATGGAGAAAACTAGACGTAATTGAGACATAGTAGGTGATAAAATTGAGGGTCTTGGTGATAATTTGGATAAAGGGGGTATTTTGGTTTGCTAAAGCTGCCAGAATGAATATACCAAAAATGAATCAGCTTTTGTAAATGGGATTTATTAAGCTACAGGTTTAAGTTCTAAGGACTTAAAAAGGTCCAAACAAAGGCATCCAGAAAAAGATCTCTTGGCTCTGAAAAAGGCCAATATCTGTCACGTGGAAAGCATGTAGCTGGATTTGAGATCCTTGTTCTGGGTTTGTTGCCTCCAGCTTCTGATTCCAGTGGCTTTCTCTCCAAGCACCTGCAGGCCCTCACTTAGCTTCTCCGGGGTAAAACTCAGGGTCTCATCGTTTATCTTAGTACCTCCCAGGGCCAGAGATTTATTATCTTCAAGCATTTGTGCCCTGGTTTCACATGGCTTCTTTAGCCTCTCTGTTGGCACTCCCAACATCTCCAAATGTCAGCTCTGAGCTTTCTCCAAATTGTTTCTCCCTTTAAAGGATTCCAGCAAACTAAGACCCACCTTGAATGGGCAGGGCCACACCTCCATGGAAATAATCTAATCAAAAGGACACACCCACACTTGGGTGTATCCTATCTCCATAAGACAATCAAATCAAAAGGTTCTGCCCTAAACTTGGGTCTGCCCCTGCAAGATTGGATTAAGATTAAAAGAACATGACTTTTCTGGGATACCTAACAGTTTCACACCAGCATTGAGGGGAAGGGTCAAGGGAGAGAGAGGGAAATTCTAACAATGATGTTTATGATTCTGTTACCGTTCTTAACCTCTTTCCCCCTGGCTTAGCACCTCCTACATGCTTCATTTTTTAAAGGTGGAAAGAGCCAGTTGGGAAAGCATCTCAGGTGAAGTATCTGAAGCTGCAGAGCATGACAGGAACTTTTGGACCACAGGATATGATGCTAAAATTCATATCTGTTTACTTGTCCATCTCCTTCCCTTAGACAAGAAAATAACCTGATTTAGCTTTATAGTATACTGTTTTTTTTTAAGTCTTTTGCAGTAAAACAGTCAGTTTCTGGATTTAACCTGCCCTCTGCCCCGAAATTCATATTCTAAGCACTATAACACAAACCCAAGCAGTCTGCTAGGCATCCTTTTGCCACTTCGATCATGTGTCCTGATATTCTCCAAGTTGACTGAGCTCCAGCCCACTCTCCAGGGTTCTCACATCCTGTACAAAACTTTATGAAAATGGTTGCATGCAACCCTGGCTATTTTTTTTCACTAGAAGGAGAGAAAGAAACAAGGCTTCAAAGTTGAAATGAAAGTTAAAAGGATCACACATTTCTAGCGTGGGTATTTGTTGCAAGCTCTGTGAACATTCATTATATGACAACTGTCTGGGCTGCATTGTGTGTAAACCTGGATGGAGCTGAACTTGAGGCAAAGGAAGGAAGGCAAGCTAGTCCAGACCTTAGTTGCAAGAAGGTAGCTGCTCTGTCTGGGAGCCACTAGTCCCACAACGACTCATCGTAGGTCAAATTAAGGGAATAATACAAGCCTAGTAGATATTTAATGAGAGATTATTTCTGGAGATTATAAGGATACAGAAAATGCAAATAAATTCCTGACCTTTTCTGAGCCTTGGCTCAGTGAAAGAGCTGAATCACCTGCTGGAGGGGATTAAGGGCAGCCGCGTCCATCTGGCAGACTGCTCAGACTTTTTCCGTCATTAGCAAACGCCTCTTGATGGTGATGGTGTTCTAAACCTTTTATTAGGAACTCACTTTTCAGACTACAGAATCTCGGTTAATTTAGGTTAACTGGGCAGAGATCAGAATTTGTTATCTGGTTATGTGTGTCCTGTAGTCCCTGTCACATTAGTGGTACTCAGCGCATATTAACAGTTATTAATTAATAGTAGTCTAGTCATGAGATCAGCAGGAAATCAAGTTGATGAGAGGAGTCAGATCTGTGTGTGTGTTTGTGTGTGTGAGAGAGAGCAGGGCAGGAGGACGGGCAAGTGACAGGGCAGTGGGCAACTTAAAAGTATTTATATCAGTCCAAGTTTATAGATTTAGAGCAATGAGTGCTAAACTGTATTTAAACCCTCCCTGTGGGGGAGCTGTTGTTTGATGTGAATTTCACTTCTCAACAGTTTTGTGTGTTTTCAAAACTAATAATTATCATCAGTATGCAACTTGAATATATCAAAGAACTTACCTTGAGCTTTTAGTATTTAATTTTGCAATCTGTAAATGTTCTGTACATTTGAACATAGGCAACTAATATTTGATAATAAGTGCTGCATTACATGCATTTTTAGAAATGGGAGTCTTGAAATATATTTCAAGAAATGGGGTTTGCTAGTTTAAAACAAGCCAGAGAAACCCTACTGTTGGGAAGAACAAATGAAAAATATTTACTCAGAGGTTGAATGTGGGGGGTTTTACTTTGACATATTCCAATTGTAGTTACTGTAATTTGGTAGAATTTTTATTTTTTCCTGGATATTCTTTTCCACTAGGTATCATTTACCTAGGAAAAAAGATGCAACTTCCCACAGTTCCATGAGAAAAGGTTAAAGGATTGATTGGCCCCTACAGGTGATATCTGACTCTGTCCTTATTTCTCCCACTGTGTGGGCTGATGGCTTTATGAACATGTATCCTCTGGCCTCTGGCAATGTCACCATCCACCAGATTCTTCCCAGTTTTGTAAACCCTTTTTTGATGCTCATGAGTGAGGAAGCAAAATAATATTTGGATCAGGACAGATGTTCCTCAGTGCCTTAAATAAGTTCATCAGTCTCACAGTTTCCCAAAGCATTGTTAAAAGCGATGGTCCTTTCTCTCCCAAACGTCTTTGACTTCAGTCCCTATGAAAGGATTCTTTTAAGCATCTTTCAAAAGAAGAACTAAAAGACTTCAGCTACCCACTGAATCAGTTATAAGCATTTTGGAAACCTCATAATGTACAAAAAGGAATCCCACTCTAATAGTTTTCAGTAGGCATTGTTTAGACTATAAAGGAATGAAAATCCTACGCTGTACATGAAAAGATCCTCAATATCATTAATTATTAGGGGAATACAAATCAAAACCATGAGATACCACTTCACCCCCACTAGAATAGCTATAATAAAAAAGATGGACAGTAACAAATGTAATATGTGTATATGTCATGTGGAAACATCAGAACCCTCATACATTGCCAGTGGGAATATAAAATGGTGTAGCTGCTTTGGAAAATATTTGGAAGTTTCTCAAAAAATTAAGGTAGCGTTGCCTTCAGCATTCTACTCCCATGTATACACCCAACAGAAATAAAAAAACATACATCAGTGCAAAACACATATACATATTTGTTCATAGCAGCATGTTTCATAATAGCAAAAAAAGTATAAACAACCTTAATGTCTATCAACTGATGAAAGGATAAACAAGATGATGGACTATTATTTAGCCATAAGAAGGAATGAAGTACTGATACATGTTACAAAATGGATAAAACTTGAAAACATTATGCTAAGTAGAGAAGCCAGACACAAAAATATGTGTATAGTATGATTCCATTTATATGAAATGCCCAGGATAGGCAAATCCATTGACTCAGAAAACAGATGAGTAATTGCCAGGGGCTTGGGGGAGGGGCTACATGAGAATGACTGACAGTGGGTATGGGGTTTCTTTAGGGGGTGATGAAAATGTTCTAAGATTAGATAGTGGTAATCAATGTATATCTTTGAAAATACACTGAAAACTACTTAGTTGTACACTTTAAATTGGTGAACTTCATGGTATGTAAATTCTATCTTAAAGTTGCCATTTCAAATAATTTCTTTTTTGGATTCTAACAGGTATTTGGCGTGTCTATTTTAGCTAGTTTTTAAAGTTAAAAAATGGCTAGGGCATTAATTGAGTTTGGAAGAATGGTTTAGATCTGGCTTGGAGCTTCCAGTTGGAAAGCTTGATGCTTCACAATTTGCACAGGGTGAATACTTGATCCATATTGGAAAAAGCAAGCGGTTGAGTTAATGGGCCCCTTACAACTTTTAAGAGAGTGACAAGACTAGTTTACATAACAGATGGTCTCCAGGGAGAAAAACATTGTTCTGCTACTTTTCTGATATTACCTACTGTCCTAGAGGCAGACTATGTTTATAGTAGGTACCACTAAGCATTAAGTATGCATATAAGTATAAAAGGAAGTTGGGAAATTAGCGTTCCTTTTTAGTTTGATTTTGGGATTTCTCAGTGATATTTTTTAAAAAGGATTTTTGTTTGCAGTTAATTTACTGTATAAACTAAGAACTGAAGAAATGTTCAGTTTGGATTAGATCAAGTTGTACTCAGTTCTAGTATTTTACAAGTTGATCTCTTGCCCTGGGATGAGAAAAATCATTTATAAATACTCACCTTCCTACTTTCCACCACTCCCTTCTCTGGTCAGAACATAAGGCTGCAACATGTCATGGCCTAATGTCCCGAGGAGGTCAAAAAATGAACCCATTCTTAAAAATTACAACACACGCCCTATACTGCATAACCACAGTGTGGGGATGAGTTGGGTGGATTTCCAGCCTAGTTGCCAGGTTTAAAACTGGTCCTGTGCTGTGGAAAAACTTGCTGCTGTTGGCTATTTAATTTCTGAGTGGCATTCATGAGTTTTGGCACAGATTAAAAACAAAAGGCAGAGATCTCAAACTCTGTCACCACCTGGTGATTTGCTCCCTGGTGGGAGAGGGCAGTGTGTGCCTCTAATGCCTTAGTGTTTCTTCCTCAGGTAGCTTGTTTGTTCTTATTTTCTTCTGGGGACATTTTTCCTTTTTGAATCGCCTGAGCAGGATTATACCTTTCTCTTTAATTCAGGGTCACACTTCAGGCAGTTTGGTGGTAACTCAGAGTATGGGCTCTGGAATTAGCCTCCCGGGTGTTAGCTGTATGATTTTGATCAAGAGATTTAGCCTTGCTAAATCTCAGTTTCTTCATCGGTGATATGGGACTAAAGACAGTGTCAGCCTGGAGGATTTGAGGATTAAATGAGATAATCCATTTTAAATACCCAAAATTTATAGAGCACTTAATTTGTACTCTTTGAAGAAAACTAGCAAGCAGCTAGTCCTACAGCTCCTGCTAAAACAATATAAAGTATGCCTAATTACTCTTTCAGCAAGCGGCTGACCACTCTGTTCTAAAATTTCTTAAGCTATAAAATGGGGATAACATCATGGAGTTACTGTGAGCATTAAAATGAGATAATACAGGTAAAGCACTGAGAATTGTCCCTCGCATATAGTAAGCTCTCGGTCATTGCAGCTCTTTTTAACCATTCCTATACCTACAAGAATTAAAAGAACACACGGTCAATGCATGGCATCGATTCATCCAGGGTTGGCCAAGCCTTGTCTTGTGGTTGATTTGCATAACTCGCATCTTGACTGTCCTTCTCTTGCTCTTTCAGCTGCACAGTTGGACAGCATTGGATTCAGCATAATCAGGAAATGCATCCACGCTGTGGAAACCAGAGGTAAAGTAGTTCAACAGATGGCATTGTTCTCAGCGAAGGTCACGCATCTGGTGAGGCGTCAGACCTGCTGCCTGATGTTTCCCGATTTTAAGTGACTCGTTAACTCCCCAAGTGCCATAGTCAGTATGTTTTCTTGAGTTGTGGTACCCTGAAGCAGAACTGTTCAACCTATTTTGTGTTACCAACCTCTTGCTCATTAAGTCTATGAACTTTCTTAGCAGAATGTTTTAAATGCATACAAATAAAATACATAGGATTAC
The DNA here is from genome assembly GCF_023851605.1 of Tamandua tetradactyla. Lineage (NCBI taxonomy): Eukaryota > Metazoa > Chordata > Mammalia > Pilosa > Myrmecophagidae > Tamandua > Tamandua tetradactyla. Next base: position 23,259,949 of record NC_135346.1, read on the forward strand.
CAAGGAAATCAGTTATTAAAATTTAATTACCAAAGTAGTAAACAAAATGTTATATAGTAATATAAGTGTTCAAACATTAAGTAGCTACAAGATAGAGTGGTGAATCTAAGAACTAGCATATCTTGAATATAGTAATATTTCTAAGATACCTGTAAAAATTGTAACATTTTTTGAAAATATCTGTGGTTTCTGACCAATGTTGACCATTCTGCTAATACTGCCATGATTTATTGGCTACATCTATAATGGAAGAAAATGTTTAATTTCACTTATAGGTTAGTGAAAATAAAGATGTGATCGTTTCCCTGTCCAAACTCCCAGACTCCCTGAATTCTTTTCAGTGGACCTCTTGGGGTCTGTCAGCCCAGTTTAAGAACCTCTGCTCTCTGCTGACCATGTGGGTAGTGAGAAGGACCAAGAAGAAGTTCCTGATTTCCTGCAGTGATGCAGCAGTCAGTGCTGTGTGCTGATCTCTCCCAGTTCTGCAGGAGCAGGCTCTGAGATCAGGGAAGACGGTTCTCCATCTCCTCCTTCGAGAGGGCCGCAAAGGGAATCCCTGTTCCCGCAGTTTGGAGCTTCGGGTGCACAGGCCTATTATATTCCAAACAAAAGCAATAACCCTCTTTCCACTGGATTTGATTTGTACCATTGTGAAAGACATGAATCGCGTTTATTCTACAAACTCTCGACCCATCCATACTTTTTATTTGTGTGAAAATTGTCTTTTAAAACAGGATCCATAACTCTTACCAGTTGAGAGAAGTAAACTTATTTTAAAGACTATGAGGCATTGCCCAGAGAGGAAGGAAAAACAAAACTAACATCGTTAGATGCTACTCCAAAGTATCCAGTCAAAGGGTATCTTTCCTATGGGGTTATTTTAATATGTGGAAGCATTTTTTAAATGATTGCTATTTCTGATATGCCTTTCTTCAACAAAGAGTTACGGCAATTTACAAAAATGTTTTTTAAAAAGAGCAAGAAAAATATAAAGAAATAGATGAGATTTCTGGGAATTGATCTTGAGAAAATAAAGATAGAGGCTGAGATTGAGCCATAAGAGAGTTTACACAATGGTGTCGCTAAGGTACAAAATCAGAAACTGGTCAAGGGTATCAGAAATTGGTTAAATCAACAGTGTTACTTCCATCAGTTAAAACAAAAACTATGAGTCACTAAAAATGCAATGGAAATACATTGATTGTCATGGCAAGATTTTCATTATATTTTTTAATTGAATAATACAAGTTACAAAACAGCCTGCCCAGTGTGAGTGAGAATGTCTATACTGTGTTTTCAGTGATTCTCACTGCTGTTTCTTAACTCTCTTCCTTTGATTTATCTATTTGCCTTAAGTTTAGTTTCTAATTTTTTGGCATATATTATTAAGGTAATTTTTCAACCTAAGTTTTAATTTGTTCTTCACTTCTAAAACAATAATGTAAAATAAGGTGTGCAGGGTTAAAAAACATAGATGCATAAAAATATGGAGCCCAAAGTGAGTCCAAATCAAAAATATTCCCCATGAAGTTTATATATTTATATATAAACTGAAGTTTGGCCACCCTTTTGGCTTACAGTTGCTCAGCAGTCAAAACCAGAAAGGACACTAATCATTTAAAACAGTGCACAGTATCTGTGGGATAAATGTAAACCAGTAGTTCAGCAGGACATTTTCTGATACAGAACCAGAAAATGTATGCAATGAGTAGTGGAGGAAGACGAAGAGGCTCAGCAATTGGTTTTGTCTCTTAGCCTCTACCTCTTTGTCCCCTTCCTGTACTAAAATGAGAATGGAAATGATGTTTTAACTACTAAGGAAGTTTCATTTAGCATGAAGAGGAAATAAGGAGTTAAATACCATTTTAGCGTAACTAGTTGAAGGAGGTGGGTTTTTCCCTGGGGTAATGCATGCATGTACCAATGTATTTATGGTGACTGTGATTAACAGACATCCAGTACTCTCTGTGGTGCATTAGTATTTGTCCAGTGGGGGATTGGATTGTGTAAAGTCCCAGGAAAGCCCAAGCCTGAAAGGACAAAAGAAGCAAAGATGCTCTGGAAAGGGCAGGTCCTTCAAGCTGCCATGTTACTGCATCATGGTTCTGCCACTGAGTCACTTGGGCCCTCCCTTGGCTTTTTTTTTTTTTTTTTTTGTATGTTGTATGATGGCCTCCCTTGGCTTTTGTTCAGGGGCTTGTAGCCTTTGAACTATTCAAGATGGTGGACATGATTTTACAGGTCCTTTACGGCTGTGAAATCCTGTCATTTGACATCAGAGCTCCCTTTATTCGTTATTTCCACTTCTGTATAGGTCTGGTTGAAGATGCTGCAGAATCAGCCCTTTCCTGAGTTTCTTCTAGGTCCTCGTTATGTTACTACATATTTACCAATGTAGTATAATTCAATGTCTCATTATCTTGTGCCATATACTGATCCAGGTGCTGGGAATATAATGGAGAACATGACCAAATCACTGTACTTTTCCATTCCAGTATCAGGGAGAAAGAGGAACAAGAAACCAAATGCAAAAGATAATTTTAGATATTGCTAACTGCTTAAAGAAAATAAAATAGGATAAGGGAATGGTCAACAGTGTTGGTCATAGGATACTTTAGATTGAAGAGGTTGCATCTAGGCCAAGGCTTGAATGATGAAAAGATCTTGGAAAAGAGCACTCCAGGTAGAAGAAACAGCACAGGCTTGGTGTGCTGGCATGCCAGGAAGACTGGTGTGGCCAATACAGTGTGCAGGTGGCAGAGGATACAGTCATGGGTAGGCCAGTGCTCAATTGTGCCAAGACTTATAGGACACAATAAAGAGTTTGGATTGTGGTCTACATGCAATGGGAAGCTACTGGGAAACTTGAACAAAAGGGGTGATGGGAGCTGATATAGATTTTAAGAAGTCTGCTTTGGCTACTGGGTGGTGAATGGACTTTAGGGGAACGAAAGTTGAAGCAGGAGATGAGTTAGTTGAGATATGTTAGATATAATGGGTCAAGGACTAACAGGAGAAAAGTAATTTTGAACCACGTGGTCTAAATTACCCCCTTTTTAAAATAGTACAGTGATAATCTAACCCATGCATTCAGATGAGCAAAAGTACTGAGATGGGTTAGTTTTTAGTTCTCTGCTTGGGTGTTTGAAAATAAACTCCTAGTCTAATTGCATATTTTCTTTGGTTGAAGGAAAAAGGTCCTCTTTTTTTCTTTATGAAGAAATAAAACATTTGCTTTACAAATTAATAAATTTTCTAATCTCTTAGTGTCAACTTCCATTCCCCCCAAATTGAAAATGTCCTATACCAGGAATATTTTCTTTCTTTAGGTAAAAGTAGATGGTACAGTGTTTATCCTTTTCTATAGTATGAATTTTTATCATGTCATTTTTTTATATTTTAAATAAAAGATTGGTTAAATATGGTACATATTTCAAATATGTTTTGCATCTTTCTAAACTCTTCAGAGGCTGTCTTTGGCTAGGAAAAAGGAAGGTTTCTTTCTCCTCTGATGACAACTAAATGAGGGCTGAAGTTTGCAGCACATCCGTGAAATCCTAGACAGCTGTACCAAATCCCACTCCTATGCTAACAGCAGAGCTGAGTGACAGGGGACTTTAATTAGAGCAGCTTTTAGAAGGGCTGAGAAAATTTTTTTAAAAAGTACATCCAGTGGGGTTGAACAGACTTGTGTCCTGATGTGCCTCTAATTAAATCACTAACATTTCTCTTCTCAGGGATCAATGAGCAAGGACTCTATCGAATCGTGGGGGTCAACTCCAGAGTGCAGAAGTTGCTGAGTGTCCTGATGGGTGAGTGATCTGCCAGGCAGATCCCTAGGGAGCCTCTCTGAATAGTTACCAGGTCTGTGAGTGGGGACAGCCTCTTGGGTAGGAATTAGGAGTGTCCAATGGGTAACGGCCAGAAATCAACACACCCCACTCACCAGTTGTCATGGCTGCAGGGACGACTTCTTTATTGTAAGAGGTTCTCTGTGGGATTGGACAAAACAAAAAATGCCAGGTCCAAGACACCACACCCACTGTTTGTAGACTCGGCCATGGTCAGTCCTAGTGGCCCTTGGCAACTTGTGTGACTACCACACCCTACTCTGTCTTTAATAGCTCATGACTCCTTGTCCTCTTTTGAGATGGATATTTGGTGGAACACACCCAATGCCCAAGGAAGAGCAGCAGTTTAGCCTACAGAGTACCTCAGATTTCATGCTCCTTGTTAGTGACAAGGTGTTATAAAATGTATGGAAGCAGATAATTCTTCTGAACCTCATTGCTTCTAGATTTCATCCTAGTCCCTGTCACTTGAGCAGCAGAGCCTCCTTTCCAGCTGACTGATATAAATATAAAAAAAAACAAAAACATGAGCCAATGAGCCATATTTGCTTAGACTGCAGATTTCTTATATTTTTAGATATGAATGCAGCTAGCCTCAGTGAGTCACATGGATCTAAATGGCAAACAGATCGGATTTCACGCCTCAGTGGCTATTATTCATCCCCATGGAAGCCCAGGCTGTGCACTTGTAGAGATGGACTTGCTCAGGGCCCCAACTCAGTGATCTGGATAGGGATGGTTCACTTTTCAGTATTTCTAATTTCATTTGGCATCCCAGTTTCTAAAAATAGCTCACCATCCTTTCATATTTAGAGAAATTTCCTCTCTAATGTTGACCAGAATGCCTGTCTTCTCTCCCTCTTTTTTTGAGCAAGCCACCTGCCTCTGTGAGCAAAACCCTATTGTGTTTCTAGTCATTGTGACATCTCTTTGAAACTATGATTAGTAAGGAGGCACTCTTGTCTTGAGTATCCGTTTTTTGGTTCAGATTTTGGATATGTTTAGTTTTTGTTTTTAATTAAACTTTTTATTTTGTGGTCGTTGTAGGTTCACATGCAGTTGTAAGAAATAACACAGAGATCCCCTGTACCCATTACCCAGTTTTCTCCAATAGTAACATCTTGTAAAGCCATATTACAATATCACAACCAGAATATAGGCATTGATATTGGGGGAGGTGGGTGGACAGAGGGCAGGATTATCTGTACAACAACGGAGGAGTGCTTTCCTGAAGGAATAGATGCTGGCAGATAAGAATAGTATGGCCGATTCAGGTCTAACAAGACCAGGATGACCCTGGAAGCATCCTGCAGCATGTAAACATAGAAAGACACAAGGAAGAAGAGAGAAAGGAGACAGTTGCAATAGGTTTAGGCAGAGCATACCATATAAAGGCCTGAACTAGATAGCTGCTCTGAATTCAGGAGAAAAGGAAGGCTCAGAATGATTAGAGAGAGAGAGTCAACAACTTTGTAACCAACTAGATATAGGGGAGTGGAAGGAACAAAGAGATATTTCAAAGATGACAGATTATTATGTAAGGTGACACTAACACTAATGAAAAGAAATGTGACATTTTACACTGTTGTGCTAATCTAAAAATGAACCACCTTAACTCAGTGGTGCTAAGTAAAAGAGTGTTATGAAAGGGTCTTGTTTTTATCACTTCTCTTAGTGGCCCTCAAATGAGATATTTTGTCCTGTCCTGTTCTCTTCTTCATTTTTCCCATGGATTGAGAAAATAATCATGAACATCTGAGAAATGTCATGAAAAACTAATCACTAGCAGCTGAAAATCAGGAGGCCAGCTGCTTCTGCCAGGAGGACATTACAGATAGACTGGAATCCAAACCGAGGTCGGTCCAGAGCTGATGACTGTAGTGAAAGATCTAATTAAAGCTGAGAATGGCATCTGTGTTTCTCAGTATCGGTTCAGTTAAGCAGTTCTGAATCTTAGAATTAAGGAATCACCATTTAGACCAGGAGACTCCAGACCTGAAGGGGGAGCTCTGTCTCCCTTCCCATTTTTGATCATGACCATTTGGTACTGGTGCTGTTCGCGGCCAGCCCAGAGGGTCAAATGAATATGACTCTTGTTCTTCAAAACCTTTCCCCGAGATGACTGGGCTTAGTATGAACTGCTCATTCACTGTTCCTTCAGCATGTATTTATTGGATACCCTGATACATACCGGGCACTGTGGAAGATTTGGTGTATTGGTCAAAGACTCTCTAAAGTGGAATAGTGTGTTTTAATTATTAAAGATGTGGGTTAGAATTAAGTAAAAATCAGGGATGTTGATCATTTTGCTTTTAATATTTATACTCTTAACACATTGGGGGATTTCAGGTTGGAAGAGAGCACTATTAGAGCTAGGACTTCGAGAACCTCTTTTTTTCACTGAGTTGGATGCTGTAAGAAAGCTTGCCAAAATTTCCCATCGCAGATGCAGTGTATCTCCTGCTAGTGTCATATCAAGAGCTACCTTTGATCGTTCCCTCCTGTTAACAGATACTTTCGTCTTTGGAGAGTGGAAAGGACTTGGGAAGACTTGTAAATGCCTAGAAACAGAGTATCTTCTCTGTGTGGATTGGTTTTTCTTATTTCCCTGAATTTTTTTTTTTTTTGTATGGGCAGGCATTGGTAATCGAACCCAGGTCTCTGGCATGGCAGGTGAGAATTCTGCCACTGAGCCACCGTCACACCTCCTTTTTCCTGAATTTTCGGAGGAAATAAATCTTTCCTTATTAACCCAACATTTGTTTTACATAGGTCAGCTATGTATTTTAAATAACTCCTTCTGATTATAAGTTGTGAAAAAACTTATAATCATTGTAGAAAATTTGGAAAAATATAGAAAGTAGAAAAGAAGGAAATAAAAATCCCACAGATCAGAGATAACTGTTATTGGCTGTTTTATCATATCACCATCACTTTTTAAGTATAATATGATCAATATAATATCAATAGTTTACAAAGTTGGAATCACACTACTCTGTATATATCACACTTAAGCAGGCTTTATTCATGTATCACTATAGAGTGTCTGTTTTCCCATGTTATTCAAGTTCTTCTAGAGTTTGATTTTCTTGGTCATGTGACTTTTTAATCAGTCTCCTATTCTTGGCTCTATAGACTGATTGCGATGTTTCATAATTCCAAAAAGCACTCAGGTAACCATCTCCACAGGGACAGGATAGCAGTGGTTAAAAACATGGGTTTTGGAGTTAGACAAGTTGCAATTCCACTGCTCATTCATTTGACCTTAGACATATCCACTCGTCTTCCATCTCTTATCTGTAAAAATGGTTCCTAACTCCAGAACACTGTGAGGATCAAGTGAAATAATGCATGTGGATTACTAAGCACAGATTCTCCACATATTAAACATTCAATAAATATTAACTATTACTATCTAAAATTTTATATGCATCTCTGATTATTTCCGCGGGGTTTATTTAAAGATATTCAGTTGGGTCAAGGTGCATCCATATTTTTAAGACTCTTAATATTTCATCAGCAAGGTATAAGGAGAGTGTTCCATGCTACATTCTTATTGCACTTTATATTTCTTTTTGCATGTAAATTGTAAACGTTTTAAAAATGTATCTCCTTTTTATTTATTGTAAATATTTTTATAATTCAGGGGTGAACTTGGACATTTTTTCGGATGTTAATTGATGAATTCTATTTCTTTTGTGAATTACCTATTTGTGTTCTTAGCCTGTTTTTCCATTGGTGAGTTTGTTTGTTTCTTAACAATTATAAGACCTTTTAAGATGTGGAACCCAGGCTATAGGATTTTTTTCCAGATTATCATTTGTTTTTGAACTTTTTCTGGTGCTTTTGTTTTGTTTTGCCTTACAAATTGTTTCAATTTTTTTATGAAATCCAATCTGACAATCTTTTTTCCAGGTAGATTATGTGTTTAAAAACTTTTGTCATTCCAGGTTTATAAAGACCTTTTGTTTTCTTTAAAATCCATCTGGAATACATTCACACAAAACGGAAACTCCCATTTTCCTCAAGTAATTATCCAATTGACCAATAAGCATATAATGAGAAACTTCCCGTTTTTCACTAATTTAAAATATCTCCATTTAATCATTTTTTATGTATGTTGAAGGATTTTTTATGTGGCCATGCTGATATGTCTTTTGTTTGCCATTACTAACTGGGTTTGATCATTGTCATTTTGTAATAAGTTTAATATCTGATTGTGTAAGTTCTCTCTCATGACTCTTTTTTAAAAATTTCCAAAAAAAAAATCCTTTCTTCTCATTCGTTTACTCATTTATTCATAAACACTTATTGAGAGACAGGCACTGCTCTTGAACTCTACGGATGAAGGCATGGGCATGAAACTTTCGTTCTAGTGCAGGAGTCAGCAAACGTTTTCTGTGAAATGCATCTCTTGTAAAATGTAAAATTCTGTAAAATGAAAAGGGCCAGGTAGTAAATATTTTAGGCTTTATTGGCCATATGGTCTCTATTACAACTAGTTGTCTGCCCTTGGCTGCCATGGCAGCACATTGCTAAGCATACTTAGATAGTGATGGGGCTCTGTTCCAGTAAAGCTTTATTTACCACACAGACATGCTGAATTTGGCCAAGGGTCATTGTTTGCCAATTCCTGATATTATAGATCATTTTTCTGGACTAATAGCAGTATTACTGGTTTATATTCCCATAAAAGAAAAGCAATCACATTACTATTTTCATTGCAATTATACCTACCATCTAAATTAATTTGAGGAGAACTGTCTTATGTACATTAGTTAGCCTTTTCAGCTGAAACTCTGTTAGGTTGTTTTGCTTTGTTTTAAATACAAGCTGACGTATTTCTTTTCATTTCTTTAGAGTTTTATGTTTTTGTTGCTGCCTCTGTGAATGCATATTTTTTCTATTATATTTTCTTATTGATTATTGTTGACTTACATATAAAATGGCTCACAGGAAGTAATCCTTCACCAAATGTTATTGTCATTGTGCCATTGGTTTTGTTGTATTTATTTTGAATGCAGCTACCTTGTAACACTTTGCTACTTAATAAATTTTCTGCTAATATTTGTGCATATGTATACACGCATTTGCATGACTGTATTTTCTTTTATGTAAACATTTAGAATAGAGGGTGGCACATGATGAATGTTCAATAAATACTAGCTTTCACCTGTAGGAGAACTTTCTCTAGCCCTGAAAATCATGATAACTTTGAGTTTTCCTTTCCAAAAATTAAAATATTTTTCTTGATTTTCTACTGTGGCTAGAACTTCTAAAGTAAATAATGGCGGCTAACAAAATAACATTTTATTCCTGACTTTAGTGAAAATACTTTGGTATTTTACCACATTAAATTGATATTGGCTTTTGGTTTGATAAATGCTCCTTATTATGGTGAGGAATTGTCCTTTTCTTTTGAATTTAATACAAAGGAATGATGTCTTTTTGGCATTTATCAAAGTAATTATTGGTAGGGTTTTTTTCCCTGTTCTGATGTATTTGGCTGATGTATCACATTGATAGTTTGATACTAATATGGCATTTTCTCTTTTCTGGAATAGAGTCTACTTGTCATCATGCATTATTGTCTTGATAAATTATTGGATTCTGCCTCCTTTATTTTAGTTAAGATATTGGGAAGCTATATGAATAAGTGAAGTTGATATTGATAGTTTAAAATTATCTTTTTCAGATTATGTTGGAATTATACCAGAGCATTAAAATGAATTGGGAAAATGTTCATATTCTGAAATAGCATATGTAATGGGGATTAGCTGTTTCTTCAACTTGTAAGAATTTACTTGTAAAGTCTTAGACTAGTGCTTTTGGTTGAATTATTTGTGAAAATGCTTTCCATTTATTTCATAGATATTGGCCTATGTACATTTTTAAATTTGTTGGGAATATTTTAGAGATTTTATCTTTTCCTAGAGAATTAGACCATTTCATTGAGATTTACAAAAAATATTCCAGAGTATACATATAATCTCTTATTATTTTAAAGACATTTCTAACTATGTTTTCTTATTCCTAAATTGACATTTGTTTGACCTCTTTTTTACATTTTAGCCTTAATAGAAGTTTATTTGTATTCCTGCCCCAAAGTTAGATCATTGGCTTAAATGCCAATTTTACCGTATTTTCTTCTAAATCATTAATTCTTTCTTTAATTTTGTTTCCTTCTTCTTGCTTTCATTAGGTTTGTTTTGTTGTTCCTTTCCTAACCTGCATTCAGTGTTTCCTAAATTTATTCTTGTTCATAAATTTGTTGTTTAATAATAAAGATATTTAAAGCTAGGAGTTTCCTTTTGATTTTTTTGGTTTTTGCTTTTTTCAGCATACTTTGGTAATTATTATTCTTGGTTGTTTTTATTGTCTAGTAATCAAGTAATTATAGTTTGACTTCCTTTTTTCCCCAAGAGTAATTTAGGTGATTGCTTTTTAAATGCCCAAGGATGAGGTTTTGTTTTGGTTTTTTAAACTTTTGTTAGGAATTTCTTATTCTATTGGTCAGAGACAGACTCCTTTCTAGTGTGATGCTGATATACTGACTGGTGTCTTTGGTGAGATTAGAAAACAATCAAATTTTGTATGTTTCCTGGAGGCTTGATATAACCATATTAACTATAGTGTTTAAATTCTCTGTACATGCTCACTTTTGTCTACCTGTTCTATTTAAGGTTTATGTGTTAAAGTCATCTATTAGTCTTATTTTTCTTGTATTTTACCAACTTTGGTGTATATAGTTTTCAAAGGCATTTTATGATTGGTATCTTGAAGTTTATCATCATTGTGGATTATGCTTTCATCACTGTATAATGGTCTTCTTTGGCCTACTTTTTACTTTTTGTTACATTAATACTTTGATATTCAGGACATGCAAGGAACTTCCTTATTGTTTATGTTATCTTGATACATTTTTCTCTACTCACCACTTTTAACTTCTATTCTTCATTCTGTTTATAGTATGTTTTTTATGTGTTTGTTTGTTTTTGCATGGACAGGCACTGGGATCAAACCCAGAACTATGCCTGTTGAACCGCCATGGCCTTCCCCTGTTTATGGTGTGTTTAAACCATAAACACACCATAAACAGAAGACTTAACCTTTAAAAGTCCTTACCTTTAAACAGAAGACTTTAACTTTTTTTTACATTTTTCAGATATGTTGTTTCATTTTGTTTGTGTTAATCTCTATATTTCTTAGTCATATAATTTGTTTTTTATTACTGTTTAGATTTCTTTTTCTTTGCTTTTTTCTCTAATAAGTTGGAATGTAACATTATCCCTTTTTAAACAAGTATATTTAAGCTCAAAACATACTTGAACTTCCTTTTCTTTAATTTTCCAATGGCCCTTACAAGACCATTTTTTTCTTCCTTTTCTTCCATCTCTATTTCCAGTTTTTGTATTTGTAATCTAGGAAGTTGCAAGTGTTATTATTAGTATTACTATTATACTACATTATGAATCTTCTGAGAATTATTTTTGACTTTTGAAGTCTTTTGTAGCCAACTTTACTACTATTTTTTAGCTTAATTCTGGTTTTAATTGGATTCAGTGATATTTCCAAACAGTGTTTTATATATAGCATGACACTAGAGTGAGGCATCTAGGGCCCAAGATTGTGCAGCTTGCACCCTAGGCCTTAGGTTTTGCACCCTAGGTGCCTCACTCATACCACTCTGCTTTGATCCATAGCTTGTCCATTCCTGATTCCTCATTTTGAGTCAGCTGTCAGTGAGATAGAGCACTTTTTGGAGAAATTTTTTTCAGGAGGGATACATAGTTGAGTACTTCCTAGGCTCTTGCTTATTTGTAAATAGCTTTTACCTCCATTCTCAAGTAAACAGCAATTTGGAATGATTTAGAGAATTCTTAGATCACAATTTTTTTCAAGACCCTAGAGATACTGTCTTATCTTCTCTCTGCATTTTAGTGTCATAGAGAAATTTAAAGCAAACTAGCTTTTTGTTTTGTTATAAGAAACCTCTTAATGTATAGGATAAATTAGTAGCAAATAACATATAAATCTATCTGGCAGTATGTTTCTTTTAATCTTGAAATTAAATACTTCATTGAGATATGCTTATTGTTGGTCTTTTTTTTTTTTAATTTTGTCTTGTCCACATGTTCTGCTTTTGATTTGAAGATGCAGGCTTTTCTTTTCTTCCAAAGAGTTTCTATTATTTTGTCTTTCATTATTGCTTCTTTTCCATTTGTTCTGGTCTCTTCTAAAGGAAAGCAAAAAAATTATTTTTTATTTCTTTGCAATTCTCTATTTTTTAAAGATAAGTTATTTTCTTTTTTTGACCTTTTTCTCCTGATTCTTTACATTTTAGCAAAAATTCTTCAACTTATTTCACATAGCCATATAAATGTGCATTTATCCATATTGTTTTTTTCTTTTTGCTATTTGTAATGCAAATTTAATCTTGTAATTGAATTTTTAGTCTCTACTAATTTGACTTACCTATATGACCTATTATTTCCTAATAACAAAGGAAATAATAAACCATTTCGTTTATTATTTCAGTTTGTTCCTTATTGTCTTTTTTTTTTTTTTTTTTTAAAGGAAAGACAGAGAGAAGGAAGGAAGGATAGAAGGAAGGAAGGAAGGAAGAAAGGGAAACATCTTTAAACATTTTCTTGTTTTTTTATTGTATTCTGTTTCTCCGTTTTTGTTACATGGGTTGGGGCCGGGAATCGAACCGAGGTCCTCCGGCATAGCAGGCAAGCACTTTGCCCGCTGAGCCACCGCGGCCCGCCCTGTTCCTTATTGTCTTTTGATATCTTCACAGCATCCTAATTTTTCTGAGTGTTTTCTCAGAGTGCTATGTCACTATCTTTTATGCTAATACTCATTTTATAAGCTTTTTATTTCTGTTTAATCAAATGTAAACACAGAAAAGTCCATAAATCTTTGCTGTTAAATTCACCGAGTATATATTCTTTTTGTTCTGGTACGAATTTCCTAAATCCAATTTGAATGGACCTCTTCTATAAAATAGGGCTGCTGTTCATGATTCCAGCAAATTCTCTGGCATTTAAAATCTTTCATTTAATGTGGACTCTAAACCTGAACAGATTTCTCCTGGTTCAGCTGCTGGGTCATGGGCTTGGGAGAAGTGGAATTTATACCTTATTGGTCTGAAGTGTACTGTGGTTCTTCTCTAGTCATTCCCATGTTTTTTTCCAGGGACTTCCCCTTTGAACTTGCTTCTTTTGATGTAAAGAGACACTCGGTACCCCCGTTTAATTTCACTGCCTGAGATTCACTGAACTGTCATGGCAGGAGAAGTGTAGCCACTCCTGGAAGCAGCTTGCCCTCAGTGTGTGTGCTGGGTGAGGTGGGCAGAGCCAATCCTTCCCTCCGGGTAACTTGGGCTTTGCTTTAAAGTGCATGCACAGCCGTCACCCATCACATTAGTACCCCAAGTGGGTTTTCTTTAGGGCGTCACCTGACATTTGCCTAGTGTATGTGCCTAATGGTTGTGAGCAGAACATTGACCACGAGCCTAATTTCCTGCGCTGTTGAAACCGTGTCCCTTTTTTTCTCTTTATTAATATTTCAATGGGATGGTGGAGGAATGCAGATTCAGTGTTGCTATTTGTCCTCATCTGACCTTGTAACTTTTTCCTTTTAAATAATATTTAAAGCAAGGTCATTGCTACAGAGAACATGTGGAAGGTATTAAATAGCAGTGTTTTAAAGTACTAAGTTACAATAGCCTGTCTTACCCTCCTCTGTGTCATCAAGCCTTTGAACTATCTCTCCTTCCTTACTCCTCTGGGACTTTTAGTGACTGTTTTCATATTTTCTCATTTGTTCCTTGTTTCTCATCCCTTTTCACGGATAGCATAACTAAAAGCAGTCAAGGATTTCTTTCTGAAGACATCTTAGAGTAATAGACATTCTTCATGATGACTGCTAAGGCCTAAAGACTCACATAGTAATGAGTGGAAACATTTGGAGACTTTGAAGCCTAGAGCCTAATGGAAGCAGGGAAGATAAACAAAGAGCAAACCTCCCATTGTAGCCGCCAGTAAAGGGGAGCAGACACATGGATGCTAGGACTGGGAGACAGGACACCATTGAAAGGGAAGTTTGTTCGATTTGAGAACCAGTGAGGTGTCTAGAATCCACAGTCCTGAGTTCCCAGAGAATGGAGAGCCCAGAGGCTGCTCACTTCCTCTCTGCTCCTCCCACCAATACCCTTGCTTTGTAAGAATATTTTCCAGGAGACTTTCCTAAGGCAGGAGGAACTTGAGACAGCAAGAACTTTTGAACCTCAGGACGGAAGTGGCTGTGGTACTTTGGATTCTTTGTCATTTTATATCTGGCTTATTTCACTGAGCCTGATGTCAAGTTTTATCATGTTGTTGCATCAATCAGTACTTCATTCCTTTTAATGGCTGAATAATATTCTGTTGTACGTATATACCACAGTTTGTTTATTCGTTCATTGGCTGATGTACAGTTGGTTGCTTCCATCTTTGGGCAATTGTGAATAATGCTACTATGAGCATTAATGTACAAATATCTGTTCAAGTTTCTCCTTTTAGTTATTTTGGGTATTTCCTAGAAGGGGGGTGGCTGGGTCATATGGTAGTTCAATACTTACTTTCCTGAGGAACCCCAAATGGTCTTCTACAGTAGCTGCACCATTTATATTCTCACCAGCAATGAATGATTATTCCTATTTCTCCATATCTTCTCCAACCCTTGTGATTTTGTTTTGTTTTTTAATAGTAGCCATTTTGATGGGTGTAAAATTGTGTCTCGTGGTTTTGATTTGTGTTTTCCTCATGTCTGATGATGTTGAACATCTTTTCATGTGTTTTTTTGGTCATTTGTGTTTCTTCTTTGGATAAATGCTTAAGTGTTTTACCCATTTTTAAATTGGATCGTTTACCTTTTTGTTGTTAAGTTGAAAAATTTCTTTATATATTCTGGATGTTAAACCCAATTCACTTTTATTTTGGGGCGGGGCATCATCCAGAAATCCCAATTCACTTCTTTTTGCGGTGGGGGGGAGGGGTGCATGGTCTGGGAATTGAACCTGGATCTCCTGCATGGAAGACAAGCATTCTACCACTGAACCACCCATGCACCTCCAATTCTTCTTCTTTTTTTTTTTTGGCATGGGCAGGCACTGGGAATCGAACCCAGGTCTCCAGCCCCAATTCACTTTTATATGCAGGAAAAGAAGACCATGGTATTTCCTAGGAATAGATATGTAGGTCAATGGGACAGACAAGAGAGTCCAGAAATACTCCTCAACATATATGATCATTTGAGCTTGATAAAGGTATCAAGGTAATCAATGGAGAAAGCATAATCTTTTCAACAAATGGTATCATTCATATAGGGCATTGATTTGGGAAAAATGAATATGAACCCTTATATGCAAAAATTAACTCAAAATGTGTCATATTCCTACACATAAAAGCTAACACTGTAAAAGTCATGAAGAAAATGTGAGAGAAAAACTTTATGACCTTGGTTTAAGAAAACATTCCTTAGAGCACAAGAAACAGATGGCATAAAAAAAGCTGATAAATTGAACTTTGTCAACATTTAAAACTTCTACTTTTTAAAAGACACTGCTAAGAAAAAAGTCAAATTATAGATCAGAAAAAAAATATTTGCAAAACATACTGTAAGTGATTTGCATTAAAATATATTTAAAAAAACCTCTTGCAAATCAATAATAGAAACATAACCAACCACACCAATTTTTAAAATGGACAAAATATTTTAGCAAGTATTTCGTGAATGACCAAAAAGCACATGAAAAGATGATCAACATCATTCATAATTAGAAAAATGAAAATTTTAAAAATAAGATAGCACAACACAGCTATTAGAATGGCTAAAACTAAAAAAAAAGACTGGCCATATAAAGTGTTGTTGAGAAAATGAACCAACTAGAATTCTCACGTATTGCTGGTGGGAGTGCAAAATGGCCCACCTGGTAAAGTAAAACCCAATTAACATGTGACCCACTCCTAAGTACCTCTTCCTACTTCACTCCTAGGCATTTACCTGAGATGAAAATGTAGTCCTGTATATAGTAAACTGTATGCAAATGTTCCTAGTACCTTTATTCTTAACAGCCCCAAACTGGTTGTAACTCAAATGTCCATCAGCTAGTGAATGGATAAACAAATTGTGGTATGTCCATAAAATACAGTACTACTCAGAAATAAAAAGAAATGAACTATTGGTATATGCAACAACATGAATGGATTTCGAAAACATGTGCCCAATGAAAGTGATTCCCAGGAGCTGGAGGTGGAGGGAGGGCAGTGACTCCAAAGGAGCATGAGGAAAGTTTATGGGGTGATGGAAATGTTCGTTATCTTAGCTGTGGTGATAACTGCATGACTGTTTACATTTGTCAAAAATCATGAAACTGTGCATTTTAGGAGGATAACTATACCTCATTAAACTTGACTTTAAAAACCTACACACAGGATTCCCGGTGCCTGCCCATGCAAAAACAAAAACAAACACACACACACACAGGAATGGATTCCCAACCTCCCTCATTAAAGGATTGCAAATTAAAACAATGTGATTACTTATTTTTATCTATGAGATTGGCTAAGAGGAAAGTGTTTGATTACATATCATTGTCAAAGAAGTGGGGAAGGAGTCAACTCTCATACTTTCATATAGTGGCACAACTTCTTAAGGGCAGTTGGGCAATTTCTTTCAGAATTAAAAATATATTTATCTTTGGACCCAGAAATTCCACTTCTATGAATGTCTTCTATAAAGCATGTACAAAGGTATAGTAGTTTACCTTATTGTTTATCAAAGAAAAAAAACGGAATGACCTCAATTTCCATTAAAAGGAAACATTGATTATTATACATTATATATTATGAAATACTGTATGTAGATATATTTGTGTGCCTATGTGGAACAATTTCTAAGACATTCTTTAATGAAAATAGCAACACAGAGAATGGCATGTATAATGCGCTTCCATTTGCATTTTTAAAAAGCAATATGAATTCATATATATGTTTGTATGTGCATAGACTTTTAGAGAAAGAATACCCACACATAAGAAAAAAAAAAAAAACGTATTAGCAATTGCCTGTAGGGTAGGAAAGACTTAACCTATAGCTATTTGTTTGGTTTGAATTATTATTTTCAACCATATGCACATATTTCCTTCTCAATTAAAGAGGAACAGTGATGAATTTGCATACATTATTATGTGTGACTAGGAATAGGAGTGCATAGGTGAATTTCCTGATTATTTCTTCCAGAACATCCTTCAATGTCTCTGTCAGCCACACAATACTGGACTAGATGGATCTTGGGACTGATCCAGTGTGATGTTCCTAAGACCACTTCCTTCTGTAATCTCTTCTTCTAGTCTCTGCTTCCTGTTTTTCTGATTTTGTGTGGTAGTAGGTTGAGGAGGAAATATACTCATTGCCCTTTCCCCTCATGATGTCTTCTTTGTACACTGGACTTCTAGTATAGGTCAGTTTCACTACATACTGCAATGGTCAAGTGATGTGGTGGGAAGAAATGTAATGAGGTTTAAAGAAAATTGTAAATTTTGTCTCTACAACCTATGCAGATGCCACCAGAAAGCCTCTGTAGGTAAGGGGAGGTGTGGAAGTTGGCAGCACTTTCTGAAAATGGGGTAGCTTGGGAGGCTATATTCAGTTTAGTTTGGATAGTAAATGAATCAAAAATGTACATGCTCAAGTTATGAGACTTGCCTCATCAATGCTATAAAAAGCTCTTTAGCCAGGCTGTAATTTGATGCTTCCTTCTGTAATGTTACACAATATTCCTATGGTTACCGAGCCCGAATAAGTGGAATCTAATCATTAGTTTACTAAATGTGGTTCAAGGAACAGTTCACAACTCCCAGACCTGCCAACTGCTGCTTGTTTAGTGTCATGTTCACTCTTCTTGGGTAGAAATTGGTTCATTCCGCAGAAAAATGTACAGTAACATTTGTCTTGCCTCCAGGAATCATGCAGTGTGGCAGCTCTCCAGGAGTGATGGGGGTGGGGAGGAAAAAAGTCATGCTAAGCAAAATGTTTTGGTACACACACTTCATATAGAAGTAACCATTGAAGGACTGTGAGATGATGAAGAAAGGAAGGAAATAAAGCTGCAGAGGTTTTAGATATTAGGAAAATGACTATTTTGTGCACTTTTCAGAAATTTGCTCTGATGGACTGATGGAATTTGCTATTCCCTGGCCCTAGAAATAAAGTCATGCTTTTAAAGTTGTTCCTTGTTTGTTTTGTCTGACTTGATTATTGCCCATTTTCACCCATAAACTTCACATAGATGTTCTGCCTTTAGAAGCCAAACTTTTTGATGAGCTGGGGCCCTTTCTTTTCTCATCTCCCAGTGTGTTTCAGGGGCACACCTTGACAGCAGTAGGTACCGCGTGGATTTGTTACCTTAATTAGGGAAATAGGTGATTTCCTTAAGCTACTTTTGAGCTCCCTTTTCCTACAAGGCTAAAGCAGTACTGACTCATTCCCCTTTCCAGCTAAAAGGCTTTTGGTCCTGTGAGAAAAAACTCTTTCTGTATTTGACTTTCTAAATTCTTCTTGGAGGCTGTCCAGAAAGACAGTCCAGTGGCTGTCTCTAATTACCTGATATATCAGTTAACCTAAACCAGATTAAAGGAGTTTGTTGGCTGTCATAATTGAAAAGGTATGGCCAGATACCAGGGCTCATGTCACTGAGGCCCTGAATCTCCACTGCTCTCCTCTCTCGCTCTGTCTGCCAGACTCTCAGAATCGACTTGGTGGCACCTGACAGGTGCATAACCTCCCAGGTACTCAGCAGGAAACAGCAGATGTCTTTTTCCTCATGTCCTGGAAAAGTCCTAAAGTTTATTGTGATTAGACTGGCTTAAGGTTTAGGTCTTGGTCCATGCCTGAATCAGTCTCTGTGTCCAGAGAGGTGCTGGGCTTTGACTGGGAATGTTGTATCTCATTCCCCATCCTTGGAAGGGTGGAAGCTGACCCAAGTATATGGACTTGGAATAAGAAAACGACAGAGTCCCAACTGAAAAATGTGGGCTATGTAGAAAGAAAATGGAATAGGAACTGGGAGACAAATAGCTAGCCCTTTAGCCAGTAAGAAGAGCTAACCTCTCTCTTAAATGCCTCGAAAGATAACATGTCCCTCCCTCCAGTTTGTGCGTGACCTGATGTCTCACCAGCAATTAGATGGGTTCTGCTGACTGGTGAAGCAGGCCTTACTCTCCATTCTCTGTCTCTCATTCTCACTTTCCTGTGCGCTGCTCAGGAAGACTAAAAGAATGATGTCTCCTCTTCTTTTTCAATACACAGTTATTTAAAAATACACACATTTGTGTCAAAATCCAAGCAAGAGGAGACAAAAGAAGAAATTATCAGGAGATGATACAATTATGGATGGTTCTCACTGCACTTCTGTGCTTGAGGCAATCTTAAAAAATATAAAAAAATGGAATCAAATTATAGGCAGTTTAAAAATAGAAAAAACAAAATTTCACCACTCAAACACAACCATGATTTTAATTTTAGAATATTTCCTTTCAGTCTTTGTTCATATGAGTTTCTCATAAGCTTTAATTTCTTCATATTTTTGCTTGATACCTTAAGCAATTTCCATGTTGCTATACAGTCATCATTATCATTTAAATGGCTATTTCATGTTCCATCAGGCAGGCAGTTAACTTCATCATCCTATCATTGGACATTTAGGTTGTATTCTTTTTTATTTTTTTCTACTGTTAAAAAGAATAGTGTATGTTGAACATTTTTTGGGTGTGTAACTTTTCTCATGTCTTATCTAATTTCCTGGGGATAGACCGTGAGATGTGGGATTACCAGTTCAAACATTTTTACGACTCCTGATAGATATTGCCAAATTGCTGTTCAGAATGTTGCATCTACACTGCCTTTAGCAATTTATGAGCGGATCAGTCTGACTGTATCCTTGGCAGCCATAGATATTTGAGATTTTAAACATTTTCTTAATTTAATAGACAAAAATATATCATTTTTGTTTTAATTTGCCTTTTTTTTTGTTACTAGGGAGGTTGAATGCTTTTATGTGTGGGTTTTATGGATTACTGTGCTTCGTGCTCAACTTTAAAAATTGTCTTTTCTTCATTTTAGACCCTAAAACGGCGTCTGAAACAGAAACGGATATCTGTGCCGAATGGGAGATAAAGACCATCACAAGTGCTCTGAAGACCTACCTAAGGTGGGGACTTTCCATTTGTAAGGCATGGTGCCAGCATGTTATCATGCAATCAGGAAGAGAGCAGTTTTATTTTCAGCCTCCAGAGAGCTGTTGGGTGGGTGAATGAGATGTAGAAACAGCTTCTGCGTGGCTGAAGTTAGCTCTGCTGGTCAAACTGATTGTGTATTGCCCATGGTTGATAGGTCAGCATTGTGCAATGCTGTTGTAAGTGATTTAGGAAGCCTTGCTCTTTATACGAAGCTAGAGTGATAGCTAGCCTTCAGAGAAGGCCTTCATCTAAAATGTGGTCTTCCTTGAAATCCCTAAATAATCTATTAAGAAAACAAGGAATCATGTCTCATATTCTGATGAGAATGCATGATTATACCCCCAAGGAATTTCGCAAGTTTTGTACATTACACAGATAGAAGTATATTGCTGACATCAGTCCTTAAAAATGAGAACTTCGTGGAACTCTCATGACTCCTTCTGCTTAGAAAGGAAAAATATTACTTTACTGGAAAGAAAATTGTTTTCCTTTGTTATAATATATATGATATTACTGCTATCTCTCTACTTCTCCCTGGATTATTAAGTTAGGGGAGATGACTAACTGTCTGCGTCTCAGTTTCATGGATAGACTGAAATTTAGGCTGACGTTAAAGGAAAAGAATACTGTAATTCTTTTTACTCCAGAAGGGGGAAGCACATCTAGTTTTAAAACAGAAAGGAAAACTGTTATCATGAATTGCTAAGTATTCATAGAGGCATTGTAAAGATTTGCTTGTCTAGAAAGCAAAAGGGGAAGTTCACAGCAGAAGAATTGGTGATTTAGGTGTTATTGGTGGAAAGATCTTGAAGTTAACAGTAAAATAAAATGCTAAGAGTTGAGTTAGGAGAACCAATGAGAATAAAATAAAATCTAAGCCAAGAGTAGTGTAAAGTCTGTTGAGAAGCTCATTATTTGGACCATCAGGAAAAGCTCAAGTTGATAGCTAAAAGTATTCATGCCTCAGCAGGTATAAATTTGCTTGTATCAAACCTATGTTGGGGTTTTGGCCCTTTGGCATTCTGGAGCAATACCACGTAGTGAATTCACCCACAAAAACATCTATAAAGTCTCTCAGCATTCCCAGTTAACTGATTCTAAAATCAAGCTGCTGCGAAGATGAGAGTTTAAGCACAGGTTGTTACAAGTGTTTAGTTAGTTGCCTGTTTCTCAGGCACATCTTAAAATGCCCTTGTTGACAGGTGAGTCACTGATTGAAAAGGAAATCTCTTGCTTTGTGCTAGCCTTTTGCATTAGCACTTTTCTAGTTGTGAATATGAAATATAGTTGTTTCCATTCCTTTAACAAAAAAAGGAGAGAGCAGAATTTTTCAGGTGAAATCTTAGGGCCCTTTTATTTGGGAAACTAAGTTGAACTAAGTTGAGTTTCTATTGTTTTCCTGTGATGTTTGTCTTAGAGAAATGTGGCTGTCTTTAGGCTGCTGTTTAGAGATATTGTTGATTATTTCTTCTTAAAACTACCTAATCTCTATCCTTTTATTCCAGAATGCTTCCAGGACCACTCATGATGTACCAATTTCAAAGAAGTTTCATCAAAGCAGCAAGTAAGTTTGCTTTTTGTCACAAACAGTTTTAAGGGGCAAAGAATAGATTTTTCTATTTCAAACAGACAAATAAACATACATATATAGTCAGTATTCCCAAAATAAATATCCTCTAACCCTTGATATTCTGTATGAAAACTGCCCACATTCATGCTCATGAGACTCTGACACAGAATAAGAATGAAAACAAATTGGGGTTGCTATAGGCTTTGCCGCTGCGTTGACTTTACAGTAAAGGGGAGAAACTTTGGAAGTGTTTTCTTTTCTTGGGTGGAAAGTGAGGGGAGGGAAGAAATGCAAGTTTGCCTTTCTAGTTTTGATTATTGGAATTCTTTACTCCTTGCTTTTTCCCAGCCGTTAAGCAGCATTTTGCAGGATGAATCAGATATTGCACATTACCTAAATTGAGCATTGGAAGTGTTTCCCTGAATATGACATCATTTATATAATTTCACAGTCCTTTTTCTATCATGTCTTCCATTTACAGCTTCTGATCATTCTTCAGCCTTATTATCTTAGTATAATATTATTGCTATTAAGATGCGTTGGTATTAGATACAAGCTACCCTAACTATACTGGAATCTGTCTTTGTGGGGCAGGCCGCCTATAAGAGAACAGTAAAATTCTCTATCAGATTTAAATCTGGCCTGAATCCTCACAGTGCTATTATGTCAATAGCCTGTGCCTCTCCCCGGATCCTTTAAGCTTTTGAATTTTGTTTACCTTGGTAACCTCTACTGGCCTAATTTAGTTGTACCTGGCTTATCTCCTAGTAGTCACCCCATAACACAGGAAGGAGAAAGGCATGGGAGAAACATGGAAGTAGAAATGGTGTTTGTATGATTTCTTTCTCAGAGAAATTCCAAGCCCATAGCAATCATTCTCTAATTAAACCTCACATCAGTTCTATAAATAGGTATGGTAAGTACCGTCAGTCAGTTTCCCAGAGAAACCAAACCACTTACCCAACTTCAGCCAAGAAAACATTGACAAGTCATGATTGGGTTATAGGCTGGAAGATAGATTTAAGAATTTGATCTATGATTGCTGTTTCTACCAGGCGGTTGTCACACATGACTTGAGAATAGCTGGTTGTTTCCTTTGATTTTTTTCATGCTGTCTGAAGGTATTATTTTGATATTTGAGACTCTTACAGTGTTGTTTGTGTACGATTTGTTTATTACTTGACAAGTGCATAAAGTTCTTTCCTTCCTTGAAATGAAGTCGTCACTCTAGGGAACCAGCTGCTCCTGAGTTCATTTCTGCTCTGGGTGTGCAGTTGACTGGTTCCATTTCATCACGTCATCATTTTGGCTTGAATTTTTTGACAGTCACATTTTTGATGAACTCTGTTACAGAGAGTTCTATTAAAAAGTCTTCTAGATCTAGTCATGCAGTACACAGGACAGGATCATAAATCTTCAAGAAGTCCTCCATCTGTTATGCCCAACCCTTGGTTTCCCTTGATTTTGTCTTCTAAACTGGTTTAGTTGGAATACCCATGAAATACTACTACTCCCTCCTTCCTTTGCAGAGCTGGAGAACCAGGAGTCTAGGGTCTCTGAAATCCACAGCCTTGTTCATCGACTCCCTGAGAAAAATCGGCAGATGTTGCAGCTGCTCATGAACCACTTGGCAAAGTAGGTTTAAGATCGACTGCTGCCCTTTTCTCTCCCTTAGAAAGTTCTTATCTTAGCAGTAAAGCTTATTCTCCTTATATTGCCCCCTCCCACTATGGAATTGCATCGGGTATGCTGGAAGCTGAGGAAAGAAGTGTGTGAAATGTTAACTGCAGTGGCTAACAGCAGCAAATGCCAGATGATCTTTGCAGAGGAGATTGAGGAAGTGCCTATGCCTCAGGTTACCCCACAGAATATCCTGATTTCTTTCTTTGTGATGATTAAGGACAAATCAGAGCATGTCATCCATGATACCAGGCCACTGAGCAGAGTTTTCAGGAGTTATGTATTCTTGTGTTGATCAAGGACAAACAAGGGGATGTGATATGTTTACAGAACTTGAATTTATAGTAAGGAGGCCTGGACTCAAGAGTTGAATCTGTTCTCAACAAGTTACTTAACTTATGCTGGACAGTTACTAATGTCTCTATTCCCTTCTTTCTTCATCTGTCAAATATGGATAATAGGCCCCTCCTTTATCTGTAAAGGTCACTGATAAAGAAGTTATATGTATTGAATTATTAATGTCTTTTAAGAGGAATAGAAAATAAAGAAATTTTTTTGCACAAATTCTCACTTGCCCTCTGAGATAATCAAGGCATTCAGTGGGGCCTGATTTTCCTGATAGGAGTGTATATTCTCTTGGATGGTTTTGAATTTCTGTATATTATCTGTTGCTTGACCTTTTTGGAATGGTCTTGCTGATTTCCCTTGCAGGATCAGTCACTACATGTGCATATATTCTAATCTTCCATTGACTTTGTGGAATGGTCTTGATTGGACACTGGAGCAAAAAAAAAAAAGACAGCTAACATAAATCATTAAGCCCTAAGTTCTGCTGAACTAATGGGTTATAAATTTGACTCTGACCTGCACTTTGTTCATGCCATTAAGTTATTTCTTTGGGCTAAGTTGATACTCTACGAGGGAGAATGTGATGATTAGTTTTCATATTTCTGTCAGGCACTTGATATTAGCCTTTGGGGGAAGAGTACTTATGTTACCATAAAGATTTCCGTGTGTACTAATTATGAGGAAACTAGAGTATTTTGTGTGTTGGTGAGAAGCAATTGGGCAGAATCAAGGGTCACTACTTTATTGGCCAATTTTTTTTTCTTGCCATGTCACTATCAGAACTATCTGTGTAGAAACAATTGAGAAGCATAGCAGAGAACTTGTAAGTTTGCAGGGAGAATGCCCAGAAAATGTCAGAAAATCCTGATGAAGTGTGTTTAAAATAATGGGAGCTGGGCTTTAAAAAATAACTCCAGATGCTCTGAGATGATGGTTTAGTGCCTATTCCACACAACCTGGAGTCAGGCATTTGTTAAATAGAAAAGCTTGTTTAGATTTTAGTTGCAAAACCATGCACACTTGAAGGGCATGTGCCCAAACAGAGGAAGTTCCTGGTACACACTTCAGCCAAATATATGTGGGGACTCTCATGACTGCCTCATAGCCACTGGGTCTTAAGTCAGTCTCCAAATCTGCTGGGAGCAGCTGGAGGAGAAGGGTTAGGTACCAGCTGCAAGCAGTGGTTTTTTTTTCAAGCTGTGCAACTGGAATGAGAGTTTAATTTGACTGTGAAAGCCCAAGAGCAAATGGTGATCCAGCTGAAGGCATGGGGCCAGTATTGAATTTCTTCCATTTTTAAATTGCCTAAGGATTGTTAGGAATCTTTAAAGCAAAACATTTTTAAAACAAACAAACAAATAAAAAACCAAACCTTAAGGTAGATCTGAAATAGTTGGTCCTGTTCATCTGCTGATGAATGGTTGACTTTCTCCCCCTCTCTCTACCCTTTGGTCTCCCAGTCCCATTAAGTTCATAATCCATCTTGATTATAACCCAAAGAGTACTCAAATGGGGTATGCAAGTTATGGTTATATAGACTAGACTTTTTGCCTTTTAACCAGTTTTGTTGTGGTGGTTATTTATTACATTGCATTTCTGGAGCATGATGGCTTGCCTTTGATACTTGACAATGATCTACTTTTGTTTTGTGAGGTTTTGTGGCATTTCTTTATTTATCGTTGAGAAATCTAGATGTAGACAAGCTCCTCTCATAGCTGTAATGTGAATTGGTCAGAACTGATGTCAAAACACAAAAACTCAGATTCTTGGCATGCTGGATTCTTGGTCTCTGGGGCTACCCAATTTAAAAATGTCTGGGAGGTTTAACTGAACACTGCTGGGCCTAGGAAGGAGTATTTACTTTAGTCTGAAAAAAAATTCTTTGGTACCCAGAGAAATTCTAAAATTCCACTAAAACTCTATATTCTCAGTTACAGCACTGTCCTTGTTTTAAAATTAAGCAGTAAGGCAATGTTAACTTGGGACAAGGGGTTTGTCTGTTTAATTGCAGTTTTCTCAGGTTTAAACTTAACCTAGGATACGCCTGAGCTATTGTTCCTCTGGTCCACTTATTTAATGGTCAGCTTCCTTCCTAAGTTTTGGTTTCAAGACTGGTTCTGCTGGAAAACCCAGTGTTTATTTCTTTCATTACTTACTGTGTTTGCCCTGTGTATCTCAGACATCTGGTTCAAAGGCAAGATATTTTGTATTGTATCATTTTTAAAGTACTCCATTTAAAAACATTTTCCAAAATTGATTTTCTCTAGATTTATAGGAGAATTAAGGTGTTTTGTATCTAATCCTAAGTAGAGGTGCCTTCAGAGGAAAAAGAAAGTCTTAAGAGGGCTGAATTAAAAACCCAGAACCTCCAAAACAAATGACTTCCAGAGTCTATCCAAATCACAGAGCAGTTGGGTTTGTTTCAGACCTCAGAGGGAACATGAGAATTATAGGCAACCATGCCCATATTTTTGTTCCAGCATAAATCTACTATGATAATTAGATGTTTTCTATTCGGACTTGGAATTTAGTGTACAGTCTAGGACCATGCGCCTCAGAGCATGTTCTGGGCATCCTCGACATCTGAATTCCATGAGGTGCTCGTTTATATCAGCATGACTGGGTCCCACCCTGCTCTACTAAATCAGATTCTCTGCCTGGGAATCTGCATTTCTATATTATTTCCCAGGAAATTATTATACAGGTAGCCTTTTAAGAACCACTAGCCAAGAGCATGGGCTGTCTAGGAGAGAGAAATGGTTTTGATTGGGATGGATTGGGATCTAGGATCATTTAGAAATAGAAAGAAGCTCTGTTTTGAAGCAGTAATTTCAAAAGGGAGATTTTTTTTTTTGGTCATAATTAAACCTATTAAAAAAAATCTGGTTTTGACTTTCCAAGTCTTTGCAATTCTACTTTACATTATATTGAGTTTTCAGCAATTGGCATTGTTATAAAATGATGCATAGGACATTTTTAGTGATAAAGAAGATCATCCCCAGCCAGCTGTGGGACATTGTGCAAATCATTCAACTTCTTTCAGCTCTAGGATTCTGATTTCCCTTCCAACCATGTGATTCTTCAGGTAGAAGGCATGGGGCAGAGGGAGAGGGGAGAAAAAATCTCCCAAACTTATAACTGTAGAAGGAAATAAGAATAGATGAGTAATAAAAACTAATTTCATGGTAGTTCTCTAATGTTTACATATTATGATGACTCCAAGTATTTTGTATATCCCCCCACATACCATTCATAGTGGGTCATTGTATCTTTATTACAGTGTTTATGCTGTATGAGAGGATTTCAAAGGACTCTCCATACATCAAGAGTAGGTATTAAAAATACCTTTTCACAGCTGGTTTTCCCAAAGCACTTACTGAGAAATAAGTCTTTGTCTCTTTATTTTTTGGGAGCAGCTGTTCCTCTATTGTTAGGGTGTTGCCGCAGAGGCCAAGCCCTCTTTTGCCTCTGCAAAGAGGTATTATACAATTTAGTATTCTTTGGGCTGCAAGAAACAGAAAATTCAATTCAAGTGGCTTAAAAAATAAACCATTTTGTCTCACTGCACAAAGTCAGTTGGGGTTGGTTACCTTCTCAGCTCATGCAGGACTCATGAACATTTCCATGTCCCTGTTCAGCCAGCCTCATTGTATTGGCTAGCTCCTCTCATGGTCTATAAGATGCTGCATCATGTCCTTGCAGATAAGTGGCTGTCCGGAGGCAGAAAAGGCACTGTTTCTTCTGTGAGTCTCTTTTTAACAGCTAAGATGATAACTTTTCCCAACATCTTTTCAGTAGACTTCCTATCACCTCTCACTGGTCCGAAGTAAATTACATGCTTATCCTAAAACAATCACTGACAAGGAGATTGGGACCACTGTAATAATTTTACACCAAACAGAATTCACCTGAGCTACCTGGAGGAGACAGTGAATACTAGAATAAAGACACTGCTCTGATCAGGCAACCCACAGTGCCTGTTGCATCTAGCATTGGTAAAATAACACGCAACAGAAAGCATTGTCTATTGAATGATCTTTGCATGGTTTATTAACTCAGTCAAGACACATGGGACAAAAAGGCCAGTTTGGAAGGGGAGATGAGTACGTCTGCATTGTGGGTATATCTTCACTAAATTATTAGATTTTGGGGGTGGAGAGTGGGAGAGTATATTAAGAGGGCAAAACTGGACAAAATTCACTTGCATCATCTCTTGTCGATTCCTTGTGTTCTTTTCATTACCTGATTGCCTAATGTTTATTTTAATAATCTATTACATGTTGTGATAGTTCTAAAAAGGACAAAATTCTGTAAATTGCAGGGATCATGAAGGAATATTGTGGGGCAAATGCTTGGCATACAATTGAGACATTATAAAAATATATAGCTTGCATTGGCAAAAGTTGACAAGGGCTAAGCATCTAGTAGCTTAGGTTTTTTCTCATTCCTGCAACTGGAGTCTAGTATTTCCAGGCATCCCTACAAATCAAGGGTATATTCATATTTCCTTGATGATCTCGAACAGAATGAATTGGGTTCATGCCTGTGGTTATAAAGAAAATCATTGCTGGGCCTTGGCAACAAAGGAGAATGGGTCCTGGTGGTTAAGTAGCATTCTTTAGAACTTCAAAATAAAGAGAAGTGAGTATTGATACTTGGCATTAACATGTATCTTTTAAATACTCTAATATTTCTTCCTCCTCCATCCCAAAGCTAGAAGATAAAATTTAGCTTAATGATGAGATGTTGAACATGTGAGAAGAGCAGTTAATTCCTTGCCATCAGACTATTCCAAACAAAATAGCTGTGGAATTTTACAAAGCACATTTAAAAGAAAACAGTATTTTTGAGATGATGGTTTTCTAAAATGGAAAGCTCCTCTGAGCTTCTCTGGCAGCCTTCCCTCAGCTGTACACTCTGGCTCCTGAACCTTTGTTCTCTCTAGTAATCACTGGACACCCCACTGTTGTGCGTGCGGAATTAGCCTCTTGGGTGCTGGACCGCTGGTGGTGTGGCCTGATACCCCACAGAGCCACGTTGACCACATTTTCTATCCCCATTTGCCTTTTCCTCACTGATTCCCACCCCAAACTGATAGAACTGTTGATTTTAACCTCTGTCACACAGCCATCCACTTTTTCTCCATCTCCATTACTACCATCATAGAAAAGTCCTCCTTCCTGGTCTCTCTGCCTTATGGAACTCTGGCTGCGCTCCAGTGTGCAGAGTGAATGCTCTGTCACCAATGAACTTTGAAAACTGCACATCCCAGCATGTGATGCTCCTGCTTTCAGAAACTTCAAAGCCTTCCATGCTACTCTTAAGATAAAACCCTGGATCTGGCCTCTAAGGCCTTGCCTGAGCTTGGCCCAGCTGGACTTGGCAGTCTTGTCTTCTGTCCCACATGCTCACTGCTTGGTGCACAGTAGATACGCGTGAATATTTCTTGGACAGAAGAATGAATAGTTTCTTTAGACAGAAGAATGAATACTTTCTTTGTCATTTCTCAAACATTGTCTCTCTTGCCCTATGTTTTTACCTTTTGCAGTTAGTTTTCCAGGGTCTGGGATGGTCCCTCCTTAGTTTCTGCCTACCCGAATCTACCTCATCCTAGCTTCAGTTCTGCGTCCCACTGCCTATAAGAAACCTTCTTGCCTGAAGTGCCCTCTCATTTACCTGAACTCTCATAGACATTCCTTCCCTCCTTTATGCTGTTAACCATTCCACCTCGTGGTACAGTTTGCAGGTTGTGTTTTCTCATTCCTACCGGATCATAAGCTCCCAGGGGAGGGGCAGTCTGATTCCCTTGTCTTTGTTTACTTCCCAGAGGTAGCAAACAAGTACCTATGGCCAGAGTAACTCACACATTTGATATTGTTGTCCCACATATTGCTGATGTAGATATTTGAATAGACAGATTTCCAACATTTAAAAGCAGCCTTTTACTTGAAACATTTAGATTTCCTTGCTAACAATGGCTGGAGCTGATTAGAGGCCGCACCCTATCCCCTAGGGCTTGCTTTGTCTAACTTCCCTGAGTTCCTAAAAGTCCCTAGTGTCTCTTTGACCCACTTGTCTCTAGCATCCTACCTGCCTAAGCTGTGGCAAAAGCACTTGAGTTTTCAATCCCTCATCTACCACTCTGCTTATCCCAAAAGAGGAGCTAGGCATTTGATGGTTACATAAATGAACAAGCAGAAATGGCTGAGAGAGTTATGTCCCTGACTGGCTCTTTTCCTCTCCTAAAAGATTGATTATTTCTAATAGATTGGATGTCTCTGGAAGAGGTGGGAGAAACTCCTTCCAGGCCTGTTTATGTGTATGGAGTGGGGAAGAGAGTGTATATTTTTAAGAGTAAGAATGGGATTCTCAAAGGATTTTCTTCAGCTATTTTTGGCCGAGCCAGAGGAAAATCTATTTAAAGGGCCACTGCAAAGAGCACAACCACATATTTTAAAGCAAACAAGCAATTTAGCACTTTAAATTAATGTAAATGCAGCGAAATTGAGAGCTCAACTCTTATTTAACCTAACTGCAGGACTTTCACTCACTTTCAATCCAGGAATTTCTCTGGTCTATGATCTTCTAGCCTTGAGGATTAAGAGAAGGAAAAATAAAAGTTCAGTTATCCCTGCAAAAGCTAATTAGAGATACTTTCATGGCAAGTTAAGGAAAGGGCCTTATATTTTTTGCTTTAAAAAAATAAATCTACAAAATTCCTGAATTCAAGAAACTAAGTCTTTCACATCACATGAAATACCTATTCTGAAAGGGGAAATGCTTGACTTCAAGCTATTAATATTGAACTGTCTGAGAACTGCTTTGATTTGGATCTGTTGTTTACTCTGAGTTGTTCCACTTCTGTTTGGATTTCTTTTTTCAATGACTTCCTCTCCTGTTCTCTAATATACCTCTTCCTCTTTTAAAGCCCATGGAGTGCCCTCCCAAATTCAGAGAGGGGTGGGGAGGAGGAAACTATTTCCCCCCCCTCACTTGCTGCCCCCATTTATTTCCCTTTTTAATTGTGAAACGAGAGTAATAACAAATATCAACACACCACTCCTTCTT
The DNA here is from genome assembly GCF_023851605.1 of Tamandua tetradactyla. NCBI lineage: Eukaryota > Metazoa > Chordata > Mammalia > Pilosa > Myrmecophagidae > Tamandua > Tamandua tetradactyla. The sequence continues at coordinate 23,290,751 of NC_135346.1, forward strand.
CTTGCTAAACCTTAGCAGAGCCTAGATTTCTTAGGCATTGGCTCTGAGAACTGGTTCATCAATTGCCCTTCTTTTTTGGGTGAACAGTATGACTGCTTGGTCCATCTGCATTGTTTGGGGGCACTGAAGTTATTTCTTGCTGCATCCTTTTTGCACTGCAGTGGTGAGTACTATCTGTGACACTTATTCACTTGCATCTGCGAAACTAGTGTGGTCCAAACACAGCAGCTGTGGTGAGGCATCTGGCATATTTGTAGGTAGTTGCAGTTCTTCTGTAGGAACTGAGAGCACAGGATTAAGTGAGAAGGTTCTCGAGCCAGATTGCCTGGTTTTGATCTCTCTTTTCTGTAATCTTGTGTAAATTACTTCACTTGTCTATGCCAGAATTTCCTCACCTGAAAATGGGGATGATAATAATTATATCAGAAACTTTTAAATTTGCACAGCAAATTGTTTTGGCCTCTCATGACTGTATTCCAGCCTTCCCTGCAGTACCCTCTTCTTTGTAGCCTCCAATCAGGTTCTTGCAGGTGCAGCCTGGTGGTTTGTGGCCTCTTGTCCACACCATGTGCCTCATGCTTCTCATTTCTCAACCCAGGGAGGCACAATACAAAGTGGAACCTAGAATGGCATCTACAACGTGCAACTTGGAAGCAAAGGGCTCTTCACACTCATAGGGAAAACCTTTGACCAATAGGACATGGGAACTGGAGACCCTAAGAAGCAGTTTTTATATAGCTTCTTTGAAGATGGTCCCAAGAGATTGATCAAGTATTGGCACTTGAACCAAGGGACAGCAAGCTTATAACATATTCTTCCTTGCTTCATTCCTCCTGAGAATCCTCTAATAAAGTCGTGTCATATTAGTCTTTACCTCAGTCTCTGCTGTCTGAGAAAACTGAAGTAAGACAATAATAGCACCTACTTTCGGTGTTGTTGTGATGATTAAATTAATTAATCCGCATAAAGCTCTTAGAAGAGTATCTGGCATGTAGTATACCCTCAATAAATAGTAGCTTCTATAATTTGCTTGTGAAATTAGGGGATGAGAGAAAGAGGGTCATAGGGCTGTGCCTTAAGGCAAAGGAACATGGGGGAACTGTTCAGGCGATTTAACCACAAGTCATTCTTACTGACCGGATGAAGTTTTCTCCAAATTTCTGTTTCTGACAAGGCAAAACTTTGGAGCTGGGTGCTTAAAACGTAGCAGACACAACTCTTGCCCACTTGGGAAATTTTTTCTTGTGCCTGTGTTTATTTTTCCTTTGCTTTTGTTTTCTTGGAAATTTGTATGCATTTGGCTCAAAGGTCTTTGAGCATCTCGCCCTTCTTAGCAAAAGGTGAGCCAGCTCGGGGCCAGCTGGGAGAAAGCCGTTCATATCTAGTTTCAGGTCACACCCTACACCAGGCCTCACACTTCCCTGTGAGTATTCGGGGCTCATGGTGATTCTGATGCCCCACGGAGCAGTACACCTGCAAGTACAAACTGTATGGAGGTGATTTCCATGGGAGGTTAGCTCCTGTTCCCCAACTCACCCTCCGGCCTCCTGCTTCTTGGTGTTACAAGGCTGATTTCATCTCAGAAGCAGCTGTCTTTGTTGCAGTTTAATAACTCATAATTTCCTGGAGGGGGACACATTATATCATGAAGACTCTTTTTAATCTGCACAGTCTGGAAATTTCCACTCATCTTTGTGATCTTTGAAACGTTTTTCTTTGTGGAAGAATCTGACTTTCCTACTTTCTTATTCAGCTTGACTGCCCTCTCAGACACCATCCCCAGATTAAACATTACCATCCACAATGAAAATGGTTCTCTTTGCCTTCTAGTTTACCCCTTAGTGCAGTCTTCATGTGGATTTCCTGCCCCAAGTTATTGAAATCTGAATTGACGTTATCAATCTGTACTACTCTAAGGAAAGCTGTGCAAGTATTCTATTTTATTCTGTTACTTTTTGTAGTTTAACATTAAAAAAAAAGGATTTGAAGAAATATTCAGATGATTTGAATTTTGGTATTGATCCTTTTTGCTTTCTTACATGTACAAGAATGTTTTTCTTCAAACAGGCTAGCATCCTGATTTAGTTTCCAATTTGGTAATGTAAGTATACGTCATTATTTCTTGGTTCTGTCCAATAGGTGGTACAAGAACCCCAAATATTTGGTCTTGTTGATAAATTGCAAGCAGATCTTCCAATGTATTTGGAGACAAATATATTTGGTAGAATATAGGATCACTGCTTTTTAAAAGTCAGAATTTCAGTGAGAATATGGGGCACCCTACACCTCAAGAGAATTTGGTATATTTGGTAAGTTCCTTGATTGTAAGCAACCAAAATCAACACTAGCTAATTAAAAAATAAATAGTAGATGGAGGGGATTTATTGGAAGTATTCTGGGTCATTCACATAATTAAAAGTAAGGTTGAACCATCAGATATTGGAAAGCAGCCTCAAGGGCCCTCACCATTGCCTTACATTCTGTTACATTGCCTGAGGCCATTCATTCTTCCCTTCCTTTTTCATGGAGAAAATAGGTGCAATCATAAGAGAGCTTCCACAAGCCACCACCACCAAATCCACACCTGTGCCCATGTTTCCGTCTTCCCTCTTTTTGTTGTAGATGACTGTTATTACTCAGACCTAAAGCCCGCCCATCCACTTGGGCCCTAGAGCCAATGTACAATTACATCCATAGGTACGCAGCTTTCACAGTTTCCCCCTCTTTCCTATATCGCTAATTTTTTTGTCTATGCTGAATCATTCCTATCAACACACAGCACATTGCAATGTCTGCCAGTCTTTAAAATTCAAAAGAACAATAAAAAATGTTTCTCAATCCCACATCCCCGTCTAGATATCATTCTATTTCTCTGCTCTGAATTTTCAGCAGAAAGTCTTGAAATAGTTGTCTGTACTTACTGTTTTCAAATCCTCTTCTCCCATTGTCTCTTGAACCTGTTCCACTCAGGCTTTTACCCCCACTATGTCACTAAAATGCCCTGTGCCAAAGTCACCCATGACCTCAGGTTGCTAAATCAGTCTCATACTTCCCTTACTTGATCATTCGGAAGGACTTAGCTCAGTGTCTCACCCCCCTCCTTGAATTGCTGTCTCTACTTGACTTCCATAACAACTTACTCACCTGATTTTTCTCCTATCCCTCTGGCTTCTCCTTCTCAGTCTTCTATGCTCCAGAACTCAGCCTCTCAGTCCTTGGACCTGACCTCTACTCTTCCCTCCACAATGAAGTTTACTTAATCACTCTAAGATTGCAGCCCCACGCCTTGTTCTCCTTACACACTGGCATTGCTTAATTTTTCTCCATAATACCATCTGATTTATTATATATATCCAGGGAACTCGTGGACAGCCCCTTTGGAGAGACCTCCCCAGCTGCCTTTGTCTCTGCCTCTGCTCCAACCACCTTTGTCCTCTTGTGACGCCACTTCAGGTTAAAATTCCTAGTAAGAAGATTTGTAATGGTCTCTCTTAGGTAATGCACTTGCTTCTATGGCAAGGCAGATAGTAGGGTGGGTACTCAGCTGACATTCTTAGTAGGACCACATTTAATCAGAGAAAGCAGTCCCACAAAGGAAAGATTGGATGCTGGGCAGATAAAAATATCAGGTTTTCACAAGAGAAATGTTTGTTGAAGTCCAATTATGCATCTTGGAGAATCCTTGTATTATAAGAAGATTTCAGGCTTTGGCAGTAATACTGGCTTTATGATAGATCTTTAAGTACCTATAAAGTCCTATTATATGTCATTATCTGGACGATGGGGCCATTATAATGATAAACACAAAACAACAAATGGCATTTCAGTTATTTCTCTACTATCACACAGCTTACTTCGCCAAAACATTTGATTATGTTTTATCATGAGCTAGCACTTCATAAAAGCCTGGCTTCCCTTCAGAGCATGCTATCAAATGTACCCTGGACCCAGAATCATCTCTAGTAGTGTTTGATGGAGTGGAGATACAAGTTTGTCTTGACATCCCCTAGGACTGGGCATATTTAAACATTGCCTCAAGTTACCAGGCAAATAAGGATTTCCCATTTCAAGCATACCTCTCAGTCTAGCTAACTAGTCAGGTTTTATTGTTCTCTATATTGGAAGGTGACTGTAACATCTTGGTACCTTGAAAGACTGCACTTCCCTTCTCACTAGAACTGCCACTTGAACTGCTGTGCATGTCACCTAGTTGTGAGCATCCCTTCTAAAATTGTGCCTATCCCACCAGGTCTTTTTTCCCCAACCCTAGCCAGATGGTTAACGAGGCAAACAACACTGACAAAAACGTATACTGTCCGTTCCTTATCATGTCGTTAATGTGTTGTGACTCTTGGCATGAATAGGCATATCAGAAATTGTTTTAGTCATGTTTAAGTCTGATCTTACTCAATCGAAACTAAGGCAACCCTTATGCAATGTCTTGATGCTTTGTGCATCTGCTAATGTTACTTCTCAGGGAACAGAAGGAATCCAACAATGAATTTCATAAAGGCCCTAGAGTAGTGCCTCATTTAAAACAACACCAAAAGATTGTACAGAGTTTCTGTTTGGGCTGGTGGAAAAATTTTAGTAATGGATGGTGGTAATGGTTGTGCAATATTGTGAACATAATTAACAGTGCTGAGTTATACATTTGAGTAATGTATTTACTCAATGTTTAAGGGAGACATTTTAGGTTCCCTAAATGTGTTACTAGAGTAAAACTTTTTTAAAAATCCTTGAAACTGCACAGTGTATCCTTAGTTAAACCATGGACTGTAGCTAATAGTAGGTTATAAATATGTGCTTTCATCAGTTGTAACAAATGAACCATACCAGTGCAAAGTGTTAATAATATGATAGTATATGGGAATTCTTTATTTTATGCATGATTCTTCTGTAAACCCACAACTTCACAAATTAAAAAAAAAAAAAAATTAGAACTAAAGCTAAAAGAAAAAACCTTCCAAAATGGAGCACCTTCAGGAACAGAAGTTCTAAGTTAACAGCCAGTTACTGTAATAACTGTTTTCTGGAGGTTGTCCTTAGATCCCTGTGCTCTTTGGGATATGGCAACCAATTGAAAACTATTTTGTCTCGTATTATCAGTAATGAGGAGCATCTCTGGTAAAGCTGGCTTGAAGAGAGCTAGGCAAGAGAAAAGTGATGAGGCAGCCCAGTTGGTGTCACGTGTTTGAAACATATATTAATTTACTGAGCACCTACAGAAGACACTGAAGTAGCCCAAGATGCTAATTGTTTATTTCTGTTATAAAGAAGTAGGTGGGAGAGAGTGGATCCAGAAGGCAAGAGGCACTAATCTGGGATTTTAAAAGGTCATTTTATGCATGTTTCACAGCGAGTTTCCCAGGGCTTAGTTTTTTTCTTCATTTACAAATTGAGAGGGATTATTTTTTAATTAAAAGAAAGATAGCACATTCAAATACAAATGTAGACATGGAAAACAGAGTCTAGAGGATATCCACCAATACCTTAACTGTTATGATCTCTGCTTCCTTATTTTTGAAATTTTATAAAATGATCATGTGTACTATTTAAAAACTTATAGTTATTTTTTATTGAAAGGAGCAGATTCTGTGACTCTGAGCCCCTTCTAACTTTGAAGACATCTATGATTTTATGCAGCATGCCTGGGTAGTTCAGGACAGGCAACCCTTGGTTACTCTGAGATAGAATACCTTTTGTTTACTTTTGCTCCCTGTCTTCTGTCTGCCTCTTTGGTCCTTTCTGCACATGCTTTTTTCCCCAGGCATCTGTGTGTGGCCCTATGAATTCTCCGTTTACGTGAAAATTCCCTCTTCCCTTGGAAACAGTATTTCCTCACAGTCCCAGGTGCTGCTTTGTATATATCCCACAGCCAGCAAGCCTTGCCCCAGGTAGCTGCCCCAGAGCCCATGATGAGTTTTCAAATTTAGTCTTTCATGCCGCTACCAGACTGACTGGCCCAGACACATCTGCTCCCAGTATGTGTGAAAGGGTTATTCTGCCCTCTCTGAAACTGGTACCAGGGATCTGCAGTGGAGACTGGCAGATCCAGGCTCCAGGCTGAGCTAGTGAAGGAGCAGGGCAGGAGCCTCCAAGTATTAAGTTGCCTTTTTTTTTTTTTTTTTGATTCAGCTCTGGCCCTATTTCTGCAATCCTTTAACTGTTTTCTGGAGCCTTGAGAAACATATTTCTGCCAGCTCTTATTGGTTGTTCAAAGCTTCTTTGGAGGGATGGAGCCCTGGAGTTTCTCATTCCACCATCTTGTTCCAAAATTCAATTTTTGTGTGTCCAAATACAGATATCTGATATTTGTGTGGGTTGCAATTTCCATAAATGGTATCAGAATGTACTCTTATTTTCTAACTTGTATTTTTCACTCCATTTTATCTTCATGAGATAAATGCTGGTTCGTTCCTTTAAATGCTGTATAAATAATGCCCCATGTTATTTATCCCTTTCCCTTTTGATAGGCACTTAGAGTTGTTTCTGATTTTTTACAGCATTGTAAACAATGCTGCAGTGAACATCTTTGCACATGTGTGAGCTGGGGCAGGCTCTGTGCCCAAGAATCAAATTAAAGAGATATGTGCAGCTTCAGTTTTTCTAGACGATGCCAAATTTTTCTCCTCAATGGCTGAATCAGTTTATATGCCCAGGATTTTTGTTGTTGTTTTTTGCGTTTTGGAGTAATAGACTGATAACAGATTCGGAATACTTCATATGGCACTTATGCTGTCTCAGGCACTGTTCTGAGTTCTTTGAATGCATTAAGTGTGTGGAAATCATCATCTAACTAGAGCTGTAAATGATTAAGGAGAAGTTAGCTAGGTTGAGAGGGTTAGAGTGGAAGTTGATGGAATTGTGTTCTAGGGCAAGAATTGGAACAGCTTGGTTGGAGGCCTAGAGTATCAGAGGAGGAAAAAGAATTGACAGGATGGAATCTCTTAATAGAATTATGGACTGGCTGATGTTGAACCACCAAGTGAGATCTGACATAGAAACACCCAGCCACTATCCTCATTGTCCTCACTGGGGCTTTGGTAAGTCCCACTTATCCCAAAATGTAAAGACTCTTAAGCCTGTGACACAAGCCTTCTATAACCTAGGCCTTCTTAAAATAGCCCTAATTTTCCAAGGCCAAGCAGCAGCAAGTAGAACTCATAAAGAGCTCACTGCAGACAGCTGGGGTCTAGAGTGCCTGGCCTTAATGCTCACCATGGCTATGGAGGGCCATCTCTCCTGGCTTGCAAAGATAACAAGACCCTGTTGGCTTCTTTGTGCAGCCTCTTTTGAGGATGAGTCTGAAATTTCCGATTGGTATGAAGAATTTCTAAAAGTGAACAGTTTAATCAGCAGGGACTATTTTTCTAACCCTTGGTCTGCATAGCCATCTGGACCACCCCAGAGGGGTCTAAGGCCAGGAGCACTCACTGCCCTGAGGCCTGTCGGTAGTGGAGGACCAGGTGTCTAACTGTTCCTGCCACGAGTATCTTTTGGGGTCAGGCTGAGGACATCTCTTTTCCCGCAGCCTGGTTGACAGGAATATTCATAAGCCCCTGATTGCCTCTCACCTTTGCTGCCAGCCTCTAAAGGCCAGTTAGTCTCTGCAGGCCTTCTGATATGTTTCATCACCATTGAAATGAAGCACACTCATAACTACTATGTTTTTCTACCTCCTGAAAAAGGAAGAGAGGGAGGGAGAAGATTGTAAGAAAATTTGTAACAAAGATTAGGTAGGTAGGACCATAACTTGCCAAACCCCAGCCAAAACCATTCCTGCCAATCCTAAAGAACACCTAGGACATTGTATAAGATTCTACAAAGGTTCCTAATAGGGTAACTTTCCAGAAACCTACAACCTCCAGATGGGTCTGTGGACCAGATAAGTCCTGAAATGCAGAGGAAATAGCCTCTCCAGAACATCAACTAGTTCCATCCCCTTATCCCATATTACTGATAGCCCTTTCCAACATGAACAAGTTAGAATGGCCATAGTACAAATATCCCTAAAGAGTGGGAGAAAGATCATGAGTGATGGTGGAGTTATACAGAAAAGGTAGGGTTTAACAACTGAGTATTATTGCTGAATCATAATATTGATATTTCTTCTAGTGTCCAGTACCTTAGAGCAGCTAGAAGTAAAAACCTAAAATTTTGAAATCGTAATCCATACAAAACTCTGAAATCTGTTCTACAACTAATTGTTGCAATGTGCTTTAAAATTTATTGCTTTTTTTGTATGTATGTTATTTTTCACAAAAAAGAAAAAAAATAAAAGATTAGGTAGGAAGGGGGGTAGGGAGAGAAGGAAGTAGGGAAAAGATTGTAAGAAAAGTCTTAACAAAAATTAGGTGCCTGGATTACCTAGCCCATAATATTGTGATAACTAAATTATTTTTTTAAATAAAGTTTAGTTGCAGGTAACATAAGTTAGGACACAAAGATAATGTGTCTAGTAGGACTGGGACTAGGGCGAGGCAAGTGAGGCACCCAGGGGTGCAAAATTTAAGGAGGCAACAACCTTCCACAATCTTAAGAGTGTGCACTGCCTTAAATTTTGCACCACAGATGTCTGTTGCCTCACCCTAGTCCTGGTACTGTCTGGGTTTAAGTTCCCATTTTTGGATATTTGTTAGTATCAAGACCAGAGTTTTCCTTCCATTGCCCTGAGTTGTAGACTGTGATTGACAGTGCTAGAGAAGAGATTGGTTCAGTGTCTTTAGTTTGCCATCTTGGACTATATATGTAATTTTATAGCAGTCAGTGGGAAAAAAGAGTTCCAGACACAGAATTTAGGTTTAAAGAGAACTTTTCAGAAATGTTTCTGTTGCAGCTTAGCGTGGATAAATTGAAAATTGCCCTTCCCTCCATTGACATCAATGGAAAGCTACCTCTGTGTATTACCTTGGCAAAATAGGAACAGGTAAGTTCGATTTGCTTCAGAACTGGAAAAACAACTCTAGGGACCCTATTAGCATATGAGCTTTTTTGGGCTTCCGAAATTCTTTGCTGCTGGCTGATTGGTGAAACAGGTGGTTGTAGTTGAGTCATTTAAGAGTATTTAGTAGTGATAGAATAAAGTAATTTATATAGCATTTTTGTCTCAGTGAACCAGTCCTCCACTCATACACATTATCTCCTTGTTGAGTTCTGTAAATGCAGAGCCCAAAGGTAATTTCCAACTAAATCTCAGCCATGGAAAACATGTTGGGATTATCAATTTATTTTGTCAAAGGTTTTGCTTTTACTTTCAGCAAAAACAGAATACTGAGGCAAATAGTTTCCTGCAACCAGTCTGGCTGAAGACCTTTTATCTCCTCCTTTAACTTGCACTGTGTTGGGGGTGCTAAAGTTAGCCACTTCTGAGTGCAGAGTCCATTTGAAAGGAATAAAGGAATGGGAGAACGTAAGGGATCCTAATATATGGACAACGAAACAAAGTAGGAGAGGTAAACCGGGATAGGAAAATGTTATTTTCTTTATCGTGACCTACTGTGAAGCCAGCACCATCTCCTTTTCAGCCTGCTAGTGCATAGACCTCCCAGAAAGCCCCCTCCTTCCACCTTTTTTTTAACTTCGGTTTGCTGGCCTTCACTTCTCATGCTAAGGCTCTTTGGTCTTTGCACTCAGCATGGAAGATTGGCAGACGGGAGATCAACCAGGAAGCTCAGTTGTCATTTCAGAATTAACCATGCTGGGCAGCTAATTCGATTATCACATTTAACTGAAAACACCTGCAGTGTCTGCCAGACAAAGAGCAACCGGTCTGGTAATGTCAACCCCATATAAACCCTTCTCACTGTCAGATCATATTAAATGAGTGTTTTTAAACATATGTGTGATGTTCGGGCCTCAGAGCTAGCACCTGCATCATCTCATAGCTCCTTGCAATAGAACTAATGTTCACAGAGAGGCTGTTTTGCCTTTGTACTCATTTCCCTACGTCCCTACCACACAGGGTTTGTGGAGATCAGTGCAATGGTTCTGTGTGCCAGGGTAGGTGAGCTGTTTGATGCAGGCTTGGTCCTGTCTGGAGCAGGAGTAGGGAGATATAAGAAGTCTAGAGACAGGGAATGAGATGTAGAATTCTCCTGCTGTCCAAATTCTAGGTGCATATTGCCTCACATGATCTTTGCCCCTTTGGAAAGAATAAGCCAGCTGTTGTCTGGCTACACAGCATCTGGATGGGGAGGATCTAATGTGTAGCCTCAAGGGTGTGACCTTTCTCTGGGTAATGGGTGACTTTGGATCAAACATGAGTTCAGATGTCTGTTCTCTTAGGGGAGTCCTTGCCATTCTATTGCCTGTGAGGTGGGAGTTGGCATTGTCTATGTAGGACAGCTAGAATTCCTTCACTTATTCATCCTTCAAGAGATGTCCACTATAGGTGGGCTCTATTCTAGGCACAGGGGCATAGCAGTGACCAAGACAGATAAAGCCTCAGCTTTCATGGAATTTCCATTCTAATTGAGGAAAGGCACATATTCATTAAGCACCTACTCTCTACTATACCCTGTGAATAGATCATTTCAGGTAGTGGTAAGTGCTTTCAGGTAATGGTAAGCTGTCAGAGTGGTGGAAGTGGACAGAGAGATGTGTTAGATCAGATGATCAGGGGAAGCCTTTCTGAGAAGGTGACATTTAAGCCAATAATGAAATAAAGTGAGAGAGCAATGCCATGTGAAGAGTTAGAGGAAGCTTCTTCTAGGCAGAGGGAACAGTAAGTACAAAGTCCTTGAGACAGGAATCTCCTGGGTATGGGTCAAGGAACAGTAAGAAGGTTAGAATGGTACAAAGCTAAGCAGAGACCAGACTAGGTAGGGCTTTGAGGAAGGATTTGGTTTCTGTTCTAAGAAGACTTTAGAGTGTTCTGAGGTGGGGGTGAGGGGGGGCAGGTGGGAGAGTAACATGTTCTGTTTGGTCCCAGCCCTGCTCTTTACCTGAACGTGGGGCAGGAGAGCAATCTGGCAGACAAATGGGAGGCTATTGCAGTAGTCCAGATGAAAGACATAAGAGGCCTGGCTAGGATGGTAATGGTGGAAGTGATGAGAAGTGGCCACATTTGGGATATATTTTGAAGGCGGGGCCAGGTGATGGACAGGATGTGGCATGTGAGGAGAATCAGGAATGACCCCTGGGTATTTGGTCTTATATGGGGAAGAAGGGGAGATTTTGTTTTGTTTTATTGGTGGTGCAGTGTGGGTGGGTGTCAGGGGTGAAGTGATCAAGAGTTCTAGAGAGAGTTATCAGCATATAGAATTTTCCTTCCATATATATCAACATGGAACTGATGAAATCACAGAGAGTGGGTCTGTGGATAGAGAAGAGGTCCTAGGGCAGAGCACTGAGGCACTGAGACATTTAGAAGTGGGGAGAAGAGGAACAAGCAAAGAGGCTTGGAAGGAGCAGCCTATACTCAGAGCCAGATGGGACTTGCACCTTTTAGCCTGCTATTTTGGGAATAAATTACTTGACTTATTTAAGACAATGACCTGTGTAATTGGTTTTCTATTAATGTATTTGGAAATGGCACAGTGTTTAAGAGTGGAAACTCTGGAGTCAGACCTAAATTCAGATCCCAATTACAGCACTTACCAGCTGGGAAACCTTCTATAAATTACCTGGCTCCTAAGCCTCTACATAAAATGGAGAGAATAATAGGACCTAACTCAAAAGTTATGATGTGAAAATGGAGTTAAGGGCTCAAAAATGGCTTCTCATACTTTAACACTTCCTCTCTTGAGAATGTTTGATACTTTGTGAAATTCTGCTTTTCTTTGCATTTTTATGCTTACCTTTACTATTTATAACTGCTTTTTTGGTGTCTCTTGCTGGGTCTCTACTTGGTGATGATTCCCTGATTGCTTTAGCCTTGGTACTTGCCCCAGTCCCCAAGACAATAATTGTCACCTTGGAAGTGTCAGGAGAAATTCCTTCAGGATGAATGAACTAAGTATTCTCTCTGGACAAGGACATGGAGTTACAATTGCTTTTCACCTGGCCAGGGAGAAAAGTCCTCATCATTATTTACCCCTGCTCAAAATTCACTGAAGAACATAACGAGTTGAATAATACAATCACTTTTATTTATTGAAGACAACTCTGTATCTGGTGTGTGCCACTTTGAAACTATTATGTACCCCAGAAAAGCCATGTTTTAATCCTGATTCAATTTTGTGGTACCAGACCTATTGTTTAAAGTGGGAAGCTTAGATTAGATTGTTTCCATGGAGATGTGACACATCCAGTTGTAGGTGTGACCTTTTGATTAGATCATTTCCATGGAGACATGGTGTACCCAAGTGTGGTATGACCTTTTGATTAGATAGAGATGTGATTTTTGCCCATTCAAGGTGGCTTTGATTCGTTTACTGGAGTTGTTTAAAAGGGGAAACATTTTGGAGAAAGCCCAGATGCAGACACAGACACAGATGTTTGGAAATGCAGAAGCCCTAGGAGACACAATTGCTTAACAGCCCAGCAAACATCACCATGTACCTTCCCATGAAGGCTTGTTCTAAGCAAGCCAGAACCCAGAGTTGTGTCCCAGAGGAGCTAAATGAAGTCCCACACATGCTTACAGAGGAAACCATTGCCATCAGAAGCTGGAAGTAACAGAACCAGAAACAAGGACCAGCAGATGTCAGCCATGTGCCTTCCCATGTGACAGACAACAACTTTCCTTGAGTTAAGATATCTCATCCTGGATGCCTTAGTTTGGATATTTTTATAGCCTTAGAACTATAAACTTGCAACTTAATAAATCCCCTTTTTAAAAGCTGTTCAATTTCTGGTATATTGCATTCCGGTAGCTTTAGCAAACCAAAACATGATGCTTTAGATATGATATCTATTATCACTGCCAAAATCCCAAAAAGCAGATATTAGGTTGCTAGTTTGCAGACGAGAACTTTGAGATTGAAAGAGTTACATAACTTGCCCAAAGTCACCATGCATCAGGTGTCAAAGTTGGGATTTGTATCCACATTCCCATCTGAGTCTGGAGCCTATATATTTTCCTACTGCACTCTACCCCCACATAAGCGAATGATAGATCTGAAAACCCAGATGATATGAGTTGGTATGTAGCTCCCGTTAAGCAGACCTCTTCCTTCGAATGTATTTTATTTTCCCTTTGAATTTCATGAAACATTATTCCTTTTCAAAGCACAAAAATCTAAGTGATGTTTTTTCCATGATTGCTATTTAAGTGATTTTTCTTTTTCTACAGAATTTCATAAGTTTTGGGGAGTTTAAAAAAATGTAGCAAACGGTTGACATTGTTGCTTACCTCTACGTGGGTAGTCACAGCTAAATATTTTGAAATAAAAGGTCATCAGTGTGGAATGTGCATTGTCCTGGACCATACCAACAAAGTAGAGTTTCTAAGAATTTTGGCATAGTATATTCAGCAGGTAAGAGAAACTTTAATGCGCCTTGGGGGAAAGTGGAACTTGAGTTCTTTTCTTTCCTTGTCTTTTTTTTCTCCCCCGTTATAGGCCTCCTGGTTTCTAGATGTAACCTAGTTTACATTATTAGTGATCTAAGCCATGACCAATAGCAATCCTCTTCAGGAAGCTAATTTACAATTTAGAAATACTTCTAAAATTCTGGCCATTTTTTCCTCAATTGTAAAATCCAGTAACTGGCCTCATGATCAGTTTTACTCCCAGCCAAGTTTATTTTGTCTCCTTTTCTCCCCTTCTGATGTTCCTTGTGGGTTGGGAGATCTAGTTTTATGCCCAACCTCTAGTCTGTTGCAAGTACAGAGTAAATATGTTTTTCAGTTAAAAAGAATCTCCCTTTCATGGTCTCTTTCTTCTTAACTCAGACTCAATATATATTTCTCCCTTATCTTATATCTTCAAGACTGACTTATTTTTCTGATAAGAAGACCCTGGAATACTTCATTTGCAGAGCCTCAATTTCAAGTCATCCCATGGAATAAATTATAGCATGCTTTCCGAGAAAATAAAGTTCTCTTTCCATCTCTACTTTGTCAAGGGTATCTAGGCAGGATCCAGTTACCCATGGCTCTGACATTTATATCATGCCTCCACCCCAGCCCATCCACATGCATCCAGAGTATAGTGAAAACCAAAATTGAGTGGGAATGTAACAGCCTGAAAAAGATTCTTCTTTTAGTGACCTGACTGTAGGGGATAGATTAATTTGTAAGGAGATTTGGAATCTTAACCATAGTCACAATATTTCCATCATTAAACTTAATCCCACTTTAAAAAAATTAAGAAATATGTTTCTTCATCATATGCCTATATATTAAAATAGAAAAAGAAAAAATGAGAATGAGACAGACTTGGTTGTCTGTGCCCAGCCTTGAGCTCTGGATTTGCATCTCCCTTTGCTGATTGATTTGTGATGGCTCATAGAAATCAATTTGGAGTGCATGGCAAAGCTGCTTACTCCTTTTTGCTCCCTTGAACAGAATGTATAGCGTGCTTATGGGACATTTGGCATGAGGGCAGGAGGAAGCTTATGGCCTGAAAATTCCCACAGACACATATTTAGAAGGAGGCATGCTTGTACCCAAAAGGGAGCCCTGCCCTTTCCAGTGCCCCACTTAAAGCAGAAGTCTGCACTCTCCAATGTGGTGTACAAAGGCTTGCTGTAATCTAGACCTGCTTCCTCTCTAGCCTCGCCCTTTCTCTACTCCCTGCCAAAGACCTGATGCTTTGGAATAACTGACCACTTGCGACACCCACAGACTTGCACATCTCTCTACCTTTGGTCATGTCAGCATCTCCATCTGAGATACTCTCTGCACAGGTAGAATTGCCCCCATGCAGATTGTGCATAGTGAATATTTTTTTAAATGAAGTGGTTATATATCTGAGTTTTATAATTAGACGGCCAACATTGAAAGTCAGATCCTGTTTACACTGTCCTTGTCCCAGTCTTTGAGGTTCGTGGTGGCAGATGCAAAGTACTCCAAAACATTTGTTCAGCTAAACCAAGTGTTTATCCTCCTTTGGTTGAATTTGGGTGGGTGCCAAAAGTTAGCTGAAGATCCCACCCTTTAAGTGGCTTGTGGGTATTTCTTGACCTTATAAAAGAAGGAAGCAAACCTCCTTAACCAAAAGAATGCTCTCAAATTCAAATTAATTGGAAATCATCATACTTGCTGAGATTATCTCTTACTTTTTTTAAAAGTGGTTTCCTGTAATGTTTAAATAATTTTGGCATATTTGTCCCTATTATGCAAGGAACCTCTTAACCTCCTAAGGCTAATAGATTACTCATCAGTGATTTTCACAAAGAGGCAAGACAAAACTCTTGTTTCCGTCATGGTCTTTGTGAGAGCTGGCCATTTGGATCCCATATGATGACTGCAATGCAGCTTCTACTAACCGTGAAAAAGAGGAGGAAGTTGATCATATCTTCATTGGAAGAATGCTAGTCTCTCAGGAGTATCTGGAAAAAGAATTACAAAGCTAGATACAGCCATTCAGAAAACCAGAAAACTTTTCAGTCCCTCAGGCATAGTTAAAAGGACACAATCCTATTGTCTGTCATTTATTTAGAACTTTGATAGAAGAAATGAACATAGGTCTCCATTTTTATTTTTGTTTTATCATACAAGCATCTTTTGCCAGTGCACCTGGGTTCTTGAAGTGATGAGAAAGTAAGAAATTACCTCAGAGATCCATAAATCCCAATCCTGGGCTCTCTCCATTTTAGACATTTTTGTCTTAAGAGTGGATTGCTTCCTGCTCTAGGGTTTATTAGCTAGAGCTCTTCTTTGTATTCATCAAGATGTGTCCGGCCCAGTTTAGACTGCTGCTGAGATGCTTCACGTGTGAATTTTCTTCCACATCGTAATCCTTCCCTCTCACTAGGGGTCTTCATACCACAGAACTTTTGGTAAAATATAGGGGGCTGCCAGGCCAGATTGGCTCCTCATGCTCAGCCATCCGTGAATGCCTAGAGCAATGTTAAAGTTTTAGATCCCTCTCCCCTCTCAGATATTTATTGATTTTGTCTACTTAGTGCAGTTCCTGCAGTGCAGTCTGCTGGAGTTTACACGTTTGCTGGGTCACGTTCCACCAGGTTTCTCAAGCACTAGATAAAGTGTTCATGAGGGTCAGTGACATTGTGACAGCATTTGTTATCAGGGGGCTCAAGTATACTGTGCCTCAAGGTTTGTGCAAAATCCAGAGTGTAGTCACTGTACCTTCAGAGTTCAGACTTCCTGATAGTAAAGACCCTCTGAGGCATCAAGATGTTAATATGATATCTTGCACACAATTCAGATTCAGGTGTTGCAAGCCGGCCCTGTTGTTTCAGATGGTGGAGAACCAGAGCTGTTGCCACTTGTGCTATGAGAACTTGGTTCTTTGATTGGAATTAAAGGAATTTGCCCTTCAGCAACTATAAAAGGATGAGTATCTAACTTTTGTATTTGTTTTGAAAACAGTTTAGTGCCAGAAAGGCATGTCTGATAGAGATTAGGAGATGAAAGTCCCTCCTAACTCCTCTGTTTACTCATGGCCAAATTTAGTGTGTGCCAGCGTCTAACGTCTCCTGCAGTATGTTCCCCATATCCTCTCCGTTCCAACCACAGTAACTTGTAGTTCTTCAATCATGCCAAACTCTCTCTGACCATAGGGCCTTTTCCTTTGTCTGTTACCTCTGCCAGAATACTCCTTACTTCATCTAATTAACCCCATTCTTTAGAATAATGAGTGTTTCTCAAATATTAACCACCTGGGGAGCTTGTTAAACTACAGATTCTTCTTCAGTAAGTCCAAAAGGGGCCTTGGATCAGGCATTTTCT
The DNA here is from genome assembly GCF_023851605.1 of Tamandua tetradactyla. Classification (NCBI taxonomy): domain Eukaryota; kingdom Metazoa; phylum Chordata; class Mammalia; order Pilosa; family Myrmecophagidae; genus Tamandua; species Tamandua tetradactyla. The sequence continues at coordinate 23,307,552 of NC_135346.1, forward strand.
AACAAGCTGCCAGGTGAAGCTGGTGCTACTTGTCCCCAGGAGCTCTTTCCCTGATTCTCCTCTAAGTCAAAGCCCATATTTTACATACTTGTGGCATCATATACCTTTCCCTCATAGAGTATTCTTCAAAGTCACTTATTTCCTTTCAGTTGTGTCATCTTCTGACTAGTGTTTGTTTGTTCACCAAACTGTAAGCCCAATCAGTGCTGGGACCTTGTGTGGCTTTTGCTCACTCCTCTGTTCCTCTGTTCTGAGGACCTAGCATGGTATGGCATATAATATTGTATTATATATTTATTAGATGTAAAGATAAGTGAATGTTGTATTGGTTGTTGACAGAATGGTTAACTATATTGATCTCAAAAGCTCTGGGACTTGGGCCAAATTGTAAAGTCTTGCCCATGGCCTTTATTTCTTCCAAGCAGAGAGCCTCCTGCATTATTTAAATTTCATGTCAAGCATAAGGAATCTAAAGTAATCTTAAGCTGAGAAAATCTCCTGCTCTTGTTCTTCATTCTGAGAAAGGAAAAGGGATTGTGCCAGATGAGCTGGAATCTTGACTTGCAGTTCCATGGTACTATATTCCTATTCCCCAGTTCTCAAACATTTTGGTTTCAGTACCTCTTTATACTCTTAAAAATCATTGAGGACACCAGTTGCCTTTGTTTTTGTGGGTTATAGCTGTCAATATTTCAGTACTAGAAATTGGAACTGAAATTACTTTTTAAAAATGTATATTTATGAATTCATTAAAAATAATAAATATTAATATTCACAATAATACATGTTGATATAAAAATAATACTTGTTGATAAAGAATACATGTTTCATTTAGCAGTTATATTTTCTGAAACATAAATTAGTGAGAAGAATGTCATTATTTTACATTTTTGCAAATCTCTTTAATGTCAGGCTAAATGTAAGATAGCTGGATAGTCATATCTTCTCCATTCAATCTGTTGCCATATGGTTTTTGTGGTTGTGATGGTGGTGGTGGTAGTAGATAATGATGATTATGGTTGTGGTTGTGGTTGTGGTTGAAGGCTGTGAAGAAAATCTGACTTTGTGCAGATATTAGTTGGAAAAGGAAGAACTATTGTAATAGCCTTTTTAGATAATTGTGGATATTCTTCTTTGTTAATACACCAAAACTCAACAAATGGTAATTTCTTAAAGGTTTGTTTCAATGTAGGATATGAAATGAAATCAATGAACTTTATATACTTGGTTACATTAAAATCTCTTGGCCTGTCTTAGACTTTGAATGGATCTTTTACCCATCGTGTGATTTTTTAACATTGGTCATTTTATTGGCTCACAGAGTTATGCAGATCTTCCAAATTGGTTTGATTATACAGTATCAAAAAATCACATTAATATCACCATTGATCTCATTTTAAGAAGTAAATATTGGGAAGTTGCCAGACTTATTGTGGCAGATCCAAGTTAGCTAAAATTATACTTTTTTTCTTGAAAGTACGCATTTTATCATTGTAAGAAATACTGACAGTTGTTTTTCTTGAAGTGACAGACTCACTTGGTTCATTTTCAAGAAAATATCTGCCAAATACCCAAGTCTGAATAACCATAGTTTGTCTGTCACTGTTCAATTATAAATAGTGTTCCATGAAAAAAGAGGCTAGTTCAGCTTGCAACTCAAACGATTTTGCCAATATTTTCCCTTAAGACATTTTGGTGAGCAACAGAGGTGTTTTATGCCCATTTCCTTTTTAATTACAAAATTAAAAAGATGCATACTCAAAGATTGAGATTTGATAAAATTAATAATCTTTATCGTTTCATCAAAGACATTTTTAAGGGAATGAGGCCTTTTAAATTATTTATTTATTACCATTAGTGTGTGGTGATAGAGAATACAATGACTCTTGGTACAGTTTGGTGCCACTAAGGTACGAGCAGTTTTGCCAATCAATGTTTTTGCATCTCTTGGAACCCCTGTAAGAATCTTAGAAATGGCCAGCAATCCAGGGACCACACTTTGAGAATTGCTGTCCTTGCAAAAGTAAAAATCATAAAGCAGCCTTATAATACGATAATTTCAGCCACTCTTAAGATGCCTTATTGAAGGTTAAGAATTAGAAGACATTTCCCTGTAGGCATATTAAAACAAATTTACCTGATTCTATAGAAGTAATCACATACATACCTGAGAATTTGGCAAATTACATTAAAGCAGAACTACTTAAAATTTGCCCCATCACCTACTGATATCTAAGAATTTTGGTTTAGGTATATCCACCACATTCATTTTGGTGACACCCTTCAGTGGTACATATTTTTGTACAGGTTGTAAGAATCTGGAGATTTTTAAATGTTGATTTTTATGCAGAATTCTAAATTTTAAAAAATTATAGTTTAAACTCAGGTTCCTAATTTCTCCAAAATTCATACATTGATTTTCACTGTTCCAAAGAACTTTGACTTCGCGGCTCTTTCTAAGTTTTTGTTTTTGTTTTAGTTGAAGCCTTTTCTATTTTTCTATTTTGGAGTTCAAAGTATAGAATTCTCATTTTAAGTTTCCTTAAAATTCTTCTTATTCTAGAAATGTGCTTGGTATATTTGACCATAGGTTATATTATAATGGTCCTATATTTTTCCTTGGTATGGGATAACATGCTTGTTATGTTTTAAAACATAAAAAAAAAATTGTTGATTTCTTCCAAGCACATAATTTTCAATCTGACATTTTAATATGATATGCTAATTTTTACATTTTAAATTAAATTTTGTTGTATTTTTACATGTATCTGCTCTTAATCACGAGTTCAAGTTTGTCTTAAAACCAATTCATGGGAATAGTCAATAAAGGCTTTAGCTGACTATAAAGTAGATGCAAAACAACAGATGGATTTATCTGTCCTGAAAAGCTAGTGTGATTTTAATCTAAATTAGCTGAACCTTTTGTATAGAAAAGAGAAGAAACAAAGCCTTACAACATTAGCATCAATGAATAAACATTAAAGGAAAACAAATATTCAGTTCATTATACTAAATAAAGAGAAAAGAGCAGGAGCATTGGATTTGAATCATGCCTCTGTTCCATCTTAGCTAGGTGACTTTGAGCAAATTTCTCAATTCCACTGAGCCTCTGTTCCCTTATCTCTCCACTCAGGATAATAAAATTTGATTCACAGGAGTTGGGTTTAATAATAAATGCATATTAAGAATTTAACACATTGCCACAAACTTGATAATTTAGTAAGTGTTGATAAAGTATGACTTTCAGAAAAAGTTCAAAATGACTTTTGGAAAAGTATAGAATGAGCACAGTCAAAGATTTATGACATTACAAGTAGAAATGTAAAACTGATTCAAAAGTCATACAGTCAGAAAAAAAAAAAGAGTGCTAAAATAAAATCAGTAAGTTAGATTCAAAATGATTTAATGTTCTACAGGACAACAAAATGTCCACATTTGGGATTTTCTTTTCTGTTGTACCAAAATCATTTGCATCTCTACCAAACAAGTATCATTTGCAATTTACTAATTGCCCTTAAGTTAAAATTGATCTTTCAAAGCATCTGTGTTTTGATCTGTAGTAAGTAGTAAGTTAAGCAAAGGTTATATTTCCCTAAAAAATCAGATGATGAGGGCCTGAATTGACAATGTAGCAGCCAAGGGCAATGGGGTGGGGGTTGTGAGGCTAAAAAAAAATCAAAATTGTCAGTGTCTATAACTCAGATTTTAAAACCATGTGGGACTAGAGGTGAGACCTGGAGACCACTTGATGGTGGGGTTAAGACTAAGACATCAGGGACCCTTGATAGGCTTCACCCACAGTCAAAAGGGTGGGCTAGATTTAAAAACTACTTTCTAACACAGGGAGGCAATAGGGAATTTTTTTTCTACCTCAGCCAGGGATCTCTAAGGAAATTCATAATCACATTCAAATATATTTTCTCAGTATCATTCAATGATACTTCTTGAGTGCTGGCTGAAGAATATGTACTCAATATAGGTTTCATAGAATTTCCATATATATGGAGGTTCTCTGCAGATACATTCGAAATTATAAAATTTACAGTTAAACAATCCACCATCAATTATAGTTAGTGGCAATGTACAGGAAGATTAGAACCTGAGATCTTCAAATAGTAGAAAAATTCTGTGAAGAGCTAAAATAATTATGTTCAGGAACATTCAAAAGATAAAGAAAGGATTAAAACCAAAAGAAGATTCAGATTTGAAAAAAACAAATAGAAGTTATAGAAATTAAAAAATAGTCATTGGAATTAAAAAGTAAGTGTGTGAAATAGATATAAGATTAGATGAAGCTGATGAAAGACTCAATGAACAGGAAGATGGACCTCAGAAAATTTCCAGAATGCAGTCTGGTAATGTATGCTTTGCAAATGGGACATAATTACGTTGAAAATATTTGGAGACAAAATAAGAAGATCTAAAATATGTCTATAGGATTTCTTGGTGAGACTAGAGACAATGGGAAAGTGGCAGTATTTGAAGCGAAAATGGCTCAGAATTTTTTAGATTTGAGGGATATGAAGCCTCATATTCCATAATCATAGCAAACCCTAAAATGAGAAATTAAGTACACACAAATAACACATCCTAGAGAAGTTGCAGAACACCATAGTCAAAATCTGTAAAGAAGAACTCTTTATAAGAGCCAAACAGCCATGGCCCACTTTGCATGGGAAAGCAGTGAATGAACTTCCTATCGTAGCCTTGCCATTGGCACCACCAAGTCCTGGTACAACACTAACAGGTAGGATGATGTGCACTTTCTTTTCTTTCACATCTGTTTGTGAAAGCAGTTTTACCAATACGCATTAAGCGTGGTGTTTTACAGCTGAATATTATTTGTTCCACTTTGTATCACCTCTAATTTTAGACGTCATCACCTCCATTGGTCTGAATTTCAGGGGTTAGCCTTCTTCCTTCCAGTTTTAGGTTTTGGTCAGTGCTTGGCAGTCTTCTTAGTCACTCTACTGGCTTTGGAAGCAGGCAACAACATGTCTGTAGCTTTGGTGTGGGTTTGACTTTCCTAAACTGTTCCTTTGGTTCTTCTTTCTGCATGTGAATCAGTATACTTATCTTCAGTTTCTGGACTTAGAAATAGAGCTCTGAAGCATCCCTGGGTCTTATGTCAGGGCACCTCAATAGTGGACAATCACAGCACAGTATGAGAAAATGAGAATGGGTGCTGGCAGGGGAGACGCGTTTTAGAGGTAAAGACAGTGAAGAAACTTGCTCTGATCCTGGTGTAGCATTTCTACCTGCTTTTACTTTCATGACAGGTTCTGTAAGGTAGGATGTGGCTTAGTACGACACCCTTCGATTTCTCCTCAGGGAGGTGGCCCTTCAGTGTGGGGGTGGCTGGACCTTCAGACAGACCCACTCCTCCCTTTGGCTTCCTTTAGTAAAAGGAAACTTTTCCCCCACCCCTCTCCTGAGCATCTCACCAGACAGTGCTCTGGTGTTGTTGGATCTATTGTTCTGCAGACTATCTCTTTCTTTAGTTTTCTTTTCATTCTTTTATTTTCCTTTCCAAATTCAAACACACACTGTTGCTATGGACAGCTGTTTTCTAACGCCCTTCGGCCTGGAAACTGGATGTTTAATTTTTTGGTTAATGCTGTAATTGAAATGCCCACATTGTGATTTCTGCTGTGAGTTCTACCCAGAATTTAACTGGGCGAGACAGGGAGAGAAGCTGGAGGGGAGTTGGTCATGAAACCTAAAAGCTTTTTATTTTCTCGCAATGGCTTGGAGCGTGCCCTTCCTAAGAGGAAAAGCCGCTACCATGGCAACAGGTTCTAGTTTCCCGGAGGGCTGTAGTGGCTCTGGTGCTGCAGGAGTCTGCAGAGCATGGAACAATAAGCAGGAGCAGCAGAAACCTCCCGTGGGCTCCTTGGTGCTGATTACTGCCATTTATCATAATTGGGACTAGATATTTTATATATATATATATACATATATGTATATATGTATATATACATGTATATATGTATATATACATATATATGTATATGTATATATACATATATATATGTATATATGTATATATATATATATATATATATATACACACACACACATAGGCAGGAAGGTTGGTGGTCGTTTTGTTTCTGAGTGACAACAAGAGCTGTAAGACAGCAGAAGCATGCATGAGTGGAGGGCACAGGCCTTGAAGCCCCTCGCTGTTCCTAATGGAGAAACCATCCGGTAAGTGGCAGGTGGAGGCAGGCAGCTGTGATCCCAGTGCAGGCTAGGTCCATCCCAGCCTTCATCTCACTCCCCTCTCCATTCCTGCAGTCCAGACATGGAGCTCCCTGCTGCAGTCTGGAATTTGCCTGATTAGAAACTGCCTATTGTGAATCTCAACTGTCAGATCTTCCTAGAAATTGTCCTCTCAGTCTTCTTCAGCAGTTTATATTTACCAAAGTCTCCAGTGTGGCCCCTTGACATGCAGACCACGTGTGCTTTTTGGACCCCTTTCCTAGAACATGTTCTTATCACAGGGTTTTTGTTTTTTTTTCCTTCGCCAACTAAGACTGCTAATCCTAATAAAATTTGAGCAACAATGCTTAGTTCTGCTAATTGCTGACTTCCTGCTGGACCTCTGCCAGCAGCACAATTAAAAGTTGGCATTTAGGACTTTGTGGCCTGTTGCACCCCCCAGGCCTGCTGCATGCATCACCCAGGCCCCAAGGAGAAGAGACGCTTTCAGCACACAAATCATGGAATACTAGATTAGAAAGCTCAATTTCTTACCAAAGCCTTCTTTACTGATAGCATTCCCTGCATGTTCTTATCAATCCTGCCTCTTTGAGGCTTCAGGTTAAATGTTAAATCGTCCTCCTCCTTAACATTATCCCACTTTGCACAGCACCTGGTAGTTTTCAGAACCCTCTTCATCCCCCCTTTCAGTTCCATCCTTACACCATCCCTGTGAAATAGACCAGGAAAGGTATTAATGAACCTTAATTGGCCTCTGGACCCCACACACATTTTGTAAGCCTCCTGTGCCACAGCACTCCCTGGAGACAGGTGAGAAATATTGAAATCAGTAGAGATGATATTCTGAAACATGTGTCCCTTCAAGTCTGTTGTTCTTCAGCCTGAAAATACACCTGAAAATATTTACTGAGCACCTCCTGTGCCAGGTACTGGGCAGTGGTCATACACTGATGAGAAAGGCAGTTGTAGTCCTTACCTTTGTGGAGCTTTCAGACAAGTTGAGGGAGAAACAAGCATCATTTCCCTCCTGGCCTTCTTTATTTGTGATTCTGGGTAGATCCTGGGGTGCTCTGGCAGCAGATACTGAGGCAGGGCAATTCACCCTTTTTCAGCTTCATAGAGAGGGATCTGAGATCTCAGTGGTATTTTTCATCCCCATTAAATTTCATGAAAGGTAATGTAGATTTTAAATACAGGAACATTTTAATAGAGATAGAGTTACCTTTATTTTTAAACAGAAAGAAGTAAGGTGCCATATTTGCTTGATATTTTTTATTATTTACCTGTTACTGTTGACTGATTTGTTAGAGATTAATTGTTACTCTGAATCCTTAAAGTCATTGGATCAATAGACATTTGGGGAAAGTCCAATATTATTAGTGATCAAAGATATACAACTTAAAATGAAATAGACAAAATACTGTGTCATACTTTAAGGATTTTTGAAATGGTATTACCATGCTGGTCCAGATAAACCAGCATGCTAAAGCATCACCAATGAGAGTAAATTGGCACAGCTCTCCTGGGTGACAGTTTGGTAATACGTAGCAAATGTATTTATACCCTTTCATCTGGAAATTCCATTTTTGTAAACTTATTCTAGAGAAAGGAAGATGTGCAAAAATATTTATATACATGGAGGTTCACTGCAGTGTTATTTATAGTAGTAAAATATTGGAAACAATCTTGAGTGTCCAATAATAGGGGATTTATAGAATAAACTGTGGGATACTATGCGACCATGAATATGTTGAACAAGACAATGGGTGGTATTTTAAAAGTTCACAGTATATTATAAAGTAAAAAGCAGGTTCTAAAACTAGATACATGCAACATAATTTCAGTTCATTTTAAAATATGTGTATGTGTGTGTGCATGGATGGGAAAAGCAAAGGACATATGGATAAAATTTAGTTATTTCTGGATAGTAGAATTATGGGTGATATTTTCTTCATGGGTCATCATTTTCTATGATTCTACAGTGAACACTTTTCATTTATAATCTGAAAAAATAAAAGGGAACATAATGTGTTTTAGTCTTCTAAGTGCTAAAAACAGATACCATGAAATGGCTTGGCTTAAACAATAGGAATTTATTAGCTTACAGTTTGATGCCAAGGAAATGTCCAAATCAAGGCATCATCAAAGTGATGCTTTCTTCCCAAAGACTGGCTGCCAGCAACCCTTGGCACCTCTGCCATGTGGCAAGTTCCCTCCAGGCATCTGCTTGTCTCTCCCTTCTCTTCTGGGTTTCATTGATATAAACTTCTTGTTTCCATGGCGTTCTCTCCCTCTCTCTCTCTCTGTCTCTCTCTCTCTCTGTCTCTCTCTCTCTCTCTCATGTTTTCTGGAGTAGATATAGATTCAAACCACCACAATACATATGTTAATGTTTTTTTTTTCCCTTCTAATGATAGCACCAAAAGAATGAATAAAGAAAGGGTAAGTTATTTAAGAATGGTTACTACTCGAAAGACCAAATTGGCATCAATTAAACTGATTCTGTTTTAAGGAAGGTAGAAGCATTTTATTTCATAGGTTTACTTCTGTGTCTGTGAATGGGATGTGTGTGGTAGGGTTCATATATGGGTGTGTATGTGTATATAAGGCTGCACGCCCAGGTAGGGGTTTGTGTATGTCTGTGTATGAGTGGTATGTCTGGGACCGTTCCCATAGTCTTGCGGTACCATGATCCCTGTGGGAGTCAGCATAACTCTGCAGGTCTAAAGACACTGCCTGTGCATTACTGACCAGTGTAGATTCACAGCCCCGCCCATCCTGCTCCATTCACTCTCCCTTTTGATGCCCAAGGTACAAGCTCTGCAGGCCTCCTCTCTTCAATGGGTAGAACTGATGAACTCGTTATTTCTTTAAACCACTTTAAAGCACCAATTTTTATCTTTCAATACCAAAACATGGAGAAGACTTTATGGTGAGCACAAGTGTGAGTGATTTTCTGACATTCTTACGGTAAGCTCTGTGCCCTGGCTTTATGTGAATAGCAGTATTCCCTGAAACATGTTCTTCCTTCTCTCCCCTTAAGTTTTCCAAACAAGGGAATCTTTTTTAAAGGGTCACTTTTTTTTTCCTACGCTTGTTTGATGATTACTAAGTTTTTAACATAACCCGGCTGTTATCAACTGGCAGGTATCAGCCGGTGCAAACCAGCAGGATTGTGGTGTGGTCATCTTCTATCTAAGTTTCCGGAAGATCGCCTTCTGTTTATATGACTGAGCAGAGGGACCTATTAATGACAAGTTTTCAGGAGTCGCTTCCTAAATAGGTTGAGGCCGCAGAGATGGGCAGGGGTGCAGCCAGAAGCCACAGGGTGTTCTTACTACTGTGTGGGAATACACAGAGGTGACAAGAATTCAAGTGCTCCCAGTTGTACTAACCATCTGTTGACACAGACTTCAGCATTCATGTGGAAAAGGAAGTGAGCTCATCTGAAGTATAATACATTGGGTTTCATTTTGAAAAGGTCCCAGGCAGGTAACCCTGATATTTGTGGTTGAAGGCAGTGACTTGTGATTACTTCTGTGCTTGCAGGTGTGATTTGCAGTCACCTCCCTTCTGAAATCCTCTAGACTTTGATAAATGGGCTCAGCTCACAAGTCCTCCCTGAAGAGAGGCCAAATTGACCTACCTGACTTGGTCCTCATCACCAGTATTTGTCACAGCTATACACACCTGTTTATTTCTCCATGCTACTTTCACAGTCTGACATTTTTACAGATTAATTTGTTTACTGTTAGTCTCTCCAGTTGGAATTTAATGCCTTCTTGAAAGCAGAGCCTTGTCAATCTGGTCACTGCTCCATCTCAGTGCCTAGAAGGTTGTGAGGCCTCTCAGGGTGTTCAGTCAATTGTTGGGTAAGTCCCTTATGCGTGAACATACTTTGTGTATTTAGGAACAGACCAAAGGCCAGGATAGTTGGAGCACTGTGCTTGAGAGGAAAAGTGAAATTATATTTGGTTGGAAAGGAGGCAGGAGCCAGACTGGATTCGCAGTGATGAAGAGTCTGGATTACCCTCGAAAGTAGGTTGACTCAAAGATCTCATGTTCCCTAAATTGTTTCACCTCTGCAGATTTATGTACTATCCAGATTGGTCCACTTAATTCAGCTATAGATGGCTTCTCTGCAGAGAATTGTGCACCTCTGTGTCCTTGAAGGGCTTCTTTAGCCCACATCGTATTCCTTTTCTCCATCCCCACTGCCATCAGCATGGCATTCTTCACCCTTCTTGCCTGGTGAGCCCTAGCAGTGCAGCATGATAGCGGCTAAGATGTCAGGCTTTGATGTCTGCATAATTGAAAGCCTCCTAGGACTTTGTCCATACTTGCACTTCCCATTTGAAAAGTTTCAGATTTTGGCTTTGAAAGAGACATTCACTAAGAGTCTGAGCGTTGGGTAGCCCAAGGGTCCAGATCTCCACTCCTCCCTTTGAGTCCCTTGGTGTCTGTGTTACCAGACACTATCTGCTGCTCTCTGCCTAATGAGATGTTGGTTTTCTCACACTGACTCTCTGGTTCCTGTTTGTTGACACTACTTTGTTTTACAATTTGCTCCCAAAGTAGCAGAATTCAGTGAGTTTTTAGCTTTGTGCTTCCCGTACAGGGATAAATCAGGTTTTTGCATGGGTTGAATATAAACTTTCATGACATAATTCCTTGACGAATCTTTTTTTGTGATTAAAGCAATAAGTATAACAGAAGGTTTTGGGTGTTCATTCTCATTCTAACATATACCACTATAAATACACGTGGTTATTTTATATGTATAAATAAATCAGTTGAGCTGCTGTTTCACTTAGACTTGAAATTGTATTGGAATTTTAGAAGATAGCAATTTAGTGCAGCAAAAGAGCTAGGAGATGTCTGGCACAGAGTTTCAAGAATAGGAGGCAGTTACTAAAGTATAATCCACTCAGGTTTTTTTCTAAATTTTATGGACTGTGACGATTGTGTCATCTCATTTAATGAATTCAATTTCATTAGCATCAGATATTGATGAAGAGCTCATATAAATATAGAGAATGTTGCATGCTATTCAAATACTTCTTAATGGATGTTAGAGATCTAGGATATTTTTCATTGTTCACTGTCAGCTCTAATTGACCTCAAGAACTTTTCCACAAAGTGTCTGCCCTTATACATGAAAATCCGTGAATTTTTTGGACACCTTGAAATAATTGTTTTTTTCCCCTCTGTTAATTAAATATCTGCATATAATTCAGATGCACTCTGATAGAACATGTATGCTTATCATTTCCAGTTATTTTCGTAGTTGGTCCTTGAAATAAAACCACCCTTTCAATCTCAGCCTCTCAATTTATTTCAGATGTATGGTAAGGAATGTGATTTTCAGTCTGATTTCTTCTTTGGGTTGAAAGTACACTCATTTTTTAAAATATGTAGTTTAAATGGATTATTTCCCTCATTTAAAAAATGTCCATGAAAGAAGACAGATTACCCAGAGTGTGCATGTGTGTGTTTCTTTCTCTCACTTTCTATCATTCTCTCAATGTTTCTCTCTAACATTCCCCATTACCCGCTCTATGGATATGGAATCTTGATTTTCCCTCATTAGGAGCAGAAATGAGGGTTTGGATTTTGTGAGGAGTAAGGAGTTCTGGCTGCTCAGGCTCAGATCCACTGTTTTGTTGTTGGAACTAACATGGCCAAGGGCTAATCGCTTAATCTTTGATGGCACCCTTTTGTTCCTATTGTTTTATCTGTAAAATGGGACTAGTAATACTGACCTGGCTTCAGAAGGCTGCTGTTTATTTTAGCTAATTAACTGGTAATATGGCTTTCAGTGGGCTCTACAAATGCTTAATAATGGTGAACAGGGTAGTGGGTAACAAGCTTCTAAAAGCTGTTACTTCCTCAAGACCTCCAGTTCAGTTGTGGCTAAGCCTTCTGTTCTTCCATTGAGCTTCCCCATGGAGGTCTCCAGCACGCAGACTGAGGGGAAACTGCAATAACTGCAGAGACCTCCCGTATAAACACAGGCCTGGGGGCAAAAGGCACACATTTTAGTTTTTACAAGTCTCACATCCTCCCAGCCAGGTCTTATGATTTGTGAAATTCTTATATTCCCATTTGAAAATTAAGGGGCCCGTTTCCCTTAACTTAAATTTACATCTTAGCAGTTGAAACCTTCCCGAGTCTACAGGAGGGGGGTGGCTAATATGACATTACTCTTCTGAACAAAATCTTCTAATTACTTTTCATCTCGCTGAGTGGAAAACCAAGCTCTTACAGTGGTCTGCGAAGTCCTACAGGATTTGTGCTGCCCCCAACTCCATTACCTCTGCGCTTTCTAATACTTTCTGTCTTGCTAACTCTGCTGTAGGCACACTGGCTTGCATTCGGTATTGCCATATTCCAGGCATATTCCCACCTTTTGACATTTGCACCTGCATTTCCTCCACTTGTAGCTCTTCCCCTGATATACACGTGGCTTGTTTCCTTACTTCCTTCAGGTTGCTATGAAATGCTCCCTTCTCAGAGGTACCTTCCCTGACCCGCCCTGTCTAAAATTGCAAACATTCCTCCCATACTCTCTATCTATCCCCCTTCCCATAGCACCATATTTTATTTGCTTATTGTCTGTCTACCCAAAAGAATGTCAAATTCTGGGGAGGTGTCTGTTTTGTCCTTTGAGTACACCCAGCACTAAAGCAGTCCCTGGCAAATGTTAGGCCCTCAAAAATATCTGCTGTTGGCCTCTGGGCTGGGTCACCTCCCACCTTCTTCCTTGCATTTTATGTTCGGCTAGGTGCACATTCTTGCAAGAGCGTGAATAAATTATTTTCTTCTCCACAATCGGGTGAGTGTTTATTCACTTTCAAGTACAGTGTTTTTTTTCTAACAATTTGGGACTTCCATGTCTCTGTGGCCTCCCTTTTTGGATAGTGTTAGTTTAAGGATAGTAGGCCGAGCCATTGGGAGAAGTGTCGCTACCCACAGGAACTGACGCATTCATGGCACTTGGGGACCATCAGCTTCGCGTCTGCATATGCAATTTTTATACCTTTTCTATCCTTGGCATCTCTATCTAGATTTCAGATCATAAACTATGAGATAAATAAATCTGTGATAATGAATGTGAAAGTACTTTATAAATTGTAAAATGTTTTGCAAAAGTTAATTACGTTGAATTTTACAAATGAATTGTAATGAATTTTGAATAGTTAAGTAATTTTCTACTAAGAAGGGCTCTTCTCTGGGCCAACTTTTCTATAGGACTTTTTGTATGTGAATGCTGTTCGTTCCCTTTTGGGGCCTATGGACTGTGCCCAAGAGTACACATACAAACTGAACTTAAAAGGTCCAGGACCAGAAAGTGGAAAGCTGATCAATTAACCCTTAGAGTTCTTAGAAATGCTAACATATTTCTTACTTGTACTTAAAAAGAATTTGTCTTCCATTGCATCAGACCATTCAAATACTAGGTAGCCAAGAGAGGATTGAGCAAATAAAATTCAGGTTGTCCTGTTTTTGTTTCTAAATGACTATGACTAACTTAAGAAAACTAGGCAGCTTAACAGCAAAAGTATAATTCTTGTTGTTAATGAAACCTGGCCTATTTAAGAGGGCTTTCAATAATAATCCCCATGACCCAGATTAATTTCCTAGTAATAGAAGAGCTTAGGAATTTTATACTATTCATGGGCAGCGATTATCCTAATATCATTATTTCTCGCCTGCCATGCCAGAGACCTGGGTTCGATTCCCGGTGTCTGACCATACAAAAAAATTTTTTAAAATTTATAGAAATATCTTTTTGAGAAATCAGGTTCTCATCTTACCCATTATCTCTTTAAAGCTTTAATATCAGGCCATATTGAAGAGAGGCAAGTGGAAAAAAATGGAAATATATATACTGAATATATTAAAACACCTATAGTCTCTGTCTTGAACTCATGCGTGCACTCAATCACTTACTTGCTCTCTTCCCATTGTAGCAGAGCAACTAAAAGCAGTAGCTCTGGAATCAGACTGCAGGCTGCCAGGCTTCAAATTCCAGCTCTGCTGCGTATTAAATATGAAGCCCTAGACAAATTTCTGAATTTCTTTGAGGCTCAGCTTCTTCAGGTGAGATAGTAATGGAATTTACTTCATAGGGTTATGGTTAAAAATGAAATAATCAGTGCAGTGCTTGTGCCTGACTCATAGTAAGTGCTCAGCTAGTATCAGTTTCTTTTTTTTTTTTCAATGACAAGTCATCATAATAAGCAAAGGCAGGTAGGAAATAAAGGAATTTCTGAACGGAATGGGAAAAGGAAAAGTGAGATACAGGAGACATTGTCCTAATAAGATTTAATAAATGTATTGGGCGTAGATTGGTAGAATAATGTGGGTTTATGCTATATTATATAATGTGTATTATGTAATGGATATAATAATAATAATTATACCCTGTGAATATTTTCTGGCCTTCCTGCATTCCAGCTTAGCAGTGTGACCAAGGAGAGACACCTGGTTTTGTTTTGTGTCATCAGTGTCAGGGTGAGCTGCTATGGCCACTACCCCCTAGTGCTGCCCCCTCTCTAACACACCAGTAGTTTACAAGAAACTTTCAACCAGGCCGTTGCACCTGAGCCTTGACATACATGTGTTCTTCAATTTGTTTCTACATTTGATATAGGCAAGCTCTGTGCAAAGCAGTAGGGAAAGGCAGTGAGGCAGGCTGACACCATCCCTGCCCTCTTAGAGCTTCTTTAAGTAGAGGGGATGGACAATAACATGTCTACGTGTAAGGGTACACTTATAATTCAATAAATGCTATGAAGGAAATTTGAGGAATTAGAGTTATAGCAAGGGACCTGACCTAGCATGGGATTTCCAGAAAGACCTCTTTGAAGAAATGAGAATGACAGGCAGTAGAGAGCCAGATAAAGAGGGATTGCAGAGCTGTCCATGGAGAGTGGGGTCAGCATTATGAAGGCACCTTTGCCAAAATCACCCAAAAGTGATTTTGAGTCCAAGATAAAGAGTGAAGAGGGGAGCATTCAAGTCCTGAGAGACCAGTTAGAGCATGTGAGACCTGGTTACGCTAAGGGTTTCAGACTTGAAACTAAGTACAGTCAGAAGACTTTGGTGGGCTTAAATGAAGTGGTGTTGGATTAGAAGCAACCAGAATGGAACTAGAGCTGGTTGGGTACTTGGGTTTTAGAATAGCCTCTGCTTTGAACTGTACTATATATGCAAAGAGATGCCTTGTGTTTTCTATTCCTCCAAAACCCTTTTCTGGCCACATTGGCCTCTACAAGTAAGGGTTCAAGGACACATGTAACTCAGGGTAAAGTATACCCAACATAGTTTATTCATTTCACATTGAATAGAAGACATTGCTAGTTATTCACCAAGATTTGAGATCCTTGGATAAGAGCCAGGCACCCGGGATGGATACCTAAAGGGGCATAATTGTCTCTTTTGATTGTGGAAACCATTTTGGCAGTTTCTCCCTCCTCCTTTTTTCTTCATTCATTTTTGTCTCTCAATCTGATAGTGTCTACTCACTTATTTTTAGGAAGCAGCGCTCTGACTGTGCAAGCCAGCTAAAAACAGAATGCTGTTACAATTGAGGGGTATTTCATCATTTTCATAATTTTGTCACGCATGCAACTATTTTCACTGCAGGAAGGGAGAAAAGTCGTGTTTCGTCCAGTATTGCTCTCACAGATCTAAATGCTTTATTCTGTATTTTTTTTTCTTACCAATTTAGTAATTTGGGGGATGAATGAGGGAATAACTTTTTAATTTAATTATAACCACTACTTTTTTCCCCACAATCTCAAGCATATAACTGCTCCGTATATTTAATTTTGGTTAGGTTTTGTAAGAGAAAAAGAATGCCTCTTTTAGCCTAGGCTGAACTCTCACTTAATCATGTGGGAGCAGCCAAGTGCAGTGTGTAAGAGTGTGGGCTCTTCTAGTACAACTTATTTCCACTCCTGGCTTTGCCCTTCATTAGCTGTGTGACCTCAGGCAAATTACTTAACTTCTCAGTGCTTTGGTTTCCTCATTTGTACAATGGTAATGTAGTTGCACCTACCTGCTTCAAAGGGTTCTCGTGAAGATTGAGACACATTATAAAATGCCCATAAAAAACACAAAATTAATTAATTGTTCAAGGCTTCAGGTTTGGCTTCTCACTATATAACTGTTCCCAGTAAGATGTTAAAGTAGGTTGTTGAGTGGAGCCCCAGCCAGCACACAGAACAATTTACTTTAAACTCTCGTCTGATGCCAGCCACTGGGGCAGTCCAGCAAAGCAGAAACTGTGGCTCTGATATGTTTCCTCAATAGAGGCCTCCTCAGCAACACCCCGACTAGTCCAGCTCACCATATCCAGATAGTATTCAGGCAATACACATGCCAGTGGGGGGTGGGAGGGGGGATTTCCTCAACTCCCTGTTGTCACTAAGAATGAATTTGGAATTGGTGAAAGTAACCAGATAAACAACCCTAGAAATTAACTTGTCTGTTTAACCCAAGTATAATTTCAGCATCTTCATTTCCATCAAATCCCTTCTCAGCCTTGGAGCTTGGAGCCTCCCTGCCCCTGAGAGGGTAAGAGGGAGAAGGGTGAGGCTGACTGCACCTTAGGTGCCCACCCACTCAACTGCTTTCAGAACGGGAAGCATTGGAGCTTCCTGGTGCTCACCTGTGTACTGCAGGGGACACACTCCAAGGCCCTGATCCATCCCCTGGTCCTGGGGCGCCTGTGGAAAAGGGAGCAGTCAGTACAGTAGTGTCCCATGGAATTAACTGTACACATGAGAGTTTAGAGGAGAGAGCTCTGAGTGGCCTCCAGTGGTCAGAGGCATGCCCTAGAGTGGGCTTGCAGGGTAAGGGAGGATGTGCCAGGTAGGGCAAAGGCATGAGGAAGCAACTTTATGAGTTTGGTGGGTTTGCTTCAGCTGTGTGGCTCTCAGCCTCTTTTGCCAGAGGTCCTTATAGAGAAATGATGGGAAATACATAATATTCTTTTAAATTTTCTGTCGCTCCGAAATATTTCATAATTTATATTTAAAGAACAATGAATTTAAAGCAAAGAAAATCGACAGGTAGGTTAATCTAAGTCGTTGGAATATAGGTAGAGGAAGTAGGGCTCCTTACCCCAGGTAGAAATGAACTTCTATATTTTCCTGGGCAGGATACTGAGTGAAACCACTGGCTAACAGTGTGGGCTTAAATTGGATTTGCTGCTACTACCATTACCACTGCTGTGACCGCTATTTTGACCAACACCAGCATGATAATAGTGGCTATCACTTATTAAGTCATTATTTCATTGCAGGAGACTTGCTTACATAATCTTAATTGACTGTACAACTTTTTGAGTTAGCTATTATTGCTCCCATTTTACAGATTAGGAAACTGAGGTCCAGAGAGGCCTAGTGACTTGCCCGCTGCCACCCAGCTGGTGAGGTCTGTCTGACTTCAACCACTGTGCCATGTCTCCTTTAGCCTTATTTTCCATATTTGTAAAATGGAGATTCTTGCTATCTTTAACCATAGAGCAGTGTTTTCCAAATTGTAGGTCATGGCCCATTAATGGGTTGTGGAATCAATTTAGTGGAGTAAAAAAAAAGGGATAAAATAGAAAATATCAGAATGCATCACACCATTCCTGAAACTTTTGTTTCTGATATGCATGTGCCTGTATGTCTGTGTTCGTGTATGTATGTAGGCATGTATGTAAGTGCTAGTAAAATGTTGCATAGGAAAATTGTCTGACATGGATCATTTTCAGAAAAATTTAACAGTTACTGTTGTAGAGTTATTATAAAGATAAAATAAACATAAGAATTGTTTGTAGAGCTCTTTGTAAACTCTGAACACTCTACAAATCCAATTTATATTATTATTATTAACTCTAGAGGCTGAAGCAGATAATAAGGAATGCAAATAAGTGGTAAGGTACCGCTACTCTCCCCCCCCACCCCTGCACCCCTCATAGGCATTGCTGATCTGTCACCACACTGCATTTATGGAGCAGAACTTAGCTTCCACATTCCTCAACAGAGCCCCCAGGCCACAAGAGAAAGCCTATTTGCAGACCCTGCACTAGGCCTCTGTATTGGAGTGCATCGGGACCAGCCTATGGTTATAAAGTACTGCTTAGTACTTACAGATCTCTAGCTTTCATGTAAGCTCCAAGAAAATGGATGCAATCCCTACACCATCATGGGGGGGTCTCTGCATTACATGCTCCAAAACAATTGGTTCCTGTCTACTTCCCCCCATAACACTTCCCCTATCACTGCTACTACCACAGCCCTAATCTGGAAGTTATTTACCGATTCTTGCCTCTTGAAGGGATGTCAGACCAATCTAGAGTCCAGATCCACTTTCCTTTGAAAAAAAGGTGGCAAGAGGTCCCTCAACCAAAGCCATTTTCGATGTAACATGCTCTTTCCTTATTAGTTGCAATTCATAAGGGAACTGGATGCATTGTTGCAAATCCCTTGACTGTCCTGAAGGCATGCCCCTCAGGAGATGCACCGCTTCTCAGAAGATGCAGCAAACTCTTCAAAGTCACAAAAGGAACCTGGTCTCCCCCCAACTTTGCACGTGGACTGTTTCTCTGCAACCTGCAAAGGAAGCTAGTAGATTCGGCATTCCTCCCAGAAGTGCACCCCAGAATAGTCCATGACAAAGACTCCTTGAGTGGAATGTGCTATGCACAAGAAACCTCTGTGCATGGATTGTAAGTCAAGACTCAACATGACATCCTGGAATGTGTGCAGAAGACCTCAAGCAGCTCAATTACCAAGGCAGAAAGCAGGTTCTTGGTGTTTTATAGACCTTGCTAATGAATGAGTCCCGTGGCCTCTGCTGGAAGGTGCTTCCCAGTGCTCTGCCAGCCTCCCTCCCACATGTCTGTAAATTCGTCACGCTATAATGGATGGCTGCCGCCAGCAGAGGCTGAGGGCTAGGCCTTTCTCTCTGGGAAACATAGAGCTCTCAAGCCATTAATAATTCATTCTGGATTAATGAACATAGCCCTACCAAGTTGTAAAGCAGTAATAATCAAGTGACACATCAATTTATTACTTCTGTATGCCAAAAGATAATGGTAGTTAGTAATGAAAGGAACAGCATCCCCACCACCACCACCAAAGTTTCCTAAGATGTAAATCAATGTGTTTTTTAAGTTATAAAATAAAATGGATTGTTAAAAGGGAATTGAATGATGTTGGGTGGCCTCAAGCCTATTTACACTGAAAGTTGCTTATCCAGAATTACTGTACCTCTTTTCCAAATGCCTCTGGGCATTGGAGCCTGCACATCAGGGTAATAATTATTCATTAATTAAATCTAAGATTGGAATACAGCTCCACACTTTGAAAAGGGAGCTTGGGATACTTGAGATATAGTCCCCCCAAATCATCAGTAATAGTTTGAGGTTTTATGCGTTATTGGCTGGGTTGAGAATATTTGTTTTGTGTCTATTCAGAAACTCCCATCATCTTCTTAACAATCAGAAAACATTCTTTGGGCATCTCCTGTGCCAGACGTTGGTGGTACCAAGTTAAATAGGCACATTCCCTATCCTCAGGCAGTAATACAGACATTAGACCCTGCAATAAATGCAAGAGACTGTATGAGGAATGGCGGTGGAGAGGGAGACTGCAGAAAGGAAGGACGCCACTTGAACTGAGTCCTGCAGATCAGCAATATGCTAAGCAAAGGAAGAAGAGCAAGAAAGTTCTTGGCAGAGAGAATGACATGTACACAGGCAGAAAGATGTGAAAGCAGAAAGAGAATGGATAGTGAATTACTATAATAATAATTACAATACTTCCAATACAATATCACGTTAAATCTGTACAACAACCTAAGTGGTGTATTATTTCCCTCCCTGACTTTTTTTTTAAGCCGAGGAACACAAAGCTTAGATTGAGTCACTTGCCCAGAGAACCAAAGCTAAGAACTGTCAGATGCGGGCTTAGGGTGACATTGGGAAAAGATATGCTGTTTTATGAGTTTGGACTTTATCTTGGAAACAGTGAGTCTCCTCAAAGCTTTGTAATCATCATTATCAGAACAATTAAACCACAAAAGCATTGCTGAACATTTCACACATACTGTATCATTCTGTTGTTTCCCAACAACCCAGTGAGTTGTTGGACTATTGTAGTTTTCAGCAGGGAAATGAGATGATCAGATCTGCGTCTCAGTAACTGATGGTGGCAGTGGAATAAAGTTGAGCCCAGTTAGAAGGCTATTGCATTAGTCCAGTATATCATCGAGAAGCATGATGGTGAAAATGATCAACGTCCAAACCATGTATTTTTATATGGGCCTGCAATTGAAAAGTGCTTTCATACCTAAATAGCTCGTTGATTCATTTGCACAAGGGACTTTTGTGGAAAGAGGAGTAAGTATACTGATTTAGCCCACATGGGAGGGAAGGTATAAGGGCATGGGATTCACTTCCTACACACAAGAGCTGGTGTTGAAAATAACGATGTTAAAAGCAATTGTAAATATGTGTATTTGCTGACTGACTGAGGCATAGAACCAAAATCTTTCCCCCCTTGCCAGGTAAGACCTTGACTATTGCCTGAATACTCTCAGACTGGAAACGTGATGTGGTTCTGAGTAGAATGGAAAACTATATAAGTAAAATGAGATTTAGATGGATTCAAGAAAATGTTTAAAAATATTCTTGTATGGACTGGAAACAGGCCAGATTATTGGTAGCAACTCAGTTTGCAGCAGGTGCTGCTTAGCTGTCATAATGCCAGTTCTCTTCCTAACTGGACTGTTCCTCAGTGAAAGTTTCATAAAGCTGACCATACCCCACCTCTTTCAGAGGAGGAAGGTTTTAATCAAATTAAACTCTTAACCCTAGAAACATATAGAAAAGTACACATCTGCTGATATTAATGTAATATTTCAATAAAGGCTCATTTTAGAAGTCAAAAGAAACAGTGCAGGCTTTTATAGAATTGTGTGTAAAAAAAATAGTGAGTATAAGTAGCACAAAATGCTAGGGAAGTAGGTTTGTGCAAACTGCCAACTCTGCCCAATTTCTCTTTAATTTCAAATTAGCAATGAATAGCTTCCTCTTCCTACAGGTGATTTAGGGAAGCTGCTGGTGTTTTGTTTTGCTTTTTAACAATACTGAATGACCTTAATTTACAACTTGTTTGTGGCCTATAGATAATTTATATATTTTTATATGCAGGCTAGCCAATGAACAATTGAGTTTTGTAGCTAACTCACAGTGGTCTGGGCTTGGGGGTCAGATGTATGTTCTTAGTAGTTGTTTATTTTAAAATATGCATATGTATTTTGAAAATTACTCAGACCCAGCTACTGCTGTGCTTTCCTTAGACCTTGAGTATAAGTGACAATATAAACACAGCCATATACATGGATATGCAGTAGTGCATTTTTATTTCTGTTTATGTCAGCCACATGTTTCACTTAATGTGAACCACCTGTACAATGTGATGGGGTTCTAATACTTTGAGCCTTGAGTGTTGGATTTCCTGAATTGGAATTAAATGTTCAGATCTACCCATTAAAAAATTAGGCTTATTTAATATCTATGTTTGCTAATATATTAAAGCCATCAAGGGTTTTTATGGTTTGCCCTAAAGAACATACTAATGATTGCAGTGGTTTAAGCAGCAGCCAAGTACATAAATTCTCCCAGAGAGGGATTAGCAGTTACCTGTACTGCAGAACAGAGAACTAAATGTGCATTAGTTCATAATTTGGAAGATAGTTGCTTTGGTTGGTTGTTATTTTAGGCAAAATAGAAATAATAGCGACTGTCATATCCTGAAACAGCATGATAGCCTGAACACTGAAGGTTTCTGATATTTTGATAAGATAAAAATATGAATAGAAGAAATTTCTCAAGGGACTCCCAGGACATCCTAAAATGGAGCGGGTGCTAGCTTCCAGTAGATGAGGGCCCTTGCGGCAGGCAGGGTGCAGGGAAGTCTACTGTCTATTCTTCAGCTATTTCTCTCATTGGTGCCTTTTCTTTTCCTTCTTCCCAGTGTTGCTAATAACCACAAGCAGAATCTGATGACGGTGGCAAACCTTGGCGTGGTGTTTGGACCCACCCTGCTGCGGCCTCAGGAAGAAACAGTAGCCGCCATCATGGATATCAAATTCCAGAACATTGTCATTGAGATCCTAATAGAAAATCATGAGAAGGTAATAGTTAAATGGTCACCCCCAGGGCAGAATTTACTTTGTGGGCAGGTGCTTTGGAGTTGGCATTTGGGGTTGACTCGGGTTTGCATGACTGATAGTTGTTAGCGTGAGGATGATGAAGTTGCTGAAGGTAACCATATGGTGAAGGTTACCATATGGGCAACATTTACTGAGCACTTGTTCTGTACCTGGAACTTGCTATGTTGTTATTTGATTCCCCCAGCAATCCAGTGAAGGTACTATTATGAGCCTCGTTTTGAAAATACCCTTTGTCCAGTTTTCTATTTTGTTGTCTTGTTACAAATTTCTAAAAGCTTTTTTGTATTAATTATCGTAAACTTTTGTCATTTGTGTTGCAAATAGTTTTTCCAAATTTATAATTTGTCTTTCGGTTTATAAATGGTATGTTTTCCATGCAGTTTTTGTGCTTCTTTAACTGTATATATTTAGGGCATTGAGATTTCCAGTCTTTTTTAAGATCTCCCCCATCCCAACTTGTGAAGTGTGTCAGCACAGAGCTGGCTCTATAAAACTGGGGTTGGGGGCACAACACCAAATCCATCTGTCCCATCACATTACCACTAGTAGCAAACTGCTGTGAAGCTTCTCAGAACTTGTGGGGTTCCTTAGAGCATGAGTTGACAGCCTCAGATCCGAGGTCTGATTAAAACAAAATAAAAACCACTCCTCCTAAATCGAAACTTTGCCTGGAATGGGGAATTAATTGTGCTAAATAACGTGCACAATACAATCTGATTACTTTTCACTACCTTCACTGATCTGCCCTCTGCTAGAATGTGTACTTCATGGAAGCAGACATTTTTGTCTGTTTTGTTCATGGCTTTGTCCACAGTGCCTCAGTAGGCACTCCAGAAATATGTACTGGATGACGGAATTGGCTCTGTGATAGCTCGCCTCCAAAGTCATTCCTAGTGATCTTTGCCTCCTGGAATTCACTCCCATACTGAATAGGGCTGGCCTTTGTGAGCAGTAGGATATTGCAAAAATAATGATGTATGACTTCTGAGGCCCAGTCATAAACTCACTGCAGCATTTGCCTTGGTTTCTGAACTTGCCCGCTTTGAGGGAGACAACCCACCATGTTGTGGAGACAGTCATGTAGTCCTTTTGGGAGGAGTTGAGGCATCCTGCCAACAACCAAACCAACTTGCCAGCCATGTGAGTGAGTCCCTTTGGAAGTAAATCCTCCAGACCTGGTCAAGGCTACAGATGACTGCAGGCCCAGCAAACATCTTGAGTGTAACCTCATGAGAGACCGTGAGCCAGAATCGCTCAGCTGAGCGTCTCCTGAATTTCTGAGCCACAGAAATTGTTTGATAAATGTTTTAAGTCACTAGGTTTGGGGGTAATTTGTTATGGGGTATTATATAACTGAAACTACTAGAGAGCCTCTGAGTAGAAACTTCTACAAGTAATAGGAGTATCCTGCAAAGTAGCATAAGCCATAGAGCCCCCCTCATATGATTATTAAGAGATTTCAAACTTGATTTATTTGAGGAAACTATCTTCCTTTGATCCACAATGTTGAAGCCTGTCCACCCACCTCTCTAAATACAGAAAATCAGGTATAGGAGCAGCAGTTTATGTTATATGTGCTAAAAGTGAGCTTATAAAAAGGGAACAGAATAGTATAGCAGTTAGTAGCATGGGTTTAAAAGTTAAACTGCTTAGATTCAAGTCCAGGCTCTACCACTTACTAGCTGTGACCATAAGCAGATTACTTAACCTCTCTGTGCTTGTAAAAGTACTTTTTGTACAGCTAACTGCTGTAGCAAACAATCCCAAAATGTCAGTGACTTAGGACACTAGAAGTTTATCTGCTGCTCACAGAATAGTTCAGTGCAGGTGTTCTGCCTCATAGGCCATGATTCAGCAACCCAGTCTCCTTCCATATTGTAGCTCTGCCTTCCACTCTGGAGATTCTCTACAATCAGCTTGCAGATGGGGGAAGTGAGAAGGCATGGAAGATTTTAGGGGCCAAACCTGGAAGATGATTTCCTTATTTTCTCCCGCATTCCATTGACCAGAACTCTGTTGCATGGCCACTTCTATTTGCAAGAGAAGCTGGAGAAAGCAACCTGAGTGTGTGCCAGAGGAAAGGGAAGAACGTGTGATGATCAGCTAGCTAGTCTGTTACATTCCTTCAGTTGTCTGGTAGTGAAGATTAAATGAGGTGGTTTAAGTAAAAGTCTTAGCCAAGGATCTGTATGAAGTAAAGGTTCAATAAATATACTTGAACTTTAGTACTTTCTGAAAGTTAATCTTTTCTTAAAATAAAATGATCTTAAATGTTGAGGTAAACTTTTAAGGAGTAAGCAGTTCGATTGTTTCATGTCCCTACAGAGTACATTTGAGTTTATAGTAGGCAGCATCTGTCTCCAGGCTCTTAAACTAACTCTTTTTGGTATTCTTGGGCATACAAACCAGAAAGCAGGTTTGATATAAACATAACAGAAAGAAAGTCCTATGCTACTAGTAACACTATTGAAACTGGTATAAACAAACAGCTATTGCTGCCTTGAGCACAAAATCTAGAAATAGAAATGAAATATAAAATGCATGAGCAGGCCTATAAATATAAGGGCAAAAGACTGGTAAAAATACTCATTTGGTTTGATGAGTTACAATTTATGTTACTCTCTGATGTTTATTTAGTGACATGCATATAAAAAGAGAATTACAATGCTTCGTTCTATGTTCTTCTTCATTAGTCAATGCCGAGGGTGGCATGTATCATAGTAAGCTTCACATTCCTGTGGGAGCCAATGAAGGCGTGCAAATGAAAATATTCCAGAGAGAAAGCCACACCTAAGTTTATGTCTCCAGTCTTAAGGGAGTTAATATACCACCAGACAGAGGTATTTAATCGGGGGTCCCTCATAGGCCAAAGTTTATATGCAAGACCTGTATATGCTCATTATTCTGGGAAGAAAGTGCATGGTATTCACCAGGTTTATCTTTCTGGCAAAAAACGTAGAAGAAGGCTGCCTGATTGCTTTTGTAGCCTGATTGCTTCTGTAAATGTCGCTGCAGGCCTGGTGCAGAGTGAGCCGATGTGGCCTGAGTCTCCTGCAGAAGCCCATGGTGTTCACCTCACGGGAACCCTAAGCTTCTGTGCCCACACTCTGGTCTCCCACTTTCCGGGGACAGTTTGTTGACTGGATGAATTTCCTGCCAACTTGCCTTTAGTCATCAAATCCAGAGCATATTAATAATGATAGTGATAGCTAATGTTTACTGATAGCTTACCATCCACAAGATATCGTGCTCAATACTTCATATCCAGTATCTCATTTAATTTTCATGGCAGTCCTATAAGGTCAATATTTTTAGCTCTATGTTATGAATTATAAATCTGAAGTGCAGAGAGTTTAAGAAGTAGCTTGTTAGAAGAAGAATTAGGGTTTGAATCTAGAACTGCTTTCAGAACCCAAGCTATTAAAATCTACTGTAGTTAATCTCCACTCAACACAATAAATTTAATGAGTATCTATTATTGCTCCAAGATAAATAAGATAAAACTGTTTTTTTTTCTCAAGGCACTTGTATTTTATTAGGGTATAACTAACCATAACACAGTGTGCTAAATACCATCCAGTAAGATGAATAAAGTGTTATGGAAACACTAAGGAGAAATAATTTAATTCTTTCACTGGGCCCTGACAAAGATGGATAGAAAATGTTTCTAGGTAGAGAAAGGGTAGTGACAGGAAGGACAGCATCCAGGGGAGCAATATTAATCAAATCATGTGTATTAAAATTATAGGTTGCGTCATAACAGCATTATTCACAATAACCAAAAGGTGGAAACAACCCAAAGTCCATCAACAGAGAAATGGATAAACAAAAAGTGCTATACTATATGCAGTGGAATAGTATGCAGCCATAAAAAGGAATGAAATGCTGATACATGTTACAACATGAATAGACCTTGCAAACATTTTGCCAAGTGAGAGAAGCCAAATACAAAAGGACTAATATTGTATGATTCCACTTACATGGAATATCTGGAATAAGCAAATTTATAAACAGAAAATTTATAACAGAAAGTAGAGTAGATGATATTAGCAGGGGCCCAGGAGAAGAAGAATGGGAAGTTATTGCTCAACAAGTACAGAGTTTCTATTTGGGGTGAGAAAAAAAGTTTTGATAATGGATCATGGTGATGGTAGCACAATATTGCATATATAATTGATGCTATTGAATTGTACACCTAAAAATTGCTAAAATTGAGAATTTTGTGATATATATAGTACTAAATTTATTTTATAAAATATAAACTTTTAAAATTCCATGCTTGTTAAAGGCTTGTAGGTTGTATACTGGCAGGTGGTGGGAAAGCCATAGGAAAGGATTTGTATTTACTTCCTGAAACTTTGGAGTTCTCAAAGGTTTCCAAGTAGAGGAGTGAAATGATTATGTCAGCACTTTAGAAAGGCAGTCCTGGAAGCTGCCCCACGTTGCGTTCTAATTGTTGATACCAAAACCACTTGTTAAATAAATAATAAAACTATATTGTTGACAATACTGTTGTGAACTTGTGGCTTATATAAAAAAAGTCTTACTCAGAGAATGTAACTTTTGACCTACAGCCTTTTCTTATTATAGAGTAGGGTTCTAACGGCCTTTATTTCATCCTTCTTGCCAGACCTTCTAAGGGAAATACTAGCTCATAACATCATTTCCCATCAATAACTCCTTTGCAGCTGAATAGTCAGTCTCTTCAAGAAGTAACAAGAAGCCTGAATTTTTAAGCACCTAGCATTCTATACCCTGAACTCTACTTGGATTATATGAGAGCTAAAATAGTCATGAGAGTCTGGCTCTTTTTGCTTATAGTAAAATTGCAGAGTTGAAAGTTCAGAGGGCAAAGATTTTGGTCCTTACCGTGCTTGTTTTAAGATCTCCCATAAAAATCATTTAAAACTATCATTTCTATATGGACAGACTCTTTCCCACAAATTCATAGCTTATAACACTGAGCTGGGTCCTATCTGAGTCTTAAAATACCAAGTAGGCAAGTATTTTGGGATATAGTAGACATTACCAATATTTATATGCTTCTATTAAGGTTTAAAAGAAAACAAACTGTACCATCATTGTCCAAGATATCCCAAAGCCCAGAAATCTTGCTATTTCTTACAGTATTATCTTTTTATTTTGAATAAGATTTTCTGTTTGTTTACTTATTTTTTCAGAGGCTAACTTGCCAGTGACTTTGAAAATTTAGACATTTAGAAAGGATAACCGTATTAAGAAACCATACTGCCTTATTTTCATAGTTCTGATTAAACATGAAATTTAAGACTAATAACTTATATGTGTGTGAGAGAGAGCGGGCAGGGGGAGAGGGGGAGAGAGAGAGGAAGGGAGGGAAGGGGAAGGAGAGAAGGGGAGAGCATGGGAGGGGAGAGGAGAGAAAGATAAAGTTCCAGGGATTCTGCACCTCATCTTTTTTGTCTGCATTGCCCCTTTTAATGCCTATTAATGTTTCATAAGATAAGCTTCATTGATTCCTTTTTCAACCTATCAGTTTGCTTTGGACACGGTAGGGGTGTTGATCTTTGAGCTGTTGTCCCTCGGGAGGCCTGAAGATTAGTGACTCTTAATGTAATTCCATTGCTGTGGCTGCATCAAGGAGAGCAAGTTAATTACCGAGGATGACCCTGTTTAATACCTAGTATAAGCACCAAGGCTTGCATTCCCTTTAAAATCCTTGTGTTTTTCAATGCTTAATTTGAGTTGATTTGGGACCACCAGACTGTCTTTATCTACTTTTACCAAATCATTGATGGCACTGAAATCCATTGACCAGTGTTGGGGATTTTGCACAAATGTATACCAATTAATAAAATGCAGTTGATTGGAGTAGTTTCTGGCAAGAGAGATGTTTGGCAGTTGCTTTCCATTTCTTGATTTTCAACAAGGTTGATATGTAAAAATAATGAGGAGGAGCGGCGCCAGGATATGGTAGTACATTGAAAGAATCGCTGATGTCATTGCCTGCTCACAAAGCTGAACTCTGTATTTTATTGTCATGGCTTTTACAGTCCTCCATTGATTTTTTTTTAATTTTTTATTTATTTTTTGTTATCTTTCCTCCCATTGGTCCCTGAATGTACTGGGTTTTTTTGTTTGTTTGTTTGTTCGTTTTGTTTTCTTTTGGTCCTCCTTGTTAGGTTTAGAAGCAAGCTAAACTTACTTGTATGCTGGGTTGGGATGCTTCTTCACAGGGATATTTTTTTAATGGCAAGTGCTGTATAAGACAGCCTTTATTAATATGATAGGTTCTGCATCTGAACATATGTATTTCCCCCAATTAAACCCAGATAAACCAATACTTGTTTGAACTGTGAAGCTCTTTTAATGTTACTCAGATGAGCATAGAGTTTTGTTGTGTTTTAATCTATTCCTCTTTGTCAACAAAGATAACAGGAAATAGAATCTTTCTGGAAATTTGGACAATCTCAGCACTCCAGACCATCTAAATATACCCTCAGTTACTGAATGTAATTGGTTCTTTCAGAGGGATTTTTAATAAAACTTCCCAAACTACTTTCCACATTGTTGATCCCTCTGCCAAAATGCTGGTATCAACAGGACATTAGGCTACCAAATGTCCTTAAAAAAACCTCGCTGTGGCTGTGGCTTCTGAATTTGGCTTCTTAACTGTCACAGTAAATGAGCCCTGTTAAAACTTGCCTGGCTTTTCAATGTAAAGGCGCTGAGTTTATGGCTTCTAGTGCCCTAAGCGGGCCTCTGCTCCACAGTGGGCTGTGAGAAAGTAGTGAGCAGTGAAAGCCAAGCTCAAGAGTGTTCATCCTCCACTCCCAAAGCAGATACTCCTCAGATTAAACAAGCCAACCCCTTTCCATTTGGGCCCCTGATGCTTGCATTTGTGTCCCAAGAAAATGCTCGGTCAGTCTCTCCTCTGTCATTGATTTATTGTCTCAGAGCTACTTTGCAGCTACTGATCAGAAACTTCATCATGACCTAACTTTCATCCCATAAAAATCACAGCACATAATAAAGAGTGCACCACATACATTACAGGGAGACTCCTAATCTTTTTAAATAGCAAGAGCATATGACAGATGGAAGGCATTTAAAAATGTGTATGTGACATGGTTAAGAACAGATTCTGCAAGTGTCAGTGCTCTACAGCATCAAGATGAGCCTGGCAGGGTGGAGGTGGTGGACTGTGAAATTTGAATTTTGTAAACAATACAAAGAAAGAAGAATAGCAGATTCCAATATTGCTACAAGCAGTTAAGATTGATTTTTTTCCGAGGAACAATAATTAAATTTACACTTTTAGATTAAATCCTCATGTCCCGGCTGCAATAATTAATTGTTGAGTCTCTAGTTATTTCCTTTATTGGACTTTGTATGTCTCCTTTGGGTGCTAAACCCTGTGTTAGGTACCTTGCATCATCTTTAGTCTTTACCACAAACCTGGGAGTCTTTACAAATGAGGCATCTGAAGGTCAAAGTTATATTACTTGCTCAAGGTCACAGAGCTAACAGGTGAATAAAACCAGACATGTCAGTCTTCAAAACTTAGAATCTTTTCATCTTGTCCTCTGTCTCTCAAATTAACCATAGGTATGAAGTGTATGAGTGGTTAAGACCCAGGCAATCAAGGTATCTAGGTCCTATCCAGCTATACTTATCTGTGATCTCGGACAAGTCTGTTCATCTCAGTGAGTCTTGATTTCCTCATCTATAAAATGGCAAGAGTAATAGTACCTCCTTAATAGGATTATTATGAGTAAAACCTCAGCTAGTAGATGGCAAAGCCCAGTCTTGAACTCAAATCTCTGGACTCTAAAGCCTATTTGCTTTCTGTCCATATAATGGCATTTTTTTGTGTGTGATGATGATGGCAATGATGGGGAGTCTAGTGCAGCTATAGGTGTTGTCCACTGAGTAAGCAGAGGAGATAGAACACAGCCCAGTTGTGCCTGGTGACAGGCCAAGCCCCTCCCCACTGTGCCATACTGCTTAAGGAGAAACAGTAGCTTGGTATGTGTGGGTCTGCTCATTCCCCTTATAGGAGCTTAAAATTGGGGATACTTGGAAGGGTTACCCAGAGGCATATTTTTATGTTTACTGTCTGTTTATTCCCCAGTACCTCCAGAAGGCTTATGGTCTTCCTAACTTTTGTCTCCAGGAATTCTTGACTAAGTGAAAATTAGTTTTTAAGTTTGGACAGTATTAATGGAGCACTTGGGGCACAGAATAAATTCCCTCTTACCTTGTGTGTTAATTTGGCAAGTCTCTGTGAAATGAGTAGATTGTTCCAACCACATGGTCGAGTTCCAAAAATCCATTGCTCACAGATTATATGAGCTCACGGTTTCATCGTTCAGCAAGGTCATTTGTATACAGTTTCTTCTCAACAGACTAAAGAAAACTTCATTTGGTTCTCTTGAAATCATCTCTTCCAAACTAAGTAAGATTGGAATAACCAGCAGAGTTACGAATTCAGATTCTCATTAGAATTCTAACTTGAGCTTTCAGCACAGAGGCAGACTCTTAGCCTGACTAAAAGAAAGCCAGACGTTAAGCAGCCTTTAAACAATTTACATCATTCAAATTGCAGAGTGAAATGAACTCCAGTAAGTCATTGGGGAATGATTTCCTAGGCTCCTTGATGAAAATTTGTGATCTGTTCTGACTTAGTCTAATTCCCAAAGGTGCCCTTGCACCTTGAAAAAAATGTATAATAATAGTCATGATACTCCTGCGATTAACACTTTGACTTTTGCAGCATGCTCGCTTGCACAGTTGCATTACATCCTGAGAAAAGCCTTATCGGTAGAAGCCTGGGCCTGGCTCACAACAGAAAGCCCACCTTCAGTACTGGACAGGCGCTGTCCTCCATGGTGAAAATTTCCTTCTCCTCAAGTTGATTCTAGTATGTTCATATAGCTATTCATTTAGAGAAAGCAGCCAATGAGCAGAATGAAATTTTCTTTCATCTCTGTTTTCCCTGTCATGTTTAAACATTGTTTTGGAAGCAATTTTTCAAGTATCTGTGTAAATTCATGGTCTTTCCTCATGACTTACTCCTCTCCATTTCTTCAGCATTTACTATAGTATTTAGGAAAGAGTAAATACTCATGTTTGCTGACAGTTGAAATATATACACAAATACATTTTCTTCATTCCTATGGCAGTTGGGAGAGGCTGTTATTCCTTGTAAATCATTAGGTAAAGAGAGAGAATTTGGAGGCCAGAAGTCAAGTATGAAGGAGTTGGGGTTGCTGAAGGCCCTGTACTTGAGACCAGAAGCAGAAAGATGCTTGCAGGCACCTTTGTTTGTTGAAGGCCATACTTAATGGTTTTGGGGACACTGGCTTCTGGAGAGAAGATGGGCTGGGGAAGATGAGCTGCAGGAATACTGGTGGTGGGAGCAGGCATTAGAAACTGCAGCCCCTCCTGCTTACCAGTGGGTCTGGTCAAGACACCTCTTACGGTGAAATGATCATCATACTTCCTATATGGAGTTGAGCTATGGCTTATAGAAGTCATGTGTAACACTCAGCACAGTGTCTGGCAGGTGGAGACACTCATATCAGGGAGCTATTCTAAAATAACGGTGTTGATGGTTCCAGTTAGGTTGTTATCTAGGAGCAGCCATGGGTCAAAAAAGGAAAGGGGGAAGAAAACTTCTTAGAAGCTGCAATGTTTGAGTTCATCAACAGCTACAGCCTTTCTCTTCACTTTACGGAGACTCAAAAGTGACCCGAGACACATGTAGCACTGATAAACTTACTTTTCAAGAGCTCCAACTCCTCTGGAACCCTATTTGTTTGATTTCGCTTTAAGTCTCCGTCTCTCCTTACCTCCTTGCCCCAGTTGAGCTCAGCTATATAGTGAACAATTTATTTTGTTGAAAATATGATAATGCTGTTTTCAGACAGCTGTGTTTGGGAGCCAGACTGACTTAACCAGCTGGCTGGCATCATTGGAGCCCAAGGACCTGGCAGCCCATGGAGAGCAGCTGTTTTGGCTGAAATTCTTATAATTCTTATGACTTTGCTTTCTGTTTATCAGCTTTTCAGTTCTGCTGTTAAATACATACACAAAGGAGAGAGGGCCATGAGAAAGAGTCCAGTGTGTCCATAGGTGAAGGGAGCAGGGGGCCACTGCCACCCTCTCCTTTCTCATGGCGGCTGGGAAAGAGAATATCCAGAAGGAGGCTAGCTTCAACAAGGAAGAGATGATAACGAAAGGAGCAGTAAATATTGATATCTTAATACATTGGGCTGTTCTTCAGTTGTTCAGAATCACATTTGAAGATTTTTTAGTGAAGAGGGAAATCTTACAGTGCAATGTGAGACAAAATACATAAGGTACAAAACTGTTTGCAGGAAATAATATCAATTGTGAAACAACTGTTTTACCATTAAATGAGATAATTCATCCAAAGCACTTAACCCAGTACCTAACAAAGCAGATACTTAGTGAACAGTACCTGCTGGAATGCAGAACTCTCTGACAGTAGGGACTCTGTCTGTCTTGCTCACTGTTATATCCAGAGTACCTGGTATAAGTAGTTACCTAAAAGGTCTTTATTGATTGAATGAATGAATGGTGTTATTATTTTCTGCATTTAAAAAGGATCTTGAAAAAAATCGGTTACATCTATAATTGTGGCAACCTAATTAACCTCTGTGTGCCTCAGTCCTCACTGTAATGGTGAGGACAATATCAGCTGCACAAGATTAATGAAAAGTGAGCAAGCCACAGAACTAGGTAGAGTGGTGACTAGCACCCAGGGAGCCTCGCAAATGGTAACTGCTATCATCAGGGTGACCTCTATAGAGGTTATTAATTAATCATAGATGTTAAGATTAATTCTGCCATACTTTAAACTGTAGCAAAAAATATGAGTTAATCATGATTTTTGTTTACCATTTTTTTCATTTTTAGCATGGACTTTAAAATAATAATAATAATAATAATAATAATAATAATAGAAGCTTAAAAGGAAAAGGCTCAGGAGAAAACAAAATCCAAATGCTTACAGTTGGTTATCTCTGAATAGTGGAATTTGATACTTTCCTTGATCTTCTTGATATTTTTATGCATTTTCCAAATTGCCTGTAATGTATGTATATATTACTTTTATCATAAAGGAAAATGACACCTTTTCCCTCCTTTTAAACAAGAATTAAAAAAAAAAAACAACTTGGCATCAAAAATGTCACAGCTGCTGATCTAAAAAAGTTGCTCCCTCTGAGGATGATTGATGGGGGCTGGGAAATGGAGCCCTTGCTCTGAATTGGTAGGTTTCTTTCTGGAATGGTATTTTAATGCATGTTTCACAGTCTAAGAAAGTTGTGAAGCTGTTTGTCAGTAACTGGGAAATAGAACCAATGAAGAAAGGTAAAGGCATTTTGATAATTGGTTCTGGGCAAACATAGTCAAAAAACTTTAAGTACCATTAACAGCAAAGGCTTATATTTAACGCAGCTGCTTTCCATCCCTCCTGAAAAGAACCACAAAAAGGAAATCAGTGGTCAGAAATGGAAGTGGATGGCTACTCTGGGATCAGCTTCCAGAGGAGACTGTAGAAATGTTTAAAACAAAGTCCTGAGCAAATGCTGGTGGTCTTTTCAGACCACTTCTTGCCGATTCTAAGACACCTCCAAGCTTTTGGCTACATTTGTTCAGGTCCCTGCTTTCTGCCTAATTCACAAATGCCTGTGTGACCTCTTTGTGAAATTGTATTTACAGATATTTAACACCGTGCCTGACACGCCTCTCACTAATGCCCAGCTGCACCTGTCTCGGAAGAAGAGCAGTGACTCCAAGCCCCCGTCGTGCAGCGAGAGGCCCCTGACGCTCTTCCATGCTGTACAGTCAACAGAGAAACGTGAGTGCCCGCCGCTGGCCGCCAGCACTCCCCTCCTGGCTGCTCGGAGCGGACGCCTGTGGCCTCTCTGCATGCCGCTGGCCTTTTCTGTTCCTGAGGCCTGCATATCACTGTGCCCTCCCAGGTCCCATTGCCGAGTAACCCTGATGAGGCAGGAAGCCTATTGCTGAGAAGGAGGGGCAGGGGCTGGTGTGCAGGATTCCCTTTCCAGATCTCCCATGGGCAGATGAGCCTCTTTTCCTCCCGCTGCACAGTAAGCGCTCATCTCAGGCATGGCTTCTCCTGTCCTTCTTTTGTTAGTGTCTCCCGCAGAACCAGTTTTCTTTCCTTTTCTCAGCTTGTAATTAAACGCTTATTTATAAAAATCACATGCCCCATTAGACTGTGACTCTGAGAGGGCAGGGCTTGGTATCACTCACCCTTGTATTCCAGCTATCACAGTTCTTAGTGACTATTTGAAGCGTATTAATGAATTAATAAGAAAATAATATGCTCACAGTCACAAAGAGCAGAGTGGTAGCACCACAGTTATATCAGATATTTTTTTTCATCTTGGGATTTCTGAGTTGTTTGCAGTGATCAGGTATAGGGCCCCAGAATATATAGTCTTGTTTGAGCTTTTGCAATCAGAGAGTTGAGTAGTGAAGTGAGCCAGACCTAGGTTCTTATGCCAGGACAAGGCACCTACCTTCTATGAGCTTCATTTTACTCATCTTTAAAATAGGAATTATGGTGTCCACCTCATAGGGAGGTTGTGAGGATTAAATGAAATGATGCATGTAAACTTCCAGCAGGAGGCCTGAAACCTGACAAGGGCCAATAATGGAGAGCTGCTATATTTAATAGCTATGAATAGTTATTACTACTATGATTAGTTATGATTTAATTACATGCAAATACTAAGGCTTGTTCATTCACACAGTCTGCATTTACACATTTCCTGCCAGAGGTTGGAATGATAAAGATTGAAAAATAGGACCTTGCCTTATGAAGCTCAGAGTTAAGTAAGGCAAGTAGACAAGTGGATACATAATTGTCAGCCATGGTGAGCACTGCTTCCTTAGAGACGGGCACATTAAGAGAGAGAGGAAAGAATGTAATGGTTAAAATCACACACTCTGGAGCCGGGTTGCCTGGGTGTGAATTCTGACTCTGCGGCTCACCAGTTGTGTAGACTTGGGGCAAGTTCTTTTCCTCTGGGGCCTCAGTCTCCTTCTCTGTAAAGTAGCGATAACAACAGTTTCTACCTCAGAGGACTGCTGTGAGGTTTTAAGTGCTTAAAATGGTGCCTGGTGCAGAGTAGATGCTCAGTAAATGCTGGGTTGTCATTACTATTAATAATATTATTACTACTATTTATATCTGTGAGGGACAGTAAAGGTGCCAAGCAGGGCAGTGATTGGCCTTGCCTTGAAGAAGAGAGGCTCCATATCTGAATTCACTTCTTTCTCTTTCTGTGTTACAAAAAATATATATTTCTTGTCATCCCTCTATATTTCAAAAAGCAACGATCTTCCTCATTACAATGTTTGAGGGTGTATCTTCCCCACTCCCAGAACATTTCTGTGTTTAAAGAAACCCGTGTTCCCCAAAACATGGCTGCATCTTGGTGTGGTCAGCGTCGTTTGGGTTGCCTTTTTTTTTTTTTTTTTTTTTTTTTTGTAAGTAGAGCTACTATTATCTTCCTTGTAACTAAATCTGCTCGTGATTCATTTTCATTTTCTTAAGATGAATTCCTAGAAGAATTTCTAAGTCAAAGGATATGCTCAACTTTCGGGCTTTTGAGTCTATCTTGGAATTGGCTTCCCTTCTCACAATAGTCTGTTTTCCTCTGAGCTGTCTGGTTGTGTCATTCCCACCGCCATCTGCATGTGACCTGACTCCCTCTGCATGTACCAGGGAATACTTGGAACAAGACTGGTCTCACCCACATCTGCTGGACAAGGAATCGGGTTACAGAGTGATGTGCTTCTCAGGTTTCCAGCAGAGTCACAGCCACCCAATATTTTGTACTAAGCAGTGTACAATGCCACTAGGGACAGTCAGACTGTCAGTAAATACCTCTAAGCTTTAAATAGTGACAGGTTTCTGGTTAGATTGAAGTAGATGCAGCTTTGGAAGCAGGTCTTAAAGCATACTCTGGGGATATGTCAGAAAGAAGATGGACAGTAGGAGAAAATCAATTGGATCTTTGCTCAAGATTAATTTTATCACAGGAGGCAAAGGATGAAAGTTAAGGATGTGTGAAAGCAGACCTGCCTAAGCTTTAGAACAGTCTGCCCTGCAGACAGCAGACCGGATAGAAGATGGGAGACAGTGAAGCAGTATATTTTTTCTCTTAATTTTAGGAAATGCTCCATGGAAGCGAGCCTGGTCTGATATTTGTGAGATACTTAGCTTTCTCCCCTTTCTCAGAGGAGAAAAATTTTATTGAAGGATATTTGTTTTGCAACCACATTATGTTTCTGGGAAGCTAGAACAATATCCAAACTAGCATGAAAAGCACCATAGAAGGGGAGCATGTAAACTGTGAGGAAAACTCGGCCAGGAGCTGGAAGGTTCTCCCTGCAACTCGCCCCCTCCCAGGTAATCCAGCTTCCTGGCACAGTCAGGTGAGCAGGTGACCGTGCGCTATAAAGTTACCACACCACACACCTTACCCTTTCTTTTGCCTGGTTTGTGGATAAGCACGAGAATTTGCCTTGTCAAAACACTTTGCTGAATTTACTCTTTGGAATTAAGGTACAGGTTAAGATCCCGTGAGTAATTTGTAGGGAAAAAAACCTGTGTATTTCCATGTAATGATGTTTCCACCTTGAGGCCTGTTTACACCTAGCTTTCTATTTTCCGGACTTCAATCATTTATAGAAGTTGTCATTCACTATTTAAGCCACAACCACAGAACCCAACACTGCGGTTTGTTTAATATATTTCTTTCAATTGTTTTTAAAGCAACTTCCTTCTTTACAGGGCCTCATCTTAATCAGTAAAATCTGTGAAAACTTGAGTTTGAAGGCATTGCTGTATTATTTCTTAATACGTATTAAAATAGGTATGTAACCTTTAAGACAAAATATGTTCATCTGCGTTCCACTGTAGAATCATCTTATGTTCCACAGTTTGAGGCTCACAGACCTCATCATTAATTTTTTTACCAACTCGAATCCTTCCTCATAATTTAAATATGCAATTCAAGTTTTTCTTGTCCACTTGACTAGACTTGGGTTCAGAAATTGTCAACTTGTTGCTTATATCACAGTGGACATTCACCATTCATATCTGTCAAGTTCATGCTACCCATTTTGGGTTCGTTGAAATACCTGACCAAGTTTGGTGTAACCTTACCTCACTTTAGTTTTTGCCACAGAGCAAATACTCTGTTAGGCATTGGCAAGCATATGTCTACATACTTCTACATTCAGTGATATTTTTCAAAATCTCATTTCTTCTTATTTCTGTTAATTCCAGTCATGGCCTTTTTTCTCCTCACTGATGTGCTTCCAATTTAATATGTGCTCTCTATTCCATTGGCCAGCCCTCTCCTCAGTCCCTAGTTCAGATGCTTAAGGAGCCTGAAACTCCTGGAGGAGCACAGTTGAGTGCTTCCTGTTGTGCCTTTCCAGTTGTTTATTGTTAGTACACAATTTTCTCCCTTCTGTTTTCTGCCTCTCTGCAGTGCCCCTGCTCTGTGTGGGAGTGGGGCACATGCTTTTCCCCTGGCGGTGAGTCCACACCAGTACTTTTGACCTCAGTTTGTCATTTGCTTCTCTCTTCCCAGAGAGAATTGAGCAGATTTGGTCTTCTGTCTTTGCACCAGCACTTCAACCTCATGGCATTATCTGGCATATTAGTTGATGCTCATAGAGGTGTGTCTTATTTGCCAGAAGGAATTTTTCCTTCTGTGTAAGTAGACCAGTTGTTTGCCCAGGTGCCAGCATAAAATTCTTTTCCTTTAATGTGTGGGTATTAGTCGGATCTCCTGAGGTAGGTTTTTCTTCTTCCATATAGATAAAGCTAACTTTACAATGAAAGTGTTCTCTTCCTCAAATGAAGAATTAGATGGTTTCTCAGGTGGTCTGCTGGGCAGGGATTTAGGTCAGTGACAAGGCAGGATGGGGTTCCTCATTGTACAGTGTGGGTGGAAGTAGGGATAGGAATGAAATGGGAGGAGACTCTGAGATTAAAATTTCATGAAAAAAGATGAAAGAAATTATGGAAAGATTCAGGATTTGGAAAGTGTCATAGCAACAAATGCAAATCATTTGTAAACCTCTGCATATTTAATGAAGAGGGGACTTGATATCAAAGTTATGTATGGCTGGTTAAGGAACATTTTCCGAAAGGGGAGATTTTGAGAAAGATACAAAAAGGAATGAGGGTCACAAGGCAGAAGGGTTTTCTGTGGTGCTTGACAGAGGGAGCATAGAAGAAGAGTCTTTCTGTAAATAGCAGAAGATAGCTTTTTCTGTAGAACTGAGGAGAGGATTTTGGAAAGATGTTTCCAACTTGGGAACTATAAAAAAAATTTTTTTATGTATGTCTAATATGTATGTTACATCACCTATTAAGTAGTTTCTCATACATGGCACTGTGCACAGCAACATATTGTTTAATCGTCATGATTATATGACATGGGTACGATACCTATTTTACAGTTAGTAGAAAATTAAATTATGTGAAATATTTTGTATATATTTTAACCTAGTCTGTCTCATCTCAAAGCCTGTACTGTTATCCAGTCATAATCCTACTTTCTAGTTTCAACATTCCAGATAGTTCTAGAGAAGATGTGGTTCTGTTAGGGTAGCTTGTCTAATCTAACCTGCAAATCCAGTCTTATTTCCGAGGGAAAATGTCTCCAATTTCACTTATAAACCAGTCCTAGAGTGTAAACTCTCATTAAGCTTGACATCTGCTTATAAAGAAAGAGCCTTGGGGCTGGTATAGAAGGAGATGTGGATGTATTTGATAAAGAACCTCAAGGTCATACCAAAGTTGAACCTCATTCAAGATCAACAATAAAAGTAAAAATGATTCTAGCTAACATTTTTGAGCTTTCAACTAAAGTGCCAAGCAGTCTTCTAAGCCCATTATTATCTCATTCAATCTCACAGTTGATAATAATTTGGGGTAGGTTCTCATTATTAACATTTCACAGACAAGTAAACTGAAACCAAAGGGGTTAAAGAGTCATGCAACTAAAAATGGCAAAGGAACTATTTGTACCCAGGTGATCTCCCTTCCCCAGGCCAGGTTGTCTCCAAAAAGGAACCTTTTTTGGTTCTTGAGCCACAAAAGTGAAAACCTTACTAGACTGAGTTTCAGAAACAATAAAAAACAACTGTCTTGACCTCCAGAACTATCTTGGGGGCAGTTGAACCATACTGAATGGCTTCCTCAATATGCACACTGGAAGGCTACAGCCACGTGACAGCTTCCTCTCCAAATCCTGCACTGACTATGCAGAGACCAGTATGTGTTTGATGTTGGCTCTGATATGCCAGGTTAAGCAATCACTCTCATTTATCTCCGAACAGATGGAACAGGGATTTTCAATCATGCTACAAGTTTTTAAATGATAGCAAAGGAGATTACTGCTTAATCTCCAAGTTTCCACACAGATACATCATACGACAGAAAGTTGATAGGTATTTCTAGGTGAAAGGTACTAACACACAAACTATACTTTCTCTGGACAGCTGTCAGATAGAGCCAGAAAGATTGGAGGGAACCAACAAGGTCTTGTATCTTTTAAATTTCTTCCAAATGGCTACGAGGTGACATTTATTCTGTGTTTTGTCCCAAGTTTTTAGTAGTTATATGAAATGCTGAAATGCATTTCTTGGAACAGTAGTTCTTAGACTCAAGCATCAGAATCATCTAAGGAGCTTGTTAAAAATACAGACGCCTGGTCTCCACCCTGGGACATTCTGAATCATGATGCCAGTACTATCTAGAGTGAGAGAGGCACTAGAGGACAGTCAAGGTCTCTTGGCTTCTGTCATTACCAGAGGATCTCTTTGATTCTCTGTCAGGTTCTGGACAGCCTAGTTTGGAAGTTGAAAGTGTGGACTCAGCAGCCAGACTGCAATATTTAAAAGCCATCCCTATCACCTACTGGCTCTGAGATCGGGAGTGAGTTACTTTTCTTTGTTCTACCTCCATTTTCTCATCTGTAAAGTCGGTCACTAATAACACCTTCCTTGAAGGGCAATTATTGTGATTAAATGAGCCAATTCATGTCAAGTGCTTAACACTGGACCTAGAACAGAGTAAGCATCTAGTAAATGTTAGCTACAATTACGATGTTTATCATCAGGCCGCAGTTTTACCTTACAATTGACTAAGAAAATGTTCTGGAGTCTGCACATTCCAAAGGAAAGGCCCACGTGTGTGGGTAAGGCACAGTCACCTGGCCCCAGAGAGCCTCTTTGATGCTTGAGTGCAAGTACATCAGCAGGCTGCCATAAGTTATTCAGTGATGATGGGGGTGAGGAGGGAAATGGATTCTTGGGCTTTGTTTTATATGGCTCATGTTAACGAGCTGTTGGGATTATAGGTCTGATTAATTCTTTTAGTTCAGTTCATTCATCCTAGACCTTCTCCCAGACAGACCCATTGAGAGGTTGAGAATTCAGCTTATGTACTTCTCATGTGTGTCTTCCTTCTTGGAAAATAACTAGGAATTCATACCGTTCAAAGACTTATGTAATGCATTTCTCCAAGCAGTCAAAGCTGTAGCATGTGCTTTTTCTCAGGTTGCCTCTGCAGATCCTGGGCGCTCTGGACACACCTGTTTGCTTTGGCAAACAGCATGTTTATCCACATGGATCCCTGTTGTCACATGGGTTACAGAAGGTGTAATGTGGCTCTCGGCTTCATTGTGTGTGGTTACCATATCTGACTGAAAACTGCATAGTTGATTTGGCCATTAAAAAATAATACTGTAGAAAGCTAATGGCAGGAAAAAAGTTCAAGATCACTAAATGAAAAAAAAAAGCATATTAAAGGCCCATGTCTATGGCATTCCCACTAAGTGAGCAGAGCAGCATCTGAACATTAGGTGTGATATAATCCCACTTATGTTAAAAGAAAAAAGTATACATGTTTCTGTACATGGGAAGATGACTGGAAGAATACATATCAAAACGTACTGCTAGAGGGTGCATCAAATACTATATTTGTGTGCAATTGCATATGCTTTCCTGTATTTGTAAATTGGATAAGAATGCATATTTATTTTGTATTAACTTATTTTTAAGTTATTAAAAACAAAACTCCCTAGTTATACTTGTTATTTACTATCTCAACCCATTTTGGAAAGGGTCATGGTATAAAGTAATTAAATACATAGTTTTCTTATTGCTAACAAGCAATCAAGTCAGCAGTCTGTGTGTGAACCCCGTCAGATATGGTGAATCGTAGGTTGAAGAGAGAGCGTCTCTACTCAAATGTAAGTTCTCAGATAGAAAATAAGGCTGTGTGGTGAGTAATGGAGTATCGTTTTAACTCTTAGTCATTCTGCTCCATATTCTGCCACTAACTAGAGTCTCATTCTTACCTTGTGGTTTTGAAATGGTATTGTTTCCAGGTCTAACTCGTCTGTTGTGTAGCTGTGTCTCCTTCCTGGGCATCAGTTGACTCCTAGGCCAGCCACAATAACTTCCCCATTTTTCTGTAAAATCTGGTTTTATTTGCATTCTCTCCCTTTGCGAAAAATAGGATTACTGTGAGTGCCAGGGAAGTGAATAAGTCAGTCAGTCTGCCCATGACCAAATTCAGTGCTTGTTTTACTGAAGAAAAGCAGCCAAAATTTTAATGTTATGTACTATAGACTATGATCAAAACAACCAATTGACCAAATTTTTCACTTATCAACTTACTGTCTAGTCTGTCATCATGTAAGCACATTGCCCGAACAGCTTTTCAAGATTATTTTTATCCTGGGGCCTGAGACTGGGTCAGCATGAAGTAAGACCACCTCAGATTTTAGTGTGGTTTGGCACGCCACTATCATCAGGAACAGAAACTAGAGGGAAAAACATTTGCCTCTGAAGATCCAATTCCAAACTTCTCATCATGTACTTGGGTGTTTCCCAGAGATGGTAAGCTCAGAAATTGCTGTGCACTCATCATTTTTATTGCAAAATTTATTAAGCTGCCATGCTATTATCATCCCATCTTGTCAAGATGATGTATTACAGACTTCATTGCAAAACTTTAACAAGGAGAAGAAAATACACCTTTCTCCTCACCATAGCACAGGAAAGCCTCTGGGTATTTTGCTCTAGACTTCCTACTTTTTATGTAAAGCCCTGTGTCTGTGCAAAACTTCCATGTGTCTGGTAACTCATTTTTCTTCATGTTTGATAGTGTCTATAGAGAGAGTTCTCTCCTTTTGGCTCTGTGGGGTATTCTGAGGTGTTGTTAAAGAAAGGTCCTCTTCCCTCTTCTTTTGACATCTAATCCTAGACATCATGGAAAGATGAGAGGTTAACCTGTATTCTGACAGATTTCCATGCATGGTGGGAAGCCTCCCCCATGTGACATTGAAGATCTTTGTTTCATATTTACCCTTCAGCTCTGTGTATTTGGTGGCTCAGACGTGTGCAGGCCTGCCAAGACATGTGAATTTGGCTTGGCTCTGCATGTGCTTTCCTGGCCTTTACTATGGATTCCACAATAAACAGAGATGCTGCCTCCCCTACGTGATGATGAAGTAGGCATTAGAGTGATCCGGAGTCACTTTGTAAATACGGAAAGTGAAGTAGCTTAGCTCCCAGATTTCCATGGCAACCCCCAGAACAAGTACAATATCGCCAAAATTATTCTGTGGCTTTCTTTTTTTAGTTGCAGTGATTTGGTTGCATACTCATGTTTTTCCACTCCTGATTTGTACAAAAAACAAAGACTCTGCCCGCTGTGACGAGTACTTTGGTTTCAAGGACATTACTGATCCCTGCCTGAAGTACCGAAAAATTCAGTCATACAAAAACACCTCTTTCCCTTATAACAGAATAAATTTTGCTTGCTTATTGCTCCCTCATATTCATTATTCAGCCTATAACCATTCACGGAGATTTATTGAGTACAATGTGTGCACTAGGCATGTGGACGTGCGAGCTGACACCGACCTCACAGGCACGCTCGTGGGTCCATGTGGCCAGACCGCAGACTCATATCCGCCTGGCGGGGGGCCGTTCACACCCTTGGGGACCCAGCCACTGCCAGTCTGCCACTCCTCGTAGAACGCATATCCATGAGTACCCAATGCTTTTCCAGGCCACGTTCACAGCTGTTCAGGGAGCTATTTTATTTTAACATTTCCTTGTTTCTGGGCTCTTGTTTTCTGTGACTAATATGAAGAGAGATTCTTGTTGACAAACATGTTTGAGGAAGGCAAACACTCACTGAATTCAAGGAGTTCAAGAATACTCCTGAGCTGTAGACATTCTCTCTTTCTTTGTCATTTAATGGTTCTTTCTCTATGATCTTGTTGATTTGACTCAACTAGTTGTTGCTTTCTTTTTAAATCTACTAGTCAGTAATATTTTTTCTTCAGCAACCTAATTTCCATCAGTCCTTCATATCCTTCCAGATGAAGGTATGAGAGCTGGTTTGAATCATCAGTGGCTCAGAGAAATCCAGCTCTGTTATTTAAGTGATAGTTAAGTTTTAAAAAAAAGAATCTTCTACCTGCCTGTTCTCAATATGCTCTTTTCCTCAGGTCAATATGCTCTTTTCCTCAGGAGCTAGTACCCATTTGCCCACCTGGCCAAAGTTCTCCTATTCTGAGTGACATTACTGAGTCATTTTGTTTTTATTTCTTAATGCATTCCAGATGTTTTGGAGTCTGTCTCAGGATAGTTTGCCATAATCCTTAACCATTTGATTTTCTGTTGATTTTACTCTCTACCTCTTCTTTAGAATAACCTTTACTTCCCTGCTACTCACCTTCTGTAAGGATTGTTGGCATTTCAGCAGCAACTTAGATCTCACAGAACTTAGAAGTTCTCAGTCTCATTGTTTGAAGTCTTGTCTGAATTCTCAGGCAAATAAAACTGTAGAAGTCTGGTAGTCACAGAGTGCCAGGTTTGCCAGATTTATAGATTTCCTTATATGTCCCATCAAGGGAGACCAGTAAAGAATCTGCCTCTTAGGATGTGAATTTGGCTATCTTGGTTGCGGAAGTTTGAAATCTTATGGTAAGTGATTTGTTTTCTTCTTAGGGAAAGAACGCCTTTCTCTGATCTTTTGTTTTTGTTGTTGTGTGGTTTGGGTTTTTTTATTTTTTTGTGATTTGTGCCATATGTGAAAGGTCTAAGAGAAATATCAAAGTAGAATCTCAAAAATAATTTATTTCTTTAAAAAGGTATTCTGATGGCCTCTAGTAAATGAAATTTAAAAAAAAAAAGCTAAAACTAGAAATCTTGAAGCTCAGTTTGGGTGTATCCACCTGTTTTATTCTTTTGAAAAATAAAAATAAAATAAGGATCAACCCTCATTTCCCACTCTTATTCTCTTTCTCTAGTAGGTTTATTTCAGACAAATAGCACATTCCATATGCTACA
This sequence comes from Tamandua tetradactyla, assembly GCF_023851605.1. Taxonomy (NCBI): domain Eukaryota; kingdom Metazoa; phylum Chordata; class Mammalia; order Pilosa; family Myrmecophagidae; genus Tamandua; species Tamandua tetradactyla. Next base: position 23,352,453 of record NC_135346.1, read on the forward strand.
GCTTTTCTTGTTATCGCATGAAGAGACCAAGTCCATAATTCTGTAATAGTAGTTATGTTCTTAAAAACTTCTACCTAAATCCAATTTTTAAAATCATACCTTTTTATACACATCAAGATTCTGATAAGGTATTTTGTAAAGCATTATGTAATGTTTTGTAAGTTGTGATTTCAAAGTTTTTTCTCTTAAATGTCTAATTTTAGGTTACTCATAGTCTACTGAGGAAGGAAGACATTTAAGCAAATAACTATGTGCATGTCGATAAATACTATAGCATACAGCTAGGGAAAATACCAAAGAATCAGTACAGGGTTCTGCTGTCTGGGGACCATGTTTGGTGCTCAGCAGACTCAATAAGTATTCATTGAATAAATGAAAATAGAGGAAGTTTTTATAAATTTACATACTCCCATTTTTCTAATTCATAGTCAGGCAGAAAAAAAGTCTTTATTTTAGGGAAAAAGTAGTTTTTTTAAGTTTGTAGAATCATTGCTATCTCATGGATAAGTAAATATAAATACAAGAGAAATATAAACTGTAATTTGCTTCTCTAATTCCTCAAAATTCAGGGAATTTCATCATGAAACCTGGCCCTTCTGATTTCTCAATCTAGAGTATAATGAAACTTCATCCCTTCTTCCATATGAAACTGAAAATATCTCCAATTGAAACTCAAAGGAGTGCCGTCTTTGCTCTCCTTTATATATATTCTTGCAGTCTTTCAGGAATCTTGACTATTTTGTGTAAAGGAAAATTTTACATATACTGATTCATGCTGATAAATGGTGTATCCATTCTCTCTATCATCTTCTAATTATGTAATTTTTAAGTTGTCTTTCTTCCTTATAGCAAGTTCTGTAAGGAACTTATAGGCTCCATTAGCCCTTCTACCTTTTGGCTTAATGTAACTCTTTTAGTTTCTCTTTCTTTGTTGTTGTTTCTGTTTGAAACTTAAACTTTTAAAATATGACTGGTTTTAAATCTCAGGAAATAATCTACTTCTTCAAAATCTACTTAGAACTCAGGAGTCTCCAGGTAGCCTCATGGGTTTTTAACTCTTCCGTGGGACTTTATCCAGGACATTAAGAATTTGTCAAGATATTAAGGGGTATTGATGTGTGTATATTTAATGTAAAGATTATGTAACATCATTTCATAAACATATTTTATTTTTGTGGACATGACTAGTATAAGAGGAAGGGTATTTTTATCATGACATCATCCCTTTTATTGCCTAAGGAGACCCAAGTTCTAATGTTGACCTCTAAATTACGATGTCAATGAGCACAGTCTGTCCTCTTAGGGATATACTACACTTCTGATTCATTCAGAAAGGTCCACTGAGGATTAACCAAATGCCCTGTGTGATGCGTGTGGAAGTTGCTATTTCATGATAAGTGAATTGATTACCTGAAATGACAGTCAATTTCAGTATGGTATATCTGTGATGCGTGTGGAATGACAGTGGCATTCCAGGCCTGTAATACATGCTGCAGCAGTGGTGCCTGTGCCACAGAACCAAAATCCTCTTAAAAAAAAAAAAAAAAAGATGTTTTTTTCAAAGCATGGTTCCAAGTTTTTAAACATAGGAAGAAACAGAAAGTTCTTTCTTTTGAGTCGTGTCCTGGCGTTTACAAAACACATTCCTACACATGATCCTACTTGATCCTCATGACAGTTCTGCAAGCTGTGCAAGACAGTTCTCATTCTCCCCACTTTATGGATGAGTTAACCAAGAATCAGACATTGGGTGAAAATCGCCAGAGGCCATACAGTCAGTGGTGTAGTCTTGAAGAGAACTCAGGTTTCCTCTTTCCTGGCTTGTTCTCCATGTATTAATATAACTTGTTTGGACCAGGGATCAAATTTTTATATGCAGCCTAGTCTGTAGCCAACTACAGATCTGTTTATCAAAGAGCTAACTACAAGTTGAATATTCAGGACAAGGATTTAGAGGCAGCACAGAAGAGTTTATCTGGGAAGGGATTAGGAATTTGGACTGGCTAGTCATAAGGAAGTTAATTAGGTGTATTCTGTAGCACGGTGCTATAGAATTGGAGGTAAGTCATAGCTTGGGCAGCTAGGGCAGTATTGGAGGTGAGGATTTTAAAATAAGAGGTGAGGGTCACAGGACCCTAGGGAATCTGGTTGAATGCGTGCGTCTGCATATGCCGCACTGTCTTTACCATCTGCCAGTCAAAAGAAAACACAATTTATGGTGCAGTGGTAGAGCCACTCATAGGGAAAAGGCTAGCTTGTATTAAAGGGGAGGTATGTCCTGTCCAAATGAGGAAGGGTTTTTTTCTGTAAAATTTCAAAAGCCATCTATTCCCCTTTGACTCTTCCTCTCCCACTTTAATTCTTATCCTTTCCTATGTATTTTCCTTAGCTCTCTTGGGACCAGTGGTTCCAATCCAATCTCATTGCTTATAAATTTTTGTATATACAGGAACCGACTGTCTCTATGGAATAATATTAACATGGCATTTTTTTCCACAGAGGAACAAAGGAACAGCATCATCAATTCCAGTCTAGAATCTGTTGTCTCGTCAAATGAAAAAAGCATCCTTAATTCCAGTAACAATCTACAGCCCAACATGAATTCCAGTGACCCAGATCTTGATGCGGTCAAACCCACCCGGCCCAACTCACTGTAAGTATGATGCCCAGTTGCCCACCACCTTGGGCCCTTGGTCAGTGATTCTGCCTAGAATTTGTTCTCTAGCCCTGCCTGGATTTGAGCTGTTGTCCGGTGAACATGATTGAAACCTTCTCCCCAAACTTGGAGCTTGGCTAATTTGTTGTGAGTTTTTTTGAGTGCCATCATCTGATTTTTGAAAGGTATCATTATTCCTAACATATTGCTTCTTGGCCTTGGTGATCTTTGATTTACCATCCTGCTGAGATGGTATTGTTGATGGCTATTGACTGTGCTGGCTGCTGCGCATGAAATGCAATTTCTTTTAGTTTTATAAACATGCAAGGACTGAAATAACTCAGTAGGTCAGTAGCCAAGTCTGTTTCACTCATTCGTGGTGTTTCAGTTTCCGTTATCCCTTTGTTGGAAACGCTCAGTGATGCCTCTGTGTCCACTTCCAGGAAGAACAGCCCCCAGGAGCCCTTTGTGTGTTCACCTTCTCAAACTTTAGCAAGATTGTGGTCTCAATTCAGAGACTACTAAAGAATGAAACTCTTATTCTTTCATTCTTGAACATGGAGCACCCAGAGCTGAGATGGCTGGTTGGCGAACCCTCCATGGAAACTAGATCTGCTCTGCTAGAGCCAGAAAGTTTTCCCTTGTCGTTCATCCCACATTGCTTAGCAGGCTTCTTCAGACCACTCCATAAATCTTTTCAGCTAGAGCCTTTGCAGAAAAATGTGAGGCCGTGACCAGAACAGCTGGATTCTCAGGCTACAGTTGTATAAGACACAGGAAAAAGAGTTGGCTTTGCCTTTCTCTAGCTAAAATAGTTTGTGGTTCTGCCACAGATTGCCTTCAGGGTAATTGTTTCACTTGGTGAGACCCCATGGTAAGGGTGAGGCATCAGTGGGTCAGCAACCCTTTCCTGACCCTCTCTGGCCATGGTCGCATAGCACCCTGTCATTCTGTCTCTCTAAGGTTTATAAAGATCAGTAAAATGAGTCTAATAATTTTTGCTACAGGAGAGACTAAGGGATTTTTCATGTTAGGGAGGAAAAAATGTCTCTAAAATGTACCTAAGAGGTACTTGTAATCAAAATGCAACCACAACGTAGGGTGAAATCTTAGACTGAAAAACATCAGGTCTCTTTTAAGTTGTTCCCAGCTTTAAAGCCTACTTTGTCCTTCAGAAAGTTTAATTACTTGTCTGTTATTTAATGTATAATGTGTTTGTTCACCATGAGGTCAAGAGCTCACAATAATTTAACTTGTTCAGCTTCTGGGCAGTGAGTCTCATTCTCCACGGCTGGACTTGCATGTAGAACCTTGCTGAAGTGCTGTGTAGCTTTCTCAAGTACTCCTATTTATACATACTTTCCAAGACTTGAAAGAGGTCCTATTTTCCGTTTTTTTTGTTTAAACCTCTGTACCTGGTAGTTACTAAAATTGCTTGTTGCATAGTGTGAGCAAGGTTGAGTTTCTAGCCCAGGTTGTTTATCACCCCCTGATTTTAGCCAGCCAAAACTAAGTAGTAGTCTTTAATCTTCGTTTTCAGCAGCTAGTATCTGTGAGCCCCTGAGTCACCACTGCATACAGTATGTACAAAGAGGTTATTTAAGCAGCTCGCTGGAAAAGGGAGATATGTCTTTTGACACAAGTCCTGAAAGAGGGAGCTTAGGGTTTAGTTTTAGGATGCCTAGATGTGATTTTTCATCAAATACTGGGGATTGTGTTTCATACTTCACACTGTCCCAGGTACCATTTCCTGCTTGGCACAGATTTTGATGGCCCTCCTAGGGGAGGAAAGGTGATCAAGGAGTAATTCCACTTGTTTGCCTTTGGAGAAGGATTGAAGGTGGGAATGTGAGTGTATTTCCAACAAGAGTGCTTTCCTTCCTGAGTGCGTCTCTGACTTGATACTTGCTAGTTTTGAGGTCAAGGAAAGCTGTTCTTATGTGACAGCAGTACCCATGCCAGTACTGATATTAGGGTTTGCCACCACCTTGTATGAGGGCCGTGTAAAGCCCCCATAAGCTCTGCAACAGGTTCACAGGTCATTTCTCAAACCCAAGGCCTGAGATGTTCCTGAATTCATGCCTCCCCGGATGCTTCTGCCTATGGTTTGCCTGGTCAGTATAGACAACACTGTTAGGTAACACTGGCAAACAGATGACAGAGTCATTTCCCTAAGAACCTGTGCCATGGTGATGTGGTTTAGTCACAACCAACTGAGACAGTCAAGGTCTCAACCTCAGTGCTGGACCCCTTCATTGTCTCCATGGTTGTTCAGTTTGAGGTATGCAGAGATATTGAATGGGAACATTTAAGGATGCAGATGAAAACAAGATCAGGGCATTGCTTTGATAATCATTTGGCTTGGCTATCAATTAGGCATGAGGTTAACCTGTCACTGGGAAACTGTCTTTTCTCCTTTATATTTCATTGTTTTCATAATGGCTAGAACAATCATCATGACCATGTTGAAATCATAGTGGAAAAAAAGAACATATTATTTGCTCTTCATCCTTTTTGGTGCCTCAGATAGTAGATTTTTCTATATTCTTGGTAAACTTTCCTGCTTCTTCAAGGAGATCATGTTACTCTTGTTTACATGGTCTTACTGTACAAAATCAGGTATCAGAATTAGAGATGCTGCCATTCCACCAGGGCCAAGGCAAGACACTGGATTTAAATCTTTGGCAGGTCCTCAGCTACACATCCTGAAGTAGCCATCTCTTCTGCAGATAGGAGATTAGTTGATAAACTAGTACCAAAGTCCAGTTAGTCAGAAATTGTCAGCAAGTGCTACTGGCCTATTTTGTGTCCATACCTGTACTATGCTACCTGGGGACAAGCCAGAGAAAGAGGATCCTTGTTCTTCCCAAAAGTTTGACTGGCTCCAGAAGAAAGGTAGTGGCACTTGGAAGTACTAAATGGGATTTATAGTTTATATGTATTTTTTAGAGTTCAATAACTATTAACTGAGTATCTGTTGAGTACAAGCACCAGGTCAATGTATTGGCAAAGGTGGGCATTAGGTAGGTTTTATGTAGATAGATGAAGAACATTTTAGGTTGGGAGGATGAGGGAGGCAGTGATGATCCAGAATGATTAAATATAGTGTACAGACAGGTGTGTTCTGGGAGGGGTGTGGGAGTAGGAGTTTCAGTCCATCACCTGACCACTACCACCCAAAAAAATGACCAACATTTAAAAAATCAGAAGACTTTACTTAAAAACACAGATTTCTAGCTTCCCTTGAAATGTGAGTTTAGCTCTGCTAAAACCATGTTATTTGATAACAGATGATGCTCTCCTGTGTCTGTCATCTCACACTGACCTTCCTCATTCTTTTATATCACCTGCTTGTAGGACTGTGGTAGATTAAAGATGGCCACAGAATCTTTTCACCTCCTCCCATGAGGAGGTAACCCTTGAATCTGGGCTGGCTGACTTGCTTTGGCCAGTGGAATGCAGTAGAAATGACATTGTGTGACTTCCAGGTGCAGACCTCAAGATCTTGTAGCTTCCTTTCTCATCCTCTTGGAACCCAGCTGCCATGTAAAGAAGCCCAGTCTGGCCTCCTTGAAGATGAAAGACTGGAGAAACATACTCAGCTGTCCTAAGCCAAGCCCAACTCCAGGCTGGCCAATCGGTTGAATGGTCATGTGAGTGGCAAGACCAACTGAAAAACTGCCCTATCAACCCAGATTCATGATATATAATCTGTTGTGGTCATTTTAAACCACCAAGTTTGGAATGGCTTATTATGCACCCATGTGAACAGGAATAAGGTCTATGAGTTTGTGACTCCTGAGACGGGGACTTGGGATGGGGCTGGGGTAGAAAGGTATGGAAGATTCTCACTGTAAAGTAGTGCAACATAGAGACTTAACCTCTCAACTTTCAGAATCTTCTTTGAAAGAAAATGACTCATAATTGAAATTCTAAGAAATAAAGAAACAAAACAAAACTCAGAGCTAATGGCTAATGGCTATAAACTTTGGAGTTGAAAGCAGGAAATCCTAAGTTTTGATTCTGGCACCAACATAGTCATCTGTCCTAAACAAGTCTACTTACCACCCCCCGCCACACTCTCTCTAATAGAAGAAATGGGGCTGACCTGCCTCTAAAAATGGAGGTTGTTCACTGAATGTTTAAAAAAGGCTGCAGAAAAAAAAAAAGCTACTTTCTCTCTCCACCATGACCAACAGTTGACGAAATGCCAACTTCTCTCTGGAAGATAATAATTTTTAAGGAGGAAGTAAATAAGTTCTGAGAAAGAAGCCAGGGGACATCCCACCAGGGACATAAGTTACCGCAATAATTCCCCCAAATTAAAAACTACCAGATGAATGCTTTCTTTTGACTGTTGGGGATGGGAGAAGTTGTTACGAAAACAGAGAAAGCAGGCTAGGAGGAAAGAGGATGATAACAACAATGGAGAAACCCAATCTTGGAGCTCTCCCTACCTAAGTAGTCCCCACCCTGAAAAAAATAACTAACTTTTCAAGTAGCCCCATAAATAAAACTAATTTTTCCCATCCTTTCCTCTTATACACACATGCACATGCGCACACACACACATACACACACACGCATTTCCAAGTTATTTCTGGTGACCTAGAAAATGTGTGCATGCCAAATATCTTCAAATGCTGCCAGAGTCAACTGTCCTCTCCCATCTTAGTGGCTAGTGAGCTGCAAGAGAACAGTCCCTGGAATTCAAAGGATAAACAAGACCTACTTCCAGGCAGAGTTGCCTTTCTGTTTGAAGCACTCTGGGCACCTTTTGAGTTAAATTCAACAGCTTTGTGATGAAATTTGGGGAAAACTTGCCTTGACAGATCTCTAAAATTTTACTTATGTTCTGCTTATCCCATCAATATTCATTTAGCAGATATCATTTGAACACCTACTGTATATTGGGTGTTGTTCTGAGTGTTGAAGATAGACTGGCTAAAAAAATTAGTCTGCTTTCATAGATGTTATAGTCTAATGGATACAGAAGATAAATCACTGTCTGATATATCAAATGTTGAGAAATGAGAGAAAACCAATTTAAGGTAAAGGAGATAGGGATATGGAGGGGAAGGAGGCAAAGTACTTTATAAAGCCCTCTCTACCTCGATTTCCTCAATTGTGCCTTCCTCAAAGAGTTGTAAAGATTAAGGCTGTCCTTTGCTGTCTCATTTACAGTGTTTAGCACTATGAATGGTAATTATTGTCTTTTCTCTATACATTTCCTCAGCCCAGGTATGTATTTTTCCTGTGTATAGAGATGCCTCAGGCTTTATTTTCACCTTCTTCCACCAGCTCCCTACCTTGGCTCTGAAAATGGAGCTGTCAGTCAGTGCAGTCTTTGAGTTATCATTGAGAAATAGGGACTTTGGCAGAGGCAGGTGCCGCCCCACTGTGCCCCTAGACCTGCTGGAGTAGGCAGGCCTGTTTCTGATGAGTCGTGTGCATAGCTACTGAGACTGAATGAATCACAAAATTAATAATATGCATTAGATGCAAGTAATAATTAATGGCATCTTTTTAAGAAAAGTGATTTTACTATGTGAATATTACTTTATGCCACAGGAATTGTACCCAGACAGATAGCTATGATGTTACTAGTTTTATCTTGATTTGTCATTGTTTGGAATGCAGGAACTCGGAAGAGGTTTTCCTCTGTGGTTGGATCAGGGTTCTCTGGGGAGAGGTCTTTCTGTGAAAATGAGCATTCTGTTTCTGACCCAACCCCTAGCAAAAAAGGTCTCTTCAGACTGTTTTGCCTGAAAACCTAGTGACATTGCCCACCTTAGGAGGTATGATTTTCACTTGAAACCATCATCATTTTCTAAAGGAAACTTTTAATCTTGTTATTCTGTAGAGGTTAACGTGATACCCCAGTACATCCCAGAGAATTTTGGGCAGAAAATGAAATGTATTTGCAAAGACCCTTTGAGGGATGGGGGCCAAAGGAAATATTAAACTTTCCAATCCTCAGGAATTCCTGATATTCTCCTAAGCATTAGGGACTCCCAATTTAATAAGCCAAGCCCTTGATCTTCGGTCTTGCCCTTATGAGACTTATTCCTGCAAAGGAGAAGCTAAACCAATTTATAATTATGCCCAAGAGTCACCCCCAGAGAACTTCTTTTGCTGCTCAGATGCGGCCTCTCTCTCTCTCAGCCATCTCTGCAAATAAACTCAACTACCCAACCCCCTACGTGGAACATGACACCCAGGAATCAGCCTGGCCCTGGCATCATGCAATTGAGAATGGCTTCTTGACCAAAAAACGAAAAAGAAATGAAACAAAATTTCGGTGGCTGAGAGATTTCCCATAGAGTCAAGAGGTCATTCTGGAAGTTATTGTTATGCATTATATAGATATTCCTTTTTAATTTCTAGTGTATTCGACTAGCTAAAAGGAAATACCTGAAACTGTTGAACTCTAATCCGGTAGACTGGATTCTTGGTGATGATTATATAACTATATAGTTTTTATCATGTAACCTTGTGACTGACACTCCCTTTATCCAGTGTATTGGCAAATGAGTAATAAAATAAAGACAAAAAAATAAGAAAATAATAGGGAGAATAAAGGGTATGAGATTGGGTATTCTTTTTTCTTAGAGTAATGAAAATATTCTAAAATTGATTGTGGTGATGAATTTACACCTATGTGATGATACTGTGAGCCACTGATATACTTTGGATGGATTATTTGGTGTGTGAATATCTATCAATAAAATTGCATCTTAAAATAAAAGGAATCATTTGCCTTTTCTCATTCCTCCTTACAACAACCATGGTGAGTCCATCCTACTCTTGTTTCTTGGGTGTGCCTTGATACCTTCCCTCTGTACCCCAGTCTCCTGGGACTGCTTTGACCACAACTTCTCCAAGGCACCAGGCGACGTTCCCTTGATGTTTCCAGAGACTGTTATTGGTGTGACCCATATTCTTGTTTTGCTGAGAGGCTTCATGTCAGCTTTTCCCATTCCCCGGCCAAAATCTCACTCGCCCATCAGGAGCCCAGCTCCGCTTCCCTTGGTCAGGGGTGGAGATTCATGCTCAGTGACCCATCCAAGCTTTATTGGATAAATGTGCTTGGTTACTAGCAGTTCTTTTTTTTTTTTTTTTTTAATGTAAAAATTACTTTAGGCAGACTTCGCACTTCATGACCCAGCAGGATTGCTTTCCCAAGCACCACGGCTGACGTTGGCACTTGGATCTCTACAACCCGTCAGCAGAAGAGGTGTGAGAGGAGCCAGAGAAGGGTACCTCCATCTCTGTTTTCAAGCATAGTGGAAATCACAGAGAGAAATATGTCCCTCAAATACTTTTCTTTTTCCCTTTATGAGTTAAACTCATATAAAGGGCCTGTATTTTGTTTCTATAAATTTATTAATCTTGTTAAGTATCTAAACTAGTTCTCAAAGTTTGTCATGACATTCAGTAGGCACTTAAAATCTTGGAGTTTAATTAAAAATATGAGTTAATTTCATTCTGAATTTAGCTGCCCTCAAATGCCTTGTGGCACTCTATTTTATACGGGTAAGTAGGTGGTAGGCATTTTAAATTTCAAGTTTGGAGTAGAACCTTCAGGCTTAAGATTTCACATGGCTTTCAGCACTATTCTGCTTGTTAAAGGATTTTGAAGGAACTCTAAAATGCCATTTCTCTCACTTAAGATTAGATTTGATAGTGTTTCTCTCCCTATGTAGATAATTTGGGGGATCGTATTTATAGATCCAGATCCTAAATCCTGGAGCAAAATGCATGGGCAACTTACGTAAATTAAAATCACTTCTGAGTTAAAGTACTGCCTTTTTAACCTTTTTTAGTCAATCTGGAAAACAGATGCTTACTTAGCTAGGAATGTGTTCCTAATTGCAAACAGCCTTAGGACCTTATTTTTAATCCCTTCACTCCAATAAGAATCTGGAAAGCCATGCAGCATCGTCTGTGAGCCTTTCACTTGGTCTCTATTACTCTTGTCTTCCAGGGAAGAGTCTTACCTCAGTGCAGTATTCTCAAAAGTATGGTCTTGGGACCAGCATCATTTGCATCACCTGGGAACTTATTAGAAATAAGTTCTCAGACCCCACCCCAGACCTGGATCAGAAACTCTGGAGAAAGGGCCCAGCAATCTGTTCTTTAACAAGCACTGCAGGTAATTCTGATACCACTAATGTTTGGGAAGCACTGGTACAGTGCATTAGACTGATAGACTTATTCTTCCAGAAGCATAAAATCAAGATTACTTCACTGTAAAGCTCTCAGGGCCGAACCTTATCATTTCCTTCCATGACCCTCTGCCTAGCACATCCTTGCACTCTCTCATTGTCAGTCTACAGTGATGACAGAGGTGGAGTTTCAGAGCTTGTACCCCTTACTTTTGCAACTTATTTGTAGAGCATCAAACAGATGCAGCTGAAGAGTGATGGACCCGAATTAGCTCACCAGTGCTGCTCATCAGACTTCCCGAGGAAGCCCAGCCAACTGCTTTGTAAATGATGCCTTTTGGTCATAAGTCAATAGAGGATGGAGCAATTATCAAGCAAACAGATATTTTTGAGGACCTACTGTGCGTGTAACGTGAGATCAAAACCCTGGAATTGACACGAGAACAACTCTCCGGGTTTGTGATACTGAAAGTGGTAGAACAGTGTCAATATTTACAAAAGATTTAAGACTTCTAAATCAGCTTTTCTCAAAATAGTGCAGGACAGGGGTAGGGAAAGAGAGGGAAAAAGTTCAACAGATTCTTGACTGCAGGACTTCTGAACCTTTACCATGTCTGTCGTGAATCTCCTGGAGGGTATGTTACACATTTTCTTTTGTTTTTTTTTGCATTTTCTTAATGTTTTTGACCACAGAACATGTTTTCTACAGTACTTCTCTTAAGCCCTTTAAGACGGTATTCACAGTTTGGGAAATGCTATTCTAAACCAACACTCTACTTTTGAGGAGGGAAAATGTATTTTTCATATGGCTGATATTAATATGGCAAAGATCCTTCAAGAGAGCAGAGATTTAGTTTACATATATAAAGTTATGGCCACAAATTGCTATTTGAAGGTTGAAATAGGTTATATCTTGAAAGCCCCTTTTGCAAAGCATCAGTAAGCCTTGGTAAAAGCCCAGGCAATCTGGGTAGTGGACCTACCTGGGTCAGGTTTTGACTCTGCTTCTTCATAAGTGTGTAACTTTGAGCAATCTATCTGCTTTCCTCAAACTAATCCTCCTCTGTAAAATGGTAGTAGTAGTAATGATAATAATAATAATATAACACCCATCTTCAATGTTGTGCAAGTCAGATAAGGAAATGACTGCATAATACTTAGTTAATGGCCTAATTCATGGTGAATGATGGATAAAAATTGATTGCTATGATTGTTTTATTACCTTATTATCATTTGCTCTTGAACTGCCCCCTACCAATGAATAAATCACTAGTGTTGATTTCTTTCAGTGTAGGCAATAAATAGATACTCAGTGTTTATTTTTGTTAATTCATTGGATCCTGGTGTAGCACCAAGCAACCCAGATTAAAAACATGGAAATGATAATGCCAAAATAAATTAAAATACCTATACCGAATTAACTCCAAACAATAAAAGAAAAAACACAGCTATCAGTAGAAGCACTCCTCTTACAAGACGGATTTCAAACTGTTCGCATACGTCAGCAGGCTTGTGTGTTTCCACTTGGGAGCCTTGTCAAGCCATCCACCCTGTGTTTCGCCAATGGGTGGAGCCATTTGGAACTGCACTAATTAGATGAGGACTTAATTGCAATCCTGAATCTTCACTGGGGGATAATTTAGCCTCAGGAATTCCTTTCCAGCCTATGACTGTGTAAACTTGATTGTCATCATGACAAAAAGAAAAACAGTTTCTGAAAACTCATTCCAAAGTTCAGCACCTTAATCATTCACTACATTTGCCACGTCAGGTTCTTCTAGTGCTCATCCCTTCCTTCACGAGGAGGCAGTGGGGTGCCCACAGTGTTCTCAGTGTTCCTTCCAATACGCCTTACCAGCTGAAGAAAGTGGTGGTGGGGCTAGTCCCTGGGGTGTCAAAAATGCTCAGAAGTATGATAAAATAGCTCCTTAGACACCATCTCATTCCCTCTTGTTTTGCCTTATGGGAGAGAGTGTAAATAGCAGGAATGACGAGCAATAAAGGACTGCCTACATGAATTGTAGATGGCAATACTCAGAGCATACAGAGGAGAAATGCGATAGCTCTATACGTGATGGGAGACAACAGCTTTCAAAGGTACGTGAGGGGAACAAAAAATATGAGTCAGTGTGTATTTGTGGTTCAATCCAGGCTGCATGCTAGCAACACTGGAAAGCCTAAAATTAAAAATGTCAACACCTAGGCCCTATTCTGGAGACTGAATAAGTTCACTGGAAAAGGATCTGAGTCTTGGTATATTTCTTAAGCTTCTTAGATGATTTTGATATGCAGGTGGCCTTGAAAACCATGAGTGTGCAGAATATGCTCCTACTTGTGTAAGAATCTGGGGGTGTGTACTCACAGATATGTACCTGTCTTTAATATTTCTGGATGGAAAGACACAGTTTGTCCCTGAAGGAAGCAAATGGGAGCAGTGGTCTGTGGTGGAAGGGAGACTGACTCTTCATTGTATGCCCTTTTGTAGCGTTGAAATTTTTTACTTGTGCATGCATTGACTGGTCAGTTTCAAAAGCACAATTAAAAATAGATTTTCTCAGTTTTGAAGTCACCATGCTTTCATTCTCTTCTTAAGGCTTTTTTTTTCCTGATAAAAGAGTCCTTTTTTTTTACCTTGAAAACTTTTTTCTCCTCAATAGCGAGGCTCTGAGTGAGATGCCATTCTATTGAAGAATATGACTTTTAGCACCACAAAGATTCTGCTTTCAGTGGGTTTTAAATGAAATTTGGGCCATTTGAATCATTTATTTAATGATCGGATAGCTCGTCCTCTCCAGGCTGGGCAGTCCCAGGCTCCAGGACAGTTTAGTAAATGCTGACCCATGGGACAGCAGAGAAAATCTGTATGGACTTAATTGAGTGCCCTTGAGTTGCTTAGGAAGGTAGATCTCATCAGATCCCTGTGTTTGGGTTGAATCCAATTTCTTATTAAATCTGGGAAACCCTTACTTAGGAAACCAGAAAGTCATTTTTAACATTGAGCAACCACTCATGAATTCCTCCTCCTACCTCCCAACCAAAAATATGAAATTTTAAATAGTGCAATTATCTCAAGCTATATATAGTTCTTTCACCTGTTCTTCATCCTCATTCTCCATCCTTTCTACCACGTTTCCTTTTAAAGCTCCATTGAAAATGGAATATGGAATAGGAAAACCTTAACTCCTGACCTTAATGGAGATACCTTAGACCTACTCAATAATAATTAGCAGTTGCCCTGGAAACCTCAGACATACCACTTACATCACCTGTATTCGTCACTATCCCCCACCTTCCCAGGTAAGGCACCTGCCTGTGCTAATGTAAAAAAGTACAATCTAGCAATTTTGTAATCCTTTTCAGCTTTTATTACTTGTAAAAGTAGAAGTGAAACCGTTTATGACTAGACAGATAGAAAGAGGGTTTTTTGTTTTGGTTTATTTTTTAGTGACATTTTATTCTAGGTTTGGAGCAGAGCCCTGTTCAGTTTATTACATTCACCACTCTACTCAAGGCTTTAGAAAACTTAAGCAGGTGAAATTTACAAACAGGAATTTAAGGATAGGGGGCAACAGGAATGGAACAGGAAAATTATATTGGCAAGTCTGTCACTGTGTCACATTAGACATCAGTGACAGAACCAAAACCCACACACTTTGACCTGAATAATATTGCTTGAAAGTTGGCAAATATAAAGCTGAAGCATGAGAGAGATTTTTAACTTAAAAAAACATTGTTTCAGGAGAAACCTGTATCTTTCCTTTGCTTCAATATTCTGTGCCTTAGAGCACAGACCTCATGATACAAGGGCCATGTAACTCTCTGCTTTCTCTAGGGGAGAAGCATTCCTCTTCCCCCAGCCCCCTGCATATCCTCTTTCCCTTTCTTTTCTTGACCCTTTGTGTGAAAGTGGAATTAGAGGAAATATGTCCTCAGTCATCCCGGGGCAGCACTTAGATGTTCAATTGTCACAGTGAAAACAAACTGGCAGGAAGTCAAGAATCAAGAAGTGGAGTCATGGGAATCCTGCACATGCTAATCCAATAAAGATAAGACCCGCATGACATGGCCAGAATAACAATCCAAGCCAGCAGTTAGATCCCAAACTGTCCCAAGGGAAGAGCCCAAGCATTTCATTATTAGCAGAAGAAAAATACCCATCCATTGCTCTTGCTCTGTTCTCTATCCTTTCTGAAACCTCAACGAAATACAGACTTATTTCAATCTTATGTTTTCCTTCGGAGCATGGCACCTCCAGTTGAGTATTTGCTGCTGTGGGCTAACTGCACCCTGGAGCACTTGATAGTATCAGTATAGCCCCAATCTGACAACAATCCCTTCCTGGTCAATTAGCAAACATTCATTAAGTGCCTACTGTGTAAGACACTATTCCACCTCACAATGAAAGAGACCAAAAATACATCCTCCCCTCAAGGTTCTTACAACACAGATGGACTTGATAAGATCTACATACATGAAGAGGCATTGATGCCAATACAAGACATATTTTAAGTAGTAAATGACTGACGTGGTCATTTTTTCATAAATGTTTATGGTTAAATGAAGCGTCTTTGCCGTTGTGCATGGTAGGCAGAGTTTCCCATTATCTCCCCAGTTCGTCTTCCAGATCTCCTTTGTAGCTTATCAGTTCCTTGTTCTTCCTTGGTCCAGCTTACTGTGAGTAGAGGAAGAAGAGTTCTAGATATTTTATAGCCCAACTTTTTTAGCCTGTTAGCTAAAACAGTCTCTCAGGCTCTGCCAACTGTCAAGCCCTGGGCTTGTAAATGAAAAGATGATTCAGTGTCCCAACTGTTTTTTCAGAGGTCTCTGTGGATCCAACATTTCAGGTGCCACAGTACTTTAAATGTGAACTGTAAGAATGATGTAGAGAGAAAAAAAAATGTTTTGAAAGAAATGAAAGGCTAAAATTTGATCATTGGAATATGGTACATTTTTGTAGTCTCCTTCTACCCCAAGAGAATTTCTCATTAAAATATATTTTAAAATATATTTATACTTTTATATAATCATCTAGTAGTTTCCTAATATTTGTCATGTCAAAATTCTGTAACAACTTCTTATGTAAAGCCATATACCAAATATTCTGTTAAATTGAAATGTAATTTATACCTTAATGGATTGCTTTCTTACTTTATATGGAAGAGGAAAGTTCTTGAGATCTAGTAGTTCTTTAAACCCTGAATCAGAGGAGCCAGGAGAAGAGACTATGCCTTGTGTTGGGTTAAGGGAAGTTTTTGGTAATAAATTTTCATGTAACTCCCAGTTCCTGTGTAGAGGTTGAGGCTCTTCTTTGTCTATAAGGAAATTCTGAATTAAATTCCTTCTTCCTCACAAGCCAGTTATTAAGTTCTACCTTTAATTTCAGCTTGAATCAGTTATGTCATATGCCTGCCAGCAAGCATCCTGGTTCATCATTACAAAGAAAAACTCCTTCTTGTTACATTTTTCTTTGCATACGTGGCTGATTTTTCTAGGCTCTGTGTCTGCTTCCATAAATGTTAGCTCCTGGAGCTTATTCTTTTCAAGATGCAATTCAGTAACCAATTCCAGTGTTGATACAAAGGGAGGCTAAATAGAACTTTCACTGATATTTTGACTACAGCTAGTTCTGAATTGAACCATACGGAGCTCTACTAACCATAACCTGAATGTTCCTGTTGAAACTCAATCAGAGCCACCTTTCTGTCTTGGTCCTCATTTTTGGTGTCCCTTGTATAGGCAAGTCCACAGTGTAACCCACTGAATTCAGCATGCTTATGGAAGAATTGGTTCTCTATGTGCAAAACTGTTCGTGGAAACCTAAGGCCCTTGTCTAGAATGTGAATATGTAATCAGTGTATCTCAAACAGAATCCTGTTTCTATGCTGCCTCAGCCTTATGCTTAGCTCATGCTTTACTACAGATTCATGTGAAAATACAAGAATTTGTAGTAAAGAAAAAGAAAACACCATTCCTACTCAGATAGATGACTGTGTGTTTTGCTTCCTTTTCTCTGGAGAGGATAGGCTTCTTCCAAGGCTGCTTTCCAACATATCACCTTGGGGATGGGTTGGCTCCATGACGTAGCTGTGAACCTGGAATGGGTGTCCTTGCAAAGCTGGGAGTGGAGCCACGACCCCTGAGGGCCATGCCTTGGTTTTGCTGAGTAAGGCTTACAGGTTGAGGCAAAAGCCACTAGGGACAGTGAAGGAGGGTTTTATATAGGTGGAGAAGAGGGACAAGAGATGGGGGCGGGATGTTGTCAGTGGAACTCTGGAGGAGCAGAAAAATCTAAAAGGAAATTATGTGAAGTTTCTCCTATGAGGTATATGACATGAATCCTCTTCTGTGTCACCTCATGAAGTCTTCAGCACAGATCAGTTCCACCTTATTTCATCCATCACGGCATCAAGAGCTTGGATTCTGAGAGACAGACTCATTTGAGTTCATATCCCGACTTCACTATTCATTAGCTGCATTATGATGGACAAGTTGCTTAGCCTCTGTAAGCCTCAACAGTTTAATAGGAATATGGTTTAGTTTCCCAACTGCTGAAACAAATACCATACAATGGAGTGATTTAACAATAAGAATTTATTGGCTCATGGTTTTGAAGGTAGTTGAAGTCTAAAATCCAGGGACCATCAAGACAATGCATTTTCCCCAAATACTATGGTATTTTGGGGTGACTGCCTGTGATCTTTGGGACCTGGCTTTTCTGTCACATAGCAATGTCCCCTCCTTTCTCTTCTGAGTTTTGTTGACTTTCGGCTTCTTTATTCTCCATGGCTTTTTCTTTATTTATTTATTTTTCTGT
This sequence comes from Tamandua tetradactyla, assembly GCF_023851605.1. Classification (NCBI taxonomy): domain Eukaryota; kingdom Metazoa; phylum Chordata; class Mammalia; order Pilosa; family Myrmecophagidae; genus Tamandua; species Tamandua tetradactyla. The sequence continues at coordinate 23,370,091 of NC_135346.1, forward strand.
ATCCAGTTTCCTTTGCTTATAAGAACTTTGCCATTTTGGATTAAGGCCCACCCTCATTCAATTTGGGCACAGTTTAATTGATAACATCTTCTATGGTCCTATTTACAAATGAATTAAAACCCACGGGGACATGGGTTGGAACGTGAATGTGTCTTTTGTGGGGGCACAGTTCAATCCCAAATAGAATAATAATAGTGTCTACCACATAGGTCCCTGTGAGAATTAGGTGAAATAATTCGTGTAAAATGCTTAGCATGGCTTCTAGCACGTAATAAGTTCTCAATACAAGTTAACTGTTATGGTTAATGAACATTTTTGGAATTTCTCTGGAGGGTTGTACTGAAATGCTGAGTCCTGCCTCCGGCAGGCAAGGGTGAAAAAAGAGGCTGTCCATGGGGATCCCATCCTGAGTCACAGAGTAACACACACACCCCAGTTGTCTAGAACAGTCACAGTTTCACACCTAACAGTGAGCATAAAAATTCCCTGAGTAGTCGGATGAGCCCACAACTTCATCTGGCTACTACTTTCTAGCTTGTGATACACCTCCAGGTCCCTTCAGAGGATCACTGGAGTATGGGAAGGGAACAAAGGCCAGAAACTGTAGAATGGGTGCTCAGGGCTGTTGGGCCCAGGCAGAGTGCCAACCAGGAACTAAGGGAGACTTGGGCCATTTGAAGTCAGGTGGGGGCCGGAATAGAGCCAAGCAGCCATTTGTGGTCCACATCACCACCATTCAGCTACGTGGTATCTTATCCCTCTCAGCATCCAACTGCTTCTGCTTGCTATTACCACCTGGCTCATTCTCTCCCACCATTCTGTGCATCACTTTCCCTCCCTTGTGGCTTGTGCTTCCTCATAACTCTGGATTACCATGGCCCCTTGTGACTCCAGTACTACCTAATAGCTTCACTTTCCATAGAATTTGACCAGTGCTTCTCCCTAAGGTCATTAGCTAGTGTCCAACCCGAGGACCGGGCTCCCAGTCAGCTGCTTCTACAATTTAATCATCTGTGGCCAGAGGGGTCTGAGTTACATCCTTTCAGTAGGAACTGAGAGTACAACAGATTCAAAGGGTGCCATGTCCAGACATACAACATTTTACACACTTTTCAGCAAACTTGGCTCCTAGGTTTCCCATCATCCAGTATTTTGAAAGTAAAAATCCTTCTACAAGGGTAGTTACATTCAGAGAGCAGAAAACTAATAGTGGTGATGAGTGGGACAGAGAATTAAAAAAATAAACAGACTTTTAACTGGAATAATACAGAGGACAAGATAAAGAGCAAGCTACTCATCACCTCTAGCAGCCCCTTGGGTCACAACTATATGACAGTACAAAATATTTATAATCTTGACTGCTCAATAAAGTAAGTTACATTTGATATATTCTGTTTTTGAAGGTAGAAAAAAGTTGGTGATAGCTTGGAAAACTTTCCACTGGTTATAATAAAAATGTGCTTAACTAAATTTGATTTGTTTGTGAAGTTATCACTGGTAAATCTTATTCCTTGCTGATGCAAACTTTGCACCACAATTCTGTATGACCTAAAGATGCTAATAGTGTATGTGTATTTGTGTGTTTGGGGCAGGGAGGGGGAGAGCATATGACCAGGCTGGGCCTAAACCAGAATATTTTCTTGGAGAGTTTTTAACCAGAGTTGGGTTAAAAACCTATCTTGTCATCTGAAATTATTAGCAGTCGCATTCCCCACTATATGGAGGAAACCCAATTGCTGTTATTCCAGTGTACAGAGAGAAACAGAGAGGAGATAACAGGAGCAACACTGGAGCGATGGTGCCCTGTGATCCTTTTGCCTATTTTTTGTTGAAAGAATTTCAACCAACATGTTCCTGATTATGACTTAGCTTTTTTACTCTTTCATTTGACAAGTATTTACTGAATGCCCTCAATATGTAAGCGCATTATGCTAAAGATTAGTTAGATAAGGGTAGGGCTCTAAATGATGAACAATATCAGAAATACAAAATAACCATAAAACTGGATTTAAAGGGATCAGTGTTACAGGATAAAGTGGCTGCTGGAATTCTCACATAAGAGAGATGACTTTCAGCTAGAATGGTAAAGGAAGGCTTTGTGATCAAAATGGCACTTTGAGTGTGGGCCCCGATCAAGATGGCAGAGTGAAACTCTTGAGGGCACCATCCTACCGTAGAAGCTTTGAACAACCAGCAAGAACTGGTGGGAATATCTTTCTCAAAGCTGCAGGAGACAGTTAAAGGACTGTAGTAACATGGTGAGCACTGAATCAAGAAAAATGTTACTTAAAAATGATAGGATCTCATGGCACCCTTGCTGCACCCCACCCCCTCACTGGCTTTGCGTGGAGCTGGCTCATGCTCCCAGTGCAGATCTCTGGTCCTGGTTCCAGAGGGAGCAGAGTAAGTCTTGCGCACATACTAGAAGCATGTGTGTCTGGCCCAATCTGTCTGGTGGTGGCCTGAGGTGTTCAGTGTCCTAGAACTTGCCTTGCATGAAGAAGGCAGCTCATAGAGCTCTGCCTATAATATGGCAGTCAAGTGGTTGCCTGGTTCAGGGATTGCTGGCTATAGGACATGCAGTGCACTGCCTGGGAAGTGAGAAAACTTTCTTAGGGAACAGGGGACATTTGTATCTGCATAAATAGGGGAATTCCTAGGGCCACATGCACATATTCAAGACAAGACACATGCTCAGAAAGGATCTGCTTGGCCGCTATACTTTATCTTCAGCTGTTCTCTGAACTCATTATATAGCTCTGAAGGAGAGCATTCACACAGGCAATCTGCATAGACTGAGAAAGATGTTTTTTTCCCCCACCTTTTTTGTGTTAGCTCTTGGCATTCAAAGAAAGCTTTGTCGTAACAGTTCCTGGTTATAAGCTTAAGAAACAGACTCCTCCCAAAGTCTAAATTCCAACCCTAATGCGTTAAGATATCAAAATATCCAGAGTTCAACAAAAGATTACAAAACATACAAAGAAATAACAAGTGATGGCCCAGGCAAAGGAGAAGATATAAAGCATTAGAAATCATCAATGAGGAGGACCAGACCTGGGACATACTAGACAAAGACTTCTAAAAAGTCATCCTAGAAATACTCAAAGAATAAAAGGAAATCAGAAAAATGATAGATGAATGCAAAGAGAATATCACCAAAATGGCAATTGTGAAAAGGAACCAACATAGCTGAAGACCACAGTAACAGAAATTTTACATTCCCTAGAGGGGTTCAACAGTAGGTTGAAACTGGTAGAAGAAAGTCATCAGTGGACTTGAAGACAAGGCAATTGAAGTCATCTAGTACCAATAGCAGAGAGAAGAAAGAATGAAGAAAAGTGAACAGAGCCTGAGGGATTCCTTGGGATACCGTCAAGTATGCCAATATTCACACTGTGAGAATCACAGAAGAAGAAAAATGAAAGGTGCAGAGAGAATATTCAAAGAAAAATGACCAAAAATTTCCCAAATTTAATGAAAACCATGAGTATGCACATTCAGGTGCCACACAAACTCCAAACAGAATCACACCAAATAGACCAGCACCAAGACATGTAATAATCAAACTGTCAATGCCAAGACAAAAATTAGAATTCTGAAAGCCACAGGAGAGAAGTAACATCTCATCAAAAACTGTGGAGGCAAGACAGCAATGGGATGACATATTTAAAGTACTAAGGGCAAAAAATTGCCAATCAAGAATTCTATATCTAGAAAAACTGTCTTTCATAATGAAGGAAAGATTAAGATATTCCCAGGTAGAATTTGTCACCACTGGACCACCCCTACAGGAATACTAAAGAGAGTTCTGCAGGTTGAAAGTAACGGACACTACAGACTAGCTCTAAGCCACATGAAGAAATAAGGATCTTTGTTAAGGGTAATAACATGGATAAATATAAATGCCAGTACTATTGTACTTTGGTTTATAACTATTCTTTTTTACTTGCTAAAGTATCTAAAAGGCAAAGACATAAATTATAATGATAAATTAATAGTTTTAGATACATAATGTATAAATGTATGGTTTTAGATACATAATATATAAAATTGAAAAGAGATCAGGCTTCAATTAGAGACAAAAATAAAGCTAATCAGGTTGGGATTAAAGTAATTCAGAATACAGGGGCAAGGAAGACATTGTCTGTATTTTAGATCTTCCCCTATTCTATAAGACCAAAGGAAGAAAGGTTTATTTTGTCCAGAACCTAAATTTTCTGTGGCAGATAATCTAACTCAACCTGTCTGGGTAAACCACTTAAACAAACAAAACATGGGAGCCAAGAATGGGAATGAGGTCCTGTAATTCTGTATAACTTAATGTAATGCCTGGATAAATCCTAGAGTATGTTGAGCAGATAATCAAAAAGTATTGGCAATGTCCCTTGAGGGATAGGAGAAAAAATATGGAACTATTAAACTTTACCACCGAGGAACCCCTACTACTGTCTCAAACGTTACAGAATCCCAAGTAAATAAGCCAAGCCCTTGATCTTGAGGCTTGCTCTTTTGAAGCCTATTTATATAGCGGTGAGGCTTAGCCTACTTGTAGTTATGCCTTAGAGTTACTTCCACAGGACCTCTTTTGTTGCTCAGATGTGGTCTCACTCTCTCTAAACCCAACTCTGCAAATGAAATCATTACCCTCCTCCTACATGACATCCAGGGGTGAAAGTCTCCTTGGCAACATGGGGATGACTCCCAGGGATGAGCCTGGTCCTGGCAACATGGGATCAACAATGCTGTCCTGACCAAAGGAGGGGGAAAGAATGTAACAAATAAGGTATCAGTGGCTGAGAAATTTCTCATAGAGTCAAGAAGCTACTCTGGAGGTTACTCTTACACAGGCTTCAACTGGACATTGACACCTATGAGGGTTTGCTAACCCCCAACCAGAACCATTCCTGCCAACCCTGAAGAACACCTAGAGCTTTATCTGAGATTCAGCAAAGGTTCCATGCACTATGATTACTTTCCAGAAACCTACAATCTCTAGATGGGTTCCTAGGCCAAATGAGTCCTGAAACCCAGAGGGGCCAGCCTCTCCAGAACATCATCTAGTTCTTACCCCCATCCCATATTATCAACAGCCCCTTCCAACATGAAAAAGTTAGAATGAGTATAGCCCAAATAACCCTAAAGATTAAAAGAAACATCAGAGGAGAAGGAGGAGTTATACAGAGAAGGTAGAGTTTAACAAATGAGTGTGATTGTCTCCAATGTCTTGGAGCAGCTAGGAGTAAAAACCTAAAATTGTGGAATTGTAATGCATACCAAACTCTGAGATCTGTTCTACAACTAATTGTTGTGGTGTCCTTTGAAATTTATTGCCTTTTAGTATATATGTTATCTTTCACAATAAAAGAAAGAGAAAATTTTAAGCCCCGTGGTAACTACAAAGAAGGTATTGAAGAATATGCAGAAATTAGAGTACAAGTTGCCAGGGATGAGGGGGCAAGGGGAATGGGGAGTTAGTGCATTAATGGATTCAGGGTTTCAGTTTTGGGATATGGGAACATTTTAGTAATAGAAGGTGGTGACTGTACTGCAACAGGGTACATATGACTAATCCCACTGAACTGTGTACTTGGGAGCAGCTGAGATGGGAAAGTTTGTTGTATATATATATATATATATATATATATATATATATACCATAAATTTTAAAAAGTTAGAATTAGCAATTAAAGAGACACTAATAATTAAATGTTATATATGATCCTGGATGGGGTGTAGCAATGGAGAATGGTAAGTTCCCCAAAGATATTTTTGAGACATGTAAGCAGTTGGAATATAGATTGTAAACTTTCTATCAATGTTAAATTTCTTGAACTCGGTAACTGCACTTAGGGTGGGTATACTTAAATATCCTGGTTCTTAGGAAGTGTACATGGCAGTATTCAAGGAGCGTGATGTATACCACCTATATTCAGTGGTTCAGAATATAGATTAATGAATAAACCGACAGATGAACAGATAGATTGTAGATTGATGGATAGGTAGAATGATATGGCAAATGTGGCATTGGTGGATCTGGGTGTTGGGGGAAAAGGAGTATGTCAGAGATCTTTATATAAAGTTTGTATTTTTTTTAATGCCCAAAAGTTTGAAAATATTTCAAAATAAAAATATTTTTTTAAAAAGTACCTGAGCTGGGGTCTTGAAAGTTGGGTTGGATTTAAACTGACAGGAAACCCAAGATGTTCTGGGCAAGGGGAACCGTGGGGATAGACTCAGAGACAGGAGCACACAGGGCACATGTGGGGAGCAGCTCATCGTTAACTTTGTCCAAACATGATTTTCATCTATAATATTGAAAATGTTTTATTTTCATGTCAATATGATTTTTACTTCTTTACACATTAAGCTGGGAGAGCCTGGTAATGTCTTCCCATTCCAGAATTCCATCCTAACTAGATCCTGATGGAACATCTTCTATCAATTTATCTTGTGTAATTGACTTGCCTGAAACATTCCCTATTTTCAACAGTTTTGCTTTGCAGTCAAATAGATCTCACCATCTGAAACTCTTCTTATCTTCCATAAATGACCTGTTTTTATTTCTGAGTGTCACCCAAAGTCCTACAGCGTTCTGCTTCATCCTCTTTGCTTTGAGTTTTTTTATTGTAAAAATCTTGCAAAATCAGTTTAAAAATAAGTGGCATTCCTCTTGATTGTGTTACAACCCCACCAGAAAAATTCTGACAGTTTTAGCTGTCAGCAAGGGCTATTTACCTTGGAGTCAGACTCTATTGTTAAGAGAGTACTCCCGAGCCTAGAGAGGGTAGAATAGTTCAAAAACAATTGGAACAGGCCAGAATCACAGTGGCTTTAATAAGGAGAGAGTATAAGTAGTGATCACATAGCCTTACAGAAAAATCCCTACTTAGTTTTACTCCTTACACAGGGTTGCTATGTTTAGCCTTCAGTAACTGTACTAACCTGCTCAACTCCCCCTGGTATTTATTTTCATTTGGATCAGTAATATTCCTTCTTTTGCAACCTGTAAGTGAACTGTGGAAACTGCATCCAACTGTTCAGGTATCCGCCGACACATTTCTCATGGAGCACTGTGTGCTACTAAAGTCACTCCTGGGCTTTGCTTTTGGAGGGTCTGCATTTCTCTCAATCCAGGACCTTTCTGACTCTAACAAGAGCTTTCTATTCCTGTCCTTCTCACATGTTTCTGGGAAGTGAGCATTAGTATACACTTTCCTTATTGTGATATCTTTTAATGTACAGGCAATTGTTATATTAAGACCTTCTGTGTCAACTTGAACAAATTTACTTATCAGGATCATTGGTTGCAAGGAACAGAAATTGCAGCCCACCTTACTTAGGCTAAAATGGGAATTATTGTCTCACGTATGTCCTCATATTTGTCTCACGCTTGAGAAGACTGGGGACAGGAGGCTACAAGTATGCTAGATCCAGAGGCGAACATGCCATTGGAAGCCCACTCTTGGCATTTTTCAGCTCAGTATTGACTCTATTCTTAGATAAGCTTGTTGTTTTTGATTGGACGATGTCTGCTAACTTCTTTAGAAATATAAGTCCAGAGAAAGAGAAAGAGCCTCTCTTCCCGAAAGTCTAAACAGCAGTGGTGGGCACAACTCCAGTTGGTCCAAATTAAATCATATCATCACCCCTTACCCAGTCTCTGTGGCAGGAGGTTGTAATGAACTAGGCCTGAACTGCCTGTTGGCCCTGACTCTGGTGAGAAAAGGAGGACTCACATGCAGAGCAGAGCACGGGGACTGAGGCTAAGAAGGGCTGGCTCCTACCAGAGGAGCAGCCCCAGACCACAGATGTCCACTGCAGTGAGCCCTTCTTTAACAGGCTCAGCTAAGCATTTTGTGTCTTCACAGCGCAACCATTGGAGATGGATTTTTTCCTAGTAGTTCCACATATGTTCTCTGAAAATGTCCTTTTTGGAGTCCAAATGATTGTTACAGATTTCTCATTTTATTCATAGTTAACGACCCGACTGCTTCAATAATATATTTTTTTGTTTTAAAAACGGAAGAAAATGTTATCTTCTTACTTAGCCTGGGACACAGTTGATTCATTTAAAAAACAGATTTCTGGGAAAAGGTTTTCATTATCAGTCCCCTTTACAGATCATTAGAGAACATATGGCAAACACCAGTGTGCTAGGTTTTGGCCTCTGTCACTTTTAATGACAGTGTTGTGAGGGGTGTGTTTTAGAATTTGATTAACGAGAAGAAAAGGAACCTTTTTTTTTTTACATGGGCAGGCACCGGGAATTGAACCCGGGTCTCCAGCATGGCAGGTGAGAACTCTGCCTGCTGAGCCACTGTGGCCCACCCAGGAAAAGGAATCTTAATGGACTCTCTCCTTCAGTGAAAGACATGAACATGCAAGTACCGAGTATGTTTTAGTTTAGTAGTTTGACTAGTCTTCTGATGCAGGCTACTGAGTAGTGGTAACTTGTGGTGTCCTTTATGCAAAGGTCTCTTATTTGTGGTGACATTGTTCAAAATCCATGATATCTATGAGAACTGATTCTGCCGCTGAACTCCTGGAAAATTCCACCTTAGTTTGATGCTCCAGTACCCGAAAACAAATTTTGTTCTCAAAGGTTAAAAATATAACCATGGGAAATTAAGTCTTCCTAGGATAAGATGATGATAGTGATAATGGTTGATGATGGTATTAGCTAGCATTAATTAAGCACTGATGGGTCAGGTACTTTAGATGTGTTTACTTATGTAATGCTCATAATGCGTGAGGTGCTATTGTAATCCCCAATTCATATATGAGAAAGAAGGGCCAGAGGTTAACCCACTTACCTGAAGGTAGAGGTGGGTTTTGAACCCAAACCACCTGATTCCAGAACCCAGGCCCATGCCCATCACTCTGCTCGATTGCTTCCACGGGTACTGGCTGCTTGGGTAATGACAAGATATTAAAGTCAGACATCTAAGGAAAGAGGTGAGACATCCCAGTCACGTTATCTTTCCAACCCTCCACTCTCTGCTGTCGCTCAAATTGAGAGGCTGATGAGGCGGGAGGATTGGGAAGCTTACAGGAACATAGGAGAACAGGGATCATTGAATGAGAACCCAAAAATGACGTTGGAGAAGCCAAAGTTAAGAGAAATAGAGAGGGGGTGGAGAGAAGAGAGAAGGAAATACTTGGAATAAGATATACAAATGACAGAAAAGATACAGGATGAGCATGGGGTAATCCAGGGAGGAAAAATAAGGGCATAAGGGTTGACTGACCATCTACCATTGCTAGGAACTAGGCCAGGGGTTTTACATATATTATCTGATTGCCCTAGGAAACGGTAAGGTAAACAACCACGTAAATAACCCCATTTTACAGATTGGGAATCTAGGTTTCAGAGAGATGAAGTAACTCGTCCAAGATTATATAGCTAGGCGGGAGCAGAATGGGAATCTGAACTTAGTCTGCATAGCTCCCAAACCAACAGGCCTTCCATCATCTTGAGGACCAGCCCCCCATTCCCCAGCTGGGGTGTGTAGCCCTGGTGCAATTCATACTTGAGATCCTGAGACTTGACAGATAATCAAAGATATTCCTGGTACAGTCCTTCTTTGACTAGGAAGCAGTTGCTGTTTTCATCCATCAGAAGTAAAGGAGGGGAATGGAACATGGTTTTATAGCACATCTCATTTCTTCCCAGTTTTCAAACTTTATAGAGCCAACTCTTCAGACTTCAAGTATATTGGCAAAGGTGCTAATATGTCTTTAAACATTCCATAACTCTCGAATCTCAGGTACGCAATGTTTTTTCATACTCATGAGATTTCCTGTTATGTTTGCCCATTTCTGCCATTTAAAGCAAAACTAAAAACTTTCCCTCAAAAGCTGACCATCTGGTTGTCACTATATTTCCCTCCAAAGTGAAGAGGTGGCAGCAGGATGTTTACAAGCCCAGCCTTTATCTCTGGCATAGATACAATCCTTGTATCTACTGATTGCATTTCCAATTTGCATTGTTTGTGATTTGGGAATTGAACTTCCTCTTTAATATTTTTTCTTTCCTTTCTTTTATTGCTTGGAATCCAGGTATAATTGCCCCCTTAAGGCTTGGACTCATTTAAATAGGCTTATTAAGTGATGGCTTTATAGCTTGGGCATCATATCCACCTCAAAATCTGTGCCCGCAACCTTCAGTACACACTAGTCTCCTATTGCCAGTAAAACTGGGGTGGCATTTTCAAGACTTACAAGCCCTTATTAAGTTTAAGAATATGTTTTCTATTTCAATCTTTGTGTGCTGACAAGTTCTGTATGGTGTGTGTGTTTAAAGCATAGTTGGGTGACAGTACAAGCAAATGTGTTTCATATACCAGGTATCTGGTAACAACTGTTCTCTGAACAGTGTTGATAACCAAACAAAATCCAGGAAGGTGAAGCTCACTATTTTTAAAAATACATATGCAATAGAGAAAAAGAATAGCACATTAACAAAGGCTGAGAGAGGAGGAGAGTAATTCAGCATAAACCTGCCCTGAGCCACCCTGCAGCCATGGTAAAGAAGGGGAAAAAATATGATGGCACATATACTTCAATTGTCTTTTTTTAAAAACCAGTTCATCAGGAGTTTCAAATTATAATATTAATTTGTCATGAATTTCTATAGTAACAGTTTTGAGTGTCACAATAAGTGGTGTCTTCCATAGCAATTTTACACAAAAAATAAAACAGATTCTGTATGTATAACTGTTTCTCCTATCAGTTTTGGTTAAGCATAGAATCTAATGTTAAGCTGAAGTATTAAAAGATCCTTTTCACTATGGAGGAGAGCAAATAGGCAGTTTATCTGTTTATCTGCCTGGTTTACAAGGTTGATGGGCAGAAAGCAGGATCATTCTTAGACAAAGTCTCGGCTTCAGTTGCCTCAGCCAGGCTTTTAGAAAGGAGCCACGTGACAAGTGATTCTAAATTGAGATCTCCGTAAGCACCTGAAGTGCAGATACTCATGTTGTAACACCTAAAGTGCAGCTACTCGTGTTGTTAATTGAAAGAAGATGCCAGAGCATAGATTCTGTTTTACTGAGGAAATTAAATAAACTGACTTGTGTCCTTGTCCCCATGGGGTTCATTTGAATTTAGCAAGCAGTTGCCAAGTGCAAACTGTGTCAGAAATTATGCTGGGTGCTGGAAATTTAGTACTCAATCCATATGAAGACCTGCACCTAGATGTCTTCTGGGCAGTGTGGCAGTGCTGTGATAGAGATGGGCTGAGGGTGCAGCTGGGATGCAGGGGAAGGACATTTGGCCTTGCCCTCTGAATTGCATCTTGGGAAGTGAGTAAAAGTTGCCTATACGAAGAGGGGACATCCTAGGCAAGTGAAATTGCACAGGCACAAACAAGGAGACAAAAATATGATGTGCTCAAGAAATAACAAGCCATTCTGCAGAACATGCAGGAAACATAGATGCATGGACAGATACGAGTCAGGAGATTGGAGGATTTGCCAAAATTCACAACAGATGTAATATTAGGTAGGGTCAGGATGTTTCCAAAAAAATGACCTCAGATTGTTTTGTTAATAATAGTTTATATTTTCCTAGCTTTTTTTAAGTTAAAGCACTTGGCTTAGCATATGCATTAAAAACCTGTAAAAACCAGAGAGGTTTTATTTTCCTGTGTGTGACAGCAGGAGGGCAAAGACCTAGTTCATCAAATAGCCTCTCCACATTGTTTAAACATCAGTATTGTTTAAAGTAGGATGTCAGTAGGTAGGACAAGATGTCAGTGTCATTCAGTGCTTCTATCTTATTCTAGGTCCCACTCAAAATCAAAGGATAGGAAGCCACCTAAATGTTCACTGGTAAGGGTCTGGTTAAATAAGCTGACTTACATCTCTGTGATGTACAACTCACTCTTCATGTACTGATGTAGCAATCACCAGCATACATTGTTAGGGAAAATGAGCAGTGTTTGGAACAAATTGAATACCTTGCTACCATTGTTTTTGAAAAGGGAATGAAATATATCTCTGGAAGGAAATATAAGAGACTTATAGTGATGGTTGCTTCTGGAGAAGGGGGGGTGTCAGTGGGAAGAGAGACTTTTTTTTTCCCCTCTGTACTTTTTATACTGTTTGGAAATTTTACTAATTGATACAGTATCTGTTCAAAGTAATATATTAGCATAAAAAGCCTCCACATACATTCCCCAAGCAAGTTGAGGGGTATTCGTATTATATATATATATATATATATATATATATATATATATATATATATATATATATATATATATATATATATATATATATATATATATATATATATATATATATATAGTTATGAATTATCCATCATGAAAGTATTTTCACTCTGCAATTTATAACCCTAAAGCAATGTAGGATTACCTAGGATCATAAGTAATTGGAACCCTCATCCAAATAGTTGCTCAATACTACATCTAAGTTTCTAAACAAGTGGGTAATAAAGTCCAATATTGAACCCCTCAGCCTCATGCCTGGCAGGGATTGATAAGTGCACATGGGCAGGTTCTTTGAGATGCCCCCAAGCCTATTATCACAGTTAATTAAGCTTTTGTATAAACCAGTGATTTAACTACATTTCAGACTTGATGTGGAGCCCACAGGAAGAATGCCAGAGAGAACATATATGCTCAGAATACATCTGTTTTCCAATTTGTTAAAAGATTTTCTTTCCTAAGTAAAAGGAGCCCAGAACTTTTGTCTGCTGTTTCAGGCTGTTTAGGTGACATAAGTGCTAACTCTCATTTTTGGTGCTTCACAAGTGGCTAAATGGTACCACTTTTTTAACCAGTAAAAATGCAGGCATCTAAAGTCATGCTTGCAAGCTGACAGAATTTATAGATAGTTAATTATCAAAGGGATTGATAAACATCTTGAAAGGCAGCTCATGGGAAACATAAGCAACCTGCTTGGGGCGACAATAGATACAAGATTTTGGTACTCTTTGGTGACAATAAAGGAAAGTGTGTTTGACATAATCTTATCATAGAAAATTAGGGTCTTGGCCATGCTTTGACTTAGCACATTTTTTTGTTTTGTAAATATGTATGCTATTTTCAGAAATGCTTTAGAAAAAATTTTTTCAATTTTTTAGTGTTTACTGGAAAAGGCTGAAGGACATTATACACTTCCATTATGAAGAATAATTGTGAGCAAAATGTAGATTTTGGTAATAAACAGGCTCTTCTTTGTTGGTAAAGATCTCAACACCTGGTCTAAAAGTTTTCTACTGTTGGGTATGTTTTGGGGAAAGGAGTTGTTGTTATTGTTCTATTGTTGTATTTTTGCAAAAACAGGCTTGGGATTCCTTCTGATTCTTGTTTTGGTTTGGGAGAAAACTGGCATAAAGAATTTTTTAACACACTTTAACTCGTTCCCTTCATTTTTTAATTTCCTCAACCAAAATATGGAATATGAAAATGAAACAATGCCGTCTTTATGAGATATATACCTTCTCCTCTAAGCCAGAGATTTGTCCTGCATTTGTCCCTCAAGACAGATGAAAAGTCATGCTGTCTGTGTAGGGAAACACCTGCAGTTCAGCAGACTGAAAAACTCATCAGCCAAGCATAGTTTCATATTTATGAAGAGAAACCCACTTCTTATATGATGGGAATTAATCAAATGGTACTTACTCTGAAAGTAAATTTCAGGTAGGAAATTACCTCAGGGCTTGGCAGAGGGCCCTTTTTAGGCAAGATAGTGACTCCCTAATACCAAAATGTAGATGTTTCCAAGACTTCTTTTGTGTCCCTCCTCCAATTCATCTTGCCAGAAGCATCACCGCCATGTTCATACACCTTAAAGTAGAAGTCCTTTCACAACTGGACCTTCTAAAAATGAGAAATTAATGTAGCTTACCCTCAGGGTAGCTTAAAGAAAGCTTTTAAATGTTAATATTAAAACACACTTAGAAAGACAGTTCCTTTTGGAGCCTGAGGAGAAAATTCCTTTAGATAGAGATTTAGTATAAGCCTACATAACAAGTCATTAAGTAGAATTTTAGATTTGGTATTTATAACTTAAATTTCAATACTAAAATAAAAATTGCCAGCATGAAGAAAGATTCACATATCTGATTATCATCTTTATGCAATTTTCAACTCATAACCTCAGAAGCCACAGATAACTTTAGTATCCAATATGCAAAGAAAATTACATATTGCAAGGAATCATAAAAAGGAGAGTGTTAGTTTCATGGAAAGCAAAAGTGTGAGTGACATTATTGTAGGCTACAATATCAATATGCTTTGTTTCTGGCACTTATCTGCCATTACTTTGATCACACCATTTGACCTCTGTAGTATATTTAGGAACCTTATATCTTGTTTTGCCAGGTTTAGAGCTGTTGTTCTGGTGTGAGTTTAATAGTACCTCTCCTCACTTCACATTCAAAAGTGTCCTGCTTAGATGATGAATTTAATGATCACTTAATCACTCTTGGTATGGACAGTATAGCATTATTCATCTCATCCCATCATATTAGTTTCCAAGTCTGTCTTTTTCATTCAACTGGTCAGCTTCAGACCAGTGACAGTCGTATTTGTTTCTGTATCGCCAGCTCTTCACAGCAGTGCCTTGTGCGTGTTTGGTACTTAGTGCATGTTGAATGAAAAAGCTTGTTGATGATATCATAGGCTGGTAGAGTGTGCAGCCCATGAAATGTGTGTGAAATGACCAGCATAATATGAGGAAACATGATCGAATGCCAGAATACCCAGTCATGGCTAAATACCAGACTGCAGAGGATCTGGTAAGGTGGCATCAAATATCAGACATATACCTGTGTCCTATATATACACTGATCTAGAGCTTCCTGGAAAACAAGGTGCTGTCAGCAGACCAGAAGTTGGAGAAAATTCCTGGAAGATTAAGGATCTGACTGGCACTGTTGTCAAAAACAGTAATACTACAATACGTATTTATAGTGCTTTCCAGTTTTCAAAGCCACTTCGTGTACAGTAGAGCTGATTCTCATCATTCATAGTCATTATATTCTATAAGGTCATCATGAACACAGAAGTAGTGACTATTGAACCACTGTGCCTGGGAATTACAGACTTAGGTATTGTTGTGAGCCTCTGGTCACATCATTCTTGTCAACTGATCACTAATATATAACTTTTTAATGTATGTTTCCATTTAAAGACACCTTATTTAATATATGCTGCAGATAATCATTAATATCGAACCCATAGCCAACAGCACTCTAACTCATACCTTAACGAAGCTTCCTAACATACATATTTTCTCCAGAAGGCACAGCACAGCCTTCTTATGCTTAGGAACATCAAGTAGCACTTCAACACTATGCTTGGGGGCCATATTAAACGTGAAATCACCAACAAAAAGCACAAAAATGTAAAACGTGGCACTAGATATACTGTGAAAAGGTCACCTAGTTACAGTATGAGAGCTGAAACTAGAAGGCAGAGCGCCACATTGTTCAGTCTCAGCTGGAAACGTGCCTGGCAGACAACTCAAATTTTTCCTGCTTTGTGCGTGTCTGCAAACGGGGTTCAAATAAATTTTAGCAAGTAGGCAAATTCACAGATTCAGAATGTGTGAATAATGAGAATTGACTAATGGGCTGTGTTTCATCTGATTCTCACATTAACCTCAGTCATGGCGTTTTGCACACCATATGATAGTTACTCATTTACTTTTCTGATTTCTGTATTAAGCTGTAACATACCTCAGGCCTGTGCACATTTCTTGTACACTGTTGTATTATTGATTGGCAGAGATTAGGTATTTGATAATTATTGAATGAATGAGTAGTTCAGGGCAGCAGTTGTCTGCATTTTGTGAATGAGAGAAACTGAGGCCAGAGGAATGGTGGCCCTATTCAAATTTGTGCACCAGTTTTAATCAGGGAAGTTTCTATTCAAGCCTAGAATTTCTGATTTCAAGTCTTAACACATTTTCTGTTGCATCAGCACCCAAAAAAAATACAGCTTTGTGTTCCTCATGTGAGGTTAACAACTTTTTTAAAGCCTTTTTCATTGTGAAATATAACATATATAACAAAAAAGCAATAAACCTCAAAGTACAGTTTTAACACAGTTATAGAACAGATTTCAAAGTTTGAAATGGGTTATAGTTCCACAATTTCAGGTGTTTCCTTATAGCCTCTCCAAGACATGGAAACTAAAGGAAATAACAATATTTATTGTTATACTCATTTGTTAAATCTTATCTTCTCTATTATCACTCTACCTTCTCCTTTGGTCCTTCTCCCAATCTTTATGGATTATATGCCCATTCTAGCTTTTTCATGTTGAAAAGGGCTGTTGACAGTATGGGATGGAGGATGGAACTAATTGATATTTTTAGAGGCTGTCCCCTCTGGGTTTCAGGACTTATCTGGCCTAGGAACCAACTGAACTTTATAGGTTTCAGGAAAGTAAACAGTGCATGAAACTATTATAGAATTTCAGAGAGAGCCCTAAGTGTTCTTTCAGGTTAACAGGAATAATGTTGGTTGGGATTTGGTGAACCGTGGCAGTTGACAATATCTAGCTGAAGCTTGCATAAGAGGAGCCTCCAAAATAGCCTCTCAACTCTGTTTAAACTTTCTTAGTCATTGTCCCATGTTACCAGGGAGACTTTCACCCCTGGATGGCATGTCCCACACAGGGGGAAGGGTAATGACTTTCCTTGCAGAGTTGGGCATAGAGAGAGAGAGAGGCCATATCTGAGTAGAAAAAGAGGTTATCTGGAAGTAACTAAGCATAATTATAGATAGGTAAGCTAAACTCTCCGCTAGAGAAATAAGGTTCATAGGAGTAAGCTTCAAGATTAAGGGCTTGGCCTATTACCAACTTGAGAGTCCCTAATGTTTGAGAGTGTATCAAGGGTTTCCCAAGTGGAAAAATTTAATAATTCCTTTTTTTTTCCCAATTCCTCACCATTTTAAGAAACAAAAAAATGGCAGACTGTGGTTCTCTCTAAGTCTAGTTTCCTCCCACTACCCATACTTGGCTGGTATCAACTAGTCCTTATAAGAGCCATTGCAAATAGTCAGGAATTGTATGGAACAACTTTTGGGGGGACATCAGTGATTGGACACACGTTATATACCAGTCAGGAGTGGATGGAACAGCTGAGGTCCCACACAGAACTGTACATCTCCCAAGCTGTGGAGGTCAGGGCCCCTTCCCCATAAGCACTGCAGGCTGGTTCCTGAGGAGAAAGGAAACAGACTTTACTAGGAGCAAGAAGTTAGCTCAGCCAAGCTCCAATTGTGGAATTAATTAACAAATTCCTCAAAAGTCCTATACACAGAAAATTAGAAGAAATTGCTAAAAGAAATCATGGAAGACGTGTATAAACAGAAAAGCATACAGTGTTCATGGATTAAAAGACTGAATAGAGTTAAGATGTCAGTTCTACCCAAAACAATTTATACATTCAATGCAATACCAATTAAAATCCCAACAACTTACTTTGCAGAAATAACAAAACCAATAACCAAATTTATTTGGAAAAACAGGGTGCCCTGAATAGCTAAAGATATCCTCAGAAAGAAAAATGAGGTGGGAGATCTCATACTACCTGACTTTAAAGCATATTATGAAGCTACAGTGGTCAAAACATTATGATGCTGCGTAAGGATAGATTCACTGACCAATGGAACTGAATTGAGTATTCAGAAATAGACCCTCTCGATAGACAGTTGATTTTTGATAAGGTGGTCAAACCAACCCAATTGGGACAGAATAGCCTCTTCAGTAAATGGTGCTTGGAAAACTGGATGACCATATGCAAAAAAATGAAAGAGGATCCATGTCTCACACCCTATATAAAAATTAACTCAAAACGGGCCAAAGACCTAACCGTCAGAGCAAAGACCATAAAACTTTCAGAAGAAAATGTAGGGAAATATCTTAAAAATCTTGTGATAGGAGGTAGTTTCCTAAATGTTACATCCAAAGCACAAGCAATGAAAAAAAAAGAAATACATAAATGGGATAGCCTCAAAATTAAACATTTTATTGCACCAAAGAACTTTGTCAGGAAATTAAAATGTCAGCCTATGCAAGGGAAGACAATATTTGGAAATCACATATCAGATAAGGGTTTAATATCTAGAATATATAAAGAGATTCTACAACTCAACAACAAAAAGACAAAAAACTCTAATAAAAAAATTGGCAAAAGACATGAACAGACACTTTTCAGAAGAGAAAATACAAATGGCTAAAAAGCATATGAAAAGATGCTCAGTTTCACTAGCTATTAGGGAAATGCAAATCAAAACCCAAAATGCATATTATTTCACACCCACTAAAATGACCATTAAAAAAAAAAACAGAGAACAAGTGCTAGAGAGAATGTGGAGAAAGAGGCACACTTAACCACTATTGGTGGGAATGCAAAATGGTGCGACTGCTCTGAAAGATAGTTTGGTGGTTTAGTTCAGTTTAGTTCAGGAAGCTAAGTATAGAATTGCCATATAATCCAGAAGAACCGAATTAGAAGACTGAATATAGTTAAAATGTCAATTCTACCCAAAATGATTTATACATTCATTATTAGGTATATGTTCAGAGGAACTGAAGGCAAGGACATAAACAGACATTTTCACACCGATAGCTATAGCAGCATTATTTACGATTGCCAAGAGATGGAAACAGCCGAAATGCCCATCAATGAACGAGTGGCTGTGGTATATATGTGTGATGGAATATTATGCAGCTGTAAGACAGAATGAAGTCATGAAGCTTGTAACAACATGGATGAATCTTGAGGACATTATGCTGAGTGAAATAAGCCAGAAACAAAAAGACAAATACTGTATGGTCTCATTAATGTGAACTAACATCAGTAAGTAAACTTTAAGAGTTAGAGTTAAGGACACAGGTTATCAGGAGCTAGAAAGAGGGTAGAGATTGGGCATTTAGTGCTGAAGTAGTACTGAGTGTGCAACAGGACTGATTGTAAAAATTTAGAAATAGGTAGCACATTACTAACCAGTGGTAGCACAATAATGTTAAGTACACTGAATGAAGCTGAATGTGAGTATGGCTGATGAAGAAGGGCAGGGGGTAGGTATGACACAAGAAGGAAAGATACAGGATAAAAACAGGCAGTATAACACAGGAAGCCTAGAGTAGAAAATTATAGTGATTAATGTAATACAAATATAAGAACGTTTTTGCATGAGGGAGAACAAATGAATGTCAACATTGCAAGATGTTGAAAATGGGATGGTATACAAGAAAAAGTACAATCAATGCAAGTTAGGGCCTACAGTCAACAGTAACATTGTAATATGCTTCCACCGAATGTAACAAAGGCATTTTGCCAAAACTAAATGTCACCAAGCGGGGGACATCGGGGAGGAATATGAGAGTCTTTGCAGAAGAAAAGGGAATGCCTCATATAGATTGTGATGGTGAAGGCATGGCTCTGTGATTTTACCAGGAACCATTGATTTTTTTACTTAGGTTGGTTTGTATGCTGTGTGAATAAAACTGTTTAAAAATGAACAAAGATAAACAAGTGTTGGAGAAAATATGGAAAAGAGATGTGCCTATTCACTGAAGGTAGGGAAGCTGAGAGGTGCAGCCCCTCTGGAGGGCAGTGTAGTGGTTCCACAGGAGGCTAGAGGTGGGGTTGCCGCACAATCCTGCAACTCCATTGCTAGGTATATGCTTGGAGGAACTGAGAGTGGGGACACGAATAGACATTTGCACACTGGTGTTTATGATAGCAGTGTTCCTTATTTGCAATGGATAGAGGTGCCTAAGGGAACAATGACTGAGGAATAGAAGGGGGAACTATGGTGTATACATTCAGTGGACTACTGAGTGGCTGCAAGAAGGATGAAGTTGTGAGGCATACAGCTAGGTGAATGAACCTTCAGGACACTGTGTTGAATGAAATAGCAGAAACAAAAAGACAAGTATTATCATGCATCACTCATATGAACTAATTATAATATACAAACTTGGAGAATTGAAGTTGAGAGTGTGGGTTATCTGGTTGGTGCCTATCATAAAGGTTCCTAGAATATAAGCTCTTTTTGCAATCTCGTCTATTCCAGAGTTTCACCTGTTATTTCAAAATTCTGATATACTGAGCTGTTTTTGTACAACCTGATCATTCCCAGAAAGAGAAACTTTGGGTATTTGTGTGATATCTGAGACTCAGAGTTGGAGCTCTGAAGCTATGAAAGTCAGCATAACCTCATACAGCAGCTGTTTAAAGCAGTTAAGAAAGTGATCAGACTTCAACAAGGGATGTGAATGAAGCTCATCTGGAAAGGACTAAGGATGAATACAGAGAGAGAGAGAGCCATGGAAGCAAGAAGCCTGAAAGCAATGAAACCCGGAAGAGAAGAGAGAGACCAGCAGTCTCCACCATGTGCCTTGCCATGCAATAGAGGAGTCCAGAATTGCCAGCATCAGGTGTTCAGAAAAAAAGCATTGTCTTGATGATCCCTTGATTTGGGCATTTTCATGGCCTCGAAACTGAATTGGTCCTTTGAGTGCATCAGGCAAAAAAATTCACTGCCTTTGTCTGATAATAATTTGATGACCCAGATGAGTCTGAAGGTCCTAAGAAGCAAGGAGGCCATCTGTGTGAGGTTTGGGGGACCCCAGTCAAACAGGTGGGGTTGCTAACTGGAGTCCTTTAACAGGGAACCATTTTGAAAAAAAGTTCAGAGTTGACAGAGCTAACATGAGACCCAGACGTTTGGAGAAGCAGAAGGAAAGTGCCCCTGGGGACGCTGTTTAAAACCATAATCTCAAGACCCCAGCAGATGCCAGTCATATGCCTTCCCACTGACAAAGGTGTTCCAGACACCTGGATGCCTTAGTTTGGACATTTTTATAGCCTTAGAACTGTAAATTTGCAAGTTAATGAATTTCCCTTTTTAAAAGCAAAAAAAAAAAAAGATGCATTGTAAGCCCCTCCAGGAAGCCTTCCCTGACTCCCTCCTCCCTGACTGGATTAGTTGCCCCTTTTCAATGCTATCACAATAGGCAGTGCTTATTTCTGTCATGGAGCCTGTTCATTGAGGGCTTCATTGCTGCCAAACCCTGAGATAAGTGCTTCACATTCACTCACAGTTACCCTAGGAGAGAAGCAGTTAATGACTTCATTTTCCAGGTCAGGAAACAGGCTCAGAAAGACCACCTAACCTACACTAGGTCACCCAGCTTGTAAGTGGCAGAGCTAGAATTCCATCATAGGACTCCAGGTTGCTGAGCCCACTGCCCTCCACTTAACTGATGTGTGATCTTCATCTGCTGAGATTCCAGATTCCCCACTGGACTGTGAGCTTCTTGAGGGCTGGAACTAGGTCTTTATCCTCTTCAGCATTCAGTACCTTTCCTGTCATGAAGCCAGCATTTTCTAGTTGTTGGGTGAAGAAGCAGGAGAAATCTGTGAGATCCCAAGTGTCAGCTTCTTGGAGCAGCCCAGGATTGCCTATGATGTGTTCAACAACCTTCGCGACTCTAGCTTTCTGCTAGCTGTGATCGCCTCTCTTGACTGCTGCTCCTGCTGTTGAAAACAGACATAATGAGCTGTGGTTGGAATCTTCTACTCCCCAAATCATCTTCCCTATACCTGGGGCTTGATTCATTAAGAGTGAATTAGAGCTTTAACTCCAGGGTGGCCACTTCAGAAGGCATTTGAAAGAAGAAATCTTGTGAGGTTTTCTTGGGCCTTTTCTTGCCTGAGGTAACTTGTGCCAAAATGGCTCTTTTATTTCCCATAAAAAAATCTAGAGTTATTTCCAATATTAGGTAAATCCATACTTGATTTGTTATTGTAGGGCAAGTCCTGTGCTGAATTCTTTTCATCCCCATTCTTGAGTCTAAATTTAGGTAGTCTCCCTCTCTCCAGTTTCTCACTGCTCAGTCCCTCCCCACCCAGGCTGGACTTTGTCCCCAACCACGCCACTAACACTGTGCAAAGAAGTCACCAGTGACCACCTTGTTAAGCCACATGGAGCTCATCCCTGTCTTACTCTTTACCTATCATGGGACACTATCAATTGCTCTCTCTCTTTTTTTTTAACATGGGCAGGCACCGGGAATCAACCCCAGCTCCTCTGGCATGGCAGGCAAGCATTCTTGCCTGCTGAGCCACTGTGGCCTGCCCAATTGCTCTCTCTTTTGAAAGCCATCTACTTCCTTGCCTGATTTTCCTGCTACCTTTCTATCTCAGTCTCCTTTGAAGGCTGCTTTCCCTGTAAGGTTTTTATTCCTTAGAGTCTTTTCTTGGCTGTTTGATCTCATCGCTTTCTATGGTTCCCGTTACTATAAACATGCCAAAGACTAGATGTATCAAGTGGGTCCTCTGCCTGCCTGCCAAACCACACCACCTGTGTGTCTTTTATAGCGCACCAATGCTTTCTCCTCCTCCCCTGCACACTGCCACTCCTCACTTTGTGTTTCCTATTTCCATTAATTCTACATTCTCCAGTTGGTATCTAGAAACCTGGCCACCTTCCTTTACTTTCCTTCTTATCACTGGCTTCTTGTCCATGACCAACACCTGTCAATTTCCATCTCTCTCGCATCAGTCTACTTGTCTCCATCCCCACTGCCACCACCCTAGCCCATGTCTTGCCTGTCTGGTCCTCCTGACCCTTACTGGGCCCTTCAGCTCATTCTCCATTCTGTAACCCATGGGATGGTTCTAAAATGCAAACTTGAACACAGCTGTCCCCTCCTTAACAGTTTTTGATGATGTATTAGGCAGTTCTTCAGAGAAATAGAACCAGTAGGATACATACATATATATAAGAGAGAGAGATTTAGAGAGATTTATTATAAGGAAATAAATCACATGATAGTGGGAGCTGGTAAGTTAAAAATCAATAGGGCATGCTCCAAGCTAGAAACTCTGATAAAGGTGAAGCCAAAGTACTTAGTCTGAATTCCTTAGGGAAGGCTAGATGGTTGGAAATTCCAGCAAGAATGAATGCTGAAGTCAATTCCAAATTCCTCTCTGACCTCTGAACTTCTCAGTTCTGTCTTTTAAGAGCCTCATCTGAATGGTGAGGAGACTCTCCACCTTTATTGAAGCAGATTATCCCATTTTGAAATAACCTTGCATTAACAAGGCCAGTGCTTGACCGAACAACTGAACCTCATAACCTAGCCAAGTAACACAAGAAATTAACCATCACAGATGGCTCCCCATTGATATGGTTAAACTCCAGAATCCAGAATCCTTTTCTTGACTGAGAGGACCTGGGTGATCCACCCCCAGCTGATAATGCAGCCTGTGTTTAGACTCTCCATTTTGGCCCCGCTGAACTTGTTTCAGTTGCTCAGCCTTCCCCAGCTTCCTCTCGCCTCCAAGAAACACTGAGTTTAGACATAACTTTCTTTCAGAAAGCCTTTCCAGATTCTCTCCTCAATTCCACCCCATCCCCACCCTCTTTGGGTGGTGTAGCAACTGTCGTATTAGCAAAACATTTATCCACCATTAGGGCATTTATCACCATCACTTATTTTCTGTGGGCCAAAGTTGTCTTTTCAGCTGTATCTCCTTAGCACCAAGCACAGTGCCAGGAACATAATAATAAAAAAAAACTGTCTACTGAACAAATGAAAAAGATTCTGAACAATCAGTTTCAACAGAAAGTAGAATTTGGAGCACTTAGTAACTGGTACTATCTTTGAAATTTCAAAGGTTTGTGTGTGTGTGTGTGTGTGTGTGTGTGTGTGTGTGTGTGTGTGTATGCTGTTTATTTAGGCTTTAGGTTTTTAATGCTATAAACACTGCAATGTTTATTAAAGCCTCAGATTCAGGAAACTGCTTAAAATTGTTCAGTGGCTTCCAATTGCACATAGAATAGAATCTAATCTCTTTATCATGACCTATGCTGTCTGGCCCTTGATTACTGTACTTCATCTCTCCAGCTTCATTTAACATGGCACATCCTTGCTTATTATGCTCCTGTGCTCATTCTTTTCCTTATACAAACCAAGTTCATTCTTGCTGTAGGGCCTCAGTAGTACCTGTTCCTGCTGTCCTCAGCCTCACATGCCACAGCCTGCCCTGACCCTTCTGACCCCCATCTAGCGCAATCTGCCACATCGCTTCTTCCTAGCACTTTTCCTGACAATTTACCTGCCCCTGTCTATCTCTCCTCACTAGACTGTAAACCCCAAGAAAGTAAGGACCATCTTATCTGGGGCATCACAGTATTCCCAACATCTGGACAAGGCCTGGCTGAGAGTGAGTGCTTCATAAATATTTGTTAAAAGAACCCATTTTAGTTAAAAAAATAATAATAACAATAACAATTGGATGGTTGATAAGCTAAGAACTCCTTTTACCAAAGCCTGTCATTAGCATAAAAGATGTACAGAATCATTTTTCACCTGTCTTAGGTAATTGGCCTGGGAAATGATTCACGTAGCAATTGAGTTTTATACACTCATAACCAAATGTATCATGCCATAATGCTCCGAGCTTTCCTAGCTATAGGAACAAATCTTCTGCAAACATTAGTGCTATGTGTGTATGGTGGCCTGAGCATAGCAGTTCTTATGTAAATAGTTGTTTCCATAAATCTTGTGAAGAAAACTAAAATTTTGTAGGATGTCAATTTGAGTAATCATGGCACCCCCTAATCCTCACGATATAAGTTCTTTGAAAAGTTGATGTTTCTGGTTGCTAAGAACCTGGACAGTCCCCTGTGGTTGTTGACTATCTGAACCCAACAGGATGGCAGCAGGTGGACTACTTTGATTTTAGAGTCATTCTCTTTATATCTCATGCAATTTAAAATGGTGAAAGAGCGAGTTTCCTTTCCTAGATGAGGCTTTTAGGGGCATTTTGGCTTTCCTTGATGTCAACATAACCTTGCGGAAAATGTGTAAACACAGGGCTCTGCTAAGTAAACTGGAGGTGGGGAGCAGTGAAGATGGGGTGACAAAAACCCAGGGTAAAATGTCCTGCAAGATTTTCTGTGATTTCACAAAACACCAATATGTGACCTCCTTGCCTGTATACTGGGGCTTATAATTGAACCTACTTCTTGGGTTGGTGTTGGGATAGGGGAGAAAATGAGTGTGAAGTACTCATGGCCTATACTCGGTAAATGTAGAAGATCATTACTATGGATGCATCTGCTCTTATACCTTCCATTCTGAAAAAAACACAAAGCCCTCGGCTTTGGCGCTAACCCACTGGCAGTTTGCTGCATCCTGAGCAGTTGCAAAACTCGCCCACAGTCCCTCATCTGTCACGGAGCAGCTTGCAGAATGGTTTGGCTCCAGGCAACTCATTTCTTGAGCTCTTCCCTGCCCACATGTATTGTGGGTTACCCAGAAAGCAGCAGCTGCATCCATCAGTGGAAATTCCCCCCACAGTCCCCATGGAGGTAACTCCTCTCTGGTGATGGGCAAAGGCATACCAAGGTCATGGCTTTCTCCACCAACTCCTGAGTATCCAAACATCAGTGTGAGCCCTGAGGTCCTAGAGCAGTGACCCTCCTCCTCATGGACTGCTGCAGAACCGGCCTCTCTATTGCCCACGTAAGCACAGGGAGGTTCTGGTGTGAGGGGTGAGGAGTAGAATAGGAGGCACTTAGTAAGTTTCCGTTGAAACTTCATTTCAGTAGACGTCTGGAAAAATTGTGGTTTTTGAAAAACTGTTGCATCTCTTTTCCTCTAACCATGGTAGCCACATCGTTTGAAGTTCCCTGGTCAGAAACTCTGACTGTCGAGTAAAGGGACGAGGAATTTGGATTCTGAAAGTTTCATAGAAGGAAAGGGGTTAAGAGACAGCGGAGTATGTGTGCACATACTGACGAATATTACATTATCTGTTTCAACAAATAAAGCTTGGACCAGATCAGTCTATCAACTACAGAGACAACATTGATCGTTCAAGGGGGATTTGCCAACTCCAGGATGCCAGCTGTCCCTGCCCATTGCGGGTGGAGAATGCTTCTTTTTAACTAGCTGAAATACTCATTACAAATATTTGGGCCTCCAACTCAAATTAATTTATTATCACTTACCCTTTTTTCCTCCCCTTTAAATAAAATAAGAACTCTCCCCCTTGAGTCCATGAGGGTTTTGAAAGGACATTTTACCTGCCAGCATGTCTCCAGTATCACAGCTGGAGGTGTAACGGGGTATCTGTGCGTGTGTGTTTATGCTCAGCATGTGTGTCTCTACTATATGTATAAGCTCATTCATTCCCTTGCTGTAATTCAGTGATCAGACTTTGCTTGCTGACTGATGGACTGGAGGAAGCCAGTAATTCTCAATTCAGAAGAAGAGGCTATGGGAGGACAAACCTACCCTCCCTTCTCTCACCAACCAACTTGTTCTGAAACACTGCAGTGGCTCAGAGCAGTCTCTTCTTAGCACCCTCACTTATTTGGGGGGATTGATTTGAACCTAGACTGGCTCTGCTACGCTTAGTAGTCTTGATTGGCTCATATGGCAGAAACGACAAAAATCCATGTATTCAAGAGACTAAAGAAGAGAAGAGGAGGGAAGAAAAACGAGCACATATAAGGCCTCACACAGTGGTCAGAAAATCATCGTGCTGTGGGTAGGGATTCTAAATCAGTCTGACCTTCCTTGGGAGCAGTTTGGCAATATGGCTCAAAAGCCCTTAAGATGGGTTTACCCTTCAACTCAGTAATCGCACTCTATCATAAAGAAATAATCATAGATATAGGCAAAAGTGGATGGATTCTCATCCCAGTGTTATTTATAATAGCCAAAAAGTGTGAAATAATTTCAGTGTCTGACAGTGGGGATGGTTTGGAAACTAACCATTGACTACAATGCAGCTATTAAAAATTATGTTGCTGGTTGTGTTTATTGACATGGGAATCTTTTCAAAATAAACCTGCTTTGTTAAAAAGGCAGAATAAAAGTGTGCAAATTATGGTGCTATTTTAGTACACAAAACAAAATACATGTGGTTGCATATGCACAAGGGAAACTCTAAAACAAACACCAAAATGTTCACAATGGTATCTTTGGGTGGTAGTATTGTTGGTGATTGGTTTATTTTGTTTTGTTTTTCCCACTTACTGTTTTTCTGCCTTGAACATATTTTGCTTTTAGAGCTAGAAAGAAAACCAACACATTTTCTTTCAGCACTTTAAAAGCCATGAACACATATATACATGAAAGAGATATCTTATGGAGCATCTTCCACTTTTATGTTTTACCAAAAATAAAGAAGAAGAAAGTAAATAAGTACATTGACTTTGAATATTTGAATGGAGCAGAGTCCTGGAACACCTTCTTCCTATTTAGTTTTGCTTTGGAAAAGCAGACCTGGCTGCACAGACCCTTGGTGAATTTTTTTCCTTTCCTTAACTCCACTAGTTTATCAAATTCTGTACTTGCTGTTCTGTCAGGATGCACTTTCTATGTGCCAGAGGTAGTCCCCAGCCCTTTATGTACATTCACTCATGCAATCCTCACAAACCCCCTTTCAGGTTTTCCGCTGAGAAGAGCAAGCCTGAATCATAAGTCCTGCAAGCAGAGGAGCAAGGATTCCCACTAGGCTCCGCCTACCTCCACAGCCCCTGCTTCTCCCACTCGACCCTGCTTCCCTGGGTAAAGGTTTTCAGTAGGCCTTCTCTGAGTCTGTCTTCCTAAAGGAGCCACCATATTGAAAGAACCAGTATACAGCCTGTTGGCAGAGGTAGGGGTGGGATGGGGAGAAGTTAGATGATGAGAGCCCATGGCTTCGAATGCCCATGGCCTGCCTTGGGCCACACCAAGAAATTCAACCAGATACGTCAGGTCCAAGGATCCAGTGCAGTCCATCATGTAGAGCTCAGTCATGGGGACACTTTGCTGCTCCCCGTTAAAGAATATTGTAAGAATGAGCAGCACCGTTCTTGGAGCAGTGTTTGTACAGAACCAATGGGTTGCTGTATTTCAGAGTCATAGAGTCATCCATGGAGAAAGGCTTCTTCTCTAAGGAGGAGGTATTGCCTTGCTACTAAATCTCCCTACCCTCCATCTCCATGTGGGACTTCTCAGGGAGCTGTCTGCAGGAGCACCTTGAGTTCGGACCTTCTCCACCTATACCATCAGACTGAGTGTGGGCTGGTGGCATGTGACTGTCCTCCCCATCTTTCCATGCCCATTTTATGCAGCATCAACCTTCCAGCAACACCACCACCTTTTACTGGAGCAAGCCAATGGAAAAGCAGACATGGCCTGTTGGCCTGTCCTGAAAGAAGAGGTTAGGGCTTAATTAAAGTTCATAAATGAGCCAGAGCTCAATATTGACACCTCCATATGACATGCAATATCTGAGCTTTGGGCACAGATAACTTGATACCTCCGGGCCTCTTTGCCTTCAAACCTGAGTGGCTGTGTACATTTTCCTTTGGGGGATCTTTGCTGTGCAGACACAAGTAACAGGGCTGTGTTAAGAAGGGAAATTATCCAGGAGATAAAAGTCCTAGAACTTGGAGCACACTACATTTTCTCCCTTCCGTTCAGTTGGATGGTCGTACAATTCTCTCTTCATTTTCACTTCTATTTGGTTAAGTGCCTTAGGACTTATAGGTGGCCCAACTACCAAATAATTAAATCCACTTTTCAATATAAAATGGAAGAACCATTGTTTAGTATAAGTCAAACAGCTAATCATATCAGCTACCATTTACTGAACACTTACTGTGTGCCAGGCTTAATATATTACATATATATGCAATCTTCTTTATTCTTCAGTCTCGTTAGGTATAGATATTATTAATTATCTCCATTTCACTGTGAGGAAAATGAGGGACATAGAAGTTAGGTAAGTTGCCGAAGATCACACAGCTAATAAGCAGCAGAACCCTTATTCAAAAAGGTTTTCTGATCCCAAAGTTGCACTTAACTATTAATTCTCTACTCTTTAGAAATATTATTTTCATTTAGAAGTCTATCAAATATGACATGTATTGTTTGAAAACAGACAACCCATGAAACTATTGAGAAGCTTTCAAACTGTTTTTCTTTATTTTCTATTTAATGTCTGTTTGTGAGATCATGGAACTGGCATTTTACCTGTTTCAACAGGTTCTAGGGCAATTCAAGCAAATTCCCTTTAAGCCCCCCTTGCTTGTGTCAGGCATTTTCCAGCCCCTTCTATCATCCAGGCTTGTTAAGTAAGCGTGCTGGGGTTGTTCTTGTGGAGCCAGTCAGCCATGCGAACACTTCAGAGAGAAGAACAAAAGGGAGCAGGGGACATGGGGGTTCAGAAGAGCCCCCGTTCTAGTCAGCCCACGTAAGTTCAATCCCAGCACCACCACTTTCTGGCTTTTAAAATCACTCAGCCTCTCCAGCCTTCATCTTCCGTCTAAAGGGTTGTTGGGACCAGTTGTTGATGAAAAGCACTCTGCCCAGCCTGGGAGGTTGTAAGCACTCTCTACCAATGGAATCTGTTATTATAGAAGTGGGACTGTGTGGTGCACCTTGTGTGGTGAGGGGATTTTGCCCTAGACATTGGTTCTTTCCCAGCTGCAGGGATATCCACAGCCCCCCTGAATTTTAAAGATATGGGAAGCTTTCTTGAAGCACTCTAGCCCAAACTGACACCTCTCTTTCCAGAACTCTATGAGTGCTTTTGGACGAATCACAGATTAGCATTGGAAAGTTTATTAATTTGCGAGACGTTGACACATATTTGCCAAGCCAAAGAATAACATGAAAGTCCATACGTCTTCAGGTATTCTGTGAAATATAGAACTGACCTCAGATAAAGTTTTCAGAGGGGCATAAAGTCACAAAGATGTTTTGCTACAAAACACCTGTTATGTTCATATTTCCCAGTAATTTCCGAAGCAGGCCTGGAGTACTTGCCAGCACAGTAGAAACCAAGAATCATTGGTCCCCATCTCTGATTGCTGGTCCAAACCACCTTGGGCAGGGAGGAGACAAAGGTAAATTCTTAGGCCTCAATCCAGCAAGACTCATTCAATTGTGTGATTGCTTTTCATTTTGGAAAGTACCTTTATTTTCTTTCACTTTGGCAGTTTGCTAGAATGTGATGTGTAATAAATAGTCTTCCCTTGGGAATTTTCTTCTTCCCATAGTTTTCTGAGAGTCCAATAGAAAGGTGAAGTACAAAGCAGAGTTCGATTTTGTCACTATAAGAAGGAAATGCTGGTAGAGGCTGGTTTGCTGCTGGGGAATAGAATTGTAGAAAGTTTGCGCTCACCAACATTTCAAGTGGTGTATTTGAAATATAGACTGGGGATTTCTAAAGGGAATGAAATGGACTTACAATCCTATTACCATGAACACCTTTGTAAGGGAATTATCATAGCTATATTGACAAAAGTGAATAGAATTTCAAGAAATGTTGTATCTCAGGCACAAAAGTCAGGGTGACCTAGAAAACAGAGGTATAATAGCTATAGTGTCTGACTATGTACTTGGTCCTGTAGAGAACTGGACAGGTGAGTCTTTATCACAAAAAAGAGAAGCCCCAGTCTGTTTGTTTGGGATTTATGTCTTTCTTTTCTTCTGGAATGGAGCAAGCAGCACACTATTTTAGGGTGTTCAAAGGCTTCATTGAAAAGGCAAGAATTCGTGTCCCCAAACAGAATGACTTTTTAACCTTACCAGGAAACAATTTCTTGCAGGAAAAGTCTGCTTTACTGTTACCAGCTACTACTGGGAATTCTGTTTCAGCCAGGTCAGCATTTATTACAGATATTTTTCAGTAGTTCTTTTCTCCAAAATATGACCATTTCCATTAAGTTCACCAGATATTCTGGGGAAAGGCTCTATGAGTAAAGCAGAAAAACTGTGAGGGAGCTTAGGAGGAAACGGGGGTTGGTTTTGTTCTAAGCCCAGAGGGCGAAAATAAAAAGGCACCCTACTGTTTAAGAGGTTGAGCCATCTGTCTCAGCTCAGATGAAGCCTGTCCTGTCCACAGAATCCAAATCACCCCCACCCTGCCCTTCCCACTCAGACACTCACTTTCACAATTACCCTGATTTTCATTTTCTTCATAACTCTTAATACCATCTAAAATGATCTTATTTGTTTGTATACTTGTTTATTGTCTATTATACATGTACACAAGAACAGTTTCCTAAACTTTTTTTGATCACATAAATGAAATAGAAGCTTTAATATTTTCTTCCTCCACCCAGCCTGTGAGCTCACACCCTCCCTTGCAGTTCCTGTACTGGAATGTAAGCTGCCCCAGAGCAGAAGCCCCTCGCAGCTTGTTTCCTGCTGTGGCCCCAGTGCCTTGAACAGAGCCTGGCATGTAGTAAGTACTTAGTAATTATTTATTCAATAAATATTTATTGTTGAATTATTAATTAGCTAAGGCACAATTCACCTTGCAGACTCTGACTGGCTGAGGTTTTACTGCACTTTTGGAGGGCCAGAGGGGAAAAGTCGTGGCTTTTAGATTCAGAATGCCTTCTTAATACAATATGTGCTGAATAAGGGATTTACTGTAATGAGTCAAATCCTTCTCCAAACAGCTAATTACAATTTCCTTTGTAAGAGCAGAGCTCGAGCAGACAGACAGGTGGTTTCCAGTTTCCCTACAACAGATGGCACAAATGAACCAGATTCTGAGGCTTTTGGGGAAATTACAAACATCCTTAAATATATTATATACCATTTGTTATGTCTTCCAACACATACTTTCTAAATAAAATGAAAAGCCTTCAGGAAACTGAGGGTAAGAGTACATGTTCTGAACAG
This sequence comes from Tamandua tetradactyla, assembly GCF_023851605.1. Lineage (NCBI taxonomy): Eukaryota > Metazoa > Chordata > Mammalia > Pilosa > Myrmecophagidae > Tamandua > Tamandua tetradactyla. Next base: position 23,401,790 of record NC_135346.1, read on the forward strand.
TGCTCTAAGGGGCCAGATACTCCGTTTGCCTGGGCAGCAGGTACATCATATCTGGAGCGCACGAGGGAGGCTCTGGGCCCCATGGGGAGCTCTATGTACATGGATGTGCTAAGGAGGGGCTGGACTGCCCACTTGTGTGAACCTTCCCTTCTGGGTGACCTCAGAGTATTTTCCTGGCACAGTTAACTATACGTCACTGAATCCCAGCTCATCCTCCGACCAGCCAACTGGACTTAGGGAAAGATATTAAACTTTCTGATCTTCTCTTTTCCCATCTAAAAAATAGGGATAGTAATAGTACCTACCCGTTAGGTTGTTTGGGAAAAAATGCATGAAATAATGCATACAAAAAGCCTGGCAGAATGGCTGGAACATAGCAAGTATTCAATAAAAGTAAGTACTCATCATTGATTACCGTCATCTTTTCACCTTTGAAAGCTATCGCCCCGCTGTGAATCGTGGCATCACAGCAGCGAGAAAGGACTAGTCTTTTAAGAAACCAAAGTTATTTTTTTGTTGAATGGGGGCATTGTTCTGTCGACATGAAAAACAAGGGACTGCTTTGACCATCATGAAACTAGATGAAATAAGTAAGAAGCAATAACAAGCTTTCCTTCCTGGGAAGGCCATGAAGAATTGAATCTGAGTTTTCCTTGCATTTTCACACAACCTGTAGTTTACATGGACTGCCTTCTTCAAACCAAGATCCATTGATTCTACTGAGTTTTCTTTCCAACCCGAAGAAGTCAAAAAACAGATCCCAACTTGCTGATTGCAGATATTCAATTTTTTGAGTGTATTCATGTGAAGTAATAATATCATATACTTCTATGGTGCTTACCTCATGCCAGGTACATTTCTGATCATTTTACATACATTAACTCATTTAATCCACAGCGATCTAATAAAGTAGATTCTATTAATAACCTGTCCCAGCTAATCAGTACTAAGTAACTTTCTCCAGCTAGGAAGTATCAGATTCAAGATTTGAACTATGAGAAGTTTTTGTTATCATAAAGCTATATTGGTTTTGGAAACAACTCCCTTCCAAAGTGACTGCCAGACCTGGCTGACAGCTGCATGGCATTGGTGCTAAGGTTTGGGGGATGTCCAGTACAGAGTATTTGGAATTCAGGAGCACCCTAATAGAACTGGCAACTATTTTCCTTTCACATAGCTGCATTCATGCTAGAGGCTTCAGTTTGATCTTTCTTTCACTCAGTTATTCATATAACAATTGTTTTAGCATCTAGGTAAAATGTACTATTTGTAAAAATGTGAGTCTACCCTTGCACCCAAGGACCTTATAATAATAATTAAAAGTTATTGAGTACTTCTTATGTGCTACGTGCTATTTTAAGTTCTTTACATGGATCAGAACTACTCCATGAGGTAAATTATCAGTACCCTCATTTTACAGATGAGAAGACTAGAGATACAGAGAAGTTAATTAACTTGTCCAAGCCCACAGAGCTTGTAAATGATGGTGCCAAGATTTGAAATAAGCAATTTGCTTCTAAAACCCATATTCTGAACCCTTAAACTATACTACCTCTCTATGTCCTATAAGAGGAGAGTTTTCTTTGTATATAAATAATCCCCACATATTTAAAGGCAATAAAGTTAAGGTTCTAAGGACAGTTAGACCTGACTTGAAATCTCTGCTCAGACTCTGGAAAGACAAAATTTTAGGAACATAGAACTGATCAGGGTTTATAGTGAATGGGAGGATTGAATACAAAGGGATAACAAGAGGGAGTCTTTTGGGGTGATGGAGACTTCTCTGTGCCATGAGTATAGTGGTGGAGACATAAGTCTGTCCATTTGTCAGACCCATAAAACTGCGTACTATAAAGAGTGAATTGTATGCAAATTTTAAAAACATAAAGTTTAAAGGGGATGATATTTCTGACTATTACCAAGTGAGAAGAAAAGCAAATCGTCTTTCTAGAAACAACTTTGCGACAGAAACCACCTCTTCAGTGCTCTGAAAATTAACCAAAGATGTACCACAATCTGAGAATCTTACACTTTAAAAAATGCTGAACTTCAGGTGAAAACAGTGGATGTCATGCATGGGCTGTTCTCATCCTCCTTCTCCCTACAGGATCAGTACAGCTGTTTGCTGGAGCACAACAGGCCGTGAGGAAGGCAGCCTCCCTGCCACAGTCTAAGGGCTTTCCTTGAATTGGAGCAGTGGGCAATGGTGGAAGTGCCAACTGAGGCAGCAGGCAAGCAGGAAGGGCCAGTGGTTGCCATTGTGCCTAGGTCAAGCACATTCCTGGCTGAGGCTGCAGAAACTAGAGAGGACCCCAATCCTGAGGTTGAACCAAGGAGATGTGAATGGGCACAATAGAAAGTAAAAGTCAGGGCAGACTTGAAAACATCCTGAGTGTTGAATGTGTTCCCTTCCCACACACAGATCCATTGGCAGAGAGCAGTCACCATATTGGCTCATGGGGTTTGAACACAACTTTTGTCCAGACATCAGCTGATCACTAGGCTATGTAAGTACAGGAACAGTCCTCATCAAGTCAGGCTTAGAATGAAAAACAAGAATTTAAAAGAAAAAAACTGAGCAGAGATATCAGTGGCTGCACACCATCGCAGAAACACATACCGCAGGGTTAACGCAGACTTGACAAACAAATAGCAGCAACAGTCTTGGGGGGAGCGGGTTGGGAGATCAATATCCAGGGTTGTACAATATATTATCTAAAAAAATCCAGTTTTAACAGTAATCATAAAAATACAAGACAAGCAATGAAAGAGAAAAAATGTAAAACATATGCAAGAAAAAAACTAGTTGGTAGAAACTATCTCTGAGTGTCCCCGGATGTTAGATTTAACAGACAAGGACTTCAGAGCAACCATTATAAGTAGGTTCTAAAAAACTAAAGGAAAAACATGTTTAAAGAACTGTATTAGTTAGGGTTCTCTAGAGAAACAGAATCAACAGGGAACACTTGCAAATATAAAATTTATAAAAGTGTCTCACGTGACCATAGGAACGCAGAGTCCAAAATCCACAGGGCAGGCTGCGAAGCCGATGACTCCGATAGATGGCCTGGATGAACTCCACAGGAGAGGCTCACCAGCCAAAGCAGGAACAGAACCCGCCTCCCCTGAGTCCTCCCCAAAAGGCTTCCCATGATTAGATCCAGCATCACTAACCGCAGAAGACACTCCCCTTTGGCTGACTACAAATGGAATCAGCCGTGGATGCAGCCGACGTGACCATGACCCAATCCCATGAAATGTCCTCACCGCAACAGACAGGCCAGCGCTCGCCCAACCAGACAAACAGGCACCACAACTTGGCCAAGTTGACACCTGTCCCTAACCATGATAAGAACTAACAGAATATTTGACAACAGTGAAGCAACAAACAGAGATTTTCACTAAAGAGATAGAAATTATAATAGAGACTAGATAGAGTTGAAAATTACAATATCCTAAATGAAAAGTTCACTAGAGGGTCAATGACAGATTTGAGATGGCTGAAGAAAGAATTGGTGAATTCAAAGATGGTACTAGAACTCACCTATTCTGAAGAACAGAGAGAAAAAGGGATTGAAAAACAAATGAACTGAGTTTCGGTCACAATGGGGCAACATAAAAAATACCAACATGTGTATAGTGGGAGTCCTAAAAAGAAAGGAAAGAAAGAAGAAATATCTGAAGATATAATGGCCAAGGACTTCCCAGTTTAATAAAAAATATTGACCTACACATCCAAGAAGCTCAGTCAAACCCAAATAGGATAAATACTTAATAGTTCTACACTTAGATGCATGGTAATCAAATTCTTGAAAGAGAAAATCTTTAAAACCTCAAGAGACCATCACTTACAGGGGAGTATAAATATGATTAATGGCTGAGGTTCTCGTAGGAAATAGTGAAGGCCAGAAGGTAGCAGAATATTCGAAGTCCTGAAAGGGAGAAAAAAACTGTTAACCAAGAATTCTATATTCAATAAAACCATCCTTTGAATATGGAGATGAAATAAAGACATTCACAAACAGTGGTCGAGAGAAATCTCTGCTAGCAAACTTGCCTTATAAGAAATTCTAAAACAAATCATTTAGGCTAAAATAAAATGACACCAGACAGTAACTCAGATCCACCAGAAGAATTGAAGAGCCCCAGGAATAATAACTATAAAAGTAAATATTTAAAAAAACAAGTATTGGGCGGGCCATGGTGGCTCAGCAGGCAGAGTTCTCACCTGCCATGCTTCCATTCCCGGTGCGTGCCCATGCAAAAAAAAAAAAAGTATAAATATGTTTCTTCTCTTCTCCTGAAATTCTTTATTAAAAAAATGTAAGATTGTGTAATGCAATAACACAATTGTTGGTTTTCCAGCATATAGAAAATAAACAATGATAGCACAAAGGAAAGGGAGGTAATGATTCAGCAATTCCATCCTAGGTAGACCTCTGCACAAACGCTTGTATACAAATATTCTTAACAGCATTATTCATATTATTCAAAAAGTAGATAAAAGCCATGTGTCCATCAACTGATGAATGGATAAACAAAATATGGTGCATCAATACAATGGAATATTATTTAATATAAAAAGAAATGATGTACTGATACATGCTACAACCTGGATGAACCTTGAAAACATTATGCTAATTGAAGAAGCCAGATACAAAAGACCATATCATTGTATGATTCCATTTATGTGAAATGTCCAGAAATGCCAATCTATAGAGATAGAAAATAGATTATGGCTGCCTATTGCTGGGAATGGAAGCAATGCTTAACTGCAAACAGCAGGAGGGAATTTGGGGTGGTGATGGAAATGTTCTAAAGTTGGACTGTGGGTGAGGGTTGCACCACTCTATCACTGTATTACAAGTAGTGAATTGTACACTTAAAAAGATATATTTCACAATATGTCAGTTTGATCTCAGTGAAGTTACTTTTAAAAATCCTGCTCTGCTGGGAATGCTAAGCATTCAGTAAACGTTGATAATTGTTATTATTTCATGAGTTATATAGATTAATAATAACAAAATTGAGAGGTAAAAACGTTAAATGGTCATGTGCATCTTCCCTGAAACGGACAAAAAGTTTTTTTGTTAAATTATTTGGCTCTTCAGAGTAATTAAATAGACCTCGGAAAAATATATGCTGTACTTTTGCAAGAGGAAAAAAAAGCATTTGGTGGCCAAGAACAGAGATTTCCAAAATGTGAGTCTTGTTGCCTAAAACTGAATGGTTTTAAGCAATACATGGACAAACCTTTCTTTTCAATTTAATAATAATGAGATTTTATTGTTCAGTTGGTAGTAAAGTAGATATTTGTGTTTTGTTAAAGGAATCAGTTTAAGCAGAAATATTTAGAAAATATTATATATGAAAACTATATGGCAAAGTCACATGAATAGGGTGGGAATGATTAAGGTTGGGCACACTACCCAGGAGAAGGACGATGTTAAATGAGTGACCAGAATTGATAACGCAGGGGCCCATCAAAGTACATGCCTGTCTTCTCTCCCCAGGAACAAAACGACGGGGACCCCCCTTCTTTTGTACTTTCCAGGCATACTCATGTTAGGCAAGCACACAAGTGGATGTCTATAGAGCTGTCACTGCAACACTAGAGTGAAAGCAGTTCAGTTGTATGACATCAGATAATTCTTATTTTCAGAAATGACTGACTTCTCTGGCTGCCAGCAGTCTTATCCTTAACTTCTGATAGACCCACATTTCCTTCCCTCTATTTTCTTTGATCCTGTAGAGGTTTTAGGTTTTTTGGGTTTTGTTTTTGTTTTTGTTTTTGTTTCAGTAATGCATCCTATGAATATTGTCCCTTCCTAGATATTTATTAAGCATACACAATGTGTGAGAAATACATGATGAGTAAGGTAACTATGCAAAGTAGGATCAAGACTAGAAGAGAAATGGATGGTGCTCTTGAGAATTTAGAGGAGAAAGATCTAGTTCATTGTGCTATCAAAACAGCCTCAGAAGACATCACATTAAAAATGTGCTTGGCTGGTGGACAGGCAGTGGTTAGAGGCCAGAGAAGAGACATTCCACCAATAAGAACGTGGAGATGGGAAACTTAAGGCATGCTCACGGCACAAGTAAACTAACTTGAGAGCGAGCAGGGATCAGCAAAACTACAGACAGGCCAAATCCATCCAGTGCCTGTTTTTGTGCTACTGACAAGATAAGAATGGTTCTTATGTTGTTAAATCGCCACATTTATATGGTTGTATAATTATCTACATAATTTCTCAGTTTTATTTCTTGGCCTGCAAAGTCTAAAATATTTACTCTGTGGCCCTTTAAGAAAAAGTTTGCTAACCTGAAGAGCCCTGGTGACATGAAGGTAAAGTAATCAGTAATAAGGGGAATTCTTGGGGCGTATTGTAAAAGACCTTCAAGTGACTAAAATCTACTAGCTTAAAGAAAAAAATGGAAGTTAGAAGCTTACAATGTGGGGAAGTTTCAGAGTGGATGTAACCTTGAGCACAGCTGGATCAGGAGCTCTAATTATTATTTTGCTTGGCTCTTCTTGCCACTTTTTTAAAAAAAACTTCATTTGCAGACATATGCTTCCATGTAGTGGGAAAGAAAGACCTCTGGTGACCCTTAAGCCGATACACTTAGTTTTTTGGAACCACAAAGCAGAGCATACACATTAGACCTCAGGATGAGCAGTAAGGTTGCATGTCCATACTGAACCCGTCACTTCGCTGGGGGAAGGAGTACCCTGTTGGCTAGCAGGGACCACCTGCCCACCCCTATGGTGACCATGGTGGGTCACTGTGAATGGTGGCCCCACGGGGATCACATGGGGTGGAGAAGAACTTGCCCAAATGAAACCAAAGAAGGGAAGGGAGAAAATCTATGTGCAGGAATAAACTGTAACAAATGTATTCTACTATACCAGGAAAAGGAGTTTATTCTACATTCAGTAACTAATGGGGGACTTTATGGGCAGGACAATATTACTGTTTCAACAACTCACACATATTTATTAAGCTGCATGTTTAGGAGGTTTGTGTGGTTATCACGTACAATAGGATGGACTGGAATGGTAAATGGCAGGGAAACGAGGAGAGAGAGTCTTGCATAGTCTAGATGAGAAGGCCTTGGTCTTTATCCTAGGGGCAGTGGGGAAGCATTCAGGAGTTTTAAGCAGAGAAATGCCATTACATTGGCACTTTGAAATAATCACCAAGAATGGTTCACAGTGAAGTATCTGTGTGAAAATCTTGTAACACTGGTGAATTTACTAGTGACTCATAGTTTGTCCAGTTCAGATTGTCCAGACCCGAAACCAAATCAGTTTGGATCTACCTTGGATTTGAAAAAAGAATAGGAATTCTAATTTTGTGAGATCAGAACTAATGGTGTTTTGCTGGGTCTGTTTTCATTGACTTCTCAGTGGGCATTTGGTTTTGGAGTCCAAAAACTAGAGGAGAATATAAAAATTATTTCCCTTCCATTTGTTTTTACATACAGATGTTAAAACTCATTTTTCCAGTGGAAAGTGTGAGTTTGCTGGAAAATAATTTAAAGGTTTTTCCAGTCAAGTCAAAAGGCTCCTCAGAATTAAATGAAGAAAGGGTGAAAATGACCACCTAACATTGCGTTCCTCATGGCAGCCTGAGCTCACTGTGGAAGGTGAGCGTGAGTGTGGCAGGGTGCAGGCTTGTGCCCAGACACACCCACGGAGCGTGGCAAGGCACAGGAGATATAAATGGACTGGAGACGAACTTTCAGTTGGTAGAAATCAGATCAGAAACCAGTTTTCTACGTGTTTAGACCATTGAATAAATACCAGAATTACAGCAAAGTCAGCTGTTTACTTGGGGGAAAGGAGAGGCAGAAGCTGTTGGCCTTTTTGTCCAAGTTCGTCTCTCCTTATCTCTGTCTCGTATGTCTCTTACCATATCCGGACCAAGGTGTGAACAGTTGCAGGAGTTTCAACTTAATCGTCCTGGACCTTGTCCTTAACAGACATACTATTTCTATTACTGACAATTCTCAACATGGTGGAATATTTTAGGCTCCTTAGTCAAGGAATCTCCTACCCCTGGGTTACTGTTAGCTGAAGTATCCTGGGCCACCACGGCTAATTTTAGATACTCCTTTGTTTTCAGCAGTGGACATTTAGAGTCTTATTAAATCCCTCTCCCCTCTTTCCTCCCTCTAGTCTAAATAGGAAATATTCCCTGAAACTAGAGCATATAGAAGAATTTGCCAGATGGCCACTGCCTTTCAGTCATCAGAGATAACATGTTATCCTACTTACTCAGAATGCTATATGGAAGACACCCCCTTTGCCTTCCCCAGGCCTAGTTGAGAGAAGCAGACCTTTACCCCACTGGAAAAGTAAAAAATAAAATAAATAAATAAAATAGTCTCCAGAATAGCCAACATAATTTCTCAGTCAGGAAGGCAGGATAGAAAAATTAGTTTCTGCACAAGGAAGGTGCTCAGATTATATTTGTTGATTGTATCTGACTGAAAAAGCAGAGAAAACAGGATGGGCTGGGAGCTGCTGCCTCTGTAATATAATTCAGAGAATTGATTGTTACAACAAAGACTGAACTATCATTTTGCCCCAATTATGCATTCCTCTTCTAGAGATAAAAGGTAGCAATTTGCACAACTGGGGATACTTATTTTCTAACAGCATTTATTCATTTTTGTGGTTATAAATATAGCATATGTTCATTGCAAAAAATAAGGAAAATATAAAAAAGCATAAAGAATAAAAATTACCTTTAATCTCATCACCTTGAGAGCACTATTAATATGCTGTTACTGTCCAAAAGTTTGTTTTAGGAAAGGTTTGCAGATTTTTATGTTATATAGAAAAGTACATAAAATGTGAATGTACACCTTAAATGATTATTATTTAGCAAACCCCCAGTAACCACCCCTCGGGTTAAGAAGTACCACCCTGCCAGGACCCCAGAAGTACTTCCTTCCCTGTCACAGACTCCCCATCCCCACAAAGGTAACCACTAATCTGAGTTTACAGTAATTAATTCCTTGTTTTTATTTATATTTTTACCTCCAAAATAGGTACACCAAAACACAGTATCTTTGTGAGTTTGTTCTGTAACTGAATATAAACGGAATCATACATTCTCTTATTGAGTCTGGCTGCTTTTGCTCAGTGGTTTTAAAAGTCACCCATGTTTTTGCCTATAACTGTAGAGCATTCATTTTCAAAAAGTATACTATTATATTAATATACTAAAATTTATTTATCCATTCTACCTTTGCTGAAATGCAGGTTGCTATTACCAATAATTTGCTGTACACATCCTTGAACAAGTCTTCTGATGCCCATGTAAACACCATGCTCTAGGGTATTAGTTTGGGAATGGAATTGCTAGGCCATAGGCAATGCATGCTTTCCTCATTGCTAGATGAAATTGTTTTTCAAGTGAGTATAGCAATTTACAGTATACCTTCCAGCAAAGTATGAGAGTCCCAGATGTTCTGGTACTACATTAGGTTCAGCAGGAAGGAGTACTACATTCAGTTTGGACTGTGCAGCTTGGGCTTGCCTGCATGTCTTGGGGTTGCTACCCCTTATAGACCATATAGTCTAAAACTGATGTTTTGTAGATGGAAGAAACCAAAGGCTAATCGTTGATGGTTAATGTCAGTCCACAGGGAAGGGTTTGTCTTTAGCTCTGTTGCATTTTCACCGTATTTATCAGTGTCTTCTATGGGGTAATCAAAAGCTTAATGGTCAGATTTATCTAACATGGATCCAGGAAGGATAGCTAGTATATCAAATGACCGAGTTGGTCCCAAAATTTTTCAACAGGCCAGAAGGTGGAATAAAATATCAAAAAGAAATTTCATTGAGAGAAGGTGAAACATTGTCCATTTGGCATCTGAAAAATCAAATGCAAGATGATTTAATGTGCAAGTAACAATATGGAAAGCATATATGGGAAAGACGTGAAGACCTGTGCAAGTTGTGATCAGGGTCTGTATTAATGCAAGTGCAGTGACCAGGACAAGGTAGGTGCTGGCATCCTTTAGTCTGTCCCAGGTCCATTATCTGGACTCCATAGGTAGTGCTGGAAACCCTTCAGAAAAATAATTGAAATTGTGACTCTTTGGCCTAAAGAAGGGAAAGGGAGGTAGAAGAGTAGACCTGAGCACTGTCTGGAAATATTTAAAGGGTCCTCATGTAAGAAAAGTAGTGGGCATGTTTTGTGTGGCTTCAGAGAACAGAACAGGGCATATTTGGGTTCAGTATTTTTTTTAAAGCTTTCTATGAGTTAATACTTTTTGAAAATAGAATGCATTGCCTTAAGATGTGGTACATTTCCCTGTTCAAATGCAAACTGAATTTATTGTACAAGACATGAGAGAGTGTTTTAGTTTGCTAAGCCTGCCAGAATGCAATACACCTGAGATGAATTGGCTTTTATAAATGGAATTTATTTAGTTACGAATTTGGTATTTGGAAGGCACACAGCAACAACATCTGCTGGACTTCTCTCCTGGCTTCTGTGTTCAAACGGCTTTCCTGGGGGCACTTCCTTTCTGCATCTCCAAACGTCTGGGTCTGAGCCAGCTCTGAGCCCTGAGCTAGGCTGTACTGAGCTCCTTCTCTCTCTTCTGACCTCTTCGTTTAAGCTTCACTGGTTGCAGAAGGCACTCCCCTTGGCCACCTACAGATACAATCAACCATAGATGAATTTCACAGGCTGATGATTTAAGTCCACAGCAACAGAACAACTGGGCACCATCACCTGGCCAAGTTGACACCTGAGCCTAACTGGAACAGTGTTCAAAGATTAGAGAAGCATTTGACCCATCCAATGTTTCTGGTCCTTTCTACCATGAAAAATTTTCTGTGCAGTGAGCAATTAAACTGGGCCCATTGTCCAGGCATTTTTTTTTTTTTTTTTTACATGGGCAGGCACCAGGAATTGAACCTGGGTCCTTTGGCATGGCAGACAAGCGTCCTTGCCTGCTGAGCCACCGTGGCCCACCCAAGAGAAAGTATTTGAACTTAGAGTGAGTGGAGAACCATCACATGGTATTGGTTTTAGGTGAATTTACAGCAGCCTTGATATTTTGCTGGTACCTGATAATGGCATGTTTATGTATTTATTTTTTTAACATAGGCAGGCACCAGGAATCGAACCCAGGTCCTCTGGCATGGCAGGCAAGCATTCTTGCCTGCTGAGCCACCGTGGCCCGCCAGGCATTTTTATTCCCAATTCAGAGCATTTCCCTCTACCTCATATTTCTGTATGATTCTACATAAGAAGATTCAAGCTTTTGGCTTGGGGGACCTTAGAGATGAAAGATACTCTATTCTAAGGTTTTGAATTTTGTTTAAATTATGGAGTTCATCACCATTCCCACCCCATCCCATCTGAGTTTAAAATTTATTCGAAACCAATACTTCAGAACACTTTTGAAGCTAGAAAATTGAACCACTGCATTGTAGGTGACTCAAACTATTTTAAAAGCAGAAACTATTTAAAACTATTTAAAACCAATTCCTAGTAATTAAGCCCTTAAGGCAATTTCACCATTTAATCTCGTTAAAATAAGAATCAGAACTCTGTCATTGTCTGAAAAAATGCATACTAAATTATATGCATTCCTTGGTGAAGGAAAGGAATCTGTGTAAACACATTTGCACACCGATAAGAGTCAGGAAAGAATATAGGGTGATGAAGTAGAGGCATGTGGATTTTTGATTGTCGTAAAGTCGTGAAACACATACTGAAAATTGAGGAGGTTGGGACATATGTAGGAATTCTGTCCTGTAAAATCTTGAGCAAACAAATGTAAGGAATGTGTTTTCAAGCTTGTCAACAAATAAAAACTGGTGTTTTGTGTCTTTTGCCCTGATTCATGGCTATCTGGCTTATCAAAATCCCTTTTCACCCTATTTTCCTGGGTAAAGTCTTTATTCCCCTTCCTTTTTTGTGGTATTTTTGGTCAAGACATATGAGGATTTTTCTAAGGAAGAAGAATTCACTGATTTGGGATTAGGAGATAGGACTTTATGGGTTTTTGTGGAATATTCTCCCCTGTCTCTTTTCCCTCTTGAGGGGAAAAGAAGATAAGTAGAAGCATTCCCCATGGATTTCATTGCACCAGCCCCCAGGCCCAAGCCTAATCAGTGAGGGAGGATGGGAGACTGGGATCACAGGCTGCGGATCTCAGAACACTGCCTGGTGGATAAGTGTAAATGTCAGTGTTGTGATTTCTCTGCAGTGGGATGCTGGCACAAGACTTTTTGTGCCTTTCCTTGAATAACTCATTCCTCCTACCGAGACCTAACTTTCAGAGTTGCATTCTAAGCTAAAAATCCACCACTCCCAGTTTTTCTCAGAGAAGACATAACATTAGAGGAGGGGTCTAAAGTCCCCGGGTTGTGATTGTCCTGTTTTCTGTCCATCTGCCTGTCTCTTCCCTACACTACCTACTTGGTAGAACACCTTTTGGAAAATTAATAGTGCATCCAAATGGAAACAAAACTCCGAAAGGGAATTGCGTGCATTTTTACATCATTGGAATGCTTTAAAAGAAAAGAGTCCGAGGTAACCTTTGTAAATTGAAAGAAATAAGTCAGTCTAATCTTTTATTTTTATTTACAAAGCTCAGTGCTGGTGGAGTCATGGTGAGTGCGAATAGGCAAGCCCCATACGCTGCTGGTGGGAACTCGACTCGGTAGAACGTTTCTGAAAAGCTGTTTGGCAGGATGTATCAAACCTCTAAAAAAGCTGCCTGGCCTTTGACCCACTAATTTGACTTCCAGGAATTTACACTGAGGAAACAATTGGAGACACAGGCAAAGAGCCTCAGCTAGGATGTGAGTTGCAGCATTATTTATAATAGCAAAAGGGGGATGATAATCTGAATGTACACAATACAAGAATGGTGACATAAATCAGGGTGTACTATACAATAGAATACCCTGTAGCAATTTTAAAAGTATGATATCAAAGGCTATTTAATGACACTGGAAAATGCCTTCTAATATTAAGTAAAAAACCAGGCTAATAACTATGTATATGGTATGATCCCATTTAGTTAAAACAAACAACTATGTATGTGATATCATCCCAAGAAAGAGTGAGGAGGAATATGCCAGGATATTAACTATGATTATCAGTAGTTTAAATTATGTATGATTGTGTTGTTTTTGGTACTTTCTAATTTTTCTACAAATTCACCTGTAATTTTATAATAATAATAAAAAAAGATTAACTTTCTTCTTAATGGTCAGCTTATTTCCCAGTAAGAGAAGCTCTTCTCTTGTAGCAGCTCAAGTTTTTCCTCCCATGGTGTGGAGACAGAGAGGGTGGGCCATACACACCATCAGATTGGGAGCCTGCCTGGGGAGCCCTGTCCACTCGGCTGGCGTGCCCTGGCCAGTGAGACCAGACGTTCCATCATTCAAGTGAGTCACCACAAAAGGGTGTCAAGCTTATGATATTGCTACATACTGTACTTGAACTATCAGCCACAGCCCAACATGCTGCCAAGCCTTTTAGCCTTATCTTCCTAAACGTTATTCTTTCATTGTCATTGAATGTCAAAGGGCCTGACTGGGGCTGTCTGACTCCTTTTGAGGACAGTGCAGGCCAGCAGACTTAAGCTGGGGCAAGCCTTCCAACTGAATGCCAAACCAGACCAGCAATAGTTCCTTCCTCGCTTAAGTTTAAGCCATGGTCACTGTTGGGTCCTGATGTGGGTGTGGCTGGTAGGATCCAGGGATATTTAGGGCAAAAGATGTGCTGGGAGGTTCAGCTCAGATGCTCCAAGGTTATAGAGAGCGTTTTTGGGGTCATTTGCTGAAGTTGTAGGATAAAATTATTTTTTCCTATCGTAGCCTCAATCATTTGTTATCTGGCCTCAATTAGTGGGAAAAGAGGTTGAGAATTTGATATTGGAAGTTTCTGACCAGGAGTGAAATTGACTATGTTTTGTTTTATTTTATTTTGTGGGTGTGTGTGAGATATTTGTCTGTTTTTCATTTTTAAGAAACAAATAGCCAGACACTTCTGTAGAATTTGAAATTACACAAAGAGTCTTGGGCCATCATCATCATCATTCCTGTGCATTTATATATTCTCTTAGTTGCATCAAAACAGGAGTATAATATGCCCTCCATTTCCTGGAGGAGCCGTGTATATGTTCACAAGTGCTTTTATGTTACAGGAGCAATTATGGTATATAAAAATTGTGGATAGTATTGTTGATAACAAGTTTTATTGACGGGACTGTGAAACACAAATAAACTAAAGGCATAATTGCATCAGTTTAAAAAAATCAGAGGTACCGAGGACTATGCATTTTACTGCTTCACTAACTAAAACAAAGTAGTAATAAATTTCAAATTGTGACCATTTTATAGCAAATAAATGTTACTGCTATGACTAAAACACAGACAAATCAAATCCTGTTAGTTGTTAAAAACTGCTGTGACACTGCGGCAATCAGCTTGGGAATTCAAGAATAAGTTCAAGAATGAGTTCCAGCCGCACCCCCAGATAATTTCAGTCATGAACAACAATCATGGCCAAGACCACTTAGGTATCCAAGGAGGTGAAAAAACTTTCAGAACCCACATTGTATTCATAGAATTTGTTCCCAGCCATACCTTTAACCTAAGGCATAATTCTTGGTACCGATGGGATCCGAAGTGGAGGTGTTTCCTGCAAAAGCTATTTAACAACAACGAAAAATTAAGAAAGATCTTAGGGCCTATTTAATTGTCCTGTGGTAACCATTGACCAGGGGAATAGATTAGTTCAGACCTCTGTGCCCAGCTGCTCTTTTGAACTGCTATATTGTCCCTGGTCAGAACCTAGGTTTCTGAGCCAGGCTACAGCTGGGACATGGCTGTCAGGCCTTGCTAATAAGTCATTATCTATTTAGCAGAGTCATGGCGAGAGAACGGGGGTCCTCTCTTACCACCGGCAATCATGGAAGAAACTGAGAGCTACACAGTAGAAATGAGGCCACACTTCTCCCAGGACTCAGGGTAGAGTCAGGCAGGAGCAGTATTAAACTAATAATAGTGTAACTTATCTCTCAGCTGATGACTCTTACTGTCTTAGATTATAGTTTTTTTAAGTCTGTCCTATCCTATCAAATAACTTATATATGCTTAAAGTCAGGGACATCTTGGCTAATGCTATGTTATATTCCACCTATTGTCTTAATCATATTAAGTGCTCTTAGTAGTAATAGTAGTCTTTGCTGGGTCAATTGGGAAAAAAATGAGTCACACTCTTTGAATTTAATGTCTTCTTTTATATGTGTTCTATCTGCTATATGAATCTACCAGACAGAAGATTGGAGGCCGAATTGGGAGTTTTGTTTAAATTTACAGTGTGTTGAGTCTTACTGAGTCTGTCTGCTACTCTCTTCCCATTTTCACTTGCGAATGTGGTAGGCATCTAAGAACTCATAAATCAGTGGTTAAAAAGGCTTTCCAGTGCTATGGCTGGGTCTGTAAAGAGGCTTGACACAACTTAGAAGAACAGAACAAGTCCTGCTACCCTAGAGGCAGTATAGTGTGAATATAAGAGCCCTAGGCTGGGAGCCAGAGGATTAGGGTTTGAACCTCAGATACAGACTGGGTATCCCCAGGCAAGCCTCAGCTTAGCCCAAGTTTCTATCTGTGAAAAGGAAATTATAATAGTACCTATTTTATGGGCTTATAAAGTAAGTTAAATGAAATTCATTAATTTACTCACTCAGCAAGAATTTATCAGATACCTGCAAATTAGAGGCATTATTTTAGGTATGGGAGATACAGCAGTAAACAAAATGGACAGAAATCCCAGCCTTCATGGAGCTTATATTCTGGAAATATGATGCACGTATTGGCATCCAGTAAATGTTGAATTGAATTAGTCTGAGGATATCTGATGAACTCACAAGATGGGCTCATCATAAGTATAATGTTGCAACTATAGGTAGTTATGGCCATTATTGGGTTTTATGTCTGAATTAAAATAACCCTAGGGAAGTCCCATTAAGTAGGATATTTATGGGTTCTTGCTAAACGCCACTCTATTTAGAAAGTCTCTTTCCCTTGAATTGGATTTCTGTTATTTTCACCTCCATAAATTACTCAGCCTAAACAATCCAGCAGTCAGTTGAGGTTCAGGGGCTGCAAATTGTGTTGTGGCTGAATGTTTTCCACATCTTCTGTCATTTGTGTTAGCAGTTTCTGACTTCATGTGATTTTACGGAATTGCTAAGGTGTTTGTCTACTGGTATAATTTGTGGAAATAAGTCAGAGGCCCAGCACAACCACTTAAAATCCACAAACCATATTTTAGTGAATAATATCAACCTTTCCTCTCCACACTTTTGATCAGTCACCCATCAAAGAACAAAATGGACAGATTTAAGGTTTTAGCTCTTCATTTTCTTCTTTGTCTTCCTTTGGGTTTTTGCCTTGAGCATCAAAATGACTAAAATCTTTGAAAGGAGAAGGGGTGGGTCTGAAAAGCAGTCCTCAGAGGGACTGCACACTGCCTGTACTTGCTTAGCGTCTCCTGAGAGGTTTGTGTCCATCCTGCCTCCATTTGCAATCATTTTTCTAATGCTGTACTTGTCTGGGTCTCCAGTGATACACAGCCCATTTTAGTTAAAAATGTAAACAGGAAATTGTTTTCAGGCTGAATGGCCTGTGTGGCCCAGAAAAGTGATAATTTTTGCTGAGACACAACTTTTAAAATATTCATACATCAGGGGAAGCTGAAGGCTCCTTGAAAGGCAGGGCTGCCCCAGAATGGAGGCTGATGATATGGTGTGCATGTAGGACTAATGTACATGATTTCAGGGCATTTTTCAGTGATGGCTAATGTACTGTTGACATGATTGAGGAAGCTCCTATCACCTAGTAAGCAGTTATTCTGCAGGGCAAAGAGACATGTTGATGTTCCAAGGAATTAAAGAACGGGCGTTACTTGGAAGACACAGAGGTTTGGTCTGGAGAAATGTGACTTGGCACTGACAACACATCCCTAGGTCTCAGTGCTCCTTTATTCTGCTCCAGCTCCCCATCATTTGGCTTCCCGTGAAACCTTTGTGCTCCCACTGTGGTTTCCCCGTGTGCTGACGAGTTCTTTGATTGTTATGTCTTGCAGCCCCCCGAATCCAAGCCCAACTTCACCCCTCTCGCCATCTTGGCCCATGTTCTCGGCGCCATCCAGCCCTATGCCCACCTCATCCACGTCCAGCGACTCATCCCCCGTCAGGTCTGTTGCAGGATTTGTTTGGTTTTCTGTTGCTGCTGTTGTTCTCTCATTTGCTTGGTCCTCTCTTCATGCAGCTTCCTCGTCAACTTTGTTCCCTGCCATCCAACCCTGAACTTGCTTTTTGACAGGCCAGAAGAAGAGGTCCATGAAGACGCCAGGTAAAATCATGGATGACCACCTATCTGTGCCTGTCTACCCACAGCCAGTCAGGGACAACAGGGGAACAGCTGCTCTCCTGTGGTTCCACCCTCTGAGACCAAAGCCAGGAGGACCATTCCATGAGCTAGCACAGCAGTTTTCACACCCACCTTCACCCTTACTTAAGTTTCTGAATTAATCTGTGGTGTCTGGAGTTGGGGGAAAGAGCACATCCTGAATAAGGCTTCTGTTTTGGTCACTCTGAATCACTGAGCTCTCTGCACATTGGTCTAAGATAATATCAAAGGGAACTGTGCTGACACGCATGCCGCCTTTACTCCCCCATTTTTATACAGCAGCATCAGGCATGTACTTGTGGAGTTGGACTACTAGCTGTGAGCACTGACACTTAGTTTCCTAGACCAGAGCCACTGGAGAGAGACAAATATGACAGATAATAAAGGATCAAGATCTGATACAGTTCTCTTTAAACTATCCATAACATAGCCCCCTTGCCCTCTGCATCATCCCAGGAATCATCAGTACTCCCAGCCTGCCTCTCTCTCTCTGCATGTCATGAACTCTCAGCTCTCATCAGAACAGGTATCACCTCTTTTTGAGGATGAGCAGCTTGACCTAGTTCCTCTCCCCAAGCACCATAGTATAATTTTCCCTGCTCTTGTGATTTCTAGAGTTAAATACCACCATTCTCTGCACTTGAGCTCTTTGGATAAATGAAGCTGTTTAAATCTAGGAAAGGAACTAATGAACAGCCTGCAATACTCCCGCTGCTGTGTAGGTCCCAAGCATGTGTGTCTCTTGAACACAACCAGACTGCAGAGCCTAATTATAACGATCAAGCACTTTGAGCCCTGGCACTATTTTCTATTCCACCTCTTGCTCATTGCTGATTTTTTTTTTCCTAAGAGGTGGGTCCAATTGAAAGGCTTAAATAATTTATAAAACTGAATCACATTTTTTTAAAAAAAGAAAACCCTGTGTTCCTTATATATATAGACACATATATTTATTCCCCTTAGGGCATTTTCACATCTATCATTTCATTCAACCCTCATGTGAGAATGAGAGGAGAAATGGCCTGAACCCTTTCTTAGGGGAGGAAAACAGACACTTGCTGCATGTCACACAACTAAATGAGAGCAAATCCACATGGCAGGATTTCTCGAACTCTTTCCTCTAAACATATGGGCAACCTCGATTTTAAGTTTCCATGCAACCCCCAGCCCTAAAGATCTTCTAGGTTCAAACAACTTTTTACCTTGCTTTTTCCTGGGAGATGGGAAGGATAGCTTTTCAGCATGGTACATTTTCCCTCAACCTGAGAATGAAGTAAAAATTCAGATCATGTTTTCCTGACATTATTTCACCTTGAAATATTCACATTATTCCATAAATATTTACCAGGCATATCCTGGACATTTTGGGAAACTGACATTATTTCACAATGAAATATTCACATTATTTCATAATTATTTATCAGGCATATCCTGGACATTTTGAGAAATGGGAACTTTCTAGAAAACGATATGGTATGGATTGTTCTGGTTACATCACTGATTGTTCTATGAGGCCCTGAACCAGAGTTAACTCCAGGGGCCAGAGGCAGTCTTCTCCCAAAATGCCTTCTTCGCTTAAAGGAAAAACTTGGGCCTTAGGAGAATTGGCTCCTTCATTTTCTTGTAAAGGGAGTAAAATCGTCAAAACCTTGGCTTCCTAATCAGAATGGGTTGGGAGACTTGGGGCAGCTAAAAACTAAAATGTACTCTCTGCTTTAAGGGTATTCACTCTTTTGTGTCTCTGAGATTCGGGGCCGCATTGCTTGTCAAGTAACTCCACCTCTCCACTCCTTTCCATCTTCTTAAATATTTCCAGGTCAACACAAAAGAGTAGCAAAAAATTCTGCTCACCTGGTGGGTTTATGGTCAAGGTTATTCAGTACTACCACTAGCCACTGTTAGAATCACACCGTTTGGATGTTGCTGTTCCAGAACCCTTTAGAAAGCTTCCATTTTGAAATAGCCAAGGCAGACTGGGGCTTGGAATTGGCTGTCACTTAGCTAAGTGTGAGTGCTAAGAGAAGGCAGATAAGGACACCGCTGGGGAGATAACCCATCAGAGGAACAGAGAGGGCAAGAATCCCCTAACTGCTACTACAGTATAAAGCTAAGAGGCGGGGCACACATCCGTTATTCAGGTCCAGTAGGGACTTCCCGCCCTCCCCCACCAAAATCCACTTCCTGAATGTAAAGCTTCCTGTTACTTCCCTGGGCAGAACTTTTTTTTTTTTTTTTTTTTTTTGCATGGGCAGGCATCTGGAATCAAACCCAGGTCTCCGTCATGGCAAGCAAGAATTCTGCCCCTGAGCCACCATTGCACTGCCCTGGGCAGAACTTTTAATAATAAATAATTAGACTTTGTAGTGCTCCCATGAACTTCTATATAATGTCTGTTCTGGAAGTGGCTTCTTTTCCCCTCTACATACTACTTTTAGTGTTATTAGTTCAAGCCCGAGAACAAAGATGCCTTTCACAGTTCAGCAGAGAAAAGGAACTGAAGGAGCATACCCTTTACATTTCCCTTTACACCCCCAGAAAAGCTTCCAGCCCCAAACCCATAATCTGCATTTGCACAGGGGCCAATGGAAATTGAATGTAAATGATCAAGTCCTTGCAACTTGCCAGTCTAGTTGGCCCCATCTCCTTAATGTGCCTTACAATGGAGAAGTGGATTGTTATTTTGCAAGGCTTGCAAGGGCATTTGAGGGAAACTCCTCTGAGTGCTTTCCTGGCCTCATGCCATGCTCAGAGGCAGAAATTAAAAATGAACCAGCAGAAGGATCCAAACTTGTTCATGCCCTTGAAGGCCCAGCTGAGGTTTGAAGGGCACTCTGATGGGAGCAGCTGAAACCACCCCAAGCTCTCTGTGCCCCATTTTGAGGTGTACTAAAGAGAATAACGGAGTTGCAGGGCCAAAGTTCAAAGATGCTTAGTGGGGATTTTCTTTTCTTTTTCTTTTTTTTTTTTTAATTAGAGGCAAAACCTACAAATACAATGTCTCTGCCAACAAAATCTGTCTATTTTGGTAGGAACCCCACCTAAAGCAAACTGTTCAAGGTTATTGAAGGGGATTTATGGCTTGAGACACAACACATGTTGGGCTGGCAAATTTTTTAAAAGACAAAACATTCCCCTAGATAGGGTTGCCAGATTGACCAAATAAAAATGCAGGATGCCGGGCAGGCCACGGTGGCTCAGCAGGCAGAGTTCTCACCTGCCGTGCTGGAAACCTGGGTTCGATTCCCAGTACATGCCCATGTAAAAAAATATATATATATATATACACAATGCCTAGTTAAATTTGAATTGTGGATAAACAACAAATACCCTTTTAGTATAAATATGTTCCATGCAATATTTTGGACATATTAAGACATTATTCATTGTTTATGTGAAATTCAAATTTAATTAGGCATCTTGCATTTTATCTGGCAGACCTACCTACTCCTGGGGAACAGGAGTAGACCCTTAAAAGCATCCCTTCTCTCATCTCTCCCATTTTTGTCCTTATCCTAAGGGCTTGGGGGAAGTCTTGCAGGTAAAGACCCTCCCATAGAGTGTCAGTCACCTGTTAACTGGAAAAAGTAAAGTCCCTACATTTTTGTTTGTAATATAATATTTTATTGTCACTTCATTGTCCAATTCCAAAAGCCTAATGTTAGTGGAAACTTAGTCTTTTTAAAAACTAATTTTGGGCACCTGAGACCATTCCCTTTGCTTTCTGCCTGCCAGATACCCCAGCTCATTTCCTTGGCTTGCCCCTGTTTTGTCCCATTACCTTTATTTAATGAGGTTAATAAGTAATCTCTACGAAAACCCAACCCAAGGAACCTTGACTCAGAGGTTGTTTCCCTCACCTTGTTATTTCTCCTTCTCCATTTTCTTTGCTTTTTCCCACCTGCTCTTCTCTGTCTTCAGTGGGCAGTGCCCCTGCACTGGCACCTGGCCTCCAAGACCTGCATAATGTGCACTGGATTCGCCTTCCCCCTTCCATGTCTTGACAGGTTCCACTTACCTACCAGTCTTCGTATCCAGCTGTTTTAGCACTTCTCACAACAAAAATAATCCTTTTCTCTCTGGAAAGTTGCACACTGGGTGTTTTGGCCCCTGCCACCCAACACACAGACTTGATTTAGTTTAGTCAGATCACAGGATATGTCCCTTGTCCTGAATTTTCCTCTAACCTTAACCAATAAGTAGGCAGGAAGAGCTGTTTTCCAGTTGGAGCTGATACATTTTAAAGACTCTTCACCCAACCATTGTTCCCAGTAGCCCCAGTTCATTTTCTCCCCATTGGCTTAGTTACTTGAAAACCAGGGAGAACAACAGTAAAACTGTGCCCTTGGCAACAAATTCTGGGTAATTGTTTACTCTGATCATCCTGCTCAATGCATCTAAGTCATCTTTCCTTCAGTTCTCATGGAGCCAAAACTGGGTGTTGTAGATACCTGGCCTGGCATAGGTTTCCATCCATCCATGGCTCCTGTTTCCCAATGGGAAGCAAGACTTGGTGATGCCAAACAATAACACCATCTCCATAACCCCAGGGGCCCTGCTACATCTGATTCTATCAGGACTTACCCAAGATCAGACCACTGTTCAGCTGATGCTCCTTTTAGCTGCTGGAAATCAGTGATCCATGGGAGATTTGGCACCCCCGATTCCTTGAAGCTCTCCATCAGGCCAGTGAAGATGAGGTCTACAATATAGATATATCCCTTGGAAAAATTTGTAATCCAGAGGACCTACTTGCTGTTTTTTTTCTTCTGCCCTTGAGCCCCTAAGTGCACTTCCTCAGATGGCTTGGGGGCGGGGGGGGGGGGGGATGGAGAAACAAGATTGCTTTTGGCAAATGAAGGGCCAACTTTTGCCAGTTAAATGTCATTTTATTTGTGATCCTTGAGAAAGAAGCACATAGATTGTTTGGAATTAGATATCAAAGCAAAAATTGACTGACGGGAACAGACTCACCAGCTCTTACAAATTAGTCTCCAGAAAATAGGTCAGCAAATTGCAGGCCATGAACCAAATCTGGCCTGCTGCCAGTTTTTCATAAATAAAGTTTTATTGAAACACAGATGCACAGATTCTTTGACATGATATCTATGGCTTTCATGCAGTGATGCAGAGTGGTTGTAACAGAGACCATACAACCCACAAAACCTAAAATATTTACAATCTGGCCCATTACAGAAAAAGCTTGCCAACCCCTGTTTTAGAACAATGGTTCTCAATATTGGTTGCACATTAGAATCACTTGGGAAGCTTTAGAAAAATACTCATGCCTGTATTTATATAGATAAATTGAATCTGAAAAATATTTGCATGTTTATAAGTTCCCCAGGTGATTCTCACTGGGCATGTCTCCTCTTCCTTCTTCCTCCTCCCCACCACACACACACACAGAACCATTCTCATATACACACCTTCTCTATTTCTTGCCATACCCTGGAGGGCAGGGCGGTTAGGCTGTGGAATCCTGGTTTATCAGCAAGGCTCAGCCCAATGAGAAATAAGTAGCATATGGGACAGCTAATGTCAGCCCATGTCCTGGAGCCAAAACCTGGCTCTGCTGGAATGTCTCCTCTTTGACTCACCGAGTATGGCCAGCTTTCGACAGGGTCGTTGGGAGTGTTCTCTAGAGCAACTTGGAAACTCTTTCTTGCTTCCCTCCTCCCAATGTACCTCCGCTCCAAAACAGAGCCCAACCCACCCTTCCACTGTTCAGTTGTGGTAGCTCCTAGGAAAAGTTTTAACACAGCACAAGGTGACCCCACAATTAGTAGGGGTTCTTGGAACCTAGGGCTTTTCTCTGATTATTTCCCATTTTTCTCCTGTGACCTTTGCAACTTTTCCACCTCACGTTTTGCCTTCTGGCTGCCTTGTTTAGCTCTTCCCACACCCAGGACTAGGTGGCTTGCAGGGCAGTGGAAGAAGAGAGTTTAAATATCTGGGGCTTTCAGAGGGTTTTTTTAAAATGCTAAATAAACTCCTCTTTTCACACAGCACACCATTCCGGAAGGCAAAAGCCTTGTATGCCTGCAAAGCAGAACATGACTCAGAGCTCTCATTCACAGCAGGCACTGTCTTCGATAACGGTGAGTTTCTCACGCCATCACAAAGATATGGGAAGAAAAAATAACTGTCATTTCCAAAGTTTCTACCTAGAGAAAAATTAAAGAGACTGGATGAGACCAAAAAGGAGTGTTGGGTGTCCTTTCCCAAAATGAGAGAGCACTGCCTGGTCTTTGAGAGGCATTATCAAGATTGGACAAATGGAGTTCAGTCCCTCACTCGGAGACAGTCTCCTTGAATTGCTGCGACAATTGAGTAAGATTGTACCTGCAAAGGTCTCAGCCCAGAACCTGACACGTTAATTAACACAGATGTTAGCTTGGTTGTAAGAATCTGGGACCTGAGCAGAGGAGAGGTGACAAGGGAGAGGAGAAAGGGGGATGCTGGATGTGTCAGAAGCACAGAGTGGAGATTAAGTCCACACCTTCTGCGCTGTTGTCCTAGAGAGACCAGGGGCAGCCGCTCACAGCGAGCTAAAAGGTCCAAGCTGCAGGACACCAGCAAGCCCTAGGGACAGTGTGCTTTACTGCGACCCTGCTGTTCCGTTCTGTACCTCTTAAGAGCATAGAGTAGATGATCCCACAGTCCAGCCACCATGCAAACCACCAGCTGTCCTGCTGAGGTATCCTGCTGTGAAGGTGGATCATTGGCACCTGCCCTGCGCAACTGGGAACCAGTACTTGCTTAATACACCATTTTCTTTTCCTTGATTTTTTTTCTCCTAAAAAAACAAAGAAGGCTTTGTTTTTAATTGAGAATTAATGTCATAATTTTCCATAACTTATTATTTATCTAAGAAAAAAAATCACAATTCTAGAGATAAAGCCCAAATTTCTGTTACTGAAAAAACTGAATTTTGCCACAGGTAAAGTTCTTCTTTGAGGTTAATCTTCCTAGATTGCTGGGAGGGAGGGTCTGTTTTGCTTTGCTGTGTTTTGTTTTGCTCAAAGAGGAAGCAAAAGCAGCTGCTTGGTTTCAGGAACTAGACATTTTTTTTCTGGCTACCTCCCCTGCCCTAGCAGGGGTAGGGACAAAGTTCCCCAGGAAGGGAGAGTTCATTGCCCACGCCCTCCCTGCTGTGGCCTAAACCATGCCTCCTGATGCCTGGCTGAGGCCCAGAAACACAGGGCAGTACTAGGGAGCCCCAATGCTAGAGCCAAGGCCACCTAAGTGAAAATCACAGCTTTGCATGTTAAAAAAAAAAAAAAGTTATGACTCCTCTGGGATCATGAGCAGTGAATTAGCCTCTCCATGCCTCAGTTCTCTCTGCCATATGATGATAATACCAATTCCTACCTTATAGGGTATTGTGCAGAAAAATCGAGATAATGCACGTCATGTATTTAGAGAGATACTCGCATCGTAAGTGTTCCGTGGGTTAGATTCCTGTTATTATTATCATCGTGATCATCATGACCATCTTAGGAAAAAACCCTGACACTCTCATGGTTCCCAAGACAGGTTTTCATTTTCAGTTGTGAACCAGGCCTGGCTCTCGGTTGAGCAGTCAGCCTCTCACGGTGACTGCACCTGGATTCTCTGGGTCCTGGCACTCTATAGGGAACTCACCTTCCCAGCCAGAGGAGAGACGGGCTCCTGGGGTCCAGGCCTTGATGTCAGCCCTGTTCAAAGGGGCTACCATTCTGTCTGTCCAGTCCTGCCATCAGCATGGCAGGAATATTCTTCCAGTGTGGGTAGGCAGGTGGGAAATGAGGCACAGACCATGTGGGGTGGGGGGGATTCCCAGGGCAGACTTGGCTGTGGTGAGCCTCTTGGACCATCTGGGGTGGGGGCAAGCCCATGACCACATGTGGCCTGCTAGGCCTGCCTTCCCTTTGTGATTTTCAAAGACCAAAGCAATGCCCTTAAAATGTTGCTCTATTAACTCTCATTCGTGCCCCCTTAAAAATAAAAGCACGCAAGCAGCCAGCCCAGCCACCTCCCCTCCTGTCAACAGATGGAGCTTTCAGGCCCCAGCCGAATAGCAGGTGTGTGGGTTCACTGCAGGCTGTCCAAATCTGCGTAATTGGCAAGAGAACCCTCTACCCCCACCACGGGCCCAGGTCAAGGGGTCTCAGCCCAGCAGCCCTCCCGTGGCACAGTTTTCATGGCACACAGACCAGAGTGGGCTGCTTTGCATAAGTTTCTGTGTCTTGTTCTGCCAGAAGGAGATGGGGTTCTACTTATAAATGAGCAGGGTTTGGAAGATGCCCACATTTACAGACAGATCTAGAATTTAAAGTCTGTTCCTCTGAGACCATCACATTCCTCTCAGACACTGATAACATAAAAGGACCCCCGATCCCAAGAGTAGAGTTGGTTTAAGCTAGCAAAAGTTACGTGTATGCATGTCCTTTTCTTGAATGTAACATTCTTCCATTAGTTAAACAGCTTTATAGATGTAATTCATATGCCACACAATTCACCCATTTAAAGTGTTCAATTCAGTGGGTTTTAGTAGATTCAGAGTTGTGCAGCCATCACCATAGTCAATTTTAGGACATTTTTTATCACCCCCAACAGAAATCCCATATCCGTTAGCAGTCACCTTCCATTTCCTCCCAACTCCCCTCCGTCTAGCCCTAGGTAGCCCTCATCTACTTTATACCTTTATAAATTGCCTGTTCTGGGCATTATATGAAATTTAAATGAAAATGAAATACAATATGTGATCTTTATGACTGGCTTCTTTCATTGGCACATTTGCAGGTTCCTTTGTATGGCTTGACCACATTTTGTTTATCCCTTCGTCAGTCAGTGGGCGCTTGGATCATTTCCACCTTTTGGTGCTATAAGCACCAAAATTTTTGGTGTAGACAGATCTGTTCACTGCTCTTGAGTACACACCTAGGAGTGGAATCCATTCTTGGGCCATATAGTAACTCTGTGTCTGACCTTTTGAGGACCTGCCAGACTATTTTCCAAAATAGCTGCACTATTTTACATTCCCACCTTCTTCTAGTTTTAAGTCTCCTTTGAAGTGGTTTAAATGGTTAACCAAAGAAAAGCAAAGAACTAATGAAAAAAGAAAAGATACGTAAATGATGATGATTCTTACAGCCCTGTCCTTCCCTACACGGTGTTTGCCCCACAGGGTCTAGGACTACCCCCACCTCACAACTTGGTAAGCCTCATAAACCTTATAACGATACATGGGAATCAGAGAGGTTTGGTTTAACAAGCCACCTTACTTCAGCATGTGGTCATCAGGAGACAGTGGCAGAGGTCACTGACATGAGTTTGTTTTTAACCAGAAATGCCAGTGACCTTCCAATTCCATGAGGAGTGAAAGGTCAAATGAAGCCCCAGAGAAAACAGCTCTCGGTGTTGGCCGAGCTACATTTAAAGATGGATCTTATGAAATGTTAATCCACTTTCTAGATGGGTTTGGTTGATAATATTTTATTACCTACTCTTTTTAGAGGAAAATGCTATAGATCCTTTAGTTTCCTCCTCTCTTCGCTCTAAAGGAGAAATCAGGCACTAGAAAAGGAAAAAATATTAGCATGTTAGGCAAAGAAGTCTTTTTCCTTGTCTTCTATGTCTTATTAGTTTATGACTGGAGATACTAGGTAAGGGCTATTTAAGTTGGATGCTCTGTATCTATCAGATTGAATCGATGGACCAATCAGAGGAACGTTTCCTAATGACAGGTTCTCTGTGTGCATGTGTGTGTGTGTGTGCGTGCACACACGCACATATGCATGTGTGTATTTTCTCTTTCAGGATCAAGAAGGATGAATGAGGTGGAGGAAGAGGGAGGGGCACATGGAGGGGCAAGTCTCCTGTTTCATAAGAATTAATCTCGCAGGCTGCGGAGCAGCTGCTCATTCAGCTTTGGACTTTGTGCAGTGGGGAATGGATGTACAATACTCGGAAATAACTCGTGTCAGCCCTTGCCAATCTACTAGGAAATTGTCCACTTCTCCAAGAGCACTTTAAACAGTAACTGGAAAGAGAAATAACTCCTATTCCCAGGAAAATTCGTCATCTTGAAGCTACGTGATTAGTGATACTTGGAAAATTCACGTGGCATTCACCAAAATTGTGTTCTTGAGATACTTTTATCAAGATTTGAGATGAATTGGATCCATTCACCCCTGCAATATGGGGTGGAGCATGAAGACAAGGAAGGGCTGCCACCAGATTTCCTCTGCTGAGAAAAAACGTCCTGACCAAGAGCCATCAAGTTGCCTGGGCAGTGGTTTACAGGACAGTTCCGTGGACCTGAGTCTTTTAGCCTCCCCAGCTCTGTCCACTACCACACCAAGGCCAGGACCCCTTCAACTCTCACCTGGACATTTCTACCAAATGCCTAACTGGCCTTTCTCCCACTGTTAACCCCGAAACCCATCCCTGTATAGCAGCCAGAATGGTATTTGAAAAATGTAAATCATATCATGTGTAATACTTCAGTGACCTCCCAGCACTCTTAGAATTGCTTGCAAGTCATCCACATTTCAGCCCGTGCCTCTCTTGCTCTCACTTGATATACAGCAACCACATAGGTCTTCTTTATGTTCTCAAGTAGGGGTCGGCAAACTATAGCCAGTGGGCCGAATTCACCCCTCCCCTGGTGTTTGTAAATAAAGTTTTATTCGAGCACAGCCACCCATGCCTTTTTTTTTTTTTTGCATGGGAGGTACCGGGAATAGAACCCAGGTCTCCAGCATGGCAGGCAAGAACTCTGCCTGCTGAGCCACCGTGGCCTGCCCCACCCATGCTTTTTATATTTTTTGGTGCTACAATGGCAGAGTCAAGTAGAGGCACACATTTACTACCTGGCCCTTTAAGAAAAATTTGTAGACCGTTGTTCTAAAATCACACTAAACTTCCCCATCGCAGGCCTTTGCACTTATTTTACCCACTGGCTATCTGGCTCCTTTGGACTATTTAGGTTTTAGTGCAAATAACTCCTTCACACTGACCCCCATCCATATCCAATTTCTCTATCACTACCTAAAATTTTATGCTTATCTATTGATAGGTTGTTCAGAGAACAGACTCTTGTCTGCTTGTTCTGTACTATACGTAAAGACCCAGCATGTGTATCTGGCACATGGGGATAAATTCACTATAACTACACAGGTAGTTAACTGAATAAATACATTTTAATTCCACAGGGTTCTCCACCTCTTCAGCACTTCCTCCTTTGGGGGCAGCCAGCCATTACACATCTTAGTCACACATTTGTCTCTTGTCCATAGGCAGTGAAGGAGGGAGGTAGCTTCAGTTGTGTATGCAGGGGTGTGTATATGGACAGAGCTGAGAAAAAGGTTGGCAGGGAGCACACCTGTGTCAGCAGCAGTTTATATTTATTATATGTTTACTAGCCTGAAGAGCTGCCCAGGCAGCCTGCTGCAACACCTTGAGTGTTTATATAGGATGTTGGACACTGGTACAATTCAGAATGTTGAACATTGGTGCAATTCAGCCCAACAAGCACATACTGGACATCTTCAGTGTTCAGGGCATCAGGCTAGGCAAAAGCAGTAGTGGCTAAGACCGCAGGCTCTGGGGTCCGATGCCCTGAGCTCAGCCCCACCTCTGTCATTTACCTGTAATTTGGGGCAACGTGCTTGCCTCTTTGAGCCTCAGTTTCTTGTCAGTAAAATGAGGATAATGGTTGTACCAACTCCATAGTCATTCTGAAAATGAAAGGAGGTTGTTTTAGTTGCCTGGCTACTAAAACAAATACCATGCAATAGGTTGGCTTTATTGACTCACAGTTTTGAGGCTAGAAGAAGTCCAGAATCAAGTCCAAAATTACCATCAAGGTGATACTTTTCTCCCAGAAGACTGTGGCATTGTGGGGCTGGCTGCCAGCAATTCTTGGCCCTTGGCTTTTCTGTCAGGTGGCAGCGCACAAGGCGGCCTCTCCTGGTTTCTCTCTTCACTTCCGGGTGCTGATTGCTCCCTCTGGCATTCTTCATGAGGCCTCCAATAATAGGATTAAGACACATCCTTATTCAGTTGGGTCACACCTTAACTGAATTTACCTCAAATCAAGGTCCTATTTATAAGGATTCATACCCTCAGGATTGCATTAATGTCCAGAACATATTTTTCTGGGATACATAGCTCCAAACCACCACAGAGGTAATGCAGGTGAAATACTTAGCAAACAGCTGGCCATTTAGTATATGCTCAGTATTGTATTATCATTCTTATCCTCAAGGATCATATGCTCTGTTTGCATCGAAGCATAATATGGGAAAAGGGGCTTAGGCTCTGGAGTCAAAGAAGCTAGCTTCAAATTCTGGTTCTTCCATTATGACCCTGAACAAATTAATTTACCTCACTGAGGTTTAATTTTCTTATCTGTGAAATAGGAATAATAACAATAAAAGCTAGAATCGTGAACATAGGTAAGTCAATATATCTAAAGCTCTGAGCGCATGGCAGCTTCAGAGTCAGCATTCTTTAAGTGTTAGTTTCCATTATCATTCACAAGGCAGAGGGAAATTGTTGAAGGTTGATAAACCAGGGAGTACTATAATGCAAACTAAATGCACTTAAGAATTAGTTAAGGAAGCATAGCTTCACATATTTGAACAGCACCAAAAATATGCATGAATACTATTTGGAATGTACATGAGCATTCTAGGAGCCTAGAAAAGAGAGAGAGTAGGTAGGTGGGATTCCATGGTCATATTTGTGAAGGAGGTGGGGCTTTAGCCAAGCCGTCAAGTTTGAAGGAAGGAAACAGAAGACACTTAGCAGAAAGAGTAGTGGGCATCTGGTGTTGCACGGAGGCATCAGTTACTGAAAATTTTCATTTTAATTCTTATTACCACCTTTACTGCAGAAGCATTTTGGCATAGAAGAGTAATAACTCTTACCTTTCAGTAAAATAGAGATTCCCAAGCCCTGTTCTGAGATTCTGCTTTAATTGATTTTCCATAGAACCCACGAATATGCAGCTTTAATAAGCATTCAGATGCACATGATCTGTTTTCATACCTTAATAAACTCTGACTTGAAAACTCCAGTGAAGCAGCAGTCTGGCTTGAAGGCCTCATTGTCCCCAAGTCACCCCTGTGGCTTACCACTTGGCCTCCAGCTTAGAGGGCCTCCCTTTTCTCCTCTGATTCCTCCCTTAGTATACAAATTCTGTTTTTAATGTTTGTAGATGTTACCACTTCAGTACCTGAGCTGAGTTTGACCAGCTAGCCAAGGAGGGAGAGGTGTTGGAAGGAGATGGACCCAATACATCAGGTGGACTAACGACTCAATGCAGAGTCTTGTTATCAAGGGAGAGAGGTCTGGTTTTAGGGTTGGTTGCTTGCTTGCTTGCTTGCTTGCTTGCTTGTTTCATTCTTTATAGGTCTTGTATTTGGGGGAGCAGGTTTGGTTTCTTGGTTTTGATTCTGAATACTAGAGGTTTCCTAATGATGAGGTGGGTGTTAAGACCAGACGCTTATCCAGGTTTTAGCAGAAAGGAGATTACAAGTCTTGATAATCATTCTAGAGACTTGAGGTCTACCACTGACTGACAAAACTGAGCTTTGTCCAGGTGGAGTGCTTTATCCATAGTTGCTCCTTTAACCCTCACAGGAACTCACTGAAGGGGAGAGAGTTTAAAGAGTTTTATTATTGCTACTTCACAGGTACAGAAATTGAAGTGATCTTGGCAGTTTTGGCCAGGATGGATGGGTAGAAAACAGGAGTATTTCAGTGCTAGAATTTTAGGGTTGAGGGCACTGGAGATCTTTGGTAATTGGAGAAGTCAGGTTGCTTTTAAGTTATATTGTGTTCTTCCAGGACACTTCTCCCCCAGATTCTTCCTTGTGTGGGTTGTCATGAATCCAAATATCATTGCTACTTTTGGTTCATTCCTCAAGCCTAGTGATGTGAATATTATGCAAGCATTTTGGAGGCAGACTAATAGATGTCTGACCTTGCCTTTTCCTAAAGAAGCATTCAAGGTCTAGATGAGTTTGGCATTGATCTTCTATTAGCCCCAATACCTGCCCATTTGTTTTCTTTGGTTTCTGTTCTTGCTTCTTTCCTACAAACTGAAACTAGAGCTATAGACTCCTTTGGGGGGCTGAAATGCTTTTTCTAAAACAAGCTCCCGAAGTCGCTTAATTAGCCCAGGAAAGGAATAAGGGAAAATTCATTCTTTCCAAACAATCTCAGAAAATTGAAGTTTTCCTAATACATCAAGAATAAATGGCCTGGCTTGACTCCAGAGTGATTTGTGTATCCCCAGTTCACCAACATGAACACCCCCCGACCTCTGAGTCCCACGATTCCTCCCCTCTTCCTTCCTGCTACTACTTGCAGATCAGCTGGATTTTATATAATCTTTACACCATCATA
The DNA here is from genome assembly GCF_023851605.1 of Tamandua tetradactyla. NCBI lineage: Eukaryota > Metazoa > Chordata > Mammalia > Pilosa > Myrmecophagidae > Tamandua > Tamandua tetradactyla. Next base: position 23,433,657 of record NC_135346.1, read on the forward strand.
GGACTGTGATGTCACAGAGAAGGGCATATATTCTTTGAAAAATTAAGAGGCAGAAATTGTCAAAGTTGCAGTAGAGAGAGGAGGATGACAACTTTCAGTCTTGAATATGGTTTTCTCCTACTGTCTAGAAGAAAACTAAAAAATGGTGTGGGTGGAACAGAGAAATAGCTATTCAACGGTTATAAAATGCAAAAACAGAAAACAAAAAAAAAAGCAGAGGGAATTTGTAAGGAAATAAGCAGCAGAGGGTAAAGATTTTAAGAAAAGTAAAATGCATGATTAGGATCGAGATATCTTTAAACATGAGTTCCTAGCTGTCCTCAGGAGTACTTGACTTGGTACATAGTCAGTATTCAGTTATCCTGAATGGATGGATGGATGGATGGATGGAAGGATGATGTATACATACATATATCATACATACATACATACATACATAGATGGAGTGACACAACTGTTGGGTATCTAAACCTTAAAAATTTATCAGTAACTTCTTCATAATTTAAACCAGGGACTTCAGAAAGTTCATGAAACCTCTCAAACTGCATGCAAAACTTTGAGTGTTTGTGTCTGCTTCCCTTTTTGTTATAGAGAAAGTTCAGAGTAGCCTTCAAAAGGTTAAGAACATCAAAAAAAAAAAAAGGAAAAAAGTTGAGAACCTCTGGTTTAAACCAGTCCTAGAATTATGTAACTGAATAGTGACTGCTCTTGCTCTTCAAACTTCCTTCACACATACACATATGCTCACACACAACACACATCCACTCCCTGTCATATCTGTAATGTCATCTCTTTTCTTACTCTCTCCCCTCTTCTTATACAGTTCATCCGTCTCAGGAGCCTGGCTGGTTGGAGGGGACTCTGAATGGAAAGACTGGCCTCATCCCCGAGAACTACGTGGAGTTCCTCTAACTGTGGGCCCCATTAGAACTGCTGAGCTTTACATGGTATCCATAACAACTGCCGATTCCAGTGTTGTAGACCATTTTCTTTGCCAGTGAAAAATGCAGGGGACAGACTCTGTTGAAACCTGTCAACACGAACGTTTCTGCAAACTTTGGTGTAACCATCCCCATGATCATCTCAGCTGATGCACGGCAATACTGCAAGAAACAGAAGTAAATCTGCAGAGGAGGTCATTCGATTTTGATAACTGAGAGGAAGGCTTGCAGTTTTGTCATGAGCACCCTAAATAGGGAGCACTCAGTTTATTTCAACAGTCATCTTAATCCCAACCTTCAGAAAGAGGAAGTAAAATAGTAGTAGTCCTCAAGAGCACAAGGCAAAGCCAAGTCTGACAGGCGGGCGAACAAATTGCCTCTGAGTTTCAGGCTGGATCCAGTGCTTTTGTTTACAGTAGCCACTCTCTCCATCCCACCTCTGAATACTTGAGGCCCACATTGCTACAGGCAGCTGGGTCTGTTTGTTTGCATGCAGGATGGAGAAGGGTTACAGCCCTGTTTACATAAGATCCAATCTCTCACCATCTCTGAAGTAGCTGTTGGCCCATCGTCAGCAGAATTCAGTCCAGTCTTCTCATGCAAGGGAACACACACACCCCACATTCCCCACCTCCCAAGCAAAGAAGTTCTCTGCCACTGAGGGCTGCCATCACCTAGTAACCATGGCAACCCAACCTACTCCAAAACCAAACCAAAAAATAACATGCTCTCTTTACATGACATGTTTTTTTTTTTTCTCCTTCCCCCTCTTTGGTAATTTTTTGAATGGTTTTCCAGCAACCTGAAGCAGCAAAGCAAATTAGAGTGGTCTGCTTGGGGCAGACAAAATAACAGCTGGGAACTGTCCCCTTTCTGATGGATTTCAGCAGCATCAGGATATATTTGGTGCAAACTCTAGTAACTTCTTGAGATTAAATTACACACAGGCTTAATATTTGTGTTCCTCCATGCAACTTATTCTAGAGGGACAAGATGCTGCCTCCCAATGAATGGCACTCTCCCTGCATCTCACCGGTTCCCTCTTGGCCTTCCATTCACCCCTTCCTGCCCCTGCCTTGGCCTACCTCTAACCCATCCCTACCCCCTCCCGTGCAGTACTCTGGGCTGCTGTGCATTGGTGGTCTTCAGGGACGAGTCATGGACTAACCTTGTGACCTATAGGTTAAGGTGACGTATTTGCTCACTGCCACTCAGAAAAAGGAAATTGTTTCTCAGGCTACAGAGGCCATTGTAATTCAAGAGGAACCAAAATGTTGGTCAAGAAGAGCCTGGGTCTTGTGGCCATTGTCAAAGACTGCCTTGTGTTGGAAAGTAAGGCCTGGACATTTCAAATTCACTTGACCGCCAAAGAGCAGAGTCACCAGTACCTTTCTTGAATCTCTTGAATCTCCTTGCAAGAGTGATTCTGAATAAACTGCAAACTGATGGATTGACATGCTCTCTAGTAGCCCCTTGGGATGACAGATTGCTCCAGAGAATGTATCCTGTTTCTGGAATTCTTATTTTGGGAGCTAAATCTTAAATAAGAAAAGAAAAACTTGAATTGTGTTGAATTACTGTATTTTTTTTTCTTTTGGACAGATGAACTTGTAAATAGAGTGATTTGAAATACTATATGGCAAAGTTTTATATTTGATATTCTTTAAACTAGTTGCTCCACACATTTAAGCATTGATTGCTAACACTTTTGTATAAGAAGTAGAGAGGAGAGGCAAAGTTGAAGACAGCCAAAGCTCTCCACTCTCTGGCCTTGAGGAAGGAGAAGATATTTACACTTACCCTCTGTTGGCACTTGTTCATGGGCTTCACAGATTGATGTTGTTCAGTCTTTTTTATCCAGATGTTTTTCTGACCATTTCTTGGGCTTTGAATATGGAATAAGATGGGAAACAGAACCCTCAGGCAATGAATCTTTCAAAGAATTCCCATTTAAAAGTAAGGTGAAGCCCAGGAGTTAAATAGGGAGGACCAGGGGCTAGATATTCTTAGTTTTTCTTCTCAGGTATATTTCTTGTATCCCCAGAAGGAGATGAGACATTTGCTGTGCCCCTTACATCTTTTTCCTTATCTTTTAAGACTCTGTAAATGAGGCCAAGCTAGTTTGCAAATTTAGTATGTGTCTAAGTTCTGAGAAAAACTGACTTACTAAGTTCTTTGGTTCTTTAGGTACTGCTACTTCCCCTTTCCCTGAACATTTTTATCCCCATCTCTTTCATTTCCATCTTCCCTGTAATCCCAAAATGAAAGAAAGACTCCAAAGAAGGTTGCGGATTCTGTTGTTATAGCTTTAAGGATGACTTTAAAGTTAGTAGGAGTTAATCACTTTGATTCACAATTCTTTGTATCATCTCAAAGATTATAGTTATTAGCCAGAAACTCATCTAGGAGCAATCTAGACACTAGCATTGAATCAAGAAACAAGAACTAAGAAGGGGCAAGAACCAGATGAGTCTCAAAAAAACTATTATTGAAACCCCAAGAAGAAAGGGAATATATTAATAGGCAATACCTGTCAATCCCACAGAGTTTGAACAGCTTGGAAAATGGGACGTGAGAGGACAAGCCCACTTATATACCATTGTGCCTTCCAAATAGGAAGAGCCCAAGATAATGCTTTTGGCACCTTTGGCATTTTCAGTTGTCACCTGGCCCATCAGAATCTTTACTGGAGCTAATGTGGAGGACCGGAGGGCACAGGTCCTGGCTCTGGACGTTGCCTCCCTGAAGCACACCTAGACACAGCATCTACATCTGGCTCACCTGGAATTGTTGGAAGTGTGTTCCTCTTTCCTTAGTGGCCCTGGTGTGAAACCAGAAGGAAATGGAACTGCTACCAATGGGAATTTTTAGGTAGACCCTCTCAGCTTCCCTATGACCATGTTGGGTCCGTGACAGATGGCTGCTCTATTTCCCTTTCCCCAGCCAGGCTTCCCTCTTCCCCATTAGCTACAGAACTAGAAAAACTGTTCAGAATATGAGCCAACAAGTCAGAAGGAACTTAAGAAACTTAAACTTTATATCTGAAAATAGATTATAATCTCTCTGCCCCTCGTACTCCAACCCCTAACTCTCTCTGCTTGAATAAGAAACTTTCAGACAGACTGGAGAAATGAACTGGCTATCAGAGTAGAAAACCATTGACCAGGATCCTTGAGCTTCACCAAGAGCCTCAGGTTTCCTTTGAAAGGCCCTGGGGTTAGTTAAGCAGAGCTGAATCTTTGGGGCGTGGGTGTGCAGGGGGGATGTTAAGATCAACCTCTCCCTTCTCCCTCAGATATCCCAGAATTCCATAATTAAAGAATGCCATGCCATGAGAGAATAGTTTCAAATCCATGCCCCCAGGCAAGTAAATTCCTGACTTGTTCAAAGATTAATGATAGTCTCTCCTGTATTAAAATATTATATATGGGAATGAACCCTGCGTAATGCACCCTTCCTTGGTATCCTAGAATTAGAACCAATTTTTAGCTTTATATTTTAGCATTTCTATAGCCATATATGTTTTCTTAGGTCAGACCAAACTGTCTCTTTCAACACAATTTCAGTTCACCTTTTACTGAGTGCTTTTTAGCCAGAGAGATAAAATGAAAGAGAAAATGAGCAAACAAGTATTGGTAAACCAGCATCAGCAGGAATGTGCCACACTAATGATGAGGTCATTCAGGTATTTGCCTGGGACTCAAGAGGGGTGTGGGGCATTCCTGTAGCTCAGAGGGAAGCCCTTCTACTAGCTGAGCTTGTGGCCCCTGAAGACTTAGTCCTGGTTACTCCAAAAGCTCTACCTTGGCCACAGAGGCTCTGGAAAGCATCCACAATTGAGGGGCAGGAAGACAGAAAGAAGCTAACGATAATTGGGCCACTTATTCATGACTGTCTACTGGCACTTTTCATCCTCTGGATTCTGCTCCTAAAAGCAAGCCTGGATCACCCCATTTTATAGAGCCAGGACTCGTAGGTCCAACAATTGTTAACATGGCACCCACAGTTTGCCCTGGTATTAAATCTCTTATGAATAACTATGTTACCCAAGTAAGTTGCTAGCAATGAAGCAACCTGCTTAGCCTCTTAACTACCTGACTTTAAAAGGAATGTCCTAGACTCTCTATACTGGGAGTTATCTGTCATCTCTAGCAAACTTGACAGTAATCAATTACCTGGACAGCCTACCCCACATCCCTCTAAAATCAGTGAGGTTTTTGCTCACACGCTCTGTGCTGGTGTTTTAAAAACATGTCTTGTCATATTCAAATGCGTTTAGCAGCCATGCTCATCTCCTGGGCACTGAACCACTTCTCTGTAATTGTAGCCTCAAAATGACAACAGCAGCAGAGTGATGAACCTTGCACAGTCCTATAACATGACTGAGACAAGACTCCAACAAGTGATAATTAGTTTTTTTCTGTCTGCTGCCTACAGTACTTGTCTATCTAAAGAGCCTCCAAATAGAAGGAGAGGCTGTATAGAGAATACAGGTGTCATTCAGAGCCAGCCCTTGCTTCAAATGTGGTCCTCTAATAGAAGCAACTGTGTTCTTGGGAGAAAACTATTAGACAGAAAGTAATGCTTAGGACAAGAAAGAAAGAAAAAGATGAGTTATAGTGAAGAACTTTGGGTTTTGTTTTCTGTGTATGAGTGTTTGTTTGTTTAGAAGGACAGATCTAGTTTTTAGTGGAGTGGGAGGAAGTATCACAGAAAAATTTCACTAATATTTTTACAAAAGTTTTGCAAGACATTACAAAACAGAAAAAGCTTTCATAGTGGAATGCTTTAGAGAACAAAGGTTTGCTTGGTACAGTCCTAGACCCACATAAGGAGAGCAATTACTAGTGTTATTAAAACTCTCTTTAGTATAAGAATGAGAGTATTGATCATCAAAATGTCAGAATTCCTGGGAGCAGGCCTGGAGAGACTCAGATGCTCTGCTCACCATTTCTACAGAGTTGTCCTAAGAGCAGCTTCCTTGAGTACCCAGATGCCAGCATCACCCTTGTACCTGTGAAGAGGTGCACCTGATGATGTTAACATATATATGTATTAGTATGTGTTGTGTGTGTGTGTGTATGTGTGTGCACAATGCATATTTATATACATGAAAATCCAGACTCTCATATAGAGACCCACATAAGCTGGTGGTCACTGAGCCTTGACAGCCTTTCTGATTTGGAGGTTGAGAATTAGAGAAATAAAGGAGGCTGTTGATTGACTCTCAGAGTGATCAAAGATGTAAATTAGTGCCATTTCAAAACTTTGTTCCTATTTATCAAATGATCACTATCTGCAGCTATGTTCTTTATTAACTTATTAAAAGTCATGTAAAAGAAAGATCAAACTCATAAATGCTTAGTAGCTAATGCTAGGCTAGTGTTCAAAAGCACTCTAAAGGATATTTTGGAAAAGAAAACATTTGCATGTATAATTCATAATTTAGGCTACATTTGAGTATATTGTAAAGTGCTGTGTGATATATCAATAAAGTATTTATAAAACGGCACCTTATTGTCTTTTAAATATCATAAATAAAGCACTGTTTTAAACTTCAGTATTGAATATTAACTGGTTTGTAGAATCCAATTTTGTCATTAAAAAAGTAATCTGTGAGTAGAATATAACTTTTCCCATATTATTAGTTAAAATAGTTTTACCTGTTCAGACTTTTTTTATTAATGTGCTTTTGCATCACTAAGTATATCTATAAAGAAAATACGATTTGTGTAGAGTGGCCTCTGAAACTTGACTGTCTTACATTTGGTTGGTTGATGTGACAATCCCTTTGAAATGAGTGGAAGTTATGATTTTTGAATTAAATGACTTTTCCATTTGGTGGCATATCTGTTTCTTGAGTTTCTGATAAAGTTTTAACTTGATGCATACTTCAATATTTGTTCAAACAAGAATATATAGGCCATTATCAAAGGGCACCAGTCTGAGCTCCTGCAGTTACCAAGGACAACCATAATGTTGATTTTTGATGAGCTTGAAAGAAGCTTCAATTTCTGCTTAGGAAAAGGTCAGCACTAATGAAGCTGGAGGTGAGCTACCAGGTATATTAAACAGATAAGCAGAGAAGAGTCACATTTCACCTAATGTGTCTGACTTTATCCTCTAAAATAATTATTGTTTTATTCTTCCTAAATTTGATTTTTTTAATCCACTACTCTCTTTTCTAGAACTTCTTAAACACAGTATGTAATAAAGAGCCAGAAGAGATACAGTCTCAGCGCATAGCTGGTTGTTGTTCCACAGATTCGTAAGTCAGTTGTTTTAGAACTTGTAGCATGTATCCCAGCCCGGCCCATATCAACGAAGTTTCTTCTCATCCACTAAATCCCTTCCAGTTACTTTCGGAAGTGCAGCTTGGGGCCCCGGTATACCGCAGTGAGATCAGAGCGCTTGCCAACTTCCTTAAGTGAGTGGGCAGGAGGGAGCCAGGGCTCTGAGGATGGAGGGGGAGGGTCCTGAATCCAGAAGCTTGTTCTTGGGGATGAGGGTGATGGGTGGAAACATGAGGCCCCCTTGGTGCCTGGGACTGAGGGTGCAGCTACTTGAATATGTGGGTCACGTGAGCTGCTGCAACGTGTCCTTGTTTGTCACTTAATAAGATACCAACTTACCCCTGTAAACGGCACAAACTTAAGCACCTGCTGCCCTCACCAAGTTTACACCCGCAAGTGAAAAACGTTCCCAGCGTCTAAAGTCTCATACAGGTGTGGAGGGCATATGATACCCAGGTGAGAATTTGTGAGTATGGCACACACACACATACAAACAACACCCACCTCGTAGAGAATGAAGTATATGGTGTATTTCTGTATCTTTTCTGTTCCAGTCATTTAAATGTTCATGTCTTAACAGAAAAGATTTTTCAGTTTCATTTTGCCTTGAGCAGTCGCTCAGAGTAGAGCTCAAACTGTGTCACCTCCTGTGGTGTCCTCCCTTTAGGTCTGGCTGTATGATTGGTCATAAGAACACCTCAGTTAGAAATGGACCGACTGACACTTGAAATTAGGTAAACGTTAGACGGTGGCTATAACTGAAGATTTCCTAAGATTCCAACCATGTTTGCTTTCTTGAGAATTAAACCAGGGCTTTAATTTTGTCTTTTCCCACTTCTTTCTCAACCTCCATTCAGATACTACCCACCTCTCCAACCTAGTGTCACTGGCTTGCCCTGTTTTTATAGCACTAAGCTGAGCTGCAGCGAACAACCACAGTGGGTTGGTCAGTTTGGGCTGAGTTCAGCCTGCACAGCAGCCAGAGAAGGCTCTGAGGAAGTGCTCAGGGTGGGGGAAGCTCAGCACATGGAAGAGCTGCTAAAAAACACAGGGAGGGGCCTGCGCACACCTGGGGTTCATGCTTAGGAAGAACCCTTGCAGAGCCCCATCAGCTTGGGGGCGGTAGAGCCCAACACAGGAAGGTTTTACGTTGTAATAATCAAAATGTGTCCCACTGAATCCTGCAGCACTTAGCAACTCTCATCACACTGTGTATCTATAAAATGGCTTATGTAATTGGCCCGGTGAGGCCAGCTGCAGGCTCTATTTGCTAAAATCCAGGTGGCTAATATGCCTTCCCAAGGCCAACCTGTGAATTAGTCAAGACTTGAAATCATGGGTCCTTTCTTTAGGGAGCAAATCACATTTTACCCTCCAGGTCTTGCACCCCACCCCACCCCACCCCCAAGATTCAAATTTTTGTTCTGACACTGGCTGAATGTCTTTTTTGTATTTTTTTAATAAACTGTTGGAAAAAAATTTTTTTTAATTATGAAGTGTTTTTCTGACTTTTCCGAATCTTCATCTGTGGAGAGGAAGAGTGTGGTGATGCTTGCCTCCCCAATGTTAAAGAAGATGACAGTCATGAAAGAATGACAGTCAATGATGGTTGGCTTTCTTTTCCCATCTTTTTTTCCTATCACACCATATTTCTTGTTCATAGTGTTTTATTCCTATAATTAATTGTCATAAAATGTGTTTGATGTCTATCTGCTATTCATAAGGACAGTGTCATTGCTTAGTCCATCCGTCTCCACCCAGCACTGTGCCTGGTTCAGAGCAGGTGTCCAGTAATATTTGTGACCAGTTGTGTAAAGGAGAACTGGAAAAGCACTCCTCTGGTCTGTTCCCAACCTTCCTGTTTGACTATATAGCTGGTTGAAAAAAAGGAATCAGGTGTCCTTAGACTTGGGTGCTAGTGCACAGAGAGGCTTTGTGACCCTTGGCGCCCACTATATGCCCTCATATCCATGACTTAAGCTTCTACCCTCCACTCAGGCACACACAACCCCGTCCACATCCTTTCCCAGTGCTCAACACAGGAAACCATCTGGAAACTGGTTGACCAGGAGCCAAAAGACCTTTCACAGTCGTACTCTGGGTTCCTTTTGGGTTTTAGGAACCTCATACCAGCCTGGGGACCTGCCATTAGACAAAACCACATCACAATCACCCTGTTCTAGTTTGCTAGCTGCCGTAATGCAACACACCAGAGATGGATTGGCTTTTAATAAAAGAGGATTTATTTAGTTAACATATAGTTCTTCAGAGGAAAGGCAGCTAACTTTCAACTGAGGTTCTTTCTTACGTGGGAAGGCACAGGGTGATCTCTGCTGGCCTTCTCTCCAGGCCTCTGGGTTCCAACAACTTTCCCCAGGGTGATTTCTTTTTGCATTTCCAAAGGCCTGGGCAGAGCTGTGAGTGCTGAGATGAGGTATTCTGAGCCACTCAGGCTGTGCTACGTTGAGCTCTCTCATTTAAGCACCAGCCAATTAAGTCAAACCTCATTCATTGCAGCAGGTACACCTCTTAGCCGACTGCAGATGTAATCAGCAACAGATGAGGTCCACGTACCATTGGCTCATGTCCACAGCAGCAGAACTAGGTACCTTCACCTGGCTAAGCTGACAACTGAATCTAACTACCACATACCCCAAACATAAAAATTATTCCTTTGTAAAGACCCTTAAATGAAATTCCATACTGTCCTATGGGAACTCAGTCTAGTATCTAACACTCTTACTAAGAGAATTCTGTATTTTTAACCGAAGTTTCCCATGCTGCAGCTCAAGTCTATTTCCTTTCTGTTTATTTTTCCTTGCAATGGTGAGCAACTGGCTGCCATCCTTTTTTTTTTTTTTAACATGACCAGGCACGAGGAATTGAACCCAGAACTCCAGCATGGCAGGCAAGAACTCTGCCACTGAACCTCTGTTACCTGCTGCCATCCTTTTGAAGTAATCACCCTCCATTTTTATGTTTTTCCACTCAGCACACACTTATTGACCTCCTCTTTGTGTGCCAGGAGCTGCTAAAAACAGGAAGTATAAGACATGATCTCTTAGGAAGCTCCCAGCTGGTCTCCGTGATAGACAAGTAGATGAGGAACAGCATTTGCCATATGTTATTGCTGCACTAGCAGCACTGAAGAGGAGTGATCCTTTCTTCTTGGAAGGTAGGTACTGCAAAAAGTTTCACAGAATAGGTGACACTGGGCATACATCCTGAAGGATGGGGAGGAATTTGCCACTTAGGCAAATGGAGAAGTATCCCAAGCAGAAGGAAGAGCAAGGAACAAGGCAGGAAGGAAAGAAGGTGATTTAGATGTGATTGGAGTATGGGGAGATAAGAAATGCTTTCTGGAGAAATGAAAGCTCTACTCACTCTCTCCCACCTTCCTCTTAACTAACATTTATTACTATCTTAGTAGGTACTGGCTACTGTATTATATATGCATTAACTCACTGAATCTTCAAAACATGAATGATGTACTATAATTACCCCCATTTTATGGATGAGGAAACTGAGGATCAGGGAAGACACACAAGCTAGGAAGTGGTGAATCTAAAATTCTAAGATAGGTCCATCTGCTTCATTTTTAAAATATTTCTTTATAGATATAAATACAAACTTTTATGTAAATGCATAAACAATTGAATTGCACATACTTATATTTTAACTTCGGCGAAGTTTTTGCTTCCATTTTATAATTGGCTTTCCTATCCCCCACATTAGCCTCCTCCCTCCCCATAACCCTTGTCAACAACTTCATTATGCCCTTCTCAGCAGTGAGCACTTCAGAAAGCACAGTCTCTGGCAAACACTCAGCTTCAATTTTGCAGTGGTGGAATAAAAACAGGATATGTTTGGATGAAATTTTTTCTTTCCTTTTAGAAGCTCCTTGGTCACCCATCATGGGTGAAGAGTTCCCTATTTCTTAGGGCCCGTGAAGACACTCCTGGATCTCTGGGCAGCCCAGGGATTCTAGCCTCCAGCTTTGGCCATTCCTATCATCCTTGAGGACATGGCATGGAGTTGGACCCTTTGTGCAAATTTCAAAAAATTTAACAATTTGAAAACAGTTCTTTTCCCCACCCTTATCCAGCTGCTGACAACAACAGAACTTCAGGCGCTTATGTGATTGCCAGGGGAATCCCATGAGCATGTGTCTTCTTGTGGGAGAATCAGTGTTTCTAGCTTGATCTCCTAATACTAAAAAATAATGTTATTGGCATTTTATTCCCCTGTTAAGCCTAATGAACTTCGAAAAAACTAGAGCTAGAGAAGAGAAAGCAGGGACCTTTGTACACTGGTGTGTTTATGGCAGCAGTATTCAAGATTTGCAATGGATGGAGGTGGCCTAAGGGTACATGGACCGATGAAAGGAAGTGTGAATTGTGACGTATACATACAATGGAATATAGAGTGGTTGCAAGAAGGAATGAAGTTGTGAGGCATGCAACTAGGTGAATGAACCTTGAGGATAGCATGTTCAGTGAAATAAGCCAGAAACAAAGACAAATATTATAATGCCTCACATATATGGACTAACTATAATATGTAACACTGAGAATTGAATTCGAGAGCATAGGTTATCAGGGGAAGCTTATTGTAAAGGTTCCTAGATTGTAAATTCTTACAGCATTCACATATATTCCAGAGTTGAAATGGTTATATCTAAAGTCTGAGATAGTGAATTATTTGTGTATAACCTGCTCATTCCTTGGAATTTCAGTTATCTGTGTGACATCTGAGAATCAGAACTAGAGTTCCGTAGTTGTGAAAATCAGTATTACCCCATACAGCAACTGCTTCAAAAGCTGAAAAAGAGTTCAGACTTTAATTAGAGATTTGAATGAAGCTGAGCTGATTAGGGCTAAGTAATTTGTATTGTCAGTTTATTCAAAAACTGTAATTACATGGAACCTTGAATAGGGAGTGAGATCTTGCTGGTTTGTCCAGTTAGTGTGTGATGTCCTAATATAACCCAGAATAATTTGGGCAGAGAATAAAAAGTATTTACAAAGTCCCCTTGGGAGATGGGGGGAGAAAGGAGAAAATATTCAAATTCCCCATTTGAAGAATTCCTGATATTCTCACAAGTGGGAACAACCTAATCAACAGGCTGAGCCCTTGATCTTGGGGTTTGCCCCTATGAAACTTACTCCTGCAAGGGAGAAGATAAGCCTAATTATTTTTATGCCTAAGAGTCACCCCCAGAGAACCTCTTTTGTTGCTCAGATGTGGCCTCTCTCTCTCTAAGCCAACTTGGCAGGTGAACTCACTGCCCTCCCCACTACGTAGGACATAACTCCCAGGGATGCGCCTGAATCTGGCATCATGAGATTGAGAAAGCCTTCTTGACCAAAAGGGGGAAAAGAAATGAAACAAAATAAAGTTGCAGTGGCTGAGAGACTTCACATAGACTGCGAGGGTCATTCTGGAGGTTATTCTTATGTATTATATAGGTACTTCTTTTTAGTTTTTGTTTTGTTTTGTTTTTTGGGGTGTATGGTCCGGGAATCGAACCCGGGTCTCCTGCATGAAAGGCGAACATTCTACCACTGAACCACCCGTGCACCCTATGTAGATAATTATTAGTTTTTAAGGTATTAGAATAGCTAGAAGGAAATAATTGAAACTGTTGACCAGCAATCCAGTAGCCTTGATTCTTGAAGATGATTGTATAACTATATAGCTTTTATGGTACGATCATGTAATTGTGAAAACCTTATGGCTGACAGTCCATTTATGCAGTGTAAGGACAGATATGAAAGAAAATAAAGACAAAAAATAAATAAATAATAGTGGGGAAGAGTCATATGGGATGTTCTGGGTGTTCTTTTTTATTTTTATTATTTTTATATTTTGAATAATGAAGGTATTCAGAAATTGGTTATGATGATAAGTGCACATCTATTTGATGATACTGTGACCATTGATTGTACACTTTGGATTATTATATGGTACATGAATATATCTCAATAAAACTGCATTTAAAAAATCACTCAGCTTGATCTGCTGATACTATCATTGTCCTAACTCAGGGAAGGTTTTGGAGGCTCCAACCCCCTGCACACTGCAAGGGCTTCAGCTGGGACAAGGTTTGCATGACACAACAGGGAGATTCATATCAGGGAAGTGTGATAAGTGCTGTTCTCCCACTACCCTCAACTGACTTCTTGGCACAAGCTCTGCCACTTTTCTTTATTTGAGGGCTCTCTGTGTTATTTTATGGTTAAGGTATCTCTTTATTAAAGTTTCAATAGTGTCTCTTAGAAAAATTGCTTCAGGACACAAGTAGAAATTTGAAATACCAATTGCAATATAAAATAGACAAGTGCTGCCCTGATTCAACCAGTCCTGGAACTGAGTTCACCTAGCATATGGAATAGAAGCTTTGCTGCCTTAACTGGGCAAGCAAAGCTTATTTTAAAAATTCTGATGTTTGTTCTCCGTTCTGGGCGAGGAGAAGCCATGAGTGGATCTTATAAGAACCATAACAACAAGGAGGAATGGTGGTGTTCTAAAGTTTCTGTGGCTACTTTTCCAGTCCCAGTTGATTTGAGCCATTACTTGATCATTTGGCCCTTCCCAATACTGCATTAGCATTGAGACATTTCACCCTAAATTCTTACAAAGGACCCCCTTCCATGTCAGTTGTAATAAAGAATGACAATAAAACATGCCTAATCAATGGCATGGAATTGTATAGCATGAAGTGCTTCTCAGTTCAGAAGGATGTTCACATAGCCTGGGGGTCACACCCAGACCTGTTCAACCGTCCCATGAATGTGTCTGAGAAACTCCACTGTCACTGAGTCAGACCTTCACTTTCGTTTGGGTGGAGCAGCATAGTTGGAGGCCCCAGAAGGAGGTGGGGTATACCAGATACACTTCTGCTGCTCTTTGCCAATCATGCGCTCACGTTTCCTTGTTACAACGACTGCCAGATAACAGGAAAGCCTTCACAGGCAGAGATGACACTTTCACTTAAGTACGCACTTTAAATTTTCCTAGGTTTCATTCCTCTGCCAAATTCTGACCAAGGCACTTGCCTGATCATAAAACCTTCAGAAGCTCCTTATTACTTGAAAAAAAAAATCCCTAGCTCCTTAGTGTGGCCCCAGAGTATTTCCCAATATGGCCCCAGCCTCTTTTCTCTGATGCTACTGTATGCATCCCATGCCTCAGAGGCACCAACTCTTCATCCTTCTGGCCATCTAAATGAAAATTCATTCATTCATTCCTCATCATTTTATGAGAGCCTACTATGCCTATACCCTAGTGCTCCCCATTTTTGCCCTCAGGTCAACCCAAGTTCCAATGCCCCTCACTTCTCCCACCCCAAGGGGAATATCTATTATTGTCACCTGCTTGACATCCATTCTCCATTGTCCATTATTCATTATCCATTATCCCAGCATTTCAGTTTTTCTTTGGGGAGCCACCTCACCTCTCTCCTTAAGTCCCATGGCTTTGGTGGGCTGTCACCAACCTTGGGTTCAATGATAAATATGTGACCCTGATCTAGTCTTCAGATCATGAAATCCACTCAGCCAAAATGATGGGCTGTTTCAGGAATGGACAAAGAACTTGAACTGAGTCCACAGAGAAACAGTTTCTGTATTTTTCTGTTAGGCCAATTGTGGTGAGAGACTTCCTCTTTCTGCCAGGTTTGGAGCCATGAGGGCTGCTGGTGACCATCTTGTTTTCTTCAAGGAGGTGCCTACTCGAGAACTGGGCCACCTGGAAGTGGTGCCCAGAGAGACAACAAAGTAGTGCTCCTTGTCTTGGGTCCAGATACACCTGAGCTTTTTATTACACAAGCCAATAAAATTTCATTTTGCTCAAAACAGTATGAGTTGGGCCTTTTCACTTGCAACCAAAGTCTTGAGCTCTAAAAGAAGCTTCAGAATAATTTCTACACAGACCTCTCTCTCATTTGATTATCTGATCCTTTGGGAAGAGGAAAGAGTACTTGATTTGGAGTCAGAAAATATGACATTAAGTTAGGCTGTTCCATTTACCATTTGTGGAACCTTGAGATCATCATTTTATCTTCTCTGTCTATCAGTTTCCTCTTCTTTAAAATGAACATATGGGGCCACGGTGGCTCAGCGGGTAAGAATGCTTGCCTGCCAAGCCCGAGGACCTGGGTTCAATTCCCGGTGCCTGCCCATGTAAAAAAAAATAAAAAAAAAAAAGGAACATATGAATGCTTGCTTTCTAAGGTTGTTTGGATTAAATGAACTTTATTAATATGTTTTATAAAGCCTGCTGTGCTTCGAATATTACTATTACAATATTAATTTCTTTAATACCTTGCAAGAGCTGGAAATATCTAGGTATTTATTAAATTCATAGTCATTACTGCACTCAGCCTACCACTCTAGGAGTTATCCAGGGCTCTTTGAATCTGTGCTTTGCCCTGCAAAGGACCACCCTAGTATCATGTATCCATCTCTACTTGCCCCCTGAACCATGACTGAAAGGAATACATAAGAGCAGACAAGTAAACCAAAGGTGGTCAAACTGCCAACCAGACAATATCCTGTAACTCATGTGGCCTGACTTTAACACATAACTTAGGTCAATCAGATTTTTTTCTCCTGTGAAGTGGAGTGGCTTCTGTTCTTTGCAACCAGAAGAGCCTTCCCTAGCACCAACATGGGTTCCAACTGGTAATCGGGGAAGCCAAAGGTCCTGGCAAGTAAATGGCTGGCCCAAAGTCACTTAGCAATATGGGTTTGCAGCACCTGGGCATTTTCCTCTTAGTCTGGAACCGAGGGCTGGAGAACCCATGCTCAGATTTCATATCAGGAGAGATGTGGTATGGGCATCTTGTGCCCACCTTCCTTTCCAGCCAGAGTTGGGAAGGTTGGGTTTAGAAACTGGCATGAGTTGGGTTGGCCAGCAATTTTGCAGATTTACAATCTCTTTTTATTGGTAACATAACTCATTGTTCTTAAATATACATACAGCCTGATATTTCCAGGAGAGCCAAAGAGAAATGATGACTCTACCCCTATCGCCACTTGAAGTTTTTCCCATTGATTTTACCTGGACTGGTTTTCTATTAAAGGTGTTCCTGAGGGTCCTAAAGTCTGTGAAAAATCTCAAACCCTCTCCCAGTTTGCTACTATCAGGTGTTAAGGGGAGAAAGTTAGATAATCTTGAGAGGTAGAGAAAGGGATTTCCTCTCAGCAGATGGTACTTGGCTCTAGGCATGGGCTGGTCATCCAATAATGCCCCATTCTTTCTCTGCTTTGTAGAGTAAGGACTGCCCCCTTGCCCAACCCTCATGCAAGTCCATCTTAAGCTGATAAATCTTACTCTTAGAATCAGTGTTAAGCTAGGACCAGCTCCTATTGAGATCCCAAGAGCCAATAGTTAAATACTGTGTGAGCTAGTTGTTAAACTGCTGGTAGCCTGAAACAGTGGGAGTATTTGCATCACTAAAATCACCAAGTGCTACGAATCATACCACCTCCCCTCCCCAGCCTCTGAGCTGGTTGTTAAACATTGACCAGTATACCACTGCTTAGACCGCTTGGGAGCTAGCTTCTAAGTACTACCCTGAACTTGGCTCTGTTTATAGTCTAGACTGGCTTTGGTCTAAGCAGAGGAGGAATGGGACATGGGTAAAGCTAGAGAGAAGCTACAAATAACCCATTTGGAGTTAAGTCAGTAACTCCATAGTGATCTTGGTTTGGAGATAAATGAACTTTTCCCAAGCCCAGGCAGTACTCTGCCTTGTGAATCAACAGATGGTTTCTGTTTGTTTGCACTGGTTTTAACCAAAGCCTAGAAAAGGGGGTTGGCTCCCCAGGCCCTTCAAAGAAGCCTCTCAGAATTTTGGTCTAGACTGCCAAGAATTATGTACAGATCCTGTCTACCAAAATACTTGGGTGATGCTGCTGCTCTGTTTGCTGCAGAAGGAAGGCTGGCAAGCAGAGAGATGGGAACCTGCCACAATCTCATTCCGCAAGGTCAGTGGAACTAGCATTAACCATTCCCTGTCTGTCTGCCTAACTTCAAGGACCATGGAATTCCTCTTTGCTTGTTGATGGCTGTGGGCCAGAGGCAAGGCAGAGGTTAAGAGGGCCGAAGGATGATGTTGCTGGTTTAAAGCCAGCATTGTCAAGAGCCCACAAGAACTGAGCTGGTCAGAGGCCCAGGTCTTCCAGACTCACTTTGGTGAACATTTGGGTCCTCTAAGAAGCTTGTTAAAACTTAAGGATTCTGATTTGGTGGGTCTGGGGTGAGGCCCCAGAATCTGTGTTTTTAGCAGGCACCTAGTTGGTTCTGAGCCAGGTGGCCTCCAACCTCATTTTGAGATCACCTGGGATCAATGCTGGATGATTAGCATTTCCTTTTCAGTAACATATCAAGGTTTTCTGGATTCTCTTTTTGTAGTTTTAGCTTCTTTCCTTTGCCACTGATTCATGAATGAGAATTTTCATCACTGTACTATGATTAAAACAAGCACAATAATGGAAAAAGTCCATATTTATGTAGAAGATAAATCAGAGGGTGACTATATAATGAAAGACCTTGACAAAGTTTCCCTTAAATACTGGGATGAACACACTCACTTTAAGAGATTGTTTGCGGTAACTCAATTTCATAAGCTATTCGGAGAACACAAGAAATCTAGCAAGATACAAATAGCCACAGCTTCCTATATTTGGTATTAGCCAGAGTCAGGGTAGCTTTCAGAAAGAAAGCAGAAACCATTGCAAATACAGCCCATCAATTAAAAAGCCGCATTTTCTCCTTTCCCCTTCTCTGTCCTAAATAGGATTAAATTAGTTGCAAAAAGACTAGATGGTAGTGCCCCATCTGCAAAAGGTAAAATGTCTTAAGGGGGCAACGTTGTCTATTGGGAAAAATAAGGAGTTTCAAGTGAGCCTCCATATTCTGATCACAGCTTTTGGGACAGTTTACTTAACCTTTCGAAGCCTATTTTCTCATCATTAAAGTGTGGAGAGGGGACGCAGTTAGTTCCTATGTGACGAGGATATCAGGATTAGTAAAAATATGTCAAGCACTTGGTTCAAGAGATTTGGAGACATCAACTAAATGTTAGGAGAGTTAGTTTCTCTGAGCCTCAATTTCTTTGTCTGCAAAGCTGGGATAATCTTAGTATCAGTGATTTGGAGATACTTAGCAGTGGCCATGAGATCCATCATTATGACAATTAAGTGAAGTAATTTACTGAAAGTATCTGGTACACATCTGGCAAAATATGTGTATCAAAATAAATAATGATAGTTAAAGAATTCTAAACAACTGAATAAAATCAGAATTCACAAGTCCACATTGATATAAATAAATAAGGTATCAGAAAACAGTCTTCCTGACAGTTGAAAGCCAACAAATAACTGAAGAAGGATTTATGGAATTAGAACATCACCATTTTGCAACCATAATAGTAATATTTGATTTAATCAAGAAACATCAATAAATGACTCATCATCAGATATTTACACAGTCTCAAAGTATCTCCTTACAATATGCTTACTCAGGCTAAGGATAAAATACTAACCTTAGTATATCTCCTAGGGTTGGTATTCATTAGATGAGATAGTTCAAATGGCAGAGTTTTTATGCCCAAGAACCCTAAGGTATCTTTGTGTGTAAAATAATGTTATTTTGATGTTATCCTGAAATTATCTAGAATCTGAACAATCTACTGAAATATACTGTAATTTCTCCTCTCATTCTCCATTACCTGATATTGTCAGCCTATCTGACTGACACCAATCACCAGTTGCTTTGGGTCCTGATTTTTCTCCTGATACCAATTCCTGCTGGGGTCCTGATGAGGTGAACCGTGCCTTCTTCTCTCACCTTAAGGCTCCCATTTGCTCGCTGAGCCCTGGACCCCCTGAGACTTCTGTGACTGTGAAGGAATTCATCCTGCATGAAAAGCTCACCTGGAAGACATATGGCTGAAGATGGAAATTCAATGCTAGCCAAATCCAGAGCTGTAGATTTTGTTTTCATTTTGCATTCTTGCCAGGTACACTTGAGCCTGTGCAAATTGTGGTCTTCATATTGAGTTTGGGGAAGAAAGCTGCCTTGTTATTTGGGCAGCAAAATTATACCCAGTATCTCAGAATAGCACTTCCCCAATAATCTGTCCACAGTGGCCTTAGCCAGACTTGAGGAACGGAAGCTTCACAGGAATGTGCCATAAGAAAAATATCCCACCAGAGCCTCTGTCCCTAGCTCCACACCCATTTTCCCATCTGCCTGTTGGACATCTCAGTTTAGATGACACACGGGCCTCTGATTCAGCATGTCAATAATGACACCTCATCCCCTCTGTTTCCCATATTCTCTGTCTTGAGTAATGTAATAAGCCAAGTCAGAAACCTCAAAATCATCTGCCACCACTACTACCACCCCTCATGCCATAAGCAGGTTCTATCCCTTTCAAATCCCAAAGGGCTAGATTTGATTCTTCTTCTTTTTGCCCACACATGTTGGTACTGAGAGTTCTATAACCTCTCACCTGGACTATTTCAACAGCCTCCTAAGCGTCTTCCTTCCACCCTCTCTTCCCACTCTGGTTCACTCTCCACTTTGAGACCATAGTTACCTCTAACACAGGAAATGTACTTGCTTTATCACCATGATGAGGCATGTATTGGCTTCCCAATGACTTCAGGATGGAGTATGGACTCTCCAGGGACCGTACAAGGCCCAGCCCATCTCTCCAGTTTCATCTTGTCCTGCGTGCCAAACTGCTCAGAGTTCCAGATGGCTCCTTGCTCATTTACTCGAGGGCCTTTGTCCAAGGCCTTCCCTCTGTCTGGACTCTGCAGTCTCCTCTTTGTTTGACCTGGAACATTACTAATTTCAGAATCCATATCCTCTGGAGATGAAGTCTTCCCTGGCTCCCTCTTCCATGCTCCCAGAGCATGCTTTTGTCATTATAACCTTTCAGTGTGCCTTGTGGTTGTTCATGTGTTTACGCAAGATCCTCAACAAGATCTGGGATTCTGCCCCGTGGCCCTCTCTATTCCCAGCAGTAGGCATGGCAGACCTTCAGAAAAGGATGTTTCAATGGATATGCATATAATGCTCTATAAATGTATATAATCTGTGTTAACTATAGAACTGCTATAAACCAGAAGCACTGACCTTTGCTCTGACCTCATAATCTTGTTTAATTACTATAGAAACTCTTCTATGAAAGATGAGAAGTCTTGTTTTAGTCGAATCCAAGACTTCAAATCACCTTCATCTTTAACGTCTTTCAGTTGAATTTGTGTTCTTTCTTTACCTGCCTCCCTGACCCCTGGCTTCTCAGATCTCTGAGAAGATGTCTGTCTGCCATAACAAGTAGTATTCTGGATTTGCTGGCTGGGGATATTCACTTTCCTATCAGATCAGAGAGAGAAATGATCTTGTTAAAAGGCTTTAGTTGTTATCCCTCAGAAAGAGGATCCAATGAGAAGAAAACTACTGTAAACAATGTAAAATGCTGACACTTGAGGTGTCAATTTCTACACATAGTCATGTTTTTGTATTTTTAGAACCAGGGTTAGACTGACCCTGGCACTTACTTAACAGCCTTCATTCTAATTTCTTCCAGAGTGTTCTGTTCCAAGTTCCTGATCGTTCTCACTTTGGAAGGAGGCCATGGTCCTGGCAGTAGCCCCAGCCACACCAAGTTTCCATGCCCCGCAGCCATGGGGGCTCAGACTACCTCTTGGCATTTGTACATCCCAGCAGGTGCAGCTCCATGCAGGGCAAGGTCCTCAGGGTTTTCTGAGCTGGGAGCCTCCTCACAGGTCTCGTTTGTCTCCATCTGTACAGCCATTTGGGGCCTCGGGCTCCAGTGATTCACACAGCGGCTGTCCATCTGCCCATTTTCTCCAGAAAGGAAAAAAGGCTTCTTCACATGCAGTTGGCCCAGACTCAAGTATGAGATGAGTCATCAACATGTCTCAGAGCCACCTGGCTGGCCTGGGACCTGAAGTAGAACTCTAAAATAACAGGGCTCGCTATTACACAGAGATAGATATTGCTTGCATACCAACCTTCACATCCCCAAATCAGCCTAAAATTCCTACCTTGAGCCAATAATAGGTAGATTCTTGTAGCTCCAGCCCTGACATTCCTCCTCTCTGCACCTTGCAGACATTCTAATTAATCAATGAACTCTCCTCTGAGTCCAATAGAAGCCTCAGAATCTGTGTGGAGACAGCCCTCCCAGCTATAACAACCCCTCACAATTGCTCAGACTTGGCACCAGGGGCTAATGCATTTTGCTACCCTAAGGCTAGATTGGGATGACGTGGCCATCTTTTAGGAGGGGTGTGGGTGTCCACAAAGCTACTTTTATTTGCTTGTATATTTAATTATTTAATGAGACAGAGCAGCAGAGAGGGTATTACCCTGGGTACAAAATTCAAAAAGTACAAAACAGTATACAGGGAAAATTCTTCCCACTGTGGCTTCACAGTTCCCTTTCCTGGAGGTAACCAATATCGTCCAGCTTTTTTGTTGTTGTTGTCTCCTTCCAGATAGTCCTTGTATACAAAGGCACGTAAATATATGTTGCTTTACCCAAATGGTAGCACACTCTAAACAATCGTCTGCATCTTGCTCTTTTACTTTAATATTCTCAGGAATTTTTCTATGCCAATGCACAGACACCTGCCAGCCTCATTCTTTTCGATGCCTGCAGAGAACTGCATTGGATGGAAGTGGTATTTTTTTAAGCAATCTCCTAGGATTGGATATTTGAGCACTGTTCTATCTTTTGATATTATAAACAAGGTTTCAGAGAATGTCCTTGAACATGTTGCACACTTAAAGTGCAAATGTAGTCGTAATACAGATTCTTTAAAGTGGAATTGTCTGATCACTAGGTAAGTGCATTTTTTTTTTTGATATCCATGTACGCTGCCTTTAATTGCTCCTGGAAAGGGCAGAGGAGAGGCGCTTATAGGATTAGCTAATTGACACCGTGGATCCCTTAGAGATGAAAATACAGGACTAGAAGGAGTCCAAGAAGGGGGGAGGGTGCTTTCTAAATTTGACACTTGTGGACCCTTTTCTCTGCCACCAAAAGGTACTTCTTTGAGTTCCCTGTTAAACTCTATTTTAAATCCTGAGCCCACAGACTGATGCCATGTTTAGAGACTCCAGAACCTTCTGAGACTTAGGCCCATGGTCCAGAGCAGCATAGGGGCAGATTAGGGAGTGGGGGAGAGGCTAGAGCCCCAAACACAAAAGATGCTAATATGCTTCAGCAAAAGACTGAAGCCAAGCGTGGATGCAATTGCTGTTGCTATTTCTGCCTGGGACCCTTTCTAAGGGAATATTGTTGAGCTTGAAGTTGAATGCTAAATATCCAGTTTGGTTTTGGCCAGAAATCTCCAATGGAGATTCCTGGTGGAGGGCTCTGAATTTGCTCAGGGGGTGTGAATGTCTGAAGTTAGTCAATCAGATGAACATACAGCACATCTTTTTAACATAACTGCCCAAAACTTGATAACATTTCCTCAGTTGTCACTTATATCTGGGGGCCTGACTTGGGGAAGTTAGCTTGCTCTTGGCCCTTCTTGCCCATCCTTTTCACTGACTTACAGCATGTGGGCATTTCAAGGGAATCCAGGCTCACGGCCTTTGATAACCAGAGACGCTGAGGCCCGACGAAGAGAAGTCATCAACTCACATTCGCATAACCAGGAACAGCAGAGCCTGGATTATGCATCTGTTTGTCCATGTATATATGCGTGTGACTCATTCACCATGTGTTTATGAGCATCCACGGGGTGCTGGGCTCCTACCCTAAATCCTGGGATTACATTGTGATTAAGACAGACCCAACCCCTGCTCTCTTAAAACTCACAGCCCTGCAGGAAAGACAGCCAGGAGATAAATAATTTGAACTGGTAAAATGTGCATAGGTAAAAAATGAAAGTAACAAAACTTCAAGAAAGGAGAGCTGTGAAGGAGCCATACATGGTGCTGTGAGGATATAGGGAGGTCAGAGGTGGTGATAGATAACATTTAAACTGTGACCTTGAAGAAGGCTCAGTGCCAGAAGAACAGAGCTGCTGAGGTGACCGTTTACCCTGGAGATCCTGTAGAACCACCAGTGAACTAGGACAAAACCATTTCTTTCACCATCCATTCCAAACCTAAACCATGAATAAGAAAATTCCCTTTGAAGATTGTTAGCTGACTATCTCTTGCTGAAGAAGCCTCATATATGGAATTTCCTGGCCTGGGAATAGTTTGGAAGACTCATAGGTGTTCAGGGGTAAATAAGAGGTTGTTTGCTGTAGGATCTCAGTCTCCTAACTCCTCTTGGGGATGGAATCTAGATTAACTTGCTTCTGCTTCATTGCTAAAAAATAGAGCAGGGAGGGAAGAGGGATTCTTTGCTAAAAATCATAATAATAGGGGTGCATGGGTGATTCAGTGGTAGAATGCTCACCTTCTATGCAATAGACCCAGGTGCAATTCCCAGACCATGCACCTAAAAATAATGATAATAATAATAATAAAAATGAAAAAATAAAGCAATCAGGTTTGTGGTGGGTTGGGGCAACAGCCAGTCAGAACTACCTGCTAACTCTTCAGGCCTAGTCATTACTTCCACCTGGCAAATGGCCCTGAACAAGAGCTGCTGTGGAGTGACTTTCTTTACTGTGTCTTTCAGCTGCACCTTTTCATGCCCTGGTTGGTGCCAGCCATTATCACTTGATTAATTAAGTTATGCAGTTCTTGTAAATTTGAGCGTAGCTCAGAGCCATTAAAGATATCTGTATGGGTCTGGGGCTCAGGATGTCTGGAGTTGAGACCAAGCTTTACTGCTGAGCAGATCAGTGCTATTCAGGTCAGGCTATTCAGCCTCTCCAGGCCCCTGTTCCTGGCTTGTGTGAGTGTGAGGATGTGGAAAAGTAGCTTTGCACAGAATAATCTGATTTTCTGGTACCCATGGCCCACAAACTCTGAAGAGAGAACCTCTGTCTTCATTTTACTTTATCACCCTCTGAGGTTACTTATGATGATTTCCTTTAAACAGGCGAGAAAACTGAGGCACGCAGGAGTTATTTGCCCAAGGTCAACTAAGCTTATAACTAATGGAGATGAGACTTGGGGAACCCAAGTCTTTCAGACACTGGACCTTGTTTGTGAGTAGTTATATAAGACCACATGACCCAACAGAAAATAGATCTTTTAACATAGTACTTTTCTTTCCTCAGACATAACTTGTTTCCACCACGCACACCTACCAAGACAAAATGAGGGGTGTGATCAGAAATGGGGAGAGTAGACTTTTTGTTTTGTTTTGTTTTGTTTTAATAACTAACCTAAGATAAGGGTGACTGAGGGAAAGATGTTTGGTGGGGAGATGGAAAATGAAGGGAAGATCATATTGTTTCCAAAATAGTCATCTAATTTCATGGAGGGGTGTGCCTAGAGTCTCATTCCTCATCAACATATGTGAACCTATAACTATCAGTGGCCCCCTAATTCAGAGATGTCTATAAAATGTCTTAGGAAGAGTCCCTGTATCTTCTCAACGCAAAGCCCTTCTTGGATGCCTGATTTTAAGAAGGTGTGTGCCAGTGTTAGGAAGGACTGCAGATTTGGTGACCCTGTTTGTCCCAATCCAGTTGCTCAATTGTGTTTGAGACAAGGACCCAATCTAGGGCTAGCATCTCTGTTGGGATAAAAATAGACAGTCCTTTGAGATTGATTGTTGTGGCAGAGTCCTTGAGCATGAAGGCAAGAGACAAAAAAATATCACCCCACTACCCCCATCCAATGTGTAGCATAGGACCTTGGAACACAAATGCTCCAGGACTACTAAGAGCCTTTATTTAGTGTCGATCATCTGTTCTGTGGTTGCACAGATACTCTTCTGATTCATATTGCTCTCTTGCCCAGTCTAAATCAAACCTTGGCTAAGGTTATTCCTTCTACAAGTCTTGGTTTCTTGTTGATCAAATGGAGTGATTAAATTAGAACATCTCTAAGATCACATGCAGTTCAAACTCTATGGGGTTCTTCTCCATTCCACTGTGTTTGTCAGATCAAGGCAGAGATGGGGAAGAGAGGTGGGGTTGGAGGTGACAGTGGGAATAGAATGGACTGGAGCCAACAATAAGGAGGTACATTATCTATAGAGAATTTAAACAACAATAAAATCAACTAAAAGTTATGCGTTGGCAATTTTAACAAGGTCATGATAAAAATCCCTTCCTGTAAACTGTTCTCACCACCCCAATCTTGGTATGACACTGAATCAGACTGTAGAATAGATTACTTAAAAAAGTATTTTATTGGCTCACAAAAATGAAATAACTAGAAGATACAATTACATTCAGTAATGACTAAATCTAGATGCTTAATGATGTCATCAGAGACCTGCCTTTGTCCATCCTTTACCCCAGACTTTATTGTTATTTTGTTCTCAGGAAGGCTTTCCCCTCACAGTACCAACAATGACCATGGTGGCTCCAGGCCTACATCCAACCAGCTAAGGTACTCCAGAAAGCTTCTCTGCCCCCAACTTTTCAGCAAGTCTTGGGTTTTACTCTCCCTGGACCAACTCAGGTCACATGTCCATTGCTGATCTAAGGGATGGAATGGGATGGCTGATCATCTGCCTAACCATAGAACTCGGCGGGGGGCAAGGTCAGCACGTTTACTCATAACGGGCTTGGTAATTTCCTGAGGGAATATTGAGGTGGTGTTACTAGAAGGGAGAATGGGTACTGCCTTAGTTTTCCAGAGCTGCTATGACAAATGTCACACAACGGGATGGCTTAAACATTAAGCCCTATTATCTCATGGTTTTGAAGG
Organism: Tamandua tetradactyla; assembly: GCF_023851605.1. Classification (NCBI taxonomy): domain Eukaryota; kingdom Metazoa; phylum Chordata; class Mammalia; order Pilosa; family Myrmecophagidae; genus Tamandua; species Tamandua tetradactyla. The sequence goes on from NC_135346.1 coordinate 23,459,737, forward strand.
CTAAGAGTCCAAAATCAAGATATCAGCAAAACCTTGCTTTCTCCAAGGGGTCAGTAGGATCCTGGTCATGACTGTCCTCCAAAAAGTCCAACATCAAGGTATTGGCAGGCTTGCTTTCTCCAAAGTCGATAGCATTCTTTTCTGGGGTATATGATTCAATCCCCAACAGATGCTCAGTCACCAAAGCAATAACTGCCCATCCTATCTCTGTCTCAGAAGATGGGCTCATATTATTCCTTAGGCTTGGAATACCCTCCTCCTTCTCACTTCTTAACCATCTTTCTCCCCTTCTTCCTACCAGAGTTGAAGACTCCAACTTCCGCTCCCATGAAAACTTCCAGGTCACTGCAGCCTATGTTGAGTTCATTTTCCTTTCAATTCCAAAGAATTATTATGTGTGCCTATCACTTTGATAGTTAACTAAGAGTAACTGTTTTATGAGTAGTTTATTTGTTGTCTGGTATAAAAATAATATATAAAAATAATATATGCCTATTTGGGAGAAAACTAAAAAAATAAAAAAAAGGAACCAAAATACTGCCTGTAGCTCTATCTCCTAGTGACAACCACTGGTTGTATTTTTTCTAGCTATAATTTTTGTTTTTTTCTCCTTTTTTAATTGAAGTATATTTTTATACATACTTTATATGACATATATACAAACCATATACTCAATGAATTTTCACCAACAGAACATACTCATGGAACCAGAATCCAGATCAAGAATTAGAGCATTACCACATCTCAGAAGACCCCTCTTGCTCCTTCCATTCAGTAATCCTTTTCAAGGATTACTACCGCCTTGATTTCTAACACCATGGATGAGCCCTGCCTACCTTTGAACTTTATATAATCATATATACATTTTAAAGAACATAGTTAGGATCATATTGTAGATATACTGTGTGCTACTTGTCTTACTTGTTTTATTTTAAATTATGAACATTTTTCTTTTGTTATAGACTTTGTAAACATTCTTTTAATAGCTGTATAATCTGATATCAAGAAGGTACCACAGTTTACTTAACCATCTCTCTCTTGAGCAAATTAATATTTTGTGAACAAAGCTTTTCCTATATTTAGGATTATTTCTTTGGGATGGATTCCCAGAAGTGGAATAACTTGGTCAAGAGTACGAGCAATTTAAAGGTTGTTGGTACTCAGCCAAATAACTCTCCTAAAGGGGTTTACTAATTTATGCTCTTGCCAGCAATGTATCAGAGTTCACCTTTTATTTCATCCTTAGCAACATCAAGTACTATTATTCTTTTTTATTAAATATTTGCTAATTTGATAGATCAGAGCCACTCTCATTGTTTTGATTTGATTTTCTTTGACTGGTAGCAAAGTTGCCCATTTTTCAATATTTGTTTTAATGAGTTCTTTTCTCTTGAGATTGTCTTTTTCCACTCATCTAGCTAGTTTTTTTTTATTTCCTTGTATAGACATGTGCTTGCTGTTTTCAGAGATTGTGGTTTATCTGCCTGTTTTTCTCCCATCATCTTTCTAATTGCTTTAGCAACTATTTCCAGTTATCTTTATACAGTATAGTCTTAATCAATTCATTTCCATATTGTCAACAAAGGCCCTCATGTCAAAGATTGAATAATTCTAACTTCTCCATCACTATATAATGCCTCCTAGACCAAATACTATTATGTGTCATAGCAAGGCAGTACTTGCAAGAGTCCAGATTTTAGAGTCAGATGTGAACATAAATCTCAGCTCTTCTACTTGCCTATGGTGTGATCTTGGGCAAGTCATGTAACTTCTCTAAGCTTCAGTTTCCTCATCTATAAATGAGCATTGTCTTAGTTTATCTGAGCTGCTATCACAATTTCCACCCAATGGGTTGACTAAAACAACAGTAACTGGTTACTTCAGGGTTTTGAAGCTAGAAGAAGTCCAAAATTTAGATTATCTACCAGACCTGCTTTCTCCTAGTGTCTGTACATTGTGCTGTTGACTGCCTGCAATGTTGGAGGAGTCTTGGCTTGTATATCTTGCCTATCATCATGTGGCGATGTCCTCTCCTTTTGGCTTCTGTGACTTCTGAGTCCTCTTTATAAAACCTCAAATAATCTGGATTTATACTCAGCCTCATTTGGTTGGGCCACACCTTAAATAAAAATTACATCTTCAAGAGGTCCTATTTAGAATGACAATATCTGGAATGTACCTATCATTATTATTGCTTGTTCTGTTCCATAGATGTGCCTGTTCTTGTCCCAGCACAATACTGTTTGAATTGTGTAAACTTTTGCATTACATTTCAACATTAGGAGGTCTAATGGTTTCTCTTTGCTCTTCTTTTTTAAGTATGTAAGAATGTCTTATCTTCCCACCAACCCTAAGAATCCAAAGAAACAGGAGAACAATCATATTTCAGTACTAAAGATGTTAACTAAGTGACCAGTATTTATGAAACAATTTGTTATGCAATGACCTCTTCTAAAAGGAAGAGTTCTAGAAGTTGTGACTTAGAAACAAGTTGGTTTTCTCCTTAATAGCCACACTGATCAAAAATAGAACATGACATTTTTAAAAAAATTATCTGTGGCTCTCAGTCATGCAAAAACTATGATTAACTGGGCGGAATAGTTGCATTATTACTTTAATCCCCATGAGAAGTATTTGCTGTATTTCCATCTTAATCAATCAGTATTTTAACAAAGGAGACTTAAAGCACGTTTTGAGTAAAAGGCCAACCTATTTATTACATCCTTAATCACCAGCTCATCTGGCTTCTGATTTTCCATTCACCCCCTTTTCTGACACATAAGCTAGAAGGACACAGAACATTCTCCCATCCTCAAGACACACTTGTCTTAGTCCAAGTCAGAAGCCTGTTAGCTTCCCAACTTCCAGATTTAAAATACCTACTATACCGTTGCCCAATCAGGAGCCTGTTCTAAAACAATTCTTGAAATGAAAATATCTTCTCTCCTACTTTGTTTTACAGGTATTTTCAGAATTTCTACTGGAAAATAATGTGAGAAATAAGCCAATCTTGTTTGAATTCCCTCCTCTCAGCTTTGTCCTCTTCCTTCTCTCTGTCCCCTCCTCATCTAAAATGCTTGCAGAATTATAAGCTTACCCTGAAATCTTCCCAGATGATGCACATATTGGTTCTCTTCCTTCAAACTTTTCTTCAACTCTTTCCTTGTCATTCTTTCTTATCTGATTTTCATTGTACGCATCTTTTAATGCTAACTTCTTGACATTTTAACTGTCCATCATCTATCAGACCTCATCTCTCCCATTATGTCTCCTGCACCATTCATGCACTCAGTTCTTCGGTCATGGGGGAAAAAGCAGCAATGGTAATTCAGAGTGCTAGGGCTTTAGAGGTCAGTAGTTTGATGTTTGAATCCCATGACTTTGGGAAATATACTTAACCTCTTGAGCCTCTGCTTCTTTATTTGTAAAAGGGGGGCTAATCATGTACAACCTGTGTCATAATTTGCTATTGCTAAATAAATATCCATATGACCATTTATGTTTCCCAGCCCCTGTGTACCTAGGTGGAGTCATGACACTTTCAGTGGAATGTGAGTGTCAAGAATGTGTCACTTCCTGCCGAAGGCAGTTCAGAATGAATATGACTTCTCTTGGAATGCTTTTTCTCTCTTGTCCTTAATGGCTGACGGTGAAGGACTCCAGGAGTTGCAGAGGGGAAACATCTTATGTCTCTGAGTCACTGCTTGGAGGAGGGGATGTACTCAGACTGCGATGTGAGAGATAAACTTTTGATATGTTTTGCCTGTAAGAATTTGAGGTTTACTTGTTGTCAGGCCACAGCCTAAGTTATCCAGACTGATAAACAACCACCTTATAGGCTTATTGGGAAAGTTAAATGAGGTAAAGCAAGTATAGTGCTTGAAACTAACTAGCAAATGTTCAGTAAATTTAACCCATGGTGGTTGTTTTTATTTAAAATCGAAGTAACTAACCCAGAGTCAACACTGTGTGAGGCTGCTCTTGAACATGGCTGATGTGATTCCGGTTCTCTCCCAACTCTCTGACATATACCAAAGCCCATCTCTCATTTTTTCTGTTATTCTCTCTCCAGACTCTTGATTCTCATTGCTGGATTCTCCAGCATTGCCTATTTCCTGTCCCTCTGCTGCCACTTTAAACTCTCTTAGCTCTGAGTATCAGATGCCTTCAAATGGCTTACAATGGAAATGATGAGTACAAATATACAGCACATGATGAAATACCAACATGCTCCGTTATGAGTATAACAAGGCAGTGATCTGGAGAAGAAAAGATTATTAACTGTGCCTGTCAGGGTCACCACAGTGTTCGAAGGCCCTTCTTTCACACCTCCAAAACCAGAACCAGACTTTTAGAAAGAGAAGAGAGCATTTCCTCAAGGCCTTCCTTTCACAGGGGAGGAAAATATGGCTCAGAAAGGGAGAGTGAATTATCCACAGTGTAAATGTTGCAGAGGCAGACCAGAATTCGCGTCACCTCCTGACTTCCAATGGAAAGTCTTTCCACCAAGCCGTCCTAATTCATAAGATATTTTCCCAAGCAGACCCAGCCCTCTGAGTAGATGCCTGCTAATCAGGTCATATTTTAGGGGTTATGCATAGACTCACCTGCCAAAACCTTCCTTCTCTGGCTTGTCATGGCCTGCTACATGGGATAAAATTCTTCGAAGTGAAAGGTGAGGGAATTGTTTAGGAAAGTCTTCTGTGAAGTGCATCTGTGTTGTAATAGAGGGCCAGAGAGGGAGGGGAGGGGTGCTGGTATTGGGAGGGTTTGTGGCTAATGGGCTTTCTTTAGCTCTAATTCATCAGCGGTTAGCTCTAATTAAATCAAGGTTTTCAACTATTCTTTCAATTGCTTAGGTAATTTCATTATATTTTTTTAGTTTTTTAATTGTGAAATGCAACATGTGCACAGACAAAAAATGTATATATAATAACACAGCTCAGTTACTTAACCCGGAGTGAACACTTAGTGAATCACCGCCCCGATAGAGAGGTGGGATGTGGCCAGTACCCCTGCAGTCCTCCCTCATGCCCCTCCTAATCATCAAACTCGTCATTCTCTAAGTATCCTCCTGATCTTACGGTAAGTGCTTCTTTGCTCTATTTCAATTTTACTATTGAGTTTTCATCCCTAAATAGCAGAGTTTGGTTTTGCCCATCTTTTCTATTTAACATAAATAGAACCACCCAGTATGTGTCTTTGTCTGGCTTCCTTGGCTCAATCATATGTTTGGGATCCATCCATATTTCTGTAACAATTCATTCATTCTTATTGCTGTCTGGTGTCTAGCCATTCTACTGTCACAAATATTTGGGTTATTTCCAACTTTCAGTTGTTATGAAAACCCTACTAGGAGTATTCTTGTACTTGTCTCTTAGTGTACAGGTGCACACACTTCCCTTGGGTACAAATTTAGGAATGGTAATGCTGGGTCATAGATTATGCATAGCTTCAAATTTTAACAGATACTGCAAATGTATTATGCTCCTATTATAGTATATGAGATTTCCTATTGTTCTATATCATCACAAATACTTTGTGTTTTCAGACTTTTAAATTTTAGACTTTCTGGTAGGGGGGCAATGGTACCTTATTGTGGTTCATCTTGCATTTTCTGCATTATTAGTGGGTTGGTTTGCTAAAGCTGCTGTAATGCGATATACCAGAAATGGAACAGTTTTATGAAAATGGAATTTAATAGCTACAAGTTTACAGTTCTAAGGCTGTGAAAAGGTCCAAATGAAGGCACCAATAAGAGGTTACCTTTACTCAAGAAAGACTGATGCCATTTGGAATGCCTCTGTCAGCTGGGAAGTCATGTGGCTGGTGTCTGCTGGGCCTTGTTCCTGCTTCCATTGCTTCCAGCTTCTGATGCCAGGGCTTTCCTCTCTAAGAGTCTGTGGGCCTTCACTTAGCTCCTCCAGGACACAGCTCTGGGTTCTGGCTTGCTTAGCATCTCATGGGAAGGCACATGGTGACATCTGCTGGGCTCTGCCCATGTCTGGGCACCTGTTCTCTGTCAGCGCTCGGAGCATCTCCAAACATCCACGTATCTGTCAGCTCTGAAGCACCTGTATCTGGGGTTTCTCAGAAATTCTTCCCCTTTAAAAGGACTCTAGTAAACTAATTAAGACCCACCTTGAATGGGTGGCATCACAGCTCCATCTGATCAAAAGGTCACACCCACAATTGGGAATGCCACATCTCTGTGGAGATAATCTAATCAAAAGTTCCTACACTACAATATTGAATCAAGATTAAAAGAAACAGCTGCCCCCACAAGATTGGATCGGAATTAAAACTTGGCTTTTCTGGGGTACCAGATAGTTTCAAACCGGCACAACTACTGAGGTTGAGTACTTTTCATATTACATTTTTGCCCTTTGGGTATCCTATTTGTGAAATACCTGCTCAAGACTCTTCCTTCCTTAAAAAAAAAAAAAAAAAAAAAATATATATATATATATATATATATATATATATATATTAGTGGGAGTTCTTTGCACATATCGAGTATAATCTGTTTGTTAGTTTTGTGTTGCATATATCTTTTCCTGCTCTATGGCTCATCTTTTCACTCCCCTAATGCTGTCCTTTGATGAATGAAAATCCTTAATTTTAATATAGTCAATTTATCAATCCTTTATTTTATGGTTAATGTTTTTAGGTGCTATTTATGGAATCTTTCCTTACCCCAAAATTATTAAGATATTCTTCTATATTATCTGAGTTTGGACAATTTATTAAACAGTTTTTCACATATATTCCTATACTCAGTTTGAAACTTATGATGTGAGATAAGGGTTGTTTCTTTTTTTCCCCATAGAAAAATATTATATTAGTTTCCTAGGGATACTGTAATAAATTATTACAAACTGGGTGGCTTAAACAACAGAAATTTACTTTCTCATAGTTCTGGAGGCAGGCATCCAAAAGTCAGTATCACTGGGTCAAATGAAGGTGTCAGCAGTGCCATCATCCTTTTAGAATCTCTAGGATAAAATTCATTCCTTACCTTTTCCATCTTCTGGTGACTGTAGGCATTCCTTGGATTGTGTCCTCATCATTCCAGTTTTCAAGGCTGGCATATTCAGATCTCTGCTACATCTTCGCATCGCCTTCTCCTCTGTGTGTCTGTCAAATATCTTTCTATCTCCCTCTTTAAAGAACATATGTGATTGTATTTAGGAGCCACCTGAATTATCCAGAAACATCTTTTCATTTCAAGAGTCTTAACTTAATCACACCTGCAAAGACTTTACCATATAAAATAACATCCATAGGTTCCAGGGATTAGGACCTGATATTTTGGGGGAACAATGTTTAGCCTATTATAGTCCACATTCTACTCCCAAATACTCACATCCATTTCACATTGTAAATAGGACCTTTTGAAGCTGTTGTTTTTATTTAAGGTATGGCCAACTGAATCAGGATGGGTCTTACTCTTTTTACTGGAGGGCTTATAGGGAAGGCCACAGAGAGAAAGCCACAGAAGAAGTCATAAATCACTGGGTCTTGGGGGAGAAAGGAGAAGATATTCTCAAATTCACATGAAAGAGCAAGGGTCCCTGAATAGCCAAAACCATCCTGACAAAGAAGAATAAAGTTGGAGGATTCCCACTGCCCAATTTCAAAATTTCTTACAAAGCAACAGTAATCAAACAATGTTGTACTGCCAGAAGGACAGACATAGACCCATATAATAGAACTGAGAGTTCAGAAATAAATGCTTACAACTGTGGCCTATTGATTTTTGACAACGGTGGAAAGTCCACTCAATGGGGAGAGAATAGTCTTTTCAACAAATGGTGTTGGGAAAACTGGACATTCACATGTAAAAAAAATGAAACTGGTTCCCTACTTCACACCATACAAAATTAACTCAACATATATCAATGATCTAAATAAAAGAGTTAAAACTATAAAACTCTTAGAAAAAAGCATATGGAAAAATTTTAGGACATTGTATTGGGCAGCAGATTATTAGACTTCATACCAAAAGCATAAGCAAAAAAAAGAAAAATAGATATATGGTACTTAATTAAAATTAAAATCTTTTGTGCAAAGGATATTATCAAGAGAATTAAAAGGCAACTTATACAATAGAAGAGAATATTTGGAAACCATATATCTGGTAAGAACTTATATATCCAGAATATATAAAGAGCTCCTCCACCCCCAAAATAAAAGACAAACCAATTAAAAATTGGCAAAGGACTGGAATTTCTCCAAAGAATGTATACCATTCAGTTTCTGGACCATGCTCCGCCCCTCCCCCCCCAAAAAAAGAATATATACCAATGACCAATAAGCACATGAAAAGATGTTCATTAGCCATTAGGGAAATGCAAATCAAAACCACAATAGATGCCACCTCCTACCCACTACAATGACTATTAATTAAAAAATGGAAAATTATGTGCTGGTGAAGATGTGGAGAGATAGGAAGCCTCATCCATAGTTACTGGAGATGTAAAATGGTGCAGCTGCTGAGGAAAACAGCTGGTCAGTTCCTTAAAAAGTTGAACATAGAATTACCATATGACCTAGCAATCCTTCTTCTAGTAGAGGGGAATCTAATATATAATTGAACATAAATTTTCATAAAGCATTATTCGCAATAGCCAAAAGGTGGAAGAAATCCAAGTGTCCACTCACAGATGAATGGATAATCAAAATGTGGTATACACGTACAATGGAATAATATTCATCCATATAAAGGAATGGAGTTCTGATGCATGTTGCAACACAGATGAAACTTGGAAACATCATATTGAGTGAAATAAGCTAGTCACCAAAGGACAGATATTGTATGTTTCCACTTATATGCTGTTTAATTTATTAACGCTTTTATAATAAGTCCAAATATATGGGAGAGCAAGTCCTTCCATGCAATTTTATTATTTTCAAATACATTGCATAAATTATTTAAAAAATAATATGCATATTCTCATGTTATTACATACCAAATTTTGCCACAAGGGAGATCACCCCATGCTAATTTGTTTATCAGGCTAACCTATTTTATGTGATCATTGGATTAAAATTTCTATTATCATTATTGTGTTTATTTAGCAAATTTAGCCCTTGTCTTTAAAAAAATTGAGGTCTGGGCATATTGGCATATGTAAATTTACACACACAAGTATACTACTATGACATACATGCACTTTACTTAATGAAATGACACTTAAGTTCTAAGCAGGGTTAAAGTCCATTGCTCAGTGTGCACTTAAATACTAGGCAGGGTTAAAGCCCAATGCTCAGTGCGTACTCTGTCAATAGATCTTGGAACGCTATTCAGTGAGGTTTTTAAAATTGGTGAATGCCTAACATCATCAGTAATGTTATTATTGTAGTCTCAGTTTACAATTGAGATGCTTTGTCTCTCCTTCTTACATTTACAGTAATGAATCTGAGCAATAAGATATTCATTTAATTTGCTAAATTTTAGGTAATTTATTGCTCAATCTTTAAATTGTTCTTTTATTTCTTTCAGGTTGATCTTTAGGTTATTTTCAGGTATCCCTCTTTTAAGCTTGTCATGCCAGTTTTAATAGAAGAATACCTTGACGTTGTAAAGCAAACTGTTGAGGAAAATCTGTTACCTCTTGTAGGCACTCATCTATGTACTGCAGGATTTTTTGTTCTTTTTTTTTAATAGATTGGATCCTGAAATCGATATGGAACAAAAATTATCATTCTTAACTAATAACTTAAGATGTTTATGTTCATGAAATATATATATATATTTGAACTTAATGTATACCAATAAAATTCCATTCAAATAGTCTTAATCTTTTGTATATATATATATATATATATATATATATATATTACTCATGTAAGACATGGTTTGAAAAAAGGATATGCTGCTATAAAAAATTTGACAACTACTACAGTAGTAAACCTATTATTAAGTAGATAATCTGCAGTATGAATTATTTTATTACTGTTTTAAGTTTCATAAGTAATACCTAATCATTGTAGAAAAACAGGTAATTGTAAGGAATTAAAACCTTCAGTAATCCTATTATTCAGAGATAATGACTATTAACACTGTAGGGTAGTGCCTTTCAGACATTTCCTTGTATATATATGTTACACACATATAAATACAACGTCTCATTTTCCTCATCCATAAAAGTGCCTATTTCTAAGGGTTGTTGTGAGGATCAAATGTAAAACAGTCAGAATAGTCCCTGGTATATAATAAATGTTCAGTAAAATTAAGTGACTAAATATTATGTAAATATATGTGCATAGATCTACGTTTAAAAAATGTGTTCACACACACACACACACACACACACCCAGGTCACATATAGGTCAGATTTTTTTTTTTTAAAGAGTGTATTGACCATTCCAGGTGTTTTATCATTGAATGCTCACAACATTGTGAGCTAGGAACTCTCGTTTCTGCTCTGGGCAGATGAAGACACGGACTCTGAAAGGCTAAGCAATTTACCCGTGAAGAGTAGAGCTGGCGTTTGAATGCAGGCCTGTCTCACTGCAATTCTCTGCGCTATTAACCACAAACTACACTTCATATAGTGTCTGACTCATACTATTTGCTCAGTAATGTTAATGGTAGTCTGATTAATTGCTGATGACTTTCAAATGAAGTCATTTTGGATATCTTCAGACTCTTTCTTTTTAAATTATGTTCAACCCAAATCAATACAAGCAGATTCCCCCACCCCCCAAAAAGCACACTTAATAGAGTACAAACTCCATTATATTATAGAGCCAGCCATGCATTCCTCATCCATTCCTTCACCACATATTTATCTACTGAATACTCTACCACACTCCGTGATTGACTCAAACACCCCTTGATGCCTAGAAGACAAGGATTTTCCTTAATCATGACGAGGCTGCCTTCCCTTGCCAGTGATTGGGGGAGAGGTGGGCAGGCCCAAGTCAGTTTGGGCCAATGAGAGGTGAGGAAGGTGTCTCAGGGTCTTCTGGGAAGAAGCCCTTTCTCTCCACGTGTTTCGAAGCGGGTGGTCTGGACGCCATCTTGCAGCCCGAGGGAGAGCAGAGCGTGGTGGGAGAGCGCTGTCTGCAGAGTACAGGGCAGCAGGAACCTCCGTTTGGAGCCTCGCTATTTGCCTCTCCGGTTATGGCTTTTCTTTTCTTCATTGCTTAAGCGGGGTTGATGTAAGGTTCTAGCACTTGTGGCCTAGGTGTTTTATGTTCGGTCATAAGTACTTGCTCAGGGTGCACAGGGGCAGAGTTGCAGCGAGGGTGCCTCTCTCACCCTGGTCGAGGGTCGTGCTCAGCCAGCATCTGTTACATTGCCTGTCCCCTGTGCCTGACTGTAGGCTCCTTGAGGGCAAGGCCACCTTCTGATTCATTTTGGAATTCCTTAGGACCAGGCTAGCAGGCTGCACCTGCTGGATAACTGCTACACATGGAGGGAATCGTTGTGGTTTGGTTTGGTTGGTTGGTTGGTTTTCCCTCTGACAGTAAAGAAGCGTGTAGGTAGGGGACTAACATTTTTGAGTATCTGCTCTCTGTGCCAGGTATTTTCCACATACATAAATTCATTTCTTCCTGGCAACAATCCCAAGAGTCAACTTCAGTGATGATTCCCCGTTTTATAGATGAAAAGCCTGAACAAGTCTAGGCAGACGACTTCAGGTCACACAGCTAGTAAGTGGCAGAGCTGGGAACCCATGCTTGGTTCATTATACACAGTGATAGCAGGATGCTGCAGTGTTGTCTCAAGAGCTCCTTTGTTGGTGGGGGTTGGTGGTAGCACAAAACAAGGGGAGATCCCTTTCCACTAGCAGCATAATTTGTTAACAGACTACCAGGATTTGTCTTCTGCTGTTTCTTCTTGTGTTTGTACTGTGATTTGTTCTCACGGAAGGTTCATTGCAAACACATTGATCAGCTTGTCTATAGGACCTGTATATATAAATGACTTCATCTCAACCTTCTTCATGGTGTCAGGAGATGAATCAACCTTTTCTTGAGGAAAGTCTAGCTAATAAAGTATTTAATTGACCCCAACTCATCTTTTCCCCAAGATGCAAAAAAGATAGTAGACTGATGTCATATTTCTAGGTACTTATTCATCTGCTCTTTAAGAATGTGAATGCTCTAAATCCTTCTAAAAGTTCTCTTCCTCCACTACTTTTATGAGTAGATATATAAAGGATATAGATAATATTTTCTTGGATTCTGGTTTTGCAGTGACTTAGGGTGGTTATTTCAGATTTACGTTTACTTTGAATAAATTGAATAAATGTTATTGAGTGCATACCAGACACTGTGCCAGGCTTGGAGGATAGGTGACCAACCCAAACATAGGCCTTAGCTTTGAAGCACATGCAATCTATGGTGCTCCAAGCTCAGACTGAGTGTTGACCAAAGGAACTGCTGTTGACATTCAGAATTATGGATTTGTATTTACGTTAGCATAAAGAGTAATGGCATACCACATTTTCTTTAAATATGGAGTACTGAAAACTATTCCCAGTGGATTTTAATATTCTAGTTAATTGGCCATTTGTTGGCTGTCATTGTAATTGAGTTTTTTCTCTCTCCTGAAGAGAGCATTTACTTTCTAGACAATGGAATGCCACTGGTGATATTAGTTACTGTCCTGGGGACAAGAGTTCTTCCCAACTACCCATTATTGGCAAGGGAAACAAAGAATCCTTTCAGGATCAGATATATGACAGTGCCTTTATCCCATGTTATAGACACAAGAACCACATCTCTTATGAAACACCTCACTGCTATGTAAGTCAGTGTGTTATGGATAAAGTTGTTATGGATAAAGTTGTACTCAAGGTAAAGAATAGTATTGAAACTCTTCTTGTAGTATGGAAGACCAAAGGATGGGTTTGGTTATAGCAAGGGGTACTTGTGACAGATTTTTTCTCAGTTCTGTACTTAAATGTGTATTTTTGAGGAAATCTTGAGACTCATCAACCAAGGGAGTTTTTAGGAGATGCAGCCTTTCAGATGAGCTTCTGGCAGCTTTGTATATATGAGAGGTGGTGTCATATCAGTTTTCTGTCTCACATTTGTGATTTGACAGTGCCTACCTTTGACTCTTGGCTACGAGGAGGTGTGTGATCTGTGGTTTAACAGATTTAAGTAGGAAACAGCTAAACTGTTCATGGCCTCCACATCACCAAGTTTATACCTTGTTTAATCAGATGCATGGCTCTGACACCCTAATTTTTAATTGAGCAGTAATTCACAAAACAAAATTCACGCTTTTAAAGTGTACAATTCAGTGGTTTTTAGCATATTCACGAGATTATACACCGATTCCAGAACATGTTCATGACCCTGAAAAGAAACCCTGGACCCATTAGCAGTCAGTCCACATCTCCTCCCTGCCTTCAGCCCCTGACAGCCATTATTTCTATGCTTTTGCATGTTCTGAACAGTTCATATTAATGGAATCACACTATATGAGGTCTTTGTGTCTGGCTTCTGTCACTTAGCATAATGTTCTCAAGGTTCATCCATGTGGAAGCATTTATCAATACTTCCTTCCCTTTTCATGACTGAATAATATTCCATTGTGTGGATATACCACATTTTATTTAACCAAATGAATGGGCATTTGGGTGGTTTCATCCTTTGGCTATTGTGAACATTTATGTACAGTGTTTTCTGTGAACATATGTTTTTAGTTCTCTTGGGTATAGGTCTAGGAGGGAAATTACTGAATCATTTGGTAACTCTGTGTTCAACTTTTGGGGAACTTGCCAAACTGTTTTCCACAGCAACTACGTCATTTTTTATTCCAGCAACAATGTATGAGGATTCCAATTTTTCCATTTCCTTACCAACACTTGTTATTGTAAGTTCTTTAAATTATAGCCATCTGAATGCTGACACATTATATTTTGCTATTAGAAAAATACGGAGTCCATCTTTTCACAGTTTTTGGCATTGTAGGCCTTTTTAACATCAAAGCAGTGTAAAAAAATCTTTGTATTACCTTCTACTTATTGAATGCTGTAATTTGACTAATTCCCTTTCTCTTATAGGCTAACCTTTGAAATCGAAAATTCTTAATTATGGCTTAAGCTTTTGCCAGGTCTCAGGTATATTTTATTGAAAATTCCAGTTGTATTTGAAAAGGCTTATTATCTAGATGAAATTTTAAAATTATTTAATCCATTGATTACATTCCTCCCCCACAGACTATTTTTTTAATAATTACATTGTGGTAACATATAAAACATAAAATTTGCTATTTTAACCATTTTAAGTATACATTCACTGGGATTAATTACATCCATTCATAACATTGTGCTGCCTTTGCCACCATCCATTACCGAAACTTTATCACCCCAAAAGAGAAACTATACCCTTTAAGCAATAACTTCCCAATCCCCCCCCACTTCCTAGTCCCTGTTAACTTCTAATCTACTTTCTGTCTTTACGGATTTGCTTATTCCAGATATTAATATAAGTGGGATCATACAATAGTCTCCTTTTGTGTCTGGCCTACTTCATTTAGCATAGTGTTTTCAAGGTTCATCCATGCTGTAGCATGTATCAGAAGTTCGTTTCTCTTAATGGCCGAATAATATTCTATTGTGTGTGTATATTTATATGTTACATTTTGCTTATCCATTTATCTGTTAATGGATAGTTAATTTGTTTCCACCTGTTGTCTATTGTGAATAATGTTGCTATGTACAAGTATCTGTTTTAATTCTTGTTTTCAGTTCTTTTGGGTATATTCCTGTAAGTGGAGTTGCTGAGTCATATGATAATTCTGTGTTCAGCTTTTTTGCGGAACTGCCAAACTGTTTCCTGCAGCTGTTGCATCATTTTACATCCACATCGTTTTACATTCCCACCAGTAATACAGATTTCTCTACATCCTCACCAACACTTTTTTTTTCCATTTATTTTAAATACTAGCCATACTGGTAGATGAGCAGTGGTATCTCATTATCATTTTGATTTGCATTTCCTAAAGGGCTAATGAAGCTGTGCATCTCTTCATGTATTTATTGGCCATTGGTATATTTTCTTTGGAGAAGTGCCTATTCAAATTCCCATTCAGGTTTTTTGCCTATTTTTAAATTGGGTTGTTTGTCTTTTTGTTGTTGTGTTGTAGTTCTTTATGTATTTTAGAGAGTAAGCCCTTATCAGATATATGATTTGCAACTCTTCTCCCATTCTTTCAATTTGTTAATCATGACCTCCAGACTGTTTTGGATCCCCATATTGTTTAAACAACTGCTAAACACAGGTTTTTGAAGGTGTTGCTGAACACATGCAGAAAGCTTCCTTCCATGCTTTTTAGTCATGCTGGCCATTGCTTTTGAAGATATTTCCAAAGTATTTATTGCCATTATGCATTAAACTTTCTTCATGATGGGCTCTGTGAGCCAGAATAGTAATGTTTTCTTTCTAAAATGTAGGTAGCCCTTTGCAGTTCCCAAAAAGTACTTTGACAAATGTTACCTCATTTAGGTAATTACAGTATCCCTATGAAGATAGGTGTTGTTAGTACTCTCATATGTCTAGAAAGTATACTCAGAAAGAGGAACACTTATCCAAGGCCACACAGCTAATAGCTCATGTGGGCTTACTTATTTTACTTCTTTTGATTTTTTTCCTACCTCAAAGCACTTCCTCTAAATTTAGAATGCTATTTGGACATTGTTCTAGTTTGCTAGCTGCTGGAATGCAATATACCAGAAATGGATGGCTTTTAAAAGGGGAATTTAATGAGTTGCTAATTTACAGTTCTAAGGCCAAGAAAATGCCCCAGTTAAAACAAGTCTATAGAAATGTCCAATCAAAGGCATCCAGGGAAAGATACCTTGGTTCAAGAAGGCTGATGAAGTTCAGGGTTTCTCTCTCAAGTGAGAAGGCACATGACGAACACAGTCAGGGCTTCTCTCTCGGCTGGAAGGGCACATGGTGCTACAGCATCATCTGCTAGTGTCCTCTCCTGGCTTCCTGTTTCGTGAAGCTCCCTGGGAGGTGTTTTCCTTCTTCATCTCCAAGGGTCACTGGCTGGTGGACTCTGTGCTTCGTGGTGCTGCAGCATTCTCTGCTCTCTCTGAATCTCTCTGAATCTCTTTCTCCAAAATGTTTCCTCTTTTATAGGACTTCAGAAACTAATCAAGATCCACCTAAATGGGTGGAGACATGTCATCCTTTAATCCAGTTTAACAACCACTCTTGACTAAATCACATCATCCAGGGAGATGATCCAATCACAGTTTCAAACGTACAGTATTGAATAGAGATTATTCTACATTTATGAAATGGGATTTATATTAAAACATGGCTTTTCTTAGGGGACATACTTCATTTCAAACCAGCACATTCCACCCTCTGGCCCCTAAAAAGACATGTTTTTCCCATATACAAAATACATTAATTTCATAACAATATCAGAAACCTTAAACCTTTCAGTAGCAATGCAATGAATTACAAAATCAGAGACAGTATAAAATCTCATCAAGTCAGTTACAGGCATGGTCTGTCCTAAGGCAAAATTCTCTCCATTTGCTCTGGACCTTTGAAAATTCATAACAAGTTATTTGCTGCCAACATATACAGGAGGAACATTCATAGGATACATATACACATTTCCATAGGGAGGAAGGAACATAGGGGTCACTGGACCCATACAGTTTCGAAAACCTGCAGGGCAAAGTCCATTAGATTTCAAAGTCTGAGAGTCATTTATCCTCAGGGCTTTAGAAAGTGGCAGTCCCACCCTTTCCAAATGCCTACGCAGAGGCCTGCCTCTCTTCAAATGCAACCTTGGGGGATTTTGGGGAGACTACCCTTTACTCGGCTCCACCCTTTCCAAGCATCGGGACTACACCCGGACTCTCTGCCATCTCCAGGGCACACGCTCAACCCCTCCATGTGGTGGCAGCCAGGCTCTCCCCAAACCCCAAGGAATGTGCTTCACTCTCTCCAAGGCCTGAGGCGGCATGACTCTTCCACTGCACCCAGGTGGAAGGCCCATTCTCTGCCTTTGGGGCAAACTCACCCTCTCCACATGCTTGGGTGGGTCCGCTCTCCTTGCCTGAGGCTTCTTGACTTCAGACCTCAGTCTCTATGGCTTTGCCTCTGAAGTTATTTTTCCTTCAATGTGTCCCTTCTCTGAACCCCTCAGTCCAGACTGGCAGTGACTCTGTTTATACAGGTCCCACAGCACTCTCGTTGGCTTTCTATGCAGTAGTGTTGGATCATGTCCATCAGACGTAAGGAGTTTCCACAAATCCTTCCTGGATAACTCCGTGTCCGATCCTGACTTTCTCTGAAATGGCTGGCTGGTTTCACATTTGGTTAAGACCTCATGTGGGGCACTATTCTCTGGGGTCTCCTTTCCTGGAGGCCCAGAATTTTCCAGAACTTCAATCTCTGGTTTCTTTGTATCTAAGAGTTCAGTTCTCAGCTTATCTCTTTCCTGTCGCATTTCACTATAAGCTGCAAGGAGAAACCAGACTGCACTTTCGACATTTAATTTGGAGATCTCTTCTGCTAAATATCCAAGTTCATGGCTTTTAAAATCTGCCTTCCAGCCAAAGCACTAGTCAATTTTGCCAGATTATCTGCCATTTTAAAACAAGGATCGCCTTCCTTCCAGTTTGCAATAACACATGCCTCATTTCTGTCTAAGGCCTCATCAGAGGCATCTTTAGAGTCCACATTTCTACCAGCAGTCTCTCCAAAGCATTCTAGGCCTTCTCTATCAACCTCATCACAACTCCTCCAGATTCTTCCCTTTATCCATTTAAAAAAACATTCCAACATGTTTGGTATTTGCAAACTGCAACAGCAGCACCCCACTCTCTGGTACCAAAATCTGTTCTAGTTTGCTAGCTGCCAGAATGCAACACACCAGAGACGGATTGGCTTTTAATAAAAGGGGATTTATTTTGTTAGTTCTTCAGAGGAAAGTCAGCGAACTTTCCACTGAGTTTCTTTCTTACGTGGAGGGCACAGGATGGTCTCTGCTGGTCTTCTCTCCAGGCCCCTGGGTTCCAACAACTTTCCCCGGGGTGACTTCTTTCTGCATCTCCAAAGGCCTGGGCTGAGCTGTGAGTGCTGAGATGAGGAATGCCGAGCTGCTTAGCTGTGCTACGTTGTGATCTCTCATTTAAGCACCAGCCAATTAAGTCAAACGTCACTCATTGCAACAGACATGCCTCCTAGCCGACTGCAGATGTAATTAGCAACAGATGAGGTTCACATACCATTGGCTTATGTCCGCAGCAACAAGACTAGGTATGCTCACCTGGCCAAGTTGACAACTGAATCTAACACAGACATATATAAAAATAATAGTGTTTGTAAGATTCTCAACAGTTGCCCTTACCATACTCCTTTGAGATAGGGAAAAAAAATATTGAATAATAAAGTCTCAGTAACAATTGCCTTTACAAGTTCTCTGAGCCACCAGAATACCCATTAACCTTGCAAAATGCTGAAGTAGGCCCTGGAGAAACAGAGATAGGTCAAGACATGTTCCCTGTCCTTGAGGAGATCTCCCTTTTGGGAGTATGAATAAGTAAAGAAAGAGACAACCAAAATACTATATGCTTAATGCTCTAAAAGAGTGTGTTGTATGGAATATAGTGGCATGAACAGGATCTGGAAAAAATCTTCCCTAACCGGAACGAAGAAGGCAGTTCAGGTAGAGTGAATTCTATGAGCAAAATGGTGCAGAAGCCCAGAAAAGATAGAAAATGTTAATTTCAAGTGCTTCTGCATGATGTGCTCTTAGGGTACACTTGTGTATATTGAGTTACAAATTCGTGGTAGGGAAGACACAACAAAAGGTGGGCCTGAAAATTTGAGAAGGGCCTTGCTTGCCTTTGGGCTTTTCATCCAGTCTATGGAAAAGCATCAGAGGCTTTGGAACAAGAAACCTGCATAATCAGATTTGATTGAGAAAGAAAATGTAGAAAGTAGCGGGGAGAATGGTTTGGAGTGCAGCAGACAAGAGTCAGGAAGAACCATTGGAAAGTTTTGTTATAATTCAGATGAGGAATAATAAGGGCCTGAATTTCAGGACCAGTGGGGCTTTAAAAAAGTATATATATTCCAGGTTCTTTGTTGCTGTTTTAGTTTTTAAAGTGCTGGAATGCAATATACCAGAAATGGAATGGCTTTTTAGAAAAGGGAATTTATTAAATTATAAGTTTATAGTTCTAAGCCTATAGAAATGTCCAAATTAAGGCATTCAGGTAAAGATACCTTAATTCAAGGAAGGCCGATGGGTCTAGAACACCTCTGTCAGCTGGGAAGTGATGTGACTGGCATCTGCTTGCTCCTTGCTCCTGGGGTCCATTTACTTTCAGCTTCTGTTCTTGTGGTGGTTCCTCACTTTGCTTCTCCAGGGCTGGATTTCATCTCTTGCCTTCCCTTGGCTCACTCTAGGTCTGGCTTGCTTGACATCTCGTGGTGATGTCTGCTGGGCTCCCTGCATCTCCAGATGTCCGTGTCTCTGTTCTCCAAGTGTTGGCATCTGCTCTGAAGTTTCTGTTGGCTTTGTCATTTCTGGGTTGCTCCAACATGTTTCCTCTTTTAAAGGATTCCAGTAAACTAATCAAGATCCACATAGAATGGGTGGAGTCACTTCTCCAAATCAAATGGTCACACCATAATTGGGTGCATTACATCTCCATGGAGATAAGCTAATCAAAAGTTTTCAACCTACAGCATTGAATCAGGATTAGAAGAAATGACTGCCCCCATGAGATTGGGTCAGGATTAAAACATGACTTTTCTGGAGTACTTAATATTTTCAAACTGGCACAGGCAGGAAAGAAGAACTTTCATATGTTAACAATGTACACAGTTATAATCTGAAAACCGTTATCAAAACTCTTTTCTAGTACCTAATATTCTTTAAAAATTAAGGCTATTTAAATCTGTATTTTCTTCATTATTTCTAAGAGCCATACTTGTTGACTAACAGAGGTTGTAGGTTGCCTTACAGAGAGCTCTGATTCTGTAAGTTGAATATTTTGTTTTTAGCTTCAGATTCGTTGAAGTATAATTTACCTACAGTGAAATTCACCCTGTTCAAAGAAGCTGAAAGCAATGGTGGAGCCCATTTCTTCACATACACATTTATGTAAACACCACCACAGTTAAGATAGAACCTCATAAATTCCCTATCCTACCTTCATAGTCAGTTCCCTCTCCTTACCTTGAGCCCCTGGCTGATTTCTGTTCCTATGGATTTGCCTTTACAGAATGTCATATAAATGGAATCATAAAATTGATATACTTCGAAGCCTTTTGTGTCTGGCTTTTTTTGACTTAGCACAATGCATTTGAGATTTATCCATGTTAACACATGTATTATTGCTGTGTGGCATTCCATTTTAAGGGTGCCACACAGTTTGTTCATTCATTGTTCAATTGATGGACATTAGGGTTGCTTCCCATATACTCCCTATTGTTGATACTTTGCTTTAGTGTGGTTCCTTTGTTACAAATGATGAAAGAATAGTGAAATTGTACTTTTAAATATAGTCCATAGTTTAGGTATATTTTTCCCCCATACCACCCTATATTGACACTTTATTTTAGTGTGGTGTTAGGATATAATGCATGAAAGAACATGTTTATACTTGTACTATTATCTATAATCCATTAACTGCAATAGGGTTCTCTGTGTTATACAGTCCTATGTTTTATCTTGTGAATTTTATTCTAGTGACATAGATACAACCTAAAACTTCCTTTTTTAACCTCATTCACAGATACAATTCAGTGCTGTTACACTCACAATGATGTAATACTGTCACCACCTTCTGTATGTAAAACTTCACCATCAACCTAAATAGAAATTCTGTACAAATTAAGCATTAAATCCCTATTCTCTATATACCCAACTCATTCCCTGGACACCAGTATTCTAGATTTTAACTCTATGAGTTTGCTTGATGAAATTACTTCATATCAGTGAGATCATGCAATATTTTTCCTTTTGTATCTGGCTTATTTCACTCAGCATAATGTCTTTATAGTTCATCCATGTTGTTGCATCAATGAGAACTTCATTCCTTTTTACATCTGAATAACATTCCATTGTTTGTATTTCCCATGTATTGTTTATCCATCCATGGGTCAGTGGCCACTTCTGTTTCTTTTATCTTTTAGAAGTTGTGAATAATGCCGTAATAAACATCAGGGTGCAAATATCTGTTTGGGTCCCTGCTTTTAATTCTTTTGGGTATGCAGCTAGTAGTGAGTTTGCCAAATCACATGGTAATAGCTTTCTGAGGAACTGCCAAACTGTCTTCCATGGTGACTGCACCATTTACATTCCTACCATCAATGAATGTGTGTTCCTGTATTCTCCACATCCTCTGTATCACTTGTAATTTTTTTTTTAATAGTGGCCATTTTAGTAGGTATAAATTGGTATCTCATTATAGTTTGACTTGCGTTTCCTAATAACTAGTGATGTTGAATACCTTTTCATATGTGTTTAGCCATTTGTATATCTTTTGAGAAATGTCTATTCAAGTCTTGTTCATTTTAAAATTGGATTATTTTCTTTTTTATTGTTGAGTTGTAGAATTTGTTTATATATTCTGGATATTAAAACCTTATTGGATATGTGATTTACAAATAATTTCTCCCATTAAGTAGATTGTCTTTTCACTTACATGGTATGGTCTTTTATGTAGAAGTTTTAATTTTGATGCAGTCCCATTTGTCTATTTTTCTTTTGTTGCTTGTGTTTTGGGTATGTTCTGGGTACCATGGTGTTTGGGCTTGTTAATGCTGCTGGAATGCAATATACCTGAAATGGAATGGCTTTTAAAAAGGGAATTTATTAAGTTGCAAGTTTACAGTTTCTAAGGTTATAAAAATGTCCAAACTAAGGCATCCAGAGAAAGACAGCTTGACTAAAGAAAGGCTGATCTGGGAAGGCACATGGCTGATGTCTGCTGGTCCTTTGGCTTCTGGTTTAAACAACTTCCCTGGGTGTGTTTTCTTCCTGTATCTCCAAATGTTTCTGTGATGGTTCTGAAGCAATTGCTCTACAAGCATCTGAGCTTCCTACAAAATTTTTCTCCTTTTAAAGGACTCCAGTAAACTAATCCAGACCCACCTTGAATGGGTAGAGTCACATCTCCATCTAATCAAAAAGGTCACATCCACAGTTGGGTGTGTCACATTTCCACATAAATAATCCAATAAAAAAGATCCCACCCAACAATATTAAATGAGGATTGAAGAACATGGCTTTTCTGGGGTACATAAAAGTTTCAAACAGGCATACAAAGTTAGGTGCATAAATATTTATTGTTGTTATTTCCTCTTTGTGGGTTGTCCCCTTTATTAATATATAGTATCTATTTCTTTGTCTTTTATAACAGTTTTTGACTTAAAGTCTGCTTTGACTGATACTAGTATGGCTACCCCAGCTCTTTTTGGTTACTGTTTTCCATGGAATTTATTTTTCCGTCCTTTTACTTTCAACCCTTTCGTGTCTGTGGGTCTAAGGTGTGTCTCTTGTAAATAGCATAGAATTAGATCATGCCTTTTTGTCTGTTCTGCCAATCTGTATCTTTTGATTGGGGAGTTTAATCCATTAACATTTAGTGTTATTACTGTAAAGAAAATACTTACTTTAGCCATTTTTTTCCTTTGATTTTTATATGTCCTATCTTTTTTTTTTGGTCTCTCTTTTCCTTTATTGCAACCTCCTTATCAGTATAGTTGATCTTTTGTGATGTATCTCACTGGTCCTTTTATCATTTTTCTTTCTGTGTATTTTTAAACTACTTTCTTTATGGTTATCCTGGGGTTTATGTTACACAACCTACATCTGTAACCCACCAATTTGAAATTTACACCTTAGTTTCAATAGCATACTCTACTCCCTCCATTTTCTCTCTTTATGTTGTTTTTGACCCACTTTACCACTTAATATTTTACATGTCCAATATCAGGAAATATGCCTCTTTACTGTATACTCTCCTAAGAATTAAAGAGTAGAATTTTATATTTAGGATACAGTACTATTGGAACTTGCATTTGCCCTTTTAGTTACCCTTACTGAAGAAATTCATTTCTTCACACTACTCCAAACCACTCTCTTCTGTATTTTGTTTTCAGTTTGCAGAACTCCCATTTATAATTTTGTAGGGCAGGTCTTTTGTGGGTGAGCTCTCTCTGTTACTGTTTATTTGTAAGTATTTAAAACTCTTCCTTATTTTTGAAGGACAGTTTTGCTAGTTTTTGCTGGGGCTTGCAGTTTTTCTCTTTCAGTACCTTAATATATCATACCACTGCCTTCTTGCCTCCATAGTTTCTGATCATAAATCTTATTGAGGATCCCTTATATGTGATGAATTGTTTTTTTCTTGTTGCTTTCAGAATTCACTCTTTATCTTTGGCATTTGACTTTCAGATTAGTATGTGCCTCAAATTAGGTTTGTTAGGACTTTTTCTGTTTGATGTATGTTGTACCTCTTGAACTTGTGTATTTACCTCTTTCATAAGAATTGGGAAGTTTGGGACAATTAATTCCTCATATATTCTTTCTGCTCTTTTCCTTTCTGTTTTTCTGGGATACCCAAGATGTGTATGTGTGTGTGCTTTCTGCTATTCCTCAGATTCCTGAGACATAGCTCAATTTTTTTTCTTTTATCTCCATTTCTGCCTATATGATTTTGATAGTCCTGTCCTCTAGTTCACTGATTCTTCTGCCTGTTTCCAGTTGCCGTTGTGTACATCTAGGGTATTGCTAACCTGTATTATTATACCTTTCATCATCATAATTTATTATTCTTTTAATACTTTCACATTCTTTTTATGCTCTATACATTGTCTTCTTAAGATTCTTTAGCTCTTTATCCATATTTTCTTCATCTTTGAATTGATTTAGGAGATTAATTTAATTTCTTTGATTAATCGTTCCAAATGTTGAGTCTCCTCTGAAGTTTTAATGTGTTCCTTTGTGCCATATTTTCCTGTTTCTTAATAGAGTTTTTGAGTTTTACTGCTACCTGAGCATCTGTTTATCTTGAACATCAGTTTCTTCCTCTTGTCTAGGGTTTTATTGTTAATTGACTTTGTGTTATGGTTCTTCTTTGATTCTTGGTCCAATTTATTCTACACTTTTAGAGTAGCCTGTACTTAGCTGTTCAGATTTTCTCAGCTTTTCATCTGCTTCTTGCCCTGGACATGCTGTGAAATTTTTAAGATTATTCTTTTTGTGCTGTTGTTTCCATTAAGATAGAGCTTCCTTTCCTCTGTTCCTTCTCTGGGGATCTTGGTCTGTTCTGTATGCTTCTTTGTAGACTTTTCTCCCCAGCTCCTGTGATTTTCTTAAATTCTCTTCCTTACTCAGTGCCCCCCTTTCCTTACACGTTTCAATTCTGGGTCCCTCTTGTGTTAAAGGAGTTCAGTTGAAGCCCTCCCCCAAGTTTTTAAAATTACTGTGAAGCTTTCTGCCTCTGGTTTCTATTTTGTTAGAATATCCTGTCCCAGGGAGCCACTTGAGGTTAATCCAGAAAAGGTGGGTTACTCTAGAAAAGTCCATTTTGTGGTTTAGGTGGTCCAGCCATCAGCAACTGAATTTAGTAAGTGCACCTCTTGCCAACAGTTCTGCCATGGTGTCTTCCCCCAACCCCTGGGATCCCTTTTGTATGCAGCATGACTTAGCTTTAGTGTTCTGCCCTGAGTCTCTGTGGACTTGGGCCCCTGTGTCTGGATATGTGTGAAGTTCTGTCTTGCAGCTGTGAATGGCTCTAATGTCTCTGTTCATGGGGGAGGCACTCAGGCTGCACCACCTCCCTGATACTCCCAAGCTGTGTGGTACTGAGTGAGGAGGAGGCATAGGGACCAGTGGGGTCTGGGAGAGAAATTTCCTACCTGCTTTTGTAGATTCTTTTTCTTCTTTTTTTTCGATTCAGCATTTGTGGTATCCTTCTCCAGTCTCTATTGTTGCAACATTTTAAGCATGTGAGATTTGTCCTTTTAGGAGCTGATTCTGAGGGACAACTTTTCCAGGGGATGTCTTACATTGCCATGTTGATCTTGCTATACTTTTAATGGGTAACATTGCATTTGAATTCGTTATAGCAGAAAGATTAAATTATAGCCCTTTGGAACCTATGGATGTTCTTTTTTTTTTGTATACTGTGTGGTGAGGTCACATTTCATTATTTTTCCATGTGGGTATCCCTTTATTACGAGTACCATTTGTTGAATTTTTGTTTGTTTGTTTTGTTTGTCTTTTGGGAAGTGCATGGACTGGGAATGGAACCTGGCTCTCCCTCATGGCAGGCGAGAATTCTACCACTGAACTACCCTTACACCCTCTGGATGTTCTCTTTTGAAGTCATATTTTCCCTCCCCATCTTCATTTGTAAAACTGTCCTCTGAACATATTGCTTTATGAGTTCATATTAAAAAACCATTAAGAGTAGTGTACCTGTCTGTATGCCATAGCTATAGAATAGCAGTTTAAGATTTGATGCAGTGTAGATTATTTCATATCTGTTAAAATCAGATTGTAACCATACTTAAATAACATCTGTGCTGGCAGCTATTATTTCTTCTCACACCCCAGGTAACTGACATCCTTAAAGTAGTGACAGGGCTTAAAAATCTTACTAGAACTCTATTTCATGACTCTGGGAAATCTAAGAGCCTCCTCAGGACCCGGCTTAGTGATGAGATTTGGGTAGTGGTTGCAAGCTAGAGCTGACTTCCACATATCTCCTGGGCCTTGTTATACGAACACCCATATATGTGATGTTGTCGGGTCCCAGTCTGTATTGCAGAAAGGGGAAAGAAAGATGCCGTAGTACACATGGCTGAAGGAAGAAAATTATTCAGATAATAACTTATGAAATAATAACTGCTTCTATTATTATCTACCCTATGTCCAGCACTATCTAAATGTTATAGAGATGCAGAAGAGGAATAGGGCAAGATCCTTGGCCATCTGGAATTTTCTTTTTGAATCTTTTTTTTTTTAAACTAATTAGCAAAAAAACTTAGGGCAGTGTATAATTAAGCAGAACAGACTATAAGAGTATATAAAAATGGAGTGGCTAGAGTAGAATTCCTCCTGATTGGTCAGAAAAGCCAAAAATTACAAATTATCTCTGAAGGTCAGAGAACATCAGTAAACAAGGAGTAGACTCTTTTCAGAGACTGACTGGAGGAGAATTTATTTAAAAGTTCCTTTTGCTAAGGTGTAGAAAGAACAACAAAACATTATTGCTCTGGAGATTGTGGAGCGTGACTATCTGGTAGTCTTGTTCAGTAGATGGACCTAGATTGTCTTGACTTTTAATTTCAGAAAATAATTGGCTTATGGTAAGTAAGCGACTCCAGAGAAAATATCCTTTTATTGTGGCTAGTTTGAAGAGAGCATTAAGGAATAATGAAAGGTGCCTGCTCATAAGCTGTCTGGCTCAGCATTGCAGATGGTAGGAAAGAAAAACTTGCAAAAATACACAAAGCATTTAACCCTTTTGAAGAGCTTTTGCATGGTCCTATGATAAGTACAATAGGAACAACTCTTGCTAATTTTCAAATGAGAAAAAATAGCGAGAGCTCAAGGATATGGTATGGCTTGTTCAAGTCTACGAAGAGTTTGGCAAATATGAGAAGAAGGTCTCTGCTCTGACTCAGTCTGAGCTTCTCTTGTTTCTCTAGGTTTGCTTGTATGTTCTGTTGTCACTACTGCATATATATAGTGTTTATGGTTTCCAGGTGCCAATTTTTGTGTTTTAATTAATGAGATTAATCTCAGTATTTTTGAAGGATAGCATGTATTTTTGAAGGATCGCAAATCAGTTGGTTATTGTATTATTTCAAAAATGTTATTTAATTGGATGCAAAGATATTATTTAATTAGATGCACACTCTAGGGAAACAGATACCTTTAAATATTATGAGATTTCCATAAGAATTGTCTCACACAGCTGTGGGAATGCACAGTCTAAATTCTGTAGGGCAGGCTGCAAGCCAGGAACTGCTGAGGGTCCTTGAATTCTCCAGGAGAAGCTGGCCTGCTCAAATAGAGATGGAAATTTTCCCCTCTGACTGCTGAAATAATCACTTCTCCTTTTAAAGTGATTGTATGAGATGTCTCTCATTGTTGAAAGCACTCTTGTCAGTTGATTGTAGATGTAATCAGCCATAGATACAATCAACTTACCAATGATATAAATCCATGAAATGTCTTCACAGTAACAATCAGGCCTGTGCTTGCTTAAACAAACAACTGGGCACCACTCTTTTGTTCACAGAATTTTATTCCAATTGCTGCTTCCCTTAAAGGGATTTGAAATTTAGATTTTCATAAAGAATGAAGAAAAAGTGGCTTTGAATCCCCATTGTTGCCCGTTCTGTAGCCCAGTGTCTGTCCCGTATTAAGTTCTTGAATATTTATTAATTGGCTGAAGGAAGGAATGAGTATATTAGCGCTACATCTTTTTATTCTACTTAAAGGAGGAATTAGACACCGTGTGTGTGGGTGGAATAAGAATTGTTCTCTTGGTTGTGACAATATGTTAAAATGGCTCTTCTGAAATAAACCAATTATAGTGTTTTGTGCATTGATTTGTTAAATGATTAAGCATATATTAAAACATTCTGTAATTAGGAACACATAGCAATTGCAGCATGCGCTAGGCTGAAATTCACTTTTGCAAGACATAACAAAGAAAGAAAAAAGGAAAAATTGTAAGACAGTTCTAGGTAAACAGTATTGTTTGTCATCACATAGCTGTGGCAAATTATTTTTCATGAATCTATTGGTGCCTTTAGTATTAGCAGTTCGTTCTCTAGGAAACTCAAATAATTCACTGAATGAATTCACAGTAGGTCGCCTACAAACAATCAGTATGATTTCATCAAGCTCAAGTTTCTTTCCAGGGCATCTTTCCTAGTAAAAATTACTCCAAATACTTGAAAGTTATAAATGTATCTTTTAAAAGCAGAAAAATTTTTAGCACCTTTATTGAGTTGGAATTGACATAGCATGAAAGTAACCCATTTAAAATGTTCAATCATTGATTATTACTATATTGACAGAGTTGTGCAACTACCTGTTCAATCTAATTTTAGAATGTCTTCATTATCCCAAAAAAGAATCCCTAAAGCCATTCGTATCCCCTCCCCTTTCTCTCCTTCCCCAGCTTGTGTAAACCACAATCTTTCTGGTTTTTGTAGATTTGCCTATTTTGGACATTATGTATCGATGGGTTTGTACAATATGTGACCTTTTGCATCTGGCTTCTTTTATTAAGCTTAATGTGTTCAACCCCATTATAGTGTGTTTAAGTATGTCAACTCTTTTTTTTTTTTTTGGTATGCTGTATGGTGAGGGTCACATTTCATTCTTTTTCCATGTGAGTATCCCCTTAATTGCAGTACCATTTTGTTGAATTTTTATTTGTTTGGTTTTTTGCTTGTTTGTTTGGGAAGTGCATGGGGCTGGGAATCGAACCCAGGTCTCCCACATGGTAGGGTCATTTCTTTTTATTGCTTAATGGTATTCTGTTGTATGGATTTACCAAACTTTATCAGTTCATCAGTTGATGGATATTTGGAATGTTTTCACTTTGCGGCTATTATGAATAATATTATTGTGAATATTCACATGTAAGTTTTGTGTGGACATATGTTTTCAGTTCTCTTGGCTATATACACGAAAGAAATTTTTTATTTTGAGCTGAGATTGTCTTCCCTCTCTTTAGTGAGGTTTAGTGCATATTTATATGCATCAGTTACAGTGGCACTCGGGGAAAATTCTCCATGTGGAGTAAAATATCAACAGTCTGTTGTCTTTTCTTGTTAGTCTCCTTATTAACCAGGGAAAATTCTATGTAAGAGATTTAGGTCAAATCTGTACTTTTCCTTTTGGCATTGCTCTTCTCATGCTTTAATATTGGCTTGGGAATGGAAGACCCTTTATATGAGAAGGCTCAGTGCTTTTGTGTAACTCCTACCAGGGTCTCATAGTTGGGAAGGTATGAGATAATGAAACATACATAGCCTCCTCCTGCCCCAAGCATGACTTTTCTTATTAGATAAGGTACATGAGTCTGTAAATTTGGATGCAGTTCTTGTGTTTACACTGTTCTTTACATCATGACTTCTCTTGTATAATTTTGAGATGAGTATTAAAAAATTTATATTAATTTTCTCATAGAACTCTGTGAGGATTAAAACACAGTATCACTTGTATTGAATACTTATTATATGGTAGGAACTGAGCTAATAAGTTTAAATATATTGTACTTTATGTAATTCTATATCCCTTTAAGATGTTGGTATTAAGATGTTTAAGATTTTTCAGATGTGAAAGCAGTATTAAAGTGGCTGGCGAACTTTCTTATGATCACAGATTTAGAACCAAAATTTGAATCCAGAGTTGTCTCATTCCAGTGTTGCAACCACTAAGGTCTTAACAGTTATTAACATTTAATATTTAGGCTATGCTTTTTTTTGGTATTTAAAAGTGTGTGCAAATACAGTGAGTTTTTTTATTTGTCACGTTGGTGGTATCTTTACACAGGGCTGCTCTCTCAGGGCATGGGTAGAATATGTAACTAATTAAAATATAATTAAACTCTATTATAATGTTAAACAAGTAATGTTTAGTGGTGTTAAACTCTGACCCATCCTGAAACACTGGCCCATATAGACTTTTTTCCCAGGCTTTCTTGGCAAACAGCTGCTTCTGCCCTTAGGTATTTGAAGCACTTTGTACTTGCCTCTGATACAGCAATTATATATTTGCTTGTCTGATTCTTGTATTTAAAAATATATATATATTTATTGGGATATAATTTGCACATCTTAATATTCACTCATTTTAATTGATTTTTATTAAATTTACAGAGATGTGCAACCATTACTGTGATCGTCTTAGAACATGCCCATCATCCTCCGAAAACCTGTCCTGCCCATTTACAGTTAAGCCCTGCTGGCCATCCCCAGCCTTAGGCAATCACTAATCTCCCTTTCTGTGTTTTTAGATTAGCCTTTTCTGGACATTTTATGTAAGTTGAATCATATGTGCTTTGTTTGTGTCTGGCTTCTTTTACTTACATTATATTTTTAAGATTCACCCATTTTATGACATATATCAGTATTTCACTCCTTTTTATTGCTATATAGTATTTCATTGTGTGGATATGCCATGTTTTATTCATCCACTCATTGATTGATGGACATTTGGGTTGATTCCACTTTTTGGTTATTATGAATGATGCTACCATGAACAGTTGCACACAAGTGTGGAGATAAGTTTTCATTTCTCTTGGATAGATATCTAGGAGTAGAATTGCTAAACCCTAAGCCTCCCATCTTTGAACCCTGGAGGGCAGGAACCTTACCTTGCAAGTCTTAGTATCATCTTCCTTGTCTTTGAATTGGCTCATCTGGCATGCCTTCTACATAGTGGGTAGTAAAACTGATTGGGAGGTGTTTGTGAAATCTTCTCATGTTTAATGAGCCTTTTATGATCTTGTTCCCCATTTTGAAAGCATTGTTTATTCTTATCCTGATTCTCTGCAGTCTTAGCAAACAGTCCCAGTGGTTTTTAAGGCCTAGATTCTTATTTCCAGTATAGTCCCACGTATACTCAAATACAGTGCTTTATGAGACAGTGCCACATTAACAATAATGGAAAAGCTTATGGCTTATTATTCGACTCTATTGGCTATTCTTGCTGAGGGTACATAAGAGGAACAGAGTGTAAATTGTCTCTTGCTTAAGAAGTGAATAGGTAGAGGGGAGAAAGTTTCTGGGTATCTGGTTGGTCTATATGAACTCTTTTACTCTGAGATTCAAATATCTGTACCCAGAATAAAAATGTTGCCCTATCATAGTGTTATCTCATTTTAACTAGGAAATAGGAAGTATGACATATATGCCTTTGTATTTTCAACCTCTTTTCTACACCCAAAATACTGATTTGTTTTTTTTTTTGGCATGGGCAGACACCAGGAATTGAACCTGGGTCTCTGGCATGGCAGGTGAGAACTCTGCCACTGAGCCACCACTGCACCTCCCCAAAATATGGATCTTTACCTGTCAAACTGAGAGTAAGTTTGGCTTGCATCATGATCGTTATAAACAACTCTTTCTCAGTTAGAACGTAGGCTATATGTTCCCTATCACTTGAACAAAGAAGTTTGTTGATTTTCTTATGGGCGTTGGTAAATAAGACAGGATCTTTGCTGTATATTTGAAAAACCAAAGGATATTCTTTCATCTGGGGATAGTTACTGTTCTTCACCATCAGCATCCCCAGGAGACAGGACACGTTTTTAAGAGAAGGAAATACATTGTTAAATGTCTGCATTCAAACTGATAGGACAGCAAAAGAGATTAAAGAAGATCATGTTTGCAAAAAGGCCTGAAACATAATATTCAGTATGGGTTTATTTGATCCAGTTAGAGGCTGTGTATTAATAATTTCTCAGTAGTGTTTAGAACATGGACTATGAATCCAGATGCGCAGTGTTTTAGAAAAATAAGTCTGTTTTAATGATTTACAAGCTTAGTTCTTTAAGCCACAGTTTCCTCATATAAACACAATAAATATTAATAGTACTACTTGTAGTAGCACTTTATAAGGTTGCTAAGATTAAATAAGATAATGTCTGTGGAACCACGGTGCCTGGCACATAGTTAGTGCTCACTGGATATAAAGCATTAAGTTTAATTTAGAAAAACAAACCAGTTTCTCTGAGAGGCTCCTAGGTCAGAGGCATCCTCTCAGATACCTAATAAGTGACTTCCTTATAGCAGCTTTTCATTTAAATTTCAGTACAATGGGAGTTAGCAGCTATTTGTCAGTTGCTTTTCTTTAGAGTTATATCAGTCGTTAGCATTTGTTTTCATATTGGGTGCAGATTAAATGGTTTATGTACATAAAAATGTTCTACAAGTGTGAGGTTAATGCTTGAAGTGCGCAGTTAAGCATTCATGTGTTTTTATCTTGGTGTCCTATCTGCTATCCCTGCAGTGCACCTCAAGAAACTGGGAAAGGAGCCTTGTTATACATATTTTTTCAGTTACATGCTGTGACTCATGGTAACGATGGTAGTTTTATTATTCATGTTGTATCTTCAGTATTTATCATATGGTAGCAAAAATTTGATGCACATTTGATGGGTAAGGCAGATTTGGCTTTGAAATCATATTATCTTTCTTAGTAATGGAGCTCTCTTATAGAGCAAAGAGCATTTATAGGAAGGTCTGTCAGGTCAATCACCAACTCAGGGAAATGACCTGAAACCAGTACGTTTGGAAAATACAGAATACATTGTATAGAACGGTTTCCCAAACTCCCCTACCCCACCATTATCTTTTATATTATGAAACATTGCTCTGACTTGAAGTGTTATGCCTCTCTCATTAGGGAAAGAGTTGATTTTAAAGTAAGTGCCGTAAGGATTTTGACTAGATTAACATTTGTTTACATAGAATGTTATCTTTCATGATAAAGACTGATCTTTGGAGCATCTTTGGGAGTGAGTTCTTCTTCCCTATGTACCCTTTGTAGTAATTGGCACACAACCATTTGAGGCATGGATAGGATAGTCTGTAGGTCTTTGGCACCAGGGTTAGGTAATTTTTGAAATTATGGTGTATTTGCATGTAAACATGCTGATATTTAAAATGTCCACTTTACCATCTCAAGGTTTCTGAAGAGGTAACTCTACCTTCAGTAGAACAAAGAGAAAAAATGAAGGCAAATTGGAACTACACAAGTTCTACAAAAGCATGTTGGAGTCACATAATGAAAAAGCAGATTTTTTATTATGATGTTTCTCCATATTTGGCATTGCTATAAATGGCTAGCTAACATTTACTGCCAATTCAGTACAAATGTGTGGTTTTGTAATACCAGAACAGCAAATTTAAATGAAAAATAAAAGTTAAACATATCCACACAAGATTTTACAGTCTGACATTTCACTGCGTAGGTAAAAAGACATTTTTTTTTGTACTACAGATTATTATTCAGCATGAATAAAAAACTACAACTTTTATCTTTAAACAGGAGTCACTGGTTTTAATTTTTACACATTTTAAAATTACTGTGATAAAAAATAATGAAAAAGCTTCTTAATAATGCCATACACAGTATAATATAGATTTGTCCCCATTATATAACATTTGTTTAATATACAAAATAGAATATTGACAAACTTGAATCTATATGTAGAGTTAAGCAAGTTATTTGAGGAGGGTATTTCATAGAGCCTTTCATCAGAAAATAAGATCCTTCTTTCAGGCATTTTCTAGAGAGAATCTAATCCATTTCTGAAAGCCCGGTCTTGAATCCTTGGTGGACCAGGCTGATTGGTAATAATCTGGAAAATTATGAAACTTCTATCCACAGTGTTTTAAAGTGTTCTCCATACACTTTTATTTTCCCTTCCAACATTGAAACAAGGCACATAAAAACACATTCATCTATAGCTACATTTATTTGGTGACCAACCAAGATTGAAATCTCACTGAGGGCTGCCATTGGTTCTTGCATTTTGACAGATCAATGTGTAATAATGTTCACTCCAACGTGATAGTGTTGTAGGGCATTTAAAAGGGATCTCAAATAATATGATTTAATGATTACAGGTTGTATAAATAAGTTAAATTAGAATTGTTTATCCTTCCGTACCCCCCAGTATTTTGAATTGAGGCTGGCTTCTCTTCATATGCATACCCAAAACTCATCCTTACCAAGCTCTCCATAGACATCAATTATGTTGATTTATCTTTTGGATCACCAAGTTTTGTTCTGTTTCCCAGAAGGCAGGTACTCTTCTAGGTTTTAGACAATTGGATGTATACTCAAAAAGCATTATGTCCTTAGTTCCTCAATTCTTTTCAAAAAGTATTCCACGGTAAGACCTAAACACTGAGCGGGTCACTTTTTTCCAGCAGTGATTTAAAAATACTTTCCAGGATCTCTGGTGAGAGTTACATAGACATGTCACCAACTCTCAATAAAGTTATTACAAATTTAAATGATTTGAGATGGCAATTTATCACATGCACAGAATGTGAAGCTGCTTTCATATAGCACCATATCTTTTTTCACTTAAACCCATAATTATATTCAGACATAATAAACATATACTTCTTATTTACCACTATTCTGAAAGAGCACAGCCTCTTTTACCATGTAAAGAACAGCCTCCTATAGTTGATTTATGAATGTCATTTGATTCTCTGTTGAAAACAAAGTCCTACACTATCTTTTTCACTGAACTCTATCTTTTGAGAGCTGAGGTTGTTGGGACCAAAAATAAGATTAATGTGTGATATACTTTCTGGTTTTAATGATATATAGCCTAAAAATGAACAATAATTCACTTTTCAGAAGCTCTTTTTGAGATTTAACACTGTCATCAATGATAATTTCAGGCGGTATTACTTAGGCACCATAAATTTTCACATCTAGTTGGGTTATAGACCATCTTAAAATACTGTGAGATCAATTTAAACCATTACAAAAGGAACATTCCCTTTTACAGATCATTCAAAAAGCAAATGATTACATTTCTTTTATTAAATAACTTCTCCAAAATATTGAAAATAACAAATAACATTCAAAAAGCCTTCAAAGAAAACAAAAACATGTCCTCATTTTATTTGGAAATGAACTCTTGTTGTAGGATAGAAAGGAATTAGTGTATTATTGGCAACCTATGAGATTCTGCACTATTTACATATTGCTGGTACCTCTAAGTGGATTATTGCCAAACTTCTCAAGGCTCCGTTTTTTCTGAACTGTTGGAGAGCCTGCATGTGAAAGTAAGTGCTTCTGAGTGTGGAAGCGCCACCTTTCTGTCCCCTGTTTATACTTCAGCACAAGGAGAGATTCAGCAAACCAAATCTCAGCTGGCCACGCATTGCTGGAATGAGAAGGGTGGTCAGAGTGGGGGCAGAGGATTCCTTCCTCTGTGGTCTAATGGAGATGGGGCCTCAGCAACCTTCACTGCACACGTGACCAGTCTCCATCTCCCCCTTCCACAAGAGCAGTTCTGTTTGGTTTCTGAGACCATTGCTGTCTGTATAAATGCTTGTACACACTAGAAATCATATAGGTTATCCATCAACATTTCTTTGACCCCTACAAAAAATATATAACATGTCGTGATAAAACAATCTCATCTAAAAATCATTCTTATTTTATACTATACAAGCTATTTTACAATCATTTTAATAAATTGCATGTAAAGCTGCAGTAGCCCTTCCCTTCCCAGATTAGTGAATACCAATATGATATATATCTGAAGCTATAACTAAATATAAAAATATATTAGAAGTTTCATATGTTTAATATTAGATTTTCAGTTTCCTATTACACAAAGAATTTGGCCACCTTGAACAGAAATCAGATTTCTTGTGGTGTAGTAAATATGTTAGGTTTTGAGTTTACAGGAAGCTGGTAAGGTACGCACAGAAAGGGCTACTATAGCTTCTAATCTGTTTAAAATGATAATTCTCAATAGTGAGGAGGTGAAACTCTATGGCACACATAGGGATGTATAGTTTTACAAACGTGGAATCTGACATACAGTTCTAAATCACAACAATCAGTAGCTGAGCTTTCCTGTGCCACCAGGAAAGAGAAACCAATTGGTGACAGATGGGAATGTGAAAATGGGTATCTAGCCACTTTTGCCATATTACTCATTTTTGATGGGTAAAGTTTAGTGAGAGGAATTACTTAGTCTGATTAAAAATCCCTCAGTGTATTACAGCTGGTTATCTGGAATCATAACTTTTAAGAATTTATACAAACTACTACAAAAGGTCCTGACAGTTGACCAACTTTCTTACCATCTAGCCATTTCAGAGAAGGGGCATTAGGTACAAATAGGGCCTCTAGTAGTTTTCTGTTGTTGTCTTGTTTGTTTTGTTTTTGTTTTTAACTAGTCTTTTGTAACCATCATCCACCGTTTACCAAGCAGGTCACTGGACCAGGTACTCTATACCGCCTAGGATGGTTAGTCTGCACAGCCTATACAGTTCTCCACTGAAGCAGATATATACAAAATATTAACTTTTTTGACAAGGATACTGGAGAGTTCAGTCAATTTTTGTGGTCTTCTGATAGCTAAGTGCCATCAGGTTAGAAGCACCAACCCATTTTCACACAGAAGATTAATGTTTAGAGTTTACTTAGGAAAACTATGAACTAGCTGCCCATCTTAAAACAGCTGTACAATAGGCAAATTGAATACAAAAATTATGTAAGAAAAAATGAGCAAGCATAGTTCACTGAATATAAAGGAAATTGTTAAAATCAGACAGTAAGCTATAAAAGGCACAACTTCCCTTTTCTGATATACACTTGTAAACTTTTTCAGGTTTCCATGCATAAATCAAAAAAAAAAAAAGGCTATCCTAACTATACAGGGGAAATACACCAACAAAAAGTCTAGAAATTTTATCCAGCCAACTGTGAAAAGTATGAGCAGAAAGTTCATCACACAGACTTTGGGCACTGGTGGTTTAGGTGCTACCCTTCTCTGACAGTGGAGATTACCTCCACATCATCATTTCTGATTTTCAGGATACACTACCTAATGAATTTCACTTCTTACTTTTCCCATTATTAAAACAGTGATAACTCAACTTCTTCTGTTGCTAAGTCTTGGCCCTCTACAAACCACATGTAGTGCATATTTAAAACAAGACAAAGCAAAAACAAAACAGAAAACAAAAAAGGAAAAAGGCAAACAACAGAACTGCTACAGGATAGATTGATAGCTTGTACAATAAAAGCTATAAATTCAACTTTCTTTAAGGCAACCTTTCAACTTATTAAGGCAGTCACTTTTGATGAAACAGAAGTCTTTTGATATTTCCATTTGAATATCTTGGTATCTGATTGGTGATTATTTCAGCTAACATCTCTGGGAATTCAATACTCATGGTCTTATCCAAAAATGTTTTGAAGCAATAGGAAAGGAGGTTTTCAACTACCTGCAAGAGAAAATATAGAGATCAGTAGGGAGGTCTCATGCTTAGTTAGTCCCTATTATTTTAATTTATGTGACACAGAGAATACACCAGCCTCTACTGGAATCCCCCAAGTAGGTTAACTGAGTTAAATAAAATGAGCACTCAAGTACAAAATACATTTTAAACTTTTAAAAAAATTTCTTTGTAGAATTATATGGAATTAAGAGTTTCTCGATGAACTACAGTCCATAATATATTATTCCAATCTAAATCATTAATCATATTTATAAAGATAGTGCTGTTAAATTCTCTGACAGCATCAAAAGTCTATCTGCATTTAACTAGATTTAGTGGTATTTCATAACTGACCTTAGGAAAAATGTTTAAAGTTCACAAAATGAACTAAGACCATTACTAATACTCATAACTGGGGAAAAACTTATCTTATATACACTAATCACAGCACTGTGTCCCAGAAAATCCTTCTTACATTTGGCTTTGTGTTTGACACTTACTTCATGCATGGAGTCCAAAAGTTTTGTCAGCTGATAAAAACGTTGCCAGTTCTGACTGGAGTTTCCTTCCCTCTTGACAATGGCTTTTCCTAGCTCTTTGATGTACGTCATTCTAATTTCATCAAACAGCTCTTGGCTCTTTAAGCCATCCTTAGGAACTAAAAAGTTGCGGTAGATTAGAGTTAAAGAATTTTCCTGCTATAATAGCACACTTCATGACTTACATTGCCTATATACTATTAATGCATTCTCAAATATAAACATTTTCAAAGGATTATGAAACTGTAGTCAAAGGAGAGGATAATAGATATTGGAGTACTGCACCAGAGGTAAATCACTTCGTTTCTCATCTATAAAACTGAGCTGGTGGTAACATCTTTCTCCCTAGTCCTCAAAGCCATTTTGAAGGTCAAATGAAATAATGAGTGAATTTTTACTTAACCTTGATTGTCATTTTGCACTTGAGTTAAATTCTAGTACTAAGTCAGGAGGCTTCATCGGCAGTGTTAATCCACCAACTGCATTGTGATAAGGTATCAACAGTGAATTAGAACCTTAACATCAGCAATCAATGAATTTTACTAATCAGTGTGTTAACGTACTGAGTTGATAGGATTCCATCTCAAAACAAATAGACTTGGAATTTTTTAATGTAGCCTATTTACTGGAGAACAAATGACTGTCTTTCCATATGTACCTAAAAATAAAGAAAATAGTTCATAGATTCTAGATTGTAAAATTATCAAATCAGTATTTTTTATATTACTGTTCAAAAATTGATACTAGTAAAAAAAGTACAGTGAATAGAGGTTTCTATTCACTATTTTATTCTATCTTGCGACTTTTGTAGAATGCTATGTTCTTCCAAGTGTGCTTTTGGGAACACTGATTCTTATTAATAATAGGGATAAAAAAAGATATGGTGACAAATTTTAAGAAAGGCTAAATGCTTACTACAAATGAAGTGAGGCAGCTTTCTTAATTTCAGGATTTCTCATAGCCATATGACCCGCCAAGCATAAAACAGTATATACACTGTTCCCCAAACTTCACCACTGCTGAAGTTTTGCAAAATGCTGATATAGGGGCAAAGCAGTGGACTTAGAAGTAAGACATCTTAATTTATTGCTTAGCATGTGAATCTGAGTATAACCTCCCTGAATCTGTGCTTTCTTAACTATAAAGTTGGAATAACCATCCCCAGTTCTGTCTTTTTCACTGAGTTTTGATTATGATTAGACCAAAGAATATAAATGAGAATTCTATAAGGCAGTATCTGGCACTTCAGATAAGATGTCAGTATTGATGTGAAGATGAAGGCCATTTAATCAAGTATGAGAGCCTACCATGTAAAAAAAAAATGGGTTAATTTCACACATTTGTGATATTAAAGATAAATTATTGCTAATTTTAAAAATAGTGATTGCTTATTTATAATCCTTTCCCTGCTGAATACTATTACTTCTAAGAGTAATTATGGGTGGAGCCCAATTCAATATCTATATTTAAAAGCATCTTATACACCCTAGATTTCTGGGTAAATGATACATTGTTTTCTAATTTTCGATGGTAAAATCACTGGCTTATATCCACTCCTAGTCTTAGGGAGTTAAGTATTGTTTGAAATTATCCTCCTCCCATAAACAACTAGAAAACTGGACAAAACATAAAAAAAAACTAGACAACTAACTTTAAACACTGGACAGTAAGCAGTGCATGGCAATCACTATTTTTTAAAATTCTTTTGCCAATGCCTTGCTATCTTGATTACTGCAGCTTAATAGTAAGTCTTGTCATTATTAATAGTTCTTTGACTTTGTTCTTTTTAAGAGTTGTTAGGTATTCTGGGTCCTTTATTTTTCATATAAACTTTAGAATCAGTTTCTTAAAATCCACAAAACAACTTGCTGGGATTTTGATAGAGATTGCACTGAATTGTAAATAAAGTTGGGAAGAATTGACATCCTAACAATACTGATTATTCCTATCCATGAACATGGGATATCTTGTAACTTATTTGTCTTTGATCTCTTTTAAGTTTGTTGTATTCCAGAAGCAGGGTTTTTTTGGGTCAATTATTTTTGGATTTTCTACATAGACAATTGTTTTCTTTCAACAAAAAGAGTTTTATTTCTTCCTTCCTGATCTGTATACCTTTTGCTTTCTTGTCTTATAGCAATAGGTAGGACTTCCAGCATGATGTAGAAGAGGAGTGGTAGGAGAACATCCTTGCCTTGTCCTGAATCTTTGGTGGAAAGTATCTAGTTCTCCCTTTAAGTATGTTAGCTGAAGGTTTTTTGTAGACATTGTTATTGATTTGAGGAAGTTCCACTTTGTTCCCAATTTACTGAGAGTTTTTATCATTAATAAGTATTAGATTTAGCAGACGTTTTTTATGCGTCAGATTTTTTCTTTAACCTGCTGATGTGATGTTACATTTAACTGACTTTGAAATGGTGAATCGGCTTTGTATACCTGGAATAAATCCTACTTAGTCCTGATATATAATTCTTTTTATACATTGTTAGATTTCACTTGCTAATATTTTCTTGAAAATGTTTCCATCTATGTACATGAAAGGTATTGGCCTGCAGATTTTCCTTTTTTTGTCTTTATCTGGTTTTTACATAAGGGTAGTGCTGGCCTCATAGAATGGGTTGGGAAATGTTCCCTATTTCTATTTTCTGGAAGAGATTATAAAGAATTTGTATCATTTCTTCCTTAAATATTGGTAGAATTTGAAAACATTTAGGACTGGTATTTTCTTCTCTGAAGATTATTACTGACTCAATTTCTTTAATGTAAATTATCTATTTCTCCCTGCACAAATATTATATTTTCAAGAACTGGTCCATTTCATCTAAGTTATCAAATTATGGATTTGTTCATAAATATTCCTTTATTGGCTTATTAGTGATAAATAGTGATGCCCTCACATTCATTTCTGATATTAGAAATTTCTTTTCTTGATTAGCCTGGCTAGAGATTTATCAACTTTATTAATCTTTTCAAAGAACCACCTTTTGGTTTCATTGATTTCCTGTTTTCAACTTCATTGATTTCTGCTCTAAGTTTTGTTCATTTACTTCATTATCATCATATTATTCATTTAATTAAATCATTATTATCATATGAGTTTATTATTTCATTTCTTCTGCTTGCTTTTGGACTTACATTGTTCTAATATAAGCCAAAGTAAATGAAAGTTGAGATTACTGATTTTAGTCTAGATCTAATATATGCATTCACTACTATAGGTTGCCCTCCAAGTTCTGCTTTTTTCTGTATCCCACATAATTTTGTAAATTTTGTATATTTTACACAATTTTGTATATTTTCATTTAATTTAAAGTATTTCTTTTTAAATTTCTCAAGATATCCTTTTTGACAAATGTGTTATTTAGAAGTGTGTTGTTTGACCTTCAATTATTTTGGGATTTTCCATCTATCTTGATACTGCTGATGTTTAGTTTAATTCCATTATGGTCTGACAGCATACCTTTTTTATGGTTTCTACTCTTTTAAATTGGTTAAGGTGTGTTTTATGGTTCAGAATATGGTCTGTCTTGGTGAATGTTGCATATTAGCGTGAAAAGAATGTGTATTCTGCTGTCTGTTGGATGGGGTATTTGATAAATGTCAATTAGATCCAGTTGTCTGATGATGCTGTTTAGTTCAGCTATATCCGTACTGATTATGAATCTATCAGTTAATTATAGTTAGCCATTTTAAACCTCTGTTAACAGTGGATGTTTATTTCCTCTTGCAGTTCTCTTAAGTTTTCTTTTTTGGTACTCTGTTGGATGCATACACATTAAGGATTATTATGTCTTCTTGGGGAACTGATCCCTTCATCATTAGTAATGCCCCTCTTTATTTCCTACAAACAGTTTTCCTTGCCAGGAGTCTGTTATCTGAAATTAATATAGCTACTGCAGCTTTCTTTTGATTAGCATTAGCATGGTATATCTTTTTCTACCCATTTACTTTTTTTTTTTGCATGGACAGGCACTGGGAATCAAACCGAGGTCTCTGGCATGGCAGGTGAGAACTCTGCCTGCTGAGCCACCATGGCCTGCTCTGCATTTACTTTTTAAACATACTTCTGAACAGCTTTATTGAGATATAATTCACATAGCATACAAATCACTCATTTAAAGTGTACAATCAATGGTTTTACATATTTAAATCTGTACAACCACCACCACAGACAATTTCACAGTCAGGGTGTTATAATATTTTAATCACCTCAAAAAGAACCTCCATACCCTTTAGCTTTCGGTTTTATAGCCCACTCTCTCTTTCCACCACCCTCCCAGCCCTAAGCAATCACTAATCTACTTTCTGTCTCTGTAGATTTCCCTACTTTAGATATTTCATATCAGAAGACTCATACAATGTATGACCTGGCTTCTTTCACTTTGCATGTTCTCAAATTGTAGCATGTCTCAGTACTTCATTCCTTTTTTCTGACCTAATTATATTGCATTGTATAGATGTGCCACATTTTATTTATCCATTTGTCTACTGATGGACATTTGGGTTATTGCCACTATTTGGCTTCAATGCCCTCTAATTTCCTTGCTTGTTTTTCTTCCCTGTTGTCTTTGGGTTTCCATAAGAACTTCCTAAACAGAGTCTGTGTCTTGTAGCTCTCTTCAGTAGTAATTGACTGTTACTACATTGCAGCCCTGTTGATGTGGCACTCAGGCGATGGGGTGGGAAAATATTCTATTATTTTATGGTTAAGTCTCAGTTTTTTAATACCAACTACCAACCTTATTACATTCTAAGTGAAAAGAGAAGCCTGCCTTCAGTTTTCAATTGTTTTTTTCTTCCCAGCAACTTGGGAAAAAATTAAAAAAACATTCCATTATGTTTCTTCATTAAAACTGCCTCTCTTTTGGAAATCTTATTTTTTTTCCTGCCTCCTTGATGATTTTTGTGTTAGCTTTCCTGTTTAGCTAGAACTTAAGTAATGGATTGAAGTTCTTGGATATGGGGTTTGGTGTCTTTTAACAACTCTGGAAAGTTCTAAGTCATTAAGTCATTATCTTTATATAATGCCTTCCCCTGTTCTCTTTCACCTTTCACCTTGGATCTCTGGTGATTGTGCTAGACCAGAGTTTTGCTTTCTCAACTAGTATACTGTAGATAGGCTACTGATGTAATAAGAGAATGATTTGCCAAGCTGTACTCCACTGCCTTCAAGTGGTTTCATCCATTTATCCCAGTATGCTTTACTACATAAATGCTTTTTTTGATGTTTGTTATGACATGAAAAGAATTGTGAAGCATTGTTTTACACCTCAATCATATCGCTTAGCTTGTTCATTTACATGCACACACACACATTTTAACTGTATTCTGGCTAATTTTGTCAGATTTGTTTCAGTTCAAATGTCTTTTCAAATGTGTATAATCTACTTTTAAATTTGTGACTTTTTTTTTCTAACCCTTATTTGTAAAACTAACTAAAAATACTAATTTACCAGGTCCTGAAATTTTACGTTGCTTCAGAGCACAGCTTACCTCTTTGGGTTCCTGCCTTCACCTATTTTTCTTTCTTGCCAGCTGATCATCACAAGTAGGAATTTATTTATTTATTTTTAGTCCAGTATTTCTAAGTAGGAGATGAGATTAGGGTACCTATTCAAGTATTCTATTAGAAATGAAAGTCTAACATTTTGTCCTCATTTTTGCAGTTATGAAGTTGTTGTGAATACTGACGTTTCCTCAAAGAAATGGAAGATTAATTTCCATTGAACCTCTGGTCACAATATTTTCATTTTCTATCATTATATAACTTTATGTGTGTTTCTGTTTAAAGACGCTCAATTTAATATATATTGTTGATTTACTAACATTGAACAAAACTTATCTAACATATATACTTTCTGTATAAGGAACATCACAGTTTCCTTGCACTTTTGAACACTAGATAGCACTTTAGCACTATATTTGTGGCATTTACACAGTGATACACTGACAGCACAAAAATGCAAAAATATGGCACTAAATATACCACGAAAAGGACACTTGTTTACAGTATGGGCATTGAAACAAGAAAACACAGTGTGGCCTTGTTTGACCTCAGCTGGGAACATGCACAGCTTGGTCAAGTGCTGGGCAGCGTGGATTTTCTGCTGCTTTGTGCATGTCCATGAATGACCACAAAAGCACTGTAAATACTGTCTTTTGGGGTCACAAATAAATTTTAACAAGTAGATGAGTTTACAAATAGGAAAAGAAACTGTGAATAATAAGGATCAACTGTCTATCTTTAGGAATGTATTTTCATCCTTGACACGCTAACCCTTTTCAAATAATAATGTGATACATACTAGCTCAATGTAGTTTTTCTTATTATCTACAATGCAAAAATAATATACAAAGCTCAGTGAATCAGTTAATGGATAAAATTTAAGCTATTATTTTAAAAATACAGTGATTAGTATACTGATACTGAAAAGCCACCTTATGTTATTGATCAGAATCATAATTAGAACTTTAACATGCTGTTTATTTAAATAACATCAAGCTCATCAATTATTTATGGTCTCTAAGTTCTCTTAAAAGCCTACTGCCAT
Source organism: Tamandua tetradactyla (assembly GCF_023851605.1). NCBI lineage: Eukaryota > Metazoa > Chordata > Mammalia > Pilosa > Myrmecophagidae > Tamandua > Tamandua tetradactyla. Next base: position 23,503,811 of record NC_135346.1, read on the forward strand.
AGGTAAAAGTTTCTGGCAATGGTCTTTACTTCAGGATTTTCTAGTGAGTTGTGTAAGTTTCTCGTCTTGATTGAAATATTAGTAATACTCCTTAAACTCATTAACATAAACTTTTTGTAAAGCAAAGCTAGTAAGAAAGCATTAAAATTGATCCATGCCTTGGAAAAAGTTCCATAAAAATAGTTGTGTGCAATATTCATAGCTTAAAATTATTTGGCAACTGTAAAGCCACAGTTACTAACTAGATGAAGACATTAAAAAATTGCTAGTAATTTTGTATAAAGAAAGATTCAGTCATTAACTCAGTATTTTACTGACATTTATCTGTTAATGTAATTTACAGGAATGGCCTGAAGTTTACAATACCTCCTGATTCACAGACCTTCTTTTATTAATTGTTGAAAATGCCACTAATACAGATAAGACACTTAATAGTTTTTTAGTAAGTGATGTTTAAGTGAGCTGAAAGTAATCTCACTAACAGTTTAATCATATCTAAACTTTCAAGATTGTTTGTAAACTCTTGTAATTTTCTAGATAGAACACTTCTCAACCTTCTGGAGCCAATCAGTTTATTACTAACAGTAATAAAGCAAGCACACCTTTTCTAGGATGTATCTTTTCTTCTATAACTTCTTAAACATAATAGTAGTCATTGTATTTCTTATACATAGTAGTATTCATTGTGGAACTAAAAATTTTGACCAAGTAATAAACATAATAATAATAAAAAAAAACACCATTCTAGTAGGCTTTCTTTCTCTATTTTCTTCTATAGTGTGCTATTAAAAGTCACAAAAAGGAAGGGGACAGGAAGGGGAAAGAAGTCCCGATCAACAGACTCCTGTACAGCTCATATACCTCCTACACCTATTTGTCTTATTAATCTTGGTTTTGTGGACTGTGCCTTACTAAAATTTACACTTATGAAAATCTAAGTCATCTGAATAGCAGGAAACAGGAGTAGAGTTGGTATAATAGTATGTGTATATAAATAAATCAGTGCTTCTAGACTTTCATATTTCTTGTTTTTGACATATTTAGGAAGGAGTAAGTAGTCTACCAACCTGAAGAGAGAAGCAGTAAGGTTTTCATACAGAGATACTCTTCATAAGATACCTGAAGCCTGTGTAACTCAGAGGCAACAAATAACATATGTTTACATTGGTCATACATGCAGGGTAGAGTCAGTCTCTGCCTGTGAAAGACAAATATCAGTGTTTGAATTAGAAAGAAATAGTGCTAGTTCCCAAAAATGTACATTTTTTTTGTTTTGTTTTGTAAAACTATGGCTGCAAAAAGGAAAACTTAACTGTTGCTACTAATGTTAATCGTCTAGAGAAACACTTTTGGAAAATTTTCCTTCAAACTTGTCCCTGAATCTAAAGTGTCTAATTTTACACTGGAGAAAATAATTTTCTACCATGCCTTGCCATGTCTTTATCTGGTTAAGTGTTTAGAACTTATTTCTACAAGGTTTATTACCAGTTAACTCATTTAAGTCAAGGTTTTATAAAAATAGCATTTGAGTATGGACAATATGCAACACAATTTAGAATCTACCTACTTGGAAATAAAAGGTATGCTTATTATTATTATTATAGGACTTTTATTCAGTTCTAATTTACATGGTAAAATTATATTGTTAGAAATTTATCGTTTTTCATGTTTAAGAACAGATTAGATAAAATACATCTGGACGGGGTGCATAGGTAGTTCAGTGGTAGGGAGATCTGGGTTCAGTTCCCAGACCATACAACCCCCCCCACCCCAAAATATACATCTGGACACACCCATTTGTCAAAATGCTAAGGTGGAGAACTACTTTAGATGGAGCTCATGGTATCCCTCCCCCAACTGATTCCCTCTCATACAAGGTCATTAGTTTGACTCACCCCATCAGAATATTGGCAAAGCTATTATCTCTTGTTGTTCACTGTTATAGCCTAAGCTCCTAGAAGAGTTCCTGGACCTTAGTAAGTACTCAGATATCATTGAATGAATACTCTACTGGAAAGTAAGAATCACCAATGAAGAAACGGCATGAATTTTTATTCAGAAGGGAATCCTGAAATCTCTCCTTTAGGTAGTTCCCATTTATCCACCCACATATGTTGCCTTGGATTACCTAGCAGTAGTATAAAGGAATGCCCTGGCTCTAGAATTACCATCACAACCTTTGACTTCTTGCGCAATGCCTACGAAGGTCTTTGAAAATAAATGGGGCTATCTCATCCAATCCCTATTAACATACTTACAATAATGGTAGCTTACTACTTCATAAGGCAAGCACCCCCATTTAACACTCAGCTCAAATAAATGCTTTTCTATAACGTCTACCTGTTATTTTGGAGTCTGGCACACTCAACAGAGAATACTCACTGTATCTTAATAGAATCTTTCTTTTCCAGCTATCATCTCATTCAAGTCTCCTTTTCTCTTCCCTTCTAACAGTCCCTCTTTATCAGTCAGTGTTAATTTCCAAATCCCTTGCCATTCTGGACACATTCCAGGTTGTCAGTGTTACTCATACCCAGTTCTGAATACAAACTACTAATGATGGACTGACTCTCATAGAATACAGTGGGACTGTTATACTAATAATGTGGTTTAAGATTTTATTAATTTGTGAGGAACTCTTACCGATAGTGTTCAGAGCTTACAATTAAAGAAATCCCATTTTCTTTTCTCCATACAATCACAAATTTCCTCTATTTATTCCTCTGCCAAGACCATGGGTATGTGAGTGTGTATATGTGTATATGTATGAACTCCCTGTTTACATTCTAATAAAATAGTAGTAATGCAAAGTGGAAAGTGATAAGAGCTAGGAATATAGAGCAGAGAAGTCATCTCTGGTAATGCTGACATCATAAATTGAAGGTATGTTTGAAGAAAAGATCAGTGAGTGGGAATGAGAGCAGATGGAGCCAAGTTCCGGAAAGCTGGAAATACTATTTTGAGTATGCACTGTGTATACTGTGTATTCACAGTACAGAGACAGTGAAGACATCTGTGTGTTGGTGAATTATGTAATGTGATCACAACTGTGCTTTAGCATGCACAAAAAAATTACTATGTGATGAATGACACTGGAAGTAGAGAACTGGTGAGGAAACAACTATAATGAGGAAAGGGAAAAGGGACACCTGAAATATATCACAGACAGAAGCACAGGCCTAGAGGGTGAGAGGACAGTTATTCTTATAAAATCTTAAGGTTTGGTTGGTTCTCTATCAATTTTAAAATAATTTTGTTCCCATATTCTTTTCAAGTCATAACAATGAGCCAATCTTGCCATACAAGGAAGGAGATACCTCTTGTCTCTAGGTCTGTATTTCTCATCTCTTCAGCCTAGATGTCCTTGGCTGTAATTGTCCTTCTAGAAATGAGATCAATGAGTTTTATCATGCTCTTTTTCCTGGAATCTGGTTATGTAATAAAAATGATGCTACAGTGAAATCTGTTATTTGTCACAGGAGACTTTACTGACTTCAGAGATGCCAAATGTTTAAAAAGTTGTTCTTAAATATTTCTATGTACATTTGCTCTGCATAACAGTAGGCTAGCTCAAAGCATTAGGACAACTCACTTTCAAGTTTGCCCAGGTTCCAAGATAACCAAGTAGGATTGATTTAGTTCTGAATTTTCTTAGTAGTAGTCCATCAGTAAAATATCAGCAGGTTAAAAATAGCCTTTGAATACAGAAAAAAAATGACTCATATGACTTACTCATTAATAATGAGATCAGGAGCAAAACATAGCAAGCTTCCACTTGATTGTCTGTATGATCTCCACCCCAGGGCAAATGCCATGAGGAACATCCATGAGTACTGCAATAGGGTCATTTGGTCATCCAGATGTAAGTTCCTGAATCCTGAATTAAGAGAAATAAAGGTATGAGGAAATACACTACTTGTTAAAGAGAAGATCAAAAGCCTTGTTTTGGGGGCCCACTAATAAATAGAGGAAATGAAGCACTAATTGGGCAGTTTTCCTTTATCACTCCACATGGTCTGACCAAATCCTCAGATGCTGATGCTTTTAAAACCACTTAATGTAAGAAAACTTAGATCAGCCAGTTTTGCCACCATTTGTCTATTTAAATAAACATCTACTGAAGAACAAAATAGAAAGATGACAGTGTTGGCTTGAATTTAAATTAAAATGAATCTAAATTTAAAAAATTCCCTTGATGTTCACACCTCTTTCCTTCTTGGTGGAACAGAGACGATAGGAGGTCAATTTACTTCATTCTCCTTTTGCACCCAACTATTTGTGTGAACATAAGCTTGCCAGTTCCCCTATTCTTCTGTAAAACTGGGACTGACACTAACATTGACCTCTGCTGTTCTACATCAAATCCAATAGAGGAATGTTTATTTTAAATTATCCTAAATAATATATTAATTAAAATTTACATTAAATGTGTATCATTTCATTTGATGCAGTTAATATTTTATTTAGTGCATTTTGATGAACTGTCAACATACCCGATTTTTATCAATTTTACATATAACCTGGTTTAAAAAGTTTTACATTAGAGGAAAACAAACTGAATTCCTAGAAATATTGTACATTTTCTTCATCTTAAAAAGGAATTTTGAGTAAGTCTCCTAACTCTAGTTCTGATGTCACATCATCCTTCTATCTGGGATTACTATTATCTAGGTAACAATCTGTAAACTAAGGACAATGTGAAAATTTTATTTTAGATTCTGCACTCTCCCATATTCTGATTTTCCCCTACTTAATCCCCAAAACTGGGCAAGAGAAATATGTTAAAGAGCCAGAGAATTTTTAAGAAAATACAAAGGTTTGTACTGTAGCTCTCTCATTTTCTGTATCTTACCTGGTATTGCTTTTGCCCATTTCACTGCTGCAATCACTTGCCGCCCACCTAACATGTTGAGTGTGGTCATGATCCGCCAAGTTGAATCTGGAACAGTACTGTCATATCCTGAATATAACACCTCGGGTTCAATGACCTCCAACAGTGATACCAGAGTAGGGGTAAGTTGTGGTAATGTGGCCGGAACTATTGTTTTGTTAACAGAATTTTCAGAAGTTTCTTGTGAGACGCCTGTAGTGGCCTGCTGAATTCCTTTTATTTTTTTCTTTGTTTTTCGAGCTGTGGGTATTAAAAATTTATACACAAATGAATTGTAATGGAAAGCTTGGGGCTGCACAGTTTATTCGAGAGAGATTTTTAATTTCTGAAATTATTCAGACTGAAAGCAGAGAATAAACACTTTTTTTCTTAAAGCTAAAGGAATCCATTCTTTTATTAACTTCTTCAGTGGTTATACTTTATACAAGGTAAATTTTTTTGTTATACAACACTATGTTAAAACAATCTAAACAAGTCACATCAGTAGATTCTTCTATGAATTGATTTGTCTCAGTTTGACTCCAAAGTTGAAATTTTCATTGGTTATATTAAGCAAATTACCTTTACTTCAATGAAAGAAAGAATCTGTCTATGCTTGTAATAACTGACTAGAAATTGCAGTTTAGGATTAATCTAAAAACATTTGGAGAGATGAAGAGAAAAGCTTTACATTTCTTTACATGGATTATCAAAAGGAAATTTTTTATATTGATGCTTCTATAAGCCTAAAACATCCATTTTCATACTATATATAAGATAACTAAGGCTGTCTTGCTATCTTTTATCTCTGACTTTGTCTGGTACAGCCTAACTAAATTGCAACATGGAGTCTGTAGTTTTTTTAATAAACACATTCATACTCCTGAAGTTATCTGCATCAGTGACTAGGTAAGAATATCTTTTAAAGAGAAAATACTCAGTGCTCTAAGGAAGGGTATGGAATATAATTTGTATGAAAGTCAGGGCTGCACATTATTTTGCTAAGGTAAAAGTAAATGCCAGTCACCTTTAAACATAAAACTGTTAGAATCTCTCTCCCTAAAATGACATCATATATAGTTTGTAGAGGATGAATGTGGTGGGAGGAACTATATCTTAATGTCCTATGTTAGAAAAGAAAACAAGAGCCTGTCGTTTACAGTAAATAAAATGGTCTCATTTCTTATTGTGCTCTATGCTGATGACTGTGGCACTGAAAAATCTGAGAATTTTTAATCAGCATTTCAAGAACTTTGACAGACCTAGTCTTAACTTATTTTACCATGCTCTATTGGAGACACAGTATGGTATACTAGTAAAGAATACAAATTCATAACCAACATGTTTGGGTTTCAAGTCTGGCTCTGTCATTTAGTGGTTAGGTGCCTGTGCAAGTTACTTAACCTCCTGTGCTATGTTCCTCTTCTGAAATATGAGGATGTAGTACCTACGTCACTGTGTTGTGGTGAGGACTAAGTCATTTAAAACATCTAAAATGCTTAGAACAGTTCTTGGCACATAAGTGAGTGCTATATAAGAACTATCATTATTTCAACTTGTAGGAGCATATGCTTTTAGAATATTGTAAAATCAGATGGTATGACTATGTAGTTTAAACTATATCAAGTTTAAAAAAGGAAGAGTTGATCATGGTGATGAATATACAATTATGTGATGATATTATGAGCCATTGATTGTACACCATGTATGCAGTGTTTGTATGTTAAGAATGTATGTGCTTGTACGTTATATAAATAAAATTTTAAAAAAAAGGATTCCTTTACTTAAGGAATGCCTTTAAACAACCAAAAGTATCTCACTGAAACCCAGATTTCAAAAAGATGAATGCTCTTTGCTGACAAAGTAAAAGAAAATGTGTATGTCACAATTGTATACACTGAAATAGTATACTAAAAACTTCAATTAACCATAACTTGAAGTTATCTAGAATGTGTGTTCCTACACATTAGAACAGAGAGGAAAGGATAATGACAAGCCGGATGATTTAAAAAAATTCTTTTGTGATTTAGTATATAATTAGTTTAGTTTCTTACCATTTATCTACAGTCTTTATGAGAGAGCTGATACTTTTGAATAAAGCTCATAAATGCTATGAACCCAATTATGTTGTACTGTTAAGAAAGAGCAAGAAAGTATACTAACACATTTTTAAAATATCTTCAGCACAGGGTTGTTAATTGAATTAATTAAGCAATCACTAATTTTAAATAATTTAGTCAAATTTTACTGTACATAAATACCTGACCCATTAGGTCTTACAATAGATTAGTCAATATATGAGCATTATTCATGAGACTGTGATAGATAAATCTATGAAGAAATCTTATTTAATTTAAAACTTAAGTTTAAAAAATATTAGATAAGAAATCTGGTAATGCATAAAACTATTTATCTATTATAAGCTCCATTTGACTCTTTATACCAAAATAAAGCTCTACTTTGAAATGATTACTATACAAAGTGAAATGAGTTCAAAATATTTAGGATCACCATTTTAAAAACTTAACTGTATTCAGGGGGTATGAAGGTATTTCAGTGGTAGAATTCCCGCCTGCCATGTGGGAGACCTGGGTTTGATTCCCGGCCCATGCATTTCCCCCCAAAAAGTTTATCTGTATTCGAATGCCAGGCAGTTCAAAGCAGTGACCAGGTCTGCTTAAAATAAATCTTGGGTTTACTCAATATGGGGCAACAGTATCAAAATTTAATAGCTGCTGTACTGTTACATTTATGGAGAGGAACAGCCTCTCAGAGAGCTAACTGATTGCTTCTGTGAAAAATTTAGTCTGGGGCTGTCATTGAAACTGCTTGGCTTAGCAGCAACACTAATGAATAAGAGAATAATTCTAAAGATTATTAAAGAAAATAAGCATGAAAAACATGGTTCCCTCTATCTTTCTTATGTATATGGTCTGCCACACATGCCCAACAAATGTTTGGCAGCATGCCTATTCCAAAAAGTTTTTCTAGTTATACTGGGATGATTCAAAGTAAAAACGAGGCTTTCACACTAAAACCACGCACATACACACACAAACCATATGAACTTAAGATTTTTTTAAACCTTTCAATTGCATGATATGTGCCACCTAATATCTAATATGTTATTAAATGACAAATGGGAACTTTTTTCTCTTACATAGTATAAAAGTGGATATAAGGTTAGTGTTGGACCTACTCCGAGATCTTTCTAATATGAGGATCCAAAATAACGTCTTTGAATTAAAGAATGTATATCAAAGACTAGTATGTAGTAGCTCTTGACAAATGCTAGTATACCCACTATTCTGATATCTTATATTGACAACTTATAAAGCAAACAATGTGTTTTTATAAACACAGTATTTTGAGAACTCATGGGTCAAGTTGTACATTTAAATTGTACTCACTCAAAAGAAAAGAAACAGATTCCGACAGACTTTCAATAAAAGACCTGATTAGAAATGGCATTGACAGTATGCTTGATTACAGAAATAAGATGTCACTCACCAACTGATCTTCTTTTAGTGAGATAAGGGAAAAAAGGCATAACTGTTGTTAATTGTAAGAGGATGAAGAAATGGGATAAACTTAGTAACATGAATCACTACTTAAGTGTTGATTTAACTTATTTCTTTTGAATAAAGGATTTCCTTAAATAAAGAAGTGCTCAGAGAAACAGCATATGTTTAAAGCTCAACGATCCAAGTTAAACCTGATTTGTAGTTGGGAAAACTCCTAAAAATGTTCCTGAGCAAGTAACTGCACAGTATTAGCAATATGATAGAATTTATTTGGGTTTTTTCCTTTGAGTCAACCCATTTTAAAATATGAAATAGCTGAGATGAAAGTTGGGGGACCAGAGATTAGCAGAAAAATTGAGGCGAGAGAGCCAATCACAAAAATATGTATGTGTACTTTCTTTTAAAAGTTAAAATTTCTTTTCCTTTCCTGCCTTCCCTTCCCAATCTATACAAAACCATCCCTGTCATTCACCTCCCCAGTTTCAAGTATAATCTGCCTTTCAAATTCCCTAGACTCCATTCTTGCAAATGAATGCACATAGACACCTTAAATTCAAAATATCTAAAAGTGAATACATTGTCTTGTTCCTCCCCATAAAACCTTTTCTTCTTTTGTATCACTTATCTCAGTTAATGTAATCATCACTCACTCTGTTAGCCAAGGTCAGACTAATTCTTGACTCCTTTCCTTCTTTCTCACACTTCTCTAAATCTAATTAATCACCAACTCTGGTTAATTCTGCCTAGAAAGTAACTTTTATATTTAAGTTAATGCTTAACATGTCAGTACTATGCTGTCAAATTTAAGCAATTTGATCATACTTAGAAAAAAATTAGGATAAATGATTGGTCGTGCCACAATTGCTTGTATATATGGGGAAGGATGATTAATTTTATCTATTTTACTCTCAGAGTAATAAGAAGTGTCTCTCTATCATTTACCTTGCATGTGGTTTGGGGAATGCAACTTTTTATAACCGCACCTATAAACCTACTTCATATTTAAAAGTACATACATATACAGTGTGCACTAGATAGCACCAACAGTTAGTGTCTTATGGTAATCACAGTGCATCTATTTGCTCTGATATCACTTTCTTTCATGTAGATACTGCTACAGTTGTTTAATTGGTCTCTCTGTACAAGTAGTTTTCTAAAATACAAATCTGATTATGTCTCTGCCTTTAGTTATTATTTATTTATTTACCTAGTTCCTACTCAACTTCTAGATTTAAAATTTAATATTAGTTTCATTATAACATAGTTTCTTTTAATATATAATCTGCAATGGCTATAACAAGGATTTGGTAAATAAACAAGCAGAGTATGGCATTTTGTTGGGCAGTAATATAAACATGCTAGCCAAGCACGTATATACCATAATGACTAAATTATGACATCTGCTTACTTGTATCTTAAAAAGTAAAATGATGCATTTTTCTATGTAGAGACAAATAGTTCCTTTCAGGTGTTTACATTACCTTCCAGGTTCATTCCAGCTTGAAGACATTTTCGATAGCGACATGCTGGGCAGTTTTTTCTTCGAATTTTATCAATTATACAATCATTTCTTCCAGCACAAAGATAATTATGCTGTCCTATATGGAAAATAAAGGCACTATTACAATTTCACAGGTCTTAAAGGCTTTCTGTTTTTGCTTTGGGTGGCAAATAGCCAAGGCCCAAAGGCATTGATTAAGGAAGGTGTACTGCCATTATAAAGCTGGGAGGTCAACTTAAAAAAATTCTTATTCTGCTCAACAAACTGAAAACAGTTCATTAAAAAAAAACACTTCACTGAAATATACATATAGAAAAATGCAGAAATCGTAAGTGTACAAACTAATAAATTTTCACAAACTGAACACCCCCATGTAGTCAGCTCTGAGATCAAGAAACAGAACAGTACCCTACAACTCTCTTCCAGTCATTATCTACCAAGAGTAACCACTTTCTTGATTACTTTTTTTTTGAACAGCTCTTTCTTTAATAGTTACAGATGACTGTTATTACTATTTTTTTTGTCTTCTTCACCTAATGCTAAGGGAGGACTAAAGAAAGAGGAAACTGCTTTAAAAATATTGTAGGAGTTCCCAAAGGAAAACCACTTTAATTCAACATTACACCACCATAGGCAAATGATTTCCAATTTTAAATCAAGTGATCAGTAAAGAACAGTATTTAATCTTGTATGTTAATGTTGCCAGAAACTTGTCAGGTGAATCACAGACTTGGCAAAGTAGAGTACTGTAACTACTGTATATAGACCTTACAGAGATTTGTTCATTATTTCATATGCTTTTACAATGTAAGAATGTTTGAATTCACCAATGGCCCCAAATATAAATTTAAAGACCATTACTGTCTAAAGTCTTCTGGTATCTAGTGTTAAATAATGTGTTAAGAAACAGAAGTACAGTTTCTGGTAAACATTTTAAAAGAAAATTTAAGAGAAAAAGACTAAAAGTCTCCCCTTCTCCCCAAATGCATATTCATGTTTTACTCTTCTTTTCATATGATTATTGACTGTTGAAGAAAACTATCTGAGGATCTGCTGGCCTGGCAAATTTGGAAGTAGTCTCCTAGAGAAGACCACCACTGTCTAAACATTCACTAACTCGACGCTAAGTGTTCATGTACCTTACACTAGATAGAGGGAACTTCATAAGAATCTGAAGGATAATTTTCAAGAATAAATCATATTCAAAGAAAAGAGAAGAATTATAATTATCAATTTACTAGGATGAATATATCTTTCTGATTTCTGGAAAAGATCAGTTATGTGTAGATCAACCTAAGACTTGACTTGAATGTAAACAAACTATATTCCCTTCTTTCTAATATGATAAATCACAATGCTCTTTAAACACTAGTTTCGGGTAGATGTTTAACTGTATCAGGCTCAATTCTTTGTCTTGGAGGAATAGGCCACAAAGGACTAATGGACTACAATCCAGCTTTGTTCCAGAGCTTCTCTCCAGTGCCAAATGTCTGTACCAGCTGTTTCAATTCCTTTCTGTGTCTCTCTAAGTTTCCTAGCTTTTCCACTTGGACACAGAACTACTAACCCAATAATTCTATCCTCTATAAAAAGGAAGAAGAAACAACAGATGTATCCATAGCTGAAGCAGTTACAATACAAAGATGTTTTACCTTGTAGATTCCTAAGTCATTATTGTTCCATTACTGGGAGAGACATTTGAAAAAAATTACTCATTCCTTAAATCAGAAAAATTCCACTGCTTGCTTGCTTTATAGTCAACCCAGAATGTGTGTATTATGCTAATACTGATTTCTTTATCCCAGGTATATCTTGAACACAATTAGGACTCCAAGCTGTAGGATCAGCTGCATTGTACTTTAGTCAGTGTGAAGTTGAGCAAGTCTGCTTGCTTCTTATCTAAAAAATGAAGAATTCCAGCTAGTGGTCACTATTTCACAAGGAATGGACACCTACCACTGACAGCCATTCCTTTTCAGTCCTTTTGATAAGACAGTGAGTCCTCTCAGTTTGGATTCCTCTGTTTTCTACCTCTTGGTAAATTCCCTAATTCAGAACAATTGTTAGATGAAGAGTCTTGTTTGTTAATACTGCATTTACATTTAGAGTTAAATCTGTTTTTGGTGCAGGAATCTAATTGTTGTAGGTGTGATAGCCATCCTCCAATATGGCCTCCAGTGATCCCTGCCTCCTGGTATTCATACTTCAGTGTACTGTACCAACATTCATCTGTGTGACCAATGAAATATGGCTGAAGTGATGGTGTATCAATCTGAGGATAGGCTATAAAAGACATTACAGTTGTGTGTGGGTCACATACTCTCTGTCTGGGGGAAGACAGCTGCTACATCCAAAGCAGTCCTAGTAGCGGTCCACATAGCAAGGAGCTGATTTTTCCTTTTGGCAGCACTTGTATAGTTAGTGGCTTTGAAACCAACTAGTTTATGGGAGTTACAATCCATGATTCCTAAACAAGGGAGCACTGTGCTACTGCCCAAACTTGAGACCATAATTTCACATGACAACACTTCATCATGTTACCCTCTGCTCTCTGACTAAACTCTGTTTTATCAACTTATGCTTTTCTATTTTCTTTGTTCTGCTTTTGTTGTTTTCTTTACATAGCTTTCCCACCTGAGAACAGAGGAGTCACCCTCCCCTCCCCACTTCACTGATATCTAAGCTTTAATGAGTTTTGCAAAAAATAGAACTTCCAAAGCCTACTTTGAGAACTAAGAACTAAGTAGAGGAAAAATAAAACTCTTCAAAACACACACTACCTTCCACTGCTCTTTTGAAGAAAACTTTACAGCTTCCACAAGTCAGGACCCCATAATGACATCCTGAAGCTTCATCAGAGCACACCAGGCAGAGTTTGGGAGGTGGTCCCGTTGCTGTTGAAGAGCTGGATGGAGGAGAGCTTACATCTGGTCTCATTCCAGAGCTAAAGGAGGAAGAAAACAGTGTCATGGTTTCAAATGTCAAAGGAATATCAAAATACAGTTATTTTACATTCTCACTCCACAGTCAGCATGTTTATTCAAATAATGTTATATATATTCTTTTATACAAAATTAAGAATGAATTCCTTTCTTTCGTACTGTTGGGTAAAGAGAATGGTGTGTGTTGTGGTTCACTTGGCAATTATAATTATTAATTGCTTAGGTTTTATTTATTTTTATGGAGGTATCATTTACATACAATAAAATTCACCACTTTTAAAGTGTACAGTTGATGGATTTTGTCAAATGTGTAGTTGTGTTATCACCACCACAATCAAGAGATAAGGCATTTCCATCACACCAAGAAGATGTCTCCTATCTCTTTAATTTCTTAGAACGTCAATTTCTTTTCTAATTTTACCACTACAATCAAGAGATAGGGCATTTTCATCACACCAAAAAGATGCCTCCTATCTCTTTGATTGCTTAGATCATCGATTTCTTTTCTAATTTTAAGATCCTATACAGGTTTCTTTCTAAATACAATTTTACACTTTTACTCATGGCCTCTATTATGGTCAAAACTTTTCAAGATCTTAAGTTTGGTTCTATACCTCTCATTCCTAATGTCATCCTAGATGAAACCATATTTCTTATGACTTAGAAAAGACTAATCCAGAAACATTACTTGTTTATAATTCCCCCATTTGGTCTGTAGTTAGATTAGATAAAGCAATAGGCTTTCAAGATTAGATAAAGCAATAGGCTTTCAACAGCGAGGACAAGTCTGCCCTCTCAACTCAATAAGGGTGTGCCTTGGAACAAAAGATGGAAAATGTGAATCTGCTTCCCTCAGAGCTTGTTTTTTCACTGTGCAAATTTCTCATCGGGTCAAGTGTTTACTAGTGTTTGAAGATACATATCCTTTGTTTGAAGGTACATATTCTTTTCCCTAATTTATTTTAAATTTTTTTAACTACCAAAATGTTGAAATTATTATAGAATGAATATATACCCTTTACTTATATGACAAAATGTTAAAATATATGTTTATGAAAATATATCTTTATATACACTAAGACACAGTGATCCTTCTGCTGGAGAAGAAACTATTACATTTCATAATAGATGGAATGGTGGCTTCCAACGCTGTTTCATCTTAATGGATTTTCATCTTATATGCTGACTTTTGGACCAAAACTGTATTATCATCTCATATGCTGACTTTTGGACCAAAACTGTATTATGTAGCTAAAAAGAAATTTTAATATCCTGCTTATAATTAGAGATCACCATTCCTTATCTGATTACGTGTCCTCAAGCAGGCCTTCAAAAACATGGATGTTAGCAACCTGTTGATTTTGGAACTCTGTATATTAAAATGTATTATTTATCACCTACACAAGACTGTTCATTCACATACCATGACCTTTCTCTGGACTTTTCTTAATTTGTCTATTTCTTAAAGGAGATGGCATTTAGGACTGGATTCAGGTTGGGTGTTTATTATTTGCGCACATCTCTTTATCATCCTTTATTATTACATATTTTTGTTTATTCTACCCAATAACAGTACTGAATCTCAATTACCAGTATGCTTAAACTAATTCAACTGAGCAAATGAAATTTAAATTGTTTTGGTTATCATCATGGCTAGAAATTAAATTTATTAAGTAAGAAATACTTCTTCTTTGGTTCCATTATAAGAATAAAAGTTAAAAGGTAATAACTCTAGAATGATAATTTTCTTTTATAAATGTTACTGTAAGTAATTAGTCTAGTAAATTCAAAAGCTTCCCCTAAATTCTGTCCTCAAAATAAGTTCCCTTTTGTAAGTCCATGTTCTTCCTTATTAGGAAAACTATATCATTATAAAAACACAGGATAAAGAAGTTAAAACCGTTTGCCCATGCCTATTTCAGTTCCCTAACATTATATCACCTTAATTGCCTTCAACTTCCTGCACCTTGCCAACCCTTTGCTTATATTTAAAAGGTTCAGTCAACAGAGTAGACTAACAACAGGTTCCCACTATGCCAACTTCTGGGAATAGACCCCAGGTTTTCATGTTGTTCTCTGAACACTATCAGGAAGAATTTCTGAATGCTTCTGTATCACAAGGCATTGTTTCCCTGCTAGATTTGGGAGAGTGGACTAAGTACGCACTGAAAGCCTACAATAGAAAAGAATAACCTGAAATGATTCTGTAGGTCTGTAGGTCTGGCCCAAGCCGCCCTTGATAACAGAAGCTTGTGACAAACATAGAGGAGCTGCTCTGGGCCAGGGTTTTACAGAGAAATAAGGAGGTCCTGAAGTGAGTAAACAGAACGGTATGTTGAGGAGGCAAAAAAATCCCCTGTTCTGAAGAGCTCAATGTTTAAATTTTTGAATATCTAATTTTTATATTTTCCCAATGTTACATAAATACATAGCGATTTTTAAATTTTATACAATATTTTATAGTGCTTTATAGTTTTAAGACACCATGAATATAATCTTTTATCCTCATAACAATCCTGTGAAAAGTATATCATCATCCCTCAATGAGGTCATACAGGCTACAGCAGCCTATTTGATCAGGGAATCTATTTGTGGTTAAATTAACTTGTTTCAGATTCCAGTTGTACTACTTAACAGCTTCTCTGAACTTGGGTAGGCATCTATTATTCTGAGCTTCAGTTTCTTCATCAGTAAACTGGTAAGGACATCACCTGTGTGTGTGTGTGTATGTGTGTACTGTGAAAATAAGATAATATATAGAAAGTCTGGCACATAAGTTCTGCCTGTAGCAGGTACTCAATAAATGTTCACTGTTTTCTTCCAGGGTAATTGAAGAATTTATTTTTAAAAAACTATGTGAGGATTATGTAAGGGAAAGGTGGTATTATTAAGTTTTAAACTTAAGACAGTATTCTCAAATTCTCTCATAAATTAGAGCATGTGCAAAACATGTTTGGGCCACTCAACTGTGACCTACAGATGACAAAAGGGAACATTAAATACAAATGATTGCTAAAGCAGTAGCTAAGAACCTGGAACCTAAGTCAGGCTTTTAACAACTCTTTAGTGGAAAAGTGAGTTTTTTTGTCACATAAATGTGAACAAACTGTCAAAAAAGAAAAGGAAAAAAAAAAACCGAACAAACTATACAGAGAAATGGATGAATGTAAAATGATATTGAATTGTAAATGTGACCCTACGATATTGCCAAGGGCCAGGTAGGATACAATGAAATGGCTAGAACTCAAAGGGAAAAAACTATGTAGAACTACCACCTTAATAAGGATATATCCATGCAGAAAGAAACCAAAAGTACATTATAATAACAGTGCATATTACACCTCCTTTGAATGGGAAAGCTGAAATGTCCTAGTCATAAGGGCATCATCCAGAGTAGTTACTGATTGCTTACTGTGTTTACAGCTGGCCATACAGTCTGAAGATGCTAAGATGCTCTATTTGAATGAACTAAACCTGGAGTGCTTTCTTGTAAGTGAAGAATCTTGGGAACACAAATGCCTTGTTCTGGGTGAACGGAGAGTGTGCTGGACACAGTCCTTCCTGAGGCTACTGAGTTTGTGATTAGTGTAAAGAGAGAGTTAAGAACATGAATTAAGCTGGATTTTTCTTTCTAATTTTCTTGCAAGAAAAGGAACTAATGAAAAGAAGATCATTGATGAAACAGTCATGAATGGATTGTGAAAGTTAAATTTTATGTTAACTTGAAAATTAACTTGAAAAGCATTAAAGTGTGCAGCTAAATTACACAGATTCATTCAGCAGACACTTCCTGGCACCTGAATGCCAGGCACTCTGAGGATACAGAAATCTTATTTATCATGCATGAAATGCATTACTGAAATTATAATGGACCCTGAAACTCTGATCAAGGAAGAAGTAGCAGAAAAATAATTTTTTTAAAGCAGTCTCTAGTGTCCTAGCCCTACTATGAAGAGTCAGTTTTATAAACAGACAGATCCAGGTTCAAATCTTTGCTCCAGTGCTGTAAAGTGGCTACCTAAAAACCTTTTCTTTTGTAATTAGTACCCATTTCCTTATTACTACAGATTTTGGAGGTTTAGACAAACAATAGACCTCTTCCCTAAGCCCTGGGTACTTATCTTCTTCCCCACTCCTTCCTAGTTCCTAGAGGATCTCTGGGAAAAGTAAGTTGTGGTCCTCCAGATGCTTAAGTTCAGATAATTATAGACATTCTTTTCTTCTTAACAGCTTTATTCACACACCATACAATCCATCTAAAGTTACAATCCGTAGCTGTCGGTATAGGCACAATGTTATGCAGTCACTCACCACAATCAGAGAACATTCTCATTAAATATTCTTTTATGATCTACACCGAAATTCAACAACCTTGGTTTTTAAAGGTAGTGCTGCAATGCACAATCTGAAACCACATCAATGAACTTTTTGTAACTGTTAACATTAAAATCCATTGGTATGTCTTGTGATTTCAATGGCTCTTTTACTCTAGTGCATGATTTTGTAACTTTATGCATTAGTCATTTGGAAAATACAGGTTCATTGAGTTAGGCAGATCTTCTAAATGTTGATGCAATTCATCATACACTATTAAAAATTCACGTGTCAAGCTCACAGTGGCAGATATGTGATTCTGATATGGCAGATTCTAAAACTCTTAATTTTTCTTTGCAAGTTTAATTTTATCAACTGGCAACAAATACTATAACTTGTTTTCCTTGGGGTGTGAAAAGCTTTCTCTTCCACCATTTTTTGAGAAAATATCTACCAAACACCCAAGCCTGAATAACCATAGTTTATCTCTCATAGTATTCCATGAAAAAAGAGGCTTAAATCAACTCACAACTTAATCTTGCGTGTGGTTTTCTTTGAGACAACCACCAAATGCTATATGCAGTGTAAGTGCTTTATGCATATTTCCTATTCTGTCACATGGAATATTAAAAAGACACATATTTTCAGGGGTCAAGATTAATAATTTTGCTTCTCAAGATAGTCTTAAGTGGAATTGGCTTTCTTTCCTATTTTAACTATGAGTATATGGCAGTGAATACAGTAACTACTGTACAGTTAAGACACCAGCAGTTTTACTCATCATTACTTTTGTACCATGGTGCAAATGTCAACACAGGGAGAAAGGCAAATAAAGTATGTTATTATTGTGAAAATAGTTCTGAAAGGGTCTTGGGAACTCCTAGGGATCCATGGGTCACATTTTGAGAACTGAGAGATCTCTGAGTCAGATGAGGATTTATAACCTAACTCTGCAGTTTAGTAGCTAGGTGACCTTTAATCTCTCTCAATTGCCCTATTTCTAAATGAGGATTAGACGAGGAAGGCAATGTGCTTAACACAGGGCCTGACAAAATGAAATACTGTCACTTGTTTTCCTTGTAGTTTGATAAGTTCACTTTGATCCTTTTTGAGAAAATATCTGTTTGTTACATCAGAGGCTTCTCTCAAAGAGACAGAAACAGAGATCATAAACTAGTGCACATCCAAACAGTGTTGTTAGCTTATCTATTCTCAGTTGGCTCCTCAATTTTTATCCAAATACCACATGTGCCAGTTTCAATCTTTTGTGTGCCCCAGAAAAGCCAAGTTGTTTACTCTTCATTCAATATTGCTGGGTGGGATCTTCTTGATTGTTTCCATGGACATGTGACCCACCCAGTTGTGGATGCTAACTTTTGATCTGATGGTTTCCATGGAGATGTGTCTTTACCCATATTACTTGGGGTTGCTTACTGGAACCCTTTAAGAGGAACCATTTTGGAAAAAAGCTTTAAAACCAAGAGAGCCACAAGATCCACCGTAAGGGACAGAGCCCCAGGGAACCCATTGAAAAGAAAGCTAGCAGATCTCGCCATGTGCCTTCCTAACTGAGAGTGAAACCCTGAATGTCATTGGCCTTCTTGAACCAAGGCATCTTTTCCTGGATGCCTTAGATTGGATATTTTTATAGCCTAGCTTTAATTTGGACATTTTCACAGCCTAAGGACATTTTCACAGCCTTAGAACTGTAAACTTGCAGCTTATTAAAGCTTTTTCTGGTATATCGCATTTTGGCAGCTTGCAAACTAGAATATCATAAAAATACCATGAAGCAGTGGTTATCAAATGGAGGGAGAGTGGATACTTGTAACTCCCAGGAGATATCTGGCAGTGTCTGAAACCATTTTCCTTTGTTACAACCAGGGGAACTGCGAGGGATATCTACTGAGTAGAGGTCAGGGAAGCTACTAAACGTCCTACAATGCACAGGACAGTCCCCCACAGCAATGAATTATCCAGGTCCAACTGTCAGTAGTACAGAGGTTGAGAAATTGCCATAAAGTTTTAAGTGACATAAAGTGGAGAAAAAAAAGAAAATTCAACAAGGACCAGAAACATATTCTAACACCTTCTAAACTATCTTAAAAATGGAACAACTGTCTACTGAGGTAGCCCTTTCCAAAAAGAGATTCAAAACAGTGCTGCGGCCAGAGACCATAACAGGCCTACTTACCAATAAACAAGATTAGCTTGAGTCAGTGATTTACTTCTCTTTTTCCCTCTAGCACTATCCCTAAAAGGTGTTTTTTGCACATTAAAGTCACCTGTACTTTTCTTATCTTTGTTCATTAGGAAAAATGTAAATACTCTACTGTACACACTAGGTGATTTATTTTTGACTGCCCATTTATCCCTGCATTAGCTAAAGGATAACTAATTTGTTTGATAATAAGGTATAGAATAGTTTTCAAATCAAATAGAAAAATACTCTTGGGGGGAAGGAAGGCTTTCATAGTATTTCTGTTAAATGGTTTTATCAGAAAGCATTTTATCTTATTCAGCAAACCTTAAAAAAGACTGATATAAATGTCTTTGCTTTGCATTTGCTGACAGTGAGAGAGAGAGAGAGAGAGAAGTTTTATTGGTTTCAGCTTTAGCTGCTTATTAAAACAGTTCTCCTAAACTACACATTATTTTCACTCACTTGAGGGGGAGGTAAGGTTAAGCAACAAAACCTCTACAATAATAATAAGTCAGGAACACTTGTATACATGGCCAGTGAGAGAGATGTCTTTTTCTTACCCCTTAAACACCAATGGCCTATCACCTGGGCTTGGTTTCTTTGTAAATTGAAGGTCCTGGTCTTGGAACCAATGCCAAGAAACCTGGCCATATTTCCCAAGGTGGGGTGTGGTGTTAGGGGGTACAGTTGGGACCCATACTCCCTGTGTATTCTCAATTTTCTCAGGCCTGCATTAGGAATGATGTGTTTAAAGAGGAGCAGTGATGTGGTAAATGGGTCATGAAGACCAAGTGTGGCCAAGAACAATGAAGTAAACCTTTTTTTATTACATGATTATACTTAAAATGAATATCTGATTTTGTTTCCATGTGATGTTTTCTCACTTTTAAGAGCACACAAGGAAAATATATGGTTTGGTATACCCAGAATTACGATTGTAACATTTTCAAAGAAGGGAAGGACAAGTTGACTACAGTGGTATGGTCATTTCCTCCTTCAAACTATGTATTTGACATATTTCTGAAATGCCGCTCATTTCCCCTCAACTACCACAGTAGCTTATTTCTAAGTATCCTATGCCATTCTTAAAGAGAGACTTGAATTCCTGTCAGTATGCTTAGCAACCTAGACTTGAATGCAGAGATTTTGCCAATTTCCATCCTTTCCGCACAACCTTATTACTACTCCTTTATAATACCATGTTATGCTCTTTAGCTCTAATAGCTTTGTTGTCATTTTTTCGGATGTTCTACATATAGGATCATGTTATTTGCAAATAATGAAAGTTTTACTTCTTCCTTTTCAATTTGGATGCCTTTTATTTCTTTTACTTCCATTAGCTGCTCCGGCTAGAACTTCCAGTGCATTGTTGAATAACTGGTGACATCCTTGTTTATTTCCAGATCTTAAAGGGAAAGCTTTCACTCTTCCAGCAGTGAGTATGATGTCAGCTGTAGGTTTTTCATATATGCCCTTCAACATGCTGAGGACGTTTCCTTCTATTTCTATTTTTCTAAGTGTTTTTTTAATCAAGAAAGGATACTAGATTTCTGTCAGATGCCTTTTCTGGGTCATTTGAGATGATCATATGATATTTTTCCATGTTTTGTTAATGTGTGGTGCATTACATTAATTGATTTTATGTTGAACCATCCATGCATACCTGGGATAAAACCCACTTGATCATGGTATATGAGTATTTTATTATGCTTCTGGATTCAATTTGCAAGCATTTTGTTGAGGATTTTTGCATCTATATTCATAAGAGAAATTGGTCTCTAATTTTCTTTTCTTGTAGTATTTTTATCTGGCTTTGGTACTACGGATATGTTGCCCTCATAAAATGAGCTAGGCGGTGTTCTCTTCAATTTTTTGCAAGACTTTGAGCATTGGTATTAGTTCTTGGAAGGTCATGTAGCACTCACCTGTGAAGCCCCCAGGTCCCCAGGTCCTGGGTCTATCTTTGTTGGGAGTTTTTTGATTACTGAGTCAATATCTTAACTAGTAGTTGGTCTGCTAAAATCTTCTATTTCTTCTGGAGCCAGTGTAAGTTGTTCATATATTTCTAGGAATTTGCCCATTTTATCTAGGTTGTCTAATTTGTTGGAATACTTCTTCACAGTATCCTCTCTCTCATGATCCTTTTCATCTCTCTGGAGTCAGTAATAACGTCCCCCCCTCTCATTTCTGATTTTATTTATTTGCATCTTCTTTTTTTCTTTTGTCACTCTAGCGTTTTGTCAATTTTACTTATGTCTTCAAAGAACCAACTTTTGTTTTTGTTAATGCTCTCTATTGTTTTATTTCGGTTCTAATCTTTCTTTCCTTTTGCCTGCTTTGGGTTTAAGTGTGTGTTGTTTTTCTAGTTTCTCCAGATATGCAGTTAGGTCTTTGATTTTAGCTCTTTCTCCTTTTTAAATGTAGGCTATAAAAGGGCTATAAAATTCAATCTCTGCACTGCCTTTGCTGCATTACATCAGTTTTGATATGTTGTGTTCTCATTTTAATTTGTCTCAAGATTATTTATTGATTTCCCTTATAATTTCTTCTTCAATCCACTGATTAAGTGGTATTATTTAACTTCCATATACTTGTGAATTCTCCAGTTCTCTGCCTATTATTGATTTCCAGCTGCATTCCACTATGGTTAGAAAAGATAAATGTAACTATCGTAATGCATGCCTCCTCTTACCTCCTGCCTTAACTACTGCAGTCATTTACACTAAGTAGTACTCTTGTCTGGCTGCCTCTCATTCTGTTCCATGACCCAAACTGCTAACTCTTTTGCCCATCATAATGAAAAATTTCAGGTGCTCTTCCATTGTATATAGAAAAAGCCCAACATAGTACACCATCTGGTCCCTCTTTCTTTCTCCAGTCACGTCTTTCTACTACTCCCCCACACAAACCAATGGCATGACCTGTGTTCTTAACTTTAACTCTCAAAGTTCACTCAGTAATGTTAGTTCATATTAATAAGACCATACAATATTTGTCCTTTTGTTTCTGTCTAATTTCACTCAACATAATGTCCTCCAGGTCATCTATATTGTTACATGCTTCATGAGTTTATTTGCTCTCTTAACAGCTGTGCAATATTCCATTTATGTATATACCACAGCTTTTTCAGCCAATGGACACTTGGGCTATTCCTACCTCTTGGCAATTGTAAATAATGCCACTATAAATAAATTGATGTCCATTTGTTTCCTTGCTTTCAGTTCCTCTGGATACATACTTAGTAATGGGACTGCTGGATCATATGGCAATTCTATACTTTGCTTTCTGAGGAACCACCAAACTGCCTTCCAGAGTGGTTGGACCATTTTACACTTCTACCAGCAGTTGATAAGCGTGGCTCAGAAACTGTTAATTTTTCATTCTGTATGCCAGCTGTGCTGGTGTGCTGGTTTAAAACTTATGTACCCCAGAAAAGCCCTGCTTTTGTAATCCAGGTTTGTGAGGGCAAACCTATTATTTGGTATGATCTGATTAGATTATTTCCATGGAGATGTGATCCCGCCCATTCGGGGTGGGTCTTAAATGAGTTTACTAGAGTCCTTTATAGAGCCGACAGATTGCAGAGAGATGAAACCAAGACACAGAACTTTGGAGATGAAATCCAGGGTTTACCCCAGTGAAGCTGAGAGAACCCACAGGAACCCCAGAGCATGGCACACAACAGCCATATGCCTTCCCAGCTGACAAAGGTGTCCCAAATACCGGCATCTTTTCTTCAGAGTCCGAATATCATCCTGTTGACACCTAACTGGAACATTTTCATGGCCTTAAAACTGTAAATTTGTACCTTAATGAATTCCCTTTGTAAAAGCCAATCCATTTCTGGTATATTGCATTCTGGCAACTTTAGCAAACTGAAACATCAGCTTAACAGTTAAGTACTTTATGTAAATATTTTACCTCAAATAATCCTACTACTCTATTTTACAGAAGAGAATACAGAAATAAAGCCTTCCCCCCCCCCCCAAATCACATTAGAATAATGTATAACCTGGATTTTTAAACTTAACACTGCCTGATTCCAAAACCTATCCTCCATTACCCTTGTGGCTGGGACCTGTATGGCAATATCCATCAGTCAGATAGAGCTTCTAAAAGACTCTGTGAGTCATCAGGTAAGAATCTTGAGGTAAAGCTTTTTTCTTTTAATATTCTTATTGAATATCTTCATGCACCATATGATCCATCCAAAGTATACAGTTAGTGGCTCACAATATCATCACATAATTGTGTATTCTTCACCATGATCATTTTTAGAACATTAGCATCACTTCAGAAAAAGAAAGGAAAAGGAAAAAGAAAACCTCATACATCCTGTACCCCTTAGCCCTCCTTCTCACTGACAATCAGGATTATAATCTACCTTTTTTTTTCTTACCCCTTATCCTCCCCATTATTTATTTTGTGACCTTATTTTTTTTGACTCATAATTAAAAAATATGATGATAATGAATAAAGGGAGTATCAGTCACAAAGATTTTGTAATCGATGGTCACACTGTAAAAGATATAGTTAGGCAGTCATCTTCAAGAATCAAGGCTACTTGAATATGGTTCAGCAGTTTTAGGTATTTTCTTCTAGCCATTCTGATACACTAAAAACTAAAAAGGAATATCTATATAATGCATAAGAATTAATTTCCAGAATAATTTCTGTTTGAAGTCTCGTAACCACTGAAACTTAATTTTGTCTCATTTCTCTCTTCCCCCTTTTGGTTAAGAAGCTTTCTCAGTCCAGTGTTGCAGGGTTCTGGCTTATCCCTGGTAGTATTGTCCCAAGTAGTGAGGAGGGCAGCGTATTCACCTGCCAAGCTGGTTTTGAGAGAGAAGCCACATCTGAACAACAGAGGTTCTCTGGAGGTGATTCTTAGGCACAATATAAGTAGGTTTAGCTTTTCCTTTGCAGGAATAAGTTTCATACAGATGAGCCCAAAGATTTGAGGGCTCGGCCTATTAAACTGGTTGTCCTCAGTGTTGTGAGGATATCAGAAATTCCCCAGGTGGAGAAGTTAAATACTTTCTCACTTCTTCCCAGTCCCTCAAGGAGACTTTGCAAATAGTTTTCTATTCTCTGCCCAGATTACTCTGGAACCCATCAGTTATATCTCAATACAATGGTGTTAGAATAAACTGACCATATGAGTTAAATTAGATAGTGTGCTATCCAAAATATAAATTTTGCACCAAATAAACATCTCTTCATTTGGTCTCACACAGAAGTTGTTTTAAAATGTAGACTAGATCATTCTTTACCTTGTATTATGATTTACCTTAGTTCTATCCAGATGAGCTTTGTTCATATCTCTAGTTGAAGTCTGATCACTTTTTCATCTTTTTAAATAGTTGCTGTAAGGGGTAATGCTGACTTTTGTAGCTTCAGAGCTCTAACTCTGAGTCTCAGGTGTCACACAGATAACTGAAATTCCAGGGAATGTTGAGGTCGTACACAAATAGCTTAGCATCTCAGAATTTAGAAATAACAGTTAAACTCCAGAATACATGTGAATGCTGTAAGTCAATCTAGGAACCTTTACAATAGGCTTCAACCTGATAACATATGTTCTCGATTTCAGTTCTCCTAGTTTCTATATTATAGTTAGTCCATATTAGTGAGGCATTACATTTGTCTTTTTATTTCTGACTTATTTCATTCAACACACATTCACCTAGTTGCATGTCTCAGGACTTCATTCCTTCTTGCAGGCGCTCAGTAGACCCTTGTCTGTATACACCACAGATTCCCCCTTCTGTTCCTCAGTAGATGTACTCTTAGGCCAAATTGATCCACTGCAAGTCCCGAACACTGCTGCCATAAATACTAGTGTACAAATGTCTGTTCGTGTTCCCACTCTCAGATCTTCCAAGTATTTACCTAGCAATGGGGTTGCAGGATCATATGGCAACCCCACATCTAGCCTCCTGTGGAGCCACCACACTGCCCTCCAGAGGGGCTGTACCCCACTCTCCTTTCCCTACCAACAGTGAATGGGAACCTATCTCTTTCTCCATATTTTCTCCAGCTCATGTATTTCTTTTCCTTTTTTTGGGGGTGGGGTGGGGTGGGGGGGTGCATAGTCTGGGATTTGAACCCGAGTCTCTGCATGGAAGGTGAGCTTCTACCACCAAACCACTGATGTACCCACTGTTCATTTAAAAACAGATTTATTCCCACATCATACTATTCAAGCTAAGTAAAAAACAACAACAACAACAAAAAAAAACAGAAAAAAGTGTTTTCCTATGATCACCTAGCCATGCCATCACTACCACAATCTATATAAGGATATTTCCTTTTCTTCAGCCAAGAATTCTATATGCCACCCACCCCATATCCCCCCCTCCCCCCCCCCCCCGTTTCCCTCCACTTATTGACACTTAGATTTGGCATACTGCCTTTTTTATATTCAATGGCAGCATATTACAATGTTACTGTTAACTATAGACCCTAGTTTGCATTGACTGTATTTTTTCCTGTTAAGCATCCCATTTTCAGCACCTTCCAATGTTGACATTCATTTGTTCTCTTTCATGCAAAACAATTCTTATATTTATACATTTAATCACCATCATTGTCCACTCTAGATATTGCTAAATTATACCATCTCAGTTTTTTTCCTTTGTCTTTACTTATGTCCCCAACCATGCTCATATTCAGTTTTGTTCAGTGTACTTATATTATTGTGCTACCATCAGACAGTATTGTGTTATCTGTTTCTGGATCTGTACAATATCAGTTCTGTTGAACATTCTGTACTCCTTTAGTACCAAATGCCCAATCTCTACTGTCTATCTCCTGATAACCTGTGTTTTTAACTTTAACTTTCAAAGGTCACACATTAATGTTAGTTCAAATTAGTGGAACCATATAGTACTTGTCCTTTTGTTTCTGGCTAATTTCACTCAGCTTAATATCGTCAAGGTTCATCCACACTGTTATTTGCTTCATGAATTTATTCTGTCTTACAACCGCATAAATATTCCATCATATATATATATAGCACAGCTCGCTTAACCACTACTCTGTTGATGGACATTTGGGCTGTTTCCATCTCTTGGCAATTGTGAATAATGCTGCTATAAACATTGGTGTGAAAAAAATCCATTTGTGTCTTTGCCTTCAGTTCCTCCAAGTATATACTTAGCAGTGGGATTGCTGGATCATATGGCCGTTTTACACTTAGCTTCTTAAGGAACTGCCAGACTGCCTCTAGAGCGGTTACACCATTTTACATTCCCACCAACAGTGGATAGGTGTGCCTCTTTCTTCATATCCTCTCCTGTACTTGTAGTTTTCTTTCTTTTTTTTTTCTAATGGCCATTGTAGTGGGTATGAGATGATATCTTATGATTTTGATTTAAATTTCCCTAATAGCTAGTGAAGTTGAGTATCTTTTCATATGCCTTTTAGGTATTTGCATGCCCTCTTCTGCAAAGTATCTACCATGTCTTTTACTCATTTTAAAATTGGGTTGTTTGTCTTTCTATTGATGAGTTTTAGAATCTCTTTATATATTCTTCATATTAAATCTTTATATGATATGTGGTTTCTAAATATTGTTTCCTATTGCATAGGCTCCCTTTTTAATTTCCTGACAAGTTCTTTGAGGCACAAAAGTGCTTAATTTGAGAAGATTCCATTTATTTATTTTTTCACTGCTTGTGCTTTGGGTGTATAGTCTAGGAAACCACCTTTTATCACAAGATTTATGTTATTTCCCTACATTTTCATCTAAAACTTTTATGGTCTTAGCTTTAATGTTTAGGTCTTTGATCTATTTTGAGTTAATTTTTGTGTAGGGTGTGAGATAGGGGTCCTCTTCCATGCTTTTGCATATGGAAATCCAATTCTCCAAACACCATTTATGGAAGAGGCTGCTCTGTCCCAGTTGTATTGGCTTGACCACCTTATTAAAGATCTATTGCGCGTAGATGAGAGGGTCTATTTCTGAAGACTCAATTCAATTCCACTGGCCAGCTTATCTATCATTATGCCAGTACCATACTATTTTGATCACAGTACCTTTGTAATATATATGCTTTAAAGTCAGGTGGTATGAGACCTCCCACTTCATTTTTCTTTCTCAAGATATTTTTAGCTATTCAGGATACCTTGCCTTCCAAATAAATCTGGTGATTGTTTTTATTATTTCTGCAAAGTAAGTTGTTGGGATTTTAAATGGCATTGCATTGAATCTATAAATCCGTTTGGGTAGAATTGGCATCTTAACTGTATTTATTCTTCTAATCCATGAACATGGTATGCCCATCCATTTATTTAAGTATTCCCTGATTTAGCAATTTCTTGTACTTTTCTGTGTATATATCTTTTGTGTTCTAGGTTAAATTTATTCCTAAATATTTGATTCTTCTGGTTGCTATTGTAAGTGAATTTTTGCCTTGATTTCTTGAGGTAAAGTTAACATAAAAATATTTTCTTCCTCTTCTGTTATTGGCATCACAGTGAAGTAGAAATTATCTACCAAAGTATCCAAGTCACTTTTTTCTTTTCTTTAGATTTTGTTATGTTGGTTTAAATCTTAAGTTAGCAATTTGATAACGTCATGCTAGCCATTAAATCCATGGCTAACATGCATCAAAAAATAAAAAATAAAATAGGAGTGTTCTGTATATTCATAATACCATTTTGCCCCTTGTGCCAGTTTGAAAGGATATATGTACCCCAGAAAAGCCATGTTTTAATCCTAATCCCATTTTGTAAAGGCAGCTGTTTCTTCTAATCCCTATTCAGTATTGTATGTTTCAAACTGTAGTTAGATAATCTCCCTGGAGATGTGATTTAATCAAGAGTGGTTGTTACACTGGATTAAGTGGAGGCATGTCTCCGCCCATTTGGGTGTGCCTCGATTAGTTTACTGGAATCCTATAAAAGAGGAAACATTTTGGAGAAAGCTGGAGATTCTGAGAGAGCAGAATGACATAGCCATGAGAAGCAGAGAGCCCACCAGCCAGCGACCTTTGGAGATGAAGAAGGAAAACGCCTCCTGGAGAGCTTCATGAAACAGGAATCCAGAGAGAAAGCTAGCAGATGACTCTGTGTTCGCCATTTGCCCTTCCAGCCGAGAGAGAAACCCTGAACTTCATCGGCCTTCTTGAACCAGGTATCTTTTCCCTGGATGCCTTTGACTGGACATTTCTATAGACTTGCTTTAATTGGGACATTTTTTTGGCCTTAGAACTGTAAACTAGCAACTCACTAAATTCCCCTTTTTTTTCAATGTATATTTTTAGTTTTAGAATTTTTTTTGTATGCTGCATTGTGGGGGCTACATTTCATTCTTTTTTAAAAAATTTATTTATTAATTAAAAAAATAAACAAAATAAAACAACATACATAGTCAGTAATTCACAATATCATCACTTAGTTGCATATCATCATTTCTTAGAACATTTGCATTAATTCAGAAAAAGAAATAAAAAGACAATAGAAAAAGAAATAAAACGAACACAGGAAAGAAAAAAAAAAGATTATACCTACCATACCCCTTACCACTTGCTTTCATTGATCACTAGTATTTCAAACTAAATTTATTTTAGCATTTGTTCCCCCTATTATTTATTTTATTCCATATGTTCTACTCCTTTGTCGACAAGGTAGATAAAAGGAGCATCAGACACAAGATTTTCACAATCACACAGTCACATTGTGACAGCTGTATCATTATTCAGTCATCCTCAAGAAACATGGCTACTGGAACACAGCTCTACATTTTCAGGCAGTTCCCTCCAGCTTCTCCATTACATCTTGAATAACAAGATGATATCTACTTGATGCATAAGAATAACCTCCAGGATAACCTCTCGACTCTGGAATCTCTCAGCCATTGACACTCTGTCTCATTTCCTTCTTCCCCCTTTTGGTCGAGAAGGTTTTCTCAATCCCTTGATGCTAAGTCTCAGCTCATTCTAGGGTTTTTCTCAATCCCTTGATACTGAGTCTCTGTTCATTCCAAGATCTCTGTCCCACGTTGCCAGGAAGGTCCACACCCCTGGGAGTCATGTCCCACGTAGAGAGGGGTAGGGTGGTGAGACTGCTCGTTGTGTTGACTGGAGAGAGGGACCACATCTGCGCAACAAAAGAGGCTCTCTTGGGGGTGACTCTTAGGCCTAGGTTTTAAGTAGACTTGACCTATCCTTTGCAGGGTTAAGTTTCATATGAACAAACCCCAAGACTGTGGGCTCTGCCTATAGCTTTGGTTGTCCACACTGCTTGTGAGAATATCAAGAATTCAACTTGGGGAAGTTGAATTTCTCCCCATTCTCACCACTCCCCAAAGGGGGCTTTGCAGTAAATTCCCCTTTTTAAAAGCCATTCCATTTCTGGTATATTGCATTCTGGCAGGTAGCAAACTAGAACACCTCTAGAAGAATTTTGAAGCACCCTATTATATGTTTGCTTGACTTGTGTTGATATCCCCTAGAGTCTTTTGGGATGCATTTAATTTTTTTGAAATATCTGCTGCACTGAAGTATGATGCTGGCGATATATGGTGATATGAATGGTACCTTAGTGTTGTTTTGGAAAATGATTAATAATAGTTAATTTAAATGAATATCATGTGGCCTTAACTAGAAAGGAACTGTCTAGTCATACTACCAGTTTTAAAGCTCAAAAATTTCTATTCATTGACTAGAAAAAAATCGTAGTATAAATTAACATGTCACTTGGTGTTGAGCAAATGACAAAAGCCAAAAAATTCTAGTTACTCAGTTTAAAGCATCATAATTTTATAAATTAAACTCAACTATATAATAATAACTAACATTTATTTAGCACTTCTTATGTACTAGGCATTTAAAATCTACAATCCTCAACATCATCTTGATATTACTATTCCCATTTTGCAGAAATGAAGACTTGCACATAGCAATAACATTTTGGCAGTCTAATGTTGAATAGATTAAATTAGAATATTATAATGATACTAATAACAGCATTTTAGAAATCCTGTTTCACAGAATCTGAAGTCAAGGATGCTCAAAGAAATAGCTCCTGTAGATTTAGAACAGTACTTTTTACCAATAACCACTTATTATCCATTTACCCTGTATTCTTCAGAAAAAGATAAATTTTAAAATGTAGTCAACCGTTTTTAAGTAATGTTCTAAAATCTATTCCTTTCCTGTACTCTGGTAATATCACCTTAGTAAGTGGTATTAAAAATTCAATATCAGGCAGCCCATGGTGGCTCAGCAGGCAGAGTTCTCGCTTGCCATGCCAAAGACCTGGGTTCGATTCCTGGTAACTGCCCATGCCAAAATAATAATAATAATAATAATAATAATAATAATAATAATAATAATAATAAATATCAGTCAAAACATTATGGCAATCAGTGTATAATGTGTATGTACTGAGACTTCCCCATCTTTTGACCATATACATATTTTCTCTGTAATTTCACAGTAATAGCATAATAAAACAGCATAAGCTATTATGAAGTTTCACTTCTGCTAAACTTAGCAATCAAAAGCAAATAAGCTTTGGTTTTGTTTTTCATAGCCAAGAGTGTAGATTACTGTAGTTCATTTTATAATATTCATTAGAAAAGTAACTTGTGTTTGTCTTAAAATGGCATGCTAACATTTCAGAACCATATGGGAATGGCAAATAAACTTTAAAAAGCAGATGAGTGATATGATTTTTATTGTAAACTTTTGAGGATATATGTTAAGAATGTAAAAATTCCAAAGGTATATGAGCATATTTTGGAAAGTATAAATGGTAACTATAGTGTTTTAGTGGGAAACTTGGAATCTGGGGCTTTGGAATTGATAGTATTTATGATCAAATAGAGTAAGAATGTTAATATCAACTATTTGAAGGCAATGTCAAACCAAGTTCTTACATAAGCATCTGTTCTGTATACAGCAAGACAGAACCTTGCTGAATAATCATAGTTTTACACAATACAACCATGATAGCTCCAAAGTGTAAGAGAAATGGAATTTCTGAAAATAAAGAATAGAAAGAGGTAAATCTTTAAAAATTATAGTGGTGGCAGTTTGCAAAAGTTTGCCTTCCTCTTTTGGAGGAAGAATTATTTAATAATAGCATTTAAATTAATTTAAACAGCATAAATAGCATCTGAAAAGCATCCATTTGACATTTTAGTTTTTTTTCACAGTGCCCAAAGATGGTACGATAATACAAAGAAAAAGTTATTGCCATTTCTGAAATGCAACATAAACCTTAAACCTGAAAAGAATCAGAAACAATTACTTTATAGGGTACATAAAGTGCTCTTACTTTTATCCATTGCCACTGCAATGGGTGGTTGAAATGACTGACTGACTATATTTGTGGGCTAGTATATCCTATTTTGAATGCTACCATCAACACACAAACAACATAAACAAGACCATTTTTCACTCATTTGGGAAAGGAAGACTATTTAGAATCAATAATAAAACTGTGATCCCCATACTGAGGAAAATCTCCTTAAGTATCCATAAAGCCCAAACCATTTTTCCTTAGTTCATTTTTTTAATCTATAACTAATCTATAATGTATGCCAAGATTTTTGCTTTAAATTTATTTCAAAATGTGCAGGTAGGTAAAGTTTAAAAGGTAACTTAACAGATAAAGCTAAATTGAGATATATCTTATAAATTATAAAAATAATAAATGTTTAGTTAGAAAATCCACACTGCAGTAAAATGGGAGTAATGGCATAAGATTAAAGGCAACAAGAGAAAAGATAATGCCAACAACATTTTACAATTTGGAAAGCAAATGGCTAAGAAGTATTTGGTTTTCTGTAAGTCTCCAGTGGGGAAAGCTAAAAGCAACCAAATTAATATGACAGAACTTTTGAAATGCTCAGAAATTTGGGAGTAAAAGTAGGGGTCAAAACCAGGAAAAATGAGTGAAAGTCTGATTAACTACATTTAGGGTTTCTTTTTATAGAAATGGCAGACCAGGTTATTAGGATCAATCTACCTGTCAAAAAACAAATAAAATGTTGGATAAAACATATTTTTAAAAAATTTCCTTAAAGCACCAACAAACTGAGATGGGAAATATCACAGCCACTTATACTCTAAGGATATTTACAAATTCAGGCAAACTTGGATTACAAATAAAGAAAAGGACAGAAAAACCACTAGGAAAATGGAGGAAAAACCTTACAAATACTTTAAGAACACATGAGAAGCTATTCAACCTCATTAGTAATCAGATAAATGCAAATTATAACCACAATGAAATATCATTACACTCCCACCAGACTGGCAAAAATTAAACATCTGACAGTATTAAAGAGTCTGAGTTTAAATGGCACAACCACCATGGAAGACTACTTATCATTATCCAATAAAATTGAACACAAGAACATTCTGTGGTGTTCAAGCAACTCCACTATGAGGCATATATTTGTAAAGAAATTTATGTGCATGTAGTAAAGTGTTTAAGAATGCTGACAGCAGCATTACTTGTAGTAAACCAAGACTAGAAACTACTCAAATGTTTATAATATTGGAATGGGTGGATAAACACTGGTTCTATACAGCTATTAACATGGACAAAATGCATAATGTGGAGTTAAACAAGGCACCAGTAATACATATATGAATCATTCATATAAGTTCAAAAACAAGCAAAATCAAGCTGTCTTGCTTAGGGATGTATATATATGCAGGAAAAGCAAGAAAATAATGATTATAAGAGTCAGGACAGTGGTTACCTCTTCAGAGAGAGAGTAAAATAGGACAGTAAATCTTGGAAGCTCACACTGAAAGCTTCAGAGTTGCTGACTGTTTTGTTTATTGGGCTGGCTAGTGTTACACAAATGTTAACTTTATAATCATTAAGTTGTACATACATGTGTTTTGCTAATTCCTATTTGTGTGCTTTATATCATAATAAAAATGTTAATTCAAAATAAAATTTAAAATTAGGAAACAAAGCAGGTAAATTAATCACTTTGATGATTTCCTTCTTTTTGTTGTCTACATTCTCTCTTTCTGGAACTCACAGAATGGTCCCTCTTAATTTCCTTTCTTCTTTTATTTTCAAACTTTTTAACTTTTTTGCTCTTATTTCTGGGATACTGTCTTATCCTTCACTACTTCTATTGAGTTTTTCACCTAAGCCATCATCTGTTTAATTTCCAAGAATTTATAGTTTTATTCTCTGAATGGTCTTTTTTCTTTTTTTCAGTATATTCTTGATGGACAGTATTTTTCTTATCTGAGTAAACCTAAATTGGATAGTTCCTTCTCCCTGCTTATTTTCTATTTCCTCCAAGATGGTTTCCTCTGTTTGCTTTGATTTCTGTTTTTGAAACAGAAATCCTATCCATCGTCCTTTCATCCTATCCATCTTCTCCCTTCTGGGCAGAAGACTGAGACTTTTCTCTCTAAAGGGCAAAATACAGTGGGGCTCTGCACAGAAGGATTCCACAGACAGTTGACGGTAAAGGTATCTTATGTAAAGCAGAAGGTTTAGGTGAACTTTTTTACATACCATTATCAAGAGTGGCAGCTTTTTCCCTCCCTTCTAGTTCCTATGATGTCAATTAGCCTGATAACTTTTAGGCAGAAGAAGAAAAATATTCTCCAGGAAATATAACCAATCCTATGGATATGACCTAAAGATGTGGACATTGTGAATTTCCTAAGGAAAATGGCCTAGTTAGATCACATGTAGCAAAAGTCACAGTCAATAAATTCCAACTCCACAGAGTTTTCAATCAGCTTTTTAGTCCCCATTTCAAAATATGAGCAGACTGCAATGGTTCACCAGATTTTTAAAGACAGCCTCATAACACTGAAAGACCCAGCAAAACAAACAACTAAAGTGCGAAAGCAACTGAAGGTAACAGAATGTATGCAGGGAAAAGGAACTCCTCCCATCCAAATGATCTGTTCTCCTCAGAAAGGTAAGAGAAATATTACAGGCAAAAATCTCATAAGTTTTACAAGAAAAGAACACTGATAAAAACAAACTAAAAACTCTTGGAAACTAAAAAGATGTTTATTAGAA
Source organism: Tamandua tetradactyla (assembly GCF_023851605.1). Taxonomy (NCBI): domain Eukaryota; kingdom Metazoa; phylum Chordata; class Mammalia; order Pilosa; family Myrmecophagidae; genus Tamandua; species Tamandua tetradactyla. The sequence continues at coordinate 23,538,189 of NC_135346.1, forward strand.
ATAACTTAAAGCTGAGACTTCTCACAGGGGGAAAAAAAAGCAAAAAAAAAGAGATGGAATATTCTAGAGAAAAGATAAGAAAAGCAGATGACCAGGTTCAGGATATTCAATATCTGAAAAAACAGGAATTTTGGAAAAAGGGAACAGAGAAAACATAAGAAAGAAAAATAATTCAAGAAATAAAAATAAAAGTATTATTAATGAAAATTCCTCCAAACTGAAAGATATGAGTTTCCAGAGTGTCCACTGAATAATCACCATGATGAATAATCCCACACCAATCACAAAATTTCAGAAAAACAGAGACAAAGCTTCCAGAGAAGGAAAATGTGTTTCATACAATGACAGATGAAAAACTAGACTGGGACTTAAGAGAGACTTTCCTTTAGCCATGTTAGAGTAACTGGTGGTGGTGGACTGACTTTCCTGCTGTAAACAACCATGATTATGGAAGAAATAAATGAGGCACGATTTTCAGGTACTGGACAACAGGCAGTGCAAGACTGTGATCCTCAAAAGAAGGGAAACTGATAATGAAGTCCCACAATCTCCCTAGTGTGGTTCAAGGAGTAGGAGTCAAGGCATTCCCACAGGGAGAGTTCAGAGTATGGAGATGTTGAGGTGTCTAGAATCTGCAGAGGCACCAAGAAGAGGATGCTGTGCACAGAGTGCCTAGAAGTCCGTACAGGGGTGCTCTGTGGGTCCTTAGTCAAAGGACGGGCAAGACCTTGCTAGGCTTACCAAATGGAGGCTACTACAGGGGTAAGATAGAAAAGAGATACAAGAAGTGGAGTAGTGCTTTCCTTAATTTTAAGTCTAATACCAAGCTTAACAAGACCCATGTTCTGTTAAAACCTAGAAACCGTTTTTGAGTTTCCAAAATTCAAGAGATTTAGGAAATCCTTTTGACTTTCAGACAGCCTAACAAAATGTAAAAATCAAGCCAATTGGCATATTGGTGATATGCCAATAATGGAACTGCCTGTTATAAAAAACTTTAATAGAGTTCAGAAGATGAGAGAATCCAGAGTCTAAAACTTATTCAAGATGTCCAGTATACAATGAAAAATTACTATATGCAAAGAAGAGGGAAAACATGACCCATACCCAAGAAAAAACAACAAAAAAATGAAGACTGAAATATAAAGTTTAAAGGAAGAAATTATTTTTTAAAAAAGAACTGAAAAATACAGTAATTTAAATGAAAAAAAAATCCACTAGATGAACTGATTAAAAGATTGGGATTAGCAGAACAAAGAACAGTGAAAATTGATTGATGGAATTTATACAGTCTGAAGAACAAAGAACTGTTTTCCTATTAACAGTGCATCAAAGACCTGAGAGACAATATCAAATGTCCTATGATAGATGTAAATGGAGTCTGAGAAGGAAAAGAGAGCATGGGAAAAATATTTGAAGAAATAATGGCTCAAACACTGACTTAAGATCTTGGAAACCTCAGCCAACTTTGAACAGTATAAATACTAAGAAAATCACATCTAGAGACATTTTAGTAAAATTTTTGTAAACCAAAGATGAAGAGAAACTCTTTGAAAGGATTCAGAGAAACAAAAATATTACACAGAAGAAAACAGTGAAATGCATGGCATCTGGCTTCTGATTTTAAATAATGGAGACCAGAAGAGGATGGAATGAATGACTGGAGTCCAGAAGACAATGTTAAGAAATCTTACAGTATCAAAAGGAAAAAAAACCAAAAAACTATTGACCCAGAATTCTATATTCGGCAAAAATCTCCTTCAAAGTCAAGAGTGAAATAAAGAAATTTCAGATAAAACAAAGCTGTTGCCAGCAGATCTGCTAAAGGATGTTTTCTTCAGGCTGAAACAAAATGAAGTTGGATTCAAATTTAGATATTTTTGGAAAGAATAAAGAATGCCATAAGTGATAAATAAGTGGATAAATAAAAAAGATTACTCTTAAAAGAAAACTGCTTAAAGCAAATATAGCATTGTAAAGTGGGGTTTATAACCTCTTGAGAAGTAAAATATATGACAAAAGTCCAAGAGAGTTTGATAGTGGACAAAAAAAATCAGTAACAGAATATGGGAGAAAACTAAAAATGCACGCTGTGGCCAGTAGGTAAACAGGAAGATGTCAACATACAACAGCAATACCAGGGGAAACTAATTGGGTAGGTGGGACAAGTGATAAGGGGTAGTTTTGATTTGATATTTGGTTACACTGTGTAACGGTTCTTTGTTGCACTGGACCTATGAAAACTGTCTAAAATTGAGAGTGCTACTGATTGTACAACCAACTGAAGATACTATAAGATATGGTTTGTTTATGTTGGACATTATCCATGATGCTGAATAGATGGACGGAATCGAAGTATACAATGACTGAGAAGCTGAATGGCGAACTGTGATACATTTATATGATGGAATATGGAGTGGCTATGAAAAGGAAGCACATCAAGAGGTACAAACTGAATAAACCGTAGGGATAGTGTGTTGTGCAAAATAAGCCAGAAACAAAAGAACAGATATGCTAAGGTCTCTTCCAGAAAATATTTATAAGAAAATTAGAGCCTAGATCGTAAGCTCTTATAGCAGCCACACTTAGGCTGAAGTTATAAATGTTACTTCTAGATTTTGAGACAGTGAGCTGTGTGTGTATCAGCTGGTATTTCCCTGGAACTCCGAGTAACTCCGTGACATTTAAGACCCAGACATGGATGGAGTGCTGTAGCACTGAGAGTTAGCATAGCTATATAAAATAACAGTTAAACCAAAAAAGAGATCAGGCCTCAATTAGAGTTAAAAATGAAGCCAATCTGGCTGGGTCTAAGGTAAATCAGAACACAGGGTAAAAGAGGATAGTGTAAACTCTAGACCGTCACCTACTATATGAGACCAAAGGAAAAGTTTATTATTTCTAGAACCTAAAATTTCTCTATCACACAATCTAAATCAACCTGTCTGGATTTAAGCAACCCAAACTCCTGGAGTCCAGAATGGGAATGAGGCCTTATAATTCCGTATAGTTTAATGTAATGCCAGGATACATCTCAGACCGTGGTAGACTGATAACCAAAAGGTACTGGTTGAATTCATTCAGGGTCCAAAGTTGAGGGGGTGGGGAGGGGGGAGGAATATGTGTATTCTATTAAACTTCCACAGATACCCTCTCAACCATTGGGCTCTCCCAAGAAAACAGGCCAAGTCCTAGACTTTAAGGCTTGCCCTTATGCAATTTATTTCTTATGGAAGCTAAGACTACCAATAATGAGGCTGAAGAGTTGCTTCCAGGAAATGTCTTCTGTTGCTCAGATGTGGCCTCTCTTTCTCTAATCCCAGATTCACAAGGAAAAGCATTACCCTCATCCCTGTGTGGGATATGATTGTTGGGCATGGAAATCTCCCTCACAAAGTGGGGTGTGACTTCTGGGGAGGAGTCTGGTCCTGGCACTCTGGGATCAACAATGCCTTCTGGGCAAAAGGAGAAAAAGAAATATAATACAATAAATAGGGCATCAGAGGCCATGAGAGAGCAAATGGAGTGAAGAGACTATTCTAGGGGCTACTCTTATGCAAGCTTCAGTTTGATAGTGCTAATTGCCATGGCTTGCTAAATGCCAACCAACATCACCCCTGTTCACTCTTAAGAACACTGAGGGCTCAAATTGAGACTCTATAAAGGTTTCATGCACTAAGTTTGCTTTCCTGGAACCTACATAGTTTCCAGAGGGTTCCAAGGTCAGATAAAGTCTGAAACCCAGTGGGACAAGCTTCTCCACGATTATCAATTGATTACATCCCCTTATGTTTTAGTGTTGACACCCCTTCTCAATATGAAAAGAACAGAATGGGCATTGCCTAAAGATCCCTGTAGACTGGGACAGGGATCAGAGAAGGAGGTATAACAGAGAAAACAGGATTTTGCAAATGAGTATAACTGCTGAAAACACTATTAATATTCTTTCTAGCCTTCAGTGTTCTAGAGCAGCTACAAGGAAATGGTGGAATGGAAGCACATAACAAACTCTGGGATCTGTTCTGTAACTGCTTGTTGAAGTGTGCTTTGAAATTATTGTTTTTTTCTTTCTTTTCTTTGTGTATATGTTATATTTTACAGTGAAAAAACATTTTTAAAAGCCCAAGAGATGGGTGAGATAGAGTGGACTGGAGGGGTAGAATGAAATTATAGAGGAAATGTAAAGGTAAAGGAAATTATGTTATTGTAAGGTTGTTAAATTTATGAAGCCAAACATGGGTTCTTTGAAAAGATTAATAAAATAGATTATTCCCTATCAAGACTAATCACAAACAGAAGAAATCACAAATTACCCATATCAAGATGAAAGGGGAAATTACCACAGAGTCCATAGAATTAAACAAATAATAAGGGAGTATTATGAATGACATTATGCCAAAAAATTCATTAACTTAGATGAATTAGTCAAGACAAATTTCTTGAAAAATCACAGTTTATCTAAATTTACTGAAGAAGAAACTCTAACCTTATACCCTTTAAAGAAACTGAATTTTTAATTGGAAGCTTTCTCCAATGAAAATTCCGGGCCCAGATGGTTGCACTGGGAAATTCTAACAAATACTCAAGGAAAAAATAATACACGTTACACAAATCCTTTCAGACTATAAAGGAGGAGACAATCCTTACTGAATTCATATGTGCAGCCAGCAAAAACTGATTGCAAAGACATTACAAGAAAATAAAATATACACTAATAATCTTGGTGAACATAGATACAAAAATCCTTAACAAAACATTTAGCAAATAGTAACCAGAAATACATTAAAAGGTTAATATATAACCTACAAAGTGGAATTTATCCAAAACTAATAGGTTGATTCATTATTCAAAGTCAACCAATGTAATCCAACAATTAGCCAAATATAAGAGAAAATTAATAGAAGAATCACTTGACAAATTTCAGAATTCACTCATGAGTCACTTACCTATAAAAGGCATTTTGGAAACATCTAGAGCCAACATCCTACTTAGTGTTGAAATATTGAACACTTTCTCCCTAAAACTGGAAGTAAAGCTAGGGCAACCACATTTACCACTGCTAATCAGTACTGTATAGGAGGCATGACACTGCAATAAAAGGCATATGTTTGGAAATCACAGGCTATATGATTGTTTGCATATATAGAAAATCCTAAGAAATATACCAGAAAAATTAGAATTAATTCATGAATTTAGCATGGTCACAGGGCACAATATATAAAATCAACTTTATTTCTATATATTGTAACAAGCAACTGGAAAATGAAATTTAAAACTGATACCATTTATAATGGCACCAAAACACTCGTTAATATACATGAATAAACTGACAAAAGAAAATGTGCAATAGCTCCTTAAGAAAAATTAGAAAACACTGCTGAAATAAACTAAAGATCTAAATAAACCTTATTTATTTAAGGGACATACCATGTTCCTGGATTGGAAGACTCAATATAGTCTTGTCTGTTGTCCCCAATTTGATCTATGAATTCAATGCAATATCAAATCATAATCCCAGCTGGCTTTCTGCATGTAGAAATTGACAAGCTGATTCTAAAATTACATGGAAATGCAAAGGACCTAAAAGAGACTAAATCTTGGATCTTCCTCCTCATAGAGGGCTAAATATCTTTTGAATGATGGTGCTAATTTTAAAAACACACTCATTTACCAAATATTTTTGAGTATTAGGCAATAAATAATGAAGGTAGCTCAGTCATTAAAATTGAATCAGTTCTTCAGTTTGTGGACATATGCAAAATTCTTCTTTCAGATGTTTAATAAACGATTTTACTTTCAAAATGGCCCAAAATAATAACCTATTATACTTAGTTCACTTAAAAGTCTGATATGCATTAAAGATGTCACAGATCCAAGGAATTAACAATAATAGGACAACAGGATGTTAAAGGAAAGCAAATCAATTTAAAGGAAGCTTCCTTCTGCCAAAGGCTTGATTAGATCTGTTAACTTAGAATTGTAAGTATTCTTTCTTTTAATTTATGAAGTTCTTATTCGAGTACTTTTAAAAATTAAGGGTAAATATTCTAATGGCTTACAGCAAAGTGAGATGCTCTACTTCACCAAAGTCATTAAAAAAAAAAGGTATTTGAGGAGAAGAGTTTAAAACAAAGGTTGGTCACTCAGACAATACTCAGAATGTCATTTAAAAAAAAAAAAAGACAAGTGGAACTATACCTCTACTGGTGCTTTGAGGGACATCTGTATACATGGCTCACAACTCCCCCCTAGCATCATTTTCAAACTCAAGAAGACAACATAAAGTATTCTAACCATCAAAACTGTTCTAACAGAATTTATTTATCTTTAGTATTAATATATTTACTTTTTTACAAGAAAGATGATTGTGAAATGTCATTAAATATTTCATATAAACCTGTTCTTAAATATTCTAAGAACATGTATTACTCTTTCATTATTGAAGTAGAATCCTGGGAAAGAGACCTGTTTCCAGTAAACTATGGCTAAAGAATTACTGAATTTATAAAAGATGATTATAAATCATCTTCCATTTTTATGATGAAATGAAATGTTACTGTTATGGGTCTGACATCAGTAGAGTTTTGTGGCAAAGCAAGCAGAGACAGAATAGGGGAGAAATGTCTGCTATCACATTATGTCTTGGCTCACGTACATTTGATGCTTGTCCCAGATGACGTGATTGTTGAATCCTAACGTGTTCTATGGATGCCACGTTCAAAATGATAAACTGGACTCAGAGAACTTCAGTCAGAACAGTATTAAAACAAAAAGATTCCATGCAGGGGTTTCACAGAAAACCATTTTTGTATGTTTTACACACACACACACACACACACATTATGAAATACACTGTTTCAAGAATAACAATTTCTTCCTTTTGGTTACTTCATGTAATATGTGTCAGGAACTGTGTTAAATGTCCTACATTTAATGAGTAATTATCTTAGTTAGTTTTCTCTTGGTGACATCATTGATAATGGGTCCTATTAATATCCCCACTTTAAGAATAAGGAAACTGAGGCACATTCTCTAAGGTCACACAGGTAGTAGTTCTTCGAAAACTATAATCTAGATTTTCAGATCTCTGGCTGAGTAGTTTCTTCATCACATCATCCTGCTGCTCTCCAATTTGATGGCTATAGGTAACATTTACTATGAACCTACATTTGAAGAAATCAACTTTAATAGAAATTGGGAAAGTCACAAAAAGATTTTTTATGATAATTAAGAGAAAATGGTACCAAAAATCAAGAGAAGATGAGCCAAAATGTTCTAAGATGGAATCAGAAAGACCTGAACAAGGAAGGAAGGAAGAATGAGCTCTTCAAACAGGAAGCAGGCAATGTGCTGTAAACAACTAAGACACGGATTCTGTTTTCATGACGCTTCAGACCATTGTAGAAGACAGACAAGAGGATGGGTAGTAATTACATATTGTGATTCATGCTGCCATTTCAGAATATGGAATGTAAGTTAGGTGGAAAGAGGTGTCAGGAAAGTCTTCCTGGGGAAGGTGGTATCAATGCTGAGTTGGAAAGGTTAGATAGGAGAAGGAGGTTAAGGGAGAGAAGATTGCATGGACAGAGGTCTCCTTGTGCAGAAAGAACACAGTTCTTTTGGGGAACCTAAAAGTGACAGAACAGTACCAACAAAAATATTAAAGGATGCTAGAAAATACTTTTTAACTCAGAGATCTGGAAACAACAGGTTAGAGTTTAAAAAGTACAACTGTAAGATAGCATGTACGGAAAGGAAGGTGATTAAGTAGAAATCTTAAAGCATTAAGGCCATACTGCATTTTCATATTTAGAATAATACAGTATTCCAATGCAAAGCAGACTCCCCACCAGGAAATGGGCAACCAGAAAATCCAAATGCCTTCTGCCAGCAACTCACAACAATTCATTTAGCTTCTTGGGACTTTGGCTCCCTCTTTTGTGACTCACAGAGTAAGCCACTTATCTTACAGAGGGCAGGCTCCTGGACCCACTAATTTTCTCGAAATTCTTTCAGTTTCTAACATCCATCATTCTTTAACTCCAATACATGATGGTCAGTAGCGAGGGATAAATAACAAAAACACTAATTTAATGAGAATCAGTAATAGTAGCTAATGCTGTATATTCTACTACCACTTGAGTTTCCTCACTCTATTCAATCCTCACCACAACAACATGAGGTCAGTACTATTACACCTATTATGTATATAAGGAAAATGCGACTCAAAAAAGTAAATAACCTGTTAAGGTCATATAGCTAACAATTAATGAAGTCAGATTTCTCTTTCAGGCTTCCTGGCTATAGTGTATGCTCTTAAACCATCAGGTTTGCTGGCTCTTCCTTAGGCATTAATACTAGCAGTACAGTAGCAGTACTATTACCCTATGTATAGTTTTATGTTATGTACTTAGCTTTTTCAAAGTATTTTCATATCGGCAATTTAATTTTATCTCCATAATATTGTACCTTTCATCTTCATTTAGAGGTGAGGAAACCGAGGATCTGAGAGGTTCTACAGGAATTTAGTGATAGAAGTATGAATAGAATCCAGGTTTCATTTTCTGTGCCCTGAGAGCTAACTGTATTGATTAAATCAGACAAAATCATAGAGAGTTGAATTGCTAATGTCATTTGATTACTTAATCTATGAAAAGACAAGTTTGGTGAATTCAAGCTTTGAAAGGACTAAGGCCCTACTGCAATCAAGATGGCAGAGTGTGAAACTTGAGGGAGTACCTCCCGCAGAAGCTTTCTACAAACCAGCAGGAATTGGCAGAAACATCTTTCTCAAAGCTCCTGAAAACAAAGGACTGCCGTAACAGTGTGAGCACTGAATCAAGAAAAGGCTACTTAAAAGCAGTAGGATCTCATAGTACCCTGGCGGGCCCCCCTCTGGTACCCCTCCCTGGGTTGGTGTGGAGGTGGCCTACACTCCCAGTGTAGATCCATGGTCTGGTTCCAGAGGGAGCAAAGTAACCTCCCTGGGTTGGTGTGGAGGTGGCCTACACTCCCAGTGTAGATCCATGGTCTGGTTCCAGAGGGAGCAAAGTAACCCTTGTGCACATACTGGGAAGTATATACTCTGGCCCAGTTATCTGGATGGCATGAGGGACTCATTGTTCCAAAACTTGCCCTACATGTAGAAGGTGGTTCACAGAGCTCTCTACAGAATGCTGTGGGAGTGCAGTCAAGTGGCAGGTTGGGGCACAAGAGATTGCTGGCTGTAGGACATACAGTGCAGTGCCTGGGATCATGAGGAAACTATTTCCTAGGGAAGAAGGGATACTCATATCCTTGTAAATGGGGGAATTCTAGGGCCAAAGGTGCATGCCATGTCCAAGACATGCAGAAATACACAAAAAGGACCCTATATTTGGCCTTGAGTTATCCTGTAACTCATGATATGGAAAAGCTCTGAAGGACAGTCCTCCCACAGTTCAATCTGCATAGACTGGAAATGGTGTTTTCTTTCTTTCTTTCTTTTTTTTTTGTAGCCCCTGGACACAAGCTTAAGGAACAGATACCTCAGAGTCTAAGTTCAAGTCATAATACATTAAAATATCAAAATGTCCATATTTCAAAAAAAGATTACAAAATACACAAAAAAAACAGGAAGGGTTGGCCCAGGCAACAGAGACTGTGAGGCATTAAAAACATCAAAGAGGGGGATCAGACTTGGGACATTCCAGACAAAGACTTTTTTAAAATGGTTCTAAATATGCTCTGAGAACTGAAGGAAAATATGGAAATAATTTCTAAAGGAAATCAAGAAAATGACAGGTAAACACAAATAGAGTATCAGTAGAGAGACAAATTATCAAAGGGAACTAAATAGAGCTGAAGATTACAGTAACAGAAATTAAATATTCTCTAGAAGTGTTCAACTGCAAATTGGAGCTGGCAGAAGAAACAATCAGTGAACTTGAAGAGAACTGAAATTACTCAGTATGGGGAACAGGGAACCTGTGGGATACCATTAAGTGTATCAACAGAAACATAATGGGAATTCCAGAAAGAGAAGAAAGAATATTCGAAGAAAGAATGGCTGAAAACATCAAATTTAACAAAAGACATGTATGTACACAATTTAGATGCTTAAGAAACTCCAGATGCCATTGGCGTTGTGAAATGCCAATGATAGAAGAGAATCCTGAAAGCCGCAAGAGGAAGGAATACATCACATACAAGGGATCCTCAATAAGATTAAGTGCCAGTTTCTCACTGAAAACCATAGAGGCAAGAAAGCAGTGAGAAAATAGATTTAAAATCATGAAAGCAAAAAATTGCCAATCAGCATTTCTATATCTGGGAAAACTATCCTTCAAAATTGAGGGAGAAGATGTGCTGTGGCATTGGAAGCAACAGCAGCTCTCGCCAGGCCTGAGCCCCACTGGCCCCTTCCCCAGAAGACTGTTGCAGTCGGCCAACCCTGCTCCTTGGTAACCATGTGTGACTGAAAGGCCATGATCAAAAAAAGCAGACATGTCAGAGGAAATGCAATAGGACTGGGTGGAGTGTGCTACTCAGGCTTTGGCAAAATATAACAGAGAGAAGGACATTGTGGCCCATATTTAGAAGGAGTTCAACAAGTAGTACAACCCTACCTGGCATTGCATTATGGGGAGGAACTTTTTTTTTTTGGTAGTTATGTGACACATGAAACCAAGCACTTCTACTTCTAACTGGGCCAAGTGGCCATTCTTCTGTTCAAATGTGGTTAAAGCATGGACTGTGTCGTGTTGCCCAGCCAGTGATCCATCCAAAAACAAGGACTGCAGCCTTAACTTCAAATACAGGAGACTGAAATCCTCACCCTTGCTAAGAGAACACCTTGATCTCTGAACCTTTATTGTGTTGCCTGTACAGGGCGTTCTCTGTACTAGTTTGTTGTGGTTATAAAACATTTAGCAAAACAGCTTACATTTATATTTCTTTTCTATTTTGTATTTCTCTCTGCCCCCTGTTCCTTACTTTTGAAATACATTCCTTTTGAACAAAATAAATCTGTTGGAGATGTGGAAAAAAATAAGGCAGAGATTAGGACATTCCCAGATAAACAAAAGCTGAGGGACTTCATCACCACTAGCCCAGCCCTACAAGAAATGCTTCAGGGAGTTTTGCAAGTTGAAAGGAAAGGATACTGGACAATTGACTGAAGCCATATGAAGAAATACAGATCTCCAGTAAAGATAACAGCATGGGTAAATATAAATACCAGTACTAATGTATTTTTTATTTGTAAATCTACTTTTTACCTCCTACAGGATCTAACAGGCAAATGTATAAAATGTAATGATACATGAATGGTTTTGGACTCATCATGTATAAATATGTGCTATATAACAAGAACTACATAAAGGTAGGGGGATGGAGAGGTAGAGGAATATAGTTTATATGTATTAATGAAGTTAAGCTGGTATCAAGGCAAATGAGAATGTTAGATTTGAGATGTTAAATTTAAGCCCCATGATAACCACAAAATATCAGAGAATATATCGCAAACTTATAGAGACAGAAAGGTGAATATAGATTACCAGTGGTCAGGGGCAGGAATAGTGGGAAGTTAATGCAAAATAAGTGTAGGGTTTCTGTTTGGTTGAAGGGAAAGTTCTAGTAATAGATGGTGGTGAAGGTACAGCAACATTGTAGTGGTGATTAATCCTACTGAATGGCATGCTTGGGATAGGTTGGGATGGGGAGGTTTTTGCTGTATATATGTTTCCACAATTAAAAAAGAAAGAAACGAAAAAGAAAATTATAATTAAATGCAATACATAATACCGGATGGGATGAAAAAATGGTGGTGAAAAGGCTCAAAAGGAGATTATTGGGACTAAGAAAATATTGAAATATAGAATGTAAGCTTTCCATAAATATTAAATGTCTTGAACTTTATAACTGCACGTAAGGTGATTACACAGGTGAATATCCTTGTTCATAGGAAATGTACATGAAAGCACTATGTTCAAGAAATATGTTCATAGGAAATGTACATGGAAGTATTGTGTTCAAGAAATATGACGTGTGCAACTTACTCTTAAATGTTCAGAAAACACACACACAGAATAATATGCTAAAGGTGGCAAACTATTAAAATAGATGGATTTGGGTTTCTGGGTAAGTTGGGGAATTTGGAGTTCTCTATATGGGGTTTGTATTTTTTTTTTTTGCAACTTTCCTGAAAGTTTGAAATTATTTCCAAATAAAAAGTTAAAATTAAATAATGAAAAATAAAACCTTTAGCCAAAAAAAGTAAGTACTAAGAGGGTAAATTAGGTATAAGAGATAAAAGGAATCCCAACAAAGTCTCCTATACCCTAAATTGTGTAAAACTTTCCCTTTCCTATAACATGAAGTTTATTTCTGCATGCCCTGTTAGCATGCAGGTGAACCAAACAAGAACCACAACAAAATAACAGAAAGACAACAACTAATACAAATTGATTACTTAATATGTTCTATACGCTGGTCTAAGTGCTTTATAAATATTAGCTCATTCGAATCCTTACAAAATCCTTATGCATAGACACTACTAGTCCCATTTTATAAATGAAGAAAACTGTGGCTCAGAGAGAAAAGGTAACTTTCCCAAAGAAGGTCACACAACTAGGAAACAGCTGTATCTGGATTCCAAATGAGGTAGACCACTGCAGATGCCAAGCTCTTAACCACTATGCTAAATATACAATGTAACATCCTTAATAAAGAGCAGATTCCTAATACAGGTTATCAAAGAAAGTCACTGTATTTCACACTCACTAGGATAACTACTATTTTAAAAAAAGGAAAAAAACAAGTGCTGACTGGGATGTGGAGAAACAGGAACCTTGTATGTTGTTGGCGGGAATGTAAATGTAAACACTTTTGCAGTTCCTCAGAAAGCTAATTGTATAGAATTACCGTATGACCCAATAATCCCATTTAGTTATAGACCCAAAAGAACTGAAAGCAGAAAACTTGAACAGGTATTTGCACACTGGTGTTCATAGTGGCTATATTCACAGTAGCCAAAAAGTGGATGCAACCCAAGTGCTCATCAGCCGATGAATGGATAAGTAAAATGTGGTAAATACATATCAGGGAATATTATTTGGCCATAAAAATTAAATTCTGATACATGCTACAACATGGATGAATCTTGAAGACATCATGATGAGTGAAATAAAAGGACAAATATGGTTTGATCTCACTTATATGAAATAATTAGAATATGTAAAGTCATGGAGTCAGAAATTAGAAAACAGGTTAGGGATGAGGACAGGAAATGGAGAGTTAATGCTCAACTGTTAAGGAATTTCTGTTTGGGGTTATGGAAAAGTTTTGGTAATGGATGATAGTGAATGTGTTTACACCACTGAATTATACTTGAAAGTAGCCAAAATGATTAATTTTAGTTTGCATACATTACCAGAACAGACCTGTACAACACAAAGAGTGAAGCCCAATATAAACTATGGACTTAAGTTAATACTATAATTATGATAATATTCTTTCATCAATTATAACAAATGTATCACACTAATGTAAGATGATAATAAGGAAAACTGTATAAGGTGGGGTTAATAGGAACTCTGTACTTTCTGTATGATTTTTCTGCAGACCTGTAAGTGCTCAAATAAAAAAAAAGTTGCTGAAAACTTTGAGGAAATTGGCAAGAGACTGCATTATTATCCTCTTTTTTAAGTGAGGTAGCTGCTGTGGTCAAACCAAGGAGGTATGTGAGGATCACTGTTCCTCTGTTTCCTTTATTTTCCACCCTCTCAACAAGCTTAGAACTACATGGCATCTGCCACTTCAGATACGGCACAGCCTACCAATATGATCTAGCAGAGGTTCTACAGAACTCAAACCTTCAGTCCATACAGAACAGTTTCCAGAAGAAAAGATACAACAGGACAGAAGAAGAAAATGGGTATTGTGATGGTTAGGATCTAGTGTCAGCTTGTCTGAGAGATGATGCCCAGTTGTCTGGTCAGGCAACACTGGACTGACCATTGCTGCAAGGATATTTCAAGGCTAGTTGATAAACTGGAAGGCTGCTATAGTAAATCATCAATCAGTTGATTGCATCTGTTGCTGATTACATCTGTGATCAACTAAGGCCTGTCTCCCACCAATAAGACAATCCCCATTCAGTTGAAGGCTTTTAAGGAAGAAGAAAGACTTTTTCACTGCTTCTTCAGCCAGTGAGCCTCTCCTATGGAGTTCATCCAGACCCTTCATCAGAGCTGCCGGCTTTACAGCCTGCCCTGTGGATTTTGCACTCTTCCACTCCCATGGTTACTTGAGGCACCTTTATAAATCTCATATATACAGATATCTCCTGTTGATTCTGTTTCTCCAGAGAACGCAGACTAATAACAGGTGTCCACCCAGCCATTTTATACAGTCAGCATAATTTTAGTCTTAATTTTGCCTGTTATTTTTCCATTTATCATGGCATACAAACTTTAAAATAACTTGTCAAAATGCCTGGGGTCTTGAAAAATAAGTAGGAAACTAGATTTATGTGTTGTGGAAGAAAGTTGGTTATATATCTAGGAAATTAAAATTTCTCCAAATAGGATACTCTGTGGATAGAAAGAAAAGATCACCACCAAAATAATTTTCAGATTCTAGCTGCAGCTATAAATTGAAACATTCTTAAATGATACTAATAGAGTACAGCAGCAAAACTAAAATGACTAGAAACTTGAAAAACTTAACACAGCTATACTTAAAAATTTATTATATCTGAACTGTTTTTTAAATCATAGCAAGCAGTTTTTCATTTTAGGATAAGAGGTAATGGATGCTGTAGTCTGGGAAATTGTTAAAACAATTAGGAGCTTCAAAAAGCAAACAAGTTGGAGAACAAAAAAAACTGGAAATGAATCATAAAACCAAGAGTTTGTTCTTTGAGGAAATCAATAAAATCGATGGACTCTTAGCTATGCTGACAAAGAAAAAAAGATAGAGGATACAAATATATAAAATCAGAAATAAGTGGGGGTCATTACCATGGACCCTGAATACATTTTTTAAAAATCCTAAGCCAATACTATGAACAACTATATGCCAACAAACAAGACAACTGAGATGAAATGGACAAATTCCTAGAAACACGTGAACAATTTACACTGACTTGAGAAGAAACAGAAGATGATCACAAACCAATTTCAAGTAAAGAAATCAAAATCAGTCATGAAAAATCATCCTATAAAGAAAAGCCCAGGGCCAGATGGCTTCTCAGGGGAATTTTACAAGACATTCCAAAAACAATTAACACCATTCCTGCTCAAACTCTTTGAAAAAACTGAGAAAAAAGAAATACTACCAAACTCATTTTATGAAGCTAACATCATTCTAATACCCAAACCAGAAAATGACACTACAAGAAAAGAAAAATACAAGAAATCTCCTTAATGAATATATTTGCAAAAATTCTCAAGAAATTACTTGCAAATTGAATCCATGGCACATTAAAAGAATTATACACCCTGACCAAGTGGGGTTTATTCCAAGTATGCCAGGGTGGTTCAACAAAAGAAAACCAATGTAATACAACATAATCACAAGCCAAAAGGGAAAAAATCACATAATTATCTTGACACATGCTGAAAAAGCTTTCAATAAAATTCAGCATCCTTTTCTGATAAAAACCCACTTCAAAAAGTAGGAACTGAAAGAAATGTCCTCAATATGATAAAAGGCAAATATGAAAAATCCACAGCCAACATCATACTCAACTGTGAGAGAATGAAAGCCTTTCCCCGGGATTGGGAATGAGACAAAGATGCTTGTCATCACTATTATTGAACATTGTGCTAGAAGTTCTAGTCAGAGCAATCAAGCAGGTAAAAGAAATAAAAGGCATCCGAATCAGATAGGAAGTAGTAAAATTTTCATTATTTGCAAATAATACGATCCTATACTTGGAAAATCCTGAAAAATCTACAACAAAGCTACCTGAGCTAATAAAGAAATTCAGCAAAGTGGTGGATATAAGATTAATGCACAGAAATTAGTAATGTTTCTATACAGAAGTAATGACCTAACTGAAGAGACAATTAAGAAAAAAAATTCCATTCACAATACTAACTAAACAAATCAGGTATCAAGGAATAAAAAACAGGGTTGTAAAAGATCTATACACAGAAAACTGTAAAACATGGCTGAAAGAAATAAAAGAAAATCTAAACAGATGGAAAGACATTCCATGTTAATGGATAGGAAGGCAGGCTAAATATTGGTAAGATGTTAATTCTACTCAAACAGATGTACAGATTCAATCCAATACCAATCAAAATTCAAACAACCTACTCTGAAGACTTGGAAAAGCTAGTTATCAAATTTATTTGGAAGGGAAAGGGGCCATGAATAGCAAATAAAAAAATACTAAAAACGAATGAAGTGGCAAGACTTACACTACCTGATTTTAAAGCTTATTATAAAGCTGCAGTGATCAAAACAGCATGGTATTGGTACACAGACAGACATAGTGATCAATGGAATTGAACTGAGAGTTTGAGAATAGACCCCCAGATCTGTGGTCAACTGATCTTCGACAAAGCTCCCAAGTCCACTTAACTGGGACAGTACAGTTTTTCAATAAATGGGCCAAGGAGAACAGGTAATCCATAGCCAAAGGAATGAAAGAGGACTTCTACACTTCATAGCCCGTACAAAAATTAACTCAAAGTGGATCAAAACCTAAATATAAGACCAGTACCTCAAAACTTCTAGAAGAAAATATAGGGAAACATCTCTAAGACCTAGTAAGAGGAGGTAGCTTCTTAGACCTTACAAACAAAGCACAAGCAACAACAAAAAAACAGATAAAAGGGAACTCCTCAGAACCAAATGCTTCTGTGCCTCAAAGCACTTGGTCAAAATGGTGACGAGGCAGCCAGCTGAACGGGAAAAAATATCTGGAAGCCATCTATCTTGCTAAGGGTTTGATATCCAGTGTATATAAAGAAATCATACAGCTCAATAACAAAAGAACAAACAATGCAATTATAAAATGGGTAAAATTTATGAATAAACATTTTTCTGAAGAGGAAATACAAATGGCTAAAAAGCACATGAAAAGATGTTCATCTTCAATAGCTATAAGGGAAATACTAATCAAAACCACAGTGAGATATAATCTCACACCTAAAAGAATGGCTGTCATTAAACAAACAGGAAACTACAAATGTTGGAGAAATTGGAACAGCTATGCACTGCTGGTGGGAATGTATAATGGTACAGCTACTGTGAAAGACAGTTTTGCAGTTCCTTAGAAAATTAAATACTGAGTTGCCCTATGACCCAGCTATAGCACTAATTGGTATATACCTAGAAGACCTGAAAACAGTGTCACAAAGAGACATTTGCACGCTGATGTTCACAGCATCATCATCCACAATTGCCAAAAGCTGGAACAACCCATCTGTCCACCAACAGATGAGTGGATAAACAAAATGTGGTATATACATACAGAAGAATATTATGCAGCAGTAAGAAGAAAGAAGGTCCTAAAGCATATGACAACATGGATGAACCTTGAGGACATAATGCTGAGTGAAATAAACCAGACAAAAGCTAAGATACTATATGATTTCACTAATATGAACATCCTCGAAAATGTAAACTCAGAGTTGTAAAATGTAAAATATAGTGACCTAGTCATAGACAGGAGCTAGAGAAGAGGGAACGGTTACCTAATATGTACAGATTAGTTAACAAAATTGAACCTAAAAGTATGGAATGAATAGAGGTGATGGTAGTTCATTAATGGATTTCTAAGCAAGAGTGCCATACTGAAGGTGGATGACTGAAAGGGATTGTTTAGAGCCATGTACCTCCGTGATTAGCAATACAAATATTAATAAGTTCTTACATGAACTACTTCGAAAGTATAACACTTGTGCAGAGTTAATAATAGAAGGGTATATGGGAAAAACTATGTATTGCATGCTGTGGTCTATATTTAACAGGCATACATCACCAGTACCACAACAATATTAGGGGTAAATAACAATAATACTAGGGGTAAATAATTGGGGTATGTGTGTGGCAAGAGTTAAGGGGAGTTTTGAATCTTCTTTTTAGTATAGGTGTGTCTTCTACTTTTCTCTTTGCAGCAATGAAAAGTGTCTAAAATTGCGAGTGAGATGACAATACAATTAAGTGAGGATACTGTGAACATTGTTTATTTTGGATAGAATATATGCTATATAAATATATCTCAATAAAATCTGCAGATTCAAAATAAATAAAGATTCAAGTGCTACAGAAAATGTAGAGAGAGAGGTATACCTATTCAATGTTCATAGGTGTTCTAGTTTGCTAGCTGCTGGAATGCAACACCAGAGATGGATTGGCTTTTAATAAAAGGGGATTTATTTCATTAGTTCTTCAGAGGAAAGGCAACTAACTTTCAACTGATGTTCTTTCTCACATGGGAAGGCACAGGATGGTCTCTGCTGGCCTTCTCTCCAGGCCTCTGGGTTCCAACAACTTTCCCTGGGGTGATTTCTTTCTGCATTTCCAAAGGCCTGGGCTGAGCTACAAGTGCTGAGATGAGGTATGCTGAGCTGCTTGGCTGTCCTACGTTGAGCTCTCTCATTTAAGCACCAGCCAATTAAATCAAATGTCATTCACTACAGCAGACATGCCTCTTAGCTGACTGCAGATGTAAGGAGAACAGATGAGGTTCAGGTACCATTGGCTCATGTCCACAGCAACAGAACTAGGTACCTTTACCTGGCCAAGTTGACAACTGAATCTAACTACCACAGTAGGGTAGTAGAATGCAGCAGCATCTCTGGAGGATAATGTGTATCCACAGGAGGCTAAATATAGGGTCACCTGCCATATGATTAGGCAATATACTCGAAAGAACTCAAGGCAGGGACTCAAATAGACATTTGCACACTGATGTTTATGGTGACATTATTAATGATACCTAATGGATGGAGGTGGATGAAGGGTATGCTGACTGAGAAGCAGAAGGGCAAAATGTGGTATATAAACATGATGGAATATCATGCAGCTATAGAAGGGAACAAAGTCATGAGGCACGCAACAAGCTGAATGAACCATGAGGACATTATGTTAAGCAAAATAAGTCAGAAACAAAAGGACAAATATTGTATGGTCTCTTTTAGAAACTACTTATAAGAAATTAGGGCCTAGATTATAAAGTTTTATAGCAGTCACATTTATTCCTGAGCTTTAAATGTTATTTCCAAATTCTGAGATACTGTGCTACGTGTGTATAACCTGGTATTTTCCTGTATCTTCGGGTATCTGTGTGACACCTAAGACTCACAGCTGGGCTTTAACAGCTCTGAAAGTCAGCATTCCTGCATACAGCAAATGTTAAAGAAGCTTGAAAGAGATCAGGCTTCAATTAGAGATAAGAATGAAGCCAACCTGGTTGGGATTAATGTAAATCAGAATACAGGGTAAAGGATGATACCGCCTGTATTTTAGAACTTCATCACTGAATGAGACCAAAGGAAGAGAAGTTTACTTTGTCCTAAACCTAAATTTTCTATGGCACACAATCTAACTTAACATGTCTGGCCAGTTCAGTTAAACAACCTATAAACACATGAAGTCTAGAATTTGGAAGGATGTCTTGCAATTCTGTATAGCTTATGTAATACCCAGATGCATTCCAGAGTATGTTTGGCAGGTAACTAAAAAGCACTGGCAAAGTCCCTTGAGAGACTGGAAAAAAATATGGAACTATTAAACCTTTCCACTAGGAAATCCCTGATACTCTCTCAAACATTAGAGACTCCCAAGTTAATAGGCCAAGCCCTTGATCTTGAGGCTTGCTTTTATGAATTTTATATCTGTAGCAGAAAAGCTAAGCCTACCTATAATAATGCCTAAGAGTTCCTTCCAGAGAATCTCTTTTGTGGCTCAGTCTCTCTCTCTCTCTCTCCTAGCTCTGCACATAAAATCATTTGCCTCCCCCTTATGTGGGACATGACATCCAGGGATGTAAGTTTCCCTGGCAACATGGGACATGACTCCCAGGAATGAGCCTTGCCCTGGCACCATGGGATCAACAATGCCTACCTGACCAATAGGAAGAAATGAAATGTAACAAAATAAGTTATCAGTGGCAAAGAGATTTCAACTAGAGTCAAGAGGCTATTCTGGAGGTTACTTTTAAGCAAGCTTCAGCTAGATATTGCTAACTGCCATTGTATGCTAAGTCCCAACCAATAATATTGCTGTAAACCCTAGAGAATGCCCAGGGCTCTGTCTGGGTATTTCACTCATTAGGTTTACTTTTCAGAAACCTATAACCTCCAGGTGATTCCTAGGCCAGAAAAAAGCCCTGAAACCCCAAATTACCAATCTCTCTAAGAGTATCAACTGGTTGTATCCCCCTACCCCATAATGTCGACACCCCTCTTCAACATGAAGAAGTTAGAATGGTCATTGCCCAGATACCTCTTTAGAATGGGAGAAGGATCAAAGGAGAAAGTGAAGTTGTAACAGAAAAGATAGGATTTAACAAATGACTATGACTATTGAATCATTATTTTGATACTTCTTTTTGGTCTCCAGTGTCTTAGGGCCAGGTAGAAACAAATACCTGAAACGGTAGAATTGTTTCCATACTATACTTTGAAATTTATCACTTTTTAAAAAGATATATATTCCATAATTAAAAATGTTAAAAAAATTAAAAAGCAAAGAAGTTTCTCTTATAATTCAAAATTGCCCGGCAGAAACACAGTAAATCTTACAAGGCTATTCTATTATTGAAAACTGATTTCTGATGTTACTGAAACATCAGTAAGAGGTGACCTTATGTGTGTTAAATTTTATAATTTACAAATATATGCTTTAATAAACAGCACTGTAAAATAAATCCCTTTTGAGGAGGGAGAAGTTCTTCTTAATGAACAATTTCCTCCATTCCTCCCTCTCTTTTCCTGAATACTTCAATGTAATAGAATATAAAATGTATATCTGGTTCAGAAAATGCCCAAAATCCACATGCCCATAAATAAGTATTTTACAGTTATCTTCTTATTGCAATTTATTCTAATTGTCATACCAAAGTATAAGTACAGAATTCCTTCTATTCTTGGGGGGCGGGGGGAGACTTGCACTTGAAAACTAATACCTTAAGCCAGGGACACTATTTCTAGACCCCAACTCTTATTTTTATTATTTGAACAGGGTTATTACATTGGTAAAGAATTAAAGTTCTCTTTATTCATTTGTAAATCTTAAATTACATGACATTTCAATCATCTGTTCAAGGGTACAGACAATTACTTTTTAGGAAATCTATTTGACTGTACTTAGAAATGGAGATTGCCAAGAGCTTAGTTAGATATGTACTTTTGCTACCTAAGAATTTCAGCTTAAAAAGGCTACCTCGGGGGGCCACGCTGGCTCAGCAGGCAAGAATGCTTGCCTGCCATGCCAGAGGACCCGGGTTTGACTCCCAGTGCCTGCCCAGGTAAAAGAAAAAAAAAAAAGGCTACCTCCTCCAACTAATCTAGAATGTGTAATCATATTCCCATTGTAGAAGAAACTTAGACTAAACTAGACACAATGGAATGAGTACCATTTATGTGAAATGACAGTGAAATTTCCAGGAATGTAAATGGCTTTATCAAGTATATGTCAAATATATATACATAACTAAAATGTAGCTTTCATGCAACCTCTCCAAAACTGACTGCTATGGTTTGTAGAGGATAAAGTTCACATTTCTTCAGTTAGCAAACACAGTTCTCTGTAATTGATATCCAGTCTGCCTTTCCAGGTTGTACTCTCACTCCTGTTTAAGTACACAACTCCAGTGAAAGCTTTTAATCTCTGTTCCCAACCAGGCCATCTGAATTTGTGTACCTTGGTATCTTTTTGGTCTGAGGCCTAGCGCTTGAAAAGACAGGTAGCCTGATACTAGTTACCATACATACTAGTCCACCGTCACGTAAAATTACTATGGCTCTTACACATTAAATAGATATCACCTTGTTAGTCAAGATGTAATGGAGAGGCTGGAGGGAACTGCCTGAAAATGTAGAGATGTGTTCCAGTAGCCATGTTTCTTGATGATGATTGTATAATGATATAGCTCATAGTGTGACTGTGAAAACCTTATGTCTGATGCTCCTTTTTCTACCCTTGTCAACAGACTAGCAGAACATATGGGATAAAAATAAATAATAGGGGCAACAAATGTTAAAATAAATTCAGTTTGAAATGCTAGTGATCAATGAAAGGGAGGGGTAAGGGGTATGGTATGTATAATTTTTTTTTTCTTTTCCTGTTTTTGTTTTATTTTTCTGTTGTCTTTTTATTTCTTTTTCTGAACTGATGCAAATGTTCTAAGAAATGATCATGATGATGAATATGCAATTATGTGATGATATTGTGAATTACTGATTATATATGTAGAACGGAATGAGCATATATTACGGATGTTTGCATTTCTTTCTTGTAATTTCTTTTTAATTAATAAAAAAATTACTATGGCCTTTCATTTTTGCACACTCATACTGAGAATCTACAACGTGAAACGAACTAAGATTCTTCATTATTCATCTCAGATCTCAGGGCATTCAAGGTTTTCTCTTCTATCCCACAGCTATAATGGTGATTTGTGTTGATTTTGCCTCACAACATCAGCTCACCCCTCTAGGAACAAACCTTGGAGCTTCAATTAGGAAATTTTAAAATGTGACTTCAGGTGAAAATGCCCACTGAAATCATCAAGTGAAAAATGAGGGCAGGTCATAAGGTAATGTTTTAAAAGTTGATTTTATAATCAAACTAGTATATTCATAGGATAGAATATTACACTCATGAAAAAGGATGGTGGAGGTTAGGGTTGGCAAACATTTTCTGTAAAGGGCTAGTCAGTAAATATTTTAGGCTTTGCAGGCCATGTGTCACACATTCTTCGATTACTTGTTTGCTTTTGTGATGCTTTAAAAATGTAAAAACCATTCTTAGTTTATGGCTATCAGCCAGGTTTGGCCTGTGAGCTGCAGCTTGCAGACTCCTGATGTAAATCTAGAGAAATCTTCACAAAATATTAAGTGAAAAAAGCAGGTCATAAAACTTCGGTATATATATATATATATATTTATTTTTTCCCCTTTGGGGCATATTTTAAATAAAAGTCTATTTAAAAGAAAAAGCCTGTGGGTAGAATGATTCCACTTTTGTAGAAAGGTTATATATTTGTGTATATAGGGAAATAAAAATGCCTAGAAAATATATGCCAAAATATTAATAGTATTATACTGGAGTGGTTGATTTATAGGTGGTTTTTATGTGTTATTTAGTTTTGAAAGTTTTTTAAAGTGATAGTAACTCAACACACTGTATATGTATAGTTTTTATGTCAAAACATTGCTTTTCCTTTTAAAAAATCTAATGGCTCAATTAAAATTTTTACATAAATATAGAAAAAATTCAGGTTTACTATGTTTTCAAACATTTTTTCCAGAAATGCTCTCTGGATTACTGAAGAGAAAATACCCAAATAATTATTTTACTCACCATGCAAAAGAAATTTTATATATATTCTTAATTATTGTTAAGTGAATAATGTGTGGTAAAACTGAAATGTGGGGTATAGAGGAGGAAGATGCCTTACACACAATCATATTCTATTCTTAACTATTCAAGGCCCTAAGAAAGGATGGGGAAAGTAAAAGATTATCATACTGGCTTTTTGTCATTAAAGAACAGTGACACAATCTTCCTTAGCTGCCTTGCTTTACAATAAGTTCCTTCAGTGACACCTTTTCCCTTACAAAATTGTCCAGTAATGACTGCTCTTTCTCTGACTGCTTCAATCTGAGAGCTTCGAGGCCAGGAAGAGGAGCTGACAATCTCTTCCTCCACCCTACCACTGCTGTTATACACTCATTCACCATCTCCTGTCTGAGCTCTGTGGAGTATACTATTTCCATCCTCTAATGATTCCTTCTGTCATCTGTCATTTTAGATGTCACCTGCCCCTTCTTCTAGGTCTACTTTGGAACCAAGCTGTCTTCCTCTCCAGACTGTCACCCATTAAATTCACTGTTTTGTTTATTATACTCATTCCCAGGCCTCAGTTATAGTGACCTAAAACAGTATTTCCTAAAACAAACTTAACTTTTCTTCTACCTCCTAACCTGCTCTTTTCCTCTATTTTTTTTATAGCTTTGTTTTCTTGTCTTGAAACCTCCTGTTTCTTTCTGCTCACATTTTAATATATTGAAATATTTTACAAATATTTATCGAAAGCCTATCACGTGTCAGGCGCTAGGGATACCAAGGTAAAAAAGACAGACATGACCCTCTACTCTCAAAGAGCTTTTTGATTAGTGGGGGATAGAGACAAACAAACAGGTGGTTGTAATACAGGGAGATGAATGTTAGGATAGGAAATACTGTGATGGTCCTGAGGAAGGATACCTAACCCAGACTTGGGAACTTACTGAAGGATGTGATGTTTCAGCCAGGTTTTGAAGGAGGAAAAAGGGGTGACCTACCCATGTGGAAAGAAAGTGGGGGTTAAAGATAGGGTTGAAGTATGGGGAACAGAATTATGCAAAGGCACAGAGGCATGAGAGGAAATAAAAGCAGTTTTAAAAGATAGACAATAAAAAGCTTACCGGATCATAAAAGGCCTTACAAGCCATGTTAAGTCCTTAGACTGTCCTGAGGGCAGTGAGTGAGGACCCTAAGGTGTAAATAAAGGAATGATATAATCAGATCTGTTATATTTGAAATCTCTAGTTACACTGCAGAGTATAGACTAGAGATGGCAAAGGAGACTAGTCGAGATGATATTGCAGTAATCCAGTTACAAGATTATGGTAGCCTGACCTAAAGTAGAGGCAGTGAAGATAATGAGATATAGATGGATTTGTGAGATAGTCTAATCCATGAAGCTTCATGACTGAAATAGCATGGGGTGAGATGGAAAAGGATATGAAGGATTATGCCCAGATTTCTACTTTGGGGAATGTGATAGGGTACCAGGCATCTGCTTATATAGGGAATATACTAGCAAGACGAAATAGGCCTTGAAATGAGTTGATGAATTATTTTGGACATACCGAGTTTGGAGTTTGAGAGGCCTGTAAAACATCCAAAGGAAGATATCCAGTTAATGGTTGAACATACAGTTTAGGAGGTGAGAAAATAGGCCCGAGAAGGAGAAGTTAGAAGATATGGCTGTCCAATCCATACAGATGATAACTGAACCAGCAGAAAAAGATATCACCTAGGGAGTGTGTGAAAGTGAGAAGTAGGCCTAAGACAGCTCTGAGAAACTCTAAAAGGAAGAGAAACTTACAAAAAAGCAGAGAGGTAGAAAACCAGAAAGTGTATTGTGTCCAAAAACCATAGGAAGTACTCTTTACAAACAGGATCCTGGTGTCTAGCAAGGGGCTGGGTGCATACTAGGTCACTGGAAAGTTTCCATTGGATTTAACAAGGTCACTGGTAATCTTGGAGAGATCAATGTTAATGAAGTGGAGACAAAACACAGATGACTCTCCAAGGTCAGTCAAGTTGCCTTATCATACTTTCCAAATGATTCTCTCAATACCCTTTTATTTCCTTGTCTACCACTCCAGTCCATGCTTTTACTACTTGTTCCTGATCTTTGGCAGTAATTCATATACTTTCCTATGGAGTCTCTCTGCTAGCATCCCCCATCTCCAAATAAACCAATGCAATATGTAACACATCACACACAATTGCCAGAGTAACGTTTCTAAGATACACCTTAGAGCAAATCAATCCTGGCTTAAAACTTAATGGTTCTCTAGTGCAATAAGAATAAAATCTAAACTTCTTAGCATGACATTCAAGGCCCATTATTTAGTCCTAATCGACTTGTGCAGCCATATGGACCATGCTCTAGTTCAAACAATATACACTCCAAACACTTGCCTTTATTAAAAATACAGATCCTAAAAAAATTTAAATACATTAAAAATTCAAGATTTAAATTACATAGACATATAAGTAAGAATTATTTTTCTGTTTTTTGTTTTTTTTTAATGGTTGGGTCCAGGGCTCTGTTTATGCCACCAAAATAAATAACATCTGACAGAAAAGAACTGTCAGAACAGAGATACCCCCTTATCATGCCATGGCATAAAAAAAAAATGGCATTTTAACATTAATAATACTTTATAAATACTAATCTATTACAGAAAATATTTCCACCCTATTATCAGCTGACTCATTCTGTATTTTTAGCTAAGTAATATGATGACAGAAAGAAAGAAAAAATGGCTTTCTCTCTAAAGTTCACCCCCACCAATTTTGTAGAAGCTGCCTGATGGTGTCTAGTTAGAAGATGGTAGATTTTTGGACAGCACTAAACTAGCAAGTATCATAGCTTTCCAATTGTACCACTAGCTTATTAGGAAACCAAATATATACATCAAAAGTCATTTTAGCCTTTCACTGGCCTCAGTTTCTTTAAGCCCAACTCTGCAAGTGAAATCATTGCCCTCCCCCCTAGGGCAATGACATCCGGGGTGAAAGTCTCCCTGACAATGTGGGTGATGGTTCCCAGGGATGAATCCAGACCTGGCACCGTGGGATCAACAATTCCATCCTGAACAAAAGGGGGAAAAGAAGTATAATTAATAAAGTATCAGTGGTAGAGAAAGTTCAAATAGAGTCCGAGAGGCTACTCTGGAGGTTGCTCTTACATAAGCTTCAGGTAGACCTTGCTACCTATCGTAACCTGCCTACCCCCAACCAGGACCAACCAGCCAATCCTAAGGAACACCTAGGGCAATAATATATAAGATTCCACAAGGGTTCCATGCACCAGAGTAGCTTTCCAGAAATACACAACCTCCAGTTGGGTCCCTGGTCCAGATAAGTCCTGAAACCTAGTCCAGCCTCTCCAGATCATCAGTTAGTTCCATCTCCCTAGTCCATATTAGTGAGAGACCCTTCCAATATGAAAAAGTTAGAATTGCCATAGCCCAAACAACCCTAAAGAGAGGTATGGAAAGATCAAAGGTGATGGTGGAGCAGTACACAGAAGACAGGATTTAACAAATGAGTTTGAATGCTGAATCATTAAATTGATAATCTCTTTTAGAGTATTTCAGAGCAGCTAGAAGTAAATTCTAAAGTTGTGAAAGTGTAACACATGCCAAAGTCTGAAATATGTTCTACAACTAATTGTGGTGTTGTGCTTTGAAATTTAGAGCTTTTTTGTATACATGTTATTTTTCCACAAAAAAAGAAGGAAAAAAAGTTGATTGTGATGATAAAAAAAAATTTAAGCCCTCTAGCCTCCTGTATTCTGGAGCAGCTAGAAGGAAAAATATGACAGGATCATATGTTATAGCCCTTGACAAACTCTGGGATCTATCCTGTAACCACTTGTTGAAGAGTGCTTTGAAAACTATTGCTTTTTTTATTTCTTTGCTTTGTGCATATACTATACAATAAAAAAAGTTTTTAAAAAAAGTCATTTTAGCCTTTCAGACTGATTTTAATTCCAAACAATTCAGAGATACTTGTAACACATGTAAGAGATGTGTTAAAGATGATCTAACAAATAAAAGGGTTTTGTTATATAATTTTAGGCATAGCTGAATCCCTTACAACATTCCCATCTCCTTAGCTTTGTGTTTCTGTACTTGAAGATTTTATACACAAACATCTTTCACATACATACACATATATACTTAATGTAGTATGATATTGATAAAATATGCTTAGCAAAGATGTGGCCTGTCTAGAGTTTACTCTGCTTATCTTGGTAATATATTATAATAGACAGTAATGACTTAAAGTGATCCTAGGATAGATGATTAGAAGATTACTGTGCACTTTATAAATCCTATATCCCCAACAATTAACACTTGTGGAAGGTCTTACTGAGATTCATAAAGTGAAATGTTTAAATTGTGAACTTAAAATTTCAGTTAATAGCAGGAACTGACTATCCCAGACATGTCTTCTTGCATTATAGAGGAATGCCATGAAGTCTGTTACCCTTCCCTAATTATAATTTAGCCTGTTCTCAATTAGAGAAAAGCACATCATTAATCTTGCTAAATACTCAACATCTTCTTTAATATATATTTATTTTTTACATGCTGGGTATATTTTTCAGCCATAAAATATTATTAATATCTAAATATAATCAAGTATCCATATAACAGCCACAGCTATTATGTTACCTTATTAATAGTTCTAGGAAACAATTTAACTTTTTACTCATTATAGTCTTCATTGCACTTTGAAGTGACAGGACATATAATTTATATGATTGGGTCAGACATCAAAAGAAGGTGCTTCTGCTGTTGCTAAATGTTCAGCTTAATGCAAACCAAGATTAATCTCTTGACTTCATGAGTTTACTAGTTAAACTGTTATCAACACTTTTTAGACACAACAACCAACATCATCATCTATTTTAATTTTTAGCCTGTTGCTATAATTTAAAATAATGCTTCATTGTATGAAATAGCAAATGCTAATTCCAGTTTTGACTTGCTTTTCTAGTTTTCAAGAAGAAAAAAGAACATATTACTCAAGTTCTTTAAACATTGGTAATACCAGATATTTCAAACCTAAATATTTTAGGTTCTATTCTGACTGCAATGTAGACAAAACTATAGAAGTTACTTACTTTAGTTTCATGAATTTGCCAGTTTAAGAAGCCACCTCTAATGATAATATTAAAGTATTCTAAGTATGTGTGTTTCATGCATTTTTTTCCTGGGGAGGTCAGTTATTTTCATCATATTTTCAAAGGGGTTCATGCCCCCCCAAAACTTAAGGACACTGATTCAGGAAGCAAAATAGAAAGGTTCACTAAAATAGACTGTATGCACTACACAAAAATAACTTTTGTATTTTTAACAATGGATAGAAAGAAGAGTTACCTAAAATCTGATGTCCTTCTGTTCCCAACCTGCAGTTACATGAATTCTGAATTCACTGAAAGGATAGGCAGGGATTTAAGTGATTGTATGAATGGAAAAATATGTCAACGCCCCCAAATGTCTTTTTTTCACCCCCCAAAAAACTCAAAACCTGTTTAATAATCTGATTTTACATCATCAAGTGTAGACCTACTCTGAAGGTTCAGACAAGGGACTGAAGAACTTTCAGGTATGGAAAAGTCTGTAAAGGTGAAAGCGGAACAGTGTAAACTATTATTATATTACTGTAATTTTGTTATTAATAGATATATATTATTAAAAACAAAAATATTTTCCTTAATTTTTAAAATAAAATTGTATTTACTTAAATTTGGACAAAATTCCTTTCTCCATACAACTGAGGAGTATATCGTATGTATATATTGACCTTACTACTTTCTACTTCCTTAAATAAAAATCTGAAACAACCTTTTAAAACTTTCCAAATACTAATTTGATTCCATAAAATTTTAAATTAAAATTAGAGTTCTTGAGTTGCAGATACAATATAGTAAAGTATTTAAGCAAACCATTAGGTCTTAACTAGTTTTTCAATTTAAAAAACATACAGAATTCTGCAGCCTCCACTTTTCACGCAGGGATGACACTAGGCTGGTTTAAATGGTCCACCAGCTCCAAATGATTGCTTTGAGCTTCATAAGTCCTTGGAGATAAAGGTAAGGTCTTTTTCTCTTTTCTAAGATATTTGTTTAATTCATCTCATCTACTTAACATGAAAAAATCTTAGTTTTTGTACCTTACAACATTTTTTCCCAAAAAAGTAGGTCAGAGAAACTCTGAACTATAACCTGAAATCTGACAAAGTGAGGGCAAGCCAATTTGAGAACTTGCTTTTAATGTTTTTAATGCTCTAAACTGCACTTTAAAAACTTCTCATTATCAAGTCAGAGGTTTTCAGATCCAATGAAACAGTACTAGCAACTCCCAGACAATTCCTAAAAGATCTTCTAAGATAATAAACTAGCACAGTTATCCCTTTTTTCCATGTTTGAAAGAAACAGAAATGAATAAGCTAAAAGACATTTTCCTAACCCCGAGTGCAAGCCACAAGTTTAATGCTGCTTTAAGCCAGCTGGCATGGTGCCCATTTACAGTAAGTTGTTTAGTGTCTACTAATCATGTCACAGAGGAGTGCCTACAGATTTAGTCAGAGTGTTTTTTCTAGATAGATCAACAGAAAGAGAGGTTTATGAACTTTACTTTTACAGGTATTATACTTATAACTGCTGAAAAGTATTCCAATTTTTTCCATAATTTTGGCATTCTTAAGTCAAATAATTGCCCCTCAATAGACAAACTTAAAATCGTAGTAAATCAGTGGCCTGGATATTGTTCTCTATTCATTTTAAGTACTAGTTTAATAAAATTTTTAAAGGCTATAATATCTACCTTGAAATGGATTTCAACATTATATCAATTATACTGAAATCTTTGAATAAGCAATATTTAGCATAAAGACAGAATAGTAAAAGAAACAGTATGTCCAAGAAGAGTAGAGGAGAGAAAAAAAAATCTCTTTTTTTAAATTTTTTTTATTTTTAACTTTTCAACTGACCTCACTTTATTGTTCTGGGTTGGGTGTGTGGGGGGAGTAGCTACCTTTTACAATCATTTGATGATGTATTTTGTTTCTTTTTCTTATACTTTTTTTAAAAACTTTTTTTATTATATAGTATAACATATATACAAAGCAAAGAAAATAAAAAAGCAATCATTTTCAAAGCATTCTTCAACAAGAGGTTACGGGACAGATCCAAGAGTTTGTCATGGGCTACCATATGATCCTCTCATATTTTTCATTCTAGCTGCTCCAGAATATAGGAGGCTAGAGAGCTTAAATACTTCATCATCACAATCGACTTTTTTTGTGAACAAAAAAAATGAATCTTTATTATCAAGAGACGTGGATAAGAAAAACAGTAATTCAAATAAGTGATTCTTGGTCATCCCCCAGAAATCATAATAATGTTTGGTACTTGGCCCTTGGAGAGCCTCTTGCCACTCACACTGGCCAGTCAGTCAGTTCAAGGAAAGCCAGGTAATAAGAAACCTTTTTCTCTTTAGACCCAACTTCCACTATAGCCATTTGCTAAATTGCATTCCAAAGGTTACATGCCATCGCTAATATCATCTGCCCGTTGGAAGATTCAGAACTTCTTTTCACTTAGAGTGTTCGGTGAATATTAAAATGAGTGATAGACATAAAAAGGCAACGTCTCAGACTACGTCATCATTATCAGCTTAATCCTAAAATCAGAACAACAAACATTTTGAACAAACCCCAGCTCCAAGGATCTTAGAATCAAAAATTCTTTTTAAATAAAACATCTGTGACAAAAAGATGACTGATCACAGAAATGATACTTTCAAAAGACTATGGAAAGAGAAAGATGTTCATAAGACCACAGAAGCATCCAAAGCTAGCTACCAAAAAATAGAAAACACTATTGTGTAAGGTCTTCTCTTGAGTCGATCTGTCTGGACATTCTGGAGCTCTCCATCTTCTACTATATTACAAGTAGCTTAAATAAGTCATTTCATGCTAGCTATTTTCTATGATATTAGCAATTTCACTTAATTCCCAAGCCCAAATGAGAGAACAAATCACTTTATTAATAATATAGGATTGAAGAATGTAATACTTTGTTTAGACCCTCTGAGGTAGTCTTCCCCCAGCCCCCTTCCCTGTTTTCAGTCCATTTTGCCCAATAATTTTGGTGTTTTAGTTCCTGAAATCTTTTGGCCCTATTACAAATACTGTTTCTTTTGCTATGTCTTTTATTTTTTTCAGTGTGTTCCCTAATTTCCACTTCTTCAAAATGAGATCTCTCATATGCAAATTCTATCAAATTTGTTATTGACTAAATTATTCTAATGTTATTTCTAATTTTTTTTCTGAAAAATTTTAGTTTTAATGATAGACACAAAGTTAATTTTCTTTTTAAGAGTCCAAATAAGAATATTTACGTGGAATTCTAGGAATATTGTTCAGAGTGCATATGTAATTTCTAAGTTCTCACTGGGGTATATGGTTTAAATTAGATTTCAATCAATAGGTAAATAAATAAAAGCAAGTTCCATCTTTGTCCTGTATAGTTAATGCCTGGACAGGTGCCAGACTCACGGCCTTGGAAATTAAAATTTATGAAGAGGATTTCAAAATAATGCTGAGGCAGCAGTGGTACTTTCTCATTTCCTCAGTCATTTCTAAACCCAAAAGGATAAAAAGCATCAACTGTTCATTAAACAGGTTGAAAGTTTTATTTTATATTCTTAATGTGCTCCTAGTATATTTGCTACAGGAAAGCAAACTGGTCTGTCAAAACAATGATAAATAATTTGAAAATAAAATTAGGTGTAGTACTGACAAAGTTCAAATTTAATAGATTGATAATTAAATAATTTTTCCATTTCTCAGGCAAATTTCTAACAGATTTTCTCTTTTAGCCGATAGGAATTCTCAATTTTAACCATTGAAAAAAACAAAAAGCACCATTTTGTTAGTTAAAAAAAAATCACAATCTATATATTCTATACAAAATTGAGAACCACAGAATGAAAAAATTGAAATCATCAAGACAATAAAAGCATCCACATTTTATTTACTAAGTGAAAATTCTATAATTAAAACATTAAAAAAAGAATTCTGCCAGCTTCAGCTGTTGCTGAATTGAAGAAAGGCAATTTGATATCATCAACTACAAATACAGCATGCTCCTTCTTCCCTCCTTTCCCTCACCTCCTCCATTTTAATTAATTTTTTTAGTTTTGCAGAATAATGTCTCCAAAACAGCATTTCTAAGACTGATAAATAAGAAAAAAAACTTTGCTAATATTTTTGTTGTCTTAACTAAAAAATACATACCTTCATAATTTCATTGTGATATGTCTCCTGTCTTAAGGCAGTATAGCTACCAGAAGTTCATAATCTATTCCTGAGGTCTTTACTCATCTTCCCCTGCTCCCTCCCCTGCCCTCATACAGATACTAGACTTCCAGAACTCAAACTTGTTCTGAAATTATGCTTAATAACTAACCAAAAACCTTGAGATAAACAAGAAAAACCTTTAGAAACTTAAAACAACCTTCTTGGATAAATACCTGATTAAACCAAATGAATGATTTTTTAACTGGAAATAGTCAAGTTCAGATGTCTTAATCTTTAGATTATTGCTTACTACTAAAAACAAAATTTATTTTCAGTTAAACATGTTAGCATTTCGCTGTATAGGACTAGAAGGAAATAAAAGTAGCTCTTTTCTTGATACAGTCTCTTACCAGCACACCTTTCCCATTTCCTACCCAGTAAGTTGAGATACTTATAACAGTTTCATATTTTCTGCTTCCTTATTCATCCTCTTAAGTGTTTTGCTGCCATTTTTCATAGGCATTATTTAACACATATATTATGTAGAGTGCTCCCCACCAAAGACATTTTTTCTTCATCATATTCAGTAAGAGTTGTAATAGCTCAGCGGTGGATAGGACATAAGAAGACAAGAAAAAAGAAGACTATAGTAAACACAAGTATCTACAGGAATAAACAATTTAGTTTCTAAAAGGGTTAATTTAGTGTCATTTTGATCATGAGTCATGAATATGACAGCATCCTTTGAACGTTTCAGCCATTATAATCACCTAATAGCTGGTATTGTCAAATATATACAGAAATAATTCTATTGTGTAAAAATTAGCAGATAATTCTGAACATGAGCACCTCCTAACTGTTCCCTTTGCCTTTATTTTTAACCCACTCTAATCCATTCCTCCTAAAACAGGAATTTTCAAACTCTTAGAAGCAAAATCTTTTCTTTTAACAACTTAAATCTTATGTAGAATCCCCAAAACATAAATCATGTAAAAGTGATTTTACTGATATAAAATTATTTTATATAAAACGAATTTATAATATTAGCCTATGTAAGAATCAATGAGTGGATCAATGAAGTTGTTTTGGCTTTTAGCCAAAAAGCTGAAATAGGAAGCTGTGGACAATAGTTTCAAGTCATATCTGGGCTTACTATCAAAGAACTCTGATTTAAACACAGCTTGAAAAATCACTGCCCTAAACTTCACCTATCCCCATTGTCACCCCAAAGCCTCATTTCCAAAGCTCTAGCAAATATTCCTCCTCTTCTAAAAAAATAAAACCAAAACTTTAACAAGGACAATCAAAATCTGGACCATAAGATATTTCCCACTAGTTTCCTGCAGGAACTATCTTCCAATCAGTATGGTTTTCTCTGTCCCTCAATATGCCAAGTACATTCATTAAATATATACTGCGTGCCTACAATGAGCCTCTAGATTTTTGTGTATTTTGCCCATTATTGCCTTGGAATCACTCTCAACAAAAGCATTCTCCTCTTATTTCCCAAAGTACTCAATGACTTCTGCCATTCATGAATCTTGAAGTATCTGCATTTATTAATGGGCATTTATTATGGGATACAGTCGGGCCGTCTAGTAGAGAAATGTACTAAAATATACAATTGTTTCTTCGGTTGGGATTTTTAAGAAGCAAGTGTTTTTTCTATTGACAATAAAACTGCTTCTCAGTTTCAAATGAAAATTTGATCCCATGTACTTTGTCGGAAAAGCATATGTGAATCCATTCTGTTTAAATGGTATTTGTGGTTTCAGCTTACCCTGTTGAATAATTAAAATTTAAAAACCACAGTGTGGCATACAGAAAAGCTACTATGTTACAAAAGAAAAGCCATTTTTCCACACACACAATTAAAGAGTAATTACCCAAAGTGTTTTTATCACATAATATTTGATGTAAAAGTTTGAAATATACTAAATGCATGAGTTCTGATCTCTTGCACTATTTGCAAACTTAAAAGTTCTAGTGGTTTGTAGATGATTCCATATTGAAATATAAGCCCTTTCTATACAACTTTGAATACTAACAAGCTATTTTTAAAGTTCATAACATGTCTGCCTTGTTTCAGAAAGGACTTGAAGGCAGCATAAAAAGAAAGGTAAAATTCAAGTTGCCAATTTAAAAGAGAAAAAAATTTTCAAGTTTATCAATTACATTTTTCTGTGTCACTTATTAGATCATTGCTAAACTATTTAGAATCAACAGTTTTGGACTTTTACCTGTCTTTTTACTGATCACTTAAGCCCAGTCTAAATTTTTCTAATGTCATATAAAAGTAACCTTTTTAAAATAAGAAAGAAGAAATCTGAGGCCATAATTACCTACATACCAAAAGTGGTACCAGACTTTGTCTTACCTATAACATTTAATGAAATATTAATGATATTACTCCACCTACTGATGTCTTTATAGTTTCTGGTATCTCATTAACAGGCTCCTGTAAAGCAATTGATAAAGTCGTGATTTCCAGATGTAGATATAGATATAAAAGCACGCAGCAGAGCTCTATGGTGTTGTGTGTGTATATATAATATATATGTGTATATATTTGTGTGTATAAAAGCACACAGCAGAGCTCCATTGTGAATTGTCTTGACTAAAAATTGATAGCTACTGCTTGAGCCTGTCCAGTGAAAAAGAGAAACAAACACTGCACGAAAAGTTACAGCATAATGAATCCTTATGTATTCTTAAATACTTAAATAAAATATTCTATATAAGGATGGGGATGAGGTAAAATGATCACATTGCAGGAAAATTCCTGAGTGAGCATTTTTTTCTCATCAACTGGAGAATCTTTGGGATATTTAGTTCAAAAACAATTTAGAGCTTTTTTTTCTAAATGTAGCAACAATTTTCTTTTTTTGTTAGTTTAAGCTAGTTTTATTTATAAGTAGTAAGCAGCTGAGTGACTGAGTGGCTGAGTGTTTGAGTGAAGACAAGATATGTAACAGCAACACAGGAATTAACCACATTTCTTTGTATTAAAACCTAGACGTAGATTATAGCATAAACTAAAAATGGTTAAGTTTTAATGAAATTATAAAAAGAAAGGGAATAAAAATATATTAATTGCCAGCAGATTTCAATAAATCATTTTCTAGACAATGGAGAGTCTTGATTCAATGATAACTACCAAGATTCCCTACTTCTATACATAATGCATAAGCCATTTATCTAAAACATTTATTAATTAGTATATATCTTAGTTTTCTACTGCCTGAGTGATAGAAAACAGCTGGGGCAAAACATACCAACCAAAATTGGAAGGAAGGGCTTTGAGAAACCCTACCATATTCCTGGGAATCTAGCAGACCACATCCATGAATATATCTTTGCAGTGACTCAGAAAAGACCTGAGAAGGTTTTAAGCGCTCATCTCTTGCTGATCTTGAAGCTGTATAATACAGAAAGTAAAAGCTGAGACAGAGCTGGAAACTACGGAGTGAATCTGAAGGCCCCCAACACAAACACAGAAGCCCTGGGTAAAGATGGAAAGATTTACTTTATTGCAGTCATTGAGGAAATCTCTGACTAATGACTGACCACTAAGCTAACATAAGAGAGACTTCAGGGGCCATACACAACAATATTTCAGATTTTACAAAGTTGGTTCAGAAAAGTCATTAGACAAAAAGCAACATCCACAATGAGAAAGAACAAAAACAAATCCTGGGGAAAAGAGAAAATCTGATTTCCAGAGTCACTGCCTTATAATATTCAAAATACCTAGTTTTCAACAAAACATTTCAAGGCATGTAAGAAACAAAGTACAGCCCATACACAAGCAAAATGATATATGTATAAACTTCTTGAAAAAGCTGAGACATTGGACTTTCTTAGATAAAGACTTAAAATCTGATATTTTAAATATGTCAGGTGACTTAAACAAAACGATATCTAAAGTAATGAAGGAAAGTATGAAAATGATGTGGCATCAATTTCAGAATATTCAGAGACAGAATTTTTTAAAAGGAACCAAACAGAAATTCTGGTGTTGAAAATTACAATAACTGAAATGAAAAATTCAGTAGAAAGCTACAAAAGCACATTTGAGCAGGCAGAATAAAAAACAGGCAAACTTGAAGACAGGTCAATTTTGATTATCCAGTCTGAGGAACAGAAAGAAAAAAGAATGAAAGAAAATGAACAGAACCTTAGGGTCTTGTAGACATCATATTAAACGTATCAATTGTGGACATATGTGTACCAACATATGC
Source organism: Tamandua tetradactyla (assembly GCF_023851605.1). Lineage (NCBI taxonomy): Eukaryota > Metazoa > Chordata > Mammalia > Pilosa > Myrmecophagidae > Tamandua > Tamandua tetradactyla. The sequence continues at coordinate 23,575,253 of NC_135346.1, forward strand.
ATAATGGATGGGTGTGACAGACAGATAAGCGAGAGAGAAAGTGACAGAAAAAATATCTGAAGAAATAATGCTTGAAAACTTACTAGATTTGTTGATGGAAAACATTATTTTACATATTCTAAAAACTGAGCAAACTCCAAGTAGGATAAACTGAAAATGTCTATCATAATCATATTCAAGTATCAAATCCTCAAAGTAGGATAAACTAAAAAATATCCACTGTAAAGACAAATCATTATCAAACTGCTAAAAGCTAAAGACAGAAAATCTTGAAAGCAGGAGGAGAAGCAACTCATCACACACAAGGAAACCTCACTAACATTAACAGGTGACTTCTCACAAAAAACCATGGAGGCCAGAAAGCACTGGGATAACATATTCAAAGTGCTTAAAGGAAAAAAAAAACTGTCAATCAAGGATTCTGTATTTGCCAAAATTATCCTTTAAAAATGAAGGAAAAATTAGAACACTCCAAATAAACAAAAACTTGGGGAATTAATCACTAGCAGATCTCCCTCCAAAAAGTGCAAAAGGGCTTCAGGCCAGAATGAAAGAACACTAGACAGTAACTCAACTCTACATGGAGAAATAAAGAATACCTGGAACAATAACTAAATGAATAAACAAAAGGGCGTATAAATGTTTGTGACTTTTTTTCCTATCTTATTTAAAAGACAAATGCATAAAGAAATAATTATAAATCTAGGCTGATGGGCACACAAAACAATGAGGTAATCTGTAAAAACAACAAGAAAAGTGGGTAGGTAGATGGAGATAGTGGAGCAAAGCTTTTGTATGATATTGAAATTAAGTTAATATTAAACTAAATTAGATTTTTATAAATGAAGATTTAATTATAATCCCCTTGAAAACCAGTAAGAAAATAACTCAAAAATATAATGAATAACAAGGGAACTAAAATGACATACTAGTAAATATCTTTTAATACAAAAGAAGGTAGTAATGGAGAAATTGAACAAAAAAATAAGACATAGAAAACAAATAGCTAAATGGCAAAATTAAGTCTTTTCTTATCAGTAATTATATTAAATGTAAATGGATTAAATTCTCCAATTTAAAGGCAGAGACTGGCAGAATGGATTTAAAAAAACATGAACAAACTATATGCTGTGTACAGACCCTCGCATTAGATTCAAAGACACAAATAGGATGAAAGTAAAAGATTGGGAAAAGACAGTCCATGTAAACAGTACCCCACAGTGAGTTGGAGTGGCTACACTATCAGGCAAAAGAGACTTTAAGACAAAAATTGTTACAAAAGAGACAAAGAAGGACAGTATATACTGATAAAGCAATTATAAACACATATGCACCTAACAACAGAGCCTCAAAATATATGAAGCAGAAACTGAAAGAATTGAAGGGACAGGCAATTCAGTTGTAATAGCTGAATAACTGAACCCCAACATATTAAAAAATAGGTAGTATAACTAGATGTAAAGCCAACAAAGAGACAGAAGACCTGAATAACTAGACCTAACAGACCTTTATAGACCACTCCACCAAAATACCTATTCTTCACAAGAATATATGGAATATATCTCTAGGACAGACCATAAATTAAGCTATAGAAGAAGTTTTAATAAATTTTAAAAGATTGAAATTATACAAAGTATATTCTCTGACCTTGTTTTAGTTTGTTAAAGCTGCTGCAATGCAATATACCAGAAACAGAATGGCTTTTAAAAAGGGAATTTATTAAGTTGCAAATTTATAGTCCTAAGGCCGTAAAAATGTCCAAATTAAGGCACCAACAAGAGGTTACCTTCACTGAAGAAAGGCTGACACCATATAGAACACCTCAGTCAGCTAGGAAGGCATGTGGCTGGCATGTGCTGGGGTCTCTGGTTTCTGGATACCTCTCTCCAGTTAGGAAGGCACATGAAAATATCTGCTAGCTTTCTCTCCTCATTTCATAAGGCTTCCCCAGGGTGTTTTCTTTCTACATCTACAAAGGTTTCTGGCTGTGTGGGCTCTGCTGGCACTGAAGCTTTTTCCAAAATGGTTCCCTCTTAAAGGGCTCCAGTAAACAGCCCCACCTTGAATGGGTAGAGATAGATCTCCATGGAAATCACCTAATCAAAAGGTACCACCTGCAACTGGGTGGGGCACATCTCCTTGGAAACAATAATAAAGATCCCAGCCAGCAGTACTGAATGAAGATTAAAGAATATGGCTTTTCTGGGGCACACGACAGTTTCAAGCAGCACAGACCTGAATGCAATGAAGTTAGAAATTAATAACAGAAGGAAATGTAGAAAATTCATAAGTATGTGGAAATTAAACAACACACTCCCAAATGTGGAGTTAACTCCTACATGGGTTAAATAAGAAATCACAAGGGAAATTAGAAAATATATTGATGAGAATGAAAATAAAAATACAACACACCAAAATTTATGAGATGCATTGAAAGCAGTGATCAGAGGGACATTTGCAGCTATGAACACCTAAAATTAAAAAGAAGAAAGAATTCAAGGCAATAATCTTAACTTTCTACCTTAAGAAACTAGAAAGAGAAGATCAGATGAAACCTAAGGCAACCAAAAGGAAGGAAATAATGATGAGAGCAGATAAAAATGAAATAGAAAACAGAAAAAACAATAGAGATGATCAGTGAAACAAAAAGTTGATAATTTGAACTGATCAACAAAACTGACATAGTTTTAGCTAGAATGACCAAGAAAAAAAGAGGTTATACTCAAATTATTAAAATCAAGAATGATGGAATGGAGATTACTTTCAAACTTACAGAAATAAATGAATTATAAGGGAATATTATGGAAAATTATATGCCAACAAATTAAATAACCTAGATGAAATGGACAAATTCCAGAAACAAACTACTATTAAAACTGGCTCAAGAAAAATTAGAAAACATGAATATATTTATAACAAGTAAAGAGGTTGGGTTTATAGTCCACAAACTTCCAACAAAAAAAGCCCAGTATCAGATGGCTTCATTGGTAAATTCTACGAAATGTTTAAAGAAGAATTAATAACAATTTTTCTCAAATTCTTCCAAAAAAAAAAAAAAAAGAGGAGGGACATTACCTAACTCAGTCTCTGAAGCTAGCATTAATGCTAATAACAAAGCCAGACAAAGATGTCACAAGAAAACTACAGGCCAGTATCTTTTAGGAATATATATAAGCAAACATAGTAAAATACTGGTAAACTGAATCCAGCAACATATGAAAAGATTCACACCATGACCAAGTGGAATTTATACTAAAAATGCAAGGTTGGTTCAACGTACAAAAATCAATTAATGTAATAAGCCACAAAACAAAACCACATGATTATCTGAGAATAGACCAAAAAATAAGAAAGCATTTGACAGAATCAACACCCTTTCAAAATAAAAACACTCAATATTAAGAACAAACAGCTACTTTTGTACCTAAAGGACTTCTTTGAAAACCCCAGCTAATATCACACTTGAATTGCAAGCTTTTAAATAGTAAAATAACCAAACTGTGAAATTATATATTAATATAAACATATATGACATTCAGTGACACAGTACTCCAGAATTATTAGAGCCACGTTTAATTCCTCACTTGTTTTAACAATATCAAATCATAAATAGGGGTAATTTTGTACCTGCCCTAACTGCTTCTTCAAGTTGTGAGGATCAAACAAATATACAGATGGTGAAAAAGGATATAATAAATTTTCACTGGCCTAACAGAAGCAGAAATTCATTTCAACAGATTTTTATTTTCATTAGCTGAGTTAAGAATTCTTTGAAGAAGAGAGTAAAATGGAATCCGGTTCTCTGGTTTAAAATATTACAATATTTTATCATCTCAGTTAATCCTCATAATAGTAGTCTCCCCAGTCTCTCCTTCCCCTTGCAAAAAAAAAGATGGTTTCTGGTATCTGTTCAAAATAAGATTCCAAAATAGTTCTGAAATATGGTGGAGTATGCTAATAATTTATTAAGCTGCTCCCTTTAGCAGACCTGACATCACCTTGGGCTGGCAGCCAGTACAAGATGGTACTCACCCTGCACAGCCTCTAGACAATGGGAACCTACTGACAAAAATAAGTTACTGTAGAATCTAAACTGGAGAATAATGTGCATTATCATTATCATAGTCACAATTCACTAGTTATAAACATTGTTTAGCCCAATTTACTGAAAATGAGGGGATAAATTAATTTTGAGAATATTTTTCTTCTAGGGCAGAATGCTAATGAATCTTTAAACCACTTATTTATAAAAGGCAGTCAATGAGATAGGAAGCCAATATACTACGCACACTGGGTACAGACTTGTATATTACCACACATTGGGCCTCACAGGCTTTAGCAATGCCTTGTATTTAGCTGAACCTGTTTTGATTTGGCTTCAGGCTACTTATTACTAGTTTTCCTCCTACTCAAATACCTATATACTTATCTCTGTAGCATTCATATGCAGAGGCACAAACATTTCCACTTGAAAAGTTTCCTTTCAAGATTTCAACAAAATAACAATTGAAGAAAAGAAAGAATGATGTTTAAAGGAAGTCAAATTAGGCCTATGTAAAAGCAAATTATCAGGATATATAAACAGTTAGAAACTGAGTATCTGAGAGGAAGGCAAATATGACACTAGAGATCTATCAATTTAGGATAAAGCTGTTAAAATTTGTCCTTTAAATTTCCAAGGATTCTCTAAATTATAGCCAAATGAAAAATTAAGTGCAAGTCATACATAACTATAAATAAAAGAATAGAAATATAAGAACCTAAATGTTTTCCAAGAGTCTAATGAAAGTGAGTACTTAATTGACCAATAAGCAGAAAAAGGGAAAATCTCTTAGATTAAGTAATATTAAAATGTTAATGATTGGGCAGGCCACAGTGGCTCAGCAGGCAGAGTTCTTGCCTGCCGTGCCGGAGACCTGGGTTCGACTTCCGGTGCCTGCCCATGCAAAAAAGAAAAAAAAATGTTAATGATTACACTGCATTTACATCCTCTATTACATTAAGTGGTGTTTTAGTTTGTTAATGCTGCCAGAATAAAATATACTAGAAATGGAATGGCTTTTAAAAAGGGAGTTTATTAGGTTACAAGTTTACCATTCTAGGGTCATAATAATGTTCAAATAAAGGCATCCAGAGAAAGACATTTTGACTCAAGAAAGGTCGATGTCTGTCACATGGGAAGGCACATGGCTGGCATCTGCCAGTCCTTATTCCCAGTTCCACTGTTTCCAACTTCTGATGCCAGTGGTTTCCTCTCTAAGCATGTATGGGCAGTGGGCCTTCACTTACCTCTTCTGGGTTCTGGCTTGCTTAGCAGTTCATGGGAAGGCACATGGCAAGGTCTTCTGGGCTCTGCCTCTCCAACCATCTGTGTTTAGGTGTCTGCTCTCTTTGTCAGCACTCCAGGCATCTGCAGATGTCTTGCCCCTTTCGGCTCTGAAACATCTGTGCTTTCTACAAAATTCTTCCCTTTTAAAGGACTCCAATAAACTAATCAAGACCCACCTTGAATGCAAAGTCACATCTCCATCTAATCAAAAGGTCACACTCACAATTGGGTATGTCACATCTCCATAGAATTAATCTAATCAAAATGTCATGTCCACAACTAGTGTCACATCTCCATGGAAACAATCCAATCAGAGTTTGCACCCTACAGTATTGAATCTGGATTAAAGAACATGGCTTTTCTGGGGTCCACAATAGCTTAAAACTAGCACAGGTTTCAACCCGAGGTTACCAAACTAGTAGACCCATAAAGTAATTACCAGAATGAAAAGTTGTGTTGTTTTTGTAAATGAAAACTCAGTTGGAACTTTGAAAAAATTCCTTTTGATTTCTGTTTCCACATTTTTATGCCATTCTGAAAAGTGTCTTTTTGACTCCATGAAAGCAGGTTTTGAGCCATCCTCTTTAAAATTTCTACTGTACAGTCTAGCACTTTGTTAGACACTGTTTTGATCTCTTCTTATTTCATGTCAATCTTTTTTGTTGCTCTATTAGAATGTAAGCTTCTGGGTAGCAATCTGCCCTTTTCTTTTCAGTCCTTACTGGGATATAAAGAGTGCTCTGAAGGCAGAGGATCCATGCTTATTGACAGGCATTTACCACAGCAGCAACTGCAGGTGTGGTGCTCAAGACGCCGAAAGTTATGAAGCAAAAGAACCCTTGGCTTGGCCAGAGAAGCCCTGAGGACACACCCTTGAGGTCACTTACCAGAAAGTTGTGTTTAGGTCAACTTGTTTCATTTTTATTATCTTTTCTTTAAATCAATAAATCAGTAGTAAATTGGTACCTTTTATTCAGGGTTATCATTAATTGTAACACACATGGGTGTTCTGCAAAAGGTAATAAGTTCTGTGTGACTATAACTTACCATTAATGTGTACCACTCGCTGGACTATGTGTATTATTACAGTTCTTAACAAATGAATCACAGATAATCCTACCCCAAGGAGACCTGTGGATTTGTAGCTGTTAGTTATGGGTCTCAGCCTTCCTCCCTTAGAGTAAGATGCTCCAGTGACTGTTCACTTCATTAGAGGTCATAATCATTTAAAAATTCCTCTTCTTTTCCCTATCACCCTTTCTCTTCATTTTTATGCAAGGAAATGGCTGAGTCTTGCACCTTGATTGGAGTATGGGAGGCAGATTTGCAAGGAATTATTTAAATACTTAGCAATTATTTAAATATTTAGCAGAAACCTAGCCCTTTTTTTAACATCTTTTATTGTGAAATATAACATATATATAAAAAAGCAACAAATTTCAAAGTATATTTTAACAAATAATTTTAGAACAGATTTCAAAGTTTGCATGGGTTACAGTCCCACAATATCAGGTTTTTCCTTCCAGCTGCTCCAAGACACTGGAGACTAAAAAGAAGTTATCGATACAGTGATTCAGTAGTCATACTCATTTGTTAAATCCTCACTTCTCTGTTATAACTTCTCCTTCTCCTTTGAGCTTTCTCCCAATCTTTAGGGATATTTGGGCTATGGCCATTTTAACTTTTTAATGCTGGTGTGTCAACAATATGGGTTAGGAGGATGGAAATGGTTGATCTTCTTGGAGAGAATGGCACCTCTGTATTTCTATCTGGCCTTCAAGGAGCCAACTGAAGTTTTTAGGTTTCTGAAAAGTAAGCTTAGTGCGTGAAACTTTTGTAGAATCTCAGATAGAGTCCTGAGTATTCTTTAGGGTTAACAGGAATGATGTTAGTTGGGGTTTGGCAAACCATGACCCTCAGCAATATCTAGCTGAAGCTTGCCTAAGAGTATCCTCCAGAATAGCCTCTCAACTCTATTTGAACTCTTAGACACTGATACCTTATTTTATTATATTTCTTTCCTTCTTTAGGAAGGCATTGTCAATCCCACAGTGCCAAGGCTAGTCACATCCCTGGAAGTCATGTCCCAAGTTGCCAAGGAGATTCACACTCCTGCATGTCATGTCCCATAAATTTAAAGAGCTAATTCATAGGCTATCCTTATGGTGCTCACTTGCATTCAGATATGGAGAAGACAGACCAGGTGGAGTTGCATGAAACTGCACCATCCAAATCCTCTGAGGGTTCTGGATATGTTTACTTGCCATGTGTCATTTGACATATGAGTTGTGGGAGAAAGAAGAACCACTAGGCTATGAGCAACACAGAACCACAGAAATGTTTTCGTTAGGGGAATAATATTGAAAGCAGTGTTCTAGGAAGATTAATCTGACAATTCTCTGGGTTTAGAAGAAAAGGGAAAAACTGCGAAAACAATTAGGAGACTACTGAAGTGATAAAGTTTGGACAAGGGTGTGGTCAGTTTTTTCTGTTGTGCTGCCTTCTCAGGGAACAGAACCTTAATTCCCTTCTGACTTTCAGCCTTTGTCACTTACTCCTAACCCAGCCTCGGGAACTTTGAGGTCTCAGAAGTATGTTTCTTATTATCTACTTTATTTTTATTTACCTAAATTTCAAAGACTGACTAAGCTCTCTTTTTAAATTATAAAATAATCACTGGTATGTTGTACCATTTAGTATTTCACTAATTTCTCTGGCTTTAACTTTTTTTTTTTAAATAATATTTACATGTTTTAAGAACTGGCTCAGCAGGTAGAGTTCTCGCCTGCTGTGCTGGAGACCCAGTTCGATTGCCGGTGCCTGCCCATGTAAAAAAAAAAAAAAAAAAAAAAAAATGAACTGGCTTCAACAATAATCACTCATATTTATGAAATTGTTTTCTCTCTTCCACATTAGTTGATGGTATAAATTACTCTCTCCCTGCTCCCATATTAAAACTGTTCTAATTCTCTAGCTGTTCATTTATTATCTTTTGTGGCTATACTTTTTGGATGCCTTCCAGAGCCCTGTCCTTGGTCCTCTTTTTTTCCTGAACAAGAAAGCAGCTCATTCTTAAAGGATCTCACTTCATTCTCTTGCTAATACATATTAACCTTTTGCATTTTCATTTTTCTGTGAATGCTCTACCATATAAGGTGAACTCCTATACTACTCTTAGAAAAGATAAACATATCCTACTAACCTTTTGGATTGTTGCTCTATACCATACACAGAAAAAGTGAAAACTATGCAGAGATCAAGTCAAATCTAAGACACAAATAAGCTGAAAGAGATCATTCTGAAATTCAGGCAAAAAATAATTCTCTTCACTTGGAGTATTCAGTTAATACATGCATACTTATCTGGAAAATGGGTAAACTGATATTTTGCCTGATTTTGTAGTTAAGTCAATATAAATGCCCACATTAAGACTCGTTACAATAATCTCAAATTCTTATGCAAGTGAAAAATATAATGATAACGTCTGCTCCAAAAGAAAATTTTTTGCAAGTCACACTGCCGTCTGGAGCAAGATAAAATAAAACCTCAAACCTTCATTTCTAAACTTTGATTACCCCAATTTGTTCTATGTTAAATGCACCAGAGTTATTCCAAGAAACTCAGCAATCCATTTCAAAGTTTTAGAGCAAATTAAAGACTACCAACAACTGAAATATATAATCTCTGTGTATACTTTCTCTATGTATACATAAGCACAGGTCAGACTTCAGACTGATTTCTCATCGGTGGAAGGCAACCCAGACTATCAGCCCTCATAGTGATCCACTAAATGTTGACATTTTCCTTTCTCTGGAAAGATTAGAATAGAACTACAGTTCACTCTCATACATCCTCTTGGTTTATGTCAAATTTTACTTATTCATGTATTTATCAAGGTCTCACTATGTGTTAGACACTTCTACATGCTGGATACAGGAGAAAGCAAGGCAGACAAGATCAGCGATCTCAGGGAGTTTATGTTCTAGCAGGGGAGCAGACAAGACAAACAACTAGATAAAGAAGGTGGACGGTAAGAGAACAATGTGTGAATGATGCTACCATTTCGAATAGAGCAGTCAGAGAGTGTCTTTTTTGTGGAGTTGACATTTAAGTGGAGACCTAAATAAAGAGAGAAAGAGCCATGTGGATATCCGGGGGAAGAACATTCCAGGAAAAAATTCCTTAGGTTTGGGCTCAGACACTGGAAAGTCCAGAAAGAGGACTATGTTTCTCCTAGAGAATCAGGAGACACCTCTTAAGTGACTAGAAGGAAGAAAAATGCACTGTATTAACAGGTTTGCATAATCTGGTAGAAATAGTGTTTTCTCCTTATCCTACATCTCATAATTCATCACAGATGAATGAATCCACCTGTTGGTTCATTTTTCCATCTTTTCCTTTTTCTCTGTCAGACTTCTTGTTTTTCCATATAGCTAAATCGACCCTTGTTTACCATTCATCCACACACTTTCCTCCATGAAGTTTCATTTTTTTTCCCCCTGGGATTTTCTTTATTGTGAGGTTTTAAATTACTAATTCAATTTTTTTTATTAATTAAAGAAAAAAAAGAAATTAACACAACATTTAGAAATCATTCCATTCTACATATGCAATCAGTAATTCTTAACATCATCACATAGATGCATGATCATCATTTCTTAGTACATTTGCATCGATTTAGGAAAAGAACTAGCAAAACAACAGAAAAAGATATAGAATGTTAATATAGAGAAAAAAATAAAAATAATAATAATAAAAGACAAAAAAAGAAACAAACAAACAAACAAACAAAAAACTATAGCTCAGATGCAGCTTCATTCAGTGTTTTAACATAATTACATTACAATTAGGTATTATTGTGCTGTCCATTTTTGAGTTTTTGTATCTAGTCCTGTTGCACTGTCTGTATCCCTTCAGCTCCAATTACCCATGAAGTTTCATTTATCCCTTCCAGGGAAGCAGCTTAGCATCCTTTAAGGACCCATTTCAAAAAGCATTAATTGGGGAGGGAGGGAAATGAATACAAAGATTCCCAGAGGACCATAAGATCGTTATTCCTGAGGCTGGGATTTTTAAATCTTCTTCATTTTTGTATGTCCAGAGCCTAGCTCAATAAATGTTTGCTAATACAAGTACAGTTAGATAGACAAACCTTTTGAGATCATTTAGGCCTCTCATTCCACTCATCTCAAGAATCCCTTTCCTAGAACATGCCTCTGTAGCTCTTCCACTTATTAACACAGTAACATAGAGTTGCTTATATATTTCCCAGTGTTCAAATGGAAACACATAGGCATAGAAAAATCAAATTTAGCCATTTACCAGGACTGGAATTTAGAATTTTCATTTTCTTTCTCCATTGGTTTCTTAGTTCTGACGTTTCCTTCCAGCTTCATTATTTACTGTTTTCTCTTTTAAATATGTCTATGGCATCCCCAAAGCACTGTGTGTCCCTGTAAAATGGCATTACCAATTAAAAGGCCATTCATCCCAAAGTGTTAGAGATTACTTTCACCTATTTTTCTTACTTTCCCTTTAAAATATTTCTACTTCTTAGATTATATTAAAAATCTACTACTCACAGATTGTACCAACACCAGTCACATGTACTTGATGACAGGAAGCATTTACTAGGAGATTCCAAAGCTAATTCAACAAACTAGGAGATTCCGAGGTTAATATAAATACCAACAGGAGTAACTACACATCTGCCAGGCTATGGTGCCTCTTTTATCTACTTTTCCTAACTATTCAAAATTTTTATAAATTATCTTATGAGGGAAAAAGAATAAGCTTTTGAAAAAACAGGTTGTTTTTAATGCAAACATAAGAAACCCGAAGTCCTTCAGCAGGCTGTATTTACAGAGAAATTCTCACAAAGAACTTCAACACTAACAGAACAGTTCCAATGGTTTAAAATGTTTGTGCACCAAAGGACTTTATCATGAAAGTAGAATCACAGCCTATATACAATGGAAAAAAATTTGGAAACCATGTCAGAAAAGGATTTAAAATCCAGAATATATTAAGAAATCTTAGAACTCAACAACAAAAAGAGAAACAACCCAATTTGAAGAGAAATTGTTCCAAAGAAAACATACAAAATGGCCAAAAAAAGCACATGCCAAGATGGCCAACATCATCAGCCACTAAGGCAAATGCAAATCAAAACAATGAGATATCATTTCACACCCAGTAGAATGGCTACTATTAATTTTAAAAAAGAAAACAAAACAAAAAAAACCCTGAAAATGAGGAGAAATAGGAACACGCAATCATCATTGATGAGAATGTAAAATGGTATAGCCACTGTGGATGACAGTTTGGTGATTTCTCAGAAAGCAAGTACAGAATTACCAAATTGACCGGGTACCCACTTCTAGGTATTTACCCAAAAGTATCAAAAGCAGGGACTCAAACAGATATTTGCCTGCCAATATTCACAGCAGCATTATTAACAACTGCCAAAAGATGGAAGTAACCCAAGTGTCCCTCAGCCAATGGATGGATAAAGAAAATGTGCTATATATACTAATGGAATATTGTTCAGCTGTACAAAGGAATGAAGTTCTGATACATGTGACAACATGTAGACATCATTTTGAGTAAAATAAGCCAGACACAAAAGGTCAAATATTATATTATTTCACTGATATGAAATAATTAGAATAAACAAATTCATAGAATAGAATACAGTTTACCAGGAGCTGGGGTTGAGGTAGTGAATGGGGAATTAATGCTTTAAATGTTCAAAGTAATGGATGGTGGTGATGGCAGCACAACATTGTGAATGCAATTAACAGCACTGAAATGCATATTTGAATGTGGTTGAAATGGGAAATCTTGGGTTTGTATGCATGTTACTAGAATAGAAATTAAAAACAAAAAACAAACCTCTATGGGACTATATAATACAGTCAACCCTAAGGTGAACCATAGACTGTAGTTAATAGTCAGTTATAAAAATGTTCCTTCATCAGTTTTAACCAATGTATCACTCTAATGCAAGTTTTTTTCTAATGAAAGATTTTAAAAATAGGTTGGTATATGGGAACTCTGTTCTTTTATGTCTGATATTTCTATATACCTACAAATTCTCTAATAAAAAATCTGAAGGGAAAAGAATAAGTACTTGAGGAAACAGGTTGTTTTTAATACAAACATAGGGTACCTCAAGTTCTTAAGCAGGCTGAACTCACAAAGAACTTCAGCACGAGCAGAGTGGTTACAAAAGATATATTCATGCTTTTAATGCTATTACATGCATTTTCATTATTTCAAAAGCCAAGACATATTCTAATTCTAGCATTTTATAAAAAATAAACCTCACTAAATTTAGAAAACAGCAGTAACAAGTAAAGGTCATCTTAATTTTAAAAATTACTTTCACTAAGAGCAGAAATTTTCTTTTCAAATTATAAGGAATAAGAGTAGAAAATAGGTGAATTTTATATGGTAGCTGTAACTTAAAACTATTTTATGGGTGTAAATAATTTTAGTGTCCTTGATCTGTTCTTGCTATGTGATTGTCAGATCATTCATTCCCAGCCACTTGATATCATCACAGTCCCTTCAGGTCTAAGGCAAAAGCAGGCCCACCTTACTTAAATATAAAATAAACACTTATGGAAAAAAATCAGACATGGAGGTGAATAATCCCTAATTTTTTTTTTTCTGTATCAGGTCAATTTGAAAAGGGAATATATAAGCTGTTAGCATAAAGCTCCTTGATAGTTTAAAGAAAACACAAATCAGAACTTAACCACTGAGCATCCTCTATTTCAGAGTAGTCACCCTGGAAGGCCATGCCCTAATTCCAGGGATATGGCCAAATCATTTGGAATCACAATAAATAAGGTAAATGATCAAGCTAAGAAATAAACATGGTTTCTCATTAAGCAAGAACATTTAGGTGTTAATGAGATCAGTTTTCTCTTATGGCTTACAAGGTGGCTTGGAAGGTAACTGCAAAAGAAGAACACTATATACTAAGCCTCCCAAGGTAGAGGCTTAGAAGCACAGCATTCATTTTGGTATTTCTGCTAAAAAAAAAAAAAATCAGTCTCATTATTGTTCAATCACACTTTGTCCTTAATAAACCCAGCTGGATTCCAGATGACAAATTTCACATGGAGTTCTAATTAAATTTTTAAAAGTTTCCCTCATAAGAAAAGTTGCCTACAAATTTATGTGTTATATTGATATGTTTATTAGTTTAATTCTAAATGGCTCTTTGCTGCAAAAAAAAAAATCATAACTTTGATTTATCTCATCAAATTTGTTTTACTGACATTTTTTCACCTATCTGATCAATAAAGGAAAAGGTCATATATGTAGTAAAGTAATTTTCTAATCCTCCCAAATTTATGCATTTAAGATATATTTTGGTATTCAATGTAGTCAGAAGCTCTTTCTCACACAGCTTTGCTAACTATAATAAATGTGACACTTTTGTAAAACTTACAACTTCATTCTTATTTTCAGGAAAATTAGTTTCTTAATGACAAAATATTTGCACACTTGGTTTTATAAGAACATAAGTCAGAAAACAAAAGGAAATATTCTAGCACTTAGTTAATAAAATAATAACAATGAGGTCCATGTTATCACTATTAAATTTAGACGGCATATTTACTATGTTACAAAATCTATTGAAAAGCTTTATAAAAAGATATTACACAGCTTTAAGACAGAATAAACTTATGAAGCATGTAATAACATGGATGGACCTAGAGAACATTATGCTGAGTGAGTCTAGCCTAAAACTAAAGGACAAATACTGTATGGTCCCACTGATGTGAACCGACATTCGAGAATAAACTTGGAATATGTCATTGGTAACAGAGACCAGCAGGAGTTAGAAACAGGGTAAGATAATGGGTAATTGGAGCTGAAGGGATACAGACAGTGCAACAGGACTAGATACAAAAACTCAAAAATGGACAGCACAATAATACCTAATTGTAATGTAATTATGTTAAAACACTGAATGAAGCTGCATTTGAGCTATAGTTTTTTGTTTGTTTGTTTGTTTGCTTGTTTGTGTCTTTTGTTTTTTTCTTTTTCCTTTTTTTATATATATATTTTATTTTTTATTATTATTATTTTTTTATTTTTTTCTCTATATTAACATTCTATATCTTTTTCTGTTGTTTTGCTAGTTCTTTTCCTAAATCGATGCAAATGTACTAAGAAATGATGATCATACATCTATGTGATGATATTAAGAATTACTGATTGCATATGTAGAATGGAATGATTTCTAAATGTTGTGTTAATTTCTTTTTTTAATTAATAATAAAAAAACCTTTATAAAAAGAGCTAAAAAGAATACCAAGTATGGAAAAAAAAATCAGTGTTAAAATTATCATCTCGACACTTGGGAATTTTAAATACAGTAGTCTTTACGAAACTGGGATCTATGACCTTCAGAGATCACAAATAAGCAGTGAGAAATTCTTTATGCTTGATGAGTAGGAAACATCTACACCTCAGCCACAGATGTTGCACTGTCCTCAGACAACAGATTTGAGTTGAGTAGACTTGACAAAGCTTTAAAAACGTCTGCCTTGCATTTCTATAGCGCTTTTTAATTTTCCAGGTAAACAGATATGAACAAATCCTGTCCAGCAAAAAATAAAAGCTAGGTCCTAACATTATTTTACAGAAATTTAAACTGCCACAGAAAGCAACAAGTGACTAGACAAATAGATTCAGAAGACCAGAGGGGTGATTTCCTTTCTCTTTTACATATTGTGTTTAAGGATTTATTATTACAAAAATTACTAAAGTTTCCATGAGGAATTTCTAGCACATCAAATACTAAGCATTTCCCTTCAGATCCATATTAAGTTTTCATGGCTATTCTTTTCTCTTTTTCTTTTAAAATGTGTCAAGTTTTTCCATATGTAAAATTAAGGTAAACAGCACCTGCCTTCTGTTCTACATGTACATCGACAGAATTGGGATCTTAATATTGAAATAGGAATAAAAACCTTCATAACATTGTTAAGAGGACTTACATATGATGAATGCATACAAAGGATTTAGTAACATGCTGCCACATAGTAAGTGCTCAATTATTCTTAGAGAAAAAAGTAACAAAACAGTTTTTAAACATCTGAACTAGTTAAAGTAACTTTTATGAAACATCTGGCTAATCTGTACTGGTTCAATCAGCAATCTGTTCAGGTCTCTCAAACAGACCCAGATATCATGAGCTTAGATAACTGTTGGAGAGCTTAGATAAATAAGAATTAAGATATTGAATATCTTAAATTGAATACCTTAATTCTATGCCACTTACTAGTTCTGTGACCTTTTCCTAGATACTTGCCACGGGTCTGATTTCATCTGCAAAAATGAGGGAGTGAGAAGTAGATAAGCTCTCAATTTCCTTTAAGCTCTTATTTAAATAAGTATTAAACTTAATGCACAAAGCCAAATTCTGAGAACATAACAGGATCAACTTTAGGGGTCCAACAACTGTAATATCTGCATATTATTTTCTAAATGCTACCAACTACATTATTTTAAATTCTGTTTTATACTTGATAATGAACAAAGAATATGTCAGAGAACCAAATTTAATATACAATCCCCTACCCAACCACACACAAACACAGGTGTCTTAAATAATTCAGATATAGTTGTAAAGTATTTTTTACTTCAAAACACCTAATTACTTAAGGTCACAGATGGGGTTAGTTTAGCCTTAAAATCCAGGTCTCCTGATGTTTAGTTTAGTGTTTTCTACTATTTCTACAGAATAATTAAATCAAAATGGAAGGTGTGGTAATTAGATTCAGTTATCAACTTGGCCAGGTGAGGGTACCTAGTTTTGTTGCTGTGGCCATGAGCCAATGGTACCTGAACCTCATCTGTTGCTAATTACATCTGCAGTCGGCTAGGAGGTGTGCCTGCTGTAATGAATGATGTTTGATTTAATTGGCTGGTGCTTAAATGAGAGAGTGCAACATAGCACAGCCCAAGCAGCTCAGCATACCTCATCTCAGCACTTGCAGCTCAGCCCAGGCCTTTGGAAATGCAGAAAGAAATCACCCCAGGGAAAGTTGTTGGAACCCAGAGGCCTGGAGAGAAGGCCAGCAGAGATCGCCTTGTGCCTTTCCATGTAAGAAAAAATCTCAGTTGAATGTTAGCTGCCTTTCCTCTGAAGAACTAATGAAATCCTCTTTTATTAAAAACCAGTCTGTGTCTGGTGTGTTGCATTCCGGCAGCTAGCAAACTAGAACAGATTTTGGTACCAGAGAGTGGGGTGCTGCTGCGGTCTGCAGATATCAAACATGTTGGAATGGCTTTTTAAATGGATAAAGGGAAGATTTTGGAGGAACTGTAAGAAGAATGGTGGAGAAGTCTTGGAGTGCTTGAAGAGACTGTTGGTGTGTGTGAACAGAATCACTGCCAATCTGGACAAAGGGGGACACAAAAGGGACAAACTGGAGCTTGCAGAGTGAGAACCCTGGAAGCTTGGGTCTGAAGCCAAGAAACCTCGGCCAGAAGAGTGAACCCACTTATATACATGGAGAGGGTGAGTTTGCCCTGAGGGCAGAGGATGAGTCTCTCATCTCATTGCAGTGGAAGAGTTGAGCTGCCTCAGGCCTTTGACAAGGTACAGCATGCTCCTTGGGGATTGGGGAAAGCCTGGCTGCCACCACATGGAGGGGCTGAGCGTGTACCCTGGAAATGGGAGAGAGCCCAGGTGTGGCCCTGATGCCTGGAGAGAGTGGAGCCGAGAAAAAGGTGATCTCCTCAATGTCCCCCGAGGTTGATTTGGAAAGAGGCAGGCTACTGCATAGGCCCTTGGAAAGGGTGGGATTGCTACTTTCTAAAGCTGAAGGATAAATGACTTTCAGACTTTGAAATCCAATGGTGTCTGCCCTGCAGGTTTTCCTTCCAATTTCTCCCTATGGATCCTGACTGTTCCTCCTTTGCATATTGGCACCAAATAACTTGTTTTGAGATTCATAGGTCCACAGCTGGAAGAGAATTTTTTGCACCTTAATATTGTTTAAGGTGATGCGTGTAGTTGCCAAGTTGACAAGGGGTGGGCATGTGGTAGTTAGATTCAGTTGTCAACTTGGCCAAGTGAAGGTACCTAGTCTTGTTGCTGTGGACATGAGCCAATGGTACGTGAACCTCATCTGTTGCTTCTTACATCTGCAGTCGGCTAAGAGGTGTGCCTGCTGTAATGAATGATATTTGATTTAATTGGCTGGTGCTTAAATGAGAGAGTGCAACATAGCACAGCCCAAGCAGCTCAGCACACCTCATCTCAGCACTCACAGCTCAGCCCAGGCCTTTGGAGATGCAGAAAGAAATCACCCTGGGGAAAGTTGCTGGAAACTGGAGGCCTGGAGAGAAGGCCAGCAGAGATCACCCTGTGCCTTCCCACGTAAGAAAGAACCTCAGTTGAAAGTTGGATGCCTTTCCTCTGAAGAACTAATGAAATAAATCCCCTGCATTCTGGCAGCTAGCAAACTAGAACAGAAGGGATCCAAGGGTGAAAACAAAAACGCTGTTGCCAAAATTCTAAAATTAAGGAAGCCCTATCCCTAACACTAAAAAAAAAAAAAAAAAAAAAAAAAAGAAACATTTCAAACAGCATCCACAACAAGCCAATAGAGTTTAATGTTCCACGTGATAGGGTCATAAGGAACTGTAATGTCCCGACTAGAAAGAACTAATAAATCATGTGCCAAATTGGCTATCATTTCACAATAGCTTTCAACATTTGGCTATCAAATATACTTTCATAATAGCCATGGTTAAATAATATTGTGGGTAATTATGAAATCAAGTAGAATAAAGGCTAATTTTATTATAAAAAAGAAATAATAAAAGTTAATATTTATTACAATGAACTATATGTCCTAAACAAGGCTAACTTATTAATCTGCATTGGCCCCTCAAGTTATGAGTCATAAAAACAACAAAAAAAATCAAGGTAGGATAATGTGCTAAACATCTATAGCTAATCAGATCATCAAACTTTTTTCTCCCCTTATATGTATTTTTGGTGTTCTACAGTGTGAATAAAAAAATTCTAAAAGAAGAGGTACTTTTACTAAACTTGCTGCATTATAGACACTATTAATTCTATTGAAACTTGCTGGAAAAGAAACAATATTTCAGAGTCCTCAAAATTAATACTTGGGGTGCTTGCTTCAGCAGTACAAATACTAAAATTGAAATGATACACAGATCAGCATGGCTCCTGCGAATGGATGACATGCAAATTTGTGAAGCATCCCATGCTTTTCCTGGATGGATTATATGGTGTGTGAATACATCTCAATAAAGTTATATTCAAAAAATTAATACATGGGTTACTCTGAAAAAAAGAGGTGTAAGCATGCAGCTCTATTAGGATGTCATTAATATTTAAAGTGGCCTGGAGATAAAATTAGGGGATGATATACTTCCATTCAAAATAACTGGCTTTAAGGACTATATTGCAATATGAATAGTTTAAATTGTAGTCTAACACTTTCAGAACGCCGTAATTTATTCTGCATATGAAGGATTAAGTAAGAATTTAATTTCCTCAGTTTTCTAGCAGAAGAACACAATTTAGTAAATGTATTACTAAAGAGAAGGGTTGCATCCCAGTTAGATGACAACGTATGTAAAATACACTTTCTAGGAAACAGAAAGTGGTTAAATCAACATAAAAGAAATTATTCACACTATATTCAAGTCATTAGATTTTCATTAATTAAATAACAGCTTAAATTATAATGAATTTGACCTTAGGTGAAAAATACGAAAGGAATTAAAATGTTCATTCCATCCTTTCCTGGTAATAAAACATAGCAAGAAACAACATAACTCTATAAACAATTACGGGTTTACTGCTACAATTAGCTTTAAATCTCTACCTCAAATGAGAAAAACTAAGTTGTAATCCTGGTTGATGCACTCTGTTATACATAAACACAACCCCAAATTAGTAACAATTGATTAGAACTGTTCTTGATATTTCCAAACACACATTCCACACACTTCTAACCGTCCTCCTTCCCTGCCCCTTCCCCACCCCTCCATTTAAACTCTCAGACTCCACTCTAAGCTCTATTTAAGAGACACTGTGATGGTACTGGGAATAAAGACAAAATTATGTGCTTAGGGGCTGAAACCACTGTGTACAACTAATGTAAAATTGTGTTTTTTCTAGAACATATTTTATATAAACTGAAAAAAAAATCACATTGCATTCACACCGAATCCCAATTTATCTTGAAATGCTCTTACAACTCAGAGGGAAAGGATATACTTAATGGGTTTTTTCTTTTTCTAAAGTGGGAGTTCTCCACAGGAATATTTTTCTTTATTTGAAAAATATGAAACCCAAGTAGAAGAAACCAGAGGAAAATGACAGCAGTTAGCTTCCTAGAACCACAGACATTAGGAGAGCATGGGCTTTTAAACCCTTCTGCAACTGATTTTCTTTTCAGTTATAATTTAACTCTTTATGCAAAAGAATTCACCAATATGTATTTTCCATTACTCAACAGTATGGTCACAAGTGCCTATTAATTTGGCAAATACCTGTAAATACTGCATTACACAATTACTTTTGATGAAAATATTACTAGGGTGTCCTCAGAAAGGTAAATGCTATTCAGCAAAAATTTATTTTGCCTATTTAATTTGTTCATACAGATAGTGCATAATAAAACTCACTGCCAATTAAAATTATATGTAATGATTAAAGTAAAAGAAAACAATGTAAGTTTTAAGAACTATGCCCAGACCTAATCTGAACCTAATGTAAATTAAGTTTTCTTACTATAACTAGGTTATCTCAATCATCTGTAGACTAGAGTGGACAAAGACTTATATAACCAATTAATGCAGACGCTCTGGCTCTCATAGTAGGGACTTATACTAAAACAAACTCTTCTGAACCAATGTCTCCTTTACTAAATCCCAGTAAAACCTGGGAGCAATCTCTATCCACATGTTAATTTCATTATTAATAAAATTTGCATGTATGCAAGGTTTATGCAAGGTATGTTTCAGGATGACTTTTCATAAAATGTATAAACATTTAATAATATATTGAAAGTAGTCAGGACTAACGAAAATATCTGTAACACTAACAGACAAAACCAAAACAGCATTATGAATACAAATTATGTTATCAATTATAAAAATATAATCGAATAGCCAAAGAAATATCACAAGAAATAATTTCAATAAAATCTGACACATATCTCTTACACGTATCATGAAATTCATTCCATACTAAATTGAGACACCTAAATGCAGCGTGCTTTATATTAATTTTTTTTCTTTTACTAATGACATGGGCATAACAAGCTATTATTTTGTTTTGTTTTATTTTAAGAAAAAGTATTTTATGTGTTCATAGGGCTAAAAATAATAAACAAACAAACCCCAAAGCAAATCTCCTTTAACATTTAAAAATCAGTTTATATGAATGAATTTCGGAACTATTAAATTTCAAAGACACTGAAACAACCACTGCGAGAACCTCTGGAAGGAGAGGAAACAGAAAAGGTAGGAATTAAAGAAAGTATCCATTAAAAAAAGGGTAAAATCATAGTCAAAATTTAATCTCTTCCCGTTATGTACCCTTCCTTTTTGAGAAAACATTCAGTATGTTTGATGTTAATAAGAAAAATGTGAAATGGAACGAATTTGCTTCACTTAGCCTGTGCTTGTACACATCTTCAACTTCATTAATTCTCATTAAAGTAGACCTAGATGCAATTAATGATGAGATGTTAAAATCTACATAAACTTTAGTGGCTTCATTGAGTCTAACCACTGAGCCCTAAGCTCTAATAACACTTTTTACAAAGTTCATCTTGCATCCTTCTTTTTCTCCAAGAAAGCTATCCTTCAGAAGGCAGTCAAGTTTTTTAAACTAACCTTTCAACAATATCATAATAAAAGCTCTAACTCCACCTGAAATCATTTACTTCTCTCAGTGTCTTTACAGCAGCTTCACCATTAATGCTGAAAGGAAACAATGTTGAATATCGTATTATGCAGAAACGTACTGTTATCAATGTGACATGTTTATGCTAAACTTACTGAATTTTAACATTTAAAAAGCATATTAAATTAGGATGGCTAATTAACTTTATATAAGGGATGGATCTGAGGTACAATAAGGTTTCTCTTGTTTTACTATAAATAAGTCTAAGCCTTAAAAACAAAATGCTTTATTATGCTCAATCATGATCTTCATAATTTTATAAGTTAACATAACTGAATATTGTTATTTACTGACATGTATGAAAGAATCTCCTTGCCCCCAAGCAGAATATAACATTTTTTTTAGTCTTCTGAGAAAAAAGCAATGGTAGATGGCATTCTAAAAAGAAAAATTACAACTTATGCTTTTATTAATTAAAAAAAATGCAAGTGAAGTTATTAGTGCCATTTAATATTTTTATCTCTGAAGTCAGAAAGTCAGTTTTCAATCCAGTTGTGCTCTCAACTGGATTTGAGACATATACTAATTTATATGTTGATCTCTGAGGCTCATTTGATCATAGCTAATGTTTGGCTAAAACCATGCAACATCATAGATAGAGAAGAAAGTAACCAATTTGAGTTATATCAAGGCTCTTGTTTGGAAACAATAGACTAATTCAGTGATAATTAGAAAAGAAACATTGTTTCAATTTATTTGGAAGAAGCTTTGTTCTGGGTAATCATAGTTCTCAAAGCTAAATTAATGCCATAAAGTATAAAATGTTTAAATGTTACTAAATGTTCCAATATAAGGTATTATACTTTTTCACTAGGACACAGACTACTAATTATAATTCCAAACACACATCAGTATAAAAATAATCATTCACAAGATATTGAAGAACTTCTAAAAAGCCACATCATCACTGCTTTGTTTGCCTTGCTAAGGTTATTATGAGGCTCAAATTAAACATATATGAACACACTTTATATAGCATAATGTACTATACAAGTATTAAAATTATCTTTAATGATTTAAGGGCAACTTTGTTAATCTAAAACTTATACTCCATATCCCAGATTTTATAGGGCTTAATAAAAGTTCATTGTAAATGAAAAATGTTATATCTTGTTCCATGTCTTTTTTACAGTAAGGAAAATGAAAACAATACCATAGTGATTATCAGGACAAGATGCATTAATAATCCCCAAGAGTTTCCTAAAATGGATTATTTTCTTTGTTCAATTACATGTTATAAATCAATTTAATAGTTTCCTACAGATAGCTTAGTCAGATCAACTGTACATGCTCTTTTAAGAAACCAAACACATTCAATCATGAATTCCATTGCCAAAAAATTTGAGATAGAAATATTTAAAATACAGCATGTC
The DNA here is from genome assembly GCF_023851605.1 of Tamandua tetradactyla. Lineage (NCBI taxonomy): Eukaryota > Metazoa > Chordata > Mammalia > Pilosa > Myrmecophagidae > Tamandua > Tamandua tetradactyla. The sequence continues at coordinate 23,597,943 of NC_135346.1, forward strand.
TTTTGACATTTAAAACAACCCCTTATGTGATAAGAAACATCTAAAATATCCTTATTAGATACATTCTAAACCTTGATTCAGAAAGACAATGAAAAATTAATGTAATATTCTTCTCAATAAGAGATAATTATTATTTAAACAATAGATTAGTAGGTAGCTTACATTAAGAAACACAAGAACCAAGTTTTTCTTTTTTTATTAGAAATAAGTAAGCCTTTTAGAAGAGCAGGCTATATCCTAAATTTAAGTCTAAATTTTTTCCTCAACAAGAAAAGTTTCCTATTTAAACAGGAAAAGAGCCACCTTGGTGGTATCCTAACACCAAGGAAATAGGAAAAAAATATTTTAAAGGCAGCTTTATTTAACATCCTTAATGACTAGGTAATAGGAATAATGGACATATTGAAATAAAATTAAAAACTTAAAAAGATTATACATAAACAAATCATGGCATCTACTATACCTTCTTTCAAAAAAAAAAAGAAACCACTGATAAATCAATCTCGAGTCTCTACAATCCACATTTTTTTCTTTTCCTTCATATTTAAAATGGATATACAATCCAGCATTCATCTGATTTGGGGCTGGGGATAATCAGTAGAGAACATAACCCCTACCAACAGATTTATAGAGCTTTTTTCCTGATAATTCAATTTCAACAGACCTTTTTGAAGTCTGAGAGAAAATGTGAGTATGCTTAGAAATGACTAAGAAAATAAAATAGAGAAACAAATCAAATGATAGCTGGAATTAAAGCCTAACAGTTTTGGCCATCAGTTATCGATTTGAAAAACTGCAGGAACATTTTAAAGTTTTGTACCATGTTTTCACCAATTCTTTTCTTTAAGAGATTGATCAGCAAATACAACTTGTCTAATTTAGGTAGAGAATCCTGTGAGTATACCCATGTTCACTGTTAATTGCATTGTTTTAGCAATCTCAAAACTCACATTCTTCAACAGAGGGTTCTGTTTAAAGAATTGGGCTCGTTATTGGTATTTCTAATTTTCAACCCTTCAATCTCCTCAAGCAAACATTTTGTAAATGTACAAATACAGCTGCACAACTTTTGATTAAAGTATTAAGAGTATGTTATTGTAATATAAGAGCACATTCTAAAACAGCTAAATAAACAAGTACCATAAATACATTACATTACCAGACATGATAAACCTTGAATTCATAGAATTTTTACATAGGATACCTGTTATATAAGCAATACTATTTTAAGATTTTAAATGTAATTTTCAACCAGTGGCCAGTGGGATACTGAATATCAATTATTTCAGAAAACAATTTTGAAATGGTCTGTACAGATAAATCACTTAGGCTACCTAAGTGGTCAAAGAACCATTTTTTCACATGAAAAAGTACACAAACACTTGGGAGCACACAACAAATGAGTATTTAAATCTATCAATATACCTTAGTTCTCTGAAGCTTAAGAAATAGAAAAGCATCAATCTTACCTTGAATAGCCATTAGAAAAAACGGACCGGCTAGGGAAGTTCAAAGTCCCCAAGGAAGTCAAATTGTCATCTCCAGATCCTTGGCACCTATTCCAGTTTTCTGAACTAACAGGAATTGGTGGAATGACATTAAAAATAGGCTTCTGATCCTGTTGTTGGGAAAGCGATGATGTATTCATGTCATAGTGGTATATCTGTCCCCCAGAGGTGCTCACACCGTGAACAGAAATGGCAGACATTTTATTACCAATTACATTTGCTCCAGAAAAGGTTGCCTGACAGTAAACTGGGCCCAATTTCTCCTGCTTAATTACCCCAGGTGTGCAGAGTTCAATGAAATCTTCTTTTTCTGTTTTCACTTGGGGCAGTGGCACACTGTTGGAGCTTGATAAAATCTGATCTCCATTATCCTTAATTTTAGGTTTAGTGTCCAGTAAAACGAGAGGCTTACAGTCCTCATGCAAGTTTCCTTCCAAAAATGGATCATCCTCTGCTACCAAAGGAGAAAGCACACAGTTTTCATCTATCAAGAGGTCTGCTCTCCAAGGGCTTTCATTTGTCTCTTTACCTGGGGACCCAGAAAACTCCAAATCCTGTAAAATGTCAAAAGTGCTTTGGTCTGTGGTAAACAACTTCACATTGCCACCCTTGGTGCCAGTTTGGGTCTTCAAATTCTGCTGTTCTAAAGACACACCAGAGTGAATTTTTGGAAACTCCTCTGTAGGAACAGCAGAAACAGCAGCAGATGCTGAACTCTGGGGGTTTTCTGGAATACTGGTCGACTTATTCAGGTTTGCGATGCTTTCTTCCAGAAGCCGAAAGTCTGTTTTCCCAGAGGAAAGGCTGATTTGGCCCTGCTGTGGTAATCCCAGGTCATTTCCCATCACTTTTGTCTCCGTCTCTCCCATATACAGTCCCATTGAGAGTGAAACTGCCTTGGACAGATCGGGCTGCTGCACATTGCTTACTGATCCTTTTGGAAAATCAACCAAAAGTCTTGGCAGCTTGGAGTCTGAGAGAGAAATTGCAGCTGGTGAGGGTGAAGATACAGAAACCTTCACAGTAGCTCCTCCCCTTAGGGTTTTATAGAGGTCCATCACATTTCTTCTTTCCGAACCAAGCACACTGCTGGGGATTTCTTCTTTACTGGGGGATTGTAAAGTTTCTTTGGAGTCCATCAGTGAATATCAGCTACCAAAAAAAAAAAAAACAAAAAACGAGAGAGGGGTAGGAGATAATAAGCTATAACTTTACATCAGTGTAGTTCAGATACAATTAGTAAACAAACAAAATACAACCTTTAAAATGAACCTTTTAGTTAACTCCAAATCTAATTTCTTGTTATCAGAAGAGTAGTTTCTATCTTCCAAAATAAAAAAAAAGCCATTTCCCCTGCTCCCATTCAATGTACCATATTTAAAAGCATAATGAAGTCCTGCACAGCTGAGGACAAAATCATATCTGGTTAAGCTTGACTATTCATCCTGCCACTTTCTAAACTTGTAACTTTTGTTAATGATAGATATTACAGTTCATTACAGATAACTATTCTAACAGTTCAAGTTAACGTCATCAATATATTTTATTTTTAAATTTTTTTCTGGTGTTAACATTAAAGTTCTTACTTCTTTTCAATCAAAGCTGTTTATTTTTCTAAGAACAAATACACATAAAATATGATAAATACTACTCTAGAATTCTCTATCTCTAATTACTTCCAAATTCTCCTTCTACCATCTAGCACACATCCAACCTTTTAGTACAACCTACTGGTGAACCGTGTGTATTTTATTAGAAAAATAAACAACAATGATGATCAGCTAATCTTTCAGTAGGCTAGGAAAAAGCTCTCACTTCTAACCCATTATCAGCCTGGATGAGCCTGTCTAAAAGTGCCTCTCTCCAAATTTTGGATGGATAAAATTAAATACATTATATACCAGCCAACCAAAATATAAATTTCAAAAAGGCAGAACAGAATGATAGCATCTCATTACAATTTTAGCTTACTGAAGTATCACTTAAATTCAGCTGTCCAGTTTTTTTGTCACGACTTACAACACAATCTACATAAGGTTTTGAAGTTTTTTTTAACTGCTTAAGACCCTCATTATGAAATACTATTCTATTCCTTATCTAAAATTTTTCCTTTCCATCGAAGTACTGAAAAATAGAAAATGATTTTAATATTTCAGAACTATAAATATTACATTCATACAAACCAAGGTAGAAACAATATTCAATAAAGTGCTTACAATAATTTTCTCAGCATTTTAAATCTTCACCTATTCCAGAGTTTGAGCCTATTCTTAAGAGGGTTAGGCTAATAACCAGGATGTTTTAAGAGGTAGACAAAGACTGATAAGCACTTATGGGCCATTGTAATCAAATCCCGACCAACAAGAGGAAACTTTTCCTGTACCGAGACGTTAAAAAAGCGTAAACTTCACTGGCCCTCACAGAAACCGGAGTGCGAGTGCAAGAAAGGTGGAGAGCGAGGGGTGGGGACCTGCCACTACAAATCTTGAAGATAAACTGCTTACCTCTCGGCACCACCGCGGTGTTTATCTGATAACGATCTCTAAACACAAGGTGTCAAATGGAGCCTAATGAATTTACACTCCGTTTTTTTGACAGCTGCCTTCAAACCCAAACCCAAAACAATACTTCACAGGAAAACTCAAGCCACATTATCCCCAGTTTAAATTGCAAATATCCTTGACACATTAATCGGCCATAACGAACCGTGCCAAGGGGTCTTAAGTGGTATTACAAGGCTGCAATTATCAAGTCTGCAACCCCAGACGTCAGATGAACGCTCGTTAAAAATCGCATCACAAAACTATTAGGATTAGGGAGGGTCTTTTTCTAACAAGGACCACTTAGCAATATGAAGTGCGAACTTAGTGACGCCAAACACTAAAGAACGAGGAGGAGGGGCGAGGGAGGAAGAGAGGAAAAAGTGCGAGGTTAAAAGAGAAATGTGTCCAGACCTGTTGAGTTCTTTCTTCGACACGCCCACTTCTACCAGATAACGCCAGCCCTGGCCGAAGTCTCCAAGTTACAGGCTGTCAGTCCCCTGCGTGTGTACACTCTCTCTCACAAGCACACACACACCACACGCCCGCCAGAAAGAAGACGCGCTGGAGCCAGTACAGAAACCCAGATCGCGCTCGGGCGCATAAGGGTGGAGTGGAAATATTCGGGCGAGTAGAATTTGGCTGCGGCTTAAAGTTCGCCATAATAAAAAACAACAACAAAGCAAAAACAAACAAACAAAATATGGGTGTCTGGGCGGCCCCTTGGAGGGAAAAGAAGGGGAGCCTTGGGGAACCCGGGGAGAAAGGGGGAACAAGTTTCCGCGCCGAGGAATGAGAGATTTGGAAACCTGGGCAGCTTGACGACGCTCCAACGCAGAGTCACAGCTGAGGTTCCTCCCCCTCGGCCCGGCCAGGGGACGGCGGCGGAAGGAGAGAAAGAGGCCAGCGCTGTCACCCTCGCGCTGCCCTTTAGTCACCGTCACCCCGCCCTCGCCCGCCCCCACCCTCACTTCCCGACGCTAATAAAAGTTTGCGGGCTCCCGGGGCGGCCCGCACCTGGGGGTAGCGAGCGTCCGCACGAGCCCCAGCCCCCACCCCATCCCTGCCTCTTACCTTGCTCGCACCCCGCTTCTCCCCTCAGCGCCGCAGCTCCCACCGCAGCCGAGATAAACAACTTGGCGTGTGAAAGCAGGAGGAGGTGGAGGAGGAGGGAAATATTTTTTCTAAAAAAAGGAAGTAAACAGCCGCCCCCCTCTCCATGGGGGGAGGGGAGAACCCCTATTTAAGAAAGTCTCCCATTTCCCCGCTGACAAGGCAGCGCCCCTGCTCCTCGCCAGACTCCGCGGGTCGGAGCTCCCAGGCGCACGTTCCCCTATCCCTGCGCCCCTGTGCTTCGTCCGCTCCGGCGGCGGCGTCCCCTTCAATCTAATAGAATCCGTCCCCGACAGACGGGCGGGCGGTGACTCGGGCTCCAGTCACAGACTCGCGCTCGCAAAATGGAGGAGGAGGAGGAGGGGAGGGAGGACACGCGAAAGAGCCGCCCGACCGCGGTGAGCGAGCGGGACCGAGCCGGGGGCGGGCGGAGGCGGCGCCAAGGCGCGCACACACTCGCACTCACTCGCGCTCCCACTCCACCCCCGGCAGCTCCCCGCCCGAGGGGCCGCGAGGCGGCAGCGGCGGGGAACGGTGCAACCTGTTGGCGACGCTCTGGAACTGCAGGGGCCGCCCGGAGCCCCCGCCCCCAAGCCTTCACCCGGCCCCGCCACCCCGGCCCCCGACGGCGCCTGCAAGCCCTTGGCCCCCGGCATTTACCCGGGGACTGCGTTCCACCCCCGTCCCCAGTGTGGAAGGGGGTGGGGCTTCTCTCGCCCACCCCTAGAAGAAAAACAAAGTGAGGTGATGGAAACCAACCTGGTCAGGGGTGGGTTTAGGAGGGAAGCCGACTTTCTCCAGTTTCTTTTCTCTCTGCCTCCTTCCCGCCCCGCTCCGCGGCTTACGACCCACTCCAGGGCTCAGTCTCTCTCTCCGCTGCGACCGCCGCCAGTGCCCCGGCGGGTGACAGCGGGAGGGCGAAGAAGCCAGGGTAGCGCCCGCAGCCAAGCCGCGGGGGTGGTCCGCGGCGCCGCCCCCGGGCCGAGTTGCGTGAAGTGTGTCACTTTGCACTGGGCTACAGAGTTGCACCGAAACGGTGCCGCACAGTCTCGGCCGCGCTCGGGACTGGACGGCGAGACACGCCCTCTGGGGGAGCAGTAACAGGGAAGGGTAGAGGGGGTCAGCACAGACGTACTCTGGGGCCAGGGAAGTCGCGTGCCTGCAGCCCCCACCCCCGCACGGTCTGAGCAGCCCTGTCTGCAGCAGCCACTGCCGCGCTCTAGTACCTGGAGAGAACTTGCAAAGCAGAACCCACCCTCCCGCGCGCCCCGGCCGTCCCCCACCCTCTTCCCGAGCCTGCGAGGCGGCGGCCGCGGCAGCAGCAGAAGGAGGCGCCGCCTGCCAAGTTCAACCCCCACCCCTCCCTCCTAGCCCGCTCACACTTGAAGGAAGTTGCAAGCCAAATGCAAAACCTCCTGCAAGCTGAATTTCTTTGCACTTTATTTTTTAATTATTATTATTTTCTAAAGAAAGCAGGAGGTGGCAAGCATAAAAGCAAGTTGCAGCAGAAATGGTAACTTGCTTGCGAAGTACGCCCTCTCCCCCACCTCGCTGCACAAACTCCTGACCTCTCCTCCCACCCCTTCCATGGCCCACATCCAAGTTCCCCGTGGAGGCCCCTCCCCCGAATCTTGACATTTGCTTCACTCTACTTAACGCGGCGCCCACCCTTTCTCGTTCCTAGGACCCCCGCCCCTCCAAATAAAACAAAACACGCGCAGCTTTAAAATGTCAACATTAAACTCCCTCCAACTGTTCCCGTTACTCGCCTCCCCCATAGTCCGAGAGAAACACGTGGCCAGTCCCTGAGGGGTGTCCCTGCCAGAGGCCCCGGCTCCAACCCCTCCCCCAGCTAGTCGCGCCGGGAAAGCTAGGGCGGCGCCGGGACCCGAGCGTCCTACCTTGTGCGGCACATATTATAATTTGGGTGACTCGGGGGAGGGTTGTGCTGTGTGGACTTAGGGTCTGGGGAGGTAACTTTTGCGTCCGCACAGGTGACAGCGCCTCCCAGCTCCTGGCAAAAGCGGAGTTTGTCACAGCTCCACTTACTCTCCGCTTGGGCGCCCGGCGGCAGCCGCTATCTCTCCTCGGGCGGCGCCGGGGTTGTACCGGTGGCGGCCGCAGCTCTAACAGCTTGAAGAGGATTGGGGAAACGCGTGCCGGAAGCCGCCTCGCCGCCATTTTGGTAAAGGAACGTGACGCCGGCCTGGGCCCGCGTCCACCATCTTGGCAGAAGGTCTCGATCGCAGGTAGTCTAAATCACTTGTTCTTGGTTCTGAAGGTTAAACGTTAGCCTATACATCCTAAGTTCTGAAACGAAAGACCTAGGCTTTTGCCAAGCCACCTGTCCGGAGACGATCTATGCGGACCGCCTTCCGACGATTCTAGAGCCGCCATCTTGGTAAAGGAAGAGATGCTCGCCTCGGAAAAGTAGAGGGAACCAAACCTTTTGCTGGCAACGTTGAACTCTCAGCCGAAAGAAGTTTAATGAAGGGGGCTAACTCGGTGTTTCCACCTACCCCCCAGATCCAGAAGCGATGACTCCCCTTCTCCCATCCCTTGGTTCAAGTCAAGTGGAAGGAAGCCTTCACCTTGGACGCTCATAATGGACACTAAGTAAGAACTTCCGTTGCCTACCTGTCAGTTTTTTCCAACTTGAAAGTCTTAGGTACTAGAATAAGGTAGTTTTCGTGAATTAGGTTCCCAAACTACCACCACATTCATGGTAAAACTCAGTACCCAACTGAACGATAATATTTTATGCATGTTTTAAAAGTGAGTTAAATCTTAACTTCTGCTAATAAGAGTGTTCTTGTTTAATTTATACGGAAAACTATGTATTTGTATACACACACACATATATATAGTTAGCTAATAGAGCACCTCTCCCTATACTATAACCTGTTTCGCAGCTGACTCTGTGCTGTAAGAAAATCCACCTTTTCTCTCCTATGTTAGAATTCTAGGTGGTAGGTATCCTTTGCTTTCAAATAATTTTCAGTTTTCAAGAAGTTCCCAACTAACTTTGTCCCTCCCTTTTTTTCTGCTGGTCAAGCAGATCTTAAAAATGGGAGAAGACTCAGTTTTAGATTTAAAATTGCCGTTGAAAATACTTTGACCAAAAGCACTGAAATTGTCCTAATTTCTCTCCTAAATGGTCTAAATACACCTATTAATTTTTGAATTTAATTTAAAAAATCATTTTTGGTCTTTCACATTCATTTGAAAACATGAATCTTTCCCCTGCTAGTTTCTCCCCGCAGGAGAAACCTTCTTGCTGATGGGATTGGATTGATATTTAATTAAATTAATGTCAGTTAAAGCAAGAGAATCATAGAAAATGACACCTGCACACTTTAAACAGTTTTAAACCTAAAGCCTGCAAATAAACAACTCTTTGCTGGTCTTTTGGTGGCGAGCCAAAGCTTTTGTGAGCCCACTGGCTGGAGTTCACGTCCTCTTTCATGTATGAATTGCACCAATACAGCATAGCAGTTAAGAGCCAGAATATCATATCTGTGTCAGATCCGGCCTCCACCACTTATGAGGAATGTTACCTTGTTTACCTTTCTTACTTGTTAGGTAATTAACTCTCTGTGCCTCAGTTTCCATCATCTGTAAAATGTGGGTGATAATACTAATTCTGTTTAATTGTTACACAGTCAATGAGTTTGACATTTGTGGAGTGCTTAGACCAATTCCTGACAGAATCATCATTAGCAATTATTATTAATCTCTAATAGTACTATTTTCCTCAGGTTTTTTTTGTTTGTTTGTTTTAATTAGACCAAGAAATTAAAGGTATTTGCAAAGTAATTTAAGTGCAGACTTCTAAATTTTTATGATCCTCCTAGTCTTTTTGTTTTGGTTTTTGTTCTGTTTTGTTTTCTTCCCAGTCTTTTTAAATTGTCTTTTTTTTAAATTGTCTTATATCCACCTCATTTGACAGCAGTTATTTATATGGCATCTTTTCATTTATGTTTATAGAACAACTGTTTGTTTTCACATCATATTCCATCATTTTGTTTAATATTTAAGTAAGTATGGTAGCAAGCACAAGTGGATAAACATGTTTGGGAGAAAATACAAAGGAGTATAAGTAAGCTAAGAGAGATACTATTAGAGAAAAGACAAAACATAATATGACATTCATTCTTGCCTCCACTGTTGTTTATCACATATATTTTCTCTCAGTTAAGAACATCTCCAGTGACTTAATTTCCCATAGTCTTTGACTCCTTGTCATAGCTGTAGTTTCTTTCATTTACTTTCATCTTTCTAGCCCCATCCCCACTTTAAATGTTTGATGTTAAATGTAGATTGGAATAAAATTTTTATTGCATGGTATATATAATTTAGGATATGTTAATGTTCTATTAAGCCAACACAAACAGCTTTTGCTGGTTGTCAGACCTACTTTGTAAACATTTTTTCATCAGCTATTATAGCTATTAGATAGCTCTTTAAAATAATATCCTGACTTTGTGAAACACTTTTATTCTTGTTTATTCAATGCTGAGCCTTCAATGCCCCATCTCTCTGTGCTGGAATGTTTGCAGTTTATACCAGACATATCTATTATGAACAATTCACACTAGTATAAGTTCTTAATCATAGTGAATTCCAGTTTGGTGTTGCTTTTTGTAATTGGAATTAACATTCCCACATGAGCTGGGAAAAGCTAAATTGTTACTAGCCTCCTTCATATTTTGCTTCTTATGATGTTTTCAATGATTTAATCATAAGCAGCCTAAAACATGCAGTTTGTTTTCATATGCATGAAATGCACTATGGTTGTCCTAGCTAAGTCTAAATTATTTTTGATGGCAGAACATAGTTTAAGAAATACTTTATTCAAGGATGAGGTAAAAGTCAGCTGATAAATGAGATAAATGTTGCCATAAGCAGGAACTTAATGTTGATAATGTTTGGCGACATTAGCACGAAGCACACGAATAACTTACAAGTATTACGTACTTTATTTTTCACTTGTGGCATTTGTGGCTCACCATTTAGTCATTAGTGTTTTTCCTCTTCTGATTTAATCTTCTTTTTTGTCCCGTGTTCCTTTAGTAGATTGTTTCAATCTGCTGCAATTCTAGGTGAAATCTCTCAGCTAATTTTTGAGAACCTAGATGTCTATTTGGGTTCTTGTACCTTACTTATTTATCAAGTCACACAGTTTTCTTTCTTCCTTTTTTCTTTTCTTTTCCTTTTTTGCTTGTTTGTTTGTTTTACATCTAAGTTAGAGGGAGTGACGTTTAAAGGCTAATATATCTCTGGTATAGGTACCTCTTAGCAAGATATAAATGTACTTTATTTCAGACTCGGAAGTATTACTAAGGACATTTCTGTGAATTTTTTTATAGGATGTCAGTATCAGTCAAATAAATTTTCTTTAGCCTCTTGCTTAATTTTCGACTTAAGACCTGAGTTTGAGTTCCTGTTCTGCATTTAATTACTTGAATGAACGTGAGCCAGTATTTTAATTTTTCTCAGCATTGGTTTTCTTTCTGTAAAGGAAGGATAATATCTAGTCCATGATGTATCTCATAAGAAGACTGTAGGTTTGTAAAGCAATAATGCATACAAAAGGACCTCTAAATAGAAAGGGACTTACCAGATTTTCATATCATCAATTTGCCATGACAAAAGTGATTACTAAATTTATTAAAAATTATCATTGCCACTCATTCACTCATTCTCCAGATAACCAGTGCAATGGCAGTCTAAAAGAATTTTAAGCAGAGGAGTGACAATTGAATAGTGTGCTGGAGCCAGTTTCTACCACCCTGCAAGAGCTGGTTGTTAAATCTTTTGGATTTTTAAAGTTAATTGTTAGGCATAGCCATTAAGAAAAACTAAATTATATATAAAGTTGAGGAGGATTATGGGACATGGTAGAGTAGGTAGCTCCAGGAATCAGTCCCTCCATCAAACAGCTACTGAACTGTCTGAAGCAACCATTTTGAAACTAGAGTGTAAAGGAACACTTATAGAATCTAGAGGAAACTGGATGAAGAAGCTGGTAAATTGTGCTAAATATCAATGATTTTCACCCATGCAGTAGTTATCGTCCCTCATCCCCCAAACACTTAGCAGGTAGCAGTAGAATCTGCAGCCCAGGTACCTTGTGCAGCTTGGTGCCAGAATGGGCTATAAAGACCTAGACCTCCAAAATCTGAGGTTGGGGGGTGGGGGTGATCTGATTACTAATCACAGACTTTGGTTGGGTACTTCAGGTTATTGTGGGACAAGCTCTGAGGGTGGCCATTGTTCCAACCTCCCTCAGACAAAGGCAGCATTCCCCATTTGGGCAAAATTGTTTGTAATAGTCACAAACTGACAGTTTTAGCCCTCAGTAATGACAACAAAACTAGCATCGCAGAGGAGTAGGAGAACTAGATTTCCAGAGTTTATAGCATTGTAATTCCCAGAATATTAAGTTCTCAACAGAAATTACAAAACACACAAAAACAGGAGAATATGGTCCATTCAAGGAAGGAAAGAATTTACCAGAAACCATCTCTGAAGAAGTGCATACATTGGAACTATTACTTAAAGACTTTAAATCAACTGTCTTAAATATGTTTGATTAGCTAAAGGAATCCATAAAAGAGTAAAGAAAATTAGGAAAAATTGTACTAATGTTGAAACAAAATAAAGATACAAATTATAAAAGGAGCTAAAGTATAGAGCTGCAAAGTACAGTAATTGAAATGAAAAAGTTCATTAGATTCAACAGCATATTTGAACAGCAGAAGAATGGCCTGGCAAACTTGAAAACAATACTATTTAAATTATCCAGTGTGAGAAGCAGAAAGAAAAAATAAGAAAAATGAACGTAGCCTGAGGGACCTATGGGACATCATCAAATGTACCAACAGATGCATCATTGGACAAGAGAGAAAGGAAGGGGCAGAAAAAGTATGTGACGAAATAATGGCCCAAAACTTATTGAATCTGTTGAAAGACAAATCCACACATCCAGGATGAACTTAAGAGTTCTTTACCAAGTCACATTATAGTGAAATTGTCAAACTCCAAAGATAAAGGATATTTTAAAAGGAGCAAGAGAGAATTAATTTGTTACACGCAAGGGATCCTCAATGAGATTAATGGTAGATTTCTCCAGAGGAACCATGGAGGCCAGAAGTAAAAAAAAACTCAACTAAAAAGTCTATGTCTGGCAAAATATAATTATAAACATACATGCACCTTGCATCAGAGCCTGTTCTAGTTTGCTAACTGCCAGAATGCAGAACAGCCTTTAAAAGGGGTAATTTATTAAGTTGCAAGTTTACAGTTCTAAGGCTGTGAAAATGTCCAATTAAAGCAAGTCTGTAAAAAATGTCCAAATTAAGGCACCAATAAGAGGTTACACTTCACTCAAGAAAGGCTGATGAAGTTCACGGTTTGTCTCTCACCTGAAAAGGCACATGGCAAACATGGCAACATCTGCTAACTTCTTGTTTCATGAAGATCCCGGGGAGGGGCGGGGGGCATATTCCTTCTTCATTTCCAAAGATCTCTGGCTGCATGGGCTCTCTCGGCTCTGAAGCTTTTTCCAAAATGTTTCCTCTTTTAAAGGATTCCAGTAAACTATCAAGACCCAGCTGGAATAGGTGAACTCACGTCTCCCTCTAATCAAAGGTTATTACCCACAATTGGGCATGTCACATCTCTGTGGAGATAATCTTCAAGTTTCCAACCTGCAGTACTGAAACAGGGATTAAAAGAAATGACTGCCTCCACAAGATGGATCAGGATTAAAACATGGCTTTTCTAGGGTACATAATCCTTTCAAACTGGCACAGAACCCCAAAATATATGAAGCAAAAATGGACAGAATTGAAGGTGGAAATATATGATTCCGTAATAATAATTGGAGACTTCAGTACATCACTTTTAGTAATTGCTAGAACATCTAAACAGAATATAAAGAAAAAAGAGGAAGCGAATACCAGTAGTAACCAATTAGACTGATGGACGTATAACACTACCCAACAACAGCAGAATACACATTCTTCTGAAGTACAGATGGAACATTTTCCAGAATAGACCATATGTTGGGCAACGAATCAAAAATCTTAATAAAATTTTTAAAATCATACAAAGTACCTTCTCAGACAACAGTAGCATTAAGATAGAAATTGATAACAGAAGGAAAACTGGAAAATTTACATATATATGGTAATTAAACAATACTATTAAACCATGTGTCAAAGAAGAAATCACAAGAGAAATTAGGAAATATCTTGAGCTGAAAAGGCAACATCAAAAAAATTATGGGATTCAGCAAAGACAGTGCTCAGAGGTAAATTTATAGCTCAAAAATTGAACATTTTAAAAAGAAGAAAGATCTCACTCAAATCAATAACTTCATACCTAAAGAAACTAGAGTAAGAAGAGCAACCTAAACCCAAAGTTAGGAAAAGGAAGGAAATAATAAAGATTAGAGCAGGGGTGAATGAAATAGACAAAAGGGAGAATCAACAAAATTAAAAGTTTTTTTTTTTTGAAGATCAATAAAATTGATAAGCCTTTAGCCAGACTGGCAAAGAAAAAGTGAAGACACAGATAACTAAAATCAGGAGTGAACATAGGGACATTGCTACAAGTCTCAGAAAAGTAAAAAGGTTAGAAGATGGTATTTGTCAGTTATTAGCCAGCATATTAGAGAACCTGGATGAAATGGACAAATACCTTGAAATAATCAAATTACCTGCCCTGACACAAGAAGAAATAGAAAATCTCAAAAGCCATAGTATAAATAAAGAGATCAAATCAGTAACTAAAAACCTCCGTCCAAGACTGGATGGTTTCACTGCTGCATTTCACTGAACATTTTAGAGACATTTTAACATCAGTCCTTCTCAAACTCATCCAAAAATTAGAAGAGGATGAATTACTTCCTAACTCATTCTATGAGGTTAGCATTGTCATGATACCAAAGCCAGATAAAGACAGCACAAGAAAGGAGAAGTACACACCAAAAAATTTCTGAATCTAGATAAAAAATATCCTCAACAAATACTGACAAACTGAACCCCCAATGGTATATTAAAGGCACACAGTGTAACAAAGTAGGATTTATTCCAGGAATGCAAGGATGATTCAACATAATAAAACAAGTTAATGTAATACACCTTCTTATTAGAATGAAGGGGGAGAAAAACACATAATCATCTCAATTGATGCTAAGGGAAGACTGTCTGGCAAACACAAAGAAGTTTCAGTGGTTGAACAGGGTGAGTGTATAGAACTACATCTGAGCAAAGGAACTAGGAGTGGTACATGTAAAAGTGGTATGGAGAAAGTTAGGCTTGATTCTTTGTTAAATGTCTAATTGATTTAAAGTGGGGGTTGAGGGAGGAAATCCAAAATACAAATAACATGTCATAATTGGCACTCACTTAGAAGTTTTCTTACTCATCTAGAATTTTTTTCTGCTGAACATTGAGATTTTTGCCCACATAGAGGGATTTTTTACTTATTTCAATGCCTGATCCTATCCCAGTCTAGGGTAGATTTTTTTTTCCTAGCATTTGCCCAGGTTAATTATAAAACTTTCTCTTGGTCACCCTGTGCTACGTGGATACTGCTACTTTTTACACTTCTCACTACCTCATTCCTCAGTTTTCCTTTGGTAAATTATAAAAATGGACCTTATAGCAAATATTGTATGATCTTTTATTTAAAAAATACTTACAAGGAAACTGGGGCCTAGACTGTAAGCTTTTATAGCAGCCACATTTAGTCTGGAGTGGTAATTGTTATTTCTTGATAACAAGTAAGAGGGACTGTTTTATAGATCTACAACCTGGTATTTAGAGATAAGAACAAAGCTGATCAGGTCAGGATTAAGGTAATTCAGAACACAGGGGTAAGGAAGACATTGCTTGTATTTTAGAATTTCACCTACTCTTTGAGACCAAAGAAGGAAGGTTTATTTTGTCCAGTACCTAAATTTTCTGTAGCACATAATCTAACTCAACCTGTCTGGATAGATCATTTAAACAATTCAAGCGCAGGGTGCCCAGAATAAGAATGGGGGCCTTTAATCCTCTATGTCTTAATGTAATATGTAGATACATCCCAGAGTATATTAAGCGGAAAATCAAAAGGTGTTGGCAAAGTCCCTTGAGGGATGGGAGAAATAATGTGGAACAATTAAACTTTACCACCAGAGAAGCCCTGGATACTGTGTCAGATATTAGGAAGACCCAAATCAATAGGCTAAGCCCTTAATCTTGAGGCTTGCTCTTGTGAAGCTTATTTATATAGCAGAGAAGCTTAGCCTACCTACAGGTATGCCTAAGAATCACTTCTAGAGGACCTCTCTTGTTTCTCAGATGTAGCCTTTCTTTCTCTAAGCCCAACTCTGCAGGTGAACCATTGTATTCCCTCCCACATGGAAAATGACATCCAGGAATGAAAGTCTCCCTGGTGACATGGGAGATGACTCCCAGGGATGAACCTGGCCCTGGCACCATGGGATCAACAATGCCATCCTTAACGAAAGGGGAAAAAGAAGTGTAACAAACAAGGTATCAGTGACTGAGTGAGTTTAAATAGAGTCGAGGAGCTACTCTGGAGGTCACTTTTAAGCAAGCTTCGGTTATACATTGTTAGTATCATAACTTGCCAAACCCCAATCAAAACCATTCCTACCAATCCTAAAGAATACCTAGGGCATTTAAGATTCTACAAAGGTTCCATGCACTAGGGTAACTTCCAGAAACCTACAACCTCCAGATGGGTCCCTGAACCAGATAAGTCCTGAAATGCAGAGGGGTCACCCTTTCCAGAACATCAAGTAGTCCCATCCCCCTATCCCATATTATTGATAGCCTCTTCCAACATGAGAAAGTTAGATTTGCCATGGCCCAAATACCCCTAAAAAGTGGGAGAAAGATCAAAGTTGATGTTGGAGTTATGCAGAGAAGGTAGGGTTTAACAACTGAGTATGATTGCTGAATCCATATATTGATATTTCTTTTGTTCTCCAGTGTCTTGGAGCAGCTAGAAGAAAAAATGAAAAATTGTGGAACTGTAACCCATACCAAACTGTAAAATCTGTTGTATAACTGCTTGTTAAAATGTATTGGAAATTTATTGCTCTTTTTTATATGTTACTTTTCACCATAAAAAAAAAATTTTAAAAATGGACCTTACTATATATCACCCTGTTATGTGGCCTAGCAGTTATCAACAAACTTGTAACACTGTTCTTGCTGCTGCTTCTCTTACAACCTGCAACCTGTACTCCATATTACAAGTTTCTTGTTTTGTTTTTAACCTTTTGTAAGACAGGTTATTAAATTGTATGGAATTTTAAAAATAGTGCTTTGCAAAAGAAAGAAATCCCACCCCACCCCCTACATTGCCCACCCACACAATCCAAATGACCAGAGAAAAGAAAATTCTCAACTTTATGGCTACTAATGACTGACAGTTTGAGGATTCAGTTTGGAAAAGTCATTTTGGCTTATTTTGGTCTTCTGATAATTAGTTATTTTAAATGGTTTCAATTAATCATGGGATCTTTATTAATAGAAAGGACTTTCCCAATGAATTTTCTCTCCCATTCTTTCATCTATTCATTCCTTTAAAAAAAATGCAATTTAGAGACTCTGATATGTTAGACCCCAGTATAAAGCTGTGGGATTATGAAAATGATTATGATACAGTCCCTCCTCTGGTGTAAATGAATGAGGCAGAAAGAGTAATAAGTCATAATTAAACAATATTGTCACATAGAAATGCAGTGACAGATGCCTAGGGTGCCACATAAGAATCAAGGAGTCACCTGGGGTTTTAAGGACAGGATGGTAAGGGTGGGTATGGAGTGGAGCTCAGGGAGGTCTTCCTGTGGGTAAACATGACTGATTTGAATCTTTCAGGTTGTTTGGTTATTTCTCATGGATGTGACACTATTAAAGGAAGATTGTCATTAGTATTCTATCTATCAGGATTTTTTTTGTGTGTGTGGTTACTAAGAGAAAACAAACTATTGAAGCAAAAAGGGAGTTTATCGGTTCACTTAACTTACAAGTCAAGGGGAAGTTTAGTCTCAGGCATGACTGGGTCCAGGGCCTGAAATGATGTCAGAAGGCTTGGGCCCTATCATCTTTGCTTTCCTCTGTTTTGATTTATTCCAGGAAGGCTATCTCTACCTGTTGGCCCACAGTATCTGAATAAAAAATATCCTGCCAGTTCTTTTCCAGTAGTTTTAGTGGATGTGCATACAAGGGGCTTTATTCTAGTTGAGTCACATGCTCATCCTTGAACCAATAATTATGATCAAGGAATGTAAGGGGTGTATATACTGATGGGCAAAACTTGGGTCAAGTGCCTACCTCTGACTCCTAGAGGTAGGGTCCAAATGAGAGAGAGAGAGGGAAGAGGGATTCCCAAAATAATTGGGGCTTTTAAATTAAACGAGGAGGCAAGGGATGCTGGGTATTCAGAAAACAACAGCTGTCTACTAAAATAGCTATTTATCAAAATTTGAGCAGTGACATTAATATCATGTTTTACATTTTAAGGGAATTAATCATGCTTATCAGTAATGGAAAAAAAAAAAACTGAAAATTAAGTCTAGTTGGTCTAAGTCCTCTTGGTTTCCCTTCCTGACTTCAGTTGAAAAGAATATGGATTTGGACTTTGAAATTTCAAACATTACATTTCTGAATTGACATTGCTTTTCAGAAATAGTACCTATACTTAATTGGACAGTTTTTTTTAGTGATGTTTACTACTGTTAGCTAGTTTTATAGTCTCTCACAGAAGAGATTTGTCTCACTTGGCTGATTCCAATGAACATGATGGGATATAGGTGGCTGCTGTGACCACTGCCTGCCTATGCTGTGTCTTGTGTCTAGACAAGCTGAATGTCACACCAGTCTTCACATTCGGCCCTGGGCAGGCAGGGAGCCAGAACCAGTAATAGAAGCAGGAGGCACTCCATGAATACTTGCTGATTAATTTTAGCTCCATAGGCCTGATGGGTTTTCCATCCCTATAATTACCATCAGCAAATAGTTATTGAATGATGTCCAGCATATTTTTATTCTTCCCTTGGTCCTGATTTTCATTTTCTATTTTACCTCTTTGTAATTTCATCACATATGTTTCTGTTCATCAGACCAACAGAGCGTCCTCTGATCAGAGTTTCTAATCACTCAAGTTTATTCTATGTATGCTGTATGTATGTGTGTGCATATGTGTATGCATACATCTGTAAATTGTTCTTTACTATGAATCATTCATGTCCCCTCTGGAAGCAGTGAGGGGATTAATTGTGAAAAAATAATAAATAGATTATGGAATGGCTACCCTGTGCTTGGTGCTATATTAGTACATTCCACTTTGCTTTACAAGTTAGTCTTTTGAGTAAAAGTAATGCTTAGTAAGTCTGTCAGTCCTCACTGAGACCACTCCGCAGAGAAAATAGAAAACAGTGAAAGGTGAGGTTTGAGTTATGACAAATGGGGAATAATTTTACAAAAGGGAAATGGGGCGTTTCCAAGACAAATGGTTATCTTTGATTATATAGATGGGATTAGAAGGAAGAAATATAATATTAAATATCATTTCTGCCTTTAAAAAAACTTAAAATAATACATGCTGGAAACTAATACATACTTCTTGTAAAAATTCAAGCATAGATGAAAATGAAAGAGGTATAAAAATTCCCTGCCCCTTCATCCTATCAGGGTAACTCATGCCCTCCATCATGGCTACACAGTAGATCTCTGTTGTTTCTGCCTGCCAAGCAGCCCCTCTCCTCTATGGTAATAGGAGTCTGATTATCCTTTGGAAAACTATCCTTTCCCCACTTCAGTCCCATATGTTTCTAGCAGCTAATATTACCCCCATCCCCAAATCCATGGATGGGGCAGACCTGACTGATAAGATGTAGGTTTGGATCTGTTGTAGTCTGCCATGTAGAACCTCCATTGGAATGAAGCTGGCAAAAACAAGGCAAAAGGACCTGCAAAGGCAAAAAGACAGAGTCTCAATTATATAATTTAAATGCCTTTATCCTAAGGCTAGGACTACACTTGACCATTAAGAGCTCTGATAAATTTGTGACGTTAGTTTTGTTTTTGTTTTTGTTTTGGCTTCAGCCAGTTGGAGTTAGCTCTCTAACACTGGCATCTGAAAGGATCCTGACACTAGAAGCAAATGTCTAAAATATAGGATGTTGTTCTTTCTGAAAGAGAGAGGCAGGCTAAGGTTACTGGGCATCTAGGGTGACCCCAAAAAGTGAAGGGGGAGTCAGAAAGAAAAGCCAGTTGACTGCCTAAAATAAACTTTACCTGCTTCACAAGTATGGCTAGAATTCCCTCTCAATAAATGATTAGCTAGGTGAGATGTTCGAACTCCTTATTTATTTAAAATACATATACAGAAATGAGAAAAATAAGAATTTTAGCCTCCAGTTAATTCAGTGATTTTGGTTACTTCTGCCTCAGTTTTCCATTTTTCTTCATACAGAAATTGGTTCTCTATTTTAAGGTGTACTTTAAAAGAGAAAAAAAACAACAACCCTGGTAATCTTCCAGGAGCAATGTCTTACCTACTTTCTCTTTAGGGCAGCCTAAATTAATACGTTGATTTCCATAAAAATCCAACCTTATCCTTTATTGCTTTGTTTATATTAGACTTGATAGCATATTAACTTAAATGCAGTTCTTGTTTATATGGTCAAGTGGAATTATGTATTTTTACTTCATATATTGTTATAATTTGTGTTTTTGAAACCAAAATCTGATGGCTGAAGAAAAAACTCCAGTAATATGAAAATCAATCCTTTAAATTAAATCTGGCAATCATACACAATATTTATATACATTGCACTGTTTTGCTTAATAATCTCATTTTCTCTCATCTGTAGCACAAAGATAAGGAGTGGTGGAGAGGGATATCATTAGTTGGAGTCAGTAAATATTTATTTAGGTAATAATAAGCCCAACTCAGTCTAAAATAAACTTGAGACTTTATGACATAGTAGACATTTGTTTAGGCAAGTTGCTTAAATTCTCTGTGCTTTAGTTTCCTTGTCTGAAAAATGAAGGTGGTAGTATTTACCTCATAAGAGCCTTATAGTGATTAAATAAGGTATTCTATATGTGCTTGTTTGATACTATATATGCCCCCAAAACTGTATGTCCCCAGAAACTATATGTGCCCCCCCCAAAGTCATGTTCTTTTAGTCCTAATCCAATCCTGTGGGGCAGACCTATTGTTTGGGTGGGACCTTTTGATTAGATTATTTCCATGAAATGTGACTCTGCTCATTCAAAGGGAGTCTTAATTAGTTTTCCAGATTCCTTAAAAGGTCTCACGGAGAGACATTTACCTATATTTAGGGAAGTCCCTAAATCCAATAACTAGTCCCTGAATCTTTATAAGAAGAGGAGAAGAGACAGAGAGATACGCAGAGGTCCATTCGAAGATGGTTACAGAGATTGGAGTTAAGCTGCCACGAGTCAAGGAACCAGAAGCTGGAAAAAAACCTGGAAGGATCCTTCCCTAGAGCCTTTGGAAAGAGGATAACTCTGCCAACACTTTGATTTCAAACTTTTGGACTCCTGAACCATGAGGGAATATATTTCTATTGTTTTAAACCATCAAGTTTGTTTTGATTTGTTATGGCAGCCCTAGGAAACTTCTAATTGCAAAGCTTTAGTAAAAAAGTTGTTGGGCTCCTATTGTATCTATATTCTATATTCAGGGTTCTGGAGGTGGTGATAAGTAAGATAGGCCCCTCCCCTCAAGGCTCTGTTAGTTGAGAGGGGACAGAAGCACAAACAGATTATGTGATCTAGTAGATTCAGTAATAAAGATGTGCACAGGATATGATGAACTCATAGGAGATCTGTGGGTAAAGAGGGATCAAGGAAGGCTTCTGGAGGAGGCAGGTTAAGCCTTAAAGGATGAGCAGGAGTTGGGTAGGGTGGGAGGCAGAGACATGTGTGAGGCTCGGGTGACAGAGATCCTGCCGAAAGGAAGAGCCGTGTCAACGTCACTGGCTTGGACTGGGGCAGAAAAGAAAGGGATCCAGATTCTTATCTGTTTCCTCATGCATTAAATAGGCACAATGATAAAATTCCCTCTTAGGGCTGTTTTGAGGATGCAATGAGATTGTGTGTATTAACGTTAGCATAGTACTCGGCATTGATAATGGTAGTAGCAATAGTTAATAGTAGTAGTAATAATTACACTAGTATTACCAATTTACCCTCATCAGCAATATGCTGTTATTTCTGTCTCCTCGTCCCCTCTCCCTCTTCCAAAGTACATTCATATCCTGCTATTATGTGTATTTTGTTTAAAGATTTTTTAAGGTTAACACAAATATTTGAAGCACTGTGATTTTAAAAAGTAAAAATTCCATACAATATGATTTTTTTAAAAATCCATCTTAAAGAGATCATAGAAGTGCCGTTAATTATAATGATTTCCCCTGGATGAGTAGTTCTCAACCCAGGGTGATTTTGGCACCCAGGGACTATTTGGCAATGCCTGGAGACATTTTTGGCTTTGGGGCTGGAATTCGGCATCCTACTGACTTCTAATGGGTAGAGGCCAGGGATGCTACAAAGCACAGGGCAGCCCCCCCACAACAAAAAGTTATCCAGGCCAAAATGTTAATAATGCCAAAGTTAAGAAATCCTGCCATAGATGTAACCCACTCACTGCGTATTTTCAGTAATTACCAGGAAACACAGTAAAGGAATGTTCCTAAGGGTCCTAAGTTCTGTTTCCTTTGGACGATTTCCACATTTTAACATCAATATGAAAGCAAAAGCCCTTGAGAGCCCCTCATAGCATCAAACTTTTCTTGGTACCAAAATAATAGAAATTATTTTCTTTATCATTTTCCTCTACATGGATAATTAATGATAAACCACTTATTTGGATGGTGACTTTAATACATTTCCCTAAAATAGACTTGATTACCCTATATTGGGATTCTTTTTGTCAGGAGTAGAGAAACGTAAAACAATCTCATTTTGTTTGCACCGCCATTGGATACAGATGGCTAGCTACGCCATGATTGGCTCCTGCAGCCTCTGGGAGGAGGGAGCCCAGCACCTTTTAAGCTCCCCTATTCTTCCTGAAACTCCTGCAGAGCTGTGCCAGCAGCAGGAGATCCAGAAGGGTTTGTGGGTTTGTTTTTCTCAAATGAGAATTTGCTACAAATAGTTTTTTTAAATTGCAACATTTAATGGAGTCCTCCTTTATTCCTTCTCTTTTTGTTCATCTCCAGGCAGCAGAGTGGTTAAGAGTGTGAACGCTGAGGCAAGGCCTCCTGGGTTTCAATCTAGCTCTGCCACTTACTAGCTATGAGACCTAGATAAGCTTCATAACCTCTGTGTGCCTCAAATACCTTACCTGTAAAATGGTTGAAGATAATAGTACCTACCTCTTGGACTGTTGTGAAAGTTAAACAAGTTCTTTGATGTTGCTCTTATTCTTCATTCTTATTTACTCCTGTGGTTCATTCATTTGCTCCTAGGACACTCTGAAGTAAACTTTAGATACTTACTATTATCCTGTTACAGACTTGGTGGAAGATACATACCATTGCAGGCTGTGTAACGTTCTGGGGACGTTAAAGAATGGCTGAAATAGTGTTTATTGCTTGTCAGTCCTACTTCTTGGTTGTTCTACCAATATCCCTTTACTGATACCCAGTTTTTCCTTACTTTCCCCTGACTTTTCATCTTAAGCATGAAGTCTCACTGGGGTCTTCCCTACTTTTACCTTCTATAGTGTTTATTTGGGCAGCCCTTACAGTGTTTTTCTAAAATGGGCTACCCATCAACTCATTTGGGAAACTCTTTGAGATACAGATTACTGGACCCCACCTGAAACCTACTGAACCAATCTGTAAGAGAAGAACCCAAGGATCGTTAGTTTAACCTTTATTTGAAAGGCAGCATGGTTTAGAATTTAAGAACATGACAGAGGATCCAGACTGCTTAGGCTATTTGCTAGTTGTGTGGCTTTGGGAAAGTTATTTAACTCTGTCTCATTGTCCTCATTTTTAAAGTGGGGATTACAATAATACTCATCCCATAAGCTTGTTGTAAGAGTACATGAGGTAATGCATCTTGAAATGTTGCCTGGAACATTATATGCATTTAGTAAGTGTTTCTTTTCTCTTTTTCACTTTCTGTTCCTCTTATTCTCTGATCTGTCCTTCCTTCTTTCATTACTGTTTTCTCTCCTTCCAACAAATATTTATTGACCATCTACTTAGGGCATGACTTTGGGGACCCAGAGATGGATTTAGATGAAATTCTAGTCCTTTATGGGATTATAGTCTCATGAGGGGTAAGGACACATAAACAAATAAATAAGTTTCTGTGTGCTCTGAGAGGGTCCAAATAAGGGAGTGATCCGTTTTCTTAGAAAGTAGAAGGAGAAAGGTGAAGACAGTCTCCAAAGAAGAAGTAACCTGGCATAGGAATTAGAATAGAAGTGGGATCAATCCATTCCATGCAATAAACATTTTCTAAAGCACCTACTAGATTCTAAGCATAGTTACAGTGCCTTTTTAGAATAGTCTTCCTTTAGAGAGTTTCAGCTTTGTTTTTAACTGGATTTTAAAAATGTTATTAACTGATAGATGAAGAGAGGATTGTGGAAAGATGGAAGAATAGGAAGTTTCAGGAATCAGTCCTTCCACCAAAACAACTATTACACTGGCAAGAATTATCTGAAGAAACTATTTTGAAACTCTGTGGAGTCCAGTGGGCCACTGTGCAGCATCCAAAGAAGAGCAAGAGGAAGAAGCTGGTAAATTTCAATAATACCGGTGAGTTCCACCTTCCCTACAGCAGCTACCATCCCTTTCCCTGCCAGCCTGTAGTGGGCAACGTGGGGAATGGAGTTTGTGCTCCTGGCACAACTTGTTGGTGCCAGGATGGTACATAAAGACCTGCTCTTCCAAACTGTCGGGGGCATGGTCTGATCACAAATCACTACTTTTGACCAGCTACTTCAGATGGCTAGGGGCCAGCTCTGAGGACAGCCATTGATCCAACCCTCTTTGGGCAAAGGCATAAGAGGAATCTCAAAGACAAAGTAGCCTTCCTCAGAACTGGCAAACAGTAAAAGGGCTGCATTAACTGAAAAGGTGCTGAATTAAGAAAATGCAACTCCAAACACCACATAAGAAGCTCCTGGTGCCCTTGCCGGACCCTCCCCATTTCCCCTTCACAGCATGGGGTGGGGCTAGCTTGTGGGTCCTTGCCCTGTTCCCAAGGGAGCAGAGTGGTCCGTGTGCACATACTGAGGTGCATGAATCTCAGTGCCACTCTAATGGGTGAAAGCCTATGAGACTAAGCTGGGAAACTTGTCTCAGGTTCATCCCCCCCCCCCCCCCCCGAGTTTGCTCTGAGAGCAGAAAATCCACTCACGGATAGCTGGGACAGTGTGAGAAATAATTAAATGGAAGCAGCCTGGGGCAAGGGACCACCTGGGTAAAGTCACTGGAGACCACCCATAAGGAAGTGAAAGTCTGTTTTAAAAGGAGTAGAGGGGATGTTCACTTGAACTCATGTAAACTGTAAACAGGATTCCTAAGGCCTCTAGAGAACACAAATCCTGGAAAAGAAGCAGGCACTGAAGCTCCACAAAGGCTAAGGTAAAACAGAGAACACACCGTACCTCACGCTTGCCTCGGGCTGATCTAAACAGGAGGGCTAAGCTCTAAAGGAGAACACCAGCCAAAGCAGAGGCAATTTGAAAGAAAGTGAACAGTACTTTTTGCTTTGGTTTGCTTTTCTTGATTAGTTCCCGGCATTGAAGAACATCTCTGTCATATCACTGGCTGGGTAGAAACTTAAGGAACAGACAGCTCAGGGACTAAATCCCAGAATTCACACTTCAAATTTTAAAATGTATAGTATGCAACAAAAGATAACAAACAAAAAGATAATCAGACAAAAAGATAATCAGACAGAAGCGAGAAATGAAAGCCCGTCCAAAGGAACAAGATAAAAGTCCAGAACCCATTAGTGAAGAGGACCAGATCTGGACTTACTAGACAGAGACTTTAAAATAATGATTTTCATTATGCTCAAGAGGTAAAGGAAAACATGGAGAAAGTACTAAAGGATATTGTGCTGGTTTGAAGCTATTATGTACCCCAGAAAAGCCATGTCCTTTAATCCTCATTCAGTGTTGCTGGGTGGAATCTTTTTTATTGTTTCCATGGAGATATCACCCACCCAATTGTGGGTGGCAACTTTTGATTAGATGATTTCCATGGAGATGCATCTGTACCCATTCAAGGTACGGTTGCTTACAGGAGCCCTTTAAGAGGGAACCGTTTTGGGAAAAACTTTAGAGCCACCAGAGCCATCAGAACCAACAGAGCCCCAGGGAAGCTGTAAAAGAGAAAGCTAGTAGATCTCTCCATGTGCTTTCCATCTGAGAGAGAAACCATAAATGCCATCGGCCTTCTGAAACCAAGGTATCTTTCTTGGATGCCTTAATTTGGACATTTTCATAGCCTTGCCTTAATTTGGACATTTTCACAGCATTAGAACTGTAAACTTGCAACTTATTAAATTCCCCTTTTTAAAAGCCATTCCGTTTCTGGTATGTTGCATTCTGGGAGCTTTTGCAGACTAAAACAAATTTGTTCACAGTGAATGAACAATATGGGAATCTCTTTGAGATTCTCAGTAGGAACCTGTTCTAATTTGCTAGCTGCTGGAAAAAGGCATAACAATTATAAATATATATATACAACGAATAGCAGCACCCCACATATATTAAGCAATAGAAACAGGTTTGAAGGGAGATATAGAAGGTTCCACATTAACAGTGGGAGATTTCAATACACTGTTTTAAAAATGAACAGATCATCTAGAAATAGATGTAAATGACATTCTAAACAGCTAGACCTAACACACCGGAACCCTTCACCCAGCAGCAGCACAATACACGTTATTCTAAAGTGCACATAAAATATTCTTCAGGATATATCATATGTTAGGTCACAAAACAAGTCAAAATATATGAGAATATATTAAAAGCATAGTATGTATCTTCTCTGGTCACAATGGAATGAAGCTAGAAATATCAGAGGGAAAGATGGAAAATTCACAAATATGTGGAAATTAAATAACATTCTTAAACAACAAGTGGGTCAAAGAAGAAATCACAGAGGAATTTAGAAAATATTTTGAGGCAAATTAAAATGAAAACACAACATACTAAAACTTATGGGATACAGCAAAGGCAGTACTGAAAGGGGGAATTTATAACTCTAAATGCTTACATGAAAATAAGGATCACAATTTAAAGCCTAACCTAAAAATTGGAGGATCTAGAAAATAAAAAACAAACAAATTCTAAAGCTAGAATAAGGAAGGAAATAACAAAGCTTAGAATGGAGATAGATGAAATAGAGAATTAAAAAGTAATAGACAGGGGGTACAAGGGTAGTTCAATGGCAAAATTCTAGCCTGTCACATGAAAGACCTAGATTTGATTGCTGGTCCATATATTTCCCAAAAAGCAAACAAACGAAAATTCAAAAATTCACCAAATGGTGCTGCAATAATAGGATACTCACATAGAAAAATAATGAAATGTGACCCTGCTATACAGCATACCAAAAATAGTAATAGAATTAACAAAATGGAAAGTTGGTTCTTTGAAAACATCAATAAAGGTGACAAAACTTTAGCTAGACTGATGCCAAAAAGAGAGAGAGAGGACACAAATAATTAAAATCAGAAATAAAATTGGAAACATTACTATTGACCCTTCAGAAATAAAAAGGACCATCAGAGAATACTATGAACAACTGTACACTAACAGATTAGAAAACCTAGATGAAATGTACTAATTTCTAGGAGTGCACAAACTACCTATAGAGGCTCGAGAAAAAATAAAGGATTTAACAAACCAATAACTAGTAAAGAAACTGAATCAGTAATCAAAAATCTTCCAATAAAGGATCAGATGGCTTCACAAGTGAATTTAACTAAACCTTCTAAAATAAATTAAGGCAATTCTGTTCAAACTCTTCCAAAAAATTAAATAGGTGGGTACGCTGTTTAACTCATTCTAGAGGCCAACATCACCCTCATACCAAAGCCAGATAAAGATACCACAAAAACGAAAATTACAGACAAATATCCCTTATGAATATGGATGCAAAATTCCTCAGCAAAATTCTAGCAAAATGAATCCACCAGCATGTTATTACACCATATTCAACTGTGATTTTTCCCAGTTAGGCAAGGGTGGGTCAACATATGAAAAATAATTAATTTAATGGACCAAATTAACAGAACATAGGAAAAACCCCACGTGAGCATCTCAATTGATACAGAAAAGGCATTTGACAATCCAGCACCTCTTCTTGATAAAAATATTTACAAATAAAGGCATAAGTCCACATGTCCCTCTTGCTCTGCTTGTGCGCTACCCACCTTTTGGTTGAGCCACCCAAGGCAGTTGTTCTCTCTGTCAATCCCTCATGGAACCCTTCTCTCTCTGGGACTGGTGAGTAACAAACTATCTTTTCTTTTGTATTATGGCTTTGGATTCCCATTATGTTACACCTGACCTCCATTCCAACAGCCTTCTTGGTAGAAATGGAAAAGGCAATCATCAAATTTATATCAAAGGATAAGGGGCCCCAAATAGCCAAAACCATCTTTAAAAAGAATGAAGTTGGAGCGCTTTCACTTCCCAATTTTAATACTTATTATAAGGCCACAGTACTCAAAACATCATGGTACTGGCAAAAAGACAGACATAGACAAACTGAATTAAATTGAGAGTTCAGAAATTGACCCTCACATTTATGGCCAACTGATTATGGACAAGGATGCCAAGTTCACTCAATTGGATAAGAATAGTCTCTTCAACAAATTGTGCTGGGAAAACAGGATGTCTATATGAAAAAAAATGACATGAGACCCCTACCTCACACCATATAAAAAAAAAATCTACTCAGAATGGATCAAAGACCTAAATGAAAAGAACCAGTACTATAAAACTCCTAGAAGACAATATAATGAAGCATCTTTAGGACCTTGTGTTAGGCAATGGTTTCTTAGACTTTGTATCCAGAACAAAAGCAACAAAAGAAAAAATAGATAAATGGGACCTCATCAGAATTTAAAACTTTTGTGTATCAAAGACTTTATCATGAAAATCCTACAGAATGAGAGAAGATATTTGGAAACATCATATCCTATAAGCATTTAATATTCAGAATATATAAAATACAATGACAAAATTTTCCTAAAATACAATGACAAAAATGACACTACCCAATTAAAAAATGGGCAATAGACTTGAGACCTTTCTCTAAAGAAGATATACAAATGGCCAAAAAGCACATGTAAAGATGTTCAACATCATTAGTCATTAGGAAAATCAAAATTACCATTTCACACCCATTAGAATGGCTGCTATTAAAAAACAAACAGAAAATATAGGTGTTGGAGAAGATGTGAAGAATTAGTAACACTTATTTATTGGTAGAAATGTAGTATGGTGCAGCTGCTGTGGAAGACAGTTTAGTGGTTCCTCAGAAAGGTAAATATAGAATTATCATATGAAACTGGCAATCCTCTTCTATACCCAAAAGAATTGAAAACATGGACTCAGATATTTTCACACACCCCCAATGTTCATAGCAGCATCACTCACAATTGCCAAAGATAGAAGAAACACGAGTGTCTGTCAACTGATGAATGGGCAAATAGTCAGATATACATCAAATTGAATATTATTCAGCTGTAAAAAGTGACAGCCTTGAAAACATCATGTTGAGTAAAATAAGCCAGACACAAAAGAAAAATACTGTATGAATAGTACAGTATTTTTCTTTTGTGTCTGGCTTATATGTACATATGAAGACTCAACATGTCTTCTCTGGAAGACATACGAATGGACAATAAGTAAATGAGAAGATGCTCGACCTCATTAGTCAACACAGAAATGAAAATCAAAACTCAATGAGATACCATTTCACACCCACCAGGATAACTATAATAAAGAGAAAAATAATAAAATTTTGTCAGGAATGTAGAGAAATTGGAAGCTTCATACACTAAAGGTGAGACTGTAACCTGGTGCTTTTGAAAAGAGACTATTATTCAAAAGGATACAGTTACTATCTACCCAAAAGAGGTAAAAATATATATCCACACAAAAACTTGTACATGAATGTTTATAGCAGCATTATTTAAAGTAGCCTAAAGTTGGAAACCCAAATATTCATCAATTGATCAATGAGTAAAGAAAAAAAAGTGGTATACTGAAAAAATGAAATATTATTCGGCCTGTGGTAATAGGTACAGAGTATCTTGTTGCAGTGATGGAAATGTTCTGGAATTAGATAGTAGTGATGGTTGTACAACATTGTGAGTATATTTAAAACCACTGAATTGTTTACTTTAAAATAGTGATGTTTATATTATGTGAATTCTATGTCAATTATAATACAAATATTTAGAAGTAATTAGAAACCCACAAGTTTTTTCCTGTTTTCTTTGGAATATTGATATAAATAAAGTAAAATAATAAAGCACAGAATCACCATTAATATTTGTTTTATAACAATATGTACATTCCATTCTAGGTGAGAAGTTAAAGTTTATTATAATTGAGAGTAGGCACAGACCAAAAGGAGATCAAGTTATAAGGACTTGCTTGTCCTTTGACTAATTTTTAAACTCCCACATGATAATTCATCTGCTCATCAAAGCTGCACTTTGACAAAACAATTTTTGCTAAAATTTTATGGTTTAATAATTAGTGGGTCAAATCTTGTCTTCTAGGTACAAGTTAGTCATTTTGAGACATGTTCAATCTCTTATGGTACGCTGAGCAGCTGTTTATTTGGTGCTAAACTGTGGAGCTCTTTTGCATTAGAGCCCCCTCTCAACATGTCTCCAGCATCTGCTCACTTTTCCTTAAATTTGTGTTTACCTAGTTTATACTTTGGGCAGATCACCCATGTTAGTGGACACAGGATTTATGCATGGGAATCATAAATCATATGGACTTAGTCTTGTTTATTAAAACAGAACTTTTTCTTCAATCCTACTCTACTTTAAAGGAATCCAAAGCTAAGACAACATCCTCAGTGAACTCCTTAGCAAACTTTGGCAAAAGCAATACTGCTGAACCTCAAGGAGGAGTCCTGATCCACCCCATAAGTAAAAGGATTTCCATTGTTTTGTTGACAAACTGTGTTCTCACTGACCATTTCACTCCATTTGGGGCTCTTTTTTTTTTTTTTTAATACAGTGAAGGTATAATTAAGGATTCTGAATTTCTTTACAGTCTCACTATGTGGGAGCAATGAATTGTGTTGGGGAATTCCCTGAGATTTGAAATAGAAATAAGGAGTGGAGAGTCAGGGAGAGGAAGGGTAGACCCTCAGAGTTCAACTAGGAAATTCACCTAGAATGGACCTGAACAGAACTATGCAAATTTGCCTTAAAGGGCAGAAATGTCAGATAAGGCAGAAAGCAGAGAGAAGACAGTTGGCAAAGCAAATACAGGCATTCTCTCTCCCAGTAGCATTTAGGAGATACAGAGTTTGAGAATTCCTGCCCCACTGGGACAGCTACCACAACAGAGGAGGTTGTGACCAATGGACAATCCCATTCTTATGTGAATGAGTACAACAGGCTAAGTTTGGATTCACTCTCTTCCTTTCGCCGGTGGACTCGGTGTTCACTGAGCCACCTTCTGAATGTGTGTTGTTCGTCTGTGAGACACCATGGCATGGCACTTAGGTACACAAACCCAGGTTCACACCGTGTGGGATCACACCCTGGCTCTACCGCTCACTAGTTTTGTGATTGTACAAGTTACATAACCTCTAACTTCCTTTATCTGTAAAGGGGGCTTAGCACATTTCCTACGGATAGGCTTGTTGTGAGGTTTAAATGAGGTAAGCCATGTAAAATGCTTTTCACTGTGCTTGGAACAAAGTTTCTGCTAATAAATGTTAACAATAATAACTATTGCTATTGTCATTTCAATGTAGGTCCATCTGTGGGGATAGAATGAGCTGCTCACACGTGGCAATTATGTTTTTCATTTTAACTTACTAAGTTGGGCCCCTGGTTTAATGTGTTTTTCACCTGAGCTTAGTTAGTGGAAGTCTGACCAGAAGTGAGGATGGTAAACTGACACTCCTTGGACCAGTCCAAGGACACAGCAATCTCACCAAGATTACAAATGCCATCCATGAGTTCCCTTGGGACCTGCCAGCTGGTCCTTCCCTGAAGATGTTAACTCGGGAACTTTTGTTTTGAATTTCCTTAGGAGGAGACTCTACAGAGGAAGTAATAAAACATGACCAATGGTTTGCACAGGGAGGGAAAGCTGAAATACTGCTCTACTGAGGACTGGGATTATTTATATCAAGTCATACCCCTTCCTAAGCCCTCTAGTCGCTCTTAGGCTAGAAACCAAACTCAGTGTACAGGTCTGCAAGGCCCTTCTTATCTGGCGTCTTGCTACCTTTCCAACCACATGGGGTGAAGCTCTTTTGGCTAGACGATCTAAGTCCAAGGATCAGTAAATTACAGCCTGTTTGTATAAGGTTTCATTGGAACACAGCACACTCATCTGTTTCCATATTGTTTACGGCTGCTTTTGCATAGCGAAGGCAGAGTTGAGTGATTGAGAGAGAGACCCAGGTGGCCCACAATGTGGCTTAACTGCATGGGAACCTGAGAAGTGAGGTCTTGTTGTGGGCCCAAGAAGAAGAAATGGTTTTGGTGATCAGCTAATAATTTTGCTCGGGAGCCCTAAAAACCCCCACTGCCCTCACCATTCTGACTACCCCCATTTAAGTTCCCTGGGGTTCACTCTGTAGAATTTATGGCTTCAAGACACAGTTTGAACTCTACTGACTTTACGAATTTGATTTGGTATTTTGATTAAACTTATAACTACCTGATGTAGGTGTACTTATATAATCAGTGCTTTAAGAACATTCAGTAGGAAACCAGTGACAGTTGTGAACAGTTCCACATTGAAGCTAAATTCACTGATTTATTACTAAGAAGTTATGATAACTAACGTATGCCACATACTTTTAATGCATGATCTAATCTAATCCTCACCTATCTAATCCTTGTTTATGAGGTGTTATCCATTTTGTAGATGAAGAAACTGAGAGAAAAAGAAGTCAAGTAACTCACCCAAGCTACTTAATAAGTAATAAATAATGAATCTAGGAGTCAAAACCAGTAGTTTAACTCCAGACCACCAATTATTATCAATAATTCATTTTAGCTCCATAACCACATTATATGGTTAAAATACCTCATCCTTGTATAGTAGTTTAGGTTTACAAAGTGGGTAAAATGTTCCTTGCTTTCAAATAAACAAAATGAGGCAAGAAAACATTGTGATTTAACAAGGTTATATAGCCAATTTGAGGCAGTTGAATATTAGGAATCGTCTCTCTTGATTCCTCTAATCACACAAAAAGCTAAAGTTGGACTGAAAATAACTCCCTCCATTATGGCGCAATCATGCATCTAGTACCTGGTGTGCATGGAAATCAGAATAAACTGTCTGGATAGTATTTCAGCTATATATTGCAATCCCCACCCCCCAAGTAAACACAGCCCTTGAGACAGAAATTCTTCTCCCAAGAATATTTCCTAAGGAAATAATAAGAAAGGCAATGTAGTAATAATTAAAAAATTCTGAACCACCTTAATGTCTACCAACAGGCAAATGATTAAATAAATTATGTTGCATCCATAAGATGAAATGCTGCATCAAAAATCATGGTTTTCCCTTGTGTCTGATACTTCTTTTATCTACCTTACAGACAGATGAGTAAAACATATGGATTAAAAATAAATAAATAATAGGGGGAACAAATGTTAAAATAAATTTGGTAGATTGAAATGCTAGTGATCAATGAAAGGGAGGGGTAAGGGATATGATTTTTATGAATATTTTTTCTGTTTTCTTATTTCTTTTTCTGAATTGAGGCAAGTGTTCTAAGAAACGATCATGATGATGAATATACTATATGATAAAAAAAAGAATGTTCATATTGTATGTTGATTGGTTTTATTAAAAAATTTTTTTTTTAAATCATGGTTTTCTAATGTTCTGGGAAAATGCTCACAATAAAATAATCAATATACACAGACACATATACATAGTGATATCTTTATGTATACCATACTTTTCTATTAGATTACATTTTCTATAATTAAATTATATTAAATAACTGCAGGAAATGCATGAAAATATTAACTGTGACTATGTCTGGGAAGGAGGATTGTGTGGGATTCTTATTTTTCTGTACATATTGTTCTTGGTTTTTTCCTACTTTTTTCAATAAATATTTATTACATTTATGATGAGAAAAATTCCACAATGCCTCTTATCTTAAGGAAGGATGCTGGCCAGCATCCCCCTACAGTGTGCATCCTCAGCAAGGTCCTGTTCTGTCCTCACTGTAAGAGTTGAGCCTTCAAAGGCAACCACACCAAACACAGCCCTGCATCAGGCTTCTAAGAAGTTCTGAATTCCACTTTAAGAAGTTGCACCTAGCCATCAGCACCAGTGAAATATATTTCAATTCAGTCAGCTATGAGCATTGCTTGAAAGAGAGATAGGGGAAAGCAGAAGAGAAGGTTTGAATCTCTGTGGTTTCCTGGTATATATTGTTCCTAGGAAGTTCCTTTATGGGGAGAAGAGGGAAAGGGTTCAGGTGTAGTTTAAGATCAGAGAGTGCCTGGACTGGGCAGAATTATGGCTTAAGATCTTCTGGAGAGGGAGGTGGGCCACAGGTCTCCCCAATATATTCATTTGTTTCTATTGATTTTGTTTTCTCTAGGAACTCCAGAGAAAACACTGAAATCTTGCCCATCAATGCCATGCACATCTGTCTGCTAAAATGGGGTGCTCCCAAATGGAGGAGCAATCATAGAACAGGAACCAAGGGTCTCTAGGGAAGAACTAAAATTTGTCCAAACCCAGCCTAGGGGCATATTTATAGCCTTGGAGGAAGATGCAGTGCGTATGATTTGGAAGAGTAAAAACCCTCGAAGGGTATTAACACTTCGGGGCTCAAACACTTTATGGTAGAGCCCCTAATTAAACATATAGCAGTTTTAATCTCGGGTATTGAATCACAGTTATATTGGCTTGAGCACGAAGCTGACTCCCCCGGAGGTGATGATGGTAGCTGCACAGGTGATAGGAGCAGAATGTCACTCTTGGAGAGGTGGTGCATCTGGAGAACTATCAATCTGGGGCAGAAATGTCCCTACTTGGCTCACTATGGCTCCAGTGAGAAAGAACCACCAAGAGCATCTGTGATGTTTGTAGACTAAGCACATTTGTTGTGGCACTCCTTAGCTGACTGTCACTCAGTGTTCTCTCATTTTGCTGAGACAGAAATTTCCAGCGTGGAGGCATTGGCGGGTATTCTAAATTCATCAGCCTTGGGCCTGGAGGGTTTGCAGGCAGTGGTGACTGTAGCAGCAGGAGTGCTGGGGACAGATTTCTAGTCCTGAAGAACATCTTTAAGGAAGCATGGGAGTCTGGGCCCATGGAGACCCAGCAAGGGTTGGGGAGGACTCAATCAGAATTGCTGACAGCCACATGTCAGCACGAGTGTTAGTTTGCAAGCTGCCAGAATGCAATATACCAGAACTGGAACAGCTTTTATAAAGGGGAATTTAATAAGTTACAAGTTTAAAGTTCTAAGGAAGTGAAAGTGTCCAAATTAAGCACCCACAAGAGGTTACCGTCACTCAAGCAAGGGTGATATGTCAGGAGCACCTCCGTCAGCTGGGAAGTCACGTGGCAGGCATCTGCTGGTTCCTTGCTCCTGGGCTCCATTGATTCAGCCTTTTTTTCTTTGGGAGTTCCCTGCTTTACTTCTCCAGGGCTGGCTTTCATCTGTTGGCTTCCCTTGGCTCTGACTTGCTTAACATCTCCTGGCAATGTCTGCTGGGCTCCAAGCATCTCCAAATATCTGTGTCTCTATTCTCCACGTGTCTGCATCTGTGTCGGCTCTGTTGTGAAGGTTCTGTCGGCTGTGAAGGTTCTGTCGTTTCTCTAGGTTCTGTTCTTTCTGACTCTCTCCAAAATGTTTCCTCTTTTAAAGAATTCCAGTCAGCTAATCAAGACACACCAGGAATGGGTGGAGTCACACTTCCATCTAATCAAAAGGCCACACCCACAACTGGGCAAATCACATCTCCATGGAGATAATCTCATCAAAACCTTCTACATACCATATTGAATCAAGATTAAAAGAAACAGCTGCCTCCCCAAGATGGAATCAGGATTAAAACATGGCTTTTCTGGGGTAAATAATACTTTCAAACCAGCACAGCACTCCCAGGCATTTCTGGAAACATTTAGGTGAAAGGACTCTTCTTAAATTTTTATTGAGATATATTATATATTCACATACCATGTAATCATGCAAGTGATGTGCATTCATCATGTAGCTTTACACACTCATCATCACAATCTATTTTTGAACATTT
Organism: Tamandua tetradactyla; assembly: GCF_023851605.1. Lineage (NCBI taxonomy): Eukaryota > Metazoa > Chordata > Mammalia > Pilosa > Myrmecophagidae > Tamandua > Tamandua tetradactyla. The sequence goes on from NC_135346.1 coordinate 23,633,658, forward strand.
TCATTACTCCAAAAGTTTTTTTAAATAAAAATAAGAATAAGATTAAAAAAAAGAATACCCAAAACATTCCATCCCCCCACTGTTTGTTTATTTGTTGTGAAAGTATTCTTTTAAAAGGCTCAGGGGCTTGGATTGAATTTAAAAAGCCAGCTAAAGGGGGGTGTTGGAGCATATGAATTCAGCGTTTTTCTTTGAGTGGTTTTAGCTTTTGTGGCCACTTACTGTATTTCAAGGCATCACCTTTCTAGGACTTCATTTCACAGCAGACAAAATTTATCTTTGGAGGATCCTCCCCCAAGAGATCCTCTTGTTCTGTTCACAGCACATTTAGCAGTCCCCCAACTGTTGCATTTTCTGTCCCATAGTTGTTCTTCTGTCCCCCCATTAAAGCATAAACTAACTGTAATGGTAGGAAAATGACCTGCTGTATAAATTTACCTAAAATGACATATGACTGACAGGGCTCAATTTGAGTTTCTATTGTAAAGGAGGATGTCTGGGCTCCACAATGCCTTAACCCAAAGGGCTCAGGTTAATTGTGAAATTGTTTTCACCATTGACAGGCCATTGGAGGGATATTTTTGGGCATGGAGCTTCCTTGAATTTATTAACGATACCCCAAAGGAAATGCAACTGACTCATAGTTAACTCCAATGGTGTTGATGCTATTACTAATAATCTCTAAGCTTACACAGCCTAAACTTTGCAAAGGGTTTTCATTCAATGCATCCTTTTGAGATGAGCAGAAATCACTGTCCTTAATTCACAGCAAAATGAGGATTAGAAGGGAGGATTAGAGATAGCCGTTCACGTGCCTTCAGTCGTTAACTGGTGGTCCCGAGACTACACATATAATGCCATCTTGTGCAGGCTGAAAGACGACAGTGTCCAGGACAGAGGTGCTTTCCTTGGCCTTGGTCGGCACCCTGAAATACTAAAGCTGTGAGGGACTTACATATGAGCTAAATTATCTGATCTGTAAGCCTCTCTGTCTCTCTCTCTGTATCCAATCCTTCAGCAAATTCCTTTGTCGCCACATTCAGAATAAATGCTGAATATGACCACTTTTCACTGTCTCCACCACAACAGCCTCTATCCCAGCCATCACCATCTCTTGGATCACTGAAACACCTGATTCTGCTCCTTGCTCCTATACCTGCCCTGCTAAAGTCTACTCTACACAGATAGCCACAGGATCCTGTTAAAACCTTTCAGACCATGGCAGTCCTTTGCTTGAAACCTTCATGAGTTTCTCATCTCACTCAGAGTCAAAGCCCAAGTCTACACACTGGCCCATCGTTAGTCTCATCTCTCTCTGCCTCAGGTTCTCTTTGCTCCAGCCATGTTGGTTTTCTTGTTATTCCTCATGTTTGCCAAGCACCTTCCTACCTCAAGGCCTTTCTACCTGCTAGTCCCCCTGTCCAGAATTCCCCAGATATCCCCATAATGGGATCCTCTACTTCATTCGGATCTTTGTCACCAAGTCCTCAGAGAGGTCCCCCCCATCTCTACCTCAAATAGCCCCTTCCCATCACTCTGTTCCTTCACACTCTAATTTTCTTCAGAGCACTCATCACCTAACGTTTTATATATATGTATATGTATTTAAATGTATATATTTTAAAATATACATATATGTATATATATGTTTAAATGTATTTTCCGGCTCTCCTCTCTAGATGTAAACTCTGAGGTTTGCCTCTTTCACTGCTATATCCCCCTTGCCTAGAATACTTCTTAGCACCTACTGGCTCAATAAATGAAACCCAAAAACTCAAATTTCTTTTTAGAGAAGCACACAAAAAAGTTTTCTTCCTTTTCAGTTTAAGCTATCTAGCACAGTGATTATTTTTTCTCTCTTCTGAGGGTCTGCACTCCGGGTGACTTTCAGCAAGTAACTTAACTTTGTTATAACTCACTTTACCCAGCTGTAGAATGGGAATAAAAATACCACCTACCTTCTTTCTCAATGATCTTTACGAAGCAGCCTCTGAAAAGTAGTCTTTGAGGAAAGGAACCACACAAATGAAAATTATCACTATGATGTAAAAATTAAAGCTTCAGTAGGATAGGACCTGCACCTTGTTCCTCTCCGTTCTCACACACAGTAGAAATTAATGATGAAATGCTTATCAAAGTTAATGTTTGTGGGACACAAGCTCCACCTGCTTCTGCAATAGCCATCAAGGAGGCCAGCTCCTCCTCTGGAGTTAACGCTGGGAGGAGAAATAGAAGGATGAAATCTTACTTAGTTGTGACACCTTCCTATATCCAGAAGAAGCCAACTGCACAACACGTTGTGGAAAATAGCTACCACTGTCATGTTCCTCACTTTGAACACAGAGCCAGGAATTTCAGAGGATAAGAATTCAGATCAGAGGATTCTTTCTCTCTGGTATAACTGTTTTCAGAGTTACCCTGATTAAAATGCCAAGACTCCTAATTGTGGTAAGTTTCCTGGTCCAGTTCAGAGCTACTGATTCAGCAGTTGTTCAGGATGAGACATTATAAGGGTCTAACATGTGAAACCCACTACTAAATAAACTTTTGGAGGCTCAATAAGTATTTAAATGCATGAATGTTCACAGAAAACAATATTTTTGTCTTCACCTCTTTGCATTTTGTTCTTTTCCTATTCTTTTTCTGACTCTTTTGTATTCCCTCCTCACTTCTGCTCCAATGCTTCTCTCATTCATATGAGTGTTATGGTCTTGCTGGGCTTGAAAGATTATTGATCCTCCAAGATCCAGTGGCTTGCTATAGGAAGATCTGTTTTCTCCTTTCTCTGTTAAATGAAGTGTGTTGTAATTTCTTCAGCAAAAGCGAATGTGATTAACCTCATTTCTACCCTTTTTTCTGGGAAGGCGCTGAAATTGAGGTGAAAGGGAGCAAGAGAAGAGGAAGAGAGAGCTTGTGAAGAGGGTGGGAGCAAACCCTACTTAAACTCTGGCCATCCAGTGGAAGGAAATGAACAATTGAGTTCAAGGGCATTTTTTTGTCCATTGGTTAGAATTCTGTGTCATTAAACAATTTTTCATTTTGGATTTTTATGCATTGATTCTGACAACTAGGACTTCCCGATTTGCCTAAGATCTTTACAAGGATGCACAATTTATAGTTCATTTGAAAATGAATAAAATGTCAACCTACCTTTTGTTTCCTCAAAATGTAAGCCCTGAATTAACACAGTGTCCTGATTACCATCCTGCACATTCATGTAGCCTGTGGATGAGCTCGGTTTTAAGAATACTTGTGCACAGTTGAACAAGTGAGCGCTGCATTACGTACCCATAATGACCATAATGGTGGTGACCTCCAGAACTGTCCCATCCCACAGCACCTGATCTGCAGAGGGTTGAACACTTGAAGAAGAACCAATAAATTGACCTCTTTGGCCCCAGTCAGAAATTTTTTTTAATCTTGTGCATTCAGTCCTAAAAACAGTAGAATCTTTCAAAAGGATTTGTTTCCAGAAATTCTGCTTGATAGATCAAATGGCAGAAGTGGCAAACAACGTCATTGCTTTATATAAAATATCTACAGAAAATTACACTTAGAAAACTGTTGTCTTTTTATCCTGTTTGCTGACATATACAAAATAAAATAGCCAGGTCAAATTATTATCATGCTGGTAAGGATCATTTTATGGTACATTCAAAAGTGCTCTAAAAAATTGATATGAAATTAAAAATACCAGAATTAAATGGTGATGTTTTCCTTAAGAAGTGGAAAGGACATAGTTTCCTCAGATCTTAGTATGTACTTCCACAAAACTGCGAGTTTGATTTAATCATATAAAACTATAGATTTTTATTAATGATCATATTTTCCTTTTTGCTTTGATTGGTAGGAAGCAGAGTCAAATTTATGGTCTGTCTCTAGCAATTCTACAATACATTATGTTTACGTTTCTTTTTCTTTTTGGGGTGGGGTACAGAGGGACACCTTACTTTTATTCCTGGATTTATTTTCTTACATATTTATCGTATCTTCACCCTGAATCCTTCAACTCTTCATTTTCTTGTTTTCCATACACATGTTCTTAAAAGCTGTTATGGAGGAGATGTAACATAAATATGTAAATAAATCTGGCCCCAAGATGATAAATTTACAGCCAAAATCATCATCCAGGCGCTACTATTTATCCCATCACACTATCTTTTCAGGACAATAAATTTAAATGTCCTCCTTCTTGAAGTTTTTAGAACATTTTAATTCTTTTCTGAATTAGGGTATACTAGTCTTTAGTTTTCTTCTTAGTCTTTTAAACTTTGTGCTTCCCCTTTTATTACCCTTTGACTCAAAAGAAACTATGACCTTAGGTTCTATTATCAATCATCAACTCCCAGACTAATGCTGCTGTCTCACTGTCAGTGTCTTTCTTTGACGTTCCAGGAGAAGTGATGAATCTATTCTAATCCTTCATGTTCTTTCACTCTGTCTGCCTAGTGACTGTGCCCTTGCATTTATTTATTGTAGTTTTCTTTTTTTTTTTTTTTTGCTTACTAACTTAGCTTATCTATTTATTATTTGTCAACTTCATTTTCTCTCCCATTTCCCTCTCTTTCTCCTTTTCTTCTATCTCTTTCTCTTTATCTCTTTCCCCTATTCATCAGTCCATTTATCATCTATCCATCCAATATATTCTTCCCTAGAAAGTTTAAAGTAGCAAAAAAAGGTTTAAATATAATCAGGCAATTAAAACAGAAATAAAATCCTAACAAACATAGAAAAGGAGGAAGAGACATTTACAATCAAAATCTAGTAACAATTGGTCTTAAATTCAATTCTGGGCTATATGTTAACTCATATGAAGGAGGAAAGCAGATTAGACTCTATAAATTCTATTGGCAGATGACTTGTACTGACAAATTGGCTATAAATGCACCTGGACCTGGGTATGGGGTGGGGGTGAGGTAGAGAAGAAGAGAATTTTGGTGGATATTGGAGATCTATTATTTGAACATTTAGCAGAATGAAGATATCAAAATCCATTTTGGAATTAAACTCTGTATAAGAGTTATCTATATTTGTAGGTTCTAATTCCCCTGCTTATATTTATTCTTGAACCTACTACAATCAAGTTTTGCCTTCACCTCTGCTTTCGAACTACTGTTATCAATATTACCAACTGGCTGATTGCTAAATCCAATGACCAGCTTTCAGCTTTCGTCTTACTCAACCTATCATTAACTGATCAATCCTTCCCCTTGAAACACTTCCTTCCCTTGGCTTCCAGGATATCACACTCTCCTAGTTTTTCTCCTATTTCTCTGGCCTAGTGGTTCATAAACTTTAGTGTGCAACAGAATCACATGGAAGATCTGTCAAAACGGGTTGCTGGACCCCACTCCTGAGTTTCTGATTCAGTAGGTCTGGAGTAGGGTCTGATAATTTGCATTTCTAATGAGTTTTCAGGTTGTGGTGATGCTGCTGTTCCAGAGACTACATTTGGAGAACCACTGAATCAGCCATTCATTCCTTCTCAGTTTCCTTTGCTGGCTTCTTATCTCTCCCACATCATAATGCTGGTCTGCCTCAGGGCTCAGTCCTTGGACTTCTTTTCTTTTTTATAAACACCTGTTACCTTGTTTGGCTCATTCAGCCTAAAGGTTTTAAATATCATCCCTCTACTAAAGACTAAATTTTATATCTATAACCTTCATGTCTCCTCTAAACTCTAGAGTCATATATCCAACTGCCTATTTAGCATATTCAGATGGATATCCAATAAGCATCTCTTATTTAATCTGTCTAAAATTTAATTCGTAATCTCTACTCAAAACAATGCTGCTCCTCCTACAGCCTTCACCATTTCAGTTTATAGCCACTCCAATTCTGTCCTTCCTGTTGCTCAGTCAAAATGCATTGCATTGTCCTTGACCCCTTTCTTTCATATTGCACATCCAATGCATTAACAAATCCTGCTAGTTCTAGCTTCAGAATATTTCCAGAGTCTACCACTTCTTACTTTCTCCATCATTACTATCACGATTCAAGTCATCATCTTTTGCCTGGATTATTTGATAGCATCTAAAGTGCTAGGGAAGTAGGGAAAACTCTGATCACCCAAGAAAGCACCTGAGCCTCTGAGAAGTGGACAAAACTTTATTGCCAGCAGGCCCAGATGATTCTCTGTCCAAAGTCTGAGCCCTGAATATTCTTGGTTTCCAGATTATATAGGCTAGTAAGCAAGGCGAGAGTCACTATGGGAATGGGTGGTAAACACTGGAAAGGTATGGAATTTCTTTTGTCTGAGATGGGACATGCACAGAGGACCTCTGTTCTGCATATGTGACCCGACCCAGGGTCTGTGGACGTGACCAAAGGCAGACAGACGCTGCAGACATTTTGTTTTACTCCCTGCTTTTTACATACTTTGGGAGTACATCATTTCATACATAAATTCATAAGCTGATACACACGAATACACATAAAGTCATAAAGTTATACAACAATACTACTAAGGTGATACACATGAATTCATAAAGTTATACAAAAATACTGAAGTTAAACTTGTAAACTGCCTCAATCCCATATTTTTTGATGATATTAGTCATCACATTTTATTTTATAAGCCAGCACCATTTTCATTTGTAGAGACTAGCTCATATCCACAATAATTTGTGGGGCTCAGGTTCCTGAGATGAAGTAGGTGGGAGGCAGATTTTCTATCTGTTATGGCCTCTATTATTTGATTTATACTTCTTAACAAGCAGGGACTAGGCAAGGAAAAATAAGTATAGCACTTACAACTCCTGTTATCACTGTTGCAATCTTGAACCATGGTCCAGAAAACAGCAAGTCAAGCCATGAGGTCCAAGAGTTGTCCACTGCTAAATTTCTAGCTAATTCTTCAGAGAGGGCCATGAGTCCTTTCAGGGCCCTCGTGACCAAGGCATCTGGGCCGTATTGTTGAGGATGCAGGTACAGCACCTTCCACCTGGCATTACACAGACCCCTCCTTTTTCAGCCAACATCATGTCTAGTACCAGCCTGTTTTCCTAGGCTGCCTTGCTGGGAGCAGCTAACTGCTTGGACAGGCCTCTAACAGCATCTTTAGTATAATTTATGAACCTCTGCTGATTATAACAAATGTAATTAATCCAGTCTATATTTTTATTTACCATTACCCACCAAAATAGGAAAGACTCAAACCCAGCAGCTATTTGGCTGCCAGGCTTATTTTGGTTAGGAACTCCTGTCAGGACTCCAGTTGCATCTGTATATATACTAGGGTCAAAGGAGCCCTCCAGGGCTTCCTACATATCTCTAGACCGAGGTGATGGCCTGTGTTCTTGAGTTTGGTTTAGGTATGCAACAGTAAATGGGATGGCAAACTGCACTAAGGCACAGGACTGTCCCTGTCCAACAGAGTTTGTTTTCGAATGTTTCCTTCTCATGACCACAAAGGTCTGCCCTGGGCACTGTCAAGTTACAGTATTTCGGATCCCCAGTGACATGCCAGGTCTGGGCACAAGTAACCCGAAGGCCCCTTTTTGTTTTGTTTACATGTTCAAAGACACACACTGTGTGATTCCAGGGGCCTCCTTGAGCCAAGGGAATTCCTTTTCTTTCAGCCTTTTTGGCTGGAGGAAATAGTGTGGCCATGATACTGCAGTTATCCCCTGTGGAATTTCAGAAGAGAGAAACCACACACTTATATTCTGCCTCGTGCTTATCAAGTCCTAACGGAAAAGGGACTACCTGGGCACCAGGATGGACAGTGGTACAGGTGTAACAATCGCTTTTTCCCAAATAATGCACAGTATATCTCACCCATTCCCACCAGGCATTGGTTTCACTATATCCTATTATTACTTTCAAACTTTCTTTTGCATCTTTGATGGTCACAACTTTTACTGCTGGGAGATTTGGAATCAGGTGGGGTGGTGGGCTTGAGGCATTTGCCTGTGGCTCAGACTGGGTTGGCGGGCTTAAGGCATTTGCCTGTGATTGGGACAGAACTGCCAGGACTCTAACGTGGCTGGGTGGGTCTCTGCCAGTAATGTCTGCCCTGATTCCAAAACTGAGGTTATGCTTTTTGTCTGCCGGCCCCAGAAAGATGATAATGAGGGGATTGCATTGGTTTTTCTGGCATTCACCATTTGCATGCCCCTTAGAGGATGTGAGAGATCTTAGTGAGTGGAATTTTCCCTTGTATCCGGCTCATCATCCCCACCAGACCACACATCCCACTGTCCTGTTTTTCTGTTATTCCAAGGGGCAGTCCACCCTCTAAATTGGGTGGTCCATTGGACCACTTACCGGGAGCCACAAGGGTAAGGTACCCCCGTTTCCACAGCATATCCCTGTGACTCAGGACACAGATACTCAGACAAGCTCAGTGCTTGCTGATCACCCAGAAGAAATTCCCTCAAGTGCACAGAAGTCTAGCTGAATGACCTGAGAGCTGTTTCCCTCAGTGACAAGGATGGTGGTGAGGGCAGCAGTTGCTTGAAAGAGAATGCCCTGGAGGCATAAGAAGAGTATCATTTTTGAGGTAGTTTCAGTTTGAGTTACCTGGATATGAAGGGTCCCACCAAATTAAAGTTAGTTCTTGGGAAGAATTGCAGGTGACCTACTTCTAGGAGGGCTAATACTGCTAAGTGAAAAACAAACACAAAGAGTAAGAAAAAGACAATTAGTCCACAAACCCAGCAGGCCGGCACGTCCATGTGTCAATGCCTTAATCTTTGGTTGTGCGTGGATCAGTCAGCATCTGGGGTGCCTGAAGTAAGCCTCGAAGAGCTTCTCAGGCCGTGGCTCTGGCCCCGTGTAGACCACCCAGTTCCCGAAGTGCTGGGGACAGGGCAGATGGTTTTCTTGTGCAAAGGCAGATGCAGCAGGTTCTCTGGGTGAGTTTGGCACTTCCAAGATGGAATTAAGCCGTTTCCAGGCTTCAGCCAGGAGTGGTGGATCCAGGGGCGATCTCGGCAGCCTTAACAGCTGCAGGAGTAGAAAGGACGACTGTATAGAGCCCTCACCAAGTAGGTGTTAATGCCTGACTTGTCCAGTCTTTTACCCAGACTAGCCATCCCGGGGTAAAGGAGGGCACAGGGGGTGTTAATTGCAGTGGGAATCTTTCATTTACCCAGCTGTGCACCTGAGACAGAGCGGGGCTTAGGCCCTGGGGCTGTGGGAATCCTTCATTTACCCAGCTGTGCGCCCGAGACAGAGCAGAGCTTAGGCGCTGGAGCTGCCTCTTCCTTTTAGGCCCATTTGCTGCGTGACAACAGAACGTTCTGTGCCCATGTCTACCATAAAGTCCATTTCTCGGCCCCCTCCTCCATCTGACCTGGGCTCTCCAGGGGCCGAGTATGGAGGGGCCTGGTCTGTCTCAGTCTGAATTGTCTTCAAAGCATGCCAGGCCTACAAAATCAGCAGCCATGGGTTCCTCACAGCTGGCGGGGTGCTTGCTTCCCCTTTCCCGTTTTTTGTTGGGGCGTCCTGCTTTCCAGTCTCCCTCCTCTTTAGTCAGCACACTGGCTTCTTCCCGGTGGAGCTGCTCTCCTCCATTCTCTGGGCAGTCCCCAGGAAGTGGGTGTTTTATTTTCTGGCCCTGGATGCCTGAAGGTTCCGGGTTTTGAGAATGGGGCTTTCTGGTACCCTGGGTGAGTGCCGCAGCAAGCAGGTACCCTTCTTTCTTTAGTCGGCGTCTCCTTCTCTCCGTGCCTCTTAGTCTCAGATCATGCAGACTTTTGTAACCCCTTCAGGGAGCTGGGATATATTCACTCTGGAAAACCCTTCTGATTTCTGCAGATTTCTCCAGGTATCGGGTTAGGCTTACCGGACAAATGCAGAATTAGCAAGTTTCTGGTTTTCTGGCGCCTCAGGGTTAGAAGGAGTGTACAGTCTAAAGGCTTCGCAGAGGCACGCGTGGAACTGGCTAGAGGCTGCATCCGACTTTTGCAGTACTTTGGCAGTTTTGACATATTTATTTTCTGGCCCCCTTTTTCATGCCTTGAATGAGTGCATCTTGGTAGAAATTCAAACTGTTCCTTCCAGCTTTGGTGTTCGGGTCCCACGGCGGGTCAGTATCTGGGAAGGAGTTTTGAGCATCTGGAAATGCATTCATTGCCCCTTTGGGAGCATTTTCTTCTAACCACTTCAGGGCGGCTTGTGAAATTTGGCTGCGCTCTTGTGTGTTGAAGAGGGTGATGCAGAGGTGATGGCAATCTTGCCACCTTGGTCGGTGGGTGTGTATAATCGACTGCAGAAGGTCATGCATAGCCTGGGGCTTCTCAGTATAGGAGGGAGTGTGGTTTTTCCAGAAGTTGGAAACTTCTGACCTGATGAGGTCAGAAGTTGAAAAAGGCTGGTAGACGAACATGGGCTGGCCTCCCTGCAACTGGCCTTCTGGATCATCGTAAAATGGTGGTTGGGTTTCCCACAGGGGCAGCTGTTGAGCCCCTGGGGCACTGCAGGCTTTCCCAGCTAGGGAGCAAAGGTTCCAGGTTTGTGGGATCTCTGGAGAGAGTTCGGGCAGACTGGGACCCAGTGAGATGGGAACCGGTTGTGGAGAGCTGGCTGGGGTTCCTGACGAGGCAGAGTTCTCAGTAGATGGTGTCGGGGTTGCTGACAGTGCTTCTGGAACCAAAGTTGGTGCTTATGGTGGGTGTCAGGGGGGCTGGAGCTGAGTAAGGTGGAGGCAATGGATTTTATTCTTCAGCTGGGAGGACCAGAGGTTTTTCCAGGGTTGAAGACTCAGGAAGGCAAGGTAAAAGAGTCTCTGTCAGCAGGGGGAAGGGTGCTGAGTCTTGGGCGTCTGCGCCATGACACATGCAGTCTCTGGGAGCCAGGGCTGAGAGCGGAGGCAGTGGTGGCAGCTTTTCTCTCTCTTTATCTAGGTGGTCGGGGTGCTTTTCCATCAGCAGCAGAGAGCTTTCTGGGGTTGGAAGTTTCGTGGCTGTGTGGGCTAACTTCTTTGTGGCAACCACCAGGACAGTCGCATGGCTTTCAATGCACGCTTTTAGCCATGGTGGTGAATTTTGAACAATTTGGAGCCAGGAGTCAATGTGTGGAAATTGGTCAGGGTGTCCAGGCTGTCCCATGACAACTTGCCAGATGGCTCATATAAGTTGGGCGTCAAACATCTCCTCAGATGGCCTTCCAACTCCAAAAGAGGGCCAGTCCAACGGGCAAAATGTGTGCAGTTCCTGGGGCTTGAGCTTCACTCCACAGTCCCCAGAAAAACCTTTCCTAAAGCTCTTAATGAGGCAGGCTAAGGGGATTTCACTTTCAATACCACCCATAGTGATCTTTCCAGGCACCAGATGACAATTAAACAAACAAACAAGATGACCATCGCTTCGTCCATCTCTGGCTACTTCTCGTGAGGGAGAATTTAGGGTTCGCTTGGCATAAGGTAGGTTGGTATAAACCCCCAACCTGGATGCTCATGAACTCTTTTGTTTGATAGAGAGCACTTCCATGCATGCCATAAGGTGATCCCATGGACCCACATACTGGGACACACACTTTGCCACATGGGTGACACAGCACCGAAGGCTCTGGACAGGCCACGACCACTTCATGCACTTTCACACACGAGGCAACATGTCAACATGACAAATTATACATGACCCCCTTCCGAAACCAGAGTGAATCTAACTACCGGGGGTTTCTCCTCCAGCTTCTCTGAAGGTTACACGGCCCAGTTTAGGAGGGGATCAGCCTCCTATGAAAGGCAGGACCCAACAGTCCCTATACCTGATCGGTGGGCGATGGGGGAACAGCTGTTCTTACTAGTTTGACGGGCAGAGCTCTGAGTCAGTTCTCAGGGCTGCCGAGGTCCCTCCCGAGTCCAGGGAAGCCGGTGCCCTGTTCCAGTCAGATGATCCCAAACTGGAAGACAAAGTTCCAGGGGTGCCCTGGGGATGATCGAGATTGGTCCACAGCTCGGGTCTCCCCGGAGGTGGGGAGTGGATACAAGGGTGCCTCTTCCTTGGGTTGCAGTTTCCCGGCTAATGCACCAGAAATGAAGTAGGGAAAATTCGGATCACCCAAGAAAGCACCTGAGCCCCTGAGAAGTGGACAAAACTTTATTGCTGGTAGGCCCAGAGGATTCGACATCTGTATTAGTTAGGGTTCTCTAGAGAAACAGAATCAACAGGGAACACTTGCAAATATAAAACTTATGAGAGTGTCTCACGTGACCGTAGGAATGCAGAGTCCAAAATCCACAGGGCAGGCTCCGAAGCCGATGACTCCGATGGATGGCCTGGATGAACTCCACAGGAGAGGCTCACCAGCCAAAGCAGGAATGCAACCTGTCTTCTCTGAGTCCTCCTTAAAAGGCTTCCCATGATTGGATTTAGCATCACTAATTGCAGAAGACACTCCCCTTTGGCTGATTACAAATGGAATCAGCTGTGGATGTAGCTGACGTGATCATGACCTAATCCTATGAAATGTCCTCATTGCAACAGACAGGCCAGCGCTTGCCCAATCAGATGAACAGGTACCACAACTTGGCCAAGTTGACACCTGTCCCTAACCATGACAACATCCAAAGTCTGAGCCCCGAATATTCTTGGTTTCCAGATTATATAGGCTAGTAAGCAAGGCGGGAGTCAGTATCGAATGGGTGGAAAGGTACAGAATTTCTTTAGTCTGAGATGGGGCACGCACAGAGGACCCCTGTTCTGCAGATGTGACCCAAGGCAGGGTCTGCGGATGTGACCAATGGCAGACAGACACCACAGACATTTTGTTTTACTCCCTGCTTTTTACATACTTTAGGAGTACATAATATCATACATAAATTCATAAAAGGTGATACACACGAAAACATATACATTCATAAAGTTATACAATAATACTGAGGTGTTGCATATGAATTCATGAAGTTATACAAAAATACTGAGGTTAAACTTGTAAACTGCCTCATTCCCTCCTTTGCTATTTCTGGTCCTGCTCCCTTGCTCATGAACATGCTGTCCCATCCAGCAGCCAGCACTGAAAATGTGAGACCTGCTCAAGCATCTCCAGTGGCTTTTCTTTTCACTGCACAGTTAAAGGCAAAGTCCTTTCAGTGGCCTACATGGTCCTACAGTATCTGGGTCCCCTCTGGGCCTGCCCCCTCACTCATTGCATTCTGCCATTCATCCTGCATGGCTCTCCTTTGCCTGCAAAGACCCCTCAGATAGCCCCATGGCTCATTTCTTATCTCCTTCAGGTCTTTTCTCATCCCTGATAATCCTACTTAAAATTAAGCCTTCTCTTGTACCCTGGCCCTTTCTGACCCTTTGTTTTATTTTTCTCAATAGCGCTTACTACCACCTAACTGTGCAGGTAACTCACAGTTAGAATGAATAGACAAAACCAAATCCTTTGTCCTCATTGGCACAAATTCTGAGCAGCTGTGCTAACAAAGCATGGAGTCATCCAAAATAAATTAATAGAATGGAGCCAGGTCCCTATTGACGAAACAATGTAAAAATTCAAGCAATAGATCAAAGGGATTTTTGACAAAGATCTGGGATCTTACAGTGTCACAGGGCTGAAAGAAATTCTGAGATTTTACCTCAGTTCTGCCTCCTGACTGTAAGAGTGAGAAAGCACATTTAAACCATGTGATAAAGAGGATTTCTTCTGTGTTTAAGAACCTTTGGAGAAATACTATGGATTTCTAGCTGTTCATAATTTTTCCTTTTGATGTTCAACAACTCATCATCCTTTGCCTTCTTAGGAAAGTCCAATCTTTCACTTACTAAAATGAAGGGCAAACCTGATTACTTCAACTTTCTGCATTTCTTCAACTTAAACTACCTGGCCCCAAACACACAAATACAGAAAAGTACAATGTTCCTCAGATGTCTATGGCAAGAAAATAAAATTCTACCTAGCAGTGATGCAGAACTTAGTCTTTTCCTAAGTTATCCTAAATTATTTCTTTTGAAATACATTTTTATATTATAGGTTATGAACAACTTTCTTTTTTCTATCTTTTATTACTATTATTTTATAGTAGGAAGGACCTGTTAGTTCACTTATCTTTTTAGAGTTTGCACACAATAGGTCAAATTCTGTTATGGCAATGAGCTACAATTTTTTGTTTTAAGCACAGTGGGTAAGATTTTCTGGTCTAGCAGAATACCCATTCTTTGCTTTATTTATATTTGGATATTGCTTGCCATCAATTCAAACCAACAGCAAGTTTCTAGTGACACAAAAGAGTTGCTCTGGGAGAAAATGTAGGCTAGACTGAAGTTAAGAGCCTGGTTAGAATCTCATTCCCACTGTTATGTCCTATGGGCTTGGAGTTTATCCTTTTTATTTTCCTACTTGTAAAATGAGAGTTTCAGATTTAAAGGACCTCTGAATTCTATTTCAGCACTCAGATTTATGACTCTTTGAATACCTGAAATAGATTTAGCCTGAAGTATTTGACTTTCAGCATCCATTCTCTATCCTCCTTAGTTCTCTCCCTACTTTCTGTCCTTCTTCCTTTTCTTCCTTCCTTCCTTCCATCTACCCATCTATTCATCCAACCATCCACATATCCATCCATTCATATTATATTTTTCTCTTCTACTTCTTTCTTTCATTTGAGTCTTCCTCCTTTTTCTTACCTTTTTTCTTTCTTTTAATTACAGGGAATTCTTATTATTTATGGTAGTTACAATTGAAGTCATCAGGAACAATGAATTAGTCCAACAGGAACACTGAATTGTCCCAAGGGCACAGGGGAGCCTATGTTCACAATGTTCTCCAACCGATCAATATATAAACTTGTTTTGTGTATTTCACTTTAAAGACATCTTATATCTTTTATTTCCTTCTTAAATTTGCATACAATGATTCCCTGGGAAGTTCTTTGTTTCAGCGGCCTTTTACAGATTGCCAACCCATTTAACACCATCTAGAAACTGTCCTTGCCTTCAGAACAGGTTTAGAGTACCATTTCAAGAAAGCCTCTGAACAAAATTTAAGCAAGTTTAATCATAATCATAAGTTACAATGGGGGACTGACAATTGTAGCTCACTAAATAAGGTGATTTATTAACATTGAACTCATGGCCAACAACACTGTAACTCATGCCTAAATGAAGCGTATCTAACACACAATTTTCTCTATAAGGCATGTCATAACCTTCTTGCACTTAGGAACACTAGACAGCACTTTAGCACTATGCTGGGGGCTGTTTTAAACTGTGAAATCACTCACAAACCCACAAAAATGTGAAAAATATAGCACTAAATATAACTCAAGAATGAAAATTGTTTACAGTATGAGCAGTGAAACAAGATAGCAGAATGTCATTTTGACTTCAGCTGCAAATGTGCACTTCAGGCGACTCAAAAATTTTGCTTCTCTGCACATGCCCACTAATGACTGTGAAAAAAACTGTACTAATTTACAAATAAATTTTAGTAAATAGGCAGATACACAAATATGGAATTGTAAATAATGAGGATGACTATACTTTCTTTCCTTTCTCTTTCTTTATCTTCCTATTTGTCCTCTTTTCTTCCTTCACTTTCATTTATTTCCTTTTCTTTCTCTCTTTGTTTTTTTCCCTTTCTCACTTCCAGCTCTCTTTATTCTCTTTCCTTCATTCTTTCTCTCACCAGCAATTCAACAAGTCCATAAAGTAGCAGTAGTTTACAGACTGATGCTAACACCTATTGTGACCAACCAGGCATTTCAAAACAATGTGGAAGCTGATAGGGTGGCTTTTAAGACCTTTTATGGAAAGTAACCCAACTGGCATGAAACTATTATTTAATGATGCCAAGAGACCAACAGGAAGCCTTCTGCAAATTGCCTTACAAGTTATATGGTGGTTCTCCACCTTCTGTTTTTGGTTTGAAATATATTTGTGAAATGAGATTTTTATATCCAAAGTCTTCCTCTGTCATAGGAAACATCAAAGCTACTTTTCCAAGCATAAAAATTAAAAATATCCTCAGAAAATGCCATAAACAAAAAAGCATAAAAAACAAACTTGGAAAAACATGACATAACAATAATAAAAGGGTTTAATTTCCATAATATGCCAGAAGTTCTGCAAATTATATATATACATGTATATATTCCAATAGAAAGTAGGCAAAAGTTACAAACAGTAATACCCACAGAAATAAAAACAGCCAGAAAGTATAAGATGCTCAACTTTGACAATTAAAGAAATTCAGTTTGAAAGGATCATTTTTTAAAGGAAAGTCATTATTTTTAACAAAGTAGAATTCCTTAAACTGACTTGAAAAATATTATTGTATATTTTTGTTTCCTTAACTTTTAATCTCATCATGCACACCTTTAAAAATATTTTTCCCAATAAAAAATTTTGCCAAATAGCACTCCACTCCAGTTCTCTTAAAACTTCTAGGTTAAAAATAAATTGAGGAATATTTTTCTTAATAATGTTTTCTTTAAGTCCAATTCTGCCAGACTGGGTCACCAAATTTTTCTTCTCCAACCCCTGCATCCCTACTAAAATGTTCAGAATATTAGCTAGCATTACATTTACTGAAATATTTATTTTAAAACTTCATAAAACTGGAGAAATTGGGCCACCTTTAAGAGCCACTTCATATGTACCTTTTAATTGAGATAGTTCATAAGAGTGGTATGCCAGTTTGAAAGGATGTATGTACTCTAGAAAAGCCATGGCTCAATCCTAATCCCATTTTATAAAGGCAGCTGTTTCTTCTAATCCCTATTCAGTACTGAATATTTGAAACTGTAATTAGATCATCTCCCTGGAGATGCGACTCAATCAAGAGTGGTTGTTAAACTGGATTAGGTGAAGACTTGTCTCCATCCATTCGAGTGGGTCTTGATTAGTTTATTGGAATCCTATAAAAGAGGAAAAATTTTGGAGAAAGCGAGAGATTCTAAGAGAGCAGAGAATGACATAGCCACAAGAAGCAGAGTCCACCAGCCAGCGACCTTTGGAGATGAAGAAAAGAGAATGCCTGCTGGGAAGTTTCACAAAACAGGAAGCCAGGAGAGAAAGCTAGCAGATGACACCATGTTCACCACGTGCCCTTCCAGATGAGAGAGACTCCCTGACTGTGTTTGCCATGTGCCTTCTCACTTGAGAGAGAAACTCTGAATGTCATCGGCCTTCTTGAACCAAGCTATCTTTCCCTGGATGCCTTAGATTGGACATTTCTATAGACTTGCTTTAATTGGGACTTTTTTTTGGCCTTAGAACTATAAACTTGCAACTTATTAAATTCCCCTTTTTAAAAGCTGTTCCATTTCTGGTATATTGTGCTCTGGCAGCTAGCAAACTAGAACAAGTGGCCCCAGTATTATTGCTATATTTCCTTACTAAAAAGACTTTAGGAATTTGTGTACTCTCAAGAATGTGTAAAAACATGCTTTCTGAAAGAGGTAGTGAAACAAAATGTCTGCTGCATCTGCCTAGTCATGTCCAGGTATGCCCAGGATTGCCTGCATAGCAAGACATAATGTCTGCTTTCCAGATAAGAAAAATCAGCTAAGAGCCAGAGCTTATAGCAGTCCCTGTCCATTTCCATGGTAACTCCTGTTTGCTAGTGTGTATAATCTAGAAACAAAGGATATTCAGGGCTCAGACTTTGGACAGAATTCCTCTGAGTCTGCTGTGGCAATAAAAAAAGCTTGTTCACTTCTCAGAGGCTTCAGTGCTTTCTTGTGTGGTGTTCAGAGTTTTCCCTACTCCATAATTAGTCAGTACTTATGGACTGAACACTAAGAGCACAGAATTTGGAATCAACCCAAACCCGGGTTTAGTTTTAGCAGTGACACTTAATAATGGATGTCCTTGGGCAAACTGAGTTCTCTTGAGCCTCAATTTCCTCATCTGTAAAACAGGAGTCATAATATCACTTCTTTCATTAGATTGTGATGAGGCTAAAGTGAAATTATGTGTATAAAATATTTGGCAGAGTACCTAACACAGAATGAGAATAAGCGGCTGAACTGATTATGATGAAGACAATGGTGATGATGATGAGATGATGGGGAAAGCTTAAGCTTAAAGTAAGGGAGCTTATGACAGCTATAAGGCCGCACAATGTCTCTAAATTTAGAAAGAAGAGGTAGAATCCCACCTAATGCCAAGAAAAGCACTTTGCAACTTATTCACAGTTTGAATCAAAGTCCCTTGAAATCCCACTGAGTCATTTAATGCAGAATGATATCTCATTGTGATGAAGGTCAAGCTGTAAAATCTTTCACAAATTTAGATGCAGTAGAATGAGAAAAACCAATCAGAAGAGAGTGACAGTAGTCAGGATAGCAGGGGAGGCAAACACATACCAAGTCTCTGTATCATTTGGACACAATATAGGTCAACATCAAAAAATATTCCAAAGATGATGAGAGGTAACCTTGACAACCCAGCTGATGCAAACACTGGAAGAGTAAGAGAATCAAAGAAAGAAACAGGAGAAAACCTGGGCCATATCCTTGGTTCGCTACTGGCTCACAGCTTTTGCTTTGTAGAAAAACTGCTATAACTCCTAAATGAAGCCTTCCTTTCCTTAACACACATCTCTTAAACATCTGTACTATGCCAAGACACTGGGCCAGGCCTTGGGGAAAAAGAGGTATTCTCTGCCAACAAGAGGTCTCTCAGGGGAGGACATTCCCATTTACAGCCAACTAGGATGCAATTTACTCACACAGTAACCCTGCAACCTGTGGGTTGTTAATGTCATTTTATTGGCTGAGGAAATGGAAGCTCAGAGAAAATATAAATAGAAGGGGTCACGGAGAAAATTTAAACTTCACTCTGCTTGACACTGATGCTGAAAGCTCAGATAAGGGAATGATTAATTTTGATTGAGATAAAGCTAATGCTAATGCTAATAATAATATTAACAGTCTAAGTTTTGCTCCAGTGATAATCACCAAATCTCAATGTCTTAACACAATATTTTATTTCTTGATCATGCTGCATGTCCCATGTAAGTTAGGTGGGGACTCCATTTAGGACATGCAACCTCCTCATTTGTTGTGGCAGAGGAAGAGAGCATGTTCTTAAGTATCACACTTCCAGTTGCAGCTCACTGGCCAGAACTTAATCCCATGTCTTTGCTCAGGACTGGGGTTAGGCTAAGAGGTACTCATGCTACGAAGGCCCCTAGGGAGGCACTCACCTTCAGGGCTACGCAAGGGTATGGTTGGCACTTGCAAAACCTTGAGATGAGTATATCTATGTGTTTTGCACCTTAAGCCCCTCACTTGTTTCACCCTAGTCCTGGCCCCGGCATTAGCTAACCAAAAGGGGACTAGGATACGTCTAGGAAGAAGAGGTAAACTGGTTTTTGATGAATACTAGAAATGTCTAGGAACCTATGCTTCAAACCTCAACATCATCAGTGGCACTTCTTTCTGTTCCTTTTCTTTCCACCTTTCTGATAACGGCCAGGCTCCAAGTCTTTTGATTTTAAGCAAACCTAACGAAGTGCTGACATGCCAGGTACTTTCTATGTGCCAGGCTTAGTATGCATACACATGATCATTTACTCATTTCTCAAAACAGCCCTATGAGGAAGTTCCTACTATTAATCCAGTTTTAAAATGAGAAAACTGAGGCCAAGAGAAATTGAGTAACTTGCTCAAGGTCATAGTTTATAAGAGGTAAAATTGAGATTTGAATTCAGATCTGACTACATAGCCTATTTTACTCTAAAAGCCTTGACTGTTTGCCACCCATCCTTCTGGGAGCTTATACCAGTTTTGTATTCCAATTTTATTAAGTGACAGCTTGACTGGATCTACCCCACCCATGCGAAAATTTGAATAAAGAATACTGACTTGCAAATGGTAGGATATATATAGAGATAGATAGATAGATAGATAGATATCTTTATTGATTTCAAGTCTGTAAGATTGCCAAAAAAAATGAGAGGATTTCTCTTGTTATTTTGGTATTTCACAGCTTTCTCTGTGGTTAGCAGATGTAGGATGTAGAATGAGGGTCAAGAAGCTTTCACTAATCAGCTATATGATTAGGACAACTCCCATCCCTTCAATCAACTGCCTTAGATCCCCTAAGGCAATCTCTAGTAGTCACACTACAAAATTTCATGTATTTGGTTAAGTTAAGTATGACCATAGGGAGAAAAATATTTTCAAAAGCATAAAAATATTCTCTAGCAAAGCTGAAAATACTGCAATAACAAATAAAATAGACAGTGCCTGACTGTTAATACTGATGAAAATTTATCATATTTCAACACAGAGTCATAAAATCATCCCTTAATCAGACAAAAATGGAAGGTTAATTGGAGAGGTAGAACAGTAACACTCATTAATTTGCCACTGATTGAGTTTCCTTTTGTCAAAATGTTAAAGTGTTTACTTTGGGTTTGTTGGGCAGAAAATGCAGGATGAGTGAATGGAACTAAAGTTTGATTTCTCTTGAGGGTACATGGGGCAATCACAAATGGCTGAAATGCTGAGAGACTGTGAAGACAGAGGCAGTAGTTGTTCTTTACAAAGGAGCTAGAGGAAAACTAATTAATTTAACTAAGGAGGAGGATAATTTTGAAGCCATCATTAAGGATGAAGCCATATCTACCAGGGCACACACAAAAAACTTTGCCTTTACATTCTTGTGGAAACATCTGGCAAAAACATGTCAGCAAAAGAAAACTTTTCTGTTTTGTGCAGCAGGATCTTGCTGTGAAGAGATGAGAGCTTGAGCTAATTACAGGATGTCTGCAAAAAGAAAGGGCTAGATTTATATTTTAGACCCATTTTCCCCCCTACAGAGTAGACTGTCTAATATAAAAGCAGTGGTATGCTGTGGAAAATAAGTATGGGGTAGGAGCAAAGAATTGCATCTGATATATAATACTGTACCATAAGGTTATTAAAATAGCACTTGATTTATACTTGCTTTTATAAGTATATCAGAAGAAAAACAGACAACTCTGAAACCTGTATGAGAAAGACCACAAAACTGTATGTTTTCTTATGTGTTAAATGTTGCAGACCTTTTATTTTAAAAGTCCTAGCTATTGTCCTATATGAAAGTAAATAATGCACATTTTTGGAGTTTTGTTTTGCATTTACTGGCATCCAGTAGATAGAAGCCCGGCCAGGGAGGCTGCTAAACCTCTTCAAATATATGTAGGACAGGTTCCCAAAACAATGAACTAACTAGTCTCCCCCGCCCCCCAAAACAGCTTTAAATCAGTGTTCTGCCTATCCCACTAAAAAAAACCCTTATTCTTCCAGAAAATACAGAAAAAACAGACAGTTTAACAGGAAGGATATCTACATTAATCATAGAGAGCAAGATGTGTGGGACCATTAAGAGAAGGAAGGTATTTGATTTATTTATTTACGTAGAACATGATGTTCTTAAAACATTTTTCTCTCTCTCCCAGATAGTATAGTATCCTAAATGAAAAAATCCATTATTTTGAAAACAAATGATTATAGAACAACTAATAAAATATCAATCGGATTCCTTTTCTATCTAAATAACCTAGAACAAAACAGAATGCCACAGCTAAGCTTCAATACAGTCAGTGAAATAAACATTAAACAGATGAAACTTGAAATTAAAACAATTTCCTGTAGATAAAAGAAATATGAAATGAGATTAATATAAACCTTTAATTTACTGACTCTTTTCTGAGGCCTGAGAAGCTTTCCATCTAGAGATTCCATTTACATGGCACAGAGTCTGTTCTCCTTTTCCCCTGTTAGTTGTTTTGTAGACAATACAGGTAACCAAGAATTCCTTTTTGTTCTTAAGTATCCCACAATATACACTGGGACACAAGAAAACTGCACTTGCTAGAGGGCTTTGGGCACAGCTGGGCCTTGGGCTCCAAACGCCAGAGATTGGGGTGGTGCTACCTCCCCACCCAGCAATGTCATCCTGTCTTCTTTCTGAAGATCTTCATTTCAGTTTACTCAAAGCTGTGTCCTCTGCAGAGTAAAGGCTCTTTCACATCACATCATTCAAGAAATTTATTTATTGGTTAACATAAAGTAGGCACTATGCTAACTATTAGGAGAGTATATGCAGTACTTGCCTTCATGGAGTGGATGGTACAGCAGCGGGGAGAGGAAGGCAACTGATAATATCCCAAGTGACTATTACATTAAAACTGTGGTAAATGAGATGAGGAAATTGGGATTTTATGAGTGCACACAACAGGGATCCTGATCAAGTCTTTGTATTGTGTTTGAAAGTAGGGAGTGAGCTGAGGTTTCCTTGGGGAAGTTTCTTGAAGGAAGTGATGATTACAATGAGCTACATAAGATTAATAAAAGTGTCTGGAGATAATGTGTTCCAGGCACATAAAGCTACCACAAAGCTTTTGCTGGCATATACTTTTTGCCCCAGTGAAAATTTATCTTGCATGTAGGCCTTCATGACTTTTCATCTCCTGTTCCTTCTGTTAATAGCCTAATTCTTTGGTTTTTCTTCCTTCACGTTCAACAGGGAGGGAAGGTGATTAGGTCAGTTCCTCGGTTCACCCTAGGCTTGCATGGCTTTTGAGTTCTGCCATGCATTTAAGACCTGTTTCTGTAACTAAAGTAAAAGTTCTTCTTGGGTAAGAGCCATGGCTCTCAGATAACCTTGTGTTGCATGTTCTGGAAGGCTGTCTGGCCATTTTCTATATAATAATCCCTGCTTCACATAGAAAAAGATGGAATTTGGGACAGCATGGTAATGCAACACTATGGCTATTCTATTCTCATGGTATATTTACCTAAGTTACAATGCAGGGGGATATGAAAGTATGAGACTTACTTCACCATCTTTATATCTTTTTCTATGCTAATCACTTTGGGTATAAAAGAGAAAGGCATGTCACCCTCCCTGCCCTCTCCCACCTGCCATCTCCCCTGAGCTTGGCTGTAGGTAAATCTATCTCTGTGCTTCCTGAAACAGGGTATGGTCTTGCTTGACTTTCTCTTGCTTGACCATTGAAAGATAAAACCCTTGCAAGCCAAAGGCTGACAAACTGTGGATGATAGCTTATTATTACTTAACATTATCCTTAGTAGAAAATAAAAGGGAGCTTATTGAAAAATGCTTTTGGATGATTCCTGACTTTCAGAGTTCAGAATCTTTCCCTCAAGCCTTTTAAAAGAACTAATTACTTAATTTAGGGTTAAGAAAGACAAGGGCATCTCCTCTTATTTCAAGCCATGAATAACTTTTAAACAGGGAGAATGGCACGGGATCCTGCTTTCATATCCCCTGGGGTACACAGCAGGGGCTGAAGCAAAGTGTTCATTGAATAAGTGAAGGAGGAAAAGCATGAAAGTCTTAGCCCTGCTTAACTCTTTGGAATCTCACTGCCATTCCTTCCTGAACATTCTTTTTTCCCATTTTTCTGTTGTAGCCTTATCATATTACATTGTCATCAGTGTTATTGTCATTGTCATCGTCACTGCCGACACTCATTTTGAGTTTCCTACCAAAGGTTTCTTATCAAAGGCAGCCTTGGTGAGTTTTTCGAAGCTTGATTATCAGGGTCATCCATTCATCCATCCATCCAAACATCCAGCCATATGAATAAGAGAGTCTTGGTCCCAAGTTGTTTAATGCCTGATAATCATTTTGACTACAGACAGTTACTTTTGGGTGATTTGAGTTCTTATGCTACATCTAAGTATGAGAATGGGGTGGGGGGAAGTGGTAGAGTGGGGGGATATGAGAGAATGTCTGTATGCATGCACATGTGAGTGTGAATAAATATCATAGGGAGGAAGTACTGATTCATTCTTGCAGCTACTTTTGAAAGAAGAGGTCAAAAATATGTGAAACTATTTGGAAAATTTATATGGCTTTCCCTGGGAAAATCCCAAGGTTCTGAACAAAGACTTTTTATGAGAAACCACAAATAATAAAGGACACTTACATCAAGAGAGCATGCACAAAGAGGAGAGCTCCACTCAAGGGAAACCTGAAAAATGAAAAAGAAACTTAATGAAGAGAAAGAGGTGGGAAGAGGAGAGGAAGTAAAATGCGTCATGCTTTAAAAAAAATCAGTTTGACTGTCTCCCCTCTTTGCCAAGCATAATCTTAGGCATTGAAATAGGAGGAGGGGGTCCAGAGCCAGGACACTAGCTCTGAAGAATTCTCTGCAGTTTCCCAAAATTCTCCTTCATCTCACTCCACCGCTCAACAGCTCTGAATCTTTCTTTGCTTCTCTATGAGGGCCATCCAGTCTCCCAATGCAGCATAAAGCATAACCTCACTTCTGTACTCATAGTTTCCACCGTATTCATTCTACTAAAGATTATTTCATTGCTTGTTATTTATTTGTCTGTCTCCTTAGCCTGTCTGTGAACCTCTTGTGTGCAGGAATTTTGTCATCTTTTAATTTTCAGAACTTACTAGAGACATCTTGTTGATAGTCAATAAATATTTGAGAAACAGAGGAATAATGTAGGGGCAGTTAGAAGACTATCATAGTTACTAGATAGAACTAAGTATTCAATGGGACGTATGTACATACGTACAAACATACATATATATAAATTCAACAAATATAAGTGTCTGTTAAATACCACTTAGAGGTAGAGAAGGGATGTACACAGCAATAGGAGGGGAACTTAATTCCACTAAAGGGTGAGGGTCAGGGACGGCTTCTCAGAAGATAAACACATAACTATATGAAACATCAAAATGATGCTTACACATTTGAAGAGAAAAGAAGCTCAGAGATGGGGAGAGACTTGACCACGCTCAGACTGTTGGCTGCTTGGGAGAGCTAGAACTAGAACCCGGTCCAGTGCTCATTCTCTAAGTATGTTGTGCTGGTTATTTTTCTGTTTTTATTATCCCAAGCCCACTGTTCTGCATTGTAATGCTGAATTTCCCAGATCCTTCAGCTTCTAGATTTTTCCAATGGAGGGCAGTGGTGAAAAAGTGGAAGATGGGAGGCAGGGAGAGGTCTTTCTATGTGCAGCATGTAACTCCGTTGTCTTCTGGTGTCTCAAGTAACAGTGGCAAACGTCCATTAAAGGTAAGAGGACCACCCCGAAGTACCCCCTCTGTGGTTCAAGTACCAGCTATCTGGTGATCCCCCCAGAGGTCCCACCACCAAGCCCCCAAACTCAAAGTTCTGGTTTCAGGCCGCACAGCCTCATTGCACAGACTGAACAGCAGCCACAAGACACCGTATTTCACCAACCCAAACTTGGAGTCGAAACATAAACCGAACTTATGATCTTCTCCCTCTATCCAGGTCTTCTTCCAGCGTTTCCAACCTCAGTGGATGAAATCAGATTACCCATGGTTTGTCCTTGACACCTCCCTTGTTCTTACCCCTCTCTCCAAAACCAACACCATGTTCTGACAATTCTACTCCTGAAAAATCTCTTAGATATGTCCATTTATCCTTCTTCCCACTATCACTCCAGGCCAAGCTACTATCATCTCTCATCTGGACTTCTGTAATAAACTCTTAACTGGTGTGTCAATCACTCCACACTCCTTCGTTGCCCATCAGATCTCCATACTCCAGGCCTTGAAAGTGATCTTTGCAAAATGCAAATCTGAGCATTTCACTCCCACCCCTCCACAAAATTCTGGCCTCTATCTGCCTCTATAACCTCATCTATAACTGAGTCCTATTCTTTCTGCTTCAGTCCTTGATATTTTTCATGCTCACTCTGCCAGGAAAAGTCTGTCCACCCCCATCCTGTCCCCATTCCTTCTCATCTATAGATCTCTCCTCAAGCATCTCATCCTCAGGGATTTCTTCCCTGACCACAATGACAGGTCAAATCTTCCTTATAGCATTATGTACTTCTCCCTCATGGTACTTGCCATAGCTACAGCTTTACACTTAGGTGCATATTTGATTTGTTTCTCTCCATGAGACCATGAGCTCCCTTGAAGGAAGGACATATCTGATTTTGCTCACTATTATATCCCCAGCATCCAGCAGAGTGCCTGCAATATAATCTATCTCAATAAATATTGAATGCTGTCTGGATGAACAAAAAGTGATGGAATGTGTGCAGGAGACATTTATTGGTCATAAACATTCATGTCCTTCCCCGCATTTCCTAGTTCCTTTGCATTTAGTCAGGGCCATGCACTAGTTTTGGCCAGTGGGTGTGAGCAGAAGGGATGTGTGTCACTTCCAGTCTGAAATATTTCAGAGGTGATTTGTGACCTCCTGCCCTCTCTCTTACCCTTTCTTGGAGACTCTCAACATTTCATATTAAGACGTCAGACTTACAAGATGGAAACAGCCTGCATTATTAAGGATGGGGACCTAGGAGAGTCACTAACCCATGGTGGACTCCACAGAAAAAAGGAAAAAAAAAAACTTTATGTTAAATAACTGAGCTTTAAGGGCTTAGTTATTGCCTTAGCAAAGCCTAATCTTTTCTGCTTAACAGAGGGTGTTGTAGAAAGTATCTGATGCTGGTTCTCAGATACTGGTGCAGTAGAGGCACTGATTTAATGCAGACTTCAGCCACATAATAGGGATTCAGGACACTTGATGTTTGCCATAGCCCCTTTGTTATCCAGGAGTACAGTCTTGGGCAAGTCAGTTAACCCCTAGTTTATATTTGAACCCCTAGTTCAAATATAAAATGTCAGGAGTACTGTATATCTATTAAATGGACCTGGGCATTAAAGGGTAAGAAAATTTTTGACAGGCAATATTTCAAGTGAAAACCATGGCCCAATGAATAAGTAATATGTTCCTGTGTGTTTAGCAAAAGTACAAAGATGGCAAATAGCCGACAGCCATATTATAAAGTTGATTTCCTGGGATATTTGATGAGGTGTCCTGGAATAGTGTTCCTTTCCCAGCTTTCCTCGTTTTATTAAATAGCACCACCATCTATGACTTGCTCAAGTCAAAACCTGGGCATCATCCTTTATTTTCCTCCTTTCCTTTCATTTCCTTCTCTACCCTCATAGTCAATCCATCAGCAAGCCTTGTTGATGCTATGTCCGAACATAATTACATCACTTCCCACCCTCTCTCCTGCTACCACCTAAATCTATGCCACTGCTGCAATTGCCGCCTAAGTGCTTTCCTTTTTCCAAACTTGTCTACATAAAAATGTTGATAAAGCAGCCAGCCAAGTCTTTTCAAAAAGGTCAATCAGATAATTTTTCTTTCTTGCTTAAAACTTTCCTTTGGCTTCCATCTGCACTTAGAATAAAATTCGAATTCCTTACCATGACTTGAATGGCCCAGAATAATTTGACTCCTATTATGGATGCTGTGTTTTGCTGCCCAGATTCCCCTCTAGGAGAGAAGGACTTATTCCCTCAGCTTCTGGGAGTACTGTTGACTGACAGCCCTTACTGTGAGCCCTGACTATCAGAGAACAGCACATGTCCAATGACTATTCATTATGGAAATATAAAAGTCCATCTCCTTTGCCTAACTTGAGCAGCACTGAAAGACCATCTTGTTTCAGGTCCTGTTGTCACTGCCCCACATACCTAGACTTCTCCCTCTGTCCAGTCTTACTTCCTCTCCTTCTTCCCATAAGTGGTAACCCCAAGAGCCAGGGAACCTAGTAGCCAACAATTCCTATATAATTTTTATGCCACTAACCTCAAATCCAGTCACCTCACACTTCTTTCAGATGTTATTGTAAATGGATTTTTTCTTTATTTCCTTTTCAAAATTTTTATTGCTCATGTATAAAAACACAACTAATTTTTGCTTGTTGATCTTGTGCCCTGAAACTTTGCTGAATTGCCAAATTAGCTCTAGTAGCTTTCTTGTGGATTTCTTGGGATTTTCTATATATAGGATCATGTCATCTGCAAGTAGAGATAGTTTTGCTTCATTATTTCCAATTTGGAATTCTCTTTTTATTGTTTAATTGCTCTTGCTAGAAATCCCAGTATAATCTTCAATAGCGTTGCTGATAGCAGGCATCCTTGTCTTGTTCCTTAGCTTATGAGGAAAGCTTTTAGTCTTTCACCATTGAAAGATGTTAACTGTGGGTATTTCATAAATACCCTTTATCATGCCCTTCTATTCCTATTATTCTAAATACTTTTATCCTGAAAAGGTGTTAGATTTTGTCAAATGCCTTTTCTTCATCAATTGAGATGGTCATGTCTTTTTTCCTGCATTCTGTTAACATGGTATATTATGCTGATTGATTTTCTTATGTTGAACCACCTTGCATTCCTCAGATAAATTCTATTTTGACATGGTGTATAAGCCTTTTAATATGCTCTTGGATTCAATTTTCTAGTACTTTGTTGGGAATTTTTGTCTGAATATTCATAAGGATGTTGATCTGTGGTTTCTTTTCTTGTGATGTCTTTATCTGGCTTTGGTATCAGGGTGATGCTGGCCTCACGGCATAAGATGGTAAATGTTCCTTCATTTTCAGTTCTTTGAAGAGTTTCAGAAGGACTGTTGTTAATTGTTCATGGGATGTTTCGTATAATTCACCAGTGAAACCAGATGGTCCTGGGGCTTTCTTTGTTGGGAGGATTTTGATTATAGATTCCATCTCTTTACTTTAGGTCTGTTGAGATTTTCTATTTCTTATTGAGTCAGTTTTGGTAATTTGTGTTTCTGAATTTATTCATTTCATCTAGGTAATCAAGTTGTTTATATCCAATTGTTCTATAGGACTTTCATACTTCTTTTACCTCCAGTACTGAACTGTGCTCTTTTGACTTCAGAGCTATTGCCTTTGTTTGCTCACTCTGTCTGAAATCTTTTTCTGTTTTCCCCCTTGTTAGATTCTACACATTCATCAGCGTTCAGTTCAAAAGAGACTTCCTCAGGGAATTCACCCCTGATCTGTCAGGCTAAGTCAGGGGCCCCTGTTATAAACTCTCACAACATGCCAAACATTTTCCTAGAACTTACCACTTATCATTATTTACTTATGTAACTCGGTGTTTAACGTCCCTGTCTCTTGCTAGAATATAAGCTTCAGGAGAGTAGTGAATTTTCTGGGGTTTTTTTTTCTACCATGTTTGCCCAGCACTCAGAAGAATGCTTTACACGTAATAGACGCTTAATAATGATATCTGTTGAATGAATGAGTGAATAGATGAATGAATGGCTTAATTCCCTTTTTGTGTCCCTTAGTGATAACACAGAAAGAGGAATTAAAAAGGTCTCCTAGTAATTACGGCTAAGAATAGCTTGTTTTTTCTAACTGCGAGGAAACACTGCACAATGACAACAACAATCAAGCAAAAGCAGAACTTTAAACAGAAATTGTGGACCACATCCAGAGTTAGAAACTTAAGTTCCTGGTTATAGCCTCAGTTAGCTGAGGGTGAATGATTACAAACATACAATGATCTCAGAAAAGACTAGCAAAATTCCTCTCTGTCCAATGTAAGTCAAGTGTTTCCCCAAACATTCAAAATGTGTCAATTAAATTAGACTCAATTCAAGTCAAGAAGCATCTGGATTTTCTTTGCATACTTCTAAGGCTTCAATTTTTAAATTAAAATCTTTGATCATTTTGGAACATGATCTGGTGTACAATGTGAGAAAGCAGCCAACGTTTTTTTCTCTTAGCTGTCTGAAAGCCCTTTCTAGCCATGACTTAACACCTAGAAGCCATAGAATAAAAGATCAATAAATTCATGTATGTAAAATTTAAAACAATTCTGCATGGCAAAACTCCATAAGCAGAGACAAAATACAAATGACAAACTCAAGAGATCATAATCGCAATTCATATTAAAAATTGTTTCTCTCCATAATACACAAGAAATGGCTCAAAGTTAATAAGAAAAAGACCAACTGCTACTGAATAGAAATATGGGAGAGAATAGGTACAGACAATTCACAAAAAATGCAAAAACAAATAGCATCCAAACATATAATAAGATTCTCAGCCTTACCCTTTATAAGAGAAACTACTAGGAGATACCATTTTCTACTTAACATACTGGCAAAAATCCAAGTGTTTCATCATTTATTCATTTGTAAAGCTTTGGGGAAATAGACAACATCATCCATTGCTTTTGGGTATATCAATTGGTAAACTCCTATAGAGGGCAGTTTGACAATATTAATTACCAGTGAATGAACCTTTTATCCCAACCATTCCACTTTTAGGAATTTATCTCACAGTTGCACTGGTACATGTGTGAAGGATTTATGAAAAAAGTTATTCATCATAGCATTGATTTGTAACAGGAAAATATTAAAAACAACCTACAGCACATTAATAAAATAGGAAATTCTGTGATTTTAAGTAGAATTTGCAATCTGTTGAGGAAAATTAAAAAAAAAAACCACATAATGCAGAACAGTGCTTTTTCTGTTAAAAAAAAAAGGAAGAAATAAAAATATATATCATAGTTTCATACAGAAATATGGGAATAATAGGAATTGTCTGTTTTTATTTTGGGAGGTAAGTAGGAACCAGATAGAAGAGAGTGTGAAAGAGATTGGAAGGACCCTTGAATGAATATCCTTTATTATTTTTCATTTTTGAACAATGTGAGATTTATCACTGAATAGTGCTTTTTAAACAATTTTATATTACCTATCCACAAATGAAATAATAATATAGAGAAGCCCCTGTGACTACCACCTGTTGCTTCACATTCTCCCAGGGCTCTGAGGATAACAAATATAGCTCCTATCTTAAGACTCACAATTACTTGGGAGGTCAAATTTAGCAAAGGGGAAAAATTAGTGGAGAGTACTAGAAAGATAATGACTATATAAAATTGTGAGGTGAAGAACCAAAGTGCTGTGCAAGAGAAGGATAAGGCAAAGCAGTGAGAGCTAGAGTTTAAGATGTTTAGGTCATAGAAACAATTCCAAAGAACAAGGTCTCCAAGACTGAATCAAATGAGGGAGGGATCAAGCCAGGCCCTGTGCTAATCCTTTCTTTGGGGTATTATTATGTCATATTATATAATATGAGAAGGGTATTATGATCATCTCCATTTTTAGATGAGTAATGTGAGTCACAGAGAGGTTAAGTTCCTCGAGGCCACTTAGCTGGTAAGCGGTAGAGCCGGGACTCAGACTCGGTTCATTCTTCGGCTGTATTCCCCTTTGAAAAAGAGCATTGTTTTTGCTGAGGTAAAATTTACATAGAGTGTAAATGCATAGATCCTAAATATTTATTCAATTTGATAAGTTTTGGCAAAGTATACGCTTTTGTAACCAATATGCCAACCAAGATGCAGAACCACAGAATTTCCTCTCATGCCCCCTTCCAAACAATCCCCACCAATACAGAAAACCATTGCTCCGATTCCCATCCCAATAGATTAGTTTTGTCATTGTTGCCCAATGTATCTGTACTATGTTCATGTTTATTGCTAAGCAGTCCTCCATTGTATGAATGTACCACAATTTGCTTCTTCATTGCCTTTTTGAGGGACATTGTTTCCAGTTTTTGGCTTTTAGGAATAAAGCCACTGAGGACATTCTTGTACAAGTCTTTTTTATGAACATATGTTTTCACTTCTCTTCAGTAAATTCCTAGGAGTAAAATTGCTGGTTTGTAGTATATGTATTGTTTAACTTTGTAAGAAGCTACCATCTCAGTCTTTATCCTCTAACTTTCCTTCTGGTGTCTCCAGCCTTCCTCCCTCAACCCTACTCACACTCACCTTCGTTCAGGGTACTTACAACGTTGTGCTACCATCAGACAGTACTGTGCCACCCATTTCTGGGTCTTTACAATCAGTCCTGTTGAACAGTCTGTACACCTTTAGCATCAAATGCCCAATCTCTGCCCTCTTTCTATCTCCTGATAAACTGTGCTTTTACCTTGAACTCCCACAGTTCACTCATTAGTGTTAGTTCATATTAGTGAGACCATACAGTATTTACCCTTTTGCTTCTGGCTAACACAGAAAGAAGCTGAGTGTAAGTAGGTTTGAGTGAGGAGTGCTGATGTCACGTATGACACCAGAAAGAAAGTTAGAGGATGAAGACTGTGATGGTATAACTTAGTAATGCCTAGAGTGAACAATGACGGTGAGTAAATGCCTCATATAGCTTGTGGTGGTGAAACCATGGCTATGTGATTTTACAGGAAGCCACTGATTTTTTCACTTGTATGGTTGTATTGATTGAATCATATGATGTGTGAATAAAACTGTTTAAAAATGAACAGAGAAGATACGAGTGTTGGAACAAACTGTGGAGAGAGAGATGTACCTAGTCACTGTCGGTAGGAAAGTAGAGTGGGGTGCAGCCCCTCTGGAGGGCAGGATAGCGGTTCCACAGGAGGTTAAGGAGGGGGTTGCCTTATGAACCTGCAATGCCACAGTGAGGTGGATATTTGGAGGAACTGAGAGCAGGAACATGAATGGGCATTTGCACACTGGTGTCTGTTGTGGCAGTTTTCGTGAATTGCAATGGATGGATATGACTTAAGGGTGCATTCAATGAAGACTGGAAGGGGGTACTGTGGTGTATACATATAACAGACTATTGAGTGGCTGCAAGAAGGAATGAAGTCATGAGGCATGCAACTAGGTGAATGAGTCTTGAGGAGAGTTGAATGAAATAAGTCAGTAAAGAAAAGGCAAATATAATGCTTCACTAATATGGACTAACTATAAGGTGCATACTCTGAGAACTGAATTTGAGAACATAGATTATCATGTGAAGCCTATTTTATAAAGGTTCCTAAACTGTAAGTTCTTACAGTAGTCACATCTACCTGAGAGTTATAATTATTTCTAAATTCTGAGATGCTGAGCTCTTTGTGTATAACCCAGTCATTTCATGGAACTTTGGGTATTTATGTGATGTCTGCGCCTCAGAGTTAGAGTTCTGTAGCTATGAAAATCAGTATTACCCCACACAGCAACTGTTCAAACAGTGAAAAGTGATGAGACTTCAATTAGAGATATGAATGAGACTGATCTGGGTAGGATTATGTAAATCAGAATAAAAGGTAAAGGATGCTATTGACTGTGTTTTAAAACTTGAACTTCTCTGTGATAACAAAGGAAAGGATGTTTATTTGGTGCAAAATTTATATTTTCAGTAACATGCTATCTCATTTAACTTGTATGGCCAGCTCATTCAAATGCTATAATTACAAGGAGTCATGAATAGGGAGTGAGATCTGTTGGTTTGTACAGGTTGGTGTGATGTCCCAATACATCTCAGAGTAAACTAAGCTGAAGATTAAAAAGTATTTGCAAAGTTCCCTTGAGGCACTGGGGGAAAATGTAGAAATATCAAGTTTTCCCACCTAGGGAAGACCTGCTATTCTCACAAGCATTGGAGACTTCCAGTTTGATGGGCCATGCCCTCTATCTTGGGGCTCGTCCTTATGAAACTCAATCCTGCAAAGGAGAAGCTAAGCCTACTTGTGATTAGGCCTAAGAATCATCCCCAGAGAAACTCTTTTGTTGCTCAAATGTGGCCTTTCTCTCTAAGCCTCCTCTGCAGGTGAACTCCCTACCCTGACATCTATGTGGGACGTGACTCCCAGGGTTGAGCCTGGCCCTAGTATCATAGGAGTGAGAAAGCCTTCTTGATCAAAAGGGGAAAGAGAAGTGAAACAAAATAAAGTTTCAGTGGCTGAGATATTTCAAATAGACTTGAGAGATATTTCTGGAGGTTATTCTTATGCAGTACATGGATATCTCTTTTCTGTTTTTGGTGTATTGGAGTAGCTAGAGGGAAATACTTGAAACTGTTGAACTATAATACAATAGCCCTGATTTTTTGAAGATGATTCAATAATGATAGAACTCTTAAGGTGTTAACGTGTGAGTGTGAAAACTTTGTGCCTGACACTCCCTTTATCCACTGTATGGACAGATGACTAAGGAAAAAAAAAAGACAATAAATAAACAATAAGGGGGGGATGGATTTTGAGGTGTTCTTTTTTTACTTTTATTTTTATTGTTATTGTTTTTGGAGTAATGAAAATGTTCAAAAATCGATTGTAGTGACAAATGCACAGCTTTATGATGATCCTGTGAACCACTGATTGCACACTTTGGATGATTATATCTCAATTTACAAATCATTGAAGAAGAAAAAAAGGAGTTACCAAACCAATTTACAAAGTGGGTATTCCATTTTGCAATCCCATTGGAAATGTCTGAGAATTCCAGTCGCTCTATATCCTCACCAAAATTTGACTTATCAGTGTTTTTAATTTTACTGTCTGTACTAGTATGGTTTTCAATAAAGGTATTGATTTTTTTTCATGTTCTTCTTGGCCACTCAATCTTCTTTTCCACAGTATCTCTTAAAGCCTTTTGTCCATATTTTTATTCCTTTTTTATCTTTTTGTGATGATTTGCAAGAGTTTTTTATACATGGTGGATATGAGTCATTTATTAGATATATGAGTTGCAAATTTTTCATCCCTATTTTTTAATGAGTAGAGGTTTTAAATTTTGATGAAGGCTAATTTGTCATTTTTGATTAGTGCTTGTTTGTGTCCTTTTAAGAAATCTTTGTTAATCCCAAGCCTGTGAAGGTATTTTCCTATTTTTTTCCATAGATGTTTTTATATTTAGGCCTATAGTTTTAGCTTGTATGTTAAGGTCTAAGACCCATTTAGAATTAATTTCTGTATATGGTATTAGGTAAGTATCAAAATTTGTTTCTATGTGTGTGTGCACACACACATGCTTATTCAGTTTTTACTCAGAAATCATTGAAATATTTTCCTTTTCCCAATACATTGCCCTAGTGCCTTAGTCACGAATTATGTTACAGAACATGTGAGGGTCTGTTTCTGGGCTCGGTATTCTGATTCATTGAAATCTATTTATTTATCCTTATACCACCCAGTGGTATTAATTCCTGTAGCTTCATAGCATGGCTTGAAATCAAGTAATGTGAGTCCTCCAAACTTATTCTTCACTTTAAAAATTGTTTTAGCTATTCTACATACTTTGTATTTTCAATATAAATTTTAGAATCATTATGCCAATTTCTTTTAAAAAACCTGAATTTTTATTGGAATTGTATTGAATCTATAGATCAATTTAGGGAGAAGCAATTCAATAATATTGAGTCCTCTAATCCATGAACATAAACTTAAGTACATTTTTTCATTTATTTAAGTCTTTAAACATTTTCCTCATTTATAGCTTTTTCAGAGAAGACATCTTAAACATCCTTTGAAAATTTATTCCTACGTATTTAACTTTTTTGATGCTATACTAATGAAATTTTCACAATAACAATTTCAACTGTTGCTGTTAACATATAGAAATACAACATATTTTTCAATAAATATTTATTTTTGAATAGTTTTAGATTCACAGAAAAGCTGCAAACCAAGTACAGTATCCCCATATGCCTCACACCTAGTTTTTTCTATTGCTAATATCATACATTATTCTGGTACATTTGCCACAATTAATAAACTAATATTGATACGTTATTATTAACTAAAGTCCATACTTTATTCAGTTCCTTAGTTTTTACCTAATGTCCCTTTTAATAATCCTATCCAGGATCCTGTGCAGCCTGCTATAGCACATTTAGTTGTCATGTCTCCTTAGGTGCTAGGCTGTGATAGTTTCTCATACTCACCTTGCTTTTGATGACCTTGACAGTTTTGAGGGGTAATTTGATAGATTTAATCAAATGAGATTGGTCTCACGTTTTTTCTTATAATTTGCCTTGGGCAATGGCTTTTGGGGAGGAAGACCACAGAAGTGAATTGGCATACTCATTGCATCCTCTCGAGGGTCCGTACTATAAACATGATTTATCACTGTCAGTGTTCCTATCCATCCTCTGGCTGAGGAGGTGTTTGCCAAGTTGTTGGGGAATGAGCATTGTCAACCACAAAAGGCATGCTTAGTGCCCAACCCCTGGGCCTGTGGGTGTGAGCCCATTTGGAAATAGGACCTCTGAAGATGTTATTAGTTAAGGTGTGTCCACACTGAATGAGGGTGGGCATTAATACAATATGGCCTAAGTCCTTATAAGCAAAGGGAATTGGACACAAAGAGAGAAGTCACAGGAAGAGCAAGAAACCATAAACCAGCAGAACCCGGAGGAAAATGAGAAGACATCACCATGTGCATTGCCATGTGAAAGAAAAACCAAGGACCAAGAATTGTTAGGAGCCAACCTCAGCACACCACAGTGTGCAGGTAAAAGCCTTGCCCTGCTGATGCCTTGGTTTTGGACGTCTTCTAGCCTTAAAACTGTAACTGTTTAAGCTAACTCATGGGATGGTATTTGTTTTACCAGCTGGGAAACTAAAACATCAGATTTCTCCACTATAAAATTACCCTGCCGCCACCCCCCACTTTCATACTGTACTCTTTGAAAGCAAGTCACTATGTACAATCCATACTTAAGGGGACAGTATCTAAATAATTTGAAATTCTTCTGCACTGGAGATTTGTCTACATGCACCTTTATTTATTAATTCTGTCACTTATTTATAATAGTATGGATACATGGTTATCTATTTTTTATTGGGCTATAATCCAAAACAACTTTATTTAGTTTGTTGCTCAAATTGTTCCAACTTTGACATTGGAACTCTTAGTTGGCTCCTGTGTCCTTTGGCATACCCCCATCATTGTGGATTTTTTTTTTTAGCATTTCCCTACTTTTTGACACTTGAGATAGCTGTTCCAGGCTCATCTTATATATTCCCTGACCCAGTCCTAGAATCAGCCATTTCTCTAAGAAGCCCTATTTTCCGTTACTGATAATGGCATTAGAAACCAGGCTCTGGGTGCTGTGTGTGTTCATTGTCACTGGGGTGTCATTGCTTCTAGACTCAGCAGAGAAAGCAAAGCAATATATGTGTGTATACTAACTCATTAACCTATGCATGTACATGCATCTACAAATATTTCTACAGATAATAATCTGTATTTATATTATGCTAAACTTAAGTTCATGCTGATATTTCTAACTCTAATCCATTACCACATGGATTATTTTAGCCTCTTCCTCTTGTCTCTTTATAACCTCCACTCCAACAGTGAAAAATCTGGCTCCCACAGCTACCATTCATTTACTAAAATATTCTGTCCCAGTATTATGTATAGTGACTTCATAAATGTTAGTCTGTACCCCTGTGGAAAATAGATTTACTGTACTAGAGCATGGTACTTATTCTTACAGAATCCACTTACTTCCAAAAGTCAGTACCTTTTGTCTCCCTTCTGCCTTCGTATATTTGTAAAAAGAGATTCTTTTTGTAACAGACTGCATTACATCCTGGGATCTCAACCAACCTCCTAAATGAAGTTTTTACAATTTGCATACATTAAAGTTCACTCTTTGAGCTGTAAAGTTCTATGGACCTTAACAAATGCATAGCATCATGAATCCACCGTTACAGTATTATGTGGGATACATACTTTCATCCCTTAAAGAATTTTCTGTTGTACCTATTCAGCCTTCTCACCTCTCCAAACCCTTGGCAACCACTGATCTTTTTACTAACTCCATAGTTTAACCTTTCCTAGAATGTCATATAAATGGACTTATATAATATAGTAGCCTTTAAAAAACTGGCTTCTTTCATTCAGCATTATGCATTTAAGCTTCATCCATGTTTTTGCATGGCTTAATAGCTCTTTCCACTCTTCTCACTGAATAGTCTTCTATTGTGTGGATATATACAGTTTGTTTACTCATGTAACTCAAAAAAATATGTATTTTTTTCGTATCCTACAAACTTGTGAAATTCACTTAGAGTATTCTCTATAAATAATTATGTTATCTGTGAAAAAAAGTTTCAGCTATCCTTTCCCATCTTTATGCCTTCTGTTTTGGTTTGCAAGCTGCCAAATGCAGTATATCTGAAGTGGAGCTGCTTTTATAAAAGGAATTTAATAAGTTACAAGTGTTCGGTTCTAAGGAAGCATAAGGGTCCAAATTAAGGGACCAACAAGAAGTTACCTCCACCCAGGAAAGGCCGATG
This sequence comes from Tamandua tetradactyla, assembly GCF_023851605.1. Taxonomy (NCBI): domain Eukaryota; kingdom Metazoa; phylum Chordata; class Mammalia; order Pilosa; family Myrmecophagidae; genus Tamandua; species Tamandua tetradactyla. The sequence continues at coordinate 23,671,468 of NC_135346.1, forward strand.
GGTCTAGAACAACTTCTGTCAGCTGGGAAGTCACATTTTAGAATTTGCTGGTCCCTTGCTCCTGGGCTTCATTGCTTTCAGCCTCTGTTCCTGTGCGGATTCCTCACTTTGCTTCTCTGGGGCTGGCCTTCATCTCTTGGCTTCCCTTGGCTCTCTCCAGGTTGTGGCTTGCTTGATATCTCATGACATCAGCTGGGCTTCAAGCATTTCCAAAATCTCTGTCTCTATTCTCCAGATGTTGGCATCTATGTCAGCTCTCTCTCTGTCAGCTCTGTCATTTCATGTTTCCCTTTTTAAAGACTCTAGTAATCTAATCAAGATTCCATTCCAGGTGGGGTCACATCTCCATCTAATCAAAAGGTAATGCCCACAACTCACATCTCTGTGGAGTTAATCTGATCAAAAGTTTCTGACCTACAATACTTAATTAGGATTAAAAGAAATGGCTGCCTCTACAAAATTGAATCTGGGTTGAAACATGACTTCTCTGAGGTACGTAATATTTTCAAGCTGGCACACCTTCTATTAATTTTTCTTTCCTTATTGTACTGACTTAACTCTCTAGTATAGTGATGAATAGAAGAGATGATAGAGGGCATCTTTGCCTTTTGCCAATCTTTGTAGGAAAAATATCATGCTAGTTGTATGTTTTAAAGTCTCCTTGTCAGTTTGAAGAAGTTGGGTGGGTGCTGACTTTTGAAAAAAATTTCTGCATCCACTGAGATAATCAAATCATTTTCTTTTTTAGTTTGATAACATGGTGAATAACATTTATTAATTTATGAATGTTAAACCAACCTTACATCCCTGTCATTATGTTCAATAGTCATTATGTTCGATGTATCTATCTTACTGAATACAACTTGATTTTTTTTCATTTTCTAAAAATTTATGTATGGAGATATATTACATACAGTAGTAAAATTCACTGCTTTTAGGTGAATCTTTAGACTGATACCTTTTAACATATATTTGTATCACCATTGCTACAATTATGAAATAGAATATTTTGAGCATTTCCCAAAATGTTCTCATGTATCTTTGTAATCAATTCTTTCCATTCAAACCCAGACCTTGGTAATCACTAGTTTGGTTTTTTCTTCCATAGATTTTTTTTTATCTAGTATGTCTTATAAATTAAATAATGCCTTCTTTAACGTGGTATAATAACTTTAGGATTCATCCATTTTGTGGCATGTATGAGAAGTTTATTTCTTTATATTTCTGAACAGTATTCCTTTACATGAATGGACCATAAGTTGTTTATCCATTTACCAGATGATGGACATTTGGGTTGTTTTACTTTTTGGAGATTATGAATAATGTTGCTATAAACATTTACCTACAGGTTTTTGTGTTGATATATGTTTTCAGTTATCTTGGCTAAATATCTAGGGGTGGGGATGTTGGATCATATGGTAGGACTATGTTTAACTTTACAAGAAATGAAAAAAAAATGTTTTCCAAAATATGTGAACCAATCTGCATTTCCATTGGCAATATATGAGAGTTCAAACTGAGCCAAACCCTTAGCATGATTTACCATTGTCAGTTAAAAATTTTATCATTCTTGTAGTGTAAAACCTGTAGTGGTTTTATTTTGCTCTCCTTAATGACTTATGATGTTGGGCATCTTTTGATGTAATTATTTATCATCCAATTTGCTAATATTTTGTTAAGGATTTTTGTATTTTGTTCACCAATGATATTGTTTTGTAGTTTTATTCTCTTGTAATTTCTTTTTCAGCTTTTGCTATCATGTATATGTTGGCCGGGTAAAACAACTTAGGAAGTATACCTTCCTCTATTTTCTTAAAGAATTTATTTAGCATTGGTATTATTTCTTTTTAAAAATGTTATAGAATTTGCCAGTGAAATACTTCAGGGTTTTCAAAATACTTGGAGTTTTGTTTGTAGGGAGGTTTCTGATAGTGTATCAAGGAATTTTTTATTAAGCTGGTTGGTCAGAGGTTAACCGACAATAGTGTTTCATGGAATGAGGGAGGTATACTTCGAAGGAAGGTGAAAAAAGAAAACAGGAAGTATGCTGGAAGGAACAAAACATGCTACTACAATCTCCCATAAATTTCTGGCTTCACTACCTTCACTACAAGGCTTTAGCCTTGCCACTTCCCCTTTGCAGCTACATTTTCCCATCTGTACAAGGATCTCTGAGATTTTTCATACCATTGGAAGCTATCTCTGTTAGTCAGAGTTCTCTAGAGAAACAGAATCAACAGGAGAGATCTGTAAATATGAGATTTATAAAGGTGTCTTATGCAGCCGTGGGAATGGAAGTATCCCAAATCTGTAGGACAGGCTGTAAAGCTGGTGGCTCTGATGAAGGGTCTAGATGAACTCCAAGGAGAGGCTGGTTGGTTGAAGAATAACAATGGAAGAGTCTCCCTTCTCCCTTAGAAGCCTTCAACTGATCGGATTATCTCATTGTGGGAGACAGGCCTAAGTTGATCAGCCACAGATGCAATCAATTGACTGATGATTTACTATAGCAATCTCCTGGTATATCAGCCAGCCAAAGAGTATGTGTGCAGCAACAGTCAGGACAGTGCTTGCCTGACCAGACAACTGGGCCTCATACTTGGCCAAGTTGACACCAGAACCTAACCATCACACTATCTAAATTTCAACCAAGGGTGGAAGGAATAATCTGATGATACAACAGAATGAAAATGAATTGACTAAAGTTACAGATGAAAATGAATTGACTAAAGTTACAGATTTCAACGTAGATAAATATCAAAAATATAATGTTGACTTCATAGATACATGTAGAACCCTTCACCTAACAGCAGCAGAACGCACATTTTCTTCTATGTGTGCATGGGTCATTCTCCAGGAGAGATCATATGTTTGGTCATAAAACAAGTCTCAGTAAGTTAAAAAATATTGTAAGCATACAATATATGTTCGCTATCAATAGCATAGGGAGAATTAGAAAATTCACAAATATGTGGAACTTAAACAATGTACTCTTAAACAACTAATGGTTTGTAGAGGGAATCACAAGAGAAATTTGAAAATATCTAGAGGTAACAAAAAGGAAAATATAACATGTCAAAATTCATGGGATGCAGCAAAAGTAGTACTGATGCTTACATTAAAAAAGAAGAAGAATGACTTCAAATCAGAATCCTAATCTAAAAACTGGAAGAACTAGGAAAAGTAGAGCAAACAACCCCCCCCCAAAAAAAAACAAAAGGAAGGAAATAACAAAAATTAGAATGAAGATAAAATATAGAATAAAAAAATAGAATCATCAAAACCAAAAAGTGATTCATTGAGGAGATAAATACAATTCACAAACCTTCAGCTAGATGGATGAATTAAAAAAAAGAGAGAGAGAAGACACATATGGAAAAATCAGAAATGAAAAGGCAGCCATTACTCCAGGTCCCCTCAAAATAAAAAGAGTATAAGGGGATATTGTGAACAACTGTATGCCAATAAACTAGATAAGTTAGATGAAATTGACAAATTCTTTGAAACACACAAACTATCTATGCTGATTTAAGAAGAAACCAAAGATCTCAACACACCAATTAAAGAGATTGAATCAGTCATCAAAAACCTCCCAGCAAAGAAAAGCCTGAGACCAGGTGGCTTCACAGGGGAATTTTACGAAACATTCCAAGAAGAATTAACACTGATCCTGCCCAAACTTCTCTAAAAATTTGAAGAACAAGAGACACTTCCTAACTCATTCTATGAGGCCTACATAACCCTAATACCAAAGCAAGAAAAAGGTACTACAAAAAAGGAAATTACAGATCAATATCCCTTATGAATATAAAAGCAAAAATCCTCAATGAAATACTACCAAATCTAAACCAATAGCACATTAAAAAGATTATACAGCATGATCAAAGGGGATTTATCCTGCGTATATAAGGGTGGTTCAACATAATAAAATCAATTAATGTAATACACTATATTAATAGAACAAACGGAAAAAGTACCTGATCATTTCAATTAACACAGAAAAAGCATTTAACAAAATCCATTACCCCTTCTTGATAAAAATACCTGGAAAACTTTTGAATAGAAGGAAAACTCTTAACAGGATGAACAGTATATCTGAAAAAACCATAGCTAACATCATACTCAATGGTGAAAGATTGAAAACTTTCCCTCTAAGATCAGGAAAAAGACATGGATGCCCACCATCACCATTCTTATTCAAAATTCTTCTGGAAGTTCTGGCCAAAGCAATTAGGCAAGAAAGAGAAATGAGTCATCCAAATTGGAAAGAAAGAAGTAACATATTTGCCATTCATGGATGACATCCTTCTTTGTATAGAAAATCCTAAAAAATCCACAACAATATACTAGAGCTAATAAACAAATTTAACAGAATGACAAGGTACAAGGTCAACATGCAAAAATCAGTAGTTTGTCTATACAATAATGATCAATCTGAAGAGGAAATCAAGAAAAAATTTTCATTTACAATGGCAAGTAAAAGAGTCAAATATCTGAGAAAAAATTTAACTAAGGATACAAAGGACTTGTGCGTAGAAAAGTATAAAACATTGCTAAAAGGAGTCAAAGAAGACCTAAATAGACTATTCCATGTTCATAGATAGGAAGACTGAATGTTAAGATGCCAATCTACCCAAATTTGCAATCCCAATGAAAATTTCAACTGAAATGAAAAAACTAGAAGGGTAAGAGGCCCCAAATAGCTAGAACCTTCTTGATAAAGAAGAACAAAACTGGAAGACTCATACTTTCCAATCTTAAAACTCATTACAAAGCCACAGTAATGAAAAAGCATGGTGTTGGCATCAGGACAGATATATGAACTACTGGAATCAAGTTGAAAGCTCAGAAATCAACCCTCACATCTATGACCAATTGGTATTTGACAAGTGTGCCATATCCACTCAATGGGGAAAGAATAGTGTCTTAACAAATATGCTAAAGAATGAAGTGGACCCTTACCTCACACCATATACAAAAATTAGCTCAAGATGTATAAAAGACCTAAACATAGGAACTAAAAATACAAAATTCCTTGTAGAAACATAACACAAGCAAACCTTGTATTAGGCAACAGTTTTTTTAGTCTTTACACCAAAAACAAGAGCAACAAAAGACTAGATACATGGGAGTGCTTCAGAATGAAAAACTTTGTGCCTTAAAGTGTTTCATCATGAAAGTAAAAAGACACCAACAGAATGGGAGAAAATATCTGGAAACCACATGTCTGATAAGTGTTTCACACCCATGCAAAATAAAGAAATCCTACAACTTAACAAAGCAGAAATAACCCAATTAAAAATGCATAAAATACTTGATGAGCTATTTCTCCAGAGAAGATATGTAAATGAACAAAAAGCACATGAAAATATGCTCAACATCATTATTTACTAGGGAAATACACATTAAAACCACAATGAGATATCATTCACATCTATTAGAATGGCTACTATTAAAAAATGGAAAATTACAAGTATTGGAGGAGACATGGAGAAATAGGAATACTCATTCATTGCTGGTGGGAATTTAAAATGAGGCAGTTGCTGTAGAAAACAGTTTGGTAGGTTCTCAGAAAATTAACTATGGAATAACCATAAAATCTAGCAATCCCACTTTTAAGTATATATTTGATAGAATAGAAAGCAGGGACTCAAGCAGATACCTGCATACCAATAGTCATTATGGCATTATTCACAGTTGCCAAAAGATGGAAGCAACTGATGAGTAGATAAACACTGTGGTATATCCATACAATGGAATATTATTCAGCCATAAAAAGAAACAAAGTTCTGAAATCTGAGAACATGGATGAACCTTGAGGACATCATTATGAGTGAAATAAGCCAGATACCAAAGGACAGATATTACATGGTCTCATTGAAATAAAATAATTACAATAAGCAAATTCATAGAATCAGAAACTAGAATAAGATTACCAGGGGCAGGGGAAGGGGTAGGGAACAGGGAATTAGTACTTAAGTAGACAAGAGTTGCTATTTGTGGTGATGAATATTTTTGGTATTGAATGGTAGTGATGTTAGCACAATATTGTGAATGTAATTGACAGCACCGAATTATATATTTGAATATGGCTAAATGGTGAACTCTTAGGTTTTATATATGTTATTAGAATAAATTATAAAAAAACAAAACCATAGGACTGTGCAACACAAAGAGTGCACCCTAATACAAACTGTGGGCTATGGTTAATAATATGATTATAATAATATTGTTTCATTAGTTGTAGCCAAGTTGCCATACTAATACAAATTGTTAATAATAGAGAAAATTGGTATATGTCAGGGTGGTATATGGGAATTCTAGTGTCTGCATGATATTTTTGTACATGTGAAACTTCTCTAATAAGAAAAAATACAATGTTTTAAAAAAAGACCTACCATTTAAATAAAATTTGGAACACATGAAATCATATCAAACATGATAGATATAAAATTTGGGATTGAATGCACTGTTACAAAGGGAGGGATGGGAATGGGATGTGGGAAGTTTACAAAGGGAGCTACAGCTCAATATGTAATTTATTACTCTAAAAAGATATGAGAAAATATGGTATAATTTGATAAAATTGAGTGGCGGGGCATGGGTATTGGCTACTTTTAACTTTTCTATTTGTTTAAAATATTTCAAAATAACAACAGTAGCTATCACTAAACTACTAGTTATTATGCCCCAGACAATTGTCTAATTGCTTTACATAAATTAACCCATGTAATATGTCAGTTAATTTTCTACTGGGGGCTCAGTTCTTTGCCATGTGGCCTTTTCATAGGACTGCTTGAACGTCCTCATGAGAAGGCAGCTAGTATCCCCCAGAGAGGATGATTCCAGAGAGGAATGAAGGAGGAAATCACAATGCCTTTTCTAAAATGTCTTTTACTGGAAAATATAACTTATACACAAAGAAAAGAAAGAAAAAGCAATAATTTTCAAAGTACACTTCAACAAGTAGTTATGCAACAGATTTCAAAGTTTGGTTTGCATTACCATTCCAGTATTTCAGATTTTTCCTTCTAGCTGCTCCAAAACATTAGAGGTTAGAAGAAATATTGATACAGTTATTCAGCAGTCATTCCCGTTTGTTAAATCCCATTTTCTCTGTTATACTCCTCTTTCTCCTTTAATACCTCTTCCAATCTATAGGGATCTTTAGGCAATGTCTGTTCTGACTTTTTCACGTTTTGAAGTGGTGTTAATACTAATGGATGGGGGATGTAATTAATTGATAATCTTGGAGAGACTGGTGTCTCTGGGTCTCAGGATTTAACTGGCCTATGAGCCCTCTGGAAATTATAGTTTCCAGGAAAACAAATCTAGTGCATGAAAGTTTTATAGAGTCTCAGTTCAAGCTCTAGGTGTTCTTAAAAGTTAACAGGAGTGATGTTGTTTGGGGTTAAGCAAACATAGCAATTAGCACTAACTGAAGCTTGCATGACAGCCTCTTGACTCTATTTGTCTCTCATAGCCACTGATGCCTTATTTTATTACACTTATTTTCATGCTTTTGGTCAGGAAGGCGTTGTCACTCCCGCAGTGCCAGGACCGGGCTCGTCCCTGGAAGTCACACTCCACATTGTCAGGGAGACTTTCACCCCCGAGGTCATGTCCCATATAGTGGGGAAGATGGTGATTTTCCTTGCAGAATTAGGCTTAGAGAGAAAGAGGCCACATCTGAACAACAAAAGAGGTTGCCTGGAAGCAACTCTTAGGCCTTGTTATAGGTAGTCATAGCTTCTCTACTACAGAAATAAATTTCATAAGGGCAAGCCTCAAAGTCAAGGGCTTGGCTTCTTTTCTTGGGAGTCCTCAGTGGTTGAAAGGTAACCCAGGGTTCCCAGATGGGAAAGTTTAATAGTTCCATTTTTTTTTTTTTCCTTCAGACCCTCAAGGGACTGTACCAATACTTTTTAATTATCAGCACACCACAGTCTGAGCTATATCCTGGTGTTTTAGTTTGCTAAAGCTGCTGAAATGCAATATACCAGATAAGGAACGGCTTTTCAAAAGGGGAATTTATTGTTTCAGGTTTACAGTTCTAACACTGTGAAAATGTCCAAACTAAGACATTCAGGGAAAGACACCTTGATTCAAGGAAGGCCAATGGCTCCAGAACATCTTCCTCATCTGGAAAGGCACATGGTGACATCTGCTAGCTTTCTCTCTCCTGACTTCTCATTTCACAGGGATTCCACAGAGATGTTCTTCTTTTGCATCTCCAAAGATCCCTGGCTATGTGGCTCTCTCAGCTCTAAAGCTTTTTCCATAAGGGTTCCCTCTTAAAGGGCTCCGGTAAGCAACCCCACCTTGAATGGGTGGAGACACATCTCCATGAAACCATCTAATCAAAAGTGACCACCCACAACTGAGTGGGTCACATCTCTATGGAAACAATAAAAATGATCCCCACCAAGCAACATTGAATGAGGATTAAAGGACATGGCTTTTCTGGAGGACATAACTTTCAAACCAGCATACCTTGTACTACATTAAGCTATAAAGAATTAAAAGGCCTCATTCCCATTCTGGAGTCCAGGAGTTTAGATTGTTTAAATAAGCTATCCAGACAGGTTGATTGAGAGTGTGTGTAACAGAAAATGTAGGTTGCGGACATAATAAACCTGTCTTCCTTTGATCTCATACAGTAGGTGAAGGTCTAGTGTACATATACTATTATTTTTTTACCCTGTATTCTGATTTACCTTAGTCCCAGCCAGATTGGTTTTGTTTTCGTCTCTAATTGAGGCCTGATTTCTTTTTCTGTTACTGTAACTGTTATTGTATATAGCTGTGCTAACTTTCAGGGCTACAGCACTCCATTTCTAGGTCTTAGGTGTCACAGAGTTACACAGAGTTCCAGGGAAATACCAGCTGAAACACATACAGCTCAGTTTCTCAGAATCCAGAAATATACTTACAACTTCAGACTAAGGGTGGCTGCTCTAAGGACTTACAATCTAGGCTCTCATTTTCTTATAAATATTTTCTGAGAGAGACCTTAGCATATTTGTTCTTCTGTTTCTGGCTTACTTTGCACACACACTGTCCCCAAGTTTTATTCAGTTCATCTACTGGGCATCGTGGATAATGTCCAAAATAAACAAACTGTTACTTACAGTATCCTCACATAGTTGAATCATCAGTAGTACTCTTTGATTTTAGACAATTTTCATTGTCCCATAGTGACAAAGAACCAACAAACACAGCATCACCAAATATCAAAAACAAAACTACCCCCTATTACTTGTCCACCCCCCCAAATTAGTTGCCCCTGGTAGTGCTGTTGATGTCTTCCTGTTAGCTGTTAGTTATAGTATGCATTTTTATTTCCCCCCATACCCATCTACTCTTGACTGTTTGTCCAATATCAAACCTTTGAAATAGTTCATGTGAGAACTTATGATCATATGATTATTTTCCTTCCATGTGATTTTTGCTAATGCTCTATATTATGCTGATTGGTTTTCTTGTTGATCACTGCTTTGCAGTGCTTTTTACAACCTAGTCTTGGAAGTCACACATGGTCGCTTCTGCTACATTCTCTTTCTTCTACATTCCTTCCTCTACCTTCTCCTTTTCAGGCACTAATTACAGTCTACACCCAAGAAGAAGGGAATCAAGGCTCTACCTTTTTAAGGGAGGAATATCAAATAATTTGTGGGCATGTTTGAAAACTGTAAAAATGAACCCTTTCAAGATTATTAATTATCTGCAATTTACTGAGGAGGAAACTAGATGCAAGAAACTTGCTCAAGTTTACACCTCTGGTAAGTGGCAGAGCCTGAATTTAAACTCAGGCTTTTGGCTCTGGATTCTATGCTTTTAACTACTACTGTGCTGCCTCTCTAATAAATAATAACTTGAAAACTTACCCGCTTACACACACACACAAACATATATATATAATAAGGTGCTAGATAATATGAAGCATAAGAAAAGTATGAGGGCTAAAGATTTCAAATAAAGGAGGCCTTACTTGTCAGTGGGCTGATAAGGCAAGGTACAATAGAGGAGAAACCATTGGTCTAGGGCTCTGAATAATAGCAGGCAAGTGTCAGGGGGACTTGATGGTCAGGAGGTGGAATAATCTATGAGGAGGGAACAGTTTGAACAAAGAGCCTGAGGAACTTTGAGTTGCTGCACAGGAATTTAGTGGGAGCCAATCCCAGAACTATGGGAAATAATAGTGTAATAAATGGAGGCCAAGAACGCTAGCCCAAGGCCAAAGCAAGTCCAGAAAGAGTACAAGCAGGAGCGACACCTCAGAACTGGGCTTTAGGAAAAGGACAAGAGCAAACTGTGCAGATTAGAAGGAGGAAGCCTAGATGGGGGCAACCAGCCAGGAGCCTCTCCAGCAGAGGGTAGATGAGGGTGATGCTCACAGATGGACAGGTGGAGATGGACCAACCCTCTGTGTTCTATACCACAGCCCTATGGGGTAAATACTGCCATGCCTGCTTTGTTGACAAAGCAATAGAGTCCCTACTGTCTGCTCTTTGGGTTCTGGTTCCTGGTGGTGAATCCTCCTTCTCCGTGAGGAAGGAAAAGTGACATTCACCTTCTCTTGGCTCTTTCCTACTTGCACAGATTCTGAGAACTTCCCTGCAATGACCTATAAAAAATCTTCCTTGCTGCTAAATATAGACCAGTGAAATTACTCATTATTAGATAGTTCTTGCCTTAAAAAATCTACAGCTAGATTCCTGGAATGGTGGAGTAAGGAAGAAAATAGCCTCATTTCTTTTAAAAATAAATGGGACTTTTAGAGCTGGCAGTCCATTCACATTGCACAAGGAAAGTTAACTCTGTGTGTAACTAGGGCCAGGAAGTTGGCCTTGGTGGTGCTGGGCCTCTTTGCCCGGGGTTTTCTAGGAAGAGAGTTGGTTCTTCCTAAGGGTTTCTCCTTGCATTGATTATCACCACCAGTCCTTAGTGAGGGCCGGCCAGAGACCGGGCCCTGGATGTGGATGGGTGGGCAGGGTTCTGCCCTCAGGCTACACACAGCCTGGTGAGAACTTGGCAGGACACAAACCTTCAAAATAGCTGAAACTTATCCCTCCCCTGTGGACATAAAATTAAGTTTCTGTCAGTTTGCCTGCCATCATGTCACAGGCAACAGCTGGATGGACTTTTATTGAATCTGACATAAAATATAGGCTCTGTGGAGACCCCCTGTGGCAAAAATTAACTGGGAAGCCCTAAGAGGGCACCTCAAATTGGTTTTCCTCCAATATATTTGAAACTAGGTAAAATGAGAAGCCTAAGCAACCACCAATTGGGAGAGACATGCCATAACACTATTAAATAAAGCCAAAGTTTGTTGAGTGCTTTCTACGTACTAAGATGAAACGGACAGAGAGCAGAAATAGTGGTTTTATCTCAGCCTCAAAAGGAAAGTTGCCAAAGACAGATGTTCCCAGTTGTTGGCACTTATTAGCAATGATCCAGCTGCTTCTCACCACAGTAAATATATGGAGTTCTCCACATTAAGTAGCAGCAGGAATTTATTTACTTCAGTAAATAGATAATAGTTTAATGGTTCTCCTGAGTGATGTTAAGAAGGCCCATTACTCCTTCTACTGCCTCCAGTAATAGCTACTATTTGTCATTGCTTGCTATGTGCCAAGCAATGAGCTATACATTATTTCATTTGTTACCTTGTTTATATTTCTCACAACAATCTGTGAGGTAGGTACTATAATGATGGATGTGTTGCAGAGAAAGACACTGAAGCTGAGTAATTATCTCAAGGCTACAGAACAAGTAAGTGGCAGTGGCAGATGAAAACCCATTTTCTTAACACTGCAGTTATCAGGCTTCTCCAGAGAAACAGAATATATATGTATGTGTGTGTATTATAATATATGTATTTATAAATATGTGTTTATATATTTATTTATTATAAGGGATTAGCTGATGCAACTGTGGGGACTGGCAAGTCTGAATTCCATAGGGCTGGCCAGAAGTTGGAAACTCCAATAAAGGTGATTCTACCTGAAGTCTGGCAAGTTCGAACCCTATAGAGAAGGCTGCAAATTGGAAAATCTAATAAAGGTGATGTTGAATTGAGTACGGATACTCCAGGGGAAGCTGGCAGACTAAAGTTGTAGCAGAAGTTGTCACTGGTCTCTGAAATCTTCAATTCTGACTTTTAAAGCCTCTAGCTGATTGGGTGAGGAGACTCTCAACATTGCTAAGGGCAATCTCCTTTGTTGATTGTAGATGCAATCAGCGGTAGATGTAATCACCTGGTTATAGATGCAAATCTATCTATGAAATACTTTCACAATAACAATTAGGCCAGTGCTTGCTTGACCAAACTAGACACCTATTCAAATTGACATGAAATGAACCATCATGATGAGGTACATGTGCCAAGACTACCATGAAAAGGATTGAATCTTAATAAAAAATCAGACATATGGCTGAAAAAAATATTTTTGCCTGATTTATAAATATTTTAATGGCTTCACCAAGGTATAAAATTCACATATACTAAAATTAGCACTGTAAGGCTTTGTGGGAAGGTTACTGGTTTGGGGTTCAGAGGGACATTTAATCCTTATCAACAGGGGATCATGTTCTGCCACTTGATTCCTCCCTGTACCACCTCTGTCACTGTTTTAAGCATCTCTGCCTGGACTTCTGCTATGATTTCCTTGATTCCAGCCTCCTCCAATTACCAGTCTTAAACCTTAGATCTAGTAATACTCCTTTTCTGCTAAGAAATCTTTAATGGCTCATTACCTTCAGAATAAAATAATTCTTTATTTTGTAGCATGCATCACAGTTAAGAAAGTACACTCATGATGCTATTTGATATTCTTGACAACCATACAAGGTAGATAACCTTGTGTGATCCATTTTTAAAATAAACTTTTAGAGTAGACTTACAGAATTTTGAAGACAGTATAGAGTTCTCTTATATCTTGTACCCAGCATTCCCCATTATTAACATCTTACATTAGTATGGTACATTTGACACATACACAAACCCATATTGATACATTATTATTTCCTAAAATTCAGACTTTATTCAGATTCCCTTAGTTTTTACCTAATGTCCTCTTTCCATTCAAGGATCCCATCCAGGGTACCATATTGCATTTAGTCATTGTGTCTTCTTAGGCTCATCTTGTCTGTGACAATTTATCAGAATTCCCCTGTTTTTGATGACTTTGACCCTTTTGAGGAGTACCAGTCAGGTATTTTGTAGAATGTCCCTCAATTGAGATTTGTCTATTTTTCTCTTGATTAGACTGAGGTTATGGGTTTTGGGGAGGATGACCACAGAGTAAAGTCATTTATTTTCAGCACATCATATAAAAAGAGCAGGCTACCGACATGACATACCACTGTGGATGTTGATCTTGACCACCTGGCTGAGGTAGTGTTTGCCAGTTTTCCACTGTAAAGTTACTTCCTTCTCCCCCACCACCCTCCACTGTGTACTCTTTGGAGGGAAATCACAACGTGCAGCCCACAGTTAAGGAATAGGGAATTATGCTACTTCTGCTTGAGAGTGGAGCATCTACATAATTTATTTGGACTTCTTCTACATGGGAAATTTGTCTATTTCCCCCTATTTATTTGTTTCATCATTTATATCAACATGAACTCATGAATATTTATTTTATACTTTGGATTATAACCCACTACTAATTCCTTTATTTTCTTGCTGAAATCGTTCCAGCTCTAGCCATTGGAGCTCTTTCAGTGGACTCTGTGTCCCTTTGACAAACGTCCATCATTGTGTTTTTTGAGCACTTCCTTACATTGTGGCAGTATACAATGTTTCAGCTTCATTAGGTGTGTTCTCTGCTCCAGCCCTAGAGTCAACCATTTCTCCAAGGAGCCCTGTTTCCTCTTATTGGAGAGTGGATTAGAAACCAAGGTCTAAGTACTGGGTGTGCTCATTGCTATTAGGGAGCCACTGCTCCCAGGCCCCTCCCCAACATAGCTGATCATTTCCATTTTACACTTGAGAATGATGAAGTTCCAGGAAGATTTTTACCATTCCTTGAAGACACCAAAAACTTCCAAGAGCCTCTCTGTCTTTGAAAACCTTGTTTTTCTGTGTAAAGTAGCTTCTGTGGTTTATCTTCTGAGTTTCCTCCTCTGAAATGCTCTCCCTTCTTCCCCATCAGGGTAAATGTTTCCTTCCCCATGCTACCAATGCTAATACCACCAGGAAGTTCTCATATGGCTGTTTATTCTTCCCCATCTTGCTCATCTAACACGTTTTGTAGGTACTCATTAGATGTTTCTTGTACTGTTTTCCCATATGAAGATAATGTTTCAAATGGAATGTAAAGAATGAGCAGAGATATAAATGGGAAGCCTTGCAGGATACGTGAAATCTCCTTACCTCTGCCGTCCCCCATTCCCATTTAGAGTCCTTCCTTGTGGTTGAGATTCATGGCATCGTGCACAGAAGACAGGCCACAGGGGCCTTGAGGTCATCTCGGAAAGTGGTCCTGGTCTGAGGTCTTTAGTAGTTGTTGCTACACATGACTGCACATTAGAAACACCTGAAACTCCCCCTCCCCCCACAGGCTTCCCACACAAAACAGCTGGTAAAGCTGAAATAGTCTGAAATCTGCTATTTGGGAAATTCTGTGAAAAACAGCCCTTCTGGTCCAATCTGTAATAATTTAACTATTTTAAAAAAATTCTACTAGAACCTATTCCCCCTCCTATAGTGGACAGACATGCTAAATAATATGTTTCCTTGGTTAGCAATATATACATTTAAGTGTGGAGAGAAAGATTGCCTCAAAGGTGCCTCTTAGGGACTTTTCAGTGTTATAACCTTAAAACTCTTTTTACAAGGCTAAACTAGAACAAATCAAGGTGACATCTTAGTTGGGCAACTGGACAGTCCAACCAGTCTCAATTCTGAAGGTTTTGTTTGAAGCCCCCTCATCCTATGTTGTGGTTCTGAGAAATACGCTGCTGAAAATGAAGAACTGAGCTTATTGGGTATAATCTCTGTCAGCCATTGCAACGTTTCCAAGTTTGCTTAGTAATTAGCCTTGAGCAAGTTAACCTTGCTCATCTCCACAGGCAAGGATCATTCTTGAGTAAACCTGTTTCCCAACAGATGTCTTCTTTGCAGGTGGAGTCACAAAAAACTCTCTTCCCTCCCTTCCTCTCTTCCTTAATCCCTCCCTTCCTCTCTTCCTTAATCCCTCCCTTCCTCTCCTCCTTTCTTCTTACACTCACAAAACACATTTGTTTGAATTAAATGCCCTGGTTGAATAGAGCAAATTCTGACTTTTAGAATATACTAAAAAGAATGGTAGCTTATGGCTTTTGATTATATTGGTGACACAAATTAAGCTGAAAACATGTTGACAGGCGTGTTGGTAAGAAGAGATTTTTTTTCACATTTAAGGGTTATGGACAAGCAGATTTTTAAGTAGTCTGTGTGCACTGTCTCTGCTTAATTGTTTTCTCAAAAATAAGTACGGCTATATCCTAGGATATATTAAGCAGATAAAAAGTATTGGCAAAATCCCTTGAGGGATGGGGAAAAAGACATGGATCTATTAAAACTTTACTACTGGGGAAACCCCTGATACTGTGTCAAACATTAGGAACACCCAAATCAACAGGCCAAGCCCTTGACCTTAAGGCTTGCTCTTGTGAAGCTTCTGTATGTAGTGTAGAAGCTTAGCCTACCTATAGGTGTGCCTAAGAGTTACTCTGGAGAACCTCTTTTGTGGCTCACGTATGGTCTCAGTCTCTCTAAGCCCAGCTCTGGAAGTGAAATCATTGCCCTCCCCCCCAGTATGGGACATGACATCCAGGAGATGACTCCAGGGATGAGCCTGGCCCTAGCACCATGGGATCAACAATTTCATCCTGACCGAAAGGAGGAAAAGAAGCGTAACAAATAAGGTATCAGTGACTGAGAGAGTTCAAATGGAGTTAAGAGGCTACTCTGGAGGTCATTCTTACACAGGCTTTTGTTAGACATTGCTACCTATCATAACTTGCCAAACCCCAACCAAAACCATTCCAGCCAATTCTAAAGAACATCTAGGGCAATATATAAGATTCTACAAAGGTTCTAGGCACTAGGGTAATTTTCTGGAAATCTATAACCTCCGGATAGGTCCCTGGACCAGATAAGTCCTGAAACCTAGAGGGGCCAGCCTCTCCAGAACATCAGCTAGTTCCATTTCCCTACCCCATATTACTGACAGCCCCTTCCAACAATGAAAAAGTTAGAATGGACATAGCTCAAATACCCCCAAAGAGTGGAAGAAAGATCAAAGATGATGGTGGAGTTATACAGAGAAGGTAGAGTTTAACAAATGAGTATGATTGCTGAATCATTAAATTGATATTTCTTTTAGTCTCCAACATCTTAGAACAGCTAGAAGAAAGAACCCAAAATGTGAAATTGTAACCCATATCAAACTCTGAAATCTGTTCTACAACTAATTGTTATGCGTGCTTTGAAATTTATTGCTTTATTTGTATATATGCTATTTGTTCACAAAAAAAGAAAGAAAAGTCGACTGTAATGCTAAAAAAAATATTTATTCCTTCTAGCCCCCAATGATCTGGAGCAGCTAGAAGAAAAAATCTGAGATGATGTTATGGTAGCCCATGACAAACTCTGTCTTGTAACTACTGGTTGAAGAGAGCTTTGAACCATTGCTCTTTTCTTTCTTTGCTTTGTTTATGCATTATATTATACAATAAAAAAAGTTAAAAAATGAGTATGGCTAATGTCCTTAAAATTTTTATTATAAAAATGTACTCCTCCCCTCACAACCTTGCTTATCTTATTCTTTTGCTTAGAAGGATGCTATTTTTCATAGTCAGGAAAAGTAAACATTTCAGTCCTGCCTAAAATTATCATGTCCTATACTAATTTTTGTGATGCTGCTGCTGATAACAAAAAGCCATGTTTTGTTTGCTTACCATGAGCCAGATACTTTACATGCATCATCTTACACAATCCTCACATCAGCCCTGTGTGGTAGATAGCTATTATTATTATGACTCCCATTCTAGGAGAAGTTAAATAACCTGCTTAAATCTAACAGTTAATAAATGGGAGACTTGGCCTGACTCTGTAACATAGACCACGTAATACAGGCTCTGGAGACCATACTTTTGACCATTACACTACAGCATCTCCAAGGACTCCTACCGGTGCTAGGGTTACGCACGTTAATGTTGACAACAACGATGATGATGGTAGAAAAAGTATGTATTTTCTGGGAGGTAGGGGAAGCATCCTATATGAAGAAGTTTAAAGATTTCAAAAACTTTCAATGCTATTTTAGACAATTAAAAATAAAAGAACACCTCAGTTTTGGGGACTCACACTTAAGTAAAATGTGTTTCTCCTGCTCCTTTCCCGCTATAAGCTCACTTTAGAGTTAAAAACTCCTAAGGGTTGAGTTAATTTGGACAAAACCGTTTTTTGCAAACCCACTACTTTAACCCATCATAACTGTGGCACAAAATCCTCTTAAAGCTGTAACTTTCCATTCTGTGAAAACATATTCCGCCCTGCCTCCCGCCAAGTTCTGGTTTCAACATACTTTTGAAGGGCTCACATAACTCAGAAACCAAGAAACTTGGCATCACCTTTTCCAGGTCTCTGTTGACTCAATGGAAAGAGAGAGGGAATCAGATGCACATAAAGCACCAATGGGCTGCTGTCTCCCTATCAGTATCAGCATCTTCTTCCTTAACCAATGGACTCCTTGAAGAAGCCACCAATGTGGTCACTTTGCAGACACATGTTTTCCCATGTTTGATTTCGGAATGGAAACTGTTTACATCATGCATTTTGGCTGTGTCTTGACAAAAGTCATGTCTTTCTTAATGTTACATTCAAGAATGTGTTGGGAGAAAGCTATAGTGTAATATTATCCTCATCAAGCTTCTTTTCTAGAAGACAGAACATGTCTACCAATCATGAACTGGGAGTATTTTGGTAGCCAACCTTTTTCTCCCACACATATAATTTTCATTCTTTCATCCAGTTAGTAAAACAAATACTTATGAAGTGCTTCCTCACAGTGCTAATCACTGTTTGGTGAGTAACAAAACAGACAAGATTCTTGCCCCCAGGAAGATTATAGTTTATCACAGAAGGTGTAAAAATGGAAGAATAACTTTATTCAGTTTTCTCTGGTAAGATATATTATGATTTGTCCCATATCAAATAAATAAGTGAATGAATGATTATTTTTGTTTTGTCCCTTTGTGAGCAGGCAAATGTTATGGCTTCAACTTCAGCTTCATCTTAGGCTAGCTGATTTCACTGTGTTTACCCATGTTTATAGAAATAAATCTCTCACCTACCAAATCTCTTGCAGAATACGCTTTATTGATTACCAGGGGCCTGGGTAACAACATACAGATGGATGAAGGTGCGTTCATCCTAACTCCAGAGGAAGCAGTGAAAGCACACACCCTGATTGATAATGTATCAAGGACGGGCCATCCATCATCAAATGCCACTGGATTGCCTCTTCATCATGCCTCTTGAACACTTGCTAATAACAGAATTCAGCATAAATTAAACATAGAGAAATAGATCATCTCCACATGTCTTTTGGAGTTAAACAAGTCCCATGCAGAGGTTTAAAGTTCAAAAGCGAGGACTCTATTTTAGCATTGTAGCATTTTCAGCTTGGTTATTAAAATAATTTCTGTCTTTTATACTGAAACAGGGGGAATTAAATATTCATTTGTTCATTTATTCATTCATTCTTTCTTTCCACAGGCACTTATGATAGGCCTAGGATGGGCCAGAAACGATCCGGCTCTGTAGACAGAAACATGATTAATATTTGGTCTGCAGCATGAAGCATTTTGCTAAGTAGGAGAGGGAAGTAAGCCTGTAGCAACATATGATTCAGGTGTTACACATCTGTGGCCAGATGCCTGCTCAGGGGCCTGATGTTTTGGAAACGCCTCAGAAAGAAAACCAAACTGGAGCTGCGTTTTAGAACATTTACAGTTTTTGCAAAGTGAAGGGAGGGGATAGGGGAAAGCATCTCAGATATAGCAAATGGCAGGCTTGCTTGAGAAACTGAGAGGCTTAGTGTGGCTGCAACTCTGAGTTTGTCTGCGTGATTAGTAGATAGCATAGCCAGGAAGGAATTTAACAAATAAGTATCACTTGAGGTAAAGAAATAAAGAGGGTCCGATAGCATAGGCCAGATTCTAGAGTTTCTCAATGTAGGGTTCAAAAGAGCATTACTACTTAGACTGACGGAAACTTGAAAAAGAATACTGATATATTTTCTTTTCTTTTTGTATGAGCATTAGGCTATTTTTGGTTCTGTTTTGTTTTCACTTGTGCAAACTTTCTCCTACATCATAATGCAATCTCATTGCTGTAGTTTTAAGTTCTTGATTGTAACCTTTCCAAACAGGTCAGAAGTACTATAGCAGGAAGGAAAACTTACACAGTCCAGAGACTTTGTACCTCAGATCAGAGAGAAAATTCAGTATGGGACTGCCAAACTGGCAGCTTTCCTGCTGCTGAAATCAGTGTGAATTTGTCAAACTTTCAAAAAAGAAATTAAAAAAAAAAAAAGAGCGAGAAATTATGTAACTTGGCTTTGAGAAACATTTTTCTACTTTTGGAGCACTGGGCCTCCCCTCTCTGTCCAGTGTAAAGAAACATGCACATTTAGAGCTTAGGCCCAGAAAGGGCCTTGTGCCCCACTCCTTGCTCCTTGTTCATGGCGGACTTAGCTAAGTGATCACGGCTGCGTCCTAAAGGAGCTCAGATATGCCGATAGCGTGTCTCAAAACTGTCCAATGGAAACACATACATAATTAAAAATGTTCTAGTAGTCACATTAAAAAACTGAAAAGAAACAGGAAAAATCAATTTTAAAAGCATATTTACCCAGAGTGATTTGAACAGTGAATAAAAAAGTATTCGCAAAGTCCCCTTCGGGGAATGGTGAAACGGGAAAATTCAACTTCCCCAAGTTGAATTCTTGATATTCTCGCAAGCAGTGTGGACAACCAAAGCTATAGGCTGAGCCCCCAGTCTTGGGGTTTGTTCATATGAAACTTAACCCCACAAAGGATAGGTCAAGCCTACTTAAAATTAGGCCTATGAGTTACCCCCAAGAGAACCTCTTTTGTTGCTCAGATGTGGCCTCTCTCTCCAGCCAAAACAACAAGCATACTCACCACCCTCCCCCTGTCTACAAGGGACATGACTCCCAGGGGTGTGGACCTTCCTGGCAAAGTGGGACAGAAATCCTAGAATGAGCTGAGACTCAGCATCAAGGGATTGAGAAAACCTTCTTGACGAAAAGGGGGAAGAGTGAAATGAGACAAAGTGTCAATGGCTGAGAGATTCCAAACAGAGTCGAGAGGTTATCCTGGAGGTTATTGTTATGCACTAAGTAGTTATCACCTTGCTATCTAAAATGTAATGGAGAGGCTGGAGGGAACTGCCTGAAAATGTAAAGCTGTGTTCCAGTAGCCATGTTTCTCGAAGATGGTTGTATAATGATAAAGCTTTCACAATGTAACTGTGTGATTGTGAAAACTGTGTGTCCAATGCTCCTTTAATCTACCTTGTCAGCAGACGAGTAGAACATATGGACTAAAAATAAATAATAGAGGGAACAAATGTTAAAATAAATTTAGTTTGAAATGCTAGTGATCAATGAATGGGAGGGGTAAGGGGTATGGTATGTATAAATTTTTTTTCTGTTTTCGTTTTATTTCTGTTTCTGAATTGATACAAATGTTCAAAGAAATGATCATGATGATGAATATGCAACTATATGATGATATTGTGAATTACTGATTATATATGTAGAACAAAATGATCAAAATAGGAATGTTTGCATTTGTTTGGTGTTTTTTGGTACTTAAAAAATAAAATAAATAAATTTAAAAAACGTTTAATTTAACCCAATAAATCCAAAATATTATCACTTCAACATGCAATCAATATAAAAAAATTATTGCAATTTCTTTTTACGTTCTTTTTTCTTTCTTATGAAGTTTTCAAAGTCCAGTATGCATTTCGAACTTAGAGCACATTGTAATGCAGAGTAGCCACATTTCAAGTGCTCAAGAGCCATGTGGGTCTAGTGGCTATTCCATTGGACCACGTGGGTCTAAATTTCATGGCAGGCCCTACAGGGGAAGCTGTGAGAATGGACGCAGAAATACTCCTCTTCCTTTGGGTGGCCAAGACCCTCCCATCCTTATATGTACCTTTGCTGGGGAGCGGGTCCGAGTAGGGGTGAGAGGCTAGAGAAAGCCCATTCTCAAGTTGTTTCCTTTAGAACATGTCTTTGTGGCAGCAAGGACTGCCTTCTCCAATGAGTGAATGGTGAATGTCTTTAAAAGGGCAATCAACAGAGAATATAAGTATAATCTTATATTTCTTGGGGATAAAGTAGAAGAATAGAGTGTGACCAAAGTGGAAAACAATCCTTTTAATGCAGCTTTTGCTTTTATTTAAAGAACAATTTAAAATTGAAAATCCATTGAGGGACTATGAACAGAATACTGGGATTTAGAGAATATATTGTAGAGATCAAAGACTCTAGGATGTTAGAACTGGAGAAGACTTTAGAGATCCTGTTTACATGTTTGGAAACTGGGACCTACAGAAATTAAAGAGCTTTACCAGTCGCACATTTGGGTAGAGACAGTGTCAGATCGCAAACTCAGATCTCCTAAGTCCCAATCCTAATACAGACACCATGGCCCTATATCATGAAACCTCGCAACACTAAGAATGAAATCTTACTAGAAACACATAAAATAATTTTAAGGTTTTATCTACAAAATATAGAGAGAGACCTAGACATCATCTGGCTAACCTTATCTATAGGAACAAATAAGTAAAGTCTTCTTCTTATTTATTTTTTTAGGAAGATAGGGGTGGAGTTGGGGACTGACTTCCTTTCTCAAGCGTGCTTATTTTTATCTTGGTCCGTTAACCAGACAACAGTTACTTATCCTATGGAGGGGAGAGAGAGACAGAGGGAGAGAGAGGGAGAAATGAGAGCAGAGCAAATATTTGAATAAATAAGGCCAAATAAACTGTCACGTGAAGACAGGGAGCGAAGTCTGGTGGCCCCCTTACCCCTCTCCATTTTGCTGGAGCTTGAGGACGTCCTTCAATTTCAGAAGCCCAAGAGTCCGTCTGTCCGGCATGGCTTTATAGAACTGGGTTAAAAATGGTTTCTGCTTCTGGATAATTTTTAAATGGAAAAAATGTAAGCAGATGATTTAATTATCAGCCTTTGAACCAATTTATTTTCAACAGCAACAGTGAAGTCGTATAAATCAGTAAAGTGATTACTCTTTAAATGTGGAAGATAAAGAGGAGAGGGAGAGGGAGGAGGGAGAGAGAGAGAGAGAGAGAGAGAGAGAGAGAGAGAGAGAGAGAGAGAGAGAGAGAGCGAGAGAGCCCTGATTTCATATTATGGTGTCAATCCAGATAGCAAAGAAGGTCTTTGAGTCTATTATTTCTCTTTGCTATTACTTCTGAAATAAGACCTAGGCAAAATCAACTCAGGTTCACAAAGAAAATTAAAATTACTTTAATTTTCTACATAAAATTGTCAGGAAGCCTGAGTTATAAGAGGGGAAAAGGTAGACAACTATCACCCAAGCAGAAATTAAATGAATAAATTAAGTGAAGTAAAGTACATTTATATTGCTAAACCTCTGGTTATGAGACAAAGCACATCTTTTGGCACAAACTCGTAGGGATTTGTAAAACAAAGCCAACAATGCAAAGGATGAGGTAATGCCACAGAAAATAAACTCTTCCCGAAGTGTTAGAAAATCAATGTTAAAATCAAACAGAGTTAATTTTCTTTTGATGCTAATGCATCTTTATTTAAAACTTTTAATTAGACATTCCAGTTTTCATAAATATTTGATTTAGATTCCCCCTCCTCAAGTAATTGACATATAATTAAAAAAAAGTTCTTGGGAAAAGCATTCTGCTTAATAATGATGCAATACTGATATTTTGTTCTACTTTCAGAATATGTTCCTCACTAACAATAAATTCAATCTGGCTCTAATTGAATTACTACCAGATACCAAAAGAACAGCAAAGGAATCTGGAGAAGTTGGTGATAACACTTATAGGAATCTTCCCTGCAAATATTCAAGTATTTTTCAACCTGGTGAGACTATTTCATTGCTATTATACTTTTGGCATTTTAAGTGACTTTAATTTTTATTCTTCAGTTGTTTGCACTTTCCTCTGGGTTAGCAGAATCTCTTACAGAGGTTTCTCAGGCTGAACTACTGGCATGGTGAGAATCAATCAGGGTAGTAGTCTATGGCTATTTGTATGACTGATAGAGACAGTTGCTTGCTTGACTTTCTCCCTATCAGGTAAATGCAGAAGAAGCAGATAAAGTTGGTGTTTTGGCATTCAAGTCAACAAAATTGTTGAGTACTCACTCTGGCATCAGCACAAGCTGGACACTCTGTCTGAGTGTCCATATACCCTGTATGGTGAGCTCACCATCTGGAGATAAAATGGCACTTTTTTCATCCCCATTTTTTACACATTACCTTACTCCCTCTTAAGTATATGGCATTCATGGGATGCCCACTTTGGGCAGGGACCTCACCCCTCGGCTCAAACCTTTTATGAATTTCTATTCCCTACCACTTCTCCACCATCCCCCCAAAATCAAAATGTACCTTTTGTGTGTCTTGTTCCCTTCTAACTTTGCTCTCTGGTGAGTGCTAATCTGACCATTGACCTTTCAGGGCTGGAAACAATCTCATACAGGCCAATGCTCATAGCTTGTATAGTCCAATGGCCTCATCTCACTATAGGGAAACCAAGTCCTAAAATGGTCAGGTCAACAAACATTTCATAAGAATTTACTCAATGCCAACCCTGGGACTGCACATATAAAAATACACAACTCCTACCCTTAAGGAGCTTGAGATTTTGTGGTAATATAATTACAGATAGGTCATTAGAATACTTAGGATATTACCTGGTCACAACCCAGGAGAGGTGGAGTGAGAATAGAGGACATGATGTTTAGGCTGAGTTATAAAGGATAAGAATGAGTTGGCAAGGTAAAAATCAGGCAGGGAAATGAAAAGGCATTCTGGGAAAAGCGCTGAGTGAAGAGTAGATGTTGGTGTGTGTGTGTGCATGTGGTCTAGAGGGAGCACAGTGTTGCTGGATGACTGTGGGAGACCAAGGGGAAAAAGCAGGTAGAGAGCCTCACATATCACTTAGGGTTCTTGCACTTGGTCCTGTAGGTGATGGTGGTGGGAAGATGGGTGGGGCAAGTGGCAACGAAATATTCCAAGTGAAATATGATTAGATTTGTGTTTTCTCTGTATCACCTGGGAACACTGTGGAGGATGGACCTAAGGGTAAACTGGAGGTAGAACTAGCTAGTTTAGAATCCTGGTCTCTTCCTTCTGAGTTGTGTTCCTCCCATCATATCACCTTGCTTCCATTGCCCCAGCTAGTAGCAAATGCCTCCAGAAGGCCCTAAGCAAGTCCTTTGGCTGTGTGGGCATCCATTCCTCTATCTGATGCTGGGCATCCATTCCTCTGTCTGATGCTGGGCATCCATTCCTTTATCTGATAGTAATGACACTTCAATTTCCCTTTGATTAAACTACCCCTTCCCCACTTTCAGTCCAAGCTTTCAGATGAGCCTGACTCCTACCCTAGGCTCCAGTGGTTGGTACTTGAGCCAGAGCTAGCTAATCAATAGTTTTCCCTTTCCAGGACAGTAATTGGTTCAGGTCTGGGGATGTGACCCATGCCAGGCCAATGAGATTCGGTTCTGCCCTGGATTTTTCAGTTATGTGAATCTCTTTTTTGCCTTAAACCAGTTTCATCAGCTATTGTGAGATCCCTAACGAATCTAATACATCAGGAAACATGTCTGAATGCTTCCTATGTCACAGGTATTGTTTCAGGATAGCTACCACATGGAGATTCTGCCTTGGCAGATATGTGAGACAGGATACTTGGTCTTTTACTTTGACCAAACCTGAAAGCCAGCTCTGATCTGTAGATCCAACTGACCATGATAACACAAACTTAGTGGAAGATTAACCTTGCAGAATTACTGGCTTCCTTGACCAGATTGCAAACCATATAAGGGTAAGGCTTAGGGGACCTCTGGTTTGGTCTGCACAGATCACTGGTTGGTCTCTTTCTGTGCGGTGGTGATCCATTTCTCTTTTCTTATCTGAATCACAACACCTGCTACTGAAGAGGCCCCTCAGAAATTACCTGCTGATTGACAGGATGACTGAATGTGTCCTTTCTTCTGTCCCTCTATGTTGTGGTGAGAGAGCCCAAAGTCTTGTGGGAGGGATTACCAACAGAGCTCCCTAAGGAGCAGAGCAATTGTCCTGAGAGAAAGCAGGTCAGTGGGGGGTGAGTTTTCTCACCCTTGGCAGAACTGAAGCCAAGCAAGGCTGTGTTGGGTGTCCATGAAGACTAGGAGGATCGAGCTCAGTAGCAATGAAGATCTTAAGAAAGAAAACTGAAGCTGTCCTCTTCCCAAGGTACTGACTACCACAGGTCAATTAGAAAAAAATGTAAGAAACACAGTAAGGTATATTGAATACTCACATTGCTGTATTTCCACTAAGCAGAGCTAACTACTGCTAACACTTTTCATGTACTCTACTTGTAGGCTGTTTTTCCATGCAGATATATTCATGGATACCTACAAACATATAAGCACATAGAAACACGAGGACATTGGATACTGTCTATGCTACGTTGGCCCTGGCATTTCTACTTCACAGTACATCTTGGGTATTTCCATCATAAGCATATAATTCTTAAGTAGGCTAGATTAACCTCCAAATGGTTACAGGATGCCCTCATCTGACTCCCACGGTTCTCAGTGTGTGCTAGCCACCTGAGAGCATTTTTCTCTTGGTCATTGTTCCAGGGGAACATCTGCCGGCTGCCACTTTCTTGTCTTCTGCAGCAGCCAAGGGATCCATTGACCCCAGAAAAAGTACAGGGCCAGAGTCAGGAACAAATCCTAGGGATGGTAGGATGGGGAAGTGCTTTACTAACTTTTCACATGTATATAATTTAAGTAGCAGCACTATTCATTTTATTGTTTTTGGTGATGATGCTTCAAATGTAAATCTGATCTCAGTTTACACCCAATCCCCACCCCCTTTAAAATGCTCCTTGGCACACCCGCCCCCCTCCCCATTGTTTTCAGGGTAAATACCTGAGTCCTTATCAGGGGGACCCTACATGATCTGACCCCTGTGGAACTCCCTGGCGTCATCTCCCCACTGGCCTTGTGGTCTGGCCTTCCTGCTTCTGTCCCTGGCTCTGTAACCCTCTTCCAGCTTTAGGGCCTCTCCCTACCTCTTCCTGATTCTCTCCCCATCCTCTTTGCCTACTTAAATTTCTAATAATCCTTCAGCCACTGTGCTATCAGCACTTCCTCAGGGAAGTCACCCAAGGCCCAGATGGGGTCCCCAGTGATTTTTCCCTTATGGTTGTCTTTCACTACACTCATCGTGCTTGTGTCTGCAAATGCATATTAATTTACGTGATTGTTGGTTTAAATTTCTGTGACTTGCACTAGACTGTAAGCTCCCTGAGAGCAAGGATGGTTCTGTGCTGTTCACTGGATAAACCTCTATGCCTTGGTCAGTGCTGAATACATAGTAAGTTCTCAATAAATAAAGGAAGTACTTATAGTATCATTATTGTTACTTGGGGGTGGGGTGGGGAGAGGAAAGGAGGCACACAGAGAGGAACTGGTTTCATTGCTGTTCCTGTCTTCTTCTTGGTCCTCATATTCTGATACCAATGCTGCCTGGTTTTCCGTGCACCCCTATTCCTCTACCCAGCAAAACTCCAGAAAGGATTCTAAACTCCTTTATCTTGTTTCCTTCCTCTACTTCTCTGCTAGAGACAGGAGGTGGGTGGGAAAGGGGTCTAGACCATAACATTTTTAAATACGATGTGAATCTCAGTTCCACTCAAATTGGTCAGAGAGTCATGAGTCAACAGGAGCTAGCAGAGACTTTGTACTCGGTAACCAGGGTTGTGGAGGCAGAAGAGGGGAAGGCTTTTCTGTGGGAGCCTGTTCAACTCAATTCCTTGGACTCAGTGTAGCCTGTCCTTATGCAACTCACCAAGTGAGCAATTATAGAAGAAAAGTAGTTACTATTTTCCTACTTTCTTTTTGGAGGCTCTGGCTTTCTACTTTTCCCTTTGGAAATGTAATGGTTATTGCAGAGATAATAATACCTCTAAATAGTGCCCCTCTCCCTTGGTTCTCAATAAATAGAGCAATAAATCTGCCTCCTCAAAAGTGTGTTTTTGTCCTTTGCTGCTGCATCTCAGCCTGGATTTGTGTTTCTGAAATGTATTCCTGCCTATGTACTAAGGAGAATCTTATCTCCGATAATAAGGAAGCCTCAATCATGGCTTTGCATAGATTGCTTTCAGGCTCAAAAACCATTGATAACTCTATTTTGTTTGAGACAAAAATTCAAGTTCTTTTCTGACTTTTAGGGCCCTTCCACATCCGGCCCACCTTCCTCTCCAAGGTCTTCCATGCAGGAAATTTCCATCCTGACACACATCACTTTCAGACCAGTCCTTCATGTTTAGGTTTTAGACAGTGCTCAGCATGCCTTTCTTTCTCATCTTGCCAGATCTGAGCACTGTCTCCCACTCAATTTCCTTCGAATCAACACGTCTTGACTACTCTACCAAGTCTTTTTCAAACACTTCAAGGTAAAGCCAATTCCTCATTTACTTGGCCTCTCAACAGCCTTCAACTCTGTTGATCTCTCTCATCCCTCTGGCTGGCCACCATGATACCTAACTGTCTTTCTTTGCCTACTTTGTGGACACACCCTTCTCTAATTGGCCATTAAATGTTGGCAGTTCTCCAAGTGTGGCCCTAGGCTCTCTACTCTTATTTCTCACCTATGTGAAGATGACTCACAAGTTTAAATTTGTTTCGCAGTCTCAGATATTTCCTGAGTTCTAAACTCTTATATCCAACTCTTGGACTCTCCATGGTATCTCACTTCCAGGATCTCCAAGACAAATTCGTGATCTTTTTGCTGCTCACTTCCCCCACCTTCAATTTTGTCTCTTTCAGAATTTCTTCTCTCAGTGAACGGTGTTACCACTCATCTAGGCATGCAAGCCAAAACTCCAGGAGTCATCCTGGGCCATCTTTATTACAGAGGCACTTTTTGATTCCTGCTATATGCCAGACTGGGCTTTCTTTCATTTGCGTCATATTGCCTTAGTTCTCTTTATACTTGTGACCCTATCTCCAAAAAGGTTGTGAATTCCTGGAGAGTAAAGACTATATATTTTACACATCATGCCAGGCCCTAACTTTAGCATTGTGTCACATCCCTAGCAGACACTCAATAAATGTTTGCTGATAGGCTTAAGTAATCATATAGCAATTTTTGATTTACAAAGAAGATAGATATTCAGAAGGTAATAGAGGACTATTCTTTGATCCTTTAGTGATACCTAATACCAGATGCCTAATTTGGGTAAATACAAAGGATTTTAAGATCTCTTCCTGCTTTTAAATTTTGTGACTCTAGGAGAATATATGTGTTTTTAAACAAATAGAGACTTTAAATCAAAATGTTAAGCTGCTAAGTTTTGAGGTGCATATATGCCAACAGAATTCAGAACAGTGATTTTGTTCCTTATAGAGCAGTGTTGGGATGGAAGCAAATATTGCTTTGTTAAGCATTATGGTGCAACACATTAGATCATCTGCATGAAATAAGAGCTTGGGTTCATTCTGTCATAATATGAAGGGTTATGTAAGGTGAAAGTGCTATAACGGAAATGATTTATGAAACTAACCACAGAAAAGAGAAAACGTCAGCTTTGTGATATTTAGTGAGTGATGACTGGCATTTTAAATATAAAATTCATCAGTTGGACAGATGTGGATTTAGTATATATTATGGAGAATATTTTAAAGTAAGAGTTAATTAAAATGATACATTGCATTTTAAAAGATCTCAAGGAATAAAGGAGGACCTAAGTAGTCCAACCCCTCACCTAAAGCTTTATTTCCTTATATAACAAGTCTGCTAAGTAGTTAGTCAGGCTATACTTGACTACCTCCAGCAATGGGGTGCTCACCACTCCATCTTCAAATACATCTGATTATTAGAAAGTTTTTATTATGTTTGAGCCCAAGTTTGTCCACATAACTCTTATCTGTTTATATTCATACTGCCCTCTAGAGCTGCAGAGAACAAATTTGATGACTTTTCCCATAAAGGCTACAGAGGACAGCTCTCATGTTCACTCAAAATTGTGTTTATTTGTTGTTCATTTATTTAACAAATCTCTTTATGTGCCAGAGACATTCAAAGAATAGCAAAGTTATGATAGCACCTCCAGGGCAAGGACCTTTATGTAGCTCCAATGTTTCCATTGCAGGTATTCACTAACTATTAATTAAATAAATGGTAGAAGTTAAGATTCTTGACTAGATATGCTCACAGTGAGGCAGGATAAAATAGGGCATTGAGGCTGGCCATGATCGTTGGTTTCCTATCCAGCTCTGAAGGAGTTAGTACACAACTGCAAAACCCCTAAAACAAAAACTTTCCTTAAGCCCCCAAATCATAAAGCTTATAAAATCATGGGCTCAAAATGAACTCTTAGTTAATAACAGAAAGTCTGGGGTCATAAAGATTGTTAAACCATGTGCCCAGAACAAACTTTAGTATGTGATAGGAAACCACAAGCACTGATAAGTATCTCTTCCTCAAACAAAGAAGACACCGTGTTCAAAGATTGAAATGGAAACTCACTGCTAGCAAAACCTCCCTATAAAACAAGCTAAATCCATGCCACTCAGGGGGTGCTTCTCTCTTGAGCACTTCCACACTAATTTCTCTAGTGTGTAGTAACCTTTCAATAAACTTCACTGTTTAGTGCTACTTGCTCTCTTGTCTGTGAATTCTTTCTCATGGAAAGACTCCAAGCTTGGAGTGGAGCTAGGCTCTGATGTTGGTAGAGTTCTGGTTACATCTTTTTGGCGAGCCAGCCAGGAGAGCAACATCTTCCACAGAAGACACTGGCCCTTGAAATCTTCACTTCTTAAGTTTTGCTGTTCAACACTGAGTCCTGTTGGTCCTCTTGGCCATCTCTTCTTATTTTTCCCTTACTTACCTCTATTATAATCGTCCTTGCTTTCTTCATTGTCTTTTGTGTATCACCAGTGCTTGGCTCACTCCATGCTGTATGAATTAACTCTCTAACTGTTTCTCCCTCACTACCCATGCCACCCAACTCCAGGCAGAGACTCATAAGAAATCTCTGTACCTTCTATCCTTCTTTTCTTCCCATCCTCCCTACTCCTGACTTACAACATCTTTTTCTCTGGCTCCTTTGCTATTCAGTCTCTTCTCTCCCTGATGTTTGTTTGGTTTATTCCTGTTTTTGAGTAGAGGGAGATCACCCAGGGAACTTTCCTTATCAGCCAGCTGGGGACAGTCATCCCTGGTCTTGTCAAGTCCTATTTCCTCACTTTTATGCTACTGTCATTCTTCAAGGATTCCTCTCACATCTTCCCCTTTGTGATTGGCCTCTTAGCCACACTAGACAACCTCCTCTGTTCACCCTAAACCTCAACCATTTCCTACTCCCTAGGGAGAAATCAGGTCTTAGCCAGTGGGACCTCAGCCTCTGCAACTCCATTGCCTATGGTGCTCCTTGATGTGACCTGAAGGACAGATTTTGCAGAACACCCTGGACTTCTCACTCAAGTCCAGTCTGGGGGTGGGATACTATGATGCCTGGCTCCATCCCCCACCTTGAAAATCTCCTCCACATTTTCCTGTCCTTCCCTCCTGTCTGTTCTAACAGACTCGCTCTCCTGTCCCTTCTTTATAGTCTTGTTTTGGTTTTCTCCTTTCCTGTCTCATATCCCTGGCTGGAAATATTGGAGAAATCTAAATCTCAAGACCACCTGTTGAGTAATCTTGCTAAATCCACTGCTTGGTGCCTACATACCAGTGAGGATGTCTATCCTTGGCCCTGTCCCCTTCTCTCTCACAGTCTTCCCCAGAAGGCATTGTCTGAGATAGTCTCTCACATGTCCTCTTTTGCAGGTGGCCTAGAGGCCACTCCCATAGGCAACCCCTCATTATCCTACTTACCATCTGATCACACCTCCCCAAGTCCAAAGAATTCCTAAATAATATAGGGCTGTCATTTCTCTAAACTCTGTGTGTGGCAGTTCTTGAATCAAGTTATGAGTGAAGTTTTCCTGAAAATGCCCTATCCTGAGGGTAGGAAAAAGAGCAGAGCTTTGGCTCAGAGCTGCCAGAGTGAGAATCCTGGCTTACCAGCCCTCTGACTTGGGCTTGGGAGTCACTCAGACCACCTATCTCCTGAGTATCAGGTTTTCTCCCCCATAGGGATGTACTTGGAAAGAAGGTGTTACAGGGGATTCCCCCCATCTGAAGGACACACAAAATCCAGGCCTCAGTGAGTGAAAACCCCTGTGTCTTTCTCTTTTCAGAGTATGGGCAGTGCATCCAGTATCCCAATTGATAGCCCCCTGGGCTGCATCCTGAAAAATTGGCATGACCTACTATCTACCAAACTAAAAAAGAGAAAACTGATCTCTTATTATCATGTTGGTTGGCCTCAATATAAATTGGAAGATGGAGAGGAATGGCCTCAAAATGGCACTCTTGACTTTAATGCCATTCTCCAGTTAGTTTTTTTTTTGTAAAATGGAAGGGATGTGGTCTGAAATTCCATATGTCCAGCTTGTCAAGGCTCTATATCAGGACGAGGCCATGAGGGGGGGCTTGTAAAGTGTATTACCTTAAGGGGGGATTAAAATATGAATATTTATTCTCATAGGCAAAGAAGGAGACAGAGGTATTAGATGACCCATTGTTAGCTAACTCCCCAAAACTTGAAACCCAAAAGACACTGGAATGATCCTCCCCCTAGCCCATACCCTGAGACTACTAGAACTGAGACTCCCATAAACCCTCCTCCTTTAAAAGAAAGAGGAGGGTCTATGGGAGCTGCACCCCATAAATAGCTATGGGAGCTATACCACTGCACCCCCTCCTCATTCAAGTCTGGCAGGACACCCTTGCACTGGAGAAGGAAAAGAAGGATTTAGAAGGAAATGGAATATAGTGTCCACAAGAAGTGGCCATTAGGGATATGGGAACTGTAAGGGTCCACGTCCCTTTTTCTATTACCAACTTAACACAGTGTAAGAAACAATTAGGAAAAATTTCTGAGGATCCCTCCAAGTTTCTGGATCGATTCCTGTAGCTCTGACAGCCACTTAGCAACCATGAAATAAAATATCAAGAATCACTGTGATGCCAGCCTTCACATCTTTGGGCCGCTGACCCAACACCAGAAACTACCTAGCCCTAAACTCCTTGCTATGCAAAAATAAATAAATGACTGACTAACTGAAAATAAATAAATGAATGGAATAAATGAATAATAAATAAATACATTTGTTTCTATTCGTTTGGGCCCCTGTATATTGAGGTTTTTGAAAATCTTTCTAACTTAAATGATAGTGTATTGTAAAAAGCTATTATTAAGTTCTCCCATATCCTGTTCTTCTATGAATGTTTTCCATTTTGCCAATATCTCTTTCAGTGAGGTGCCCTCAAGCTGAAGACACTACTCTAGGGGGATCAGATTTTTATCAAACAGAGAAGTGTTATCACCTCTCTCATTTGAATGTATATATTTATATTGTTATGACCAAAGTTCAAGTTTACTCCTTCGGCAGCCTCACAACACTAGTTATTCATGTTAAACTGACTGTCACCTAAAGTTTCAACCTTCTTGATTAGCAGTTTAGGGTTTATAAAGCAACTATCCTTACAGTAGGAGGTATATTCCATTTTACCCATAAGCAGAGGCTCACAGAGAGTAAATCACTTTTCAAAGGTCACATAGATTCACAGAATTCCTTTGACTTTTCTTTCTTTGGTAGCTTCATCTTAGTCTGCCCCAGTGGACACCCCATGCAACCACAGTTCTTGGTTCTAGCTGATTGACTTAGGGGTGGATGTCTGATCAAAGCTGGTCAGACAAATCTTTCTGGGTTGATTTCAGAAATGGAAACTGTCACTGCTTTTTTAGAATTCACAGCAGTGAATGTGGAATTAGACTCAAAGTCTAAATATCAATTCAGGGACGTGTGAATCTTATAGACTTGATCCACACACATGTCTTCAGAGAGGAGAGTAGAAAATACGTCCTGCAGGAATTGGTGTTCTTCCCTCATTGTATGACGTCCCTTCACCTTCGCCCCTGTGAGAACTCTATCTGGGTCGAACACTACTGAGAACTTAACGTTTCTGTCTCCTGGTTTTGTCCCTCCACATTCAACCTAACATTCTTCTACCTTTCTCCCTTGAAGGAGTTGTGTACTACCACATCTCTTATCATGGAGAAAGAAATTAAATTTGTTTTCCCAATTACTATAACCTAGTTATATTTATCTATCTGTCCATCTGTAGTAAGATGTACTAAAAAGAAAGCAATGGGAAGAAAACACTCTTAATTCCAAGGTTGGGAAAGATTTAGAAAACAAATGAACTTCAAGCTACTAGGGACTGATTGTATTTTCACCTCTTGTGGATATTGGAGGGTTTTTTTTTTTTTTTGGCATGGCCAGGCACCAAGAATCGAACCTAGATCTCCGGCATGGCAGGCAAGAATTCTGCCTGCTGAGTCACCATGGTTCACCTGATAGTGGAGTTTTTAAAGCAGTTTTTACAAATGGTAGCATTGAAGAAATAGAGGAAAGAGATGTGGGACAAAGGCCTCTCTGGCAACCAAGGGATGACACTCAGGGGTTGGCGTTCTCCATAATTTCAGAGAGTTAGCCTTGAGCTTTCTGGTTTATGCAACGACTTGGGTGGATCTAGTACTTTCATTCCTGAAGAGTATAACGAACTTTGCCTTCTGAGAAAACCTATAATCAAGTGACATGCTTTAGATCACAACAGCCCTTAATTTCAATTTTAATTAGCTGAGACGATCTGATATTTTCTTTTCAATTTTTGTAATAGAATCTTTGAAGAGTGTTGATTATTCTTTAGGAAAAACAAAATAAGGAATTTCTGTAAAGACTTCCTGTTCATGGCAACAGTGCCCATTGACACTTAATCCCATACAGAGAGATGGGTATGGAGTTTAATTAATATCTTGTTTCTCTATAGGAAATAACTTAAATATCTCCCATATGCAGACTGTGATTTGGGACTAGGAAAATTTGGGGATGTTAGGAGAAGACAGAAGAGACTTCTTATAGGCAAATAATGTAGCCTATTAAGCCAAAATGGTCACACAGGGATTCCCTGTGAGATTTGTATTAAGCATGGTCTTACGGGAAATACAGATTGAGGCAATTAGTGTCTTTCAATTTTATGTAAACAGTAGCAATGGGAAGTATGCCAAGGACGATTAAGGATTAAACAGCAGCCTGGGATCCTACCCCTTGGTCCATTTACTGCTCAAGGGAAAGTTGAGGAAGAGAAAGTTTCTCTCTAGCGAGTATCTAATAGGGAAAAGAACCAAAAGAAGCTGAAAGAAGCCTGCTCATTCCTCACCTTTTTGGCAAACTCAAACAGGAGCAAAAGCCATTCTCAATTCTATTTTTTAATACAGATTTAAAAAAGGCTGTGTCCTCACAGGCAAATGGAAGTGTACCATGAACTGTGTTAATTTAAGCAGCACAATAAATTTTTAAATTAAAAAAGGAAATAGCCTAAACCTTTGCATGACTATCCAGGAATTTGTTCTATATTTGTGGTAGATCTATATAGAGCTGAAGTCTGAAATGTAACAATTTCTTCTGTAGTCATGTGTGCTATCTAGTCCTATACTTATCACTCCACCTTTCCCAGACTAGACCAGAGACTATCCCGGGACTCTTCTATCTGAAACTAGGAGGAACTCTCTTTCCTTTTGGAAACAGGTTTGAGTTACAGATCTAGTGGACCCTGATGTGAAGGGCACCTTGGTAGTTTGGGTTGGATAACTGTCAAGAGAGAGCAAGAGAGGGAGAGAGAAAAAGAGCAACAGAGAGAGCTAGAGAATGAAAGAGAGATTCCAATTATATCATTTGATGAAATGAGAAGTAAAGGAGATGGATGACGTTTAAAGACAAATATGTGTGTTTGGGCCTGAAAACGTTAATACAAATTGTCTGGTAGAGTGGCAGTTGAATAATTTGGAAATGGGTCGTGATGGTCATAGATGCCTTTCCAGGAAACAGGAACAAAGAATTAAATGTTTATTGAGTGCCCACATGGGACCAGTCATGTTAGGGTCCTTGCAGGTGACCACGCATTGCTTCATAAGGGCGGGGATTATGGCTATTTTGTTTTGATCTGAGCAACTCCCAATGGGTTGGCATTGTTATTCCCATTTTTTTTAAAGATTCAGAGAGGGTAAACAACCTGCCTAAGTTCGCCAGCTAGTAGTAGGGCTGGGATTCAAATATAGCCTGTGACTGCTAAACTTTCTTGTACTGCTAGTAAAATGATATCTAGAGGCAGGCCATGGTGGCTCAGTGGCAGAGTTCTCGCCTGCCATGCCAGAGACCCGGGTTCGATTCCCAGTACCTGCCCATGCAAAAAAAAAAAAAAAAAAAAATCTAGCCAACAGATATGGAGTTGCCATCTGCTAGATTGATGGAAGAAAGAAAGGAGAGGACAAGGGAAGAATAATAGACTTAGAACCTTTTAGCAATCTCTCTCTTTTCTATCTTTCTATGAATCATCTATCTGTGCACATAGGTGTATCCATTTACTGAGGGCTTACTATGTGCAAGAGTCTGCTAATTACTTTATCTCATTTGTCTTCACTACCACCATTAGTGGATTAATGGCATATCCAAGATTTGACCTTTGGTCTTACTACCCCGAAGTCACTGCTCTGTACTGTTTCCTATAAGGTGGTTCTGACAGGAATTTCTAAAGTCATTCCAGTTCATTTTCCTCCAGTTAGTGACTCTTTTCCACAGCCTGCCTTCCAACAATATTGAAAAAGTCAATTTTTACATTTCTTATGAAAACTTGTACTCAAAGGATCATATAAAGAAACATTCATTTATCTGAAGTTAACTTTAGTACCACGGCAAAAAATTCATTGAAAAAAACAACAGCAACGTATCTCCCTCCTACCCACGGCTCCCTGTACTCCTCTCCCGAGCCTGCTGCTGCTAAATTTCTTATAACTCCCCCTGAAATCACATATGTATGTATAATTATAACCACCTTATTTTTCTCTTACCTCCAGGATTTGGGGATCTTTTATATTAGCACATATTGCTCTTCCTCTTTTACTTAACAGCAATATAAAAACGATGGATTAGATAGGCCATGCCTTATTTACTGAGCCCCTAGCTAATTGACATTTTTGTTGTTTCCAATCTTATGCTTTTACAGGTAATAGTATAATAAGTGTACTTATATATATGCCTTTACACACATGCTTCGGTTTACTTATTGGTTAAGTTTTTATAAGCTAAACTGTTAGTTCAAAGGACATGTGCATTTTAAACTTCTTTTTTTGCATGGATAGGCACCTGGAATTGAACCTGGGTCTCTGGCATGGCAGGCAAGAATTCTGCCACCGAATCACTGTTGCCCTGCGAATAATTTTGATTTTTGACCCTTCAAGTATCTACACTTTGACAAGAATGAGAGGTCCTTGAGATCCCAGGCTGTAGTTTTCTGTCTTCTTTGGAGTATTCCACATTGCCCAGCCAGGTACAGATGAGTTATGCATGCCTGGTTAAGCTATATAAGAAGCAGTCTATATGGTGGTTCGAGCACCAGCTCTTCAGTTAGCCAGTCCCAGCTCTGTCACTCATGGTCTGAATGGCTTTAGGCAAGTTATTTAACTTTTTGAAATCCCAGTTTACCATCTATTAAGTGGAAAAATAATAGTGATAATTTGCTGAAATAACTATGTGCTAGGTACAGTTTTAAATGTTAGACTCATTTACTTCTCAAACAAACTTATGATGTAGGTAGGCACTCTTCGTATCTCCCTTAACAGATGAAGAAATGGGGCAAACTTGACCAAGATCACATGGCAAGTGGTGGAACCAGGATTTACCTTCTGGAAGCCTGGCTCAGAGCCCACAAGTTTAACCACTTCTTTGTAGGCGAGTTGCATGGATTAAATAAGAATATAGGTAGATAGGGAGGTAGATAGACAGTTGGGCAGATAGATGATATCTATATCATAGATAGCTAGAACTTATCCTGGGACATGGCTACCAATGAGTTCGCGTGTGCCGACGAGGGCAGAGATCTGATTCCAGTCCTTCCTGTCCTTCCTCCTCCAGTGTACTTCTTTTAAGGATAGGCAAATTGGTCTGACAGGTTTCGTTTAGATTTAATTTTTATGAAGAGGAAGGCTGGGAATGGAGAAGCATCTGTTAAATCCTTTAGTCCAGAATTCATCAGAACCTTGGGAATATGTGTATTTCTTAGGCAGGGAATCAAACGGTACTGATTAAGGAGGCTGTAATGGTTATGAAAAATTAACCTCCCATTTGAGAAAGCCAAAATGGGGTGTGTGTGTGGAGCTAGTTATGGAATATGACCTCAGCTACAAACAATGGACTATCAGGACAGACCATCTGGAGAAAGTCCTTCTGATGAAGTGAAGTACGATATTCTATGATATTCCAGAAGGGGTAGTCAGGTTCCTGAAGGGTGAGCCTGGTTATTCCTGATTAAGTGTTTTTAACTAATTTAATTCTCACAACAGCTCTCTGAGGTAAGTGTGATAATTGTGCCAGTGACTCAATGAGGAAACTGAGGCACAAAGCGATGATGTGACTTGTCCAAGGTCTGTGCTCTTATCTACCACAGTTAGCCTGAGGAGAAGGTCAATGCTTCCCCTCTGTTAGAGCCGTCATAGGGAGCACAGTCAAATGGTAGACACGGGTACCTTGTCTTGGCAACTGGGCGAGCAACTTGGGTGATATTCCTATTAGCTCCAAACCTCTGTTTTTTCATCTAAAAAAATGGCAAGGCCTGGTATCTAACTTATAGATGTAGGGTTTGATAAGATAATTCATATAAATATAATGCTCAGCACTCAAGAAACACATTTAGAACAGAAAATAATTTGTTCTTATTGGTATCAAAAATCACAATGATTCAGATTGGGCTCTTCAGGTCTACATTATAAATATTTTATAGAATAATGATATAAAAATGTCTCTTGCCTAGAAAGTAGAATAAACAGAAAAGAATGTAAATCATTAGTTTTGACTAGTAAACTACTCTATGGATTATTTTTTTACCTCCAACTTGATGGACCCCATGTAGCTTCAGACCTATGGGACTGAGCTCTGCTGTCCATAGGGTAAGGATTCAACTGTAATCTGTGAATTATAATAATGCTGAGAAATGTAAGAAAAAAAATCACAAAAATAATCACCCTAGCAGACAGAATAAATCCTTTCTTGGTCATCATTGATGGAAGAGTTTGGCCTAGTGGCAAAAAGTTTGAGTAACAGTTTTTTGTTTTTTTTTCCAAAAGAGAAATAGTGATTCATCATATTATGTTGATAATAGTTACTACTTTTGAGTAAAACCATGACTTAAGCACTAGGCCAAGCACACATCAGCTCACTTGGTCCTCTCATCTGTCTGATAAGGTCCACAAGTTATTCATCACCATTTAACTAACAAAGAAACTGAGGTTCCAAAAAGGAAGTAACTTGCTATCCATATGAGGGTATTCCTTGTCCTCTCCTTCCCCCCAAACTGTAACCAAGAAATTATGATTTAAAGGATGATTATGACTACTGAATAATTATATAAATATGCATTTTTTTCTGGTATACGAGAGTAGACAGAGAAAAAACACTTGATATCTCTGAACTGTAATCCATTTGCCCTGATCCCTGAGAATGATGGTAAAAGTCCTTATCTAGTGCCTTTGTCCATTTCATTAACTTTAGAAATTTGTAAGGGAAAATGCCCTAATGCTAATGAAGAAACTTGAGTCAGCCATTAACTGGTTCCAGCCCCAGTTTCACTCCTTTACTTTTGTAATTTACATTTGTAAATCATTTTGGCCTATACCTGCTATTGAAATAACTCTGTCTCTCCTCCTCTCTGTTTACTATTGAAATTATAATGACTTCATCTCCCCTTGTTAGAATCCATAAAACTCTTGCATTTAGGACTCGGGGAGACAGATTTTTGGCCACTAGGCCATCTGTTCTCCTACTTCATGCCTAGCAAAACTCCTCTCTTTGAAACGCTGGTTTTACATATAGTTTTTATTGTAAGACATGATGACACGTGGGAAGTAGTGTCCTGACTTAGTTCAAGTCACAGACCTTCTCAAATATGCACTATAAGGAGCTTATAGAATTTAAGGCTGTGCTTCTTTTGAAATCCTGAAGCAAAAAGGACTGAAAAACAGATCTGATGACTCCCAGGGCCCATACCAAGTGTCTGCCTGTGCAAAGTTAGCCTGGGGC
This sequence comes from Tamandua tetradactyla, assembly GCF_023851605.1. Taxonomy (NCBI): domain Eukaryota; kingdom Metazoa; phylum Chordata; class Mammalia; order Pilosa; family Myrmecophagidae; genus Tamandua; species Tamandua tetradactyla. The sequence goes on from NC_135346.1 coordinate 23,711,040, forward strand.
CATTCCCCCCTCCAAGGACCTCAGGACAACTCCATCTAGGAGGGCCCCTGGTCCTCCTGGCATTAATGGCAGCGAGAAAGCATTCAGCCTCCAGCTCCTGGGTGAGTGGGGGGAGGTGAAGAAAACTGCTGTACTTAAGTCATTAATAGTGAGGGCCCTTGGGGAAAGATTAGCCTTGAACTAAGAACCTTAGTGCAATTCCTGTATCAAGGTCAGCAAGTTTCAGAAGAGCAGGCTTGAACGGAAACTTGAAACACAAGCGGTAGATCAGGACAGGCCGCTGCAAATAGAGACCAGATGAAGGCGGAACTGAGGCTCTCTGAGGAGGTCTCCATCGTAGACCCCCTCCTCCTGCCTGTCCTCCTGTCCCTGTCAATCTGAGAGCAACAGGTTGCAGAGAGAACCTCTGCAGGGATGGTTCCCCCAGAGGGATGACCAGGCTGCAGAGGGAAACAAGGCTCTCAGGTGGCAGAAGGCCAGCTTGACAGTCACACCAACGGCTGTGGTCTAAACAGGTTTCAGTTACATACAATTAGGCACACCTTCCAGTTCCCTCCCTTATATTTCCTAGAACTATCCAAGTTCTTCCTATCCAAGTGTCTCAGAGTGCACTGGCATCTTTCTTCCTCTGTGAGGAAATTTCTTCTATAAACTCATTTTTCAGGTCTCACCTCTTCAGAGGTCTTCCCTGACCATCTTCTCTGATTCTTTCCCGGGATCCTCCCTCCTTTCACCCTGTTTTCCCCCTTCATGCATGTTGAATGAGCTTGATTCCAAGTATCCCATTTATCTCTATATTGTCTGTTTCTGCCACTAGTCCATAAATCTCAGAAGGGCATGCATCTGACTGCTCAGCACTGACCACAGAGCTGGGGACAGAGTAGTGTTCAATAAATGGTGCCAAATTAATAAAGGAAGGAAGGGCACTTCCAACCACCTCCAGGGCAACACTTTTGGAAGAAAATTTCAAAACACCCAGGGAATGAAGAATTTTGAAGGGCTTTTGGAAAGTGGTTGATTCAATTTTTAAAACATCCTCAGAGAAGAATCCCGAGAGACAAAGGAACAAAAATAAGTCAGTTTGTGGTATTTCCTGGAAATATCTTAATGAGACTGCTCATCTGACATCCCAAAGCTTGTGGGAATGTTTCCCCTTTCATATTCTGTCTCTTCCAAGTTGCATTTCTAAGAGAATTACAAATAATAAAAACAGTGAGCAAAATCAGAAGAGCTAGATTTCCAGTTACCCTGGGGTTGCATTTCTGGATTTTCCAGGGCTGTTATGGCAGTGTTGATAACTTGGCCATTTTACTTTTCCTCGGCATGCAAAAATGAAGGAGAAGATGAAATCTGGATATTTATTAACAGTTCTAGTAAAGTTATGGACATGAAGGTGAGGAGAGGAAAGGATGCGTTAGCTAGACAGAAGCTCATTAACAGCAAATTATGATTATGATTAAAATAATCATAAATAATTAGGATTATTATTTTTAAAAATTCCTTATTTCAGGTATTCCTGTGACCCACAGTCCAAGACTGAGAGTATCTGAGTTAGCAATCCAAGTCCAGCCTAAGGTGGTGGTGCTGTGGCTATGACCAGCTGGGCCTGGGTCTGGGGGGTGGTGGAGCCTATTGCAAGTTGCTGGCTGGGGAGCTGGTCCCTGGTTTTGGAGCTATGACTTGGGATGTGGAATTAATTTGAGCACAGAGTGGGTCTACTTGTGGGGTTATGGGCTCAGCATCCTGTGAAATTGGAACCACGACAAATCACACTAGCAGGGGAGGAAGAAAATATCCCCTTTCATGCCTGGTCTTTTAACATCGGTGAGAGCCAATTAGAATTCATTTGCTCACTCAGTCATCCAAACCCGAAATTACCTCTCTGAGTATGTGCGTGTGTGTGGTAATTAACTACAAGGTGCCAAGCATGTGAACGATGCTCAATATACAGGCAGTCCTTGCTTTGCACAGTAGTGTGGGACACAAAAATAGCCATGAAATTGTAAAGCCATCTTCATGATCGGGGGAAACATTATGATTGTTCCATGACTTTTAAACTCTCTTGCCTCTGGTTACAAATGTATGGAGAAAGGAAAAATATGGTTCAACTAATATTTATTTAGTACACTGTAGTGTAGAATATTAGAAACATTGAGAATCAATGTAAAAACCTTGTGAAGTACTTCGAACAGGGCTTGACTTATCATCATATCACTTATGATATAGAGCAAGTATCTTTTATCTCATACTTCTTTCAAAATGTGGATCAGCTTCTAACATTTTTTGCTTTTACTGTATGGTGGGAGTCACATTTCGTTCTTTTTCCATGTGACTAACCCCTTATTGCAGCGCCATTTGTTGAATTTCTTTTGTGGGGGAAGTGCATGGGCCAGGAATCAAACCGGGGTCTCCCACATCGAAGGTAAGAATTCGACTGAACTGCCTTTGCACCCCCAGTTTCTCACATCTCATCCTTTGCCCTTTCTCTGTCAATGTAAAATATCTGAGAGTTCCTTTAATGTGAAGTGTTTGCCAGCATCACTTCATCCAGTACATCATCATCCTTTCCTTGTTTATTTTGACAAGTTTGCCTGCGCGAAGTTCCTCCTGCAGGTGACAATGTCAGTATTCTCATGGGCAGTTATTTCTTCTATAACTCCATGCACATTTGATTCAGATTTCCCTTCCAGGGTTACTGCTTTTCATTTCTTTGCTTCACTTTAATCTTTGTTGGCTAATTCTTTTGGTTACCCATGTATGTAAAATGTCACATGGGTTTATCACTGGGAGACAAGGAGGCAGTGCAACTACTTGCTTTGCCTGTGTGTGAACTGAGTAACAGCTGTGTCTGTGTATCTGTCAGTGAATTGAATAACAGACACACAGTGATCAATCACCAGCGGGATTGGAGTGAAGTGACATGACTGGTTACCAATCATGATGCGAATTTATTTACATGGTGATTTGTAGACTGAAGAGCAAGCCCTAAGGTTTATACTTTATGCAATCCTTCACAGTTAATATACCATGGTAACTAAAATTTGAACTGTGTTGTTGTGGGACTGGTGGTGTTCAACTAAACTGCAGTAATGAAACCATGCCTATTGGAACTCTGCAAGGAAAAGACCGCACATCCTGGCAGAAATAACTTGAGAATGCCATGGGGGTTGTGATGGTTTGGAACTGTATGTACCCCAGGAGAACATGTTCTTAAATCTAATCCATTCTCCTGGATGTGAACCCATTGTAAATAGGACATTCTGATGAGGCTACTTCAGTTAAGGTGTGACCCACTTCATTCAGGATGGGTCTTAAACCCCTCACTGAAGGCCCCGTCAGGAGAAGAATGAATGACACTGAAATCAACAAAACCTGGAAGAGAAGAGAGAGACCAGAAGATGCTACTGTGTCTCTTGCCATATGACAGAGCAGCCAAGGATCACCAGGGGCCTGTCTTTGGCATCACCTTAATGATGGTGATGGACATTTCATTTGGACATTTTCCTGGCCTCAAAACTGAGAGTAAATTCCCATCATTTAACCCAACGCATTTCATGGTATTTGCTTTGAGTAGCCTAGGAAACTAGAACAGGGGCCCATAATAGGGATCCCCAGCCAGTCTGTGCAGGTCAGAGGACGTTTCCTGGTGGAGGTGACATAAAAGCTGACACTTGATATATGATAGGAGTTAGCCTGGTGAAGGGAAGACTGTTCCAGTCAGAGGAAAGAATATGTCTAAAGCCCCCAATGTAAGACAGCGCATGGGGTATGGGGTGCTGCCATGGTGGCGGCAGGCTGATTGCGGGTGATTATTCTAGTCCATTGTTTTGACTTCTTCCAGCCACACGGGTTGTTGCTCTTAGTTACCACACAGCATTGGCTGCTATGGGCCAGAAATTCAAACTCTGGGATATTCACCTGAATCAGGGGCTGAAGGGCGATCAATCACCTCTTCCAGATCACAAGGCCCACCTCTGGCAGCTGGCAGATTCGCCAGGAAAATCAAACCAAATAAAGTGAATTGAAACGCTGGTTTATATAAAATATATAGGAAACGCTAATGATCTAGATGCAAACATTCTAAGCACAGGATGCTATAAGGCAGAAAGAAAATCCCTTCCAAATATCACAATTCAGAAGATTGATTTAAATTTTTAAAAGATAAACCGTAGCTCTAGTCAAACTGAAACCAGAGTACACTGCTTTATATTATTTTATTTAGCTAAAATCAGGATGTTTACTACAAATCACCCAGCCTAGGCACTGTACTCTCAAATGAGATAATAATCTCATTTAATCTCCACAATGCTCTTAAAGGGTAGATATTATTATCCCCATTTTACAGATGAGCAACTGAGGTTAAGTCACTGAAGGATGACAGAGCTGCTATTAAAATCTAAGATTTATTTCAAAGTCTGTGTTTGTAGCTACTACGCCATCAGTGTATTTAATTATAGCCAATGAAAATAGACATATGAATGTTAAATCTGAGTGATTCCTTTGTATAAAGTAAATTGACCAAGGTAAATACCAGTTGAAGAAAAGGGCAAAAATGCTCTATTTTTATAGTAACATTGAGACAGAGAAAATGCTTAAGAGAAGCAATTTTAAGAAAAGTTTGGTGAAACTGAGTGGAATCCCAGGCATGAGCAATCAATTCAGGATTCTATTAGGAAAACAAAATAAGATTTTCTCAGTTATTGAGTTAGCAATGAGATTTCACCATCTACATTCTAGCCATGAGTAATAAATTTATTTGAGTTAGATAAGAAGATATAATGCCATCTGAAGGAGGTCTAGTAGATTCAATAGCAGAGATAAGTGAGACTGACAATGAGCTCACACTTCAATAATCAGGGTTAGACACAGGGGCACTAGCGGTTGATGAATGAACTGAACGGCGCTTTTTACCCTATGTGCTGGAGATCGGACATGATTTTTATGCTTCCTTGTTCTAACTAAGGAGATTAAGAAAGAATTAATTCAATTCCATTTAAACCAAAGTGCAGAAGCAAGAAACAACCTTGAGCCTCCCCTACTCAAATAGCAGCTCTGTTGGTAATTTAATCCTGACCTAAGTTGTGTGTAACTTGCCTATGACAAATGGTAAAATACCTACAAACTGGAAATCTTCCAGAGTAATTCCTTCATCGGAGGGGAGGGAAAGTCCGAGCTGGCTCCTTCACACTCTGCCCCCCCTCTCTTGCCGCCTGCCCTCAGTTGCTGAAATTGCTTCTATGTGGGAATAGAATATGGGAAAAGAGTGTGAAGTCACTGAAACATTTTAGGATATGCTGCCTCACCTCTACTCTCCTCCCCACTGGCACTTTGTATCTGCCAGCATTAGCACTACGGCAAGCACATCGTAGGTCCTCAATAAAGTTAATGTGCTAGCAAGCCCTACATGATCCATTGGGTCTCCTACCTCTCTGTCTTTTCTCATGCCTTTCTCTCTTGCTTCCTACATTTCTGAAAAAAAAACAAGTTTGTTTTTCAGACTTGGAAATTTTGAATAGCATTCATCTGGCCTGTTCTTCTATCAGATGAAAAGTTAAAATTTTTCATTCTTCAATCTCAACTTAGGTTTCCTAACTTTCCTACTTCAGGTCTCATTGTCACAAGCTTCCTAAGCTCCCCTACTTCCTAGCACTAAACTTGCCACTTCTATCTTCTCTGCTAGTTCAGAGGATCTGTGAAAGCTGGTATGGTGTCTGTCTTGTTCACCACTGTACTTCAACACTCAGCACATCAACTGCCCTCGGTCAGTGTTCTTCAATTTCTATTTTATTTACATTTTCCATGTTATTTACATTTTCAATAAATGCAATACATTTATTTATTAGAAAATGTTTGCAACATACACCAATGTGTGAACAAAAATATCACAAACTCCAATGTATTGACTACTCAGACTACGAATTCAAAACAATACCAACATTTTAAGAATCTGCTTACCACTCCCTGATCACATCTTGCTCTCCAGAGGCAACCTGTAGTCTGAATTTGGTGAGTACTATTTCTATACATTTTTAAATACTTTCCTACACATATATGCAAACTTGTAACATTGTTTTGCACTTTTTTATCATTTATATAAGTATTATCATACCATATGCTTCCTTCTGCAACTGGCTTCTTTCGACTTTTATGCAATTCATTCATGCTGTTCCATGAAGCTAGACTTTATATGTTTTCACTGCTGTATATATAGTATTTCATCATTTGAATAGCCCATAATTTATCTGCCTTCCTCTTGATGCATTATTAAATTGTTTCTAAATTTTTGCTATTCCAAAAATACCATGGACAGCCTTGTACCTGTGATGATCTTCTTCTATTAGGTCAGATTTACACACCAAAGACACAGGATCTTTTCATTATTCACCTGCTAAAACTGACATGTTCCAGGTCTGTAAAAGCCATGTGAGAGATAGGTAATTGAATAACCCAATATATTCTTGGGTGAAAATGAGTATTGGTAGATTTATTAGCAGTGTGGTTTAGTGACAAGAACACCGATCTGGGGATTAAACAGAGATAGATTCTTATACTCAACTGACTGCTTAGCAGTTGTGTTACATTGGGAATACAAAGCTACCTATTTTTATTCCGTAAAATTGTAATAATAGTCTCCTATTCTGCCTACCTAATGAGGTTGTTTAGAGGATCAAATAACACTGCTGAAAATATTTTGAAATCTGATGTTTTATGCAACAGGTTGGAACATCTACAGCCAAAATATATTATCCAAACATAAAATGGTAAAACAGTTATAATCAAACAACAATAACGAAAAGAATATAAAATGATTTGTTGTACCTCCTACATATATATTTGTTATTCCTATAATTTGTTATACCCTATCTACATTTAATAGGGGTGTTCTAGAAGTAATACCTTGTTTCCAAAGGACAGATTTAGGGGCAAATCAAGCTCTTGAGAGAAATATATTTGAATATGTGGGTTTCCACTGCCTAGAAATCTCACTGAGAACATTGTTGAAATGGGTGGAATTGGGTGGAATTGACTCTGGAAAGGTATTTGTTGCAAAATTTCTGTATTCATGCTCAGATGTATGTTGACGTAGGAGCATCGTAATGGTTGAAATAAGGAATTTAGAGCCAAAAGACGTGGGTTCAAATTTTTGCTCCACTTTCCTTATCTTTAAGTGAGGATAATAAGAGTATCTAGTGGAACTGGGCTGTTGGGAAGTTTAAATGAGCTAGTGTGTGCAAAGCAACATGATTGGCCCTTTGAGTATGTGTCTTAAAACCAGGGAAATTTGGGATTTTAAATAAGTGAGGCAAGATTGCGTGGCTTTTTGTTTTTCTCACATAATCCCAATTACCGCAGTTTTTAACTCCTTCCTTTTTTGTGTGTATGTTGGTGCAACCATTATTTTAGGACCTGCAGCTGTCATATTTCTACCAATTCTTCTGAATAAATGACAGAGGCAGCTACTATATGTTTGGTGAACAAAGAATACTGTCACTGATAAATAGTTTTGTATGTGCCAAATGCTTATAACAGTATTTACTTCTGGTTTGGAAACTTAGAAGGAGCAGCCTGCTTGATTTTTCTGATTAATTAGCAAGGAATTAAAACTAGGATTTTGAAATTGTTAATGAAGTCCAATTTTAATCATGTAATCTCGGTCTCAAGCAAGAGCTACGAACAGAAGAGATTAAAAGCCAATGTCAGCACTCTGAATTCTGAATAGATCTTCCTTCAGAATTTTTGCTGTCAGTATCTGGTTTACCAAAATCTTCCTGCATTGTTCTTATCGTTGTAACAGAGCAAAGAATAGACTTACATTGTGCATTTGCACACTGATTTCTGGGTTCCAGGAATTGGCTTGTTAAGTAAGCCGCATTTCTCCCCATAAACATATTCTTTGTAAAGTTCTCTCCAAGTTGTAAGAAGGTGAAAAGGATCAGGAGGACAGACAACAGAACAATGTCCTTTCTGTTCTAGTAATCTCAGGAGGCTTCCTGGAGGGCATACATCTGGAAAACATGGGTGGAGATGAGTAGATGGAATTATGCTGTCATAGATTTCTTTTGTTACTCTATATCCTCCATGTATTTACTCAAACTGTTGCTATGAAGCAATACAGTGTAGTGGCTTGGGAGCCAGACTCGGGGGTTCAAATCCCAGTTCTGCCACTCACTGGTTGTGTGATCTAGGGCAAGTAATTTAATCTCTATAATTCAATATCCTTACCAGTAAAACAGAAATAATAATAGTACCTGCCTCATGGAGTCATTGTTGGGGTTAAGTTAATTTACATATAATTACAACTGTGTCTGGTCCATTGTAAGAACTCAATAAATATTACTTTGGGCTGGAATCTGTGCTAGAAACTAAAAATAGGAGGCCTATAAAACATCGATAAGTACAGAACTTTTCTGATAAGTTTATCAGTTCTTCAGGGTTAAAAAGAGACTTTTTTGAAAACATATGAAAACAACATTGACATTATAATCTTCTTGTCCATGAATGGCTTAAACTTGGTAGGCTGATGCTTAGAACTGGTATGCATAAAGAAAATAAATCCTATTATGTATCTGCTAAATAAATTGTCCTTTCCAAATGGAAAACGTTGCAGTCGTTTCAGTTTGCCAATGAGCTCAACCAATGCTGTTGGAGCAGCACAAATGGAACATAATATAAAAGTATACACACAATGTACTGTTCTAAATTCAAAGAGTGCATTTCTCTTACATGGCTATTCCCTGAAATTTTCAGAGATGATGCATAGAATGAGGTGGTTATTAAGCTGAAAGTGAACAAAAGTAAAATTGAAGAGAAATTGCAGGGACTGATACAGTTGAAGGGAAACCATTTAATCGTATTGGTTTTAGGAATGGAGGAGGTTATAAGAAATCTTGTTCACCCTCTCACTTCATGGGAAGATTAAATCTTAAACCTACCATAGCTTGGAGTTGACAGATAAACATCTTTTAAAAAAAGCACGTCCACAGATGGAAAAGTTACATGTTTTATCAATAGCCCATTGTTCAGCAATGCTCCTAAGAAAAATGACTTTTGTGTAACCTAAATTCCTCATACTGCAGCCAAAGTCTGCCTAAATGCTATTGCTTTAGCTATGGAAAAAAAAAATCCTACATAACTAGAATTCTTGGAGAATGGGTTGGTTTTCATTGATGCTGTTTTTGTTGTTCTGCTTAGTTTGGACTGAGAAGAACATTTATTTCAAGTTTCTGTTCATAGACATCTTCATGTGTATGTGTGTTGGGAAGGGTGAACTTGGAAATACAGTAGAGAGAAAATAGTTTGATCTTCTTTGAATAATTTAGAACTCTGGAAGGCCAAAAGTGTTCCTCAGGAGGAAGATGATCACAACAGAGCAGTTTCGTAGATGTAGAAAGCTGGAGGACCTGGCCTAGTCTTTGTTCATATGAACTCATATCAGAAAGTTAAAAAAAAAAAAAAAAAAAAAGACAACATCAGAGCTTAAACTCAAGAGCCGAGAATGAGAAATGCAAAGAAAAAATGTAGTGGCAGTAAATTTGAGGTTTGGAACAATGATTCTAGTTCATTTAAATTTTTTAACAGCTTTATTGAGATATAATTGACATATAAAATTCATACTTTAGAATGTACAACCCAAGGATTTTTAGTATATTCACAAAGTTGTACAGCCACTAGCACAATCACTTTTAGAACATTTTAATCACTCCAGAAAAGAAACTCTGTACCCATTAGCAATCACTCCTCATTCTCTCTCCTGTTCTCCTCCCCCACCCCAGCCTCAGGCAACCACTTATGTACTAGTAAGCCCCTATGGATTTGCCTATTCTGGACAGTTCACATAAATGGAATCATGCAATATATGGTACTTTGTGAATGGCTTCTTTCATTTAGTGTAATGTTTTTAAGATTCATCCATATTATAGCATGTGAGTCCTTCATTCCTGTTATTGTTGAATGATATTTCCTTATCAGTGTCCCATATTTTGTTTATCCATTTATCAGTGGATGGACATTTAGGTTGATCCACATTTTGGCTAGTATGAATTATACTTCTATGAACATTCATGTACAGGTTTTTGTGTGACCATATGTTTTCATTTCTTGAATGAGTCCATACCTAGGAATTACTTGGTCAAACAGTAACTCTATTTTTAACATTTTGAGGAACTGCCATATTGTTTTCCACAGCAGCTGCACCAATTGGCATTTTTACAGTCCCATTGGCAATGTATGAGAGTTCCAGTTTCTCCACATCTTGTCAACACTTGTTATTATCTGTCCTTTCTATTGTATCTATCCTAATGGGTGTGAAGTGGTAGCTCATGGTTTTTATTTGAATTTCCATAGTAACTAATTATGTTGAACATCTTTTCATGACCTTATTAGCCATTTATATATATTCTTGAGAGAGATGTCCATTTAAATCCTTTTTCCACATTTTACTTGTGGTATTTGTCTTTTTATTGTTGCATTATAAGTGTTCTTTATACATTCTGGATATGTCCTTTGCCAGATAAATGGTTTGCAAATATCTTTTCTCATCTGCACGGTGTCTTTTCACATTCTTAATAGTATCCTCTGAAGCACAAAGCATTTTTAATTTTGTTAAAGTCCAATTGACCTATTTTTCTTGGTTTGATTGTGTGTTCATTGTTATGTATATGAAACCATTGCCTAATACAAAGTTGCAAAGTTTTAAGTTTTAATTCATATATTTGGTCTATTATTTTGAATTAATTTATGTGTATGGTGTAAGGAGAGGGACAACCTTATTCTTTTGCCTGTGGATATTCAGTTTTTCTAGATCATTTGTTGAAAAACTATTCCTTCCCCCATTAATTCATATAATCTTAAAAAACTCTACCCGAATGTTAGAAAAATCAGCTACTGAATTTATATATCTGTGTGATTCAAAAAAATGTTCTCATGGATTAGAAAAATCTATAAATTTGGAAATAAATTGTTTGACTTTAGACCAAACACTTTTCATCCATCTATCCATCCATTTGTTTCATTCACTTAACATAGCTTAACAAATGATGTGTTAAACGCCTATTAAGCAACACTCGCACACAATGAGGAATTTGATAGTGGGCAGATTTAACCTGAGGCCGGTTTCTCCCTTCTTAGAGGGAAAGACAGAAGGAAGTAAAGAAAAGGGAGGACAGTAGGTGACTGTTTCAACAGATTCTTGCATCACCTGTCACTCTTCCCTTGGCTCTTGCCCTCCACGACACCAATCTTTCTTAAAGTACCAGGGCCATTAAATATGCTATTTCCCTCTATCTAAAATGTTTTTTCCTTTTCTTCTTTCCTGTTTAATCCCTACTCATTTCAGATCTCAAATGAGCCATCATTTTCTCAGGGGAGATCTCCTGATCCCCCATGTCAATTCCTCCTGTTAAATACACACAGAGGGCCCTCTTCAATTATGCAGTACTTTCCACGATGGTAACTAAATAACTAATTAGGTAATTAGTGGCTAATGTACATATCCCCATAGGTGTGATGGCTCCTCCAGGGTGGGTACCTGTGTCTGTCTTTTCACATTCATATTGCATAGTGCTTGAGAGAACAGGTTCCAGAGTCAACAGACAGACCTGATGAGAGTCCCAGCTACACTTTACCACTCTGAATCCCTGTTTCATTATCTATAAAATGAGGATAAATAATGGCACCCACCTCACAGGGCTTTGTGAAGATGAGAGAATATAGCATCTGAAGTGTCCAACGTGGAGCTTGGTAAAGGCAGGCACTTAGTTAAAACCTGTTGAATGAAATCCTATCTTAGTCAAAGCCCACCTCTTTTAAAGTTTGCTCAGTTACAGCTGGACTTTGGTATCAGGCTTATGAAAAGTATTCTGACTTTGTTGACCCTCTGAGGCAATCTGCCATGCCCAGTGGACCCTTGAGGGAAATGTGCATGTCCCATAGAGGCTGTGCAGAGAAGGCTGAGTGACTTCCTAAATAATTCTGCAACTGCAGGCATTCTCCCACAGTCCTGTGTAGAGATCAATCATCATGGTCAGGCTCATGTGTCAACTTGGCCAGGTGGTGGTGGTACCTGGTTGCTTGGTTGGACAAGTGGCTGGCTGGCTTATCTGTTGTTATAAGGACATTTCATAGACTTAAATCCTGACCAAGCTGGCTGCATCCACAGCTAAGGGGAGTGCCTTCTGCAATGAGTGATGCTTAATCTAATCACTGGAAGGCTTTTAATGAGGATTCAGAAGAGGCAATCACTCTTCCTGCTTCAGTCAGCCAGCCTCTCCTGAGAGTTCGTTGAGGACCTTCATTGGAGCAGCCAGCTTGCTGCCTGCCTTACAGACCTTGAACTCTACATCCCCATGGTTACGTGAGACACTTTTATAAATTTTATATCTACAGATATCTCCTGAGGGATTCTGTTTCTCTAGAGAACCCTTGCTAATACATCAATCCATCTTGGTGAAGGACTGGTTCTGAGGCATTGTCTATAAATACATTTAAAAACAACTAGCCAGATTATATTTTTGTATTTCCACAGAATACCAGGCAACCAGCTTGGCTGACTTGAGGCATAACTTTGTGCCAACAGAACCACAGTTCAATGTTTAACTCAGTTCTTAAGAGAGGAGGCTCTGGAGTTCTCCTACCTGGGCTTCTGTTCTTGTTCTTCCTTTTAGCATCAGGCAAAGAACTTAACTTTTTTGAGCCCTAGTTACCCCAGCTGTAAAATGGAAAAATTCATCATACCTTCCTTATAGGTATGATGTTGAAAGGATCCATTAGGATAATGCACATATGGCACTTAGCCCCAGGCCCGGCACATCCCATGGACTCAAAGAATGTGAGTTACTACCAGTTGTTAGTGTTGGAGAGGCTCTGGCTATGAGAGATCTAAATTCCAAAGTAATCATTTTGTTAAACTCTTGACTAACTTCCAAGGGGAATGAGAAACAAAGGGCATATAAAACACCTAGTCAGTGCTATTTTATTGTAAGCTACAGTTAATCAGACTGTTAAATTTTCCATTCATTCTCAAGAAGTCATAATTAAGGACTCTGTGTGTGTTTGTGTGTGTGTGCTAAAAATCAGTCAATTTTTTCCCTGAATTTGTAGGCCATGAAACTAGTCTTTCTCTTGAGTATTTTGTTTGTTCCAAATTAAAGTAAAAAAAATAAGTTTCCATTTATATTATTCCTGACTCTTGGAGAAATTTCTTTTGCTTTAGGTCTTCCATAGTAATTCTCTCTTCTACCCAAGAAGAACCCTGATCTCTGAAGCTCTGCCCATTTCCTCCCTCCCTTCCTCTCACTCCCTTCTCTTCCCTTCCTTTCCTTTCCCTTCCCTTTCCCCTTTCCTATCCTTTCTCCTCTCCTCTCCTCTGCCCTCCTCTCCTCTCCTTTCTTTCTTATTTCTATTCCTGGAAGGGGACAGACAGCCTTACATATCTGTGTCAAGTGAGATAATTAAAATATCTCCTTCTGAGGGCAGTTGGGAGAATAAAATGAGACACTTTGATCCCATAGTGCAATGCCTAGTATGTAGTGAGTAGTCAATAGATGTGAGTTATGATTCTTATTGCTGTTTGGGAAAAGGCAGATTATCTATCTTTTTCTTTTCCCCTTGCTTCTTCTGATTTTGCTTTTTCAAGCTCAGTCTTTGGGAAATTTTTTCTGTATTTCTTTCCTTCGTCCTTTCCGCTGAGCCTGGTTAGCCACTGTCAGCAATGAAGGAGCAGTAGCGTGGCTAATAAATGATTGGAGTATGAGACTGCTTAGGAGCCAGGCACCAGACCAGCTTCTCAGATGAGAATTGATACCTGGCTGGGATGTGCTCATGGCATTGTTAGTGTCTGCCTAGGGCCTGGCTGTGCTGTCACCTTAGACCTGTCCCAAGGGTGCTGGGGCAATGGCCTTGCTGTGCAGCAGCTGGGCAAAGGCAGGCTCAGGAGCTAGAAGCCATTTCCAAAGGGGTCAGCCAATACTTCCAGGGTCAATGGTGAGTGCCTGAAGCCCTGTGCACCTAATTAAGTGGCATCACATGGATTTCTAAATTAATGCACAGAGAGGGGCCAAATTCATTGTTGCATCTTCTGATTGCCAGTTGACCAGACTACTGGAGAGGTTTCTTGCAGTCCGACCTTGAGGACTGGGGTATAAGAAAAGTAGGAAAAATGTTAGTGTTCTCCTTCGCTGATCTTCCCCTCAGACTCACCATAGATGGTAGTGGCTGGTAAACTTTAGAATGCATAGGAATCATCTTGATTGAAATTTACTGAATGAATGAATGCAACTGTATCCTAGTCCACCAATACTTAATTAGGAGGCATATTCCCAGGATCTACCTCCAGGGACTCAGACTCAATAAGTCTGGGTAGATACCAGGAAACTCCATCTTTAGGAACAGCCCAGGTTGATCTCCTTGTTATAATCATTGTCTTATTTGTGGCCTGCTTCCCCTCACTTAATAGGTATAAGGACTGCTGGAAGGCAGAGACCTTGTATCCCTGTGGCCTACAAAGAAGGAAGTCTCTCTCAAACTTCAACATTTACATGAATCATCTGGGATCTTGTTATAATGCAGATTCTTATTCATCTGGTCTGGAGTAGGGTCCCAGAGGCTGAATTTCTAACCCCCTCCTGGCAGCTGCTGCTGGAGGTCACCGTGCTGAGCCACAGGGGGGAGAGTGTGTAAGAGGACAGCCTTGAGATCCAGCTGCCTGAATTTGAATCCTGGTTCCACTCTTTGCTAGTAGGGAGACCTGGGCAGGTCTCTTCCCCTATATTAGGAGGTTAACAGTGTCTCCCTCACAGGTTCCTCTTGGGTTCCCGAGATACTATACTGGATGAATTTAGTCCAGTATATGGTGAATGCTCAGTAAATGTTAACTCTTATTGTAATGATTCTGAATAATACCAAGAAGTTAGTTCTCAGATCATGATGTAAGAAACACTGGCATTTTGGTCAACCCACAGTTTAGCTGCACACTGCCTGGGTTTATAATTTGGCTCCACCACTTACTTGTTGTATGGCCCTGGGCAAGTTTCTTAACCTCTCTGTGCTAAAATTTCCTATAAAATGGGAATGATACTGGCACCTACCTACTGTGGTTCTTGGGAAGGCTGAATGAGAAAATGTATGCAAAGTCCATAACCCAGGACCAGGAGCCCCGTCCACAGTATTGTCCATTCTCCATTATCAGCTATGACTGGAGACCTTCTGTGTGAGGCTGTGCTACTGGAACTCTGGCTAATCCAGACTACTGGTCAGGTCCATCAGACATTCCAACCAGGCACCAGGGCAGCCACCACCCCTCAACTATTTCATTTAAATATTCACAGCTTCACTTACTGACTGTGTGCCTTGGGTGAGTTATTTCACATTTGTGTTCATTGCTTTTCTGATCTATAAATAGAAGAAAATAATAGTTCCTGCCTCATAGGCTTGTTATAAGCATGTAAAACATAAAATAATTAGAACAGGGTTTGGTATAGGGTAAGTGCTCAATAGATGTTAGCTATAATAGCAATTATTATTTTATTATAATTACATTAATATATGGTGCATAAAATAGATGTTACTATGATACTATATCAGAGAGCGTTGTAAATCATATGCGATAACATAATTACATTATATGCTACACATATCTTTATACTTTATAATCATATTAGTTTTATATCATACACGATCTATCTGTTCTCATGACTTCTGACTGTAGTCAGAGATACAATCTCTCTTCACGCGTCATACCCACCTTGACAAGCAACCACATTGGGAAATTCTTCATTTTATATCATTCAGTCCTATATTCTTGGATCACCTATTGCACATATACTGTCAGTGCTCTTCTAGTGGTTATTGTGCGTAGAAAAGTTACTTAAAATAGTGACTTATCTCCTTTCTCAAATGGCCACTGAGGGCTCAGAATTTATTAAAAGACTTCTTTCCCCGGGTATTCGAATACGATTTTCACTCAGGCACACTCAACAAACTTTGCCTGTGTTCCAGATGGAACAGCCCTCACAGATAAGGAAGTTTTCCTACCCAACGGATTTTGAAATAGTCCCAAGATTTGCAAGCCTGGGAGTCTGTAGGGGGAAAACCTATGTACAAATTCTGAAGAAGTAAGAAGCTGTTATCATGCTTCCTATCACTCTGAAATATAAATGGAGAAGTTTTTGTTGTTGTTTAAGTTTCTTGAAAAGTTATTTCGATTTACTTTAGGCAAACCATAAACATAAAGTTCTACACAAAAGCACTTCTAATCCCCTGCATCCTCAAACTCATGGGACAAGCTGCCCTGCGTGGCAGACCCTGTTCCTTTGGCGGGAGTACTGTTAAAGTATGAGCTCTCAAGCCAGACGCCTGGGTAGAAATCTCAGGACATTAACAAGATGCGAGACTTTAGGCTCAGGTTTAACATCTCAAATCCTAATCTCTCTAACTTTCAACTTCCCATTAGCAAAATGAGGTAAAAAATAGTCCCTAGTTCACAGGATTGCTGTGCAGATTTAATGAGCTAATACTCTTGACGGCTTGTTTGGCACAGGCCAGGCACACAGTAGTGCAAATCAGTGCTGGCATTCATCACAAAAATGTACGCACTCCATCTCACCTCACAGCTGCACAGGTCACCTCTGGGTCCTTGAGTACGCGCCCTGTTGTCTCTCTTCCTCTGGACCTTTGTCATGCTTGTTCCTCTGCTGAACCCCCCTAACTCTGGTCCCCACTGTCTTTCTAATCCCTACTCATCCTTCATGCCCCATCAAGATGTTTTCTCCAAAAGCCTCATCTCCCTCAAGACTGAGTTCCATGTTTCTTTTTTGAGCTCTGCAAATACCCTGCACATATCCCTGTCATGTCACCATCACCACATATTGTCATAGCAATCCAGTTGTCCCCTTACTGAGCTGTGAGCTCCAGGAAGCTGGGACCTGAAGCTTGGTCTTTGCAGGATCTCTGGTGAAAGAAATGAATGATGCACAGACCCATGCAGGCGCAGTTTCCTCTGCTTTGGAGACTCAATCTCAGGCACCTTGGAGAACCCCTAGTGCAGTTCGTCTGATCCACTCATACAATGTTCTGGAAAGAGTCGAATCAACTCCCAAGGGAACATCTGTCTCCCAAACTACCATTTCGTCGACTCCCATGTGGTGCAAGCAAAAATTCTTCAGCTTCTCAGGATCTGACTCAGCTTTCCGATGGAGCCATGAATATTTCAGAATATGTTCTTGCCTGGATCCACCAGCCAAGTATTATCTGCAGCATACTGTATTTACTTGCCTCTTTTTCCCTTCAAACCATGGTCTCAATCCTCATTAGCATTTCTCTATTCTGGTTCCTACAAAAGCACATTGTCTCCATTTTAATCCAAATGAATTATAATTAGCTAGTGGCTTGCTGGTCCCTAATTATCAGGAAGGCTATGCTCTTGGTGATAACATTTCTGTATTTCTGTTCAATCCATAACACTTTCTGCCAAATTACATCTTTCTTTGGATTGATACAGTAATCACGGCCAAAATAGTAATCAGTTATTAAGTGCTTCTCTGTGCCAGACTATCTAGGTTATCTCATTTAATTCTTACAACAACCCTGTGAAATAGAAACTATTAGTATCTCCCTTCACAGCTGAGGGAATTGAGGCACAAAGAGATGACATAATTTGTTCCAGGCACACAGATAGAAAGTGACAAAACAGGGACTCAGGTCTGCATAACTTCAAGCACTGCTTTTAACCACGAGGATCCATCACTGCCCTTTAATTTTCAGTTAACATAATGTCCCCATACAAAAGCAATAGGTACACTAAGAAATATACACTATGTACTCAATGCAACTTTACTGTGGTCTTACTAGATCCGTGTTTTTCATATTACATCTTAGCCTACGTTTTCGTTGTTTGTTTTAAAGGTAAACGGGACAGAAATAGTTCATGTTCTCTTCATCTTCCTTTTAGAATCAGGCACTGTTTTTGTTTGTTTGTTTTGGATGCATGGCAGAAGGTTATGAAATTTTCAATGGCTGGTTAGCTGGACTGGGACTCTGCCAAGTAAGATTAATCTGATGATTTGCTTTTATGGGAGCTACTTTGTTCCTCTTTGATTCCAGAGCTGACTGGAAGGCTTCACCCGCACCAGGCAGCATAGGTGAAAAAATATTCTTGAATTCACGAAGTATTGAAGGGCAGCTTAGAAAGCTCTGTGTGCAAATCCATTCTCGTTATTAAATAAAGTACTCTAACATGGTCTCCAAACCGCCCCATGGTTTCTCTGTGGGTCTACTTGTGCTGTGCTGTTGGAGGTGGATTAACAATGGAGAGAGATGGGAGACAGTTTGGCGGTCAGGAACTCCCATTTTTGTCTTCAAAGTAAATTCTTGTGAATCACTAAAATTCAGAAAATCAAGTCTGATAAAATATAGCTCCTTGTTCATTATTCTTCAAACTGCTTTTATGTAAAAACTATGGTAGAAGAAGAACTTAATAATTCTCAGGAAGAAACAATAGGAAATAATGGTTTCGATCTCATGTTCATTCATTCATTCACCCACTGAATATTTAGTTAATGTCTAATATATGCTAGCCACTTTACTCAGCAGTGGATTGTAGAGGTGAATAAGAAGTCAAACTCCATGCCTTAAATTTACAGTATGTATACAAAAACTTAAAGGTTTGAAACAAAGTCAACTTGATATTGGAACATGAAGCAAGAACTATATCACAGGCCCTGTTAACACATTGTGGATTAATGCTCTTGACTAGAACGTAAAATGGAGGAAGCAGCATCCCCTTGCCTTTCATTCATTAAATCTGTTATTAGGAAAGCATTTTCCATGTTGCTCCCCTAGCCTGATAACAGTAGCAATCACAATTAATGTTCTATTGTTTTTTTCTATATATCTTGATAAATTCTTGACTTGCTTTGATTTTTAAATTAGAATATGGAAGAAACCATACAAGGTTACCATTGATTTCTCTATGAGCAACAGGCCACTGATGGGTGATGTGGAAAGGATGGGAACCTGGGAGAAGGTGACCACAACATTTGGGCATTCACATGTGTGTTCCAGGTTTTGTGAAGATTACCTTCTAATGACACAGTTATGTCATTGGTTATGGACAGAAATTATAAAATAGATCTAGCTCAAGAGAAATAAAGGCACCAAGGACTATATTTCTGAATGCCCGTGTGTGAAGAATTGTAATAAAGAGAAATAGGTGTATCTAAAGCAGGCATAGTAAATAGATTTAATCTCAAATGCCAACTCAGACTGATTGGTAAAAGAAGCTGTAATGTTTTTTGGAGAAGGATTCTGAAGCTTATCTAGAATACCATTGATAAAAGCCTAAAGACTAAATATAACTCCTGTTAGACCCAAATCCCCTTGTATGATGTAACTCCTCTTGTTTTTTTTTTGGTTGAATCAGGATCCAGAATAATCTTCATATGCTAAAGTCATGAATCAAAAATACAAGATGAAAGATAAAGAAGATAACTCTATATTCTTGCATTTAAATTAAAAATTCAGTGGCTGTTTACATTTTGGGATTGGGGACACTTGGCTTGATAGTTCACACAAAAAAAGACTTGACAATGAGCTTGATATGAATCAATGGGATAATGTGGCTACAAGATATCCTAGAACAACTGTGGGCTCCTAGAGTTGAGCAGGGAAGCCCAACATCAGCTGCTCCACTGGAATTGAATCTCAACGCATCTCTTCCTTCCAGCCTGATGCTTTTCTTTTAGATTGAATAAGCTCTGAATTTCTGATGTTGGACCTTCTCTTTCTCTGGGAACAGGAGCATGATCATGTAGAAACAAAAGGGGAAGATGCCTAGAAAAAGACTAGAAATTCTTATTTTTCTTGAAATAGTCCAGATTTAGGAGCAGAAAAAATCCCATCAAATGATTTTGCAAATATATGGTTTTTTGAAAAGCTTGGAGGCTTCAGGCACTTCTACCCTTAAACACACCCACTTGCACTTCAGGAAGAATTTTATCCATATGGTATATTCATTGGCAATTAACTTATGAAATCACTGTTGTGTCAGAACCATTTGATTTCCAACTTGCCATTTAAGTTGTTCCCAAAAAATCTCCTCCTGAAACTTATTTTCTTGAACTGAGATATGGAATTTGGTAAAAGGAGTAAGGTGGTTGTGGATTTTTCAGTTTGCATTTAACACATACAGAACTCATAAGAATTTTATGCTTGTTGGAATCCACTATTTTAATAATGGTTAACCTCTCTCACCCTCTTTTAAAGATAACGATGATGATGATGATGGTAGTGCTGGTGGTGCTGGTGGTTTTTCATTGATTGGGTTTTGGGCTATTTTTTTATTGTTCCTGGAACAAACTTTTTCTTAACATTATGACTGCAAAAATAAAGCAGGCATAAAAACTGGAAGGGAAAGTTAGAAAATAGCCAAGGATAGTTGGACTAAAAGCATTGGCACACATAAAGAACATTAAGTTTGCAGGCAGAGAACATAGTCTATGACTTTCTAAGTTAGTCTCCTCCTTGCAGGAGTTCTTGAAAGCAAGTTCCAGCATTAGGAAGCCAAGAGCAGGCTAGGTAACCCCCATCCAGGGATCATCTGTTGATATTCAACTCACGGGGGGGGGAATGGGGACATGGCTTCAACTAAGGTAGTAAATGCAGGTTGCAGCACAAGTTCTCCATGTCTGTGTGGTAGGCATTTGCTGTTTTTTGACTGATTCATTTTAATTTTCCTCTTCATGACTTGTTGATTTCCATTTCATACATGCGGTTTGGTGGAATTGTACACAGGAGCTCTGCCCTCCTCTGACAAAGGAGTGAGCACAGGTCCCAAGGCATAGGGGTTAATGCAGAGAGGAATAAAAAACTGAACATGGCCTTCCTTTCCATGTAAACAGAGGCATTTTTCCCGACAATTCCTGCCTCAAAACTGGCATGTTTCTGCTTTCCAGCTAAAAATACAAGGGGTCTGCCCATTCCCAAGCCACGACCTTTGCCCTCTCATGGATTCTATGAGCCTCTGAGAGCCTTCCTATAAATTACCATGAACATTTTCTCGTAGCTTAAATCTGCACAAGTTAGTCTCTGTTGTTTGCAGCCTAAGAACACTGACAATACAAGCTGTTATATCTGACTTCAAGATATGTTATCACATATAAAATGGTCTCTCTGAACCAGGTCCATTAGCTGGACCCACAGTTGATTTCTAGTAGCTTTACTGGATTTAGAACAATGGTCATTAGACTATAATACCCTTAAGGAGAGATACTGTATTCTATTCTATTCTCAGCTTGCCAGTACCCAGTAGAGGGTCTGCTACAAAGTGGGTCAATAGAAAGATGTATTGAATAGTTGTATCTCTTTGAATTCTCTTATTTAACTGCCTTCCCAACTAAGAAATGAAAGAGGACTAAAGGAATATTCCTTGGAATTTTATACAAATAATAAAATTAACCTATATGTGGACCTGAAACCACAATTTTGGTGCTATGAAGACATGATCCAAATATTAGTCATAGTCTTGTTTTCAGGTCAGTGACTCAGCTGTCTCCTGATTCAACAGGTGATGATTCAGGAGGGCACGCTATTTTACTCTATAGCCTTTGAATTCACTTTTCTCAATCTATAGTTGTAGAGAGGGCCATGAAAAATTTTAGCTAAATTGAGATTCTTGATTAAAGTTAAAGAATAGGTGCTAAACCAGGGAAAGATCTAGGGATTTGCAAATAATCTCAACTCGGGTATTTTAGTGAGTACATGATGAAGGGCTATGGAGTAATATTTAGATGTTGGATGACAGGGAAGAGAAGAGGACTCAGCATCTCTTATTTTAATCCTAGCAGCTCTTGGAAAACATCATTTGTTATGCACTGTATTATGATTCAAGAGGAGTAGTTAGCTTCAAACAGGCCATGCCTCATCTCCTGTGCTTTTCCTAGCCAAGGAACTTTGACAATTTTTAGTGATGAGAAGTCATCACTGTAAACTGTAAGTTATAAAAGGCACAATAAAATTTCAAGTTCATGGCTGTTAGGTATTAATTTTTCCAAGGACATCATAAAAATACATCTTTACCCTAACAGCTCTTTATAATATTCTAGTTCTGGGCTCCTTTCTGAGATGCCAGTGCTTTCTCTAAGGTCAAAGGAATTGTTAAATCAACTCCAACATTATATATAATAGCAAGGAACATTTTGCTTTTGAAAACAAAAATGTAAATGGTGCTTATCCAGAAGAGGAAGCAAGACAGTTTGATATATGAAATTCTCTGTTCCAGGAAGAAACTTCCCAGGTAGTTGGCTAAAAGAAACTTATGTCATAAACAACTTCTAAGAGCAATTAGATTTAAACCTTTGTAAAATCCTGAGCTCTATTTGTGCACTGTGGGTTCTCTAAAATTCTGCCATCACTATGGTCAGCATAGCTGCCCCTTTTGCAAAGAGTGGTAAGTAAGTAGGGAAAGGGGAATGTTTTGGTTTAATATTCCATCCTACCTTAAGAAATCAATTTCAGAGAGCTGGTTCTTCCCATAATTATCTGATTCATTCTCTGACCAATTTGGTGGTATTTTTTTGAATTAATAAAGAGGAATATAATGTTCAAAAGGTTTACCTCATTTTTCTTTATTTTATTTTTCCTATTGCTGACATTTCTAAGTCCAGTTTAAAAATCCCATAATGTGTATCTGTTAGTTATTACTTATTTTTACTTCTATTTGCATTAAATCATTCTTTGAAGTACATATAGCCACAGAATAGGAAACTCCAACACAACCCCTATGAATTAAGTAAATTCCCAGTAAAAGTTTTCTACCTAATGATCAAAAATAAGGTCTGCAGGAAAAATCTAATTGCCTATGAACACTTCATTCATTCATTCATTCAGCAAATATTTGTTGCTCACCTACTATGTGCTAGGTACCCTTGTAGGTGCTGAAGACTTTGAGGTGAACAAGACAGACTTGGGCACATGACTTTTTGGTGGAAGAAGGCAGACAATAAACAAACCAACCAACCAACCAAACAAACCAACAAACAACTTAGGAAGCCATAAGAGAGTGCTATGCAGAGAACTAAAATTAAAATAAGGTAATAGGTAGCTGGGTGACAGCTATAGATGGAGTAGTTATGAGAACATTTAAGTCTCATTCGAGTTACTATGGCTGTATAATTAATTACTCCCATACCCAGTGACATAAAACAACAATGTATTATGTTCAAGGATTCCCTGGGTCAGGAGTTCTGAGGGCATGCATAAGAGACAGCTTGTTTCTGGCTCACAATGTCTGGGGCCTAGCTGGAAGACTCTGGGCCTGGAATCATCTGAGGGTTTGCTCACTTCAACCTGGTGGAAGCTGAGTCCTTTACTGGAGCTGTCAGCCAGGACACTTACTATGTGGACATTCTGTGTCGCCTGGGCTTCCTCACAACATGGTGGCTAGGTCCTAAGGTTGAGCACCCTGAGAGCAAGCAAGCCAGGTAGAAGCTGCGTTGTCTTTCATGGCCTAGTCTCCGCAGTCACACAGAGTCACTTCCACCATCCTCTGTTGGTTAAGATGGTTAGAAACATCCACCAAGTTCCAGCAAGGGGAAACAGAGACGCCACATCTTGATGAGGAGTGTCAGCATCATGTGTCAGAGAAGCATGTAGTATGGGATATGGACTGTACAGCCTTCTTAGGGACAGACAGTCTGTCATTGGTCTGAATGATAGGAAGGAGGTAGGAATGTGAAGATAAAGAGGAAGAACATTCCCGCAAAAGCCTTAGGCGAAAACCACTTGGTACATATTTGAACCACAGACAGAAAGCCAGGGAGCAGGATATAATGAGCAAGGCAAAGAATAACAAGGATAAAGCTGGAAGGTGAGCAGGGTGAGGTCATGAAAAACTAAAAACCACCTCCATTCTAGACAAAAAGGTTAGGTTTGTCTTGGACTGTTCACATCTTCTTCGGACCAATTTGGGCCTATATGTCCTCTAGATTCTTGTAGTATTCTGCTCAGCAGTGCTCCCATTTGAAATTTCCGAAGGCTTAAATATTTCCCTCATGAGATATTGGATACTTCAGGGTGAAGAATATAAAGAAGCATTTGATTCTTCCAGCCTTTCAAAGTGCTTTTACTCTAGTTGGAGAGATGAAAAGACTGGTGCACACACACACACATATGCACAGATGTTAACTAAAATATGAGTTAGTAAAAGTTTTGTCCAATATGCAGTAAGGATTATAGGTACTTCAGAAGTCAGAAAAAGAAGTCATCAAA
Organism: Tamandua tetradactyla; assembly: GCF_023851605.1. Taxonomy (NCBI): domain Eukaryota; kingdom Metazoa; phylum Chordata; class Mammalia; order Pilosa; family Myrmecophagidae; genus Tamandua; species Tamandua tetradactyla. The sequence goes on from NC_135346.1 coordinate 23,735,298, forward strand.
TGTCTCACTAAAATGAATATATTCTAGCAATGATAATGGAAAATATTTGTATATTTATCTACATATATATTTCTGTGTTATAAGAAATACTATTGACAAAGTAAAAAGACCAGTGGTAAACTAGGAAAAAACATTTGTTATACATGTGATAAAGCCTATTTCTATACAGAGAGTTTGCATCATTCACTGCGAAAAATGGAAAATTAAAAATGAGCAAAGATTACAAAGAGGAGGCTCACAGTAAAGAAAAATACAAGTTGACAACAATCAGGAAAAGATTTCAACTTTATCATAATAGAGAAACACACAAGCAAAGCAACATACTTCAGTATATTGACAAAAGAAGCATCAAAATAAACCATTTTCACTAAATAGACAAAAACGAAATATTTGATAAAATGATGTGGTGAACATGTGGGTAATCTTGGCACCCTCTTTATATCATTAGCACATTAGTATAAATGTAAATTGGTATAAACTTTTTCAAATGAAATTTGGCAATATTTATCAAAGTTCAAAATGTGTAATTTTTTTTTGCCCTAGCATATATGTTTGAAACCATGCTGCTATATGCAGACATATATGCTTGAAGATGTTTATTTCAGTATTATTTATAAGAGTGAAAAATTAATACTACCCAGATGCCCATAATTAAAGGGACCAGGTTTGTAAATTATAGTATATCCATAGAAGTATAAACCCCTGAAACACTCTGGCAGCTATATAGAAGAATGTGGTAGAGATAGAAGTCCAAAAGATGTCCAAAATGTATTAATTTTTTAAAAATTTTTTAAAAGTAAGATATAGATAGTTTGAATAGGATAATCTTTCTGTTTGGAGAACTTTTATATATAACATACATATATATATATAGGCTTGATGTACATAACCTTTTTTCTGGAAGGATATATAGTTTATGAAAGTTTATAGTAGTTTTTGAGTTGAATAATTCCTGGTTGAAGGGAATGGAAAGAAAGTTTTAGTTTTCATTGTAGGCATTATATACTATTTGATTTTTTCCTTTAAACTCTTATGTAAGTATCAGTTTTAAAATTGAAAAACCCTATCAAAGACATCATGAATATGTTTGTACCAGGCCTTGGTGGGGGGTTGATATTAATGGTGGGAATGTCAGGCATTGATATATTATCATATTTAGGCCCTTGCATGTCTCTAAAATCAAATTGTTTTATATCCTTCTTGGTTGGATGTGCCAAGGCACAGGTCACAAATAATACTCTAATTTGAAAGTAAAAAAGCCGTAAACCATAGTTCATACTTCTTTGATTTCCCTAATCAAATCTTCAAACTTTCTCCCTTGAGGAAATTATACTCTGTGGAATCATTTCAAAAGTCTCCTGCTCTAGTGTCAGGAGCAGATGGTTACCTCACAATTCTGCTCTTACTTATTTTAAAGGGGTATCAGGTGGGAATGTGGACTACTGGTTGTGCATGGATTGATAGAACTAAGTTATGCCAGAAAAAACAATAATGCCCATTTGGGACCCCCTTGGTCTTTCAAAGCTTGTATATTTCTATCTCTTGCCTTCACATTCTTTAAAAATTCAGTGATGCAACATATTGTCACATGATTGTTCCACTTAATTTTGAGAAAACAACAATATAAACAGCACAACATTCATTGGAAATGTCTCTGTCTCTGCATGTGCACACATTGTACTTTATAGAAGTTAAAGCAGATTAAACAGAATACTGAACAGTAAGCCAAAGAAACACAGAAAACAGGAGTAACTTTGAACTGGATTAAAAAAGGAGCCATACCCTACTCAGTGTTTTGGGGCTATTACATACACACTTTTGGGGTTTTCAAACATTGGGCAATTGCCTCCTTCATCCCTCTTTTACTTCCTTGAGTCAGTGTGGGGATTCCTTCTTATTGACTCTCTTGCACATGAGAGTCCTCTGCTCACATCTTGGAAGCATCTACAGAAACATGAAAATGCACCCTGTGACCTAGAATAACATCTTTACGTATCTTCTGTAGTGCTTGCTCCCTTGCATGAGCAGAAAGAATTATGTATAAGGATGCTCTATGCTGCATGGCTTATAATAGCCTCAACTTGGAAAAGACCTCGAAGTCCACAGAATGGGAATGTATAAATAAATTATGGCGAAATCATAAGAGGAAATGCCACATAGCACTTGAAAGGAATGAACTAGATATATATCAATGTGATCTATCTCCCAACAGTTTATGCACTGAAAAAAGGAAGATGCCAACAGTATGAAACTATTTATATAAAAAACATCTGTGCTAGTTTGAAACTATTATGTTCCCTAAAAAAGCCATATTCTTTTCCTAATCTAATCTTGTGGGGGCAGGCCTATTGTTTAGGGTGGAAAACTTTGATTGGATTGTTTCAATGGAGACTGACCCACACAATTGTAGGTATAACTTTTCGATTAGATCACTTCCATGGAGATGCGACTTACCTAATTGTGGGTGTGACCTTTTGATTAGATGGAGATGTGACCCTGCCCATTTAAAATGTGTCTTGATTAATTTACTGGAGTCCTTTAAAAGGGGAAGCATTTCAGAGAAAGCGCACAGATGAAATAGACACAGACAATTGGAGATGCTTGGAGTGCCGACAGAGAGAACAGATGCCTAGGCATGGATGTTTGGAGATGCAGAGCCCAGCAGACATTTCTATGAGCCTTCCCATGAAGAAAGCCAGATCAGAGTTTTGTCCCTGAGAAGCTAAGTGAAGACCCACAGATTCTTAGAGAGGAAACCACTGGAATCAGAAGCTGGAAGCAATGGAACTGGGAACATGGACCAGCAGAAGCCATCCATGGGCCTTCCCATGTGACAGAGGAAACCACATGCCATCTGGCCCTTTCTTCAGAATCAATGTATCTTTCTCTAGATGCCTTAGTTTGGACACTTTTAAGGCCTTAGCACTGTAAACTTGCAACTCAATAAATCCCCTTTATAAAAGCCAACCCATTTCTAATATATTGCATTCTGGCAGATTTAGCAAACTAAAATAACATCTGAAACCATATCATATGTTGTGTATGAATTATGAATATGTGCATGTGCTGTGTATGCAAAAATAGGGGACAAAACAACCTTGTTAGCTCTGGGAAGTGTGGAGAAGGGACTAAGTTAGAGGAATTTGGTCAAAGGGGACCTTGGCTTTATCTGTAAAATTCTAATTTTAAAAATTAATTGAATCTTGTGTTACTTGTGTAACTAAAAATAAATTTAAGATATCTTAATGAATTATTAGCTTTCCGCCTTTAAAGAGGTCTGGATAAGGTAAGATACTTCCTGAACTAGGATCTGTGGAACACTAGTGCTCTGGCAGATGGCAGTAGGTATTTATTGAATTCTAATGCTATGAATCATACAGTGCCTGAAATAGAATTAGCAGTGAACTAAGAGGTAGCAGAAAACTCTCACACTTTGCTCTCATTCTCAACCTCAGATTATATGAATCTGAATGGGGCCCATCGCCACTTTCTTTTCTTTTAATTGCATTAGTATATTTCTATTAAATACATGCATTTCTAGACCTTAGGGTTTTGTCTCAGTACCCTATAAACAATGGTATAAGTGGGAAGGGTAAAGAATGTATGCTTTCTATCATCTATCTATAAATTCAGGGTTTTTAAGATCTAGGAAGGGTTCAAATGGGTTTGGCTATGGCCTGTTAGATTAAAAGATGAGATGAAACTTAACAGGGAAAAGGTTGTTGTCTCTCCTGGGGACAGGAGAAAACCTTCTTCCTCCCACCCCAAGTTTCATAATGATTTAGGAACTACAAGGTGTGTTAGGAGGAGGCTGGAATTGGTGGAAGAGTTTTTAGAGAGCTGTTCTCATTTTGGAGCTCTGTAAATTCTTTGTGAAAACTTTTCTGAGTCAGGTTGTTCTGGAACTCCCAAGATGGGCAGTGGAGATGCCATGAAGTCAGTGGAATCCCTTCAACTCCTACTGACCTGTGTCCTATATTCTTAGTTTTCATTACCCCAGAATCTAGGGGCCATGGCTACTGGCGACAATGTAGTTTTATAGCCCTAACAGTGCTCCTTTCCTCATAAAGAATTGGGTGCTCAAATTAAGGTTGTTTGCTGGTAAAACACAGTTAAATATGTGTCTATGTGGCAGGTCTCTTGAGAACCTTTAATATGCAAATCCATACTGTGACTCTCCATGAGGGGAACAGTGCAAACAGTGCATCTCCACTCCACAGGTGTGCCTTCCTCCCCTCACCACCAAAGAACAACTCCTATGGAACACAGCGTGGTCAAAGGCAGGATTAGGAGGATATACCTCACCTTAGGGAAGGTGAAGTTTAGAAGATTGCCAGTAAATGTGATGCTTACTGGATTCACTAGCTGGCTCTTACACTGATGCTAGCAAGAAAAGAGTTGCAATTGTGTTTAGCTTTGTGAATAAGAACTTGCAATTCCACTTTGTAAAAGCCTGCTGTCAAGTTGAGAAGAAATGCCACACCGCTGGTATGTGCCGCTGCCGCCAACTTGGCTCCTCCAAGCACTGGCACGTAACAGGCTGCATTGCTGTGTTCATGACTGTCAATGGAAAGGGGACCATCAATGGAAAGGGGGACTGTCAATGGAAAGGGGACCGTCAATGGAAAGGGGGATCATCAGATAAGCTGAGACAGTCTGCCCCAGTTGGGGGAGGCAAAGCACGGGTGGGAGAGTCAAGATGCAGGTTTGAGGAGTCCCAGAGGCAGGACACAGAACAGAAATAAGATCTCTTCTTGATTTCTTGGAGGACACAGTGCCATCTTAGGCATAATTGATGTCTGTCTGAACTATGTGGGAGTCTAAGAAGAAATTACCGGAAAACCTGGGGCACTTGCCCAGTTAATTTAGGTCAAGCCCCTATATTTTTCTTCAACTCCACAAAAATGGCTTTCTCCTAGCAACAGGGCCATGTATTGAAATTATGACTACACAATAAAAGAAGTGATGTAAAGCAGAGTTCAACTGGACCCTGATGTCTACATGTGTTTCTTGATAATGAACAGCCCCAGACAAACTGTGACAGGTAATGATTAACTTCAAGTGTCCAAATACATCTGAGCCTTGCAGAATAAAATTTGTAAATCTATGTATGGCCATGGGGCAGTGGGGATTTGTGGAGCATTTCCCATGCCTGTTTTCTTTCACTAGAACCCTGGTTCCAAGAATCTTCCTTTACAGGACAGCAGTGACGTGGCCAGGAGCATAGGCTGGGAGGTCAAATCTCAGAACTGCTGTGCCCTCACTTTGGACACTTGGGCAGGATACTTGTTGAAAGAATGACAAGGGTCAGTGGGAAAATGTAAAGAGTTTAGCATTGTGCCTGGTGCAGAGTGAGGGCTCAGTAAATGAAAAATACCATTATCACCACTGCCGTCATTGTCGTCTTACAACCAACTGCTTGGATAAGAGTGGATGAAATAATTTGGCTTCCAGTTTGATAAAACTGTTGACTAGGTTCTGTAACCTGACATATCTTAGTCAATTATGGGAAAGTGCCTTTTTCCTTCACATGTTTCAGAAATAGTTTTTCAAAAAAGGCTGGGCTTTAGTGTGGTTTAGTGCTACAGTGGAGGGTGGGTGACAGGTTTTCACAGGGACTGGGATTTGAATTTCAGCTCTACAACCCACTGGGTAAATGGCCTCCAGCAATTTATTTCACCTCTCTGAGCTACAGTGGCCTTATCTGCAAAAGAGGGCTAATAGCTACTAGGTTTCGGGAAGGATGAGAGGTCAGATAATATTTGAACAGTGTCAGGCACATATAACTTTAAGAACAGTTCCTGCATCCAGTTGAGTTCACAGTGAATTTCAAAGAATGTTTTAAACTGCCTTTCCAACACAAAACACCTGGCTAAAAGGTGGTTAAATCTAGTATGTCAGCTAACCTAAGAAGCATAGCTAAATTACAGCTTAGTTGACCTCAACTATAGTGTCACTTAATTGATCATAAACCCCATAATGACTTAAGAGAGCCAAGAGAATCTTCTAAGAATGCACAAGCCACTCAGTTAATAAAAGGGGTCACTACGAGTGGTTAATTCCTAAAATAGGCCAAATTTGTTGCTATCTGGTATCCTCACTGGAGTTGTTCTCAAGGCAGGGGACAAAAATAGCTAGGGTCCATCAACAGGCTGATTGCCAGGGTCTCTTTTGTCTCCTCATTTCAGTCAAAATGGCTTCCTGGAAGGCTTCCTCTGACCTTGCCTCCATTTCCAGCCCAGGAACCATAACAACAGCATGCCTTCACCATGATGGGGTCTCAGGGGCTTTGCCTCCAGCGTCTCAGCTGCCAGCCTCAGGGCTCAGACTGGCTTCTGCTCTGGTTTGGCCACGCTGACAGGTGAAGGACTGGGAAGAGACAGGAATGTGACTGAGGAGGGGCCTGGGGAGAGGGGCAGTTTCTGAGTAAAAGAGAAAGAAGAACTGGCTGATGAAGCGCTGAGGGGCACAAGGCTGTTGCAACACTTATAGTAGTAAAACTCTGGAAACAACAAGAATGCCCATCAATGGGGGAATGGTTGACTAAATCGGGATGCAGAGATGGTATTATAGAACATTATACGGCCATTAGGGAGTTGGAGGTAAATCCCTTTATCTGGTAGAATGTCAGCAATGCATTAAGAGAAGAAAATAAAGTACAGGGAACTGTATGTAAAAACAGCCTTCATATGTGTACAAATAACAATGGCTTACATTTATTGTGTTTCTATTATATGCCAGGATTGTGTTAAGTGCTTTGCATGTATTAACTAATTTGAATTTCACAACAACCCGATACAAGTATTATTTTTATTCTGCTCCTACACAAAATGATTCTAAGGCCCCAAGATGTCCATGGACACCTGGAGTATTATATACGACCACACACAGGTACCACACACAGGTACTGAGGGCTGCGTACTCTGAGTCAGAACCAGAGCTCTCAACTTCCTTTCTATACTGCTGCTCCTGTACGTTTATATGTGCAGAGAGGAAGCTGTAGGAGGATGCATACCAGAATTAGGCTCTCAACAGTTACTTGGGGGAGAAATATCTTATAATATTGGAAAACACTGTGATTTTCCATAATTCCATCTATAATTACTGCAAACGTGAAAAAAAAATGTGAACGTGGACCGGGTTCAGAAGGTAAGGCAAGCAAATGGAAATCTTGATTGTTAGGAAAAGGGATTATGGGCCATTTAAACCTTGAATTTCATTTATTATCTTAATTTTGTTTTTAGTAACGAAGTAATTTCTAAAAAGGAATAATCCATGTGACTATATTAGTGATAAGGCAAACTGGACATTCCTGTTCTCAAAATGTGGTCTCTGGACCAGTAGCTTCTGTATCAACTAAAAATTCCCAGGAAAGGCAAATTCTTGGGGCTCACCACAGAGCCTGAATGAGAAACTCCAGGCCAGAGGCCCAGCAATCTGTATTTTAACAAGTTTCCAGGTGATTTTGATGCACTAAAGTTTGAAAAACCCTGGATTAAAAATGAAACAATCACAGCATTCTGAGAGAGGTGTTGATAAATGTGGAGCTTGTACAAAAGGCAGAGGGGCATCTCTTTGCCAGTGTATACCATTGGCAGGATCCTATCATTTCGGTCCACCTTTTTACAATGAATGGTCTTGGATGGTTTGCCATCATTTTAGATGAGCCATTGCACCAAATGCATCGGGAGACTCCACCACATCCCCCCACCCATGGCTGAGTCCCCTAACCCCTGTGCTAAGATGTTTTAGCTGCTTGCTGTTTCAGGTCCGAGTCCACTCCGGGGATAGAATGTATTAATTTGGAGACCTCAGTGATCAAAGTAATCAGATACCTGATCAATCTCCTTTTTCTTATGTGGAAATCAATTATAAAAGCAACCAGTGCTTACTGTAAAGATTTCAGAAAATACGGAAAAGTATAATGAAGAGATTAAGTTACCAGTAATCCCATAACCCAGAGGCAGCCACTGTTAACATTTGAGATATATATCCTAGGCTTTTAGCAATGTGTAAAATAAAAATGGGATCAATTTTCTTATAACTTGTTTGTTTTTTTTCATGTAACACAACACAAATATCTTTACAAGGAAAAACACACTGATGATTTATAATGACCACAAAAATAATCCATTTCATGAATAAAAAATATTTTATTTAGTTCCCACACTGATGCAAATTGTAATGTTTATTATTACATGTAACATATGATTGATATTCAGGTACATGTATTTCAATGCACCAGTCTGATTGTTTCCTTAGGTTACATTCTTAAAAGTGGTGTTTCTGAATGAAGGGACTTTTAACAACATTGATATGTATTACTAAATGGCCTCCAGAAATGGGTGGTAACCAGTATGTACACAAGTGTCTATTGCTCCAACCCCTTGAAAACATTAGATATTATCACTCTTTTTCATATTTGCCAAGCTGATGGGCCAAACATATGTCTTCATTATTTAATTTTATTTCTTTGATTACTCATTCAGTAGAAAAATATTCGTATTTATTTACTATCCATTTATAATTATGTCTTGCATTCTGTTGCTGATTTTCTGTCTGGTTAGACTTTTCTTCACATAGTGCTTTATTGATGAGGTGGTTTTTCTGAATGGCTTCTTTTAAAATTACAGTCATAATAGCAGTTACAGACCAGACATGTAAGTAGCAGTAGTAATAATGATACCAACACTATTCTACGTAGACTTAAAATATTAACTGATTTAATTTTCACAAAAACCCAAGGTAGATGCTCTTATCAATCCCATTTTACAGATAAGAGAGTGAGAGCCAGCTGTAGTCCATAGTTAGTATTCTGAGCATCAGCACACGCAAAGCCTGTTTCCCTGAGCCTTTACTCTTAACCGGTGTGCTTTCCCACCTGCCCTCTACCTGCACCCTCACCAGCCACCACCGCCCTGCCTGCTGCAGCTGTTACTGCCAAGATCAAGCACCACCACCACTACTGCCTTGTATCATCATCATCACAGCTACTATTTATCAAGCACTTGCTAAATATGTCTTAGCTATTAAATGCTTTTTATTCAGCATGCATGCCAACCTTTGTCCTTGGCACTATTTTAGTTTCTGGGGATGTAATAGTAAACAAAGCAACAAAGCCCCTTGCCCTCAAGAACCTAACAATTTAGTTGGGAAAAAAAACACAAATGTTTGAAATATATATTGCGTCACTTATTCCTTACGGAAACTGCTGGGCTAGGTGTTGTTATCATCCCCCATTTAGTAAATTAGGAAACCCAAGCTAGAAAGCCTTAGTACCTTTCCCGTGGTCACACTGCTAAAAGGTATCCAGACTCTTTTCCCTTAATGTTCTTGCACATCCACCTAAATGGTGAGTACAGCACATCTGGCTTTTCAAATCTCCAAGCCCTGTTGTCTCCTTTTGAAGATGCGTGCAGGGAGCTCTGTTACCAAACATTTTTTTTCTGCAGTTCCCAGCCCCTTTCAAATTAGTTTATGCCAGGGTCATGGGGTCTTCATAAATTGTGACAAGAAAAAGTATTGGTGTGCCTGGAATTATTTCAGTACAACAGAAAGATAAAGAGGCAAAGAAGGTATCAAATGAGATATATATATTTAAAAAACATGTTTGGATATTTTCCTGAAGAATTATTAAAGACATTTAATTTAGGAGAAAGAGAATGATGATAAAAATCCCTCCTTACGTATACTCTCTGTACCTCTCTCTCTCATTTGTTTTTAAATGTATGTGAACTAGCTGAACCCGTCTGACTGTGTCTTTTCAACTAGTAGATTCCATTTGTGTTGTCTGACAGATTTTCAAAAGAAAAAGCTTCATTGAATCTTCAGGGCTCACACTCAACACAAACTACAGACCAAACAATAAATTAGGCACCACTCAGAGAAAACACCAAGAAAAGTCTTTCCCTCAAAAAACATATTTTCAAGGCCGTTAATATATACTGCTTAATGGAACCCATACTACAGGGGAGAGTAAAGTCAGTAAAAAGACAAACAGAACAAACAATTCATGTTCCAAGAGTTCAATGGCAAATTTAAAAAATGTACCCATGGCTGTCTATGTTAAAATGACCTTTAATATAAAATAAATTGGTATATACCCCAGAGAACCAGATAGTACTTATTAATGATTATTATTTGTACTATATTGAAAGTACATAGGGAGCTTCAGGGCCATGTTCATGTATGTTATAATTCTCCCTTGGAGGATTATACTTGTTTCCAGATGAATTCAGTATCCAAGAAAACAAGTCTGCCTGTGAGTTCACCAAATACCATGTCTCAATGGGATGTGGGTATTTGAAAATAGCTTCTGAGATTAGGTAAATTTTAGAAAGTTTCTGATTAAATAAAAGCAAGATCTTTTTAGGGTAAAACTGTGAGACTATCACAAAGAGAACAAAATACAAATTAGAACATAGAAGTTATCCTTAATCCCATTCTCAGATTTAATTTCCAACATTTTGGTATGTTGCTATCCCTCATAATAATGAGTTTTGTCATCAGCTATAGACTTATAAGTTTGAATACCTATATAAAATAGACAAAAGATGAAATACCAAAACCAGTATAAGAAGAAATATAGAATCTGTATGTATCAATGCATATTAAATAATTTGAAATGATAGACAAAGTCCTGTCTTTCTAGGAAAAATGCAGCCCCACATCATTTTATTGGAATATTCTACCAAGCTTACAAAGAATAGGAATTCATATCTTATACAAGTTGTTTTGGACAACAGTAAGAGGACAAATTGTCTACACATCATTGTATGAGGCTAGTATACCCTTATTCAAAAATTAGGGCTGGGCCACAGTGGCTCAGCAGGCAGAGTTCTCGCCTGCCATGCTGGAGACCTGGGTTTGCCTGCCCATGTGAAAAAAAAGAATTAGAAAAGGATAACACAAAAGAAAATGATAGGCCAATTTCGCTTAATAGATTCAAAAATATAAATAGAATATTAGCTAACCTAACAGACTAATGGAGAAAAAGATTGTATGAACATATATCAATCAATGCCAAAGAAGACATTTGATAAGTTGTTCTTTTTCTTTTTTTACTATTTATGATCAAAGCCTTTAGTGAATTAGGAATAGCAGAGATCTTCCATTACTTGATAAAAATTGTTTAAACTAAAAATCTATAGTAATGGCATAAAGATAACCATATAGACCAATGGAATAGAGCTCATACATCTATAGCCAACTGATTTTTGACAAGAGCATCAAGTACATTAATTGGAAGTAAGAATGGTCTCTTCAAAAAATAGTGCTGGGAAAACTGGATACCATGCCCTAAAGAATGAACTTGGACCTGTACCATATTTCACAGCCAGGTTCATGTGTCAACTTGGCCATGTGGTGGTACCTGTTTGTCTGGTTGGGCAAGTGCTGGCCTGTCTGTTGCGATGAGAACATTTCATAGAATTAAGTCATGATCATGTCAGCTGCATCCACAGCTGATTCCATTTGTAATCAGCCAAGGGGAGTGTCTTCTGCAATGAGTGATGCTCAATCTAATCACTGGAAGCCTTTTAAGGAGGATTCAGAAGAGACAGGCTCTCTTACTGCTTCTGCTGGAGAGCCTCTCCTATGGAGTTCGCCCAGACCCTCCAACAGAATCATCGGCTTCACAGCCATGTGGATTTTGGACTCTGTGTTCCCACAGTTACATGAGACACTTTTATAAATTTTATATTTGCAAGTGTTTTCTGTTGATTCTGTTTCTCTAGAAAACCCTAACTAATACATACCATATAAGAAAATTAACTCTAAAAGGGTCCAAGACCTAAATGTAAGCACTAAAAGCATAAAGCTCTTAGAAGAAAACATAGGGACACACCTTTATAACCTTGGATTTAGCAGTGATTTCTTAGATCTGACACCAAAAAGGAGCAACAAAAGAAAACATAGATAAATGGACTTAATAAAAATTAAGAACTTCTGTACATTAAAGGACCTTAGAAAGAAAGTAAGAAGACAAACTATGGATGGGAGAAAATAATTGCTAATCATTTATCTAGTAAGTGTTTAATATCCAGAATACATGAAGAACTGCTACAGCTTAACAACAAAAGGACAAATAATCAAATAAAAAATATGAGCAAAGGAGTTGACTAGACATTTCTTCAAAGAAGATATACAAATGGCCAATAAGCACAAGAAAAGATGTCAAAATCATTGGTCATCAGGGAAATACAAATCAATACTATAATGAGAAACCACTTTACACTTATTAGGATGGTTATTATGGAAGAAAAAAAAAAACAACAACAAAACCCCAGAACATAACAAGTATTCATGAATATGCAAAGATATTGGTAGGATTGTAAAATGGTACAGCCACAGTGTAAATCAGTTTGGCAGTTCTTCAGAAAGTTGAACATAAAATTACCATATGATCTGGCAATCTCACTTCTTGTTATATACCCAAATGAACTGAAAGTAGGGACTCAAACAAATATTTGTACATCAATGTTTATAGCAGCACTATTCACGATAGGCAAGAAATGGAGGCAACCTGAGTGGCCATCAACAGATGAATGGATAAACAAAATGTGGTATTTATATATAGTAGAATGTTAATAATTCAGCTATAAAAGGGACTAAAGTTCTGTTGCATGCTGCAACATGGATTAAACTTGAAAGTACAATATTCAGTGAAATAAGCCATACGAACGATGATCTCACCTACATGAAATACATAGAATAAGTAAATTCATAGAGACAGAAAGTAGATTACAGGTATTAGGGACTGGGGGATGGGGGACTGCGGTTTGGGCCAACCGCTAAACTATCGGGGACCCTCTACTCCTCAGCTTCTCACTGCTTGCTAGACGACACTGCCGCACGCAGAAAAGGGGCTCGAGCCGGGGGTCTGGGTCCAAGGGGCGCGCGCAGGAGACCTCGCTGCGGGTCTAAAGGACTGGAGGCCGAGTCAATTAAGGCATGAAGTGAGGTAGCTTTATTGTTGGTAGACGCTTATGCCAGGGCCGCCAGAAGCTAAAGACCACGAGGCTTGACGAGCCCTGGATTATATACAGTTTGAGGAGAGGCGGAGTTAGGGTGTGGCCTCCAGGGGAGGGTAGCTAATCACACAGGGAGGACGGATGAGTGACTGTGACCATAGAGATGCTGTTCCTGAGTGTACCCATAGCAGAGGATGTTGGGTAGGTGGAGGACTAAGGAGAAGGCCAATAGGGTTAGAGAGACAAGGCTGCATCATCACTAGTCGCTGGTGAGGCTTGTAATTCAGAGGCTTAGAAGAACCGGACGTGCCAAAATGGCGAGGGAGGGAGAGAAAGAGACTAAGCCACCAGGCCAAGAATAAAATTATGCCACAGGGGACTGGAGGCTGGTTATTGCTCAATGAGTGAAGAGTTTCTGTGTGAGGTGAGGACAAAATTTGGGTAATGGATGCTGGTTGGTGATAGCAGCACAATATTGGGAATATAACTAATACCACCGAAGTGTACACCTCAAAGTGGTTAAAATGGGAAATTTTGAGTTGCATATACATTACTACAGTGAAAAGTTTTTAAAAAAACAACTTACAGTATTACACTGAATGGAGAAACTTCAGATTTATTACCTAATGATAAAAGTAAGACAAGCATGCTCACTACTACCACGGAAGGTCTTGGCTAAAGCACCAAGAAGAGGAATAAGGAGAATGAAGATTAGAAGTGGTGGTAGAGCATATTCTTTTCCCCAATTATTCACTACCCCCTTCCCTGCAAGAAGGTTACACTTGCTTGTCCATTGCCATGTGATTGGCACAGTCTTCCCCTTGGAGGAGGACACTTTTTAATCTAAAAATCATATTCTTTTGGAAAATCATATTCTTTTGGATGAGACAATATAAAGACATCTATTTTCCTGATTTAATGCAAAAATCAATGCAATCCCCCCAAAAATTCTACTTAGATTTTTTTGAGGCACATGACAATAACTTACTTTATTTGAAGGAATAAAAATTTATTAATGGCTAGTCAATATTGAAACTATAAAGAGAGGGTGCTTGCCCTACTAGACATTAAAACACATGACAAAGCTGTGGTAACAAAAGCAGTGGAGCATTGGTCCAAACAACAGATAAACAGACCAGTGAAATGGGACAGAGAATTCAGACACAGGCTTATATGTATATATGGAAACAAATATGATAAAAGAGGCTATCAGAAGTTCAAACTTAGCAGCTTCTGTTGGGAAAACTGGTTCACTTTCCAGGGAGAAATAAAACTGGATCCTTGCTTCACATGACATAGAAATAAGGACCCCACATGGTTTAGAGACATAAAAGGAAAAGGTACAACTACAAAATTAATGGACCATAGTGTAGGAGAATATCTTGGTGATCTAAGGGCAGGGAAAAACTTTTCAAACCAAATTTCAAAAGCACAATTCACAAGGCCATGTACTGATGAATCTGAGTCCATCAACATTAAGGCTTTCTGTTAAAAAAAAGACTGTGGACAAAATTTATTAGATGACAACATGGGAAAAATATTACAAATGTCTAAAACCCACATAGCTAAATGAAAAACTCAAGAAACTTACAAATCAACAAGAGAAAGGCAGGAACTCAGAAAAATAGGCAAAGTTTACAAATAGGCAATTTACAGAAAGGGAAACTCAAAGCACTAGACATGTGAAGAGAAGAGGTGCTCCAAATCATGAGTAGTGTGAGTTCACATTAGTAATCTGAGAAATGTAAATAATGAGATGTCCTTTTGTACTTGTTAGAATGACACAAGTTAGAAAGAGGGATAGGGCTAAGTGTTGGTAGAGATGTGGGGATACAGGAAGCTCCCCATTGCTGGAAGGACTGTAGACTTTCTGTAGAGTGTGCGGCACTGCTCAGTCAAAATTAAAAATGGAAACAAGCATACATTCTCTGTGACCCAACAGTCCCACTTCTAGATATGCAGTCCAAACAAATTCTCGCATGGATCCATAAGGGATGTGCATGAGGATATTTATTGCAATTTACTTGTAGTGGTAGAGAGTTGAAAGCAATGGAGTTGTCCCATCACTGAGAGATCAGATATGTAAAATGTTTCAGACGCACCCTGGAGTTTTAAGCAGCATTTAGAAGAAATGGATTTGATATATATATATAGCAATATTGGCAGATTTTAAAAACATAGTGCTTAGTGAAAAAAGAAAGACTAATGAGATACAAAATGTGGTAGTTTCACATAATTAAAAGATATGCATCATAAAACGGTACCTATTCTGTGATATGCATACACAAAAAAGTACATGTTAATACATTAGAAGGATGGCTTAAGGTGGGGATTGGGCCACATAAAAACATAAAAATCCTTCTTAAGCCCAAACTCAGAGATTAATAGCCATTTTGTAACTTTTAATCTATCATAATAATAATGGTTGTCATGTATAGATTACTTACTGTGATCTACACTACACACTTTATCCCCAAGCACTACACACTTTATCAATTTAATTCTGATAACAACCCTAGGAGGCAAACTCCATTGTTATCCCTTTTAAAAGAGAAGTGAGATTGAGAGAGATTAAACAACTTGCCCAAGGTTGTCCAGCCAGGCAGAGAATGGATTCAAATACATGTCATTTTCGACACAAAGACTATGTGCTTAATCACTACTCTAGGTTACCCCCATCCAGACCTTTATCTATATGATAGAACAAGTTCACACTTCCTGTTATGAGGATGAGCTCACACTGCACCAGTGTTTCATAACATGTTATCTATCCATTTAACTTCTGGTCAGGTAATGGATCTTTTTACCCCAGTAAATGTAGAACCTCAATCTCCTTTGAAGAGGTTGCATAGCATTTCACTGTTTGAATGCATGATGGACTCTTAGAGTAGAGAAATTGGGGATGACTTCTATTTCCAAATGTCAGGTATTTAACAGGCAACGATAGAAAGACTCCACCGATGTCAGATATGTATCTATTGAGGAGGAGTATTTTTTTTTCCTAACAATTAGCATCTAGGAACCAAATCTACCAAATACTCTTTCAGCTTAATTGAACCCTGGAAATATGCAGAGAATGTACTTTAGTGATTTGTTACACTGAAAACAGAGCCACCAGATGATGGAACCAATAGAAATATAATTATTTCTATTTAATGCAGTAGTTATTCTTTTAAAAGATAGACCGAAAGATGCTGAAGGAAGCTGATACCTTTCACTCATGTGGCTTAATCTTTAAAAACAATAATGTTCTCAACAAACTTTCTGGGCATGTCTTACAAAAGCTGGCTCTTCTCAAGCTGATAATACTTTCAAAGATTTCAAGTTCATGAGAAAGGAAGTGTTTATGGACTGATGTTGGTTGCAGTTAATAATAGTGGTAGAACACAGCATGTTGGAACCGAACTTCATACTTTTCCAACCGTTAGCATAGCCACTGGCCCATCTGAGCCTCATAAGAGTCAACTGAGTAGATTGGCTAAGCAACATTATCATTCCATGAAACTAATGTTCCAAAGATCGAAGATATTTAACCAAGTTCTCAGTAATGTCTTCCTGTGAACTCCAAGTCCAGCATCCTCTTTAATGCTCCCTACTTCCATAATTTCTCCAAACCTGAAGGAAAACAGCATTACTTGCTCTGAATTATACAAAGTTATTAATCTTTCTTTAGGTAGTTACAGAGTACAGCAGCAGGAAATGTATGAACTGATTCCCATGCATATCAAGATGAAAGGGGTGAAATAGATGTAGCAAGCTCAAGTGCAAACCTAGCATTTTAACCATCAGACATATAGACCAATTGTAAATGATTAGTCTTCATCTGTGCTCAGGGTTGTTCTATGATTTTGATTAGGGAGGAAGGCAAATGGGGGAGGGTAGAAAGCCCATATTGTTCTGAAGCACACATGGTGAAGTTTATCTAAGAGACCAAGTTTTACAGATTTTTGTCTTTTGGTCTCCTTGTGTGTTAGAGAAAGGCTATTCATGGTGATGTAATGCAATAAACAAAACTGAAAACAATGCAAGTTTCCTGCAGATCACCATCTAGTGCAAGGAACAGCTCTACAGAAGCCCTTAAAGTGAGCAGTGATAATCCATTTAGAACACATTTGTTGGGTGCCATTCAATAGTCAGCTTGTAATTTTGCAAAGGCAGTATAAAATTTGAATTGCTATTTAGTGAACTGAAGAATGCAGCTGGCGTTCCATTAGAATTAGAGGTGCAAGTTACTATCAGAACAGAGGGGACAGATGGCTCATGGTGGAGTGGGAAGAGGAGTAGGGAAAGTAACTGGACCTTCAAGACCAGCAAACAGCTCAATAGATAGAGCTGGGAAGGGTGCACAGAATGGGATGGGTAGTCCAGCCTGTTTTAGTTTGTAAACTGCCAGAATGCAATATACCAGAAATGGAATGCTTTTAAAAGGGAATTTATTAAGTTGCAAGTTTACAGTACTAAGGCCACGAAGATGTCCACATTAAGGCACCAACAAGAGGCTACCTTCACTCAAGAAAGGCTTATGCTGTTTGGAACCTCCCTGTCATCTGAGAAGGCATCAGGCTTGCATCTGCTGGGGCTCTCTGGCTACAGGACACCTCTCTCAACTGGGAAGGCACATGGTGATGTCTGCTAGCTTTCCTTATTTCATAAGGCTTCCCCAGTGATGTTTTCCTTCTGCATCTCCAAAGATCTCTGGCTGTGTGGGCTCTGTTGGCTCTGCTGGTTCTGAAGCTTTTTCCCCAAAATAGTTCCCTCTTACAGGGCTCCAGTAAGCAATCCCACTTTGAATGGGTGGAGACATATGTCCATGGAAGCCATCTAATCCAAAAGTTACCACTTACAATTGGGTGGGTCGCATCTCGATGGAAACAATAAGAAGATCCCACCCAGCAATACTGAATGAGGATTAAAGACCATGGCTTTTCTTGGGTATACAACAGTTTCAAACCAGCACACAGCCCAAGAGGTCAGAGGTGGGGCAAAGGATGGCATTTCAGCATATTCTTGTTGAGATGGTATAGCTGTGGAGAGGACTGTTCTTTGAATGTCCCATACCTTTTTCTCTCTTCATCATGTTCCCTCTGCTTAGCAAACATTGTTTACTCCCTTTCTCTTCTTGTTCTCCTAGAAAATTTCTACTCATCTTCAAGAATCAGCTCAAGTGTTTCCATCTTATATGCCCTTTTCTGATCCTCCCAACCATGAGCCATTCCCTGTCACTGTACCCAAACTCCATTGCATTGGCCCATTAGGTGGCAGTCATTTGTTTGGCACCAATCTCTCACATTGACCTATTAATGCTAGAGAATAAGAACATGATGTTTTGTTGACATGATGCCTTTGTATCCTCACTATCTAGGTTTATATTTTTAAATAATTTTCTAAATAAAGATGTGCACATTTTTTGTAGGATTTGTTTCTCAATACATTATAATTTTAGTTGCTATTAGAGTGGTATCTATAAAAACTGAATTTCCTAATTGCTGATGGTTATTGATTTGATTTGCACTCAACTCTGTATATTGATTTTGTATAATAATATTGCTAAACTTGTTAATTTAAATAATTTTGTAGATATTTTGTGCTATGTAGATAATTAAAATCAATTTTGAATGCTAGCGTTTTATTTCTTTTTTTAAATTTTTATGTTTTGTTTCTTTTCCTCTTCTTAGTATTCTGACTAGCATCTCTAATAAGTTGTTAAATAGAAGTGGTAATAGAGAGCATTATTGTCTTGATCATGATTTTATTAGGAATGCTTGGAAGGTTTGTTTGCAGAATATAATGGTGACTCCAAGTTTTACAGTAGGTACAATTTATAAGATAAGATTGTTCCCTTCTATTCCTATTTTGTTAAGAGAATTTATCATAGATGGTTGTTGAGTTTTATTGAATGCTTTCTTTGATCTACTGCAGAGGTCATGTTTTTTTCTCCTTTTATTGGATAATGAGGTGAACTACATATATAGATGTTTGTAAGTTTGAACCAAACTTGCATTTTGGGAGTAAACCCAAAGCCCAAATTGTGTCACTTTTAGATACACTGCTTAATTTGGTTTGCTAATATATTATTTAGGATTTTTGCATTGTATTCATGAATGAGATCAGAGGATAGCTTTCCTTTCTTCTCCTCAGTTCTTGTCAGATTTTTATATAAAGCTAAAATGAGCCTCTAAAATGAATTTGAGAATGTCCCCCTCACTTTTTAAAATGTTTTTCTTATTTTCTGAATGAGTTTGCTACATGTTGGAATTATCTGTTCCTGGAATGTTTGGTAGAACTCACTTTTAAAACTGGATGCTATGTAATCTTTCAGGAAGATTTTTTTTTTCTTTCCTTTATTAGAGAAGTTGTGGCTTTACAGAAGAATCATGCATAAAATACAAGATTCCCATATATTGCCCTATTACTAACACCTTGTGCTGGTTTGGGACATTCGTTACAATTGATAGCACATCTTTATAATATACTATTAACTATAGTCCATAGTTTAACTTAGGGTTCACTATTTGTGTACTGCAGTTCCATGGACTTAAAAAAATTTTTTATTGTTACTTTACATACAATCTAACATTTCCCCTTTTAATCACATTCATATATGTATTTCAGTACTGTTAATTACATTTACAATGTTGTGCTACCATCACCACCATTACCAAAATATTTGCATCATTCCAAATAGGAACCCTGCACATTTTTTTGGCATGGGCAGGCACTGGGAATTGAACCAGGGTCTCTGGCATGACAGGTGAGAATTCTGCCACTGAGCAACCATTGCACTACCCAGAACCCTGTACATTTTAAGCCTTAACTTCCCATTCTTATCCCCACCTGTCCTCCGATAAATTATATTCTAGATTCTGACTCTGTATGTCTATATATTCTAATTATTTCAAGTGAGATCAGTGAGAGCATACAATATTTGTCCTTTTGTGCCTGGCATTCACTCAACATGATGTCTTCAAGGTTCATTCATGTTGTTGCATTATCAGAACTTCATTCCCTTTTAAGGCCCAATATTGTTCCTTTGAATATATATACAAAATTTTATTCATCCATTCATCAATTGATGGACTCTTGGGTTACCTTAACCTTTTGGTAATTGTGAATAATGCTGCTATGAATATTGGTGGGAAGATATCTGTTGGTGTCCCTGCTTTCAATTCTTTTGGGTAGATAAGGAGAAGTGGGATTCCTGGGTTATAAGATAATTGCATACTTAGCTTTCTGAGGAACCAACAAACTGTGTTTCACATTGGCCCCACCATTTTATATTTCAAACAGCAATGAATGTGTGTTTATATTTCTTTGCATCCTCTTCAATACTTGTTATTTTCCATTTTTTAATAGCAGTCATTCTAATGGGTGTGAAATGGAATTTCATTGTGGTTTCGATTTGCATTTCCCTGCTGGCTAATGATGTTTAGCATTTTTTCATGTGCTTTCCAGTCACTTGTAAATCTTCTTTGGGGAGATGTATGTTCAAGTCTTTGCCAATTATTTAATTGGGTTTTTTGTTTTGTTTTTGAGCTGAAGGATTTCTTCATATATTCTTGATATTAAACCCTTTCTCCCATTGTGTGGGGTATCTTTTCACTTTTGTGATAAAGTCCTTAGAGGGACAAAAGTCTTTAATTTTGATGAGGTGCCATTTATGTAGTCTTTCTTTTGTTGCTTGGGCTTTATGTGTAAGTCTAAGAAACCATTGCCTAACAAAAGGTCCTGAAGATACTTCCTTATGTTTTCTTCTAGAAGTTTGAGAGTTCTGGATCTTATATTTATGTCTTTGATCCATTTTTGAGTTTACTTTTGTATATGGTGTGAGGTAGGGCTCTACCTTCATTTGATGCAAGTGGAAAGTCAGTATTCCCATCGCCATTTGCTGAAGAGACTATTTTCTAACTGGGTGGTCTTTTTATCTTGTCAAAATTCAGTTGGCCATAAATATGAGGGTTGATTTCTGAGTTCTCAGTTCTATTCCATTTTCCATATGTCTATTCTTGTGCCAGTACTATGCTGTTTTGATTACAGTGGCTTTGTAATAAGTTTTAAGATCAGAAAGTATGAGTCCTCCAACTTCATTCTTTTACAAAATGGCTTTAGCTCTTTGGATACCCTTACCTTCCATATAACTCTGATGATTGTCTTTTCCATTTCTGCAATGGAGGTTGTTGGAATTTGGATCGGGATTGCACTGAATCTACAACTTGCTTTGGGTAGGATTGACATCTTAGTGATATTTAGTCTTCCAATTCATGAACATGGAATACCATTCCATTTATTTAGATCTTCTTTGGTTTCTTTAAGTAATATTTTGTAGTTTTCTGTGTACAAGCCTTTACAACACTGGTTAAGTTTTTGTCTAAATATTTGATTATTTGAGTTGCTATTGTGAATGGATTTTTTTTCTTGATTTCTTCTTCTCATTGTTCATTGCTGTTATATACAAACAATACTGATTTTGGGGGGTTGAGCTTGTATTCCACCACTTTGCTGAATTCATTGTTAACTCTAGGAGCTTTGTTGAGGATTTTTTAGGATTTTCTGCATCTAAGATCATGTCATCTGTAAATAGGGAAATTTTTACTTCTTTTCCAATTTGGATGCCTTTATTTCTTTTTCTTGCCCAAGAAGAAGAAATTTGCATGTCTTGTGTCTGACAAGAACATCCAGGACAACGTTGAATAACAGTGGTGACAGTGGGCATCCTTGTCTTGTTCCTGAACTTACAGAAAAAACTTTCAGCCTTTTTATCATTAAGTAGGATGTTATCTGTGGGCTTTTTATACAAGTTCTTTATCGTGTTGAGTGAATTTCCTTCTATTCCTAGTGTTCTAAGTGTTTTTATGATGAAAGGGTGCTAAATTTTTGTTAATGCCTTTTCTTTGTCCATTGAAGTCATGTGTTTTTTTTCTTAATTGTGTTAATGTGGTGTATGAAATTAATTGATTTTTCATATGTTGTGCCAACCTTGCATACCCAGGGTAAATACCACTTGACCATGGTGTATAATTCTTGTAATATGCTGTTGGATTTGGTTTGCTAGTGTTTTGTTGAAGATTTTTGTATCTGTATTCATAAGAGACTTTGGTTTGTAGTTTTCATTTTTGTGGTATCTGCCTTTGGTACAAGGGTGATATTGACCCTGTATAATGCATCTGGGAGTGTTCCCTTCTCTTCAATTTTTTGGAAGATTGGGCAGAATTGGTATTAAGTCTTTTTGGAAGGTCTAGTAAAATTCCCCTGAGAGGCGATCTGGTCTTGGGCTCCTCTTTTTGGGAGGTTTCTGACTATTATTTCAATCTCTTTAGTGATTGGTTTGTTGAGATCATCTTCTCATCTTCTTAAGACAATGGAAGTAGTTTGTGTGCTACTAAGAATTTTTCCATTTCATCTAGGTCATCTAATTTATTGCCATACAGTTGTTCATAGTATCCTCTTATAGTCTTTTTTTATTTCAGCAGCTTTGGTAATAATGTCCCATTTTCATTTCTGATTTTCATTATTTGTATCTTTCCTCTTTTTTTTGTCAGTCTAGGTAAAAGATTTGTCAGTTTCATTGATCTTCAGAGAACCAACTTTTAGTTTTGTTGATTCTTTCTCTTTCTCTCTGTTTTCTGTTTCATTTACCTCTGCTTTAATTTTTATTTCCTTCCTTCTGCTGTCTTTGAGTTTAGCTGTTTTTCTTTTCCTAGTTTCCCCAGCTTTGAAGGCTTTCTTCTTTTATTTTAATTAGAGCTATAAATTCCCTCTTCGCATCACTTCCCTGTACCCATATTTTTTGGTATGTTGTATCATCATTTTCATTTGCCTCAAGATATTGCCTAACTTTGCTTGTGATTTCCATTGGTTGTTTAAGAGTATGCTATTTTCCACATATTTGTGAATTTTCCATTTCTACCTCTATTAGTAATTTCTAGTTTCATTCTATTGTGTTTGGAGAGTATAATTGTATGATTTCAATAGTTCTTAATTTATTGAGACTTGTTTTGTGCCTCAACATATGTTCTATCCTGGTGAATGATCCATATGCCCTTGAGAAGAATGTGTTTTTTGTTTTTGTTGGGTGAAATGTTCTGTATATGTCTATTAGTTGTAGTTGCTTTAGTGTACAGTTCAAGTCTTGCATTTCCTTAATGATCTCCTGACTTGATGTTCTATCTAGTATTGAAAGTGGTATGTTAAAATCTCCTACTTAGTATAGAACCACTAATTTCTCCTTTCAAATCTGTCACTATTCACTTCATATATTTTGTGGCTCTGATGTTAGGTGCATATATATTTATAATTGTTGCATCTTCTTGTTGAAATGTCCCCTTTACTAGTATATGATGACTGTTTGTCCCTTGTAACTCTTTTTCACTTATGGTCTATTTCTTCTAACATTAGTATAGCTATCCTAGTTCTTTTGGCTACTACTTGAATCATATATATTTTTTCCATCATTCACTTTCAGACTACTTGTATCTTTGTGTTTAACATGGTTCTCCTGGAGATAGCACACAGTCAGACCATGTGTTTTTTTAAACATTTTTTATTGTGAAATATAACATATATACAAAACAAGGGATTTCAGAGTTTGGTGTGGGTTACAGTTCCACAATTTTAGGTATTTTCTTCTAGCTGCTCCAAGACACTGGAGAGTGAAAGAAATATCAGTATAATAATTCAGCAGTCATACTCATTTGTTAAATCCTATCTTCTCTGTTATAATTCCTCCTTCTCCTTTGAATTTTCTCCCAATTTTTAGGGGTAGTTGTTCTACACCCATTGTAACTTTTTCATGCTGGAAAGGGTTGTTGATAATATGGGATAGGGCAATGGAAGAAACTGATGTTCTTGGAGAGGCTGGCCCCTCTGGATTTTAGGACTTATCTGGCCTAGGAACCTATCTGGAGGTTGTAGGTTTCTGGAAAGTAATCTTAGTGCATAAAACTTTTGTAGAATCTCAGATAAAGCCCTAGGTGTTCTTTGGGGTTGACAGGAAGATTTTGGTTGGGGTTTGGCAAACCCTGGTACTTAGCAATACGTAACTGAAGCTACCTTAAGAATAGCCTCCAGAATAGCCTCTTGACTCCAATTGAACTCTCTTAGGCACTGATATCTTATTATATTATATTTCTTTTTGTCCTTTTGGTAAGAAAAGCATTTCTGATCCCATGGTGTGAGGCCCAGGCTCATCCCTGGGAGTCAAGTCCCATGCCACCAGGGAGACTTCCACCTTTGGATGTGAGAGTCATGCTTTTTAATCCATCCTGCCAATCTCTGCCTTTTTACTGGCAAGTTTAATCAATTTTCATTTAAAGTCACTACTGATAATGCAGGACTTTCTTCTGCCATTTGGTATTTAGCCTTTGTATTTTTATACCTTTTTTGATGCTCAGTTTTTCTGTTAATGCCTACTTTTGTACATATTTGAATTTTTGTGTTGTATCATACTGAATGACTTCTTTTTATATCTGTAAATATTTTTCATATATTTTCCTTGCAGTTACCAGGGGTCAAAATTTAGTATCCTAAATACATAACATTCATATTTGGCTTGATACCAACTCAACTTCAACAGCATACACATGTATTTTTTCTGTGCCCTCTGTCTTTCTAGCTTTAATTTTGGTACTTTTTACCACTTATATCTTTGTACACTGTATGTCCAAAACCACAGATTTATCGTTACTTTTTATGTGCCTGCATTTTAATAGCTAGGTCATAAGAAGTGGAATTACATACCAACATTATACTACAATAATTCTGGCATTTATAATTACCCAAATGATTACATTTGCCAGTTATGGAAGACTTTTAATGACTGATATGTTTTCATTAATATTGATAGGACCATTCAGGTTTTCTGTTTTGTCTAGGATTGTTTTTTTAATGTAATTTTTATAGTCCAGTTTACCTACATTTTCAAATTTGTTGATGTAATGTTGTTTATAATACTCTCATATTCTTTCATTTTAGCATTGTTTTACAGCTTTGTTATGTACTTTATGTACGTTAAAATTCACCCATAATAAGTATAAAGTTCAATGAGTTTTGGTAAATGTATTCAGTTATGCATATATCACCATAATCAAGCTTTATAATAATTTCATCATCACAGAAGGTTTTCTTATGTACCTTTGTTTTTTATTTTTTGCATGGGCAGGCAGCACCAGGAATCAAACCCAGGTCTCCAGCATGGCAAGCTAGAACTCTGCCACTGAACCACAATGGCCTGCCCTTTCATGTACCTTTGCATTCCCCCTCACTGCAGGCAACAATATGTTTGTTCTATCCATATAGTTTATCTTTTCTAGAATTTAATGTAAATGGAATCATATGGAATATTGACTTTTGTGCCTGACACTTTTCCGTTAGCATGATGTTTTTGAGAATGACCCATGTTGTATTAATATTTTATTTCTCTATAATATTGAGTGGTATTCCATTATATGCATATGCCAAATTTTGTTTACTCTTTCTCCAGATCACGGCCATTTGGGTTGTTTTCCATTTTCTGGTTATTATGCATAAGAGTTCCTATAAAGATCTGTGTACAAGTTTTTGTGTAAATATATGCTTTTATTTCTGTGCAATAGATTCCAATGAGTGAAATTCTGTGATCCTATAAAAAGAAGCTTTTTTAAAAAATGCCTACCTCTTCCTCAAAGTGGCTATATTTTGGATTCCTATCATTAAAATATGAGAATTACAATTGCTTGTCATCTTTGCCACACTTTGCATCATCAGATTAGTTTTTATAAATATTAAAAAAAATGTTAACTGTTCTAGTATATGTATAGGCGTGTCTCATTGTGATTTTAATGACCAGTGATTCTGAGTATGATTTCCATTGCTTATTCATATATCTTCTTTTGTGAGGTGTGTGTTCAAGTCATTTTCTCATTTTTTAAATTGGGCAGTTATCACTGAATTGTAAATCTCTTTATATATTCTGGATACAGGTTCTTTTACAGAACCTCTTTTTAATGTCTACAGCATTGCTAATTATACCCTTTTTATTATTAATGTTTTTATTTGCACCTTCTTTTATCTTTCTTTTGATCAATTTTGCCGATTATTTATTATATTGCAAATTTTATTAGCTCTTTCAAAGAACCGACTTTTGGTTTTGTTGATCATTTTTATTGAATATTTGTTTTCTATTTCATTAATTTCTACACTTATCTTTATTGCATCTCTTGTTCTATCATATGTTCTCTTATTTGTCTAATACCCAAAATGGATACTTAGATCATTTACAGCCTTTTTATTTCCTTATATAAGCATTACAATTCTCTTCAATTACTGCTTTTGCAGTAGTAACATATGTTAATAATGCCACGGATTTTAGTTCTGACTTTTAAAAACTCTGTAAATTAGACATTTTCTCTGTATTAAGTTATTCAGTATCACCATATGTCTAAGTATGTATCATTATTCATTTTCATTCATTCTCCTTCCCTTCCTCCTTCTTCCTCTTCCTCCTCCTCTCCCCCCTCTAAGCCTCCCCTCTACCCCTGTAAATTCTGCTTAGGATTTCTAAATTTGAGGGTTTGTTTCTTCTTTCAATTCTGGAAAACTCTTAGTTCATTTCCTCTTCAAATATTCCCATTCTCAGCTTTTGCAATGTGACAGTGATTGTGAAAACCTTGGGTCTGATGCTCCTTTTACCTACAGTATGGACAGATGAACAAAAAATATGGATAAGAAATAAACAAATAATAGGGTGGACAAAAGTTAAAATAAATTGAGTAGATTGAAATGAATCAATGAAAGGGAGTGACAAGGGGTATAGTATTTATGAGTTTTCTCTTTTTTCTTTCTTTTGCTGGAGAGATGCAAATGTTTAAAAAAGCGATCATGGTGATGAACACACAATTATGTGATTATATTATGAACCATTGATTGTAACCATGTCAAGAATATTTGTAGGTCAGAAATGTTTGTATTTCAAGAATGTTTGTATGTTTGTTCATTGTTTATAATAAAAATATTTTAAAAAATTCCCATTCTCCTCTTCTCTCTCTGATTTCCTTCTGTAACTTTAATAAATGAATGTTAGAATTCATCACTGTTTACTTTGTCTCTTATCCTCTTCTTTATTTTTATAATGTTTATTTTTCTTTGTGCTTCAAGATGGATATTTTCTTCTCTCTTTTATCTCTTTAAACATTTCCTCAAGCATCTTTATGTTCTGGAGCTAAAAATTTGAATATAAATAGACTTTTTGGTCTGTCTGATTGTATAGCTTGTTGCTTCTGTTTTCTCTTACTCCTGGTAGCTAATTTTTTATGGTATTGATGTTTGATTGTGAACTCATATTTTGGGGGAATTATGTATTTTTTTTAAGTGCTGTGTTTAAAATGCATCCTTCACAGCGAATTTGTGTTGGTGGAAGAAGGCGTCTGGGTTGAATTCCTTATGTGTTATCATTTTATATTTTCTTTTTTCTTGCCACAAAGATTTTATGCACTATGGCCCCAAACCTGTGTGATAGTGGCACTGAATTTAGGAATTCTTAAAGGATGTCTCTCTCTCTCTTTTTCACAAGTCACCTAATGCCTTGGTCCAAACAGGCATTTATCCCCACAATCCCCCCCTTTAGAATGGTTCTGTTCTTTTTTGAACCAATGAAGTATCAACTCTGAGTGTCCTGACCTTTTGAGGAATCTCTGATCTGCTGTCCTGTCCTTCCCAGATCTCGGTGTTTGCCTTCCTATATTCCTTATGAAAGGGGTTTTAACGTTCAGAGTCTAAATTATTAGCTGGCATTGACAGCTAATCCCATAGAAATGCCACTCCAGTGCTTGCTTACCCCTTGGGTTTCCTGTTTTACTTTTTGTGTCCAATCATTCCTTTACATTTCTGCAAACTCAACATACATACATTTATGCTGGTACGTGGATGTGTGTGGCTGTGTATGTGTGTATGTGCCTAACAATTTCAGGCATGCTATACCTGGAATGTGTTCCCTAAATATCTAGTTCACATTTGGCTGGAAACAAAAGTCCAAACTTGGACAGTTTTTAAAACTATTTTGGACATTTAATTCAAAGTGCCATACCATCATGCCTTACTCAACAACCTCCAGCGCCTTCTCATTACCCTTAGAATGATATCCAAAGTCTTCATCATAGCCTGTAAAACCTGGAAAAATCTGTTTCCTACTACTTTTTAAACCTCATCTTCTCTCTCTCTCTCCCTGCCCCCATTCAAACACACAGGCTTCCTTGCTATTTCTTCAGATAGGCTGAGCAAGCTCCTGCCTCGAGGTCTCTGCACTTGCTCTTCAGTCTGCCTAGCACCTTTTCTCTAGATATGCATATGCCTTGAATTCTCTTTCTATTTTGGTACTTTACATGAATGTCACCTCTTCAGAGAAGACTTCCACCCTTTGTAAGAGCCTCCCTAGCCACTCTCTTTCCTCTTTCTCTACTTATATTTTTCTTCAGAGAACATAGTTCTGATTATGTATCTCTTTGTTCATTTGTGTATTTTGCACTTGCTTTCTAGAATGCATTCACCATGAAAGCTCATCTGCCATGTTCAATGCTGTGTTCCCAGTCCCTAAAATAGTACTGACACTTAATAGGTACTCACATATTTGTTGAACGAAGACAAATTTTACCATCATTTTAATAAATCATTGAGTCTTTCCCTCTTAGTAAGGAAGCTATTTTTCTGGTGGCTTTGAAACTAACACTAAAAAAATATGTAGCACACAGAATTGTTTATTTTTATTAACAAGTCAAATCAGTTTTCATGAAATACACGATTCCTGAGCAGCCCCTTAAAAACAAGGCAACTCATTTCCAAGCTGTTTTCTGCAACTACATTTGATAGTGCTAAATATTTATTAAGTGCCAGGGTGCTAAATTAAGTGCTGGTGGAGAGCGACCATGTTCCGGTCCAACCAGCGTGGGTTCGGGGAGCACAAAGAGGAGAGGTGTGGACTTGGCGCCCTTTCTCAGAGCCCTCAGATGAACTCCTCAGAGGGGGAAGGTGGTTTTCGAGGAAGTGGAATTATTATGTGTTTAGTGTTACAATGGCTTTGAATGTGCACCCCCCCATGAAGGTTTTCTTGTTGCAAAGGTAATTAAGAAAAGAAGTAGGAAGGGGCCGTCTCCCCAGCTGCCTGGCTTTTCCTGGAATAGGCCGAGTCTTCACAGTGTTAGGAAACTTAGGAACTTTATGTGATACGCATGCTTTATGTTTCTAAAATGGGGATCCTAACTATTCTGCTCAAAAAAGGGTTGCTAAAGTATATTTCTGGGGCCATGCTTTAACGATTGCTTGCCCAGATCCGTTCATTCCTCAATCGCCTGACTTACCTTGAGCCAAAATTGCTTCTAGCTGCAGGTCAGTCCTCCCAGGCTATCCTAACTACACCCTTGATATGGTGGCAGGACTTCCATAAACCCCTCATTGCCTGTGGATCTTAACCCTCTATTGTCAACCATTTCCTTAAAAGCGTTGAGCCTTTATAAAACTAACATTGCATCATCAGCGTCACATTCTTCCTTTGTTCTCTTGCTGCAAGGCCAGCTCTACCACCTGCCTCCTTCACCAGCTGTTATGGATCAGAACTGTCCCCAGGCCTGAAATGAATGGCAGGGAGAGGTCACAGAGCCCCCAGCTAACTACAGGGCAGTGGAGACCCCTGACTAAGGTGGGCGGCCGTGTGCTGTAGTGAAACTTGCGGCTGAGGCTGGGTAGTCGTGTCCAGTCCTGGCTTGAGTTAAAAGCACACATTAGCTGTGTGCTGCAGTGGATCATTTTACCTTTTTATTTTGGAAACTGTTTCAGAGACAAAGTTATAAAGGTTTGACGCTCTGTAGGGTGGCTTTAATCAGAGTATGCACAGATGAGATGGAATTCTGTAACTCAACCGACTTTAGCCATAGTCACACACAAATGAATACTATAGGTTTTTATAGTTGATATGTGGGAAGATATGGGGCAGAGCCTACCCTTTGGGATGTGCATTCACTCATTGGAGTAAATAGTTCTGGCCAAACTGGAATGTGTGGTAAAACACACACACACACACACACACACACACACCACAGCAGTTTATAGCCACATAAGATATTTATATAATATATACACACTTATAAATACATAGTACACATACGGGTAAATTTTACAAAAATTTAATTTAATTTAATAAAAAATTTACTGAGCACTCACTATGTGGCAGGGAATTTTCTAGAATACAAAGATGGATTAGGAATAGATCCTGCCCTCAAGGATTTCAACTAGACCTTGAAGCTAATAGAAATACAGAATTTATCCCTTCAGCCCTTCCTGGGAGGGACAGGTACAGTTCCTGCACGCCAAGAGCGGTTAATCATTCATTCATTGCTTTTGCAACCACATTTCCAAAGTTGTCATTTGTCTTGAGTTGGGTGGTAAGTTACAGTTTGGCTTTTTCCTATTTTTTTTTTCCAATAAGCATTCAACTACAAAAACATCGGAACCCTGCAACTAATTTAAATAATCAAATTATTGCTTAAAGTTTCTTCTATTCTGGCATAGGTCATGGAAAAATTTGTGATTCTATGAAGTGAAAGACTGCTTAGTGTTAAATATTTAAACTAGACTCAACTCATCTTGGTTCCACTTATCAATATCACAGATAGTTAAAAGAAGAAAAGGGGGAGTGGATGGGTGGGGAAATGCAGAAGAACAGAGGGTAAGATATCAATGAACTAATGACATTTTTCACATTGTAGAGATAATTTTTGAATGCAAACATGAACTGAGTTTTGAATGCACATTTAGTGGAAGCTATTCTAATTTCTTTCTTTGTGTAGTGAGCTTTTATTTGTTCAGCAGACAAATGAATACCTACTGTGTGCCAGGCATTTTGCTAAGGACCTCGGAAATGGAAATAAATGAGCTATAGTCCCTGTCTTCAAGGAATACATAGTTTAATAGAAGGAAATAATTGCATAAACAAATATTTGTATAATATACACATGCATATAAATACATAGCACACATATGGATAAATTTTGCAAGAAAGGGAGAGTGGGTGAGCAAGAACAAAAGAGAAACA
The DNA here is from genome assembly GCF_023851605.1 of Tamandua tetradactyla. Classification (NCBI taxonomy): domain Eukaryota; kingdom Metazoa; phylum Chordata; class Mammalia; order Pilosa; family Myrmecophagidae; genus Tamandua; species Tamandua tetradactyla. The sequence goes on from NC_135346.1 coordinate 23,766,321, forward strand.
TTTTCTTAACTTGAAATTGCCCATATACAAAGATCATTCTTATGACCAGTCAGAACTATGCATCTCTGTGATGGGTACTATGATTCATTTTTTTTTTTTTTTTATTAACGGAAAGAAAAAAAAAAGAAATTAACACAACATTTAGAAATCATACCATTCTACATATGCACTCAGTAATTCTTAACATCATCACATAGATGCATGATCATTGTTTCTTAGTACATTTGCATCGGTTTAGAGGAACTAGCAACACAACAGAAAAAGATATAAAATGTTAATATAAAGAAAAGAAATAAAAGTAGTAATAATAGTAAAAAACAACAACAACAAACAAACCAACAAGCAAACAAAAACAAAAAAAACCCTATAGCTCAGATGCAGCTTCATTCAGTATTTTAACATGATTACTTTACAATTAGGTATTATTGTGCTGTCCATTTTTGAGTTTTTGTATCTAGTCCTGTTGCACAGTCTGTATCCCTTCAGCTTCAATTACCCATTGTCTTACCCTGTTTCTAACTCCTGCTGAACTCTGTTACCAATGACATATTTCAAGTTTATTCTCGAATGTCCGTTCACATCAGTGGGACCATACAGTATTTGTCCTTTAGTTTTTGGCTGGATTCACTCAGCATAATATTCTCTAGGTCCATCCATGTTATTACATGGTTCATAAGTTTATCTTGTCTTAAAGCTGCATAATATTCCATCGTATATATATACCACAGTTTGTTTAGCCACTCGTCTGTTGATGGACATTTTGGCTGTTTCCATCTCTTTGCAATTGTAAATAACGCTGCTATAAACATTGCTGTGCAAATGTCCGTTTGTGTCTTTGCCCTTAAGTCCTTTGAGTAGATACCTAGCAATGGTATTGCTGGGTCGTATGGCAATTCTATATTCAGCTTTTTGAGGAACCGCCAAACTGCCTTCCACAGTGGTTGCACCCTTTGACATTCCCACCAACAGTGGATAAGTGTGCCTCTTTCTCCGCATCCTCTCCAGCACTTGTCATTTTCTGTTTTGTTGATAATGGCCATTCTGGTGGGTGTGAGATGATATCTCATTGTGGTTTTGATTTGCATTTCTCTAATGGCCAGGGACATTGAGCATCTCTTCATGTGCCTCTTGGCCATCCGTATTTCCTCTTCTGAGAGGTGTCTGTTCAAGTCTTTTTCCCATTTTGTAATTGGGTTGGCTGTCTTTTTGTTGTTGAGATGAACAATCTCTTTATAAATTCTGGATACTAGACCTTTATCTGATATGTCGTTTCCAAATATTGTCTCCCATTGTGTAGGCTGTCTTTCTACTTTCTTGATGAAGTTCTCTGATGCACAAAAGCGTTTAATTTTGAGGAGCTCTCATTTATTTATTTCCTTCTTCAGTGTTCTTGCTTTAGGTTTAAGGTCCATAAAACCACCTCCAGTTGTAAGATCCATAAGATATCTCCCAACATTTTCCTCTAACTGTTTTATGGTCTTAGACCAAATGTTTAGATCTTTGATCTATGATTCATTTTTAACCTTGTTTGTGGCATTTCGTATTAGTCATATACTCCATTGGGCATATCAGAGTAACTTGTCACAGACCAGCTTCTAGCTGAGTACCCTTGGGCTAGTCATGCCACCCTCTCTCTCAGCATATTACCTCATCTGATAAAAATGAAGTCTGCTTACTGCAGGGGGACACTGACGTGAGAAAGCATTTTACAAACAAAAAATATAAGAGATGGCAGCATGACTCGTTAATGGACACTGTAGCTAGATGGTCTGTGACTTTTTGCGTTGTCCATCTTGCACTTCCAGTAGACTGAGGAGTCTTAACCTAGGCTCCTGGATAATCAGCTGCCCTCTAAATGTTGGAGTATTCATCAGGATTACTTACGAAGTTTGGGATGTATATGCAAATGAAAATTTGGTTTGGGTGCATATGCACATGCAGATTTTTCTAGTTCTGCAGTTTCCATTAGTTTCTCAAAGGTGTCTATGATTGCAAAAGAGAGTAAGAACCACTGGTTTAGTCTGAGTATTTTGGGGGAAATGCAGAGGGTGCCTGAAGTCTGATGAAGTCGGTCACTGATTGTCATATGGGAAGAGGTGCCAGTTTAGAAGCCCTGGCCACTGCACAGTTTTAAGAAATTTATTTAAAATGGACTTCATTGTTTTGTTTATTTTTTTTCCAGCCACCATGAGGAAGCTCTTTCTCTTCTTTTGCCTGAACTTGCAGATGGTTTTGCTTGTTTGATTGTGTCAAGGCTGAAGTCTGCTCAGTCACGCTGGCCTTCTGAAGACTTTCCTTTGCACGCCTGGGAAGGATCTGCTCACCTTCCAAGAGGAGGCACAGCCGAAAAGCAGAGGCAAACTCGGGGCAGTAGATGCAAACCTTTTGGTAATTTGCTTATGTCTGCTCTGCCTGGGTGCTTCTTACAAAAGAATATTAATCTGCTAATTATCTGAGATTTTGTAAAGTTTAGACCCATGCCATATGCACAAGAACAATTGAAATAAGTAGGAGCATGGCCTGTCAAACTATATCATAAGAAGAGGTGAAAGTACAAGTTTGTTCACTGTGTCACCAAAAACCCAGAGAACAACCTATAGTGCACTGATAGGAGGCTGTTTAAAAGAATTTTCATTCATTCTAACAATAAAATGCTAGTAAGCCATTAAACAGAATGAGACAGATACAATGTAATACAGGGGCACTAAAACTAAGATACAGTTTTAAGTGAAAAGTGTATTGCTTTTTAAAAAAACATTTTAATTTGAAATACTTATGGATTCGCAAGAAGCTGCAAGGTAGTTCTGTGTGTCCGCCCCAGCTTCATCCAAAGTCCATTTATGGTGTGTTTTAAAGAAAAACAAAGTAATTGCAAAAGGATAGGATCCTATTTGTATTTTTTTTTTAAAGTATATATACCACTGGCTATCTCTGGGGATGCGATATGACATCAGTAGGAGAAGGAGAAAATGAGAGAATAGTACTTTTTAATTTACAAATATCTGTGCCTGTTAATGTAGCTATCATATCTGCAGAGATATCTATGTAATTAGACAGAGATTTAGATACAGATTTCAATAAACAATATTTACTTTTAAATATCCAAAATAATAAGTTTGGGATGATGATTGCTATGCTGGACAATGCATGAATTCAGGCTTAAAGAAATAGTTATCTATTTCTTTAGAGTTATCTAGTTCTTAAGAATTAACTCTTAAATAGTTATCTGTCAAATTCTAATTTGACAGATTTTAAAAGAACCTGGAAACTACAATGTAGCTCTGTATGATGGGCATTCAGTGTCTAATGCCCCAGAACTCACAACTGCAGCCCTCACAGAATTTGTCCTGTAAGAGGGCATTTTTTCATGAACTACACAACAGATTTTTCATGATTCAGGGACTGGGCCCTTTACATATGCCAAAAGACAAGGTAATTCTAAAAGGCCTTGGTTTCTATAATTAAATGTAATTTTGCTAGCAGAATCATGCTTTGACCATTTCTCACTAAGCCAACCTTTGTATGGGCACAAGGCTCAAGTTAGCTAGAATTCAAATCTGGCCTTGGTATGTAGTCTTGACTATTTTAAGCTCTCTGACTCTGCATGTGCTTTTTATCAACATTTCTTCATTCTGCAACTATTTGAATTATCTGGTACATGATCAAAAATACATTTCCAGCTGTATTATACCAGTCAGTAGTGGGTGACGAGGCCTTCCTGTATCATTTCTCTTTATGCTTTGGGGTCCGTGTTTGTAGCCTTCCTCCTATCTATTCGGAGGGGTCCCAGATCCCACAGGCGGCTCCACTGTGGGAGGTAGAGGGTGAAGAGGAAAACGAAGGGAAAGTGATGGCTGCGGAAGGTCCAGGGTGTAGAATTCAACACTCAAATGGTCACTGCTAATGTATTTAAACATCTGTTCATTGAGCAGTTAATCTCTGACACATTAAGAGGTTGTAAATGCTATTAGAGAGGCTTAATTGTTGTTTCTGTGATTAAGTTGCAATGAACACAGAAGCATAGTTAACAAGGCATGGTATTTATGTAATATCCCTAAATCATATAAATAGATTTTTCTTCCTTGAATGCTAACCACATGAATCACTCATGGTGTTTATATGACTGAATGAATGCTGGTCCCTTAAGTGGAATTAACAAACAAGGTGATTCATATGAAGAATACTGTCATTTCTACTTTCTGTTTATCGGAACAGCATGAATTAAAGAAAAGTGAAAATACACTCTGCAGGTTATGTTAGTGACATTCCTACTCTCTGAAAGACGCCAACACATACAAATATGTATATTCATCCATCCAACCATCATCCATCCATCCATCTACCCATCCATCCAATATGCTCTGTGCTCTATGTATGAGGCTGAGGATACAATAGTGAGAGAAACATAGATCTTGTCTCTGTTTTCACAAGCCAAGAGTCTGGACCACAGACAGACAGGGTTGTGTTGAAAAGCAGGGTCAGGACACACATGGGATTGTAAGCTATGGCAAATGAAACCTGCAATGGGAAACTCTGAAGAAGTCTGAGAATGATCAGACATGCCCCCCCAATTCCCACCCCTGGCATGTTTTGTACACAAAATAAAGAATCAAAAAGTAAAATTGTGTCTACAAAATAGTGAGCACTGTGTTATATTTTAAACATCAATCTATTAGTATTGTTATATATTCTTGTTCAGGTTGTTCTTTGCAGGACCATGGCAGAACTGTTCCCCCAACAAACTAACACTAACAGCTAAGTTCCTAATAAAGAACTTATGATCACAAGTGTTGATGAGAATATAGAGCAACTGGAACAGTTCCCAAAGAGATCTGTTATTCATGAAATGTTCATTTCCTTTTCTAATCTGCCTACTATACAGCTCCTTTACTGAGTCCTCTATGAATATATACGTATATATGACCACTCTGCAGACATCATAAAGGGATCATTTATGGAGACAAGTGGGAAATATCAATAGAAACTGACATATTGCTAATTGAGTTAGAACAATGGCCGTGAGTGTGGGCATTTCTAAGACACAGGAAGAGAGGGTCTTTTGTGTAAGAGAGCCCACTGATGCTCACTCTGTTACTTGACATCTAGAGCTTTGAAAGTTGTGGCAAAAGATCACATGCGTGGTGGCACCCACCAGTTATGCCTGTCAAGACACAGGGAAACTAGACCGGTGAGTCTCCATTTGGCAAGTCAGAATGGTTTGGAGATGAGCAAGACGCATTTTAAGTGGCTGTAGCCTTGCAGGAGCTTTTGGTCTGAGAAGGCACTCCAGACTCCCAACTGTTTTCACAGGAATTGGACACCATCTACAGATGCAACCACACAAGAAAATCCAACAGGCTGCAGTCAAAGGAGGAAGTGAGTGACTCCACATGCGGTTTATTTAGTCATCACAGCTTTAAAACTTGGAAATGTTGATGGGGACATACATCCACCAGTCACCATGGGAGAGATGCAATAGCCGACTATGCTGCAGAAGGTACACTTTGGATCTGGAGAATGGCAATCTCCTGAAACTTGTGAATGAAACTTCTGTGAGCTCAGTTAAAACATTTATGTCAAAGAAATGGAAATCTGAAATAGAACTCATCACAGGGCCAGTTCTGGAGGGGTGGCTAGCCAACATTCTCAACAAGAAGGTTGAGGGGGCAAAGAAAATATACATTTCATACACGTGTATGACAATAATCTCCTTTGCTCATAGCTTTGGAAACCAAGATAATCAAATGACAGAATATCTTTAGGGATGATAAGATGAGAGGAATTTTATTTGTGATTTGTAAAAACAATAGTGTCTTTCTTTAGTAATTAATTTCAAGAGACTCACTTTCAGAGCCCAGAATGGAAGAACACAAAACTTGCTCTTTCTAAGTACTAATCAGATGGGCCACAAAAGTCTATAAGAGATGAAAGTTGTTTTAACTCAAGTAGGTAGGTTAATTGAAAGTTGTAAATACCTTTATACCTAGCTCTGTGCTTTGAGTAGTGTGTCTGTGTGCGTGTGACAGAGAGAAAGAGAGAGAGAGAGAGAGAGAGGAGGTAGAGACTCGAGGGGTGGAGAGTGGGTACATTTATTCAGGTGTAGGAAAAGGCATTTTCTCTTGACCAGTTTTCTTTTTCTTTTCTTTTCTATTTTTTTTACTGTGGATGAAACTGTTGTGCTGTCATGGAAACCTAGCCATGGAAACCTTATAGAAATATCAGGAGATTACAGGAGGGCATGACATCCTAGAGGGACTTCTACCAACTGATTCCCATATAAACCATAAAAATTACCATTTTTCTCCCCTTATTGTCAGTGAGAGAATCTCACTATTTGGAAAATCAAGCTTACTATTCTGCAGCTTTTCTGAACAAACAGCAAATAAACAACTCAGAAAGTAGGCACTCACTCATCTTAAATTGAGTTGAATCAAATGTCCTGTTTGGAGGGCTGAGGAAATGAAGCTAACTATAAATATTCTTTGACAGCCCTCCCGCCCCCATTCACTTACCTTCATAACTAATGTGTTCCTCTGCCTCTATATCTAGTATATCATCAAGTTCCATTAATTTTATGTTATAAATATATCTTGAATCCATTTCTCTCCATCTCTCCATCTAAGCTATAGTCATTAATACCACTCCCCACCCCAGTCAAATTCCCCTCTTACATGCTTTCATGGCATGCTATGCTTTTCTTTCCCTGCTACTTACTACAATTTACGTGGATTTGTCTGATTACTTCATTCATTACTTCTTCTTTTATTAATTCATTCACTCATTCATTCCACAAATATTTATCGCAAGACTACTTTGGGCCAGACACTGATCCATCCACTAGAGGCACCACAGAGGAAAGAGTAGGCAAGGTCATTCTCAAAGAGCTTACATTTGAATAGGCAGAGATAGATAATAAATTAACAAATAGCCAATAAGAACTGTGCCTACCAGCGAACTCACTGCCCTCCCCCTCTCTATGTTGGACATGACTCCCAGGGGTTTAAATCTCCCTGGCAACATGGGACAGAAATCCTAGAATGAGCTGGAACTTGGCATCAAGGGATTGAGAAAACCTTCTCAACCAAAAGGGGGAAGAGAGAAATGAGACAAAATAAAGTATCAATGGCTGGGTGATTTCAAACAGAGTCAAGAGGTTATCCTGGAAGTGATTTTTACGCATTATATAGATATCCCCTTTTCAGTTTCAGGTATATTAGAGAGGCTAGAGGGAACTGCCTGAAAATGTAGAGCTGTGTTCCAGTAGCCATGTTTCTTAAAGATGATTGTTTAATGATACAGCTGTTGCAGTGTGACTGTGTGATTGTGAAAACCTTGTGTCAGATGCTCCTTTTATCTACGGTATGGACAGATGAGTAAAACATATAGATTAAAAAAACAAACAAATAATAGGGGGAACAAAAGTTAAAATAAATTGAGTAGATAGAAATACTAGTGATCAATGAGAGGGAGGGATAAGGGGTATGGCATGCATATGTTTTTTCTTTTGCTGGAGAGATGAAAATGTTCAAAAAAAATGATCATGGTGATGAATATACAACTATGCGATGATATTGTAAGCCACTGATTGTAACCATGTCAAGAATTTCTGTATGCCAAGAATGTTTATATGTTTGTTTGTTGCTTACAATAAAAATATTAAAAGAAAAAAGAATGGTGCCTACCATCTAACTGGGCAGATGGACATTGTCCATCATCCACTCAACGCCCCAAGGAGCTTGACCACAAATCAGATCGGGTCAGTCCCTTGCGAAAAGCCTTTCAATCGTTTCCCATTACTCTTATGATAAAATACGACTTCCAAACACACACCAGCTGAGCCATAGAAGATAGTATTTTCACCTGAATATATCATTAGGTGAAAAGCAAATGAATTTTCAAAAGAATGGGCATACTTTCCAAACCCTTCCTTTCCACATCCACGTCCATGAGCTGGAGATGCATTTTATTCCATATCTACATTTTAAGTTGATTACATTTTTTAAAAAGGTTGATTTCCTTTTGGTTATCCGACCATCTCTTGGAAAACTGCCATTTGATAAATTACTTAACCTCTGCAAGCTTCAGTTTCCTCATCTGTAAAATGGGGATACTCATATTTTACTACAAACATTTGCTTTGAAGATTAAATGCCCTAAAGGGCACAATACTGGCCACAAAATAAACGTTGAATTATGGATTCTTCCCTTTGAGCAAATGAAATAGCACTGACATTTGTTAAATAAACGTAGTGACACCAGAATAAGAGAATGATCCTGAAAGAAAAATAACATAAATGTTTCCTTTGCAGCCAGATAAAGGTTGGGTAAGGAGGCATGTGTAGCTCAGGTCACTGGGAACTTGTCCTAGGACTGAGCTGCCAGCAAGCCTTGCTCTGAGGCGGGTATTTTTGTGCAGTTCACCTTTTCTGGGCTGGTAATTACACAACATGTTTGTTCCCTGAGCACACATTGTTCTCAGGCAGCCAGCGTGGTCAATAAAAAATCCTACCTACATTAGAATCTTCCTATTTGTAGAAACCAGGCAACCTAGCTGAAAAATCCGGAGGTGAAGAGGCATCTCCTCATGTGGCACTACTTCCTGAAGAAAGATTTATTTGTCAGATCTCGAGCTGCAAGCAAGCAATTACCCGCCAGTCGCCCCTTCTCTGGCCTCACTCCTACTAATGTGCTCTTCAAATGCCTTTATAACTTACGCCTTTTTCAGATCATAAGAGTAAAGTAGAAGCAGCAAAAGAGAGAGGGAGGTGGAAGACTACAGAATATACAGCAAGAAGAAAATAAAGATCACGAGTCATTCTACCCTCGCTTACCTCCAAATAACAGTATAATTCTGATTGACATTTTGAGTGGAGCTTCCCAGATTTTTTTTCTCTATTCATCTACATAGGTGTATTAAGAGATTACTAGCATGACATTGGAATAAGACTGCCTGGTTTAACTCCGAGCTGTATCATTTATTAGCCTAAGGGAAATTACGTTTAGTTTTCCTGCCCCCACCCCGCCCATCTCCTCTTCTGTAAGATAGAAAGTAGTGATAGTGCTTCTTTCCATAATAGGTAAAATACTTAGAACAATGCCTAGCACAGAGCAGGTGCTCAACAAATGCTATGGGTATATGATCACATATGAAAATTAAACAGAACACTTAACTGAGTGACTGAGGCAAAAGAAGAGAATGTCTCTTACTCACTGTGGATGCCCCAGAGCCTGGCATATAGCAGGTACTCAGTAAATATTTGTTAAATGGATGACAGAACTAGCAAATGAAAGAATAAAAAATGACTCCGCCATTGGTGAGATTGGTCAGTGTTGTACACATGCAGAGGAATCCAGCGGAAAAGTTTCTGGCTAAGGAGAATCTTTAGGTCTTGGTGATTTTTCTAGAAACATTGCTAAGACTTGCATCAGGCGTTTGAGGCCTTCTTGGTGGGCGGGTAGAAACCTGCTGAATCATTCTAGGAAGGAGTGGGAAAAGGGGAACCATTCACCCCAGTCAGTAACTGAGGGCTGAACTTGGGTCCCCTTAGTCGTTTTGTCTCCTCCTGCTCAAATGTCACACCCACCTTTCTGAGGCAGCGGAAAGCCTCCTCCTCCTACACATGTTTAGAAGAAGGCCCCTGAGCTGCAAAGTCAGAGCCCTTCCTTGAACCCCTGAACTCTATTGCTTCCTGCTCACTTAGGTTTCTTTACAATCTTGAAGAATTTACAGACATCAGTCAGTCACCAAAGGTCCCTGAAAAACCTCCGCAGAATTTCTCCAAACAAAATGTCCGGTCTTACCTTCCAATTCAGATGAGGGAAATGACCCAAACATTCGTATTTTCATTCATGGCTTTCTTAGAAGACAGCAGTCTCCGGGGGGCTGGGGGTAAAGGTGTAAAGGGAGGTGTGTGCACGGTGGACAGGGGTGAAGTCCTGTCTGAGGCCTGGCATGACCGAGGGTGGTTTTCACACACTGCCCACGGTGAGGCCTGTTTTCCATGCTGGTGGAACGCCATGACATCACTCTTTTCCAGTTACAGGAAATCCAATGAATGAGGCCACAGCATTTCTCTGAGATCCAAAGCAGACAAACCTGCCCCTGCTCCAGCCTGGAGGCTGAACCATGTGTGAAGGAAAAGCCAATTCGCAGTACCCTTCTGTTGGGCCCAGAAAGCTGAGGGTGAATCCACTGGCCTGGTAGATGGTGGGCAACTTTCTGAGCATGGAGGTGACTAGCTGTCAGGAATACACACCCCTGTCTTATTCGACCTTTTTCAAATTTGAAAATTTTCTCAAATTTCAGAATTTGTCAGACTACTAGAGCCGGAAGTCCAGCTCTATTTAACTAAGGGACCTTGGGCAAGTCCTTTGAGCTTGCTAAGCCTCAGGTCCTTCCCCTTTACAATGGGGGTGAGAATAGGACCAATCTGCACAGGGTATGTGAGAATTAAGAGCATCCGTGTAGAGTCTGGCTCATGCTACACCTTCCGTACCCATTTTCTTTTTTGTTATTGCCAGTGAGAATGGCCAATCCAGATTACTTAGAGCATTCACTGCCACCTCTCATCAAATGCAGTATTTTCATTTTTAAGTAAAAGTTATATTGAGTCAAAAAATACACAAAGGGAATAAACCATAAGCACATGCAACCACCCCCCCAGGTCAAGATGTGTGACGTCCCCCACTCCCAGAAGCCCTGCGGGACTCTTAGCACTATCGCCACTCTTCTGACTTACGCCCACATAGACTCGTTTACGTTTTCAGTGAACACACTTGCCATAATCACCACCCAAATGAAGACATTTCACACTTTCATCAACTCATCTGGCTCTTCATCTTCCAAGGAGAAACCCTCTTTAGGTTTCTGTTACAATAAATTTTGGTTTTGCATTTTATATAAATGGAACCATACAGCTCATTCGGCCTGTGCTCCTTTGTGCCTGACTCCTTTTATTCAACCACCTGCTCATGAGATTCATTCATGTGTGGAGCAGAGGTTCATTTATTCTCATTGCCGGATAGTGTTGCATTGTATAAATATTCTACTATATATTTACCCTTTTATTGTTGATGAATATTTGCTCCCAGTTTTTTTTTCCTATTATAAATAATGCTGCTACAAACATTCTTGTAGTTATCTTTTGGTGCACATATATACACATTTCTGTTGTTTACATAGCTAAGAGTTAAGAGTGGAATTGACTTTATAATACAGTATTCATGTATTTAGATTAGCAGATAATGCCAAACAGTTTTCAACATTGTTACCAATATACATGTACCGTGTAAGGGCATTCCAGTTGCTTTACACTCTTACCAACACTTGTGATTGTAAGTTCTTTTTAAAAAATTTAGCTATTCTTGTTGGTGTGCAATGGCATCTCATTGTGGTTTTCATTTGCATTTCCCTGATGAGTAAGACTCTTTTTCATAAGTTTACTGGCCATTTTCATATCCTCTTTGTGAAGTTCCTGCTCAAGACTTTTGTACATTTTTCCATTCAATTGTCTGTCTTCTTTTTTATTGATTTATAAGAGGTTTTCTTTAAAAAATATATTCTGGACACAGGTCTTTTTAAAGAAATATGCAAATACCTTTTACCAATCTACAGCTTCATTTTTATTTCTAGAATGAAATATAGTCCAATGTATCAATCTTTTTCTCACAGTTGGTGCTTTTCATGTCCTGTTTAAGAAATTGTTGCCTACCCCGATATGATGACTGCATTTCCCTGTGCTATCTTTTAGAAGGTTGTAGGTCTTCCTTTCACATCTGAAGTTGACTTTTGTGAACAGTGCTGGTTTGAAAGGATGTTTGTACCCTAGTAAAGCCATGTTTTAATCCTAATCCCATTTTGTAAAGGCAGCCATTCCTTCTAATTCCTATTCAGTATTGTATGTTTGAAACTGTAATTAGATCATCTCCCTAGAGATGTGATTTAGTCAAGAGTGGTTGTTAAACTGGATTAGGTGGAGACCCATTTGGGTGGGTCTTGATTAGTTTACTGGAATCCTATAAAAGAGGAAACATTTTGGAGAAAGCTAGAGATTCAGAAACAGCAGAGAATGACATAGCCACGAGAAAGAGAGAGAACCAGCCAGTGACCTTTGGAGATGAAGAAGGAAAACACCTCCCAGGAAGATTTGTGAAATAGGAAGCCAGGAGAGAAAGCTAGTAGATGACTCCATGTTCGCCACATGCCTTTCCAGATGAGAGAGAAACCCTGACCCTGTTCTCCATGCGCCTTCTCACTTGAGAGAGAAACCCTGAACTTTATTGGCCTTCTTGAGCCAAGGTATCTTTCCCTGGATTCCTTAGATTGGACATTTCTATAGACTTGTTTCAATTGGGACATTTTCTCGGCCATAGAACTGTAAACTAGCAACTTATTAAATTCCCCTTTTAAAAGCCACTCTGTTTTTGATATATTGCATTCCAGCAACTAGCAAACTAGAACACGAATGATGTGGGAAAGAGGTCATAAATCTTTTTTTTTTTCATATATGGGAATCCAATTAACTCAAAACTGTTTGTTAAAAAGGCCACCCTCTTCCTATTGCAGAGGTGTGATGTCAAAAATATGATGACCATATATGTGAGGTTCTTCTTTGGATTTGATTCCACTGGTTCATTTGTTCTCATGTCATCACTATGCTCTCTTAACTACTGCAGCTTTGTAATAAATCTCAAGATCTGCAAATATAAATCTTCAAGTTTTCTTCTTTTTCAAGGTTGTCTTCACTAATGCTTGCTATTTTTTAACACACACATACACACCTGCTGAGATTTTGACACAGATTGCATTGAATCTATAGATCAATTTGGGGAAGAAAAATACTGAGTCTTTTAATCAATGAACATGGTATATTTCTTAATTTATTTGTCTTCCTCTTTCACTAGCGTAGTTTTCAGTGTACAACTCAGACATTTTTCACTAGATTTATCCCTACATATTTCATGCTTGCTTGGTGCTATTATAAGTGGTATTTTTAAATTTTCTTTTTCTCATTGTTGCTGGCATATAGAAATGTAATTGATTTTTTGGTTACTAGAACTTTGATACATTCAGTTATTAATTCTAATAGCGTCACTGTAAAATTTTTAACCATTTTCTGTGTCCACAATCATATCATATACAAATAATGTTAGTCCAAATGCAGTTCTGGGGGACTTAAATAACTTACACCTCCAATTCCTGGAGTAGGCACATTTCCCATTATGACATTCAACAACAGCAACAACAACTGTGCTTGTTTATCTCCTTACAATGTTGAACTTAAGATTTTGTGGTTATGTTGGTTAGGCAGACCCATGTCTTAAAAGCAATACCTACTTCTGTTCACAAGCAAATTCAGCACCCAAATGAGCTCCTGAAAGAATTGTTTATTTTACTACGCTGAGGTGAAAACTAACCTCCAGGGGCAGGAGAACTGAAAAGTAATTACCAAGGTCATGCATGTGCCAGAAAGCCATTCCTGGCACCCCTCCATCATGCAATGATTTATTTCATGCAATGTATGACTGATAAATATCTTTCAAACTATGTTACACTGTATTCAAAATAATTGCCAAAATCAACTGAGATTCTGGCACTTAGAGGACGGATGGTAGATTATACATGAGCCCCAATGTGCACCTCCTGCGATCATGGCAGACATCGCTAATCAGGCATGACCTTCTCTACTACCTAGGCCAGAGGTGGCCTCAGAATCTTTCTCCATGCAGGGCCCCAGGCAATCACTCCCACCAATCTAATCCTGGGGCCCTGCATGAGAAATCTATTTGCCACCTTCCACTTAGAATTTGTGGCTGCACTTATTTCCACTCTAGGGCTGTAAAGCAGCCTGCTCCATCTAGAATCCTGCTCCATCCAACATAATAATCCTAATTTTGTACTGAATTGACTGGCATTATGTGAGCTGTGATTGAATCATACTGACGTTAAAGTGCTATCAAAGAACATGGCAGTTGAAGAAGGCTGGCTGGCTGGCTAGCTGTCTCCAGCAGGCTTCTCAGGTAGGCAATTTTTGGGAGAGGTAATCTTAGGACAAGAGCTAGATCTCACCTTTGCAGCTTTGGAAATCTTATTCAATCAGTTATACCTATGTTTATCAAGCTCCTGGGGACTGACTCATAAGGAAACCAACAGAAGAAAGATTTATAAAAGCAGAATGCCAACTGACTGATCTGTATATGGCACAAACTTTCCAACTGCTAGAATACAGGCTTCTACTATCCAGGAAATTCTCCCCCTTGTAGCAAACTATCTGGGAAACTGGATTAGGCATTAGAGGCTCAGTGGTTAAGAGCTCAGGCTCTGAAGTGGGACCCACAGACTTGACTCTTGACCCACTGACCTTCTGACTTGGTGACTTAAGAGAAGTTGACTTTAGCTTCTAAATTTCAGTGTTCTCATCTGTAAAGGGGTGGGGGAATGGAGGGCAATGCTGGTGGTAGTAACAGTGGTTACTTCTGAGGATTCAATATGCTGATCAATATACACCATTTAATAGGTTAGGAGGGGTACATGGTAACCAGTCAATAAAAGTTAAATTATTAGTACAGACAGCACAAAGGGAATAGAATTTGTTAACAACTGTTTTGCCCAGACCATGGAAAAAATTTGAACCAACCCTGCTCCTTTTTAGAGGCCAAAATCATTGGGTTCTCCTGATAAAATATCTGGCACTTTCTGTTTAATAGTTCTAAGTGATATTAACAAATTCTACAACACTGAATCACCATTCTCTGGATTTCATGCCCACTTCCACACTCTGCTGACGACAGCCAGCATCAAATTAGATGAAATACAAAGATGATATAAAGATTTTTTATATTAGTCACATTCTAATCCTAGGGATAGAGGCTGGCCTTCTTGATTAGATAACAAGCCTAAAGATATTTTGGTCTCTTGCTTGTCTCTGACCTCCTTGGTAAAGCCTTGGAAAAGGTAAGGAGGAATGGATTTTTATTGTGATTTTACTGGAGGTAGGGGGAAGAGTGGTTGCTGTGCACATTTCATGTACTATCTCAGTGAATCTTCAAAACAACCCTATAATATTGGTTTATTTACCCCCATTTTATGGACAATGTACCGGAGGTGTGAGTAATCAGATTAAGACCCCACAGCTAGCAGGTGGTGGGTTTGATCATCTAAGGGATCTGAACCCAGATCTTTGGCTATTCAAGGCCATACTCCCTGCACTACCTCTTACTGGATACTTTTAGCTGAATTTTCAGATGGCCACAGCTTTTCTGATCTCATCCTAAAGATTACAGTTTGGAGACTCTAGATTTATTCATGTGTTTGCAAAATCTCTATCCATTTATATAGAGATTAGTAAATAGAGAGCTATGAATAAATCTAGGAGAATAATATCCAGTGGGAGGAAGAAATTATTTATGCATCTCAAACTCAAGTGTGCATCAGATTCACCAGAAGGACTGACTGAAGCACAGATTGGGCTCCACCCCAGAAATTCAGTGGATCTGTCCTGGGGGCTGAGAACTCACATTCTCTAGGTGATGGTGCTGGTGCTGGTCCAGGAATTGTACTTGAGAAGCATTACTTTAAACAGTGAGAGAGAAGGAAATCAGGAGGAAACAAAAATGGAAAAGACGATGGGCCAGAGGATTAAATATAAAATTAAAAGCCTCTTTTATTCTCTCTACAACTGTATATCCTCTGTTATATACTATCCACACTCTTGTTGTCTGTCATTTTATCACCAGCCCAATGTACCCATTTTTTCTGTGAGTGGTTGAACAGAATAAAAGTATGGAGGCCCAAGCGGAGAAGAAGGAAAGAAGAGGCCGTGACTGATACCTGCCCTGCCAGAGGGCATGCTGGACCAGATTAGAGCTGCGTCAGGCAGCAGATTCTGGGACCATTCCAAGGTAAGTAGTCTGGACAGCTGAGCCTTCAACAGGGAAGTTTCAATGTGCAGAACTGGCCCTTGAATTGCTCACCCATGTTTCTGTACTGATATCAAGACTAAGCCAAGCCAGAGTTTTCTTATCAAATGCTCCCCATGCAATCCCCCAACAACCTGCAATAGAAGAGAACAAAAATCAGAACAGAGACTCTAGGGACCACCCCTCCACAGTAGACTTGGAAACTCATTTGAGAAAAGGAATATGAGAAAAGTAAGAAAATTGCTTTACTACTTACTATCCAATATTGGATTTTGTATCTGGAATTTGGCTTGAAGTAAGAGATAGGGAAAAATATTTCCCCTTAACAGACTGTCCTTGGGCAGAGAAGAATGCCAACAAACTAAAAAAAAAATGCTTTATCTGAATTTATCTGCTTCAGCATAGGTGTCTGTTTTTATATCTCTTTAGATTCATTTGTTGCTATAAGTGAAAATAATAGTGATTAATCTTAGGCATTTTGGCATCTACTACAATAGGTTTGCAAGATTCCTGAGAGGCCTTATTTTCCTGGCCCTGAAGGAGAAATGTTGATGTCAATGTGCTTTAGTCATCTTGAGAAGGATGATGATGTTAATGTATATTTAGCTAGCATTTCTTCAGCACCGACTGTGTGATAGGCACTATTAGGGAGCAAGTAGCACCAATAGCAAAAAAAAGGCACTGAACTCAAAGCATTAAGACCTAGATTGATGTCTCAGCCTTACCACTTACTATATGTTACTTAGCTTAGCAGAGCCTACATTCCATTTGTAAGATGGTGATATAGCAAGTTCATGGGATTGTTGCAAATGGCTTTGAAAATCATAAAGAACCATACAACTACAAGGTGGCCTTAAATTTTAGCATTTGAGCTACCTCTCGGCATGATTCATGCAGACTTCATTGTATGCCCAGAGGTTAGCACAACACCTGGCATGCAGCAGGTGCTCAATAGCCATTTGTGGAAGGAAGGAAAGAAGGAGGAAGGGCAGTGGATCCCTAGCCTTTGCATTTCCGTTTCAACTCCTCCAGAGCAAAGGTCCATGATATGGTAGAAAGCTAGCTGTGGTGAGCAAGACCAAAACTGTGCCTGTAGCAATTCATACCAGCCTGGGTACTGGTTCACATTCTCTTGCCTACTGACCACTGAACCTTGTAAGAGTCACAGCATCTCTGAAAAATAGAGGTGATACTTGGCTCTGACCATTAATCCAAAATCTTTTGAGGCTCAACCAAGGTAGTAGATGTGACTATGCCTTGGAAATTGTGAAGTGTCATAGAAAATGTTTTCTTATCTCTGCTTTCATTTACATTTGTTCTTTCCAACAAAGGGCTGAAAGGGAGGTCTCATTTTTTTTTTTTTTGCTAGGGTAGTGCTCACATATGAACTTGAGGAACTTCTCATGGAAAGTTGAAAACAAGATATTTTTATACAAGAAAAACATAACTTCCCTAAGTACTTTTAGCAGAATGCCTACAGTAAAAAAAAAAATTGGTGCCGAGAGAGATGGATAAGAATATTGTTACAAGGGGCAGAGAAAGGGATCGAAGATCAGCAGCCAGTGAGAAAGGCAGTCAGGAGAACGGTCTCTGGGTGATCAAGAGGCCGTGGCTGATGACAGAGCTGGTTGGAGCAAACATCTGTTGCTGCAGCCTCAGACTGATGTTCCCTGGGTGTGGAAGGCTGTCCTAAACAAGGTCCCAGTCCTCCTCGCCTTCTTCATTGTTGGCATTTATGGGGCAAGAATGTCTGCTCTACTAACTGCAACCTGAACTGCACTTTGAAGAGTGACAAAAGGTCACTCTTCAAATAACTACATGAACAATGGAGAGTATATAAACAAGCAAAATGTGCAAACAAAAGAAATAGAGAGTTCTGGGAAATGGGCAAACTCAAGAACACAGACATGAGCCTAAGGTAGCAGCTGCTCCGGTTAATTGAAGCCACATAGAAAACACGATCTAATGTTTCTAGATCATCCAGCTTTGTGAGAAAAGCAAGAAATTGGGATTGTTAAAGTGAAATCTCCTGATTTTAAATGTTACAAGTACTGTGTGGGGCCAACAAAATATTTAGATTTGCTTGTTTGCGATATCTGGCTTAAATCCTTATAAGTATCACAAGTACACTTTTATCAATTTTGTGAATTACTCATATGAGCCATCAGAATAAGTCTTATTTCCATACCTACTATCTCAGAGCATGCTGACCTCTTCCTTCTTAGAAGAGCTGCCATGTATTTGGTCAGGACACCAGCAATAAGGTACAGTGGTTATAAGCTAAAGCTCTGGAGTTAGCCCTGGGCTCAAATTCCTGCTTCAGCTCTTCCTAGGTTGTGACTTAGACAAGCACTTAGTTTTTCTGAGCCTTGCTTTCTTATCAGATATGAAGATAATTATAGATTGTTCTTCAAAGGGGGATTGTGAGAATTAAATGAAATACATATAAGCTTCCCATGTCTGACAGAGTGATGACTGAATAAACATTATTCTCACTGTAAATAATAATCAAGAAGTTGAGTAGTTCATTTTTCATGCATTTTAGATTAATCCCACTAAATATTCTTCTCTAAAGTGTTAACTTTCTCTTGGACTTCCATTTATATCCTACAGAGTCCTGGGCTCACCAAGGTCCTCAAACACTGGTTGATGATTTTTAACAACATCAACATCACCATCACCATCGTCACCTTCACCATCATCATCATCATCTTCACCATCACCTTCATCATGATTACCTTCACCATCATCACCATCATCACCATCATCACCATCACCAACACCATCCTCACCTTCATTAAGGTCACCTTCACCATCATCACCTTCACCATTATCATCTTCACCATCATCACCTTCATCAGATCACCATCACCATGTTCACCATCATCAGATCACCATCACCATCTTCACTGTCATCACCATCATCACCATCACCGTCATGACTGTCACAGTCAACACTATCTTCATCACAGGAGCTACCACTTACTAAGTACCATTATGTACCAGTCCCTGTGTTGTTGCTTTTCATATCTGTTCTCTTTATATTCTCACAGCAACCCTATGAACTAGGAACGATTCCCCTCCACCCCACTTTATGAATGAGATGCTGAGGTTATAAAGACTTAAATCCCTAGCCTAACACCACACTGAGGAACATCAGAGTGGGTATTCAGACACAGGTCTGTCTGACCCCAAAGCTTGAGCTGTTTTTCCTTACACCATGCTCCTGTTTGACTTGAGAAATGGCGGTGATGGAAGTTATAGATTACATAACTGGACTTGGATGACTGGGCATTTTGAGGTGTGTGTCCCTTTGAATTTTGGTACATTGCTGTCATTTTGTCTTTTTCATATGGCTGATAGCAGTTTATTTATAACTGAGAACCGACAGTCTGTTTATCCAAATAGCTCTCTGAAAGGTTCCAATTATGGTTCTGCCACATCTGAAGGCTAGTGGTGAGAAGCCAAAGCGATGCTATCTGTGCTGCCTGTTTGGGTACAAAACAGAGCAAAACACCAATCTTTGTGAGGAGGCCCTGACTGGGGCAGAGGCAGCAAGGCCCCTGGGAGGATCAATACAAACATCACCTCTAGAACAGGTGCTGGCCACTTTCCAGTTCATGTCCTTCATTGTTCTTAGTCCTCCTAGGCAATTCAGTGTCTCACAGATGTAACTAAGCAGTCCTCTGTTTTTCACGAATTCCAAAAGGTAGGTCTCTTCTTAGCCCTAATTTACAATCTACAGCCTGAGTATATGACATGACTTCTTATCCCCTGCCTCACCATCAGACAGGCTAGTTAACTCACAAGTGACTTTCAGTTAGCAGTCTGCAATGATGAAGCAGGTACTGTGGACAGGGTCCTGTGCTGAACACTGTAGAGACACTGAAGATACTGGATCCAGAATCTTGGCCTCTGAACAGAGTTGAGCACATCATAATGTTGGAAGAAGAGATGAGTATAAATCTGTAAACTAGGGGCTGGGTGGGGGATGTATGGCTCACAGCTGGATGCTCTATGTTCAAGTATGAGTCTGCTCTTTTGAGAGACTTTGCTTGGAAGTGAAAGCACTTAATCAGCAGAGGCAGCATAGCATAGAGAGAAGCTTATCAGACATCTTCTGTCTTGAACTTGCAGTGTAAGGGTGGGCCCACTTGATACGTTATCTGGAGTCAGATTATCTGAACTTGATAATTCAGTTCAGAATGCTTTGCCATATACAAACTGTGTGACTTGGGCAGACTGGTTAATCCCTCTGAGCCTCAGTTTCTTTACCTGTAAAGTGGGGATACTGGAACTTTCTCACAGGCTTGTTATGAGAATTAAATAAAATAAGGTCTGTGAAGTGCATAACACTGTACCTGGCACACAATTCTGAATAAGTGTTAGCTATACTAATAATGATAGTTATTTGTTATTATATATTATACAATTAATTCTTGCTATTAATATAGTGTGTTCCAAGACTTGTACTCTGTTATTGCTAGTCATTCCACAGATGACCTCATTCTCTCTCATGGCTTTACATGTGATCTCCAAAATTATACCTCAACAACTCAGGCCTTGTCCTGAGTTCCAGAGTCATATAAATATTTGAATAGGTATCTAATAGGCAAAATCTCTACAAGTCCCTCACTATGGGACTTGTTTATCCCTATATTTCCCCAAACCTCTCTCCATAAGAGTCTGTATCAACTCAGTAATGGCAGCTTCTCTTCCCAGATGCTCAAGCCAAAAGGCTTGGAGTCAACCTTGACTCCTCTGTCTCACCATCTTCTGTGTCCCCCATTGGAAAATAGCCTCAACTCTGTGTTTAAATAAAACCAGAATCAGACCACTTCTTACCACACCTACCACTTCTACCCTGGCCCCAGCTCCCATTGTCCCTCTGCTGAGCTGGTTCAACAGCCTCCTCACTGGCCTCCCTGTTTCTGCCCTTGCCCTCTTTCAATCTATTCTCACACAACAGCTAGAGGAGTTTTGTTAAAACCCAAGTCAGATCACTGCTTTGCTTAGTACACCCAAATGGCTTCCCATCTTGCCCAGAAGGAAACACAAAGTTCCTTCAAGGTTCCTTATCCCTGGCTCCTGGCTGACCTCCAATCTTATCTCCTTCTCTCTACCTCTCTCCTTTGAGGAGGCTCAAAGTGTTCTTCATTTTGAGAAGTCTTCACCAGGCAAGCTCCCAGCATAGGACCCTTATACTTCCTGTTCCTTCTGCCTGGAAAGCTCTTTCCCTGGATGTCCACTGGCTCACCCCTACCTCCTTCAGATCCCTGCACTAATGGCACCAGTTGGACAGGTCCCCATGACCACCCTATAATGAATAGCCTCATCTCCTGCCTTTCTTTACTTGCTCATGCTTTATCTTTCTTTATAGCATGTATCTCCTCCTGTCCCATCATATAATGTTATTGTTGTTTATTGTCTCTCTCCCCTGACTAGAATGTAAGCATCATCAGAATTTTTTTCACTGTTGTTTCAACAACAGTGCCTGATATTCGAATAACAAATATATAACAAATAAGTATTTATTAAATGAATGCATGAACATATTGAGCCTCCTTTTTCCTATTTCTAAAAAGAGGTGTTTAAGCTAGATGTTCTCTAAAAGTTTCCTTTCAGCTCAAACATGTTATGACTCTATCAGTTGGTAGAATTCTCATAGATCATTCTGTTTGTACCTCTTAGTAAGGCCAGATCACTCAGAAGACCAGAAAGCTTCTTTGCAACAGGTTAAACCATTTTTGTCCCCACCCAAAGTCTAATGAACTAAATTATGTTGACTTTAAAAAGATAGGCTTGAGCAAATTTCAAACCTGGTCATTCGTTATCCCAGCACTGGTTATTTTCTATTTTCCCATGTCACCCACTCCTCTTCTCAGGACCATCTACTCTCCCTTCTCTGCACCCCTGGAGGTTGACCCATTGACTGCCTCCCCGGGCTCCTTTACCTGCTTTGCTGGTGGGATTTGGCTGATAGAAGCAGAAGATGAGATGAGAGGCAGAAAGGCCAAGGCTTGGAATCTTTTGTTCCCCTCGCTTTCTGTTTCCCTATTGCCGTCTGGTTGCCTTCGTCCATAGTCACAGGTCCTTCCAGGCAGCCTTCTCTTCCCCTGTTCCAGCTCTTGTGGGAGCTGGGTTCCCAAATACCTTTTCCTCCCCTTTCTTTAACCCTATGGGTAGAAATATCTTCTTACTTTTGGGGTTCCCTGTAGTTTTAACATCCCTCATTGCTTCCTCTTATTCAATAAATAAGACCTTCGTTAAATCTCTTCAGTTAAACCCTCTGAGTATAATTCTCTTTTCAATCTGCCAGAACCTTCACAGTAGAGTCTAGTTCTTTGTACTTTGCACTTTGAAATGCACATAATTTGAAATACGTGAGGTTTCCTGTGTGTTGGCCATGTAGTTGTTTAGAGCTGCATCTAGGGACCTTTCACAATCTGGGGAAAAATCAGTGAGTTCTTTTCACTTGGTTCAATTCCAAGACCCATGAAACAAAGGCTTCTTGGGGAAAGACTCATGGATTGACAAATAATGGAAATTCCACTGATACATCTCTAGGATGGGGGGGGGGGTAGAAAAATGTCTGAGCATTATTCAATTTTAGTATTCTTACAGCCCAAAGGAAATACCTCATGCATCCTTTTTACTGTATAGGTATGAGAAATCACTCTGCATGCCTCTCTTGGAAAAAGAGTTTTAAAATCTTCACTTTATCTTTACAGAGAACAGTTTTGCACATTCCTGAAGAAACATGTATTAGATTCCGAGAGCTGGGTGTTGGGGCAGTGGCAAAATGCCAGGAAACCTATTATCACGTGTGCTTAACTTGCTTAAGGAAACACCATTTTAAACTTAAGCAGGTTATATAAAAAACTAAGTGAAGGATAACCAAGAAGTCCTAGCAGACAGATTATAGAATATAGAATGAGACACTAGTACAAACTGAAAAAAAAGGAAAAAGCAAACAGAGAAAATATAAATATGCGGGGAGAAGCAAAAGTAATGGGAATGCCAAATTAACAAGAAAGCGAACTGTTTTCTTTCCTATTCCTTTGCACTTTTGCTAGGGATAAAAACATATCTCTGAAAATATGTGTGTTTCAAAATACAATATTCCAGCTAATCTGGCCTCTTCCAGCCATCACCACAATGAAGCGTGAGGCAGATTTCTCCATACTGTGACATGCACTCAGTTCCGAAATGTGGAGTTGTGGATGGGAAAGGTTTAGACACTAGAAGGTAGCAGTGATTTGTGTATGTCTATTTCACCTTTGTAGGCTGTTGAACATGTACATCCTTTAAATGTGAAGGATTTGAGCTCACTAAATAGTAAGCGAATGCTGAAAACTAGGCCAGATGCCTGGGGAGGGGAGAATGTGTCCTCAGACAGAACCTGCTGAGTCACCTGATGCAGACAGAGGCACCAATCAGATTCTGTGCCACTCAGAGGTCTTTGACTTCCTTGTTTCAATAGAGCCTTTAAAAGCCCCTGTATTGTGAGATCAACATTTTGTCGCCTTCTCATTCCATAAGCAAGGCCAAATGAGAACCTTTCTGAACCTTCTGAAAACATGCTTTTATGACGACCCCCATGGCGTCCTTTGTGTCCTTTTCATGAGGACTCATGTGATAATATCACCCATAGGACCTAGCCCTAAGAGGTTCCCTCTCCCAGCAAACTGGCAGTCTGACTTTTACCATCAAACAGAAGTCATGGAACACATTGTTTATTCTTTATCTTCACTTATAAGCATGGTGTCCGACACATGTTAACTCCCATTCCCACCTCCTCACTTTGTTGAAAGGCACTTGTGAGCTTTTCCCCAGGAGTGTGTGGAGCATGTAAAGAGCAAATAGGCGCCCCGTAGCCGTGCATGTCCCTGGTCATCGGCATGCATTCTGGACCGAGGCTACAGCTGGGGTGAGGCCTGCTCCACCTCCTATAAGTATGACAGGAAGTACCTGCTACCAGAATCCCCCCTGGGTCCCCATTGCTGTTTCCCATTGCCACTGCAACAAATTACCACAAGCACTGCAACTTAAAACAATGAAAATTTATTATCTCACAATTCTGTAGCTCAGGAGTTCAGTTGCTCAGCTGGTTTGTCTGCTTCAAGATTCACAATGCCAAAATCAAGGTGCCAGTGTCCCTGGGGTCTGGGGGAGACTCTGCTTCCAGGAAATTCCAGTTGTTGGCAGATTTCAGTTCCATGTAGGGCTGCGGTCTCAGTTCTTTGGTTTTCTAGCGAGGTGCATTCTTAGCTTCTAGAGAACTTCTGTATTCCCTGCTCATTGCTCACAACATTTTCAAAGTCAGTCACAGTGGGCTGAGTATTTGTCATGCCTTGACTCTCCTGGCTCTTCTGACTGATGCTTCTGCCTCCTTTTCCATTTTTAAGGACCTCACCTCTGCGATTTTACATGGGCCCACTCAGACAATCCAGGATAATCTCCGCAGCTCAAGGTCCATAGTCTTAATCACATCAGCAAAGTCCATTTTGTCTGTTAAATAACATTTTCACAGATGGATTTCCAGGGTTTAGGATTTGGATATCTTTGGTAGGGCTGGAGATGGAGGGCGGGGGACCAACTATTCTACCTTCACGATCTCCCATTCAACTCTTTTGGGAATGACAATGAAAATAATGATTAAAATAATAATGCCAGCATATAGATGACAAAAGGAAGGCCTAGTAAATATTTGGCTCAAGAGAAGACATCAGGCAATCTGACTCTAAAGCTTGTGCTCTTAACCGCCATGCAAAAGTATTTGACCTATCTTGAAATTTATAAAGATAATAGATTGCTGTTTTACTCTGATTTCCATCATCAGCTAATTTCCTTGCAATGCTCTGATACAGAAATGATGTCTCAGAGTGAACCTAGAGATTTGGGGCTTGTAATTTCTTTCCATTTAAAGAGTAAATTCTTCTTTTGTTGCTCACATGATAGTGGCAAAGTCATGGAACATCTTATATATATCACTTATACCTGTAGGATTGGATTTATAACTAAATATAAAAGTACGTCATAGAAAATAGTCATGTGTTACAAAGTAAAAAAAATTGATTATAAAATAGAAACCAACTAGTATTTATTGAGCACCTAGAAAGTGCCAGACATTGTACAAGCACCTGGGATATATCAGTGATTAAAACAGACAAAACCCCACAAGGGTTTACATTCTAGAGGTTGCTGAGAGGCTGACGGTATAAAATAGGCATTAAAAAATAAGTAATTAAATAGTGTGGTTAGCAAGTAATAAATGCTTTGGAACAAGATAAGGAAGATTAGGAGCAGTGGAACAGGGCAGGTTTTGATTTTAAATAGGATACTCAGCATTCATCAAGAAGGTGACATTTTTACAAAGACTTGCAAGAGGTGAAAAGTTGTCGTGCAGATGTCTGGGGAAAGAACATTCCAGGCAGAAGGAATATCCAGTGCAAAGTCCCCAAGGTAGGACTTTCCTGGTATGTATGAGGAAGAGCAAAAAAGTGAGGCTGGAGTAGAATGAAGGAGGGGGAACATAGTAGGAGAGGGGTCAGAGAAGTAATGGGAGTCAAACCGTGTGGAGCCTTGGCTTTTACCCTGGGTGCACTGGTGAGCCACTGGAGTAACCTGATCTGATTAATGCTTTATGTGAATTGGTGTGGCTGCTATGTCCAGTATAGACTACAGGGGCCAGAGCTGAAGCAGGGAGACCAGTGATCATGGTGGGTCTAGACCAGGTGCCACCAATTGACAAGGCTGGACTGTGGCTCTATATTCAAGGTATGGCTACACTGATGAATTGTTTTGGGTCTTGAGCAAAAGAGTTCCCATCAACTGGGATGGGGGTTTGGTAGGGGTGGAAGTGAGTGAAGGGAAAAATAAAAGTTCATTTTGAATATGATTCAACACGTGTTTAGTATTGTGTTGGCCAATGGTTATGAGTGTGAAGTTCGGGAGAGAGGTCTGAGCTAGAGATAGAATTTTTGGAGTTGTCAACGTAAAGTTAAAGCCATGAGATAAATGTGATCACAAAAAGAGTATAAGATGAGAATTGAAAGAACCCTGCAGCATTCCAGCTCTCTAGAGGAGAAGAAGAGGAATGAGCAAAGGAAACTAGGTCGTGGCCTGGGAAGGTAGGAGGAAACCCAGGAGAGAGTGGTGTCTTATGAACCACTCCTAGGATGATGGTCAAAACTGAAAACTGACTCCTGGATTTAGTAGTAAGGAGATCACTGGAGTCCATGACAATAATACTTTGGATGGAGTGGTGGAGTGAGTGAAGCTGGCTGAATGGGGTTTAAGATATCATGGGAGGTAAGGAATGAAGAGTTTCTGAGTACAGACAACTACTAGAGTAGTATAACTGTGAAACAGAACAGAGAAATGGGGTACAGCTGTGTGGGATGTGGAGGCTATCATCATCATCATCATTTAAGTTATTAGAAATAACAGCATGTTTATTTGCTGATGGAAATAGGCCAATGAGAAGGAAATGTTTTGATGATATGGGAGAGAGTGGGTAGAATTGGAGTCTAGTCTATGAGTAAGCTAGACACAGGGGCTTAAATGCTCACAAAAGAAAGGATTGGTTTTGGCTAGGAGCACCAGATAGGAGTATTGCTCCTAAGTGAGGGTGAGGGAAATGAATTCCTGAATATCTCCTTCATTTCCTGGTCAAAGAGACAGCACTTCTTTCACCATGTGGTTACTGTACCATCAACTGGAGCATTCAGTGTCTGGGAGGCAGGGTTCTTTTGGTGACCTCAATATTACTTTTGATAACACAAATGGACTAAGACTTTTTATCTTTTTGTTTTCGATTTTTTTTTGGTCAAGGAAAGTTAACTCAGAGCTCACTGGGCCAAGGTTGCTACTGGATTTGCTTAATGATCCAAGGCTGGATTATTCAAAGGACAGACTAACAAGGCAGGGGCATCAAAAGGGAGATGGAAGAAGGGAGAGGAGAGAGGAATTCAGCTTAATTGAATTTATTCAGAGTTTGGCCACTTGTAAAGCCAAAACAAAGTTATTTTCATTTCTGTATGCATGTAAATTTTGAGTACTACAGTTTTACATTGTTTTGTTTATAGTTGCAGAAGAAAGAGTACCATAATCTGTCAATGTTTATGCTTTCTAAATATCATTACCTGGCTCTGTTTAAATGAGTTCCCTTTGAGTCAAGGAAATCTTGATCCAAAGTCAGAGACTGTAGTCCAAACTATATGAACAGATGTTTTACACATGCCTGTCCCAAGAGAAATTGAGAAAGATTGTCTGCAGTTCAGCTGTAACTCACCACTTCTAAGTGAATAATAAAGGAAATGCATGTTCTACAACAGTGGTCCAGATTATCATCTCTGTACGTGACAAATGGCACATATTTGGTCTAAATAAAGCTTTTATTTAATAAATCCAATTGCATCCTAGTTTCATGCAGCATAGCCCCAGGTCTGCCCCAGATTGCTCCACAGGCAATTGGCACTGATACCTTTTCTTGCTATTCACACAGGAAACACACTAGTCTATATTTGACTCCAGAAAAGTAGTGTTGGGGATGGGCTAGACTTGCCTTTATGGTGAATCTTTTGAGGAGATGGAAGGCAGATCTAGGAAAGAAGAGGGCAAATATTGGGATAGTAACAGGAGGAGAGAAAATGGAGAAGGCAGTAGTGGTAAGGGGGATCGGGAGTCAATTCAGTTTACCCTTACCACGAGCTATGACAACAAAGATAAACAACATACAACTCCTGTCCTTGAATAGCTGATGGTTTAGAGCAGAGGTTCCCAATTGTTCTGGATATGCCTCATAGAAAATATTTCATATGTTCAACCAACTTGCATTATTAGTAAGGGCATTTCTGAACTGTGCCACTGATAAAATGCTCTGTGGATTATGTACAGTTCTGAGCTCAGTAGCTACAAATCCTCCCCAGTTCCCATTTCATAACTTGTTCATTGTGTAGCAGCCATGGGGTTTGGATGATATTGACCCACCCCCAACTTTAGAGCTAGGCTTTGATTGACTTAAGCAAAGCTATATCATCCATTCTGTTGGTTCAGAGGAAGGCATATGACCTGTGTTTCCCTGGGGGGAAAGCTAGGACTTTGGATTGATATTGGTCAATCCAAATTGGGCTCTTTCTTCCAGAATGTTGGGCAGTGTGGATGTGAAACCTAAAACTGCTGCTGCCATTTTGCTACCAGGAGCGAAGCCAGCTTAAGGATAATGTCAGCACTACAGAAGGCAGAACTGAGAGAATTGTAGATCAAAGGATTTAGGGCTAGAGCCAGATAGAATCATGCAAAAGTCTCTCTCTCTCTCTCTCTCTCTCTACATATATGTGTGTGTGTGTGTGTGTGTGTATATATATTTATTTATTTATTTATATATATTACCATTACAGGAGCTCATACATTCGCTATATTGTTTAAGTTGGGTGCTGGGAACTTACCAGCCAAAGCACTGAGACATACAAAATATATCAACGCTATGGCTTAAGAACCTCTGCTACAGAGGAAGCTCACATAAGTTACCAGTTTGATAAATGAAATAAATATTAATAAGAATAAAAATATCAGAAAATGAATGATGGCATTTAGAAAGACGTCCTTGGGTCAGGCTGGTGGCAGTGATGTGGGATACAGAATAGGAGAAAGAAGACGGGGACAAAAAAACCAGATAAGGAAATGTTTATATTTCTTAATTTGCTCTAATAAATAGGGTGATTAGAGAGGGCCTTTGATCAGAAAACTATAAATTCAGAAAATGGCAGAGGTGTTGCTAGAATAAGAGAAAGCCCCTGTAGTGGTAAGTTTGGAAAATAAATGTTAAACGATTGCCGGACTAACTATGACACTAATGTCTAATGTTGCCAATGTATTACAACAATCTTGGAGAACTGGGGTAGTAAAGCAACTGGAGGATACAATAAGCATTTGTTCATCAACAGAGATTTAAAAAAAACTTCCTGCCCACAGGCAGCTAGTTGTTAAGGTAGTATATATAAACCACCAGTTTAGAAGGGCCTTCAGAGAACTCACTGAGGGTCCATCGTTTTAATTGATTCTAAGATGTGCCACCTTTACCGTGTCTCGTGTCTTTCTTTTAAGGCCCTCTCTCTCTCTTTCTTCTCTCTCTTTCTTCTCTCTCTCTCTCCCTCCCCCTCTCTCCCATTCTCCATCCTTCCCTTTCTCCCTTTCTCCTTCTCTCCCACTCCCTTCCTTCCCTTCTTTTCCCTTGTGTGTGGATGCTGGAATTTATGGACAGAACCTTCTCATATATTTGAGATCATTAACTGCTGGGGCCTTTGACATAGTCTATGCAAGTTCAGCCTGTCTGCCTGTAAATACTTTCTTGAACTTGACTGTATTCAGGAAAATTTTAACATTTCCTGGAAATTGCCTGAGTCAGCTCAAGAATCAATGATAAAATACATTTTATAATTCTTATATACAACATGTGGGCAGAAAAAAAGATAAAGCCATTTTCCATCTCTTAAAATAATGAGCACAGGATTCCCTTCAATGGGTTGCTTTGTGCAGGAAAGGAAGTTAAGGCAGGATGGAGTGGGCAGGAAACTTTTGCGTGTCTGGAAAATTCAGTAAGAAAGGAGACAGCAGGTTGGTAAGAAGGCTTCTGGGCTCAGACAGGACAGAATGCTGGGGAAGAGTTAAGGCTGGAGACAAACTAGATATTCCCTTGCTTTCTGTTTTTTCAAACACAACTTTCTTACTATCTAAGGTAGCTGTAGGAAAAGAAAAGGGTGAAGTATATTTGGAAATCTCAAAAGAGGAAAACTAATTGGAATTTCTGTCTCAAAAATCCTGTTTCTCGTACTGTAGTTCCTAGTGTGGGGACGGACAGCATCGCCTGGGCCAGGTAACGTGGTTGTCTAGCGTTTTAGGAATATGTTCTCTCTCTGGATGTAAATGCTCAGATTTTGGGGCTATGGCAGAACCTAAGTCTCTTCACTGGGTGTGCTGGTTTGAATCTCTAATGTACCTCAGAAAAGACCATTAAGATGGTCTTAATCCATCTCTGTGGGGGCAGACCTAGTGTGGGTGGGACCTTTTGATTGCATTGTTTCCATGGAGATGTGACCCAGACAATTCAAGGTGGGTCTTAATCCCCTTGCTGGAATCCTCTATGAGAGGATAAAAGACAAATGAAACTCAGAGAGCTCAGAGAAGCTAAGACATGAAATCCAGAGAAAAGCCTCTGGAGGAAACAGAGAGCCACTGAAACCAGCCCAGGAGGGCAGGACCAGCAGACATTGCCACGTGACTTCCCAGGTGCCAAGAGAACCCTGGGTGTCAGCAGCCTTTCCTCCGAGATGCTCTAGCAAACCAAAACACTGGGGAATATCATGTGGAAATGCACAAATTCTCATTGGATCTGGAACACTCATAACTTCACCAGGGAACCAACCTACTTTCTTCCCACCCCCCACCCCCACCCCAACCTCCCTGCCTCTCTCCTTTCTTCCATTCACTGAAAAAAAAAAATAGCTCAGAGAACACTTAATTGTGTCAGGCATTGATATACTATGGGAATACAAACCTGACTAAGGCATAGTTTCTGCCCTAAAGGAGGTTATTCCCTAGTTGGGGCACCAGAATTCCGAACAGACAAATGATAATATAGAAAGGTGAGTGCTACGAACAACACAGAACTGGGAGGTTCCAAGCCCCAGCTGGAGTTCCCTGCTGGGGGGTGTCTTACCTGTCCCAGCTAAGGTGGGGAAGGGAACACCTTACCAAAAGCTTCTCAAGAATCTGGTACCAGAGCCTTTATCAGCTACTAGGAAGTTCTGACACCAAGATGACATTTTAGATGGCAAATCAAAGTTTTCATGCAGTAGATTGCGGAGATAATGTAGAATTTCCACATTTTCTTTCATATATTGTTGTTTGGAGAGGTAATTGGTATAGTTTTCTATTTTGGGGGGGTCAAGAGGGGCAATTTGGTAGTTTTCCTATAAATATAAAAAACACACATATCCTTTGACTCTATAATTCTATTTCTAGGAATCTGCCCTCTGCTATACACTGGGGAATGTACAAGGTTAAATGTATAAGTAATTTCCTCACAACAATGTGATAATGAAACATTGTAAATGACCTAGATATCTAATTATAGAGGAATGGCGAAAATAATAATGAATTATGATATACTATAGAATGCTATGCAGCAGTTTAAAAGAATAACGGAGCTCTATATACTGAATGGAAAAAGATTTGTATTCATGTACTACTCATTCTTGCTAAAAGTATAAGAACAACATTTTAAGTTCCTAAGACATTCTAAATGCCACCTTGGGCATGGAACAGAAATATATTTTCCAGCAGAGTGGTGAATGGCTGGCAAATTTTCAGCTGCATTGAAATGTTCTGTGACATTGTACTTCTTACTTTTTGCATTGTAAACATTACCATGAGATAAAAGGTCCCAAACTTAATTTTTCAAAATTAAACATTAGAGTCTAGGAAGTTAGCCACATGGTGTGGCTTTCGTGAGCATGTGACCTTGATGAGCTAAGCATCCTGGCTGTATCTATGGAGTGTCACAGCGAACCTTTGAAAAGTGAAAAGTTGAGTCTCTTTAACGAGTCGATTCAACTACGAAACTGGGCTCCTTCCTCCCCCTCCCCGCCCCCACAGCTCACTGACAACATCAATCAAACTGGCTATACTTGTTGTGGAGTAGACAGTATGTCCCATTATCAGACTGAAATGTTCCCTTTTCTGCCAGTAGCAGTCCCTTCCTGTACAGAGATCACTGAAAATAGGTATGGCTCTCTCCTGTTTAAATTGCCAGCTTCTCCTTTGTTTGAATCCTTGAAGCTATTTCTTGGCAAGAGTGTGAAGGGGACTTGAGACCTTCTCAGCCTAAGACACAAAATCAGCTCAGTTTTCCCGGAGGCCTGGGCGAAGCCTGGCTTCTGGCATCTGACAGACCTAGATGTGAGTTCCATGTCTGTCACCTACAGGCTCTGTGACCTTGGGCAATTACTAGGCCTCTCTGGCTTGTGCTTTCCTTATCTGCAAAGAAGGGGAGACATTATACAATTCAGTTGCTTGCTTTAAAAATTAGATGTGACTTGTGGAGCACCTAGCACAGTGCCTACCACATAGTCCCCTTATTATTTTAAGCATTTTGAAGACAAAGCTTTTTCTTTCGTTTGTTTTAAAGCAGAATCAAACAGAAATTGTCATTTGGTGCAGCACTTCCCCTCTCATCCGCCTTTTAAAATTCTGGCTTGAGAAATGTCCTGGATTTTAGGGCAGAGGCAGTTTGGTTTTCGGGCGGGGTGGGGTCACTGCAGCTTGGGGTGTCCTTGTGGGATTCTGTTTCCTGCAGCATATCCAAGGCTTCAAAATATCTGGTAAATACTGAAAGGACATTTCAGTGTACTGGTCATTCCAGGGGAAATAGGATTTCAGACTGTTTACCGAGAAGACACACAGGCAGGCATTAACCATTGGGTTTGATTTTTACCACCCAGGACAATTTTACTCCCAATTCTCCTGCCACCACAGCAAGTCCATTTCTGGGGTTAGAGAACTCAAAGCAGTTCTTTGGGCTACAGGGATTCCTGCCCACTTCTTGGTCCTCTTCAGAAGGACATGATAATAAGAACAGACATAAAAAAATGTGCATTCGGCTTCTGGTATCTGGAAGAATAACAACCTGAGGTATGGGGAACTGAAGACTGTATGAAAAGAAAAGTCTAGTTTAGAACACTGTCTTTATATAGAGCGGGGGAAGAATGAAAGCTTTATGCCTGTGGCTGCATCCTGTGGGCCTGCGCTCCCTACAAACTAATACCCATTGAGATGAGCAGGTTGCTTCCTGCTAGTTTGTCTTCCCAGAGCGGTTTGGCCGGCTGATGAGTGAGTGAGCAAACAAGAATGGCATCCAGCTAGAAGCCCTGGATTTTGATCTACACCGTCAGGCTCCAGGTCTGAGCTCTGAACCTCAAGCGTCAAAGAAAGTCATATGGATTCTGTCATAATGTGCCAGCTGGGTGACCTGGGGCAAGCGGCTGAAGCTCGCTGCAGCCTCAGCTTCCTCATCTATGAAAATGAGAATGAAAGAGGCTCTCCCTCGGGAGACATCACGAGTCTGTCATAATGCCTGGCACATAGCAAGTGCTCACAAATTGCTATTTAATATCACTGTCATTGACATTATTTATGCTCAGCCCTTGCTGCCAGGTGACTCTCTCCAGCTGTCAGAAGAGGCATCCAGCTTATTATTTGTGAATCCTTGAAGCCTACAGCAGCATCGTTAGGCATTACGGGACTGCCTAGGGACTTGCCCAGGTGAGCAAGCCCAGAAGTGGCAGAGTAGGGTTCCCTGGCCTGATCTGATTGGCTCCTACATGCTGGCGGCACAGCTTAGCTATCCTCTAGGGGGGAGGACGAAACTGGGCATTAGTAGATGGTGACAGATATGCCTTGGAAACAGCAAACCCTTAAATAAAACAGGAAGTGTTATTTTTGTTTTAACCCATGGGGGGGCTCTTTAGGTCCCTTCTCAGGCCCCCAGTGGGTACTCAGAGCCTCCCTCCTGAGTCCACACAAAACCCTTTTTACGGCCCCACGTGAATGTCCCTCTGCCTTCACCGCATTCTCAGGCGCAGGCGTGTAAAGAACTAGTCGCCTCTTTTGACAGCTGGAGAGAGTGGCCTGGCAGCCAGGGCTGAACGTGTGGTGGCAGCGGCCCTTGAGGGCATGGGGCCTCCCGTGTACCTGAGAGGTGCGGGTGGAGAGGTGGGTGCAGGCCCTTGGCTCTCTTTGGCTGGGGTCTCCCTCGTGACCGTGGCTGCCTCTCTGTGTAAGTGTTCGGTGTGCAGCTGTGCGGACACTCAGGGCTCTGAAAGCAGAAACCTCTGTCAAGCAGCTGAACAACAACAAACAACAACAACAACAAAAAAAAAAAAATGGGGAAAGGTCAAGAAGAAAAGCCTTTCCAAGAGATTTTAAACCTTTTTGGCATTTCATGTGCAGTGGTTGACATATACTGCTCTCTGGACCAGGTCTGCACAAGTCCACAGAACTTCCCACATAAAATCTTTGTGTTATTTAAGTATCTACCATTTATTCAACAATATTTACTATTTGATCTCATGCTGGGCACTTGTGGGTTCTAGGTAGAAAAGGGAACAGGACAGACTTATCCTCGCCCTCAGGGAACGTGTGTGCTAGAAGGGAGAAAGGCATTAAACATGTCATTACAAGAACAGATACACAAACTATAACAGGGGTTAGCATAATGAAAGGAAAGGCACAGAACAGAGGTATCTGATGTAATTCAGGGGAGATAGTTAGGTAAAACCTTTCTAGAGAAAGTGACAGTCAAGCTGACGCTTGAAATTTGGATGGGAGTTGGCCAGGCAAAGAGGGGAGAAATGGAGAGAAAGGTATTTTTATACACTTATCCAGCAATCATTCACTCATTTATTCAAAAATTGTTTATTGAATACCTCCAATTGCCAGCCATTGTTCTAGAAATTAGGAAACACTTGTGAGCAAACCAGACAAAAAAATTGCTACCCTCATAGGTTGGTTAATTTCCCAGTTTTCTGAGTATCTATTGCTATGAAACAATCAACCTCCAAACTTAATGCCTGAAAACAAAAATTTTGTTTTGCTCACAGTTTTGTGGGTCAGGAAACCAGGAAGGGCCTTGCTGGCTGGTTCATCCCCATCCCACGTGGTGTCACCTTGGTCAGCTGGGTCTTGAAGACCCACTTCCAAGACAGCTTCTTCACTCACGTGACTGGATCCTGTCCTGGTTTGAGGGTAGCTGATGCCAACAGGTGGCTGGGGCTCCAGTGTTGACCAGTGCTTCTACATGTCGTTATTGTCCAGAAAGCTACATGTGGTTTGTCCATAATGCTTGGCCTTCCCAAAGCCTGGGTGCTGGGTTCATGGCATGAGCATTCCAAGAGGCCTGAGAAGAAGCTTCAAGGCTTCTTGTTCTCTAGTCTCGAAGTCATAAAACACCACTTCTGAAGGGAATTTCTAAGCCCAGTCCTACCGGATTCAAGGTGAGGGGAATTAGACGTGGAGCAAATAGGATGCGGAGCAAAGAATTTGAAAACATCCTTAATTTACCACACGTGCCCAGGAATTTATATGCAATATTAAAAAGTTCTTCACGAACTTTCTCAAACATGAGGAGGGATTCTACCTCACGGGATTCAAAACCAGGTGATGTGTTGGGAATTCTTAAGACTGATATATGTTAAAAACACTTTGGGTACAACAAGCTAACATTTATTGAGCACCTCTGATATTTGGCTATATAGCAGGGGACTGCAAACTAGAGTCAGCAGGCCAACTCCGGCCTGCCCCATGTTTTGCAGTTTTACTGGAACACAGCTATAGTTTTTGTTTCTCTTTTGTCTGTGTCTGCTTTTGCATAACAACAGCAGTATTAAGTACTTGCAACAGAAACTACATGGCTCACAAAGCCTAAAATACTTGCTCTTTACAGAAAAAAATTGGCAATGCCTGCTATATATTTTCATTAACTGAATACTACTATATGCCAGTTACTGAGCTAGAGGCTTTCTATGCATTATGCCATTTAATCTTTATGGCAGCCCTTTGAGAAAGGTGGGTGGAAAATAGAAATTCAAGGTGATTAAATAACATTTCCAAAGTCGTATGGTTGATAAGTTGTGGAGCTGAGATTTGAATCCAAGTTGACGGATATTAAAGACCTGGCTCTTCAGAACTTCAGGACGGACGTTTGGGATGCCAGCCACGTGTGACAAACGCTGTGTGCAGGATAGCACAAGGCATACAGGTGACTCATCACGCGAGCGGTACTTTCAGCCCAGGATGAGGTGTTCAAACTGTAGTCAGGAAGCAGAGAGCAGTGAGCAGTTTGAGTAGGGGAGAACAGCAGGAGTGTGGGACCAGAGCAGACTTTTCCTGATGCCCAGGGACTCCCCAGGGACCTGGCTCAGGGTCCGGGACTCTGATCTGTCTGCAGGAGAGCACTTGTCAGTGCTTGTTTCCTTACTTGGGCTCCTTCCACAGGATGGGCGTTAGAACCAAAGTTCAGGTGGTAGTTGCAGAAATGTAAAGATGGAGATAGTGAGAGTAACTTGAGGGGAGTTGTGGTGTTCAGATCGTGGCCCCTCCCTGCCCACTATGTTCACAACCTAATTCCTAGGTTACATGGCAAAAGGGAATTAAGGTTGCAGATGGAATTAAGTTTGCTAATCAAGTGACTCCAAAGTGGAGAGATTATTCAAATGGGCCCACAGTAATCAATTACAATGGTCTTTAAACATAGTAGAGGAGAGCAGAAAGGGGCCAGAATCAAAGAGAGATTTGCAGATGCTCTGTTGATGGCTTTGAAGATGGAGGGAGGGGCAATAAGCCAAGGGCTGTGGGTGGCCTCTGGAAGCTAGAAAAGGCAAGGAATCAAATTCTCCTCTAGGGCCTCCAGAAGGAATGCAGCTCTGCTAAAACCTTGATTTTTGGCCATTAGGACCCATTTTGGAATTTTGACTTCCAGAATGTAAGATAATAAAATTGTGTTATTTTAAGCCACTAAATTTGTGGTAGTTTGTTAAAGCAGCAATAGGAAACTAATACAGAAGTACAATTTATAAAGTCATCATATTGTAATCCCATGAACTTCGCCAAAGGAGATGGGGCAGAGAGGTCCCAATTAAACTAGGGTAGGTGTCTTTTGTGGCAAACATCCCCTTGATTAAACAAAATCAAGAAGAATAACACAAGGAGAACATGCTGTTTACCTTAAAAACTCTCACTCCTGACAGTGTTAACAGTATTACCCGTCATTATCATGACTGAGCACTTACTATGTCCTAGCCACACACTCACATCTCTATTTTTTTTTTAACAGCCCCGGGAGACAGACTTTAGTCTTCTTCTTCTAGATAAAAAAGAACCCGAGACTCAGAGAGCTTCAGTGACTTATATGAGGTTACACACGCAGTAAGGCAATTTGAACCCAGGTTTGGCTCACTCTGCTACTTTGTTTGATTAACTTCACTATGGGCTTTTCTTTCAGTTTCAAGCTATTTGGGGGAGAGAAAAGGGTATAAAGCCCATGGGGGTTTTCAAAATGTTTGGTAAATGTGTCTAGAAGGATAGATGAAAATAAGACTCGCCCTCAAGCTTTGCAGCCAAATGAATCCTTGGCCAGGAAAGGACAAATCCATCTGTGTAAAGGATGCAGGGATGTTATTCATCTTCATTATGCTTAATCCCTCTATCTAGAACAATACCTACCACATGGTAGAGACTGCATGTATAGTTTTTTCAATGATTGAATGAATGAATAAATGAAAGGACCAAAACCCTAGCATAGGAAAGTAGAAACCTAGGTTAGAATAAAAAAAAGTTACAGTTGAAAGTGCCTTCAGAAATAATTTAATCTACTACTTTAACATTATAAATGGACAAACTGAGTAAGTGGAACTGAATGATCCTATAAGTGACTCAAAAATGCTCTGCTGAGGAAGGGTGATTTAGGGTGAATATACATTTAAGAAAAGTGAATTATAGGATTGTAAAATGGTAGCTCACATATAACTGATTGTGTTCTAGATATTCCAAACCAAGCTTTAGAAAATAAAGGTTAATGTGGGTCATTCTAGTATCTCACTTTCAGGACTAGTCATACCCTACAGACAATAGGAGGATAGGGGATGACCAAACGGAAATGGAGAATGGGAGGAAATACAGGGACTAACTTTTAAAGCTGATGCTTTTCTTCAGCCCTGGTGCAAACATGTGTACCACCTGACCTCGGAAAACAATGGAATTTTCATGGCAGTTCAACAGTATTGATCTTGTAGAAGTATGCAGATCTGAGAAGAATGAGGTTGTATGGGAAAGTGGGTGGAGGGGGTAGTTGAAGGTAGTTTTTGAAAAAGGAGAAGGAGAATGGGACAAGAACGTCTCTTCCCTTCAAGGTACCTAAGACACCTGGGACACCTGAGACCAGGAAGAATGTATCCGATAAACACAGCTAAGCACTTGGTAGACAGAGAGCTGTGTAAGCGCCAGAGAGCCTTGTGGGTTTTAAAACAGGACAGTCCTTTCAAGGCTGGAGGCTGTAGTAGAGGAGATAGGCTGGGGCTATAAAACAGTTGGTTAGTGTTACTTGTTATTCTAGGCAACATGAGAGGGTCAATGTTTCATCTGGTTGATTGAGAAGGTCCAGTGCTCTGTTCACTGTAAAGAAACTGTATGCAACAATTCAAAGGTGTGCTTTATGGACTGTGGATTGAGAGTAGTATTAAGAGGCTCTAAATTTGGGAATTGTTTCTTTGCAAAATAGAATGTATTTGATATCATAATGCAATTAGCTGGATAGGGTGCAGACAAACTTGATTCATCTTTAATGGAGACAGCAGAGAAGTGGCTAAGAACATGGAGTCAAGATGGGTCATCATTTACTTATTGTGGACTTTGGTAAAGTAACCTCAGTTTCTTCATCTACCCAATGAGAACAATGATAGTAAGCCTTTCAAAGAGTTGTTTTGAGCATTAGTTAGCATAGGCAATACATGTGGTGCATGGCAAGAGTTTACTAAACGCATGTTATTAAAATAAATTTCTAAGCGCCCTGGTGACATTTTCAATAATTCTAGGTATTTTAGTGAAGATGTGGTATGTACATGCGTAATCCATCACTCTGATTTTTCAAAATGTTTGGTAAATGTGTCTAGAAGTATAGATGAAAATAAGACTCGCCCTCAAACTTTGCAGCCAAATGAATCCTTGGCCAGGAAAGGACAAATCCATCTGTGTATAGGATGTAAATCATACACTTTGGGTGTAGGTGGGGATTGCACACATCTGCTCCCCCAGATTCATAACCCACGATCTCATGCTGAGGATTGAGGCATCTCTCTGCCCTTGCACACTGCCAGTACAGTGCATTCGCTCAATTTTCCTGTTATCTTTTCCTCATTTCAGGCCTCTTATGTACATAGATAAACATATACATCTTTATACAGGCATAAGATGGAGCAAACCCCAAATCCTTCCTCATGTGACTCCAGACAAGTGAGGTTTGGTTCCTTGACCAAATATCAGTGTTTGCTCTGTCTGCAAGCATCTGGCAGGAAAACAAAAAGAGATGCTCAGAAAGCCTGGTTGTGCTGATTCCCAGGGTAAAAAACCAGCCTCCCTGGTGACACTGTCTTGGTATGCCAATTGATCTACTTACTGATTAAATTCTTAACCCGTACCTATTTGGGGGCTTAACGTCAGTTTTGCGTCTTTCATCCTTAATTCTACAGTGCTTTAGTTCTCAGGTTTTTATTTTCCCAGTAAACTGCATAAATGACTCATCAACAGGAAATGTAGATAAATAGTCAGCCTAACTGAAAACACAAATAAACATATCTTTCTTTTGTGGGGAAGATTCAGCTGTGCTAAAAAAGGAAAGAACCTTGGGGGGACAGGACTGTACTTTGCAGGGTAAAATCTATTGTTTCCTGTGGGATTCAAGCCCCTTTCCCTGGTACAGGGATGGCATGAGCCCTGCCAAGAAGACACCTGTCTACATGGGGAGCTCAGGATTATTTGGTTTAGAACTGGAGGCCTCTTCAAAGGGAGCAGGAGTGATGTGCCTTTTTTGAAGAGCTATCAAACAAGTATGCGTGTGCATGCACGTGTGCGTGCATACCATGGCCTCATATAAGCAGAGTTCTAATCCTATCACTCATTAAACAGTCAATGACATTGATCACTATTACGCATACCATGAAAGAACTGAATATTAATAGCACAATTATAAAATTGTGTTTTCACCAAGTTTTACAGATGTACCACACCAATGCAAGGCGTTAACATTAGGGTGGTATATGCGAATCCTGTAATTTATTTATGATTCTTCTGTAAACCCACAATTCTCTAATAAAAAATACTAAAATTAAAAAAATAAATTTACTCATAAGGATTATAATTATGGTTACCATTGCTTAACAACAATACATTAAAAGATGGGCAAAAGGCAGAGGGGATTCCAAGACCTCATGACAAACCCCAAATTATTTCATTAAATCCTAAAATATCAGGATTCGATGCCTGGGACACCAGCTGTGCTCAACTGAGTTGTAGGGAAAAAACAAAACAGACTCTTCTCTTTCTGACCTTGGGAATTCTGACTTGAGATGAACTTGGAAAGATCTGGGGACACTTTGAGGTAAATCTTTTCAGCAGATGCTTTTTGTTTGTTTGTTTTTTGAGCAGAGTTTGCAGAGCCCTTTTCCTATCACTAAGCACTTAGGATGCTTCAGGAGACACTGTTGAGGGATATTCTGGATTAAACTCCAGTTCTGTTATTTACCATACTCTGCCTTAAATGGATGCATGTCATCTACAAATTTACAAAGCAGCTCCTAGCAGATGGTGCTTTTGTGGCCTATTATGGCTCTGATGAGGCTGGAGTTTGCCACTAGACTCATAAGTCAACTGAGCCTTTTTTTTTTTTTTAATACATCTTCAGATAAACACAATGCAGGGAACCAGAGGTAAATAAACCCAAAATCAGGATCCAGCTCTGGCCTCAGATTCTTTTCTTACTTTTTGTAGAACCCTCTTTTACCCTAATTTTTAAAAAAGAGAAGTTGTGTATTTACAGAACAATCATGCATAAAATACAGGGTTCCCATAAACCACAGTATTATTAACACCTTGCATTGATGTGGTACATTTGTTACAAATGAAAGATTTAAAAATCGAATTATTAACTATAGTCTATGATTTAACAGGATTTACTGTTTGTGTTGTGCAGTTCCATGGATTTTAAAAAAAAATTATTCTAGTAACATATATACAACCTAATATGTCTCCTTTTAACCACAATGAAATATATAATTCAGTACTGTTAATTACATACTTAATTGTACTATCATCATTGCTACCTATAACCAAAGTTTTCCATCATTCTAAATAGAAACTCTGTATATTTTAAGACTTAACTCCTGATTCCCTCCTCCAACTCTGTCCCTAGTTAAACTACATTCCAGATTCTGACTCTGAGAGTTTGTTTATAAACACGTTTGTTTGTGCGCTCATTGGCTGATGGGCTGCTTTCATCTTTTGGCAATTGTGAATTACGCTGCTATGGATAATGGTGTGCAAATATCTATTTGAGCCCCTCCTTTCAAATCTTTTCAGTATATACCTAGAACTGGAATTGCTGGAGGGTATGGTAATTCTATCCTTCACTCTCAGAGGAACTGCCAAACTGTCTTCCATAGTGGCTACAAAATTTTACATTCTCACCAACAATAAATGAGTGCTCGGATTTCTCCAGATCCTCTTCAACACTTGTAGTTTCTGTTTTTTTCAACAGTAGTCATCCCAGTGGGTGTGAAATGGTATCTCATTATGATGTTCAATTGCATTTCCTAATGGTTAATGATGTTAAGCATCTTTCCATGTGCTTTTTGGATTTTGTATATCGTCTTTCAGAGATGTATGATCAAGTCTTTTGCCAATTATTTAATTGGTTTATATGTGTTTTTGTTTTTGAGTTGAAGGATTTCATCATATATTCTTGATATTAAACTCAATAGTATATGTGGTTTCCAAATATTTTCTCTCATTATGAAGGGTATTTTTTCACCTTTGTGATAAAGTCCTTTGAGGTGCAAAATTTTTCATTTTGATAAGTTACCATTTATGTAGTTTTTCTTTTATTGCTTCTGCTTTGTGTGTAAGTCTAAGAAACCACCGCTTAACACAAGGTCCTAAAGATGTTTTCCTATGTTTTCTTTTTAAAGTTTGAGAGTTCTAGACCTTATATTTACCTCTTTGATCCATTTTTCAATTTACTTTTACAGATGATGCAAGTTAGGGGTCAACCTTCATTCTTTGGCTAGTAGAGATCCAATATTCCCAGCACCATTAGTTGAATGGTCTTTCCTGATTGGGTGGTCTTTGTCAATTTACCAAAAATCAGCTGGCCTACAGGCATACCTCAGAGATATTGTGGGTTCCGTTCCAGACTACCACAATAAAGCAAGTCACAAACTTAGAGGAAAAAAAAATCAGTTGGCCATAAACATGAGGGTTGATTTCTGAGTTCTCAATTCTATTCCTGGTGCCAGTACTGTGTTGTTTTGATTACCATGGCTTTGTAATAAGTTTTAAGATCAGGAAGTGTAAGTCCTCCAACTTCATTCGCCTACAAGATGGCTTTAGCTATTTGGGTCCTTTATCTTTCCATATAACTTGATGATTGACTTTTTCATTTCTGCAAAGAAGGTCATTGGAATTTGGATTGGGATTGCTTTGAATCTATAAATTGCTTTGAGTAGGATTGACATCTTAATGATATTTTGTCTTCTAATTCATGAACTCAGAATGTCATTCCCTTTATTTAGGTCTTTGATTTCTCTTAATAATGTTTTGTTGTTTTCTGCATACAATTCATTTAAATCCTTGGTTAGATTTATTCCTAGATATTTGGTTCTTTTAGTTGCTATTGTAGTTTTTTTCCCCCTTGATTTCCTCTTCTGAGTATTCATTATTAGTGTATAGAAACACTATGGATTTTTGCCTGTTGATCTTGCTCCCACCACTTTGCTGAATCATTTATTAGCTCTAGGAGCTTTGTTGTGAATTTTTTTTTCTATGTATATGAGCATGTCAACTGCAAATAGGAAAAGTTTTCTTTCTTCTTTCCAATTTGGATGCTCTCCCTTCTTCTCTCCCTTCCTCCTTGCCAATTCCTCTGGCAAGTACTTCCAGTACAATGTTGAATGACAGTAGTGATAGAGGGCATCCTTGTCTTGTCCTTGATCTTAGAGGAAAAGCTTTCAGTCTTCCACCATTAAGTAGAATATTAGCTGTGGGCTTTTCATTATGCTGATTATCATGTTGAGGAAGTTTATTTCTATTCCTAGTGTTCTAAGTTTTCATCAGGAAAGGTGTTGTGTTTCGTCAAATGCCTTTTCTGTGTCAACTGAGATGACCACTTTTCCCCTTCATTCTTTTAATGTGGTACAGTACATTAATTAATTTTCAATGTTGACACCCTTGCATACCTTGTTCTAGTTTGCTTGGTGCCTGAATGCAATATACCAGAAATGGAAAGGCATCTAAAAAGGGGGATTTAATAAGTTGCTAATTTATAGTTCTAAGACAGAGATAATACCCCAATTACAACAAGTCTACAGAAATGTCCAATCTAAGGCATCCAGGAAAAGATACTTTGATTCAAGAAGGCTGATGAAGTTCAGGGTTTCTCTCTCAAGTAGAAGGGCACATGGTGAGAACAGTCAGAGTTTCTCTCTCATCTGGAAAGGCACATAGTGAACACGGTCTGAGTTCCTCTCTCATCTGGAAGAACACATGGCAAACAAGGCGTCATCTGCTAGCTTCTTCTCTCCTGGCTTCCGGCTTCATGAAGCTCCCTGGGAGGTGTTTTCCTTCTTCATCTCCAAAGGTCACTGGCTCGTGGATTCTCTGCTTCATGGTGCTGCAGCATTCTCTGCTCTCTCTGAATTTCTTCCACTCTCTAACATGTTTCCTCTTTTATAGGACTCCAGAAACTTATCAAGAACTGCCCAAATGGGTGGAGACATGTCATCACTTAATCTAGCTTAACAACCGCTCTTGATTAAATCACATCTCCAGGGAGATGATCTGATTACAGTTTCAAATATACAGTATTGAATAGGGATTATTCTGCCTTTATGAAATGCGATTTAGATTAAAACATGACTTTTCTAGGGGTTCATACATCCTTTCAAACCACCACACATACCTTGGTTAAATCACACTTGATCATAGTGTATAATTCTTTTAATGTGCTGTTTAATTTTGTCTGTTAGTATTTGATGAGGATTTTTGCATCTGTATTCATAAGACACCTTTACCTTGCTTTGGTGTTAGGGTGATTTTGGACTTGTAGAATAAATTAGGGAATGTTTCTTCCTCATATTTTTTGAAAAGTTTGAGTAGGAATGGTGTTGTCTTCTTGTAATGCCTGATAAAATTCCTGTGTGAAGCCATCTGGTCCTGAGCTTTTCTTTTTGGGGGAGGTTTTTCATTACTGTTTCAACCTCTTTACTAGTTATTAACTTGTTGAGATCTTCTGTTTCTTCTTGATTCAGAGCAGGTAGTTTGTCTCTAAGAATTTGTCCATTTCATCTAGGTTGTCTAATTTATTGGCCATACAGTTGTTCATAATACCCGCTTATAGTCCTTTTTATTTTAGAGGGGTTGGTAGTAATGTCTTCCTTTTCATTTCTGATTCATTATTTGTAGGCTTTCTTTTTTTTTTTTTGTCAGTTTAGCTAAAGCTTTGTTGATTTTATTGCTCTTTTCAAAGAATCAA
Source organism: Tamandua tetradactyla (assembly GCF_023851605.1). Lineage (NCBI taxonomy): Eukaryota > Metazoa > Chordata > Mammalia > Pilosa > Myrmecophagidae > Tamandua > Tamandua tetradactyla. Next base: position 23,810,595 of record NC_135346.1, read on the forward strand.
ATTTTGATTTCATTGATTCTTTCTATTTGCATGTCTGAGAGGAGTCTTTTAAGCCAGTCTTTCCCAGAGAGCAAGTCTCAGAACTCACAAAGTGAGTGTCAATGGGCTTCGAACTTCCCTGGAGAGGGGATGAGGCTGGGGCCAGAAGGCGTCCAGGAGCTTCTTCCATAGATCCCCAGAGCTGTACTTAAGTCAGCCTCTGCCCAGCAAATGCAGCTCTGCACCTGCCTCCATAGCTCTGAGCACACACACCATCTTTAAGTCCCCTCTGCCACCTTGTCTAGGGCGGTTTGGAACAAAGGTTGTCCTCAGAGCCAGGCTCCTTGCCATCACTTACCACAAGCTGTTAGCAGCCAGGCCATGCTCAACCTGGGTCTCAGGAAACTGGGTTTTTCTGTACCAGAAAGCTATGCCAGCAGCTGGACCACACTGCTGCCTGCCACGAGACTAGGGGACAAAATCAGGATCCAGCATGGAGATAGAGCACTTTATTCCTCTTTACTGTAATTTATCAGCCTTATCCTGCAGCTCTTTCCTGGATGCAGTACAGTGTTCTACTGGACTCTGGAACTTCAAAATATCTGATTCAGATAGCTCCTGTCTGTTCAATAGTTGTTCTGGTAGAGTGATAATTCCTGGAGCTTCCTACTCTATCATTTTCACACCATCCTCTCGGCAGATATTGTGGGTTGCTTTAGTAAACACTAGTGATTCGGTATGGAAATTCATTTTGCTTATGAGCTGAAAGTATCCCATGCATTGATTTTCCCTTTACATCTTTCCTATTTTGCTAGATTCCAATTTCTACTTTTGAGTTAATTCTAATACTATTTTTCTACTATGACTAGTAATAATGATAGCAGTTAATACTTTAGTGCCGACTATATTCTCAGCACTGTTCTAAGTGCTTAAAACTATTATCTCATTTAATTCTCACAGTACAACCATGAGATAATATTAATAATTAATATTATCCCCATTTTACAGATGAGAAAACAGAGTCACTGAGAGAGTGGGGCCAGGGCAGCTAGATTTGTTCAAAAGAAATGTCTTCTCAGCCTGTGGGGCAAACACATGCTGAAGTCAGAGGTAAAGGCTTGGCCCCTCCCTATACCTGGGACTTGTGCACGAGGGATGGAGAAGCTGCCCCTCAGCTCGAGCCCCAGGGCTGGGCTCTCCCTGCTCACGGCTCACTGACATTTCCTCCCTGACCCCTCTTAGAACAGTAATTATGAGGAGCTATTTGTCTATTGTCTCTCTCCTCTACTAGATCATAAACTTCTCAAGGGCAGGGAGCATGCTTACAATGACCACTGCTGAATCCCAGGTCCTAGCAGCGCTTCATTACCTAGTAGCAATTAAATAAAACGTTTCCTGAGTACATTTAAGTTTTAAAATTTAATTATATAATTTATACTTAGAAAGTCTTCTAATGTTTGGGTAGCATTCATCCACATGCTCCTAGGAAGTTAAAGCATTCCAAATTTATCAAGACACCCCTTTAATCTCAAACATCAGCAACCCCTTTCTTAACAATGTAAAAATTGAAACTTAGAGTAAAGCTCCTTATAGACCACGGGTGAAAGTGAACAACAGATGTCACAGGATGTGGACACATTTTCATTTAATTAAACGTGGCCATACGGTGTAGGGGTCAAGACCTCAGAGGATGGAGCCAGGCACGGAGCTGGGATTCTGAGTTGTCCCTTACCAGTTGTGAGGCGGCTCTGGACATATTGCGGAGGTCACCGTGGCCTTGGTTTCCTCACCTGTAAATATGGGTAACAATAGAACCTACCTTTTAAGGGTGATTGTGAGAATTGAATGAATTAATGTATGTAAAGTCTCTGAGACAGTGCCTGGCTCACAGTAACCGTAATGTCAATACAGCTGATTATTATTGTTCACAGGACTTCGGCTCTACAAAGTCACAGCAAACACTGGATTAGCGAGTACGGAACCACTGCTCCCAGGGAAACAGCAAGGTTAGAGTACTGGGAGTCTCTGAACACATTTTTGTCAATCGACCAATACATAACCTTGTTTTATGTGTGTTTCTGTTAGAAGACACTTCATGTAATGTATACTGTTGATTCACTAACAGTGAACTCGCAGCTAGCAGGGCTATATCTCAGGTCAGGATGAAGCTTCTCTAATATGCGTATTTCCTCTATGTGGCACATCACAGCCTGCTTGCCCTTAGGAACATGAGACAGCACTTTAGCACTACATTTGCAGACTATTTTAAACAGGGAAATCATCAACAAAGCATACAAAAATGAAAAAAAAAAAGGCACTAAATATACCACAGAAAGGACACAAGGTTACTGTGTGAAGGCCGAAACAAAAAAGCTGGGCATCACCTTCTACCTCACCTGGAAATGTGTGCAAATTGGGTGACCCAAATTTTTGCAACTCTGTGCATTTCTGTAAATAACTTCAAAAGTGCAGTGAGTACTGATTTTGGAATTACAAATAAATTTTAGCAAGTAGGGGAACTTGCAAATACAGAATCTACCGGTAGTGAGAATCAACTTGACATAATTATATTATATAAATATCAACTATTATGTTTTACTATCTTATGGTATTACTTCTATTTTCCTAATATTTTTATTCCACTAGCTTATCATTGCTAAACATTATTTTTACTGTTTTAGTATTTAATGTTCTGGGGGCTCTTATACCTTGTTTGATCATTTATTCATTCAGTCAGTCTTTCAACAAGTACGTTTCAAGTATTTATCATGAGCCAAGAACGTAAGAACACTTGAATTACTTTTTTTTGAGCACTTTTAAAAAAATTACTGGCTTAGCTTGGTTGACAGTTTTCTTGTTTCTGTAATTACAGACACATTTGGTGGTTTCACTGCAAAGCGCTTTTAGGGAACTTACCAACATTTTTACCATAAACTATTTTGTAGGAAATGTTTATTTCTTCCTTGGTACTCTTAAAATGCATACATATAAGGGGGTGTAAGGGTGGTTCAGTGGTATAATTCTCATCTGCCATGCAGTAGACCCGGTTTGATTCCCAGCCCATGCATTTCCCCCTAAAAACAAGCAAAACAAACAAAAAAATTCAACAAATGCTGCAATAATGGTCTGTTCACAGGGAAAAATAATGAAATGTGACCCTGCTACACAGCACACAAATATATATATATGCATGTGTCCCTATACCCATGGAGAAGTCAATTTTGTCCTTCTTTCATTTCCCTTTTTACCCCCTCTAATAAGCATTTATTAAGCCCATGTTAAATACCACCCACCAGGCTAGGTGACAGGGATGCAGCACAACAAATTCTCATGTACCCTCTTTTCATAGAGCAAAGAATCTATTAGGGAGACAGACGTCAGACAGAAGGTAGACAAATACATTTGCGGTCGCAAATTGTAATAAAATCTACAAGGAAAAATAAAAAATGTGACGAGAGAATATTAATGAGGGACTGGATTTGGAAGGAGAGGGCCAATGAAGGGGCTCTGAGGAAATATTACAGGAGGTGCCTGGACGAGAAAGAGCTTGTTCAGCTGTAGAACCTGAAAGAAGTCTAGAGTGAAGAGAGAAAACGGGGGCTGGAGAGACAAGCAGGCAGCATTTTGGAGGACACCTTTGGGGATTTGTGCTTTTTCCTAATGTTCAGAGACAGATACTAAAGTGTTCCATGCAGTGGAGATCCATAAGCAGGTTTATATTTTAAAAAGATCACCCTGTCCACCAAAGTGAAGTGGGTTAGAGGGGCGAGAGTGGAGGTGGGTGGAGCACTTGGGACCTTAGCAAGGCAGGGGTGCTGAGTTGCAATCAGAGACTAAATTGGGTGGATGGTAACCAATACAGTCTCCACGGAGCCCTACTGTAATTTTAGGAACCAGTGCTGTAATCCAGTGGTCTCCATCACAGGATTGCATACCCTAGAAAGTATACAAGACTATTCACTGCAGGGTGGCAGGAAAATACTAGGAATTCTATTTTTAAAAATAATAAATGAAAATGAAATATCTCCTTCTTTTCAAATTGCTTATTTTGTTGTATATTTTATAATGTATAAAATACATTAATACATGTATGTATTTATAAACAGACACTTTTCTGGATCTGGGGTGGGATACTAAAGAGGTTTTATAGATTGGGTACCTTTTCCTTCCATGCTATGGTCTGCTCTCTCTGTCAGAGGCCATCATGACTCAACTCCTTGGTTACTCTTCCAGGATTTTGTTGTCACATACTATAGAGATTTAGGGAAGCCATACACCCAAATGTATGCCAATAAATAAAAATAAGTAAGAAAAACAGTCAAATAAATTACAATTAAACTTCTGCTTATCTCCCATTCTCAGTCTTTCCAAAGCATAGAATAATTATTGACAAACAGTAATAGTGGTCGATTGATGTTTGTTGAATGAATGCATGGATGAAGGGAGAACTAAATTTTTGAAGACACATAAATTCCATGACTTAAAATGTACCCATTAACTATCTAAAATTGCTTAATCACACTAATAAATAGAATCACTAAATCCTCATTTGACTCTGAACAATAATTTCAGATACTTATCTTGTTTTTCTATATTAATCTCAAGTTCCTTTGTGGGACTCATTATTTTCACCAGCACCCTTGCTTCAGCATTCCCCTGACTGGGTACTGTCAGTTTCTAGGCGCTGCTGGGCTTCTGTCTTACCCACCACCAGCAGTGAGTGTTTATACATTTCATTTCGTCCCACCCTCATCCACTCACCTTCCTTCCCCATTCACATTAAACTCCAGGTTCTGGCAGCAGAAGTCTAAGTGAAATATAAATCCCATCTATAAAGGATCTCATTTTCTCCAACTGGTCTGGGTATTGATATAGGGTCTCTTCCTCAAAGTGAAGGTTGAAAACATCTAAAATAAATAGATGGGTTCCTATAATATTCTTAGGAGAAGCTCAGTTTCTAGGATGAGCATGAAAGCTCAGGGATGTGTCTCCCTTAGCTCCTAGAAGCTGTAGAACTATCTAGAGCAGAGCTTGCAAAGTTCAGGTGTCTACAGGGCAAGGCTGGTGAAGCTAATGAAGGGTAAGCTGTAAGGAACAAGGTTTCAGAGAGAGCTGCTGCTTCTCAATTCTCGCCAAGTCTGTTCATTTAAAAAGTAAAATCTTTTATATGAAATCTTCCCACTTTTAAATGTTGGTCATTAATTCATTTTAAAGATATCGTATTGGCTGAAGAAAAGCCTGTCAGAGGTTCTTACATCTGCCCTTGACTACCTTGGAAACTTCTGGTTTAGAAAGCAACTACTGATGTTTTCTTCCATATTCTCACTAGCCCCTCCTGGGGTCGATGCCACATTTGTTTCATATCTTCCCTTTTTCTCATCTTAATGGCCTAAAGTTAGTTCAGATTCTTTTTTCTTGGCTTCATTCCTTAGTGGAGGAGCAAACATTAGGGATCTTCCTTATTAATGATTGTTGTTTGGAAAGTTAAAAAGTTGTTTTAAAAAGAATCCCTTGCTTTTTACAATGGGAGAACACAGCCACTTGGTGCAGACTTTGGAGCAAGAGAGCAGGGGGTTAGAAGAAAATTTGGTATAAAGCCAGGTGGCCTCTTTTCCTCTCTCAAAGCCTCAAATGACCTTGAATAAGTTGTTCAACTCCACATTTTTTCTTTGTTCCCCAGGAATGTCCTTCTGGTCTTTCTGTTTAAAGGGATCACTTGTCTGCCTAAACCCAGGCCTGCCACTTGCATTCAAGCTTGGAGAAACATAAATTCTTTGGCACACTGAGGAATAGTCCCTTGTGGTGGACATGAGTGGGTTTTGCATGCTACATCCAAGTCTCCTCCCTTTAGTTAATGACACTTACTTATTACTTTGGGAAAACACTCCTCCTTCTCTGGATGTAGAAGGAAGCTGCACCTGGACTATGAGGGAGAGTGGTTCTCCACAGGAAAATTGGCAAGTTGTCACCAAATGACCTTGTCGGATAGGCAGGCAAAGCTAACTGGTGACCACCACACCCAACACTGCATGATACACAATTGGGGAAATTAAGATTTGTAGAGAATCTTAGAAAATCCCTATGCTGTAGCTAGGGAAGCTGAAACTCAAGATGTTAGGAAACTGCCAAAGGCACAAGAGTTGGGTGTTGCAGCTTGCCATCTACTTCTGATACAATTCACAAGAACTGGGCCATATTGGTTTGTCAGTTTTATGTCTCAGTTGCCTTATAAGTGAATTAGTAAAAATGGTTTCTGACAAATACATGATCTGAGAACAAATGTGGTCTTATCTTCAAAGTACACTGTGCCTTGAAAGTACAGAATGTTACTGGTAAACAGATTACCCTGAAGGGTTCATATCTAGTAAAATCAAACAGTGTAAAGCCTTGAATGTAAGTGAGGCTTCCCCTTCCTTCCCAAATTATCTCAGGATCCTAGGACCATGACATTTCTAACCCAAACATCTGAACAAATAAGAACGCTCTAGAAAAGATTCCCATTGTTGATTTTTACCACAGAGGATTGGCAGAGAGTGTGATGCTTAAGAAGGGGTGGAGCTGCCAGAACTGGGTTCTAATTCTGGGTTTGTCACTTTCTCATGTGACCCTACACAAATCACTTAAATTCTCTGTTTGACAGTTTTCTCATCCATAAAGTGACATGAATGATTGTAGGTTGTAGCTACCATAATTGTGGTGATGATGGAAAATTAGGTCAGTAAATGCATGGGACACCAGCTGGTACCCAGAGGCTCTAAGTAAATGGTGACCAAGGAGGAGGATGAAGTGGTGGTACTGTAGTCACAGGGCTGTTGTTTCTGACTGGGATGAGTCTTGGCTACATAATGATACATAGTGAGTAGGTGGAAGGCAGGGTGAATGTCACAGGGATTCTGGCTCAAGTGGGTTACCTGCTTTTCCCTTTACTGTCCTAGGAAGGTCCTATTAGACCAATTCTTAGTGAGGTCACCTTGCCTTATGCTGCTTGTATACAGAAAATAGTATCTGTTCTTAGTAGAGGGACTGACAGTAGAGGTAGGGGAAAGAAATGAGGCAGGACCAAGGACTGATTGGTGTGCTGGTTTGAAAGGATTACATACCCTAAAAAAGCCATGTCTTAATCCTGCTCCATTTTGCGGAGGCAGCCATTTACTTTAATCTCTATTCAGTACTACAGGTTAGAAACCTGATTAGATTATCTCCATGGAGATATGAAACCCAATTGTGGGTATTAACCTTTGACTAGAAGGAGATGTGACGCCACTCATACTAGGTAGGTCTTGATTAGTTCACTGGAATCTTTTAAGAGGAAACATTTTGGAGAAAGCTTGAGAGCCACGAGAACCACAAGAGCCCACCCAGCCAGAGACCTTTGGAGATGAAGAAGGAAAATGTCCCCAGGGGAGCTTCATAAAACAAGAAGCCTGGAGAGAAAGCTAGTAGACATTGCCATGTTTGCCACATGCCTTTCCACTTGAGAGAGAAACCCTGAACTTCATCAGTCTTCTTGAACCAACGTATCTTTCCCTGGGTGCCTTAGTTTGGACAATTCTATAGCCTTGCTTTAATTTGGACATTTTCACAGCTTTAGAACTATAAACTTCCAACTTAATACATTTCCCTTTTTAAAAGCCATTCTGTTTCTGGTATATTGCATTCTGGCAGCTTGCAAACTAGAACAGTTGGCTTTGTGGTCATCACTCTTTCTATCATTTTGCCTCCATACCAACCCATCATGGCAGTTCCTCAGGGAATCCTCTGACTCTCTAGGGTACACAGGTCTCCCTGTCATAGCTCTGATCACAAAATAATTAAACCTTTATCTGTATCATTACTTGTTAACCACATATCTCCTCCATTAGACTATGAGTTGCATAAGCACAGAGACTATTTGCCTCATCCACCACACAATTCATGCTACCTAGCACGCTCCCTACATAGAGTAGACTCTTAATAAACCTTTTGATTAAAAATTGCTTAGAGTCTTAATATGGAGGATGGCCATTTCAAAAAATCCTATTTTAGAGTGAAAAGGCATTAGAAAACATTTAATCCATCAACTGCCACCCCTTTCCCCCTCTTTTGTTTATTAGAGAAGTTGTAGGTTTAAAGAAACATCACACAGAAAGTGGAGTTCCTATATACTTTCCAATCCCCACTTTGCATTCATGCTCTTATTTTGTTACAATTGATGAAACAATATCAATAAATGTTTGCAGAATAAATAAAAATGTGTATCTTGTTCTTCCTATATTTGGGAATATGAAGCAGCAAGATAGACCAAGCTTGTGTTTAAACACCCCGGCTTCTTAGCGATTTGCTGCTCTGATGGTCCTGGTTGGAGTTTGCATTTCTCCTGCTGGCGGAATTCCCCAGGTGAGGCAGAGGTGGAATGCAGGTGAGGTGGAGGTGGAATGCAGGTGAGGCTCCTCACTTACAGTAACATATTCTCGTCTGCCTGGGTCAACAGTCACACACACATTTTATCCATACCTACAAAGTAAGTCAGGGATGCATACAACAAATCATGGACCAGGTTTTCAGAATTCGGTGAAGAGCTAGACAGACAAGGTTCCTGATTTTCAAAGTGCACACATTCTATGGGAGGAGATCAAAAATCAAGAATAAAAAGGAAATTTCAGGAAGTGATGGAACCTTGCTGGAAATAAAGCATGGTGACACGACACATACCATAGAGTGACCGAAGGGTGGAAGAACTGCATAGACCTGGGTGCTTGGGGAAGGCCTGAGGAGGCGATGATTGAACTGAGATCTGACTCAGAGAGGGAACCAGTCATATGAACATCTAGGTAGAGAGAATTCCAGATAGAGGGAGAAATAAATGCAAATGCCCTTAGGGTCACACTCGGCATGTCTGAGGAACAGAAAGACCACTGAGGCATACCTCTACTCACATCTGTAGAGTGGAATGAGGTAAGTTGGACAAGTAGGGAGAGGTTAGATTCTGAATGACTCTACAGGTCTTGTAAAGGCATTTGCGCTTTATTCAAAGTGTGATAGGAGGACATTGGAGCCTTTTAAGCAGGGAGATGGGTTGTCAGGACTCGAGTAAAAGCAGGCCAATTTTAGCAATCCCAGGTGAAAGAAAGAGGAATCTAGAACTAGAAGAGCAACTGTGCATGTGGCAAGATGTGGACCAACCTGCAGATGTGAAGGAAAAAGCATCATCAACCATCCTGGGGGATTCTAGGTGTATGTTTGTGCAATGGGGTGAATGATGGCAGCATTTACTCATTTCGGGGAGAAATGGAGAGAAATAGATTCTGTTTTATTTATAAGTATCAACACTTATTAGACAGTCATTTGAAAATGTCAAGCTGCAGTTGGTGTCTTAGTTTATCAAAGCTGCTGTAACAAAGTACCACAGACTGGTCAGCTTAAGCAACATAAACTTATTGTCTCATAGTTTTAAAAGACTAGAAGTCCAAAATTAAGGTTTCCTTAGGTCTATGCTTTCTCTGAAATATGTAGTGTTCTGGTGGTGACTTGCAGGTAATTCATACCTCAATCTCTGCCTCTGTCATATGGCCAGCTGTCTCCTACTCCTCCTCTGCTTACAAGGGCTCCAGACATATTGGATTAAGGCCCACCCTGAGTCAGCTTGGCTTCACCTCAACTAATAACATCATCAGAGATCCTATTACAAATGGGTTCAAATCCATGGGACCAGTGGTTAGGACTTGAACTTGTCTTTGTGGGGAACATGATTCAATCCATAACTGTGTGACTATACCAGTTTTGAGCTCAATGGAAAGGTCTGGGCCTGGAGATGGAGTTGTGGAGTCATCAGAATAATGATGGAGCTTAACTCCCCACTTCTGAAAGAGATCACTGTTGGAAGGTATGTAAATTAAGGGAGGGAGAGGAGGGGGATACCTTGACTACTTAAGCCTATAATCTATGCTGGCTTTTATTTTAGGGTCTGAATCATCCTGATGGTTTCTTCAACTCACTATATTTTGCATTTGCACTTCTAAAGAGTCACAAGATTTTATTAATTAGGTATTTGGTTTAAAAACTGTTACTGTAAGATACCCATAATCATATTCTAAAAATCAGTTGGTGAGTAACAGATGCACATATGACCGCAAGAAACCACTTCCCATGGTTGTTCTGCTTGCGTGTACACATCTATTTTTAATACCCATGATTGCAAGGCAAAGCCCTTGCCGCTTGAGGGAACTGCATTTCCCAATGGAGACCTACAACAACCGGACACAGAGAGTGGTGTGTTCCTGTGTGCCAACATTTACTGCTGCTGATTTGGCAACAGGACTCAAACTGCTTTGAAATTTAAGAATGACCTTTGTGGTCTGTGGGATGTGCATGTTTGGAGCAGGGGTGATTACTGGTTGCAGGAAAGCTTGTTCTGTCGTTCTAAGGATTGCCTAACATGTCAAAATTTCTCAGAAAACTTTGCCAATTTAGAACTTTTTGACTAATTATCAGAAGTATTTACTCATCTTTTTCCTAAGAGTTTGTGCTCAATAAACTCTCTCCAAAGAGGAGTTTGGTTTTTTCTCATGTGTGGTAGATTTGACCTAAAGACCTGAGAGAGGAAACGTGAAGATTCAAATCCTTCTATATCCCTGCTGATTCTGTGTTTTCATGGCTCCCAAACAGCCAATTGGAAAGCTACTTATCACTTAACAAACTGCATGTACTAGCTACAAATAAATGGTTTGGTGGTCAAAAATGGGCTATTCCAGCTAAGTGGTGCTGCTTAAAGAAGGCCTGCTTTGATGCCAGAAGCCCTTGGTTTGAATCAAGCCTCTAAAACTTATTGGTTCTCCTGTTACTGTAGGAAGTCACCAAATATTTCTGGTCTTTAGTTGCATCATCTGTAAAATGGACATTATAGTTATATCTATCTCAATGTCCTTTTAGGAGTGAAATGTGCTTTCTAAACAACTAAATGTCATATAAAGCTTTGGACAGTGGAGAAATCCTTAACTTTCTCCCCCCCTTTGTTTCCCCAGAAGGATATTTGGAAAGGAAGGGAGGATTAGAGGAAGAATTCCCATCTTCAAGGATCTACTGAGTTCGTGAATTCTCAACCACAGGTTGACTGTGCTTTAGTTATCACATCTGGCTTTACCAGGCAGGATGTGGGTGTATGTGAGTTGATATCATGGTGACTCAATACGGTCTATTAAGAACTCATTGACCTTGGTTCCACAAGAAGAAGAAGAGTGTAACGTCTTTTGGCCCGTGTAACACAAAACTGTATTCCATTTCACACTTTAGAGTTCCATGCTTCAGTCTGACTTGCTGCTCCACCCCCTTGCCTTCCTTGCACCTCCTAAAGGATTTTTCAATGTCCTTTTCTTCTAAATTATATATGGCGGACAATTAAACAATAGTTATTGAATTTAAAATGCATAAATTGTAGGTTCCAGCCATTACAATTTAGGAATTTATACTATGAATAGACTCACAAAAGTACTCAAATATACATGGGCAGGACATTTTAACATTGGTTGTAATACTAAAGAACAGAAAACAACCAAAATCCTACAGTCTTTACCAATAATTAGGGAGAGCTTTAGTTTCTGAAACGGGAACATATGTGAGCTGTATTTAAAAAAAAAACAAGCTGCTAAAAATTTATGAAATTTTCCATTTATGTAAAATAAGATAGAAATGCATCTCCCTGTATATTTATATTAAAAAAAATTCTAGTGAGATACACAAGGCACTATCCAGAGTAGTTATTTAAGGACTGAGAGTAGAGAGAGAAATTAGTTTTCATTTCATACACTTACGCCATGATCATAGATTGTTTTCACGATATACAAATAAAAATTGGTTAAAAATAGATTATTGTCATGGAAGGTTCAGAAGCCATTAATATCCCCTTCCAAGACGATGGAATGAAAACTTGATTTAGAACTCCCTGGTTACAAGTAACAAAAACCAACTGAAGTTACAGATAAAGGAATATCTTTTCTTAGAGAACAGGGATCCCTCATGGAGGCCCAGGGCAGGAAGCACTGCTGGTTCTCAGGAATACCTGAAAGTAGACAGCCCTCGGGTTCCAAGGCCAGAACCTTGCTCCATTTCTCTCCATACCTCTGTCTCAGAGTGTCTATCAATCTGCTTTTTCTGTTCCTCGATCCTCATGGCAGAATTTGGCTGCCCGTGACTTTCAAATCCATGTATTACAAATCTAGTTAACTGAGGAGATTAAATTCTTTTACCTTGATCCTAATTTCAAATTCTCAAAGAAGTGTCTCTGACTAGCTCAGCTTGCATTCAGTGCCATGTCTTCATCCAGTCCAAAGGTGGTCAGTGGAATTGTTCTGTAGTAGCAAATGACTGCTGAAGGCCCATTCAGGAGGAGGGTGAGGAGTGCTGTTTTGGGAAGAATACTCCAAAGGAATCCACACAAGACTCTTAGACACTCCTGGCAAGCTTGAGGGACTGGTTTGCTGGATTATAGATGATGCTGTTTTTAATAGTTGAATCATTAATTCACTCATACTTTTTGTCACGCCAAACTGATTTATTTTGGTATCAAAGTACACACTGAGGAACTTGCAGCAAAGAAATACTGATTTCCAAAAAAGAACATTTTGAGGGTCATAAAGTACTTACTTTGGAGGTATTTAGTAGTTTATGCTAGTGACTCATCAGTTCTCACAAGTTGGAGCCTGTTTGTTGGCTCAGGCAACTCAACTATGACATGTTGGACAGTGTTGAAATTATGAGAAAGGAATACTTTATGTCATCAGAAGATATTTCTTCTTTTCAGTCTTCCATCACTTGATATACCAAAAGCTGGCTGAAGGACTGTTATTCATATATATTTTTGAAACATATAAGAAGTAAATTGAAAGATTATCCTGTGTAAAAGCTATATATTTGTTTCCACACATTCATCCATGCACCCATCCAACCAATATTTATTAAGCATCTACTATAGGTCAGGCACTCTTCTAGGCATGGGGATCAAAGGACCGTGACAGCATTGATACACAGTCAAGAATGTCATCGTAGTGGAGGAGACTTTCATGCACATAAAAGCATTGTACTGTAATGTGTTAATGGAGATAGATACAAGTACTAAGACAGAGTTCAGAGTTCAGGTGGAGGGATGAGCCTTGGGCAGGGTAAGGAATCCTCTAATTTTGTGAGTGAGGAGGAAATGGTGATGCAGCTACAGGGAATGTGAAGGCTCATAACCTCTTAGAAGTACTCAAATGAAGGAATAGTCATAAAACTTGGCTTTCTGCCCACCTATCTTTGAGCTTCAAGATAGTGTGGCATCTCTACACAAAAAATAAAAATAAAAATGAGCTCATTCCATTTGTCATTGGACTAAGTTTCCTGAGGGCAGTGCCCATGTTTCTCCTGTTTATTTCCATGCCCCCAACACCTAGTACCATATCTAGTATACCATAGTACTCAGTAAGTGTTCTTTAAAAGAAAACTGTTCATTGACTTGAAACATACATATGGACAAGTGCACACATTGTAAGGGACCAGCATGATGAATTTTCATAGCATGAACACCACCACCAAGATTAAGGAATAGTACATTAAAACCCCTTTCCAGTCAGCACACTTAAAAAGGTAATCTCTATCCTGACTTCTATCACCATATATTATTCTTGATAGATTTGGGACCTTTCATAAAAGGAATCACAGGCAGTGCAACCATGGCTCAGTGGCAAAATTTTCACCTGCCATGCCGGAGACCCGGGTTTGATTCCCAGAGCCTGCCCATGTCAAAAAAAAAAAAAAAGAGAGAGAGAGAGAGAAAAGGAATCATAATGTATGCACTCATTTGCATCTGGCTTATTTTGCTCAACATTATATATGAGAGATTCATCCATATATTGCATATGGTTTAAGTTTGTTCATCCTTTTGTTGTTTAGTATTCCATTATATGATTATACTACCATTTATTCCTTCTTCTGTTGATGGACATTTGGCTGTTAGAGCTGTTAAAAGAAATGCTGTCATGAATAATCTTGAATGAATGTGCATCTTTTTTGATGCACATTTGAACACATTTTTGTTGGGACTGTACCTAGAAATGGAACTTGTGGGTCAAGAGTAAATTCCCAATGCATATGTTTCAGATTAGCAGGAAATGTCAAACAGTCTCCGAAGCGGTTTTTATCAATTTACATTCCCATCAGCAGAATATAAGACTCGTTTACTCCTCATGCTTGTTAGCAAACTTGGCATTATCAGTCTTTTAAATTGCAGCCATTCTGGTGGTAGTGATGTCATTGTGGTTTTAATTTACATTTCTCTGATGACTAATAATGCTGGTTTTTAACTATATTTCTTTGACGACTGTTCATATGTTTTTGATAATTCAAATATCTTCTTTTGTGACAATGTTCCTTTAAATCTTTTGTTCATTTTTTCTTTTAATTGGGTTACTGGTTCTTTTACTCTTTGATTTGTAAAACTTCCATATATATTCTGGATATAAGTCCTTTGTCAGATATATGTAATACAAATATATTTTCCCATTCTGTTATTTGTCTTTTTACTCTTAATGGTGGCTTTTGACAAACAGAAGTTCTTAATTTTCATTTAGTGTGATTAATCAATCTTTTTTGTATGAAGTTTTAATGCTTTTTGTGTGTTTTTAAAGAAATCTTTGCCTACCTCAAGGTCACGAGGATATACTCCTATGTTTCCTTAGAGACACTTCATTGTTTTACCTCTCATATTTAAATCTACAATATAACTGGAATTGATTTCACATATGGTGGAATCAAAATTCATTTCTTTTCCAAACGAATATTTTATTATCCTAGTAACACTTATTGAAAAGGCCATCCTTCATCATAATTCAAGTGACTGTATATGTATGAGTCTCTTCCTGTATTCCCTGTTCTGCTCCATTGTTCAGTTTGTCTATTCTAATGCCAATACCATACTGTTTATGTTTTACAAAAAGTTTTGATATCCAACTTTGTTATTCTTCAGTGTTAACTTGGCTGGCTTTTCTCGGCCTTTTGCTGTTCTATTTAAATTTTAGAATCCCTTTTTCAATTTCCTCAGAAAAAACCTGCTAGGATTTTGATTGGGATTACCTATTCAAGGTCATCTATTGAATCAATCTATTATTTGGGAGAGAATTGATATCTTTATATTGAGTCTTTCTATATCAAAGTCTTTCTTTGATAAATATCAAAGACAGTATATGCAATGTTTGTCCATTATTTGACATAATCTTTACTTATTGTCAGTAATGTTTTGTAGGTTTTTCTGTTCTGTTTAGAGTTTTTGCTCATGTTATGTTTGATTAAAATTAGATAGTTGATGTTTAATTTTCTGCTACTGTAGATGCTATTGCTTAATAAACAAGCAAAACAATTCATCAACTTAAGAAAAGATAATACTAGCCATTTGTTATCATGAAGACAAAAATAGAATGGTTTAAATTTTTTCCACTTTACAGGTGAATATAGAAAGGTATGTGAGGTGACTGTTGCTTAGAAAGAGAATACAGGTAGAATTGAGAGTAGAAGACAGGCATCTTTGCTCCCTTCAGGCTCTGATCACCAGACCAGGCGTTTTCATTTGCTGAACCATCTGATGTACAGAAATGATTTATTGACTGTCACAATGACTTTTATAAAATGATAAATTGTCAACATGTAAAAATTGGGATATTTTAACATTTAAAAAATATTTAATATTTAATTAAAATGTGGCCTTCTAGATTTTCTTGAAAAATTGGAAATGTGATACACTGGGCTCTAATTGCTATACGGTCACAATAGACTGAAGCTTAACTGGTAAGGCATGGATGTTCTCCAGTTTTACCACTGTTCTTGTGCATTATTATCTCTCTAACTGGACTCATTTAATCCTCAGTCTAACTTCATCTTTTAAAATTCTCTTTATATCAAAAATCCTTAAAAGAGTGACTAACATAATGTTTCCATGCTTTCTCCTCCAGTTTTCTTTCTGTCCCTCTCCAGATGGCTTTTGTCCACATTATCCTACTGAATCTGTTCTTTTCAAAACCTCTGAGGAGCGGCAGGGCAAGATGGCAGTGTAGGGATGTATGGAATTTAGTTAGTCCTCTATGGCAGCTAGTAAATAGCTAGAACTGTCTGGAATAATTATTTGGGGGATGCATGAGGCAGACACAAATCTATGTCAGTCTGGAATGGGTAGTAGGGCTGAGATCATAGCACAGAATTTATTCAAAGCAGCTCATTAAAGAAAGCCATTTTCAATTGTCTGTCCTGACCCAGGCAAGGGTGGAGTTAAAATAACAAGTCAAGTGAAGGAGATAACTCCCTAAAGGGCATATCTTTCCCAAGAAAAGGGGGGCAGGGCCCAGCTCAGGTGGCTAGCGGCCCTTCTTAAGAGCATTCAAACACCAGGGGCTGGGAACCAGAAACAGCTTAAGCCTATCTTTCACCTCAACATCAGTCTCAACCATGCCCTTGGCAGTTTGAGAATTAAAGGCTCCACACCTTTTACACCAGTGGGAAGTTGCAGGCTAACAAGCACTACAAGCTGGGCAGAATAGGGAAACTATAGATTATAGAGGCTCCACAGGAAAGTTGGACAACCTTCTGGGTCTCATCCTCAGGAAAGCTTAATACTGATTACATGCTCTTTCTGAAACCTGGGCCTGCCTAGTCTGAGAAAATCTGACTAGAGCTGATCATATTTGGGGAAAACCTGTTCAAAAAAAAAGGTTCCATATAGACAGGGCAAGAACAAGGAAAACAAGAGCTGTAAAATTCTGAACAGTTAAATAGAAGCTATGGTATAGGTCTAAATTAGGTTGAACTGAATGCCATAAAACAGAACAAAACCAACCAACAAGAAAACCCTAGATAAAAGAGTGAAAACAACCTTTAGAATACACTAATCAAGAAGATCAGATGCCAAGACACCAATAAAATATTAGAAGATATACTTGGAAAAATGAAGATATTGCCCAGTCAAAGGAACAAACTAACATTTCAAATGAGATACAGGAGTTGAAAGAACTACCTAATGTTCCATCATACATACCAAATCAAGTAAAAAATCAAATCAAGGAGATGAGGGAAAATAAGGCAAAAGAGAGGAAGGATATAAAGAAGACATTAGGCAAACATAAAGAAGACCTCAAAAGCTTGAAAAAACAAATGGCAGAAGTTATGGGAATGAAAGGCACAATAGAAGAAATGAAAAACACAATGGGGACTTACAACAGCAGATTTGAAGAAGCAGAAGAAAGGATTAGTGAACTAGAAGATGGGACTTCTGAAATCCTACACACAAAAGAACAGATACAGAAAAAAAAGGGAAAATATGATATGCATGAATGTACCTGTTATGGGTGTCCCAGAAGGAGAAGAGCAGGAAAAAGCAGAAAGAATAATGGAGAAAATCATCACTGGAAATTTCCTATCTCTTATGAAAGACATAAAATTACCGATCCAAGAAGCACAGCATATCCCAGTCAGAATAGATTCACATAGCCCTATACCTAGACACCCAATAATCAGATTGTGAAATATCAAAGACAGAGAAAATTCTGAAAACAGCAAAATAAAAGTAATCCATCACATCTGAGGAACGCTTGATAAGACTATTTGCAGATTTCTCAGCAGGAAATATGAATGCAAAAATCTCTAACAAAATATTTACAAATTGAATCTAGCAGCACATTAAAAGAATTATACACCACAACTAAGTGGGAGTTATTCCAGGTATGCAAGGCTGGTTCAACACAAGAAAATCAATTAGTGTAATACACCACATCAATAAATCAAAGTGGAAAAAACACCTGATCATCTCAACTGATGAAGAAAAGGCATTTGACAAAATTCAACATCTTTTCTTGGTCAAAAACCCTTCAAATGAAAGGAAGAGAAAGGAAATTCCTCAACATGATAAAAGGTATATATGAAAAACCCACAGCTAACATCATACTAAATGGGAAAGATTGATAGCTTTCCCTCTAAGATCAGGAACAAGATAAGGATGCCCACTGTCACCATTGTTATTCAACATTATACTACAAATTATAGGTAGAGCAATTAGAAAAGAAAAAGAAAGAAAAGCCATTCAAATTAGAAAGGAAAGAGTAAAACTTTCAGTGATTGCAGATGACATGATACTATATATAGAAAATCCTGAAAAATCTATAGTGATGCTACTAGAGCTAATAAATGAGTACATCAAAGTGGCAGGGTACAAGATCAACACCCCCAAATCTTTAGTGTTTCCATACACTAGTGATGAACTTTCTGAGGAGCAAATCAAGAAATAAATTCCATTTACAATAGCAAACAAAAGAATAAAATATTTAGGAATAAATTTATCCAAGGACACAAAAGACATATACACAGAAAACCACAAAAAATTTCTAAAAGAAATCAAAGACCTAAATAAATGGAAGGATATACTTGTTCATAGATTAGAAGACTAAATATAATTAAGATGTTGATTCTTCCCAAATTGATTTAAGATTCAATACAATAGCAATTGAATTCTCAATTACTTTGCAGAAGTAGAAAAACCAACAACCAAATTTATTTGGAAAGGCAGGGTGTACCAAATAGCTAAAAATATTTTGAGAAAGAGAAATGAAGTGGTAGGTCTCATACTCCCTGACTTTACAGTGCTATAGTGGTCAAAACAGGATGGTACTGACATAAAGAGAGATATACTAACCAATGGAATCAAGTTGAATATTCAGAAGTAGACCCTCTTATCTACAGACAATTAATCTTTGATAAAGTGGTCAAGTTAACACAACTGGGACAGAGCAGCCTCTTCAATAAATGGTGTTTGGAGAACTGGATATCCATATTCAAAAGAATGAAAGAGAACCCATATCTCAATTAATGCAAAAAGGGT
The DNA here is from genome assembly GCF_023851605.1 of Tamandua tetradactyla. Classification (NCBI taxonomy): domain Eukaryota; kingdom Metazoa; phylum Chordata; class Mammalia; order Pilosa; family Myrmecophagidae; genus Tamandua; species Tamandua tetradactyla. Next base: position 23,829,439 of record NC_135346.1, read on the forward strand.
CAAAGACCTAAACATTAGAGCTAAGAACATAAAACTTTTAGAAGAAAATGTAGGGGAATATCTTATAGATCTTGTGATAAGAGGTGGTTTCTTAGACCTTACACCCAAAGGACAAGCAATGAAAAAACAATTAGATGAATGTGATCTCCTCAAAATTAAACACTTTTATGCATCAAAGGACTTTGTAAGGAAAGTTAAATGGCAGCCTATAGAATGAGAGACAATATTTGGAAACCACATATCACATAAGGGTTTAAAATCCAGAATGTATAAGTTGATTCTACAACTCAATATCAAAAAGACAACTCAATTGAAAACTGGGCAAAATACATGGACAGACACTTTTGAGAAGAGGAAATACAACTGGCTCAAAAGCATATGAAACAATGCTCAACTGCGCTGACTATTATGGAAAGGTGAATCCAAACCACAATGAGATTATCACCTCACACCTACTAGAATGGCCATTATAAAAAAACCTGGAAACTACATTCTCTGGAGAGAATGTGGAAAAAAGAAGCACACTTATTCACTGTTGGTGGGAATGTGGAATGGTGCAATTACTCTGGAAGGCAGTTGGCAGTTCCTCAGGGACCTAAGAAATAGAATTACCAAATGATTCAGCAATCCCATTACTAGGTATGCATTCAGAGGAGCTGAAGGCAAGGACACAGACACTTTCACATTTTCATCAATGCCAATGTTTATAGCAGCATTGTTCTTGTTCACCAAGAGATGGAAAGAGCCCAAATGTCTATCAACAGATGAGTGACTAAACAAACTGTGGTATATACACATGATGGAATATTATGCAGCTGAGAGATAGAATAAAGCCATGAAGCATGGAACAACATAGATGAACCTTGAGTACATGATGCTGAGTGAAATTAGCCAGGAACAAAAGGACAAATACTATATGGCCTCTTAATATGAACTAATATTAATGAGTGACCTTTGAGCGTTAAAGTGGAGAACACAGTTTATCAGGAGATAGAAAGAAGGTAGAGATTGGACATTTGATGCTGAAGGAGTACAGAATGTTCAACAGAACTGATTGTAAAGATCCAGAAATGGATAATACAATACTAGTTGACAGTAGCACAATATTGTAAGTACAGAGAATGAAGCTGAGTGTGAATATGGTTGAGGGAAGAGGGCAGGGGTCATGAATGACACCAGAAGGGAAGATAGAGGATAAAATCTGTAATGGCATAATTTAGCAATTCCTAGAGTGAACGATGAGGATGATTAAATCTACAAATATAAGAATGTTTTTGCCATGAGGGAGAACAAATGAATGTCAACATTGGAAGGAGTTGAAAATAGGATGATATTGGGGGGGAAATACAATCAATGCAAACTATGGTCTATAGTTAACAGTAACTTTATAGTATGTTTCCACTGAATATAAATTAAGGCAATATTCCAAAGCTAAATGGCAATATGTGAGGAGATATGCGGGAGGGGTATGAGATTCTTTACAGAAAGAATCTTTACAGATTCTTTAAGAAATGGAAATACCCTCACATTGATTGTGATGGTGAAGGCATGGCTAGGTGATTATACTGGGAACCTTCTTTTTTTTTCTTTTACTTACATTGGACTGTATGATGTGTGAATAAAGTGTTTAAAAATGAACAAACAGAGAGAACAAGTTCTGGTGAAAATGTGAAGAGAGAGATGTACCTAGTCATCGTTGGCAGGAAAGTAGCGTGGTACAGCCTCTCTGGAGAGCTGTGTAGTGGCTTCACAGGAGGATTTATGTAGAGTTGCCATATGATCCTGCAACCCCTTGGTTAAGTATATACTTGGAGGAACTGAGAGCAGCAACATGAATGGAAATTTTCACACTGGTATTTATGGTGGTAGTGTTTGCATTTTATAATCAATGGATGCAGCCTAAGGACACATGACTGAGGAATGGAAAGGGGAACAGTGGTGTATACATACAATGGACTATTCAGTAGCTACAAGAAGAAATGAAGTTGTGAGACATGCAACCAGAATGAACCTTGAGGACAGTATGTAGAATGAAATAAGCCAGAAATGAAAAGATGAATATCATAATGCCTCACTAATATGAACTAACTATAGCTAACAATTCTTAGTGCAAAGTCTGAGAACTGAATTTGAGAGCATAGGTTATTAGGTGAAGACTTTTGTAAAGGTTTCTAGATTATAAGCTCTTACAGGAGTCACATCTATATTATTTCTAAATTCTGAAATGCTGAGCTCATTGTATATAACTGGCCATTCCATGGAACTTTGGGTATTTGTGTGATACCTGAGACACAGAGCTAGAGTTATGCAGCTACAAAGTCATCATTACCCCTTACAGCAACTGTTGAAAACACTGTAAAAAAGACAAGATTTCAATGAGAGATATGAATGAGGCTGATTTGCATAGGACAAAGGTAAATCCAAACACAGGGTAAAAGATGATATTGACAGCATTGTAAAATTTCAACTTCTGTGACAGACAAAAGGAAGAAATGTTTATGTGGTACAAAATTCATATTTTTGGTAACCCACTTCCTAATTTAACTTGTATGGCCAGCTTATTGGAATACCATAATTATAAGGAACCTTGAATATGGAGTGAGATCTTGTTGGTTTGTATAGGTTAGTGCGATTCCCTATATATCCCAGAATAATCTGGGCAGAAAATTAACAAGTATCTGCAAAGGTCCCCAGAGGGACTGGGGAAAAAGGTGGAAATATTAAAATTCCCCACCTGGGGAAGTCTTGATATTATTGCAAGTATTGGGGACTGTCAATTTGATAAGCCAGGCCCTCAATCTCGGGGCTTGTCCTTGTAAAACTTATTTCTGTAGAGTATAAGCCAAGCTTACTTATGATTATTTCTAAGAGTCACCCCTAGAGAACCTCTTTTGTCGCTCAAATATGGCCTCTCTAAGCCAACTCTGCAGGTGAACTCAGTCCCCCCACCCCCCTCCCCCACACACATGGGACATGACTCCCAGTGATATAAATCTCTCTGGCAATTTGTGACATGACTCCCAGGGACAAGCCAGGCCCTGGCAATGTGAGAGTGAAAAAGCCTTCTAGATCAAAGGGGGAAGATAAATGAAACAAAATAAAATTTCACTGGCTGAGAGATTTTAACTAGAGTCAAGAGGTCATTCTGGAGGCTATTTTTATGCATAAAACAGATATCCCTCTTCAGTTTTAGGGGTATTGGTGTAGCTAGAGGGAGATCATTGTAATTGTTGAACTGTATCCAATAACCTTGATTCTTGATGGTGATTAAGTAACAATAGAGCTTTAAAGGTATGTTCTTGTGATTGTGAAAACCTTATGACTGATACTCCCTTTATCCTGTGTATTGACAGATGAGTAAGGAAAAAAAAAGACAAAAATATATATATAAGTAGGGAGTATGGGATGTTTTGGATGTTCTTTTTACTTTTTTTTTTTTTTTTTTTTAAATATGGGCAGGCACTGGGAATCGAACCCGGGTGCTCTGGCATGGCAGGCGAGCATTCTTGCCTGCTGAGCCACTGTGGCCTGCCCTCTTTTTACTTTTATTTTTAATTTTTAGTTTTTCTTTGAGTAATGAAAATGTTAAAAAATCAATTGTGATGAATGCACAGCTATATGATGATATTGTGAACTACTGATTGTATACTTTGAATGGTTTTATAATACAAGAATAATATACCTCAATAAAAAAATTTCAAAAAAGAAAAAAAAAACAGTACTGATTGAAATCTTGCCAAATTCAGTAGTCAACCAAGATTAGGTACCAATTTCTCGTTGGAAAACATGGAGGCAAGAAGGTAGTGGAATGCCATATTTAAAGTGCTAAGAGCAAAACATTGCCCTCCTTCTTGAACTGTTTGCTTCTCCAAGCTTCCATGATACCACAATCCCTTTGTCTGTCTTCTATTACACAAACTAGCCCTTAGCTTCTTTTCTTTGTTCCTACTACTCTACCAGATTCTAAATTTTTTGTGCTTCAGAGCTCTGTCCTCAGTTTTTTCTCTTTTCTAACTATGCTTTCTTTAAATGAGCTTTTCCAGGCATGTTGCTTTAAATACCAAATGCTTATGACTCCTAAATTTATTTCTCTCTGTCTTGACCTTGATCTTGAGCTCTATGCATATCTGAAAATTCAACTGCTACAGGACATCTTCATCTGAATGTCCAGCAAGCATCTCAACCTGTCCAAAACAGAATTCTTCCCCCAATCTCCACTCCCCCATCTTCTCACCTCAGTAAATGGAAGTACCATCCATCTGTTTCTCAGGCCAAAATCTGAGTCAATTTAAAAAAAAAATTTAATTTTGAAATTCTTTCAAACTTTCAGGACAGTTTCAAAAATAATATGAACACCATACAATTAACTACAACATACTCCTGTCCCCCAGATATGCATGTCTACCAATTTCAACATTTTGCCATATCATTTTATCTATGTATAAATCCATTTATCTATCCATAAATTTATGTTTTATATATAATTTATATTTTGCATAACTCATCTATCTATAAATCCATTTGCTATCTATCCCTCTGTCCATGTGGCTATCTATCAATTCATTTTCTGAACACTTGTGTGTAGGTTGTACATAACGTGGTCCTTGAACCCTTCATACTGCTATGTACATTTCATAACAACCAGGATATTCACTTATGTACACCTGACAACCTATACTTTAATTTCTGTCTCCATGAGCTTGCACATTCTTCAAAAATTCTTGTAGATACCATGGAGTTAAAATTTGGCAACCTAAGTATAACACTCTCATTTGTTTATATACCAACTTAAATGGTGGTGTATTTCCTTGGCTGCTATGCAAGGAATGCTATGCAATAGGAATCTATTAGTTCATGTTTGGGGGACCAGGAAGAAATCCAAATCAAGACATCATCAAGGCAATGCTTTCTTTCTGAAGACTGGCATTCTGGGGCTGGCTGCTGGTGATCCTGGGTCTTGGGATCTTCTTTTACATGGCAATGCACAAGGTAGCCTCTCCTAGACTCTCTTCTCTTCCTGGTTCCATTGTCTTCAACTCTTGCTTCCTATGTCTTTCTCTGTGTATGAATTTCATTCTGCTTATAAAGGATTCCAGTTAATAGGATTAAGGCCCATCCTGATTGGTTTGGGCCACACCTTAACTGAAGTAACCTTATAAAAAGGTTGTACTTACAATGGGTTCACGCCCACAGAATGGATTACATTTAAGAACATATTGTATAGGGTACATAACACAAAGCCACTACACATGGTATAAACAAAGTATGTTCCCATATCTGATATACAAAATATGTTCCACTGACTTCATATAGCTCTTGTTACAAATTGCAAGTTTATACAAGTCCCAAACCATTGATTAATCATTACATTTTATGCATCTGCCTTTTTGATTATGCAGGAAGTAAAAAATAAAGTTAATTAAAATCAAATTCAAAAATATAACAGCACTCATATTTATATTTACTTATGGCACTACCCTTACCAGAAATCCTTCCTTCTTTATGCATCTTTGATCTATTGTATGGTGTCCCTTCCTTTAAGCCTATAGAACTGTCTTCAGCATCTTTTGTAAGGGCAGTCTAGTGGTGATGAACTCCTTCAATGTCTTAATCTCCCCCTTATTATTATTTTTTTATTTTTATTTTTGCATGGGCAGGTGCTGGAAATTGAACCCGGGTCTCTGACATGGCAGGCAAGAACTCTGCCAGTGAGCCACCATGGCCCGCCTTTTCCCCTATTTTTGAAAGAAAATTTGCTGGATATAGAATTCCTTGTTGGCAGTTTTTTGCTTTCAGCACTTTGATACCTTATTCTTTTCCTATCTGGCCTCTATCATCACATCAAGGCTACCGTTTATATACTACATTGCTTCTTATCTAGTGGCTTTCAGAATTCTCTATCTTTGGCATTCAACAGTTTGGTTATAATATGTCTCAGCATGGGTCCTTTGGGGTTTATCCTGTTTGGAGTTCATGAGCATCTTAGATGTGAACATTCATGTCTTGCATTAAGTTCGGGAAGCTTTAAACCGTTATTTCTTTGATTATTCTCTTTACTCATATCTCCTTTCCTTCTCCTTCTGGGATTCCCACAATGCATATACTAGTATGTTTGATGGTGCTCCATGAATTCTTTAGTGTCTGTTCACTTTTCTTCATTCTTTCTACTTTCTGCTATTTAGACTTGATGGTTTCAATTGTCTTATCTTCAAGTTCACTGATTCTTTCTTCTGCCATCTCCAGCCTGGTAGTGAATCCCTCTAGGGAATTTTAAATTTCCATTATCTTGATCTACAGATATGTTTGTTTCCTTTTAATAATTTTCACTTTTCAGTTGATAGTCTCCTTGTGTTCCTCTATTATTTTTCTGATTTTCTTTAGTTATTTGTCCATGTTTTTCTTTAGCTCTTTGAGCATATACATATATATATATGCCTTAGAGTAGGAAGACAATGCTTGGCTGGATTTCAGAATTTCTATTGATATACTGATATGTGCCTTCCATTCTTCCCCTTTTTTGAACAGGAATGTCTACTGCAGTTATCCTATCAGTGCTCAGCAGTGTATGTTGAACATGTAACATGGCTTTTTAGTTCAGAGATCTCCAAATGAAGAAGAGCAGCAGCTGAGATGCTTTATCCAAATCTGGACCTAATGTATATTATTTGATCTGGGATCTTAGAGCCATACAGATGGATAGTTTTGGGGGAGAGAGTATGTTGTATATGTAAATTGTGTGTTCTAAGAGAAGATTATGGTAGAACATAATCTAAACATGACTACCAACAATTCCTCCCATCCCAGTATATACATGCCACTCATTACATCAAGAAGTAGTCTCTTTCCCTTCTCCTTGAATCTGCGCCTGCCTCATGACTAGCTTTATACAAGTGAATGAAATGGAAATGATGCTCTGGGACTTCCAAACTCAGGCTTTAAGAGGCTTGTGGCCTCTGCTTTCACTCTCTTGGGATCCAGTCCCTGTGTAAAAAAGCTTGAACTAGACCACTGAATGATGAGAGACCTCAAGAGGAAAGGGAGGCCCTAAGCCATTCCAGCTACCCAAGCTGAGGTGCCAGCCCCAGCCAAACTCTCAGCCTAATACAGTCATATGTGTGACCTCATTTGACATCATGGGGAAAAATCTGTGGAACTGTGAGTAAGTAAATGATAGTGGTTATTGTTTTAAGCCACTAAGTTTTTAAGGTGGTTTGTCATGTAGTAGGAGATAACTGAAACAGTCATCAGATATACAGGCATTTTCTGTTATTTAACTTTACTCCTTAGGTTACAATAGTGTCAGACAAAGAAGTCATCAAGTCAAATTTGTTTAAAAATAGGGATTCTTTTCAAAGTCTTTGTCTGGTATATCCCAGGTCTGGTTCTCTGGTCCTCCTTGTTGATGGCTTCTATTTAATTATCTCCTTTGCCTGGACCATTGCTTCCTATTTCTATGTATGTCTTGTAATCTTCTGTTGAAATCTGGACATTTTTGTTTTAACTTCTTATTTTGAAATAATTTCCAAATTATAACTTAATGAAGATCTCAGTGAAAAGAACTGTACAAAAATCCCTTTGCCTTTCATTCATATAAGTGTAAAAGGGTTAACATTTTAAAGTCACTGCTCTATATCTGTTTAGTGCTAAAGTTGCTGAAATGCAAAATAGCAGAAATGGGCTGACTTTTAACAATGGGACTTCACTAGTTTACAATCTTACAGTTCTGAGGCTGTGGAAATGTCCAAATCAAGTCATCACAGGCAATCTAGTGATCCTGGATTCCTCTGTCACACGGCAGCATTTGCTGGTCCTTCTTTCCTGGGTTTTGCAGCTTTCAGCTTTCAGGCTGCTTCATCTGTGGCTTTCTTTCTGAGCTTCTATTCATGTCCTTCTCTCTCAGCTCCTGTGTTTTCTAGTTTGGCTCTTATACAGGGCTCTACCCACCTGGGGCACACCTCAATTGAAATAACCTAATCAAAAGCCCCCACCCACCACAGATCTACACCCATAAGGAATGACTTCGCTTTAAAAACATGATATTTTCTTGGATACATGACTTCAGACCATCATAATTTCTCAACCTCTCTCTTTACTTATTTTTTCTGAACTTTTTCTTCTTAATTTTCTAAGCATGTCGCCAAACTGATGACATATACCAAATATGTTAACATTTGTCTCTCAAATAAAAAACACTCTCTTCCCTGGCAACCCAGGACAGAAATCCTGGGATGAGCCATCATGCAGCAGCAAGCGATTGAGAAAGCCTTCTCAACCAAAAGGGGGAAGAGATAAATGAGACAAAATAAAATCTCAGTGGCTAAGAGATTTCAAACAGAGTTGAGAGTTTATATATTGCATGGATAGCATTTTTTGTTTTTTTAAGACCACTTTTCCTGCCTAAATACTGCTTTTGAAAAAATCCAATTCCTTCTCCCCGCAATTCTTTCCCTTGCTCCAGTTGGGAACCAGTACATCTGATTTGCAGACCCACTAAGACCAGATGACTGAAATTTTCCAGTATTCCATCTCTGAATAGCTTTCACTGCGATAAATCCTTCAGGACTCACTTTTCTGAAGTCTGTAACTATATTTTTCAAGTTCATTAACTCCTTTTAAAATGTACAGATGGTGGCATGAGCAAAAATATTGGAATAAGGTGCTCCTGTGGCTCATCTGTAAATGCGACTGAGTAGTCACAGAGCCTTAAACAGATAAAGCACTTAATAATGCTCCTACTCAGATTAGGATGTCTTTAGAGAATTAAAAAAAAAAATTTCTATCAGCTATACCTTTTTTCTAGCTTTTCTGAGCAGCACTAATGTCATTGTTATTGTTTTCAAATTATTTGATTTCATTATCAATAATTATGCTCTGAAGCAAATTCAGCTGCTATTCTTTATTGCTGCCAAAGTCCGGAGAAATGTTTTTTGACTGTATTTATAGCTTTAGCTTTACTTTTTATCAGGGAGTTTGCTGTGGATCCCAGAACTTTTGCTATTTCTGGATCAAGGGTCATAAAGGACTAAATTTTACCTTTGCTAAGGGTTACAGTGAGAATCCTTAAAGATAAATAACCATATCAAGGACAAAAATGTCAACAGAAAGGGTTATTGCTATATGCATGCATTAAATACAGAGATGACTGTGTAGCCTTTATTTTCAGCTTAGTGCTATACTTCATGTTGATTTATTCATATTAAAGCTTAGAAGTCAGGGAAATACTATCTCTTCTGCTAATCTTTCCCTAGCATTAATTTCTTATACACAGGTGGATAGTTTTCATTCTCTTAAACATTTTCTAGAGATTTGAGTACTCATTTGCTGACTACCTTTAAATGAGCTATATTATCTTAGCCAAAAGCCTTCCATAAATGTATGAGGCTTTCTTAACAGGATTCACATAAACCACTATTATGTCTTTTAGAGTTGCTAAAAGAATAAGACACGGTCTGCTTGTTTTAGTGAGAAAACCAGCTTACAAAGGAAATACTATGAGGACCACAACAAGATTGGATGGCTAGTTGTTAGATATAATTTTTGAGCTATTTTATAAAGATTATTAATTATATCATATGCTTAATCACACATGTATCAGAAATCAGCTGTCTGGGAGTGAAAGCTAGAAGGATATAATTCAGCCCAAGATGAAATCCTATAGCCAGGGGAAGAAATATTCTCTCTCCTCTTTACACGTGCCCCTCCACTTGTGCTTTTGATCCCAGTGCTCCCAATTCTTACTCTCTGGTATTGTCCAGTTTTCCCCCATTCTGGGTTATTTTTCTCTGCTGACAGATGAACTCGAATCATCCCTTTAAATGGAATTGAGGATATATGGCATTAATTGAGAAATTCATTAATTTAACATATATTTATTAAGGAGCTGTCAGAGACAATTCTAGGCTTTGCAGATACAAGGGTGAACAAGATGGTCAAGATCGCTGCTGTCAGGGAATTTACATTCTAGGGTGGAGGGGGTGATGGTGGAGAAGACAATAAAAAAATACACTAATGAACACGACAATGTCAGATAGTGTCAACCACTTATAGAAAATAAAATACGATGATGGGATTGATAGCAGTTGACTGGGGTATGGGTGGAGATCACAGTTTAGCTGGTTTGGTATAAAAGCATGATCGTATCTGTGATATCTGTCCTCTGCCCTCCATCTTCCATCTTCTGTTCTATCTCTATCTATTCAGGGCCAAACCTCCAGGAAGTATGGATAGATCCACTGGGAACTGCATCTTTGTCCCCCATCCTTTCTTTTCCTATATCAGTCTGATTTCACTGAAATTACTCCAAGTTTCCCTCACAACCATTATTTAAGCACAGCTTTTGTGCCTAGACACTGTTCTCAGCCTTATTCTGATCAACTCCTCACAACAGTTCCTAGGGCAAGTACAATTACTACCACTGGTTTTCACGTTACTTATGAGGCTCCGAGACATTATGGAACTTGCCCAAAGTCATAGCTAGTAAGTGGGGGAAATTACATTCCTTACCACTGGGCCATAATGCCTTGCAAACTTCACCATTTTATAGGAAGTAATAACCCTGGAGTTTGTCCAAATTTCACAGCAATATAATAATCCCTCTCTCAAGTCTTTCCTGAAACTCCCACCCAACCCTCATCCCTGTAGAACTGCCAACCTTGTGCTTCCATTATTGCTTGCACACACTTCTCTCCTCTCACCTGTACTCTTTTATGAACCATATCTGTGCTGGGTCTCTCCCCGCAGGGATGCAGGCACCTCCAGAGTGCAGTCCACTCTATGGCGTACCCAGCACATCTGACTCCCAGTGAAGACAATGTCTGAATACCTCCTTCCTCAATATGACAACATTGTTTAACAATCATGAAATGAATACTAATAGCCAGAAAAGAAAGGCAGAAAGCTAAAATTTTGTTATTGTGCTTCATACATATAGTCATGATAGTTTAGAAAATATAAGAAATATAATATAATGCAAAAATAGAAAATGGGTTAATGTGTTTTAATTATATTACTGTATTTATTAAACAAAGTAAAGAACTCATACCAACCAATTGGTCTGCCATGGAAATGAATGACAGTATTATACTTTGCTACCTTAACTCCTGCATATTTGTCATTGACTTCATGAAAATTGTTCTTTTAATGTATTCATGTTCAATCGATAGTATAAGAAGATTTGTTGATCTATCTTCACTCATGGCTAATTAAAGAACACTTTTTAAAAGTTTCTTTCATATGAAACAACAGATAATATCAGAAAAGTCTCAAATGTAAATTTGACAGAGATTTATAAAAATCTCACTTTACAATACATCCGAGAAATTGCAATAATGCCCATATCTTTGTTTATTTGGGGTTAATTCTAACAGCTCTCCAACTGCTCTGCAGTCAAGGCATTTTAAATAAAAATAAAATTTTCATGTGTTCATAGAGAATGATAGAATTGAAATAAATCCCAATATTATCATTCTTAATTTTATATTTTAGATCTTCTTCTTAAACTAGCACCTGGTACCAATTAGTTGGAGGCACAAACTGAGCCAAAAAGAAGCTTGGAAAATTCCAAGCTATCACAATTCCATGCTCCAAACGAACAGATAATGGTGCGTCCGTGTGTTTGGAGGCCAAATATAGAACTTGGAATTCTTCAAATTATCTTGCATGAACAATACAATGCTTTTTAAAAGATAAAAATTTAAAACCTGCCCATATGAAGCTCATGAAAACCTAACTGTAGCAATTGTTTAGAATTTAGACAACAAACGTTCTTTTGAGGGAAGCATATTCTATCACTGACATTGTTTAGAATTGCCGGTGCATAGTGATAGTAAAGAGTAAATGGACTTTCAGCTGGTTTAATTGTTATTATATCATTCTTTACAGACAAGGCTCCCACTGCCTCTGCCTTGGTACTCCCTGAGGCCACATCTTGCTGGTCCTTCTCTTCCCTTGGCCTGGCACCTCTCTCTGCACCATTTGGTCCTGGGCTGACATCACCTTAAAACACTCATCCTCTTGGTTTCCTTGACAGACCCTCCCCTGCTCTCCTTCTGCTGCCTGATACTCATCCAGTGATCTGCCTCCTTTCTCTGCACACACCTCTAACCCTAGCAGTTAACCCACTCATGCACGTTGACTCTCAAATCCTTGTCTACAACCCTGGTCTTTTTTTTTAGTTGATCTCAATCATATTGCTCTGGTTTGGTGGGATTTCCAGAGACTTATATCCCCAGGCATTATAACTAAAAGAATTTGAAAGAAGCGGATTGGGGACTGAATGACATCCCCCACAAATGGCATGTTCAGGTCTTGAGACCTGGTCCTGTTGACATGGATCTGTTGTAAATAGGGTCTCTTGAAGATGTTACCGTGGTTAAGCTGCAGGCCAACTAAATTAGTTTGGGCTTTAATCCAGGTAACCGGAGCTTTTATAAGCAGAATGAAATTCAGACAGACAGGGGAGTAGTCAGAACCTGGAAGCCAATGAAACTTACAAGAGAAAGAAGACACTGCCATGTATAGAGCCAAAAGATGGAAAAGCCAAATAACCCCCCAAATTCCAGGCATCCAGAAGACATCGACCCTGGGAGGAGGCAAGTCTTCTAGCCTCCAAAACTGTGAGCCAATACATTCTTGCTGTTAAGCCAACCCATTCTAAGGTGTTTCTTTTTATATGTCAAGAAACTAAAATAAATGGCTATTTTCTCTCAGACAATTTGGTTGGAATAATAATAGTTCTTGAATGCACTAAGGTTTATGGGTGAAACATTCTTTTGGTCTATAGAGCACTAGAACAAACTTGAAATACTCATTTACTCATTGACTTAACCAAAAGTCTGGGGTGTACACTCTGTGTACAACATTTTCGAGGTCTTGTGAGGGCCCCTGGAACCAGGGTATGAGTGTTGGACACATTGACACTCTACTCCCACAGCAGCCATGGCTTATCAGTCCTATCACCTCTTCCTCAACAGTTACAGACACTTCCTTAGAGACATCCTCAACAACATATTTCCTGGTATTCCCTACCCAGTTGGTCAGACTTAATATAAGAGAAGAAAACTATTTGCCATCTCTGGACTGATGATTCCACTCTGGGACTTTTCAGGTAGGTACAAATCTAAATTTTAGTATCCTGGAGTGGTCCAAATTTTAACCTATGGTAGGGACTTAAGCCACAATGGGATTAGTGATTTCACTGGCTTTGTGTATAGGATGTCTGAATCAAATGTGAGAGAGATAAAAAAAAAAAAATACTGTGCTCTGAGCGGCACAGAGGAAAGAACAGTAGATTAGGAAGCTTGAAATCAAAACTCTAATCCCAATCCATCGGGTTTTCCAGTGGTTCATCTCTCTACCCATGTCCTTAGCCATTTATCTACCCAACATGCGTTAAGTACCAGGGGTATGCAAGGCACTGGGAACTTCAAGGCTAGTAAAACGGGGCCCCCACCCTCATGGTGCCTGCAGATCTGCAGGGAGAGACCCAGTGCAACCAGACACGAGCACAAAGGCATGCAGTTGAGAGGAAAGAAGTGGTTGGATGAAACCGTGCGAACACAATATAGCCAGCTCTCCTAGAGTGGGGAGCACACACAGGATATATGAGAAGCAACTCAACAGAGGGATTATTCTCTATTAGTGAGCTTGTTAATTAGAGTCCCCAGGCTTCAGTTTCCTCCTCTGAAAAATGAGGAGGGCTGAAGCCATATGGTAGGCTCCTTCCCTTATTTGTAACCCTGGGATGCTTAATGCCTCTGAGCCTCAGTTTCTTCATATGTAAAATGGGGATGATGACAATGCGTACCTCACAGGGCAGTCATAAGAACAGAAAGAGTTCATTCCTGTAAAGCCTTTAGAGAATGCCTGGTTCACAAGGGGGCTTGAGGGGCAGTTGATGTTATCTCTTAAGTCCTTTTGAGACTGAAAGTCCAAGGGTTTCTGATTTTCTTGGGACATTTAACACTTTTCATTGAACAACAAAAATTAGCTTTGGAGTAAGCCACCTTCTCCATATGGGCCCAGATCTCCTAGCCCAGCTGCCCCCCCTGTACGCTGACAGCATTCCTTCCCCACCACGGTTCCCTCTCCTCTGGTGCTAAGGACACAGGCTGGTGGTTAGTCACAGTGGAGTGGCAGGAGCTGCATGCCAAAACGTAAAATCAGTCCATGGGTTTGTGTGTGTGTGTGTGTTGGGGGGGGGGGGGTCCATGGGTTTGTGTGTGTGTGTGGGGGCGGGTTCTGTAGCTGTACATCAGCACTAGGCAGGGACAGCAAGTGGTGGGAGACAGGGAAGGGGACAGGCAGGTGGAGATATAGGTCTGTCGGATAATTTGAGTTGTTCTATACAACATGTACATTGTCTTTATTTAGAAGGAATAAAAGAAAGGCAAACCATCTCATGAAATGGGGGCAGAGGGAGGGTAAGAGAGAGAGGGAGAGAGAGAGAGAGAAAGGGAGGAAGGAAGGAAGGAAGAAGGGGCAGTTATGGGAAAAGTATGAAAGAAAAGTAAGATTTAAAAAAATTCCTCTAAGACTAAGCAAGAATAGAAATGTGTCTTCAATTAGCATCCAATGAAAACAGCCAATGTAGAAAGCCAAACTAGAAACCCCATGAAGATTTTGGGGAAATCTTGATTTTTAAGCCATTTTGATTGATTTGAGCCACAATCTGTATTTTATTTTGAATTGAGCAGCTGCTTTTTACTGGGGTGAGGTGAGGAAAAGGATGAATGAGAGATGTCAGTAAGGTACTGCATGGGGTGGGGAGATGATAGACAGAGAACAAATATTTAAGGGAAGTAAAACAGAAAAATTATCAAGGGAAATGCCAGTTTGCTTCAATATCTGGGATGAACCAATTTGCCTGGCCTTTGGTTACTTCCTTTAGGAGACCAATCTGGAAATTTGGCTAAAACTTCAAATTACTCTAAGTGGATTGATCATAGAAAATGAAGCTTTTTGCTCTGAAATCAACTCAGCCACCCACATTCAGTGTGTCCTGCAATTTCTCTTGAAATCTGTATTATTATCAGTCTTTTAGGGAACAAAATAGATGTGTTCACAAAATACCCCCAGTTATTTGTACAATGTGAGTGCAATCACGTTTGGGTGTTTGTTTTCCTCTCCTTCTCATTAAATATGTCTGGAGGTAAATAAAAATAAATTTCAGTGATCACTTACTTGAGAAAACACTCTCCTTTCATTATTTAGATCTTTTATTTTTTAAATGAGTGATGTTGAATGCCTTTTTATGTGTTTATTAGTCATTTGTAATTTTTCCCATGAGAATGACTTTTTCATATTTTTTGTCCGTTTTTATGAGTCTTACTGATTTGTAAGATCTATTTGAATATCAAGGAAATTATCCATTTTTCTGTAATATATATAAAACAAACATCTTCCCCAGTATTTCATTCTCAAGTGTAAAATGACATCCTCATGGATTTTTCTGCATGTGCTACAGAGAAGATCTTTCTCTAGAACAGAAGTATTATATTGTATGTATTCCAATTTATTAATATTCTTAGGACTTCTGATTTTATATCATTATCTCCCTTCCAATACAATAAACACAAAAATAAAAATGTACCCGTCTCTCCTTTGGATACTTTAATGGCTTTACTTTTACATTTAAATCTTTGACCCATCTGGAGTTTATCTTGGAGTAATAAGGTGTGAGGAAGGGATCCCAAGATTTCTGATGGGTCATTTTAGTAGTGGAAGAACAGACAACTCAAGACGAGTTCATTGAAGTGACCTTTGTTTTTCCTCCATGTAACTTGTTTCATGTAAGGTTTCAACACTAGAGATAATTCAGAATTCCTCACGGGAATTTTCTGGATGGTATTTACACAAACCAGGGAAGATCTATTTTCATTACCTTCTTCTGCATCGAAATCTTCTCCCACTGAAGAGGAGAACAGCTAGGAAGGATATTAATTTTAAGGAACCAGCTAAAGAGCTGTCACTAAGTCTTTACTGGGGTCCTGTCTGGGTCTTTTTTCTCTGGGGAATGAAAGGTCTTTTGGGCACTGAACAAAGAACAGCTTTGACATTTTCCTTTACATTTAGGAACTTAAAATCTTAGGGAGATAGCACTAACACAGATTTTGCAGTTTCTGGGTACAGAAATTTCCAAAGCAGAAATGTTTTAATTTTCATTTGTCTTTGCTTAAAGTAGGTTCAGAAAAGTCCACTCTATCAAGTAGATTTACATTTAACTTGAACATAGGCTTCACCTGAAAAGATTTATTTTACACTTGTCCTTCAGACAATTTCACTAAGTCTATGATTAATCAACTTTTATCCACAAACGAATAGTTTAGCCTACCAGGCGCACCCTCTGTCCTCAGCCCAGAGAACATGTCCTCCTGAGAGATTTCTGGTCCAGCACATGATAGGCTGCTTCACAAATATTTGTTGAACCTGACCATTTAGGAAGTGTTTTACTCCTTAAAAGGAGAGGTGAACAAAGCACACTTCTAACACTGTGTGTCAAAGGAACTTTTAAGAAATTCTATAAGTTAAATCAACAGTGGAGACTTCCTATTGGAGCAGAAGGTAAGAGGAGTTTCCCAGCATTGATAGAATCATTGGTTTGTCTGATTGTTTGTACAGTACTTTCAAGGAGTGAGAGATAAAATAATGTGTAAAAATCAGAACTGACCAATATCATAGCTCTAAGGTGTTAAAAACAGGTTCTGCCAGTGACAACTTAGTAAGTTAAGGTGGTTCAGAAGTGCTTCTTCAAGTGCTTTACTGTGCTTCAGAAACAAGTTGTGATTGAAAGAGTCATCCCTGCCTTCCTCATTAGTCCTTAGCCATTAACTGTTAATCTCTTGGTCTAATTAGGTTATTAGCTTCAAGATAGTGAGTTCAAATGTTAGTAGTTTTAAAATTCAAGTTTTAAAATGATCTATCTTAGATCACTCTTCTTCACACTTCATTGCCTAAGAAAATGAACATCGAGATGCTCAGGCTGGCTGTGCTTTCTCAAATGGTCCTGGCAAGCCTGGACCACAAGGAGTGTGAGCTCATCGCTTATTTGCTTTGTGCATTTCTTACTCACTGTCAAAATCAAACCTCTTGGTCTAATATTCCCTGGCCCCTTTCTCATCCATTTATGAAAGGATTTGAACATATATTAGCTCCTTCAAGTTTCCTGGGTACCTCAACTCTATTCAAAGAACTGTTAGAAAGAACAGATGCTGTACTGTGGATTTTATTTAGGAAAGATCCAATAGATGTGCTGTGCCTCTTTGGTGATCTTTCTTCCTAGGTTTCTTGTGAAGAGAGATGCTTCATTCAACATGTTTTGTTCATCACTTATTCAACTTGTACTAAAATCAACATGGTTGCCTCACTCCAGCTTTGACCTTTCTATCCATTTTGGAGACTAATATCAAGCAAGCATTAACTGTGTTAATTGTGTGCCTGACTTAGTTGTGGAGATTGTCAGGACACATTGGGGACTGGTAATGAGGATATTTCACATATGAAAGACTAGTTTGTCAGACTAAAAATTAAATCAAATCATGTTTCTCCTTTATTTAGAACCATTGCTAGCATCCCATTGCACTTAGAGTTTAACGTTGTGGCAATGGCCCCCAAGGGCCACAAAATCTGTCTTAACTTTTTTACAATTTTGCAGAACAACTGAAATACAATAAACTGTACATATTTAAGGTATACATTTTGATCAATTTTGAAATATAGATCTACCTTTGGAACCATCACTATAATCAAGATAATGATTAAAGAACATATGCATGATCCCCCCCCATTTTTATATGCTTCTTTCTAATCTATCCTTTTCTCTTCTTCCATACCTAAGCATTCACTGAATTTCTTTTTGCCCCTAAGACTTAGGGTGCATTTACCAGAATTTTATATACACTTTTGTATCTTTTTTTAACTGGCTTCTTTGATTTAGCATGATGATTTTGAAATGTTGTTATATATATCAATAGTTTTAAATTTTTCTCCTTTTAATTAACTTATTATTAACATACTATCCCACCATATGGACAGATCACAATATTTTTATTCATTAACCTCTTGATGGACGTTTGGGTTGTTTCCAGTTTTGGGATATAACAAGTAAAGTTTAGTTTTTATATATTTTGAAGGAAACAAAATTACTACTGAAAATGGAACACAAGTATTGTCTGTCATAAATAGAAGCTAACCATGAGAAATGAACATTAAGCTAACGAAAGAGCTGTATAATTTTAAATCCCTGCAGATATCATCTATGTGTATGGAGCATGCTTTAAAAAACCCTGTTTTGCAGGAATTTGATGGGTCACTTTTTCAGGCCTAGTCCCGTCCCAATAGCAAGATTTGGAGGCATGCAAGACCAGAATGTGATGACGCTGATAAAATACTTGAGCCCTGATCAAGAGAAAGGCCAACTACAAGACTGAACTTTCACCTACTCCACTCACTTATGGCTTCACGGCAAGAAAATGGAAATTATTTTCTGTAGTATATAGTTAAGAAGTTTAATCTAGCAGAGCATAAGAGAGAATATGGTATTGTAACCTTGATTCTATTTGAACATTTCACTTATTAAGTACAAAAACAAATTAAAGACCTTTCCTGTGTGCTAGGGACTGGGTGCATAAGACAAGCAGCATGAAGTAGTACCTGTTGTTCATAGAGCATATTTATGATCTTAAGAGTAGAGACTGACAACAAGACAAGCCTTAAAACAAAGTGCGATAGGCAATCTTCTGGTCTGAGAGTATAAATCAAGACACCTGCTGTGCTTAAATGGGTCATGCATATTTCATCAGAGACCCAAAACAAAGAGTGATTAGGTGTCAGCTAGGGCAAGTGGGAGTGAGACATGTGATGGGATCTGGGTGTTGTAGGGAGAGATGCAGATAAGTCTGAGGACAGCCCGGAAGTAGGGCTACAATCTCTTCTCAGCATACATGAGGCCCGGCCATGGTCTGGATGAAGGAAGCAGACTCCCCACCAGTGCTTTTGTCTGAAGCTCTTCAGCACATTGAGTAATCACTGAGTGATATCTCCCTGTCTAGGTAGTAAATAAGGTGGTGTAAATGCTGGTAGATTGGTGGTCTATGAGGATTCTGTGAAGAAAGTGTATTTGACTTGTGCCTTGTAATGCCAAATGGTTCACTTTATATAGCTAACATCAAACATGAAGCTGGCCTTTTCAAACCCAAACATCTCAATCATGATAAACTTCTCATTAAGTGACTTCAGTAAGGCCAGTGGGGGTGATAATGAAATGAAGGACAAATTCAGAAGGTCGGAAACAGAACTGGAAAAGGGATCAAAGTTAGGATGGCAAGGAGCAGTTAACTGCAGAAGTTTGGGAATTGTAGCCAACTCATCTGGTATCCTACATAACATCAAGTCTTTCCTTCTTCCTTGCTAATAAATCCCAACCCTATTCAGGGATCCACTCTTGGACCAAGTACTTCAGACCAGATAACCCCATCTCCAGCTTTGAGATGGGTCTGACTGGTCTAAATCAATTACAGCAGCCCCATTCACATTTCACCTGACTGGTTTAGGCATGAGCATGTGGCCGGGTGATACAACCCTAGCCAATGAGACATGAGAGGAAATTTGCTGGGGAAGATTTGGCAAACGGGTCCCACAAAAGAATTAGGTTCTTCTTTCTCTAGATGCTCTTGTCATTGGATAAGACTCCTGAACTGCTGCAATCACCTTGTGGCCAGAGGGCAGGGGACAGGACCTAGGAATTCATGAGGGATGATAGCGCTGGGGAGATGAAAGCTTTTGGGTCTTTAATGACTTCCCCAAGCCTCTGAATCACCCAACTCAGGAGCTGCCTATTTTACAACTTCTTGCTATGTGAGATAAATTTTCCATGGGTTGTGTCATTTTCAGCTGGGATTTCTAGGGCTGGGGAGTATCCTAATTTAAGATTCAAGCTATTTATTCATTCACTCAATCAATAGATATTTTCTTGGTTACTTTTAATCATTTTTCAGTAATGAAAAAAATGAAGTTAGGTGCAGTCATGTGCTTTGTTTCAGTCAAAGAAATATGAACAGAATACATGTCGCTTCAGGGAAGAAATTTTATAGGATTTGTCATGTTTCCTTTCCTCTGCCATGGAAATGAGGAATCAATCACATGTTGAGATGAATTTCCTCCAGCCCAGGTCTCCAGTGACTAAGTTGAGAAAAAAACTGTCCCGTTCCTTTCCTCCCCCATCAATCCACATTGGACATGTAGTGAGATCAATCAATGGATGTTGTTTTAAATCACAGAATTAAGGAGCGATTTTTATCATGCAAAACCAAGCTATCCTGACCAACAAGCATGTGAGGTTCTTAGGACAGAGCCTGGTGCACAGGGCTCCAAAAGCTAGCTGCTGCTATTATTGTGGTTATCATTACTTATTGGCTCCCATCTACATTAGTGAATTAAGGCCAGGGTCTGACTGGAAATGAACTCAGAATTTGACTGTTTAAAACCCAATTGTTTAATAATACGGTGGTATATGGGAAGCCCATATTTTATGTATGGTTATTCTGTAAGCCTACAACTTCTTTACAAAATAAATCTACTGATTATAGCCTTGTACAGAAGAGCATATCAAAGTAGAGAAGGCATCAGTTAATTAGAAAATATATGATTGTGCTCAGCATTCTGACTTCTGGATCTAAGTGCCCTAATGTCTCAAATTAAAAAAAATATTTAATACTCACAAATATAAAGCTTTACTTTTAAGGATATCATGAATTGGAGATCTACCTTCCATACAGTTCAAGTAAAAAAAAAATTTAAATAACAAAAAGACCTATGAGAGAACTCAATGCATACTGAAAATCCTAATATTAAGCCTATTTGTAGAAATGCAATATCCAGGTGGTAAGTATCCCATAGTTCTGATTGCTGTTTCCATATCTGGAACATGGTAACTGTCTTTCAGAGGAGTGCTCATAATTAGAGATTATCCTGGGAAGAGTGACCAGAATGGCTGTTTGGAAGCAGTCATGGGAAGGACTTCAATAAAGGCAAGCAGGTGTTTAGCTGGAGGAAAAAAGAGTTAGGGAGAGCACATTAGCTATCTTCAAATGCTAAAAGGGGAGTTCACCTCATCTGGATGGGTCCAGAGGCCCAAACTAGGACCAGAGGCGGAAGTGTTAGGGACACTGAGCTCAGCTGTAGAGCAAGAAAGAACTTTGATCTTGCAAAAATTATATCTGCCCATTAATCCAAGGGCTGGATGTTGAAATAGTGGGCTGCCATTAGAAGTGTTCCAACAGAGGATGAATGATCTATGTGTGTGCAAAATTTATTCAATACTTACCAAGGAACTACTAGCTCCATGTGATTGTTGTATAATACAAAAGATCAATGTGAAGTGACCCCTCATCATAAGATATCTAAGTCTAGAGTGGGTACACAACAGGGAAAATAGATAATTATTCAGCATGGTATGTGACGGTAGACTTTGTGCAAACTTTTAAGGAGATATTAATTCTGCCTTGGATAATCAGAAAATACTGAGTAGAAATTATATTTGCTTGTTCTTGAATAATGGTCCGGAGTTTGTATTTGCAGGGGAGTAAATACCAATTCAAGGGAAATTCAGTAAATTATAAAGTTCCCCAAATTCCTTAGAATTTACTCCATTCTATAAAGGCGAGACAAACACAACACTAATCTAACAGGTTAAGACCTATTTAAAGTATGTACATGAACTCAAGGGTCCTCAACCCAATTTTTAAGGCAGTAAATAAAGTACTGTCTTATTGAATGAATGTTGGTTGTTATTTAAGATTCACCGGATGAAGTGGAGAAGATAAATGGAACCAAAGCTGTTGGAAAGTTCTAGACCAAGGCATGGAATTGGATCCAGAAGAAATAAAGGCCAGTAGGTAGGCAAAGTACACCCAAGGAGAGGTCCTTTCCCTAGTTTGATTTTGTATGGAAAGTTTATCTCTGTATGCAATTGGCCAAATACTTCAAGTGGATTACGAAATCCTTCGGGAGAGGGAGAACATCTGGACTGGTTATATGGTGGGAGTTTATGATAAAGTGTGGGTCTCCCAGATTTGCTTAGAATTATGTCTGGGAAAGATTGATAGGGGCTCATTTTATTTTGCTCTTCCTAAAGGATGTGGAGGACTGAAGAAGCTAGAAGGGATAAGAAGCAGAAGAATGAATAATCATCCCCAAATTGCTGTAGCTTCTGAGAAAAGGGACAGCAAGCCACTCAAACTAACAACTCCTTTCTTAAGCCCCAATCCAGAATCAATAAGAAGAGGTCAAAACTTGATGATTTCAAAAAGATACTTCATACTTGATGGAAAGGCATAGCAATGAGATAAACTGGGAAGCAATGGCAAAGCAGTCCTAGGTTCCAGCCCTAAGGCTTCCCTTCCTGGCAATATGATGTTCAGCCAGTCACCTAACCTCTCTGAGCCTTAATAGTCTTTGCAAAATGGCACAGGGTAGCTGTGGGGATTAAACAGGATAATGCAGTGCCTACGTTAGAGTGCCAGCACAGTACCCACCAGGTACAGGAATTATTGCCATATTATGATTATTTTAATCTTAGGAGAAATATAAACAATAAAAGAAAGCATTAGTATGGCCTTATTGGGCTTTAGGGCTAACAGTTGATTCAACAAATTTGAGTACCTACCCTGTCCAAGACACACTCATTTAAGGCAGTGGGAATCAACACAGAAAAGTCTCTTCTTCTTTCACAGAGGTACATTCTAGAGGGGGGATCCAAACAATAAGTTAAAAACAAAACAAAACATGATACTTTCAGGTAAAGAGTAAGGCTATGAAGAAATTAGAAAAAACAAAAAAATAGGAGTAACAATATGCTTGTTTGTGAATGAGAACACTGGCTGAATTTGCAACATTTGGGAAAGGATGTCAATTTCTGAGTGCCAACCGACATGGTGTCTCCCCTTAGTGTCAGGTTGGCCCAGTGACTTTATGTCCCGTTTAGTCACATACTTACAATACCTTAATGAAGCTGGTTTTCATATAAATTGGTTCATTCCTTTCAAAGGACTTTATTTCAAGATCCCCATGCTTCTTTTGGTCTCAGGAAAGTTGTATTACTCATTCACTAAGTATTTTGGCAGAACCTTCAACTGATGTGTATTTTTAGTACTGCGTTCATGTGTATGAAAAATATATATGGAGGGGCTGGATGAAAAATGGGAGAGCACAATAAAATAGCAAACTGTTTCTCAAGTGTCAGCGCCACAGGAATGGAGTAGAAAGCCCTGGATAATTTATGAAGTGTGTGAGGCTAAAAACAAACAAGCAAAACATCAAATTGCTCAAAGTCTCACAAGTGAGGGTGTCAATCATGAAAGAGCTTGAATTGACAAAAAGAGTGAGAAGCAGGTGGATGTGGGGAGACAAAGTCAGACATTGATGCAAAAACGCAAGTATCAAGGAGAAAGCTATATTTGAACATAATGACAAAAAACATTTTTTGGAAGAGTTTGGAAGTAATTTCCTTCCCTAGAGCCCTAATGAACAGTGTAGGCCTCTGGCTAAAGAAAGAGAAACCGTGGCCTATTTCTTTGAATGTATAGTTTGACCCTGGTCATGTTGGTGGACATTAATCACCAAATGGTAGGAGGAGTTATTAAAAGAAAGAGCTGATAAATATGATTGTAAAATGCATAGGGGACCTCCATAAATGTCCAACAAGAAGGATGTAAGTCCTTAATAACAGCCCCATTTTGTAAAGTTAAAGCTGTTAATCGCGTGTACTTTACATGCAAAATACTTTAATGCAGTTTGTGTCATCTCTTTGAAACCCGCTTAATCTCTTAGATTCAACTCAGATTCTTCTACTCTGGTATATGCAGCTGAGACCCAGATTCACACAGGCTCATCATTTATATCTCCTGTAATCTCTTAAACCTCCAATCTACCTTTTCCTTTTAGTTTATAATGTTTCCTTTGAATGAAATATCATTTTCCCCACCTCCCCTCTGGCTCCTTTCTACTCTTAAAGATAAGTCCAGCTGTCTCTTCTGTAGTGAACCCCTTCTTTTTTTATGCAATTTTATCGAGACATTTTCATACAATACAATCAATCCAAAGTATACAATCAGCAGCTCACGGTATCATCACGTGTATTCATCACCACAATTTTAGAACATTTCATTAATCCCAAAAAGAAAAAAAAAGAAAAGAGGAAAGAAAACCCAAAATATCTCCTTTCTCTTATCCCCTGCCTATTAATGACCTCTAGTATTGGTGAGATACATTTGTTACTGGTCATAAAAGAATATTGAAATATTACTGTTAACTGCAGCCCATAGTTTGCAATAGGTACATTTGTTTCCCATATAACACTCTACCATTAAATCCTTTCAATAGTGATGTACATTTGTTCTGGTTCATGAACAATACGTGTACTGTTAATTATAGTCACTGTCTACCACAAGACTTACTGTGTTATACAGTCCATGTTTTAACCTCTAGCTTTCCTTCTGGTGACGTACATGGCTCTAACTGTTCCCTTTCAACCACAGTCAGTCACATTTCAGTACTTTTAATTATGCTCACAATATTGTGCTGCCGTCACCTCTATTCATTTTAAACCTAGTTTAAGATCAACCTAGTTAGACATTCTGCACAGATTAAATAACCACTCCCTGTTCTCTAGCCTTATTCTATCTCCTGTATAAAATCTATATGCTAGATTTTATGACCATGAGTTTACATATTGTAATTTTTTCATCTAAGTCAGATTACACAATATTTGTCATTTTGTGTCTGACTTATTTCACCCAACATAAGATGCTCCAAGTTTCTTCCATGTTGTCACATGCTTCAAGAATTTATTCCTTCTTACTGCTGGATAATAATATTCCACTGTCCATATAAACCTAGTTTGTTTATCCATTCATTGGCTGATGGGCATTTGGGCTGTTTTCATCTTCTGGCAATTGTGAACAATGCTACTATGAACATTGGTACATGTCAGCTCATATCCCTGCATTCAGATCTTCTGGTGAGTCCCTTCTTATGCAGTGTCACCCACACCCTGATTTGGGTTCCTACAGCATGTTACACATCTCTATAATTCTTTGGTTCATCATTGTCATGCCTCCTATTTATTGGGTGCTCATTATGTACTGGGCACTATATTAAGGATATTACCTAAATTCCTTCATTTAATATTTGGTATGACCTTATGAGATAGGCATTATCATTCCAGTGTGCTGATAAGGTTAAGTAATTTGCTTCATTTAATTCAGCTAATAAGGGAAGGTATCAGGATTTGCGTCTAGTCTTCTGACACTAGAGTTCATACCCTAAAGCACATGCTACTCAACCTCTCACACAACATTGTGTTGTGGTGTTGCAGTTTTTTCAAATTTATGTCTGTCTCCCCCTCCAGTGACGGGTTGGAGGGCTGGGTGGATTACAGGGCTAGTAAGGAGGGCCTCCATTGTTTTCATCCATTCTCCAAAAGGCAGAGATGTCAGAACAGATTATTGGAAAGTTATTTTAAGGAAAATGCCATAAACAGAATTGGTAATAAGAATCAAACATCAAGATGAAGAAAACCATTCAGGAAAACTTAAGTTCCCTAGGACTCTGTAATGGTTAATTTTATATGTCAACTTGGCTGGGTTTTGGTGTCCAATTGTTTAGTCAAACACTGGCCTAATGTTGCCGGGGAGGCATTTTGTAGATATGATTAGCATCTATCATCAATCAACTGTGAAAAAAGGAGAGTATTTTTGAAAATATAGGTGGATTTCATTCAATCAGATGGTACAAAGAACTGAGGGTTCCAAAAAGAAGAGGAAATTCTGCCTCAAGAGTACAACATCACCTCCCCTTAGGATTTTCACCAGCTAGCCTCCCCTGTGGATTTCAGACTTGAGAGTGCAGTAACACTTTTACGGAAATTTTCAGCCTGCCAACCTACTCTACCTATTTTGGACTTTCCAGTGCCTATAGTCACGTCAGCCAATTCCTTAAAATAAGTGTCTCACGCTACATGCACACACACACACACACACACACACACACACTCACACATCCTGTGGGATCATTCTGTTTCTCTGGAGAACTGTGAGTGACACAAGAACAATAATAAATCAAGCTCTTGTTCAAGTCAATATTTAATCAGACACAAGGTTTAATTAGATATACAAAAGAAAGGATATTCTTTTTCATTTGGTATCCATAGCACCTGGCCAAGTATGATAAATTTCTTGGATTCTCTGATCATCTCAACCACAAAATAAATTTCTAGACTCTCCTATCATACCAATTCCTTACTTAGGACTTGTACTCATGTCTATTACAATTTTTTATCATTCTGTATTACTTGAGAGTTGATCCTTCCCTGCTGGGCTCACACCTCTTTCATAATAAAGATGTCTCTTATTCATCTTTACAGTCAAGTATTTAGGGTCTTTACTGTTTTAAACACAAATATCCTAAATATTTGTAGCTCTAACTATTGAGTTACAAAAAGGAGACCAACACATAAGTGAAATTGCAGCAAGCAAGAATGTTTTCTATAGCATTATTTGTAAAATGACTGACTTCATTTAAAAAATTATGATTTCTACCAAAAAAACCTGCACAGCACTTTTCTAGGGAAACAAAAATTCATTCAACATCAGGTAAAGGCAGACAAAGACAAAGAACTTCAGAGACAGTGATCATAACCTTGCTTCCTCTCTCCCTCCATTCACCTGGAAAGGTAAAAGATGGCAAATCCTTACAGATGCTACCCATTAAGGCCGTGAAATACTTAGAAGTAATATATATATTATAGAATTAAACAAAATGGACAATTTTCATCCCTGAAATGGTGTTTTCTGATTACCAAAATCTGCACCTGGTGACTGAGCAAACAATTGGTCATTTATTCATATATGCCTTCAGCCTCTATTGAGTGTTTTTCACATGCTGGGCAGTGAGCTAGGCAAAAGGGATAGAACTATGAGCCAAAAGAGTCACGGTCCCTGCTCTTTTGGTGTGATCAGGTGAGGGAGACAATCATCAAGTAATTTAAAAATAACTAAAATTACATATGTGATAAGTGTTTCAAAGAAGGGAGAGAAGAAGGGAGCAGGGAGAGGGACAGGGACAGGGACAGGGAGAGTGTGTAACAGTGTACGCGCACACACTAGAGGGAAGAGCGCGGGATAAGCGGTGTGTGGAGGCATGGGGAGGGCTGGATGCTGCAGTGTATAAGATCAAGTGAAGGATTTTGGCACTTGTTGCCAGGGACAATGGGTGGGTTTAAAGCTTTGAGTTAATGTAATTAGACTGTGCTTTTAAAAGATCACTTGGCTTACTACATGGAGAATGGGATGGCGGGGCAGGAGAGAATGCAAGAACAACAATTAGATGGGTTTTACCTGGGTCTAAGTGGGAGTAGCTTGGACCAGTTCAAGGTCTCAGGAGGCTGAAAATGAACAAGTGTCATGACTCTGATTTCAAATAGAGTCCATAAGCAGAGTCAAACCTCCTGGGTATGTGGGGCTACTCATTAGCACGAGAAAGAAATTGTAGCTGTGCCACTTGGAAGAGAAATATTACTCCGTTTGGGTCCACTTTAGATACTTACACTTTTCCACTTGACCTAACCAAGATCTTTCTGCTTGGGCAAATAAACAGATGTTTAAGATAATCAGGGATCACAACGTATTATTTATCAGAAAGTGACAAGTAATACACCTTTATTTCTTTCTGCCTTCAGCAATAGTTTACTCACAATTCCTCATTTAAAAAGAGTAAATTCTCTCTCTAAAACAAACAAAAAAGGATTTGGGGATAGTTCATAGGTTGAATTCACCCATTGCTCATCTATTAAAAAGTTTTTTAAACCTAAACTTTGCCCAAGATACAAGATTAAACTGTGAACTTACCAGGGACAGGATCTTAATTGATCTTTACATTCCCAGAACCTAGCCCAGCGTCTGATGTTTTGAATCGAATAGGTAGAGAGAAGGAATAAAAGCTCATGAATATAAGAGGGAATTCAGATTAGTAGAAATAAGAGGCAAAATGAGTAGAAATAAGATCAGATAACTTATGGTATATGGAATAGGAAAATACTTGGGTGGATTTTTAATCTTTTCTACTTCAATTTCCAATTTGACTGTCTGACATGTAATTTATATTTGCTTATAGTTGTCTTTATGCCAAGATTGTTTTCCTTCCATCTGCACGTGCGGATGTAATAAATAAAATAGTTATTGGTGCTGTGGTTATCTGCGGTATTTCCAGAGGTCTTTAGCGCAACCATGCAAATACACACTGAACTGTTCCAAAAAAGAATTCTTGCATACTGAGAATTGGATGGTGGGTCCCAGGGAAATTTGATACTTCCAGACTTGTCTTTCCTCTCCTCTCAGTTTTGATTTCACAGTGTAGCACTGCTCTGGGGAAGCTCTGGAGGGTGGGCTATTAGCAGATATTTTCTAGTCTAGAGAGCTGAGTATGCTTGGAAATGAAGGCTCATAAAGATGTCTGTAAGAAGAAAGAGATGGCACTGATCAATGTTTGCCAGACCAGAATCAATATTATGAGTCTAGTGGCTTTAGGGAGCTATTCACAGGGTGGTGGATGTTTTCTTCTGCTTTATAGCTACTGGAAGGCCAAAGGAATTGGCTCAAGGTCACAGAAAAAGTAAATAAGAGCCAGGCTAGTCCTCAACCCATGTGTGACAAACCACTCTTTCCTCTTTATTGGTAAAGTTCTATGCAGAATCCTCTTCCTCCTGCAGAGGAAGCATTTGCTCTCTTAGCTAGAGGCCCTGTCACTCGTCCTGTTAGCCTCACCAGAACGCTTGTGCTTAATCGCAAAGGCTTTCAGACCCCGCCAGGTGTCTCAGATACATGAAGAGGCCAGGAACCAGGCGAATGGTATGGAGGGCCTGGGAACTGCAGGCCTTCATATGGAAATTAAAAAACAAACAAACACTGTGCCCCTGAAAACTGCTACCCTGGTGTTAGAATCTCCTTCAGCATCTCTTTTTTTCTCAACCATATAAATTATGATCCTCGTCCTATCTTTGAAATGACTGCTAGATCACGCTCCTTTCCCCACTTCCTGCAGTCACTGCTCTGGTTCAGGGTCTCATCTTCGCTCTCTTCCCTCCGGCCTCCTGACTCCAGTCTGGCCACTACACTTCTCCTGCATCCAGCCATCACATTGCCAACAAAGTAACCCCTCTAAAGTCCAAGTGTGATTGTGTCATTCCCTTGTTTATGAACTTTGATCGCTCCCCACAACCCATAATCTAACCCAACTATGGCTAACCCAACTTCATTTTCCAGCATCATGTGCTATGTTCCTCCTCTCTCAACCTGCACTCCAGGACATCAACCTACCCACAATGTGCCCTAAAGCCAGTCCTCACTTAGTGCGGAGATGTGCTCCTGGAGATGGAAATGCACGTGAACTAAGCGAGGTGGAGTCCTTCTAGCATGTTCTCCC
The DNA here is from genome assembly GCF_023851605.1 of Tamandua tetradactyla. Lineage (NCBI taxonomy): Eukaryota > Metazoa > Chordata > Mammalia > Pilosa > Myrmecophagidae > Tamandua > Tamandua tetradactyla. The sequence goes on from NC_135346.1 coordinate 23,858,911, forward strand.
TAGAGAGGCAATCCTGGGACCATGTATTGACAGGCAATGGCTCTTCAGATTTTTTCAAGTCTTCTGAAGTCACAACATCCCTCTGGCCATAGTTCCTTCCAGGCCATGGGTCACACAATTGTTAGTTAGTCATCCCAAGCCGCAGTCATGTTTATCACATGCTTCATCATGTAATAGCTGAGGACTGTCATTTGGGGCCTTGGCTGTTTCCTTGCAGTGAATCAACAGTAAATTTACTTTCTAACATCTAACATGATACTGTTTCTCAATTTTCTTGAATTGTTCCAGCACTATCACTGGCAAGTATTTTAGCAATCATTATGGCTGAAACTTATTGCTAGAATGCAAAATACGTGGCAGGAGGAATGATCACAGAAGAGACGATCCTATTCCTTGGATTAGAAGAGCATGGTAGACTGAGAATTGGCATTAATACTCACTAGTGATGAGTATTATAGGGCTGTAATTAAATATTTAACATCTATGTGTGTATGTGTGCCTATATATATGTGCATATACATGTATGTATATGCATATGTGTGTATTTTGAAGAAGATAAGAGATAACGTGGCATGGGCTGAGTATATGGGGTGACGCAAGCACATTTGCATATGCTGTTCCTTTAGCCTCAGATAACTTCCGTTCTTTCTGCACTTGGTAAATTCCTGTCTGTGTTTCAGGCCCTGCTTAAATGTTACCCAGACCATTACTCCCCACGGGGTGGTCTGTGGACCAGCAGCATTGGCATCTCCTGGGGCCTGTTAGAGATGCAGAATCTCAGGCTCGACTCAAGATCCACTGAATCAGCACCTGGATTTTAAAATCCCCACGTACCTCCAAGGCACATTAAAGTTTAGGAAGAATTAACCTCATGAATAAGGCCTTCCCTGTACCCTTCCAGCAAAACACGAGTGTCTGCTCGCACACGTGGTGCTATTTTAGCTTTAACTGTATCATGCTTAGTTGCTTATGTGAACCTATAATGGGGCAGGTCCTTGACGAGGTTTGCTAAAGCACTCTGGGGCATACCATTCCAGAGGATTGCTATTTATTATGATGTCTATAAAAGTCACTTTAGACTAGATGATTCCTTCTCCCCTTCAAAGTTTTAAAAAACTTAAAATTTTTTACTTTCTAACCTCTATTACAGCAAGATATGGCCATTTGACAATTCTACCAAAGAGATTTCTTTTTTTGCTTGGAACATGGAAACCATGTTGGAGGTACAGCCCTTGCTATCATGAGGCCAAAAGGCACAAGCCTTGGTGGTTGACCAAGAGGATAGAAAATACTTGCACCTTTGAAGGCATTGACTGGGGAGCCACCCTTCTGACACTAAACTGCTTCTCTGTAGAACTCTTATTTAAGACTAAAGCACATGGTATGTGTTTAAGTTACTGTCAGTTTGCTGTTAACCAAGCTAAATACAGTTCTGACCAATATAATGTCAAATCATTCAGATAGGCAACTAAACTTTGAATTTGCTCTGTTTGTTAGTCCTTGCTGAGGTCTCCTAAGGTGTAATAGGATAAGCTATTACAACAATGGTTTTTTGGTTGCACTCCCCCCTCCCCTTTTGATGTTGTTTTCCAGTCTATTTCCCTAGGTCATTGCTTTAGAATAACATTTATGCTCAATATCCCCACAATGGGAAATAGTGCCGTGGACATATAGAACTGAGATAACTTACTTCTTAAAAGATCTAGCTAAACAGTTTGGTGGAGGTGTAAGTCTGGGACTACCAGAGAAATGAGTCAAGACCTCTGGATAATAATAAAACAGAAATATCTCCTCTTGCCCTTATTGATATCAAAGTTGCCACAAAGATGGAAGGGGAAACCACATGAAGTTTAGAAAAATGTGGTAATTACTATTGCCTTAACAGGAACTTTGTGAAAATGTCTCTCTCTGAGTTTATGCTTGAGTCCAGGTACAGTCTGACTCCCATGGCATTGGGCTGCTTTGGGTCATCACATTCTTCCAATATTCGGCTAGTCCAATATTTCCCAGACTTCAGTTATGCAAAAACTCCTTTTCATTGGGAAACATTTTGCTGGCCAAATAGGAAAAAAAGTGTTGATGACCATAATAAATCGAATGGAATTTTGCTGTATCAACCTGTGGGACATCTTGCTCCCAAAACTGCTCCATAAACTGGAGTGCTATTTAGCTCCCACTGTATTGCTTTATCTCTGTTATAATCTGGCAGCTGTTTCATGGTCCATCGCTGTCAAAATTACCCTTAAACTCCAAACCATTCAAGTTGAACACTCCTGGAAACTTTACGCATCTATTTTCTTGGTGCTATCTGGCCTCTGACCTATGACCTGGAATCCCCTAGAATATGCCAGGTTCTCCTTTTTTGTTTTATAATTGGGCCCCATTCCTACGTAGAAGAGACGCATTCTCAGAATGTTCCAGACGTGTGCTATATTTAAAGAACACAGAGAAAGGTAGGGTCATCAGGCCAAGCTCAAAGCCACAGAAAACATATCTGCAGAAAATCACGATGAAGCACATTTTTTGGAACACCTCCAGGGCAGAAATCTTTGTCCTCTGAGGTTGATTTTGAGTTGGAAAACAATCACAGATCAGAAATCTAGTTATCAGGGTGGGTAATTTGTTTTTTGTGACAACCATCCAAATAAATAAATGAACATGTCAACAAAACCCATTCTGGTCCTGGTCTCTGAAGACAATTTCAAAAGGGAAGTGGTATTGGGCTTCAAGGAGTACAGCACCACTGGGCTAAGCTCTCCTGGGGTTACTCGGAAGGTCATGCTGCCTGAGATGGGAAGTTATGTCATGGTGCTTAATCTGCCTCAATTTTTTGTCCATTGGTGTTCAAACTTCAGCATGCATCAGAATCACCTGGTGAGCTTGATAAATCACACATTTCTACTCCCCCCGCCCCAATTCAGGGGATCTGAGATAGGGCCTGACAATTTGCACTTCTAACAAGTACCCAGGTGATGCTCATGCTACTGCTCCAGGGACCACACTTTGAAGGCCACTGTTTTAGTTAAACCTTATTTTTTTTGTCTCAATAAGCCAGCTAACAGCTTAGTTGTCAATCTTGAGATACACTTTTTAAAAGCAGTGTGACTCAGTCACATATCTTTTACTGTATACTGGTTCTCAATTATCCCCACCTTTTGTATTTTATGATTCCGTGGTTTGCATGCACCTTGGATCTCTGACAGTGCATCCACAGGCACACCAAGTTAGAGACTAGGTCAGAAAAAGTGCATTATTGTCAGAGACCTCAGGGGAGATGGGCTGGCAGAACAGCATATGGGGGCGTACTCGCCATATGCAATTATGACAATTACTGTGAATGAGACCATCAATCATCCATTCTCAACCTTAGTCAGTGAGCTCACGGACAGATTGTGTTTGGTTTCAGCATTTAATACTTTAGGGACCCATCTGTAAATTTTGGAAGGAACCACAGTCCCTTTAGCCACAAGTTTGGCATGTTTTCGAGGTTTGTGTGGCCAGGTGTTTAGCAACATATTTTCCCCTGCTTTCGTTCCCCTGCCACTACCCCCCTTCCCCCACTTAGGTGTATAACAGGCAGAAATTGGTACATGTTCAAGATTGCTACTCAAGACTCCCAGGCTTGCAATTCCTTCCTCACTCCACTTTGACCAGAAAACAATTAAATCTCCTAATAACTCAAGGGCACCAACTGGCTATGTTATTAACCCCTGTTGTTTTTAGCCTCAAGGATCTTGTTTGTCCCTTCAAGTAAACCCTTATTCAGAGTTTTAATACTTGGTAATTCCTTTAAAAAAAAATCACAGTAGTACCCAGAGGAAAACCAGGGACTGCAAGGAGACCAGCTGCCTTTCCCCTCAGAGCACTGCCACCTGGTCTCTGTTCTAACCACACCGGGTCCCCTTTGCCATGTGGCCACCGGGGATAGGCCACTGGGCTTGTATTAATTAGGCAGCTATGCCAGGCACCATTCTGGAGACACAAAGGGGCTGATGCCCATCCTCTGCCCTCAGAGCTATGAAGAGACTAGAAGAATATCAAGTGGAAAATTTCTTATCCTTTTCTGTTTCTCCTCCTGAGATTTCTTCCTAAGGAAAGTCACGTAGAGAGTTACTGGACCACTGGCTCCCCAGACACAAAGCCACCCTTCTCCATTAAGAGGACATCTGCAAATGAAAATAATGCATGTTTGATGGAGATTTGTCAATCCCAAATGGAAGAAAACAGCCTTGTCTGACAGTCTAGTTCCTTCTATCCTTGCAGGTCAGGGGATTTCCGAAGCTGGGCTCATTCATCTCGGTTTGGGGATGCAGGGTGGGTATTGAATGCTCTGAAGAGCACTAAACAACGGTGTGATTTATCAATATTTGCAGTCCATGATTGTCTTTGGGCAGGATCTGCTGGGTTGAGTCAGCCAGAGCCACCTCCCCGTTCTCCACCAGTAAGTTGCCACTGCATGGTTAAGGGATTTCGTTCCCTCCACTCGGTGGCTAGCAGGCTCTCCTCCAGTTGGGTCACTTGTCTCCTTTAAAATGGCTCTTCACTCAGTGCCCTGCCTGCTGGCTCCTGAGCAAGGTCAGCTAGCAGAAGGGTTGTCGCAGGGGCTTCCATGATTTAGTAAGGCTTGGGATCCTCCATTGCCAGACACATGTGTCCTTTCTCCTTTCTTTCCCTGACCCAAACTACAAAATAAACCCAAACCAAATCCTTTGCATAGGGAAGTTTCCTTATGTGCTTGTCTGTTGATAGCCAGGGATTGGAGTACTAGGGGATTAGACAAAAATATTGAGTATGGCATTTTAATAGGGTTGTAACTCAGTTTGATAGGACATCTTGGGAATCATAAAGGCATCTGGAAATGAGCGTACTTGAGACTAAGTGACTAAATGTCATGCTCACCCTTGATTTTTTTTTTCCCCTCCACAAGCAAAGGAAACAAAGACGACTATTTTTCACCTATGACATGAGAGGATGGGAGGGCGTTACTTCAAAAAGTTTCCTCTCATTCTGGTTTTGACATTGATTGGTGGTTTTGGCTTCAGAGTACAGCAACTGGATGATGCTGGATGAGTTTCTTGGAGGTAAGGAAGTCATTTTTTAAAAAAGGGTTTATCTTGGCAATGGGGGCCCCCACGCACTGAGGGCTAAACCGGTGACCTCAGAAAAGAATGTTTTACCTAAGCTAGGTCCCATGAATCCATGTTTCTGACTGGGTCCTTCCCTGGTCCAAATAGCTGGCAATCCTTGGCAGAAATTTTCACATATTGGTGCTTCACAGCAAGTCATGCTCACCTTTGTACGTTATATTAAACTCAGCCCTCACTTTAGTGTACAAGATGATCTCTTTCTTTACTATGCTTTATTTAAATTAAAAGCTGACTTTTAGTGTCCATCCCACCAGTTTGGATGGCAGAAAGGTTAACTCCTGTCTTTGCTGGGGTCCTTCACCTCCTTGGGTGAAACCAAGAGGCCAAAATCATGCCCGATAGCCAAAGCATCATGGTGGCTGCTGACATCTCTTGTCCAGACCTCAGGTTTCCTGAAGTCCTGCTCTCTCTCTACTTTTATGCCCTATTCCAAGGCATGGGAATTTTGCTAAGGCCAGAGAACCTTTGTCCAGAGTTATACTAGGCAGCCTTCCCCTTCCAAGACCCACCACCTCCTCTGGGTAGAGCTTGATGGCATTGGATCCTGGCTCTCCAGTGGCCAGCTGACTTCTCCCTATTCCAGGCTCAGAGAAATGTCACCTTTCTTTTGCCTCATCCTGAAAGACACTCCTCTGTCTGCCCCCCACCTCCTATCTCAGGATACTAAAGCATTACAGCCTCAGAGAGCTTCAATTTTTACAAGACAGGAGAGTCCCTTGTCTTCTAACAGCTTCTGCTTTTTCTGCCCTATAAGTCTCTCTGAAGCAAGGAAATACTAAGGACTATCACCTTGCTTAGAATAAAACAGTTGGGGAAAGTAGGGGAGCTTTTGAAAATATGCAGAGGACAAAATGAAATAAACTGAAGTGGACTCAAGGTAATGCTGGAGAGAGGTGAGATTTGAGCCAGAGAAGTAGCCCCTGTGCATAACCCTGGTTGTACCCACTGGACAGTGTTACAGATGCAATATTTTATCTGAGGGTGGAGGTGAATGAAAGGCTGAGAAGGATAACAGTGGGCCGTAATGTGAGTATCAAATGCCCAGCAGAAGGCAAACATTCTCTAGGCTCCTCAGGCATACAATGTGAAGGACAAGGAGTGAGGAGGATTAGAACAGAGGAGAAGGGAAAGCATATCAGATAGGAATCTGGATGGGAGAAGAGGGTGGTTGGCTTGAAAATGAGGGGATGCTGCTTTTTTTGTTGTTTGAGAGGGAGGGGATTTTATTTTGAGTAGATGATAAATGGAAGAATTGTGAAGAATCTGATGAGATTGAGCAATGAATTTCCCTCACAAGTTCATAACTAATAACTCATATTTTGTAAGATATATATGACCTGCCAGGCACCATTCTAAGCATGGATAACATAGTCCCTTGTTGATTAATGAGGAAACTGTGGCTTTAGCAAGATTCACAGAGCTCAAAGGTGGGAGAGGTTGATTAGGAGCCTGGGCAAGCTTGGGTCTAACTGGACCCAACTGGGTCACGTACCCTTCCCTGAATTGTCCCTATGGTGGGATGGTTGGAAAGCTCTGTTGGGTTTGGCTCAGGCACACCCATTCTTGCACCTGGCAGAAGAGTCCAAATTACCCAAAACACATGGACTGGGAGTGGTGGGTTTCTAGAAGAGAACCAGGTGCCCTCTGCAGAAACCCATTTCACAAAACACACAAAAGAGTAGCTGCTTTGTTTGTGACAGGAACCTGCCTGGAGCCTTCCCTAGTACCCTTGGCCACAAAGCAGCCCTTGAAGCATTGGTCTGGAACCCCTGTGAGCTGACGAACACATATAACCACTTACTCAAACCAATAAAGGGAATCCACAAATAAGCATACAAATTCCTTGAGCAACAATTCAGATGTAACAAAGGCCAAGCAGTGAACCTTGTAAACTCAACTGCTAGGAGAGTTCCTTAGATCTCTACTCAGAAACTCTTTTTTGGGTTTTTTTCCCCCAAACAATTTTAATAAGCTTGGTTATCTGGTTAGCCATCCCAAGCCGACCAAAGTAACAGAGGACCTCTTTCCTGCCCTTGGGATGTGATGTCACTGTTTGTTGCTTGACTCTCTCATCACCAGCGAGCAAGAACAGAAAGACAAGGACATAAATCTTGGTTATGTAGCTCTGGAACCTGTAAGTCCCCTTTAGTGAGTCAAACACAAGTGATTTCACACCAACAAAGCTAATGCTCCCAGGATAATTTTCATTCCTGTCTAAATCTCAATGGTTTGCAAAAGCTATAAGTATGCTCAGTTAGCGCTGTGCAGCTTGGTTGTTATGTTTGGTACTGCGCAACTGGATCAGGGAGAGTCTGCCAACTTGTGGAGGAAACATTACAGTGTTTAACTTCCTCTCTCTTGCTTGCTTGCAGCCCCACTCATCTCTCTACTTCAGTGAAACTCACAGTATTGTCCAATGTGAATCCACATCCTCCTGGGTTAACACAAACAAGTGGGTTGCCTCTTTCTGGCTTTTTCTACCCACAGAGGAGGTCTCTTTCTTCCGGTATTGTGCCTATAACCAAGGTGGAAACACACAGACCAAAGTGCTTTCAAGAGAGAAATGGTTTTTTAACAGTAGAAAGAGACAATAAAATTCTCACACTTGTCTTGGGAGACTGGCTCCCTCTGGACCTTCTGACACCTAGTAGCAGGGAATGTTAAGGTTGAAAGCTTGGGTTTGGGTTTGACTGATTTGGATGGGATCCCAACTTCACTGTTTGCTATTGGGTCCTTGGGTAACTTAGTTTTCCTCTTTTATAAAACAGGGATATTTCCTGTACCTACTGCCTAGGGTGCTGGCTGTGGGGCTTAAATGAGATGTGTGCAAAATGCTTGGCAGGGGGACAGGTATACAGACAGTAAAGTGCTTGGTAAATGTTCACCCTCATGATTATTATGGTTGTTCAGACTATTAGCAATATCTTGTAGCTGCAAAAATAACTCAAGAGGGTTAAAAATGTTCCCACCTTGACCAATGCCAGAGTGGTCTGCTGGCAGCTTTTGTTTTCTTTTCTTATGTGTAAATCCCAAAGTCCAAATACTACCTTTGGAATCTGAAAATCCTGAGTAAATATTGATTTTGTTGTTTATCAACAGTGTGATTTAGGAAGAGCTGCCCTCTGAGTCTTAATTTCCTCCCAGTAAAATCTCAGTTAATTTATCCTAAAATATGTACAACAAAGTACCTATAGAGACTTGTTTTGATGATTAGGTACATAAAAACACAGTAAATATTACAGATGAATATTAAACAAGTGTGAACCTCCATTAGTTAGTTTTCTTCTATTTAATCTTGATGTGAACAATCTACTGGTAGAGGTGCCTCATTTGCTTCTGCTTTACTCAGAGACTTGATATGTTTCAAGGTTTTGTCACTAGAAGAAGTCAGCTGTGCTAGATGAGAACTTTGGAAAGTGGTAATACTCACTATTTTGATTTGGGAAGTAAGATGAACTTTTCAGAATAAGTATATCATTTCATTGGCTTTTAATCCACTGAGGCAGTATAATGCACCCAAGCTTTAGGTAGATCTGGGGTTGAGTCCCAACTTTGTTACTTAATAGGTTGTGATTTTACTAGGTTTGTGGTCTTGGCACAGACCACAACATTTTGCAACAGCAAAAATCTGAGTCAGCTTTTCTATCAAAACAATTAATCACATTAATATTTTCCTCATGGTGGTGGTGTGACAATTGGATGGGATAACACATATTAAGTGCTTGACACATAGTAAGTTGTTTTTATTCTTGCTGAGACTTACCTTTGATGAAAATTATAAAAGAGGATTAATAGCAAAAGAAAATAGAGAGCACCAGGTAACTTTTAATATCTGTATTTAGAACAATTAGCAAATGTGCTCCTAATTCTTCTCCTAGTTTTAGCTACAGAAATGGTCTCTCATCCTCTATCACTGTCCTAATGTCACGTCGTCTGTTCCCAGACCCAGTGACAATAGTTAGTAAGGGCATTTGGATTAATTTATGGCATTTGTTTTATGATTAAACATCAGACTACTGGGAAAAATAGACTACTTGGAAAAACTGCACAATCATTGCATTTAATCTGAAGCGTCATCAGGTTGAAGTTACCAAATATGGCTGGGGATCATCAGGAACAAGGCATCAACAATCCATTCAATGCTGGAGCTGCATCTGCAAGTGGTACCCATACTGAGGTCGGCAGAATGAAGCACTTTGCTTGTTGCTAGGAAACAAGTGACCTGCTCTTCGGTAGCCCAATCAATATCATTATAAGCATTAACCAAACCACAGTTCTGGTTCCACTTATATGATGGCTGCATGGAAATGCTAGGTAAAAGAAGAGGATTATGTAATGTGGAAAAAGTGAGAGTTAGTGTTGTACAGCAAGTCTTCATATTTGAAGCAGGAGTGATTCAATAAGACGGATCATCTGCTAGTTGGGGTTCCTACTTAAATTGAAGATGTTGGAGGAAACATGCTAAACGGGCCGTTGCCAAGTTTCCAAACTACAAGGTGAAGTGAAAATTGCAGAATGTTTCAGCTAACATGATCCACATTAACAGCTAAGGTACATAATTTTTGTCCCAAAGTATAGATTTTAAGAATGAATTAGTCTGTTTGTCTCTGTATTTCCCAATTTATCAGGTTGTTACTTGTCGGGGTCATTTGTAGCTTTAATTATGCCAACAACTAATTCAACAGTGCATTTCACTCTGTCCATATATAGAAAAATTTAGCCTGTGTAGTCCCCAAACAGATGTCAATACAGTTGCATTTCAGAGTATTCAAGATTATAAAGATATTGTCCTAGAATTTACGAGGTTCTCTACCTGAAAAGGAAACTAGCATTGAAGTAGACTATCAAATAACCTACTCACTTATTCATTGAAATGAATTGACCTTTTACTAAATATAAGAGAGGTGATGATGTGAAACCCAAGAAACTAGTGTTTTGATTTGATTTTCTTAAGTATGCCCCTATCTTTTAAATCAAGAATACCAAAACAATAGATTATATTTAATAAGAAATAGAATTTTCAATAAGATTATCAGTATAATTGAAGCGTTATACATTTGGATACAAGACCACCGTGGATATTGGCTAAAATCAAATAGGACATAAAACTTGCTGCAAGAAAAATCCAAACAGGCTAATTAGATAGAAATGGAACATTAGGAAGAGGAAAAAGGAGATACATGGGAGATTTTGAATCAATTGTATGACAACAAGACAGAAGCTTTGGGGTAAAGATGGGGAAAGAACCTTGAAGGTTTACATGAAGCTGGGAGATAATCAGAATAACTGCTAGTGAGTGGAGTGGTCACAGTGACTGCTCATTTGTAGCATCTGTCATTGCAGCTGTTCTGACCCAAAGTAACCTCTGGTCTTATCTTTCTTTTACCATTAAGGCTTCCGGATGAGACTTGTTTAGAGAACTGGCCTGCACATCCAGGCCATAGAGCTCTTCAGAGATGTTAATAGAGATGCTCATGGAGCCACTAAAGGGCAGGATTTCAATCCACATTACTAGAAGGGTAACAGTAAGAGTGAAGGAAAGGTATCTACAGGAATTATATTGGTGGGTCTCCTGGGAAGCTGCCTAGGAAATTTAGGAATGCCAACTAAGTTGTAGACACTGAGCCAAATTCAAGCATGTGCCAGGTCAATTCTCAAGCTCATTTCTCAACTCTATATGGGTTTTGTACAGGCTAGATACACCAGCCATGCCTCACTGAAATACACAACAGCATTTTCTAAAGAACCTAGGCTTGCTCATATAGATATCTTTGCTGTTGTTTGGAAGATTGCTCAAGGAGGAAAACATGTATAGTCAAAACAGGGCAGAAAGGAAGCAAAGAAGTTTATCAGTAATCAAAAAGGCCATATGAACACTCAAAGAATTTTTCTGAGAACTTGGATTTATCTTCACTTGAATGACTCATTGACTTTTATCCTGCTCTTAGTCATGGATTCTCTTTCTAAGAACAGATCAAGAGTTCAGAGAGAATCAAATCATATGACTCATGGAGCTAATCTTCTTTTCACAAATATTTATTCAGAATTTGCTTCAGGCACAGGACTGAGTTTCATGTGTTGGTTATAATGTGGTAAATAAAACAGATATTGTTCTAAAAAATTCAGATTACTCTTAAATAAAACATGAGCAATTAAAACCAAACAGACAGTTACAGCATAGTATATTCTAGTAGAGTAGGATATATTCAAGTAATGCAAGGATGGTTCAATAACAGTAAATTAATGTAATTCACCATATTAAAAGATCAAAGGAGAAAAGCCACACAATCATTTCTATGGATGCCAAAATCTATTTCAAAGTCTTCTTTATCCATTAAAAATTCCCTAATATTAAAAGAGCTCTAATAAATCAAATGAAGACCAATTATAAAAACTTCATTTTATATGAAAAGAAATATAAATGGCTTAAGAACATGAAGAGTTTCATACATGATTAAAGGTAACAAAATCTAAAGAACAACATACCATTTTCCACTTAAATTGGCAAAAATAAAAATGTTTAATAATATACAATGTGGTTAAGGATATGGAGAAACAGGTAGTATTACATACTAGCTACACCTAAGTACAGATTCTTTAGAGGGCAGTTTGGGATATCTATCAAATTTTAAATGCACATATTCCTTGACTGCAATTATATTTCTAGGAACTTATTCTATAAGCATACTTATGCACTTACACAAAGTGAGTAATTATATATATTTCATTGTAACATTCCAGCCCAAACAGGAAACAACCAAAATATCCATCAACAGGAGACAATATATATGCACGTAGCTCTGGATGGACTAACATAGAAAGATGTCCAAGATACATTAAGTTAAAGAAGCAAGAGTAGATTTGCATTATTTTATTTGTTAAAGAATTAAGATACTAAATATATGCTCGTATATACACATACTATTTCAGTAAGAACAAAGAAGTTGTTAACTATAGTTCATTCTGAGAAATGGAGCTGCAGACATAAGGGTTCTGGATGGGAAAAATTTACCTTTCGCTTTTTTTGGGTGTCATTCTTACTTTTTTTTGCCATGTATAATTATTGTTTTTATGATATAAAGACAGGTTTTTCCATTAGAATTACACATTTAGTGGTATTTTGGATAAAGGCTGACTTGTTAAGAAAGTTGAATACTCCATCTGAACATTCACTATCTAACTAAACAACCTTCAACCTTTGTGAAATATATTTAGGTGCTGAGCAGATGTTTAAAGACTGAAATAATCTCTTTTCAAAAGGATTCACTTCAAAACATTGCTAAACATTCTGCTGGATAAATTTAGAATATAGCTTTTTCAATACAAATGATTTTTTTCCAAGCAATGTCACTGACAAACCTATAATTTATGTGTGCTATAATAATAAAAATGCCAATAGTAAACAACTAAAAGTAATAGATGTAGTAGTATTGCAACGGTAGGTTAAAGAAGCAGACAAAATCTCCATATAATACATTACCTGCAGGTGATTGAGATGTTGCGACTTTGGGGGGGGGGGGGGGGTAGAAATAAAAACCAGCACCTGAATTTGATGTATTACAGATGGTGTTCGATTTTTAAAGAATAGTCTAGTTTGTTTTATACCTCATGGGCACTTCATTATCATTCAAATGATAGCACCACCTGATTAGCATATAATTACTCTGTAATCTTTGTTTAAAAGGCTTAGAATTTTGGTATTTTTCTGCCCCAGCAGAGCAGTTTAAAAATTCAAATGCAAAATAAGTACCACACTAAAAACACAGTCATCACATTGCTCAAAATCTCATGATTTAAGAGGTTTTTTGAGCTTCCTCTAGGCATGGAACCTGTCTGGAGCCATTCTACCTAAAGGTTTCGTAATAATGATCGGAGGTTTCAACTTGCATTTAACGAAGGAGAACAGCCAGTCCTGTATTATGCTGGAATGTCAGAAGACAAATAGTAATCAAGAATATGGATTAATGCACAAACCTTGATTTTTACTCAAAGTATAAGATTAGGAACTCAATCAAATATGAAGTCTATAGGTATTGGTCAAATGGCTTTTCACCTCACTGAATTATTATTATTATTATTATTTGCATAGGCAGGCACTGGGAATCAAACTGGGTCTCCAGTATGGCAGGTAAGAACTCTGCCTGCTGAGCCACCATGGCCCACCCACTCACTGAATTTTTTATGGGTAAGACAAAGCAATAATTTAATACTCTTTCTAGCAATAGCATATTCTATTGCAAATTGAAGCCAGAGGTGGACAAAACTAGGTCTGTGCAACTTGTTAGGTCACTGTATGTCTTCAGTTAGAATAAGACCTTATTAGGTTGAATTTATCAATAATCTGAGCCTAATGGGATAGAAAGTCTTCAAATCTGCCAGGGACTAAACTAAATGGTCCCTCTTTCATTGGCTAGTCCAGAGAGGATGCTAGGGGAAAGATGAGAAAGCCAGCCACGGTGTAACTGAGTAGTAAGCCTTCTGGACATGAAAAGGCTCTGCCAGGGGTTAGCCAGATGACTTTGGGTGAACTACTGAATCCCTGGGTAATTCAATTTCTCATTTGGGAAATGAAAGGATTGAATAAAGTTTCTAAGAAACTTTTTAGCTTTCAGTCCATAAATAACACTTGCTGAGTCTTTTGCCTGGAAAATGTGTACTAATACAACGGTAGAGAATCTGAAGAAAGAGGTGGTTACCCTAATGTCACTTATGACTATGTCCACACCCTGGGTGGGGGTGGGGGTGGGGGTGGGAAATCTTTCCCTTTCAGTGATTTCCCTAAAACTTGTAGGCTGATGGATTCATGCATGCATGCATGCAACCTACTACAAACCCTGCGTAGGTGCCGTATAATATCTTAGAGAAGAAAGTAGTCATGGTCCCATCCTTTTCAGAGCTTATATTGTGGTATTATCATGTGGTGTTAGAGGGCAACGGAGCGAGTCCCAAGAAGTTAAGATAAATTAGATGGGTCATTAAATTTCCACTGCAAATGCTATAGAAAAGAGTTTTAGAAACCTAAAAGTTAGTATACCAAGTATCCAAGCTTTGAGAATGATACAATTCCTATTAATATGACATGGCAGGTTAAAAGTCTGACACACATGAATAACTTTCTTAATTAATCCATACATGTTACTAATGCTGCCTTTTCTCTAAATGAAAGGGATATGATTTCTGTAACCTGGGGCCTTATTGTCAGGGGTACTATTGTAATGTTATTTTGAAATTTGTATATTGTAGAATGAAGCAAATAAGTAACTACATTAAAATTGTTAAGAACCAAGATTTTCAGCATTAAGGAAAATAGATACAAGTGTTAAACCAAAGAAGCAATAATAACTTTTCTTAAATATTATTTGGATATGTCAGTATAACTCATGATATTTTTTCTTCTTAAAACGCTTTTGTCTTAGCTTTGTCTATTGATAAGGCTTAGAGGTAATGGTGATCCAGGAGCCGTGAACAATCCTAGCACCCAGATTGCAGTTTCTAAATACTATTTCATTCTAAAAGGAACCACAATTCCTTGAAAAACTGGCTGATCCTAGGTTTGGAGCAGGAAATGAATGAGATGAGCCTGGGAACTCTTGTTGGGTCAGAAAGTAAGGAAGCCATCCGAGGCTAAAAGGGGCAGTGACACAGGAGAAAGGAGCCGACTGGAAAGTGTTCTCATTGGGCTAAAATAGGACAATTTGAATATCAAAAAGAATAATGATTGCAATAGATTGAAACCTATCAAATATATGACATTCAAAAGGGAAGAGCCCCATGGTTTCTAGGTACCAACTTCTTCCTCTGAAGACTGATAATGAAGGAAATGTACCAAGAATTTATCTTGTCTTTCCATTCAGACTGTCTTTGAGGGTAACCAAATGGTTGAGGAAGGAAAGTTCTTCCTAATAGAAGAATTCCAGCCATGAAGAAATGCTAGATTAAGATCATTGGCATTTTGCGACCCAATAAAATAATAGATCTAGGCAATGCTCAAATTATGTGAAAATTTGTTGGGAGAGATCAGGCTGAAAGTACATAAACCCACTGATCAATCCCTAAAAGTATGGAGCAAACAGACATTATATAGATCATGATTTCCATGCTCCTTGATAACAAGACTGCATCTATTTTCTCCATTATCTAAGATCGCCTGTCTTGCATTTTTCTTCTTCCTGAGATGCCATATACTGGTAATATTTTCAATCTGTATTGGACTTGTGGTTTCTTGATACATAATTTTGCATAGGAGTAGTCTTTAGAATTATCTTTAAGATATCATTTTAACCTTTAAATTTATAACCAAAAATAGACAGATAATAAATATTTAATATTTAACCCATTTCATCAGAGATTATTTGGTCCACTTTATAGCAAACAGTTTTCTATCCACAGAAATGTTTGTTTGGGGAGGGGGAAATGTCCATTCCTCTCAGGTGTTGCTGATTTAGTAAGATCATTCACTGTCTATTTGGAATTCAGCATGTCATATCTAACATATACAACATAGTTTTTAAGCTCACATCTTAAAATAGGCCATACAATGCTCACATCTTAGATTTGTATCAGCTGACACTGAATCATGAATCACAGTGCTATTGTGAAGGAAGCTTACCTGACGAGAGGGTGTTAATATTTGCTGAACACCTACTCTGTACAAGACATTAAGCTAGGTGCCTTTAATTAATGATAGTTAATAGTAATAAAAGCAGTTTATCATTAAAATGATTATTTATTAGCATCTGCTATGCTCCACTTGACATATTTTCCATTTAAGCAGACAAACGCTTTGAGATTACTGCTGCTATTTTAAAGTGAGGTTAAGTAACCTAATTAAGCAGTAGACTCTGACACCCAAACCTCTGTGGTAGCCCGTAGGTTTTTCCATCAGTCATTTGCATGTCACTTGCATAATTTTTGCCACACCTTACACCACCTGTCTGATTATTTATGTAACAATTTTCGAATTGACAGGTTTTTTTTTTTAAATGAATCCACCCAAAAAGGCAACAGAGTATCACTGTCATATGTGGAAAGCCAACATCATTTGCCATAAATAGAAAGTCACCATAGGAATAAATGCAATGCAGTTTTGTTTGCTGCAGCCTGAGCTTGGCCCACTCTGATGAAGAGGTCTGATTCTAAAATGGTTCCTCCTCTCATGTCTGATTGCCCCATGGACTGTACCACCTCAATAATCTTGGACTCCACACTTAAGGAAATACTCTATTTAATGTCCCCCAATGTGGCTACAAATAGGTTAAGATATGTATGGATCGTGGGTCTCTGCCATGAAATGGAAGTGACTAGATATCAGTCACATTTTGGCAAACACACAACGGAGACAAAACAGTTTGTTCAAATCACTAATTAGAAAACAAGTACATAAGTAGGAACTTAACCGACAAATGGGCTAAATTGTATCTCTTGGCAATGAATTTTGACCATGTTCAGATTTCCAATGAGATACAGTTTTACATATGTGGCTAAATATAAAATATAGTACCTATGCATAAATGTGTGTGCATGTATATATATATATATATATATATATATATATATGTATAATTTCTGATTTACACACAAGAAGCCAATTCATGAGCAATTATAAATGAACTATTGATCATAGCCATTATCTCGGCTGAACAGTGCACATTTATTAACAAGCATGAAAGATTCCTCCCAGTCAGCCTGTATATGGAAAGAGTGGTTAAGGATGTCAAATTCACTTAACAAGCAATGGAAAGTCTGATCTTTAAATTATTTTTATTCAAAGGGTAAGATATTATAAGAACTTTGGTCTAAGACCACAAATCTCTGTAGGCCAGGGTCCAAAGTCTCTGAATATTTAAAAAATATAAAAACCTTCTCTTTTATGAGAAAAATCCCTTGTCGGGAAGGCAGTCTGATTTAGCAGAAATAAAAGCGACTTTAGAGTCAGGCAGACCTAAGTGGAAATCCCCACTTTCTATCTATACACTGTGCAACCTTAACTTATCTGCACATTTGTTTTCTCGTTCATTAGTGAGAGCAGTGTTTCCTTTACCAGAGGGCTTTTATAAGTTTAAACAAGAAAACATTTGTAAATTATTTAGTCTGGTGCTTGGCCCATTGTATCACCCATTTATTTATTTATCGGGCATACACTGAGTGCTTCTTGTTTGTCAGACTCTGCATGAGGTGCTGGGGCTGCAGCAGTAAACAAGGTGGACATGGTCCTCTAACAACGAGGCCAGATGAAGATTAGGTTATGTGCTAGGAGAGCAAAAGGGGATCAAATCCACTGAGATAGACAGTGAGCTTCTGGCGGGGTGGTTGGAGGTCTTTCTGAGGAGGTGGCAGTAGGCTGAGACCTAGAAGGTGAGATTGTGCCAGCCAGGAGAATCAGGGGTTTGGATTTTAGAGGGAGGGAGGGGCACAGGGGAGATAGGAGGCCACTACTGTGGTCCAGGGAGAGATGGTGTTGAATGGGATTAGGGCATTCGCAGTGCAGATGTATCTAAATCTTGCAATACATACTAACTCTTTTCTTCTAAGACATCCTCAAAAAGAAAATGATGTCATGAACAATTTCCACTAAGTGTAAATTAAAATGAAAGAAGGAAAAAAATGCTTTTTAATATAAAACACAGCTTAAGATTTCAGAACCTCTTGGCCTTCCTTTTCATTAATTAGTTTTCCTTCTGACCAGGCTCTGGGATCAGATATATTTCTATGATAAATGGGTCTGCATTGGATGTGATTATTGTTTTCATTTAGTATTGCCTGTCCAGATTCCTAGCAGTAAAACTTTTCAGAGATAATGCAAAAAAAAAATGAACAAATGTTCTCTTCTTCCCTAATGGGATTCTTACTCAGCGGATTCACTGGCAAACAAACTTAATCAGAGAAATTAATTGTGGTCCCCCTGCCATTGGTAAGGGTGATTCTTGAGTGGCTTACTGGGGCGGTCATTAAAACCCTCAGTGAGCGGCATGAGACAGGACCTGGTCTACATGGTAAATCAGCTCTCAGCTCCTACTCCTTTCCTCAAGGTTCCTCCTAACACGGACTCAGTTTGGAGAAGATGCAAGGAAGAGCTGACCTCTAGGTTTCTTTGCTGGACAGCTGGGACATGAGGGTGTTGCGTCTGTAGGAACCCTATTATGTTTCCATGTACTGAAAAGTATGGATAACATGTCAGTTGCTAACTTCTTTCTATTCTTCTATATTTTGCGAGTTCCAACCTATGGGACCTCCTTCTTTCTCAGTTGCCTTAGAGCATTGATCCCCAACACCCTGCTAAGTTCTACATGTCTTGGATATTTTTTTCACCTAAGAAAACCAGTTACCTGTGATAAGAGGTAAATAATACTTGCAGGTAAATAAGAATGCTTGCTTTTTAGTGAACCTAATTGCTTTGGAATGGATTCTGAAGCAACATTGGAAGGAAACTACTGATGATCTGAAACAGCCCCAACCTTCTGTCCTTTGGTATTTTTATGTGGCTATATGTATAAGCACATTTATGCATACCTCAGCATCATATTATTTATGTCTTCAGATGCTTGGAGCACCTGGAGACATAAATAAAGTAGCTGGTTATTTGCTGATATCCTCCTAGGGGTAAAGTTAACTGGAGCATGTTCTTAAGCCTTAAAACTCTGTGGCTTATTTGCAGGTTCCTATAGAGAAAAATGATTCAACCTATGACCTATATACCAGAGAAAATATCTTCAGTATAGTGTAATGGGAATGCATGGGCTTTGGAATAAGGCAAACCAGGTCAGGTCATGGTTCTAGTGCTCAGTAACTGTGATGTGAGGCTTATTAATGGGAATAAAAATAGTGCTTATCCCAAGAGGACATGTGGGGCTGAAATAACATCGTTGAGAGAAGCAGCACAGCATCTCATACATAGTAGGCATTAAATGTTTACTGGTCAATGTTTTCATTGCAATTACCACTACTGGTTTGCACGGCATAAAGAGTATAGAAGACAGGCCTCTGGCTGAATGTACAAGTTTCCCATAATGAGTTACTAATGACTTTGGTAGGGTATCTTCTGCTTTGTACAGCTACTGCCTTGGACCTGCTTCAGTACACAGCTAAGGGCTCTTATCTCATTGTGTGAACAGAGAATGGCTCAGGCTTTTGCATACTCAACATCTGGCCAAGTGCCTTATGCATAGTAAGTGTTTAATATGTGTTTGTTGAATAGAAACATGATGAATACAAGTGGCTTAGTTCATATAGTTTCCCGAGTTACAGATGCTACAGGGTTGAAAAACCATGGAACTGTTATAAAAGACAATGAAAAAATGCTCACAAAGTCTTAAAGCTGTTCAATATGGAAATCACTGGACAAATTCCAAGTTAATTTTCCTATTTAAAATAATAAATATTTGGATTCCAGGCAGTTGATTTTTTTTTTTTTTTTTTTTTTTTTTTTTTTTTAAAGGAAAGACAGAGAGAAGGAAGGAAGGATAGAAGGAAGGAAGGAAGGAAGAAAGGGAAACATTTTTAAACATTTTCTTGTTTTATTGTATTCTGTTTCTCCGTTTTTGTTACATGGGCTGGGGCCGGGAATCGAACCGAGGTCCTCCGGCATAGCAGGCAAGCACTTTGCCCGCTGAGCCACCGCGGCCCGCCCCAGGCAGTTGATTTTAAAAACAATTTCAAATAATCTTCTCTATTTTCATTAAGTTAATCCATTGTGTATCTGGGTAAAAAAATTCAGAGAAATAATTTTGTAGACAAAATCTTGGCCACTTTTCATAGTAAGAGTGCCACAGATATCAAAGAACAGCTTTTTAACTACTTATTTTTAGAAATGCATCTGCAGTAAATACTTAATAGAGTGTCAAACTGGTTTATTGAAGTATAATACAGTGATCTTCATATTTTCACATCTTGAATAACAAACTTGTCCAGAAATAAAGGATGTCGTCTCTGTCAATAATTGTTCCTGTAGAGAATTTTAGCTCAGAAACCCACTTTATGCTTCTAAACATCCAGAATCATTACGTGCATTGATTTAGGTAATAAGATCACTATGAAATATACCTTTCATACTGAATACTTCCACTGAGTATTAATTAGGCAGTCAGTGGATATCTCTGTGCATTAAGGGTCAGGCACTGACCCAGGTCCCGGGGATGCAGGGGACATCTCTCTAGTGGTTGGCATAGAGGAGAAATTAGTTCATCTCAAATACTATCAAGGGCTATGAAGTCATTGTAAGATCAGGCAATGAGACAAAGTGACTTGGTGCTAAGGGTGGATCTCAGAGGAGGTGCCGTCTGAGCTGAGACCTGGAGATGTGAAGGATGCAACCACATTGAGATTTCAGGGAAGAGCCTTCCAAGCTGAAGGTCTTGAGATGGGGTGAGTCTGGTTGTTTGATGGACTAAAAGGCAGGGCTGATGAGAGAACAGTGAAGGAAGTGAGAGATGACGTCCTGTCGGGCCTTATAAACCAGAATAAAGTGTGTGAACTCAACTTGTCCCAAAGGAGCCCACAAGGAAATAGAAAATAGGGAGGCCACGTGGTCTAATGATGCTACAAATCTGTGGAGAATGGAGGACTTCAGGGGAGCAAAATGAGAGAAAGGACTTTCAGGAAGATGTTACCGATGCTTGGGCAGAGGTGACAGTGGCTGGGGCTGGGAGAAGAAATCTGCTAACTGAACACAAATGTAAAGGCTACTCTGAGGGATTTTGTAATATCACCCCAAATCAAACAATCAGAGAATAATCAAATTAATGACAGTGTAATAACAATCAAACCACAGGAAGCTATGGTGTTTTTTGGCTTTCTGTGCAGCAATGAATTTAGGTCAATTATATATTCCCTTGGAAGACATTTTCCCTTTGCTCATTTTTTCTCTCTCTACTTGTTTTCTTCTCTTACCTGCTCCATCAGTGAACTCCTGCTCGCTGGTAAAAGCTCAGCCCACGTGCTTCTTCCTTTATGAAATAATTCTTAATCCTCTTCCCCTTCTTGCCAGGGGGAATAAATTCTTCCCTTCTCTGCACTTTGAACAAATTCATTGTATTGCAACAGCTTGTGTATTTGTCTATTTCTTGTCTAGAACAGGGGTTAGTACTATGGCTGGTATGCTAAATCTGACCTGTTGCTTATTTTTGGAGTCTGTGAGCTGAGAATGGTTTTTACATTTCTGTATGTTTGAAAAGAAAACAAAAGGAGCATAATACTTTATGACGTAAAAATAATACAAAATTCAGTCACATATTGAGTGTGGCAGAGTTGACCTTTTGCAACAGAGACTTAGGCCCGCAAAGCCTATTGGCCCTTCACAGAAAAAGTTTGCCAACATCTGCTCTGTGGGAAGAGGTGGTACTGTCACAGTTGTGTAGTTGACACTGATTGCTATCATAGGCTGAGCCTTGTGTTAGGCACTTATCATGCAATACCTTATCCTTTCATAACTCTAAGAGGTAGGGGCTACAATTATTTCGATGTTCTAGACAAGGAAACTGAGGCACAGAGATGTTGAGAAACTCACCTAAAGTTACACATGTAGCAGTCTACAGATACGGGCTTGGAATCTAGGTGTCCTAGCTGGAGTGCCCAGCCACCAAGCCACACTGCTCAATGCTGTCCTAGTCCTCAGTGCTACCTGGGTACTGAGGCCACTGCCTGACACATTTGTGGGATAAGCTAGTTACATTTTCTCCCCACTGCCCCCAGTTGTATGCTTCTGTTAAGGGGAGGGATTTGGTCTCTCTTCCAGCTCAAACACAGTTTCAGTTATTTTGTTGGGAAGAGCAAGTCCATCACACATGGATGGGTTTATTAAGCTATCAGTAGCACATCCTGGACACTTTCCATGAGCCAGGTCCAGTGCTCATGGACCCCCGAGATTCAGAAATGAAGGCGCTTGCAGTCTAGAGATGAATCCTGACCCTGAATATCTGAACAAGGAAGTACAGAAAGCTCTTCCTGCATGCTGTGAGTTAGAATCCAGTCGGGTAGCTGAGCCGCAGATATGAGATCCCAGATGGTTTACCTGGAGGCTTCATGTAAAGTGCTCTTGTGTTGTCCTCAGAGGAGAGGGCCTAATGCTTTATTTATTGATGTTTTAAGGTTTGCCCCTCTGGGGAAGATTTGGTGATGAGTGCAGGTGATATAATGGCTGCTGCCAGAACAGAAAGGGGGTTCCACCTTCCTCACTGCTGGACACTGCCCTACCCAGCATCACTCCCTGGGCATTTGCTGTGACCCTATGAGCAGAGGGATTCCTTTAGTGGCCCCTTGTAGCATGAGGGCCAACGGGTAGGATGGGGGGTGGGCAGTGGAGGAAGGGTGAGGACATTCACTCATTAGTCGTGTGACCTGGGCAAATCACTTAAAAGTCCCGTGTTTTCTTTATTGTAGGAAGGGGATAATAACAGTAACTGCCTCGAAGGGTTGTTGTGAGGATTGAATGGGACACATATCAGGCCCTTCACACACTGTAGCCTGTACGTTGTAGGTTCCCAGATATTAACTGCTGTGACTACTGTAATGACCATTACTCCTTTTATAGTCATTACTGCTACTGCCATTTTTATTAGATTCTAGAAGGCTCGCCTTGAAAAGACAGGCAGAGTCGGGTTAGAGACACTTGCTGTGTACGGAGGAGTAATGTGAGCATTTGAGAGACTTTTATATGGTGCTGTTTGCTGGGATGTTTGTCCACGCACAACATTATCCAGGGATCCTACCAGAAGCACTTTTGGCTTCCAGGCTTGAGGCATCTGGTCAGAAATCGATTCTTATGTCCTTGAAGACGATGGGCCCCAGCTGACGCCTCTAATGTCACACTCTATGTGGTCCCTCAATGCTATCCTTGACGATGCTCTTACCCCCAGCTGGACCACAGGTGGCATCCACCCACACACCCACCCCAGGTTTTCCCTTTCTCAGCGCTCGTCCTCAAACACAGAGCCCCCACTCATGGGCTCTCTCCACCCTCCAACTCTAACTCTTGCTGCTCAAAGTATGCGTGGTCAGTGGATCAGAAGCACCAGAGTCCCCTGGGAGCCTGTTAGAAATGCAGAGTCTCAGGCCCCAAAGAGACCTACTGTAGCAGAATCCACGTTGTAAGAAGATTCCCAGGTGATTTATATGCACATCAAAGTTTGAGGAGGACTGTTGCACAGCATAACCCTTACATTGTGAAAGATCTGTCCTCAAGGGATGTGTGGTCCCAGGTAGAATCAAGGTGTGAACCCAGCAGAAGGCTTTGGCTCCTTGTGGTAGCCTATCTGAGGTCTGTGCTCATTGCAGATTGGGTGCCACACTTGCCATTTAGCAAACCCAGGCTGGATTCGAATCTGGGTTTTAACAACATCGCTGCATAGCTGCTCTCAGTGCTTCCTCTTTCTCAGTGAAAGGAAGAGAACATTTAGCATTCAACACTAGTCTTTTTATAGACCACTTTTTAAATCGGTCCTGACATGCACACATTTTCTCCTGTCGTAATAAACACAGAAACAAACAACACTTGGTTCCCACAACTTCTTTATGAATTCACACAGAAAGCAGAGGGATGAGTTAACAGCATATTCCTTCTTAGGATCTTACCACCCTGTGCTAAAGACAACATAAAATTTCCTCACGGTCATTGAAGCTTCTATACCTTATGAAGTGCTTTGGTATAGCTCTTTGTTTGGGCTCACACTTGGAGGTGGGCAGAAGGGATTGCTATTACTATGCCAGCAGTACAAAGAAGGAAGCAGGTCAGGGAGGTTTTTTGCCACAGCCTAAGATGAGAAGGTGCTGAGCCAGAGCTGGCCTGAATGCACGGTACCCATGAGTGTACACGTGCCCCAGCACTTAGAGCCGGCAACGGCACTGTACACTTGACATGAACTCTTTCACTTAATCCTCCCTACAACACTACAACGTCCTTTACACATCTGAAGAAACCAACCTAGAGTGGGCCAGTCCATGGCCCATGATCACCCGGCCACCAAGTGCTGAAGTCAGGACCCAGGTGGGTCCAGCTCCAAAGGCTCTTGGGGAAAATGAAATCTCTTTCTATTGCAGCAGGTTGAGTCCAGGGGGACAGGTATGTCCTTGTGCTTTTAGCCTTCGAGTTATATAGCAAAATCATTTAAGAAGGTAGAACATCTCACCCTTAGGGAAGAAAACTTCTTATCAAGTATCTGATAAAGCTAGTCTCTTTCTCATTCCCTCCCCTCTGGTAGTAAGAAGAGAGGCTCTAGTATTTTGTGTTTTACATCTCAAACTGAGACAGAGGGGGTAGCCCAGAGAGAACTGGGCAAAGGCAATGCCTCAGAGACTTGTCTAGGATGGAAGCTAATAGTACCAGCAATGAGGATTGCAGGTCATAATGATGACTTTTAATAATTTATTGCCATGCCTTTTTCCTTAAATGCTTACCGCGAGTCAGACACTGGGCTAAACACCTTAGCTCTTTTAATTCCTCCAACCACGCTATCAGGCAGGTATTAATAGCTCCATTTTTCAGCCGAGAAAACTGAGAATCAGAGAGGTTGAGAATCTTGCTTAAATTAGCACAGCCACCTTAACTGGAACATGGCTATGTTTGACTCCAAAGTAAAAGCTCATAAACCCTTATGACAGATATTTAGATGCCAGATATGAAGGCGGTGGTGCTCCTTACTACCTTTTAGAAGAGTCTTGTTTCTATAGAGTAGGTAAAAGGAATATTCAAGAGACCTGAAACCTCTTGTTAAATATAGCAGTGTGGTGTTCTAGCTTAAATGACTGAGATTACTGGGACTCGAACTTCAGCTTACATCAGGAACAGCTGGAGGACCAGCTCCAGCACATACTACTGGGCCTTCTCTCCCAGTGAGTTTCTGTTTCTGTTAGTCTGATGTGGGGCCTGGAGTTTGCATTTTCAACAAGTTCCCAGTCAGGGCCAGCTACAGAAATTGTGGGGTCCAGTGCAAAATGAAAATGCAGGGCCCCTTGTTATAAAAGCAGGTAAAAAAACCACAACATTAAATAAGACACTAAAATGTAACACTGGTTCCTTTCTTCCACATTTTCTCTCAACTAGTCATGGTGCTTTTTATTTGCTATTTAATGTTCCAAGTAAAGGGAAATTAAAATTGTAAGTTCACAGCATGAATTTTACCATTCATCTGTAAATGGCACAATACCAAAGAGCACTTAGCTCCTTTCCACAACCACTGAAATGATACACAGTTCCTGTTTCTCTGCGCCTACGCACATATCCCTTTCATTCTTACCAGAATGGTGGAATTGCTGCACAAAACTAACTCAGTTGTTTTATTTTACTTTTTGATATGCACACATTCTACTAACATTCTCTAGCTGTGACTGACCGATGATTAAGGAAGGACTGAAATGGGTTGCCCTATATTTCCCTTTTCTTCTTCAGTGTAGGTGACTGGCCAAAGGACATGATAGGGCTCCTTTGTAGTTTGTGTGCCTTCGAATTTCATTGTTTTCCTTCTGCATTCAAAGCAAGTGCTGGTTCAAATGGACAGTATGGCCTCTTTGGACTGTACACACTGCTCAACCCTATTTATTCAGTTGTAGACATGGCATGCTTACCTTATCCTGCTCTGAGTCTTGCTGAACTCCCATGCAATATGGGTCCACTAGAATCCTATGCTTGTGGGGCATTGTGAATGCAATCTGTGAATGGGGCAGCAGAGCATTGCAAATATGCATATGACATGCAGTTGCTTTGCTCGTGCTCTACTGTCCATCAACCTCACTTAAAAAGATAAAATTACTGGGACTTGAAGGTGACAACAGCATGTGAGGATCTTTGATTGTGAGGCCCTTCCAAAGTGCAGGGGATGGGGGTGGGGAGGGACATGTGATTACACAGAGCACCATGGCACACCCAGGAAGTCAGCCTGTTCCCACGCTGTGCTGCGGCTGCTGCTGGTCTGGGAAACATGCCTTGAGAACCACTGATTTAGATAACTTCCACAATTTTCCAGTTCATTTTGAATGTATAGCTCTAGGATCAGCAAAATTTTGCTTCTCATCCCAACAACAAAGGCTTTCAAAGGTTTCCCAAAAGGATCCGATTCCTACCCAAAGAAATGACTCCTACAGACTAACATTTTAATGGCTTAAAGGGCAAGAAAATAGGAAATATCCAAACTGAATCTGTTCAAAAATACACATGGTTTTCCAAAAGTAAAGGCTAACAGGGCTTGACGCAAATTTGAATATTTCACTGAACTTGAAAATTTGGGAAAATGCTACAAGATACTTAGTTGGACTCAAGGTGCCGGGAGCATTCCTTATTTCTAGAATTTCATTTTGGCAGGTTAGCTCCGGATTCGAACTTATGTGAGTCAACTTTCCACCAAAGGATATAGGGTTCCTTTCAATAGCACAGAAGGGAGGCTATTTCCAGAGTTAAGATTCTTCTTACTTCTCATGAATTTTCACTTACTTTTTTAGGTTAATATAATTAGCTCAAGTTATTTCTGTCTTCTTAGCAAGGAAGAATTTCCCTCTTCTTCACCCCACATTTATTTATTTATTTTCTCCCCTTAGTATGATCTAAGGATAAAATTTGCAAATTCCAAAGTAAATCCACCCCCCCACCCCCCAGTTCTGAGGCTTATCTCCTCATCTTGACAAAAATATTTTACCCCCAGCAAATATGAATGCTTATTCCAGACGTATGGAGGCAGTTTTTGTTGGAAATGAAGCTCAGAGGTGAAGGCTCCTCAGTAAAAATTTGAGGTGCTATCCCAAATTCTGGTAACTACTGGGTGGGCATGAGTACATCACACTACTATCTAACCTTGGCATTTGGTGCAGCTCAAGACTGGGGAGATCTGATTGGAAGTTCTCACTTATTTAAATTTATGGGTATGAGCCATTAGCAATTATGCTTGACCAAGTCATTTCTTCTTTCCTGGGAAAGATGTTTCCCTCCTCTGCTTTTCTCCATTTGACTTTTGTTTGATTTTTCTGATGCACGGCTTTAATTTGTTTTTTTCTACCTATTTCTCTCAACTCTCAAGATCCTTAGAAAAAAAAACAATGGTTCCTCATTCTATGATCTTAAATAAAAATCATGGCTTGCATTATTATGGCTCTTTTATACTTCAGCAGTTTGGAACTCACCTGAAATAGGAGACAGAAGAAGCTTCTACAAATCTGTGTACCCTTGGACAAGTTGCAACATCTCGAAGCCTCAGAGTTCTTATGAACAATATAGGAATACTACCACCTATCTCAGGACAAATCCTCTCAAATTCATGGAACTGTGTTAAAAGGCAGATTCCAGGCCCTACCCTCAGATTTTGATTCAGGAGATATTCCCAGAGAAATTTACTGTTCATCAAATAGTTCGGCAAGGCCAAGGGCTGAGAGTAGAAGTGACATGTGTCACTATATTAGGTGAAAGCAAAGTGTTTAAGAGCTGGCATGCGATCACCAGGGCTCTCCTTTCCCTTTTCCAGGTGACCCTACAAGCCATGTGTTACAGTTGCTTACCTGCAACATGGAAAGAGCCTGGGTCCCTAAATTACTGCATGGAAGGAGATGTTACAGACAGTTGCTAGGCTCATTGTAGGCTTTGAATAAAAAATAAACTTTATGTCATGCAACAGATATTTTGGGATGGGTTTGTTACTACAGCATAAACTTTATTTTGACAACTAGAGAACTTAATATTGGAGATGCGGTGCTACCATAACAAAAATATAAGGTATATGGCATTGGCTTACCTGGTAGCAGGCAGTGAAGAAGTGTATAACTGAGACTGTGAACATGGTATTATGTTATTCTGTGGCATAAAAGTCTGCTAAAACTGTCATGTGTATTAACTTGAGAGACAGATCACATGACTACTTAGCTCCACCCTCTAGAGGGAGAGTTTTAGAAAACAGAATTTTAATGCTGTGTATCAGCCACTACTGTTTACAATTGACAAAGTGCTAACTAGCAAAAGAGATATGCTTTTAAAGGCAACAGAGCCCCAAAACATGAGGATTTGTAAGACTGGAAAACCCACTGCACCTCCATCACACACCATGAGAAATGTGATATAAAAAGGCTGTGAATAACAAAAGCCTCCAAACAAACATTACCAAAACTGACTCAGGTTAAAGAACACATTTAGTTCTTTAAGTGGCCATTAAGCTGAAAGGAGTAAGTTGAAAAAAATAATGCAGTTTGGAAAACTCCGGCTCATGCAAGAACCATGAATGTGGTTACTGACATATGGGACAGACTACAAACAAACATATGGAATTTTTGAGAATGTTGTATGTGTCTAAAAGTTTAGAGACTTAAAATAACCCTGACCCTCACACATTCTTGACCAGGAAGTCCTTAAGGAAGGAATATCCTCACAGCAATCATTTCAGATTAGCAAACGAAAATCATGAAAGAGAGTGAGAATTTCCAATAGGGTGGAGTTAGGTGCTATGGAGAACAACTGACAGTGTACCCCCATTCCAGAGAACAGAACTGGGAACTAATGAGCAACTTCCAGGGTGGGCACCACCATAAACATTGCCCAGGGAAAGTTAGAGTTACAACCAAACCAGTGACTGGATATGTCTCCCATTCTTTTCATTTCAAAATGGAAGTGCCTCTTACAGTTAATGCATCCCTGTTCCATCGCTGTATGCTAGGTGTGTCTTGGAGGAGGGACGGAGAAGTTGCCTTTTCAATTCATAGCTCTGTAGTTCAAGAAGAGCCCCATCTGGATCAAAAGTCCTAGACTTTGAGCTTGATGCATTGACTGGATGAGACTTCAGGTTGTCTTAGGGAGGATTGACCGTGTTCTTCATGTGGAAAAAGGAGCAAAGGATAGGATGTGGCAGAAATATTTACTGCCCACTCAGAATCCACGTGCTTCCCTGCATTTCCGGTCCCCTGGCAGGAGAGTGGGAGGCATGTCTGTCATTCCGGCCAATGGCTATGAGTGGATCTGATACATGCCACCTCCCAGCCAGATCACAGGATAGCTGACGGTAGTTCTCCAAACTCCCTTGTGGAGATAACAGAGCCAGAAGATATCTGCAGACTCGTTCCTGGTCACGACTTGGAAAGGAATTCTGTGGAGAGTCACCACACCTACAACAGACTTTATGTGAACGTAAATAAACCTTTATTTTGGAAAGCCTTTGAGATGTTGAGGTTAATCTACCCTGATCAACATGGTAGGTTTGGGATGGGGCTCTGCAATTTGCATCTTAAGGAAGTACACTAGATGATTCTAATGCAGGTGGTATGTGGACCCCATTTTAAGCTATCCTGCCTTTGAGGGTTGCTGTGAAGCTTAAATAATTCATGTTCAAAGACAATAGGTCTACAAATTTAGCTAAACTTCTCCAACAGAGGATAAGGGATAGGTCAGTAAAGTTTTAGGGCTTAGACTAATAACTAAATTGACTAAACGATCTTTGGAAGAGAGGAATAATGTAAAAGTGTATTGAATTCTGGGCCAGCCACTGTGGCTCAGCAGGCAGAGTTCTTCCCTGCCATGGTGGAGTCCTGGGTTCGATTCCTGACCTTGCAAAAAAAAAAAGTGTATTGTAATTGTGGTTTCAGACACAAATGAGTACATGTATTCTTAGAAGTCTCCTGATAGTTGCTGTTTAATCCACTATGGCTGAAGTTTAACAGGAAATCTGATAAACTGTTTATGCTACTGATATAAACAACAGTCCTGTCAGGGAGACCAGAACAACAGCAGAACCAGCCGGCTGGGCTGTCTCCCACCGTGTGCATTCACTGAGCTGACCTTCCAGAGGAAGCTGCTGACTCCATTCTCTTCCACACTGGGGGTGTCCAGTGAGTTCACACCTCTTGGGGCTCTTGGACAAATTTACCCTCTGAGAGAGGCTATTCCTGCTTGTGAGCAGAAGTAGTTACTCTCATTTTTTTAATCCAGTTTACCCCAGCTGGCTCTGATGGATCCCTTTATTTCTGGGTCCATTCCATCCAAAGTTATATAATATCCATCCAGCGTCTCCTTCCTTAAACAAAACACAGTGGTTGAGAGCTCAGGTTTGATTTCCTGCAGTACTATGTACTCACCAGGAAATAGTTGGTGAATCCATCTCTATCTCTCTTTCTCATCTGTCCCTTCTCACTTTTTCTTCAGTTTCTTCACCTGTAAAGAAAGAAGAGTAGTGCCTTCCTGGAGGATTGCTGTGAGGAGTAAGTGAGACAATGCACGTAAAGCTCAGTGCATGCCACACTGTACATGGACACTTGACTTTTGTTATTAGCATCAAATTAAATCGTGGTCAAACTGATCTTGCACTTTCACACTTTTCTGCCGTGTCCAAAATATTGGAAACTAGGAGATGCTTAATTTGTGGTGATGAACAGACTTTTTGCCTCTCTGGGATATGAAGGAAGGCTTATCCAAACACTTTAAAACACCTGATAACCAAATTCATTTAAATTCTACTTAAATGGCACAAATCCTTGTCTTTCATTTTTTGTTTTGTATGCTGTATGGTGCGGTCATGTTTCATTCTTTTTCCATGTGAGTCCCATTATTGCAGCACCACTTGTTGAATTTTTGTTGTTGTTGTTTGTTTGTTTTTGTTGGTTTCTTTTGGGAAGTGCATGGGCCAGGAATCGAACCCAGGTCTCCTGCATGGAAGGCAAGAATTTTCCTACTGCACTACCCTGTCTTTCATTTATTTTTAAAAAGTTAAGGTACACCTTGAGGCTGAGTTTGGCGGTAGTTGTAGGCTGATAGGCTAGATAAGTCTTTTTGGTATGTGGAGAAAGAAAATGGAACCCTGAAAAGTATATTCTTCTGATCAGGATTATTGGGAAATTAGCTTGAGAAACAGCCAGGCTACTCTGGTTTGAGACCTGACATGGGGCAAAGGAAAGGGCTCTGTCTTGGATTTGCACAGTGGTTGCATGTTTACCCAAAGTGCATTTAGCACGGCAGTTCTTCAGATGGCTAATGACACCTCTATCTCCTTATAAAGATGATGATCAGTATTGTTCTACTGTGTGTTTAATACTGTATTAGGCATTGCAAGTTTCAAATATATATATAATTATAAATATATAAAATAAAAATGTAATGTTTCTAAAATAAGTACAAAAATGTAATACACAATCATATATATATATATGATTGTGCACACATCATGCACACACACACATATATATTTAATGACTGTGGCTAGTAAAATTCCTTTGTAACTGAAGAGCCCGAAATAGAAGGAAACTTGAGAGAAGAAATGTAAGAAACAAAAGTGGGGCTCCAGGGATTGGTAGATGGTCCTGTTATTTCAACAAGAAGTAATCAGATGTGCTATAAGAATTCTATTAAGGCTGGGTAAACAAAAACATACCTACAGCTAAACTTTCTGAACCTGTACCAAATGCCCAATTTGCTGGATGGTTACTGTGTTTGTGGAGGGCCCACAAATGACACATCTTTTATTTCCCACTTAGTAAGCTCCTCACATAATGCCAAACCTATAGCAAGTTACTTGCTTAGAACTTCAGAACTGTTTGTGACTTTAGCAGACCAAAAACAGGCCAGCTCTTCGTTTTTGCAGGTGAGGAATCAGGAATCTGCCTGAACCATGAGCATCCCAATTGACGTCAAGCCTGTAGCTCCCCAGTCTCTACCTAACTGCGCGGCTTCTCTTGGATTGGCAACTGCTTACCTAGGTTTGCAGCTTTTAGCTGGGTGGCCTCATGTGACCCTTCTCCCACCTAACCCCCCGGTCTAAATGAGGTCTCCCTTATATTTCTCAATCAAAGCACCTTTTCACTTTCCTGCACAGCATTTCCCACTACACATAATTACACTTTAATTTTTGTGACTATTTTATAACATCAATCTCCCAACCCAGTTATAAGCTCCATGAGAGCAAGAATTAGTCTGTTGATTCGCCACTATAGCCCCAGCACCTACCATAGCCTTGGCACATAGGAGCTCAGAGAATATTTTGAAACAAATAAATGGTTGGAAGGCACCAGAGCTCTCGTTAAGACACAAATATGCTTATGTCTTTCTCCTGCCTAAATTTCTGGTTTGGTTCCCTATTTATTAACAGCAAAGAAAAAAAAATATCTTAGCATGACTGAAAAGAAACATCACATCACAATTTGGCTTTCCTCTAAGCTGATCTGGTATTTTTGCACCTCTGTACCTTTGCATATGTTGCTTCCTCTAAGGAATGTTCAGGACCAAGCAAACCAGTACCTACTTATCCTTCACTTCCTTGGGAGTTCAGACTCCCCAAGGGAGGGCTGGTTAATTTTGTTCTCGGTGCTCCCGCTGCCCTTTTTGATATTTCCATGGGAGCAGAAGGTGATGTGGGAAGGGTGGGTCTTTCCCCGGACCTGTTCCTGAATTCCCTCCACTGGCCCTAAGGCTGCTGTGGGTCCCAGAGGGTCTGTGACAGAGAGGCAACAAGCAGCCTCCGGATACCCTGCCACTGGCAGCTCCTCTCTTCTCCATAATCTCTTGCCTGTTATTTTCCTTTCTATCTCCGTCTTTAATCTCATCCAGGGTTCTCACTCCTGAATTAAGGTAACCTCTAAGAAGATGAGATGGTTCACCTTTTTTGTTTTTCCTTTGGATACACT
Source organism: Tamandua tetradactyla (assembly GCF_023851605.1). Taxonomy (NCBI): domain Eukaryota; kingdom Metazoa; phylum Chordata; class Mammalia; order Pilosa; family Myrmecophagidae; genus Tamandua; species Tamandua tetradactyla. Next base: position 23,891,622 of record NC_135346.1, read on the forward strand.
ATAACTTTCCCTCCTCTTATACATGGTTTAGAACCAAAGCAGAGACAAGTGTTTTATCAAGTCACTTCACTTTAGCATCTCAGATTCTCAGTAGGCTTTGTAATGGCCGCTGCTCATTGATCTCTGGGGAGGCCATTTTCAAAGTTAACTCTGTGGAGCTCTACAAACTCTGTAAGAAAGGAGTTGTTAGGGAGCAGTTCTTCTTAGAAATGACTCTGCAGGGTTTAAACTCCAATTCCTCGTTTTGTGTTCAAATCAATCGCTCATAAAGTGTTGAGTAAAGACAATCACTTTTATGACTCCAACTCTCAAGAACATGGAACAAACAAAAACGAGAGCTATTGATTAGGAAGGGGTGGGATCCGATGGCCCTCCAGGCTCGCTGTGCTCCCCTGTCTCCTGCATCGTTAGGAAGCTACACGCTCAGAGAATCGACTTCCGTCCTTAGTGACAAGGGTTGCACACTTCTCCAGCTGCTTCTAAGCAAAATGAAAACCCAGGTCTGGGACTTGCCCCCTCAAAATGAAGAAAATTTGACCATGGCCTCTGTTTATTATCTCTACCCTTCCTTTGTTAAGACCAAAGGGGATGAAGTGGATGGAAGAGAGAGAATAGGCATGTACATGAGCACAGGCAGACATACACAGATACATTCTACTAAACAAGCAAACAAAAACCAAGTTGTAATTAAATCAGTTACATTTAAGACCCGTGCTTCTTTACTTAAACAAAACCCTACTGGTTTGAAATTATCATGCACCCCAGAAAAGCCATGTTTAAATCCTGATTCTATCTTGCAGGAGCAGCCGTCTCTTTCACTCCCTATTCAGCACTGCAGAATGAAAACTTGATTAGGTTATCTCCGCAGAGATGCGGTACGCCTAATTGTGGGTATAACTTTTGATTAGATGGAGATGTGACTCCACCCATTCCAAGTGAGTCTTGATTAGTTTACTGGAATCCTTTAAAAGAGGAGACATTTTGGACAGGGTCAGAAATGAAAGAAAGACCCAAAACGACAAAATCTAGAGAAATGACAGAAGCCTCAGAGCCGACAGAACCTTCACAGCAGAGCTGACACAGATGCAGACAGGTGGAGAACAGAGACACGGATGTTTGGGGATCTTGGAGCCCAGCAGCTGCCAACATGAGATGGTAAACAAGCCCAAAGCTGGAGAGGCAGATGCCAGCCACATGGGTACCCAGCTGACAGAGGTGCTCCTAACCCACGGACCTTCTCGAATTAACGTAACCTCGTGTTAGTGCCTTAATTTGGGTGTCTTCATTGCCTTAGAACTGCAAACTTATAACTTAATAAATACCCCTTTTAAAAAGCCGTTCTAGTTCTAGTATATCGCATTCTGGCAGCTTACAAATTAACACAAAAACCATTGAGAATATGCAGCCTGAAAACATTTAATAAAACTCCTGAATATATGAAAGACATTAAATAAAATTAGCGAAGGATACAACTTCACATTTATATAACACTCTGCATATTTTAAAGATTTTCCATGATCAATAAAGATTGAATTTCACATTACTTATGAAAAGAAAGCAAGGAAGGTATTTTTGTCCTTAATTTAGGGATAAAAACACAGTTTCAGGGTCAAAAGTCATACAATAAATTAGATAAGAAGATCTTCTCTATTGTGATTAGAGTTATGGAAAAATGGTTAACAGATTCTAGAGAATCGTTGTTTTATTTTAATTGGTCTGTCTTAAATTAATCCAAGAAAATAAATGAGGGAATAGTAAGTCAATGGAAGGAGAGAAAAAGGACATTTCTTCTTCCTTTGAAATTAAATATAACTGCATTCATCAGTACTTGACCCATAGAATGTGAAATTTGCCCATACTAGAAATTCACAGTGCCAATTTGAATTTATAAGACTTAAGCAGTGAAACAAATTGTTTATACCAATTTTTGATCCATGACAACAATTGACAGGGTAGGCCACGATGGCTCAGCAGGCAGAGTTCTTGCCTGCCATGCTGGGGACCCTGGTTTGATTCCCAGTGCCTGCCCATGCAACAAAAAAACAAAACAATTGAAATCCATGCTGCACTTATACGCTTTTAGAAACATTGTTATATTTAACCTTATTTTATTGTGGCTGACAAATCAGCTTTCATGAAAAAAGATTTCTGGATAGGCAAATATAATAAAGTCTGGGATCCAGAGGTGCCCAGATTAATTTACAATAGACCTTTATTACTCGCTTAAGGACCTGAACAGAGATACTTAGCTATGAAGACTAAGCTTTTCAAATGACTGGCATTACGGTCAGCCACATTCAGCTGGCTAGCACGAATCAGGCTCCCTTGATTACAGACAAGTGACATACACGTTATAAGTCTATGTGACTCAGAGGTCTGTGAGAAACTAATCCTCAAACTTTCAGGATGAAAGAAAGTGAACAGTAACTACAGCTGTCTTACACACACACACGCACACACACTCAGCCCCCTCTCTAACGACAAAATGTTACCATTTCTCCTTCCGACTTAAATTCTATCTGAAACCAAAATCTGTTGAAAGCACAGGGTACTAGGCCACCTTCCTGGCTGAAATTCAGTTCTCTCTGTATACATAAATATCAGCGACTGAAACCTACTGTGGGTCTCTGCTAATGGGCCCCCAGTCCAGACCTTTGACAGGACGTATTTAACAGGCCCTCCTCTCTGGAATCCCCTGCCAGCCTTGGTCTTTCAGAGCTTCACTTGCCAACCTTCTGGGCTTGGTGCCAACCTTATATTTTTAGACTAAGAGAGTGGCAATCTGAGGCTGGAGTTTTAAAAGTGTGATTTTTTTTTTTTAATGAATTGTTTGATTCAGAGCTGGTACTAGGTGTTACAAATAAATTGATATATTTTATCAACTTTAATGAATTTCTTCAGTTTTCTAAATTATGTATTCTACAATGTGTTCTCAGGCATAAGTACAGAAAATGAACACATTAATTATAATAAAACATTCAAGGACTGAAACAAATTAAGAGGCGAGAGTAATGCATGATACTCAACACCCACCACACACATATGATCCACTGCGCCTTCTTTCTGTCCGAAATGAAACTCCGTGCACCCTGAGTCCTGCCTGGAGGGAGGTGACTTGCCTTGTGACATTTGGATGAGAACAGAAGAAAACGATGGTATTGTAGTCATCTCCTTCCATTCTCCTCATGACCCTGTGTTGCTGCATCTGCCATGCTCTGAAATGCCTGTAGCCGCCTTTTAGAACATTTTCAGTTTCAGGCAATGAACGAGAAGTACATTAATTATAGGTTGGAAAGGGACTGGAATGCTGTGGCGGCACATTCCATTTGAATAGAAGGGATCTGAGTGCATGGACTCGGCGTGTTTACCCTCAACCATGCCCTTATTGTTGAGTGCTCTTCTCCTTGTCGTGATTTTCTGTTTTCCGTATTTTGCTGTTACATTCCATCGACACCACTGTAAGATCTTAAACTCACCAAGTGTGAACACGAGGATGGCACATTGTATGAAAGTGGTTAAGGAAAGTATTTAGATACAAAATATATAGTGTGTGTGTGTGTTTTGTAGCCTTACTTTTAATCCAATTTGACTAAATTAGGATCAAGTTTTTTGATTTATGATTTAACCAGTTGGGTGATCTATGTGGGTGTCTTGTTTGGGATCCAAAAGACAATTAATTCCCTCTTTGGCTTACATCCTTTACTTTCCATATTGTTATTTAATCATGGATATAGTACTCGATGTTTCACATTCTTTGTCAAATAGCTTCAGCTCCAAATGGGCTCACTTTTGAAACTGTAGAGTTGTAAATTTGATCTTTTATACTCAGTCTCACAACATTAACATAACTGTGACATACTTTGCTACTTAATATGGCTTTTACAATGTATATTAGTAATGTGCTAATGAGACCTTAAAGGCTCTAATCCATTACAGAGGATGTAATTGATGCTAACAGGAGCCTAGCTTCCTTGGCAACAAGGCACAGGGTTTTTTTCTTATATAAAAAAACTGGTCAATTTTCTGTTCCCACAAGGTTTGCCATTATAATAATGAAGCAGGTTATATTTTCTTTGTAAGAAGATGATTAATTTGGTTACTGCCTTTCTGTTTCAATTTAATCTTTTATTTATATTTGAAATTGGAGGTTCTGTATTTTTCTTTTACATGCTCCGAGTCAGACATAAAAGTCATTTATTCCATTTGGCTCCAACATTGATATCTGAGAGGGATTTGTGTCTTGTGATTTTTTTACTTCTACTTAGAGGCTCATTATTCAGATATGATGATCAACTGGAATTAATAGCATATAATGCTGCCCAGTCCAAAAGGAAATTGTGGATACACCTCAAAGCCTCAAAACTCTAATTTGAATGTGGGATCATATAGATGGAAAAAATCTGGGAAAGCTTGAGACAAAATATCATCTTCTTTTTGTGTGGATCACCTTCTCTTGAGACCAGAGTCTACATTTCAAAGCGAGAATTTCCTTCAAGTGGTTCCCTTTCAGTTGATGGGAAAGCACAATGCTTAAAAAATGCTATATGAAACTTTGATTATTTGACCTTGTTTTGAGTTCTCTAAACATTGGACTTATTACTCCTGTTAGTTACCATCTCCTTGATGGCAGAGTCTACGTGCTCTGCACCTTTATACAGTATCTAGAAAGAGCCCTGCACAGAGTAGGTGAACAATGAATGTCTCCATTAAATAAAACATGAAAAATGTAGACATGAGAGAGTTAGAGAATGAGATAAGAGGTTCTAAGGACATGTCTATAAGTAGGTTCTTATACATGTTGAGTGCTTTTTTTTTCGAAAACCTTTTCCATACCCAAACGGCCATCATACCCAGGTCTACTGGGGTTCAGCCATTCCCATTCTCCTGGATTGACAGTGTTGCAACCACTAAAGGGTTAAATCAGTGATGGTCAAGAGGATGACTGCATCCTGTAACTCAATAAGTTCTGTTCAATTGGTTGTGACTCCTTGGGCTACAGTGTAGAGAAAGGAGCTCAGAGTATTCCTGGGCTCACTGAACAACAGGAACAAGTTGGATTAGTCATGTCTTTCATGTATAAAATCATATATGCTGTTTTTCTGCCGTTCTGGGTTTGATAGTCAAGAGACTCATTGTTTCCTGAAAATCACAATGGAAGTGCCCATGAGGATACAATTAATCTTCATTGGATAAGTCTCCAGATGGGAGTCCTGAGAATATTACATTCAGACCAGCGAGGTGAACATGGAGGCCACCAGGACAAGTATAATCACTGAAATTGCTGCTTCAGGCAACAAGATAACTAAGAGGAGTCAATTTCAGAAGGAGGAAAGGTGAGGGAGAAAGTCGTGAGAAAGGAAAACATTTAGCAAGGACAGAAGTCGCCATGCTAACATTCCTTCCTTTTCTGGGAGGAATGTTATTCTTACTTCTGAGTGTACAGAGAAGTCGAAGAACTTAGACTCAAGTGTGAGATTTCATCTACATTAAGAGATTTTTGTCCTTGTTGAGAATATTCTCAAATCTCTTTGTATTCTTAAAAATTTCAACTGTCTCTTAAGATAAAGTTCTGGAGAAAGCGCTACCACATGCAAATATGTATCCACTACAGTATAATGTACGATGATTAAATTATTGATCAAGTAAGATGTTAATTTGAAACATAACTCTGTAGGTAACCAATTATGTAAAATCTGTTGCCAATGAGGTTTGTGCTAACTATGGATTATCGCTCAAAAATCTGAACAGACCAACAACCTACCACAACACACCTTGTTTTCTTTCAGTGGAGGCTCAGTCAATCACAAAGCAAAGCCAAACTTCTCTTCCATTCTCTCTTCCTTCCTTCCATTCTTTTATTACTATTATTATTTTTGTAACTGTCCTATAAGTTTGAAGGTAATTTCAAAACACAAGTTAAATGTTTAAAAGGCTACGTAAACTGTAAAGTGTCACACAAATGGGAAGTGTTGGTACTAAAAATATTGTGAACAGGGCTGGCTTCTTGGGTATGGAATTGGTGCATAATAAACACAGGGCTTCTGAGAAGGACTCTACACTTCTTTTAAGGTTCTGCAGTCACCATCCAGAAATTCTTAATTATTTCTGAAGAAGGGGTCCTACATTGTCATTTTGCACTGGGTCCCATAAATTATTCAGCTGGTCCTGATCATAAATCGCATTGTTACTTTTTTTCTTCAAAGAAGAAGAATTTTTAGATGCTTTTTCTGATCCCTTTCAACCTTTGAGTTATTTGATCCTTAAGAACTTCCATTCTTTCTCCTTCCCCTTCCCTTCTCTTTCCTTTCCTCCCTCTCTTCAAGATCTTCATAACTTGTTCTCCCAAGAATTTAAGCAGTAACAGGCTCTCATCATAAATTTTTAACAGGATCCTGTCGTAAGGCCTAGCAATGCTTGCTGCTTCTTTCTGAGTTCTCTGTGGCATTTACTTCTGAGTTCAAGGGCTTTCTACAATTTGGGATTCTATCCATGTGTTTTGCAGTCATAGCAATTGTTAGATCCAACCTGTCAGCTTTAAATACCCTTTTCTATCTGGTAGCATGGCCCATCTCCCAGCACCACTCTCATCCTTCCTTCAAAGCCCAGATCAAAGTCTACCTTTGCAAAGGAGTCTTGGCAGATCCACAGCCTTTGCTGTGCAACTGGTCACCCCCCTGGCTCCCTTGTTCACATAGCACGCTAGTAGCACCCTTCTTCTCACGTTTGTTACTATCTCCTTTACCTGTCTATCATCTGTATATTTACCTATCATCTATCTATTTACTTAATTATTCACATGTCTGTTAATTCCTCTAGAGTAGTTGTTCCTGGGAGGAGAGACAATCTTTTCTACTTTTCTGTCTCCTACATTTCTGGAATGGCTGCAACTTTACTTATAGAACATGCTCCATAGATGATGCTAAAAGAAAATGGGCTAAAGGATGAAAGGCCACCCAGCAGATCATTGCAGGGACTGAGGGACTGTTGGTATGCAAGGGGAGTAGATACTTGGTCACTGCAGAGTACTTGGATCTATACTTATATAGTTAACAGAATCTATTCTTACAGATTCCATGTATCTATACTTCTAAAGTTAATGAAATTCCACAGACTAAGAACGTCAATGGCAAAACTCACTCTTAAATTTTGTCAATCTAGAGGAGACTAACAGCAGCCTGAGGCACCCAGTGCTCTAAATGACATTTTACCTCCTGGTACTATGTCAGCACAGGGTGGGTGACGCAGGGTGGCCAGCGAACTTGACCATCCTTGAGGAAACAAAACAATAAAAGCAGACATTAAAAAAGGACAACGCTTTGCAATTTACTGCCTTGAGACCTTGGTCAAATTACTTAACCTCCATAAACCTTAATTTTTTCTTTCTATATAAAATGGAGATACCTACAAATTAGAATTAAATGAGATAAAATATGCAAAGAGATTAGCATGGCATACTCAAAGAACATTAACATAAGTATGAAGATGATCACATCCATCATTTCCACTTCCCTTCTTTGCCATTTCATTTCCATTCTGGTTTTTTGTTTTATATTTAAATTTCTTCATGGTGTATGTGTGAAAGGACCCTATGTTCATGAAAAATATGAACTGAGTTTTTGCTTTTAAGTGTCTATGCCTAAGAAAAAATATTTAAAAACCACCACAGAACATTACTGGAATAAAATTTGAAGTCATGTGACTTTAGATTTTGAAAGAAGTTGAATTTACTTATCCACACACAGCTATAGCAGTTGGCATAATTGCTATGAATCATGAATCCTTCAATTCACTCATGCATGTGAGTCACTGAAATTGTGATAATTAGCTTTAGCTGTGTATGTAGTGCCCCCCAGACTCTTATGTCCCCTTCCCACTCCTTCCCCTAAATATAAAGTGTTAGGCCTTCAGGCAATAGTATAAAACTAAAAGCTCATACTGAAATCTTCAGGACACATTCCAATCATTTTCACTTGTAATTATCTTTGAGGATAGATAGAGCAGCCATCTCTGTTTACAACAAAGAGGCTGAAAAATAAAAGATTAGGTAACATAACCATGGCAACCAAGCTAACCAATGGTCATATCAGTACCAAGCATAATTCTAAAGATCCCAGTTGCTCCGGGGATGGATGAGACAGCTTTCCTCAGAGAAGTGCCAGCCTGACTGTGGTCACTTAGTTGGGTTGATTCCCAAATAGTGCTGATGAACATATGGAAAAACAAAAGCAGGTAACATTTATTAAACACTAACAAAAGTCCAAGCACCATGCCAAGTACTTTATATGCATTACTCTTACTTTCATAGCAACTCTATGAGGTAGGTACTATTAGCATCCCCACTTTCTAGATGAGGAAAGAAGCTTAGAGGTATATACCCCAACTTCACCCAGCCAACAAGTGGCTGAGGATAAGACTTTGAATTCAGGTCTCCAGACTTCCACGTTCATAGTTTTAATCTGGACACTGCTTCCCCCCCTTAATTACAGAGCACTGATTCTTTCATGGTTAGGTTTTATACTCCTTGTCCCCATTTTTTTTATGAAATAGGGGTGCGATGTGGAAAATACAGAGAGGAAGAAAAGGAAGAGGTATAGGAAGGGGGGAGACAGACGGATGAATGACTCAGTCAGTCGTTTTATACCTTTCGTATTCATTCACTGTACGTGAACTGTACGTGCTGGATGCTGCACTCATGGCTAGGCCATGGCTGTGGAGATAAATAACTCTCCTGCTCTTATAGGGCTAAGTGCCTACCTTGCCAGAGACCCATCTCTCCCAGTCATCTGCGTGGAGAGGATGAGGGTATCACACCAGGATGTCATCTACAGCTCTCTCTAGATAGGCCAATGTGAGAGAAGAACTTGATGGCTGAAAACACCTGAGATGGGGGTCATGAAAGTCAACAGCTGCTCACAAAGTCAACTGTGAGGTGTGGGTTTTGACTTGGGGCGTGTCTGATGGGCTGTATATTCCCTTTGGTGGGAAGTGGGTCATACTGCAGCCCTGTGGTTATGTATACCCATAGTGAAGCAGCAGGCAGGACACGCTACTGTTGGCCGGTCACTATTTCTAGTAACAGATGGGCTGCATGAGTGCAGGGCTCTCAGTGCATGGCAGGACAGGGCTAGGGGCCTCCTTGTTTTCTGTCTTCAAGGGTGGAGGTAATCCTGAGACAGCACCTGGGTGGGCCTTTCTTCCCTACAGCTCTTCTACTGGCTCTCAAAGCTGCCCTGGGATTTAGTCCTACCCTCTTCCTGTCTAGGCCATGGTGGAGTTCCCTAATAGCCAGTGGCTGTCAGTCATTAATACTTTCAGGACAGAGAAGAATGGGGATAGCTATGGACCTCCGGAATGTGCTCTGCAGCTGTGATCCACGACATCATCTGGCCCCACAAAGCAATTTTCCAAATATTTCTCCCCAGCATCTCTTTTCATCAAACTAAAATGGCAGATTTTTTTAAAAAAACACTCTGATAAAAGGATAGAAAGTTTCATAATGGGATTTGAAAGCCTGGGCAATCATGCCATTAAAAAAAAATTGGCTGCCAAACAGCTTGCTCAAATGACACCAGGCACATTGCCTGGTGAACTTTAGATGAATAGGCATTGGAGTCTGTCTGGGCTTAATTTCCAGAGACTTCTTAAAGAGGAGAATGTGAGGCAGGCATGCAAATTACACCGAGACTGAGCCAATCATAATTAGCTTAAGGGAAGGCTCGAGCCTGGGGTACTTGGAAGGTGGTCTTTATTGGCCTGCCAGAATTTCTGTGTGGAGTCATGCCCACCATTTCTCCTCCCAAAGGAACTGAGGAACAGACACCACTAAGGCCAGTGCAAAATGGTGAACAGATGTTTGCTTCACACAGCTGAAGTGAATTGGCTTTCCAGCGATGTAGAGGTAGCAGGAGGTGTCTTGGGAACCGGAGGGGGCGGGGGCGGGGAAGGAAGCTCATAAACCATGCATGGCTACCACTCCAGGATGAAAATTAAAATATATTTCAGTGCCATCCACCAGTAGCTACCTCCAGCTCAAGGTCCAGATGCAAGAGAATGTAATTCAGGAAGCAATATTTACCAGCCTTGGTCAACTTCACCTGGGCTGTAACATCACTACTGTCTTTAACCCTTAGCTTACAATTACACATTCACACCTTATACCAACTCACATCCCTTGTTTCCTTCACAAATGTTTAGCCTCCTAGCAATGATTGACACCCACTTTCCCCTGAGCTCACCTCTTCCCTGAAGTGACCCCATCATGCTGTAAGTCATCCAAGGGTTTTTGCCTAGTCCTTGAGTCAGCTGAACACACAGATGCCGGTGCCCACGCCAATGGATCTTAATCATATCTGCGGTCCACCTGTTCTTTGTTTATCTTAGCCTCTGTGCACACGTAAGTTAACTCTGCATTCTCCTCAGTTGAGCTGTATCAGTGAATAGTGTGTTATGTCACCACCTAGGATGCCAGGACACCTGAGAGCCTAAAACCTAACTCTTTTACATATAATTACAAAATATTTTTATACAGTTTTAATGTAGTCTGAATTTTCCAGGAATGCTACTTTTGTGTAAATTGAAGAAGGTGATGCATTTTGATTTGCTAGGAACTTTACCAAGAGATTTTCATCATTTGGAGGTAGGAATCACATCACTGACAGCAACATAGTTTTGTAGTTGTGATACAACACGCCTGTTTCAGTAAGCATTGCAGCCACTGCAGTCAAAGCTTGGGGATGATAGTGGCAATAGCAATATTCATGAAGATTCGTTATGTCTTTTAAAAAAATGTCTTCTAGTGTTGTCATGCCCAAAGATTTTTACTGCTGAAATGTATTGTTTTATTATAAATTACTTTTATCTCTTTTTATATTAAATATGGGACATCAAATTAATTTTTAAAATTTTATCTGGGTTATATAATCTCTCAATTTCTACTCAGTATGGCAAAGAAGCTGTTACAATTTTTTTAAATCAAAGGGGGCTTTGGGTTTGATGCAGATGAGAACCACTGGCATAAAGTGACCTTTGTCTGCAATCAGATAGGAACATATTTTCTATTTTCACAAATAGAAGTGATTTCCTGCTGTACTAGGTGAGAAGAGTGGGCAAACATTTTCAATAAGTCATGTGATAGAAAGACTGCAGAAGGTGTTCTGTTTAATTGTACTTTAATGTAGTTAGCCACCTATCAAACTACTCTTTCTATGCCTAGCTCATTTTTATTCCAGTATTTATTGAGAAACTTCCTGATTATATCACTTTGCAACATCTAATGGGGATTAAAACTCTCAGGGACCAGCCATCTAGAAGCAGAGACTGCCCTCTCTTGGAGGGCAACCTGCATTAAGACAAGCCTATTAAGCAAATTGGCATTCATTATCTTGGCAGCTAATGCATCAAATGAGGTTTCTCTTGTTTGAGATTCTGAAACACTCCTGAATCTGTCTTACAACATCATCAAGGTGGTAAAAATGCAATGCTTGGATTCTCCAAACCATCTTAGGTTCTTAGATGGCCAGTAAGGCTGATCTATTATAAAAGGAGAGCAAACTGAGGGACACACCTTGACTCAGTAGAGTGGGAGAAGAATGGCTTTAGAGTTAGGTAAATCTGGGTCTACATATTGTCTCTACCACTCCCTAGTTGTTTGATCTTGGAAAGGAACCATTTCCTTCTCCATAAAATGGGCATAATAATACCCTCTTCCTTCTTGAGCTGTATTGAAGATTGAATGAGATAACAAATGTAAAATTCTCAGTAGAATGCCTGACATACAAAAGGGACCAAACAAAATGCATTAATCACCATCATCTCCCTTTTCCTTGGGAAATCTTCAATGACTCCTAGGACCTGAGAAATCAAAGTGACCCCAGAAATCACCTAAAACCCTCCATTTGACTTAAGAAGTCCCCTTTGGTAGGCTGTGAATGAAAAACTTCAATCCCCTGTCATTTCCGTATTTTTTCTTCTCTGGATCAGTGGTAAGTGATTCTAGTTTGGTGATCTGAATATCTTAAGAGTCATAGCAAAATATGAAAACATTTCAAAAACGATTAACATCTTCTTCCCTCTGCACCATCCCTCTCCCCCTACCCAACTAAATAGCAGTGAGCCATAAAAACAGAATGGGTGGTCATCTCAGGTACAAATATCTATTGTCATAAATTTCTCTTTTACTATTTCAGTACTCAGCATGTTCAGGCTAATTTGCCATATGAAACATCCCCCATTTCCTTAAGGACTATGTTCTTGAGCTTAAAATAACAAAGAAAGACAGAAGAAACAAGTTTACTTTTTAGTAGGAAGGCAAAATCCTTTGTGGTGAAATTTTAAAAAAGATTTTTCAAAGACTACCCCAAATAGATGGATATTAGATGGTGTCTCGGTTTGCTAAAGCTGCTGGAATGTGATATGCCAGAACTGAATTGGCTTTTATAAAGGGGATTTATTAAGTTACAAGTTACAATTCTAAGTCTGTGAAAACATCCAAATTAAGGCATCAATAAGAGGATACCTTCTTGGAGGAAAGGCAGCTGGAATCCAGGACACCTTTATCAGCTGGGAAGGCCCATGGCTGGCATCTGACGTCCCTGTTCCTGGTTTGTTGCATTCAGCTTCTGATTCCAGTGGCTTTCCCTCTAGGTGTCTGTGGGCCTTCACTTAGCTTTTCTGAGGCAAACTCTGGATTTCATCTCTCAGCTTCCCTTGGCTCTCTCCTTCGCTATTTCTGTGAGTTCTTGCTTAGCACCTGGGATATTTCTTTCTGCAATTCCAAATGACTGTGTCTGTTCTCTGTATCAGTTCTTCAAGAATCTGTGCTTTCTGAAAAAGTTCTCCCTCTTATAGGAGTCCAGTAAACTAATTAAGACCCACCTTGAATGGGTGGGGAGGGGGTCATATCTCCATGCAAATAATCTAATTAAAAGGTCCTAGCCACAACTGGGTGAGTCACAAATGCCAAGCAAATAACCTAATCAAAAGATCCCACCCAAACAATAGGTCTGCCCCCACAAGAAGGATTGAGATTAAGACCATGGCTTTTCTAGGGTATGTAACAGTTTCAAACCCAGCATAATGGTATTGAATATGTAGGCAAAGTACGGGACTTTGATACTGATAGCTCTACCCTTCCTGGGAGAGGTCCTGCTTACTGATTACTTCCTCTTTCCTTTATTAAAAGTTATTAAATTTGCCTTGAGAAATAAATATTCAATTAGTGTCAGGGGTCTCTCATTCTTCTGCCTAAGTATAAGGCACATAGGTATAAGCTCTGGTTCTACAATCCATCTGTTCTCTCCTTCAGACCATGCCTGAGCTAAAATACAGTCAGGTATCTGTAGAAGAACCTCAGTTAGGAAAGGGAAAGATGTCTCGTAATACGGTAGATGGTCAGCTGAGGTCTACATTGGGATTCAAAGATGAGATTCTTTGACTTTTAATGTTTCTCTGGGAAAATTCAAATCATTGTTCTTGCATAGCTAGTTTCCTCATCTGCAAAATGGGGGTAAACTCCGCCTGGCTTACACCACAGTATTCCACATAATGCTATATAAATGTAAAATGTTAAAGATGGTAGGAGGAGGATGGTAAAATACAAGACACTTATCTTAGGAGAACATGCAGAGGCTATACCCTTTCCAGTGACTGCCTCTAGTCATCCCTTGAGCTAGGCTTTATCCGTGATAATGCTATAGCCAACTCAAAACTTTCTTATCCTTACTGTTTACATGCTGTATTTTTTTTCCATCCATTTGTTTTCAGCAGATCTGTCTTTATTTTTAAAGCATGGACTCCTGCAGATTAGATAAAGTTGGATCTTGTTTTATTTATTCATTCTGACAATGCCTGCCTTTTAATTGGAGTGTTTAGTTCTTCAATGTTTAATGTAATTGCTATGGTTGGTTTGAGTTTACCGAATTATTTTTTATTTTCTGTTTATTTCCTCTGCTTTTTTATCCTTTTGCTTCCCTTCCTGCTGTGTTTTTGAATTTTGTGAACAGATTTCAGAAATTCATTTTAATTTTTCTATTGGGTTTTTGGCTATGATTCTTTGTATCATTTTCTGTTGTGGTTGCCCTGGAAATTACAAAATACATTCTTAACTATTTAATGTCTATGTGAGGTTAAAATTTTACCACTTCATGTAAATTGTAGAAGCCATATATCAATATAAGTTCATATTCACCTTTCCTTCCTTTATGTTATGGCAGTTATTTGTATTAAACTACATGTTTTATAATCTTCAGAAGACAATGTTATATTTTTGTTTTTGAAAACGATATAGTTTTAAGAAATTAAGAGGGAATAAGCAAAAAAAATTTTTTCTAAGTCTTTTGAATTTATCTTAATATTTTCCATTTTTCTTGCTCTTCCTTCAGTTTCTATCTGGTATCATTTTCCTTCAGCTTGGAGAATTTACTTTAGCATTTCTCATAGTACAAGTTTGCAAGTGACAGTATATTTTACTTTTGCTTTATCTGAAAATGCCATTATTTAGCCTTTATTCTGAGTGACGTATTTCCTGAATAATGAATACTGGTTTAAAAATTTTTATTTTCTTTGTGCACTTAAAGATGTTGCTGCACTCTCTTTGGGCTAGCATAGATTCTGCTGAGAAGTCAATCATTAATCCGACCATGGTTTCCTTGCATATAAAGTGTCCTTTTTCTCTCTATGCTTTAAAAATTTGATCTTTATCTTTGCTTTTCAACAATTTGACTATGACGAGCCTTGGTATGGGCTTATTATTCTACTTGGGTTTCATTGATCATCTTGCATTTGTACATTTTTATTTTTTTTCTGATTTGGTAATTTTTGGTTATTAATTCTTCATACATAATTTTTGCCCCATTCTCTCCCCCTTCTTCTGCTATTCCATTGGACTTAAAGTAGACTATTTGATATTATTTAACAGGTCCCTGAGGCTTTGTTCATTTTTTTCTTTAATCTTTTTTCTCCCTATCACTCCTATTGGATAATATCTGTTAATCTATATTTAAGTTCACTTGGTCTTTTCTTTGATATTTTTCAGTTCTAGAATTTTCATTTAGTTTTTATTATTCTGTTTCTCTGGTGAAATTTCTTACCTTTTCATTCATCATATGAATCATTTAGGATAGTTGCAATGACCATTTTAAAATCTTTGTTTTCTAGTTTATCTTCTGGTTTCGGTTCCAGGCTCAGACTTGGGTGATATTTTTTTCTTCCCTGAGAATACATGCCTTTTTTTTGGTTCTTTGTATGTTGGGTTATATTTTTAATTGCTTCCTAAACCTTGTACATATTAATTAGAGGAGATTCTGGGTGCTGTGACTTTCATTTTGGCTTACAATTATCTTTTAGACTTAAACTCCAAATTTTGGGGAGGGGGCAGGTGGGTGGTGGTGGAAAGTACTCGCAGTTCAGCTCTTTTGTATTTATCTTAGTTACTTTGAATTTTTTCAAGAGTCAGTAAGAAATATGGATAGACAGAATTGGGGGGATCTTAGCTCTTGGGCCTTCCTTTCTGGGATTCCCCTACTCTTTTCCCTGTCTTGGCTTCCCGGGCCAGAAAGAATGTGTTTTTTTTTTTCTTTATAAGCATCCCTTCTGACTCAAATACAATGTGTCAACAGCACTCTGCCTCAAGCTAAAAGCTGTGAAGACAGGAACTTAATTTACTCTGCTCCCCTTCTCCCCTCCCCCAAGGGTGTACACTACAGCCCAGTCTATTTGCTCCTGTTCTCTCTTTTTATACTACATGAAGGTTTAAAGTTGTTTTTGTCAGGGAAGCTACCTGGTAGGGTCTTATCCCATCATTTCCAGAAGCAGAAGACACATCACTATTCATAATGAATCTGCAAAGCTGGGACACTACCTTCAGAAAGTTCTACTATTGAGAAGAAACTGATGATGAACATAAGGATTGCTTAAAACCTGAGCAATTCTCTTCAACAACAGCACCCAATTCTTTTGCTTCTCTCAGCAAAATCACAACCATTTAAAGATGACTTATTCTGTCCTAAATGTCCAGACTCAAAGCTGTCTGGTAATAAGATACTTTAATTTGACAGGATTTGGTCTTCAGAATTCATCTGACTTATGGATCCATTTCCCCAAATTACTTCACTTCAAACACTTATGTGCTGGTTTGAGCCTCCTAATTCTGTTTCCCTCCAGGTACCAAGCCTGTGTTTCAGAGGTATGCATGAAATAGGGCCAAGCCAGTTCCAATTATGGGTCAGGTCATATAGTCTTACTCTACCCTCTTTCTTTACTTCTTAATGAGATTTGCAGGGACAGTGGAACTTTTGGCTGAAGTTTCTGTCTCTTTTGGTTATTTTCCCTCTAAAGCAACAATTTACAATGACGTTATAATAATTCCCACAGTCTCTAATTCATGTATCATAAGCTGAGGAATAACAAATTCAGATGGAGAATGTATAATAGGAAGAGATGGGCTAATGGGAAATCTGTTTTTAATCATATAAATGTCATTTCAATAAGACACTAAGGAAAGGAAATATAAAAATATAAATTGATAGGAACTTAATTGTTCTCTACCAGTTTCCATTTGGTCTTTGTATTTCTTTCAACATTATCTACTTGACTTTCTATTAAATATGCTATTTGGCCTTTCAAATAGGCAATAGCCAGAAATTACAGCATGTATCCTATTTTACTGATATTCCAGGGGCTTCAATATCTATTTAGATTGCACAATTTTAATTATTTAAAAGGAAGTATAGAAACAAGATTAGAAGTCTGTTAAAATGTTAACAGCAGTTATCACTGAAAAGATGGAGTTAAAGGAATTGGTGCTTTCATCGTTTTACTGGTAGGGAAACAGATTTGAGCTCATGATCCTTAGTCCAAAGCCAGGATCAGCACCATCCAAATAGAAGGTACTAAATCAGAATTACAGCATGGAACAGATTTACCAAGACCCTGGGGGAGTGGAGAGAAAGATGCCAAAGAGGAACACTTGAACACTAAATCTACTTTTTCTATTCCCAATCTTTGCTGCCAGTACTTTTTTCTTTCCCATTCTTTTTGTCCTCATGAATTGATAGTTTTAAAACTCCTGTACTTTCATGTCGGCAGAGTTTTAGAAGTGAGCAGAGGTACAGTTCAAGACTCAGAAGCCATAGCAGTGAACTAAACAGAGAAGTTCCCTGCTCTCCTGAGCTTATGTTCTAGTGCAGCTTGATATGTAAATGCACACGGATAGAGACAAAAAATAATTTCAGATAGTACTAAGTCCAAAGAACAAAACAGAAACAAGGAGATGTGATAGAGTGCAACAAGTGTGTATGTGGGCGAGGGGGGGATGAGAGTACTTTGGGAAAGATGATCAGAGCGGTCTATCTGAGGTGGTAACATTTCAGTTCAAACCCAACAAGAAGGAACTAGCCCTATTAAGACCTAGGAGCATACATTAACTTAATGGTGCTTTTACATAGAAGCAAGAAAAAAATGGTATGTTTAACTGTCTTAAGGAAATAAACCAAAATATCCACAGTGGTTGCCTCTGGATGCAGATTAAAATAGGGGAATCCATTTGCCACTTTATGATGGTCCATATTTATTTTGCATGGGCAGGGACCGGGAATTGAACCTGGGTCTCTGGCATGGCAGGTAAGAACTCTGCCTGCTGAGCCACTGTGGCCCGCCCCATCCATATTTTTAATAATGAAAAAAAGATTTTAAAAAAACCTCAAAATAAATCTAGAAGGGAATACATAATCCACAGCAAAAGCCAACATTAGATTATGGGTAAGAAACATTAAGCCAGTCTAAATGATTACTGTTTGGAGAAGGACTACTAAGTGGATCTGAGGGAGTCCCAGGACAAAAGCATGGCAGAAGGAACTCTCTAGTGGAGTGGGAAAGGGCAGAGAGGTCCAGTAAGCAGCAGGCAGTGTTTCATGCCTCCAGGGAGGACTACCCCTTCAGTCAGCACTCCAGCGAAAATGCTGCCTCCTTGGCGGTTCTTGCTTCAGGGAATTCCATTCTCGACTCAGAAAGGAGGTAAGAGAGACAAGGCACCTTGCTAGAGGAAAGTGAGGCTGTGAAAGAGGCTTGCTGATGAGGAAGAGCCCAGTGGCACTTCTAATTTGATGATATGCAGAAATATTTTAAACATAAATCCTTGGTTTAACAAAAGTCACGTGTCTTTAACTTAAACCATAGCTTTTTAAGGGAAATTTAATGAAAGAAAACATTTTTCCAACTAACTGAAAACTTGTGCCATACAAACAATAGATAATTTTGTGTCTTCATTTATATTTTACATTCTGCCTCTGGTCCTAGGAGCATCCTGGGAATTAAATAAGAAAAACAAAACATACATCAGTTTGAGGCCCATGTTTGGCTGGAGCCCAAAGGGAAAAACCAAAAACCAAAAACCAAAACGCTGCCAACAAAAAACAAACTGCAAGAGACTTGTGCTAAATTTAGACGAGGAAGCTCCATGCTTTCAATACAGAGGTGAAAAAAATTCCTCATTGATAAAAATCGGGTTTTTATCTCCTCCATGCCTAAGCTGTTACCATGAAGAAAAGAAAATGACAATCTCAATAATAATTAACCCCATTTTTTTGAACACTGTTCTTATGTGCCAAGAATCTTGGGACGTGAGCAAAGCAGAGAACCTCCTTAATGCTGGTTAAGAAGACAGCTGCGACCCAGAAACCTGTGTGTGTACAGCTTTAGGCGTACACCTTAATGTGCTAAGAATACTGCTCTGAACCTGCAGTTCAGAGAGGATGCATTCGGAGGGCATCCTGGTTCATTGGTTATACTGTACGGGGTTGTGTGACAGCTGTACAGTGAGCAGCCTTGGATGGGCAACCCCTGGGCCTATCCAGGCTTTGTGCACATATTTAGTTTGAGCTACTTTTTCTCTCCAATGCTCAGAAGTTGGAAAGTTCACATAAAAATCCAGGATTCTGGATTCTTTTGAAAAAATTGGCAACTCTGAACTATACACTTGGCAGGAACTTGGGAGTGGCTGCCCCAGTTGCATGCGATTCCTGCTTGGACCATGGCATTCATTTACATTATCCAGTGGGCACTTTTGTTCACTATGTCTGCCGGAGCTAGGGATGAACCAAATGGTCTTTTTCATTGCTGCTCACTATGCTTGTTACATAAGCAGAGGAGACCTGGCTGTCTCCATTTCAACTGAAATGTCCAAAGTTCTTGTATACATAGATTTGGTCTCTCTTTTCTGAGCTAGAAAGACATTCACTGCTTCTTTTAGAAAGTTGAGAGCACAGAGGTTAAGAACACTTGAGATTTACCTGCAGATGGGAGAATAAGGTTTAGATCTATGAAAATAAAGAGCATTAGTGAGAGAGTCACTGTTGTCATTTCCTTCTGTGTGACTCTTTCTTTCCTTAAGGGCATTCTAGTTCCCCATTTCATCCCTTGGGGGATTTTAAAAGGAGTATTTGGGAGGGAGTTTTATGGTAGAGTCACAGGTTTGAATGAGAGGAGTACTTTTAAAAAAATTGAACCAAATGCCAGAGATCATACTCTAACCAGATTTCTTGGCCCGAAAAAGGCCAGGCAAGCAGCTCCATGCCAGGCAAGCAATTGTCAGAGGATGACTCATTCACTGAGGGGTGTGGACAGGACAATCTAAAACTTTGGAAAATCTAGTAATGACCAGCATAGGGAAATAGCCCCAAACAAGTATCTCCCCTTTTCTCCCAATTGTGGTTAACCTATCTATAAGCTGTATTTTTTGGGTTTTCTAAAGTAATTTATGGAAAAGTAGAATCAAGTAGTCTTTCCATATGGTCTGACTCTTGGTTTAAAAACATCATGACTGAAATTTGATAAATCAAAAAGATATTTCACACCCCCACCCCCACCCAGATATTTCATGCAAGTTTGGAATCTCCGCTCTTTGTTTGTATTATTCAGTAAGGCATATATTTTTCGGCTCTTAAAAACACAGTCCAAGTTTAGAGCAGATTCAGACCTGGACCTGGATATGGGCCAGAACTACCCACTTTGATCGTTCATGGAAAGGAAGTCCTGATGAGCAGATGTGACAAAAAGGCTATTTTAGTTTTTAAGGAGAATTATCGTATAGGTCTAGCAAATAAGAAAGTACCCCCACCTTTTTTTTTTTTTTTAATTTCTTGCCTCATTAAGAGTGACAGATGGCCAATAATGAACATTTCCATTAGTCATCTAGTTACACATTTAGGAATAACCTATTTTGCTATAGATAGATAAAATTTAACTTTGAAAGAAGTCATGAATGAGCCATCTTATAGAAAGCAGTGAACTGCAAAATTAGGTAAGACGTGATTTTATGTTAATGAAAATATTTGAAAACTCTCTGAAACATTTCTTTAAATCTCTAAGTCACAAGGATTTCATTCATTCAATAATCAACAAATATCTACCATCTACTTCATTACTAGAACTGGAAGACAGTGGTGACCAAGACAGACAAGGTCCTCGCCTTTAAGAAGTTTAACCTCTAATGGGGGTGGGGAGTTGATGGTGGAGAAGTGGAGATATCCTGATAAACACAAAGAAGAAAATATAGCATATAAATGGACAGGGAAGTGACTGGGGGAGAGTGGGACACATAGATTAAGTGGCACAGGAAGTCCTTTTTGAAAAGGTGATATGTGTGTTTAATCCTGAATGATGAGAAAAATTCAGCCATGACATAAGCCAGGGAAAAGACTTCTGGAAAAAGAGACCATCAAATGAAAAGGCAATGAAGTAAGAAAAATGCCTGGCAAATCAACTGAAAGAAGGTCAGTGTGGCTAGCGTGAACTGTAGTCCAAGATAAAGGCAGAAAGGTAGGCCTGCCTACGTCACGTAAAGAACTTTTCTTTACATGGGGGCATTTGCACAGTAGAAGGGTAGATCTTTTTGGAACTCTAAATGAGGGGTTGGCAAATCACAACCCATGAGCTAAATCCAGCCCTTTGACTGTTCTTGTAAATAAAGTTTTCCAATAAAATGGGCACATCCATGCCCATTCATTTATATATCGTCTGTGACTGCTTTTGCACCCTAATGACTGAGTTCTGTAGTTGCTGCAGAGACCATAGAGTCTGTGAAGCTGAAAATATTTACTGTCTGGCCCTTTACAGAAAGCCTTGCTTTAGAGCATACATTCTTGATGGATTTGTAGATGTTGCATTTAGGTTATACAAAGCTGTCTATTATTTAACCTCCACTCTCTCAAAAGACCCTAGATGTTGTTTTTAAAATAGGAATATTTAAGAAAAGAAAAAGTTACCTTGAAATAGGCATCAGAATCACTTGCATTAGGTGAAATATATTACTCAGCCAAAGATTACTTAAGAGGAGCCCTTATCTTAAATAGCAAGAAGTCTATAGCATAAGTTTGTTTATTTTAGTGGTACAGCATTGTCATCAATGCTTACTACTATCCTTCTGATCAGCTGCTTCAGGGTGCAGGAGAGCTCACCCCTCATGGTAGCAAAAAGGCTTCATGGGTGCTAGGAACGAATTCAGGCTATATGAAGACATCTAGCAAAAGAATAGATTGAGGTTTCTCTCCCCCAGGTCTTTTGTTTCCCCCATGCCTTTTTATAGGGGAGAAAATTCCTTCATGGTCCACATCTGCTATCCTCTTATATCTCATTGGCTGGATTAGTCCATGTTTACATCAATATCTGATATGCACTTAAAATGATTGGTTATCATTTTGTTATCCGAGAATCTGCACACATAACCATGGAAAATGAACAGGTAGAAAAAGAGTTCTGCCAGCAAGGAAGGCAAACACTGCCTGCTCCAGGATGAGGTCTTTGTAAAACGAGCCTATGTCTCTCCAAGAGCACTCAGAGAATAAGGATGAAAGGCAGAGGTCAGCAGAGAAACAGAAACTGAGCAAATCTTCCCAAAGGGGCATGGAGGGTAATGGTGGAATATTGTCAACTGCATAGTTGTTCCTTAGATTTAATGCAAATACCATGCATTGCTCCTACAACAGGTTGAGTAATCATCACCACATGTGGATATCTTGATCTCAAGGCAACATTTACAATTTCTCTAGCTCACTTCAGGTTCCCAAGGAAATTCTTCCCAAACACATCTCTTGTAATTTGCATTCTTCACCTCTGCAGTTAGCTGGAAATCACAGCCATCTTAAGGGTTCTTTTTTTTTTTTTTTTTTTTTGGAGCGCACTCTTCCCCACACCCTGGGAAAAAAAGTACACTTGCTTCTTTGGCCTCATGTCTCTTCCACACATATTTATATAGTGTCTGGCACTTTGCCCTGGTGGAGCCTAAAGCTGGGTTCTGAGGTGGTTGAATTAGTAACATTGCTAATGACATTTTCTATGACATCGGTGAAGTTATGAAGAGACAAATGTTAAAGTCAGGGGAACTGAAACCCAGCAAAGGCTAGACCAGAGAGAGCTGTCTTGAGGACTTGGTCGTGCTGTATTAGATGAATTTACACAATACCTGTGTTTTTGTTTTATTTTGATTTTAATGGGAGCTCTTACAGCATCAGGAGAGTGACAGAAGTCCTGTGATAATTGTGGAAAATGACCAAGGCCAGCTCATTGGTTTTTAGAGCAAATCCCTCGGATTGAACTGATGTTTATAAAACTCAGTCCATGGCTTCAACTCCACAAAAAGCCAAAAATCTTATTTCTAGTCTATGGAGTCAGATTACTTATTTTTTTACTTCAGCAGGTGTCATACACACCTTCTTTCGTTCTTTTGTTCATTCATTTATTCCATAAGGAGAACGCTTATTGTATGCCAAGCATTACATTTGAGAAAATAAATGAATACAATACTTATGAGGCATACGCTCAAGCCCTCAAGGAATTCACAGTGCCATGGGAAGACTGGCATCTAAACACTAACTCTAACCTGGTGAAAAGAAGTTTAAAGGGCACAGGCAGACTTGGCTCATAAATAAGATGTGAGATTGAATGCCAGGTGGACTTTGAACCAATTACCCAGTTTCTCCAAGCCTCAGTTTCTTCATTTTTAAGTGGGGATACCACCAGGGCACATGCCACGGTTAGCATGAATACTGAAGGAGATAATGCCTGTGAAGTTCTTAGCCCAATACACTGTATATGTTAAGTAATCAATACCTGTTAGTTATCAATGTGCACCAGTGGGAGCATGGCAGTTATGTACACAGATGGCTTGAGAGCCAAGCTCTAACACCTTCTGTTTTGTGACCTTGAGCAAGTTACTTAACCTCTTTGCCTTAGGTTTCTCCTCTAACATGGAGATAACCCTTTAATTCATAGGGTTGTTTTAAGACTAAATGATGTAATGCATGTAAAATACTTGGCATGATGATTGACCGATAATAAGCTCTATAATTGTCAACTATCTTACGACAAGTGCTGCTGTTACTAAAACAACAAGGACAATGGGCACGCAATCTCTAGGGTCAGAAAACACTTTACCGAGAAGGTGACTCTTGCAAATGCGGGTCATAGGTTGTCAGGGGCAGAGGTCAAATCCGTCAGCCTCCCTGACTATGAAAACAATTCTGCACCTGTTTTGTGAATAGGGGATAAGTGGCATCTTGTTTGTGTAGTTCAGACAGGACATTAAATTATGGAAAATTTGAGAGTTGCTGCCTCTGTGTTTTCGTTGGATAGCGTAGGGTGTGGCCAGTCCAGGCTCCAGCCTCTCTCCTTCCTAAATGTGAGGTGCTCAGCATTTCCTGAAGTGTTCTGCTCAAGTTGTAGAAAACACGTTCAAAATCACTGTGGTGAGAACACAGCACTGACCGCTGCTGTCCTCCCTCTGATTTCCGAAGCGCGGCTTTACCCACAAAGCCCTGATTTTCATCTGCGGACAGCTCTGTGCTCTGGCAGTAATTCCAGGAAATGGGTGTGAAGAAAGCGAGTGGCTGTCAATCTGGATGCCATGAGGAAAGTACAAATCCTTGGGTGTTCCCCAGACCCTTCACGGCTGGAGGAAAAACAGTTTCCCTTTCCTGACCCTATTTTATGGCCATGCAGTGTTTTTTTTGCTTTTTTTTCTTTTGTTTTGTTTTGAATTAGAAATGTTCTGGGTTACAAAACAGTCATGCGTAAAATATAGGGTTCCCATATACCACCATCACCTTGCATTGATGTGGTACATTTGTTACAATTGATGATAGCGTGTGTGTATGTATGTGTGTGTATATATGTATTTTAACATGCACAGGCATCAGGAATTGAATGCAGATCTCTGGCATGGCAGGTGAGAATTCTGGATAGTGTATTTTTTATAATTGGACTATTAAAGTTCATGGTTTAGCTTAGGATTCTTGGTTTGAGTAGTGTAGTTCTATGGATTTTTTAAAAAATTTTATTCTGTTACTATATATGTGTGTGTATATATATGAAATATTTCCCCTTTTAATCATATTCTGTTTTATATATCTCAGTGCTGTTAATTGTGTTTGCAATGCTGTGTTATCATCACCACTATACATTATCAAAACATTTCCATTGTTTGAAATAGGAACACTATACATTTTAAGCCTTAATTTCCCATTCCCTACCCCCCACCCAAATCCCCTGGTAGTCTATATTCTAGATGCTGACTCTGTGAATTTGCTTATTCTAATTGTTTCTAATCAGTGAACTTATACGATACTTGTCATTTGTGTCTGGCTTATTTCACTCAACATGTTCTCTTTGAAGTTCATCCATATTGTCACATGTATCAATACTTCATTCCTTTTTATGGTTGAATAATATTCCACCGTATGTACATGGCACGTTTTATTTATTCATTCATTGGTTGATGGACACATGGGTTGCTTCCCTTTTTTGGTAACTGTAAATAACACCACTATGAACATCAGTGTGCATATATCCATTTGAGTCCCTACTTTCAATTCTTTTGGGTATATACCTGGTAGTGGGATTGCTGAATCATGTGGTAATTCTACACTTACCTTTCCGAGGAATAACCCAACTGTCTTCCACAGTAGTTGCACCATTTTACATTACCACCAGCAATGAAGAATGTCCTTATTTCTCCACATCCTCTCCAACTCTTGAAGTTTTCCATTATTTAACAGACGCCATTGTAATGGGTATGAAATGGTATCTCATTGTGGTTTTCATTTGCATTTCTCTAATGGCTAATGATATTCCATATCTTTTTACGTTCTTTTTGGATATTTGTATGTCTCTGTCTTTTTGTTAAATTGAAAAATTTCTTTATATATACTGGATATTAATCTTTTATTGGATATGTGGTAATCAAATATTTTCTTTCATTGTGTAGATTTCCTTTTTTTTTCATGAGAAAGTTCTTTGAGGCACAATTTAAAAAATTTTGATGAGGGCCCATTTATCTATTTTTTCTTCTGTTGCTTGTGCATTGGGTGTAAAGTCTAAGAAACCATTGTCTGACATGAGGTCGTGAAGATGCTTCCCTTCATTTTCTTCTAGAGGTTGATAGTTCTAGTTTTATATTTAGGTCTTTGATTCATTTTAAGTTGATTTTTGTATATGGTATGAGTTAGGATTCCTCCTTTCTTTCTGCAAACAGAGGTCTAGTTTTCCCAGCATCATTTGTTGAAGAGACTATTTTCTCCCAGTTGAGTGGTCTTTGACCCCTTGTCAAAAATTAGTTGGCCATAAATACGAAGGTTGATTTCTGAGCTCTCAATTCTATTCCCGTTGGTTGATATGTCTGTCCTTTGATAGTACCAGGGAAGGCTATGGGAATCAAACCCAGGTCTCCAGCTTGGCAGCCAAGAATTCTTGCTGTTTTGAATACCGTGGCTTTGTAATAAGTTTTTAAGGTTGGGAAGTCAGAGTCCTCCAACTTCATTCTTCTTTTTCAAGATGGTTTTAGCTATTCAGGGTCACTTACCTTCCCATATAAAATTAATGATTAGCTTTTCCATTTCTGCAAAGAAGGTTGTTGGATTTTGATTTGAGATTACATTGAATCTATAAATTGCTTTGGGTAGGATTGCCATCTTAATGATATTTTATCTTCCAATCCATGAACATGGAATATCCTTCCATTTGTGTAGGCCTTCTTTAATTTCTTTTAGCAATGATTTGTAGTTTTCTGTGTACAAGTACTTTACATCCTTGGTTAGATTTATTCCTAGGTATTTGATTCTTTTAGTTGCTGTTTTTTTCTTGATTTATCCTTCTAATTTCTCATTGCATATACAGAAACATTACTGATTTTGGGGTTTGATCTCGTGCCTGACCACTTTGCTAAATCATTTATTAGTGCTTGGAGCTTTGTTACAATTTTTCAGGATTTTTTTTGCATATAGGAGCATGTCATCTGCAAACAGGGAAAGTTTTACTTCTTCCTTTACAATTTGGATATCTTTTATTTCTTTGTCTTGTCCAATTTCTGTGGCTAGAACTTCCAGTGCAATGTCAAATAACAGTGGTGACAGCTGACATTCTTGTCTTGTGATCTTAGAGAGAAAGCCTTCAGTCTTTCACCTCTAGGTAGCCGTGGACTTTTCATACATGCTCTTTATCATGTTAAGGAAGCTTCCTTCTATTCCTAGTGTTCTAAGTGTTTTTATCAAGAAGAGTATTGGTATTTGGTCAAGTTAATTTTCTGCATTAATTGAGATGGTGATGTGTTTTCTTCCTTCATTCTGTTAATGTGGTGTATTACATTAATTTTCTTACGGTGAATCATCTTTGTACACTTGGGATAAATTGACTTGATCATTGATTGGTGCAGATTCTTTTAATGTGCTGTTTGGTTCAGTTTGCTAGCATTTTATTGACGATTATTGCATCTATATTCATAAGAGATACTGGCATGTAGTTTTCCTTTCTTGTGGTGTCTTTTATACTTGTTACCACTTATTTCTTTGTACATTTTATGTCCCCAAAACCGAGATTTATCATTACTTTGTATGCATTTGTATTTTAGAACCTACAGGTAGTAAGAAGTAGAGTTACATACCAAACAAAACAATGCAATAATACTGGCATTTATAATTACCCCAAAAGTTACCTTTACTGAAGATCTTTATTTTATATGCTTCTTTGAACTGCTATCTAGTGTCCTTTCCTTCCAGTCTGAAGAAATCCCTTTGGCATTGCTTATAGGGCTGGTCTAGTGCTGATGAACTCCCTCGGCTTTTGTTATCTGAGAATGTCTTAATTTCTCCCTCAATTTTGAGAGTGAGTCTCCCCAGATATAAAATTCTTGGCTGGCAGTGGCTTTCCTTCTGCCCTTTATTTCAACCCATTGCTTCCTTACCTCTGTGGTTTCTGATGAGGAATTGACCCTTAATCTAATTGGGATTCTCTTGTATGTAACATGTTGCTTTTTTCTTGCAGCTTTCAGAACTTTCTCCTTTTCCTTTGCATTCAGTAGTGTGATAATATATAATAGGTTGTACTTTTCTTCATATTTATCCTGTGTGGTGTTCTCAGAGCTTCATGGATATGCATACTCATGTCTTTCGCTAAGTTTGGGGAATTCCCTGTCATTATTTGACTATTTCTTCTGCCCTTTCCTCCTTCTTCTCCTTCTGAGATTCCCATAATGCATATATTCGTGTGCTTGATGGTGCTCTGTAGCTGTCTTGTGCTACCTTCACGTTTAATATTTCTGTTTTCTTTCTGGTCCTCAGCCTGATTCATTTCAAGCATCTAGTCTTCAAGCTCCCTGTAGCTTTCTTCTGGCAGTTCCAATCTACTCTTCAAACCCTCCTGGGCATTTTTCATTTCAGTTATTGTGGTCTTCAACTCCAGTCATTCTGTTTGATTGCTTTTTAAGATTTATTTTTATAAGGCTCTCATATTGCTTGTTCACTTTTTTCCTGATATCCTTTAATTCTTGATACGTAGTTTCCTTCATCTCCTTCAGCATTTTTAAGATAATTTTTTTAAAGGCCTCATTCAGCATGTTCACATTCTTGTCTTCTTTGTCGCTATTTTCTGCATTTTATCCTCTTCCTTTGATGGACCATCATTTTTTTTTTTTCTTTGCATGGGCAGGCACCAGGAATCGAACCCAGGTCTCCGGCATGGCAGGAGACATTTCTCTTTTCTTTATATGCCTTGTGCTCTTTTGTTGCGCAATATTTATTTTAACATGTTAATAACTGGATCTGCTCTCTAGGATGTCTGTTTCTTCTTTTCGTAACCGTGTGGTGATAAAGCAGAGGTGTTCCTATCAGGAGAGCAAATGCGGTGTGCCGGTTTTTTGCTGTCTTTCTGGGCGGGTGTCTGGTCCTGGGCTTTTGCTTGTTGACTATTTTGGAGCCCCCCTGTTCTCAGGAGTTTGATTGTCCCCTGTTTCCCAGGGGACACACCTTCCTCTCCCATGTATTTGAAACAAGCAGGCCTTTGCTTTAGGCTGAAAAAATCTGGGCTTGTAAATTCAGTTCATTGTCTCACATGGCTTAACAGGAGGCCAAATTCTGGGAGGAGGGTCAATCTTGGGAAGACATTCCCAAGTCAGTCTTTCCCAGCTAAAACAGGGTCAGGGACCCACAAAAGGGGTCCAAAGTGCCCTGTGGAAGGGGTCAGGGAGAGCGCCAAAAGCTTCTCTGATGGTTCCCCAAAGCTGGGCTTTCCTGGCCTGTCCAGCTAACGCAGCCCTTCAGCTGACTGACCCCACAGCCCTGTGGGAACATTGTGTCTTTAAATCTATCCTGCTTTGTCCCCGTCTGGGGAGGATTGAAACAATGGCTGTTGCTGCCTTTGTCTGGGGCCAGCTGAAACAATAGCTGCCCTGATAGCTGGGGCCCAGGGATCTGAATTTGCTAATCAAAAGCCATGATTAGTGATAGCCTGTGCCCATCCCTATTCCTGGAAAAGAGAGTCCCTTTTTGTCACCCATAGCTAGTCTGACCTGTGGGAGCCTGCTGCAAGAGTGGGGGATGGATACCTGTAGCCACTGTCCGTGAGAGCAACTTATACTTGTTTACTGTCATTTATCAGCCTCTACTTCCTGCTCTTCCCTGGATGCTGTGCAGAGTGCTTCTGGCTTCTGGAGATTCAAAACAGTTAAACAGTAAGGAACTGTCTGAAACAAGAGGTGTTTTGGTGAAAGGACTGAGAATTGAAGCTCCCTACTTTACCATCTTCCCCTGAAGTCCCAGTGTTCTTTTGGTACAATATCATCTTTTTTTTTTCTTAGTATATTCCTCTCCTCCTACTCTAAGTTCAAGTGCTTCAGCAGAGTTGAGTCCACTGTAAATAGCTTGCTTGGCATGGACATCTGGCCCAGGCCTGAGAACACTGCACTAGGCAATTCCTTTCTGCTAGCCCTGGTGATTGGTTTAGAGAAAAGCATAGGCTCTATTCAGGCCAACAAGTCAGATTGAGGATTCTAGTCCTCTTTTTAAGGATATCCTTCATCCTGGAAGGATGTCAGCCTGGGGCTTCCAGGGAGCACCAAGGCATACATGAGAATGAAAAAAGTCAGTGGAAAGAAGGAGAGAGAGATGTAGAAAAACAAGGCCTGGTGACGTTATGTAAGCCATTGAAGCCAGCCCAACCCCTAGACTTTTCAGTGACATGAGCCAATAAACTAACTTTTTTGTTTAAGCTAGTTTTGAGTTCAGTTTTCTATCTCTTATAATCCAGAGGAATGCTAATGCATTCAAAGACAGTGTCTAAGGTCCCAGCTGACACTTGTAGAAACTTAAAAAATGCACTCTGTTGAGTCACTGATAGGCTGACATCTCTTGCTTGGCCAAAACTTGCAGACTATAACAGAAAAACATCCAAAACCACTTTGTCAGCCCAAGAAGGAGTTCAAAGGAGCAGTGCCAAATACTCTGCTACCAATTAGAATCCTGGACAAGTGGTCAGTTGGTGACTTGTCTTTTGTGTCCCCATTTCTATCCTCATAAACAGCAGCCTTCCCAGGGATGATCTAGAGGGAAAAGGATCTGCACTGGTGTTGGCTCAAGTCAAGCATGTCCCTGGAAAGGAGAGTCTTTGGAATTAAGTTTTGTACCCAGAGAGCAAACTGTTTTCAGGAACCATATGCTGAGTTCCTTTGAAAAATGAAGAGTTACTCTCTTTATCCTCAAAGCCATACAGGGCTGTTCCCTATTGGGTTGAAACAAGAAAACAGTCTGGCTTTAAGCTTGTTTCTCAGATTACTTATCAGGTTGTTTATCCCCAATTTTCTTAACTTCAGAGCGTTACTCAATTTTAAGAGTATTTTTTTGGAGGCGGGGAAGAAGCAGCAGCAACAAAAACAACAGTGGCCACGTATTAAGCAACTGCTTTGTACTTGGCTTAAGCCAAGCGTGTCATATATAGTTCACACATTCACACACATGATCTTTATAAAGGCAGGTGTGACTATTAGTCCAATTTACAGATGAGAAAACAGAGCACAAGGGAAATCTAGCATCCTGTAGACTCAGAGATTTGACTCCCAAATCCTTAAACTCCACTCTACCTTCCCGCACATGCCTTTATAAGGTGAATCATAATGTCCATCATTTGTTTAGCATGATACTAACAAACACAAAGGTTACAAAACTCCCTGTTCTGTGACTAGGCTGTGGAGGAGGTTGGGGTTGTGGCTCTTTGGTCAATTGGGGTTTGGTTTTTATTTCTCCAATGCAACTGAAAGGTAACTGAGAGACAGACATATTTTGCTTTCTCCAGACTGGTAGGAGATTATACAGCCTAATGCACACAACAGGTACTAAATCAATGCTGATTAGCTGTCTGAGATAATTATGCAGAACTACAATCTCATGAATCCTGAATGTTGTTGATTATTAGAATAAAAGAGACATTTAAAAGACCCAACAGATAATTGGTTTAGGATTCTGGGCTCTATTTTTTTCCTGTCTTTAACCATGAAGCAATCTGGGACATGATTTTAGTCGTCTCAGAATGGAGAAGACTGGCTCCCAAACTTTGAATGCCATTCTTGGGACAGAAAAATAAATGAGAATACTTGGTTTAATTATTATGGATTAGTTAAGGAAAGGGGATGCAAATTGCTAAACCTATCTGATATACAGCATCAGCCCTGCCTAGCCATCACCTACCTTTTAACTTTATGAATGGCAGCACAATGATTCTTTTACAGATTTCAATGCCCAAACATTATTAAACATATAAAAGGCCAATAGACACACAAAAAAGTTGAAGACTGCAGTGGGATAAAGCTGCAAAAGCAAACAAAATGGGGCGGGGTGGGGGCAGCAGTTATGTAATGGGGGAAGGAATTATGTAGTGCTTAGCTTAATCTTGTTCTCTGCAAAAGTCACAGACTTACTGGGAAGCAAACAGCCAAGCCCTGTGCTGGCAGCAAACTCTTACTTCCTCTATCACTCAATGTGCACATCTGCTAAACAGGCCCCTGAGAAGTACCAGCCCACTGTCTCCCACCTTCTAGACTTCTATCTTTCCAGGTGTAGTTTTGGTTCCATAAACCAATGAAACTGAGGCTGGGAGAGGTTTACGCTGTGGTTCCCAAGCTGTGGAATATGGCTTCAGAGAGTGTGTAGTTTCATGGCCTCTCAGGATACATTTGTGGCTAAGGAGTATTTGCCATGCATATGTAGGAGCTCAGTTATACGTAGGTGTGATTATTTGGTTATATATACACGATGCTGTGCAGTTTTTTCTGTGTATCTGTGACGTATGATGATCTTTCAAAGACAGGTATTTGAAGAATGAAAAGCTAATGCTTTCCCCCTAGATACTGAGTTCTTAAGAATATTTGACCTGGTGCTTTTATGTTTTATGCTATGGATTTAAATTAAACAGAATGTTATCAACAGCTGCTCGTAGGTACATGTTTTAGTTTACTAATGCTGCCAGAATGCAACACACCAGAAACGGCTGGCTTCTAGAAAGGAGATTTATTTACTTACATTCACAGTTTCTCAGAGGAAAGGCAGCTGGCTTTCCTCTGGCTTTCTCCATCACATGGGAAGGCACATGGTGACACGATGTCTGCTGGCCTTCCCACTCAGCTTCTGGGTTCAAACAGCTTTCCCCAGGGCAATTCCTTTCTGTATCTCCAAACATTTGGGTCTGAGCTGGCTCTGAACGCTGAGCTGCATTGTGCTGGGCTATGCTGAGCTGCCGGGCTGTACTGAGCTATTTTTCTTTCTTCCGACCTCTCTTTGAAGCCTCCAGCTAATTAAATTAAACATTACTCATTGTGGAAGTCACTCTCCTTGGCCAACTACAGATGTAACCAGCTATGGATGAATTTCACATGCTGATGATTTAAGTCCACAACAA
Organism: Tamandua tetradactyla; assembly: GCF_023851605.1. Lineage (NCBI taxonomy): Eukaryota > Metazoa > Chordata > Mammalia > Pilosa > Myrmecophagidae > Tamandua > Tamandua tetradactyla. The sequence continues at coordinate 23,923,824 of NC_135346.1, forward strand.
CAGAACAACTGGGCACCATCACCTGAGCACATTGACATGTAAACCAAACTACTACAGTACATAACCCCTGACAAAGGAGACTGAGATTTGGGTGAAACCAGGCAACCTATTCTATTGATAGGCTCAGCTTCATTCAAAATTACAAAGGGATTGGGAGGGAGCATTTGAGAAATGCCAATATATCATGTGATGCTTTAGGTAAACTGCAAGCTCCATGAAGAGGGGAACCATAGGTGTCTAGAATGGGGATTGGCAGACTGTAGTCCATGGTCCAAGCCACTTGTTTCTGTATATCCTATAACCTCAGAATGATTTTAGCATTTTTAAATGGTTACATTTCATATGGTGATATAAATCTCTGCACAATAGCCTTGATTTTACTTCTTGGTCTGCAAAGCCTAAAATACTTACTATTTGGCCCTTTAAAAAAAGGTTTTCCAATCCTCTGGTTTAGGTCATCCTTTTCACTTCAGGGTCTAGCAGGATGCCTGATATAGGCATTAGGTTGAACCAAATATTTGTTGAGTTGAATTATCTGGAATTCACAATATTGACCAGGCAGTGATAGGTACTCTCCAGCTTAATGAATTTAGGAATGGATAAGACTGGCTTAGTCAACTAATTAAAATGGAAACTGTTAAGGGGTCATTCCGGGGTTGAGGTGTAACATGTTAGATTTCTGCAATGGTCTGTTACCTGTTCTTTGTTCTTTAGTCACTAATGTTTGATTTCTTGAAGTTAGAAGCTGTTGGTACCAGTTAGCATCTTGCTCAGGTTGCTACTTGCGGGTGTTGAATCCTGCTTCTCAAAGTAAGGATGGCAGATAGCCTCACCAAGGTGAAAAGCAGACACCTGAGCTCCAGCCCAGACCTTTTGAATTAGAACCTCAGTTTAACAAAATCTCCAGATGGTCTACATGCACATTAAATTTGGATGGCATTGGTTGTATCTCACGCTACATAGTTAAGATACGATCTGGGGTAGATGGTCCAACCCTCTCCCACATAGTCCAGGTAGCTGGGGTGAACTGACCCAGGTCCCAGCTGCAGAGGTGGCCTGTTTGGCCTGAGGGTGTCCTCATGCTCCTTGCCAGTGATTGCCTCAGGAAAGACCACATATCCCAATTTGATGAGTGACCAGGTTGGGGCAATGTTTCAATTGAGAAGTTTTCTGGAAGCTTCTGGGAAAGAGCTTTCAGATGGATGTTGCTGTGTGAATGAAAGGCCCAGAACTGCAGCAGATGAAGCCAACAGGTGAAAGGGCAGGGACAAGAGGGTTGCAGGGAAATAGCACTTCTGGGTCAAGGCAATCTGACCTCTGGTCCTGTGAAATGGGCCAGTGTGTTTTCTTGTTGTTTCAGCCTGTTTGAGATGCATTGTTGTATGGATTTAGTTTTTTATTTTACATCTTGCAGTCCAAAGTACCATGTTACAAGAGAGCATGTGGATTAGTACACATCCCTTATCACCGACTTTCAGACTCCAACTCTGAGCCCAGGGGCAGCTTGGGTGTCAGCCATGCCAATGCTAAGGTCAGTGCACCAATGCAGTAATCCTGAGCTCAGTCTGTTCCTCTCTGTACCTCCATCTGCTACTCTGAAAAATGAGGATAAGAGCCACTATTACCTCCTAGGATTGTTGCATGGATGGAAGTGGAGAATTTATGGAAAGCAATTATACATTCCTGGAACACAGTAGGTACCCAATAAATGTGAAAAAATAATCAAGGAAAGAAGAAGCTCCTGACTAAAGCCTGATACCTAGTGCTGGGAAAACTCAGGATATGAGTTGGCCCATGGTCACCTGACGCTTGGAAGTCAGGACACATGCCTGAAAAATGGACTAAAATGTGAGTTTGAGTTTTCAGTGCCAAAATAATGGTGTGGCTACCAAATGCTTTAGAAGAGGGGCTGACACCTTGAGCTTGGATTGTCAAGGAAGGCTTTTTAGAGGGCATAGGACATGGGCTGGGTCTATGACAAAAATGGTGACAAACTCAGATAACATTTTATTATTTTCATGATTTAAAAAATTTTGTAATACCTATGATTATGCCATATCCACACTTCTATTTATCTACATGTAACAAATGTTAAAAAGAGGACATTTTCTACCATATTGAAGAAAGTATACTTCCTTTATGCTATTTTTGTGTTTTAGAAATAAGAGAATGTGAAAGAAATTAAATGTATGTATTTCTACCTACCTTATCCCAAGAATTATTTTAAAAAAAACACCCATAATCCTACTTTCATAAATTAACCCTTTTCATTTTTCCATGTTTTCTTCTGGCCATTGTCCATTTGCATATACAGGTGTTTTTTTAAATCATTGTCTTAATATTTCATACAGATATATCTTATATTTTATTTCTTTCACTTTATACATTCACCATTGTTAATGTGACTAATAACCCTCTACTACCTTTTTATTCTGTGGCAGGCACTGGATAAGAATATTTATTTATTATTTATTTGCATGGGCAGGGTCCAGGAATTGAACCAGGACCCCAGCACAGCAGGAAAGAATTCAGCTACTAAGCCACCGTTGCCCACCCTGGACAGAATTTTAAAGACTTTATCTCATTTTGTCTTTAAAATAATCTGTGAAAAATATATATTCCCCATTTGCAGATAAAAAGATTGAGACTCAAATATTAAAAAAAAAAAGTGGTTATAGCTGGTAAGCGAGAAAGGTATGACGCCCCCACCCTGGTCCTATTCCAAAGTCAATCATTTACTACTAACCACTATTCCATACTTCAGCTTTCAACTCTGATGTTATTACTGTAATGCCGATATTATGCATTAGATTCAGAAGGAGAGGTTTTTTCCTGACAGCTTATTTTGCATTTGGAAACACTGTTAGAAACAGAAACATTTTCTTAGTATTCCTAATTATGAACTTACTCTAACCTACACAGGATTTTTGTTTGTTTTTTTAGAGCTCTAACACAACCTACACACCATTTTTGTTTGTTTGTTTTTTAAAACAGAGAAAAGATAACATTTTTATTAGCAGATGCAGATAGGGTTATATGGATCTTCTGGTGTTATCCATTGTTAAGTTCTGCTTTTTGGTAAACTGCAAAGTTTTATTACAGTATTAAATCACTTGGACCCACATGTTTTCCAAAGATGAAAAATAATGCTATTTTAAGACATTTTATTAAAAGCAATTGTCCTTTTTGAAGCCCATTTCTGTCTACTGTATTTTATAATGAATATTAAATTTATTTTGCTTTTCTTGTGCAAACACAAATAAGAAATGTTGCTCAGTCAAGTTAATTTCCAGGAATCTCTTTGGCACTTTGTGAATAAGCAGTTTCAAACCATGAGGATGGCATTTGGCAACTTACTGCTGAATTAGATAGCCAGAGATGAGAAGGTAGGTTTCTCCCAGGGACAATATAGCAGAGCCAACTTTTTTTAAATTAGTGGATGAAGGATAAAAAATTGTTATTATATCAGAGTGACACCCCAACCAAACATTCTGCTTTTCTACCAGTCAAATTCAGTCAGAAGAACCAGATCAGAAGTCTGCTATCCAGAGACAGAATCCTTGTCTTTATTTCTGTATGTAACTAAAACACTCACAACCAAATGGTACTGAAATGTCCTCTGGCATCCCTTTGGCTGGCTCTGGGGAGATTGGTGTTATTACCAAGTTTCCAGAGCAGAAAGTTTTCTATCTCAGAACTGTTAGACTGTTAGGCTAAATTCTGCCAAACATATTTAAATAAGCCCTGTTTAGAATACATTAACCTTAAGAACCAAAAGAATGAGTCAATAACATTTATTTGTTGCCCACTGTGTGCAGTTTCTAAGAGGGGGTGGAAAGGCACAATTAGAAGAGAACAAATGGTTTGTAGGTATGGAAAAATATTTCATAAATGAAAATGTCAGCTATCAAATTGCAGAGCTAAAAGAATTTTAGAAAAGCATTCCTCAAATTATGTTCTAGGAAACATGAGCTCTGTGAGTACATAATAAGTGCTCCAGAGTCAAATAAGTTTGAAAAATGCTGGGTTAACAGGTTTCTTCATACAGGACCTCATGATGCCTTTAACACACTAGAGTGCATTGAAAATCTCCAAGTATAGCACTGAACTTGCAGCATTTCCTATTTGGGGTCCTGCTTTGTGAAACACCAATTCACATTTAACAGAATTAGCATTTTACAGGCCAAATTTGGGAATAGCTTCCTAGAAATTAATTAGTTCCCTTTCATCATTTTATAAATGAAGAAAATGAAATAAAGTTACTTGTCTGAGCTCACACAGCTGATTAGTGGAGAGCCAGGGGCAAATCTGAGCTCTTCTCATTTTGAATCTAGTGTTCTCCAATAGGTCATTGCAAAATCCTGATTTCACAATATATGTGAGTGTGTATGTGTATTTAAGTGCTTGCTCCTCATCTCACTGAAATAATTATGTTCTCATATAATCACAGATTAGTAGAGTAGAAAAAGTTCGAGGATTTAGGAGATCTGAGCTCTGGCCTTGGATTTCTTTCTATCTCAGAATCATCTGTAAGCATTCTTATTCTCTTTGAGTCTCAGTTTCTGCAACAGCCTGATGGGAATATTATCATCTGTCTGATTGAATTGAAGCACCTAAAGTAGGGGCAGATGGGTTCAGATTATCTATAGCCTTGGTGAGCTCTGCTTGGAGATGAATCTTATTCCAAGTGCAACAAGGGTTTAACAAGGGCAGGGTCGTGAATTTACTCCGATTGGAAGCTCTTTCAGGAAAAGGGTCCATTGAATTCTTTCCCCACAGTGTCTGCTCCAATACCTTATACTCAGTAGAATTGACAAAATATGACAAGATAATGCCAGCATGAATAAATGCACAACTAAAACAGCTTTACCTTGCTGTACCTGCAAAACTATATATGGGGTACTAGAGGAGATACTATGAATGGCATTGCTGTATTATGAAAAGTATGTTTTACGAATAAGATTTGTCTCTTTCAAGTTCTATTTGGTATTGGAAATTGAAACTTGAGCATGTTTAAAAATAATTTGGGTCCTGAACTGCTTAGGCCCAGGAGGGTAATTAATAGTACTTAACAATGTAGTTAAAACTAATTTCATTTCCCTAAAGTGGATTGCTTTTCCAGTGACCTGGCTGGTTACCCATTTTATAGGTCTTCAGATGCAGAAGTATTGACTTTCCCAGGACTGGTTATAGAGTTGGTTTGTTACCTTATTTGAAGGACGGGAAAAATAAATTTACTGTCAGGAGTTTTGTAGAGTAATTAACTCCACTCTGCCTTTTCAAAATAAATATGCCAGCTTTAATTTCTTGTGCTGGTGGTTCAATTATATCCAAAAGTTCATGTAACCCTTCTTGGGAGATGAATTTATAGAAAGAGCTGTGATGTGAGTGTCAAACCTTGCCTTGCGTAATTCCACAGAGCTCAATTCCCCAGCTCTGTGTGGTTGGGAAGGCAGATAAAGAGAAAAGGTACAGAAGAGGGAATTTTTTTACTTTTGGTTGCTTTCAACACAATTTCTATGGGCAGTCATAACCATTTACAGCTAGAAATAGTAAAGACTCTAACAGTGGTTCTGGAGCTTCTAAAACACTCTTACAAATAATAAAAAAAAAAAGATGCAATAAGCACAAGCCTTTGGGAAAACTAACCATAAAGGGCACTGAAGCACATGCAAACATGCGCAGCTCTACCCTGCCAAGAGGACATTCTCTTTGAAGACTGAGGATCTTGTACTTCAACAAACCAACTTTACCAACAGGCCTCTGTACTGCAAGAAGCTTTCTTGTTAGACCACAATCTTTCATTGTCCTTTCAAGACATGATTAAATATTCTTCCAACATTTGTAAGATGTACTGCATTAAGTATAACAAAGAAAAAATAAACATGTTTCCAAAAACATTATAAAAAATAAGTATGTTACATAGTGGCTCACCATTGTTTTAGTTAAAGGGAAAAACCAGGGACAGGAAACTGATATTTTTAGATGTTTTCAATGATTTGGCCTAACCAGTATATTTGTCTTGTTTTGTTAATGCTCTAATTAAAGTCATGCTAAATTACCAAACACTGAAGCATCAAGGAAATGTGATCTACTAATTGTTTTCTTTGTATTTCTCCGTATTAACTTATGTGTTAGAATAAGATATCTAAATGGTTTATCTTTAGCCATATAATATGAATTTGTGATGAGAGAGAGAGAGAAAGACTTTCAACAATTAGTGCTTGGAATTCAGAATTGACTTGACTTTCTTTTTACAGAGTACTTCTCCTAAGGAATTCAAAGAACCTAATGCTGTTTATTCCTTAAGAATCTCAATTTATCTCTTGTTGGGTAGAAAATCCCTACTTGGGGAAAATGAGATAGAGGAACAGAAGGCTTCATGATGATGTGGCCTAGTTTTGCTGACTCTCCCAAGTTGCAGCTGGAGATGGGAGCAAAATTTTGAAACTGTCCTGGCTTCCTCCTGCTCTCCAGTTGACTGGGCTGGAAAATAGATGCTTAAGTGGAAGAAACATATGAGTATGGTCACTTAAATCAGGAATAAGACACAGATCTATCTCAAATGGTCAAGTTTGGATACAGAAGCTGATTAGAACCAGGACCAGAGTTACAAAAAGCATCATTCGTTTGTTCATTCATTTATCCTTTGTCTATTTAAACATAAAGGGAAACTACTATTTGCCAAGGAATTGGGCTTGGTGCTGGGGATCAGTGGTGTCCAAAAAAGACATGGACCCTGTTTGAAAAGTATTTATGGTAGATAGAACAACATATGCATAGACCAGAGGGATGTGTTATGCTGCAGGCATAAGACAAAGGCCCAAGATGAGAGGCTCAGGGAGAGGTGGGGTTGAGGCTGGGAGGCAGCAAAGGCAGAGCAGGTAGAGCTTGGAAGCTAAGGCAAGGAGGTGCAAGGAAGTAAAGTTCATGAATGGTTCCACCACTTTCTCTTCTGTACTTCTCCACCGCCATCCTACTGCTGAAGCCCTTATATTTTGTGCCTGCCAAGTGACCCTGTGTTCTTTGCCTTGGCATTATCTGAACCTGTCCTATCCCATTAAAGCAGACTGAGGGTCAGTAGTGCATAGTACAAGGGTATTGGCTCTGGAGTCAGACAGCCCTGGATTAACAAGTCCAGTGACCTTGGATAAACTGTTCAGCCTTTGCAATAGAACTTTATAGGGTTATTGAGAAGATTTAATAAGATAATGGCCATAACATGCTTAGTGTCTTGCTTGGAGTACATATATGCTCAATAAATGATGCTTGCTATTATTGTTTTCTGCTACCAGGGGAACCTTAGTCATTCATCTCCTAACACTGATAAATTAATATGCAATGGACCACTTTACAAATACTCTTGGGAGGAGAATTTTAAAATCAGGAGTAATGCCTAAACCCACAGAAATGATTATCCTTTGCTGGGTATGGCAGGGTAGAAGCAATTTTGTTGATCAAGATGGCGGCATAAAATGCTCTAAGGTGCCATTGCCCCACAGAATCTTTGACCAACTAGCAAATATAGGCAAATCCATCTTCCCCCCAAATTTAAGAACAGTTAAAGGGTTATAGTAACTGCATGAATGCTTCAAGAAAAGACAAGTTTAAAAATGGTGGGAGAAGCTCCTGTCATACTTGGTGGTCCCTTTTATACCTTCTTCCCAGTGCAGTGTGGACCCTGCCGGTGGCTCATTGTGGGGCCCTGTTCTGGAGGGCGCAGAGTAACTTCTACACGTACTCCGTGGTGCCTGCGTGTTGGTGCTAATGTATCAGTTGGCTGCCTGAAAGAATGAACCAGGAAGCTCACCTGTGGTTCACGCTAGCAGAACTTGCCCTGCAGGCAGAAATAGCTCTCCATCAGCTAAAGCTGTAAAAGAGACAACTGAATCAAAGTGGTTTGGGACAAAGTGTTACTGGCTTTAAGATACATAATTGAGCACCCAGGAAGTGGGGTTGGGGGGAAGTTTATCTCATAGGGAGTGGAGGGGATATTTGGATCACTGCACATGGAGGAATTCCTTAGGACACAAGACAGCACAAGTCCAGGACAAGACCCAGGTTCAAAAAAGATGGAGAGGACCATGCTACCTCACTTTCACCTGAAGCTGCTCTTCGCAGAAGGACTAACTCTGTAGAAGAACACCAACCAACACACAGCTTGTTCTTTTTACATTGATTTGTTTTTGTTATCTCCTGACATTAAAGGAAATCTATCCTATCATAGCTGAATACAAACTTAAGGAGCAGACCACATAGGGACATTAAAGTATGAGTGTGCACCAAAAGATTACAAGACAAAGAAACAGGAAATGATGGCTCATCCAAAGGTCTAAGACAAAAATTCAGAAACCATCAGTGAAGATCTGACTTTGGACTGACTGGAGAAAGACTTTAAAAAATGATCTTCAGTCTGCTCAAAGAGATAAGGGAAAACATGGAGAAAGAACTAAAGAATATTAGGAAAATAATGAATGAACAATATGAGAATCTCAATAAAGAGACAGAAATTTTAAATATGATCAGACAGAAGTAGTGCAGTTGAACACCACAATAAATGAAATGAAAAAGTCCCTAGTAGGTCAACAGTAGTTGGGAGCTGGCAGAAGAAATAATCCATGAACTCAAAGACAAGACAATTGAAATGATTTAGGCTGAAGAGCAGAAAGAAAAAAGAATGAAAAAGAAATGAACAGATTTGTGGGACACCATCAAATGTACCAATATATGCAGTATGCATTATGGTGTCTCAGAAGAAAGAGATGAAAAGGGGCAGAAGGAACATTCAAAGGAAACAATGGCAGAAAACTTCCCAGGTTTAATGCAAGACATGAAAATACATATTCAAGAAGCCAAATGAACCCAAACAGCATAAGCTCAAAGAGAACCATGCTCTGGCACACAATAGCCAAATAGTCTACTGCCAAGAACAAGGAGAGAATCCTGAAAGCTTTAAGAGAAAAGCAACGTGTCACACACAAGGGAATCCCAGTAAGATTAAGCTCTAATTTATCACCAGAAACCATGGAGTCAAGAAGGCAGGGGGAGGAAATATTTAAAGTGCTGAAAGAACATAATTGGCAACCAGGAATTTTATATCTGGCAACACTGCCTTTCAAAAAGGAGGGAGAGATTAAGACATTGCCAGATAAACTAAAGCATCATACAAACAATGCTAAAGAGACTTTTCAGACTCAAAGGAAAAATACTATGCATCTTCAATCCACTGTGTCAAGAAATAAAGACCTCCAGTAAGGGTAATCAAATGGCTAGTTATAAATGCTAATAATACTGTATTGAATTTTTTGGTGCATAACCCCAGTTTATACTTGTTACAGTTTTTAAAATGCAAACAAGCACAAATCTCTGGTTTGTTTACAATGTACAAAGATGTAACTTTTAACAAGTACAACCAAAAGGTAGGGGCCAGAGGGGTCTAGGAACAGTGTGTATAGTATTGACATAAAGTTGGTATCAAATCAGCTCATTCTTAAACAACCAAAAGGTCAAAGAAAAAATAACAAGAGAAATTAGGAAATATTTTGAGGCAAATGAAAATGAAAACACAAAATAACCAAAAGTATGAGATGCAGCAAAAGTAGTGCTGCGAGGGAAATTTATAGCTCTAAATGCTTACATTTAAAGAAAGAAAGTTTTCAAATCAGAGACCTAACTTCACAAATGGAGGATATAGATAAAAATTAAACCCAAAGTGAGCAAAAGGAAGAAACTAAAGAGTACAGTGGAGATAAATGGAGAACTAAAAACAACAGAAAGAATTAATGAGACCAAAATTTGGTTCTTTGAAAAGATCAAAAGAAATCAACAAATTTTATAGCTAGATAGAACAGCAAGACAGACAGACGGACGGAAAGAGAGAGAGTGAGAGAGAGAGTGAGAGAGAGAGCGAGAGAGAGAATGAGAATAAATGAATAATGATGATGATGCAGATAACTAAAATCAGAAATGAAAGGGGGACAGTACAACAAACTCCACAGAAATAAGAAGGATAAGAGACTACTATGAATAAATATATGAAAAAGTTAGAAGCATAGATGAAATGGACAAAATCCAAGAAACCCATACTACCTAAGGTGCCTTATGAAGAAATAAGATTTCAACAGACCAATAACAATAGATTAAATTAGTAAATGAAAACTTCCTAACAAAGAAAAATTCAGGACTAGGTAGCTTCACTGGAGAATTTTACCAAACATTCTAAGAATTAACACCAATCCTGCTCAAAATTTTCCAAAAAAATAATTTTACGAGTTGAGTATCACCGTAATACCAATCAGATAAATGCATCCTATTAAAAGAAAATTATAGACCAATATCCTTTATACATGTAGAGCAAAAATCCCAAACCAAATACCAGCAAACTGAATCCAACTACACATTAAAAGAATTATAAATCACCAAGTATGCAAGGGTGGCTTACCATAAAAATATCAATTAATGCTATATATCATATCAATACAATGAAGAGAAAAAAAGTACATATCATCTCAATTGAAAAGTTGAAATGGTATTTAACAAAATATAGCACCCCTTCTTGATAAAAATCACAGAACACCAGGAAAAGAAGGAAACTTCTTCAACATGATAAAGAACATATAAACTCTCCCACTGCTCACATCCTACTTAATGATAAAAGACTGCAAGCTTTCCCTCTAAAATCAGGAGCAAAACAGGGATGCCCACTATTACCACTGCTATTCTACATTATGCTGGAAGTTCTAGACAGAGCAATTAGGCAAGAAAAAGAAATAAAAGACATCCAGATTGAAAAGGAAGAGATCAAAAGTTTCCTTATTTGCTGATTACATGATCCTACATGTGGAAAGTCCTGAAAAATCCATAGCAAAGCTCCTAGAGCTAATAAATGAATTCAGCAAAGTAGCAGGTTCCAAGATCAACAGGCAAAAATCAGTAGTATTTCTATGCAAGGAACAATCTGAAGAGGAAATCAAGAAAAAAATCCATTTACAATAGCAACTAAAAGAATCAAATATCTAGGAATAAATATGACCAAGGATATAACGGACTTCTACATTGAAAAATACAAATAATTGCTAAATGAAATCAAAGTACTAGATTAATGGAAAGACATTCTATGTTCATCATAAGAAGACTAAATATTGTTATCAATTCTACCCAAAGTGATATACAGATACAACTCAATCCCAACCAAAATTCCAACAGTCTTCTTGACTGAAATGGAAAATTCAATAATCGAATTTACATGGGGGTGGTACAAAGGTGATTCAGTGGCAGAATTCTCTAAAACCATCTTGAAGTAGAAGAAGGAAGTTGGAGAAATCACATGTACCAATTTTAAAATGTATTACAAAGCTAGAGTAATCAAAACAGCATGGTACTGGTACAAGGAAAAACATTTAGACCAATGGAATAAAACTGAGAGTTCAGAAATATGAACTCTCACACATGGCCAATTGATTTTTATTATTATTATTAATATTATTTTTACATGGGCAGACACCAGGAACTGAACCTGGGTCTCCGGCATGGCAGGCGAGAACTCTGCCACTGAGCCACTATTGACCATCTAACCAATTGATTTTTGACAGGCATACCAAATTCAATGGAAAATCTATTCCATAAAAAGGAGTAACCTTCTGATGCACATGACAACCCGGTTGAACCCCCAAAACATCATATTCAGTGAATTATACCAGACATAAAAGGACAAACATTGTCTGATCTCAATGATATGAAATAATTAGAATAAGCAAATTCAAAGACTCAGAAACTGAAGAATAGGGAGTAGGGAATGTAGAGGGAATTTCAGTTTGAGGTGTTGCAAAAATGTTGGTATTGATGGTGGTGATGGCAGCACAACATTGTAAATGTAATCAGCACCACTGAATTATATATTTGAATGTGGCAAAAAAGGGAAATGTATTTGCAAATAGGTTAGCAGAAAAAAAATTAGAACCATAGGATTATTCAGTGCATTGAACCATAATTGAAACTAGAGACTCTGGTTTATAGTATAATTTTAACATTATCTCATCATTGGTAACAAGTTACTATCCTGATGCAAATTGTGCATTAATGTAGAGGGAAAACTGTGAAAACTGTTATGTATGGAACATGGAAACTATTTCCTATATGTTTTTTTACTAAATCTAGATTTCTCCAATTAAAATAAATTTTAGGGCAGGCCATGCTGTCTCAGTGACAGAGTTCTCGCCTGCCATACTGGAGACCTGGGTTTGATTCCCAGTGCCTGCCCATGCAAAAAAATAAAAATAAATTTTAAAGTAAGGGAGGCCAGTTGGAAAAAAGTCTTTCTTTTCTTCTAATGTGTTCAGGTGATAAGGTAATGTGTTAAGTGCTCTGTATATTCTAATTTAATTTCCACAATAAATCTGTGAGGTGTAGCCTCTACCACTATCTTTCTACAGGTGAGATAAGACCAGTAACTGGCTTTAGTCATTTAGCTATCACTGTAAGTAAGGATTTTTCTAGACTCTTCCCCAAATGAGACTTTTAGGGTAAGAGATCCCCGTGAATTAACTCATGGTATCTGCACATGTGTGTGCCACCTGACAAACAGAACATGCAATTCCAGTTGGAAATTTCCTTTTTAGGGAAGTAATAACTCACCCAGCTACAGAGTCTCCTTGAAATATTAAGCAGTTTACAGGTTTTCATGTCTGTCCCATTACCTGCTCTCTAGTCTTCCCAGACCTTTTGCTTTTTTCACCACCCTGGTCTGACTACCACCCAAACCCTTCCCCAAGAATCATGTGGCCCAAGAAATGTTTACTCTGAGAGTACTTAAGATCTTAAGTAGCTTTGAATTTAGCAAACAGAAATTTGAAAAATTTTACCCATGACTCCCAAACAAAAACACAGCTACACTTATAAAAAAAAAACAAAAAAAAACCCTGGCTCTCTGCAGGCTCATTCTACCTAGCTAGGGAGGAATATAGGAAGGTAAACAAACAAAGCCACTTCATCTTGGTTTCGGGCACAGAAAAGCAAAGCGAATAAAGGACAACAGTGACCTGAAATGTCCCCAGCGGTGAAAGACTTGGACATGAGTGCTGGTAGAGAAACAAGCGGCATATTTTGGGACCCAGATGAATTTCTGGGCACATAATAATGATTCCACATCAAGTGACCACCCTGAAAGTAATTGAAGATGGTAGAAGAGAAGAGAAAGATGATTTTCCTGTGTTTTGTCAAACCAGCCAGTGAATTCAAAGGGAGAGGAAGGGACTCGCCTGGAGTGGACCGGGGTGGGTGTGGGGAGTGACGGCGTAGGGTGGGGCTGGAAAGAAACAGGGGGAATATTAGTTTTAAAAAAGTGCACATTTGATTCAAGTATTTGGAGACTGTACAGGAGCAATGGTTAAATGCACGGTCAGGGTTTAAATCCTGGTCCCCCCCTCCTTACTAACTGGTGGACTCTGGATAAGCAACGACCTGAGATTCGCAGTTTCCTCAGTCTGTAAAATGGGAATAGTAATTGTATCTATGTCTTTGGGGGGTTGGATATAGCCCATAACAAACTATCTGACACAAGAGTAAGTGTCTCATAACTGTTACTGTTATATTATTTGCACATTAACCATTTGCAAGGCACTGGGGGAGGGCATTAAAGTGACAGAGGCAAGACCCCAACTCTGACCTTACAATCTAGTGGAGTTAAGACAGGTATGCAAATTCTGCCTTTGACTGTAGTTTTTAAGTTTCATAAAAGTTACAGATAGAAGAGTCAATAGAATTGCTCGAACAACAGTGCCAAAGAGATACTCACAAGCGTCTTTTCTTTATAAAGAATGGCCAGATAGCAGGACTTGCCATAGGATGCTCAGACTGATGGAGTACCTTCTTGGGCAAGGAGGTCAGAGAGAGAGAGCAACCCTATTCTTACTGGTTATCTTCTTACATTGTCTAGATTTGTACATGCGCATTTGTTTTTGTTTCTGGAGCTGGTTTAGGGTGGAGATAATTAGGTGCATGGATTTAGAATGACCAAAGTTGTCTGTTTCATGTCTCTAATATTAGGTTCCTAAGCAACAGCAAGCTGCTCTGGTCAGATATGACTTATTGGTGTATTGAATTCCTTCACATTATTGCTCAGACCCAATTTAAAATGTTGTTCAAATTATGTAAGAAGCTGGACCATGGATGAGCCCCATCTATGCCAAGATTCTAAGCTTTGATGAAAGTAGCAGCAACCAGAATCTCCATGAAGAATCACAAGGTTGTTGTCAAGGTCGTTAAAGCCCAAATTTGCAACTGGAACTCCTGCTGAAAGCACCTGGCCAGCTTAGGAGGCCATGTAAATTGGGAGAGACTTTTGTCCCCATTCCCTCTGAGTGCACTGGAGCGTAGCCCTAAGGGAAATCCTATTGACGCTCTTTTTCCACTGTTCCAGGGGCTGCTCGCATCTGTTGTTGTTAAATCTAGAGTTTCAGCTTTCCCATCACCTTTAACACTGTTGGTGTGATCATGACATTTTACAGCTGAAGGAAGGCTAGCCCCTTCAGGCAGCAGGGACACATGCCTGACACGATGAAAACCTGAACCCTGCAGGCATATTTGTTGGTCTTTTAAAAAATCTCTAGGTAGTACTTAACATAAAGGAGGAAACTTTTGCCTTTCTCTGCACACCTTTAATGGCTGGGTATTATGAGGTTAAGGCTAAGGTCAAAATTAAAGAATTAGATTTGTTTTCTCATTATAGGAATATGGGTTGCATCTCTTGATTCTTCTTCAAAATCTCTGATGGTACAAGTGCCATCTTCCAAACTTCTCTGGGCTGTATCAAGTCAGTTTTGGAAAACTCCTTTTCACAGACAAATTTGAGTCTCATTTAGGAGTTAGCAGAGCACAAAGCTTCAGAACATAGATGCTGGGAACTGTGCAGACCTGGGTTTGATCCCTGCACCCACCTCCTACTTACTCGCTCGGTGACCTCAGGCGAGGAGCTTACCTTCTACAAGCCTCATCTCCTTATCTGTAGGGAAAGTATAACACACTGCCTCTGTCTGGAAGGATTCTTTTGAGGCCTCAACAAGACCATAATTATAAAGTCTTTATCCCAGTGCCAAACATATAATAAACAATGACTACGTGGCAACAAATTATTTTACCATCACAAATGAAACCCAAACAAAGCCCATGAGCAGATCTGTACAGTCCCTTGGGAATTTCTTTAAGGCAATAAACACTTATTTCTGCAGTTTAGGATGCGATAATTAGATAAACAAATGTTTCCTGGAGAGAGAGAGAGAGTGCTCAGTAAAGCCTACATGATGTGTTTGAAAAATGCTCCTTATCAGGTGCACAAAAATTCACTAGGTTCAGAATGTCACTCTCATTTGAATTGTCCTTTCTTACAAAATTTCCATTTGAAAAGGCAATTTACTACAACTAGTGGATCATTCACAGGCTAGACTGGCAGAATAAGTCACCCAAGCCACCTGGACCTCTGTTTCTCTCTTTCCCTTTGTCCAGAAAAGCACCGATTACATCGCACGTGAAGAGGTTATTTACTCCTCAAAGTTTCATTCTGGGCTTGGGTAGACCTAGGTTCAAATTCCAGCTCCACAACCCACTGGCTGCATGATGGATGATTTTGAGCGTCAGTCTTATGCCTCTAGGGGCTCGGGAATTAAGTGGGGTACCTTCCTGATAGGGTTGCTGTAAGAATTAAATGGGAATGGGTGGAAAGTGGCCTGAGCACAATAGGAGCTCAGAAAATGATAGCTGGTCAAGGTGGTGATGGAAAGCATTCTCAAGCTTTTTGCTCTCAAGGCCTTTTTATTCTTTTAAATTACTAAGGACCCCAGAGAGCTTTAGTTCATGTGTGTTTCATCAATAGATACTCAACTTATTAGAAATTAATTGAGAAATTTTAAAAATATTTGTTTGAATTCATTAAATATAACAATAAGTCCTTTAAATGCTAACATATATTACATTTTTTGGGGGGGGGTACATGGTCTAGGAATCAAACCTGGGTCTCCCACATGAAAGGCAAGCATTCTAATAAATTACATTTTTAAGGAAAAATAACTATATTTTCTAAAACAAGAGAAAAAGGAGAGAAGAATGTATTGTTTAACATTTTCGCAAATCTCTTTAATACCCATCTTAATAGATAGCAGCACTATTCTTATATCTATTTCTGCTACAATCTGTTGCAATATCACACATCATGAAGCTCCTGGCAAACTCCACTTTACACTTAGGACAGAGTGAGAGTGACAAAAGGCAAATAATATCTTAGTATTTTAAAAATAGTTTTGATCTCATGGATTCCCTGAAAGAGTCTCAGGGACTCCCACAGTTTGAATACCACTGACTTAGAGCAGCTGTATCCAAAATGCTCTGCAGCAGTTGATACACAGGTCTATGTGGAAAAAAAGAGTGAGGCCAGTGCCTTAGAAAATGAGAGACCATCAAGTCCGAAAATGTTGTCAATCTGAGGCCCTTATTTCTGAAAATAAGGTTGTCCTCAAGTAGGAGTCGGAGGAAAGCAGGAGCTCAAATGCATCTTACAGAAGCAGGCAAGTCTGAACTATATTGTCAGAACAAATTAGAAACATTCCTGTGATGGCAGGAATATCCAGATATCACAGATTGCTGTTTCTGCCTCCTCCTCCTTCTCCACCACCACCTCCTCTACCTCACCCCAGAATGGCAGGAAAATGCCAAGTGGCTCCTTGGATTACCTGACACAAGGATGGTGCAGTTACATCCCACCAGAAGCATCAGGGGTACCATGGCTAAGAGTGTGGGTTTTTTGTGCTTACAGATCTGGGTTCAAATCCTGGATCTGCCACTTAGGAGCTACATGATCTTGGAGAAGTTAAATTTTCCGATTCTCAGAATCCTAATGTATATAATGGGGATAGTGGTGGAGTGAAAATGGCCACACTCTTTGCAGCCCCTCCAATCAAAAAAGTAAAGTCGAATTTCCCTAAAACTGGGCTGGTACTGTGTTTTGCTTTTTGACAGATAAAATATGGCTGAAACAACACTGGAAGACTTTTGAGCAAAATCTCGAGAAGCTTGGGATGAAACATTTCGTGGAGGGAGAGGCTCAGCCATTCCTGCTGAGGTCCCAAACACATTAATTTAGCCAGCCCCAGCCAGGCAGCTGCACAGGTGCAGCATAACCACCACCCTGTCAGCATAGTGTTAGGAGAGGTGACCATTTAGCTTAGGCCACTAAGCATTAGAGCAGTACGGAGGGTGATCAACTTGTCCCACTTTGCTTAGGACATTCTCAGTTTGAGCACCTAAAGGCCTGTATCCCAGGAAACCCCTCGGTTCTGGTTGATCACCCTGTTTGTAGCACAGCCTACAAACAACTGACTGAGAGATTAAGACACATGCAATTTAAAAAGAGATTAAGAATATATAACTCAGTGTTCCTGAGAGAATTAAGTAAAAAGAGGCAGTTGGAGGCCACACATGAAGCTCATAAAATGAAAGATTTTTTGTTTCTTGTCTTCAATTTACAAAATAACTCAAAATTTCTATAGCTAAAAAATGCTGGATCTGTTCTCTCTGTGACTATCATTGAGCTTCTCATTCAGGGGTTCTTATTGATTCAAATATGCTAGATAGCATTCTCTACTGGAAGAATGCTCCATTTCAAGCTGAGCACAAAGGTAGCAAGCTCCTGGGAAATCATGAACAAAAAGGGAAAGAAAACATTAGACTTAACTAAACTCAAACCGGCTGTGAGTTCCAAAACAGTATCACTGTTGACTATGGAAAACACTTAACATTATGTCATTCTGGGTGGGTCCAGAAATGGGCTTTTTTTTTTGGATAATATTTTTCTCCAGGGCCATATCTAGTAAAAACACAGTCCAAAGAAATGATCTGCAGGTATGCTAATACAACACCAGGAGAAGACAGCATTCTAGGAGCCATTGGGTACTAAAGTAGAAATCTTTAAAAATTCTATTTTAGAGCTATTGGGAAGAAAATGGGAGGTGGGGGTAGAACTTTTGTAAAAATCTGTAATTCATTAAATGACGGT
The DNA here is from genome assembly GCF_023851605.1 of Tamandua tetradactyla. Taxonomy (NCBI): domain Eukaryota; kingdom Metazoa; phylum Chordata; class Mammalia; order Pilosa; family Myrmecophagidae; genus Tamandua; species Tamandua tetradactyla. The sequence goes on from NC_135346.1 coordinate 23,941,864, forward strand.
GCAATCTTTTCCTCATGTCATAATTATTGGACCTAAAAATGTATTATAGTTGATCAAAAGATAACACATCTCTGTTCCTAACTTAAATTGCCTGTTATTCACACAGTTAAAGTAGCCTCCCCATCATAGAGGCCGAAAGAACTTCATACTGCCAAGAAAATGACCGTCCTGGACACCATTGAAGAATTCTGACTCTGCAAAAAACACATGTGAAATCATTTAGCAGACGGGCTGGCAAATATGTCAGTCTTGGAGAATTTAATCAAGAAGGTATTTCCTCCTGCAGACTTCTGACAGCCAGCAAGCCGAAAATGGGACCAGACACATATGTATGGCGTGTGTCTTCTTTGCACAGAAACACATCATGACAGTTGAGAAAGACATTTCTGTTGCTTTGCAAACAAGTAAATGCCCGATTCTTAAAAAGGATCAAACAAAGATTCAAGCAGCCAAGTATTAATTACCATTACCACTGCTTCTTGGAGGGAACAAGCAGATATAGAAAGAACAGAGATTTCAACTTTTTAAGCATGGAAGGCAAGTAGGACCCTACGTTGTTACTCAGTCTCTAAGAGCAATAGCCCCCCCTCCCTTTAGCACAGATTTGTATATTTGAGGATATGGATTGATGAATGGTCATTAATATCCATATCTGTATTCCTATCTTATATATCTATATCTGTATATATAGCTATCTATTTATCTATTATCTATATCTGTATCTCCTCTATCTCTATCTTTAATTTGATACTGTTAGAGCTCACTTCACCGGATACTGAAAAGTATAGCGGCTTTATTTTAGAATGCTAGATTCTCCCCAAACTTAACAAATTCTTCATTATCTTGGCAATCAGAAAGCCATTACAATTGCAACTGGGGACAGAGTTCAACATTAGAGAGCCAGGGGTTTAAATACTCATTATGATTTGCCATACCTTATTAGATGCAGTGCCAGGAGCTAAGTTATAGACTCACTGGAAAAGATTTTCTATCCATTTTCTAGACATTTTTAAGCTTTTGTAGAATTTCAACACTCATGTTAAAAATGAAATACTTCACAGTTGACTGGCATAAAGATATATACAAAGATATGTGAACAAAGAACACCAACCAAAAGTCTAAATTTCACAGGATAATGCTTAAAAAGAACTAAATGCAATAAAACAAAAGTATGGCGAAAATTATGCATTTAAAGAGAATAAAAAAGGGGAGTGGTATATATTTGAAAGTTGTAAATTTAATTATAAAAGTTTACCCAAGTAGCCACTCATGCCACTAATATGATAAAATATTAAAACCTTTCCCCCATTCCCATCTTGACTTGCCTGAATGAGGACCCTAGGCTTCTAAGTAGCATCCCTTTTCCTTACAATCTGTTCTTCTCATAGAAGAAAGATCTTTAACAACAACCCCAACAATTGGTTCCATTGGCTTTTCCACTAAACACTTCTCAATGGTTTTGCATGGTTTGGAATAAAAATCCAACACCTTACCTTGGCCTACAAACCTCTAGGTGACCTGACCCTGGCCCACCGTCTGGCTTGATGTCTAACATTCTGCCTCTTGCTTATTGTGTGCCAGTCACACAGCTGTCCTGGGTTGCTTCTGGAAAATATCAGAATGCATCTTTTTTAGGGCATTTAATGTTCCTCTTCCTACTGGAGAAGGGCACCCTTGGCTCTTGACATGACTACCTTGTCTCATCCTTCAAATGTAACCCAACCTCATCTTCCTGAGAGGCTGGACTGGCCACCTTAATTTAAGCCTCCTCCTAGCCACCACCCTTTCTTTATCACCTCACTCTTCTTTTCACCTCCATGACCAAAGTCTGAAGTTATTCTTTATTAGTTTGTTTGTTGCCTGTTTGCTGCTAGAAGGCAAGTGCTTTGGCAGTAGGTGCTCTGACGTGCCTGTTTGCTTCTGGATCTCCTGCACCCAGACGGTGCCTCTTTTAGTTTTTAAGAAATTGCTTTGATATCTAGAGAACTGACTGAAAGAGGGCAGAACTGGAGTAGGCAAAACAGTCAGGAGGCTACTGCAGTAACCTAGGAGACATATCATGGTGGCCAAGGTGGGGAGAATGAAAATAGAGAAATGTGGATGTTTAGGAGACAGAATCAGCCAGACTTCATAGTTGATTGGATATGGGAGATTTTAGGGTTGGTGTCAAGGTTTCACCCTTCATTGCATTCCTTTCTCCATGAGGATTATAGCTTAGGTTTTCAGTGTAACCACACTGCTAGTTGGCTGCAGCTGATGTGTTGAGGGAATGATGTACAACACATGATACCTATGCACAGGTCATATGTAGGAGCAATAAATGTCATTTTTCCTGGGGTCACCCTAGGCATTTAGAAAAATCAATTACCTCTAGAATTATCTAGTATGAACTCTGCCCAGTAGGAGTACCCAGCATTCAATAGTGGCCAATCCAATAAAATCTAGCTTTTCTGAAAGCACAAATGCTAGATGGAAAAGAGAGGGTAGCAATGCCCCAGAAGAGGTGAAGCCTCTGTCAGGGAGGCCAGATGCCTATTCCAGAGCTGAAAGTCAGTGACAGCCACTGTGAGGCTGAGGGACTCCCCACTCCTTGATCCCAGACATTCCTGAAGGCTACTTCCATCACTGACAGCCATTTAAGCTCATCTGTTCCTTACCATTAATGAGGTTAAGTGACAAAATTGCCACTCTAATGGAGCAGAAGTGTTAAACAGCTGGTATGTAGGCTTCATAAGGACGCAGATATCATCTATATAAGGGTGCACTGGGAAGATGATGATAAAGTACTTGGCCTTGGCTGGAAAGTCAAAGAAGTCAGGAAGACCAAAGACTTGACTTCATGCTATATTCAAGATGTCAAGTGACCATCCAATGTGGGGAGGAGGGAACAGAGAAATAAACTCTCCCCACGATCTGCAACAGGGAAGGAAATCCATAACCAAAGTATTGTTAAAACACATTTGCAAACCCTAGGCTTTTAAGATATTTTAAACTTAGAAAACAAATAGTAATTTTATAAATGATGTTAATGTTAAGACCTCATGGCTCAATATTCTAGAATCAATGTAAATTTCTCTTTTGCTTAATTCTTGGCTTTCAAAGGGCCATTTGTCTATAAATCATTGAATTTTACCTTCTCTCCCCACCTCTACATCTTTTTTGTTGAAAAAGAAGGAAGTTATGAAACCTCCAGGCATTTCCTTAATTAAGACTTAATTAAGACTGGGTAATAATGGGATTTAATCGATGCTTAATAAAGCAGTCTAAGGTTTCAAATCCAAGATACACTGTTTTGAGTAATTGAGAAAATACATTATATGCTCCCATACTCTAGCTTGTGGAGTTTATTTCATATAGCTGTCTTCCTAGAAAATGCTAGTAAGGCTCCAACTGCCTAGAAAGAGAAGCCCAGCACTGGGATGGAAGTTAGATTTTAATTCTACTGAAAGTGTAAAAGTTTTTTCAAAATGCTCCCTATACAAGGAGACTCCTTGACCATAACTCGATTCGCTAAGAGGCAGAAAACCTGAATGATAACCAGCAACTTAAAAAATTGGCAGCTCTAAGGATACAAGCTTAGACATTGAGAAAAGGAAATTAGATATTTAGTCCCAAGTACTGGTGACTGATACAACTTTCTATCCAAAGGTACACACACACACATACACACACAGAGATGTTATAATGAAAAGAAAACAAAAAAGAAAATGGTACAACAATAAATTGAATAGGTCCCCAGATTTTGGTAACCAATAAAAAATACTGCATTATTTTTTTACTGAAGAATCATTGGAATGGGCAGTACTGACATTTTCTCTCCTTTCTTTATCCCCTGTGATTTTTTCTTCCCTTAAATTAAAACTCACAGGAAAACAAAATCTCTGGCTAGCCTCTGAGGAACACTCTATTCATTTTTCCTCCTGACCTGGTTAGTCAGAACATCTTTCAAATGATTAGTTTTCAATTTTGCTCCACTGCCAGAGAGAAAGACCCCCAGATTAACGGCTGCGTTGATTGTTTATGCCTCTGAAAGCTATCTTTTTAAAAATTCAGTAATGCTACAAGAAATGCTGATCTTTGGAAAGGATTTATTTAATGGATTTTTTTTTTTAAATTAAGAGATTTGAAAACTTGCCAAAAGTGTGTTTAACATTCCACTTACAAGTTTGACTATCTAGAGAGCTTATATATGCGAGTTTTGTAATTTCTCAGTGCAATAAGCTTCAACCTTGGATTCTGAGACACTTGGGGATCTGGATGGAGCCCTAATTCTGGCTGAAATGGCGGGCCCATTTCCATTCCTTCCTGGCTTCCTCTTAATAATAAGTACTCCCCCCCATCACTTCCCCAAATGTCCTTCCTGGGTGTTTTTTTTCTCCCTCTGCTTTTGGAAGAGACACTGAAAAAACTCAAGAGAAAAGGTTCCTACAAACATTGGTTTGTTTGGCTGGCACAGAAGGGATGGGAATTTGCACAGAGCTTTTGTTGGGCAAGTTTCTCTTAGGTCTCTGCCAGTGAAGTTCCAGTGCTGTGCCTTAGATGGAGAAAGGTAACAACAGACTAGACTGCTATTTCTTCCATCCTACATTTATTGTAAAGCACTGCAGTATCTATTTGCAAGAGGGGAAGGACCCCATTAGAAATAAGCTCAAAGTCTCCCATTTTGAAATTAGCAAATATGATTATGTAGACTGTGGCTTTTTCATGATTGCAGCATACACAAATCATAGCTCACTGCAGACTAATGAACTATGTTCAGGGGTGAGAAGGAGAGTAACTTTCTCTGTTCTTATTGAGATTTGATTCCTATGGTTTATGCTATGGCAAATGAGATTTCATTAGATATGGAAGAATGCCATTTTTTAAAGTAGTACTGAATGTTCATTTTTCTCCATTTCAATCTTATTTCCTAAACTTTTTTTTATGAGTTCCTGAACTAGGCAGTCATACTCCTTCCCAAATGTCTCTTTGTAAATGCTTTGACCTACCTTGGTACACAAAAGAGGTATCAGTCTCCAATGGCATCTTATTTGAATGAAGTCCAGTGACAAGAAGAGAGAAGTCAAAAACCAAGAGCTTGTGGAATGCTAAACTGGTGAAGGCAGACGTAAAACTGATAGTCTGAGAATTAGTATCTAGTATTTGGAACCTAACATCCACCCCTAAAAGGATTCCTGGGTTTAGACCTGCTATTGGTGGGTCAGCACAGTCAAGATTGCTTCATATAACTGCAAAGTAAAGACTCAAACATTTTTCAGAGTAGCGGGGAATTGAAGTCATCACCTACAAGAAGCCATAACCAAAACACCGATCCCATGTTTCATGTAGATTACAATAGGGTTCATCTGCTTTGTCCCCTACCCCAAACCATGGCAGTTTTTCTAGAACCACTGCTTTGCCCTGTTGGCATTAATACACCTAGGGCCCTGATCACTTCCTTCCAAACACAATAGAAAATTCTGACATTTGCCATTTGAGTTTCATGTCTGTGACACCAAATTTATCTAATCTGTGGTCATATCTCAATAGACTCTACCTAAGGTCATTTCCCATTCTTGTTTCATATCTGTAGATTTGGAGTTTGCTATCCCCTTGACCCAACACATGAACTAGTTTTCCACCTCTTGTTCATTATGCCACCTCTCTCAGTTCCTTTTAAAATCTCAAGAACAAGTTCTTGCATGAAGCCTTCCTGGAACTATTGGTTCCATTTTTCAGGCCAGAAATAATAGCCTCTGGTTTACTTTCCTGGGCAATGCGCTCTTATGAATTCTGTGATTATGTTTCCTTGTATGGCGTGTCTCCTATTACACTGAAAACCCTTGAAAATCATCTTTAATGGATATTTAAGGTATCTGGTAGTGTACCACACTGGCTTGGGGCTGGGGCTGGGGAATTTTTGTGTGAACAATTTGTTCTTATGGAAAGAATTTGATCACCTTCACTGTTTAGAATGCCAGTTATAATAATAACAAAAAGCAGACAAACTTTTATTACTTTTATTATTGTTTTTAAATTCCTTCCAGACAATGTGCCCCCTGATGACCCACCACTAGGCCACCAGTGTTCAAGGAAACCCCAAATTGACCAACTTCTATTCAGAAACAAAACACTTCTGAAAATACCCCTTCCCTCAAAAAGGCACATATTTCCTGACCTAGTCAAAGATTTCAGAGACTATAGGAAAAAAGAGCAGAATTCTCTATGTACTCAAGTAATTGCAGCTACTCTTATGTGCACATGGACTTTCAATTGCAAAAGACACTTGCATGGCTTTCGTGCCCTAGATTTTTCCTTCTGTGTTAATACAAATGAAATAAAGAAACTAACAACTATTCTTAGAACCAAGTCTGTAGAACCTTACACTGGCCAAATGTGGTAGCTTTGCCTCCACTGTACTTAGCTGAATCTCTCTTTGGGCCCCCCACCTCATTTAAGTAAAACTAATTGCTATTAATAACAAATCAAGCTAAGCAAAAATAGTTTTTCTTTGCTTTTCTCTGGGGACGTTCCTGAGACCCAAAGCTCTCCACACACAAGGTTATGTCTCAGGGTTATTTGACAGCTTAACTCTACGATTTACCTTATTACTCAAAACACTTTCAAAAACTCAATGTCCTTCTCAGGTACTAGTTAGGGGAGGCCAAAGAGCACGGCTGTGTGTGCAGAGATGGGTATATGGGAGTCACTGGAATGTCAACACCATTCTTTTCAGATTCCATTAGCAGAACTCAATCACTCACCCCACCCAGCCACAATGGAGGCTACAAAATGTAGTTGAGCTGTCAGCCCGGGAAGAAGCAGAAACAGACACAGGTAACCAACCAGTCAGTGGTGTCTACAACACCATCAGGCTATAGGAGCCATGAAGGCAAAGCATGTTCAGTCTTACCACAGCTGAAACCTTGAGCCTGATATTGTGCCCCACATGTTGGAGATTCTTAGTAAATATTTACTGACTGGATGAGTGCAAAGGATTGTGTGGAAAAGAAGGAAAGGATTGGACCTGGAATAAAATTCAAAGACTTTAAGCAAATCATACCATTCATAAATTGATTGATCTGCTACAAAACCAAGAGGAGACTCAGCAGATCCCATGAATACTGAATTTTTATTATTTTGTTGAGAATTTTCAAATCAAGGACAATTTAAAGCAACTCACATAAAAATTGTTGTACCCTCTGTTAAGTTTTTAAATAGTGTAAAGTTTATACACCTCTATATATGTACACATAAGCTATTTGCATGCATATATGTATTGACAGAAAAAAAAAAAAGTTTTATGTGATTTCCAGAGACCAAGGACATGACATACAAACATGTACGGTGAATGAGCAGGGCCTAAATTCAAGATCTTGGTACAAGAGCCTCTGGAATAATTGGGAGAAAATATTCTGTGTGTTTTGAGCTTCCCTTGAAGGACCTTGCTATCGTATGTCATTCAGAAAGCCTAGCAACCAATCTATAAGCCATCAAGAATCAATCACAGCTAGGCAGTGACTGGCATTGTGTTCTAATTCTAAGCATTTCTACTTGTGCCAGAAAGGAACACCTATACAAAAGCTCTGGAAATGTGGTGAATTCTTTCATGTACAATATGAGAACCATGATGACTGATGGGTTATATTCTTAAGGTCACTAGACAACTGTAGATTAACAAACAAATATAATTATCACAAAGTAATAGACCTTAGCAAACCAGGGCACAGCAGACATGGATTGCTCCTACATGCCAAAGAAATGATTAAATCATTCCTCTTTCCATGCTCTTACATAAAGAGATGAAATACACACATTACAAGAAAAATTAAGTGATGGGTCCATCCTTTTATTCAAGAGTGTGCTGTTTTCTCTCCTGATGATGGACAGACTATATTATCCGAAGCATAATGTAGTTAAGTCACACAGCATCAAATCATTGCTTAGACAGGATGTTTCTGAACCATTTAACCTGATACTACTGAATAAAATGTATGTAATCATCAGGCACTTTTATAAGTCAATCAATCAATCACCAACGAAATGGCTCTTCACTTACCTCCAGAAAGTGCAGATTCTATTCATGACAGTTCATCAAGGTTGCTCAGTGGCTCCACGTGGATCTTGGAATCTAGATCAACAAATTCCTAGTTATTGGTTGTAGGACACATTTTGTATGTGGAAGTGAATTATGGGGAATGTAGCAATAACTTCAGGATTGAAACACTGCTCAGACCCAGGACCTAACCAGTAGGTTTAATTTACAATAAACCTTAAATAAGTGATTCGCAAGCTTTAGAGAGCATAAAAATCACCTGGGTTGTACATTAAAAATGGGAGTTCTGGTCTCCACTCCCAGAGTTTCTGATTTAGACCTGGGGTGGGGTGTGAGAATTTGCATTTTTAAGAAGTTCCTGGTTGATGCTGACGAGCAAGATTAACCTTTGAAAGCCAATGCATTAAATTAATAACCAATAAACCTGATTGAAGATCTTCCATATACCTAGGAATACAGGATGAAGTAGATTTTTTGCCCTTAAAGGATTGAGAATATTATCTACATCATTGCATTTTCACAGGGGTACCTGTCATCTTTACATTTATTAAAAATTTTACACTCTCTCCCCCATCAACAAAAGAAGCAAAAAAGTGAACTTACCCCTTCCTCATGTCCTTGCAGCAAAGATTCCTTGGAAGCTTCACCAAAAGAACTACGTACTTCTTCAGAAACTTTTTTCAGTTTTCATTACATTCAGGAGAAAATAGGCTCTTCTTCCGTGTCATGATGCTTTCAGCTAGTCTGTGAGAAGGGCAGCACTTTGCCACGTGCTCCCAGTGTAAGTAACAGAAATAAAACCATCAACTTCTTCTATCAGGGCTCCTCAATGTCCTCCCGATACTGGTCGAATCCGAGTAGGCCTTGTTGATCCCCAACAGTTAAACTCTAAATTAAAAGTTATGGCTATGCCCTAGAGATCATCTACCCGGGGTTAAATTCACTCTGCTTTGCTCGCATGGTACAGCAGGAAGGACTTCACTGAGGGTGCTCAGGAGGACATAACCTCCAGCAACTTCACCTGTTGACATCATTGCCTGGTCCCTCCGGAGTGAAATTGACAGCACCTGTGAAACCCTCCCATTTAGCAAGTGGGGAAATCAAGGCTTGAAGAAATTAAACATGCTTTTAGCTAGAGCTGGAACAGGGCTACCACCCACAGTTCAAAACTCCCTTTTTACCCTTTTTTTTTTCTGCTTTCCCTCCTTTGAGGGTGCTAACATCCAACTTAGGCAAGAATTTGACCAATATCATTCATCTTGCTCTCTCTTATACTTACGAACACAAATACCCCAGTCACTCACTTCAGCCGAGCAGACACTCCTTTCCTCTCTAACATCGTACCCTCCTTTGGTGTGTTTTGGAAGATGTTGAGACTCCACCTCCCATTTTTAGGTCTATGAAGAAAATATTATGTAAACGTGTCCAAGGTAAAAGAAGTAATTGGAGTACTAGCCTTGGAGTCAGCGACAGAAATGGTACAGTTTTTCACAGAGGCATTCTTTAAAAAACAAACAATAAGCAAAAAAATAAAAATGAAATTAAACTTGAAAGAAAAAGTCCACGGCCCAGTTTGGATTTGAAGACATCTTAAAACTGGAGGAGGCAAACCAAGATTCTCCTTGGCTTGCCTTAATTTAGTCTGCTTGAGCTAGTCTCCAAATTCCTTTCGTTATCATTTCAGGGAGAGCATTCACCTGTTTCAATTTGACCATGTTCTAACTCTTGACAGCCAAGCAAGGGACAGAGGCAGAAGAGCCAAAAGCAGTGAGTCTCAAAATTAAGCACATATAATAATCATCTGGGGAACTTGTTGAAGATGGAGAATCTTTAGCACCACCTGCAGAGGTTCCTGGTAGTTCTGAAATCTGCAAATTTCACCAGCACCTCCAGGTGATTCTGAAGCTGGTGGTCCTTTTGAGCACACTTAGGGAAATGCCTTGTGCTTTAAAGCAGTACTTCTCAAACTTTAGCGTAGTCCCCCCACCCCTGAAAATGGGCAGCTTATTAAAATGTATATTCTTGATTCAGTAGGTCTGAGGTGGAGCCTCTGATTCTGCATTTCTCACAAGTTTCCAGAAGATACTGAGGCTGCTGGTTCAGGAACTGCTCTTTGAGTAGCAAGGGTTCAACGCTCTGATGTGACACCAAGTCATGTTGCTTGGGTTCAAAATCAAGTGGGCTTTGCCTCTTAATGGATGATTTGCAATTTAACTTCTCGGGCCTTCACTATCTCCTCCACAAATGGGACGCACTACTAATACTTACCCACATGGTTGTTGTGAGGTTTCAACAAGATAATACATGTAAGGCTCTTAGTGCAGTGCCTGGCACATAGGGAAGCTTCACACATGTTACCTATTGTCACCATTCTTGGAAATTATGTTTTGATTCCTATGCTTGATATATGCACAAATCAGTAAGGAATTTGATAGCATCTCTGACTGGTCACTTAGATTCAAAGCCCTTTTCTCTCTACCTTCTTGTCTTTCTTTCCCTACAGAAAGCACATTCTGAACATGCCAAAATGGCCATTCTCTTCTCTCAAATCAGAGATTCTTGGATAGCAGTTAACTAATTGGCAATCTATGTATTGCCAATACATAGAAAAAGAACATGAATTTTTAAAATATCTTTATTGAGACATAATTAATATACTATAGAACTTGCCCATTTAAAGTGTACAATTTACTGTATTCTTAGATATGTACAGCTAGCACCACAATCAATTTTAGAACATTTTCATCACCTTAAAAAGAACTCCCCTCCACTGCATCCTTTAATACCACCCCCCACCCCTGCTTCCCCAACCCCACCCTTCTCCCAGTCCATTTACTTTCTATCCCTATAGATTTCCCTATTCTGGATTTTCATATGAATGGAATGATAGAATAAATGTTCTTCTTTCACCCAGCTTAATATTTTCAAGGTTCATTCCTATTAATAGCTAAATAACATTCCATTGAATGAACATACCACATTCTGTTTATCCATTCATTCAAACAATATTTGAGTTGTTTCCACCTTTTGGCTCGTATGAAAAATTATTAATGAATTATGAATAATACTGCTATAAACATTTGTATATAAGTTCCTATGTGAACATAGTTCCATTTCTCTTGGATATATAGAATACCAAGCTTTTGAGCTGTGCTCCTTAATGGATTACCAACTCCTTAAAGAGGTATTACATCTTCCTGGAAAAACAGAATTCTAGAATTTTTCCCTTAAAGCATCATTTACAGTTACAGGCTTCCACTAGCTCAGTTCTCTTCTGCAACCACCAAGAGTATTTTCCCTCAGAAATCAATAAAATTGCCTCCATTCCTGCCGGGTCAGCTAAGAGAAATCCCACTGGCAGTCCATCAGGTTCCAAGGTACAGATGTTGAAGAGGTGAGCCAAGGCTCAGACTGTTTCCCTCCTGGCCCTATTTGCTGTTACAGTACTGAGACAACACATTCACGACCTCCTGGAGTGTCACCTTTGCAATCCATAGGAGAGAGGCTAGGACGGCTAAACCACAGCCAGGCTGAGTCTGATCTTTTTCTTTAAATCAATGATTCTTACACCTTAGTCTACCAAAGGACCTTTTGAGATATTTTCAAAACTTGTAGATACCCAGTCCATATGTCACACAATGCACATAGAGTGGGTCTGGTAGGGGAACTAGAAATCTGTATTTTTTAACTGACATCCAAAATGACTCGGAACATGTGGTCCATTCTCTGAGAAGCAAAGCTTTTCAAAGAATTTGAAGGAGAGATGCTTGGAAATGGAACACCTGCCCTAACCTTAGTGTGAATCATTCAAATCCCTTGGGATGGTATCACTAGAAGGTACCATTTATAAGTGAGCAGTTATCAAGTGCCAGCACTTTGGGTATATTTGCCTTGACACAGCCGGGTTATTAGCAGTGACACCCTGCCAGAGCTGTGTGATGTCTTGGTTGGGGGAGTTTAAGCACCTTGCCTAAAGTTTTATAGTGACTTAGATCCAAAGCTGGAACTCAAACCCACATCTCTCTGACATTGAGTCCTATGGTGCAATAAAGCAGAACTTCACAAACTTTTGTGTGCATCCCAATCACCAGGACAGGTTGTTCAAAGGATGACTGGGCCCCATCCCCAGGGTGTCTGATTCAGTAGGTGACAGGTGGGCTTGAGAATTTGCTTTTCCAATGATTTCCTGACTGGTGCAGATGCTGCTGGAGTTTGAGAACCACTACTCTTTTAGGACTGTGAACCCATCTTTTTAACAATCCTAGTTGCGCACCCAGAACAATTTACAAAAGCTTTCTTTGTCCTTCAACTATTGCTCAGCCAATAAGTCCATGACAAATAGCCAATGAAGTTGCTGTTGAGCCAGTTCCTAAGTGTCTTCAGGTGTTTGAAATTGTCCTAAGCCATCCTCTCTCCTCAAGCTGAAAGAGCAATTCTCTCTTTGTGATGACTCTTTCCTTAGAGTTCTTATGCTCTACCTTTTCTTTCTCTGCTTTAAAACTATTTATTTGTTGTACTGTGCCTCTATTCCAGGTAAAAAAGGGTTAGTAAAATGCTTTCCAATTAGCTTCATGCCACCAGATGCTAGGAGAATGTCTTTTTCCTCTCAGTTTGGTGACAGCAGTCCACCTGAGGCTTGGTTGTGTCCTTCCATTATGTTAATGGACACTGATTTTCTCCTGGGATTTCCTGAATTTACTCATACCAGGGCAAGCACAAACTGCTTTGTCAGAAGGGCGTATTTTAGGGCCTGTACCCTGTCACCAGGTGCAGCTCCCTGTTTCTTCCCAAGGAATTTCAGTATGGCCTGCTGAACTAGTCCCACAGCAAGTGGAGAGAACACCAGCCAGCGTCAGGCTAGAAAGATGACTCTGTGACCTTGTGAAGTTTCATAAAGGATATGACAACAGTTCTCTTGGGCAAGCTAAGACAGTAACCTCAGAGCCATAAGTCCCCAGTGATTTCATCTGTTCTCTCCTCATATGCTGTGTACATTCTACAAATCTCCATCCCACCAATGAAGCCACACCTTTGAGGTCCCTCCTTTTGCAGGATTCAAACCACATTTTGATTCGGTGGATCCCGTAACAATACTTCCACTGGATAACATTTCTTCACTTCGTAGGCCACCAGTCTGGAACATGAAAACAATCCCTGTCTCTTGCAAACCTTCCTAATGTTCCTTTGGGGTTATGTAATGGAGTAATGGAGAGAAGACCTGGTGCAAAATCCTTCCTGCTACTTACCATAAGCAACGGCTGTCCACTCTGAAGGTCAGCGTTCCCGATTGTCAAACAGAGGTATTTACACCTACTGTGTGGGGCTGTGTCCAGGACGGAACGAGATATATTTCATGAAGGTGCCTGGAAGGTTTAGACTCTCATGGAATAGTAGAATCTGAGCAACCACTACACACCTAGCTTCATTTCTCTAATCTTTTTCTTTGAGGGAAAACAACATTTGTAAATGGAAACAAAATTTGACTTAGAATCAGCCAAGTTCAGAGTGTACATCAGCGGGAAGCAGTTGAGCTTAATGGCTAATGACATGAGTTCACATCCCTGTTCAGCTGTTTACTAATGGTGTGAACTTCATGAGGTAGTCCACGTTTCTAACTTTCAGGGTGGTTTTATTTATTTTTTCATAGCGTTGTTGAGAACACGCAAGTGTTTTGTATTAGGCTCGTAGCATGATAATGCATAGTACACACTCAATAAATGAGAGCTATTTATACTGATAACCATTTTTGGATCTCAGACCCTTGTGTGAATTTAATGAAAGTTGAGGCTCATCATCCCCCAAATATGCAAATATATATAAACCACAACATTTTATTGTTTTTATAATTTTGTGTTATAATTTCAGGGAGTTCCTGGATTTCCATGGGGTCCAATTTATGGAAATGGGCCCCTATTATATACGATATAAGGTGTTTTCCACGTATTATATGAGTGCTCCATCAGCACATGGACTGCGTTTTACTCAATCCTCAGGTGACAGGTTTATGGTCTTTCAAATGTACCCTTATGACCAACTGATTGTGAAACCCCAGTGCAGCCTGGAAGCCCCTTGGCCTTTGCAAATTTGGTCAAACTCAGCCTGGACCCCAATTACATGGCCTGTGAGAGGGCAAAGCTTTTCCTAAAAGTCCCTGTGGCATTGTCCCTCCTGTTTATCTCTGGTTCCTCTTGGCCTCTGCTGATCTGTTTCATCCAACTGTCTGCCGTGCCCTGCGACACCGTATATATAGAATTCACCTCCTTTACTGTTATTCACAAGAAATACACACTGAGCATTTTGTGATTTGGTGAACAGTTGATTGTGAGTCAGCTTTTCATTCTTTTGACCCCTTCATCCTGTGTCCCCTCTTCCTCTCTGGCGTACCGAAAGGATTTCTCCCTTTGCCTCATCCATAGCATTCATAGCTAGGCCTGTCAGGGTGTCACTTTCTGTCATCATTAATGCTTTTTTTTTTTTTCAAACAAACACAATTCCTTTCCTAAGAGAAATTTTGTGAGACAATTCCCCCCCTCTTATTCGATATAAATGAATGTCATTTGTGACTGTGGTGTCTCATTCTTTTTTATTTCCCCAGTGCCTGGACAGGAACCATCACATAGTAGAAGCATACCTATTGACTGAGGTAGGAATGAAAGGAGGCAGGCAATACCCAATCTGGTCTTGCATTGGATCATGACTGCATTAACTAGCTCAGAGATTATTATCTAAGGTACTTGTCGTTCTATTTATTACTGCTGAGTAGGGTTTACCCTATGTTCTTTAATATCTAGTATCTCAGAGTTTATTCCCAAATCAATTTCTAGCCTTAAAAATGGATTGATGCTGTGGTTCTTTCTTTTTCTTTCATGAAGAAAGGGACATTCATAATTCATTCCATAATTCCCTCACATGTAATTAATGAGCTCACAGGGCAACCTCAAGAAGCCAGAAGCAGCCTGGCTTTAGTTTTACTTTCTGAGTTGTTCTTCTTTCTATTAAATTTACCTCTCCTCAGTCAGGGCAAACATTATTTTGTGACCCTCTATCTCGGGGAGTCATTTTTACTTCCCACAATTTTTTTTCCCTAAAATAGTCATATCCTCAGTTCCTGTGAGTTATAATCTTCCTCAAGTGGCTTTTTTTATTTTCAGAAAGAATTCCCTGGCACCTGGGAATCCTCTGCATGGGGTTCTGGTTAAGCCTCACCCACTGGATTACCCTGTCACATTGGGGATCACCCTCAGATGGAGGAAGCCTTGGTGAATCAAACAAACCAAAAAGGAAGGAGACAGTTGAAAGAAGCCTGGGGCAACTTCTTGTTTTTCTGGGGGAAGGAACTTGATTTCAGCTTTATACAACTACACTCTTTCTGCATCAACCACAGGGTGGGGCTGAGAAAATGAAACAAGGGTCTTTTCATTATAAAGTTGGAGTAATATGTTCAGATAGGTAAACTGTTTTGACTCACCAAACCCATAGCCTGTAACATAATTACTTATACAGGATGTACATCTGTCCGTACTTTGTATGTTGTGTAAATCCTTTGCAGGAGGGTCAGGAATTTTCATTTCTGTATCTCAAGCACTTAGCAAGATGCTTATCACATAGTTAGAAGTCAAACTATTCCTTGAGTTGACTTGGATTGGTGAACACTTTCTTGAATATATGTAGGGCTGAGGACACGACAGTGGCTGGCTACTTTCAAGATGTAAAAACGAAAACTGCTTTCCAAGGTTGAAAGAGAATTTGAAATATGAAAGAGGATCCTCCTCAGAGCCCTTGGAAGATTTTGGTGGGAAGATGTCAGATTGAGTTTTTCTTTGTGTCAAACACTACACTACATGATAAAGGTTAAATGAAAAGAAGACTCAGTTCTGGACTCCCAGGGTTCCATAATCTAGAAGGGTAGAGAGAGAAGTAAACAGGTAATTCAAAATATATGATGAGATCATATGAATTTCCAGCAGAGAATTAAGAAAAGTTTTCTTAGTGGGCTAGCATTAAAATGATGTTTGTATTCACTTTAAAACTACTCACAAGATAATGTTATATTGAAAAGCACAATAAAAATTTTATATAAGGGCTGTGTTTAAAAAAAAAAGTTTCACTCTCCCAACTAAAACCCTTCAACATTTCCCCCTAAGGGATTAAAACTGACCTCCTTCAGTTGAAAATCCCCAAGACCCTCCTTTACTGGCCACTGCCTCCCTTTCCAAAGTCATTTCTCCCACGTATCCTTCCTGTCCGCACACTACATCACACCCAACTGAAACTCCTTCAGAGCAGAAACAATTCTGCTCCCTCATTAACATTATTTCAGGGTAAAAGTGAAAGAATGTGACAAAGGGAGTGAAATTGTAATTGCATTTTCCCCAGTCCAACGAACCATAAGGTCTTCAGGCTTTTTCATCACCCCACTCTACTTCTGCTCCTTTCATTGAGAAGTCCTTGGGTTTGAAGCATCCCTAAATGAGAGAAAATTTGAGACTAAGTTATTCAAAGAAAGTCTATTTTCCTTTTGTTCTTGAGCTCTATTTTTTTAACCCTGTGTATCTTTATAGCTCACCTTCAACTACAATTGGAAACAGACATGGTTTTCTCCTTGACTGGCTTGAGATCAAAGACAAATGGGGAAGGTTTGAGGATCTGGAAGAAGTTTGCTTACGTTTTTAACCACACTCTGCATTGTGCCAGCCTTTTTAGCACAGGCAGGTGTGAATGTGGTGAGGAGAACCCTACCACAACTGTAAACAGAACAGTGAGAAGCTCACTAACTAAGATGCTAACATACAGACTTACATCAAATTCCAGATTCCACAAAGCTCCCCTGACCCTCTGTTAGTGATAAAATAAATGTTCCTCCAAAGTAAGCCCCTCCTTTGCCTTTCAGAATCACCTCTGCCCTCTCGACCTCATTGAGCAGGACTGATAACTAAACACATCACACCACTGAGCTCCTTCAAATGAACATGGGCATGGACCATCATACTACTGTCCCTTTAACATTGGGAATTTGGTCAAGCCCCCATGCCCAGCGATAAATGTAGAATGTGAGTCAGGCACCCTGACTGACTCATCTTTGTGTCTTAGGACCAAGTAACATATCCAGCCAGAAGGCTATTAATCAGCTGGTCTGTTGCACAAGTAGCTGTGACACCAAACAAAAGGGTCACTTAAATGGCACTGCACATGTAAAAATACAGTAGCTTCTCAGGAAGCCTACTGTACATAGCCAGAGTGGCTGTTCTACAGAGCAGTTTGGAGAGACAGTGGGTGATGTACACTCACAGTAGACCACTGCCAAACAACGATCGAAAACCCATGGCCCCAATTCTCTGCAGGACTTCACTTGTGCAGTAGGGAGAAGGCAAGTTCGGGTCCAGAGTTAAATTGCTTGGCATGTTAGTGCCGCTACCAAGGTCTTCATTCCCTGCCTTGTCCCATGCAATTTCCTGCTTCTCTGCTAAATAAATCTGAGCAAATAAATATTTAGAAAATTTCTATTTAGATACATGTTAATTGTCAGCCTTTCTATAGTGCCAGCACATGTTTTGATCTCATCATGACAGCCAGATAGATGTGGGGGTTGGGGCATTCCATGTGAGAATGAGAATTATTCTCATTAATTCAGCCTGCTGAAGGGACACCAATAGGTGAAGAGTTCAAGAGTTAGGACAAACTTAAAGAATTAGGTTAGATTATTTTCAAATTCCCACTGTCAGGAACTGGTTGCGGGGTTAGAGGGGAAGAAGGGAAGGGGGAGGAGAAGCCATGTGTCTTAGAGAACCCTGTGAATGTCTTAATCAATAGATAGGACTCTTGTTCTCTTAGCGTTTTCAAAATTAGAAAGCAAATGGGACCTAAGCAGGGCTTGCAAACCACATGTTCTTTCCTACTAAAGGTGAGGAGATTCTCCAGACAGAAGAATGTTCAGAAGTTATGACTGGTGTGGGAAAGCATTAATATTGGGTAGGGCAATGTCTCAGAAGAGACTATAAATGATTAAGCTGGAAAGCAAAGGAGATCACATTAAGCACAGAGAAGAAATATAGTTCCTTTGGAAATTGTGAACACAGGTAGGAAAGAATCATGTTGATGGTTAAACATAAATTCCAACTGATTCATTACCCCACAATTAATGTGATTTGAAATATGTCTACTCAAAGGTGAAATATTTATTTTTGGAATAAAGGAGATAATAGCCTTATTTAAAAAAAAAAAAAAGCAAAGGAGAATTGATTTCTCCTCAAGTGCCTTCTATAGTTTTATTTAATTCTGTGTACAAAATGTTAGAGCAAACTCAACAGTATCTCATTGCCTATTTATCAATTCCTACTCATCCTTCAAATCCTACTTAGAGCCCGTTACCACTGACCAAAAAATTGTTTCCCACCCTCCCACCTTAGAGAGTCCACCTTTTCACACAGTGGCCACTCTTACCACATTGAGTTGTCCTGTATTAATCTGCCAGCTCTCCTCTTGGATAGGGAGTTCCTTGAGTCCAGGGATTGGTTTCATTTATCTCAGGGTCCTCACTGTAACCCACAGTTTGGTACAATGCAAATATTTGGTATATCTCTGCTTGATGAATAAACACACTTATCACAGTACAGTATTTATTCTGAAATTTATGGTGGCCATGAATAAATATTGCCATGATTTTCTTTCTGGCCTGCGGGTCATGGGTTACTCTCATCTAATTAAATTGCCTCATGGAAGACATCAGTGAGTTGAAATAATTCTCCCAAAGCTAGAGAACTTGTTTATGGTCCAGCCAGGACAGGACACAGGTATTCAAAGACATAGGTACTCTTATAACCGCCAAAGCCTGGTCTTCTTCTTTGTCCAAAGAGTGAGGATAATCATATCTGCCTGTGGGGTGGTAGTAAATGTTTAAAAAATAAGATACTCTAGGCCATCAGAAGGATGCAAATAATAGTCATATTGTTACTTGTCTTCAAGGTTCATCCATGCTATTGCATGAATCAGAACTTTATTCTTCTTCGATACTGAATAATATTCCATTGTATGTTTATACCACATTTTGTTTATCCATTCATTGGGTGATGGACAGTTGGGCTGCTTCCATCCTTTGGCAATTGTGAATAATGCTGCTATGAACATCAGTTTGCAAATATCTGTTTGAGTCCATGTTTTCAATTCTCAAAGTATATACCTAGTAGAGGGATTGCTGGGTCATATGATAATTCTAATACTTACTTTTCTGAGGAACTGCCAAACTGTCTTTCACAGCATCTGCACCATTTTAAATTCCCCCCAGCAATGAATGAGTACTCTTATTTCTCTACATTCTATCCCAAACTTAAAATTTTCTGCTTTTTTTAAAACAATAGTAGCCATTTTAGTGGATGTGAAATGGTATCTCCTTGCAGTTTTGATTTTCATTTGTCTTCTTGCAAAGTGATGTTGAGCACCTTTGCATGGGCTTTTAGCCATTTGTATATCCTCTTTGGAGAAATGTCTATTCTAGTCTTCTGGTTGTTGTCTTTGCATTGTTGAGTTTTAGGATTTGTTTATATTCTGTATATTAAACCCTTATCAGATATGTGTTTTCCAAGTATTTACTCCCATTGAGCAGTTGTCTTCACTTTCATGATAAAGTCCTTTGATGCACAAAAGTTTTAATTATGAGGAGGTCCCATTTATCTATATTTTATTTTGCTATTTTGGGTGTGTGCTGGCTTGAAAGGATGCATGTCCCCTAGAAAAGCCATGTTTTAATCTAAATACCATTTTGTAAAGGCAGAATAATCCCTATTCAATACTGTATGTAATTAGATCATCTCCCTGGAGATGTAACCCAATCAAGAGTGGTTATTAAGCTGGATTAGGGAGATGTGTCCCCACCCATTTGGGTGGGTCTTGATTAGTTTCTGAAGTCCTACAAAAGAGGAAACACTTTGGAGAATGGGAGATTCAGAGAGAGCAGATAATGCTGCAGCACTGTGAAGCAGAGAGTCCATCAGCCAGTGCTTTGGAGATGAAGAAGGAAAACGCCTCCTGAGGAGCTTCATGAAACAGGAAGCCAGGAGAGAAAGCTAGCAGATGGCGCCGTGCTTGCCATGAGCCTTTCCAGATGAGAGAGAGACCGTGACTGTGTTCACCATGTGTCTTCTCGGATGAGAGAGAGACCCTGGACTTCATCGGCCTCCTTGAACCAAGGTATCTTTCCCTGGATACCTTTGATTGGACATTTCTATAGACTTGTTTTAATTGGGACATTTTCTCAGCCTTAGAACTGTAGACTAGCAACTTATTAAATTCCCCTTTTTAAAAGCCATCCTGTTTCTGGTATATTGCATTCCGGCAGCTAGCAAACTAGAACAGGGTATAAAAAGTGTAGCCAATCATTGCCTGATAAAAGATCCTGAACATGCTTCCCTATATTTTCTTTTAGAAATTGTATAGTCCTGTTTCTTATATTTAGATCTTTGATCCATTTGGAGTTAGTTTTTGTATATGGTGTGCAATAGAAGTCCTCCTTCATTCTTTTGCATATGGATATCCAGTTATCCAGCACAATTTATTGAAAAGATGATTCTTTCCCAATTGAGTGGACTTGGCAGCCTTGTCAAAAATCAACTGGCAGGGTGCATGGGTAGTTCAGTGGTAGAATGCTCACCTTCCATGTGGGAAACTCAGGTTCGATTCCTGCCCCTGCAAAAAAATTCACTAACCATAGGTATGAGGGTCTATATCTGACCTTTCAATTTGATTTCATTGGTCTATATATCTACTCTTGTGCAAGTAGCATGCTGTTTTGACCACTGAAGCTTTAAAGTTAGGAAGGGTGAGTCCACCAACTTCTTTCTTTTTCAAGATGGTTTCACTATTCAAGACCACTCACCCTTCCAAATAATTTTGATAATTGGCTTTTCCATTTTTACAAAGTAGGCAAATGGAATTTTGATTGGTATTGACATGTATTTGTAAATCATCTGAGGAAGAATTGACGTCCTAACAATATTTAGTCTTCAAGTCCATCAGCAGGGAATGTCTTTCCATTTATTTTGATCTTTGATTTCTTTTAGCAAAGTTGTATAGTTTTCCATGAATAGTCCTTTACATTCTTGATTAGATTTATTTCTCGGTATTTGACTCCTTTAGTTGCTATTTATATAAAATATTTTTCTTGATTTCCTCCTCAGAGTGTTCATTACTAATATATAAAACACTTCTGATTTTTGTATGTTGATATTGTACTCTGTGCTTTGCTGACTTGTTCATCCTCTCTGTTTTTTGTTTTTTTTTTCCTATTCCTATTTCATCGATTTCTGCTCTAATCTTTGTTATTTCCTTCCTTTGGCTTGCTCTGGGGTTAGTTTTCTGTTCTTTTCCTTATTCTTTCAGGTGGGCAGTTAGGTCTCTGACTTTTGATCTTTCTTCTTTTTCAGTGTATTTAGGGCTATGAATTTCCCTCTCAGCACTGCCTTTGCTGTATCCCATAAGTTTTTATACATTTGATTCTCATTTTCATTCATCACAAGCTATTTACTGGTTTCTCTTATAGTTTCATCTTTGACTCACTGATCATTTAATAGTGTATTATGTCCATGTACTTGTGGATTTTCCCATTTCTTGCCTGTTATTGATATCTAGCCCCATAACATTATAGTCAGAGAAGATGATTTTTATAATTTCAATCTTCTAAAATTTACTGAGACTTGTGACCTAACTTGTGGGCTACCCTGGAGAATGGTCCATGCACACTTAAATAGAATGTATTTCCTGCTCTTTTGGGTTGCAATATTCTATATATGTCTATCAGGTCTAGTTCATTTATCATACCTTTCAAGTACTTTCTTTCCTTATTGATCTTCTGACTTGATATTCTATCTATTTTTGAGAGTGCTATATTGAAGTCTCCAGCTATTACTTAGATGTGTATATTTCTCCCTTCAGTTTTGCCAGTGTTTGTCTCATGTACTTTGGTTAGGTGCATAAATATTTATGATTGCTATTTCTTCTTGATGGGGTCACCCTTTTATTAACATACAGTATCCTTCTTTGTATCTTGCAACAGCTTTTGACTTAAAGTTTTCTTTGCCCTATATTAGTATAACCACTCTAGGTCTTTTTTTGGTTACTATTTGCATGGAATATCTTTTTCCAGCCTTTCACAATCAATCTGTTTGTGTCTTTGGGTCTTAGGTGAGTAACTTGTAAACAATGTATAGTTGGATCATGCTTTTTTCGTGCATGCCTTTATTTTATTGCTCATCTACCCATTAACTGAATAAAGGGAGTGTTAGTCACATGGTTTTTACAATTACATGGTCATATGATAAAAGATATATAGTAATATAATCATTATCAAAGATCAAGTCTATTGGATTCCAGTTAAAATTTTTCAGGTATTTCTTTCTGGCTATTCTGATATACTAGAACCAAAGAAAAATATTTGTATGAGTCAGGAGTCATAATCATTTGTTAAATCCCAGTTTCTCAGTTACACCTTATCCTTCTTATTTGATCATTCTCTCAATCTTCAGGGATAGCTGGGCAATGACCATTTCAGCTTCTTCATTCTGGAAAGGAGTGCTGATCTTATGGCGAAAAAGAATGAAACAGGTTGATGTTGTTGGAGAGACTGGTACCTCTGGTTTTCAGGGCTTATCTGCCATAGGAACAATCTGGAGGCCTTAAGTATCTGGGAAAAAACCCAACTAACTAAGCAAAATATTGATAGAGTCTTAGATATTCTTTAGAGTTTTCAGGAATACTGTTGTCTGGAGTTGGCGTGCTATGGCAATTTGTAATATCTGGCTGAAACTTGCATAAAAGTAACTTCCAGAATGAACCATCGTCTCTATTTGAAATCTCTTAGCCACTGAAACTTTATTTTAATTCATTTCTTTTCCCCCTGTTGGTCAAGAAGTCATTCTCAATCCCATGATTCCAGGGCCAGGTTCATCTCTGGGAGTCATGTCCCACATTGCCAGGGAGACTTACTGCCCTGGGAGTCATGTCAGGGTAGTGAGTTTATTTGCAGAGTTGGCAGAGAGAGGGTGACCATATCTGAGCAAAAAAAGGGGTTCTCTGGGAAGACTCTTAAGCAAAATTATAAACAGGTTTACCTTTTATTGTAGAAATAAGTTCCATATGGGCAAGCCTCACGACTGAGGACTTGGCTTTAAGGTGGGAGTTCCTAATGCTTGAGAGAAGATCAGGAATTCTGCTGGCGGTGGTTGTGGGGAAATCATGCTTTTTAAGTCCATTCTGTCAATCTGTATATTTTGATTGGGGAGTTTAATCCATTAACATTCAGTGTTATTACTCTAAAGGCAGTTCTTCAGCCATTTTGTCCTTTGGTTTTTATATGTCAAATCTTTTTTTTGCCACACCTTTTCTTTATTGCAATCTCTTTTTTTATATAGTTGATCTTTTGTTATGTGTCTGGCTGATACTTTTCTCAATTTTTCTGTATATTTTAAAAATACTTTGCATTTGTATTATATTATATTATATTATACATCTTAACTTGGGATTTCATTATATAACCTATATATAACCTATATCTATAAGCTTCTAATTTGAAAGGATATCAACTTAGCTTCAATGGCATACATTCTGCTCCCATATCCCTCTGTTTCCCCTCTTTGTGTTGTTTTTGTCTCACATCACCTGCTTATATTTTGCATGTCCACTGCCAGGAAATATGCCTTTATCTTGTTCAATTATATTCTGACTTTTATAGGAATTAAAGAGTAGATTTCTATATTGAGGATACAGCATTATTGGGTTTTGCAATTACTATTTTTGTTACCTTTATGGAAGATCTTCATTTCTTCACATTATTCCAAGCTCCTCCTACCTGTCTTTTCCTTTCAACCTGAAGAACTCCCTTTAGTAATTCATGTATGGCAAGTCTTCTGTGGACAAAGTCTCTCAGTTTCTGTTTATCTGTGAACTCTCCCTCACTTTTGAAGAACAGTTTAGCTGGATAAAGAATTTTAGTCTGCAGCTATGGCAGGAAGGCCCCAGGCTGTGCTGTCTCTGGCAGTTTCCAAGTTGTACAGGACCCAGCGAGGGAGAGGGGTCCTGACCGGAGCTCTGGAATGGAAATATCCTACCTGGACTTGGAGATTATTATTATTTTTTCTTTGATTCAGCATTTGTGGATTCCTTCTCCAGTCTCTATCTTCCACCAGAGTTTCAAGCACGTGGGATTGTCCTTTTATTAGTTGATTCTGAGGGAAGACTTTTCCAGGGGATGTCCTATGCACTGTGTTGATGATACCACAGAGGGATTTAGGTTTAACAACAACACTTATGAGAATGGGAAATGGCCTATCTTGAATGGGCTTATCTTGCACACAGAGACAAGCTATATAAAGTAAAGGTGTCAGGTGGTCAAGCTGTAAGGAAGAAAACAATGTGGGTAGATGAGGAATGACAAGTGAAACTACTCACAATATCTGAGTAGCAAGGGCAGCAGTGAGACTACAGGACTCTCCATTGCAACACCAGCAATTATTACTATTGGGGACTGCAGGCCAGTGTCAACATATCTTTTGTTTTTATTTTTATTTTTCTAGAATAAACACAGGGTTTTGTGTTACTTTTCCTGATTTTTGATATTGGCAACTAGTTCAATGAAAAAAATACAACGTGGATCAAATAAAATACATCTGTGGACCATATTTCATCTTTGGACCCTCAATTTGCATCTTCTGTCTTAAAATCTGAATGACATTCATTAATGTTCTGGATAAACTTGTCACACCAGGCCCCCAATTTCTAACTCTGGATGAAGTAATAGAGTGAAAAGAGACAAATTCTTCTCTTGTAGTCAATTATATCATTTTCATTTGAAGTAATAGCTTTGGCTACGGCCCAAGGGTTCACTTCTGGAAACCAGCACTCTCTTCTTGCCCTTGTTAATGTTTTTAACTAATCTTGATGGAAATTAAACTGGTTTGGAACACATTGAAATGGCTACTCAAGGGCCAGTCCCAGGGCTTTGTAGAGCCTTCCTTACGAAGTGGATCCTAAATTGAAATTTATTCTCTTTCCATTTCTTTTATCTAGACTTCTCAGAGTAGGATGAGGTGTGACCATTCGACACAGCATTTCATTTGGCTAACAGAATCGGTGAGATTAATCTGTTCAGTTAACAAATGAAAAACACTTCATGGCAACATTGTAAATATTGTTTGGAAACATATTTACACAGCTGTTAAGAAGAATTATTTCACATTTCAACCCTTACTCTTGCTCTATTCATTTATTTAGGCAACACTATTCATTGAATGTCTATAACGTATTGGGTGCTATTTTAGCTGCTGGGATACCGGGGAGACTAAAACAGACAAGGTCCCTAGACCCCTGTAAGTATAAATCAAATATACCATAGTACATTTGGTGCTGCTTCTAATACATACATTCAAGGTGGAAAAGGCAGACAAATATAAAACTCCAGTCTACCCTATGCTCAAAAGTTCAAGAAAAAGACTGCTGCCATCCTGGAGAGACAGAGAAAAGAAGCACAGAAAGACGGAAAGAAAAGGGCAGTCAAGAAGTGAGAGCAGTGAAGAGAGTGAATGTAAAGTACCTGCAGATACAGGTGAGCCTAGACAACTCTTCCAGCCAGGTGGTAAGAAACTCCTGGGCTTTCTTTCATTCATCTCTGGTTCTCAGCTCTGTCTTCCCCAAATAAAAAATTGATTTGCAGAAATGGCTACTTTTGTGAAGTTGAACTTATGGTTCACTGTGGTTGTATTAGGAACCAACCTTCCCAGGCTGAGTTGAGTGAAAATGCTGATTGGAATGAATTAGTCAGTAAAAAATGTCCGAGTATTATTAACAGCTTAGTTTTAAGAGGCAGTAAGGATTAAACATAAGACTGAGACATTCTGGATGGTGTTTGCTTACCTAAACATCTCCAGCAAAAGAAACTTGACAATCTGGGTTCAAATATAGTTTGGTAACTGTTGTGCTGCTTGACTTTATCTTTCATATCATGCTTTTTCTGAAAAATGCCCTTGGGGAAAATATCAATATTTTGGCTGAGATCATGAAAGCAAAACTGTTTTCAAGTCAAATTCCCCCATCAGCTGGCTCTCCCAAGGCAGATTGTAGTGTTTATCTCAATAAAGACCAAATTAAACAGTCCCATGTACTTCTGCAGGCAAGCCTTAAACTGCCAAAGCCAACAAGCAAGGAAACTTTTTTTTTTAAAGAATTGAGACATATTTCTCCCAGATTACAAAGAGACATTTGACCACAGCTTTTCTTGTTCCCCTACAACTCTGTCTGCTAATAGGGAAATAAAAAATTTTTAAGACCCAACTTTATCAGGTCTAAAAATTTTTATTTTTCTGTTTAGATATACACTCATGAACAAATCATTGAATGAATTATCCCGATAGCCTTGTCATAACTACAAATCAATTTCACTTGAAATTTCTAAATAATTGAGAACACCATGCTTTATTTTTGCTATTTTTGTTGAGATACTTTAGCTTTTGCTTTCATTTAGTATGCATTGTACTATTTTATAGAACCTAGAAAAATTTTTTTAATATATGGGATTCATGGTAAATGACAACATCTGAATACTAAAAGATGGCTTCAGAGTGATCATTCATTGAAATACTGATTTGAACCCTTGTGGCCCAGGTGCTGAACATGACATTGACGATACCGTGATGAATAAAAATGGAAGTGGCCCTTACCCTATGAAGTTCATAATCTGTATGGGAGTTAGACAATGGAGACATTGTGAATGAAGAAGTGTGGAACTTAAGGGAGCGTAAGGGAAGGAACCTAGACCGAGAGTCAGGATGTCTCCTCCAACAAACTTCTGCTGAGACTTAAGTGAATAGAGAAAGGAAGAGGGAAGTGGGTGAAGCCAGCCTGGATGTTGCAGCCCACGTGCCATCTGACTGCAGCTGTGTGAGAAACCCAAAGCAAGACTAACATAAAAGCCATAGAGTTGAGCCCAGTTGACTCACAGAATCATAAGCAATAATAAAATGGTTGTGGTTTCAAGCCATTCAGTTTTGGGACAATTTGTTATGCAGAAATAAATAACCAAAACACGAGAGCTTCTATTTAGCAAGTAAAAGTGATCTTTGTTGATAGTGGATCCTGATATTTTAAGGGCCCAGATTAGCCTAAACTTGGAAGCCCAGTATGACAATATATGTGGCCCCCAGACATCCATTTCAGGGGAAGGAACAGGGTCTGAGGGAGAAAGCTTTATGTGTAGGTGCCTGGATATAGGAAAATCTGGTGGTGAAGGCATGGAAATCTGGTGCTTCTTCCTCAAACAGTCTTTCTAACCTATGTCCAAGATCCCAAGAGGCTAAAAAAAATAAAATAAAATAAACAGAAACTGCCTCTTTATAATTCCTCAGCCACTTTTGCCTTATGGAGGTTGGAACGATATCTGCCATCAGAGCTAGCTCCCCAGTGATCTAAAATAGCTGGTCAAAAGTAGCCGCCAGCCATCAGACCACACATCCATGAAGTTTGGAGGACTACAGCCCACTTTCACACCAGCAAGCTGCACCTGAGCCCAGGCTGCTGTCCCCCTTGCTGTCTGCCATGCATCTGAGGGGTGGACAATGGTAGCTATTGCACTAGAGGCTGAAATTCATGAGTATTTAGTGAAAGTCACTGGTCTCTTCCCCAATCTCTTTCCTGGATGTTATATGCTATGCCACTAGAGTCAAGAGTTTCAAAATAGTTCATTCAGACTGTTTCTGCCAGTTTAACCATAGTTTTGGTGGAGGTAATGATTCTTGGAGTGTCCTACAATGTTATCTTCTCACAATCCTCCTGTATTAATTATATTTTAAACCAGACACTAATGATAACCAAATCAAAGTTATTATACTTAAGCAGAAGGAGGCTAAAAGTATATTAAGAACATCATCCAATAAAAAATTAATACCAGTGAGGAGGGCTTATACATGATATGTGTGTGAGAGTGTATGTGTATGGGGCGGGGGAGCTAGGGGCCAATGCATTTGTGTGACAGTCTGACCTCATCCAGGAGTCAAACTCTCCCTTTGTGAACTGGAAACTCAATGACCGTGAAACTATGAAATTGCTAGTTTTGGATTTTTTTTCATAATAAGCAGTTTAGTGGGCTACCATTTTATTGGGAATATGGTTTGCTTACCAAATTTTGGCATGTTACTAATTGGTCTTGGTCACAGAACCAACTGGCAATTTGGTCACCAATGGCAAGATATTATACAATCATAGAATATTAGAATTTCTTCCAACCCTTATTAATATTAGTATTCTTCACTTTATAAATAGACATACATACAATATTTTAATTATACCTTGTTATACTTTAAAAAAAGGTTATTTAAAGAATTGAGGAGAATTTAGGAAAATAACCTTGATATTATAAAATCTTCCTTTGTTGATTGCTGTGATCAAGAACAAAAGGGGCAGTGTGACCGTGGCTCAGCAGGTAGAATTCTATCCTGCCATGCTCGAGACCCAGGTTCGATTCCCGGTGCCTACCCATGCAAAAAAAAAAAAAAAAAACAGTACAAAAGGAAGAAAAATACACTTACGTTTCATATCTGCCTTTGGAAATTTCATAGCTTCCTTCTATAATTGGTTGAAATTGGCCCATAATTTCCCTAAAATGTCTTTTATCAATGTTAAAACATGATAATCTATCTAGCATGCTTGACAATTAGTATAAAGTAGCTATTTTAAGGACGTTTGCAGAGAACGCCATGCTGTAATCAAGGCCTATACTAATTTATAATAGGATGGTACTCATGATAGTTGGCAGAAAAAGGAGAACTGGCTAACACGCTGTATTTTTTTTTTTCTGGGAAAACTGTTTAAAATTATTTTAATAACTGGGCTCATTATTTCAATATAGCCAAATATCAAAATATTCAGCTGTGAATACAAATAACGTGTGGACTTTATGCTTCTATGGCCTTTAAGGATATGGAACACCACAGTCGTCTGGAACCAGATGAATCTCAAAAGCAGGTTTTAAAAATCGCTCATGAACTCTACTCACTAAAGACTTGAAATTTTCTATTTTAATATCACATAATATTGACCTAAATCTTCATTTCTTTTATTACTTGAGAAAAGTACTGTGTAGGTTAAAGTCAATTTTGACAGCTGGCTGGATCTTAAATATTTATAATTTCTCATGTCATGTGCAGATCTTCAATTATCATTACGCATATTTTCAATCTTCAGTTGAAGAACATCACTCTGCCACTTGGCACTTAGAGATGGAGGCTTTGAAATTGTAATTCATTATATTATTTCAAGTTTCCTGCTCTGTATCAATGGAGAAAGTCAGACCCAGACTGTTGAGAAATATTTAAGATTTTCCGTTTCTTTGTGTTTGAACAAAATTTTGGATATTTCCCTAATGTCTAAATTTTTGTGAGATTATTGAGATAATTCCAAGGGGAAAAGTGTTCAATGTCATGCAAATTTAATAATTCATAGCTTTATGGACATTCAACGCTTCTTAGAGATTCATAGTTTAATGAATAATAAAAATATGATCTACTTGTGAAGCAAACAAAACAAAAGTGAATTTCTAGCACTGAAATATCAAAAGAAATCTACACCACCTTAAAGGACTCTGGCACTTTATGCCTAGAAGCCGAATTTGGAAACTTCCAACAGCTTGACTCCAAATTGAACTCTGAAGTATTTCCACAGTTTCTTAGCAAACAGCTACAAAATAATATAGGAGCAGCTTGACCTCGGCACATATTAATACCAAACAAATGGGTATATTAGGAAAGGAAAAATAAAACAATTTTTAGTTTTCCAAATGCTTCAATAAAAAAGCTTCTAAAGTTTTTTGAAATAATTCTTTTTCTTTCCATTTGTTAATGCATTTTGGTTTACCTGAAATTTTCACTGAAAAGTGGGACAAATTAATAATAATTGATTCTCTAAGTCATTCTGAAATTCTTAATTAAAAATATTTAAATTTCTAACTATGCAATGTACCATTATGGTAGAAATAGAACCATCTAAATTATAGAAAGATTGTTACATTTTTTTGAAGAGGCAATGCTCTTCAGATAACTGGGGGAACTCCCTGGATAATCCCTAATTGAAGGAGTTCCTGCCAATGTCAGCTCTGCTTGGGCAATTCTCTGCTATTAGCATCCAGGAATTAGTGTTTACTTCCTCTAAAGGCTATACCACTAGGGGCTCAGTATGGAAAAGTGAATCAACTACTGTTTTAAAGTATGAAGACATATTAAGAAAAAATATAATTAGGGAAGTCCTGCATCCTCAATTTAAGACCAGGTCCAGTTTTTAGTTCAAACCGGAGCTCTGCTGTAACTTTGTGGTCATGGAGAAGTGACTTATCTCCCTGGATTTGCTCCATCCTTTCTGGGTTGATACCAGTCTCTGAGAATTCATCTGGACTCTGGCTTCTGTGTTCAGAATAGCATGTACCGAATTCTTCTTCCTCTGGCATATGATCATACTGTTTAGATGGTGAGTCATTCCAATTGGCTGCTCCAAACAGCTCTGGGACTTAATTTCTATTCACGAATCATCCTGTCTTTTGGGATCAACTGAACCAGTTTCTCCAAAAGTTTTAAACTTCAACTCGAGAACATTTATTGTTTGTGGATCCTCTATACAACAATGACTATCCTAGACATATAAATCTAAATAAATCTGGTTTCTGTAACACCTGAGGGTTACTGCCATGAAAACAAATAACTGCAGCACACCGTGCTAAGTGCTATTTATGAAGCTGCTGGGAAGTAACAAAGAGAATCATGAGCGATCAGACTCAAATATTGGGCTCTAGGGCTTACTTGCCTTTTGTGTTGCATAGGTTTTGTGATTTCTCTGAATTTCAGTTACTCCCTCTATAAAACTGGGATAATCACATCACACACCTAATTGAGTTATTGTGAAGTCTAAATAAGATGACAAAATAGGCCTCTCTTCATGGTGCTTAGTGTATAGGCATATGTCATTAGGGGTCAACTACTCTTACATTTATACTGAATAATACTTTTCAGTTATCTAAGTGTGTTTATTAGAAGATTTTAAAGCTGACTGACTGCAGAAATCATGCAGCCCAATCATAGACACCTCTATCAGTCAGGGTCTAAAGAGGAGGCAGAAATCCCATCAGCTATTTGAACAATTAGAATTTATCATAAAGAATTGCTAACTAGGTAAAAGTTGCCAACTAAGTAGCCAAAAGGATTAAAAAAAAAAAAAAAAGAAAGAAATCTTGAAGGCAGCAACTGCAGGATGCAGCTCAGGATGCAGCTACTACACCTAGGGCAGGACCATCAAAAAGAGTCCATTTTAGAAGCTTGGTGGAGGAGCCCCAGAGCTGACACTCAGACTTCTGAGAAGAGAAAACTGCTTAATCTTCTTTGAGCTCAGAGGACGGACTCCGTGGGGCTGGCACCCACCTCTGAGAAGGAGGTACCGGCCGGCTGGTGCTGGGAATGATGCTTTTGAAGACGATGCAATAAAGCTGGTTTTACATATGTTAGAAAAACAGAACACTGGATTCAGCAACTGCTATTGGAGTTGCTGCTGCTGCCCGCATGAAGAAGCTACTGCTGGGACAACACTTCCATGAATAGGAAGGAAAGAAAATGCTATCTAGCTTCCTGGTTCTAGTTCTTACCAGAGTTAGTTACATCTTGACCTGATGTGAGATTCAAGTCAACCCCACGTCCTTAAAGTAAATCCTCCATTCTTATTTAAGCCAACTAGAATCTCTATTAATTGAAGAGAATACGTCTTAACTAATACAAATCATGTGAGTCAGAGAAGCAAAGTACCATGTTGTTTGAATGCAGTGTGCTTTAGACCAGACCACATCCTCCACGTGACCACACATTTTTAAAAATCCATGCTAAATGTTAGAATTATCTTAGGGAATACTGATAAAGGTTTTGCCTATATAAATTCAGACATGACCCCAGACACTGGCCAGGTATTTTTCTTGGATTCACTGAGATGGCATCTCTGAATGTGCCATGCACATGAAGCGATCAGAATAGCAACAGCAATTTGGAAAGACTGACTCTGACTCTTGCCAACCATTAGTCCCACCTCATACTTTCAGGGCTCGTAAATGAAATCCTAATTTCTTAAAGAGAATGACAGCTCTCCTTAAAGTGAATGAGGTAACAAAATATGTTCATTTTGCATGTCAGGTTTGGTGGCATGGTTTCTTTCAGCTGATGCTTCAATGCATCTAACTGTCTTGGCATCACTATAGTCAAACCTTTCTGGTGCCAAAAATGCCTGGAAAAGCCTGTTGCATATGCATAGCAGTACAAGTGATGAACATTCATCTGGAAATTGTGAGTAGAAAAATAATGGGTCCCCTATAACCATCAAGGAGAATTATTTTGGATGATTTATTAGGTGGGACATGCTGCTCAACACAAAATCTGTTTGGCACTAATAGAGGTAATTGGAAGAGAAAGCAACTAACAATGTGAATTAGCAGCACAGTGTATTAGTTAATCATTTGTTTTCCTTCAGTTTCCTAATGCTTTTCTGGTAGAGATTTCTCTGAACTGCAGGGTATGTGTGGGTAAGGGATGGGAGAGAGAGACATAGAAAAGGAGGTTGAAGCTAAACTAAAATAAAATATTTGGCTTACAAGACAACGAGGGATATGCTTAACATAACTTTTCCCCTTCTGTTCTTTTGTGTGTCTGAATGTACTTGTGTCTTAATTTTGTAGCTATAGGCACATGCACTGATGTCAGTTCAAAACTTTTTATAGAGACCTTTGGTACCTGTATTAGAAAATGCATAGTTTATCATCATATTATTTGTATTTTCATGGTGCTGACTCATACCACTTGTTTAGGTTCTTCTGAGATTTAATCTTGCCTGGATATATTCTTCTAGAATACCTCAGTTCATTTTATAAGCCAATTCCTTTTCTTTTTGCATCCTACATTTCACTTAGGATTGGCATTTTTTTAAGCATTAGAGGAAAATGCAATGATGACAGAGAAAGCCTTTAATTGAATCTGGATGAACGGGTCCCATCATATTAGAAGTCTAAACTGTTTAAGTCTGAACATCATAGAAGTTGTACCAGTCTGGAGGCAAAGAATTTGTGGTGTTTATTAGGTTTAGTTCCTGATTTCATGTGATATGAGAGCACCTCTGAGCATTTCCTAGGTGCTCTTCTGGATCTACCCTACCCTAAAAACCTCAACCCCAGTTGTCAACTTGGTGTGTCACAGTAGATTCCGAGAGGGTGGTGGTTTACAGTTCAGGGTTCACAGCAGCAGGGCTCACAATTCTTCCCAACATACAGGCATAGACAATTTTGAAATTTCTCAACGTTAGTCTTGCCTCATTAGAATCCGTTTTTATAGTATCTTACTTTGGAACTGCCAACACAGGTTTTAAATTCAACAGTGATATAAAAGTTACCTTTCCATCTACCAAGTCTTTTGGCTTTCATTTATTTTTTCTTTGTTTAAGAAATTGTTTTCCTCTCATGCCAGAGATACATCTATTTGAGAAAATAAATATATAATGAAAAGAATTCCATTAGGTACTTTGGGTTCTGAATGGTCAATTTCCATCTCTCCTTACTTAGTTGGAAGAAAGGCTAAAATTCACTAACTTACTGGAAAGCAAAACAAAATAAAAACAAAAACATTCAGAAACTCCTTACGTAGCAAAATATATTGAATATAGTGATGGTGAACATGGAGCTAAAGATGCATAGGCTGAATCTTTCATTAATATAGGATGTCTTGGTTAAAATTCATCCAATTTGAGTGTTCATTTATTACTCCTCCTGTAATTGTTATAACTCTTAAGACTTTAATGAAATTTCCACCCATGATGTTGACGGGGTAGTTTTACTAATAAGGAAACACTAGAAGAATAAAATTCAAAGCTAAGAGTTTTGACTATTCAAGTACAGAAGCATATAAACATATTGCTTTACTTATATTAGTGCAAGCCAAGTACATTTGTAAACCTTAAATTTGCTTCAATTCAGAAGAGAACATTAAAAATATTCTGCTACTTAGTTTGTTTTCACATATCAAGACCAAAGAATTATTCTTAATTAAAACCTTAGCTTGCTAGTGATTTCCTGTGGTATGTATCTAGCATGTCTGCTAACTTTTTGCATGTCCTCTGAAGACATTGTTTACCATAACCTGCTCTTAAATGTGAGCTACATAATTTCAAGTAACACTAGATGTGAGGATTGGCCAGTGATATGGGTGGAGGAGAATCATCATTTTCATTTATCTAAACATTTTTCCTTCTTGGAAATGGATATACACCTTGATTTAAATTTTATTAATTGCTTTCCTTAAATTAAAATATATATATATAAATATATATGAATATTAGGAATGAAAATTAAGTGATTAGGTTCCCTTTTAACATTTCACAAATCTACTTATTTCTGTAACTCAATACAGGCACACTTCATTTTTTTCTGCTTCACTTTATTGTATTTCACTGATATCAGGTGTTTCTACAAATTGAAGATTTGTGGCAACCCTGCATTGAGAGTTTATCAACATCATTTTTCCAATAGCAGGCGCTCATTTCGTGTCTCTGTGTCACATTTTGGAAATTCTCACAATATTTTAGACTTTGTCATTATTATTACATTTATTATGGTGACCAGTGATTAGGGATCTTTGTTGTTATTATTGCAATTTGCCATATTAGATGGCAAACTTAACAAATGTGTGCATTCTGATTGTTCCATTGACAGGCCATTTCCATCCCTCTCCCTCTTCTTGGGCCTCCCTATTCCCTGAGATACAGTCATATTGAAATTAGGCCAGTTAAAAACTCTACAATGTCCTCTAAGTATCCAAGTAGAAGGAGGAGTCACACGTCTCTCATTAAATCAAAAGCTAAAGATGATTAAGCTTAGTGAGGAAGACAGGTCAAGAGCCAAGATAGGCTGAAATCTAGGCCTCTTGCACCAAACAGTTAGCCAAACTGTGAATGCAGATAAAGAGTTCTTGAAGGAAATTAATAGTGCTACTCCAGTGAACACAGGAATGATAAGAAAGTGAAATAGGCTTACTGCTGATATGAAAAAAATTTTAGTGGTCTGTATAGAAGATCAAACCAGCCACAACATTCCTTTAACCCAAAGCCTAATCCAGAACAAGGCCCTAACTCTCTTCAACTCTATGGAGAATGAGAGAGGCGAGGAAGCTGCAGAGTAAAAGTTTGAATCTAGCAGAGGTCGGTTCATGTGGTTTAAGGAAAGATTTCATCTCCGTAACATAAAAGTGCAAGGTAATGGGCCATGGTGGCTCAGCAGGCAAGAGTGCTTGCCTGCCATGCCAGAAGACCCGGGTTTGATTCCCGGTGCCTGCCCATGTAAAAAAAAAAAAAAAGAAAAAAAGTGCAAGGTAAAATCTAAGTTCTGATATAGTAGCCACAGCAAATTGTCCAGAAGATCTAGCTAAGATAATTGATGAAGGTGGCTACACTAAACAATAGATTTCCAGTGTAAACCAAACAGCCGTATATTGGAAGAAGCCATCAAGACTTAAATAGCTGGAGAGGAGAAGTCAATGCTTTGCTCCAAAGCTGGAGGACAGGCTGATTCTTCTTGGGCTAATGCAGCTGGTACTTTAAGTTGAAGCCATTGCTCATTTACCATTCAAAACTCCTGGATCCCCTAAGTGTTTTGCTAAATCAACTCTGTCTTTGCTCTAGAAATGGAAATACAATGCCTAGAAGAAAGTGTATCTGTTTACAACATTTTACCGAATATTTTAAGCCCACTACTGAGAACTTTTGCTTAAAAAAAGAAATTTCTTTCAAAATATTGCTGCATATTTATAATGCACCTGATCACGTAAGAGCTCAGATAGAGATGTACAATGAGACTAACGTTTTTGTGCCTGCTAATACAGCATCCATTCTACAGCCCATAGATCAAGGAGTAATTTTGACTTTCAAGTCTTATTTAAGAAATACATTTCATAAGGCTATAACGACCATAGATAATGATTCCTCTGATGGATCTGGGCAAAGTAAAAAGAAAACCTTCTGTAAGGCATTTACTTTTCTAGATAGCATTAAGAAAATTCATGATTCATGGGAGGAGGTCACAATGTCAACATTAATGGGAGTTTGGAAGTTGATTCAAATGACTTTGAAGACTTCAGTAAGGAATTAACTGCTAATGTGGTAGAAATGTCAACAGAACTAGAACTGGGAGTGGAGCTTGAATCACTACAATTTCATGATAAAAGTTTAACAGATGAGGAGTTGCTTCTGATGAATGAGCAAAGAAAGTAGTTTCTTGAGATAGAAACTACTGCTAGTGAAAATATTGCTGAAATGAAAACAAATGATTTTGAATATTATAAACTTAGTTGATAAGCAGAAGCAGGGTTTGAGAGACTGTAATTGTGAAAGAAATTCTACTTTGCGTTAAATACTATCAAAGAGCATCATGTGCTACAGAGAAATCATTTGTGAAAAGAAGAGTCAATGTGGTGAAATTTATTGTTGTCTTATTTAAAGAAATTGCCACAGTCACCCCATTCTTTGCAACGATTACACTGAACAATCAGCAGCCATCAAACATCGAGGCAAGACCCTCCATCAGCCAAAAGATTTCAACTTTCCAAAGGCTTAGATGATGGCTAACATTTTTAGCAATAAAGTCTTTTTAATTAAGGTATGTACCTTGTTTTTTTTTTTAGACATAATGCTAGTGTACACTTAATAGATATATAACTTTTATATGCACTTGGAAACCAAAAAAATTCATGTCACTCATTTTATTGAAGTAATCACTTCACTGGGGTGGTCTAGAACCAAACCTGCAACATCTCCAAAGTATGCCTGTGTCACTCTTCTATTTGTTGTGTATTCTGGGACTTAAAGCACAATTCATTATTGTAATGTAAATTATCTTTTTAGGACTATAGGTTTTCCTTTTCAAGAATTATTGTTTTTTTCCTGTTTTGTAATAATGTTTGAAATAATTATGTAAAGTTAATTCTATATTTCAATGGCATTAATGTTCCTTATTACTCGTTCTTGGGCTCTCTGTTTTGATCCATCTTTTGGTTAGTATATGTACACGTGCTGATCTCATTTTAATAATTTTACTTGTTATATGATGAATACTTCTGATCTGAAAATTTAGCTCTTCAACTCAGGAAGTATTTTTCTATTGTTTCTTTAACCTTTGCTTCTAACTTGCTAGCTTCTCTCTCATTTTCATCTGTGCATTTATCTGGGAGAGTGACTAAAAGTTTTCCTTTGTATAACTAATTCCATTTTCTACAATAGTGATTCTATTTCTTTATTGGTTATAATGCACTTTGAACTTTAGCTATCATCACATTAGCTTCTTCATATTTTTCACTCTCTACTTAGTTCTCTTTATTTCTCAATCTGTTGACTATCATCTCAGCTGTATTTTTTGCCTCAGAGGGTGTTTTATTGGATTTTATTGTGAGCACACAAAAGAATGTTTCTGAACTTTACATTTCACTGGTAATTTTATTTCAGATGATGCTCTTTCTCTACTTCTTGATTGCAATGTTGTCTTCCTTTATTATGCAGAATCTCTTTATAGATTCCATATTGTTTATCCATCCTTGAATGGGAGGACATTTATTTAATCTTGATATTGACTCTAATCAAGCAGATGGGCAGATCCCACATGGATCCTCATGATAAATCTCATCATGTTTAAAAAGTGTTAAGTGTTTAAGTTGGAGGGCTTGCTGGTACAAGCACCCATTATTAGTTTAGTTATCCCACAGCCTTTTGGGAATAGGGGGGATTTAAGGCTGTGAGCAGGTCCAGAAGAACCACTTTATCTCTGGACCATTTCTTCCCTGCTTTAGGTAAGGAAGTAGAACAAGGAGTCACCTTCCTATCTCTATTGCCCTGTCTTTCCTAGTTTACACTCCTTATCTACAGAGTGTATAAGTCTGCTCTCATTACTGCTTTCCATATTACTTAGGTGAGCTCCACTACATTAAGAAGATACCAGTCAGTCTAGACTTTTCCTTGGGTGAACTTGCCCTTACCCTTAACCTTCCCCAAACAGCTGCTTTGGAAAGTGTTTGATGTATGGTAGTGAAGCTGTTCCTAATAGTGAGTTCTCCATCTGTTCTACTTCCCACCTTTGCCTCCAATCCCCTACTCTTCCATTTGCAGGATGTGGGTTGGGTTCTGCCTATTTTCTTTAAAATTATTTGTTAAATTTCATCATGGAATTGCCTTCCTACAATTTTAAATAAAAAGATGCCTCCCACCAATAAAATAGACCATAAAATATCCTAGAAATATAGCTTTTGTAAATGACACATTTGATAATCAGTCTAACAACTTTGACAATAACATTGCTTGAAGAAATCCAATGTACTCATTCCTCAGTAGCAAATTTCAGGTGGCGTACACACTGGTAGTAGTAGTCATTGTTTCATGTTAGTGGATAGCTTCCTCCTCTTAAAGGAAAAATGACCCATGCAAACACTGCAAATGCCCAACATAGGGAGATTATCAGCATCTAATTACAAAGTCTGAGGAATTTTCAAAGCATGGCTGAGAAATGCTTGGAGTGGTGAAAAATTAAAATCCTAATCTCTTTCAGAGCAAACTTCCTCTCTTCAGGTCAAAACTATATACTCCAGGGATCATGAGTCGCTAAGCCTTCCTAACAAACTTTTAAGATCTACCCATTGCCCTGGAAAAACCCACTTGCTCAGCTCAAGAGGTCCCTTAATACCACTTGTTCTATAAACTCTTTAGAGTAAACTTCAATGCTCCAAACAGCCTGAATATGTGGATCTGAAACAATTAATTTCTCCTCTCCAATGCCTAATTTCCATAACATAAGTTTAAAAAAAGGATTAGTAAACAGACTATATAAGGAACGCCTTCATATCAATAATATAAAGACAAACAACCATACAAAAACACCATTGTGTAGCCTGTTACCTGTGGGTTTTTCATAGATGTACTTTATCATACTGAAGAAGTTTCCTTTTATTCCTAATCTTCTGAGTGTTTTCGTCAAGAAAGAATGCTGTCCCCTGGCAAGGTGGGAGAGAACTCCAGGGATGAGCCAAGACTCAGCATGATGGGATTGAGTAAGCCTTCTTGACCAAAAAGGGGAAGAGAGAAATGAGACAAAATAAAGTTTCAGTGGCTGAGAGATTAAAAATAGAATCGAGAGGTTATCCTGGAAGTTATTCTCATGCATTATATAGATATCCCTTTTTAGTTTATGGTATATTGGAGTGGCTGCAGGGAAACTTGTCAATTTTATTCATTTTTCCAAAGAAACAATTTTTGGATTCATTGATTCTCTCTATTGTGTTTACATTCTCTTTACTCCAATATTTAATTACTGCTTGATACTTGCTTTGGGTTTAGTTTCTCTCCTTTTACTTGGTCTTCTGGTTGTGAGGTTAGGTGTCTGATTTGAGGTCTTTCTTTTTAATGTAAGAATTTAGACCTATACATTTATCTCTTATCACTTCTTGTGCTGCATTCCATAAGTTGTGTTATTTTGATTTTTCATTTTCATTTGTCTCAAGAGATATCTAATTTCCCCTGTGATTTCTTTTTTGATTCATATATTGTTTAAGAGTGTGCTGTTTAACTTCCGCACACTTGTGAATTTTCAAGTTCTCCTTTTGTTAGTGATTTCTAGCTCCAGTCCATGTTGTTGAAGATACATCATCTGATCTTCATATTTTTTAATTTACTGAAAATTGTTTTGTGACTGCAACATATGATTTATCCTGGAGAACGACCTACATGCACTAGAGAAGAATGTGTATTCTGCTGCTGTTGGGCAAAGTGTTCTGTATGTGTCTGTTAGGTCCAGTTGCTTTATAGTATCACCAAAATCTTTTATATCCTTATTCATCATCTGTCTAGATCTTCTACTCATTATTGGAAGTGGCGTATCTATGTGTTCTACTGTTCATATAGAACCATCTACTTTTCCCTTCCAATGTGTCAATATTTTCTTCATATACTTTGTGGCTCTAACAATTGTTAGACATTCTTATGTCTTCCTGTTGAATTGACGCCTTTATAAGTATACAGTTGTTTTCTTTGTCCCCTGTAGTAGGTTTTTTTTTTTTAAACATAAGTCTATTTTATTTGCTATTAGTATAGCTCCCCAGATCATTTTTGGTTACTATTTGATTTGTCAATTTTTTCCATCCTTTCATTTCCAATCTATGTGTCTTTGAATTTAAGGTGAGTCTCATGCAAACAGCATGTAGTTAGGTCATGATTTTTTTTCTGGGGGGGGAGGGTACATGGTTCGGGAATCAAACCCGGGTCTCCCGCATGGAAGGCGAGCATTCTACCACTGAACCACCAGTGCACCCATGATTTTTTAATCTATTCTTCCACTCTCTGTCTTTTGACTGGAAAAATTAGCCTATTTATATTGAAAGGAGCTACTTATTATGCAGGGAACTTTTTTTTGCCATTTTGCTGTTTGGTCTTTGTAAGTTTTATACCTTTTTTCTCCATCAATTCTTCCATTAATACCTATTTTAATATTTATTCAATTATTTGTATTGTACCATTTGAGTCCCTTCTCACTTCTTTCTATATATATTTTCCATATATTTTCTTTATGGTTACAATGGGGCTTAAAAATAACATCCTGAATCTATAAAAATCACATTTAATTTGAAGCCAACTTACCTTCAATAGCTTACACATACAGTGTTCCTGTACCTCTCTGCCCCCACCATTTTAAAAATTGTTACTTTGTTACATATTATATCTTTATATATTGTATGTGTCAAACAACAGATTTGTAATTACTTTCTATGCATTTACAATTTATGACATGTAAGGAGTAAAGAATGGAATTACATACCCCTAAAATACAATACAATAGTACTGGTATTTATAATTATCCATCTGATTAACTTGACCAGTGATCTTTATTTCTTCATGCTGCTTTAATCCACTGTTTAGTGTCCTTTCCTTTCAGTCCGAAGAACTCCCTTTAGCACTGTTTGTAGGGTAGGCCTAGTGGTGAACAAACTCCCTCAACTTCAGTTTATGGAAATTCTAAATTCCTCCCTCGTTGTTGAAAGGCATTCTCACTGGCTATAAAATTCCAGGTTGGCAACTGTTTTCTTGCATCACTTCAAATACTTCGTCCCACCTTCTTCCTGCCGCCATGGTTTCGGATGAGAAATCAGTACTTAATCTCACTGTGACCCCCTTGTACCTTACAGGTTGCTTTTCCCTCACAGCTTTCAGAATCCTCACTTTGACCTTTGCATCAGACAGTCTGATTATTATGTTTCTTGGCATGATTCTCATCAGAGACATTCTGTTTAGTGTTTATCAGTATGTAATGACCATTGTGTTCCTCATAACTGACTTTAATTTAAAGTCTATTGTATCCAATATTAGTATAGTCACCCCAGCTCTCTCTCTTTTTTGGCGGGGTGGAGAGCTGGTGGTGCCTGATCCGGGAATCGAACCCCGTCTCCCACATGGAAGGCGGGCATTCTACCAGTGTACCACCCGCACACCCCACAGCTCCCTTTTGATTACTACTCTATGGTATACTCTTTTCCATCCTCTCACCTTCAATCTACTTGTGTCCTTGACTTTAAGGTGAATCTCTTGCAGATGGCCTTTAGTTAGGTCATGTGTTTTTTTGTTTTTTTTTCCATTCTGCCAATATCTGCCTTTTGACTGGGTTTTTCTCCATTTACATTTAAAGTCATTACTGATAATACAGGACTTTCTCCTGACATTTTGCTATTTAACCTCTGTAATTCTTATACTTTTTTGTCCTTCACTTCTATTGATGCCTACTTTATATTTATTTGCTTTTATGTGTTCTACCCTAATGAGTGCCCTCTCTTTTCTATCTGGATATATTTTCCATCTGTTTTCCTTGTGGTTATCATGGGGTTAAAATTTAACATTCTAAATACATAACAATCATATTTGGTTTGATACCAAATTAACTTCAATAGCATGCACATATACCTTTACTACACCACTCTGTTCCCCCACTATATATTTTTATCTGTTACTATTTGTATCTTCGTACATTGCATGTCCCAAACATAGATGTATCAACAGTTTTTATGCATTTTCATTTTAGCACCTGTTGGAAGTAAGGAGTGGAGTTACATATCAAACAATACAATAATACTTGCATTTATAATTACCCAAATGGTTACCTGTACTGAAGGTCTTAATTTCTTTATGCTGCTTTGAACAGTGTCTAGTGACCTTTCCTTTCAGTCTGAAGAAGTCTGTTTAGCATTGCTTGCAGGGCAGATCTAGCAGTTATGAACTGCCTCAGCTTTTGCCTATCTGTGAATGTCATAATCTGTTCCTTATTTTTTTCAGAGAGAACTTCACTAGATATAAAATTCTTAGCTGGCAGTCATTTTCTTTCAGCACTGTAAGTATTTTAACCACTGTCTTCTTGTCTCCATGGTCTCTGATGAGAAATCAGCACTCAATCTAATTGGGATTCCCTTGTACATAACATGTTGCTTTTCTCTTGTAGTTGTCTGAACTCTCTCCTTGTCCTTTGCATTCAATAGTGTGATCAGTATACATGATGGCATGTAGTTTTCTTCATGTTGATCCTGTTTGGTGTTCTCTGAGCTCCTTGGATGTGAATATTCATATCTTTTGCTAATTTTGGAAAGTTCCCTGTCATTATTTCTTTGCCCCTTCCTTTCTTCTCCTTTTGGGATTCCCAAAATGCATACATTTGTGTATTTGGTGGTTTCTTGGAGATGTCTTAGATATTTTTTACTTAAAAAGGTTTTTACGATCAGCAGCACTCTCAATTTTAGATAGTGTTCATTGGCCCGTAGTGACAAAGAACTGACAAACAGCTTCACCAACTATCAAATCAAAACTATGCCTTATAACTTGTCCCTCCCCCTCAATTAGATGCTCCTGGTATTGCTGTGGTACTGTTGATATCTTCCTGTGAACTACTGGCCATAGCATGCATTTTTAGTTTTCCTCCATACCTCTCTACTATTGACTCTTTGTCCACTATTGAGCCCTTTTTTTGTATGCTGTATAGCACAGCCACATTACATTCTTTTTTCATGTGAATATCCCATTATTGCAGCACCATTTGTTGAATTGTTTGTTTGTTTTGGGAAGTGCATGGGATGGAAATCGAACCTGGTCTCCTGCATGGCAGGCTAGAATTCCACCACTGAATTGCCCTCGCATCCCCAACTATTGAATGTCTGTAATAGTTCATGCAAGAACTTTTTTATAATTGTAGATTTATCAGTAGATACATGGCATTATTCAATTATATTCACCTTCAATATGTTAATGTCATTTATAACCCAACTAATTAGTTACTATCACTTCTATTCATTCCCTTGTATTTAGGTTCAATCTCTTTGGATAGCCTTTGCCCCATTTCTAGCTTTTGTGTACCTCTAGGTCTGCTATATTCTATAGTGTAACCTCTGAGGTTATGTTTACCAGAATCATAATAGTGAAATCATACAGCATCTATCCTTTTGTGTCCTCAAGGTCATCCACATTGTCATATGCTTTGGGACCTCATTTCCTCTTACTGCTGCATAATATTCCATCGTATGTATATATCACATTTTATTTGTCCATTTGTCTGTTGATGGGCACTTGGATTGTTTCCATCTTTTGGCAATTGTGAATAGTACTGTTATGAATATTGGTGTGCAAATGTCTGTTCGTGTTACTGCTTTCAGCTCTTGTGCATATATATCGAGTATTGGTATTGCCGGGTCATAGGACAACTCAATATTTAGTTTTATGAGGAACTGCCAAATTTTTCCACATCATTCTACATTCCCACCAACAATGAATAAAGTGTTCTGATTTCTCCACATCCTCGCCAACATTATTAGTTTTCTGTTTGTTTAAAAGCAGCCATTCTTATAGGTGTGAGGTGATATCTCATTGTCATCTTGATTTGCATTTCCCTTATAGCTAATGAAAGTGAGCATCTCTTCATGTGCTTTTAAGCCATCTGGAGTTGCTCTTCAGAAAAGTGTCTATTTATACCCTCTCCCCGTTTTATAATTCTTTTTTCTTTTGTAGTTGAGTTGAATAATTTATTTATGTACACAGAATATCAAGCCTTTATCTGATATGTAGTTTCCAAATATTTTTGCCCATTTTGTTGGCTGCCTGTTCACCTTGTTTGACTAAATCCTCTGAGGCACAGAAGCTCTTGGTCTTAAGGACTTTCCATTTTTCTATTTTTTTGTTCACTGCTTGTGTTTTATTTGTAAAGTTTAAGATGCCTCCTCCTATTATTAGGTCTTGAAGATGATTCCCCACATTTTCTTCTAGAAGTTTTAAGATATCGGTTCTTACATTTAGGTATTTAATCCATTTTGAATTAATTTTTGTATAGGATATAAGGTAGGGGCCTCTTTTATTCTATTAGCTATTGATATCCTATTCTTCATGCCCATTTATTGAAAAGACTATAATGTCCAAGTTTAGTGGTTTTGGGGGCCTTATCAAAAATCAATTGGCTATAAATTTGGTTGTCTATGTCCG
Organism: Tamandua tetradactyla; assembly: GCF_023851605.1. Taxonomy (NCBI): domain Eukaryota; kingdom Metazoa; phylum Chordata; class Mammalia; order Pilosa; family Myrmecophagidae; genus Tamandua; species Tamandua tetradactyla. The sequence goes on from NC_135346.1 coordinate 23,986,472, forward strand.
CACTCTCAATTTGATTCCATTGGCTGATACTTCTATCTTTGTGTCAGTATCATACTGTTTTGATCACTGTGGCTTTATAGTAAGCTTTAAAGTCAGAAAATGATACTCCTTCCACTTTGCTCTTCTTCTTTTTTTTTTTTTTAGGATATCTTTAGCTATTCAGGATCTCTTTCCCTTTCAACTAAATTCGATAACTAGCTTTTCCAAGTCTTCAAAATAGGTTGTTGGGATTTTGATTGGTATTACATTGAATCTGCAGAACAATTTGTGTATAAATGACATCTTAACGACATTCAACCTTCCTCTCCATAAGCATGGAATCCCTTTCCATCTATTTAAGTCATTTTTAATTTCCTTTAGCAATGTTTTATAGTTTTCTATGTGAAAGTCCTTGACATCCCTGGTCAGGTTTATTCCTAGATACCTGATTCTTTGGGTCACTATTTTGAATAGATTTTTTTCCTAAATTGTCTCCTCAGATCATTGCCTGAGAAACATTACTGATTTTCTTACATTAATCTTGTAACTGTTTTCTGAATTTTTATCCTCTTCCTCTGGATGGGTCATCATTTCCTGTTTTGGTTTGTGTTGTGCTCTTTTGTTGCACACTATACATTTTAATATTGATACATGCTGACTCCTGGATTTGTTCCCTGCCTGTTCTGGTTTTGTAACCAGCTAGTGATGACGGAGCTTTTCTTGAGCTTCAGTCTTCCTACCAGGAAGGTCTGCCCAAGGCGGATGCAGTGTGCAGCACCTTCCCTGTCTTTCTGGGCCTCTGTCTAGACCTAGGCTTTTGCTTCTTGGTTGTTTTGGAGTTCCCGTTTGTGGAAGTTTGGTTGTCCCCTCTGTTTCCCAGGAGACAGAACTCCCTCTCCGGAATGTTTGAAGTTGGCCGACCTTTGTTCCAGACTGTCCACCTCTATGGATTTTTATGCTCATTTTGTTGTCTCAAGCTCCTTTCCACCTGGAGGTCAAGGTCTAAAGAAGAGCACATGGAGAAGACTTAGAGAAGTCAGTCTTTTCCAGCCAAAACTGTGCTAAGGATGCATGAACGGGGTACATGCACACTGGCTCCAATGTGCCCTGCGAGGAGATTAAGAGGAGTGCCAAGAGGTTCTCCGATGGCTTCCAAAGCTGAGCTTTCCTGCCTGCCCAGCAAATGTAGCCCTTCAGCTAACTGTCCCCTGCAGCCCTGAGGAAGTGCTGCATCTTTAATTCTCCACCACCTCTGCCCCTGTCCAGGGGGTTTAAACAATGGTTGCCCCTGCCTTTGTCCTGGGTAGATTGAAACAAATACTGCTTTCAGAGTTGGGTTTCCAATGTTCCAAATGCACTAATCAAGAGCCATGATCAATGATCAGCCATGCTCTGCCCTGTTCTTGAGGAAGAGTATTTTTGCATCCCTTTCTGTTATGAGTGAGCTAACCAGGGATTGGACTCCCCTGCAGCTTGCCACGAGTGTGGAGGATGGGTGCTGGTAGCTGTCACACCAGATCAATTTACTGTTCTTTTCTGTGATTTATCAGCCTTTTTCTTTCTCCACAAATGCTGTACAATATTCTTCTGGCCTCCAGAGCTTTAAAATAGTTGTTTCAGACAGTTCCTCACTGCTTAATAGCTGTATTGGTGGAAGAACAGAGTTCTGAAATTCCCTACTCCACCATCTTCCCCAGAAGTCTAAGGATCATTATTTTAAAAGTCTTTTCTTGGTATATTCAAACTCTGGTCTTCTCTATTGATGATTTCTGAATTATTATCCTTCATTTCGGATTACCCACAATTTCCTGTTTCTTTGTTAGTCTTGTAATCTTACGTTGTACAGTACATATCTTCCTATTTTTAAGTGTTATTTCTGGGATTTAGTCCCTGTGCTTTATGTTTCTTAAATTTGTATCTAGTTAGTATATGATAGAGATTTTGAGTTCCAGGAGTGACCAAAAATAAACAAACCAATGCCAATAAATAAAGCAAAACATACCTTTACAGTCTTTGCTAATTGGCTCTGCATTGTCTACTATTCTCCTCTTAAGATTAAGCCTCCCTTCGATAAGATCAGCTCAAGGTGAATGTGAAGTGCAGGGTCCTATTCATTTTTTCTGAGCTGTGTCTTGTCCTGGACTTGTGCTTGCTTGTGGCCTTAGGAATTGCCCCATTTATAGGAATTTGGATGCCCCTCTACTCACTATGCAATAGACTTTCTTCCTCTTGTTGGTGCTGTACTGTACTTCTTAAAGGAGCCAATACTCTTCCCTGTGCCATTCTGACTTAGTTGTTTCTAAGAGCCCTATAGCTGTCTGCAAGCTGCTTCTTGCCTGGACGGCAAGTTCTGGTTTGGTGAGCCAGAGAGGTGCCTCCTGGTTCAGACTGGCCCCAATATACAGGCAGTACGGCTTGCACATAGGGGCTGCTCTGCTCTTTCTGGAAAATGGCCAGGGACCCAAACGGCAGTGCAGTCTGGCTGGACACTGCACTGGGAGGGAGCAGGGAGAGGCACCAACAAGTGTGCCATGAGCTTCTCCTGCCATTTAGCAAAGCTCTGGTTTCTTGATTCATTTCTCGTCTGGTTACTGTAACACTTTAACTGTTTTCCAGAGTTCTGAGGATTTTTACCAGGTATTCAAAGATTCCGTGGAGGAATGGCACCCCGAAGTGCCTTAGGCTGTCATCTTGGTCAAACAGAAGGTTGCAATTTACGTTTTGATGGCATTTATTTAAACTACAAGTATTGCCCATAGTAACACTATATAGAATTTATAGGTACAGGTAAATACACATGCAGTAAAAGTTTATGAACATGGATCAGATGTATTCTATATTTAGGATGAGAGTTGCTTCTAGTTTCTGAGAGAGTTGTTGAGAATGAGTATATAGGCATTGTCAACTTTGTCTCTACTATCTGCTTATATTTTTTATAATGAAAAATATTGATGTAAACACTGCAAGTATTGTTCATGTTGAATAGGGGGTGCATCATGTTTGTGGTATTATCCTTTGTAAATGATGGCATTTTTTACATTAAAAGAATCTCAGACACATGCCCTCCACACCACTGTTCACCTGTAACCAAATACCCTGAGGGCCTTGTCGGCATTGGGGTACCTGAAAGATGAGAGGGGGATTTCCTTTTCCCTTCTGTCTTGGATGCTGCTTTGCTAGCATCTTTTTTATGTAGAAAAGCAATTTATTCCATTATAAGTACTTACACAGTCAGTCATGGGGAAGGGCAGGCCTGCTGGTGAAACAGGTCACACAAAAAGGGAAATGGCGTCAAACTAGTGGTCAAAAAAAAAAAAGTGCAAACTCTTATCCAGGGTTAATTTTAATTAGTATTAAAAACAAATATCAGCTATTGAATCATTCTTCTCAACTTACCTGGACAGTCTACCTGTGGTATAACTGTCAGGTAAAAACATACATCTTTACAACGTGGTGGTCCCAAGTTTAAAAAAACAACCATTTCACAGAAAAGAAAGAAATAACATAAAATAGCTCAATAAATATACTAAGGAGCAAAAATATATGGGGAAAGAGGAACATGTAACATAAAGTTTTTACTTAACTGAAGAAACTGAGAGACTAGTCTACACAGGAAAATGTGCATCCTGGAAAGTCAGATATGAACATTTTAGAGTAGGAGTCTATATGCTTGACTCTCTCCCCTATTTCCTGAATAAACACGTCTTGCTGTATTATACTTTGTGACTCAGACGCCCACACACGGTGGCTCTATTCCCTATCCACTCTAACATTAAATGAGTCTGAAAATTTGGGGAATTATAGTATAAGAAGGAAAATGACCACACACATATATTCCCCTTTCTGTGTCTACTTCAGAACTGGGTTTGACTCTAGAAAATTCCTGAAGAAAATTTAAATGTAAGTTTGTGGTTGGTTTTGCTGAATCAAGTCCCCCAGTTAATATCTAGAAGTTACCCAATGTCTGGGCTATTAGCGTTGTTGATGGTAAACAATAGAGGGATAACCGAACAAAATCTGCGCCTCAAAACCAGCATTAAATCACTCTCAGGATTGAGAGGGAAAAAGAGGAGTTTAAAATCATAAGTGCAGACCTATCTAGGGTCCTTGTCCACACTAACTTCACGGTTTTCACCATTATTAATGTTCTGAGCCATCTGCCACACTTGCATGATATTGTCCTCCGATACAGAACAAATCACCAAGGTTCATTGGGATTCCAGGAGAAATCAGATATCTTGGCAGTGTGACCACCATGAATAAAGAACAATTCTGTTGGCCCATCTTCTGGAGACTGTTCCCCTCCAAGTTTACTTAAATCTCAGATATTCAGCCAATGATCAGTATCACTAGAAGCCAAAACAGTTTCATTGTGAAGTGGCCACTGAACCTGGACTATTTTATCCTTATGTGATTCAAAGGAATGCAACTTGAGTTTGACATTTAAAAGTGAACTCACTATAAGGATTGAAAGAGAGGCAGTTCACTTCAGCAGTGTGAGCATCAACCGAGTGGCTTCGCTTGGAAGTATTGTTTGAATGAACATTCCAGATCATAAGTTTCTGTTTATCAGCAACTGATGCAAACAGAGACTCATGAAACAGATGTTAGGAAACATTTTCTACTACAGCTGTGTGCCCAGTAAAGACAGTCTTTGCGTCCACCATTTTTCCTTCCTTTGGAACGGCATTGATGTCCCATAACCCAAAAACTAAGTAAATGCACACTGAGACTTGCATTCCAAGAAAACAGTCTTCCACGAAGTCACAGTCTCAGTTGAACTCTCCAAAAGGGTCTCATTTAGAAGGGTGTTTCTTGTAGTAAAAAACAAGAACATCACTCACTGGATGGAGTCCTTGTTACAATGATGCAAGGGTTCTGGGGCATATAACTGGTCCTGTTCACTTCTCCTTCATAGTTGATCTTGATTTCTATTTCAATTTTTCCACTAACTGAGCCAAAACCTACAAATTCTCCTTTCTCACTGTGGTAGTGTGATGCATCAAATTTAGCAGCAGCAGCATCACTGCACACTGGCTATTACAAGATAGTTCTGTTCATCCAACATGTGTGTCCCCAGGAGAAGTCAATGAATGCTGAAATCTTTTCCTTCTGGTCTGGTTACATCTGGAAGCCACTGTGCAGTGAAGCTAGGCCACTCCAGGGCAAGGGTCGTGACCAAATCATAAAGAAAAGGGGTGCTGTTTTTCTATATTGTGTACTCCTCATTGATCATTCCTTCTTCCACTGCATTATCAAAGGCTGCTTCCTTTCTAGCCATGTCACTTCGCTAGTTCTTGATTTGGTCTAGACATGGCTTTTTGGCATCTGTATTCAACTGTGCAAAAGGTAAAAATACCTAAAAGGTAGTATTAGTCCATTTTCATGGGGGAAAAACTATTTCATAACTGTGATTCTTCCTACAATGATTTCAAAAATATATTTTGGGATATAGGTTAGAATATTCTCTAAGTATAAAACAAACCAAACTAGATATTTCTGTACTCAGACACTATTTCTATGTTTCATCTGCAACTTTAGCTGGTATTCTTAGGAGTGTATAAGTTCCTAAAATGTAGATTGTATTCACCCTGTTTTAAAATTCAATACCATTAGAGGTAGATACCAATTCCTCTGACTTTTCAAGCCTAATAATCTTATTTTTAACAGTTAATGCAAGAGTCCAAGTTTTATGAAAAATAAAATCCATGGGTAGAAATGCACTTCTTTGAATCTCACCAGAATTAACTGGAGTGTTTTACAGTGTTTTAAAAGAAGTGCTGCCTTGCTTAAGGCTGGACTGAAAACTGGGCATGAAGAAACTAGATCAATATGGAAGACATTTTAGCTCAGCTTGAAGTGCTATGGTGATTAGCAGAAATGGCTTTATCAGTTTCATTTACAATCTGGAAAAGAAACCTTTTGTGAAATCGATAGACGCCTAGCAGAGCCCATCAACTACAGCTCAAGGGTATATTTTCATTACTGTTACACAGCTTCATCCCTGGGGTGATTAGAAGGGACCAAAATTCCACAGCCCAGGACTTCATCCCAGCTAAATGCATCAAACTGGTTATTAGACATGATTATTATATGCAAGGGGAATCTTGGCATTATTTTGCATTATGGGGAAACAAATGAGGGACAAGTAACTTTTGGTTTTATTTTTACAGATAAACAGCTTAATATGTTATGAGAACATTTCAAATCTATCTCGACTCACTTTCAAGGACCAGCAGAAAGAGGAAAAGGACACAAAACATAATTACTTTTGCAATAATTGCACAATCACATCTGCTGCTAGAATACTTGGAGACGTTCAAACAGCTAATGTGAAGTAGGGAAGGAAGAAACCTTTTCCTGACTAGTGCTGTGTGGGGATTGCTGAGGAATAGCACAGAGAAAATACTTTTACCTGTGCAACACAGACCAAGGAGTGCTGAAATAAGACCCCTGTTCATCCTGCAAGTTATTTCTGTGCTAAAATGTTTAAATAAGAACAAGACCGAGAGTTCCTCTGGAATTCAGAGCAGAAACAGAGAATCTTTTAGTGCAGGCAGGCTGGAACTGTGTAGGTAGTCACATTCGAGAGAACAAAGTCCTCGACCAAGGAGGTTTGGCTCTGAAAGGAGTGGCAGGGTGGCTGGAGTCCGAAGACTCATACCTTTTAACTGGGAAATTCTGTTTATAGTTCTTTGGAAAGTTTGGATCCCTGTGGCCTGGCCTGGCCCAGCTAGGGAATTGTATTGTAGTGTAAACAAGCCACACGGGGCCCAGAGAGAATTTTTTCCTAACTAATTCAAATATACCCCAAGATATTTAATTGGGACTTTGGGGACCATATACATAACAGCCCACATCCCCCTCTGGGTTCAGACTCATTTGAGAAATAAATCACTGCAAATGAGATAGCTGGAGGTCAAATGTCAGCTTTTACTAAGGAAGCTGAATTTGGGCATAGCTTGGTTTTGCAAACACTGAGACTTTTCTCTCTAAATTAAACCCACCTACCCAGCCAGAGCACAGGCTTCCTTGCCAGAACTGCTGCTCAGCCTATGTGTGCTGGGGTGAGACTGCTCTACTACAGAGAGAATGCTGGGCCCCACTGCCCAGTCCTTTCTCCCCAACTCTCTCAAGTGTTCAGGAAAGAGGAAGAGCAAGGGAGCAGGGAGGGAGAGATCCATTTGTCTCTCCCACATTTTTTCCTGCCTAGGGGAATGTTTCTCTGTATGGAAATAGGAAAAGTGTTCAGCTGTCAACAATTGACTTTAAAATACTTCACCTTATGCAACGTGGTGGATCTGTTCATTTTAATCCACATTCCAGGGTTGAGATTTGTTAACCTACATAGAAATGAATACTTCAGAATTGCCAGGAGCACCCAAATCTCTACTCTAGGAAATTCTAAATTAGCATTTGTTGAGAACCAAGAATACTAGCCCAACCTCATCATTTACAGATGCAGACACAAGGGCCTAGTAAGCTCAACTTGCTTGGATCAGTGTTAGCTGACCACAGGGCTGGGGCCAGAAGCCAAGGCTCCTTCTCAATGGGCCAATGGCCTCCTTTTCGTTGATCCAATGTTTTTAGTTTGCATTTTTTTTTTTTGAGCGCTTACCAAATATCTACTACCATTCTAAGCAAATGTGCTTTCCCATTGACTCCTCACAAACACTATAAGGTTGATAATTACTATTCCTATTTAACAGAGAGAAAATTGATGTCTAAAGAGTAACTTGTCCAAGGTCACTCAACCAGTGCCTGTTAGAGCAAGGTAGAGCAAAGACTCAAACCAGATACTGGGGTTCAGGACCCATCCTTTGTCTTGCAGTACCCCTACAAGACCCATCCTCCTTCACAAAGTCAGTGCTGGAAAAGACCATTAGAGAAGATTATGACTAATCCTCTTATACTGCAGCAGGGGAAACAGGTCCAGAGCACAGAGGGGGCATCACTGCCCTTATTTTATAAAATGTAGGTGACCTTGCCCAAAGATGCTTCCTGATGGTGGGTTTGTGGATACTTCACAAAGGAAATAAACCAATTAGTCTCTTTCTCTTACTGGTACATCAAGCTGCATATGTAAGTGCCCAGTAAATTGCATAATGGAGCCTCTGGCTTCCCGGACTATTAACAATGAAGATCGGAACCATTTGGTTGGCTCACTTAACATGCTGTAGTTTCACTCACCAAGATGATTTTCAATTAAAAACTTATTAGCCAGGCAGAGAGATAATAAGGAAGACCAAATGCCAAATTGTGGCATTCTTTAATTACATTAAGAAGTCTCTGGTACCAAAGGCTATATAAAGTATTTTGATCTCTCTATAATGAACAATTAGTCCTCATTGAATTGTAATTAATTACAAGAATGCAGTGATCTCTGAAATAGTAGAGGTGGAAAATAAATAGACTATTTCCATTAAATAGGATTACTGGCAGCTTTAACAGTGAACTATATTGGGAGCTTCCAGAATTTTCAGTGTGTCTGTGTAGAGTCAATGAAGTGGATAATACAGTTAATTTGATTCATGTAGGATTTGTTAATCCTCATCCTCTTCCTACTTCTCTCACTCACAGACATACCACAGAAGCTTTGGGGGATATAATAGGGCTACCTGCAGATAATTGAAAGTAAAAAAATATGGCTATGACATGGTTCTTGAACCACTGATTTTTGCTGTATTGCTTTTCCAGAGGGTTGAGGGAGAAGTCATCAATAGAGAGCAAAATAATTAGTCTGGCAAACTAATACTTTTGATTATGCTGAGTTTTTTCCTCCAAGTCCCAAAGTTGAACTCAATCAAGCTAGGCTGGGCTACAGGAACAACTCTTTTTTCTGAGACTAGATAGGTTCAAGTGGCCTATAACTAAAGCAGGCTAAATATTTGCCTTTTTCTCTAAAGTTCAACACTCTGTTCCCATATTTGACCATTTCCATGCAGGTTTGGCAGGACCAGAGCATACCAGCCAGCAAATGCAGACTGGGAAAACCAGAAGCCAAAACAGGTAATCCATGGACTATAGCTGGTCCATTGTATTTGGCATGAACAATACTCAATTTAAAAAAAAAAAAATTTTGAACTCATTTTAAAATCAAGAAATTTTGCATATAACAGTTAGATTTTGGGTTCCCTTTAAAAGTCAGCAGATATCTGGCTGACTGGGCCCATGTTCCTACAGGAGACTGGAACTGAGTTGTAGCTGACCCTTTAGAAGAGGGATGGACTTCCAGTTTACAGTATCCCCTCTGCCCACCTCACCACCCATATGTTAACTGCCTGGCCCTGTGCTAAGCTTTGTAACCCCTGGCTGATCTAGATTGGTGGATACTCCTAAGAAGTACAACCTAGCAAAGAACCAGATGTTTCATATTATGGGTTGAATTGTGACCTCCCCAAGGTACACCCATGTCCTAACTCCCCGTCCTGTGAGTGTGACCCTATTTGCAAGTAGGCTCTTTAAAGATATGGATCGTTAGATGAGACCAAACTGGATGTGAAAGCTGAGATGCTCTCCAACCCCAGAACTAGCAGTCTAGGTTTGAGCAGCTCTGTTCCTTCTTTGGGAGAAGAGTGAAACAAAACATCACAACTGTCTTTAAAGAAGAGAAAGGACTTGGGTAAGATGGCCAGGAGCCTTGAACTTGCTAGAGGCCCACAGGTCGTGTAGAACCACTAGGCAATGAATGGTCCCTCATCAGTGTTCAGTAGTTAAAACGTATGCAAATGAGGTAGCTGCGATTTACTCAGGGTTCCCAGAGCAATTCATGCCCACTCCCATTGCTTCTGAGTAATGAACTTCATATCTGACTGGATGCTATTTCAAAAATGGCTTATAATTTATTCACATTGTCTTACAATAATTCCTTTTTGTATTAAAAGTGGAATAAGTAAAAGGATAAAATCTTTTGGACCAAATTCTTGTGCTGCAGAGTCAGCTCCTGCATTAAGGAACCTGGGTCATAGTCTCAGGTCTGCTATCAACTACTGTACGACTTGGCATAGTAACTTCCCCTCCCTGGGCCTCAGTATTCACATGTGTAAAAATAAGATGAGAACTAGGTGATCCTCAGATCTTTTTGCAGCTCTTATCTTTTCAGAGGCAAAGAATTGGGGATGTCTCTAAATTCAACACTAACACTTGGGTAGATATAAGTCTACTAGATTCCCTCTGGGTTTCTTTACTCAAGACCTATTCAGTTTGGTCACTGGATTAATTGAAAAAATAGTTAAAGAAATCATCATAAGTGATATGTACTGTAGATATTTTATTCTAACCCAACATACATAAAAATGTTCATTTGTTTCCCAATTTTTCATAGGACCAAAATATTTTCTTTGATTTTCGGTATGCTTACTGGGGTTACCCATTTGGAACTCTCTGTGATTTCTGGTTTTGATTTGTTTAAAAGGATGCAAGGATTTAAAACTCCTTGAAGAGCAATCTAATTAAAAAAAAAACTTTTAGAGTTTTATAATTTTGCAACATTATCTGACAACCTTCTCACCCACACCTAAACTTATGATAGCATTTCTTAATGGCTTACCTTTATCAAGTCTCCAAAGAAATCAACTCATTTATCACAGAGATAAACACTGTTTCTGCCTTCACATTTCATTGGGTTAGAGTATATTTAATTAAGTTACATAATTATAATAACATGTACAGTTGGCATAAACAGGTTTGGGAACAAGCACTCCAGAGGCCTGATAAGTATATATCTCAAATGGAGTGCAGGAGTGTACAGGAATAGGACATACCAGACGTGAGCAGTCAGCTGCTGAGGTACCAGTTAGTACACTTGGCTAATGAAAAGTAGTTAAGTGGAGGCTGATCAATAAAATTGCTAATTGTATGTTTCATCAGTTCAGGTTATTTGATTGCAATAAAAGAAATCAATTCTAACAAACTTATGCAAAGAAAGGAGTTAATTGGAAAGATTTGAAATGATGTATCAAATTGAAGAAAAAGCAGAATCTTAAGGAGATGGGGTGAAAGGAAGCTCTGGGCATCTTGGGAGTAGGCACTGGCTAGCAGTTTCTTTAGGGTGTCCTTATTGCCTGAATTGGCTCCAACTGTCTTACATCTGCATGTCACTCTGATCAAGATTAGAATATCCAGGAGAGGGACTCTGATTGTCTATGGATCACATGTACTGTCCCTCAACCAGGGTACAACTAGACACCTGTGATACACAGTCCCTCCAAGACTGTATGGACTGGGGACAGGTCATTCCCCAAAAGAAAACTGAGTGGCTATCGCTCGAGGAAGGGGAGTGGGTACACATGGTGGGCCTAGGTCTATAAGCGCGTGTGTTAAAAACACTAACTGGGTAAATTTACAGATGCAGAAGTGAATCCCGATTTTGGCAAGAAGAAGGGTTCGGGATGTTCAGAATACAGGGAGCCTCTCAGTTGTGGATTCCTGCTTTATGCTTTGATAATGTATTTTCCCAGCAATTCTCGAGGCCACTACTTTCTGAAGCATTGAGTGAAATGTGCCAAGTTCCTTAGCCATCCACAATCTTCCAGTTGAGATATAAGTGTGGAGGTCTAGATCTGGGTCCCAGCTTGCCACGGACCCTAGATTCTCCTTATATAAAATTAGGACGCCTTGCAGAAGGAATTTTTTGTCATTTCCATATGTGGATACATTTCCTTCCCCCAATAAATGTTGCTTTAATTCAGTAAAAGCAGATTTATCTCCAGATTGTTTATCAGAATTATTTTGCATGTCAGTAAAAAATAAAGTGAAAGTTATATTTTGGTTTGAATGGAACTGTATAAATATATAAATATGGTGCTGAAAGATAAATTAGGAATTTTAAGAAGCCAAAGGAAGGTTAAGTAATTTGCCATATGTCCAGGGTCTCACAGCTGGTTAGTATAGAGCAATGGTTGTGTGCGTTTGGAGTTGGTTTCCTAGAAGAGTTTCAAAAAAGGGAAGAGAAAAGGGTGGAAAAAATCAGACTTATACATGAGAAACTACAAGTAGGATAATGGTTAGCTGGTAAAGCTGAGAAGGAATAAGTGGCCCAGAACTTTGGGTCTTAACGACCTTCTTACTGGGCTCCTGGCATGGGAAGTTGAAGTGAGGATGTGTTTAGGCTCATTTGAAGAGGTGAGAAGTAAGAGCAAGATAACCAGGCTCTAAAAGGGGTCTGGCTCAACTTACACAATTTGGATAGGAGGAAAGCTGTACATTGGGTATGTAACATTTGACAGCACAGAGACCCTACCCACTAGTAAATATGACTCCTAAGTGATGTTCTGGAATCTGAGAGATTTGTAAACCCTCCTCCCTGGAGTTTGGAGGAGGTAGAAATCAGACAGGGTGTGGGAAGAGAGAAAAAGACTTACTTTCTTTACAGTGTTGACAGCTCAAATCACTATCATCTCCAGAGGGTACGTGCATTTTCAGAGATCCAAAGTTTAAACATTAAAGAACAAGGAGCTTATGACATTTCATCAATGAGTTAGGGAAAAGGATGATTCTGGGGAAGGGGATGGTTTTTACCACAGACCTGTGAACGAAACTGGCCTGAACTCATCTTTATGCATTTTAGTTTGTAAGTGGCTGGAATATACCAGAAACAGAACAGCTTTAAAAAAGGGAAGATGCAAGTTAACAGTTCTAAGGCTGTGAAAATATCCAAATTGAGGCAAGGCTATGAAAATGTCTAATTTAAGGCACCCAGGGAAAGGTACGTTGGTTTAAAAAGGTGATGATGCTCAGGTTTGTCTCTCAGCTGGAAAGGCACATGGCAATGTCTGCTAGCTTTCTCTCCAGGAATTTCCAATGGCTTCCTGGGGCTTTGTCCATTCTCTTGACTCTGCTGGTTTTGGTGGCTCTCATGGCTCTAAAGCTTTTTCCAAAATGATTCCCTCTTAAAAGGCTCCAGTAAGCAGCCCACCTTGAATGGGTGGAGACACATCTTCACGGAATCCATGTAATCAAAAGTCACCACCCACAAATGGGTGGGTCAGATCTCCATGGAAACAATAAAAAAGCTCCCATCCGGCAATACTGAATGAGGATTAAAGAACTTGGCTTTTATGGGGTACACCACAAATTCAAACCAGCACACAATGGCTTCCTAGACAACCTTTCCTTGCTGTCTTCATCTAAAAAGCATGGAGACAATTGGAGTGACCAATATCAATTTTATATTTATGATGAAAAATTTCGAGAAAGTATGCACACCTCGGCAGCCTTTTCTTCCTTTCTTTTTTCATTACCAACTTCCACTCCCATTACTTTTAAGATTTGCTCGTTAAAATCTGAGTCTTCCCCATCAGGGATGTTCTCCCTCTTGCCTGACATTCTTGCACTTACCATAAGCACTCCATGAAAGGATCTGCTTTCTTTTCCTGCCCCAGAAGTCCTTTTCTAGCATCTTAGGATTTTTCTTTTCCCCATGGAGACAAGGGTTTCTTACACTCTGGTGACTCAAAGACTATGCAAACAGAATAATGTTCTGTCCCCACCTCTCCCCCCAACTCCTGCAAAGATATTTGCTTCCTAATCTCAAGAACCTATGAATTTGCTACCTTTCATGTTAAAAGGGACTTTGTAGATGTGATTAAGTTGAGGAACTTGAGATGCAGCTATCATCCTGGATTAGGTGGGTGGGCCCAATGCAAACACTCAGGTCTTTAAAAATGGAAGAGGGAGGCAGAGGGCCACTCAACTACAGAAGAGGAGGTTGGAGTGATGTGATGTGAAGAGGACCTGACCTGCCATTGCTGCCTTTGAAGACAGAGGAAGCAGGCCATGAGCCAAGGAATTCAGGTAGCCTCTACATGCCAGAAAAGGCAAGGGAAGAGATTCTCGCCTAATATCCAGAAAAGAATGCAACCCTGCTGACACCTAGATTTTAGCCCAGTGAGACCTTTATCAGATTTCTGGCATCTGGATTGTTGGGTAATAATACTTGTTTTGTTTTAAGTCACCAGTTTTTGTGGTGAACTGCTACATAACAATACAAATGAATAAAATGATATTTCCATTTTCTCCATTGGGCAAGCAGCTCAAATAAATGTCCTGTAGTACTCACCCCGTCTTGCATCTGCTCAATCTCAGCCAATTTCCTCATTTATGTTGTTCTGTGCTATCCCATGCACATCATGACTTCTGCTTTAAAGTTTGCTTTTGAAGAGTTCTGCCTTCTGAGTTTGGGGAGACCACCTTCGCCTGCAGTTGGAATAAAGTCCAGTGACCCAAGTTGTGCATCGACTCTGCAACTGTGCACACCTTGCATATTTCACAAGCAGCAACAGACTGGTGAAGATTTGGCTTTTATGCCCTTCTTAGGGCACTGATCACAACATTTCCTTTCTCTCAGCTATGACTTTCACCCTCTACTATCTTTTGGAAAGTCCTATTTTCCCATTCTACTGCTTACAGAAAATCAGGCCTTATGTCTGCCCTGGTTGGGGAAAGAAGCCGGAACGTCCAATGAATGTTAAAGTCTGCAGAATTTTAGTGTATAAGGAAACTTTAAGAAGTACTAAGCAGCTAGTTAGGGTGGCTCAATAGGAATCTCGAGTAGTATCCTTGGTTCCTTACCTAAGCAATGGTGGTCCAGAGTCACTATTGCTCCAAGATTCAGCAAGCTCTAGACTTTCAATCTTAACTCAAGATTTATTAAATAAATTCTCCTGGTAATATTTTCTATACTCTTACACTGCTTGACTCTTCATCTAGTTCAGTGTTTTCCAAAGTATAGGATAGCTATGCATCCCACCTGGTGGCTTACGAGGTAATTTAAAGTGACTCATGGATAGGATGTTCAGCAACATTGAATCACACAGAAAGTTGCTGCCTTTGGAATTCTCTTTCAAGCCTTCTTTGTGTGCCAAGGTAAAAGCCTCTGTTTAGGTGTTTAGAACTGGCTAATCTGCTTTAGTTTTTAGCAAACACTAAAGGGAGGGCAGGATTCCTTAAGGCAACAGAATGTTTGCAACAGCTTGATTGAGGTATAATTGACACCCAATAAATTGCTTGTATTTAAAGTGTAAAGTTGAAGTTTTGACATATGCATACAGCCATAAAGCCAATCAAGATAATCAGCATACCCATTACCTCCAAAAAGTCTCATTGTGACCAACTGTGATACTTCCCACCACAAAATCTTTGTCTTGCCCCCCATACAACCAGAAAAGAGCTTCTTTCTGTGACTATAGATTAATTTTCATTTCCTAGAGATTTATTTAGATGAAATAATGCAGTGTATACTCTTTTTTTTTGTCTGGACATTTTCACTTAAAATATTTATTTAGAGATTCATCTATATTGTTGCTTTGGAGATTGGGATGTTGTTTTGAAATACATCCATTAGTATCAATTGTTCATTCCCTTTAATAGCTGGGTAGTATTCCATTACATGAATATATTACAATGTGCTTATTGGTTCACCTTTTGATGGACATTTAGATTGTTTCCAGTTTTTTACTATTACAAATAAAGCTACTATGAACATGTACAAGTTTTTTATTGTAGTATCTTCATATAAATTTTGACATCAAAGTTATTTTGACTATTTGAGAGGTCCTTTGCTTTTCCCCATATCTTTTAGAATCAGCTTGTCAATTTCTATAAAATGACTTGCTGGGAATTTGTCTGTACTGCATAAATCTATAGATCAATTTGGGGAGAATTGACACATTTACCAGGTTTTCTTGCAATCCAGGAGCAGCATAACCTCTCTGTTTAAAATTTTTTTTTTTTTGGCATGGGCTGGCTCCGGGAATCAAATCTGGGCTTCTGGCATGAGAGATGAGAACTCTGCCACTGAGCCACCATTGTACCACCTTCTGTTAAATTTTTAATTCCTTTCAGCAATGTTTTGTAGTTGTCAGTGCATATGTCTTTCACATGTTTATGCTTATTATGCATTTTTATGCTCTTGTGATACTGTTTTTAAATTTCAATTTCCAAAATTCATTACTACAATATATAAATGCAATTGAGTTTAGATATTGATTTTATATCCTGCAACTTCCTAACATTAGAAGTTTTTTGTAGATTCTATCAGATTTTTTATATAGATAATCATGTCATTTTGGAGAAAGACAGTTTTACATTTTTCTTTCCTTTCTGGATGCTGTTTTCTTTTTCTTACCTTTTTTACCATCTAGCCCTATTTCATGTTAAATAGAAGTGACAAGAGCAGAATCCTTGTCTTGTTGCTGATCTAAGTGGAAATCATCAGGTTTTCATCATTATGTTGTTTTAAGTATCAGATGATCTTTATCAGGTTGAGGACGCTCCATTATATTCCTAGTTTGCTGAGATTATTATATTTTGTATAAGGAATGGCTAGTGGGTCTTATCAAATGTTTTCTTTGCGTCTATTGAGATGCTCATATGGTTTTTATGTTTTAGTTTGCTCATATGGTGATTATATTGATTTTTTCAAATGGTAAACCAATCTTTTAATCCTGGAATAAACCTCATCTGGTCATGATAGATTATTTACTTTATGTATTGTTGGATTTAATATGCTAAAATTATGTTTAGAATTTTTTCATCTATATTCTTGGGGTTATTGGCCTGTAGTTTTCTTTTCTTGTGGTGAATTTAGTTTTGGTCTCAGGGTAACAATTCAGAGAATGGATTTTTGAGTATCAATTTTATGAAAGATTTTCATTCAGTTTGGAACTTTGTGAGAAGGTTTTTAACTACAAAATCAATTTCTTTAATAGATATATGACTATTCTGTTATCTATTTCTTCTTCAGTGAGCTTTGACAGTTTATTTGCCTTTTCTGGAGTTTATCCATTTCATCTAAGTAGTCAAATTTATTGGCATAAAGTTATTTACAGTATTCCTCATCTTCTTTTTAATATCTACAAAGTATGTGGTGATGTCACCTTTTTATTACTGATGTTGGTAATTTGTCTTTTCCACTTTTTCTTCATTCTGGCTGGAGGCCTAACAATGCTACTGATCTAAAAAAAAGCAACTTTGGGGTCCATTGATTTTTCTCTATTGTTTTTCTAGTTCATTAATTTCTTCTCTGCTCCTATTTTGCCTCCTTTCTGCATATTTTGCATTTATTTTTCTCTTATTTTCCTAGTATCATAAAGTGGAAGTGAAAGTCACTGATATTAGACCATTTTTCTTTGCCAATATAGATATTGAGCATTACAAATTTTCTCCTTTGGCATTATCCCAAACATTTTGATCCCCTTTGTTTTCCATTTCATTCATTTGTAGATATTTTCTAATTTCCCTTTTGACCTATGAGTTATTTAGTAGTGTATTCTTCAGTTTTCAAACACTTAGAAGATTTTTCAAAGCTGTCTCTGTAATTAATTTCTGTATCAATTCTACTGCTGTTGGATGGAGTGCTTTGCAAATGTCAATTAGATCAAGTTGCTTGATAATGTTCAAATCTATACACTTACTGGTTTTCTGGCTACTTGTATCAGTTAGTGAGGGATGGGTATTGAAAACTTTGGCTACAATTGTTTTTTTATTTCTCCTTTGCTTCATTTGAAGCATTGTATTAGGTATATAAATGTTAAGATTATTATATCCTTTTGATGAACTGACCCTTGTTATCATTGTGAATGATAATACTTTCTTGATCTTTGGTAATATTTCTTTGCTCTGAAATCTACTTTATCTGATATTAATTAGCTATCAGCTTTCTTTTGACTATTATTAAATATGTTATATATTTGCTATCCATTTGTCTTTAAACTATTCGTGTCTTTATATTTAAATGGATTTTTTGTAGGCAGCATACAGTTAAACCATTTACATTTAATGTCATTATTCATGTGGCTATATTTAAAGTTATCATGTTGCTATTTGTTTTTTATTTGCACCATCTGTTCTTTGTTTTCATTTTTCTCTTTTTACTTTCTTTTGATTTGAGTATTTTTTATGGCTTTCCATTTCATCTCCTTTGTTAGCTTATTAGTGATAATTCTTTGTTTTGCTAATTTAGCATTTGCGTTAGGATTTATAATGTATATCTTTAACTTTTCTCACTCTACCTTCAAGTGATATTATTTTACTGCACAAATCATATAAGAACCTTGCGATAGTATACTTCTGTTTCTCTCCTCCCTACTCTGTTATTGTTGTCTCACCTCTCATTTTTATAGATAACATAAACCCCATACTATGTTGCTATTATTTTTGTTTACATTTGGCTATCTTTTTTAAAATGTAAGTAATAAGAAAACATACTATTCTCCCATGTAGTTACCATACCCAGGTCTTTTCATTCCTTTACGTTAATCCACATTTCTAATTAGTATCATTTTTCTTCTTCCTGAAAGCCTTCTAGTAATATTTTTTGTAGAGCACATCTACTGGTGATGAGTTCTTTCAATTTTTTGTATGTCTGAAAAAGTCTTTGTTTTGCTTTCAGTTTGAAAGTTATTTTCCAATCACATGGGCTGATAGGTTGACAGTGCCTCTAGCACTTTAAAGGTTGTTCTTCACTGTCTTCTACCTTGCAGAGTTTCCAGCAAGAAATCTGCTGACATCCTTATCCTTGCTCCTCTCTAAGTATTGCTTTTTCCCCCTTTTGTTGCTTATAAGATTTCTTTTATTCCTAGTGTGTAGTAATTTGATTATGTTATGCTCTAGTGTAGTTTTTTTTTTTTTTTCACATGGGCAGGCACTGGGAATTGAACCCGGGTCCTCAGGTATGGAAGGCAAGATTCTTACCTGCTGAGCCACCGTGGCCCACCCTCTAGTGTAGTTTTGATTGAGCTTCTTAGATCTGTGGGTTTATAGATTTTCTCACATTTGGAAAATATTTGGCCATTATTTCTTCAATTTTTTTTTCTGTCCTGTCCCTCTCTCTCTTCTCCTTTAGGTATACTAAATACACATATGGTAGGCTGCTTAAATTTGTTCCACCACTCACAGATGTTCTTTTCATTTAAAAAAAAAAAATCTCTCTCTCTGTTTCAGGTAAATTCACTAATCTTTTCTTACACAATATCTAATCTGACATTAATCCCATTAGAATATTTTTCATCTTAGGCATTGTGGTTTTCATCTTAGAAACCACAATTTAGATCTTTTTTATTTTCTTTTAGCCTTTTTGTGACTTTTTGAAAATATGGAATACAGTCATAATAACTATTTCAATGTCCATGTCCATGTCTGCTAGTTCTAACACCTATGTCAATTCTGGGTCAGTTTTGATTTTTTTTATCCTTTTCACAGAAAGCATTTTCCTGCTTCGATGTATGCTAGTATATTTTGTTAATTATAAGATGTTGTGAAGTTTTACTTTGTTGGATGTTGGATATTTTTTGTATTCCTATAAGTATTCCTGAGCTTTGTTCTTAGCAACAGCGCAGTCCGGAATAGTTTGATCCTTTTGAATTTTGCTTTTAAGGTTGGTAATGGTACCAGAGCAGTGATCAGTCTAAAGCTAATTTTTCCCATTGCTAGGCAAGGTCCTTCTGGGTATTCTACCCAGTAACCCATGAATCATGAGGTTTCCCAGCCTGGCTGGTGGGAATAGACACTCCTGGCCCCGTGTGAGGTCCCAAGTACTTTCCCCTCTAATAACCCTTTTGGGTAGTTCTTTCTCCAACTACAGGTGGCCAATCAGTCCTCTGCTGAATACTTGAGGGAGACCCCGGGTCTATCTCTGGGGTGCTCTCTGTGTAACATTCTCTGTTCTCTCTCTCTGTCCTCTGAATTCTAACCACCTTGTTCTTTCTGGACTTTCTCCTCAAGTTAGGGGAATTCCCTGGGCTTTACCTAGGCTCCTTTTCCTGTACTGATGACGGGAAATGCTCTTAAGAGAGTAAACTGGGGCTATTAATCGTAGGGGTCACCTCAGTTTTTCCTTCTCTCAGGAATCACTGTCCTTTGTTGTCTAATACCCAGTGTCCATTTTTTTTTTTTTTTTGGTTGCTTCAGGGGGGTTAAATCTAGTCCCTGTTACATCTTGGCTGGAAGCAGAAATGTATAGCTAGAATTTAGTTATATCATTTTGTTTCAATATATTTATTTTTATGGTTACCATCTATTTATGAAAATTGACTTAACATTTGTAAAAGGTAATATAATTTCTCTTAAGCATATTGAAATGGAAAAAAGTGAGTTAATTTTAAGAAAAATATTTAGAACATAATAATAAAGTCAGAAAAGAGATATGCCAGAATGTATGGCATGTAAATAAAATTGCTTAAAAAATCAATATGACAAATATTGTGATAGTGGTAAGCAAATGATGGAAATTTTGGAGAGCAGTGCCTGGGCTTATCTGTACAATCTAGATAATGCTTGGTATTATCACCTACTCATCAGTACTTCACTGAAAAGTCTTGGTCCAAAATGTCTCTCTAGTTCAGATCCATTCGTGCTTCTGGCAGGTGCTGAGGATATCTAGAGTCCCAGATTTCACAAGATGTCCAGGTTTCATGGGGCCTCTCAGGAGGAAAAGAAGGAAATTCACAGTCTCCAGCAGATAAACCCTTTTTTAAGAAATGATGTTTACTCCACTCCTCTTCCACCCAGCGTAGGATGTATGGGGTTTTGTCAAGGAAGGTTGTGAAACTTGGGAATAGATGTACAGTCCTAGACTGAAAGTAGGTATTTTATTTGTTTCGGTTTCCTTTTTCTTGCTCCTGTAAAAGTCTGGTCAAAGTCAGAGAAAGGAAAGTTGGCGTTAGGAAGACATTATCTAACCTGTCTCCTCTGTGGCTCTTCATCTATGTAAGGTTAGTGAAATCTTTCAGGTTATCGCCAGCCTGCCAGCCTTTGTCTACAGCTTGTCTTGGCATGCATTCCTTTCTCCATTCTCCTCCACGAGTATGACCAGATCTGAACATTTATATGAAGATGATAAATAGTTCCACACAAAGTTTTGAGTCTTGATGTTTCTAATTATAAAACACAAGCTAATGGCATCTGCTTCCTTTTGTCTCCTCCCTACCCCTGAAATGTAATAGTCAAAATTGGAACCATGGACTGCTGGGCTGCTTTGCCCACCACTGCACACCCAGCAGCTAACTAAGGTCCTGGTACAGAATAGGTATTCCCTAAATATTTATGGAAGGAGAGTAGGTAGGGAAAAAAGAAAGAGGGAAGAATAGAAGGACGCAAAAAAGGATGATACCAAGGAATATATTCCAAGGGGGCAATTGAGCATCCCCAGCTAGAATGTGAGCTCCGTGAAAACCTTGTCTGTACCGCATCACTGAGCACCCTGCTGGTGCATCATGGTGAATGAATGGGGACAAATACAGTCCTTGCCTTCTCTATCTAATAAGAATGATGCTAAAAGTATTCATGCAACAATTGTAATTACTGTTGTGATAAACATGTCCAGAGAAAAACACAGTCTCAGAGGAAAGAGAATAATGTACAGAAACTAACTTATTTTGTGGTCATCAGGGACAATTTCCCTGAGGAAGTGACTACCGATCGAGCTGAGACCTGAAAGATGAATAACAGCTGGCCAGGAGGAAAGTTGGGGGATTCAGAGAAAATGCTCACTCAGTTCTGCCCCAGCTTTCTTTGTATTTTTGCCAATTTGAAATTCCATAAAGCTCAACATTGCCCAATCCAATATATTTTACTTGTGATTTCTTTCTCACATCAGAAGAGCACCATCAACATATTACCCACTCAAACAATACATATGTGTATAGCTGTGTCATTTCTATGCTTATCAGTCACATTTCTCAAAAGGAAGAATCAAGAGTCTGCTAGATTTGATAGAAAAAAAAATTACTTTTGGGGATATTTTCTCATGAGATGAAAAGCTAACACAGAAAGTTTTCTTTCAGCCTTCACGGACTCCTTGTGTCCTAAAGTCCTTCGATACTGGAACCGTCTGTGCTTGGCTCTGCAAAAACCATCCTCTTTGAAGAAAAGACCCTAAGGAAGCATGAAGACCTAGCCATGGCTCCACAGGCTTATGGGGAAAGTAGTGAAAGTGGCTGAATGTACACGTGAGCTCAGCGGGGTGCAGGCGTCATTATTGTTGTCACCCAAATATTTTATCGAGTCATGCAAGGCTCTACATGATTTCATGCCTGTCTACCTGTCCTAACTCATGTTCCTATTTTCTTTCACCACAACCCATGCCACCCCTGCACCCTTGTTAACTAGCTTACAGCAATACCAGCCTCCTGTCTGTTCTTCAAACAGGCCAGGCACCTCCTGTTATGGGCCATGACACTTGCCATGTGCTCTGCTCAGCTTGCACTTCCCCACGTCATAACCAGCTTCTCCTCATCATTAAGTGCAGATGCAGATACAGCCTCTTCCAAAAGGCCCTCCCTGGCACACTCAAGGAAATATTTTCTTATTTTATTTGATTAATTAACTTCTCTGACTCTCCTTCTAGAATGTAAGCTCTTGGAGGGCAGGGATATTGCCTATTATTCTGAAATGTTTCAGTGCTTTACATGTTTCAGTGCTCAATAAAGATTTTTAAATAAATGAACTAATATTGAGATGTCATGCGACGTAGGGGGAAGGAAATGTATAGGCTAAATAATTCTGTAAGAATTGGGGGAGCTATTTGGCTTGCCATGACTTAGAAAAAGAAACAGTCCGTTGATTTTTAACTTTTTAGTTTGATGACAGTTCTCACTAAATAAAACCGGGACTGCATGCTCTCATTTAAATGGCTGACGTACATCAGCTTTTGTTGGCACAATTGCTTTCATGGACATGGCAAATAAGACAGCTGTGACCCCTGAGAGACTGGCTCGTCTAATTGACGAAAACAAAAATTGCTGTTCTGCTTCTATCCGCAGGCTGCGTGTGTGGAGAAAACCTAAATTTGCCTCTAGCCTTGATATAAACTCATCTGTCTGCCATTTGCCTGGTACATTTGAAAGTACTGTTCTCATAGCCAGCCTGCCCTGTAATGATTAATCAAACTTGCTGTTCCTAATGTTGTCAGAACTATGTCCCCACAATAATATGCAAACAAACTTCTGCAGAAGTCAATAATTATGCAGGTTTATCAGCCTAGAAGGTCAGCATATATTATAGAGTAGACAGCTTGGGCTGATTAGAAATCTCAAACACTGATAGCAACTTGAACATCTATTATTGTTTAAGACAAAACAAAACGCAGCTCTCTCTCCTACGGTTTATTCCGTGAGGACACTATCAGAGAGATTACATCAGATTGCCTAGAATCGCAGGCTTTGTAAGCATTCGCCTAAATGTACTTGTGTTTTTCATCACAAAGAAGTCCTGACTCCAAAACCAGCTGTGCTGCAAGACAGGAACGGCAGAGGAAAGAAGGCAGCGATTCCTCTGACGTCTGAACCCCCCAATAAGGCCAAAGCAGGGCGGGTGAGGGGGGCAGGGATCCTGGGTTTGGGTTGGGTTCCTAGAACTGAGAGGCTGTGGGGCCCGATGCAGGCTTCCTCATCCCTCCCAGCCTCAGTTCCCTGACTGGTCAATAAGGAAAATAACATCCATCGGCCAGGTTGTCGTGAGGCTTGGCTAGTGCAAATGAATGTGGACTCAGGAGAATTCCTAGAGAAGTTCCCACGTCTATTATGAAGTCTGCATTGAACCCTCACTAGCCCATGGCCATAGGGCTTAAAATTAATTGCATCCATCTCCCATAGGCACCTCACCTGCATTTTCACCAAACAGAAACTTGGGTTTTTTTGCCTTCTTGGGAAAGATCATTCTGTGTCATCTGTGTGGTCTCTGCAGTCCCCCATCTGTTGAACACAAGAGTGAAAATCTTGCTCCATGTCCCTTCTCAGCAGGGGTAACACAATCACCCATTATCTAAGTGCCCAACTGTTCATATGTTTCACACTCCCTTTTCTTTAGAACCTCAGGCAGCTATTAAATTTTCACTTCCTAATCAACCTCATGTCTCTTTCCCTGAGGACTGGTAGGAGAGGTTTTTTACCCCCCTCCCTGTGAATTAAGCTGGGTCCCTTATTAAATTTTCTGCTGCTGAATGAGGAAATCAACAAGAGAGAAGGTGATGTCAAATGTACATGCTCCCCATTCTTTCTGGTTGGCCCTAAGTGGGAAGTACAACTAGATTTATTTTGGAATTATATTTTATTAAGAGAAAATTAGTGGTCTGTATAGTTTCATACATATTTGGAAAAAAAATTCAAGTGATGGTAGTTCATGATCATTCAAGTAGTTAAGAAGCTAGTTTTGCCAACAGTGAAAATACCAATCGAGACCTGAAGGACCCGGGATCGTCATAGGGTAGAAAAGGAGGGAGGACAGAAAGTTAGGTACAAGGTAGATGGAGCAACATGTCTTTGTAAACCGTGACTGCTTTATGTCCTGCCTTGCAGGAGTGAAAGAAGGTTTTCTGCAGTGATTTATTTTCAATGCCTCCCCTGCCCCTGGCCCTTACAACAGAGGCACAAATTCTGTTGCTCCCTTGAACATTTTAAGATTGGGCCCAGCCTGGCAGTTTCCAATAATTATAGCCGGGTACTGAACAAAGCGCTCTCCACTTAAGATCCACTCGAGCCTCATAATATCCCTGTGAAGTGGCACATTCAGTATCCCATTTTCCAGAGGGGCAAATGGAGTTTAAGGGTAAAAGAGCCATGCACTCGATTGACAGCTGGGAAGTGGTGGGGATGGAATTCCAGCCAGGTCTGACAGACAACGGAGTCTGCTCCGTTAAGTGTTATTCTGTGAGTTCTCCCCTAAGAAAACTTATTTTCTTCCCACACCCCTTTTAAAGATTAGCTTGGGTGCTGCCTCCCACAGTAAGTAAATATTTGTTATGCAAAACTTGGATATCTCTCCTTCTGTTAAATATTTGGTATCTGTTACTACCCAATATTTTTTCTCTTTCTGCAAGATCCATATTATATTTAGGGTTCTAATATTCTATTTGATGCTTTATCTCAGCCAGTTTAACACTTTACCACATATAGCCATTCACCCATCCACCCATCCATTTGTTCTCCAACATTCCTTGATAAGCATGTATTGGCCTTCTAGGAGTCCCCAGGCACTGAGCGAGGGGCTCAGAATAAATGATAACCAAAACAGTCATTATCCCTAACTTCATGGAATTTATTATCAAGCAGGAGTAACAGAAATTAACCAAACTACCACACAAATATTGTGACAAATGCTATAAAGAAGTGCAGGGAGTTGTGAGCGCACATACTAGGGGGTTCTGGTTTCATCTGTGGGAGTCGGAGAAGGTCTCCCTGGGGAAGGACTGTGTGAGCTGAGGGCCGAAGGATGAGCAGCCATCAGTGACTGCAGCTTACTACGCGCCCGGCTTTCTTCTCAGCTCTTTTCATGTAGTAACTCATTTAAACCTCAAAACAACCTCCCCTATTATTTCACAGACCTGTGCTCTGAACCACTGCCTCATGCCTCCTGTAGGAGTGAAGAAGAGGGGACAGCACTCTGGAGAGGAGGACTAGCAGGTGCACAGGAGTTTGAGGCTGAGGCACAGGAGTAATGTATGAAAAAGCCAGAGCAGTGGGGAGGGTCAGCGCTGAGGACTTTGGCATTATGTCTAGGAGATCTGAGAAATCTCCATGTTCTCTTTTGGAAGCGAAGGGCGTGGCATGCTTGAATTAGTGCTTTAAAAGATCTCTTTGGCTCCTGTGTGGACACTGGAACATAGGAGGGCAGGGTGACACGGGGAGAACCTTTGGGAGACTGCTGTGGTCCTCCGGAGAGCAATAATTTTGGCTTGGTCTTGGGCTCTGGAAATGGAAACAAATGGCTGGATGCATGGATCTGTGGCTAGTCCATATTCAATTCTAGCTGTATGTGCAAAGTCACATGTGCTTATACAGTAATAGTCTACACATCTATCTTCACTCTGAGGAGCTTGAATCTGGGATGCAAATTCACATGGAATATGCTTTATACTCTTCAGTCATAAATTTTCCCGTTGAGAAAGTTTGGGAGGCGTTGTTTCTTATCATCGTTGATTCCCTGGGGTCCTGAAGATTGGGACACTTGATAGTTAACTGCAGGCAGCAGTGCCAAGTCCCTTGGCAAACTGGTGTTAAGTTCCCTGACATTGACACTGGAAGTCAAGAAAACCTCAATTCAGTAGGCCCATGCATTTTGTGCAGATTTAAAAACAACAACAAAAAACTCTCATCAATCCACTAAGCTCTGAGTAGAGGTTCAAAGAGCGATTTCTAAAGATTTTGAGACTAGGAAGTAAAGTTCTCATTGTGATAATAGGCCCATGAACGTGGAAGAGCCACGTGGATCCAATATGTATTGAGCTAATCATGAGATTTTAAAAATAAATGGAAAACTGCTAGGGGCCAAATGTTCTTGTTTGCAAAGATTAAAGAATTTTAGCAGGGAATGGAATTTTTTTCTTTTGAATCGGGTAAGGAAGGAAAATCTCTATAGTCTCTTTTTCTATATATATAGCTATATTATGTGTACTTACATGCATATGCACAAGATGAAGCAGACAATTATGGTATTCATCTACCTAATTATTATATCCAAAAGAAAGATCGAATCGGGGACTTGAGAGGCAAAACATGTTTTTGGTTTTTGGGAGGTGGGGGGAATGTTTGAATTTGAATAATTGAACAAAGATCTCTTAAATCCATTCATATTTGGGGGCTGAAAGAATATTATTAATACAACATGGAAGCTGGGAGTGGGGTTTCTGGATTTGCACATTTTCACATACGAGGCTCGGAGAGTTTAGATAGAATCAAGTGTTTGCTTCATGTCACCCCCAACGCCATGGCCAGAGGTCACTGAAGAGTCTTGCAAAGTGGTAGCTTCCTATGAGGGCAGAGCTGGAATGAGCTATCCCCTGGGAGAAGCCCCTGCCTGAAGCAGGGTGTCTGTGGGTAGAGTCCCTCTGTAGCCTGCCCTCCTGAGAACGTGTGAGTAGGGCCGAGGCTGTGGCTTCATTTCAGGGTCTGAAGGTACTGGAGATTCAGTAAGCAGTGGAAAGAGCTGAAAGTAACCAGGCTTCTTGGCAATCATTTGGCTGGACCTCAATACGCAGGTGTATATTTTGAGTGGGTTTGCTTATAAAGTCATCTTCACTTCCCTCCCGCCCTCACTTCCTCCCTCAATCTGTATTTATGAAATGCCTCTGTGTGGCACACTTTGGTAGTTCTGCTGAAGGAATCAAGGCAATAAGCCAGACAGTCAAGCCAAAAACAAAACAAAACAAAACTATTCCTAGAAAAGAGAAGAGGATAGTTTCTGAGCCAGGTTTTAATAATGGTAAGACAAAATTCAGTTAATTGAGGCAAATGTGGTTTGTAGGTCTGTTTGACTTAATTAGCTGAAATGACGTCCTTATTGCTTATTGATTCTGGGGTGGGGGACCCCAAAACCATCAGATATTCCTACCCTGAGTGGTTTGGGGCAAGTTGTTTCACCTCTTGGTTTCTTAGTTTTCTCAATCATAAAATTTAAAAAAATTCTGAGAGTGAATGAAATGATACATGAAACTGCTTCGCACAGAGAGAACCCCCAGTTAGAACTTACCATTGGTTTTATTAAGATGGGATTTGAGCTGGACCTTATAAGAATGAGAGGAAAGGTAGGAGGGGATTCCAGGGAAATAACATTTGTTATATGTTTACTCTGTGTCCATGTAGTCACCAAAAAGGCTCGTCCCCTCTCTCTGTAGACCATGGCACCAATGTGCTCTCCTTGCCCCTGGAATGAGATGAATGGGGTTGCCTTAGCCCCCAAGGTCAGATGGAGACCCACCGCCCAGCAAGACAGACTCCCTGGCTTCCTCCTACCCAGTCAGCCTGAAGTCCTGCCTCCCTGCTTCTTAGCCTCATTTTAAGGTCATCCAAGGCTCTCTGCTCTCTCTGCACCAAGAGAATGAAGAGGTCACAGGAATAACTTTCTAAACCCACGTATGAGCATGGAAATTGTGGTGTTCTTGAATCAAGTAATGAAAGCATGTTTATAGAGACCACACACAGTAAGCCAGAAAGAAATGTCCGTGACGTTGGCATAACAGCTGGGAAAAGAGGTGGCCTAACCCCAAAAGATCAGACTTCTGTTGGCCCTCTCTTCCTTCTATGATCCAGAAATGGATCTCCATAGAGACGGAATGTCCAGAGAAAACAAAAGGAGTGACCAGTTAAGAAGAAAACTATTTCTTGGCACCTGTGTACTTACTTTATTCTAACAGCATGCTTTTCTGATCAATTTAATAAATTCCCATTTCTCTTATAAAAGAACGCAGGCACATTGCTTTACAGGCAGCAGCCAATGGGGCATTAATGAACATACTTCTCAAGAAGAAGAAAGAAGATGATAAATAGAAAATCCCTATGAAGCGAGACCTCGCCCAGGATCTGTACCTTCATGGACTTCCTGGGTATATATACCCAGTAATGTGAGTTAACACTCACATTTCCAGGTAGGTGTGATTATCTAATTTCACAGATTAGAAAACAGACCCAGGGGGTGAATGAACATCACTGAAGCATCTAGTTAGTAAAGATGCAGCAGGAGCCAAAGCTTAGGTCTAACATCCTTTTCACTATCCTATGTTCCATCCATATGGATGGAACAATTGGCTTTTAATCAGGGTCTACCTTTCCTTCAAATCTGAGAAAACATTATCTATAAGCTATATATATATATATTTTAGATAGTTAAAGCTAGTGTGGCTTCTTTGTACTGTTTTAGTTTTTGTGATGATACAAGGAACGTGTGA
This sequence comes from Tamandua tetradactyla, assembly GCF_023851605.1. Classification (NCBI taxonomy): domain Eukaryota; kingdom Metazoa; phylum Chordata; class Mammalia; order Pilosa; family Myrmecophagidae; genus Tamandua; species Tamandua tetradactyla. The sequence continues at coordinate 24,015,108 of NC_135346.1, forward strand.
CCAAACAGAGAGCTTCTGGATGACACATTCTATTGGGTGTTTCCATACACATATGGATCAGTTTACTTCTTTCCCATTTATTCACTTACTCATTCACTGGGTTTGGCATTGAATTTATTTGTCTATTTATTTATTTATTTTTGTATGCTGTATGGCAGGGGTCACATTTCATTCTTCTGCCGTGTGAGTATCCCCTTATTACAGCACCATTTATTGAATTATTGTTTTGTTTTGGTTTATTTTGTTTGCTTTATTGGCTTTGGTTTATTTTGTTTGGGAAGTTCATGAGCTGAGAACCGAACCTGGGTCTCCCACATGGCAGGTGAGAATTCTACCACTGAACTACCTTTGCACCCCCCAGCATTGAATTTAATCCTCTACACCTATCATGTACAGATTTGGAGCCATCCTTCAATTTACCAGTGTCCCATAATCTTCCTCGGTAGCCACTTCACAAGCTGTTCTATTAAATGTGCTCCTGACATTATGCTCAATCATTATGCTAATGCAGGCAAAAGATCTCCCCAGGGACAGCGAGTGAACATGAGGTAAGAAACAAGTGCTTTGATGGGAAAAATTATTTCCAGAACTCATTTCTTTGTTCCTTTTCTTCCTGTTTAAAAAAGAGAGAGACAACCTCCAGGCAAACAAACAAACAACCAATCAAAAACAAACACAAGTTTCAGCATAAGGATGACCTCCAAAGACTTTCATAGATTTCAAAGTACTCACCTACTTTCTATCTCTCAGCCTCCCCTTACAGCACTGTGTTAGAATGCTCATGATGGTTTAGTCTCTGGTATAGGTGATGAGTTAATCTCTTAAAGGGAAGTTAGTGTGCCTCCCTCCTATTGTGCACCAAAGATCTCAATGTAACTTTTCCTGTAGTTTCTACTTAGACAGTCAATTCAATTTACTGCCTTATTTAATCAAAATGGACTTTTCAAAACTTCCATATTCTTGCCTTTTCATTCCTCCACCATTCTTGGTCTAAATTTAAACTTTCATATATACCTACTTTATTTGGCCTTTGAAGAGTGACTTGTAAACCTCTTTTGATGAACTGTCTATTCTCACTTTGATGTTTTTTCAAAAGCAAAGGTTCTACAACATTGTTTTTTCAAACAAGATTAGGAGAAGAATGTGAAAAACGTGGAAATATTTCAAACTGTATATACTCTTATACATAGTCCCTGTATGAATTTAATACATTATTTATTTATTTGTTTGTTTATATATGCCAGACAGTATGCTAAGGTTTAGGGATAAATTAATGAACAAGAGGATAGGATACAGTGCCTCCGATTCTCAATTTTGGATGAGAATGTGATTACGCAATCAAGTGTTACCTACCTTTAGGAATATGAAATCATATATCATTTCCTTTCTCTGCTACAAGACCAAGATGTGGCTATATACAGTATATAGTTCTGGATGTCAATAATTAATATTTAATGAATCTTTGTTGAATGAGAACATAAAGGAATAAAGAGCTGGAAAATAAAGGACTCTCTGGAAAACATCAGTTAAAATGACCTAGAGTAGGAATTTTGGTGAATACATAGATAAGTAATGTAGCATTCAAGTAAGAAAATATTGAGACCAAGAGATTAGGATTGGTGTTTTTAAAACAATGAAGGGACAATGGTTTTCACTAACTTGTGGACTTCTAGAAGAAGGTAAATTAAACTACTGAGGGAACAGGAAATTATTTTTAGAACAGAGAAACAGGAAATAATACTTTATATACTTTCTTGGCAATTTACAGCACCACTACTCAAAAGTTGATATGGCATTTCCATATAAATAAAGCTGTGGAGTTAGTCACTATTAGGCCTGCCCTATAAGCAATGATAAATGAAATTCTTAAGAGTAAAAGAAAATGACAGTAGACAGTTGATTGAAATGACATAAAGAAATAAAGACCCCCAGTAAAGGAACCATGTGGGTAATTCTAAGTGCCAGTACTAATGTATTATATTTTTTGGTGTGCAGTTTATAATAATTAAAGGTCCTAAAATGCAAATACAAAAAAAGATAAATATATGATTTTAACATACGATGTATAAAAATATAATTTATAACAAGTATAACAAAAAAAGGTGGGGGAGGAAAGATATAGGAAGAATGTAAGTATATGTTATTGGTCTAAGTTAGTATTGAATCAAACATGATTGCTATAGATTTCAGGTGTTAAATATTAGCCCCATGGTAACCACAAGGAAAATATATGAAGAATGTCTACAGAAAGAAATAAGCAGTATACAAAATAGAACAGCACAAATCAAATAAATAAGAAAGTAGGGATTAATGGAAGTATTGAAGGTCAAAATGGTATATTTTAAAAGGAAAAACAGAAAAATGGCAGAAGAATGCTCTGCATTATAAGTAGTTACTTTATATGTAAATGAACTCAATATTCCAGTCAAAAGAAAGAGATTGGCAGAATCGATAAAGAAGCACGGCCTAACTATATGCTGTTTACAAGAAAATCACCTTACATTCAACGACATAAGTAGGATGAAAGAGAAAAGATAGAAAAAAATACACAAGCAAGTAGTGACCAAAAGAGAGCTGGCATAGCTATATTAGTATCTGTTGAAATAGACTTTAAAAACTGTTAGGAGGTACAAGAAGACCATTATATATGATAAATGTTCAATTCAACAAGAGGGCAGAATGATTATAAATATATATGTACCCAATATACGAAGAAAATATTGACAGATTTGAAGGTAGGAATACATTAACAGTGGGTTTTACACTAATAGTAGAAGACCTCAATACACCACTTTTGTAGTGGACAGAACATCCAGACAGAAGACCAGTAAGGAAATGGAAGACTTGAATGATATTATAAACCTACTAGACCTAACAGAAATATCTAGAACCCTTCACCCCAAAACAGAAGAATACATCTCCAACTCTAGTGAACACGGATAATTCTCCAGGAGAGACCATATGTTAGATCACAAAATAAGTAACTGTGAGTTCAACTATACTGAAATCATACAATATATCTTCTCTGACCAAAATGGAATGAAGCTAGAAATCAATAACAGAGAAAGAAGTGGAAAATTCATAAATATGAGAAAATCAAACAATGTACTCTTAAGCACCAATGAATCAAAGAAGAAATTACACGGGAAATTAGGAAGTAGCTTGAGGCAAAGGAAAAGGAAAATGCGTCATACCAAAACTTATGGAAAGCACCAGAGAGGGGGAATTTACAGCATTAAATGCCTACATTGAAAAAGAATAAAGATATTAAATCCAAAAGTGAACATGCAACTGTAGCATCTAGCAAAAGAAGAGCAAGCTAAGCTGAAAGCGAGCAGAAAGAAGAAATAACAGAGATCAGAGCAAGACAAATAAAAGAGTATTAAAAAATAGAATCAACAAAACCAAATACTGGTTCTTTAAAAAGAACAATAAAATTAACAAACATTTAACTATACTGACAAAGAAAAAAGAAAGAGAACAGAAATAACTAAAATCAGAAATAAAAGGGAGGGGCAAGACTATCAACCCTACAGAAACAAAAAGGATAATAAAGGGATACCATGAACCACTATATGCCAACAAATTAGGTAACTTAGATAAATTCCTAGAAACACATAAATTACCTAAATTGATTCAAGAAGAAATAGAAGATCTCAACAGACCCCAAAATAGTAAAAGTATTGAATCGGTAATCAAAAAACTCCCAACAATGAAAACCTCAGGATCAGGTGGCTTTACCAGTGAATTTCACAAACTATTCCAAGAAGAATTGATACCAATCCTCCTCAACCAATTACAAAAAATGAAGAGGAGGGAAAATTTGCTAATTCATTCTATATGATTTACACAATAGCCATATAAAAACACCAAAGAAACAAAAATCACAGACTAATATTCCTTAAGAATGTAGTTGCAAAACTCCTCAACAAAATACCAGCAAACTGAATCAAACAGAAAATTAAAAGAATTATACAGCTTGATCAAGTGGGATTTATTTCAGGACATGATAGTGGTTCAACATAAAATCAATTAATGTAATAAGACCACATTAATGGAACAAAGGAAGAAAAAGCACATGATTTCTTAACTGACACTGAAAAGGTATTTGACAAAATCCAGCACCCCTTTTTATAAAACACTTAGAAAACTAGGAATGGAAGGAAATTTCCCTAAAATGATGAAGGGCATATATGAAAAACCCACAGCTAATGCCATACTCAACAGTGAAAGACTGAAAGTTTTTGCTCTAAGACTAGGAAAAAGTCAAGGACGCCCATTGTCACCACTGTTATTCAACAGTGTATTGGAAGATCCAGCCAGAGCAATTAGCAAGAAAAGAAATAAAAGATACCCAAAATTGGAAAGAAAGAAGTAAAACTTTCCCTATTTACAGATGACATGATCCTATATGCAGAAAATCTTGAAAAACTACAGGAAAACTACTAAAGCTAATAAACAAATTCATCAAATTGACAGGGTATAAGATCAATAAGCAAAAACTAGGAGTGTTTTTATACAATCTGATAAATAATCAGGTGAGGAAACCAAGAACAAAATTCCATTTACTATAGCAACTTAAATAATTAAATATCTAGGAATAAATCTAACCAAGGATGTATAGGACTTAAACACACACACACAAATACAAAACACTGATAAAAGAAAGAAGAGAAGACCTAAATAAATGGAAGGAAATTCTGTGTTCATGGATTGGGAGACCAAATATTAAGATGTCAATTCTACCCAAAGTGATTTACATATTCAAAATAATCCCATCACGCTCTTTGCAGAAATGGAAAAGTCAATCACCAAATTTAAATGGAAAAATAAGGGACCCCAAATAGTTAAAGCCATCTTGAAAAGAAAGATTAAGTTTGAGGGTACAGACTTCCTGATCTTTAAACTTATTTAAAAGCCATACTAATCAAGATAGCATGGTATTGGCTCAAGGACAGATATAAACTAATATAATTAAGATTGAGAATACAGAAATCAACCATTACATCTATGTCCAATTGATTTTTGGCAAGGGTCCTAAGTCCACTCAATTGGGAAGGAACAGTATCTGAACAAATGGTGCTGGGAAAACTGTATGTCCATATGCAAAGAATGAAGGTGGAGCTATACCTCATACCATGTACAACATTAACTCACAGTAAATCAAAGACTCAAATATACAAATCAGAACTACAATACTCCTAGAAGAAAACACAGGGAAGCATCTTCAGTCCTTCTGTAAGGGAATATTTTCCTACATTTACATGCAAAGCCTGAGAACCAGTGGAAGAAATGGGAGGAAGACAGGAAAGAGGGGGAAGACTTCTCTGAGGAAGTGAGAGCTTGGAAAGGGAGGGTTTCTAGGGCTAAGGGAGACTGTGGGCTGGATAGGGATGCCTGACTCCATTTCCTCCTGCAGTGGTTGCCCAACCCTCTCACACAGGACATGATGAAAGACGGGTTTTCTTTGCTCTGTAAGATGAGCAGTGGGCTGGCTTATGCTTATGTTAAGCTGGAAGTCAAAGAGAGGTGTGTTTGTGAGGGACCAGAAGATTGTGAGAATTGTAGGGTTCTGTTTCCTTTCCCACCTTCATTCCTGTTTTTGTTTGTTTGTTTGTTTGGCTGAGAGTTTGGAGCTCTTATTCTGGCTTCGTTGGGGGGAAGGATAGAATTTATTTTTCAGGAGCTCTGAGCCTCTGTGCATCAGAGCTACAAAATTAAAACTTTTGTGCATGAAGAGACTTTACTATGAAAGTAAGAAGACAACATACACAATGAGAGAAAATATTTGGAAACCACATATCCAATAAGGGTTTAACATCCAGAATATATAAAGAAATTCTACAACTCAATAAAAAAGACAAACAACCAATAGAAAAATGGCAAAGAACTTGAATATGCACTTCTTCAAAGAGGATAGACAAATGGCCAAAAAGCATATGAAAAGGTTCCCAACATCATTTGTTTTTAGGGAACAGCAAATCAAACCACAATGAGATACCATTTCAAAACCACTATAATGGCTACTATTTGAAAAAAATGTGAACAAGTATTAGAGAGAGTGTAGTAGGAACCCTTGCTCATTACTGGTGGGGATGTAAAATTGTGCCATCATTGTGGAAGACAGTTTTTTGGTTCTTCAGAAAGACCTGACAATCCCACTTTTAGGTACCTACCCCTCAAATTATCAAAAGCAGGGACTTGAATAGATATTAGCACACCAATATTTATGGATGCATTATTCACAATTGCCAAAAGATGGAAGCAATCCAATTGTCCATCAACTGATGAATGGATAAACAAAATGTGTTATATACAAAAAAAAAATGGAATATTATTCAGCTGGATGAGTTCTGATACATATGACAATATGGTGAACCTCGAAGACATTATGTGGAGTAAAATAAACCAAACATAAAAGGACAGATATAGGATGATCTTGCTGAAATGAAATAATCAGAATTGGCAAATTCATTGAGTCAGAAACTAGAGTACATGCTATCAGGTCTTGGGTTAGGGGTAAAAAATGGGAATCATTGTTTGTGGTACAGAGTTTCTATTTGGCATCATATAAAAGTTTTGGTAATGGATAGTGGTAATGGTAGCACAACATTATGATGTAATTAATAGCAGTGACATATAGCTGTATGTGGTAAAAGGGGAAATTTTTGTGTGTATTTATGTTACAGAAAAAAATTAACCTATGTATTTCCAAAACAAAAAATTTCAACACATGGTACTGCAATAACAGGATACTCACACGGAAAAGGAATGAAATGTGACTTCCACCAAATAGCATACAAAATAAAAAATTAAAAAATAAATGAACAATGAAATAAAGTAACAACAGCATAGGATGTACAACTCAAATAATGAATCCTAATATAAATCATGGACTATAGTTAATAGTATAAATATAATAATATTCTTTCATCAATTGTAACACACATACTACACTAATGCAAGGTATTAATTATAGGGTGCGTATATGGGAACTCTGTATTTTCTGCATTATCTTTCTAGGAACTTACAACTTCTCTAATAAAAATTTTTAAAAAAAGAATTGATATGGATTGAGGAGATAAATTGGTCTATATATGGACCATATTGAGAATGGACCATTAACAGGTTCTTTTGGAACCAGTAGCCTCCAAAAATTTAGAGGTAGTTTAAAGTTCAAGACCTTCTCCTCCACAGCTTTGCTACCAGGTTATAATGCAAGCAAATCTTAAACCAAAATATTCCATAAATACAGAATTTATTAGAAAACATATACAAAAGGGTTTAGAACCTATTTGGCAATCTTCTTGAATCTCAACCCTGTCTTTTTAGTATCACACTTTGCATGAAAATGCCTCTGGAGGCAAATGATAATATTCTGGGGGCCTGAGATGGTTAATCTCATGGTTTCCATCAGGCCAGGACCGAGGGGTGCTCCAATCAGCAACCTATGGGCCCAGCTTTGGCCGCCACTCCAAAGGTTCAGATGGAGTTGCCAACAACTCCAGGCAGGTTGGAGTGGCTTATAGCAAATTATCACTTCCACTGAGGACAACTAAAAAATCCAGATAACATTAAAAAAAACAACACAAACACCTGTTTAAAGGCCTCAGATTTCTGCAAAACCAAAGAGGACAACAGGGCAAAAATTCCAGGAGGGGAGTAGGTTGCTCTGCTTTCACAGCTTTTTCCAGGAGGATTTGTCAGTTGGGTATAAGGTCAAAACACTGAGAAGGGAACTTTGGTCCCAGCAGAGCAGGCTGCTGGATAATGGAAAAAAGCAACAGAGATTGTGGTGGCTGTGTAGCCCTGAGGCGACCAAAACTGGTTTCTCGAGTGGTTTTCCCTTCAGACATTTGATGGATTCTGAAGCTGTGCAGGATGGGTGACGTGGGAGCTAACTGAAAGATCACTGAAAAACAGAGCAACATTTTCCTTAGGTTCCTGGTTTTAAGGAGAAAAGCCCTGCTTGTTAACGTAGTTACCAGGGAAAAGAGGTAATGATGAGCTGACCCCTCTGTGCTGCCTTTCCTCAGGAGCAGTTGCTACTGCTGGGCATGGCCAGGAGCTCAGAATCTCTCTTAGCCCAGTTGGAGTCCCTGCACTGGTGGGGTAGTGCACAAAGGAAACCAGACATTTGGCAGTCATGTGGGGCTGGAATGACAAAATTGGAGATGCAAGAGGCCTCAAATACACAGCGGGTTTCTCCTCAAGAGGTGTGTAGAATTCTGAAGCTGCACAAAACAGGAAGACTAAAATTTAAAAATACCTGCAATTTCAAATGGGCAGTTGAGGAGGTGAATATGATGGTCTGAGCTGAACATCCATTGACCTTCTAATCTCTGAGCAGCAGAGCTCATCTTTAATCACTATCAAGGTGTATGGCAAATATTGCATATTGTCCAGATTACCTTTGATAACTCGCTAGGTATATATCAGCCCAGCACAGCCAGTTTTCCTCTATTGTCCAAATATATTTATGCTTCTTTGGATTAGTACCAGAGGGAGTGGTTGGCTTGCATTTCAGGACCATATTTTAGGGGAAATCCTTTAAGCACAAGCACCACTTTCAGTGTAGAGAGAGGCCCGTGCTAGGCAAGGGGCATCCTGCAAATGACTCCAGTGAGGAAAGATCACGTTCACTTCTCCCTTTTCTCTTGCACTCCAAACATACACTAATTGAGGGAGGCAACCAGGCAGAATCACCTGCACCACGGACATTATTTATAGTATTTTCCTTTCTCTCATCTTTGGACTGGGCCCACAGTGTATCAACTGAACCTGTTCAATTAGATGCATGCAGACAGCACTCCATGCCCGAGCTCTTGAAACAAGTAGTAGCTAACACCTACTCTGTGCCAGGGACTACACTAAACACTTTCTATACTTCATTTCATTCAATCTAATTTAAATTTTTAATTTTTAAAATCAGACAGTAAAATTTGGTATACAATTCTATGAATTTTAACACATGTATAGAGTCATAAAACCACCCTGCAATTAGGATACAGAACAACAGTCCTTCCCTTGTATAATCCCTCATGCTATGCTTCTGTGGTCACATTCTCTTCCCACCTCTAACCCATGGCAAGTACTGATCTGTGATCTGTCACTATAGTTTTATCTTCATGAGAATGTCACAGAAATGGGATCACACAATATTGTAACCTTTGGGGAATGGCTTCTTGCACCCAGCATAATGTGTTTGAGATTCATGTAAGTTATTACATGTATCAATAGTTGGTCCCTTTTTGCTGCTGAATAGAATTCCATTGTGTGGATATACCACAGTCTGATTATTCATTCACCCACTTTTCTGGATATGTTTCTCTAGTTTTTGGCAATTATGAATAAAGCTGTTATACATATTTGCATGCTGGTTGTTTTGTGTGTGTGTGTGAACATAATACATATTCACTTGGGTAAACATCCAAGAGTGAGTTGTTGTGTCCCATGGTAAGTGTATGGTAAGTGTAAGCATAAGAAACTACCAAACTCTATTCCAGTACGGCTGTACCATTTTTCACTGCCACCAGCCATGCATGCAAGTTTTCGTTCGTCTTCATCTTCATCTGCACCTGATATTGCCAGTATTTTTATCATTCAGTAAGTGTGCAGCATGTAATCTACTTCATAGTAGATACTATTAATATTTTGATTTTATAAATGAATAAAGCAAGGCTCAGAGAAACTAAGTAAATCACTCTGGGCCTCACAGTTTTAAGGATCAAAGACAAGACTCCAACCCAGGCTGGCTGACCCCAGAGCCCTAGAAATATTCCATGTTTTGGTACAGAAGCAATCTGTCAGAAAAGACGTTATTCAGATGTGACTTTTATTCACAAGTCATAATGTTTTAATACATGTTGTTGATATTTTTTCCAAAGTTGGCAATACCTCATATAACCATGGGTTTTGTGAATGAGCTGGAGGGTGCCTTCAATTTTTCTTTGGGGGAGGTGGTAAGAAAGGGTCTAGCACATAGATTAAAAATAATGATTTGAATTTTCTCTTGCATTAAAAAACGTACTCAGTGAAAGATAGAAAAGAAAAACAAAAAATGCTGCTTGTGACCTTTTACTTTACTTCTGCACTTTCCTCCCACAGGGTAATCATTGTTTTTTTTGTTTGTTTGTTTTTTTTGCCGGTGAAGAAAATGCTAGCTCTTAAAAGCCATTTTTATAGATTTGGAAAGAGAAAAGTTTTTTGTTCTCCTTTCCTTCCCCCAAGTTTTCTTCTTTTTTGTTATCCTTCCTGAACACTGGGCTTAGGAAAATTTCATGGCCTCCCTGAAGACAGATGAGGATCCGTCCTCAACATCAGTAAAGTCATAGAACTAAAAGCTGATTGCTGAATCCATTTACAAAGAAGAGAAGAAAAAATGCTTTTAAAAAACAATATGTGGGGTGGTGCAACAGTGGCTCAGTGGCAAAATTCTCGCCTGCCATGCCAGAGACCTGGGTTTGATTCCTGGAACCTGCCCAAGCAAAAAAAAAAAAAAAAAAGTGTACATTCTAAGCCTGAAAAGATCAACCACTTGCTTACAATATGGTTAGATTGTTTTCCACGGGATTTTTTTGTGCTCCATTTTTTATGTGCTAGATACTTGGATTGATTATTTTGTGACTACAGGCAGTTGATAATGAAGTAGAAATATATGATGCTCAAACATGCAGACATAGGTCAGAAACCAATTCTCTTCCTTAAATAGGTGGATTTTTACCTTTGAGGGCAAGAAATAATTCTTTGACTTTTCCATCATCAGGTCCATCTTAGCACATTCAATTCTCAACTCTCTGTTTGAGTTTATACTGGCCTTTGCTCCTTCTGAGAGCTTCTTCTCTCTCCACTTCCCCAACTCTTCCTCCACTTGGGAAAGTCCTGCTCTGTTGTGCACAGGGTATATTTTTGCAGCCATGTACCGGAACTTCAGCGCTACTGGGAAATTCCACCTTCAAAAGGCTTTATTCATAAGGGAAGTACATGCATGCACTCTTCATGGGGGCTTTTTCAATATTTCATTATAGACCACAGAGCAAGGAGTGTCTCCTGGGGCAGGTCACACAGAATCTCTGGACTCTGCTGCTGTGTTGTATCTCTGTGGGTCTAAGGCATCCCCTTTACTTCCTCTCCTCCATCTCTTCCTGGCTGCATCTTCTGCTTCTTTCAGGTAAATTGGTCCAAAGCTCCCATTATCTCTGGAGGAAAATAAGACTGGATCTCTTCCTAACACCACAGATAAAAGTGTACAACAGATATAGTAAAATCCTAAATATAAAAGACAAAAGGATGACTGTAACAGAAGAAAATATAAGAGAATAGCTTTGTTCTCAGGGGTGGAAAAGGATTTATTAAGTACAACATCAAACGCACAACCCTAGAGTAAAAAAAAAAAGATTAATGTGATTATCTTAAAAGTAAGAATTTCTGTTTAATGAAAGACAAAACGACCAAATGGGAAAAGATATTTGGCATGTATGAAACTTTCATCTACAATATATAAGGTACTGCCACACACCCACAATTAAAAGACAGAAACCCTTGTAGAAGGATGGGCAATGGATATGAGCAGGCAGTCAATGTAGGAGGGCACTGAAAAGGCCCAGAAGCACTGAAGAGATGCTCAAAATCATCAGCACATAGATAAATCAAAATTGGAATAATAATGACATATCACTTGACCGGCAAAAATTGAAAGTGGGATTAGGTTAAGAGCTGGCATGGAGGTGAGTATGTGAGAACCCTCAGGTGTTATGGAGTTGCTGATTGTGGCAGAAATTTTTTTAGAAATTGTAATTCTTTAAAATTTTTATTTAAAAATGTTCCCCTTCTCCTCCTCCCCTTGCTCCCCTCCCCAGTAACCTCCAATCAAGGCAGAAATTTGGGGGAGTGACCTGGCACTGTTTGATCCAATTCAGCATGTGTAATTCTGTGAGCCAGCAATTCTGTTTCAGGAGTGTATACCAAATCAATTCTCACACAGCTCTAGAGGGGCCAGGTATGTGGATGCAAACTGCAGACTCTGTGGTGGTAAGGAGGGGAGGCAAACTGTCTCCCCCTCAATGAGAAAGCGGGTGGCTAAAGCGTGATGGATGTGTCCACACAGTTACAGGCAATGGATTAGATGTTCACGTAGCAACATGCATGGATCTTAAACATGGTGGTAGTGAGAGAATATCTAATATCATTTGTGTAAACACACACTCACACAACGTCGTTCTATTCATTTTGCATTTAAACAAAAATGTACACATTAAACAGACTCAGAATAATTGAGGGAGTGGGCTGATACAGAAAAAAAGGAAAAGCAGGCCCAAAGCCCAATTTAATAAAAGACTGACAGTATGGGGAGCTAAAGCGGAAAGAATGCACAGAGATCACTCTGGTCCAGCCCCTTAATTTCCACAGATGTGGAAACCACAGCCCAGGAGGGGCAGGGGCATCTCCACCTCCTGACCTGGCATCTAGGACCTCTCCTCCCACACTGCATTGGAAGAGCCCAAACTGGAGGAGGTACAAGAATGCAGGGAAGCAAAAGTGAAAGAAGAGAAGAGGGAGAGCGGAGAGGGAAAAGGTCAATGGGGGTTGGTCAAAGAAACAGAACAGAAATTAAGGCACAATGAGAAGAAAGTGAAAATAGGTGATCTAAGGGATGGAGCAGGCAGGGGCGAGAGGCCAAGGGGAGGAAGGGGACCCTACTGCTGGGATTTTTTTAGAGCTTATGGTTTCCACTGAGGTGTGAATTAATCGGCCAGTACCAGGCTCACTGCAGCTGTCAGGGAAGCAGCAGCAACAGTTGGAGCAGCTGCCCACACCACCTGAGCCACAGGCACAACGGCAAGGGAAGTGCAGATGGCAGGAAGTCTCTCTGGGCCCGAGCCAGGTTGGCCAAGAGCACGCTGTTCTTGCTCACCTCTTGAGACGTTAAAGAATCTTCCCAAGGCAGCACAGTGACCTGGCCAGGAAATGATGCCCAGCCCCCATTCTTCATCATCATCATCATCATCAACAACATCATCATAAAGGCTACCATTTCTCTGTGTCAGGCACTTTGCTGGGGGCATTACATGTGTTCCTTTCATCCTCACAAAAACTCACAGTTAAAGAAACTGAGATTTGACCACCAACAACTAGGGTCTCAGAGCCAGGAAGTGGCAGAAAGACCCTGCTCTCCGTTTATTTCTTCCTCCCCTTTTCTTCCTTTTTTTTGGGTGCATGCTCCAGGAACCGAACCCAGGTCTCCCACATGGAAGGGGGGCATTCTAACCACGCGACTACCATGCACCCCCTATTTCTTCCTCCTTTAAAAACAGAAGTATGGAGTGCTGGACAGACTTTGCAGGAGGTGTTAGTGACAGGAGGTTTTGTGTTTTCTCTTCTTCTGCAGATAGTGGGCACGTGATTGGGAAGATGGGAAGATGGGCTAGATAGGAGCCTGTGCTCTCCCAACCGCACATCTGGACAACAGCCTCTGTCCCCTGCCCCCAATAAGTGCTCAGTCCCAGTTACACAGACAGCTCACAAAATACAAAATAGAACTTTCCTTTGGAGATTTTATACTGTTTCCTTGTGTAAAATGTATAATGGTCAGCCTCTTTTCCTTCAAGTCTCCTCTCAGATGCTGCTTCAGCTATGAAAAGTATTTTTCCAGGCAAAATAAATCACTCTTTGCTTGGTGACCTTAAAATCTTGCGTTTCAGCCTAAAGCACTTGTATGCCTTCTCCAACAGAGCATGGGATTCTTGAGTAAAAGAACTGTGTTTCAATCATTTTTGTAACTCTGGTGCCTAGCACAACATCTGGCATAGAGAAAGCATTCAATAAATATTAATTGACTGAAAAGCAAAAAATTTAAATGGCATTTGCTGGGGCCACAATAAATCAGCAATATTCAATGTTGTTCCCTGTACTCAGAAACTCAAATGAAGAAAATATTCTCATCCCAACAAGCATATCCGTATTTTTTTTCTATTGGTGAGAAAACAAACTAACAGGCATATGATTTTCTTTTGGAGAATAACTATTAAAAGTAGTTTATAGTATGTAAGCTAGAAAATTGGCCTTTTTTTTATCACTGAAGTGTCATTCTGCAAAGAAAAAAATATATATATATCTGGGTATCCTTTTTTTTTAACATTTTTATTTCAGAATTTTACTCCATAGGTAACAGAAAAGAGATGACAAATTATAAACTATTGAAAAATAAACAGAGACATGACTTGCTTTAGAGATAAATACAGGACACGATATTGACATATTTTGTAGCTTATTATGAAAAGTATGATTACAAATTCATTTTGTTTTTGATCTGATCATTGTCACTCCTGTTTCATTATTAACTGAAATTTTACAGCATGATTCTCACTGACATGCACTGAGATAAAAATATACTATATTTTCTTCATCTATCCTTGCCTTGTTGTTTGTTAAAAACATATCATGGGATAAGGTGTGGCAAGATGGTGGTGTAGTGAAGTGTGGAATTTAGTTTCTCCCCCAGTGCAGCTAGGAAATAGCCAGGAACTGTAAGGGACAACTGCTGGGGGGATATCAGTGACTGTACACACATTGTACACCAGTCTGGAATGGGTGGAATGGCTGAGGTCCCACGCAGAACTGCAAGTCTCCCAAGCTACATGCGAAGGCCAGTACCCCACCCCCCTGCACAACAGGCTGGTTTCCAAGAGAAAAAAGAAACAAATCCTACTAGGCATAAGGACTGTAACTCAACCAAGTTCCAAGTGCAGAATTAATTAACAAATTTGGACTGCTGAAAATAAGCCCTAAGCACAGATAAAACTGGAATAAGCACTAAAGGAATCAGGAGTTTTCAGCCTGGCAGAGATGGGTTAGGGCTGGCAGGAAAAAGGAAAAAAAAGCAGCTTTTTGAGTTGGACAAGACAAAATACTGAAAAAAGGGCTGGGCTCTAAGAAAAAGAGGGCACATAATGCCAAGGGACATACAGAAACACGTACCAACTCTATTTCTTGATTGGCAAACCCAGGAGCTGGGAAACAACTCTGAAAATACTTTTGTGTTTGCTTGTTTTGCTTCTTAACACCTCATTAGATGGAACTGAGAGTACTCTCAGGCTCCAACACTGCCCTAGGCAAGGGTGAAATTAAGGCATGTTTGAACTAGTAGTAAAATAACTAGTCAGGTGAATGGGGATAATTCCCTAAAGGGTGTACCGTCCCCAAGAAAAGGGTGGTGGGGCCCAGCTTGAGTGGCTAACTTCTTTCAGGGAATTCAGGCCCAGGGGCTGGAAAACAGAAGCAACCTAAGCTTGTTCTCTATCTCAGCCTCTTTCTCAGCCACACCACTGGCAGGGAGAGGCTGCCGGGAATTAAAGGTACCACATCACTTTATGCTGCGGGAAGGTGTAGGCTGGCAAGTGCCACATGCTGGGCAGGATAGGAAAAGCACAGCATCTAGAGGCTTCATAGGAAAGTCTGACAACCTACTAGGTCTCACACTCAGGGAAACTTGATACTGGCTACTCTCTCCTGCTGAGACATGAGCCTGTCTGGCCTTGGAAAATCTGACTGGGGTCAATCATATCTAAGAAGATCCTCTTCAAAAAAAGGTTCCATACAGTCAGGACAAGAACCAGAAAAACAAGAGCTGAAAGAGTCTGACCAATTAAATAGAAGCTGTGCTAGAGGTCTAGAATAAGTTCAACTGAAAGCCAATGAACAGATAGAGAACAAAGCCAACCAAAAAGAAAACCCTAGGTGAAAGAGTGAGAATGACCTCCTGAATAAACTAATTAAGGAAATCAAATGCCTTGACATCAGCAAAAATAATAAGTCATATTAGGAAAATTGAAGATATGGCCCAAAGGAAGAAGCCAATATTCCAAATGAGATACTGTATTGAAACAACTAATTAAGGATATTCAAACAGATAATTGCATAAAAAATAAAATCAACAAGTTGAAAGAAGCTATGGCAAAAGAGATGATGAATATAAAGAAAACATTGGGTGAACATAAAGAAGAACTTGAAAGTTTGAAAAAACAAATGACAGAACTTATGGAAATGAAAGGCACAGGAGAAGAGAAGAAAAAAACAATGGAGACCTACAACAATGGATTTGAAGAGGCAGAAGGAAGGATTAGTGAAATAGAGAATAGGACATCTCATATCCTACACACAAAAGAAAACATAGGGAAAAGAATGGAAAAATAGGAACAGGGTCTCAGGGAATTGAATGACAATATGAAGCACATGTATATACATATTAGGGGTATCCAAAAAGGAAAAGAGAAGGGAAAAGGGGCAGAAAGACTAATGGCAGAAATAATCACTAAAAATTTTCCATCTCTTATTAAACACATAAAATTACAGATCCAAGGAGTGTAATGTATACCAAACAGAACATATCCAAGTAGACAATTAATAATCAGATTGTCTAATGTCAAAGACAAAGAGAAAATTATGAAAGCAGCCAGAGAAAAGCAATCTATTACATACAAGGAAAGTTTGATAACACCATGTGCAGATTTCTCATCAGAAATCATGGCAATGAGAAAGCAATGGTATGATATATTTAAGATTCTTAAAGAGACAAATAGCTAACCAAGAATTCTATACCCAGTAAAACTACCCTTCAAAAATGAATGGGAGTCCGGAGAAGATGGCGGCTTAGTAAGACGCGCGGGTCTTAGTTCCTCCTCCAGAAAAGCAACTAAAGAAACAGAAACAATACGAAACAGCTCCTGGAGTCACGACAGAGACCAAAAAGACAGCGTACCCCATTCTGGAACAGCTGAACGGGCAGGGAGAATCTGCTGCGGTGAGCTACCCGAGGGGCGCGCGTTTTCCCGGCCGGGGCGGCTGGCGACTGGGGTCCCCTCCACGCACGTGGCTCACCGGCCTGACTGGGAACGTTGGATAGCGGGGCCCTCCCGTCACGCTTGGCGTTTCGGGCCAGCTGGGCAATTAGGACCGGCACTCTCCCAAGCCGCGGCGGCCAGCGACCCCCACCTCCACGCGCGGTTTCCCGGGCCAACTGCAGTGCAGACAGACCAGCGCCACGAGCGCCACCTACTGGGCAGGAAAAGAAAAACAGAGCCCAGAGATTTCACAGAAAAAGCTTTCAACCAGCTGCGTAACACACCCAGGGAAATCTGATCAAATGCCCAGACACCAGCAGAAAATAATGGATGATGCTCGGAAAATTGAAGATATGGCCCAGTCAAAGGAACAAACCAATAGTTCAAATGAGATACAGGAGCTGAGACAACTAATGCTGAATATACGAACAGAAATGGAAAAATTCTTCAAAAACCAGATCAATAAATTGAGGGAGGACATGAAGAAGACATGGGCTGAACAAAAAGAAGAAATAGAAAATCTGAAAAAACAAATCACAGAACTTATGGGAGTGAAGGACAAAGAAGAAAAAATGGAAAAAACAATGGATACCTACAATGGTAGATCTAAAGAGGCAGAAGCTACAATTAGTGAACTGGAGGATGGAACATCTGAATTCCAAAAAGAAACAGAAACTATAGGGAAAAGAATGGAAAAACTTGAGCAGGGGATCAGGGAACTGAATGACAATATGAAGCGCACAAATATACGTGTTGTGGGTGTCCCAGAAGGAGAAGAGAAGGGAAAAGGAGGAGAAAAACTAATGGAAGAAATTATCACTGAAAATTTCCCAACTCTTATGAAAGACCTAAATTTACAGATCCAAGAAGTGCAGCGCACCCCAAAGAGAATAGACCCAAATAGGCGTTCTCCAAGACACTTACTAGTTAGAATGTCAGAGGTCAAAGAGAAAGAGAGGATCTTGAAAGCAGTAAGAGAAAAACAATCTGTCACATACAAGGGAAACCCAATAAGACTATGTGTAGATTTCTCAGCAGAAACCATGGAAGCTAGAAGACAGTGGGATGATATATTTAAATCACTAAAAGAGAAAAACTGCCAACCAAGACTCCTATATCCAGCAAAATTGTCCTTCAAAAATGAAGGAGAAATTAAAACATTTATAGACAAAAAGTCACTGAGAGAATTTGTGACCAAGAGACCAGCTCTGCAAGAAATACTAAAGGGAGCACTAGAGTCAGATACGAAAAGACAGAAGAGAGAGGTATGGAGTAAAGTGTAGAAAGAAGGAAAATCAGATATGATATATATAATACAAAAGCCAAAATGGTAGAGGAAAATATTATCCAAACAGTAATAATACTAAAAGTTAATGAACTGAATTTCCCAATCAAAAGACATAGAATGGCAGAATGGATTACGACCCAGCAATACCACTGCTAAGTATCTACTCAAGGGACTTAAGGGCAAAGACACAGACGGACATTTGCACACCAGTGTTTATAGCAGCATTATCTACAATTGCAAAGAGATGGAAACAGCCAAAATGTTCATCAACAGACGAGTGGCTAAACAAACTGTGGCGTATACCTATGATGGAATATTATGCAGCTTTAAGACAGACTAAACTTATGAAGCATGTAATAACATGGATGGACCTAGAGAACATTATGCTGAGTGAGTCTAGCCCAAAACTAAAGGACAAATACTGTAAGGTCCCACTGATGTGAACCGACATTCGAGAATCAGCTTGGACTATATCATTGGTAACAGAGACCAGCAGGAGTTAGAAACAGGGTAAGAAAATGGGTAATTGGAGCTGAAGGGATACAGACTGTGCAACAGGACTAGATACAAAAACTAAAAAATGGACAGCACAATAATACCTAAGTGTAATGTAACTAGGTTGGAACACTGAATGAAGCTGCACCTGAAATATGGTTTTTTGTTTGTTTGTTTGTGTGTTTGTATCTTTTGTTTTTGTTTTTTTTCTTTTTCCTTTATATATATATATATATATATATTATTAGTATTATTATTTTAATTCTCTTCTCTATATTAACATTCTATATTTTTTTCTGCTGTTTTGCTAGTTCTTTTCCTAAATCGATGCAAATGTACTAAGAAATGATGATCATACATCTATGTGATGATACTAAGAATTACTGAGTGCATTTGTAGAATGGAATGATTTCTAAATGTTGTGTTAATTTCTTTTCTTTTTTTTGATTAATAAAAAAATTTAAAAAATAAAAAAATAAAAAAAAATAAAAAAGGATTGCCATGGGAAAAAAAAAAAAAAATGAATGGGAGTTTAAGATATTTTCAGACAGTTACTGAGAGAGTTTGTGACTAAGCGACCATGTGCTGGTTTGAAAGGATGTATACCCCCTAGAAAAGCCATATTTTAATCAAAATCCCATTTCATAAAGGTAGAATAATCCCTATTCAATACTGTATGTTTGAAACTGTAATCAGCTCTTCTCCCTGGATGATGTGATTTAGTCAAGAGTGGTTGTTAAACTGGTTAGGTGACAGTATGTCTCCACCAATTTGGGTGGGTCTTGATTGGTTTCCTGGAGTCCTATAAAAGAAGAAACATTTTGGAGAATGGGAGATTCAGAGAGAGCAGAGAATGCTGCAGCACCACAAAACTACCTAACTCATTCTATGAAGCCAACATTACCCTAATACCAAAGCCAGACAAAGATACTACAAGAAAAGAAAATTACAGATCAACCTTTTTAATGATTATAGATGCAAAAATTCTCAACAAAATACTTGCAAATAGAATTCAGCAGCACATTAAAAGAATTACATAAGACGACCAAGTGGGATTTATTCCAGGTATGCAAGGATGGTTCAACACAAGAAAATCAATTGACATAATACATCATATCAATAAATCAAAGTGGAAAAACCACATGATCATTTTGATTGATACAGCAAAGGCATTTGACAAAATTCAACATTCTTTGTAGATGAAAACACTTCAGAGAACAGGAACAGAAGGGAACTTTCTCAACATGATAGAGGGAAAATGGGAAAAACCCACAGCTAACATTATCCTTTAATTGGGAAAGACTGAAAGTTTTTGGATGAGGAACAAGACAAGGATGCCCACTATCATCACTGTTACTCAACATTTTGCTGGAAGTTCTACCCAGAGAAATTAGACAAGAAAAAGAAATAAAAGGCATCCTAATTGGAAAGGAAGAAGTAAAATTCTGACTGATTGCAGATGGCATGATGCTATGTGTCAAAACCCCCAAATAATGCCACAGTAAAACTACTAGAGCTAATAAATGAATACAGCAAAGTGACAGGGTAGAAGATCAACAATCAAAAATCAGTAGTGTTTCTATACAGTAGTAATGCACAATCTGAGGAAGGAATCAAGAAAAAAATTCCATTCACAATAGCAACCAAAAGAATCAAATATTTAAGAATAAGTTTAAGTAAAGATACAAAAGACCTAAACACAGGAAATTGTGAGAAATTGCTAAAAGAAATCATGGAAGACCCAAACAAATGGACTTTCATACCATATTCATGGATTAGAAAACTAAATATAATTAAAATGTCAATTCTACCCAAACTGAATTATATATTCAATGCAATTTAATTAAAATCCCAACAACTTACATCATAGAAATAGAAAAACCAATAACGAAATATATTTGGAAGGACAATGTGCCCCAAATAATAAAAAATATCTTGAGAAAGAAAAATGAAGTGAAAGGTCTCACACTACCTGACTTTAAAGCATAATGCAAATATACAGTTGTTAAAACAGCATGGTACTGGCATAAAGAGACATATAATGACCAATAGAACATAATTGAGTGTTCAGATATAGACCCTCTCATCTGTGGACAGTTGATCTTTGATAAGGTGGTCAAGCCATCCCAACTGGTACAGAGCAGACTCTTCAATAAATGGTGTTTGGAAAACTGGATATCCATATGCAAAAGAATGAAAGAGGACCCATATCTCACACCCTATACAAACATTTAACTCAAAATGGATCAAAGACCTAAACATTAGACCTAAGACCAAAAAACTTTAGATGAAAATGTAGGGGAAAGTCTTATAAATCTTGTGATAGGAGGTGGTTTCCTAGACCTTACACCGAAAGCATGAGCAATGAAAAAAGAAATAGATAAATAGGATCTCCTCAAAATTAATCACTTTTGTGTATCAAAGGATGTTGTCAGAAAAGTAAAAAGGCAGCCAACACATGGAAGACAATATTTAGAAACCACATGTCAGATAAGGGGATAAGGGTTTAATATCCAGAATATATAAAGAGATTCTACAGCTTAACCACTAAAATACAAACAATTCAATTAAAAAATGGGAAAAATACATGGACAGACACTTTTCAGAAGAAGATATGCAAATGGCTAAAAGGCATATGAAAAGATGCTCAATTTTCTGGCTATTAGGGAAATGCAAATCAACACCACAATGAGCTATCATCTCACACCCACTTGAATGACCATTATCAATACAACAGAAAATTACAAGAGCTAGAGAGGATGTGAAGAAAGAAGCACATCCACTGTTGGTGGGAATGTAGAATGGTGCAACGGCTCTGGAAGGCAGTTTGGCAGTTCCTCAGGAAGCTAAGTATAGAATTGTCATATGATCCAGCAATCCCATTATTAGGTCTATATTCAGAACTGAAGGCAAGCACAGCAGCAGACATTTGCACATTGATGTTTATAGTGGCATTATTCATGATTTCAAAGAGATGAAAACAGACCAGATGTCCATCAATGGACAAATGGCTAAACAAGCTGTGGTATATTTATGTGATGGACTACTGCACAGTCGTAAAATAGAATAAAGTCACGAAGCATGTAACAATGTGGATGAACCTTGAGGATATTATTCTGAGTGAAATTAGCCAGAAACAAAAGGACAAATACTAAATGGTCTCACTAAAATGAACTAACATTAATGAGTGAACTTTGAGAGTTAAAGTACACAGGTTATCAGGAGATAGAAAAAGGGTAGAAATTGGGCATTTGGTGCTGAAGAAGTACAGCATGTGCAATGGGACTGATTGTAAAGATTCAAAAATGGATAACACAATGCTACCTGATGGTGGTGAAATAATATAAATACACTGAATAAAGCTGAATGTGAGTATAGTTAAGGGAGAAGGGCTGGGGCAAGAAGGAAAAATAGAGGAAAAAGACTGAGATCGTATAACTTAGGAATGCCTGAGTGGACAATGATGGTGATTAAATGTACAAATATAAGAATGTTTTTTGCATGAGAGAGAATAACATTGCAAGGTGTTGAAAATGGGATGGTATACAGGAATAAATACAATCAATGCAAGCTAAGGTCTACAGCTAACAATAACATTATAATATGCTTCGACTAAGTGTAACAAAGGCATTATACCAAAACTAAATGTCAAGAAATGGGGGAGATGGAGGTGGAGTATGGGATTATTTGTGGAAATAAAGGAAATATCCTCATATAGATTATGGTGGTGAAGGCATGGTTACATGACTAAAGCTGTAACCATTGATTTTTTACTTAGGTTGGATTGCATGATGTGCAAATAAAACTGTTTAAAAATGGACAGCGAGATACAAGTGCCGGAGAAAATGTGGAGAAAGAGATGAATCTATTCACATTTGGTTTGGAAGCAGAGTGGTATAGCCCCTCTGGAGGGCAGTGTGGGGTTCCACAGGAGGATAGGGGTGGAACTGCCATATGATCCTGAAATCCCATAGGTAGGAATATACTTAGAGCAACTAAGAGTGGGGCTCGAGTGGACAGTTGCACACTGGTGTTAATGGTGGCAGTGTTCTAGATTTGTAATGATGGAGGTGGTCTAAGGGCACATTGACTGTGGAATGGAAGGGGGAACTGTGGTGTATACACACAGCAGATTACTGAGTAGGTGCAAGAAGGAATGAAGTTGAGTGGCATGTAGCTAGGTAAATGGACCTTGAGGACAGAATGCTGAATGAGAATGTCAGAAACAAAAACACAAATATTATCATGCCTCACATATATGAACTAGCTATAATATACAAACTCAGAGAACTGAAATCAAGAGCATGGGTTAACAGGTTGTGACCTGTTGTAAAGTTCCTAGATTGTAAGCTGTTTCAGCAATCACTTCTATTCCAAATTTGTAACTGCTATTTCTAAATTCTGAGATGCTGAGCTATTTGTGTAGAACCTGGTCATTCCCTGGAACTGTCTTAGTTGTGACACCTGAGACTCAGATTTAGAACCCTGAAGCTATGAAAGTCAGGATTACCCCATACAGCAATTGCTACAAAAGTTGAAAAAAATGAGCAGTCCTCGACTAGAGATATGAATGAAGCTGATCTGGAAAGGACTAAGGTAAATCAGAATACAGGGGAAAGGATGATATGGTCTATATTTTAAAACTTCAACTTCTTTATGAGACCAAAGGAAGAGATGTTTATTGGGTACAAAATTTATATTTTTGGTAGTGTATTATCTAATTTAACTTGTCAGTTTATTTAAACACCATAATTACATGGAATCTTAAATAGGGAGTGAGATCTTGTTGGTTTGCATAGGTTAGTGTGGTATCACAATACATTCTAGAGTAATTTCGGTAGGAAATAAAAACGTATTTGCTAAAGTCCCTTGGGGGGACTGGGGAGGAAGGAAGAAATATTAAACTTCCCCATCTGGGGAATTCCTGATATTCTCACAAGCAGTGGGGACAACCAAGTGAATAGCCTGAGTCCTCGATCTTGGGGCTTGCCCCTATGAAACTCATTCCTGCCAAGGAGAAGCTAAGCCTACTTATAGTTATGTCTAAGAGTCGCTCCCAGAGAACCTCTATTGTCACTCAGATTGTGGCCTCTCTCTCTAAGCCAACTCAGCAGGTGAACTCAAAGTTCTCCCCACTACGTGGGACGTGACTCCCAGAGATGAGCTGGGGTCCTGGTATCACAGAACTGAGAAAAACCTTCTTGATCTAAAAGGGGAAGAGATAAATGAGGGAAAATAAAGTTTCAGTGGACGAAAGATTTCAAATAGAGTCAAGAGGTTATCTAAGAAATTATTCTTATGCATTACATAGATATCCCTTTTTAGTGTATGGTATAATGATGTAGCAAGAGGGAAGTACCTGAAACTGTTGAACTGTATTCCAGTAGCCTTGATTCTTGAAGATGATTGCAAAACTATTCAGCTTTTACAATGTGACTGTGTGATTGTGAAAATCTTGTGGCTGATGCTCCCTTTGTCCAGGGTATGGACAGATGAATAAAAAAACAAGGGCAAAAAGTAAATAAATAATGGGGGGGGGGACAGATACAGGGTAAAAAAAAAATTGGTAAACCGATGCAAATGTACTAAGAAACGATGATCATGCATCTATGTGATGATGTTAAGAATTACTGATTGCATATGTAGAATGGTATGACGTCTAAAAAAAAAAAAAAATGGTCAGCACAATACTGCCTAATTGTAATGTAATTATCTTGGAACGCTGAATGAAGCTGCATCTGATCTATAGTTTTTTTTTTGTTTGTTTTTTTTCTCTTATATATTTTTGTACTTTTTATTTTTATTTGTGTTTTCTCTCTGTGTTATCACTTTATTTCTTTTTCTGTTGTAGTGCTATTTCTTTCTCTAAATCGATGCATATGTACTGAGAAATGATGACCATACACCTATGTGATGATATTAAGAATTACTGATTGCATATGTAGAATGGATTGATTTCTATTGTTGTGTTAGTTAATTTTTTTAATTAATAAAAAAAAAATTGGTAGATTGCAATACTATTGGTCAAAGAGAGGGAAGGGTAAGGGGTATGGGATGTATGGTTTTTTTTCTTTTGTCTTTTTATTTCTTTTTCTAGAGTAATGCAAATGTTCAGAAAATGATCATAGTGATGAATATACAACTATATGATGATATTATGAGCCACTGATTGTATACTTTAGGTGGACTGTATGATGCATGAAGATATCTCAATAAAAGTATTTTAAAAATATATATATATATAGTAGACACAATAAAGAAGGAGATGGCAAAGCATACTAAAATCACAACCCAGAGGTATGACAATAATCTATAGCCACCACAACTGTCAACAACTCATCCAAAAGGGCAGCTAACTCTGTACTTATAGGGCAGAGGGAAGACAGTCTGAGGGCTGTGTGCAAATCCCAGCACAATCCCTCATATTCTACCACTTTTTCTCCCACTCAGGATTTTGGAATACAAATATGAAAGAATGAAGTTATTATAGGAGCAGCCTTCGATCTCCTCTAATTATTTTTAGTGTACTTCAATCACAAACAGTAACAATTGTTGTTCTAGTTGACTATTATTAATAATGTTAACTGAGTCATTGGGCCTCCCCTACCTGAGAATACAAATGGGACCATATTTATAAAGAAGAATTATACAGTCTTTCAGACTACTAATTTCTCAGAATAGAATTTATCCCCACTATAAGTCATCTTCAAAGATGCTTCACCTGTGCCCACACATGGCTTTGTCTCCTATAGCCACCGTGTAACAACTACCAAGTTTTCTTCTCCTGATTCAATTCCCATTTGTTAATGTTAATTAGAAAGTGAACCTAACATAATACTATCTGAAATAGTATACAAATACCTAGAAATAAATTGATAAAAGACATGCAAAAATTCTACACTGAAAACTCCAAGTGTTGAGAGGAATTAAAGACCTTAAAATACAGAGAAATATATCTTATTCTTGAATTTTAAAACTCAATATTATCAAGATAGCCAGCTCCCCAAATTATAGATTTAATGCAATTGCAATAAAAATACTGGCAGAATTGTTATTAGAAATTGACAGATTCCTAAAATGTACATGGAAATTGAAAGTTCCTAGAATAGCCAAGACAGTCTCAAAGAACAACAAAATTAGAGGACTTTGCTGCCATATTTAAAAATTTATTATGAAACCACAGAAATCAGAAGCATGTGGTATTGGTGAAAGCATGGACATAAAGATCAATGAAATAGAATAAAGAGTTCAGAATTAGACTCATTTCTATGAGGCTAGTTGATTTTTTACCAAGATGCCAATATAATTCAATGCAGAGGAGACAGGCCTTTTAGTACATACAACTGGAGAGAAACTATATAGTTGTATGAGAAAAAATACTTTGAAACCTTTCTCACAATATATACAAATATTAATAAGATATGGTGGGCGGGCCGCGGTGGCTCAGCGGGCAAAGTGCTTGCCTGCTATGCCGGAGGACCTCGGTTCGATTCCCGGCCCCAGCCCATGTAACAAAAACAGAGAAACAAAATACAATAAAAACAAGAAGATGTTTCCCTTTCTTCCTTCCTTCCTTCCTTCTATCCTTCCTTCCTTCTCTCTGTCTTTCCTTTAAAAAAAAAAAAAAAAAAAAAAAAAAAAAAAAAAAAAGATATGGATAGTAGCCAAAATTGAAATACTAAAACTATAAAACATAAAATAAACAATAGGAGACTATTTTTAAGACTCTGGGGTAAGTAAAGATTTTTTTCTGATAGGATATAAAAGATATTTTCATGAAAGAAAATACTGATGAATGAAATAACATCGCAATTAAAAACTTCTATTCATCAAAAGACACCATTAAAAAACTAAAAAAAAATTTACAGCCACAGACTGAGAGAAAATATTCACAATACATGTATCTCTCAAAGGGCTGGTATCCAGAATATGCAAAGAGCCAGTTAATTAGAAGAAGATAAAGCATTTTAAATATGGAGAAAATACATTTACTTTACAAAAGAAGATATTTGAATGACCAATAGCATATGAAGAAGTCTTCAGCATCATGAGCCATTAGGTAAATGCAAATTAAAACCATAATGAGGCCTGGCCCCTCCTCAACTCTGTTTTTATAAGAGTCCCTGCATGTCTATTTACAGGTATTCTAACACATTTTCCACCTGCTAACTGTATGCCATGGCTGGGGAGAAGAGGATGTCGGGTGTGTGCCTGCTTTCACTCTCTAAGGTCTGCATGGTAAGGAAGCCTCACTCCTGGCCCTCTCCTACAATATGTCTATACCTAAACCCCTCTAGTGGCCTAAAAAGCATACTAAGCCACATTTTACTGTGTGACTGGCCTTTCCCGGGGCATTCCCCTCCAAGGGGAATCTGATTTCCTTGCTACATGTTCTTTCCCTATAGCTCGTCATGGGAACATCCAGAGCTAGCACCCAGGAAATCCCCTCCCTAGAATTTCTCTTAGGCAGTCATCTAAGCAGTAAAAGCATGGACATCCAGAAAGATGAGTGGGTCAGCTCAGTAGCTTCAGGATGGTTCTAGGCCTTCCCATCCTGAGTCTTCATGGAACATGAGGATGCCCACGGATAGGGAGCCTGATTCAATGGGCCCAAGGGATTGCGGGGGTGGGGGCAGCACCTGTAGGGAAATCTGCCCTTTTCTTCTCTCTCTTCCTTAGAAATGGGTGGTGCTTCCAGCATCATCCTACAATACGGCCTGACCAACATACTGTCTGGAGGACAGTCAACACTGGCCCACAAAAAGGACAGTTAGCCATTATCTTATCTTACAATCACCTCTTTTGTAACACAGAAGGAAAGTGGCAGGAAATTCCTCACATCCAGCTTTTATAGCCTTTTATCAGGACAAACCCATTTGCTCTTGCAAATTATGTTATGCCCAGGAAAACTGTCAAAAACATCTTCCTCATGACCCTTCTTTGCAGAAGGAGGCAAATATTTTCAATAATACTCTTTTAAACAGCCTCCTAACCCCAGAATCTTTGCTTAGTCTCTATTGAAACCTATTGCAACTAAATATAAAACTTCTCTCCTAGATTATGCCCTCTTTTTAGCCCTCAGGAGACAGGAAACTTCGAAAACAAAAGGTCTCCTCTTTTTCTTTTTCCTGAGAAAATGGGAAATGCCAGCAGTCAATATGGACTATTAAAGATGGGGAAACATAGCCCTCCAATGGGATTCTCAATTACAATTGAGACTACTCAATTAGGAAAAATAGTCAGAAAGTCCCTATGCTCAGACATGTACAGCTCTCTATCAAGACAAGGACCTAAGGAAGACTTGTCACTTGTGTTATGCTCATGTCTTAATTTCCATTAGAGGAGAAAATACTTGTTCACCAAAAAGCATGAGGAAATGTACCATCAAGCTGGTTAAGTGTAATAAGCTAAAGGATATCTCTCAGAAGAAAGAAGAAAAACTGGCCCTGTTCCAGGGGAGGTTCATGGAAGCCTTAAGAAAAGCATGCTAATGTAAGCCCAGATTCCTGGGAAAGTCAGATTTTACCGGCCACCCATTTCATCAGCCCATCTGCCCCAGAAATTTGGAGAAAGCTGCAAAAGGCCCACAAACTCTCACTAATGGCCTATTAGAAACTGCCTTTTCTGTCTTTAACAATGGAAACAAGGTCAAGAAGGAGGAGAAGAAGGCAAAGAGAGGTAAGCAAAAGATCAAAGAACAAGCTCAGCTTATTGGAGTTGCAGTTAGCAGTGCCCTGTCCTCTTGAGACCACCAAGTTGAGCTTTCCTTCAACTCTGAGTCAGAGGGCTACTGGCAGAGAGGGTGCCAGCAATCCCAAGACAACCTCTCAACCTCAGGACCCAAGGTGGCCTTATACCAGGTGCTGCCACCATGGGCTTCAGGCCTAGGGACTGTACTCCAGAAGGGGTGCGGGGGACAGCCCCGGAGCTCTGCTTATGGCAAGTGAAGGAGGCTGAGGCTGCCCGAGGCCACATAAGGCTCTGCTGACTTCACATCTGACCAGCTTAAAGGAGCCCTAGGTGACACTCCATGGCACAGTTAAGATTATTACATACTTAATTAACATTGGTGCCACTCAGTCCTAAATTGCCACTCTGGGCCTACCTCCACTTGCATTTGCCTAGTTATGGGAGTTGACAGTAAAGCCAAAACTGAAATCTTCACTACCCCTCTCCTTCATAGGTTCAAGGACATTCTAGTGTCCCGTTAGTTTCTCATTGTCCCTGAATGCCCCACCCCCTTCTGGGGACATCTTTTTCACTTCCTGGAGGCCACCTTAAGACTAATAAACCCAACTAGAGTTTATCCCCTTGTTTGCCCTGAGGCCCCTACTAGATCAAGGCTTCTTAAGCAAACAATACCTGTCTGTAAGGGATGAAAGCATTCTAGGGCTAGTTCACAAATAACTCTTGACTGCATGCAAGTTTTCGGTCCAAAATCTTAAAAAACGCATTTTGTATCCCTCTTCACCCTAACTCTCAATACCTAATTGCTTTTAAATGGCAGGGACCTAAAAATAAGATTCACACCCTACTTGTTTAGACAGTGCTGTTACAAGGATTTCAAAGTAATCCCTGTATCTTTAAAAATACCTTAGCAGCAGAATTTACTGGCTTCCAAACTACCTCAGAGTTTAGTCTTGCAATATGTTAAGTTTGTAAACTAACATATTCCTAACATAAGTGAATTTAGTTTTTTGTAGGCATTACTAACTGAACAGATATGCAAAGTTGCAGAAAGATTTTTAAAAAATGAATGTTGTTGGGTCATGTGACAGTGGCTCAATGGCAGAATTCTCTCCTGTGATGCTGGAGACCTGGGTATGATTCCCCATGCCTGCCCATGCAAAAAGAAAAAAGATGCTGTAATCATTAATGACCACAAATCCTGATTGGATATGGTAAGTTGCAGAAGGTTTGAGAAAGTGAATTTTCTAATCATTACTGACTACCAGTCCTGAATTTATGTGGAAAGTTGTGGAGAATTTAAGAAAGTAAGTTTTGTCACTTCTGACTACAAGAAGTTATAGTTTATAAAAATAAATTCTATCTGTCCTAGTCAATGCTGCTCTCTGTTAAACTATTCTTAATGAAAATTTGTAGAGTTTTTCTTAACTTTCTGAGTACTCTTTCTAAAAGATAAAATTTTTATATCGTATCAGAATAACATCCTTGTTAATGTTTATGTTAACCTTATCAACCTTTATTTCAGAAGACAAGTCTTACTCTTAAAGGAAAACTTTCAAGAGATTCATTTTCTCATCTTGTAAAAGTTCTAAAATAATTTGACATATTACCTTAAAAACAAGTATTACAATAATTAAGAGATTTCCCATCTTTCTGTTAGCCAAATTTGCCTGGGTGAAATATTATTCATATATTTAGAAATTGTTTCTATCCTAATATTGATCTATATAATGTTAAAAGTTACAAATCAAGGAACATGCAAATTTGCTTGTCAGTTACACTACTTCACTCTAAGGCTTTTCTAAAAGTACAGGTGGTCAGCTATACATCAGAACTTCACCTTCAACAAAAGGACTTCAAAAGAGAAGCAAGGCAAGTATAAAAGTTATGTTCTACCTGTTAATTAACATAACCCTAGTAAATGTGCAAAATTAAAGCAGGACAAAATTTCTCCTATAGTTGCAGCTTACGACCCCAATACAAAAAACAAAACAAAACAAAAAATTGTCAGATATTTTTATTTCTGAAAGTAAATTCATTTAAAAATTCTTATAAAAAATAAAGCTTAAAGTGTAAGCTCTTACTACCATCACATTTACTCCTAAATTTTAACGTTATTTCTAAATTTTGAGATGCTTTGATCTTAGTGTAACTTAGTAGTTCCCTAGAACTTTATGTATCTGTAACACCCAAGACTCTCGCTCTGAAATTCAGCATTACTCCATTCAGCAACATGTAAATAATGCTGATCTAGTTATGACTAAAATAAATATAATACTATCTATATTCTCAAATTTCAACTTCTGTGTAAGCCAAAAAAAGAGCCAGAGAATTTTAAGCAAAATAAATAAATAGATAGATAAATAAATAAATAAATTATATACCTATATATGCAAAGTCCCTTAAATTAAAAACAAAAACAAAACTAAAAAGCAATAAAACTATTAAACTTTGCCACCAGAGGAATTCCTTCTGGTCTCTTATGCAATGAGGGCTCCCAATTTAATAAGCCAAAGCCCTGCCCACAGGGTCTTTAGCTCAGAAATAAAAACTAATCGCCCTTACCTGAGTTCTAGAACTAGGAAAAGAGAAAAGGCTATACCTTCCTGGTCCTGCATGCTCATGCAGCAGTGTAGAAAGAGCGAAACTTTCTCCCAACTTAAAACCACCAAGAGATACTCAGTTTCTTACCATGCTCTTACCAGCAAAAAATAGTGATAATTCATTGCTTTGCTCTTACCAGCAAGTCATGCTCTTACCAGCCAAAAATAGTGATAATTCATTGCTCTTACCAGCAAAAAATAGTGATAATTCATTGCTTTGCTCTTACCAGCAAGTCATGCTCTTACCAGCAAAAAATAGTGATCATGGTCTTACCAGCCAAAAATAGTGATAATTCATTGCTCTGGCCATCAGAAAAATAATACTAACATCTCTTGTGGGAATAACCGGCCACCACAGCAGCCAAAGCTGCAGCCTTATCAATAGACCTCCTTCTGAGCCTCATTCCTGCACCCCTTAACTTAGCCCACACACCCTTATTCAACAGTTAAGCAGGAACAAGCTGCCCAGCTAAAATTTACTCTTGGATCTGAAAGATGGTCATTTCCTTCCCTTGTCCCCTTCTGTCTTGGCTAATATCTCTCTTAGGCCCACTCATTTCGATCCTTCTCTTGCTATTAATCAAAGTATTTTTAAGCTTCTCACCAAGTTTATTTCCTCCAGACTAGAAGCCTTTCACACCAAACCAATGCTAATGTGATGATTTGCAGCCATTCCAGCCACCCCTTTAGACTCCTCTCCTCTCAATTTAAATGAGATAGCCAGAAAGTTCTGCACCTCATCAGGCAGGGCTTACACCCCATGACAAGCAGGAACCAGCTACAGAAGACAGGCCAAGGCCTCACAGCACCCTTTAACAGTAAGGGGCGAGAACCCTCTGAGGGGGAATTGAGGCAGGCTAGAACAGGGAGAGAGGGGAGAGAAAAAACTGTGAAAGAGCCTGTAAGCAAGGATGGCTAATCAAGGTCAGGAGGGCCCCTGTCCTGGACAGACAACCTGCCCAGACGCCACCCACTTATGGGAAACACCCAGTAGTAGCAGACCCATCTAAAGCCAAGCAGCCCCAACCTGGGTGAGTCATCCACAGAGAAGGGTAGAGCCACCCATCCACCCAAATGCACTATTTATCACCAGGCGCCAGAGAAAGGAGGCAGAAGAAAAAGCTCTGAGCAAGGCAGGGGGAGGGGGCTTAAGTAAAACTAATCTATAAAAGCAAATGGCCTCACATTGTCTATTGTCTTTTGCCTTTCTCATCTCTGTCTTTGTGAGAGTGCCCACCTGTCCTCTTACATATGTCCCTAATAAATTTCCTACTTACTTGCTCAAAAAATAATAAAATAAAGTAAATGGCCTACCTTGTAATCTATAAAGTTCTGTACAAGTGAAAGTTGACGGGAGGGGTGGCAGCAGTGGTGGTGGAAAGGAAGGTGATGGGGGCTGGGTGGCATGGTGGTGGCCCTGGCAGTGGTGACAGCAGTGGTTGAAATGGTGGCAGACAGGGCCATTGTAGCCGTGAAGTAATCTAAGAGCCTACTCTGATGGTTGGCCCTTGCAGGAGTCTCTCTGAGGTTGATAACAAGCATATTTTCATTCCCAAAGCATACTCGCTCTCAAGAAGACCTTTAAATATATCCTCACTTCCAGCCCTATCCACAAGACTTAGGTAATATTAGATCTGGAAGGGACCTTAGAGAATATTATATTTTGTCCAGGTTTAAAAAAAGAAAACTGAGCCCTAAAGAAGATGAAGCGATTTGCTTAGGATCACAGGAGCACAGGGTGACTGTTACTTATAATGGTCAGGACTAAAACCCAGCCCTAGCTACCTAAATCTGAATACAAATCCAAGATTTGACACTATTTAGCTACGTACCTCAAGGTTCACCCCATTGAAATTCAGTTCCTGTACCAGCAAATATGGGGGAAAAAATCTGTGTTTTAGAGATACTTTCAGGAATAATAAAATAATACTTTTGAAAGTGGTTAGCAGATGACTTGACACATAGACGGCCCACAGTAACCTTTCTTTCTTTTCCCTCCTTCCCTCTCTGTTCTCTACACCTTACTGACAGCTCCTCGGGTATTTTTCCAAAATGTGCATTTTGTTGCAAGTAACAGAATTCTATTTGCATTAGATATGCAAAAGTAGGGGATCTATTATAAGGATGTAGGGGTTCCATGTGGACCCCAAGGTCAACAACTCAGTCAGGCTTCAGGGAAATCACCAAACCAGAAGCCAGAAGAACAGAGGCCCCTTTTTTCTATTTCTCTTTCCTGATTGTCTGTTCATACATGCTTCCTTCTCTTTCTCCCTTCCTTGGCTCTCCATACATGTGGTGAGAGAAAATGGACAGCCTACAGTTCCTAACAGCTGTCTTCCATTTGCCAGCCTTCGCACAATCATAATATCTTAGCCCCATTCTCAACTTCTTGGAAAAGAGACTTTTATTATCTGGAAGTAAGAATGAGCCAGTGGAATCACGTAATACAAAATGACTGTCAGGGACCCACCACTCAGGTGCGAAGAATTATAGAGGTCATTGTGAGTTGAACAGAGACTCCCTAAAAATCTACTACAATGTAGTTGTACAATGTGTTGACAACTTCTTGATAGGTATCTCAGCAGAATCTCCGTCTACATTTCAAAGGCCTCAGCTTCAAAGTGTAGCTCAGAGAGGGACCACAATGGCGATAGCCTGTGTCTCTGTGTTGATACATTGAGCATTTGGATTTTCCCATTTCCAAAGCTCCACAGTGGCTTCTAAGTGGTCTTCCAAATACTTAAAGTCACGGAACACATTTTCTCAACTCTCTTTCCTTGGCTTAGTCATGGAGTAGATGAGTTCAGATATTCTTAAACCTGAGCTTATGGAAAAACTATTCTTAAGAGAATCATTTAATTTCAGATAGGACGTGGATATAAAATAAAAGGCCCCTTTCATGGCATTGCTATGGAAATTTGCCTTGAAATATGCTATATCAGGAATGATGTTGACTTACTTTTTTTCTGTTGTTGAACAATTATTCTGAGTCCAGTTATTAGAAATGCTCCAGTTTAGCAGTCACGCTTTCTGTCTGTATATATGCCTGCCTTTCTGATGAATGAATTATGTATGAGCTAATTATAGAAATTATGTATTTTTGTAGGAATTAACATGGTCCTTTATTAGCAAAACCAATTGCCTCTCTTCAAGATTTAGATTTCATGAATTTTTTCCTTAATTGAAACCACTGATTTTAATGGAAAATTAAATGAATAACATGCTTTCTTAATGAATATAAGCTTATGTTATGCAAATACTGAAGAGTCATGCATTACCACAGTCGCTGAACACTTCATCACCAGTAAAAGAAACAATCTTAGCACAAGACTCTTTTAATTCCAAATGATGACAGTCCTGTTTTGCAGTTTTGCTAATGTAAGCAGAAAAATCTTCCTGTAACTTTCAGGCTCAATTCTAAATTAGGTCATTCTTTTCTATAGGTACTCTGTATGTTTTGAAAAGTCTGAATTGATTGAAATTAAAGATTCATATTCCTCTCCAAGTTATAGGTCTTCCTCCTCCTAGGACTATTTATACCACTGTTGGTATTTAACTTGAAGGCTAGAGTTTTGGTGCAGATGAGTGGGGATGAAGAGTTAACTGTGAGAAAGAGTTAAACAAAGGAAATGGAATGTATGTCCATTGCCTCCACTCTGCAGAGTAAAGCTGAAAGTCTAAATAGGACCAAAGAGGACCCAACCAACCCACCATGATCTCTTCCTTTCCTTACACTACTGGTTCTGTGTCTCTGGAGAATTCTGACTGAAATAGTCACCTTCTAGCTATGAATATCATGGGAGGCTTCCCTTTGGTGAAGTCGTTATTTGGGGGAAGTTTGTTATTTCTCAAATCTTATCACATTTTCCACAATCCACCCACTTCAGTGATGACCTTTTTATTACCCTCAGAAAACTGAACCAACCAGAATAATATAATAGGTTAATGACTTTGTATTCAGCTGCCTAAATCAATTTATCTTATTAGACATGTGCTGGAATTCCTTAAAAGTCCATATTGCATTTACTGACCATTTAATGTTGCGTAATTATAACATTCAAGGTTAATATGCCTTATTTGACACAAGAAACAATTCTTGGAATCAATAAAGTAGAAATAAATAAGGGTCCAAGGATGAATTTACACTTCTATTAGCAAGGAATGCCTTTAATTTTATGTCAATCAATCCATTAACATTTATTGAGTGTCTTTAGTATGAGCCAGGAGGGACATACAAAGAACATAATATAAGTGCCTAACCTTAAGGGGATTTTAGTCTATAAAGAAAATAACAAATACACAAAGCATTGTATTGTATTGTATTGTATTGGGTTGGGTTGGATCAGATTGAATTCTGTGCAACCCATACAATAAGCATTTAACCCCCACTGAGGTATCCTGTTGTGCAAGGTTGTGTGGAATGAAGAGAGTAGAAATATTAATAAAACGTGTATCCTCCCCTTTAAGTTTTACAATTGAGGAGACAACAAGAACAAACTAACCAAAATACAAGTCATCCTGTAATATGCGATACAATAAAGTTAAAAACATAAATTTGCAAGGAGGGTTAGATTCCTTCTATCTGTGGTGATCAAAGTAACCTTTGTAAGAGTGGTTAACCAAAGAACAGACTGGGAGAGGGAGAGATATTCAGGTTGAAAAAACAGCATGAGTAAAGACCTGGAGGTGGGGAGGGAATGTGCCAGGACGTTCATTCCATCTAGAGCACAGTGTACAGTATGCGGGAGAAGGCTCTTTGCGTGAGATAAATTAGGCAAGGGAGACTGAGGCCAGAGTCATGAAGCATTTCACTGTCTTGCTGAGGAATTAGAGAGTCACAGAGTCCAAGGACTCCAGAAATTGAAGGGCACTTTGTGTTCAAGTACTGGAGCTTTTATCACAGGAAGCCACCATCCCCTCTCCCCCAGGTTATTGCACCAGTTTTTAACCGGCCTCTTATTTCCTATTTGGGTCTCCTCTAATCCATTCACTTGCCACAGTCAGAGTGATCTTCATAAACTGTAAATCAGATCACTTTCACTCTTCTACCCAGAATCTTTTCTTTTCTCCTTTTCTCTTAGAACAAGTTCAAAATCTTCATATGACCTCCAAGAAGGCCCTGTAGGGTATGTCCCCACCTCTCTGGCCTCATCTCGTGCAATGACACCCCCTAGTTCTCATAATACTCTGGTCCCACTGACCTGCTCTTCCTTGATTCTAGACTGCTCTATGGTGTCCCCGTTGCCAACTGCAGTGCTAGGAAATAGTAGGTGGTCAATGTACGGCTGTGGAATGAAGTAGGGGATGCAGGCATGAATGAATGAATGAATTACGGATGGATGGATGAATGAATCACTTCTACAAGGTTCACCTCAAGTGCCATTCTCCCTTCTCATCATGCAATGATTGCCAAGGCCATAAAGTCCCTATTCTGCTTGGAGAACAACAGACAAATGGACACAGATGGGAAAAGATTCTGAGGTGAAGATAAAAGAAGCTAAGGATGTTCACATTTTCCAGAAATTGTAAGCCAGTTTACTAGAAAGAAGGTTGGGCTTGGGATGTGAGGAGAGTAGAGGGGGATGACATGGGTCCAGTAGAGAATGGAGCAAGAAGCCAAGTGAAGTACTCATGAAAGTTCTGCAGAGGAGCTATGATGGCTGGTCAAGAGGATGAATGGATGGCACAGGGTAGGAAGACTATGGACTCAAGACTTAGGGAGGGCATGATGGAAGGTCAGGAGCATTTTAGGGCAGGAATGGGGGCTTTGCTGGAATGACCTTCCAAGGGGCCCAGGACAGGGGGGTGGGCAAGGGAAGCCAGAGAGGGGAATACAACCTGAGAGCAGAGAGGCTAGAGAGGGAGTGTGGGAGAGCAGGAGGCACTCGTTCATGAGCCTGTGATCACAGAGCAGATTCAGGTCAGGATCACAGAAGAGAAGATCTGCTTGAGGCAGGGCTGCTGGTGGCTGGGGTGGAGAAGGCAGTCACAAGACTCAAGGTCAAGGAATTGTTGGGCTGAAGGCTGAAGTCACCAGGAATACTACTAATCATCAGGCCCTTTTATGGCACATAAACTTGTCATGCCACAGCGATTCGTTGGTTTACTTGTTTACTGTCTATTTTTCTACTGCCCCAAACAATTAAAATCTCCTTAAGGAAGGGATCCACCTATGTTACAGTGTGATACCCAGTGTCTGTCAGAATCAGAGATACTTATTAAATGTTTGGAAAATGTACAAATGAATGGTGAAAGAATGTACCCCATCACTTCTTATCTATCCTTTATAATTTGAAGATGACTCTGCTTATAGCCCGAATACGGTACAGGTGAAAAAAAGTTGGCATTGCAGAGTTGTGAAGACATTGTTTAACCAAGCTGCTAAATTCTGGATTATGTACTATTGTTTGCATTGCTCTTTAGCTGCTTCATTTGCTCTTTCCTTTCAGAAACTGTGTTCTTCATGGGCAAGAGCCAAGCTCCTACAAATATTTTGTTTCTATCCTGAGCACCCAGCATAATGCTGGGAAAACAACAAGCAGATGTGGAGTGGCCTGGAGGGTAGGTAAA
Organism: Tamandua tetradactyla; assembly: GCF_023851605.1. Taxonomy (NCBI): domain Eukaryota; kingdom Metazoa; phylum Chordata; class Mammalia; order Pilosa; family Myrmecophagidae; genus Tamandua; species Tamandua tetradactyla. The sequence goes on from NC_135346.1 coordinate 24,052,589, forward strand.
CACACCTCTGTAGTCAGAGAAATCTCCTGACCAGTCTTGTGATTTTTCAGGGTCTTACTCAGTTTTCTCATCTGTAAAATAGGGACAAAATAGGATATACCTCATAGGGTTGATATAAAGCTTAAATGAGAGAATGTATTTAAACCATTTATTGGTGCCAGGTACAAAGTACTCACATGGTTAAAGATTAAAGGTAATTTTTTAAAAATTCTTTTGTCTGGACTGTGTGAAATACAGCTGTATTGGAGTTCACCCTGGTTTGCAGCAATAGTACTCATGCTTTACTTGATACCTTGGCTACAAGGTGCATTTCCTTTTCAGGACGCTTCAGCCCTGTGATCGCTGACTCCACCTCCATTATTACCAAGGAGCAAGATGAGTTCTCAGGCTGCCTTAGGGGAGCCTGAGACCTCAGGGGCGAGGTTGGGTGTTCATGGCTCTATGGTGCCCTCTGGTGGTGGTATTTTGGGCTGCCCCTTCCCTTCATTGACCTTCCCCAGGGCCAACAAAAACATACAAAGATAAACTGTAGGAAGACCAACATTAAAGAGAGTCTCTGGAGATTACAGAGTGTGGCAGGGGATGCAGTATCCCTGATTTTTGTCTTTGGCTCAGTTTCTTTTGTCTGCCACACTCCCACCTCCCAGCAGGGAAAGGCTATGTGAGGTGCAGTCTGCATCAGTGAAAAATGGAGACTCTTCAAATACTACAGAATCTTGGAACTCGGTTGAGGTGGTTCCGAGACTCTGAGAGTGGCAGGGTCTAGCCTAAAATCACTTCACTAAAATTATGACTTTTGACTTCATAAGCCCTAGATGATAGCCACCTGCAGACTGATTTCCTTCTGCAAGGAAAAAATCAAGTTGTTCACCATAAAATGTCTCTTATTCCAGGAAGACTTCCTCATTGCCTCAGCTGAAATGACTCTAAATGTCTACAGTAGACCTAGGAGTCATCTTCATTTCTTCCCTTTCCCTTACCATTCACATCCAATAAACAAGTAGGACCTTTTGTTTTCCATGACATAAATCCTAATCTGTCCACTGATTTCCATCTCATCTGCTACTAGTTAGCACTGTTTGCTATCTCGCTTGCTTGGATGATAGCAGTAGTCTCCTAATGGTTATCTGATTCCTCTCTCCCCTCTCCTTCTTAATACTCTCCCCCAAGCAGCCAGAATGAGTTGCTGTCAGATCTCAGATCAGCCCTGTTTTAAAGCCCTTCTCATGGCACTTACAATGCACCCAAGCCTTTCCCCATGGTCCACGTGTCCTCATCTCACTCCCACCACATTGCATACCAGAGCCGCCATCGTGCTCCACTTTCCAGCCAACCTGACCCCTTTTTCTGTGCCTCCTACGTGGTCAGGCTGTGCCTTTGTATTTGTCATTCTCTCTACCTGGAACATTCTTTTCTGCATTTTTCTTATGGATGGCTCTTCCTCTTCATTCATTTCAGTTCATATGTTACATCATAAAGAGCCTTTCAAAAGCTACCCTACCTAAAGCATTCCCTGTTCCCATCAATCTTCTTCCTCTATTATTCTTGATCATCTCTCCCTATTAATTTCCTTCCTCGCCATAATCACTCTCTGTAATTACCTCATTTATTTGTGTAATGAATGTCCTCCATCAGACTATAACTTCCAGGAGGGTGGAGATATTGCTTGCCTTACCTCTGCTGTATTCTTAGTGTCTGGTATAAAGCAGAAGCCCAAGAAGTGCTCGCTGGATGGAGGAACAGAACTTTGTATCTTGTGGAACTTGCTTCTACGTTCCCACAACCTGGCCCCGCCTGCAGCTACTCACTGTGCCACGTCCAACCACAGGGAACCAGATGCCTAATCAGACTGTGCTCTTAAGTAGGTCGGTGGGGTGAATGAGCATGTACAGGCTTCTCATCTTCCCACTCGTGTGCCTTGTGTAGGTATTTATATATGCACAGATGAAATTTAATTTATTTACTCAAGATCACATTTCTTCCTCCTTTTAAATTACGTTAGTGAGTTAGAATTCCTTCCCTTATTTGTCATTCTAAGTCATAATAACAAGATTTGCTGGTGCTAAATATCATCTCATTACATTAATACAAACTTGACATTATGTTTATTTGGCAGTGGTTTCTCCTGAAACTAAGCATTTAGGAATTATTTCCAAGAAAAAATAATCAAATAGGGAAAGAGACCACAATGGCCATTAAAATTAAAACCAGAAATCATTCTGTTGTGCACTATTCTTCTCCAGTTCCATCTCCAGCAGTGACTAGGAACAGGTCCTTAAGGGTGAGTAATAAGAATGAATGTCACAAGAGTCAGAAATAATGAACCAATATCTTGCAGAAACAACTCCAGCATATGCCACCACATAAAGACAGCTGAGAAGGAAACTGTGCCTATGTGAAAAATAAACACCCCAGTAAAGAGATATGTAGAACCACAATGATACATATACACAGCATCATGTCTCTTTTTGATTCAACAACAATAATGAGGTTACACAAGAGTGAAATTTCAATCATATCTGGCCCTCAGTGAAAAAGGTGCTGAATCACCTGCCCAGGGGCAGCTGCAGACATTTAGCACTTTCAAAGACATCAGCAAGCTAATAGAATTACAGCCTGGCTCAGTAAGCATGCATCCCTTGGCTGTGTCAGTCTTTCATTACCGAAAACCTGCTTTTCTCAAACGTACACCATAACATACTGTCTGTACGCTATTTCCCTTATATCTTCACATCCTTCTCTATCTATGACATATGCAAAGCTAGGAAATGAATTGAGAGGGGCAGGGGTGGAAATTAATGACATCCTCCTAGATTTGTTCATCTCTTCTTTCTTTTTCACCCCTTAATTACACTAGGATTTCATGCCCTGGGTCTTATTTCCCACTCAGAGTAAAAAGCATTTGGGTCCCTTAGATGCTAAATATTACTTTCTACTTTCAAATAATTTTATACTTATTTTCATATAAAGGTTTTCTCTTAAGTCTGTTAAAGATACATGCTTCATAATTTTAGATTTGAATGTTCTATGAACACTTGTTTCAAATATATATTCAGAAGGAAGGGGGGACTAACAGCAAGTTAAAATCAAGTTTAGTAATCACATAACCTAACGTGCTGACTGAACTGAATAAAGACTTTGAAACAAGGTCTTTATCAAAAGACCCATCAGAGTGACACTCACCCGGATGGCCTAACTTTCCTCTTCTAGAGCAGGTCAGAGAGAGTTTATCTGCTGTGGTCTGCTGGCTCAAGGGAAGAATCCAAGAAGTAAGATGGGGCTCGGTTTCAGATGACAAAGTTCAAAAATGAGTTCAGTTCATGGTAAAACACATGACTTTCGGCCTCAGCTGATCTCAGAGAACAGGCAGTTGGCTTGATACACTCAGAAAACGCCCATTTATCAGTGAAGTTTCCTTCCAAGCTACATTTTACAGAGTCCCTTTGCTAGTGCCTTGATTGTGCAGTTCAACAGTTTTGATCCAGATAATGTGTCAGACAAAGATCACAAACGATCTATATGAAAGGCTAAATAGTGGGGGAAAGCAGTGTGTGCTAGGAGTCAGAATTAGATCAATCACATATGAACTTTGGAGAAATCATTTAATCTGGCTAAGCTACCACCCTGTTAGTTATAAAATGTAGATAAATAATGTTTGCCTGATTCACCTATTTACCTGGGTGTGTGTGAGGTTCAAATAAAAATGAGAACTGTATGAAAACTCTAAAGGACTACAATATATAAGATACAATGAGTTAGGGTTGTTGATGACAACATGGCTCTTGGGGTATCCAGAGGTTTGAGTAAGACAGTCTCTGCTCAAAAACCTCATAAAGGAGTGGTATGAAGGAACTAGATGCTTCATTTCACTAAGGAACAAGCAAGAAGATGCTTTGGCCCTGTTCTAGTTTGCTAGCTGCCAGAATGCAACACACCAGAGATGGATTGACTTTTCATAAAAGGGGATTTATTTTGTTAGTTCTTCAGAGGAAAGGCAGCTAACTTTCATCTGAGGTTCTTTCATACGTGGGAAGGTTCAGGGTAATGTCTGCTGGCTTTCTCTCCAGGCCTCTGGGTTCCAACAACTTTCCCTGGGGTGATTTCTTTCTGCATCTCCAAAGACCTGGACTGAGTTTCAAATACTGAGATGAGGTATGATGAGCTTCTTGGGCTGTGCTATGTTGCGCTCTCTCATTTAAGCACCAGTCAATTAAGTCAAGCATCATTCATTACAGCAGGCATGCCTCCTAGCCGACTGCAGATGAGGTTCACATACCATCAGCTCATGTCCACAGCAACAGAACTAGGCGCCTTCACCTGGCCAAGTTGACAACTGAATCTAATTCCCACAGCCCCCAATATAATATTTAGTCAGTACCTGAGTCAAGGATCAAGGCTTATCTAAGTTTCAATACAGCCAACATGAATGTTCAGAATGTGATGCAAGTAAAGTGACTTAGCCCCTCTGAGCCTTGGTTTATCCCTCTGGAAGATTAGGGTATTGGACTAAATGGCTTTGGAGTAATGCAGACTTGGATTAGAATTTCAAATCAACTCCTGGTTAGTTGTGTGCACTCAGGCAAGTAGTTTTACTTTTTAAAAACCTTTAATTTTTAAACAAACCCAGAACAATGACTATTTTTGGTGTATAGTTCTATGAATGTTTAACACATGTATAGATCCATGAAACCACCTACACAATCAGGAGAGAGGACAATTCCATTACCCTATGAAACTCCCCCAGGCTTTCCTTTTGTAGCCACTCCCCATCCCCCAAAACCCACGGTGGTGACCAAACTGTTCTCCAACCTTAGTGTTCTGCCTTTTCAGAAATGTCATATAAACAGAGTCAGGCAGCATGCAACCTTTTGAGACTAGCTTCATTCACTAAGCACAATGCCTTTGAGAATCATCAAGTTGTTGCATGTATTAATGTTTGTTCTTTTCTAATGCTGAGTAGTATTCCATTATACGGATGTACCATGATTTGTTTACCCATTTGGATTGTTTCCAATTTTGATTATGAATGTGCCTAATGAGACTGTACTCTTACATAGGTTGACTGGGTGAAGACTTGGTTCCTCCCATGTTGGTGTCTGCTGGCTGGCTGGCAAGGAAGTTTGTGGTTCCTTGGCTTTTCTGTCACATGGCAACACACTTGGTGGCACCTTCTCTTTTCTCTTCTGGTTTCCATTGACTTCCAGCTTTTGGCTGTTCCCTATGGCTTTTCTTCCCATGTCCAATTTCATTAGCTTATAAGGACTTCAGCCACAATCGACTAAGGCCCACCTTCATTCAGTTTGGGCACACCTTAATAATAACCACTTCAGTGGTCCTATTTACAAATGGGTTCACACCCACAGGATGAGAGGTTGGAACCGGAACATGTCATTTACAGGGGACATGATTCAATCCCCATCACCCCCCAACTTTCCTACTTCAGTCTCCATTTTACCTCTCATCTGTTCTTTCTGCCTTCAGGGGTTTGTAATTCACTGCCAAAGAATTCCAGGTCAAGTTTTGCTAAGAGCAGAACATGCCTACCAAGGAGATGATTCAGGTAAAGTTCTTAGCACAGAGCCTGGGACTAGTACATGCTGTACAAATGTTGGCCTTAACTGCTATTTTTAATCATTAAAAATAACTGATTTGGGCAGTGCCAGTGGCTCAGTGGCAGAATTCTCGCCTGCCATTCTGGAGACCTGGGTTCATTTACTGTTGCCTGCCCATGAAAAAAATAAACAACTGATTTGAATTTGTACTTGACCCCAAAGTTATTGTATTCATTCATTCACTTCTTCATTACTTCATAAAATATTTATCCTTTTGACAGACAGTTATATGTTTATACCGTAAACCATGAACTTTACTAGAAGCTGAAGACGCAGCAGAAAACAGGGCAGGTTTAATCCTGCCCTCAACAGTGTATTATTAGAATATGCACTACAACTCGTTCACTCCAAGGGTCCGAACTCAATTCACCACAGACACCTTGGCCCAGATGGACATGTATTTGATTTAGAAGCAAAACACTATAATTTATCCTTTTTTCCCCATCCTGTCCAGATTCTGACAAAGTAACTGTGAGCTCATTTTCACAGCTGCAATAATTGACATGTGATTTCTGAGTGTGTAGAAAATCTGAAAGAGGGAAGTGCTAATTCTGGAAGGCCAGTTGAGGAGACCGAGGGAAAATGTGTATAAGTGGCTTCAGAGTTCTTCCAGCACAAGATATGCCAGTAGTTGGGTTTTTGTTTATTTTTTGTTCACACCAGTATAATATGTAGAGTGATAAAGTAATGCCCACACAGACACAAATACAAGCACAACCTATTCTGTTGCCTTAATGTAATTAATGGTTTTGACTTTTGTCATCTTCAATTCTTAATGGAAATGGGGGTGGGATATATTCCATGAACCTCTTATCACTTGGGAAGGATTATTTTCAAGTTCCACTTCCTGCAACTTAAAAAGGGCCCCTCATTCACAAACTTACCATTCTGCATCAAACAAACTTTCCCATATCTGCATCATTGCTTTCACGTATATATCCTTTAGCCTCTGTAATTATCATTTAATAACTCATGAGTGTTTTTTAATCTCCTTCTGATCAAATTAGGCAATTAGGGAACAAGTGGGCACATCTTATTTCTGCCTTTTGCTATCCCCATTGGCTAGATAGAAATGGAGTTATGTACCAGTACAAGCTAATTAAGTGTTTTCCTCTTTTAAATCTGTCCTATGACAATTAAGAAGCTGTGTTGGCTGTTGAAAATAAATATAGTCTCCCAGCAAAGCCAATTCACTACACATGGGCAACAAGGGTCTCTGAAACCAATTTAGTACACAGACTAATAAGGCAAATAGCTCTTTTCTTAATATATACCTCTTAGATGGAGCTAATTCTATTTACAGTGATAAAATCTTCCCAGAAGATACCTTCTGACCCTTATAACCTCACAGTAAACATGGCAAGCTGGCTGATCTGCATCATTCTTGTGAACCAAATCAAAGCATTAGGCCAGTCTCATCAGCTCCAAGATCAGCATATGTAATTAGCTTCACCATTTTCATGGATTTTATACTTCACATAACTCATATAATTTGAAAAGGTATCATGATTTTTGGAAGTTTATACAGATAAGCACAGTGATCTTGGCAGCACTGTCCTAATATTTTTCCAAAGGTCTACAGAGTAATACCACCAATTTTGTAGACACTTATCTTCTTTACATCAACCCAGAGAAAATCCTAACTTTGCAAGCTAAATAGTACTCCTATGGAAGCTATAAATTAAACCTCCCATTCTGCCACACTTTTGGCTGCTAATGCTTAGTTTTCAAAATCCATTGGGCATTCGCCTCTTTTTGTTCCTTGTTGATAAAGCAAGGGAAACTATCCATTGGCCATTGATGACAGAATAGAGTTGCTTTGGTGTGAAGAAATTTGCATTAGTCATGACACAGTCACAATGTTGAAGAATAAGTGTACCAGTAGGCACCGAAGAGTTATCATGAACTAAATAAAGGCTCCATACAAGGAGACTGAAATCTGCTCAATACTATGATTGGCTGGGAGCTAAGAAAATGGGCTGATTAGTTGGCTGGTTAATTCCTTAAATGATTCCTGCAGCAAATATTTATTGTGCACAAAATAGGCCAGGCACTGAGCCAGGTCTAGCATACAATATGGCAGCCCAAGGCTGACCCAAATAAAAAATCCCCCATATCTTGTGATAAAATTCCTCATCTACTTATATGGTTACTCAATTATTCAGCAGCCAATAACTGAACATCTGCTGTGTACAGTTTTGTATTTGTGTTTAGGGAATGAAAAATAGTAGCTAACATGTGTTGCATATTTACTATATCCTATTCTATAAGCCTTTATTCTATAAACCATGTATTAATATGGTTTATCCTCATGTAATATACCTATTATAAGGGAGAAATACATTTTCTTCCCATTTCTCAGATGAGGAAATGACATCATACTACTAGTGAGTGGCATATCAAGGATTTGAACTTGGGCTCTATGGCTCTACAGCCCATCACGCCACCAAATTGCTTTACTGAAAAGGTGGAAAGCTGAATCTTTGTTCTTGAAGAGTTTAACATTTACCTGAGCAGCCAACATTTCTTAACACAAAAAATGCAGAAGATATTTTCAAATTACATATGCATGACTGTGGTTTATGGTTCCAAGGGGAGGTGGCACAAAGGTGTGGTCCAATGGGTCAGGGAAGGTCTGGAAAAGCTCTGCAGTGATGAGAAGCACAGGCCTGGAAGTCAGAGAGCCATGGGCTCAGACGCCACTCTGCACCCCTTCCGTGTTCTATTGTGTTTCCTCGTCTAAATGCAGATGCTGGTGTGTGGCTGCCCAGGGCTGTTGTGGAGAGCAAATGACATAATAATACATGTAAAGCTCCATACATAGTAAGTACTCAGTAAATGTTAGCTCTTCTTGGAAAGTTTTGTGAGTGAATCTTAGTAATTTTAACATGTGCAGATTGGCAAAGAGAGATAGGGAGGTGGGAGGGGGAGGGCAATATTTGCAGAGATTCAAAATTAGAAATAAGCTAGGAATTCTCTACTTCAGCCTTTTTATTGCCTTTTCCTTTTCCCAATTATGGCTTTTGACGATCATTCTGGATTTCCTGGACTCTAAATAACAAAATGAGGGAAATTGTGATGACAACACACACACGCATGCATGTATGGAAATGGTTAACCTACCCAAATCTATATTTACACACAATTTAATGCTCACTGAGCCAGATGGGGCTCACCTCTAGCAGGTAGGTAAGCACTTGTGAAAGCTGGGTAAAGTGGATTTCAGTCTTAATAAGGCTGAGTAATTCACTAGCACATTATGCTAACTGGCACACTCATTGCCAGAAAGAATGAAAGCAGTTTCCAGGCAATTAAGCAACCAATTGAGAAATATTTGTTGAATGTTTGCTCAGAGCCTAATGTTGTGCTTGGTAGGTTTGCTCTTTCTAGAGAATAGATGGACATTTGTGAGAATCTGGTTCATTACCCATCAGCATGCAATGTGGAATGGTTAATCTAGCAAACACCGGCTGGGACCAATGAAACAGAATGCCTGCTCTCCGGGCACTCAATACAAAATAGTACAATAGGTACATACACTGCAAAATGCACGTCAAGTTTCAGCCAGCTCTATGAGTTTCGTTTGAAAAAGAAACCTGGCCCTGGCATCCTGGGATTGACAATGCTTTCTTGACCAAAAGGGGGAAAAGAAATGGAACAGAATAAGGTATCAGTAGTTAAGGGCTCAAATAGAGTCTAGAGGCTATTCTGGAGGCTACCCTTACGCAAGCTTCAGCCAGTTACTGCTAATTGTCGTGGGGATGTCACCCCAACCAACATCATGCCTGTTGATCCGAAAGTACATCCAGGGCTCTGAGATCCTACAGAAGTTGCACTCATTAAATTTACTTTTCAGAAACCTAAAACCTTCAGATGGTTCCTAGGCCAGATAAATCCTGAAACCCAAAGGTGCCAGTCTCTCTAGGAACATCAACCAGTTCCATCCCCCTATCCCATATTGTTGACACCTCTTTTCCATATGAAAAAGTTAGAATAGGCTTACATCAAATAAAGATTGGGAGAAGGAGGAATTATAACAGAGAAGGTATGATTTACAAATGAAAATGACTACTGAATCATTATATTGATATTTCTTTTTAGTCTCCAGTATCTTGGAAGGTAAAATCTAAAATTGTGGAACTGTAGCCCATATCAAGCTTTGAAATTTATTCTATAACTAATTGTTAAAACGTACTTCAAAATTTATTGCTTTTTTGTATATATGTTATATTTCATAATTAAAAAAAGTTTAAAAAGGCAAAAAAAAACGAGGGGGGAAACTTTAGGCCCTTTGTTAAGTCTTGGAAATTGTTTCCACTGACCTCAACTGAAGTATCTTGGTAACAGCAATTTTTGTCAAGTCTTCTTGGCATCGTCTCTGGATTAGTTATTAAGAATTATAATAACTGCATTGATGTAAATAGAAGAACAAGAGAGCGGTGATGCTAATGAGCAGTGTTTGCTGTGAACACCATGCCAGGTCCTGGGAACGATGGGAACAAGGCATGGATCCTGTCTGGGAGCATCTAATAAAATGTGATTTAGTTCTGCTTCAAAGAAGTTAAAATTGACAGAATACTATTTAATCCTGGAGTTCTTCAAATGCTTTTTAAACTCTGTTTGCAAAAACTCAACTAAATATGTTTGTTTTTGGTTGAATGCTGACTTGGAATGTTGAACATCATTGATATTTTTGCCAAGAAGAAAGCTGAGCTTACACCATCTGACTGGGAACTTATTAGACTTTCAATGGGAGTGAATGAACATGCTTATCCTCAGTTCTAAAGTCAAGATGAAAACTTTAACTTTCAGGCTAAAGAAAAACACTATTTTTGTCCACTCACTTTTTGGATGAGTAACCTCCAGGCAGACTGAGTTGCCTCTACATTTTCTGGAGAAAACAGGTTCTCAACTGGTTACTTAGAGCAAAGGGCACAATTTCCATAGCAGAATTCAAAGATACCCCCACTAATCTCCAAAACAGGGACTACTGAAGATGAGAAGAACTTTGGGGTCAGACCCATCTAGGGTCAGGATCTAGTCACTGGGTGACCTCTTTGAGTCACATTTTTCTTATCGTGGAATCATATTATTATGGGTTGGCATTCAGATGTGTGAAGTGCACTGAGTAAGCCTGGTATGAGTGCAGATACTGGAGGCACACAGAGCGAGTTCCTCTTCTTCGGTCTACCACTTATTAGTTTGTCACTCTAAGCGTATCCACTAGCTTCTCGGTGCCACAGTTTCCTCCTTTGGAAAAAGGTGTCACACAATAGTTACTACTTCAAAAGGCTGTTGGGAGAATTGAGTTATGGTAAGTAGAAAAATGTATGCAAAGTATGTCAATACTTCCATGTGTCTCCGAAGTGATTGGCTGACATATTGAATATACCAAGACTTTGGCCTGAGCCAGGTTCAGCAACAATTTTTTCATGAATCCTCTTTCAGATATCCCAGAGAAATGCCAATGCAAAGACATTAAGGTAAAGGCATCTTTTCCTCTCTTGTTCTTTTTTTATCTTCTTCAAGGAAGATTATAGAACTCTGGCATCAAAAACGGTTACTTTAGCATCACTGGTATTATTTTAAATATGAAAATATTTTAAATTTTAAATATTAAAATATGGGATACTGTGTCCCATTTTAATACCTACTATTTACACAATCCCATTAAATAATCTCTTCAAACACCATCCTCTTTGTATAACACTGTACATTTTTACAGATTTATTTATTTCCCCTGAAAAAGAAGCGGGTCAACTTCATGATAAGCAGCACTTCTAGTCCCATGCCTCCATTTTCCACAGTTGATTCAATTAGGGAAGATAAATTAGTTTCATAATGGTCAGGATATGGGCAGTACAAAGCAGAGCAGCTTGTGCTCAAGACTCTGAGCTATGAAAATGAAAATGATTTGGCTTCCAATCTTGACTGCCACTTGCTAGTCGTATGAAGTTGGGTCTGCTGCTTAACCTCTGGAAGTTTCAGTGTCCTCATCAGTAAAATGGGATAATGGTAGCCACTTCCTGGGATTATTATTATACAGGTTCTCTCAGTGAATAAAGTAGGCGTGAAATGCAAGCTCTGGAATGTGTAATGTGGATGAGTTCAACTAAAGTCAGTTATTATTATTTGTATAATCATTAGCTACTACCCCAAAGCTACTCTTCTCTTTGGACTGTGGAATAACTGTTATATGTTATAATAGGATTTTCACAACCTGATATTTTCTATTTCATATTTCTTAAAAATGAGTATCCGTTCAGTAGGTCCAGCTGGAGACCACAGTGCATCCCTGAGACCACCAGAAGTTATCACCTCCTGGTTAGGTCTGAGCAGAAAAACAACAACACTAACCTCACCCCTACTTGCAAACTGCCCTTGGCGAGTTTCCCAAGAGAGACAGCACAGGGCAGAATGGTTAAGAATCCAGGCACAGCATTCATGCAGAAATTCTGCTGGCTCCTACCTCTCTACCCCCTGCAGAACTGAGCATGAAACCATCTCTTATGAGCCCCATCTGGTACTGATCATCCCATTTCCTGTCCTTTGAGTGCTCATGAACACTGTGAGTGCTGTATGAATTTATGCTTGCAGAGGGCTCTTTGCATGAGCTTTGCCTTTTGAAAAGAGGGCCTCTTTCGTCCTTGTGGCTTCCACAGAGGTTAAGGGCAATGGCTTTGCAGTCAGTTAGATCTGGATTCAAATACCCAGTGTACCCCTTAGTATCTAGGTTACTGAACTTTGCTTTTCTCGTGAATGGGGAGCTGACACGTGGAGTTAAATAGAGGTTGGCACATAATAATCACTCAATAATATTGGTGCACAGATTAAGAAGTGGTTTAGAACTTTGTGATCGACCTCTTTTATTCAGTGTACGGGCAGATGAGTAATAAAATAAAGACATGCATGAAGAAAAGAAAGAAAGAATGGGTTATAGAGCCAGATTGCCTAGGTTTAAATCAGAAATCTTTCCTTTGCTAGGTGAGTCCCTGATCGCACATGCAACCTCTCTGTGTCTCAGTTTCCTCATTTTAAATTCATATAATGAGGTATCAAATTAATCAACACATGTAAAATGTGTTGTACATAATGCATAGTAAGTTCAATCAATACATTTTAGCGATTTTTATTATTATTGCTATTGTTATCAGAATTAATAGCAATTTACAATATTTGTTGAAATTTAGATTTTGATTATAGTAACTGGATGTATTTTGTAATATTACATTTTAAAATATGGGAGGGGGTGTGTGAATGTGCATACGTATATTGGGGAAATGTATTATTCTGCTGAGCCAGTCATTTTTCCATGGAAAGGTATTTTCCAGATTATTATAAACGCATATATCTGAATAAGGCAAGAAACACTGGTCAATTATCCACTGCATTTTAAATGTATTCTTCCTTGAAAATAGGTTTAATCTTATTCAAATTAGAAATGTTCTGCGTCTCCTTCCCAAACCATTCCCAAACAAAGGTCTCCTCTAGGCAAATGTAAAATTATCTGGGGAAAATTTTTGAAGATAAGAAAATAAAACTTCACATTTCTACTTATGTCCCTCTATCAATAGGTTCATAATTAAATAATTTCAACTTTAGACCTATCTATGAAGTGTTCAGATCATTCCCTTTGAAGGAAAAGGGGGAAGGATGGAGTATCACAATCACTCTGATGATTTGAGGTGTGAAAAGTTCTTAAGTCAGTTAACACTGGTATGATAGACGAAGGAAAATGTGCCTCAATAAATCCATTGAACAAAGTATAGCAGGGAGTACATTGAAAGGGGTAGGGGATGCCTTCCAAGAAGACTTATTTGATTGAACACTAACAGACCAAGAGTGAAAATCAACACCTTGTGATCAGTAAGTTCAAAGAGGGGCTTGAGTCTCTCTTTCTGGCAGTACTAACAATCTCACCATTCCAGCCTCCAAATTCTAGAAAAAAATAAAAAGAGTAACAAAAAACAGATAATCTAGAAACTTCTGATGTTATGCCTGGAGGAAGGACAACCAAACTCCAGTGCTCACTTGCCAAGTCCGGCAAGTCAGCACCCTGTGGTAAAGGCAGGGAGGGAGGGAGGGGTCTTCCCCAGAGGCTCAGCAGTTGGGGTAATGTGATTTTCCTCCAGGGAGCAGCAGGACACATGGGTCTCCTGAGAGACGAGGACCTACCTGGCGTGTTGTGGATCATGTAGCTGAGGATGCCCTCGTGGTGGAAATAAGTGAGCTCTACGACAGTGTCAGACCCCATGACAGCCTGGAAGGTCTTCCCAGCAGCTTGACCTGGTATGAGGTTTTCTGGAATGATGATAGTAGATCACTGCCATCCTGTGAGTCTCAGGGTATCTTCATTCTCTCCGGGGAGATATTCAAGAGGGATCACCCCCATTCCAACCAGGTTACTTTGGTGAATGCGCTTATGACTCTCGGCCAGGACACCTTTGATTCCCAGCAGGAAAGGGCACTTGGCTGCCCAGTCGCCGGAGCTGCCTGAGCCATACTTTATATAGGTCAGAAGGATTAGGTGAAGGACTGCCTGCTGGGACCACTCGGCAGCACCAAACACATCAAGAATTTCTCCCGAAGGCAGGTGTATAGTCTGTGGTGCCTGCTTCTTAAAAAATTTGTTTAACAAGCACACATTGGCAATCACCCCCCTGTGCCATGATGGTGTCATTGCCTCGGCCATAGGAGCCGAGCTCTGGTGGAGTCAGGCCTTTGTCAGTTAAGTAGTGAGCAGCAGGGCTGTCTTGCAATACTTCCAGCCATAGAGATGTGGTCAGTTGTTACCAAATCTCCCAAATTTAAGAGCCCATAAGCATCCACAATAGATCCAAAGTCAAGTTCTCAAAAAAAAAAAAAGAGTGGTAGCAATTTAATGTATGTAGAGTTGGGATTTCAGTAACACAGCTTATCTGATAGCGCTGCTAAGGCATTCCCGCTTTCACTCACAGTTTTTATTTTCTGATAGACCTCCTTAGACACCCTAGGGATGCTTACGCTCCACCACCTGGATATCATCTCTAGTTGGCCAGATGTCTTTCAGAAATACCTGTTGACCCTTTGCATTTACCCCTAATGGCTCTTGCTCAAGGTTCATCCTGAAGGTCCCAGCAACTGCATATGCTATTACTAAGGGAAGTGAAGCTAAATAGTTGGTTCAAGTGTCAGGATGGACTCGATCCAAATGTCTGTTTCCAGATAGTACCCCATCGTCTACAAGGTCTGCCAGTGTGATGGCTTCTACCCCAGGTTCTGGTACAGGATGACTGTTATCAATGCAGGCCATGCAGCTGTAGCCCATGGTGTCAAACCCAAACTCGGACAGATATGGCATGTCTCCACTTTCTGGTAGATAGTGGTAACCACACCACTTCTAGGGGACAGGCTCATTTAGATGTAAGGCTTCACATGCAGGCCAGCAGCCACAGCTTTCGTTGCTAACACTCCTGCTCCAAATGTCCAGAGAGATTACTGGTGCTGTGCAGCTGGTAATGGCAGCAGGCAACAGGACCATGAGCCAGTGTGAATTCATTACTATTATTACAGTAAATGTCTTATGGTCACTATGATGGTTTGGAGCAATCTGGAATCCTTTAATCCCTTGCTTGGCTCCAAGGCAGCTCTCAAAGTCCTTTATCATGTCAAACACATTAGCTTTGTCCTGAGGCCTTTAGGGTCCACTGCAGCAGGCACAACCTGGGTCAAGTCTGTAGCATGGGAGGTATCACTGAAATCTTGAAACATTCCTACAGCCTGAAGAGACTTTTCAATATGCTTAACTTTTTCTTCATCATGACCTGTCTGCAACAGGTACATCAACTGGAAAAAGGCAGCAGTCGCTCCATATTCTGGGTATATGCTGGCAATTGTAGCTCAGTTAGCAGATGGACAGCTGGGTAAAGGCCCATAGAACTCGACAAGTTTGCCTTCTACCCAAGCCTGGCAGAGGTGCTTGGTGATGGTGAGCACAATGTTGGTGGATGTTACCAGGAGGTAGGATTTCCCATCAGCCTGTAGCCAGTTACCTGGAGAAGCACCATGCTGATTGGCTGGTCTAGTATGAGAGCTTCTGCTTCGATGACACCCATAAGCCAACCAAGAACTCCTAGTCCATTGGTCACAGTAGTATGCAAATCCCTGCCTACAAGCTGTCTGGGTAATACTATCCATCCTGATCAAATACCACTCTGGCCAAGTACTCGAAATTCACCCTGTGGATGATTCCTGAGCCAGGGGGTAGAATCCTTAGGTTGCAAAAAGCCAGGGAACCCCCACTTCAAAAATTAAAATTGTTCTCTATTTCTTTCAAATTCCATGTCTTGATTCTTCTGTAAACTGTCTGCCCTTCTCTTAAAATCAACTTGGGTGGAATGATCAATTATGAGATCAACTGGAGAGATAGGGTTTATTTTCTCTGGATCACCTCCTAACTTTTTCACATTTCAAGCATTGCAACAAAGACAACCACAGCTGGCACGCCTGTGAGGTCCTGCAGGATGACATGGGTAAGATTAAATGGTAGTCTATGTTCTTATGCTGCAAGACATTCCAATTTAGGATATTTCCCTGTGACTTTTCTTCACCAAAAGTTCATCACAACTCCTAATGGCTGCCTCTAGGAGAACTCTGATAGAAAATGGTATGCATCCATATCTTGGGTCTTCCAATTTATTCAAATTGAAGATTTTTTTTCTGGTTTTACAGGATCCAGTGGCTCAGCAATGTGTGTGAAAGGGTTGCTCATGATTACTGATGGAAACGTATCCCATGGACTGCACAGCTGGGGTACTGTGACATACACACCACCACAGATGTGCTGGGTGTGCTCCTCTAATTTAAATTTTAACTGGGGAAATCTGATAGGCAGCTTTAACGCAGATATCTCATAGTGATGTCAATCAATCAATCGGTCACACTTCTGGCAATAGCCTGCCACCTCCAAAACATATACTATCCCTGTCATTTCTTTTCTTTACCCCATATAAGGTCTTAAACTTATGTAGTCCATTGAAACATGAATTAAAGAAGCAATGGATATCTTGAAACAGTCCAGTAATAAATCTAATTATAAAAATTAGCTTAGCTTTTGGAGTTGGGTGGGGTAGAGACTAGGAGGTGGTAGTCGGGGGGGGTGGGGTGGGAGAAGGAGGAGGCAGCGGTGAATCACTTATAAATGCACCAAGGCAGGACCGGAAGCGTAAATTCCAGGAAGGTGGGCGAGTGCTGTGCTTTCACGGGCCTCTGCATTATGAAACAAAGCGTGCCATGAAGGACAAACAAGTGACACACTTTATACATTATGGTGGTTGGAATAAAAACTGGGATTCCAGAAAGCAGAGTTTTCAAATGCATGGACACCAATCTGCAGAAACAGAGAGAACTTCAAAAAGCCAATCAGGAGCAATATGCAGAGGGGAAGATGAGAGGGGCTGCCCCAGGAAAGGAGACATCTGGTCTGCAGCAGAATAATGCTGAAGTGAAAACAAAAAAGAACAAACAGAAAAGACCTGGAAACGGAGATGGTGGCAGTGCCAGTGAGACACCTCAGCCTCCTGGGAAGAAAAGGGCCTGAGTGTATCCCGCTGTTGAAAATGAAGGAACGTGGATGAACAAAGTTGAAGTTAAAGATTCCTGTAGGATTAAAACCATGGCTTGTTGATCACTGGGACTTAATGACAGGCCAAAGCAGCACTTTTATCTTCCTGCCAAGAAGAATGTGGATTCCACTCTAGAGGATTATGCAAATTACAACAAATCTTGAGGGAAAAAAGAGATAATAAGGATATGCTGTTAATGAAGTTGTGGCAGGGATAAAGGAATACTTCAAGGTAATGTGGAGCACTCAGCTACTCTACAAATCTGAGAGATCACAGTTTGCTGAGATCCTGGCAGCTCATCCTTATGTACCATGTCCCAGGTGTGTGGAGCACCACACCTACTGATATGATTTGTATGGATTGGAGCAATGCTGGCCTATACACCTCTGGATGAGAAGAGCCTTGCTTTGTTACTGAACTATCTTCATGATTTCCTAAAGTATCAGGCAAGGAATTCTGGGACTTTGTTTAGTGCCAGTGAAGTGTCTCCTCCTGAGTCCCATCGGAAAGCTGTGTGAGACCGCTGACACTCACGTTTGAATCTCTGTTAACACATTTTTGTTCCTAGTCCTTGTCTTGGACAAATGATGCACTTTGAAAATGTTAGTGTATAACAGAATTGATGTATGTTTGTTTTCTGTTTAATTTTTTTTTTTTTTGCATGGGCAGGCACTGGGAATCGAACCCGGGTCTCGGGCATGGAAGGCGAGAACTCTGCCTGCTGAGCCACCGTGGTCCATGCTCTGTTCAATTTTAAACAGAAAATAAAAGGGGGTTATGCTCCTTTTTTCTTTTTCATTACAAAATTGCTACCAGTGTATTCAGTGATGCACAACAGAGAGACATGCTGTGGAGTGTTTTATGGCCTAATTGAAAAAGCTGCTTTTGAATGCTAGTGGTTCTATTCCTTCCACACAACACACTTTCATGTGTTAATTCTCTACGACAAAATGCTCTGATTACTGCCAAAGGCCCAATTCAGTGCATATAACTGAACACACTCATCCATTTGTGCTCTTTTTTCCTTTTCTTTCTTTCTTTTTTTTTTTTTTTGGTGCTTAAAGTAAACAAAATCCTTTGAAAGGCATTCACGTTGCTGCGTAGGCATTTTATCTTTCTCAGATTGTTGGAGAATGGTGGCTCATCTCATGGCTTTTGTGTTTGGTCTAATGCACGTTTTAACATGATAGACCAATGCGTTATGCAGCTACAGTTTTCTGGAAAAGTCACTCTTTCAGGAATTGTTTTTCAGAGCGTCAATAAATTTTTTCCTTGAATTTCAAAAAAAATCAACTTAGCTTTTAATTCCCCACTTGGAGATAAAATATTTTGATTCAGATATTGCTAGATACTTTGTAAAGGTAAAACAAAATTTATTTTATAATTTATTCAAAAAGAATAGAAAAAAACTAACAACTCTAGAATTGCTGAGTTGAAGCAGTGAATTGATTTTCTAGAATTCTCGTTTTCTAGAATTTATAATTTTTTTAACAATTTTGAGGTGTTTATCAATATTATATGGAAATAAAATTATCCCTTCAAGTTTTTTGAAATGTATCACATGGTTCTTTGTACCAGTGACCTTAAATTTTTATAAGGTTTTCCTATTTAAGAAGAATATAATTGTATGGTATCATATATTATGTGCAAATCAGTTAAATGAATTACTATTTAATTAATACGCAAAGTTAATATTAAGACATTAAAACCTGCTTATCATAGTCAACATTTTATAATCACACAAATGCTAAACTCAAAGTTTATATCAACTCAGAGTTGTTAGTTGCTCAAAATGATCACTTATGAATGGCACGTCTATGTTCAAATGGAATTAATTGTGTCCATGGCGGCTTATTCACTCCAGATGTTTTCTGATCTCATGTTATAGCATTTCCATTCTCATGTAATCGTTTACATCCATATATGCAAACTCCCTCTGATGAATTTCTCTTCTTGGCACGTGATATTGAATTTTAATTTTTGTTTTTCCTTAAATAACATTATATTGAAAGCAAGGTTTTACATTTAAAATGTCCATTAAATGTCATATTTTTTGCTTTCCTTTGATTTTTTTTTTTTGTTATTAGAAGGGTAAGTCTTCAACTGTACTATTGAGTAATCATTTCTATTGCTATATGTATGTATGTGTATGTTGAGTTTACATATTTGAAGTATTTTGATATTTCAAATATTTAAAAATAATTTCAATGTTTATAATAAAAATTCCATTGCATTTGAAAAAAAAGAAATGGTTTAGATAATTCACTTTGGACATCTGGAAAAGCTACAGTCAGTTGTGATGATTTTATTCTTTCTTTTAGGATATAATTCTGGAAAAAGAGAGCTTCTTTCCCCATTATCCTTATATATGATTATATTTGTTTAGAACCTATGTAAGGTAATCAAACTCTAAAACTCCAATGCCACTTTAGCTGTTGGGAATAATCTTGTAATCTCTTAAATTTACAAAATAACTTTGATTGTCACTTTTTGACAAAACCAAGGAGCTTCAATTCTGTCCCTCTTTGTAAAGGAATGAAATTATGTAGGCAAACAGTATCATTTGCAAGAGGGACTCAAAAAGAAATTTTAAGACTTATTTTGTCAGCAAAATAATTCTTTTTTTTCTTCGTTGAAATTCTACAACCACTTTTCATGTGTTCTCCCAGTCCATTTCCTTACCCCCCCACCCCCACCACACACACCTTTTTCTTAAAATGGCTTCTTTCCAGTCTGTGGGAGAAATACTATAATATTGGTGACAGCCTTTCTTAGCTGCTGAGAAATTTAGTGCCTTGGAAAATGGCTAAATCTTCCACTGAGCTGATGTATGGCTTTTCTGAAATATTTGAAAGTCACGTGTGTGTATGAAGAGGTTGTGATATGAATTCCGATTTTGCTCAAATCTTTGCCCATACTCTTTCCCTGAGTTTTTTACAGGCAGGCCTGGGCTGGCTAGTGAGTGTCACGAGTAGGGATGCGTCTGGGAATCCCAGAACTCTCAGCTTGAAAAGATCTCAGTATTATCTGGCATAACTCTCTAATTGCCTCAGTAATTTTTAAAATTGGGGGTAACATGGATTTCTTTATGAGGTTGAAGGAAACTGTGAAAAAAGTACATGTATGTGTGGACTTACATGTAAATTTTTTCAGTTTTAAAATTTTTTATTGTGACAATATATTGTCATTTTAGCCATTTTAAAGTATATAATTCAGTGACATAAATTACTCGGTTCACACACAATTTTGAATATGGTCCTGGGAGGGCTCACTGATGCATCCCCAGACTTCTAAGCGACAGAGCCTGCAGGCTAAACGCTCCTATGCAGATCCTGTGCCAGCCTGTCTTTAGGTAGTGAGAGCCCTGCTAGGCCATAGGTTATATAATAAACCCCTCTCTGGCCCTCTTCTTGCTCTATGCGCACAGTGGGGCAAAGCCTCTATAGAACACGAAGATGTGTCTGCCCAGAGCCCATGTCACTTATTCATTTCTAGGCCACTCTCTGGGTACCTAGGCCCTACTTCCTGAGCCTATTCCAAACTGCTTCTCAGAGTTTATTGTCTCAAGGGTGCACGATGTGACCAGAGTCTCACCTCTGGGTGTTTGTTCTATGTTGGGAAGGGTTGAAAGCTTGGATGTTCAGGATGTGATGTCTACACACATAACCCTAAGCTCCCTCACAGTACAGAATCGAGTCAGGTGAGGGGGATAAAAAGGAGGGGTTTGGACCTGGGGACCCCATTTGCACTCTTGTTCTCAACACAGCAAAGGGAAAGGGACTGGCTTTTGCACATCTGTTGCTTCTTTGTTCTTTACCCTCTCTCCTGGTTAATTCCTATTCAACCTTTAAGCCATAGTTAATCATCAAAAAGGCATTCCCTGGCTCTTGATTTTAATTAGTCCTGGTTAATCCCCAGCACTGTATATTTTTCCTCATAGATTAAAAGTTATTTGCGTGATTATTTGTAATGTTTGTCTTACTTACAAATTGCTTTTTTGGTTATTTGTTTAAAGTCTGCCTTGTTCACTGCTGTATCCTCAACACTGAGCTTGGTGCCTGGTACACATCAATATCAATAAATATTTATGAAATGAATGAATGAATATTACCTTTGGGAGCATTATCTTCCGTATCCTAAGAAATGATCCTATTCTGGTTTTTGAATAGCAGGCTTCTTCCTTCTTAACCTTGCAGGACCTACGAGCCAGTGTGAATGTAGGATGGCCATGTGATATCAGTAAAATGGTAGGCCATTTGAGCTATTGGGTTCCCAGACCCTGGGTTGATTTCCTTTCCTCTAGTGGACTTTGGGAGATGCAGCCACTGTTGGAAAACGGCTGCAGAGTTACACTTCTTGCGTGTAATAAGGCAATACAAATGTAAGAACCACCACATAGCATCAAGTATCCTTTTTATACTGTGATCACTGATGAACACCCTGATGGAATAATCAAAGAAAAATTCAAAATCAAGTGCAGACAAAAGCAGTCAAAATCTGGCATAAAGTAGGAAAAAAAACAAGGGGAAATTTCTTATTTCAGTATTCCCCTAAAAAAATAAATAAATAAATAAAGGCAACCTGGCCCCCATAAAAAGTGAATACCCTGATTTCAACCCATTAGCAATTGAATAATGTCCCAATGACTCAGATCCTCTTTGCTCTGATTGAGAAAAGAATTGCCAAAGAACAAATATTATCTATATGACTAAATATTGTCTGGATGCTGTGGAACTGGTTAATCAGAAGAAGTTCAGCTAGATTTTCTAAAGATTTGATAGGACAGAATCAAGTTCAAGATTTTCTTTGTGGAATCACAGGGAGAAGGTGAGTCCGCGGAGTGAGTACATGGGCATTAGTAGTCACAGTTACAGTGTATTGGTTGTTTACTATGTGCCAGGACTTCTGCTGAAGGCTCTGTATTCACCATCTCATTTTTAAACAGAATCCTGAGATAGGAATATTATCATCCCATTTTACAAATGAGGAAACAGAAGCTCAGAAAGGTTTGTAGATAATTTGCCCAGTGTCACATTACTAATAAGTGGCAAAACTGAGACATAAGCCTACATTTTTAGCAGTTCAAAACCTTGTTAATGAGAGATGGGGCAAGACAGTGGCATAGCGAGGTGCAGAATTTAGTTTGTTCACCAGAGTAGCTAATACGCAGTCAGGAGTGGCACAGAACACCTGCTGGGGGAGCATCAGCGACCAGACACACAGCGCACAGCAGCCTGGACCAGGCAGAACCGCTGAGACCCCACACAGAGCTGCAAGTCTCCTGAGCTGTGGAGGCTGGGGCCCCTCCCCCAGGGGCAGGGCTGCCTGGTTTCCAGAGGGGAAAGACTTTACTAGTAGCAATGGTTAGCTCAACCAAGCTCCACTTGTGGAATTAATTAACAAATGCTGGCTACTGAAAACAGACTTCTAGCACAGATAAGCCTGGAATAAGCACTAATGGAACTAGGGTTTTTGACCCATCAGAGAGGGGGCAGGACTGATGTAAAAAACAAAAACAAAACAAACCCAGAGGGTTTTTGGGCTGGACCTTGAGAAAAGAGGCACATAAAAACCTGGCGATACACAGAGTCATGTACCAATTCAAGCTCTTGATTGACAAACCTGAGAGGCAGAGGTACGGCTCAGAAAAGGTCTTTTTTTTTTTTTATTTTGGCTTTGTTCAGCTCTTCAACAGCTCATTAGATAGAACTAGAAGCATTCTCAGGCTCCAGCACTGACCCCAGCAAGGGCAGAATTAAGCTTGTCTGAGAGACAAAGTAACTAGTCAGGCAAAAGCAGTTAATTCCCTAAAGGATGTATCTTCCCTAAGTGAAAGGCAGGACCCAGCTCAAGTGGAATCCCTCCTTTAAGGAATTCAGACCCCAGGAACTGGAAAACTGAAGCAATTAAAGCCATCATACTACCTCACCTCTGTCTCAACCACACCCAGGCAGGGAGAGGCTGTTGAAATTAAAGGCACCACAATATTTTAAGCTACTGGGAAGCCCCAGGCAGACAAGCACCACATACTGGGCTGGAAAAACAGAGAGACTAGAGGCTTCATAGGAAAGTCTGACAACCTGCTGAGTCTCACCCTCAGGGAAAACTGATGCTGGCTATTCTTTCCTCCTGAGATGTGGGCCTATCTGGTCTGGAAAAATCTGACTGGGGTAATGTCTGAGGATACCCTCTTCAAAAAAAAGGGCTCCATATAGGAAGGACAAGAAATGGAAAAACAAGAACAGAAAAATTCTGATCAGTTTAACAGAGCCTATGTAGAGATGTGGAATAAGGTGAACTGATGTCAAACAAAAGATAGAGAACAAAGCTATCCAGCAAGAAAACCCTAGATAAAAGAGTGAAAATAATCTCCAGATAAGCTAATTAAGGAAATTAAATGCCTAGCCACCAGCGAAAAATAATGTGCCATACTAGGAAAATTGAATATATGGCCTACTCAAAGGAACAAACCAACACTTAAAATGAGATACAGGAGTGGAAACAACTAATTCAAGATATTTGAACAGACATGGAAAATCTCATCAAAAATCAAATCACTGAGTTGAGGGAGGATAAAGAAGACAAAGGGTGAACTAAAAGAATAACTTAAAAATTTGAAAAAACAAATCACAGAACTTATAGGAGTGAAAGCACAATAGAAGAGATGAAAAAAAAAAGGAAACCTACAACAATAGATTTGAAGACGCAGAAGAAAGATTTAGTGAACTGGAGGACTGGGCATCTGAAATCAGACACATAAAAGAAAATAGAGGAAGAAGATGGAAAAATATGAACAGGATCTCAAGGAATTGAATGACAACATGAATGCATGAATATATGTGTTGTGGGTGTCCCAGAGGAGAAGAGAAGGGAAAAGGAGGAGAAAGACTAACGCAGGAAATAATCACTGAAAATTTCCCATCTCTTATGAAAGACAAAATTACAGATTCAAGAAGTACAGCATATCCCAAACATAATAGATCCAAACAGACATACTCCAAGACATTTACTAATCAGATTGTCAAATGTCAAAGACAAAGAGGCAATTTTGAAAGCAGCAAAAGAAAAGCAATCCATCACATAAAGGGAAGCACAACAAGACTATATTTGGATTTCTCAGTGGAAACCATGGAGGCAAGAAGGCAGTGATATGATATATTTAAGCCTATAAAAGAGGAAAACTGCCAAGCAAGAATTCTATATCCAGCAAAATCATCCTTCAAAAATGAGAGGGAGGGCAGGCCACGGTGGCTCAGCAGGCAGAGTTCTCACCTACCATGCCAGAGACCTGGGTTTCTGGCATGCATTAGCCTGCATTAGCTGGAAAAAAAAAAAATGAAAGGGAGATTAAAATATTTTCATACAATCACTGCTGAGAGAATTTGTGACTATGAGACCATCTCTGCAAGAAATCAAGATAGGAAAGGCAGGAGAGAGAGGTCTGGAGAAGAGTGTAGAAATGAAGACCATCAGTAAAGGTAAAAAAGGGGGAGAAAAGGGGGTGCAAGAGTAGTTCAGTGGTAGAATTCTCGCCTGCCATGTGGGAGACCCAAGTTTGATATCCGGGTTCATGCACTTCCAAAAAACAAACAAGGAAAACAAACAAAAATTCAGCAAATGATGCTGCAATAACAGGATACTCACATGGAAAAAATATTGAAATGTGATTTTGCCATACAGCATACAAAAACAGAGGAGGAAAATTAGATATGACATATAAAATCCAAAAGACAAAATGGTAGAAGAAAGTACTGCCTTTACATGATAACATTAAATGTTAATGCATTAAATTACCCAATCAAAAGCCATAGAGTGGAAGAATGGATTTAAAAAATAGGGCCCATCTTTGTGCAGTCTACAGGAGACTCATTTTAGACTCAAGGACAAAAATAGTTTGAAAGCGAAAGGTTGGGAAAAGACACTTCATGTAAATAAAAATCAGAAAAGAGTAGGAGTAGCTACACTAATATCTGACAAATTAGACTTCAAATGTAAAACAATTAAAAGAGACAAGGAAATTCACTATGTATTAATAAAAGCAACAATACAAGAAGAAGACTTAAAATTCATAAATATTTATGCACTGAGTCAGAGTGCTGAAAAGTACATAAAGCAAACAATGACAACACTGAAGGGAGAAATAGTCACCTCTACTACAATAGTTGGAGACTTCAATTCCCCACTCTCATCAATAGATAGAACATCTACACAGAGGATCAATAAAGAAACAGAGAATTTGAATAATACAATAAATGAACTAGACCTAACAGACATTTAAAGAACATTACACCCCACAACAGCAGGATATACACTTTCTCCAAGTGTTCATGAATGATTCTCAAGAATAGACCAAAGCAAGTCTCAATAAATTTTAAAAGATTGAAATCATACAAAACACTTTTGTGGATCAAAATGGAATGAAGTTGGAAATCAGTAACAGGCAGAACACAGAAAATTAACAAGTATATGGGGCTAAACAACATACTCTTAAACAAACAGTGGGTCAAGGAAGAAATCAGAAGAGAAATCAGTAAATATCTTGAGGCCAATGAAAATGAAAACAACATATTAAAATTTATGGGATGTAGCAAAAGCAAGGATAAGAGGGAAATTTACTGTCTTAAATCCCTATATTAAAAAAGAAGAAAGAGCAAAAATCTAGGAGTTAACTGTTCACTTGGAAAAGCTAGATAAAGAACAGCAAGTAACCCCAAAGCAAAGAAAAGGAAAGAAAAAAATTAAGTTTAAAACAGAAATAAATGAAATTGAGATCATGAAAGCAATCAAGAAAATCAACAAACCAGAAATTGGTTTGTGGAGAAAATCAATAAAATCTATGGACCCTTAGCTAAGCTGACAAAAGAGAGGAAGAGAGGGAGGCAGGGGGTGGAGAGGGAGAGAGAGAGAGAGAGAGATGCAAATAAATAAAATCAGAAATGGAAGAGAAGACATAACGATTGACCTTGCAGAAATAAAGAGGTAATGAGTGGATACTATGAACAACTATATGCTAATTAAGATGAAATGGATGAATTCCTAGAAAAGCATGAACAACCAACACTGACTCGAGAAAAAACTAGATGACCTCAACAAACCAATCACAAGTAAAGAGATTCAATCAGTCATCAAGAAGACCCCTTAAAAGAAAAGTCTAGGACCAGATGACTTCCCGTGTGAATTCTTCTAAACATTCAACAAAGAATTAGTACCAATCCTGCTCAAACTATTCAAAAAAAATTGAAGAGGAGGGAAAGCTACCTAACTCATTCTATGAAGCAAACATTACCCTCATACTAAAGCCAGACAAGGATACTACAAGAAAAGAAAATTATAGATCAATCTTTTTAGTGTTTATAGATGCAAAAATCCTCAACAAAATACTTGCAAATCAAATCCAGCAGCGCATTAAAAGAATTATACACCATGACCAAGTAGGATTTATTCCAGGTATGCAAGGCTGGTTCAACATAAGAAAATCAATTAATGCAATACACCATATCAGCAAATCAAAGCGGAAAACCACGTGATCTTCTGATAGATGCAGAAAAGGCATTTGACAAAATTCAACATTCTTTCTTCATAAAAACACTTCAAAGGATAGAATAGAAGGATCTTCCTCAACATGATAAAGGGAATATATGAAAAACCCATAGCTAACATCATCCACAATGGGGAAAGACTGAAAGTTTTCCCTGTAAGATCAGGAACAAGACAAGTGTGCCCTCTATCATCACTGTTGTCCAACATTGTGGTGCAAGTTCTACCTAGAGAAATTAGACAAGAAAAAGAAATAAAAGGCATCCAAATTGGAAAGGAAGAAGTAAAACTCTCACTGTTCACAGATGACAGGATATTATATTAAAAAAAATCCCAAAAAATCCACAGCAAACCTACTAGAGCTAATAAATGAGTACAGCAAAGTGGCAGGGAATAAGATCAAAAGCCAAAAATTAGTAGTGTCTATACAGTACTGATGAACAATCTGAGAAGGAAATCAAGACAAACATTCCATTTATAATAGTAGCCAAAAGAATAAAACATTTAGGAATAAATTTAACTAAGGATACAAAAGATCTATACACAGAAAACTGCAAGAAATTTCTAAAAGAAATCATGGAAGATCTAAATAAATGGAAGGGCATACCATGTACATGGATTCGAAGACTAAATATAGTTAAAACATCAATTCTACCTAAATTGATTTATATACTCAATGCAATACGAATTAAAATTTAAAAAACTTACTTTACAGAAATAGAAAAACCAATAACCACATATATTTGGAAGGGCAGGGTGCCTTGAATAGCTAAAAATACCTTGACAAATAAAAATGAAGTGGGAGGTCTCACACTAGCTGACTTTAAAGCATATTACAAAGCTACAGTGGTCAAAACAGCATGGTACTGTTGGTAAAAATTCAGAAATGAATACCATAATAGTACCTGATTGTAGCACAATAATGTAAATACACTGAATGAAGCTGATGTGAGTATGATTGAGGGAATAGTGCTGGGGGCACATATGAAACCAGAAAGAAAGAGAGGATAAAGACCGAGATGGTATAATTTAGGATTACCTAGAGTAGAGAATGATAGTGATTAAATGTACAAATAAAAAAATGGTTTTGCATGAGGGAGAACAAATGAATGTCAATATTGCAAGGTGTTAAAATGGATAATATGGGAAAAAGTACAATCAATGCAAGATAGCATCTATAGTCAATAGTAACACAGTAATATGCTTGCACTGAATGTATCAAAGTCATTATGCCAAAACTAAAGGTCGACAGGCGTGGGGCATGGGGGACAGGTACAGATTCTTTGTAGAAGAAAAGGAAATGTCTTCATATACATTACGGTGGCAAAGACATATCTATACAATTAGATTGGATTGTACAATGTATGAATAGAACTGTTTAAAAATGAGCAGAGACAAACAAGGGCCAGAGAAAATGTGGAGAAAGAGATGTACCTATTCACTGTTGGTAGGGAAAGTGAGATGCCATCTGCTTGGAGGACAGTGTGATGGTCCCACAGGCAGCCAGGGATGGGGCTGTGATATGATCCTGCACCCCCCCTGCTCAGTATATATCCAGAGGAACCAGGTGTGAGGACACGAATGGACATTTGCACACTTTTGTTTATGGTGGTAGTGTTCACGATTCACAGTGGATGGAGGTGGCCTAAGGGTACAATGACTGACGGAAGGAAGGGGGAGCTATGGTGTATACATATAATGGACTACTGAGTGGCTGCAAGAAGGAATGAAGTTTTGAGGCATGCAAGTAGGTGAATGAACCTTAAGGACTGTATGTTGAATGAAATGGCAGAAACAAAAAGACAAATTATCGCCATGCCTCACTCATATGGACTAACTATGATATAAAACTCAGTGAACTGAAGTCGAGAGCATGGATTATCAGGTTGGGATCTATTGTAAAGGGTCCCAGATTGTTAACTCTTACAACAGTCACTTATATTCAAGAAGTATAACTGTTATTTCTAAACTCTGAGAAACTGAGCTGTTTGTATATAACCTGGTCACTCACAGAAACTTCAGGTATTTATGTGACACCTGAGACTCAGAGTTAGAACACGGAAGCTATGAAAATCAGCAGTACCCCCATACAGGAACTGTTTAAAAAGTTGAAAAATGGATTAGATTTCAACTAGAGATATGAAGGAAGCTAATCTAGATAAGACTAAGGTAGATTAGAATACAGGGTAAGGGATGAGATCATCCATATTTTAAAACGTCAACTTCTCTGTGTGAGACCATATTTTGGGTGGTGCATCACCTAATTTAACTTGTATGGTCAGTTAAGTTGAACACCATAAGTACATGGAAATCTTGGATACATGAGAATTTGTTGGTTTGTCCAGTTTAATATGATGCCCCAATATGTCCCAAAGTAATCTGGACAGTAAATAAAGAAGTATTTGCAAAGTCCCCCTGAGAAGAAAAGAAGAAATATTCAACTTCTCCATTTGGAGAATTTCTGATATTCTCATAAGCAGTGGAGAAAATCAATTCAATTGGCTCAACCCTCAATCTCGGGGCTCACCCCATGAAACTTATTCCTGCAAAGCATAGGCTAAGCCTACTTAAAATTATGCCTAAAAATCATTCCTAGAGCACCTCTTTTCTTGCTCAGATGTGGTCTCTGTCTCTATGCCAACTTGGCAGGTGAACTCACTGCCTTCCCCACAACATGAACATGACTCCCGGGGTGTCAATCTCTCTGGAAATGTGGGACAGAACTCCTGGGATGAGCCGAGACCTGGCATCAAGGGACTGAGAAAGCCTTCTTGACCAAAAGGGTGAAGGCAGAAATGAGACAATATAAAGATTCAGTGGCTGAGAGATTTCAAACAGAGTTGAGAGGTTATCCTGGAGGTTATTCTTACCATTGTTTAGATATCCCTTTTTAGTTTACGGTGTATTGAAGTGGCTGGAGGGAAATACCTGAAACTGTTGAGTGGCATCCCAGCAGCCTTTGATTCTTGAAGACGAATGTATAAAGATATAACTTTTGCAATGTGATCATGTGATTGTGAAAACCTTGTGTCTGATGATCCTTTTATCCAGCGTATGGACAGATGAGTAAAAAAATATATGGATAAAAAAATAAATAATAGGGGAGGTTAAGGGGTAAAATAAATTGGGTAGTTGGAAATGTTAGTGGCCAATGAGAGGGAGGGGTAAGGGGCATGGGATATGTGAGTTTTTTCTATTTATTTATTTTTCTGGACTGATGAAGATGTTCTAAAAAATGATTATGGTGATGAACACCCAACTATGTGATGATATTGTGAGCTATTGATTGTCCACCATGTATGGACTATGGATGTGAAGATTTGTCAATAAAAATATTCTTTTAAAATAAACCTTAATAACAGTTTCATATGCTACTACCCAGTATATTAATATCACCTTATAAAACAGAAAGAGATCATTACAAGTCCATTCCTAATGAACAGGAGAAATGCTAGACTGGGACAGTCTTAAGGAGATGCATAATCTTGTTTATTTTCTCACACCAGACACCAAAGAAGACGTCATTGGAACCCTGCCATGCCAGCCTCCATTATGTAATTTTTAAAAGGCTATGACTGTGCTTGATTATCTATTCTTCAAAACAAACTACCCCAAAACACAGTGGCTTAAAACAACCATTTTATTTCACTAATGATTTTGTAGTTTGGGAATTTGGGAAGCATTTAGTTGGGTGATTTTCTTCTGAGACCCTGAATGTCACTTAAGAGAGCTAGAGCAGCCACTGCAAAAATGGCTTCTTTACACACATGCCTGGAATCTCAGTGTTCCTAGTTCTTTCTCTCTCTCACTCTCTCTCTTTCACTTTCCATGGCTCATCATGTTTGTTCATTGTCCAGGACCTCTTCATGTGGCTTGGCCTCTCATAGCGCAGTGGTCTTAAAATAGCTGGACTTCTTACTTGGTGGCCGACTTCTCCTAGAGCATTATTCCAAAAGCAATTGTTCCAAGAAACCCAGGTAGAAGCTTTGTTAGTTCCAGAATGTCACTTCTGCTGTACTTTTTTTTTTTTTTTTTTTTTTTGCTCAAGTAGGTCACTAAGGCAAGCTCAGCTTTAAAGGGTAGGAGCGGGGAAGGAATGGATTTCCCCTCTGAACAGGAGCATGTGAGTTCAGCAAGAAGGGATTCCATAGTGGCCATCTTGGAGACGATCTACCATAGGCTGTCTCCTAAAACCATTCTCATCTTACCAACATACACCCATAGGAATTTTATAAATCATTCACTTGTTTTGGGGAGGATAGTTCAGAATAAAGGCCTCTTAGTGGAAAACAAGAAAGGTAAATGACATTTAATAATCACTTCCTGCATGCCAGGATATGAGCAAGGTGTTTTACCTGCATGATTTCACATAATTCTTCAACTCTTAAAGAAGGTCTAATTATTTACAATGCTACTGAGGAAGAAACTGATGCTTGGAACATTTAAGTTATTTACCCAAAGGCACATAGGAAGTACAATCTCAGAATTAAATACTTATCTTCTGAATCCTAATGTTTGTGCCTTTAGTCACTACACAGATCACATAAAGATTTGTGGGAAAGGTGGGATCATGGCTGGGGTTAGACACAATGTCAGGCAAATTTGAATAAGGGCAGGAGGGAGAAAAGAAGGCAACAGTATGAGCACAGGCAAACAAGTGGGGACTGTCCTGCTCAACTGTCAAGGAGTGTGAGGAATGGAATTGGACAGACTGGCAAGGGACATGTTCTGGTGGCCATGAAATCCAGGCTGAGGAGACTGTCCCACTGAGACAGGATGGTCAGGAAGCCCATTCACTCAAGAAGAAGTCTTTATATCCAAGACTCAAGATCTTAAGTAACTGATTCTCTTTTCTTCTACTAACAAAAGTTTGCTTCAGCCATCTTTCTCCACAAACATAACTCACTTTCAGAAAGGAAGGAAAGATCAGAAAAAATCAATGAGTTGGGCCAAACAATGCCCCATTTCCACTCCAGAATAAAGGATTCCCTTTGTGTGTGAAAAACTCCATTTCTCCTTTTTTTTCTCAGAACTGACACCACTTAGGAGAGGAAAGGGAGCCATTAACTGGTGAGACAATTTTGAAGTCAATTCTTCACTTTGACACAAAGAGAAGATCTAATAAAGCAATGTCCTAGGTAGACATTTAAAATACCAAGCTTTTGTAAAAGTTCAAGATGAATCAGTCCAGATACATGATTTTGCAACATAAATTTTACTCGTTTATTAAAGTACAGTGGTTAAGAGTACTCACTTCAGAATTGGACCCACCTAGTTTGAGTCTAGCTCCATCACTTGCTAGATGGCTACTTTTGGATAAGTTACTTCCTTCTCAGAAACTCACTTGACTCATCTAAAAACTAGAAGAAGATTAATACCTAAAGGAGACAATGAGGAATTAATGAGACATTCAGATGAAATGTCTGTACAGGGCCTGGCTTATAGAAAGTGCTTGATGCAGATTAGCTATTAATATTCTAATATTCTCTCAGGTCTCAGGTTCCCAGATAATTTGACTTCAGAGTCTAGTGCTTGCTCCATTGCAGTTGATGCCAAAAATCTATTCATGAGACTCAAAGCTATCTGATACTCGGTCTCGTCACTGACCAGACGGGGGTACAAGAGGCGGTTGAGTTAAAACCTTTTCTGATATTTTAACATAATGATAAAGTATAATAGTGTCATCTCATGGGGCTATTTTCAAGGTTAAATTATATAAATCATGCAACAATGCTAGGCACAGATATGATTGTCATATAATAAACAGTTCATATATTATCAAGTATTATTATGCATTCAAATATTCATTGAGTGTCTTCTGTGCAGCAGAAAATGCTCTAGGGGTTTCTTTAAGACAGATGGGACTATGCCCATAAGATTTGCTCCTTGTAGCCATACAAAACCTATTATTTCAGCAAATGGCTAAAAGTATTGATGAAGTACATATTGTTTATACTTAGGGTCAAGGAAAACCCAGAGAGTGTGGTGATTGTGAGGGCCTGAGTCAATATCTGTGGTTCTAGTGGCCATTCCAAACCAGGAAAGGTGCTTATTATCCGGGAGATCCAAAATATGATGTAGGCAGAGGGAGAATTTAATTGAGGCTGAGGGAGAAAACAAAAAGATGACACATAAATAATGCCAGATGTCATGCAAATGAGAAGCTAGGATATTTAGGGAGCAAAGTGAACGCTGAGTCATGTCAGGTTGAAGACCACAATTGAGCACTGTGGTACCCACAGCATGGTGCAAGAGTGGGCCGGTTGGCCTACAGGAACCGTGTAGGACCAGATCCAAAATGAGATTTATACTTTCCAATAAATTTTAAGTCTCTCATTTTTTTGAATGAGGTTCAAGTTCAGATCTGGAAGACTGTGAAAACAAAAGTTTTAAGAAATAGATCCCCAAGCCATTTTTATCCTCAATTGTCACTTGCATAACAACTGGAGTATAAATTTGTTGGCCTTTAAAGCATAGGAATGCTTAGACCTATTTTATGCTAAGAAACAAGCCATATGGCATTAGAAGATTTAATTTAGATGCTGGTCACGGGTATGCATTTTCATTGGAATGCCTCTAGCAGTGTATTTGCTGACAGAGACTGTAAATGGATTAAAGAGGTAAGAGAGCCTGAATGATAAGGGTAGGTTAAGAGCAACACGGCTGCCCCACTCCCCTCCAACCTGCTCTGCTAGTTCTGCATACTAAACATTAGAGAGGGTGAAATGTCTGACTTTGAAATGACCTTGAATTAAATGCTCTTTGTAAGCACATAAAAAAGTCTTAAGTCAGAAATTTGTTGGTGCTCCCATAACAAAAGTGGAGGCTTCCCCTTGTAGTCACAGAGGGAGACCAATGCAAAATAGTCAGTTAAATAATCACTGATATGATTATATGAGATATAACAAATGCTCAAGTCAATCACTGCAGTAAAAAGAAAAATCCAAACCAGTTGCCTGGATTGAACAGATGAACCTACCATTTCATTGCCAAAGCTTTTGGCTTGTCAACTGATTAAGGCCAACCCCTTCATATTTCAGATATTTTACAGAACATGCATATTTTCCCCCTCGCGCCAACAAAACCTCCTGGCTTCATTTACCTACGTCTTCAGTCTTGATTCTGTCATCCATTGTTATAACTCCCTTACAAATTTACTTTGTTCCATTGTCCATCAAGCCCTTCTCCTCTGCTGGAAAAAACATCAACCCAGTTGAACGTCATCTGCCTTCTCCAGGCTTTCAGTTGAGTAGATGAATATTACCAGATAAACTCACAAACTGAGCTCTTTTCACTTTAGTTCTTGGTTTTATGCCTCCATGAGTTATTCAATGCACTCCAGTAAGCTTGCAGATTCTCCAGTAGATTTGATTTCCTATTTACTAAGAAGACTATTTCATGTCTTCTCCTGGGTCCTCATGTCTCCCACATTCTTTCTTCCACTGCTGACGAGCCCAGTTCATACTACAATTAGAAATTAGAAGTCACCAGGGAAAACTTCCTCACCTTTCAACAACAAAAGGACCTAACTGACCTACATTTGCAAGTATCTTCTCCTACTTCCCTCCAGTCACGGTGAGGTTAGAATCCTTCTTCTTATCAAAGTCAACCCTTCCTATGTGCTCCAGATTTCATCTCCCTTCCTTGCCTTAAGTTTGCTTCCTTTAGCAAACAAACAAGCCCCAATACCTTTAATCATAAAATCAACGAATAATAAACTCCAAAACTTTCTCTTGAACCCACATATTCTTCCAGACTTGACCCCATTTCTCCATATTCTTTTGCATCAAACTTCTGAAAAGAGTTGTTTACATATATTCACTCTACTTTCTTACCTTCAATTCACTCAAATTTATTACCAATTTGGCTTTTTCCCTTACATTCCAATAAAACTGTTCTTGTTAAGGTCTCTGGTTCCATTTTTATTAAAACAATGTCCTCATCTCAGGTGCTTTATCAGTGGCATTCATCATAAAGTACTCTCTTTTAGGATGTACTATCCTCTCTTGGCTTTTATGATATTAGTAGCTCCTGGTTTTCCATTTTCTCTCTGTATTACTGCTGGCTCCTTCATATCTAATACAGCTCTATATCTAGTGATTTCATCCATGCCATTCATTGAACTTCTGCATTGCTTAGTTACTCCCTTTCCTTTAAGTCTCAATTGTGATGTTGGTTTTCTATAGAGGACTAAGGAGCCACCTACCAACACTGGGTTATCTCCTTCTGGACTTTTTTACATAATAAAGAAAGAAACTCCCCCCTTCTTTAAGTCACTGTGACTTGGGGTTTTACTATGATATGCTGACAGTCCTAATCCCAACTGCTATAGTAATCAAAGACATGAAGCTACATACCACTGTGACAAACTTGTTTTTCCTGTGTTAAATATGGTTGAAATAATAGAATGAAAGCAATAGGTGACAAACTAGAAAACATGTCTTTGCACCAAAATCTTTTGAAATATACATAGAATACATTCCTGAAGATTAGAAGCAACCTTTAGGACAGAGGATACAGGATGGGAGTTTTCATCTTCAGACAGGTGAAAGCACAGGTGTTTCAAGCATGACTTGATGTGTGCTTTTTGTTAGATTAGGTTTCAATAACGAACAACATGAAGAACGGCTTTTTTTGGCATGTCACTAAATTAAAGATATTGACAGTAAATAACTTCTATACAAAACAATATTTTATGAGGAAAATATTTAAATATATTCACTGAGAGAATGGCTACTCTGACTAGAATTTTAAAAATTATTTCTGGAATAATGTCACAAAGATAGCACCAAAACTTGAAACCCATTTAGCAGTAAAAGAATAATGTCAAGAAGTCAAAGCTATGAGTGCACAAGTGGCTACACACTGACATGATTAATTTTATAAAATGACCATGATAATCTTCATACCACCTAGACTTTTCACTTAACAGAGATGTGGAACTTAAAGATAAGATATATATTTTTCTTTTTCAAAGATATAGAGATGCAAAATTGAATGATCTTTTCTGTAATGATAAGGAGCTATCAGTTTTAGGTAAGCTGAAGACATTTTTGAAATATAAACACACGCAGTCTATCCCTTCACCATAAAAGTAACATTTTAACAATGTGTGGAGAAGAGATGTTTCACAGGAGAAATTCTTGTTTGGGATAGAACGTTTAGAAAACAGATACTTATAAATGCTTCCATGGTTATCTGATCTGTAGCTAAACATGATCATGTCCCACCTGTAAAAACTCTCATATGCACACTCTTACAAAAACTAGAAACAGAATGTATGAGTTCTTTACTGTTGTATTGCCACAAACTCAGCAGGTTAGAACAGCACCACACATTATTTTCTCACAGTTTCCTCAGGTCAGGAGTCTGGGCATGGTTGAGGACTTCTGCTTAGGGTTTCAGAAAGCTACTATTAAGGTCTCAGCAGGACTGCATGATCATCGGGAGCAGTGACTATGGAGGATTCTACTCACAGACTCATTCAGGTTGTAGGTAGAATTCATTTCCTTGTGGCTGTTTGACTAAGGGACCAAGTTTCTGGCTGGCTGTTGCATGGGGACTGCCCAAGTCCTAGAAGCTGCTTCTCCACCATAGCCACTTACTTTCTCAGGAGCTCAAAGAGAGCCTCCCCCTCCAGTCTGCTAAGACAGAGTCTTATGTAACAGAATGTAATCACAAGAGCGATAACCATCGCCTTTGCCATAGGCCATTGGTTAGAAGCAAGTCACATGTCATGCCCACCCTCGAGGGAAGGGGATGATGGCAGGAGGGAGGGAATCACCAAGGGTCTCACCTTATGGTCTGTCTCATGTGCAGAATTTTCAAATCACTTCGCAAGTCCTCATAATATAGAGTCTCATTGGCTTTGAATCCATTTGTGTAAAATATAAGAATGCAACTCAAAGAACTGCTACCTGACATCAGGGAATGGGAATTTACTCATTAAATTATTACAAAAGCATTTGTATAATTGGTGGATGGTATTGAGAAATGACTAATTTGATTTAAAGTGCAGCCAATATTGTACTTCTTTAATTTTAGATCTATTTATCTGGGAGAGATACCTTTTTTTTTTTTAAGTTTTACAGCCATCAAAACCAAGGATCAAAATAAACTGAACTCAGTGATAGCTGAATTGCTGAATTGCAAGTATTAAATCAAGATTCTCAAATATAATGAGGCTTATTTTATCACACTGGATTTAATAATAAGTTGCTGAGATAAAATTTTTGAAATCAATAAGAAATGAGCATTTAAAGATGTAAAATATTGTTTATGGAATCAGTATCTCATCTTTGTTTTTTTCGTGTATTTTAGTATATATATATATATATATATATATATATATATATATACACACTATATTTGTAACAAAATCCATATGGACAACACAACTTTTAAAGAAACATGTATATATTGGGGATGCATGTTCATTTTTTTCTAGTAGGCATGTAACATAGAACAAGTTCAGAGACTTCTATTCCATCTCTGTGCTTCTCCAGCACAGTAGCCACTAGCCACATATTTTTATTGACTACTAGAAATCAGGCTAATCTGAATTGAGACACACTGCAAACGTAAAATATATCACAAATTTCTAAGACAGTTAAAAAAAAGGATGTAAAATATCTCAATAGTTTTTTAAAACTGATTACATGTCGAAATGAGAATACTTTGGATATATTGCATCAAATATAATATATGATCAAAACCAATTTCGCCTATTTCCTTTTACTTTTTTAATGTGACTCCTAGAACAGTTAAAATTACACACATGGCTCTCACATTGTAAATCTATTGGACAGTGCTGACTGAGAGGATCTGATGGAGTGTTAGAAAAAACAGAAAGGCTGCTTAATTGTACCTTCTGGACCAAGCAGCAATGGGATTAAGCCAAGGAACTTGTAGGTAAGAGCTGGCCTCTTCTGAAATGCAATGCTTCATGTTTCTGTAGGTAATTTTTCCCTCACTTATCTATAGTGATTCATGTAACAATTTAATTCTCATTTGAGGATTGAAATTGATTCTAAAGAGACAAACTAATTTTCTCTGTGGTCCAAACTCTCTGCTCTGTTCCTGGCCATCAGATGAACTGATAGTGCCTGTTGTCATAACATAGAAGTTTAGATTTGGGTTTGAGGATTAACAGCTAAGTTCATGTAGGAAAGTATCCTAATAGCATGGGAGTATTTGTAGAAATCGACCCACATCACCATGATATAGAATTTTCTTTTATTAACTATTAATAAAACTGCACCAACTATAGCAAAGTAAAAGGTACATTTTGCCAAGCTATGATATATTTTATGAAAACGTGCCTTATAGTTTATTTTAAGCCACTGTTTTGTTCAATCCACTGTCAGTTCTAATAATTTCCTTTGTAAATCGATTTATGAATGAACATTCTACTTAGAAACATACAATTTTCGTTTCTTCCCTGGATTTCAGACAGGATCCTCTTTCTAGACCTTTATCCAGTTGTGGCACAGCTTCCCCTTCACTTTCTTTCTAAAGCAGCCTTGTACTTGAGTTTCTCTGATCAGTCTCTCCTCCCTGGTAAGTCCAATTTTCTGCAATTGGACTTCCTCTGAGCTGCTCTTAAACTTTGGAAGCCTGTGATAATATTTTCTCTGGGGGAATTACAATAAAGTCTACTTGTTGAAAGTCTTTTTGGTGTTGATCCAATGTCTATTTTTTTTCTATAATTTCCTATTATAAGCCTTGAATCTTCCCCTAGGGATAAATAGAATGCACTCTTTCTTCCACATATAATTCTAAAGCTTGTAGAGTCTTTCTCCTCAGGGCTACGCAGTTTCTCTGAATATTCCTCTCATTCATTAGACATACATATTGGGTGCTTACATAAACACATCAGTAAACAAAACAAAATCTGGTCTTATGGACAAATGAAGTGATTTCAAAGCTTTTAAAATATATTCAAGACAGGGGTGCAAGGGTAGTTCAGTGGTAGAATTCTCTCCGGCCATGCAGGAGACCCAGGTTCAATTTCTGGCCCCTGCACTTCCTAAAACAAACAAACAAGCAAAGAAAAAAAGAAAAGACAAACAAACAAGCAAAAAAATTCAACAAATGGTGCTGTAATAATGGGATACTCAGATGGAAAAAGAATGAAATGTGACCCCTCCCATACAGAATACACACACACACACACAAAATGTATTCAAGACATGATTAGACAGAACTTAATCCAATACTACATATGGGATCTGACGAGCATGGAGTGGAGTGGAGTATCTCCTCTCTCATTATGGGATTTATACCCCTGTTGAACCCAAGTTAACAAACTCTCCTTTAGTTGGTAGATCTGTGAACAGGAAAGAGAGTACCACGAGATCAGCTTTATGTATTTATTATGATGATATAATAATAACTATAATATATATTTATATCTTTGTATCTTTGGAGATGTCCTGTCTCCAGCTTCAATTACTGGGGGTTATTGAAGGTAATGTCTTCTAATTACTTCCAGCCCTGTCCAAGGCGTACAAGAAACAGTGTTGGTTGACCAGGGCTTCATGGGAGTTTGGCCTGTGCACTCTGTTATGGCTATATTGAAATTCTTAATAATTTTTTAATGAAAAAATTTTCTGTATTTTCCTTATAAAGACTCTATAGCCAGCCCTATGGCTGACTTTTAAGGGGAAACCATTTATGAAGGGTCAATTTGACTAGAAGTCAGAAGACCTGAGTTCTGCCCCTGGGTCTGCTACCAATTAGCTAAGTACAATGATCAATACTCATTTATCTCTCCACCTCTAGGATCCTCTCTTGCAGCTCAAAAAATTATATAACACTGCTTTAACAAGAGGGTTTATGTAGAGGACATCTAATGCTATTACATGCCAAGCATCCATTCCCCACATTTCTTCTAGAAATGTCCCCTCTAGAGCTATCCCCTCTCACGCTCTCTGTCCAAGTAGTTACTAGTTTCAGGGAACTGATCCCAAGTGACCCCTTCCATTCTGCACCAGGATGACTCTGTGACCCAGGCCTGGTCAACCAGCATATTTTACACACCTGCCCCCCAAAAGTGGTTGGCCGAGAAATGGGCATATGGCCTACTCTAGGCTAATAGGATTTGATTATAGGATTTTAGTGGAATGTTGGGGATGGCAGTTCTCTTCCTTGGCACTGCTGATAAGAGGCAAGAGGATTGGAGATGCTGGTGATCGCCTGACCTCCATAAGGGGAAATCTGCCTGAGAACAAAGGAAGGTCAACGGAGAGATAAAGAGAGTGAGGCCAAGCCCTGAGGACATAGTTTGAGCCCCTGAATGAGCAGCTGGGCCTGTAGCCTGGACATAAAGGCCCTGAGCCTGTTGACTGGGGTAGCTATCCCTTGCAACCAAGAGAACATCTTACAAGAATGGAGATTCTTCATCATTTGATCTCTTGTGCATAGCCTACTGCAAAATAAACACTGAATGAATGAATGAAAGGATGTTATAGGATGCAAATCTACCTGGTGCAAGAAGAAAAGTTTTTGAAGCGTGCAATTTATTTTCTTTGTTTATAGATGTATTATAGAGGTCATTAAGAATGAGGAAGCATGGCTCACTGGAGAATCACTATGCAGATAATCACTGTTAATGACTGCCAAAGTCACCCTAATCTAGCTAATGAAAGCAGGATTTGAGCCAAACATCCAGGAACTGTATTCTGAAGTTCAAAGTCACTTTGTAAAACTCATGATTTTGACTTTAGTGTAAGAATACATTTATTTTTAAATTAAAATATGCCCTTGTGTGATACATGGAGGATAAGGCAATGTGGCCTTTGGGCAATGAACAGATAGAGCTAAAAGAAACTAGAAACTGTCTGTCTACACCCTGCCAACTGTGTAATCATATATGTTGAAAGATAATGAGGTAGGTTAACTCAGTTATTATATTTAAAATGCCTGGTCTGAGTTTAAAAACTCAAAATGCTATTATTTCCTTGATATTGCTCTGTTTAAAAATGCTTCTTTGCTCCTAAAAAGGTCTTCAGGGTCTCCTTTGGGCCATGAGCTCACAATTTCCCCTATTAATTAGTAGATAAGTGTATGAAAGGGGCAGGGTGAAGAGTCTGACTCAGGATAAAGACAACATTTAAAGCTGTGGTGACCATCAAACAGTGGAGATGGACATCTCAGAAAGTACAGAGCTCATTGTTCTCAGAGGCATCTGGTCCAAGGATACGCCACCTCTGTGGGAACACTGGAGAAGGGTAGAAGGTAAGTGATAAATGGGCAGTTTCCTAAACCTGCAAATCTTGAGACAAGTCAGAGGATATTTTACTACCCTAAGTTGACAGTGACTATGCACATCATTTTGGTGGTAGATGGAAGAGAGGCAAATTTGGACACTTTGACAGTGATGAGTCCCTCGCAAAGATTTCAATGATTTATCTGACTTTTCAATGTATTTGAGTTAGCTCACCAGTTTTTCCCTAGCACCTAGCAGAGCTCATGGCACAAAATGAGTATGCAATAACTATTCATTAAATGCCTAAATAAGTAAATGAATGTATCCCTCAGCAGGTATGAGCTTAGTTTCCGCGCATTCCTTTTGGTCCTTACTTTTTTGTTTAATAATTGTGTAGCCCTTTCTGACACTTCACATTATTCAACTTGCACTGCAGTATTTAAATTATCTATTTATGTCTTATTTTTAAAAATGGAACATGAGTTCTCTAAAGCAAGTCTTGTATTCCCTTACAAACCCTTACTTACTGTGCTGGTTTGAAAGGATGTTATATCCCCTAGAAAAGCCATGTTTTAATCTAAATCCCATTTCATAGAGGCAGAATAATTCCTATTCAATACGGTATGTTTGAAACTGCAATCAGATCATCTTCCTGGAGATGTGTTGTAATCGAGAGTGGTTGTTAAACTGGATTAGGTGACGACATGTCTCCACTCATTTGGGTGGATCTTGATTAGTTTCTGAAGTCCTATAAACGAGGAAGCATTTTGGAGAATGAAGGAGATTCAGAGAGAGCAGAGAATGCTGCAGCACCATGAAGCAAAGAGTCCACGAGCCAGCGACCTTCAGAGATGAAGAAGGAAAATACCTCCAGGGGAGCTTCATGAAACTGGAAGCCAGGAGAGAAAGCTAGCAGATGACGCTGTGTTCACCATGTGCCCTTCCAGCTGAGAGATGAACCCTGACTGTGTTCACCATATGCCTTTCCAGATAAGAGAGAAACTCTGAACTTCATTGGCCTTCTTGAATCAAGGTTATCTCTTCCTGGATGCCTTAGATTGGACATTTCTATAGACTTGTTTTAACTGGGACATTTTCTCGGCTTTAGAACTGTAAACTAGCAACTTATTAAA
Source organism: Tamandua tetradactyla (assembly GCF_023851605.1). Lineage (NCBI taxonomy): Eukaryota > Metazoa > Chordata > Mammalia > Pilosa > Myrmecophagidae > Tamandua > Tamandua tetradactyla. Next base: position 24,094,683 of record NC_135346.1, read on the forward strand.
TTCCCCTTTTTAAAAGCCATTCCATTTCTGGTATATTGCATTCTGGCAGCTAGCAAACTAGAACACTTACTCAAGCACTCAAAGTCACCCATGTAGCATAAGTTATTGAGAACATTCATGGATACTACAAATAGTTGGTGTAAACTTTTGTTTCCTCTTTAAGAGGGTCCTCAAACCCCACTGCACATATTACATATTTCTTCCCCTCCAGCTCAGGATATCTAAAGTTTCCAAATTCTAACTGCCCTCTGTACTGTTTCTCAATGCATTGGGCCATTGGAGACTTGGTGGATTTAAAAGTCAACCCAAGTGCAAAGAGATTAGCACATCCTCACATGAAATAGGTGGTACTTGGAACTTAAGGATGGTTTAAATTAACTCCCTCTTTTTGGCTGTGAGTGCACCAAGGCCAATCCCGAAAGTGAAAATGTTTGCCCAAGGTCACAGAACAGCTGTGAAGACCCTGGCACCCTGACCCCAATTACACTCCACCTTGCTGTCACTCAATGGTGTGGTTCTATAAGCTCCTGGATGGAGGACAGTACATCCATAATGGCTTTACTTTTTATTAACTAGATTTAATTTTTTTAAATATTGCTTTATTAGTGAAGTTATAAGGTATTTTTTTACAGATTCTTTTTCAAATGCCCCATCAACAAACACAAAAGAAGAAGGATTGCTTTGAGTAGAAAATGCTCAGGGGATTATGCTTCCCTTTTCTACAAATCAAAGAGATGAAAGATTGGATGTCAGGGCTTGTACCATACAAGCCCTTTCTGGAGGGACTGAAAAGATTTTATTATACTCTCTGCAAGTTAGTAATTGCATTTCAAAAAGAAAATAAAAATGATGAATATTTCCCCTTGAGTTCAAAGACACCAAGTAAATTCAAGATCCTTATCACGGTCTACAAGGCCCTAAAATAATTTGGCCCTGCCCATTTCTTTGCTTTTTCTCCCCCTGGTCTCCCCTCACTTACTCTGCTCCAGCCACCCTGGACTTCTTCCTTGCCTCACAGCCTTTTTGTGCTGCTCCCTCTGCCTGGAAAATGTTGATCCAAGATCTTTAAACATGCCCTCTTTTCACCTTTGAGGTCTCTGTTCAAGTATGTCCTGCGAGATTCTTCAAAGTACGCTCTTTACCTCCACTCGATTTTATTTCCCTTACAATATATTTCAATAACTGAAGTTTTCTTGCATTTTTTTTTCTTAGCTATTTTCTGTCTTGCTTCTCTGGACCAGCTCTATGAGAACAGGGAACTTGTCTTTTATATTGTATTTCCAACTCCCAGAAGAGTACTTTGCACGAGGTAGATGCTAAATAAATAGTTATTCATTGCATCCTATAATATCTCATTCTATGGTATCATAGGCAGAGAGGCCAAATGGTATGGGAAAAAGGGAAGCTGGCCATGTGGTTCATAGCTAAAATTCTAAAACCACAATGTCACCAATACATGGTTGACTGAAAGACGGGATGTTTAGTTAGTTATTTTCATCCTTAAATACCATTTCTGCTTTTAAAATGGTGGTAGAAACATTTTTATGCAGACCCTTTTTATTTTTTTATTTATTTACTTATTTATTGCATTGGCAGGCACCGGGAATCAAACCCAGGTCTCTGACATGGCAGGGGAGAACTCTGCCTGCTGAGTCACTGTGGCTTGCCCTATGCAGACGCTTTTTTAAAATTTTTTTTTTCCCTTTATATTTGCATGTATCAATGGGGTGTGATAGAAGGAACACTGCTTTAGTTAGAAATAGCAAATAGGCTTATGTCATGTGGACCAATTTCAATTGGTAGGTGGTAGCTATGTGGAGGGCCTAGGTGAGAGGTATTCCAAAAATAAATCCAATTTTGCAATGTCTGGTCTGTCCCCGTTTGGAAAGAGGTTGTGCGTGATGATGAGCACTGAGCTTTCCAGCTCTGCTGGATGACAGCTTTTTGATGGGAGAACTGGGAAAACAGTTAAATTGAAGCATACAATTATCCAGGCTAATGAAATCCAAAAGGAATCTCACTTTCTCCTTGGTGCAATGGTAAAGAAATCTAGATTGTGCTCTTAACCATTTTTGGCATATGACTTTGCACAAATCAAAACTTCTTAAGCCTCAGTTCTCTGAATTCTAAACTGGCTACAATAATTTTAGCCTACTTAAGATCATCAAGGGATCAAATTTTGAAATCTCTCCAAAACCTACATAACTTATGCCACCCAAACATTGTTCTTTTTTGGGAAACTGGGAGCCTCCAGTTCATATTTGCTACCTGAGTGTTCTGAGTTTTCTTAGCCTTACCCTGTGGGCAACTTTGGGGCTGCCATGTGGCCCCTTGTCTCCTTCAGCATTTTTCCTTGTCATTTTAAGTATGTTCTAAGCTCTGATGTGCATGTACAGCAGAGGCTTTCAGTTCCCTTGCTGAACTACCCAGGCATGAGGCCCAGGCCTTGCTGTGTAAATGTATTGTCTCATCTAGGAATTTGTTTTGGAATATGTCGTGGGCTACAAATTGTTAGCTTGGAAGTGGATAGATTTATTAGCTTAATTAATGCTAGGAAAGTAAACAATGCCTCCTTAAGGATTAAAGTTTTAGTTTGGAGACTCTTTTTTTGGGGGGACCACATGTATTTTTCTGTTTCCAAGGTTGTATGCCTTTCATCTCTGGCTGGTGTTCAGACTTGTTGCAAGTTTTTCATAAAACATCCAAAAGAAAAATGAGAAGGAAGGTACCAGGGAAACCAAAACAGAGCAAAGTGGTAAGAAAATCTTTAAGACCTTCAGGAGCCATGAGGGAGACAGAATAGAAGGTTGCACTGACTGATAAGTAATAGGAAATCACTGAACCACAGTAGACTTCACTTGAATTGACCTGTGTCAACTGAAGTGAACACCTGGGGTAAAGATCCTGAGCATCTCATGTCAGAGTCTAGCAGTGGACCGAACTCTATTTGCAAAGGAGATAGGTATGACAGGATTTTACAAGTTTAGCACAGAGCAAAACATCGTCAGCCCAGCCCAGGAAATTGCATTGCAGTGGGCCATTACTTTGGTTTTGACACTGCTTTTATAGAAGGGACACCCTACTGAATCTCCTTTCATATCATGACATTTTAAGAGTAACCATTGAGCTCAACTTCTCCTTTGGGTGAGTTTTATCAGCTGGTAGCAGGGCCATTTAGAGCTTTAAGTAACACTCTTGATTCTCCTTCCTGTGGGAAGCTTGCTCTGTGAGGTCTAAGAATAACCTGAGCCTGTTACTTGATTCCCATTGGTCTAGCTGGGGATTTAGCAGCCTGTTTGTGCAGGTGATATGCTAGGAGGGGATGCATTGTCCACACAACCTGAAAGGAAACCAAAAAAGAATTGATACAGTAGTGCTACTTCTAAAAGCTAATATTAACTGAGCACTTATTCTGTCCTAAATCCTTTTGTATGGTTGACCTCATTCAACCCTTAAAATAACCTTATGTGGTCAATACCATTATTATCTCTGTTTTACAGGTGGGAACCTGAAGCTTGGAGACATGAAGTTATCTGCCCCAAGGCCCAGTTACTAAGTGACGGAGCCAGAATTAGAGCCCAAATGTGTCTGACACTAAAACCTGTGCTCTTAACCTCAAGACACTATTGTTGCCATTATCTACACATACCAAGGAAATGTGTTGGAATCCTTGGATCCACTACTGCTCTGGATATTTCATTTCTTTATCTCAATTATATTATGTTGTTCCCCCTTGTCTCCAAATGTTTTATTACTATGTTGATGCAGCCCAAGAGTTTTATCAGCTGGTAGCAGGGTCATTTAGAGCTTTAAGTAACACTTCTTGATTCTCCTTCCTGTGGGAAGCTTGCTCTGTGAGGTTAAGAAAATTGCCAGAGATGGGAAAAGAGGGATGACTGATTTCCATTGCCTGTCCTTAGGAGGACAACAACTGGGCTGAAGAGCCCCAAAGGAGAGGGTGAGCTCAGTGAGGTGGGGGAGGTATTTTATGCTCCCTCCTATGGGAGTCTGCCCTCCCAGGGATCTAAGGAAGCCCTGTAATTTCTATCAGAAGCATCAATTCCTCTAATTCAGCCTGTGAACATGGATGGAAAAGAGTTACTCCTTTGTTTTCACTGTCACCTTACTGAAATTTAGCATTTCCTTCAATTATACATGTAGACAACAAATCACAATAGTACCTATGATTTTGTCACCAGCACAAATCAGATCTTTTCATATCACATTTCAGATGTTGCACACATCTAAACTATGTTCAACTGCATGCAAACTACTTCACCTAAATACTGCTCCACCTCAACACCACTCCAAAAGTTTAGAAGCATTAGACCTGCCCCTAGATTCTGATATTTAATGTGTGTATATTTATATATATTGTGGTGGTATACATATACCCCAGGAAAACATGTTCTTAAAGTTACTACACTCTTGTGGGTGTGAACCCATCATAAGTAGAACCTTTTTGTGAGGCTACTTCAGTTAAGGCAAGACCCACCTCACTCAGATTGGAAGAGAAGGGAGATACCAAGAGATACTGCCACAGGCCTTGCCATGTGGCAGAGGAGCAAAGCATCATCCACAGGCAGCCTTTGGGAAGAAAATATTGCCTTGATTTGGACACTTTCATGACCTCAAATATAAACTATTAAATTTCCATTGTTTAAGCCAACCTATTTCATGGTAGCTGCTTTAAGCAGCCTAGGAAACTAAAACATGTGCGTGTGTGCATATACATATAAAACTATCACAATTTTTTAAAATCCTGATAACTGTATTTAAATATAATTAGCTTCATTTGAACTTTTTTTTTTAATTTTAAAACATTTTTCTGAGAAACATTTTTCTGGCATCACCAGATGGTCCAAAGGGATCAATGGCACAAAATAAGGTGAGCTCCTGCTCTACTTCACTCACTTAAAAGTAGTTTTATGTATTACTCACTTAATTTGTGCCACCCTGATGTGATCAGATAGGTACTATGAACCATTATCCCCCATTTTAAAGATGAGGAAGATGAGGTACCAGTATGTTAATGAAGTTTTCCAAAGCAAATTCCAAAGCGTGCTCATTGTCTGGACTTTTTATTTCAGCTCAGCAGCATCCTCACCTGTCTGTGCTCCCTGTTTCACAAGGAAGAAGCCAGGGGATGATATGTTCTCCCAAATCCCTTGGAAGCGGATTCCTGGGAAGAGCTTACTGAAGTGAAACTCTGCTTGAGATGCAGAGGTGAACAAGCGGGGCAGGCCCTTGGTTTTCTTCAGTAGCAACAGACACATGTGCCGGCACTTGCCAGACTCGAGGTCTGCATCCGCTGTTGGGTATTCTCCTGATAATTGTCCACTTCCGTGCTGCTGGGATCTTGAGCTGCTGTCCTGTGAGATTTCTGTAGTTTCCTGCTCTGATGGAAGCCAGCCGAGTTTTCCCTGACCTTTCCTCCCAAGTTCTTTCACATTTTCTGTAAATCAATGTATTAACCTCATCTAGTTTGAAATGCCTGGAGGGGTTTCTTTCCTGACTGAACTCTGCCTACTATGGGCCAGGAACAAACAGTTAACAGCAGAAGATACAATGGTAAATATATTAGTTAGGATTCTAAGAGGAATCGGATGGGAAAACTGAAGAGGTTTAATAAACGCACTGTTTAAGATGGTGGAGAGGATTTAAGTGAAATGAAGAAGGGACAACGACGCACCCCAGGCTTGCAGGAGCAGGGCCGCTGTCACCCCCTCCCAGCCAGAAGGGCTGACCTCCTGTTAGTTCAGCCACCCACCCCTACCCCTGCATTCTTCAAACCTGACCTGAAATCTGAGGGCAGGGGAGCATGATTGCTGCAGCCAATCCGGTCAGCCTCTGGGGCACAGAGCAGAGTGGAGGGGCACAGAGAGTGGGTCTGGAGGGCAAACAGAGAACACCCGGCATAGTGACAAGGACAGACATCACTCTATGAACCTGTTTTCATGGTTTATGTTTTAAAAAGAGGAGCCATTAACCCTGATTACATCATAATGCTATAAATTAACTTTTTCTGGGCTGAGAGTAATGTGATTCACGTACAAATAGTATATCAATTTATCAGTACATTAGTTATATTAGTAAGAAATGAAGCAGAAGAACATGAAGATTTTAAAATATCCCATGAAAGTGAGGCTGATTTATTGGTATGTTCGCTTTCCTTCTGATGAGTTCTCAATTCCACCCTAATAGGCAATAGAGACCTTGCTTAGGATGTGATCTGTAAAATGGGGGCCATCCAAAGCTATTCTTGAAGGATGTTTCAAACTCAGCATTCCATAACTCTAGATTCCATAACTGTACAGTTATAAAGCTCACTGCATATGGCTCATTGTAGGGACCAGTATGCTATGCAGCTGTTCATATCTTCCCATAGGTAATCGACTATCATGTGGAGTGGCTGTCCTGTTCGTGACTAGCGTCCAAAACATTTGGATTTTCTGAGTAATTCTGAATAGAATTAGGCTAGAGGGCATTGGAAAGAGTGAGTCATTTGCGGTATCAAATGTTATTTATATATATCTTTCCTTCTTTAATCCATTCTCGATTTTCTTTGTAAGGATGTATTTCCACTGACTTTAGTTAGAAAAGAGCATAAAATTACAACATCTTGCTAGTTCTTTTCAAGAAGACATTAGATGCATTGTAATTGACTTTAATCAATTTTCCTGGTGACAACCCTTCTTAATCTCTCACCCATACAATCTCATCATCTTTTGCTCCCAAGATCCCCAATCCTTATTTATACAATGCTAAAGAGAGCAGGTAAAGAGAGAGACAGATAGAGGTAAAAGAGTGGGAACGAGAGATAAATGCCCAATCTTTGTAGTGTATTTTGATGAAACTAAAACCTTATGATTTGGTGTGAATGTGTGTGCATGTGTGTGCGTGTGTGTGTGTGTGTGTGTGTGTGTGTATTCATCTAGCATGCTGGTTTCATACACGCATTTGGGAAGTAAAGCCTCCATTCATTGGAGATATATTCAAAGTTCCCTAATAGTCAAAAACTTGCTTGGATAACACAAAGAAATGTCAGTTCTGTGATAATTTTTTCCACATTCATTACTCTATTTTCTTTATCTTATTATTACTGTAATTCACTCTCTGGCCCATTTGGAGATCTTGTGAGAGGAATGGGACGATATTAACAGCAGTGAAGTCATATACTCACTTAACCATGTCTGCCAAGACCTCAGAGGACCTCTCAGGTCTGATGCTCTCACAGCAGACTTCAGGGGAGAAAATTATGAAGGAAAAATAGAAACCATCCTCCTTAAGTCCCTGCTGCATGCGGCTCCCTGTCTGCAATGCTTTTTCCTAGCCCTCACTTTTTCTTATCCTTTAGGTCTCAGCTTCAATGTCATCTCCTCAAAAGGTTCTATCCCCAGAGTCTAGAACAACGCCTGGCACAGATGAGTGGATGAATGAATGAATGAACGAATGGTGGGAAGTGGGGAAAATAGAGAGGACCAAGTCAAGGAAGAAAAATATGCAAGCTAAGTTATAGTATTGTGTTTGTTAATCCACTTGTTTTAGAATAATGTATCTGAGCCCTATTGAGAAGATATCCTGAATCGAAAGATGTCATAGTACATGACACATGTTGCATCAGCTTACCCAGCAAATTATATTCCCTGAGACACATCAGGTATCTGCTGGGACATAAAAGTACTCGTGTGACTCAGGATGTAGAACGTGGGTATCTCACTCCCTGTTCTATTATCTCCAGCAACCAAAGAAATGAAATAATTTCTCTCCCTCCAGTGGGTTTTCATCTTTCCCTTCTGACCCTTAGTACTGTCATACAAACATGTCGATGATTTTCAAAAAAGTCCAACAAAAAAAGCTAAAACTCTCTGAAATATATTTAAAATGCTGAATTCTTAATTTATTCTTCCCTTAACACATAGACTAAAGTTCTTCAAAATTAACCTGGCTTCATTTCTCCCTTTCCTTTCCTCCCCTTATTAATTGTGAGGACTCCGTGTTGTGGTTATACAACTTCAGAACTGAAGGTCTACAGGTGAGGAGGACAGGGAAAAGAGAGGACATGACAATTCACCAATGATGAGGATGTGAGGAATACACGCCCATACATTCAATCCAAATAATGCGGGAAACACCCCGATTTTAATGTCTGAGCAGCACACTGGCTTAGTGATCATGAAGAGCCCAAATCTAGGAGACCTTGGTTTGAAATCGAAATCTACCATACTAGCTATGTGATCTTGAGCAAGCTCGTTAATCTTTTTGTGCCTCTCATAACTCATTATAAAATCTGAATACTATGTAGCAAGATTGTTATGAAGATTAAATAAGAGGACTAAATATTATATGAAGCTCTTAGCATAGAAACTGGTATGTACTTAACATTTAATGAATATCCTCAATTAAAAAAAATAAGTATAGCATAGTGACAAAGTATTTGGGCACCCCAGTCAGAAAATATATAGGTTTGAATCCTGACTTCACCAATTCCTAGCTGTGTGACCTTGGGCAAAATATTTGTTTGATTTCTTTACCTACAATACAAGGGGAAGTACCATATTACCTTAGTAAAACAAAGAAATAGCCTTATAAAGAGTCATTTGGGTTTTGGTCTAGATTAGAAAGAGAGGGTGGGACAAAGGGAAACCTCTGTTAGGCTGAGTAAGAATAGAACTAGGAAGGTTGTTTTAGGTTTTCTTTTCTTTTCTCTTATAATGGAGGCCACCTTGGTGAAAATGGAGAAAAATGTTATATAAAAATATTTTATAATATGAAAAATCTCACCCATCATATTAAGGCTGTCATGTTTTTACATTTATTCTGTGACTAAGCATGTAACCAACCTGCACATGCCCACATAAATCACCTCTAATTACATCATCAGGAGACACTATGCCCATTATCCTAAAATCTGCCAATCTTTTATTTTTGGCATGGGCAGGCATGGGGAATCGAACCCAGGTCTCTGGCATGGCAGGCGAGAACTCTGCCTTCTGAGCCACTGGGGCCCATGCATGCCCATCTTTTAATACGAAAAACTATAAGGATTACTGAAGTTCAGAGAGCGAGATTTTGGGCCTGATAGGCCATCTGATCTGCTTTGCATCTAGCAATAAAATTTCTCTCTCTCTGAAAGCTGGTATCTCAGGAATTTGAGCACAATGGGCAAAAGAATCCATACCTTTGTCCAGTAACAATTTGGTAACTCTGGTGCAACAAAAGGTCCTAGGAAGCAAAGAAGCCATCTGTCCAAGGTTCTGGGGCCCTGGCAGAACAGGTAAGCACAGAAGTTGAGCTTTTGCAGCTGCTAGACATTCTAGACATGTCTAGAGGCTCAGCAATGAGGATTTCTCTGTTTTTCCGGCATGCTACACCTTTTTGGCACCTTAAGAAGTTTCAAAAAAAAAAGAAACTGTTTCTAGTTCCAAGTCTGGACATCTGACTGGGGTGAATGGGTCATCATGGTAAAAGTGGATCAGGGGGCGGGCCACAGTGGCTCAGCGGCAAGAACACTTGCCTGCCATGCCAGAGGACCCGGGTTCGATTCCTGGTGTCTGCCCATGTAAAAAAAAAAAAAGTGGATCAGGGAGTTTATAGGGCGTTTCGAGTCCCCCTGGACCTGGCTTTAAAGCCCAGTCCCACTTCTAGAATGATCCCCTTTATTCTGACTTCTACCCTTTTCTCTGTTTTCTGGGTACCATTCTCTATGGGGTTTGAAGCCCTGGCCTGAGTTTGTCTATTGAGTATACTCCTGAAAAATAAGTAATCCAACAATTAATTGGTGTTCAATGACATTAAGTAGGCCTGTTTAAGACCATGTGGTACCCAGATATAGTAAGAGGTCAATGCTTGTTTAATTGTTAATCAATGTGTTACACATTTAATGCCAATTTAATTGTTAGTTGATGTGTTCGGTCTAGTTATTAATTGGTGTGTTGTTTAAATATAATAGGTGTTAAGTGTGTGTTTAAATTTGCTAGTTGGTATCCTGCTGCATTTGTATTGGTCAGGTGTTCCTAATTGATTACTGATTACAGAAATTCTTTTAAAATGGAAACTTTGGGCTGTACTGACAATTGGAAAGATTTTAGTTGTGAGTCTGTGAGAAAAGGCTTATTTTGGTAACATAATCTGGCCTCAATATTATTTAGAATCAGGAGAGAAAAGACCTGAGAATGGCTATATAGAAAAATACTACCATTACAGTTAAAGTTAGAGATATTACAAATAAAGTTGTTCTGCAAAACAGAGCAGAAATGGGATGAGATGATATAGATTTTATTTGTCCCTCTCAAAAGTATTTCTGTGTTTCTGTTTCTTGTGTAACTAACCTTCTCTTTGTGTCTGTCTACTTGTTCAAGGTATATTACCATATCTCTGGATGGTAATAGAAAAAAAAAGTTAAAAAGTTCTATTGGAATTGCTTAAAAAATAAATAAGTGCTTTTATATAAATATATAAATTAGTATTCCCAAGATTCCAGAGAAAAAGAAAAAAACTCTCTTGGCAGCTTGGTGGCAATGTTCAAAACCTCAGATTTGTAATTATAGTAAACAAACCTAAGCATTAGAAAAAGCTGCCCCTGGAATTTTCCTAAAGCAGCAAGAGGCTACCAGACAGCTGCCTGGAAAAAGCAAAGACCTTTTCCAGTTGTCAGGTCACAGCCTTAAATGAAACAGATCTGACAATCGGAAATAGTTAAAAGGAGTGATAGGAATTCTGAAATTACATGACCCTCACCTTTAACACTTTTACATCCAAGTTCAACAAGTCAGGTATCATTCTTTCTGTCCCTGTTCCCAGGGCCTAGGCACCTAAGGCAACTAGGAGGGAAGGCTGGGCCCAGAAAGATAAGGGAGGCATGATTTAGAGTTCTTTTTAAGGATGCTGGAAATTTGAAGTGGCAGGCGAGAAGAAATGTTGCAGAATAGACCATGTTTGTTAAAAATTATTTTTTCCCAGTAATACCTTGCAATAGTAACTGTATTAGTTAGGTTTCTCTAGAGAAACAGAATCAGCAGGGAACACTCGCAAATATAAAATTTATGAAAATGTCTCACATGACCACGGGAATGCAGAGACCAGAATCAGCAGGGCAGGCTGTGAAGCCGATGATTCTGATGGAGCCTCTAGATGAACTCCACAGGAGAGGCTCACCAGCCGAGACAGGAAGAGCCTTTCTCTTCTGAACCCTCCTTATAAAGCTTTCAGTGATTATATTAAGCATTGCTCATTGCAGAATACACTCCCCTTTGGCTGATTACAAATGGAATCAGCTGTGGATGCAGCTGAAATGATCATGATTTAATTCTATGAAATGTCCTCATTGCAACAGACAAGCCAGCACTTACCCAACCACCACTTGGCCAAGTTGACACATGAACCTGACCATGACAGTAACCATAGTAATTGGATCATTATTAAAATATGAATAACCTTAGGATAGAAGTAATTGAATAAAATCTAATTACCAAATTTCAATAAGTAAAATGAAAGGTCTTTGAGGGATATGGAAAAGTTTTCCAGGACTTAGGCTTGGGGCAAATTAAACAATTGTGGTATATTTTACAGAACTTGATAGTCAATGTACTTTTAAGGTTGTTCATAATTTTAGGATATTATGAAAACAAAGAGATTTTTTAACCTCTAATAAAAGTAATTTTATGATAAATTTTTAAATGGAACAAATGCAATTTTATTCTGCTTGTGTATATTCTCCCTAAACTTGTACTAGCTTACTTATAAAATAAGCTAGGATTATAGATACATTTTCAAAATTCCTCTTAAAAATAGCCTAACTAGACAGGTTATGTTACATGAGCTGAGTGATGTACCATTACTCTCATGATGACACATATATAAAATACAAGAATATGCTGATGCTTCAAATATATCCTGTTTAAAAATAAATTAAGTTTAGGGTGGGCAACGGTGGTTCAGTGGCAGGGTTCCTACCTGCCATGCCAGAGACCCGGGTTTGATTCCTGGTGCCGACCCATGAAAAAAAAATGTTTAGTAAGAAATAGAAATGAAATTTTTTATAACATTGATTATCTGGATATCAAAGAATCTGGCTTTTTAATTACTTTGCCACTTGTTACTTCAGTATGTAGAAGAATTTGAATTGTAGTGGCTTTGTTAATGTCAATCTATTTTTTTGTGTCATGCTGTCATGAATAGGGAAGACCTAATTCTTAGCCTCAAAGATTTCATATTCTAGTTAAAATATATGTGTTTTAGGGCATAGTTTAAAACAGTAGTAATAAAGGAAAAAAATGCTAGAAAAATTTAAAAAGCAGATAAATAAAGAATAACCTAAGAAAACCTCATAGAAAAGATATTTGTAAGACCTTTAAATAAGAAAATAGCACTTTAATAAATAGAGCTCTGAACTAGGCTTTTTATAAAGCTATAATTTAATTTTTTGAACTACCATATTCCTGGTATTATTTAACATTTGGGAATAATGTTGAGAAAAATCTGAGGGTTTTTTTTCTGAACACAAATCCCTTAAATATCGAAAAGCTGATTATATTTTGAACTTGGGGATTTCTGATCTTTGATGATAGTACTGGATTGAATTGAGAGATCTTAGGCATATTTTAAAGAAATCATTTGTGTGTTGTGAGTATAAAGTATATAAATGCCTGGTTGTGTTCTAAACCCACCCAAGCATAAATTTCTTCCCTCTTCCATTATTTTGTAGTCTCTCTGTCTCTTCTCCCCTTTATGAATACTGTTATGAGAAGATATATGCAAGTTCAAAAAGCTTTGTGCATTTGTTATCAAATTTATTTCTGTTTATGTGCATCTGAGTAAATAAAAGCTATAGGTGGAATGGATATGGAAAGTTGTAGAAGGCTTGAGGAAGTGAATTTTGTTTGTTATACTCATTTTGACTACAAGCCCTGAAAGAATATGAAAAGTGTTATAAAGTTTAATAAAGTAAATTTTGTTTGCTGTAGTCATTGTTGACTAGCCCTGAATGAAAATGGAGAGTTGTAAAAAAGCTTATAAAAGGGAATTCTCTCTGTCATAGTCAATCCTGACCAAAAATTTAATAAGCCAGTTTATCATATATTTGGAAAAAAAGAGAAAAAAGCTTTTGTGCCAAACTAGGTATTCATATAAAGCTAAAGTGTACTTTTCTCCCTGTTAAAATAATGTGGATTTTTTGCATATTCTTAATATAAAGTTTTACAAGTTTATCTTAATCATTCAAGCACCTGTCTAGAAAACAAAGATTTTACATCAGAGTAATACCTCTGTTAATGTTTATATTGGCCTTTTCATCCTTTATTTCAAAAGTCATGTCTTCTCACTTTTAAAGAAAAACTGTTACACGGAATTTGTTCTTTCACTTTGTAAATTGAGGTGCTAATATACTTTAACATATTGCATAGGAGGTGTTTGGTAAGTATTACAGAAGTTAAAGAGGATTTTCTATCCGGGTGCTAGCTAAATTTGTATAGGTAAAATGTTATTCATATATTTAAAGATTGTATAAAATTCCTAAAGAATTGATGATGTTCTCACTGCCCATGTTATATCCTGATACTAATCTGTGCATTAGGCAATGGTATGATGTTGTTAGACATGGTTTAAATTATTCTTAGAAAAAGGCTCCAGATCATGGAAATAGCCTAATTTACTTGTCAGTGACACTGCTTTGCTCTAATGCTTCTCTAAAAGTATATGTGGTCAGCTATAGGTCAGAGCTGCATCTTCAATAAGACAAAGCTTTAAAAAAGAGGCAGGACAAACACAACAAATTCTATTTTATCTGTAATTAACATAACTGGAAAAATTATAAAGGTGAAGCAGAACAAAACTTCTTCTATGGTTTGACCATATAAGAACTGTCAAGTGTTTTTATTTCTGAAAGTAACTTCATTTAAAATGCTTATAAGAAAATTAGCATTTACATTGTAAGCTCTTACTGCAGTCACATTTGCTCTGGACCTTTAACTGTTATTTTTAAATTCTGAAATGCTTTGCTCTTTGTATAACCTGGTAGCTCCTTGGTCCTTTAAGTATCTGCGTAACACATGAACACTAACTCTATACTTCTGAGAGTCAGCATTTATCCCTACAGCAACTGTTTAAAAATGCTAATTAGGCTTGGATTAGAGGTGTGACTGAAACTGACCTGGCTAAAACAAAGGTAAATAAAAATACAGGGTAAAAGATAAAATTGTATTTTCAAACTTTAACTTTTGTGTGAAACCAAAAGAAACAATGTTTATTTTGTCCAAAATTTAAATTTTCTGTAGCAAACAATCTAATCTAACCTATCTGGTCAGTTTATCTAGGCAACCTAATTCAGCTTTATTGACATGGAACCTAAAATAAGGTATAAAATCTTAATATTTGGTACAAGTTAATGTTATACCTTGATGCATTTCATAGTATTCAGGGCAGAAAAATAAGAAATCATTTGCAAAGTCTCTTAAGGGACTGGAGACAAAGTGGAACTATTAAACTTCCCCACTTTAGGAATTCCTGGTATTTTCTTAAGCAATAGGGACTCCCGACTTAATAAGCCAAGGCCTCAATCTTGAGGCTTGCTCTTATGAAACTTATTTCTGTAATGGCAAAGCTAAGCCTACTAATAACTAATGCCTAAAAGTCATCTCCAAAGAATCTCTTTTGTTACTCAAACATGGTCTCTCTCTAAGCCAAGCTCTGACCTTCCCCCTACATGGGACATGACTTCCAAGGGTATGAGTCTCCCCAGAAACCTGGAACATGACTTTCAGGGACAAGCCTGACCCTGAAAACATGGGACATATCTCCCAGAGATTAGCCTGGCCCTGGCATCATGGAATAGGTTGACCAAAAGAGGGAAAAGAAATAGAGTTTCTTTGGCTAAGAGTTTTCAAATCAAATTGAGAGGTCATTCGGGAGGTTACTTTTATATAGATTTCAGCCAGATATTGCAAACTGGCAAGCCCCAACCAACAATATCCTTCAAAACCCTAAAAGATACACTGGGTTCTATAAAAGTTTTATTTATTAGGTTTGTTTTTCAGAAACTTAAAGCCTCTGGATTGTTCCAATGCCAGAGAAGGTCTGAAATCCAGAAATACCGGACTCTCTAAGAGCAACAGGTTTCCTCCCTCTGCTCTATGATGACAATGTTCTTTTCAGCCATGAAGAAGTTAGAAGCATAATCTAACTTGGATATCCCTCAAGACTGAGTGAAAATTATCAAATAAGAGGGAAGAGCTATAATCGAGAAGTTATATTTAAGGGATAATTATGATTACTGGATTATCACATAAATATCCCTTTTTACTTTCTGGTAAATTAGAGTAGACAGAAATACTGAAACTCTGAACTGTAAACCAGCTGCCTTGATCTCTGATAATGATTGATAGCCTTTATTTTGTGCCCTGTGTTTGTAAAAACATTGTTATTGACCCTCATTTGTACCCTATACCTCATTTATTACTAAAAATCACATCCATCATATTAAGGCCACCATTTTCTAACTTAAGTTCTATGACTACGTATGTAATCAATCTGCTCATGCTCAATAATGAAATCACCTCTGATTACATCATCAACTAGTTGATATTCTGGAGAGACTGGCCCCTCTGGGTTTCAAGACTTATCTGGCCTAGGATCCCATCTGGAGGTTGGTTACTTTCCAGGTTTCTGGAAAGTAATCATAATGCACAGAAACTTTGTAGAATCTCAGATATAGCCCTAAGTGTTCTTTACGGTTGGCAGGAATGGTTTTGGTTGGGGTTTGGCAAGCCATGATAGATAGCAGTGTCTAGCTGAAGCTTGCTTGAGAGTAGCCTCTTGACTCTATGCCTTAAAATTCTTAATAATTGTATCTGTGAAGTTGTTTTTTATAAGAAAGTCCTAAGAGATGATGGAGTATTCTTGTGAGCAGAGGAAAGAAACAAATAAACATGTAACTAGAGACCAGCCATTCTTCTATCTACTTTACTGAATAAAATAGTTTTCCCCTAGTTAGGAAGCAAAGAGTTCCCTTCACTGGCATTTGACTTGCTACAGGTAGTTGTATACAATGCAAGGCTTTGTAGCTTATGTTCCAGAGGCTCTTTAAAACATACACTATGTGTATTTCATTCTGTGAAATGGTTTTTAATATTTGATGCAGTTCAACCCAAAAAATGTTGTTTATGGCTTTGAATTACAAACCTCTTGGGAAAAAAGTCAGATTTGCCTTATCCTCAGGCCAGTTGATGCGCCTACAAAGTTGCTGGTCCTAAGGACCTCTGGCTCAGGAAGGCAAGACTACCTCAACCCCTGGCTAGTGTGTTCCCTTGTCTAGGCCAGGAGAGATTCCTTTCTAGTGCTTGATCCAGCACTTGAACTTGGTCTTTGAGCGACAGTTCTAATTAGGAGGATTGGACTGGATATTTAAGGCCATGTTTTTCAATTTCTAGCATCTATAATTAAGAAGGATAAACACTTAAGAGGGGATAAAACTGAGCTCAAACTGAACATATGTAGATATTTGGGACACAGGGAATCAATCTTCCCATTAAAATGCTAATAAATGCAAAATTTCCCCATCCTTAATTAATTGGTTAACTAAACAGTGAGATGGGGTGAAATACAAGCCTGAATATTTAACATAGAAAATCAAGAAGGTTGGATGCATAACAATTACATAATTAACTAACAATAAAGAACATTTGAGTTTCAATAAATTCTTATTGGCAGCTCAGTAATATCTACCAGAATCTGTTTCATTTCATTGCAAACTGGGCCGTTCAAGTTTAAACAAATTTTAACATTTGGTCTCTAATATCAATCTTCTTATTAAAAATGTCCAAGATCAACATGATAAATTTTAACTACAAGAGCAAGGTTAATTAAGAAATAATTTAGCCAACTAAAAATGTATTAGACTCCTTGCCCAAACATAAAAGATTTGATTATCTGAATTTAGTATGTTACTTTGTAAAAGTTACTTTACTCAAGAGTCATAATGAAGAAGACAGACATAGCACAAGATTATAGAGGCAACAGGCCACCTGAAAGAAGGTAAAATGTTTAATTATAAATTGAAGGCAGAAATAAGTTACCAAGGAGATAGAACTAGGTGGAGGAAAGGTTTCTAAGGCATTGGTTCTCAAACCTGAGTACATGTTGGAAGCACCTGGGTAACTAAAATATACTAATACTTGAGTCCCAACCCATAAGATTCTTATGTAATTGGTCTGAGGCATGGATCAGGCATCAGCATTAAACCTCCCTCCCCAACAGCTCCCTGTCTCCCATATCCACGATTCCAACATATAGCAAAGTTTGAAAACAAAAGACCAGAAGTCTGGAAGACACCCTATAATTGGTTCCCCTAAAATTATGAGGATAAAGGCAATTATAGTTACATTGGAAAATTTGGG
This sequence comes from Tamandua tetradactyla, assembly GCF_023851605.1. NCBI lineage: Eukaryota > Metazoa > Chordata > Mammalia > Pilosa > Myrmecophagidae > Tamandua > Tamandua tetradactyla. The sequence continues at coordinate 24,112,073 of NC_135346.1, forward strand.
GACAAAAAATCCAAATCCTTCAAATTAAAAATAAGCAAACAAAAAATAACCTACTTAAACCAGACTTGGAATTTGTCTCCAAAACTTTTTGTTTTTTCATAATGATCCTCCTAATTCCAGCCAGATTTTAAACTTTATCATGCCCGAATACCCAAAGTTATGTGTCTCTGTCGATCAAATACAGAGACACTAGTTTTAGAAATGAAACTTTTGAAATATCTTTAAGTCTTTAAGTTGGATTCCATAGTATAGGAATTGCAAAAGAGTGCCTCTAAGAATATAGGAGAATGTTGCAGAAGCAAATTTGAAAAGCAATACCTAACCCAATTTTCCCAGAGTGGGTTCTGTGGAACATCCTCAAAGAGCTGCATTTTGAAGGGGGTTTCTTTAGATAAACACATTTGAGAACATGGCTAACCCCTAACCTTGAAGATTTCCAGTTTACATTAAGACCATAAAGACTTCAATAAATTCTAAAGAAACCTATTCAATTATATTTAACCCAGCATTTCTCAAATTCACTGTGGACCATTTTGTACCCAAGTAATACATATTAACATCCCCCAAAAGCACAACGTAGAAAATGTTGAAACAACTAAAGACCAAAACCAAAAGTCTCTAAAATCAAGAAATGAACTACACGTAATTTACACTGCATTTTGAGAATTGAAAAACAGTCATGTTTAGGTTCCTCTTTGAAGCAGGCTGAGAACATTCCCAACTTGCTGGGACATTAAGCTCAATTCTTAGGACTGAGTCCACTGTTACTCCCCTTATCCCACCCCTGAAATGGGGCAAAATTTGAAGATGTACACTGGCCCCAATCAAGATGACAGAATGAGAAGCTTCAGTGCTCTGTCTACCCACAGAGGCTTTGAACAACCAGCAAAAACATCGTTCTCAAAGCTCCAGAAGACAGTTAACCCTGTAATAACAGGGTTGGTGGAGAATCAGGAAAAAGGGTAATTAAGAGCCATAGGATGTCATGGCCTCTTCCCCACCTGCCACCTGCTCAGCACAGAGTTGGGCAATGGTCCCAGTGCAGATCTCCTGTTCCAGTTCCACAGGGAGCAGAATAACCCTCATGAAAATAGAGGGAGCATGTATGTTTGGTCCATCCTGTCTGCTGGTGGTCTGATGGACTCACTGTCCCCAAACTTACCCTGCATGTAGAAGGTGGTTCACCAAGTTCTCCTACAGAATGCTGTGAGGAAGCAGTCAAGTGGCTGCCTGGGACAATGGATGGTTGGCCGTAGGACATAAATGCAGTACCCAGGACTATGAGGAAACAGGAGGTAGGGGGATTCCTGAAATAAAACATGTACTTCCAAGAGAAGGTATGTGCACAGAAAGGACCAGGGAGGTCGCTGCACTTTGGCCTGGAGCTATCATTGTATAGAAAAACTCTGAAGGAGAACACTCCCACAGGTCAATCTGTAAAGACTAGGAAAAACGGTTTCTTTTCTTCCTTTTTTTTTTTCTCTCATTAGCTTGTGGCTTTCAAGGAAAGCTCTGTCATAACAGTAGCTGTCTACAAGCTTAACAGATAACTTAGAGTCTAAATTACAGCTATAATATGTTAAAATTAACAAAAGATTTCAAAGCCATAGAAAGAAATAGAAAGCAATGGCCCATTCCAAGGAGAAGATTAAAGCATTAGAAATCAGCATTCAGGAGGACCAGACTAGGTCATACCAGACAATGACTTTTAAAAAATGATCCTAAATATGCTAAAGAGCTAAAGGAAAATATGGCAAAGAGCTAAAGGAAATCAGGAAAATGATAGAGGAACAAAAACAGAATATTTTTGAGCTGAAGACTAAAGTAAATAAATTAAAATTCCCTAGAGGGGTTCAATAGCAGTCTGGAGATACAGAAGAATGACTCAGTGAACTTGAACGTAAGATCATTGAAAACATCCAGTATGAAAAAGAAGAAAGAATGAAGAAAAGTGAACAGAATCCGAGAAATCTGTACTGATATGCACATTATGGGAGTCCCAAAAGGAGAAGAAAAAGAGAAAGGCACGGAAGGAATATGTAAAGAAATTATTGCTGAACACTTCCCAAATTTAACAACAGACATGAATACATGCATCCAAGATGTTCAATGAACTCCAAACAGGATACATCCAAGTAGAACCATGCAGTGGCATATTATAATCAAACTGTCAGATGCCAAAGATAGAGAATTTGGAAAGCCACAAGAGAGAAAAAAATGTGTTAACAGGGATCCTCGATAAGATTGTATGCTGATTTCTCCTCAGAAACCATGGAAGCAAGGAGGAAATGGGAAGACATATTTAAAGTGCTGACAGCCAAAAATTACCAATGAAGAATCGTATATCTGGCAAAACTTTCTTTCAAATAAGAGGAAGGGATTAAGATATTCTCAGATAAATAAAAGCTGAGGGTTCATCACCACTAGACTGTCCCTAAAAACAATGCTAAAGGAAATTTTGCAAGTTGAAGGGAAAGGACACTAGATAATTGACTGAAGTTGCATGAATAAATAAAAATCTCCTGTAAAGACAACATTGGCAAATATAAATGCCAAACAGTACTATTATATTTTTAATTTGTAACTCCACTTTTTACTTCCTACAACATCTAAAAGGCGAATACATAAAATATAATGATAAATCAATAGTGTTGAACTCATAATATATAAGTTTGAGATTTGTGACAAGAACTACATAAAAGTGGGAGATGGAGTGGTATAGGAACATAGTTTATGTATGTTATTGAAGTTAAGCTGATATCCAAGTAAATGGGATTGTGGTGATAGATTTCAGGTGTTAAATTTTAGGCCCTCTGGTAGCCACAAAGAATAATCTTCTTGGAAGTGTAGGATTTTTTTTTTAATTATAAAACTAATACAGGATAAAATAAAAAATATGAATTAACAAAAAGTTAATATCCACTGTAGCCTGCCTCACCAATCTTCTTCTCCCCACAAAGGAACCATTAATAAGAGTTTGTGGTGCCTTCTTCCATGCCTTTCTCTATTCTCAGATCTAATCCCTCTTCAGCCTACTTATGAATTGCTAAATCGAATACCCATTTCTTTTCAGCCCTTATATTATTTGATCTCTAAGGAATATTGTACACTGTTAATCTTTCCTTCTTAAGACCTTCTCTTTTCTTGCTTTCCATGACATTCTACTTTTCTGGTTTCCCTCCTACCTAGCTGACCGTTCCTTCCCCGTGCTTGTTACAAGCCCCTCTGCCTTTGCGCCTGTCACCCCAGAGTTCTGTCCTATGCAGCGGTCCTTGCCTCAAGGCAACCAGGACCATAGAGCACTTCAGTTCCAGCCCCTATTAGCTGGGAGCTGGCATGGTCCAGCATGATCACATTGTCTCTTATTTTGTTCAGTTGTTATCTATAGGTTGGTGATTCTAAAATCTGCAGCTCTATCCCAGACCTCTTTCTTGAGGACCAGAACTCTTTACCACCAGCCCCTTGAATATTACCTCTTTCTTTCTTGCATTAACCAGACTCAGCACGTTCAAAACTCATCCTCCCCTCCCCCTACTCCAAACCTGAGCTTCTCTAGTTTTCCTTGTGATGCCCAAGTCAGACATCTGTAGTTATTTCTCAACACCCCTCCAAACACACACACCCACACACTTAGCAGTCAACCTCCAATATCTCATTATCATTTTTTAAAAAACTTCCACCTAAATATCCTTTCATTTCACCTATTTAAACACCATTACCATTAGCTTACTACAGTGGAATTTCTATAGCAGGCTCCTAACTGGTCTCCATGATCCCCGTGCTGCTCTCTTCCAGTCTACCTCCACACTGCAGCCAGAGCAACCCTCCTAAAGTCTGCCACTTCCTCTCACTTGAATCACTTAGTGGTTCCCCATTGTCCTGAAAATGAAGCCTCATCCTCTTACCGTGTCTTATAAGCCTGTACTGTCTGTGCTCTATCAACCCTCCCACCCCATCTCCCTTTCTGCCTCTCTCTTCTTTCCATCACATGGTCCAGCTACGCGTACACCTTACAGCTCCTCTGATGTGCCAGCTTTCTCTTATCCTGACACTTTCTCCCTCTTCCTCACCTGGTTGAGTAAAACTATTCCTGTACAATGTCATTTCCTCTGAGAAGCCTCCTCTGACTGCTCCTACTACCTGATCCTATAGCACTTTGTGCTTCCCTTGTTATGGTAATTAGTAATCTTAACCGAAATTGCTTTTTAAATCATCGCCCATACCAGAGAGTGTGCTTTTTGATGGCAGAACATTGTGTGCTTTCATCACTATCTAGTACAGTATTCTTGGTAAAGATGGATTAAATGAATAAGTGAAGGAATGAATGTACCAATAAACAAATGACTCACAAGTTTTATGGCTAAAGAACATTTAGGTATTTGGACTAAACAATAATTAGTCTAGCAGAAGAAAACGTTCTTACTACACTAAAAGTTTTATCAGAATAAATTGAGGCAGAAGCATCAGGAATTAGGGTTCTGAACTAGGGGAACAAGGAGAGAGTAAAGGAGAGCAGAAAACCAAAACAATATTTTTTAACTAATCAGGATTCCAAACCTAATCATTTGAGGTAGTACTTTCTGTCTACTTGCCCAGCCCAATGCAATAGCAACTTTTGCCAGGTAGAATTGCAGAGAGGTACTAAGGTTTAGACAGCTAGATGTCTCATATATCTCATAAGTATGATGCATGCATGATTTGGGTTGGTGAGAAAAAGATGATTTAAGAAAATACCACTCCCTTATAATCTCTGCAGGCAGGCATAATAACGTGAGAATAATCAAATAATCAGTAAGGATAATCAAATGTTTCAAGGCAAGCATCATCTTTGTCATTCTCAGCTGAGGAGTCCTCGTCTTTGAACTTCTTAGCGACATGACTTCGCCTAGAGGGGTAGGCATATCCTACACTGCCAGAGAATAGGATATGAGGTACAGCAGCAAAATCCTTACATAGAAGTATAGGAACTTTGGGAAAAAAAGAGAAGTATTTTCTGCATTTTATTAGTAAGGAGACCAAGGCAGAGAGAGTAAAGAAGTGGCATGTTCAAAGTCATCTCATCCTGTGGTCTCTGAACCTGAAATATTAACACCTTGACTTAAAATCCCAGAGCTCTATCTTGACTTAAAATCCCAGAGCTTGACAAAAATTAGAAACACTAATTTCCTGGTAGAATTCCTTCCTTTCCTTTTCTTTGTTACTTCTTTCTGTTTTTTACTTTTATTTTTATTTTTTACTTTTGGCTCGGTAGTTGGAGAACTATACACAGTAGACTCAATCTTCAAGGATGTTTTTTATGACACCGATAAGAGCCATAATGTGCTATGTAGGGATTCACCTGGGGAAAGTTACCAGGAAGAGCTAAAGAGAACAGTTTGATTTGTTCTATTTATCCTGAGAACAGAAAGCGGCAGCAGTTTCCCCCAGAGATTGGGATAAATTATAATTCGCACAAAAGGAGAAGTGAAGTTACCTATGATGAGGCTGTTATTGGAAGCATTGGGGAAGCTGCAGGCACTGGAAGCAGCCCTAACTCAAACTCACCAACTAGCTCTGTTACAAATTCTAAGGGAAAAGCCACAGAATCAGCACCAAATATCCCGGGGGACAGGATGTGTGTGTGTGTAGGGGGGGAGCACTGCTTATGTGCCCAACTTCACACTGTGCCCAAAGGGTGTGGTGATATTTTCCAAACCAAATAGTAGGGCAAATGGTGTAGTCATAGAAAAGATCATTTGAAATTTGGGTTGTTTCATAACTACTGTGCCATGGGTGGTTATAAGAATCTAAGTCATGGCCCTTACCACCCAGATACTGCAATCTAGCTAGTGTAACAAGTCACAAACAAGACAGTAAAATGAAACTGTGTATTAGTCTCAGCTGAGTTCCTGTGGTGGCTTGGAGGTATGCACCCCAGAAAAACAGGCTCTTAATCCATTCTTGTGGTGTGAACTCATTGTAAATAGGACCTTTTTATGAGGTGATTTCAGTTAAGGTGTGACCCAACTGAATAAGAATAGGTCTTAATTCTATTACTGGAGGCCTTATAGAGAAAGCCACAGAAAGAGAAAGCTATGAGGAGAAGCAAAAATCTGGAAGTGAACAGAAACCGGGAAAGACGTTGCCTTGTGCACTGCTAGATATCAAAAAAGCCGAGGACTGAGGATTGCCAGCAGCCAGCCCCAGAATGCTGCAGTCTTCAGGGAGAAAGCATCACTTGCTGATGCCTTGAGTTTGGACTTCTAGCCCCAAAGCCAGGAGCCAATAAATTGTTTTAGCGAACCCCTGTGTGTTATTTGTTCTTGCAGCTAGAAAACTAAAACAGTTCTCCAAAACTGAAAACAAAAATTTAAGTTAACAATAATTATCATTAAAGGCCCTCTGTGGGACACATGGAGTATGAAGGCTGACCAGTTTGAGACAACTCTGAAGGACTACTAGGAAGGACTCTTTGGGCTTGGATTCTTGCAAGTGGGAGGCCCTGGCTGCTCTGTTTCTCTACTCAAGCTTCCCTCTCTACCTCCACAGGCGTCAATCCCATAGGCACTCCTTAAGGATCATCCTGCATACTAAAATCTGTCTCAGAATCTGCTTTCTGGACATCTAGGCCATGACAGGAGTAGAGAGCTGCTTCCCCTTCACCTCAAGTCAAGCAAGGGTTTTCTAAGAGGACCACTTGGATACCGTGATGTGGTTCTCCTGAAGTTTTGGAAACATAATGGTTTTAACTCCCTCATGTGAAAGAAAGCCATGAATAAGAGGAGGCAAAGCTGAGAGAGAGAGAGAGAGAGAGAGAGAGAGAGAGAGAGAGAGAGAGAGAGAGAGAGAGAGAGAGAGGGAGGGAGGGAGGGAGGGAGGGAGGGAGGGAGGGAGGGAGGGAGGGAGGGAGGGAGGGAGGGAGGGAGGGAGGGAGGGAGGGAGAGAGGCCTTCCACTGAGGATAGGATGAATCTATGAGGAAGAGAGATCAAAATAGCATACAGAGTAATGAGACCTATGCAAATAGCAAGCCAAGATGGAAATCACATTTCAACTCATTGCCAACTCCGATTACTTGGTGGTGAATGTCTGGATATTAGGGTTGAAAAGCAGTTTTCATCTATATCTGGATTTAGTGAGAAAGATGCTAAAACTGATGAGCAGTGTCTTGTAGATGTAAGGAACACAGGGAATTGGCAGCATATGTCTGCCATCTCTGGAACAGACTAATAAAGAAGAGAAGTTATATAAATTACTAATTGTTTGACATACAGGAAACTATTATAATATGATATGCCATTCTCCATGCTGGAAACAGCAGTAAATTTTTTGAAAGATAGATCAGCTCAGGCTGCTCTTCTGATCAAACTCATGGATTTGATTCTAATGACATACCCATTAGAATGATCCCTAAGGCCCTGCATGATTTGACTTCTATCTAGCCTGCCGGACGCACTCTCTACTCTGGTTCTCCTGACCTGCACAGAGTTTCCTTTTTCACCTGTTTTTTCCATCTCAAAATCTTTATTCACAGATGGTCCCTCTGCCTGGAATTTTCATACCTCAAAGCATCTGAGTCCTACTTATTCCTAAGCCCCTAGGCTCAGGTGTCAACTCTTCTAAGAGCCTTCCTTAAATATGCCTCCCCACAAAAAGTTGCCCCTTTGGGGGCATCACTCTATCTTGGATCACATGCATGTATTACAGTGAGTTGAAATATCTGTTCTTCTATTTGACTGTAAGCTCCTTGATGGCAAATATTAGTTCTTCTTAACCTTTGTTTCCCTTGCACTTAGCACTGTGCCTGGCACATAGGCACCTAATGTTTTTGAATAAGTTATTGTTGGCTAGAATCATTAAGGAAACTTTTATTAAATGTGTGGGAATTAAAAGATACTGCTGAAACTCTTGGGCCAAGCAGCTTCGACAGGAAGACAGGAATGTCCATTGTTCCCCACGAAAACCCAGAATCCAAATTCCTGGAGGATCCTGAATGGATATTATCAGAAACTCAGATTTGCATAGCTGAGAGCTTTTATAGATGCTACTGTACTCCATTTGGACCCCTCATTATTTGAAGAAGGAAATCTTACCTGACAGAATGGATTAATGTTCAGGCAGACTGTGTTTGCACAGCTGTGGAGTCTTCCTCAGACAAGATGTTTGAGCTCTCCTCTCTTTATGTAGGAAATCTGGTGACTGGGTAACAACATTAAACCATTTAGACAGAGCTTGGAGAATCGTGGGAAGCACCATGTCCATTAAAGGACATCTTTGACAAAAATCCCTTGAAAGGTTTCCCTATTCTTTCTGCGTCTGTGTGTGTATATGTGTGTGTGTTCACGTGAAAACTTCAAGTTGTAAATAAAGCCCTTAAGGATCCACCATGGATGGCCAGACGTCTAGACAACCCAACAGAAACCTGACCACATGATGGACCCCATGGGCAGCTCCCAAGCTGTCAAAACAATTTCCTGTGGAGTTTGTCCTGGAGGCCTTCCTTTAGTTTAAGTTTTCTTTGTTCTACAACCATCTTGCTGGATGAAGAACTACAACGATGCGATTTTGGAGAAATTGGGTTCTGCTGTAGCTGCTTGGTGTGCTTATTTAATATAGTGCTCACAGAGGTAATCCACATGTTTAGATCTGCCAAGGCCATGTGTGACCTTAGGACAGTTGTTAGAAATCTTCCCTGCAAGCTGAAAGGCACTGTAAAATGCACACAGGGTGTCAAAATATCAAAGTGATGTTTCTGGGGCAATCCTACTGGCTAAGCCTGCGGCTTTGAGGGTTTTGGTGTTGTAGGTCCCTCCGTCTGTGGAGTCACAGGGGAAGGGTGCTTTGCCACCTCCATTGTTCTATCTGAACTCTTTGAGGTTCATAAGTGATGAAGATGGACTTGAATGGACAGAGAAACGGGGCTTTGGGTCTTAATGGCTCCTTAAATTCATATCACACCATCAACCCTGCAAGAAGGGTGGAGCGAGCTATGGTGATTTGAAGCTACAGGGCCCCAGTCTTGGGGCTGGAGCTCCTTTTAGCAGCAGTTACAATGGAAGGATAAGGGGAATCAAGGGTCATGAGGTGCTCAATAGCTGTGCTTTTTGAAGTTTTCCATGGTATCTAGCACATTATTTGGAACAGATTTTTGGTTGAAGAATCAAAGTCAATTGTTAAAAATATAAAATGAAAAGAAGATTGAGCACATTAAAGAAAAACTAAAAACACTTCTCAAAATTGTCTCTTTCAAAAGGACAAAAGGCCCATGTGTCCCAGAATCTTTGGGTCTGGTTGGGGTAACATTTTTTGGCTCTGGTAGACACATCTTTTGTTCAGAAGAAAAGAAAGGGAGAGAGAAAGGGAGAGGGGGACAGAGAGACAGGTATCAAACTGCAAGTCAGAGTCCTCAGGGCTCAACATCCTGAATAAGCCTCTGTGATCACCCTTCAGCAGGAATATCCCAGGAGGTCCAAACTGGTGCAGTTTTGAGAACCAAAAGTGATCCATGTGGCACCCAAATCCCACATGGCCTCTGCTATTTTGAGCACTATTTTGTTTTCTCTTTGTCTATGAAACTAACTATGAAAACTGAGGACAAGAGATGTAAGAAAGTATTGAAAGGTTGGAACTAAAGAAAAATGAGGGCTAAAATAGCTTTAGGGTTCAAAAGAATTAAATCCATGTGGAGGGTGATTACATATTCACGGTCAAGTTATCTGATCTGGCTTTGCACATAAGCTCCTATTTCTCCTTCCACCTCCTTCCCTTCCTCTCTCATCTTCTTCCTTTAGAGGCCACTGTGGTGAATAAAGGTTATTCTGAGCCCACCATCCTTCTGTGCAAGCTCTTGGCCCCAGCTCTCAGTTCATTTGGTTTGGGCATCACTAATGGCTTCCAGGCTATGCACAGCCAGGACTGACTGACTAGAAAACTCCAGTTTCCAGGTCATGGTGATTGACTCAAGGGCTTGCAATGAAAAGATACAATTTTTGCAGGAGCTGTTGGCAAAAAGGGGACTCTCTGTGGAGGTTGCTAAACTGGAGGAGAGCCTGCCTGAGGAGAATGCTGACAGGGAAAAAAGCAGAACTGAGAGACCAGACAAGAGAGAGCGTGGGTGGCTTGTTAGAGTCTGAGGCCGTACAGCTGGCTTAAGCTAGAACCACCCCTGGGTTTCCAGGTAAGTGAGCCAATCAACTCCCTTTTTATTTTTTTGCTTAAACCAGTTTAAGTAGGTTTCTGTCACTTGCAAGTAAAAACCAAAAAGTTGTGCCTAATACAGAAATAGGGAGCAGAGGAAGAAGTTCTTAGCTGCAAACCCAGACAATCCTAGCTCGGTTAAATTTCAGAAAACAAGGATTACTTGGAACCCTGTAGTTACAGTTGGCAAAAAGGAAAAAAATACTTTATTATCTTATCGAAGCTTCTCCCAAGCAAAGCTCAAAATTTTTCACATGTGTCTAGATTCTTTTAAGGGGTCACTGGGGCTTACTGGATCAATCAACCTTTTACCTAGTTCTTTCCTTCGCCTCCTCTGAGCCTCATCCAGTCCCCCCAGTGGAGTCTACTGCTCTCTCTTTTTCACCTGGACTTCACCTTGTCTACTGCCTTTCTCTAGTTTAACATCCAACACAATGTCACAGTTACATGCTTCCTAACCCGTCTACTCCAACCTGTCCTTAATCATCTGTATATTCCATAAACCTAGCACCTGACCACAGTAAGTTTTGCACTGAATTGGGATTTGAATCGAATTTACTCTCTAAACCCCCACCCCCCCCACCCCCACCTCTGCCTCCTCAGATCTCTCAGACTTTCTGCCTCTGACATCAGTCTGATACTTATTGTTTCCTACCTGCCATTATCATTTATGAAAACCTAAGTCTATAAATGTGTTTATATATTTGCTGAGCACTTATCACTTTATTTGCTTTAACTCATTTAATCCTCACCCGCCTCTCCATCTTACAGATGAGGAGACCATGGCCAGAGAGGCAAAGTGCACAAGGTCACCCAGCTAGTAAAGTGGGGCAGTCAGGGATTCAAATGCAAAAAGCATCCTCTCAATTACTCTCCTATTTGCAGCTGGAGTAGGATAAGTTCCTGTGGGCTTAATATGCTTCTTTGTATTGTTGAATACCCTTACAAAAACATTATTAGGTAGGTCCAGACAAGAAAATGAGGCTCGTGAGGTTGTCATTTGCTCAAAGTCATGGGGCTGATAAGTGGCACTGCTAAGATTCAGTCCCAAGTGGTCTGAACTCAGAGTCCACATTCATCAAATATTATGGTAAACAGTTCCATTAATTGATTACTGTTCGTATTCGAAGCAACTTCCAGAGTCATCTGACCTTTAATTACCATTTATCATTGTTCTTCTTATTTAATAGGTATAACATACTTACTTCATATGGCTGTCATGAGAGAAAGTATGTAAAGCTCTTCGAGTCTTTGGCATGCAGTAAACGCTCAGTAAGTGGTAGTTAGCATTATTGTTTGTTGAATGCTTCTCGTGCCAGGTATTGTATGAAGCATTTTACATTTATTATCTCATTTAATTCCCACATCAATCTCACAGGAGGTAACTATATTTATCATGCTCATTTTATAGATATAGAAACTGAGGCTCAGAGAAATTTAGTAACTTGCCAAAAATCATACAGCTAGTTAGTTAGTACTCAAAGCTGCACAATTACTAGTTTTCTGGTGCAACAGTATGGTGATAGCACTGATTATCTTTCGTGCTAGAAAAGTTTTGGAGAAGGGAGTAGAGAGCCTGATCATCACTGGGTGAGCTGGACTCTTCTTCAGTCCTATCAGCTCCTGGACTTTTGGTGGTTCATTAGTCACATAGGCCTCAGCTTTATAGATGATATTAGAAGAGCTTGCACCTCTGTAGTCACAACTCTGCATGTTCAAACTTGGGGGAAAATAGCTGCTCAAAGGGGAAAGGAAATGTGCATTTATTGAGCTTCTACAGTATTCCATGTACCAAGTGCTAGACACATGACATTAACCCATCTGAAGCTTCTTTTCACTTGGTTGATTAGTGTTATTTGTTTTTCATGGGGGTAAATTGGCACAAAATGAGGGAAAGAACTGGCTATTCTCTTGTTAATATAGCCAGTCACAATAGATTATTCAGAATACAAAAGAATCCATGTTGAGTCTAAATGTATCTAGACCAGCCATCTGTATAGATTAATAAACCAGATGGCTGTCTGAGTTACTGCAGTGGAAAAGAAAGTGACTTCCTTCACCATAGAGTATGTCAATCCAGAAAGTTTAGGTGACAATAGGTTTCTTTACCTTGTCTGACCCAATTTCTCTGCTCTTTTTAGCTTGACAGGATTAAATTTACTCTGCAATTGCCAAATCTTCACTTCACCTTGAGCTATTTAGTCATAATGTTGCCTATTATATAAAAGATTAAAAAAAAATAAACAACCAAAATTTGATGGTAGAAAATGGCATTTGGAATAATGGATTAATCAGTTCTGTCCCTTTCACTTCAGCAGCAAAATCAGGCCTCTTGTTTTGGGAAATATGCTGGAGGGGCAATTTGCACATTGCCAGGCTGTTTTTCTTTTTAACATCACAGCTGACTTGCTGTGGCAGAGGCTGCTGCAAACTGCTGGCACCACTGCTGGTTACAAAGTGTGTCTGCCCAACCACTCAGGGTAAAAAGAGCTATACTGTATTCTTTGATGGTGGGCTTATTTGCCAGGGAATGGACTTGCATAGGAACAGCTGCGATTTGCCTTCTCCCTTGCACACCCTCATGCTCCAAACAAAGTGCATGTATCAAAGTGTCTTTGTGGAAAACAGCAGTATAGAAATTTCTACTCTCTTCTTCACTGGATACTGCTGCTCGAAACTTTCAGCTGCTGTTTCAGCCACGTATTTTCTTTTGCCCTTGCTCCTCTGTGCACGTGGCACTGGAAACCCAGAGGAGGTGTGGATATTTCACCTCTCCTACCTACGTGCTTGAGAAACAAATGGTGAAGGTTGCCAAAAGCTGTTGAATCCATTATGAATTGCCAAACACTCCTGCCCGCCCTCTTCTAAACAGGAAAGAGGAAAAATCAGAAGGGCTTAGGCAAAGTTATAAAATGTAATTCTCTCTCTCCTAAAAAATCTCTGACCAGTACTGTACTCTGTACTTATTTTTTTTCTGCCTCCACTCACAGATGTCAATACTTGGTGAATGACTTTCAGAAATTTACTTCATTTGCAACTGAAGCCAGAGGGGAGGGGTCAGCACAAACCACCCTGGCCAGCTGACAGCTCAACACTCTCACCGAGGAATGCAGCTCCATGCCAAGCCACTCCTGGGTGCCAGGACAAGAGAGCAAGTCAGTTTTTTTAAGGACAGTTTAAAACAAGAATTAAGCCTTCACAGGACTTACCTTGTCCCTCTTTCCAGATCCTAGCTCAAATAGTCAAATTCTCACATTAGAGGAAATGGACAATGATTCAGATTCAAAGGCAAGTGAAAATGGGGTATTTGATTCATTTCAGAGTTGTTTGGGGGAACAACATTTTATTCAGTGAAACAAATGAAGGATTTCCTTCTCAAAACCAGCTACTGATATTAGTGAATATCTACACAGGAAGGAACTAAGGGAGGAACAGGAGGAACTAAGAGAATAGGATTATAATTATGCCCATCGTAAATTGTTACTCTCAGTTCTATGAGACATTTGCTCCACTTCTCATTCATTCGCTCTTGCTTTCAGTGCTAAGAATTTATAGTGGTTCGGAAATAAAAATGCTATATAACGGTTATTGAGCGTATATTAAAATATTCAATCCTCACAAAAGCATTATGAGGTTGATACAATTCTGATCCCCATGTGTTGGTTTTAAACTGTTAAGAACCCCAGAAAAACCTGTTCTAATCCTGATTCAATCTTGCGGAAACCTTTGATTAGATAGTTTCCATGGAGATTGACCCACTCAACTCTGGGCATGACCTTTTGATTAGATCATTTAATGGAGGTGTGGCTTTTTGATTAGATGGAGGTGTGACTCCACCCATTCAAGGTGGGTCTTGATTAATTTACTAGAGTCCTTTAAAAGGGGAAACATTTTAGAGAAACCTCAGCTGCAAATGCTTGGAAAAAAGATTCTTCAGAGCTGACAGAGATGCAAACTTCTGGAGATGCTTGGAGTGCCAACAGAGAAGATGTATAGACGTGGATGTTTGGAGATGCAGAGCCCAGCAGACATCACCATGTGCCTACTCATAAGATGCTAAACAAGCCAGAACTCAGAATCGTGTCCCAAAGGAGCTAAGTGAAGGCCCACAGAGGCTTAGAGAGGAAACCATGGGCGTAAGAAGCTGGAAGCTGTTTGAAACCAGGAGCCAAAGGGCCAGCAGACACTGCCACATGCCTTCCCAGACGACAGAGGTGTTCCAGACCCATCGGCCTTTCTTGAGTTAAGGTATCTTTCCCCGGATGCCTTAGTTGGGACATTTTTATGGCCTGATAACAGTAAACTTGCAAGTTAATAAGTTCCCTTTTTAATAGCCAACCTAGTGCATGGGTCAGCAGGCAGAGTTCTCACCTGCCATACCAGAGACCTGGGTTCAGTTCCTGGTGCCTGCCCAAGCCAAAAAAAAAAAAGCCAACCTATTTCTGGTATATTGCATTCTAGCAGCATTTTAACAAACCAATACACCCCATTTTATAGAGGAGAAAACAGTGACACGGAAAGGTTAGTTATTTGTCCAAGGTAAAGAAGCTGGTGAGTATAGAGGAAGGGTGTGAACTGAGAGAGTCTAACCAGAAATGAACATGCTCAATAACTCTACTCTACTCCTTGGCCATGCTGGTAGCGTAGCACTAGGGGAAGGCTTTGTAGCAGGCAGGCAGCTACCCAATGAGACATTTCTGAGTCTGAAGACTCTATTTGTATGCCATGGCTGCCTTCTTTACAGGGATGTTTTGTGAATGAATAAGGGAAGTATCCTCCTGGCAAGAAGAAATAGATGACTCATGTTGAAGAAGGAGGGAGGGAGAAAGCCCTTTCAAGTCACAAGGGTCCCCCTTTGTGCACGGGAGGAGGTCACTGGATGCATCACAGGAGAGAAATGGATCTTGAGAGGTCACATGGATAATCACCCCACCTTTGAGGAGGACCACCTGCTGCTAGAAAATGATCTAAAAGAATCTTGCTGCAGGGAAAGAATTGGGTTACTTGTGTTACCAGTGCCTGAGAGCATATGCTTTATTAAGATGACCAGATGTCCTGTTAGGTCAGGACTCTCTGGGGTTTTTTAATGACCTTGAATTGTAGCCTGGCAATATCCAGAACAGGCTGGCTTGTTCTAAGTGTCCCCTAGACAAGCTGTAAAGTGCTTTAGGTTAACTTTGGGTATTGCCAGTTTGCAAGCATGGAGGTCACCAAGTAAGTCAGAGTGCTTGATAGCCTGGCAATAATGTAAAAATTCCTGTTCCTTTTCTGTCTTAGAAAATTTATTTATTCCACAAACTATCCCCAAGTGTTTTTTCGGGCCAGCTGTTGAAGATAAACAAGGCATGGTCCTTGTCTCAAGGAGCTCACACGGAGGGGAGTTAAAGCCCAGTGAGCCCCCTGAGGGGTCCTCTGCTACTCACCACTAAGGCTGTGCAAGATGTAGGGTGCACAGTTTTCTTTTCCTCTCTTCTCTGATCCTTTGTCCCCTAGATCCCATTTTTCCCTTCTAAGTTGGCTGGTTGGTGACTCATTCTGACCCAGTGTTCGAAAATTTTCAGATACTAATAAAAAAACAATAATAGCTCACCCTTATTGAATGCTTACTGGATTTCAGGCACTGTTCTAAAAGCTCTGCATAAGGCTCGTTTCATCCTCGTAGCAACCCTTTGAGGCAGTTTACATTACTAAAACCTCATTTTTTTACATAAGGAAATTAAGGCACAAAAAGGCAAAATTAAGGCACAAAAAGTATTACCAGGGTTTGGACCCAGGCAACATAGTTTCAAGCAAGGCAAGCCACAGCTGCCCACTGTCTTGTCATAACAGTGCCATTGAAAGATTATTTTAAGAGTACATAGAGAGAAGCTGCCAAGGTTTAGGGGAGGGTCTAAGTAAATGACTGCAAGGGTCAGCATTCAGTAAGCATCTATTCTGTATCAGGCTTGCTACAGAGATGATCTCAACTCCTCAGAACCTCTCTTCTGGTGGGTACTATTTTGCAGATGAAGAAGCTGAGGCTCAGGGACAAGCAAAAAGTCAAGTAAGCAGGATTAGGCAGAGTTGGGATTTGAAGGCAGTTCTGGCTGATGTCCTTGAGCTCTTTTCATTGCACCATCCTGCCTCCTAGTGGTAAATGGAGTGGCATAGGGTATGAAGACATAGTCTGCCTCAAACTGAAAGAGGCCACTGCTAAGGTGGTAAGATGAAGACACGACTTCATAGACAGTCTCAGAGATCCTCCAATATACCCCCTTTGCCTAATGGATTAAAACCCCTGCAATAAGTCCATTGAAATGGTTGGAGACCAGTTTGGAATTTAGAATGACTGCTTCCCTCCAAGAAAAACACAAGAGAAAATTTTGCTTGAAAGCCTAGATGGTAATCCAAACTCTGAAAAGGCTCTAGAGTATAAAGCTGTCCTATTAATCCTTTGTTGATGTCTCTGCCTAAAAAATAGCCTTGCTGGCTTGAAACTGTCACTTCGCATTGTTTGTTCATGTCATTCAAACAATAATTTGTGCCATTAGGGGGACTTACACAGAGTTGGAATAAGCTCCTGGAATGCAGCACCAGTATTGGTGGAGTCTTGCTGCCTCCTCGGTGATGCAAGCTTGCCAGGTTGTCCGTTTGCAATCAGACAGCAAGCTGTGGTTAACAGAAAGTAATATGGACGGTTATACAGAGATACACACGGACATGCATAGACACACACACAAAGCATGTGCACAAAGCACATACTCTTCTCTTGAGGGTGTTCTGTCTGTTCTAAAAGTTGTGCAAACCTGCCACCTCCTGAAATGCCATTATTTGACGTGCACAATGTATTTCTTCATGTGCCAGTGAGTCTTTTTTTAGTCATGATTTTTAGAACTTCTATTGTGAAGGGAGTTTTGCCTTAAGAGCAACTAAACTCCTCCAGCCCAACTATATTCCTCTAGCCCACTCTTTAAAGGCAAAGAAACAAAAGAATAAAAATAGATTATAATAATTGAGTGTATTCTCTCTGTTAAGAATTGAGCAAAGCACTTTATACAAATTTGCTCATTTAATCCACATAAAAACCCCAATGAGGTAAGCACTATAATTAACCCCATATTGAGATGACAAAATTGCAGCTTGCCCAGAGCACACAGTGAATTGGCTGGGACCCTAACTCTGGCCTGATGGACCCCTTGCTTTGTCTCATTGACCCTGCAGCTCCCTGTCTCCCTATGATTTTTCAAAGTATGCCAGACCCTGTTAAATTGAGAGTAAATGCAGTTTAATTGCTTGTGAGTTTCCCTATAATTCTTTCAGGAGGACACCGAGGTATGATTTAATTTTCCCAAAGACTTAAATATTAAGTTCATAACCTGCCACTCACATTTCCTCTTTGCCTGCTTAATGAGAATATTTTCTTTAGAAAAAGATGTGTAAAAAGAAATATGGGCTCTGTGAGGGAGGCGTGTTGATTGTTTTTGTTAACTACTGTATCCCCAGAACTAAGAACAGGTGACTGATACAGTATAACTGACCAGTAAATATTTATTAAATGAATGAGCAAGAGGATGCTTAATAGGTTATTTTCCCACTGCTCAGGATGCCTTAGAGCATGAGGTGTCCCCTGTGATTTCTGGTTCTTTGCCCTTCATCTTAATCTCCTAATTCAGCATCACCAAAGAAAGAACCTTCCTTGGAGGATGAGGAAAAGAAAGAGGAGGCAAAGTCCAAACGCTTTTTTGCAGACAGGGGGGTGGGAAATAGATGTGGGCACTCATAGACTGACACTTCCGTCCCTGTAGTCATAAAATGACTGCTGTGCATAGAGTACTTTCCCCACTACTGCAGACTTCTTAAAGATGTACTAAAACCCTCTTTTCTCAAGCAGGCTCATCAGTCACCAAAGAACTCTTCCTTTCCAGAAAGAAATGACATCTATAAACCATCGGCCTGGCTTGAAACAATGCTTTTGTCATAGTTCTTATTCGTCTTCATTATTTTATAGCTTATTTGAAGATTCAAAGTAGCATTGAGTAATTTTGTGCAAAATAGATTTATGATCCGTTTTCCTTCCATTTGTAGCCCAGCCCTCTTGGTTGGTGCTATATTAAACCGAGAGGGCGCACTTGCCGAGGCTGTCCTCCTTGCACACAGTGAAATTCTTACCGTCACATTTTCTGCCCAGATATTAATAAACAAGAGTCGGAAGGGAAATAAATGTACGAAGTGCTGCTGCTCAGCCTTTCTAAGCCTGTGGAACTTCCCTCTTCTGCTTTGGCAGAAGATGGGATGATGATTAGGCACGCTAGGAACCCCAGCTGTCTTAGGGAAAATCCCTAAAGGGAGAATCTGCCTATGAAGACGAGATTTTGCATACCCAGATGGAGCCAGTTTCCTTGCTACCGCACTGCCATTATGACTGGGCACATCGTGGATAACAGGGGGCAGATGGCTCTCAGGAAAAATGAAAAGCTCAGGGGGCACCACACATACGGTCCTGTTTCCCAGACTTTGAAGGGATTCTGTCCATGAAAGTGCGTCTGTTTAATCTCTCCTAAATTAAAAGGCACATTACCCCCAAAGTTGGCCTTTATACCTTGGCAGATGCAAATGTTTTGCAGTCTTGGGGCCAGAGGAACGGAAAGTTGCTCCTGAGAAGAGAGAGTTCAGGGAATGGTGTTCCACTGAAGTTGTGTACAAGACTCCTGCCTTTGCCAGCTTCGTGCCTGCCCTGGAACGCATTTCTTTCTTCTTGGTTCCTCTCTGGAGAGAACAGTATCTCCTAGGACCAAGGAGGAAAAGGAAGACAGAAATCCAAGAAAATAAATATTTGCTGAGGTGACCTTAGGAGCACAGGAGCTCCTGCAGCCCAAGGACTGAGCACAGTGGCTCTAGAGCAGAGGTTCACCCAGGGAGCCTGGGAACACACTCTGCCCACTGGGTGTTTACTGGGCACCCACAATGCTGAAGGGAACACATTAGAAATAGATGCCAACATTTAAAACTTAGGATATTTCACATTAAAAATAATCTGATTCCTACTCTAAAAAAATCAGAAGACCTGGTCCCACATTCCTGAACCACAACAATACGCTAGAATTAAGTAGCCATCCTCTGCAAACACACATGTGCTCTGGCATTTGCCATGCTCCCTGGCTTATGGCACTCATTTATTTTGCCAGCCTTGGCTTACAAAGCCATCAGCCCCTTTGTCTTGGGTTCCAAGCCCAGCTCAGTCACTTACAGGTTGTGAGTCTTTGGTGATATCACTTAAACTTTTAGAATCTTTAAAAGTGTTAGATGAGTTAATAAGGTATGGCATTTAAAGTGCATAGCCCATGTTGAATGGTATAAAAAATATATATTATTTGGTGCTTCTTCATCCTGCTCGGCCTCATCATCAGTTTCCCTTCTAAGTACCCCCCTCTCCCAGTTAACGCTGCCCTGGGCATAAGTGCACTTAGCAAGGACTGCAGCTCTGGGCGGTTTGGGATCATAAAGTCACCGCTGCTTCTACCCTTTTGCTCTGTATAATCTACTAGCAGGGTAGGGGTTCCTATGTGGTTGGGATGAGAAGATGCTGCCCTCAGTTTCTCCAAACGGCCCTTTGTATTTCTGCTTTCCGCACCCTAGAAATTGAGGCCTCCAATCCCCAGTCCTCAGTGTTTAAGAGAAAACCCTACTCCTCCTTTCTGGATCCCAATAAAGGCAAGAGCCCAGGACCCACATCTGCACCCCTTACCCCCACCTCCTCCCACCCTGGGTCCTGACAGGAACCTAGATGAGGTCAGACAGGGCCCCTCCGCTACCCTCATTCTCTCCTCTCCTCCTCCAGTGTCTCTGATTTAATAAAGCCATCCTTCCATGCCTTCGCCACTGGCTATTTGCGTGTCTGCACCTCACCACCCAAAGAACTGTCGCATGACATCGCAAGAGCCCAATGCCTGGCACATAAGTACCTAATACATTTTCACCATTAACGTTGTTCGTATTAAACAAACTTGTTGAAATCCTTTTACCACTTTTCCTTTTAATATAAGCCACAAAATAGGAAAGACTGGTGACATGCGGGTCTCCTGTTGCCCAGCCCTTTTGAGTTGCCAGATGTCCTCTGGAACAATTGGCCCAAAGTCATGTATAAACTAAGCAACTGTCTATTTCAATTAACCATCATAATGCGACAGGACTGAAAACTTAGGGTCCCACGGAGAACTGCCATGGTATGGGGCCCGCTGGAGGGGGATGTGGACATCACCTGCCCCAGTTGGCTGGTGAGGGGAAGATGCCCCCCTCCCAGTCGCCATCCAGAGGCAACGCAGCAGAGTGGAAGGCCACGAAGGTGGGGGTGGGGGGCATCTGGGATCACATCTCCATCACCTCGACGTCACTTCGGTCACACAACCCCCTCGGAGATTCATTTCATAATACGTAAAATAGAGATGGTGACAACCTGTCCTGCAGAGCTGCTGTGAGTATTAATTAAGATAATTACATGATATGCTCAGCACACAGTCATGGTCAATAAATGCTAACAACAAATCAGAGGCAAGAAAATTAAAACAGGTCAACTATTGAAAATAGTTAAAGTTTTTGCAGAAAAACAATAACCCACAAGAGATTACGATAACTCATATTTTTGTTAGGAAATATGATACACACAGCCCCAAATTCGATTAGTGCTGCACACTTTTTGAGCCCATTGTATTGATCTATTTCCTGATCCCTAGTTCTGCTAATGCTTGAAATTAGAATTCCTGAAAATGCCCCAGGGGAGCTTGTTCATTTCATATTTTACATTTGAGAAACATGATCTCTTTCTAAAACAAAATGTATTCTTCCTCCTTTTAATTTGAATACAAAAATTCTGCTTTAGCCCTGTTCTCTGTTTCAGTCTAGTCTTAGCTGATTAGAACTGAGATCGGCAAATTATGTTTGTCATGTTACATTCATAATACATTGCCACTTGCTAATGTTTTGAAGTTATTTGGAATGAGTGTTTATTAGTTCTTAAAGCAGTCAGTACATTTGCTCAGGCCAGTCCCTTCTCTCCTGAGAAATCTACAGCAGCAGCCACTTTCTTTTTGACTCTTTGACAAGTAGAAGCTTATGACAGCATTTTATTCACCTATAGAGAAGCTATCTCTAGTAATATAAGTTTCTTTCCGTCAAAACCTACAAACATTATTGAGTGCCTACTGTATACCAGTTACTGTTCTGAGAGTAAACCGTAATGCATTTATATTTGCCTGGCACTATGTTTAATATGGCTTTATAATCTCATCAATTCTGTCCATTAATCTTGTGAGGTAGGAATTTTTAATGTCCCTATTTTATAGAAAAGAAAAATGGACAGAGCAAGCTGGTAATTAATACAAGGAACTCAGCTAATGAGGGGCTAAACCAGAACTTAAATTCCTCTTGTCTGATTGCTGAGTCTAGTTCTTAGCCACCATACCAGTGTTTCTCAAAGTGAAATCCTGACTTTGAGACCAGCTGCATTAGAATCGCCTAGGATGATTGCTAAATTACAGGAGGAAGTATCGCCCTAGACCTGCTGAGTCTAAGTTAGCATTTTTATCAAATTCTCTGGGGAACTCCTATATACACAACAGCATGAGAGCCACTGACAATAGATTTTGGATTCCAAATCTAAGAACATAAAGTTGAGATGAGAAAGCCACTTTTTAAAGCAAAGGTGAACTTTCAAGAAAGGAGAAAGAGCCCACCCTTTAAGAATGAGTTGCAAGAGAACATCGAGGGTTACTCTAAAGAAGTGTTATATAATTAAAGTATACTTGACCTCTACTTCTGTACAAAACTGTAGGCACAAGGAATGTGATTTCACAATACAGTTGTAGACAGAGTAGTGCTGAGAGTCACTTCCTAGAATTTGGAAAATAAAAATCCTTCCAGCAGGAGGGAGTTCCAGAATTTTCAAGTAAGGGGACAGCAATTGAGAACAGCCATGTGGTTAGAAGGGGGTCTTGGAAATTTGTTTATTTGGGTTGGCTTTGGGAGACCTGATAAAGACGAAAAGGGCCATCCCTTATGTCATGACTGTTTTTCATTCATGCTTAGATGGTGAGTCTCCAACATCGTATGATGGTGGTGAGTAAGTGAACTGACTTGCTTGGGGCTGACATTAATAAATCCTTGTACTGGGGTGACAGGCATCAAATAATTGCAAGTGTGTGCCCCATACAACCAATTACGTCTGCGATGACAGCAACCTCCCACAGCTGATTAAAACACTGAATGAGTTTCCTTAGTCCTGAGGAGCCTGGGTTCGCTTTCCTCTGCTTCTCGGAAAACAGCTCTGAGCCCCTGGCCTGTTGATAGTGAGTCACCAGTGCCGGCTTAGTGTACAAAGGTGTAGCTTCCTTTCCTGTGACCATGTCCCAGGGTGACTAAGAACATTGTTTAAATGCGAATCCTGTATTAAGACAAAGACAAAACTGCTTCATCATTGGAAAAAAAAAATAGAATACTGTTTTTTAAAAAAGAGCAAAGCAAAACTCAACAAGGAAAAAGTAAACCTTAGAGACAAAATAACACTGTTATGTGAAGAACTGATGGCTTTTTTTAAAAATGTAAAACTGGCATAGCTTAAGAACAAGAAAACCATGATATTTTGAGTTCTAGTGCTTATCAATTAGGTTCCTAAAAGATTGAAAAGAATATAGTTTAACTGCTAGCTAAAGCCCCTCTGACTTTTCTTACCCTGAAGTTTTATGATTCCTTATTTTGAAGACCTGCAAAATAACAATATTCATTTTGAAACAGGACAGAGCTTTTGAGTGCTTCTCTGCAGAGCAAGCACTAACCAAGGACACCAACTTACAGATCTAAACCTTAATTACCTAATTTCCAGCAAAGCTGCCAATTGGTTAAGCTTATTATTGAGTTTCTCCACATGCCACCTCTCTTCACCCTCCAGTTACTCATTCTCTCCTTTTCCCTGTCCCTTGCTCTTGGTGACTTCCAAAGCCCCCTTTTTAAGCATTGATAGCTGCAATGGACATCTGTTGATTTCGTTTGTCCATGAACCTTTCTCTGTACTCTGATAGTACTGGCATTTCCATGTGATAATTAACCCATGTGATAATGGCAAGGCTATTAGCCATGTGGAGGGGAACACATGACCAGGCCAGCCAATCAGGAGATCCTAGACCACAGGCAGATCCAAGAGTGGGCAATGATGGACACAAGACCACAGTGCCTTCTATGAATGAATAAGGGTCCTGGGAAGAGGGACTCCCTGTCTTTATTTGGAATCACTAGCTACAAAGGTTCATGTGGTTGCTGGGGAAACAGCTTCCTTTCACTGGAAACTCTAGCTGTGAGAATGATAAACCTGAAGTTGCTGTGGCCATTCTGGTTGGTCTACGGACAGAGCCGAAGCTGAGAGATGGAGAGCTTGGCAACATTTGCTAGGATTCAGACGTGTCTAAAGCCAGCCCCCCCACCCCCATCTTATATTTCCCTCCTCTGGGAACAAATAAAACTACCCTTTTAGCTTAGGCTCGTTTGAGTTGAGTTTCTGTTACTGGCAAATAAAAGAGCCCACATGCTTTGACTGTTTTCAAGGTTTTAACCATCTAATGAGGGAGGGAATATATAACAGTAGAGGAAGGTGGGCTGTGATATGTGCATGGGAGACACCTCCAGAACACACCCAGGGAGCGTAAAACAAAGAGGATGATTAATTCCAGTTGAGGACGCTGATGAAAGTAGTGATGGAGGGAGAGATGGTATGGAGAGTAAGGAGAATTTCCAGTGGAGAGGAGGGTGAGCGTGAAGGAGGTGGGATTGAGGAAAGGAATCCTGCTCAGAGGGGACAGCAGGAATAAAGGCATCGCCTGTTCAAGGATTGGTGACTCATTCAATGAGACGGGGCCTGAAGGACGTGGCTGTGTCTCTGGAGCAGGTGGTCAGCGGGCTGGAGTCAGATGTGGGGGTGGCTTTTGGAACCCATTCTAGGAAGTGAAGCCTTTATTCCATAGGCAGCAGGTTGCTGCTGGTGTTATAACAGGGTTCACATGATCCTATCTATAGTTTAGGAAGGAACCACGGCTCTCTCCCTGCACTCAGTCATAATTTCCTGAAGGATGGCCTCCCTAGCCTTCTGAGTAAATGCATTTCCTCTATTATCTGTGCCTGGCATCTCATTCCACCCAAACAGAAGGTGCAAAATCTGAGCAATGAGTTTCTGAAACGATTCTGAGACTCAATCAGAGGATACAGTTAGAGAAGGCAGCACCCACTGGTCATCAGGCCCATGGGCATTGGCAACAGCTGTGACTTGGACAAGTTAATTGATCTGATCTAGTGGACCTTCCTGAGGCCTCAGCATACTCCTTAGACCAGGGAGGTAATGAAAGTGTTGGCTGCAAACAGCTTACCACTCTCCTAACAGCTCACTACTGCCCCCTTCTCCAGAGAGTTTCCTTTAGCAGATGGGACATGCCTAGTAGGTTATTGCCTCCCACCCCACCCCCCAAACGGCCCCAACCCCAATCCCTACCCACAGGCAATGACTGGGCTGATATGTGTTATGCCACAGCAGTTTAACCTGTAGCATTATCCACATCTCATCATTTGTACACAAAAACCCAGCACATGCGCTGTTTCTAGGGGATCCAACCTGAGACACATCTTATCATCTGAGAAATGGGGTTACTGGTAAGGATTAAATGCAGAAATATGAGTAATAAATAATTAATATAAGTAAATAAATAAGTCAAAAGTTATTATAAATAAACTAGAACTGTGTCTGGCACAAAGCAAGTGTTGAGTAAGTGTTTGCTAGTATTGACACTATGTTCTCAAAAATCTTATGAATCTCTTTGTTCCTCTGTGGTCTCACCACTGTTGCTTTAGGCCAGACTTTCTTCATTCTTTATTTTGATTACAGGAACAACCTCCTTACCTGATCTCTCTCCCCTCCTTTCCTATTTATCGTATGCCAGGTACTGATCAGGTTTGAACTAGAGCATGTTACCTGAGATTCTCAATTTTTTCATTTGTAATGTGGAGCTACTGTAAAGTAAACCCACAGCTTAGGGTAGCGTGGCGATTCAATGAGAAAATACACTTAGCTCATGCCTAGTAAGATTCAATAAACTTAGCTTCCCTCCAGCCCTTAAAGAACAGAGATACCCCAAAGGTCTTGTTCACTGGTCAGTCTCCTCCATTTGACAGATATCTTATTCCTCTAATTAAACTCCCAGTAATAGAGCTTCTCTAGCAATATTAACCTCATTCCCCCCCCAAAAAAACCTTTGTGTTCCCTGCATGTATTATTATAATGTGCCCATTGCAACATAAATCTCATCAAACCAAGAATTGGTATGAAAGGCTATGCCATCGATTACCAGCGAGGAGACACCTCGAGCAGGGTAATGGTCTCTTGTTGGTTGAGGCCTCCACACCCCAGGGTGCGCCCCCGTTCAGGGGCCGAGGGAGCCAGGCGAGCGCAGAGTTTAGACCTGGTTATGTAAACAGTTCTTTCCCTTTCCTTGATCTCTGTGAAAAAAAATATTTTTCACCCTGCCTGTTTCAGTTCAAGTTCAGGAGTTTCACAATTTCCTGGGCTCCTTTTAAGGTTTGATATTGTTCAAATGAATTAAACAGAAAGCACATCGAATTTCTCCTGGATTCCCACAGAATGCAGGCAGAATGCGTTCACCACAAGGCTTAGTGAATGTGCTTGGTCCGGGGAGAAAGGCTTCCCCAGAGTTCTAGAATACTGGGAGAAAGGTGGTGTGCTGTGGTGTGTGTGTGTGTGTGTGTGTGTGTGTGTGTGTGTGTGTGTGTGGTGTGGTGTGGTGTGGTGTGGTGTGTGTGTGTGTGTGTGTGTGTGTGTGTGCGCACGCGCGCGCGCGCATTTTAACTCACTCTGAGCCACTCCTATTCATTCACTTTACTTTTGCATTTTTTTTCCTCTGAGTTTAATTTACCTTTTAGCCTGGCCTTTGAACATGGTTGGAAGGAGTTTTCCCTTCCTGAGAACTTAATTATTTTTATTTCAATACAAAACACCAATGGAGCATAATTCTCTTTATCATGAGTTTTCGCAGTGATTTTTTTTTCAAGTGATTTGCTAAGACAGCAATTTCTTTTGCTTTATAAAATCCCATTTAAAAACTGTCAGGAATCACAGTTATTACCAGTGTTTAAATAGGCAGGAAACAAATATATCTTAACCTGAATTTCTTTCCTAGTATTTGAACTTCTATTGGTTTTACGATCCTTTCATGTAATTAGGTGGCTTAGTTGAGAAAGGAGTGCCTCTGACTGAATTTAAAAATAAATATTAATACAAATGGAACGGTTAGAAATGAATAAAGAATTGCCTTGCAATTGTATAATTTGGAAGTAATATTCAGTATTCTTATAATATTTGCTCCAGAAACCTACATTCAAGGATATTTGAAGGAAGACCATAATGGTCATTATAACTGTAACTTTATAGATTGCCCCTTTCATTCCCAGCCATAAAAATGCTCTGAAAGGTAGTAACTGAATCAGTAATTGGAAAGCCCAACTTGAAAGGAAAACTTAATGTCTTAAAAGTGGGGAAACTAGAGGGTAAACTGTCATTGTAGTCTTCACAAGGATACAGAAAAAGGAACTGTGTGCTTCATCACGTATTTCTCCAACATTTATTATGTACCTGCTGTGTGCAAAACTCTCAGTTAGGTGCAAAGTAGGAAAAGACAAAAGAAAAAGGATCCAGCATGGTCACTGGTCTCCTGGTGAGACGGGAGGGCACTCACACAGTATGGCGATAGCCGAGCAGCCGAGGGGGTGAGGTGGGACCTGGGAGAAAAGCTCTGAGGGTGGTCTGAATATGAAATTATCCACACGCAGCCAAATGTGCCCCAGTAATCAAGTCTATGTTAGAGAGTCCTGCTGGGAAAGCAGATGGATGCTCCTCTTGGCATTGTCCATCCTTCTATCCTTCATTAATTTGTCCATCCATTTAGCAAATTCTTGTTGAGCAGGATGAGAAGTCACAGTGCTGGGTATCGAAACAAATGGGAGTTTTGCTAGGAACTAAGAATAGTAAGATGGACCAAAGAGGGCCACATTGCTTACTTTCTGGCAGGTGAATGGGATATTTAGTAATGACTGACAAAAATTCATTGACTGTATTGTGATAGGAGCTTCAGAGAAGAAGTACAGGGTGGAACTAATCAAACTGGGGCATCAGGACCACCTTATGCATGGAAGGCCTGTCAAAGCGAGCTGGATGGAGGGAAGGAAGGCATCCTGGTGGAGAGAATGGGCTGTGAATGCCGAGGGGGTTGCAGAACCTAAAAACTGGGCAGTGTGGTTGGGGTATATCACGGGAGAGGAGATGAGGTTCTGTTGGTGAGAGGGGCTTCCGAAGGGGAAGGGCCTAGACCACTCATGAGAGTTTGTATGTTATCCTAAGAGGTATAGGAGGTCCCCCAGGGGTTAGAAGCAGGAGAAGGACCTGCTAACATTTGCACTTTAAATGCTCTCTTGGGCTTCAGTATGGAGAGAATAGATTGAAAGGGCCTGGATCAGGAGAGTGACATAGAAATGGAGTGGGGTCGGGGGAGCTTGGGATGCAGATTTGAGAGAGGTTTAAAAAGTGGCATTGCTGGCAGGATTGAGCACTGGCTCCCCCTCCCTTTCCACCCACCCTTAGGACAGCATTTCAGAGCTGTCCTCCAGAAACTAAGTGCAGAGCCCAGGGAGGGAGGCAGGGAGACAGCAGGGCTGCCTGGGTTCATCCACACAAAGGGGGAATTAGAGTTCTTGGACCAATTCTGAGGAGGTGGGGCTAGTGTTATTCTTGCCCAAGTTTCTTCTTGTGTGACTGAGACATTTAACTGACTTGCCCACTGATACCCCAGGAGAGAGTTGGAAATAAACTCATGTGCCATATAGTATAATCACAACCCACAAAGTCCTTAAGACTGGATTTATTTTAGTGATGGTCTGATATATCCCACAGAATCTGAGAGTGGAATATAAAACCAACATGCTTTAGATATGCACATTGATCTGTCAAAAGGAGAAG
Organism: Tamandua tetradactyla; assembly: GCF_023851605.1. Lineage (NCBI taxonomy): Eukaryota > Metazoa > Chordata > Mammalia > Pilosa > Myrmecophagidae > Tamandua > Tamandua tetradactyla. The sequence goes on from NC_135346.1 coordinate 24,140,285, forward strand.
CAATAATGTGGCAGAAAAGATGAGTTTCTACTTCAGTTATCTGAGAAAATAAATTTTTTTAAATGTGGCCTTTTCCAATCTAGCCAATCACTGAGACCAAGTCTTACAGCTGAGATCAGTTACATTCCTAATTTGCTTTTGAAGTGAATTTACCATTTGGGTGATCAAATTCATTGAGCTATACAGCTATTTGGTGCTGTACAGACACAAGCCCAACAACTCTCAATAGGACAAGGGGTTTTTCTTTGTTTAAACTGCTGAAGACATGACTCAAAATGATTTAGAGGAAAAGGAAAAAAAATTCGGATAATTGACTGACTGGTTGGTGACCTGGAAATATGTCTTTAGATAATGGAATTGCATCCTATTTTCTATAACCAAGTAAATTTTGGAATGTATGGGATACATGGCATAATAATAAAAATAATAGCTACTGTGTATTGAAACAGATGCTGTGCCATGTACTTTATATGAACCCACTTATTTAATCTTTAGATGAGCCTTATAATGTAGCTGCTTCGATTTCAGCATTTTTCCCAAATAGACCTGAGGCTTAGGAAGAAGAGTGAATTGCTTGAGATTACAGTTCATAAGTGGCAGGGCCCAAATTTAGCGTCTGGCCTAATTCTGGACTCTGAATCTCAACCACTCCCCTCTGCCTGCTGCTTCTGCAAAAGGCTGAACGAAACTCCACAAATCATTCCTTTGTGTAACCAACAGAAATTTTCCCCATCAGTAGAATGGGGCCAATTGCAGGTAGCTGCTAATGTCATTATTTGAATTCTTATTACTATTTTTATTATACTAGTTCACTTTTTATATAATGACTTTGTAAAAAAAATTTACACTTTTGTCTCAGGTTAAATGAGAGTTATCTAAACGAACTTGGCTGAGATTAGGGCTAAAATGTTCTTATAACCGTTTTTTTTTTTTTCATAATATGATAGAAACAGAAGAAAATCTGAAGAAAGACCTAATCAAACCTGGAGCTTTGACATCCATTAATATGTACCATGTTAGTTGAAGAAAGGGTCAATTTAGATCATCTGAAAAGCTGCAGTTTCCATTGAAAAAAAAGGAATATGTTATTATTTCACCCCAGATCATTTTATTATGTCTAAAAAAAAAAAATCTGACAGAAGCAAAATAAAGAGAAAGCTGACTGACAGGTTTCCTGGAAGCAAGGAGACTCTTTTCCTATCCTGAGCAGAGGAGAGGGAAGTCGGCATATGGGAAAGGCAGAGACCTTGGAGGCAGTTTAGGCCCCAGAATCAAATCTCAGCCCTGTCTCTAAAGAAGCATGGCCTTTGGCAAGTTTCTTATCTTGCTGAGCTTTAATTTTCTCATGTATAAAATGGAAAACTATACCTTCTTAATAGGACTGTTGTAAAGATTTAATAAGATAGCAATAACACCATTGCTATCGGTGATATTTTATTATGGGCCAGGCATTACTTATCTCAATTAATCCTAAGAAACAAAATAAAAGAACTGTAAAGTATCATTATCCCATGTAATAGATGAGTGAAGGCTTAGAAAGGCTGCATGACTGTCCGTGATCATTGAGCTGTGAGGAAAAGAGCTGTGATTCACTTGATCTGCTCTGAGTGCCAAGACCAGGTTTCTCAACACCATACTATAAACTGCTTCAGGGCCACGGGAGGAGCTCCCCTGTACTGAACATTTTGTACCAGGCTTGCACTCAATGCTCTGTGCACATTATTTCCTCTAACGACAATTGTAAAAGGAAGGCGCCGTCATCCCCACTTCCTAGAGAAATATATTTTGAGGTTATAAAACTTAAAAGTCGTTTGCCCAAGGTCATAAAAGTTAGGTGACGAGCTGAGATCTGAATCCAAATCTGTCTTAAACGTGTGTTATTCCGTCTTCTTTTAGACGCTTAATAGAGCTAGCACAGAGCTCACTGCGTTGTAGACGGCGTGGGTGGTTTTTGTTGAAACTCTTTGGTGTGTCATCAGCTGCCGTCTCCACAGAATGGCTTGACGGTGGCTGCTAGAACTGAGGAGGTGGGAGAACTACACTAGCTCTTCTGAGTCAGAGGAGTTCAGTTCCACCCTCCACTCCTTAAACCCAAAGGCTTCCCTTTTATAACCTTTCATAGTAGCCCATCTTCAAAGTTAGAAAATGTGATTATCAAGGGGCAAAAATGCTGATGTGTCTGGTCAACATTTAATACTCACAAAGCATGAAATAAATATCAACCATTTATATACTGTAAGATTCTTGGGCTTCTTGGTGAAACTTGCATACCATATATTTACCCTCTGCTAGGACCTCCTCCCAAAGGGACTTCCCACAGGGGCATTAGGAAATACTATTTTCACCAGGATTGATGTGGTGGGACCAGGGTATGGCTCAGCATCCTGATTTTCATATCTGATGTTATAAAAATGGTCTTCTACTCTGCTGACCCATTTTTGTGTCCTTTTTGGGCACCACAGCTTCAGGAAAGAAACACTTCACACAGTTATTTGTTAAGGGTAATTGTCCTTCCCATGTAACTATCAAGTGGAAAACAGTTGACTGGAAGATGAGTCTCAATCTGCCACTTCTAACGAGCTGTGCAGACAGGGACAAATCATTTCTTTTCCTGGGATCTCAGTTTTGCCAAATGGCAAAATGAAGTGATGACTTGGATGCCTTCTACAATTATTTTCAGAATGAACAAGGAATTTAACTTCCTCTTTTCTTCTGTGAAGATGCTCTTCTTGCCACACGTGTGAGGTTGGATCCTTGTATGAGTTAATATGGAAAATGTGCACAAGACCTGAATCTGCAGGCTTTCATACTGTCTGAATGTGCCCTAAGTTACCAAAACTGCTCTCAGAATCTCATCTGCCTGATTCTGGCTGAGGTTCTTAGTTAACCGGAGAGGTTGCTTTAAAAGCAAAGTATATTTGTCCAACTTCAAGTTTATCAGAATTTGTGTTCAGTCTTTTTTCACACAATAAAGGTTTTTGTTGGGTTATAATAGCAGTAATTGCCAATAGAAAGTGAACTTAAAAAGGGAATTGTGTTAGACATAAGACAGGTGAAAATACAGGACGTATTTTGTACTTTCTCTCTAACAAAACTGATATTTTATAAGTGGGATATCACAGGCTAATCTTAAAATATTACTCTGAGACCAAAGAGAGGGTATATAAAATTGAAAGCAGAATAAGAAGTTATTTGACATAACTTCATTCATAGTAACCAAATTTTGAGCAGGGGAAAACGAAGCCATTCAACGTTTAAAGAGATGTTAAAAATTGTTTCTTTTTACTTACATATCTTTTTTACAACTCAGAAGAACTATAAAAGCTTTACCTTTTGGGCCATTTATTTTCTAAAATCATCATTTTGAGTATCAATATCTAACAAGTGGGGCCTCACTGCTGGCTGGGCTCTTTGCTATAGTATTGGCCTCACAATTCCTTCCATGTAGTATTTCCTAAACTTAATTTGTCTCAAAGACTGCTCTTCAAAGAGGACAGATTGTCAGTGCAAAGGCCCATCTTGTTCTCCATCTTTCCTAGCACTTGTTTCTGGGTTCTGAAAATATGTCATTTCAGCACAGATTGTGTCTCTAAGAACTACCTGAGCAGACTTGGGTTTGTCCAGCCCGCTGACTGAGACCATCTTAACAGTCTCTGGGGATTGCAGGCTTTGATAGATTCAGCAGTGGATGAACTGATTGTATGTGTTGTGATTAGTTAAATTGCCCTGGATAAGAGCACACTGTCAATTCAGTTAGTTGACTGAGAGACATTTAGTAGGTCCTGGTAGGTGAGCTGTTTCTAATTCTGCCAACATTGTAAATAATTTATAGAGATAATCAACATGCCATTTAAAAAGTCTGTAGGTGGCTCAGTGGCAGAATTCTCACCTGCCATGCCAGAGACCCAGTTCGATCCCTGCTGCCTGTCATGTAAAATTAATGAATAAATAAATAAAGTCTGTAAACACTGCCTTGCAAGATGTCATTAGTACTACTGAAGTCAGAAAATAAAAATAAAGATGATTTGGAGTTGCTAAAGAGGTTAGAAATATTATTGATGCTAAATAAGATTCATCAGACAATGAAAATGAAACCTCATAAGCTTGTGAATAAGAATCACAGGCATAAATATATAGTATTATTTAGAAAAGTAAGGCTCACCAGCATAAATACCATTGTTTTGGAAATATAAGAAAAAGTTAATTAAATGTAAATGGTTGATGCATCGGATGATAAATAAAGACGTAGAGAAGAGTCTTTTGAGGAGTCCAGTAAAAGAAAAATCACATCGCAAGAGCAAAGAGTCTGACATTAGCCTGCTTTTAATCACTGATCACAGTCAAATGAAGTATGTACAACTGCCTTTGCAGTAGGAATCTGTCCTCTTTAGTTTTCCAGACCTAATTAAGCACAGCAACACTGCATGGAAAGAATTCTAGGTCTAATATCATCTAGATCAACATCTAGACCCATCTACAAACACACACACACACACCCAGTCTTAAAGTGTGTGTTCTAAGGATTAAGAGCTTTTGTAAACAGAGCAGTTTCTAAAACCTAGTCCCAAAATGACCCTGTGAACAAACTTTTGACCAGACCTTCTTAGCACAAACTGGTATGCAGGAAATAGATCATGGACAAAATATATCATGAACCACTCACAATATGGGTTTACCTTCACAGTCATTTTAGCTGAAAACATAAACCATTTAGGTCAAAACCTCATTTCATCATGGTAGAAGAGTCACTTGAATGTAAATATTTTCATAGGAATTTTGTATGGTAGAATTCATTTCTTTTTTAAGAAACTAACTTCTAAGTCATCTGTGGTTTCTTATTTTTCCCCAAGCCTTTGCTATAATCCTGCAGAACTCTTGGTTGCATCCACACATGTGAGGTAGGTGGAGGAACTTAAACCATTGGGACCACAGGAGAAGAAGTGGAGTGTCAAGAGCCTTTCATAAATATTTATTGAGCACCCAAATACGCACATGGTCTGCTTTCAATGCTAACAGAGATGCAAATACAAATTGGTTAATAACACCACAGTTCTCTGCATTGGTTAAATCAGTTCTGGAAGATGGTGTATACTTTCATGTTTCCTGTTTTAATTGTTTGACCTGAGGGTAAGGCAGATGTCATATGGGAGAAACAAAAAGGAATAAGAGATGTGAAGCTTGAAGAAGAGACTTGGTGAAGACAAGGTGGTAACCTCCAAACCCATGAGGTGTGTTTTATTCTCCCAGCTCTTTGCATCTTAGCATGAAGTTGAGTATTCAGTAATTTTTTATGGAATGAATTTCTGAGGAGAAATCAAGTTAGAGAGGAATTCAATATGTTCTGTGCAGATCAAGGGAGTCGAATGAGGAGAGAAGTTATATAGCTGCTCATTCTGTCCTAATACAAGGAAGTCTTTTCTAACACTGGTTCATAAGGGTAGAGGCTGCCTGAAAAGTGTGGAGTTTACTAAAAATAGAAATATATGTTCAACCAATAACTGGGTAGTTATTTTAGAGGACATTTCTGCTTGGGGTGGAAGAGTGAACCTAATAACTGCTCATGTTCTATAATGGTATAATTAGGTTTACTTGACAACTTTTATATCAATTATCTTGAAGGTTTATAGGAAAATATATCTGCATATTTCTTTTGATTTCCCTTTTCACTTGTATTTACGGGAATAATGCCTGATCACAGACATAAAGACTCTTGACTTGGACCCTTGATTTGTGCTCCTGCTGGTTTTCATTCTTAACGGTTGTGGTACTTAGGTTCAGGTGTCAACTTGGCCAGGTGAAGGTGCCTAGCTCTGTTGCTGTGGACCTGAGCCAATGGCATGTGAACCTTATCTGTTGCTGATTACATCTGCAGTTGGCTAGGAGGCATGCCTGCTGCAATGAATGAAGTTTGATTTAATTGGCTGGTGCTTAAAAGAGAGAATTCAACATAGCCCAGCCCAAGCAGCTCAGCATACCTCATCTCAGCACTCGCAGCTCAGTCCAGGCCCTTGGAGATGCAGAAAGAAATCACCCCGGAAAAAGTTGTCGGAACCCAGAGGCCTGGAGAGAAGGCCAGCAGAAAGTGTCCTGTGCCTTTCTACGTAAGAAAGAACCACAGTTGAGAGAAAGTTAGCTGCCTTTCCTCTGAAGAACTAATGAAATAAATCCCCTTTTATTAGAAGCCAATCTGTGTCTGGTGTGTGGCATTCCAGCAGCTAGCAAACTAGAACAATGGTGAAAATGATTCATTAACAAACTCAAGCACAGAAATCCAGCCTCTATATCTTAACATAAATACATAAATAAAATATATGACCTACGCTGCACAGATCAAAACGTCTCTTGGAAATTTAACTACTGCAGGGAGCTGACTTCCTACAACTGGTGTTCCCTGCTCAATTTTAACCCTCACTCAGATTTTACACTTCCACCCTGTGTAGACTGACCTTCTGAAAGCAAGCCAGGCAGCTGCTCATGATTCCAGGCCAAGGGGCAGAGTGTCTCCTATGACTCTTACAGCTGCTGCTTCCAGAACAGTAAAAAATGCTCAGGAATCCCACAAATCAACAAACATAAGCATAATCGCCAGCTGGACCTGGAAAAGTGGAATAAGAAAGAAACTTGATGAATTGACCAAATCTAATTGGTTAAAATCAAACAGAATTGACCTCATATTCATGACAGAAAAAGAAAAGGAAAATTGAAACACAAAATAAAATTACCACATTTTTCAACCCACAGAAATTAAATGTTTAAATTATAAGTGCTAAAAAATTCTCATAACTGTTTTATGATATTTTACATTACTAAAAATTTAAATTAATGACCTTAATATTGTATTTCATTTTGATTACCTTAATGATATTAATTATCATGAATTCTCAGCTATTTGCTGCACATGTATGTATACATACCAGGTTGACTGACATATAGATTAAAACCTCCTGACCCCACCTGAAATATTTTAAGTGGTTCACATTTGAAGGAAGCATCTGATCCTACAGAATGAGGATGATATCAATGATAATTATAAACATTTAAGCAATAATACATTAAACTATGTGCTTTTAGTAGTGCAATAAGATAGGTTTTATTCTTATTCCTATTTTTAAAATCAGAAGACTGAAACAGAGAAGTTAAGCAATTCACATAAGCTCACACAGCTACTAAATGGCAGAGCTGGGATTGGAACCTCTTAACTACCGCCATCTCCCACCTTTCTACACTCACTAAATGAAAGCATTAAGAGGCTTATTTTTAGCACAGTCTTCGCATATTATTGAAAAGGAAACTGGGCCCCTGAGAGAGGGAGTGATTTCAAAATAGGTCTTCTGACCCCCAATAACAGTGCTGTTTTTGACCGTCTTCAGTATGAGTTACCCAGTCTACTAGGGCACTGGCTAAATGTTGCCAAATATCTAAACATGGTGTATGCAACATGTCAATGGCACCCATCTGTTTTAGTTTGCTAAAGCTGCCAGAATTGAACACACCAAAGATGACTGGCTTTTTTTTTAAAACGTGGGCAGGCACCAGGAACCAAACCTGGGTCTCTGGCATGGCAGGTGAGAACTCTGCCACTGAACCACCATTGCCTGCCCAATGATAGGCTTTTAAAAAAGGATTTATTTAGTTAAAAAATGTATAGTTCTTCAGAGGAAAGGCAGCTAGCTTTCCCCTGAGGAGTTTCTCTGTCACATAGGAAGGCATACGGAGATATCTGCTGGCCTTCTCTCCTGGCTTCTGGGTTCCAATGACTTTTCCAGGGTGATTCCTTTTTGCCTCTCTAAATGTCTGAGGAGAGCTTCCAGTACTGAGATGAGGCATGCTGAGCTGCTGAGCTCTCTTCTCACTCTCTCTTTTAAGCCCCCAGCTAAGTAAACTAAACCTCACTCATTTGGAAGGCACTCCCCTTAGCTAACAGCAAATACAATCAAACTCATTTGGAAGGCACTCCCCTTAGCTGACAGCAAATATAATCAGCCACCGATGAATTTCACATACTGATGATTTAAGTCCGGAGAAAGAGAACAACAGGACATCATCACCTGGCCAAGCTGACACCTGAACCTAACTACCACACCATCTTTCTGACTGTCTCTAACCCTCATTGAGAATGGAAACTATCCACACATTTACTGTCTACAATTGTTGGCATGACTTTACTATTCTAGTATCTTCATCACCATAATTTTTGCTATTCCAGGAGACTCTCGCCCAGGAAGAAAAAGTTGCAACAAACTTTGTTGTTCATTCCAGGAAAATCCTGAAAGATCAATCCATTCTTGAATTAAAAGCATCAAATAATGGTTTATGTGCCAAGACTCTTCAAAAATCTTGCTCAAAATCCTCCTTGTATCTAACAATCCCACCTTATTTTATCATTATTCTTACTCAATCCTGACTAAAACCCCTGCACTGAAAGAATTGCCTTAAACCAGACTTCAAAACTGCAAGAAATATTCCAACTATGCCCTTTCCTCTGTAAGAGGCTACTCAGAGTCTGTGAGGGTTGTTCTCCATCACAGCGTTGTGGAAGAAACTCAACTTTGATTTATCGCCAAGTGGTTTAGCTGATATTTTGGGGAGTAAGCATTAGATATATCTTGGGGAAGTTGGGTAATTCTTCCAGACAGCTGTCCTTCCCACACTTCAAAAGAAAAAAAAGTAGTTAGGATTTGTACAGATGCTGAATACTCAAAACTCTTCAACATTTTAGCAAATTCACCTGTTTTCTCATCATTATCCAACTGCAAGCAAAATATGTACTGTATTTAAATATGAGTGATTCATGCTGTATCACCTCATTTTAATTCTAAACGTTTGTCCTTTGCTTAAAATTTCCATAAGACTTCATAAAATTCATGTTTTGTTTGCTTAAATGTATTATTGTGGATTAAAAGACCATATCTTAATAGGAGACAAAAGAAAATATCCTTATTCAGATGTCATGAAGAATTCATATACAAATAAAATTGGTACATTATGGAAATAAATGTCAACTTCTTATCAAAAATGTTTTACTTTTTGTTTTATTTATTTTTTTAATAAACGTATGGTGTTAAAGAAGCATTTGAAATGTGTGTGCAAGTTTAAAGAACAACAATAAAGAAGTACCCATGTATTCATCTCTGAGGTTAAGAAATAAACGGGACCTCAAATATTCTTGTTCTCTTTTTACAATTTATTATCAGTTTCTAGATATATTTTATGAGGATATTTTTCAAACTTGCTGGACAGTGACTATGTAAAGTTTTTCTTCTAGTCATATCCGTACAGTCTGATTTATGATGAGCATCTTATCTGTTTAGAAAGGGGGCTGGCAATAAACCCATCTGATGAAAAATCTTAGGAAAAAGCAGAAAAAGCCTTGGTCATTTACTCAGTACAGTGAATCCTTCTTTTTCTCTCCCTTGGTCCTTAAAGAAATTGTTCTTGCATGCATCCTTGCTCCGTGGCAATCTGTACCAGTGCTCCCACCCCAAACCCATTAGGAGTCTGGTCTCTGCTCTAAGACTTTTAGACTTGGGTGAGGACAGGGTGTTTGTCCACAACCCTATCTCCAGCACCCCTTCGTGACTCGTACATAATTCGTACTCAGTCCACGTTAATTACATGAATGGCTGCACACTCAGAAGAGCTAGTTGAAGAACTAACAGTCTGCAAACCTTGAAGAAACCTTTGTTTGTGCTTTAACATTCTCATTCACTCCTTCCCTTCTCCCCCTTGGCTCTTCATACTCTCTTATTGCTGGTGCCTTAGATGTGTGCCCCTGGTATGAACTGTAGGCACTAATCAACTCTCCCGGTTGAGGGCAGAATAAACAGATTGCGATCCCTAGCTTACATGGTTTCTTTGAATTTTACTTGGCTTTTTAGTCATTCATTTTCCTGTAGAAATTTGTACTAGATTTTTTTTTTTTAATTTCAAAACGAATCATGTTGGGCCACGGTGGCTCAGCAGGCAAGAATGCTCGCCTGCCATGCCAGAGGACCTGGGTTCGATTCCCAGTACCTGCCCATGTTAAAAAAAAAAAAAAATTTATTAAAAAAAAAAAAGAATCATGTTGCGGCATGCTAAGGTAGTTCAGTGGTAGAATTCTCACCTGCCATGCGGGAGACCTGGGTTAGATTCCTGGCCCATGTACTTCCCAAGCAAACAAACAAACACTTCAACAAATGGTCCTGCAATAACGTGATACTCCATGGAAAAAGGATGAAATGTGACCCCGCCATACAGCCTGCAAAGAAACAGGACAAAAAAAAAAAAAAAGAATCATGGCTTTTGTAAGAAATAAAATAACCCAAAGATATATAAAGAAATACCCTTTTTCCAGTCCTACCTTCCTGAATAAATGATGTTAACAGCCTGCAATTTTCTGATCTTAAATCAATGCTTTCAAAACCACATACAAATCTATACGTAGACACACAGGATTTCCCCATCCTGAATGATGCCCTCAGAAGGCACTGTATTATACACAGTGTCCTGTAACTTAGCTTTTTCACTCAACCAACAAATCATGACCAATCTATAAAAGGCTAAATAGTTTTGTTTATGGCTACTTTAATTCTATCCTATACAAGTGTTGTAATCTTGTCAACCATTCCTCATTATGTGGACATTCTGGTTGCTTTCAGTATTTGGTCATGTCAAACAATGCTGCAGTAAATAAACGTGTGTGTGCGTGTCTTTTTCCCCTCTATTTTTTTGTTCCTTGAACTACCAGAGATAATAGAAATTGCTAGTACTTCCTTTTATTGCAGTTATTTCTCATACAGGGGTTTATTTAGGTAAAATACAATTCCCAATAGGAATATGGGACATTTCAACTCATATCTAAGAGGCCATGGAATTCTGCTACAATGTAAGTGAATTAAGACTTTTTCATTTCATCCTGTGCTACTGCGCACACCATCAAATTAAGGTAATCAAAAAAAAAAGAAACTTTCTGTGCAAGGAAAAAACAGAGACCTAAAATTTCTTGAATGGTAACTGCTATAGTTGAAAAAATTACTTTACTACAAAGTAAATGAAGCATTTAATGTCCCAAATCTATTTGTGAACGATATATATTTAGAGTCACAACCCATCTGGATATTCACAAACTTGAACCTCTCGGATATTCATGATACAGGAGGGAAGTTCAAACATCAGGCTGCCTACCACAGAAAGTCTATAACTGGAGTGGAAATAGTGCAGATAATCATAGCTCTTACCACCGTATAAGGAAAACCCACAAAGCATGCAAAAATTGTTTGTATTATATTCACAATGTTTGTGTGACCAAATAGGATTCTTAAAACTAGTTGAGGATCTAAAATGTGAAGTATGATGCCTGTTCATGAAAAATACTTACAATGTGAATGCTCCTTTTTACAAATTCTGTTTTTTTTTCACATCTCCCTAACTCACTATTAAATTCAACAATCAGAATATTTTTACTATTCACTTTTTCAATTTTTCAAGTTTGAGTCCTTCTTATAAAACACATTCTATGGTATATGCTAAGCCTATAAAGAATGAGGCGCTCTTCATGTTACCCCAGCCTACAGGCACAGAAACAAGGGATTGTAATGCAGCATGATGAGTGTTATAATGGGGGAAATACAGGTACCTTGGAAAGGGACAGCTAGCACAGACTTGGGGTCAGGGAAGACTTTTCAGAGATGGTGATGTTTAAGGAGAGGCCTAAGCTGAAGAACAAGTGAGTGTTGGGTGAAAAGTATTTCAGGCAGAGGAGACATTTTTGGAAATCAGGGACCAATCTAGAACTCTAATTCATGAAGGCATTAAAAGAAGTGCAAAATGGATAAAGTATAGAAACTAATTGGAATAATGAGGGATCAGGCTGTGGCTACAGGAGAAAAGGACAAGATGGGATTCTAGTGTATGCAAGATCATGCAAGGTGCAGTGCAGAGGAAAGAAATGGTTGCACCAGAACAGAGACCTGGAGACCAGGTAGGAGGCTATTGCCGTGTGCCATGTTTTAGGTGAGATGATGGGGGACTATACTTGGAAATTGTAGGAGAAAAAGAAATGGAATCAACTTTCCAAAGTTATGCTGGGGGTCTCACTTATTTGAAAGTAGAACATCTGATAATCCTGAACTTGGTTTAATTACAATTTCTTTTCTTGAAAAGTAGATGAAGCAAAGAGGGGCATTGCTCCTTTGGATTTAATTCTCACCAATATGGGGGAAATGATTGATGATGTGATAGCAGCTCAGGTACACAGGTCTAGTAGCTTACCTGACTTACCTACCAATCAGCCAAAAAATTTCAGCTGACACTCAGTATGCATGATTAGAAATTGATCCAGAAATATAGAATTTTCTCTATTATCTAATAAGTTTAATTTCATTATTATTGATATTAAGTTTAATTTCAAAAATCTATATAGGAGTTTGTTCTCATGTTCAAAATAACACTATACATAAAGACCTACACATTTATGGCCTAATGATTTTAGACAAGGGCACCAAGTACATTAAATGGATAAAGAATAGTCTCTTAAACAAATGGTACTGGGAAAACTGGCTGTCTATGCAAAAATTGAGAAGAACCTCTAATTCACACTATACTAAAAAATTAATTCTAAGTGGGTCAAAGACCTAAATATAATAGCTAAAACCAGAAAACTCAGAAGAAACATAGGGGAAATATCTTCCTGACTTTGTGTTTGTCAATGATTTCTTAGATAAGACACCAAAAGCATAAGCAACAAAAGAAAAAACAAACTGGACTTCATCAAAATTAAACATTTTTGAGCATCAAAGGGCATTATCAAGAAAGTGAAAAGACAAACTTCAGATTAGAAGAAAATAAATATCTGACAGGCTCTTTTATTTTTTTTTTTGGCATGGGCAGGTTCTGGGAATCAAACCCAGGTCTCTGGCATAGCAGGTGAGAATTCTGCCACTGAGCCACCATTGCATCGCCCTGATAGGCTCTTAATATCCAGAATATATAAAGAACTCCCGCAACTCAACAACAAAAAGACCAACCATTCGATTTAAAATAGGCAAAGGACTTACACAGAGATTTTTCCAAAGAGGATATACAAAGAGCCAATAAGCACATGAAGAGTTGCTCACCATCATTAGTCATTAGGGAAATGCAAATCAAACCACAATGAGATACCACTGCCCATACACAAAGATAGCAATTATTAAAACATCAAAAATAATGTGTTATCAAAGATGAGCAGATATTGGAACACTTGTACATTTTTTTGGTGGGATGTAAAATGATGCAGCTACTATGGAAAACAGTTTGGTGATTCCTCAGAAAGTTAAAAATAGAGTTACCATGAGACCAGGAGAAAATAAGAAAAAATTAATCAAAATGGTTACTGATGGGAGGGAGATTGAATGGGGGACAAGCACAGAAATGTGACTGTTACATAATTTCCACTTAGGAAATTATTTCACTTGGGTAAATTATTTATATATTCAAAAAAAATTAAATCAAAAAAAAGAAGAAGGAGTCTTCTAAAAATTGAAAGCATAAAACTGGCAGAAACAATGAAACCCAATGGAAAGTTGGTAATATAATCACATAAAGAAAGAAAAGAACTTCAAGAAATATTGGAAAAAGTTTTTGACTGTACATCTATAGTGGAAATATTCTAAAGATACATAAAGCTGCAATTAAATGTTAAATTTCTATCAGTAATGTTATTGTTAGTAATATGGATGCTATTTTGCAACTATTTTTTTATATATTGAAGGGTAAAAACTAAATAATTATGTTTAAAGGGTTGTAAATAAAATGAAAGTAAAACGTACCTGCTACATGTTATTGCAACCCTGTTGTTACATATATACTTGGAGAAACTGAGAATGGGGATACAAATGGATATTTGCATACTGGTGTTTATGGCAACAGTGCTTGTGTTTTGTAATGGATGGAGGTGGTTAAAGATACATTGACTGATGAATGGAACAGGGAACTGTGGTGTATATATACAACAAACTACTGAGAGTTACAAGAATGAGTGAAGTTGTGCATGCAAAACTAGGTGAATGAAACTTGAGGACAGCATGCTGAATGAAATGTCAGAAACAAAAAGACAAATCATGCCTCACTCATATGGACTAACTATACTATAAAAACTTGGAGAACTGAAGTTGAGAGCATGGGTTATCAGGTTGGAGCCTATTGTAAAGGTTCCTAGATTGTAAGCACTTACAGCAGTCACATCTATTAGTAACAGGTGTTTCTAAATTCTGAGATCCTGAGTTATTTGTGTATAACTGGTCATTCCCTGGAACTTCGGGTATTTGTGTGACACCTGAGACCGAGTTAGAGCATTACCCCATACAGTAACTGCTAAAAAAGTTGACAAAGTGATCAGACTTCAACTTGAGAAATGAATGAAACTGATCTTGATAGGAATAAGGTAAAGCAGAACACAGGGAAAGGATGATATTGTCATATTTTAAAACTTCAATTTCTGTGTGAGACCAATGAAAGAGATGTTTATTTGGTGAAAAATTTATATTTTTAATAGTGCATTATCTATCTAACTTGTAAGGTTAGTTTATTTGAACACCATAATTACATAGAATCTTGAATAGGGTGTGAGATCTTGTTGATTAATACAGGTTGGTGTGATGCCCAGATACATCCCAGAGTAATCTGGGCAGAGAAAAAAAGGTATTTGCAAAGTCTCCCTGGGGGACTGGGGAAAAAAGAAAGTATTATGTTTCCTCATCTGGGATATTCCTGATAATCTCACAAGCAGTGGGGACAACAAATTCAATAGGCTGAGCCCTCAATCTTGGGGCTTGCCCCTATGAAACTTATTCCTGCAAAGGAGACACTAAGCCTACTTATGATTATGCCTGTGCTGGTTTGAAAGGAAGTATGCCCCCTAAGAAAAGCCATGTTTTAATATAAATCCCATTTCATAAAGGTAGAATAATCTCTATTCAATACTGTATGTTTGAAACTGTAATGAGATTATCTCCCCGATGATGTGATTTAGTCAAGAGTGGTTGTTAAACTGGATTAGGGGATGATATGTCTCCACTCATTTGAGTGGGTCTTGATTAGTTTCTGAAGTCCTATAAAAGAGGAGAATGAGAGATTCAGAGAGAGCAGAGAATGTTGCAGCACCACAAAGCAGAGAGTCCATGAGCCAGTGACCTTTGGAGATGAAGAGGAAAACGCCTCCCGGGGAGCTTCATGAAACAGGAAGCCAGGAGAGAAAGCTAGCAGATGATGCAGTGCTCGCCATGTGCCCTTCCAGCTGAGAGAGAAACCCTGAACTTCATCAGCCTTCTTGAACCAAGGTATCTTTGCCTGGATGCCTTTGATTGGACATTTCTATAGACTTGTTTTAATTGGGACATTTTCTCGGCCTTAGAACTGTAAACTAGCAACTCATTAAATTCCCCTTGTTAAAAGCCATTCCGTTTCTGGTATATTGCATTCCAGCAGCTAGCAAACTAGAACAGATTTTAGTTTCAAACATACAGTATTGAATAGAGATTATTCTACCTTTATGAAATGGGATTTATATTAAAACATGGCTTTTCTTAGGGGGCATACTTCCTTTCAAACCAGCACATTCCACTCTCTGGCCCCTAAAAAAAGACACGTTTTTCCCATATACAAAATACATTAACTTCATAACAATATCAGAAACCTTAAACCTTTCAGTAGCAATACAATGAAGTACAAAATTAGAGACAGTATAAAATCTCATCAAGTCAGTTACAGGCATGGTCTGTCCTAAGGCAAAATTCTCTCCATTTGCTCTGTACCTTTGAAAACTCATAACAAATTATTTGCTGCCAACATACAAAGGAGGAACATTCATAGGATACGTATACACATTTCCATAGGGAGGAAGGAACATAGGGGTCACTGGACCCATACAGTTTCGAAAATCTGCAGGGCAAAGTCCATTAGATTTCAAAGTCTGAGAGTCATTTAGCCTCAGGGCTTTAGAAAGTGGCAGTCCCACCCTTTCCAAATGCCTACGCAGAGGCCTGCTTCTCTTCAAATGCAACCTTGGGGGATTTGGGGAAGACCACCCTTTTCTCTACTCCACCCTCTCCAAGCATCAGGGCTGCACCCAGACTCTCTGCCATCTCCAGGGCACACGCTCAACCCCTCCATGTGGTGGCAACCAGGCTCTCCCCAAACCCCAAGGAATGTGCTTCACTCTCTCCAAGGCCTGAGGAGGCATGACTCTTCCACTGCACCCAGGTGGAAGGCCCATTCTCTGCCTTTGGGGCAAACTCACCCTCTCCACATGCTTGGGTGGGTCCGCTCTCCTTGCCTGAGGCTTCTTGACTTCAGACCTCAGCCTCCACGATTTTGCCTCTGAAGTTATTTTTCCTTCAATGGGTCCCTTCTCTGAACCCCCCAGTCCAGACTGGCAGCGGCTCTGTTTATACAGGTCCCACAGCACTCTCGTTGGCTTTCTATGCAGTAGTGTTGGATCATGCCCATCAGACGTAAGGAGTTTCCACAAATCCTTCCTGGATAACTCCATGTCCGATCCTGACTTTCTCTGAAATGGCTGACTGGTTTCACATTTGGTTAAGACCTCATGTGGGGCACTATTCTCTGGGGTCTCCTTTCCTGGAGGCCCAGAATTTTCCAGAACTTCAATCTCTGGTTTCTTTGTATCTAAGAGTTCAGTTCTCAGCTTATCTCTTTCCTGTTGCATTTCACTATAAGCTGCAAGGAGAAACCAGACTGCACTTTCGATGTTTAATTTGGAGATCTCTTCTGCTAAATATCCAAGTTCATGGCTTTTAAAACCTGCCTTCCAGTCAAAACCACTAGTCAATTTTGCCAGATTATCTGCCATTTTAAAACAAGGATCACCTTCCTTCCAGTTTGCAATAACACGTGCCTCATTTCTGTCTAAGGCCTCATCAGAGGTATCTTTAGAGTCCACATTTCTACCAGCAGTCTCTCCAAAGCAGTCTAGGCCTTCTCTATCAAGCTTTTCACAGCTCTTCCAGAATCTTCCCTTTATCCATTTAAAAAGCCATTCCAACATATTTGGTATTTGCGAACTGCAGCAGCAACACCCCACTCCTGGTATCAAAATCTGTTCTAGTTTGCTAGCTGCTGGAATGCAATATACCAGAAACGGAATGGCTTTTAACAAGGGGAATTTAATGAGTTGCTAGTTGACAGTTCTAAGGCCGAGGAAATGTCCCAATTAAAACAAGTCTATAGAAATGTACAATCAAAGGCATCCAGGGAAAGATACCTTGGTTCAAGAAGGCTGATGAAGTTCAGGGTTTCTCTCTCAGTTGGAAGGGCACATGGCGAACACAGCATCATCTGCTAGCTTTCTCTCCTGGCTTCCTGTTTCATGAAGCTCCCCGGCAGGCATTTTCCTTCTTCATCTCCAAAGGTCACTGGCTCATGGACTCTCTGCTTTGTGGTGCTGCAGCATTCTCTGCTCTCTCTGAATCTCTCATTCTCCTCTTTTATAGGACTTCAGAAACTAATCAAGACCCACTCAAATGAGTGGAGACATATCATCCCCTAATCCAGTTTAACAACCACTCTTGACTAAATCACATCATCAGGGAGATGATCTCATTACAGTTTCAAACATACGGTATTGAATAGAGATTATTCTACCTTTATGAAATGGGGTTTATATTAAAACATGGCTTTTCTTAGGGGGCATACTTCCTTTCAAACCAGCACAATGCCTAAGAGTCACCCCCAGAGAACCTCTTTTGTTGCCAGATGTGGCCTCTCTCTCGAAGTCAACTTGGAAGATGAACTCACTGCCTAGCCCACTACATATGGGGACTCCCAGGGGTGTAAATCTCCCTGGCCATGCGGGACCTGACTCCCAAGGATGAGCTGGTGCCCAGCATCATGGGAATGAGAGAGCCTTCTTGACCAAAAGGGGTGAGAGAGAAATGAGACAAAGTTTAAGTGGCTAAGAGATTACAAACAGAGTCGAGAGGTTAATCTGGACATTATTCTTAAATATTGTATAGATATCCCTTTTTAGTGTATAGTGTATTGCTGTGGCTAAAGGGAAGTACCTGAAACTGTTGAACTGTATTCCAGTAGCCTTGATTCTTGAAGACCATTGTATAACGATACAGCTTTTACAATGTGACTGTGTGACTGCCGAAAACCTTGTAGCTGACACTCCCTTTATCCAGGGTTTGAATGGATGAAGAAAAAAATAAAGACAAAAAAAATAAATAATAGGGAGGGGGTAAAGGGTAAAAAATGGGTAGATCGTAATACTAGTGATCAATGAGAGGGAGGGGAAAAGGGTTTGGGATGTAGGGGTTTTTTCTTTTTCTTTTTTTTCACATGGGCAGGCTCTAGGAATTGAACCTGGATCTCCGGCATGGCAGGTGAGAATTCTGCCACTGAGCCACCAATGCACTGCCCTCTTTTGTCTTTTTCTGGACTGATGCAAATGTTCTAAAAATGATCATGATTGATGAATACACAATTATGTTATGATTTATGAGCCATTGATTGTATACCTTGGATGTGCTGTATGGTAGATGAAGATATCTGTGCTAATTTGAATTTGTGGAAGCCAGAAAAGCCATGTCCTTTAATCATTCTACATTGCTGGCCAGGAGCTTTTTGATTGTTCCCATGGAGATGTGACCCACCCAATTATAGGTGGTAACTTTTGATTAGATGGCTTCCATGGAATTGTGTCTCCACCAATTCCAGGTGGGTCTTGATTAGTTTACTGGAATCCTCTAAAAGAGGAAACATGTTGGAGAGAGTCCCCATTTAGAGCCACAAGAAGCAGAGAGCCCGCACAGCTAGAGACATTTGGAGATAAAGAAGGAAAATGCCCCAGGGGAGCTTCATGAGACAAGAAGCCTGGAGAGAAAGAAGCCAGATGCCACCATGTTCACCATGTGCCTTACCAGTTGAGAGAGAAACCCTGAAAGTCATCGGCCTTCTTGAACCAAGGTATCTTTCCCTGGATGCCTTAGATTGGACACCTCTATAGCCTGGCTTTAGTTGGGACATTTTTACAGTCTTAGAATTGTGGACCTCCAACCTAATAAAATCCCCCTTTTAAAAACCATTCTGTTTCTGGTGTATTGCATTCTGGCAGTTAGCAAACTAGAACAATATCTCAAAAAAACATTTTTTAAAAAATAATAATAATTACCCTGTGACCCAACTTCTAGGCATATAATCATTGACACAAGGGAACTGAAGAGATTATTGAACACCAATGTTCATTCGCACTGGGCCAAAGAGGGAGGCACCGAAGTGTCCATCAGCAGATGAATGGATAAACAAATGTGGTACGTAGACATTGAGAGGATTGTGGGAACTTGGCAGAATAGGAAGTTCCAGAAATCAGTCCCTCCACCAGAGCTATTAAACAGGCAGGAATGGTCTGAATAACCTATTTCACAACTCCAGAGTTCAGCAGAACACTGTGCAGCATCCAGGAAGAAGAGTCTGGGAAACTGCAATATATAGCAGTGAATTGCACTCTCTGCATGGCAAGTACCATCACCCACCCCCCAGCCCCCTGGCTGGCAGCAGTTAGGAACTCAAACCCAGCCCTTGGCATGATAAGAGCCAGAGGTGTGCGGTCCAATCACTGATCGGTGCTTTTGATTAGCTGCTTCAGAACACTGGGGTCTGGATCCCTGTTCCAACCTGCTCTGGACAAAAGCAGCTGAGGAGACTTGAGAGAGCACACTTCCTCAGAGCTGCAGAGGGAGGAGAGGGAAGAGCCGCATTTGCTGGGCAGGTGCCAACTCAAGAAAGTTCAGCTTGAGGAAACAGAAAACTTCTGGTGCCCTTCCTGGCCTTTCCCTCATCCCCTCCCCAGGGTTGACCTGGGAAACTCCTGTCTGGTGCCTGATCCCTCCCAGAGTTTGCCCTGCAGGCAACAGCAGCTTGAGGCAGTGAAAACAGAGTAAGAAACACTTGAGTCTGGAGGACAGTGGCAAAGGCTTATCTGCCTTCAGTGCTGCAGAGGGACACCTGCAAGAGGGAGAAGGTCTGTTTCCTGGGAAGGAGAGGAGCATTCAAACTCCTGTAAACAGAGGAATTCTGAAGGCAACTGGCAAGCACAAGCCCAGAAAAGACAGGGACCCCTGTGCTTTCGTTTCCTTTCGGCTGACCTTCTTGACAGGAGTGCTGAACTCTAAAAGAGGACACCGGCCAGTGCAGAGCCAGCTTACGACGATAGTGAAGGGGTGGTTTCGGTTGTTGTTTGTTGTTTTTTCAGTGTTTCTGACACTGAAAAAAAACAATCTGTCATTCAAGAAACAGACATTTCAGGGAATAAATCCCAGAGTTAACATTTTAAAATATTACAATGAACAGCATGCAGCAAAAGATGACAAGATAAAGAAACAGGAAATGATGGCCCATCCAAAGGAAGAGGATAAAAATCAAAAGACTCTAACATGCAACACAATCCACACAACTGCAGAAAATATTTGGACACCACATTTCCGACAAAGGGTTAGCATCCAGAATATGTAAAGAAATACCCCAACTCAGCCACAAAAAGATCACCCAGTTTTAAAAAGGACAAAAGATTTGAATGGGCCTTTTTCCAAAGGAGATGTAGAAATGGTCAAAACACACATGAAAGATGTTCAACATCTTTAGCCGTTAGGGAAAATGTAAATCAAGCCACAAGATATTATTTCACACACCCACCCACCCACCCACAGAATGGCTACTAATAAAAAAATAGAACACTACAAGTGTTAGAGTGAATGTGGAGAAATAGGAACACTCATTCACTGTTGATGGAAATGTAAAATAGTACAGCTACTATGGAAGACTGTGTGGCAGTTCCTCAGAAAGCACAGAATTGCCATATGACCAGCAAATCTGCTACTAGGTATATACCAAAATAATTGAAAGCAGGGTCTCAAAC
This sequence comes from Tamandua tetradactyla, assembly GCF_023851605.1. Lineage (NCBI taxonomy): Eukaryota > Metazoa > Chordata > Mammalia > Pilosa > Myrmecophagidae > Tamandua > Tamandua tetradactyla. The sequence continues at coordinate 24,161,181 of NC_135346.1, forward strand.
AGAAATTTGCACACCTATGTTCCTAGCAGTTTATTCACAATTGCCAAAAGATAGAAGCAACTCAAATGTTAATCACCCAATGAGTGTATAAACAAAATGTGATGTGTGTATATATATATATATACATAATATATATAATGGAATATTATTTACCTGTAAAAGAAGATAAAATTCTAATACATGTGACAACATGAGTGAACCTGGAAGACATCATATTGAGTGAGATAAACCTGGCACAAAAAGACAAATATTGCATGACTGCATTGATATGAAATAATTAGAATAAGGAAACCCACAGTGTCAGAATCTAGAATACAGATTACTAGGGGTTGGGGTGAGGGTAGGTAATAGGGCGGTAAAGCTTAAAGTGTACAGTTTCTGTTTTGGATATGGAAAAGTTTTGGTAATGGATAGTGGTCATGGTATCACATCATTGTGAATGTAATTAAAAGCACTGAATTATATGTTTAAATTTACAGGGGAAAATTTTAGTTTGTATAAATGTTACTGGAACAGAAATTTTTGTGAATAAAAGTCCATGGGACTTTACAGCACAGTTTCCACAAACTGTGGTCTACTGTGAATAACACAATTATAAAAATGTGCTTTCATCAACTGTAATAAATGTACCACACTAATGCAGGATGTTAATAATAGGGTGATACATGGGAACCCTGTATTTTATGAGTGATTCTTCTGTAAACCTACAATTCTCTAATAAAAAAATGTGGTGCATATATGCAATGGAATATTATTCAGACATAGAAAAGAATGGAGTTCTCATAGATACTACAATATTGGTGAACCTCGAAAACATCATTGAGTGAAATAACCCAGTCATAAAAGGACAAATATGGCATTATTCCACTTACGTGATATATTTAGAATAAATAAACTCATAGAGACAGAAGATAAATTACAGGTTCTCCGGGGCTCGGAGGAAGGGAGAATAGAGAGTTATTGCTTGCTGAAGTCAGAGTCTCTACTTGAGGTGATGAAAAGTACTGGATGGTGGCAAAGGCAGCATAACATCGTAAATGTGATTAATACCACTGAATTGTTCACTTAAAAATGGTCAAAAGACGAAATTTTGTATACATATATTACCACAATAAAAATTTTAAAAGTAACACTACACGTAATGCAATATAAAGAAAAAATAATAACATTACACTAATTCCATTTGTTACTGGAGCTTGGAGGAAACACAGTTTTGGTGTGGCACTCTTTTATAGGTAGGAATATTAAGGAATGTAACATTTGGGTACCACTATCCAATAAAAGGAAAATTGGCCACACGGAGTATGCACAGAACAGGGCATCCACAGTGATAAAAGAATGTTGAGCATGAAGGAATGTTAAGCACGTGATCCATTAAAATATTTTTGAGCATGGAATGCGAGCAACACACTGTTCTAAGAGATGAACACAGTGATGAATAAGTGAGGTTCATCTATCTTCATGGAATTCTATGGGCATCAGCTAAAGAAAGCAGGGCATGAAGAAGAGACCAGCATAATATTCGCCTTGAAGGAGCTAACATGTTGTGGTGCGGGAATCAGATTTATTCTGTGAGATTACAGGAAGCAAAATTAGTGGCAATGAGTAGAACCTGGAAGAACAGGATTCCAATCCCATAACTTAAATTGTATAGGTGCACAGTAAACTGTCTGAGTGGTGTGGTGGTGAGTTCTCTGTTATAACTAACTTCTGTTGATTGAACACAATGTGTTCAATACCTGGCAGCACTGGGTATGGCATTTGACATGCATTACTTCATTTAAATTTCAAACTACTCTAGGAGATAATTATAATTACCAACCCAATTTTACATGTGAGACAACTGAAGTTCAGAGATCACCCAGCTGGAACACATGCTGGACCCTTGTCTACTGTGAACTCAACCACCTCCCCATTAATAGAACAACTGTATAAATGATTGTCAGATTCTGTAAGTATAGGGAGGTTGAACTATAGGGTCATAAGAGTCTTCCTCTTATATAATCATATTCAATTATTCCAGGTATTTCCAGAACATGATAAACATATATTAAGAACAAGCTTCAAGTAACAAAATTTTAGAGAGAGCAAATCAGTAGTTTCCAGGGTTTGGGAGATGAGTGGTAGGTGGTTGTGGTTAAAAATAGCCAATGTAAGGGATCCTTGGGGTGATGGAACTGTTTTTGTATCTTGATTTGATGGTGATCATAAGAATCTACATGTGTAAAATTCATAGCACCAAATAGTACACCCACAATTGCATGTCAAACTGGTGAAATCCAAATAAGGTTGATGGATTGTATATATTTCCTGGTTGTGATATGATAGTATACTTATGCAAGATGTTACCACTGGGGAAAACTACAGAAGAGTACAGGAAATATCTCTGTATTCTTTCTTGCAACTACATGTGAATCTATCTCAAAATAAAAAGTTAAAAATATATATGCTTCAAGCACAAAATACGACTACAGAACCACTGGCTCTTTTACTTCCCCTTTACCTCTCTCTTTTCCATCCTTCTCCAGTGCAGAATATTTGGGAGTTTATTGCAGAATGCTCCCTTTCTGTGTTTCCAGGACCATGTCAGACTCCTCATGTTTCTGTGTACTGAAGACATTAATAATTCAGCTTAGTGCTTTTATGTACATTACTCCATAATACTCAGCAAAGTGCCCTCTGGGGTATGAATACAGGGGGGTATTATACAATATCTAGTATTCTTTGGCTCTAATTCATAGAAACAGTAAGAAGGAAAAATTCATATAACCAAACTATAAAAACCAGTTTCTCCAGCATTTTATAAATACAGTATTTGGGTGGTAGTTTGAATGACACCTCCAAGTAGGACTGACTCAGACATCTAACTTTACAAAGAAAATCTGAAGGAATGCTACATTTTTATTTTTAACCCTCTGATTATAAAAGTAATACTTCAAAAAAAAGAAAGTATAGAAATTACTCATAACTCTATCACTCAACTATACATAACAATTTTACTTCAGTCACCTTGTTCTTCTTTGTTAGGTCTCTTTTGATTACAAATGTCAGGCACCTAATTCAGACCCAGTATCTTCAGGTGCAACACTACCTGAAGGCTATTGTTATTAAGGCTCATTCCCAGTTCTCCCATCACTAGGCTTTACTTGCTTTTGTTTTGGCCCCATTCTTGGGCAGTTTCTTCTTTCATGGTAGCAAGAGTGCCACAGCAGATCCAGGGCAAGTATCTCACAGACAGTTCTAGGTGGAAAGAGAATTTCTCTTTCCCCCAAACTCCAATAAAAGTTCCAAAACTTAGGTTCATTAGTTTGACTGGACAAAGAAGCCATTTCTGAATCAATCACTAACCAAATCGATAGAATGTGGTCATTTCCCAGATCTCAGTTATGGGAACATGAAATCAGGGCAGGGTATGAATAGTGTGAGATCAGAGAGCTCTTACCCCTTATAACTCTAATATCAGAAATTGGGAGAATGCACACCAAACAGAGAAAAACAAGATATCTACCTGTCTGTTGTATACAAACATACATTTATTTGGGATTTGGTATAAGGATAACCTATTCCTTCTTCCTCCTGGGTTTTAATGATAAGAAAACATAAGGACCCATATGAAAATACAAGGTATTCAAAACAGCCAAACAATCTTGAAAAGGAAGAACAAAGTTGGAGGACCTACACTTCCTGATTTCAAAATGTATAGCAAAATTACAGTAATCAAGACAGTGTGGTACTGGCATAATGATAGACATGTCCAAAAATGGAATAGAATTTCGAGTCCAGAAGTAAACTCATTCATAATGCTCAGTTGATTTTCAATAAGAGTACCAAGACAATTCAGTGAGGGCAAGAATGAGTCTTTTTGTAAAATGGTGTTTGGACAACTGGATATCTACATGCAAAAGCATGAAGATAGTATCTTACCTCATACCATATTACAAAATTAACCAAAATTGAATCATAGACCTAAATATAAGAACTAAAAACTTTAAAACTCTTAGAAGAAAATATAGGAGTAAATCTCCATGACCTTGGGTTAAGAAAAGCTCTTTTAGATGCAACACCAAAAGCACAAACAACAAAAGAAAAAACAGAAAAAGATATCACCAATATAGTGATGTAAACATCCCTTTACAAAGCCTCTCCAGAGATTTAGCAAATCAAAGGACAAATTCCACATGCTTTGAACTCTGGAGGACAGTAGAGACTGGAAAACAACTTCACAAATGCTGACTCAAAGAACAGAAAATCTCTAGTTGAAAGTCCATCCCAGACCACTCATCAAATCCCATTTTCCCTCCCCCTCACTCATTCCCACATGGCTTGGGAACCACATAGAGGCAACACAACAACAGGAGCCTCTCACCATGGACAGAGACTATAGACCGAATCACAGCAGCAACTTAGAACTCCATGCAAATACAGGCACAGGAGCCTAAGTTAACAAAGACCTGGGATAGAAACTAAGCCACTGAGGAGTGCTCCATTCACAGGACCCTCATGGGGTGGGGTATCTGGGCGTAGACTGCTATAGAAAGGCTGGTAAGTACTGTTGTGGTAAATCCAGTTTCAGTCAGCTGGAGTACCTAAAAACAAAAAGGATCTTTTTGAAATGATGCACCTTTCTAGATTGACCATACCTGGCTCCCCAGGCTGGAATACCCTAATGGGGAAGGAAGCAGAGGCAAGAAAGACTTACAGATAAAAAAAATAAGGGAGAGGGGTAGTATTAAACTGAACTGCTGTAAGATAGGATGGGTCCAGAACTGAAAAGTGTAAGGAAAATGGGGCACTAAGTGAGGGAGAGAATTTAAACAAATCATAGGATCTAGGGAGAAATTCCATACAAAAGCAGACAGAGGGCGGGCCACAGTGGCTCAGCAGGTAAGAGTGCTTGCCTGCCATGCCCGAGGACCTGGGTTCGATTCCCAGTGCCTGCCCATGTGAAAAAAAAAAAAAAAAAGAAAAAGCAGACAGAACAGATCAAGATTTCCAGAGAAGGAACATAGAAAAAAGAAGCTCTCTCCTGGAGGTGAAAAATTGCACAAAAAGTGCAATCTTAAAAATTGCACCACAGATGAAGAAGAGCTGAGAAAATCTGAATAGGTAAACACGGGCTATTTTAAAGGTCTAGAATAAGTTGGACCAAGTGCAAAAGACGAGCTTTAATACAAAGAGAATCAACAATAAAACCCTAGACAAGAGAGAGAAACAGATATCCAGAGTTAACCCATCAAGAGAATCTGATGTCAGTAAAAAAATCACAAACTATACTATAAAACAGGAAGAAATGACTTAGTCCAGGGAACAAATTGATATTTCAGAGGTCATTCAAAAGTCGAAACAACAATAAAAGATGTTCAAACAAATTTCCTAAATCAATTCAAGGAGCATAAAGATATAAAGGGTATTAAGAAGACAATGTATGAACATAAAGAAGAATTTGAAAGTATAAGAAGAAACAGCAGAAATTAGGGGGATGAACAGCATAATAGTAGAGACTAAAATATACTGGAGGCATACAACAGCAGGATTGAATGGGCAGAAGGATGAATTGATGAGCAAGAAGGCAGGGCAATCAACATTGTATGGTCAGAAGAATAAATAGAGAAGAGAATAGAAATAACTGAGCAGTGTCTTAGGGATTTGAGTGACAGCACAAAGTGTACATGTAATACACAGCATGGGTGTCCCAGAAAGAGAAGAGAAGGGAAATCAGGTAGAATTTCTGAGGAAACAATGAACAAAAATTTCCCAACTCAAATGAAAAATGTAAATATATATGTCCAAGAAAGTCAATGTACTCCAATAGAATAAATCCTAATATACTTACACTAAGACACATACTAACAAAATTGTAAAATGCCAAAAATAAAAAGCAGAATTCTGAAAGCAGTAAGAGAAAAGCAATTCATCACATACAAAGGATCCTCAATCAGACTAAGTGCTCATTTTTCATCATAAACCACAGAAACAAGAAGACAGTGGTATGATATATTTATGGTGCTGAAAGAAAAATCTTCCAGCCCAAAATTCTTTATCTGGCAAAACTGTCCTTCAAAAATGAGGAAGAGTTTAAAATATTCACAAATAAACATAAACTGAGAGAGTTCATCAACAAGAGACCTGCCCTACAAGAATTACTAAAGGCAGGTCTGCAGGTTGAAATGAAAAGACAGGAGAAAGAGGCTTGGAGTTTTATGAAGAAATGAAATCATCAGGGATGGTAACTAAAAGGGCAAATGCAAAACTCAAAAGTACTGCTCCTCAAAATCCAACTCTACTCTTTAATTCATATAAGAAAAAGAATACAATTTTAAAAGAAAAAACATAGTACCTGATAATGGACATGCACAATACAAAGTGGTTAGGGTGGTGCGATGATGGCTTAGTGGCAGAGTTCTTGCTTGCCACGCTGGAGACCTGGGTTTGATCCCCAGTACCTGCATGTGCAATAATAAAAAAAAATTTGTATATATATATATATATAGTGGTTAAGTGGGACAAAAACAACCCAACAAGGGGAAAGAGAGGGATATTGGCACAGAGAACATAGTAAATTGGTATCTTTTCAGATTGGGAGATTATAGATGTAGGTTGTATAATATAAACCCCAGGGTAACCACATAGAAAATATTTTAAAAATATACACAAACAGAAATTAGAAAGTGGTTAGTTGGATACATCCCAAAACATCAACTATACAGAAAAGGAGGTGGCAATAAAGGAAAAGAGATGAAAAAAGACACACCATATAAAAACTAAAGGACAAAGTGGCTGAAGTAAGTTCTGTCTTTATAGTTATAACACTAAATATTAGTTAATTAAACTCCCCAATCAAAAAACAAAATGGCAGAATGGATAAAAAGCAGGATCTAACCATATACTGTTTATGCAACTCATCTTGGACCCAAAGACACAAATAAGTTGAAAGAGAAAGGATGCAAATAGTAGACAAAAAAAAACTTGGGCAGCTATACTAATATCAGACAAAATAAACTTTAAGCCAATTGCTTTTATAAGAGATAAAGAAGGATACTATATATTAATAAAAGGGCAATCCACCAAGAAGAAATAGCAATCATGAAGAAATAGCCATCATAAACATATATGCACCTAACTACAATGCCTCAAAATATATGAGATAAACACTGGCAAAACTGAAATAGACACATCTACAATAATAGTTGGAGACTTCAATATATTACCCTCATCAATAGATAGAATACCTAGATGGAAGGTCAGTAAGGAAACAGAGAATTTGAATATTATGATGAATGAGACCTAACAGCCATATATAGACCATTGCACCCCAAAACAGCAAGATAAGCATTCTTCTCAAATGCATGTGGATCATTCTCCAGGATAGACCATTTGTTGGTTCACAAAACAAGTCCCAATACATTTAGAAAGATTGAAATAACACAAAACATATTCTCTCACCATAATAGAATGAAACTGGAAATCAAAAAGAGGCAGAGAATGGAAAATCCACAAATATATGGAAGTTAAATAGCACTCTGTTAAACAACAAGTGGTTCAAAGAATAAATTGCATGGGAGATAAGCAAATATCTTGAGTGGAATGAAAACAAAAACACAATATGCCAAATTCATGGTATGTAGTGAAGGCAGTGCCAACAGGAAAATTTATAGCCATAAACACTTACATTAAAAAAAGAATAAAAAGCTAAAATCAAAGACTTTACTACACACCTGGAGGAACTAGAAAAAGAACAGCAAAATAAGCAGAAGGAAAGAAATAACAAAGATTAGAGCAGAAATAAATGAAAATTGAGAATAACAATAGAGACAATTAACAAAATGAAAAGTTTGTTCTTTGAAGAGTTTGTTCTTTGAAGAGACTCTTAGCTAGATGGACAAAGAAAAAGAAAAAGAATATCCAAATGAATAACACATCAGAAATGAGAGGGGGACTCTTACCACCAACTCCTGTATGCCAACGAATTAGGTAACCTAGGAAAAATGGACAAATTTGTAGAAACATACACATTATTTACACTGTCTCTACAAAAAATAGGAGGGCTCAACAGACTAATTACAAGCAAAGAGATTGAATCAGTCAGAACAAGCTTCCCGATAAGGAAAGTCCAGGATCATATGGCTTCACAGGTGAATTCCACCAATCATTCCAAGAAGAATTAATACCAAACCTACTCAGATTCTTCCAAAACATTGAAGAGAAGGGAAAGCTACCTCATTCTATGAGACCAATATCACCTTAATACCAAAGCCAGATAAAAATACCACAAGAAAAGAAAATTATAGACCAATTTGTCTTCTGGATATAGATGTAAAAATCTTTAACAAAACACTTGCAAATTGAATATAACAGCCTATCAAAAGCATTATATACCATGACCAAGTAGGTTTTACCCCAGGAATGGAAGGGTGGGAAAACATAAGAAAATCAATTAATGTAATACAATACATCAGCAAACATAGGGAGAAAAAACACATGATTATCTTAATTGACACAGAAAAGGCTTTTGGTGAAATTCAGCATCCTTTCTTGATAAAAGCACTTTAAAAAATAGGAATAGAAAGAAACTTCCTCAACATCATAAAAGGCATATATGAAAAAAAATATCCATTATCTTACTCAACGGTGAATAACTGAAAGCTTTGCTTCCAAGATCTAGAAAAAGACAAGGATATCCACCTTTGCCACTGTTATTCAACGTGGAAGTTCTAGCCGGAATGATCAAGCAAGAAAAAAATAAATAAAAAGCATTCAAATTGGAAAGGCAGAAGCAAAATTTTCACTATTTGCAGATGGTATGATCCTATATATAGAAAGTACTGAAAAACAGGCACCCATGCTACTACAACTAGTAAATTCAGCAAAGTGGCAGGGCATAAGACTGACATACAAAAATCAATAGTGCAAAGGGTACACAGGTGGTTCAGTGGTAGAATGCTCGCCTTTCATGTGGGAGACCCAGGTTTGATTCCTGGACCATGTACCCTCCCCGCCCCCCCCCCCCCAAAAAAAACTCAATAGTTCTTCTGTACAGTAGTAATGAGCAAGTTGAGGAAGAAATCAAGAAAATGCTTCTATTAACAATAATAACTAAAATATTCAAATATCTAGGAATAAATTTAACCAAGGATATATGATTTGAACACAGAAAACTACAAAACATTGCTAAAAGAAACCAAATAAGACCTAAATAAATGGAAAGACATTCTACATTTGTGCTGGTTTGAAACTATTATGTACCCCAGAAAGCCCATTTTCTAATCCTGATCCAATCTTATTCTAATCCTGAGCCAATAAAACTAGATCTATTGTTTAGGGTGGAAACTTTGATTAGATTGTTTCCATGGAGATTGACCCATGCAGTTATAGGTGCCTTCTTTTGATTAGATCACTTCCATGGAGATGTGACACACCCAATTGTGGGTTTGGCCTTTTGATTAGATGGAGACGTGACTCTGCCCATTCAAGGTGAGTCTTGATTAGTTTACTGGAGTTCTTTAAAAGGGAAAACATTTTGGAATTGCTAGAGAGCCGACAGAGACAGACATTTGGAGAGGCTTGGAGTACCAACAGAGAAAGCAGATACCTAGACACAAATGTTTAAGAGATGCAGAGCCCAGCAGATGTTACCATGTGCTCTCCCACAAGATGCTAAGCAAGCAAGAACTCAGAGCTGTGTCTTGGCAGAGCTAAGTTAAGGCCCACAGATGCTTAGAGAGGAAACCATTGGCATCAGAAGCTGGAAACAATGGAACCAGGACCAAGGGCCAGCAGACACCAGTGACATGCCTTTCCATGTGACAGACATCAGCCTTCCTGAGTCAAGTTCTCTTTCTCTGGATGCCTTAGTGTGGACATTTTTATGGCCTTAGAACTATAAATTTGTAACTTAATAAATTCCCTTTTTAATGCCATTCCATTTCTGGTATATTGCATTCCAGCAGCATGTAGCAAACCAAAACAGCATTCATGGATTGGAAGATACTGTAATTAAATTGTCAATTATATCCAAAATGGTTTACAGATTCAACACAATCCCAAGCAAAATTTAAACTTTGAAGAAACGGAAAAGCCAATTGTCAAATTTAATGTGAAGGATAGGAGTGCTGAATAGCCAAAAACATCTTGAAAAAGAAGAACAAAGTTGGAGCACATACACTTCTTAACTTTAAAGCATATTTCAATGGTCAAACAGCATAGTAATGGCACAAAGATACATATATCAACCAATGGCATAGAATTGAGAGCTCAGAAATAGACCCTCATACCTATAACCAAATGATTTATAACAAGGCTGCCAAGTCCACACAATTTGGAAGGATTAGCCTTTTCAAGAAATGGTGCTGGGAGAACTGGATATTTATATGTAAAACAATGATATATTTCACATCACATTCAAAAATTAATTAAAATGAATCAAAGACCTTAATATAAGAGGCAGGACTATAAAACTCCTAGAATAAAATGTAGGGAAGCATCTTCAGGAGCTAGTGTCAGACAATGGTTTCTTAGACTTTGCACCCAAAGCATAAGCAATAAAAGAAAAAATAGATAAGTAGAACCTCTCCTCTTCAAAATTAAAAAGAACTTTTGTGCATCAAAGGACTTTTTCAAAAGTGAAGAGACAACATACTCAATGGGAGAAAATATTTGGAAACAACACATATGATAGGGATTTAATATCTTGAATATATAAAGAAATCCTACAACTCAACAACAAAAAGATAACTCAATAAAAAATGGTCAAAAGACTCAAATAGACATGTATCCGAAAAGAATATACAAATGACTAAAAAAGCCTATGAAAAGATGTTCAACATCACTAGCTATCAGGGGAATTAAAATTAAAGCCAAATCAAATTCAAATTCAAACCCACTAGAATCTACAATTAAAAAAATTACAAGTGTTTGAGAGGATATGGAGATGTAGGAATACTCTTTCATTGCTAATGGCATTGTAAAATGGTGCAGTTGCTGAGGAAGACAGTTTTCAGTTCTTCAGAAAGCCAAGTATAGAACTAAAATATGACCCAACAACCCAACTTCTAGATAAATAGAGCCTCTCCTCTTCAAAATTAAAAAGAACTTTTGTGCACCAAACTTTTTCAAAAGTGGGCCCAGAAGAATTGGAAAAAAAAAAAAAAAACTCGGAAGATATCATGTTGAGTGAAATGTCACACACAGAAGAACAAATATTCTATTATCTCACTAATATAATTAGAATAATCAAACTCATAGGGTCAGAATCTAGAATATAGCCTACTGGGTGATGTAGTGGGAATAGGCTTAAAATATACAGCATGCTATCTGGGGTGATGGAAAAGTTTTGATAATTGATGGTGATGGTGGTAGCAAATCAGTGTGAATGTAATTAACAGCACTGAATTACATATTTGAATGTGGTTAAAAGGGGAAATTTCAAGGGAATATATGTTACCAGAATAAAAATTTTTAAAAAATTACATGTAATTGCTCAACATAAGCAATGAACTTGGTCTGTGTTTAATAGCGCAATTTTGAAAATGTGCTTTCATCAGTTGTAACAAATATACCACATTAATGCAAGATGTTAATAATAGGGTAGTATACTGGAATCCTGTTTTTTATGCATGATTGTTCTGTATACCCAAAATGTCTCTAAAAATTTTTTTTAATTACAAAAATATATATACAGTGAAGGGATTTAGGGGTAATATAGTTTTTCCCTCTGATAACTTAGTGCAGTTGTAGCTGGAGCCTTGTCCTATAGTAATTATCAGCAGAAGTAATATACATGCCTTTCATAACTTATATACATAAAAGCATTTGTAAAATATAAATCCCATCTTTAGCACTGTTACTAAATGTGTTGCATGGACAAATAATAACAATGTGTTCAAAACAGAAGCAGGATTAAGTCAACTTTTGAATGTGACATCTAGCAAAGGGAAAAGAAAATAAAGTTGTAACAACCTACAAAAAAAAATCAAATGGATCAATTTAACTACATGAAACTTAAAAACCTCTGTGCATCAAAGGACACCACTGAAAACTGATCAAAGTTGATCAAAGTTGATTTGAAAAAACAACCCACAGAATGGGAGAAAATATCTGCAACCCACAGACTCTAACATCCACAGGTAGTTCAGTGATAGAATTCTAGTCTGCCACACAGGAGACTTGGGTTTAAGTCCCCACCCATGCACTCAAAAAAAAAAACTTTTTTTTCAAGAAATGGTGCCACTATAACAGTATATTCACATGATAATATTCACATGGAAAAAGAATGAAATATGACGACCCCCATTGCACAGCATACAAAAAAAAAGTCTAACATCCAGAATATATAAAAGAAATCAAATAACAACAAAAAGATAAATAGGCCATTCTAAAAATGGGCAAAAATTTGAAGAAACTTTTCTCTAAAGAAGATATAAAAAGAGCCAATAAGAAAATGAAAAGATGTTCAACATCATTAGTCATTAGGAATATTTAAATCAAAACTACATTAAGGTACCACTTCATACCCCCCAGGATGGTTAAAATAAAAAACAATAACAAGTATTAGAAAGGATGTGGGGAAATTGGAGCCCTCAGGTATTGTTGGTGGAATTGTAAAATGGTGAGCCACTTTGGAAAACAGATTCTAGTTTCTCAAAGTATTAGACATAGTTACCTTATAACCCAGCAGTTCTATTCTTAGGTATATACTCAACAGACATGAAATCTATGTCCACTCAATAGCTTGTTCATGAATGATCACAGTAGCATTATTTGTAACAGCCTGAAAGTGTAAACAACCTAAATGCTCACCATCAGTTGAATGAATAAATAAAATGTGGTGTATTCCTGCAATGGAATATTACTCAGCCACAAAAAAGGAATCAAGTACAACTACATGTCACAACCTGGGTGAAACCTGAATACCTCAGGCTAATTGAAAGCAATACACAAAATGCTACATATTGAGTGATTCCATTTATAAGAAATGTTGAGAATAGGTAACTCCCAAGAGACAGAAAGTTGATTAATGTGTTATAGGGGCTGAGAGGAAAAGGAAAAAGGGGAGTGACTATGAATGGGTACCAAGTTTTTTGGTTGGTGATAAATATGTTCTAAAATTAGAGGTAAGGGTTGCAGAACTCTGTGAATAACCACTGAATACAGTCCACTTCCTAGGGGCAAATTTTATGATGTATAAAATATGTTTCAATGAAACTGCTATTTAAAAAACATAAAGATTCAATAGCTAAATAAAGTTGGAAGTACCAACTTTAATGGTGGCCAAATCATGCCTAAAACCCCCCAAAGTGTAATTTTCCCAAAGCTGAATTTAAAAACAGGAGTTGGACTTGAGGCCAAAATGGGAACCTCCTAGCCCCAAATCTCCATTTGTCAGCTCCAACAATGACACCAGCACCATATATCCACTAATCTGCCTTCTACGGATACTAAATTCTTATATGTGCTAAATCTGCATTGAGGGTTTTCAATCTGTTCCATTAACATACATGGGTAGCTTTATAACGCATATTAAATATCATCCTCCATATCACTGAGTTTTTCTTTATTTAAAAAAGAATTTGATATAAGATGGAAATGGCATAGCCATCAACGGGGAAAGTGGACTTATTAATAAATATAGAAGGTTCTGCACGTATAGAACTTTTTGCTGTTGTAGCGCTATGGGGGTAACAAGTGCAAGAACTTAAACTGGAGGAAAAACAAAGAAACAAGAGTCAATTATAGAAAGAACTAAACTTGGTTGATGGAAGTAGTATAGCAGGATCCTTCATTTCCACAGAAAACTTTTGGAATATGTTAAAGGATGATTTTATAGAAAAAAAAAAAAGCAAAATGAATCTCATGCAGATATAAAATGAAAGAGGTGTTACAGAATTTATTTAACTCATTATTAATGAAGGACCCAGGAAGACAATATAATCAGTTCAAAGGTCAATCTAAAGAACAGACATAATTCATGGATCAGGAATATTTAAATGAATTTGCAGATCTGTGGCTGCAAAACTGGCTTTTGGTGGGGGGTGGAAAGGGAGTGCAGAGGAGGGCAGAACCTCTAGTGGACAGAATTCATGCTTGATACACAAGGATTAGTTTATTGCTCTCATTATCTACACCATACAGACTAAAATAGTTCAAAGGCAATGAAAGCCTAGAATCAGAGAAATTGGAAAGATATGTGCTAAACTGTGTATAGATTTCTATTGAAGATACCTTATACTATTTGCTTATTCCAAATTTCTTTACAAATATTTTAGCAATCACTAAATCACCAGGTTTCTCATTTTTTCCACTTTTGTTCTAACTCTTTTGTGGTGAGGATATCATCTGAAATACAAAGATAAACAGGCAAATAAATGTAAAACCACCATAACCAAGCTAATTTCCATTAGTACAACAAAATCACTAACACTGTGGGACAAAATAGTTTCTCATACGCTGAGACCAAGAACCTGGTGGTTCTTGGCTGTTAGTGCTGAAAGTAAATACAATATCAACAAAAAAAGGATATTGAAAAAGACCATTAACAGTCACTGTGCAAGTGACAGTTTGTGGGTCACAAAACCAATCTAGAAAGTCATGACAAATTTAGGGAAAGGAAACAGAAAAATATACAAGGTACAGCACGTATGGTGACGTTAAGAACTGTTCCATAAAACTTTTGTTATGGGTGATACGTGGGCGTGCACATGTATGGGTCACAGTGACAAAGTGAAATATATTTCTGCCGTGGGCCACAGCAAGACAAAGTCACTATTGTAGGTGGTGTCAAAAATACTGAAGAGGGAAGTCCATTTAATGTATTCTCTCAGAGGGAGCTCTCTGAGTATGAGTCACCGTGAACAAGCAAGTCTTCAGCATTCACATCCCACATGGCCTGTGAGAGGCAATGATTTGCATTGTGGTGGGATAACCTGGGGTTGGTTAGAACAATTTTCATACAGCTGAGACTGAATCTTACAGATGTACTCATGTCTTCATTGCCATATTTGCCAGCTGTCCTTGGTAAATATCGGAGTCTCCAAGAAACGCTGGTTAAGGCATAGCACCTTTTCTTTAAAATAAACATAGCTGTATCTCAGCTGTACTTCCTAGTGTCCAACATAAGTGATAAATCCAAGCAAATTGTTAACTGGTTGTACTGCCTTCATCAAATAGTTTACATGGTATCTAATCCTAAATTATACATTGATCATTTCTTTCAGTGACTTGATTTGTTGATTTTACATGTTTTTACATAACTTATAACTCTTGTAGAGCCTGAAAAATGAACTATCAAAAAAGATCTTCTTTTTACCTAATCAATGCACAAGACGGTGGCAGCTCCATAGGCGTCCTCCCACAATCTCCATCACTTCCTTCTCCCATTCTAAAAATAAACTATTTTTTTCGATCTGTTATAAACTACCAAGCACAAGCTACCTTCCAACCAGATTCCCACCTGCAAGCTGCCTTCCCTCCCCATATAGACAAGATGGAGCTACCACTCTCCAGAACCTCAGGGATCCAGTGAACCACTAGATCTACCGTTTTTCCTTTCCGGGTCCCAAATATTTTTCAGACGAGAAATGAAGTTGAAATAGCCAACATTCCTTCCCATCCCCTCAAGGACAATGATTTCAAAATCTCTATCCCAAGGCTTTCAAAGTCCAAGCTTCTAATGCCAAATGCCCACAAGATATTCTCCATTTAGAAGTCCCTCAAACTCAACAAATCTAAATCTGTGCATCAGAACAACTATTTTCTCCCTACAGACTTCCCTGTATCCATTAGGATCCACTTCTTTCCCAGGTACCAAGACCAAAACTTCAGTTCACTTTGGACTCTTCTTTGGCCTTCACCTTCCAAAGCCAATCCATTATGGAAGCTTACACCATTCATCCAGCTCTAACTCTGCCTCCCTGGGTTTAAATCTGCTCACAGTATTCATTCTTCCAAGAAGATATCATTAGAATGTCTCTTGATTGATCAATTGATAATATCAGAAATAAATGCAACAGGAAATCATGTTAGGAGTAGAAAAAACTACTTTGAAAATTAGCTTAAAACAAATGAACAAAAATTAAAACAGAAAACCAAAACATTGTGAGAGCTCATTAGGAAATGCACATGGCTTTATAATTTTATTATTGTCTTAGCAAAAGTAATCTTCCTTCTAACTACTCGAATCATTACTCATTCCAACATTTGAAAAAATATATATGTTATTTATGTATTATATATCTTATTATATTGCATGTTTAAGTTTCTTCTAAGTCCACTAGCTAAAACTAAAGGAGAACCCATACCTTCCTTTCTAGTTTTTATAATTCTTCTTTAAACAAGCAATTTTTCATATCTTTCCTTCAACTGGAAAACAATAGGTGCATTTTAAGCCAAGCAAGACAAATCAGGTTTCAATTTCCTTATCAGCTAAGATTGATAGTTGCAGTCTGAAGTACTGTGTCAAGAAAAATTGTGGGTCACAATCAGTTCCTGTCAGAAAGATTGCCATGATCAATTGGTGAGATCCACCATGGGTTTGAGAAGGGGGCTTACATGTCATCTTGGATTGAAGCACCAATCAAGGCCAGCCTTAAAGTAGAGAGAACTGTCTTACATACCATCATTCAAAGGTGTGTAAATTAGGCTATGGGCCCAAAGCAACCATTTTGCCATCCTGCCACAATACTGAAACTCCAAAATTAGCAATTCACAAAGGCTTCTGGGGAAGTAGTCACTACTAAAATACTACCTCTATTTCCTTTATTCTAGGAAAGATAATGGAGTCAAGCCATTATCAGCAAACATGTAAGGAGGAAGCTGTCTACTGAATTGCTTTCTACTCCAATGCTAAATGAATAAAACGGTTCTTTGTAATGAAATATGGAATAAATTCTTTAGAAGGGTAAAACGAGAACCAGGAGAATGATGCTAGGAGCCAGCAGAAGAGACATGAAAGAGGATCAGATAGCAACAAGATTATTTTTTGGCTCCATAAAATATACTCCCCCAAAGAAATACAAAACAACATAACAACAACAAAAAAAAAACAGAAGGGAAAAAATACCCAACCAAGCAATTAAAGAAAAAAGCAACAAAGAAGTGTGTGGGGGGAAACCCTTGTAAAACTCATCCCTAATATCCTCCACGAAGGCACCAACTGTGCCTTATCTCCTCTTCCTTGATGATAGCAAGCAGCAGGAGTTCTAAGAGGCACAAATAACTTGCTGAATTCTTTTCCCGGTGGAAACGGCTTTGCAGCTGCTAAAAGGGAACAGAGGGATTCAGGCCCTTTAGACTAGGACGGGGACTGCAAGACATGCAGCGAATACGATGACCCCCATCGGAGCGTCTAACATGTGTCGCGCGGTGCTGATCTCAATGCACAGGATCCCATTTCCTCCTCACCCAGTTCCCGAGGGCTGCCCCTTCGTGTCCCTGGTAGTCTGCTGAAGGCGAGTTCGTCACAGCCAGAATTTGAACCTCAGCCTGTCTGAGGTCACCTCCCCCCTTCTCCCGTCCTCTTTCAGCTCCCCGCTGACGCTTTCCTAACTGTCCACATCAGCTCTGGAATAGAGACGGGAGGATTCGCACATGCAGGAAATATGAGAAAGAATTCAAACTCCACAGCACGAAAAGTGATTTCCGTATTGCTTACACTTAGATGGGACCCTCTGGACTAAAATTCTCTCCTGTGTGCACTTAGCGTGGATACTTAAGCTGTTCCAAAATAGCATTCAAGTGACATTTGCATAACAACATCAGCCCTGGATCCCTCAGCGAGAAAAATCCTGTAAACTGATGTTTACATTCGGGCTGCACAGGATAACAGGGACGAATCAAACAAAGCGCTTTCTGGTTTGTGTACCTTGTGTAAACAGACGTTTAAAACTTTAGTTTAGCTACATTTACCAAGCATATAAATGAGACTTAATTAAACTGACGTGCCATGGAAAGCCTTGCAAGGTCCCTAGTTTATACACCCAGTATAAACATTGTAAATGAATAAAAACGTAGTGTATTAAACAGTTTATACATAGAGTCGTGGTTAATTGAATTTAAGTGATAGATGCTCCTTTTGCATTGAATGACCAAAGTACCTGAGGTTTTTTAAAGTTGGAAAAGCAATTCATTCAGAAAAGTACATGGTATAAAAACATCCATGTGTCCTTACCCCAGAATTAACTAATATTAAAATTTTTGTGTGTTTCTAAAATTGGCTTTAACAAAGACAAAATCAAACATTACAAAGAGATCTGAAGTGCCTTTGTATCCCTCCCCAGTCCTGTTTTCCTCTTTCCCTTCCCAGGATCAGCTTCTCGTTGGTACTTGGTGTGTCTGCCTCTAATCCACGGCTTTACATTGTAGTAGATATCCACAAACCAAATACTGCTTTACTATGTGTGGTTTCAAGTTGACAAAAATGGTCTATTTAATATTGTGCATCCTGTTATTTGCTTTTTTGTTTTACCAAATATTGTTTTATTCAATTTAAAACATATAGATTGATCTGTGTTAACTGCTGTTTAGTATTCGATTTTATAAGCATTTCAGAGTTTATCCACTTCTTTATCAATAATATTTAATGCTCCCTCACTTTTTTTCTTATTTTGCTATTACAAACCTGACTTCTTATGTACACGTATAAGTGTTTTTCCACGGTGTCTACCTAGGAGTGAAATTGCTGGGTGGTAGGTGTTAGCATCTTTAACTCTACTAGATAATTGTCAAATTTCTTTCCAAAGTGATTGTACTATTTTGTACTCCCACCAGCAGTGTACTAGAGTTTCCATTTCCAATAGACATAAATATTTCAGATGATCAGAATTTTGAACCTAGGAGTCCTGCTTTTAATTCCTTTAAATTAGACGTTAGAGTGTAGATGGGTATACCATAGATGTTCTTAGCATGCATTCTTATTAATTATTTTATTATTTGTTTTTATCATTTACAAGCTGCACTAAAATCTCAAATTTATATTTACAGCAGATACATATTATAGGCATTTGGTTATGCAACAAAATAACAGAACAAGACAAGTAATTCTTTTTATAGAGCTTTATTGAATAAAGCAATCATTAGGCAATACACACAGATTTGGAACAGTGTAATTGCTGTTTTACATTAGCTTGCTTTGCTTCCAATATCAACCACTTATTTTTTAACAGTATTTGGCACTAAACAGACATTGACTTATTCTCTTTTATTTGTGTTCAGGAAGTCTTCGTTGGCACAGAGGCATAGCAACTCTTTCATCTAACCACACCTGAGGGGTTATATTAATATAAGTTAACATACAGCTTGCAGAAGTTTTTGATATAAAGATAAAATGTCAAGTCCAAAGAAAGAAAAAGAGGGTAATAGGATAAAATAGAAAGAGGGATACTACAAAATATATTTGCCCTTTTTAAATGTAGCATTTGAAATCAGTATTTTCCATCATATCTGCTTGTGATGATGAAATATATGGTATAAACATCTCAGCTGATGATATGTGAGTGGCTGATCCCTAAAAATACACTTCTGTGGTTTGATGTTGATTCTGCTTTCCCCTTTGACATATGAATGGGTCCACAAGTTCACAAAAAGGGAAAGAAACAACTACATAAAGTTTACAGAAGTAATTCAAAAGACAAATGCAACACTTAGACCCTTAAGAGAGAAAAAAGAAATATGACTGTTTACTTCCTTCCTTTCTCCTTTGTGAAAATCAGAGTAGGCCAAAAATCCAAACATTCACAGACAACAGAATTTTAAAGAGTCAGGGAGCATTGAAGACTATCCACTCCAAAGCTTTCATTTTATGTTGGAAAAACTGAGGCCCAGAGCCATTAAAAATAACTTGTCCAAGGCCTTCTTTCCACTTTACAACTTTGGCTCTCCTTATTTTCTCCATGGAACAGAAGAGGTCACTTCTTTTAGGATGAACTTAACTTTAATTCCCTGAGCTTCAGATTGTCACACTCAAATCTACCACATTAATGCACCATTACATTTTCCTCTAAAGTAACAATTAATGGCATAGGAAAGTGACCATGACCCCTGGGGGGATTTTTCAAATTTTTTTTTCTGGGTGCATGGTCCAGGAATCAAACCCGGGTCTCCTGCATGAAAGGTAGCCATTCTAACCACTGAACCATCCATACACCCTGAAGTTTTCAATTTTATGTTGAAAGTCGACATGAATTTACACTTAATTCCATGTTAAAACTGTACTTCTTTTTATTTTAAAATACCCCAAATCTTTGAGCAAAATTGATGCTCCAGGAAGATATCCCTGTTCTTTTATTTAAAAAATAGTTATTGAGACTCTTTTATGTGCTGAGAAAACAATAGGGGTCACCACTCCTCTTGGCATTTGCCGTATAATCACAAAACACTTAATTACAAATAATTATACAAAGAAGTGGAAGGTATCATGATGAGTCTATAACAGGAGAACTAAACCAGCCCAGAGGATTAGGAAAAGAGATGTTTAAGCCAAAAATTGAGTAGGAGGGAGCTTTGAATATTGTCTGGCTCAATACTTGTTAAAGTAAGACGACTACAGAATCTTTTTTTCCTTATCTTTGATAAAGATGATTGCTAATGCTTTTGCAATGCATTGGACTTCTAGGTTTTACTGCATATAATTTTATTGCTATACCTGAGATATATTGTTTAAGTTATTGTTGTTTTGAATTATTTTCCTCCCAATTAACATAACAGCTGCTTAAGTGTGTTCCTCAATCCTGGGGGGTGCTAATATTGACAGTGATCCTGGATTCTAAGATGGAAAGGGAAATAACCAAGAAGAAAGAGTTTCAGGATGCTTTTGAAAAATATTACTTATTTTCCTAGGCAACAAAATCATACCTCTGCAATACTGAACTCCAAATATAATTCCTCAAGTCCCTTTAAAGTTCAAACTTGGGCTGCCTCCTTATTTCCTTTTTATAAAACAGGAATGGCACAATGGAGTTGACTGGTAATTACTTTCCTTAAGCAAAAGTTGTGCTGAGCTTTTTTACTGTTTTTTTTTTTTTTTTTTTTTTATAGTTAGGGAGAACAAATTTTCAACCAAGAGTGAAGTCATTTGTTTGTTAAAAATCCTATGTTTTCATTATTTATTAGAAAATGAGTTTTAGAATGATGAATAAATACGGATGAAAATTGGTAGATTCTATACTGGGTCTTCAGATGGAACCAGCTGTTGTAATAATGCATGCAAATAGATCATTTATTTCATCTGGAGATCGGAAAGTTGAATAAAGAATTCAATATTTTTATTAAAGCACATTACCAGTGTAATCTCATTTAATACATTGTTAAAACTAATGCATCTGGGGATAAATTCAAAGGCTTCTTCAGGAATGCAGCCTGCAATCTAAGCTAGTTTTTTTTTTACTTTTTAGAAGATGCTATACTTAAAATAATAATTATAATCAACAAATATTTATATCGATCTGCTCAATGATTGATTTTCTGAAAAATTTGTCATGTACAACTCAAGGGAAAAAAGCATGCAATTGTATTCCCCAGGATTACTTCATGCCTAATGTAAAGAATTTACCTTTACCACCGAAAATGTTAGGTTTCTGCCTAATTAGTACATTCATCCTGAACAGTGCATCTAGATTTCCAGATGAAAATACTTCACCATTTTGCATACTGCAGAGAGATTTTAGCAGAGTGTCAAAGAGGGAAGATTATCAAATCCTGTTCTCCAACAACAGATGATACGTCATACCAGTGTATTCCGTATAACATTGTATTCAGTTACAAATAAAAAAGATCTAGGGCTCCTTACAAATTATTTTGTACAAAACATCTCCCTGGAAACTCAAAGGATGGGGGCAAATCTTTTGTATTATGGACAGAAGGAATATTTGCATGTCAATTGTATAACAAAGCTGAAAACTATAACATTTCAGTGATCTCTATTGAATAATTAAGTCCCTTATCTTTAAATAAGAAAAGAAATGAGGAGAAGAGAAATAAGAATGCTTTAATAAAAATAATGCTATTAAAGGAATGATCAATGAAGGGGTGAGGCACTATGTAGGTTTGCCTCTTTGCCCCTACCCGTACTAAAGTCCTTATAACACCGCATCCAGATGGCTTCCATTAAAATATATAAAAAGTCAGTGTTTTGGCATCTGAATAATAATAATGAAATACAATTTTCCCTAAGATTGGCAAAAATTTGAAAGATACTATTTGTTAAGATTTTTGTCTTATGGAGTATTTAGTTACACATAACAGAATCTACTATAGTTAATTTAAACAGAAAAGAGGTTTATTAATAACTGTTAGATTATCAGAAAATTAAGATATCTGAAGTTATAGACTCTTGGCTAAGTGTTTTAGAATAATTCCCACAGCAATGCTTCAGAACCGACCCAATGAAGGAGCTGTTGCTATCTCAGAACCTGAAGCATATTGTCTTTGCCACTTCCAATACCAGCAAAAGGGATGCCTGGTGCTTGGCCTTTTCCCTCATGTAATTATTTTCTGATCAAAGTTTCATGTGAGTGATCCTAACTGGCAGTTTCATTGCTATGGAAGAAACTGGGAAATATAATTTTTTTTTAATTCCACTTTGGAAAGGAGGCATTCAAATGAAGGTTTACCAAAATGTAGAAAAAGTATCCAAAAATTTTTAATAGCCCCAATGATTAATGTCTGCCCTAATAAAGATACTGGGAAATGGTTATTCTCATGTACCTAGTAAGAATTTTAACTGGGGAAGGATTTCTGAAAGGCAATTTTGTGGTATTAAGTACAATTTTAAATGCATATTCACTACGATTAGGTCTCTCACTTCTAGGATTGTATGCTGCAAAAATAATTAAAAATATGCCAAAAATATACATATAACAATGTTTTCTTCTTTTTAACTTTTTTATTGTATAGTATAACATATATACAAAGCAAAGAAATAAAAAAGCAATAATTTTCAAAGCACTCTTCAACAAGTAGTTACAGGACACATCCCAGAGTTTGTCATGGCTGCCATATGATCCTCTCAGATTTTTCCTTCTAGCTGCTCCCGAATATAGGCAGCTAGAGGGCTTAAATGTTTTTTATCATCACAATCAGTTTTTTTTCCTTTTTTTTTTTGTGAAAAATAACATATATACAAAAAAGCAATAAATTTCAAAGCACAGCACCACAATTAGTTGTAGAACATATTTCAGACTCTGACATGGGTTATAATTTCACAATGTTAGGTTTTTACTTCTAGCTGCTCTAAGATACTGGAGACTAAAAGAGACATCAATTTAATGATTCAGCAATCATACTCATTTATGACAATGTATTCTTAGGCATTGTTTATAACAAAAGTAGTCAACAGTGGCCCCGATCAAGATGGAATGAGAAACTTCAGGGTCGTGTCTCCTAACAAAATTTTGAACAACCAGAAAGAACGAGCAGAAGCATCTTTTCCAAACTTCCAGAAAACTGGAAATGGACTGCAGGAACAGGGCAAGGGCCAAATCAAGAGAAAGGTAACTTAAAAGTGGTAAAATCTCCTGGTGCCCTGGCTGGCCCCACTCACCAGCTCAGAATGGAGCTGGCTTCCCTTCCCAGCATGGCCACTGATCCTGGCTCCAGAGGGAACGGGGGATACCTTATGCATATACTGGGAGCATGTGGGAGTTCCAGAGGGAGAAGAAAGATACAGAGAAAGGAGCATAAAGAGTCTTTAAATAAATAGTGAGAACATCCCAAATTTAATGAAAGACATGAATATACACATTCAAGATGCTCAGTGAACTCCAAACAGGATAAACCCAAATAGACCAATGCAACAGCATATTATAATCAAACTGTCAAATGCCAAAGTTAAAAAGAGAATTCTGAAAACCACAAGAAAGAAGCAACATGCCATATATAAGGGATCCTCAAAAAGATTAAAAACTGATTTCTGATCAGAAACTAGGGAGGCAAGAAGGCAATAGGAGGACATACTTCCAGTGCTAAAAGTGAAGCACTGTCAACTAAGAATTATATATCCAGCAAAGCCATCTTTCAAAAGACATTCCCAGATAAATAAAAGCGGAAGGAGTTTGTCACTGTGAAATCCGCCTACAAGAGATGCTAAAGAGCCTTCTGCAGGCTGAAAAGAAAGGACAATAGACAATGTATCAAAGCCACATGAAGAAATAAAGATCTCAGTTACCAGGGGTAACAACATGGGTAAATATAAATGACAATACTATTCTATTTTTGGTTTGTTACTCCACTTTTTACTTCCTACAAGATCTAAAAGGCACATGCATAAAGTGTAATAGTAAATTAATGCTTTTGAACTCACATGCATACATAAGTAATTTGTGGCAAGAACTACATAAAAGTGGGGGATGGTGGGGTATAGGAAAATAGTTTGCATGTATGATTGAAGTTAAGTTGATGTCAAAGCAAACAAGATTGTTGTAAATTTAGGATGTTAAATTAAAGCCCCATGGTAACTACAAGGAAAATATCAGAGAATACACAAGCTTATAGAGACAGAAATTAGAGTGTATGCCGGCAGGGATAGGGAATAGTAGGGGATGGGTAGCTAATGCAAAATGGGCATAGGGTTTCTGTTAGCAGAGATGGGAGTTTTAGTAAAGGAAGGCAGTTAAGGTGCTGCAACGTAGTGAATGTGAGTGAACTGAATGGTATGCTTGGGCGTGGTTGAGATGGGGGAAGTTCGTACTATATGAATGTTTCCATACACACAAAAATAAAGGAACTGAACTGACAGTGATAATTAAAAGCATGACATGGTCCTGAATAGGATCTAATAAGGGAAGAGAACAGTCTCAAATGCATATTAGTACATATGAAAAATGGGAATATAGACTGTAAGTTTTCTATCAACATTAAATTGATTATGGGGGCGGGGTGTGTGTGCAAGTGTTATTCAGTGGTAGAATGCTTGCCTACCATCCAGGAGACCCTGGCTCAATTCCTGGCCTATGCACTTCCCAAAAAACAAACAAGCAAAACAAACAAACAAAAATTCACCAAATGATGCTGCAATAATGGGATACTCACACGGAAAAATTATGAACTGTGAACCTGCCATACAGCATACAAAACAAACAAACAAACATTAAATTGACTGATCTTGGTAACCACTTAAGTGGGATACACAGTAAATATCCTTGTTCTCAGAAAATGTACATGGCAGTATTAAGTGTCAATTTGGGAGTAAAATCCAGAAGTTGGGAGACTTCCCTCCTTCAAGTTACTCATCATTAACACCTACCCTAGTTCTGGAGAATTTTATTTATTTTTCAACTTTTAATTTATTTTTTAAACAATGTTGCCACATGGTTTGAGAACTTTTCTAATGTTTATGCAAAGAAATACTCACCCAAGTACTAATGCCTTTACCCCTAAAGCAGATGTCTGTGGTGGTATACCACTTCTCTTCAAGCCAGCCTGAACTGGTTCCTTTGTGAATAACCTTGAAAAGGCAGCACCCTACCATTTTTGACTTTGGGTTGCAACAGAAAGGGAGGTAGTAAGTGTGCTGCCGTTTTGCAGCCTGGCCCTAGTGCAATATGAATTCTGATCCCTTGGTTGAGCACTGCCTATGTCACCTTATAACACGAATGACCATGGATGGGGATCATAAGGGTGCTTCTGACTCTACACATAGTAACCCTGGAGGAGACCAGAATCTTGGTGAGGAGTGGGACCCCATGTCACTCAACCTCTTTCATCCCCACCTTCTTTCATCACTAAGCCAATGGAATTGCCTAGAGAATTTTTTTTATAAAACAGATTCCTGGACACCATTCTGCATTCTGTTTCAGTAGGTCTGGAGTAGAGCCCAGGATTCTACATTAATAATAGTCTCCCATAGTGTGGTAGGCAGAATAATGCTCAACCTCTGTAAAATGTCCACATTCTAATCCCTGGAATCTGTGAATATATTATCTTACGTAGTAAAAGGGACTTTTCAGATGTGACTAAATTAAGGATCTTCAGATGGGGAGATTATCCTGGATTATCCAGTAGGTCTAAAATTATCATAATATCCTTAAATTGGAAGAGAGAGGCAGAAGTGTCAGTGTCAGGGTAATGCAATGTCAGAGAGACTCAACTGGCCATTACTTTGGAGATGGAGGAAGGGGCCATAAGCCAAAGGATGCAGGCAACCTCTAGAAACTAGAAAAGGCAAGAAAACAAATTCTACCCCGAAGCCCCTAGAAAATAATGCAGCTCTGCTGTCAACTTAATTTTAGCTTAGTGAGAACCATTCAGTCTTTTTAACTTCTAGAAGTAAGATATACGTTGTGCTGTTTTACACCACTAAGTTTGTGGTAATTTGTTATAGCAGCAATAGGAAACCAATACACATGAAATTCTGATAAAGGTCCATTTTCATTTTTTTCTCTCAATACTTATTCCCTTTGTGATTTCTTCCAACCTCATGCCTTTAAGTGTCATCTTTATACCAAAAATCCCCCATATTTAAATTCTTGCTAAACTCCCTCCTCAACTCCAGACTCATATATCCAACTTCCTACTCCACGTGTCTATTTGGAAATCTAATGGATATGTCAAGCTTGACCAGTATAAAGCAAATCACTAACATTCCCTCCCAAATCTCTTCCACTTACAGACTTTCTCACATCAAATAATGGCATCTCAGTTCCAGTGTTTCAGGACAAAACCAGGAGTTACCTCGATGCCTCTTTTTTTCTCTCACCCGATATTTAATCCATCAGCAAATTGCATCGATTGTATTTCCAAAATATCCTGTGAATCAGTCATTTTAATCAGTTATCTACCACCCTAGTGAAGTCATCATCAATTAAATTACTGGATTATTACAATCGCCTCCTGACTGCTCACCCTGCTTCCATCTTACCCTTTAAAATCTATTCTCAACTCAGAAACCAAAGCTATCCTTTAAAATATGTCTGATCACTCAACCCTTTACTGAAAACCCAAAACTAGCTCCTCATTTCACCTTTATGTCTATGAGTTACGAACAGTCTTGCGCCGACTCAGCCCATTACCTCCCTGACCTCATGTTCTCCTACTTCCACATAGCCACTCTGTCTTAGCCACAATGCTCCTGCCTGAGAGCTGCTCCCCCTCCCTGGAATGCTTTTCCAGGAGACATTTGCATCTCTTCTATCTATGTTCAAAGGCCACCTTCTCAATAAAGCCTATGCTGATTAACCTAGTGAAAATTGCAGCCCTGACCACCCACAATTTTGGTACAACTTATCCCCTTGCTGCTGCTCCATTTCTAATAAGCAATATAGTTTACTTATATATTATGTCTATTCTTTATCATTTTTCTGTCCCTACTAGTATGTAAGCCCTATGAGGGCAGGGATTTTTTCTGTTTGGTTCATTGATGTCATGTTTCTATTAGAGTGCATATTGGGGCTTAATACGTAGTTGTCAACT
The DNA here is from genome assembly GCF_023851605.1 of Tamandua tetradactyla. Lineage (NCBI taxonomy): Eukaryota > Metazoa > Chordata > Mammalia > Pilosa > Myrmecophagidae > Tamandua > Tamandua tetradactyla. Next base: position 24,188,574 of record NC_135346.1, read on the forward strand.
TTGTTGAAATGGGATCACAGATCATCCATAGAGAAACAGAATGAACCATTTCCTGCAGGATATATCTATCACATCAGCATGGTAGCCTCAGAATAAAGTTTTGTATTAACTTGTGTTATTGAATGTCAAAATCAATAATTTGTGCGAACAAATTATTTCTCTGTAATTTGTGAGTTTAGGATCACCAAGTTGCCACCTCTTACACAAGATATTCTTTTTCAGACAAGAGATTACTTTTGATGGCTTAATGAAGTATTTTAGTATGTGGCCCATGCAGAGTTTTCTCAAGAACTATAATCACTACATTTTGTTACCAGACCTTGCATATTAGGTAAGAGAGAACTTCTCTGACTTCTATACAACTTTATAATAAGCCTTCTCCTTTTCATTTTCCTGGTCTACTCTGAAATGAAAAATAAGAGGAAAATTAGACTCAATGAGATATTTATTCCAGGAATAATTCATCTTATAGGTAGAATAACTGAAGCTCAAACAATTTATACAGTTTTTCTGGACAGCTATCAAATTAATGGCAAAAGAAGGACAAGATGAGTTTGGGTTTCCTTAGGTAGTGTTATTATGGAAAAACGTGCCCGTAAGAAGGAACTTAGATAAACCCCTAACACCCCCCATCCACCCACCCAATCACTTCTTGGGTTGTATGCCTGGCATTGTGTCTCATCTCACTTCACCCACCAACCCCTGTAGGAAACTGATGTTCAGAGAGGCAGAGCAATGCATCCTAGGACAGCTACTAAGTGGTGGGCTTAGAATCTGATCTCAGCTTTTTCTAACTCCAACCTGCAAGCCTTCTGTACTAACACACTGCTTCCAAGAGTCATAGGAATCACCAGAGTTCTAGCTATAAAACAAACTGATGTCATGCTTCTATTAGGGCATGTGTTAGGGCTTAAGGTTTGTTGTCAAATTTGTTGAAATAGGACCACAGACCACAGGACAAAAGATGGCAGAAGAAATTTTCAATCAGACATGAAAAATAAGAGATGTATGGTTAAAATTGTACAGAAAGGCTCAGGGTATAGTATCCATAAAGAACAATTGGCTAATCTAGTTAGTAAAAATTTCAACTCATCCACAAAAGGCTTCTTGGTTTGGGAGAGGTGCGCGCTAGGGAAAACTGTTTAAACCTAAGAGGAAATGAACTGATGTCTTTTTCCCTCCACAATTTCCTTACCAGTTTTTGGCAATAGTATGATAAAGAGAACTACTCAGGAAGAATTATGATAAAACTCACACTTATTTGCCAGTTACTGTATATCTAGCACTGAGTGCTTTATAGCCAGTACCTACCTCATTCAATCCTCCCAACAACTCTAGGAGATAAATAGCCCCTATCTTACAGATGAGGACATTGAACATAAGTTGATTTGTCTAAGGTTGCAAGGATAGTGAAAAGCAGACCTTAGGTTTGAACCAGCTCCACTTGACCCTAATGAGCCTTCTCTTAATCACCACACTTTATTGCCACTGCCTTGAAGTGGACAGCTCAACATAAACCACCACAAATGAGTGGTCATTTAGATAGATGATGTATTTAATCATTGTCTCTTAATGCTTATAAAATTTCTCTTTCTCTTAGGCTTTTAGGAAAAAAGCTTTTGAAAGGTGATATAGGTTTGTTGCCAAATATGGTTTCCAGGTTCTTGGTCATGCCGCGAGAAGGAATTCAAGGGCACAGCACAGCATAGAGTAAGCAGGTAGAAAGTTTATTAAGAATGCATATGAGAGAATAGGTAGATATTCTTGCAAGAAAAGAGACATGAGAGGCGAGAGGCCCTGTACTATGTGATAATCTGCCTTTATAGATTTTTGTTCTTTTTGTAATTTTTATTAACTGTTTTATAGCCTCCCCTTTTCCCTCATCTGTGGATGCCTGATGGCAGCTGGTTCACTCAGGTGAGGGCTGTGTGGTGGAGCCAGCCAGCCACCCCCCAATTCTAACCCTACCTCAGACTGTGTGGAGTTCGCCTTGGTCTTTGTTTTGCACTATTTGGCAAGAGAAAGGAGCCTCTGTTTGCATTTCTTCTCCTGTAAGGAAGAACTGGTCCTCTTGGGGAAGACTTCTTTCAGAGAGAGACACACTTAGAGGAAATCGACCCCTAAAGTACAGTCAATTGATTTAGAGGTTGGACAAGGAACAATGGACTATTTCTTTTCCCTTGATGTCCTTGATTTAATTACATCCCATCTCTAGGAGGAGGCAAGTTCTCTGGGATACCTAGACTTGATTAAAGAAACAGATAAATTCAGTCCCTAATCCCATTATCTACATCCATTGTTCTATCTTGTTACTCAATCAGTATTAATTGAGCACATACTGTGTGTCAGGCCTGTTTAGGTGCTTAAAAGAAAGGAAAAGAGACAAACAAAATCCCTTGGATGCTGTTCTCATAAAGCTTACTGTCACATGAGGGGATTCATTATTAATCAAAGTGGACAGCTAAGCATAAACCACCACAAATGAGTCGTTGTTTAGATAGATGATGTATTTAAACCAGTGTCTCTTAATGCTTATAAAATTTCTCTTTCTCTTAGGCTTTTAGGAAAAAAGCAAATATTTACCAAATGTGATGCAGAGCTCTGAAGGAAAAGATTGGAGTGATGTGACACGCTGCAGGAAAGTAATCTGATCTAGACTGGGGATCAAGGAAGGTGTCCCTTAGGCAGTGAAAGTGGAACTGAGACCTGACCATCATGGAAGTATATTCTGTGCAGAGAGGATGGCATATGCAATGTTCATGCTGCAGGGCAAGCATGATGCATCCGAGGAACATGAGGTACAAGAGAGTGGGAGTGGGGCCACCAGTGCAGGCCTTGCAGACCTCATTAGGAATGGAATTAAGCAAGATAAAAATGAGATCAGAAGGGATCAGGGTAGGCTCTCAATCCAGTATGACATGTATTCTTATAAGGAGGAAGGCGACACAGGCACATGGAGAGAAGATGGCCAAGTGAAGATGGAGGCAGAGCATGGCATGCCAAGGATTGTCGACCACTGCCAGGAGCCAGGAGAGAGGCGTTGAACAGATTTCTTACTTGCCGACTTCAGAGAGAACACGGCCCTTCCGACACTTTGATTTTCGACTTCTGGCCTCCAGAACTGTGAGAAAATAAGTGTTTGCTCTTTTAAGCCACCCTGTTGGTGGTATGTTGTTACAGCCCTAGGAAACTAAAACAGATTTCATGTCTAAGAAAATGGTTATCCTGGCCCAGATGGGTTTTAGCTTGGCCCTGGGAGAGAGTCCCAGAGAAGGTCTTTTTCCATTTGATTTAACTCTTGAGATCTTTTTGGTTCTTTGCAGGGGTGGGGGGTGGGGTGTAAAAGCAAGGTTGTGCTTACCACATTTACAAAGCGCTTAAGAGTCCAGAAATAAAATCAGACAACAAAAATTAAGATTTACTGGGGTTTTGTGAGGTTCTGGCCAGGTACTATGCAGAGCATTTTGCATGAATTACATCGACTCTGCACAGCTAACTTACAGGCGGTAAAGCAGTGTTTTCTAGGATTCAGAGAGCTACAACTGCAGCCAGGGGAAACTGACAAATACCAACTGACATTGTGGGGATCAGAGAAGAGAGTTTAAAGCCTGCGATCCGCTAACTGCAGGGAGTACCGAGGGGGACTGGCTGTCCATATTAATTCTGCATGTAGAAAGGGCTTTCTGAAAGCATTAGGAATATCCAGCCACAGACCTTTTGATGTCAGGGGTAAGTCCTGTCCTACTCAGAGTGAGTGTGCTGCCTGTACATCAGGGACCCTCATAATGCTCAGCCTTTGTACAGAACAGGTTGTCTCCAAAAGGCTTCGTCTTTACCAGTGAGGTCACCTCCAGGGCCTTCCTCCCGTGGCCAGCATGATTTGCTGTCTCCCCACCATCAGTCAGGACTCTCGATTCAAAGATAGAAAACCACCTTGAACCAGCAGGAGGGAAAATGGACTGATCAGCTTACATAACTGAAATGCTCAGGGGTGGCCAGGCTCCCAGCTCAGCCTGTTCCCAGCCCACCTCCCCAGTCTCCTCCTCCCTGAGTCTCCTCCTCCCTTTCTCATACAAGCTCCGAACTGGATCTCCTCTAAGCCCTTCATAAAATTTTTCTTGGGACTACCTTCCAACCACCAAAGATGCTGCATTTTATGTCTGAAACATTCTCTATGTCACTCTTTCCACTTGAATTGGCTGATTCCTACTCATTTTCCCCCTCTTACTAAAAATAAAATAACTGAACACATAGAGCAGTGGCTGACCTAAGGCTGACTCCCCAGTGGACCACACATCCTGCTGCTCACACCAACTGGTCCTCTCCCAGGCTGTCTTTAACCAGTAGGATGTAGTAGCAGTGACTCCTTACCAGAGCCTCCCAAAGCCTTACACAGGCATGGCAGCTTTCACTTTCTCACTTTGGGGAGATCTAAGCTGTCATGTAAGAAGTCCAGGCACTCTGCTGGAGAAGCCACAGTGACAGCCCATACGGTGAAGGTGAGTCTATGGGAGAAGAGAGAGAGGCCCAGCCACCCTGGCCATCCCCACTGAGCCCAAGCCTTCCAGCCAAAGTGTCATGCCAGACGTCAGAGTGTCTATGTGGAGCACTGCAGTCTAGTTTGAGCCCTCAGATGACTGCCCCAGCAGTATGTATAGAGGGGAAGACAACAGTAAAAACAATGCCATGAGGGGCAGACTAAAACTCAGAAGAGTCCCATCAACCCCATAGAGTTAGGAAAAATCTAAAATTGTTGTAAGCTTAAGGCACTGAATTTTGTGTAGATTGTTACATAGCAATGATAACCAAAACTCTTAGTATCTTCCAGAACCTATGTCAGTTCTAGGTTTATAATCATCAATAAAATAGTCATCGTTTCCAGCTCCCCCCCCCCCCATCCCCTAACATCTACTCATCCTTCCAGGTTCATCTTCCTTGGAGAGTTCTCTCTCCCTTTCTACTCTACCATCACTCTTGACTTCTACATCATCATCCATTGCATATTCAGAAGCAACAAATTATTTCATATCTGTTTTCCCTGATGGAATATGAGCTCCAAAAGGGCAGGGACCATGCATGCCTTGCTGTATTCGTCCCAGCTGGAGACTTAAATAAAAATTTGTTGGTTGATCGACTGACAGCTGCTTCCCTCTGTCTGCTATTCTTATTTTGGAGAAGAAACCAGGATGATTACTCTTTAACTACCAATGGGATATTTTGAGAGAAGAAAAGCTATTTTTTTTTTTGAAAAGCAACTTTTTAATGGGTTTAGACTCTCAAATCCTAGGAAAATATTCTGAAATTTAAAAAAAAAAGATCCTTTTTTTTTTGGTTGTACGTGTGTGTGTATGAGAGAGAGAGAGAGATCGATTTCCTCTACTTCCCTCAATAGAACTTAACATACTAACATCTCTTTCTCCCCATCCCTGATATCTTTGGAGACCTAGCTATAATGGAGAGGATAAAGGGAAAGAGTGAACTTCTTGTAGGTTTTAGAGGAATAAGAAGGTGGAGTGTTTGATTTTCAGAGAAACAGAGAGCATAGTCCCTGTAGTCAGTTAATCTGGTATAAAAACAAGGGCTGGAGCCTTTGCTTTCAGTTGTGGGAACTTGGTCACTGTCTTAACATCAGCAAAGTCCTTTGGGGTTGAAAGCACTTCCTGTTAATCTGCTCCAGATCAGCCTTTCTTCTGGCCCATACTCTACTCTGATTGGAGACAGCGCACCTTGGCTGAAGCAGCTCCAACAATATGCTCAAGAACCTTTACATATGGCTCATATTTAAAATACATTCTGGGTTATATCTTCCCTTTACCTTTTGATGGGTGTTAAGTTTTCTACTCTTCTACTCTAAGCCCATTTAGCTTAGTCCTATTTCTGATGATTTTACTTAACCGCAGTGGTAGATAAGGATTTTGTGATCTATATTACTAAACCTGATATCATGGAAAATGGATGACAAAATTAACAACCTTTTATATAATGCTATGAAAATCTCGAATCATTTAACGAAAAACAATTCAAGCTAGCAATGTAAATTCAGCACAGTGGTTCCAATCAGTGTTATCACATTCTAGCTGTAACAGCTTGGACAAGTTACTCAACTCTTTGAACCTCAGTTTCCTCATCTGCAAAATGGAGACAGTAGTACCTATCTCATGTAGTTGCTGTAAGGATGAGGGACAGAGCACATTCATTCATTCATCCATCCATCCATCAACGATACATCAAGTGCTTACTATGTGGAAGGGTCAGTTCTACTCACACAGTCCCTGCCCTTGAGAAGTTATGCATTTACATCTGTGCATTGAGGGAGAAGACAGCAATAAACAAGTAAACAAATGTATCAGTTGAGGTCTCTGAGGGAAACAGCTGGCTAAGTCAAAAGGGTAATTGATTAAAGAGAGTGTAACAAAGGGACTGATCATAAAGCACGGAAGGATTAACCGAAACCAACAAAGCAGGATAAAACAAAGTGGATTAATAATATTAAACAGCTGTTATCCTCTAGGCCTCCAGGGTTGGGGGAAGGGGACAGTCACCAGACCCTAGTGAGAGAGAAGTGCAGCTGTGAGAGACTGCTTTCCTCTAGGAGCTCTGGCCGGTGGAGAAGAAACAGCCACAGACAAAGGACACCATGGCAAGGAAAAAGGCGGGGAGTTAATACTCCCATTTTGCTTTCCTACCACTCTTGTGTCTCTCACCAGTGTCCACCCCTGGAGAACAAAGCTAGAATTCAGAGAACAGGCAGACCAAATAAATCAGACCATCCAGGTGAGCCTCCCAAGGCAGAGGGCAGGGCAGAGAAGAGTTGAAAGTGGATCTGTAGGAACAAAATAGAACATCTAAGACAGCAAGTAAATATGTAATATATCAAATGGTGGGAAATGCTGTACTGAAAAATAAAGCAGGGGGAGGGGGTTGGAGGGCATGGGGGAGGCAGGGTGTTGGATTTATATGGAGTCGTCAGGAAGTCTTCCCTAAAGAAGTAGTAAGTGAGAGAATGAGCCATGTGATGACAAAGTAGAACTTTACAGGCTGAAGGAAGAGTATGTGCAAAGGCCCTGAGAAGGGAGCATGCTCGTTATATAAGGAGTAAGAAGGAAGTTAGTATCACTGGAGTAGAGTAAGGGAGAGTGGGAGAAAATGCAGAGTCAGGTCATAGATGATATATTCAGCTTTTATGTGATTTTTTTGGAAGTCATTGGGAGGTTTTGAACAGAGAAATTAATGATCTGATTTACTCTTTAAATAAATGTTAAACATGAATATATTTATGTATGCTTAGAAGAGATTGAAGAGGAGACAGTGTGGGAATAAGAAGACTGTTTAGGAGGTCACTACAGTAATCCAGGGGAGAGATAGTGGTAGCTTGGCTCAGGCAGTACCCGAGGAGGTATGAGAAACCATTGGATTTGAAGGTAAAGACAACAAGGATATTCTGGAAAACTGGATAAAGATTGTAAGAGGAAGAGGAGAGTAGAGAACGACTGCAAGGCTTGTGATTTAGGCAGGTGGACGGAAGAGGTGACCATGTACTGAGATGGAGAACATGCAGGAGGAGCGGGTTTGGTACATAAAACACTCGGGATGATCTCTACCCACCGTCTCCTCCATCACCTCAGCAGCTCAGTTGATGACATTCCTAACACATGTAGCGCATGGCTCAAAGACTTTCAGTGTAGTCCTACTGGAAGCTCTTTTTCAGCTTTTAGGAATCAGATAATTTAGTTCTATCTCATTTTTCCAACTGTTCTCCAAATTTAACAATGTTCCCTAGTCGGGCAGTCCGTGCCATCCCTTCACACTTAGGCTTCTTCTCTTGCCTTACCTGGATGGCGTCCTTTTGGCCAATAGAGGTTCTAAGAGGCTTTCTAAGTCCAGCTCAGGTCCCATCTGATCCATGGACAGCTGACTATGTCATTTGCCACCCAGCTGACATAAATTATAATTCATAAATTATAATGTTTGCAATATTCTTTCTGTAAGGATGAAGGAACTATTTGCAGGGTTAGCAGCAGGCTCTCCTTTGGGGGTCAGATGTCACAGGATTTGAAGAGCAGAAAACAAAACTATGGAATCCAGAGAGGCTAAACTGCTGTATGTAAAAAAAAAAAAAAAAAAAAAAAAAGGGCGGTTATAAACAGAGGAGCTGGAGACAATCGGCAGACTGTGCTGGAGGTCGGGAAAGATTTCGGGGGCTTTGAGGGAGAGGGTAGAATGCGGTAGAGGGAGAGACTGAAATAGCCATCAGTTTTTTGATAGCAACTGAGAGTGAGAAGATGGGGAGAGAAGACTCTAAAAAGTGCTGCTGATGTTTAAGAATGTGCTTCCAAGTTGTTTTGTTTGGTTTTTTTACTGGAGATACAGAGCACAGATTAAATTTTCCTTCATCTTTGGAAGTTCTGTCTCTTAAAATTCTGTCATTAGGCTAACCGTGTGGAGAGCTGGTTTTAAGTTATGATGTGACCAGAGTGAGTCTCAGTGAGAAGGAACAAGTATTGAAAGGAGACGACAGAATCACCATCCAGGGGATATATGTGGGAAGAGCACTGTAGGCGGAGCTAATAACTGCACAAAACCCTGAGGCAGGAGTCTGCCTGATGTGTTTGGAGGACAGCAAGGAGGCCATGGGCCAGGGCTGCGCCTCCAAGTGAGCAAGGTACAGAGAAGTAATAGCTGCATTAAGGGCAGAATGGCTGAACCGTAGGGCCCTGTAGGCTGTGGTAAGGATTGTGGTTTCTGATCTGAGTGGGGAGCAGCAGAGTGCTGGCATGATATGACCTATGTTCTGAAAGCATCATTCTGACTGCCGAATTAAGAATAGACCATGGTGGGCAGGGCAGGGCCAAAAACAGGATGACCAACTAGAGACTGCTGCAGCAATCCAGGAATGCAGCTGAAGATGGTTACCAGAAGAGATAATGGAAAGTGGGCAGTTATTAGATGGATTTTGAAGGCAAATCCAACAGGATTATGACAAATCAGTTTGAGATTCTGGAAGAACAAGCAAAATTAAGGAGAACACTGAAGTTTTGGGTCCTGGGAACTGGGAGAATGGCATTACCATTAACTAAGATGGGGCAGGTAGTCAGTTGGGGTAGTTTTGTTGTTGTTATAAGTGACAGGGTGAGTGGGGGAGAGAATAGATTAGTTTAGGACACGTCCAATTTGCAAAATCTATTGGATCAGCTGTGGGGACGTAGAAATTGAAATATTTTCATTTACCTTTCTTCAGGATAGCTGAAGTAGAGTAAGCAGCTGGACATATGAATCTGGGATTCAGACGAGAGCTCCAGATGGAGATGCAAATTTGGGAGCTACTGGCATATGTGATTTTAAAGCCATGAGACTGAATGAGCTCACCAAAGATGTGAGAATACAGAAGAAAATAGGACTAAGAGCTAAGCTCTGAGGCATTCCAATGATAAGAGGTTGGATTGATGAGGAGGAAACAGCATGCCATATATTTCTTTTGTATTTCCTCAAAGAATTTAGTAGACCACATGGCAAGTGCCTAATATTATATGTTGCTTGATGAGTATTTGATATAGTAAAGATGAATTCTCCAACAGGCGATAGATTATCTACATATTCAATGCCTGCCTCTCATTTATTTCTTTCTCTACTCCTTCCTCCCCCAGCTTAAAGGAGATGTTCATCCTGGAGGAAAGTGAGTCTGGCACTGATTCCACATCCCCTTAATTGATACATGCTACCATTAAAAATATCACTGTTCCCATCCAACTATATGTCGGTATAATTAGTCAAAGTAAAACTTGGGGCAAATAAAAAGTAGTTCCACCTGAAAAAATATATGGATAACCTACTCTAAATCATTCTACCTGATTTCCACACTGGAGGGGGGCTGGGGGGTAGAGGGAGTAATGAGCAGAAGCTAAAATAATAAAGACAACTATGATTTAGTGAATACTTGCCATGTGCCAAATACTGTCCTAAGTGCTTTATAAGCATTAGTTCATTTAATCCTTTCCTCTACCCAAGTGGTAGGCACTTCTAGAACAGGAATGGATGGGCTTTGGGAACGTCCAAAGGAAAATGGCTTATCTAATATCATAAGAAATACTCAGGGAAGTGCTGGGGTTGTTTTACACTCATTATGTATCTAGTCCTCAGGCAGATAAACCAGGGCAGAAAAGTCAGTTGACAGGTGGAAAATATAAAACCTTTCACAAGAATGGCAACTACAAACTTCAGGCTTTGCAAAATCTTGAAGACTTTGAGAAGTCAGCATCTCCAACTCAAGGCCTAATTCCTTGTATCCTGCTTTCTGTAACATGTCCAAAATGTTCTGTTTCCTTTACCAAAAAGGAAGTCTATATCCCATAAGTGCTTCTGTTGACATTGGTCCATCAATCACATCACCATCTCGTTGTGAGGACAACGCAATTTCAATTCCCGTTTTACATGTGAGGAAAGAGGGTCACAGTGCGCAAGTGGTGGGGATGTGGTTTGACCAGGGTCTGCATGACTCCAGAGACCAAACTCTGAACCCTTACTTTATATTCTCCCCTAAAATTGGGCAGTGGGGTTGATTTATGCTTACACATCCCTTGAAATTCTCCAGTGTCTGTCACTCAATTACCAAATGAAGTGAAGAGTAACGTGGAGCCATTGGTACCTTCACAGCAGTGATTTCACATTGCTATTTGCTCAAAGTACCACCATATACATCCCATAAAGAAGAACATCAGATAGGATTGTGAGTAAGGAACGGCTACCATTATTGTTAGAGAAGTAACACATAGGAATTGCTATGCTTGAGAGTTGAGATTTCACAAGTCTTTACCCTCAGAAAGGATTTAGGTAGAGTGAGACGAGAATTTCTTCCAGGCAGGAGGAAGAGCATATGCAGAGGCAAGAAGAATGTGTAGTATAGTCAAAGAAAACAAATGATACCTCACTTACAGATTTATCCTCAAAGAAGCAGATATCTGGTCACCATGACGAAACCCTTCTTCAAGGGAGGGCACTAATGCAAATGGGAAAAGGAGAGGAGCAATGGCAGATGGGGTTATAGTTATATTGGGGCTATATGCTATGGGACTTTGAATGCCAGGCTGAGGAGTGTGGGTTTCATCAGGCAGAAGATGGAACATCACTAAGAAACTAAGCAACTGGGTGATATGCTCAGTGTTGTCCTATAATACAACAACCTATCAAATGGACATGGGTTGGGAGAGAGAGACGGTGACCAGGAAGACCTACCAGAAGGCTGTGGCAATAAAGGGTACATACTGTTGGGATAAAAAATTCACATGGTAGGTAATTGGTACACGTCTTTTGAGGAAAGGAAGCACCTTTTTGCTTATAAATTTCCCTGATTACACATGTTCTAAGAAGGGTATCTGATATTCTACAAATAGAATTTAGTGTTATTTATTTGAAAGCTATGAAATTATAATGTCTTTTCTCTGTGGCAGACATACATTGGAATCCAGTCCCTTTTCTTCCACCTTAGAACCATGTTGAAAACATTGCTGGGTCCTTTCGGATGTTGCTGTGAAACATTACCCTGCAGATCTCAACGTTCCCTCAGAGGTTTAATACCCTTGCCGCAGCTTGATGTCATGTCTCTTCTGTTTACACGAATTGGGGATTGTCTGCAACATGAATCAATATTCAGAATGCTCCCTTCCACTGCTAACACTTCCAGTTTAAATAAACATGTTGCTGGAAATAATTTTTATTTATAAAGTGCAGAAGTTAAGATTCCTTTACCTAAAATGTGATAGAAAATTCAGAGGATAGTAAAGCTTATGAACTGAAATTTAATCCATCATCTAGTCCTCTCCAATATTAAATTACTTAAGTACATTGAGTGTTCACTCTCCTAAAAAAAGAGAGGGAAAGATGGACGAAAACATATTTATTTGAAAAGGAAGAGAAGAAAATGTGAACAAGGACTGACGATTTTAGAAATACCTTTCAGATTTAATAGATTCCATTATTGGCTTTGTGTAGGTTCATTTCAAGCAGCTCTGTTCCTGCCTATATCACAGGACGGTGCATTTGTAACATAGCAACATATCTTTAGAAATAAACAGGCCTCCCCCCACAGGGAGAGACCAAATGTGCCCTTATTGAACATCGTTTTTTCCATTGACTCCGATGAAAATGACTACAATGATTTATTGTTTTGGACATAGAGATCTGGATAAATAATCATGGTAAATAAACTACTTCAAGCTGTAGGATTTTTAGTGAGTATGCAAGGAGGAAATGACATTTCCAACATTTATTGAGAGCCATATAGAAAAAAACCTCAAATTTGTTCTGCCTTAAAAAGAATTTCTAAGTGGAATATTTTATTTTGCATTAGTGCTGACATTCATAATTACATTTAACTTATTGACAAATGAGATCAAACCATTGCATATGCACATATTGTTCCCAAATGTGCTCAATTTAGGGCAATAATTTAGTGAATATTCAGTTTTCATTTAAAACAGACCATTTCCATAGCACAATAAGAGAAACTCACATTTCAAGGCTTTTCTTTACCCCTTAGGCACATTTGAATACACTATAATATGGTCCTTCTTCTGACTCTAGACCTACTGAAATATTTATATAGATAATTATTGGAAATGGTTATTTGAGATGCCTAATTCAGAAGCCTGGGAATCACCTCTAACTCCTCAGCCCCAAAATACTAAGGACATTTTAATGACTTCTGTAGCATGCAGTACTGATTGTCTACCCAATAGCTATTTCTGGCCTTTCTTCTTTCCTGCTAAAAAAAATTCCATTTTTATTCAAATACTAATGACCACCTACTTCAGGAGTGAGTGAATCTTAATTTGTCTAAGCCAGTAAGTCTTCCCTTTCCCTTCACAACTGATTGGTTCATGAATGAACATGTGGCACAATTCTGGCCAAATTAAATGAGGATATATCTATTAATTTTTTTAAAAAGTAGAATTAAATAGTTATTTTTCTTCAGATGAACACTTGGTCTAGTGCGATAGCTGCATTCCCAGCAGTGATCTTAAGACCAGGAGTTCACAGCAGAAGATAAAAGTAAAAAAGATGATTGAACTAATAATTTAACCAGCTTGAGAATTCTGTACCTCAGAGATTATTGTTATTATTTAAGCCATCTTAATTGTATCTTCCCTTACTTGCAGTAGAAAGCATCTTAAGAGTGTTTTAATTATCTCTCCTGAGTCTTCTCTTCATTTTCTCTAATACTGCCTTAGCTCATCATTCTTCTTTTGGATGACTGCAATACTCTCCTGACTGGCCATCCTACCTACAAATACTCCTTCTTCCAACCACTTCTCCCCTCTCCTGCCAGAGTGATAATTCCCCTCTCCTGCCAGAAAGATAATTCTAACATGTAGCAGACTATGTCACTCGCTAAAGTCCAAACATACTAAACAGTGCCCTATGCCAGGGTGCCTGGACAGTTTACCTGCCTCATTCCTCATAGCCTCCTGGTAAGCACTGTGTCACATGTTTATGGAACTACTCACTATTTCCCAATGTACCATGCCTATAGCATCTTTATGTCTCCTTTCTCCTGGGCTGAAATGGCCTTCCCCTTCACACCCACCTGGCAAACATTCATCCTGGCCCCATTCCCTCACTATTAGAGTCACTCATTGTCTTGTTCATGCCACCATTATACACTATGCACCCACTATCACAATCATCATAATGCATCAGAATTGTTTATTGATGTGTCTGTCTGTCTTTTATTCTTGTCTATAGACTGCTGGAGAACAGATACTGAATGCATTGTTATATCCCCGTCACATAGCACAGAGCTTCAGTACATACTCAATACACGATTATTGACTGAGGGAATGAAAAGATTTATGCATGAAACATGCCATCAGGTGAAGAAATGTTTGAGGACCTGCATAGACTCTATCAGCTATGTTCCGTGAATATGGACTTACAACAGTCGTGGTAGCAGCAGGATCAACATCAATAGCTAACATTTACTGAGCATCTTACAAGTATTTTTCTATGATTTATTTGTTTCAGAGCAATACAGTAAGGAAGAAACTTATCATCCTCATATTACAGATGAGTAAACTGAGGCTTAAAGACATAAGTGGGTGTCAGAGTCAGGATTTCCAGGTCTATCTGATTCCAGAAATTTAATTAGTACATCCTCTCAACTATCTATAAATATGCTATTCTCCTACTTGTTTTAGGTACATGTTGTTCACCAGATGGGGAAAATATGAACCTGGGACCTTGTTTTACAGGCCTCTCTGGGACTGCCTCCATCAAGCCCTGCCACCCCTCCTTAGAAAGAACTATAGTTTATGAAGAACTGGGTACTTGGAGTGGTTTTGCCTAGCAACATTTTCTTCCAACTCTCAACATGAAATCCCCTTTCCTCTATATCTATAATATAATGTTGATCCTGCTGCTACCAGAGTCAGTTAGGCTAATAACCCCAGGAATTCCTTTTATATATGTTTATCTACCATCCAGTAACTAATAGTATGGGTGAGGCTGATTCTAAGATTGAATAAGATCTATGCTGGACTGGCCCAACCACTACTGACTGCTAGAACTTTCTCCAAGAATGAGCCCAACAATTCTGAAAGTTTCCTCCCAAAAGATACACCAGAAACAATTCCACCTCCTTACTGAAAGTTGGGCAGTATCCCCAAAGTAAGGTCTCCAATACCCCCAGGCTTCTAGTGGATCTGCCATTACTTCAACTAGAACTTTATCCCATCTTGAGACAGAGCTTAAAGTTCTGATTACCCTAAAGTGAATGCAGAGTCCTTCTCTGAGGTCCTAGAGACTATTCATTCCTTAGTTTTGAGTTGCCGTTCATATACCACATGGCAGATACCACAAAGGTGCCAGGGAGAGCTAAAGCAGCATGGTTCTACCATCAGGGAGCCGTCTAGAAGATACTTATATTTTTCTAAAGGCACAGAAAGGGTTAAAAAAAAATTCAGCAGTTCTCAGTCATTAGACATGGAAACACTAATGGAACTCACTCTCCTTTGGTGAAGCCACCGTTAACAGGTACTTATGTTAACCTAATGTAATATTGTGCTGCTTTAAAAAGCTGCAAAGTCATCACTGGCCTTGATGCAGATGCTTCAGAGTGAGATACTGACATTGACAGAGTTAAGCTCAGTCTATTATAAGAAATGTATTCTTCCAAAGTTAAAGAAATGTGTAAGATTTTCTTAAGTATAGGTTTTGATTAGTCTGTCCCTAAGAAATATAATCTATTCTTGGGAAATGTGAGAGTTACACAAGTACTGGAAAATAAAGAAAAATATAGTAAGTGGACTTACTATTTACAGTTATTTAAATAGAGGGCTATTTAAAGTTGTATGGGAATTTAGAGGTACAAATAACATCTAACTGTAAAACAGAGAATAATTCATAGGGAAGTTGGCATTCAGCAAGATGAGGTTGTTACATTAGGAATATAGATAGAAAAAATCTTGTGGGTAAAGGCATGGATAAAGGCAGGCATAAAAATTTCAGAAATGGCATAAGAGGTCTAGTTTAGATTGGAGGTAGGTAACATGAAGAAGTGAAAGAAAGAGTTTCTAGAAGGATAGATTTGGTCAATGGTTATTTGGCATGTGCCTTTATCCTGCCCATGCTACAAGTTGGTAGAAGAAAAAACACTCAAATGGCCAGTTACTCAAGTTGTTATTTAGCACCAACTGGCTTTTGTCTGGATCAACATTCCACACAATATGCTCAAGGTTTATGATTTCATAATATTCTCATACTCGTCACTATTATTGAATTTCCTCCAAACTTGTTTTTCAATGCCTCCCTCATCTTAAAATTCCCTCTTTATCCCCACTCTTCGAATGTGTGTGAGTTTGTACCAAATTGCTTTATGAACCACTCAATGGAAATCTGAATACACTAGGACTGAGAAGGTTTTAACAAGAGTGAATGAAAGTATGAATCCTTTTATATGGTTCTTAGGCAACACAGTCTTTTGAAGAAAATATCCTACCCCACTCCTCTTGGCTAGCTTGATTTCCACTAGTCATTTTCTCTCTAATAAAAGCATAAATTTTCCTCCCCTTGAAGTGGGTATTTTGTGGCTTTCAGATCACAGCAAGTACTTTATTTTCTTAACCACAACTTAGTTTCCATTTGGGGATTTAACTCTTGGATATTGTGGTGAAATGCTAAGTCTCTGAATGAACTAAGGAAGCCGAAGGAGTCCCGGGAAGCTTTCTCTGATGAATTTTACCTTTCCCTGACCTGGTTCAGCCAGGAGACTAGTAGGTGAGCCCAGTCAATCAGATATTTCTTTCCAAAATAAAAGAGCCCTTAAAACAAGTACAGAAGGAAAATACTGGAATTCATCAACTGCCAGTGGTGGCCACCCTAGTTAGACTGTTAGCCCCTGTTGGAAAACCATTCCTGTACTTCTGTTTCTTTCTCATTTCAAAGCATGGATCTCCAACCTCCCATCAGTAGCTTTTTTCTGTTTTTTCAATTCTATTTAAAGCTTTGCACTTACTCGTCCTTCTATCTAAAATGATTTAATCCCATATCTCTGCACTGTTTGTTATTCTTTAGTAGATTACAACTTAAATGTCTCCTCCTCAGAGGAGCCTACCTAATCTAAAGTAGCTTTCTAATCACAAAGTCTAGAGGCTTCACAGAAAAGATGGATAACTTGCTGGGTCTCATCATCAGGGAAACTTTATACTGATTACAACTTTCCATGAAACCTGGGTCTGTGTGCTGTAGGAAAATATGAGTGAGATCAAACATATCTGAGGAGACCCTCCTCAAAATAAAAGGTTCCCTATAGGCAGGGCAACACAGACAAGAGCTGAAAAATTCTGATCAGTTAAACAGAAGCTATGCCAGAGGTCTAGAATAAGTTTTACAGGACACGAAAGAACAGAGAACAAAATCACCCAACAAAAAAAGAGTGAACATGACCTCCAGAATAAACCAATCAAGGAGATCAGATACCTAACAGCCAGCAAAAAATTATGGGACATATTAAGAAAAACAAAGGTATACCCCAGTTAAATGAACAAATTAACATTTCAAATGAGATACAGTAGTTGAAACAACAAAAAATGTTCAAATGAACATGCTAAATCATTTCAAAAATCAAATCAGTTTGAGGGATGATATGGCAAAAGAGATGAAGGATCTAAAGAAGATATTGGGTGACCATAAAGAAGAATTCAAAAGCTTGAAAAAAAATAACAGAATTTTGGGGAATGGAAGACACAAAAGAAGAGGTGAAAAACACAATGGAGACATACAACAGGAGAACTGAAGAGGTAGGAGAAAAGATTAGCGAACTAGAAGACAGGACAACTGAAGTCCTACACACAAAAGAACAGATAGCAAAAAATGGAAAAATATGAGCAGGGTGTCCGGGAATTGAGTGACAAGATGAAGTGCACAAATATACATGTTATGGGTGACCTGGAAGGAGAAGAGATGGTAAAAGGGGGCAGAAAGAATAATGGAAGAAATAACCCTGAAAATTTCCCATCTCATATGAAAGATATAAAATTACAGATCCAAGAAGTGCAGCACACGCAAAACAGAATAGATCCAAATATACCTATTCCAAGATGCTTACTAGTAAGATTGTTCAATGTTAAAGACAGAGAACTCTGAAAGCAGCAAGAGAAAAGTGATCCACCACATAAAAGAGAAGCTCAGTAAGACTATGTGTGGATTTCTCAGCAGAAACCACTGAAGCAAGAAGGCAGGGGTATGATATATTTAAAATATTGAAAGAGAAAAATTACCAATCAAGAATTCTGTATCCATAAATGCTGTCCTTCAAAAATAAGAGAGAGTTGGGGTACAAGGGCACCCCAGTGTTATAACTCTTACCTGCAATGCGGGAGACGTAGGTTTGATTCCTGGTGTATGCACTTTTCAAAAAAAGAAAAAAAAAGCAAGAAAACAAATAAAAATTCAACAAATGGTGCTGTAGTAACAGGATAGTCACATGGAAAAAGAATGAAATGTGACCCCCACTACACAGCATGCAGAAAGACAAAAAAAAAAAAGACCAGATAAAAGACACTGTGAACAAGAGACCTGCTCTACAAGAAATACTAATGGAAACACTACAGACAGATAATTAAAAAAAAGTGCAGAGAAGTTTGGAGAAGAGCATAGAAATGAAGACTGTCAGGAAGGGAAAAAAAGAGAGAAAAAAGTAAGATAAGGCATACACAATCCCAAAGACAAAATGGTAGAAGAAAGTACCTGCGTTTACAGTAATAACATTAAATGTTAATGCATTGAATTCCTCAGTAAAAAGACATAGACTGTAAAGTGGATGAAAATGAGGACCCACCTATAAGCTGTCTACAAGAGACTCCCTGTAGCTCCAACAACAAAAATAGGTTGAAAGTGAAAATCCCAAAAAATCTATAGCAAAACTGCCAGAGCAAAGTGGAAGGGTACAAGATCAACATGCAAAAATCAGTAGTGTCTCTATACATAAGAATGATTTTACATGAGGGAGAACAAATGAATGCCAATACTGCAAGATGTTGAAAATGGGATGGTATATGGAAAAAATGCAATCAATGCAAACTAGAGCCTATAGTTAACAGTAACATTGTATTATGCTTCTAGTAAATGTAACAAGACAATATAACAAAGCTCAATGTCAATAAGAGGGGGATAGAAGGGAGGCATATGAGATTGTTGGTATTTTTGTTTCTCCTTTTTATTTTATCTTATTTTTACATTTTTCCTCTCTTTTTTTCTCCCTCTTCATTTTTCTTCGTGGAAGAGATGGAATTGTTCTCATATAGATTCTGGTGGTGAATGCATAATTATGATTACACTGGAAACCACTGATTATTTATGTAAGATGGATTGTATGGTGTCTAAATAAAACTATTTAAAAAATAAACAGAAAGATACAAGTGCTGGAGAAAACGTAGAGGGAGAGATGCAATTATTCACTGCTGTTAGGAAAACAGAATGGTGTATCCCCTCTGGAGGACAGTGTGGTGGTCCCACAGGAGACTAAGCACAGGGTTGCCATATTATTGCATATTAATGCCTGCAACCCCATTATTAGGTATATACTTGGAAGAACTGAAAGCAGGGACACAAATGGATATTTGCACAATGGTATCTATGGTGACAGTATTAATGATTTGTAAAGGATGCAGATGGCCTAAGTGTACATTGACTGATGAACATAAAGGGGAACTGTGGTGTATAAATACTATAGAATTATGGTTGGCTGCAAGAAGGAATAAAGCTGTGAGGCATGCAACTAGGTAAATGGACCTTGAGGACAGTATGTTGAGTGAAATAAGTTAGAAACAAAAAGACAAATATTATAATGTCTCACTAATATGGACTAACTATAATGGGCAAACTCTGAGAATGGGATCTGAGAACACAGGTTTTCAGGGGAAGGCTTATTGTAAAGGTTCCTAGATTGTAAGCTCTTTATAACAGTCACATCTATTCCTGAGTTGTAAAGGTTATTTCTAAATTCTGTAATGCTGAGCTCTTTGTGTATAATCTGGTCATTCCCTGGAACTTCGGGTATCTGTGTGACACCTGAGACTAAAAGCCAGAGTTCTGAAGCTATGAAAGTCAGCATTAGCCCATACAGCAATTGTTTAAAAAACTGAACAGGAGATCAGACTTCAATTAGAGATATGAATGAAAAAGATCTGGTTAGGACTAAGATAAATCAGACGAAAGGGTAAAGGATCATATTGACTGTGTTTTAAAACCTCAACCTCTGTGCAAGACCAAAGGAAGAGATGTTTATTTGGGGCAAAATTTATATTTTGGGTAGCACATTATCTAATTCAACTTGTATGGTCAGTTTATTTGAACACCATAATTACATGGAACCTTAAATAGGGCATGAGAGCTTGTTGGTTTGTACAGGTTGGTTAGTGTGATGCCCCAGTATATCCCGGACATCCCAGAGTAATTTGGGCAGGGAATAAAAAAGTATTTGCAAAGCCCCCTTAAGGGACTGGAAAAAAATTTGGAAATATTAAACTTCCTTACCTGGGGAATACCTGATATTTTGGCAAGCTTTGGAGACTACCGATTAATAGGCTAAGCCCTCAATCTTGGGGTTTGCCTTTATGAAACTTATTCCTGTGAAGGAGAAGCTACGCCTACTTATAATTACACCTAAGGGTCATCCCCAGAGAACCTCTTTTGTTGCCCCTCTCTCTACACCAATTCTGTAGGTAAACTCACTGCCCTTCCCCCCACATGGTGCATGACTCCCAGGGATGAGCCCAGACATAATAGCGTGGGATTGATAAAGATTTCTTGACCAAAGAGGGAAGAGAAATGAAATAAAATAAAGTTTCAGTGGCTGAGAGATTTCAAATAGAGTTGACAGGTTATTCTGGAGGTTATTCTTATGTATTATATAGGTATCCCTCTTTAGTTTTTAGTGTATTAGAATAGCTAAAAGGAAAATACCTGAAACCGTTAAACTATAATCCAGTAGTTTTGATTCTTGAGAGGACAGTTTAACTATATAGCTTTTACAGCGTTAACATGTGATTGTGAAAACCTTGTGCCTGACACATTCAGTAGAAAAATAAGGACAAGATAAAAATACATAATGGGGTAGATAAAGGATATGGGATGTTTTGTTATTTTTATTCTTATTTTTATTTTTTGAAGTAGTGAATATTTTAAAAAATGATAATGGTGATGAATGCACAACTATATGATGATACTGTGGACCACTGATAGTACACTTTGGATGATAATATGGTATGTGAATCTATCTCAATAAAATTGCATTAAAAAAAGCAGATCAAGCAACACTAGCTATTTTCTTAACACACAGGTGAAATGAGGATGTTCTGGGGTAGATGATATAAAATATTTTTGTCTTAATTATCTTTTTAGGAACTTCTAATCCAGCAGAGAAAAATACACATAAAATCAACTAAATTGGGGAAATATTGAGAGAAAATAAATTTAAGGATGGAGGAAGCCTATAGAAGGAAATTAATTCTCTAGAGGAGATTGGAGTTGGGATACGCTTTACACCAGGGAAAAAAAAAAAAGTAGCTTGCATAAAATAGTACTCAGTACATATTTGAGGAGGAAAGGGATATGCATGAACAAATTTAACAAATTGTCTTTTGTTGAGTCTGGTGTTGATGGAGAGGAGCAGTACCTGGGTCAATGCCAAGTCAGAGATCATCTCTTGCCAAGTTTACATTTTGGTTTTGAAGTGTAGTATACGATTTATTTGCCTGAATATTTCTGGCATAGACTTCTCTGAAATCAAGTCTGTAATAGATGAGGAATAGAGCAAAGGGGAAAATACACTCTGGAGCGAATATTTACCATGCTCTGAGGATTCATTTAGTGGTTAATCAGGAGGTGATTGCATTTAGCCACTTAGAAAAAGGAAGACCTGTGAAGTAAGGCTATAAGTAACTCTCAGAATGTCATTACTGGGGAGTAGGACCATGGGGGCCAACCCCAATTCCATTCTCATGAAAGACCTCTACTTCCATCCCGTCTGCAGATAGGCAGTAATGAAGAAATACACATTCCTTTGAGAACCTGTTCATCTACCAGGAAGCCAGTGGTTCAGTGATGGTGGCTCATTAGTTTAAAATGCCTAGTTCATTTCCTTCCTAAAAGTGGGTCCACCCTTCCCTGGTGAGACTACCATGTTTATTTATAATTGATCAATAGTGACACCTACTGGCTCAGGAAACAAGACTCTTGTACAGCAAACGTTACAAGACGGAATTAACAGTGGATAAAATCAGTTTATCAATCTTAAACACCAAAATGGGACAACCTCAAGACCAAACTGACTGTTACGTGGCAATTCTAAAAATGATGGAAAGTGAATCTCTATTGAGATACACATTTGGTGGTCACGTAAAAACATGGCCCCAAATTTGCATAATCCTCGGAGAAAATTCAAAGATATTCTACTCTGTCTGGCCCTTCTCACCTACTCCAGATTACAATGCTTTATAATCTCTGCCCTTGCCTTTAGCATCATTTTGCTTCAATCCATCCTACCAAAGCACTTAGTGTAATCTGTTACATCACAGCCATACACCAATGCCTGAATATGACTCAAGAAATGAGAACAGAACAGTTATTTGGGGCAGTTCACAGTGACACCCACATAGATCCAGTGGCAGGACACATGCTCACAGCCAGATATGCTCTAACAAAGAGATATGCAAGAGCCAAGAGTCTTTGCTGACCCGTCTCTCTATTCAGAACAGTATGGTGCTATTAGAGTGGCCTGGCAGTAAATGGATAGGTCTCCTTCTCTCTCTCTGCCCCTCTAGTCTCTTGTCCCCATCCACTTCTAGGACCTAGTAGCCATGCTGGTGTCTCCTGTTTGCCTGATTCCCAGGCTGGGCAGATCCCTTTTACTCCTGATCTCTGCCTCCTTGATCTAAGTCCTAAGGAAAAGCAGCCCATGCTCTGATGATACTCTTTCCTACCACCCCATCCCACCCCCAACTCAGTTTCCCTTCCATTTGATCATTTGGTACCTACTTTCGGTTTACTCATCCTGGGAGGAAATTGACTTCAGAGCTAAGCTGTGTGTTAAGCTACTTACATTACAGTGAAATTTTCATTTTTAATGAGAATACTCTGGAAGAGCATATACTTAACCCAAAATAAGGGCTCTTTAATGCCCTGATGTACACTGGGCCAAGGAGCATGAAGGAGGTATTTTAGTATAGGGAGACCCTTCCTGATACACTGGAAATTGACATGTAAAAACAAGAACAATAAAAACAAAACCAAGTCATTCTTAGTATTTATTGGGTACTCACCTGTATGAGACATACTGCTGAACATTTAATTTCTTACCCTTACAGAAGCATCACAACAGTCTTATTATGTAGACATCGTTACGGCTTGTTAACAGATGCTGAGAAAATGTAAATAAATTGTCTAAGTCACATAGCAGATAAGTGGGAAATCTGGGGTCCTAACCAGCATTTTCCTGACCCAGAATCCAGGCACTTCAATTATGCTTTACTGTACATTTCCTCGGCTGGCCAAGATCCTCAATGAGATCTCAATTGTTTATACTAAAGGAAAAAAGAAATATTCTCTGCAAGTAATGGTCCAAAGGAAGAATTTTATAAAAGACCCATGTTAACCAGGAAGCATTGTAAACTGGATAGTTATTATTATAACAGAGGAAGAATTGTCATAAAGTTTTTAGCTCCTTTAGAATTCTAGAAGACAAATGGAGTGAAAGGGGAGTTTGGTGTGACAGATTGCTGAGAAAAGTTCCTCTCAGTAAATGCAGTAATTTCTTCTCATGGAAGCATGTTCATCTTGGAATCAATCAATCACACTATCGAGCCTTTGGTGTCACCAGTACTGCATTAAATTCTGCAGGGGATATAAACAAGTACATAACACCCCTTCCTTTTGTAAAACAAAACAAAACAAAAAACTGTGTAGGTAACACATTCAACTGCTTCAAATACCAAAGTGATAGAAAAAGGTGTACACTGACAGCCTGACTCCTACATCATCCCCATCCTTGCCCTCCCTCACTCCTACAGATAACCAATTCATTAATAGTTTCTTCTTCATCTTTCCAGTGCTTGTTTATGTAAGAATAAGCAAATATGAATACAATATTCTGTTTTAATGCAATTTTACTGAGATATATTTCCACACTATATATCCATCCAAAGTATACACTCAATGGCTCACAGTATCATTGTATAGTTGTGCATTTATCACCACAATCAATTTTAGAATATTTTTAATGCATATTCTTATTTTCCCCTGGCCTATCTCAAAAGTTAGAATATTCACTTATCCTCAGATTAACTATTTTCTCAAACTCATTTTAGTGATCTCTCCTTATCTGTTTACTCATTTATTGACCTACCTACCTACCAACCTACCCACCCTTTAATATTCCACGTTCTTTTTTCATTTTTGTGGGCAGCAGATGCCACACAGCTTCCTTACCCCACAAGCAGGTGAGCTTCTTGGTAATGTTAACACAGACTCTCTTTAGGTTTCTTCAGTTGGCTTCCTCCAGTCTCAATTTAGATTCAAGTCAAAATGTAAACACTGTGTTAATTGGTGCATTTCCTGTAGAAATTAAAGCACCATGCCGTCAAAACAAGGCAAACTATTAATGATACTTTATCTGACAAAAATAAAGTTATTTTGCCATTAAGGAGGATGTGATTGTGTCACAGAGCCATTTTAATCACAATCATGAAAATGAAAACTGCTGGAGAGAACCCACTCTGGGCAGCCTTCTCCATCGTGCCCAACTGGCTTTCTAGGAATGGGGAGGTGGAAGCAGGAGGGAGGAGTATCTCCCCTTGGCTTGGGCTTCAACCTTCCAGATGAGTGCACTGAAAATGACAGCTCTTCTAGCACATGGGCTGCTCAGAATTTCTCTCTGTTTTGAGAGGTGCGCATACAGTCATTCTGTAAGCTATTTGGAAGCATTAATTCATTTGTTTAACAAACATTCATTGTCTATTAGGTATGTAGTTCTAGGTGTTGAGATCACAGCAAAACAAACAAAAGAAAAAGCAAAGCAAAACAGAAGACTTGTTCTCATGGCGCTCACATTCTATCGCAGAAGACAGAAAATAAACAAGATAAATAATTAACATGTATTTATCAGATGGAAATAATCCCACAGAAAAATACAGAGTAGGTGGATGAGGGGGTTTCAAATTAAAATAGGGTGGTTGGAATGGGACTTACTGTGAAGCTGGTATTTAAGCAAAGATGTAGAAGAGGTGCATCTCTACGTCAAATCCCGTGGGTTCCTAGGAAAGTAAAAACCTTAGCAGAGCCAAAGTTGGTGTTCATGTAGGAAGATCTGTAAAGCTAAATGGTTTTTAAAAATATTGAAATATATCTGCACTCTTTAGTATAGCTGTTTCCCCAGGTAGAAGGCAATTAAAGGATGGACTTAGCTCCACCTCTCAGGCCAGCAGCATCCCTTCAGATTGGCTCATGCCAGAGCAGTACTGGTGCTTAAAGAATAGACCATCACTCCTGGAACAAATGAAGAACAAGTGCAAATGACCTGAGGCAGAGCATTTGGGTGTCTGAAACAAAGAGATTAGAAGCCAGGTGGTTGGATCAGAGTTGATGAGGGAGGGTAATATGAGAAATGATCAGGGTAGGTGGGCAGTGGTGCTGAAACAGCAGATGCTATAATCTTGAAGGACACTGGAAGAACTGTGGTTTTAGGTTTGAGTGAAATAAGAAGCCCTTGGAGGGTTTTAAACAGGGGAGGCCATGATCTGACTTACATTTTGGAAAAGGTCCTTTAGCTACATGTTAAGAGCGGACTTCAGGAATCACCAATGGAAACAGGGAGTTTATCTTAGGAGGCCAATGCCTTCAACCAGGCTCAGCATGATGGTGGCTTAGACCAGATCACAGCAGAGGTGGAAAGATGGAGCAAGGTTCTTGATGTATGTTGAAGACATATCCGAATGATTGGATACAGACTACGAGAGACAGAAGTCAAGTTTGACTCCAAATTTTTTTCCTGGGCATTTAGAAGGATGAAGTTACTACCAACTGAGAAAGGAAGAATTGTTAATCAGAGGATAGATTTAGGGGAGAAACAGAAGTTCAGTTTTGAATATGTTAAGAGGTGATATCTATTCGAAATCAAAGAAGAGGCTGTACAGGCAGTCAGATTCTGCTTTCTGACTTTTGTTTGTTCCTTATAATCTACCCAATGCGAGGCATGGAAGATGTCTTAATAAATGATGTATATATGTATGAATGAATGAATGACAACAGGTAGAAAAAAAAACACAGGTAAAAGAAGTCTGATTTTTTTTTTTTAACTTAAGATGAAAATGGTACCAATTAATAACAGGCTAACATTTTTCCACCATCTCCAAACTGCAAATTGCTTTTCACATAATTTACTTTAACTATTCCTTAAGTGAGTGATCTAATAAGTATTATAACTATTCCTATTTTACAGTGAGAAAACTGAGGACCAGAGAGGTTAAATCACTTCAAATTCACACAGAATGGAAAAGAAAGAATTGAGCTTCAATCCCAGGCTTTTGGTCCCAAATTCCAAGCGATCTTTTTTTTTTTTTTTTTTGCATGGGCAGGCACGGGGAACAACCCCCTAAGCACTTTTTGCAACCCCTCAGTTCTCAGGGATGTGTATGCTGATCAGAGATTTTCACTGATATTTAGAAATGTCTTATGTAAGAATAAGTATAAGAATATTAGGCAGTAGCAAGGGGTCTTAAGGCCATACTTTTTTAGCTGCCAATCACTTTTTTTTCTTTTTCTTTTTCTTTTTTTTTTTTGACATGGGCGGCCTCTGGGAATCGAACCCGGGTCTCCCTCATAGCAGGCGAGAATTCTGCCACTGAGCCACCATTGCACTGCCCAGCTGCCAATCACTTTTGACTTGAAATAGGTGACAAAGCTTGAATGTAACTTTCCTAATAAGTGTTCCATGTCTTTTCAGAAAAATGCTAGAGAAACCGTGTTTTTGACCCTGAAATTCAGAAAACAGTGCTGATTGGAGCACTCACACACCACAAAGAAAGACTACTCTTTACTCTGAGCTAGTGAAGTAACAGTCTGGAAATAGAGAAATTTAATTTTTAGTTTGAGCTCTGTCACCATCTATTTGTGATACTTTGAGTGAGTCACAATTTCTCAGGGTCACTGATTTGGCAAAAGTGAAATGAGGGTTTTTGACTTAATCAATAAGGCAGCACAATATGATAGTTTAGACCCAGTATTAACTCTGGAATCAGATAGAATTAGGTTCAAATCCTGGCTCTACCACTTGTTGCGTAACCTTGTACAATTTACTTATTATCTTTAAGCTTTCATTTTCTTATCACTAAAATGGAAATGACTTCTCTTTTACAGCATTGTGATAAGGGTTTAATGAGATAAGATATGAAAAGCATTTATCACTGTGTCTGGCATATTTTAAGAGGCCAACTCAGTTAGATACCAGTACTACTATTAGAATATTTTGCATCCTTGCCCTTCAGAAAATGTGCAATACCTGTATCATAAGTGAAAACAATGCAGTTGAAAGGTATGTAATAAAAGCCTAGTTTTTCTAGTTTACATCCATGACCTTTCCCAGTGTGAGTCCTGGTTTATTGATCTGTAAAATGTGTACTGTTCTAGTTTGCTAGCTGCCGGAATGCAATATATCAGAAACAGAATAGCTTTTAAAAGGGGGAATTTAATAAGTTACTAGTTTATAGTTCTAAGGCCGAGAAAATGTCCCAATTAAAACAAGTCTATAGAAATGCCCAATCAAAGGCATCCAGGGAAAGATACCTTGGTTCAAGAAGGCCGATGAAGTTCAGGTTTTTTCTCTCAAGTGAAAAGGCACATGGCAAACAGGATGAGTGTTCCTCTCTCATCTGGAAAGGCATGTGGCGAACACCGCATCATCTGCTAGCTTTCTCTCCTGGCTTCCTTTCATGAAGGTTCCCAGTGGCGTTTTCCTTCTTCATTTCCAAAGGTGGCTGGCTGGTGGGCTCTCTGCTTCTCGTGACTACGTCATTCTGCTCTCTCAGAATCCCCAGCTTTCTCCAAAATGCTTCCTCTTTTATAGGATTCCAGTAAACTAATCAAGATATGTCTCCACCTAATTCAGTTTAACAACCACTCTTGATTGAGTCACATCTCCAGGGAGATGATCTAATTACAGATTCAAACATATAGTACCAAATAGGGTTTAGAAGAATGGCAGCCTTTAAAAATGGTATTAGGATTAAAACATGGCTTTCCTAGGGTACATACATCCTTTCACACCAGCACAAGTAACATGCCACTTCCTGCTTCCCTTACAAAAATGCAGGTGGATTAAAAAATGCAGGATGAATATTCGATTTATTAATATTATCGATCACAACTTTCCATTAAATAAATGAGCTAGATTTCACTCTTGAAAATATTTTACCTTTTAATTAGAAGGAAATAAATATGAAAAATCAACAAAATATTAAATGCAGCAAACCATGGCATCAGAAAATAGACAAAGTTATTTCCAGCAACAAAACTTTAGTTATAACTAAGGACTACTTAAGGAAGCACGAGCAATTTCCATGCATCAACAAATACAGAGGCCTTCTTCTAGCAAACAACATTAGTGCTAAGGAAAGAAAAGGGATTTTCCTTAACTGAGTGAAAGCAGGAAGAGAATCTCATAGATAATAGACACAACTAGGCTGACACCTGATTCCTGAAGTGTGACTGACGGATTGTGGTCAAGGGTCCTGGATTAGAGATTCCTCCCCAGTGGGTGACTACACAGGATCACGCATGCTCTTCTCCATTGCTTAGGCCAATCAAGAATGGAGTTGGGGCTCCTTCTATCGTGGGCTGCAATTAGAATTAGGTGAATGTTTTGTGCGTGTTAAATTGCCTGGGAGTGGGTCCTCAATAAATGTTTGTTGGATGAATAAGTAGAAATAATCCAGTCCATTTGAGTTTTGTGTTTTATCTGAATCACCAGGATAAAATATGAAGATAGGAAAAGGGAACTGGATCATGTAATCAAGAATTGCAAGGAGATTAAAGTTATAAAAACTCTGTATTGGAGGTAGTAAAATCAGACTAGTCAGTATAGAAAATTGAATTAGTAATGTGGAGGACACATTTGAAAATGCTCTCTGAAGATACAGAAGAGAAATAGAGGGATATCAAAGGATGGAAAAGGAAATGATGAATAGTGAGAGGAAAGAGCAGAGAGATAACTGAGAATTATAGGACTTCACAAGGAACAAGTTAGAACGATTGGAGTAGATGTAGTAGAGTGTGATATAACCAAAGGAAAAGGAAAATTTTCAGAGGTGAAAGAAAAATGGATAAGCATAAGAGAATAGCAGATAATAGTAATAAAAGAGAATTATTGAGTATTTACCGTCACACATTTGTCTAAATACTTGATTCATATCATTTTCATTAATCCTTGCAGCCACATTGAAATATGAACTATTATGACCTCCACTTTACAGATAAGGAAATTGATTCACAGAGAGATGGTCCAAGGTTACAGAAGCAAATAGCAAAGCCAGACTCAATGTCAGGGAATCCTGTTTCAGAGTCCACCCCACAATAATGAACAGAAGTATGTATCTGATAAATATTGGAAAAAAATTTAATTGCAAACCATCAAGAAAAAAAAATCCAACAAAGACACACAAGCAAAAATGAACAAAAAACAAACAAAACAGCCCAGTCTTTTGGAACTGCCGTGGCCGCCCCTGCAGCAGCTTTGGGGGACACAGGTGGGAAGGCGGTCTTTCCCTGCTGAAAGTTCCCTGGAAAAAGCTATGACTTCCCCAGCCCACCAAGGCAGATGAAACTGACTTCTCTATTGGAGATGCTGGCGCTTGCAGCACTTACCCTATGCAGGGTTCCGCCCTGCGCAGAAACGGTTTCATGGTGCTTAAAGGACAACCATGCAAAACAGTGGTGATAATTTCCCAAACTGGGAAGCACAGTCATACCAAGATTCCCCTTGGAACTGATATTTTTACGGGCAAAAAATACAAAGATATTTGCCCTCCTACTCGCAACATGGATATTCCAAATATTAAAAGAAATGATTATCAGCTGATACACATTTAGGATGGTTATTTTACCCTGTAGACAGAAACTGGTGAGGATTATGAAGGTGTTAAGCTTCTCGAGGGTGAACTGGGTAAAGAAATAGAAGAAAAATACAAGGCAGGTGAAGCTGTACAGGTGCCTGTCATGTGTGCAATGAGTAAAGAATATGCTCTCACCATAAAACCCTGCAAATAAATGGAGGCCTTAGGTGTGAGCAAACAGTTTAGGTCTGCATCAACTATACGTCACAGTTGTCAGCAAAGCAATGGCATTCATTAGCAACCTCATTTCTTTTTTAATTGTTTTGAAATTGTGCTGGGTTGGTTTTGCAGGCGGTTGGTAGTTTAAAAAATAATCAAGATGTATAATTTTTTTTTCTTTTTTTTTTACTCTGTAGGTGTCTTTCCTATAACACTCCTGTGGTTTTCATTATGTAAGTTCAAGAAACAGACAAGCTGGCTTCAGTGAATGAAATGTGCTTTGTCTGAGTAAATCATTCCTGAATTTTAGTTAAATGACAAATAAACCAGGGTTGTAAATTAAATAATGTTAAGCATCTCATGGTATTGAAGTACCACATATAAGTTGAACTGTTTCTGTATTCTAATATCATAGAATAAATATCAGATTGGAAATGTCACCATTTCAGCCTGTTTGTGGCAAGCACAAATCTTTAAAATAACAAAAATCATTTTATCAAAAGTTGGTAGCCACGTGCAAATACTTGTATTGCCTCAGTTGTAATACTCCTCGCTGAACCTTCTATGGTGGTTTCAGTACCTACTTGTGGTTGACAGAGGGGTACTGCACAGTTGGGTGAATATTAGCAAGTCAGATTGTAAAGCAGACACAAAGGACAGTAAGCAGCAAAGGGGACTGGCTAAAGCTATATATTTTCATTGGAGGCCTTTTGTAATCACCATAAAAAATAGAAAGTTGCCTTTCAGTTGTGTGTACATTTTTGCTTTTAACTTCTGTTTTCCATTTTTCTCCCTCTCCTCACCCACACCCCCTTCACCTTTCTCTCTCGCGCCATATTTAGAGTATACTGCTTTATAGGACACTATGTAGTACATTTTTCAATCTTATTGAAATAATTAATGTTGGTGTTTATCATATCATTAATCTCTCCTTTCCAACCACTTTTTTTTTTTTTCGGGCATGGGAAGGCTCCGGGAATTGAGCCTGGGTCTCGGCACGGCTGGCAAGAACTCTGAGCCACCATGGCACTGCCCTGCAACCACTTTTAAGTAGATTTTTGTCAGATAAAAACCGGCAATTCTTTTAAATTGATTTAAAAAGTTTGCATGTACTTTTTTTCTAAAGTCAAATGAAAGTGAATTGTGGGAAAACGTAACTTTATGTGATAACTATTATTTAGTTTATTTTAAGAAATACATGTATTTTATGTAGAAAAAAAATCACATCATCTACAAGGACTAAAAATCAAGCTGACCTAATATTGCTCACATACACCTTGTCAACTAGGACAACTTTTGGGGAAAGAATTTGGCTGTGGAATATCAAAAATTTTCATCAGTTCATACTCTTTGAGCTTGGAATTATATTTCTAAGATTCCAGCTTAAGACAATAATCAGTGACAAATATATCATTTAAATAATGTAAAAAGAATATTTACCACCATTATTTATGGTAGCAAACCTCAAGTGATAACAATGCCTACCATCCAGGATTCAGTTAATTGCAGTAAATACGTATGATGAAATAATATAGAATAATTCTTGAAGTAAGGAAAATGTTTGAACATTGACTATGGTGATGAATACTCAACTATATAGTAATTTAGTTGCTTGTGAAAACTTTTCATGACATGATATAATGTTAAGAGGAAGAGCAAGATACAAAATACTACATATATAGTTTGGTCCCAATTTTTATGGTAAAAATACATGTTAGCATGATTATCTCTGAGTGGCGAGATATTTCGAGTGAATTTTTTGTTTTACTTCTAAATTTTTATGAATGTTCTAAATTTTATATAATAACCCATAGCTTTAAAATAAGGAAAAAAGAAGCACTCTTTATGAAAGACCACTAGGTAACACCATCCTTACTAGGTAAGGAGAAGACCAGTGACAATATATCAAGGGCCCTTGGCCCAGAGGGTTTGGCTTAAGCACTGGCTCTGCCCTCACAAGCTGCAAGACCTTATGTCTGGTCTTAAAACTATAGAGAGTTTCCCATCTGAAAAAGGTTTCCCCTTCTGGCGAAATGGTGACTACTGCCTTTCTATCACACCATTTTGCTATATTTTAGAGGCAATGAAAGCAACATGAAAGTTACTAGTCATTCGTCAGTTCTACAAATGTGAAGCACTATATTAAAGAGATATTTGTCATTGTTTAGGAGATTCCAGGACCCTTTGAATACTGTCCCTGTGTTTGAAGAATTTCCCATCCCATTGAGTCTCTACCTCTCTAAAACCCCATTGAGTCTATACCTCCCTAAACCTCGTTTGCAATTGATCCACAGACAATGACCTAGGCTCAGTCATTTGCTCCCATGTGTTAGTGACACAAAGAAACAGTCATGGTGTCCAGGAATTCCTTCCAGTGAGGACAGCTTGACAGGAGAGTCCAATTTCCAGAGATATCAGTGAATGAGGTTCTAAGAAGGACCATTAGTAAAATGCATTGCCAAAATGTGCCCAGCAGTTATAGCAGAGGGACGTCCATTGCAGAAGAGATTTAATGGAGACTTCATTCTTCTCTGTGTAGTCTCCATACTTAAAAGTGTTAAATAAATCATTTTTCTATTTAAGCTAGTTGAGTGGATTCTTTTGTTTCTGGCTAACCCTCTGACTAATAAATATGCTTTGGTCCCAACAAAACCTGGATTTGAGTCCTGCTTCAAACAGTTACAAACAGAGTCATATACTCTTTCTAAGTCTTAGTCTCTGTGTGCACTATCTCACTTAATGACCACAACAGCACTAGGAGGTTCAGTCTGTCTTCTCCAAAGACTACACTTTTACCACACTAAGACAATCCAAATGTTTCCCCCATTCTCAATTTAAAAATCACACTCACTAGCCTGTCTCCTCCTCCCCTTCTATTTGCAAAGTTTGGGCCATGGGGTCATTTAGGATAAATGGGTAGTAAACTAGAATCCTAGAATCTGGGAGCTGGGTAGTATTTAAAAGACCTTCTAGCTCAATGACTCACCCAATATGCAGGAAGCCTGCAGTATGAATTTATATGTTGACAATATATTTCCAATTTACTGAAGCAGTTGAACTTCTGCTGGACTTGCATATCACTGTGACTGTGGAGCAAAATGTGAAATTAACCAATTGTTTTGTCTACATGTCATCCAGCTTAAGAATGGTTTTGATAAATTGACTGACACAATTAGCAGTTCACATACTGGAGAAACACATCTCAAACACCCCTTCGGGGGAAAGTAGACATAACAAACTGGTAGGCCATTTTTCTGAGAAAAGCTGGGCTGATACTTCACTTCTTTCCCTTGACAGATAACGTGATATCTAATAGTACGAACAGAATTGGTGAGACAGCCAAACTTGGTGAGAATATAATTTTGTATTATCCATTGTTTCCAAATTGAAACTTTAGGTGATTTCTCTAAAATGAATTATTGACTAACTTGCCTAGATTCTGGAAAGCCTTTACTCAAATTTTCCTTCATATATTAAGAAAGCACAAACTACTTTCTGGATTGTCGTCCCTTGTCCTGGGTAGCATTTCACACCAAGTATAATACAGAGGCCCTGTCCCTTTGCTTGCTCATGGATTTGTAGTGTGAGTTCTAATTTGGGGGTTGAACTCCCAGTGAATGACCCTTTCTTGCTTTCAGAACATCATGATTTTTCTCATTTTATTAATATCAGCTGACAGAGTTGCCACTTAGCACCATACAAAGATCTGAGGGCAAAGAAAAGGCTTTGAAAATAGAGACCACAAGCTGAAATCAGACACCTTCAAATGCCCATCTTTCAGGAGCTAAGGGTCGCTGTTCCCTTCCATATTTAGAATCACTCGCTCAGAGGACACCTACACCATTGCTCTGAGGCAGATGTTCTGAGGATTGGATTTGAGTGGACTCTCTGTACCTAACTACTGAGTTCCATCATTGTAGGTTCTGCCTTACCTCGAGGCTAGCTTTGGATGTGTGAGCATGCACACATACCAATATATATATAATGAAAAATGCTGGGGTTTTTGTTGTTGTTTTTTGCTCACAGAAGTCCATTGAAATGTAGGCAAAGTTTATCTTCAATGAGTCCTTCCCTCACCCTTCTGCATTCTGACCTTCCCCTGGCCCATAACCCTGAGTGGCAGTCTCACATTTTCCAGAAACTTTAGGGCTCTCACCATTACTTCTATTTGTCAAATAAAACCTCCTCTCAAGTACTGAAAAGTCACTTACACTAAAACTTTTAGAACATATCAGCCTCCTCTTTCTCCTTATTGCTGTTATCTGTTGAACCGCCTGCCATTCTTCCTCATTCATCAATGCCTTGAGTGCCTGACTCGCATCTTCTCCAGCACTTCTCTGTCATCATGACTAGTGACTACAACATCCACATGATGACCCATTCATCATTTTGGCCTCTTAATTCCTCAACTCAGACAGCTGTTTCTTCACCTCATGTCAACCATGCATTCACAGGGTCACATCCTAGATTTTCCTATTCCCAGGAGCTCTACCACGTCTAAAATCTCTAGATTTGAATCTCCAAGTTCAAACTTGCTGACTCTTTGTACTTCCAGTATTTTCCTGTAATATACCTTCTCAATAATTCTTTGACTTCATTAAGTTCTCTATCCCATTACTCCTATTATTTTTATGAATCATTACTCTTTTATACTAATTTTCCTCTTAATCCAACCCAGCATGCATGAATATCACTGGAACAGTCTCCTCTAAAAGACCTTAACTTCTCCCCACTTCCCTTCCATCAGATTTGCTTGGCCAGACCCCAACCGTAATTACACCACATATCCTTCAACTGTGCACTGATTCCTGTGCAGATACATTTTATTAGAGAAAATTAGGTAAACATATTGATCGAACTCACTTCAAATTATGATCACAATTCTCAGATGAACATTCAATCCTGAGAGACAGCTTTATTCATTTCTCTAATAAATTAACTATTCATCAAGATGACAATTTTATACTTTTAATCTTTCCTCAAATCTCTCCTACACCCTCCTCCCCTCTTTCTGTGGGTGACTGTGTTAGTTAGATTCAGTTGTCAACTTGGCCAGGTGAGCATACCTAGTCTTGTTGCTGAGGCCATAAGCCAATGGTGCGTGAACCTCATCTGTTGCCAATTACATCTGCAGTCAGCTAGGAGGCGTGGCTGCTGCAATGAGTGACGTCTGACTTAATTGGCTGGTGCTTAAATGGGAGATTGCAATGTAGCACTGCTAGCAGCTTGGCATTCCTCATCTCAGCACTTGCAGCTCAGCCCGGGCTCTTGGAGATGGAGAAAGAAATCACCCCGGGGAAAGTTGTTGGAACCCAGGGGCCTGGAGAGAAGACCAGCAGAGACCATCCTGTGCCTTCCACGTAAGAAAGAACCTCAGTGGAAAGTTAGCTGCCTTTCCTCTGAAGAACCAACAAAATAAATCCCCTTTTATTAAAAGCCAATCCATCTCTGGTGTGTTGCATTCCGGCAGCTAGCAAACTAGAACAGTGACTTTGCCTCAGATTTCACTGGGGGAAAAAAAGATGAAATGAGTACAGAATAGCTGCATTTCCCATTGCCCATTCTGTCATCTTTCCCACCTTGTATATTCTGGCTTCCTGCAGTGCCCCTGCTCCTATCAAAGAGACCACTTCCCCTCGCGTGCTAGATCCCATCCCATCTTTGCAAGTACTTGGCAGCCAAATTGTTCTCACCTGACATAATTGGGAACCACAGTTGGTCCATAAATCAAACCTGCTAATTTAAGCTAGGTAGCACTAAAAAGTTTTAACTGCTACATATTTATTCATTCATTGTTAATCTTTTGATGCAGGACAAAGATTGATGCTTGGCTCATCTTTTGCATACATCTCATTATCTATGAATTTCAGTTTTAATCTCTATAAAGTAGAGTAAGAACTTAAAGACACTTAAGTCAATTTGGGGGCAGAAGACTAGATTTTTAAAAAAATTTCCCAATCTTTTATATATTTGTCTTACCCACAACAATAGAATAGCAGCTATTTGGGGCAGCTTGCTAAAAAAAGAGTCTTTTCAATGCTTCAGCTAAGTTTTCATAAATAACTTCTTTGTACTATTCATTTAATGTAATAGTTATTAAATTATGAGTACAATAGGCATTAGAAGCCTTGGGGATGAACCCAATTGCCACTTGTAAACAACAGATGAAACTGATCAACACAAAAGTGCTTGGATATCCCAGAGTATGGAATGCCAGCCATGGGATTCCATATACTTTACAGAAGAAACAGAGAAGGGTAGTTCATAATATAGTTTTGAGTGAAAAGGAAGTTAGGAGAATTTCAAATGTACCTTGTTTATCTGAATCATCAATTTCTCCCCCCTACTAAATGAGCTGCATCTCCATATAAATATGCCTTAAAATAATTAACATTTTATAAAAGTCTCTTTAATGAACTCTTCCTTGGTCCTGTGTCCTTTTTCTCCTTCTTCCTCCTCCTCTTGTGCTTTTTCTTTGCCTTGGTTTCCTCCTTCTCCTCCTCCCTAACAAAACTGCCTGAAGAGCTGTCCATACCGACTGCCTGCGTCCCCACCTGACTTTCTATTCTTCCCCACCATTCAGATTGGGGTGTATTTTCTTCCTATCCTAAACCTAGCACACAGAAATGACCCAGCTCAAGGCCATCAGTTACCTCCATCTTTCCAAAGCCAGTGATTAATTTTCCATTCTATTTTGAAGTCTCATTGGAAGTTTATATAATCGATTGACCCCCCCCTGCCCCCCACACACACACACTTTAAACCTTTTTTCTCTGTGGTCTTCTGTGACATCCTGGTTTTCCTCCTACTGTCAAATCAGACCTCTAATCTTACACTGCCCCAAGGCTCTATGCTTGGCCCTCTTATTTTCTTTACTTACATTTTCCTACTAATATGATTCTCATCCCATCTATAGCTTCAAAAACCATCTCTACATGGATAATTCTCCCATATCTTTAGGCAGACTTCTTCCTTCATAACCAGACTCATATGTATCTGTCTACTCAACATCTCTACCTGGATGGTCTAACGGATTTATCAAGTGTAGAAGAACCAAACAGAATTCTTGCTTTCCATTCTCATCTCCCAACACAATAAAGACCCTTCTCTTGCAACTTTTCTGTGCTCAATAATATTGAGTACAAGCAGCAATTCACCCAAATGATCAAACTTTTAATCACTTAAAAGTCATCCATGTTTCCCCTTCCTCCCTGACATTGCACATCTAATCCACCAGGAAGTCCTGTCAGTTCCAGAATACATCCTGAATTCTACCAATTCTTCCCATCTCCATACCTAGAACTCTTATTGAAGCCACCAATCTCTCTCCCCTGGGTCACTTCTACGGCCCCTAAATCATCTCCCTGCTTCCATTACTATAAACCCACTATAACACATCCTATACCCAGTTGGCAGAGTTTTGTTTTTAAAATGTAAACTGGATCATGTTACTCCCCTCCTCAAAAATTCTCCAGTTATTCATAATCTTTGAATAAAATCTAAATTCCTTCCCTGAACTACAAGTTGATCTGACTCCTATGACCCCTTGGTCTCAGGTTTCTACATTCTCATTACCCTCTAGCTTTCAGTCAGAGGCCAGTTTCTGTCTCTATCCTCCAAATGCACCAAATCAGCTCTCTTTTCAGAGTCTTTGCTTTTGTTGTTTCATTTTATTGGTGCACTCTCTCCCCAGATATTCGCAGAGTTGCCTTCTATTTGTTTAGCTGTTGACTTTCAAGTCACCTCCTCAGAAAAGCCACCCCAGCTAAATCAGCCTTCTTCTTCTCTACCTAACACTTTATTTTACTTTCTCTTTTATGTAGCATTTAGCAGTACCACATATATTGTTACTTTTATTTATTTATATTTTCTGTCTTCCCACTAGAATGTGAGCTCCTTGTATAGGCTGTTGTATACCTTGCACACCACTATATCCATAGTTCCTAGAACAACAACTTGCTATAGGAGATACAGAACAAATTACTTCTTTTCTGACAAATAAAAGTAAATTAGTGCCATGATTAACATCATGTATATATATTTTAAGATCAGACACAAATCTTAGACCAAATGAATCTAATTTTATATGGAGGTTAGGGGATTTCTGAGTTGGATGGAGGAAGAAGAGAAGGGGAGAGACTTCCCAGATTGTGGATGACTGCAATACATACACAATCCTGTTTGCTTGCCTCTTGCCCCTCATTTTTTGATCTTGGAAAGCATATGATTGAATCCATCAAATATTACATCAACCCTATTCTCCATAATCTTCTGGGAGACTTTTCTACTTGCCCTTGCCTCTGCTGCTCCTCAGGACATCTCCCTGGGCCTCCCTCCTGCTCCTTATCAGCCCTCAGGGCCAGATGCACAATTTGTGGTTCCCAATGCAAAATGGAAATACAAGGATCCATATCCAAAAGTATTAAGGATTTCATGACGGTGACAGAAAAGCATTAAATCAAAGGTAAGGTCCTTGGGTGTCTTTCCAGGTGACATGCCCATGACATCAGCCCCAAATGACTCAAGCCTCTAGACCAATTTTCTCCCCCTTCTCTTCTAACATACCCTAGTTCTCCCCTGAATCCTGGCTTCTCACTCCCAATTGCTGCCCTAAATGCAAATGCAATTCAATGTGTGAAAGGCAACTAATGTAAAATAATGAGCAGAGTGAGCTGAGATCTTAAAAGATTGGGTAATAAGATTGGAAGACAAAGATCTCTCATTGGCAGGAAATCAAAATTGCTTACTCTCAGTGGTCATTAAGAATCACCCTGTGGCTTTAATAATTCCCTGTATCTTTCTACATTTTTATCATTCTTCCCATTAGTTTTGTTCATAAAAGGGATTAGTCAGATAGTGAAAAATAGTGCTTTATAGTAATTAGCTTGACATTTATTATGGGCATGAATTTCATCATTTTTTTATACTGCCTAGGGGAAAAAAATCCATCTTGTTATTTCAAAGTCACTGAGCCTGCTTTCCTCAAGAACTAAGTTGTACAAATTTCCACTGTTTGTTTCTTTCCACCGGGAGAGATTCATTCCCAAACTTAGATCATACATGGGGAATGAAGCACAGCTCGTAGCCAGCAGGCCTGGAACATGGGTCTTTTCCTGGCATGTAAGACTTCAGCAAGGCTTAGATAAAACTAAACAAAAGAAGCAAAATAGTAGGGTAGCCAGAGTAAACACTATGGACCAAGAGACCATTTGAGTCAGTATTTCTCGTTTGATGACTACCTATATCTACTGGGTCAAATGTAATATTCTCCCCTTCCCTTTTGGCATTTCTTCAAATGAAATGTGTCACCACTGAGAGGCAGTTAGGCCACTGGATAGTGTATTTAATTCTTTAAAACTTTCAGCGTATCACATTTTCATTTGAGAAAATATAGGCTACTTCTTTTTTTCAGGACATTACACTGTCTCTCTCCTGTTCCCCAACCTTCCCAGTGATATTTTTTCCTTTAATAGAGTCGGGCTTCTGATCTATTTTGGTGACTTGGATCACCATGGAGATGCCAGAATTCCTAATTTACAATGTTTTCTGCCCAAATCAAACTGCCCATTTACTTTAGCTGTCAAAGCTGGTACTTGGAATTTTTTGAGAAGCCAAGAAACACTTTAACACAAATTATCTGAGGTGACATTGAGATGCAGCAGTCACATCTTGGCACTTTCTGTTCCTTGATAAACCTTAGTCCTAGAGTGGAGGAAACTATTTCAATCTCATTTTCCAACACTGATCTGTGCCTCTCGCTCTTATTGTGACTGGCTCGATCTCGAGCCTAACTTCAAACTGATGGCGTCTTGTGAACACTTTCTCCAGCCTCCTGTGTTTGAAGGGGGTCTGCAGGTCTACAGGCACCTCAAGAAATGCGAATTTCAGTTTGTGGTGTGAATAAGTAGGGTCTCCCCTGGTCACCAAGCAGAAAGAAATCTTAGTCACAAATAAGCAAATAACAGCAAACGATTCAAACTACACAGAGCAAAGGAGAACATTTCTTGAAATGTTAGGAGCATGTCACCCAATTCCTGAGTAGAAAATGGGCCTCTTAAGACAGGCAGCCAGGCACTGGCTGGCTCCCCCTCCCCTTTCTCTCTCTCTTTCTTCCTCCATTTCTCTCACTCATTTGCTCTGGAATTAGACTGGTAGGAATTGAATCCTAACTATTTTGTGCCTCTGTTTTCTCCCCTGTAAAATGTGACATGATAATGATATGTGCACCTCATGGGATTGTTTTGAAGATGAAATGAGTCATTACATGTAACATGTTTTATACAATAACTTATTTTAAGTGCCCCCAAGCTAAGCTCTAAGTTTCTGTTACTTGCTTATAGTGCCTATGGCTCAAACGTGGTGGTGTCTATTCTGACTTTATAAGCCGTTTTAGGTCCAGGGCTCTCTGCTAATTGGCCCAGCTACACTGTGCCTCAATTCCACAAATTCCTGCAGTAGGGAGTCAACCCTGGCCCAAAACTGGTAGTTAATGGGAAAGGAGACTGGAGCCATATTAGTAGGAGCTAACATTCATTATATTCCAGGCACTGTTGAAAAACTGATAACATATAACAATCCCCAAAATAGCTACTATTATTAACCTCATTTGTAAAATGAAGGCCCATAAGATAAAGAAATTAAAGAGGGCTCTGACCCCAGATCCCATGGCCTAAACCAGTCCTTTATATTCTCAGTCCCAGTTATGGAAGAGACTCTAAGAATGCATCAAAGACAAGTTCAGTAAGAAAGGAACTGGAGGCAGGAAGGAATGACTAGCTTTACTCATACAGGAGAGCCTAGAGGTTACCCAGCTTTGAAGAAGGAGTGATAATTTGTGTAAACTGACATTAAGTCTTGGCACAACTTGCAACCTCAAGAAATATAATTGCTTTACTCTAAATTCCCATTATCCTTAAGTGGGTTGCTGGAATTACAGAGATTCTCAATACTACTGAGTTACATTGATGGAATTTGTATTTTACTAAGTTCTTAAAAACAATTACCTATAGGCATTTGTTTTAAACTCCTCTAAATAGAATATTTATGTCAATACATACATATAATCTCATGCATATAAAATTTACAAAATGTGATAAATTTGATTTTTCAAAATGCCATGAATCGTGTGGTTGTGTTTAGTACCCTGCAGATTTTAAATCCATATATTACATAAAGTCAAATTTAAACTGTAAGTTTTCAACTCACTCAACTTCAATAAAGATAAAAAAATTTTAAAATCCCTAGACAGAGAAGGCTATAGTTTCTGAGTTTCCACTTCAGAATCATCTACTGGCCTTAAGAAGACTAGAAAGAGAATTCTTTGACTTTTAAAGAGTGACACATTTCTCTTTTTCATTCCAGATCTCTATCTTTATTTTTCCTCTCTCCAAAAAAAAAAAGAAAGGAAAATCTCATTATAGTTCCTTTTCCCTACACTTCTCAGCCCCAACGGCATCAAACAAATCCACCTCTTCTGAAATGCTTCTTTGTCAAAGACACAAACTTTCCCTGCATACTAAGAATCAAATGCTGAAAATCATCTTTATCCATCCCTTCCCAATGGATAATCAATCCCATGCAAATGTGATCCAGCCACCTCAAAAATAGCCCAAGGATTTAATGACTGAAAAAAAATCCATATCTAATAAAATATTTTAAAATCCCTCAATTCTATAATGAAAATTATTATGTCC
Organism: Tamandua tetradactyla; assembly: GCF_023851605.1. Classification (NCBI taxonomy): domain Eukaryota; kingdom Metazoa; phylum Chordata; class Mammalia; order Pilosa; family Myrmecophagidae; genus Tamandua; species Tamandua tetradactyla. The sequence goes on from NC_135346.1 coordinate 24,230,077, forward strand.
TAAGAGGACTTAGATTAATTTGTTAAAAAAAAAAAAGTTTGACTGTCACCCATACTCAAGCTGCATTGGTGAGGAAGGAGGACAAAAGCTATATAAACTTTAAGTTATTCTTTGAGGACCTTACAATTAAGAAGGGAAATGAAGGTTTATACACGAACTATACCTTCTTGAAGGGAGAAAGCATTAAGGATCCAACCAACTGTTTTAGTTTTCCAGTTACTAAAACAAATACCATACAACGGGTTGGCTTAAACAATGCGAATTTATTGGTTCATGATTTTGAGGCTAGGAGAAGTCCAAAATTGAGACATCAGCAAGGCGCTGCTTTCTCCCTGAAGACTGTGACATTCTTGAACCGGTTACTCGTGATTCTTGGCCCTTGGCACTTGGTAATGCACTTGGGTTCTGTTGGTTTCCAGCTTCTGGCTGCTCTTTCCATGTCCACTTTCCTTTGCTCATAAAGACTTCAGCCACATTGAATTAAGGCCCGCTCTCATTCGGTTTGGGCACACCTTAACAAACAACATTTTCAAAAGTCCTATTTACAAATGGGTTGCAAATAAGGGGGAACATGATTTGACCCCCAATATCAACTATTCTGATTCCTTTCATTGTCATGGTGCACACCTAACTCAAATGTTTGACTGCTTAATGAAAAATTTCAAAATAACATTAAAATAAGTTAGTAGTTATAACAGTAACATAAAACAGAAAGAGTTATCCATCAATGTATGGAAACACAATTACAGATCTAGCACCTTCCTTGTCAATCCTTCAATTCTTGCTGCTGGTTGATGAGAATTCATGTCTGCCTTGGCCCATCATTTTATATACTCAGAGGTAAATAAGTTCCAGTGAAGAGGTCATCTTTCTTTTGTGCCTTGACTTTATTACACCCTTTTCTTCCTCATTCACAGCAAATCGTGTCAAACCATGCCCTGTGTCACATGTGATACTTATTTCAACATTTCATCAATGCATGACACTGAAACATTCTGTCCTCAACTGTAAGTAAATACATCTCATACCTTTACATCAGTTAGGGCTCTTTTGTTGGCAACAGAAGGTGACACATCATCCTAGTTCACTCTGCACTGAGAGGTTTCCTAGCCATTGGCTAAGAAAGGTTTGTAGTTGAGAGAGAGAATATTGATTGGGAGAGTCGGTTTACTTAAAAGAGGAGTTAACCCAGCTGGGCTGTGTGGGTGGTTTGTAACAATAATTCATAAACAGCAACATTAATGAGCTTAGGTAGCTTTTTCAAGACCTTCTAGTGTTTTTACTATGCTTTATATAAAATTTTATGAATTATTCTTATGCATTCTTGTTCCCAGGCAAGGACATTTTGTGCAGCTAAGTTACAGACTTGAAGAAGGGAGAAGCTACCCGATGTCAGGAAAGGCTTAGAGTTGATTAGTTCTGGGCCAATATCTACCTTGGATTTTATTCAAATTGCTTCACATGTTTGACTGAAGTTACAAGAAAAGGAGCTTGGCTTTAGTGTGAGGTCACAGAATTTATTTTATTCTGGTCTTAAAGGAAGGCAACTGAGGCCAGAAATTTAGGGACCTTTAATACAAATAAAGCCTGGATTAAAAATAAGAGAAATGATTTCCATTCATACTCTCCAGCTGATTTCACTGATTCTCTTTGGGAGTAATCATTCAAGTTCATTAAAAATAAAAGTAAAAATTGGTATCCTAAGATATGGATATGCAAAGGGCAAGAAGAGTATTGACAGTCTTTATCTAGAGGAAGAAAGTTATAAGACTTGTTGATATTGAGATTAATTGTAAAGCTACAGTAATTACACTGGTGTGACACTGGCAAAAGGATAGTTAACAGAACCATGGAACAGAATAGAGTTTAAAACAAAACTGCATATCTTCAGAAAGGAGATGTACTGGCACCAAACAACCATGGGAAGATGGTCTTTTTGACATTTGTTGCTGGGTCAATTAAATATCTACTGAAAATAAATTGGTACCATAAAACTACGTTATCTAAATGATAGGCAGGAAAGAATAATGAAACAATCTCTTAAACTGTTTTTATCATCCCTGGAATGAAACAACAGCCACGTCTCAGTCCCACAGGTGACCTATTCATCTCGCATTTTCCCGGGAATAAATAGTATTTCCTATATCTAGGATCTGTTGTTTTGTTTTTTGCCCTTATATTCACATTAATTTTCTCATTCACTTCTTACAACAAACATTTAAGGTTGGCAGATAATGTGTTGGTGAAGAAACTGCTGCTTCTGGCTAGCTAACTTGATCAGGGTTGCACAACTAATTCATGGAGTTAGGACCACCCTAACTACATATATTTTTTGTGGTTAAAACCACCCAAAGCTGTTTCCAATGAGTTGGGTAAGCCAGGTTCTGCTTCTCCAAAACTGGATCTTGGTATGCTTACATATGGAGTGAATAATTAATGCTATTACTGAGTAACCGATTCTGTTCCAAGGACCATCTGGGTAAAGGAGAGACAGATGAATAAAGCATACTCCTTCCTCCAATGAGCTCTCTGCCCAACATCATTTCCTGTCATATTTGACATCAGAAAAAAGTTAACTATAAATGTATGGACTTTGTATGCTTTTTTTTGCTTTGAATAGTTCTATTATAATTATTTTAAATTTAGACAACAATCACATGGTGATGGTAACTACTGACTATGTTCCTATAACTGCAGGCACAAAATTTAGCTCAGCTTTTAACCCACTTTTACAGAGCAAATAAGGTTTAATTAGTTTGCCTATAACTTATCTTACCTTCCAAGGCCTATTGCTTTGTTTAAGAGAAAGAAAAAATAAAAATTTTTGTTCCAATTTCATTTAGAGCTTAGCTCAATTCATCTAATGTGTTAAAGAGTCCCTTAGGTAGTTCGAAGACAACATCCTGGCAGCAAGACAAATTTTGCCAAATAATCCTATTTTATATGGCAGAAGTTGAGTATCACCCCTTATTTCTCTCTGTATTTTTTTCTCCCACCCCTACACCACTAGTACTTCCCTACCTGGATGTCCCAGACCAATTAAGGAGAAGGTCTTACACTCTGAAAAGACTAAAAGGAAAAAACTTTCAAATAATTTTTGAAAAGATTGCTCCAATGAAACATACATCATTCCTCATCATTTTCACAGAAGTTGTAGGAGAGAGGTGGTATTTACAGATGAGTTAGCTAAGGTTGGGAGAGGCTAAACATCAGATTTAAGGTTGGAGAGTTCATGTTGCCATGTGCTTAAATTATTTTTCTATAACTTTGACTTTGAGTGTAAGCCTATCAACATGGCAGGGGAAGGAACACTTTCTGGGGGGCTTCCCCCTTAGACTGAGGGCCACTTTCAGTCAACTAGGCAGGCCATGCCTAACTTCTGTTTGTATCTTCAGTATCCAACATGGTGTCCAGTACATGGTAGGAGCTCAGTAAATGTGTGTGTGCCTCAGCTGAGCTAACCAGTTGCATGTGATATGAGGTAGTTATTTTTCTTTTCTCCATGTCCAATTCCTTCAAATCTCCTGAGTATCTGGCCCCAGCATCACCAACTGCCTGAGCCAAGAGTCTGTAGAGATCATCTAGCCTGTTATTTTATAGATGGGAACACTGGAGGACAGGAACCCAGGGCTGGTGATGGCCGAGCCAGGGTTAGCCAAAGCTTCCACTCCATGGCCAGTTCTTTCGTCCCAACCCACATGGTCCTCTGAAGAAGGCCTGAACCCTGCAGGAAGCCACAGCAAATCAGTGGCAGGTGGTCTCTTTATTTTCAGTGTTTTGGAAACATGCCTGGAGGGGTATAAAGTCTTCTTGCTGAACTGGAAGACAGGCTTGGAATTTGGAAAGTAAAAATTAGGAGCCATGCAAGTTCTTCAATGCTTCCCTTCAGGGGAGATATTAACACTCAAATTCAGGCTAAATTCTACACACACGATATTGTAGCAACATAAATTAACCCTCATCAGCCTTGCTCTCCTGCAGTGTGTTTGATAATAAACTAGGCTTCAGGCACTATACTAAGCGCTTGACACATATTACGCCATTCAGTGTTTACAAAAACATGAGTAGATATGATTATTATTATTATCATTACCCACATTTTATAGCTGAAGAAACTGAGCTCAGAGAGGTAAGCATTTTCCCAGTGACATGGAGATTTAAGGAGCTGTCTGATTCTGGAACCCAATCTTTCAAGAACTGTGCACTTCTGCTTTCTAATAGAATAGTTGCTGCTGTAACCCCAGAGTGCTTTTGTTCATTAGAAACTCAACCCATGTCACCTGGATTCCTGGCCAGAATCTAGACCTTAAAAGCTAGGGATATAAATTTTGCCTTTATACCTCCAAGAGGTTGCACACCATCCTGGCGAACTAGCAGAAAACATCAGCATTTGAAGTTTGAGTCAGGAGAGCCGAGCTTGATGGCTCTGGCAGGGTCTCCAAACTCTGCAGGAATGTAGAATGAGAGTCAGGGTGGTGTCATGGTGAAGCGTGGAGCTGCAGGGGCCAGGATTCCAGTTCAGGCTCAATTCTTTTGCAGCTTTGCATCCTGAACAGGGTACCAAAACCTCTCTGTGCCTTGTGCCTCTTACCTGTATATCTTATAGCTATATGGAAGCTTAAAGAAGATGGTTATGGTAAAGCACTCAGCCCCATGCTTGGCACATGGTACACACATTCACTGCATGTTACCTAAATGCATGACAAGGAGATGGAGGAGGGGGAAAGCGCAGGAGCATCCATGAAGACTCACTTAATTCTCAGAATTGTATGAAGTACACATAGCATCCCCATTATCATCCCCATTTTACAGCTGAAGAAATGGAGTGCCTTGCCTAAGTTTATGCAGCAGGCAACTGATGGGGTCACACTTCAAACCCAGGTAATCTGGCTTCAGAGTCCACTGACTTAGTGCTGTGTCAGCATATTACCTCTCAATGGCTTCATTTGCTACTATTTACAAAAATGTTCAGATTCTCTGTCTTACGCCTTGCCACCATCCTCTTAGGTAAGGAATATTCGTCTCACTTAATGGAAGAGGAAATTGAGACTCAGCAAAGTGAAGTGCCCAGGGTCATGCAGCTGGGCAGTAAGTAGAAAGCTAGGACCTATGCCAGGTCTGTCTGGCTTCAAGGCCAGCGCACTTAATGTCACACCACAGCTGCTAGTAACTGCCCAGGCCCCATTCCATCTTTCTCGCTCTACCCTTTCCACCATATGTGCCCCTTTATACCCTTTGTGACACATTTCCCTCTCCACTCACGCTTCTCCCAGTCAAAATATCTCAGCTATTGTCTGATTCTAACTTCACAGTCAGCTCTAGAAAGAAAGTAACCTAAAAGAATGCTTCTGTGAAAACGTTAAGTGTTCCCCTGCCCAGAAAAACTGAATTTAATGTGGAATTCAAGCTAAGGAAACAACACTTTAAAGGTAGGATCTCAAGCAAATGCCAGGCCAGCAGAAGAGGCACCCCAAAGTTTTCCCAATGCTTCTATCACTATAACATGTCCTGTTAGATAGGCGCTTAGCTCCCGGGTACAATTCACAGACTGACCTTGACCTACTTCTTCTATCTTCCAGTCACAGTCAATTTAAGTTAGATAAAGGGGCAGTCCCAGATCCACAGACCATGAGAATGGAAAGAGGTTATCCTCTCTCTTACCTGCGCATAGCCTCCCTTCCTAGAGAGCACTCAGGCTGGGAGAAGGGGGCACATTCACTTCTCAATATGGAGAGAATATTTAGCCCCCAAGAAGTGAAGTCTGATGACCTGACATCTTAAATGTCCACATAAACAATAGTCAGGGAAAAACCAACAAGGGGAAAGAATGAAAAATAATCCTTCCTTCTTCTGTTCATTAATATTACTGTGTGCCTTAGATTAAATTTGTTTTAACTAGATAAGTTTCTTGTGAAAGAGACTATATATAATTTTTTTTGTATCTCCCACAGTGTCTGAAAGATAGAAGAAAATACTTACTGATATTGAATCACTGATTTAATTCAATCATTGACTCAATAATGTTGTATAGTTACATTGATCCTAAAACTGACAAATTAAACCTCTAATTTCATTTTTATTTTTAATTTGCAAATATTTACTGAGTGCCTGCTAAGTGCCAGGAACTTGGTATATGCACTTAAGAACACATATGGTCCTTGATCTTTGACATATGCAGCCTAGGGGAAAGTTTGTCAAGAAACATTTATGGATGAGGTTAGCTATATAAAGCAGAAGCCAGCTGAAAGTTTATAGGAGTGTTGATAAGGTACATTCACCTTGTTTGGTAGCATCAGGTACATCCTCTCTAAGTGAAAAATGTTTAATCTCAGAGCTGAGTGGGATTTCATGAGTCAAAGAAGGAGGGGAAGTGAGACTCTGGAATTGTGTGTGAAGGATTAGATGCCATAGAAGGAATGCTACTTTCGAAGAAAAGGAAGAAGACTAACACGGCCTGAGCTTAGAAAGTAGGCATGATAGAAGTAAGAAAGAAATCAAGGGTCTGATTCTAGATGCCTTGTAAGCCAGTGTAAAGATTTGGGGCTTTTTCCTAAAAGACAAACCACCAAGAGTAGATAACAGGATGCTACTGTACTGCATACATACAGGTTATGATAGGTGAATTTATTCACCAGTACAGAGAAACTGCTCAGATGGACAGCATATAAATTCAAATGACCAGCAAGCCTATATTGTGATTTTCTTTCCAGAAATCTTTAGAATTTGAAAATAGATACAATAAAAGTCTCATGAATAGAAAGCAGGACCAAGCGCTGAAGGGTAGGAAGGAGGAATTAAGTGATTACTCAGCGTGTGAGGACCGAGTGCCTTGACATGAATATTCAGGTAAACGTGTCTGGCTGGAAAATTATTGAAACAGCCTGCACGCAGTGGACAAAATGTACTCAAGTAAATCTCTAATTAACAGAGAATGTGGTATCGACTGATACTCTGTTAGGCTCTAATCCTGAGTGTACAGACGGCAGCCAACATTCACGCAAAAGATTAAATATTCAGTAACCATCTGGATAGGCCTGGCCATAACACCAGATGTCTGGATATTTGAAAACATCTGGAATATTGACTGAACTCTCTGCTTTTCCTATTTCACAGCCTGCAGGCCCAGTCATGGGGTCTTAGGTTGTAATTACCCACCGACCATTGTAGAAGCTCAGAGAAAGGTATGTTCATATTTTTATGGCTACCAGTGCCTAACATTGGGGTGCTTCATTGCCCAGGAATCTAGTGTTGTTTATTTTTTTCAGAAAGACTTGACCCTAGAGTTTTTTACTAAAATGCAAATGCCTCTTTAGGTCAGTTGTATCTCCAAGTAAGTCGGTCAGAACTACGGTTCAACACTGAATTAGCTTTGCTCTCATTTCATAACCTAGTACTTCCCTGCCTGGTCTTCTTCAGTTTGAAAACAGAATTCAGACTAAAAGTTTGAGAGCAATCTCTAAGCCCTCATTTTTTTTTTTAAAGTTTGAGCAGGATTGGTGCTAATTTTTCTTGTTTGGTAAAATTCCCCTGTGAAGCCATCTGGTCCTGGGCTTTCTTTGTTGGGAGGTTTGTGATTACTGAGTCACTCTCTTTACTAATTCTTGGTTTGTTGATAATCCACTTCACCATTGTAGATTACCCATCATGCTGGAGATACTGAAAACCAACTTGGAGGGGATATGTAATGAGGACATGAAATATAGGAACCTCAGAATCCCACAATTGGAACCGCCTCTACCTGTGTGCTGACTTTAACAATGGGTCAGTTTAATTGTGTTTTGAGAAGTGAATGAATAAATCCAATCAGAACAAAGAAAACACTTACTCTTTTTATAGAATCATTTACCAATTAACTTTATCTTTCCTTTTCGGTTTGTTGAATACTGGACTATGATTTAACTTAAAGCTTGGCATCCTCATCAAAATATTTGCTAATGCTTTGTTTATTTGTTTATCGGCTTTTAAGAGACATTGATTCAAATCATGGCTCCACCACTTCCTAATGTTGGATCTTTGTAAGTCTAAAGTTCCTCACCTGTGAAATAGGGATAATGGAGCACACATCTCAGAGTTTTTGTGAGGATTAAATGTGATACTTAGCACAATAACTGGCATACAATTTAACACTCAAGGAAAATTACCTGCTAAATTTTTAAATAAAAGGAATATTATATTGAATCTTTTTGAAAAGTGAAATATCACCTCTAACTTGTTTGCATGACTCTTTCATGTTAACATATAAACTGTTCTAAAGGTGTTATATACCTATACAAGCTATATAATATTGCTCCCGAGTTCTTTTGTGAGTTTTTTTTTTTGTCTTGTGATCTATAGTAATGATCTAGAATGCCATCTTCCTTTTACTGTCAAGACACTTCAAAGAGCTAGTCAAATATTAATTAAAGGGTTTGATAGAGTGAATCCAACCAAAATAAGTTTTCAAGAGCTGTTTTCATAGATGTAAACTCTCACAACTTTTCTGAGGACACTGGCTCCTGGTTAAAGACCCACATGTGATCTTTCAAGCCTGACCACAATTGGTTACAAAGGCAAGTCTCACAGGGATACTTCCGTTCCCATACCAGATAGTGCACGGCCTGTCTCTGAAGGACTCGAGCTTCTCTGACTCGTCATGCTGTTATGTATATCTGCCTTCCTGCACAGGCTGGAAGTTCAGGCTTTCCTCATGAATCTCTGCTGACATCTCCTTATGGAAGAGGGGGAGCAGGAGGCCTTGAGAATGCTTTTCACCATGTTGACTCAGTACTTAGAATCTGTGCACTCTTAGCCTTTCCCCTCTTTCTCTTCCTGGGCCCTAGTCCATAACATGGACCCCAGTGGTGATACAATCCCCACCTCTGTGCTTATCCATCTGATCCTTGCTCAGTGGCTCTGTTCAATGGGGAAGATGGAAAAATGGGGAAGTTGGCACTTTCCTTGGTTTAGCCTCTTGGTTACACAATCACAGAAAGTGATTAAAGGCTTGACTGTTACTTTTATCAGTTACTCCAATACCTGATAGTTCAGTCCAGCTCAGCATAACTCCGCTCTTGACATGTACCTGATAAGAAAAGTGAGGTGAGGTCATTGGGAAAAAAATGTAGAAAGCACAAATCATAAAATTACACGTAATTCCTCTACCCAGACAGAGGAATGTTGTGCTTTAACATTTAAGCATATTTCCTTTTGGTCTCATTTATTCATATATGTGTCTGCACATGATGTGTACTTGCGTGCCCATGTGATTACTAATATTTAACAGCATTGGGCTCACTACATATTTCACATTCCACAATTAAGAGTAATTTCCTATATCCTTTATAATTTTAAGTAAGTGTGATTGATTGCTATAGGCTGCTTAAATTTTGCCCTCTGGATGGGGTCTTTATTTAGGCTTTGCAATTTATCCATGCATAGAAATGGGGCAGCATTTTAGGATTCCCAATGACCTGGCCAAAGACTTCCACTTTGCTATTCAAGGAGAAAACAGAGGATCTGTTAAAAGATCATTCTTTAAGTGATAATAAATATGTGTCAGAGAGGTCCTACAAGATTCCAAACTTAAGTAATTTAATGGAGTCTGCTATCACCTTATTGCTACCGAGGGAAAGGAATTAGTGACATTATTTATCTTGGATGTATAAAAAAAGTTGCAAACTTTGCAGTTTATATTTTCAAAGAGAAAACTGTCACCTTGGGGGGGGGGTCTCTGCTTGTTTTCATTTATAGGAATTCTAAAGGGAACTGAGGGGGAAGAGATTTCGAGTGTTTCATGAAGAAACACTTTTATGACTCCGGAAGGCTAGGAAGATCAAGACTCTTTCTGGCTGATGCTGATGAAAGCTAGAAGAGAAAGCTCCCATGGAGGGGAACATGGATTCACACTATGAATAGGTTGTGCTTGACTGTTTTATCACAAGACATAGGAAAAAAATCTTCCTATAAAACATTGATATGAGTAATGATTTACAAAACCTAGAGACCCTGGAAATAGAACCTCCACCAAGCTGCCTCCCCACCTCCTGCCTGGTTCCTCTCCTGGACCCTAATTAAGGCTCTGTTCCTTCAGGTACTCAGGATAGCTTGAGAAACAAGACTTAGTTCATGTCATCAAGCTTACATTCTTCATCTTCACAGTTTTTATTTTTAGTTACTAGTAGTGAGTTTATCGAATTCTTTGTTGGCTCAAGGTTCTGTGAAAGGCATTCTATATGCATTGAAACCTATGATACAGTTTCTTTAACTAGTTCCGCTGTACAGAAATGCGAAGTGAGGCACAGAGAGGTTCAGCAATGTACCCAGTATCCCACTGCAAAATGAAGGCACAGAACTGGATTTGAATGCAGTCAGCCTGAGTTCAGAGGCTTTCTCTTAATCACTCCACAAAACTCCCTCCTACATGTTTACCACACTTTTATTGTATAGTATTACAATTAGCTATCACACTTTTATTGTACAGTATTACAATTCGCTATTGTAAAACTCTCATTACACTGTCATTCTCTGTCACTCTCATTACACTGTGAACAATCCCTGAGAAAGCATAGAGAGAAAATCAATTTTATATCAGACAGCACCAGGCATCTAAATGTACATTAAAAATATAATCATTGAATCATAGGAATTGAGGTGTTTATTGCCAGTGGTAAGTACACATTGATAAGTGAATTATGACCATATGGAATTGTGTATTTTTAGAACTGGAGGTATAATTTAGAATTTGGAAGGTATTCAGTTTTAATATTGTACTACTTGGCTATATTCCTGTAGTCTAGTAAAAATAGCTTCTTTTCTTTTGTTTTTTGAAAGAAATACATACTAGGGAAATACTTAGTTTTCATCACATGTGAATAGAAATAAATTTTTATATCTTCTCTGATATGATAAAAGTTAAATTTGCTAAACATTTACTCTGTCGTAGATATTGTTCCAAGCGCTTTATATGCACTATCTCATTGAATGTTCCCCAAACAGCCTTGATATTGAAACTATTTTCATTCCCAATTTGGACTTCTAGCTTCAACTCCAACATGTAAAGAGCTTTTTAGTCATCACATTCCTGCCCTTACAGTAAGAAAAAGCTGGATGATATAAAAATCAATGACTTTTCTTGGACCCATAATAGAACTGAGGTTGAAAGGCAAAATACATCCTGAAATGCAGATAGATGCACAATACAGAGAGTTACAGCCATGACCTACTTACCTGGAAAAGAAGCTACTGGTACCATAAATCCGTAAGAATACTTAATCACAATTTTGATGAATTGCTGGAGGTTGAGAGTAGACTAGCATGAGAGTGAGAAACTTCCTGGGGGACCACAATATTGGAGGGGCCCTCAAACTTTCACAGGCTATACCTTCAGGAACCTCACAAGATTTTCTCTGTGAAGAGCCAAGTAGGAGCCCTCCTTGTTCTGGCAGGGGAAGGTAAGGAATAATCACGGAGAAATACTCCTAGGGCCTTCTCGACAACAAAGGCCTATTTTCCAGAAAAGACTTTGTCGGCATTAATCTCAGTTGGGGAAGAAGGCAATCCTCCCACTCCTGCCTCACCTAAGGAGTGGGAGTGGAAGGAACTATGGTCAACAGAAGATGTGAGGACTTCAAGAAAATAGATTGTAAATGCCGCAGTATGGAAAGGGAGTAAGAGTAAAATCTCTGGATATAGCTGGAGAAACACTTTTGAAGGTCATAGCTCAGAGACAAAAGTCTACTGAAGGACTGTGATTTAATCATAAGATTATAGAATGTTCTCCTACCACATACCTTACTACCTCCAAAACAGGGTTCCAACAAAATGAGAGTGGTTTAGAGCCAAAAGAGCTTTATGAGGAGTACTTAGGGAAACCCAAAGTTAAGAGGAGAGACAAAAGCAACACTAGAAGAATTTGAAGCTTTTGGAACCAATGGCTATTGCAAACATTAAACACAGCCCCCTACAGAGTCACATAAACCCCACACTAGACACTTATTCACCACAGTTCCTAACATCCCATACAGTATGTCCAGCTTTCAACAAAAAATTTCAAGGCATACCATACAGCAAGGTAAAGAAATAACAGGATCTGAAAAGACAAAAGAATCATCAGAATCAAACTTAGATATGATATAGATGTTAGAATTGTCCAATAGGGAATTTTAAATGACTGTGATTAGGATTCTAGTGGAAAAAGTATATAACATGCAAGAAAATATGGGTAATAGAAGCAGAGAGATGGAAACTCCAAAAGAAACCCAAAAGGAAATGCTAAAAATAAATACAGTAACAGAAATCAAGGCATCACGTACACACGTGTATGCACATGCACAAGAAAATCTTGAAAAGAAGCCAGAGGAAGAAACCCCAACTTATCTACAAAGGAAAAAGAATTACAGAAAACTTCTCATCAGAATCATGCAAGCAAGAAGAGAGCGGACTGAAATAAAGTTTTGGAACTAAAAAAAAAATAATAATAACATCACCTAGAATTCCACATCCAATGAAATTATTCCTCAAAAGTGGAGGCAAGAAAACAAAAAAGTGAAGGTGAACTATTCCCAATTTGAAGGTGAAAAATAAGGCTCAGAGGGAATTTAATTCATCCTGCATCACAAAAACAGTAGGCAGTGAAGGCAGGACATGAACCTTAGTCCACCTAACTCAAAAGTCCATGTTCTTTACACATTATTTGGTACCTTTCAGTACTGCTATGAATCCTTGCAGAATTTCTTATCCTAATTAAGACTTTTGTTAAGGAAGCATGAATGTCTTCCAGAGAAATTAACATAACAAAGGTTTTCTTTAAGGAAGAAAAATTTAAGGTATAAGTACGAAGAATGAAGTAAAAATATGACTGTATTCTTGTTCATTCAAGCTAAAGAAGTTTTGGCCTGAAATGTTCTAAAAATTGAGGCAAACGTAAGTTTATTAAAAGAGTTGCCTGAAATCTTTATTTTCTTTATCAATGTCTAAGAACACAGATAATCCTAATGAAAACCTGCCAACGCCTTGATTGAACCACTACTTATTATAGCAATGAACTGAAATGGAAAATGTGTATTAGCCTTTTAGCTGTCAGTTCTGGCACATATAAAACAGCCCAGGAAGTTACATAAACAGTGATGGAGGGAGAAAATACAGCAAGACTCGCTCCCCCAACTGTTAGGCTCTCACACTTCCAAGCCATACTGAGCGCAGAGGCACCCCAAGCCTGAGTTCAAGTGCCAGCCTGACCCAAACACGACTTGAAAGAGCCTCTTATCTTGGGATGACTGCTGTCCAGCCTGAATTTTTTTCCTTCTCCCATTATTATTCCTTCAACACCAGATCACTTGTTCCCTCCTCTGTGAAACTTTCCTGAGTCCCCATCTCTAGCCTTTCCCAGGATTCTCATGGCAAATGTTCTTTCCTCTGCTAACACACCACTTTGTGCTGTAACTTACTCTTCACATGTCTGTTTTCTTTACTAAACTGGGTTTTCCTTGAGAGTAGGAGCCTGTCTCGTTCATCTTCCCAACACCAAATCCAACAATGCCTGGTGCATGGAAGTGTGCATTGGATAATACTGTGAGGAGTGAGGAAGACAATGATTATAGCTGCTAAGATTGTGTCCTTATGCCAGGCTCTCTGCTATGAACATGCATGAAATTCTCACAATAATCTTATAATGTGAGTATTGTTAAATTTTTTATTTTATAGAGGAGTAAATTAAGGCTTAGAAAGGCAATGCAATGGCCCTTGATCCACAGCAGGGTAGCATTTGAACCCAGATGGCTTGTTGCAGAGACTCGCTTCTTAAAATTTTCTACTGCCTTACTATGAATATCCTACTTTTGAGGCAGACATTACTTCTGAATAAAGGCTATTCTGAATGCTAGAAATGAGCCTGCACTAGTGTCTGTGGCAGAAGACAGAGAAGAGGATGCAGTCTGCCACCATGTTTCTCTAGACTTGCTTGGTACCTCTCAGCTCGGCTATTGCATTCCTCTAAACCAGCCAACACTCAGCTGCCAGGACTGCTCCTCATGGTCACAGCTGACAGTGACAGTCCCTTAGTCCCTTTCCAGTTGCCTGAGCTGAAGAGACTCTCCTTTTATAGTAGTGATATAAATACCTCTGATGCAATCACGTTAAAATGTTGTGCTTTGTCTCTAGACTTTTGGTTATGTCCACCTCATGTTAAAGAGTTTGTTTTTCTTTCAACATATTTGATTAATTTTATTTAGCAAAACAGAGATGCATAATCTAGGGTATAATTTATATACAACCAGGGACACCTCTGAGGAGCTCTGGAGTAAATCCAGTAACTGTTGGTAAACTCCATTTATATGTAAGACATTCTGCTTAAGGCAACAGGAAATATCAAAGCAGAAAAAAAAGAGCTTGAAATATAGTGGAGTCGTGCACACACACATGCACAATAATAAAAGAGAGTATAATGCATTGGGAAAGGAAAGGCAGGAAAACTACAAGCAATAGAGCAAGTCCGTCTTTTGGATTTCAAAGTTGCTTTAATAAACTGTCTCAGACCTTCCTTCTGCTATCAGATGAGTTGCATCTTACAGACATGACCTTTGTCTCTCACACGTACACTCAGAATTCTATCAGAATCAAATGGCTGATAAGTAGACTCTGTATTTCCGAGTTGGGTTTGTGGGGAAAACAAGGCTGAAACCATACTTACCATCTTCTTCCACTGACAAAGAGTAACGCAGTTACTCATCCTGCAAATGCACTTTGGTCACTTTCATCACTTTCAGTATCACTGAGGAAGCTGAAAAACCTCCAGCATGCATTCAAACTCTGGGTTTGAATCATAAATACAAAATGGACTATACGGAAAGAATGTAATTTGCCCAGGAATGCATTGTTACTTTGAAGATCTTCCTCTCTGAACCTGTTAGAGTTCCCAAAGTGGCCTGTACCTTAACAAAAAGTGGAAATGAGCGAAAATGGACCATTTCTCAGTCCTTTTTATCTTTTTACTCTGATGGAGTTAATTAGAAAGGATAGGCTAATGGATTTTTTTTTTTCCGGAAGAATGAGGTTGCTCCTGGGGTTTTAAGCAGTGGCTCCATAGAAAATGTTGACCTCAGGGTTTCTCACATCATCCAAGCTTAATCCTGAGGCACATCATGGATGGTTAATCCTGAAGGATTCAAGACCTGCCTGGTTCACTGTAGAGTCCAAAGAGTCAACAAAAACAACAGAGAGGTAGCTTTCAATTCAGTGGAGACTAGTTTCCTAGCAACACAAGCCACAGGAAGTTGAGATCCATTAAGATGAAGGCAGAAACACAACGTATTCAGGCTCTGAGGCATTGAAATACCACTTTAGACACTGAACTTTCAATTCGTCTGTTTTACAAATTAATTATTGCTCTCAGCCTGACTATCTTTATTAAAAAAAAAAAAAAACAAGAAAGACATCATAGTGCTTTGTCATAAAGCATTAGCACTGCAGGTTGAATCACAATCTTCATCTAGATTGGCGCTTTGGAAAATATCTGTATCTGGGTTTGAATCATGAATACAAAATGGACTATATTGAAAGAATGTAATTTGAGTAGAGAATTTAAAAGCTTCTTCTCGCTACAAATGAGAACTTTTTAGCATGTCTAATTTTCTCATGAATGGCAAATTAGCAAATAAAATATTCGGGTGTTTAATTTCCATTATGCATAATACATGCTATCAAAACAAAATCATCTATTTTATATTCTTAGTGGGAAACCATTTTATACAAATTTTAGAGAAAATCTAATGCTTTGCATCTAGAAGGCCAATATTTACCTTCCAGTTTTTATGGAGCTAAAGATAATAATTAACCCTCCTCCTCCAGCTCTGAGATTTTTCTCCAAGTAAATTTAGACAAAAATTTGTAAACTCTTATTATTCATGCTCAACATGGAAATATGTGGGCTCTAGAACTTGACATTAGCTCAAGTCAAGTTATATTGGGAAAAGAAGAGGATGGAGGAGGTGGCGCAATAGGTACAGGAGAGAAGGGGTAGGAGCTTGAGAATAGAGAGAATGGTGGCTGCCTAGGATTAATTTTACAGTACTTGTAGACTTATGAGTGCAAGTAACAGCAGTAGTTATAGTAATAATACTTATTATAATGACAATTTGTTGAGTGCTCATTATGTGGCTACATTGGACCATGTGCATTATATCCATCATCTTATTTCATCCTCACATCAACCGAGAGGTAGATTGTGTTATGATCCCTGTTTTCCAGAAGATAAAGCCTGTGCTCAGAGGTTAAATGATTTTCCAACAGTTACCCAGCTTCTAAGCAGAAAAGTCCTATTTAGAATCCAAGCAATATGACTCCTAAGCCTGTGTTTTCCTTCCCAAAACAGTTTAAAGAATATATATGGGTTGCCATCTATTAGCACCATGCTAATCACGTTAATGGGTTATTTTATTGCTCCAAACAAGACACAGAATTTGGACCTAGACACTGCTGGGTCTTTCATGCTCTTTATCACTGTCCTGTCTTCCCATCAGGGTCCTCCCTCGACATAATGGATGGCAGACATGCTTGGGAGACTCTTAGAGCTTCAAGGAAGTCATTTCACAGTGTGCACTAACAATGGTATATGCCCAGCCTAACTGTGAAGATTCAGATGACTACTTTTGTCCATTTTTATATTGAAGTTCTATGTCAGCTTTCATTTGAAAAGAAAAAGAGCAAACACAAAGAGGGATACCACATCACATTTTAAATTGATGCCTTTCATGTTTTCCCTTGTTGACTATGCTTACAGGGCTCTTTAATCCTCCAGATGTAGCCCAATTCTTCTTTTTAATTTTTTAATTTTTTATCCATATATTTTGGGCATAATTGAAAATATTTCCTTAAACGCAGACTTCCTTTCCCAAGTGACTTAACACCCTACAAAAAAGAAGAAAATCAACCAGAGAACATGCCTTTGAAGAAGATCTAGACAAGGAAGTCATTATGAAGTGGGGAGTCAAAAAATTATGCCAGAGAATGTGTTCTCCTCGCTCTTCCACTTATCACTCATGAGTGCTTCATTAATCAGATAACTGTAAGAGTTGGGCACATCTCTTCTCTTTCTGAACCTCCAGGTCCTCAATTGTGAAACACGGATAACATGAAACTTTCAGGTGTTGTGAAGTTTAATGGGATAAAATATATCATGATATAAATTTGCAATCCCAAATTCTTCTGTGCAGAAGAGGTATTTGTTTTCTTTAAATCATCTTACATCTGTCTCCATGTCTCTACCTACCAGGCTGCAGGAAAATTCAGGCACAGCCACCCCTGAGGATCTCTCTTCTTTCCTCTTACCTATAAGTTTCAACAGACCTCTCAGTCCTACATGTGTTGTGGAAACATTGATAGGCCTGCAGGGCAGCTGGTCCTGTTCTTTCTCGGCACACTTGGAGGATAGGTTTCTACAGAGACTGGGAGACCTTAGCCTAGGGTCTACTCCCTTACATGTACCTGGTCTCCAACCATCTCCTGAGGCCCCTACATGGTGGGATAGGAGTAGAGGAAAATTATAGATTCAGTGGTATTGGAAGTCTCAGATATCCTTCCCCCTCCAAACCTCCAGGACAGCTAGCATCATCCCTTTAAGGATTCAGACATTTGTCTTAGTTCACTCATTACCTCCTCACAGCACCTACAATACAGAATACCCAGGAAATACTTAGTACAAGTCTGTTTCCATATTTCACTTTTTTAAGTGAATTTAAGATGCATCAATTATAACCTGCACCATTATTTTGTGAATCTCCAGGAAAATAAAAATGCAGTCAAATAAACCATGAAACATGACTGATTACAAGACATACCCATAATTCAGATATCTTAAAATATGAAAAGAATGTGCTTTAAAATTGATGACATTCAATAACGAGATTCCTTTTTAAACAGTGAAAGAAATGCAATCCAAAGCATGCAATGTCCCCCATTATTTGGGTTTTCCTGTTTTAATTGATCATCTTCCCTATGCTTTAACTATAAAAATGACTTTTGGGGTGTAACTATTTAAAAGAGAGCTAAAGAAAGAGAGAAAAAAGAATGTGTGATGCTGAAGAAAGTATGAACAATGAATTTGGTCTAGATAGACAGTCCATTTTAAAAAGCTAACTTCAACAATTCAGAATAAGACCAACAGAATTACTTTCATTTTCTAAGTACTTCATAATATACCTAATAATATCCAAATAACTACAGAACCATTGAAATGCAACTCTAGAAAGTTAACCACAAATTGTTCATTTAATATCTTATGGGAATCTGCACATTTGAAGAGAAAAATAATCCAAGTTATTTTGGGAATTAATTTGGAAAGCTGAAACACTGTTGCACACATTACAAAGCTCCATTTAACACAGTCTTAAAATAATAGGATTAGTTGTGACTATGTCTTTATATTACACTGCTTTACATTATGGTTAGTTTCTGTGGCCTTAAAACATAATGATTTTTCTCTTCAGAATCCAGATTTAGGACCTTTGAAATAGCAGAGGGAAAGGAACAAATGTTAGCGCCAACTACTTCTTCCTGAATGCTCACCACATCCACCACTTTCCATGAACAGATCTGGGGCCAAGGGGATCCTGTTGAGGAATGGGACTCACTTGTAAGGGTGGAGGGAACAGAGGTGGATGCAGTACAGGAGGAAGGCAGCTCACAGTTCTCGTCACTCTACTGCCCTCACCCACACGTTCTAGATGAAGCAAGCCTTTGGTATAAGTCACCCTGATCACAACTTGAATGTTCAACCATTAAGTTTTTTAAATTGACAAAGCAATTCATTCTCCTTAAAGCAAATTCAAATGACATGCAGATAAAAATAATAAAGAAGAAGACGAAAACTGTTTTCTATAATTGCATTCCCTGAAAGTCATCACCGCTAACAGAATGGGTAGACCAGCCATCGCCTTTCAAAATGGAACTTCCACTTCAAACACTAAGGCATACGGCAGGCAGAGAAAAATGCCTATCAGCCAAAGTTCTTGGTTTCAAGAAACAGAAGCTCACACTGGTTAATTAAAAGAACACTGGATAGCTCACAGAATCACTGAAAGGGCTGGAGTACCAAACTTGAGACAAGTTTCCACGCACCAGAGCTGGTCTGATAAGGAAATTGCTACCACACACTTCAGCCAGTCTCCATCAATCACTCTTCTGTGCCTGGCATTGACGTAGTGTCCCTCCAGCCCCTACTAGTAAGAATGCTATCTCTGACTAGGCACTGGACTTGGCAGCTTTGGCTGCAACCTCTTGTCAAAAATAAAATAGATTCTGTATGTCACCTGCCTCCTCAGTATTGCTGCTTCTGAGTAAATGTCTTGCATGGACTTGCATGAGTCTATCTCAATGGTGGAGCCTGGTTCAGATGAGCTGTTAAGGAGACAGAAAAGGGAGAGGCAGGATTCATAATGCAAGCACTTCCACAAACATAGGGTGGGCATTCAAAAACACTAAAGAATCACAAAAACTGCCACAACAAAAACCAAATGTCCACTACCGAGCATGGCTCAACCCTGAACTTCTAGCTGCTCTGTGAGGACCTGAAGGCTGATAAAGGATGTACAAGTTAGTCCTTTTGGGGTTTTAGGTGCTTGAAGACATCATCTGACAATCTTTTAAAGAAGCATATAATTAGGACTGTGTAGAAGGTTTTGCCTTAAACCAGGGACAATCTCATATAAGCTGAGGGGTGGAGTCAAAAGATCTGATGACCTTCTCACTGTGTTCTAGGTTAAGATGTGCCATCTGGTGTATACTATTTGGGTTCAAGAACAACAGAAATGTCTCAGATATCAGATACCAGATATTTAAGACTCCATTTTGAATATTGTAATATTTCATAAACTATGTGCTTTGACTTTCCTACCTTTAATCTTCTCTTAAATTTTTCCACATCTAATTGTACATCCTATTGCATTACACATATTTCTGTTTTAGTTATTTCAACTCCATTCTGCACTAAGAAGTTGTCATGGAATAAACAAATAAGTATGTAAATTGATTCAGCTCAAAACTCCCTTTCCCAGACATGACTCGAAACCTTATCTACCCTAACAATGTGCAGAACCTGAGGAGGAAGCTTATAGAAAACCTGATCATTCTCAACATGCCAAGGGAGTGATGGGCTCATCAAATCATTATTCTTATATTCCCCTGGGAAGGTTAACAACAATAATTGCCAATTATATAACCCTTTATGTACCAGGCACTGTGCTATGTACCTTATGGAGACTATTTTTACAATGATCATGAGAGGTGGTTACTATTAATCTCTACTCTGTAGATGAGGACACCAAGGCTCAGAGAGATGAAGTAATTTGCCTGTAGTTACAGAGCTATTAAGTGACAGAACAGTACTTAACCAATTTCGGTAACTTACAAGCATGGCAAAACTACCATGATGAGAGGGCCAAAGTTAACCAAAGTTACTGAGATAGAATCTGTCATGCACAGATCCCTTGGCTGTTCTATGTGGTCATCATAACACTGCTCCAGGAAGTAAACTGATATGCTTTGACGCTTCAAAGGGCATTTGAGAGGAAATCCCCATCCTTACCCAGAAAACGGCATGACTAACACTGGCCCAGACATGCAGAAGATGAACCAACACCTCACAATTCCATATGTGTGGATGAGATGGCTGGGAAAACCAAGCCTGATACCTGGCACCTCTGGGAAGTCTCCCTGAGAATGACAAGCTCTACTCTCTCATATGGCTAAGCATTTCCAATAATTCTTCCTGGTTCCACACCTTTTAGTATTTTAGGAGTCTGAACCATAGAAATTAAAAGGAATACAACGTCATCAAGTCCAGGCTCTTATTTAAGGTTACCTTAACAAACATTACTTTTTAAATAATTTATTTAAATATTTTTAAAGTACTCACTTGGAAGAATAGCTACTGTTTTAATTTGTAAAAGCTGCTGAAATGCAATATACCAGAAATAGAATGGCTTTTAAAAAGGGGAATTTATTAAGTTGGAAGTTTACAGTTCTAAGGCCATGAAAATGTCCAAACTAAGGCATCCAGGGAAAGATACCTTGATTCAAGAAAGACCAGTGATCCAGATCACCTCTGTCAGCTCATGGCAATGTGTACTAGCTTTCTCTTCTAATTTCATAAGGCTTCCTCAGGGGCATTTTCCTTCTGCATCTCCAAAGATCTCTGGCTCTTTCCAAAATGATACCCTCTTAAAGGGCTCCAGTAAGCAACCCCACCTTGAATGGGTAGAGACACATCTCCATGGAAACCATCTAATCAAAAGTTACCACCCACAATTGAGTGGGTCACATCTCCATGGAAACAATAAAAAAGATCCCACCCAGCATTGCTGAACTAAGATTAAAGAGTATGGCTTTCCTGGGGTACATGCCAGTTACCTAGTTATCTAATCACCCGAAGGCTTTTAAGGGGAACTCAGAAAAGAGAATCTTTCTTTCTGCTTTAGCCACCCAGTGTCTCCTGGGAGGTTCACTGAGGACCTTTATTGGAGCTGCCAGCTCATGGCCTGCCCTACAGATTTAGGACTCTTATATCCCCATAGTTGCATGAGACACTTTTATAAATCTCATGCTTACAGATACCTCCTGTTGGTTCTGTTTCTCTAGAGAACTCTGACTAATACAGCTTGGTTCCAGGAGTGGTTTTTGAGTAACAGAATCTTAAAAAGGGGTTTTTCCATTTGGTTTTCTACTCTGATTAGACTCAAAGTCACAAATGACTCTGTTTCCAATAACCAAGATGGCACTGACAGTCCATGGGGTGAGTTGGCAAGAAAGATATGCAAAATATCACCATTTGATTCTACTAATTATACACTTATATGAGGCAAGGCTCTGGGTGAGACTGTTTTTGACACTTTAACAGAGTTTTGTGGAGTTAAAAAGTATAATGATGCTAGCTGGTTGTTCCTGGATATGCTAGATACAATTACAAAAGAAAGGGATGAGCTGAAGGTTTCAAATTTATACCTCAAGTACCCTATAAAAGGTGTAAAAGTTTCTATGGGTGCCCTGAAGGAAATTCTTATTTCCTGTAGCTGCAAACTTGAGATCTCTGAAAATCAGACCCAAAATCTCATTGTTAGAGTAGCAGATTTACAATGTAATCCGAAATCTCAACCTTGCAGGGTGTCTGCTATTAAAATGAGGGCATCGATTGGAAAAGAGTAGGATCCTGAAAAATGGGATAGTGAGATATGGATTGATAATGACAGCTCTGGAGACACTGAAACCCTAGATTCTGCTGAGTCTTTTCTAGATTAGATTGCAATGGTCTGCCCTGAGGACATAGCTGCCCCATCTCCAGCCTACCCTCAGGAAAGGGCTTTCAGATCTCCAGCCTTCCTTGAAGAAATGGCTTCCTGACCTCCAGTCTGCCCCAACAAATCAGTCATCCAACCTCTACCTGAAGAGATTAACCCTTCAGTACCTCTAAGGTATGTAACTACCTCCCATGAGGAATCAGTCCTTGCTCCTCTGTCTGGAAAGATTAATCCTGTTTCACCAGATGAAACTGCAAAGGAATGCCCTGGGGTAATTGGCTTGAAATACTTCTAATAATTTTCATGACCCACCCCTAATACCTCTTTTCTTCCAGAACTATAACTAGACTAAAGTCCCAACAGACCCCAAAAGGTGAGGTATGAAGTGTCACTCATGAAGAGGTACACTATACTCCAAGAGACTTGCATGAGTTTTCCAATATATGTGTGGGAATGGATATTAAGGGTATGGGATAATGGTGGAAGGAATATAAAGCTGGATCAGGTTGAATTTACTGATATGGGCCCACTAACCAGAGATTCTGCATTCAATGTTATAGCTCAAGGGGTTAGAAAGAGCATTAACAATTTGTTTGGGTTGTTGGATCAAAAAGTGGCTGATGTTACCTGCCAGAACTGCCCTGGTATAATGTAGATGAGGGGATCCAAAAGCTTAGAGAGATTGGAATGTTAGAGTAGGTTTATCATGGAAGGCCTACTTACACAACCCAGGAATGTCCAGAGGACACACCTTTTATCAGAACTGTGAGAAATAAATTTGTATGACTAACTCCATCATCCCTGAAGAGCTCTGTAGTTGTCCTTCTCTGTAGGTGAGATATTACTGTGGGAACTGCTATCACTAGCAGGAATCCTTAAACACAATGGGGATGATCAGATCCCAAGTTAGTAGAAACCAGGTGGCAGCACTTAATCGCCAAAGACAAGGTGGGCATGGTCACTATAAAGGACTGCAGACTCAAAGCAGCAGTCGAAATGATCTGACTCACAGAGACCTGCTACTATCTATTTGGTTAGTAGATCATGAGATACCTAAATGTACACTAGATGGGCAGTCTACCACAGTTTTTTTTTTTGAGGTGTATAAGCAGAAGAGTCTAGGTCAAGTGAACAGAAGTCTAACTTGAATTACAAAAACAGAGAGTCATGGCCCCTTAGTCAATTCCCACACTTGAGATAGTTTACAGACTCAGAACCACTTGAATGAGGGAGAGGCCAGGTGCCTTTAGGAAGGAACTTGTTACTGTTAATCTTCCTACCACTCTTCCCCAAGAAAACCTAAGGCCTTTTACCAAGGCAACTGCAAATTGAGGAAAAGGAGATGATCAGCTGTTTAGGGGATTGTTAGTCACTGGTTCAAAAGTGACATTATTCCAGGGGACCCAAAATGTTACTCTGCTCCATCAGTCAGAGCAGACTTATTGACGTCAGGTGATGAACGGGAGTTTTAGCTCAGGTCCATCTCACAGTAGGTCCAGTGTGTTTCCAGACGCATTTTGTAGTTATTTCCCCATTCCAGAATGCATAATAGGAATAGATATACTGAGAAACTGGCAGAATTCCCACATTGGCTCTTTGACTTATGGGGTGAGGTTATTAAGTTAGGAAAGGTCAAGCGGAGGTCACTAGAATTGCCCCTACCTAGCAAAATAGTAAATCAGAAGCAATTACTGGATTCCTGCAGGGATTGCAGAGATCAATGCCACCCTTAAGGACTTGAAGGATGCAGGGGTGGTGATTCCCATCACAGCCCTATTCAATTCTCTTATTTGGCCTATGCAAAAAATAAAAAAAAACAGGTCTCGGAGGATGACAGTGGATTATCATAAACTCAACCAGGTGGTGACTCCAATTGCAGATGCTGTTCCAGATGTGGTATCACTGCTTGAGTAAATCAACACATCCCCTAGTACCTGGTATGCAGCTATTGATCTGGCAAATGTTTTTTTTTCTCAATAGCTGTTAATAAGGACCATCAGAAATAGTTTGGAGTTCATGGGTTTAAGGCAGCAAATACTTTATGGACAAAGATCCCAGGAAAAGGACAAATTTAGAGAATGCAGCTATGCGTTTTATGCCCAATAGCTTCTTGAAGCATTTATCTCTTCCTGAATTACACATGTAGAGTAAGATTGCCAGATGAAATACAGGGGATCCAATTAAATTTGAATTTCAGACACTCTATAAATTTTGTTTTAGTAAAAACATGTCCTAAAATAGATGAAAATATGGAGAACTTCAGATTAGTAGAATCTATACAGTAGAAATTCCACAATCAAAATATAAAAAATGAAACTAAGAATTCAATAGATGGGTTTAAACAGATTAGACTGAGCAGAAAGAAGATTAATGGAATGGGTAGGAGATCAATAGAAATATCCAGATTGACTACAGAGAAGAAAATATAGGACAAGATGAAAAAGTTGACTATACATAAAATTGTGACTGTGGAAATAGAAGAAAATCAGAAAAAGAATGGAGGAAGAAGAAGCAACAATATTTGAAGACATACTGGCTGAAAGAAAAGTAGCAGATTCTATCTAGAAAGGGGTTTAGAAAATCCCAGAGAGAACCTCAGATTCAGGGAGGTATAAAGAGCTATGGGAAAGGCAAATATCTGAGTAAATCTAAATTATTATTGACGGATTAACACAATAATAATAATTCTAAGAGCAATAATTCTAAGCATCTACAATATGCACAAGATACACAATGATATACACAAAGGGTGGGAGTGTGCTGAATAAAGCTAATATATTTAAGTTCCTTGCATTATTCAGAATGTGGTAAGAGCATTAATTTTACGTATTCTCTGAGAAGTTAAGGATGCACATTACAATCCCTAGGGAATCCATTAAAGAATACACATATTGGACTATAGAGTTAATAGAAAGGAAAATGAAGTAATAAAATGCTTGATTATTTCAAAATGAGGGAAGAAAGGAGAAAATTATGAACCTAAAAACTGTTAGATCAAATCGAAAACAAATAAGTTGGTAGATTTAAACCCAAATAGAACAGAAATTCATTAAATATAGATGGATCAAATATTCAAATTAAAAAAACAAAGATTGTCAGACTAAATTTTTATATATCTATATGCTGTTTAAAAGAAGAACCCTTAAATATAAGGAAACAGATAAGCTGAAAGTTAAAAAAGAAAAAATTATACCATGTAAACACTAACCAAAAGAAAGCTGGCATAGCTACACTTGATCCAACCAAAGTAGATATTAAGACATGATTTTTTTTCCCTATAAATAAAGAGAAATATTTCATGAGGGTGAATGGATCAAATAGATAGGAAATATGATAAATCTGAATTTACAAAAACCTAATAATATAACCACAAAATACATAAAGCAAAAATTGACAAAACTTAAAGGATAAATAAATTTACAATTTTAGTCCAGTTTGCTAACATACCTCTTTCAGTAACTGATAGAATATGAAGTAAAAATATCAGTAACTATGTAGGCGATTTGAACAACAGGTTAACAAACTTGGCCTACTTGCCACATACAGCAATTAGCATTCAATAATTTCAGAATACTCTTTCTTTTCAAATGCACAAGGAACTTTCACCAAACTGGTCATATGCTGAGACTATGAAACAAGTATCAACACATTTCAAAGGACTGATATAATACAGAGCATGTTCTCTGGTCACAGTGGAATTAAACTGGAAATCAATAATAAAAACATCTAGAAAATTCCCACAAGTCTGGGAATAAAGAAATGCACATCTATATTTTCTGATGTTATATGAAGAAATAAATATGGAAATTAGAAAATATTTTTAATGAAATGATAATTAAGATAGGATGTAACTAACTCATAGGGTACAGCCAAAGTACTGTTTAGATGAAAATGTATAGCTCTAATGGACCCATTAGGAAAAAAAATAAAATGCTGAAAATCAATTATCTAAACATCCATGTCCAGAAGTACAGAGCAATAAGTTAAACCCAAAGAAAGGAACAGAACAAGAAGGGTAAAATGGCTTATCCATAATCACCAAATCAGATAGGCACTGCTGTCAGTGCTCTTTCCTCAGCCATCTTATATCCCTAAGGAGACATCACAGTGATGTAGAAGCAGTGCTGGACTTTTGGAGTCATTTACACCTGAGTTCAAATCCTCTTTTCCACATTAATGGATACTTCTTAACCATCTGAATCACAGAATGGTGTTGTGACTTTGAGAAAAGAACATATAAAGTTCTGGCTATTGTGCCTGATACACAGAAACCGGCTCTCAATAAATCATTATTGTAAAATCCTTAAGGGCATGGACCATTTTCTTTTATTGTGTAACCACCACACAAATTTAGACCCTTAGGAAAGACTTTAAAAATACCAATCAAATGACCCACAAGAACATCATAAACAGATATCTCCTATTTGGCCCTAGAAGGTGAAAAGACATAAGCAACACTGTCCTTTTGGCATGGCTTAAAACATGTGAGCATGACTTAAGGCTTGAAAGAAAGGGCATTACTTAGATTTTCACACCAATGAAAATAAATGGAACCTTTTCTGATCAGTAGTGATTTTTTAAAAATATCTTAAATACTGCAATTTTTTTCTCTCTCTCTGAAATGTATCTATTAGAAGTGCTTTCAATGAGGGTCTAGTGATATCAAACTCAGTTTTCATTAGTTTGAAAATGCTTTACTTCAAACTTTTTCTGAGAGGTAGTTTTTCCAAAATATATAATTAAGAATATTTTCCTTCAGCACCTTAATGATAACATTCCAATATTTTCATGGTCACCTTAAGAAGTCAGCTGTCAAGCTAATTGCCATTTCTCTAGCAGTAATTTCTTTTTTGGGGGCAGGAGTTGTACGGTCCGGGAATCGAACCCAGGTCTCTCACATGAAAGGTCTAGTAGTAATTTTATCAGGCTGTTTTAAAACTCATTTCTCTGTCTTTGCTTCCCCATAAATTTACTGAAATGTACCTAGAAGTAAATTTATTTCAGATTTTCTTGAGAGTGATTGAACTTTCTGAATTTGAAGATTGATGCCCCTTTTGTAATTCTGGAAAATTCCTAGCAGTTATATCTTCAAACCTTGCTGCAACCACATTTCTTCTATTCTCTCATTTTCAACTTCAAATAGATAGGTGTATGTTAAACTTTTAAATTTTCTCTTCCATTATTCTTAACCTCATCTATTAATACCTTTGTGGTGTGGGCTAAGCATTTTCTTTAGATCTGTCAATTACCAAATTCTCTCTTTGGCTTTCAATCTGACATTTAACTCATTAATTGAATTTCTAATTTATTACCTTTTCCTTTTTTTTTTTTTTTTTTTTTTTGCATGGGCAGGAACCAGGAATCAAACCCGGGTCTCCAGCATGGCAGGGGAGAACTTTGCCTGCTAAGCCACCATGGCCCACCCTCTAACTTATTACCTTTTTAAATATCATTAATCATATTTGGTTCTTCAACTGTTTATTTTTTGTCTGCTTCTTGGGCCATAAATTTGATATGTTGCTTTCTAAAACATATTAAAATCCTAATTTTATGTCAGATAATTTCAATATCTTTAGTCTCTCAGAGTCTGATTCTTCTATTTTTCCTTCTGATTCTCATTTACGGTGGCTTGCCTCCTCATGTGTTTTGTTATTTTGCACCTGTGCTTATATTCTTTTGGAATTTTATCAGTGGAAATTGTTTTATACCAGAGTTGAAGGTGAGTTTCTCTAGAAATTATTTCCATTTGTTTCTGACAGGCAACAAATGCGGATTCCTTATAACTAGGATCATTTTAAATAAAGTCTTTGGCTTGGGATTTTGGGAGACTGTACAAAGTCCTTGTGAATTCCAGCCTCAAATTCATTTGAAAAGAGGTTTGAGATTATGAAGCCTCAAGAAAGACCATTACCCTCTGTGCCAATTCAAAGCTATTTTATACCCCAGAAAAGCCATGTCATTTAATCCTCATTCAATATTTCTAGGTGGGATCTTTTTATCTTTTCCGTGGAGATGTGACCCACCCAATTGTGGGTGGTAACCTTTGATTAGATGGTTTCCATGGAAATGTATCTCCACCTATTCAGGTGGGGTTACTTACTAGAGCTTTTAAGAGGGAACCCTTTTGGAAAAAGCTTTAGAGCCATGAGAGCCATCAGAACCAACAGAGCCCTGGGGAAGCTGTTGAAGAAGCCTGGAGGGAAAGCTAGAAGATGTTTCCATGTGCCTTTCCAGCCAAGAGAGAAACCCCCAATGTCGGTGGCCTTCATGAACCAAGGTATCTTTCCCTGGATGCCTTAGTTTGGATATTTTTATAGCCTTGCCTTAATTTGGACATTTTCATGGCCTTAGAACTGTAAATTTGCAACTTAATAAATTTTCCTATTTAAAAGCCAATCCATTTCAGGTATATTGCATTTTGGAAGCATGTAAAAAACTAATACCCCCTCCACCCACCTAAAGACAAGACTATCTCACTTTGTGGGTTTTTATCTTTTCTAGTTCATCCCCCAAAGCCACCACATGTGAGGAGTCCCTGCTTAATGGGCCTCACTCTCCACCTCCTGCAGACTGTAGGCTTTGCCTTCTGCGTCCTGTGTAAAGTCAATTAAAACTGAAGGAGATGGGCGGGCCATGGTGGCTCAGCAGGGAAGAATGCTTGCCTGCCATGTCAGAGGACCCGGGTTCGATTCCCGGTGCCTGCCCATGTAAAAAAAAAAAAAAAAAACTGAAGGAGACACTCCATATTCTCAGGGCAACAGCCGCTATCAGCATGCTTCTCTCTTCGAACTGTGTATTTTCCTTACTTTCTAGAGAGCCATCTATGCATTTTTAAATATGTTTTTATATTTAATTCAACATTTTTAGCTGGAGGTTTTGGGAGAGGATACCTAATCTACCATACCATAGGAAACATTTGTATCACCAGGATGATATAAGCACATTGGTAAATAAGGTGTCATGTAATTTTCAAATAGCTATCTGTTCATTTCTATTTAATCTTCTAAATAGAAAGTTACATGAGAGCAAGAATTAAGATTGTATAATTCTTCTAATTATAGAAGATATCTTTATCTCATAGTCCCTGAAAAAAATCAAGATTCACTTATAGTCAATTTAACCAACATTATTTGAATACAGATTATACATCCATAGAATCATGAGCCAAAATTTTAAGAAACCATTGGCACTGGGACTATAAAATATTTTTGAATCAAATTCACTGTATGTTTTCAAAGACCTTACTTGCTTTCTTATACGTTCGTTTTTTCCATTACCTCTCCTGTTTCCTCTTGCCATTCTAAAAGGCCCTCCTAAATTTAAAACAGACCCTGGCAATGTGGGATATAACTCCACATTGATGAGCCTGGCCCCAGCACCATGGGATCAACAATGCCGTCCTGACCAAAAGGGGGGAAAGAATGGCAACAAAATAAAGTATCAGTGGCTGAGAGCGTTCAAACAGAGTCGAGAGGCTATTCTGCTTTTCTGGAGGCTATTATATTGCTATTTACCATGGAGTGCTAAACCCCAACCGAAACCATTCCTGCCAACCCTAAAGAACACCTAGGGCTTTACCTGAGATCCTACAAAGGTTCCATGCACTATTACTTTCCAGAAACCTACAACCTCAAGATGAGTTCCTAGGCCAGATAAGTCCTGAAACCCAGAGGGGTCAGCCTCTCCAGAACATCAACTAATTCATTCCCCTGTCCCATATTATCAACAGCCCCTATCAACATGAAAAAGTTAGAATTGGGCATAGTCCAAATACCCCTAAAAACTGGGAGAAAGATCAAAGGAAAATGTGGAGTTATAACAGAGAAGGCAGGATTTAACGTAAGTATGACTCCTGAATCATTTTATTGATATTTCTTTTAATTTCCAGTGTCTTGGAGCAGCTGAAAGGAAAAATCTAAAATTGTGGAACTATAATCCATACCAAACTCTGAAATCTATTCTATAACTAATTGTCATGGAATACTTTGAAATTTACTGTTTTTGTATGTTATGTTACTTTTCACAATAAAAATTTTTTTAGAAAACTGTAAATAGGAAATTAAATCACAATTATAACACCTAATAGAACACAGCTCTTGTTAAAAATTTATCTGCAGGTATAGGTGATTGTAACTTCAAAGGATGTATGTAGAAGAGCAGAGCAGCTTCCTCCTTGATCTTCTACTTCAATCAAATGACAACTGCTTTTGATTTTGAAGTTGAATAAGTTACCTAACATATTCCAGTCATACGTCAGATTTCCCTTCAATTGCATTTCTCCCCAGCAATGTTTTAGAAAAGCACCCTTGGGAGGCATGTTCCTTCTCATGTCTAGATTCAATCCATGCTGAGGATAAAAGAAGCCTCTCCCACAGTTCCATTCGCTTTGCAAGGCACAGTGCCAATTTCTCTGTCAACACTCAAGCAATCATTATCCAAATTTACAAGCAGACTGTGAGTCCTATTTGAGAACGCTACAGAAATAATGGAGACAGATTTGTTTCTAAATCAATGGATATATGCATACCTCTGGAACTAACAAATCAAGACCATTTTGATGCTTGCTGAAGTACTCAAGCCCAGTGGGATGGGATTTAGCCTAAAATCCAGTCTCCAATGTGAAGCATTCTTCTTTCCTGCAGTGACCAAGAGCCCATTTGAAGTCACAAACCTTAATCTGGGTAAGGGTGGACGGAGACTTCATGTGTGTAGTGAATGCTTGGCTCTTGAGCCTCTAAGTCATTTGTAGCAGATGCCAGCAATCAGCCCCTTTTCCATCTGCAAATGGATGTTTCTCAAGGCAGAGGACCATCTTAATAACCCTCCATTCTTCAGAAACACAAGCTCTCCCTGTTCCTTTGTTTGAGGTAACTCAAGCAAAGAGTGTTTGAACTGGTTCTGTTTTCTGATAGTTTTTTTTATTACATGCACCCTGTGACAGGGGAAAGCCTACAGCCAAATGACCTCAAAGGCCAGATATTCAGGGAAGGTTATTCAGACACACCCAATTGAAGCATCTCCTGAACAGAAGCCAAGAAATATTTTCTCATTTTTTCCCCTTCCAGCACTGACCTGAATAAATATGCTACAAGATGCTACAGAAAATGGAGGCAGTCATATGACTTTTCTTGAGGCTAGCATGTAGTATGAGGTGAAGGAAGCATGGAAGGCAACTTTAAACAGAAGAAAATATGGCTTGGATTAACTTGGATACATTTGGAACCCAGGAGGTTTTCAAAAAATATTTTTAGGATCCTCAGATATTTTGATAGTGCTTACTTGTTGAATGTTAGCTTTTCTTTAAGAAATCCAACACTATATATGTGCTATAGCTCTGTACAGTAAATTCTTCAAATCATGCTCTCCATTAGTAACAATGTATTTAGCACCTATCCCCAAGATATGTACATTTATTTATAAAGTATTTGAAGGAACAATTGTGTTAACATTTTCCTTTTATTATAAAACATTAAAATGAAAAAAAAAAGATTAACGTTAAAATAACCAGTATTTTAAAGACTTCTTCATTTAAACTTCTTCACTGTGATGACTTTGCACTTTTCTGAGCCAACACCTCAATATATTAAAAAAAGACAAACGAATGCATTTTGATGCTTATTTTATAAGTATTTTATAATATACTTATTTTATAAAATTTTATTAAGATAAGTATATTATAAAAATATCAATTTGATTTTGGCATTTTCTTCATTCATATATTTAGAATTCACAAAATCATAACTCATTAAAGCCATGTTTACAACATGCAAATAAATGAATATATATAAAGCAACAAGTTAGAACTAAATTTATAAAAAGTTAAATGAAAAATATGAACTGACAATAAAATAAATCATTATTTGAAAATAACCTAAAATATTAACTGCAAGTCCAATTTATCATGAAACTCTGAAAATGGAATGTATTTGATTCTTTTAAATGCAATTCCAAAGTAGGTCAGTGATATCATTGTTGGCATAAAAAGATCCCAGGCCTGGAAAAACTTTGACTTTAACTGAGAAATGGTAAGGAGAGAGTTAACTCTCCAAATAATTCCAGATATTTTCCTTTGACTCCTTCCTCTTCAAATAATCTCTCTGTTGTTTTACTATTCTGAAGATATATTAAAAACTTTTTAAGAGCTACAATTTTTTTTAAAGGATAAGCTATACTTTTTGTTTTAGAGAAAGCATTTCTGGATCATATTACTCTAGTTACATCATATGTAGATCAAGATTCCAATAGAGATTAAGTTATCTATATTGGTTTCAGTATTATCAAATCACTTTCCATTGGTTCAGAAAGTCTTTGAACTAGAATAAGTATTCTTTCTATAGAGGCTTTGCTTTGTGAATTAACATTTTCTTCCACCTGAGAGTTTTGAAGATATTGAAGAACAACATCTAAACAGCTGTATCTTTGTTCAATTTCAAATTTTAATGCAGTTTATAACTTTCCAGGAATAGCTAGACAGAAATAATTCAGATTTTGCATTTTTAATGTAAAAATAATTTTATTGAAATCCCTCCCTGCCAAAAATTTGACAAAAGCACTGTTTTCCAAAATATCAGAATGCCAAAAACTCATATGGCAATACCTTTAGGAAAAAACAAATCTTTAATATCAGCGTGTGTCTATTTAGACAGATGGACAGACACTGACAATAGGATTCAGACATCACTGACTGTGGCTGTAAAAGAACTCAGATTACGTATAGAAATTTTGAAGTGTAAATTTCTTGTTTGTGTTTAGGCTTTTCATAACATCTTTAATCTAGGGATTCCTTACAGTAGGACTCTTTAAAGCCAGGACTCATTTTGTAAGGGCTAGTTATAGCCAGACAATATCCACCAAACTAAGTTGTTGAAACTGACAGCCAGTGAAGCAAGGGTAGCCGCATCCTGCCTTCTGGGTGAAAATCTCCCTTTCCCCTTAGGATCCCTTACTTACCCCTTTTATGACACATGCCCTGACACAGAGCTGACGTTC
Organism: Tamandua tetradactyla; assembly: GCF_023851605.1. Classification (NCBI taxonomy): domain Eukaryota; kingdom Metazoa; phylum Chordata; class Mammalia; order Pilosa; family Myrmecophagidae; genus Tamandua; species Tamandua tetradactyla. Next base: position 24,263,328 of record NC_135346.1, read on the forward strand.
ATGATGTGTCAATGAGGATGAAATACTGGTAATGCTTCACTTCCTTTTTCTCCTAGATTGAAAGCAAATGTAAGTTACCTTTCTAATCTTCCTTCCCTCCTTCCAATCGACTGTTTAGCACATTCCCTGGAGCGTAAGTCCATACTTTGGAAACTTCTGCTTTACACATCCAAACGCTCAAAGAACACTGAACAGGATAAACCCAAATATACCCACACCATACCATGTTATAATCAAACGTCAAATGCCAAAGAAAAGAGGGAATTCTGGAAGCTCCAAAAGAGAAGCAACTGGGTGCCTCCGTATGAACAAGTACAGATTTCTCTTTGGACACCATGGAGCAAGAATGCAGTGGAGAACATATTTAAAGTTCTGAAAGCAAAAATGCACCAACCAAGAATTCTGTATCTGGCAAAATAATTCCAGATAAACAGAAGCTGAGTTGTCACCACAAGACCGGCCCTGCGGGAGATACTGACGAGTTCTGCAGGTTGAAAGAAAGGACAACAGATAACTGATTGAAGTCACACGAAGAAATCAAGATTTCCAGTGAGGGTAACAACAGAAGTAAATATAAGGGCCGGGTTCTGGTGTATTTTTGGTTCATAACTCCACTTTTTACTTCCAAAGGGACCTAAAAGGCAAATGCATTCAACGTAATGATGAAAGAAAAAAAAACGGGGACAAAATTAGCCCCATGTTGGTCCTACTCCCAAGGATAGGCAATAAACAGGACCTGGGGCCTAGGGCGAGGGTGGGAAGATGACGGGGGCGGGGCAGGGTGGGATGTGGGGCACCAAGGGGGGTTAAATGAGGAAGATGGGTGCCCCTGCTTTCCTTCATTTCAGGCACTCCTGCCGGGGCCATTAACCACTCCTTTTTCTATATAAAGGGCCGTGACCCAGCATAGCACTTGGACATTCAATCAGAAGTTATTAAATTTAATTGAATTAAAAGAGTTGGAACCATTATGGGACTAATTTAAGGCCTCCAGCCGAGAACATTCAGCAGAGAGCCAATGCTTGGCGAGGACTAAATCAGAGCCTGCAGAGGTGGTGGCAGTGCCCCAGCTCAGAGGACTGAAAACTCCTCATTATGTGATGCTGAGGTGCAGGAGACAGAAAGCCAGAAAGGGCTGGTTTGAGGAGCTAGATTCTAACTTGGAGCTTAAGAATGGATAAAAGGCTTTTTGTTTGCTTTTTAAAGTGGATTTTAACATAAAAGCAAAACAAGTTAACTGCAGCTAATTTAGAAAATGAAGATGAATTCTTCCAGAAAGAGAGAGAGAGAGAACAAACAATAATAAAAAAGGAAAAGTATTCATAATCTTACCAAACAGACTACGACAGCCAACCTTTTGTTGCACACCCATTCAGGCCTGCGTGCATGGAAAGGAAAAAAGGTTTCTAGGCACTTGCACACCCCCAAGTTTACTCCTCACTATTCACACCCCAGGGTCAAGGGCAAACCCCTCTTACCCTTCTAACGAGAGTCTTTTGATTGCCAACATCATCAAATAGTTGAAGATAACCTTAAGAGTTGGGGGAGGGAATATTAGATTAAAGTACCAGAGTGGAGCTAAATTGCCCTAAACAAGGGAGCTAAGGGCTTGGGGAGCCACCAGCTCCACGAAGGGCAGCTGATCCCCGGCACACCCACACAGCACCTCCTGTGAGGACTGCTGCTCCTCTGCCTACGAGGGCTTGCCCCAGGATGGCCTCTGCTCTCTGCCGCTTCCTGACAAAGGCTCTAGAAGACATCACACAGCGGCTCTTGTGAAACAGAAAGGAGGGCTCCCCCTGCCTTGATTTATTTTCCGTTTATAGGTCTTGTAGCAATGTCACTGGAATACCAGGTGGTTTACACATTTTACTTACATCTGCTCTGCTCTTTTAAAGATTCAAATATTCACTCATTGGAGATGGAAATGGGGAAGAAATATGAGGGACAAATTTGCACTGTAGAGAGATTTGTCTTGATACACAGAGAACGAAGGCTTTTGTTATTTGTAGGCTCCAGTTGATGGAGCTGAGCTCTGTTTCCAGAGGAACTTTTCCTGAAAAGATCCTCAGCCTTCCTAGACTTCTCCCAGATATGCCTAGACGAGTGCTCACCTAGCAGAACAGGCACTTTCAGTTGTTTGATTGTGGCTCCCCGGGAGGGACTTAGGGCACCATGCAAATGGGATCCTAACAGTCCCTCTGCATCTGCACCTTTGTGTCAGAAACACCCACACAAGTCCAGTTTCTTCGTCTTATTCATTGATTTATTCATTTCTCAAGACTTAAAAAAGTCCAAATTCTCAGTACGATAAATACAAAGTAGGACTCAATCTCTGAACCCAAATTCTGAACCCAAACTATGCTGAGTCATTGGTTAGCCCGGTTAGGCTGGGCCATGAATGCCACATTGACGCCTTTGCACACGAATACACAGACAACAGGAGCCTGAGCTAGAAGGAGGTGTGCATGCACACATGTGTATTAAGCAAGACTAAGTTACTCACTTTAGCAGTTTGCATTTTTCAGTCTGTTAACTATTTCCAGCCAATAGATCAATGTTCATGTTGGAATTGATTTATAAGGCTAAGTATCCACTAGCTATAAAATTTTTAGAAGACTTAATTAAATCACCTTGAAGAAAGGCAGAGACTTAGCACACTGGAGTGACTATATTCTCGTGCAGTTTCATCAGCAAATAAACTGTTTTTCTTTTTCATTTAAGCTGGTTTAGGCTGGTGCCAGACCAAATATTTCATAAGTCAAAATAAACTCAGAGAGAAGTAAAATTGATTCAAAACGTTGTGAAGGAAAGAAAGTTGTGAAGGTAGAACTGAAAACTGCATCATTTAATCCTTTACAAATAGAGAACTAAGACTCAGAGAAGTCTGTTACCTTGACCAAGGGCAAATAAAGGCAAGGGGAGGGTGTGAACCTAGGCTTGTCTCCAAGTCTGTGTTTTCTTCATCAGATAAGCAGGTATTACATACTCCGGCAACATATTTCAATAAGTATAGGAAGACAAGGAAAGAATAAAATGTGTGTGCAGGCTATAGCATAAATGAAGGTTTATAAAATATAATTCATCATGAATTATAGGATTCACTTTTTTGGTCCATGTTAATAAATTATGTCTCTCAATGTTCACAGTCCCCTATTCGCCCAGGTTAGAACCCAATACACTTTAACTCTAAGCCAAGGAAATTCCGACCCATGCCAGACATATCTGATGCCCACTGTATTCCCGCTGAGCTCTTGCCTCACTATGGAAGGATGCACATCCTTCAGCTCTTGCCAAGGGCATCTTTCTCCTCTAGTCTTTTCTCCTCTCCTTTGGATGGGTGTGTGTTCACCAGTTCTCTGCAGTCCTCACTGCTGCATATCACATTCCTCATACCAGGGCTTAGTGGTTGCTAGCATTTGTCATCATGTTCCAGTATTTATCTTCAAAGTGGAAAAACAAAATGTCAACTGTGATGCCCCTATGACATTCTTTATACCTGACCCATGTCCTTAATTTACATCATCTCCCTCACCCCTTCACGTATGTCGATTTTGGCCCCCGGTCCAGGCTTACTGAAAAACTGACCCTAGGTGGGAAGTCTCCTAGGGTCGTAGAGTAACCAGAGGAAAGAGGTTGGACTCCCTGAAATCTAAAGGGACCAGATGGATAGAAGGGTGACAGGTGTCATGAGTGAAAGGAATCTGCAATCAAACCTCCACAAGAAGAGTCAGGAGGGGGACCCTGGCTTCCCAGGTCCTGACCCCATGTTCTGGGGTACTGGGAGCCTTGTTAAAACTACAAGGAACCAGGCTGGGCACAGAGAGGGTAGTTGCCATGAGCACAGGAGCCGCCCAAATTGTAATGGTCCAGGAGGACAATGAACATCCCCGTCGGCCACTAAAATGAAACAAAAGACAGAGGTATGTCTCCCTATTATCCAGTCTGTGTTAGCCCAGCAGGACTGTTATATGATGCCCATGCCATGCCCCGCCCCCCTCAATAATGACAGTTATTGGATTTCTTGCAAACACTGACAAATAGGATTCATTTAGATTTAGAAAAAATAATGTACGTAAATTCCCTTACAACCTGTTCTATTTTGCCAAAAGTGCCAGAATGCAACATACCAGAGATGGATGGGCTTTTAATAAAAGGGGATTTATTTAGTTAAAAACGTATAGTTCTTCAGAGGAAAGGCAGCTAACTTTCAACTGAGATTCTTTATTACACGGGAAGACACAGCGCAATCTCTGCCGGCCTTCTTTCCAGGCCTCTGAGTTCCAACAACTTTCCCTGGGGTGATTTCTTTCTGCATCTCCAAAGGCCTGGGCTGAGCTGCCAGGGCTGAGATGAGGTATACTGAGCTACTTGGGCTGTGCTACATTGAGCTCTCTCATTTAAGCACCAGCCAATTAAATCAAACATCATTCATTGCAGCAGGCACGCCTCCTAGCCGACTGCAGATGTAATCAGCAATAGATGAGGTTCATATGCCATTGGCTCATGTCCACAGCAGTAGAACTAGGCACCTTCACCTGGCCAAGATGACATCTGAACCTAACTACGACACACTTTAATAATGTGGAGCACATTTTATAAAGAATTAGTGGGAAACTTTACTCTTTTATTTGCTTTAATGAAACTCCAAAATACTTTGAGGAGAGAAGACAAAGCAAAGGTAGGTGCTCTCAAGAATTGCTCACCTGACACTTTGCTGAACAATGAAGCCTCACAACCATCCTCTGAAACAGAAACTATCATACCCACTTTGCAGGCAATAATACTGAGGCCTAGAGAGGTCAAGCAACTTGCCTAAGATCACACAACCAGTGGTTGATCTGGGTAGAGGAGGACTTGCTTCCCATCTGCTCTGTGGGTTTGGCATTATTAAGCTTTACAAGCTGCAGAACGTTAAGATCACTGATGATCTCTTCTTTGCACCTCTTTTCATCCCACTGTTTGTTGCAGATTGTAGAGCAGCTTGTCTTCCCTATCTATAGGGAGCATGTGCCCTTTCCATCAGGTGTCTGAGGAACTTTGCTGAATAAATAAGAACACCAGTAATCATTCAAAATTGGAAAACCACACAAATGGCCCCAAATTCTAATGTTGTCATCCATAAAACTTTTCCTTAATGCTGCAGTTCATATTTTTCATCACTACACTTCAAATGAAATAATACCTAGTGAAGATTGCTAAAGAACAGACATTTGCAAAAATGTATTTCATAATGTGCGGAAGATATACAAAGTAGCAAAATGTGAATATTAATAGTAATCTTACCATCATGCCCTACTAATTTTGCAAGTAATTTTTACTGTGAACAGATTAATGGGAAGATAACTTGCTGAATGCTTGCTAGATCCTGGAAGAGTAGTCTTTTTGATAGATGGATTATTCTGCCATCCACCCCAGCTCTCATATGCTTTGGAAGCCCACAACAAGTATGAGCAAAGGTGAAGGTAACTGCCAGCAGGGAAAATGAAGGATACTCCACCCCTCCACTTTTACCAGCTTTTGCTGCAAAGCAGCACAGTTGTTTCTCTATTACTGGCAGCACTTTTTTCCTATCTTTCACTTACAATGTTTCAAAACCAAAGAGGAAGCTCATAGGAACCTTAGAAAATGTTGCATTTATTATGCAGATGAGGAAACTGAGGCCCAGAAAAAGCATTTTCCCAAGATCCCCCAGATTTTTACAGAACTGGAAATGGCAATGAAGTTTTCTGCCCTTCTTGAGGCACAGACTTCCCTCCCACAGTAGGTTGGCAGTTCTGGGCCTTAGGGTCTCTGTGGCAGCTAAAACTCCCACAATAACCAAACAGTGAGAAAGTGTTTCAACCAACAGATTTGGTCTCTATGACAACATGCAGGCAGTTTGATGTTTTCCCCACTTGAAAAATGTGTTTTTTAAATGTTTTTAAAAATCCTGAAGATACTCAGAAAATTGAAAAATGTTTATTAAGAGCTAATATTTATTGAGCCAGGCTAAGTGTTCTACAGTGGGTTATCTTAGCCAATCCTCACCACAACCTTGTGGGGTGGGGGTCATATTCATTTCTCCATTTTACCGGTGAGGAAAGAAACATAAGGAGAGATCCTCAAGCTTCTTTCTGCACATGGCAGATCATGGATGCAAATTTCTATTTTCCAACGCCAAAGTCCATCTGTATTGGTTTCCTATTGCTATACAACAAATTACCACTAACTTAGTAGCTTGAAACAACACCCATTGCTTACCTCACGGTTCCATGGGCCAGGAGTTCTGAGAGGCTCTGCTGGTTTCTGCTCAGGGTACCTACAGGGCACAATCATGCTGAAGTCTTTGGGGGAAAGATCCACTTCCACACTTATTCAGGTTGGTGGCACAAACCAGTTCCTCGCAGTTGTAGGGCTGGAGGTCCCTGTTTCCTTGCTGGCTGTTAGCCAGAGTCTGATTTCTGCCCCTAACTTCCATGCTCCTTGTCTTTCGTCCCCCTCTCCACCTTCAAAGCAGCAAGAAACAGCACATCCACAGTCTTTCTCAAGCACCAATGATTGGATCACCTGGGTTATCTCCAGATCGTAAGGTCAAGTGCCTGGGGATATTAATCACACCTGCAAGACCCCTTCACAGAAGTACTGAGATTCTGGGGTCAGCAATCTTGCCACATTTAGAATTCTGCCTACCACAGCTTGCTTCAAGACAGGGCTATTCACACAGCCTCTCAGACAGGTGTTTCAATTCACTCCTCTTTGTATGTGTGTAAATAGCCTAATTTAGAAGCAGTACCATGTTTCAATATCGTTGTCCCAGAGTTTCAAATTGTGTTTGACCCCTGAGATGGCTTAAAACAAAGAGGGCATTGCCATCAATCGGTGATATCACAGTCATGCTAATTCTCCTCAGCCTCCTTCATCTGATGACCCTCAGGGAATCACAAGGCATAGAAAACCTATCTCATATAACGAAATAGTGTTCTATGTTAGCTATAAGGATGGTTTACCATCTAAAGCAACAACCATGAATTAAGCATTTAATGATGTATTTAATCATTTCTTCATTATCCCATTTTGCTCATCTAGATCGACTACATTATATAAAAGAATAAAAGAAAGGATTCCCTTTGGGTCCTGGCAGATATTTGTCTTTTAATCAAAGAACAATGGGGTCAGAAAGGATCTCAGGATCCCTTCCATTCCTTGTGGGAAAATGGAGGCAGAGAAAGAAGGGATTTGCCTAAGCTTGCACGGGAAACTGTCTGGCTACTAAGTTACTGAATGAGATAATACATGCAAAAATGCTCTGATGGGGCCTGGCACACAGCAGGCTCTCAATCAAGGTTAGGGCCTCTTTACTTGCTGTCCATGCTCTTTTCTCCTCTGCATTTCATCTCATTATTCACATACCCTGCTCATAGTCTCAAAGCTGAAACGGTGGAGAGGAGCAGCAGACAACCATATGGGAAATTAAAGCATCCTGTTCCATAAAGTGTTTTCCCTCCATCATGCAGTTTGGACCTACGTTAGTTGTTCAATCAACAGATATTAACCAAGTGCTTACCGTGGGTCAAGAATGTGCAAACTAATGCCCCATGCATCCTCTCTTTTAATGCTCATCATTCTCTAGAGAAAGAAACTGAGGCTTGAAAGTTAAGGTAACTTTCCCCAGGTTACACAGCTAGAGGCATGATCTGACTCAGGTATTTTGATGTTAAGCCTGAGCTTTTAGCTGTTGTAGTATGCCGCCTTCCCAGCTTCATGCTTCTTCATCCTTTCAGCAGATGGAAGTTAAGTGGCCACCACTTAACCACTGTGAACGCTCTATATTCCTAAAAAGCACTAGCCTGGGCACAGGTATGGCTCTTGCCCCTGCCCACAGGCAACTTAAATCCAGCAGGGTGTGAGTGTGCCTTATTTCTTTTTCTAATTTCTTACATGTTCATTTAAAAATGGAAGCATTTATAGAGAAAAGGCAGATGATGAAAATGAGTGATGTGGGCTTATGGTAGGACAATAAATAAGGTAAGAAAACAGGGAGCATTGGACTTCAGAGAGTACCAGCTCCCATGATAGAACCAAAGGGGCAGCCACTCTACAGCTCACTCAGATTTGTGACCTCATGGGAAAACAAGAGGAGTACTGACAGCACTTCCAATTTTTTCAAGGCCAGAAATCTGGATTTTTATGTGAAACCACCTAAAAATAAAATACATCCATTCCTTAGATCAGATGAGACCTCTAGGCCAACAGGTGGAAACTATCTGAACAAGCTCTGTGATCATGACTGATTTCTTCCAGATTCCTGAATCCAGTCACTTGTGGGATCCCTAACTCGGCAGCCTTGTCTTCTCCCATCCCTGGGCTCTCCATCTTGAGCACTAGACACCCAGCTGCTCACCACATTCTCAAGGGTTTTCCACTGACAGTTGATCTTTGGAGTTTAACCAAGTCTTTCTTAAGCACCTGGATTAAGGCTTCTCCAGATGGTCTCAATGACTTTGATTCTCTGTTCTTTTACAATCCTCTCCACAAAATAGCCAGAATAGCCCTTTGCACAGAATAGCCCTTTGCACAGCTGCCTGAATAGCCCTTTGCGCAGGCTGCTGCTGGTCTGCCTGCTCTGCTAGGCTGCAAACTAGAAGAAAGCAGGTCACAGCCATGCCTTCTTTGAATTAACATCCCTGCATTTGCATTAATTTCCTGGCCATGCTTAGTAATTATTTCTTGAACAAACAAAAGGCATTTTACAACACCGCGTACTCTCTATATACTCCTAGAAGGTCATTGTTATCCTGGGGCCTATGGGCCAGTTAATGTGGGGGGTCAACTTGGCTAGATTATGGTGTCCAAGTGTTTGGTCAAACACAGGCCTAATTGCTACTGTGGAAGTATTTCCTAGGTAGGATTAGCATTTACACACAGTAGGCTTTATGTAAAGGAGAGTATCCTCAGCCATGTAGGCGGGCCTCATCCAATCAGTCAGAGGTCTTAAAGAAAGAACTGAGGGTTTCAAGAATCGGAAGGAATTCTGCCTCAAGCCTACACCTGCCATTCCTCCTGGAATTTCCAGCCTCCAACCCCTGCCATATGGAATTTGAACTTGCCAGCCCCCATAATCACCTGAGCCAATTCCTTACACTAATTCTCTTAATGTCTCCGGAATCACAGAGAAGATTATTTATTTGAGAGTCTAAAGATAGAAATTAGTGAAACAATGGGATGATTTTCTAGAAGTCTATTGAATAGACATCCGTTTTTAAAAGCTACTGTCATAATTATAATGGAAAAACAACCCCCTCTGGGTAGAACACGCTGGAGATGTGTCTGTTGAGTCACAAATGAGCAGCCCAGTGTATGGTATAGCCAGGGTGGAGAGGGGGTAGATTGTAAAAAAGTATTGCTGGTAAGGTGGTAATTCTAACCGTCTCTAGTTCATTTATGTTTCAACAGGTAAAAAGAGCTTAAAGATACTGATTTACAATTATATAGAGAGACATTATTCATCTTCCCCTTAATTTTTATAGTAGAAGGAAACCCTAAGGGAATGTGTCTAGAACACAGTGAGGCTGGACCATCTGTTTTCCATCACCCTGTGCCTTTGGAGTTAAGGCTAATAACATCGTTAATCCAAAACACATTGGACCCTGGATATTCCACGGAAACAAAATTCTATAGTTTCTCATCCATATTCCCGTGATATTATCCTGTGCCATGTACATGAACTAGTCCCTCTCCTGTCTTTGTCACTGCTATGGAAACCCTTCCTAGCATTATTAGGTGGGAGCCGGTGGTCCTGGGCTTGGCTCCACCAGAGATATGCCACTTCACTGTACTTAATACCTGCGCATGCCTCTATTTTATCCCAAATGTAGCTGATGCCTATACTTTCCTGTTTAAATAAGCATTGGTGGAGTACTGATGTAGAAAGCCCACTGACCTGAGAGTCAAGAGACCTTGTCCACTCTCATCTGCCATTAACAAACTGTGATCAAATTAACCGATCTCTTTAGGCCTCATTTGTTCTTATCTCTAAAATGGAGTCCCAGTCACCTATAAAAATGTATAAAAATTATTTTTATATCTAAAAGGAATGGTCTTAGTTATATCAGAACTTCCTTAGATAATTGACATGGACTGTTTCTATGTGGAATAATTTTCCTTCTAAAGAATCCAAACGAAAACACATGGAGTTCTTTCATCACTGAAACCCAAATACAGCTGTATTTGAAAGATGAAACTTAAAGGCTACTTTAACCATTATCTTACACTACAAAGAATATTTTCTTTGGTTATACTGAATTTGTTTTTTATGCTTCATCTGATGAAAGAAAAAAAGTTGACCAATTATGAAACAAAAAAATCAATTGCTTTTAAACCCTTCAGTCAGGAGTTTTTTTTTGGGGGGGGTGTGTCAGCATTTAATGTTTAAGTTGAGGAAGCAAGATGACAGAACCACACTAGAGAAAAATCCAGAAATATTGGAGATATGCAACAAATATCCCCCATCCATCCTTCCAAGTTTCATCAATCTCAATTATCCCACTGATGCCTTCCAGTTTGTCTTGGAACTTAACTCTTTCCTTTGTTGAAATTTTCATGAGCTATGGACAACAAAGAAATTAGATGAATATTAGAAACATGATTTCATGAAACCAGGATCTAGATATAGAACCAAAACTTTACAAAGTGTAATAGGAGTGTGTATTGGTTTGCTAACGCTGCCAGAATGCAATATACCAGAAATGAGTTGGCCTTTATGAACAGAATTTATTAAGTTGCAGGTTTACAGTTCTAAGGCCATAAAAGTGTCCAGACTAAGGCATCCAGAAAGTTACCTTGACTCAAGAAAGGACTGATGACTTTTGGGGTTGCTCTTTTAACTGAGAAGGCGCATGGCTTTGTCTGCTAGCTTTCTCTTCCAGCTTCTCATTTCAAAAGGCTTCCCTGAGGGTATTTTCCTTCTGCATCTCCAAAGGCCTCTTGTCTGTCAGCTGTGTGGTTCAATTTAATAAAAAAAAAATCCTGAATCAGGATTAAAGAACGTGGCTTTACTGGAGTGCACAACAGTTTCAAACAGAAACAAATTGTTCTTAATGGGAAGGTTCAGTGGAGAGGGTGTGGTCAAGCCAGGACAGGGATGCCTGAGCATGAGAAATGAACTGCACCTCAGGGCGATGGCTTCCAAATGGGAGTGAGCAGCTCTATGGTAAATGCAAGGATATTCAATGGGTGTGAGAAGAAAATTCTAGAAAACCCTAGAATGTCTATTTGTATTTACTTTTATATACAACTAAAAAGAAATTTAGCCTTACTAATATTTACCGTATGAACTGAAACAAGTACCCTCACTTGGCTCATCCCCTGTTTCATGAATAGTATTAACATTGGACTGGTGAAGTTGATTTTTAGATCATATTAATGATTTGAACTAAACTAACCATTGCAAATTTATAAAAATTATAGCATTTCATAAAGAGAGTTTTAAAGATAGCATTAATAATCCAAGTATAGTAAATAGCAGCAGCATCTCTTCTAGTGCTAGTATAAGTTTTTAATCAGCTATACATTTAATTTGTGCTTTTACATGCAATTCAATATTTTAATAACAAGTAAGAAAATAACTGCTACTCATAGGAAATTCATGCTATGGGAAGAGCATTTGCAAAATGGATGTTTGAAAATGTTTTCAGCACTATGTGATTTCATTCCTGAACACATATAAACATGTCTCTGTGGAGCAAGTTGCTATGCGATGTGATGTGGGACCACAGGCTCAGGTGCTATGGGAATCTCCAGCAAATGACTGCTTTATTACTAACATAGCACAGAGGGTTCAGATGAGCTGGGAAAGAGATCCCATCATGGCAAATCTCCTGGGGGTGCGGGGGAGGGCAAATTGCTTGAGCAAAGGTCTGCGGATGGCAGCTCCACATACCTACTTCTCCTCAGAGAGAAGAGACAAATCTGTGCTACCCAAAGGCGGGGTATTTATACAACCCCGGGGGGAGGGGCCCTGAGAGTTCCTGCCCTGATAAGCAGCTGAGATTGTTTATTCCTGTTTAGGGTTTAAAGTATGGCCAAGCCACTCCAATAGACAACAACACTCTGGGCTGCAGAATGGAAACATCAAAACATCCACTTACAATAGAAAAAGGGCCAGGAAGAAGGTAAGGGTAGGTGTGGAAACCCAAGGCCCAGACTCCCCCTTCTTGTTGAAAGTTGCTGCATGTAGCTGCCTGCGTGATTGGGGCAGAAATTAAAGCACAACAGACCTCCTCAGGGAGGAAAGAATGTACAGATGGTATCTAAACCATGTGTCTTGTAAAACATTTAAACTCCCCTCCCCTGATCATTGTTGATAACATATCTCCGTAAGTGTCATAAGACCCTGGAAACTCTGTTCTCACACCCTATGGAATGTCTTTGTCCTAAACCCTTGTAAGTTGCCCCTTGCATTCCCAGCTTTGTGGAGGGCTACTTCCGTTTTCTTCTGGACACCACCACTGGAGACCTTCTCCTGTTCCTAAGCCCTAATAAATTCATGTCGGACTCTGTGCCAAGTGTCTCCTCTGGTCTTGGGGCTGCACCAACCTGAGCCCTCTAAGAGCTGGGCTGGGACAGTGGGCATGTCCAGGATGTTCCCAGCAGTGTCCCTCAAAAACTCTCATATGCGCTCACTCGAATGTGTTTAATCTTAACATCTGCACCACAAGTATATGACCACTTCTGCCTTGCCCTCTACACAGAACTTAAATGCCACTTTTGAAATCTATCCAACATTTTCCCTCATTTTATATTCCTGATCTAAGCAAACTATGATTCTTGCCAGGTTTTCTAACCTGTTGCAAAAATTTTTCAAGTGAAGAATTTATCTCAACTGAATCTTCTTATTTAATAATGACATCAGAAGACATGGGAATTTGTCAGCCAGATTTCAATAAAAACCTTTACAAAATTGGTGGATGAGCCTAAAAATTATGTGAATCATGATTCCGTAATATTGGCCAATTATTTCAGCCTTTCCCCCTTTTGTTCTATAAATTTTTCAAAGCTACCGTTTTTCAACTGTGACAGAAATTCAGACTACCTATAGAAAGCAGACATCTTTTTAATCAGTTCATCAATTCACTTTATCACAAAGAATTGAACCAAGATTTTAAACAATAATGAAGCATAGTTAATGATATTATTCTCTCTAAAAGTATCATAATAAGTTTAGTGAGAGCAAAATGTTTGTACATTAATAAACTAATTAATAATAAATCATATTTATTTTGTTTTTATCTCATCTTTTTTTTTTTTTTTTTTTTACTTTTCTTACATGGGCAGTCACCGGGAATCAAACCCAGGTCCTCTGGCGTGGCAGGCAAGCATTCTTGCCTGCTGAGCCACCATGGCCGGCCCGTTTTTATCTCATCCTTTTAAACATTTGTCTTACGCATGTTTCCTAACATAAGATATCAGTGCCACTATCTTAGAAGTATATAGTATACCATTACTTAATTTAGTAGTAATTAAATAATTTATAATTTTCAAATATATTAAATTGATCTAACCGATTTTTTTAATTGATGGGGTATATTATCAAAAGAATTTAGAAACTGCACAGTTACAAAAATGAGGTACATACTCTCAGCCTTCTTCCTGAAATTTTAAGCTGAAAACCACCTTATTACAGGCTAAGCCCTATACTTGTAGCAATGGTATCTTCTGTGATGACTAAGTGCATCTATTTTTAGACAATTTTTTTAATGCAGCTAATAATAACCTTTGAAAAATCCTTAGATATTAGCAGAAGTCCAGGCAAAAGTGGTTCGAAAAGGCAATTCCTTAGAGAAGAGAATTTCTTAGAAGAATTCCTTAGAATAAGACAATTCCTTAGAAGAAGAATTTACAAAATACTTCTTGCTCGTTTGTTTAATTTCAAGCAGTTCCAGGCAAGTTCAACCTATACTCCTAAATGAAATACTCTCTTATAGGTTCTAAAATAAACTAATTGTTAACAGAGGGGTTTCCTCCTTTTTAGCCTTCAGCAGCACTTATGCCCTTCTACTTCCAATGTTTTGTTGGAAATGGCAGCTGGCTCTCGATTTACCTGGCTGAGTACCCCAAAACCAGTGTGTTCATGTGGATGTCATTAGATCGAGGAACTGCCCCAAGAGCCTCCTGTACTCCCCAAAATGTCACCAACTTCATGTTGTCATTCTGGGTCCCTACACTTTTTAGAGACCAGAAGCAGAGCTCTAAGAGGAAAACCTGCCTCAAAAACTGAAAAATTTCACCCTTGAAGTCAGAAGCTCCACAAAGCTCCCAAAAGGGGTTTCTCTAATGCTGTTCTGAGGATTTAACTTGAGGGCATTTCTGTAATAAAAAAAAATTAACAAATGTGTTTTAGTCCACTAACTTGTATTTTAGGCATTTACTAACCTTCTGATATATTGCAGTTGAGTCAAAAGAAGAAACCAATAACTATTATAGCTCACTGAACTATACACCCTTGATGTATGTTAACCTTTTGAAGTAGTCAGAAGCCAAAACCTATAAGTATTGTAACTTACTGATCTATAACCCAGATACCTTGTGTCTTTGATGCAGATGCTGTTTTTTTTAACTATATAATCTTTACCTTGCTATTGGACAGTAACAAAACAACTTGTGACTGGCCCCGCTTATATCTCCTTATCTTGTTTTGCAACCCTGAAGTCTGATACTCCTGCACATATACCTGTTGTTCTAGTTTGCTAGCTGCTGGAATGCAATATACCAGAAACGGAATGGCTTTTAACAAGGGGAATTTAATGAGTTGCTAGTTTACAGTTCTAAGGCCGAGAATTAAAACAAGTCTATAGAAAAGTCCAATCAAAGGCATCCAGGGAAAGATACCTTGGTTCAAGAAGGCCGATGAAGTTCAGGGTTTCTCTCTCATCTGGAAAGGCACATGGCGAATGCAGTCAGGGCTTCTCTCTCGGCTGGAAGGGCACATGGCAGACACGGCGTCATCTGCTAGCTTACTCTCCTGGCTTCTGGTTTCATAAAGCTCCCCGGGAGGCATTTCCCTTCTTCATCTCCAAAGGTCGCTGGCTGGTGGACTCTCTGCTTCGTGGTGCTGCAGCATTCTCTGCTCTCTCCGAGTCTCTCTCTCCAAAATGTTTCCTCTTTTATAGGACTCCAGAAACCAATCAAGACCCACTCAAATGGGTGGCGACATGTCATCCCCTAATCCAGTTTAACAACCATTCTTAACTAAATCACATCAACTAGGGAGATGATCTCATTACAGTTTCAAATATACAGTACTGAGTAGGGATTATTCTACCTTTAAGAAATGGGATTTATATTAAAACATGGCTTTTCTTAGGGGGCATATATCCTTTCAAACCAGCACACCTGTTATATTTATTAATGAAGTAACATGAGCCCCACCCCCCCCCCAAAAAAACTGACCACCCCAATTCCTAAGCTATCTTCTTAGGCCAAGCTAGTTCTGGTCAACATTGGCCTTCATGACATGCGCAGGAGCCAATCTGTGCAAGCTCAGTAATTAGAGTATCTCTAATAGCACCATCTCAAACTACCTTGCTCTTTATTAAGCTTGTCTGCCTTTGTCTGAATACTCACTGAACGTTTCCCCCATTTGGGGAGACAGATGTAAGGCCCATAAGCCTTCTGATCTCCATGCTTTGCGCTTGACAATAAACTCTCTCTGAAACCCTGGTGTCACAGAACTGGATCTTTCATGTGCATTGGGTGAGAACCCCCATTGATTGGTATCACGTTCGTTAGAGTTTGTGATTATAACAGTAAAGTTAGCATTTCTCACTAGTGCTACATGCTAAGCACTTTCCATGTATTTTCACATTTAACCTTAGTACTAATAATACCATTATTATCTTCATCTTAAAATGAGGAGACTGAGGCCTACAGAGATAAGTAACCTGGCTGAAAACACACCTCTAGTAAGTAGAACATCCAGGATCCAATTAAAGTTTGTCTGTATTGAGAACTGGGTTCCCAGCAGCAATACCCATTGTCTTTTCTATGATTTGCTTTTCTGCTCCACTGATGTTTACATGATATGTGCTAATTTATGGACAGCTATTTTCTTCCTTCCTGATTCTTTCTACTTGCAAAATGCTTACAACAACAATAATAAAAGCCAATTTTTATGCTGCTACCAACAAACTTTTCATGACAAGGACAATTAAAATCCATTCATCAATTTCCACTTAGAATGTGGAAGTGATATGTGCTCAAAAATCACTGTTAAGGAAATAAATACGGACACTGTATACTGGAAGAAAATATTTGCAACATGGACATCTGGCAAAAGACTCCTGTCCAGAATATATGAGGAACTCCTACAACGCAGTGAGGCAAACAGTGCAATTTTAAAAAATGGATGAAAGACTTGATCATACAATTCAGAAAAGAAGACATGCAAATAGCCAATAAGTGCATAAAAGTGTTCATATCATAAGTAGCCAAGAGAAAGCAAATTAAAACCACATTGAAATTTTATTACACACCTACTGGAATGGCTAAAATGTAAAATATTGACAAAATCAAATGTTACAGCAATTGGAACCCCTGTAACATTACTAGTGGAAGTGTAAAATAGAACAACCATTTTGGAAAACAGGCAGTTTCTTAAAAAGTTAAACATCCACTCATTCTATAACTCAGCAATTCCACTCTTAGCTATTTAAAACAAATGTGCATAAATAAGTAATAAAATATTTATAGACGCTTTATTCATAATAGACAGAAATGGAAACAACTCAGATTACCATCATTAGGATTATATTCCTACAATGAAATACTATTCAGCAATGAAAAGGAATGATTGCTAATAGATGGAATGGCATAAATCATTCTCAAAAAAATATGCTGAATGAAAGAAGGCAGATGCTAAAGATAACCTATTCCATGATTCCATTTATGTGAAATTTACAAAACCATATATGGTGATAAAAATAAGATCATTGGTTGTTTGGGGGAGGGGAATTGCCTGGGCAGAGATCTGAGGAAATTGTCTGGGTTGATGAATATTCTGTGTCTTGATAGGGGCATTGTGCTACACAGTGTATGTGTTTATCAGAAGTGATTGAACAGCACATTTAAGATCTGAATATTTCACTGTATGCAAACAATACTTCAATAAATAAAATGGGAGGATTTATTCTTCAACGTAATCTATGACAAGATAAATTATACCTGGGGGTAGTTCTGGTATTATTTGGAAGAGTGGGGTGGGATGTATTATGCAAATAGAAATATGAATTATCAATCAGTCTTTGGTGTGTACTATGTTCCTGATTTCTCAGTGAAGGAGCCTGAAGTTGCCTCCAGAGCCCTGGGAATTAGACAGGGAACAGAAAAAAGTAGAGAAGCTCATACTGTGCCAACAGCACATGGGCAGTTAAATCGTGTGGTTTCCCATTTCATTTCCTGTCCTGATTTAATGCTGCACCTTGTAATTTCATAGAGCTTCACAAATAACAGCATGATGGGTTTAAATTACCACCAAGGTATGGGACTCCAGATATAAATAGTGGCAATAAAAATTAAATTAACAGTAAATTCCAATGTATAAATGAATTTACAAGTACCAGACCCCTAAGGAATTAACAGAGATAGATAGTTAAATGGTGAGATTGCTTGGAAAGTGATATATCTGGGACTTAGGTCAAGGAAAAAACTAAGCTAGAGGAGTATCTGTAATTTATTTTTGAGACATGGGATTTAAAATGTAAATAGAGGACAAGTCTACTTTATGCCTTAGTAGTTAATTGAAAAATAAAATCGATTATACTAAATTCAAAATGATAATTTACGTATATAACAGCATGCAATCAAGAGGGTGATAAAGGTATCTTAAGTGAAAATATATTGGACTAATAAAAAGATAAAGCAAGAAGAAATGAAGTTTGTTTAAAAATGTGCCTTTACTTAGGTACAGCCAGGGAAACAAATGATTTATTTTTTGATTAGGGGAAATCCAATGACTAATGTGAAATTATTTATACCTATTATTAAATCTGTTTTTGTGATTGGCTATATTTTTCTATATTTTGACCTTTTAATATCAGTGTCCTGAAGCAAACTACAACAATTAAAGTGAACACAACTGAAACAAAAAGTCACCATAAAGATTACAATCATGGAACCTAATTTTATTGATGATTTATTACAAGATTTTCTTGATTCTAAGATGTCATCAACTAATTAACAGATTTTGGGACAAAAAGAAAATCGAAAAGAAAATAAAAACACTACTGGATACATCAATTGTAAAACACCTTCCAATTTCAGAATAAGATAATGCATCTTAGAATCCAGGAACTCAGGCATGCATCTGGTACCTTGACAATGGATTTGCATAAAAGTAATCATAGTGAATCTACCCTGCAACAATCCTACCAAATAGGGATGATCTTTCCTATGTTATAATTACCCTAAGAGGAAAGCTTTCCCAATATCACATAGTCGGGAGGTCCGGGTCTACGATTTCAGCCCAAATCTTCCTGGCTCCAAAGTGCCTGCATTGCAGAAGCTTGGAACATGGACTATTGGTGCCCCATCATCTCTGGTCTCTGGCTCACAAGACTCAAAGATCTTATTTTGCTTGGTGTCCTGTCTTCAGTTATTTCTTACACTCCCTCACGACTTTGTCCTGATCTTTCCAAGTCAGTCTGACTTGGAAGAAGGTTACAACGAGAGAAGATGAAGGTGTGTGAGTAAACACCAGCAGACAGGAGAGGGTAGAAAGGCCAGCAGGTCCCAACAGAATGTTCTAAGCCCTCATGGGCCAAACTGAGCTCCTCGGTGCAGAGCCTTCGTGCTTCAGACCCCACTGAGTGACCACGCACCTGTTCAAGGCCCAGAGCCAGCCATGGGGGGAGGGGCAGCAGGGATCTAGGAAGCTTTAGACCTCTAAAAGCACTTCAGGGATGATCCAGCCCCTCATTAGACAGATTGTGAAACTGAGCTCCAGTGAGAGAAAGTGACTCTTCCAAGGTCATACAGGGATTCACTGGTAGATGTAGCAGCAGTCTCCAGATTCTCTAATCAGTAATAATAATCATAAACATGATCACTGCTAGCTCTTAAGTATTTACTATGTGTCAGAACTTGCTTCTGACACATAGTAAACAGGCAATATTTCACTTAATCTTAACAACAACCTGGTGAGGTTGATCCCATTATTATTCCTACTTTCCAGATAAGGAACCTGAGGCTGACAGAGGTTAAATACTTCTCTCAAGGTAAAGTTCACTCAGCTAGTAAGAAGCAAAACAACAGGATTCAAACCTATACTTGTTTAACTCCAAAGCCCATGGTTTCTTTGGCTCTGTCCCTCTATCTTTTCCTCTTTCTTTCTTTCCTCTTCTCTCTCTCTCTCTCCCTCTCTCCCCTGCCCCCCCATCTATCTGATGATGGAAATATTTTTCCCTTTTATTAAAGGCTAAATAGTAACTCCTTTGAGACAGTGAGTACACTAACTTGATACCTGTCCCTCTCCTCCCTTCCAGTCCTGTCGTTTATTTTCATCAGCTTAAGAAAAACTCATGCGGACAACCACTGATTTAATAATTTCTCCACAGGAGGGCTCAGTAATTTTCAGTGCAGACCTGGAAGCCTTCCCTGTCTGGAGAAAGCTAATTTTAAAAAGGGAGGAGGCATTTCTCACTACCGCCTTTCTAATTTGCAAGATTGCCTACTCCAGTACTTCTCCATTTGATTCTGCAGTCACCTTACTTCCACCACGTGACCTGCCTTGACGGTTTCCTTTGGAGACTGTCACAGCAATGGAGCCTCTGGAAGGCTCTCCAAGGGCGGGTCTGGTGTGTCACAGCCTAGTGTAGAGCCGGGAAAGACAAACCAAGACCCTCACCCCAAATCCTGCCCACCACCTGTTTTTGTAAAGAAAGCTTTGTTGGAACACAGCTGTGAAGGTTTGAAGCTGTTTGGACCCCAGAAAGGCTCATGTTCTTAAAACTAATCCGTTTCCTGTGAGTGCAAACCTATTGTGAGTAGGGCCTTTTGATTAGATTATTTCAGTTAAGGAATGCCCCAGTTGATTCTTAATCTTCTTACTGGAGTCTTTCATAAAAGATGGAATTCAGATAAGCTGAGAGAGAAAAGTCAGAGGATCTGAGAGGAGGACACACACAAAACAGCGAGAAACAGAGAGGAAGCCACTGAAGCCAGAAACTGGTAGCAACCAAACCCTGGAGAGCAGGGAGGGTCCGGCAGATGTTGCCACGTGCCTGGTCATGTGATAGACGACCAAGATTGCCAGCAGCCAGTCTTTGGGGAGAAAGTATTGCCTGTTGATACCTTGATTTGTCATTTTTAAGCCTCAGAACTTTAAACTTATAAGTTCATAAGTCCCCGTTGTAAAAGCCAACCCATTTCTGGTATGTTAGCAAACTGATATAACTATCTTCCCCATTTGTTTACAGATTGTCTGTGGTTGCTTTTGTCCTTCAAAGGCAAAGTTCAGTAGCAGGGACAGGGACTGTATGCCCCACAAAGACTAGAATCTTTTCTATCTGGCCTTTTGTAGAATAAATTTGCAAAACCCTGACCTAGGGGATTTTTAGTCACTTTCAGGACTTCACACTGAAGGAGAGACAGATTGGGTATCCTCTTTGCCACCCTAAATACCCTCATTCAATACCAGCATATGCAGATGGCCCAAAAAAGTACAAGGAAAGATACTCAATGTCATTATCCATAAGAGAAATGCAAATCAACACCACAATGAGGTACCATTTCATACCCTCTAGAATGGCTACTATTAACAGAATAAAAAATAGCAAGTGTTGGAGAAGATGCAGAAAAATAGAAATATTTGATCATTGTTGGTGGGAATATAAATATAAAATGGTGCAGCCACTGTGGAAAGCTGTTCAGTAGCTCCTCAGAAAGTTACATATAGAATTACCATACGCCCTGGCAAGCCCACTTCTTGGTATCTACCCCGACGAATTGACAGCAGGGACCCGAACAGATACTCGCCCACCAATCAATGTTCATAGTGGCATTATTCCCAATTGCCAAAAGACAGAAATAACCCGTGTGTCCACCCACGGACTAATGGATAAATAAAATGTGATATGCACATACAACGGAATATTATTCAGCTAGCAATGAAAAGAAATGAAATCCTGATACATGCAGCAACATGGATAAACCTTGAAGACATTTTGTTGAGTGAAATAAGCCAGAAACAAAAACAGATACTATATGATTTCACTGATATGAAATAATTAGAATAAACAAATTCAGAGTCAGAAACTGGAATACAGGTTTATCGGGGGCCAGGGTAGGGTAGGAAATGGGGAGTTCCACACTGAACTGGTGTGGTGTTTTCTATTTGAGTCATGGAAGCGCTTTGGTAATGTATAGTAGTGTTGGCAGCACAACACTGAGCATAACTAACAGCACCGAATTTTATATCTAAGTGTGCTTAAGGGGGAAACGTGTAAAGCCTGGGCCACAAGGAAAATAAAGAAGTGCAAGAACTGCTCCCCTTCTTCAAGCTGATATTCAATGGGGAGACTCCTTTCTAACGGGAGAAGGGATTTCTCATATTCTACCCCCAAATTATCTTTTGGGGATAGCGTCCAGCTAGTCTTAGTAATTCTTAATATTCAAAAAGTATTATGCAGCAAACAAGAGAGTGGCTGCACCCAATTTTATTTATTGAATTCACACAATTTTATGAAAAGATATTATCATTCTCATTTTATAAATGAGGAAATTGAGGCATAGACTTGTGAAATAACCTTCCCAAACTAATAAAAGAAAATAAGAGGGGATCTCTGTTGTCAAACTTGCTTGAATCAGGATCCTAAGAACGACTTCCTGTTTCTCTGCTCCCATTTCCTGGGTTGTTGTAGTCCATATCCGAATGCAGAAGTGTTCCCTTACCATTTTAAGGGGGTATTTTGTTCATGTATTTAGCCCTGCTTATTTGCAACCATTGCCCAAGCAGCACCTGCCTTGCCAATATTTGATGCTCGGTAGAACAAGCCCTCTCGGATACACTTTGATGGACTTTAGAACATCCCGCCGGCACCTTCTTTTGTGCAGTAAGGCAGGTGCTGCTCTTCAGTATTTAACCCCGCAAAATAGTATTTCATGTGATCGTGAAGCAGGGAAGAATAATATCATGTCAAAGTGAATATTTTTAACATATTAAGGTTGGTGACATCACTTATAGATGATTCCTTTATGTTGTCAGGTGGTCCTTCCTTATCGCTGGTAATCATAGCTGGCACTGGATGCTCTCAGCAGTGGTAATTGTCAAACAGCAATTACCTAATGTGTTCTTAACACCAACTTGTGATTTTTTTTTTGAGTATCATGAACTTTTTATAAAGGAGAACTGTAACCCTGAATATTCCTTTAAAGGAATTGCAGTGAGCCTTTCAACTTTTTTTTTTTTAATTAAGACTTTTAAAATTAAAAAAAAACTGATGGCTTGACCTGGCACAATTTTTATGTCTAATAAGTATGCTTGAGTCTGTATGCAGGTGTGAAAAACTAGAGAAACTTCATGAAAGGCTGCTTTCTGGTGTGTGTTTCTGAACACATCCTATACTCCTTTTCCTCCTACCTGATTCATATCTGTATGATTTAGGATATAAATTTTCTGAGAGTTGGTCTGTGACTGACTGTAAATGACAAAAAAAGTTCATTCCTGAGAGGCTTAGAACAAACGAGTCCACATGGTTTGAGGTTACATTGAAATCCTCTTCAAGTGAATCTGAGAAACAATGGAAAAGTTTTGCTATACATAGATTGTCCTGTCCTTCAATCAGTCTTACTCTGTTAGCCCTCCCTTCCTTTTTATTTTTTAACTGAATCTCTTTCGATGGTTGTAAAATTTCTTGAAATATGGGTCTACCTACTATGCAGGAATATTGACGTGGCTCAAAAAGAAAGAATTCCCTGTGAAGGGAAAAGAAAAAACAATAGGCTAAGAGATGGTGGATGAACAAGGATTCTTTTAGTCTTCCTTTTCTCTTTCTCACTGCCCTCCTCTTCCCCCAATTCTCTGCTTCTTTACCTTTGGTTAAATGAGAAGCTAGAGGAACAGGGTTCCAGGTGGTCTTGCTTTTGACAGAAAGGAGGTTTACAAAGAGTTGTTGATATAATAAGGTGGAAGTAGAAAGGGGGGGGAACCCTAAGAATTCTTAAAAGGATTCACAGCAATCTTAATGCTTCCCTGAATAAATGAGTGCAGGTTGATGTTAGATGGCTTTAAGAATTATAATTCCAGATTCTTTTCATTTTATGGCAGATTGCCTTTAATGGTATAAAAAGTAGCACACCTTTTAAAGTACTGATTATACAAAAAAATAAAATAAAAAAGGCAATTTGTATAAAGGTAAAGAATTTTTAAATCTTCCTTACCTGAATGCATTTCTTTTTTTTTTTTTTTTTTTTTTTTTTTAAAGGAAAGACAGAGAGAAGGAAGGAAGGAAGGAAGAAAGGGAAACATCTTTAAACATTTTCTTGTTTTATTGTATTCTGTTTCTCCGTTTTTGTTACATGGGCTGGGGCCGGGAATCGAACCGAGGTCCTCCGGCATAGCAGGCAAGCACTTTGCCCGCTGAGCCACCGCGGCCCGCCCTCATTTCTTTTTTAAAGAAAAATCTTTTTATATCTTTCCCTGTTGGAAGCCTCCTCACATGTCCTCACTGTGTGTGCCATGGAGGTACTGAGAGCCCAATCTTTTTTTTTCTTTTTTTTTTTTTGGCATAGGCAGGCACTGGGAATCAAACCCGGGTCTCCAGCATGGCAGGCGAGAACTCTGCCACTGAACAAGCATCGCACCACCCTGAGATCCCAATTTGAATTTACATATATACAAGGGATGAATAATCTTACCCTATTCAAAAATCACTGTTTTATGATCTTAATTATTTACAGTTATCTAATTATTCAGGACTGTCCTTTAATATTTATTATAAAGTCAAATTTGGTATAAGGAGTTTTATTTATGAACTGCCAAAAGGCCTTGTGACACAGTTGCCAAGGGAAAATTAAATAGTAAGCTTCCAATAGATACCCTTAGAAGGAAGAACTATTATTCTGGTTCTTTCAGTAATTGGTTAGTTGGTTTGTTTTCAGATAAAAACTCATGAGAGTAGATCTAACATTTTGGAGAACTAAACTTTCCTAAAATATAAATGTTTCCATGGGTGGCAGCTTTCTCGGTGATAAGAAACACCAGGTCCTTACATTTGTATTTTTTGCATGGGCAGGCACCAGGAATCGAACCTGGGTCTCCGGCATGGCAGGCAAGAACCCTGCCACTGAACCACCATGGCCCACCCATGAACAAAAAATACAAAAGCATTCTTTCTAAGAGCAAGTATTCTAGGCTAGCATATGTACCTTTCTTATCTCCCCTCCCCATGATAAAAGAAAATCCTCACAATTAACCTGCAGGTATGCTCTAAGTTTATTGATGCAGTGTACTGCTGAACTTGATGCTGAACTTCACAACACTTTGTGATCTTCTTATTGCTGATGTATTCATACACATAAATGGTGTTTAACACAGTAGAATTTAAAACAAATGATGCCAACTAGATTTTAGAAAAGTTAAGGGAATAATTGATGAGTTGAAGTAACTATACAGAGAAATGAACATAATATATTTAAGCCATAGAATTGAAAAAAGATGCCCACTATGATTTTAATTGTCATTTTGTAATT
This sequence comes from Tamandua tetradactyla, assembly GCF_023851605.1. Lineage (NCBI taxonomy): Eukaryota > Metazoa > Chordata > Mammalia > Pilosa > Myrmecophagidae > Tamandua > Tamandua tetradactyla. The sequence continues at coordinate 24,288,051 of NC_135346.1, forward strand.
CTTAGCCCATTACTACCAAAAAAATGGAATTTGCAGAATTTCCCTTCCTACTGTAATATGACCAAAAGTTTAGTTTGGTTATTATCTAATTTTTAATATCTTTCTTAAACCTGAGAAAAGTATTATCAAAAGAAGCAATTTTCATGATTCTTTTAGGATGAAATATATAGACAGAGATTTTGATCTCTTGAATTTATAGAAAACTTAGACTTTTTTCTTTTCTTTTTTTTTTTTTTTGAGAGGCAGAGTACAGAGGTGAGGGTTCATAACCATACAGTTTTGGGCAAATGTTCTCTCAAGTGATTTCTCTTTCCCTGAATCAACATCTGTGTGCCCTTCCCTTCATGGTATTTCCATGGTGCATTTTACCTGAGAAAAGGCAGAAAGATTGATTATTCTATAGTAAATCTTTGACTCTTTGGAACACCATATCGCTGAGATGGCTGGCTAGCCACTTTCAAAACTTTTAGACTATATTTAGAGGGGATGAACAATAGGAGTTAAATTTGGACATCTCAGTAAGATGCAGCAGTAGATAAAAGTAACTATTGGCTGTATTGTAAAGGAATTAAAAAGTAGCCTCTTGCAATGAGAGATCTCCGGCTTTTACCACTGGATGTCTTCATTGATTTGTGGCCATCAATATAGCAACTTTTTAGAGAAATTCCCTTTCTGCTGTGCCTTGAGCCAAAACTATGGCTGTTTTTAGAGTAAAGCCCATAAATATAGTTTTACTCATCCTCCTCTGTGTTCTCATTGAGACAAGTACTGCCTTCTTTTTGGTATTACAGCAGCTAAAGAGTGCTATGCTGTTTAAAAATATATTTAAAGAGAATCTGATTCTTATTTAACTTGCTTCCTAGGTTCATATTATTTGTTCTTATATTGTAACTGCAAACTTGCCTCCTAGGTTCATGTTACTTGTTCTTATATTGTAACTGCCAGAAACAGTTCTGCCCTGTAGAGGAAATAAAAGAGAAACCATAGGCAAAAGGTTTGTTTTCTACCTGACCACACTGGGCTTTTACCATGGTTAGGGCATCAGCTACCTTTCTAGGATAAATTATAGTTGGAGTTATAGCACTTATCACACAGAATGGTGTTTCATGTTTCATTTGAGTTCCACTTCATCAAATGTAGGTAATTAAAGCTTTGGCATCATTTTCTTCTTAGGCATTTTAAATTAGGCTATATAATTTCTGCAATCATTTATTCTTGGCAACATGACACCTTATTCTCTTATAATTAATTTGATGAAAATCACCACCATAGTAGCTTATAATAATTGTATTAACAGAATTACTGGATAGGGGAGTCGGGGAGACCCTAGTAATTATGTGTTTTACCTAGAATCTTATGCAAGAGTCTATGCTGTGGGCGGGCCATGATGGTTCGGTGGCAGGGTTCTTGCCGGCCATGCCGGAAACCCAGGTTCAATTCCTGGTGCCTGCTCATGCAAAAAAATAAAATAAAAGAGTCTATGCTGGGTGGCTTTATTCAGAGTAGGGTACAGATGGAATTGCACAATGGCTTTTAGTCTAGCTGATGTGTAGATAGTCAAATATTTAAGCAAGCACCATGTGTCTATTGGAAAATGTTAAAACTCATTTGGGTGGAAGCTTTCCAAATGGTGATAATTAATATAATTAATTGCACTTTTGCCTTTTGCTTGGAATAACTTTCAATTGAATCAAATAGTATAAAAGTTCAAAATTTCCTTGATTTACTTTTTTGCTGTTTTTTTAATTAAATAAGTTGTAGGTTTATAGAAAAAATTATGCAGAAAAGAAAGTTCCTGTGTACCTCTCTCACACATGCAGTTTTCCCTAATATTAATTCTTTGCATTAGTGTGTGTTTTTTGTTACAAATGATGAAAGAATGATACTAATGAAAGAGTATTACTAATAATACTATTAACTATAGTCCATGGTTTGCATTAGGACTCACAACTGTCTTGTACAGTCCTACAGTTTTTTATTTTTACTTTTTATTTTAGTAACATATATACATTCTAAAATTTTCCCTTTTAACCACTTCAAATATACAATTCAGTGCGGTTAATTACATTCACAATGCAGCCTCACCATCACCACCATCCATCACCAAAACTATTCTATCACTCCAAACAGAAATTCTGTACTGATGAAGTATTAACTCCCATTTGCTACCTCCACCTTCGCCCCTGATAACCTATATTAGTTTCTGACTCTGTGAATTTGTTTATTCTAATTATTTTATATCATTGAGATCATACAGTATTTGTCGTTTCCTGCCTGCATTATTTCACCCAACATAATTTCTCCAAGGTCTATCTATGTTGCACATGGATTAGAACTTCATTCCTTTTTATGGCTGAATAATATTCCATTGTGAATTTATACTACATTTTATTTATCCACTCATTGGCTGATGGGCACTTGAGTGGCTACTCTGTTTAGGGAATTGTGAATATACTACTATGAACCTTGATTGGTGGGCAAATAACTGTTCAAGTCCGTGCTTTCAGTTCTTTTGGGTATATACCCAGAAGTGGTATTGCTGGATCATATGGTAATTCTATTCTTAAATTTCTGAGGAACAGCCAAGCTGTTTTCCACAGGGGCTGCACCATTTTATTTTACCACCAACAATGAGCAAGTGTTCCTATTTCTCCAAATCCTCTCCAACACTTGCTATTTTTTGTTCTTTTGATAGTAACCTTTCAAGTGGGTGTGAAATGGTGTCTCATGGGTTTGCTGATGAAAAGATGTTGAGCATCTTTTCATGTGCTTACAAGCCATTTCGTATATATTCTTTGAAGAAATGTCTAAGTCTCTTGCTTATTTTTTAAAAATTTGTTTGTATGTCTTTTTGTTGTTGTTTTGGAGTAAGCATTTTTTTAATATATGGTTTTCAAATATTTTCTCACTCTGTAGGCTGCACTCTTACTTTCATGATGAAGTCCTTTAATGCACAAAAGTTCTTAATTTTTATGAAGTCCCATTTATCTTTTTTCTTTTGTTCCTCATGCTTTTGGTGAAAAGTCTAAGAAACCACTGCTTTATACAAGGTCCATAAGATGCTTATGTATGTTTTCTTCTACAAGCCTTATAGTTTTTGCTCTTATATTTAAGTCTTTGACCTACGTTAAGTTTTGTATTTGGTGTTAGATGAGTCTCCCTTCATTCTTTTGCATATGTATATCCAATTTTCCCAGCACCATTTGTTGAAGACTGTTCTTTCCTCATTGAATAGATGTGGCACTGTTGTCAAAAAATCAATTGGTCAGAGATGTGATGATTTATTTCTGAACACTCAATTTTATTCCATTGGTCTAATGCCTGTCCTTCTGCCAGTATCATGAAGTTTTAATTACTGTAACTTTGCAATAAGTTTTAAGATTGGGAAGTGTGAGTCTTCCACCACCATTAACTTTTGTGAAGATGTTTTGGCTATTTGTTGAATGGATTTTTAATTTCTGCAAAGAAGGTTGTTGGGATTTTGACTGGGATTGCACTGAATCTGTAAATTGCCTTAGGTAGACTTGACATCTTAACAATGTTGAGTCTTCCAGTCCATGAATACAGAATATCTTTCCATTTATTTATTTAGATCTTATTTGATTTCTTTTACCAAAGTAGGTTCTGTGTACAAGTCCTTTACATCCTCAGATATATTTTCCTTATATATTTGATTCTTTTACTTTATGTTGTAAATGTTTTTTCTTGATTTCCTCTTAAGACCGTTCATTACTAATGTAAAGAAACACTACTGACTTTTGCATGTTGAGTTTGTGCCTTGCCACTTAGCTAAATTCATTTATTAGCTCTAGTAGTTTTACTGTGGATTTTTCAGAATTTCTATTTATATGATGTCATCTGCAAATAGGGAAAGTTTTCCTTCTTCCTTTCCAATTTCGATGCCTTCTATTTCTTTCCTTTGCTTTGTTGCTCTGACTATAACTTCCAGTACACTGTTTAATAACAGTGGTGGCAGTGAGTATCCTTGTCTTGTGCCTGATCTCAGAGGAAAAAAACCATTGAAAGATCACACCACTGAACATGATACTAGCAGTGGGTTTTTCATATGTGCCTGTTCTAGTTTGCTAGCTGCTGGAATGCAATACACCAGAGACGGAAAGGCAGCTAACTTTTCACTGAGGTTCTTTCTTATGTGGGTGATCTCTGCTGGTCTTCTCTCCAGGCCTCTGGGTTCCAACAACTCTCCCCAGGGTGATTTCTTTCTGCATCTCCAAAGGCCTGGGCTGAACTGCGAGTGCTGAGATGAGGTAGGCTGAGCTGCTTGGGCTGTACTACATTGAATTCTCTCATTTAAGCACCAGCCATAGTACTGGCATTTATAATTATACAGATGATTATTTTCCCAGAGGTCTTTATTCCTTTATGCCACTTTGTTCCACTGTCTAGTATCTTTTCCTTTTGGTCTGAAGAACTCCCTTTAGCTTTGCTTGCAGGGCAGATCTGGGGGTTACAAATTCTGTCAGCTTTTGTTGATCTGGAAATGTTGCAATTTCTCCCTCATTTTTGAAAGACTGTCTTCCAAAATTATTAGATGACAGTTGTTTTCTTTCAGCATTTTAAGTATTTCAACCCACTGCCTTCTAGCTTTCATGGTTTCTGATGATAAAATGGCACTCTGATTGAGACTCCAATTTCTGATTGAGAAGTCCTTGTACATAATACAAATACATAATACAAGTAGATTTCTTTCACAACATTTAGAACTCTCTCCTTGTCCTTGGCATTCTAGTTTAAGTATTATGTGTCTGATCATGATTCTCTTCAAATTTATATTGTTTGGCATTTTAGGGGATTCTTGATGTGTGTCGTCATGCCTTCTTTAAATTTGGTGATTTCTACCATAATTTTTTGAATAGTTCTTCTGCCCCTTTCTTTCTTCTCCTTCTAGGACCCTCATGTCACATTTATCGGTGTGCTTGATGGTGTTTCACCAGTCTCCTCGGTTCTGTTCATTTTTCAAAAACTCTTTTTCCTTTGGACTCCTCAGCCTGAATCATTTCAATTGTCTTTTCTTCAAGTTCACGATTCTCTCTTCTGCTAGCTGCAATCTACTGTTGAAACCCTCTAAGGAATTTTTCATTTCAGTTATTGTAGTTTTCAACTCCAGTATTTCTGTTTGGTTCCCTCTTAAAAATTCTTTCTCTTTATTGAGACTCCCATATTGCTCAAGCATTGTTTTGCTGATATTTTTTAGTTCCTCCTCTGTGTTTTCCTTTGTCTCCTGAGCAAATGGAGGATCATTTTTAAAAGGGTTTGTCCAGTATGTCCAAAGTCATTCTTCTCCATTGATGGTCTCTGGATTTTTAGCTTGTTCCTTTGGATGGGCCATTATTTCCTATTTCTTTGCCTGTCTTGTGATCTTAAATGTACATTTTAATATTTTAAAGTCTTAACTCAGGGATCTAGTCCTTAAGTTTAGTTCCTTAAGTTGGTATCCAGCTCGTGATCTGTCCACAAGCTGCTTCTTACTGCAGGGCCAATTCTGGGAGGGTGAGCTCAAGATGAGTTTCCAGGTGCAGTCTTTCAGGCCTCTACCTTATGGATCCATACCAACATAAAGGCACACCAGCATGCAGACAGGGCTTACTCTGCTCACTCCAAAACAAGGCTGCGGACCCACAATGGGAATGCAGGGTGGCTCCACACTGTTCCAGAGATGAGAAAGGGTCAGCAAGAGTACAAATGTTCCTCATACCATTTATAAAGCTGCATTTTCTTGATTTAGCACTTGCCTAGTTACTGCAACCATTTAATTGTATTCCAGACTTTTGAGGAAGATGACTCTTGAGAGAATTTTTGCTAGTAGTTCAAAGATTCTATGGGAGAAGGGCAGGCAATGGTGGCACAGTGGCAGAGTTCTTGCATCCCATGCTGGTACCTGGGTTCCATTCCTGGTGCCTGCCCATGACAAAAAAAAAAAAAGATTCTATGGAAGAACAGCACCCTGGAGCATCTTATATCACCATCTTCATTAACCAGAAGCCTGGTTCACTTGTGTGTGTGTGTGTGTGTGTGTGTGTGTGTGTGTGTGTGTGTGTGTGTGTGTGTAAAATTGTTTATATATTTTTTCTATTATTACATATGATGGAAAGCCATAGTTATCTGGCAGAATCTAATTCTTTCTTGGATTTAGTTCCATTTTTCATATTAAGTACCTTCCTCATATCTTATAACTCTATTTCTCTGATAAAACTTTTCTTATCATGTATGTTCACCAGCCCTTGGTCACCATTAGTTCAAAAGAATTTCCATTTCTTCTTAAGGTGGTCAATAAATCACCTTTATTTTGAAATGGCAATCTTTCAAGTTAGTATTACTTACTAGTTTTCTCAGTGAACATAAATATGTTGAATCTCCACAAGATTGAACTCATCTGAACGTCTTGTGGTATATTTGAATGTTACCTTTTCTTAATTGTAGGGAAAGCATGGATATTTTCATTTTTGGAGTATGCAGAGTTATAATGATTTTTTTTTAATTTGTTTTTGATCAGTTTTTCCTCTACTTGATAACATAGGGTATATATATTATGCTTGCTATCTTAATCACCCCACCTAAATTGTCTTTCAGTATTTTTTTAATTATGTGATGGCCAGTAGATTCACCCAGTGGTAGGTAATTGACAAAAGCTATGGATAGTTCAGAAGAAGGTAAATATTTTTACTATTTTATTGTAATTTTATAATACAAATGGCTTGTAAAAGAAATATCTAGAAATCACAGAACATTTAGGAAATTGCATACTTTGTAAGTGGTGATTAAAGTGAGCTTTAGTATATAAGATATAGAAGAGATTACACAACCCTTATTCTCCTGATATGTCTTTATTCATTTTCCTACAGCTCAACACCTTTGTTTTTGTTTCTTAGACTGCTTATGACGATTAACGTATTTAATTGGCTTTATATGTGCTTGTCAAAGAGTTGTCAAAATTAAGGCAGTTGTGTTCACTGCACCATAAATGCTGAAATTTATCAGAAACTCATCAATTGATTGCTTGAGTGTTATTTCTCATTAGATATGGTAGCTGTCACAGTAAGCTGAAGAAAACTGATGGTTATTTTGAAGGCCATGTATATTTTATAACTAGGGTTCATAACATTTTCGTTTAAAGTAAAGGAAAGCAGTCTGTCTTATTTGCTCTATGTTACCATTAACCCTTGTGCTCTGAGCTTGTTTTGCTGTACTGCTTGTATGCATGTGTGTGTATATGTGTCTCTCTATGTATATATACACGTTTTTTTCCTGAAAAAAAACTGAAATGTTTTTTGTTTGTTTCTTTTTGGGAAACTCTTATGTAAGAATCAGAACTGCTTGTTGTCATAGCTCTTGATTGACAAAAAGATAATTATTCGTAGTCAGTTGTCACTTTGTTCTCCCAGGTTAGAATTGCCTTCCCCTAATAAATTATCTCTCCTAACTAATATTCATGATATCAGGAAAATTAGTGTGTAAAAGAAAATATAATGAGATATTTTAAAATTATGCTTATGTGTACTCAAAATCTCTTCAATTATTCGAATTATCTATAGCTGTATTATTTTATTAGCACATCTGGTCAGAAGTATTCCAAATTTAAGAGTAAAGAGGCACAAGATAAGTAATAAAAACAGGTAAGGGGAAGAAAATGGTTTCCTTCCTTACTGATACTAGTAATTTTCCATAGATTTCATGATCTAAAAATGATGCTTATTTTTTTAAATCTAGGTTTGGTACCTGTAGCATAGAAATATTGCCTTTACACACATGCCCCATTACTGTTACCTCCAGAAAATTATTATAAAAGTTTATGAGGCCATATTAACTACCCATATTCAGTTAGACATAATCTTTTTTTAAAAAAGTCAGCATTTGAGCCCTAGTTTTTGTGTATTTGGCATAAATCACCACTCATGCTGATCAAGGATTAGAGAGAAACTGGGAGTAAGCTATTTTCTTGTTCCTTTTGTACATTAATATAGCAGGTAGCATAAGTATGAATTTACTGCAAAGTTATAGCACCTTATGGAAGTAGTTTATTTAGTACAGCAAGAAAACTTTAAGTTCAACTCTGTAGAATAATTACTTTTCACAGTGTAAAGTGGTCATATCTTTTCTTGCAGGGCTTGCCTCTTCATTGTCAATCACCATTTTGAAAAATCTTAAATAACTGAACATGCCTTTGTGTCCTCTAAAAAGTGTGAAAGATAGCCCCAAAGGGATTTTTTTTCCCCTAAAAGAGTTCCATCTTTGGAAACTCTTAGAAATCCAATTATGATCAATAAGTTTCAACAGGTTATGCCCTCTTATATTAGCACTGAAAGTGTTGTTTGTAAATATTAAAACCTATTACTATTTTCTCTTGGTTATATAATTGCTGTTTTTTATAAAGAAAGCAGGGTTAGAAAAATATGAAAAAATCACCTAAAGCAAAACCAGGTATAAGGAGTATTTTTTCCTGTTGATTTACCTTAACCACTTGTAGTAGTCAGGTTTAGGTGTCAACTTGGCTGGGTGATGGTGCCAGTTGTTCTGTTGCTGTGGCCTTAAATCAGCATGTTAAATTCTTCTATGGCTGATTAGATCTGCAGTCAGCTGGGGGGGGAGGCTTCCGTAATGAGTGGCATTTAATTTGATCAACTAGAGGCTTAAAGGAGAGTCTGAAGAGACAGAAGTAGCTCAGCACAGCTCAGTACAACTCAGCTCAGCACTCAGCGCCAACACAGACCCAGACGTTTGGAGATGCAGAAAGGAATCACCCTGGGGAAAGTGGTTTGAACCCAGAAGCCGGGAGGAAGGCCAGCAGATGTTGCCCTACGCCTTCCCATATGACAGAGAAAGCATGAGGAAAGTCATCTGCCTTTTCTCCAAAGGACTGTAAATTTGCACCTAAGTAAATCCCCTTTATAAAAGCCTAAAGTATTTTATAAAGTACTTTATAAAATTAGTACTTTATAGAATGCATTTCTAAAGTATTGCATTCTGGCAGCTTTAGCAAACTAAAACACCACCTATCTGTAAGAATATTTCAGAACCCAGGGAATAGTTCTGAACTTTTCTATCAATTATTTCAATAGCATATTGGTCTTGGAATTTCTTGGCACTATGGTTCTCTGTTCTTGGTGATGTCTTAAGTCTGTGAGGTGTTTTTTTTTTTTTAATAAGTAAGTGGGACTACAAATGTAGATGTAAATCAATATCAAGATCTTTTCTTGAATCTCTAAATTTCTTGTTTTCATTAAAGTGTTTTAAACTTTTTTTTCTTGCTGAATAGGAGACTTTTTCCCATTTTCCTATATACTTAAAAAGCATGAACACGGGTGGGCCATGGTGGCTCAGCAGGCAAGAATGCTCGCCTGGCATGCCAGAGGACCCGGGTTCGATTCCCGGTGCCTGCCTATGTTAAAAAAAAAAAAGTATGAACACTACATTTCAATTCACTTTATTGTATATAATTTTTGCAGAAAGTTTTTTCTGTAAACACAATTGCCTTGTTCAATTTTGCTATAAATAGACTTGTCAACAGATGCACTGTTGTATGCTTTCTGATGTGTGTTGATGAGGCTGATAAAATGAAGATTTTAAAAAAAATTATCATGACCATGATCCATGGCAGTATGAAAACTTAATACAAAAATTCCTTTACCCAATAGTCAAGTTTCTTGAATTTATGACCCACCCATCATCACCTTCTACCTTCTAGAAATAAATCAAATATTCCCCCAAACAATAACTTCAATCCAAAGGGTGAAAGTAGACATGCTACTATGAGCAATCATCTAGTGGGTATCTAATTTTTGCCCTTTTTTTTTTTCATGTAAGGAGAATCTAATGTGTTCTGGGCACCATACCCTTGAAATTACCCTGCTCTTAACTGACCTGATTGTCCAAGGACAAGATTAATTCCTCCTCTGTGACAAGTTTTCCTGTCTCTGAATTAAAGGACAACTGAAGTCAAAAGTAGCAAGCCTTTCCATAAGTACTTAAACTTGATAAAGAAAGAAACCATAATATTGATAATTATTTGCCAGATGGAGAAAGAGCTCAGAGTGATTGACAATTTCAATAAACCTCTTACAAAACATTAGTAATAAAATGAGATGTAGAGTCCAGCTTATGAGGGTATCTTTCTAATCATTAGGGATCTGAAAATGTGAAAATTTCTTCCCATAATTAACATATATTTTCTCTTAAACTTTAAACAAAAGCATATAAATATCTTCATGCTTTATTGGTAGGTAAAAGGAGAAGGTGGATTTCTTTCTCTCTCCACACACACATACACAATTTATATGAAAACATGTATGTTTAGTATGCATTATGCATGTGTGTATGTATATATTCTCTCTTCCACACACATACACATTAAAGAAACATATGCAGATGAGTATATAAATATATGGAATAAAATCTGTAAGGATAGGAATCAAACTAGTATTTCTTTTCTGGATGTTTAAGTAGTGGAGGTAGTGTGAGAAAGAGGGATGGAGAGAGCCAGAGCAGATATGTAATGGTACTTTAACTTTATACAAAAGCTGTACAAAAAGCATAGATGTTTTTTATAATTCAAAAATATATATTCTCTATTTGTTGTACAGTACTTAAAAACGTTAAGAATTACAGCTACTGAAACTAACTGTATGCTTTTCCCAGAGAAAATAAATATTTATTTTATGTTAAATGAATAATTTATAGTGTTTATATATTATGCATTCTAGAAGACTTTTTCTGGAAAAAAAAGTTTATAAATATAAGAACTTTTAAAAAATTATATCTTTTGACTGAATTTCCCTTTAGGAATTCATCCTACAAAAATAATCTTAACTGTGGACAAAAATTTACATGCAAAGACACTTTATACAAAATCTTTTAATTATTTATAATAAAAACATGTAAAGTTCCTTTGTAACTACAGTATATTCTTATTATGAAATTTAAACTATTAAAATGGTAGTTATGAGAAACTATTTTATTGCAGGAAAACTTAGACCAAATAAGGATGCAATTGTGTGTGTATGTGTGCACAAATATATATATGAATATATATACAGTATTATCTCAACCATGTAACAAAATTAAAAGGCTTGAATAATATGCCAAAATTGCATTAATATTTATCTCTAGGTACGAAGGGTTATGGGAGGTTTTCTCTTTATTTATAACTCTCTGCATTTCCTATGGTTAAGCCTAACTTTTAGAAAAGGTAATTTAAAAGTTTCAGATATGTGAGAACATGCATTTGAATTAAACATTACCAATTTAATCTCATTAATAATTATATATTAAAACCTTGTGCCCCAAATAGTTGCACAATATTTTAAAATACAGATGAAGCACATTTCAAAAATCGATTTTATATGAAACCACCAAGACAATCTAAAAAGTTCCAAAGTACTGAAATTATTTATCTTCCCTGGACATAACACAATACAATTAGAAATTAAGAACAAAGAGATAGCAACCCATTTGAAAATTAAGACCAGCCTTCTGAATAAGTCTTAAACATGTAATCAAAATTAAAATGACAGGGTGGGCCACAGTGGCTCAGCAGGTAAGAACGCTTGCCTGCCATGCCAGAGGACCCAGGTTCAATTCCCAGTTCCTGCCCATGTGAAAAAAAAAAAATTAAAATGACAAACTCTTTGGGAATCATTGAAAATATGTCAAAACTTGTTTGCTATGATCCAAATGGTATCTAGAGGAAAATTTGTAGCTTTTCATTCATTTACTAGAAAATGAGAAGAAATTAAAATAAATCAACTAGAATTCAATACAAAGAAGTAGTAAAAGAACATAGAGATAATAATTATTGATAAAAGAAGAAATAAATTGTTTAAAATAAACCCCAAAGTTAATGGCATAGATTGATAAAGCCAATGCTTTAAAAAAAAATCTTGGGTAGTCTAATCAAGAAGAAAATGAAAGAATGTATAAATAAACCACATTGGAAATGAGATAGTAAATATAACCTCAGATATGAAGGAAATTTTTTATATTATAATATTTTAGCATGTATAACTTTATGCATAAAAATTTGAAGAGTGAGGCGAATGGATACTTTCCAGGGAAAGGAAATGACCCATCTAGCCTCAAAAGTAACAATCCTGAATAGACTAATAATCGTAGAAGAAACTAAATATGCATCCTGATAACTAAACTTTAAAAAAAAAAAATCAGACCCAAATAGTTTTATAGGAGGTTTCTGCCATAACAGATAATCTTCTTCCTTAAAAAACAAAACAAAAAAACTGTTCTGGAGCTTAGAAAAACGTGAAAACTTTCTAAGACATTCCATGTAGCTGACATTACTAGGTAACCAAAATCTGTCCAGGATAGCACCTGAGCACATGTGTAAAATAAACTCTGGGTCAGTCTCACTTATAAATATAGATGGAAAAAATAAAGAAAAGCTAAAGTGTAGATATTAGAAAATCAAATTGCCGAAAAGAAAAAATATATCACCATCTTGTAGGGTTTATCACAAAATGAGCCATACCAAATATGATTCACCCTTTGGAAATGTAAATATCCCTTACCTAATGAAACATATCTATCATAAACCTAGCATAAATGCTTACTGTGCTGGTTTGAAAGGATGTGTGTATCATAAAAAAGTCATGTTTTAATCCTAATCCCATTTTGTAAAGGCAGTCATCTCTTCTGATCCTTAGTACTGCATATTTGAAACTGTGATTAGATAATCTCCCTGGAGATGTGACTCAGTCAAGAGTGGTTATTAAGCTGGATTGGGTGGAGACATGTCTCCATCCATTCAGGTGGGTCTTGATTAGTTTATTGGACTCCTATAAAACAGAAACAATTTGGAGTATGCAGGAGAATCTGAGAGTACAGAATGACATAGCCACGAGAAGCAGAGCCCGCCAGCCAGCGACCCTTGGAGATGAAGAAGGAAAACATCTTCCAGGGAGCCTCATGAAACAGGAAGCCAGGAGAGAAAGTTAGCAGATGATGCTGTGTTCACCACATGCCTTTCCAGATGAGAGAGACTCCCTGACCATGTTCGCCATGTGCTTTTCCACTTAACAGAGAAACCCTGAACTTCATCGGCCTTCTTGAACCAAGGTATCTTTCCCTGGATGCCTTAGATTGGACATTTCTATAGACTTATTTTAACTGGGATATTTTTCTCGGTCTTAGAACTGTAAACTTGCAACTTATTAAATTCCCCTTTTAAAAAGCCATTCTGTTTCTGCTATACTGCATTCCAGCAGCTAGCGAGCTAGAACACTTACTTAACTGACAGATGGTGGAATTATTTCCTTTAAAATGAACAAAAGTATAAGGATTCTTAACAATCGTTGCTACCATTCACTATGGGACTGATGGTAGTAGCCAATGTAATAAGACATTTATTTGTAAAGGTAAGGGTAGCATTATGTTCAGATATTTTGTACATTTACCTAGTAATAACTGATATGAATTCCCTCCATTTTCCCAACACAAAATTTGTAAATCCAGTGCTATAGGTACCTGTATTTTCTATTTTACTCTCCTGTTCAGTAGACGTATCTTTGCTCCTGGCAAAGATCAATCCCTCCACTCAAGCTCTGGGTGTCATTCCTTCTCTTCTCACGCATTTTCCCTTTCTTTCTATCTTGCATCTTTGATTTCTTCCATTCTACTCTTTTCCACAGGGAAAGAAGCTCTGCTATCTAGTCTTTTTGACAATAGCAAATCTTTCTTTGGCCCCCCTCCTATGCCTTTCTGTTACCACTCATGTCTTTGTGCCCCTCACGGCAAAATTTCCTTAAGGAGTTAATCATTTACTCTAGCTGTCTCTAAGTCCTTGTCTTCCGTGTTCTTCTACTCATTCCAACCTGGTTTCTGCTCCAACTTTTCCACTGAAGCCGTTTTTGTCAAGGTCTGCAACCATGCCACCCCTTTCCCAATCCCTCGGCAGCCCTTGATGGAGTTAAATACTGTCTTCTTAAAACTCTATCCTCTCTTGGTCTCTGTGACATTACTCCTTCATGTTCTTCCTCCTCCCTGTCCTTTTCAGACTTCTTTGCTGTCTCTTCTTCTGATAGGTGACATCTAAATGCCACATTGATGCAGAGCTCAGTTGTGGGCTTTTCTTTCTTCACTATTCATACTCTCTCCCTACAGTATCCCATCTAGTGCTATGGCTTTTAATTCTACTGACATGCTTCTGAATTCCAAATTTAAATCTCTAGAAATGGCTATTCCCCTGAGCTCCATACTATCTATGTGACTATCTGGCATATTCATATGTATGTTTATCTATTAAATATTTCAAAATAGATATTTCCCAAACCAAATCCTTGATCCTCTCTCTCCAGCATTTTCCAATATTCCTTATCTCCGTAAATTGTGCCACGTTTCATCCAGTTTCTCAAGTGGAAAACCTCAGTCTTCTCTAACACATGCATTAGTGAGTCTGCTTCAGTCTACCTGTGTGTCTCTTGACTGCATCCATATCTCTCCATCCACTGTTGTCAATCTAGTCTAGCCACTATCACCTCTCAACTCCTGCAAAACAACCTCATCCTACTTCTATTGTTTACCTGAAGCTTTTTCACCACACATCCTGAATAATTGTTTGAAACATAAATCAGATCTTTTCACTCTTCTGGCCTTTCAGTAGCTTCCAATGGCACACAGAATAACATTCAAAGTCCTTAGCCTGGCTTAAACAGTCTTTTATTATCTTGGCTCCTATCTACGTCTCTGAGCTCTCCCCCTTGTCCACAGTGAACAAGAACAGAAGTAGAATGAGGTTGTATCACAGGAGTTGACGGGTGATAGTGGCTTGACTAGACTGACAACAGCGAAGGAAGAGATTGTGAACATGTCTACTCTAGCCACTTAGTTCTAGTTTCTGTTCCTTGGGTTGCCAAGCTTTTTCCAGCTTCAGAGCCTTTGTGTCACTGGTTACTCTGCCTGGAAACTCTTCCCATGGCTGAGTTTACCTCCTCCTCAGGTCTCAAGTACTTCCTAAGAGGCCTTCCTTGGCCATGCTACCTACCGTGTCCTCCTCATTTTCTGTTACATCATTCTATTTTATTTATGCCATTTATGTCATAGCATTAAAATTATTGTTACCTTGTTTATAGTTTGATCTTCCTCCATTAGAATATAGAGTCCCAGTGGCCACAGACCTGGCCATATCTCCAGCATCTGACACAAAATAAGTTCTCAATAGTTTCATAATAAAAATCAAATGTCAACTGATCATTTGCTAGAACTAATAAATGAGTTCAAACAGGTGAGCATATCTTTGAGTGATGGGTAAACTTCATAAATCTTCCTTTTTACAAGTCATAGCAATTAGAAAATGTAATAGATTCCAAAAATCTCATTCATGGTGACAAAAAACATTAGTAAATGCCTGTAAGTATATCTAATAAGAAATACAAAAGTATATATATATATGAATATACATATAAAATCTGAATAAATAGGGTTACATAGAATATTCCTGAATAGGATTAAAGAAAGTAATTTTCTCAAATTTATTTTACAAATTTAAGTCAGTCTCAATAAAAATTTAACAGAATTAAAAACGAAACAAAACAGCTTGAACCAACTCTAAAATGTATCCAGAGAAGAAAATAATGAAGATATCTAAGAAAATTTTCTTAAAAGAAAGGATAATGGAAGTGGGGGAAGATCATTTTCCCAGACATTTTTAAATTAAAATCATTTTAAAATTAAAAAAATAAAATAGTGTAGATCTGACACAGGAAATGAAATCAATGGAACATAACAAGGATCTATATATGTAAGGGAATTTGGATTACAATAAATCTGATATTTCAAATCAGGGATAAAGACATTATTTAATAAACAGTACTGGGAAAACTGGCTACAAATTTTAGAACATTAAATTAAAGTTCTAATTTATACCATATGCAAATATTTTATGGATTCAGGAGCTAAACATAAATTCTAGGAAACATAAAGGTAGGAAAATAATAGAGGAAACCATGAAAATATTATAATTTGAGGGTTGGTTTTATAAAACCCAAGAAACTATTAAACGGGTTGAAAATTTAAATCCTCTTAATGAAAAAGAAATCACAAAGTTTAAAAGAAGAATAAGACCTGGAGAAATTATTTGCAATGTATATAAGAAACAAAGTATTAATATCTAATATACGTAAAGAATATCTATAAATCAATAAAAGACAAACAACATAGTAGAAAAAAGGATAGAAATTATGAACAGAGATATCATAGAATAAATGCAATGGCCAATAAAAACATGAATAGATCCCAAACCGCAAAATTAATTTGGGAAATGCAGATTTTCAAGCAATGACCTCGTTTGTAACTGTCATCAATCTGGCAAGAGGTTGAGAAAATGAGCATTTTCATATGATACAGTCTTGCTGGAAGGAAACTTGACAATAGCTATCAAAATGTTAAATATATGCTCCTTTTGGCCCAGAAATTCCAGGTGATCAATACTACAGGAACACTAGATAAGTAAACAAAAAGACATATAACATGTCCCAATAACAAAACAGTAACAGTCATAATATCACTCAAATATTTATAATTGGGAAATGGCCAACAAAAAAAATATGGTATATCCATCCATAGGATTCATGCAGCATTTAAAAGTAATTAAATAGACCTATAGGTAAGATCAGAAAAAAATCACTGAGTTCAAAAAGACTAAGTTTCAGGAAACAATATAAGTATCTTGTAGCACAGGTATAGACTCTCTTAGTGACTGACCCCATCTCTGGCCACTGTGGGTCACTGAGGGTCACATGTTTCAGGTACATGGAAGAACACAAGAGTTACAGATCTTTTACTCCCAACTGGCTAATGTGGGGCCAGTTATTTAACCTCTGTTTCATATGTAAATGGGAAGTATGATTTCTTTCTCATATTTAGTATGAGAACAAAACCAAACAAAATTAGTACACTTGCAAGTTCACTGCCTGGCACATAGAATATTCTCAATAAATGGACAACTCATTATGGATGGTGATGGTGATGATGAGGGGGTGGGTCAAAATAACAGCAGCAGCTCACAGCCTTGGGCCGAGGACTCTCTCCTTACATCATCTCATTTCATCCATGCAGTCCCTTAGGAGGCCTGTTACAGGTGAGGAGATTGAGATCTAGTGAGGTTCTATAGCTACCTGAGATCATAACCGAGCAAGGAATCAACGCTGTGAGTAGAAATGAAATGCGACCGCCCCCATGCCTCCACTCTTAATCAGCATTTGTTTCTTTTGGTCTCTTGAGCCAGGTGCCAGGACGTGTCCCTCACCCAGTTACCAGGGGGCAGCTCTACCAGACACATTCTAAACGTTGTTACTTGAGGTGTCCTTCATAGACTGCTCGTCTCAGATTTACCTTTAGAACCAGAACCCAAGGGGGGGGGGGGGCCTGAGTCTCTGCTTTTTTAACAGGACCCCCAGTTGAATCTAATATACTGCGACTTTTGAGAACCAAAGATTAATTGATAAAATAACACAGCTGGAACACAGGTGGCAAAATACACCTTGGTCAATCTCATGCTCAAATGCTAACTGCCCATTTTTGGGTTATTTTTTCCTCCTCCAGTTCCACTGCCAAGCTGAAGCCATAACTTCATAGTGTCCCTGCCACCTGCCAGGGCACAATCCTGTGATCACTTGGGATTACTCTTATCTCTGAGCTTTATTTTCCACTGGAAAATTAGTTGAGGTTGAATTTAGTCTTTCCTCAGTCTAGGTCATTACAGAACACGCAGAAATCGGGTCCACTTCTGGGGGAGTTACGTAACCCCTAGACACACAAATCCTGTGGAGTGTACAACCTGGGTCTCACAAAGGAACAGGGTGGGATGTCTCTGTCTCTCTCTCTCTCTCACACACACACACACACACATATACACACACATACACATGCTTGCTTAGGGAACAAAAAAAGGCAGTTCCTGGTTGTTTTCCAGTATTGAGAACAAGGTCGAGGAAAAGATGGAGAATAAATATCTGACCTGTTTCCCCTTCTCTAGCCATAATTTTTCCTACTCATAATGCCTCTTTGTTTCCAGGACACTATAGAGTGATTTAAATGTTTCTCAACGTCCTAGCAAAGGGAAAAACAGAGCATAGAAAGTTACTCTCACAGCCTCTCCACGTGTAGGAAATACAGCCCTTATGGGAAACGTGTCGTGCATATCATGTATATTTTTTCCTTGTTTTACTCTGATTGTAGCAAGATGATGTATGGATTTGGAAGCCATTGAAACAGACCATCTATAATTCACAACAGCATCCTCTAATGTAGCTACACTTGCATATACGGTACAATGGAAAGATTATTTTGGCAGCTACCAACTTCCCTGGAGAATTAATGCTAGCAGGGGGAATTAAACCCCTCTTCAATAAACCTAGCTTAGATTTTTTTTTAAAAAAAAAAAGGAAGCATGGGACAAAAGCCTGCTCGGTGCCACTCAGTCATTGTCACGCTCTGGGCCTAGCTTTTACTTGTACTTGAGGGTTGTTGATTTAACTTACATTCTTCCTTTTCAAATGTGCATAAAGCAGGGTCAGCAGGCAACGTACTGGACTTTTTCCCCCTAACCCCCAAAGTTTCCTGTTTGTGGGCTCTCCACAGATGTTTTCTGTTTGCAGCAGCAATTCACCAATAACTCATTTCTCACAAAAAAAGCAAACAGCTTGCCTAATGGCAGTGCAACTCTGATGGAAACTCCCCAGCTAGTTAAGCAGGGAATGTGGTTATTGTAAACATTTACTCATCAAGAAGGAGGCCTCTTTAGTCCTCTACCCTGTAGAACTTCAGTGAAACCCCCAAGCTGGCTTCTGACCAACTCATCAAGATTTCAAAAGGAGCATGCAGGGAAAGTGTTGGGATTCTAAAAGGTTTAGCTCCTTTCCCATGCTTGGAGAGTCCCTCTGTCACCATGGTGGAGAGATGGTCGAGCTCAGGCTTACAGGGTTTGGAGACAGCCCCTGGACCAAGAAACTGGGCCGACATTCTCTTCAGGGATGATTAATGAGGCAGCACATCTCTCGGGGGCAGGAAATTTGAGGGTAGTGTTTATAGATTTAGCAAATAAACAACACAGGATGCATAGTTAAATTTGAATTTCAAATAAACAATGAGATTTTTTTTTACTGTAAGTATGTCTCATGCATTACTTACTTATACTAAAAAATTGTTAGTTGTCTGGCACCCTTTCTTGAAGGTCCTCTCTTTGACAAGTCATGAGCCTCTTCTGGCCTTATTTCTTTCAGGAATCATCTTTCTTCTTGCAGTCTGACCTGTTGGGATATGCTTTTGGAAACTGAACATGAAAAAAATCCCTTCCCTTACTCCTTTCTCCTAAGGGAATCCAGGTGCATAGACCCAGCAGTCTTTCCTTGCACTTTCTGGCAGTGACTCATCAGCGAGGAGCCAAATTCTCCCAGTGGGCAAGTTCCTCTGTGGGAAAGGTCAAGGCCACTCTGACGTGTTAACTCTTCCAAGCCACTAGGAGTCTGTTTAGTAGGAGACATCCTCAGAGCAGGAATGATCTAAGAAGCAAACGGCTTCTTCCACGGGCGTCTTTTTGTCAGTGTTCACAGAGGCTCTCAGCTCAGTTCATAGCTGATCAGCTGTGATGACTGTTTGTTTTATATACAAATCAGATCAACACTGATGGCCAAAGCTACCATGGGTATTGCCTCCTGGTCTGACACCTTAGTGAGGAAATGGGGATGAAAGCACCCTATCTCCAGGTTCAGACCTAGCACTTGCAGGGTGATTTCAAGTAGCGCTAGAGAAAGCTCTGGAGGAAGGCTGAGCAGCCTCGAAATTGAGCCCCTTTAGTCCCATTTCAACCTCAGTGGCTCCATTCTTAACAGTTTTATACTTAAGGTTTTATCTAAGACTTTGTTTGCTTGTTTGTTTTGGGACTCAAAACCGGGTCTCCCGCATGGAAGGCGTTTGAGCATTCTACCACTGAACCGCTAAGAATGTGTTTTAAAGAAGTGTTCTGTGGCTTAAAAAAAAAAAAATTGAAAACCACTAAACTAGGATGACCTCTAATTTTCCTTTCAATACCTCTGCTTGGAAAGCATCCATGTTTCAACAATGCTTTTCCAAAATGCTGCACGTGGCACTCTAGTCTTGCCAAGAGTTGGCGCCATGCCCCTTGTCCCCATTCCCTCCCTCCCTCCCTCCCCATGCCTCCCATCCACCCACAATGGGCTGTTTGTTCCCTTAAGGGCCCATTGCTCTTTCTTTTCTCTACCTCTCTATTTAGCAAACCTTATCTTTTTAAGCTTGGTTCAATTATGTTCTCCTTGGAGAAGTCCTCAGCTTCCCTCTCCTCCCAGAGCTGGAAATAAGCTCCTTCCTCTCCACCCCCAGTGTGCTTTGGTTATTTATTGACTCAACTGTCTCCCACATTCATTTTTAAACTCTTAGAGAGGAAGAAACTAGTCTCTGTTTACCTCACAAAACCCAGCCCAGCACATTGCATATGGCAGTGCCTGATACAGGACCCTGTTTCCTGAGCTGCTCCTTTCTCCATCTCTTCTTGCTGGACCCCTCCTCTCCTTCACTACCTGGATCAAAAATGGCTTCCTCTGGAATGCCTTTCCTGACTCTTCTTTTGTCCTCATCAAACATATGTTATCATTGTTAGAACATTTTCACATTCTATGTATAATCACTTATTTAGATGTGTGCCTCTCTTCCAGAAAGTTGAGATCCTTGATGTCAGACAAGTGTCCTATCCATCTTTGTAACAAAGCCCAATGTCTCATGTAAAAATGTAAAAGGCATCATTCTTTCCGGTACATCAATGGTATAGTTAGGAAAATCATACTTTTAGGAGTTAAGAAGTTGACTCTAGAACTCTGGTTATTTGAGTTCGACTCTCAACTCCATTTACTAGGTGTGCAACTTTGGATGAGGTAATCATTTTGTGCTTCAATTTTCTCATCTATAAATTAGAGACAATTCTCCTACTCTCCTCATAGGATGGTTATGAAGATCAAATTAAATAATTATAGTAAAGCGCTTCCTATCCCTAGTTGTACTCTAACTGCTGTCCCTTCTTAAACAATAGCAATCAGTATGAGATCTGTTGCAACATGAATCCATTTTCAGCATTTCTACAATAGATACAATTAGCACAGCATGTTTATTATTAAATGTATTAAGAGTCCAGTCATGTCCTGAAACAAAAACAATTGTCCTCACACAAAGGGCATACTAACTCCCACACTATGAGTAATTTGAAAATGTATTTCATTTCTGGACTCCATCACATCCCTGTTCTGGTGGACATGTGCTGACAGCCCCCAAGGACTGAAACTTGTAGGTGGGACTTCCACCATGCTCCGTACAGCTCCAGCCCTGCAATACGTACTTCATGCCTGTTCAAGGTGGTTCTTAGAGTCTGTGAGTCACACCAGTAGAAAATAGGTTCTCTCTCACCAGTAGGACCGGGTGGAGCTATGGAAGATGTGTCTGTCTCAGTAATAAGATGTGAAATCAATGACATGTTGGAGCTAATGAAATTCAGGATTCATCTTTCCTCAGTGGGGTGCCATTTTATATTTTTATAAAAGTCCTTGTATGATTTCTAAAGTGCCCTAGCCCTATGGATTCTTATAATTATTCTGAGTTTTGGCAATTTGGGGATCCTTCAAGACCAAAGTTCTGTTTCTTAATGGCTTGGTTACTGGCAAGTGTCTGTTTCTATGAGGCATGGAAATGGGCTGTGGAAGGAAACACACCAGCCTTGGCTGCAAACCTTTTCCACTCCAAGGCACATTCATAGTTTGGGGGTGGGGTGAATGGGGCAGACAGGGAAAAGGGAGACAGGAAAAACTACAGCCTACCTGGGAAGTCCTAGCAATCCCAGAACACATATAGATTTCACAAATGCATGACCATTTCATGGCCCACAAACCAGCTGGAGCAAGAAGCTGCCTGCATGGTCATAGCAGGACCAGATCAGAGCATCTCCATCCAGGTTCCAGCATGGGGGGGGGGGGGTGGAGATCTGGAGCACAGGTGGCCTCTTGTCTGAGTGGGACATGTGGAATTTAAAGTTCATGTGTGCTTCATCAGGGAAAGAACATTTGGCATATGCTAAGAAAATAGGATTAAATTCTTCTTATTCCTTAGACTCACTTATTATTCTACTCAAGACCCAGAGGCAAGAAGGGGATTTGGGGAAGGGGGGACACTTGATTTTTCACTTGGGCACTTCACTGTCCTATGACATACACTAGGAAAGAGACTCGGCTGGGTCAGATGCCCAGGTTCCAGTTCAGCCTCCACTGTTGACTTACTGGGTTCTCAGAACTCACAGAACATCAATGTTTCCATCCATACAACAAGGGAGTCAGATCAATGTTCAGAGTGCATAGGAATTCCCAGGGGGCTTTGTAAGAATGCAGATTCCCGGGACCCCTACGTCTGCTTCCTTAACAAGACTGCCAGGTGGCAGTGCTGTAGATAATCCTGAGATCCCTCTCAAGAAACATTATAATCCCCGAGATCCAGCTTTAGAGTTCCATTAGTCAGGATTCTAAAGGTCTAGATTTATTTGGCAACAAGAGCATCATTGTTCATTTATTCTGAAGGTAGTTATTTCCCTCAGAGATTGTTTGTGTTTTAAAGCCACTCCCCACCCCCGATTCAATTCTTTTTCTTCCAGGGGGTTTAATGGTTGTCACTGAAATTTTGGAGGTATGAGCATCTGGTTATGTAAAAATAAAAAAGAAACACCAAGGTGGGAAGGAGACCTGAGGGAGACCTGGACTTGGGGTCGATCACATGAAAGGATGTACGCAGGAAACAGTTGAAGAACCACCTCCATAATGTTCTTAATAAGGGTTACCTCAAAAGACTCAACATGTAAATCAATGAACTGCACTGGCCACCCGCTTCCTGAATCATTGCTGTGACAGTAATGCCGAGGATAAGTTATTACAGCCTATACCAAACACCCACTAAGTAGGCCCCATGAGAAGAACCAAGGCTATCAGTTTTATTCATCTCTTCTCAAGGCCTAGCACAATACCTGGCACATAATAGATACTCATTAAATATTAATGGATGGAAGAATACTATTATTCTTTAAATTAAAGGTTATAAAAGCAATAATTAAAAAAGAACACATCTCTGTTTTCAATTGTCCATTAGGTAGTATAAAAGCAATAATTAAAAAAGAACGCATCTCTGTTTTCAATTGTCCATTAGGTAGCAACATCAGAAAGAGTCCTTTGTCCTTTAATTGTCAAATTAATGTACTCCATCTTTGCAAAGCCTGAAGGTAAATTTTTCATTCATTGATGTAGTCAACAAATTGTATCCAGCTAGTGAAGATTAAACAGGCACTGCACTCAGAGGGTTGACAACCTGGTAAATAATTGCAATGGATATAAGACCTGAGAGGGCTCAGGTAACATTTGATAAAGGTAACATTTAGTTCTATTTAGAAAAATGTAAAACAACCTCTCAGACCTGACCTTCATTCCCCGCAAAGGAAGAAAAAGTAAAGTTTCTTCCAAGTATTCAGTACCCAACAGAGAACCCTTGGTCTCAAAAATAAACCAGAAACACACGTGTGGGAAACAGTTCAACTTTCCTTCCCATCTCCATTACCCCCACCCTACCAAACACCAAAACCTCCCACAACTCCCTCTCCCTTAAATTAAGCATATTTTAAACTACTGTATATCATAGCCAGAGGCAGCAACTTCCAACTCAAAGTGTCTGAAAATAAATGGCAAACTTTCCAGATGATTAAAATATGTAAACACTGATAACATTCCTCATGATAAATGTTAAAAATGCTACCTGGAGGCCATAGGCCAGACCCAGAGCCAATCCTGCTTGGTTATCAACCTTCAGAGTCCTGTGAGGAGGTGGGACTTCCAGTCCATACTTAGCTAGACGCCCACTGGAACCAAAGACTGCTGCTTCCAGAGAGAAGTGAGGACCACCTGGTAAGGATGTGAAACCCAGGTGTACCCGAGAAAAGCACAAGCCTGACCAGGCATTGGCTGTGAGTAGGCTGCGTCAGGTGTTTGGGTGCCGTGAAAAACAAACAAAAAAAGGTTTTGACGCTGCCTGCCGTTTAGTACCATCTTCCCCTCTCTTTTCTCTCTATCTTTGGCACTAATAAGAGTTGAAATACATAGTGAGAGTTGAGTTTTCTAAGTTAAATCCAAGGCCACCAGCAAAGCTCCCTGTGGTCTTATTGAAATGCTTCTGTGTACGAGTTGCTGTTGTTCAATGAAATTTCAAAAAAGTGAATTAAAACAAGATCATTTGGAGAAACTTAGGCATCAAGTTCTGTAGCAACTCTGGTTCCTCCAACGCTGTCATGATATTGAAGATTCGGGCCCGTTCTGAATAGAATGAGTCCAGGCTTTAAGGGGAGAGTTGGAAAATTGTGGGGGTGTTTTGGTAATACAATGATTGGGCAATACCACCTGCATTTAGCAAAGGTGGAGGTGCAAGATATCCTGCACATTTTAACAGCTCAGCACAAGAAAAATTGTCCCAACACCTGCATGGCTTTCCATGGTCTCAAAGGACCGTCATGTAATAGAGAGACCTATTTATAATTATCTTAGGATAGAACCTTTGTTTTCACATAAATTTAAAGCATTTTTGTGAAGTTTTAATATAAAACAATTTTCCAGCAAAGCAACTATTATGTAAATTAAGGGAGACATTTTTTTTCCTTTTTTTTTTACTTTGTCTAGAACATTGCCAAGAACTTGTTCACCATTTCAGAAAAATTACATCCCTCAGCAACTACTCATGGTATTTGAGTCACCAATACAACTTCCCCTTTCTAGTCATGATGATTCAATATACAAGTGCAAGCATTTGACCATTTTCTTAAGTCTTGAAGTACAACTTGACCTGAGGATTTTGCATACTAAAATGCATATTGTTTCATAATAAATTACATTTATTTCTGTTTGCATTGTTGTTAAGGATTTTACTGGGTTTTTGTTTTTTTTTTTTTGCTCTTGTTAATGTTATGAGTGTAAATAATCTATACTATGTATGAATTTCATTTCAGGATAGAAAAGAGATAGAATTCCAAAGTAGTTATTACAGAAAGAAGTAGTTGGGTCTGATATTTTATTCTTACTCCTTTTTTAAAAATTTTTTCTACAGTGAAACATAACACACAATTCAACACCTTTCTTGAAACATTTTAACTTCACCTGCAGTAAAATTGTAATGTACAATATACCAATTCGGTGACTATTTTGTGAAATGTTCCCCCTAGGATTGTGCATTAGGTGTATGTAGCAGCCTTGCCTTCCATTGTCAATCCCCAGACCAGGTCAGGATCTCCAGGCCTACACTCATTTAACTCCCTATGCTATTTCTCCAGGATTCTTATATTGTAACCGTACTCAGTTACAATTCTGCACTAGACTGCAAGTCTCAAGAGAGTAGGGGACAGGAGCTTTGTTTTTCATTGTTTTTGACTTGCTCTATAAATATTTCTGTATAAACGAATGTGTAAGTGAATATTAAATTCTCATAGGGAATACTAAGATGGAGTAGAGTGGGCTTTCCTAGTATCAGAGGGCAATTGTGTAACTCCTTCCCAGCAGGACTCACTACTTTCCTGAGGGATGAGAGTGAAGGTCAAAAGTGACTGGGAATCTAAATGGGTGGAAAGACATTTCCTGCTCATGGATAGAATGGCTAAATATAGTTAAGATGTCAATTCTCTCCAAATCGATCTACAGATTCAACACAGTACCAATAAAAATTCCAGCAACCTACTTTGAGATTTGGAAAAGCTAAGTACCAAATTCATCTGGAATGGAAAGAGACCCTAAATAGCTAAAAGCATCCTAAAAAAGAAGAACAAAGTGGGAGGATTAACACTCTGACTTTTGAAACCTATTATAAAGCCACAGTGGTCAAAACAGCATGGCACTGGCACAAAGATAGAAGCATTGACCAATGGAATCGAATAGAGAGTGCAGAAATAGACCCCCAAATCTATGGTCAACTGATATCTGACAAGGCCCCCAAATCCTCTAAACTGGGACAAAATAATCTTATTAAAGAATGAAAGAGGACCTCTATCTTACACCCTACACAAAAATTAACTCAAAATGGATCAAACACCTAAATATAAAAATTAGCACCACAAGGCTTCTAGAAGAAAATGTAGAGAAACATCTTCAAGACCTAGTAATAGGAGGTAGCTTCCTAAACTTTACACTTAAAGTACAAGCAACAAAAGAAAAAAATAGATAAATTGGAGCTCCTAAAAATCAAATGCTTCTGTACCTCAAAAGACTTTGTCAAAAAGGTCAAGAGGCAGCCAACTCAATGGGAAAAAATATTTGAAAATCACATATCAGACAAAAGTTTGATTTCCTGTATATGCAAAGAAATTGTACTACTCAACAACAAAAGAACAAACAAGCCAATTATAAAATGGGCTAAAGATTAAAAAATAGGCATTTTTCTGAAGAGCAAATACAGATGGCTCAAAAGCACATAAAGAGATGCTCATTTTCACTGGCTATAATGGAAATGCAGATCAAGACTACAATGAGATAGCACCTGACACCCATAAGAATGGCTGCTATTAGACAAACAGGAAACTATAAATGTTGGAGAGGATGTGGAGAAACTGGGACACTTATGCACTGCTGGTGGGAATGTATAATGATGCAGCCACTATGGAAGACTATTCGGTGGTTCCTTAGGAAACTAAATATCAAGTTGCCCTACGACCTAGCAATAGCACTATTAGTATATACCCAGAAGAGCTGAAAGCAATGACACAGACATTTGCACATCGATGTTCATAGAGTGTTATTCACAATTGCCAAAAGATGGCAACAAACCAAATGCCCATCAACAGATGAGTGGATCAGCAAAATGTGGTATATACATACGATGGAATATTATGCAGCAGTAAGACAAAATGACATCCTAAAGAACGTGATAAGATGGATGAGCCTTGAAGACACAATGCTGAGTGAAATTAGCCAGACACAGAAGGATAAATACTGTATGGTTCCTCCTTTGCGACTTTCATAAAGGTATAATCAGAGGCTTATAATATAGAAAATAAGAGTATAGAGATACATAGAAGCTAGAGATGGGTGAACCGTTAGCTAATGAGGTTGAACTCCAATGTAAGGGAATAGATAGGAGTGAAGGTGGTTCTCCAGTGGATCTATAAGTATTATTACCATATTTAAGATGAACAAGATTGAAAGGGCTTGTATAGACCTCAGTGTCCCACTGATTAACACTAGAAATATGAATTAGTTCTTGCAATAATTACTTCAAAAATATGACTCTTCTACAAGGATTGTCTAAGTCCAGGGTGCAGGGGGAAAGCTGATATTGCAGGCTATGAGCTATGTTCAAAAGGAAACCATCAGCACTACCACAGCAACGGCAGAGGTAAACAATGGGAGGGACAAGAGTTAAGAGGCGGTTTAGATTTCCTATTTGACGAGGGTGTGTTTATTAGTTTTCTTCCTCTTGGGAATAATGAAATTATCTAAAATTGAGAATGTTGATGGACTGTGGACTTTGGGCTCTATGCATGATGCCTGATGATGCAGGTGGCTGAAGGATGTACTGACTGAGAAGTAGATTGGCGAACAATGGTGTATACTTATGAATGAAGGTTGCACTGCTACAAACAGGAGCAAACTTATGAGGCATGCAATGATGTGAATGAACATGTCGGGACACTTGTTGAGACAAAATAAGCCAGAAATAAAAGAAGAAGAATGGTGTGGTCACCTTTAGAAAATGCTTATAAGAAAACAGGGGCCTAGAGTGTAAGCTTTTAGAGCAGACACATTAAGTCCAGAGTGGTGATTATTATTTCTGAATTTTGAGAGGTTGTTATATATATATATATAACCTGATATTTAGAGATAAGAACAAAGCTGAACAGGTTAGAATTACAGTAATTCAGAACACAGGGGCAAGGAAGACAGTGTCTATATTTTAGAACTGCACATACTCTTTGAGACCAATGGAAGAAAGGTTTATTTGGTCTAGAACTGAAATGTTCTGTAGGGCATAACATATATCAACTTATCTGTATTGCTCATTTGAACAATTGAAACATGGGGAGCCCAGAATAAGAAAGAGGTCCTTTAATCCTGTATAGATTATTGTAATGCCTGAATATATCCTAGAGTATATTAAGCAGATAATCAAAAAGTATTGGCAAAGTCCCCTGATAGATGGGAGAAAGAATATGGAATTATTAAACCTTACCATCATGGAATCCCCTGATATTATGTCAAACTTTTAGGGACACCCAAATCAATAGGTCAAGACCTCAATCACTCTTGTGAAGCTTGTGTAGGTAGCAGAGAAGCTTAGACTACCTATAGGCATGCCTAAGAGTTACTTCTGGCGGACCACTTTTGTTGCTCAGATGTGACCTCACTCTCTCTAAGCCCAACTCTGCAAGTGAAATCATTGCCCTCCCCTCTATGTGGGACATGACATCCAGGGGTGAAAGTCTCCCTGGCAACATGGGAGAGAACTCCCAGGGATGAATCCAGATCTGGTACCATGGGATCAACAATTTCATCCTGACCAAAAGGGGGAAAAGAAGTGTAACTAAGAAAGTATCGATGGCAGACAGAGTTCAAATAGAGTCAAGAGGCTACTCTGGATGTTGCTGTTACACACACTTCAGGTAGATCTTGCTACCTATCATAACCTGCCAACCCCCAACCAGGACTATTCCAGCCAATCCTAAAGAACACCTAAGGCAATATATAAGATTCCACAAGGGTTCCATGCACTAGAATAACTTTCCAGAAACCTACAACCTCCAGATGGGTCCCTGGTCCAGATAAGTCCTGAAACCTAGCCCAGCCTCTCCAGAACATCAGATGGCCCCATCTCCCTACCCCAACTTAGTGACAAACCCTTCCAGTATGAAAAATTTAGAATGGTCATAGCCCAAACACCTCAAGAGAGAGGGATGGAAAGATCAAAGGTGATGGTGGAGTTATATAGAGAAGATAGGATTTAACAAATGCATATGCGTGCTGAATCATTAAATTGATATCTCTTTTAGTCTCCAGTATTTTAGAGTAGGTAGAAGTAAAAACCTAAAATTGTGAAAATGTAACCCATACCAAAGTCTGAAATATGTTCTACAACTAATTGTTGTGCTATGCCTTGAAATTTACAGCTTTTTTGTATATATGCTATTTTTCACAAAAATAAAATAAGGAAAAAAGTCGATTGTGATGATAAAAAAATGTTTAAGTCTTCTAGCCTCCTATATTCTGGAGCAGCTAGAAGGAAAAATTTGAGAGGATCATATCATAGCCCATGACAAACTCTGGGATCTGTCCTGTAACTACTTGTTGAAGAGTGCTTTGAAAACTATTGCTTTTTTATTTCTTAGCTTTGTATATATGTTATACTATACAATAAAAAAAGTTAAAAATAAAGTTACCAGTAATGTTTCAGGGATATATCAGGAATCCAAGTAGGGCCTTTCTCTGAGCATTTAGCCCTTGTTTCTCTGCTTCTCAAGTGGAGAAAATGCTTCCAGACATGTCCTATTTTTTCGTAAGTATTCACGTCTGCCGTTGATACTGCCATTGACCTCCCCAAGTACTGAAGAAGTGTGACTGGCAAGCTTCTGGGATCAAAAGGAATGATCTCTTTAGGTGAGTTACTCGACCTACAAGAATTAATGTGTGTCATTCTAATTTCCTTATGAGTAAGAGCAAATAATGCATAGAGCCATATTTGATGGAACACTTTTTTTTGCATGGGCAGGTACCAGGAACTGAGCCCAGTCTACCACTGAGCCACCACCACACCACCCTGCATATCGCTTTTGCTAGAATGGGAGACAGATTTTTACTTTTCAGATAAATCAAGAATATTATTTATCAGTCTACCCAACCTTGCTGATCTGTGAGGCAAAGAGAAAATGTGAGTTCATCCAATACTAAAAAAACTAGCTAAATAAAAAAAAAATCATCATTCATGGTTAGTTGGTGTTTGAAAGGAAGAATATTACCACTTTCATTTTCAATGACTAACAATAATAGCTGCTCACCTGTGGTAAGTTCTAACTAAGTGCCTTGTAGGTATTAATTCATTTTATCATCATAACCTTATGGTGTGAGCAAAACCCTCCCCATTTTGGAGATAGAGAAAGTGAGGAATACAGAAGTCAGGGTTAATTTGTCTCAGGTGGTGAAGTTTGCAAATAGAGGCGCTGAGATGTGAATCCAGGGCCCCACTGCTACCTCTTCTTAAAGTACAACTAACATCCCAACCAAATTCACTCCGCATGTTGGGGCAGGACGTATAGTTGCCACAGCCACCAAGTCAACAGTTATATTGTCCAATTAGTGACTTTAAAGAATGGTGATTAAAGTCTGCATGCTTCCTATAGCTAGCCTTGCAGTTGGCACAAACATACTGGAAAGGCTGCACAAAAACCGCATCGAGGAAGCCTTCTAAATGTGGTGTTTGTTCCTCTGAAAGAGAGAAAAATGCAAGCACCTGTTTCTATAGGTGGTTGACAACTGCTAGTGTCCTCCAGGCAGACTTCTACTCTTCCACCCAGGAAAGGAGTCAAGAAACCAATCACCTCCCACCCCTGTTAGTGGACACCTGTCCCCCAGCCTTGCTCATTTTCATAAATGGAGCAGCAGGGAGCTACCACACATCAAGCCTTTACCACGTGCCAGGCACTGTACCAAGCAACTCACAGACACCCAATAATTCTCCTGGAGCTGTCTGGAATTAAGAATGTCTGATGTCAGAGATAATCTGGGTTCATCAAACCACATTTTCCTCTCAAGTGCTTCTTCGTCTTCAAGCCTCCCTTGAAGGGCAGGCAAGCCATGAACTGAGCTCTGGTCAATGAAATGTAGGCAGAAGTGAAACACACCACTTTGTGGTGATTTTACCTACAGCAGGTAGGATGCCTGAATTTTGGGGCTATAGTTACCTTGACTGATGCACTATTATTATCCCATGTTACAGATGAAGATGAAGTTGAATAGCTAAGTAAGTTGTGCATCTGATGCTCAAACCCATGACTGAGTTCATGGTCTGTCCTTCCATCATTTAAACCACTACAGTTTGCTGCCATGGAAAATGTAATTCCCATCTCCCACAACCACCATCATCATCCAATACCACAACAAATACTACAGCCCTCCTACTACCCCCCAGCAGAAAGTGGCAGAAAACATTGCCCTCTGTTATATACACACAAAGGACAGAATTCTCTCTTTATCTAAAGAGGCATTTCAATCTGCTCCAACATTTGTACTGAATTAAGCTATTAGACTCTATTAGGCTGTATCTTTGATTAATTCCAAATACTATAGGAGAAGGGTTATTTTCCCATATAAAAAAAGATTTTAAAAAATCCTTTATAAAAATTGTATGCATTGTCATAAGATGCAGCTGGAATTTATTTGCATAACATCAAGTTTCTCAAAGTTTAGTGCAATAATTAGATACCGCTGTCAAGATGAAAGTTTGGATCTCTGCCTGGCATGTTTTTGTAATGCTGTTGCCATCTCAAATTTTACCCTGCTTTTGGAAGCTCCCTGTATTTTCCTTTGGTGCCAGTGTCAAAATCTATGGAAAAATACCACCATCATCTAGGTTCAGAGCAAAGATTTCTGCATTGAGATATGTTGAAACAGGACAGATAATGCATCTGTTTGGGAAGGTTGAGAAGACGCTTTCCCTGGAGGAGGAGAAAGGCTGATGCCCTCCTCTCCACCCTAGGATGTGTCACTGCCAATTATGCAGTGGCATTGCAGAAATTCCTCCATTTTCCAAGCTTTAAACTAATGCCTTTCAGAAATGATCTTATAGATCAGAGGCCAGCAAACATTTTCCTGCAAAGGGCCAGCCAGGTAGCAAATATCGTCAGCCTTGTTGGCTATGTGGTCTCTGCCACTGCCACTGCCACTCAACCATGCCACTGTAGTGTAAAAGTCACCACAGACATTCATAAACGAATGGTGTGGCTGAGTTCCAATAAAATGTTATTTTCAAAAACAGATGGGAGTACTGTATATTTTACATGATTTTTCTGTAAACTACAACTTCTCTAATTAAAAAAAAATAATAAAACATACTTACACTAGACCCAACAATCCTACTCTTAAATATTTACCCAAGAGAAATTAAAATACATGTCCACACAAAGGCTTGTAAATGAATCTTCATAGCAGGTTTATTTGTAACAGCCAAAAAGTGGAAACAACCCAAATGTCCATCAACAGATTGAATGGATAAACAAAATGTGGCACATCCATGCCGTAGAATTTAACTTAGCCATAAAAGGAAACAAACTGCTGATACCTGCAATAGCATGGATGAATCTCACATGTATTTTGCTGAGTGAAAGAAGCCAGACTCATGCTTTGTAATCCATTCCTATGTACACTAGAAAAGAGAAATTTAATCTATAGTAAAAGAAAACTCATCAGTGGCTTCCTAGGCAGAGACTGGTTGGAAATGGAGGATCGGTTGCAAAGAGGTCTGAAGAAACTTTACGGGATGATAGAAATATTCTATAATTTGTTTGTAGTCATGGACACACAGATGTAAACAACTGTCAAAACCCATTGAACTATATACCTAAAATGGGTCAGTTTTACTGTGTATTAATTATACAACCATAAAAAAAGGGGAAAACCTAAAATCTGTCCCCTCCCCACCAAAAATAAAAAAACAGATGGCAGGCCAGATTTAGACCTGTAAGCCATAGTTTGCTGATCCTTGCTTTACATGGTCATCTAATAAATAAGAATATCATTTGTTCATTTGTTTGTTTATTCATTTACTGATTCGAGGAATATTTGTCAAGGGGCATTAAATGTTATCAGGCACTGTTCGAGGCACCAGAGATAGAGCAGCAAGCCAGACAAGTAAGGACACCACTCTCTGAAACTTACTTTTTTGAGAAAATGATAAACAACAAATAAGTAAACAAATAGTTTTGGATATTTATAGTTGCTCTGACTATATTAAACCTGGATGTCTGCTGGGGAATGTCTGGAGCCTGTGGGAAAAGATGGGTAGTATATGACATATGAAGACTTCTCCTAGGAGAAGACAGCATGTTTATGGGCTCGTGCCTTATATAACATTAACCCTTATTATAACACTGAGAGTTATAATGTTATATCTTTTTTTATAAATGAGGAAAGTCTCTGAGCTTACTCAGAAGAAAATTAACTCACCTACAATTCATAGCTGCTAATGACATAGCTGGGATCTAAATTCAGGTTTGCTTGTCTCCAAGAGCCAAGGACTTTCAGTTTCTCCTGGGGATTATAGTTTTTGCTGAGAGAATCCCATACAGTGCCCCTTCTAGCTTCCAGAGATTTACAGAAAATCATGTCTGGAAAGAAATTGAGAGCGTGCGTTCATTGTTCACCCTTTCAGTCAGGCATTCAATCATTCCTCCAATAAATACTTACTAAGCACCTATGTACCAGGCACCATTGAGGATTTAGTGGTGAGCAAGGCATATTAGGTTCCTGACCAGTGTTACGTGTTTAAAACCAGAAATTTGGGAGATGTGGTGAAGAGTGGGAAGGAGCCCAGATTTGTACCATTTGCCAGTTTTCATTGCAGAAATACATCCACTATGACCAATTTCAAGCCACCCACTCCTGATGTCAACCAGTTTGCAAAATTCCTGAAAATCTACCAGTCGGTTCTCGCCACCCAGCTGCAGCACCACCATGACCCTGACCACAGGGCTGCACTCTGGTGGACATGGACAGGCAAATGGGTCACTTTAGGACAGGGTGAGGACTGTTAAAGGGGGCGGAGGTAGAGATATTTATGGTACTAGGTTAATACAAAGAATGAGCATTTAACCCAGAAATGTAAACAAAAAGCTATCACTGAAGTTTACTTGATACCAAGGATGTAGATATTGGGGACCACTTGTGTTTTCATAGATAAAAATCATCACTTTTTGTAGACATTTGTCATCTTGTTGACATACTCCAAAAGGTTCTTGCCCCAAATTATTTAGATGAGTGTTTGTTTTAGTTTGATGATGCTGCTAGAATGCAATAGATCAGAAATGGGTTGGCTTTTACAAAGGAAATGTATTAAATCATGAGTTTACAGTCTTAAGGCCATAAAAATGTCCAAACTAAAGCATCCAGAGAAAGATGTCTTCACTCAAGAAAGGCGATGGCATCTGGAATACCTCTGTCAGCAGGGAAGATGCCTGGCTGGCATCTGCTGGCCCATTGGCTTCTAATTTCAAGCAGCTTCCTCAGGGGGATTTTCTTTCTGCATCTCCAGACATTTCTCTCTCTGTGTCGGCTTTGAGCTTTTTTCAAAATGGTTCCCTCTTAAAGGATTCCAGTGAGTGGATTAAGACCCACCTTGAATGTGGCAACACATCTCCTTGGAAACCACCTAATCAAAATGTCCCACCCACAATTGGGTGGGTGTCATGTCCATGGAAACAACCTAATCAAAAGGTCCCACCCTAAACAATAGGTCTGCCTCCACGAGATTGGATTAGGAGAAAGAACATAGCTTTTCTGGGGTACACAACAGCCTCAAGCCCACACAGCGTTTTCATTCTCTACTTCAGTTTGCAAAGGAGAACATGATGTAACTAAAGGTTTAAGGGTCTGGGGCTCAAGTTTCAGCCCTGTTGGTGTGATTACTGGCAAGCAACTCACCTCTGCATGTACTGGCATCTACATGACCTAAGGTATGCCAAATGTCAGCACTTTATTATCCAACCTGTTCTAGTTTGCTAGCTGCCAGAATGCAACACACCAGAGATGGATTGGCTTTTAATAAAAGGGGATTTATTTTGTTGGTTCTTCAGAGGAAAGGCAGCTAACTTTCCACTGAGGTTCTTTCTTACGTGGAAGGCACAGGATGGTCTCTGCTGGTCTTCTCTCCAGGCCCCTGGGTTCCAACAACTTTCCCCAGGGTGACTTCTTTCTGCATCTCCAAAGGCCTGGGCTGAGCTGCTAGTGCCGAGATGAGGAATGCTAAGCTGCTTAGGCTGTGCTATGTTGCGTTCTCTCATTTAAGCACCAGCCAATTAAGTCAAACGTCACTCATTGCAGCAGACACGCCTCCCAGCCGACTGCAGACGTAATGAGCAACAGATGAGGTTCACGTACCATTGGCTTATGTCCGCAGCAACAATATTAGGTATGCTTACCTGGCCAAGTTGACAACTGAATCTAACTAACACACAACCTCTCGAGTTATAAGTTTTATTTAAACGAAGTGCCTTTCTGTCCTTCTTATTGATGCCCATCAAACTACTGGCACAATTGATTAGATGGGATTCTGTCCAGCCTTATCCCATTTTTCAAATTCCAGAACCATTCAGAAAAGACCCAATTTAGAATCAAAATTGTAGCTAGACCTAAATAAGCCAAAAATGCTTATAAGGTCCACAGTATTTTAAAACCAACATGGGACAGGAAAACCAGTGCCTTATGGAAGGCCTTTTGAAATGTCATCAGCTGTAAAATATCTAGCAAACTAAGATAAATTTCTGGGACTCATATGACTTGAGAACTTTTCCAGTCACATGTGCAGGCATCTGTTCAGTTTTAACACCCAGCCCCTTTGTAAATGAGACATAGACGGGGACCTCTGCACCCATCAGCTAGAAACATTTTGGGAGAAAGAATTGTTGTGACAACACTGATGACCAACATATGTGTGCTCTTCCCCAGAGCTATACGTGCCTTACGGGGTTGTGGACAGCCAGGATCCATGGATATTCTCAGGTTCTATCTCCGGGCTCCCTGGTACAAATGGGGGGGGGGGGGTCAGGGGTCTGTGGCTGACTCCACTGAGGCTCTGTTTCCACAGTCACCCCAATTCAGACTGCCTGTTCTTAAGTGATCTGTGTGGGCGGGCAGCTCAGGGCTGTTCAAACACAAGGACAGCAATTCCCAGTCTTGCCTCACTTCGTTTGTTAGAGAGGCTTACATCCCGGGAATTAGAGATGTTATTAATAAAAGAACTATAGCTGCAACCTGAAAATTGACATTTTAACTCTATTTTTGTGATTGCTCCAGACATGTGTGCTGGGTTCATTGGTAATTATTTCTCAGACATGAGTTGGGAAGCAGCACCTAGTGGTCTTCGGAAGAGATGGAGGGTGACTTGGGATGCAGGCCGTGTCTCCTATCTACAAAGCACAGATAAGACAGATTGACAGACCCAGATTCTTCACTCAGACTGACTCAGACTGTCTTTCTTTTTTTTTTTTTTCACATGGGCAGGCACCGGGAATCGAACCCGGGTCCTCTGGAATGGCAGGCAAGCATTCTTGCCTGCTGAGCCACCGTGGCCCGCCCCGGACTGTCTTTCTTGATGCATTTAACTAGATAATGAACAAATCCACACTTCACTGAGTTCTTTGTATATCAACCTCACTCCATATCTACAAAGCCATTCAGTATCCCGCCTGTGTGGCTCATTGTAATTTTAGTCTGCAAGATATTTTGCAACACCTTAAAAATGTTTTCAAACTTAATCCCCCCACCACTAACTTGTGCCCTTCTTTCCTTTTTTTAAAAAAGATGTTGTATTTAATTATATATTCAGGAAAACACATATATTGTTAAGTATGTAAGTTCAGTTTCACAAACAGAATATACATGCATAATACTGTTATATACATTGTATTTGAAATATAACATGTATCTAATATTTCAGGAAAGTGCATGCATCATAACTGCACTTTCACAAACCGGGTAGCTAGCACTTAGTATTCTAGAAGCCTGTTCACATTCCTTTCCAGTCACTCTTCCAGCCCCATGAGAGTAATCAATATTATGTACATGTTTCATTTACCTTTTCCAAGTAACATCAAATAACAGTCAAATGAATACTGTCTGTGCACAAATTAATTACAGTAATACAAACCATGGATTGCTAAAAAATTCATGTGTATATATATATATATATATATATATATATATATATATATATATAATTGTCACGCTACGAGCCTTAGTCTGATATATCAATAGAGCTTGATGTAACAGCCTTGGACAAGTTTTCCATTCACTTTGTCCATACAAACAAAGCAAAGAAAAAAGCTTTGAATTCACAACCCGTATGTTACCTAATCCAAGTTATTTGAGCCAAATGCTTTCCTTAACTACATGTGCTGATAAAATCCAAAGCTTCCTGGTCTCTCAGAATTGAGTATCAAGATGCTATCGCAATTTTTTATGAAATGAACTGAATGTATAAAACAAGGGACTTTGTCCCCGTGTGTATTTGTTTTACAAAGTTTATGACAGTCCATCAACAAGCCCCTCCATGCTTTGCCGTCTCAGAATGTTTTTCTTTATTGCCTTCAGCAGTCATCCTATAGTTTAAATTTTTTGGTTCTCAATCCTTTGTTTTGAAAGCAACCTGAATCTGGCATCAATTTTTTCTTCTGGGGAAAAATAAATAATCTGTGAACTACATTATGGCACATTCAGCACGAGGTGCCAAAAACAAAAAGACGTGTTTGTGTCCAACACACACCAGCATATTGGCTGAAGGGAGTCCTGGCGACCTTTACGATCTATTGCCGTTGTTTCCTGATGGGCTCAGCAGCCAGACATCTGCTTTGGCTCCCCACGACGGTTTTCAGAGCTAGTCCCAGTCGCCCCCGAGCCGTGGAGAGAGAAACAACCACGTTAGACTCCCCTGGGGGAGTGTGTGGATCTCTCAGGCACCGTGCGTTGATTACCCATTTTGCCAAATGACCTTTAAAATCCCACTTCGTTAATAATCTAATAATCTAAGAAACGCGCATTCAAACATGGAGATGTCGTTCATCTAGCAAATGTGAGGTTTGCTATGGTCCTTTTTATCGCTTTAATAATAAAATCGGTGGTTGAAGAGAGACTGAGGAGATGGGATCTCTCATGTCATGCTGGAGGGCGTAAAAGCTGCTGCAAACTTTCTGGAAGGTGACGCACATCCACCCTGAGGTGAGCAGGATTTTCATCCTCTTGCTCTTTGCTCCTTCCCAGGTGGAACTCAAGTTGCTGATCACCCAGCTTGGAAAAAGGGAGCGTATCCTGTATTGCTGGGTGGGCTCAGTGGAATCTCAGGAGCCCTTGAGATCGGGAGACGAGGGCGGAAGGGTCAGTAGATGCAGCTGGAGAAAATGGTAGAGGTAGAGTCGCATGAGAGATGTGGCACCACTGTCGGCTCTGAGGTGAGCGGGCTCCGTGCTGGGACCTACCATCCGCCCCTAGCTGCTTCAAGGGAGGCCCCAGGCTGAGAGCCAGCAAGGAAACAGGGACCTCGGTCCTACAGCTGCGGGGAACTGAAATCTGTCAACAACACAAAGGAGCCCGGAAACGGATTCTTCCCTAGAGGCTCCAGAAAGGAACGCAACCCTGCAGACAACTTGATTCTGCCTTCCTGGTAAGACTTGAAGCAGAGAGACCTGGCGAGCCCGCTGGACTTCTCGCCCGTACAGAACTGTGAGAGAATAAGTGAGTATTGCTTTAAGCCACTAACTTTGTAGTAATTTGCCATAGCAGCAACTTAAAACAAGTAAGTTCCCCAAAGATGTCCACACTCTTTGATCCAATAATTCCTTTCTAAGACTTTTAGAAATCAAAGACACTCGAGTCACTAAAATCCTTTGTTTTTTTAATGAAATTCATTATGAAAATGCCCACAGTGTTATAGTGAGTGAAAAAGAAAGGACATAAAGAAATTTATATATACATACATACACACACACACACACACACACAATATGACTCTAATTTTGTCACATGTGTGTGTTTGTTCCTCTACACATGTCTATGTATGTAAGTATATATAACACGATGTTAAAAGAAGACTCTTCTATCTTGTTTTCTGCTGGGGCCCCAAAGTCCAAAAATGAAACCCTAGGTGCCAGGTGCCAGGTGCCAGGACCTCCCACATGGGACTGGCAGACAGCACTGAGAATGAGCCCATCCCCCCCCCCCCCCCCCCCCCAGGATATAAAAGAAGTGACACAAAAGCAATTTAGGGTGATAATGCACAGGGCCGCTTTTTCTAACCATATGTGGGAGGAAAAGGGATGTTTGCATTATTTTTGGTTTTAAGTACAAGATTCAAAACTAACTTAAACATAAAGGGAAAATATTACTTCTCATTCTGGGAAATTCAAATCCAGAGTTTCAGACAACATCGTGTCCCTCAGTGGCATCCATATTCTCTCCCCCGCCGAAAGGCCCCTATGCCCTTGGACAACGGCTTTCAATGAGTCCCAATCCTGCCGGTGCAACATCGCCAGTGGGGGAGTGAACACGCCTCCCGTTTGTGTGCACATCGGCCCAAGACGGGACTGGTCCCGCGGGTCAGGTGCCCACTCCCCCACCACCCCCAGCGGCGAGAGGATGATAACGCCCGCCTGGGTCATTGGTCCTCCCCCAAGGCCCCAAGGCCAGTGGGGTGGGAAACCCCATCACTGGTGACCCCTAAGGAAGGGGGACACATGCAGAAGGAAGGCATGCTGGGTAGCCCCCTCCAAAAACCCAGGAGACAAACAAAGACAATTACCAAAGTCCATTGCAATTTTTGTTAGAGAAATTTGGAAAATAAAGAAAGGAAATGAAACTATC
The DNA here is from genome assembly GCF_023851605.1 of Tamandua tetradactyla. Taxonomy (NCBI): domain Eukaryota; kingdom Metazoa; phylum Chordata; class Mammalia; order Pilosa; family Myrmecophagidae; genus Tamandua; species Tamandua tetradactyla. The sequence continues at coordinate 24,327,692 of NC_135346.1, forward strand.
TCAAATAACACCACAAAGAAATAATCACTGTTTCTTCTTTCAAGTATTGTTATAAATATAGGTACAAGATTAATAGTTGATATGGCCTTATATATATTGTTTAAAATATCTTTTTTTATTTAAATATGAGATCAGATATAAAATTCTTTTAAGGTATTTTAAACCTGTTTATTCTATATTACAGAATATCTTCACTGTACAAAACATAGAACACATAAAACTAGCATCATACTTAATGCTGAAAAATTAACCATTTTCCCCTTTGATCAAGAACAAAACAAGGATGTGCATTCTTCCCGTATTTATCCAACATTGTACTGGGGCTTCTAACCAGGGCAATTAAGAAAGAAAAAGAAATAAAAGTCATCCAAATTGGACAGGAAAAAAATAAAAATATCTCTACCTGCTGATGATATGATCCTGTATATAGAAAAGTCTAATGAAGCAGCTAAAAAACTATTAAAACTAATAAATGAACAATGGGTCACGATACAAGCTGGATATACACAAATCAATTGTATTTCTATACATTAGCAATGGACAATCCGAAAATGAGATTAAGAGACAATACTATTTATAGTAGCCCCCCCCCCCCAGAATAGAATACTTTGGAAAGTTTTTTTTAAAAAGAAGTGTAAGACATATCTTAAAAACTCTAAAATATTGTTGAAAGAAATTTTGGAATATCTAAATAAATGTTCATTCATGTTCATTCATCTGAACTCTTAGCATTAAGAAGGCAGTAATCCCCAAATTGATCTGCAGATTCAACACAATCTTATGAAAATCCAGCTGCTGTTTTTTCTTACAAATATTGACAAGCTGATCCTAAAGTTCATGCAGAAATATAGGTGAGCTAAAATAGTCAAAAGAAGTCTTGAAAAAAGAAGACTCACACTTTCCGATTTCAAAATCTACTACAAAGCTCCAGTAATCAGGACTGTGTGGCACTAGCATAAGGATAGACATATAAACCAATGCAATATAATTGAAATCCAAATAAACTCTCACAGTTATGGTGAACTGATTTTCAACAAGGGTGTAGGACAAGTCAGTGGTAAAAAAAAAAGTCTTTTTATAAATGGAGCTGGGACAATTTGCACATGCGAAGAAATGAATTTGGACCCGTGTCACCTTTTAGACCCAAAAATTAACTCAAAATAGACCATTTATCTTCATATAAGAACTAAAACAATAAACTCTTAGAAGAAGATACAGAAGTAAAGTTTTGTGGCCTGGGGTTAGGCACTGGCTTCTTAAATAAGATATCAAAAACACAAGTGACAAGAGAAAAAACAGTTAAATTGGGTTTCAACAAAATTTAAAACTTTTGCATAGAAAAGGACACCATCCATAAAGTGAAAAGACAACCTAAAGAATGGGAGAAAATTTTTGCAAATCGTCTCCAACAAGAGGGTTTTATCCAAAAAAATGTAAAGAACTCTTACAACTCAACAGCAACAAAACACAAGTAATCCACTTTTTAAAAAATAGATAAGGATTTAATTAGACATTTCTCCAAAGAAGGGGTACAAATGGCCAACAAGCACATGAAAAGATGCTCAACAGTATTAACCACTGGAGAAATGCAAACCAAAATCACAAGACACTACTTAACACCATTAGAATGACTACATAAAAAAGATGGGCATTAGATCATGGTGAGAACAGAGAGAAATGGAAACATTCACACGCTGCTGGCGGGAACATAAAAAGATGCAGCCACTTTGCAAAACAGTTTGGCAGTTCCATAAAATGCTAAACATAGAGTTACCTATGACTCAGCAACTCTATGCCTAGTTATGAACCCAAGAGACATGAAAATATATGTTCACACATGAACTTGTATGTAAATGTTCATAGCAGCATTATCCTCAGCAGCCTAGAAGTAGAAACAACCTAAATGTATATCAATTGATGGATGGACAGACAAAATGTGGTCTATCCATACGGTGGGATATTATTTGGCAATAGAAAGGATTGAAGTACGGATATATGCTAGAACATGGATGAACCTTGAAAAAATTGGGCAAAATCAACAAAATGCTACCTAATATACGATTCCATTTGTGTGAGAAGTTCACAATAGATATCCATGAGACAAAATGTAGATTAAGTGGTGGTCAGGGGCTGGGGTGCAGGTTGGGGAGCAAGAAATAGGCATGACTGCTAATAGTTATGGTGTTTCTTTTGGCATGATGTAAAGTTTCTAAAATTAAACTGTGGTGATGGTTGCATAACTCTGAATATACTAAAAGTCATTTAATTAATACTTAAAGTGGGTAAGTATTATTGGTATTTTATTGGGATACAAACTGTATCCCAATGAAACTTTTAAAATAAGATTGGTTGTATGTGGGTGTGTGTATATCACTAATAATCTCACCATGTAGAGGTAATCACAATAATATTTTTGTGTGTCACTATGCAGAATTTTCTCTATGCATGCATACAAAATATGCATTTGAATGGCATAAATTACATCATATATACATATAACAATTGATTTTAACAATTCTTCTCTTTGTAAGAGACCTTTACAAAATATGTTCATGCTCTTTCTGTTTGGTTATGTGTTTGTGAGTTATAATGAAAGTCTGACTCATGCCTAAGACTTTGTAAAACTCATTATAGGAAAAAAGAAGAAAAAAACAAGCATTAATCTACTTATTTTTAAAACTACTGTTGTCATAACAATTTCATGTTGCCTTGTAAGAGGTAATCTTTTTTCCTTCATGCTATATTTAGAGTATTAGTTGCCATAACAACAAGATGTAATTCATCATATATAAACCCAGCCAGAAGGACAATCTCTATCAGGAATCTTTAGATAATGTTACCAACACAGAGACAAAAGAAGTTCCTTAGATGATTAGGTCCAGTCTTCTGCCTCCAGGATGGATTACACTAAAGCTTCTAAGTAGATGGGGTGTAAGGTTATTTTAAAAATCAAATTAAATTAAAAGCAGGATTTAAGAAATCACAATCTTACTATCTTCTTTCAAAATTTGGATCGTGATTCCACAACCAAGATGGCAATGGCAAAGGCATTCTTTTTTCAGTAAAACCCTAATCACTCTCTCCTTGACTTTCCCCAGTGTTTGCAAAAATGTATCCCTAATTCCTTCAGCCATTTTTAATCCCGGACCTTATCAAACATTACTGGGCTTGTTTCCTCCATGCAAAAGCAATCTAGCAATGCACCTCTCTCATCACAAAAGGGAGAACTTTCTTCTAGTACGTTTGCTTTCCTCCTATAGCTAACATCAGTAACATTAAACTTTTCAGCTCAGTCATCTCTTTAAGAATTTGATGAAATTCGGGACCCTATTTTCAGAAAAATAAACATAATGCACAAAGTTTGCTTCGGACTTCAGGGGTTTCATATGTCCCCTGAAGCCCAACCTCATCCTTTAAGATTCCTGGATTTCAATCTAATTGTTTCTTTCCCATTTCATTCATTCATTTATCCACACATTCGTGGAAGCTCATGGTGTGTTAACCACTCTCTTAAGCATTTTTTCATCACATGAACTTCTGTTGCACCAAGGAGATTTTGTGGGGGCTGGTATGTTCTGGAAGGATGACTGCCTCCTCTCCATGACCCTGCACAGTGCAATTCTGTACATGGGGAATGCATTCTGTTTGCTCTACGGAAAGATGAGTTACATTGCTTGATGTACCACTTGTAATAGCATTTTCTTGTAGATGTAGAGTCCTACGCAGCTCTGTGAAAGCCTTTTTCCTAGCAACATAGGGGTGTGGAGAATACAGGATTTCAGGTCAGAAAGTTTGAATTCAGCCCCAGCAGCACTACTTCCCAATCACATAGACTTCACAAGTTACTCAACCTCTCTAACCCTTAATTTCACCTCTGTAAGATGGAGCTAATAGTGAGTACCTCACAGCAGCTCTGGATGGGAGTGTGAGTTAAAAAGTAACAAAAGAAAACAAATACATGTGAAAGCATTTTGTAAACCCCAAAGCAAATGAGCATTAGTATTATTATTGCTGTCGAAAATCAGACCCACATCTTTACTTCTGATTTTATAGGAGATACAACACGGTAAGAAAGCCCACTTCTAACCCAAGTTCTGGTTTTCTCTCTTATTTTGAATTCAACTAAAAAGTCAGAACAGAGTAGATAGCACAGCTCCAACTCTATGAGACCTCTCGTGATGTGACATAATTTCCAGCCTCTTATTTGCAGCTATGCTGCAACAAATAATAGTGAAACATATGCATATAAACACATTCACTCCTTAAAAGCATAGCCTTCTAGGTGTTTTCAAAAATGAAAATACATTTTAATCAGTCTCCTTGGGATTATCTCAATAAGGTATTTGCCAATTATTTTAAGATTCTTTTGGTGGCCGGTTATATAAACCAACTATACTTGCCTAAACCTCCTGAGGATAAATTAATTTTCAGGATATAGCAGGTTCGTATGGATCCCAAGAGCTGGGCTGAGTTGCCGAAGCTGGGAGTCAGAACCCTCAGAACTCCTTCTCTACTTCTGCTTCTCTATATGGTGTGCTCACATCATCCTTGCTTTCTCTTCAGGTCAACTTCCTCCCATCCTCTGGTTCACATGGCAAACAGAATGTGGCTGTATTCAACTCCCAACTTGACATGTTTGGGCAAGTGCCCCTGAGAGATCTAATCTTTCTCTCTCTGTCCCAGTTCCACATCCCCATTGAAGGGACTCTGATTGCATTGGGTTGTATCAAGGACCTGTTGGGAATTGAAAGGCTCCAATAAACCCCAAAGGCCCTCTTTCCAACTCAGATTTTAAAACAATTGGGAAAAGAATAAGGAAATGGAGAAGTATTCTATCAACTTTATTTTGAATAGAAGTGATTTAGGTGTGCTGCAATGAGCTTCCAGCTCAACAATGAGCTTCCAGTCTCCCAAGGGGCAGAGAGTAGGGGAAAGCAAAAGCTCCCTGGGAGCAGAAAGCATCTAGGAGAAGCAGGAGGGAGTGCTGGGCCAAATGGGTCCAGGTCCTTGCCCTGAACTCAGCAATCGGGTGACTCCCTTTCTCTATGGAAGGAATGAGTGAAGGAGGTGGAACTGTTACAGAGGTTGAATTCCTTCCACCCCTGTGAAAGTATGAAGGTTTCAAGACTGAAGAAGACATGCCTCCCCTCTACACACACACAGTGCCCTTTCCTTACCTGATCAACCGCAGCTGTGGGCATGGCGTAGAATCACGGGGACAGGCATGGCTTTAGGGAGTCCCTTTGAATCATGGGGACAGGCATGGCTCTAGGGAGTCCCTTTTTTGGGGCGGGAGGTATTTAAGGGAATGATTGTGAGCTGGATATGCACTTCATTCCTGCTTTGAGGTAAATGGAGAATCCCTGAAATATTGTTGTTTGGCTTTGGGTTCACTAATGTTAGAGAACAGGGAGGAGGGGAGGTGAAGACCATTGCACTACTCTTCCCTGGTCTCTCTGCTCTTGTTCGTGTGGTAGAAAGGGTTGTCTGTTTCCTTCTATCCTTCTGGCCTTTTTGTTGTGTTCTAGTTTGCATTAAGCTGTGATATAGTCGGTATTGGGGGGAAGGCTCTATCTCATGGTCACTCCGTTATAAAGAAGCTTGGAGGCAATAGCTGATTCTAAGGTGTGCTCTGTCCACTGGAACATGACAGGAACCAAGATGCTGTGGCCCAGGACCACATCACCCACAGCTAATGAGGATCCCAGACCCTGGGCTGAGCTAGAAACAGAGGAAATGTGGAGCAGAGATGCCAGTTACCTATAAACTATCACATGGCCTTATGGAAAGAAGACTTCAGCCTTGTAAAATTGGGACATCCTTGTGTGGTTGTGACAACAAATAGGTCTATGTCTTCATGTCCTTCCAGATGTTGCAGGATATAAAACAGGTATGAAATTGGAGATGTGCATCCTGCTTTCTCTTGGGATATGCCACAAGAAGGCTTTCCTCTATGGGTGTGCATAAGATTAATCTCTGAGCAATATTTCTTAACATCAAGCTCATTACATGCTGTTAGTATTCTGCTAAGTTTTTATGCTAACCTGACACCAAAGGGCATCTGGCTTATTCATACATGGCCCTAAGTGATCTAGCCCCTGCCTTCCCCTCCACATCTACCTTGTCCACTCAGTTTTTCCGCATTCCAGCCATACTGGCCTTCTCTCAAATCCCCAGGAAGCTATGTTCCCACCTCAGAGCCCACGAGGACTAGGTTTAATGCCCTCTTTCTTTTCCTCCTGTTTTCATTTAGTTGACTCCTACTTCTCATTTACCTCATGACATGAATGTTATCTCATCAGTGGAGCCTTTTTGTATCCCCAGACCCAGATCAGGCATGTGTTATCAGAATTCCCATTTTGCTTTTTTCCATAGCACTTATCAGCTCATGATTATATTTATATGTGAGTATTTGGTGAGTGTTCATCTCCCCACTAGAAAATAAACTCCATAAGCAAAGGGAATGTGCTGTTTTGCTTACCACACTATCCTCAAAGGCAGACATATAGTTTCAATTAATATAGCACAATGGTTAAAAGTTCTGGCATTGAGTAGCACAGCCTGAATTCAAGTTCCATCTCTACCACTTAATAGGTGAGTCTCAGTTTCCTCATCTGTAAAATGGGGATAATAAATTTACCTATCTCATAGAAGACTGGAAGAAATAAATTGGTTAAAGCATGGAGATAACTTAGAACAGCATATGGCAAACATTAAGCACTCAATAAATGTTAGCAGTGAATGAAGAGTAAAAAGTCCCAGAGGTAGAAGAGACAAGATCCTTTCTGGATCCAAAGACAGGTGAGTTCATTTTCCCACCTTACTTCTAGATTATTTCCTCAAATTTAAATTCAGCCAGTTCTGGGTGTTTACTATACTACCAATATTACTTCAGAAGTCTTAGTTTCCTAGAAAATCCCTCACAGAGTTCACAAGCAGCATGCTCACAGAAAATGTTACAGTGATGCGTGAAATATTTCCATAAATGGCAAATTCTGGGGCCAGATAGTAACATATAGCGTTGTGCAGCAGGCGGCAGGTAAGACATAGGTCCCTCAAACAGAAACTAGATGAAGGTGAACATCCAAACTTGTGCCTGCCTTTTTCCCAACTACAAAGCAATGTAAAAATAATATTTTACTCAAGGTTCATCTTATTGCAACAATATTCCTCCAATTTGAGCAAAGCAGGTTCAAGGAGAAATGAAATGGGTATATTTATCAGCCTGGAGCTCTCACTCAATAAATTGGACTGTTTGTTCCTTCTTGTTTCTTTCTAGGCTATAGGAAGACCTGGGAAGTCTGTATTCTTATTACTTGATAGAATTGCCAAACTTTTTTTTCAGTACCTTCTGTTGCTGACTGGTATGTGACTAGCCCTGACATGCGTCCCACCCTCAAGGAATGCATCACTGATTTAACCTCAGGAGACTGCAAGTTCTTTGAAGGCTGGAAGAATTTATGGCACTTGAGTGACCTGGCTAGGCCACCGTGGAACTTAAGGAGTGGATGAAGTTAGACTTCAAATGGAACAGTCAAATACTTTCTCTTCAACTCTGAAATCTGCTTCTTTCTTTATATCTTCTGCTTTTCTCACTGTCTACTAATTTTTCCACATAACAGAAGCATGGCTGTTGACATTTCCCAAGCCTTATGTTAGCTTCACTTACCTCCATGGGAGACTATCTGGAACCCAATTCCAAAATTCCCAGGGAAATATCCTGGTTGGCCAGTTGAACTTAGGTAGCTCCCCTGGATAATCAACTATGACTTGGTGGAATATGTTGAACAGCATCTAAGGATGTGGTGTGGAAATGATTAACAGACAAAATAGTATGTCCAGTCAGTGTACATATATGCTCTGCTCTCCTGTTCCTTTTCATCTTTTGGCCATGGTCTCTATCAACCCCACCCTCTACATACCTGTCAACTGAGAGATAAGCTAAGCTGTGAGGCAACAAAGGCATTTATTTGGGGTCTTATAATTGCAACTTGGCGAACATAGATTCAGGTAATAAACCAAATTGTGTCCTGTCTTGACATTTCCAGGCAAGGGTTTTTAAAGAAAAAGGTTGGATAAGTTATTTGTGGTTGGAGGATATTTGAAATACTTCAATTGTTCTTCAGGTTAGATAATTTACTGAGTTCTTTATCTTGTGGTTTATAGTGTCTGGATGTTCTTAGGATTTTGAGGAGAACTGTTGCTTGAGACTTTGCATACTTTGGCACTTTGTAGTATCTGACTGAGACCTGCATAAGAGTAACCTCCAGAATGATCTCCTAACTCCGTTTTAAATCTCTTAGTCACAGTAACTCTATTTTGTTTATTTCTATTTACACACCCGAGAGAAAATATTGACAAAGTGAGAAAAGTCAGACCCTGCATGTTTATGATGAATATCAAAGGCATCTGTTTGAAGCACCCAAATTCTGAGCGTGTTTCCCTATGTAATTAAAGCTAGTTCACAGTATTAGATTCACAACATCTGGAGAGATCCAGCTGGTTCCTTCTTCTTCCCTTCCTTCATTAAGTCTCTGGAGGAAAGAGATATTGCTAACTGTAAGGAAAATAGAAAAAAGCTAAGTCGGCTGGAATCAAAGACAGACAAGAACTATATTGTCTTATTCCCTAGCAACATCCAATTCAGGTTCTTTATCATTAATTTTTTAAAAAATGAAGATTTTAGGAGAAGAGTAAGGGCCTAAGGGAATGAAGCTTAAGGGGTGGAATTTTAGGCACCATCAAGGGGGTAGGGAACACAACAGGACAGGAAAACAGAGGGATATTACATGGAATTTTTTTTTGAGGATCTGAGGATTAACCCATTTCCTAGTACCAATACATCATATCAGATATAAACTGTGGTCTGTATTTTATACCTGACTATATGTAAGTGCTTCAAAAATTCAACATGAAAGAGATAAAACTAGTTGATGGATTCATTTTGAAGATGGATCTAAGGATGTTCACAATGAGGCGATGAGGTTTTGCAGGGTTGTTTCACTTGGGAAATAAGCTTGTTTGACCTTATATTTACTATTGCTTAGGGACCAGCCACTTTACAAATCTGTTGAACTAGAAATTAACTTGCAGAAAAATGAGCAGGTATAATATTTTCTTCTTTTGTCCAGTAGAAGAAGATAATCCCCAAGGTTATGGTTTTTTGGCACTAAAGGACATTAGCCGATTGTAAAGATCCAGGGTCTGGGCCTTGACCCCTCCTCCATTTTGAGAGCAAGTCACACAGCCACCTATATGACCAGAACAGATGTTAAATAAATGTAAACCCTCCCTCCCCTAATAACCAAATCTCATGGGAATCTGCTGAAACTCTGTTGTAACCAAATTTCAAGAGAATGTTAAACTTTATAAGCTGTTCCTGGGCACAGTTTCTCTCTCTCTCTCTCTCTCTCTCTTACTTTCTTGTTCACCTCCCAACTGACTGCCTTTGGGGAAGATGTTCTTTTTGTCTGTAAGTACCTAATCAAACTCATGGGTAATCTCTGCCTAGCATGCTCTTTGGTCTCAGAGCTGTGCTGTGCTGGAACTTGGTGAGCCAGTCAGGAGACCAAAGAGCTACCCATCATAGAGAGCTTGAATCTGGGGAAGAGGGGCTCTGTGGGGATAATCCTGGGGTGGCATTCTTCCTTGGTCTCGGAAGGGGTCACCTATTTGCTTGACTGCTGCGCAGTCAGTTGCCCATTGTGTGTGGTGCAGCCAGCTCTGCAGACTGTCTCAAGGAAACAGAAATCTGCAAGTCCATGGAGGCTATTACACCAGACTGTTTCAGAAAGACAGCAAAATCCGAAGATTTGAAGGTTGCATTGAATGAAAGGCTATGCCTTGTAGATAAGAGTTTAAAATATTAATATGCTTGTAAACTAGACTAAGAAGGCATATCCTGACTTCCACTGACTGGTAAGACTGTTAAGCTTTATAAGCCTTTCCCTGGGCAAGCTTTCTCTCCCATTCTCTCTCTCTTTTGAACTTTTGATTTGGGCAGAGTGCAGAATTCACCTCCCAACCGGCCACCACTGGGGAAGATCTTCCTCCTACTCATAAGCCCCTAATTAAACTCCTGGGTACACTTCTATCTGGTGTGTTCTTCAGTCTCGGGGTTGTGCTAGGCTGGAACACCAATTTTATAATCAATTCAACATTCTTATCTCAGAATTACTGTATCTTTCCACTTCCTACAAAATCTTGGTTTTTCATATCACCTTTGGAACTGAATTTGTCATCTCCATAATTATTTCATTGATAAATTAAACTTTGACAAGTGTTGTCAGTTTTGTGTCCTGGGTTATATTTTCCCAATTTTGGCTTCATTTACAAATCTTTCACCAGCTTTTTTAAAATGCAAGTTTTGGACTCCTCTCCCAGTATCCTGAATCAGTGAGGTCTGGGAGGCATAAGTACTTTTTAATGTTCTTCTTGTGATTCATAATCATTAATAGGTTTGGCCTATTGCCTTGTTAATATTATTATTAATGTTAGTAATAATACATATCTAATTTAGAATATTAGATTACATTAATAACAACTATTTATTTAGCACTTATTTATTAGAACCCCCTGTACTATGCACTTTATATACATTGGGCCATTTTATTTTGCCTAATCCCTATTCAAAAACTCTAAAGATAAAAAGTCCCCTTGAGAAGTTATATATATTTTTTAAGGCTAGAAATTGGAATGCAAAAATAATGCCTTATTAAGTAAAAATAAGAATAGCTGTCCTTAATCAAGCTCTTTTTCTTTGCCAAGGTTAATGTTAAGCAATTTACACTTGATTGCCCCTCCTTTTGCCCTGGATAAAAATTCAGCTTTTTATATGATCCATCAATTCATTAATTCATTCAAATAGCATCATCAACAGTCCACTGTTTTCCAGCTACTTTCCTAAAGACACCAGGAAACAGTAGTTTAACTTAAATAAGTTTATCCTGGTGACATCATCAACATGACATCCCCTGGAAAAGTCTCCCCTCTGAATCAAAAAAAAAAAGGACAAATCCCACTTGCTTAGAACTGTGGAGGATGTTAGATATTGGGAAGGACTCCACAAACACTGAATTGAAGAAAAATAAAAAATAATCTCCAAGATCAGGTAGAAGATTCCCATCCTGGACCTGTCAGTCTGTGCCCCATCACTTGGTCCCACACAGGTTGGGAGTTACTCAGAAGCTGCATAACCTGGGTCCCTCTTCCATGAATGCAGACTACAGAGCCACTCACAATAGCGAGTTAGAACCCCATGCATATCCAGGCATGGAGACCCAAGTCCACAGAGACACAGAGTAGAACCCAAGGAGCTGAGGAGTGCCATACAAAATGGCCCCCAATGGAAAAATAAAAGAAGAGAGAGAGAGTCTGCAGCAGGACTGTTAGCAGGAAATGTGCACACTCAATTCACTCTCTATTTGCTGAACCATCTAGATACAAAACTTATTTCACCAATTTTGTCCTTTGGTTTTTATATGTTATATCTATTTTTGGTCTCTTCTCCTTTATTGCAACTCCCTCTTCTGTATAGTTGATGTTTTGTGATGTATCTGACTGTTGAATTTCTCATTTCTGTATCCATATATTTTAAAAATAATTTCTTTGTGGTTACCCTGGGGTTTGTATTATAAAACCTATACTATAAGCTACTAATCTGAATAGATATTAATTTATCTTCAATACCATATATGTTCTCTGTTCCCATATTTCTGTTTCCCTTCTTTATGCTGTTTTCACCCCACATTACTCATTTATATTTTCCATGTCCATACTTATGTATTATGGACATGGAAAAACTAACCAAATATAGTTAAGATATCAGTTCTACCCAAAATGATTTACAGATTCAATGCAATCCCAAAAGAAGTCCGAACAGCTTACTTTGCAGAAATGGAAAAGCCAATTATCAAATTTATCTTGAAGGATAAAGGGTCCTGAATAGCCAAAACCATCTTGAAAAAGTAGAATGAAGTTGGAATGGAGTCACTTCAAAGCTAATTATAGGGGTGCAAGGGTTGTTCAGTGGTAGAATTCTCACCTGCCATGCGGGAGACCAGGGCTGATTCCTGGCTGATGCACTTCCCCAAAACAAGCAAACAAACAAAAATTCAGCAAATGGTGCTGCAATTATGGGATACTCATGTGGAAAAAGAATGAAATACGACCCCCATCATACAGCATACAAAAAAAGTCTAAATCTTATTACAAAGCAATAGTGGTCAAAACATGGCGGTGGCACAAGAATAGATATATAGACCAATGGAATTGAATTGAGAGTTCAGAAGCAGACCTTCACATCTATGGTCTATTGGTTCTGTTTTTTTTTTTGTTGTTTTTTTTTTGGTGCATGGTCTGGAAATTGAACCTGGGTCTCCTGCATGAAAGGCAAGCATTCTACCACTGATTCACCCATGCACCCAGTTTTTGTTTGTTTGTTTGTTTGTTTGTTTGTTTGTTTGCATGGGCAGGCACTGGAAATCAAACCCCGGTCTCCAGCATGGCAGGCAAGAATTCTGCCACTAAGCCACTTTTGCACTGCCCTGGCCAATTGATTTTTGACAAAGCTTCCAAATCCCCTCAATTGGAGAAGAATAGTCTCTTCAGTAACTAGTGCTTAAAGAACTGGCTATCCATATGCAAAAGAATGAAGGAGGACCCCTATTTCATACCATATTCATACTTTTCACCCATAGCACAAGCAACAAAAGGAAAAATAGATAAGTAAGAACATTAAAATAAAATTTTTTTGTTCACAAAAGAACTTTATCATGAAAATAAAAAGACAATGTACTCAATGGGATAAATATTTGGAAGCCACATATCCAGTAAGGGTTTGACCTGAAATATATAAAGATATCCAACAACTCAATTATAAAATGGGAAAAAGACTTGAATAAGCATTTCTCCAAAGAGGATATACAAATGGCTATAAGAGCACATGAAAAGATGTTCAACATCATTAGCTATTAGAGGAATGCAACTCAAACCCACAATGAGATACCATTTCACACCCAATAGAATGGCTGCTATTAAAAATATATATATTACAAATGTTGGAATGGATGTGGAGAAATAGGAACACTCATTCATGGCTGGTGAGATAGGCAAACAGTACAGCCACAGTGGAAGAGAGTTTGGCAGTTCCTCAAGAAAGCTAAGTGTATAATTACCGTATGAACAGTCAATCCCTTCACTAGGTACATACCCAAAAGAATTGAAAGCAAGGACTTAAACTGATATTTGCACATCAATATTTATAGTGGCATTATTCACAACTGCCAAAATATGGAAGCAGCCCATGTGCCCATCAATTTATGAATGGATAAACAAAATGTGACATATATATGCAATGGTTATCGCTCAGCTGATTCAAGGATGAATTTCACTCATACATTATGCTGAGTGAAATAAGACAGATACTAGAGGACAAATATTGTGTTCTCTCACTTATACAACATAATTAGAATAAGCAAATTCATAGAGTTAGAATTTAGAGTATGGGATACCAGGGACTGGGAGTAAGGAATGGAGAGTTAACACTTAATTTGTACAGAATTTTTGTTGGATTGATTGTAAATTTTGGAAATGGTTGGTGATGATGGTAACACTACATTGTGAGTGTAATGGACAGCACTGAATTATTTTTGCAGACGTGATTAAAAGGGGAAATTTTAAGTCATCTATATGCTACTAGAATAAAAAATTAAAAATTAAAACATAGAACTGTACAATACGGGGAACCTTATTTTAAATGGTGGGTTATAGTTAAGAGTATAATTGTTAAAATATTCTTTCAGGAATTATAACAAATGTACAACACTAATGCATGGTGTTAACAATAGGGTAATATACAAGCTAAAAATAGACCTTAATGTAAACTACGGACTATAGTTAGTAGTACAGTTATAATATTCTTTCATCAATTGTAACAAAAGTACCACACTAATGCAAGGTATATTTGCTGGTTTAAAATTGTTATGAACCCCAGAAAAGATATGGTCTCTTCACTAATTCAATCTTTTTTATTGATATATGTTATATATTCATATATCATGTAATCATCCAATGTGTACAATCAGTGGTTCACAATATCATCACATAGCTGTGCATTTATCATCACAATCAACATTTTTTTCTTTTTTATGAAAAATAACATATATAGAAAAAAGCAATAAATTTGAAAGCACCTCACAACAATTAGTTGTAGAACAGATTTCAGAGTTTGGTATGGGTTACAATTCCACGATTTGAGGTTTTTACTTCTAGCTGCTCTAAGATATTGCAGACTAAAAGAAATATCAAAATAATGATTTAGCAATTGTACCCATTTGTTAAACCCTACCTTCTCTGTATAACTCTACCTTCACCTTTGAATAATCCAATCTTATGGGGTCAAACCTATTGTTTAGGGTGAAAACCTTTTATTAGATTGTTTCCATGAAGATTGACCCTCACAACTGTAGGTGTGACCTTTGATTAGATCACGCCCGTGGAGATGTGACACACCCAGTTGTGGGCGTGGCCTTTTGATTCGATTGAGATGTGACTCCACCCACTCAAGGTCTGGAAATGCAGAAGCCCCAAGAGACTTGGAGAACAGTTGCTAGAGAGCAGACAGACAAAGATTCTTGGAGTGCCAACAGAGGGAGTAGACACCTAGACAAAGACTTTCAGAGAAGCAGAGCCCAACAGACGTCACCAAGTGTCTTCCCATGTGACAGATATCAGCCTCCTTTGTGTCAAGGTATCTTTCTCTGGATGCCTTACACTGGACATTTTTATGGCCTCAGAAGTGTAAATTTGTAACTTAATAAATTCCCTTTTTAAAAGCCGTTCCATTTCTGGTGTATTGCATTCTGGCAGCATTTAGTGAGCCAATACAGTGTTAATAATGGGGGGCAGGGTGGCCGTATATGGGATCACTGTATTTTTACATTATTTTTCTGTAAACCTACAACTTCTGTAATCATTTTTTTTTTTTAAGATGAAGTTTGTCCTGCTTAAAAGACCAGGGAATTACTTTTTATCCAAAAATCAGGTCCTGGACAACTTGGGTGCTTTTTTATCTGTTCTCTAATTCTTGCCTAAGATTACGCTTGCCCAAATTCACAAACTTTGATTAGAATCATTACAGAGGAATTTGTCTAGACCTGACTATCTCTGGGTCTACTGGACCTTTGTTAAGAGGGGATTATTTTAGATGCAATCATTCTAACCTATTCCTATTAAGGGAAGTCTGGTAGGGTTTTGGAAAGGTTTAGGTTAAGTCCTTTGGTCAATCAAGAAATATTTCTATGCCACAGAGGTCTACAGATCCCAAGGGTTCATGGGTATAATTCAGGAGGACTTCGAACTTGGTTGGGAAAAATTTACATCTTTATTTTCATTAGTCTCTAACTAAAGTTGATCATTAATTCAAGTGTGCATACAGGTAATAAACTATAATAATGCTATGAAATCCTATGATTTGTCGTCAATACAAATCACAGATATTTTTATATCACATTAGTTTGTTATAGGTATCTCTATTGTTTATAATATTTGCAATATCAAATATTTACAAAATTTATTTACTTAGTATTTATTATTTTGTGTTATGTTTATTAAACTTGCTGCTAGATCTTGATGTTTAATGCATAAACACCTATATTACTATATTATAAATATGTTTTATAATAGTCTGATAACTCTATTTCCATATAATCAGCTTCCTTTGTGATCATGTATTTTATGTTATACATTTAAAAACATCATTCTAAGAAGGGAGTCCACAGACTCTGATATTTGAGTAATGGTAATTCCATGGCCTTGTAAGCACATACACACACACTAAGAATTCCTGTATATCACTTTCTTTTTGCTCAGCCCCACCATATATGCTATGAAACAAACAAAAACATTATGCACTTGATATTCACAAAAGAAAAATCACAATACTCTTGATTGTAGAAATTCATAAATGCCATTACAGTGCAGTAAGGATGAGTTTTAGTACAGTTTTTCTATAACTTTATTCCTATTTTGAGCCTCTTTCCACCACTAGTATCAGTCAATTCAGGGTGCACCCTCCTTTTGAGGGTGGTATATAATTTCCAGGGAGGGTAGTGTAGTGCCCAGATGTTGAGGGGCAGGTTTCATCTGTCCACACTGTCCTCTGCTGGAAGGCCTTCAGGCCTGCCTGATCTCAGCCCTGGGTCCCACAGACAGCTGCTGGCTGGCTCTTGTTCCTTGGCCCAGGACTCCTTTGGAGCTGTCCATCTGATTTCTGAGCACCGCCAAGTATGTGGGGAACATTCTGCTCTTCTTCAGCTTTGTCTACAGCTCATGGATCTCTGTAAGGACATATGTTCGAGGTCCATCTTCCAGGAAGTACCACATAGCTGTTTCTAGTCTGGGGTTTCACCTCTCTCCAGGACTCAATCTGCAGCTGGACACAGCTCCTCCTCTCTCAGATACCCCAAACCTATCTGAACTATCGTCACACTCTAAGTCCTGGAATTTCATGTACCTGAGCACAGGGTGGAAGGGTGGGAGGTTCTGAACTTTCTTGGCTCCCCTCTTCCTCCTCGCCTACTCCTCTTACTTGGAGTGAAGTTTCCAGTCTGGGAGGCTAGGAAGTTTTGCTCCTAAGTTCTCTTCCCAAACTTAGGATTTGAAATGTGAGCGCATCATTTATAAAATGTAAAAGCCTTTGCTCTTTTGTCTTCTCCCTGAAACAATCAGTTTCTCCTAGCTTGAGGGCCCAATATGACAAAAGGTCATGGGGATAACAGGACCTACCAAGGGAAACATACCAGTTAGCTCCAAATATTTTTTCCACCATAAAATGTACAATTTCACATAAGGAATACATGAAATAATAATTGAAGAAAATTAAGCTTACCCTCAATGAGAACTTTCATTAGTAAGTAGAAACTGATGAAGTTTTATCGAGATGCAGGTGCCCAGTGGCTGGTGAGGTCACTCACTAGCTCTGTGACTTACTCTTCTACATCCACTCACTTTATGGGAGTCAGACTCGTGACTCCATATAATGTAATTGTCACCTGTTATCCTCTAACAGGTTCCCTCTTGCATAATTTCATCCCTCTTGTGTTTCTAAAACACCCTGGGAAAATATCTATCTTAACCTATTAGAGAAGATTATAAAGAACAAAACGTTAAAGATTGAGTAATGGGTAGGAAGATTTTACTGCCAAGTAGAGTCTAGGCTCTGGGGAAAGAAGAGACATGGGCTCTGAAAGAAGAGACATGGGCTGGGTGTAACACGATAGATCACAAAACATTTCTGTGCAGTGTAGGAGAGCAAAATCTCCATGTTTGCCTTCTGGCTGCTTCCTTCTGGGCCTGTGGATTGGGTCAGCACTGGGCTGGCGACATAGGTGGAGCATCTGCTTCAGGGCTGGGACATCCAGGTGCCCCTGCTGCAGAGATGAAGTGCCCAGATAAGGATTACAGCTCTGGGTCAGGTCTGCATTTTCTGCGGGCTAAGCAGTCAGAGCCACGGATGCCACAGTTCACAACATCATTATCTGTTCATTTCTCGGCCTCACTTAACTGAGCTCTTGTAGGGCAGAAATCATGCTTTACTCATCTTCATAGCCCCATCATCCTGAACTGAGACTGGCACACAGGAAATGCTCTGTAATACCCATCTCCAACATACACTGAGCGCTGCTTTTGTGCAAGGTTCTGGTCCTATGCTTGAAACGCACTGTGATAGTTAATTTCATGTGTCAGGTTGGCCAGGTTTATGGTATCCAGTCGTTTGGTCAAGCAAGCACTGGTCTGATTGTTACTGTGAGGATATTTCATGGATTTCAATCTCCAGTAAGTTGATTGCATCTATGGCTGATTATTTCTACAATCAACTGAGAAGTTGGCCTTTAGCAATGAGACACATCTCGTCTTATCAGTGGAAGGCCATCAAGAGAGAAGTGATGATTTCAGCAGTCATAAGAGAGAATTTCCATCTTTGCTTAAACCAGCCAGCTTCTCCCTGGAAATTCATTGAAAACCTTCAATGAAGTTCCCAGCGTTAGCAGCCTGTCCTATGAATTTCAGATTTGCCTATCCCCACAGTCACAGTTATAGGAATCAGCTAATTCCTATAACAAATCTCGTAATATTTACAGTATCTTATTAAATATACATATGTCCCTGGAGAACCCTAATATATGCATGCTCATATTTCATCCTCACAGAGATCTTCTGAAGTACTATGGGACCGCAGAGAGAGGAGCACCCCACCTAAGAGCCAGGATTTGAGCTCAGGAGTGACTAATTCCTGAGGCCCAGTTCTGAAACACCCCACAATGCTGAGGACAAAGCACCAAGAAGCATTCTACAACTTCACCATGCATTAAAGATTATTTTCTGGCTGTCCAGGCCCACTGTAGTAGAAGCTGGCTTGGGCTATATGACTTGTGTTTCTATGGCTGCAGGATCTGGCATGATTTCTGAGTAAGACAAAGCACAGAAAAGAGAGCCGGAGGTTTTTCGTCAAATGAAGAATCTGAGATAGTTCTATGTGTACTCACCAGCCTCTTTCCACAGGATCCAGAGATAGCACGAAGGAATCCCACATAAACAGTAACGATTGGATAAAATAGGTACCCAAACTCTGTGTTATTTTGGAGATGGTTCCTCTGGGCTCAGATTTCCACAACTGTAAAATGAAGAATTTGTCCCTTTAGTGAGTCTCTATCTGTGAGATAGAGCAACTACATGTGCTTTTAAAACACAACTTCCAAGCTTCTGCTCCACAGAGTTTTTATTTCAGCTACTTTTTGGCACCTCTTGCATTTGTGATGTGTACGTGGTTGATTCCCAGCCTGGTTTGGGAACCACTGGACTGGGTGATCTCCTCAGTTCTTTCCTGACTGGCTTACTCATTTCAGACATGGCATTCCTTAGTATTAGGAATGGGTACAGGGTTCTATAGAATGTTTAAGAAGTGGACCTAACCGAGGCTGGCGATGGGGATCAGAAACGGTGTATGGTGAATGACTATGCCAATTTATTG
The DNA here is from genome assembly GCF_023851605.1 of Tamandua tetradactyla. Taxonomy (NCBI): domain Eukaryota; kingdom Metazoa; phylum Chordata; class Mammalia; order Pilosa; family Myrmecophagidae; genus Tamandua; species Tamandua tetradactyla. The sequence goes on from NC_135346.1 coordinate 24,346,722, forward strand.
AATGGGCAGTAAGAAAGAGGGTGACCTTTTAAAGTGGCATCTACTGCCTTTTCCAGCCTAGCATTTGTTTTCCTCCCTTTTGGAAATGATACCTTGATATTCCTCTGAAAAACCACTCCATTACCAATTCTTCGTCCGTGGGTTTTGGGGGTGGGGGCGGTGAACTTACCTCAATCCTGGCCTCAGCTGTGAGCGTTTATCCCTACTTGGCTAACCAAAGTAGACATGGGACCCAAAGCAGGGCAATGATACTTAAACCCTGTCCTTTCAATAGCTTAGTTGCAAAGCTGCAACACTATAATCTGGGAGCGGTGGCATCCTTTTCCCTAATTAAAGGGAAGAAACCCATGCATGGTAGAGAAAAGTAAAGCAACACATAGAAGATTGATGTCTTAAATAAACCTCTAGAAGCAGAGAATAAAGTTTTAAATAATGATGATTTTATTGCATCAAGATTGAATTTCTGTCAATGAATGACACCATGGACACATTTGACAGAGGCTAACAGAATAGGAGAGAATATTTGTAATGTAGGAACAAGAAAGAAAGAAAAACAAGTAAGAAGAGAAGGAAGAGGAGAGACCAATATCTATAATATACAAGGAACTCTGTAAATCAAGGAGGAAAAGACAGCAACCCCACAGCGTGTATATGTTTATGCATTTCATTAGAAACCAAACAAAAAAAGGAGAAACAATAAGATCTGTATCCAAATAACATTTGCATATATTAAAATATATGTATACAAAATAGTACCTAATTTGAAAGGTCATATTCAAATAAAAGCATATCTATTGAACATGTTAAAATTGATGTCCAAGTAGGACCTTTGCTTCTATGGATGTTAAATAAGAAAGCAAACAAATGAATATTGGATAACTATGACAAATTCATGAAGTAGGAAAAAAACTGAATGATAAAATAATAATGACAGATGTACTTTGCACCGGTTAATCAGGGAAGGTTCTCTGAGGTGGTCATACTTTAACTGAGATGTAACCAAAGAATAGTGTTTGGGTTAATAGTTGTGGGAAAGGTGCTGGATAGAAGAAAAAACAATGGAAAAGTTCTTAAGAATTGGACATTCAAGAAACTGGAAGCAACCAAAATGTCAGTGACCCAACAGGACAAAAGCCCCTTTTCCAGAGAAAATCCTCTGAGGACTTTTGGAGCACTAACAGGTAGCAGACTCTTCCCCTAATTGTTTCTGTGCCACTCTACTAAGTAATCAGCCTTGGCTGTAAAATCCCTAATCTTCAGTTCACACCATCAATATAAGGAGGACAGAAAGCACTTTCCATGTAAATCTCCTTTCAGTTTTGCAACAACTGCATGTGGAAGAAATAGTTCTGTCATTTTAAAGTGAGACTCTTATGTGGAATTTACACATTAATATCCTAAGATACGGCTTTAAACTCTTCACCAATCAATAGTTTGAAGAAATAGAAGCTGGGTTGGTAGTGAGTAAGAATTCAGACTTTGAGAGCCAAAAGACCTTGTCTTACTCAGGGCAGCAACATCTGTGAAATGGAAACATGAATATTACATTTCCTTAGAAACTTTGGCCAACAAAGGCAGGATACAGCACGGTTGCACCTCTGCTGGTATGCAAACTCACAGACAGAGCAGAAGCCATAGAGAAAAGTAAGCACTGGAAGTAAATAGAGGAAATGCACCAAAATGTTGACAGTGGTTATACATATTATGTTGCAAGTCTGTGGATCAATTTAATCTATATTCTTCTTTATAATTTTCTGTACTTCCTAATATTTATGTATGGGTGTGTGTGTGTGTGTGTATATATATATGATTTTCTTTAACATAAATCTTTTCATTTTTTGTTTGTTTGTTTGTTTGTTTTTACATGGGCAGGCACCGGGAATCAAACCCAGGTCCTCTGGCATGGCAGGCAAGCATTCTTGCCTGCTGAGCCACTGTGGCCCACCCTTTTTTTTCTTTCTTTTTTTTTTTTTTTTGTTAACATAAATATCTTAATTGAAAGAAGTCATTTATAAAGTGAAAGAAAATTAGCTACTTAAAAACACCTCGCCTCCTCCTTCTAGGGGATGAACTACATTCATATGCTTTTTTTTTTTTTTTTACATTCATATACTTTTGATGGTTAATGGGTTTATATTTTAAAAAGCCTTCAAAGGGACTGCTTTTGGATATGCAAAGATAGACCTGGAACATAGTCTAGGGTAGAAGTTGAAAGCAAAAATTGCCGTGCATGTGTAAACATCAAGAAATGTGAGTATGTACCTGCATCAGGAGGGAAACGAAAAGAGGCCCAAGCAAAGTGGCAGGAGGTGGAACCCAAGGATAAAACAAAAAAATGACCAGTGAGAAATTTCCCAAGATGGGCATGTATTGAGAGTAGCAATGTCTGTGTTCCCACGTTAACTGCTGATAGTGAAGCCTCACCTGTGTGCAGTGCTTGGGTTATGACATGCAAAAGAGAGATAAAACCCTGCTTTTGTGGATTGTATGTTCTAGAGAGGGAGTTAAAAATAATTAGTTTTTATGTATTGCTTACTATGGGCCCATCACTGCTTTCATTGCTCTGTATAGAGTAACCCCTGTAATCCTCACAATGAACTGAGGCACAAAGAAGTTATATAACTTGCCCAAGACCCCTTAGCTAGTAAATGGAGAGACTGGGATAAGAACCCCTGTAGTCTGGCTACAGAGTTAGTAAATAAAAGTTGTAGAGAATGGTAGGACGGACATAAGCATTTTGGTGAGGATTAACTGGGCAGAATCCTCTTTCAACAGACAGGTCTGGGAAGGTCTTTCTCAGGACATGACATTTAAGTTGAAACTGAAATGATGAAAATGAGACTTTTCTGATTTGAGGTGAAGACTTCTCCATTATCCTCCAGATCCTTAGTGAAAGTTGGCCATATACAACAGCTTTGAGTTAGTAGGAATTTGGAGAATGAAGGAAGAGGGTGGTAGCATAAAGTTCCCTAGAAAGGACACCAGAGGACCTAGGACAAGGGAAGGAAAAGAGACCGACCCAGGACTAGACATAAGAAATGCTCACTTTCCCCAAAAATGTACTAGAGGAAAGTAATTCCAAACCAGGAGACCAGTTATGGTGACTACCTGGACAAAATAGACAAGGGCACACCTGTCAGTAGGCATGAGTGCTACACTCAGAAGACAGGAGCTGGGGCAAAAAGGGAAGTTTTAATCCCTTCCTTCCAACTCCCTTTAAAGTATCTTTCAGATAATGTCCTCAGGCCAGTTTCCTAAGAGATATTATTACAAATTGGCACAATATAAAGTAGTTTTAGAATTAGCCAGATTTCAGTGTTCTAAATCCATGCCCACAAAATACAACATGCTTTTTAAAAACAAGAAAGTGAGCCTATTTTTAACAGAGGAGCATGAATAGTAACATTGCCCATTCAGGAAAATTATTCTAACAACTTTTATTATTCAAAATCATCAGGACTAAATAGCTGGTAAGATGAAGCATAGTCTGCCCAAATGAGACCCATTCCAAATGATTGCCTTGGACTTCCTGACTGCAAAAAGTACTTCTGATGTGCCCACACTGGCATCCTTTCTGCTTCTGAATGAGCACCTAAACCTCGTGAACAAATCCTGATGGATTGTTGGTGGCTCCTGATGTTGAGGAAAATGACAGTCTTGAGAGATCTGGAGGGCCTTCCCTTCAGCTTCTCCCATCGCCTGCCTCCCCATCTCCTTCATGCCTCTCCCCTCCCCTTTCCTTTACCCTGATCTTGACCATTCACAGTTCCTTGGTGGCCTGAATTAGATTGTGCCAAGGCTGGCTTCATGCTTTCACTTAAAATATTTTTTTTAATCTTTGCAATAACACAGATATATGATCTATTGCTTATCACAAATCACCCCCAAACTGAAGGTTTAAAACAAAAAAAACATTTATTATTTCACATATCACCTCACGGTGTCTGTGGGTAAGGGATTGGAGAGTGGCTTAGCTGGGTAATTCTGGCTCAGGTTGTCTCATTAGTTGCACTTAAGATGTTGGTTGGGGCTGCAGTCAGCTGAAGGCTTGACTGTGGCTGGAAACTCCATCCAAGGTGGCTCACTCACGTGGCTCCTAGCCAAAGACCTCCATCCTTCACTGGCAGGAGGCCTCAGTTCTCACCACATAGACCTCCCCATAAGGCTGTGTGAGTGTCCTCAAGAGCAATCCAAGAGAGAGCAAGGCAGAGCCTTTTTTTACTTACTCCCAGAAGTCCCACTGTCATTTGCCCAATACCTTAGTGGATACATGGGTCAGCCTTTTTCAGTGTGGGAGGGGACTACCACAAGGGCATGTAGACTCATGGGGCCACCCAAGGGGCTGACTCCCACACCAGGGAAAGGTGTACACCAAGCTTCTGATTGAAAGATACTGAAGTGTAGAGAACTCAAACTGTCTCGCCTAAAATCATGGTCAACTAACAAACACCTTTCTATATGGCAGTATAGTTCACTCATTATTTGTGGATGAATTATCCATTTTAAAGATTATCAACGGCAAATCATAATTATGATTAATAGCGTGTTAATTTATAGCCCCACTAATTTTCTTCTTACTTTGTGATAATCCCTGAATTAGGCACTTTATGTACATCTAATTTTCACAATAATCCTATAAGGTTGGTATTATTAGTCCCAGATAAGTTAACAGACATAAAAAGTCTCCAGCTAACAAATGATCTTAAAGATTGAATGCAAACATTTCATAGAAGACAACCTTCAGCTGGGAAAGTTTAAGGAGACTGTACTAAAGTCCGCAGTGATGGAGTTGGAACCAAAACCCAGGCCTCCGGAATCTGGATGAAGCTCTCTTTCAATTACACCAAGTGGCTTCCTTGTTATACTTTTCTCCTAAACAAATAGCCAGAGCTCAGACAAGACATTTAGCCTCTGTGAGCCTGTTGAAATGGGTGTAATAAGAGAATTTCTCTCATAGAGTGCTTTGAGAACTACACAAGTGAATGAATACAAAATTCTAAACACAGTGCCTGGCACATACCATGTACTCAGCATGTGGTAATAGCTATTCTTGACCTTGCAAAGCAGAAAACTGTCCAGTCCATCACTGACCACCTTGATGGCAGTGACTGTGCCTCAAACTCAGTTCTGCATTTGCCTCTGTGTTGTCCTTGCTAATCAAATCAATCTACCGAGTTGGCATAACACATTATGGACTGCTTGGCCTCTTCGTTCAGGTTCCAATCTTTTAACTAAACTGAAGTGTTCATGACCTGACGGTATCTAACAGGTATTAGAAAACTATGACAATCAGAAAAAAACACTTATTTAATGAATACTATTGCTCAAATGAGTCTAAAATAGATCTATTTAAAGACTATAATTAAGTGAATAAATAATAGAAAAGATGGCATGCAGTTGCAACAGGAATTGAGAAGGTGGAATGCAAATGTAGTTTGGGAAGCACTGATTTAAAGTACCCTGGAGTTAATTACAGGCATTTCACAGAAATAACTTTATTTATTATTTATTTATTTATTTTATTCTATCAGTATGTCCTCTTCTGAAGTAACTCACTTGTGCCCTTCACCCACACCTACTCCATGTTTCTCTTCCTGCTTTAAGCCCACTTTGGAAAGTTTTTCCTGCTCTCTTTATTTGGATAACTCCTGCTGATCCATTAAATTTCAGCTCACCCATGGACACATCTGAGGAGGAGTCCCTGCTGCCTTTTCTCCAACCTCCCAAATCATCCTCTGCACTCTTCTACCCTTCACTTAGCACTTTGTACCTAAATGAGCTGATTATGTGCCTCTTTACCCTACTTTCTGGAGCTAAGATCATGCTTTATTCATTTTTGCATCCCCAGCAGCAAACAGAATGCTTGGCATAGAGAACACATTCAATTTATATTCACCTAAAATAAGCTATTACCACAGGATGCAAAAGAAAAAAATTTCTTGTTGGTCTCCTAAAACTTACTGCCTATCCAGTACTTGGAGGCAGTCATGAAAAAGCTTTGTAGCTATTCTTTTAAACTCAAGAACCTAGTGGCTATTAGCTAATTCTCAGCTTGTCAAATATGGGAAAGGTAAGAGATGAATGATAAATAGTATGTATCCAGGCTCTAGAATGGGCAAATAGCCATTCAGTGGAACTGGTAACCTCATTTGAACTGATAACTTTTAATTGGGACAAAACCCTGAAAAAAAATTCCTCCTGCATGCAAATGCCTCCATCTGTGAGCCTGTTAAACATTTGCTAGTTAGCAGAGCCTTGCCAAACTGCCACATTATCTCCTGTTCTTGACAATCAGCATTTGATCCAGCAACTGAGGAGTGGGGGTAACAAACATAGATCATGGAATTCATTTTAAATAAAGTGAGTATTGAATAAAATAGAAGGCAGCAAGTTCATTAAGCTCCTGAATAACTAGTCAGAAATTGCTTATCTCTCTTGTGTGATAAATCATTAGACTATACACTAGGGAAGTGAAGAGATTTGGGCTCTAGATCTAATTTGGCTCCTGGCTAGGGCCTTGGGCAAAGCTATGAACCTACTTGTACTTTAGTTTCTTCTGTAAATTCAGTGTTTGGACCAGGATACTCTACAGCCCTTTTATGTCTAATAGACTATTTCTCATTCACTCCATCATTCTTTCATTTAATAAATATTTATTGAGTACTCACTATGTGTCATGCACTATTCTTCTCTGGAAGTAATAGTGATCAAGAAAGATGAGGTCTCTGTTCTCCGGTAACTCAACCTGGTGATGGAGTTAGGCATTAAGCAAATGATTTTGCAAGTTCTGCAAATAATTGATTGTGATTATAGTAGCTGTGACGAAGAAGAGCAGGATAGTGTTAGTGTACCTGTCAGGGAGGCCTAGCTAGTCTAAGAGATCAGGGAAAGCTTCCTTAAGGAACTAATATTTGATAGTTCATATCTGAATGAGCAATAGGTATGGCTCAGGGGAAGAGCAGGGCAAAGGCTTGTCCAAGCAGAGGAAAGAAGCTGTGTGCTTGAGGGACTAAGAGGAACTAAATCAGTACCTACTGTCAGGTTGGGACAGTGATGGGAGCTGAGGTATAGAAAGTTTAGCCTTCTTCAGCAGTAAAGGGAAACCATCATTGGGAGTGATGATATAATTGAAGATAAAAAGATCCAGTAACTCTGATTAAGGGCAATTTTTCTCTCTGCCCTTGCCCCCAAATTGTAATAGGCCCAGACTGGCAAGATCTTATCTTGGATCCTTTTGGATGAACTATTGCAAAAGAAATAGCTGCCTTATGAGGTTTCTTTAGCATTCTTCTAATTTCACATGGTTCTCACTTGCAAAAGCACTTTTTATGTGCTTATTTTGCACTTGATTGCAATATTTCAGGAAAGAACATGCTGCTAGAATCTTGAGCAAACCCACATCAAAGGCGTTATTCCCTAAATGCTCTGACTAGACACTATTACCTTTTGTAAGAATAGTCATAGACAACATTTTGAAGGAAATCAACATCTAGCCTCTTTCTGGGGCCATTGGACTCCATAAAGCCCACTCTCTCCATTTTAGCCTTCCCTTTGTAAAAGATCTAATAGCTTCCACTTAAAAGTTGGGGTGAATTTAGATCATGTGCTCCCTCCTTCAGGGGCAATAGCATTCAGTATTTTAACTTCTATTGCAGACAGTATGGCTTTGTACTCTATTTGAAGATTCCCAGGGTCAGTCAGTAGGTGGGGAAGAAATTGTGGATGTTTGGGAGGTGAGAGGTTAAGAATGTTTTCAAGTGCCCCTGTGTATACTTCAAACCTGTGTCACAGTAGTCATGAAGAATACATGGGCCCCTTTGGAAACCGGCTATAGCAATAATTCCCTAACATATATTCTGAGAGCTTTTGTTTTTTATTCTTCCCTAAACAAAATTATGCCATTTGTTTCTCTGTTTAAAATACAATATTTTCACAGAATAACTGAAAAATGTTTACATGGTTGTTGTTCTCAATGATTGACCATATGCAATCCATTAAAATATACAAACCATTAAAATGAAATTGTATATAGACCTGAATTTCTCCCTAGGACTGATTTGGGGTTAACAATCAATACAGTAATGTAGCATTACTTGGCATTACACTTGGTTAACCATCTGGATAATATCCAATCAAGCAACTACAAAAATGCAAGTAGGAGAAAAATAGGTAATAGAAATGACAGGTCTTTTATTTCCTAGAAGAGCTATGGATTTGTGAAACTGTTTTACTGATTCAGATTGAGGAAAATGCCCAGTGTGTCTGATAATCTGCTTTGCCATGGCATTTGGTCAGTTAGTGATTGTTGAGGAAGGTCTGCTAGAGGCTACAATAGTGAGAAGCTGCATATTCAGACAATGAAGTGATAGCAGAGGCACTAGAATCATCAAATACTGCCGACTGGTGCCATACTGCAATAGTCTGTATGAAATACCAGTACAAGGGGAAAATGATATAGTATGATGTGTAAGAACACAGATTTTGGATTCTGTCTTCACCCAGCAGATATGAGTTACCCTGGACAAAATACTTACTTGTTACAGTTCATTTTCCTTACTTGTAAACTAGGTATAATAACACCTACAGCTTTGGTGAGAAGTATCAGGTCTACAGTTAAGTAAATGAGGCACTTGCCTTGGGAACCAAATGTAAGGGGCAGCCAACAAGTTCAGTGAACAAGATTAATAATATTTTAACGTGATATTTTTTAAAAGATCAAAGTTATTGCAAAATAAAAAATCCATGGGTGAACAAAATATCAAAAGGGTGCTTTTCCAAGCTCATTGGTCATTGGTAGAATTCAGTTCCAAGTGTTCATAAGACCAAAGTCCTCAGCTCTTAGAGATCACTCACCTTTACCTGCTCTGTAGCCTTCACCACAAAATGGTAGTTTACTTCTTCAAGGTCAACAGGAGAGCATCTACTGCTACTTCTAGACTCTCTTTTATAGGGCTCAGCAGATTAGGTTGGACCTCCTGAGGGTAATCTTCCTTTTGATTAACTCTAAATCAACTAATTAGAGATGTTAATTACAGTTGCAAAATCTCTTCATCTTTGTCATACAATGTAACAGATGTGAAATCCTACCATATTCACAAGGCTCACCACACTCAAGGAGAGGGGATTACACAGGTGGGAATCTTGGGGGGCTATCTTAGAATTTTGTCTATCACACCTCTCCGTCATACTAGCTCACTCAAAGTAAAACCCAAAGTTCTTTCCTATGGAGCCAGAGTTGACACCTCCATTATCTTTCTGACCTTATTTTCTATCATGTTTTACTCTTGCTCACTCTTCCCCAACCTCATTGTCCACACCAGACTTCCAACTTGCTTTCACCTCAAGACCTTTGTCCTCTTCCTGGAAAGATTTTCCTCCAGATATCTACATGGCTTCTTTCCTCACTATCTTAAAGTCTTTGATAAAATGTCTCCTTCTTAATGAAGGCTTTCCAGAGTACCCTAATTAATATGGCAAATCTCACTCCCATCCTGTTCTCCCAATCCTCTTCCCTGTTCCGTTTCATGCATATAATTTGCCATATTTTCACATGTGCATACAGTTTATTTATTTTATTTTGTTTTACTCCCTCCACTAGAATACAGTTTATTTATTTTGTTTTGTTTTACTCCCCCCACTAGAATTTAAGCTCTACAAAGGCATGGATATTTTTTTAAGAAACTACTTATATTGAAATATCTTTTGATTAACAGAAAAGGTGCAAAGATAGTACAGAGAATTCACATATACTCTTCATCAAGCTTCCCCTACTATTAGCATCTTACATAACCACAGTACATTTATCAAAAATTAAGAAATTAACCTTGGCACAATACCATTGAGCAAGCTATAGACTTTAGACCTTCCCCAGTTTTTCCATTGATTAGAACTCCCAAGGATCTCTTTAAATTAGAATCTTCTTTCTCCCTTCCTCTCTCCTTTTTCCCCTCTCTCCTTTCCTTGCTTCCTTCCTTCATCAGGATATGTGGGCATTCTTCTACTTTTTTGGGGGGCTCCATGGTCCGGGAATTGAACCCGGGTCTACCACATGGAAGGTGGGCATTCTAACCACTGAACTGCCACCCGTACACCCCTCATTTTTCTAGTTTTAACAGTCATTTTTATTTCTTTTTCAGGATCCAATTCAGGATATTATGTCACATTTAATTATCATTACTCCTTAATCTCACCCAATCTGTGACAGTATCTCTTTCTTTCTTTGTTTTCCATAATCTTGATAATTTTGCAGAGTTCTAGTCAGGTATTTTATGGAACATTCCTGAATTGGGGTTTGTTTGATGTTTTCTTATGATTACACTCAGGCTATGAATTTTGGGGAAGAATACTAAAGAAGTCAAGAGAGCAAATTTTTAAAACTTTCTTCACTGATATTTCCATAGCATCTAGAATACTGCTTGACACATAGAGACATTAAAATATTTGCCAATTAATTGAGAGATAATTAATTCACATCCATCTACCTGATGATGTGGCTAAATAATGTGTTTTTACCTATATATAACTGTCATGGTCAGGTTCATGTGTCAACTTGGCCAAGTGGTGGTACCTGTTTGTCTGGTTGGGCAAGTGCTGGCCTGTCTGTTGCTGTGAGGACATTTCATAGAATTAAATCATGATCATGTCAATGCATCCATAGCTGATTCCATTTGTAATTAATCAGCTTAGAGAAGTGTCTTCTGCAATGAGTGATGTTTAATCTAATCACTGGAAGTCTTTTAATGAGCATTCAGAAGACACAGGGTCTCTTTCTGCGTTGGCCAGCTAGCCTCTCCTATGGAGTTCATCCAGACCCTCCATGGGAATCGTCATCTTCACAGAGTGCCCTGCTGATTTTGGACTCCATGTTTCCATGGTTATGTGAGGCACTTTTATAAATTTTATATTTACAAATATTTCCTGTTGATTCTGTTTCTCTAGAGAACCCTAACCAATACAACTTGGTACCAGGAGTGGTTCTTAAGAAACAGAATCTTAAAAATGGGTTTTTATGAATGGTCTTCTACTCTGACTAGACTCAAAGACATTAAGGACTCTGAGCCCCATAATCAGAATGACACTGCGAATGCATGGATTGAGTTGGCAAAAGAGATAGTCAAAATATCACCATTCGATTCTTCTAATGCTTTGCTTGTACAAAGCCAGGCTCTGGGGGATAATGTTTTTGACATCTTTATGGAGATTTGTGAAAATAGGACGTTGTGGTTAGATACACTGGATACATTAATGAGTGAAAGGTATGGGCTTAAAGTTTCAAACAAGAAGCTTAAGTGCTGTCTGACAGATGTAAATATTTCTATGAGTGTCCTGAAGGAAAATCTAATTTCCTGTAGCCATAGACTTGAGATCTTTGAAAAATCAGACTCAGAATCTTATTATTAGATTAGGAAATTTACAACATAAACTGAAATCTCAATCTTGCATGGTGTCTACCATTAAAGTGAGGGCATTGATTGGAAAGAGTGGGACCCTGAAAAATGGGATGATGACATATGGGTTGATAATGATGTCAGGAACGAGGTTGAAACCCTAGGTCATGCTGAGTCTTCTCTAAATAACTCAGTAATGGTCTGCCCTGAGGATATAGCCACCCCACCTCCAGTCTGCCTTGAGGAGTTGGCAGAGTAATTAATCCTGTTTCACCAGATAAAACTGCAAATGGGTGCCCTGAAGCAAATGGCTTGGAAGATATTTCTAATTCTTTTCATGGACCACCCTGACCACCTCTCATTTCTTCCAGACCTATAACTAGACTAAAGTCCCAACAGAACCCAAAAGATGAGGTACAAAGTATCACACATGAGGAGGTATGTTATACTCCAAAAGAACTGTGTGAGTTTTCCAATTTATATAGACAGAAATCAGGGGAATATATGTGGCAGTGGATTTTAAGGGTGTGGGACAATGGTGGGAGGAATATAAGGCTGGATTAGGCTGAATTTATTGATATGGGCCCACTAAACAGAGATTCTACATTCAGTGTTATAGCTCAAGGGGTTAGAAATGGCATTAAAGTTTGTTTGGATGTTTGGTTGAAACATGGATCAAAAGATGGCCGCCATTACCTACGGTTGAAATGCCAGAACTGCCCTGGTATAAATGTAGATGAGGGGATCCAGAGGTTTAGAGAGATTGGAATGTTGGAGTGGGTTTATCATACAAAGCCTGCTCTTACACCCCAGGAATGTCCAGAGGATGCACCTTTTACCAGAAAAGTGAGAAATAAATTTGTGAGACTAGCGCCATCATCCCTGAAGAGCTCTGTAGTTCGGCACTTCTCTGTAGGTCAGATATTACAGTAGGAACTACTGTCACTGAACTGGAATCCTTAAACACAGTGGGGATGACTGGATCCCGAGTTGGCAGAAGCCAGGTGGCAGCACTTAATTGCCAAAGGCAGGGTAGATGTGGCTATTATAATAGACAGCAAACTCAAAGCAGGAGTCAAAATAATCTGATTCACAGAGATTTGTGGCATTGGCTAGTAAATCATGGGAGTGCCTAGAAATACAATAGATGAGCAGTCTACTAATTTCTTGTTTGAGCTGTATAAACGAAAGAGTTCTAGGTCAAGTGAACAGAAGTCTAACCTGAATTACAAAAACACAGAGACATGGCCCCTTAATCAACTCCAGACTTGAGACAGTTTATACACCCAGAGCCCCTTGAATGAAGGGGAGGCCAGGTCCCTTTGGGGGTGAACCCTGTTACACTGCCACAAATTTATACTGTTAATCTTCCTCCAAGCCTTCCCCAAGGAGACTGATGGCCTTTTACTGGGGTAACTGTGCATTGGGGAAAAGGAAATGATCTGATATTTCAGGGATTATTAGGCATGGTTCAAAAGTGACATTAATTCCAGAGGAACCAAAACATCACTCTGGTTCACCAGTCAGAGTGGGGGCTTATGGAGGCCAGGTGATGGACAGAGTTTTAGCTCAGGTCCACCTCACAGTGGGTCCAGTGGGCCCCCAGACCCTTTCTGTAGTTATTTCCCCAGTTTCAGAATGTATAAATGGAATAGACATACTGAGCAACCGGCAGAATCTCCACACTGGCTCTCTAACTTGTGCAGTGAGGGCTATTATGGTGGGAAAGGCCAAGTGGAAGCCACTAGAACTGCCCCTACCTAGTAAAATAGCAAATCAGAAGCAATACTGGATTCCTGGAGGGACTGCAGAGATCACTGCCACTCTTAAGACTTGAAGGATGCAGGGGTGGTGATTCACACCACATCCCCATTCAACTCTCCTATTTGCCCTGTTCAGAAAACAGATGGGTCTTGGAGGATGACAGTGGATAATTGTAAGCTCAACCAGGTGGTAACTCCAATTGCAGATACTGTTACAGATGTGGTATCATTGCTTGAGCAAATCAATACATCCCCTGGTACCCGGTATGCAGCTATTGATCTGGCAAATGCTTTTTTCTCAATAGCTGTTAGTAAGGACCACCAGAAACAGTTTGCTTTCAGCTGGCAAGGTCAGCAATATACTTTCACTGTCCTACCTCAGGGGTATATCAACTCTCCAGCCCTATGTCATAACCTTGTCTGCAGGGAACTTGATCGTTTCTCCCTCCCACAAGACATCACACTGGTCCATTATATTGATGATATCATGTTGATTAGACTGAGTGAGCAAGAAGTAGCAACTGCTCTAGACTTACTGGTAAGGCATTTGCATGTCAGAGGATGGGGGAGGTAAACCCAATAAAAATACAGGGGGCTCACCTCAGTAAAATTTCTAGGTGTCCAGTGGTATGGGGCATGTTGAGATATCCCTTCTAAGGTGAAGGATAAGTTGCAGCATCTGGCCCCTCCTATGACCAAAAAAGAGACACAATACCTTGTTGGTCTCTTTTAATTTTGGTAACAACATATTCCTCATTTGGGTGTGCTACTCTGGCCCATTTATTGAGTGACCAGAAAAGCTGCTAATTTTGAGTAGGGATCTGAACAAGAGGAGGCTCTGTGACAGGTTCAGGTTGCTGTACAAGCTGCTCTGCCATTTGAACCATATGATCCAGCAGATCCAATGGTGCTGGAAGTGTCAGTGGCAAATGGATATGCTGTTTGGAGCCTTTGGCAGGCCCCTATAGGAGAATCACAATGCAGACCCTTAGGATTTTGGAGTGAAGCCTTACCATATGCTGCAGATAACTACTCTCCTTTTGAGAAACAATCCTCCCAGTGGGAAGAACTTCAAACAGTGCACCTGGTTGTTCATTTTGCTTGGAAAGAGAACTGGCCAGAGGTGCATTTGTATACTGACTCATGGGCTGTTGTTCATGGTTTGGCTGAATGGTCAGGGACTTGAAAAGACCATAATTGGAAAATTGATGACAAAGAGGTCTGGGGAGGAGGTATGTGGATAGACATTTCTGAGTGGGATAAAAACATGAACATATTTGTGTCCCATGTGAATGTGCACCAGAGGGTAACTTCAACAGAGGAAGGTTTTAATAATCTTATTTAATAATAAGTGGCTAAGATAACCCATCCTGTGGATACCAGTCAGCCTCTTTCCCCAGCAACTCCTGTCATTGCCCAATGGGCTCATGAACAAAGTGGTCATGGTGGTAGGGATGGAGGTTATGTGATGGGCTCAGCAACATGGACTTCCACTCACCAAGGCTGACCTGGCTACAGCCACTGTTGAGTGCCCAATCTGCCAGCAGCAGAGACCCACACTCATCCAGAAGCAGTTGTATTGATAGAACAGTGGAATGGCCTGTGGAAAACTCAATTACAATGCCAACTAGGTGGCAATACCTTGAAGGGCTGGGGTATATTCTCTAGGAAGTTGTGTATCCTCTGAATCAGCATCCACTGTATGGTACTGTGTCTCCCATAGTCAGGATCCATGGGTCCAGGAACCAAAGGGTAGAAATAGGAGTGGCACCACTAGCTATTACCCCTAGTGATCCACTAGGAAAATTTTCGCTTCCTTTTTCTGCAGCCCTGAGTTCTGCTGTTCTACAGGATTTAGTTCCAAAAGGTGGAGTGCTTCCGCCAGGAGAAACAATGATCCCATTGAACTGGAATCTAAGACTGCCACTGGTCACTTTGGGCTATTCATGCCCCTGGATCAACAAACCAAGAAGGGAAGAATTACATTATTGGGTGGGGTGACAGACCCTGACTATCAGGGGTAAATAGGACTGCAACCACACAATGGAAGTAAAGAAGAGGTTTCCTGGAATATAGGAGATCCCCTAGAGAGTCTTTTAATATTACCATGTCCTGTGATTAAAATCAATGGAAAACTGCAGCAACCCAATCCCAACAGGACTACCAATGGATATGAAACTTCAGGAATGCAGGTTTAGGTTAATCCACCAGGCAAAGAACCACAGCCAGCTGAAGTGCTTGCTGAGGGTAAAGGGAACACAGAACGGTTAGTGGAAGAAGGTAGTAATAAATATGAACTATGACCATGTGATCAGTTACAGAAATGAGGACTGTAATGCTGTTTTGTTCATGTCATACTACTTTAGTTATATGATATCAAGTTTAAGAATGAATATCACCCAAGGATTTGCACCCTATTCTGGAGAGATTTAATGTGTTTCTGGTTATATTCAGGACAGTTGAGTATCATTAGGTGAAAAAAAAAGTTTTCTTGTCTTTATTTAGAAATTAGGTATGGTTTAAGGTGATGTGTATAGCTGCCTAGTTGACAAGGGGTGGACTGTCATGGTCAGGTTCACGTGTCAACTTGGCCATGGCCAAGTGGTGGTACCTGTTTGTCTGGTTGGGCAAGTGCTGGCCTGTCTGTTGCTATAAGGGCATTTCATATAATTAAATCATGATCATGTTGACTGCATCCACAGTTGATTCTATTTGCAATCAGCCAAGGAGAGTGTCTTCTGCAATGAGTGATGCTTAATCTAATACTGGAAGCCTTTTAAGGAGGATTCAGAAGAAACAGGCTCTTTTCTTTCTTCAGCCAGTGAGCCTCTCCTGAGGAGTTCATCCAGAGCCTCCATTGGAATTATCAGCTTCACAGCCTGCTCTACAGATTTTGGACTCTATGTTTCCATGGTTACGTGAGACACTTTGATAAATTTAATATTTACGAATATTTCCTGTTGATTCTGTTTCTCTAGAGAACCCTAACTAATACAATAACCATATAAACTTTTTTTTACAGAAAATGCATGTAAAATACTGACAGCTTAACTGTCCTGAGAAATCCACTTATTTCCCAAGGCAAGATTGGGAATTCTGGTTTTAATGAACTTCAGGTCATTGACTGTGAGAAAACAAGCAGGAGACACATAATTGTGTGAAAACAAGTTTTAAATGCAATGAATAAGATTTGAAAAATGCTCACTATCTTCTCTGCCAAAATCATACATTATCTTACCCTTAACTAAGCTAGAATTTGTAAAGCTGCAAGGTTGTTGGGGTATTTGCAGAACATTGAGGACAGATGTAATGAGTTGAATATGATATTTAAAATAGTGTAGGGTGCATGGGTGGTTCAGTGGTAGAATACCTGCCTTCCATGCAAGTGATCCCAGGTTCAATTCCTGGGCCATGCACCACCCCCCCACACACACACACACAAAAAAAAAAAATAGTGGAAAATCTTACTCTCCAAAGTATCTATCTTTAGAAATGAGGAGATTAAATAGTGGGCCAAATCTGATCTTTAGGTTGTATAGATCTCCCTTGAAAACTTTTGCCCAAGACCTTAAGTTACATTAATTCCTTTCCATCCCATGAGAGGGTAACTAGTTAAATTTTACTGAAGCAAATTGAAGACGCAAAATAACCATATTGGCTGACTGTAAATAACAGTCAGCACAGCAGTTTATTTGCAGTCACTATTAGGTTTTGAGGGCAGTGCTTGTGTCCTATTATGGTCTGTAACATTAGCATCTGCCAGTATCCTACTTGACCCTCAGCTCTAATAAATATTTGCTTAAACAAATACACACTATTAAACTCACTGTACAAGGAGGTCCATCCAAGCTCTTAGGTAGCCTTCAAATGGTATGGCAGAAATTCAACAGGCTAGATTTGAGTCAGACAAATATGTATTCAAATTCTACTTGGGCAAGTTTCTTGAACTCTCTGAGTTCCATTTGCTTCATGTATAAAAATAGAAAGCCTTTCCATATTTGTGGTGAGGGAAATAACAAAATATCTTTTGTTAGAAAAATAAATGCCTCACAAAAGTGCTAGCATGCAGTGATGGACAATCAAGAGTCCCTCTTATCTCTCCTTCTGTATCTTCTTGGCTCCTCCCCCACTTCCTGGTGGTTAGCGAAGAGTTCCACCACAATAGATCTCTGCCCTGCAGAAGGCAGACACGACTCAGGGACAGAAGCAATAAAACATGAAGCCCATGACCTTGAATAGGTTATTAATCAACTGATGCCTTAGTGGTTTTTTTTCTATCTATATAGTAGAGATAACAGTAACTATCTCAAGGGCTGCTGGAAAGATTAAGTCCAAATATGTTCATAAAGTACTTAGGACTCTGCCTGAAAAATGTACTTCCTAATAAATACTGCTTCTTTCTATAATGGATTGTTGCATTTTATGCATAGGGCATGTGATGGTAAGACACATATGCAAGAGAAGTTTAAAAACAGATTTATTACAAAGAAACTGAAAAACAAAGACTAAAGTTTTATAATAATAGAAAAACCTTGTCAAAATCAATAACTACATTAGAGCTAACTCCAAACCTTTCATGTCTTCACCTTAACAATAAGGGAATGGAAGAAGGGGAGATAGAATTGCTCAATTGTTGTAACATTTCCAAAGGTTTAGAACAGGGGTTGACAACTTTTTCTGTGGAGAGCCAGAAAGTAAATATTTGAGGCTTTGTGGGCCACATACCAGTTCTATCACATGGCCTTTCTTTCTTTCTTACACTTTTAAAAACATAAAAATAATTCTTTGTCCCCCTTGCCATGGTTTGCTGATCCCTAGTAAAATCAATTAATACATTGTAGAGAAATCTGAAAACATGATAGATTAGCTAAGGTTAAAGGTTGGAGCATTCAGTATTTGCTGATAATGAAAAGGGAAAGAACTGGAGAAAGGGTAGTTACAACCCTTTTCAAAACCTCAGAAGATAGAAAGCTAGGAAAATCCAGAGTCTAAATCCCAAACTTCATGCAATATTTTCCTACACACATGTTTTGGGACTTATTTGTCTCAAAAGCAGCAGAAAATTTGTTTGGACAAAGCTGCTTGTGACTATTGGGAGACATTTCTCCGTGGATCTCTTGTTCTGTGAGCAGGGCACTCACTGTCCCTTTGCTTCAGAGCATGTTTTCAAGAATATTCGTGTAGTGAACAGCCTTGTAAGAGAGAGTGCCTGCTCTCACGAGCAAAGGGCAGGTGTGCTTACTGCCCATTATAAAAGATCTAGGTTCTCTAAAACTCAGGGCTCTTCTTCTGTAACATAGCACACTGCATGGGCAAGTATCATCTGGCCTTCTGCATAACCTCCAAAAGTGCCATCAGTAAAAACTTGTCCTTCATCTCTTACACAGGAGCCGCATGTCTTCTGTCAACATCCATGAAACTGGCAGGTTAATTAGCTTTTATAAGTAAAGAATCTCAGACAGTTGATAATTTTTGACATTGAAAGAAATGAAATGAAAATAAGGAAGAACAAGGCAAAGCAAGGGAAGCAGAAAACACCATTTAACATATTACTATAAAAAATTAACAGAGTCTTTGAATGGTATGATACACTGA
Organism: Tamandua tetradactyla; assembly: GCF_023851605.1. Taxonomy (NCBI): domain Eukaryota; kingdom Metazoa; phylum Chordata; class Mammalia; order Pilosa; family Myrmecophagidae; genus Tamandua; species Tamandua tetradactyla. The sequence goes on from NC_135346.1 coordinate 24,365,467, forward strand.
AACAGGAAGAGGGTACAAAGAGATGGTAAAGAGTGGTTTACTGGGCCTTGATAGGTGATTTGGGTAAAAGCATCACATGCCATAGTGATGGCATCTTGGCTATCAAATCTATCTTGGCTATCTTTCTATTGAAATTCTACACACTATTCAAAAATGCTCTCAAATACTACTCTACTTATAAATGACATCTCCAAAACGCAATAATTGGAGAGAGGCAGAGCAAGACAGTGGCATAGTGAGATGTGGAATTTAGTTAGTCCCCTAGCATAGCTAGCAAATAGCCAAGAGCTGTCTGGAACAACTTTCTGGGGGACATCCATGATTAGACACACATCATACACCAGTGTAGAACGGGTGGAAGTGCTGAGATCACAGCAGAGAACTGTAAGGAACTGTGAAGGCTGGGCGCCCCTCCTCCATTGGTACAGCGGGATCTGTTGGAGAAGCTTCCCCATAGGAAGAAAGAAGCAGTTTCTACTAGGAGCAAGGCCGCTCAACCAAGCTCCAATTGTGGTCTTAATGAACAAATCTGAACTGCTGAATACAAGATCTGAGCATAAATAAACCCAGGGAAAGCAGGACAGTAATCCTGAAGTCTCTCCTGGAAGAGAGGAGATGGGGCTGATGCGGGAAAAAAAAGAAAGGAGGCTTTTTGAGTTGGTGGAGCTCAGATTATGGGAAAGGACTGTGCCCTGACAAAAGGAACACAGAGAACCAAGTATCAACTCTGGCTTTTGACTGGCAAAACTTGGGGGCTAGGGAGATTGACTCTGAAAAGGAATTTTATTTTTTTTCCTTTATCCTGTTTTTGAAAGCTTTTTAAAGTATTCTAAGTAGTGTATTAGAGAAAGCCTCAGGTATATTTAATTGTCAATGCTGACTCAGGCAAAGGCAGAGTTAAGAGAGGTCTGAGAGACAAAGTAACAAATCAAATGAAGGAAATAATTCCCTAAAAGGCATTTCTTCCCCTTGAAAAGAGAAGCAGGGCCCAGCTCAAGTGGCTGCAGTCCTTGAGAGAATTCAGACCTCAGGGGCTGGGAATTAGAAGCAGTTTAAGTTTGATTCCACCTCAGCCTCTGTCTCAATCACACCCCTGAGAATGAGAGGCTCCCCACCACTTGATGCTTGTGGGGAGCTACCGGCTAACAAGCGCCACCTGCTGGGCAGGACAGGAAAAGCAGAGTCTAGAGGCTCCGTGGGAAACTCGGAAAACCTGCTGGGTTTCATCTTCAGGGAAACATGTTATTGTAACACCCTTCTCCTGAGACCTGAGCCTGCCTTGTCTGTCTTGGGTGACCGTCCTCAAAAAAAGGTTCCATATGCACACAGGACAAGAATCAGAAACACAAGAACTGAAAACTTCCGATCAGTTAAACAGAAACTATGCCAGATGTCTAGAATAAATTGAACTGAATGCCAAAGAACTGATAGAGAACAAAGCCAACCAACAAGAAAACCCTAGAAGAAAAAGTGAAAATACCTCCAGAATAAGTTAATAAAGGAAAACAGATGCCTAGGCACCCACAAAAACTTACAAGTCATGCTAGGAAAAATGAAGATATGGCCCAGTAAGAGGAACAAACGAACACATTAAATGAGATACAGGAGTTGAAACAACTAATTAAAGACATTCAGTAAATATGCTAAATCATGTATACTACCAAAAATATAAAGTTTGCACCAAATAAACATCTCTTCTTTGGTCTCACACAGAAGTTGAAATTTTAAATATGGTCAATATTGTCCTTTACCCTTTAGTCTGATTTACCTTAGTCCTAACCAGATCTGCTTCATTTATATCTCTAATTGAACTGGGATCTCTTTTTCAGATCATTAAACAGTTGCTGTGTGGGGTAATGCTGACTTTCATAGTGTAAAACTCTAGTTCTGAGTCTCAGGTGTCACACAAATACCCAATGTTGCAGAGAATTATCAGGTTATACACAAAAAGCTCAGCACCTTAGAATTTAGAAATAACAGTTATAATTCAGGAATAGATGTGACTGCTGCAAGAGCTTACAATCTATGAACCTTTACAATAAGCCTTCCCCTGATAACCTATGCCTTTGAATTCAAGTCTCAGAGTTTGCACATTGTGGTAGGTCCTATTAGTGAAGCATTATAATATCTGTCTTCATTCCTGGCTTATTTCACTCAACATCCTCTTCTCAAGTTTCATTCACCTATTTGCATGTCTAACAACTTCATTCCCTCTTGCAGCTGTTTGATGTACCATTGTATGTATACAGCACAGTTCACCCTTCCTTTCATCAGTTGATGTACCTTTAGGCCACCTCCATTCATTGAAAATCGTGAAACTACCACCATAAACACCAGCGTGCAATTCTCCATTCACATCCTTGCTTTCAGTTCTTCCAAGGATATACCTAATAAGGGGTGGCAGGATCAAATGGCAAACCTATACTTAGCTTCCTGTGGAACCACCACACTTGTATGGTCAGTTTTTTCAAACACAATGAAACCTTGAATAGGGAGTGAGAGCTTTTGGTTTGTACAGGTTAGTGATGTGATAAATCCCAGAGTAATTTAGGTAGAAGATAAAAAAAGGTATTTGCAAAGTCTCCTTGAAGGATTAGGGGAAAATGTGGAAATAGTAAACTTCCATACCTGGGGAAGACCTGTTATTTTTGCAAATATTGGGGGCTATAAATTTAATAGGCCAAGCCCTCAATTTGGGGGCTTGCTCTTATGAAGCTTATTCCTGTAAAGGAGAAGCTATAACTACTTATAATTATGCCTAAGCATCACACCCAGAGAACTGCTTTTGTTGCTCAGATCTGGCCTCTCTCTCTAACCAACTCTACAGGTAAACCCACTGCCCTCCCCACTACATGGGGCATGACTCATAGGGCTGTAAATCTCCCTGGTAACATGGGGCCTGATGCCTGGGGCTAAGCCTGAACCTGGGATCATGGGATTCTTGGCCAAAAGGGGGAAGAGAAATGAAACAAAATAAAGTTCCAGTGGCTGAGAGACTTCAAATAGAATTGAGAGGTCACTCTGGATGTTATTCTTATGCAGTATATAGATATCCTTTTCAGTTCCTGGTGTATTGGAGTAGCTAGAAGGAAATGACTGAAATTGTTGAACTGTCATCCAGTAGCCTTGATTCTTGAAGATGATTGTGTAACTATAGAGGTTCACAGTGTGACCGAGTGATTGTGAAAGCCTTATGACTTACACTCCCTTTATCCAGTGTGTACAGATGAGTAAGAAAATAAAGACAAAAAATAAATAAATAATAGGGGAGAATAAAGGGTATGAGATGTTTTATGTGTTCTTTATTACTTCTATTTTTTTTCTCATTTTTATTGTTTATGGAGTAATGAAAATGTTCAAAATCAATTGTGATGATGAATGCACTACTATATGTTGATACTATGAACCACTGATTATCTAATTTAGATGAGTAAATGTTATGTGACTATATCTGGATAAAATTGCTTTAAAAAAACAGTAATTTATACTGCCTACATTAACATATTATTTTAATAGTAATAATTTCATAGACCCATTGGCTTATCTGAAAGGATAAATCCAAAAGTTCTTAGCAATGTGCTCAATAAATGTGCTTTTTTTCATTTATCTAACTATTTATTATGTTTATTTTGTGACTCTTACATATATTACAAACTTGCTCGTGCAATAACTGTATTATATTTACCTTTGTAGCCAAATCAGGCACTCAGCATTTAGTTATTAAGAAGTGAACTCCTTAAAGGAAACATTCCTTCCCCTGAGTTAGATATCTCTCCTATTTATTGCGAGAAAACCTTGCACTGACCTATATCACACTGACCTCTTATCACCCCACATTGCAATCATCTCTTTATTATTTTGCTTAGGACTCTGCCCCAAGTAACAGAAAATCTGATTCAAATAAGATCAAGCAAAATGGCAATCTGTCCTTCGGAAGTAGATCGAGCTTCAGGCCTATTTTAGTTTAAGACTTAGAACCCAGTCTCTTCTTATCTCTTAACTCTGTTCTCTTCCACGCCTACTTCTTCCTCAGATGTCAGGTGATAACAAGATAGCTGCCAACAGAAACAAGCCTATATATTCACAGGTTCAACACAAATTCAGACAAAGAGAAAGCAGAACATTCCAAGCAAAATTTCCCAGGTGACCACTCATTGGCTCAGGTCCCATGCTCATCCCTAATCAATCACTGTGAGTGGGGGACACAGTGCTCAGGCCAGGATGGGGTCATGTGCCCCAGCAGGGAGTCAGAGGTGGAGACAGACACCTGAAGCCCATTGTCTGAGGAAGGTGGCACAGAGGTGCTCCCCTGAGGAAAACTGAGATCTAGAAGAAGAGAGAATGGGTGTTGCGCAGAAAACAAGTATCCTTGATGTTTGTTGTTCCTGTATATCTGTTCCTCTATCAAGTACTAGATATCCCAGTCTCTTTCCATCTCCTGTACCCAACAAGATCCCGCAGACCCCAATAAGCATGTGCCAAATGAATGAATGCAGTAGATACGGAAGCCTGTGAAGAAAATTTCTTTCCCACTGCAACCAGGACAGCATGCTTGTGAGGGCTCCACTTGTTATAGATTTAAAAAACAGCCCCAGGCTTGCAGACTGAGCCAGGCCTAGTGGTGGGAAACAGCCCTCTTCCCTACCAGGGAGCACACACAGGCCGCTTTGGTGAGATGATGACTCGACTTTCATGATCAGATTCTCTCTAGATGTGAACGAGTGGGTGAATATGAAGATTTAAACAAATGGGGAAAGTATGGAGACAGGAGTCTTATCCTAAATCTTTCTGTTCTTTACTTCAGCCAGCAAGTCCGATTTACATCAGATAGGTTACAGATCCACCTAGTGGCCAAAGTGCACACACACAATTACTGTAGATTTTTATAATTAGTGTAAATAATGAATTTAATCATTGCCACCCTGCTGGGGGGTGGTGTGCTGGAGTCATGCAAGTGTCCAGGTACCCTCCTTGCATTCTCCCCTTGGTGTCCATTTTTTCTCCTACATTTGGTTGGGACCACCACCCAGGGAACAGGGGGGCAGAAATGTGAGATAAAATGAGTCAGCTAAATTGACTTAACATTTACATTCCTATTTTTATTACTGAGGTGTCAGGGAGAGGAGGAATGTTGACATGGCAAAAGAAGCTGAAAGTTTTCATGAAATTTCATTCCAACATGCTCTCCTCACATCTCTTAATTCCTACTGTTCTTAGAGTCTGTGGAAGTGAGGAATATACAGGGGGCTTTCAATCGCTACTTTGTATTTGTGTGGATTGATTTATAATAAGTATGTACGCATTGCTTTTGTAATTGTAATGATTAAAGATGATACATTTTAAACATACAGAAGTGGATGTCACTTCATCAGGAAGCTTTCTCTGATGTTCTCAGACTGAAGTACAGTCAATCTGCAGTAATCTGTCTACAGATCTCACATACATATTTTGAGATAGATTTCCTAGAATTAGGGACACAGACAGTGGCCATGGCACAGAAATTGTGCTAACTTATTCAACTGAGAAGTTAATCCATGGAGCTCATTAACTTGGGCACTCCAATCTATCCTCAGAGATTTTTGCCTCTGGCAGTGTAAGAATCTAGGCCCCTGCCCCTCATTCTCAAGGGAGTTGTCCTACTGAAATATTTGGAGGACACAAGGCAGGCAGATGAAGGTGAGCTCGTCCTCCTTTTGTTTAGTGAGCACACAGCCACGATTAAAATGGACCTGTGTGGTCTAGAAGTGGGCTCTTTATGGTGCAGTATATAAAGAGTTCTAAGAATTTTAGATCATAATATATATAATAATCACTGATTGCTAAATAGGTAATATTTAGAAAAATATTTTCAAAGTTGTATTTGGGAAGGTTAATTTATGGCATGAAGGATTGGAGATGGAAACGCACTGACTTTGGATATAGCCATTAGGAAGTTGTAATAGTTTGGGTGCAACTGCTATGACGACTGCTGTAACAGGGAAGCGCCTGCGTCAGGTCCCCAGTGTGACTATTATAGTGCCCATAGAAGACTAATAAGCATTGGTTGAATGAATTTTTTTGCATAAACCTGGATTATTGGCCACAGTATTGTAAAAGAAGGAATCATGAGATAGACATGAAACACTATAGAAGACTTATCTAGGGCATAGATACAAGAAACTGGGAAGAGGGGAAATCAAATGCTGACCCTGCAGTCTTGATAACTGGTAGAATGGTTATAAGAGAAATGGAGTCAGATATAGATAGGAGGTAAGAAGAAGGAGAGAGAGGGGGAGAAGTGTGCATTGTGTAGAGGCAGCCTGTCAGCGTAGAGAGAGGAGGAGAGAAAATGAGTTCCACTGTGTATTTGTTGACTTTGATAATCTTAAAGAAACGTCCCGCAGGCAATGCTAAAGGCTTTTGAGCATGGGTGGGAGGTCAATGTTTGGAATATAGATTTAGGTATGTCTAGTGTGGAAGTAAGAGCTGAATGTGTAAGAGCAGTTTGTAAAGAGAGATAACAGAGGATCCAGAACTGACTTATTGGGAAAGTTCACTATTCCAAAAATTATTAGTAATACTGGAGAATCAGAATCATCTAGGTGATAAGCTTTCCCACTTGTCAGTTGAACTTTTTTTTAAAACTAAATACGCTAGCTCAAGTTACTTGACAGTTTACAAGCCAACTGTACAGAGTATCTTTTAAGGCCAGGTAAGAAGTGGGAAATCCATCTGAGATACACAGAGGGAATAAAATATTCCCATCTCTCAGTTGTGCTTTCCCTTAAAATTCTCAAAAGCACCAAAAATCCAGTTACTTCAATTAAAAAGTTTGCAAGTGAAGTTTACTCTTATTCTAGTCCAGTTGAGTGTACTTTTGTCCTTCTATTTTTGCTTATGTTTCCACTTTGCAAAGAGGTTGTTTAACCTGTGTATCAAATCCTTACAAAGCAACCCAACGACTAAGGGGAAAATAAAAAAGGAAGTACAGTGCATTGATAGCTTCACTGGGACTCAGTGGGAGAGGAAATCAAAGGAGTGCTGTGCAGATCAGTGACCTCTGGGCAGTGGGAAAAGTTAATTGGCAGACCATGAAGGAACACAATGGGAGGACCAAGAGTGGCTTAGGCAACCCTTTTAGGATCAAAGGATTATCCCTTCGGCAGGAACCATTTTCACATCCTTGCTTCCCAGTGGCCCTCTCTTGAACATAAATGAAAACAGCACTTTACCAGATGTAATCAGGCATTTAGAATTAAAGGACTAGAAGGATGAGGAGGAAGTTGTCAAATACAATCACGGGAATGCCCCAGCACTGAACAGTTTGCTGGAGGACATGTTGAAATAAACACTTAGAACTTTTACTGATGGAAAAGTAGTCTATCAAGAAAGAAGAGGGTGGGTCGATGATGGCTCAGCAGGCAGAGTTCTCGCCTGTCATGCCAGAGACCTGGGTTCGGTCCCGGTGGCTGCCCATGCAGAAAAAAAAAAAATAGAAAGAAAGAAGGATGCGTGTATATGTGTTCATCTGTTGCCATCATCAGTTTGGATAGGTAAATGGAAATACATGATTATTCCATGATGATACAAGCATGATGGAAATAATAAAGTTTTTTCCTGAGTAAATACCACATTGAAGCAGGACCCAGGTGTTTCCTTTCTGTAGGAAACTCCCAACAACGTTGAATAACACTGAAATCCATTGTCAACAATGAAAACACACATTGACCAAAGAGACTAGTGATTCTCAAATCAAATTCAGCTCAATAAAATACTGAAAATGAGAGAAATTAAAAAGCAATCATTTTAATTATCATGTTTGTGTGTCAAGTTTAGCCAACTGCTACAATAATCTCACTTGGCTTGTTCTACTATAATTAATCCAGCAAGTATTCAAAGTAAACAAATTAGAACTATTTATAGCTCTAAAGCTCAAGTGGAAATGAGATATCGCCCAAGTACAATTAAAATAAATATAGGCTTGTTGATAGTCCTTCAAATTTTGCTTTAGGACTTTTAACCGTTCATGCTGTTCTTCAACTGCATTAACCTCTATGAGGCAGAGAAAATTCCAACAGCGGAGCTCATCAAATTTAGTCTCAGATGTGCTCTTGTTTCACTAGGGCCTTGTTTTATTTGAGCCAAACTGTACGAAACTCATTAAAGATATGTTAACGAATATTCAAATGTCATGTACATAAAAACAAAAAAAAACAAAAACAACCTCTGCACTGAGTTACAAATATTATGTTAGTTTACGTTAGTCCACAGAATGAAAGCCATGGTTCAAGATTCATATTGTTTTACTGGTATAGACACTTTTTGTTCCATATAATAATGAATTACATGTAAATAAAAGGAAATGCACATCTGGGGAAAAAAAATCTGCAATGAGATAACTTTTAATCTTTCAAGGTAAGATCCCTCTGTAAAGATGATCAAAAAATCTTTCTAACAATTGCAAATACCACAGTAACCCAATCATTTCAATTCTGATTTTAACCACCCAGAGTTAGGCCAGGTTAAGGGTAATCCTCTAAAGTTACAGTTTAAGGGTGATCCTCTAAAGATTCAGGGACAAGTTCAGGGACCCAAGGCACCCATACTTCTGACCAACTGGCTACAAATTCAGGGGTTCTCACCAGTTCAATATTTTGCTAGGATGACTCACAGAACTCATTGGAAGTGAGATTTATTACAGCTTTATTATAGTATAAGGACATGAATAAAAAGAAGCCAAAAGAAGGGTCAAATAGGGTGAGGTCAGGGAGAGACTCAAATGCCAGCTTCTGTGTCCTCTCCACATGGAGTCAGAATGTGTCACCCTCCCTGCACAGCAGTGATATATTTTCTCAATCAGGGAAGCTCATCGTGACTTTGAGTGTGCCAAGTTTATATGGAGTTTTATTATGTCGGAATGATTGATAGCATCAATGCCCATGTGGTTGAGTCCAGTCTGCAACCATCCTCCTCCCCAAGACATTAGGAGGTAGGCTGATAAGGCTCAATGCCCCAACTCCCTAGGACTGCAGGTATGGCTGGCCCCTCCCTGTTACCTCGTTAGCATATGAGCTAGCAGGTTTAGTCTGGACCATGAAAATCAAAAGACACCTATTACAGAAAATTTCACAGTTTGAGAGGTTGCTTCTCTGGCATTGAGGACAAAGACCAGACAACTTTTTCATTATTAGGGTGCAAACCACACCCTAATCTTTGGTCATAGTTCCTTACTTCCATTCAGTCATTAATAATCAGCTCAGTCCATCATCATATATGACCAAAATGTCTCTCAGGATGAGGCTACTCAGGTAACCTACAAACCTTCTCAGATTCCCAAAGCAGGAGTGGTCTCAGCAATATTTGGCTTCACCTTTTCAGCCATCCCAGAATAATGAGTGAAGAGACATTATCATTCTCTTGCTCTAAGCCTCTGTCAAGATATTCATGTAATATTCGGTTTCATTACACATTTACTCATTCCTTTACCTTCAGCTATTATTTCTCCTTTTCATTCATTTATCTTCTTTTTTTTTTTTTTTACCCGAACTTTTGCAACTTTGGAGAGGATGTTAGGATTGCCAGCAGCAGTACTAATCTAGTAAGTGCCTTCCTCCGCTCCCATTCCTATGGGTAGGGTTACACGGGCACAGAACAAGCAGGCTATTTGGACCACCCGGCAATACAGCAGCATTCACTGTCAACCCCAATGTTCTCAAATGATGTGCAGACAAAATCTATCCATATCAGGCACCTAGGAAATTAATATCTAAAAGTCTAGTTACAGTCCCTTGCTTAGGAATTATCCCTACTTCTAGCACTTGTAGTTGAAGCTCTCATCCTGTGACTACTGCAACATGTAGGAAAAATGAAAGTTAAGTGATTTGGGGGGGAAAAAACCTGCAGAGGGGTGGGAAGAAATGTGTAGCCATGCCAGCATCCTCCTGCAGCGGGAAGAATAGCATAGCTACATCAGTATCCTTGCCCACCCCTGTTCCCCAGATGAATCAGAAAAGTGTAGGGGTCTTTCCAGTGGGACCCTGCCTTGGTCCCCCTCAAGTTGAATGTAAGCACACACTCATGAAGGAATGTAAGCCAATCCTTCATGTGGTTAGCTTCCCTGTTTTAGACAAGAAACATCTCAATTGACCATTCCAATTTCCTGTTAACCCATTATACTGAGGATGATATGCAACATGCTAAGTTCATTTGGTATGATATCTATTGATCCATTGTTAGATACTTTGAGCCATAAAAGGTGCTCCTTGGTCTGATAAAACATAACTCAGTGGTTGAGTATCTTCTGTTCTAGTCCTTTAATAGTATTTTGAGCACTTGTATCTACCACAGGGTATGCAAAGCCCAGCCTACAGTAAGTTCCTATTCCTATCAGGATCCATTTTTATCTCCCTGTGGCTACTGGCAGTTGGCTAATGTAATCAAGTTGCCAGCAATGCACAGGGCCTTTGCCTGGGGAATCTGCTCCACAGCCATCTATATCCTTTGTCTTTCTTATTGGCAGACAGAACATAGAACATTCTTATTGACATTTTGTGCTTAAGAAGGTACAAGAGGAATAAGTTTAGATTCAGTCCATCTATGCAATGCTGCAGTCCACTGTGTCCACTTATTTTATGGACCCAGGTGGCCACTTCAAGTAAGCACACCAAGAAGTGCACTTGGTGATTCCAATCATCTTCTGAACAAGTCAAGGTGTTCTTCTGATGGGCATCAATATGTCCTACTTTGATGTGGCCCCATAAAGTCCCAGATTGATGTTCATAAGGCTGCACCCACTCAGGCATTTCTTTAACAGTCCAGTTTTCCATTTCCCATCAACTTGACTATACAATAGCCAGGTCATTAGCCACTGCCCGTGAGTCAGTAAAAACCCAAACATAGGGGCTTTATCATTGTTCAATTTTTGGGTCACTTCAAGGAAAACAGCATGTAATGCAGCCCATTGAGCTGACTTATTCTTACCTTCTTCAGAGTCTTTCCATCCTCTGGTCTTAATGTGATAGCCTTCCAAACAAGGTGCTGCCATTTACCTTAAAACTGCCCTCCATAAACCAAGCAGCTCCTGTTGTTAAGTTGATAGCTATTACAAGGCACTGCCTAAGAATTAGAGTCTGAAAGCTCCTTAGGTGGTTCCAAAGCCAGTCCTAGGGGAAAAGAGCTCCCTGCTGGTGAGTACCTCCTTGCCTTCCCCAGGAGCAAGTTCCTTAATGAACCATCTCCCTTTTACTTTGGAACCGTTCTGGGCGTTGCCCTTATCTATTAGGACAAATCTCCAACATCACCTTAGATATTATAGTTTCAAGATTATCTTATGTCCTTCAGTGATAGTCTGCCTCAAAGTCCAAAATCAAGCTTTCATTTGTCTTTCAAATTGAAATTTCCATACTGAGTCACAGCAGTCATCACTGCAACTACTCACAAGCTTTTGCCATAAGCCCCAGCTTATGCTCTAGAAATATTGAACAGAGAATTTGTCCATATGAGCACTCCAGCTTCTATTATATATTGCTTGAAACTAATGAAGTGTGTGTACTTGGGCAATCTTATTTGCTCCCATTTAGTTCTTCCAATTAATATTGGCTAAAGGGTGGCTCTATATGCCTTCTATTTTACAATACTAGGTAGGGGGAACATTCCCAGTCAGACACAATAACCACTCCCATAAAACTTTGAAGTAAGGGAGACACTGTCATTCCACATAAAATCTGTGCAAACATTTCAATTCTCACCTGATTCCCATCAACTGTTAGGAAATTTTATTTTCCCAATCTAATTGTAGCCCCAACTAGGACTTTACCAACAGGTTTTGGTTTTACAATACTCAGTTAGGGAAGTGTTCCCAAGGCAGACATAATATTCAATCCCATAAAACTTTCAGGTAAAGGAGACACAACCACTTGACACAGAGTCTGTTTAAACATTCCCAACTTCATAATCCCATCAACTGTGGCATATCCATATCCTTCCAGTCTAATCATAGCCCTCATTAGAACTTTGCCAATAGGTTTTGGAATCACAGTGCATGAAATTTTGTAGTTATGGAGTCCCAGAGACTTTTCTCTACCCCCTGAACTTTTTATCCTCTCATATACATATGGCTTTGGTCCCCAGCTGGGAATTGAGCCCAGGGACCCCAGCCCTTCCCTCAATCTTTATTTTGATTAATATGCTGGTCTATTACCCCAGGTAGTTCCAGGTCAGTTTAACATCTTTACCTTCTGGCTTTTTAAATTCCTACACACTGGGTAAACAGAGCAGTCTTGTTTAGGTTCTTCTAATGTTGGGGAAACAGTAGGGGCTCTCATTGGGTCCCCCAACCTATGATAATGCTGCATTAAGACCTTCACTTCAATCCCATCAATGTCCACTTTATTCATATCAGTTCTTAATAAACATCTAAAGATTTGCACCCAGTTGGGGTGAGTCCCTTGACCTTCTCCTCTGTCCTTTCCCATTTTCTTATGAATTACTGTAATTTTCATAGCATCCATAAGATCCATAAGGGGAATCCAAGATAGCTAATACTTCTCAGACTATTGCTCGACTCTGTAGCAGTAAGCTTATATAGGGTGTTCAATCCAAAGGGGCCCTCCTAATCAAAGCATTTACATTAACCTGGATGGTAGACATATACAATGGATGAACATCCCAAGCATCATAAAAGCAAGCATGGCTTGTATATGTAGTACATCAGCTGCTTCATGTGGGGTGTTTCACTTGACATTTATAGGAGGGACAGAACAACTTTCCTTCTAAGGGTAAACAAACTTTATAGTAGCTTTTATCCAGTCCACCAGGCTAGCTGTAATACCTCAGGAACAACCTGCTTTGTGTCTGGATCATGTATAGCCGTCTACGATTGTTCAATAGTGAATTCTGGGTCTTGCATCAACCTAAATATGCCCTTTTATTCTGCAGCATTCACAACCAAAGATACTGCTCCTAACCTATTCATTCTCACAATCCATTTTAGTTAGATTCTTCAGGAAGCTAACGATTCCAATCCACAAAATGAGAGAACTCTTTCACTCTATAGCCTCTAGTTTAATAGTTCCTTGGTTTGGTCCTTCTTCTATCTGGACTATCTTCTTGGTGATCAATGGTTAAAGAGGCACTGTCTCCTATCCTTGTATAATTTTTCCCTTTGGCCAAAGCCCTGAGGCTAGAGATTGTACCTCAAAATCTGAGTTTGTCCTAATTTTAGGATCAGCCCCAGCGTTCTAGTACTTTCATTTTAACTATTAGAGAAGATAACAAGAACCAAGGATATGTATATTTTGCTTTTTTATTATTTTATATTTCTTTAGGCATTCAGTGAGCCAAGTCCTTGGGAGTTGGGTCTACCACGATTTCTATATTCCACTGGCAACTTTTACCTTTAGTAACTTAAAGTGACCTGATAGCCACCCAGGAATCAGAGGTTCCTTACTGTCTTACTCCCACCTTTCATCCTTTCTCTTCCTACACCACATGCTTCAATAAGTCAGGGTTCTTCCAGCAAATCCCACTTATGATACTACTTGTACAGCTTATTAAAAATACTTTATTATAGCAACTGCAAATACTGCAATAACTCAATCAATTCAGTTCTGACTCTATCCAGATTTAGGCCAGACTCCACAGGTTAAAGGAGATCTTTTAAAGATTGTCCTTCTGACACTAAATCAGGACCCATGCCACCTGCACTTCTGGTCAACCAGTTACAAATTCAGGGGTTCACACCACTCATCAGGTGTGATAATTTGCTAGAATGACTCACAAAAGTCACTGAAAGTGCTGTATTTACTATTATAGCCTTACTATAGTAAAAGGATATGAATAAGAAAAAGCCAATAGAAAAGATGTAAGGCCAGGGAGGGTCTCAAAATGCAAGCATCCATGTTGTCTCCACATAGAGACAGAACATGTCACCCTACCGGCACAACAGTGATGTATTTTCTCAATAATGGACATTTATCATGGCTTTGAGTAGCCGAGATTTATATGAAGTCTCATTACATAGGTGTCATCTATAAAATTAATACCCACATGGTTGATCTCAATCTACAGCTTCCCTCCCCTAAAAGAGTTTGAAGAGGTGGTGCAGATATGACTGGTCAAAGACCTAACCCCTAATCCCATGGTCAATCTCTCTAATAGAGCCAGCTCCCATCCTAACACTGCAGGTCTGTCTGGCCCCTCCCTGTCATCTCCTTAACATATGAACTATCAGTTTAGTACTGGTGTGTCAAGAACAGACACTCCTGTATCAGGAAATTCCAAAGATTCAGAGGTTGTTTCCCCAGGCACTTTCATTCTACTACACCCTTGCTCAGCAGAAACAAATTAAAATCGTATGCAAGACCATTATTTAGAGACAATATATACAAATTATATCCAAAATAATTATTCACAATTGTACAAAATCATTTGTCCAGAGACTCTCATATTATAGCTGCTACTACTGTTGCTGAGGCTACTCATACACATAATAATACATACTATCTACTATTGCATGCTTTTAATTTACAAAACACCATATTAAATCATTAACATTATTATTCTCAATTAATCCACAGAGCCTCATGAGGTAGGTGCTATAGTTATTTCTATCCTGAGGAAGAGAAAAACTGAGGCTGAGCCAACATTTCTTCAAGATTCTAATGGGGAAGCTGGGTTTTGAGCTGTAATTGTAGGTTATAAAACTTGGTTCATACCCACTCTGTATTTTTTTTCTGACAAGGATTTCAAATGTGGAGAATATGTGAGCAAGACTTTAGAATGTAGCTGAAAGAGCTTACTCTTTGCCTTAGTGCAAACAAATCTAAGAAAGCCCCACCTGCTGCTGCTTAGAAAAGATCTCAGCTTCAGTGTATTTGGCTTAGGCTGTGGTTTCACCCTAACCACAGACAGGTTAATATAGACAACCTATGACAATACATCTGTTTATTAATCTACAGAACGGGGCCCTGCATTGCATAGCCTTTTAGTCTCTGCAAAACCATATCATACAAATGGCCCCTTTTCATCTTCTACTCTGTGTAGTGTGCAGAGAAACCATTTTTATCACCATGTTACAGGAAATAAAAAACTTACTTTATTCAAAGCCATAAGATGAGTTAGAGACAGAGTCAGCAGTGGAATCTGATTTTCTGTCCTTTTCCCAAGCACTTTCCACTCAGGCTTAGCCTTTCCATGTAAGCAAAAGCAACATTACTACAGTGCACAAAGGAATTCTTCAGAAGCCTTCCAAAAAAGTGAGCAACACCTTGTAGGGTCAAGGTTTCATGTTCTCATGTTATCTCAAATTTAACACTAGAGGTAGAAATCTCCAGCTCATTGCAAAACTAAACCAAAGTTCACTAGTCCAAACCTCAGTGAGATGGCTCAGTCCCTGATTTGTTGCCAAGGAAAGCCCTTTGGGGAGAAGCAAGAAATTCAATTCATTTATCAATTCAGTGCTCTACATATGATTTATTCTTTCTATCTGTTCTTAGGATTGAAAATAAATTATAATGCAGCATGAATCCTATTCAAATACACAATATTGTCAGGTTTTAGTAAATAGTCTTTGGGTCAAAACATGAATATATTCACCATTAGCCATCTCGTCACTGGACAAATGCTTCGTATCTTTAAAATAATCTAGAATGGTGATAATAACAACATCTACCTCACTGGCATGTTGTAACCTTCAGATGAAAATGCACGTGAAGTACTTGAAGTCTACCAGGCTCAAGGTATGTGACAAATACATTTTAGTTGTTGTTAACTTTACTCTGCAATGCCTTTTAAAATGTTTATTTGAAGCGAAGTACACAAATAATTAGTGATTACACTTTTGCATATTTGTTTTCTCTTAAAGTTAAACTAATCAGATTTGTCACCTAATCAAATGCGTCAGTCAGTTGGGAATTTATATCACTGTTTAATTTGCATCTCTTTTAATAATGGAGTTAAAGTACCAGAGCTGTGAGTCCCTAACCTGGGTGAATTTACTTAGTTTGCTTTTATTGTTAGAATTTCAGTAGATAGTGAGCTCGTTGAGGGCAGATGTAGCTGTAGGTGTTTTCATCTGTATTCTCTCACAGAATCTACCACATAGCAGCTACTCACCAAACACTTGTTGAACATTGATTTGATACCAGGAAACTAGTCTGTTCATTCATTAAAAGAACTGATACCAGCTTTTGAGATTCCCACTGTATTCGGTCAATAGTAGTACCTTGGTTTCTCTGGGATCTTAATTCTATTCTGAGGCATGCTTGGCTTTATTCTATTCAGGGCCAACCTTAGAACATGAACACAAAAATGGGAGGGAAATAAGAGCACATCTTAGTGCTATCTCAACCTTTCTTCTGCTGATTCTCTTAAAGCCCCATATTGTCTCTATTACAATCAAGTCCTTAGTTATACACTCAACCCAGCAACCATTCTGCCTGTAGCTAGGTTCTGGTAAAGACACAGTTTCCATGGTTTATTCATAATTCTCTCTTATTTTTGTGATATAAAAAGAAAAACTCAGTGCATCTCTATGTCAAGTATTAAATTCTAACTCTGGTTGAAAGTAGATGTGAGAGTTAGATTCAGGTGTCATCTTGGCCAGGTGAAGGTGCCTCGTTCTACTGCTGTGGACATGAGCCAATGGCACATGAACCTCATCTGTTGCTGATTACATCCGCAGTTGGCTAGGAGGCATGCCTGCTGCAATGAATGATGTCTAATTGGCTGGTGCTTAAATGAGATAGCTCAATATAGCACAACCCTAGGCAGTTCAGCATACCTCATCTCAGCACTTGCAGTTCAGCCCAGGCCTTTGGAGATGCAGCAAGGAATCACCCCTGGGAAAGTTATTGGAACCCAGGGGCCTGGTGAAAAGGAAGCAGAGATTGCCCTGTGCCTTCTCATGTAAGAAAGAACCTCAGTTGAAAGTTAGCTGCCTTTCCTCTGAAGAACTATACATTAACTAAATAAATCCCCTTTTATTGAAAGCCAATCCATCTCTGGTGTGTTGCATTCTGGCACCTAGCAAACTAGAACAGTAGATGATCAAACATAGCCACGCCAAAATATCATTCCCCTTTTAGGAAATGCGATGTAATCTTCTATTCAACTCACAGAAATGTTTTTAAAAGAAAAAATCAAAACCAAGTTATTCCACAAGGGAGACTGTGATCTAGATCCAGGTTAGAATAAAGTCTGGTTTAGAGAAAAGGTAAACATTGATTCTGAGTTGAGTGTGACCTTGTGACAGACCCAGAAATGTAAGGAGTAACTAAGTGGGTATTTAAACTAAGGGATGCGATTAATGACTGCTCATGGTATGATTAAAATTGATCACATTTAAGCAGGACAAAAGTAGTTTTTTAAAATGTTTTAAAAAGCAGGGCTGTTTATAAGTGAAAAGAACATTTTGATAAAATACCAAAACAAAGAAGCCCCTCTGTGATGGTTTATTTCATGTACCAGCTTGGCTAGTTTAGGATGTCCAGTTGTTTGGTCAAGCACTGGCCTGCTTGTTACTTTAAGGGGTATTTCTTAGGTGGGATTTACATCTATTATCATTTGGTTGAAACTACAATCACCAAAGGAGCTTGCCCTCAGCAATGTGGGGAACCTCCTCATTCAGTCAGCTGGAGGATTAATAGCCAGTGCTGAGGGTTTCAGAGGTTCAAAGAACTTTAGCATTGACTCCTGCAAGAATATCCAGTCAGTTCGGTTCCCTGGGGAAATGTGGACTAAGGACTTCAGCATCACATTCACTGGTGTTTCTAGCTTGAAGCCTGCCCTGGAGAGTTCAGACTCACCAGCTTCCAGTCACATAAGCCAATTCCTCATAATAAATCTGTTGGTTCTGTTTCTCTGGAGAACCCTAATATAGCCTCCAAACAAACAAACAAAAGGCAGAAGTAAATTCTTAAATCATTTTATTAAGAAATCCAACACTTAAAACTCAATGAAAATTTATGTAACATTGATTTCTGAAGCTATCCGAATTTGAGATATTGATTTTTTTGGGGGGATGGGGGTGATGGTGCATGGTCCAGGAATCTAACCCAGGTCTCCAGCAGGGAAAGTGAGCATTCTACCACTGAACCATCCATGCACCCTGAGGTGTTGATTTTAATATTCTTTTTAATTGCTGTGGTAAAATTTAATTCTTAAGAATTTAATAGCAAATAAATTGGATTATAAGGCCTGATTTGAACAAAGGCAATATCTGATCATGTTATATATTTAATCTCATCTCTAGCAGTGAGTACTGATACAATTCAGGAACATTCAGTTAAACCTTAGGAATGGCTTGAAATAACTAAATTCAATGGGTATACAGATCCATTCAAGGAGAAACTGAAAACGGATATATTTTAGAATTTTTTATAACACGATGTAAAGACAGTGACCTAAAAATGACACTGTCAGAATGACTCTTCATAATGTGCAAGAAAAAAGGCAGCACACTTTGAATGAAATCTTCCCTCCTAACACAGTAATAATTTGAGGTGTGGGTGTGACATAATACTTTAGCAGCATTCACATCACACTGCTTAATATTAGTATAAAAATGTTGTGATAAAGGAGAACCAAATGACAATGTCTTGTACAAACATGGACATGGTTTACATGTTTCAACAAAGTATAGAAAACTATACTCACACTAAACTAAAATATTATGTTTATTAAAAAAATTAAAAATTTTAATTTCCAACACTAGGAAACTGGTTAAATAAACAGCTCATATAATAAAATGATACTAGTCATTAAAAAGGATGAAGTAGATAGAAATGTACAACATATACAATAATACCTATAATAGATTACTAAGTTAAAAAAAGGTGACCTTGAGAAACCTTGCTAAGTAAACAAAACCAAACACAAAAAAGTCATATTCTATGACTGGATTAATATGAATTGTTCAGAATAAGCAAATCCACAGAGGAAGAAAACAGATTAGTGGTTGCCAGGGGATGAAGGAGGAGTAAATTGGGAAGTACAGGATTTCTTTTGGGGGAGATAGAAGTTTTCTGGAATTAGCAGGGATGATTGCCCAAAATTGCGTATATATATACTAAAAACCACTGAATTGTACATTTTTAAATGATGGATTTTATAGTATGTGAATTTTATTTTCATTTTTATTTTAATAAAAGGAGGCAAATGTATCTGTATATTTATATTTGTACACACGCCATTGGGGAAAGGCAGGGGAGGAAGAGAGTACCTATTTATATGGTATGATAAGATGCAAGCCATGCATTGTAAAGAAGTAATGAGGGGAGGGGTAATTTCACTTTGTTGATACTGTGTTGAAATAGGCAAAAATTTTTTTCTCTAGGAAAATTCATTCTAACACCCTCCTCTTGAACTAGAACAATACAGATTCTAGCAGGTTATGTACACTGATTCCTTTCCCTCCCATGTTTTTTAAAAGAAGAGTTTAGACATAAAATTTACTTATCATAAAATCTACCCATTTTAAGTGTATAGCTTAATGATTTTATTAAATATGTACACAGCGCAACTATCACAATTCAGTTTTAGAACACTTCCATCAATCAAAAAGTTCCCTCTTGCTCATCTGAAGTTGACTCCCACCCCTACCTCCAAGTAAACACTGATCTTTCTGCCTCTCTTTCAGAAAAGTGGAATCATATGATATGTGATCTTTTGTTTTTTTTACTTAGCAAATATTTTTAAGGTTCATCCATGCTGAAGCATGTATCAAAAATCCCTTCTTTTTACTACTATGTAGACATTAATTTTTATAATGATGATGGTATAACTATGTAAAGATGTTTCCATTTTGAAAATTAAAACATACAAACTAATTGGACATTCAGGGTCCACTGATTATTTAAAGACTATCATATCCTCCAATACTGTCAAAGAGCAGGAAACTGAAATCTGTAAAGCAAATGCACCATTAATTTTTACAAAGACAATCTATTTATCTTTGTTCTTTTTTAGGTGTTTGGTCCAGGATTCAAACCCAGGTACGGCATGGAAGGTGAGCATTCTACCACTGAACCACACATGCACCATACAAGGACAATCTTTTGAACCATATTTTAACAGGAAAAAGTGAAAAAAAATCATATTCTACTGACTACTTACTTCACTGCTTTCCCAGTTCTTTTTCTTTTTATACCACTAGTGTTAAAAAGCTACTTCAAACACCTTAATGCATAATTAATCATATTGCAGGCTATCAGCAAATTTAGTGCTAGTTTCAGAAATAACCAAATTTATATATGCAAGGTAAGATTAATTAATTAGTTAAGCTCACAAAATATGTAATATCCGATTTTTAGAACCTAATGTGCTCAAGAAAGTATGTGCACTTTTAAATTAGGAGAACAGCTCTGTATTTAATTAGTCCTCATTTGAGTATGTAATCATTTTAATTTATTTGCACAAATAAAGGACATTGTGCTCCATCCGCAGATAATGTTCTTCATTAACTAGAATAGGAACTTTGTACACAAGGGCAAAAAAAAATATCTCCATCTGTGAAGTGAAAATCAGAACTGCACACTAGCAGATTTCATTCTACAATTTTTATGTCCACCATTCTGAGATACATATTTCTTAGTACCATACATTTTTGACTCAGTACTCTATCAATCTTTAGAAACCTAGAATTTTAAATATTTAATGTTTCTTCATTTTGCCTATTGCCCAGTTAAAAAATGGGTATTTAATTATCAATGAATAAGGTAATTTATTGAAATCAAGAAATAGTTATGTACTGTAAGTCAAACTTCAATAATTTAGATGGTGGCAGAAGTAGAATTAATTCAAAAATCAATTCAGTCTTCAAAGGTGGTGTAAGGTAGCAACAGCCTAGACTGTAGAGAATGATGAGGATAGGCCTTATTTAAGTCTGAAAACAAACACTATATGTGTGACATGCTGATGACAGATCATTTCTCTCCATTCATTAATGCACATGAACCAATTCCTCCTTAGGGCATTTCCAATAAACCCTGATATAATGTCACTCTTTCCTCCAATCTTAAATACACCCTAAAAACAAATCAACACAACTCCCTTAACTCAACTGCTCCAACTATACTAAAAAGGTACTTATGTTTTTGTCTAATTCTACATGTTTTATTCCTAAAGTTCATATTTTTAAATATACATATCATTAGCTACAAATAGAGAGATGAGCTTTTATTTCCAAATTATTGCTATTTATAAAAATTGAAATCATTTGCTAACTAGTAGTTGGATATCCCACAAAAAGATTCAGTGGATAGTTTATGGGGGCAGATTTAACCTGTTTGGGTAGAGGCTTTCTGTAAGTAGGATTTTGAAGGAAGTCCAATGCTACTACTACTCTTAGGTAAGAGCATGCTTCATGCTGTGATTTGTATCATGACAGCTGCTATATTTAACAACAACAACAAAAAATTGGCACTACTTTATGAAAGGTTAAACAGTGGTCCTATTTTTTTTTCCACAAGACAAAATAAGCAATTTGTCTGTAAGGCTGCATTAGATTTGTTCTATATGATAACAGCGAGACCACCAAAAGTGGTTTGGATTTCCCATAATTCTCCAGAATTGAGTCAGAATGTTGTATTTAAAGTTCTAAATTCTTTCACTAGTATGAAAGAAAACATATTTTCAGAACAGAAAGTGATATTTTTTTTGCAGGTAATAAGTACTAGAAGTACAATCAGATCATTTTAACTTTGGAGGCAACTGTCTTTCCTTAGCTTTGAAGTATATCAAAGTCTATTAAGATTAAAGGATACATATTTGCAAAGTGTCAAATGTACAGTACTCAAATTCTAGCCAAATCACATTCACAGATATATTTTTAAAATTCTCTTTGACTAGACAGTGAATATCAGGTATATAGTATTTTAAGATATATAAACGTATATAACATTGCAATAGAAAGAATGCCTACTTTTACAAGCCTAGATAAACAGCTCCTGGAATCATCCTTTGGTAAGTAGGGTATTATAGCAGTTATAAAATATACATTTACAGATATATAAAATCTCCTACATGTTCCTGCCATGCATGCATGCATACATACATAAATAACACACTGGTGTTAAAGTAAGCCCATTATTCCACTCAGTGATACAAGACTTGGAGTGAAATATGGCATATTCAATCTGTAACCCCCATAGTGAACTGCCAAGTGATGCCCTTTAGGTGAACACTGAGCCATGCTGAGAATGTCTCTAGTATTTAAAGTAACTATATGTTTTTGGTATAAAATGGGACCTAAAAGCAAGCCAGCTACTCCATCTGGTACTTAACCAAGAAAAGAGAACTCTATTTCAATGCTAGAGAAAACAAATGCCACAAAGGACTTTCTAAGACACAGATCAGTCCTCAAAATATGAATAAATATGTCTACATTTCATGTATTTATGGGTGATTTAAAAGATTTTTATACAGTTCATTTTGTCTATACATGATTTTTCATGTTACCAAGCATAAGCTAGAATCAAACTCCTTACATCAGTGCAGCTCCACCAGAGTGGTTTTGATAAAGTGGCAATTAAATATAAAGTAGCTTCATATTTTAGTCTGAACTTAAATAAAAGACAACCACCAATCACAAAAAAATTAGGTAACAATAATTTAAATTAAAAATTATTTTGAAGAGGTTGGGGCACAACAAATAAAAAAACAATTTGAACCATCTGAGGAATTTGGCTGAATTGGTTTTAAGCCTAATCGATACTGTGAGAATTTAATCACCAAAGCATGATATACCATGCTTATTGAGAAGAAATGGATATTAACAGAACAGGCTCATTACATTTGCCTCACCAATAATTGCCTATTTATAAAATTAACTGAAAAAGGCAAAGATACTATCCAAGGATTACATTAAAACATAATTTTCTAAAGCAGTTTGGTCAAGTTTGAAAACCCACTACTGAATAAAATTAACTGAAAAAGGCAAAGATACTATCCAAGGATTACATTAAAACATAATTTTCTAAAGCAGTTTGGTAAAGTTTGAAAACCCACTACTGATTATCTGCTTTTCCAGAATATTACTAGTGAAGAAAAACATATTTATGTGATGCCAGTGATTACAAATTATGATCTCCTATAAGAAATATGTTTCCTGTATCTCATCTACCTTTTGCCCTTGAGAACTCTAAAAGCCATTGATATGTCAGCTAGAAAACACTTAGAAAACATACCAAACTTATTGGATGCAACAAAAGCAGTGCTCAGACAGAAATTTATAGCTGTAAATGCTTATGTGAAAAAAGAAAGATCTCAAATAACCTAACTTTTCACCTTAAGAAGCTAGAAAAAAAGCAAGCAGCTAGTAGAAAGACAGAAATAATAAAGATTGGAGTTGAGATAAATGAAATAGAGAATAGAAAAACAATAAAGAGAATCAATGACACCAAAAATTGGTTCTTTAAAAAGACCAACAAAACTGACAAACTTTTTAGATACAATGACAAAGAAAAAGAGCACAGATGCAAATAAATAAAATCAGAAATGAAAGTGGAGACATTATCAACCTTTCAGAAATAAGAAGGGTTGTAAGAGAATGCAGTGAACTGTATGCCAACATATTAGATAACCTACATGAGATGGTTAAATCCCTAGAAACATACAGATTAGAAAAACTGATTCAAGAAAAACTAGAAAATATATACAGACTTGTATAAGTAAAGAGACAAAATTTAATTTAAAAATTCCCAACACAGAAAAGCCCAGAGACCAGATTACTTCACTGGTGAATTCTAACAACATTTAACACCAATCCTTCTCAAATTCTTAAAAAGAAAAATAGAAGAGGAGGGAATACTTCCTAATTCATTCTATTAGTTGATACTACCATGATACCAAAGTTAGACAAAGATACCACAAGCAAAGAAAACTATAGACAAAAGTGAATACAAGACACAAAATGTACAAACAAAATGCTAGCAAACTGAATCCAACACCATACTAAAATCATTTCACACCAAACATAAATATCCAAGTGGAATTTATCCTAAGAATGCAAGAAAATCTTAAGAGAATCAATGAAATATAGCATATTAGTAGAATGAAGGAGAAAAAACAAATGAACATCTCAATTGACACAAAAAAAAACACTTGACAAAATCCAACACCCTTTTAAGATAAAAACATTCACAAAACTAGGAATGGAAGGGAATTTCTTCAACATAAATAAAGGGCACCTATGAAAAATCCAGAGCTATCATCATACTCTAGTGAAAGACTAAAAGCTTTACCCATAAGGTCAGGAACAAGATAAAGATGCCCACTCTCATCACTGCTATTCACCATTGTACTGGAAGTTCTAGTTGGGGCAATTAGTCAAGAAAAAGAAATAAAAGGCATGGAAATTGAAAAGGAGGAGTTAAAATTATCTCTATTCATAGATGACATGATTCTACACGTAGAAAATTCCAAAGATTCCACAAAAAAACCTACTAGAGGCAATAAACAAATTCAGCAAAATTGCAAGGAACAAGATCAACATGCACAAATAAGTTGCCTTTCAACACGTCCACAACGAACAATCCAAAAGGAAATTGAAAAAAAAATCCTATTTACAATAACATCCAAAATACATAGGGATAAATTTAACAAGGAGAGGAAAAACTTAAATGCTGAAAACTACAAAACATTGCTGAGAAAAATTAAAGGTGGCTTAAATAAATGGCAAGACATGTCATGTTCATGGATCGGTAGGCATAGCATTTTTAAGATGGTAATACTACCCAAAGGGACCTACAGGTTAAGTGCAATCTCTATTGAAATTTCAATGGTCTTTTTGCAGAAATGATAAAGCTGACCTTCAAATTCATATTGGATTGAAGTTTTCCCCCAAAGCAAAACAATCTTGAAAAAGAACAAAGTTGGAAGATACACACTTCCTGATTTCAAAACTAACTGCAAAGCTACAGTAATTGAAACTGTGACACTGGAATAAGAAAAGACATATAGATCAACAGAAGAGAACTGACAGTCCAGAAATAAACCCATACATCTAAGGCCAAATGACTTCAGCAAGGTGGCCAAGATGATTCAACAAATGGTGTTAGGACAACTGGATATCTACATAAAAAAAAAAAGAATTTGGATCCCTATTTCATACTATACCCCAAACTTAATTCAAAATGGATCAATGATCTAAATATAAGAGTTAAAACTATGAAACTCTTAGAAGAAAATACACAGATCAATCTCCATGACCTGGAATTTGTCAGTGGATTCTTAGATATCATATCAAATAGGACAAGAAACAAAAAAAACCCAGAAGAACTATACTTCATCAAAATTAAAAACTTTTGCCCATCAAAGGATATTATTAAGAAAGTGAGAAGACAACTATGCAGAGTGGCGAGAAAATATTTACAAAGCATATATCTGATAAGGGTCTAGAATCCGATAAATACATAGAAAACTCATACAACTCAACAGAAAAGATAGACAACCCAATTTAAAAATGGGTAAAGGACTTGGATGACACATTTCTTCAAAGATACACAAATGGCCAACAAGCACATAAAAAGATGCAGAACATCATTAGTTGTTAGGGAAATGCAAATCAAAATCACAATGAGGTACCATTTCACCCCCACTAGGAAGCTTAGAATGCAAAAAATAATAGTAATAATAAAGAAAGAAAAATAAAAATAAATGTTAGTAAGATGTAGAGAAATTAGATATTTTTAATGCACTGCTGGTAGAAATGTAAAATGGTTTAACTGTTGTGGAAAACAATTTAATGGTTCCTTAAAAAGTTAAACATAGAATTACTCTATGACCTAGAAATTCCACTACTGAATACGTACCCTAAGGAACTGAAAACTGGTACTCAAACAAATACATGTATATACATGTTCAAAGCAGCACTATTTACAATAGCCAAAAGATGGCCCTAATGTCCATCAATAGATGACTGGATAAACAAATTGTGATACATATATATGCAATGTAATATTCAGTTATCAAAAGCAATGAAATGCTAATACATGCAGCAACACGGATGAAGCTTGAAAATATGCCAAATGAAAAAAGCCAGAATGCAAAAGTTAACATATTGTATGATTCCATTTATATGAAATACTGTGAAATATTCAGCATAGGTAAATCCAGAGACAGAATGAAAAGTGGTGGTTGCCAAGGGCTAAGAAGAGGGAGGAATGAGTGGTGGCTGCATAATACTGTGAATGCACTAAATGCCACTGACTTGTTCACTTTAGAATACCTATTTGTATTAAAAAAAAAAAGTCAGCTTGATATTTCTTTTTATTCACTCTAATGTAAAAGTCACTTCTTTAAAAAAAAAGAGGCCACACTCCTTCCCATACCACATCTTTCATGACTGTAACTGAGCTCTGTACAGATCAGAGGTAGTTTCTCAAGAAAAAGTCAATGATCAATATACATGATATAATATTTTTCTACAGATTCTCTGCAAGAAAGCAAAGCAGTATAAACAAGGAAACCAAGTTATAACTCAAAGTAAATCACTTTTCATTTAATCTTTTTTTCTAATCCTATACCATATAATGTCCGTTCTTAAAGCTTAGGTTAAATTGGGAGTACAAGTCAAAAACAGACCTAGCTAAAGGAAACGAGACACAGAGATCAGTAGTTTAGCAAAAGTAAAGTTCTATAACACAGTCAAAATTAATCAGGAAGATTTTAATTAATGAGCATCAAATGCACTTTACATTGATAACTGCAATACTGACAAACTGTGACATTATAAATAAACTCCTCAAAAATGGTTAGTGATTTTCTTTTTCCTGGGAAATATGGAGACCAAACTATGTGGCCAGTCCAGGTTACCACAGTTTGGTTAATGCCAATATCTAAACAGGTGTCCACATTTCATGTTGACAATAAGGTAGACTGTGAATTCTTTGTATCTCTGAATTTTAGCAAAGATTTCATGAGATTATTTAAAGGAATGTCAAATTTATGAACAGCAAACTCATAAAAAAAACCTCTATATTGGTATCGCTGTTTTTTGCCTAAAGTGTACCTGGTTTAAGTATACAGTTCAATTTCCTTTTCTAATTCCCTGGCAAAATATTCTGCAATAGGTCTTATGTCTACTATAGCTGGGCTGTTTTTTAAGAAAGATTATTAACAATGTGGTTAGTTTTCCACAGTTGATAAAAAAATCTGTCAAAAACACCATAATATACCTTGCAAGAAAAAAAAGGTGTTTTACTAAAGGCTGCAGAACATGAATGAAATAGTACATCTTATTTGTATAAGCATGAACCATTAAAGCTAGTCACACTGCAGGTAAACCCAATATAGTATTCCAAAGTTCTATAAAAATGAACAAAAGATACATGTTTACTTCCATCGCTCCAATGGTCAAACGTTAAATCTGCATAAGAATAGCGCTGTAGCAGTTTGCTGGTCCAATTTAAGAGTCCAGGGTCCTTTTTGTGTATTTTTGCCCACTGATGTCCACATTCCAAATAAATTCAGTTCAAAAGACAGAAATTAGGGCAAAGACTCCATATAACAAAGCACAAGGATATGCTACTAGAAGTTGCTGTCCTTCCATGGCTAATGCAGAAATAAAAATTTTGGAAGCAGAAAAACTACACCATCCAATAATTCCAGCAGTGAGAATGATTCCTATCAATCCTCTGTAACCAAAGGGAAACATAAAGGGAGAAAAAAAAGGAAATAGATTAGATTAGTTATATAAAAATTCTTTAATAACCTAAAGAAAAGCATTTTAAAATCCACAGAGAGGCATCTGTAGAAATAATCAAGATTACTTTTCAAACACTAAAATGTACGTTATAGTGAATTCAGTAATATATACTCACTTCCTGTGGTAAAAACTCATTTACAGGGCTGGCCATGGTGGCTCAGCAGGCAGATTTCTCACCTGCCATGCCAGAGACCTGGCTTCCTGGTGCCTGCCCATGCAAAAAAAAACTAATTTATAACTATAGTTTGCTCTTTTAGCGTAGGTTTCTCAATCTTGGCACTACTGACACTTTGGACTGAATAATTTAGTGTTGTGGGGGCTGTTTTGGACATCGTTAGGATGTTTAGCAACATCCTTGGCCCTTATTCATTAGATATCAGTAACACCACCCAAGCTGCAAAAATCAAATTGTCTCCAGACATTGCCAAATGTCTCCTGAGAGACAAAATCATTCCTGGTTGAGAAACACTGTTTTAGTAGAAAACAGGTTCCTCTGTAAAATTCAAATATAAAAATATCAATTCCTAACAAATAAGGATAGTGAAGAAATTTCTACATTGAAAATCTGAAGAATATTTATCCAGAGCAAGAAGAATGTAAACCCAATCATCTTATCAAATTTCTAGTATCAAAGAGTTGAGATATGCTCTTCCTAAAATTTTCCAAGAGTGACAAAGCCTGATCGTTTGTATTGTCCAGTATTAACCACAAGGAGGAGTTTGAAATCTTCAGAGAAAATATGCACACTTGCCAGAAGGAGGTACTTGGTCAACAATAATCTGCACCTGTTTTTAAGTTTTATCAATGTTATTATCTTAAAATTACACACATTTAAAACTTCTTATGGGTATATCTGAGAAAACAGGAGGCTACTAACAGACTCCTGCCATAAAAGGAGCATGTTTCATTTTCAGTTAAAAAGCTGCCAAACAGAGAATATTTATTTAATATTGTTACACTTAGCATATGTTCAAAGGCTTAAAGAAAACAGATTTGGTCTAAAAATATCAAAGAGAGGGTAAGCATAATTTTAACACCATAACAACTTAACTTTTTCCATGCAGTATTTAAGCTAATAATGATCACCACTGTTTTATTCAATACTGTTGTGACATGGCAAGTAAACATAAAATCAATACAACTCTATACCAAAAATAAAAGTACAGATGACAAGGAAGATTTTTAAAATTTATTCTCATTTCCAGTGTACATTATTCCAAAGTATCTAGCTCACCCAGGTCAGGCACCATCTGATATGTTTGTGAAATAAACTGATTTATGTGAATCCTATTATAAAGAATTGGTCAATCCAACCCCAAAAATAAAGATGAGTACTTACTGCAATGAAAATACCACTGCAAAGCTAGAAAGTAGGATCATGGGAAGAAGACAATATCCAAGGACACTTGCCACACAACCAAATGAAACACCTGTCATACTCATTAAATTTAATAAACAAAACATTCCTAGACATCCAATTGCACTGATTCCATATACATAGCCAAACTGGATTTTGCCAGCCTATAGATAAAGAAAAGAATACAGGTTAAAGAGCAAAATATAAGTTATATAGGGGCTTATCTTACTTAACATGATACATGGAAAATACATTCAATTAGTTAGCACCTATTCAATATTAAAATCTAGAGGTAACTGTTCTTTATTCAAAGAAGTAAAAGACTAAGCTATATATCTTACTTAAGATGCTTAAAATTCCAATGTACACATAATTGGTTTTACATTTTCCAATTAGCATTTGAGCTTGGCAGAACTGAACAAATAAAGAGATAAAAATCATGCATAATTAAGAAGCAGATTTTATAAAACAAACTCAGGCAGATTCTAAGCAAATAAACTAGTGAGACAAGACAGAAAGTCATTCAGAGAGTTTGGCAAATAGCTAATATGACTTGAAAGCACCCACTTCTGCCAAAAATGTCCCAAAGCAATTTATTCTCCTTTGCAGATGTCACTATAATTTTTAACAGCAGAAATAATTTCACTATTCACTTTATAATGAATAAAGGAGCTAAGAGAAATGAATAACGAGGAGCTAAGAGAAATGAAGCAGGATAAACAGGAAGCTAGGGTTGGGGAAGGGGGATGGGAGAGGAGGAGGAAGAGAAAAACCTGTTTAAACAACTAGGCAAAAGGAATATAATAGAAGACAGTTTTTTACAAATTGTTCTTTGATTTATACAGATCTTTGACTAAAAATAAAACCTTAATTCTGCTCCTGAAAAAGACATCACTAAGAGTCTTAGGACAACAAAGGTTAGCTCAACCAGAGCTATTTTACTTTAATCAAATAGGTGAACAGAAACACTGAATTCAGATCACTTGTATCACTGAAACCAGATCACTGAGACTTCAAAAAGTCCCATTTGTCAGATTTTTGTCATACAAACTCAAAAGCAAGAATTCTTCTACCAAATAAATGGGAAAATCCTCAGGATTTTTGTTAGATTCAGTATTTATCTATAAATGCTTGACTAAGAGTTTACAAGTTTGAAAAAGCACAACTGAATTCACTGATGAGTTCCTTCATGCAGTAATAAAACCTCATATTTGCATAGTGCTTTTAACTTTTCAGGGTGTTCTCATATACTCTTGTCACTTTATCTCCAAAACAAGAGATTATCATCTTTCAGAGGGAGTTGAAGGATTAAATGACTTACTCAAGGAAAGAATAGGAGCAGTCAGCTCAAACTCAAGTCTTCTGACCAAAAAATCCATGCTTCTTTCATTACATTATTTATTTACATATCTTTACAACCAACAGAATAATACGAAAAATTTATTTTTATTTGAAGATACTGAGCACACAAGTCTTTTCAATATGTTGTAACAATCTTGGGAGAAAGGGCTAGTATGGAGGGAAAAACCTTTAACATTTCTGCTCATTAAAAAAAATAAACACAGAAAAGAAACCACCACCACACAAAATACTATTCAGTGTCCAGAAATTAAAAAAAAAAGAAAAAAATGCTGTGTGTGCTTTTCTTTTCTTCAAAGGCAAAGCAATAGGCTACAGAAGTCTATAAATCACTGAAAAGTGAGAAGGAATTCTGATGACAAATTGAAGGCACACAAGGCTATTTAACATTTTTTGCATTTTTCCTAATAATTGGACACTGTTTTGAACAGAATGATTTCTAAATCTGCTTAATTTATTATTAATGGATAAGTGATGAAAAGGCATACATCTGAGCAATTAAATACTGTTTGAAACACATCAAAGACTTGAGGTTTACTGAAAATCTTGAAAATGGCTTTTAGTAGAAATCTAAATACTGTTCTTTGATTTTACGCTGAAAGAAAAGCTCAAGTCTTACCAGTAACAATGTGGCTCCAAAGGCAAGGCAAAAAACCATTGGTCCTGCCAAATCAGTCTCATTCATGATGCTGCCATCTGCTACTTTTAATGGATGTAACACTGTCAGTGTTTTTTGCCAGATGTGGTCAAAATTGATACCTAATTCTAAGAACAAATTAAATAAGGAAACAATTAGGATTTATGATATACCTTTAATTTACCAGAATTTATGTTAGAGTAGGAAAGAAAGTGAAAATAGTAGCATCAAAAGAAGAACTAGTAATACCACATGATCTTACTCATCAAGTCCTTAAAACAAGTTTTCACTGTTTGTGGTACTTATCCTACAAAATATACAATCTCTGATTTAGTGCTGGAAAAGGGCATGAATATGATGAAATGGACACTCATATCTCTCAGCTATAACTATACAGCAAGGAATATAGACAGGGTTAACAGTAAGATGTTCTTAAACTGGGGCTTCAGGAGCAACTGGGGGCCCTGTGAAATTGTATACAATGTCTCTTTGCACATATGTGCATTTTTCTGAAGAGAGTATACATAACTTTCATTAGACTTTCAAAAGGCATCTGGTCCAAAAAAAACATTCAGGACTATTACTGTGTAAAAATTTTTCAAGTTCTCTGTAATACAAGTTGAAGACCAACATACTTTTTCACTGATACTACTAACCCTGAAAGCTTATTTCCATGTAGAGTAAGCAATACTATATCCTCACAGTTCTTCCACTAATAAAATGTTATCAATAATTTTAAGTAAAAGTTGATGCTCACACCAAAGTAATTACATTGACATGATTATCATTTTATAAAGATCTAGTAAACATCCAGTCCCCTCTGGCCCAATGTGGTTACATATATACACTGTTCCAAATGGAACAGAGTCCATTTAAAGAAAAGCCAATTTAAGATTAGGATTTGTTTTCACTACCCACCTGGATATTACAGAGTACTATAAAGTATAGCAACCAATCCTACCTTCTAATAAAGGTGGCTCATCCTCAAAGTTGTTTCCATAGAATGACTGAGGTGTAGTTGGAGTGTATGCCTGAGTTGGCTGGAAAATCTGCCCAGTGTATGGCTGCTGTGGCTGCATCATGTCTGGAGGGACAAATCGGCCTTGCTGTGCGTAGTCATAGCCACTATACTGCCTATAAATCAAAGGAAGTTATATTAACTCAGAATTATTATTTCCCCTCTCTCCCTGATTGCAATGTTACTATGTACAAAGTGCTGCTACAAGTATTTAATGTGAATTATCTCATGTTATCCTTCATGATCCTAAGTTTTCAGTTTGGACAGCCAGGGAATATTTGTCATGCAATTTCTAGAATACCTACTTAGCCAGTTTTTATTTATGGTGGTTGAAATGATTAAATGTATTATAATAACCGTTGTGAAATGTAACTATGTACAAAGTACTGCTACAAGTATTTAATGTGAATTATCTCATGTTATCCCAACTACAACTTTATGGGGTATATATTATTGTCTTCCCCATTATGGAGATGAAACTGAAATTAGGGTTAACATTATTTGCCCATGGTGGTGCTAGGATTCAAAACTAAGCTATTTAATTCTTGCAGTCAACTCTTTAACTGTAATAAAACCACCCCCAAATCCTAGCTTACAGAGATGGCTATAAGATTTTGCTCTGCATGTGTATTTTCCCTCATCTTTTGGGCATATAAATATATCGATTTCTTTTTGCTCACATACATACACATCCTACTGTCAGCTGGTGGAACTAGAAGAAGTCACACTTTCTGATTTAGTACAATACGCTACTGTGTTGACTGCGGTTAGGATTTATCAGAACTCCATCTCTGAGTTTATGAAATAGTTGGAAAATATCATATGGAGGTTTGTACAGTATGTATAAACAGATTATTCTCAGAGAGAGAGAGAATATGCACATAAAAACTAAAAAATAATGGTATGAACCAAAAATCCTCACTCTTTGGTCTTAGGACCCTTCTGTACTCTTAAAAATTATTAAGGACCCCAGAGTGTTCTTGCTTATGTGGGTTATATCTACCAACATTTACCATACTAGAAATTTAAACTGAGAAATCTTTAAGGTATTTATGAATTCATTTAAAAGTAACAATAAATCTCTTACACGCTAATATCAATAACTTTTTTTCAAAAAACAACTTTAGAAATCCCAATGTCTGGTTTAAAAGAAGACAGGTAGAGGCTTGCATCTCCTTCTGCATTCAACCTCTGGTGTATTTTAGTTGAAGTATCTGAAGAAAAATCTAGACTTAGAGACACGTAGTTGGAAAAAAGAGGAGTATATGAATAACCTTTTCAGATTATTGCGGATATTCTTTCTGAAAATACACTAGAAATCAAAACAAAGTAATAGTTTTTTAAACTACAGTTGCAATGTGGAAACAAACATTATCTGTAAACTATTTATACTCTGTTGCATTGAAATTCATTACATGTCTTACACTTTTTATAATATCACACATTGGTCATTTGGAAAATATTGATTTAATGAGTTAGACAAATGTATCCTCCAAATATGGACACATTTCATTCTACAATATATACCTAAAAATTACATTTGTTAATATCACCACTGTTCTCATTAGAAAAAAGTCAATTACTTGAAAGCTGACAAGTTCAACGATGAATACAAGATTACAAGATTTCCAAAACCTTATTTTTACCTAAAAAATGTTTTTGTCACTGGCAACACAAACTGTCAGTTATTTTCCCAGAAGTGAAATGTTTACTTCACTTTTGAGAAAACATTTGCCATATATCATGAATAACCAGTGTCTTTCAGTTGCTCTTTCAAGTAAAAATGGTGTCCATGAAAAAAAGTATGGCTAGTTGAACCTGCAGCTCAACTGCAGAGATGCTTTTCTAAACACAACCATCATACTTCAAGGAAGAAGTCCTTTGTGACTATTTCCAATTTTATCACACCTAAGATTAAAAGGATGTGTCCCGAAGGCTTGGGATCCAATATTCTTACTGCTTCATTAAAGGCATTCATAAATGAAGCTGGCTTTTTCCCCCACAAGTGTGTGGTAGTGAAGAATACATAACTACTAGAAAAACTTGATACCACTACCACTGCCTTAATTCATATTTGGGTACTAGCAATTTTAATAATCATTGATTTTGTGACATCAGTGCAAATGTCAACACATCTAAAAAGGTAAATAATGTTTTAGTATTGTTATGAAAGTAGTCGTGTCTTCAAGGACCCTCTGAAAGGTCTGAAAGACCCTCTGGGGTCTGCAATCTATATTTTGAAAACCACTGATATAGATCCATAGATTTCATGTAAGGAAGAGAAATACTGCAAGCATATGAGTTTCATATTCAAGGTGCAAGGTAAGAAAGACAACATATTAAGCTCCATAAAATTTCATTTTTCTTTTTCTGGCTCAACTAGTCAGGAAAATTGCTTCTGTTTGTTTTAAATTAAAATATGGTAGGGTGGGCATGATCTTTAAAGACTAAATCAACACTTTCATAGCAGAAGAGTGGCGGGAAACAAGCACTCTGCACCAACAGCAAAGAAGCTAAAAGTCCCTTAACATATAAGCCTGGCTACTCAAATGCATGAAAACCCTCAGATATTTCAAAAAAGTATTATTAGTTAAGCCAAGGTTGAAAAAAATACTAGATTTCAATACTTTACAAAGTATGTGTACCAGTTTCAAAATATTATGTACCCTAGAAAAGTCATGTTTTGATCCTGATTAAAGATCTAATCTTGTGGGAGCAGTCTTTCTTTTAATCCCTGTTCACCACTGTACATTGGAAACTGGATTAGATGTGGCACACCCAATTGTGGGTGTGACCTCTGATTAGATGGAGACATGGCTCCACCCATTCAACGTGGATTTTGATTGGTTTACTGGAATCCTTTGAAAGAGGAAACATTTTGGAGAGTCCGAAATGACAGAAGCCTCAGAGCTAACAGAGAGACCAGATACAGGTGCTTGGAGAATAGTGGCTTCAGAGAACAGAGACATAGATGTTTGGAGATGCTTACAGCCCAGCAGATGTCACCAAGAAATGTTAAGCAAGCCAGAACCTGGAGCGAGTCAAGGGAAGTCAATAGATGAAAGCCAATCCCAGAGAAGCAAAGTGAAGAACCCCCACACAGACAGAGGCTGAAAGCAACAGAACCTAGGAGCAAGAGAATAGCAGATGCCAGTCATGTGACTTCCCACCTGACATCAGTGTTCCAGATCCCCTGGCCTCTCTTGCGTGAAGGTAACTTCTTGTTGGTGCCTTAATTTGGACACTTTCACTTCCGTAGAATTCCAAACTTATAACTTATTAAATTCACTTTTATAAAAGCCATTCCAGTTCTAGTATACCACATTCTAGCAGCTTGTTAACTAACACAGTATGCAACTAATGTTACTATATATCTTATAGGAATATCTAGAATACAATGTGGGACCTGATCCAACCTGACATTATAACCTGACAGATTATGACCATAGGGCCTTTTGCTTTTTGGTATATGTATGTATAAATACCTATGAACTACCCATAGAAAAAAACAAGCAAAATGATAAAGATGATGTGTTGGGTAAATGCAGAACTCTGAAATGACAATCAATCAAGTCAAACTTGAAGACAAGTCAAGTAATATCACATTTTACCCTCAATTTTTGTCAACAATGGAGCTAAAAGTTATCAACAGATCTTTAACTCTATTAAATTAATAAACTAAACAGAATAGTATTTGATAAACCAAGTTTGAGACTTAAATGTCTCTTGAAAATTTAACTGAAGACACACAAAGTAGAAGAGTCCAATTTTCTATAGAGCTCAGAAACCCAAACTGATAGCTGCTAATATATTAGGCTTCTTGTTTTCCGATGCACCACCTATAAACCCATGATTGTCAACTGGCAGTAAAGGTTTAATATTATCACCAGGAATAAAACCTATTTTTAGTATTACAGCAATGCCTACTGGCACATGACTTGGTTGGAATGGAATTGTAAGGAGAACAGTTGGCAACAGACTATCTAAGCAACTGCTGTGTAGGGGAAAAGGCAATGATAGATGGAATAAAATAAGTCACAGTGATAACTGCTGCAAACCTGGACATGAAAGAAAGGCAGAGACTGAGGAACCAATAGGCTGCAGTCTATTATTCCCTTAAAGAGACAGGCTCCCCAAAGCCCTGTTGCTGCAATAGTCAAGAATTCATTAGATGACCTCTGGCCAATTTCACAATAATCTGTCCTTCTATATGCAGAGTAATCATCAAAAAATTCATATTTAGGTAAATTGGTGAAAATTTCTCAATGTGATTCTTCTAATTTCTGCCCAACTAATTAATCTAAAGAGATGAATCCTCAATGGTATGTACTGAGAATTTAACAGAAAGGAAATAAGTGAGTCATAGATATAGAATATTTTTCACATGATCATTCCCATTTTTCAATGTTTTAAGTTTTAGGAAGAAAAAAAACAAGAATAAAATATATCAAATTAGGCACATTCAAAATATCTTTGTGTTACAGCAAGTATAGCCTCTCCAAAACAGATCACAACGTGGGACTGGATTTTTTTTATTTTTTCAATTCTTAGACACTTTCATTCAGATTTATTAATTCAAACACATTCTAGTATCACATGTTTTATGCAGTCTAACAGGATACACAACCTTTCCTTGCTTCATCTTGGGATGAACTTCGAGAGGTGTTAAATACAGGATGTGGGCATGAACATCAAACGATACATGCATTGCTTGAAGTTATATGCACATTTGCATCTGTATATTTCTATTTATTACTGGGAAATATGCCCATAGTTGCCATAGAACTCTCAAAGAGATCCTGAACCATCTTAAAAAAAGGTTTAGCAATACTGGTATGGAAAACTCCTTTACCAGATGAGTGGCTCAATATATTACCTCTAAGGTTCTAAGAGACTAAGACATAACATTCTAGAAGAAACTGACAGAAAACTTTCAGTTAATGATATCTGGACACAAACATTAGGGAACATATAAAGATCAGTTTTTTCATTTTCTGTTTCTTTTTTTTAACACAACAGGGCCTAAAGGCTTTGGGAATTCCTCTTCAATTTGTAACTAACAACTTCTTGACATAAGATTTCAACAGGAGTAGTAATAGACATGACTATCAATTGCCATATGAAAATCACCTCATGATTCCTAATAGGGACCGTACTGTTAAACAGTGTCACCAAGCACTTTCAGTTAAGGCTGATAAAGTCTGAAAGTTGGAATGATCTAGCTGCTAAACAAGACTTCAAGAGATTTTAATTTTTAACTGGTCCCAAGAATTTAAAAGGTTATCTTCTACAACCTGAACTTGCCATCCACATCTTAAATGATGTAGTAATATTTTTTTACCGGGAAACTGTCCCCCAACACTTACTTTTCCACTTACTGCACACCTGAAGGTTTTGCAGAGGATATCAAACTGGAAAACTTCAAACCCAAACTAGTTTTACAGATCTCTCCAGCAGAGGGAGAAAGATTATGAAAAGTCGCCTACATAATAGGGAACATGTCCACACAATCGGTTTTAAGCAGAACAAAATAAATACTCTGCCTACATGCTTTCACTACAACTTAGACTAAATAAATTGCCAAAGCTGAAAAGTTACTTGCTATAGGGTCCTCCACTTCCTCCATAATCAAACGACTGTTGTGATTGGTCATCGATGCTGTAACTTGTCTGGTAAAAATCCGTGTTGAAGTTATCAAAGCCTGACATTTCAAATGATCTGCAATAAAAGAGAAATGACAAATACTACTTATGCCGCAGGTCCTACTGAATTCGTTCCTGACGCTTTGGAAAGAAAAACCACTCAATATGGTACTTAAATAACCACTCAATATGGTACTTAAATAAATACCCCTAGTATTTATTTAGTAGACGGCAGCAAATACTTCTTTCGGAACTCTGCAGAGCAGCATTTGGAGGGCAGGCCTTCTAGAAGGAGGGGAACATTATGGAAAAGTCTAGTTTCTATGTCGAAGCCCGGCAGAAACCTCGGCCTCAAGGAGTTGATTTACTGCAGGCTAGAGCCCGGGGACACGGGAGGAGTGGCTCCAAGGGGGTCTAAGATACTAACACCAAAGATAATTCTTCCCCCTT
Organism: Tamandua tetradactyla; assembly: GCF_023851605.1. Taxonomy (NCBI): domain Eukaryota; kingdom Metazoa; phylum Chordata; class Mammalia; order Pilosa; family Myrmecophagidae; genus Tamandua; species Tamandua tetradactyla. Next base: position 24,403,612 of record NC_135346.1, read on the forward strand.
GGGACACTGCTTTACAGCTGACTGTGCGACTGCCTCTGCAGATTATGAACCGCGTCGGGCAGCAAAGTACAGAGCCATGGAAGGTTGCGCCTGCGGTGCAGGGGCCAAGTCAGAAGCAAGGGCCTGAAAGGGAGCGAGGGTCTCAAGGAAAGAACCCGGGCGCGGCGCCGAAAGACGGAAACAAGCCGCTCTTCACAGGTGTGGCGGGAAGTCGAACAGTGGGCCACAAGTCTGGGACACTCACCAAGCGCGGTTGTAGCGGCGGCAGCAGCTTCGACAGCCCCAAATACCCCAAACTCAGTTTCGGACCCTGAACTGGCCCGGTTGCTACGTGTCACAGGGCCAAAGAACTGCTTCCGGGGCACGCCTGCTTGCGCAAGCGTATTATCAGGTTTTGGTCTTTGGACGCCGACGACGAACCATAATAAGGGGCATGCGCAGTACCGACAAGCAGTTCTGTGGCAGGCCAATGGGAAGAGGGATAATGCTTCCGGCAGTCTGATTACGACGTAGGCTGGAAGGCGCAGGCGCAGCAACTTCCAGTTACTACTTAGGAGGAGGGAACGTTTCTCAGTAGAGGGAGGGCTTGGAGGACCGCGTGAAACTGCTAAAAAGAAGTGGACGGTGCCCCTCGCTTGTCCACGAACTACGAATACTGTATCCCTCGGAGTTCCTGTGATTTGGGAACTGTGCTGAGTGGTTTACATGTACCATTTTATTTAATCCTCACAACCAAATGACATGATCACTCTTCTTTATAGGTGAGGCTATTAAATGTTTACTCATTCAATTTTGCACGGCATATTCTCTGCGAGCTTCTGGGAATAGTGTGGTGAATACAAGGTAGATGGCTCTGACTGTCTACTGCTGTAGGAGCAGAGGGGTAGTCAAACATACAAATACATGTAAAATTGTTACTAATATTAAGTGCTCCATAAGTCTTTGAAAGGATCTGGGAAGTGAGTCAGGAAAGCCTCCGTGAGTGAGTGATGAACAAAAGCGTGAGCAGTTTATTGGGGAAAAGGGAGAGGGCAAAGAAGGGACAAGAAAAAGGGCATGAATGGTCAGATAGAACCCAGAAAATGGCCTGGGGTGAGAGAGAGAACATACAGTGCAGGAAATTCTAAATCAGGGTTTCTCAGCCTCAGCAGTTTAGTTAGTCCACAGGATTCTTCGGTGGAGGGAGCTTGACTTGTGCACTATAAGATGTTTAACAGCATTCCAGGTTTCTACCCACTACATGCCAGTGGCACAACCCTCACTCCTCAGTTGTGACAACTAAAAATGTCTCTGTACTTTGCCAAATATCCCCCATGACAGCAAGATCACCAGTGGTTGAGACCCACTGTCCTAAATCAAGCCAGTGTGATTGGACCAGCAAGTGAGGAACTTGAGGCTGGAGCAACTGGCAGGGCCTTGAGGAATTCCAGTGTTGTCTCTAAAAAAAAAAAAAAATTCAAGAACTGGGAAACTACTGACGGTTATAAGCTGGCAAGTGACACAATCAGATTGTTTCCTTTGAAAAAGATTGCTAGTATCCTGACCACTCTAACAAATCACAGGCTGTTAACCAACGTTCTATCTAGTTTGCTAGCTGCCGGAATGCAATATATCAGCAATGGAATGGCTTTTAAAAAGGGAAATTTAATAAATTGCTAGTTTACGGTTCTAAGGCCGAGAAAATGTCCCAATTAAAAAATAAGTATATAGACATGTCCAATCAAAGGTGTCCAGGGAAAGATACCTTGGTTCAAAAAAGGCTAATGAAGTTTAGGGTTTCTCTCTCAAGTGAGAAGGCACATGGTGAACAGGGTCAGGATTTCACTCTCGACTGGAAGGGCACAAAGCAAACACGGCATCATCTGCTAGCTTCCTCTCCTGGCTTCCTGTTTCATGAAGCTCCCCAGGAGGTGTTTTCCAAAGCTTCCTGGCTAGTGGACTCTGCTTCTTGTGGCTATGTTGTTGTTCTCTGCTCTCTCAGAATCTCCTCACATTCTCCAAAATATTTCCTCTTTTATAGGATTCCAGTAAACTAATTAAGACCCACCCAAATGGGTGGAGACACATCTCCACTTAATCCAGTTTAACAACCACTCTTGATTGTCACATCTCCAGGGCGATGATCTAATCACAGTTGCAAACATACAGTACTGAATAGGGATTAGAACAAAAGGCTGTTTTAACAGAATAGGATTAGGATTAAAACCTGGTTTTTCTAGGGTACATAAATCATTTCAAACCAGCACAACCAATGAGCAGGACTGTCTTCAGAGCTTATTGTGCTAAGACATTCACCATAAGCCTTTGCATTATAGCCTGTCATCATAATTTGGTAGTCCTCACAAATAAAACCAGACCATTGTTCTGGGAACAAAAACAAAGGAAAATTTAAAAACACCTAGGAAACACAGAAACAAAATAGCAACAGCAAGAAAGCCACAAAACCAAAATCCAAGAAGTGAACTCTGGAGAAGAATAGGCAGCAACCCTTTGAAGTCTTCTGCCTCATTATTAGTGACCTTATGAAATTGCTCATCTATCCATTTACTACCCTTTACTAATCAATTTAACACAAAGGATTGCACAACTTCAGGTAGAATGAGCCCATACACTGATGTGCTAGGCACAGTCCTAGGGTCCCATTTTATGCCTGATTTTCCAGAATGATGATTAGCATTGTCCTCTCTTCAGCCTCAAAAAATAGTTAATACAGTGAATAAAAAGTATTTTCAAAGTCACCTTGGGGTGATAGCAAGAAAGGGGAAAAAGAAGTTCCCCATTTGGAGAATTCCTGATAGTCTCGCAAGCAGTGGGAAGAAACAAATCAATAGGCTGAGCCCTCAATCTCGGGGTTTATTTCTATGAAACTTATCCCGGCAAAGAATAGACTAAGCCTATTTAAAATTAGGCCTAAGAGTCAACCCCAGAGAACCTCTTTTGTTGCTCAGAATGGCCTATCTCTCTCAGCCAACATGGCAAGCAAACTTACTGCCCTCCCCCTCTCTACATGGGACAAGAGTCCCAGGAGTGTAAACCTCCCTGGCAATGTAGGACAGAAATCCTAGAATGAGCTGGGACTCAGTATCAAAGGATTGAGAAAACCTTCTTGACCGAAATGGGACAGAGAGAAATGAGACAAAATAAAGTGTTAGTGGCTGGAAGATTTCAGAGTCAAGAAGTTATCCTGGAGGTTATTCTTATGCATATAGAGATATCCCCTTTTTTAGTTTAAGGTGTATTCGGCTAGAGGGAAGTGCCTGAAACTGTAGAGCTGTGTTCCAGTAGCCATGTTTCTTGGAAATGATTGTATAATGATAGAGCTTTCGTAATGTGACTGTGTGATTGTGAAAACCTTGTGTCTGCTGTTCCTTTTATCTATGTTTTGATGAGTAAAACATATGGATTTAAAATAAATAAATAATAGGGGGAACAAATGCTAAAATTGAAAAATATGTATATATTGGGTAGATGAGAATACTAGAGGTCAATGAGGGGGAGTGGTAAAGGGTATGGTATGTATGAGGTTTTTCTTTTTTCTTTTTATTTCTTTTTCTGGAGTGTTTTTTTCTGAATGATCATTTTTTAGAACATTCATAGATGATTCTACAACTACATGATATTGTGAGCCATTGATTGTACACCACATATGGAATGTTTGTGTGTTAAGAATGTATGTGCGTGTATGTTTTATCAATAAAAATAAATAGTTAATAAATTACGTGGTTATACTCTATTTAGGCTACATTATCCATGAATCTAAGTTTCTAGTCACCAACACATAATAATCCATCACTTTATTGATTTAGTGTTATGTTTGACAAAAATCTTTTGCTCTTATCTCTTCCAATATTTTTGCTTCCCCCCTATGCAAAAGAGACATTACTCTCAGATTTGGATGAAATACAAAAAATATGAGCATTAAAAATTGCTTGCTTGGGAATGAATTGTCCGATACAGATTTTGTTCAAATTCTGCTTCTGTCTGTGAAAACAAATTGCCATATTTACTTGATTTCATCCACTCCCTCCTCTTCCCCAATGGGAAAGTCAAACAAGAAAACTGAGTTACCTGAATAAATTTGCCATAGTGTATATTTGACTTTGTAAGTTAGGTTAAAGTAACCTGCAGAAGCCCCTTAGAGATTTTGAGAACATCAATTTCATGAATGGTACATAGCCCTTTCTGTTTGGAAACTCTTTTCGGTGTTACTTCCCCACTCCAGGACAGACCCCAGAAAAAAAAGTTTTATTAAAGGAAACTTGTTAAATGTGCTGAACTCTATTAATTGAACTGTTCTGATTATTAGAAGAAAGCCTCCAGCTCATGAAGAAATGATGAAACATGAAATGGGCCTGTAACAGCTGTTCAGTCCTTCCGGGAATCTGATGTATCAGTCACCAATATTGTAACAAAAAAGGAGAGACAATTTAGTCTTCTTAAATCTGTTTGACAATCATGCTAGTAGCCAAATGAACACATAATTCATAAACACAATAAAAGTCCCTTTAGTCGGATAAATGTGAAATTATAGTTAGATATTTGAGTTTTCCTCTTTCCTCTCTGTCTCAAAGTAAATATGTCATAGGGAACTGGGACAGAAAGTTATGCTTTGACTAAGAGTAGTTTTCCCCTACCAGAATATCCACAAACACCAAATGAAGTGGGAAGTTAGATCATGTCAGAGTCAACAATGAAACCTAAATATTCTGTTAAATAGCAACAAAAGTGCCAGAGGTCAGTTTTCACTAACAGTGCATTTTAATCATATAACCCCCATATTCCAAATATGACACCTAATTTCCCAAAGAGTGTCCTTTATTGCTTAGAAAAGTTTCGTCATCAAGTCTTCCTTGTTACATATGTAATTTAAACTCTGCTTCTGTCATTTCAATTCTTTTATCTTGACCAATAAATTACTCTTTTGAGAAAGACACATTTGTCTGTAAAAACATTCGATGCTTTTGGACAGAACCGTTTAAAGAACAGTTTAAAAAGGTAAAGAAATTTAACCCAGATTTAACATTTATTCTTGGGAGCTTGACTTCAACATTGCAAATGCTGGATGTTGTTGTTTTAAAAAAACATCTTTTAGAGATAACTTTAAACATCAGTACTGTAGCTCTTCCAAGGATGGTTCCAAGGAAGAGGCATTCAGAAGGGTCCAGCATTTGACATACTGTCATCGGCTCTCCTACAGCACTGCTTCCAACAAAGCTGTCGGTCCCAAACCCGTGGCAATAGAATTGTTTACCTTTATACCAAGAAATCAGGAAAGCACCAAAATCCACATGTGGCGTGTGCCCAGGCCAATTTTGGCATGTCCGTGCTGTGAGACCTGGTGTTTTTATGAGGTTACATAAAACAAAACAAAAAAAAACATGTTCGTAGAGCCTAAAGTGGTTCCATGTGTGCTAAATGTGTCCATGACATGATCAAGTGTGCTTTCGTGATTGAGGAGCAGAACATCATTGTGAAAGTACTGAAAGCACAACACAGAGTCAGAAAGCTAAAATATACATATATATGAACCTTTTTTAATAATTAAAGAATCGATACTATAAGTATTTCCATTGTGGAGAACACAGACTTACCTTTCTAAATGAAAAAAGGATTAAAAATCTATTATCGGCGGGACAGATATTGTGGCTTGGAATAAAAATTTCAATGACAGCACCAGAAGTTCTGTACCTCAAACAATTTAGCAAAAAGGAAGATAATGGAGAAAAAATCATCAGAGGACTTGACCTGGGCTTTAGTGATGGCAAGACCACTCATGCCAAAGATATAAGTGAAGTATTTGAAAAATGACGGCTGACACCCGTATATGCTTGTGCATCAGACACTGCTGTAAGCACTTTGTACGTACTAACTTGATTAGTCCTGTGCTGGTTTGAATCTATTATGTACCCCAGAAAAGCCAAGTTTTAATCCTAATCCAATCTTGTAGGAGCAGCCTTTTCTTTTAATACTGATTCAATACTGTAGGTTTGAATCTTTTGATTAGATTTTTTTCAGGGCGATGTGACACACTCAACTGTGGGTATTAACACTGATTAGATGGAAATGTGACTCCACTCATTCCAAGTGGGTCTTGATTAGTTTACTGGAATCCTTTAAAAGAGGAAACATTTTGGAGAGAGTCAGAAATGACAGATATGCTAGAAACGACAGAACTTAGAGAAATGACAGAAACCTCAGAGCCAATAGAACCTTCACAGCAGAGCTGACACAGATGCGGATACAGGGGGAACAGGAACACGGATGCTTGGGGATCGTGGAGCCCAGCAGATTCACCATGAGATGGTAAACAAGCCAGAACCTGGAGAGGCAGATGCCAGCCACATGACTACCCAGATGACAGAGGTGCTCCTAACCCATGGACCTTCCTTGAATTAACGTAACCTCATGTTAGTGCCTTAATTTGGGCCTTAGAACTGTAAAGTTGTAACTTATTAAATTCACCTTTTCAAAAAGCCGTTCCATTTCTGGTATTTTGCATTCCAGCAGCTTCCAAACTAACACAACTCCTCGTAACAGCCTGAAGAGATAGATGTTATTTTTATTTCCTTTTGACACCTGAGGAAACTGAGCATAAAGTGTTAAATAATTTGTCAAACATCATTAAGCTAGGAAATAGTAGACCTGGGATTTCATCCCAGACATCTGTTTCCTGAGTCCTTGCGCTAAACGATGAGGGTGTGTTTTTATTGGTTTATTAAATGTGAATGTGGGAAAAGGTAAAATTTCTAATCAAGCTACTATTTTACCTAATGTGATTATATATACATTAACAAATTAAATATTACATTAGATATTTGAGATATTTGATAATTACATCTACATCTCCAAATGCATGTATATTCAAGTTGACAAAAAATTTTTTTGTAGTCTTCTCAATAGTTAAATGATGGATCACTTTACACTCAGGCTTGCCTTATATTAATCATTTACTTTAATTATTACAGAATAGTGGTTAAGGGTGCATGCTGTGGAGCCAGAATGCCTGCATTTACCTCTTCTACCACTTAATAGCCGTGGACCTTGAATAAGTTACTTAAACTATTCTTACCTCACTTTTCTCATCTTTAAAAGCAGAATAATAACAGCACTCATCTGATGTGGTTGCTAGGAGATGAAATGAGAGAATGCATGTAATGTCAATACCTAAGTACTAAGTACTCAATAAATGTTGGCAATTATTATCATTGCTGAATCTATACAGCTACAGAAGCAATAAGATTTTGTCAGGAACAAAGATGGACTTTTAAAAATCTATAATAACTGTATTTGAACAAACTACTTCTGAGATAAATTATACACACATACTCTTAGTCTCCCCTGTAGATTTTGTATTATTTTTAAATTTGCCTCTTGATACAGTGGAGTGCATTAATATTATTTCACCTTCTGACCCAGATTTTCCAAATTAGGCTTGTCTACATTGTAGTTTTAGTCTCACAAATAACTTTTGATATCTGAAATAGTCATTGAAAAACCACCCATGTGTTGTAACAGTTGTGGTTGAAAATTGTGAATAGTGCTACCAATAGTTGATTCTATTTCTGTTTCATGCTATTTCAAATGCTGAAGATGTGTTCATCTTTCTGCTGTGTCTCCTTTTCTCTCTTCTCTTTCCCTAGCACACAGAATTTAATTTAGCGGGAGACAGTGCATAAGATGAATTTTGATGTGGAAATTCTGTTTATTTGCAAAGAAAACAAATGGCAGCCTCTCAGACAAGCGAAACAACTGCCATAAAATTTTTTAAAGTATAATGTTTCTTAAAGCCATAGAGGCACCAGATTTTATTATACTTAACCAGAGGGCAGCCTAGAAATTACAGCAAATGTAATCTATCGTGTTCAGAAGTCCTTTAAGCAGTGCGCTTTCCATATTTTTCTGATAGAATTCTTCATGACCCTCTCAGTTAGTTACTTCAAGCCACACAACTTATCGTTACAGCTTAACTATCTGCTGTTATAAAGAATGTCATATTAAGTTATGTTTTATTATAAGACAGTCTTTCCAGGGCTAGTTATTGCTGCCCTGGGAGCTGTAAGTCAAATAAATTTTCGTTTTTGTTTAAATTTTATAGCTTGCCTTTTGGAGTGGACATGCCCAAGCGACAGAGTTCTAATTTTTCATTTTGAGCTGATGTTCATATTAATGTCTTGAAAATAGTAGTGTCTTACCTGGGTATGAGACAGGTCACTGAACATGCGACAGGTGTATATTGAGTGAGCGCACCCTAGCTTTTGCTTGTGTGCAGCAGTACATTCTTTTTAAAATCAGTATTCTCACTTTATTCAGTTCTTACCCAAAGGTTGGAAGATACGTTCCCTGAGAAGAGGTTGGAGATGATTACTCTTTCTATCCTCCTATTGTTTGGGCTGATAAGTAAAGCAGGGTACAAAGGTCTGTGCATTATGCAGAGAAGCATTTCACACTTCCAGTCACAAATAACGATTAAATAATGTTCATTTGTGACTCTTATACTTATTGTGAATGTATAAATGAGCAAACAAACAGGTGGAAAGTAACTACCATATACTGAGCGCTTACATGGTGCCAAGTGCTCTCCTGGGCTTGTAACAAACTCACATTATCTCATTTAATGTCTACACCATTCCTTCATGTAGAGGTTGAACTATATGAAATTACAAATATTTGACTATTTTTGGCCCCCAAAATGGAAATTTCATATGGTTCAACCTAAGAAGCAATATTATCTTTATTTTGCCAATGAGTAAACTGTGGCTTACCAAGTTTAAGTAACTTGTGCAGTTAGCATGTATATACGTATTTTTATATATTTATATATGTTTGCATGTATTTTATAATTAGGGTTTAAGCCACAGTCCATCACTAATGGCCTATGCTCTGCTCATTGCACCGCAGTACTTCCCACATCCAGGCTGGTTTCTCTGGGTTTCAGGACTTATTTGGCTTAGAAACCATCTGGAGGCCGTAGGTTTCTGGAAACTAATCTTAGTGCATGAAACTTATGTAGAATCTCAGATAAAGCTCTAGGTGTTCTTTAGGGTTAACAGGAATGGTTTTGTTTGGAGTTTGGCAAACTATGGTAATTTAGTAATATCTAGCTGAAGCTCGTGTAAGAGTAACCTCAGAATAGGCTCTTGACTCTATTTGAACCCTCTTAGCCACTGATAACCTTATTTTGTTAGATTTCTTTTCCCCCTTTTGGTCAGGAATGCGTTGTTGATCCTATGGTAACAGGGCCAGGCTCATCCCTGGAAGTCATGTCCCACATTGCCAGGGAGACTTTTCACCCCTGAATGTCATGTCTCATGTAGCAGGGAGGGTAATGATTTTCCTTGCAGAATTGGGCTTAGAGAGAGAGAGAGGCCACATCTGAGCCTCAAAAGAGGTTTTTCTGGAAGTAACTCTTAGGCATAACAAAGATAGACTTACCTTCTCTGTTACAGAAATAAGCTTCATAAGAACAAGCCTCAAGATTAAGTAGTTCATGCAATTATTTATCTGTATTGGTAGTGTTGATTGGTGGGATACATGACTCTATACAACTGCTTTCAATCATGTTCACCTTCAATATGGCAATATTTCTTATAAATCCACTAATGAACACCTTCACTTCTATCCATCCCTTTATGTTTAAGTTCAACCTCACTAGCGAACTGTTCACTGTTTTCTAGCTTCTGTGTATCTCTAGAACCCCTATATTCTACATTATAAGCCTCTGAGTTTACCAAGGTCATAAAAGTGAAATTATGCAGTATCTATTCTTTTGTGTCTGGCTTATTTCACTCAGCATTATGTCCTCAAGTTTCATCCATATTGTCATATCCTTCAGGACCTAATTTCCTCTACATAATATTACATGGTATGTATATACCCCTATGTTTGGTTTATCCACTCGTCTGTTAAGGGATACTTGGATTGTTTCCATTTTTGGTCAGTTGTGAATAATATTGTTATGAGCATCAGTGTATAAATGTTTCTTAATGTCACTGCTTTCAGCTCTTCTGGATATATGCCAAGTAGTGGTATTGCTGGGTTGTAGGACAACTCAATATGTAGTTTTTGCCAAACTGCTTTCCATAGCAGCTGTACAATACATTCCCACCAGCAGTGCATACGTTTCCCAATTTCTCCACATCCTCTCCAATGTTTATAGTTTCTTGTTTGTTTAAGTGGCAGCCATTCTTATAGGTGTGAGGTGGTATCTCAGTGTGGTCTTGATCTGTGTTTCCCTTATAGCTAGTGAAAATGAGCATCTCTTCATGAGTTTTTTAGTCATCTTTATTTGCAAAAAAGTTATTTTTTTAAAATTCCCAATACTTGTCCTACAGTAAATGATGCTGGCATATCTATGCTTTCATTGTAGAAGTGAAATGATTATGGAAAAGGAACATTTCACAGCTCTTGAGGAATGGGAGGTACAGAACTAGACTGATGCTTTGAAATATTTCATTCAGGCTTATGACCTTACTGTGTTCTTTATCGAGAAAAGAAGACAGCTTTTTGCTGCACACATGCTCAAGAGAATAGCAAACTTATTTTTCTGTGTGCTCATTTGAATCTGTTGTGTACCCCAGAAAAGCCAAATTCTTTCATTCTCATTCAGTATTGCTGGGTGAGAGGTTTTTTATTGTTTCCATGGAGATATGGCCCACCCAATTGTAGGTGATAACATTTGATTAGATGGTTTCCATGGAGATGTGTCTTCACCCTTTCAAGGTGGGATTGCTTACTAGGGCCCATTAAAAGGGAACCATTCTGGAAAAAGCTTTAGAGCCCACACAGCCAGAGACCTTTGGAGATGAAGAACGAAAACGCCCCCAGGGGAGCTTCATGAAACAAGAAGCCAGGAGAGAAAGCTAGCAGACTCTGCCATGTGCTCTTCCAGCTGAGAGAGAAACCCTGAACTTCATTAACCTTTATTGAGTTAAGGTAACTCTTATTGGTGTCTTAATTTGGATATTTTCATGGCCTTAGAACTGTAAACTTGCAACTTAATAAATTCCCCTTTTAAAAAGCTGTTCTGTTTCTGTTATATCCATTCTGGCACCATGCAAACCAAAGCATTTTCATTTTGATGGGATATTCATGTGTTAGTTTAGTGGTAAACCTTTTGAGTCAAATCTGTAGCAATGGAACTCTCAACTGCATCCTTTTGTAGGTACATTTGATCCAACTTCTGCATTGTTTTTAGAGTCAGTTCTATGCTTACAGAAGGGGAAATGCTGGAGCAAATTCTTTATCAGGGTTGCTAAAACAAAGCGAGAGGCCATCAAATTACAATTGCGAACAAGTCCATGAAAAGGAAATGTTAATGTCTGAGAGTACCATTTCTTAAACAGTGGTGTTTTGGTAATTTTCATACTTATCTATTGTATTCCTTAAAATCTGGAGTGAAGCTTTAAAAATAGATTTTTTTTTGGACTTTTCAATTTCCTTTTATGGAGGGAAAAGTTACTGTATCCTAACCATAATGCTTCTCAACTACTTAACTAAGATTTTTTTGTATTAAGATTATTAATTATATTGCTAATTAAACTCTTTTCCTCAAATGAGGATTATTTCCTTTTCAAATAATTTTGAAGATATTTGAAATCAAACATGATTTTCATTAAATTCTGCAAATTTAGATCTGGAAGTCAAATACAAAACATTTATGCCTTTGATTTTAAATAAAGCAGTCAAAATGTTTTTGTTTCTTCTCATGCAGTCCTAAATTTGCAGAATTTAATGAAAATAATAAATCCCCTACTGTCTGAGATAATGACATTTCCCCTGGAAGAGAATATAAATATTTCTTGATGTTTGCTAAGATTTTATTTTAGCAAGATTAGCATCATTTAAATTATTTGATTTTAGGTTTATAAAAATCATTTTTTTTCTGGACTCTCTATAATAGTTCTTCTGCTTATTTCCAAAATTGACTTCTGTACTAAATGTAATTTCCAATACACTCTCTTTTCAGCCTGTGGCAATTAAAAATCTCAGCTACACGTGAAAATTTTGAGGGACCTGGGCAGTTAGCCTGAATTTACTAAGATAGCTCTCAAGTTAATAAAAATAGGCTGATCTTCACATCCAAATCATGACAACAAGTGCTTAAAGTATGACCAAAAGACACTTTGTTTGGGTTTCACATAGTGAGAATCAGAGAGAATTAAAGCTACCAGGAAACTTGAGGTCATTTATTCCCCACCCTCTGATTTTACAAATGAGGAATTGAGGGTCAAGAGAAGTAAGGGATTTGATCAATTTTACAAATATGGCTATTGCCAGCTTCACCATTGTATCTTTTCTGTGCCTTTCAGATGGTAGATGACAAACAAAGATTAGGTGTTCTATCAGTGAGTAACTGTAACCATCTGTTTACATCAGAAGCTCTATTAGGGTAGAGGTCATGTTATATTTACTTTTGTATCCCAACCATAGGACATAGAATAATACTGTGTTTGTGATAGTTATCCATTTCTTTAACAAATATTTATTGAGCATCTATCATATGCCAGGAACTAGATACAACAGACAGACTGTGTCTGCCTGAAACAGTACTCTTCTCCCATGCCCTGTGCAGGTGGGCAGCAGGTAAGCCGCCCCAAGACCTCTGCTGGGGAAAGTGCTTCCAGCTTGATGAGTCATTACAGAGTTTCCAGCTGCCAGTCTGCCATTCCCTGTGGGTGAACTGGACGATCCAGACCCGGAAAAAGCTCTTATATGCGGACCAGCTGCTTGGGAAAATGTTTAGAGTTCCCTGCGAAGGGATGGCCTTCTTGTCAGTGATGATGACACCCCTAAACGAGAAGCCTTCATCTGCCTTCAAGACCCCACAGTCCTGAGCACTAATGCACATGGGGTCAAACATCAAGGGAGAGCATATCACAGGAATCTTTTATTGTTTGTGTGTAGTGATGGGAGGTGGGTGGGAAATGGGTGCATCCATGCCAATGGGAATCCACAGGAGCATTCATCACTAGGCAGTTTATTTTCTTAAATTAAATTAAATTCTTCTGCAAGATCCCTGATGGCAGTTATCCCTTATTGCTGTGTAACAAATCACTTCAAAATGGAGTGGCTCAAAACAATAGTAATTTAGGTCAGGCTTGGCTGGGACAGCGCATCTCTGCACCACAGAGCTTTTCAGCTGGGGGCTTGAAGACAGGTACTGTATTCATCAGATGACTTGCTCACTCCTTGTTGATGAGGGCTGCAGGCTGGGACTTCAGCTTTCAATCAAAACACCTCCACATGGCCTCTCCACATGGCCTGGGCTTCCTCAAAACATGGTGCCTGGGTTCTAAGGAAGAGCGGCCTGGGCCGAGTCAGTCGGAAGCTGTATCGCCATTTCCACACCTTTCCGGGAAGTCACACAGCATCATTTCTGCTGTATTCTGTTGGCTGGAAGCAAGCGGTTACAGTTGGCAAATATTCAAGGTAAAGGGAATTAGACTCTTATGTTTGATGGGAAGAGTGTCAAAGAATTTGAAGACATGTTTTTAAAACTATCATTTCCCCCTTTAAGTGAGTAAAGGAGCAACATGCATCTTCTTTTGTAGTCAGAGAAGAGGCTGACACAGGTTAATAACGACAAATAAATAAAGAAGTGAAAGAAAGAATTCAAAATCTGCAATGGATTCTGACATGTGAGTAAAGGGCTACTTCGAGATTGAATATTCTCAATGCTTGTGGTTTTACAGACATGAGCTTATAATTATTATAAGCACTTACAGCTGCCATTCACTTACCAAGGAAAGACTCCTTCTAGCACACCAGTATTCCTAATAAAAACATGAAAAATCAAATAAGTTACTTGGTGGTAAGTTGCATGGGTGTTTCAGTGGTAGAATGCTTGCCTGCCATGCCAGAGACTCAGTTTGACTCCCAGCCCATGCACCCAAAAACAAAACAAAGTGCATTAAATCAAATGAATTACTCATAGAATAAAGCAAATTTATATAATTATTTTGTAGAAGTCTGCCCTTATAATGATACACACATTTGCCACATACTTATTTTTTCATGATTCATAAAGGTTGACTCTTCTTTTTGTTTCTAGAATTTCACATCAGCAGAATGTTTGTCATGTTCATTTTGCCCCCTAGTGGTTTTTTATATCCTTGTTCCATATTTACATTTAATTTTTAAATCTTTTGTAATATAAGAAGGAAAAGTACTACTCCATCTTCCTGTCACCACTATTCCACATGCATCTCATTTTATACATACAGAAAATAATATCCAGACAATTTCAGGTACTGGTCCGATGTCACACATCCACCCATAACGAAATTGTATATTGTTGTGCCTTCTACCCAATTAGAAATAAGCCCCTCAAGCAAAGAAGCCTTGTTCACTGGAGAAAAAGAACAGTGCCTGGCAAATGGTAAATGTTTGGTAAATATCTGCTAAATGATATAAATGAATGAATCAAGACTAAATTCTGTATCTTCAGAATACTCTACACTATGGGGTCTGATTATCTTCATCACAAGTATTTCCCATAACACTTAATACCTGATTCTATTTTATTTCAAACATATTTCAACTCCTTGACATGCCTCATCATTTGCTTCTTTCATAATTGGGATTATTACATGATCCTTCATTCATACATTCATGTTAATGAGTCCCAGCTACCCGCAGAGCTACAAAGAGGTACTTTCAATTCACCAGTCCCCTCCTCTGCATACAGAAAAATATCAGCCAGCAACATGATAAGAGCCATTTTCCCTATTCTTTTTTTTTTTTTGATATACTATATCTCGATTTATTTCAGGTCTGAAAAGTAATAATGATAACATAAGAATTAAAACTTGCATTACACCTGTTACGTACCAGGCAATGTTCTAAGTGCCTTGCATTTGTTAACTTATTTAATCCTCAGAACATCCCTATGAGGTGGGTATTGTGACTATCCTGGGTTTACAGAGGAAAAAATGGAGGCGAAGAGAGGTAAGTGACTTGCCCACAGTCAATGGCTGCTGAGCAGTGGAGCTGGAGTTGGAACCCAGGCATTGTGGCTTCAGGGTCTGCAGACTTAACTGCTTGACTTGCCTATCTAGCATCCAATCAAACCCCTGCCCTTTCTTTGTTAAAGAAACACTTGCTTTATTTAAAGATACAGTATGACATAATTAGACAAGAACACTTAACCCTGTATCATAGCTTTGGGATACACCCGTGGTTCCCCAACCTTGTTGCACACTGGAATACTTTGGGGTTTTAAAAAAAATAGTGATGCCGGGTTCCCACCCCCAGATATTCTAATTTAATGAGTATGGGGTACCACTTGGGCATCATGATTTTTCAAAGTTTCCTCAGTGATACATATTTTTTTTTTTTAACATGGGCAGGCACTGGGAATCGAACCCGGGTCCTCGGGCATGGCAGGCAAACACTCTTACCTGCTGAGCCACCGTGCCCCGCCTCCCTCAGTGATCTTAATGTACAGCCAAATTTGGGAACCACTGGATACATGCTTATTTGAGAAAGTAGGTGGGACGAAGCAGGATACTATTATATAACTTGATTATCTCTTTAAAAGCAATAGGGATTTTCTATGTGTACCCATAGAGGGATACTCAGTTATATGATAGGAAAGATCTCTTATCTAGTTTTGTAGGAAAATCTGATAAATAGGAGAGCACAGAGTTGCATGGCCTTCTGGAAAAACAAGGTCTATGGAGTTTGAAGGTTGTGATGATGAATCTATTTTGACATTATATGCTACTCAAGGTAGAAGTGCTAAAGAGAAGGATCAATAGGATATAGAGAAAAATCAATTATGGTCTTAAAATAGTGGATAGTAGTGTATTTTAGAGCAGATTAACTTTAACTGCCAATCTTGAATGGGTTAGTACAAAATGGAGATTGACAAATATTTCACATTTTTACTGAACAGTAGACAGAGCTTTTTGAAGAAGCTGAACCATTATGGGGCAAAGTGGTGTAAATTCTTTGCCTTCTGTACTTACGATTGAACATAATCTTCCAGGGCTGTGCTGAGGAAGAGCCTGTTGTTTTCAGATGAATGGTCATCCAGCCACTGGGAAAAGCATGCTTGGTGCTCTGCTCTTTGGAAAGGGGATTTCAGCCTGCTGGTGCTCTTGTGAACAAAATCTGGGTCATGGTCTGAATGGAATCAAGTCCCCCAGTGCTGGACCACTGGCCACATGCTCACTTGTCTGGAGGAGCAGAGGTCTGAATGACCTCAGCATGCGTTGGGCTTTCCACAATCGGATACTCGTCTGCAGAAGGGACTTACAACTGCATCTGTGCACAGCTACCCTTCTCTACCTTCACTGAGATGTCTCGTGAGACTAGCATTGCAGAGAAACAGTTCAACAAAAACTGTTTTTTGGGGCAAAAGTGTCAGGGTTGTCAAAGACAAATTCTTTAAGTCTTCAAAATGCTTAAAGTAGTCATTTATAGCTCCAGCATTGAAAACTTGCAGCTCCTTTGTGTGCAGAGAACATGGCACATCAGGCTTTCCTAAGCTGGGTAATGACCCAGAAAAATCCTCTCGATGCACGCTGATGATTATGGCCTCAGTAGCATCTCCCACTGAAGTCAGAAAGGGGTGCACAGCATTTCCCACAGGAGCATGGACTGCCGTTAAGGCTGAGATTATTGTTTGCTCAGCTGGTGGCAGAAATAGGTTCTGACTGGAAATGACCTTTGTTACCAATTGGTGCAACATATACAGTGAATTCACTGCTGCCCCATTTCTTCCCTGTCTTAGAGTCAGAGGCCCAATTACCTTACTTGCATGTCCTCGCGTGGAGAGAAGCTGCTCAGATTTTGCACCATTTAACTGGCTGGGTTTTGCCATGCTTTTTGACACAGATAAAGTGAGGTTTGTATCAGCAGCAGCCACATTTAGCTCACCAGCTATAGTTTTAAAGTTATTGTCAAGTTCATCAGAGAAAGGAGGATTACGACCAGCAGGGGAAAACCAAGTTGCTAAGATCACAGACTTGAGGTAAGAATTTTGATAGATAAGTAGTTTCATAGGTTTGCAAAGCCTTTTTCTGGATAATAATCCAGCTTTTCTGGTCTGGATATATTTTGTGTATTTTCTTCTGTGTGCTATAGGTCAACACAGAGGCCTGTAGTTCCACTTGCATTAAAATTCTTTTGAATATCTTGACTATATTGTTAAAGATGCTTCTATAAGTCATTATAAAGTCACAATAATTTAAGATAGTCTCCTTTCAGTGCCTGTTTCAAAAACAGAAAAATGTGTTGCCATCTACAATTGAGAAGAAAGGGCTTGAGAACTGAATTCCAAAATGTATGTAAAATTTCAGATTTCCTTTCTTAGCTATTTCTTCATTGAAAAAATGTAGGAAACAGGATCTCTCTTTTCAGCTAATATATTTTGCAGTTGTTGTACCTATACAAAAACAGCACAAATAAGAGCCATAAGTTTCTCCATATTGGTCCAGAGGGAAGCACAAAGAGCTGCAGTGCTTCCTGGGGTTGGCATGCTAGGTTGTCTAGGACCTATCCCTCACCCCTCACAATTGACTAGGAAGGCTGAGTTAAAACGTTGATGTCTAATGCACGGTTGATATTCTCTTCTAAAGTATCACACTATCTATCCACAACACTGGTAATGGTATCATTCAAAGTTCAAAGATTATGGAACATCTGAAGAGCTGTTCCAACTTAGGTTGGATTCTGAGTCTCCAAAGCCTGCTCTAGTAGGGCTTAGCTGATTTTCATTCCCAGTCGAGCTCTTGAAATAAAAGTAGGTCCCTCTCTATTACTTCTGTTCCAGAAAGATCTATTTCATCAGAAAGATAAACAGTTCATTGACACTCTGAGTAATTGTAATTATCTCACTACTTCCCCCTTGCAGTTTGTCCTTTGAAGCCTCTCACTGAGATACAAGATGTGTATTATTCTCCAGAGCAAATCACAGGCAACCTGAGGTCTTGCTAGTTGTGTAGTAGGGGCTACTAATTTATTGTATGCTCAGCAATGTTTGCTTTCATCCTGTCAACAACTCCTTGTAAAGTCCTAATCCTTGTCTGCATGTTTTAGTTTCCTAGGCTGCTCAAAGGAGATATCATGAAATAGTTGGGCTTAAACAATGGAAATGTATTTATTAGTTTGCAGTTTAAAGCCAAGAAAATATCCAAATCAAGGCATCACCAAGGCTATGCCTTCTTTCCAAAGACCAGCTGTCAGTGATCCTTGATTCCTCAGCTAAATGGCAAGGCACATGGTGGTATCTGCTGGCCTCTCCCTTCTCTTCCAGATTTAACTGATTTCAGCTTCTTGCTTCTTTGATTTTCTCCCTCTGTGTGTGAATTTCATTCTCTTATAAAGGACTCCAGTAACAGGACTAACACCTACTCTGAATGAGGTGGGTCACACCTTAACTGAGTTAGCCTCATCAAAATATCCTACTTACAATGGGTCCACACTCACAGGAATGGAATAACTTTAAGAACATGTGTTTCTGAGGGTACATACAGCTTCTAATCACCGCACTGCATCATCTGAAGAACATCAGTCTTTATTGCAATTTACTGGTCTCCTCCTCCCTGGATGCAGCATTGCTCCCCTAGATTCTAGAGATTCATAGTAGTTGATTCAGATAGTTCCTGCCAGTTCAATAATTGTTTTGGTGGGGGGACTGATTCTTGGAGCTTCCTACTACACCATTTTTACACAATTTCCCCAATCAATCATTTTTTTATATAACTACATATTTTTGTGATGCCTTCCTGGACACTGCTTCTGCACTGTTGTATAAGCTTGGATCACAGATAACAGAAATCCAAATGAAAATTGATACCATTTTAAGAGAGAGAATTTATTGACCCCCAGGGATAGCAAGATCAGAGTACAGCTGACTATACCAGTGACTCAAACAATATCATATCTTCCAATAGTCCTAACAAACATCCTCAGATCAGTCTCTTCGGCTCTGATTGAGCCCCATACCTATCCCTGCAATAATCATGGTGGTAGGGAGTACGGATGGCTCTACTTGGCCCTAATGCATCATATGCTCACACCTGGAGTGAGGTTGGCCTCACCATCACCTGAACCATGAAAACTGAGTATGGAGGAGTGGTTCCCATGCAGTTTTACTAGGTACCCACTCACATTGTGTTGTTGGGGTTTTTTAAGGGGCAGGGGTAAATTGGCCTATTTTTCTCCCTTTTGGAACAAATCTGTAAGTGAAATTATTAAGTTTTAAAAAATCTTTTTCTTATAATGATTGGAGTAATAAAAGCAATAACAATAACTAACACTGTTTGAGTACTCATTGTGTCCTAAGGATTTTTACAGGTATTGGCTCAATTAATTCTTACAAGGACTCCATGGGGTAGGTGTTGTTACCACCCATTTTACAGATGGTAAAACTGAGGTGCAGAAGTGCCCGTGTTTGTCTGGAAGAGAGCAAGGTAACTTGACCTGTGACCCAGTTTATAAGTGGTACTGCCAGGATTCTAACCCAGGCAGGCTGACTCCAAAGCTACTCCATTAAAGAGAAGCTGCTTGTCACATACGGAAACTGAAACCCATGAGAGAAACAAGGATTTCATCAATTATATCAGCACCTGAATGTCACTGTAAAGAAAGACTTCCAAGACCCTCATGTTGTCAAATAAGCAAATAATTACGGCTTTTACTAAGATCTCAAGCTTATATATTTATATAAGAACAAAATATATAATTACATAGCTTATTGAACCAAATTTAGTGGTAGACACCGATAAAAAAAAAAAAGAAAAAATAATGTCATATGGTCCCTGTTTAGAGCCTAAGTAAATGTATCTCAAAGTTGAAAAAAAATTATGCTTTCAGTCAGAACTACTCATCATCATCCTAAGCACTAAGACTATGGTACTTTATAATATTTTTAGTAGTTATTCTAAATTTGTATTTTTATAAAACATAGCTGCAAAGTCTTTCTTGTAACTTTTCACCTCTTAAAAGAAACTAAAAGGAGTTTTACTCTTTTTTTAAAGCAAGTATGAAGTTCTCTTCTAGGCATCCAGATTTTCTCTTCAGTTCTTAATAAGCAGACAAAATATCAAATTCAATATTCAAATATTTGTTAAAGTTTTAGTATCTTGCAAAAAATTATCAGAGTGAAAGGTTTTTGCATTTTCTTTTAGTGTCATCATATTTTAATGCAGTGATGAAAAAACACAACTGGCATTTCATTTTAAATGAGGTAGAGACTCGTCTAAAGTACAGAGGGTTTGGCTCGGAAATGAGAAACTGGGTTCTACAGCCAGTTTTACCACTACTTACCTATGTGACACTAGTCATTTAGCTTTCTTGAGCTTCAATTTTCTCAACTGAATGGTTAGGGGAGGGGTGGCACTGGAATGGAGATGTACTAATTCATTCATTTATTCAACAACTGTTTTTGGAACACCTGTTATGTGCCAGGCACTGTGCCAGGTACTGGGGATGGGCTACAGGGATGAACAAAAACAGACATGATTTCTGCCCTTGCAGAGCTCACAATGCCAATATGAGAGACAGACATGAATCAAATGCTTACTAATCAAATAGGCAAAGGACTTAGGACTTTTCTGTTTTGTTCCTAAATTCTATATACACATAAACATAAAAGAATATTTCATGGACTACAAATCTTACCTGTTTATTTGAGAGATTTTATAAATCTCACTTTATTTCTCAGGTTCATAATTTTTCCAGACTATTCACGATGGATATTGGGAACTACTTATGCCAATTTTCTACCTGCCAATGACATAATGCATTTTCCTGGATCATTAGTGTAATAATAGTCACTATGCATATTGAATGCATAATTTCAGGTAATACATCAATCTTTATTTTCATTACATTCTTAGCACTGCCTTTTCTTTTTTAACAGGGATAGACTGAAAAAAATAAAAAGGTCTTATCCTAAAGTCTGTAGCATCAGCTGTGATGTCAGTGCTTTCTTCAAATTATATTTAGGTTTTTAAAGAAAAGGACTGATTACAGAGAGAGGAGCTGTTTATTCTTGCAGCTATAACATAATTTCATTTGGGTGCTCCCTTTTCTTCAGGCTTAGATTTTATTGCTAGAGCACCTATGGGGGGAAATGTGAGAACAAGATGTCTTCACTGAATGATCAGTAACCTGAGGCTAGCAGGAAGTAGACTTTTTAATTGCTTACTTGTTTATTACATTGCTTCTTTGGCAGTGACCTCTGAATTCTTCATATATCTGAGAATCTTGTTTTTAATTAAATCTTCCGTAAAATTGCTGGTTTTACCTGTAAAAATTGTCCTACAATTTCCAGACGTCCTAAATCTTGGTAGAAAAAGCTATTTTTTAAGAGGCAACCAGCAGCCTTGCTTAGGATATTTTTGGCAGCAGTCATTCTACCTCAGGCTGAGATATCATGAAAAGATATTTGCACAAGTCATCGCTTCAGTAGCCTCCTCCACAACTCCACAGGAAGCGGATGTGGTTGGTTTAATAGACAGCACTCTTCTTTCTGAGTCTGGCTTATACATACTGATGGACTGAGAAATGATGCCTCTGGAGTTGTTTTTCATTAGGGCAGAACAGAGGCTCTGATAATGTTCAGCCATTATGGGTTTCTTCCTTCTGATCATAACAGCCAGGTTGCTGTGAACAAAGAAGAGATTCAACAAACGTCTTGGTTGAGAATGAGCTTGTCCAAATCTTAGATGACATCAAAGGTTTTCTGTTGTGTGATCCTTCTCTAAAAACTGTCCTTTGTACTTTGGAAAAGCTAATGCAGAACTTCCCTCTACCACTCCCCATTTACTGTTATTTGGTACTAGGGAGTTATCACAGGCCAAATTCTCATCTTCAGTTTTCTCTTTTCCTATAACTTTCAATAGAGGGCCCTTGCACATATAGTTGCAGTTGGTTTTAACAATTGGATTTCTGATGGTATTTAGTGTCATACATCTGTTATTGTTAGGCTTTCTAAACCTAAACTCTTTTCTTCAACCCCTAAATGATACTTCACCAACAGTGGTTAGGCTAATGGTTAGTGGTTGGAAATTTTAACTTCTGGCCACTTCATCGCTGGGCATCATCAGTAAAGATATGGAAGATTCTCCACCCTTCCCCAAACAACCTCTGCAATGACTAGAAGTCATGGAAGACAAATGGTCAACTAACCAAAATAAAATGTAAGATATTACATCTAAATTGATCCAGATGTACACAAAAAGAAAGTATCGAAACATAAATAACATAATTATGAACAATAAGGACTGGACTAGGGGCAGGAGAGGAGAAGGGCTGGGAGGGTACATGTAGCTTGAAGACCCCAGATCGGTGACTGTGATACTGTCCTTCCCAACCAATCCTCACCCCTCCAGACATCCACACACACTGGAGGAGAGCTCTCACATCCTCATTGTCCTACACAGATGTGCCAGAGGCAATATTCAAGGTCAAATAATTACTGTATAATTGAGGACACATTCTGAAGTCTTGTTAAAGTCTTATACTCACATGGAGGGCAGGGGCTGCATAGGGGGCTCTATAAACACTTTGATATAGACGATGAGTAACAATGATACCAATCCAAGCACTTACTTGGATATTTCAGGCCTTCTAAATTATGCCAGCTTCTATCTTGCACTTAAATCTACTAGAGTAATAGTTTGAAAAGTATTGAAAGTATATTAAAATATATATATATTTTTTAATTCTGATGCACTCTTTGGAGTCTTTGGAAAATGCCCAACAAATACATGAGTTTCACACACAGTTTCAGGGAATCCATGAACTTTGTGAAGTGCATACAGAAGCCTTGGTTATAGAGTTTGAAGTTTAAAGCGAATTGTGGCCAGCATGCGGGCCTGCATGGACTTATGGACTCAGCGTCCCATCTAAGCATGGGCGCCTTCACACGCAAGAGCCTTGGGTGTACTCAGACGGGGTGCCGCACCCCTCCTGCCCTCTCTTCCTCTCTAACCTGGGATGGTCACCGGATTTTCATTCACCTAGTGATCAAATTCCTTACACTTTCTGAGGATAGTTAAGATAGATTGCCATCTTGTTTGTTTTCCTTCCTTCTCTAGAGTGGTTCTGAAGATTTTATGTGGTCCCTGTGTCAGAACTATTTATTGCGTGCAAGATGAGGCTGAAAAACCGCAACCTGTAAAGACAGACTGGGGAAATTCACAGGAAAGAGGCTTTAGAAGAAACTGCAGATTCGTTGTGTCTAACCATGCCCAGAACCCAGAGAGAGCGATGAATTATGTAATCACAAATGAATATGTCTGCGTTTTGATGACCCCACCCCATCCACAGTCAAGCGCCTACTCACTTTTTCCTCTGTGTCTCCTTAGCTCTCTTTTACCTCTATTATAGCTTCCAGCACTGCGCTGGAATTATTTGTTTATGAATCTGTCTCTATTTCTAGACTATGAGCAATCCCAAGGCAAAGACCATGATTTATTTATCTGTGTACCCCAATGCAATGTCTGGAGTAAGAGTGCAGGCACTGGGGTCAGACCGTCGGTGTTCAAATCCAGGCTCTGTACTTACAAGTAGGCGTGCTCTGGTGAGCAGTTTAACTTATCTCAGTCTAGTTTTCATCCATCCTTTCTCCCTCCCTCCTCCCCTCTCTCCCTCCCTCCCTTCTTTCCTTCCTTTCTTCTTTCATTGCCTCAGTTTTCCTTTGCACCTAAAGTGTCACACTAATAAGGTTTATTGTGAAAAATAATTAAAATGATGTTTAGCACAGTGCCAGTACCTAAGCAGTTATTCAATACACGTACCTAATCAGCTATTCAATATGTGGCATTGTTATTATATTTACTATCGTTAATGTTGATTGTTGAATGAACAGGACTTTCCTGTTTTAAAAGGTAAAAACCTTTTAAACTCAAACTACTGAAAAAGCACCTTTTCTCACCTCTTTCCTTGTCCCTCGGCCTTTTTGGCTATTAACACTCTCCTCCCCCCCACAGCATCTGTTATCCTCTTCAAAGAACTTTGTTTTTCTCCATTGTGCTGATCATTATTAGTCATCTATGTTTATTTATTGATTTTCTAGAATTTAAGCTTGATCATAGCAGGGGCTTTGTTTGGCTGTTGTGTGTTCATTGTTGCATCCTCGATGCCTAGACAGTGCCTGGCACATAGAACATGCTTAACAAATATTCACTGAATGAATGAATGAATGAATGCACCTGCACACACACGTCAACACACACGAAGCATCTGCGCTGCCTGCTCTAGATTAGTCTCACCAATTGTCCACCAGTGTTAATGCACTGGCTGTATGCGTGCCTGCTCTTTGCCAAATGGTCAATGAGTGGTTTCTCCTTTTCTTTTTCTTCCTACCAGAGTTGGGATGGGACAGAAAATATTTCCCTAAACTGTTGTAAAAACTTAAATGATCAGACCTTCATGTACTTCATTTCCATCTCTTATATCCCTCCTTACACACACACACACATACACACACACACACCTTGCATGCACTTACACATATTTTTTTACCACTTTTTTCTCTGCACAGAATCTTTAACTTCTGTTTTTCTAAATTCTATCCATCCTTCAAGGTGCAATTACAATATCCTCTAATTCCTCTCCCATTACCCACCTACCTCCCATCACCCACCCAAGCAGGTGTGTTCTTTTTCTTCAGATTCCTTTAAGAACTTTTGCCTCTGTTTTGGCAGCTGTTTCCAGCTTTTCCCTCCATAGAGCTATCTATAGACTTGGTTAGGAAATTGCCTCGAGGGCAAGGACTATTTTCTTTTTTGCTTTTCTATGTATAATATAGGCAGTCTGTAAATGTTTTTGAGAAAGGGCCTGGGTTCATAGCCCTCTATATGCATATATCCATTTTTCTAGCAGTACAAGGAAACTTTGGGGCCTATCAGAAGATAACATGATACATGCAGAATGTTTTTCTTATGTGATCAGCACAGATGAGTTTCTCATACCACCCTTCTGTAAAAGACAAAACAACTAATAACGAATGTAAATGTGGAGCTGGACTTGCATCTTTTGACAACCACAGTTAGAAGCGGTCAGTTACTTACAGGGCTTGGCTGGTCATATCTGGGTGGTAGACTGATGGGGAGGGACTCCTTTACTTTTCTTGGGGCTTGACTCTTAGGAAGTGAAAAGAAACAAACAGTTGAAACATCAGAATCCTGTGTGAATGAGCAGTATTTCGCAGGGTAACCTTCCATTTCTCTTCTTCAAGGTCTCAAGTTGATGCAAGGGAATGAGATTACATTGCCCCCTACTGCAATTTTGGATTGCTAATACGGTGACTCCTTTTTTTTTAAATATTGACATGAATTTTCAATTTCCGAGAATGGATTTCTTAAGGCAGAGAGAAAAGGAAATCCTACATGCAATAGGAGGCCTGATTTTATTCTATCAAGTTCCCTCTTTCTATAACTAACTTCACCATTAAATTTTGTTGTGATGTATTATTCAGTTGCATTGTACTTGGATATTACATTTCAGAGGAATGTATGAAGTCAAGGATTATTAAAAAATAGTGAATTAATATATTTACTTCTGTTCTATGAGGTTACTTGATTTCTTCTAGTTCCTGGAACTATATTGCTTTCCTTGGAAGTTAAAGTGCAGTGAGTGTTTGAAGCATTGTAGCTCTTTCATTTGTAGCAGAACCTCTCAAATTTTAAGAACAGTCAAAGAGCTGTGAATGCTGGTCCTTCACAAAAGCGGGCACTGTTTTCTGTGACTATCACTGTCTGTTAGATGGCTTATCTCAGGACATCTTTAACTGTGTTCTTTCTTTCTCCCTTTCTTGTAAACCCATTTGTATGTATTTCCAAAGTAGGTGAGACCAGAGAGCAGAGGGCTTTGAATCTATACTAAGCGCTTTGGATGTTATTCTGTAGGCAACAGGGAGCCAGTTGAGATACTCAGGCAAGAGATGGATCTTCAGAAAGATGACACAGGCAGCCTTGTGTTGAATGAACGGGGATGAAAGAGCTTGGAAGGAGGGAGAACATTAACTGAGTCATATAATAATACAGCCAGCTGTACCTCCAAACTACATCCAAAATTCTCACCAGCTTTTCCCCATTTACTCTGCTTTAACCCTTGTCTAAACCACCATCTTCTGTCACCTGAACCCCTACAATATCCTCTTCATTGATCTCCCTACAACCAATCTTACTCCTCTACAATCCACTATCCCCACAGCAGCCAAAGTCACCTTTAAAAAAAATGAGTCAGTTAGAATATATCACTTCTTAAAACTTACTGACAACTTTCTCTCACACACAAAATGAAATTCAAACTCCTACTGTAGTGTATGAGGTCCCACATAGTTTGGCCCTTGTCTGCTTTTACAGACCTACACACCGGCCCCTCCTCACTGGTCTCCAACTGGTTGGCCTCATTTCCTTGAACAAGCCAAGCTTAGCCTTACCTCATATTTGTTCTTGCCACTCCTTCTGCCTGAAACATACTGTTCCCAGAATTTCACGTGGTTGGCTCCTTGCCTCTGCTCAAATACCTCCTCAGAGAGCCGTTTCCTAAGCTGCAGTATGCCAACATCCTCTCCCTTGTCTAGTACAAGATACTCTTTTCATATCATCTTGTTCTATTTTATTCATAGCCCATATACTATTTGATATCATCTTGGTTATTTATTATTTATTTGTGTAAGGTCTGTGCTCTTGCAAGGTCTGTGCTCTTGCCTAGAATGGAAGTTCCAGAAATGCAAGGAACTTGCCTACCTTGTTCACCTCTGAGTACACAATGCAGAGAGCTACAGCTTAGTGCTGCACCTGGCACATGGAAGTGCTCAGAAATTATTTGCTGAATAAATGTAAATCTGAGTAAAGGCAAAGAACATGGGTGGGTCTTCTAGTTTGCTAGCTGCTGGAATGCAACACACCAGAGATGGATTGACTTTAAATAAAAGGGGATTTATTTAGTTGATATATAGTTCTTGAGAGGAAAGGCAGCTAACTTTCAACTGAGGTTCTTTCTTATGGGGAAAGGCACAGGATGGTCTCTGCTGGCCTTCTTTCCAGGCCTCTGGGTTCCAACAACTTTCCCCAGGGTGATTCCTTTTTGTATCTCCAAAGTTCTGGGCTGAGCTGCAAGTGCTGAGGTGAGATATGCTGAACTGCTTGGGATGTGCTACGTTGAGCTCTCTCATTTAAGTACCAGCCAATTAAATCAAACATCATTCATTACAGCAGGCACGCCTCTTAGCCGACTACAGATGTGATGAGCAAAAGATGAGGTTCGTGTACCACTGGCTCATGTCCACAGCAACAGAACTAGGTACCTTCACCTGGCCAAGTTGACAACTGAATCTAACTACCACAGTGGGGCAAATGGAAATGGAAAAGAAGAGATATCTGAAAGAAATATAGTATAGGTAACTTGACTAGATTTGGTGCAGTGGAGAGAAAGGAACCAGATGATGGATATTTACTTGGGTGGTAGAGTGAGGCCAGTGCTGCTATTGACAAAGAAAGATAACTTGTTGGCATAAACAGGATGGGAAAGGCAAACAGAACTTTTACTTTGGACTTGAAAGTGAGGTGCTGGTAGGTCCATTTGAAGATGCCCAGCAGGTACTTGGGAGTTGGGAAAGAAGCCAAGGACAAATGTTTAGTTTTTGAAGTAATTTGCATAGAGATGATAGTTTACTGAGACTGAATTAGGTCAAAAAGGGGGAATGAAGAAAGAAGATAACTTTAAATGTGTGCATATGTTATCCAAAATGTCCTGTGTACAAGGAACCATGCAGGGATGATGACATGTAACAAATGAAGAGCAAGGGCTTGAGCTTCATGGGGCCAGAGATGGTGACACTGACAGTTTGGTAAGGAGAGAGAGTGATATTCAGACAAGATACTCCCACATGGTACTCTGGACCTGCTCAAAATAACTCTCAGTAGGAGACTTTGGAGCCCCAAATGGATCCATGTTACTGTTCTGCTTTCTTCCCTTCAAATTTGCTAAGGGGTCCATTGCGAAGATTGGCCAATGGCACTGTCATGGTCCTATCTATTCTCTTAAGGAATTAATAATCTAAAACAGCACATTTTCAGGGAAGATACATAAAAAAGGCACTAAGCAATGTATAAATAATAGCAAAAACTAAATTTTGTTGAGAACTTACTATGGGATAGGCAATGAACTATATGTACAATATGTACTATCGTATTTTGTTCTGACATAATCTCTATAAGGGAAGTACAATTACTGTCCCTATTTTACAGATGAGAAAACTGTGGCTCAGAGAAGAAGTGGCTTTCCCAATTGGTAAATTATAGAGCTGGAATTCAGTCTCAGAACTACCTGATTCCAAAGCCCACACTATAAGCCAACATACTCCACTGCTTCCCTGCATAAGAAATCAACATTTTTAGTACCTAAATTATGTCTCAGTATTCATTTTTAGGTTTCTTTCCCCTTCTATCCCAAAGTTGTAAATATTAGGTCAAGCAATTTTGTAGTAACCAAAGGTGACCAAAATCATTCACATAGTTGTTCTTTCATACCGAACAAAAGTAAATCTTATTCTGTTATTATATCTACCTTGTGTAACACAAATTACCTTAAATAATTGCCTTTTCTTACAGAAAGTCAACTTTCCCAAAATCTCAGGATATCCTTAATTACAGGGCCCTCCAGGTATACAAAATAGAAACAATGTTTTGGATCTTGCATTTTCCAGCCTTACCCTGTTAACATGGGAGACTTGTTCCTGGAAATAATCACGTTAATCAAATTTGTGCTGTATGTGATTGGTACAACCTGATATCTTGGGGATGTGTTAGTCATGTCATACTTCTGTTCTTTCCAAGTCTCCTGGAGTCATGATACGCCTTTGACTGTAGATTTCTTCTATTTATTGTTCATACTATTGGTCAAGTTTCCAGGCTTCAGTAAGACTTATGTTGCCCTTCAGAATGTCAAAGGATTTCTACCAGGCAATAATTGTCTGCTGACCTGAGTTTCTTAAACTCTCTTCTTGGAGGCATTTGGAGCTATTGCGGTGAGTCCTGCTTGTTACATCCAACATCATCCTAGATCTTTTGTAGAATCCCCAACACTCTTGCTTGCATATCTTTTGCTATCTATCCGGAACCAAAGTATTCACCAACTCACAAGAATGTCAGAAAGAGGGAGGGACCTGATGGAGTAAATGAATAGATTGGAGAGGGACACTCAAATGGCTCGTAGTCCTCATTGGCTGAGAACCAAATATAAATTAGCTATACTGTCTAGTGCCATAATGGATTTACATTTATATCTATATATAAAATATTTCTGAGATCCTCTGCACTGGAGTGAATTAGTCTTGTATGGAACACTTTTAAATGAATTCTAAATGAGTACTTTTCAGATTACATACCCAATAAAGGCGGAGTGATGCAAGATGGCATTTTCTTTTGTCCATCAACAAATTATTAATGGACATTTTGTGCTTGGCATGATGTTCCTTAGAGTTGCAAAAATGACTTTGTCTTTGGTTAGCTTCATTTCTCAGATAAGTTTTCCTAGTCCTCTTAACAGAAACAGTCATTTTATTTTGCACATCATTTGTCTCCAATTTGGACATAGAATGAATGTTATCTTTTGTTTTGCCCTACTGGATTATAAACTGGCTGAGGATAAAGTTTGTGTCGGATTCATATTGCACCTCTACAATGCCTAATATAATTCTTTATACAAATAGATACTCAAATATTTGAAAAAATAAATGATAAGAAATATGGGAGGATGAGGGATTTTAGGGGAGCTCAAAGCTCCTTTTTTGGCCTGCAACCCTGTTGTCATTACTAAGAGAGCCTCTGGTGAAAGACTCTTTGTGACTCTGATTAACCCATTGGCTGTGCAGGTAATCTTTTGAGAGTGTTATTATTCTGAAGGACCGATATTCTCACCAAATGCCTCCAAGAAGACAGTTTAAGAAACTCAGGTCAGCAGACAATTATTGCCTGGTAGAAATCCTTTGACATTCTGAAGGGCAACATAAGTCTTACTGAAGCCTGGAAACTTAACCAATAGTATGAACAATAGTATGGGTTCCATTGGTTATTTACATTGAGTAATTACTTTGTTTCTTTCTTTACACTTATAATCGTCCTTAGGAAAAATGGTGGGAAAAGGAGTTCATTTACTTACTCTCTTTTGTGCAAATTAGAAATTGATCCCTTTTCTACCCCTAGCTCATTTATTGACTGTTTCATCTAAATTTATGATTTTATTTAATCTCCTATGTAGGGATCATCTTAGCCTGTGTCCAGTATGATGGCACTTCAACAACATAGATAGATGTAACAACTCACAAGACTTCATTGAAATATACGGAAAATGTGAGAGGTTAGTTAGGAGAAACCAGGTTGAATGTTTCTATCACATGCATAAATATTTTATTGTGTCACTCCATTTGTCCATAAGCACTCCATTTGTTCATAGGCATTCTCTTTCCTCATTAATGGCAACAAGCTTTATCAGGAATGTATAGAACACTGACTCCATAACAAACGATTGTCTGAAGTCCTTTGGCATCCACTGGAACTGTACATCACATACTAACTTGTCATTTCAGGAACCCCCTAGGGCAATTGTGAGATATTCTCATGGTCCAGATCATTGCCTAAAAGAATAACATGCTATTTCCTTGGCAGAGGTTGTGCAAACCTGCATTATATGGCAAAAGGGTGATACTCCCTATCCCACATTTGAATTGTACGCTTTGGGCACTTAAATCTTGTACCCAGTATATATGTCTGCTTAGTGCAATCATTACCAGATCTTCCACCACCACATCCATTTTTTGAAAAATATACAGAATGACTAATGGATAAAATGGCTGGACTGGAGTCCCTGGCATCTTGCCAAGATATTTTTAAATAAATTATATATTTTTCAATGTATAAGTACTTATGAAAAAAAACAACACTAGGGTTTTATTGTTCTGATGGAGATTCGTATCCCAAGAAGAATTTCTTATTTCTAGAAACTTCTAAGTTCTAGAATATAAAGAAGTAAATCTCTTTACTCATTCTTTTGGGTGGATAAAGGAGCCAGTTCTCTGGTGTTATGTTCACAAACTCTTCTTTTCCATTCGTGTTTGGAATCCCTGAATCAGTCTCCCATTTGGAAGTAACATTTCAGGAATAAAGAAAATTATAAATATCCCATGAGATAGGACTTGATATGCACAGCTAAAATTTCTGTCTTTGACCATTGTCTCAGTTGGTAGCTTGTTTATTCATTCATCCACATGTTCATTCTAACATTCCTTTGACAAATACTTACTGAGTGATTTCTCTGTCAGACAGTGAGCTAGAATTGGTGATATAATAGTGATCAATGGTAGGACTCTGTAGTCGCTCTGTGTGATGCCAAATCTAAATGGGTAGATACTGAGGATATTTAATAAAAGGTACTAAATGCCTGAATAAATTTGTTATAGTAAAAAGGGGGCTTTGGGATCAGCAAAGCTTGGTGTGATCTGTACTAGGTACTTAGGCACCTCCTGGAGGCTCTTTTATTTTTCCAACAATTTAGAATTCTTGTGAGAATTGAAATAGAAAAATGCTTGTGAAATTGTCTGACAGTTTGCTTAGTTTTACTTCTTCATTTTATGTATTTGTTTGTCTTTTAAAACACTGGTTTCAGTGAAATTTTGAAACTGAAAATTCTGTGATCTCATACTCTTCCAGGCGTGTTCCTTTTAATGATCTTTCTTTTTTCCATCCTGTTTGACCCTACATTGAGTACTTGAATGACCTCTTTGCAGTAATAGGTTAAGAGAGGCTGGTTTTTGGAGTCCATTGATTTCTCTTGGACCTGATCAAATGAAGATTCCTGCTACCACATAGAACTCAATGTTTTGAAAATAAACTGGAATCCACTATCATATTTACAGCCAACAGTTCCTTCCGATGTGACCCTGCCAGCTTCTTAACATATTTTTTATTTGGACCATTCTGAGGGTATTGCTCTTACAATTAAATTCAACAAATATTTGATGATTACCTTCTAGATGTCAGACCCTGTGGTACTTACTGGGGGTACCAAGATAAATGGAAAAAATGACCCCTGTTCCCATGGATTTCTTACAAATAACTCAAAAGACAGGGAGGAAAAGTATTCTAATACCATGTGATATTCAAAGCATACTTGTAATTCCCAGCTTTGACTTCTTAAGTTCTCTAAAAAAGCTCCATCTTGCTCCTTGAGCTAAATCTTTCTATTTCTTATTTGGTCTTTGCCCCTCTCTCTTCTGACCATTCTGTCATCTGTAGATGACACTGGTAAGATTCATTTCAACCTACAGATACGACATTTTTGGATCTAATTGTAAAAAGTCCCATCTACAAACAATCGCTACACCAAAGTGACTGTGCTGAATCACTGTAAAATGATGGGAGGTGTTTTGAATGTTGGCGTTGCTACATCCACCATGCTTTGAAAGGTACTGCTACTTTCTAAGCCTGTGTTTTCAAATGAACTAATTATCCATTTTCAAGGACAAATGTGCTTAGAGTTCCAGGATCCCTTTCCTCTTTCCTGGCCCCCTTCCTCCCAGGAGGGAGAAGCAGGCTTTTGGAAAGGGGAGCAGTACATCACCAGCATGAATCAGTAATGTGGTTCAGCTCCATCCACTCAGTCACACAGACCCAAGGGGTATGAGCAGAAAGCAGAGGATGAGGAGCAGAGGTGGTGATGGGGCCAAGCACAAACACAGTAATATTGCCCATTATTTATTGAACATTTGCTATGTGCCAGTCATCTTCAGAACATTATCTCTAATCCTTACATCAATCCTGCAAAGTGGATGTTTCTATTGCTAATACATACACGAGGAGAATATCTTAATAGAAGTAAAGTGATTTGTCCAAGATCATGTAGCTGGTAGGTACTTCTTTCAAACCCTACTCTGCCAGATTCTAAAAATCTGCTCCTTTTCATTATAACCAGAATTTTCAAACTCTGTTTCCTGGAAGTTGCTATATCGATTCAATGAATTTCTTTTAAAATGTATGAAATTATTTAGGAAAAAAACTTAAATGCAAAAAAATTAAAATCACAAGTTCTCACTTTAATAAATATTATAGATTTAAATTTAATGCAACTTTGTTCTGATTTGCTTGTATCTAGTGCATATTTTGGAATGATAAAAAGATGTCACTTGCAAAATGGATTTCCTAGCTAGGAGAGAAACATTGATATTTGATATTTACTGGTCTACAAATTATACTACTCCTTTGCCAAGAGATACATTATATAATACATAGCAAACTTAATAAGGACTATGCCAACACATATGTTACACAAAACATATGTAACACGTATCATATAGTGAATCATAGAATGTATGTACCCAGCCTACTAGGGGATTGTAGGTGGTGGGCAAGGCTAGACTCTTTTAAAAAATCTTTATTAACCTTTGCAGCCATACATAAAATAGTGCATATGTATCTTAGGGTCACAAATTGCTTGATAGTTGAGCAGCTATATTCTACTTTTCCCCTCATTTGCCAATCCATTTTAAGAGATAGAGTCTATTTCTGTTGGTTAGATTTCAAGCTAATGGGGCTACAGTTTCAAAACACAAATGTAGGGCGGTGTGACGGTGGCTCAGTGGTAGAATTCTCCCCTGCCATGCCGGAGACTGGGTTCGATTCCTGGTACCTGCCCATGCAAAAAAAAAAAAAAAAAAAGAAAGAAAGAAAAGAAGAAAAAAACATTAAAAAACAAAACAAAACACATGTACAAGTTGGCTTTATCTGACATCATGGCCAAACTGTGCACTCCTAACTTTGACTATTTGTTTCAGAAAAGCTCCCTTGTTTCAAAGAGAAACCTGAAAGGTGTTTGTACATTCTTATCTACAGAAATGTGCATACTTGTCCAACCCATATCAAAAACTTTAGATGCTACTAATAGAGTCAGCAGTGTTGCGTCCACACCTGAAGAGCAGTTCTTTCTTTTCAGGTCAACATAGAACTTGGTAAAAGCTCACAGCTCAAAATGACGGTTCACTTGGAAGAAATTTACTCTGCAGACTTCTTCTCAGAGGCACCGTGGTGATACTAACAGTTTTTGCAAACATCTGGATTTTACAGCAGTAGAGTTCAAGAGTATTTTTCAGGAGAGACTGTGAGAGAAATATTTAAAGTGAAGTTTTGCTATTTACTTCAGAGTGAGGCCTTTTAGCCTCAGGGCTGGAATGGACGACCCCAAAGGGTCTCCTCTTCAAACTTCAAGTCTAATCCAAAATTGTTCTTGTAAGACTCTATATTAACAAGTAAGGTTGTTGTTTGTAGTCTTCTGTGTGTGTGTGTGTGTGTTTTAAAACCTATCTAATTACTCCCTAGTGTCTCTCTGATTTGGCAGCTGTATTTTATATTTGGTCATTGGTCATGGTATATCTAAAAGGGGAGACAGCTTTGTTTTATAGGTAGGGAAGCAGGGGCCACACAAGGCTAAGTGTTACCTTTGTTGAGATCACATGAGAATTGTGTAGGACACAGCATCTGGTACCTTTTGGTAAGTAAAAGGCAGGGCTCAAGAATCAAGGGCTATTTCACCTTTTTCTCCTGATGTGATTTTGAGGGTGTGTGTTTGTATGTGAGGTCAGATTGCCTCGAATTCAGTTTTGTGTCCCAAGTACCTAGCGTTTTGCTGAACTCAATATAGGTAATTTATATGTATTACGAAAGAATGAGTTGGCACCAGAAATAAAACCTTTTCTGTGGTGACTGATGTAGCCCAAATTTACACAATGTCTTAATCCATACTCTTGTGGGTGTGAACCCATTGTCGATAGGATCTCTCGAAGATGTTATTTTAGTTAGTTAAAATGTGGCCCAACTGAATGAGGCTGATTCTTAATCTGGATTACTGGAATCCTTCATAAGCAGAAGAAACTCAGAAATAATGAGAGACAATCAAGGGGAGGAGCCAGAAGCTGGAAGCCCGTGGGACCCAGTAGAGGAGGGGGAGGGCCTCGCCATGAGGTAGGAAAGCCGAGGACCCCAAGCATTGCTGGGCAGCCATTGTCCAGTGAGAAAGCAATTTCTCTGCCTCTGTAATCAGGAGCTAACAAGTCCCCTCTGTTTAAGCCAACCCACTATGTGGTATTTGCCACAGCAGCTGGGAAACGAAGACATCGTATGATGGAATATAGTGGCATTTTCATTTTTAACCATGGAAAAACTGGTTATTCTCTGTTTGCCAATCTGCTACCCCATTTCTTCCACCAAAGCCTGAAATTTCCCCATTAATAAAACATATATTTATGGTAAGCAACAGACTTAACCTGAAATTGTGCAGTGGAAAGGGCAAAGATTTTGGAAATGGTACTGAATTTTAATCATTGGCCAAGTTGCGGAACCTCTTTGTGCCTCAGTGTGGGTCCAGCCACATGACAACAGCTACTTGTCCCACTGTCATGGGTAGCCCTTGTTACGCCTCACCAACATCCAGGGAATGTGCTAATGGTATTACCTGCGTAATGGTAATTAATCTGTACAACACACTTGGGAGGCAGGTCTTATGACGGCTTTACGCTGACTCAGAGACATTGAGTGTCCTGTCCAAGGTCACCCAGCCAGTCAGGCAGAGCTGGAAGAGGAATAAGGCTGCACCGGAGATGACTGCTGGGAGGACTGGATGGCTGGCTCTCCATAAGCGGGAGCTATTATGACGATGATGATAATGCAGAAGTCCTTGGAGGGCACCGCATCTTACCATGAATCAGTTTAGGAGATCGATTCCCTTCCTGATGGCAAAGGCAGTCGGCATAAAAGCGACCTTTTCTTGAGAGGGGAGGAAACTTAAGGGTGTGTTAGGAGGTGAGGGTGTTGACGGTGATTACATTATTCCAAAATTAAAATCATCCTTTTGAGAATATACTCTCCAACACTCAGCTATGGGGGGTGTGAAAGTGGGGAACAGGAAACAGAGACTAAAACGAATTTCATAAGTTTTCCACGATTTACCCATTATATGTCTTGAATATTACAGGGAACCGTGGTGAACATTCTTCCTTGCTTTTCTTTGTAAGGGAATTCCATTGCTCAACATTGTTCAGCCTTTGGGGCGAATACGCCATCCCCCAGTGTTTCAGCAGAGAGCTGCCGGAAGAGAATAACAACAATAATCGTGTTATCTGCTGATGTGAAGGGCAGGAATACGCTAACAGCCTGGCCTTGGCTTCTTGCCTCTCGTTCAGGCACCCAACAGCCTGGCCTATTGACGCCTCCCTAAGACACACTCGCTTACTCTAGCAATATTTAAATTTCTCTGCCTGGTGGATTGCTTGTTTCCTCCAAGCCTATTATCTCTTTACTCTCGCGTCTCACTTTTATTTTCTGTTTTTATCTCTGTGACTAAAGGAACAGCAAAAAGTGCAGATGAGGGGATGTCAACGTGGGGTTTATGGACAGGCTTTGGGGCAGTTGTGCACTATATCCCCAACTCCTCAGAAAGTGAGAGAGGCCCAGGCCATCTCCATTTCTCCAGGAGCTAGATATTTTAAAAAGTAGATATGCCTAAATAGAGTTAGCAGAATCGTTATTTACTTTTAACTGTTTACTATGATCAATGAACACTTTTAGCACAAAACAAAATAATGAAATACAACTGTGCAAAGGATACTGTGGTAGTTAGATTCAGGTGTCAACTTGGCCAGGTGAAAGTGCCTAGTTCTATTGCTGTGGACATGAGCCAATGGCATGTGAACCTCACATGTTGCTGATTACATCTGCATTCGGCTAGGAGGTGTGCCTGCTGCAGTGAATGATGTTTGATTAAATTGACTGGTGCTTAAATGAGAGAGCTCAACATAGCACAGCCCAAGCAGCTCAGCATACCTTATCTCAGCACTCACAGTTCAGCCCAGGCTTTTGGCGATGCAGAAAGGAATCACCCCTGGGAAAGTTGTTGGAACCCAGAGGCTTGGAGAGAAAGCCAGCAGAGATCTCCCTGTGCCTTCCCATGCAAGAAAGAACCTCAGTTGAAAGTTAGCTGCCTTTTCTCTAAAGAATTATACGTTAACTAAATAAATCCCCTTTTATTGAAAGCCAGTCCATCTCTGGTGTGTTGCATTCCAGCAGCTAGCAAAGTAGAACAGATACAGTATTAAAGACAAATTCAGATGCATTTCTGATGGTATGGTCCATCGTGGGTCCCATGGCTAAGTTGTCTGGTGAATGTGTTATATTTTCAATCCTCAGAGTGTGTCTCTGTGAGTGAATGTGTGTAATCTATTTAAAAAAAAAAAATGTCCACAGTCAAAATTTGAGGACCTTCTGGGAATGAGAGGAAAACCACATGGCCTGGGCCTGTTTCCTCTCTGCGCTCAGCCCTCCTGAGAAGCTCTGCCCCTGACATTGAGTACTAACGTTCAGGTCTGACATTGAACGTACACTTTTATACTTATGGGTTCATTTCCTCAGGTTTCATCAGATTCTCCAAGCAGTTGTATTTTCAAGAAAGGTTAAGAACTACTTGTCTTAAGAATGGCCTAACCTATAAACCCACACCCATTAGAATATTCTTTCCAACTGTTGTCTTTTGTCTTTGCAATTTAACTTAATATCTTTAAATTCTTTAAAATTACTTCCCATTTTTCTTAAAGGTATAGTAATCTGGAAGTTGCCATGTTTTCTTAATTTGTCTTTTCTCCATCCCCATCATAGACTATATAAATTTTTAAAGGTAACATTGAACATATTGAGTAGGCAATGGTGTAGATCTCACCCTGCTATTTATTCTCTAATTGTAGGCCACACCCTGCCATATATTCTCTAGTTGTGTGACCCTGTAGAAGTGCTTTCTCCTTCTCAGCCTTCCTCTGTTGCTGAGATGAAATGATTGATTACATTTCTCTAGTCTGTTTTAGCTTTAAAAGACTGATTTTTCTTACTCTTTTCTTCTATCTCCTGCCATATGATCCCCAGAATATTTTAATATCCAAGTCCAAAGCCATGGTCATGGTATATTGGCCCACTCTGTTAGAAATAAAAGGAAAAATTTGTTTACTTTTAACTACAACCAGAACTAGTGCTTAAATAGGTATAGATTCAGATTTATTCTTTTCCTTGACCTGGTAGCAATAAAATATCAATTTTGTTCTCATGATGAGCAGTGTGTGCCAAGTAAACTCAAATCACTATCAAAATTTAGAAAAAAGGAAGAAAAAACCTAACTTTTTTGGCTAAGTTGCTAGTTGCAGAGCTGCACCAGTAGCGCATGGCCACTAGATGACGGTATAAGTGCACCAAAGAAAGAACATTTCCTTGACTGGTCCAGCATTAAAATCCCAATGATTGAGGCCAGAACAGGTTAATGCATTAATTAAAGAAACTAAGTCAAATATAATTAGGTGTTGGAGTGTGAGATAATACTCTGAATGTGTTTAGTAACTCAATGCTTATTAGAAGAAAAAATAGTTAAACTAGAAATTAATTTATCCTACCGCGGAGTCTATCTGCTGTTAAATTCAAACTTATTCTTTGGGCTCGAGTTGGCAATAAACACATGAATTCAACAAAATGTATCTAATTCATACCTCCCCCTCGGTTTTAATTTTCATTTTTTAAAATAGCAATTGTTTGGGATGTCAAGTGCCTCACATATATAAT
Source organism: Tamandua tetradactyla (assembly GCF_023851605.1). NCBI lineage: Eukaryota > Metazoa > Chordata > Mammalia > Pilosa > Myrmecophagidae > Tamandua > Tamandua tetradactyla. The sequence continues at coordinate 24,442,218 of NC_135346.1, forward strand.
TCATAGATGAAGTACTACATTCTTGTCAGGAATGTGAGCCCTAAGACGCCGGGTTTTTAAAGGGGAAATGGCTGACTTACCGTAAACTGTTGGCTGGGCCATTACTGACTGGCAGGCTCAACTGGATGCACTTTGCTAGTGGATTAGGTTGCCCTAGAAATGCCTTCCTGAAACTCTAATGATGCACTTAAGGGAGCCCTCTGGGACAAGAGTACAATGTCTCTTACAGGCGTGTCTTCCACCAGAGTCCTCTCGGGATGAGCTGGGAGGCTACTGGGCACGTCCAAAGAGATGCTTAGTAACGAAAGAGCCCCATGATGAGGTCGCAGGTAATGATTTCGTACAGGTAAGCTAAAATAATCATTTAACTGCTTTCAACTGTGGGCTTCCTGTAGGTGCCAGGGCCCCATCTATTCGTTCTGAACAAGCATCATTAAGTCTAGAGATTATTTTTTTATTGATCATATATCTATCTGTCTATGTGCTGGCAGGCAGGGGGAGGGTGGCGGATGGAAAGAGAAGGAGGAAAGAAAGAGGAGGATATTTGCAGGAAAATGGTTTAATCCCCTTCGATTAAACAAAAGCCACTTTGTAGCTTGGATATTGGGGTCATTCAGTGTGATTTTGTTTTTCCTTTCACAAGCTTTAGAGGGGAAATTTGCCTCTCAGCAGAAATTCAGTATTTGTGAAAAGGATTTGTTCGTAGATTTTTCAAATGCAAAATCATTTGTATTTATCTCACCACTGGGGTCGGGAGGGGGGCAGGGCGGGCGGCGGTAAAGACAGTAAAGAAAGTGCAATGAAAAGGCCCGTCGAATGTCGGGGCTCGGGTGCAGCGCCGGGTGGGAAGTGGCTGCGCCGCGCCGCGTCCCCGCCCCGAGCCCAGAGCGCCTGGGAGCCCGCGCGCCCGCCGCCGCGTCCCGGTGCAGTCCTGGCAACCTGTCACCGAGCAGGATGTGACTCCGAGCTGCCTCCGCTTTCTCCAAGCCATATTCCTTTAAGATGATGTAATAGTCATTTCCCTGGAAGGTTTCTCGCCTGCACTGCTGAAACAACAGCCTCGGAACTGCACTGGGAACTGTGGAACCACCCAGCTCCGCCGCCAGAGAAACCCGAGCCCGGAACCCCGCGCTGTTTCTCCCGCGCTGCGGCGGCCGCCGGCTCCCACCTGGCTGGGAACATGGAAGCCCATTTGCCCTTGCCGGCAGGTGCGGTGGCTGCCCGGGACCCTGTCAGGGCTCATTTGTCCGTCTTTCTGCGTCTGGGCGCACTGAAGAGCTTCTAAGTCCCGGTCTCTCTTGCAACTCACTTCTGTTTTAAGGATGTTTTTTTAAAGGTTTTTTTTTTTTTTTTCTCTGAAGAAGCTTTGGTTGAATATTTTTCTCTGCTTTGCTTCTTCCACCCAACGACCTGTCATCACGGTTTAACTTTTTCTGTGACTTGTTTTAACTTGAGATTGAGAGTGAATATATACGCACATGCATATGTACATTTATATAAAAATGTGTATAATTGCTGTTTTCTAAGAGCACATCTCTCTGGCACTTTTCACTGATACCTCTGTCCTTTACCTGTTGGGATCTGACAAGTCCTTGACAGTGTGGCTGTGGATTCTGGTTGCTTTACAAATGGGTGTTCCTTCATGAAAACTGGGTCTCCAGCTCCCACAAAGGTAAGCTCCGAGACCTATTGCTTTTCCTGGCCCCTTTAGAAGTTGAAACTTGCATATTCCTTTCTAACGCAGAATTACAAATACGAATGTTTTTATTAATACTTGTTGGAGACAAGAAACATGCAGACACAAAATAGCACGAGAGAACCTGGGATTCAGTTGAAGAATGGTGGAATCAGTTCCAGGGTTGCTTATGTAAAATAATCTCTTTCTCTCTCCCCCTCCCTTTTTCCCCTCCCTCCCTCTCCCTGTCTCCCCTCTCTCCAGCGGTTGGTCTTTCTCTCTGTGACTCATGCTGGTTTGAGGAAATCATTTTCTCTCTTTTCCTTCAGACAGACCTGTGACTAACTGGGGATTGGCCTGCCTTGCCTTCTGAGCCTGGTGGAAGACCAGATGCAGATGCGTCGATTATACTCCATGAGGTAATAGCTCCCCACCAGCCAGGATTTAAACTACTTTGTCAGCATCATTTCACCTGTGGACTACGTTTTTCTTTCTAGTGAAAAAAACCTGGGATAAGAGGAAGTCATTTTTACAACTTAGGCTCCTTTTCCCTCTCTTACAAGTTGATGCAAAGGATAAGGCTGTGACTCCACTGGATTGCACCTTTCAATCAAAATTGGAGGAGAAAAAGAAGAAAGGGACCATGGCTTTGAGTGGAAACTGTAGTCGCTATTATCCTCGAGAGCACGGGGCTGGAGTCCCCAATTCCTTCCCTGAGGTCGTGGAGCTGAACGTTGGGGGCCAAGTTTATTTCACTCGCCATTCCACATTAATAAGCATCCCTCATTCCCTTCTGTGGAAAATGTTTTCCCCAAAGAGAGACACGGCTAACGGTCTAGCCAAGGACTCCAAGGGACGGTTTTTCATTGACAGAGATGGATTCTTGTTCCGTTACGTTCTGGACTATCTCAGGGACAGGCAGGTGGTCCTGCCTGATCACTTTCCAGAGAGGGGGAGACTGAAAAGGGAAGCTGAGTACTTCCTGCTCCCAGACTTGGTCCAACTCCTGACCCCTGATGACATCAAGCAAAGCCCCGATGAATTCTGCCATAGTGACTTGGAGGATATCTCCCAAGGAAGCGACCCGAGAATCTGCCCCCCCTCCTCACTGCTCCCTGCCGACCGCAAGTGGGGGTTCATCACCGTGGGGTACAGGGGGTCGTGCACCACGGGCAGGGAGGGCCAAGCAGATGCCAAGTTTCGGAGAGTTCCCCGGATTTTGGTTTGTGGAAGGATTTCCTTGGCAAAGGAAGTCTTTGGAGAAACTTTGAATGAGAGCAGAGACCCTGACCGGGCCCCAGAAAGATACACCTCCAGATTTTATCTCAAATTCAAGCATCTGGAGAGGGCATTTGATATGTTGTCAGAGTGTGGATTCCACATGGTCGCCTGTAACTCATCAGTGACAGCATCTTTCGTCAACCAATATACAGATGACAAGATCTGGTCAAGCTACACCGAATACGTCTTCTACCGTAAGGGCAAACAGTTCCTTTTCTTCTTCATGTGTATTGATTCTTTTTTACAGATATATGTGATCGGAGTGTTCAATGTCTAAGGGATGCTGTTTGGGGAGTTTTTTTGTTGTTTGTTTTTTAACTTGAGCTCTAGCTAGAGTATTAGAGGTTGTGATTCAGCTCTGATATCTTTTCTGAGGCAACTTTTCTTCATTTCTCAGTGAAGTCAGAGCATGTTCAGAAGGCCTCAGAATCACAAGGTGCAAGTGATATTTGTATAGGTAGTACATGGAAGGAAAACAAACATAGTTGTCTGCTTGTCAGTTATGGAATTGTGCAGATGAGGTCAATGTTTAGAATGTGGTTGTTGGACCACAGGTGCTTGGGAGAATCAGAGTGGACAAAGTACTGCCGTCTATGCTTTTTGCTGAACTTTGGGCGTCTGTTAAGCTGGTTACTGAAGACTTGTTTTCCAGAAGGGCTCTGAAAACACAAATGGAGGGAGAGTGCCCCGAATGGTATGGTCTTGGCTAGATGGCAGTAGAGACTGCTGAAAGGCCCCTTTCCACCCTGAGTCTGAAATTTGCTTTTATGGGCTTTACAAATCTGTTATCTGATTCTTTAACATTTTGTGCTGAGACCAGAGTTGCACTGCAGACTTAATTAAGCAGAACTTCATTTAAGATCCATTTAAAAGGCACTAGATCCTTGGGAGTTGTCAATCACAAGTAAACACCTCCGACAGCTGATGTGATAGAATTACTGACATAAAAGGAGGAAAAAAAAAAAAAAGAAAAGGCAACAATTATACTGAAGGCTTTTAAGTAAGGGTTTCTTAGAGATCAGTTCGTTTGCTTAAATCAAGACTTACAGCCCAAGTTGCCTTGTTTTATGAAATGGCATTACTCTAAATGAACAACAAGCCATTGATCTCTGAAGGGAACAATACATCAGCCAGTATAGCTTAGTGCTTGATTTAACAGCTGATTTCAACAGACCTGGGAGTTGGTGAAGTGAATTCCACAAGCAATGTAATTTTGGTGTTAACATTGGCTTTCTTGTATTTTTGCTTTAAAGGCAAATGTAGCATTTGTGAGGTTAAAATGTGTACAGAGTTCTTTGAATGAAAAGGTGGGACTGGGTTTCGTGGGCTAGTTTATCGCTATAGTTGTGTTTATTCTTTGGGAGACTGTGCTGGGAACTGTAGTGAAAAGGCCATTGTGAAGCCCAGGTGTTCCGAACTGGATTATCACACATTTGGTTTTTAGAAGTGAAGACACATGGGCTGTATAGAGAAGCCAGCCTACGGAGAGAAATGCACTCAGCTCTCAGTTCAGGAGCATATGGCTGTGTAAAGACAGACGGCATTGAGTCCAATCTATGGCCTCTGTAATCTGTGTTTTCCTCTGTCTACAAGTTAGCCACCTTCTGGTGAATTTCCCACCAGGGTAGAGAGAGGATTTCAGCTTTTTTTAGTCTTCTTATGAAGGAATATGACGTTATCTATGCTGTAGAACAAATACTTTCTCCAAACTTTCTGGAAAACTGCATCTTGGAGAGCCCTGCTGGGAACGTGTAGCAAATGTAGGTCTGTGATACTTACCTTGTTCTCCATTTTCTAATGTTTGGAAACACAGCAACTTAAGAAGTTTCAGCTAAATAATGAAAATATACCAGTCCTCCCCTTCCCCCATGAAAGGCACATCTTTTCTTTTTTTTTTTTTTTATGAAAAACATAACCTGAAAACAAAATAACCAAAAAAGAATACAACAAATTTCTAATCACTTGCTGACCTAAATGAGCCCCAGAGGCTGCAATTTATTTGCCTACTAGCTCAGTGGCATTTCTGAGTTCATCAAAGGCTCATCCATCTAGCATTATGTCCTCCTTAGATTTCTCTAGATGTGCTTTGTTCTCCTGGTCATATAATTGCTTCCCTCTTTGCTGGACTGCTGAGACATTGCCAAGGAGCAGTTTGCTCTCCCACTCTCTGTGGACAGGCTAGCACAAACACAGACGAATTTCATACTGCACAGCATATAACTTGCATACAAGAGACTTCCCCTTTGTACCCAAGTATTAACTCTTCCACAGTCTCAGGACCAATAAAACTGACAGCTGGCTTTCTAGGGTGCATTACAGCTTCTGTGCAGCTGCTTAGCCATAATTATTTAATTAGAAGCTGCCAACTGTGCCTATATAAGCATTAATTCATCAAGCTGTTGTGCTGGGGTTAATGGGCCAAAACCATGGGAGGTGCTCTAAAGCTGGAAGTTGGCTGCATGCAAAGATGTTCTTCACAGAGGAACTCGACTTCCATTTGGATTTTAAAAACAAATTGTAATATGGTGACACACTCCTTACATCCAAAGAATTCATTTCAAGCCATTAGACTTTTCTAATAAGTTGGTGATAATGCAGAATCACTTTGCCTGAATCCATATCACGGTAAAAAAAAATGAGCAGACCGAAATTAACACATTGCATCTGGTGGTTGTCAGGCATGGGGAGAGATCCCTTCTTTTCCTGTTTCCTTAATTTTTGCTTCCAAATTTTCCAAGGGAAGTTTGCAGGCCAAAATTTACCAATTTAATTATTAACAGATTAGATTCCTGTCTTGTTTAATCTTTTATACCTGAAGTGGTGCCTTGCACAGACCTAAAATTAGTGGACAACATGAGGTAGTTGTAACTAAATGTTTTATTAATGTAGAACTATGGGCAGGTGTAGTTGTCAGGGTTCTCCAGAGAACCAGACCGACAGGATATGTGTATGTATATGAGAGTAAATATTAAGAGATTTATTATAGGAATTGGCTCACATGCTGTGGGGATTGACAAGTCCCAATTCTGTTGGGTGAGCCATGTGAGGGTGACATTAAGTTCCCTGGGAGAAGTGACTGACTTACACAGAGATAGAAATTCTTTTTTCTGACTTATGAAATTCTCAGTTCTGTCTTTAAGACCTCTAACTGAATGGATAAAGAACTTCCTACGTTCGAGGAAGGCAATCTCCTTTGTTGATTGTACATGTAATCAGTGGTAGATGCAATCAACTGGCAAATGATAGTAGATGCAATTAAGTGACAACTGATGCAAATCCATGTGTGAAATACTTTCACAGTAAAAATCAGGCCAGTGTTTGCTTGACCCAATAACTGGACAACATAACCTAACCAAGTTGATACCACCATCACAGCAGGTAAAAAGTCAACAGGTAGTTGTATATATTTAACAGGGAGGTGAAAAATGTGTTTGTCTCCATCACTCAATCACCAAAATATGATTTGTGAAATACTATGGATATATGTGTAGTTCCCTGCATCAAGAAAGTTAATGTGAGTGATATAAGAGCATAGAAAAGAATTCTCTCCTAGGATTTCCTCTCAAGTGTTTTAGATACTTTCTTTGTATTAATTTATAACAATAAGGAACATGTTTCTCTTTCCCACCCAACTAGCTAAATAATTACTTCTTCTTTCTCATCAAGTGTTATATAGAAGTAGATATCATGAACATCAGACAGTATCTTCTTGATTCACCTCTAAATGAAATGGAAACGAAATAATTCAGAGAAAAAAAGAAGTCCTGGTTTTGAACCAGATAATAATCATTTTATACAATTCAGGAACAAAATCACAGGTATATAGAAATAAATGAACGCTTTATTTCTAGAGCAGTCTACCCAATGTCAGTGAGAAATGGAAGATTGTTCTTGGTTGGAGAGAATTACGTGTATGTCTTAAACCTAGTCATGAGTAAGTTACTTTAGACCAGTGTCTGAAAACACTAAGATTAAAAGCCATTTGTCTCTAATAAAACTGTGATAGCATTCATAGGATGCTTACTCCAAAATATACATGGTGGGTTCTGTGAATTATAGATACAGATGCCAATTCTTCCTTTTCCAGAAATTGCCACTTGTGGGTGCATTTTAGCCTTTCTTCTCTCCACTTCATTTCTTTAAATTTAAATGGTTGCTTCCACAAAAGTCTCTGGATGGCTATATCTGTGGTATATGTCCTCAGGGCTGTTGATTGAGATGGGATGTTGGTAACAGGTAGACAAGGAGGGTACACAGGTGGTTCTGTGGTAGTCTGCTCACCTTTCATTGCAGGAAACCCGAGTTTGATTCCCAGACCATGCAGCCCCCCTCCTAAAAAAAGGAATTTTCTACTTAAAATTCAGTGTTATGGACTTTAATTTGGAAGAAATATATATATATTTGGCCAGACATATGTATATGGTCTGGCCATTGGGAATAATTTGCTTGCTATTTACTTTAGAAGTTTCAATAAAAGTTTGTGTTTTTATAGGAAAACAGGTAGAGATGCAATTATCCTGAAATGACTCCAGCTCTTTTTCTCCTGGTTCCTTGAAAGATGCCAATAACAACTTCAATTCTGATTGACCAGAGAGGTGTGATGTTGGCATGTTCAAATGAAGAACACGGATATGTAGGCGAAACTGTCAAGTATGTGAGGTGTGGCTGCTACCACCACCAACACCTCCTTTCTCTGTGACTTTTATTTCTGTCCTGCTCACCATGGATGTTCTCTTTGCCTCCTGTTTAGTCATCCCTGCTCTCAAGTTCTTCCCCCCATGTTTTCAGGAAAATTTCTGCTCTGTCATTACACTTAAAAGCTTTCAAGGCATATGTTCCCTTTCCTGGGGGCGGTATTAGTACATATGAGCTCTTTAATAATTGTGGATCGTGAAACTTTGTCCCCTGATGAATGTATTCTTAAAGCTTTGAGTTTCTTAATTTACAATGAAAAAATAACGTGAAGTCTAGGGCATCATCTTGAAGTCAATTTAGACCTGTGCTAGGAAGAATGTAGGATGGTAATGGCGATGGTAAAGGGTAGGGAGTAGCAGATGGAATTTGTTCTCTTTAAGATGCTGTGCCCTGAGAGTTGAACTCAATATAAAAATGATATAAGTATGTTAATAAAATATTATACTCTTTCCACTCCCATGCCATACAAGATCTGTTACTGGAGCCCACTGTTTTGTGGAAGGCAGTTAAAGTGGTTTCTTCCCAGGTGTGTGGTATCTTTGAATGAATTTGGCAGTGAGAAAAGTGCCAGCATGTGGTCAGGAAGGCAAGGTCTCTGAGGGTGCTCCCCAGGACCTCAATATGCTAAAAAAAAAAAACATATATGGTTGGAAGGGAAGGCCACATGTTCCTGACAGCCTCATGAGGTTTGGATATTAACAAAAAGATAAGGAATGGAAATAACTGAGAATGTGCCATGAAGTTCCATTTGGAGCACTTCCAAGCACGAACTGTGGAGCAGAGTCAGTACACATTGAAGGAGCTGCACTTTCATGCACAGAAAAGATGTTCTTCGGAAATCGATAGATGAATGCTCAGTTTCTGCATCACAACTGACTGTTGCTCTTTTTCTGTCATCTTTGGTCTCTCTGTCATTTGTGGCTTCCCACAAATACTGCATTTCTTGGCAAGTCACTTAAAATTTTTCTTTTACAGACATTTTCAATTGCAACCAAAAGCTGAGACAATAGTATTATGAACTTCCACGTGACCATCTCCAAACGCCAATAATTCCAACGATTGCTGCAAGGCCGTTCTTGTCTCATCTGTGTTCCTCCTGTCGCCACTGGATTATTTTGAAGCAAATCCCAGACATCAATCATTTCATTCATCCACAAATACTATAGTATACCTCTCTTTTAAGTCTCTTTTCATCTATAGATCTCTCTCTCTCAACTTTCTCCCCTTTCCTCCTGTCATCTTTCTCTTTTTTCCTTTTTTTTTTCTCTTTCTTTTTTTTGCATAATTTATTTGTAGAAACCAGATTGTTGTCTGTTGTGTTGAATAACCCATGTTCTGGGTTTTGCTGACCCATCTCTGTGATCCCTGTGGTGTCATTCACATGTTTTTCTGGCCCCTGTATTTTCTGTAAACTGGTTGTTAGATCTAATTTCCAGTTTCTAGAGGCTTGATCAGATTCAGGTTCAGTATCTTTGGCAAGAAATCCTTATAGATGGTGGCAAGTCCAAGTGCATTGGAAGATTGAAATGTTGTATACTTTGGAGGCCAAGAGTAGGGTACATTTTATTGTTAGCTTTGTTTTTCATATTCATCAAACGATTAAATAGCAAGTGGCGTCTATTCTGTCCAAAGTCCAAGATGAGTCTGAAGATACAAGCAGGCAATCAAAAAGGCACCTTATTGTTCTTTCCAGCATTCAAGAACTATCCAGCTCATCACAGCTTGTCATTAGACTGGGCTTCCTTTAGGTGTGCGAGGCTACCAGCTGGGCACTGGGTCCTGCTTACTGCGAGGAGGAATCATTTTGGATAGGAAAGTTTGCCACCTGGCTATTCTAATTTTACATTTGAATATAATATATGTCTTAGATTTTTCAACTATGCTGAAGTCCCGCTGAACTCAGCATCTGTGTCTCCCAGACCTTATCACTGGAAATGGCACCCAATTGCTGAAAGGAGAATGAAACCTGGGTGGTGTCCCTGAGTCTTCGTTCTCCCTAATCACTTTTTCTACTCTATAACAAGTCCTTTTGGTTCTTCTTCACCTTTCTCAAGTCCATCCACTTCGTTCTACCTCCACTTAGGCTACCCTAGCCCAAGCTACCAGCGGTGCTTGTCTAGACCACTGCAAGGAAACGAAACTGTTCTCCCCTCCCTGTGTCCGTGTTGTCTGTCCCCTTTGGATCTATTCTCCATGCTGCAAACATAGTGAGATTTCTAAAATATGAGTCCACTCCTCTGCTTAAAATATTTCATTGTCTTACAATTGCTGTTTGAATAAAACACAGTCTCCTTAAAATAACCCACAGCCCTTTAGACAATGACATCTACTTCCCTCCCCAGCTCTTCAGTTGCCATCTTATCCCTTGCATTTTTACCTTCAGCCATGATAGATCTCTTTCACTTCCTGTACACTATTGTATACTTGCTTCTAGGTTTCTGTAAACAATGTTCGCTCTGTCTGGAATCAGGCCTCCACCTGCTTTCATCAGCTAAATTCTTTAAGTCCCAGTTTAGAGGTTACTCTTTCTGGGATGCCTTTTCTAGACCACCATATCTGGATTAGGTGCCCTTCATCTCTGCCCCATAGGACCCTGTTTTCCTACCGTAGTGCTAATAACACTGAATTATATTTGCTTATTTAACTCTTCCTCCAACATTAGACTTTGAACTCTGTGAAAATAGGAACTGTTTTATTAATAACAATATAGTAGGCATAATATTTAAATATGTCTATAAATATTTGTTAAAAGAATGGAAAAAAAACAAAGCCCACTGTAGGGTCCTGTTCTTGTCATAGATGCCACTGTCTTGAATGTACCATCGCATTATCTATTAACAGAAAAGGTGGAGCACCGCAGTGGTGCAGTTGGTGCTTTAAGTAATAAAATGGTATTTCCTGACATTCATTGGGAGCTTCAGACATGTGTTAAGTGCTTGACATAAGATAGCTGTGCCCTTAGCACCTGCTTGATTCAGCTCAAGGAAACTTAGAAAAACACCAGCAAGCAGCAGAGTCTCCTGTGCTCACCTTTAGTCCATTCCTCCAAACTGGGGCAAATTGAAGCTGGGCTTGGGTGAAGGTTGAAGAACTCAGATTCAGAAAAGTGCTTCAAAATTGAGAAACTACCCCTGGTAGGAAAAAAAAAATGTACTAGAATGCAAAATGGGTTATGAGATTGCTTGTCCTAGTTTGCCAGCTGATGGAATGCAATATACCAGAAACGGAATGGCTTTTAAAAAAGGGAATTTAATAGGGCCTAGAAAATGTCCCAATTAAAGCAAGTCTTATAAAAATGTCCAGATTAAGGCACCAACAAGAGTTTACCTTCACTCAAGAAAGGCCGATGAAGTTTAGGGTTTCTCTCTCAACTGGAAAGGCATGTGGCAAACATGGCGACATCTGCTAGCTTTCTGTCCAGGCTTCTTGCTTCAAGAAGCTCCCCTAGTGGTGCTCTCCTTCTTTATTTACTTCCAAAGGTTACTGGCTGGTGGTCTCTGTAGTTCTGGTGTCTCTGCTGCTCTTGTCATTCTCAAGCTTTCTCCAAAATGCTTCCTCTTTTAAAGGATTCCAGTATGATAATCAAGACCCACCTGGAATGGGTAGAGTTACATCTCCCTCTATTCAAAAGTTAATACCCACAAATGGGTGAGTCACATCTCCATGGAGATAACCTAATCAAGTTTCCACCCTATAGTATTGAATAGGGATTAGAAGAAATGCTTGCTCCCACAAGATTGATTAGGATTAAAACATGGCTTTTCTAGGGCACATAAGCCTTTCAAACCAGCACACTGCCCAAGTTGTCATCTTGATTTTCTTACTGCTAAAAATAGTCAATTTCCTCCCTCCTTCCCTATAAAAGTTATTGATTTCTTAATGCCAGGGACACTATAATATGGTGGATAAGCCTGAATGTTGGGGCCCAGACTGTCTGAGGTTGTATCCAGTTGTGCTACTCTCTCATATTTGATAATTGACAAATTACTTTTGTATTTCACCTTTCTCACCTGTAACCTGGAAATGATAATAGTCCCTGCCTCATAGCATTGTTATGAGACTCAAATGAGTTTGATGTGTGTAAAGAGTTTAGAGCAGTTCCTTATACCTAGTCAGTGCTGCAGAAGTGTTAGTAAATCCATTCTAGGACATCTGGAGAGACTGGCATGAGTGAGACACAGGTGCTCCCTTTAAATAACTTAAACCTGATTCTTTGTAATAAGTCCTCTTTTCCCAGTCTGTTGATCCAAACATGTTAAAACAAATAAACAAAAGAATCTGGAAGTGAATTTCTCTTTTTAAAGTCTAGCAATTTTTTTAATTGAATCTAAATAAACATAAAAATGAACCCTTCCAAAAGCTCCAAATTCCAGTAACTCTTTTCTTCCCTCCAGCTATACCATAGTGGAGTCATTAGTGACTCTACCCCACATCTTGTTTTCAACCTATGGCTTTTCAGAGTCCTAGGATGATATGTGGTAGAATTGAAAATTAAGAATACAATTTAAATTATGTAGTCATTTACTGTAGAATTAGAATAACCTTTTATGAATCTCAACCTAGAGAGCATTCTCCTTAATGACGACAGAAAATGGTTATTGAGTATGCCACTGACAATGGGATCATTTAAATTGCTCCAGAAATGAAAACAAGACTTATTTTTTTGCTTCACACTGTGAGTAACGGTGCTGTGTGGCATTTTTTTTTTTTCAGTTTTTTTTTTTATTAATTAAAAAAAGAATTAACAAGACAATTAGAAATCATTCCAATCTACATGTACAATCAGTAATTCTTAATAACATCACATAGTTGCATATTCATCATTTCTTAGTACATTTGCATCGATTTAGAAAAAGAAATAAAAAGACAACAGAATAAGAATTAAAACAATAATAGAAAGAAAAAAAAACAAAAAAAACAAAAACAAAAAACCTATACCTCACATGCAGCTTCATTCAGTGTTTTAACATAATTGCATTACAATTGGGTAGTATTGTGCTGTCCATTTCTGAGTTTTTATATCCAGTCCTGTTGTACAGGCTGTATCCCTTCATCTCCAATTATCCCTTCTCTTTTTTTTTTTTTTTAATTAACGGAAAAAAAGAAATTAACCCAAATTTAGAGATCATACCATTCTACACATGCAATCATTAATTCTTAACATCATCACATAGATGCATGATCATCATTTCTTAGTACATTTGCATTGGTTTGGAAGAACTAGCAACATAACCGAAAAAGATATAGAATGTTAATATAGAGAAAAAAATAAAAGTAATAATAGTAAAATCAAAACAAAACAAAACAAAACAAAAACCTATAGCTCAGATGCAGCTTCATTCAGTGTTTTAACATGATTACTTTACAATTAGGTATTATTGTGCTGTCCATTTTTGAGTTTTTGTATCTAGTCCTGTTGCACAGTCTGTATCCCTTCAGCTTCAATTACCCATTGTCTTACCCTGTTTCTAACTCCTGCTGAACTCTGTTACCAATGACATATTTCAAGTTTATTCTCGAATGTCCGTTCACATCAGTGGGACCATACAGTATTTGTCCTTTAGTTTTTGGCTGGATTCACTCAGCATAATATTCTCTAGGTCCATCCATGTTATTACATGGTTCATAAGTTTATCTTGTCTTAAAGCTGCATAATATTCCATCGTATGTATATACCACAGTTTGTTTAGCCACTCTTCTGTTGATGGAGATTTTGGCTGTTTCCATCTCTTTGCAATTGTAAATAATGCTGCTATAAACATTGGTGTGCAAATGTCCGTTTGTGTCTTTGCCCTTAAGTCCTTTGAGTAGATACCTAGCAATGGTATTGCTGGGTCGTATGGCAATTCTATATTCAGCTTTTTGAGGAACCACCAAACTGCCTTCCACAGTGGTTGCACCCTTTGACATTCCCACCAACAGTGGATAAGTGTGCCTCTTTCTCCGCATCCTCTCCAGCACTTGTCATTTTCCGTTTTGTTGATAATGGCCATTCTGGTGGGTGTGAGATGATATCTCATTGTGGTTTTGATTTGCATTTCTCTAATGGCCAGGGACATTGAGCATCTCTTCATGTGCCTCTTGGCCATCCGTATTTCCTCTTCTGAGAGGTGTCTGTTCAAGTCTTTTTCCCATTTTGTAATTGGGTTGGCTGTCTTTTTGTTGTTGAGATGAACAATCTCTTTATAAATTCTGGATACTAGACCTTTATCTGATATATCATTTCCAAATATTGTCTCCCATTGTGAAGGCTGTCTTTCTACTTTCTTGATGAAGTTCTTTGATGCACAAAAGTGTTTAATTTTGAGGAGTTCCCATTTATTTATTTCCTTCTTCAGTGCTCTTGCTTTAGGTTTAAGGTCCATAAAACCGCCTCCAGTTGTAAGATCCATAAGATATCTCCCAACATTTTCCTCTAACTGTTTTATGGTCTTAGACCTAATGTTTAGATCTTTGATCCATTTTGAGTTAACTTTTATATAGGGTGTGAGAGATGGGTCTTCTTTCATTCTTTTGCATATGGATATCCAGTTCTCTAGGCACCATTTATTGAAGAGACTGCTCTGTCCCAGGTGAGTTGGCTTGACTGCCTTATCAAAGATCAAATGTCCATAGATGAGAGGGTCTATATCTGAGCACTCTATTCGATTCCATTGGTCGATATATCTATCTTTATGCCAATACCATGCTGTTTTGACCACTGTGGCTTCATAATATGCCTTAAAGTCAGGCAGCGCGAGACCTCCAGCTTCGTTTTTTTTCCTCAAGATGTTTTTAGCAATTCGGGGCACCCTGCCCTTCCAGATAAATTTGCTTATTGGTTTTTCTATTTCTGAAAAATAAGTTGTTGGGATTTTGATTGGTATTGCATTGAATCTGTAAATCAATTTAGGTAGGATTGACATCTTAACTATATTTAGTCTTCCAATCCATGAACACGGTATGCCCTTCCATCTATTTAGGTCTTCTGTGATTTCTTTTAGCAGTTTTTTGTAGTTTTCTTTATATAGGTTTTTTGTCTCTTTAGTTAAATTTATTCCTAGGTATTTTATTCTTTTAGTTGCAATTGTAAATGGGATTCGTTTCTTGATTTCCCCCTCCGCTTGTTCATTACTAGTGTATAGAAATGCTACAGATTTTTGAATGTTGATCTTGTAACCTGCTACTTTGCTGTACTCATTTATTAGCTCTAGTAGTTTTGTTGTGGATTTTTCCGGGTTTTCGACGTATAGTATCATATCGTCTGCAAACAGTGATAGTTTTACTTCTTCCTTTCCAATTTTGATGCCTTGTATTTCTTTTTCTTGTCTAATTGCTCTGGCTAGAACCTCCAACACAATGTTGAATAATAGTGGTGATAGTGGACATCCTTGTCTTGTTCCTGATCTTAGGGGGAAAGTTTTCAATTTTTCCCCATTGAGGATGATATTACTTGTGGGTTTTTCATATATTCCCTCTATCATTTTAAGGAAGTTCCCTTGTATTCCTATCTTTTGAAGTGTTTTCAACAGGAAAGGATGTTGAATCTTGTCGAATGCCTTCTCTGCATCAATTGAGATGATCATGTGATTTTTCTGCTTTGATTTGTTGATATGGTGTATTACATTAATTGATTTTCTTATGTTGAACCATCCTTGCATACCTGGGATGAATCCTACTTGGTCATGATGTATAATTCTTTTAATGTGTTGTTGGATACGATTTGCTAGAATTTTATTGAGGATTTTTGCATCTGTATTCATTAGAGAGATTGGTCTGTAGTTTTCTTTTTTTGTAATATCTTTGCCTGGTTTTGGTATGAGGGTGATGTTGGCTTCATAGAATGAATTAGGTAGTTTTCCCTCCACTTCGATTTTTTTGAAGAGTTTGAAGAGAATTGGTACTAATTCTTTCTGGAACGTTTGGTAGAATTCACATGTGAAGCCATCTGGTCCTGGACTTTTCTTTTTAGGAAGCTTTTGAATGACTAATTCAATTTCTTTACTTGTGATTGGTTTGTTGAGGTCATCTATGTCTTCTTGAGTCAAAGTTGGTTGTTCATGTCTTTCCAGGAACCCGTCCATTTCCTCTAAATTGTTGTATTTATTAGCGTAAAGTTGTTCATAGTATCCTGTTATTACCTCCTTTATTTCTGTGAGGTCAGTAGTTATGTCTCCTCTTCCATTTCTGATCTTATTTATTTGCATCCTCTCTCTTCTTCTTTTTGTCAATCTTGCTAAGGGCCCATCAATCTTATTGATTTTCTCATAGAACCAACTTCTGGCCTTATTGATTTTCTCTATTGTTTTCATGTTTTCAATTTCATTTATTTGTGCTCTAATCTTTGTTATTTCTTTCCTTTTGCTTGCTTTGGGGTTAGCTTGCTGTTCTTTCTCCAGTTCTTCCAAATGGATAGTTAATTCCTGAATTTTTGCCTTTTCTTCTTTTCTGATATAGGCATTTAGAGCAATAAATTTCCCTCTTAGCACTGCCTTTGCTGCATCCCATAAGTTTTGATATGTTGTGTTTTCATTTTCATTCGCCTCGAGGTATTTGCTAATTTCTCTTGCAATTTCTTCTTTGACCCAGTCGTTGTTTAGGAGTGTGTTGTTGAGCCTCCACGTATTTGTGAATTTTCTGGCACTCTGCCTATTATTGATTTCCAACATCATTCCTTTATGGTCCGAGAAAGTGTTGTGTAAGATTTCAATCTTTTTAAATTTGTTGAGACTTGCTTTGTGACCCAGCATATGGTCTATCTTTGAGAATGATCCATGAGCACTTGAGAAAAAGGTGTATCCTGCTGTTGTGGGATGTAATGTCCTATAAATGTCTATTAAGTCTAGTTCATTTATAGTAATATTCAGATTCTCTATTTCTTTGTTGATCCTCTGTCTAGATGTTCTGTCCCTTGATGAGAGTGGTGAGTTGAAGTCTCCAACTATTATGGTATATGAGTCTATTTCCCTTTTCAGTGTTTGCAGTATATTCCTCACGTATTTTGGGGCATTCTGATTCGGTGCATAAATATTTATGATTGTTATGTCTTCTTGTTTAATTGTTCCTTTTATTAGTATATAGTGTCCTTCTTTGTCTCTTTTAACTGTTTTACATTTGAAGTCTAATTTGTTGGATATTAGTATAGCCACTCCTGCTCTTTTCTGGTTGTTATTTGCATGAAATATCTTTTCCCAACCTTTCACTTTCAACCTATGTTTATCTTTGGGTCTAAGATGTGTTTCCTGTAGACAGCATATAGAAGGATCCTGTTTTTTAATCCATTCTGCCAATCTATGTCTTTTGATTGGGGAATTCAGTCCATTGACATTTAGTGTTATTACTGTTTGGATAATATTTTCCTCTAACATTTTGCCTTTTGTATTATATATATCATATCTGATTTTCCTTCTTTCTACACTCTTTTCCATATCTCTCTGTTCTGTCTTTTTGTATCTGACTCTAGTGCTCCCTTTAGTATTTCTTGCAGAGCTGGTCTCTTGGTCACAAATTCTTTCAGTGACTTTTTGTCTGAGAATGTTTTAATTTCTCCCTCATTTTTGAAGGATAATTTTGCTGGATATAGGAGTCTTGGTTGGCAGTTTTTCTCTTTTAGTATTTTAAATATATCATCCCACTGTCTTCTAGCTTCCATGGTTTCTGCTGAGAAATCTACACAAAGTCTTATTGGGTTTCCCTTGTATGTAATGGATCGTTTTTCTCTTGCTGCTTTCAAGATCTTCTCTTTCTCTTTGACCTCTGACATTCTAACTAGTAAGTGTCTTGGAGAACGCCTATTTGGGTCTAATCTCTTTGGGGTGCGCTGCACTTCTTGGATCTGTAATTTTAGGTCTTTCATAAGAGTTGGGAAATTTTCAGTGATAATTTCTTCCATTAGTTTTTCTCCTCCTTTTCCCTTCTCTTCTCCTTCTGGGACACCCACAACACGTATATTTGTGCGGTTCATATTGTCCTTGAGTTCCCTGATACCCTGTTCAAATTTTTCCATTCTTTTCCCTATAGTTTCTGTTTCTTTTTGGAATTCAGATGTTCCATCCTCCAAATCACTAATTCTATCTTCTGTCTCTTTAAATCTATCATTGTAGCTATCCATTATTTTTTCTATGTTTGCTACTTTATCCTTCACTTCCATAAGTGCTGCGATTTGTTTTTTCAGTTTTTCTATTTCTTCTTTATGTTCAGCCCATGTCCTCTTCATGTCCTCCCTCAATTTATCGATTTCATTTTTGAAGAGGTTTTCCATTTCTGTTCGTATATTCAGCATTAGTTGTCTCAGCTCTTGTGTCTCATTTGAGCTATTGGTTTGTTCCTTTGACTGAGCCATATTCTCAATCTTTTGAGCGTGGACAGTTATCTTCTGCTGCTGGCGTCTGGGCATTTATTCAGATTTCTCTTGGTGTTGGACCCAGCAAGGTTGTAATATTTTTCTGTGAAATCTCTGGGTTCTGTTTTTCTTATCCTGCCCAGTAGGTGGCGCTCGTGGCACACGTTTGTCTGCGGGTCCCACCAGTAAAAGGTGCTGTGGGACCTTAAACTTTGGAAAACTCTCGCCGTCCTGGGGGTTCGCTAGCCGAAGCGGCTTGAGCCGGCCCGGGGTCCCAATGCAGGGAGGGTTGCTGGTCGCCGCAGCCAGGGAAAGAGCCCGTCCGAATTTCCTAGTCGGCCCTGGGCAACAAGCGTGGCGGGAGGGCGCCAGCGGCAGCGGCCCGCCCGAGAGAGTGCACGTTCCCCGGGAGTCACGGGGTCACCGTTCTCCGCGGCCTGGGGGTTTCCGATCCAATTCTCTCAGTTGGTCCGGGGGCTGCGCGTGGTGTGGGCGCCAGTCGCCTTGGTTTCAGGGGACCACCTCTCCAATTCTCCCAGCCGGCCCGGGAAGGGGGAAGGGAGTAACTCCGGCCGCTTGCCACCCCGCCCGGTAAGGCCCGCGCGCCTCGGCGATCTCACCCGAGCTGCTTCTCTCAGCCAGACAGCCGTTCCAGGATGGGGTACGCTGTCTTTTTTATCTCTGTTGTGGCTTTGGGCGCTTTCTGTATCGTTTCTACTCCCCTAGTAGGTGTCCTGGAGAAGAAACTAAGATCCGCGCGTCTTACTAAGCCGCCATCTTCCAGCTGCTGTGTGGCATTTAATATGACCCATTCAACCGCTGCCCCATGAGAAGATCATACTTTTTCTTTCTATTAATTGATCCCATTCCAAACCAGAAAGTTATAATAATTTCCCCACCCCAACTTATTATAACCCTTTCCTGAGTGAATCTAATACAATGTGATTGTGAACCAGTCACATCCGTAAGAGACTTTCAGACTGGTGTACATTGTGATTTTAGACATCATGTGGACTGAACAGATAAATTCTGTTAGGCAACTAGATAGAGAAAAAGAGAGCTAAGTTCTGGTGATGGTGACTTTTCTATAAAGGGGATCCTGGGACAGCAGGAAATGCTAAGTGATTTGGGGTAAGGGAGATGGGGCAGATGGATGATAGAGTGTGGCACAGGCTTGGGGTTAACACTAAGGAAATATTCCAGACCTGGAACCAAGTGTTGCAGAGTTCTGAAAATACCCCAGACAGAAGAAGAGCCAGTTTACAATGCAAAGCACATCAAGGACTGGTCAGGCATCATGGCTCCTTTTCTTACAGCTTAAGCATACAATTACGTCTATGGGAGGAATTTCCTATAGGTATGCATCTGAAAATTTATACTGTAATGCAGATAGAAACTAGGATTCTGTTCTCAGTAATTTGCTTTCTTGTTAACCAGGTAAAATACGTTTTCTTTAAATAGAGGGATGACTGTGTGGGTTATTTCACAATGTTCCTGGTTGCAACAAAATAGGAAGAGGTTGGTTCCTGTTTGCTTAAAAAAGTATGCCTTGATATATTCTTATGCTTAGAAAGTCAACTTGCTATCCTAGATCTTGCAAGTATGATTGTCCAGATTTTCCATGATTCCATTTTTGTACTTCTAACTCTTGAATTTACTCAAATATATATTGGGATAGAGTAAGAAAAATGAAACCTTTTTCAAAGAAAACAGTTTTTCCTATTATAAAACTAGCATGTATTCCTTTTCAATAAATATTCTTCTTTAAAAAAAAAAAACGATGCCTTAGAAAATGAGCCATTTTGTTTGGCTTTCCTGGATAAAGCTCCCTGTGGCAGGGAGAGGAGATAGCTGATAATTTAACGTGTGATGCCTTCAACATTTTAAAGGCCACTTTTAGGCCTACATGGATGCTGAACAATGTAAAATATTTATTTGTTTAGAAAGATCTTACTGACTCATACTTAGTGAGGACCTATCTTATATAAAGTACCTTTTTGTAGGACTGTCCAATTGAGATGGATAGAAAATGCCATATTTGTATGCAAAGTATCAGGATTCCAATTCACAGAATGTCCTTATGCTAATGATTTTGTAGCGCTTCTCAACAATCTGCCAGGGAAGTGATTAACAATCTGTACACACCTCATTGATTGAAAACTGCTGGGACTTCCAAACCTTCCTTCATCTGCATCTCTCCATGCAGACATAAAACGGAAATACAGTGACACCTGATCACGTTTTCTAACATATCTTGACATCCCTTCATCAGACTGACTTCCTGTAAAAGGCAGATTCAGTTCTAGCCATCGTTGATTTGTCAAAGGTGTTGTTTTCTACCTTCTGGCCGCCTGCGTCAACGCCAGGCATTGTGACCTTACTCTGCCCTTTACACTTGTGTGGGTTAGGTTTCTAGGTGCCTCTGTGATGTTTGGCTCATGCACTCCTGCTAGAAATGTTTACTGAACACCTACTATGCACGTGACACTGCATTAAGTTCTAGGGATGCATCTGCGAGCAAGAAGCGCGTGATCACTGTTCTCATAGAGAGGAAGACAGGCCTAGTGACTGGGCAGTTTCGATTCAGTGTGATGGGGGATTGCAAACCAATGTGAGAATGGGAGCGAGCTTCTAACGTGAATTTGGGGTGACAGGAAATTAAACCAGATGTGATAGTAATGCTTAAATCTTTAATGCGCTTGTTGACCTTAAGATACTAGCTAGCTCATGATGTCATAAAAGTTATATTGAAGGATGGCATAGGAGAACCTTCAGATCATTAGCAATAATTTCATTTCTCATTTAATTAGATTTTTCCTGTGACTGCTGGGCAAAGTTTTAGTCACTCCAGGGATCTATTTCTTCTGTTCTTAATTCTTCTGTTTTTTTCAAACCTTTGTTTTGTTAAAGTATATGCGTAAAATCAGAATCCAAATCATAGCCTTAGATGACCAGTAATTGATTTTACAGATATTTTATGGTAATACCTTATTTATAATGTTTTCTTAATTTATCTTATCTTATATTTTATGATGATTTTTAAAATGGTATGTGACATTGCTATTATTATTACTATTTTAACTTTAGGATTAAAATAATCCTAAGATTTCTGATTTATCTTGTCAGTCTTGTTCACAACTCATTTCCAGCAACTTCTACGGTATCGAATACACAGGAGATACTCGATAAATGCTTGTTAAATGAATGGCTGAATCTATAATGCCACATTTTAAAGAAAGAAAATGTAAAACACAAAATGAACGAAAATTCTTCCCAGTTCCATTTGCTATTTGCATTCAACGATGGATGTACCCTGTGGGTGCATTGATTGAATACGCAAATACCATCAAATCTATCTGGATAAAAGCCCTAGGTCCATCACTTATGCCAACACACACCCGGGCAAGTGTTTTAACCTTTTTACACTTCCATCACTCAGGGTGAGAGAGGGACAAGGAAGCTTCTCTCATGGTAGTGCTGCGGGGACTAAACCAAGGTCATGCTGTCTTATTAGCTTTGTCCTCATCAGTGTCCAGGAATTTCATCTCTAGGTTGTTTTAGTTCATTGCACAAATAAGTGTGCCTGGACCCAGAAGGAGAAGCTGATCCTGCCTTTGTAGAACAGAAGTCCAGCCGCCTGCCTGCTGGTCCCACTCCAGGCTGTCACCCTGCAACCTCCATGCCTCTGAGAAAGGAGAGACACCTAACATAACAGTCCTTTCTCTGGCCCCCTCAGTGTGCTCACTTCTCATGCCCCTTCTCGAGGCTCTCCTCTGCCCACAGTGCTCCTTAGAACAGGCCAGGTTTCTTTCCCACCTTCTGGTCTGCACACTCTTCCTTCCACCCCTCTCCTTTCTAAATCTTATTCCTTCTTCAGAGTCAGGCTTTAATGGCTTTCCATACAATGACCTCCCATTACTATCCCGGCTCAAAAACCAATGTCCTCCCAACTGCTCTCTATTTAGAACCTTATGTCCATCATGAGACTGTTCATTGTGTAATTATTTGCTTCACTTACTTGTTTGCTATCTGTCTCTCTGAGTAGACTGTAAGCTTCCTGGAGCAAGGGCTGTGTCCTGTTCTCCTGTGTGCATGATGCCTGGGGCATAGCAAGCACTCAATAAGTTATTTTTCCTCATTACCAACGCCCTGCCACCTTCACTCTACCATATAAAGCTATAATAGTAGGGTTCTCTCTCATGGTGAAGGCAATTGAATTTCAGTCTCTAATTGATGTTTCATGTGTATGTACATGTGGAAATATATGTATATATGTAAATATAATATCTTGCTAGTATTATAGAAAGAAATGTGAGGATAAAAAAGAAAAGGGCATGGGATGTGAGGGTAGTTCAGTGGTAGAATTCTCACTTACCATGCAGGAGACCTGGCTTCGATTCCCAGCCCATGCACTTCCCAAGCAAACAAAAGAAACCAACAAAAACAAACAAACAAACAAATTGAACAAATGGTCCTGCAGTAACCGGGGTACTTACATGGAAAAAAGGATGAAATGTGACCCTGCCATACAGTACAAAGAAAGAAGCGGGGTGGGGGGGGGGTGAAGGAAGGAGGGAGGGAGGGAGGAAGGAAAGAAGAAAGGAGAGAAAGAAATAAAAAGGCAACTTAAATCCTGAGAAAGAGAGTAAGAGATAGTGATAGGAGTAGGGAAAGCTACTTTGATAAGTCACTTACCCTGTTATTATATAAGATTGAGTAGCGAAGATATCTTGGGTGTCTTTTGGTTTTCTCTACTTGTGTAATGATCATACATTTCTAGTGTGAAGATACCAGCCAAATGGATAAAAATACATCCCTTCCAGAAGCCCCGTAAACTATAATGCTGGATGGGAGCTGTAAGTGCATCTTTTATGTTAGGTAGAGTACCAACTTGATTTATAAAATCAGAGCATCCTGGAGGCAGGTGAAGGGCAGGAATCTCATGATTTCATGGCACCATTCCCCCTCTTTGAGTGACTAACTTTAAAAGAAGTCTTAAGTAGAAGCCAACATAGGAAGCCTATTAAAGTGGAGTTCTTATGATTGAAGTAGGAGAAGGTATGTGTGTAAGATGCCCCATGCCTCTCTTTTCCCTTTTTCTTCATGCTCCTTGTGTTGATTCCAGGAAACCTCAGGCTCAGTCTAGCTGTTTAGCAACCTCTGACCCAGACATTCAAAACAGATGGTAAATTTTCTTATTTTAGAAAATTATTTTTTTTTTCACATTTTTGGTCATGTTCCTAGAAGTATGTTCCTTTCCACTTCTTTTGTTTTCATTTTATTTATGCTTACTTCTCAGAACAATTCTGTATGGAGGGTAAATGCAGAAAGCATTTATTAGAAAAAGTAGAGATCAAAAATGAATTAGTTGTGTGGTTCTCGTTCAGAATATTTCAGAGAATGTTATCTTAATTATTCATTTTATATTTTTTGTATTTTGATGGGAGTTAGTTCTATTGAAAGAATGGAAAATGGTCTCTACACCAACTATAAATTTTTTTATCTATGCGTTAGGAATTATCTATATTGTAAATATAGCCTAAGCTTGGTGTATTATTCTATTAGATCAATTAATGCATAGTTCCTCCAAAGAGCTGAAGAGACTGTGGCAAAATCTCTGGTTAAAATAGTACTTTCCATTCTGACATGAAGAATTAATTGTAAACAAAAATTCTATTTTGGGGGGTGTTTGCAAATTATCCCTTTATACCAGCCATATTACTTTGTATAAAAACAGCAGGAACATTTTCTTTTTATCATAGCTATATTTTCATATTGTTTATAGTCTGTGATTTGCCTTGGTAATTTGCTGCCTTTTATGGGAAAATAAGTTTTCTTCAAAACAACCAGATGCAATGTAATCAAATAATTGCTATCTCAACGTGCTACTAAAGTACTCCTGAACTGACAGTAATAAAATATAGGTATGCAGTGGTATATGTTTAAATTCTGAGGTGCTAACAGTAATCATAGCCATCTTATTGAAGTCTTTGCAATATAGTGTGGAAAAGGTCTCTCATTTAATCTTCACAAGACCTCTATGTTGAGAAGTTCAGGCTCAAAGACGGTAAATAATTTACTCAAGGTAACATATTAAGTGACTGCTTCAGATTTTCTTGTCAGGAGGAACTTAGCAGCAGTAGTCTGGCTTTAAGTCTGATAAAAGTTTATTCATTTATAATGAGAATGGGGATGTGAAGTTAGGATGTAGTTCACAAGACTATCCTCAGTTCTGATACCAACAGCAAGTTCAGTGTTCCCTCAAGAACACCCTTGGTTTTGATAATTTGCTGGAGGGAATCATCAGACTCACTGAAAATGGGTATAGTTACTCTACAGTTTATTATAATGAAAGCACACAGATTCGAGGCAGCCAATGAAAGAGAGGCATGGGCAGAGCACAGGTGTGCTGATTTGAAACTTTTATGTACCCCAGGAAAGTCATATTCTTCTAATCTTGATTCAATATGGTAGGGTGGGACTTTTTGATTGGGTGTTTCCATGGAGATATGACACACCAAATTGTGGGTGTGACCTTTTGATTAGATGGAGCTGTGCCGCTGCAATTCAAGGTGTTCTTGATTGGTTCACCAGAGCCCTTTAAAAGGTGGAACATTTTGGAGAAATCTTAGATGCAGACATTTGGAAATGCAGAGGCCCTAGGAGATTCCAGGAACGGAGAGAGCCAATAGAAGCTAGACAGGAACCAGAGCCCAGAAGATGTTGCCATGTTCCTTTCAATGAGATGCTAAGCTAAGAGATGAAACTCAAACTTTTGCCCCAGATCAGCTAAGTCAAGACTACAGATGCCTAAAGAGAGAGCCACTGGAATCAGAAGCTAAATGCAACAGACCAGAAACAAGGACCAGCAGATGCCAGCCACATGCCTTCCCATGTGACAGACACTGGCCTTTCTTCAAAGTCAAGGTATCTTTCTCTGGATGCCTTAGTCTGGACATTTTTAAGCTCTTAGGACCATAAACTTGTACCTTAATAAATTCCCTTTATAAACGCTGATCCATTACTGGTATTTTACATTCTGGCCGCATTAGCAAACTAAGACAACAGTAAAGTTCCAAACGTAGAGCTTCTACTCATCTCTCTCAGTGGAGCTGCAGACAGCAATAACTTTCCCCATAACAATATATGACAATCTACTCAGAATATTGTCTACCAGGGAACTTTCTAGAGCCTCAGTATACAGACTTTTTATTGGGTCTTGGTCACAGACATGATTGGCTCCCTATTTTGCTGACCTCCATCTCCAGTCCTTCCAGACTTTGAAATGATTCCTCCTCGCCCAAATCTCCCACTGTAGATCATATTATTAGACTATATGTTATGACACAAAGGCCCCAGATAAACAAAGTCACTCTTATCAGACATGACATTCCAAGGCCTTAGAGATCCCCTCCCAGGAGCCGAGGGCAAAGGCCCAACCACGTTTCGGGTAAGGTGAATTATTTATTACACAGGGATGATTGTGTGCTGGTGGAGATCAAGCTTGGGTGATGGGGCTAAACTTTAAAATGGCACTTCCTGCCTCCCAAATCCAAATCACTACCATGACATCTAATCATTGGTACAAGCAGATTGCGAACCCTGATTGCCCTAACTCCAATTCTGACACTCTTTGTTGTCAGGCCATACCACAGGAGCACTAGATAGCACTGCTATCTTATTTTAACTGCCAAGAGCAGGTATCCAAGGAACCACCTCATAAGATGAAGTGAGAGGCCCACATAGCACCTCCAGCAGAGTGTGTGCCTATTCGAAGGCGCTTATCAGGGCTGATTTTCCTTCCACTTTCTCCTTCTGATTTGTAGCTTTTTGAACATGATTTTCCCATGACACAGCTTTAAAAAAAATTTAAACCCAGATTGGGCCCAAATCTGCAAATCTGTCCTCAGTTACCCACACAGAACTTCTGGGATATAGTCTCTCTCCCAGAGACTCCTACGCAGCATTATTTTTAAGAATTTAATTTCCTAGGTACCACACATATGAAAAGGCACAAGATTTCATAGTACAAAAAGATCTCAAATGCATTTGAAATGTAATGGGGAGAATTTATCCTTTTCTTCCCACACTCCACCATTTACCTAAGTAAAATAATTATAATAAAAATAAATAAATGAATGAATATCTTTAAAACTAAAAATAAAAGAGATACTGTTCTAGTTTGCTAGCTGCTGGAATGTAATATGCCAGAAACAGAATGGCTTTTAAAAGGGGGAATTTATTAAGTTGAATGTTTACAGTTCTGAGGCTGAGAAAATGTCCCCATTAAAGCAAGTCTATAAAATGTACAAATTAAGGTACTGACAACAGGTTACCTTCACTCAAGAAAGGCTTCTTGAAGTTCAGGGTTTCTCTCTCAGCTGAAAAGGCACATGGCAAACATGGTGACTTCTGCTAGCTTTCTCCCTAGGCTTCTTCTTTCAGGAATCTCCCCGGGGGTAGAGCTTCATGCTTCTCATGCCTCTCGCGGCTCTCTTGTGGCTCTGTCATGGCTCTGTTATTCTCTCCAAAATGCTACCTCTTTTAAAGGAGTCCAATAAACTAATCAAGACCCACCTGGAGTGGGTGGAGTCACATCTTCCTCTCATCAAAGGTTAATACCCACAATTGGAGATCACATCTTCGAGGAGATAATCTAATCAAGTTTCCACCCTATAGTGCTGAATAGGGAGTGAAAGAAAGGGCTGCCTCCACATGACGATTTAGGATTAAAACATGACTTTTCTAGGGTGTATAAATCCTTTCAAACTGGCATAGATACTTAGCAGTTTCTGGTTCTAGAATCAGTATCAAGACTAAGATGAGTGAGAAACAAAATTAATGCATACACCTTGACAGGCAACTGTTGGTCCCAGAGAAAAGACACATTTAAGCATAAACCTATGACTAACCTGTTTAAATCATGGAATACACTGAAAATGATCTCCTTTTACCAACTTGTTTATTTCTGAGTTTGGAGAGAGTTATTTGAGAAACTAATTTTGTTGTAAGTACTTCAAGTTACTAGCTTTTGATTTAATAACCTTAGAAGCATAGCCGTATATGACTACAAGTTTGCCAACAAAAACAAAAAAGAAAAATTGATTCTTGGTTTTAAAACCAATTGACCTCTCAGCCTCTTTCATTTCTGAATTTTGCTGAAAAGCCTGGAACCCTAGAGACAGGGAAGGATAAATGTTTGCTTTTCCCCATTTTTGGTTTTTGTTTTTCTCCATTTAAATAATTTTCTCTGAAATTACTTATAGATTCCACTGAATGAGAATGAATGCAAATCATATATCAGACTCTGTGATAAGGGATTTATAGAGATTACAATAGTAATTCCTCAGAATCACCTTAGGAGGTAAGAATTATTTTTCCCATTTTATAGCTGAGAAAAGTAAGGGCCAGGGAAATCCTTATCCAAGTTCACAGCTAGTAAATAATAAAATCAGGATTCAAACTCCAGCCAGGTCTCTGACTCCAAAGACTATAAATGCTTTATAATTGCTAAGGTCCATCGGCCTGTCCATGGCATATAGAGCTTTCTTATCCAGGGACTGATAATTATAAGGCATTCAGAACAATCCTTGGAACATAGCAAGTGCCATGTAAGAGCTCATTAGATAAGATGGTCTCATTGATCTTAGATTGTCCATTGTGAAGCCAACTCTGGAGTGAATCTGACTTGGAATCTGGAAAGCGAAAATTCCTGTCTGTATGAATGCATAATAATTAACGTTTATAGAGTTCTTCACTCTGCCAGGCTTTGTACTTGGTGTTTTATTCATTCTTCATTTATTCAACTATTTTTATTAAAGAGCTAGTATATGACTGTTTGAAAATGAACAGAGAGATACAAGTGCTGGAGAATATGTGTAGAGAGTTATGTACTATTCACTGTTTGTCGGGAAGTAGAGTGTGCAGACTCTCTGGAGAGCACTGTTGTGGCTCCACAGAGGCTAGGAGTTGGGTTGCCATATGATCCTGCAACCCTGTAGTTAGGTGTATAGTTGTAGGAATTGAGAATGGAGAGATGGATGGACATTTACACACTGGTGTTTATGGTGGCAGTGTTCCCAAATTGCAATGGATGGAGGTGGCCTAAGGGTACGTTGACTGAAGAATGAAAGGGGGAACAATGGTGTATATATACATGAAATACTGAGTGACTGCAAGAAGAAATGAAATTGTGAGGCATACAGTGAGGTGAATTAAACTTGAGGACAGAATTTTGTGTGTAAAAATAGGCTGGAAAAGAAAAGACAAATATTATAATGCCTCACTAATATGAATTAATTATAGTATGAGACTCTTGGAGTTGAACTCGAGAACATAGATTATCAGTGGAACCTATTGTGAAGGTTCCTAGCCTGTAAGCTCTTAAAGCAGTCACATCTATTCTGGAGTTGTAACTGTTATTTCTAAATTCCGAGATGCTGAGCTTTTTGTGTATAACCTGATAGTTCTCTGGAATTTCCAGTGTTTGTGTGACAGACACATGAGACTCAGAGCTAGAGTTCTGCAGCTATGAAAGTCAGCATTGCCCCATTGAGCAACTGTTAAAAACACTTAAAAAGAGTCCAGACTTCAATTAGAGACATGAATGAGGCTGATCCTGTTAGGACTAAGGTTAAGCAGGCTAAAGGGTAAAATATGTTATTATCTATATATTAAAACTTCAACTTCTGTGAGAGACCAAAGAAAGAGATATTTATTTGCTGCAAAATGTATACTTTCTGTAGCACACTCTCTTCTTTAAGTTGTATGGCCAGCTTGTTCTAACACCATAATTAGAAGGAACCTTGACTAGGGAGTGAGGTCTTGTTGATTTGTTCAGATTAGTGTGATGCCCCTACACATCCAGAGTTATCTGGGCAGAAAATGAAAAAGTATTTGCAAAGACCTCCTGAGAGATGTGGGGGAAATATGGAAATATTAAACTTCCCAACCTGGGGAAGACCTGATATTCTTGCAAGCATTGGGGACTCCCAATCTGATGGACCAGGCCCTTGATTTTAGGGCTTGCCCTTATGAAACTTATTCCTGCAAAGGAGACACTAAACCTACTTGTGATTATGCCTAAGAGTCACCCCCAGAGAACCTCTTTTGTTGCTCAGATGTGGCCTTTGTCTCTAAGACAATTCTTCAGGTAAACTGCCCTCCCCCCTACATGGACATGACTCCCTGGATGAGCCTGGCCCTGGCAACATGGGAGGGAGAAAGCCTTCTTGACCAAGAGAGAAATGAAACAAAATAATGTTTCAGTGGCTGAGAGATTTCAAATAGAATTGAGAGGTCACTCTGGAGTTTAATCTTATGCAGTAAATAGACATCCCTTTTCAGTTTGGGGGTATAAGAGTAGCTATAGGGAACTACCTGAAAACTGTCAGACTGTAATCCAAAAGCTTCGATTCTTGAATGTGATTGAGATGACTAGAGAGCTTTTAAGGTGTGTTCATGAGATTTTGAAAACCTTGTGACTGATACTCTCTTTATCCAGTGTATGGACAAAGAAGTAAGAAAAAAAAAGACAAAATTAAATAGGCAGTACGGGGTGATGAGGTCTGGGATGTTTTGAGTCTTTTTTACTTCTATTTTTATTTTTTATTTTTTGTTATAATGAAAATGTGTTCAAAAAATCGATAGTGAGATGAATGCACAGCTATATGACGATACTGTGAATCACTGATTGTACACTTTGGATGAGTATATGGTATGTGAATATATAATATATCTCAATAAAAATAAAGTAAAAAAGAAACCTCCAAAAAAAAAAAAACTAGCTAATATATGCCACATACTGTTCTAGGCATTGAAGATTTAGCATTGAACAAAACAAACACAGCGTTCTGCCTTCATGAAACTTACATTCTAGTCCTTGTGTCTGAGGTGATGGTGGGTATAAACAACATAAATAAAATGCAAATTAGGTCATGTGGTCATTTGGAGAAAAGCACTGTGGAGAACAATGAAACAGAGATGGGTTTAGAGGTTTATGCTATAATTTGTAGTAGAAGGCAGGAAAGGCTTTGCTGAGGTAGTGCTATTTGAATAAACTCTTGCAGCAGAAAAGGTTAGAGACTATGGGGTGTCTGCCAGGCAGAGGGAAATTCAAGTGCTAAGGACAGGAGGTAAGGAAGTGCTGGTCTGCTGGAGAAACAGCCTAGGGGATCAGTGTAACTGGAGTGAATGAGGGAAGATGCTAAAAGAAAATAAGATTGGAAAGGCTTATATGCCTTTGTAAGGAATTTGGCTTTGACTCTGGGTGATGTGGGAAAAGTGAGTATGTAAAGCCCTTTCACGGAGTTCTGATATAAAGCAAAATAGACACATTAGGAAGTGGATAGAACAGAAAGTGAGATCAAAGATGATATTTGTTCTTAACATAATACAATTAAGAGCATTTTTGTATGTGGATACGAAGCATCCAATGGTGATGGAGAAATCCTTGATGTAGGAGAAAGAAGAGAATTCCTGGAGTGTTGTCCTTAGCTAAGTATGAAGGAATGGGACCGAGAACATACTGAATTTATTCCTTGTGTGACCTTTGACAGTTCATCCATGGTAATAGGAGAGAAGATAGACTACATGGGAGCAGACACAGTTGGTCTGCTTTGGCAGGAGATGGTTGACACTTCCTTTGGATTGCTTTTATTTGCTCTTCTTATTTGAAATAAGAGGCTTAAAGATTGAGGATGGGCAAGGAAGCATTTTAAGTTTGACAAGAGAAAAGACATAAAAAAGTTAGCTAGGACTGTGGAGAGGTAAATGAACGAGGGAAGTGTTTTATTGACTAGCGGCATTAAGGACTCACATGAAGCAAATGGCCATGAATTTAAAGTGAGATCAGGTAGCGTGTGTGCATTTTTCTCCAGCCATGTCCATGTGGGTACAGGTGTAGAGCAGCTCCAGTTTTGATCTTAGCCCATAGACATGGGTTTTGCAAAGTGGGGGCAAAAGCATTGGAGATGTACATAAAGGAGTGATTAAAATGATTGACCCTGAAATTTAAGCTGGGTGAGGGGAGCAGTAAGGAACTGAAGGAGACGAGGGACAATGAACTCACATGGGATCAGTGGATTGAATATCCCTATGTGGTTAAAGAGGTTTTGGAATCTAGAAATGGAGGAAATGCACTGAAAAGCTGGGAAAGGATGGGGGAATGTTTGAAGCTGAGCTTATGGGGGGGTCAGACAATTAATGACGACAGTGTTCATGGGAGGACCACGAAAGTAGGTAGCTGAGGGAGAGTGGAGAATATGATTATTGGAAGAGAGTTGGGAGTATTCAGAGATCTCTATGTGATTATTGAAAACACCAAGAGTTAGGTCATGCCATCCTTATAACAACTCTATTACCTTCATTTTACAGAGAAGAATTGAGACAACCAGTTGGTAAATAAGATCCTAAAGTTAGGAGATATTAGCACTTGCATGTGAATCTGGTTTGTGAGATCCAGCTCTCTTAACCACCATGCATAGGAGCTCATATGAAGTGTGTGTTTTGCTACCTCTATTCCATGGCCAATTAAAAGGAATTGGAGATTTTCAAATGTTTTGCATCATTTGATTAACAAATCTGTCATTTATGTAACACAGAGCCCCTCCTAAGTTCTAGGCACAGCACTGTTCCATATTCCAGGGCTGTGAGGATGAGAAGTAGTGGGTGCAGTCCAGAATTCAGTTTCAGCTGCATTGTCTTCTTTTCTAGTATAAAAGTGTTTGTATAATTATTTGAATATTTTATTGCATCTTGACCTTGTTATCTTATAAAAAAATGAGTAGAGAATGGAAAATGGAAGTGCTGATTATCATGGTAAGAAGCATATATCCCATAAACTTAATATAATTGAGATGCAGATGGAAATCTTGAGGCATACTGAAAAAGGCAAATCTTTTGCCTTAAGTGGATATCATTGGATTTAAGCCAGTTGAGTGAATTTCAGTCAGGAAGGGAAAAAAAACCATAGTAAGAAATGGTATGAAATATAGGGAGCAATATTTCAAAGATACTTCTAAAAGGAGAGATGTAATTAGGCATGTTATTTATTTTCTTATTTGGAAATGCCAATCACAAGGTATAAAACTATGGTTTGATTTATGCAATTCGATCTTCGTACATGACTTAAGGGATGCAATATGTGTGAATATATGGTATGCTATTAAAATGTAGACATGATAAAGATATTGGGATAAAATAGAGGAGGAATTACCTAATTTGTGCTGGAGTGATCAGAGGTGACTTCTCTGAGATGGCAATTCTTGAGCAAAGTTGTAAATGATAAGAAGGAGGTTGTCAGGCAGACAACATGAGGAATAGTATAATAGGCATCAGGACAAGCAGGTGCTGAGGTGTAGAAATCAGGTGGAGAATGGACCATTCTTTGAACCTCATGGCTGCAATGTAAGGGCAAGGAACATATAGACCAAGGCTCTGTCTGGAGAACTAAGCGAGCAGATGGTGAAGGACCTTCTGTGACACGCTAAGCCACTGGACCTTATCCTAGGTGATAGGCAGACTTGTGGGTGTCTAGTAACCACAAAACTCTTCCTTGCATCTTCATTGCTAATTTAGTGTGGGCTAAATTCATATCATTGTTGTTTGTTGCTTATATAACACATGATATGTAGCTCTGTGATTGTGGGTACACTTTTCTGGGACCATTCTCATAAATATCTCATAAAAGAGATATGATTTTCTATGTCTTCATTCATTTATTTGATAACTGTTTATTGAGCATCCACTCTCTCTCAGATACTGTGCTAAGTGCTAGGGATTCAGGGTGTACAAAGTCCCTTCCCTCATAGTGCTTGCATTCTAAAGGAAGATACGGCTTGATAGACAAATTAATATATGAATTGTATATTATTATCTTCAATTGCTATTTAATACTTATATTGTACTTGCCTATCTGTGTCTCATCTTTCCAACCAGGCCTTAATCTAGCAACAGAATCCAGGGCATTCATTTCTATAACACAAGATCCAAGACAGTATGGCTTTACAGCACTATCATTAATACTGCCTAAAAGGTTTACCCTAGGCTGAACTATGCAAGTCCTTCTCCTTTCTCTGCTCTCCCTTTGCTCCCTTCTGGTATCAAGAATCTTATAGAAATAGAAACATCACACACAAAAAAGGTAAAGGTTTCCAGTCATATTATTATCTTTTCATTAAGAAAAGAGAGCTCCTCTCAAGTCTTCAATATTCTTGCCACTTGATGGCTTGCCAAGGACAGACTATTTTTCCTTGGTGAATTTACATTTATGGTCCATAAAATCATGATATTTCAAGCTTGTGTTTGAAGTTTCATGTATTATGTTCAAATAACAAAGCTTCTGCTAACAGCAACAACATAATAATAGTTAATGTTTTTTAAGCACTTACTTGCTAACTGTACTAGATACCTGATCTTCTGGAACTTGCAAATAATGGGCTCAGAGTTGCTAAGCAACTTGACTAAGGTCACACAGCTAACAAAAGGCAAGGCTGGGATTCCCTGAGCCCTGGGTTTATGAGAGCCTGTGCTCTCAGCTTCTGTGTGACATGTGACCATGTTGCCAATAAAGCCAAGCTACCAGTCTTTTTCCTTCTGGCAAATCAACACCAACAGCTGCGGGCTTAGGCAGATTACCTCTCTAAGGTAAATTCTGCAGTCTTTAGGACATCACCTGTTCAATAGAGACAAAAAGTAGACCAAGAATCTAATTTTAAATTTCCTTATATCCATATTTAAAAAAAGTAAAAATAAACAGGTAAAACTAATTTGAGTAAAATAATTTATTTAACTCAGTATATGCAAATATTATTTCAACAGATTTCAAAATATTTCATGCCACTTTCATTTTTAAGTGTAAAATAATTAAAAGCATATGTAATTTAAAGTTGCAGTTTCCCTGTTTTAAGTGCTCCGTAGTCACACATGGCTGCATGGCTAATGGCCATGGAACAGGACAGCACACCTTCAGAGAGTACCATTTTAGGATTCTGAAGTTGCTCAAGGACATCATCAATGGAATCATCAGTGGATCCTGAGATTTTGGAGTTATTTTTTAATGCAAGATTGGAAAATAGGAGGATCTTTGTTTGAGGCCATCAATTTTCATTTGTCTTTCAATCACTGTAGAGTTATCTCCCTGGGATTTTACGAGGTGCTTGCACTATTTCCCATTTGAGTGGGCATCCAGGCTCATAATAGTAGCCATGGCAATTGCTAAATAAGAGGAAGTGACGTTAATGGTAAAAGTTAACTTTTTTGTGGCTATTCTCTTAGGCACAGGCAACAAGGATCCTTGTCATTTTCCTTTAATCTCAGGAGAGAATCTGATTCTCTCATTGTTAATTTGTTACCTTATTATGTTGTTACCTGCATTGTGAAGACTTGATACCATACAGGTCAACTCTCTTTCCATCTGAGTTTCACAATCACCATCAGAGCTTTCTTCCTACATCTGGGAATAAGAAAAAGAAGGGGGTTGGGAGGTGTCTGAAGTTTGCATGTCAGCTCCCCTCACAGTCTTTTACTTTTCCCCATCCCACTCCGTTTTCATTGTATTTTATTGTAAAAAACAAAAAGTTTGGTGATAATGGCTTCAGGTTCTGCCCATCACAATCTCATCCCGGAGGACCATGCTATTACATTATTTGCACTTTAAATGGATCCATTGTTACAGTGAGGTTTTTCTTGTTTTACCCTCTTTGGATCTTCCGTAAAAAAGACAGATTATGAATATAAAAGAACCCAGCTTCCGTAGGAAGTTAAGGCAAAATTTCCCAGGTGTTTGAATTTTGTGCTGACTGGTTTTATCTGGTTGCTATAAATCCTCTTGCATCCTGGCAATCAGTCCTAGGGAAATGGAAGGAAGAGGGAGAAGAATTAAAAAACACTAATTAGTACTCGCTATTTAATCTCTGCAGTCTCCGATTTACACCTAGGAAACCATGGTATTTACTAGATAAAATCTCCAAGGATTAAAACAAAACTGTAATATTTTCTGTGTAGAAAAAAAAAAAGTTAACAGCAGGAGGAGATGATCTGTTGTAAAGAATATCATCTTCACTTATTGTATTTTGCTTTTGTACAGAAGTATTTGCGTTCTCAGTTATCCTCATGCCAAACAGGTGCTGTATTAGCAGCCAAGACTCCGTAATGAGGAGAAAATGAGTAATCTATGCTTTTTATGTTGCTTTGGAAAGTCCAAATTCAACAGTCAAGATGAATTGCTCAAACCTCCCTACATGGGTGAGACGCAGGCCTTCTATCCCACTCCGTGGGAGAAAGTGAAGATTTTAACTCTCTTGTAAGAGGTGTAAAAAGTGTCACATGTTCCCCCCACCCCCATGCTCTCTGGTTTGATGAAATCACCATCATGTTTACCAGGAATATGTTCCCTATTCCAGGGATCACAAGTTATTAAGATAACAGAGCAGCTGAGATAGTTAGGTCATCTATAATCCAGTTTTCACAACTCTGAAGAGAGAAAAACACAGTGTCTGTTAGTGGAAGAGTCTGTTCTTGGGATTGCAAAGCTAGAGTTTCATACTGTAATTCAGTTACTTAACACGAGTCACTGGGCAAACTGAGGCTCACATTTTACCTGTGAAAAAATGAAAATAAATTCATCCACTTCACCAGGTTGTTGTATGGCTCACATAAAATAAAATCTATTGGAAAACACATGACAACTATAAAGCAATGGACAAAGAAGTATATAGAAACTGTACCTATCACAATTCCTCCCTCCTCCAAAGACAAAAATTATTAGGATTGAAAATCAGTTTCTGAGACAGGCCAGAAATCAGTTTCTCTTTAAAGGGGCTCCTCCCACTCCTAATAAAAACGAAATACATACCTAACTCTGTCCCTTATGGCTGAAAGCTAAAAGCTGCTCAGAAAGTGATAAATAAATGATTGCCAGGAAATACACACACTAGCTGCACTAACGCTGAGATAGATTTCTACCCCATGAAAGTACACAAGCACACCCAGTTGATAGAATAAAATGTTCTTAGCTTATGCTTTTAAGGGGAATGATTTTGCATGGATGATAATTTTGTTTTTATGTGGAAAGCTTGGTTTACTGATTCAGTGATTTCACCCTTTTACCATTCCATCCCTTTCAGTTAATGTACATTAAAATCTCATGCTTCCCCTTTCTTTGGAGATTCTTATGTGCCTCTCCCAAGAGTGTGACTTCCCCTGTTCCAATTTGAGAGAGGTTAAAATAGTCTATCTCCTGCTTAACCCAGGGAGCCCCAGTGTTTGCTGAGTTCAATGTTTTCATGGTTTGCGGTTACCTAGAGCAGGGGCTGTGAAGTCATTCTGCTTGGGTTGAGGTCCTCACTCTACCACGTTTCCTGAATTGACCTTGACCACACATATTACTTCAACTGTTACTGCCTCATCTCTAAAATGAAGATAATGAAAGCACCTATCATATGGGGTTACTGAGAAGCTTAAATAGGATAATGAATGTGACATGCTTAGCAAAGTGCCTGGCACAAAGTACCCCTCTAAGTATTAGCTTTAATTGTTATCATGATTCTGATAGAAATGTGAGAGATATTTTAAGTTTTTAGACAGAAAATTATAATATTCTCTTTATTTCCAAACTTCAGGTTTACCTTTTGAGATTCACTACTGAAAATCTATGCCTATGAGAATAAGCATCATGTTCTTTGGAAACATTTTAATACCTGATTCTTATTTTAAAAGTCATAAAACACCAGAGAGTCTAAAAACTTTAGAGTATGAGTGTCCTCATCCTTTTTCTACACTCCCAAATCTCATCGCTTTACTGCTGCTTTACTGTTCCAAAACTTTCTATGGTGATGTGTGTAACAAAGGGTCATTGTCAAAGTATGGAGTCCAGAACTAGAAAAATGGCCTAGAACTGGTAATGGCTCTTTTAAAGCAATCCCATCATTAGATAGCCAAACAGTTACCAAGGTCCTCTCACAAGCCTGGCACTATTAGGTGCTGCGGGTACATAAACCCAGTCTCTGACCACGAGGTACGGAGAATCTAATGGATACACAAATGGATATGCAAACAATTAAGTATACATTTAAAATGCAGAGAGAGAATTCAGTTCTACTGATTGAGTGAAGTCAGGGAAAGCTCTGGAGAAGCAGTGACATTTGAGCTGGTCCTTCAAAGATGAGCAAGGTTGACCAAGATGGGAGCAGAGGTGGAGGTGGAGGTGAGGGAGCTATGGGAGGTATGGCAATCCAGGCAGAAGGAATAGCATATACAAAGGCACAGAACATTGATGGAATGATGGTTCATGGAATTGGTGGGTAGTCTGCTATGTTGAACAAAGAATGGTGGAGATCATGTTATTAATTACATTAACCAAAAATCATGGATGTAGCCCTTCCATAGTGATGTAGAGATAATATAAAATATGAACAACTCATATTTTGTGAGATACAGCTATAAAGTTAAACATAAATGACTGCATCTTAAAGTTTTTTCTAGGTTAATAAGGTAGGCAGGGAAATTTAGAAAAGGCACTAGAGTAAGTAGCTTGAAAAGCACAAAACCTTATTTCATCTTGGAAGGGAAGATCTATGCAAATACCTTAGCTGCTGGAATTCGGGTGGAAGCATCATGAAATAAACATTGGTCTTGGAGAAGGATTCTTTTCTGCTACTAACCAGTTGGCAACCTGGGAAAGTTGCTTAACCTTGTGGGCTTCAGTTTCCTTATTTGTTAAGTAAGAGCTTTGGACTAGGTGACCTTAAAGGTCTCAAAAATTAAGAATTCATCATATTGGCAATGGCTAGCTCAGAACTAGATTATTTTTTCATGGCTTGCCTGCTTCCCCACTGAAAAATGCCCCATGACTAATATATGATGGTAAGTCAGGTAGACAGAAATATTATAAAATTTTTGCTTTAATTCTCTACCTTCATTTTTCCTTCTCATCAGTTCTTGGTTCCTAGGAATTCTGGGTCCCATGTTTCGCCTACTCTGAAAGTCTAGTTACTATGGTCTTGCCAATACATGCCTCCATTCGGGCTTAATCAGAGCGAATATCAAATACTAAACTAATTTTCAAGTTGATTTGGCTGTGGTTTCTGATCCCATTAAAGTATGGTTGTTATTTAGATTATAAGCCATGGGGCTACTCTCCTTGCTATCATAATTGTGCTTTGGCATGTTGATGTGGTATTAAATTCCAGCTGAGCAGATGGTGCCAGGATTTAAACCTATGCTTATCAGATGCAAATGGTTCAAACAGTGAACTTATCTGTCAGTTATTTTTACTTAGAGCAGTATAATAAATGACTGCATCATTTTTCCTTTGTGATGTTTGTTTTTCTAGTGATTACAGATTGTCTTTGTTATTCCTTGTCCTTTGATGGACAAAGTCTTGGATTTTAATTAATATACATTTTCTCTCAAAGTTGACCCAGATCATCTCTTCTAAAGCTGTTTCATTTGCTTTCCAGTTTTTCTGGAAGAGGAAACAACTGGTCCACACTATTAATTAGTCTGGATAAAAAGCTTTGTGCCTATCAAGACTTCCTAATCCCTGCCCCTCCCCTGACAGTGTGTCGGCAGCACAGCAGAATTTAGCACATTAGATCTGGAAAGGCCCATGATCACTTTAAAAATGGGGGTGGGAGGATGCAAGGGTAGTTCAGTGGTAGAATTCTTGCCTGCCATGTGGGAGGCCTGGGTTCGATTCCCGGCCCGTGCACTTCCCGAAAAACACAAGCAAAGAAAGAAAGAAGAAACAAACAAACAAAAATTCAACAAATGGTGTTGCAATAAAGGGATACTCACATGGTAAAAGGATGAAATGTGACCCCCCTGGCATACAGCATACTAAAAATAAAAGATGGGGTTAGAAAAAGCCCCCCAAAACCAGAACACCAGTGAGGTTGAATGATTTGTCTGAGGTCATATTGAAGTGTGTGCGAGGGTCAAGACCAGAACTATGCTTCAGATTCATTTTTGGTGCTCTTTTCAGACACTGCGCAGTTCTGCAACCTCTCTAGTTGCTTAGCATCAGGTGTTGTTACTAATGATTGGAATTTTTCCCACTTGGGGAAATTAATGCCATCACTATAGAGAACAAACCCTTCCTGCCAACTTTCTGGAAAACCACAAGTTCTGCAAACATTTCCTGGTTCTGATTCTGAAGGTAGGCATGTGCAACCAGATGGTTATGGAATGCAAGCTAGAGTTATTGTCGTAATGAAGGAGATGGGGGCAGTAATGTTGACTTTCAAATGTAGGATAACAGAAATAGGTCAAAGGATCTGACAACTGAAAAACCTCAGGAAGGAACTATATCAGTCAGATTTCTATTATCTTCTTGAATATTTCCAGGAGCGAACTTCTCAACATCATTTAGGAATCCGTCTCAGTATTTCACCATCCCAAGAGTCAATGAGTTCCTCTTGCTTTCATCTAAGTACATTAGTTACCTTTAGTTTGGTAACCTGAGGTCAATGTTTGTCACTTTTCTCTGAAAGAAGTGAGAGTTGCCTAGGGTGTTTGATAAAGTTTGCATTAAAACTTGTCCAGATAAACTGCTTTATCTGAAGATGATAACCACGCTTCATCTCATGGCCCTCCATGATCACTTAGTCCTGTTGACTCATCTTGATGGGTAGGTCTTGCTACTTTTCCAGGAGTGCTGTCTGTGAATCTCTTCTACAGCCATGCTCTCTCTTTAGAATGAGCTAGGTTATATGGCACTAAAATCTGGAAAAGTGGTGATGTAATTTTCACTTATCCATAACAACTTATTTGAGTTCCTGTAATACATCCAGCAGCATGGTTTTTCTGAGTTACCCCCATTCATCTATTCTCCAAATTTTATTGAGGGCCTACTTGGTGCTAGCCACTAGGGATACAACCAGTGCAAGACTGGTGCTTGCCTGCAAGGGGCTTACGGTCTAGGAGAAGTGACCAATGAATAAGTAGACAATTACAGTCCTCCATGATAAGCACCTTAGTATGATATGAGTAAAAACCTGGGACTACAGGACCCTACAGGGGAGACCCATGGGAGACCCTCCATAAATGTTTGCTGAATGAGAGAAGAGTTCTAAATTTGCAGCCTACTGGTTGTATGATTTCTGGCAAATCTGGGCCTCAGTCACCTTATCTGCAAACTGGGGGTAATAATACTTTCTAGACAGCTTCTCGGAGTTTGTACAAGACTCAGTTGAAACAATGCACTTAAAAGCACTTAGGAAACCATTTGCCATCTAAGGGAATTGTTAAAAGAAAAGATATGTTCTTTCTGGTTCTGTGCGGGCTATGGTATCATTGTAGGAATGTGAGAGTTACTAGGAATTTGGGGCAGGTTTCCTGAGAGAATGATTTCAGGACCTGATGAGTATACCTTGTGTCTAAGCCCCCACCCCCACCCCCGGCAAATGTGCCAGTGGAAGTCTATTTTAAAATGTCTTCTTTACAAGACAAAAACACATGAAATAAACCCCAGAGACAGTAGCGAAGAATCTAATTTATTTTGTGTTTGGAGTGAAGTGGATTCTGAAAAACTTTTATTTCTGCTTTAAAGAGCTTTTAAGGATACATTTACCCCTCCATATTCTGTTTTGACAGGCATCTAAATTTCCCATAACTAAATCATCAGTGTCACTATAACATTTTAAAAATATCATAAACATTTAAAAATAGTATCATCATAAATGATCGCACCTTTCTGAATGCCTACCAACTGCTCAGGGTTGATGCCAAGGCAGATGTATAAGAAGAAAAAGAAGGTCCCTCCCGTCAAGGGTCTTATAGTTTGATGGGAAATGACTCCCAGATGTAAAATGGCAGTGAATGATAACTACACGATGCACGCATCATTTGTGAGTTAGAGACCCTATTATAGGTTTATTGAGGTGATGAGAATTTCCACTGGCACTTGGAGAATGGGTATAATTTGTATAAGGCTGAATGGAATAAGGATTGATTTATCTTTCTAAGTGAAAGGAAAAACATGAACTTTGGAACTAAATAGAATGAATAGTGCCAGTTTCTGGGATAGTATTAATTGCTTCCACTTATTGTGTGCTTTCTATATGTCAGACGTGAGTTAAGAGCCATACATGTATTATCTCATTTAATCCTCTCAGCAACTTTATAAAGTAGATACTATTAACTTTCCATTTTACTGATGAGAAAACTGAGGTTCAGGGATTTCAAGTAATGTGTCATTAGATGTTTCTCTAATAAGTGGTCGAATCAGATTTCAAACACAGACATGTTTGATTCTAAAGCCCATGTTTTTAACTACCATATTATGGCACTTTCTGACTATACATGTATCAGAAAAGTTTCAGATGGCTAATTCAGATCTTCTGAGGAATTAGTCAGCATTTCTGAAAGCTTCTAAGTCTCTTTTTAAATTAGAATTGTCTTTCCTTTTTTCTTGCTTGCTGCCTGCCTTCCCTCTCTCCCTTTCTTCTTTCTTTCCTCCTTTGTTATCACAGTGTGTTTTATTTGTTTTGTATTTTTCAAAGTTGATGTTTTTAATTTAAGATAATGTAAATTGAAAAATATTAGAGTCCCTTATACATCAAGCCTCTCCTTATGTAATATTTTCCATAACTATAGAACATTGAACAAAACTAAGAAGTAAACCTTCAAATAATGTTATTAGCTTAAGTACAGAAGTTATTTGGATTTCACCAGGCTTTCCATTAATGCCCTTTCTATGTTCCAGGGTCCAATCCAGTGTCCCATCTTGCTTTCAGTTGTCATGTGTCTGCAGTCTCCTACAATCTGTGACAGTGCTTCTCAGTCTTTCCTTGTCTTTCAAGATCTTGACACCTTTGAAGAGTACTGGTCAGATGTTTTGGGTTTGTTTGATGTTTTCTGATGATTCGATTGTGAGTATGCATTATTGGGAAGGATGTCAGAGAGGTGTTATCCCTTCTCAGTGCTTTATATAAGGAAGTACTTGATGACAATATATATTTTTTAAACCTTCCTCAATGCTCCTAGATGGCTTAGGCTGGTGAATGGGCAAGAGGAAGTATACTTTTGAAGAGAACAAGTGTTGAGTTGGGGGGCAGGTATTGGAAGTGGGGGGCAGTGAGCTCTCCTTCTTGAATCTTCTACACTTAGAAGCTGCTGCAATGTACAACCAGGCAGAATTCCTCTACTGAGTCATGCATGGTGGCTGAAGTCCTCTTCTTGACTCTGAAATTCACTCTGAGGGTTCTTGAACTTTTTTCTGCACCTGATCTTCTTCCCTAGCATGGAGATAGTGACATTAGAGAAGGCTACTAAATGAGTAAAAAGCATTCCAAATAATGCAACTCCTCTCTGAGCTTCCTCAAACTCTCATAGCACTTTTTAGGAGTGTTAAAGGACAAGGTTGAAAATGCAACATACAGCTTTCATTATGATTTAAATTGGAAAGTTTATTTTGAAGGCATGCATCATGACTAGGAATAACAGGATATTACGGTTGAATCACTCTTCTCACAAGAGCCTTTGAATTTTACATATAGCACAGATGGGAAATTGCAATCAGAGCAATCAGTGTTTTTCACACTAATCCCTTAGTCACTGATTTTGGTGGACATTTTAATTTTATTCAAGGAGGCAAATAAGGCTGATGTGTGAATAAAAATGAAAGGATTGTAAGTATGAGGACTTTATTGGTCTCATTCCTTTGTTGAATGCAGTCATTTTCTGGTTACCTGATCTGAAATGAACCATAAATCAGTGGCAGAAGAGAGCATAATACAGTAATTCAGCACATCATACTTTGCCTACAGAATAAATATTTGAACATTTGTATTATCATTTCTGAATGCGTGGATTAAGTAGCTATGAAATATTAACTCATGTTCTTTTGGATATGATTGAAGTATTACATTCAATCCTTACCCCGTGGGGGGAGAGGGGACACAAATCCTTGTGTTCTATGAAACGTGAAAATAATCTTATTTCAACTTCTTACTTCATTTAACTGCTGCCACGTCCATATGATATGGGACATTTTGTAGTTTGCAATTTGAGATTCACATTCCTTTCCTGAGATGAAGAGTGTACAAATGTACCTCACTTTATATACTTTCTCTAAAAGTTGTTTTTGCATTGACATTTATGTCAAGTAATATTTTTTTTTAATTCAGAAGCAGGGCTGGCAACCTAATTTTTTAACTTATTTAAACCTCACTTATTTTTTGTAATGAGTCTTGTGTTTGTAGGTTTGCATTTTGTTTTAGTTTGCTAAAGCTGCCAGAATGCAATATGCCAGAAATGGATTGGCTTTTCTAAAAGGGATTTATTTACTTACACATTTACAGTTCCTTGGAGGAAAGGCAGCTGGCTTTTATCCGGGTTTCTCTGTTAGATACGGCAACGAAGTCTGCTGGCATTCTCTTCTAGCTCCTGGTTTCAAATGGCTTTCTCTAGGGCACTTCCTCTTTGCATCTCTGAACTTCTGGGTGTCTGTCAGCTCTGAGCTCTTTCTCTTCTGACTTCTCCTTTTAAGCTCCCAGCTGATTGAATTAATGTCACTCATTGAAGAAAGCACTCTCCTTAGCCAACTGCAGATGTTTTATAGGCTCGTTATTGTAAGTAGTAAGAGACATTTAAGCAAGATACATCACTTGGACTTCCAATACCAGGAGCTCCTTAATTATCTGGCATGTGTCACCATTCTTGAGTAGTGGTAGGGTTCTGTTAGTCTTGTCAATAAAAATACATGGTTTTTAGGAGATGGCCTTTTTTTCTTTTATCTTTTTTTTTTTTTAGGTGCATGGTCCGGGAATTGAACCCGGGTCTCCCGCATGGAAAGCAAGCATTCTACCACTGAACCACCCATGCACCCAGGAGATGGCTTTTATAGAAAATGATTTTCACCATAATAAATTTATGATGATGATTATGATTATGATGAAGATGATGATTTTGAATAGGTAAAATAAATCATTAAAAAATATGTGCTTTTTTCCCTTGGACAATGCATTTATCTGCTTCCAAACTTATATGCAATTGGTATCACATTTTAATTCTACATGTATTTTAAATCTCACCAGACATTATAATTATTTTATGCAGTCAGTATTTATTTATAGTTACACACACCTATTATTTTTGTTGTTCTTTATTTCTTCTTACATTTCTGAACATTATCTATGTTCATTATTCTTTTAAGTATACCATTAGTATTTCTTTTAGTTTGGGGTTGCTGGTGATAAAGTTTAAGTTTTTTTTTTTTTTGTCAGAAAATGTCTTTATTTCATCTCTATTCTGGAGGGTTTTTTTTGCTTTTTGCTATATACTGAATTCTGGATTGGATATTAATTTATTGCAGAATATTGAGAT
Source organism: Tamandua tetradactyla (assembly GCF_023851605.1). Taxonomy (NCBI): domain Eukaryota; kingdom Metazoa; phylum Chordata; class Mammalia; order Pilosa; family Myrmecophagidae; genus Tamandua; species Tamandua tetradactyla. The sequence continues at coordinate 24,486,515 of NC_135346.1, forward strand.
AGTATGTTCATAATTTTGGCTTCCATTGTTTCTATTGAAAAATCATCTGTTAGTTCAATAGTTACTTGTCTGTGTGGCAACTGTGCCTTTTCCCTGGTTGATTTTAAGATTTGTCTTTGTTTTTTGTTGCAGCAGTATTACTGAGAATTATCGTGGCATTGTTCTCTTATTGTTTATCATGCCGGAGGTATGAAGGGATTCTTGAATCTTTGTCTGGATGTCTTGTGTCGGTTTTGGAAATTTCACAACCATTATTGTGTCAAATATTGCTTTATCTTCTGGGACTCCAGTGACATGTTAGAGCTTTTCATAATATCCTCTATTCTCTATTTTTCTTAATAAACTTTATTTTTATAATAGTTTTAGATTTACAAAAATTGAGAAGATGGCAAATAGAGTTCCCATATACCCCATACCCAGTTTGCCCTATTATTAACATCTTGCATTCATGTGTTACATTTGCTATAATTGATGAACCAATATTGAAGTATTTCTATTAACCCGGGTTCATATTTTATCCAGGTTTCCTCTGTTTTTACTTAATGTCCTTTTTCTCTTCCAGGATTCCAGCCCATATACCATTTTACATTTATTTGTCATGTGTCCTTAGGTTCCTCTTGGCTGTGACAGTTTCTCAGACTCTATTTTTGATGACCTTAATAGTTTTGAGTAGTACTGTAAGGTATTTTGTAGAATATCCCTCAACTGAGACTTGTCTGAGTTTTTCTCACGATTACACTGGGGTAATTGGTTTGGGGGAGAAAATCCATGGAAGTAAAGTGTCATTTCTTCACATCATATCAAGGCTCCATGTATCAACCAGACTCATCTTTGCTGATGTTGATTGTAGTCACCTGTCTGAGTTGGTGTTTGTGCTGGTTTGAAAGGATGTGTGTCCCCTAGAAAAGCCATGTTTTAATCAAAATCCCATTTCATAAAAGCAGAGTAATCCCTATTCAATACTGTATGTTTGAAACTGTAATCAGATCATCTCCCTGGATGATGTGATTTAATCAAGAGTGGTTGTTAAACTGGATTAGATGACAACATGTCTCCACCCATTTGGGTAAACTTGATTAGTTTCTGGAGTCCTATAAAAGAGGAAACATTTTGGTGAATGAAGGAGATTCGGAGAGAGCAGAGAATGCTACAGCACCACAAAGCAGAGAGTCCACGAGCCAGCAACCTTTGGAAATGGAGAAGGAAAACACCTCCTAGGGAGCTTCATGAAACCGGAAGCCAGGAGAGAAAGCTAGCAGATGACAGCATGTTCACCGTGTGCCCTTCCAGCTAAGAGAGAAGCCCTGACTGTGTTCGCCATGTGCCTTCTCACTTGAGAGAGAAACCCTAAACTTCACTGGCCTTCTTGAACCAAGTTATCTTTCCCTGGATGGATGCCTTTGATTGGACATTTCTATAGACTTGGTTTAATTGGGACATTTTCTCAGCCTTAGAACTGTAAACTAGCAACTTATTAAATTCCCCTTTTTAAAAGCCATTCTGTTTCTGGTATATTGCATTCCAGCAGCTAGCAAACTAGAACAGTGTTCATCTGTTTTTTCACTGTACAGTTATGCTCTTTTCCCTCTTTTCATACTATATATTTTTGGAAGGATGTCACTATGTATAACCCACAATTAAGGGGTGAGGAGTTATTCTCTCCTCCTTGAGGACACAGTATCTATGTAAATTATTTGGAACTCTTCTGCATGGGAGATTCCTCCGCCCCCTACCTTTATTTATTTATTGCATCTCTTCTTTATATAGTGGAAATTCATTTTATACTTTGAGTTATAATGCAATATTTCCAACTAGGGGCTCTTTCAGTTTTCTCCTGTGTCCCTTTGATATAACATTGTCATTATGGATTTTTTTTTTCCTTTTTTGAGTACTTCCTTACTTTTTGGCAGTATAAGATGCTCCAGATTAAGGTTGTATCAGCCATGTCTCCAAGGAGCCCTGGATACTTCTATTGGGTAATAGTATTAAAAGCTCTTTCAGTTTTCTCCTGTACCCCTTTGAAATATCTTTATCATTATGGATTTTTTTTCCTTTTTTGGGCACTTCCTTACTTTTTGGCAGTATAAAATGCTCCAGATTAAGGTTGTATATTTCTTGGCCCAATCCTGGAATCAGCCATTTCTCCAAGGAGCCCTAGATCTTTCTATCATATAATAGTATTAAAAAATATATTTAAAAAAATTTTGAAAAAAGACATTGGATAGCAAGTTAAGTTGTGGCTTAAACATGAATAAGACAAGACATTTTACATAAAGGACACATTTGCAAGGGTTGCTGTCTGACCAGTTTCCATGGAATTGTACTAATTGGCTCTTTTACCAATTTCATATTCCCATTATCACATCTTGTCTCTGGTCAGATTGATATATGATCCAATCTATCTCATTTTTAATAAAATAACCTTTAAAAAATACTATTAAATCTATATTTTAGTTTGGGGATGGAAAGGCACATTTATTTTGGGTTTTTTTTTTTTGAGGGGTGCATGGTCCAGGAATTGAACCCTCGTCTCCTGCATGAAAGGTGAGCATTCTACCACTGAATCACCTGTGTACCCTTGGTACATTTATTTATTTGTTTGTTTGTTTAGATTTTTTATTTATTAAACATCACATACAAGCACAAACATTCTTACCATATGATCATTCCATTCTTGATATATAATCAATATTTATTTTTGTTAGAAATCTTTCCCATTGCACCTTCAAAAATTGACCCCACTCTTGGTTTCTCACCTTCCTTTTTCAGATATGCAAGGAGCCTTGGTTTGTCTTGTTGATTCTGTGGCATCTTTTAACTTTCGATTCTTTATTGGTAAAGAAAGGGCCAGTGTGGGCCATGGTGGCTCAGCAGGTAAGAGTGCTTGCCTGCCATGCCCGAGGACCCGGGTTTGATTCCCGGTGCCTGCCCATGTAAAAAAAAAAAAAAAGAAAGGGCCAGAAACAAATTAATTCCCTTATAGGGTGGTTTTGAGGATCCAAGGAAATGTAATAGTGAATGTAAAAACTCCTTGAAAGTTGAAAATTACATGTAAATTATGCATTATTAGTATTATTTAAGCATGTCATTAAATTGCAAATTTGGGGATAATAAGATTGGGAGGATCAAGATATGGGAAGCAAATGGTAACTATTCTGTTCAAAAGCTGAATGTGCCCCTTGAATATCTGAATCATGTTTTTTTGTTGTTGTTTATTTGTTCATTTTATTATTTATTCATTTAACAAATAATTACTGAGTGTATTCAATGGGCCTAGCCCTGTATTGAGTGCTGGGAAGACATTGGATAGCTAGTATGCATATAATCTCTGTCTTTTCAGAGCTGACAGTCTAGTAAGGGAGATAAAAATTAATCAAATAAATTTATAAATATAAAGTCACAACTGTGGTAGGTGCTTTGAAAGATAGTACTGAGTTTCTATAAGAGTATAACAGAAGAATGGAAGGTTTGACCTGATCAGAGAGGTCAGGGAAGATGTCGTCAAGGAAGTGATGGCTGCTCTGGGACTTGAAGGGTAGGACTTAACAAGACAAATGAAGGAAACAATAGTGTTCCAGGCAAAAGGATCTGTAAAGGCCTGGAGGCAAGATGAAGAATGACAGGTTCAAAGTCCTGAAGTCCAGGGTAGGGGATACCTGAGAGACATGCAGGGATTGTACCTTGAAGGAACCTGTGGGCCACTGTGAGAATTTTTGACTTCATCTCAAGGCAATCAGGAGCCATTGGAGTGTGCAGGAGAAGGACATAATTAGTGAGCATGCTGTATCCTAGGGATGGGTGATATTTGGGCAGAAACTTGGTCCTGGTCAAGCTTCACATGACCTAGTTGAGTCCTCCATTTTATACCATTATGTTCACAGAGGGGAAGAGTGTAATTTGAACTCTTCAGTACAGAGTTGTATTTGAAACTTTATGCTCAGGAGTGCATTATCAAAAAGACAATGCATGTTTTTTCAGATAGCATTAAAATTCATTAGGCCATGTCCATTTGTTCAATGAATAAATGGTGGCTATTTTGCAGAAGTTATTAGGATAAAAGCAAGGCAAATTTGTATTAGAGTTACATCCATCTATCATCCATTTAAGTACCAAAGTAGTGGGAATAGCCAAACAATCGGATTCTTGCTCTCAAATTTTTTTAATCTAATGGAATAAAATGGATAACATAGAATTTTGATGATACGTACTGTCTTATTATTTTTTAAAATAATTTCTTACATTAGGAGAAATTGGATGTGGAATATTGTCTACGCTGTCTCCACATCCTCCCAAATAAACCAAATCAAATATTGACCAGGTACCATTGCAGTGCTCTAGTTCTGCTAGCTTTCTTTTTCTTTTCCCACCTTCTCTTTTAAGGCCTTCTAAGTTCTCTGTGACACTGCCTATATCTACATCACCTTATTTATTGAGTCCACCCAGTATTTCCTACTCTGGCCATGGGAAGATATATTAGCAAGAGCATGGACGTTGGAGTGTTATACAATGGTTTGACTTTCAGCAACACAAAATGTCAGCAAGTGTGATCCCGAGCAAATCTTTTTTTTTTTTTGCTGTTGGTAGATGAGTAGGTCTTGAATTTATTTTGTAAACAAGACCTGTTCTATCTACCTTTTCATTTAGGAGGCCAAGAGCAGAGTCAGCTTGACTTCAAGGACTCTCTATCCTTAGTCTCCAGGTGAGCAAATCATTTAATCTTCCTGTAGTTCAGTTTCCTTTTACTCTAAAATGCAGATAATACTGACAGTCTTACAGGAGATTGTGAAAATTAAATTAGTTGATTGTATAAAGGGTTTATCATAATTTCTATCAGATTATACTTTCCAAAGGTGATTGCAACAATATCTCCAACCTCCCATGTCTGTTTACAATGTCACTAGCCAAACTGCCATTAAGAAGTGGGGTCTGTGCTCCCTCTGTGACTTGTGACTGTTTTGACCATAAAATGTGATAGAAATGATGCTATGTTACTTACCAGAATGGGTCATAAAAGACATTGCAGCTTTTTTGTCTTGTTTGCTGAGATACTCTCTCTTGGAGCCCTAAGCCACCAAGGAAGAAGTCTGATTTTCTTGAGAGAGCCCCGGCATATGGAGAGGCCACATATAGGTACCCAATCAACAACCTCAACTGAGGTCCTGGACAACAGCCAGCATGGACTGCCAGTGTGGGTGTACGAAGACACCACCAAGTGTTTCAGTTCCAACAATTGAGTCTTCCCAGCTGAGGTTCCAGACAGCAGGAAGCACAGAGAAACTATTTCCATTGCACCTTTGAATTACTAACCCATAGAACCTGTAGGTGTGATAAAATAGTTGAGTTCATTTGTGGGGTGTTTTAGGTATCAATAGTAAATGGAACAGTTTTCAATAAATTTTAGTCATTCTTACCATGATTATGATTACTATTATTATCTACCTCTCAGGATAATTTTAATAGAATATGTTATAAAAAAGTAAACAAGTTAAAATAAACAAATCTTACAGCTCTGGACATCTGAAGTCCAGAAGTTGATGATGAATATTTATTTTCCTGCCAAGTCAGTGTTGTCTTCAATGAGTATACAAGAGTGTCTCCTCTCTCTGGTCTTCCTACCACTTGCACCTTTAATTTTCTCTCCAACTTTTCTGTCCACTGTCCCTAGTCCACCCAGGGTTGTGGTTGTTGTTTTCCTTCCACGCAGTGTTTTGACTCCATGCTTGCCTGGAGAACAGGGTCTGTGATATTTCCATGTTCAGTGACACTGACCTTAGGAAAAGCCATACATTTTAGACTCTTTATTTATTCCATAAATATTTATTGAGCTCCTATTATGTGACATTGGGACTACAATATTACATAAAGCAGAAAGATGTTCTTACTTTTATGGAGCTTAGAGTCTGTTTTTTTTCCCCTTTGGCATGGGAAGACTCTGAAAATCGAACCCTGGTCTCTGGCATGGCAGGTGAGAATTCTGCCATTGAGCCACTGTTGTACCGCCCTGATCATCAGGGCGGTACAACTTACTTAAATCAACTTACTGATGATTTAAATCCTGAAATATCCTCACAGTAACAATCAGGCCAGTGCTTGCTTGACTAAACAATTGGACACCATAACCTGGCCAAGTTAACATGTGATTTTTAGCTATCACAGTGACCAGTGTGATCAATGGTGTCATTAAGAAGGTGGAATTGCAGTAAAGTCTTGAAAGAAGTGAGAGAAAAAGCCTTAGGAAAATCTAGAGAATGTATTTCATACAGAAGGATTAGAAGAAGCAAAATTCTGAAGTGGGACAGATTTCTTGCCTGCCTGCTAGAGACCCAGGTTTGATTCCCAGTGCCTGCCCATGTAAAGAAAAAAGAAAAAAGAAAAAAGAAATTCTGAAGTAGGAGTGAGCATGGGGTGTTAAGGAGGCCAGTGTGGATGGAGCAGAGTGAATGAGGGGAAAACCAAACGGAAAGGAGAGCAGAGAGGCAAGTGACCTAGATAGGGTCAAGCCTTGTGGTAGGCCATCGTGAAGACTGACTTGGGCTCCAAGACAGGGACCAATAGAGGATTTGGGGCAGAGAAGTAAGATTTCCCTTTTAACAGTACTCTCCGATAGCTGTGTCATAAACAGGCTGGTGGCAGGCAAGGTTGGATGCAGAGGACCATTCAGGAGGCCACTGGGCCATCCAGGCGGGGCGTAAATATGAGGAGGGCCGTGAGAGTAGCAGTGACCATGGTTGAAGTAACCTCTGGCTTTGCTGCTGAATTGCATTTGTGGTGTAAAAAATAAAAGAGAATTTCTGTTTTGAAAACTGGAAGCATGTAATGGCCATTTCTGAAAAAGGGAAGAAGTCTGTGGGAGGAATGGGAGAAAAATTTCAATTTTGGACATGTTGCATTTTTGAGATGCCTGTTAAACTTCAGGTTGAAGAGTCTCCACCATGAAAGAGCCTTTTTAACTCAATAATGCCTGCTTTTCTCAACAAAAATTCAGTGTTACAATATTTGACAAGACTCTGCCTATTTACCTGGCTTTGCCAAAGATCCTGACTATATAAATTAGATTAAGTCAGTCTACTACTAAAAATCACTTAATGATTTTAGAATAAAATGCATTTTTTTAGCACAGCCTCCAAGCCCTTTCCGTGTGTTTCCTTTCCAACCTTACCCTGTAACTTCCTCTTTTTCAATTATTATTCTACTTCCATAGGGACATTATTTTTGTTCCTTGAACACACCAAACTCATTTCTGCCTTAGAGACTTTGAAACTGCTGTTCACTCTTTCTGGAATACTCTTCCCAGTTATTTTTTTTAACACCAGAGGCTTTTTCTGATTATTCACTTCATAGGCACTCAGTAAATATTTGTTAAATAAGAGAATAGGGATAGGAAGGAAACGAAGCAGTGAGGAGAGAAAAACCCTTTATTCCCTATAATCAACTATTATCTTTATGTTTCTTACAATTTTGCCTTCATTGATTAATTAATGCGTTTTCCATTTATAGTACTTTACAAATTGCAAATCATTTTCATGTGGGTTTCTCTATTGACTACACAAAATCAATAGGGCAACTCATCCCCATTTTATGTAAGGGACTAGGTAACTTCCTCAAGGTTATTCTGCTTTTAAGTGGCAGAGTCTACCCTGGCCTTGAACCCATGTTTCCTGACTTTGAGCATGGTATTAATTCCATATACCATACTAGTTCTCCATGATGCCGTAAGCACTAATACTGTCAGAAGCAGCAGCATATAATCAAATGGGTCAGATAAAAATAGAAGTGGTCTCAAATTCTGCTGACTTGAGTCTTTGCCCATTTTTAGGACCAAAATCAGATTTATTAATATCTTCTGGCTCTGGTATGCTTAAGTAACTTTCTTTAATTTATGTACATATTTCTCAGACTCTGGATGCTGGCGATGAAATCTCCCAGGGAACGTGCTCCTTTTAAGTTTTTCACCAAATTTTACAGTCTCTCAGAGGTTTATAAGCTATGAGAACCCGGAACTAATGGTTGGCTCCTATATGTTCCTTAAGCCACGACCCTCGGCCCTTATTGCAAGGTGAAGGAGTGCGAGCCATTTCCACTTGTGTTATTTCTGGCAGAGCTGCACAGAAGGAGAAACAGCACTGGCTGTTTCTGCAATGTTCACCAGCCCATAGACAAAAATAATGGATACTTTATCTGAGGTGGTGTTTTGGGACCTCCTTCCTGTGTTTCTGTAGCCCCAAAGTTGCAAAATTGGGAAATTTACTGTGGAAATCTTTGTCTTATTTCATTTTCATAAATGTGACTCTCACTGAGAGTCCAGTGAGACCTTATGCTTAGAACAGTAGAAGATGCAGAGAGGTGAAATCTAGGCTTTGTGCCAAGTGTAAAGTTTGATAGGGAGATATGAAACTTATTCTCAAACAAGCATAATGCAAATTAGAATTTGAATAGATGTAACCTAGAGTATAAGGTTAAAGGTTTCTTCCTTAGGGTCATACAGACTTAGGTTCAGGGTGCGACTCTACCACTTACTAGCTGGATTACTTTGAGCAAGATGCTTCACCTTCCTAAGACTTGGTTTCCTCATCCTAACAGCAGTAGTGATGGTACCTTTATATATTGTCATACATAATTGTATTAATGATATATTTATATAAATGAATTAACAATTCTTGGCACATAGCAATTGATCAATAACTATTAGTCTTTTACATTAAATTATATATATGTATATATATATCTGTGTATCTGTGTGTATATATATAGATCTGTATATATATTTCAACATATCTGTTCTGCCTTCCTCTCTCAATAATCACTGTATTTTCCACTGAGGAAGTAGCATTGGTAACGTCATGAAAGAGAAAAAGTTCAGGATATATGGGGAAGTGGCAAGTTCTAGTTTTGCCGGAGTCTGGGATCTGTGTGGAGAATTCTTGAAAGCATCATAAGTTTATTGTGAGCATTATAAGAGATATTACATGTTTACTCTGCTGGGAGCAAATAGGAGGTATTACTATTATTTGAACAGAGCTGTGTAGTTGATTTGCAAGTAGCAGAAGCAACAGATAGCTCTTAGGTGCTATTTGATAACAAAAATAAGGCATATTGATGAATTTTGGGTAAGACCACCATAAGAAGTAACATTTTAATCCTCTCACCCAATTCCCAAAGATTGATTTTTCTCCAGGTTTCATGACTACTTATGCCATTAACTTCTGGATGGAGGTGACTTTAAGAATTGATCTATAAAGTGGCAGCTTATAGTTTACGATACATCAATATAATAAAGGTCGTAAGTCTATTCCAGAGAAGTTAGGTGTACATTAGCTTTTGTAAACTGAATATTTTAAGCACAAAAAAGAAAAGCCTTTCTTTAGAAAAATCCTATCATCAATTCATTTTTAAAAGCAAAAGAGACAACCACACTTGGTCATTTTTCTAAATCCAAATATTCACTTATTTGGGTGGAGAGTTATTGTGATTTAGTAGCACCTGCTAATTACTACTACAGATAGGGCTGCCTAAAGCCAAATCAGAGTTAATCTTGATTTTTTTTCCTGCCTTTTTGAAAATCCAAAAATATCCCAGTGCCATTATTAATTTACAATGGGTCAATCTCCTTTAGATGCAAATATTATCAGTCAGCGTTGGAACTTTTCATGAAAACTCAAAGAAAATAGGTAATACGTGGAAATGACACTTCCCAAGAAAAACGAAGGAGTCAAAAAGTGTTCACTTTTGAGTAGTACAGGCTGGAGTAACAATTGGCATCTGCCATATCATAGGGGATTTTTTGTTACCAGGGGTTTCAACTAGGTCATAAAGAATCCTTCCAGTAAGTTCTCTGAATTTCAGGGAGACAACAATGCTCAGCTCAGAAAACCTTAATGGAACATTTTCTGGAAATGACCAAGTAACTAGATCATGCTCCATGAGGCAAGTCTGGGTGTCAGGTAGGGTTTGTCCATCTCTAACTTAGCCATAGACAATGATTATCAGAGCCTGTGGCAGATTCTTTTTTTCCCTCCTTGTCTTATTCACTCCCTTTCTTACTAAGTTGATTTCTCTAAATATCAGGATATAATTTGAGCATCTGTGACCTAGTGTTTAAAGTCAGATCTTCTTGGAGCAATTTCTGTTCTTTTTTTCATTTTTTACATTCTTTATTGTGGAATCTAACATCTATACAAAAAAGCAGTAAATTCAAAGTTTTTTTTTTTACATTGTAGCAGTAATTATAGAACAGATTTCAAAGTTTGGTATAGGTTACAGTTCCACAATGTGAGGTTTTTTTTTCTAGCTGCTGCAAGACACTGGAGACTAAAGGAAATATCAATAAATGTTTCAGCAGTCATACTCATTTGCTAAATTCTATCTTCCTTGTTATAACTTCTACATCTTCTGCTATAACTCCTCCAATCTTTAAGGGTATTTGGTGTATTAGTTAGGGTTCTCTAGAGAAACAGAATCAACAGGAAATATTCGTAAATATAAAATTTATAAAACTGTCTCACGTGCCTGTGGGAATGTAGAGTCCAAAGTCCACAGGGTAGGCTGTGAAGCTGACGATTCTGATGGAGGGTCTGGATGAACTCTACAGGAGAGGCTTGCTGGCTGAAACAGGAAGAGAACCTATCTCTTCTGAATCCTCCTTAAAAGGCTTCCAGTGATTAGATTAAGCATCACTCATTGCAGAAGATACTCCCTAATCAGCTGTGGATGTAGCCGACGTGATCATGGTTTAATTCTATGAAATGTCCTCATAGCAACAGACAGGCCAGCACTTGCCCAACCAGGCAAATAGGTACCACTACCTGGCCAAGTTGACATATGAACCAGATCATAACAGTCCACCCCTTGTCAACTGGGCAGCTATACTCATCACTTTAAACCAAACCTAATTTCTAAATAGAAAACAATAAAGGACACATTTTTTTTCTCACCTAACAATACTCAGCTATCCTGCATATGACCGGAAACACATTAAATCTCTCCAGAATAGGGTGCAAGTCTTGGGTAATATTCATTCTTAAACTTGATATCTTGCAATTTAAATAGTATAACATGAACAAAACAGCATTACAGTCCTTGTTTCTGTAACTGATCACGTGGTCATAGTTCATAGTTGTCGCTACCTTCTTCCACTACCCATTCCATGTTCCCTTTATCCTCAGCAAGCACTTCAGCTGGCCATGGTTCTTTGCCTGGTGGGGTGATCCAAACCTGCATTCCTGAAGTTTCAGAGCCATTGGTAGTCCTGCCAGGACTGGGTTGTTGCAGTTTTCCATTGATTTTAATCACAGGGCACGGTAGTACTAAAAGACGCCCTAGGGGATCACCCATATTCCAGGAAAACTCTTCTTTACCTCCATTGTGTAGTTGCAGTCCTATTTCTCCCTGATAGTCAGGGTCAATCACCCCAGCCAGTAATGTAATCCCCTTCTTGGCTTGTTGATCTAGGGGCATGAGTAGCCCAAAGTGACCAAGTGGCAGTCTTAGATTCCAGTTCAATGGAATCGTTGTTGTTTCTCCTGGTGGAAGAACTCCCCCTTTTGGAACTAAAACCTGTAGACCAACAGAGCTCAGGGTCGCAGGGACAGGAAGCAGAAGTTTTCCTAGTGGATCACTAGGGGTAATAGTGAGTGGTACTACTCCCACCTCCACCCCTTGGTTCCTGGATCCATGGATCCTGGCTATGGTAAAAACCGCACCATACAGTGGATGCTGATTCAGACCATACACAGCTTCCTGGAAAACATTATCTCAATATATTGCCACCTAGTTGGCACCGTAATTGAGTTTTCAAAAGGCCATTCCACCGTTCTATCAATACAGCTGCTTCTGGATGATGGGGAACACGGTAAGACCAGAGAATTTGAGAGCATGTGCCAATTCCCACACTTCATTTGCTGTGAAGTGTGTTCCTTGATCAGAAGCAATTCTGTGTGGGATACCATGACGATGGGTAAGGCATTCTGTAAGCCCATCGATGGTAGTTTTAACAGCAGCATTGTGTTCAGGGAAAGCAAACCCATATCCAGAGTATATGTTTATTCCAGTTAGAACAAATTGCTGCCCCTTCCGTGAAGGGAGTGGTCCAGTGTAATTAACCTGCCACCATGTAGCCAGCTGGTCACCTCGGGGAATGATGCCATATCAGAGTTGAGTGTGGGCCTCTGCAGGTGGCAGATTGGGCACTCAGCAGTGGCTGTAGCCAAGTCAGCCTTGGTGAGTGGAAGTCCATGTTGCTGAGCCCATGCATAACCTCCATCCCTACCACCATGACCACTTTGTTCATGAGCCCATTGGGCAATGACAGGAGTTGCTGGGGAAAGAAGCTAACTGGTATCCACAGAATGGGTCATCTTATCCAATTGATTATTAAAACCTTCCTCTGCTGAAGGCACCCTGTGGTATGCATTCACATGGGATGCAAATATCCTCATGTTTTTAACCCACTTAGAAAAGTCTATCCACAAACCTCTTCCCAAGACCTCTTTGTCACCAATTTTCCAATTATGGTCTTTCCAGTCCTTGACCAACCAGCCAAACCATTAGCAACAGCCCATGAGTCAGTGTACAAATGCACCTCTGGCCAGTTCTGCTTCCAAGCAAAATGAACAACCAGATGCACTGCTCCAAGTTCTGCCCACTGGGAGGATTTCCTCTCACCACTGTCCTTTAGGGACACCCCAGAAAGGGGTTGTAGTGCTGCAGCTGTCCACTATTGGGTGGTACCTGCATATCGTGCTGAACCATCTGTAAACCAGGCCTGAGTTTTCTCCTCCTCAGTCAATTCACTTGGAACTCCCTAAGAGACCATAGCTCTGGTCTGGGAAAGAGAAGGTAATGTGGCAGGAGTGGAGACCATGGGGATTTGGGCCACTTCCTCATGTAATTTACTTTTGCCTTCAGGACCTGCTCTGGCCCTATCTTATATATACCATTTCCATTTTATGATAGAGTGCTGCTGCACATGCCCAACTTTATGGCTTGGTGGGTCAGACAACACCCAGCTCTTGATCGGCAACTCAGGTCTCATGGTAATTTGGTGGCCCAAGGTTAATTGTTCAGTCTCTACTAAGGCCCAGTAGCAGGCCAAAAGCTGTATCTCAAAGGAGTGTAGTTATTTGCAGCAGATGGTAAGGCTTTGCTCCAAAATCCTAAGGGTCTGCATTGTGATTCTCCTATAGGGGCCTGCTAAAGGCTCCAAACAACATCTCTATTTGCCACTGACACTTCCAGCACCATTGGATTTGCTGGATCATATGGTCCAAGTGGCAGAGCAGCTTGTACAGCAGCCTGGACCTGTTGCAGAGCCTCTTCTTGTTCAGGTCCCCACTCAAAATTAGCAGCTTTTCTGGTCACTCGATAAATGGGCCAGAGTATCACACCCAGATGAGGAATAAGTTATCGCCAAAATCCAAAGAGACCAATTAGGCCTTGTATCTATTTTTTGGTTGTGGAAGGGGCCAGATACAGCAACTTATCCTTCACCTTAGAAGGGATATCTCGACAAGCCTCACACCACTGGATACCTAGAAATTTCACTGAGGTGAGAGGTTCCTGTATTTTTGTTAGATTTATCTCCTATCCTCTGACACGCAAATGCCTTACCAGCAAATCTAGAGAAGTTCCTATTTCTTGCTCACTAGGTCCATTCAACATGATATCATCAATATAATGGACCAGTGTGATGTCTTGTGGGAGGGAGAAATGATCAAGGTCCCTGCAGACAAGGTTATGACATAGGGCTGAAAAGTTGATATACTCCTGAGGTAGGACAGTGAAAGTATATTGCTGACCTTGCCAGCTGAAAGCAAACTGTTTCTGGTGACCCTTACTAACAGCTATTGAGAAAAAAGCATTTGCCAGATCAATAGCTGCATACCAGGTACCAGAGGATGTATTGATTTGCTCAAGCAAAGATACCACATCTGGAACAGCATCTGCAATTGGAGTTACCCCCTGGTTGAGCATACAATAATCCACTGTCATCCTCCAAGATCCATCTGCTTTCTGTACAGGCCAAATAGGAGAGTTGAATGGGGATGTGGTGGGAATCACCACCCCTGCATCCTTCAAGTCCTTAAGAGTGGCAGTAATCTCTGCATTCCCTCCAGGAATCCGGTATTGCTTCTGATGTACTATTTTACTAGGTAGGGGTAGTTCTAGTGGCTTCCACTTGGCCTTTCCCACCATAATAGTCCTCACTGCAAAAGTTAGAGAGCTGATGTGGAGATTCTGCCAGTTTCTCAGTATGTCTATTCCATTTATACATTCTGGAACTGGGGAAGTAACTACAGGATGGGTCCAGGGACCCACTGGACCCACTGTGAGATGGACCTGAGCTAAAACTCCATCAATAACCTGGCCTCCATAAGCCCTCACTCTGACTGGTGAACCAGAGTGACATTTTGGGTCCCCTGGAATTAATGTCACTTCTGAACCAGGGTCTAATAATCCCCGAAATATCTGCTCATTTCCCGTTCCCCATTGCACAGTTACCCTGGTAAAAGGCTGTCATTCTCCTTGGGGAAGGAAAATTAACAGTATAAATTTGTGGCAATGTAATAGGGTTCTCCCCCAAAGGGACCTGGCCTCCCCTTCATTCAAGGGGCTCTGGGTCTGTAAACTGTGTCAAGTCTGGAAATTGATTAAGGGGCTGTGACTCTGTGTTTTTGTAATTCAGGTTAGACTTCCGTTCACTTGACCTAGAACTCCTTTGTTTATACAGCTGAAACAAGTATTTAGTAGACTGCCCATCTGCTGTATTTCTAGATACCCCATGATTTACCAGCCAACACCACAAATCTCTGCACATCAGATTATTGACTCCTGCTTTGAGTTTGCTGTCTCTTATAATAGCCACATCCACCCTGTCTTTGTGATTAAGTGCTGCCACCTGGGTTCTGCCAACTCGGGATCTGGTCATCCCCATTGTGTCTAAGGATTCCAGCTCAGTGACAGCAGTTCCTACAGTAATATCTGACCTACAGAGAAGTGCAACTTACAGAGCTCTTCAGGGATGATGGTGCTAGTCTTGCAAATTTATTTCTCACTGTTCTGGTAAAAGGTGCATACTCTGGACATTCCTGGGGTGTAAGAACAGGCTTTGCATGATAAATCCACTCTAACATTCCAATATCCCTAAGCCTCTGGATCCCCTCATCTACATTATACCAGGGCAGTTCTGACATTTCAACCTCGGGTAATGTTGGCCACCTTTTGATCCATGTTTCAGCCAACCATCCAAACAATGGTTTGTTCATGCCTTTTCTAACCTCTTGATCTATAACATTGAATGCAGAATCTCTGCTTAGTGGTCCCGTATCAATAAATTCAGCCTGATCCAGCCTTATATTCCTTCCACACCCTTAAAATCCATTGCCACACATATTCCCCTGGTTTCTGTCTATATAAATTGGAAAACTCACACATTTCTTTTGGAGTATAACATACCCCTCATGTGTGATACTTTGTACCTCACCTTTAGAGGCCTCTTGAGACTTTAGTTTAGTTATAGATATGAAAAAAATGAGGGGTGGTGGGGGTGGGTCATGAAAATAATTGGAACTACCTTCCAATCCTTTTGCTTCAGGATACTCATTTGCAGTTTCATCTGATGAAACAGGATTAATTACTCTAGGGCTAATCCTTTCAGGTGGAAGTCAGGTGGCCAGCTCCTTAAGACAGACTGGAGGTGGGGCAGCTATGTCCTCAGGGCAGACTATTACTGAGTTATTTAGAGAAGACTCAGTTTGACCTAGGGTTTCAACCTCTCCACTGACATCATTATCAATCCATATGTCACCATCCCATTTTTCAGGGTCCCACTCCTTTCCAATTAATGCCCTCACTCTAATGGCAGACACCATGCAAAATTGAGATTTCAGTTTATGTTGTAAAGTTGCTATTCTGCCCATAAGATTCTGAGTCTGATTTTCAGAGATCTCAAATCTGCGGCTACAGGAAATAAGATTTTTCCTTCAGGATACTCATAAAAACGTTTACATCTGTCAGATGGCACTTAAGCTGCTCGTTTGAAACCTTAAACCCATCCCTTTCATTCATTAATGTATATAGTGTATTAACAACAACCAACCAACATCTCTATACCTTCTATTTCCACAAAACTCCATAAAGGTGTCAAAAACATTAACCCCCAGAGACTGGCTTCGTAGAAGTGAAGCATTAGAAGAATCGAATGCTGATATTTTGACTATCTCTTTTGCTAATTCACTCCATGGATTGGCAGTGTCATTCTGATTATGGGAATCAGAGTCCTTAGTGCCTTTGAGTCAACTCAGAATAGAAAACCATTAATAAAAACCCATTTTTAAGATTCTGTTTCTTAAGAACCACTCCTGGTACCAAGTTGTATTAGTTAGGGTTCTCTAGAGAAACAGAATCAACAGGAAATATTCATAAATATAAAATTTATAAAAATGTCTCATGTAACCATGGAAATATAGAGTCCAACATCTGTAGGGCAGGCTGTGAAGCTGATGGTTCCAATGGAAGGTCTGGATGAATTTCACAGGAGAAGCTAGCTGGCCAAAGCAGGAAGAGAGCCTGTCTCTTCTGAATGATCCTTAAAAGGCTTCCAGTGATTAGACTGAACATCACTTATTGCAGAAGACATTTCCCTTGGCTGATTACAAATGGGATCAGCTGTGGATGTAGCCAACATGATCATGATTTAATTCCATGAAATTTTCTCATAGCAACAGACAGGCCGGTACTTGCCAAACCAGACAAATAGGTACCACCACCTGGCCAAGTTAACACATGAACCTGACTATGACATTTGGGCTGTGCCTATTATTACTATTTCATGTTGGAAAGAGATGTCAACAATATGGGATATGGGGATGGAACTAGTTGATGTTCTTGTAGATGTTGGCCCATCTGTGTTTCAGGACTTATCTGGGCTAGGAACCATCTGGAGATTGTAGGTTTCTGGAAAGTAATCATAGTGCATGAAGCTTTTGTGAAATCTCAGTAAAGCTCTAGGCATTCTTTACAGTTAAGAGGAATGATGTTGGTTAGGGGTTGGTAAACCATGACAATTAGCAAAATATAGCTGAAGCTTCCATAAAAGTAGCCTCCAGAATAGCCTCTGGACTCTATTTTAACTCTCTTAGCCACTAATACCTTATTTGTTTATGTTTCTTTTCCTCCTTTTGGTCAGGACATTTGTAATATTCTTAATAAAAGGACAGAGTTAGCAACACTATATAACTACTATAATTTAGATATATCCATTTGGGGAGGAATAACTAACTATGTCAGGGTATTTTATGCTTGAAGATATCTTTCCATGTCCAAATTGACCCCCCTGTATTAGTTTGTTAAAACTGCTGGAATGCATTATACCAGACATGGAATGGCTTTTTTTAAAAGTTTTATAAGGTGCAAGTTTACAGTTCTAAAGCTATAAAAGTGTCCAAACTAAGGCAGCCAGAAAGCATACTTTGACTCAAGAAAGGGTCAGTGACATTGGAGGTTTCTCTGTCAGCTGGGAAGGCACATGCCAACATCTGCTAGTTTTCTCTCCCAGCTTCTCGTTTCCATGGAATCATCTTAATGAAATATGAAAGCACCCACCCAGCAATATTGAATTGGGATTAAAGAACATGGATTTTCTGGGGTATACAACAGTTTCAAGCCATCATATTCCATCTTCTGGACCCCCAAAAGACATGTTCTTTCTATATACAAAATACATTCATTCCATTATAATATCACAAAGTCTTTAGACATTTCAGTTAACAACACAAAGTCAAAACCAGCACAGAATCTCATCAAAGCCAGCTAAAGTCATGGTCTGTCCTAAGGCAAAATTCTCCTCTGGCTCTGGACCTGTAAAACTCAGAACAAGTTATCAGCTTTCAGCATACAAAGGAGGGACAGTCATAGGATACATGTTTCCATTTCCATAGGGAGAAATTGGAAGGAACACTGAAGTCATTGGACAGAAACAATTCCAAAAACCTGTAGGGCATACACCATTAGATTTCAAAGTCTGAGGGTCATTTTTCATTGGGGCTTTAGAAAGTGACATTCCCACCCTTTCCAAGGGCCTGTGCAGTGACCCTGCTCTCTGCAAATGCTGGGGTGTTGGTTGCACCTTGGAGGACATTGGGGAGACTACCTTTTTCTCAGCTATCCCCTCTCCACACATTGGGGCCATCTCTGGAGTGCATGCTTAACTCCCTCAGAACAGCAGGGTGTCAGCAAGGCTCTCCCCAATCCCCAAGGAATGTGCTCCACCTTCTTCAAGGCCTCGGGGTCCCAAAACTATTCCTAAACACCCAGGCGGAAGGCTTGCCCTCTGATTTCTAGTAAAATCTACTCTCTCCAAGTGCATGGGTGGGTCACTCTTCTGGCCTGAGGTTTCTTGCCTTCAGAACTTTGTTTCTGTGGTTCTGTCTTTGACATTATTCTTCCTTCAGTTTGTCTCTTTTAGTCCAGACTGGCAGTGGTTCCATTTGTACAGACTCCACAACACTCTTGTTGGTTTTCTTTGCAGTATACTGGGATGATATCCATCAGACAGTAAGACTTTCCACAGATCCTTTCTGGATAACTCCATCTCCAATCTTTACTTTTTCTGAAATGGCTGACTGGTTCCATGTTTGGTTAAATCCTCACTTGGGGCACTATTTTCTCGGGTCTCCCTTTCTGGAAGCCCAGAATTTTCCAGACCATCAATTTCTGGTTTCTTTGTACCTAAAGGTTCAGCTCTTAGCTTATCTCTTTCTTTTTGCATTTCACTATAAGCTGCAAGGAGAAATCAGGCTACATTTTCCATATTTAGTTTGGAAATCTCTTCAGCTAAGTACCATGGCTCACCACTTTTAAATTCTAACTTCCATGAAAAATAACAACACTATTTGGCTAAATTCTCTGTCACTTTGAAATAAGGATTGCCTTCTTTCCAGTTTGCAATAACACATGCATCATTTCTGTCCAAGGCCTTATCAGAAGTATCCTTAGGGTCCACATTTCTAACAATAGTCTCTTCAAAGCATTGTTGGCCTTCTCTATCAAACTACCGTCAACTCTTCCAGAATCTTCTCCTTATCCATTTAAAAAGCTGTAACATGTTTGCTATTTGCGAGCTGCAGTAACACCCCACTTCTGGTACCAAAAATCTGTATTGATTTGTTAAAGCTGCTGGAATGCAATATGCCTGAAATGGAACGACTTTTATAAAGGACATTTATTAAGTTGCAAGTTTACAGTTCTAAGGCTATAAAAAATATTCCAACTAAGACATCTGGGGAAACATACCTTGACTCAAGAAAGGGCCTATGGTGTTTGGGGTTTCTCTGACAGCTGGGAAGGCATATCACAATGTCTGCTAGCCTTCCCTCCTGGCTTCTTGTTTTAAAAGGCTTCCCTGGGGGCATTTTTCTTCTGCATCTCCAAGGGTATCTGGCTGTGTGGACTCTGAGCTTATTCCAAAATGGTTCCCTCTTAAACGACTCCAGTAAGTATCCCCACCTTGAATGGATGGAGACACATCTCCATGGAAACCACCTAATCAACAGGTCCTACCCACAATTGGATAGGTCATATGTCCATGGAAACAACTTAGTAAAAAAAAGATCCCACCAAGAAATATTGAATAAGAATTAAGAAACATGGCTTTTCTCAGGTACATGTCAGTCTCAGACCAGCACACCCCCTTTCGTTGTCATCCTCACCCCCAAACCAGTATGTTTTTCTTCCTACTCCACTACTTATAGCTATCTATCCTACATACCACTTTTCTTCTGAATCATGTCATACCGAAATATGGATATCATTAAACATTTTTATTATGAAAAGTCTCAAACATACACAATAGGGAGAGTAGTGAAATGAATTCCTATACATTCATCAAGGACTATGATACCTCATAAATTCTTGTATATTCAAGGGACTCAGAACTGTTATTAGCCCAAAGCACTGGTGGCCTGTTTATCAAATGTATTCCTTTTTTAAAAAAAGAAAGATCTTTGTGTAATTTCATTGCATATCCCCTACCTTTTTGTTCAGAAATGAACTTGTTACTCACCTATGGCTATAGAAAATAAGAACGATTAAAAAAAAAAGGTCTGGTCAGGCAGTTTTCTAAAGCTGTTGAGTCAAGAGAGACTTATAACAGGCTTTTTTCTTCCACTGCAAATGTGCCTTTTATTACAAGCTGAGATTATGACTGTTCGAAGGTACTTAACCCTTAGAGATTAAATGCCTGTAAGAGAGGGAAAAAAAAATACATGTGCTCAGACCAAATGAAATGCTAATGAAATCTGAAAGCATATTTTATACTTAGAATTTTAAAAAATAGGTATTTTTATATAAAAGTTTCAGTTATTTTCTTTTTAAAGTGATAAAGAGGTTATTGTCTGTTATGTTCTTAGTAAATTGCCATCACATTGATTCCCACGTGGGACTTGGGGAAGAAGTAGGCAGCCGATTATGGGTGTCTCTAGGGTAACAACCTGTTGTCTACTGACCTGTGTATCCAGGAGCTAGGTTGGTCTCTGGAGAATATCTATCTGGTTGGCAAATGCATATCCTAACAATCGCTACATTATCTGGAATATGCTTGAGGAAAGCTGGCATCCAACCAGAAGGACTTCTTCCTCCTATCTTGAAATGTGTTGGAAAGTTTAAACTCTTATCCCAACTAATTTCTGATTCAGCAGAGAGACCAAATTGCCTTTGACTTTGGAAAAATTTTTTTGCTCCAGGGAACTCAAAGGGAGTTCAGTTCTCAAATCACTTCATTTTACTTCACACAACCTTGTGAGGTGTCAAGGGGCAAGTGAAACAATCAACATTTTGCCAAGACAAAATCCTAAGATAAAAGAGCAGATAAAACCTTAGAGAATGTCTGACTGTTTTACAAATGATAAGATGATGGTTTAGGAATTAAGCTGGGTGATTGAGGTCACCCAGCTTGCTATTGGCAGAAGTGGATCTAGAAATAGGGCTCCTGGCACATACATAACCACCTAAGGAGATATAACTAATACCATAAATGCCAAACCAGGATCCGTTTTTTGCTTTCACAAATTGTACCGAAATACTATTAAGCTTAAGTGGATAAAATGAGATTACAGCCATGACGGTGCGATTACCTGGGTTTGAATCCAGGCGCTTTGATTCTAGATCCCTCTGTTCTGAAACTTCACTCTATCCTTCCCTGACTGGGCATTCTCTATGGGAAGAGAGACAGCACCATTTTGGGCCAAAAAATAAAAATAAATGCAGTGATGATGCTTTGCAGGAAATGTAAACATTCCATTCTAAACCTATTATTTGGAGTTAAAACCAAAGAAACTCCTCAGCCACTATAAACAGGGTGACCTCAGACAAAACAATTGACTTCTGCAGACCACTTTATCCCCATTTAAAAAAAATAAATAAGCAAAGTAATTGAAGAGACTGGTCCTAAGAGAAAGATTCTCAGATATGAATGTTTGGTGCTGTGAGAACAGATTCACTACATTGATAATAGTTGTTCTAGTTTGCTAGCTGCTGAAACGTAATATACCAGAAACAGAATGGCTTTCACAAAGGGGAATTTAGTAAGTTGCCAGTTTACAGTTCCAAGGCCAAGAAAATGTCCCAATTAAAACAAGCCTGTAGAAATGTCCAATCAAAGGCATCCGGGGAAAGATACCTTGGTTCAAGAAGGCCAATGAAGTTCAAGGTTTCTCTCTCAAGTGGAAGGGCACATGGCAAACAGTCAGAGTTTCTCTCTCATCTGGAAAGGCACATGGTGAACACAATCAGGGCTTCTCTCTCATCTGGAAGGGAACATGTGGCCCAAATGGGTGGAGATGTGTTGTCACCTAATCCAGTTTAGCAACCACTCTTGATTAAATCACATCTCCAGGGAGATAATCTGATTATAGTTTCAAATGTACAGTATTGAATAGGGATTATTCTACCTTTATGAAATGGGATTTTGATTAAAACATGGCTTTTCTAGGGTGCATACATCCTTTCAAACCAGCACAATAGTTTAGCTTAGCTTTGAGGAACAGAAAGTAGCCATACATCCATGAGATTCATTATTTCCTGGGCTGCATTAGGAAGGAATCAGGACAGACTAGCAGCTGAGATCTCCAAAAGTCCCCAAGGAGTCTTTTAATAGTCACAGTCTGCCTAACTTCCCCTGCGACTTGACTTAGGGGAGTGCCTTCTTAACAGTACCTTGATGTAAAAGCATCAAGAAGTCCTGGAAGGTCTAGTGAACAAAATGGGAAGTTCTTGGACCAGTCATCATGTCACCATAGGAAAATAATTGTTTACTAGAAACTTGAGGACTTTAAGACTATTGCATCTGACAAATATGAGCAATCAGTGAGATTATATATGAGGTAAAATAGAGGCTCAGTTATAATGTAAGCATGATCAATATCTTCCATACAAAACTGGAGAATGTGTTTAGTGACATCTTAAAATCTCTAAGTGAATAATAGTCCTTTGAGTAGGGAGTAGTGCTATAATCACAATATGCAATGTGAACAATGTGGCAATAAATATCTACTCTGCCTTTTATAAAGTAATATGTAGATCATAATCACCAAGAATTTTTTATCATCTTCCTTATCATTCTATCTTATATATATTGGAGTTATTTTTGTATGTATATGCATCTTGACTATATTTTAAGTTTTTAGAGGGCAGTAGTGGGTATATTATTTACCAAAGCACAATGCCTTGAACATATCAAATATATTGCACATACTGAATTAAGGGATTAGCTTTAATCTAAAACGCACTTACCACCATCATGATAGAGGAGCCTCAACTTCAGAAAACTGCATGAAAATTTTTTTTATAAAAGCTCCTGGACAGTTACACTACCCACTTTTTATCTACAGAGCAGAGCCAATCCTACCAAGAGCTCCTAGAGCTAGTGAGCCACTAAGAAAGAGATTTATTTCAGGTTTGAAAATTCTAAAATAATTCCAAACAACTGTTTCTCTTCTTCTCTTACCAATGGAGTGATCAGCAGAGATTTAGGCACTGCTTCCTATTAGACTCTCAGGAGACAGGCTGTCATGGTGAGTGGTCAGTGTTTGGGACTGAAATTAATGTGAGATGGCACAGCATCATATACTACCCACCAAGCTCGAAGAACTCTGTAAAACCTGCATTACCCGAAGCTGTTTAGATAAGCCATAGCCACATTTCCCTTTTAACTATATGTACATTTGTCTTAATTCATAGAGCCATGTCCTAAGGTTTCAATTTCATCAACATTTTTAACTAATTAAGACTGGTTCTTATTTTAAGCATCAGCATGTTTGGAATATTTTCTCTGTGTAGGAAGACATTATGCTAGGTCCTAGGAATACTAAAATGAGTAAGATCAAAACTGTAGTGGCTAAATGAGATGGGAAGAACTGCTGTATGAACACAGTGTCCTACATACAGTAGACATTTAGTTGGTACTATACACTATTGTTCTTGCTATGAAAGAACTTATGAATATATAGATGGGTGTCATGAGTTGATCATTGGCATTTATCGTGTTTATTCACTTAGTCATTACAAAAGAAACCTGGACAACTTAATTGTACCCTAAAAGTGCTCAAGGATCATTTGTTCCGCTGAAGAGATAATATATAGTGTGGTTAAATATATAATCAAATGCACAGTGTTATTAAAACATTAAATAACACCAGAGATGATTCATGATTGTATGCAGTTGCCATAAAATTAAAGTAGACCTTGAGTGCAATATGCACAACTTCATAGGGGAGAGGGATCACAATTGCCAAAAGTCTTATATCCTTCATTCAGTAACACGGATACGTCAAAGGAAAGGAAATAAGGGTATTATTCATATTTTTTGAATATTTATAAGCTCCAGGCTTTCTACATCTATGTTTTTAAATACATGATCTTATTTCCTTCTCACAATTGTTATAGAAATCAGTGTTATTGTACCCATTTTAGAGGTGATGAAATGGATGTGAGATTTACTCATTTACCTACAGAGAGACAACTATTAGCAAGAGGCGCAGGTAGACTTCAAATCCAAGTCTATCTGAGTTAGAGCTCTGAAGCTATGAAAGTCAACATTACCCCATATAGCAACTGTTAAAAAATTGAAAAAGGCACCAGACTTCAACTAGAGATATGAATGAAGTTGATTTGGATAGGAATAAGGTAAATCAGATTATAGGGTAAAGGATGACATATCATATATGTGAAACATATCCATATGTTAAAACTTCAACTTCTGTGTGAGACCAAAGGAAGGAATGTTTATTTGGTGGAAAATTTGTATTTTGGGTAGCACATTTTCTAATTTAACTTGTATGATCAGTTTATTTGAACAACATAATTACATGGAATCCTGAATACAGCATGAGATCCTGTTGCTTTGCACGGATTAATAAGATGTCCTGATACATCCCAGAGTAATTTGGGCAGAGAATGAAAAAGTTTTGCAAAGTAAGACCTCTTGGGGGACTGGGGAGAAAGGAGGAAATATTCAAATTCCCCATCTGGGGAATTGCTGGTATTCTCACAAGCAGTAAGGACAACCATTTCAACAGGCTGAACTCTCAATCTCGGGGTTTGCTCCTATGAACCTCATTCCTGCAAAGGAGAAGCTAAGCCTGCTTATAATTATGCCTAATAGTTACCCCCAGAGAACTCCTTTTGTAACTCAGATGTGGCCTCTCTCTCTAAGCCACCTTGACAGGTGAACTCACTGCCCCGCCCCCCCACCTTTCTGGAAAAAGCTCAGAGCTGATACAGATGAAGATATTTAGAAATGCAGAAAGAACATGCCCCCAGGGAAGCTGTTTCAACCCAGAAGCCAAAGGACCAGCAGACACCAGTCATATGCCTTCCCTCCTGACAGAGGTGTTCCAGATGCCACTGGCCTTTCTTGAGTCAAGGTATCTTTTCCTATGTGCTGCAGTTTGGACATGTTTATGACCTAAGAACTGTAAACATGTAATTTAATATATCCCCTTTATAAAAACCAACTCATTTCTGGTATATTGCATTCCAGCAGCATTAGCAAACTAAAACAGATTTTGGTACCAGAGACGTACGGTGCTATGATTTGCAAATACCAAACATGTTAGAATTGCTTTTTAAATGGATAAGGGGAATATTCTGGAAATATTTTGAGGAGCTTGATACAGAAAGCCTAGAAGCTTTGAAGAAGCAGATGGCAGAAAGAAATACGGATTTTAAAGATACTTCTGATAAAACTTAGACAGGGTGGGCAGCGGTGGCTCAGCGGCAGAGTTCTTGCCTGCAATGCTGGAGCCTTGGGTTTGGTACCCAGTGCCTGCCCATATAAAGAAAAAAAAACTTAGACAGAAATGAGGAACGTGTTATTGCAAACCATAAGGAAGGAGACCCTTACTTTAAAGTGGCAGGTAATTTGGCAAAATTGAGTACTACTCTTGGATGGAAGGCAGAATTTGAAAGCAACAACCTGGGATACTTAGCCAAAGAGATTTCCAAACTAAATGTGGAAAATGTAGCCTTGTTTTTCCTGGTAGGTTATAGTAAAATGCAACAGGAGAGGGATGCTTAGACCTGAACCCTTGGGTACAAAGAAACCAGAAACTGATGGTCTGAAAAGTTTTGGGCTTTGAGAAACGAAGACCTCAGCAGCTACTGCCCCATGTGAGGATTTAATCAAATTTGGAAACTATCAGCCATTTCAAAGAAAGCCAGGATTGGAAATGGAATTATCTAGAAAGGATTTGTGGGAAGTCTTATTGTCTGATGGCTTTGATCCCTATGTGCTACATGGAAATCAGCAATTTTTTGCAAGGTCTGTGTAAACAGAACCACTGCCAGTCTGAAGGCCACTGGCCTTTCTTGAGTCAAGGTATCTTTCTCTGGATGCAGAAAGGGACAGAAAAGGGAAAGATTCAAGAAAATATTACTTCAAGGGCAGAACAATGGAACATAAGGTCTGAAGCCCAGAAATCTCAGGCCAGGGAAGTGGATCCACCCATGCATGTGGAAAGAATGAGTTTGCCCCAAAAGCAGAGGGTGGGCCTTCTGCCTCAATGTTCAGGAATAGTTTTTGTGCCCCAGACCTCAAGAGAGGGCGGAGTGCATAAACTTGGGATTGGGGAGAGCCTCACTGCCAACTCATTGCTCTGAGGGAATTGAATGTTGCCCTGGAGATGTCAGAGAGCCCAGGGGCTTCCCTAATGTTTAGAGGGGTGGAGCCAAGAGAAAGGTGGTCTCCCCAATACACCCCAATGTTGCAACCCTCCTTCCATTGTTTGGAGAGAATAAGACTGCTGCATAAGCCCATGGAAATAGTGGGACTCCCACTCTCTAAAGCCCCAATAATAAATGATTCTCAAACTTTGAAACCCAGTGGAGCATGTTCTGCAGGTTTTTGGGAACTCTTTGGGTCCAGTGACCCCTATTTTCCTTTTAATCTCTCCCTTTGGCAATGAGAACATGTATCCTATGACTCCCTCCTTTTTTATATTGGCAGCAGATAACTTATTGATGAATTTCATGGGTCAACAGCTAGAGGAAAATTTATACCTTAGAGCAAACCATATCTGCAACTGACTTGATAGTATTTTGTACTGTTTTATACTTGGTATTGTATTTGTATTTGAAATAAGGCTTTTAAAATATTGTGATGGGATTAATGTATTTTGCATATGGAAAGAATATGTCTTTTGGGGGTCCAGATGATGGAATGTGTTTAGGCTACCTTAACCACAGTAATTTAGTGGTTTACTGTTTTCCATTATATTATAATTTTCCATACTATCTTGTCAAGGCGATGAATCAGAGGATGGGACTTGCATTCCCCTTTTCCAGCCTGTTGAAGTGATAGGCATCATAAGAGATACTAGTTCGAAACTGAGAAAAGTTTGGCACAGAAGGGGGAAATATGATCTAGGAAACCCAGTGGCCAAGGCATAGATTGGCTTGCTCCATTCATTCAGTTCACATATGAGTAGAAAAGAAGAAATCCTGAGACCTGAGTCTGGAGCGAACAACCTCTCCTGTGGCTTCCTGTGCATCACTCACATAGCCTGCAGCATAGATATGGTCTAGGACACACCGAGGAGTGAGCTGGTACTTGCTCATTAACAGCTTGCAGAACTTGCTCTGTAAAGAAGTCAACTATGCAAGACCACCAAGCAGCTAGTGGGGACCAAGCTGTTTCCTGAAGGATTTAATAAGAAAAGCTAAAGGAAACAAAATCCTTAAGAGATGGAATGATCAAGGAAAGAACACCACAATCTGTAACCCCCTGAAGGAGCAGTTACTCCAGGACAAGTTTTATGTCTAGATCCATTGAAAATGACAAGTAACTCTTGAAAGGGACAGTCTTCTTTAAGAAAGAGCAAGGCTTGGTAAGGTAAATAAAGCCTTCCTAATCTTCTGAGCACAGGTAATAAAATTGTTTATTGTCTCCCTCTCAAAGAGAACAAAATCACGAGGTCAAGAAAAGCATAAAGAAAACTATATGGTTATTTAGGCACAATCACAAATGTAGCAAGTTGAAAGAGATGTTTGCCTGTTTCTATTTTTTTTTCAAAGTTGGCCTTTTCCTTGACAGTTAGACAATTAATATCTTATCTTTGCATCTCTATTTCTCTTGCTGAAAGAGGTCATTATCCTAAGAAAATTTTCTATTCTATTGGTATTACCTCTTAAGTACCTATTAATATCATTTTATAAAGGGATTTAATTAATTCAGACTGGGAGCTTTCTTCGAAATGCTCTCTCTTTTCTTTTCCCTGAGCTTATTCTAATATCTGACTGTAACTAAGAAATATCTGTCTGGAACTGATTAAATGACCCTGTTTAGTACCCAGTCAGCTCAACAACGGAGGCTGTCATGTTTAGGAACTGAGATTCGCTGATTTAGGGTAAACATTAGTCAATTAAAAAGAGAGTAGAAAATGGAAAGCCTCACAGGCAAATCCCCCTAAAGATTCCCTTTATACAAAATGGGACTTTAGGATTACTAGAATAATAATTTATACATGTGATTAAAACTCTTGATATACTGAAAGTAGGAGGTTTTCTCAGAAGATTAATTTGAAAAATAATGTGCTAGAGGCTTCGCTTAAGTGTACTCAAAACTGCCTACTCCCTCTCTGCTTCTTTAGAAGGGTAGAATTTGACCCAACTTATTACCTCATCCTTTGTACCTCTCTTCAGCACTTCTTTCATCCAGAGATTTCAAAGTGTTTTTGCAAATGTAAATTACCAAGCCTCATCACTCCTCTCCATAGAGATAGTTCATCTGAGTAACACAGAAAGTTACCTAAATGATTTATTCAAGGTCACCTGAGAAGTCCTTTGTGTAATCTGGAAATGGATATTCAAAAGTGTAAAAATACTTTGCAGTTTCACTGCAGATACAGGCTCATTGCAACCCCTGGCAAGTACCCCTGGAGGGACACACGGTTTTCTTCTTTAATCTTGACAGCAATGCTCCTACCAGTTGGCCTTCTCCCAATCTCATATATTGGCAATGCAGACTTGAGCCCTTCCTTGTCCCCAAAACTGAGGACAGAGCATAACTGCTTTTTAAGGATGTTTATAAATCACTTAGATTAAATCAGAACTTTCCATGTTTTCTTTAAAAACTATTAATTCACTTAATAAATACTTATGAACACTTATTTTGTGCCACTCACTGTGCTATGCGCAAACAGTTATGTCCCTACCTGTGATGATTTGAAGGCTTTATGGATTCCAGAAAAGATCGTGTTCTTAAAGCTAATCCATTCCTGTAGGTGCAGATCAATTGTAGGTGGGACCTTTTGATTAGGTTATTTCAGTTGCCATGTGTCCCACGTGGATCTGAATCCTCTTACTGGTATTTTTTAAGAGGATAGAATTCAGAAACAGGGACAGGGAGGAAAAAACATGGAAGCAGAGAGAAACACACCAAAGCTCAGAAAGAAAGCCACAGATGGAGAAGCCAGAAGCTGAAAGCAGAGAAGCCCAGAAGGGAAGGGAAAGGCGAGCATCAGCACGTGGCTTACCCTGTGTCAGAAAAGCCCAATGGTAGTTGACCTTCTGGGAGAAAGCATCGCCTGTTGATGCCTTGATTTGGACATTTTCACAGCCTCAGAACTGTATGCTTGTAAGCCAGTAAATCCCTGTTGTTAAGCCAGTCTATTTCTGGCATATTGCATTTTGATGGCTTGAGCAAACGAAAACACTACCTTCATGGGAAAGACGACCAACCAAGAAACAGATACACTGTGATCAGTGCTATGAAGGAGATCACCAAGCTGACCTGGGTGAGGTGGGTAGGAGGCTCCATGTTCTAATTGAGGGTCAAGAAGGCCTTTCTAAGTAGTGGACATGTGAACTGAGACCTGTCATATGAGAAGAAGCCAGACTTTTAAAGGACCGGGGAGGAGTGTTCCAAGCAGAGGAAAAAGGTAAAGTCAGAAAGAACCTGGCATATTAGTAGATGACCAAAGCTTAGGGCAAGGATGGCTGGAGCTGAGGCTGCAGAGGAAGGGCCATGGAAAGGAGTTTGGGGTTCATTCTAAGAACAGTGATCAACCTGGGATGGGTTATAAGCAAGGAATTAACATGATCTGATTTATTATTTTCCTTTATTTTTGGGGGGTGGGGGGAGGTGCATGGGCCAAGAATTGAACCTGGGTCTCCCACATGGCAGGTGAGCATTCTACCGCTGGTTTGTGTTTAGTACCTTGTGGTGTGTGTCCTGGCTTCGCAAACGTTTTTATCTACTGCCGTATATTATCACCACACAGACAGATTGTACTGTGCCCTGGAGCCACTGAAGAAGTGAAGAACAGGAAACTGTATCTATGTATGTTCCCATTTTGCTCCCTGCCATACCAGTTCTCTGAATATCCATAAACAGAAAGTGAAACAATGTTTTAAGGGGGAAGACCTGCCTTCATGGAGCTGTTTCATCAGTTCTGGCATCACGGGTTGGCCATCTCCTTGCCGTTCTTGTTCAGGTACCTGTGGTGTTCCTTGGATCCATCTGTCCTCCGTCCCTCTGATCCCAGTAGCACCTTGCCTAGAGCTCTGTGTGACCCTTTTCACCAGGTATTATCATTAAGGGGTTCCCCTTGCCCTAATGATCTGTTCATGAAGCTTTGAGTGCAAGAATTATGACTTAACTTTGAATTTCTAGTCATTATCCCAGAGCCACCTCCAGGGTAGGTGCTCAAAAGACAATGGACTGACGAATGATCAACCTGGTGACTATATAGTAGATTCTCCACTTTGAACACAAAGGAGGTGCAGTTAATGATTGTGCCACAGTTAGTGGTCATGCTGAGACAGTGGGTGTAAATTTGGACAGGCCCCAGTACGTTGGGATGTGTGATAACCCGAATAATCACTGTAATGAACAATCAGCAAAATTACGAACTTGCCCATTCTGGAGGACCTTGAGAAGGTAGTAGTACTCCATCTGCCCAAGTTGCATTAGACCAGTGGTCTCCAAACCAGGGGAGACAGAATAGTATAGGAAACGTTTGTAGGTGGCAAAGAATCAAGATTGAATATACAGATTCATACTTTCATAACATAATTGCCTTTTCAATTCCACTTGAGTCTTTTTAATTATATCAAGGAGAAACTCCTTTTGATACTAGATTATCTTTAACCTGCTCATCCCCCTGCTGATATTCCTTTATTAATAAAGAGTAAACAAATCTCAAGATCAGAGCCTCTGACCAGGAAATGGTATCGGGCTGAAATTTAATATTATTATTTTAATTACATTTATTTTCATATTTTTTTCTCTTCCTGGTTAATTTCTTGTTTCCAGTTAGGGTTGGAATATAAAAATTTCATTTTTCAATGAATCGCTTAATGTGAAAGAGGAAGATTTAAAATATATATGATATGGTTGCACACATATTTGGAGAAAGACATGAAGCTGATATACAAAAGACGGAAGCTTGAGAAACCCTCCTTCAGAGCAGTGGTTCCCAGCCATGTTTCTGAGGTTAACTTGAGGTCTCCATTTAGTTGACAATGTTTATCTGAAATTAATTTTAATTAAAGTGATTTGGGAAAATAAACATATGCTATGTATGCATATTGCTTTTATTTATTTTTTAACAATCTTTTTCTCTTTATAAAGATTAGGCGTACTCAACTGTCATGATATGATCCTGGAAAATATGTAACAGTATGAAGATGAAAATAAAAATCCCTCATAATGCTACAGTTCAGGAACAAACTCATTTAATATATGGGCTGTTTCTTTTTATTTTTATTTTGTCCTTTTATAAAATGTGTTGATTTTAAGTCTCAAAACTTTAATACATGTGCAAGTCTGTATTTACTTAAAAGAGAAATTAAAGTGTTAACATTTATTTTTTAAACGGTAGGATGACTAAGTATCAAGTACACTACAGTTCTTAAAGTTTAATTTATTAAAAATTTATATATATGGAATATTTGGCACTATACTAATCAAATAATTTAAGGCACATTTGTATTAAATAAAACCTCATATGATCTTAATCCATTATAATGAGATAAGTACAAAAGAAATGAGTAAAGCTTGTTTTGGAAATTGTGCTTTTAAACCCCTGCTTTTCTTCCTTGCTGAAACATACACTTCCCAGCTTTTAATGAACTTCTCTCTCTGTTATGGAAGAATAAAACCATAGCAGTTTGCAAAAAGAGCAAAGCAAGCCCCAAGCAAGTTGAGTAGCGTTCTGGTTTTCAATGAGAGAAAACTGCTTTGGCTCTATCACCGAATCAAGCTAACAGGTGTAGGGAGATACTTATCCACTTATAAGAATGGTACAGGTGTTAGAAATATCTCTTTCCATTTTTTTCCAAAGCATTACAGTGTCAGCATGGTGAAACATTATTGCCTTAATCACAAGCAGGAAAGGTGGTTAAAACAAAACAGCAAAGTGGCAACAATAACAACCCCTCCATACCAACATATTAACCCACTCTTCCACTCAAGTTTCATTTCCCTGTCCCTCCCTAAGGATTTCCCTGTTCAGACAGGGAATGACTACACCATTACTTGATTTTGATGTTATAAGGCGAGAGAGGTTGGGATAATAGGATCTCGTTTTAGCACTTTGTCAAGAAACACAGCTGAAGCTAAGGAGACAACCTGTGATCTGGAAACAAACTCCTGTCCTTCACCTCTGGCCCCACTAGTCTTAAATAATAACAATTTTAAAGACCGCAATGTCAAAAACGACTAGGAATCCATTGAGTTGGTTGCATCCTCCCTGCCTAGAACAGTGCTCGGTTCTTAAGAGACTCTTATCATTGTCAAATGAGTGAACTATCATAATAGTTACGTTTATTAAAAGCCCGAGATGTTTCTGGCACTATGATTTAATACGGCAGTTCTAGTTTTCACGACAACCCTAACCTGTAGTTATTATTATCCACAGTGTCTCATTGAGGCCCAGAGATGAAGTAATATGCCATATTCACCAGTGATGAACCCAAAGCTCTAGTTTTTTTTTTTTTTCATTCAGAATGAAAAAGTTATGTGACCTCAGAAAGGGCTTTCATGTATCAAAATAGAAAATGCCAATAGTGCAGATTTAGAATCAGCTTCTTTTGCGTGGTGAGAGGATAGTGACATTACCTTTTAAAAAAGAAAGAAAGGAAATGCACTCCTGGGAATGTAAAACAGATTTTTCCCAGTGGGTTGTTTCTAAGGGGTTGGAGAGAGCCTTTGATGAGTGACAGACATTATTGACAATTTTAGACTTTTAAAAATATATATGTATATGTGTTTGTGTGTAAAATCTGCCCATTGTCTTCAGTCTTCTTTGGGCAGGGCATTAAAAGCCTCAGAGTGGGGTGGTGTGATGGTGGCTCACTGGTAGAATTCTCGCCTGCCAGGTGGGAGACCTGGGTTCGTTTCCCAGCCCATCCGCTTCAAAAAAAATCATCAAATGGTGCTGCAATGTGGGATAGTCACATGGAAAAAAAATAAAATGTGACCCCCACTATAAAACATGTAAGAAAAAAGGCTCAGAGGGACGCCTTGGCTGGATGTATCCTTTCAATCCTCTGTCCCCCTTTGGAGGCTGAGGGGCCCAGGACAACTGCAGAGGGTAGCAGACTGAGGGCTTAAAAAGATGTGTTCACCAGAATTTGAAGTTTCCTGCCGCTTTATAAATAATTTGCTAGGGTAATGTCTCACCAAGAACTGCACAATCACCTCCAAAGCCTGAGAACCTAATGGGCTTTTTAAAAAAATTTCTCAATAGAAAAACATCGAGGCTTTGACAAGACACCCTTCACCAATCTTGGTATCTTTTTTCTTCCTTGGAGAGAAATCTGTAACCCATAAATGAGTTTGTTTGTAATTCCCCACCTAGTGTGTAAAATTTCAGCTACAGTGTCATACTTAACAGGCAATGTGCACAAAATGCATGAACCCAGCTAAGCACATGCGATTTCAGGGTTTTTTTTTTTTTTTTTTTTTTTTTTAACAGCCACCAGTTGAAAACTGCCAGTGTCTGGGAAGAAGTCATTGAATCGGATCCTTAGTCAATCACTTCGTTGATTCCCTGTCCTATGACAAAGATGCTTTAGTCCGTCAGTTCTTTATTAAGTACGAATTGCCCCCAGAACATTGTGCTTCTTGATATCCATAGCTTGCATACACTAATCTTTAAATGTGTCCTTCTGGTCACAAGGTGAAAGGGGCAGGAAAATTCGGAGGATTTCATGCAGTCCCTCCTCAGAAGGGATTGTAAGCCACTGGCCTAAGGTGCTGGATGCTCAGAGGAGACGGGTAGGGTTGACTGCCTAAGGCTCTGGTCATACAGTTGGGTCTGAATCTAGGACCCGTAGCATATGAGCTGCATGACTTTGAACATATTAACCTTTCCTTTTCTCAGTCCTTACCTGTTAGCTGAGAACAATAATTGTTCCTAACTAAGAAGGCTACATGAGGATTACGCTAATAAACAGAAGGCACTTAGAAGAGGGCTGGTACATAAAAAGCACTTTAAAATGCTAACTGCTCTCAGTTATCCTCTGTCTTGTCTTAACTTGCTGTGCCAGGTCCTTCTACCTGCAAGCAGATACCGATTGAATAAATGAATGGGTGTTTTGCAGGTTTTTGAAGTTCCACCCTGAGACTGTGTCTCTCTCTGTTTCCCTGTCTTTCATTCAGTATTCCATCACTGTAGGTTGAATTTAGGGGGTGATGTTTTCCTCCCCAGGTGTCCTTGACTTTCCACACAAGGTTACTGTGGATGATGCACATAATCGGCTGAGGAGGACACTCAAGGCAAATGGGCAGTTTTTCAAATTCAATGCCATTCTTTCCCTCAAGTGACAAATCTATAGTGATCAATTTGAGCTGACATGACTTTGAGCTTTTTACTTTTCTGCTTAATCACAGATCTCTTTTTATACAAAAACACCATTTGCAAAATAAACTCATCTGGAAGTTTCTAAAGGGAAGCCTTAATAAAAGAGGACTTATTTAAAACTACATGGACATTTTAGTGAGAAAGTTTAAAGGATTTTCAAGAGATAGAATTTTGGGTCATCCTCCTCTTACCCCTCTCTCTCCTTTTCATCCTCCTCCTCTTCCTTCTCATCCTCCTTTTCCTGTCCTACTTCACTTTCTTCTCTTTAACTTTCTCTTCCTCCTCTTTCTCTTTGGCTTTCTTCCTTCTCCTCCTCCAGTGCAGTTGAGAATATGTGGCAGTCACGATAGGGAGTGCCCAGGGAGTGAAGGGGTGAAGGAACAAGGTAGCGCTGCTAGGTTTAAGATTACCCTGGAATGGGTCAGTTAACAGTTGGGAAAGTAGGTAGGGGATTGAAAAGGGCTTGAAACGCCATGCCACATCATGGAGGATGAGGAGGCAGAGGGGATGAGACATATAATTCTTTCTCTAATTCTTAACTTGAGGTTGTGGCCTAATTAGTATTTCTCCAGAAACCACAAAATTCAAATATCTATTCAAGGTCATGATTATTCTTGTGAAAATATTGATTGAATGAAAATCGTCGGCAGTGGCACCCATTCTGTGGGATATAGGGGCTCTACCCATTGCTGCAATCAGCCTTTAAACTTCAAGGATATAGGAAAGGTGAGATGGGGGCTAGCAATAGACAACAAAAAAATCCCCCCTTCTTATTTCCTCCTTGAGATATTTTCTTTTCTTATAACTAGCCCACCTCCCAACCCTTGTCAAAGCAGTCTTCTTGGCTTGGATTTCTGCACCAAAGGTGGCAGTTCTACCTTTAAGGCCCCTACCAGGGGTCTTTTCTTCTTTTGGACTTTCTCTTTTATGAAGAAGCTTTTTTTTTTTTTTTTTTTTTTTGCATGGGCAGGCACCGAGAGATGAACCAGGGTATCCGGCATGGCAGGTGAGAACTCTGCCTGCTGAGTCTCCATGGCCTGCCCTATGAAGAACTTTTAACCAAGTCCAACAAAGCCACAGTGCTTCTGAAAGCCAGCTCTGTTTAAATTGTACCAGATAATTATAATTTCTCTAATGGTGGCCATTCCTCTGGTAATATGTATTCACTCTAAAAAAAGATATTTTGAAATTCTTTAACAGCATATTAAAATGCAAATCGGTCTTCCTATTAAAGATTTCTGGAAGTTCTCTGACAACACATTTAAATGCAAATTGCCAGAGTGTAGATGCTAAAATTAAAATGGGGAAACATAATACACCTCCGTGGAGGGACTGACTTTCTTAACAGCAGAGAGGAAAGCAGGGCTCCAGGTACCCTGCATTCAAACCACTCACTGGGTCAGTAACCAGGTCTGGATAACTGCTGGGGAAAACAATATCCCCGTCTGCACTGAATTCTGCAAAATGGATCTGAGCATAATGCAGCCATTGCAACCTGATAACCTCTGCAAATTCTCTTTCTTCCTCAAATGTCATGTTGCCTGGCCAGAGAGGGAGAGACAGAGTTCCAGACCTACTGGTGCTATTTACTTTGCAATTCTGCCTTGCTCTATTTGCAACCCTGCAGAGATTTTTCCCCCTTCTCCTGCCCTCTTAAGAACTGGATTGTTACAGGAGGCAGATTCCCATGGCAACAATACAAACCGATGCTTTCCCAATTCTGCTTTTATGACACCACAGGGTGCTTCTAATTATTCCACAGGGCGTCACTGGATTCTCAAAACAAAATTAGTTTTAATTCATTGCAAAGTTAAAAATAAACATGTGTATTCTGTAGTTTGGAGCCACTGGGTGTTGAAGGGTGTGGGCTGTGAGTAGGGGTGGGGTAGTGGCACAATTAAATAATGAAATGAGGAGCTGCCCAAAAAAGTTGATAAATGAATGTTAGAGATCATTTCAGTACTGTGCAGTTTCTTAAAAAAATGTAAAATGGACTACTGACCCCTAAATTATGGCTCCCAGATTAATATTCTAAAATAGGCTGTACCACGAAGAAAGCTTTTCTTGGCAAGACTGGGCATTCCATCCTTTGATATTGCATCCACATGTGTCTTATCTTTAGAAGTTTTCTAAGTGGCCCTGGAAAAATTTTCTAGGAAAAAAAATTGGTCTCTTTGGTGTTCTTCATTTATCTTGTGTTTAAAAAATAATTTTTAATTATACGAATAAATCATGAATACATTTTTCCCTAATGGTTCATTGTCCGATACCCCCTGTGCCCATCTAAATTTCTTGTGTACTCCAGTAAAGCCAAATTCTTTAATTCTCATTCAGTATTGCTGGGTGGGATCTTTTTGATTGTTTCCATGGAGATGTGACCCAGCAATTGTGGGTGGTAACTTTTGATTTGATGGTTTCCATGGAGATGTGTCTCTGCCATTCAAGGTGGGGTGGCTTACTGGAACCCTTTATGAGGAAATCATTTTGGAAAAAGCTTCAGGGCCAACAGAGTCCACATAGCCTGAGACATTTGGAGATGAAGAAAGAAAATGCCCCCGAGGAAAATGTTTGAAACAAGTTAGAGACACCAGCCAATCCCAGTCACTTGTCTTCCCAGCTGACAGAGGTGTTTCTGACCCATTGGCCTTTCTTGAACCAAGGTGTCTTTCTCTGGATGCCTTAGTTTTTGTAGGTTTAGGACTATAAACTTGCAACTTAATAAATTTCTGTTTTAAAGCCGTGTCATTTCTGGTACATTGCATTCCATTTCTGGTATACTGGCAGCTTACAAACTAAGATACCCCCTAATCCCAGCATCCTCTTCTTCTCAGAGTCAACCTCTGTTATGAGTTTGGTATGTAGCCTTAAAGACAATTCTAAAATATATCCATAGACAGTATTTGGAATTGATAAAAAAAGAAAAAAGAAATGATATCTTTGTGCAATGTGATTTTTGTCTCTCAACATTTTTTCTTGGAGACTTATCAATTTTGATATTTAAAGTTCTAATTTATCTCTTTAATTTGCTTTTAGTATAATGGCACGTGGTCTTTAGCCAATTCCTTAATGGTGAACATTTAGATGGTGAAGTTCACTTGTCAACTTGGCTAGGTTTCAGTGTCCAGTTGTTTGGACAAGCAAGCACTGGCCAGACTGTTACTGCGAGGGTATTTCATGGATTTAAATCATCAGTTAAGTTAATTGCGTCTATGACTGATTGCATCTACAATCAACTAAGGAGTTTGCCTCCAACAATGAGAGACATCTCATTCAATCAGTGGAAGGCCTTAAAGGAAAAATTGATCATTCAACAATCAGAAGGAAGAATTTCTATCTCTTCTTCAGCCAACTTCTCTTTGGGAATCACTGAAAGCTTTCATTGGAGTTCCCAACTTGTGGCTTGCCCTATGCAATTCAGACTCGCTCATCTTCTCAGTCACATGAACCAATTGCTATAAGAACATCTCATAAAGTTTTATACCTGTCAGTTATGTATCCTTGGAGAGCCCTAATAAAAACTTTCTTCTAATTTTTCACTATGAGTAATGCTGCAGGTGATATTTTTGCATGTGGTTCATCTTAGGGTAAATACTTAGAAATGCAATTGCCATGTTCCTAACTGTTCAAGGAATTGCCCCTTTCTTCATTCCTTCTAATTCTGCCAGAGACCTAGAAACATCACTTTCTGGCCTCTAGGTTCTGGTTTGCTGGAAGGAGAGATCTTGTTCCCTATAGTAACTCTATGTAATCTGTGTAATGAAAAAAGAACAAAGATATTGTGAGAAATTATGTCATGACATTTATATCCTGTACTTTATCCATAATACAAATGAAGATTGTGAAGTAGACTCTGGGTGATGCATGCATTTAGGCCGTGGTGCCGCACATCAATAGATTCTCTGTTCTTCCTTGCAGGCGTTTTGTTACTCTGAAACATTTGCTGTGGGAAGAAATAATAATTTGCAATTGTATATTTCTTTATATTCTTTGGTTGGCCTCATAATATGGAAGTGCTGAATTATTTGGTGAATTCAGTCAGTTTTGATAGCTCAAAGTTGACAGTGATGGTACTCAGTGGGATTGATCAGTATCCTTGCTGTTGAATGATTTCCTTTTGTAGAATGCACACTGAGCTTAGAGAATAGACAGGCATTTGTAATGGAATCACAGACTGCTGGAAAACAAAGACCAACAGTCTCATGTTACATGTAAGAAAATTGTATCTCAAAAAATGTATAAGTCCTGTCTAAGATCACTGAGCCAGACAGTGACAAGCCCAGTATTATCAACCAGATTTTTAAAAAAAATTTAATCGACATACAATAAAATTCACTTTTTCCCCTTTTGGTATACAGTTTTGTGAGTTTTCACAAATGTTCCACAATTAAGATACCGAAGAGTTTCATCACTCTAAAAAATTGCCTGCTGTCTTTGTAGTCATATTCTGCCTCCAACCTCTTATCTCTAATGATACCTGATCTCTGAAATAGATTTAATTTTGATGAAGTGAAATTTATCATTTTTTAAATTTTATGGGTTGTGCTTTTGGTATCATATCTTAGAATTCTTTGCTTAACCTAAGGTCTTGAAGATCTTCTCTGAAATAGTGGTGCTTTTTCTGAAATTTCATATTAATAGCAGCAAAAAGCATTAAACTTTTTGAGTTTAGCTACTTTCACTTACATAATACATTAGCGATTCATCCATGTATCAGTAATTTGTTTTAATTTTAATTTTAATTTCTGAGTGATTTTCCACTGTGCGGATCCACCACAGTTCATCCATTCACCCACTGGAGGAATTTGGATCCTTTCCAAATTTTTTGTGATTAAGTAGAATGGTGCTATAAATATTTATGTACAGGTTTTTGTGTGAACATTTTATTTCATTTCTCTTGGGTTATTGCCTAGGAGTGGAATTGTTGGTTCATATAGTAAATATATATGAATTTTAAAAGAAACTGCTGAATACTTTTCCAGAGTGAACCATTTTGTATTCACACCAAAATAAAAATTCAGTTGCTCTACAAATTTGCCAAATGGTGTTGTTAGTGTTTTTCAATGTTAGCCATTTTTACATATATATAGTGATATCTCATTGTTGTTTTAATTTGCATTACCTAAAGACTAATAATGTTGAGCATGTTTTTATATGCATATTTGCCATCTTCATGTCTTCTTCGGGAAAATATTTCTTCAAATCTTTTATGTAGTTTCAAATTGGGTGATTTGCTACCTTTCCATTGAGTTTTGAGACTTTTAAAATATATTATGGATACAAGTACTGTGTGGATATGTGATTTGTAGATATTTTCCCCTAGGCTCTAGCTTGTCTTTTTATTGTCTGTGCTTCAGAGAGCAAAAGATTTCATTTTGATGAAGTGAAACTTATCTCTTTTTTTTAATGGGTTGTTCTTCTGATATTATATCTAAGAATTCTCTGCCTAACGTAAGCTCTTGAAGATCTTCTGTTGTCTTCTAAAAGTCTGTTTTACCTTTCACATTTAATTCTAGGGTCCATTTTGAATTCACTTTTTTAAGATGTGAGGTATAAGAAAAATTCACTTTTTGCATGCAGATATTCAGTTGTTTCAGCAGCATTTATTGAAAAGACTATTCTTTCTCCATTAGATTGCCTTTGCACTATTGTCAAAAACCAATTTGTGTGGTCCATTTCTGGAGTTTCTTTTCTGTTCCATTGATCTATATGCCTATCCTTTCATCAATATCACCCTATCTTACTTCCTGTAGCTTTAAAAAGTAAGTTTTAAAATCAGTTAGTGTGGTGTTCACAGGTGGTTCAGTGGTAGAGTGCTCGCCTTCCATGTGGGAGATGCAGATTTGATTCTTGGACCATGTGCCACCACCGTCCCCCCCCGCCCCCCAAAAAATTCAGTTAGTATGAATTATCCAAACTTCTTTCTCAAAATCATTTTGGCTATTTTAGTTTCTTTGCCTTTCACATAAATTTTAGAAGCAGCTTGTCAATATCTGCAAAAAAATCCCTCTGGGATTTCAATTGGGATTGTATCATCTCTACAGATCATTTTGAGAGAGATTTGGAGACAATTAAAATCTTAACATATTGAGTATTCTAATCCATGAGCATGGTATATATTTCTATATGGTGCTTCTTTGCTTTTATTCACCAGTGCTTATAGTTTACAGTACAGATTCTGCATTAGTTGGTTAGATTTATACCTAAGTATTCACTTTTTTGGAGATTTTTAAAATTTTTCAGTTTCACAGTTTTCATCGCTTAGTATAAATAAGTTGCTCAATTATTGAATATTTACCTTGTATCCTGTGACTATGCTACACTCACTTATTAGGTCTTGGAACCTTGTTGCATGCCTTGAAATTTTATTTGTAGACACTGTGTTGTCTGTGATTAGAGAATTTAATCTATTTTTTTTCTAATCTGTATACATATTATTTCTTTTACTTGTCTTATTGTACTGACTTGGCCTTCGAGTATGGCATCATTAACTATTATGTGAAAGAAAGTTATCTTAAGTTGGTCTCGATCATAAGGGGAAAGCATTCAGTCTTATAATGTACAGATACCTGTGATGTTAGCTGCATGTTTGTGTTGGAATCCTTTATCATGTAAAGAAAAGAGTTCTTCTGGAAATTGCATCTAAAGCAGTAGTTAGAAAAAAATGTACAACATTTGATGCTTATATCAGAAATGAATAACATTCTCAGATAATCTAAGTTTCTAACCAATTAAACAAAAGAAAAGCATACAGAATTTAAAGCAACCAGAAAGAAGTTAAAAAAAAAAAAGCATGAAAGCAGTTTTAAAAATCAGTAAGCCAGGGTGGGCGATGGTGGCTCAGTGGCAGAGTTCTCGCCCTGCCATGCCGGAGACCTGGGTTCAATTCCCAGTGTCTGCCAATGTAGGGGAAAAAAATCAATGAACCATAGTGGTAGAATGCTTGCCTTTCATGAGGGAGACCCAGGTTTGATTCCTGGACCATGTACCCTGCCCGCCCCCCCCCCAAAAAAATCAATGAACCAAAAATGAGTTCTCAAGCTTCTGTAAAGTCCAAGGTGGGGGATATGGGAGAAAAAACAACGTGTGTCCATCATACTGGTCTTTCTTCCATTTCTATTATTTGTGTTTTAGAGTGACCAGATAGTTGCTCTGTGTATATAGTCCAGTCTAGTTGTAATTAGTGGGAGAGATGGTATGGAGTGTGTTTAATCCATCTTAGTAGAATCAGAACCTCACAGACCAGCTTTGTCTTCTTTTTACTTCCTACTGTGTACAATTCAGAAGGCTTTCCCCTTTACTATCTCTCATCTTGGTCAAAAATATCTTCTCCACTGGTACTATCATTATGCCTAAAATTCCTATGTTACATACTACTTTGCACTTTGCAAAACCCAACAATTTTCAACTGATTGTGCCTTGATTTTAATCAGTTTATTACATAATCCTTGTCTAAGCTTAACCCAGAGATCATAGGAGCAAAAACAGGAACCTGAATTCTTTGATGAAGATGAGAAAGGAATTCTAGAGATTGGTTTTCTGAAGATCGTGTCTTGGTACAATATGAAAATACATGTCCCTGAGAAAATGAGGGACAAATAAAAACTCCAGTTACCTGAGGGATAGAAATCAATAAGTATCCAATTATTTCAGAAAGTACTCTTTCAGTTGTGATGACAGAAATCCAACAATATTTGGCTTAAGCTAAAAAATAAATGTCTTTTGAGGAAGAGAGAGACATTCCCAGATACATGAAAGCTATTTGTTTAATGGTGGTGGAATTTATCACCACTACATTGGCCCTGCAAGACATGCTGAAGAGAGTTCTGCAGGTTGAAAGAAAAGGACAATAGATGATAGAGGGAAGCTGCATAAAGAAATAAAGATCTCTGTTACCCAGAGTAGCAACATGGATAAATATAAATGCCAATACTATTGTATTTTTGGATTGTAACTCTGCTTTTTACTTCCTACTGGATTTAAAAAGCAAATGCAGCACATGTAATGATAAATCAGTGACTTTGGGCTTACAATGGATAAACATGTAATCGGTGGCAAGAACTATATAAATGTAGGGGGACAGAGGGTTACAGGGACATAGTTTGTACGTGCTACTGAAGTTAAGTTGGTTTCAAAGCTAACAACATTGTTATACATTTAAGATGTTAAATTTAAGTCCCATGGTAACTACAAAGAAAATATCAAAGAATATGTCATAAAAACAGAAATTAGAATGCAGGTTGCCAGAGGTGGGGGTCAGGGGGGATGGAAAATTAATTAAAGTGGGTATAGGGTTTTTTTGGGGGGGGAAGACTGGAAATTTTTACTAATGGAAGGTAGGGAGGGTGCTCCAATGCTGTGAATGTGATTAACCCAGTGGTTGAGTGGTTTATGTTGTGTGTATGTTCCCACAATTGAAAAAGAAAGCAGCGAATTGTCATTCAATTATATGCAATATATGATCCTGGATGGGATATAGCAAGGGAGGAGAATAGGTTCAAAGGGACATAATGGGTACATACGAAAAAATTGGAATATAGACTGTGAGCTTTGTATCAATGTTAAATTTCTTGAACTTGGTAACTGGATGTATAGTGATTACAAAAGTGAATATATTTGTTCTTAAGAAATGTACATGGTGGTATTAAGTGTTCAAGGTGCGTAATATATGCAACTTATACCCACTGTTCAGACTGACAACAGATTCATAAATGGATGGATAGATAGCTAGGTAGATAGATTGAAGGGAACATGACAAATGTGACAAAATGTTACAGTTAGTGGGTCTGAGTATCTGGGGCGGGGAGGGGTATATTGGCATTCTGTGTATCATTAGCATAACTATATTTAAGTGTGAAAGTGTTTAAAAATGAAAAGTTAGGAAAAGGGAATTTTTAGGGTGGTTGAATTGTTCTATATCGTACTGAGTTAGTAGGTACATGATTATGCATTTGCCAAAATCCACTGAACCACATACCACAAAGAGTGAGCTTTACTATATGCAAATTTTAAAAAATTTAGCCAGGATGTAGGGGGTACCCAGGCTGCGATGCTGTGTGTGATAAATGATTCTAACTGAATTACAGATGTGTGATATAACCTCAATGAAGGTGATTGGGTAGAAAAGAATTGACGTGACTTTGAGAAACAGTGTTTTAGCTAGATACTGTAAGGCTGAGGAAAAGAATGGATACAAACACTGCACTCTAGTTGAATATGTGTATCATGGTGGTACAGTTTAGCAATTTTCAGACTAAAAGTAATAGGATGGGACAAAAAGTAAATAAACTGTACGCAGTGGGAGCCAGATTTTTCAGTGTCAGAGAAGTTAAAAGTCAGAGCAGATTGATGAAAACTAACCAGATGGTTGACTAAATGCAGTCTGGGGTCCTGAAATCCAGAATCAGTAGAAAAACTGGAGAAACTTGACAAAAGCCTGTAGCCTAGTTAATAGTATTGAACTAATGTTCTTTTCTTCATTTTGATATATGTAAACATGGTGATGTAACACGTTTACATTAGGGGAAGATGGGCGAAGAGCATGAGGACATGATGTACTATCTTTGCACTCTTCTGTAAACAAGATATTATTTAAAAATAAAAATTTAAAGAGGGAATTTTATTTTTTAAATCCAAGGATAATGCATCTTCAGAAATGGCTAGATCCAGTTACTCAAATTAGGCATTCAGTAATCTGTTTTCCTCTATATTGTTTCACTCTTGTCTTCATTCTTAGGCAGATTCTTCCCATTAAGAGGCAAGGTCACTAGTAATTCCAGATTTATAATCTTCTATCATAGCAACTTAAGCAAAAAGTGTACCTTTTCCAAAATTGTGATTGAAATTTGAAGATTCATATTGATAGATTCATATTGATTGATTTTGAAGATTCACATTGATTACATAGCAATAATAATCGCTGTTATTCAGACTGGCCAGTTGAGGGTCACATGGCTTCTGCCAGAGCCAGGAAGTGGGATGAGGGGGTCTGGGTGGGGGTGGGGGTGGGGGGGGTTCAGCCCTTGCAAACAGTATAGACTAGGAGTGAGGAGAGAGCAAGTCCCTAAGGAAATTTGAGATCCTGTGAGCATAAGAGCATAAAGGAGATTGATCTAGAAAGACAAAATAAGAGCTCTTTAGAGGATGGCAAAAGGACGGACAACTATGAAAAGAGAAGACTATTTTACGTGAGAAGGAAATCTCAAAAGGTGGTTTTTGGTTTTTGAAAACACTAACAGTAACAATTCCCTTGAATGCAGGGGAGCGCCGGAATGTGCTGAGTTTTTGTAGTCACCTATTTTAGCAT
Organism: Tamandua tetradactyla; assembly: GCF_023851605.1. Classification (NCBI taxonomy): domain Eukaryota; kingdom Metazoa; phylum Chordata; class Mammalia; order Pilosa; family Myrmecophagidae; genus Tamandua; species Tamandua tetradactyla. Next base: position 24,531,173 of record NC_135346.1, read on the forward strand.
TGACAAGTGCAGTAAATGCCTTTCTCCTGTGATATGAAATGGTACGTACAAAGACAGACCATGTCTCTTTCTCTCGCTCTTTTTTTTTTTTTTAACTAATTGCTACCTGCTATATTTTGTTACTTACAAAATATGTGGGGAACAGATTTCACATTTAAAAGATTGCTTTTAGATTATTTGATACACTTTTATGTCAAAATCTTTACAGTTAAGAAAAAATATCCCTAAGAATAAGATTCAGGAAGTTGATTGAACAAAGGAATTTGGAAGGAGAAGATGATGGGCATTTCTAAACTTAGGGTCCCTTCTCTCCTCTTCCACAGCTCTCACCACTATCTGGTTTATTGGGATTCCCAGTTCAGTGTCTCAGCCAGAGTCCCTAAGTGATCACCTGAAATACAACATCACAGAAACCTCTCACATAAACCACCACTCTTCTGCTGCAGAGGCGTGCAGGTGAGAAGCTTGGAGATAAAACAGCTTCCCAGGAGATTGAGTGTCTACCTATCAGAGTGGAGTTTGTTTCTAGGATGGTGTGAAGATCTCAGCTAGGAGGTGGGCTGATTGCTGCTGCAGTAGCTGCATCACAAAGGCAGAGTTTCCTGGGAACCAAGGAGAGCAGAGAGCAAATCTCCCAGCCTGCTGTTAAGTACCAAGGTGACTGTTGAGGATTTGTGAAAATCTGAAAGTCCTCAATATATTTGCAATAAGAAGGATAACAATGAAACACATGTTTAAACCTTTTGTCCAAGGTATGAGATATAGAGTAGTTGAAAATAGCCACCTCACCTCTTTTTGACTGTCTAAAGACATCTCAGAATACTTTTACTCATGACTTCTAAATTGTGTCTTTTCATCCCGTCTCCTACCCTCCCTCTTTTCTCCTTGCCGTTCTCTCCTGTTGCTGCCCACTTCTCCCCATCTCTAATTAACGTACAGTCCAAGGGTCTTACTATAAGATTTATGTGCTCTGAAATACTCCGTTGGTACTCAATGACTTCATGTTTATTGTTTTGGTATCAACTCTTCTGCCAAGCATTTTTAATTTTCCTGAGTCTAGCACAAATAAACCATGGCTCTTTCACTGGGGTTAAGAGATGTTTTCTGGTTCTATTCAAACCACTCTTAGGTTGCCACACATTCTCATGTGCCGGTTCACCCTACATATATAAAACTGATGAGTAATGAAAAGTATTTCTATTTTAATTCAGAAATTACATTTTGCATTGTTGCTTATTTTGCAAATGTGAGGTTATGGTTTTGAATGATACTATTTTGTAGTTGATGTTCTGATAATCTCACAATGCAGCAAACCATTTATGAAAGGGCCAAATCCTTTTTGTTTTTCTCCTTTTTTCAGAACTCAAAATATCAGATCGAACAATTTTTAGATGCATAGGATTTTTGTTTCAGCCACAGTTCTGAGTCTTTGGAAAACTTGTGATTGCAGTGGGTTGTTACAAGAATTTTTTTTTTTTTACCCCTTTCAAGGGTGATAATAAATGACTCTCTCTGGCGAAGCATTTAAATCAGTGGTGTCATCACTTGATGAATTTGGAAGGATTTGGCAGATTTCAAATTTTGCTTTGGAGCAGAGTCCTGGTCTAATTTGATCATGAAAGTCGGAAGTTTCAATGTTGTTTGTTTTTGTTTTTGGTTAGCTCGTTTTATTTTTCTGTCTCTGGCTGCTCTATTTGACATCATAGTCGAACACCATATATATGTCACAAGTCTGTGAGTGAAGAGAACTCCTTTCCTTTTACCAAATAAAAAAATGTTTATATTTAGGGCAGGCATAGGTCTGGATGGACCTATAAATTCTCTGGCAGAGGGATTATTGTGATTTCCATTGCTATTTTGGGAAATTGATCGGGAGGTAGTTCATCCATAAAAGTGTAGGTCCATTCTGAAAAGGCTCTAAGATTTGTGATGAAACACAAATCACTTAACAAAAACTATATTTTTCTAGTGCTTATGTTACATGCCTTAGCTTGAGCTGCACAATTTAACGGTTCAATTCAACGAATATTTATGAGCACTGCTGTGACCCAGCCACTGTGTGAGATGCTGGGACTGTGAAGATGAATAAAACTTTGTCCCTAAGGGTAGGGGCTGCGGTGGGGAAAGAGATGCTATAACCGATTGACATTCTGCATTGTTTTAGAGTTTGCCATTTAATTTTACTCATGAATACCATTTTTCAATGAGGCATTATGTCATAATTCTTCATTTTAAGAATATCTGCAGAGTCCTTTTAAATAGATTGCGGTCCTAGAATTGGATCAGTGATATCCTGGTGAGTTGCTTGTCTGCATGCTTGGGAAGGAAAAATCTACCTTCTATGATAATTGTGCTAATGGCAATAGTTGTTGCAATAATAGTTATGATAATAATATGTTAAATATTAGTTGAGCACTTGGCTATGATTAACCTCATGTAACCTTTAAGTCCTTCCAGAGTGGGATATCAAGACAGGATTAAATACTCAAGATTTTTTGTAGGGGCCTAGGAAAACCTGTGAGAGAAAATGCAGAGGGACCCCAGAGAGGCTGGGAGGTCTGTCAGACTCAAGCGAGAAAGAGGAGGAAGGAAGGATTAGCGCACGCCTCCTACATTGCCATCAGTCTCAGAAAGGTTAGACAAGGTTGTCAGAGTCCTTGAGCTAAAATTGGCCATCAAAAGAGTCTTGTGTCTTTGTGCCTGAGTCTCCATGTTGTGCTGTCACTGGTGGGGAGCAGCCCCATGAGGCTGGGACTTGGTGCAAACACTGCTGCGGATTTCAGAGGCTGGGGCCCTCGGTCACTTACACTCTGCAGTCGGGCTTCTGTGGGTGCATGCTAGAGGGCACCCCACCTGACAACAACCCCCTCTCACAGATAAAACTAAGACAACAGAGAGGTGAAGTAACACCCTCAGAGTTTGCAACTAGTAAATGAGCAGGCCAGGCAGTCTGGTGCCAGATTCTTGGTTTTTAATCACTAGATCCACTCTAAGGTTATACTTTGTATCTGAAACTATTAAAACAAAACTCTTTGCAATACTTTACAAACTACCAAGAGCCCTTTGAAAATGGAAAGCAGTGGTTCCGAGTAACAACCCCCCCCCCCCACCCTCCCACTTCCCCACTCCCCCCTCCTCCCTGCCCATGGATTCTATTTCAGTGACTCCAGGTGGAGCCTCAGTATTTACATTTTTAAGAGCCATCCCAGATGACCTTTGCAGGTGATCCTTGAATTCGACTTTTACAAACACTGCTGAATAGAATTTGAAAGTTTCTTTAGATCCATAGTCAGGCAAGGCAAGAACCGATGATGCCAGAGATGTGTAAAAGAAAAGTTTATCAGCACTTTCAGGTCCCAGAAGGAGAGGAGTGACAGACCTGCTGGGTCACATGGGGAAAACATCAGAAGCATCAGCCCAGCCAGACAAGCAGGAAGCAAAAGCTGCACCGTGGGCCTGGGGACTCCGCCTTTAGTAGTGTATTGGGGGAGGGGATGTAGCAGTTGGTCCAGCAAGAATGGGAAGTGGGGAATTTATATTTTATTTTTGCAGGGGTCACGGACTTAGGTAGGACATGTGAGAAGGAGAAGCTGATTGTCTTGTGCAAGCAGGTGTCAGGAGTGGTCAGTGAGGGTCCTGACCGACAAGGTCTAAGATGCCACAGCATTCTGACAATGCAAAGCCCCCCTGTGTTATCATTGGCCTTAGAGATGCTGTGGCATCACAACGATGTGAAAGTAAAAAAATAACATATTTTAGTTCACTGCACCTGAGATTGGAAACAAAGAAAACGGTTTAAATTCTTACTGCTAATTTCTAGTTGTAGGTGTTTAAATGAGGTGAACCCACATCACAAATTTGCAAAAGGGGATGCTAATACCAGCAATGCTTACCTTTATGTGGGGCTTATAAGGTTGTTGTGGGCTCCTGTTGGACCGGATGAGGTAGAGACTGTGAAAGGAGTTCGGGAGCGTCATGTGAATGAATACCGGGTACCAGGCCGCCTGCTGGATGTACCTCAGTAGCAGCAGCATTCTCTCATTGTGTCACCAGATGGTTGACGAACCCTGGCTATTTGTGGGCATGTCACATGTTTTAGATTGGGACATATTCAATGACTGTATTGGAATCCAAGTGAGAATGAGAGCAAATGCCTTCCAGCAGTCAATAAGTCAAAGAATTCATTTATCCTCTAGGTCTGCAGTAAGCCAAGTTGCGTCTTTATGGAACATCTTTAGATATACCTCCTGGGTAGGTGGAAGATTTGAAAATGGAGTCCTTGCAAAGACATTTCACTGGTGCCTTTTTTCCTTTGTCAGTGGCATTACTAGAGGTCTCTTTAAAGATCAGGGTGCTGTGGAGTCTGAAGAAACTTCATTACTTGCTTAGCCCTTCCTCCAGCTTCCTGTGGGAACCATAGGACCTGTAGCCTATCGCATTCACCCTGGAATATCTAACATCCCTACATGCCAGGAGAAGAAATCTCAGGGATCAGCTCCAATGCCTGTCTGCTAAGGATTCTAGAGAACTGAGCTTTAAAGCCTGTCGTTAATAAATTTCACCTGTCTGTAGAAGTTGCTTATCAATGGTCTCTCATTACTCTTCCTTTTCCTACCTGAAAAAGGACAACCTGTTCTCAAAAATGGGCATTGCCACACACATTCCCTCTACTGATTCCACTACCTTACTGTTCTCCTTTACATCATGTTCTTGGCCAAGATACTTAGCAAAGGAAAAACTTGCTTAGCTTCCTGGAGTCTCATTCACTTTATCTGTGCTTGAAGGTGATAATATATGCCCTGTCTATTTCAATGAAAGTTCGAATAAGATAGTAGTAACTCCTTTCTTAAGTTTTATTGAAAAAAAAATTTTAAAAAAAGATCTAATTGGCTACCAGTTTGTGGTTATAAATTAAACAATCTTAAATATCAATTCCTATTTCCAATAGGAAAAGTATCATAATATTAATTTTTTGCTACTGGAAATGCCTTTTATGCCAAAAATTAAGAGAGATATCAAAATTGCTCAACTGAAAAGAAAATCCAGATGGAAACTTTTAATGAACATTTATTATGTGTATAAAGCCAAACAATAAAAACCTGTATCATAAATATTCCTTTTGGGAAAATTTTCTGCATGGACTGAACTAGCTGAGATATACTAACATATATCCATTAAGATTATTATTACTTTTTGTGCTGGATTTATCCACTTTCCAATCATAAGTTATCTTCAGTTTATTCATCTTAAACATATTTATGTCTGAGTCAGTGTGTCTGAATGTCTCCACAATGATTAGACTAGTAAATGTCTAGAGAGAAGCAGTTTTCATAATGACCTGTTTTTCAAAGACCCTTGCTTTTCTATATTAATAATGTATTTTCTTATGAGCATCTTTCTTATGATCTGCCTTGTAGCCAGCGGTCAAATTTTCTCTTTTGATAATGCAACTTAAGTCATTTGCTTCCCCCAAAAAAGGTACATTTTTATTTTCTTTTAATGCCTGTCAAGATGGGTAGTTTTCATATTCAGTAATTTCAATTAATGTCCCTAGAAAACATCCCTGACATGTGTTTATTGCCTGCAGCTTCCCTTGAACTCTGACCTCATGCCAAACAATTATCTTTCTGTTCAGACAGAACCACAAGGAGTTTTTAAAAATTTAATTAATGTCATTATAACTGTAGTGACTGGTTTATGTTCCCTGTACTGGTTTGAAGCTGTGATGTACCCCAGAAAAGCCATGTTCTTCTAGTCCAATCTTGTGCTGGCAGAATTATTGTTTGGTGGGAACTTTTGATTAAGTTGTTTCCATGGAAATATGACCCACCTGATTGTGGGTAGGTCCTTTTGATTAGATGGAGAGGTGGCCCCACTCATTCAAAGTAGGTCTTAATCCTCTTACTAGAGCCCTGAATGAAGAAAATGAAAGATAGAAAATACAGAGAGAGCTCAGAGCCAACATAGGAAGATGAAACTAAGACACAGATGTTTGGAGATGCTAAACTAAGAGATGAAATCCAGAGTCTGTGCTGGAGAAGCTAAGTGAGGAACCACAGATGCTTAGCGAGCCGTTTGAAACAAGAAGCTGGAAGAGAAGGACAGCAGACATCCCATGTGCTTTCCCATGTGACACAGAAACCCCAGATGCCATCGACCTTTCTTCAGAATCAGGTATCTTTATCTTGATTCAGACATTTTCATGGCCTTAGGACTGTAAATTTGTAACTTAATAAATGCTGCTTGATAAAGCCAATTCCTTTCTGGTATATTGCATTCAGTTTTAGCAAACCAAAAAATTCCCCAATTTAGACATGTTCTGAACCTCAATCTGCATTCCTCTGGGTGTGAACCCACTGTAAATAGAACCTCTTGAAGATGTTATTTTAGTTAAAGTATGGCTGGCTGAGGGAGGTGGGTCTTAATCTGGATTATTAGAGTCCTTTATAAGTAGGAGAAATTCAGAAATACTCAGAGAAATCCAGAGGGAGGATTCATAAATAGGAAGTCAGTAGAGCCTGGAAGAGAAAGGAGAATACATCACTATGTGCGTGATGTGAAGAGAGGAAGGGATTCAAGTCAGGGAAAACAGGCAACACCACAACATAGCAGTCCATGGGGAGAAAGCATCAATTTGCTGAAGCCTCATTTTTGGACTTCTTCTAGCCTCAAAACCATGAACGAATAAATTCCCATTATTTGAGCCAACCCATTGCATGGTATTTGTCACAGCAGCCTGGCAAACTAGATAATAATCATTCGGGTCAGAAATACTTCATTGTGGATTACAAAGAAGTGGCAATATAGAAAATGAACATAATTTAAAGCAGCAAAAGAAAGGGAAAGGCAGTCATGTGAGTTTTCAAAACCTGGCTAAAAGTGACATCTCTCTGTCATCTCCTGTCACTTCTTTCCTGGAACCCAAACTCCTTACAGGTATCAGTCACCTCCATGCCTATGTACACTCTGACCTCCTGCTCAGACTTTTTGTCCTCTTGATATCATCCTCCTCATTCCCAGACAAAGCTGGTGGTGGGTCTTTTCTCTCTGAGCTTCCCTAGAACTGTGCATGTTTCACTAATAAGACGCACAACCTGTCATTCTGTGATTTGTTCAAAGATCTGTTTTGTCTAGTAGGTTATGTGAGATCTTTAAGGACAGGCTTTGTGTCTTCAGTGTCATGCCTGATGCATGATAAGTAGTTGCTCACTAAATATTTTAATTGAATTGCATTTGAGCATGACACATTTGAAGAATAAGATATACTTTTTTTAGAAAATAAAGTTTTGACTGTTCACTGGGACTCCAGTGAGAGAGATATACCTAAAAATCATTAGACCTGGACTCTGTTGAGATAAAATTCAGGGAATGTGGGAATCTGGATGGGAAAAAAAAGCATCTTAATTTTCATTAATCACTATCCTAAATTTCTTAAATTAAATATTTATTTTAATTACGAGTGAAGGCCACAAACCACTGTAATAGTAGCAGTAACCGTGACTTTCTTAAAAGAGATTAAAAATATTTTCATATCATGCCAGTTATTTCAGTTTCTTGATATATTGCTTAAGCTCACTTGTCCACATTCAGGTAATTATTAGACAATCTTTACATCTTGTTATCTAAGGCATTACTGAAGGAACTCATATGCTGTGACACAGTGAGATCATCTTTTCCGTGGTTATGTGTTTAGGATTGGAGGCCTGGGTCATCCAGGAGGCTACTGATGAGAGGAAGCATAGATGAAATCATCCCCTTAGAAGAGTGGGTCTGCTGTTCTGTACAGGATATGGTGGAGGGTAGAACTCATTCAGGAATCTATTATAGCCCAGGTGTGAGGTGAGGAGACCTGACCAAAGACAGTGTAGGATTTAAGATGAAGATATGACCTGGACTATACAAGAGATGGAATAGAAGGAACAGTCAAAGTTGAGCCCCAGAAGTGCTCTCTGAGGGCTCTCTGAGGGGAAGAGGAAGAGTTCAATTTACTTATGCTGTGTTTGAGCTGACCTCAAAATCTTGTAGATTTAGATGCAAGGTTGGAGTTTCACGTGAAGCTAGGGATCTGAAACTCATCAGTTTGCAGAGAGAAGTGAAATAAAAAGAACAAAGAGATTTATCAACAAAGAGCAGAAAGAGGAAAGAGGTTGACAATTAGGGAGGAAGATTCAGAATCAGTTACAAGTTCTCAATTGCCTTTCAGGAGCAATCAATGTTCTCTGCTCAGCATTTTCCCTTTGTGGAGCCAGAGTCTACAAATTGCTGCGCTCCTGGGTGGTGTATACTGTAAGCTCCCAGGAAGGACCAGGGGTTCAACAGTGACCACTGACCATCATTGGCCTTAGACTGTGAAGCTTAGGCAGAAAATTCCTTTGCCTTATTGTATGGGGCTCAGTGAGCATGATGACCAAGTCCTGTGCCCAATGCCACTTAACTCAATAGCAAATTGACTATTTCTCTTTCCTGGGTCTCCCTTCCTACAGCTATTAGAGCATCCAAATCCCATTCTTCCTTCAACTAAGACTACAATTGATCTAAGTAGCCTTATGTAGGCTAAGTAGAACCAAGGCTGTTCGCTCATGTTCTTTTTCTCTTCATTGTATTCTTTTCTCTGCAAGCTTTCCAATTTCTATCAGATAAGTTATGACTCCTTTCCACCTCATTTTACAATCTTACACTGATTCTTTCAAGCTTGAAAAAATATTTACCTCAAAGTTCTGCAATTAGCTGCTCCTTAATTTGTTCCTTTTGTGAACTTTTAAGGAGCCATACAGATGTTGCTGTTTATTGCTTTCTCAGTCATTCAATGTTCCATTGTTTCCATAATTTTTATCATGACATTTTAGAAACTTAAATACTTGTTTTTAAAGATTTGTTTTTATTAAGATGCACTGCAGCTTTATTCTTGTAAATCATTACTGTCTCTGACTCTCTCCACTGCTGAAATTTCATTTTGAAGTATCTTATAATTTTAACTGAAATTTGATCCATCTGCAGAGACTTTCAGAAGTGTTCATATTAAGCAGGAAAGCCGGAACCTACTTAATAGGCAGCATCTGGAGTTAGTGCCAATTCCCCTTAGATTTATGCCAATTTCAATGATAAACTAATCACAAAAGCATAGTTTAATAAAATGTAATATCCATTTCATTTCATTTCTCAAGTTTTATGTAATTAAACAAGAAGCCAATTGCATTTTGCATATAGTACTGAATGTGTTTTGGAAGGTTATCTAGTAATTTAACTAGAATATAAACCTTCATTCCTTTCAATTAAAGCTGTTGTTTTTTTAATAAATATTAAACAAAGATATTTTGTTTTGCTTTTGCTAACACTAAAATGAAAATAATGACAGAATAACCTAAAATAGATTATCATGAATTTTTAAACAACTATTGATTGACTTTCTATCAATACCCATAAAAAATATGCTGATAAATCCATAATTCAGTGGAGTTTGCTTTTTAACTGAATGTCCAAGGTGCATCTTCTTTAAGATGAATAGTGATGGTTAATGACAACTGTGTTTCCAGATATCCAGATCTCTGTGTGTGTGCATATACACATGTGCACTTTTTTTCTTAGGGGAAATGTCTTTCTTTACTTATTACAGTATAAGATTATCTGACTCATTTGCAGAGCCATTAGCAAGTCATAGAATTTCCCATTAATATGATTGTTTCTGACCATAGTTTTAAGGGTCATTAGCTGTGAAGAAATTCTTTTATAAATGCTGTCCCTTGGGGGTAAGAATTCGGAGAAGGGGAAGGACAACCTTTTCCCATTTCTGCCATGTAGAGTCTTCAGCCTCATGTTCTTTTTGAATTGAACAAGTGGGTTTAATTTGCAAAATATCACTATGAGAGCATGGGATTTGGGTTTGACAGAATTAAATCTGCATCTAAAAGGTAACCTCTCCAGACCTCAACTTTTTTTTTTAACATGTAATGTTCATTCCCTTAGTCTCTACCATTTGTTAAGCATTTGTGATATTGAAGGTGCCAACTTAATGCTAATAAGGTAAGTGATAGTCGTGGTCTTTGACTTGATAGGTCTAAGATATAAATGAGGAAAAGAACAATACCTATCATCTAAACTTACAACAATTCACAGAGATCAGCCAAGTAAATTGCTAAACAAAGTGCCAGCTAGAGAGTAAGGGCTCAATATATAGAAGGCATTTTTCTTATTATTGATAGTAATAAGTCTCCCAACCCACCAGGGTTGGTTTGCATCAGTGCCTAGCATACTGCATGGCACGTGGAAGGCTCTTGTGTAGTTAGAGTTCCCACAACAAACTCCTAGTTAATGATTTATGTGCAAATGATTAACTATGTAAGTCTTCTTGGGAGAAACTGGTAAAGGATTTAGGAAAGTAGGACAAGAAAGAGGAAGCTCAGCAAGAGTGGGATTCAAGCAAACTCTGGTAGAGGGTTCCTAATCCTACAGTTGACTCTGGAGGGTAAATTACCCCATCAGAATAGTCCCAACCTGAGGCAGGACAGGTGCATTTTTATCCTTTTGCTCCTGTCAGTCATTGACTAAGGGCCACCAGGGGTGACTGGGGTAGGCAGAGTAATGCCTCCCCAGAGATGCCCATGCCCTTATTCCTTGGCCCTGCAAATATGTTATCTTACATGGCCACAGGAACACTGCAGATGTCATTGAAGGTTTAGACCTTCAGATAAAGAAATTATCCTAGATTATCTGAATGGGCCCAATCTAGTCACACAAATACTTAAAAGTGGAGAACTTTTCCTAGCTGGTATCAGAGAGAGATGGGCTGGCAGAAGTATCAGTGAGATGGGAAAAGTGGGCCATGAATGAAGACATATAGGAGACCTCTAGAACCTAGAAAATGCAAGGAGATGAATTCTTCCCTAGAGACTCCAGAAGGAATGCAGCCTTGGCCATACCCAGCAAGAACTGAATTGGACTTCTGTCCTGCAAAATGTATGATCATATATTTATATTGTTTTAAGCAGCTAAGTTTGCAGAATTTGTTATGGTGGCAACAGGAAACATACAGATACACAGGCTCCTAGATACCGTAGGCTCCCTGCTCCTGGGTGTGCAGCAGCTCCAGTAGCACAAGGGAAGTTCTCCAAAGAACAGTTGCAGGTACAGACCATTGGAAGCCAAAACACACTAAGGTGGAGAGAACTCAGAAATTGTAAAAGGGGTCCCCGGAGATCTGGGGAGGCACCAAGAGTGTTTGCTACAGCACTCAGTAAGAATTTGTTAACTGGGTATTTGAATGACTATATAACTAAATGAATGAACACACTCATGTAAGCTACTATAATAAAGATATGGCTCCTCGTCACAGGCAGGCAAGTTGGCAGTTCTCATTCAAGCAAAATATTTGAAAATCAAAGCATTCTTCCACATTCAATGACTCCTCCTTTTTTTCAGATACTCCAGGGGGCCAGTGGATTAGAAAAGTAAGAGTGATCTATAGATATAATAAAACCAAAAAAACCTTTATGTCTATTTTGTAGAAATCCTCCAGGTAATTCAACAATTCTTTGGAGAATTTCATTACATTCTAAGACCTGACTTGCAACCCGCCATAACTAACCAGATGGAGAATTCATCATCCTCTGGAGCATTTGGCTTCCTTGGCAGAAAAACAAAACAAAACTACCTGGAAATGGAAAAGGAACAGCCTTTAGAAGCAAATGATTTGTGAAGTTAAGATTAAGAAAAATAAACTAAAGTTATATTTTCCATTTTTCTGTGGTTATTCTCTCTCCTCACTTTTTCTTTTCCCATCCTTCATGCCTGGGTGAGAATCCTAAATAAACTGTCTTTCTTATAGCTAAATTGGAATGAAATATCTCTCTCTGTGCCTTCTCTCGATAGATAGATAGATAGATAGATAGATAGATAGATAGATAGATAGATAGATAGATAGATAGATAGATAGATAGATAGATAGATATGGATGTAGGATGGATGGATGGATGGATGGATGGATGGATAGATAGATAGATAGATAGATAGATAGATAGATAGATAGATAGATAGATAGATAGATAGATAAGATTAGATTAGATTGAGTTCACATTCGTATATTCAAGAGCCAGAGAGAGATGAGAGAGACAGCTGACTGAAATTTCAGACATAACAGAAATAGTTAGCTCATGTCCTGAACTTTGGAACATTATTTTGATAACTTAAATGGTTTCAGATCACCCAAACCCAAGAGATGATTTAAAGCATCCAATAAGAATGGAGATGTGATTGTGGGAACTACCTAGAGAGATAGTATTAAGGATGTCCGATCAATATTTCCTTTCACTCTATTTCCTTCTTTACCTCTTTGAATTATTTCTTCTTCCTTTTCTCCCGCTGAAAGTTTCATTAATACTTTTACTGCTTCATGTAGAGTAGACCAGTACCATCAAAGGCATCATTGCCTTTTTTAGCTTTAAATATTATAACAGTAAAGATGCTTTTGGCTGCAAATAAGATAAAATTAAACCAAAATGGGCCTAAGCAACAAGGGATTTACTACCTCTATGAAGTCTGGAGGATTGGTTTAGTGATGTGATTACGGGATCCATATAATTTTTTTGTATGCTGTATGGTGGGGTCATATTTCATTATTTTTCCATGTCATTATCCCATTATTGCAGCACCATTTGTTGAACTTTTTGTTTGTTGTTTGTTTTGCTTGTTCTTTTGAGAAGTGTATGGACCGGGAATCGAACCTGGGTCTCCTGCATGACAGGCAAAAAGTCTACCACTGAACTACCCTTGCACCCAAATGATTGCTATACTTCCACTCACCACTGTACTGTGCTAGGGATGTCCCTCCTCATCATCCCAAGGTGGCTGCAGAGGGTCCTACATTATATCCAAATCTACCGCATATGGTGAAGAAGGCTTTTCCTTCCATAAGCACCCCCCCACACACTTTTTTTTAAGGAATGAGAAATTTATTTATTGCTTCAACCTTCTTGATGAATTAAATAATGCAACGGTTATAAACATGCCAGTCTCCCAATAATTTTCTAGAACTGACTTTTTTTTTTAATTATGGAAGTTGTAGATTTAAGAACCATCATGCATGAAACACAGGATTACTATATACCACCCTATTATTAAAACCTTACATTTGTGTGATACATTTATTACAATTGATGAAAGCACAATTTTATAATTGTACTATTAGCCACAGTCTATGGTTAAATTTAGGATTCACTGTTTGTGTAGTGCAATTCCATAGATTTTTAAAAAATTTTTATTCTATTATCAAACCTACAACCTAATTTCCCCTTTTAATACATTTGGATATATGTATTTCAGTGCTGTTAATTATATTCACAATCTTGAGCTATTGTCACTGGCATCCATTACCAAAATATTTCCATCGTCCCAAATAGGAACTCTGTATATTTTAAGCCTTGCTTCCTATTCCCTATCCCCTCCTCATCCCTTGGTAACCCATTTCCTAGATTCTGACTCTAGTCATTTGTTTATTCTGATTATTTCATATCAGTGAGGTCAAACAATGTCCTTTTGTGTCTTGCTTATTTCACTCAATGTGATGTCTTCGGGTTTAATCCATGTTGTCCTATGTATCAGAACTTATTACTTTTTATGGCTGAATAATATTCCATTGTATGTTGTGATGGTTTGGAGCTGAATGAACCCCAGACAAACTGGTTCCAGAGTTAATATAGTCATGTGGGTGTGGACCCATTGCAAGTAGGATCTTAGATGAGGCTACCTCAGTTAAGATGTGGCTCACCTCAGTCAGGGTGGGTCTTACTCCTATTACCAGAGTTCTTTATAAGAGAATGAAACTAGGTATAGAAAGAGAAAAGCCATAGAAACAAGAAGATGAAATCAATTAAACTCAGAAGAGAAAAGAGAACAGTGGATGCTGCCACATGCCTTGTCATGTGTCAGAAAAACCAGGGATCATTGGCAGCTGGTCTTCGGGAAGAAAACATTGCCTTCTTGTTGCCATGATTTGGACATTCTCCCAGCTTCAAAACCATGACCTAATAAATTCTCATTCTTTAATCTACCCCATTTTGTGGTATTTCCTTTGAGCAACTTAGGAAATGAAAACATATGTATATACCACATTTTGTTTATCCATTCATCAGTTGATGGGCACTTGGGTTGCTTCCATCTTTTGGAGATTGTAAATATCAGTGTAAAAATATGTGTTTGAATCCTGCTTTCAATTCTTTTGAGTATATTCCTAGCAGTGGGATTTCCAGGTCATACAGTAATTCTATGCTTCACTTTCTGAGGAACTGTCAATCTGTCTTCCTAGATATTTGATTCTTTTAATTGCTATTGTAAATGGAATTATTTCTTGATTTCTTCTAATTGCTCATTGCTTGCATATAGAAATAATACTAATTTTGTGGTGTTGATTTGTATCCCACAACTTTGTTGAACTTACTTATAAGCTTTAGGACCTTTATTGTGGATTTTTCAGGATTTTCTGTACATGGATCATGTCATTTACAAATAGGGAAAGTTTTCATTCTTCCTTTCCAATTTGGGTGACTATTATTTCTACTAATTGCTTGGACAAGAATTCCTAGTACATTGTTGAATAACACTGGTGACAGTGGGCATCCTTGTCTTGTTCCTGATCTTAGATGGTAAACTGTCAGTCTTTCACCATTAAATAAGAAGTAAGTTGTAGGTATTTCATATATGCCCTTTATCATGTTGAGGAATTTGTTCCTATTCTTACTGTTCTAGTGCTGGATTTTGTCGAATGCCTTTTCTATGTCAATTGAGATGATCATGAATTGGTTTTTATTTCCCCCTTCATTCTGTTATTGTGATGTACTACACTCATTGAGTTTCTTATGTTGAATGGCCCTTGTATATCAGGGATAAATCCCGTTCATCATGATGCATAACTTTTTTAATATGTTGTCAGGTTTGGTTTACTAGCATTTTGTTGAGGGTTTTTGCATCTATATTCATAAGAGATATTGGCTTGTAATTTTCTTTTCCTACGTTATCTTTATCTTGCTTTGGTATGAGGGATATGTTGGCCTCATATAATGAATTAGGGAGTGGTCCCTCCTCTTCAATTTTTGCGAAGAGTTTGAACAGAGTTGGAGCCTTTACCCCAGGCTGTCTGCCTCTAAAGTAAGTCTTCTTGGAATGGTTGATAGAATTCCCCTGTGAAGCCATCTGGTCCTGGCCTTTCTTTGTTGGAAGGTTTTGATTAGTGATTCCATCTCTTTACTAGTAATTGGTTGGTTGAGATCTTCTATTTCTCTTTAGTCAATGTAGGTAGTTTGTTTCTAAGAATTGGTCCATTTCTCATAGATTGTCTAATTTGTTGGCATACAGCTGTTCATAGTATCCACTTATAGTCCTTTTTATTTCATCAGGGTCAGTCGTAATGCCCCCCTTTTCATTTCTCACGTTCATTATTTGTATCCTTTCTCTTTTTTTTTTGTTGGTTTAATCAAAGTTTTGTCAATTTTATTGATCTCTTCCAAGAACCAACACAAGGTTCTTTGTTCTTTCTCTCTATCATTTTTTTAAAATTTTGTATTTCATTTTATCTCCACTCTAATTTTTATTTCCTTCCTTCTGCTCACATTGGGTTTAGTTTGCTCTTTTTTTCTAGTTCTTCCAGCTTGAAGATTCATCTCTGATTTGAAGTTTTTCTTGTTTTTTAATTAAGAATTTAGAGCTATAAATTTTCCTCTCATTACTTTTGCTGCATCCTATAAATTTTGGTATGCTGTATTTTCATTTTCATTCATGTCAAGATGTTTTCTAATTTCTGTTGTGATTTCCTCTTTAGTCCATGGGTTGTTTAAGCGTAATTGTTTAATTTCCACATATTTGTGAATTTTCCATTTCTCCCTCTGCTATTTATTTTTAGCTTCATTCCACTGTGGTTGGAGAGAACAGATTTTCTAATTTCAATATTTGTGAATTTATTGATGCACATTTTGTGATTTAAGATATGGTCTACCCTGAAAAATGATCAATGTGCACTTGAGAAGAATGTGTATTTTGTTGTTGTTGCGTGAAGTGGTGTATATATATCTATTAGGTCTTGTTGGTTTAGAATATTGTTCAAATCTTGTACTTCCTCATTGATCTTCTGTCTAGATGTGCTATCCATTAGTGAAAGCAGTGTATTAAAGTCTCCTATTATTAATATGCAGCCATCAATTTCTCTCTCCTAATTTGTCAGTGTTTGCTTAATATATTATGGGGTTCTGTTGTTAGGTGTATATATACTCATAATTGTTACATCTTCTTGTTAAATCAATCCCTTTATCAGGGATTTCTGTCTCTTTACTAAGGTTCTCCATATTATTCATTCCTTGCTCTCCTGATATCCTTTAGTTACTTCTCTATATTTTCTTTCAACTCCTTGAGCATTTCCAACATGTTTGGTCAGTATGCCCATATTCTAATCTCCTTCACTGCTATTTTCTGGATTTTTATCCTCTTCCTTTGTATGGGCATTTTTTTTTCTGTTCATTTGTTTTGTACTCTTGTTGCACACTGTACTTTCTAATTTTTTAAAGTGTTAACTCTGGGATTTATTCCCTGATACGTCTGTTTCTTAATTTTGTAACCAGCTGGTGATAAGACAAAGACTTTGTTGAATTTCAGCTCCCCATCAGGAACGTCCACCAAAGGAAATTACAGAGTATACAGTCTTCCCTATCTTTTGTGGGCCTGTGCCTTGTCCTGAGCTTTTGCTGGTGAGTTGTTTAGGAGTGCCCCTGCTGACCAGAGGTTGAATGTCCCCTCTGTTTCCCAGGAGACAGACCTCTCTCTCCTGGGTGTTTAAAGCAGGCATGACTTTATCCCAGGCTGTCTGCCTCTATGGTTTCTTACTCTCCTTTGTTGTCTCAGGCTGCCTTCATCTGGAGGACAAATTCTGGGAGGTGGGAGATGCCAGAAAAGGGTTTCTCAAGTCAGTCTTTCCCAGCTAAAACAAGGCTGGGGACACACAAAGTGGGATGGGCCATCTGCAAACTGCTCTGGGGAGGGGATCAGAAAGGGTACCAGGATCTTTTTCTATGGTTCCCTAAAACTGCACATTCTTGACTTGTCCAGCAAATGCAGCCCTTCAACTAAATGTCCCCCATAGCCTGTAGTGTCTTCAAGTCTCAGCTGTCTTTGTCCGAGTTGGGTTGGAACAATGGCTGTCCTCAGAGCCAGGCCACAGCATTCCAAAGTTGCTCATAGAAAACTGTGCTCAGGGATCAGTCATAGCCATCCCTGGTCTTGGGTAAGAGGATTTTTATGTTCCTTCCCATCACCAGTAATCTAGCCATGGGCTGGACCCCACAGAAGTAGGGGATGGGCACCTGTAACTGCCGTGTGGAAAGGGAAATTTACTAGTCTTAACTGTAATTGCTTGTGTTGTGTTCTACTAGAAGCCAGAGTTTTGAAATAGTTGCTTCAGATAATTCCTGCCTGTTTAATAGATGTTCTGGCAGAACGTCTGAGTCTTAAAGTTTCCTATTCTGCCATCTTCCTGCGATCTTTTAGCGAGCCTCCTTTTAATGTGAAGGAAAACCTTTCCAAGATGCCCTTACCCTTTCCCGGCTTACTTCTCTTTCGATTGCATTGGTCAGGATTAGATCACATTCCATGTCCTCGAGGCAGGGCGGGCTGGACAGCTGGGTGTTGGTAGTGGCTATTTGCAGTCATGGTGGGAGGCTGGCTGTGCCAGTTAGGAGGAAGGTAGAGGGATTGTGTTAGCTACTGGGCACACGGCCCTGGGTGCCGGTCCCATATTTTTGTGAAATTGAAATGAAATGATGTTGGTAAGGGCTTAATACTGTGCCTCATAAGGTACACCCAGTCTCAACATGCCTTCTGGGACATAATGCTTTGGAAAATAGTTTTCTCCTGTGTTTCCATTTTCAAGACACAGCTGCAGCACCAATCCAACATCCCAAAAAGCACCCACTCCAAAAAAAAAAAAGTTCTTTACTGAAGTCTCAAAGAAGACACAGGAAAATTGTTCTGTATGCTATTGAAAAATATCTAAAAATACCTCTTTACTCATTCACCTTTACCTTTCTCAAGTTCTTTCTTTGTCACAACTGTTCTCCGTTGCACTAGGGTCTCTCCCCAACTCCAGCCCATCTCTAAATCTTTTCTCCTGTCCTTCTTTCAGATGCAGCTCTTCATTATGTAGATCGATTTAGTTTCTTTAGGGTTCTTTCAGGTCTCCTTTTCTCCCAAATCTTGATGAGCACAATGAAACCTCAGGAAGGAGCAGGCTAAATTAGAATTCTCCTAAGAGGCAAGGAATAAAATAGAATGTTGTGAATAAATAAATTGGAGAAACATACTTTTGGGTTCCCTGTCCCTGAGCTATTTAATCATGCCTAGAGTTCCTTTTCCATGGGAAAATAACTGGCAAAACCCTTCGATCTCTACCAGTTCTTTCCCTATAAAGGACCAAGACGGCGAGCGAGACCATTTGCCATTCATCATAAAGATTTACACCCCCCTACTTTGCTGATAGCCTTGCTGTATTAGAATAACACCTTAAAACCTACATAAAACAGTTTGACAAAACTTCTGGTAGTGAAGAGGCCCCACTGATCTTAAACATAATATCAACTTTCTGTCTTTCTCACAGGGTTTTGCTTTCCCCTTGTCCTTGGATACTGGTGACCATACAAATCTGGATTTCATCTTGCTTTCACAACTTTATGCTCTATGCTAATGTTGCAAATATAAATGGGAAATCCATGTGGATTTCTTTCTTTCTTTTTTAACCTGACTAACTATACCAGCTGGCCTCTAAGTTAGAAAGAATTAGTTAGAGCCACTGTTAGTTGTATCACTTGATTTTTTGTATATTGTCTGAAAGAAAGTGGTCAGACAGTGGCAGAAACAAGTCTGCTAGTGCCCTGTAATTTGGGGGCAATATTGCTGATTATGCCTTTGAAGGCTATTCCAATTAATGAAACTAGAGATTTGGTAGAAAATCCAGGTCCCTTTATGTCAGGCATATTCATTTTCTTTTTTAATGTGGAAGACATTTTCACCTGGATATTTCATATTTTAGGGCAATTCTTCAGCAGTGAGCCATGTACCTAAGTGAGTCTACCTTGGGATCCCTGCTAGCTTCTTTTGAAGGCCAGGGCTCTGTGCTCGGGATCTAGCTAGGTATTGGTTCATTAGAAAACAGCAGGTATGTGAGATTAGAACAGTGGCTTTATTTGCTTCCTATAGGAGCACAAGGTAGAAAGAGAATCCTAGTTCTAGCTATGGTTTAGCAGGAAGATTCCCTGGAAGAAATGTCTGAGTCTATTTTTCTTGATAATCTGTTATGAGACCAGGGACACCAAAGTAGAAGAGATGTGGGATGAGGGTTCCAGGTAATTAGGGAGAGTTTTCAGATTTTTATCTAAGACTGGGCTTGATTGAAAGTACTTGTTCACAGGAAGAATTGGGGCAGTCTCTCTACATATCGGAATGCAAAAAGTTGTTTTTTATTTTTTGTGTGTGTGTTTGCAGAAGGTGATAAAAATTATAGTACAAATTTAATATGCTAAGTGTTTCACATATATTATATCACATAATCTCATGCAAGTCTCTGATATTGGCATTATTATGATCATCATTCTGGTGTTATTGATCAGGTAACTGAGGATTAGAGGTTGTTAACATGTTTAAAGTCACACAGCTGATCCTAACCACTATATATAAGTGATATAACCACAGTCACATCAGCATCTTTTTGGAGAGTGAAATTGGAAACCTGCACAAATATGAATGGCCACGTTTCAACAAGCTCATTTTCTAGGACCTAAGTACTCACATTTTGATGTGTTATCTGTTTCACTCTAATCCTCTATATAAAAATAGAGTGCCATTTCATATTTCATCTCACAAATATTGAGAATTGGTAAACTTTTCATGCTTTTTAAAATTATCTTACCACTTTGGGATAGAATTTTAGATAATGTGCATATGCTTGGAATTAGAATAATAGAAAAGAAAGATGCAGAAGATTTGTGCAGAGGAAATTAAATGGGAAGGAAAGGTATTTATACCCAAGCATATTATGAAACTTAGAGTTTAATTTAAAACAATAATGAAAGCACCAAATATCATGTATTCATCTGTCTCACCAGAAAAATAAGAAGCCAATAATACTGGTAAGGCCAGCACAGAATTAAGTTTTATTGTATTGGGGAAATGAAAGGATTGCAGCCAAGAAAAACTGGTCAGTAATCATTCCTGGCTGGCTATCTTAGAAATCAATACAGATTGTTTCATGATCAATATAACATTCAGATCTGACCTGAGCACGTGCCTATGTTACTATCAGAATAGTTTTCAGCCTCTCAGATGGAAGTGACTTGAATGAAAGAAGGCATAGACTCATTGGGAAAGTGTGGGGATGTAAGTTTCTTTGTCTCCTGATGCAGCCAGCTATTCCTTTGACAAATAACTCTAGGTATTTTATATCTTTTATCACAAAACATCTCTCTTTCATTTTCACTCTTCAAATCCTTGCTCTATAACTCCTCTCCCAATCCTTGAAGTCTTCCCTGAATGCTGTTGCTAATTTTGAATACCTACTTTGTAGAACTTAGCAGGTACCCTGTTATACTGTTACACTGAGATAGTGTAGCGGGAAGCACCTTTTAATCTTTAAAATAAAGCATTTAGTAATGCAATTTATTATACATATATAATATGTGAGTTATCATAAATTTGACTGGATCAGATGTCCCGTGAAGATTGAACTGAATGGAAATAAAACCAGAGTAGGAATGACAATTATAGGCTGTTTAAGAAAGATGGCATATTCTTAAAGTAGAGAAGTGTTTATACGTATATGTCCTGACTCCTCAGCAAAGCTCTAATCTCCTCATGAGGAATTAAGCATAACATGTTTTGCCTGTCTCTTTGTTTTTCACACAATTCTATGTACACAGTTGGTGCTTGGAAAATATACCCTTGTGCATAGATTAGGAATCCGCCTCTGTTTTTCAAATTCTGTAGTCTTGACCCAGTGAATGGGAAGTCTTTGATAAAGCTTTGTGTTGGTGTTGTTATTTTAGCAACATGGAAATTACCACTTTATGGATCACCCCATAAACAAGAAATTATCTAGATACTTCCATTGCTGATAGAATACTCAGTAGTTCACCTAGCAAAAATCCAGTTTTTGTGGATCTTCAACATAATAGCTTCTGAAAGTTTAGATCCTTTTTGGATTTATGGGGATGGAAACAGGATATCCAAAAAGCATTATTTTATTATTTTTTATTTCATTTGTAATTTTAATTTAATTTTTTATTATTATTTTCTAGTAATAATGACAAGTTTATTTATTAAATATTTCATCTGTGGCTGTCACTCTTCTAAATACTCTGGTAACATTTTCTCATTTGATTTTTACAGAATGCTATGAGGTAGGTTTTATTAATATCCCATTTTAAAAGTGAGGAAATTAGGGTACTAAAAGTTGATGTAACTTGTCTGAGGTCAAATAGCTAGAGAGGTAGGGCTTGATCCAGGTTTTCTGACCCCAATGCACATCCACAAGCAGTCACTATAAAAAGAGAAGGGCAGGCAGGTTTAGCACAGCACAGTGGTCAAGGAGTCTTACACCTACCTGACTAGCATAATTGTAACAGTTCGGACTTTGGGAGAATCTGGACAGGCCTCAAGGAGAAAAAAAAAAATGAAAAGGATGAATAAAGAGTAAAAGACAGAAAGAGAAATTGAGTTTTGTGTTAGTTAGATTCGGTTGTCAACTTGGCCAGGTGAGCGTACCTAGTTCTGTTGCCGTGGGCACAAGCCAATGGTACGTGAACCTCATCTGTTGCTAATTACATCTGCAGTCAGCTAGGAGGCATGTCTGCTGCAATGAGTGACGTTTGACTTAATTGGTTGGCGCTTAAATGGGAGAACGCAAGGTAGCACAGCCTAGCAGCTCGGCATTCTTCATCTCAGCACTTGCAGCTCAGCCCAGGCCTTTGGAGATGCTGAAAGAAGTCACCCTGGGGAAAGTTGTTGGAACCCAGGGGCCTGGAGAGAAGACCAGCAGAGACCATCCTGTGCCCTCCATGTAAGAAAGAACCTCAGTGGGAAGTTAGCTGCCTTTCCTCTGAAGAACCAACAAAATAAATCCCCTTTTATTAAAAGCCAATCCATCTCTGGTGTGTTGCATTCTGGCAGCTAGCAAACTAGAATAAGTTTGAAAAAAGAATATGCACTGTCACCTTAGATGCTGTCACAGTCAGGTTCATGTGTCAACTTGGCCTGGTGGTAGTACCCGTTTGTCTGGTTGGGCAAGTGCTGGCCTGTCTGTTCCAATGAGGACATTTCATAGAATTAAATCATGATTATGTCAGCTGTATCCACAGCTGATTCCATTCGTAATCAGCCAGGGGGAGCATCTTCTGCAATGAGTGATGTTTAATCTAATCACTGGAAGCCTTTTAAGGAGGATTCAGAAGAGGCAGGCTCTCTTTCTGCTTTGGCCGGTGACCCTCTCCTGCGGAGTTCGTCCAGACCCTTCATCAGAGTCTTCAGCTTCACAGCCTGCCCTGTGGATTTTGGACTCTATGTTCCCACAGTTACATGAGACACTTTTATAAATTTTTATATCTACAGATAATTCCTGCTGATTCTGCTTCTCTACAGAACCCTAACTAATACAGATGCTTAATAAATATTTTTGGATGACATGAAATATAACAGAGAAATGAAGGAAGATTTCATAGCAAAGAGTGAGAGAAGGCCCTCATCCATGGCCTTGGGTTCTATCCTGAAACAGAATAACTGTACACTTCAAATACAAACGTTTCTGTGGATTTCAGCTTCTCTTACACCCAGGCTATTTCTGGACATGTTAACAAATTCGTAAATCTTCACCCACTGATTTTTCTTTCTGGTTAGAATCAGTCCAAATGACTTCTAGCTTCCAGAATACTTATTATCATACTTCAAACACAGCATCAAGGAAAGAATAAGTTAGCTGTAAAACAGACTGTTTTTCTGATTCTGGGTCTGAGATTCACATATTCAGTAAAAGAAATTGCTCTAGTGTACAAAATGTGTTCTCAAATAACATGAGAGCTTATGTTCCAGGTGAATGGGGAGGATAGAGTGTTTTTTATAATTTAATACAGACAATGATTAAAAAGCCTCTTCCCTCATCATTGTTCTGCCTCTTTTAATTTGGGTCCCCTTTGATTTGGCTGTAACCAGTGGAAAAGAAATGCAGTCTATAGAACGAGCAGCAGGATATTGTAGAATATGGAAATCATTCTTATACTGTAGAGGGGAAATCTAATTACTTCTGTGGATCATTCATCTGTTCTCCCCCCCAACCCCCCTCCCATTTTGTTTAGTATTCGGTTATATAATTGGCATCATTAGAGCACTAGTGCCTCCTTGCAGAAGATGTGTGGTTTGCTGGTCATTAGCCATCTTGATATACGTGTCAAGGATAGCAAACCAAAAAATGCAAACAAAGTTTCTCTCCACAGCAGGTGGCTGCCTTTAACTAGGCCTCTGTCTAGTCAGCCCATTCTTTTTCTATAAATGTTACTGGAATTGCAGTACTTCATATGGAAGCCCTCCAAGCTTCAACCAACTTTTAGATACCCAAGCTCTGGAAGTGATGCTTCCTTTAGAGTGAATCTGTGGCAAAAATGAATAGTTTTATAGGCCAGAGAAATCTATGATGAAATCCATTATTTGTTAAAAACTCAATTATAGCAATTTTAAGATTCTCCAGGACCTCCAGGTGGGGGAGCGATGATTCAGAGACGGAAATAGAACTCTTGGCATTTGTGTGAAAAGAGCAATAGGCATGGCCAGATTCAGCTTCTTGTCAAAAATAAAATTCCAAGCATGATCAAGTTTTATGTGTTCATTATCTCACAGTGCTCTGTATCTGTTTGGTCTTCATCAGATATATCTGTTGAGATTCCTAAAACCCTTCATTATTTAGCTCTTTTTTTTTTCCTGGCCATGATAACCAGCCAATAAACCCAATGATGGAAGGACCAGGCTGGGGTAGAAGATGAAGAGCTCCAGGTTTGGTCTAGGTTTTCCATGGAGTAGTTCTGTTATGCCCGGGAAGCCATGTCCCCTCCCCAGCTCCCGCCTTCTGTTTCTTCTGAATTGGTTGGATTTGGATGTTTCAATTCATATGCCTTTAGAGTCCTAGCAAAAGGTGGTGGGGGTAAAAGCAGAATATAAGACACAGTATAGGACAGAAGGTAGGGATGAAGTTTATGACAACCAGAAAGTATGTCAATGTGGTCTAAATCTGTTATAGCCTTAAGCCCCTCCTGTTACAGAAAATACGTCTACGGGCGATATTTTGCCCATAAGTCCCAGTTTTCCACTGTTAGGCCGCATAATAAAAAGGCTTTTGATTTTTTTTTGGGGGGGGGTCCAGATTTTCTGATTGTATAACAGTGTTTAAACAAAAAGAGAATGGAAGACCTAAATGAAATATTTTAAATTAAAAAAAAATAAAAGAACAAAGCAAATTATGTGAGAATAAAAACTGACAGCTTATATAGAACAAAAAAAGAACAGAGTGTCATAGTTAAATATAAGTCAAACGTGACTAGCTAGTGTGGGCAGCACTGTTGTGGGAAATGAAAAGGCCAACTGAATCCTGGAATGCAGCAGGAAGAATGTGTTACACACGTGTCAGTAAGTCAGTTTTCCATGGTACTCAGCTTTGGTTTGACCCTCGTTACACAGGGAATCCAGATGTGGTCAGCAAACCTTAAAAGGGACATGAAAAAGCAGAGCTTAAAAGAATGAAAAATAGTTTCTTTTGAGAAAAGGCAAAAGGAATTTGAATTGATCCATCTGCAGAAGAGAAGGAAAGGATTTGGTCTAATTACTCAGGGTATATTTTCACATGGAGATGTAAAGCTCATGCTTCAAAGTCTGTGAGCAAAGGCTTCAGCTGGAATAAATGAGCTTAAGAGAAAGCAATGGAGATGCGGTTGGGAGTAGGAAAAATAATGTCGCACGTTAGGGTGGCAAAATGTTGGAGCAATCTCCTAAGAGTTGCTGTGATGTCATTGTCCCAAAGCATCATCAAGGAGAGAAAAGGCAATCGATGGCTCTGGTTATCCTGAAGGTAAGGAGGGACCTTCCAGCAGCCCAGGCTGTGATTGGGTTGACATCCTCCTCCTCCTCCTCCTCCCAAGCACTGCCACCTTTTTCTTGCTCCCTTACCCATAACAGGTGGATCTCACAGAGAACGAGGGCTGAAGTTCCTTTTGAGGTACTGGAGACAGAAACCTCAAAGTCTCTGCAAACCCAGAAATCTCTTAACTCTACTTTTCTGGGCAAATGGGTCTCATTTTTATCTCCTGGCCACCCAGCTCTCTAATTCACCGGCATATGGGAAACTCTGCATTTAGGAGTCCTTAAACCAAGAGAGTAAACTGACTGTCCTTTAATCCCAGTCCCAAATTCCCAATAAAGATAGTCTGTAATGTCAAACTTAGTGCCATTGTTCAGCTCAATCCAATATACCATACCTTGGGATAGGGTGGTGAGTTCCTTGGTACAAACACTGGCTAGAAGTTCTATCAGCATAGGTGAGCAGTGTGTTCTTAGAGAATTGGGTTTGTTGTGAAGTGAGCAGGCACCCCAGGAAATCGACCGCTATCACCATGATCTTTATCACGGCCTACATCGGTATTAGGTGACAATTATGCAGAGACCTGGATTGCTATAGTCTCTCCCTGCTCGAAGTTTTTAACTGGGTCCAGGAATTGTGCTTTCTTAGGGCTGGAACAGAACTCAACAGCTCAGCCTTCTAAATCATTCTCCATACCCTCTAATGGGCAGTTGGTTGAAGCAGAGGCCCCAGGGAAGGGGACGTCATAGCAGTGTGTGGTTTTGCAACCCTGAATGCTACGAAGGGAGCTTCAGCTCACTTGGAAATGTGGGCTTTTCCTCTGTCAGATCCATCCCCACTGCCTTTCCCAGCAGCCAAGCTGCTGAGCCCTGTCCTATCTTCTCGGCTTCCTTAGCTTTGACAGCCCATTGGTGCTGCTGGGCTCACAGCACAGTCCGTGCACAGGCTACTCTGTGCCAGTGATTGCTACTAGGGCTGGATTTACCACATAGGGGTCTTTATAAATTCCTCAGTAGATGTAAACCTGCAGGGTTTAAGTGACTTTTCTCTTGGCCTGAATTGCTCGTGCCACTTACTCAATTCTGTTTGATTTGGGCTGGGGTCCTTACCTTGGAACAGCCTGGCAGTGTAAGGCCAGCTGTTAGTATTAACAGGTCTCACCTGCTAACTCCACTGCCCCTCGGGGCCTAGCCCATTGCTAACAAACCTTTCTAAAGCACGGAACGTAAGATTGGTTACTCCAGCTGTTATTTATGGAGGTCAGAGTTTCTCCCTCCTGGGGCCTTCCTTGCTGTGTTGTAAGCAAACGTATTCAATTACACAGTTATTCTTGACACATAACAGAGCCAAAAAAAATTCTCTCTCTACTCCACTCCCCCCGCCCCCACCCCCAACCTTTACCCTGAAATGGTTGTTGACTTTCTACCACCTACAAAATAAAGCCTCAGTTCCTTAGTGTAGAATCCAAACGTGTCTAATCTA
This sequence comes from Tamandua tetradactyla, assembly GCF_023851605.1. Lineage (NCBI taxonomy): Eukaryota > Metazoa > Chordata > Mammalia > Pilosa > Myrmecophagidae > Tamandua > Tamandua tetradactyla. Next base: position 24,557,790 of record NC_135346.1, read on the forward strand.
ATAGCACCAGCTCACCTTTCTGGCCTTATCCAAAACCACACAGCGGCCTCATGGGTCTGTTTGCTGTTGCTCCGTCATTACTTCCCAGGCTTTCTAATGCTGTTTTCACAGGCCAGGGGGCCAGTTCTTCTCATCTCCATCTCTTTAAATTCTATCCATCTTTGAAATCCCAGGTCAAATATGATCTCTTCTATACAAACCTGCTCGATCTTCCGAATTGGAATGAATCCCTTTCTCCTTGAGTTGCTATCACATGGTCTTTATAACACCATTAGAACACTGGCTTTGCTCCCAGTTGTCTCATAAGAGTTAAAATTATTGGCTTCAGCATCCTCAGCTACCCTACGCAGTATACCTCAAGTGCTTTTAGAATAAATATCATGTATTAAGCATTTGCTGTGTGCAAAACTGTGTTGTAAGTGCTTAACATACATAATTTCATTTAATAGTCCATATTTTTTCAGATGAAATGATTGAGAGATAGAGTAATGTACCTAAGATTACCCAGCTTTCAAGTGGTCATGGCACATTTTTAAAGCTGTTTTATTGAGATATATTCACACACCACACAATCCCTCCAAGGTGTACAATCAGTGGCTTTTAGTATAATCGCAGAGTTGTGCATTCATCACCACAATCAATTTTAGAGTATTTTCATTATGGTCATGGCATATTTTGAACCCATTTCTCTCTGACTTCAAAGCGTCTATAATGCTGTCTTTCACTGGTCAGTATATGCATGTTGAATTGATTTGGATTAAAAAGCCTTTCCATTTTGACAAGAACTTATTCATACGAAGGTGAGCCCATGGAATGGCTCCAGTCCTGACAACTGCCGCCACTGCAATTGCTGCCTCAAACTTCTCTCTGTAATTCCTCCAAGGAGATGGCCTGAGAGAGGGTCAGGGAGAGTAAGAGCCCTGGAGTGTCATTAAGGATCGAGGTACATTGCTGATCTTGGCCAAGCCATGTGGTAGCTGAACAGAGGTGACGTGTTGGATGCATTTGCCATGCTAAGGAAAGAACATCCACGTGTTAACCCACACATTAATCATGCTGACAGATGGCCTGCTGACTCGGGCCCTTAAACAGGCTCTTTCTATCTACCAGGCTCACCGCTCTGTACCTATTAATCTGAAGGGAGTAATATAAGTCATAGGCTTCCATGGGGGACTAGGGCAGCCTTATTAATAGCTAGGAAAAAAAATGTCAGGCTCTCCACAATTTTAATCATCTTTATTCTGCTTGCCCAAGATACTGACCCTTTCCTTTCTCTCGTCCCAGCTACCCCCACGTCAGTGCATTTAAAAATATATGCTCACATTCTGGTCCCACACCCGGGATGGTTCCCAGGCACAGCTTCACACATAGCACTGAAAACGGCTACCGCCAACCAGGCAGGTAAGAGTACATTCTGAGGAAATTTGCTGTCCCTCGACTTTATTTCTGTTGGCTCAGTGGGCAGATTCTAATTTGAAGCAGGCAAAATTTAGCCTGCCTGGAGATGGTGGGCAGGTGTTGATTTTGTGACTGGGCTGCTTGAATTGTTCGGGCACCCAGATATTCCAGGCTGACATCACCTCATTAGGAAACTCGAGTTCTGTGGAGGGAGACAAGGATCTGGGTAAATCCCGTCCTAACGGACCTGCGTTCTCTCTGCTTGACAGTGCCTTGATTTATCTTTTGTGGAGATATATATCTACATATTGATATCTAAATTGCTATCTAGCTATCTATACCTATGGCTGTCTGTCTATGCATGTCTATTTATACTCTCTATCCCTCATCTCTGTTTATCTGAGTTATCCATGATGGATCCCACTCAACTGAATGGGCAAACCCAGTCAGATGCAAAGATACATACACATGCTTCCTTTTCTCAAATAATGGGTGGGATGAGGTGGGATAAGGGAAAGAAACTTTTGGTAAAAAGCAAACATATTGAGAGCAAAAGAGGACAACATATGATGACTTTTCTTACCCCCAGCCTTTTGGTTTTTGAAACAGGGAAGAGTATTAAGTCCCTAGTCAGCATTGGGCAGTTTTCTTACGGAGTCTCAATTAATCCTCACACTAAGCCTTTGAGGTAGGTTTATGGGTTAGATTGAATCATGTACCCCAACAAGAGGCATGTTCTTAACCTTTATCTGCAATCCTGAGTGTGAACCCACTTGTGAAAAAGGACCCTTTGAAGGTATATTATCAGTTAAAGTGATTCTTTATGATCCTAATCATTTGTGATTCATTTGTGAATGGGATCTTCTAGGATCCTATTTAGGTGTATTCAAACTGAGTCAGGGTGGACTTAATCCATATTCCTTGAGGTCTTATAAAGAAACCCAGAAGACTTGGAAAACCACAAGAGGGGACATCACTATGTGATGGGAGGCAGAGGTGCAAGCCAAGAAACACCAAGGATTGTGGCAAGCCAGCACTAGCTACAGATTTCAGGGAGAAAGTATGGTCTTACAAATGCCTTGACATTGAACTACCAGCCTTCAAAGCCATGACGCAATAAATGCTTGTAGTTCTTTTTTTTTAAGCCAACCCATTATATGGTATTGCTTATAGCAGATCTGGAAAACTGTGGCAGGTTCATTGTCCCTTTTTCTTAGAAGAGAAGACTGACAGTCAAAGTCAGAGGAGCTAAAACTGATTGGGATCTAATGCCAGTTTATGTGACTCTAATGCTCACCTCTCTCTGCCATGTTAAGCTGTGATATTTCTCAACCCATTTCACACTGCCTTTTCTCTGAAACAAGCCAATTAGTAGTGGGAGGAGGTAAAATGCTGGCAAGAATCAATACATTTTTGTTTATTGCTGTGTTTAATAGACAGTTCTATGCCAAACTGCCCAAAGCAGTTTATGCACTCTTAGAATATTCAAATTTGCAGCTCTTAGTCAATACATCCTACAACTCCAGGAGGAAATCTGTCCACCCTGAGTAAAAGCCTTGGGACTGCAAACAGGGCTTTCATATCTCCTACATGGCTTTCAGACAGATAAAACAACAGCGGTTCAAGGACAGGCTGATTGCTGGAGAAAGGCTGGAGGTGTGATGTAACTTGACACATTCTTGGCATGTTTTGAATGATATCTTCATTGGTGGTTAACATTTGAGTCTTCCAAGCCCTGCTAGATTGGGATATGGGCCAGGGCACTTTGTAATCGTGATGACAGAGTCCTGAGACCAGACAAACTTCTGTTACTGTTTTGGGCCAAAATATTAGTACTGAATCTCCTGGGAGGTGTGGACACAGATGGCAGACTAGACCTCAGAAGGCATGGCTTCTCATCTGCTTAGCCAGTCCACAAAGTTGGAACTTCTTATATAGCTCACACACTGACCCTAAGTTCAAGGGGCTTCTAAGGAGACTCCTAAGAGAAATGGACTGGTTTCCGGTGTCGTTAGCAGGATGGGTGGCGACACAGTCATTTGGGGAATTTACTTCCTTGAGACTTACTGAGGAACACGGAAGCAGAAGAAGGGCGGGAGGAAAGAGAAGGGCAGGGAAAGTTACGTACACATAGTTTAACTTATTTTTAGTTATACATGGTGTCATTGCATATATTTGAAAAAATAATTGTGAAATCTTTTTTGGTCTTTTATGGGATTTTTTCTTCTTTTTCAAATGTGCTTTGTTGTAAGCCAGCAAAAACATGAGTCTTTGTTTTTTTAAAAAATACTTGTCATCCTAATGATTAAAACTAGATATTAAAATTTGCTTCATGCAACTGACCCTTTCCACATACAAAGGGATTCCATACATTTAGAGCAAACTTATTGAATTGGCTGCATTTTTTTGAGTTCCCCACTTTCATCTGGCTGTTTGTGAGAGGTTGGTGCTGAACTGGCTGGAGAGGAATGAAAACGACCTAAACGGAAATGCACTGCAGGACCTCAGGATCCTCTTCCCACCTTTTTCCCTCTTTCAACCTGATGCCCGCTCCTGTTGGGCAACTTTGGGGAGTGCGAAAGTATGTTTCCCACAATGGCAAGGAACACTCTTCCTCACAAGACTGCAGTGGTGGCATCTTGGTCTTTTTAAAGAGCAGCATAGGGGGTCTTGCAATTGATTTCCCAATATCCACTTTCTTGTCCCAAGCCAGTTAGGGAAATTCCATCTCCCTGGCCAACTGTTGGTTTAGACGTAGGCAGGCTAGGTCATCTTGATCTAAAAGAGATTTACCTAAGGATCCTCAGAAACCAGTCTCTCTGATACTATAGACTGGAGGTAACGATAGTATCTAATTCATTGGTTGTTTTGAAGATTACATGAGTTATTAGTTAATAAACACCAGTCACACAGTAAGCTCTTAGTAAAAGTATTACTCTTCTTTAAAATGTGCTTACCTCTTGATCCAAATATTCTGTTTCTCAAAAGTAAACTGAGAACCTGAATGGAGAGGCATGTAAATATATCGAGATATTGCTAGATGTTCACCACAGTGTTACTTACAACTGAGCCTTAACTATCCAAAAATGTGGACATGGTTAACTATGAAGTATCCATCCCAAGGAATATTCTGAATCCCTTAAAAATGATATGGTAGAATTATATTTAGTTACATGGAGAGCAGGTTATGATATGCGATTTTATAAGGAGCAGATTGTTTTTCAGATAGAGATAGATATAGATACAAACACAAATACAAATATAAACGCAGCTATATGGAATCAGATAGGATATCCACTAACAGTTTTGGTGGACAGAGACTCTAAGAAGGAATCTATAGCAGAAAGATGTTTTACAAAACTATAAACTTTAAAAAAACTTTATAATCACATGCTTAGCTGTAGTTTTTAAGCCAGAACTACAGATACAAGAATGAAAAGAAAAATGCAATTTCCTCTAATTTTACAAACAAAATGTTAAAAAAGAAATCTGGGAGATTCCATTTCAAACCTTAAAAGGCAATTTCTATTTTCTCTTTTCCATTAATGAGCATTGTCAAAACTTTCTACAGTGAACATGCATTGCTGATATAACTTTTAATGCTACCGGACCCATATATGTTACAGTCATTTTGCCACAGATATCTGACTGAGACTCTCTGATTCAGCCCCATCAGCAAATATTTATAAAGGGCTTACTAGGTGCCAGGCACTCAGCTGGATGGTTTTCAAAAACATATGCAGTCTGCCCTCTAGAGTTTAAATTGTAACAGATCATTCCAGACCAAAGAAACGGGAAATGCAATTGACTTGTCTGCCTCTCCTGACAGGCGGTGGGGACCTGGGGATTTTCTATTTTCTCTGTCTTGCCTGCAGTGGCCAAGCCGAGGGCTGGCAGATGAATGGCGAGCCCTGTAATACCCAGAATCCTTCCTCGTTACCATCCGTCACCCCAATCCAACACAGACAGTCAAAGTTTAAAAATGGTGCTGCTTCTTCCAATGCAACTTTAAGGCAAGTCCCCTAACCTCCCGTTCCAATCAGATTGCTCTCCCTAAACTCCTCCCATAAAGAAAATAAGCAGCTGCCTCTACCTGTGGAAGGTCACAAGTCTATTTTAAGGGCTTAGTTCAGTTTGTTCGCTGGGTTGATATGGTCTTAGAATTGAATGCCACTTGCAGTCTAATTGGAATGGAGATGAAGAGATGAATACGTAGAAGTAGAGAAAATTCTCTTTCTTGATTTTTTTTTGTTTTTTAAATGGGAAGGTGTCTACTGCAAAGAATGGTGTAAGAGTGTGCTCTTGGCAAAGTGCTTTGCATACTCTCCATTGGAAAAGGGTTTGAAAGATTCCTGCTTATCCCTTTCTAGCATTTTCGTGATATTCGGAATCACATGCAAACTCACTATAAAACACAATGGTGATGCACCGTGAGGGGAGGTGACAAGGCAAAAGGAACATGTGTTGATTCTGAAGAATATTTATCACAGATGTCTCTCCCGAGCAGTCTTCAGAGGAAGTTTTTAATAACTATGCTTCCACTAACCGCCTGAGGTTGAAAAGTGTAGGTAGGAAGGGTAAGCCTTTTAATGATAGCAGAAACCTAGAAAAACGATAGAGGAATGAAGGGGAAAAAAGTCATAAAAAGAGTAGCAAGGTAGTTATAGTCTATATTCAAGACATTTTTGAGATACTTGAGAAAATTGACAAAACATGATTTTGAATTGGTGTTGTAGATGAGCGAGAATACTTGGGGGGGCGTTGTTTTAGATAACTGTGATGAATGCACGGTATAAAACAAAAAAGCAGAGATGCCAAATATGCCTAAATAAAAAGGCACACTAACATTAATGGGTCAGGTTCCTACAGCATTCAGCTGCAGCTAGATATAACCATTCATAAAAATCTAGCCATTTGCCTTCAGAAATTTGCCAAACATAGCCTGTTGGCATGGCTTAAGCAACAGGCGAGCTGTTCTACCAGGACAGTAGCATCTAGTATACAAATGGGCCTTATTTTGCTACCTGTGATAGGATGAGAAAATGCTAGCCCCACCACTAGGTTTTGTTATCTGAGAATAGTCAGGATTTAGAAAGTGCAGCTATGATGTTTTTACAAAATTTATGATAACAGGGGAAGGAAGCTGCTTCAGATTTACAAATGCTTTTACGTTAATATAATGGCACCAAGATGTAGGTTAAAATATATGAACAGGACTGCTCTACCCCATATGGAAACTGGGGAGGGAAGACTGCCTTCCTAACTGGTATATCTTTATGGTGATGAGCTGAAAATGTATGCGATGACATTGATGCACCTGGGTAGTTAAATCGTACTATTCTGAGCCTCCTAAAGTATTTTTGCTGTCAGTAATAGTCGTAGTTACAGTAGTAATAGCAGCAGCAAGGGTAATAATAATTATTTTCTTTATAATAATTTTATTATGAACAATTATTGAGAGCCCACAGTGTGCCAGGCATTGTCCATTATTTTCCCATTGAAAGGATTCTGGAATAAGCATTTGGTATATATTATCTTATTTTATCATCACAGAAACCCATTGAGGTAGATGCTATTATTATCTCTGTGTTTCATTTTACAGACCAGAAATTGAAATTCCTAAAGAGGTCACTTAATTTGTTTGAAACCATGCAGTGGTAAATGGTGGATTTTGCCTCGGAAAGTCTCAGGCGGCTCTATGCAGTTGAATGTCCCATTTATAAGAATCACACGGACTGGGATTGTCTGGATAATTTCCCTTTCACCTTTATTTCAGTTGGAACAAAAGACATTTGTCATTTATTAGATTCAAACAATAATTTGGCGAGTGATGGAGTATTTTGTTACTTATTGTGTGTGTGTGTGTGTGTTTGTGTGTGTGTGTGTGTAAGACTGGGAGACATGAATTCTTTGGTGCCTTGGGAACTGCCTAATCACAGCCAATTACGATAAAGCATAACTGTGGGAAATAATGAAAACTTGGGCATAGGAAATTTCTTGCACACTGAGTTTTCACTCCGTCATCTGCAGTTCTTGGGATCTACCCGTTTGGTGAAGAACTACGAAAGTGTGCCCTCTGTTCCAGTTAAGAGGAGGTTGGTCAGGCAGCCTGATAAGAAAATTTGCTAAAGACTGGACCACAAACCCAGAGAGTGCTGTGCCTCTGATTCTGTTTATCATCCACCTAGTATGAGAGGCACTTAAACCTTTTATTTGGGGGAAGAACCAGGAAGGACTAGAGTGGGGAAGCATGTCAGCATTATACATAAAAGAAATCTAACTATGTTCTTAGCTTAGTTTCACTTCCTTTAAAAATAGAGAAGCTATCATTTTATTTGAATGCACAAAGCTTTTCTGTTATATTTAATGTTATTCTGAAACACTCTTAATGCGTGTGCGTACACACCCCTGAAAGAAAAAACAGGCAGTACCTTTAAACCTTGGAGATTTGATGGTGGAAAAACTGACAGGCTAATACAAAGGCCAAACCACGGCTCTTTGCCTGCATTCCTCACCTTCCTGCCAGGTTTCTGACCCCCCAAACCTCAGTAGAGAAGCATGCTGAACTGTGGAGTTGTGCCGGGATGGGGATGTTCTAAAGACCATCGTGTTCTTTGTGGCCAACAGAAAAGTCCAGCTATTGTTGTTTACTAGGCTAATTGTTCTGCATTTTGGGTTGGCTCTTTGGGTCACTGATTTTGAGAATTATTTTAAAGACACAGCATCCCCCTAACGTGAAATGCTGCAGTGGGCAGACCCAGGACTCCTGACAGGCAGGCGTTGCCTCTAACACCCTGTGACCGACTTGGGAACCTTACAGCTTCCCCCAAACATCCTTTCCCAACCCTGTGTTCCAGTAAATCCCATCCTGGACCACCATCCCTGAATAGATCTAACTGTGCATAAGCAGCAAACATTCTATTTTCCTACTATTTCTCCGTTCGAAACAATTTCCTAATAGACTCTGTACATTCTTACGTACATATGTTAGAGAGTCCTTTCTTTTTTGCCACCGATTTCCATGATGGAAGCATCTTTATTTTTGCCAAACGTTGTAAAAATTTAAACAATGAAATATAGAAAATGAAAGGTACTCTTGGTCTCATCCCAAATATGATGATGATGATAATAAAAATCAAAACATATTCTAAGGGCTATTTGTCAAGCTAAATTTTGTAGATACATTGGCCTATAGACTCTCCCAGTAGTTTCAGTACAGTAGGTACCATTATTTCCTGTGGTAGTTAGATTCAGTTGTCAACTTGGCCAGGTGAACGCACCTAGTTTTGTTGCTGCGGACATGAGCCAATGGTATGTGAACCTCATCTGTTGCTGATTACATCTGCAGTCAACTTGGAGGTGTGCCTGCTGTAACAAATGACATTTGACTTAATTGGCTGGTGCTTAAATGAGAGAGCGCAACGTAGCACAGCCCAAGTACCTCAGCATACCTCATCTCAGCACTCGCAGCTCAGCCCAGGCCTTTGGAGATGTGGAAAGGAATCACCCCAGGGAAAGTTGTTGGAACCCGGAGGCCTAGAGAGAAGAGAGGTTCCTTCTCACGTAAGAAAGAACCTCAGGTGGAAGTTAGCTGCCTTTTCTCTGAAGAACTAAAGAAATAAATCCCCTTTCATTAAAAGCCAATCTATCTCTGGTGTGTTGCATTCTGGCAGCTAGCAAACTAGAACATCTCCCCATTTGGTGCATAAGGGAACTGAGGGACAGAAGGTTAAGTAACCAGTACGCTGCCTCACAGGTAGGAGGCAGTGAAGCCAGTCTCTGAGCTGATGTGGCTGGATGCAAGCATCCATGCACTAATTGCTGTATTAAATCAGATCAGGACTGGTCACTGGGAACATTCTTCAGACAGTCAAAGAAAGAAATCATAAAAAATGAACTTAAAATGTGCGTTTGTAGATTCGTCTCCTAACCGTTGATGTAACACCAAGGCCTTTTCTTGAGAATGGTTACACCAATTAGTTTCTGTCTCTTTTAAATAAACCGTGCCCTTAATTTAGTTTTGAGCTGTTATAACGTTCTAGTAGGAGTGAGTAAATTCTTCAGAGGTCTTTTTGTTTATTTTTGTTAAGACGTTCTCTTTTATGGAGTCTTCCCACATCAGTTAATTTAGTTTTAATAGAAGCCCCTCTTTTTCTTGTCGTTCTTCTATTTTATTGGTTTGTATGCTTTTTAAAGAAACAAGATCATTATGGTAACAGGCATAAAACACTTTGATAAGTTCAGGGACATAAACAACTGATTCTGAGTAAGCCTATATACAACAGGAAGGCCAGAATGTCTGGGACATACCAGCTCCAAACCTTCAGTTCCCCTGGGCACCAGCTTGAGCCTTCAGCAGAGGGAAATTGGTCCTCTGAGTCAATTGTTGCAGTTGATTGAGTTAAGGGAACATCTGCAGTACCAGGCAGAGTGGAGCCTGCCAGCCCGTGGAGAGACACCATGCACACATAATCCACTGAGTGGTTTGATTTCTTTCTTTCCCATACCCTGTGCATCACTAAGGTGTGTATGCTTAGCAATCAATGCCTGTTGTTTGCTGCTTTTTCTTTCTTTCTTTCTTTCTTTTTGCATCTTTTGCATGCAAGTTCATATCTATCTCCAATTTCAATTAGGCATGGCAACCAAATCTTCAAAATATAGACATTAAAGAGTGTAGTGAATTCCCACAGGAAGGAAAAATTCTGAATCTGGGCTGATACTAGAAAAATGAAGCTGAGGACCGAAGTAATTGGTAGCATAAATCCAGCCATTAAGAGCTGCTTTTGTGGGGTAAGTGCCATTATTTCCACTGAGTTTATTGATAGTATTTCTCAAAGTAGACTGCACTTGGGGCTGCAGACTACATGCTAGCAGAAATCACCTGGGCTACTTGTTAAAATGCAGATTTCTGGGTCTCAGGACCTCTTGGAATGGGGACCTGGGAATTGGTGTGCTATGTAGCACAATAAAATTTGGGACTCATTGACCGACCATTTAGGGAATTATTGACCACCCCAACATTTAGTGAAGCAAATAACCTACCAAGCCTTGAACCTGCCCTGCTGTTCTTGGCATTACTCCCTCTGGACTTGTTTTCTCTTCTTGGCATGCACACTCACCCTTTCCTTTCATACCCCTCTAAGAAAATTCCTGCTTGTGCCCTCCATTCCTATCTCTTCTTGGACTTCTTATCTCCCAAAGCAAAGCCGATGTTTTCCTTCACTCTGCCCTCACCCCCCACTCCCAACCCCCCAGTAGATTGTGTTTCTATTAAAGCATACAGAGCCCAGATTTGCTATTATATTTTCGCTTGTTTGTCTCTCCAGGAAGGAGAGATGAGTTTTTATTCTTCTGTGTTTCCTCAGCATATATACCTATGCTTGACAAATAATAATGGTCAATAAATATTTGCTGAGTGAACAAATAATGTGGGAAATGGCTTTCCACTTGGTCCCCCATCCAGCTGAGACTGGAAGCAAGAATATTTTCTAACTGTGATGCATTCTTCTGGCTACGCAATGCTTCCTTTCAAATCCAGGTAGGGTACATTGAAGGAATAGGAGGCTTCTTGTGGTGGTCATCCTTAAAAATCTCTTTCCAGCCTTGAAAGGCACAGCCCTGAATTTTCCGCTCAAGCCTTTGTTATTACTTTTCCCTTGCAGCTAGGCCCTAAGAGGAGGATTTTGTGTATATATTAATGTAGACTTTGATCCAGATTGGTTGGTGTGCACAGCAACTTGTTCACAGTACATTGCCAGTGAGTCTATTCATATAATGCAATAAGGGATGTCTGAGTGACAACCAGATGATGCTAAAGAAATGTATGGCTTTATTTCATTAGGCATAATGTACTCTCAGCAGATACCAGCCTGCGTGCATAATGTGATTCTAGGGGTGCCACTGTAGAGACTCTTTGTTAGAGTAAGGCAGTTGCATTCCCTTACCCTGACGCTTCCAGACTTATTGAGAGGAACTCTGAGCTCTCCCATTAATTTGCACATCCTACTCACATTCAGAGCTACTGAATGTCACCTCTCTGTCACATATTCATCCACCCTGCCAAACAGCTGGACCCTCAGTGTCTACTAGCAAGTGCCTGGTCCTGAAACTGTGTAGTTTCAGGACTGCATGATGTTTTAGTTTGCTAATGCATCTGGAGTGCAATACTCCAGAAATAGACTGGCTTTCAATGAAGGGATTTATGTAGTTACAAATTTGCAGTCCTTTGAAGGAAAGGCAGCTAGCTTTCATCTGAGTTGCACTGTTACGTGGGAAGGCGTACAGAGATGTTTGCTGGCCTTCTCTCCGGGCTTCTGTGTTCTGGTGGCTTTCCCCCAGGTGTGTCCCCTCTGCATCTCCAGACGTCTGGGTCTGAGCTACCCTGGGTCTGAGCTACCCTGAGCATTGAATAGGTGTGCTGGGCTGTACAGAGCTTTTGCTCTCTCTCTCTTCCGACCTCTCCTTTTAAGCCTCACTATTGCAGAAGACACTCCCCTCCCTCAGATGTGATTAGCCATAGACGAATATCACATGTTGCCACTGTAAGTCCACAGCAACAGAACAACTGGGCACCATCACCTGGGCAAGGTGACACCTGAGCCTAACTACTACACATGACAAAGAAAGAAAAGCTCTTTGAGGACAGAGGCTGTCTTCATATTCCTTATTAGGATGTTCCCCAAAGTGAGATATGCCCACCAGAGATAGATGATTTTAGGTGATTCATGGATGAACATTTAAAAATTTTGTTATAGATTTATCTTAATATGTATTAAAAAAATAAAATTAGCACATAAAACCTGTGATTCACAGATCTGATGTCTTTTAGAGGGAGGCTAAAGTAGGTGTTCAAGTTAAAACGTTTTTAAAGATTTAAAGAAAAATTTAAGAAAACAATGTGAAAGATTATATGAGATCAAGGGATTGAGAAAACCTTCTTGACGAAAAGAGGGAAGAAAGAAATGAAAAAAATTAAGTGTCAGTGACTGAGAGATTTCAAATAGAATTGAGAGGTTATCCTGGAGGTTATTCTTACACATTATATAGATATCCGTTTTTAGTTTATGGTGTATTGGAGAGGCTGGAGGGAAGTACCTGAAACTGTAGAGGCTGTGTTCTGGCAGCCTTGTTTCTTGAAGATGATTGTGTAATGATATAACTTTTACAATGTGACTGTGTGGTTGTGAAAACCTTGTGTCTGATGCTCCTTTTATCTAGGGTATGGACAGATGAGTAAAAATTATGGATAAAAAATAAATAATAGGGAGAACAAAGGTTAAAATAAAATGGGTAAATGGAAATGCAAGTGGTTAGTGAGAGGGAGGGGTGAGGGGTATGGTATGTATGAGTTTTTTCTTTTTTTCTTTCTTTTTCTGGAGTGATGCAGATATTCAAAAAACATGATCATGGTGATGAATACACAGCCATGTGATGATATTGTGAGCCATTGATTGTACACCATGTATGGAATGTTTGTTTACTAAGACTGTTTGTATGTTAAGTTTTATCAATAGAAAAAAGATTGTATGAGAAAATGACTAAAACAATTAAGGTTATATTTCAATAACTAAAGTGTGGGAAATACTGTGATATAGTATAGTTGTACATAATAGTCATGCAATGGATATTTATTGGAATGAATGAATAATAAAAATATTAATAATAGGTAAAACTTACTGTATGCTTATTTGGTGCCAGTTACTATGTTAGGAGTTTTAGATACAATATCCAATTTGATTCTGACTTGGAATATGTGCCTTTTTATTTTTATTTTACAGATGGAAGAGCTGAGGCATAGAAAATAATTCACCCAGCTAGCGGTGATAGGTACACTTTCTGCCACCAAACCCCATGCTCGCAAGTGTACTTCTATGGGTCCCTGCATGATAGATATAAAAAGTAAAATGGGGGGGGGGTGCAAGGGTAGTTCAGTGGTAGAATTCTCACCTGCCATGCAGGAGACCTGGGTTTGATTCCTGGTCCATGAACTTCCCAAGAAAACAAACAAAAATCCAACAAACGGTGTTGCAATAATGGTGTATTCAAGTGGAACAAGAATGAAATGTGACCCCGCCATACAGCATAAAAAAAAAAAAAAAAAGTAAAATAGGGTATTTATTTCTAGTTCCACCTGAGTTCCCTGAGGGATAAACATTTTTCAACATGATAAAGGTTACTTCAGCAAACTCTATTGTGATGCATGTGCTGCCAGTATTAGGCAATTGATAAATTATGTTCGAGTTTGCCTGATCAAACAGCATGAGCATAGTATGAAGTGTGATATGTCCAGGCATGAGCCTAACTTTAAGTCTACCCTCTCTTCTCGAACTCATCTGTAGCTTCACTGCCAGCATTGTGAGAATATTATGTCGTGGTTTAAGGTAAAATCTCCAGGGACTTCATCATGTGTTGACCTTAATGGTATATCTCTGTTTGGTGGCTCTGAGGATTCACCAAAATGTGAATATCAGAGGTTCATGTGAAGATTCTGAAAATGAAATAGAATTTTTCAAAATTATGTTATGGTTTAAATAAATAAATATCAATTGATAGTTGTTTATTTCACTTATATTACTAACTAGTTATACATTTAAGTTGATCAAAAGCTCCCCCCCCCCCCCCGCCTTTTGCTTTATATCCAGGCTCACACATTTATGGTATGTCTGGGCTGTGCCAGGCACAGTGCCCTATAAAACGGAATACTGGAAATGGGCTAACTAGTCCTATAATCTGTGAAATCAAACCTGTTTACATTCTGGAAAAGAGGGCTCAGACCTTTGGAGAGTCTCAGGATAACCAGTAGTTTGTAGTTTACCCCAGTTGCAATTTTTTGAAGCTTAAGGCTATGTGCCTTTTCTATGAGTAGTCACCACTCTGTGAAGTCAGGAGGCTAAAAGGGAGAACACATTTGGGAGAAAACTACATTATTGATTTTTCTTAGTTTCGTTATGATTGTGAATTGTTCCTCATCTTTATCATTTATTTTGTGTGACTCGTTTGCCATCTGCGATAGGACATGGATGGCATGACGTGCAGTCGTTTCAGAGCTGAGGGACATGTCTTTAAAACTGGAAATGATTATTTTTCTCTTCACTTCTTCTTCACGTTTTCCATGATAATTTCAGGGAAGAAATGGGTCAGACCTTAGTAGATGATGCAGATGGTGGGCATTTCATGTATTATACAAATGCCAATTCCTGACAAAATCTCATTACCATATTGGGAAAATCAATGATCTATCATGTATCACTAAGACTGGAAGGGACCTTTGAAAAATCTTTCCTCTAGAATTTTGGAAAATGTGGATCGGGGGTCACTGGCTTCAAAATCACCTGAGGTGCTGCTTTGTTAGAAAACACAGATGCCTGGTCTCTTCTCCCGAGCAGCTGAATCAGAATTTCCCCCAGATAATTCTTATGAAAACTAGAATTTTTTTTTTTTTTTTTTTTTTTTGGCATAGGCAGGCACTGGAAATCGAACCTGGGTCTCAGGCATGGCAGGCAAGAACTCTGCTGCTGAGCCACCATGGCCCACCCTGAATACTAGAATTTGATCAGCACTTTACTCATCCCTCTTAATACGTGAAATTGAGGTACAATCACTGAGCTGACTTAACAGTGGTAAACTAGGCAGTAAGTAACAAATCTCCTGCTTGGCTATTCAAAGCCACCTAGGTGAGCTGCAATTTTTTAATTCACTTGACATGCATCTTTCTGCCTCAGCTGCGTAGTTAAGTAACTTAATTACTTCGTAGTTTGGTTTGACGGCCTTATTCTATTAGATAAGATGTGTTAATTACTCTGATGGCAATATGTGGTAATAATGGCTCAGTGTTACATTAATAATTTCAAGATGATGAATAATATGCAACACCTCTGTGTCTGAGCCATTATTAATTTGTTTCACTAGTGCTGAAGTATTTAAAATTCAGTCTCAAGCATGTCTGCTCAGAGAAAAAAAAGAATACATGTATTCAAAAACGTATCCTTTATTCTGCTGTTAACTCTGTCCTTACTAGCAAAATTAGCTGTATATTGTACCTAATTTGAGGGTAAAAATCCAATTTAATTTTATTTTTTAAAAATTCAGGTAAATCAAAACAAAGTGTTTGTTGATAAAGAAGAAGAAAGGGTAGGAACAATATAAGTCCTGTGCAGTTGTAGTGAATCTCAAGGGATAAGAATACCTGAATAAGCAGAATTCTTTTATTAGCTCAAGTTTGTACGTAGACATAAAGTCATGTTTTCTCAACAACCAAAAATAGACAAAAAGGAAGGAAGGAAGAGAAGGAGAAAGGAAGGGAGGGAGGAAAGGAAAAGAAAAAAAAAAGAAAATCTGTCCTACTCCCCATTTGCTTGATGCTTAAGTAGTTGATACTCAGGCAGAACAGAAGGGCAGTGGACACTTTTGTCCACTTGTTCAGGATCCATCCCTCTTTATTCTGGTAACAGTACCCAGATGCAGAATAATCACTTCCCTTAGTCAATGCAGGAACCACTTTCAAGATCCAAAGTTAGGCAGCCAACTCGGGCAGAACAATCAGCATATTCCATCCTTCTGGAAATTGTGATTGGCTTAAGGATGACACATCGCCCAAGTTGGTCCAATCAGAGGACTTCCTAGAGCATTTGGGAAAGAGAAGATGGGGCATGAATTTGGAGCAACTAACAATCATCTTTGTAGGAAAATCTGCCATTACAAAACAAAACAGGGCTGAGAGAAAGGGGCCACGAGACCAGTTCCTATCGATGGGGTTTAAGTCCCTGAATCCAAGGATATTTAAAACCTCTACTATTATCTTTATACCACTATGTAATAAAAAAAAATGTTTTCTTTTTTGGGTTTATTGCTTGCAACAATTACAACAAAAAAAGATATTAAAAAGTTTATAAAGCTTATGATCTCACAAGTTACCCAAGATGGATTTGCCCTGAGTCTTGCAACTTGTCTCCTTCAGTCTCCATTGAGCCCAACAGAACAGATGAAGAGCTGGCCTGGGTAGAGTGGGGTGACCATGAAATGTATCATCCAAATCAGAATACTTTTGTCTTAGCTTTTTCTTATGGCCAGTCTTGCATATACACCAAAGTGGACAAAATAGTATAATAAATTCCTGTTAACATATGACCAAGCTCCAACAACCATTAATCCATTGGCTACTCCTGCCTCATTGACATCCTGCCAACTTCCCTCATCCCCTAGTAATATTTTGATGTGAATCCCAGAGATCACCATTTCATTGGCTATAATTTTGAGAGGGAAAAGGGAGGGACTATTAATAATTTTGACAAGATAGAAGTTGTAATCTGAGACTGTTCCAGAAAAACTGAGATATGGAATAGCGTAGAAGCAAAGGATTAGAATCCATAAACTCAGCACCATACTGTAACCAACTGAGACAGTGGGCAAGCTGGGATGCTAAAATGGCTTGGAACTTATTCTTTTCTCTCAGCCTTTTTTTTTTTTTTTTTTTTTTTTTTTTTGCATGTTTTAGAATTAGTCTGGGTCCTCCAAGAAGCAGATGCTAAAACAATAAAATGAGCAAGAATTTTACTAGTGAAAAATGCTGATAAGAGAAAATTGGGAGAAAGCTAGAAAGGGCTGGGAGAACAAATAGATTATGATGCAAGGAAAGGTGAGAGGGAAGGAAGGTTGGGTGGAAGTGTCTTAGTTTTGGCTCTTGTGGAATTTTCAAACAAAGTCAACTGTAAGAGGAATCCCAGGTCTCCTAGGTATTGAACTGGCCTAGTATTTCTGCTGCCCTCAGTTCTTGGCTGGAAGCAGCCCATGAAGGTGTGGTTTTAGTGGACAAACATGGTGACTGAATTTCAGAGCTGCTTCAGGGGGTCCTTTGACACTTTTGCTGCCTTGGTTATAGGTCGGTGTTCTATTTTGCTAGCTGCCAGAATGCAATATGCCAGAAATGGAGTGGCTTTTAAAAAGGGGAATTTAATAAGTTGCTAGTTTATAGTTCTAAGGCTGAAAAAATGTCCAATTAAAACAAGTCTATAGAAATGTCCAATCAAAGGTATCCAGGGAAAGATACCTTGGTTCAAGAAGGCTGATGAAGTTCAGGGTTTCTCTCTTGTCTGGAAAGGCACATGGTGAACACACAGTTTTTCTCTCATCTGGAAGGGCACACAGTGAACACAACATCACCTGCTCGCTTCTTCTCCTGGCTTCCCATTTCATGAAGCTCCCCGGGAGATGTTTTCCTTCTTCATCTCCAAAGGTCACTGGCTAGTGGGCTCTCTGTTTCTCATGGCTATGTCATTCTTCTCTGGCTCTCTCTGAATCTCTTTCATTCTCCAAAATGTTGCCTCTTTTATAGGACTCCAGAAACTTATCGAGACCCATCCAAATGGGTAGAGACATGTCGTCACCTAATCCGGTTTAACAACCACTCTTGATCTGATTACAGTTTCAAACATACAATATTGAATAGGGATTATTCTGCCTTTATGAAATGGGATTTAGATTAAAACATGGCTTTTCTAGGGGACATACATCCTTTCAAACCAGCACAGTCAGTGAGGCACATTCTCATGGCCACCTCATATTCCAAGGCTTTCTTCTAAATGCTCTCAATGTGGTGTCTCACAGTGATTGAAAGCATGACCTTGGGAATTATAGCAGCCGGATCAACGTGCTCAACCTACTGCTTACTAGCTTTGTGGATGTGGACAAGTTGCTTAACTTCCATGCGCATTATATATGAAATGGGCACTAGCCCTTACTTCATTGGGTGGCCATTAAAATTAGATGAGCTAAACTATATACAGTACTTAACCAAGTTCCTGATCTCGAGTTAAATACTCAATAATTGTTAGCAATGTCATTGATGATGATGATGACCCACAATTTAATAAAGGTCCTTTTTTATATACTCAAAGAATGGTGACCCTACAACTGTATTCCTGTTATACATAGCACTTCTTTTAGTGTGTAATTATACATTCATTAATATGAAAGATCAATGGCTGTCTTTTCCAATTAAGAACAAGAATCGTATCTTATTTTACTTACAATTTAAATCCAATGGCTAGCATAGCCCTGGTGTAGAAGATGCTCAGTAATGTTTGTTGACTAGAGGAATAAAGTGTATCAGCTCCTCAGAAATAATCAAGACTTCATCAATTAATTTTTTGTAGCCCACCCATAGGAAGCTGATCATAAATCTAGCTTGTCAATATATTGCCATAGAAGAGAAGTGGTATATGTCTAGCTAGTTCTCTGGGCATAATACTCCATGTTCTTCTTTAGCAAGATTGGAGAACCAAGTTTAGTAGAAGAGCACTGTCTTAGGTCAGTACCCATGAGAGGAAATGACAGTCTAGTGAGGAAAGCATTCTTGTTAGATGCATTAATCAGATTTTTCCCTATCCATGGTGAACTTTTCCCTCAGTTGTTTTCAAGCAGAAATATTTATTCCAAGGCTAGATAAGCCCTGAAACCCAGATTACCATTCTCTCCAAGGGTATCAACCAGTTGCATCCCATACTCCATAATGTCAACATACTGTTTCAATGTGACGAAGTTAGAATGACCATTGCCTAAATATCCCTAAAGATTTGGAGAAGGGTCAAAGGAGAAGGAGGGGCTGTATCAGAGAAGATAGGATTTAACAAATGAGTATGACTGCTGAGTCATTATACTGATATTTCTTTTCATCTCCAGTGTCTTAGGGCAGCTAGAAGAAAACACCTGAAATAGTAGAACTGTAATCCGTACTATATTTTGAAAATTGTTCTAAAACTACCTGTAAAAATGTATTTTGATATTTATTGCTTTTTTGTATATATTTTATATTTCACAATAAAAATGTTTATAAAAATGTAATGTTGGAAAAGTATCTGGGTAGCTTGTTAAATAGGAATATTCCCAAACTTCTCTCAAGAGATTCAGATCTGGTAGGTTTATGGAAGGACTCCTGACTGTGAATGTTTAAAAGAGGTCCCGTGCAGTATGATGATCACACAGAATTAATCACTGTCCTGTATTCCTGTAGTGATTCAGAACCACTGAGCATGCACATCTGTCTATCAACAGAACCTGATGACTGTTTTATCTGTCCCAAGTGGTGACTCTCAAATATTTTGTCTTACTTTAAGGAATAAAATTCTTCCATCGTTCTCTACTCCACCCATTGCCACTCTCCAGTGGAAGAAAATAACCTAGTGTAAACCATGTATTTTACTTTACCCAAGCACCTTGGGTGTGGGGTAGGATAGCAGAGTATGTCTGGGTGAGTTTTGTGCATAATATATGCATTAGAAATAGGGTTATGAGTGATTTACATATGACCATGGATTAAAGTCTACTATTTAAAAATTTCAGGCCCCCATCTCTTTGGTTAAAATTTGCATCACTAAATATGGCACACAATAAAATAAAGTGACAATGAAGAAGCTTAACTGTTATAATTAATTATAATGAAAATCAAGAATAACATTATTCAAAATTATTAGCAACTTGTAACACTGATGCACTCTGTGAGGTTAGAGACTAGCCTGTGTCCATTTAGTTTCTTCTTTGGGCTTTGTATAACTACCATTTTACCTATTTTTTTTTAAGTAACTGGGAGACTCTCATTTTATTCTACATTCCGTTTCTCCCAAATGACCAGTGCAGATGCATACCTGCATTTTGTCTAACTCTTTGTTCTCTGTTTTCAATTGACTTTATTTTCTCTTTGGTACTACAAGAAGAGAGTTTAAACCAAGGGCACTAGTCATATATTTAGTCCTCAGATTCCATGCAAAGCTTTGAGAAACATGACATTTAATATTAACTTAACATTTTGCTCCAGTCTCTCTATTACCTGCTGGATAGATCCTGTGGTAGTTGTACCTACAGCTTCAAGTTACCTGAGCTGTTTTGCTAATGGTTTACAGTTGCATCTTCATGTCGTGGAGATGTCAGGTATCACTGCTGTTGAAATGAAAGCAGCCGTATTGGGGATTCATGGTACTAGGTTAATGTTCTGATTTGTTTCTCAGCTTTGATTTTGAGTGACTTTTGTTTTTTGCTTGTTTCCAGAGTCAATCTGTTCCCATGGGTTGAAATTTGGGAATGGTTTATAGAGGAGTCACTGGAGATAGGACTATATCCTCCCACCCCGATTCCTACACTTACTGTAATATGACAAAATAGTGCACTAGACTCCAGCCAGGCAGTGGGCGTGTTTCATTTCTACCTGTAAAGTAGTCTGGTGATTCCATTTACCAGCAATGAGTTAACAAATAGGCTTTTAAAGCACTCAACACAAAAGGCTTTTGTTTTTAAGACACTGTCTTTGTGTGCTGCCTAAGGGTGAAATGACAGGGTAATAGACCAGATTCCCTCCATCTGATTGCTTGGACTAAAAGTGATTAACTACATATACACACACACATGCACAAATGTGTGCACAGTTCTTTTCAACCTTCTGCCACTCTTCTAGTCCAAGCCACTATTACCGCTTGTCAATAATTCTGTTCTCCAGCCTCTTTGGCATGAGGCAACCCTCCTGTCTGTTGGAAAATCTGATCATTCTACACCATTGCTGAGAGACCTTCAGTGACTTCTCATTGCTCTCAGGATACAGTTTAAGCCCTCCAACAGGATTCAAAGGCCTTTCATGCTTTTTGTTTCCATCTACTGGCTCCTCCTTCCCCAATTTACCCGCCCTTGCCCTCCCAGCTTGACTCCCATGCTCAAACCCCTCTGAATTACGTGCCATGTGTGCCCTCTTTCTGGGCCTTTGAACAAATGCTATTCCTTTGACCAGAATACTCTTCTTTTCCTCCCTCACTCACCCATCTCCCACTTTTTAGCCGAATATTTATTACTTCTCCTTTACATCTTAGCATAGACATGACTTCCTTCAAGAAACACTCCCCAGCAATCTGCCCTGTACAGGCGATGTATTCACGAGCTTCCAGGGTGCCCTGTACCTCCCCCGTGAAGTGCTCATCACACTAGGCAGTAGCTGCCTGTTGACTTGCCACTGTCCTTTCTCCCCCTGACTATGAAGACCATCAGCTGAAGAAGTGTGCCTTGTTCATCGCCACATCTACAGTGGAACGATGCCTCGCGTGTACTAGGCATTCAGTAAACTCTTGTTCTCTTGTTCACTGGGTAAAATAATTTGCATAGACGTTCTGCAATCTATAAATGCTTTTATGTGCATGCCATTTCACTTAAACAAAGAACCCTATCTGGAAGATATGAATAATTAACAATAATAAGAGGTTCAATGAAAGTTTTTATTGTTATTTTAATGATATAGTACCATGTCCTATCCCATCATAGAACTGAGGTCATCTATACAGATAATTATATTTTAGAAAATGTTTCACAGTTATAAAAAGAAAGACGTCAAATTGTATGACTATGTGCTATTTTTTTCCCCATGAGATGCCTCCCTTCGAAAGTATTCTAAAATGGATGCTTAAGTCTGTGACAGAACAGTCCATGAAGTAAGCTGACTTTGAGAGAATAACAGTAAATATAGAGCATCAGTGTGATCAGAGACAATGAATGTCAGAGACCAGCAGGATAAAAATAAGAAAATAATTATCCAATGAAGAAACAAACACAGCTATTTGTACTATAAGTTTTTTTAAAAGTGTGCTAGTTTGTGGTAAGTTGAAGTATTTTGTCATCTAGCCTAACACACTCCAATATGTGTGAGTCAAAGTGTTACAACTGAAACGGAAACACTTGTGTCATATGTCCAAATTGGGCCTTATTACTGATGGTATCTCCCAATTTTAATAGCCTCTGCTAGTTTCTTATTGATGTAAAATGACAGCCAAGAAATTTTTATGGGTTCCTCTGAACCAGCCTTTTGCCTAGTTGGAAAATCAGTTTGGATTCCCTCAAAAAGAAAACAAAGAACAGAAAACAATCCAATTCTCTTCATCTGACTCCAGGCCCTAATTCTGTCTTATGTATAGAAAAGAAATTTCATTAGGTGTTATTATATTATATTTTATGATCTTCTTATAGACAATTACTGTTAATAATTCATTGCGCCTCTTTCCATAAATTGAAACAATTGCATATTTTGCTTATTGTTGATACACATGTAACTAAATATAAACACAGATTTAAAAATCACACATAAAATTTAATATTTTAGGCAGTATTTTTCTCCCTGCTTTTTATTTACTATATTTTGGATGTATTTCTATTAATACAGATAAATTTGCCTCATTCTTTTAAACAGCTGCCTAATAACTTCACTTTATGGATTTTTATAATTTATAATTACGCAGTCCCCTAATTATAAACACTGTTATTGTTTCCAGTTTTCTGTTTCTCAAAACAACATACTGATGAAGAATCCTTTGGTGAAATTTTGAGTCTGCACCTGCAGGATGAATTCCAAGCAGGGGAATTTCGGAGTCAGAGAGTGTGTACCTATTTGATATTGCTAGATTAGCTCTCCAACAAAGTTTTACATTAATTGGACTCCTACAAGCAGCATTATGCAATATTGTAAGATTTGGATTACTTTCTATCTCCTCACCTAGAAAGTAAGCTAATTGAGTGTAGGGTCATACTTTCCATCTCTCTATTCCTGCAGCACCTTGCACAGTGCTCAATAAATATTTGCAGAAGGAAGAAATGAAGAGTGAAAATGCCTGCTCATACTTTAGCCTGAGTTAATGCTGCCAGAGTTAGGTCAGAGGTAGTTTTAAAGTCCACGTTAATATGACTCTCAGACATCTGATAATTCATGGAAAGAGTATGTGGTTGTGAATTCACCAGGCAATTACATAGAAGCTCCTCATTAATCTTATTTAGAGTCTCAGGAAGAGCAAGAAGAGTGATTTCCAGAGTCAGTCAGTATCTCCCCTCTTTCAAATAGACCTTCCCCTGGGGCCAGCAGACATGCTTCCGGGTGATCTAGAGCATGTGATGGGAACAGCGATGGTGGCTGAATATTCTGTTTCTGCCCCAAGCAGGGAATGTGTACCCTTGTCGGATTAAGTGCTGAAACATCAATTTCATCCTGCCATTGTTCCATGTGCGTTATGTCTCGCACATGAAAACTGTTTGTGGCTCCCATGGGTTACAGGTGGACTCCAGCCTGACCTTCAAGACCCTCCATCCTCCAGCCAAGTGTCCTGCTACTCTGAGCAGGCAGGTTGGACACCCACTGTGGGCTTTTGGTATCATTCTACCCTCTTCCGTTGTGAAAAGCGTTTTCCTCTTCCTGAGTTTCATGGCTAGGAAAGCCTTTGCCGTTGCCTTTTTACTTTTTAAAGTAGGATCTCATCTCTAGTTATCTGAGTCATTGGTGTCAATCATTCTTAGTTCAGATTGGGTGTCACAGTGATTTTTAATCTGTGCCCAGTTTTTTAGTGAATGAGCTATAAAAGTGCTACCCATCTGTATTCTAGCTTGGAGAACCAGAGCAGTTTTTTTAAAGACCTACAGTGCTTTCCAAGGTACATTTATTTGAAATATTGCTTGCATCCCACAATGCTGACACCATGGAGGGAGGCAAGGTGAATCTTAGAGGTATTTACTTTCTCCTGCCTGTTCACAGGCCTGAGGCCTATTTGGCTGATCAGCCCTGACTTGTTCTGTGCTTGTGTAATGAATGTCTTTCTTAGATTACCCAGTGACTTTGAACTTTAATTTTTATTAGCTTGGCTCACTCAAAGAGCACCTCTGTGCCACCATAATCTTTAGGATGCCACCTCTCTGCAGGCTGATAGGATTTATCACCTCAGAGTTAGAAAAGTATAAAGATGAGACATTCCTCCTGAGAGGTTTGTCTCTTCAGGTTAATATTAATGCACAAGCTGTATTTACCCACTAGATCCCAGGACCATAACAAGTAAATCCACAGCACAGTGCTAAAGCTTGACTCTTGTTGGGAGCCATTGCAGCATGTAAATCTGACACTGCAATCAATGAAAACATTTTACTGGCTCTCTTGGGTTTTACTACAGGAAATCACAAAGCCCTGTTATATACCAAGCAGATTTTGTGGGTGGCCTTGAATCAATCTGTTAAATATATTTATAGGAATGTGGATAATAGTGAACTTGGACAGGAATTTTCAGGTGACACCAGGAAATAAAATCCTGCAAATAAATGATCACTCAAACAAATGCACAGACATATGGAGTTGCACAGGTCTTACAAGTTTGCAAAGTCCTTTTGCATACATTATACCATAAGTTAAGTCTATCACTCCTGGGAAGAACATGGGGCAGGTGTGATTTGTTGACATTCTCTCTTAGAGAAGAGGATGTTTAAAGTTCAGAGAGTCGAGAAATTCGGGCTTGAAATTTTCATGAGTGGCTTTGGTGTCTCATAAGAATTATACCCTCTGGTTTCCAAAATTATCAGCAAAGTTATGGTTGCTTGAACTCTAAATTCATGAAGTCCACAAAAGTAGATTGGGCAAAATAAAGTCACCATTTGTGAGATTCAGCTTATTGGAATAATTCGGACAATCTGTGAGTATTGTTCAATCACTTCAATAAACACAATTGTGGCTTCCTTCATCTGGATTGTAGAAATAATCTGGTTCTATCAGGATTGTCATTCATTCCTTTGTCTATTCATTTAAAATTTACTGGAGTGCTTTCTATGTACAGGCATTTTACTGTAGTAGATACACAAAATGAATAATATAACCCTGCTTTTAAGAATGATAATATTAAATAATATTTGCCAATGCCTTTTTAATGTATTCCAAGCTGTGTGCTACTTATTTAAGACACATTATAGCATGTATTCCTCATAGCACCTTCTGATATAGGTACTCTTATTATCCCTTTTTTTCCTGGTGAGGTAATTGCTGCTCACCTCCAAGGTAAGCAAGTAAGTGTCAGACCTGGAACTCCATTCAAAGATGGGTTTGATCCCAAAGTCCACACTTTGAACCTCTTTGTAATTCCTCCTTCCCATGCCCTGCTCCCTGGTCATGGTTTGGGATAGGCAGACACAAAGATGGGTAATGATAATATAGGGGAAGTTTGATGACAAAGAATGAATGTGGCATTGCAGGAACAGAGTGGGGAAAGAGAGGACTTGATTTTGTGAATGGAAATAAGCTTGAGTCTTAAAATATCCATAGAAGTTTTTCTAGGCAAAGAAAGAGTAAGGAATTCTAGGAAGAAAAGAAATCATGATCAAAACATGGAGTCACTTTGGGCTATAAAGAAAGTATTCATCAGTTACCAATAATTTGTTGATCCCCATAGAATTTATAGTACTGTATCATTTGCTTGAGGCATTGACTATGGAGTGGGTGTAATTTTGGCATTAATCTTACTTTAATTTAGAAAGAGCTCCAACTTTTACAATAATCAGACCACAGAGAAAGCAACAACACTGGCCTAGTTGTTTCAGTAACACAAAATAGAATCCTGAGCTGATGAATTTCCATGCTTTGGTCTTGGGCTTTATATTCCCTCCAGAGACTTGTCAACTGCCAAACAATGTGCTATTTCAGAAGTTAAGCATCCTTGAGGATGGAGAATTGGGGTCTGTCCATTTCTCTACAGACTTGAAGACTTTTAAGTCATTTAACTGAGGGTATGATGTTCTGTCACTAATCAATAGTGGTATCATATCATTAAGAGTTTGAGAATATTCTAACAACATCCTAGGAGTACTCTTTACTCATAAGTAGCAATAGGAAAGTCCCAGATCTGGAAAAAAAATCGAGAAAAAAAATAAGAATGCTTTGAGTTTGATTATTTGTAAAATTTCTTTGTGTAGGTGAATTCAACTCTTACAGTATTTTTTTTTTTTTTTTTTTTTTGCATGGGCAGGCACCGGGAACTTACAGTATTTTTAAAGTAGATCTTACCGGACTCTCAGTACAACCTAGGAAGCTAGTGAAAAACCTCTTCTGTGTCATACTCAAGGGTGCATGATTGTGACCAACCAACCACTAGGATTATAGAAGGATGTCAGGAATTCTTAGGCGAAGTTCATGTATATTGAAAAAAAATACAGGAGAGAGCTTTTGGGCAAAATAGATCAGATTGAACACACAAGGTTTTTTCTATGGTTCTTATTAAGCATCGCTAACAGGGCAGGAGAGGAATAAAAATATTGGGAGACCACAAGGACAAAGAAGATAGTATTGAAATCAAACAGCTGGGAGATGTTGACAACATTTAAGAAGTTAGAAAGTGGATGGATATGTTATTGATAATTGACTTCATAGGGAGGAGAAAAATAAAACCTGAGTGGAGGGTAGAGACAACAAGAAGAGGTTGAGTCTGTGAATCGGTTAAGGTCCAGGGAGGCTGGAGATACCAGGTTGCTGAGTATGTTAGAAGGGAAAAGGACTGGACAGACACATCCACCAAACATCTGCATGAAGAATAGAGTACTCGGATATAGCACCCACCTTGCCAGCTGATAAGATCTTCAGATATTTGAACCAGAGAGGCTTTGGGCTCAGGGGTAACTGGCACAATGGAGAACAACCCTGAAATGCTATAATGAAAATTGGGGGAATAAATTAAAATCTACACACTGATGCACAAGACTCTCAACTTCCATCCCATATCTTCCAAACTTTAAACAGCTGGTCATGTAACTGGAAGATTCCTCTCTAGAGAAACTAAACTGCCCAAGAGAGAGAGAAAACACACACACACATACACACACACACACGTGCACACACACTCACACACTAAAATACTAACATTTGATCTCCCCAAAAGAAATAATCAGCTTTCTATTTCATCACCACTGTAAAACCTGTCAATCTACAAGCCTTCCATCCCAGATTCTAAGTGTCTCACTCTTAAATGTGAAGAGGTGAACAATGATGACAAGATATAGGAGCAAGATCTTAATATACGCATGCACACACACGAACAGAGCCCAAAATACACAAAAAGAACATGTAAGATTTTCTGCAGCCATCCTCACTCTGATCTTCATCTCTATCTGGAATTGGCAAGAATCTGATTCTTGGGGTATTAATTCTAAGGGAAAACTCCAGAAAGAACATTGCAAAATGATTTATGTCAAGAGAATTGGTCCAATATTCCTAACGTATAAAACTCAAAAAATGTGTTATGATTCTATTTTCCCTTTTTTCTTTGGCACCAATGTTTTTTTATGTAATTACATCATGTACATTAGGGCTTCCAAGATGAGATCATTTATAGTCGAGCATTTCATTAATCTGTCCTATTGCATTGAAATCACTATGGGATTGTGCAGAAGGAGCTTCCACTTACGAGTTCCACAGTCAAAAACTCTTGAAAAATAATGTACATTTGCTACCTTAATGCAACTTTTCTTCTGTTATTCCCACTTGGTCCTTAGTATATCATTTATATATTAACACAGTAAAGCTGCATAAGAAATCACCTGAAATCTCAGTGGCTTAAAACAATGTCTTTATTTAGCTTAAGAGTTTGCAGGTTGGCAGGGTGGTTATTCTGGTGTTGGTAGTTCACTCTCCTCGTTTGCCTGTGGTCAGCTGTGAGCAGGCCAGAGGACTCCAGTGATCTTGCCTTTACTCTTCTCGTGTCTGGGGTCAGCTGGCTGCTCTCTGGTTTAGGTCTGTTCAGTCTAGTCTAATTGGGGGCAACTCAGATCTGCCTCATGTGTCTCATCCTCCAGCAGGTTAGTCAGGACATGTGCTCATGGCAAAGGCCAAGGAGCAAGAGTGAGAGCAAGCACCCAGTGTGCAAGTGCTTTCCACGCCTCTCTTTGCATCACATTTTCCAACATTCCAATGGCCAAAGTGCATTCTATGGTTGAACCCTGAGTCAAGAGTAGGTAGAAAATTGGATCCATCAATGCCATCCATCTGCCATACCTCCTCCACCTTGATTCCCATTTTCTCCTTTCTATCTGGACCCCATTCCCCAATTTAGGCAGTATAGATTTCTTGGGTCCTTACCTAACGATTTACTCTTGACTTAGAGGACCCCAAACTATATTATTTTTGTCAGTTTATTTAAACACACAACTCAGTTTGAAACTAGAATAATTTGCCTTAGAAAGCCATGACATAAAAAGGGATCCCTTAGAATTGAAGGGAATGAATTTATAAACAGACTTCCTATTCTTTGAAATGTGGCTATGAAGGGTGTCGTTAATACGAGACTGAATTTACAGCTCCCCATTCAGAGTTGAAGTGTTAGAGTCACATTGGAGCAACCGCTGATCCATCTTCAAAGTCCAAACTCTTGGACTACATAGAAGGTGGCGTCCTGGTGGAGTAGACATCTCAGTACTTGGTCTCAGGGCTCAAGCTAGATGACCTTGACTTCCACTTCGCTTTCTGAAAAGCATAATAAGTATCCTTTAAAAAAAAGTCCTGGGCAGGCTGCCGTGGCTCAGCAGGCAGAGCTCTCACCTGCCATTCTGGAGGTCTGAAGTTCGATTCCTGGTGCCTCCTGCCCATATGCAAATAAAAAAGAAAAAAAATTATTAAAAAGAAGTCATAGATTTATGTGTTAAATAAGTGGTGATACTTATCTAAGTGTATGAAATTTTAGATCAATAAAATTTATATAGTATCCTTATAGCAAAGAAAATGATTCTATCAGGAACTTACCTCAATTATGAGCCTTCTGTGCTCTCCAAAATATTCACCCCAGAACTGTTTCCCTTCATATACTAGTAAAAGGTTGCATTAAAAGAAGTCATGTTACTATTACTAATCTTTATTAAATTCCTACTGTGTATTGCATATTACTAAAAGTGAGGGAATGGGAATAAGGCCAAGAAAAGGAGATTTTTTTTGACATGGCCCATACACGAAGAAATAAATGGCTAACAGTCAGGATGGGTGGAGGGCAAAGGACAGGTGAGCTGAGAGAAGGCTGAGGAATATATATATGTGAAAATGACTAGTTTATTATAAACAAGTACAGGAATAGAGAAATGAGCAAAGCAGCCTGTGCCCTAAAGGAGCGCAGGTTCTGGTGGAGGAAACAAACACATACAATGATGGGTCGTCATGGCAAAGAGTCCTAATAGAGGTGACATGACATGAAGTGAATGACTTTGCTTTGGGAAGTGGGGCCAAGGCAGTATCCAGGAAAAGCTACAAGGAAGAGGTGACAATTGAGCTAAGCCGTGAAAGAACACGAATGAATAAATAGAAATATAAGAACAGCTATCCCAGTACATGTAAGGTAGGTCATGGCAGAAGCAGGATAGAGTTTCAGGATAAAGGTATAGTAGGAAAAGAGTGTAAAGAGGCAAGCAGCAGGGAGCATGAAGTGTCATGCTGAGAAAATGGAGATCTAACTTAGGAAATGGGAGCCATCAATTTGAAGAGCCTGAATGTCCAACATTAGAGGAAAGTTAAAAATTGCAAAAATGATTCATTACCCATTTTGGGTAGGGTCTGCCCAATTTTCCAATAGGACCAGTGGATGCAGAGTGGTGATGCCATTTGCCCAATGCCATCTGTCTAATTAAAGGGATCTTTCAATGGAACCACATGGTGCCCCCACTCTGACAGGATCCAGGCAGACAAACTGTCTTGTGCACTGGCCCTTACAAAAACAGAGTTGCTAAAAAACCTGTTTCTGAGATATTCTAGTTCTTCCTTTCCTTTGTCTGGTGCTGGAGAAACTGGGATGCTGAAGGAGCAAGTTCCCAGCGCAGCTGCTGAGTTCAGTCTCTAGTGCCCTGATAGCAGTCTGGTCTATGAACAAAGCATGAAGGTATGTGCACGCCTGGATTCCAGTCTACAATTGTGAACATGGTCTGCTACTCTAAGACTGGAACAGGTTGTACAAGAATCAGGCAACTTGGAAGCCAAAAAGAGCATCTGCATTTACATGCTGTGAATTAGTGGCAAGCTGCCATGATGGATTCCCTCTGGTGCCATCTTTCGCCAGCTTGAAAATGTTTCAGAAACCTTGTCGCTGGTTGCAAAACTTGCTGATGGCCTGGAGGTCATCATTGCTATGCTCTGGTTATATCCTGAGCACTATTATAAAACTCTGGGTCCCCCTCCCCTTCTTTTTATTAAAGAAGTTGCCAGATTTCAACAGTAGGCACTTGGTAAACCTGTTTTCATGATTGCTTGTAGATTAAAAGACAAACTGTTCTACAAGAGTTCCAAGAAACAAGTGCTTGTTCACATGTTATGAATCCTCATCCTCCCACATTGCCCCCTCCTTCTCCCTGAAGCCTGCCCCAATTACCCTGATACACAAGTCATACCCACACCTGAACCCACGCACACTCATACGTGCCTGACAAACTTGAAAAACTGCATGGAATGTTACTGAGATCTGGGGAGTTCACATTTACATCAAATTTAAGAATAAAGGATGGACATCTGTTTTGGTGGGTGCCAATATTCATATTTGTACATGATGATAATCATTATTGTACATCTAATATATTTTGCTTTATTCATATAATGTTTGTTGTAGTTTGCTAGCTGCTAGAATGCAACACACCAGAGATGGATTGGCTTTCAATAAAAGGAGATTTATTTAGTTAACATATAGTTCTTCAGAGGAAAGCTAACTTTCATCTGAGGTTCTTTCTTACCTGGGAAGGCACAGGGCGATCTCTACTGGCCTTCTCTCCCGGCCTCTGGGTTCCAACAACATTCCCCAGGGTGATTCCTTTCTGCATCTCCGAAGGCCTGGGCTGAACTGCAAGTGCTGAGATGAGGTATGCTGAGCTGCTAGGGCTGTGCTACATTGAGCTCTCTCATTTAAGCACCAGCCAATTAAATCAAACATCATTCATTGCAGCAAGTACACCTCCTAGCCGACTGCAGATATAATCAGCAACAGATGAGATTCACATGCCATTGGCTCCTGTCCACAGCAATATAACTAGGCACGCCTGTAACCTGGCCAACTTGACACCTGAATCTAACTACCATGATGTTCATAAATATTTTCCCAATGGTCATCACAATTACTCTCAATGACTACTACATAATATTGCTTTGGGTTGATGTATCATAATTCACTTTAGTTATAGTCCATTTTTTTGACATTTCAATTTCAAACATTTATGATTATAGACAAGGGCATAATGGACATCTTCTGTGTCTTATTTCCATCCAAAAACTTTCTCCAGGATGAGAATCCTAGAGTGGAATTATTGGGACAAAGTATGTGGAAAACTTTACAGCTCTTAATATTCAGTCATATTGCTTTCTAAAGTAGGTAGTGCAAAGTTTTTATGTCACCATCGGCATGAACATACCAATTTCACAAAAGCTTTGCCAGTATTATGCTATGATGTGAAGGCTTTTTAAATTCTGTTTTCTTTTCAAACTAACATATTAGTTTTATAAAATGGTACTGCAGAGTTGCTTTAACTTGAACTCTATGATTAGTAGGACGCTATGAACTCGATGAACATTTTCCCCAAATGCTTAATATTTAGATTTTCCCGCATGCACATGGTTTATATTTTTTTATGTATTTTGTGTCTGTAGGTTTTTCTCATCATCTATCATTTATTGAGCACTTACTTTGTACCAGGCACTCTGCCTAGTGCATTCTGTGCATTACCTCATTTAATCCTCTCAATAACCCTAAGAGCAAGTACTTCTTTCATTCTTATTTTACAAATGAGTAAATTGAGGCTTGGAGAAGTTGTGCAAATATTAATTGGTGAAGCCAGAATAAAATCCGGGGCAGTCAACTCCAAAACCACTGTTCTAAACAGTCTCTAACATTAGCTTTATTCTATATTTTTTTACAATCAGTGTTCAATTGCTGCCTTCTCTCCTTTTTTCCCCTGACTTCCCCAATTGTATTGCAATTCCTTCCCCCAGTCTCTCTCCTCTCCTGGTCTTGCTTTTGTCCTAACTCGTGCTTGCATATTCTTTCTCTCAACATTTATGGGACACTTGCAGTTTGCCAAACACCCTACTGAATGGTTCTATTTCTTGGTGTTTTTATTTCTTCAAAACGTCTGATGCAGTACTGGCAGAGAGTACTCAAAAATCGGTAGTCTTGTTAGATGTGGTCCTGTGCCCTCAGGAATTAAATGAAATACTGGATATTTTGGTTGAAATTCCACAGGTGGGAAACACTCTTGCCTGCTTTCCTTCCTTCCCTACTTCCCTCTTCCTCAACCACCCTCTTTCCTTCCCTTGTTTCCTTTCAGCTATTCTATACCAATTTATAGGGGTACAGAAAAAGACACAGCAAGGTGACAAATAAGGTATAATTAAAACATGCTTCTGATCCACTGTCAAGCTGCAGTGTGCATCTCCTTGGGCTACTGTACAACACTTACACACCACTTAACAGTTGGTAATATAATGCTAACCGGGGCCCTTGATACCGACCCAAATAGGTCCAAACTGCTGGACAAGAAGAACAGAGCCAAAGAGTAAATGAAGGGGTAGGGACTTTTGGGAATTCTTCTCCATTCTGTTCTACCCATTGCACAGGCATTTTGAAGCTGAGAGTTGGGAGGGCCCTTTGGTTAGACTTACAAAGTTAAGCTCTGAGAAGCAAGGTTGGAAAGGGTGAACATGGCAGGAACCCCAGGAGCTGCATGAGGCAATCTTGGATCACAGAACATGGTACCTAAGTGTGTCTAAGTTTCTCTAGCAACGTGATTAGCCTGCTTCTCTGAATGATTAATAGGAACAAGCAAACATTCTTTTTCTTCTCTGGGTGGAGTGTCAGGGGAATAATAGGACACCATCCCACCTTGCTCACTTGCAAAGTAACAGTATTTTTTCAAATCATGCTCATGCATCAGAGTAAGTTGTGATAGAGATTGGATGGTGGATTCTAAAAAGCGGATCTCTTCCTATCTTTTCCATCATCCCATCTCTATTGTGAATTTGAGGCCTTAGCAAAAGACCTTTGATTTTCCCCAACAGAGATCTGAATGTCTACAGTGAGCATGGCTCCCAGTACTAGACATACTGGATTAATTTCCTCACAAATGAAAACCACCTTCAAAAGAGTATTCACATTGTAAATTTCTGGGCATCAAAAGCAGAACAATTTGCATAAGTTCACATGTTACTAACCAGTTGGTTCAGTGCATTATGAAAAGGGAGCTCTGCAAATCTGAGCTGACCTTCCCATGCTTTGGTATGAAATATAATTTAGATGTTAGGGAGCAGAGTATTCCCAATTTCCTGTAACAGATGCTCATATATTTATTAAATGAACAAGCTGAGTATGCCCAGCCCCACAGGAAATATAAATGATAGTTTTTCATTCTTTGTCACTCATTAACAGTGAATATTTGTGTAACAGTGGGATCAGTGAATTTGTTTCATGCAATCTCTTATGCAAGTCATTTCATGCAAAATTTCCTTTGTATGTATCTTCCCTTATCTTCCTTTCAGAGCTCTCTAGGGAATATTTGAAATATGGCACTGGCCGCAAAGTTGTATAATGTTAAGAAGTTTAATTAGCAGAAAATGCAATGTAACACATGCCACACATTAATTTTATAGGCTGCATAAAGGTAAGCTATTGAGAATGCCTGGGCGGTCTCCGCAAACCCATTTTCATCAATCACAATTATATCCAGAAAGGATGTAAGACCTTGGGGGTTACCCTTGTTCACATTCATTCATTCAGAAGGTGTTTGCTGAGCACCTGTCTATGCTAGGCACTGTCCTAGACAATGGGAATGAGACAGGAAACAAGATGGGAGAGACCCTATTCTTATCAACACTGCCCAAGAGACCTTTCTGTGGTGAGGGAGATGTTTCCTACCTGTGCTGTCCTATGTGGCTGTCACTCATCACGTGTGGCTATTGAGTACATGAAATGTGGATAATGTGATCGAGGACTAAATTTTTAGATGTATTTAATTTTAATACATTTACATCAGTGGCTGCCATATTGGGCAGCACAATTCTGGGGTGAAAAAACCAACTTGAAACAAATAAATGAAATACCAGTTAATATTCAAATTATGATAAATACTACAAAGGAAATAAGCAGGTGATGTGATGGGGTAATGGGGGAGGCTGACCTCAGATGAGGTGTGGCATTTAGGGATGGCCTCTTTGGGGTGGTGATCTTTAAATTGACACCTGAGGATGAAAATGACCCAAACTTGTAGCAAGTTGAAGGAACAGAATTCCAGGCACAAGGTAACAGCAAGTGTCACACCCCAGTCCCTGAGTTTTCTCATAGTGCACCGAATATGCTGACACCCATCCCTTCCCGGAGCCATACCTGGGCTGGAGGCTTCATGAGCATGCACCTGACTTAGGAGCAGCCGGGAAGACCCTGCTCAGGTCTGCCCCAGTTGAACTGCCACCTCTCCTCTGCACTGCGTCTGGTACATAGAGCTGACCCCCGTCCTAGTGTTTGTGGCCATGTTCTTTTAGCTTCTCACACTCCAGGTAGCCACAAGCAACATAGCAGATATTTGCTACCTAACCTACTTTTTGCATCTCATCCTTTTCTGATTTCTCTGGGAAGAGAAGGACTTCTTTTCTCTGGCTCATTTCTTTATCCACATCCCAGTGCCTGTATCTTTTCTGTCTTTCCATCTCCCCAACCTACTTGTGTCCTCTAATCTGTTTCTAGTCTACCCATCTCCCTCTACCCCAGTCTCACCCAGTTCACTGACTCTTCTCTCTCTAGCATCTCCCAGATATTTCTGTTTCTGTTATTATCTTTTCATAGCACTTGAAACCACTGAATATACAGGGACACATTTGATAGTCAAGGTATGACTGTTATTATTATTACTGTCAAAATTATCGTCATCATCATCATTTTTGCAGATTAGAGACCTAGGGAGATCTTTTGCCTTGGCCCAAATCACTCATATGGTACATAGCCCAGCCAAGATGTTTGACCTTGAATTCAGGGCTCTTCCCAGATATTCTCCCTTCTCCTCCTCACTTTTTTTCTCGGGCTACTGTTCATTGAACTCCTTCTCAATTTTAAGAGCTGAGGAAACCAATAACTTGACTGTTCTCCTAGTTTGAGAAGTTCTATAGCTTCGGCTTTTTGCGTGATCACTCATATGGTCATGGTCAGTTACAAAGTGTGGTCATCTGGATAAAATTTAGAACATTCCTTGTTTTTATTTTATTTTAGCTGAAATTAAAATAGTAAATAAAAAAATTCTCCTGGCAGACTCTGGGAGAGTCTATTAAGTAAATTTTGTAGATTTCCTGTGTGTGGGAAATATTGATTTTTGCTTATTTGCTTGTTTAATTCACAGTCCTATTTAAGAAGGGCAGAGTGTTCCCTCATCAACCCTGACCATACCCACCAGCCCTACTACCCCCTATTATACATGCATGTCCAGAGGGTAGTTGGGCTGGTAGAAATCCTGCAAGAGAGGAGGTCTGCAGAGGGGAGGGAGTCGCAATTCTTTGCTTTCAAAACTGGGCAGTGGCTATTCCTTCTGTTCATCATAATCCCTTGATTCACAGACAGAGCATCTATGGAATGGTCACTCTTGGCCTGGGCTACTAGGGCTCAGGCTGCTGTCCTCAAGAATAATAGTGAAGTTTTTTCCAGATCTCTCCTAATTCTTTCATAAACATTGAATCTCAAAGCAGTCTTGGGAGAGAGAAGCTGCCCTGAAAGCCCACGAGGTGGTGTCTTGTATTTGGTAAGTTTGCAGTTTCTGTGTTTTGACTGCCAGGATTTGAAATCTGGTTCAACCTCTTGGCCGGTTGCATGACCTTGGACAAGTCACCTCTCTGTGCTTCAGTTTTCTCATTTGTAGAGCAGGAACGGTGATAGTATTTGCCATGTAGGATTGTTCGATAATTAAGTCGAATAATGTATGGAAACACATAGTGGTTGACAAATAATGGCTATTATTATTACCCCTGAAAAAGTGATGGATTGCTATGTAGTGTAAGAACGTTGCAACTCTTTCTTTTTTTCTAAATCAAATTAAATCCAATCTTCACCAAGATTGGCAAGTATATCCAGTATTAGACAATTTTGTACGTTGTTTCATCCATCGTATCCTGTGATTATCCCAGAATTTGTCCAAAAGGTGGGGGGAGGGCCCGGTCTTTAGTCTGGGCTAGCCCCCACAAACCCCCTGCTCTATTGGATGCTGGTCCTTCACCATCCATCACTCACTGCCTTGCACTGTGTTCCTGTCACCTGACCCAAGGCTCCCATATGGCCAGCCCCACCTAAGCTCCCGCCCCTCCTCCTCCACACCATACTGTGTCCCAACTGATGTCCTGGCTCTGCGCTCATGGAAACCTCAAGTCCAGCTCCTAGACCTCCAGACGTTCTTGTCCAGTTAGCATCTTGGCTCTCATCAACCTCAAAGATACACACCTTCCAACCTCTCCCTCTGGGGAAGTTCAGCCTTACCCCCATGATGGGTCTCTGCCAATACTCCAAACAGGCAACACAATGCTGAATTCAGTCCATTTGTTAGGAAGTTTATTTTAGAAAATTTGTACTTGTTGCCTTAAGACAAAGAGCTTAAGGCACTTCAGTTTGGGGCACCAGCCCTACCAAGACCTTTTGTTTTATACCCAGAATGATTCACACATATATACTATGGCCCTTATAGCCATATTAATTTTTTAACAACAATAATAATATTTTCATATATGTAAATACTCTAAAACATCAAACACTTATCTCTCGGTTAAGACTTTTATTCTCTATGTTATTTGTCTAGTGTTTTTGTTACTACAGCATACAAGTTCTGTGGTGATCAGAAAGATGATTCAGAATTTAAAAAGAAAAAAGAAACTTTATGAGAATGAATGCCACTGTTGCCCACAAGTACAGTCTTCCCTAGATGTGAAAGTAGGCCACGAAGATACACTCAGCATGAGGTTTCCACAGCAAAGAGAAATTTGAGTCATTTTGACTCTTTTAGTTGGTAGAAAAATCATCTCAGAAAATATTTTTTGATGTTTACAAATCTTTTAATACAATGACTTAAGAGCTTTTGAGTGAATTATACATTATTTTGGGGATTAAAAATGTCATCAGTGATTTAAGAGAGAAAATCATATAACAGGAATTTACTGAAACCTAATCTGATAAATTTTGCAAGAAATGTGGTTGTCGTTCAACAACTTAATGGAGAATTATGACTTGACTGCCTCCATAACGTTTCAAGATGCCTGTTAAAAATCACATTTTTTAAAAGACATATGCATTTTAATAAAGTAAAGCCCTCCAAAACTAAATGTATATACCTATATATTTTTTCACTGTAGCAATTACTTGCCCTGTAGTCAAACGTTCACCATTTATGTAATTTTGATCACATTACTGTTGCTGAAGTCGTAGGCCTGTATCGCTTCTACCACTTTTTCACAAATCCATTTCTTTCTGCTCTGGTGCACTGCAGTAGGCAATAAAGTTCTAAAAAATTATGACAAATTTACTATTTGGATATTTTTCTGAATTTTAAACAAAATTTTCTTAATTAAAAATTTGTTCAAAAAGTAGTTCAACGGAATGCTTACTATATGCCAGGCATTCTTCTGGCACTCAGGATACATCATGAACAAAGCAAAGATTACTGCTGTTGTGGAGCTTATAGTCTATGTGGAGGGGACATTAAAAATAAGCACAATAGTCTATAAACAGTTTTCTCATAAACTTATTTTTCAGAAACTATGGCCTCCAGATTGATCCTATGCCAGATAAACCTTGAACCCAGAGGTACCAGCCTTTCAAAAACATCCACCAGTTTCATTCCTCTCCTCCATAAGCTCAACACCTCTTTCCAGCATGAAGAAGTTAAAATGGTCATTGCTCAGATATCCTTGAAGATTGAGAGAATGGTCAAATGAGAGGGAGGATGTGTAAAAATGACTGTGACTATTCACTAATTATGTAGATATTTCTTTTTAGTATCTAGTTTTAGAACAGTCAGAAGGAAATACCTGAAGTTGTTGAACTGTAACCCAGTAGCCATGATCTTTGATAATGACTATATAACTATGTTGAAAAAAAAAAAGTCAGTTGCCATCTTTGTGTGTATCTACTTCTGGATGTTTTATTCTGTTACACTGATATATATGTCTATCTCTGACAATTCTACGCTGTCTTAGTTAACCTATCTTTATTGTAAATCTTAAAATTAGGTGCAGTGCAATACTAGTGGTCAGTAAGAGGGAGGGTTAAAGGGTGTGGGATGTTTGGAGTTTTCTTTTTTCTTTTTATTTCTTTTTCTAGAGTAATGCAAATGTTCTAAAAATGGTCATGATGTTGAATACACAACCATGTGATGATACTGTGAACCAATAATTGTATACTTTGGATGGATTGTATGGTATGTGAATACATCTCAATAAGATTACTTTAAAACACAGAATCAAAGGGTGGTACAATGGTGGCTCAGTGGCAGAATTCTCGCCTGCCATGCCGGGGACCTAGGTTCGATTCCTGGTGCCTGCCCATGCAAAAACAAAAAAGTAGGAATCAATACAAGGACTACTGAAACTGAAAGCTCATACCTAACATGATGCTTTAATATAAAGCTCAAGTGCCTTCAAAAAACAGATAAAGAGATTCAGATAAGGAAACCCAGAGTATTTGCTTCTTTTTGACATTGTGCTGTGCATGTGGCCAGTGTTCAGAGACATGAGAAATGAGGATGTTGGGTGCTATTGGAAATAAATACTGACATGTAAAAAAAAATAATAAGCACAATAAATAGGTAAATTCTATAGCCTGTTAGAAGCTATGGAAGAGATGTTTAGGGTTGAAGGTCGCACTAGGTCAGCTCTTAGCACTGGATCCCAAGTGACAGAGAGCCCTTGTGCTCTATAGTAAAGTCACAAGGCATGTTAGTTTTTAAACAATGGCTTAAATCTTCCTCAACAAAGTCCTGTGGAAGTTTTTTTTAGGAAGTTTTCTTTAGGGTGCAATGCTCCACCCCCCCCCCCCACCTTGGCAATGTGTCTTTTTAGGATTAGAACCCATTACAAATGAATAGTTTCCTATGGCAAGGGCTCCAAACCCTAAACACAATGACTCATTGTGTTTATAAGAGGAAGAATCAATGTCTTATTCTTGCAAAGTCTGCTCTGGTGTGGGGAAGGCACAGGACAGAGATATATTATAGAAAAAAATTATATTAGTTGTATAGACTGAAATATATTGGTGTATATATTATATTACACTGACATTGCTTTTTACCTAAAGAAGTCTGAGTCATACAAAGTTAAGTTCTTGCCCCAAATTCCTTGATAATTAATAGAATTAGAACTCAAACCATTTAGCCCTGCACTGTACCTGTTTGCTATGGTAAATCCCAGTATTTGAGGACTTACATTAAAATAGCTACTTCATGTTCAGATGACAGGAGATTATGGTTATGCATGTATGGTATAATATATTTTTTCAGTGCCCTGAAATTTCTCCAGTGATTATTATTGGTTCCCACTATCATATTTGGCTACATTGAGCTGTGACTCTCAGATATTTTGTTTGCTTATAGAGAATTCTGAATTGCATGCATGCAGCTGACCTAAATTATCCAGACTGAATTCAACTACCCCTGAATCCAGGTATGTAAGGAAAAGTAATTGGCAAGAAGCAAGGCAATTGTATTTTAATTTAAAATTCAGATGTAGGCACCATTAAAATAAAATATGCTTTAAAAATAGGTTGCAAAATGGAACAGAGCATGTGCATCCAGTGGCTAATAGTGAGAATGAATATGACCAGGGGTACAGATTACTTCCACTTGAAGTGTCATATGAGATTTTGATCTTTGGTTTTTGTTCTCTGTCTATGCTCTCATTTCTCTTTTTGATTTATTCTACTAGCACATTTTGAACATACTGTGCAAGATGCAGGGCTATATAAAGATGGGTAAGACATGGTCCCTGCCTTCAGGGAGTTCACTCTGTGGTGGACAGAGGGACCAGACAGACAGACTGACAAACCATATAATATGATGTAACAAGCTCAATAGCTATAATATGACTAATGTGCCATTTGGACAAAGAAAGGGAGCATTTAACTCTTCACCAGAAAACTTTCCAAGGAGTTGACATTGGATTTGGGCTTCTAATAATGGGCCTTTACCAGACACAGAAGGAGAGGTTGGGAAAGAGCATTCTGGGCAGAGAATAACATGATCGATGACCTAGAGATGCAACAGTGCATATTGTGTTTGAAAAATGACAAATTATTCATTGTGGCTAGAGAAGTCAACCTGTCTTGATAAAGAGTAGTGGGAAATGACTCTGGAAAGGGAGACTAAAACCAAATGCGAAAGCTAGTTGGTGCCATGCTACTGCATTTTAACTTTGTTCTGTAGGTAATAATAATAATAAACTAGCAAAAGTTTGAAATAAGAAGTGTAATATGATCATATCTACTTCTTAGAAATACATTAATGTCAACGACGAATAAATATTCCAGGTATGTTGATTCCATCCTGGCTTGGGAACTGGTAGCAGAGATAGGAGGAAGCTAATCAGAGTGAAAATGTTAAGGGACTGCAGGCGACATAAAACTGTGAGGTTCATCCTGGGTACTAAGAGAAGAAATACAGGCAGGGGGAATAGGCGGGGAAAATAAAAGAGAATCAATTGGGGCAGTGGTTACCCTCTCCCACCCCAAACACATACACTCTCTATTGTTCTCTCCCCTGAAATTGGGGCTACTTGGAAAATTCTTTTGAGTGTCCTTTCTATTCCCAAGGCTTTCATTCCAGGATTTCTGCCCTCTAGTTAATTGCTCTTCAGTTTCCATGGTAGCAAAACCTCGCACATTGAGCACAGTCCCTACAGAGCTCTGCATTGTGGATGTTAAAATTTACGATAATTTTTTGTGCCCTGTTTCCAAAGAAATGGAGATACTTAATTTTTCATCTGTTTAGTGGCATCCCTCCCGACCATTTTAGATCGAAAGATGGTGGAAAATTATTTGTGAATGATTTTAACACATGAAATCTGAACATGGGAATGATTATGGAAATAAATGACACTAACGGGGTTTCGAGCCTCATCATCTGGCCATGTATTTTTAACCTCACTGAATATCCTTTGCTCTGCTGATATGAACGCTCACTCCTGAAGCCAGAGAGCTGTCAGCTTATAAACACTGAATTGACCAATAAATCACATTTAATTAGACATTGTTCATTCCACCCAGCTTCTAAGATGGTGACATGCCTTTTACACTGCACAAACTTTGGTAATCTAAATAGGAAGAGACCTGACAAAATCTTAATTAGATAGATATAGACCAGGGCTAACGTCTGCCACCTGCTTCTACCAATGTGCTAGGGACCCTTGGATATAGTGTCTGTTCTTTAAGGACATATTGAGATCCTGATGCATTTGGGGAAAGTAGAGCCTTGTGAGCCCATTTGCTGTTTGAGAGACCTTAGAATAAATTCCTTACATTGGTCTGCTCTGTGTTGCTGTTTGTTTTTCCCCTGTTCTGGTATTAGTCTGTCTTAACTACAGGTGAACACAAACAATAAGTTTCAGGTACATTATACTAGTTCCCTGATGAAGGAGGTGGAGCTAGGAAAGGTGGATTGAGCTGGGCAATGGTTAAAAATGAAGCTTTGGAGACTGGTAGAGCTCGGTCAGATTCCTGCCACTGCTTCATACTAGCTGTGGGACTCAACATAATTTTCAATCTCTAAGCTTCAGTTTCTTTACTTGTAAATTGGATTTAATAAACAGAACCTATGGTATGTCACTATTGTGAAAATTAAATGGGATAATGTATGTAAAGTACTTAGATGGGTGCCTCAACTGTGACTCATCCAATAGACTACAAAGAGTCCTTGAGCTCCAGTAGTTCTTGGTAGTGTTATTTTCCTAGATTTAAGAAACCAGCATTTAATGATATTGAATGATATGCAAATAAATGCAAGTGCTGACTTTTTTATAGGTAGGTGCACATTCCTGTGACCTAGTTTATTTGAATAGTAATGTAGAAGAGAGGTAAGAAGTGAACTAAAACATACCTACTCCTGTGGTTGCAATAGGGAAAAAAGAAGTCATAAAACAGATATTTACTTCTTGGAAAGAATTTAAGTAATTCATACATGTATGTATACCATGTTTTCTTTAACTTAAACTTACCCTCAATCATGAGACTTATCATATATTAATAAAAATTAAGGGAAAACAAACAATTAAATGCATATTCGATTATAAGATAAATTCTGATTTCATAAATGTTAAAATTTGGAAAAAAAGCAACTTATGATTGAGAAAATATGGTACTTGAAAATTAAATTCCTCATACTTCTAGTTTTATCATGTAAAGATAACCATTATTAATCATTTGGAATACATTTTTTACACTTTTAAACGTACGCACAGTGCACACACATATGTGTACGTGTATTATTTTATTTTATTTTACTAAAGTATGTAGTACATATGAGATGCCTGATTAGAAGTACTATGTGTATTTACTATATATAAAAATATGTGCCTATAATGATTTGGAGCTATGTACCCCAGAAAAACATGTTCTTAAACTTTAATCCACTCTTGTGGGTTGAACCCTTATAAATAGGATGAGGTTACTTCAGATAAGATGTGGCCCAGTATGAGTTTTAATCCTATTACTGAAGGCCTTATAGGGATGATCAGAACAAGAGAAAAAGTCTCGGAGGGAGCAGCCAGAAGCTGAAAGGCAGTGGAACCTGGAAGTGAAGAGAGAGGCGGGAAGGAACCACCAAGTGCATTCCCAGGTGACAGGGGAGCCCAGGGCCGAGAAGCTCAGGCTGTCAGCCCCGCAACATCAGTCTTAGGGGAGAAAGCGTTGGCTGGATGGCACCTTGATTTGGACTTTTATTATTTTATTATTTTTATTATTTCAAAAAATAATTCTTCAAATTGATTTTATCACAATGTGTATTATGGACTTTTATCAATATCAGCACATACAGATCTACCCAATTATAAGAAGAGTGACTTATTAGTCTATTATATATTTGTATCATGACTGATTTGATCATTCTCCTATTGATATTGATCAAGTGATCTTTACTTTGATTGCCATGGATTCCTTTAGGATCTGATGTTAACTATGGATCCTTTCCGAGAAGCATTTTCAAGCATCCAAGATATATATATATATACACACATATATACATTTTCATGAACCCCTGGAGTTCATTCCTAGGTCCCTCCCTTTCTTCACCACCTACAGCCACGTTAAGACCCTTTGAGCCCTTAATCTCTACAAAGAATTGCCTGCTGTATATAATCATACACAAAAGCAACACTGAACTATAAATGCAAAGCTTTCATGGATATTGACATTTAAATAACTTAGTTCTAGATATTCTGATTGCAAAAATATGAATATATTCATTAAAATAGAATGGTAGGTCATTTATGGGCGTTCCTGCTTTGCTTGGCCCAAAGCATTTGCTTAGGTTTTTAATTGGTTAACATAAAAATAAACTTCTTGTGTTACACTAGAAGGAAAGTAAGCTGCTAAGTAAATTTTATATGAGATGTATGAGTCAGTACAGAGTCTGCCACTGTAAGGTATATCTTCCAAATTTTCTCTCAAAGTGCCATGTATCTGAAAGTATTATAACTAATAATAGCTGAAATTTATTGAGGACTCAACAAGTGCCAAATTCCTTTTTGAGTCTTTTGCATAACTTTTTTTTTGGCTCCCACAATATCCCCAGGAGGTGGGTAATTTCACCAATATAATTTCCCTGATGAGGGAACAGAATTTTATGGACATTAAGTGAGTTGCCCAAAGTTACACATCTAGAAAGTTATAGAGTCAGGAACCAAACCCACGACCACTGTGTAATGGCCTGTTCCCTAGCCATTCTTTAGATAGGCAGTTTCAAATTGCAATAATGTTGAATATGTCTTTTCAGATCTAGCTCTCTGTATAGCTTCTCTGGCCTTAATTTTACAGATTAAAAGAAAAAAAATTAACATCGAAAAATAAAAATAAATCCCTAAACTCGTTC
The DNA here is from genome assembly GCF_023851605.1 of Tamandua tetradactyla. NCBI lineage: Eukaryota > Metazoa > Chordata > Mammalia > Pilosa > Myrmecophagidae > Tamandua > Tamandua tetradactyla. The sequence continues at coordinate 24,602,043 of NC_135346.1, forward strand.
AGTTAGAAGCTTGTAGAAGGAATATTCAGAAAATGACAACTTACATCTGAGGAAAACAGAATTTATACACTAACTTTCAAAATAAAGGTTTACATTAGAAGATATAAAGCCTCTGGATTGTGATTTTCGGGGCAGAGGCAGATTGTGGGCTGGTTACAGGACCCACATTAACAGGGCTGCCTCTTGCTGCCTGTGAGCCTTGGTTTCCTTCTATGAAATAGCACGTGAGGTGATCTATCCAATAATACTTACAGCTCTAAAATTAAGGTTTCCTCCTACCTATCATTTCTTTTCTTTTTTAACCTTGCAAGAAAAGACTATGGGTCTTTCATAACCGTTCTCCACTCTTGTCCCTTTAAAACCCAAATCCCCAGTTTTGTTCAGGCTGGTCCCAGAAATCTCTGGCTGCTGATTTTGGAGTTCCTCTTTCACTCTAGCAGTTCCCCTTGCCCAGGATACCCTTCCTGCTCAGTTTTCTCTATTAAAATCCCAGCTATTCTTCTAAATCAACTTAAGTCTGATAAGGTTAGCCCATGTGGGAGAAATATCTCTGTAGCCTCCGAGATATTACCAGGAGAAATTTTAACTCCTCTTGGCCTCCATCTCAGGACCACGCAGAAAACAATTAAATTCTGAATTCTACTGAGTTTATTGCTGTCTTTTTTCATATGCAATTGTCCTTTATCTAAGAAGAAGCAAATTATTTAAGGCAGAGATTGTGTCTTACACTTGTATGACTCCCACTTAACTTAGCATGGCTAGAATCTACTGCAGGCCTTACTCAATAAAATACATGTGCTTGGCTATCTTCATTTTATACTGTCTATATGAGAGTTCCTATATGTTTCATGGGAGGAGTTTGTAAAAACTCCTTGAATATGCAGCTAAGGAAATCCTATTGTATATTTAAGGAATATACTTTTGGTTTTCTGAGTATGTATATGTCCATGTATGTGTATTACAGGAAGAGAAAACATTCATGCAAATAAACCTTTGATCTCCTTTACATATTTGAGTCAGAGAAAATGGTTTCCATTTCTTCCATGAGACTTATCTAAAATTCACTAAGTATGTAGGAAGAGAAAGAGGGGGTGGGGTGCAGTATTGTAGGGCCCTCATCTAGAAGATATTTTAAGTCTTGTCCAAAATAGTCCCTAAAAACACTGCCATTAAATGAATTTAGAGTCTTTCTTGAAGAAACAGAACAAGACGCAATGAAAAACTTCCAATAACATCTCATTAACCTCTTGTCAGCAAAATCACTTGGGCAGTCAATTATTCAAACATGCATTTAAAAAAATACTTATTGCGCCTTTACTATTTGAGGGGCATATTGCTAGGGTGTCTTAGTTTTGCCAGGCTGCTATCATTAATACCATAAACTGTTCAGCTCAAACAACAGGAATGTATTGGTATTTTGTTTTAAGCTGGGTTTGTTACCTCCAGGTAGCATTATGGCTGGGGATATTTGCGTTCCTTGGCTTTCCCATCACACAGCAATGTCCTCTCCTTTCTCTTCTGGGTCCCATTGACTTCCAGTTTCTGGCTCCCCCATGGCTTTCTCTTTCTATGTCTGAATTTTTTCTGCTTATAAAAATCTAGATTAAGTAATCTAGATTAAGACCAAACCTCATTCAGTTGGGCCATGCTGTTACTAAAATAACATTTTCAAGAGATCCTCTTTATAATGGTGTTTCGATTTGCTAAAGTTGCTGGAATGCAATATATCAGAGGTGGATTGGCTTTTATAAAAGGGATTTATTAAGTTACAAGTTACAATTATAAGGCTATGAAAATGTCCAAATTAAGGCACCAACAAGAGGATACCTTCTAGGAGGAAAGGCAGCTGGCATCCCGGACACCTCCCTGCACTAGGAAGGCCTGTGGCTGGCATCTGAGATCCTTGCTCTTGGTTTGTTGCCTTCAGTTTCTGACTTCAGTGTCTTTCTTTCTAATTATCTGTGAGTCTTCACTTAACTTTTAAGGACAAACTACAGGTTTCATCTCTTAGCTTCCCTTGGCTCTCTCCAGGTTCTGGCAATTTCTGTGAGTCCTTGCTTAGGACCTGGGCTATTTCTGTCTGCATCTCCACATGTCTACTCTCTATATCAGCTGTCCAAGCATCTGTGCTTTCTCAAAAAAGGTCTCCCTCTTATAGGACTCCAGTAAACTAATTCAGACCTACCTTAAATGGGTGGGGGTCACATCTCCATGGAAACAACCTAATCAAAAAATCAAATAATAGGTCTGCTCCAACAAGATTGGATGAGATTTAAAAGAACATGGCTTTTTTGGGATGCATAACAGTGTCAAACCAGCACAGGAATACAGATCAAGATCAAAAGCTTATCTAAATCAGGGACATAATTCAACCCACCACATAGGCACCTTATAACCTGGCAATAAGGTAGATGGGAAGACATGGTTGTTTCAGGGCAGTGTGATGGTTGCCGTGATAGGAGACTACAGTGTCCATAGCAGAGGAGGTGGTGACTGCTCAGGAGCTGAGATTTGAGTTCAGAGGAGGAGTTGGGGATGAGGCGGAGTCAGAAGGGCACTATTAGGAAAAAGACCTTGGCCTGCACATTGCACCCTTCAAGTTACGAGAGACTATCTCTGACATTGACTTGGGAAGCTTATACAACTGGAGTCCTTGTTGAGGAGCTGGCTGCAATCAAGTTTCATCTCCATGGCAAGTGAGTTTTCAGCTAAACTCATTTGCCTACTAATAGATTAAAAAAAACAACAGCACCCATTGTAGAGAATGATTATGAAAAGATCAGTGTCAGATTTTCCTTTTGAATTTCAGTGCTTGGGATACTCCACATTGAGAGAAAGGCTCTAGTTCCTAAAGTATATTTGTCTGAATCCCTGGAGTTTTTATGTACTTTGGCTGCTTTCTCTGCAAATGGTGATTCATTTAGCCTAAAAATCAGAAAGTTACTGGAGATAGAATTGAGATGCAAATATAGCTCCTTTTATTCTCTTTCCACCTATGCAGAGAAGACTGGGAAAAAAGAGAGTTTGCTTTCTTCCCAGCACTTAGTGCTGAAAGCAGACAAGAAGACAAAAGCAGCCCCCCGACCCCACCTCCTCCACAAACACAACTTCTTCCCTTGTCTGCCCTCCCTCCCTCCTTTCCTTCCTTCGTTCCTTCCTTCCATTAATATGAACATAATCATATTCCTAGTATCTTAAGGAACCCAGATCAAAGAGATTAGGTAATGGTGATTGGCATTTGATTTAAGCTTTGACTGGTTCAATCTCTGCCTTAATATTTCATGCTAAATGATTATACCTAGAAGTTAGCTGCAGTTTTAATAACTCTTGTTTCCCTGAACCATAGGTAAAGGACCCTTGGACTAGGAAGTGGGTTATTCTTATGGGGGCGATGTAACTTCCCAACCAGCTTTTTTATGAGAATTGGGACATTTGTTTTATGAGGTTAGAACTCAGTTTTGAACACAACCAAAGAAAAGAACTGCTCCATCAGATTGCATAAGCAGTAGAGAAAATGAAATTTCATTCTTGTAACATTTTGCATAAATTATTATATGCTTACTATGGGATTCTGTGGTGAGGATGAAATTATGAAAATCTGACCTCAGTCAGGAGCTTCAGAGTCAAAGTTCTCTTTGCTAATTGAATGTCCACATGAATCTTTGGAACTTCTAGTTCAAGATATCTATAATACTTTGAACTGAAGATTGTAAATGACAGCTTCATATGGAATTGTAATTAAAAGCTCTAGATTAGATTGACCTGTATTCAAATCCTAACTCTCCCATTTATATCGTAGGGCAAATTGTGTAAACATACTAAGCCTTGATTTCCTCACCTGTAAAATAGATACAAAACATAGAAATTCTTAGAGACTTATCAACTCACAGAGTTACTGGGAGGATTAAATGAGATAAGAGGTACAAATTGCTAAATTTAGCCCCTGGCACATGCTCAATAAATTCCAGCTATTATTGTTATTGTTAGAAGTAATAGTTGAAGTAGCATTATAATTATTTTATATAAATCAATCCAATCCATACCAGTAAAACTGTGCAATAAAGTTGTAGGATTTTTTTTTCCCTCTAGGAATTGTAAGGTAATTTGTTTTGCATCAAATTGTAAGATAATTTGTTTTGCATCCTCTGCGTTAATTTGTGTGTTAAGTTGGAAATACCAACCCCACCACATCCATGTCAGGAAAATAAAAGTATGTCTCAAGTTTGCCACCCACTTGTGGTTTTGCAGGGTGTTCTCGGCTCAATTGTGTTCAGGTTTAGGGCTCAAAAATGGAAGAAATTCAGTCCAAAGTTATACGTGCTAATCCCTGCTCCCTGGTGTGAAGATGTGGAAACCTTGTCAGCCACAGGAGGGTGGGGATGAGGGCTCTCCTTTCTCTGTGTTCCAGAGAAACCCTCTTTCTCATTTTAGGGGTTGATCTAGAGTGTAATATTAGGTGACGTAAAATTGGAATCTATAGCCCTTCCCTGAAACTTGGAATCTTCTGGGAGAAATTGCTACAGAAATCAAAAGGATAAAATAAATCGTTAGAACCGTCACATTTATTTTGTCTGGTGCCATGCACAGTACTAGAGTCTGGACTAACAGAGATAAACACACTATAACCAAGGAATTATGTCTTTCCAGAAGCTCACAGCTCAGTAGAAAATGTGATGGGACAGCTGTTGGGACAGGGGAATGTCTAGGATGAATTCTGCCAGGGGGAGTGTTAGGAGGTGAATTGTGTTCCCCCAAACGTTATGTTGGAGCCCTAACCCCCAGTACCCCAAAATGTGACTTATCTGGAACTAGGGTCATTGAAGATGTAATTAGTTAAGATGCAGTCATACTGGGGAGGGGTGATAATCCGATATGACTGGTGTCCTTATAAGAATAGGTGAGAGGCAGACACACAGAGGAGAAGGCCATGTGAAGGGGAAGACAAGGACTGGATCACCCAGCTACAAGCTAAGGAGTCCCAAGGATTGCCAGCCACCATGAGAAGCTAGGCTAGAGCCGTCAGAGATCTCCTGGCCTGTTGACAACTTGATTTTGAACTTTCATCCTCCAGAATTGTGAAAGAATAAATTTCTGTTGTTTTCAGCCACCCAGGTTTATAACACTTTATTACAGCAGCCCTAGGAACCTAATACACTCAGAAGGGCCTGCAGAGGAACTATATATGAGCTGGGCCTAGATGATTAAGTCGGAGTTTGCTGGGTGGAGAAGGAAGGGAAGGAAAACGTCACCGACAACTCCTTGTATTCTTCTTTGTCTAACTTCCAGGGAAAGGTACCTTTCCCTTCCCTTCTCCTTCACTAAATTCTTGCATGTTAAAAGAGTGGTGGCTTGACATCTGCTCAGAGTAACCTAAGGTGCTTGTTAAACTGCAGACTCTCAGGTCCCACCCCAGAGCTCCTGGAATGGGGTCTCTAGGGATGGGGCAAAGACATTTCTTTTCTTAATAAGCAGAGGTGGTGAGAGGTTTAAGCCACTTCCAGTTTTTGAAGTTCCCAGCACATTGAAATTGAAGAAATGCCACCACAGGGTTGTCAAAACTGTAACATTTAATGTGTTTATATTTACCAAATGAATCATTTTAATACACATTCAAAAAAGAATGGCTGTATATATAATCTCAATGGGTGATAGTGCAAAAAAAGTCAACCTTTGAGGCTTCCTGTGAATGCCCCCCCCGCCTCTCCCCATTAGCTCTAACAGTTTCCCCAAGGGCTTCCCTCGCAGTTTACCCACCTGCAGACCCTCTTTGGACCTGCTGTCTAGTGTCCACACTCAGTGCCCAGTCAAGGACTCTTGGACTCAGAAGATTTGGAGAGTAATGCCTATATATCTATTAATAGAATCACAAAACTTTAAGGATGAAAGGACCTTTGAGGTCATATGCCCAATCTATCATTTTCCAGATGAGAAGAATGTGTGCGGTGCTGGGAGTGTATTAACACCCAGTAAATACTGAATCGGAAACTATACTTCACCAGGTGCATAATGTGCCTTATCTCTGTAGGACTGATTATAAATGAAACATCCTCCCAGAATGTTTCTCACAGCTTAGGTTACAAGTTTTCCTCCTTACAAACATTTGAGAATGTTTTCTGCAGAGCCATTTCCGCTCGACACCTGTCAGGTGGTGGCATGAGGTGGTAGGCTCCAGGAACTCTTCCGTGGAGCCCGAGTCTCCTAAGTAGGCCATTATTAACCCTCTTTTGTGACGAGAATGGTCAAATCTGTCATGAATGAAGAACATAAATGGAAAGAGGAGTTTTACAGTTTTTGTACTGTGCTGCCTTTGTTATTATTATTATTTTTTATTAAACTCTAGTTTGCTATGTGCTGTATACTGGTTGGTTATGTCTGCTTTAATCCTTTTTGTGAGATTATCGTGCTCCTACCTCTAGAACAATGGTTCTCACCTGGGGGCAGTTTTGCCCCTCTGCCGCAGAATTTGGCAGTGTGGAGATGTTTTTGGTCACCATAATGGGGGGTGCGGGGAGGGGGCTGCCAGCATCTAGTAGGGAGAGGGGGTAGATGCCGCTCAACACCCCGCAATGCTCAGGACGGCCTGCCGCAACGTCATCTGCCCCAGTGTCAGCAGCGCCCCGGCTCAGAAGCCCTCGAACCAGGCTTCTTAGTCTGGAGGTCTTACTGGAGGGTCTGGGAGTCTGTGTAAGGATTTCAAGGATCTGTCAGCCTCTGAAAGTCTACGCGACATTCTATTGACTGTGCATTGGTAGGGAAGAAAGCCTATGACTTTCGTTAGACTCGAATCCCTCAAAGATGACAAAACATACCTGGAATGTCTTCTCCACTTTTTTTAACCAACCATGCCTCTTCCCTTCAATGGAAAGTTTTTATTAGCTTTCCTCTGTGAGTCCTAGCTGAATAGGGTAACCTCTGTCCTGGGATGTTTGTGACGGTTCTGGTTTATGCTGCCCGGCATAATTTTAATAACATCCCCTTCCACTTGCCAATGTGTCCTGTTCCTGGTTTGAATGATAAATTATAAGGTCACTGTTCATATGAATCAGATTCCCTTCAGGGAGCTCCGTGGTGTCAGGAATTCCTCACAGCTGAGGAAGAGACTGTATGTTAAAAAATATATCGGTGCATGAAAAATACACAAATATACAGAAACCCTCCTTGCCGACTCCCACCTCAGGCTATGCAGTTCTTTGGGGATATAGGAGGAAAAAGTATTTGACAGGTGCCTCAATTATGTGAACTTATTTTACTCAGGCCAATCCCATATAGTATACTAAAAACAGATAGCGTTTAGAAATCTCATTATGGATTAAAAACACTTGCCAAATTACGGTGTGTGTTCCCACTACTATCTGTGGCCTATAGGCTTGGTCCCTAGGGCACACATTCTATATTTTACTCTGTTGTTGTGAAGATGGTATTAGTGTGTGTGTGTGTGTGTGTGTGTGTGTGCTGCATAGTAATCTAGCAATGTCTTCTGAGCAAGTCACTTAACATTTTTCTGAGTGCAAGAAAAATTTCTGTAAAACTAGAATTATGCTATTTGTCTCTGAAGTCCCTTCCGGCCTCTAATACCATGTCTGTTTGCTTCTGCATTCATTTCTTCATTCATTTTACCATAGCAATGAGCACCTGCTACCAGCCAGGTCCTGGGTGTGACTCCGTAGGCACAGTAATGAGAGCTCCCGTTCAGGCTTGAAGGAGCTCAGGGTCTGGTAGGGCAAGTGGGCAAGTGAATATCCAGAGTGCTATGGGGGTACAGAGGTGAGTGCCCAACACAGCAGGGGCAGACCTCAAGGAAGGTAACCCAGATGAGGTGCAGAAAATGTGCTCCCTTAAATTCACCACTCAACTGTAATTCAGTAATCACAGATATGGTGCCAATGGGAAGGCCACTGCTCCCCAACTGGATTACAAATCCTGTGGTCAGGAAACAACTGCTGCCTCTTGACATAAGGATGGTAGAGAATAAGGGTGCAGGCTCTGCTATTAAATCTGAGTTTGAATCCCAGCTCTGTGACTTACTTGCTGTATCAGGTAAGAGAGTTTGCTTTCCTTATCTTATTCCTTCCTTTCCTTATTCCGTCATGGGAATGACAATAACATTATCATTAATTATTTAATAGGATTATTTCAAAGGATTAAATAAGAAAATTAGGTAAAGTACTGAGCACCTAGGAAACACACATTAGGAGTTAGTTCTTACGATTATCCTGTTCTTAGACACAGGAGTATTAGTTGAAAGCATGTGGATATTAGAGTCAAATCTCAGCCCTGCTACTTACTAAGCATAGGACAGGTGGCTTTCCCAGTGTCAGCTCAGTTTCTTTATCAGGTAAAGGAGAATATTAACACCCACCAGGCAGAGTTCTTGCCAAGCTTACAAAAGTGTGTTCAGGACTGGTGCGTAGTAATGGTTACTCTAGAAGGCTTTTCTCCCGTCTTAATTCCTTTCAACGTGTCTGGATTGCATTGCTCCTTGACTGAAAACTTATAAACTCCCTCATTTGCTCATTCACTGGTTCATTCATTTAAGAAATTCATCAAGGGCAAAACTGAACCCAGGCCAGTTTGTGTGGAGGATTAGGACCATTATTTTACCCGATTTGTCCCATCGTCATTCCTCTGCTCTGGTGGCTCCAGTAGTAACTCAGCCCTCTCTTGTGCATGTGTGCCTTGTGCCCCTGCCTCTTCGAGTTCCTCTGTGATGGGTTCTCCCCTAAGAGATGAACATTTAACAAGTCAGCAGGATGTCTTCTCCAGGAACATCAAGGCAATCTGGGAAGGAGCAAGTTTTCAGAGTATGACCCTTCTATGGAGAGGGTGTGTGCCCAGGGTAGGCAGCCCGTTGCTGAGCTGTCTACTCTTTTCTCATTCTCAACTCACTGTGTATGCCAGGCTCTATGTCCCCCAGGTCACAGCCCCCAGAGGTCACCAGCAACTGCTGGGCAAGCAGCTTTCTTGTCCTTTGTCTTCTGCTTCCTGAAAGCTCTTTTTCGCTATACATTTCCTGCATTTGTTCCTACTTGAGCAATAGTGCTACCTAATCCTCTCAAAATTTGGGTAGTAGTCCTGGCATAATGCAGTTTGCTGGGCTTTATTTAGTTTTGGTAGAGATGTTTGTTCTAGCCCACTTCTTGGAGGTCTTGGGTCGGGGCAGCCCAAGACCAAAGGACACATCGGGCCCAGAGTTAGACATGAATGTCATCAGGACTTAGGAACAGGAGATCTTCTACGGTGGCGGCCAGCCATGGAAAATGAGGGTTAGTGCTCGGTGAAGGGTGGAGGGTGCAAGGGGGCATTTATAAGGGTTTAGGAAAAAGAAATTTCATAGGGTGTGACAGCAGTTTCAGCAGGATCTGTGACATAGGGGTTTAGAGGTTTGTTATCAGCAATGATCAGGAAAGGGGACTTTTAATGCCTAGTTTACAATACCATGTGTACATTCCTTCCCCCTGCCTCCATCAGGAGGTCTGATGACCTTCAATGTCTGTCCCAGTCATGCAGGTGGCTACATACAATGACCAGCTCTCAATATCAAGGAGAATAGGGGGCCCTGGATCCCCACAATCTTATTTCTCAGAATTCAGATCTTCAGGAAATCTAGTTTTATATTTAAATGAGAAATCAGAAAAGAAAAAAGTTTGTTGGAGGATTGAATTCCTAAACCCTTTGTTCTTAGACATTTGATTTTCTATGGCCATTTTTAGAACCAAAATGAGATCCTTAGCACATAAACAACAAACTCAAAGTCTGAAACCAAGTTCACACTCCTGCTTTTGCATCCAGCCATTTTGCATGCAGTGATTACTCAGAGGTACAGCCATAGCAATTTCAGGCTTCTGCACCTGCAATTTTTAAATCTAAGCCACAGCTGCCAAGTTTCCACAAAAAAGGGCACATGCTAAAAAGGAGGGTTAGAAGCCCATCTTCCACTTTTCATTCCTTATTTTCTCTCTGCCCTAGTGAATGTACTTAGATGAGATGGAGAGCTGATGGGCAACACTGAATGTGCATTTATACTCTACCAGCTTCCAGGAAACCAGGTAGCGCAACATGCCTGACTCCATAGGTTGCCACTTGGAAGTAGATCAAAGGGCATTTGATTGTACTAGGCTCTGAAAAAGAAAGAGGAGGGCTGGCCAAGGTGGCTCAGCAGGCAGGAATGCTTACCTGCAATGCCAGAGGACTCAGGTTCGATTCCCGGTGCCTGCCCATGTAAAAATAAATAAATAAATAAAAAATACGCTCAGTGGCTTTAAAAATAAAAAGAAAAGAAAAAGAAAGAGGAGCTTATTAATATGTAACTGCACAGTCATTACATATTTATGCTCTATAGAATACATAATTGGAGCTACACTGACTATATAGTTTATTGTTCATAGGCACAGTTTAGTCTGTTCAGATAACCATGTACTGTAATTATGTAGTAATTGCTATTCTTCGAGTAAAAGTAGTAATCAATAAAGGTAAAAGTGGTAAGTAATTGCTTTATAATTATTTGGGGAAAGGAATTATTCCAAGTAAAACAACTGAAGATAACCAGATGAATCTTTCATTTGATAGGCAGTGCTGGCTAGCTTTGAGAAGCCTGCCAGTCATTGTAAGTCAGAGTCCAGGCCTTTGGTTCATCTCATTTTAAGCATTGTGGGCAGTTAGTTGATTTTCATAGAGTAAACCCTGCTTTTAGTCCCTGAGGTGGTTATCATTAGTGATTGCTTTTGGCATAGGCGCAAGTTAATTGAGAACGGAGAAAATATTTTAATTTAGTTTAGTTTTTTTGATATCTCCCTCAGTTGTTCAGTTGTGTTTGTAGTTGTCATTCCTACAAACACAGCAGTGAATTTATCAATTATAAAAGTATTTCTTGCCCTGTTCCACTTGCTATTTTTAATAATTGGCAGAGCAACTATTTTTATAACAAAACTTCCTTGTTGTGAGATATTCCTTCTAGAATAGGATTCTTTCTAGAATATCTAGAATATTCTTTCTAGAATATCTCCCTTGGAGATATTCTAATTTGGCATGGCTGCTAATTTATTTGCTACAGAACGGTTGGAGTAGAGAAAGATAATTTATTTATACACACAGGTCTCCTAAACTGTCTTATGTTCAACAAATGTACAATTTATTTGTTTAGTGTTTATTTACTTAATCACCACTTCTAATTAGATCAATAAGGAGCTTTTTTTTTGTTCCCAAGTTAGTTAAAAAAAGGAGATGGTTGTAAACTAATTAAGTTCAGACCAACTGAATATTTTTCCCCTTGTTTCCTATTCCCATTTGAAATTCAGGTAACATAACTGCATGCATCTTCAGGAACAAAACCAATATAGATCAATACCCTTTATTAGTTGCTTGATGTTACTTTAGCTTGTTATTTTCCTGAGAAATCCTTATGTTGCAGGTAATGTAAAAGGCTGTGGGATGTGAACAGCAATTAGATAGAGTGATGGAGTTTCTCAGGATATAAATGAAGCGTGTGTACCAAGTTACAATCAATGGACAACCCTATAAAGGATTAGAGTTTGTGAAACAGGAGAAAGCATATTAGACACCTTATTTTTTTTTTGAATGTGTATTTATTTTTGCTTTCTTCTCCCCAGTTTAGCAGCAAATATCTACCCAAGTACAGTGGATAAATGCCCAGTGTCAATGTATTCTATTTTTCTCTTTCTTAACATCTTCCTTTGGCAAATATTTTTGGTTTTAATTTGCACATATGCATTTTGTATTAAGATTTGTAAATGTTATTACATGGTATCATTAAAAGAGTATTAAAAAGGTAACCAGAAGGGCTGGATCAACATTCTTCATTGAATATTTGTGAAGCACCTACTGTGTGCCAGGCACTGTTTGAAAGTTTGAGAATTGAAGAGTCAAAAGGTACAGACTCTATCCTCAGTGAGCTCAAAGCTTGGGCATAAGGGTAAGGATTGGCTAAGCTTGAAATATTTGGGGAGACCTTAGACTAGTCATTGATTACTCAGTTTAGTCCTCTTAATTTGAATGGGAATGATGATGCCTGCCTGGCGTCTATACTCATCTTGATTGCATGCTTACTGAATGGCATTCCAGGAAGCTGGAACCCTGACCTCCAGCTGACATCTCTACCCCAGGGTAATGAAAGAAGAGAGGGCTAATTTTTCCAGGGCAAGTTTTAAAAATCCTGAGGAAAGACCAATCCTGCTGTGTCTTGGGCTTCAGGCCTACATTTTGTATTTGTCCCAAATCCAGTCACTCCACCAGGCAGTGAGGCCCCGTGGTTGGTCTCGTTCAGTTATGTGTCTACCCCTAAACCATCTTGCTAGCCAGGAGTTGTGGGAAGGATGGCTGCTTTCATTCAGATCATGTGATTGTTAGGTTTTCCTTTTCCTGAAAAACCTAAGAAAATAATAATTTAAAGTATAAAATATTAAACTGAATTTAAAAATAAATTAGGCAGATAGATTCCATGGTTGCTATCAACTTATGACATAGATCTGATATAAAAAGATTGAAGTTTATAGTGTACACAGTTGGTTCAGTGGTAGAATGCAAACCTTCTATCCAGGAGACCTGGGTTCGATTCCCGGACTATGCAAAAAAGATTGAAGTTTATAGTAGAAAATACAACTATTGAAACAACTAATAGTGAAAATATCTACTATTCGTACTGACATAGATGGAAGTGAGGCCTGATAATGAAGAATTTTATTTTTGTTCACATTCTTCCTTGGGATACCCAGCAGGGATGTTAACTAGTAAAATATGAACTGGTAGTATGCAATTGACTGGAGGCAACGTTTCGCAGAGGATGCAAGAGCAACTCTAGACTAAAATTGCCCATGTTCAAATTCTAGCTTCACTACCTAATAGATATATGGTCTTGAAAAAAATTGTCTCATCTATGCCTTCACTTTCTCATCTATAAAATGTGAGCAACTGTAATAGCATTCTTATTTTAATATTTTTATTGAATTATCTTCACACATGTACAGTACATTCATGGTGTGCAGTGGCTCACAATATTATCACATAGTTGTGTATTCATCACCATGATCATTTTCAGAACATTTACATCACTCCAGAAAAAGAAATGAAAAAGAAAAACTCTTATATCCCATACCCATTACTCCTCTATTTCACTGACTACCAGTATTTCAATTTACCCAAATTTTTACCCTTTATCCCCCCCATTTTATATTTACTTTTTATCCTTACTTTTTTTACTCATCTGTCTATACCCTGGATAAGAGAAGCATCAGACACAAGGTTTTCACAATCACATAGTCACATTGTAAAAGCTATATTGTTATATAATCATTTTCAAGAATTAAGGCTACTAGAACACAGTTCAAGTTTCGAGTATTTCCCTCCAGCCATTCCAATACACCATAAACTAAAAAGGGATATCTATATAATGCATAAGAAGAACCTCCAGGATAACCTCTCAATTCTGTTTCAGATCTCTCAGTCACTGAAACTTTATTTTGTCTCATTTCTCTCTTGGTCAAGAAGGCTTTTTCATTTCCATAATGCCAGATCCTGGCTCATCCCGGGGGTTCTGCCCCACATTGCCAGGGAGATTTACACTCCTGGGCGTCATGTCTCATGTAGCAGGGAGGGCAGTGAATTCACCTACTTAGTTGACTTAGAGAGAAAGGCCACATTTAAGCAACAAAAGAGGTTCTCTGGGGGTTGACTCTTAGGCATAATTATAGGTAGGGTTGACTTCTACTTTGCAGGAATACATTTCATAGGGGTAAACCCCAAGATCAAGGGCTCAGCCTTTTGGTTTGGTTGTCCCCACTGCTTGTGGGAATATCACAAATTCCTCAAATGGGGAAGCTGAATATTTCCTCAACTTTTCTCCCTAATCCCCCAAGGGGACTGTTCTAGTGTGCTAGCTGCCAGAATGCTACACACCAGAAATGGATTGGCTTTTAATAAAAGGGGATTTATTTTGTTAAAAACATGTGGTTCTTCAGAGGAAAGGCAGCTAACTTTCATCTGAGGTTCTTTCTTACACGGGAAGGCACAGGGTGATCTCTGCTGGCTTCTCTCCAGGCCTCTGGGTTCCACAACTTTCCCTGGGGTGATTCTTTTCTGCATCTCCAAGGGCCTGGGCTGAGCTGCCAGTGCAGAGATGAGGTATGCTGAGCTGCTTGGGCTGTGCTACATTGAGCTCTCTCATTTAAGCACAGCCAATTAAATCAAACATTATTTATTGCAGCAGGCATGCCTCCTAGCCGACTGCAGATGTAATCAGCAACAGATGATGTTCACATGCCATTGGCTTATGTCCACAGCAATAGAACTAAGCATCTCCACCTGGCCAAGTTGACACCTGAATCTTACTGCCACAGGGACTTTGCAGATACTTTTTTATTCTTTGCCCAAATTACTCTTGGATATTATCAAGGTATCACACTAACCTGAACAAACTAACAAGATCTCACGCCTTATTCAAGATTCCATGTACTTATAGTATTGAACTAAACTGACCATACAAGTTAAATTATGTAATGCACTAACCAAAATGTTAATTTTGCACCAAATAAACATCTCTCCCTTTGGTCTCACACAGATGTTGAGGTTTTAAAATAGGGACCATATCATCCTTTACTGTGTATTCTGATTTACCTTAGTTCTGTACAGATCTGCTTCATTCATTTCTCTAGTTGAAATCTGAACATTTTTTCAACTTTTTACACAGTTCCTATATGGGGTAATGCTGACTTTCATAGCTTCAGAGCTCTAACTCTGAGTCTCAGGTGTCACATAAATACCCAAAGTTTCAGGGAATGACCAGATTATGTACAAACAGCTCTGTATCTAAAAATTTTGAAATAGCAGTTACAACTCCTGAATATATGTACCTGCTGTAAGAGCTTACAATCTAGGATTCTTTAAAATAGGCCCCAATCTGATAACACATGCTCTCAACTTCAATTCACCGAGTTTGTATATTACAGTTAGTCCATATGAGTGAGGCATGATAATATTTGTCTGTTTCTGACATCTCATTTAACATATGGTCCTGAAGATTCACTCATCTAGTTGCACACCTCACAACTTCTGAATGTATACACCACGGTTCCCACTTCCTTCTCTCAGTTGTTGTAACCTTAGTCTACCTTCATCCATTATAAGTCAGGAACACTGCCACCATAAACACCACTGTGCAAATGTTCATTCGTGTCCCCACACTCAGTTTGTCCAGGTATATAACCAGCAAGGGGATTGCAAGATCATATGGTGTTCTAGTTTGCAAGCTGCCAGAATGTGATATACCAGAAATAGAACAGCTTATAAAAAGGAAATTTAATAAGTTACAAGTTTACAGTTCTAAGGCTGTGAAAATGTCCAAATTAAAGCAAGGGTATAGAAATGTCCAATCTAAGGCATCCAGGGAAAGATACTTTGGCTCAAGAAGATTGATAACACTCAGGCTTCCTCTATCAACTGGAAAGGCACATGGCAAACATAGCAAATTCTGCTAACTTTCTCTCCAGGCTTCTTGTTTCATAAAGCTCCCCCAGAGGCGTTTTCCTTCTTCATCTCCAAAGGTCTCTGGCTGTGTGGGCTTCTGTGGCTCTCGAGGCTCTGAAGCTTTATCCAAAATGGTTCTCTCTTAAAGGGCTTCATAAGCAACCCCACCTTGAATGGGTGGAAACACTTCTCCATGGAAACCATCTAATCAAAAGTTACCACCCACAATTGGGTGGGTCACATCTCCATGGGAATAGTCAAAAAGCTCCCACTCAGCAATACTGAATGAGGATTAAAGGACATGGCTTTTCTGGGGTCCACAAATTCAAATCAACACATATGTCAACCCCACTGATAGCCTTTTGTGGAACCACCACACTGCCCTCCAAGGGGCTGCACCTCTCCGAGTGAATAGGCACATCTCTTTCTCCGCATTTTCTCTATCACTTGTTTCTTGTTCATTTTTAACTTGTTCATTTTTAAACAGTTTTATTTGCACATAATACAATCCATTCTAAGTAAACAGACATGCCTTTGCTACCATAATCTATATGAAGACATTTCCTTTTCTTCTGCAAAGAATCCTGTAATAGTTTTCTTGTGAGGCTTAAAAAATTGATTCATGTAAAGATCTGGCTATTTGTCATAAAGACATACCTATATTTACTGAATTGAAATAATTCTCAAATATACTGTTAAATTTTTAAAAAAACTAGTTAAGAAATATGTGAATATTATTCTGCACACTGGTATAAAAATAACTGGCTATTGATCTATGGTTTCTTTTACAAACATTACTGCTGGAAAGATATGCAAGAAATGAGTTACAAAGTTTGCCCTAGGAAGATATCATGGGACTGGGATAGGAGGAGATATATTTTTTAGTTTTATTTTTTTATACCTATTGAATGCTTGACTGCTTCTGAATTTATACATACACATACGTATATTTAAAGAGATTAAAAAGACCAGACACCAATGAATAAATGCTTAGTGATGATTAGTTATTATCATTCTCTTTAGTCACTATCTTAGATTTCCAGGATGCTATGACAAATACCACACAGTGGTTTTGTCTTAAACAAGAAGCACTGTCTCACAGTTTTGAAGGTTAGAAGTCCAAAATCAAGGGGTCGGCACGACCATGCTTTCTCCCCAGACTTTGCAGCTTTCTGGTGCTGGCTTGCTGTAATCCTTGGGATTTCTTGGCTTGTATCTCTGCCTTCCATCATATGGTGATATTTTTGATCTCCTCCTACAGTTTTCTCTGAAGTCTGACTTTTGTAAGGTCTCAGGTAATATGGATTAAGGCTTACACTGGTTCAATTGAGCCACACCTAAATAGGACCCTATTCACAAATGAGTCCACATCTTAACTGGTAATACATCTTCAGAGGGTCCTATTTACCAATGGTCTCACAGTCACAGGTACATGGCTTAATATTAAGAGCATGGCTTTTGTTGGAGTATATAATTCAACCTACCACATCTGAAAACTGGCCCATGATAGAAACTATGCTATCACCTACAACCCCAGGTACCAAGAAGAACATGAGCCTGCCCAAGATTGAACTGCCAGAAATTGCTACTGCTCAGAAAACTCACCTTCAAAATCTTGTGATGGTCCAGACTCCCAAGAGAGGTACATGGATATCAAATCACCAGACCACCTTTCTTTGTGCCAGACATTATTCAAACAATTCTTTTCTCTCCTGATATCCTTTCCCATCATTATTTGCGGAAATCTGCAAATGAAGCATATGCTTATGGAGGTTCCCATAAACCCAGTCACTTGCTTAAGATAGGGTATTAGAAGAGTAAGGAATTTGGAGTCCCAAGATCTAGGATAAAGATCCAGCTCAACCATATGCTAACTCTAGTTGTGGGCACACAACTTTGGTGGTATTACCCAGCTCATCGCCTCTCCTTCCCTGAAAGTTGTCCCCTACCCTCTACATTTGTACACAAACTTGGGTCTGGCAGCTATGTCAGAGCTCTGTGACCCTGACCCTCTGGTCCTAGCTGATTAGATTAGAGATGAACAACAGACGAAAAATTTCCCTCATGAATTTATAATCAAGACTTAAAAATCCTGGCCAAGTTGGCCACTTGAACTGAGACAGGTAAACTCTGGAGGTGAAATGTGGGTGGGTGCAGGGTTGTGTAAGAAAGCAGGGTCTGCCAGGAATAAAGGATGAAGCAGGTATGAAAGGATGAGTGACCATGTGAGAGTGGCTACATGGATTTCAGAGGCATTCTCATTCCTGGTTCTAGTTCCTGGTTATGGGATTCCTTTGTGTCCTTAAATTTAATACTCCCCCCCCCCGCCTTTTTTTTGTTTATGCTCTATTGAGGACTTTCCATTTCTTGTAACTAAGAGAGCCATGAATAAGAGATTCGGCTCTCCACGACAGCCCCGGCTGTGCATCTCAGTCTCAGAAGTCGTGAGATTCAACCTCACTTCAGAGCCCAAAAGTTCCTAGCTATAAATTCCTACTGATGAATATAATCCCACCTCTTTTTCATCCTAGAAACTTTCCGAATCCTTGGATATTAAACTCTTCTAATCTGTTTTGGCATCTGTAGATGCCTTCTCTGCCTATGAGCAATTGTAAAGATAAAGGTGATGGAGTATTGTTCTATTATTGAATTCATGGGAATTCTAGGCAGTCATAGTGAATAACTTGAGCTCTTATACAGCTGCCCTATGAATAATAATTAATATAGAGTGATTACTGTGTGGTAGGCAGAATTTTAATCCTCATACACTTGTAGAATGTGAATTACATGAACTACATTGCAGGTGGAATTAAAGGTACTAGACAACTGACCTTCCAATGGGGAGATTATCCTAGAGGGTAATCACTTGAGTCCTTCAAAAGCAGAAGAAAAAGGCAGAAGAGAACATCAGAGGGAAGTGAGGCAATTTACAAGTGGGAGAAGGACTCGAGGCTGTGTCGCTGGTTTAAAGATGGAGCAGGGCTTGTGTGAAGGAATGCAGGTGGCCTGGAGGAGCGGAAACTTATCCCCAGCTGATGACCAATGAGGAAATGGGACCTCAGACCTATAGCCCCAAAGAGCAGAATCATGCCAAATCCTGAGTGAGCCTGGAAATGGATCCTCTCCCAGAGCCTTCAAATGAGTGCTCAGATGAGCCGACACCCCGATTTTGGCCCTGTAAGACCCTAAAGGGAGGACCCAGCTGAGCCACTGGGAGATTATAAATGAGTATTGTTGTGAGTCATTAAGTCTCTGGAAATTTGTTTAGGGCTGTGCTAGCAAATGAATATTCTGTGCCTAGACACAGTGCTCTTCAATCATTCCACAATAATCATCAAGCAGCCCTAGGAAATAGGGGACTGTTGCATCCCTCGGTGACAAGTGAGGAAATTAAGGCTCAGAGATGTTGTATAACTGGTTCAAAAGAACAGAGTTCAGAAATTGGCAAAGCCAGCATTTGAACCCAGACTTAGCCCAAGTTGCTTAGCAAATGAGATGTCAAAGTCTGGTCAGCTGGTGAGGTCAGCTGCCTGTTCACCCTGCGGGACACAGCAAGATACCCAAGTCATCTCCCCCTCTCGCTGCTCACTTGCCCAAGAGAGAGAAGGAGTGAGACAGCAGCTCTACATCTGCAGAAAGCAGCCGTGCTGCCCTGCAAGGCCCTTTGAGCCCACAGAGCGAGCTCGCGGGTGCCCAGCTCCCACCCTGCTTGGCAGTCTGAGCACCCCTCACAGTAAAGGCTCTGAGGCATGAAATGGGGTTTTGCTCTGAGGCCCGAGACACATGGTGCGTGGAGTTTGGTTTGGCTGTTTTCTCCCCTACTGTTTGTTTTTGGAGAGGAAATAAGGATAGGCATGAAGCAGAGCTCTCCCAGGCCCTCTGTACGAGATGGCAGCAGGTGGCACAGACAGGAATACAAACAAAGGGAAGGCAAGGCATGTCTCTGAACCCCGGCACAGAGCAAACACTCCATATGTGGCCTTCATTCTTGTTATTATAACCATCGCTATCATTATTTCAGAAGTGCAGAGAATGGGTCCTGGCCTCCCAAATGCCTTCTTCACTAGAGTCACGATTATGGGGTCTTTCCATTCCCCTGGTCTAAGATTAATGTCCTGTAAAATGTTTTCTTACCTTTGTCAGTATTCTCTCTGACGCCTCTGAAATATACATTGTTATAAGAAAATAGAAAGTAGCTTTAAAAAAAACTGTTAGGGGTTTTCATTCAGTCTAAATCCAATACCTCTGGTAAGAGGCATTTTCAATCACGCTCTACTTCAGATTTTCCCATGGTGGGAAATGCACATCACTGGGGGGTGCGTGAGATGGTTTCAGCTGATTCACAGAAGAGCATATAATTGTAATAGTTACGTGTGTTAAATATGAATTATAAGAAAACATGAGCACATTAAATGCATGATTTCTGGAGAAGCTGAAGTGGGTAGTCAGAAAAGATAGGGTGACAATTGACAGGGAGCTATTAGGTAATAAATGTAAGGGTACAAAGATAGGGCTATTATTTGTGTGTGATACAAATCTGGGAATCTCTGCTTTAATGTGACTTCTCTTTGTTCATCAGAGCAGTGCTGAAGAGCACGTTAGGAGAAGAGAAGAGAGAAAGAGATCCTGGTCACCCAGGGCATAAAAGGAGGGTGAGGAGGTGAGTGGAGGGGGTGTCACAGCAGCCCATGAGCAGGAAAGGTTGAAATCATTCATGTTGAATGAGGCTGTCTTCAAATTTTCCCCCCCTAATTCTACCCAGACTGAACGATAAATGAAATGTAATTCTTACTGGGTCCTGAGAGAGTGGCCATGGCTTCCAAATTGCTTTACCTGCAAGCAATTCACTTATTTATTTTGTGGTGGCAGAATTAACTTTGACTTCCATTGAGTGTAAAATAGTCTTCACAGATTATTCGTGCCGAAGGAACCTGATCAACTTTATCATTTTACAGACAACTTCACAGAGAAGTTAAATGATTCCTGCAAGTTATCAAAGATAATGGATGACAAGGTCTGGGACCAACATCCTACTCAATGGACTTACCCTGATGCCCATGTCATCAACGACACAGATGGAATTTAACTTCAGTAGGCGATGAGACGAGACCCCAGGCCCTGCACTGTTATTTGATTGGAGAACAAATGCAGAAAGAAGGTTTCAATCCTTGTCTTTCTTTTCTGGCAATCTCATGGGATTGCTTTCATGCTGCTTCCTCTGACATCTCATCCCCCTGGCCTTAAAAACCATTATGTCAGCATGTTATATATTTTTAATTTTAAATAGTTGAAAAACCATTTGCAGAGAATGTACTCTTCCTGCAACTCTCTAGTTACAATTCTGAGTGTCTGCTCCAGTAAAACTTTGTTTAAAGGGTTTTTAATATGATTTTTTAACAGGAGGTCTTAAGAACTCCATAAGCCAGGGAATCTGAATTAATGTGACTAAGAGTCACATTAGAAATATTCTTTTTGCTGCACTTTCCCTCACAGCTGCTTTTTCATATCCAAGAGGCTTAGAATTTATAACACATTTCTATAACTTGTAGGAACAGTTGTTTGTAAAGGAAGGAATCTGCTACTAATCCTTAAGTGTCTATTTGGAGACCAGGTATTACACAGATTTTATTTATGGGGATAGAAATTGCATTTGTAAAGCAATAAAGATTGAAGGTGAGTTGGCTAGTGACCTGTAACAACTCCCTTGCTTACCAGTATCACCGCTATTAAACTTCAGAAACAAATACCCTTTCAAGAAAATATGAATTCTGCTAAAAGCTATAAGAGATTCCATTATTCCATCAGCCAATCTTCACACTCCCAATAATAAGAATGGGCCCATTTCATTTCCTAACTGATGCCATCATTTGAGAAACAAAGATGGAGAGAATTCTGCTGGAGCTGAGTCCCTGGCTCTGGTCACCCCTGCCCTTCTCTCCTTTTTGTTTGGTGATATGACCACATAAGTTCTTCCTTTTAGATCTAATACAGTTTGGGGTGTTTTTCTGTGCCACCTGCAGCCATGAATTCCTGCCTCATTCTGCTTTGATCGGATGGACATACTAGCCTCAATCTACTCTTCCCTTTACTCAAGTTCTCCATATTGTACAGTGGTTTTAGATTTTTGTTATGTTTGTGGAATTGCATTTTCAAACATCATTTGCATAATGGAAATTGACTGTTTTTCTGGTCATTTCTGTTGTGTCTGAGAGGTGTGTAGTTTAATACTGTTTTGGAATTTCAGAGTCATACACTAAATCGGCATTTGACTTTGCACAAGTGACAGCCTCTCAGGCCTTCTGTGTTCCTCTCATAAGGTGAGGATGTATTACCTGCTTCTCCCTCATACCTGTCTGGGAAGTTTTCTTATTAATGTTCCATGTTCCTTGACACAAAGCGCAGCAACCAGAAGCTGCTACTTCTATATGTAGTATTCATATCATCAAGCAGAAATAGTGAATGAACTCTGTTGGAATTTAAAACACTCCCTTTAGTTTAGCTTCCATGGCCTTGATGTTCATGGAAAACCTCCAAGGAAGTTAGTTAACAATGTGGTGAGGAATTGAAATTCACCTTGGAGGCTGTCTTCTTAATTTAGATCTAAGAAATACTTGATCAAAACTATTTCTTTTCTTTTCTCCTGTCATGCCATTTATGGGATAGCTTCCAGGCAAGAGCCACAACTTACTATTATTGAATAATTAACGATCTGCTTAATAACCCAAAGCCTCTACTCCCACTAGCTGTCAGTGGCTTCTCACCTTATGCTCTGTTTAATAACACCCTTTCAAACACCGTAATCAAAGCAAGAAGAAGTAAAGGACAATGGTTTAGACATGTCCATTACACTGACAGGGTGAAGTTTAGGCTAGACTCTTACATGTTGAACAGTGCCAGGAAGTCAGGAAGTTTCCCATTCATTCATTCATTCATTCATTCATTCCAGTGTAAAAGTTAAGGTCCTGGAGTCAGATACTCTCGGTTTATATGAAAGCTCATTTCTAAATGGGCGATTTGGGGATTTTTATTTAGCTCCCTTGTGTTTTAGTTTCCTTACCTATGAAATGAGAATAGTACCTATCTCATAGGATTGTCGTGAGGATTCAGTTGGAAAATGTCTATACTATGTCTACTACAGACTAACCTCTAAGAAAAATTAGCTATTCATTCATTTATTTGTTAATTCCTTCAGCTACCATTTATCAATTGCCTACTTGTGCCAATCACTGTACCATGCACTGGGGAATATGGAAATAAATAGAGCCCAGTGTTTTCTTTGGAGGTTCATCATTTGGATAGGGGTAAGGTTGCAGATTCCATAAGCTGCTAATTACTGTATAATGACAATGCATCATCTAGAACTAAATCAGTGATATGTTACAAGGTATTATGGAAGCTTAGAGAAGCCTAAGTCAGCTAAGCCTTTACAGAGGAGGTGACACCTATGCCAAATTCTGAAGGGTGAAGGTAGGGGTGACCCTCGGTGGACAAGGAAGTCATACCAGACAGAGGAATTGCATGTGCAAAGGCTTGCAATGCCTTGGATCTGAGGGGTCTGGGTGGGGAATAGTAGGAAAAAGACAGCAGAAAAATTGGGAAGTGTCAAGTCACAAAAATCAGTGCCAGCCCTTTGGAGTGCTCTCAGTCCATAATGTAGAGAGGGGCATGAAAATATAGAGAAGGAGGATGAAAGCTCTATTTTCTTTCCTCTGACAATGAGAGTTGGGAAAACATAATATAGTGCTAAAGAACCCAGGTGGAAGATTATCACAGTAGTTTGGGTAAAAAATGGCCAGGCAAAAATGGGAATGGAGAACAGGGAATAGATCCAGGATAAATTGAGAGGATAGAATGGGAGCATCAGGTGAATTATGGTGTGGTGAATGAATATATCCCAGGAAAAAACATGTTCTTAAATCTAATCCATTCTGGGGGTGTAAACCCATTGTAAGTAGGACCTTTTTTTAATGAGGTTACTCCAATTAAAATATGACTCACCTCAATCAGGAGAGGCCTTAATCCCATTACTGGAATGGGAGATTCGAGAAAAGGCCATGGAAGCAAGTAGCTGAAATCAACCAAACCCAGAAGATAAGGGGGAGACCAGCAGATGCCACCAAGTGCCTTGCCATGTGACAGGAGCAGCCGGTCTTTGGAAAGAAAGCATAGCCTTCATGATGCCTTGATTTGGGCATTTTCCCAGCCTCAAAACCATGAGCGAATAAATCCCCATTGTTTAACTACCACATCATGGTATTTGCTTTGAGCAGGCTAGGAAACTAAAACAGATGGGCTACTAGATTTAAAGAGGAATACTAAGAACACTGTCATTTTGGCTCAAGTACCTGGGTAGATTATGACACCACTACCTAGTGGTGTCATTAACCAAAACAGAAAAAATAGGAGTGGACCTGTTTGAAGAGAAAATGGAATTACATTTATTAAATTCTGGGGTATCCCTGACTCTTGATTTTGCCTTTATTTCCTGCATGAAATAAACTAGTGGTGCTTTTGGTAGTGACATAACAGACAGAAGGATCCCGAGATGGATGATGGAAGGATGGATAGCAAGTATAGAAATACTGGAGGTCATGGGAGAACTTAAATCTTTGTGGCCAAATCAAAACTTTCTTTGTGCAAGACAAAAATATCACCATGGATTTCCTGATTGTTAATCAGAGTTTTCACCTGCCATACCCGAAACCCAGGTTCAATTCCTAGTGCCTGTCCATGCAAAAAATATATATATGTATATATTTATATATATATTATGAGGAAATTATATATATTCCTCATAAAAAGAAAAAAAACAATGCAGAATTGAAGAAAATGAAAGTCATCTATAATCCTACTATCTACAGATGACCACATTTGTCAGTTTGGTTGATATCGTTCCAAGCTGCTTGAGATAATTATTCAATTCCTGCATGTTATTCATCTTATTAATATATCAGCTACATCTCAGCATACCAGTCAATATTTGTAGAACTTTTTCATTATTTTTGATGGATGCTTAATACCCTGCTATGTAAATATCCTTAGTAAAATTCCTAGATGGGAAATTGCTGGCATAGGCATTTAGGAATGGAAAGTCAATATTCATGTTTGATTAATATCTGATTATCGTTAAGACAAGGTGAGTTAGCCCATGTGATTACCATGCTAATTGGAAGAATACATGAATTCATTTCCTGTTGCTGCTGTAAGTCACCACATACTTAATGGCTTAAAACAACACAAATTTGTTATCTTACAGTATCAGAGGTCAGAAGTATGAAATGATTTGTAAGGGGCTGAATTCAAGGTGTCTCTAGGGCCAGTTCTTTCTGGAGGCTACAGAGGGAGAATCTGTTTCTTACCTCTTCCAGCTTCTAGGGGCTGCCAGCTCCCACCTGAATCACTCCAATTTCTGCTTCCATCATCACACATCACATCCTCCCTCATTGATCTTTTTGCCTTCTTCTTATAGGGACCTGTATGATTACATTTAGGGCCCACTCCGATAATCCAGGATAATCTCTGCATCTCAAGATCCTTAGTTTAATCACATTTGCAAAATTCTTTTTGCTGTATTAGGTAACATGTTCACATGAGCATCTTTTGGAGTCCATTATTCCGTTTATCTCCCTAATGAACATAGATACTAATATTCTTAACAAAATACTAGCAAATCAAATCCAATGACACATTAAAAGAATTTTACATCATGACCAAGTGGGGTTTATATCAGAAATGCAAGGGTGGTTCAACACAAGAAAATCAATCAACGTAATACAGCACATTAACAAATTGAAAAATATTCGACAAAAATGATAAGGGGTAGTTTTGATTTGATAGTTGGTGGTGTTTTTGCTGGTTCTTTGTCATTATGGACCAATGATAACTGTCTAAAAAATTTAGAGTGTTGCTGATTTTACAATCAAATGAAGATACTGTAAGACACGGTTTGTTTATTTTGAATATCTTCCATGATGCCCAATAGATGGAGGGAGCCAAAGGATACAATGACTGAGAAGCACAATGGCGAAGAGTGATTCATTTATATGATGGAATTTGTTGTGGCCACAAAAAGGAAGGATGTCGAAGGGCATACACCAGACTGAATAAACCTTGGGGACAATGGACTATGCAAAATAAGCCAGAAACAAAATAACAAATATGCTAAGGTCTCTCTCAGAAAATATTTATAAGAAAATGGAAGCCTAGATCATGGGGCTTAATAGTAGCCACATTTGTTCTGAAGTTGTAGATGTATTTCTGGGTTCTGAGACACAGAGCTATATGTGTATCAGCTGGTATTTCCCCAGAACTTTGATTAGGTCTGTGATACCTGGAACCCAGAAATGGAGTACTGAAGTCCTGAAAGTTAGCATAGCTCTATATAATAACAATTAAAGTTACTGAGACATCAGGCCTCAATTCGAGTTTAAAACAAAGTCAGTCTGGCTGGGTCTAAGGTAAACTAGAATGCAGAATAAAAGGCGACAGTAATTGTACTCTAGACTTTCAGTTACTGTATGAGATCAAAGGCAGAGAGGTTTATTATGTTTAGAACCTAAATTTTCTGTAACACATGATCTAAATCAACCTCTCTGGGTAGCTCAAAGGACCCAAACTCCTGGAGTCCAGAAAAGGAATGAAGCCTTATAATTCTGTATAGCTTAATATAGTACCAGGACACATCTCAGACTATGGTGAGCTGATAATTAAAAAGTACTGGTAGAGTTCCTTGAGAATCTGAAGCAGGGGCATCATTGGCCAAGAGAGATCAAGTGAAGTCAGGAAGCCATTCTGGAGGCAGCTCTTATGCCAGCTTCAGTTACATAATGCTAATTGCCATGATTTGCTATACCCCAATCAGCATCACTTCTGTTGACTCTTAAGAGCACCAAGGGCTCGAACTGAGACTCTATAAAGGTTTCATGCACGAGGTTTGCCTTCCTGGAACATATAATTCCTGGAGGGTTCCTAGGTCAGATAAATCCTGAAATTCAGAGGGACCACCCTCTCCAGGATTATCAATTAATTTCATCCCCTCTATCCTTTAGCGTGGCACCCCTTCTCAACATGAAAATGTCAGAACAGGCATTGCCCAAAAATCTCTATTGATTTGTTACCAGACAAGGGTCATGGATTCTTTTGCCCAATGTGCGCAATGACCAATTCCTGAGACGCGGGGGCTTCAAAGAGAGAAAGAGTTTATTACTAGGCATGTAGTAATTCTGCAATAATTGTGATAGCTTTTTTTAGAGAAAAGATGGGCAGGGTTTAGGATAATGATGTAATTGAAGGATCTAATTATTGAATATGCACAGATTGATTACATGCTTAGAGAACATATGTAAGAAAATGGCCAAATGAGATATGAATGACTTGTAGGTTAAAATCTAAGCTTCTGCACTTGTCAGGTGGGCCCACTTTGGTTAGATCCAGTCTTGGTTATCAAGATAACTTTGGACTTTGGGTGGGTCAGTTCTGGGCTGACCCAAGACTTCATTAATAAACAATAGGGGCTGTCGTTAGTGATTAAAAGGCTCTGAAGTTGAAAAACTGAATTACTGGGTACCAATGAAGGTTAGTCATAAGGTTTTTACAATCATAGGGGCAGGAGATAAAGGCTATAAAATCATTATCAGAGATCAAGGCAGCGGGATTACAATTTAGAGATTTCAGAATTTCCCTCTGTCTACTCCAATATACCAGAAAGGAGAAAGGAATATCAAAATAATGATTCAGTAATCAAAATCATCCCTTAAATCCTAATTTCTCAGTTACAGATTGGGAGAAGGATCAAAGGAGAAGGAGGAGGTATAATAGAGAAAATGGGATTTTACAAATGCGCATGGCTGCTGAATCACTATGTTAATATTCCTTCTAGTATCCAGTGGTTTGGAGCAGCTAGAAGGAAAAATCTGAGATGAGAAAATGGTAGATCATGACAAACTCTGGGACCTGTTCTATAACTACCTGTGAAGTGTGCTTTGAAAGTATTGCTTTTTTCTGTCTTTGCTTTGTATGTATGTTATAGTTTACAATAAAAAAAAAGTTCAAAAGAACAATACAAATATTTGCAAAATGAAATGCTTGGAAAGAGATGGCAATGATTGATGCCTGATGCATTCTTCTAGGTAATCTGGGAGGTTGAAGAGGACTTTGAGATAATTTAGCCACTGAAGCAATTACAATTCAGCATTTTTTAGAAGGAGGGTGAGTGTGGTTGAATAAAAAGGCTAATACTTGACGGCTAAAAAAAATTCACAAGATGCCATATCACAATATTATCTGCTAAATATTGTGAGGCAGACAAAATGTAAGGGACAAAGTAGAAAATTCATATTTCTTTAGAAATATAACTTCTTTTGCTCACATGAGCTCTCACACTAGAACCTCCAGTTTTTCTTTTGCTTTCTCGTAGAGGTGGAACTTGCCGTCTGTGTGGTAGAAAGGAAAGACAAGGAGTACTGGCTGATAATCCCTCTGACTCTTATGTCCTTCAATGGCTTGTGGCCAGCTTCATGGTCTTTATATTCTCCCAAGAAGCAAAAAACACTACTTTTTTTCCTGATAAAGATCTGCTCAGCTAAGATGAGTGAGCAGCCTGCAGCCCTCACCATGCCCTCTTTTCTTTGCTATGTTTTCTACTGGAGGTTTAGGAAGACAGGATGGTTTTTATTTCACTTTCTTAGCCTCTACCCAACAAAAATCAGGTGATGCCTCCTCACGTTATTCACTCTGGGGCTTCTGTTTTCTCCCCGTGCGCACTGCCTTAACATTACTTCTCAGCAACAATGCATTCACAGCAGCCCTCTTTTTGGGTCAGTTGTGTGGCAGCCTCCAATGATATTTGTTCCTGGCAACAGGACTGGCAACAATCCAGGTGGGCCAGCCATGGCCAATTTAGGGAAGTCCTTTGTTCAGCTATTCTTCAACCGGTTCCTGAAGTCTCACACCTACCCGGTCCATGGTCTTCTCTGCCCCTCTCTCTGAGAAGAGAGCGATCTGAGAGAGGCATTCCCACGGTGCCTCTAGGACTCTGAACTGGTTGAAGTAGCTTGTGACCTTGTACAAATCTCATTCCCTCTTGATATCAACACATGTCAGCTTGTAGTCCCTCACAAAGCACATTTCCTCCCTTTTCCATTAAGGTAGAATTTTAGCTGAACAAATAAGATTTAATTGCACAACTCCTTGCAGGAAGTAGTCCTGGAGATATGACCTAGTTCTCACCCATGAAATGTATGTTCCTGTGAATTTTTTTTTTAAAGTCAGTTGTTTAGAAAGAGAACACTTGACCTGAACTTCCTGCTTTTCTCCCTTCCCATAATCTGGAACATGGACATGACAATGCCATATTGACCCCGCAAAAGAGAATAATATCCTAAAATATGGTAGAATTTCAGATGAGTGGAGCCTGGGTACCTGAAAAGCTCAAGGAGTAGAACAGCCTCTGCTAGCCTGGGCTTGCTAGATAGCACCACTACATGAGAGGAATAAAGTTATTTCTTATTTAAGCTATTGTACTTTGGTGTCTTTTTGTTACAGAAACCTTTGCTTTCGTGTTCATGTCTGAAAAAGGAGAGGTGGAACTCCCAGATGCTTTCTAGGGCCAATATTCTATGACTGTCACATCAAGGCCTTTTTGCTGAGCTAATCCTTCCTCCTTCTGACTCATTTCTGCTTTCTTATTCTCTTCCTGTACGTTTTTCTTCCTTCTCAAGTAAATTCTGGGTTCCAATACTTTTCTGTCCATTCATGATTTAATTTCCCAATGGTTGATAACTAACTCAGTGCATGATTTTGAGAACATTTATTTTATGCAGAGTTTACAGATGGTACAGCCTTCATCAAGAAAAATATATACTGAAACACAGGTAATGATAGAGATAAGTAGATATATTTTTGGCACTGGTCTGGTAATTCATTTATAGTGAGAGACCGAAATTGCTGAGAAAATAGTTTGACAAGATCTGCACAGGGGGAAGTCACCCAGATTTCACACAGATGAAGGAAACTATTCTGGGTCCTAAACCTGGAAGAGGAAGGAGGGGAGAGTTCAGGTTTACCCCAGGAAAAGAACAGGGTGAGAAGAGTTCACTTATACTTTACCATTTGCAATCAGAGTTAATTTCTGATTTTAAAGAGCTTCCCAATGAGTCATGTATCATAGGTATTTTTCCAAGTGAAATGTGGTATACAGGAGGATATGAATTCTTCCTGTGAGTCTCATCTTTTCAGTAATAAAAGAAATCCTTCAATATGCTTGGTCTGATTGGGTTACTGGCTGGAGCTGCTTAAAGAACTGAATGGTGCGCTAAGAGTGGTGAGATGTTTGAGTTTACAAACTGGGAATCATCATCTCATTGGAAAATGTCGCTAACTGGTGATTAGTGCCATAGCCCTCCTACCTATCTGTAATTAAATACTTCTTTTATTAGCCCTTCACGCTTACAGGGCAAGCCCACAAGACTATCCTTTACTGCAGGTTTGCATATATATTCCTATCCAATTCAGGTTTGGAATAGCACTGGGTGAGGTGGTGGGGGTTGGGAGTGGCCTCACTGCTTGTTCTACTCATTTCCTACCCCATCTTCTCCAACAGGCCTGGGACCTGAGCTCTCAGATATTGGCCATCCCTCACAATTAGTCCTTCTCTGTTCCTGATGAAACTGCTCCCCCTGAATTTTCTCTTTTCTCCCTTCCCATGATCCTCTAGGATTCCTTGAGCATCTTAACTTTTGCATTCCCAAATTAAGTGTTTATGTAACATACATGAGTGAAGTGGCTGGATGTTAGGACTTTAGGGAATGTTGAAGGCTGTTGAAAACTGGTGGATTTCTGATACTCAGTTCTAGCTGATTTCTATCCAGTAGGAAATTGGGCTAGAGCAGCCAGATCCTGACTTTCAACAGAACACAGGAATTAGGAACTCTATGTGATATTTATTAATTTTACTATATTGGAGAAGTAAAAATCCATCTCTGGAGCCAGCTTCAGTCCACAGGGCACCAGTTTATGACCCTTGGTTTAACCTTTTGTCCTCCAAATTCACTCAACCTGCCATATGCACACAAGATTCTGCAGGCAACAGAGAAAGAAGCCTTTCCTAAATTCAGGCCTACAGAGAGAATATCAAAGTTCTGTCAGCCCTTTGAGAGTTCCACCACCATGCTGACAAATCTTCTGCAGGCTATTGTGCTGAAAGAGTCACCTCGGGTTTACTAAGGTCCTAGACCCAGTGATGAGTAGGAACATGGAGAAGAGAACAATAGTCAAACCTTCCTTATCCCCGGACCTGTTAAAGTTCTCTTTCCACAGTGCCAGGAGTTTGTACAGAGTTATCTGTATAATTGTTTTTCCCCTCTCTTTTTTTAATGTTAAATAAGCATTATTTTTCTGTTACTTCCATTTCAGTAAGGAAAATATGTGTATGTGTGTGTGTGTAAGCTCTCGGGGGGTAAAAAAACCATTCATTTTGAGAGGAAAAAGAGCTGAAATACTCAGCATCTTTCCAATTTTCCATGCAAGGTTTGGAGTTTTAAGAACGTTTTCATGAATTTAAAAGGACATAGCCTTTCCTCCTTCTCTGCTGGCTATCATTTTCCCCAGGGGACAGAATACTAAGAGCCTGGGACTAGGGTAGGAAGACAAGTTTAAAGCTGTAGGAAGAAAAATCTGAAAAGTAATAGAAAAACTTACAGCCCAGGATTTGCAGACGCAGGTGAAGTACGACTGATGTGTGTGTTTTTTAATCAGTACATTTTGTCAAGTTAAAAAGTGCATCAAATCTAGTTCCTTGCTTTGTTAGAGCATTGATAAGGGGCTTATAGGGTTTAAATCAATCCTATTTTTCATCTAGAGGTACAAGATCTGAGCCAGTGCAACTTCTCATTTGACTGAAACCTTGTATATAGCTAGTCATAGTGTGTTTTCATTTTCTGTAGAAAAGACAAATAATTACTTCATTTCAGATTCATGTAGGTATGCTAAAACTTATCCATAATGTTTTCTTTTCTTTTCTCATTTCTTTTTCTTTCCTTGAACAGTCTTGAAATCCAACTTTATTGATTGTATCATTTCTATATCTTTTGTTACTTTCTTGTATAATTTACATATGTTGTTTTAAGCACATGAATAGCATTGCACGTGTCACTGGTGGCAGATTAGCTGTATTAGGTTTACCTATGGTCAAGGCAACAGAAGAGACTTGTGTTTTTAAATTAGTCAAGTAAACAGCTAATGCACCAGGCATAGATTAAACTGGTCCAATGTATTATTCTCTCTGCTTCACAGCATATAGACACATGATTGCTTTGTCTTAGATGACTTTTTGCAATGCATTGATCTTAAACTAACACTCATCATAGCAGAAAATGCAAGTGCCCATGAAATGGGATTTTGCTATATTAATTGCAGGATTTCTTTTAGGTGTCTTGGCTTTGCAGTGAATGAATATATAGAATATATACTACTCCCGGAGTAAGGGATGCATAGTAGAATGTTGACCTTTGGGTATTTCTAGACGGACTTTTTGCCCTTAGTATCTTTTATACTCAAAATTATGTTCTGTTTATCATGAAATGTTCGTGGCAGGGATGGCCTTTCCCCACCACCCCTTCCTTCTGTCCTGCTCTTCAGATTTTCCCATTTTTATGTCTGCTCTGTGGCCAAACTCTTCAGAGGTTTCCCATGATGGTAGGGTGACTCTTTTGAAACTTAACTGTATTTAAACATGGTTTGGACTTGGGATGAGGATTGGGGGCTAGTAAATAAGAAAGATCTTTCCTTTTCTGGAAGTAAAGGGACTCAGTCATATTGGCTTTAGAATTGTAATAAGATGAATTTAAGGATGTGATAAATAAGACTTTCGACCATAAGGGCTGTGAGATAATGGTGTGTGTTACTATCAGACACTTTGGAAAATACATTTGGAGACTATTTTTAAGGATACTGTCATGATAGATTAGAGATAGGCGTTCTTTAGGGGGAATTTGGGGGAATGCTATAGTCCTAAATATAGTTGTTCTTTCATTTTTAAACCTAATGCTATTGGCAATTTTTCAGGTAGATTTCTTTGTACAGGTTTGGCAGGACATACCAATATGGGACTATACACTCTTTTAAAATTCTATAAATATCTAGAAAGATAGCCCCTACAATATGCACCAAATGGTATTATCCATGCTATTTTCACTTTTAGATAATGTCTGATACTGGGAATTTGAGCTATAGGAGTCCATAGTTTCAGCCTCAAATTCTCATTACTGCCTTGAGAAATATGCCAAAGAATTATATTAAAATTAAAAATATAATTGAAGGAATAAACCAACCAACCAAGTATTTCCAACACTTTAATATACTATATCTTAAAAGTAGTCTATATAGGTTTTCTCAATTTCCTCACACACAAACTCTATGACTCAACAATATGGCAGTTTCATTCATACATACAATTATAAATATGGTTTTCTCTGGCTGGATTGTCATTCACTTTAATATCTAATTCATTCTTTAGAAGCAAGCTCAGACATCATAAATTCCTGGAAGCCTTTCTGGATCCCATGTTCCTTTCCTCTGATATCATATTTAGGCTCCTATTATTGAACTTACAATATCGAATTGCCCAATTACCAGTTGTTGAGTAAATGCCTATTGAATAAATATGTAGCCTTTCTCCCATATTGAAGAACTGTGAGCTCTAAGTAAACTGGGAAATATGTCTTTCATATCCACATATCCAGCAACTAGGATCATACCCTAGGACCATAGATTTTCAGTAGGCGGTGGTGAACGAATTAATACTTAATCTTGGGAAGGCTGAGTCTCCAGCTTCTCTGGATCCCCTGCAAGGCCTGTTGCTTTTCATCTCTTTTCTATAGAATTTTCTTAGGGTGTTTGTTGGAGGTGAGTTTAGTTATTCAAGATGCAGTCTGCTTGGATCGAGAAGGAAAGACTGTCACACACAAAAAAGCCACCATGAAATTCTCACATTGCCTCGTCCAACCTGTGCAAACCTTGCATACTATTCGATACTTTAGTCTTTTCTGTTCCAAGCAGTCAAAATCCCCCGGTGGAAAGCTTGAGATCGTTTTCTTACTCTGTGCTGATAAAACTTACTTTGACACTTACTTCCACCTCACTCTTCCTTACTGTTACCTCTGCAGAGAAGCAGAAACTTCAAATTCACTTTCTACAGATAAATAGGGTTATTTCAACTTCCCTGGCATCTCACAGATAAGTTTCAAATAAAAGCAAGAGAAACTACAATTAAAGAGAACCTGGGGAATCTCTTAAATGATAAATGAGGAATTAGAAAATTGCCCACCTTAGTTGTAAACTGTACTTGTTGGGAAAGTTGAGGATTTAAACTTCCATCTTTCAACTCATGAAGCTGAGATTTCTTTGCAGTCAGAGCTACCATTTTGACCTTTCTTCTTACATTTCATTGAGTTATTTATTTCTCAGCTCAGCCTCTTTGATTTGAAATATTCAGATCTGCATTTATACATGAGATGAATTACTTGTTTTCTCCCCAGCATTTTCTCATACCACCGAATTGCATCATGTATTAATAAGCTTTTTTACTGTGCTAAATTGCTTTGTTTCTGCAGCTGATTTGAAGGCAAAAAGGCCCTAGAGGATGAAGAGGAAAAAAAGAAACATTCTAAAGTAATTAGAATGATTATAGCAGCTGAAAGCATTGCTTTCCTAAAACCAAAATATTTTCTCAGGAGTTCCTTTTTTTTTTTTTTTTTTAATCCCCCTTCTTCTCTACAATAGCCTATGAGGCTCCAAGATCAATGTTTGCAAAGCAAATGGTAGCTGGTCATTTTTCATTATAGAGCTGAATGAGTCATACATTGGAAATTTTTTAATGCATTATCATAACTAGCCATTGGCTTATCTTGCTTACTTTTTTTTTTTAAAGGAAAGACAGAGAGAAGGAAGGAAGGAAGGAAGAAAGGGAAACATCTTTAAACATTTTCTTGTTTTATTGTATTTTGTTTTTTCCGTTTTTTGTTACATGGGCTGGGGCCGGGAATCGAACCGAGGTCCTCCGGCATAGCAGGCAAGCACTTTGCCCGCTGAGCCACCGCGGCCCGCCCCTCTTGCTTACTTTTTATTTGGTTCTTCTTATGTCATCTGCCTTCATGGCCACCTGAGGCTTCTGATAGGTTTGCGTAAAAATCTATTATTAAAATTGGGGCGGGCCGCGGTGGCTCAGCGGGCAAGAGTGCTTGCCTGCCGTGCCGGAGGACCCCGGTTCGATTCCCGGCCCCAGCCCATGTAAAAAACAAACAAACAAACAAAATATAATAAAACAAGAAAATGTTTAAAAATGTTTCCCTTTCTTCCTCCCTCCCTTCCTTCTCTGTCTTTCCTTCCTTTCCTCCCTCTCTCTTAAAAAAAAAAAAAAAAAAAAAAAAAAATTGGGAACGTTGGAAAGAAGATTCTCCAGTCCATGTTTGAAAATTCCATAATCTATTGTCTTCATTAGTGTTGGAAACTGCAGGACTAACTGCTTTACTGCTGAAATATAGTAATACCTTACATTGAAGTTTTCAATGTAATATATTTTCCAAGTAACTTTACAAAAAATTCCATTGGTAACATAAATTTTCTAATGCATATTGTCCATTTGCTACTGTCTTAGGACAGAATATATTAAACATAATTTAACCTTTTTCTGATGACTCAGGATGAGTTTTACAAACCTCCAATAATTCTGTAGGCATTATTAATATTTGCAGCATTATTTATTTAATGTGGAAACTAAGTGTGGCTAAATTGATGGACTTTTATGGTACTTGTGGCCAATTTTCAGGCCACCAGCTAATTCTAACCTGCTGCCAATTCTAATTGGGTGTTTTCGATGGTCACTAGGCTACTCTTTAAAGTTGTAGGATGACTAGGTAAATACCCGGTATGGAAAAGAAGATGGCATGTAAAGTCAGAGTCGATATAATTGGAGGGTAGTCCCAATAATGAAACAGAGCTTGTAAACTTTATGGTATCTATTTTGGTTATTTAGAAGCCCATTCCATTTTGGACTTATTGCTGGAAGTCTGGCATTCAGATAAGTGGGGCATTATCATTTGTGTTTTGGCTAAAGGGGAAGATGTCTGCAGATGGGAATAAACAATCAGCATACTCATGAATCATAATTCCTTTCACAGTTCATTGAGAGATAATCATATATGAGCTAAAAACTATTTGCTTTGATTATAGTTGTCACTAAAAAGAGATGTTGATTGAGACTATAACCTTTCAATAAAATATAAGGCACACAAATTCAGAAAAAAATATTTTCATTTACTCATAGGTGCTGATGACTTCAGCGAAGACATACTATATTGCATAATATCACAAATTATTGATAACAGAAATGTAATCAGGAATATGACATATGGATTTATTACTTTTTTCCTGTATTTTGTTGTAACTAGTTTTCAGCAACATGCTTGGAGGTCACGCCATGGGTGTTTGGTCTTTGTTTTCTCCAAATGCATTTCCACTTCTTCTGGGTGCAGCTCCCTATTCTTGTTTGGAATGTTACTCCTCCTTCCACATTGATAATCCATGTGGTCTGGGTGGAATAGATCAAACAGTATCTTTTTCTATATTAAGTCTCTGTTCTTCTTTGATCAACAGATTCATGCTATTCCATCACTATAGAACAATTTTCTCTGTTTCCAATCCTCAAAATGGAAAATATGTCAAATTCATATATTACTTGTCCAGCCATCTAGAGAGCCCAAATCAATTCTCGCCCCGGGTTTTGCATTTGCAAGAATGCATATGCCCACCTCTGACCCATCAATTGCTGGAGGAGTACAGCTAACTCTGTGCAGAAGTGTTACTCCCACTCAAATCATGTAGGGGTGTGTGGGTATAGCAGAGAGGTCTCCATAAAGGGGAGGCACTCTCCCCAAAGTGGGATGTCCACTACATCCTATATAGGTCAAATAGGGAAACAACTCTTTTAAAAGGACATTAAGATTGCCTTAAAGTTTCACATGCTATTTGGTCTTTCATTACAAATATTGGTCATGGAAAGCGAGGCTGAGCAATCTAATAATAATTGTTTAGGATTTTAAAGATTGTTCTTGTGTGGTTTTCATGTCATCTTGCTACCATTGAGAGCTAGTAGGTCTAGAAATGTGTATAGGATAGAATATAATAAAGTGGAAATATCTACTGGATTGGCAGGAAAACTCAGTTAAGAACAAGGCAAATAATCTTTAATCTCCTCTTTTCTACAGAGCTGAATAACTTATTGACTTTCCCTTTCAGCTGATGGTAAAAGATCTTTTGCAGTAAATTTTAAGTGTGTGTTTGGGGTGGGGGGAGGCTCCCTCATATATTTTGAAGGGCAGTTTCACCACTGAAACAACCCAGCTGCACAATGACCAGTCCCATTGGACTGCAAATACCTTCAAGGAGTTAGTGGCAAGGGAATTTTCTTGAGCATGTATTACTGGAGGCTTTGTAATCAAACTAATGACTGGAAATTTGAGATTGGAACATTTCTTGCTCTTCTTAGGTATTGGTCCTTCTGCGGGTAGTGTCATGGCCACATTTGTTCTCTCTCTCTCACACACACACATTTACCCAACTTTATTATATTTAGATTCTATACATGCTCATGTGACTCTGGATGGTCTATCACAAATGCTCAATGTATGTTTACCGAATGAGTGAATATGAATGTCTGCAAAGGACAAAGGAACATATCTTTATCTTTTCGTATTTCCTGGATTTCTAAGCTTGATGCAGTGCTTATAAGAGATGTTCAACTAATTCATATTGAATGAAGGAAGAAAGGAATGAAAATAGACATATTCCAATGTGCTTTTTTGGGTTGGGGGAGTGACTCAGCCAATCCCCAAAGAATTAGCACTAATCATAGGAACGTAGACTACATCAGTTTGAATGAGTTAATGTACGTGAGTGTACTTGGTAAGCTGTAAGAGGGTATTATTGCTATCACAAAAGGCAACTCCAGGTTCTCCTTGACTAAAATAGCTTACATCTGTAGAGTCCTTTACCAGCTGCAAAGCCCTTTCATGTTAGTATCCCTGTTAGTTTTCTCAATAACCGCATGAGAGTGGTATTTTTGTTATCTCTATTTTACAGATAAAGAAAGAGTTTCATTCAGAGAAGATAGTTGGGTTGAGGTCATATACTTAATGGTGAAATCAAGGCTCAAATTCTGATTTTCTGAATCAATGTGAGTCCTTCCTCCACATTAGAACAAATACCCCAGAGTAATTATCTTCTATTTTAATGAGTAATCATGCATCTTACTTATTCAAAGAATATAGAAGGAACCAGGCACTCTTCACTTTCTCCAATTTCCCTATCAACCAACCCACAGCCCTTTGCAGGACTTGGAGGTCTCTGGTGTGAGCTGGGCTATTAAAGAGCTGAGACATGTGAGAAGGTCTGTCACTCAACCTTAGCAATTAGGAATTTATTGGCCTCCCCGCCTCCTCTTTTTTTGAACCAATCAACAATTCTGGTCTCGAGACACAATGCTGTAAGAGGCAGAGCTGGCAATTCTATCTCCATTGCTTTAGGTAGCTTCTTTTAAGGCCAAATATTATAGAGAACACATCGTTTAAATTAGAAAAATAAGTCAAATTTCTATTTTAGAGCAAGTTTTTCAATAAATAAGCTTCATTTGCATCATTGCTTTACTTTCACTGCTAATCTTCACCTTGTCCTTTACTAAATCACTATTAATCTTAATGTTATCTTAGATTTAACACCTTTTCATGAGGTTTTTATCCTCAACTTTAGGCTTGAGAGTTGGTTACCCCAGATTATCCGTTATTCAGTACAGAAGCAAACCTCTCTATCTTAACCCTAGAACTGTGGTTTACCCAGCCTTGACTGTCTATGCAAACCACAAGAATGGTCTCAGTTTACACAGTCCCCAGGTTGGAATTGTTTCTAGGCAGTATTAGTTAGTCCTGTTGCTCTCCACCCCATCTTCCCAGACGTACTGTGAGAGGCAGAAAAATGGGGAAAATACTCATTTAATGAAAAATTATTGAACCCCTACAATGTCTGTTCAGGACACAGGGAATCATCATGAACTAAACAAAAACCTGGTTCTCATGAAATCTTCCTCCTGGTAAAAGGTATCACAGACAAGGAACGTGTGTGTTTGTATGCGTGTGAATACCTTTGTATACATATGAGTATCTGAGGAGGGCCAAAAGCCGTAAAGAGAAGAACAGGCAGGTAAGAGTGATGGGGAGAAATGGAGGTATGTGGGCTGTTCCATGCAGCGTGGTTGTGGAGGGCCTCTGAGAGCTGCAGGAAGTTAGCTTCCGAGCGTAGCTTCCCTCCCTCCTTCCCATAAGCAAGCTCCTTGCGGGATTGCCCTTGCAGCAGATGAAGTGGGTTAGGGTAGATAGAAAATTTGGCTCTGCAAGGAAGTCATCACAAATAAATGATTGCCAAAAGCAGAAATCATCATATAAGGAACAGCAAGGAAATCTAAAAAGTACGAATAAGGTGTGATGTGTAGGCACGTTGATAAAAATTCTCTTGGTTATTTCAATTGAGCCATCCCTCTCCCACTGTGCTTTCTGTTGGTCATGAAAGTTTTAGGGTCAGAAGCTCTTTGGCCCTTT
This sequence comes from Tamandua tetradactyla, assembly GCF_023851605.1. Classification (NCBI taxonomy): domain Eukaryota; kingdom Metazoa; phylum Chordata; class Mammalia; order Pilosa; family Myrmecophagidae; genus Tamandua; species Tamandua tetradactyla. Next base: position 24,641,159 of record NC_135346.1, read on the forward strand.
CTCTGCCAGGGAGAAAGAAATTTAGTCTCTCTGTCTTCTAAAGGTCTTAGTTATTGCGTGAGCAATGATCTAATTAAAATTGGATTCCAACCTGGAGATTATCCCTGAGTGTGCACTATCTCTATGGCATCTTTTGAGGAGATTCATGATCCAATCTTATATTTCAGAAAATTATTTTGTCAAGACGAATGATTCTTATCATTTATCTTTGAAGCAAGTGGCTACACATATTTAATACTTTATGCAGCTGTTTTATATTAACGTGAATGGAATTATGTCCAACCTCACGATCTAGTCCCTTTTTCTGTGAGTGATACATTATCATGATTATCTGCTCAGCCGGGTGGATCTCCTTGCCTCTCAGAGCCATACCTAATACCAGTTCTGAAGGTCCTTTTTGAGCTGGAAGTGTGCACTGGGGGCACCGTGTGGCAAGAACTGGTATTGGTGCTGTGTTCAGAGAGAAAGGGAAGGTTGAAATTGGAACCAGTGGGGAGAGGGAGGGTGGGTGAGGCAGAAAGGGGATCTAACTCCTACCAGTGTTGGATAATGGGGTCTGTGAGGATTAGGGGCAGAAGTCATTTTCCCAGTGGTAGAAAATCCCGTCATTCAACAGTTCTATTCATGAGAAGAATTGAACAGGCTGTATGGTAGGTTATTCTGAGGAAAGGATCAAGTTGATTAGTTACAACTATGGTGCAATCGTGACATGTATCATCTGTGTTTCTTACTCCCTTTTCCTTTATATGTGTTTCTTCTTTTCTTGTTACAGAGTGGCTGGGCCACTATGATCCACCTTTACTGTTTATTTTCTCCCTCTGTCTTTTCCTACGATATCCCATCCTGTGTTCCACTAGAAGTCTTACACCATTAACGCAGAAGCCTCTTGACTCCATTCCTATCTAACCCAGCATGTTGCTGCATGCACAGCCCCTGGTATACAGAAGGTGCTCAAAGTATATTTCGTGCATGAATGTGGTCATAGCTTAATATGTAACCCCTACCAAACATGTGATTTCATAAAGGCTTCTTAGAGACATGCCTTCCGCGGAGATGTCCCGGTCCTTTGAGACGGAGGGAAAAGACGTATTTATAAAGCCACACTTTGGTGAAGTCCTTCTGCTGGATCAGTTTCTTCTGGCAGAGCTTCTGGAATGAGCAGTGAGACTGAAGGTCCCCCTCTGTCTATCCACTCAGAATCTGGCCCAGGTTAATAATTTTTCTTTCATTAGCACTTCATTCACAGGAGTACTTCCAAGACTGACCTTCTTGAACCAGGAGAGAGGATGGCATGTGGAAAGAGATGCGGATGTACAATCAAGAGTCTTTAATTCACCTTTTCCCACCATGTGATACTGGGCACGTCTCTTTATTTCTCTCCGCTTCAGTTTTCTCATATAAGATGGTAACTCCATTACCTGACCCATCTACCTTGGGTTTGAAGGATCATTTGCCATAACGGAAGTGAATGTTTTATAAACTATGAAGTGTAGTCAAAGGTATAAAGAGACTTTTAATTATAAATTTTGGATTTTCATTTTAAATCCCAGACGAGTGGCTTTCTGGTACATGAATTTCAACAGACGTCCCATCAATGGATTTGTTGATCTTCTTCAGACAGTAACCGAAGGAATGTGTTATATTTACTTATATCTGTGGTAGTTGAGAGCCTATTGTATGGCAGGTAGTACACTAAGGGCTGTGTATAGATGGTGACAAAAAATTATCCCTTTTGTGGGAGAAAGGTGTTAAATGAACACATAAATAACTTTATAATAATAAATTTATAATTAAAAGCTTGTTGGTCATTATGAAGAAAAAAAATAACAAAATGAGGGTCTGAAAAGAGATGCGAGGAAGAGTGAACGCCTCATGCTCAAGGAGTGAGTAGGAGGAAGCCAGGTCAGGAATGGGGGAAAATGCTCCTGAAGAGGGAACACCACATGGGGAAGACATCACAAATTCAAGACACAGAGAGAGAACCAGTTGTGGCTATGGGGGAGCTGGAAGTAGAGGTTCTGTGAGTGTGTCAAATTGTGAGGACAAGATTGAAGTTATAGAGGTGAGCAGGGACCAGATCAGATGAGGTGTAAAGCACGGTGAAGATGTTCAATTTTAGAAGTTCTATGAAAAACCATGGAAGGTTATAGAAGCATGGGAGTGATATTGACTACTAGATTTATGTTAAAAACAAAACAACAGCTCATCCTCTCTTGGTGCTGTGTGAATAGATTAGAGGCAGACACATGTGGAAGCAGGTAGACCAGCTTAGAGTTTATTACAGTAATCCAGGCAAGGAATGAGAGTGATGGCAGCTGTCACCACTTATTTCTAGATCTCCTTTTTCTGAGAACTCCGTAGGATTTAATTTCTCCACTCCCTGTGAGGTTAGGCATGAACTTTTCAACGCTTAACTTTGGTCAAAGGAATTGTGAGAAAGAAACTGGTGTCACTTCTGGACAGAAAACCTAAGAACAAGTGCGTGACTTGCCGTGTTCCCTTTTTTTTGCTGCCTCGATGCTCATGAAGATGCATGTCCATGTGGCACCTTCATCAGTGTGTGCCCTGAGTGACCGTCACTAGGAAGTCCCACAGCCTTGCTAAAGCAACACCGGATACAGTATGAGCAAAGACTACATTTGTTGTGTACCAAGCCACTGAGATTTGGTAAGATTTCCTTACTGCAGCAGAAGTTGTTTAACTGGTAGTCTGCTCATACATAGGCATACTGATTAATTTTTAAATAAAATTTCCAATTTTATAAATATATTGATATCTTGTAAATACCACGGTGGAGGGCCCTTACGAATTCTGTTTGTAGAATCAGTTCTTTTGAGTTTTATATGCTGATCAGAGCAATATTCCTGCATCAGTAGTTTTGTGAACTATATCAATTTCCTGGCCCTATCTTGGAGGACCTGTTTAGGATTTTTGTAATTGTTTAGTTTTCTTAGTAACTGTTTTAATTGTCCTTTTATTCATTATCATTTGCAATTTTTTTAAAACAGAAGGTGTTCTAGTTTGCTAGCTGCCAGAATGCAATATACCAGAAACAGAACGGCTTTTAAAAAGAGGAATTTAATGAGTTGCTCGTTTACAGTTCTAAGGCCTAGATAATGTCCCAATTACAACAAGTCTATAGAACTGTCCAATCTAAAGTATCCAGGGATAGATACCTTGGTTCAAGAAGGCGGATGAAGTTCAGCGTTTCTCTCTCAAGTGAGAAGGAACATGGTGAATACAATCACAGTTTCTCTCTCGGCTGGAAGGGCACATGGCGAGCAAGGCGTCATCTACTAGCTTTCTCTCCTGGCTTCCTATTTCATGAAGCTCCCCGGGAGGCATTTTCCTTCTTCATTTCCAAAGGTCGTTGGCTCATGGACTCTCTGCTTCGTGGTGCTGCAGCATTCTCTGCTCTCTCTGAATCTCTTTCATTCTCCATAATGTTTCCTCTTTTATAGGACTCCAGAAATTTATCAAGACCCACCCAAATGGGTGGAGACATGTCATTACCTAATCCAGCTTAACGACCACTCTTGACTAAATCACATCATCCAGGGAAATGATCTGGTTATGGTTTCAAACATACAGTATTGAATAGGGATTATTCTGCCTTTATGAAATGGGCTTTTGATTAAAACATGGCTTTTCTAGGGGACATACATATGTAGGGATTTGAATGGACTGTTCATAGAGGAAGATGAATGACTTGAACTAAAATTGGAAGTATGGACATTCTGGTCTTGCACAGAGGGGGGTAAGATCATAGCAAATTGCAATATATTGAGTTTGGCTGGAGTGAGTATTAGTTAGGATTCTTGGTCACAAAGGACAGAAAATCCAACTTAATCTGACTTACACAATGAAGGTAGTTTACCAGCTCTTGTAACTATAAGGTGCAGGGCAGAACCGTGTGGATCCAGAGGTCCAAAATGATATTCTATAGACCTTCTCTCTTCATCTCTTGACTCTGCTGTCTTCTGCCTATCTGATGGTCTGAAAGTGAGGGAAGTGTGGTTTTCCAAGGTGTAACCATGGTGCCATTTCTAAAAAATGAACTGGTAACTGAACAGGCGTAAATAATTGCATTCAGAAATATGAAATATTCTTCCCGGAGAACATTATAACACAAAATTTATCAGCCTTGCCACAACTAACATTTTAGTTTGGATACTTTTTTGGATTGTGTGGGTCTGTCCTGTACATATTAGCATATTTAGCAGCACCCCTGTCCTCTACCCACTAGATGCCAGCTGCAAAACCCAATCACCCCAACAGAAAAATGTCTCAGACATTGCTAGATGCCTGCTGGAGCAAAAGTGCCCCCTTGATATTCTTCAAAGCATTTTATAAAATTTTCATTTTATAAAACTTTGAAAATTTTCGTTTTATCCAACTTCGAAAACTTTAGGATCTGAGAAGACACTTTTTCCTTGGATAGTTTGGACAGCTGGGGGCAGGGAAGAAGTGAGGACCTTGGGTAGAGACTTTTAAAATGTATTTACATTTTCTTTTACCTTCTACATAGCTGCGGTAGCCTTTTTTCAAGTGTGTTGGTGCTTGGTAGAGCATGTTTGGTATGAGTTAGCAGGGGGAAGGAGGTTAATAAAAAAAAAAAAACCCTGAGAAATACATCTTTACAAAAAGACAGACCATATATATATTGGGTCTTCCCTGCACCTGCATGCCTGCTTCCTACCCATTTATCCAATGTATACGAGAGAGTGGGCTGTATATATAAAGCATTGATCCATTCCCCGGCAGCCAGTGTGCATGTTCTAGGTTTTCCTGCCTGGTAGGCTGCAGCAAGAACAGGAAGAGTTAATTGCAGGCTTTATTTTGTTGGGAGAGGCAGCTTTCATTTCACATTGATTTTCTGCATTCTCTGTGCCAATTTGCGACAGCTTGTTTCACAGCCCCACATTTGTTTAAAGCTCTCTAACAGACTGATTCTATTTTTTTTTACCATGCTGTTTTTTTTCTTTTTTTTTTTTTTTTAAACTTAGAAGAACATGGCTTTGCACGTGGTTGGGAACCCAGATAAGCCTTTTCTCTGGAGTCGGTGATTGGCAGCTCCCCCTGTCATGCAGATGTGAAACGAGGGAAGCTAATTTTCTCATCGACTTTCTAGTTTCTATTACTATCTGTCATTTCACATTGGTGCTCATTACAGCCATCTTCTTGCCAGATGGAAATCTGCCTACTCACTGGGCGTCTGTTTTCTGCCACTCATGGATCATGACAATGTCAGAAAATATGTCAGTAAATTCCCTTCAATATCCTTGTTTGCATGGATAGATTGATGACGTTATGTAAAATGCTTGGTATTGGCAGGCAGCTACCTCCAAATCATACGTGAGCAAAGCAAGGGCAAGGCCAGAAAATCCAGTCTCCTTGAGAAAAGTTGCCCATGATGAGACGGGATGGTGTTGGCCACACAAATGAATCATTTTGTAGGCACAGCTGCTCTCTGAAAACTGAACTGAGGTGACTAATGACCCATGTGAATAACTGAAGTGTTGATGTATGCCCAACTAACACTAGAAGGTTCTCTTCTTGATGAGATCACTAGTCACCACTGGAAACCAACCAGGCTTGGCTTAAACCAGTGGGTTCTCACAGTGTGATTACCCTGTGCCGTGTTAGATATGCAAGTTCTCAGGTTCCATCCAAGACCTGCTGAATCAGAAGATGGGGTGGGGTGGGGTGGGGGTCAGTGCCCTGCGCCGTGTTAGATATGCAAGTTCTCAGGGTCCATCCAAGACCTGCTGAATCAGAAGACAGGGTGGAGTGGGGGTCAGTGCTCCACGCCGTGTTAGATATGCAAATTTTCAGGCTCCACCCAAGACCTGCTGAATCAGAAGATGGGGTGGGGTGGGGTGGGGGTCAGTGCCCTGCGCCGTGTTAGATATGCAAGTTCTCAGGCTCCACCCAAGACCTGCTGAATCAGAAAATGGGGTGGGGTGGGGGTGGGGGTCAGTGCTCCAGGGGATTCTGATATGTGCTGAAGTCACAGAACAATAGACTTAAACTAAAGAGGAAATTTAGAATTGGTGCGATCATGGCAGTTTTTTTTTATTTGGATTGATTACCCAGATAGTTATTTCAGTTATCTATTTCTTTTTTCATGTATAGGCAAAACTCTCTTATCAGGTAATGTATCAAAATCTCAAACCACAATTACATAGACTTCAAATGAGGCCATTTCAAGATTTTGTTAAAAACTTTTCAAATAACATTTTGGGGATTCTGTTTAATGCCTTCCCATTTGTTTCTCCTCCACTATAAAATAAGTTTTGATGTCAAGAATGAGTATGCCAAGATGTAGATATAAATTTGCTTACTAAGGCAGAAAAGTAGACTAGCAAGCCTGGAAAAGCAAAAGGCATTTTGTATTGAACCCTCAGTTAACTAGAAAAGGAAACCGAACAGAATTACCCATACACCGTGCACAATTTATGTTTTTATTGAAACTAGTTCATTGAGTGATTGAAAGGAACAGACCTTTCTTAATTCAGCATCCACCATCCTTATTTTTCCTAATGCAATGACACTCAGATATTCTTACTACGTAAGACCTTTGGTTATCATTGAAAGATGGGGTGCATAAAAATAATTTAGGAATAGACTGGGGTGACCCCAAGGTGTGGTTGACTATCTCCTGTCAGTGCTTGGAATCATCTATATTTCCATGCTCATACACCTGTAGGAAGAACTGGCAAGGACTTGAGGTACCTGAAAATTTCACCCCAGTGGCCCCTGTCTCAGGGGAGTTTGCCCAGCTTGTTTTGTAGATTTTCTCCAAAACATTTTAAAGGTCTTTACTTACTTTTATGATGTTGTTGCTGTTGTTATTTTTATTCTTTCAGATATGGGGGAAAAAGCAGATTACTTGATTTTTATTTATTCTGTGTCAATATTATATAAAATCTGTACTTTGGAAGAAAAAGAAAGTTGCTATAGTTTCTTTGGGGGGATTATCTGTATCTAATATATTGAACAAACGTAACTTATAGAATGTAATCAAAATTCAACAAAACAAATTTATTTTTGTTTTCCATGTTCCCTTTAAAATTTATTCTCTGGATGAGGGTCTTCCGTGCCTTGGGAGGAAAGCTCCTGGAGGCCCTCTATGTCATTTTGCTGCAGAAAGTCTTCTGGATACTTTACAGACATATAGAACAAAGAGGTGGGTTCTCACAGTGTGATCACCCTTGGGTCTTCTCCCCAGCCCCAGCTGGGTTGGATGTATGAGAGAGCCTTATACCTTCCCAACTCAGCAACAGCATTCCCTGCTTCCATCCTCACCTTGGGCCAATTCTCTCTACAAAAAAATGTCCCTGTTGGAGTTCATCTGGACTGTGGGAAACCCTCATGCATCTTTGCCTGGCACCTGTGGGTAAGTAGAATGACAGCAGTGCAGCAGCCACTCGCTGGGCACTGCTGCCCAAATTGTCTGACACCTCTTGCTCACCCTCTAGATCTCGATCTGACCCATGGGCCATGTCTGGCCTGCTGCCTGTTTTGGTAAATAAAGTTGTAATGGAACCCAGTCACACTCATTGTTTCCATAGTGTTTATGGCTGCTTTTGCACTACAACACGAAAGAAACTATATGGATGGCACAACCTAAGATAACTGCTATCTCACCCTTTGCAGAAAAAGCTTACTAACCCCTGCACTAGATTTCCCAGAGGGAGGTGATGCAGAGGAGGAAATGGGAAGTCAGACTGTTATCCACTCACCTCTCAAACTCCAGGGATTTATCAAGCTCTCTAGGCAGTACCCTATGGAGTGGAGGTAACCCCATGATGGCAACTTTGCCATGAAGTGTCTACGAATCCTCTCCTTATTTTCCAGCTGTCAATACCTATATCCCCTTGATGTATGTGAAGAGTCCAAGAGTCATAAAACCCATCTTGATAGCCTCCTTTGAAAATAGTTTTGGACTGGCACCTCATTTTAGTGTCTGATATTTATCACCCTACATCCTCATTCAGAACTCATGATATATAGCCGATGACATTTGTTTTTAGTTAGTTGAATAAAACTCAGATGCCGTACTTGGTTCTTGGCTTCATGGAGATCTGAGAAAACTAGCCATGGACTAAATTTAGCTGGCATTTTCTTGCTAGATAATACTTGAGGGTCAGAGTCTCAATTTAAAGAGATAAGCACATAAGCCTTCTAAGATCATTTACAGATGAATTGCCCACACATTTTAGTCACTTCTCAAATCTACTTCAGGCCTTTTTGATCAAACCTAAAATGTAGCATTGCAAATCAAAAAATCCAAGTATTGCTCTGCCTTTTTCAAACAGACTCCAAATAAGACTTGTGCTGATCAGTGTTGCAAGGTGTCAGAGAAAATCAGCCTGCTTTCCAATCCCTGACATCCTCCAGCCAAATATTTTATTTATTATTTATGCTTTTTAACACTATTGTATTCATTTGATGGAAATATTTTTCTCATCTTATTTTGGAAATAAATGAGACAAAGGCTAATGATCCATGTAAAATCATCTATTACCCATGCCTGTAGAGAGAACACATCTCAGATTCCCCTGAATGCGACGCCATTAGATAGACCATGTAATGTAGAGGCCTTAAATCCCAGCTCTCATGGTAGCAAATGGTTGCATCCCTGCATAGGGGAGCTAGTTTAATGAGAAAGTAATCAAAATAGCTGAACAGTGAACTCACAGGTTTGATTATTTTGTATTGTTAAAATTCAAATCCAGTGGATCACAAGGTGGCCTTACTGACTTTGTGTCTTTTCAGAAATGGGAGCCCCACAGCAAAAACTATTGACTATATTTTGCTCAGTTTTTGATTCTCTAGGAGTCATGAGGTATTTGGTTAATTTATAGTTTTAAAAACATTCAGTAATATGGTCACAACAGTTCTTCATTTCATCGCTGGAATGGTGGCAAAATAACAGGCAGTGAAGCGATGAGCTACCTGCATCTGTTATTATTGTGTATACGCTAACATTTTTATTGAATTCTGCTTTTCATCAACATCCTTATGTTTATGTCCAGTTCTATTTATTTCAGGCCAACAGGATTATGAGCTCATGCTAATTTACATAGTTGGAGTATAAGGCAGATTGTTAAGACACAGCAAAAATTTTCTTTACTTCATTGCTAATTCCCCATTAAATCCCTCCAGCATGAGCGCCAAAAATATTAGCTATCTTCTATCTCCAAGTTGTTTTTAAAATATATTCACAAGTTTTGAAGCTTGACTAGATGTGAAAATGCCTCCTACTATAAAAAGGTTTAGAGTAGTTATACAAATAAGCTCCTGGTATAAATACTTTTGAATACATTACACACACACTCACACACACACTCATGCACACATTTGCATAAATTCACCCGAGAGGGAGATTCTGTTACAGATTTTCCTGTTATAACTACATATTTGTACTGTTTTTTTTTCCTAGAATATATTATTTTTTCAAGATTTTGGAAAGATCTGCAATATTAAAAACCACTTTTTTTGTTGTTGTTATATTTCAGTCATTCCTTGAATTTATATCCCATATGCCATAACTTTTTAAAACATTTTTGTTTGATGGATAAAATATGAGACTCGACTGGTTCTTGTAATTTAAAATCTCCAATATGCATCCCTATTTTAAGTACCAGAGAGAAATGGCGGTAGGTTTACCAATACAGGGTAGCCAGGATGCTGATTTGTGTTCTCTTGAAGCAAATGTTGACTAAATTCCTACTATGCTTGAAACAAAATGCTTGGTGCTAAGGGGTGTCTGAAGATTAAAGTGATACCATTGCTGTACTTACTAAGCCTTAGGAACCCTTCCGACCTAGATGTGCAGTTTTATCTGGGTTATCCAACATATAAGATGTTTCACATGAGATTATGTTTGCCCCCAAGTTATCTAGATGATTGCATTTCTTTTATCATTCTCTGAGTTACAAGCAGCCCAGTATTAACTGGGAAACTTTTGTCCTGGAATTTCTTTTTCTTTTTTTTTGGTGGAATCTAGTATTAGTGAAAAATCAGATAATTCCTTTCTTTTTCTGTTTGTAGACAGAAATATGGCCCTGGCTTTTGTACTTTGTTCCTTCTGTTTCTTTATAAGTAGAATTAGTTTCTAGTGAGCAAAGTGGTCGTGTTTTACTGTTTTCCTGCTGCCATATCAATTACGAATATTTTTGTTGAAGTGCAATCATTTAAATAGATAATGAAACATTCTATTTTCCTCATTATATTTCATTGATAGAGTTGGAGTTCATGAAATATATTCATTATAATCTTCAATAGTGTGATTGGCAAACCAGATGAACAGACAGATTTTAACACATAGAATTGAATTTCTCATGAATACAGCAGAAATGATTATGACAACCTTATATTTATCTGTTTTCTTAACCTCTGCCTTTCCTCTGGCATCAAAACAGTATAAGGCTCTGTATTTTCCCGATCTCAACATGGGAAAAGACCTAAGATTGCGTTTACTCTGATTGCAGGGGAGAGAACTAAGGAATTTTGGTATGCTTGAATTTTTCCTTCCAAGACTGTAAATTTTGAGTCCAAATCCTCAATCATTTCAGCTTTTCCTTTAAATTATGCTCTCATTTTCCCCACTTTTAAGGCCATAGACATAAATTGGACATAGCTTTATTCTCATTGTCTCTTCACTTTCAATATTCTTATTCTAAATATATTTAGTGTTTCCTGTGCAAGATGCAAATGAACTCTTGACTTATGGCAAAAACAGTTTATCTCACATCTGTTTCAAGCAGGGAAACGTAGTTTGGTTCAGTCAGTCTAGTATTCTTGTGGAGGTTGGTGCCTGCTGGGCAGGGAAAAGACCTTGCAGGAGAGCAGTGGGGAGGCCTTCCTGAGAAATGTTCACATATCCTTAAGCCTCATTGGTCTGATATCCCTCCATACTTGGGATAAGAAAGGGATCCAGAGTCCAGAAAGGAGGAGGTGGCAGGCTGGATTTCTTTGGCAGCGAATCAGGCAGTTGCCTGTACTTGTGCCAGAGGCAGGGACTCTCACACCCCGTGAACCCTGCTGCAGCATATGGCGCTTTGGTCTAATGTCATCAATGGTCACAGGGCTTTGGGAGAATTGGGATGTGGAAAATGAGTAGCACTCAATTATAACATGGTATAGAACATCTCACTTGGAAGGAATCTTAGAAAAAATTCATTCAACACCGTCTTATGCCAGGCACTGTTTCAGGTGCTGGGGATTCAATGGGGACAAGGCAGATAAGTCCCCACCTACATGGATCTCACAGTTTGAAAAAAAGGAGGCAAATGACAAGCACATAAATACATATCAAGAAAGTAACAGGCATTCATAAGACTCTAAAGAAAACAAAAAAGATCACGTGATGGTAATTTGGTAGCAACTTTGTATTTGGTGTTCAGAGGAGACCTCGCTAAAAGGAGACAACTGAGAACCTAGTGGAAGAGAAGGAGCTAATGATGTGAAAATCTGAGAAAAGAGCATTTTCATACAGAGGGACCAGCAAGGGCAAAGGCCATGCACTGCCAAAACGCTATCTATATTTGGAGCAGTAAGAAGGTCAGGGTGATTGGGGCAGAACAAGTGAAGGGAATGATTGGCAAAGGTGGGAAAGGTAGGCATGGGCCATATCATGAGACCTTATAGGCCAAGGTAAGGATAAAGTGGGAATTCCTCCTTCTAAAGGTGAAGCTGGAGCTCTCAGAGGCAAATGCCTTGCCCAGGGCGGTGAGTGACAGTCCTGGGCTCTTGTTGATGTGTTGACCTCTACATCACAGACTCCTGTCAAGGATGGGGCTCTTTTAAACTCTCGTATGTTACACTGATCTTAATATCCTAGAAGGGAATTACATCCACAATCATATGAAATTCTTATTAGAAATATTTATAAGAAATAAAAGACATGAGAACCCTCCAGGAGAGGGAGAAACACTGGAAACCTGCACCCATCTCCTCAATTCCACATGGGGTGGAACAGTACCTTTCCTAAGTTAGAATGAAACATGCACAGCACACACAGACACAAACAGGCAGACACACAAGCCAAGGCATGTGAAAAGGAAGTAAAATCATTCTACTCATACATTTAATTTGTGTCTGTGTAATTTTGACTTACCAGGTGGTCCCTGGGGAACTCTGGCCATCTTGACTTCACCAGCAGAATTGAGAAGTGAGAGCAGGCAGGGGGTTCAGAGCACTTTGCAGACAGAGGGGTATTTGCAATATTAGCATTACTGTGGTCAACAAACGTGCTCAACTTATCGTTACCACCCATCCATCCATTCATCCATTTACTAACTCCTGGACACTTGTTAAAACATAACTTCCATGCAGGACATCTTGCTTTTACAGAGTCCATAAGAAAAGTCATTGTTACTCAAAATTTATACCTGTATTGAAACAAGCTCAGTGAGATTAAGTGAATCTCTTAAGTTACAGCTTCTAAGGGATAGGGATGGCATGTAGATGTAGGCATGGCTGAATCCTGTTCTATTCATTTATCATTTATCTGTGGAGCACTTATATCCCAGAAACTGAGTCAGGCCCTGGTTACAGAAGTGAGACATTAAGACATGGTACCTTGTGGAGCTTGGAGTCCATGTTGGACAATCTTCCTCCAGTGCCTCAGAAATAGCCCAAAGAATGGCGAGAAGGGGTCTGATTTTTCTCATATTCAGCTTTTGGAAGAGCAGGTCAGCTTGGTGCACAAGCCAGCATTCCCTGACGTATGTGGTGCCCAAGGCTGGCATTCTTCTTCCGCCAATTGGCTCCTGGCACCATTAAGTGCTCATTAGTGGCTTTAAAAGATGCTTTGCTGGGCTGATTGATTATCTTACAATAGTTTCTGTAGCAGGAAGATGTTTACCTGGCTTCTCCCCAGTTTCCCTTAGATCACCAAATAAACAATAGCTGTTTCTTTTGTATGAAGACAAATGACAAACGCGTCTTTCCTGCACTATTTGGGAATCAGGCTTTGTGGTCCTGTGTCCAAGGAGGTCATCTGTCTGATTAGAGATGGGTAGGTAAAGAGCAGGACTTAGTGAAAAGCCTAACAGTATAACGTAGAAAAAAGGCCTTGGAGTCAGAGTGATCTGGGTCAAATTCTAATTCCACTACTTACTAACATGTTACTTAACGTTCCTCAGCCTCAATTTTCTCAGCTGTATACTAGGAATGATGAGACTGCCTATTGCAAATGGTTGTTATGAAAAATTCACCAGATAATCCCTCAAGAGGGTTTAGCAGTAATGTAACTGGTTTTTACAGGTTCATGGCATGATTTTGATGCTCCAGTTCTACAAACCATCCCTTTTCCCTTTGTAAGGAAACTGTGTTCCCGGGGATCATTAAAAACAAAATTAAAATTTCGACTTTTTAAATTTCCTATTATATTAGTTTCTATTGCTGCTATAACAAGTTATCAGAAACTTAGTGGCTTACAGCAACACAAATTTATTATCTTGTAGTTCTGGAGGTCAAAATCTGAACAAAGTCATAAAAGGACAAAGTCAAGGTGTCTTAGGACTGATTCCTTCTGGGGGCTTGGGGAGAGACTCTGTTCCTTGCCTCCTCTGGTTTCTAGAGGCGCCTGACATTCCTTGGCTTGTGATCTCATCACTCCAGTCTTTGCTTCCATCATCATGCTGCTGTCTCCCCTCGGACCCTCCTGTCATGGTACATGAGGGCTTTTGTGATGACATTGGATCTGTCTGATAACCCAGGATAATCTCCCCACCTCAAGATCCTTAACTTAATCACTTCAGTAAAAACCCTTTTTCTATATAAATTATCAAAATCCTTGGTTCCAGGGATTAGGATGTGGACATCTTGAGGGGCCGTCATTCAGTCTACCTCACACAGGCAGTGCCCCCAGTGCAGGACTTTCTGGTAAGTAGTGCCAAAGCATAAGCTGAAGTTCTGGAAGTCAGGGTACAGGAGCCTTCCTAAGTTCCTTGTCCCAATTCTAAATTGGTAGAACCAACTTAGGGTTCACTGACCCCACTGTGTGTACATGTGAGGAGCTGGAAGAAGTATGAATAGTAGGAGGCCAAGCCTGGGAGGCAGACCTTGTGCATCGCTCCTGGGAATCTGCTATATAGGATGTGCCTCTGGAAGGGCAGAGACTAGAACCCCATCTTTAACACACAGCACTCTCACCCACTATTTAAATACATGGCCTAAAGAATGTCACAAGCTCTGCCCAATCCATTTAGTAACAGTACCTCCTTTGGGGAAAATAGGATAAGATGATAGAAGAGTTTAGAAGCCTTATGACAAACCCTTCATCCATCGGGAAAAGAGAAAATTATACCATTCTCTATGGGCCAAGACAAAAATATAGAGTAAAGAGGGAGACATCCCCTCTCCAATAGTAATGAATGTACTGCAAATGTCAATTACTACTGCTGTTAATATCATGTTAACAGTATATTTTACTTCTCCCCTCCTCTAGAGTGTTGGTATCTGGCTATTCTTCCTATTCCATGCACATTTCCCTCCTGTAATTTTGGGGAGGATGTTTATGACCTGGTTGGTAAATATGCTGATGACAGGGAATATCCCTCAACTGTAATTTAGATGTCATAACTTCTTTTTTATCCATGTCACAGGAATACTAAGAGCATAACAACATCTGAGTTGGCAGATGTAGATATACTTTGAATAGTCACAAGCAGAAATTAATAATTATTATTTTTTAAAGCCAGGAAGACAAAACCAATGGCCCTTTTCTTTGCTGAGAAGCTAGAACAGGGAATTTGGCACAGTGGCATGTTGGAACACTCTATTATGGATCTCACTATGGTACAGAGGTCATTATGTTATAATGCAGGTCATTATGTTACTGGAGAAACTTTTACTAGAAATAAGGGTGGCAACTACTTTCCAGTCTCTGGACCTCATCTACACAACTGAATGCAGATTGTTTCATGGCTGAACTACCCTCTGCCTTAGCAGATGAAGAGCTGGCCAGAACACAGAGTGCTGGGAGGGAATTCAGGTGCTTGGCTCTTCTTTAGTTTTCTTTCTCTGTGACACGAGCACTCAGGAAAAATTAAGCCACATCTTTCCTGTGCTGTGAGTAGAGTTCAGAAACTAATATTAATAGTAACAGCAATAATATTTAGCTAATATTTATTGAGTGCTTAGGGTAACAGGTGCTCTGTTAAGCACTTTTTTATTATTCCGCTGGGGAAATTGAGGCTGAGTGATTTAAGTAACTTGCCCAAGATCACAGATAATGAATACTAAAGCCGGGATTTAAACCTAGGACTTTCAGACTCCAAAGACCAACTTTTAAGGCATTTTATTGTAATTCCCTCTGAAAATTAATATTCCATGTTTACTCTTTAAAATATTGTCTGAAAATTATGGTGAAACCAAGGGAAACTCTAAGCATGTTTACCTACAGACCATACTTTTGCTGGAGATTGGGGTGAATTCAAGCCACTGAGATTGTCATGAGCTGCAATGACTTTCTTAGGATGCCATGATGTTTAGAAAATTACTTTCCAGGGTGCCTTAATCCCTGCTGTCACAGAAGAAATCTCATTTCTCTTGTTCTGTCCTCAGTAGAAATGGAGACCTGCCAGTAACTATTTCTGTAAAATAGTCTTCATTGTACTTGAGGGCTCTTTGTAGACTCCCATCTTAGTTTCCTTTCTCTGGAACACACAATAGTCTCATCCTGCTAAGGTGCAGCTTGGATTCCCTGCTTTTCGAAGCTCACCAGCTAGCTCTGAATTTGTATCTCCAGGGCCAAGAAAACCAGTCAGCATCACACCTACAGGGAGCTGCTTCCCTCATGGTGCTGGTTGGTTGGGTTTCTGTTGGCAGGCCCAGCTCTGCTTTTCTCACAATTGATTAGAGCTGAAGAAACCAGTAGGGATCTCCAGCAGGGTGACTGGAACCATCCAGGACAATAGGGCTTTCTGTTCAAGCCAGGCTGTGCATCTTATCTCTCCCAAGTAGCCATTTGGAAGCTATTGGGAATCCTAACTCCCACTGGAAATCCTACTTAATTTTGTGTTTCCAATGGAGTAGATGAAAAACAAAGCTGAGCTTGATTCTATTTATAGGGCAAATTGGGTAAAAGTAGGAAAATTATTGATACTTTCTCATTTGGGTGAAATACTGAAGCTCTTATGTTCTGATTATATTGTAAGCACCCTGAAAACAAGACTAATTATTTACATTAGCAAATGATGTGAGTCTCCCAGCCCTTGTGCCTGACCACAGTGGGAATTTCTTCGATAACTAGGAGGCACCATGAGAATTCCCAAAGCTACTTCAGCCTAATAAAAGGGAACCCACACCAAAGACAAGCATTGCTCTAGCTCTAATAAGTGGCTGAGAGGCAGCGATGATGTTTTCCCATCATGAGGACCAGTTGGTTAATTCCTTACTTTGTTTCAAATTTATTGTCAGTGAAGGACACTGGTTTGTTATAATGTGCTAAGAAGAAAAAAGAAGTCCTTAAAGTTCAAATAGTTATTACTGATTTGGACTGAGAAATGAATTTAAAAATCACCTCTGTTTTAGGGCATCTTTCTAGAATGCATTATCAATGATCTGTCCTAAAAATCTCCATTTGTAAGTGACAGTATTTCTCCCCCTAGTTGTCAAAAGGCAAGATGTTCCCCCTCCTTATTATCCAGTGATCCAGATGCAGTAGTTATGGCTCATCTCTTTTCATAATAACTCATATCTCATTTGTGCAAATAATCAAGCAGGCACCTGTTTCCCAAAGCCTGGCCAACAATACACATTCGACAGCAAGTAATAAAGGGGTGAGGGCAGTTTAATGAAGGATGGAGCATTAAAACTAATAAAAGGGGATTCAGGCAGGGGATTTGAGCAGGGTAGATTAAAACTAAGACATCATTGTGCCAATAAATTCAAGCTTTTCTAGGGACTTTCCTTTAGTTGCCACCAGTCTATCTGCAAAACAATATGGAAAGGAAACTTACTGGTCCTTCATAAACCTGATGTTGCCCAGGGTTTGGAAGCTGAGATTATCTTATACTTGATCCATTTCCAAGTGACTGATCACTCTTTATCATTAAAAACTATATGACTCTCTCAGTATAGGGCACAGGGACAGTTTTTGTGATTGAATTTTTTCTTAATATTTATTTAAACAACAATGTACATACATTCTTAACATACACACATTCCATACACGAAGTACAAACAATGGCTCACAATATCATCACCATGATTATTTTTTAGAACATTTACATCACTCCAGGAAAAGAAATAAAATACATACCATATTCTTAACCCCTCCCTCTCATTGACCACTAGTATTTCCATCTATCCAATATATATATTTTTTAATTTTAACATTTGTTCCCCCATTATTCTATTTTTAATTCATATGTTTTACTCATTTGTCCATTCCATAGATAAAAGTAGCATCATGCACAAGGTTTTCACAATCACACAGTCACATTGCAAAAGCTCTATCATTATACAATCATCTTCGAGAAACATGGCTACTGGAACACAGCTCTACAGTTGCAGGCACTTCCCTCTAGCCTAATAGACCTTAATCTAAAAAAGGGATATCTATCTAATGTGTAAGAATAACCTCCAGGATAACCTCTCAACTCTGTTTGAAATTTCTCAACCCCTGACACTTTAATTTGTCTCATTTCTCTCTTCCCCCTTTCAGTAGA
This sequence comes from Tamandua tetradactyla, assembly GCF_023851605.1. NCBI lineage: Eukaryota > Metazoa > Chordata > Mammalia > Pilosa > Myrmecophagidae > Tamandua > Tamandua tetradactyla. Next base: position 24,658,849 of record NC_135346.1, read on the forward strand.
AAAGGCTTTCTCAATCCCTTGATGCTGAGTCTCAGCTCATTCTAGGATTTCGGTGCCACATTGCCAGGGAGAGTTACACCTCTGGAATCATGCCCCACATAGAGGGGGGAGGGCAGTGAGTTTACTTGGCTGAGAGAGAGATATGTCACATCTGAGCAACAAAAGAGGTTCTCTGGGGTTGACTCTTAGGCCTAATGTTAAGGAGGCTTAGTCTATCCTTTGTGGGGATAAGTTTCATAGGAACAAACCCCAAGATTGAGGGCTCAGCCTATTGATTTTGTTATCTCCACTGCTTGTGAGAATATCAGGGATTCTCCAAATGGAGAAGTTGAATTTTCCCCCTTTCTCGCCATTCCCCCAAAGTGACTTTGCAAATACTTTGTTATTCACTGTTCAAATCACTCTAGGAATCATCAGAATGTCCCTCTGGACAAACCTACAAAATCTCATGCCCTATCCAAGGTTCCATGTACTTACAGTTATTCAATTTAACTGTACGTGTAAGTTATATTAGGAAGTGCACTAGTCAAAATATAAATTTTGTACCAAATAAGCATTTCTTGCTTTAGTCTCACATGTAAGTTAAAGTTTTAAAATATGAATTACCATTTATTTTCAACACCCTGCAGTAATGACATTCCTTTGTTCTTCCTCATGCAAAAACATTTTTAAATTTGTACATTTAGTCACTATCATTGTACGCTGTAGGCATTACTAGATTGTACCATCTGTCTTTATCATCTATCTTTGCTTCTGGTTTCATTTATGCCCCCAGCCCTCCTCCCTCTATCATTCTCACATTCAGCTCCATTCAGTGTACTAACATTATTGTACTGCAATTGGGAACTATAATGCTATCCATTTCTGAATTTTTACAATCAGTCCTGTTGCACAGTATGTATCCTTTCAGCTCTAATTACCCAATATCTACCCCATTTCTTCGCTAAACTCTCCAAGTTCATTCATTAATGTTAGTTCATATCAGTGAGACCATACAGTATTTGTTCTTTTGTTTATGGCTAATCTCACTCAGCATAATATCCTCAAGGTCCATCTATGTTGTTACATGCTTCATAACTTTATTCTGTCTCACAGCTGCATAATATTCCATCATATGTATATACTACAATTTGTTTAGCCACTCATCTGTCGATGGACAATTTGGCTGATTCCATCTCTTGGCAATTATGAATAATGCTGCTACAAACATTGGTGTGCAAATGTCCATTTGTGTCCTTGCCCTCATGTCCTCTGAATAGATACCTAGCAGTGCTATTGCCAGATCATATGGCAATTCTATGCTTAGCTTCCTGAGGAACCACCAAACTGCCTTCCATAGTGTTATATCTATCTTTATGCCAGTACCATGCTGTTTTGACCGCTGTAGCTTCATAATACACCTTAAAGTCAGGTAGTGTGAGACCTCTGACTTCATTTTTCTTTTGCAGGATATTTTTAGCAATTTGGGGGCATCCTGCCGTTCCAGATAAATTTGGTTATTGGTTTTTCTATTTCTGTAAAGTAAGTTTTTGGGATTTTAATTGGTATTGCATTGAATATGTAAATCAATTGAGGTAGAATTGACATCTTACCTAGATTTAGTCTTCCAATCCATGAACATGGTATGCCCTTCCATTTATTTAGGTTTACTGTGATTTCTTTTCACAATTTCTTGTAGTTTTCTTTATATAGGTCTTTTGTATCTTTAGTTCAATTTATTCCTAAATATTTTATTCTTTTGGCTGCAATTGTAAATGGAAAATTTTTCTTGATTTCCCCCTCAGATTGCTCATTACTAATGTATAGAAACACTGTAGATTTTTGAATATTGATCTTGTAACCTGCCACTTTGCTGTACTCATTTATTAGCTGTAATAGTTTTGCTGTGGATTTTTCAGGGTTTTTAACATATAGTATCATATCATCTGCAGACAGTGAGAGTTTTACTTCTTTTTTTTTTTTTTTCCAATTTTGATGCTTTGTATTTCTTTTTCTTGCCTAATTGCTCTGGCTAGAACTTCCAACACAATATTGAATAACAATGGTGGTAGTGGAAATCCTTGTCTTGTTCCTGACCTTAGGTGGAAAGTTTTAAGCTTTTCCCCATTGAGGATGATGTTAGCTGTGGGTTTTCATATATTCCCTTTATCATGTTGAGGAAGTTCCCTTCTATTCCTACCTTTGAAGTGTTTTTGAAGAGTTTGAGCAGGATTGGTACTAATTCTTTCTGGAATGTTTGGTAGAATTCACATGTGAAACCATCTGGTCCTAGACTTTTCTTTAGGGGAAGCTTCTTAATGACTAATTCAATTTCTTTACTTGTGATTGGTTTGTTGAGGTCATTTATTTCTTCTTGAGCCAATGTTGGTTGTTCATGCCTTTCTAGGAAGTTGTCCATTTCATTTATGTTGAGTTTATTAGCATAAAGTTGTTCATAGTATCCTCTCATTACCTCCTTTATTTCTGCAAGGCCAGTAGTTATGTCTCCTCTTCCATTTCTGATTTTATTTATTTGCATCCTCTCTCTGCTTCTTTTAGTCAACCTTGCTAAGGGCCCATCAATCTTATTGATTTTCTCATAGAACCAACTTCTGGTTTTGTTAATTTTCTCAATTGTCTTCATGTTCTCAATTTCATTTCTTTCTGCTCTAATCTTCATTATGTCTTTCCTTTTGCTTGCTTTGGGGTTAATTTGCTGTTCTTTCTCTAGTTCTTCCAAGTGAACAGTTAATTCCTCGATTTTTGCTCTTTCTTCTTTTTTGATATAGGCATTTAGGGCAGTAAATTTCCCTCTTAGCACTGCCTTTGCTGCATCCCATAAATTTTGATATGTTGTGTTTTCATTTTCATTTGCCTTGAGATATTTACTGATTTCCCTTGTAATTTCCTCCTTCACCCACTGGTTGTTTAAGAGTGTGTTGTTGAACCTCCATATATTTGTGAATTTTCTGGCCCTCTGCCTATTACTGATTTCCGACTTCATTCCTTTATGATCAAGAAAGTGTTTTGTATGATTTCAATCTTTTTAAATTTATTGAGACTTGCTTTGTGACCCAGTTTATGGTCTATCCTTGAGAATGCTCCATGAACACTTGAAAAAAGGTGTATCCTGCTGTTGTGGGGTGTAATGTTCTATAAATGTCTAAGTCTAGTTTGTTCATTGTCTTATTCAAATTCTCTGTTTCGTTACTGAGCCTCTGTCTGGATGTTCTGTCCATTGATGAGAGCAGGGAATTGAATTTTCCAACTATTATGGTAGATGTGTCTATTTTTCTTTTCAGTATTTTCAGTGTGTTTGCCTCATGTATTTTTGAGCACTCTGGCTTGGTGCATAAATATTTGTGCAAGAAGATTGTATGTCTTCTTGTTGAATTGTTCCTTTTATTAATACATAGTGTCCTTCTTTGCCTCTTTTAATTGTTTTACATTTAAAGTCTAATTTGTTGGATGTAAGTATAGCTACTCCTGCTCTTTTCTGATTGTTCTTTGCATGAAATATCTTTTCCCAACCTTTCACTTTCAACCTATGTTAATCCTTGGGTAAACATAAGTTTAAGATGTGTCTCCTATAGACAGCATATAGATGGATCCTGTTTTTTTAATCCATTCTGCCAGTCTATGTTGTTTGATTGGGGAATTTAATCTGTTAACATTTAGTGTTATTACTATAAGGACAGTACTTTCTTCTACCATTTTTCCTGTTGGATTTTATATGTCATATCTAATTTTTCTTCTTTTTACCTTTACTGATAGTCTTCATTTCTACACTCTTCTCCACACCTCTCTCTCCTGTCTTTTCCTATCTGTCTCTATTGCTCCCTTTATTTCTTGCAGAGCCAGTCTCTTGGTCACAAATTCTCACAGTGATTTTTGGTCTGAAAATGTTTTAATTTCTCATTTTTGAAGGACATTTTTGCTGGATATAGAATTCTTGATTGGCAGTTTTTCTCTTTTAGTATCTTAAATATATCCTACCACTGTCTTCTTGTCTCCATGGTTTCTGTTGAGAAATCTATACATAGTCTTATGGGGCTTCCCTTGTATGTGATGGATTGCTTTTCTCTTGCTGCTTTCAAGATTCTCTCTTTCTCTTTGACGTCTGACATTCTGATTAGTAAGTGTCTTGGAGTACATCTATTTGGATCTATTCTGTTTGGGGTACACTGTACTTCTTGGAGCTGTAATTTTAAGTCTTTTATAAGAGTTGGGGAATTTTCAGTGATAATTTCCTCCATTAGTTTTTCTCTTCCATTTCCCTTCTTTTCTCCTTCTGAGATACCCACAACACATATATTCATGCACTTCATGTTGTCCTTCATATGAGTCCCTGCTCATATTTTTCCATTATTTTCCCTGTATTTCTTTTGCTTGTCAGATTCCAGATGTCCCACCCTCCAGTTCACTAATCCTATCTTCTGCCTTTGAAATCTAACATTGTAGGTTTCCATTGTTTTTTTCAGCTCTTCTATTGTACCTTCCATTCCCAAAAGTTCTGTAATTTGTTTTTCAGACTTTTGATTTATTCTGTTTGTTCATCCCTTGCCTTCTTTATATTCTCCCTCAATTCATTGATTGGTTTTTTATGAGATTTTCCATGTCTGTTCAAACATCCTGAATTAATTGTTTCAACTGCTGCATCTCATTTGAATTGCTGGTTTGTTCCTTTGACTGGGCCATATCTTCAATTTTCCTACTATGATTCATTATTTTTGCTGGTGTCTAGACATCTAATTTCCTTAACTAGTTTATTCTGGAGATCGTTTTCACTTTTTTACCTGGGATTTTCTTGCTGGATGACTTTGTTGTCTATCTGTTCTTTGACATTCAGTTCAGCTTCTTCTAGACCTCTAGCATAGGTTTTGTTTAACAGATCAGAATTTTTCAGTTCTTGTTTTCTTATTTCTTGCCCTGACTATATGGTGCCTTTTTTCCCCCTTAGGAGGGCCTACTTAGGTATTATATACCCCAGTCAGATTTTCCCAGACCAGACTGGCCTCGTCTCAGGAGGAAAGAGTCATCTACATCAGTTTGCCCTGAGGGTGAGACCCAGCCGGTTGAAAGACATTCCTATGAAGCCTCTAGATTCAGTGTTTTTCCTATCCTACCCAGTATGTGGCACTTGTCTGCCTGCAGGTCCCACCAGCATAAAGTGATGCAGTACCTTTAACTTCAGTAGACTCTTCCTATTGGGGGCATGGTTGAGACAGAGGAGAGATTGTAGGCTAGCTTTAATTCACTTCAGTTTTCCAGACCCTGGGGTCTGAATTCCTTGAGGAGGGATTCCACCTCTGTGATTGATTTTCTTTTTGGCATGGGCAGGTACTGGGAATTGAACCTGGGTCTCAGGCATGGCAGGCAAGAAGTTTGCCTGCTGAGCCACTGTGGCCTGCCCTGTGATTGATTTTTAAAGACAAAACTTAGTTCCCTTGACACTGGACTTAAGTGAATAAAGAAGAAGAAGAATTTTGACACAGCTGATGAAGGGCTCATTTCAAGTAGAGCAGGCATTACACTGTAAATTTCTTTAACTCTAGGGGACAGTAGGGAAAGGGAAACATTTGGAAAAATATAATGTGTTATCAGACTCTCAAAACTTCATATCCTGTTCCTCCTAATGTTCTTTTCTTGTTCCCTAAATAATTTAAGGTTGAGAATATTAGAATAGATGAGGAAGAAAATAGTTTTCACTTAGTGCTTCTTTAGAAACTTATCACTTAAAATTATTAAATTCTTCTCTTATAGAAAGTGGACTTGACTAACTGAGTATTTTTAAGGGAAGATATTAAGATCTTTTATATTATCTCATCTTTGCTCTTCTGCACATTGACTAGTTGGGATAAAGCCCAAAACAAGTAGCAGAAGAGCTGCAACTGGAACAATCTGTGTAAATAATTCATTGGCTCTGCATCCCTCTGGCAGAGAGGATCCTCATTGGAGCACCATTTTGGATACCATAACTTGGTGGAATATGCATAGCCTTGCTCCATAGTTATGGTCTAAGCACCAATGCAGTAGTCAGATTGCTTAGAAAATGAATTTTTACATAAGTATATCTTAGAAATACAAAACTTCCTCTTGCTCCTGTAAAATATGCTTAGGAATGAAGTCTTAGCTCATTGGCTATATTAATTCTTAAATTTTTCACCTGGGTTCACTCATCAATTCAGTGATGATGACTAAGTAAAACAAAATCACTATGTTTGGGTGAAAAGCATCTTGGATGTGGAGGCATGCCATTTATAGCCCTCCTTCTCAGAGCTTCCCATTGTCTTAGAATAAGTCCATTCACTTTAACCTGGCTGACCAAACCCTACACGATGGGGTCTGCCTGTAGTTCCAACCTCATCTCACTTAAGGTCTTTGCTGCTCCCTCCTCTCTGGCCCACCTCCTTTCTTTCTTTCCAGTGCTCCATCCTTCTTCCTGTCTTAAGGTCTTTATTGTTTCCCCATGTATTCATGTGGCTCACACTATTTTGCCCCTTATATTCAATGCCATTTCTTCAGAGATGCCTTCCTTGATATAGCATCACCTCCATTACCCAGTGGCTCTCAATTGTGTCACTTTTGTGAAATTCATTTTTAACCAGTCTTTTGACTCCCCTCATGAGAAAATATGCTTCATGAGAACAGAGGTCTTACTTCTCCTATTCATCCTTTTATCCCTAATGCCTGACACATATAAATGCTTAATAATACTGACTGGTCAAATGAACTGGGAGTCAAAAGATCTACGTTTTTGCCCATCTCTCCCATTAGTAAGTTGCATATTAATTCTTAGAATTCGCAAGATTTCAGCTTCCTTTATTGCTCTTTTGTAAAATGTAAAAAAAAAAATCATACCAGATTGCTAAGGTCTATTTCATGTCGGAATTTAAGTCTTTATATTTGTTCCATTCCATTGAATCCTGCTTTCCTTTATGGGCATAAAAGACAAAAGTATATCATAGGTTAGGACCTCTATTCCTATAAACAGCTTCTACTGACTGAGCCTTTGAAATAGTTCTTGGGACATCTGTGTTATCCATCATTCATTCAACAATATTCTTTGGGAATCGATGGTGGACCAGGCACAGCCTAAGGCTTTGGGGGTACACAATTAGCAAGACTATCTCTGTCCTCAAGGTTCTTAACTGCTAGGGGAGAAGACAACAATTAAAATAGGCAATTTCCATACAGTGTAATAAGTCCCATGTTGGTGAAGTGTTTTATGACAGCCCAAAGGCAGGGTACCTAAAGCAGACCTGAGGCATTAGGGAGGCTTCCATGAGGCAGTGACAGCTCAGACAAGACCAAAGGGTGGGTCTTGATGTGGATGAGCAGAGGAACGGTGTTCCAACAAGAGGCACTAACATATGCAAAGTTCTCTATGGACGAGAAAGCATGGCATATTTCAGTAAGATCTGCAGTTCTGAATGACTGAAGCAGAGAATGCATGAAGGAGAAGGCTGTGGAAAGTGTCTGAGCATCACTGTGTGTCAGGCACTGGCAAAACAAAGGGAGGTCATCTTAGCTCATTTGAATCTCCAATTCCTCAAAGAGAACTTCATTAGTGTCTTCTCAGACACAAGGTCCAAGATAGGATAAATTGTTTAGTTTATGTGACTATTAAATTGCTTATTCTCCATGACATTAGCATATCAAATCTATTTTTAAAGAAGACATAGAGAAGATTAGTACTGCCTTGCAATTTCATTTGACTTTCATAATACCCTTGCACATAACCTCATATTTAGCTGGGATCATTCCAGAGGACTATTTGCAGAGATGTTACACATTTTCCCTCATGGATTATAGAAAATAACATTAAATAAAACAATGAATTTTCAAATTTTGCCAATGCCCAGTAACAGCCTTATGTGTATTCCACAGTTGAATTTATTCCTGCTATTCATTCTGGGCTTATTCATTGGGTCTGGGATATTTGCTCTTTATTCTGCTTGGTCTGATGTGTCAAGTTTCCCAGGTTTTCAGCCCATCTTGTCATGGTACTAGGGATTGGGTATTAGGAAACACTATTGGGAAAATGGTATCAGAGATTTTTTCCTAGAGCCTTGATCATGCATTTGAGCACAAGAGAAGTTATCTTCTGCTAATCTGCAATATTCTGATAAATTGAAATTTATATCTTGAGACCTCTTAAAACAACTCAATCTGTATTTTTAACAGCATAAGATTGAATATTACACATAATCCCCTCATTTATGAAGTTACCTAGTATAGTTCTTTTTGCTTTGGGGGAAAATGTTTACATATAGTTTCCAGGAATGCATTAGCAGAGTTTGTTGTCAAAAATGCGGTCAGCCTCCCTTGACAAATCAACAAAACCCCATTGAAGGGGCAGAAAATGAGAGGATATAAAAAAAGATTTTCTTTTAAAGGATCAATTAGTTACCAGAATCTGTGAGGCTTATAATAAAAACATCATCATTACATCTTTGGGACATGGTCAAGGAAGAGGATTCCTGTGAATTGAAATGATACCACATACTTTGGATTGAATACACAAGATTATAATTTACAAAATTCGTTAGCATTCTCTTCTGAATGGACAAGTCATTGACAGCTTTACTATTTGGTTTTGTAGAATGAACATTGATCTAGAATCAAAGAGTTGGCTTCTCATTTGAGGTCTACTAGCAGATCCCTGTGAAACCTTGGTCATGCCAGTTTCTCTCTGTGGATCTCAGAGTCCCCACCTGTGAGCTGCAGGGTTGAGGCTAGGTACACTTGTGGATCCATTTGATCATTAAAATTTAATGTTAGGAAGTATCCCCAGGGGTAAATGAAGTTGAGAAACATGTCATATCTATAACGTATTTTAGTGGGTTTTAAAGTAATCCATCCAGTTTCAAGTTATAAAAGTCAATATTTAGAAAAAATTCTCTCTGCTTCCTAACATTCAAGGCATCAGTAGAGGGCATATGAACTGTCATTTCTTCAATACCCCTCTAGTTATGTCATTACAGTTTTCCTTTCCATGGGGCCAACATTGTATAGTATTATAAAATAAGTCTAGCTTCTGATTGATAGTATAGAAAATGCTACATACCCTCAGAACCAAGCAGGTTGTCATGACAACTGATGACATTTTCTATCCTGCAGAAAGTACTAGGAGAACATGGCCTGTATTTCCCTGCAAACTGTTTCATGGTATTTTTGCAGTAGGAAAGTTGGAACCAGTAATGGTGTGAATACAGCAAGTTATCCAACTAAATCCTCACTTCATGGGCTTACCTTAGGCAATGACAATATCCTCTTAATCATTGAATCTCTAGAATGTGCATTAAATTTGGCACTTAACACATGATTTTCATATAAATGAATGAATAAATATCAGAGTACATTTCTGGTCCATGAGTTTCAGCATAAAAGATTCAGTCCATTTAATTTTGGCAAAATTTTGCTTATCATGGTATAATAGACATTTGTCATTTTTGCTGACCAGCATCTACTTAAACCCCAACTTTCTTCCGGGGAATCACTGTCTCTCTCAACTGTTAGCCAATGGGTTTTCAGTTAAAGTCACTCTTCCCCTAGCTGTGGGAGAGAAAATATGACCAGTCAGAGCATTGTATCCCTCTAGCCACAGTAAATTGGTTCAGGCTAGACTGAGACATGCTATTGAGAGATGGAGGCACACACCACTTTTCAGCTGGGCTTACATCTGAATTGTGATTGCTCTGAAGCTGTTGGCAACCATCTTACCATCAGTGGAGGCTGAGGATGGAGTCATTGTGGGGCAGAACCCAGCCAAGGAAGGGGGAGGGACCAGGACATGATGGCATTGTTTGAGTAGCAACCAAAGCTAGACCAGCCTTTCAACATTAACTTTATGAGCCAAAAAAATCCCTTATTAAGACAGGTGGGGTTGCATTCTGTCATTTGCAACAGAAAATATGTCCATATTCATAATAATGGGTCCACAGTAAACTTTGTGGAATAATGGAAAGAACTCTTACCCCTGAACAAATGGACATGTGACTTCAGCAAGTCTCTCTCTCTAAAAAATGGGGCAACTTATCCTGAACTTCACTACTTCTCATGGTTAATAAGAGAATCAAATTTGGCAACATATGTTTGAAGTACTTTGTAAAATATAAAACCCCTCTACTGCTGTTATCTATTGATAACATTCAAATGATGCCGAAGAACAGTACTTTGGTGCCCACTAGGTGGATGATATTTGCAGAGAGAACTGTTTTTCATGCGTCAGATCTAGAGACCACCATATGAAACAAAACAAGTGGGCACTGAGTGAAAAGAGATTTAATCTAGCTATTAGAGAACTTCTGATTATATACATATTTTTATCATGTAGAATAAGCATTGGGATTTTAATAATAATATTAATAAATATCATTCACTATTTAATGACCATGCCAGGTTTTACACGTTTGATCCCTTTAATCCTCACTCCCAACTCTATATGGGAGTTGCTATTATTTCTCCTGTTATACAGATGAGGAAACTAAGACTTAGGGACACTCAGCAACCTCCTCAATGTTTTAGATTAGTAGGTGGTAATAGCACAGCACAAAATGGGGTTGCTCTCTCCAAAATAAGTAGCTTTTTGTATAACCTACATGTTTAGAATTGACTACAGGGCTTGTTATAGGTGTGGGTGAGCATCTGTCCTTACTGAACTGAATCCTTCTGCTGAAATGACACATTTTAGTGGACTTGAAAATAGTAATTTTTGGCATTAGGCATGCTAAGTCTGGACTCAGCTCCCAACCTGGACAAGTCACATTATTCTGAGACTCAGTTTTCCAAGGGAAGAAGACTAGAGATGCAGGTTAGACAAGGCCCACCTCAGACACTGCTTCAAAGAAGTGAGAAACATTAGAGAAGCAGGAGATATTTTTATTAAGGTTATTGGTTCACATCAGTGTTTCTACTCTGAGAATTGTATTTGCTTTGAATTCTACAGATGATAAAGTACTTTTACTTCAGGCTCTTACTTGATTTTTCCAATCCAGGAAGAAAGACAAGGAAAGGGTTATTGTCTCTATGTGGCAAATGGAGGAATGAATACTAGATGTTAAATGTAACAATAATAAAAATATCTTCTAATTACCGACCTTATATGTGCCATGACCTGTTAGAGGAGATACACACCTATTATCTCTGAATCATACAATTCCCCAGTATCATGACTCCACTGTAGAGACAAGGTACCTAACGTGAGGCTAAATAGACACCCTACCTCTGACATCCCCATTAGTGCTGGGTTAGGATTAGAACACAGATGCCTCCACTTCCAAAGCCTTTGTTCTTTCCGAGGCACCCAGCTGTCTTTAGTTATGCAGCCAATGAGTAACAGGCTCCTGAGTGCTCTCTGCATCTCGTCTTGCTCCCCATAGCCATCCTTCCCAAAGCACAAATCTGATTAAGATAGTTTGCTGCTTGAAATGTTGCTTTTGTGATCTTGGTTAAAATGTTTTTCCACTGTGCCCACTTGACCTGCACCTTGCTCAGTTTTCAGCATATTTTGGAGTCAGCCTCCCTGAGCTGCGCCAATTTGCCTCCCTGATATGCTTTATTCTGACTACCCTTTTAACTAACCCCTGATAAGTGAACAGGGCACTCTGTTACTTGGAGCTCCCTCAAAATTCAGTTGCTGGGTTTTAAAATGCCCTTTTAGCCTACTTTATCTGCTGCTTCTCTTTTGAACAAAACAACAAAAATGAGAAAGAAATTTTACCATAAGATGACTTGCCATTTTTCCCCCCTCAACTAGTAGAGTTTTCCTTTGGCAAACAAGATGTACCCTTGTCAATTTAATCATATTTTACTCTTGTTTATGTCTGATTGGGATGGTAAATTTTCCCCAGTTATTAAAGCATACATTTATTCCTTCTCTTCTGCTGTAGTTAGGGAACTGTCCTAAAGGCAGGGCTGAGGATGTCCTACCTCCCCGGTTGTTACTCGTGGGGATGATGAAGGAATAACCCACCTGTCCAATAGAACTCTTTGCAGAAATGGAAATGTTCTACATCTGGGAAGTTTAGTAAGTGGACTGGGTGGTTCCAAGCTGAGTCATTAAAGGCAAATAGGACTAAGAGGGATGATGTAGGGGGCAAGGGCATTCCAGTCAGAGGGTGCTGTGTGTTCACGGGCTGGGCAGGGGGCGGCAGTACGGTGCTTCTGGGAATTACAGCACTTCAATGTGGCTGAATGAGCAACAGGAGGTGAGAAATGATCAGAGTGGCATTTTGGGTGGGGGGCAGACACCAGGCCATGGAGGATTTGGCCTGCTGTGCTAAAAGCACAGACTCCATTTTGTAGGCCTTGAATAGCCTCTGACGGGTTTTGGGCAGAACTGGGACTTGATCAGGTTTGTTCCTTAGACATAAATCTCTGCTTGCACAGTAGAGGAGGGGCTGAAGAGGGCATAGCTGGTTAAGTGGTTGCTGTGAAATCCAGTGAGAGATGATGAAGCTTGAACTAAGACAATAGCAATGGGGATAAAGAGAATAGAGGCAGGTTACACTGCTATTTAGGAAGTGGTGTCGACAGGACTTGGTGACTGACAGGCTCTGGAGGATAAAGGAGGAGGAATCAGAAATGCTCCAAAGTGACTTCTTAAATGTCTGCATGTGTGTGAGAGAGAGAGAGAGAGTAAGTGATTTTTTTCTTCTCCCAGGGACCATATGTAGTTAAAATAGAGCAGCTGTAGTTTTCTTGTGGAGGTTGTTTTCTTGTGGAGGTTGAGAACTGAATTCTTATTTCCATGTTCTCGGGAAGAGAACTGCTTAAATTTTCATTCCTAGGTAGGACTGAACTTCAGCCCCTGACACTTCATTTATAGGGCCGATGCCTTTGCTTGATGGCTGGTAGGAATCCAAAGAGAAAATACCCATTTATAGCACCCTTGCTATGAATATTCCTAGGGGCAGTATTCTTAGCGACATGAGCACAGGACAGAGACTGGAGCAAAACGGCTGCCCTGTGCTCACAGATATTACTTCAAGTGAAGTTCACTGTGGAATTGGTTTGGATCGCCCTCTGAATGTGAATTTCGTGCTTGATGTAACTCTTCTCAAAATCTGTGGAATGAGTTGGTCAGAGGAAGCCAGATTTGTATAATTTGCTTTGGCCTCTGTTCTAGTGAAGCATCTCTCTGCTCCTTCTCTACCTCAGAGGTTTTAAGCTCCAATTTGTTATTCTGGTTCCTTGGACCTTTGCCCAGCTGCTATGTGACAGGTCGCAAGGGCAAGTCTAGGCATGTCTTGGCCTCTTATTTTTAATTGGAAAAATTTGCTCATGCACCAAGTGTTTTTTGTCCTTAATTCTCCATGGTTTAATATAGATATTGCCTGACTTAAGTTCGGGTAACGAAATCCAAGATGAAACCAAGGGTTACTCAAATCCCACTTCTTCTTGTGAGGACATGATTTATGACGTGCATTACAAGGTGTTCCCCTGAGCACAAACTTGTGTTTACACTTGGGTTGTGTGTGACTCTGTTGGCCTGCACAGGAGACAGGCTGGCATTGGTTTGCATGTGTTCACTTGTAAAGGGGCATCTGTGTGTTGGCTACAGGAGTGGGAAGAATTGTTTTGTTCAGTCCCTGGATCCTAAGACAGGACAGAAGGACATGTTATCCATCTTCTGCTTGGCTGCTTGGACTGAGTTTGAATGCTGGTGAAGTATGAGGAAGAACCAGGGCTGAAGAAGTTTAAGTCCAAAGGGTCTAAGTGAGAGAATGTGGCAGAGAAACAGGAAGAAGACTTCTGTCCCCAGCATGACACAGATGTTACAATTACTGGAAACTCTAGGCCTGGAAGCTTTGGAAACTTTGGGTGAGGGTTAGCATACCTAACATGTACTTTGGTTGTGGGAACGATGATAAAGTTAAATATCATGAGTAGATAGAGCACACAAGTCAACCCTGGGGGTGCCATGAAATCACCAAGAGAGATTCTGATGGGGAGGGCTTGAATCCTTCCAAAATATGTGGACGTGATTCAAATAGAAGTTAGGTAATCTTAGCTTATTTATACTGAAATTCATGAGGGTCCTGGGATGTGGGGTTACACATAAAAGCCTTGGACAGAAAACCATTTGTCCTCATGCGCTGTGGAACTTCAATCAAAAACCTGGAGTGGATCCCATGAGAGAATTTCAATCAGAATCCTTCATCAACTTATCACATTCTCTGACTTAAATGTCATCTAAAATCTCTGCTTTCTGAGTGACAAAGCAGAGAATGTGGGACTAGAAACAATTTGTCTGACTCAACTCTGAGCTGCTTAGAATGTAAAACCTGAACGTGTCATTAACTTTGCTGAGCTGATAATCATCAAGTCTGTGGTCTAGTGTTTGTGAAAGAGAAGCCCGGTCCAGGCTTTCTGAGTCCTTCATTCCCATCTAAATGTTTCTGTTTGATTGTGTGTTGATTTGGAAAGCTGAGTGGTGTGCCATGTACTCAGCTTCCCACTTACTTAGGCAGCTTGAAAATTAGAACATCCACATTTCAAAATCTTTAAACAGATCCATAAAAGGAAGTATTTATGCTCTCCTATTTTCCTGAAAAAATGCAACAGGCAGTACATTTCAGTGAACATATTTATTCCTTTTTCTTTAAACTTTTATTTTTAAAATAATTTCAAATTTACGGACCATGGCAAACATAATACAAAATCCATATGGAGAAAATACCTCCCCCCCAGATATTTACAAGCAACAATGTTAACTTTGCCACATTTGCTCTTCCTTCCTTCCTTCCTTCCTTCCTTCCTTCCTTCCTTCCTTCCTTCCTTCCTTCCTTCCTTCCTTCCTTCCTTCCTTCCTTCCCTCCTTCCCTCCGTCCCTCCCTCCCTCCCTCCTTCCCTCCCTCCTTCCCTCCTTCCTTCCTTTCCTTCTTTCTACCTACCTATCTACTTTTTTATTTTCTAAAACTTTGAATGTAGGCTGTATACATCATGCCCCTGAATATCTAATACTTCCCTATATATTTTCTAAGAATGAGAATATTCATTTAAGCACAGATATCAAGTTCAAGAAATTTAACATTGATGTAAAGCTTATAGTCTATATTCCATTTTTTTCATATGTCCCAACAATATCCTTTTAGGCCTTATCTCCTCTATTTTTAGGTCTATTCCAAGATCATGTATAGCAATTAATTGCCATTATCTCTAGTTACTCTTCTTTTTTAAAATTGTGGAAACATTTTTGTAACATAAACTTTCCCATCTCAATGACTCCAAAGGATACATAAAGATGCACCACTACGTGAAATTTCCCATCAACTCAAACAGAAATCCCACACCCATTATGCATGAACTTTCCAATTCCCCTCCCCTTCCGCCCCCTGGTAACCTGTACTTTACTCTCTGTCACTATGAGTTAGCATATTCTGGCTATTCCATTTAAGTGGAATCATACAATACCTGTACCTTTGTGTCTGACCTATTTCATTCAATGTCTTATCCATTTATTATCTGCTGGTATTATAAGGAAAAAAGTAATAACGTCATATTGTTCATCAAGTGCTAAGAACAGGAATGTTTAGTTTGCGCTGTGACATTGTCTCAATAAGAAAGAATTAGGGAAACCAATAAGTAATAGTCCCAGATGCTAATAAATGGGGCTTAGAAATTTAAAAACAAATAGTAAACCCATGCAAAAAAAAAAAAAGAAAGAAAAAACAAACAAAAGAACAGTAAAAGAATTAGGCTGCGTCTTTTCATACATGGTAGTCCTTGGGGAAGTAGCACAAACACTGAGCAGCTCCTGTCCCTGATGTGCCTTGCTATGTGTCATAATTTCAGATGTGGTCAGAGGGATTTTCTGGGTTTTGTGTGGAGATGTGATATGACATTGGACTTCTCTCTTGAATACAGAATTGATGGTAAGACTGTAGAAGGATTTAAGTAGGTATGGTTTTTAATAATCTTATCTTATATTCACTATCTGAATTTCATAGGAAACTAAATTGGTTGCATTTGTTTGAGTGTTGCTAGTGGGAGTTATTCCATTCCTTATGTGTTTGGTAACTATTTTTATTCCATATATTGTTCCACTTACCCTGGAAAAATTTTTAAGGTTCTGAGTGAAGGAGATATCAGTCTAATATTGCTTTTAATTCTTCCAAGTGATGAGAGGTGTCATGTTGATTCTATTTATTCTTATTGCTTGGCACAAGTCCATCTCAGCTATGTCTCCAAATAATACAGCCCTGTATGTTTTATTTGGATGTATTGTTGGGGAAACAAGTGATACTTGTGATGGGTGATGGGTGAATCAAAAGTCAAATTCACCCATCATTTTTGTCTACTGAACAAATGATAAAGGAGAGAGACAATGGCTACATCATGGTTCTCAATCAGGGGCAGTTTTGTTCCCTTCCCACCACGCCACCTCCAGGGGTATTTAGTAATATGTAGAGACATTTTTCATTGTAAAACCTGGGGAGAGGGGAATGCTACTGTCATCTGGTAGGTAGAGACCAGGGATGCTGCTAAACATCTTAAATGTACAGGATAGTCCCCCACAACAAAGAATTTTCTAGCACGAAATGTCAATGGTGCTGAGATTGATAAACCCTAGACTAGAGTATCCTCGGTAGAGCTGAGAGAAGTGAGTGGATTTGGAATGCATTCTGCAGATAAGGCAGGCAGAACTCACTGAAAGTTTGGATGAGTAGGTGAAAAAAAGAAAGCAATAAACAACCTACTCCCTAGGAATCATGCTCCATACTAAGATATGAAAAACTGGATGAGAATCAGAGAGTAAATGACAGTTCTGGGACCAGGAACTCAGATACCCTGACTTCCCAGTCCAGTACTCTTTCCACCAAACCATGCTCCTGCCAAAGTAACAGAAAAGCAACACAGTTATTTGAAATCCTTGCTGCCCTAAACCCTGACGTACTTCTCTGTGTTGTAGAGAAACACCTGTGTGACCAGTGGAGAACAATTAGGTTAATGCCCAACTGTGTCTTTGGCCAGCCAGGGTTATGCACCATATGGTCAGTGCTCCAGGAGACTAAAACTGCTGGTGGTGGGGATATCCGTAACAGCACATGGGGGTAGGTGGGTTGATATACATCTTTCTGTCTCATGCTAAATCACTGAGTATAAGTCTTCTAAAGGCTTCCAAGCTTAATTAGAACAAAATCCAAAGGCCTTGGCCCTTAAGGACCAATTTGTACTGACTGCTATTCACCTCTCCAACCTCAATTACAGTCCCTCTCTCCCTTGAGGATGGGCTTCCAACACACTGGCCATTTTTCCTTCTCCTGAATATACCAAGCTTGATCCCACTTGTTTTTCACACTCTGTTCCCTCTTCTTGGAACATTTTGGCTTGATTTATGACCAGGTTGAGGCTGGTGCAGTGGGAGAGTATGGCTGACTGTGCCTGGTATCAGCAGAAAGTTGATGTGCAAATGTTATCTTGGATTTTCTTCTCCAGCCATTGTGAAAGATGAAGGTTTAGAAAATATAAGTTGGGAAATAAACTCCCAACTAAAAGGAGGTTGCTGGTTTGAAAGAGGTGGGTCTCAACTCTACTACTGGAAATTCAGTTGATACTATCCAAGGCTAGCCATAGCAGAATTCATCAGACATCCCTAATCCATTTTGGGAACTCTTTTACTACCTCCCAGTGCCCCCACTTCTTAGAGATCCAGGGCTATATGCCGCTCCATTGCTGTCCATAACCCTTATCTGCTCTATACGCTACAAGAAGGGACCCAAACCTTTAAATGATCCCTCCCCACTTTTTCTGACTCATCAAAAATCCTTTGCCCTCTTTACTTTAATCTCAGCCTGATTAGTAAAACTTGGAAAATGTGAATAACCAATGATACCCCTTGGATTGCTGGTTTATAAATTTGTCTGCATACTGGAGTCACTTTCAGAGTTTTGAGAGATACTGATAGTGGGTATGAAACATACTAATTAGTTTCATTTTATGTTTTTAAAAGCAGCCAAGTTTGAGAACCACTGTCTTAGATTATACTCCTGCAACTATGGCACAGTACAAATGGAAATTACATGGACTTTGGAACTAGAAATATCTGGCTTCAAATCATGTTTTTCCATTTCCTAGCTTGTGACCTTGAGTGAGAGCCATTCTTAACTTCACACAGTTCATTAGATGAATAAAATGAAGGTATTTGTAACTATCTCAGAAATGTGTTGTGATGATTGAAATAATCTAGAACAGTACCTGACACAGAGTGGGAATTCATGGATAATTGATCTTTCTTGCCCAGCTCCTGAAATGGGGCAATACAAAAGCTACTCTTATTCCAATTATAGACATAATTGGCCCTTTTGTTATGCTTACATCCCATGGAAGGATGCCCACTTGGTTGGTACTACCTGTTCCCCCACCCCCGAACCCTGGATTCAGTCTGCTCAGAATCTGCATTGCAACCTGTTCTAACTCAAGAAAATTTGAAATGGATAAAATGATGATCAATTGTCCTTTGCTCTGGCTTGTCTGTTTCTCAGCATCTTGAAAACAATTCCAGATACCAGTATCCTACTTATGTTCTTGATGCCAACCTTGTACAATAGCCAATTACAAGGCATTTGTCATTGTTTTTATTCTATAACTTGGTAATTTGATTTAGATAGGGCATTTTCTGTAGGTAAATCTAGGTAGATTACCCAGTCAAAATACATTTATTAAAACATCAATTAGAGTTTGCTCCCTCATCCATCACAAGAACTTTAATTCTTATGTAGTTTCAGCAGGGTATTCCAAGAATCAGGAATCATGTCCAGACAAGTGAACAGCTTAAATTAAATTGTCATTTTACAAGAATTACCTTATCTCTAAACTTCAGGGCAAACCATGCTTTGTGTTCTCTATGAATAATAAGCAATATTGTTTTCAACCCTCATCTTCCCTTGTTGGGAGATTGCATGGGAAATAGCTAGGCTAGGAGGCTGAAGCCCAAAGATAATGTTCTAGGAAGGAAGGTAATCTCTCATGGTGCTTGTGGAATTTGATATAATATACCTTTGCCATGAACATAATGAAAAATTGAGTTTGCAACAGTCAATATCAAGGGAAAAAGGCATAGCCAGTGAGAATAACAAATACTATTTCCAAAATGATTGTCTTGGGTGTTCTTAAGCTAAGCACAACATATTTTCTTTCCTCTCCATTAACTTTTGTTTTCATCTAACATCAGTAGACTAGAATAATATTTCTATATTCCTGAAATATCTTTTCAGAATTGTGCATTTTGCTACTTACCACCGACCACTGACACTGTACATGAGAACATCTGCAACAAGTGGCAAAAGAAGATGGTACTCCCAGAAAGAGAAAATGGAAAGGTAGACAAGGGTTGGGCAGGCAGGAAGGTAAAATCTCAGGAAGCAGAGATGAGAAAAATAGAAAAGATTTACTTGTAAGAAAACCCCTCCAGTAAATCTTTATTGAGCACTTATTTGAGACAAAGTATTCTGAGTGTATTTGCCAGGACATTTTTGGTTGAAAATGTCAGAAATCCAACTTGAGCTAAATGGAGCAAAAGACAAGATTCATTGGAAGATACTGGTGTAGCATTCAGAATAGAGAGAAAAGGAGAAGGCTGGACCTTCCATGTTTTCTTCTTCTTTCTGGAAGTTACTTTTGTTCTCTCTAGCTATAAGAGATTCCTCTCTAAGCAATGGTGCACATGGCCTCAGAGAGTGCGCTTATACCATTTCATTTGATTAACCCAAGGTGGAGAATTTTCCCTGACAGCTTTACTTAAACTTGGAAAGGACTCAGCACAGCTTAGGTCACCCACCTCCCTTTGACCAATCATGTGACACACGAGGGATGGTTGCTATGATTGCTAGATCTGAGTTATGCATCATTCTAGGCTGGTGGCAGAGTACCATGATTAACAGCTACCATGAGACCATGTGTACTGAGTCAGGGAGAAGCTGTTCCCAAGGAAAGGAGGTGAAATATTACCAGAAGAATTGGTCAGGGGAGTGTATTGGGTAGACAAACTTTCTCTGAACAACAACTGAAGGGAACTAACATGGTGACTACAAAGAGGAATAAGGCAGACAGGGAAATGCCCCTAAGGAATTTACATCCTGAGAAACTAAGACTTGTACACAAATACTTTTAACATCTGGAGATCAAAGCAAAAACTGGAAAAAAAGATTGATAAGAGGTAAAAAGAAGAGATGGAAAGGGGAAAAGAAATGAATGGGCTGGGGAGAGAAGAGCTAGGCTTAGTTTTTAAAAAATAACAAAGGTGTGAGTCTGGATAATGATGAAAATGACAACAAAGGGAAAAGAGCAGGAGCTACAATATGAAATGTGCCTGCTCATCTGAGCTAACATAGTATCTCAGGGGACACAGTCCCTGTACAAGCCTCTTATGTGGCCTGTTTTTTATATTAACAAAGCAGAGCAGCAATACCATTTTCCTTTCCGACATTACAAATGTGCTTATCTTTCAGCATACTAATTAGTTTCATTTTATGTTCCATAGGCAAAAGCCACTATTTCCATAAAATTAAAAGATGAGAAAGTTGGAATGAAATCGCTGTCAAACCAAGACAGCAGAGAGCACCCAAGATAGAGTGATAAGGGAGGTTTGGGGCAAGAGTCAAATGGGGTGAGAGAATACAAAGTCTCTGTCTGTTTGGTTGCCTTCCACTGGGAGGCCACAACTTGCCATGTGGCCTCAGGCAGGTCATTTCACCTCTCTGGACCTCAATTTTCTCATCTTTAAAAATGAGCAATATTGAATTAAATCAGGAATGGCTAATGGTTTCAGCATTTGTGCCAACTTTGGTCAATTAGCAGTGAGAAAAGTTGTGTCTGAATTCAGTGGGAAAGACTTCAAGCAATGAGATAGGTTAATATGTTAAGGCCTCACCTGTCATTAGCGCTTCAGTAGGAATTGATATGCCAAGGATTTTTCCATGTGACAGATGAGGCCTTGGACAAAATATGATGAAACAGGTCCAGCCTCCCACTCCTCCAACCAAGCAGAAGTTCTCTCCATCTTCACTGGTAATATATCTGGAATGAGTTTGTTGCTGATTGCTTTCCCCGTTTTTCATTTTATAGTGGTTTACAGCTGGTTTTGAAGTATAGACCTCCTTGAGAGTCTGATAATAGTCATAGGTGTCCCATCCCCCCAAAGCATCAAATCTCAAGTTTTGCATAGAATTACAAAGGTTTCAAGGTTCTCCTGAAGACCAAAACCCTCAAGAAACTTCTCCAGAATCATAGATTCCAAATTAAGCGGCCCTGATACTAACTGCACTGTTACAACATGCCAAGACATTTCCAGTTGTAAATTGTGAAAAAAAAAAAAACATTATGACACTATGAATTTAAATGACTTTGACTCTGTCAAGCCTATGTAGCAGCCCACCTGCACACGCACATATTAACGTGGCTAGGCCACTCAGTAGAAAGAAAATCAGGAAACTTTTTTCCTTTTCCTTTTTTAAATGCCTGATCTGTTGTTTCACTTAAGTATGATGCAAATCAAATGGCCAGCCACTTTGGAATAGTGAAAGGACTTGCTTTAGTTTCTTCACAAGTACAATGAAGTGATTGAATGAACGATTTCTTAGGTTCTAGTTCAGTTCTAATGGCTTTAACATTTTAGTGTATAGTTCAGTGATTCACCAGTGCACCATTTACTTATGGAGTCAAGTTTGGCTCTTTAACTCAGTTGGTTTTAGTAAGTTAGTGGTTCTTAAAATTTAGGATGCATGTAAATCACCTGGGGTGAATTAAAATGCAGATTGCCAAGCCCAGTTCACAAAATTTGAATCCCTGGGTCAGTGAGAGGAGCCTAGAAATCTGCATTTTTAAAACCTTCTCCTGCAGATGACCCCAGAATCGCACCTTGAGAAACATTGCCCTAGAGGGTTTGCTAGAATCAGGCAAGGATAACATTATACATTTTTTTGTTCTAACACAGTATCTTGTACAAAACAGATACTTAACAAGTGCTTGTAAACATGTATCATTCCTACTTCGGTGAATTATGGGAAAATTACCTGGGCTCAGAAAGATTTTGCAGAGCGTTGCACAGCCCAATATATGAAACAAGGGAAAATATTAACACCAAACCATACATCCTAGGAATCACAACTGAATGTCCTAGTCACCATTTTTTCAATATACTGTTCATTTAAACTGCTCATTTTCTTATGCTGTGAAAGGGGCTATGTAGGCTCTATAATTCAATTAAAATGAAATAGATGGCGTGGTAACTTCCTTGTTTTTATTCTAATGCACCTTACAAACAGATGCTTTTTTGAGCATATGTACATTTAGATCACCCTTAGTGCCAGTTTGTTGATGTTTGGCATTACTCTGGTTTTCACTGAAAAGAAAAACCAATATCATCCTTTAAAACTTTTTAATCTAAGTAGAATGCTTTTTAAAATTACTCACTAAGGGGGTGCAAGGGTAGTTCAGTGGTAGAATTCTCACTTGCCACGCGAGAGACCCGGGTTTGATTCCCAGCCTGTGCACTTCCTAAACAAACAAATGAAAAAACAAACAAACAAAAATTCAGCTGCAGTAAGGTGATACTCACATGGAAAAAGAATGCAATGTGACCGCCACCAAACAGCATACAAAAAAAAAATTACTCACTAAAAGAAAGGTAAATGGAATTAGCTCACATTCAGCTCCTTTTGTGGACTAGGAAACTGTGCTTTAAGAAGCCATTTTACAGATGAAGAAACAGATGCAGAGAGGTAAATTGTTCAGTCACCCACCTAGTAGCCAGTAGAACTAGAAATTGTTTATATCTAGTATTTTAATAACCGTTTCCCAGCACATGTATGTTATCAAGACTTCATAAATAATTTGTTAGAAAAAATTCTTCATATATCAATGACTGTAACCATTTGCCAGTGATCCACCTGAGCCAGAGAGAATTGTGTGATTCATATCCCAGTGCCAAAGACTAAAGTAAAATCCTAATAATATAAATATATGTAAAGCTCCTAGATGTTTTGGGGAAAAAAATCTAGACAATTGGTCAGTTTATCCAAAGAAGTTGCTCTCCTCTGATAATCTAATAATCTAATTTTATTCTTCTTTTTAAGCCAAGCTCAATTTTTCTGAAATTACCCTAATCTTTTTGTCCCACCACATTTTATGTTCTCATTTTGTACAAGTTATATACATATGTATATATGGTAGACGCCAGTCAAGCCATCAAAATTAGTGTCTTCCAGATTAGGGCTAAAAATATACATATATCTTTGGCTCTCTTGGTCATTCTTCTCTTTTCCCACTTTGGTTAAGACATGGGTATAGAGAAATATTTTCTGCTATTAGAAAACCACAGGTTGACTGCAATAATAAATTGCAACTGATGCTCATCCTTGGTGTTGAGAAGTAGTAAGGGGTGGTGTGGACTGCAGTGAGATGGGCAGTGCACAAGTCCCTTCCGGAGGGGCAGCCCCTTCTCGCCTTAAGCCAACTGCTACCATGAGCGTGTGATGCCTCAGATACCCACATATTACAATTTTTAAGAAAAGCTGGAAATCTAGATTTTTACCTAAATCTCTCAATTTTGAAAATTGGGCTATGGTTTCATCTTGTTTTTAAACCAAGTCTCAGCCAAAATAAAGATGTCTGCAGGCCAAATGAATTTCCTAAGCCACTTGCTTTTTATACCTGTGTCATTATCACTTATTTGATATTTAAACTGAAACAGAAAACTAGCATACAAAATAGCACCCACCTTTCCCTGACTGGATTTCCCTGGTGGATTGCAATAAAGCATCTCCACCTTCTATATTAATTTACCCCCCTTTGCTTCTTGTGTCTGAGTTCATACGTCTGTGAGAATGATGGTTTGATGTCCTTTGAGACTTGGTCTTTCCTGTTCTGCATACTGGGTCACACCTTTTTGCTTCTGAAAAACAATGTGGTGGTATATGTTATTCTGTGGTGGTTGTAGTCACTGCATTCAGGTTTTCTCAGAGAATGCACTCTGTTGGTTAGGGGCCCGTCCGTGGAAGCAGCTGGAGTGCATGTCCAGTGACCACCACTGATCGTGCCCGCCCTGAAGGAGTGCGGGAAGGGGTGCTGCCCCCACATCACCAGCTTCACCCACAACACCAGCAGGCAGAGCTCGGCTCTGCTAATCTGTGAAATTGTTTCCCACTTTCCAGCACACTGAAAGCTAATTGCTTTCTTCAATGGAACAAAACCATCCACTGAGCCAGTCTGTTGAGCTGGGAGATTACTCACCTGTGACAGTCAGCTTTTCTCTGGGGTGGCTAACGAAATGTTTCCTTTTCAGACATAATTAATTAACCTTCTGAGGTTAATTCTCTGGAGTGAGCTGACCATGTGGACATCCTCTACCCTTCTGGGTGATCTTCGTCTCTTATTATAAAACCTGTAGCCTACTACCCAGCTGAGAAGTGATTTCCCTGTATTGGATATTAGAGATAGATGTGTGCATATGGTGGATGTGGGAATTAATAGCTAAATTAACTGTATTTCACAGAGGGAAGTTCATAAGCATCATGTTCAGCATGTGGAGGGTGTGGAACTCATGGCATACTCGTGATGTGAATTATGATGTGAATTATGATAATCCTCTTACAAAGCCAGTGGGGGGGACCATGAAGCCCCATTGGTCCGGTGCTTTATCTCATTTACTTACACCATGTTTGTCAATCAGCTTTGATGTAAAGCTACGCATATACCTTCTGGGAATGGCACAAGGAAGTAATTGCAACTGGACAAATCTGGTAGCATTTTGAAAGAATCACCCAAAGCAGACTGCTTCATTCTAGTTGAAGTGATTAGAACATTGGCCTAATCAGTAGCTAAAATGTGTCCTAACACAGCTGGATTATTGTGGTGGTGACCATTCCACAGATCACTAAAAACACTTTACTCTTCTGATTTTTAAAGTAACACACACACAAATGTGTCGTGGGATAAAACTGGGCAAAGGAGCCTTAAGTTACAATATCAACCCATATTTCTTTTTTTTTTAATTGAGATATCTTCACACATCATGCAGGCCATTCAAACTATTCAATCAGTGGCTCATGATATCATCATATAGTTGTATATTCATCACCATGATCATTTCTGGAACATTTTCATCACTCTAAAAAATTAAATAAAAAGAAAATACCCATCCATCCCATACCCCTTACCCCTCTATCTCATTGACCACTAGTATTGCAAGCTACCCAATTTTTTTTGACCCCTTATAACCCCACCCATTATTTATTTATTTTTTGTTCTTATTTTTTTACTCATCTGTCCATACCTTGGATAAAGGGGACATCAGACGCAAGGTTTTCACAATCACACAAAAGCTATATGGTTATACAGCTGTCTTCAAGAATCAAGGCTGCTGGATCACAGCCCAACAGTTTCAGGTACTTCCCTCCAGCCACCACAATATACCATAAACTTAAAAGGAATATCTATGTAATACATAAGAATAACCTCCAGGATTACCTCTCAACTCTGAAGTCCCTCAGCCACTGAAACTTTATATTGTCTCTTTTCTTTCTTTCCCCTTTTGATCAAGATGGCATTCCTGTTCCCATGATGGCAGGTCCCAGTTCATTCCCGGCAGTCATGTTCCACATTGCCAGGGAGAGTTATACCTCTGGGAGTCGTCAGGTCCCATGTAGGGGAGAGGGCAGTGGGTTCACCTGCCAAGTTGGCTTAGAAAGAGAAGCCACATCTGAGCAACAAAAGAGGGTATCTGGAGGTAACTCTTAGGCATAATTGTAAGTAACTTAGCTTCTCCTTTGCAGAAGTAAATTTAATAGGGGTAAGTCCCAAGATTGAGGGCTCTGCCTAATAAAATGCTGGTCCCCAATGCTTGTAAGAATTCCAGAAGTTCCCCAGGTAGGAAAGTTTAATATTTCCTCCTTTCTCCCCAGTGTTGCAAATAACTTTTTATCCTCTGCCCAAATTACTCTGGGTTGTATTGGGACATCACACTAACCTGGACAAACCAACAAGATGTCACTCCCTATTCAAGATTCCATGTAAGTATGTCAGCCCGTATTTCTTAATGGTGAAGGCTATTCGATATGGAACCATTTCTTTGGGAAAAAAGAGAAGCAGAATTCTTTCCAACATTTCAAAGTGAGAGAGAAAAACACATGAGGAAAGCTATTCACAATGTACTGTGGAAGATTATGTGGGGAGTCAGACGGGAAAAAGGGGAAGATTATCTGTGTATTAGTAGTTATTTTTCAAAATATTTCCATGGTTTTATGGGGTTTTTGTTTCATAAAAATGGCAGTTAATTGAAGAAAAATCAAACTGCATAGAATTGTCAATGTATCTATCTGTCTATCTATCCTAACATATATTCATATATCATCTATTGATCTAATCTATCTATGTAATATTGTTCTACCATTTGCTTTTCCCCAGACAAGTTTATCATGAATGTCATTCTTTTTAAAGTCTGTTTTATATTCCCAAATAAGAATATTCTATAATTATCAATCAGTCCTCTTCTAATGGACATTTACATTATTACCATTTTAGGCTATTAAAATTAAATGCGACAATAAATATCCTTGCACATACACCCTTAATGGAAATGGGTTTGCTAGGACAAAGGATTTATGCATTTAAAATTTTGGTGAATATTGCCAATTGTCTTTAAAGTGGTTGCTTAGGGATTTCAGATTACTTGGGTCAAAATGCAGACCAAGTGTAAAAGCTGTTGACATAATTAACAATGACCAAAAAATAGGAGATTCCAACTACAAGTTCTTGGAATCTAAGAGAGCTCCCTTTTATGGTACTATCTGTGTTCTGCCTTTTTCCAAGTCTCTGTGGCATATGGTGAGCTGTTTTGTAATGCATCCCAGAGAGCTAGAGACATGGGACTTGGGTACCTCTCAACATCTGCCAGCTACTCCTAATCACACATGTTCACACACATCACAGACCTAAAACTAGGTGATTTTGAGCATATGTGATTCCAGTAGTTATATAAACATCTCCCCCCAACTTCAGCAGAGATGGGAATATTACCACTAGTACAGACATCCCCTACATACATATGAAGTGTGCTTATGGACAATTGGAATTAGTCTATGTGTTTTATATTATTATAAATGTAATAAAGTTGTATTCTGTATTACAAATAAATACAATCATGATCACACTGGCTGGGGGGAAAGTGGTTGCTTGATGTATACTTCCATTAATAGTATCTGAACCCTCTTCCTACACTTCTGCCAATGTTGATTGATTGATGTGATTTTGTTGTGTATTGATTGTTGCTTTGTGGGTAATTGTGTGCTCAGGAGTGCTTCGTGGTGTGTGTATGTGTGTAGTTTTATTCTGACCCCATTCTCTAAGAATTCTGTACCTCTTACATTGTCTTCTCTGACCGATACCAGTACTTTACCATTGTGCTGCCATTTTTCTGACCTTGAGTCCTTCTCTCTAGCATTCTGTGGCACGCTGCTTTCAACTATCTTCACACCCAAAGGACAAAAACTGCTGTGTTGTATGAGAACCACTCTATCTAGCTCCCCAAGGAAACCACATTGGCTTTAACCTGTCATGCAGACATGGCTACAAAGTGGAAGCTGCCCAAGTCTGGACTGTTCTTCCTCTCAGTTGGGGAAAGCTAAAGTCCCAGAGAATGCTAATGAATGTTTGCATTTTGGGATGGGTAGAGCTAGTACTATGAGAGATGGAGATTAGAGCTAGCTTTGTATTGAGATTTTGTGGTTCCCTAAAAGCTCCAGATCCCAAATATCTCTTACATTGCTCTACCACGGTGAGATTATCGGGAACTCAGGATTCTGATTACAGGGATCATATGGAAAATCTTTGTACTTTATTTCCACCCTTTGCCCTCATTTAAAATGACTACTGTTTGTGGCTTAGGGGGTTGGCATCGTGGAAAGAAAACAGAGTTTTTTTGAGGCCAGTACATTCAGATTCTAGTCCCAGGAGAGCACTTAGTTTAGAGAATAGAAACATGGGTCCAGATTCTGGTGCTGCAAACTCCTTCCTGGGTGATACTGGAAGTGCTTAGCTTTTTAAAGTTTTGGTCTCTTCCTATGTAAAATGGTTATACTATTTCCTAGTGGCATCGAGCAGCATTGTTGACTATAGATAACAAAAATTGACTCTCAGTGTTTTAAGCACAAGGACGTTTATTTTCAGACTATCAGGACTTCACAGATTAATTGAGGGCAGTGTATTCAGTTTTGGAAAACAGGAATTAAGGGCCTCAGGAAGCTGAGCCACAGGCTCCCATATGGCCAGGGGGCAGGTCTGCTGCCCATGGCCGCTGCTGGGGACAAATTCTCACATATCCTTTGTCTTTGTGCCGTTTCTCCAAGGTTTTACTTTTAATTTGAGAGTAATAATGTGGACAGGTCTGAATTAAGAACCCGTTTCTGGGCTTGCGGGGATAAGGAGAGGAGGAACGTCTCTTTGGCCTCACAATGGGGACAGGATGCTGCCTCCTACAGGACCACAAAGGAAGCACGGTGGAGGCCTGAGTGATTGACTGTGTGGATTCCAGATCCGGGTGGGCTGGCTTCACGTCATGGCATCTCAAGTCAGTCCATCCATGCGTCAGTTTGTCATCGGTAAAATGGGGATGGTTAAGATACTTGCCTGGCAGTGTTATTCTGAGGATTAAATGAGTTGCTATGTGTAAAGTTCTTAGAATAGTATCTGACATATAATAAGAGCTCATGAGATGTTTTCTGTAAGAAATATATGATTTTTCCCAGACAGGAAGGAGTTAATACAAAATAGCCAAACACCAAAACCAGTACAAAAATTAACAAAAAAAAAAAACAAAAAACCCACCAACATCAACGCTGACACATAGTAAGGGTTTGACATCTGGCAGTTGTTCTTCTTGTCGCTATTTATGAATTCCAGCCCTGAAATGAACTTGCTTTCATCTATCTGGGCTATTATTAGTTTCTTTATCTGAAAATGAAAGTATGGACTACTTGACTTCTAAGGTACCTGACAACTCTAAGATACTGTGAATGGACTTCAGGAGAAGGCAGACTCTGTTGGGAAAAGGTAGAGATGGCCCCAAACTTTGGTGCCCAAAACATTAGCCATCAGCCACATATGGCTGCTAGAAACTTGAAATGAGGCTACTTTGAATTGAAATGTGCTCTAAGTGTGCAATAGATGATAGAGTTTGGAGACTTAGTGTGTTAGTTAGGATTCTCTAGAGAAAGAGAATCAACAGGGAACACTCACAAATATAAAATTTATAAAAGTGTCTCACATGACCGCGGAAAGCAGAGTCCAAAATCCGCAGGGCAGGCTGTGTAGCCAACGATTCCAGTGGAGGGTCTGGACAAACTCCACAGGAGAGGCTCACCGGCCGAAGCAGGAAGAGAGCCTGTCTCTTCTGAATCCTCCTTAAAAGGCTTCCAGTGATTTTAGATTGAGCATCACTCATTGCAGAAGATACGCCCCTTGGCTGATTACAAATGGAATCAGCTGTGGATGCAGCTGACATGATCATGATCTAATTCTATGAAATGTCCTCATTGCAACAGACAGGCCAGCACTTGCCCAACCAGACAAACAGGTACCACCACTTGACCAAGTTGACACATGAACCTGACCATGACACTTAGTAATAATGAAAGAATATAAAATATCTTAATTTTAAAATATTGATTACATGTTAAAATGGTATTTTGTACATATTAGTTAAAGTATGTCACTAAAATTAATTTCATCTATTTTTTTTTACTTTTGTAATGTGGCTACTAGAAAATTTAAAATTGCATCTATGGCTCACATTATGTTTCTACTGGCCGGTGCTGGGCTAGAGCAAGTTACAAAGCTGAGTGGTCTGGGAAAAGTATAAAGTTCCTATATCCTGTATTAGTCACAATACTTTCATTTTAAATTGACAAAACCTGACTCAACCTGACTTAATAAAAACAAATGACAAAAAGTAGTAGTTGGAATATAACGACCCATACATAATTGCAAATTGCAGGGATAGCCTGTCTTCAGGACTGACTAGATCTAGGAAATAAATTGAAGTCATCTACACTCTGTGTGAGTACTTGTATCTCTGTGTGTGTGTCCATCTCTGCTGTTTTCTTCTGAGTTTGCCTCACTCTTAGACAGGTTCTGTCACTTCACAGTAGCCACAGGAATAAGAAGTCTATAACACTATACATCCTGGTCTAGGAGAACAAGAGATGGTCTTATTCCTTCAGTTCCAACAAATCCAGATTGGGTCGCGTGCCCACACCTAAACCAATCATTGCAGCATGGAATGTGATGCATTGCTCAGCCAGACCAGAGTCATTGGCCCATCCCTGGGACAGAGTCTCTCTCTTTGAACAACAAGGGTTGAAAATGTGGAAACCCAAGGAAAATATGGTTTCTTTTACCAAACCAAGGCACAGTGGCTGTTGGACAACCAAAATCAATAACCACAGGCTATTTATGGCTAGGGGAGAAAATGTGCCTTTTCCTGTATTTAACTCATGCTCATCTGAGCCATAAACAAATAAGTCATCCTAGACTCACACCTCTTCCTCACAGACTTCATCCCTTTGGTCACCAAATCCTATTTATTTGCCTCTTACACAGTTTTCTAAAAATCCCCAGTTTCTTCTGCCTCGTATGTCAATCTCATTCTGCTCAAATCTAAGGTCTGTTCTCTATGCTACTGCAGAGCAATTTTTATTTCATTAAAAAAGCTTTTTAGTTAAAACAACCCACAGAGGCAGAAAATTACCCAGTAGAAAATACCTGACTTAATGAATTCTTCTCACATGAACGTCCACTCTTCTTGACCATGACTAAGTTAAGAAATAGGACAAGGCCAGCCATTCCAGAAGCCCCTTTGGTGTTCACCATTCCAAACACAACCACTCTGCCCTCCTGGGTCTAAGTACTACCTTAATGTTTATACTAAACACTTCTTTGACACTTTGTGTAGTTATATCTCCATCACTTTCTTTGCCTTCAATTTTTCTAGTTAAATCTCAGGTTGTTTGATCTATGGAGTTTCTCACAGTATGGATGTGGCTGATTGCAAACTCATGGTTCAATTCAATATTCTTCTCTGTCCTCTGCATTTTCTGCAAATTAACAGCTAGTTTCAGAGACCAGATCTGACTCAGGGTATTCCTTGGGTAGATAACAGGAGACACATAAGGCCTAGCTGTTGCTTTTTTTATGATTAATGAGCATTGATATTTAATGCCTATATCTATTGATTCATTGTGGTTTGCCAAATAATTACATGGTATTTGTATTATTTCACTTTTAATTACTATACGATTTTTTAATACTATTGAGATAAAATTCATATGTCATACCATTCACCCATTTAAAGTGTGCAATGCAAAGTTTTTTAGTATATTCACACAGTTGTGCAATCATCACCACAATCTAACTTTAGAACATTTTTTGCCCCCACAAATGAAACCCTGTAACGATTAGGAGTCATTTACCATTCCCATCAAAACCAACCCTGAAATCTTAAAGAATCACTACCTACTTTCTGTCTCTATAGATTTACTTATTCTGAATATTTCATATAAACAGATCATACAATATGATTTTGTGACTGAGTTCTTCAGTTAGCATAACGTTTTATGGTTCATCCATATTGTATCATGTATCAGTACTTGTTTTAGTAACAAATAATATCCTATTATATGAATTCACCATATTTGTATAATTTTTTTGTTCATTCAGCAGTTGATGGACATTTGAATTGTTTGCACATTTTCCTTATAAAGAATAGTGCTACTATGAGCATTTGTGTACAAGTTCTGGTGGGCATACATTATAATGTTTCTTGGATAAGACACCTAGGAGTGGAATTGCTGAGTCATATGATAATTCTGTGTTTAACTTTTTGAGGAACTGACAACTTTCTAAAGTGACACCACCATTTTATATTCCCACCAGCAATGTATGAGGGTTCTAATTTCTCCACTGTGCCCATAATTTCCTCTGTTTATAAGGACTCCAGTTGTATTGGATTAAAGACCACTCTAATTCAGTCTGACTTCATCTTAAGTAATTGAATCTTCAAAGAACTTATTTACAGATGAGTTCATTCACAGCACTGGAGTTTAGCATTGAACCTGTCTTTGTGGAGGGCATGATTCAATCTATAATACATGGGATTTGTGTGATTTGGAAGTTGTTATCATAGTTTAGGGAGTTAACTCCCTGCCACCCTCCTATATTCAGTCAGGGATTAGTTGCTTAGAGCTTCCTTCTCTGATTGCCCCTAAGAGGGCATGGAGCCTTGGGCATGAGCAAAGTCTTCCAGACTGCCAAAAATAGCTGTGATGTTATTTTTAGGTCTGGCTTCCTAGCAGCTGAGCCTACTCAAAGTAGCTTATTGTTCAATCAGTGTTTGGTCAGAGGTTGTGTTTAAATCCTTTATGCTAGAGAATCCCTTACTGAGTCTGTGAACAGCTTTGGGAATGCTTTAAAATCTGCCTAATGTTTTTCCCTGATTCCTCCTGAGCGGATGCACCCTAGTGGATGCACCCCATCCCCAGAGTTGACTATGATCTCAGGAGGACTTTTCTTGCCTGTTTCTTTCCCTGGTCCTCTCTCAAACTTCTGGCTGCTCTGCTGTTTCTCTTGTATTAGAGCTATCAGCCTCCTCTTAATTGCTCTCCACCAAGATCTCATCATTTTTTGACAACACCCTTAGGCATGGCGTTCTCTATTCTCTTTTCCAAGTAATGTCAGTCCCCTCAGGTAACAAGTGCGGACTCTTAGTCTTTATGGGCTGCCTTTCAGTCTGGGATGAGCTCCTCCACTACTGCACCAGAGCTGGGGCTGGGGTCACACTTTTCCCAGAGTGATACACCTGCTCTATCAGTGGGTACTGGATGAGAAATCCAGGCATACCCTAGTTTTCTTATCTTGCCCCTTTTAGCATAGACCCTAACCCTATGAGCAAGCTGGATTGGGGATGATTGGGGGCCCAGTATTCTCAGCTTGCTATGCCTGGGATAGAGCTTCTTCCATACAACTTGGAATTTGGTGGATTAAGAAAGACCCAGTTCTATTGGCCATGTGTCCTGGAATCAAGATTCTGGAATATGGGTCTGAGGGAATGAGAAATGCTGGCATCTTACCTTGGGTGAAATTGTAGCCTCAGACTGAGTGCTGGATAGCAATGTATACTCGTCTTCTGAATTGCTAAGCCCCAGAGAAGAGCTTCTATTTTGTGGAGCTGGAGCAAAGAAGGTGGTATAATGAAGTGGTTTATATGCCATAGACTCTCAATGTTCTTACCAAGACTTAGTAATTTTCTTGAATAAATGTTTCCCCATTTGCTTTATGCACATAGGACAACCTCCAGAGGCTTTTAATGATTGTTTTTAATAATTTTCACCAGTTACATTATTGTTTTGCTAGGGAGAGAGTCCTCCAAGCTCCTTAATTCATCATTACAGATATCCTACTTTTCATATTGTTTATTTTCTATTTTTATGCTTTTCCTTATTTACTATTTGTTTACTTAGTGGTGTGGTTTATATAGGAAAGGCAAGAAAGTGCTTGATGCTTTCCCATCATTTACTGGTTTTCCAGATAATGAATTGGTTTCCTGTCATCTTCCATATGTGATAAGTTAATCTTTTATTAGCATCATGAACTCATATATCAAATATCATCATATTTAATGGGTTTCACTCTATTGCAGTTATTATCATTACAGAAATTCAAATTGTTCTATCTTTGGCTGGTGGGAATCTCTTCAAATTGTTTTCTGAGTCTTTTGGCATGGCTTTAGTAACTGTTGATAACTTCCTTCCTATTAGGTATGGCAGAGTGTTCCAGATTTCAACCATCTTGTACATTTCCCAGACTTGGAATCAATCTTCTCCAAGAAGACCTGGTTTATTTTAGTGAGAAATGGTATTTCATAATAATCTGGGTCCTAGAGATACTCATTGACCCAGAGTTGGTCATTATATCTATGTGTCTTCAGTGGACAGAACTAGAATGTACACACAAAGGTAAAACAATTCAGGAATTAATACTGATAACTTCCCATTCAAATTCAATACTACAGCTTTTCTTAAAATCTTCTGTATGACATCTGACCTCTTTCCTTTCACTTCAAAAATCATGGTTCTCAAGGACATGCAAGGAATGATAAAATTCAAATATAGCCAAATTATTAATTTGTTTTGTTCTATATTTCTATATTACATGCATGATCATCTCAGAATAACAAAAGTAATACCACCGTGAATGCGATTGCTATGAACACTAAAGCAATCTTGACTCACGCTTTCTCCATCACTCCCCATATTTGCTTGCGCATGTAGCCCTTGCATACTATACTCTCTTCCTTTCAGTTCTCATTTAATTTAGTTTTACTGGTGTTATCAGAGAAGCAGACCACTCTGAAGGATATAGAGTAAGGGACGAATCTTAGGAAATAGGCCTTACATAATTGTGAGAGCTGGGAAAGAAGTCCAGACCAATAATTAGAAGGTCTGGTGGTGAGACCCAAGTATCAGCAGCTTTTAAAGCTCCTCAGGTGATCCCAGTACTCCAGAATCATTGACTAGGCAGTCGTTAACGCATTGTTACATCTTGCTCTTGTCTACATCTCATCTTGATGTCACCTGAGGAGCTCACAACTAATCCATGATTCATTTGCACCAAACTGTATGTAGTTGACTATTCTGGTTGATGTTCCAGTCTGTTCACATACACTGTTCTCTCTGCTGGGAATTACCCCTTCTCTCCAAAAGGATTTTCACCTGATAATTCACCATATAACTTGTAGGTAGCAGATCTGAAGATTATTATCACTTTTGGTTTTAACATAAGGCAAAATGAATGCATGCTTAGGTTTTCTTTCTTTTTATTGTGCCCATCCTTGAACCCTAATGGCATGAGAATGTGAAGCAGTTCTTGCTTGAGATGAGACTTCAACTAAATTCTGGTCTTTGGAAAGTTTATTGAGAAGGATGAGCTGCTGACCAGTACCTCTATAGGGTGTTATCCTCTCTGGGTGATGATTTATAATCATAACACTGAGGCTGAAGTTGGAAATGAGACCTGCCACTTTAAAATATGCTTGGGCTGACTCTAGTATTGTGAGGAGTGGATTCTTGTCAAGGGTTGCATTAAAACAGCATCAGAGACCAGAGCAAGCATAATTTTTAAGTGACAGCTCTAAAGAGTCTTCCTGTTTTAGATTAAATCATGATTCCAAAAGGCTAAGCCCTGGATTAAAGATTTTGATTTGTCTCGATATTCTCTTAATCAAATCGCCTTTTCTTAATGCTTCCACTCTTAGGAAAAATGAGAAACCACTTCTTCCTAATGGCTTTTATTGTATCACATTAGGTCCCAGTAGACACCAAACAGCTCATCTTGGTTTGAAATAAGATAAACTTTTGGTGCAACCAGTGAACCATCATGAAGCTATTAAAAATAATGTCACAGATTTGTCTTTACAGTTGTGGAGAGATGGTGTAAGGTCTGTAAGGATTCACACAAAAATAGTAAAAGTAGTTAGGGCTTTTTGTTTAAATTAAAGTAGTTAGGGCTTTTTGTTTAAATTAATTTTTTTCAGTGTTACCATCTGACTTTCTTATCATGAGAATCTATATGAACATAGACCTTGAAAGAATTAAGTGTAGTTAGAGCACTAGCTCTAAGATGGCAGAGTTTACCCTTTCAAGACACTATTGAGGGCTTCATATGTTTTCACCTGAGTAGCAGATGCTAAAGAGTCTCCCAGGCAACTTACCCTGTTTCCTTTCACTCCTCAAGTGTTATTGAGGTCTCAAGTCATGATTCCCAATTAAAGGAAAAGACCTTTTTTCTAAATGTATTTATTTTCAGAGAAGAGTCATCAATGTATTCAAATTACTTTTCCTCTCCAGCCTAAACCTGGAATAGGAGGCACAGGAAGTCCAACCCTGTATCTGCATTTGTATTTCTGAGGCATGCACCAGGTCACCCCGTAAGGCTCAGCTTTGTCTGTGCTGGTTGTGCCCCACCAAAAGGCGATGGTGAGGACAGAGACCTTAATTATATGTTCGGAAGGACAAACCAGGGCAATAACAAGGGCTAAAATAGACGCCTTCCTTTTTTTTTTTTTTTGCATGTAAGCGCTATTAAAATCAAACTTTAATCACAAATTGTGAAATAGAACACGGGCAGTTAGGAGCTGCTAAAATATTAACACTTCTATTGAAACAGAAACCCAGGCACTTTATTATCCTCATGACCAGCTCTGGGATTTCATAATTAAGTCTTTCAGTTTGATTTATTTAGACTCTAAGCAAACTTTCAAAGTGAGTTTGAGGGGCTTTGTATTTGGAACATGAATGCACTGCATCTCCTGAGGCGAGGCCGGGTTTCAGCATTTCAATACCCTGGCTCAGAAGCAGGTATTCTAAGAAACTTTTCTTGAGCATCCTTACTCATTAACTGTGAGAAGGACCTCAGACATTTCCCTAGCAGCATGAATATGCATGAGGGAGGCAGAAAGGGAGCGATGTCATATTTAGGAGTGAAACCCGGTTTCTCACAGCATATTAATTTCTCTTCTCTCTCTCTCTCTTTTTTTTTTTTTTTTTTTTTTTCCTTTTTGGCTGCAAATGAGCACTTCTCTCCTCTCTCCCCATCTAAGCCTTTAGTAGGTTCCTAGTATTTTCTCATTGGCCAGAATGAGTGGAGAGATGCTTGCCCTCCACATTTGAAATAACTACTCATCCAGGAGAAATTCTGCTTCTGTATCTAGCATAATCCTGAGATTGAACATGCGGCAAAAGTTTTGAATAATATGGGTTCGAACATACTATATAAAATTATGCATCTCAAGGAATGGTATTGGTGGATTGGAACAAAATGAAACCTAAATAAGATACAGATTCGAATGCGACAGTTTGCCCAGTGACACATAATCTTCTTCCACCCAACAAAGGGAGGGACGGAGTGAGAGAGAGAAGGAGAGAGAGGGCAAGAGAGGTAAGGAGAAAGAAGGTGAGGACGAGGGGAGAGAAAAGAAGAGGGAATAGGAGTGGAGAGAGAAGAAGTTGCTAAAGGAAATTTAAACATTTATCCATGTTTAAAAAACTATAGAATTGTTTGGGAAATCTACTTTGAGCATTTTAACATGACCTTGGATATTTATTAAATCAGCTGCTAAAGCCTGACCAAAATGAAAGAGCCTTCCATTACCATGGATGACAGCCACAGCATAAAAGCTGAGTGGAAAAAAGGAAAACAACAAGAAAAGAAATAAAAGTGCAGCACACCACGGGACAGGAGAGACCCCTCCGGATCTTCCCTGAGTTCTCAGATCAGTGGAGGCTCCTGTGGCTCCCTCTCTGTCCACACAGAAGGATTTGACCACTCCTAAATGCATGCTGGCTGCTTTTCGCTGAAGTTCCAGACACTTCACAGACTAATTTTTTTTTTCTTTTTAATATTGTTATTGAGAACTATCTGCACACATATAGTCCAACAATATTATCCCATCAGCGGCTCACAATATCATCACATAGTTGTGTATTCTTTACCATGATCATTTTTAGAGCATTTGCATCACTCCAGAAAAAGAAACAAAAAGAGATTTTAAAAACTCATACAAACCATACCCCTTACCCCTCCCTCTCATTGGCCGCCAGTATTTCAACCTACCCAATTTTTACCTGTATCTCCCCCCTATTATTTATTTATTTTTTTTACTCATCTGTGCATACCCTGGATAAAAGGAGCATCAGACACAAGGTTTTCACAATCACAGTCACGTTGTGAATCTTATATCTTTATACAATCGTCTTCAAGAATCAAGGTTGCTGGAACACAGCTCAACAGTTTCAAGTACTTTCCTCCAGCCACTCTAATGTACCATAAACTAAAAAGGGATATCTATGTAATGCATAAGAATAACCTCCAAGATAACCTCTTTACTCTGTTTGAAAACTCTCAGCCACTGAGACTTTATTTTGTCTCATTCCTTTCTTCCCCTTTTTGGTCAAAAAGTCTTTCTCAATCCCTTGGTGCCGGTCCTGGCTCATCACTGGGAGTTCTGTCCCACACTGCCAGGGAGATTTATGCCCCTGGGAGTCATGTCCCATATGGGGTAGAGGGCAGTGAGTTCACCTACCAAGTTGGCTTAGAGGCCACATCTAAGCAACAAAAGAGATTCTCTTCACAGCCGGTTTTGCTACAGAAAACAAAATCCCCATCAAAAAGGATCTGAAATACGTCTCATTTCTCTGCACTTCCTCTCTTCCTGATGTTGATAAGGAACTGTTTCACCCTAAATTGTTCATATCTCCTGACCTCTTCATGATGTCTTTACAATCTGTATGGCCCTTTGTAAAGAACTCTTGAAGACAGAATGCTTTAAGAGAAACAATACTGTGATTTACTGTCAGAAGCACCATGTTTGAGTCCCCCCTAATTGCAGGACCTTGGGAAAGCACCTAATTAATATGAATCTCAATTCATTAATGTGACTAATGGATCAAAATATCATTTATTGCACAGGATTAAGAGTAAAATGTGGTTATAGAGATAAAATCCATTAATAACCTATTAAGCACTGAATGGTTGTTATTAGTGTTACTATTTTCATTGTGCTAGAATTGTTAACAAGCTAGTGAAAGAAGTATTTGGGGCAGGAAGGAGGGGTGCCTCCATCATATCCTGTTATAGTTGCCTGCCTACTCCATTGGTTTTAAACTGGCCTTAATGTGAGAATGAGATTTTTATGACATACCCACCCTTTGCAAGGTTTAATTTCTCTAAGATCTCAGAGATGACTTCCTTTTAACCCCAGTGGGACCTCATGGCCTGGCCATCAGTGTAACGTGAGATGAGTCGGATTCAGG
Organism: Tamandua tetradactyla; assembly: GCF_023851605.1. Classification (NCBI taxonomy): domain Eukaryota; kingdom Metazoa; phylum Chordata; class Mammalia; order Pilosa; family Myrmecophagidae; genus Tamandua; species Tamandua tetradactyla. The sequence goes on from NC_135346.1 coordinate 24,697,692, forward strand.
CAGTGCAATAGTCCAGGTGAGGCACAGAATGGAAGCAAAGAGGATTGAACTCTTCAGAATTCTTTTGATGAAAATGCTGCCACACGATTATTGTAACTGGTGTTCTGGCCATGCTGGTGAAATCAACTAGGAATTAATAGGACTGGAGCACATACATAATATCCACATATTGTGTGGAGATCTATAATATCTTACAGTACTTACTCAAAATCTAGGAAGCTACCTATCCAACCATTCTTTATCTATTTTATTTCAGTAACTGGTTTATATAGGACCAATCTGATCTTCCATAAAATGAAAGCATTTGTAGAACAAGATGCATCCATATCAACTTGAGATTAGTTGTATTTGTCACATGGATATGGCGTAAATCACCTCTTCTCAGAATTTTCTCAGCATCTCTGCTTGCTATTTTTAAAACCATTCAATCTTCCCTCTGCCCTGATAAAATATGAGGGTTATTGATTCTTCTTGCAGACAACTTTTTAAAGTGTTTGGCACCCAAATTATGAATGGGTCGTATTTCTGCAGTTATGTAAGCATCAAATCTCAAAGATATTTTCTTAAAGAGAAACAGAGAGCAACAGGCTTTTATAGATAGAAAAAGGGAGTACATTGGGAGGAAATATTCATCAGTTAGTGCAGACTACATTTCCTAATATGGTTAACATAGGCAGTTGCTTAGCAATGAGGGAGTTAGTTGGAATAAGATTAGGAAGTTGATGATAGATGATTGGCTGATTTAAGTTCTGATTTCTGGGCAAGCTGAGAATTTATAGGGAATAGAAACAGATTTTGGTTTTGATGGCATGGGGTGTTAGCACAAGTGCCTCCATGTTGGACCCACTCGATTTTATTTACCAGTTACTCCAGTTTGATCCAGCCCTTGGGCAAGGCAGAGGCTAAGATCAAAATGTAAGGTATTAATTAGTGCTACTCTCAGTCACCATCTGCTGCCTCTAGAAGGCTCTTGCTGGTGATTAACTCCAGATTACAGATGTTGAGGGGTTGGTCGTGTTTGGTTTCTACATCTTTTGTTGTCTTAGGCGGATGGATACCATTTGGTGGGAAGGGTGAGCGTCACCATTCAAACTTTCAAAAGGATACAGCACACCAGGAGGATTATTATGATTACTATAGGAGGTAAAATTCCCAAAGTTTGGAATATACATGTAACCTAAGGACTCTAGGGCCCAAATTAACTAAAATTGAAGAGATCAAAAAATGATCTCAGGGAAGGACTTACTTGCTTGAGCTGCATGGGTTGTTTGACTATTTCATATAACTGTGTTTTAACTTCCCCAAAAGTGTTTATTTAAGTATAGCAGGTGGTATTGAGGACAGCATAAACTCTTCCCTGCTTAGCCAGCAAGTAGTCAAGCACAACTCTATTATCTAAAACAATTTCTTTGTTTCGCAGTAATAGCTTTTGCAGTGGATTCAGCAATTTTTCCTACTGTTATAGATAAATTTCTGATTATAGTTCCATTTACGTTAACTTCTAATCAAGAAATTAGGAGTCCAATGAAACAGGCCCTTTCAGCATCATTTTTACCCCAGGTAACTTACGTTTGGATTGAGAGTGTAAATTAAGTGAGGTAGTCCAGTGTGAAACTCTGAATTTGTTATAAATTTCAGCTACCAACAGGCTCAATCCACATTGTCCTGACATATGCCAACCATCTATACATTGAAATGTTTGACCCTAGCAGATATCATGAATCACCTTCCCTTGATCCTTTAAAATATTCAGGTTATTTATCACCATACCAGACTTACTAATGTAAATACAACATGGTTCATGGACAGTCAGGGTATCTAGAGTCTGCCATTTTGCAAAGACAGTGATGCTAAGCTGTCCACTTCAGCCTGGAGGGCCTGAGGAGCAGTTAGGGTGGTATTAAAGCCGTTTCGTAACCTTAGATAGATTTATAACTGCTCACTATGGATCATGTGTTCCTAGGGAAGGTGGGACCATGTGCATGAAAGAGTGAAACTTGTATTATGGAAGGTCAAGGGGTTGGGGGTATTAACCCACTCTTGTCAGTTTGAGGTCTGTTATACAAAAGATACTAAGCTTTCTGACTGGCATTTAGGGTAGACACTGGATCCAGCCCAATTTACAGATAAGTAACAAAACCATGCAATAATCTGCAGTTTACAAAGGGAATGCAATATAGCTCAGAAAGTGAAGGGAAGAGAATCAGATAACCCACAGGAACATGCTGTAGTTTTCCATGGAAACAATTTCTCTATAGTCACCCTCCTATTGATCAAAGATAACCTCAAAAAGATTATTCTTAATCATCAAACAAGGCTGGTTTCATTAGATTTGGCCTGAAGGTGCAGTAGGAATGGCAGTTTACCATATGGGTTTGTTTTTTTTTTAAAGTAAGTTTGCTTTGCTCATAAGGGATCTCTGCTTGGACTTGTAAAAGCCTCTTGAGAACTTGACGCCAGATATCACCTGCGGTCTAAAAAGTAACTTTCATTATTGATCTGAAAGGCTGAGAACCCTGGAGCCAGGTACTAGAAAGGTTTTCTCAAGATGGTTTTGTAAGCACTGCCTTCATAAAGTCAACCTTAGTTCCTTAGAAGTGTTTGGTCAAATCTGATTAAATGAGCATTATTCTCAAATGTGACATTGTAGTTAAGGCCTTGGTCATATGACCAGTTTCTCCAATTATGTCCTATTCACAAGAAGGACAGATTCTGATTTAACATATGCATATAATTATTTTACCGTAAAAATAAGCATTTTCAATAAGAGTTTCAAAATTCCGAGGGTCCGGCCAGGGAGAAAAAGATTAATGTTTTATGCATTATAGCTAGCTTAAGGGAAAAGAGTAAGGAATTCATGCATTTACAAAATAAACATTCAAATATCAGCAATAATTCAAACAAAACTGTACTCATTCTTCATTAGTTCATTCAGTCCTGGGTAATTAGTCTTTGTTCGCTCACTCTTGTGTTAGCACTCTTATGACCCCTTGGCTTCTTCACAAGAATGCTGGAATCTTCACTCAGTCCAGTGGTACTTTCTCAAAGTTATTTAAGCAATGTCACTAGAAGCCTGTGCCCCAGAGTACCTGGCATAGTCTTTTCTATGGACTTCTGAGACAGTTCTTTTATTGAAGGTGTTGCACCTGACCTGTAGCTGATTCAAAGTGTTTTCAGGGAAGCATCAGAATAAAAATTGTCTTTTGTAGATGACAAAAGACTTAAAAATGCCCTTGTAAATACCAGCCAGGAGCTTTGTACAGAAACTGACTTAGATTTTGGTTTTGCTGGCATGGGCTTAGCACAAGTTCCTTCAAGTTGCTCCTACTAAATTTTGTTTATCAACTGTTATGCCACCATCTGAGGTTACCATAGCAGTTTCACCCCTCTACTTGAGATTTCCTTCTTTTTCTTTCCAAATATGTGAGATGATGTGGGCTCTGCATCCCATCCCCTCAGGGAATAGATATAGAGGATTTTGTTAACAGCCAGGCATCTGCATCCAAGCAAGGAGGTAAAGAGTTCTCATCTTCTTTCACAGTCACTTCTGGGATGGACGTGACTGGCAAATAACAACATCCACATGGAGCTCTGTTATTTTGTGCTCATTACAAATCTTTTGACTAGATTTCTCTTGCAAATTTTGAAAGTGTTGGACATTTCATTTGTTATGATAATGTGGAATTCATCCTTCTAAGAGAGAGATACTCAGACCTTTGTCTGTCCTCCCTGAGGACATTAGATAAAAGGTATGTTTTTGCCATATTTTTCCCAAGAAAGAGGAAAATACCATTAAGCGTCTTGTAGCAGCTACAGGGAAATTTACCTGTAAAGGAATATTAACATCAGCTTTCTTGGATTAGGAACTTGTGGTAGAAATATAGTGGCGAAGCTAGTGCAATACATTTATTAACTCAACAGATATTTTCGCTAGGTGCCTATTATGTTCAGATTTTCTTGTAGGTACTGAGGATAGAGCAGAAACAAAAGAGACAGCTCTCTTGGAGCTTACATTGAAGAGCTTCTCAAGGACTGGAAGACATGAAATGCTCCATGCAAACTTTGGTTCCTCAGGAGGCCCCAGGAGGACACAGCCTGGGGAAAGCCCACCTCCAGCTCCTCTCTGTGAGTGGTAGTAGGTCCTTTGTCCTCTGCTTCAACTGATGGATGGTGGGGAATATTGAGGAGTATGCACACCTCGGACCCTGAGGCAGATTGAAGAGAGGCAAGGCAGAGAGCTTCACTCAACTTCCAAAATGCTGGCCTCTTTCCCCTTGCTTAGCCAGAATCACTTCCCATACTTAATTAGCTACCCTTTGTTGTACCCCAGCATCATATGACAAGGGGAGGCACATTCAATTTCTGCAACAGTGTTCATTTTTACTAAATAATAGATGATTTTCTTGTTGTGATGGAGATTATGGTGGCAGATAATTTGAGGACCAAGAGAAGGTGGAGCGGAAAAAGAGAAGGATGTTCAATGAGGACTCAAGTGGATGGAATTTGGTAGGGGGCTGTGGTGCCAAGCCCAGCTACTGTGTTTCCAGAGGGTAAGATTAGTTGAACCAGTGGTGGGGTGGAGAGAGTTGGAATTGGAGGATGGGTTGGCCTTGATGGTTGAGCAAGGGGTTGTAGCAGCTTAAAAGGTTTGCAGCAAGGTAAAGAGAGAAGGAATTTTTCCAGGCAGGACTTGGCAATGTTTGAAAAGGGCATTTAAGTATTAGGTAGTGGTGGAGGTTTTGATAGCCTATGATTTTCAAGAAAGGGACTTCCACAAATTGAGAGTACATTAGTCTGAAAATGACTGAACATAGCTGCAGTTATGCAAGCAAAATTGTCTTGGTGCCCTGGGATCATGCCTGCTTCTTCTGCAATAGAACTTGCCACAGGAATGAATCTCTGCCCAGTGTTTTAAATGCTAAAAATGAAAACTTTGATTCAAGGATAAACTGAGAGCCATTATCATGTCTTGCACTAGGCCATGTTAAAATTATACCATGCTTGCATGATATTTTCTGTCTGTAGTTGTAAATATATGGTGCACACCCCTCCCTCAAATAAGAGGAACAAGAATATGATTGTGCAGCTTAATTCCTTATATTAGGTATATCTGGAAAAGTACATATATTTGTTTCATAGGGCTACCATAAAAAAATATTAAAAACTTGGCGTCTTAAAACAACAGAAGTTGGACAGACTTCTGGGGAAGACAGTAGGGTAGGGAGCTCCAGGACTCAATCCTCCCACCAAAACAAGTATTAAGCAGGCAGGAACTGTCTGAAACCACTATTTTGAAACTCCAGGGGCCAGAAGAACCCTGTACAGCATCCAGGGAAGACCAGGAAGAAGAAGCAGATAAATTATGGTAAAGAACTGTAAGTTGCTCTTTCTGTGCTACTTGTGCCCATCCTCCACCCCTGCATGGAGGGTGCTGCAGGCTCCAGGCCCTGATTAGCTGCTGGTGACACAAAGAACATAAAAATTCTCTTGCCTAACAGCAGGGGTGTGTACTACTGATCGTTGATCATGGCTTCTTTTGGTGAATTCAGATCCCCAAAGGACTAAGGTGGTGATGGCAGCCATGGTTTCAACCCTCCCCACACAGGATTGAAAGTGGTGGAGATTTAAACACAGCACATCCACATGTGGGAGAAAGTTAGCTAAAGGGCTGCATTTGCTGGGCAGGCCAGGAGAGCTCAGCTTTGGGGAGCCATTGGAGAGAATTCTGGTGCCGTCCCCAGTGTACTTTGAAGCCAGTCTGTGTCCCCTTCATTGGCCCTGCCTTGTTTGGGCTGAGAAAGAATGACTTGGAAAAATCCTCTCCAGAGTGACCTTCCTCCCAGAATTTGCCCTCCGGAGAAAAGTAGTGTGAGACAATGAAAGGGATGTAAAAATCTACAGAGGCAGATAGTTTGGGACAAAGGACTGTCAGTTTCAAATACCCAGTAGAGGGAGGTATTACTTCTGGGAAACAAAGAGGACAACCAAACTTCTATAAACAGGGGAACTCCAAGACAACTCACAAACAAAACCCCAGAAGAAGACCCAGGAGCAGAAAAACAGGGAAAACCCTCTACACTGCATTTTCCTTGGGCAGACGTCCCTGATAGGAGGGCTGAAGCTCAAGAAAATCTGTCTTATCACTAGCTGGTTACAAAAGCCAAGAACAGACATCCCAGGGAGTAAATCCCAGAGTTAACATTTTTAAATCTTAAAATGTACACTGTGAAACAAAAGAGTACAAGGTAAACAAAGAAGGAAATGATGGTCCATCCAAAGGAAGAGGATAAAAGTCCAGAACACAACAATGAAGATGAGAATGTGTACATACTAAACAAAGCCTTTAAAAAATGTTCTTAAAATGCTCCAGGAGATGAAGAAAAGTGCAGAGAAAGAACTAGAGGATATCAGGAAAACAATGAATGAAAAATAGGAAAGTCTAAGTAGAGAAATAGAAATTTTAAAAAGGACCAAACAGAAGACTACAATAACTGAGATGAAAAATGCTCAGGAGGATATCAAGAGCAGACTGCAGCCGGCAGAAGACAGAATCAGTAAACTTTAAGACAAAATACTCGAAGTGATCTGGGCTGAGGAGCAGAAAGAAAAACGATAAATGAAAGTGAAAATAGCCTAAGACAGCTTAGAACACCATCAAGCACACCAAAATATGCATTCTGGAAGTCCCAGAAGAAGAAGAGAGACAGGGCAGAATGAATAGTCAAAGAAATAATGAAAGAGAAATTCTGAAACTTAGCAAAAGACATGGATATGCACATCCAAGAAGCTCATTGAACACCAAAGAGGATAAAAATGAAGAAAAATATACCCCATCATCATAACGATTACCCTATCAAATGCAAAGGACAAGGAGAGAGCTCTGAAAGCTGCAAGAGAAAAGCAAAGTGTTATAAACAAAGGAGTTCCAATTAGACTGAGTGTTGATTTCCTATCAGAAACATGGAGATAAGAAGACAGTGGGCTAAAATACTTAAAGTGCTGAAGGAAAACAACTTACAGCAGAGAATTTTATATCCGGTGAGACTCTTTTTCAAAAATGGGGAGGGGTGGGTAAGACATTCTCGGATAAACAAAAGCTGAGGGAGTTCATCACCACTAGACCAGCCCTATAAGCAATGCTAAAGGGAGTTCTTCAGAATGAAAGGAAAGAATACTAACAGTGGTTCAAAGCAGCATAAAGAAATAAAGACTGGCAGTAAAGGTAACCATTTGGGAAATTATGAATATGTCAGTATTAATGTACTGTATTGTTTAGTTTGTGAGTGCACTTCTTACTTCCTATAGTTGCCAAAATGCAAATGCATTAAAAGCAATGACAATCTAGGTTTTGAGGGCATACAGTGTACAAAGATGTGAGTGGTAGCAAGTACAAAACAATGGTGAGGGGACAGAGCAGGAGGGTATAGGCAAAGTATGTGTGCATGCTTTTGGAGTTAAATTGGTATCAAACCAAATATGATTGTTATATATTTAAGACATTACCTTTTAACCCCATGGTAACCACAAGGTAAACAGAAAAAATACATATTCCTATAGAATATTATATATAATATATATTGAGAAGGCACTCAATATGGTACTACACAAGAAAACAAAGAAATATATAAGTAGGCTTTATTATAAGTGGGAGACAAAAAGGTGTAAGACTTGCAAACACTAAATAGCAAAATGGCAGAAGAAAGTCCTGTGTTATTAGTAGTGACTTTAAACGCAAATGGATTAAACTCTCCAGTTAAAAGGCAGAGATTGACAGAATGGATAAAAATGCATGGCCCAACTATATGCTGTCTGCAAAAGACTCACATTAAAGTCAAAGACAAAAGTAGGTTGAGGGTGAAAGGATGGGAAAACATATACCTTGCAAGTACTAATCAAAACAAAGCTGGGGTGGCTATACCAATATCAGATAAAATAGACTTTAAGTAAAAAACAGTTATGAAGGTCAAAGGTGGTCATTAAAAAATAATAAAGGGGGGACAATTCAACAAGAAGATGTAACAGTTATAAACATATGCACCCAGAAGCAGAGTCCAAAAATTATGAAACAAATACTGACTGATTTGAAGGGAGAAATTGACATGTCGTCATTAACAGTAGGAGACTTTAACATAAGACTCTCAATAATAGCTAGAACATGTAGTCAGAAGATCAATAAGGAAGTATGAGACTTGAATGATACACAAACCAATTAGACCTAATAGACAAGTGCAGAATACTCTACTCAATGAGAACAGAATGCACATTGTTCTTGGGTACACATGGATCATTCTCCTGGATAGACCATATACTGGATCACAAAACAAGTCTCAATTAATTTGAAAATATTGAAATCAGCTGCTATGTATTCTCCAACCACAATGGAATGAAGCTAGAAATAAATAACAGAGGAAGAAATGGAAAATTCACAAATGTGGAAATTAAACAGCATACTCTTAAACAAGCAAAGGGTTAAAGAGGAAATCAGAAGCAAACTTAGGAAATATCTCCAGGCAAATGAAAATGGAAAGTCAATATACCAAAACTTATGGGATGCAGTAAAGGCAGTGCTAAGAAGCAAATTTATAGCTCTAAATGCTTACATTAAAAAAAAAAAAAAAAAAAAAACTTCAACTCAGTGGCCTAACCTCAAAACTGGAAGAACTAGAAAAAGAAGTGGAAACTAAACTCAAAGTTTTAGTTTTAGTGCAAACTAAAACCAAAGTGAGCAGAAGGAAGGAAATAACAAAGATTAGAGGGGAGATAAATGAAATATAAACATTTTAAATGAGAGAATTACTCGAGCCAAAAACTGGTTCTTTGAAAAGATCAATAAAATTGACAAACCTTTGGTTAGAATGACAAAAAAAACAGAAAAAGGATACATATAATGAAAATCAGAAATGAAAAGGGGGTATTACTACCAACCCTGCTGAAATATAAAGGACTATAAGTGAATCCTATTAACAACTGTATGCCAACAGATTAGACAATCTAGAAGAAATAGACAAATTCATAGGAACAAACTACCTATGTTGACTACAGAAAAAACAGAAGATCTCAGCCAATTACTAGAAAAGAGATTGAACCACTAATCAAAAACCTCCCAATAAAGCAAAGCCTAGGACCAGATGACTTCACAGGGGAATTCTTTCAAACATCCCAAGAAGATAACTCCAATTCTGCTCAAACTCTTCCAAAAAATTGAAGAGGAGGGAATACTCCCCAATTCATTATATGAGGCCAACATTGCCCTCATTTCAAAGCCAGATACCACACACACAAAAAGAAAACTACGGACCAATACATTTTATTTATATAGATGCAAAAATCCTCAACAAAATACTAGCAAGCCAAGTCTGACAGCATATTAAAAGAATTATCTTCCATGATCAAGTGGGATTTATCCTTGTTATGCAAGATTCGTTCAACATAAGAAAATCAATTACTGTAATGCAACACATTAGCAGGATGATTGATTTAAAAAAACATGATCATTTCAGTTGATGCAGAAAAGGCATTTGACAAAACACAGCATCCTTTCCTGATGCTGAGAGTAGAAGGAAACTTCCTCAACATGACTAAGGGCATACATGAAAAGCCTACAGCTAACATTCCACTTAATGGTGAAAGACTGAAAGCTTTCCTCTAAGATCTGGAACAAGACAAGGATGCCCATTGTTGACCACTGTTATTCAACATCATACTGTAAGTTCTTGTCAGAGCAATCAGGCAAGAAAAAGGAAATAAAAGTCATTCAAATTGGAAAGGAAGAAGTAAAACTTCCCCTATTTGTGGATTAGATGATCCTATATACAGAAGATCCTGAAAAATCCACAACAAAGCTCTAAGAGCTAATAAATTCATCAGAGTGGCTGGGTACAAGATCAACCCCCTAAAATCAGTAGTATATCTATACAAAAGCAATGAACCCCCAGAAGAAGAAATCAAGAAAAAATATCCATTTACAATATCAACTAAATGAAACAGACATCTAGGAAGAAATCTAACCAAGGATATAAAGAACTTGAACACAGAAAATTATAAAACATTGCTAAGAGGAATTAAAGGTCTAAATAAATGAAAGATATTCTAGGTTCATGGATTGGAAGACTAAATATTGTTAAAATGTCAAAGCTACCCAAAGTCATTTATAGATTCTTTGCAATATCAATCAAAATTCCAATAGCTTTCCTGCTGAAATGGAAAATCTAATCATCAAATTATATGAAAGGGGAAGGGTCCCAAATGGCTAAAGCCATCTTGAAAAAGAAAAATGAAATTGGAGGGCTCACACTTCCTGATCTTAAAACTCACTACTATGCCACAGTAATCAAAACATCATGGTACTGGCACAATGATAGGCATACAGGACAATGTAATAGAACTGAGAGCTCACACATCAACCCTTACATTTATGGCCAATTGATTTTTGAAAGGGTGGCAAAGACCTTTCAGTTGGGAAAGAATAGTTTGTTCAACAAATGGTGCTAGCAAAACTAGATCTCCACTTGCAAAAAAAAAGAAGGACCTCTACCTCATACCGTATGAAAAAAAATCAACTCAAAATGGATCAAAGACCTTAGTATAAGAGCTAGAACTAAAAAATGCCTAGAAGAAAACATAGGGAAGCATCTTCAGGACCTTGATTTTATACCCAAAGCACAAACAATAAAAGAAAAAATAGATAAATGGGACCACATCAAAATTAAAAACTTTTGCTCCTCAAAGGGCTTTACAATGAATGTAAAACAACAACAACCTATACAACGGGAGAAAATATTTAGAAACCACATATCTGTTAAAAGATTAATATCTAGAATATATAAAGAAATCCTTCAACTTAATAACAAAAGGACAAATGACTTAATCAAATAATGGGTGGAAGTCTTGAATAGAAAACTTTCAAAAGAAGATAAATGGCAAAAAATTCATTAAAAGTTGTTTAACATCATTAGCCATCAGGGAAATGCAAATCAAAACCACAATGAGATGCTACTTCACACCGTTTTTGAAAATAACTAGTGTTGGAGAAGATGTGGAGAAATTGAACACTCATTCATTGCTGGTGGCTATACAAAATGGTGCAGCTGCTGTGGAAGACAGTTTGTTCGTTCCTCAGAATGGTAAGTATAGAGCTACTCTATGACCTGACAATCCCATATAGGTATATACCCAAAAGAATGGAAATCAGTGACTTGGACAGATATTTGCATACAAATGTTCATACCAGCATTATTTACAATTACCAAAAGATAAAAGCAACCCAAGTGTCCATCAACTGATGAGTGAATAAACAAAATATGAATATACATACAATGGAATGTTATTCACTCATAAAATGGAATGAAGCCCTGAACATGTTTCAACATGGATGAACCTTGAAGACATCATGTTGAGTCGAATAAGCCAGACAGAAAAGGGCAAATATTTTATGATCTCACTTTTATGAAACAATTAGAATATGCAAACTCATAGAATCAGAATGCAGAATATAGCTTACCAGGATAGAGAATGGGGAGTTAAGGCTCAAAATGTAAAAGGTTCCAGTTTCGTTTGATAATGGATAGTGGTGATGGTAGCACAACATTGTAGACACAATTAACAGTACTGAAATATATCTCTGAATGTAATTAAAAGGGAAATCTTAAATTGTATATATGGTAACAAAATGAAGATTTAAAGAAAAGTCCGTGGAACGACACTAAATGGACAGCGAGCCCTAAGTTAAATCATAGCCTTTAACTAATAGTACAATGACAAAAATGTGCTATCATAAGGTGTAACAAATATTCTTCTCCAATACAAGGTCTATGGGACTCCTGAATTTTATGCATGATTGTTCTGTAAACTCACAACTTCTCTCTCTAAAAAGCAAACAAACAAGCAAAGAAACGGAAATATATTGGCTCAGAGTTCTGGAAGCTAGAAGTCTGATACCAGGACTATACTGTCTCTGAAGGCTCTAGGGAAAGACCCTTCCTTGCCTCTTCCTAGTTTCTGATCACCACTGGCAATCCTTGGCATTCCTTGTCTTACAGACACAACATTGCAAGCTCTGCCTCCATCCTCACAGGTGTTATCTCCCTGTGTGTCTGTGTCTCAGTTTACTCTTCTTATAGGAATACTGTTCATATTGGATTTAATGCCTGTCCTAATCTAGTACAGCCTTACCTTGACTTGATTACACCTGCAAAGAACCTACTTCCAGGTGAGGTCACCTCCACAGGTGTACATGAGTATTTGGGGGACACTGTTCAACCCAGTACAGTACTAATAATTCTTTATACATTCTTTACTTTCGTGCACTATTTTTAATCCTTTATATATTTTCATTATTTAAAAATATTTATATAGCGCCCTCACCCCCACCCCCACTGTGCTTCTGCAAATAGAGATAGAACCTTACTGGTGTTTTGAACAAGTAGGGATAGCATGAGAATAGTGTACTACTATTATTATTATTATTATTATTATTATTATTATTATTTTTACTTTTAACACTAACATTTTAGCTTTAAAAAAATACATTCATGTTTTTCTTTTCATTGAAATCAACCATGACTAAAGCACAACCCGTCTCCTGAGTCATTGTATATTTCTTTCATCTCTCTGATGTCCTTCTTTGTCCTCTGTCTCTATCTCTGTCTCTTACACACCTAAGGTTTATCCCAGGCTAGACTCACTGGGGGATATTACAATGTAATTTGAGTCTCAAGCTTCTCCTACCTATTTTTCATTCAGTTGAGAAAGATAAATTGCTATTGTCTCAAATTTACTATCATTTTCCTCAGTGTATGAATTGGTGACTTCATTTAACTCCTGAATACATTTTTACTGGTAAATTCTGAGTTGAGGTAGAACTGGCCTTTTGAATTCATTTTGGCAAGACTGTTTTTGAAACTATGCCACATCACTCTTTTATTCCAGTTGATGTAAAAAGAGAAAGAACTTTTGTAATGACAGAAAAATGAGTATTTGAAAAGGTCAAGTACTTGAAATTGTGTTTCCTTCAATGTTCAGTCACACTTTAGGTCATACACACTGTTTTTATACAGAAGCAGTGTTTAAAGATCTGGGAGGAGTGGGCAATACAGAATTTTTCTAAATAAAGTATCCACATAGCCACAGATGGAAAATGAAGTTTAAGCTGAAAGTGAGGTAGTTGAGGAAAGAAATTAAGATATGCTCAGATGAAGTACAAATTGTATTGGGAAAGTGATAATCACTTGACTATATGTTTTTAAATGTAATGGGTACTTAAGGAATCAGATAGCCTCCTCAGTTCGAAGATGTTTCTTTCATTTGCTCATCCTAGTTATTGGAATGGGGTGGCCTTAAATGCTCCCAGTACTTTGCTCTGCTGTGGAATAAAATAATAAACCTGATTCCTGCTCTTAAGGGGCTTAGGTAGACTCTAGCATAGGAACCACTCACACAATTATAATGCAATGCCTTAAGTGCAAGAGAGATATGCCCCAGGTGAAATGGGAAGGCAAGAGGAGGGGTTGCTAACTCTGTTTTAGGGCATGGGGGGCTTGGTAGAAATTAGGAGAGGCATCCTGGAGTTGGTGACAACAAAACTGACATGTAACTGAGTGGCCCAGGTGGAGGGACAAGGGAAAGGGAAGGGCATTTTTGGAAGAAGGGACAATCTGAGTAAAGTCACCAAGACAAGGAAAATGGGTATCAAGAGGATGGAGAAGAGAATCAAATATCATGCCAAAAGTCTCCTCTGTCCTGCAGAGAAGAATAAATCAGCACTACTGAGACCAAGTTAAACCCTGATGATAAGAAGGAAAATGATACCAAGGAAACTAATCCTACCTCGGATGTATATTTGTAATATTATTATTTTTTTGCAAAATGTTTTCGAGAATATTCTCAGAGAATTCCTAGAGAAGCTAGGAGGGGATAAGTAAGGCAATAACACTGCCAAAATCAGGGAAGAGGAAAATACAGAAAGGCATTTGAGGAATGTGACCAAGTGCACATAACTCCTAGACGCCAGATCAGGGCTTGGATGTAGGTCCTGTGCCATGGCTGTGTGTGGCTCTCGCTTACCTCCCTCCTGTGAGAGAGTCAGCTGGTGCAGAACCTTCACTGCATCATCCCAACCCAGGCGGGACTGCCGTTCCATAGAGAAGTAGGCCAGATACAAGGCCATTGGGGGGCTCATGTTATGTGTCCAAAGTCATTCTCTTCACATGTGAATAAGGAATAAGCCATGAGAAACTGGCAGTTTAGTAATAATAACTGGTCATTTATGTGCATGGTTTTCAGGGACAAAGTACCAAGCACAGCATTGTACCTTTACCTCTCAAACAGCCCCACTGAGCAGGTCCTGCTATTGCCTGCATTTTACAGATGTGCAAGCGAGTAACTTGCTCAGGCTCACAAGTGCCAAGTAGCGGGTCCATCTGACGTCAGAGCCTGAGATCTTCAGCGCCGTGTGAAGCTGCTGTCTCTGCACTACTGCTTGCTTTATGCAGCACCTGTGCGGTACCATATGTGAATTGTTGGTATTTAATCGGCCATATGGAGACTTCTTTCTGCATTCCAAGTATCCTGCTGCACAGACTGCTGCTCTGTAGATAAAGGAGCCCCACCCTAGAGTGTTACTAACTGCTCCGCAGTCCTACTGTTAAAAAAAACAAAACAAAAACGCTAAATGTCTTAGACCTTAATGGACTCGTTTTGCTGTTTGTTTACTAATTCAGCTTCAAGGGCTGGAGTGTGATAGAAATCTATTTAAGACTTTTCCCTTAAATAAAAACCTCATGTACAAAAACCCAAAGGAATAATATAAAGTGGCACGAATACTGAAAGTCTGTTAGTTTTCAATAGTGTTTGAACTTTTCAGATTTGGCTCCTGTTCCTCAGAACCTGTCAGGGTGTAGGGTTGTCTTCTTGCATTTCAATGTGTTTGCAGCTATTTTCTCTTTCCCTGTTGTAGGGAAACCACAATCAGGTATTAAGATGTGACAGGATGATGGAAATGAGAAAGTGAAGACGGCACATGGGAAGGCAGTAATTAACAGCGATGCATATTTATCATAGTCTGTCATTGTTTACAAACAATATAATGATTCCTGCTTGTAGAATTAAACTCCAGGCTCCTAGTTTGTGAAGTCAATCATACAACCCCTGCAGGTGCAGATCAGCAGAAGGACCGACTGATAAAAAGGCTAGAACCAGATACAGCAAGAGCATCTTTTGTCAAATTCATCTTTGCTGAGGATTTGAATAGTCAATATATTGGGATGCCTACACCATTGACACAGCTATGGAGTCGTGGAGAAAAACTGAACTCATAAACAGAAAAATTCTCCACTCTAATGCCTTTGCTTTCCTGAGACTCACTCTTCTCATCTGTAAAATGGAATAAGGAAATCTATCTCCTAGGGTCCCTGCTCTCCATCTCCATTCATAGGCATGACAATCACCTCTTGCATGGATGTCTGCAATCACCTCCTAACTTGTCCCTTGCCTCTGTTCTTGCTTTCCTATCATCCACTGTCTAGAAAACAGCCGGAGTAAATTTTTAATAAAGACAAGTTAAATCATGGAACTCTCCTTGTATTACCGTGTTAAGCTGCTGGAATGCAACATACCAGAAAAGGAACAGCTTTTAAAAAGGGAATTTAATAAGTTACCCAAAAAAGGCCATAAATATGTCCTAACTAAGGCATCCAGAACAGGCTACCTGGGTTCAAGGAAGGGTGATCTGGGAAGGCACATGGCTGATGTCTGCTGGTCCTTGTTCCCAGTCCCATTGCTTCCAGCTTCTGATGCCAATGTTTTCCTCCCTAAGCCTCTGGGGGCCTTCACTTAGCTGCTCACTTCCACATCCAGAATAGCTCTGCATTTTTACTTTTTACCATTTTTAGTATCATTACTTTTTACCATTGTCAGTATTTGGCTTTGAAATGAGGGTTCCTTCTCATCGAATTATTCTAGCAACCTCCTGACTGGTCTCCGCATGCAGTCTGCAATCTTCTCCACACCTCTAGCCTTTCTAACAGCTGCCCATTCTCCTCCCATCAGACAGTTATCTTTCTAAAAACACGTTTACAATCTAGTCACTGCCCAATTTACATCTCTTCTTGCCTTCCCCACGTCCTCATTAATGTGGTTACAAGAACCCTTGTGATCTGGTTACTTATCTCTCCCCTTTACTATTCCCCACCCCACTTTTCATCCACCAGTGAACTGCTCTCAGATCCCCAAATACAGTATGTTTCACTCACTCTGGCCATTGCATATACTATTCCCTCCTTCTCACCCAATCATAATGGGTCTTCTGCCCTTGGCTAACTTCTATTTATTCTTCAGTTTTGTCCAGGGTCAGATGCCACTTCCTCCAGGAAGACTGCCAGAACTTACACACTCCCTAAAGTCATATTGCATGTCATGCTAGTGTAGCCTTGAACTTAGTTTCCATTTTCTTAGGTTGTTAGCATTTGTTTCCCAAAATCTTCTTAGGAATGGATTCTGCTGTCACATCTTACCCCAAAATTTCTCATTTGACTTCTATTTCCGCTTCTGTCTTTATTCTTCCATTTCTGCCTCCTTCTCTGCTCTCTTTGCTGTCTCACATTTGCTCTCTTAAACCTTACTCTGGTGCTAGTATCTGTATTTCTTTGTCCCCAGGTTCTCACTCCCCCTTCCCACTAACCCCTCTCGTGCCTTTTCTCTACATTCATCTATGGATCCCATCATTTGGGGCCATATTAATCAGTAGTACAGTTTCTAAATTTGATAAGTAAATGTTTGCCAACTCAACGAAGTGAAGAAAACCTTAATAACTTTGGATTTTTGAAGTAAGCCAAACTTGATGTGATGAAGAAAAGAAAATTCTGTCTTATCAAGTTGAGAGAGAAGTAAAGAGAAAAAAGTCCAGCCATTAAAAATACTCTATTTCTAGAATTCTTCTATTGGGCTCCTTTCTTCTTTTTTATAATTTTAAATTTCTTTTCTACCTTTTTAAATATTAACAATTAAGAGTGCTAAATGTTAGCAATTAAGAGTATGCTACCAAAGGTATCAATCATCAATGCAGACAGAAGAGATTTAGTAACTAGAGACCAAGCAAAGTGGAACTCAAATATCTCCCCATCTATTCTTTCCTTTCTCTTTTCCATAGTTATTGGAGGGGCTGTACTATTTATTCTTCATCGCTTTCCGTCTGTGAATAATTAATGCTAATGTACGCTGGCAACACTCCTTTGCATTCATTGCCCACTGGATACATCTGTCAAATCACTTGAAAGACTGTTTTAAGTAAATTAACGATGGAAGTAATGGTGGGCTCATGCTTGAAGGATATTTCTCTGCATCAGAGGGGTGAGTCAGGCAAGTTAATGAGGATATGCCTGTGTATGTAATTAATGTGATTTAACAATAGCAGATAACTCATATATAAAAGCGTAACAGTGAACTGTCATCACAATGCACAATTTACCCCTCTTTCAGGAATTCTTGTTTCCTTAGAGTCACTACCTATTGTGCGTTTTAGTTTCCCAGCAGCAAAAACAAATACCATCCAGTGGGTTGGCTTAACAACAGGAATTTGGTGGCTCAGGGTTTCAGACGCTAGAAGGCCTGCTTCCTCCCAGGATCAGAACCTTCTGGCTCGCCAGCTGGCGGTCACTGGGGCCCCTTGGCCTTTCTGTCAAATGGCAGTGTACGTAAGGATGTCTTCTCCTTCCCTTCCAGGTTCTGCTGACTTCCAGCTTCTGGCAGCTCCCTGTGGCTTCTCTCTCTCTCCATCTGAATTTCATTCTCTTATTATCTTGATTAAATCTCCTTATTCACTTAGGCCACAGCTTAACTAACGTAACATCTTCGCGAGGGTCTAGACCCACAGGACTAGGTGTTGGTACCTGAACATGCCTTTTGTGGGGTGCATGATTCAGCCCCCGACACTATGGCAATCTTTGCCCCAGAGCCGAGGGGAGGAAGACTTCTGTATTAATGGATGTGTGTGAAAGTGGTGCTTCCCTAAGTACAGTCTGCGCAGATGGAATCCTCCCTTTAGCAGGCAGCCTGTGATGAGACTAGGAAGTAACGTGAAGTTGGGCTTTGGGTAGATTGCCTATTGAAAGAAAAACAGAAGAAATGAAAAATTACCTATACATTTCCTTTCATCAAAATTGTCTTTTTAATATTGCACACTCTGATTAATTTTAATATTGACAATTAGCTATGAAAAGTAATCAGTTATCCTTAAGAAGCCCTTTATTCACTGGGCATTGAATACATTCTGGGTACTGTTATCATGTTGTGGACAAATCATACCATTTAATTCTCACCCTCCGTCAGAGAAATATTGTTTTTCCAACCTTTTCAGATGAATAAACTACAAACTATCAACAAAGCTGAGCTCCATTCATGTTTGTTTTGACATCAAAGCCTGCCCTCTGAACTACTAGGCTTTACTGCCTGTCCCACCAGGGAAATCTGGGCATCACATTGCCTGGGTCTACATCCTAGCGCCAACTCCTACAGACTTAAGAAGTTAAAGGTTAAAGGCTTAACCGCTCTGTGCCTCAGTTGGCTCTTCTGTAAAATGTGATTGACATTAGAGCCAACTTCATAGGAATGTTGTAAATCTCAAATGAGTTCCTGCCTGTAAAGTTTCTAGAACAGTACCTAGTATGTTGTAAAGCCCCAGTTTAAAGCTAGCTGCTATTATTCCATATTAAAGTAGGTTGTGTTAATGTGGGAAAAATCTTTGTTTTTTTTTTGTTGATGAAATAAAGAGAATAGAGCTGCCTTTACCCGTTTTGAAATCCTAATTAAAAGAATGCTAATTGATTAGTAGCCATCAACAAAGACACATGATCAGGCAAAGCTGCTAAATTCTATGAATCTTTCTACTCCATTATCATCTGAAGATAGCCTGGTGAAAATCAGGCGTTCTTCCCATTTCATGAAAAGTGAAAGAGCAGCCGGCAGGCCACAGTGGCTCAGCAGGCAGAGTTCTCGCCTGCCATGCTGGAGACCCGGTTCAATTCCTGGTGCCTGACCATGTGAGAAAAAAAAAGTGAAAGGGCAGCTTAATTTCCCATCATCTTTTTTCACTGGGCTTCTTTTGTATCACGGTGAGTGGAATGGTTAGGTCTTTGCTGGATAAGCTGTTCAAAAACACAGCATTTTTCTTAGCCTAATTATATAGTGTTGGAACAGGCATTTGTCTTGGAATCAGATCTACCAAAATCAAATCCAGTCTCACTTTTTACTAGCTTTGCGATTCACGGGCAAAGTAGTCAAATGTTATGAAATTAAGATTGTTCCCCAATAAAATAAGGATAATGTTTACCTTAAGAGCAAGAGGTCCCAACCAGAGGAGATCTTGCTCCCCAGAAGATATTTGGCAATGGCTGGAGTCATTTTCAGTTGTCACCCTTGTGGAGGGAGGTGCTACTGACATTTAGTGAGTAGAGAGGCCAGAGATGCTGCTAAACATCCTACAATGTCCAGGGCAACCCCTTCCCCCACAAAGAAAGAGTTATCTGACCTAAAATGTCCATAGTGCCAAAGTAAAGAATCTCTGCCTTAGACAGTGATTATTAGAATGAAATAAAATGATTGCAAAGCACTGAGTATCACACATGACATATAGTAGGTACTCATATTTCATTAATTCAGCATCTATTGGTCAAGTAACTATGTGCTCCCGGGGATCGCTAACTAACATATGTTCTCAGGCTCCCTTTGTTAGGCCAAAACATCACAATGAGCTAATTCATATTGAGATATCGGACATTCATTCTTCTGCCTAGGGTATGAATTTTATAAGAATGTTGATGAGTAAATCTCTGATGGAATGTCAGGTTGGGCCCTGGGAAAGCTTAGTCTTCTCTAATCCTGCCCCCCCACCCCCCACCCCCCACACCCCCAACCCACCCCCCACCCCCCAGTTCACCTTAGAGGCAGGAATTAGGCACTGGAATTCCTACCTCTCTCATTCAGTTTTAAGGACTCAGAGAGAGAATGCAGGCAACGTTCCCGGCCCTGTGTATAGCTTACAGAAGGAGCACAAAAAGGTCAGATCGGTTTTATCATCACACACCCTCAACTCCCTCTCACTCTATTTCTCTTTCCCTCTGGGCTTTAGGCAAGTGGTCATATTGGAGGAATTTGCTTTCTCCAAACTGCTCTGTCCTGTTTTTATCATGCATTGTACTCAACTATGTACTCCAAGGCACTCTTCCTGAGAGTTGTATTTTTCTTTCTTTCTTCAGTCGATGGACTGTTCGGATGTGAAATGCTCTCCGTTTGGGTTTGGCTTACCCACCTTTTGCCTACCTGGCCCCACACCTTCTCTCTGTGTCCCTTGCACAGTCCAGACAGGCTCCCGACCAGGAGTTGGGCTCTACCCCTTACTAAGAGAGTGTCCCTGTTAGACAAATTTTCCTCTCTTGCAAGTCACTCACTGTAAAATGAGGGCCGTCAGTGGCCTGTAAGTTCACCTCCAGCCCTAATACTCCGATTCTGTGTCCATCCTACACAATGGCGACCTGGGCTTGCCCTCAGAGAGGTTTTACACACACCCCTGCTTTGTTTTCTAGGGTCATGTTTCTCACACATTCAAAGTTTCCTGCCCATCCTTGGACCCCTTCAAAAGAAATTATGACATAAATTTTCTAAGACAATTATTTCATTTCATTCGTGATACTCATAAAATTCACATCTTCAACATGTGTCCAGGTTAATTTGGCTGTTTCTTTTTCTTTTACCAAGAGGATCGGTAGAAGTTTAGGTTTCATTTGCTAACAAATCATAGATTGTTGTGGGGGTTTCAGGATACCACATACTGGTTGGTTGTTGAATACTAGCAAATATTATATGTTAATTTCCTGGCAAAGGGCTTTTTCCTCTAGTAATTGACACACTTTGAACTAGGGCAACTCTGATAGAACTGAAGAAGGGTGGAGGAAAGTGAAATATCCCAACTGTCAGGAAGCACACCAGTTACACTTTCATCCCCTATTTAGGCTTTTTCAATTATTTTCAATGAATGGACTAGGGGAAAGAAACTGAATTTCCTCGTATAAATAAAATGATAAAAATCCTAAGAGAGCCTGAATTTTCAAGCTGTTCGATTAGTTGATTACTTTCAAAATTACTGAAGGGTTTGAATGACCATAAAAGACATGTCTTAAAGTAAACATATCCATTCCTTTGGCCTGTCAGTACTTTTAAATATCTCTAAGAGAAAATCTCCATGATATTGCATAATGTGTCTGTGAAAAGAACACACTCTTTGGATTAAAAAAGGTCTAGGTCTGCATTATGCCACTTGTCAAATATATAACTTCGGATCAGCTAATTAACCACTTTGAGCTGCAGCTTCATGAAAAGGGAAGAAGAGCAAATCCTTAAAAGGATTATTGTGGAGATTAGATTAAGTATTTAAAGTGCTTAGTACAATGTCAGGTACATAGGGGGTCCTCAATAAACATATCTATTGTTATTATGTCTGGTTTTGGAGGGACAGTGATTACTTAACTCATTGATGAAGTCACTCAATACAACAGGTGGCAGGAGAGCCTTTGTAGGTCAACCTTGTTGAGACTGATTTAGCAAAATGTTAAAGATGATTCCAGAGAAGAAACAAATCATCTATAAAGTAGCTTAGCAAACTGATAGTACTTATCCCCAAAAGCACTAATGTTATAGGGCTAGAATTGCACAACTGCTCAGAGGATGACAAAGATAAATCAAACAGATATTCACATCATTTTTTTATAGAGTTCAAAGCTCTTATTGTAAGTAATACAAAATTAACTCGCACTAGATTAAGCAACAGGAATATGTCTTGGCTTCTATAATTATAAACCTAGGGATGGTTCCGATTTCAGACATGACTAGATCATTTTTCAGCTCTGTCTGTCTGTCTTGCTTGGCTTCTGTCTGCATGACTGTCCTCTCTAACTGGAAGCCGTGATGGCCACTGGACTGCCATCCCCCTGGCTTAGCTACTGCCACGTCTAAGAGCATGTGCTACCCATAAGTGCCAGGAGGACGGTACTAATGAGGACTCTGACGCCCCCAGCTTGGGTCTCCAGCTGCACCTGAATCACCCTCTCTGGTTGGAGGTTGAGGGTGGGGGGTACTCTGTATAAATGGGGCTGCATGCCCTCCTCTTGTGGCCAGGCATGGCACCACATTTACAGCCCCTTCAGGACGCATGAGTAGGGAAAGGGCAGTTCCGTAAAAGAAGAGAACTTTTACTGCAAAAGGGAAGATCCACAAACCCTATAGCTATTACACATACATTTCGTTCTGGGAAACCAAAAAGATATGGCCTAGATATGAATGGAGAGCAACTGTAGGGCTTGGGGGACTTGTTCCAATTTATGAAAAATTGATGAAGGGAAATGAGAAAAGGAGAGGCCAGTTGAAGAGGATCAGATGGGAAAAGGAGTCAGGGTGGGTAACAGAACTTCCCTATGAGTTAGGCAAATAAGGAGTTTTTTTGGGTTGAAAAAAAAAGCTGAGGCTAAGTTGAGGAAATCAAATGAGGAGGAAGAAAATAGGAAAAGGGACCCAGACAATGGAATAAATGTGCTATCAGGGAATACTTGAAACCGCAAATCAGTAAGCCAGGCAGTCAAAATTCAGAATTTCTTGCTTTATACAAATCACTACATTGCTTTAATTAGAGAGAAAACCCAATAGGTGAAAGCCATGTGCTCGGAGGGTATATCTGATCATCAACAAATTGGCAATTTATGTAAATAGAGGTCATGGATTGCATGGTAAGGAAAATCAATTTTTCTGAAGTTGAAAACGCTTTTAGGAATTTCTTGATAGTGATAATTATGAGTGATGATCTTTATCATAATTAGAAATATATATATATATATATTTATATGTACTTTTCCAATTCTAGATAAGCTTTGTATTGTCCCATGGATTTTGCCATTATCTCTGTGGGTCAGCATGTTTTTGTCACATGCATATTAAATGCCTTGTGATATGCTTAAATATTTTCCACCCTGCTAAACTTTGCATATCGGATTTTCTAACACTTTTTTCCCCCTTTGGCAGCAGTTTTACTCTCACTAGCACACTCTAAACCAAAAATTGTTTTCTGTACACATCATCTATTTCCTCTCCCATTCATTCATTACACAGATATTTACTGAGTATCTACTCTGTCCCAGCACCTCAGCCTGTGAGTGCTCTCACTAGAATACAGAAGGGAACAATCACAGTGGGGAAAACAAACCTAGAAACACATCCAGAGTAAAACATGGTATTGTGAAAGAAAAGGGCAGGAAGTGAAAACTGATTCAAAGTGGGGTGGGGGACAGAGAAACAACCTCTCTGAGGAAGTGGTCTTGAAGCTGAGATCTTGAGAGCAAGAAAGTTAAACCGAGGAAGAGTTGAAGGATGAGTGTTACAGGCAGAGGGAAGAGCAAATACAAAACCCTGAGGTATAAAAAAAGTCAGCATGGAAGGAATTGAGGTGACAGTGGCTTTCTTTTCTTTCCATTTCCTAACTCCTCCATAGTGTCAGTGTCCCAGCAGATTGAGGGCAGAGTTCTCTGATTCTTTTGCTTCCCTCAGGGTCAGTGTGCTGGCTGCAAAGCAGTTGTCCTTCAGCTCCACACTCACTTCTCTATGGTCTACTTTGTGTTGCTGGAACAGGGAGCCCTTTGCCTGGCTGGTTTGCAGATAGGTGCTGTCAGTAGGGGTGCTGCTAGGATGAGCAAGGCTTATTCTTGGTTGGCTCACTGCTCCCATCAGCATCCACCCAGCTTTTATTTACCCCAGAAGCAATTGGTTCTACTGTCTTTTATTATTATTTTTTCTGTAACCCTGAAAACCAGGCCTCTTCAGAGATACCAGCATCGGCAGGGCAGTGCCTGGGTCCCCACTTCACAGGGTCCCTGCTCCGAGTTTCTAGGTGATAGATAAGACCTCCATCCACTTTTGTTTGTCTTGCCACCCCTCAGGATGGTAGCTGCCTCCCGCATTTATTCTCTTTCTTTTCAGCATCACGTTCTTGCATTTCAGCCCTCCAACATCTTGTTCGAACAAATCTTGATATTAAATTCTCTTAAGACAGCTAGTATTGCTTCTGTTTTCCTGCTTGATTCTGACTAATGTATAGATGGGTTAACGATCTGCTGTTGCCCATACTTGCCACCTTCTTAACGAAGAACCCCAGCTGGGCCCATCCAAGGCTAATGTCGTTGAGTGGAAAAGGTCAACCACAAGCAAGAAATGATGATTGTCAAGCTTGAAGATGCATTTTTCTGAGAAGCTCACACAGCTTGCCTATTCCCAATCTCCACTATGCAATATCTTTTCCAAGGTTAGCAGAATTATAAAAACATCAATTTGGCCATTATTGACTTTTCATGTGGGATAGCAAGAAACTCTTTCAGCAGCTTCAATAAATTAAATCTGGCCACCTAGCTCTCAGACTGGCAGGCTCCTACATCATTGACAGAGAAGACTGGGGGAAAGCAGTTTTCCCAGCTGTTGCTGTAAATGATGTGCATTGTGTTCACAGCCATTAGCAGGTGGAGATTTTGAAGTGTGGGTGGATTGCAGAGTTGCCTGCTTTAAAAATGCATAAGCACTTTGTGAGTTTGCTAAGTCATGTTTCACTCAGCTCGGTTTGAATTTTTCATAGGGGAGAAATATTCTGCATTCTTTCCTCTTTTATTCCTTCTTTACCAATAAGGATGCCACCGTTAGGGCTTTGGTGGAAGGAGGCCATGGATAATCATCCCATTTGTTTGGGCTTCAATTTTTCCAAGTTGTGAAATGTCAAAGGTCTGGGGCTTTAAGGATTTGAGACAACTGAATTTCTTTGCCCCTCCCACTTAATGCAAAATACAAATTCCTCCCTGCTCTAGATCTCAATTTATTTAATATGTCTGCAAGGTCATTTTTAATTCTGAAAAACTCATCCATCTTTTCATTTATAAACACTGCACCATAAAGGCTCTTTTCTTCTTCCCTCTTTCCATCCCTTCCCCACTTCCACCTTCTTTCTACCTTCCTCCTTCCTTCTTTCCTGAAACTTCCCCAGGCCACGCATTATGTGCCAGAAACTGGACATACTTGGGTTACTCTCTATGCACCAAAAGCACATGACACTGAATGCTCGTTACACAGAGTCCCGACGGTTCCAGCTACAGCATCAGTGTCCTTCCTAATGGGATCCCCCAGCCAGACCCAAGAATTGGCTATATAGCATTTTGGTGGAAATATAGTAAACACATCTAGCAAGCTGCTGATTTGTTTTTGTTTATGTAGAACAGTGTCTGGCTCTTAATGGATTCATAAAACAAAAATGTATGTGTGGGTGGGCCATGGTGGCTCAGCAGGCAGAGTTCTCACCTGCCATGCCAGAGACCCGGGTTTGATTCCTGGTGCCTGCCCATGCAAAAAAAAAAAAAAAAATGTGCGAGTAAATGGAAAGCCTATCGTGTGCCACAAACCATGAAGCATGTTTTACATGAACTATCTCATTTAATCTTTTTAAAGCCCATGTGAGGAAAATAGTATTATTCCTTAGTGTGCTGATAAGGGAACTGAGGCCCAGAGAGGTTAAATAAGTCATCCAAGGCCCCACAGACTAACTCTGGAGCCTGAGATATGCTCTGCTATGTTATCAACTTGTTGCAATTCAAAATATGTGTTTGGCTTCTTCATTTATTCATCAAAATGCATTAAACCTCTACTATGTGTCTGGCACCAAAAATTATATCATATCCAACAAATCCAGCAATGGCTTATTCAAAAATAAGGTAGCACTATTAGGTTGTTTGGGCAGCAAGTAGTCAATAAACCCCCATTGCCACCCCCTAAAAAGGCAATAGATTATTTTTTCCCTTTTTTAATATCAATAGATCAGACTTTTTTTGGAATAAAATGGTTAAATGCTTTTCTCCCCCATCATATTTTGGCTAATCAATTCTAACCTAGTTTTTTTCCCAAATGGAGAGAATTATTACAGCCGGTATCGAAACCTCAGCAAATTGGAGGTCAAATATACTGCAAATTGCAGTGCCAAGGTATTTATGAGGTCATTTGCTATAATTGGGGGGTTCTAGAATACCTGAAGCTACAGAATTGACCTTCCATAGACCCTTCCACACCTCAGAACACATGTCAGTGGGTCAGCGAGGGCATTTACCTCCATCTCTTCTATGTCCGGTTTAAAGTCACTCTGCTTGTGGTTTTACATTCCCTCCCCAAATGAAGAAGTTTTTAGCAAGAAGATAATCAGGCAAGCAGTGTTCAGAAGAGGAACAACATAATCATATCCTCAGGTTTGATTATTTTTTCAAATTTCATAGTGACTTTTCACACATCATTTCCAGCTGAACTGTGTTAACCCCATCTCCTATCCTGATTTCAATAAAATATAAAGACTTAGAAGCCGTCTTATGGATTATCTGGCTAAAATAGTAAAACATCGAAATGTTCTCATAAAATATTGAAAAGTGCTAGCAAAACAGTTTGCACTAAAATTAAGTCATTCAGTTTCCCTTTAAGAGTGATATTGTCTGGAATAAGTGGAAAGCAATACTTCTATTTGCCTGGAAGCTGGAGGATCCCAGCTGACATTTAAATCTATGCTCATCTCAGCAGTTCAGGGAGGAAATAACGGCATCGGCGCCAGATTCCTGGCTTGGCCACTTAGTGGTGGGTTCCATGCAGTTTTCCTGATGAATACACATGGATCCCTCATGCAGTGGTGTTTGTGTTGTTAAATGGCTTTTAGAGAAGAGCCAGGTTTCCCTCTGAGTCCCCTGAATAGAGTGACTTTACTGTGGGGAAGGTAACTCTTGGGTAGAAAAACACAGAGCTTGCATTTCTACTGGTTCAACAGGGTTTATGGCCAAAATATTTTGTCATTTCATTTGAAGGAAATAGACAGGTGTTCCAACATGTTATTATTTTCCTTCCCCTTTCCATCTTCCTCCTCTTTCTCTTCCTCCTTTTTTACAGACTAAGTTCTATTTCTGAATTTTTCTCCAAAAGGATCAAACTAGATCAGCTCTGGGTTAATGTGATTACTTTCCTTCAACCTCAGTCTTTGGGTTCATTTCTCAATGGAGTCATGTTAAAACAGATTGCTGGGTTTGAGAAGCAGAGGCAAATTCTGCCTTTTGGAGAAGGAAAATGATCCCTTCAAAATCCAAAATGTGGTGGCACATTTTCTATTGCTGACATTTCCGGTCACCAGCTAGTGCATGTTGAACAGTTTCCCTGGTACATGGAAGATGTTTATTTGTAAGAACCTGATACAGCTAGGACTTTCCCGCTGTTGAGATTCCTTTTGTTAGCTGGATTCTTGTTTGAAGTGTATATAAATACAATGATTACTCAGCCACATTTTTTTTTTTTTTTTTTTTTTTTAAAGGAAAGACAGAGAGAAGGAAGGAAGGAAGGAAGAAAGGGAAACATTTTTTAAACATTTTCTTGTTTTTATTGTATTCTGTTTCTCCGTTTTTGTTACATGGGCTGGGGCCGGGAATCGAACCGAGGTCCTCCGGCATAGCAGGCAAGCACTTTGCCCGCTGAGCCACCGCGGCCCGCCCACAGCCACATTTTTAAAAGTAGTTTGAAAGAGTTGGTATGGTATAACTTAGAGCTACTTTTGGAGTTGTGATTCCCAGAAATGTTTTATTACCAAGATAAGTTTACTATTAAGTGTTTAAATCATTTAGATATGTAAAGGATAGGCATTGTACAAGAAGACAGCAAACAACTTTCCTGATCACTTCCATTCTGGTTTCCTCTCTGTTGATCATATTAGAAATGGCAATTAAGCAAGATCCTATTATAAACTGACCCATTATTTATGAGACTCAGATATGGTGCAAATTAAAATTGGGTCTCTTTGAAAACGTGCAGAAGCACTACATTATCCTTGTTCCTCAATATCAGTGTCATAAAAGAGACTTTTCCCCTTTGTATTTATGGCTTAAGTGCAGTAAGCTACATGAGGTACCCAGCATATAGTATATGATCAAGAAATAGTAGCAAATCCATGACTACAGGGAGACGGTGGCTGTTCAGAGGAAGACTGGAGCAGGGACTGCTGTCCAGGAAGCTGTTCTGGGCCGTGATTGTGGGGTTAGTTCATGGGCTCTGATTGTATATCCACAAAGCAGATCTGCCTGCACACAGCTGAGTGCAGGGTTCTATGGGTTAAAATGCTTTGGGATGGGAAGAGGAACTCACACTGGCTGAAAAATAAAAAAGGACTTTATAGAATAATAACTGAAAGGTCTACTGACAGGATGCGCTTTAGGTATGGCTGGATCCAGCTATTTACAAGTTATTATTAGGATGCAGTCTTTTATTGAATTTCTACATTATGCCTTGGGCTATTTGCTGGGATTGCAACAATGTATACTTCACTGTGCCTACCTCAGGGAGCTGGCATCAAGTAGGTGAGGAAGCATAAGGTAATAAAGAGTTATAGCAGAATGTGACATATGCTATAATAGAGGCACTTACAAGATATAACCATAACTCAGGGGAAAGAAGAATAAACATTTTAGAGGAAAGGTGAGCAAATATTTCAGAGAGAAGCCAAAGCTTGTACGTTGTTTTGAACGAAAAGTAGGAGTTTCACAGGCAAGCAAAAGTAATTGTCTTACTTAGGGTATTTGGAAGATGTGTGTTCCAATTTCAGCTCCACCACTTACAAGTTGACAAACAATGGCAGATGTTTTGTTTTTTTTCTTTTTAAACCTCTTGGGGTCTCAGTTTCCCTGTATGGAGACTGAAAGTGGAACTACTGAGTTCTTAAAAGTATTGTAGTGATCCAGTGATGATGAAAATGCATGGAGCTGAGTTGGGGGCTGGGACAAAATAAGCCCTCCATGGCTAGTAGCTGTCATTCCACTCCTACAGACTCCTGTTTTGTACCTGACTGCTATCATGTGGAGCTTTGGATCATGATCTAACCTCAGTCAGAGTAACATCAGCTAGCATTTTTAAGTGCTTACTGTGTGCTGCATACATTAAAACTTTTTGCTTGATTATCTCAATCCTCCCTACAACTCTAGATAGTAAAGCTGTAGCCAGTGACGAAACTAAAGCTTGAGAATTTAAGGGACCAGCCAAGGTGACGAGGTTAGCAAATGATGTAGCAGGGTATTCCTACCCAGGGCTAAAGCGTTCCAGCATATCTTCTTAGGCAGTATGCTATTATTATCCTCTCCTCCCGTGGCTCTGGCTTATGTCTCCTCGTGATGCAGCCCACCCTGTGTGTCAGCCGCTTCCTGTGAAGACCTGGTTCTGTGACAGTCCTGTGTGTTTGTGTGTCCACATGTTGTACTGCTCTTCCAAGCTGAGCCGGGCTGACATTAACCCCTCGGGTCCTGTGCTTATACCTTGCAGGTGAGCCTTCCCGGTGGTCATCGTCACACTGTGACTGCTGCTGCAAGAACGGCAAGGGAGACAAAGAAGGGGAGAGTGGCACATCTTGCAACGACCTCTCCACCTCCAGCTGCGATAGCCAGTCTGAGGCCAGCTCGCCCCAGGAGACCGTCATCTGCGGGCCAGTAACGCGCCAGGCCAACATCCAAACCCTGGACCGTCCCAGCAAGAAGGGCCCCGTCCAGCTGATCCAGCAGTCGGAGATGCGGCGGAAAAGCGACCTGCTGCGGACTCTGACCTCGGGCTCTAGGGAGTCGAACATGAGCAGCAAAAAAAAAGCTGTTAAGGAAAAGCTCTCAATTGAGGAAGAGCTGGAGAAATGCATCCAGGATTTCCTAAAGATCAAAATTCCGGATCGCTTCCCGGAGAGGAAGCATCCTTGGCAATCCGAACTCTTGCGGAAGTATCATCTATAGGGGTGGGCTGGGGAACGGGAAAAGAAAAGGTCCACGGCACCACTTTGGAACAAACTTCCTTAAAAACAGGAATTTGTATTTTAAAGGAGATAATAACTACTGATAATACCCATTTGTTAGACCACAGTAGCCCATTGATATTCTACTGCCTACTTTACCTAGTTCTCCTTAACGTGTGAATCCACAGGGTAGAATTCTCTCCAAAGGTGGACATACAAGAAAAATGTTTCTTCTTGTTTGTTTGTTTGTTAACTTGGTCCCTCGTGCTGAGTACCGTATGCAGGAGACTCGGCTACATAAGAATAGCTGAGAGGCCTAGGGAGTCATTTTTCCCAAACTGGTTTTTTTCCTCATGTTCTACCTCCCTCCTCTGAACGAGGCTAGGGTAGAAAGAGTTCTGTCCCCATGGCATATGTTTTGGCTTTTAAATTTTGCTTGTTCTTTTGTTTATGAGTTAAATGGGGAAAGGCAGATTTATACGACTTTTCACTTGAGTCTATTATGTGCCAGTTTATATTGATTCTGTATGCATGAGTATTTCTGCAACACATGCACAGCTAAACATGTATATACACACACAGTGCCCATGTCCCTGGGGCCTGGAGGTCCCAAGAGGTGTGCGCTGCTGCCTGGCAGCCCATCTTAGGGCACTTCAAACAGATGGGCCTTTGCCCCACTCTTAAGACCCTTCTGAGAATATCTCCAGCCTCTCTTGGCAACAATTTCCAACATTGAATAACCCTTACCATCAGCAAATTGTCTTCCTTATTTTGAAATCAACATCCTCAGGCTCCATTTTACTGCTTTGCTCTTTCTCTGCACTTGGCGAGGGTGAGAAGTGCTGGTCAAGCACTCTTTGTATTAAAAAGAATTCATGTCTACAAAAAAATTTCCTATTAAATGACCCTAGACTCAGCCTTCTCTACCCCAAGCCGAATCATCTCCCTTCCTTCCATGTTCTCAGAGTTCTCACTGCCCTCGTTTTATGGCGTGATCTTTCCATGCCACCCACATAAAGTTCTGTGTACTCCTGTGTAGTTATGGAGCTGAGAACAACAGACAGTACTTGACCAGAGTCCTAGGCTTTTGTTTGCTTGCTTGTTCATTTGTTTATTTTAGGGGGAGTTATGTGCCACATACCTCGTGATAATTTTCCATTATTTTTTTAAACTACAGTGCTACGTCATTATTTGCTCGTGGTCAGCTTGGGATTTTGTTTGCCTTCGGAATTCTAGGATTTGGCTGTGTCATTTTTGTGATGTCTATCAACAACCCAGCTGGGTAATTGGAACTCGAGAGTTCAGGTTTTGGCTTTTTTAAAATGTAGTCATCTTTGGTGACTACATTTTAGCCTGGATAAACACAGCCAAAAAGAAACCGTTAATAGTCAACCCTCCTTGTGACTGTGTATTCTATTAGTGTACCAATAGCTCTTTCATAGAAATGTGGAAAATGAAGGTTAAAAGATGTTTTATTTTCTATTTGCAGCATTCCTTGTGCATTTCAATGGGAACTGAAAAAAGGAATTTATTTGTCAGTCATTAATTGCGTGCCAAGCACTCCTGATTTTTTTTTTTTTTTTTTGCTGTGTGAGTGTGTGACTGTGTGTATGTGTATCACAGGTAATAAAGGCAACTGGATAATGTCTGTAGGAGGGAACAGTAATGACCAACTGCTTCCTTTTGAAATTTAACATTGATGCACATTTATTATATGAGGTTCTGTCTTGATTCATGTTTTTAGCATCCATTAGTATAGAGATTTTTTGAATTTTTGTAATTTTTGCCTTCATACCTGAGAGACAGACTCAGCCAATGTGTTCCTGTCCTGATGGTTCTAATAGACTTTACACGTTTGCTTAAGTAAAAAAGAAAGTACATTTTGGCAATCAAGGTATCAAGAGAATTATAATTTATAAATTTAAGTGGTGTTCTTTTATATATTAGTAATATGTTAGCAGACATTTGACTTAACTACAACATAGCTTTGTTTACAACACCTATGGATATTTCTCCATTCTTTTCAGTGTTTCTTGAGACCACTACTAAATACCATCACGTGAATAATAGAAGATTCTGCAAAGAATCATGGAGTTTAATGGATTAAGAAGGAATTGAATGTGGGAAAATATCCCTGAACTCACTTTGGTCAAATGACTCTTTTAGTCCCACTAGAAATACTGTCAAAGAGTTCTGAATCTAAATCAAATGGCCAAAGATCCAATTTCCTTACATTTCTGACCTGATTGTAAGGGCATCAAGATACAGGCATAATAGTAAGAATTGGAAGGTTGAGATGACAATCAACCCACGACTATTACATACTTTAAACAGGAAATTAAACACTGCAAAGAAAATGTTCATGGCACCATTCGTCTCTCCCTTGGTCTCTTTAGCCTGATGTTATAAAAGTTGTTTGCGCAGGAATTCTTTGTATCCCCAGTGAGCAAAATTTGTGGTAGGAAGTCTATTGCAAATCGGTTTTTTTATTCTGGGCCAACTCTAGACTTATACCTAATCAATGATGAACAGTCCAGATGGCCAAGACAGCCATGTGGTCATTTGGGTGGGGGTTAACTGGCAGCTGAAGATAGACTTGGTCATAAAAGGCTCCGAGGAGGCACGTCCTGGTTTGAGTGGCATTTTCAGGCAAGGGCCACGTGGGCCTGCAATGTTGTAAGTGCATCCTGGGTAAGAGAGTTATGAGATTGAAAGGCCCTAGCAGCCCTGGTAGTCACTGAATCAGGCCTTTTTCCTTACAGTTAAGTGGTTTCTAGAACTGTTAGTTCAATTCTGCACAGAATGTAATTTGTGGTTCACTTCGTGAATATTGGCTATGACAAGGGCCACAGGTTGCTGATAGGAAGAAACTCATCATATCAGGTGGGTAAAATGAACGGGGAATCCTGCAGGTAGAGCCCTAACTCAGGTTACTTCCATAAATCCTATAATGCTTAAAGTCCAGTGCGCTTGTGGAGGTCATTCCCTAGAGGTATTTGTGTCTCCTGAAGTCAGAAACTTATTTATAAATTTCTTCTACCCACTATCAAAAGAGGTAGTGGTATGCCTTTATCAGAAATAGGGGAAGACAGGAAAATAAAACCGTTAGCTCTCTCTCCTTCTGCTAAAGAAGACTTGCACTTAGGTGTGGCCATAAAATGACAAAGTGAGGTAAGTGGCTTCCAAGATGTGCAATGATGTTATCTTTCGTAATTGTAGGTGTAGTTATGCTACTGAGAATGTGTGCAGGGTGAACTAAAATAAAAAGGAAACAATGCACAGATTATAAGTGTTCCCTTTCTCCTTTATTCCTTCATAAATACAGGTACCCCAATGATTTGTTTTGGAAAAAATATCTGTTAAAAGGAAACTGACATGGAATTACTCTTTTTTCATTGGCTTTATTTATGTCAGAGATGCCTTAATTCATGGGTACAGGTGTTTGTTCCTTATTCCGAGCCTCTTAGTTGCCCTTGCTTGTGCTTCTGGATTACCCTTTGCTTCCTTGGACTTGAGGTTTCTCTCTGAGTACCCTTTATCTGTGCCAAGCAAAACATGCTCCAGTGAGAAAAGGAAAAGACATATACAGAGTTTTGCAAAATTACTTGACACCCTCGTGAGAGCCAAATTTTGATTCTCATATATTTTATTTTGCTACCATTTCAGCCTCCCAAATTATTCTTGACCATAGTGGATTAACCAGAGCATTCAAGTGCTGGCATTTTCTGTCACTAGACACCTAGATACCATGACGAGTAGAACTTGACTGATCTTGATCTTCTAGATGATCTTGACTTGAATTTCTAAAACTCTTTCTATGAACCTGTAGGAAAAATTCTTTGTCACCACCCCTTGACATAGCAATTTTAAAACATAAAATGAAGGGAGTTATATTTTTCCCTCTGGTGGCTCTGTGGCAGATCAATACTTCTGCCAATTTGCATGCTGGGTTATAGGTTTAGCATGGGCCATTTCTCTCTTTAATGTCTCAATACTGTTGACATCTTGCAGTCTTGACGGCCCACTGTTCCAATTTATTTATTTTATCTTATATTGTCAAAATTGCACACTAGAGAAAGAATCACTGTGCATTCTGTATTCTGACTTAAAATGGAGTTGATGTCATTTGTACAGGACTGTATAATGATTAATATCTGCAGAGAAATTAGACCAAATGAAACCTGCTGGAATGAGTTTGATTTATATTGCCTTCATTATTCTGGTTTTAGATGAAATGGTTATTGCTCTCCACTCCTACTGAAAGAAAAGAGTCTTAAACTTTAATAATCACAGCCTTGTGATACAACCACAGAGCTCATTTGTTTGAAATACCTGTTTTCTCATCTTGCCATATACGTTGGACTAGAGATTCTTTCTCCACCAACTTTTATGGCAAACTCTTTAGCAGGATTTCTCAGTACTCAGTATGAATAAAAATCATGTGTCACACTTGTAAAAATGCAGATTCCCTCACCCTAACCCCAGAGAGACTATTCAGAATGTTTGAAGTGGGGCCAAGGAATGTGCATTTTGAGCAAGCATCCTCAATGTTGTGATGGAAATGTCCTGTGGACCTTTGAGGAACTCAGCTGCTTAGGAACTATGCAGAGGACTTCCTGGTGATACTTCCTCACTTCCTTCTTGTTCTTTTCACTTTCTTCCTACCAAAAATACGTACAGTCAAAACATGCATTATTTATTATCTTAAGAGAAATGGTGCAAAGACGAACATTGCAGGACTAAGGCAGAATGAATTTCCCTGATCCCTTTGCCAGTTCATCCACCTGTCAACCATAACATCTTCCCCCATTTTACATGTTTTTGAGGCTTTTTTTTTTCCAATCTGAAATCCTGAATCATTGCAGTTTTATCCTGGGTAAGTAAGATGTATCCTAATGATACCCAATGAGGAATAAATATATGCTTTTCCCCAAAGAGAATTGTTCATTTCCAGGCCCTCATTCAATTTGAATCCCTGGAACCTGAAAGTGATCCATAATTCAATGATGTGCCTGGCCCCAAAGATGGCTCCAATAATTGTATATAGAGATGCCACCAAAGTGTATTGGTGAAACTTAACTGGATTCTACCAATAAAGTCCTGCACCATTGAACTGTTAAGTTTATCTAATTAACTCACACAAGACTATGACACTCTCAGATAAATGAAGATCCCAGAACTAACATAAACTGAGAATGAGAACTTCAGGCAAAACCCACAAATGAAAATAAGTGCAAAAGAAAGGAATAAAGAGCAAATTCAAAATGGTTGTCATATTCCACATGTAGTGATAGAAAGGAAAGTGAAATTCTGTCATTTTTCAGTCACTTTGGCCAGTTGGAGATGGCCATACCATGATCATCCAAACAGAAATTTCTGGAATCTTTAAATGACCCAGTTGGCTCTATCCATGGAGCAGAATAACTGGATGGATGTCAAATTCCCACATTTTACAAGAAATAGGGAATGAATGGCTTAAATTCGTGCTTGTTGTGATGATCGGTGAATATTTAAGTAAACACCACTGCCCAAAGGAAAGTGAAGAATGGCTAGTGAAACTGATGAATTTGAGCAGCAACTAAGATTATTTGACCAAGATTAAAAAAAAAAGTTAAAATTGATTCAGTCTGCTGTCTTCCCTCTTGACTGCCCCCGCTTTCTGACCTTTTAAAAAATATTCCTCTTGTTTGTGAACACATCTTATTGTTTATTGGGTAAAGATTTTGAAGTTCCTAGACTGTCATCCTTCATTTAGTTGGGAAGTTTATTTATAAAAAAAATGTAAAGAGAAATCTGTCCTAACCTACCAATTTACCAACTGTCAGGGGGGTTGTTGGGGGTGGGGGGAACTGTTTTGTTGTTGTTGTTGTCGTTAAATAGCCTCATGAAAGCATTCATATACCAACTAGAGGATTTACTAAGTTTCCTCTCCAACAACTTCCTTTAACTTGCCAGTTTATTCTTAGAATTGTCCTTTTCCTAACTTACCTGCATTACCACAATAAAAATCAACATAACTTCAGACTTTCCCCTGCTCACATTGGCTCCATCTATCACAAATGAAATCAGAATTGATGCACAGCAACGTAGTAGAGTAAGAGTTGCTTTGAAATTTCAGCTGTGTGTGTGCATGTGTGCGCACACTCACATGCAATTTTCAGGCCAGTGCTGGATCAGGGGCTAATAGTTATGGTATTGATTTCCATGTGAACGGTTCAGTTTTTCAGTTTAGCACCATAGTTTTTCTTTTACTGGAGGTATCAGCCCTTGATGACATTTTAAGTAAAGCTGAACTCCTGATGTGAAATTCAAACTGTGTCGCATTACAGATTTCTAGGGGGAAAAAAATCAATCTCATTGTCATTTACAGGCACATTGATAGCACCTTACACACACACACACACACACACACACACACAAGAATGGAAAAGGGAAAAGAAAAGAAAAAGATTGCCTTGCAACCTAAAAGATACATCCCATTCACATTGATCATCGTTAATTTCTCTTGATTCCAGCCAGCAGTCAGGCAGTTATCCCTGTTTGTGAGAGACAGAAAAAACTTCAGAAAACTCTCTTCTCTAATTTGTGCAAGTTACATGCAATTAAGGCAGTGGCTGTCAACCAGGGGCAAGTTCCCCCACCCCAACACCCCTCCTCCCCCAGGAGATGGTTTGCAACATCTGGAAACATTTTTGATTGTCCCAACAGGGAGTGGGGTGGGGGCGGGGTTGCTGCTGGCATCTCAGCTAGCATACACAGGCTGGTTCAGCTGCTAAACATCCTACAAGGCATAGGATAGCCCGTGTGTCCCCAGCAATCATCTGATCCAGAAGGTCAGTAGTGCTGAGGTTGGTTGAGTTGATTCAAACTTACAAAGGCATTCTTTCTAGAATATCTGCAGAATTAAGGAGAGAGGATTAAAAATAATAATAAGTACCAACTTAAATGTGTATAGGGCTTGTTTGAACTCAGATACAGTTATCCTTTTCATACAGATGTGAAAACATTTAGAGAGAGCAAGCGTCTTCTCCAGGGTTCCAATAATAACGAGCTGGGCCTGTGACTGGATAGCTGCCCTCCACTTCTGTGCTCTTTCTGCCTCGGAGAAATTATACTTAGTGAAGGTGTCAGCATTATAGCAGCTGAATGTGTTTGTCTTGAAGACTCGGGGAGGCTTTTCAGTTCATGTGACCCTGTTAAGGAAGTTTTTCAAACTGATCAACAGTAGACAACAGGGTGCATTCAGAAATGAACCGGGAGAAGGGTAGAAGCGGGGTGTAGGACAGATCAATGACTCTATCACCTCACCTGCTCTTGGTGCATTTTGTGTCTTTGAGCTGGACTTCACCTCTCTAACGATGACACTTAGACCTTCAAAACCACGTCTCCCACACCTACCTAATCGTGGGCCCCACAGTCTTGTTTCCAGGGATGTGGCCAGTCTAATACAGGCTGTGGCTACTGGGCCTCACTACTTAATTTTTATTTATTGGCTTTATTAGGACACAAAGCACCTTCATGTCTTAAATAATTTGGCATTTTCTTTTAATTTATCATCCCACTCTCCTGGGATGATAAATTATCAGATCAGTCTAATTGTCATTCA
Source organism: Tamandua tetradactyla (assembly GCF_023851605.1). Classification (NCBI taxonomy): domain Eukaryota; kingdom Metazoa; phylum Chordata; class Mammalia; order Pilosa; family Myrmecophagidae; genus Tamandua; species Tamandua tetradactyla. The sequence continues at coordinate 24,735,143 of NC_135346.1, forward strand.
CGAAAGGTAAAATGAGGGCCTGTAAAGTATTCATCAGTCACTCATTCATTGATTTGTTCATTCATGCATTTGGCAAAAACTGTTGTTTTTTTTTTTGCCAAAGGCATGTACAAGTTGCTGGAATGACCATTATAATCTCTAATAGATTATAATGGGATAAAGAACTGAATTCAGATCACTCGACTTCTAGATAATCAATATTCTAAATTATGGTTTAAACATAAAATGATAAATAATACATATTAAATACATAATGTATCAGAAACTCTAGTAAATGCTTTACATGCCTTATCTCATTTAATCCTTTTTTTTTGCTTGGGCAGGCACCGGGAATCGAACCCGGGTCTCCGGCATGGCAGGCAAGAACTCTACCTGCTGAGCCACCATGGCCCACCCCTCATTTAATCCTTTTAATAACCCAATGAATTAGCCTCGTTTTTATCCTCTGTTTTACAAATAAGAAAGTAGCACAGCATGTAAAGAAAGGCTCTTACCTCAGCAGAGTCAGAGGCAGATTTGAATCTGTTCAGACTACAAAGGCTTAACCCCCACATTCTACAGTCTCTTCTCTGACCCCTGAACTTTGTCTATTTCTCATCTCTTCTACTATAAGCAAAGGATGGCTGGGAAGACCCAGCTTGACAACCTTTCCTGCAAGTTATTAGCTATTTTAAATTGCAAATGCAAGTAGAAATGCATCTCCCTAGGAGATAAATGAAAAGCAGATTTGGAGGGGTAGCTTTGCCTGCCACAAGCCCTTTCATTGGAGAAAAGTATTTGGGGAGTACAGATACGCGATGAGCCCCAAAGTGGCAAGATAGCTTCTGCACTTTGCTGCCCTGAACAGGTCACCAGGGCAAATATCGTGAGAAGTCAAATAGGTGTGTGTATGTGTGTGTGTGTGTATGTGTGCATGTGAGTGTTGTGTGTGCATGTGCCTGCTATTTTTACCTTTTGGCTTTTTAAACAATTTCAGTTTATTGTTCAAGACAGGTTACAAATCCAAATATAATTGGTGCCCCCAGCGTCTCATCTATACTGTTCTAAGCTGGGAAAAAAAGAGAAACAGCCACAGAAAAGAAACTGCACTGAAATATGAGTATGAGTGTGTACGGGTGAGTGTGTGTTTTTTGTATAAAATTAAGTGTATATATGTCTATATGTGTGTACATCTATCTAAATGTATATGTATATATATATCTATACATATGTATACACACATAAACAAAACTCATAGTTAGAAACTGGAAATTTTTAGTTTGGAGGACTTATTAAAATTTATATCTCTCAGTCCTATATTTTCAGATACTGGATTTCCTAGTTAATATGTGCTGATTTCCGAAACTCTGATTCATTATGAATGTGTGTATTTACTTATAGCACAGAGGATATGATTTTCATACCTAGATTTAATATCTGTGGATACAAAACCAAACAAAAGTGCATTTAAGGAAAAGCCAAACTTGTAAAACAACAACAGCAACAACAAAAAAAACTGACTTTCCAATCGGAACTATTTGCTGGAATAACAAATTATGTGTTATTAACCCTGTTTATTCCATAAAACACCAAATGAACATGATGAGTTCAAGAAGGCATGAAAAAGAATGTGTATGTCTTTGATAGCACAAAGCCAATGGCTATTGCTGTAATGGTATTCCACCCAACTATTGGTTAATTTACAATCTCCTTGTTGATTTCTCTCTATCACTCATGGGGATCACTGTAACCCTATATGGTTTGTAGGTGGAGTTAATTATCTGTTTTATTATTTTAAAGCTATAATAAATAATATATAATATGCATATTGTAAATACATATTAAAGCTCAAGGGCACATTGTAATAATAACCAAACTCTTTCTGGATTCCTGAAGATACCCCTTTCAGCCTGTCTATACAAATATCAAAATGGTTGCTCAAACAAGGAACAAAATAAATGTCAAATGAAAGAAATCATTACTTAACTAATTTAGCATCCTGTAGACATAGTAACCAAATGACTGAACTTGGGGCTTTATTAAGGATGCAGTAAGTTATGTTTCCATTCATAGCCATGTGCTTTGCATATGACTGGAGAATGTTTAAAGTGTATTAAGTCAACCTATGCAAACAGAGCTTCCCGGTGCTCCATGGGATGCACACAAACCTATCTATACCTGCAGAAACTCAACCTGGCTCCCAGCCCAGGACTCAGCTGACAATCCATGAGCAGATTCCTCTTCCAGGGACCTGTCCAGGTGACACATAACCAGAAAAACTTGCACATTACTAGAGATTAAGATTGGTCATCCACTTTTTCCATAGGCTCCCTGCAGAGGTGTGCATAAGCCTAAGAAAGAAAGTCAATTTTGTAGCAATTAAATGTTTTGATCAGGTTTCAGGACACTTGAAGGAATGATTTGTTTTTCCCCAAAAGTTTAGAGCAGAAAGGAGATTTTACAGCATCCTTGGCTACCCTCTCATTTTATTGAATTAATTTAATTTTTAATTCCAAAGGGAAATGTTAAATCAGAAGAATTGTTTAAATTCTGCTTACTTTAGGGAAGGATAAATTTGCTTCGTAAATCGTGGAAGGCAAGGAGGGAAGGCCCAAACCCTTCATTATCCCTTTCTGCTCTAAGGAAATGGATTCCTGAGTTGTTGGAATGATGTCCTACTCAAAACACACAGAAACACAAACTTGGGGGAACTGCATTTCAGAGAGTCCCATTGAAAGCTGTCAGTGTTCTAAATGGAACCTGCGTGAAATGGGTCACCCTTTATAATGCAGATGTTTCCAGCTTCTTTCTCTCACAACCTCAGACTGGAAAATCAAACATCTCTGTGTTGATTGAAAGAACTGAACTGATGATTTTAGCTGAATTCCTGTTCCCCACATCTTTTTGAATCAGCACAGCACTGGGTAGCACCTAACAAATAAAATAATATGTCCAAATTTACTCGACCTATCTAAATAACATCCACACTACCCTCTGATGCTTTTGAAGACCCCCTTGGTTAAGCTACTTGGAGATCTCCAAATGCATTTTGTCGGGACTTATCAAGTTCCTCTTACATTCAGCACTGACGCTTTGAATGGGATGCCACAGCAGGTAGAGGAATCTGGATTTTGCTGGTACAACACTGAGTGCTGATCTATTGGAGCCTGGCCTATGTTTCTTTTTTCCTGACCTCACTCAAGCACTTGGATGACTTGGGTCAGTCAGTTGCACGCGGATGTACACCAAGTGACACCCACTGAGATGACCTCTGCTCCTATTCAGTGCAGTTCACTTGTACATACATAAGTGGAACATCAAATTGTTTACAGGTTCTTTTTGTATGTAATTGTGATAGCAGTTTTAGTTCAGACCTTAAAGGAATCTGTTTACTGAGTGGTGTTAACATGAATGTGCTTATTACAGTATAAACATCATTAATTATGGACTCACATGAATGCATGTCTCCATGTTGTTAATTCCCAGCAGTCGGTTGGTTATTCAGCAAGATGTTTGCAGTCCGTGAATAACAAATATATATAAACTACTGTGACTCTAATAATTCAGTAACTGTTTTTACCATGGTATGTAACACTGTAGATTTTAGCCTACTGTATTTCTTTTTATTACCTATTGGTTTTTAAGAAAGAAACATGATAAAAGATAGCACTATTAATTGTCTCATTAGTATTGCCCACCATTTTGGCAATCCTTGGTACACCCAAAAGGTGGAAAAATGGCCCTGAGCAACATATAAATATATACATACATATCTATGTATGCAATATTTTTAATAGTAATTACCACCGTCTATTCTCACTGCCAATGGAAATAAACTGCTATTTTCTTTGGAATCACTGATGGATATGAAAAAATTTAATTTGCTATTAACTGCTTTCCTATTCTGTTTGGTTCTTATAGTATGGTAAATGATACAGGTGCAGTATCAGTATTGTAAAATTGTGTGGTGAAAACGACAAAAGACATTCTGTGAATATATTTTAAAAGGCAGACCAGAAACTATATTTCAGATCCTTGTGTGAATATAATTACAGAAATAGGTAGCTATTTTTATGTGTTTACATTAATGACTCCATTTCATATACATTGTAATTTAGCACCAATCATAATAAATCATTTGGTATCATTTAGTTGTTATATATATATATTTCCAATACACATAGACTGATGATCCCACATTATTTCATGCTAACTCAAGAGTTTTAGATGGAAGGTAATTACCATCGCAATTAGTTTATTTCTAGTTTGTTGCAGCAGTTTGCTGAATTGGGGTATATAAAAAAGGAGGAGACCTAAAAAGGTGATTATTCAGATTTAAAATGAGAGTGTGTTGGGTTAACGGTCTGCTTCCACCTTTTATTATTTAGGTAACTGTCCACTATTTACCAAACCTCTTTAAATCTCAGTTTCCTTATCTGTAAATAGGGAATAAAATTAACACCTACCTCATAAGGTGTCTGTGAGAAGTAAATTAGATCATTTAAGTAATGCATTTAGTACAATACCCTAGTGCAATAAATTCATGCTTAATAACTCCTATCCGTTCTTATTTTTGTTATCCAAAATGCATATTTTAAAGGTGAATTTGGCTTCAATACTCTGATTATCTGAATATATTTTCCTCCTCTTTAGCTTTTTATGGTACTGCCTATAGAACTGAGCATTCAGTATGTATTTTAATCAAAAGATATACTGAGAAGAAAACGCAGAATTCTAAAGCTTGAAGAGGCTTTAAAAATAATTTAGCATTCTGCTGCTGTAAAGTGTGCTCAGCAGAACCCCTGTCCCATGATATGTGCAGAGAAAAGGGACCAAGTTGGATGATCTACTGTCTGGGAAACATAAACATCTTCACACACCTCACTTTGTCATTTCAAAATACATTTTTGCCATATGTAAAGCCTTAGGAGTCGTGCTGTCAAGGAGCTTTCAAACTTTATTTATCCAGTAGTTCCCAGGCTTCTTTTACCAAGGAATGCCTAGAGTTTTGAATTACACACTTTGAGAGATGCTGATTTAGTCTATTCCCCTCACTGATCAACAGGGAAAATCTGGGACCCAGGGAGGGGAAACCACCTGTTGAGGGTCTGGGGAACTGGGCTCTAGAACCCCATCGGACTCAAGCTAGGACACTTTCTCCTGACCACTGTCACTTAGATGACTGACCACAGTGATGGCATTGTTCTGAAAAGCTTTTGTAAAGACACAGCGTCCTTCCTGTGTAGCCCAGGAGGAGAGGGGTGAGGATCCAGTTACCGGAAACCTCCTTAGGCTCAGTCTCCAGTGAACTCGCTCAGGGGTGAGGTGCTAGGTCTGCTTTGTCCTCCCTATGCTGGCCATCTGAGAAGTCACTGCTGTGACACTGATGCTGGGCCATGCTGTCCTCCAGCCCACCAGAGGGATCAGCATGTGCACACATCAGAGTGGTGAGGGAGTTCAGAGGGGAATTTTCTATGATTTCTTATGCATGAAGCAGTGGTAAATTGTCTTACCTGGAGGCAGTAGAAAGAAATCAGTGACCTCTAAAGTCCCAGAACTTGCTTAAGGAGAGTCAAAACTTCACTAGGTCCTTGTCACAGGAAAAACCTTTGCCTCCACCATTCCAGACTATTATAGAAAACTGGAGGTTCAAACGGGAGAGGAAAAGTTGGCTGCAGCAGGAGAGAGAAGGGTGAGCTGCAGCAATGCATTTGTTTTCCTCCATAGCTCTGTCTGGTCAGCAGCTAATTTCTCCAGAAATCAAGAGTCCTGAGAACATTCCCTAGAACCCCTGCAAGGTGGGTAGTGAGGACAGCAGACCTGCTCTCTACACATCTGGGAGCTTCAGTGGCAAGGACAGCGAGCGGGAGCCCAGCCAGGAAAACACTAGTGGCGGAATAGGGGACAGACTCCACTTGAGCTCTTGGGAGAGTCTTGGGTAGAACATTTTCTCATTCATCTCAGCACTATAGTTACAAAAAGCCAGTAACAGCACACAGGCGCTGTCCAAAAACTCATCCTTCTGACAAATTGAGTTGAGCAGGGCTTGATCGGAGGGATCATAGCTTTTGGGATAAAGGCAATGGAACAAGGAAAAATACCGCCTTCTTAGACAATGCTTCTCCTCCCCTCTAATTTCAACCCAAAGGCAGCTTTGCCCCCCACGCCCACAAAACATCCAGAATCCCGTCAATCCTGGTCCTTATGGCAGCTGCCACCGAGATAGGTCAAGACAGGCATTTATCCCTACAGGGAGCTCATAAGAGCCCCTTAACAGGCAGAGCAGCTTTGGCTTCAAAAAAGCCAGCCTCATCTTGCAAAGCTTAAAAATAACACTGTGTCAGCAGCAGAAACTCAAGAGGACAGGTTTTCCAAATTTCTCAGAATCCCAGACAGCTTCAGGCGCACCCCATGGAGCTGTCGCTTTTTCTCAGCAGTCATGGCATGAAAGCACCAAAAAGAGAGCCTGGAGACCAAATTTGGTCCTGGCATGCTTTTCTCTTGCTTCAAGCTCACCATATGCCCCCTCTGCAGAGGATCAAAAAACAAGCACTCCATGTAACTTGAAGATAGATAGTATATTGAGACGGAATTGCTATACCTCTATGACCAGGTCTGGGCTCAACAGTGTGTCCCAGGCTATTTCCTCCCTGCTGGATGTAAAGCAACTAAATCTGACATCTAAATCACAAAGCTGCATGTGCTGCATGACACAAATAAAGCTTTTCTTCTCTCCTTCCCTCCTGGCCTTGGCCCTTCTGTCTCTCCATTTCTATTTTCACATTTTGTTCTGTTTGCTCCAAGTATATCTGATGCACAGAGTAAACATGATTAATACATCACAGTGTTCCTGATTTAATTGCCACTCCCCCCACCATGAATACATCTCTCCAAAGCCTCAGTTTCCTCACCTGATCTGTAAATGAGGATGTTGGAGGAGATGCTTCTATGCCATTTCCTCCGATCCACTAGTTTGCATTCACCCTTGGCTGGTCTCCTGCTAAAGGGGTCTGAAGGTGACCACTTCAGGTTGTCCTTGGCTGGGTGTCAGAGAGAAAGCAGCAAGCCTACCTAGGAGGACACCAAAGACAAGAAGGAGGTGAGCTGACTGCTGGTGGACCCTTTCGAAGTATGTTGTTCCACAGTCACAATGACTGTTTGCCCTTAACTCAACTCTGTCCCCAACAAAGGGCACCCTTGAGGGCACGTGGGGAGTCTGCTGGATTCCACACACACCCGGGTTTAATGACTCACTCCCTACATCACACAGAGCTTCGCTGTTGTTTCAGCAATCCCAGGGTGAACTGCCTTTTTATCTTCAACATGGATGGATGGGAGTGGGAAATTAGTAAGCTAATGGGAGTTGGAGATGGTAAGCATCTCAGTTAGCAGCAAATTGTTTTCCCTCCCCTTGCCCCCAGGAAAGCATGTTCTTCTGTACTAGGAAATAATAAATTGTCAGTCCCCACCCAAACCTTTTTTTTTTAAACAAGGAGATGAATGCCCTGCTCTCTCTGCTGCCTGACATTACAAATGTGAGAGGGTATGAGGAGGGAAAGAGACTTAATAGCCATCAGGTCTATATACCTGAGGCATAAAAGTGTTTTCTCCTGCTGGAGCAAATGATTAGCATGGTAATTACCTCAATCTACTCTTCAGGGAGCTGCTACCTGCAGGTCCCTTTTCAAAGCATCAGCCTCGCTGTTCACAATGGGCTAACTCTGCAATGTCATCTGGTAACTTAAAGTTTGCAGTGAGTAAAGTTGTTCATCTAGTTTCCAAGAACTGAGACAGAAGTTGAGGATTTGGAACAGATTACACTGTTTTCCCCTTAGACCCATTTTTTAAAATAACTTTACATGAATCTGTCCAGCCACCTATTTTTATGCACTGATATTTATCAATCTTTGAGGAAATGTTCAAAATATAGCAGGTTAAAAGTTACCAAAATAACAAAGAAATGCATTCAATGTAGTTGTTTCCCATATTTTATTGTATTCTTTTATTGATAAATAAATGGCAACCAAGGATAAAGACATACAAAGAGTGTCTACCTGTTTGAACGGGAGAAATGGATTATTTTCTGGTTTAGAACACACAGGCAATATAGAGCCCTTTGCTTTAGTCTCAGTGTAGTGAAGTCATCCAAACAGAAAGAGGCCTGTGGTAGGAGGTCTGCTTTAGACAGAATAATGGCCTCTCATGTGCTAATCTGTGGAACTTGTGACTATGTTACCTTATGGCAAAAGAGACTTTGCAGATGTGATTAAGGATCTTGAGATGGGGAAATCATCCTGGATTATCTGCGTGCACCCAATGTAACCACAAAGATCTTTATGCTTTTCATAAAAGCAGCAGGAGTGTCAGAGTCAGAGCAGGAGATAGGACAACAAAAGCAGAGGTCAAAGTGATATGGGCCCACCAGCCAAGGAATGCGGGCAGCCTGTAGAAGCTGGGACAGGCAAGGGAGAATGGGTTCTCCCCTAGGATCTCCAGAAGGAAGGAAGCCCTGCCAACATCCTGATTTTAGAACTTTTGACCTCCCGAACTGTAAGAGAATCAATCTGTGTAGTTTTATGTTTATGCCACTACATTTGTGACAATTTGTTAAACAGTAATAGGAAACTAATCCATGGCCCTAAGATACATGTGACTCAGATCCAGGCCATCTCATAGGTGTTCCAACAGTGCTAGGGCAGAGCTGGAGGAAGTTATCACAAGCTCTGAGGGTGTCTATTATGACAATGTTAAACTTGACCTGAGCCCTGTGATTCTGGAAAAGAGAAGGTTGAGAAATCCCCCCATATTTTGTATACCAGAAAATTGTTTATTGCAAATTATCCTTCCCCAGGTGATTTAGGTAAGAGTTTCAGATACCTTCTTGTTTATCTGTGACAAAACCATACAGAGACCCTCTAAATTCCCACTCTTTGCCTCATAAATGATTAGCTGGACAGCTTGTCCCTACTGGGCAATCAGAACAAAATGCTTATTGATCAAACTTTAGCTACACATCTCTTCTTCCTCCAAGCCCTTGAACTTTAAGGGTGCCTCCCAGAAAATAGGCTACTTCAGCATAAAATATTCTCTGATCACACCACCCTTTTATCCCACTCCCCACACCTGCTCCTTTACTTCGCTCTATAAAATAAAAACCCTTTTGGCCTCAAGGCTTAAGACATTTACAGACCTTATGGTCAGGGCATTCTCCCTATTACATAGTCCCCTCCCTCTATTACAACTTTACAATAATCCTTTCAGATAAAGTCTTTCCTAATCAGGTCTGGATTTTTTTTTTATTTGACAATTAAAACAACACGGGAAACAACAAAATGACAAGTGGTCCATTATTGTCCCATAGGTATGAGATCTTTGGCTGTTTCTCATGGACACAATTTCATTAACTGAAGCTCATGGATTTTTCCATCCTCCACATCTTTCCCTTTCTCTGGAGTGACTGCTACTTTTGCTTTGGTTATATTATTGGAATAAATCAGGGTAACACAAGAAAAAAGGCAAAAAGATAGGTGGCAAGGAGTTGGATTGGAATAGTGTCTGGAGAGGGAAAGAAGGCGTAGTGACATGCATCTCAAAAGTCTGGTCTGTGGACCAGTGGTGTTGATATCATCTGGGAGTGTGCTAGAAATTCACAATCTCAGAACCCAGCTTAAACCTACTGACTCAGAATCTGGCTTTATAACAGAACCTAGGGCTGTCGCTCGCACATTAAAATTTGAGAAACATTGATCCAGAAGGTATGGCAGATTGACTGGGGATAGCCTAGGCGGCAAGGAGGAGAGAAGGAGAGATGGAGGCTGAGCAATTCCAAGCACAGCCACGGAATTAAGTGATGTGGAGGTTGCCACTTCAGCATTGAGAAGCCCACCAGTAGGTGCAGTTGCATATATGTCTGAGTAAAGACATGTTTATGTTTATTAGTTTTTAAAAATCGTGTCTTTATTAGAGTTAAAGAAAATCTTATCGCATAAAAATTTTCAATGTAAAAATTTAGCAGTTTAATTATAAACTGAAGACAATAGAAGTTAACCATAATTCTGCCAATTGAGATGGAGATAGCTAACCTTTTGTCATATGTCTTTACATTTTCTGAACGTATATTATGCATACATACTTTAAATAGTCATTTGTTACTCAGCATATAAATGAGCTACAAAATATATGAAAAATGCCAATCAATATAATAACATATTAACATCTCTGTACACAATTTGCTTTATATATAATATAAATTTTCATTCATTTTGTAGAAATTTATGGTGGTTTGAAGCAGCATGCACCCCAAGAAAAACATGTCCTTAAATTTAATCCATTCCCATGGGTGTGGAGCCATTGTAAGGACTTTTTGATAAGGGTACTTCAGTTAAGGTGTGACCCACCTCACTCAGGGCGGGCCTTAATCCTATAAATGGAATGAATACAGAAGCCAAGGAAGCAAGAGGCTGAAATCAATGAAACTTGGATGAGAATGGAATGGAAAGACCAGGAGGCGCTGCCATGTACTTTGCCATGTGACAGAGGAGCCAGGGAGGGTTAGCAAACATCTTCAGGAAGAAAGCACTGCCTTGATGACGCCTTGATGTGGACATTTTCCTAGACTCAAAATTTTAAGCTAATAAATTCCCATTGTTTAAACTGAACCATTTCATGATTTCCTGGAGCAGTCTAAGAAATTAAAACTAAAACTAACTGTTATATGATAACTTTCATTTCCTCTTTAAAATGTATTTTGGTATTTTTATGCAAATTCTTATTAGGAAGAGTAGATTTTTTTTAATCACATTGATTATTTTTCTGATTAAAGCATTCATACCGAAGAAAAATTGAGTATAGCAAATGTTAGCAAAGATGTAGAGCAGTAGAAACTCCATACACTACTGGCGGGAGAATAAGATAGCACAGCTACTTTGGAAATCTTCTTAGCATTATCTATTAAATTTCATGCATTTCTATTAAATTATCTATTAAATTGCAAACATCTTAACTGCTTTTCAAGATCAGATTGGGTACAAACATTGTGGCATTTCCATACAATGAATAGTTTACCATGATAAAAGTGAATGAACTATAGCTATTCAAAATAACATGAATGTTTTTCAAAAACATAATATAGAGTGAAAGAAGCCAGACATATATTCTGAATGATTATAATTATATAATGTTGAGAAATAAACAAAACTAAGATATACTGTTGGACCTGGGTATATTGGTTACTGGGTGGGAGGCACAGCTGGTTGGTGATTCAGGAGGACCCAGAAAAGGTCTTCGTGAGGATGGTCATGTTTTGTTTCTTGGCCTGGATGGATAGTTTCCTTCCTGTTAATTCTTTGGACTCTATATTTATGACTTATGAGTACATTTTTTTCTGCATGTATTCCATGTCAATAAAATAGTTTAATAAACATTATAAAATAATGCCTTACATTGTGGAAAGTTTGGAAAATAGAGAAAGCATTGATTACTCTGATCATTTTGATATGCGTTCTCCTAATTTTTTGTTTCTTTAAAAAATGTAAAACCAGGGCGGTGCAATGGTGGCATAGTGGCAGAGTTCTTGCGTGCCATTCCAGAGACCGGGATTCTATTTCTGGAGCTTGCCCATGCCAAAAAACAAACAAATAAATAAATAATGTAAAACCAGTGGTTCTCACCTGGGGATGATTTTGCCTTCCAGGGAACATTTAGTCTTATCTGAAGATGATTTTGATTGTTAAAACTGGGTGGGTAGGTAGTGCTACTAGCCTCTGGTGGGTGGAGGTTATGATGCTGCTGAAAACATCCTACAGTGCACAGGGTAGCCCCCTAGAACAACTAATGATCTGTCCTCAAATGTCAATAGCGCCAAGGTCGAGCTGCTGATATGAGCAGATAAATGTGGAGTGGGCAGCAATGAAAGGGTTAGTTTTAGCTCGGGCTAGATGAACTACCGGTGACAAATTTTCTTCTTCATCTCTAGGGAAGTTCTTTGATGGAAGGCAGACAAGGGTTTAGTTCATTCCACAAAAATCTATGGCACAAAGAACACATTATTCAAATAAATTGGTGCTGCGTTACAGAATGGGAGTACATGCAAACGTTTAAGATACACCAAAATTAAAGTTTGAAAAAAAATACTAACCAGGGCAGTATTGTTGATTATCTGAATGAGACGGTTTTTCAAATACCACCCAAGCTATCAGTGAGGCTAGTGGGAAGAACCCGGGAGAAACAGTCACTCAACTGAACTGGTGCTGAGCTCAAGCAGACATGTGGAAAGGATGGAAAGGGAAACAGTGCTAAATGGCAAGGAACCTGGATTCTCCTGACACTCAGGACTTGATGGGGGGACTCTGGGCAAGTCATTTAACAGCTCTAGAACTTTCTACCCTCTATTCATAAGACAAAGACAGGGAAAGAAAATTAACAGTCATCGTGCACTTACTATTTCTTAGACACTTTCATATTTTTCTTTCACTTATTTTCTGTCTTTCTTGTTCAGACTACAGCTCCATGAAGTAATTATTGGAATCCCAATTTCATGTGTGAGGCTCAGAAAGGTTAAGTTACCTGCCCATTGTCACAAACTTTAGGAAGTAGTATGGCCAGGACTTCATGTTCGGTTTCCTGATATCTTTCCATAGATTCTGTTCTCTCAACCTGCAAAATGGAGATGATTCTTGGGTGTTTTATAGGAAGACATAGATTTAATGCATACAGGCTCAGAAGAATGGCAGGCATTTAATAAATGCTAAATAGTATTTGTTGCTATTATTATTTTGAAACTTCCATGCTCAAAACCAATGCCCTTTTATTTGCAAGAAATGCTGCTTAGGCATAAAATTCATTCACTATTAGATACTGATTATGAAACAAATGTACAGAATCCCTGTGGAATAAAATCTCCCCTAATTTCTCTTTTCCCGCTGAATCAAGAAAGGCTCAGGACCTGAAATCCTAATGCCGAGACAGAAACCAAGCTTTCCTAAATGCCTCTTTTTCCAAGCAGGGTTATTGCCTCCTCCCCAGATAAAAAGTTGGTGGAGGGGATGAACGAAAAAACTGCTAACAAAGCCACTAAGCTAAGTGCCTCCACCAAAGAGCTCAGGGGTTCTCTCTCCTTTGTTTTCAGGCTTTCAAAATGCTCCCCTGGGAATCTCAGCCATGAAAGGATCCCTGTTTGGGAGGATGAATAATTCAGTGTTAGCTGTAAATTTGGGGGAAACATAAGTATGGGAAACACTTGGGGATGCTAGCAGAGCTCAAAGGCAGTCCCTTGCAACAGGTGGCTTCAGAAGTTCCTCGAACCCACCAGCACCTCCCTCCCCACAGCACTCCATTCAAGCACACCTCCCAGGCTGCCTGCAATCCCTATCCTTGGAATCACACCTCCTGTCGGGGCAATGAAGGCTCTTGATAAAATGCAAATGCTACTTGGGAGCAATAAATGAATGAATTTGTTAGCACATATTAACACTATATTTGTTTGTCAGATCAGCTGTCCCAAAGAGAGTGTATCCCTGAGGGAATGGGAGCTATTTTGCATTTGTGTTTGGGTAGAGAGAGACCATCACTTGCTGTTTAATTGCTACTTTTAGAGTTTAGGAATTCTCAAAGTATGTTCACCAATTATTTTATCCTTTCATTTCTACCACCTTGCTCCAGGCTTGGCAAGAAGCCAGGCTCACTAACATTAGTAACTGGCTCAATGTCATCTAACGAGGAAGGGAAAGGCATGGCCTGAAAGCCAACTCTTCTAAATCTGAATTCCACGGGAGCAGGTATTTGCATGTTAGAAGCAAAGCCAGTGAAGAAAAGCGTGGACCTTTAGTGCTTGAGTTTGAAGACTTGGGTTTGAGTGTTAAGACAAGTGACTTGGCCTTGGAGCAAAGGAAGACAGAGTTTAGGAATGTAAGTATGGTTTCCAGGCTGAGGCATTGTATGTGGGGGTGGGGATGGGGTGGGGGAAGGTGGTCCTTTTGCCCTGACCTGCTGACTTAGTCCAGGGCCACCTGTATCCCAGCAATATGCCTTTGACCTGGACTCCTGGCTTCTTATGAAGGGGAAGCCTCCACCCTGCGTCTCCTGGGCAGAGGGAAGAACGGAACTGGCCTTGGGGAAAAACTGCCAGCTCCTGGACTTCTGCCTGGACCCTTTGTGACTTGTGTATGTGTAACAATTGGAAAAGCACCCAGTAGGAACACATAGTTGGTGCTGAGTTTTAGAAAAATTCAACACATCTGGGAGATTTGGTACTTCTTTCAGGCTGTTACTAACTGTGCTTTCAGGCTCATTCCTAACATTTGTGGAGCCTGAGACAAGGCCAACACACCATATGTTTAAATGTTTAAAGAATACAAATACAGCTGAAAAACTGTTAAATAAAATAGACTCCATTTTCCTAAATTCACCTTCATCATGGCAAAATCGGAACATGTAAAGCTAAGGTTTTTATATGCTCAAAAGCCTGCTAAATATCAAAGATGGCTGTATTTAATTATTATCATACTTCTGGGAGTTTGGTTGACAAGCCAGCAAAGTTTGAATTATTAATAAAATAAAGATATACATAACTAATAAATTACTATACATTCATCCCCCCACTTATTTTCTTGACTTTATTTCAGCCAAAGCACTATCTTGTTATAATGAAGATCTTTTCCAAATCATTTGGTTTTATTAAAAGTAATTATCTAAAAAGTTAAAAATTATAGTTGAAAGGTTTAGGAGGCGAAAGGGTGAGAAAGAAGAAAGGTAGACCAGGAAATTTAAAGTGGGGGGGAGTTTATTTCTACGCTCTGGGGCAGAGCTCACCCAACTCAAGATGGAGGGAGGTGAGTGCACATGCGGGCTTCGACACGGGCAGCTTTTAAGGATGGAGGTCAGGTGACGTCTGGAAGGGGCGGTTCATTAGTTCTGGAAGTCAGGTTGGGAGGGGTGACACAGCCTCCGCAGCTCAAGATGCAGTGCCCTTCCCCGTTTCCCCAACCTAACAATAGTTACATTTACTTTTCTAAATTTTCTAAATTATCTTTGCAAATTAAAAGGAAAAACTAAAAATTCCACGTTTTATGATAAAGTTATTTAAATAAACAAATTTTTAAATTTACTTTTTGGAAGTTGAATTACTGTTTATTGAATAGTTTTATAAAATACAACTATTTTCAATTCTAGTGTTCAATCATTTAGTTGGCATGGAAAGAATATACTATGCTATCTTAAGAGTCATATGAGTTGTTTAATATTGCAGAATGTTCCTCAGCCACCATGTGCAATTGTGAACACTGCACCAATTCATAAGTACCTCTGGAACTATGAATTGGAAAACAAATAGAAACAAGAAAACAGAAGTACTCCAGGGGACCAATATTTTGTTTTGCAGCAATCTATTGCTTTCATACTATCTGAGAGACAGGGTTTGACAAGTTAATTAATTTGCCTTTCCTTCTACCTGAGCACTTCTGTAGTTCAAATCCTTCCCTCTCTCTGAAGCAGCAAGGGACAACCACGAACCTTCCCAGCTTTTGGATGTAATTGCCTTCTTGGAGGACAT
This sequence comes from Tamandua tetradactyla, assembly GCF_023851605.1. Lineage (NCBI taxonomy): Eukaryota > Metazoa > Chordata > Mammalia > Pilosa > Myrmecophagidae > Tamandua > Tamandua tetradactyla. The sequence continues at coordinate 24,750,669 of NC_135346.1, forward strand.
AGGACAGACAAGAAAAGTGGAGAAATGGTTCTCTGGTCTGAACAGTATTTGTCAGGAGGGTAGATGTTTAGGGTTTGGGTTGTACTGTGCCAACTTTCGGAGTGCTGAATTCCGAGTGCCAAAGTACCCATTTGTTCTTTCTTAGATTTCGTTTCTGTGTGTTTATAATTTGTAAGCTCATTATAAGCATAGAACCCACAGCAGGGCCCCCTCTGGATAAGGGCAGTGATGAATACATGATTTTCTTAGCATCGCTCCCCTTATTTGAGAAATAGGAGCATAACCTCTAAACCTACCTATCTCATAGTCCTCTTGAGGGAGTTAAGACTTGTATTTGCATGCCCTTTTTAGAATACACTTATAGTTTTTGTCAAAATTTGGTATTAAGAGGCATGAAACTTTTAAAAATAGAATTTAATGTTTGCCTGGATTTCTTTTTGTTGTGTATGTACCTAAAAAAGAATAAAGAATACGTTAAGTGGGTATGTTGTTATCACAACATATCAATTGTCAGTGAGCTAGGAATTTCTATTGATAGGCCCTTAAGCATAGGATTCTGCAAGGGTTTTCTTCTTTGCCTTGCCAATATCCTAAAGTATATTTGAAATTGTGGTATCTGTGCAAGTAAAATGGAAATGGCATTTATCCAATAAAGTCAGGTCATGTAAGTGGTTAGTTGTACATTTGCCACACCAGGGTAATATTATCAGTTTCATCTTTTATTGGAACAAGTAACATTGAATCCAGCTTCCTCATTTTTTTCTAATGATAGCTTCTGGAGTTTGAGAACTTATTAATTGCCAGGTCTAAAGCTAAATTTTTACATGTAGTATCATTTAATCCTCATAATAACCAGAGTCTATTATTATGATCCCCATTCTAAAATAACAAACCAGAGAGTAAACGATTTGTTCAGGATCACATTGGTATTGAGTGATGGAACTGAAAACAAGACTAGTGTAATCTCAAAGGTCAAATTCTTAATCATTATGCTTTACTATCAAGATTGTTAAAGAAGTTCCAGAATGTTCAAATAGAGTCCAGAGGCTACTCTGGAGGTTGCTCTCGTGCAAGCTGCAGTTAGACATTGCTATCTATCATAACTTGCCAAACCCCAACTAAAACCATTCCTGCCAATCTTAAAGAACACCCAGGGCGATATGTAAGATTCTACAAAGGTTCCATGCACTAGGGTAACTTTCCAGAAACCTACAACCTCCAGATGGGTCTCTGGACCAGATAAATCCTAAAACCTAGAGGGCCCAGCCTCTCCAGGACATCAACTATTCCCATCCCCCATCCCATGTTATCGACAGCTCCTTCCAACATGAAAGTTAGAAAGGACATAGCCCAAATACCGCTAGAGAGTAGGAGAAAGATCAAAGGTGATGGTGGAGTTATACAGAGAAGGTCAGGTTTAACAAGTGAGTAGGACTGCTGATTCATTATATTGATATCTCCTTTAGTCTCCAGTATCTTAGAGCAGAAAACTTAAAATTGTGGAACCATAACCCATACCAAACTTTGAAATCTGTTCAATTAATCGTTGTGCTGTGCTTTGAAACTGAAAAAAAAGATAACGTGTCAGGTAAGGAAATATTTTCATGTGCTAGATTTAAAAAATGAAATAAAATTGTGGGTGCATTTTAATTTTAACTACATTAAAGTAGTTCTGCCTAAGGGGGGGAATAAAAGATGTTCCAGGATGGACTCACCTGCTGTCAACTTCTCTGTTTGGATTAGTGACACTGTCCTGATAGCTGTGGGACCAGGAGCTTTAGAGAAAATATGCTCTAAAAATTTAGAATATTTAGTATAGGAATATATTCCCTGGCCTGACTTGCTTGATACCACCTGTGCTGGGATACCCAGAGTGCTGATTCTGAGGGCTCTGGACCAGGGTTCTGTATAATTTGGATGTGAATGAAAAGGTGAGTGTGTTGTTTTGGGCACAGCTGTGTAATCAAAGCTGCACAGCCTAGATGGATTTCAGCTGACTGGTTCAGCAGAAACTTGCAGCTGGAATGGAAAGGCGTGGGATCTCTGCCGTTGTGCATGCAGTCTCCTTTGAGTCATACTGGAAGCCACTAGGAAAAAAAAATGCCCTGCTTTGTAAAGAAGCACCAAGTGGTGGCACACAAATAGCTAAGCTGTTTAACATTTGCAGACATTCACAGTAATATATCTTCTGTCAATACGCCACACACACATTAGGGGGGATTGTGACAGTATTGCTGACACGCTATTGATTCATGGAACAGGCTGTTTATCTGTGACACGAAAACATCAGTTGATATTGACAAATCATCTGAAAATACTCACCCACTTGCACTCTATCAACTTGAGTGAAATATACAGTAAACTGACTGTTGGAAGTTGAGATGGACCCACAGGGAGAGAGTGCCCATAAGATAAATATTCTCTATGAATACAACAGCCTGACCTTATTAATGGCAAAGGAATTGTTTTCTCCCTTTGGGTACCTGTGTGAGGGGGAAGGTTAGAGGGTGCTAAAATGAAAGGTCAAAGACCGAGAACCAGTTAAGGCCAATAATAGGAAAGAAGAATGAGAAAATTCAGGAGTTGGGGTTGTTTATGTGATTCTTATTGACCTGAAAAAATGAGTGTGAGAAATCGCCTGGTGTGTGCATTGCTAGACAGGTGAAAGATTCTACTATCTTAGGGGAATGAAAGTAGGCCCTTACTTAGGGCGAGTCATGTATTTTTTTTTAACTTTTTTTATTAATTAAAAAAAAATTAAAACATTTAGATATCATTCCATTCTACACATACAATCAGTAATTCTTAATATTATCACATAGTTGCATATTCATCATTTCTTAGTACATTTGCATCAATTTAGAAAAAGAAATAAAAAGACAACAGAAAAGAAATAAAATGATAATAGAGAAAAAAAAGACTATACATACCATACCCCTTACCCCTCGCTTTCATTTACCACTATTTCAAACTGAATTTATTTTAACATTTGTTCCCCCTATTATTTATTTTTATTCCATGCATTCTACTCTTCTGTTGATATAGTAGCTAAAAGGAGCATCAGACATAAGGTTTTCACATTCACAGAGTCTCATTGTGAAAGCTATATCATTGTTCAATCATCATCAAGAAACATGGCTACTGGAACACAGCACTACATTTTCAGGCAATTCCCTCCAGCCTCTCCACTACATCTTGAACAACAAGGTGATATCTACTTAATGCGTAAGAATAACCTCCAGGATAACCTCTTGACTCTGTTTTGAATCTCTCAGCCATTGACACTTTGTCTCATTTTACTCTTCCCCCTTTTGGTCGAGAAGTTTCTCTCAATCCCTTGATGTTAATTCTCAGCTCATTTTAGGGTTTTTCTCAGTCCCTTGATGCTGAGTCTCAGCTCATTCCAGGATCTCTGTCCCACATTGCCAGGAAGGTCCACACCCCTGGGAGTCATGTCCCACACAGAGAGGGGGAGGGTGGTGAGACTGCTCATCATGTTGGCTGGAGAGAGGGGCCACATATGAGCAACAAAAGAGGCTCTCTTGGGGGTGACGGCGAGTCATGTATTTTACACCTTATAAGACTTTCCTCATAATTTTTTGCTGGAGATGGAAGTCAATGAGGATTTTAAAATTGTGGTGGGCATTCTGTCAGACTAGAATGTTCTAAATAGGTTACCTGGATAAGATATTGACATTGATCTATAAATGCTGTTTCAAAAATTTAATCAATTATTCAATCAAGTTTTAATGAGCACCTACTGTGTGCCGTGCACTGTGCTAGGTGTTAAGGAGATAGATAAGAGCAAGAGGAAAGTCCTGCCATTATTGAACTTATATTCTAGTATGGGAGGGAGACAAAAAACAAAACAAAACAAAAGTCAGCGAAGAGTTTGAATTGATTTCTGCCACATGCAGCAGGAAAGTCCTGACTGGTAAGCATGAGCTGTGCTGGGCAAATCTGCAGGCTCCTCAAATGCTCCATGGGGACATGCACCTGTGGTAATATAGGGCTAGAGAAGAGAACGTATATATATATTCAGTATCTATTATGTGCCAAACACTGTAGTAGGCCCTGTTATGTAGAGATGATGCATTGTTAATAGGAGCTTGATGGGAAGAGTTCAGGGTTTGAAGACAGACAATCTCAAACCATATCCTAGCTCTGGGACCTTGGGCAAGTCACATTAAACACTCTGAGCCCCAGTTTCTTCATTCACAAAGTGGAGATAATACCTTGTTGTGTTTTAGTAAGAATTAAATGAGGCACTATATATTTAAAATATGTGACAAATAATATGCAATCTACATAATTAAATTCAATCCTTTTTATTGCAAAAAAGCAATGTTTCAAAGCACACCACAACAAAGAGTTATGAAACAGATTTCAGAGTTTGGTATGGATTACAGTGCAACACTTTTAGATTTTTCCTTCTAGGTATTCCAAGGCACTAGAGACTGAAAGAAATTTCAATAAAATGATTCAGCAGACTCATTTGTTAAATCCTGTCTTCTCTATTATAACTCCACCTTCTCCTTTGCTCTTTCTCCCAATTTTTGAGGGTATTTAGGGTACGTCCATTCTAATTTTTTTCATGATGGAAAGAGCTGTCAGTAATATGGGCTAGGGGAATGGAACTAGTTGATGTTCTGGAGAGATTGGTCCCCCTGGGTTTCAGGACTTATTTGGCCTAGAAACTCCTCTGGAGGTTGTAGGTCTCTGGAAAGTAATCATAGTTGCCAGAACCTTTGTACACTCCCAGATAAAGCCCTAGGTGTTCTTTAGAGTTGGCAGGAATAGTTGTGGCTGGGGCTTGGGATACCATGAAAGACGGCAATATCTAGCTGAAGCTTGTATCAGAGTAGCCTCCAGAGTAACCTCTCAATGGTATTTGAACTTTCTCAGCCACTGATACCTTATTTGTTACAATTCTTTTCTCCCTTTTGATCTGAAAAGCATTGTCTACCCCATGGTGCCAGAACCAGGCTCATTGCTGGGAATCATACCTCACATTGCCAGTGAGACTTTCACCCCCACATGTCATGTCCCACATAGGGGGGAGGGTAACTATTTCATTTGCAGAATTGGGCTTAGAGAGGGAGAGAGACGCCACATCTGAGCAACAGAAGAGTTACTGACTCTTAGGCATAACTATAAGTAGGCGTAGCTTCTCCACTACATAAATAAGTTTCACAAGAGCAAGCCTCATGATCAAGGACTTGGCCTATTGACTTGGGAGTTTCTAATGTTTGACACAATATCCGGGGTTTCCCCAGTGGTAAAGTTTAATAGTTTCATATTTTTTCTCCCATTCCTCAAGGGACATTACCAATACCTTTTAATTATCTGCTAAATATACTCTGGGACATATCCGGACATTACCTTAAACTATGTAGAATTACAAGCCCTCAGTCCCATTCAGGGCTTCGTGTGTTTGGCCCTATACACGAATGATCTATCCAGACAGGTTGAATTAGACTATGTGCTACAGAAAATGTAGGTTTTGGACAAAATAAACTTCTCTTCCTTTAGTCTCATAAAATAAGTACAATACTAAAATACAATGTCATTCTTACCCCTGTATTCTGTTACCTTAGTCCTGACCTAATTGACTTTGTTCTTATCTCTAATTGAAACCTGATCTCTTTTTCGATTTCTTTAACAGTTGTTGCATGTGGAAGCGCTGATTTTCAGATCTGCAGAACTCCTACTCTGAATCTTAGGTGTCACACTGTACCCAAAGTTCTAGGGAAATACCAGGTTATACATATAAAGTACAACCTCTCAAAATCTGGAAATAGCAATTACAGCAGCAGACTAAATGTGACTGTTATAAACTTACAAGCTAGGCCACACTTTTCTTATAAGTATTTTCTAAGTGAAACCATACAATACTTGCTCTTTTTTTTCTGGATTATTTTGTACTACATAATGACTACCAGGTTCATTCCCATCATTGCATACCTCACTCCTTTCTGTAGTAGCACAATATTTGATCACATGTATACACCACAGTTCACCATTCTACTTATTAGTTCATGTGTCCTTCAACCACCTCCAACCACTGGGCATCATGTATAATGGCCAAGGTCAACAATCCATGTTTCACCTTGTCCTGATTTAGCGGAATAATCATCAACACTTCCAATTTTAGACAATTTTCATTGCTCCCAAGAGAAAAAAAACAACATAACCTCATCCAATAGAAAATCCAAACCTCCCTTGACTCTTGTCCTTCCCCTCCAATTATTTATCCCAGGTGTAATTGTTCATGTCTCCCTGTTAAACATAGCTCATAGCATGCAATAGTAGTTTTCCCCTATACTCTGATATTATAAACTCTTTGTTCAAGAGTCATACCTCTGAAGTAGTTCATACAAGAACTTATTTATATTTGTAGTGTTAATCAGTGGGATATATGGCTTTATGCAACTCCTTTCAATCAGGTTCCTCTTATAGACCCACTAATGAACTGCCTTCACTTCTACTCATCCCCTTACATTTATGTTCAACCTTATTAACTAACTTTTCACTCATCTCTAGCTTCTGTGTATCTCTAGTTCTCCTACATTCTGTAATATAGCCTCTGAGTTTATGTTTACCAAGGTCATAATAGCTAAATCATACAGTATCTATCCTTTGGGTCTGACTTGTTTCACTCAGCATTATGTCCTCAAGGTTCATCCATATTGCCATATTCTTCAGGACATCATTTAGTCTTACTGCTGCATAATATTCCATCAGATGTATATACTACATTTTTTTATCCACTCATCTGTTGATGGGTACTTGGATTGTTTCTATCTTTTGGCAATTACAAATAATGCTGCTATGAACATTGGTGTGTAAATGTGTTCTTGTGTTACTAGTTTCAGCTCTTCTTGGTATATACTGAGTAGTGGTATTGCAGGTCATAGGGCAATTCTATATTTAATTTTCTAAGAAACTACCAAACTGTCTTCTATAGCAACTGTACCATTATACATTCCCACTAGCCATGCATAAGTTTTCCAGATTCTCCACATCTTCTCCAATATTTGTAATTTCCTGTTTGTTTAATAGCAGACATTCTTATAGGTGTGAGGTGATATATCATTGTAGTCTTGAAATGAATTTCCGTTATGGCTAACGAAAGTGAGCATCTCTTCATGTTCTTTTAAGCCATCTGTATTTGCTCTTTGGGAAAATAGCTATTCATATATTTAAACCATTTTTTTGTTGTTGTTCTTCTGTTGTTGAGCTGTATGACTTCCTTATTTATACAGGGTATCAAACCTTTATCTGATAAGTGATTTCCAAATGCTTTTTTTGTTCATCGAATTGGCTGCCTCTTCACCTTTTTGACAAAGTATTCTGAGGAGTTCCCATTTACCTATTTTTTCTTTTGTTGCTTGTGTTTTGGGTGTAAAGTTTAGGAAGCTACCTTCTATTACTAGATTTTGAAGATGTTTCCATATGTTTTCCTCTAGGAGTTTTATGGTACTGGTTCTTGTAGTTAGGTATTTGATCCACTTTGAGTTAATTTTTGTATAGGGTGTAAGGTAAGGGTCCTCTTTCATTGTTTTGGCTATTACTATCCAGTTCTCCCATGCAGATTTATTGAAAAGACTATTTTATCCTGGTCCAGTGGATTTGGGGGCCTGTTGAAGATCAGTTGATCACAGATTTGGTAGTCTATTTCTGTATTCTTGATTCAAGTACATTGGTCAATACTTCTGTCTTTGTCATAGTGAGATTTATGCCTCAACTTGGCCAGATGGTGGTGCCCGGTCATCTGGTTGGGCAAGCAGTGGCCTGTCTGTTGCTATGAGGACATTTCGTGGCGTTAAATCATGATTACATTGCCTGCATCTACAGCTGATTGTGTTTGTAATCAGCTAAGGGGAGTATCTTCTGCAATAAGTGATGCTTAATCTAATCACTGGAAGGCTTTTATGAAGCTTCCTGCCTCAGCCAGCAAGCCTCTCCTGTGGAGTTCGTCCAGACCCTTCTGGAGTTGCCAGTTTCACATCCTGCCCTATGGATTTTAGACTCTTCCATTCCCACAGTTGTCCAGCCAGCCTCTCCTGAGTGTTCGTTGAGGACTTTCATCCAAATTACCAGCTTGCAACCTGCCCTACAGACCTTGGACTCTACATTCCCACATTTACATGAGACACTTTTACAAATATCATGTCTACAACTATTTCCTGCTGATTCTGTTTATCTAGAGAGCCCTAGCTAATACAATCTTTGTAGCAGTACCATACTGTTTTGACCATTATGGCTTTATATAAACTTTAGAATCAGGAAGTGTTAATCTTTCTACTTCCTTCTTTTTTAGGATACTTTTAGTTTTTCAAGGTCTCTTTCCCTTCCAAATGAACTTGATAACTAGCTTTTCCAAGTTTTCAAAGTGGATTGATGGAATTATGTGTTGAATCTGTAGATCCACTTGGGTAGAATTGGCATCTTAACTACATTTAACCTTCCTATCCATGAGCAGGAATATCTTCCCACCTATTTAGATCTTCTTTGATTTCTTTTAGCAATGTTATGTACTTTTCTGTGTACAGATCCTTTACATCTCTAGTTAAGTTTATTCCTACATACTTGACTCTTTTAGTTGCTATTTTGCATGGAACTTTTTCCTTAACTGTTTCCTCAGTTATTGTCATTTCTGTGTATAGAAACATCACTGATTTTTGCACATTAATCTTAATTCCTGCCACTTTGCTGAATTTGTTGCATTAGCTCAAGAAGCTTTGTCATAGATCTCTCAGGATTTTCCAAGTATAGTATTTTGTCATTTGAAAATAATGAAAATTTTACTTCTTCCTTTCTGATCTGTATGGCTTTGATTTCTTTTTCCTGCCTGATTCTCTAGCTAGAACTTCTGATACAATGTTAAATAAGAGTGACAGAGGCATCCTTGTTTCCTTCCCAACCTTAGGGAGAAGGTGTTCGGTCTCTCTCCATTGATTATGATGCTGGCTATGGGTTTTTCATAAATGCCCTTTATCATCTTGGGGAAGTTACCTTTTGAAATGTTTTTATGAGAAAAGGATGTTGAATTTTGTCAAATATTTTTTCAGCTTCAATTAAAATGATCATGTGATTTTTTCCCTTTCAATTTGTTAATGTGCTTTGTTACATTAATTGATTTCCTTGCATTTAATTACCCTGGCATTCCTGGTATAAACCACCCCACTTGACCATGGCATATCATTCTTTTAATGTACCATTGGATTGGATTTGTTAGTATTTTGTTAGAAATTTTGCATCAATATTCATTAAGGAGATTTGTCTGTAGTTTTCCTTTCTTATAGCCTCTTTACCCAGTTTTGGTGTTAGAGTGATGTTAGCTTCATAAAATGAGTTAAGCAGCATCTTCAGTTTTTTGGAAGAGTTTACACAGGATTGGTGTCAGTTCTTTTGGAGTGTTTAATAAAATTCCCCTGTGAAGCCATCTTACCCTGGGCTTTTCTTTGTAGGAAGATTTTTGATGATTGATTGAATCTCTTTCCTTGTAATTAGTTTGTTGAGATCTTCTATTTCTTCTTGAATCTGTGTAGCTCATTCATGTGTTTTAGGAATTTGTCCATTTCATCTAAGTTGTCTAGTCTGTTGGCGTATACTTGTTCAGAGTATGTTTTAAAGTTTTTTTTGTTTTAATTTCTTTAGGGTCCATGGTAACTACTCCCTCTCATTTCTGATTTTATTTATTTGCATCTCTCTGTCTCTCTCTCTTTCTTTGTCAGCCTAGCTAGGGTCCATTGATTTTATTGATTTTTTTCAAAGAATCAACTTTTGGTTTTATTGATTCTTTGCGTTGTTCTTTTCTCCTACAATTCATCTAATTCTATTTAAATCATTTTATTTCTCTTCTATTTGCTGACTTCCTAATCCTTGTCTCCCCATCTGTGCACTCCTGAGGACTCTGGGCCTCCATTTGGAAATGGGTGTACCAGGCTGTTTGCACTAGTTGAATGGTCTCTGGTTCTCTGCATCTCAGTACTTCAACTTTTGCAACCAGGGCCTCTGTATGGGGTGTGGAAGACCCTCTCAGGTCACTTGCATCCTGGAATCACTGTCCCAGTTGTGTTTTTGTCCCTTCTCTAGCTATTCCTTGGAACAGGGGTGAGCTTGGCCTATTCTGTTCCACTATCTTCCTGGAAGTCCTCTAAAATCAAGCTTTATAACCTTCTGAGATTAATATTAAGTACCACTGCTAAGTTTGAGGCTGCAGGAGGCTGTACAATTTACTTACATGCTTAGTGCTTTTCAAAGGTTGAATGAATGAGGCTGTGGACTTTCAAATGACTGATACACCTTTGCTCTTTTCATTATATTTAATACTGTGTTTTATTTCAACAATGTATCACTACCAACTATTTCTACCACCACTGCCACCACAGCCTCTGCCAAGCGTCTTATGTTGCCGGGGCTATTGTGACAAAGTACCGCAGACTAGCTGGATTAAACAACAGGAATTTATTCTCTCACAATTCTGGAGGCCAGAAGCCCAAAATCAAGATGTCAGCAGGGCTGTGCTTCCTCTTAAAGGGAAGAATCTGTTCCCTACCTCTCTCCTGGCTTCCTGTGGGTGGCTGGCAATCCATCACATTCTTTGGCTTTTGGTATCATTATGCAATCCCTGCCTCTGTCACATGGCTTTCTCTCTCTCTGTCTCCATCTCTTTAACTGTGTCTAAATTTCCTCTTTAAAAGGACACCAGTTATATCAGATTAGGACCCACCCTAATCCAGCTTGTCTCATTTTAATAAATAGCAACTTTAAAGATCCTGCTTATAAGTAAGTTCACATTCACAGGACTAGCCAAGTTAGGACTCAAACATGTCTCCTTGAGGGACACCGTTTCATCCATAACAATGGCCATCACCTCCACAGTGATGACCACCGTCACCACCACCACTACCACCATAGCTCCTTCTACAGGCAGCTCCCTTTGTAGAGCTCTCACACTGTGCCAGACCCTGTGCTAAGCCAGGGAACAGATTATTTCATCTAATTCTCACAGCAACACTATGTGGTAATGTCACAGCCCCATTTTATAGATGGGAAAATGGAGGCACCCTCTAGGTTAAAAGTTAACCAAACTTCACTCAGTAAGGGTTAGAATTGCGAGTCAAATCCAGGCAGCCTCACTCCAGACTTTTCTCCCATCAGCTGTGTTTGCAATGCACAGTCAAAATGAGCGTTTCTAAGGCACTCAGCAGTTCTGAGTGGGCTATCAAGGGCAGCCGCAGGAACCGCAGGCAGTGTGGTTTCTGTTTTCATACTACCCTGGAATCAGCTGGGCCATCTGGCTGCCTGCTTGGCAGCATCCCAGGCTGGCCCCCACCCAGGCAGTTTTCCCTTCGGGGAGTAGCTTAGGCCCAGGAAAAATCTGGCTCAACAAGTACCAGCTGATAATGTTATGATAAGGAAGTGCAGAAGGAAGATCTGTCAATACGCAGTCTTGAAAGCAGTGTGTTCTATTAAAAGAGCCTGTCTCATGAGTTACTAATGAAAGTCAAGAAAAAGAAACCGGTATTTCCTTATTGGATTGGGTCCCCTGTTAAGGACTGATTGAACTCGAACATTTGCCAATTTAATGAAAATAACTCTGTCATTAACTGAAGTTCCATGGGGCCTAATTTCAATCTGTCCTATCTCTTTGTTTATAGCCACTATTTTCTGGGATGCTGCAGGGAACACTTTGCCACTTGATATAACAGAAGCAGTTAGTTTTGGCACAACTACTGTATTTGGGGAAATCTATTCTAAAGTAATAAAGGTACTAATTGACAATATATCTGTATCTATATCTGTTGTCTTATTAGAGGTAAATAACTGGAAACTATTTGAATTTTAATTGAGTGGGAGAAGTTGAATAAACTGCAATAATCCACTTTAGGACTAGTCTACAAGTTTAAAAATAATAAGTTATATTTATATCTGGGTGGGCATCTTTTATATATTGAAGTGTGAGAAAGAAATTTGCATTATACTGAATATAGTATGATACCTTTTTAAAATGAATAAACTACACTAAGCAAAATCCTCCCATATATATGGATATGTTTGAATGGGCAATGGGTATCAACATTCATTAATGCAGGATGGGCATGTGGATAAAAGGAGTGATTTTATTTATCTTATATGGACTCTGGTTAAATTTTAAAAATTAGTTATTTAAGCATTTTGTTTGATTGTTAAATAATTATATCTTTCTCATGTTGTGAATGAATGATCTGTCATTAGACATAGTAACTTGTCTAAGATCATGTAGCTAGTAGGTGATGGTGCTAGAATTTAAATCCAGGTCTCTCAGATTCCAAAGTTATTTTTTTCTTATCATTACAATATCCTGATTTCCCATCACCCAAATAAGAGGCTTAGATATTCCTAATGCTCTAATTAATTTACATAATGAAATGTAATTGTTGTACCCATATTTCTGTATCCTAGATGTCACAACCTCTGTTTAAAATCCCACTCATTTATTTACTGAATATTTATCAAAATTTTACTTCATATCTGGAATGCAAAGGTAAGACGACATGATACTTACACTCAAGAATTTCATAGTTCACTGATCTGTGTCCGTTATAAATTATCTTTCAAATATTTTCCTCATTATTTTTTCCAGATTGCTGCCATATTGATTCTGTTCTTTACATTTCTTTGTTGATAATATGACTAATAGCCTTTCCTATGTTATACTTTCTCAAGCTCCAGATCAGCTTTTTTAAGTGATAGAAAATATAATTTAAATTAAAATGGTCTTCATTTTCTCTACATTTTATTTTACAATAGTTTTATCCTAAATATTCATGATAATTTCATTATTTGGTATAAGGAATATTTTCATGGTTATTAACATATTATCTAGTATTATAGTTTGCTAGCTGCCAGAGTGCAATATGCCAGAAACAGAATGGCTTTTAACAAAGGGAATTTACTAAATTGCTAGTTTATAGTTCTAAGGTCGAGAAAATGTCCCAATTAAGCAAGGCTATAGAAATGTCCAATCACAGGCATCCAGGGAAAGATACCTTGATTCAAGAAGGCAATGAAGTTCAGCATTTCTCTCTCAAGTGAGAAGGCACATGGCAAACACAGTCAGAGCTTTTCTCTCAGCTGGAAGGGCACATGGTGAGCACAGGGTCATCTGCTAGCTTTCTCTCCTGGCTTCTGGTTTCTTGAAGCTCCCCGGGAGGCATTTTCCTTTTCCATCTCCAAAGGTTGCTGGCTCATGGACTCTCTGCTTTGTGGTACTGCAGCATTCTTTGCTCTCTCCGAATCTCTTCATTCTCCAAAATGTTTCCTCTTTTACAGGACTCCAGAAACTTATCAAACTCACCCAAATGGGTGGAGACATGTCGTCACCTAATCCAGTTTAACAACCACTCTTGATTAAATTACATCTCTAGGGCGATGATATGATTACAGTTTCAAACATACAGTATTGAATAGGGATTATTCTGCCATTACGAAATGGGATTTTGGTTAAAACGTTGCTTTTCTAGGGTCCATACATCCTTTCAAACCAGCATATCTAGTGTAATAAATTTCATGATTTTCAATGATATGGCTAATGTAAATGTAATGATTAACTAAAGTGGACTGCGTCTGACAATTAAGGAAGGGGATTTTAGGAAGTGATGAAAATATGATATTGTTTGCATGGATAATTCCTCAGAGTATTTATAATTGTAGAGCTTATGTATTCAACCTTGCATTTGAATATCTTCTTTTGAGATTTTTCAAGCCAAAGAGCATCTCCTTTTTTCTATTTAGCTTTGAACATTAGAATCACCAATAGGGCCTAGAATTTTATTTAAGCTGACAATAACTTGCAAATTTTGATTTTCAAGAATGTATCTTTTCTGATGATTGAGTCTTCAAGGACCAAACTGATAAGAGAATTTCTATATACATAGCGAGAGGACTGGAAAGAGTATAGGATTTGTAGTTAAAGAGTCTGAGTCAAATCTTTCTTTGAGCTTTTGGGCCCAGACAGATAGCTAGATAAATGCTACTGAGCTTGGTTTTCCATTTCGTTCCCTATGAAGTGGAGAAAATAATAATGACAATGCCTGCCTTCTGGGACGGTTACATTCCAGAGCTATGGAAAATGTTCTTATAGACATTTGTTAAGTTGAGCAGATCTCCATTTGAAAAGTTTTTCAACTGTTGAAGTTGTACACAACTTAATTTCTAGCACCTATCTTAGTGCCTACCAAACAGTTGGAACATCCATTAAAGAGAGGTATTATTATCATAAGAAATATAATAGTTTCAAAGATGGAACTGAAAAGTCTCTCTTATCTCTTAAAATACAGAACACCAAGCTTTATATTCATCGCTCTTTCCTAGTCCCCCAGATTGGCCTTACATTATGAATGCATGAATTCTATCTCCATCAAATGGGCCATCTGGATTACTGTGGTTAGGTAGAAATGGACAGAGATATTCAACAAAGATGTCAGTCCCTAGGAAGAGGAATAAGTTTCTGACTACTTAAATCAAATTATTTTCAGACCTAAGCAAATGTTTTACTGAACTGCATCATGTACCATATCCCCAACACTTTCTTTTATTTTTTGCATTTCTCCCAATATACCTAGACTTACCAGTAGAGATAATACAGTTTATTATCTCTGTATTTTTTTAAAAAATCATGTTTATGATTTTAAATTTGGGGGAGAAAAAGAAAATTGCCAAAACTATGTGCTTAAGAACACAACTGCCAGGTGAGGCGTGCTCCTACGATCCAGAACAGCTTTACTCAAAAGATAGCTCCTTATGACTCAGTCCCAGCCAAGAGGAGAGAGTGATGGACATAAGAAATGCATTGTTATCAGAAAATTCAGCTTGGGTTAATATGGGAATGGTTGTGAAAGAGAGAAAACGGCATTAAAACTGCAGGCATGAGACTTTCATGAATGCTTTGGCATAAAAGAAGCTGGATTTATATTAATGGAATCATGTATAGTAGCTTTTTTACTAGCACACCATTTCCTTTTATATCACTTCAAGATAGTTCACTAGCAAGATTCCGTTCATCAATGGTATCTTGCTTGTATATTTTACATCCTTCTCTAATCATATATTGTTTTACCCTTTGGTCTACTGGAAACGCTAGGAAGCTTTGTGTATAACTAGACATCCGCGCTACGACTACTTTCAATTTTTCTCTCAGTAAAGTAATTCTAACGAGAAATTAATTAGCTTGACGGTACCTAAGAGCAGGGGGTTGTGGAGCCCAACCACATGTCTTTATATTAGAATTCTGGCTTCTAACCACTGACCACTGAGAAATAGGAATGTCATAAAAGATACACTTTATACAACTGTGAGAGGAACTTGGAAAATAAAAGGTCCAAAAAAGATGAGAGAAAAATCATTACACAGGTGAGCTGTCCACTAGCGCAGGTGAATGTGTTGAGGCCTGCAGGAAGGCACAATCAGATGCTACTATGGCTGGTGAAGAAGTCTATGAAGGGTTGCTTATTCTTAGTGTGTATTTATTCTGTGACGTTACATGAAGTACCTGGTGCTAGGACTGGAGTTGCTGTTGGACCCCAGGCAGAAGAAAAAAGTGGACTCATTTGGAGAAAAGTAAAGGGACAAAAGGGAAATCTGCATCACTCCCTAACTAATAAGGACCTCCAAATTAAAATGGTTACTGATTCATGTCTGTCGCCAAAATTGCAGCTAATTCTAATTGCTCCTTGGCTCCATGGCCAATCTTGTGAATTTTGCATGGACAAACTAATTTATTGAGAACGATACTGATGTTTAAGGGTCATCAGATCATCAATCAATTAATTCATCATTTAAAAATGTGTTCAGCCTGTACAGAATACAATCCGGAGATGGGATGCTCTGTTCTCTAAGGTTGCTCTAGAAAGAGTTGACCCATGGGTTCAGAAAGGGGGTTACTCAAATTGAAAGAGTAATTCTCTACTCTTCCCTATAGTGGTTCCTAGAGGATGAGACCTGTTTACGATCCTGCAGCTATTAGTCCCCTGGGTAGACCCACATTCTGATCTCTGAAAGAAAGAGCAAATGTGTGGATGATGTGTTTGCTCGACCCATCACTGTCACAGTCACTTCACACTACATAACTGCTTTCTGCTCCTCACCGGTATGCTCATGCTAAGAATACTCTATCTTCCCTCCTATGCTCAGTCTGAGGACGGAGTTGGTTCACTGCTCTTTGTAAGTGATCCCAGTTTTGCTAATGTGGCTTTACTCAGTGTTCCAGCCCACCAGGCATGGCTGTGGAGCTGAGCTATTACATGAACAAATGTAAGTGCCAGGAATCTGGATCCTAAAATTGTCACTGAAATTATTACTATCACTTAGCATGCCACGAAATGACTTCATAAATAAAAGATTCAAAATATGAATGTGAACTTACAGAAGGATAGGTGACATTATTGTCACAGCAATACAAATAAAAGCTAGCAGAGTTGATAATTAGTTTCTTTTTTTGCCTCTGTCTAGAATCTATTCTTTCACTCAATCTGATTTTGGTGAATGGCTTAAAGCAGCATCTGTGAGTACTTACAATCAGCTGTGCATTGTTTAATCTGAAATTTGAGCTCTCATTTGTTTGATTATATGCATGTAACTAGTTGCTAAAGGTGTTAGAGCAAAGGTAAATGTGTTTACCTGAGCCCCAGCATGTGAGTAAAAAGTAAAAAAGCTCTAGCAATCAATTAGATGTTTCTGGAAGGAGCTCTACATACAATGCCAAGTAGTTGAACGTTTGGAAACATTTGGCTACTCGACAGAATCTTCTCTGAAACATCTAGATGTTTGATTTCACATTGACTTGATGAACACAGAAGCCACTTTCTAGATTTGGGGCTTGGACAAACATCTCATCATTAACAGAAACAAGGCTGTGAGTCAATATGATCTATATGACAACTTAAAAGTTTTTACATTGAAAAATAATTTGTCCTTTAGTCAAAGTCAGAATTTCATTTCTTTAAAATGTTTATAGAAAAAGAGAAGATTCACATTTTAAAATCCTATCCATAGCAGCTTGCTTCCCCCTATACTCCAAGTTTCTTATTAATTTAAGAAAATACTGCTAGTACTTTTTTCATGAAAGGGATGAGTGGCTGTGTAATAGTTACACAACCATCAATAAAGTACAAAACCAAACTGCTTTTGTTTCTGAAGTCTTTCTCAGCCTCTACTGCTAGGAGGTCATGCTAGTCTTTGAGTCAGCAAGGTACCAATTCCATGCCATTAAAAATTCTATCCTCTTCTTTGCCTCTAGTCTCTAGTCAGTGGGTATTTTCTCTTGAATCAGCTTTAGAGGTATTTCTCTTATCGTTTCCATGTTCCACTGAAATTCAAGTTCAGATCATATAATCTATTTTCTTAAAAATGTATTCAATATCTTTTTAATTATAAAAGTAATATATATTTTAATGCAATAAATGTACGTAAAAAGAAAGTGCATCAAGTAAAAATTTAAAGTTTCCTTTCCACCAATTTCACTGCCTGGATATTGTGATTAACAGTGGTAATTTTCTGATTTTATTCTGCCCTTATATTTGTATATACCTTTATCTGTTAATATGGTATATCATATCCATATAAAAATATTGTCTAATATTTATTGAATAAGTACTATGAATCAGGTAGTATACTAATACTCTACATACATTATCTCATGCAATCCCCATGCAGTGTATACTGTTATCATCTGTGTTGAATTATCTAATAAGTGGTTGAATTGGGTTTCTGATGTGGTCAGTCCAACCCCAGAGCCTCAAACTTTATCCTTATCCTACCCAAAAAGTGCTCATCGTTGATAATAAAACTGTGATGATGTTATACATATTGTTTTGCAGCTCCTTTCTCTTAAGAACATATCAGAAATACTTGTCCTTGAATCAAATTACATCATTCTTTATAACAGTTGTATAGTATTCCATTACGTGGATGCATAATTAATTGTTAATAATAACTCTATAAATAGATATTTCGGAGTGTTTTTTTTCCTTATTACAAAAATATCATGATAAATATTTTTGTATACTTGTGTTGGTGTTTCTTTTGGATGAATTCCTTAGAAGTAAAATTATACCCAGTTCTTAACTTGTTTATCCACCTCCAGTCTCTGCCCTCTAAATCTTTCTCATTCCTGCCAGATTTGTCAGTGTGAAGCACCGCTCTGACCCCACCAGTTCTCTGCTCTGAGTTCTCTTTGAGTTGTTGGACAAAGCATAAATACCTTGCCTTTTCTGGCTTTCAAAAACTTCCATTCATTTCAATCCAACCTAATTTTACTCAACTTGCTTTTACCCACTCAGTGCTTCAGTACTAACTGCTTCTAGTACTTCCTTAGCCTAGAATCCCTATCTCCTCTAGCTTTTTGAGTATGGAGCCAACTTACGTTCAAGATCCAGCTTAACTGCTACTTCTTTGAAAATTCTCCCTAGCTAGGAGTAATATTCTATCGTCCCAATTTCCCAAAGCACTTGTTCCATATTTCTGTTTGCACAGCTATCAGGTCCTCCTACTTTGAACTAGGGGCAATCTCTAATACATACTTGGTTTCTCTCTGAAAACTCTGGGGAAAAATTACCCTTGCAGACATAGTCCACGTTGAATACATCCTGTATTCCCTATTGCATTCAATATGTGGGCTTGTTCATTAAGTAGTTGCTTCATAAACACAGTTGCATTTAAACACGGAGACCACTGTGCTGTTTCCTTGAGCTTCTTTCTCTACATAGAAGTCAATGGCATGGAAACATTGAACATGATCATTTGAGTTGCTTACTTCTCTATGAAATAAACATTCACTTATCTTTAAAAGTGTTCTTATTGCCATTTAATAGGGGATTTCCTGACAATTTTTAAGAACTGAAACATTTTGGTTGCAATCACATATGCTTTTCATACAAGACTTTTATATAGAAAATGGCCCTATCCCATATTCTTGACTCTTAGATGCTGGTCAGTAAACTATGATCTATTTTTGGAATAAATATACTACATGAGCCTGTAAGATTTCCCTCAAGAATTTGGAATTAGAACAGTGAGACTGAGCTGTGGATATGGAAGGCAAAAAGATGCATCAAGCCCAGAGATATAAGAAGGCATAAAAGATGTAAAGTGGAGCTATGTATTTGGAGCCTGGTCCCCAAAGGCAGTTGGTATCACAGGCAGCCAAAGTTGCCCTTTTGAAAAATTCCTTAAAGAAGGTGCCACTTCAGGGACAAGTACACTGTTTCTTTATAACCCAACTTAGCAAGATTTTTCTATAGCTTTGGAAAAGATTACTGCTTCTTCCATAGAGCACCAGATGAAGGAGTTGGCTTGCATTTAGGGGCCATGATTTATTGAGAAATATGTATCTTTAAATACTAGACTTAACACTGGGTGCAGTGAGATGATCACAGCGTGGGAGGTACCTGGAAACTACAACGAGAAAACAGCAGTTTCAGGGCACCCATTTTATGCTCACTTCTGGTATAGGTGTGAAGCACTTAGAGATGAATATGCATAAGATAAATCCACACATCATTTGGCTCCAGGGTAAAGAAGAGGGGAGGAAGCCAGAAGAGGGAGAAGTGGAGGAGTCCTGCAAAGAGAAGCGGAACCTCCCTGACACAAGCGGAGGTAGAGTCCCTGAGAGGGAGGTGGGGGAACAAGCAGTTCCACAGGCTGGCTTGGATGTGGGTTACTCCATCCTTCTCTTCCAGCTGGTGCTCTGTCTTACAGCAAACCCTTCTTCTTGAGGCAACCCAAATGGATTCTGTTCATTGCAACTGAAATTATCCAGCCGACTCAGTGAAATGGTGGAGACATTGCTTCTTTTTTTAATCTTTTTTTTAAAAAAGATCACTTTTATTGTGGTAATAGATATACTACATAAAAATTTCCATTTTAACTTCTTTCAAGTACATAATTGAGAGGTTGTAATCTCTATCCTCATCACCTTACGGTGGCTTTGATGTGCTTTTCTCTGTTGACTGAGATTGAGTATCCTTTCATGCACTTATTGGCCATTTGATTATTTTCTTTTTAATAGCTCTAAACATCTCACTTCACTTTTTTTTTTAAAGCAGTTTTGTTCACACCCTATACAATCCACCCCAAATTATGCATTCATCACCACAATCAATTTTAGAATAAGAGAACTCTCCCATAGGTTTACTTATTTACATGAAGATGTTCTGGATAGTGAGCAAAAAAAACACCTGTAGGAAATGTTTTCCATTATATATTTTCCAGAGAAATTATATATTGACATTTCTGGGCCTTTTATTTTAGCAAAGAGGACAGAAGGCAATGCAAAAAGAGAACAGAGTGTTTGGACAAAATGGTGTCATCTGCCAAATGTTTTCTCTATATAGCACATCCAGTGTGTTTTGTAGGCACCTGAAGTCACCTTTAAAGACAATTCAGATCAAGTTCAGTATCTTAGGCTATAGAAACATCATATTTTGTGCCCATTGTTGTATATTCTAGCCAACTATCTTTTGGCCATGAAATAAAATGTTTTTATTATTATTTCTTATGGAAAGGAAATGCCTAATTTCAAATTGTCAGATAATAATCAGCTTGAATAAGTCCCTCTCACTGGGATTTAATCAGCAGACAGCAGTAGAGAATCAGCTTAGAAAAATCGTCCTCTCTAACACATCTGCACTTCAGACAGATACTCTCTATTGCAAGGAAACATCAGACTCCAGAAGAGAAAATAGGAAAGCTGCCAGGAAAAGGACAGCAAATCTGGACTGTCTTTTGCAACATCTGTTGGGAGTCGAGAAACCACCTGGTGATGTACAGCCAGGATTATACTGATCAACCATGGTGCCAGCTCCTGCCAAGGGGAAATTGGTTTCCAGGTCTACTGGGCAGGCGGTAAGAGGAGGAGGCAAATGGTTTTAGATGTGCTTGGCAAAAAAAAAAAAAAAAAAAAAAAATTAAGATCATTCCCTTCCCCAGAGGACAATGTTCTTGTGATTTGTGTTGAAGCTCTTTTTCTTCTTCCATCAAAAGCCTGGATTTGAACATACACAGACTCACATTTCTACAACTGGCACATGCTACTTCACTTTTGAGGGAAAAAAGGAGTGTGCTCTCAGAAGTACTTTCAACAGATACATGTAGTCTACCATAATAACCTCTCTTGCTGTTCTCTTTCTTCCAAACCTCAACTTCTGTCTCCTCAAATGCTCTTGTCCCCTCTTGCCTAAAGTGAAAACAGACGCATCTCTGCTCTTCACTGATCAGTCATTGCACTGGCTTATCATCTGCATTCAGACAGAGTCCACTGATGATTCTGGCAAAGGTATTTTTGTTTGTGAAACCAGATTCCAAAAGCGCCTCTAAAACATTCACAGATGGGGTTGACCAATGAAGGAGGAAGCCAGACTTTGTCAAAGGGCTAATTCAAATTTACATATATAATTTCTAACTAAAAAAGTAGTCAGAGGACAAAGAGATGAAATGGAATTTCTGTTGACATGTAACAATAGTAAGAATTCATAATGTGCCAGGTTTGTGGTGATTTGGTCAGGTTTTCTCATCAGTTTCAAGAACTACTTATTCAGAAGGAATTATCATGCTCATTTTCATGACTCAGAGATATCTTGTAATATGCCTAAAATTAGTTAATTAAGTGTAAGAGTTTGCCTGACCCAAAACTTCAGGATTTTACAATATGTTCTACTGCCTCCATAGGGCGTTATTTATTCATTCAATAAAGAGGTATTGGGTGCCTCATTTGTGGCAGGTATTTTTCTAGCAGAGAGATCAAACAGTGAAAAGGAAGTAGCAAATAGAAATAGAAAAACTTAAGAAAAAAAAAAAAAGAAGACAAACCCTGCCCTCATGGAGTTTACATTTTATTGCCAGAGTTGGAAAGATCCTCAGAGAGAATTTAAACAAGTCTAGTCCAGAAGGCACATTACCCAAGTGGTTAGAGCATGGGCCCTGAATCTGTGTTTGAATTAGAACCTGCTACTTCTTAGTGACAGTCTCAATTTCTCCTTCCATAAAAAGGGGTTAGTAATACCAATGCATCCTACTTAGGGTTTTTTTTTTTTTTTTTTATGACTGAAGGAGGTTAACGTTTAACATGGTACCTTGTACAGAGTGAAAACTTGATAAAGGATTGCTTTTATTGATTGTGATGGTGGTGATGGTGATGATGAAAGGTTGTAGATGATTTTTACAACAATAAAGGCAACATTTTAACTCCTAGAGGAGAAATCCCGAGGCAGAGCAGATAATATTTAATTTGAGAACTCCAGGCTTTTTCGTAAGGCCTTGTCCTCAAGGAGATTTTTGAAAAGCAGGTTAAAGAAGATGACTAGATTAGGCCTAAAGGGTTTTCAAGGCTGGTGACCATAATCGCAGGAGTGCCTTTTCTTACCTTAATCTCTACAGGTCTTTGGCCAGGCACCTGCCTTCTGGAGTCTCCTGGGGCAAGGTGGAGATCAGACACTGTTCTGTGGAGCATCCAGGATGGAAAGTTGGCAGTTACCATCTAAAAGGGAGGTTTTCTTACGCCCATTCATTACCCTTCCCTCCAAAGGAGACAATCCAATCTGTGAGAGAGCCTGACAGCTTGTCAGTGAGATACTAGATGGAAATGGCATTCCGCTGACAAAAAAGCAATAGAATTTGGGGAATAAGAGTTTCAATATAATCTTAAAAGCAGAAAGAAGATAGCAAAATTAAAGCTTGAGTTTGAGTTGTGATCTAGAGAAGATGTAGGAATTTTGTCTCAGTGGTAGGGCATAAGTCTGGGTCTTCAGACTTGTCTGAGGTAGGGAATTGTATTCACATTTATCCTAGTTGTTTAGGAATTCCCTAAACTTCAAATATCTGTATTGGTTTAACACTTCCTATAGGTCTAACTCATAGACCCTACCAATTGTCATTTAAATCAGTGGGATCTGGCAGCTCCTACACTTGCTAATTAATAAACCCTCAGGTGTTAGTAAAAGGAGCTTTTATGTCATCTATGTTCCTTAAATGAGATATAGACTAGGACAAATTTACCTTCACTGAAGTCTGCTAAATTCCTTGTTCAAGGACACAAGGGAACCTCAAGCAAAGTATTTAACCTTGCTGTGTCTGAGTCTCTTCAACTATGAAATGGAAAGACTCATATCTGTCTAGATACTCTTGTAAAGCTGTATTAAAATAATGGATGTGAACCCTCTAGTTGGAATGAATTTCTCTAAACTTTCACAGAGAACTGATGGCACAACTCATTTTCTCTCTGTATTGTAATATTTTATCTCTATACCTTGTCTTCTCTGCCCAGCCTCAAGCTACATTCGTTTAAGGTTTTGTATCTAGTCCATCTCAGTACTTTCCTTCTTCAACTCTGAATGAACTTTCTTTCTGGTTTTCTTTATTTGTCCTTTCTTTTAATAAAATATTGAGGGGATTTTGTGTGCCAGCTGCTGTGTATCTGAAAGATTTCTTTCCTTTTCTTTTCTTTTTTCTTAATTCGCTCGTCTGAAAAATTTATTTTCTTTTTGGTTCCATCTCCTTCCACATTCATTAGCTGTTCCAGCAACAGGTTCAAGGTGTGTGCTTGTATTTTGGGGGGGGGGGGGGGGGGGGGGAGGGCGGAGAAAGGATGGGGGCGATGGTAATTGGGAGAGCAGTCTTACTCTTATGTGTTGTTGTTTCCAGTAAACTCATTTTAAAATAGTTTTGAGTTTTCAGAAAAGTTACAAAAATAGAACAGAGAGTTCTCATATGCCCCTCACCTCATTCTCCCTACTGCTAGAATATTATATTACCATATATAGTACATTTTTCACAACTAAGAAACCAACATTGGCACATTAACATTAACAAACTCCACATTAATTCAGATTCACAAGGTTTTCCATGAATTTTCATTTCCTGTTCTAGTATCCCATCCAAGACACCACTTCTATTTAGTCATGATAGCTCTTCAGCCTTCTTCAGTCTATGAAAGTTTCTCTGTCTTCCCTTATCATTCACTATCTTGATGGTTTTGAGAAGTCCTGGTCTGGGGTTTGTAGACTGCCCCTCAAATTGGGTTTGTCTGATGTTTTTCTCATGATTAGACTGAGGTTATGGATTTCGTTTTAGACTAGTAGAATTGAAGTGTTCTCTTCATTATATCATGGTGGGGGTACCTGTTATCAACATGACTTATTACTAGTGATGTTAACTTAATCACCTGGTCAAGGTAATGTTTGCCAGGTTCTCCTCTGGAAAGCTTTCCCCCCCCTTTCCATACTTTGTTGTTTGGAAACGCACCACTAAAACCAGCCCATAAAGTATGGGGTGAAGGGTAGAGGGTGGGCAGGACTAAGCTTTATCTCCAAGAGGTGGGACTATATACATTAATTATTTGTAAGTTTTCTGGAAGGAAGATTTGTCTCTTCTCTTCTACTTATTCATTTATTCATTTATTTCTATCACTATGTGCTCATGCATATTTACTTTATACTCTGTGTTAAAATCCAATACGACTTTCATTATTCATTTTGTTGCTCAAATTGTTCCTGCTTCGTCCATTAGGAACTCTTTCACATTTGCTCTTGTGTCCTTTGACAAGCCCCCATCCTTTTGATTTTTGAACACTTGTTCACTTCTAAGCATGAGTTATTTCAAGCTCATCTTTTATCTTTCCTGCCCCAGACCTAGAATCAGCTATTTCTCTAAGGTTCCTTTCATTGTAGAATAGTATTAGAAACCATGGATGTGCTTTTTGGCCTCTTAACGATTGCTATAGTTTTTTTTGGGGGGGAGGGTGCATGGTCTAGGAATCAAACCCAGGTCTCCTGTATGGAAGGCAGGCATTCTAACCACTGAACTACCCGTGCACCCATGATTGTTATACTTTTAATCTAGCATTGGGACTCTGTTTATTGGAAGCTCACCAGCTGACTCATTCTCTCCTGCAGAGAACTTGTGTGTTCCTCAGAGATTTCTCCACTGGAGTCTCCAACAGAGTATTTTATAGGTAATAGTGGCCATTGAGGATGTTTAGGTGAGGAATGACAATGAAAGCTGTGTTTTTGTAACATTACTTGCAAAGCTGTTTGGGAGATGAAGTACATTAGAGAAGAGACTGGAGATAGGGAGTCCAGTTAGGAAATCGATGCAATCGTCTTAGGGTTTTATAAACACAAAAGTGTGGACAAATATGATTAACTATGAACATCAAAAGGAGGGTGAAAAATACAAGAAATGTCTGCACTGGAGATCTGTATGATCCCAGCCACTTTTTGACATGGTTGTGTACTTCAAGGATATTCTGATACTCTTTACTGATCTTACAGCAATAAAGTTAGTGCAGCCTGTAACCTGAGTCTGACACTCAGCCTATTTACAAGGTGAGATTCATAGAGTATCTCCTGCAGTCTGCTGTTCTTGGGGTCCTAGTACAAAGGCTATGTTACAACACAGCTCCTCTTTTTTTTTTTTAACAGTTATATGACATTTTGCTATTTCCCTTTAGGCAGTGGATACAGTCAGGCAAGAGATATAACTGGAAACCCAATGATGGTCCTGGGGATTGAATCATGTCCCTCACAAAAGGCATGTTCAGGCCATAACCCCTGGTCCTGTGGGTGAGATCCCATTTGTAAAGATGATCTTTGGAGATGCTTTTATTACTTAAGGCGTACTTAAAGTGAATAAGGGTGGGCCTTAATCAATATGGCTGAAGTCTTTATAAGCAAAGGAAACTGGCTGGAAGGAGCTAAAAGCCGAGAGCCAATGGAATCTGGACAAGAGAGAAGGCATTACCCTGTGATTGGGGAAGCCAAGGATCACTGGCCAGCCAGAGCACTACTAACCCTGGAGGAAGCAAACTTTCTAGCCAATGCAACTGTGAGCCAATGAACTTCTGTTGTTAGGCCAACCCAGTGTGTAGTGTTCATGATAGCAGCCTGGAAACTATGGTAGATGATCTCAGATTGCTCTTACAATACTCATTGCTCCATTTCTCCATTTACTGTATAAGAGGAGGAATGTGGAAAACTACTGAAATCAAACATTTATGATTTGTGAGAGTCAGACTGTTCCACTTAAGAATATATGGGTCTTCAATAGCTCTTCATGGGGGATGAGTTTGTAGTTCTCCTGAAGCAGTGTGCAAAAAAGTTCCTAACGAATATTGAGGACCTTGAATGTCCATGTAAGAAGTTTGCATTTGGGTTTCCAGGATCTCCTTTGCTAGTCAAAATGCAGTCATAAAGCACAAAGCATCATCTGAGAGCTTGCTGGGAGTGCAGAGTATCAGGCCCCATCTGCTAAGTAAGGAGGCATATCCATTGAATAATAATCTTTATTTTAATAAGATCTCCAGATCATTCATTAGTATATTAAAGTTTGAGAGGCAGGTGGGCCACGGTGGCTCAGCAGGCAAGAATGCTTGCCTGCCATGCCAGAGGACCCAGGTTCGATTTCCGGTGCCTGCCCATGTTAAAAAAAAAAAAAAATTTGAAAGGC
Organism: Tamandua tetradactyla; assembly: GCF_023851605.1. Lineage (NCBI taxonomy): Eukaryota > Metazoa > Chordata > Mammalia > Pilosa > Myrmecophagidae > Tamandua > Tamandua tetradactyla. Next base: position 24,777,156 of record NC_135346.1, read on the forward strand.
AATAATCAAGACCACTGGCTCTCCATCCTGGTGGTATGTGGAAACCATTTGGGAAGCTTTAAAAACTATTGATGCTTAGGTCCACCCCCAGATTCTTAATTAATTGATGTTAAATATGACTTGAACATTTGGATTTTTATAACTTCCTCATATGCAGCAAAATTTGAGAACTATTGTTTTCAGCCAATGGTTCTCAATCAAAATGTGTTTCATTCCCATCATTGGAGAGTCTTATGTTAGGTTTGGGTTAGGGTAAGTAATTATTTTTTAAAGCCTCCCAAGTAATTCTGATATGCTGCCAGCATCAAGAATCTTGGTATCAGGCCCCTGGAGGCCACACTTTCTTTTAGGAAGCTCAGTTCCTAAAAGAATAAAGGCCTAGAAGCAGTTGAGAGACTTGCTGAGGGGACACTCTGGAGTTGAGGACTTCTGGATTGCTGCTCTGACAGTAATCTAATGTTGTTCACTTCTTGTTTTGAAGATGAATAGCACAATATGGTCTAAGTACGAGGCTTTTATAACTTATTTGACTCCACTGAATACTGTGACGTGCAAATTTGAACAGCAGCAAATTATCAATAGATTTTAGGTTGCTTATTTGAAGCCAGGTATCAATCACTGTATTGTGTAACTCTGTGATCTCTAAACATTGCAAGTTTTACAAATTCCCCAGCAGGTTTCTTTCCTCTACTAGAGAACACAACCAGTGGATCTCTGCAAGCTGGCCTTTTCCTATTGCCTCAGTGACTTGGAGACTAAACATTCTTTTTCAAGTCTTTGCAATCAGCCTGCATTCTCCTTATAAACAGAAGAATAGGTTCAGCTTTATATTTAGAGTCTTCTAATACACCCTGATAAATGTTCTCCTCCTAAAAGCTTGTCAGCAACAAGGGTGATTGATAAACTGTTTCAAAGGAAAGAGAAAAATGTTCTCTCTAATATCTGCCATTGTGACAGATTACATAAATAATGTTCTAAGGCTAATCGGTACTAAATGGATTTTATATTTTAAATGCTCTCTGCAGCCATCCAGGTATGAATCAAATTTCTTTATCAAAATCATTAGGAGGGCCTCCTTGACTTTTAAAATTATGCTTTTGCAGAAAATATCATTATTTAATTATTTGTTTTCATGGGCAGGCACTGGGTCTCCGGCATGGCAGATGAGAATTCTGCCATTAAGCACCACCCACTATTATTTTTATAGATGAAAACAATGAAACATAAGAGGTTAAATGTCTTGCTCAGTGCCACACAATATGTAGAGAATTCAGGAACTGAATTTGGGAACTCAAGTTTATTCAGTGTCCTTAAACACTTTGCTATTCTGCCTCATAACTATCAATAGAGAAGGAAGGATATGACAAAAAGGGAGGAGACTGTTCAAGAGACTGATGTTTGGGAAATGCTGCCCTAAGTTTTCACTTGGAACTGGAAACTTTGTTTCTTATCTAAACCTTTGTCTAGTAGATAGGGTGATGGTTCTCAAATGCTTGTTGAATTGATAGATGAACAAATGAATGAATTTGTTCTCTGTACTACAGCCAGTGGTATATTTCTAAAGCTCAAATTGCATCATATTGTTCCTCTGCTTAAACCCCTTTAGTGTTTCCCCAATAAGATTGCCAGTTTAAGCAAATAAAAATATAAGACATCAAGATAAATTTGAATTTCAAATAAACAATGAATAATTTTTTAGTGTATGTCCTGTGCAATAGTTGAATCATATATATAATAAGAAATATTCATTATTTGAAATTCAAATTTAGCTGGGCTTTTGTCTGGCAGCTCTACTCCCCATCATCCTCAGGAGGAAGTCCTAATTCTTTAATATGCTTTAGAGAGAGTTTGGGATCTGCTTCTGGCTTACTTCTCTAACCTCTTCCTATATCATTTTTGTTCTACACATGCCTAAATACTTGGAGTTACTGAGTGCATCATGCTTTCTCTAACCTCTAGGCCTGTGCACAAGCTGCTGTCTCTTCATATCATCCTTCATCCAGCTATTTTTCACAACAAATCAGACATCACTCCTCCTAAGTCTAGGTTAGGGGTCTTACATCTACGCCATCACCATGCCCCATTGTTCTCCAACCAGCATTACTATTACATGATGTGGCAATTTACTATATACTTATTTATCCCACTCTAGATTTCAGGCTCTTGAGGACAGGGCCATGCCCATCTTGCCCACTGCAGCATCTTCATTGTATAACTACTAGGTATAGAGATCCTCTTGTGAGGCTCTGAAGCAACTTTTGTTGATTGAAATTATCTCAAAAAGGTAACTACGGAGAAAGTTAGTATCTCCTGAAGTATTATGTTGATTCAGAAAACACTAACATTTGCACAATAAATACCTATTGGCATTTGTCTGTATTCTCATGTTTGGTCATCTAAGACACATCTTTCAAATGAATATATTCAAAGTTGTTAGAAACAAAACTTTAATATGTATATTATATATGGGATTTTATGGCTTCTTTTTGAGGTGGCATCTATTGGTTTCAAAACAACGACACATAAAATGATACATATTGACATAGGCAACCTTTCCATATTCTGAATGTACTAGACAATGGCAAGTACAACCAAAGAATCAGGCTATACTGTCCTGTACTGTACCTAGTGCTGAGAATCTAAGGCCTTCCAGGGACACTTCTGGCACAGGTCCTCACAGAGCTTACACTGGTCAGTGGGCAATCATTAATGCAGCCATGTTTCACAGAGGGCTGTCTTTACAGTCAGTTGTGATTGTGCCAGGCTAATGTGAATCTGGCACTTTTATCACACAGGTCTCTGAATATGGAGAACTTGCCAAATTATTCTGCTCTATCAAGGTCAAATTCATCCAAATCAACATGCATTTTTTCTTTTACTATGCATCCCAAAAATGACACCTAGACAGCCTATGCTACCAGCTGCTTTATGGAAGGCAGTGTCAGTTTAAAAAAAAAAAACATGGAATCTTGGCACCAAAGATGGCTCTCTGCACTTAAACAGATTTTGTTCCTCTCTGAGCCTCATTTTCCTTTATAAAATGGGGCTAATAATACCTATTTTGGAAGGAAGTTTCCCTAGTTTCCAGCCTATTTTTTTTTAGGTCAGCCAAATTGATTAGAAAGTGCTGCTTGTATTTCAGTGTTTTTTTTTGTCTGTCTACCTGCCTGCCTATTTCCTCTCTCAGATCTACATGCAAACACACACATACACACACACACACACACACACATACACACAGAGTGCTGGAGAATTCAAACTACCTTCACTATCCATGGATCAAAACCACCATACATAGACTGAGAGAAGCCAACCTCTTTTGCCTTGGTTTGGCAATAACTCCCTTTAAGAACGTGTGAATATCAGTGAGCCCAGTGAAACAGGTCACCCCAGCTCTAACTGCTATCCCAAGTCATGTCAAGCGAGCTTTTCTGTTTGTAGCGATCCTTGCCGTTTTGTGAATTCTGACATAATGACAATACAGCTGATGGGGATGTAATCGCTGTTTCTCTACTTCCCTGTAGAGCCCATCAGAAAACTTCTAACACTGGAAGGACTCTGTGTATGTTTTGTGTTCTAGTTTGCTTGCTGCCAGAATGCAGTATACCAGAGACGGGATGGCTTTTTGAAAAGGGGAATTTAATAAGTTGCTAGTTTACAGTTCTGGCCGAGAAAATGTCCTGATTAAAACAAGTCTATAGAAATGTTCAATCTAAGGCATCCAGGGAAAGATACCTTGGTTCAAGAAGGCCGATGAAGTTCAGGGTTTCTCTCTCAAGTGGAAGGGCACATGGCAAGCACAGTCAGAGTTTCTCTCTCAAAAGGAAAGGCACATGGTGAACATGGTCAGTGTTCCTCTCTCATCTGGAAGGCACATGGTGAACACGGCATCATCTGCTAGCTTCTTCTCCTGGTTTCCTGCTCCATGAAGCTCCCCCGGAGGCATTTTCCTTCTTCACCTCCAAAGGTCGCTGGCTGATGGACTCTGCTTCTCATGGTTGTGTCATTCTGCTCTGCTCTTTCTGAATCTCCCATTCTCCCAAAAGTTTCCTCTTTTATAGGACTCCAATAAACCAATCAAGACCCACCCAAATGGGTGGAGACATGTCGTCACCTAATCCAGTTTAACAACCACTGTTGACTAAATCACATTATCCAGGGAGATGATCTGATTACAGTTTCAAACATACAGTATTGAATAGGGACTATTCTATCTTTACAAAATGGGATTTTGATTAAATCATGGCTTTTCTAGGGGGCATACATCCTTTTAGACCAGCACATCTTGTCTTGCAGCTTTCAAAAGCCTGCTGAAAATAAAAGTGTTTAAATTTCTACTATCCAATTGCATAAATGGGAAAATAGGTATGCCTGCAAATGTTAATAAGTATTTGTTTCTAATAATGAAAAATTGGAAGCACCATAATTTTTTGTACATAAATATACAAAAATATTGAAAGTTAATTACTGTGCCTCCCAAACATTATCACTGCGCCATCAGAACCTTGCTTCAAAATAGCTGTGTGGTGAGGAGTCCCTGGCTCTGCCCTTCTGTCCTGGGGACTGAGAGAGTCAAATTCTTGAGTCATTCTTCTTGTCCATTTATGGTGCACTGTTTGGAAAGCTTCTCATTATACATATGATGGGATATTTGTATACAACAAAATGATGATATTGATCTAAATGTAGCAGCATTAAAAGATATCTACAGCAGACTGTATAGGATAAAAGTGTACAGTGAGGTACTATAATTTATACAACTCATGCATATATGCGTTCCCAAAGAGCTACCTGGAGGGAGAGTTGCTAATATTTTATCACTAAATAATGGGATTTAGGGTGATTTTTAAATCTTCTCCTTTTTATAATTAAAAATGTTCAGTATTATCAGGTAAAATTTTCCAAAAATAATAACACTATACACATGAAAACAAAGAGAAGGGTCTCCATTAGTATTGTTGGCATTGAGTTTAGCCCACTCCATCCTACCTCATTCCCATTGGGCATCCACCATGTACTTTGTTGGATCTACTTCAGCTTCCTGGGGATGGACCATGATTGGTCCAAGCCATTTTTGGTAATTTCATTGCTTTTTTCAGTGATTAGTTCAGATCAAGAAAATCATAGCATACCAATTTTCAGACCACAGGGATTAGTTCAGGTTTGGGAATCTGACTTAGTTTGGAATAATAAGATAGGAAGTAAAGTTTACTTGCAATTTCAAGAAAAGCTCCCTTGCTCTCAAGTGAGACTTGGGGAGAGGACTGTCTCCTTTATCTCTGGACTTCCAGATGCAGATGAGAAAACCAAAACCACTACAGCCATTTTACCTCAGTGTTCAGTCAGCCCAGAGAAAAGGGGAGAGTTAAGAGAATTGCAAAGAAATAGCGCCACGAGTCCCTAAATTAAGCAATCAAGAATCTTATTTTAATGTTACTGGAGCAAAAGCCTTTTCTTAAAGTTTAATACAGTTTGACATCCTCGCATTCTAACAGATTCATCTACTTGGTTGATGGCAAGAACGGAGTTAACTCATGTCATGCAGGCATGTCAAAGAGATATTTTATCAGGTGCTGTGAGAAGAGGACCATCTATGTGTTAAAAAACAAAGTAAAATAAAACAAATATCAGGAGTTGTCTTTTTTAGCATTGTGGAAAGATTGTGTAAGCCATTATGTATAACTTAAAGATTTCTAGTAGCCATGTTTTCAAAAGTAAAAATATAAACTGAAATTAATATACATAAAATATTTTCTTTAATCCAATATATCTGAAATAGTACCATTTCAACATTTAATCAATATGCGAATTGTCAGCATGGTATTTTATGTTCTTTTTGGGTGCTAAATCTTTGAAATATCATGTGTATTTGATAGCTACAGCACATCTCAAGTCATACTAGCTACATTTCTAGTGCTCGGTTGTCACAGATGGCTAGCGCTGTTACACATGACAGGTTTGTCTCCATTCCAGTTGGTATCTTCCAAGTGTCAGCAGTACTGGTAAAACCTGGGAACCTGTCAGAAATGCAGAATCTGAGACCCCCCTCCCAGTCGTACTGAATCAGAATCTGCATTTTAACAAGATTCCCATGTGATTTGTTTTCCATTAAAGTCGACCTATTATTATTATTGTTGTTGTTATTTTGCTACTAGCAAATATAAATCATTCATACCACATCAAACTATACGGCTGGGCTACTGCAAATTGTGGGAAGCATCAAGTGATCCTGCAGATAAATACCTGAATGACCCAAGTGGAGGCCTGCTCGGGCCAGTCCAGGAATGATGGACTCTAGCCCTCAGAATGTTGAGGCCTGCGGCTTGTCCTGAGAAGGATACTATGATCCTAATAGTAATAGAAAAGGTTGATTGTAAACCCTAAGTGAATGGCACAGCTGTAATGTGTTGATGTCTCATAGTCAACAGATTTATTTATGCATGTCTTGTTTTGCATGAGAAATATCTGATATAGGATTGTTGGTAAATATTTACAGATCTTCAAATTTTCTTTTGGAAGAATTGGCTGGAAATCGAATGGAACAATGTGAGAGCTTCATTAGACCCTGTCACATGCCAGGTTTCTGTGTATTTATTTTGTTTTGGTTTCTATCTGCTTTGCATTTTCCCTCCTGATAAATGGTATCAACTCATGAGTTAATAATTACCTACTTAGTGGAAAAGTTGACACCAAAGGATTTTCAGAGATAGCATAGCTGATCCCGAATTTCACAGTGGGCATAAAGCTGGGTGCATATGTATCCTTCAACGTTATTTTTTTATTCATCCCCAAACTCATCTGAACAGATAATAGAGCACTTCATGAACAGATGTGCTACTTATTCATCTAGTTCTGTAATGATAATGAAGAAAATTTAATCTAAAGTGTCTATGGTAGATGAACTAAAAGCCAGATTGTTATGAATAATAAAGACTCTGTTGCAATGCTGCACCCTACATGAAAAGCCAATCATTTAGTACTGACAATGTCATCTTTGATATAGGCCAATAGTGTATAGAAAAAAACACCTCTTGGATGCTGGACTCCACATGGAGCTACTGTTTCTACAGATGTAAACATTCCAAATTCCTTTGAGCATAAAGAAGCATAAAGGATACATTTTTCTTGCAGCTGGAACCAACATCTGACATTGCAAAATGCTGCAAATATGTTGGAGGGATTGCTTTATTCAGACAAATTTAATATGAACTAGAAAACATGTTTGTCTTAGCATTTTTTTCTAAAAAAAAAAAATAACAAATTGAGACCAATTTCCCTCCAAAGATCTATGCAAAATGATCTCTCAGGCGATAATGATTAGCTTGAAATCTGCTGCACACTTGACCTTAGTTTTATACATGCTGCGTAGCTGCTCTTGACAGACAAACATTTGGCTCTGGTAGCTAGGAGGCACTTGTATATTCGATGAACTCTAAACAGAGCTTTGTCATATGGGTTGTGTGACTATCTCATCTGCCACCTAATTGAGTACATTAAAACAAAAGCAACTCTATAAACTGAGAATGTGGGTTTTATCCCAGTTCTCAACATAATTACCTTTCATCTCTCCTTTTGTGGTCTTTTTGTTTTTGAAATGTGTATTAAAATATCAATTTCCCTCATGGACATATTGGCCTGAATTATTATTTATTTTTCATTTGTAAGTTGAAGTTCGTTGGTATCTCCATGTTGCAGTAATGACCGTCTAAATAATTGTCCTACTCAAAGAACCAAAGATAGAGTGTGTTTTGCATTGAAAATGCTGCTTTTGATCTTTGTATGCAGCACCATTCTATAATTCAATTAAGAAATCCCATGAGGATGATGGTGATGGTTGCACATTATTGTGAGAGTAGTTAACAGCACTGAACTATGCATGCAACTGTGGTTGAAAGGGGAAGTTTTGCATTGTACATGTTACTAGAATGAAAGATGATAAAACGTGTCCATATAACACAGTGAACTCTGTTTTGGATTATGGGCTGGAGTTAACAGTACAAGTAGAGGAATGTGCTTTCATGAATTATAACAAATGTACAACACTATTATAAGGTGTTAATAATAGGGTATATATGGGAAAATGCATCTAATGTAAACTGGGGACTATGGTTAATAGTACTATTTCAATATTTTTTCAGCAATTGTAACAAAAGTGCCACACTAATGCAAAGGGTCAACTATGGAGGGTATATGGGAATGTTTTATTTTATATATGACTTTTCTGCAAACTGAAAACTTCTCAATTAAAAAAATATTTTTTTAAAAAAGAAACCCGTGAGGAACCGTTAATATTATTTTGTAAAAGTCAATGTGGTTGTACAATAGCTTGCCAATACAAGCAGGGGAGGAAATTTGCAAAAATTGGTACATGTTGCACTTACATTTTTCAGAGAATTTAGCATTTTTATAGGGTGTCCAAGGAATGTATAAAGCTGTTTCTCTGTGGCAAAAACAGAATACTGACTTTGACTTAGCAAAGGTGTTTTATATTCAAATCTTGTCATTAAGCAATATTTATTGATATTGCACTCTTCCTTTTTTCTGAACTTGCTCCTTCTCTCATAGCTCCCATTTCTGGACATGGTTTCACTGTTCACCCAGGCTTATCACCCACTTTTTTCCTGACAGTTCCAATCCAGTCCTGTAGAACTTCCGCCTCTTCCTGAATGCAACACATTCAGACAATTGCCACTGTTACTTTCACCTTGCTCTTTCTTCTTCCTGAAACAGGTCTTCCTCCTTCTTTCAATCTTTGCTCTTCCATTGGCTACCTTATTTGCAACCTGTGAAACCCCAGAATCACTTTCCCCTGCAAAGCCTTCACCATTGTCCCTTCCACTTCCTGTGCACTCATGGCATTGGTGCTGTAAAGATCCTTACCACTCTGGTCACAGCCCAGCATCTATTTTCTTGTCTCCCTCACTATGTGGTGAGCTGTTTGAAGACAGATAGTGAGATCTATCAGTCTTTGCTTCTGAAATCCCCAGCAGGACTCTTGCTTAGTAGGAAGGGCTAAGGAGGTGCTCCCTATGGATAAGCGAGTTAATCTGTGCTGTGGTAATGGAGGTTTTAATGACAACACAGAATAAAGTAAATCACCCAGGTGAGCTGAAGCCTTTTAGGATTTGTTCTAGTTTGCTAGCTGCCGGAATGCAACACACCAGAGACGGATTGGCTTTTAATAAAAGGGGATTTATTTTGTTGGTTCTTCAGAGGAAAGGCAGCTAACTTTCCACTGAGGTTCTTTCTTACGTGGAAGGCACAGGATGGTCTCTGCTGGTCTTCTCTCCAGGCCCCTGGGTTCCAACAACTTTCCCCGGGGTGACTTCTTTCTCCATCTCCAAGGGCCCGAACTGAGCTGCAAGTGCTGAGATGAGGAATGCTGAGCTGCTAGACTGTGCTACATTGCATTCTCTCATTTAAGCACAAGCCAATTAAGTTAAACGTCACTCATTGCAGCAGACACGCCTCCTAGCCGACTGCGGATGTAATTAGCAACAGATGAGATTCACCTACCATTGGCTCATGTCCACAGCAACAGAACTAGGTGCTTTCACCTGGCCAAGTTGACAACTGAATCTAACTACCACAGGATTCTTTTTCACCCTCCCTTTTTCTTGAGGTTTTGAAAATTACTTTAAGGTTGAACAACTTGAATGCCCACAGATATGCTCGTAATCTCTTCTTTTGGTCATTTCATTAGCCCTGCCAATTGTTTTAGGACATCCTGAATAATCCCCTTTGTCTTTGCTGCATAGAGCTTTTCATGGCTCTGAGGGGAATCCACACTCTGCTGTGTTCCATGGAAATTAGACAGGAGTGTTCAAAGGCAGGAAGTGCACCATTCTCTGACCAAAAAGTCTGTGTCAGGAAATGACTGGCAGAATGTTTTTTCATGGATATCCTAAGGATTATAGGACTCTGGAAGAGATTGATATCAAAAGTCTCCATTCTTGATGCACACTATGGAGTGGGGGAGGGTGGAGAGCAAGGGGAGGCGGGCAGGGAGCTTGATCATTTAAGGTAAAACGTTATCCCTTTGTAACGGGCTTTTTGTCATCCCAACGCCCAGGATATGTAAGATAGAAGGAGTTCAGTGGATAGGCTTTTTAAATAAAGGCTCTCTTTTGGTGCTTCCACTTCACTGAGTGGAAATTCTGAGAGTGACTATAAATCCAAGGTTTCAGCATAAAGGATATGGGTGAGGGGAAAGGGCTAGAAGTGGGTCCCCCAGACTACTTTGAGTTATCCCTTGTTCTAGTTTGCTACCTGCTGGAATGAAATATACCAGAAACTCAATGGCTTTTAAAAAGGGGAATTTAATAAGTTGCAATCTAACAGTTTTTAGGCCGTGTTAATGTCCCAATGAAAACAAGTCTATAGAAATGTCCAATCTAAGGCATCCAGGAAAAGATACCTTGATTCAAGAAGGCTGCTGAAGCTCAAGGTTTCTCTCTCCAGTGGAAAGGCATATGAAGAACATGGCCTCTCTTGGCTGGAAGGGCACATGGGGAACATGGCATGATCTACTAGCTTTCTCTCCAGCTTCCTGGGAGGCATTTTCCTTCTCCAAAAGTTGCTGGCCGGTGGACTCTCTGCTTTGTGGTTCTGCAGCATTCTAAAGTCCTTCTCTGCTCTCTCTGAATCTCTAACTTTCTCCAGAATGTTTCCTCTTTTATAGGATTTCAGTAAACTAATCAAGACCTACCTGAATAGGTGGAGTCATATCTCCACCTAATCAAATTTAATGCCCACTCTTGATTGAGTCACATATCCGTGGAGATAATCTAAGTTTCCAACATACAGTACTAATAGGGATTAGAAGAAATGGCTGCTCCCATAAGGTTGATCAGAATTAAAACATTGCTTTTCTAGGGTACATAAACCTTTTCAAACTGGAACACCCTGTTAAGCAAGAAAGATGAAGACAGTCTTCATGTCTCCCATGTACTCCTATTCAAGACCACATAGGGCCTCCCTAGATCTCTGAAAAGGTATTTAAGATGCCACTGCACCCTAATCATTCAATGTCAGTTTCCTAGTGGGTGTTTGCTCAGGTTTTTCCTCTATCTTTTCCACTTCTCTTTACTTAAAGAGCCTGAGATCTTCAAAGAACAATCTGAATCTCTCTTGAATTGAATAAGCTCTTCTGACCCAACTCAAATTCCTGCATCTAAAAAAAGGCATGAATGCCTAGTCCCATTGATTAGATTTAATTGCAGTTGTTTGGTGAGTGCTTACTGTGTACTGGATATGTATGCATGTGTTCGCTGTGAAAATAAAATGTCTATTCCTAACTCTACCCGTCTTCCAATCTCCACACCTCACACAGTCATTGCAGCATAAATATTGATTGATTAGCACTTGGTTTTATTAACAATAAAATGAGCACTCAGGTATGGTTGTGTACGCCTCATTTATATCAAAATATTTACAATCAAACTTCCCATGATGTCAAAATATTTTTCTGTGAAAGTTGCCTTGGCTCATCTGGTTTTTGGGTATGTGTAATATCAAATAAACACACTGATAGGATTTTTAATGAATTGGTTAAAATTTTGATGCTGAAAAGACATCTTGTACTTTGTAATTTTGAAATAAGAAATCCACTAACATCCATAACATTAATATTTAAAATATTAATATTTTTCTCTTAATAGTGCACAATTTTGATGAATTCCAATTTGGCTGAAGATGTGTTTTTAATATGGTAATACTTTTAGTCTCTCTGTTTATATTTTGGTGACTTGGTATATCAAGGGTGCAATTTTATCTCTATTTGTGTACCTTTACCAATTTTTACTCTATTTTTTCCTCCTTTACAAATAATCCATTTGAAAAAATATAGTTTCCACCCATTAAAAAAATCAGCTTTATTGAGGTAACGTTTACAAACACTAATATTATCAATATTATATGACAATTCAATGAGTTTTTGATAATTAAATACAGTTATGTAATAAAGTTCGCTGTACCCCTTGGAAGCCAGTCCCCTGTCCAGGGCCTTTTCCAATGATTGATCTGCTTTCTGTCATGATGATTTGGCCTTTCTAGATTTTCTAATAAATAGCATCATTCACTATGAGGTCTTTTGTGTCTGGTTTATTTACTCAGCATACAACTGTGAAATCATCCATGTTGTTTTATATTTCAGTCATGTATTATTGTTTATTTCTGAGTCATGTTCCATGTTATCTATCTACCATAATTTGTTTATTTTTCTACCAGTTGATGGACACTCAGAGGTTTATTGTTTTAAGCTATTATGAAAGCATCTAGGAACATTTGCACAGAAGTCTTTGTGCAGATATATGCTTTCCTTTCTCTTGGGCAAATACCTAGGATTGGGATTGCTGGATAATATAGTAATTGTATTTTATTTTATAAGAAGCTGCCAAACTACTCTCCTTAGAGACTCCATCATTTTGTATTCCCACCAGTAGTTGTAGTCATTCCACATTCTCCCCAAAGATGCTATTTTCAATCTTCTCAATTTTAGCCATTCAAGTGGTTGTGTAGTGGAATTCAATTATGATTTTAATTTGGATGACATGGATGACTAATGGTATTGAACATCATTTCTTGTGCTTTTAGGACATTTGTGAATCTACTTTGGTGAAGTGTCTGTCTGAATATTACTTTCAAAAATCAGATTGTCTTATAATTGATATACAAGTTATTTTTATATTCCAGATAGAAGTCCTCTATGAGACAAATATATTGTAAATATTTTCTTCTAACGTATGTCTTGTGTTTTCATTTTCTTAACATTGCCTTTTGAAGAGCATGACTTTTAATTTTAGTGAAGTCAGAATTCTATGCTTATTTCCTTTCATTGCTCATGCTTTTTGTGTCCTTCCTCAGACATTGTTACCTAACCCATGATCACAAAGACTTTATCCCATGTGTTCTTCTAGAAGTTTTATAGTTTCAGTTCTTATACTCAGTTTTATTACCTAATTTAAGGTAGTATATGTGACATAAAGGTTGAAGCATAGTTTCTTGAAAAGACGATTCCCCATTGAATTATCTTGCATATTTGTGGAAAATCAGTCTATTTTTAGACTCTATTGGGTTTCATTGATTTATCTGTCTATTCTTACAGTAAGATCACACCTTATTTATTATAGCTTTATGGTAGCCTCTGAAAACAGGTGGAATAATTCTTCTACCTTTGTTCATCCTTTTGGAAATTGTTTTGGCTATTCTAAGTAATTTGCATTTCTATATACATCATAGAATCAGTTTATATATGTCTGTCAATAAATGAAATAAAAATACCATTTCAATTAGCACCAAAAGGCCGAGGAACCAAGATGGCAGCTTAGTGAGGTGTGGGATTTAGTTCATCCTCCAGAGCAGCTAATAAATAGTCAGAAACACTACAGAACAACTGCTGGGGCCACGTCAGCACCTAGACACACAGTATACCCCCATTTAGACCAGCTGGACCAGCTGTGAGCCACTCCCAGAATTGTGAGTCCCCCAAGTCAGGGCAGCCAGTGCCTGTCCCCCACAGGCTGCTTCCCAGATGGGAAAGGAAAGGGACTTTACCAGAAGCAGGGGCTGAGCACAGCCAAGCTCCAATTGTGGAATTAATTAACAAATTCTGACTACTTAAAATAGATTCCCTGCTCAGCTGAACCTCAAGTAGGAGCTGAGATTGCTGGATTTTGCCCCAGTGCAGACAGGGCAGGGCTGATGGAAAAGAAGAAAAGAAAAAAAAATCAAACAGAGGTTTTTTGGATCGTACAACACAAAATACTTGAAAGGGTCAGGGCCCTGAAGGAAAGGAGGGAGCACATGGGACCTAGAGATACACAAAGCAACATACCAACTTAAGCTATTGATTTGCAAGCCCAAAGAACAGGGGTCCTATTCTGAAAAGAATTTTTTTCCTTTCTTTTCTTTTTCATGGCTTTGTTTCTATGGCTTGACTGCTCTTTGTATACAGCTGCAGGGCTTCTCAGGCTCCAACTGCCCCAAGAATGGGCAGAATTAAGCTTATTTGAGAGTTTGTTTGGAGGCTTTGCCTTCCCAAGAGAGGGGTGGGACCCAGATCAGGTGGAATCACTCCCTCAAGGAATTCAGACCCCAGGGTCTGGAAATTTGAAGCAATTAAAGCCAGCCTACAACCTCTCCTCTGTCTCCACCATGCCCCCAGCAAGGAGAGTCTGCTGAAGTTAAAGGTACTGCATTACCTCATGCTGGTAGGACCCACAGGCAGACAAGCGCCATATACTGGGCAGGATAAGAAAAACAGAGGCCAGAGGCTTCATAGGAAAGTCAACCTGCTGGGACTCACCCTCAGGGAAAACTGATGCAGGTGACTCTTTCCTCCCGAGAGGAGGCCAGTTTAGTCTGGGAAAATCTGACTAGTGTCTGTAATACCTAAGTAGACACTCCTAAGGGGGTGGTGGGGGAGGAGGCACCATACAGGCAGGGCAAAAAATAAGAAAAAAGAACTGAAATATTCTGATCTGTTAAACAAAACCTATGCTTGAGGTCTAGAATAAGCTGAACTGAATGTCAAAAAACAGATAGACAACAAAGTCATCCAGCAAGAAAATCCAAGGTAAAAAAAAAGTGAGAAGAATCTCCATAATAAATTAATTAAGGAAATTACATGTCTAGACACCAGCAAAAAATAACAAATCATACTAGGAAAATTGAAGATATGGCCCAGTCAAAGGAAAAAACCACCAATTCAAATGAGATACTGGAGTTGAAACAATTAATTCAGGATGTTTGAACAGACATGGAAAACCTCATCAAAAACTAATCAATGAATTGAGGGAGGATATAAAGAAAGCAAGGGATGAACAAACAGAAGAAATTGAAAGTCTGAAAAAGCAAATTGCAGAACTTATGGGAATGAAACGCATAGTAGAGGAGATGAAAAAAAAACAATGGAAACTTACGACGTTAGATTTCAAGAGGCAGAAGATAGGATTAGTGAACTGGAGGATGAAACATCTGAAATCCAACAAGCAAAAGAAAATATATGGATAAGAATGGCAAAATATGAACAGGGACTCAGGGAATTGAATGACAGCATGAAGCACATGAATATATGTGTTGTGGGTATCCAAGAAGGAGAAGAGAAGGGAAAAGGAGGAGAAAAACTAATGGAGGAAACGATCACTGAAAATTTCCCAACTCTTATGAAAGACTTAAAATTACAGGTCCAAGAAGTGCAGCATACCCCAAACAGAATAGATCCAAATAGACATACTCTAAGACACTTACTAATTGGAATGTCAGATGTCAAAAAGAAAAAGAGAACCTTGAAAGCAGCAAGAAAAAAGCAATCCATCACATACAATGGAAGCCCAATGAGACTATGCATAGATTTCTCAGAAGAAGCCATGGAGGTGAGAAGACAGTGGTATGATATATTTAAGATACTAAAAGAGAAAAACTGCCAACCAAGAATTCTATACCCATCAAAATTGTCCATCAAAAATGAGGGGGAAATTAAAACATTTTCAGACGAAAAATCACTGAGAGAATTTGTGACCAAGAGGCCAGCTTTGCAAGAAATACTAAAGGGAGCACTAGAGACAGATAGGAAAAGACAGGAAAGAAAGATGTAGAGAAGAGTGTAGAAATGAAGACTATCAGTGAAGGTAAAAAGAAGAAAAATTAGATATGACATATAAAATCCAAAAGACAAAATGGCAGAAGAAAGTACTGCCCTTACAATAATAACATAAAATGTTAATGGATTAAACTCCCCAATCAAAAGACATAGACTGGCAAAATGGATTAAAAAACAGGACCCATCTATAGGCTGTGTATAGGAGACGCATCTTAGACCCAATGATGAACATAGGTTGAAAGTGAAAGGTTGGGAAAAGATATCTCATGCAAACAACAATCAGAAAAGGGCAGCTATATTAATATCTAACAAATTAGACTTCAAAGGTAAAACAATTAAAAGAGGCAAAGAAGGACAATAGGTATTAAAAGAAACAATTCAACAAGCTTCACTGAATACTCTATTGAAAGAAATTAAAATTAATAAAAAACGATCTAAATAAATAGAGATATACTCCACATTCATGAACTTGAAGTCTTAATATCATTAAAGTCACCTCTTCTCAAACTGTAATACAGCTTTAATGCAATACCAATCTAAATTCCACAAATCTGGGGATTTTTTTGTTGTTGCAGAAAATAACAAAGTGAATCAAAAGAGTATATGGATCTAGAGTTGTCAAATGATTTTGAAAAAGAAGAACAAAATTGAATTACTTCTACCACTTTTTTTTTTTTTTGCATGGGCAGGCACCGGGAATCTAACTGGGGTCTCTGGCATGGCAGGCGAGAACTCTGCCTGCTGAGCCGTTGTGGCCTGCCCTCTACCACCTTGTTTTAAGACAAATTATAAAACTACAGTAATTATTCAAGAAGGTGTGATATCACTTTGAGTATAGATGTACAGATGGTACAGAATAGAGATTTTAGAAGTAGACTCACACATATATGATCAATTGATTTTCAACAAAAGTACAAAGAGATTTCAATATGGAAAAGATGTATTTTCAACAAACATTGATGGAACCAACATTTAAATTAAAAATTAATTTGAACTGGATCATAGACCTAAATATCAAAGCCAAAACTTTAAAAATTCTACAAGAAAACATAAGAGACTATTTTTGGATCATTGGGTGGGCAATGTTTTCTTTGAGGAAACAGAAAGCTTTTTTTAAAAAAGGTTCAGAAACACACAGAAATGAAAAATTACCTCTTCTTGGGAGAGTTGAGGATGGCCTTGCAGAAGAGATGAATCTTGTTGGAAGTACAGTAATACAGCTCTCTTGGTACTGAGAAGTATATGAAAATGGGAGAGCTACCAAGGAGATGGAGATCATTTAGTGGCAGAGGCCATGAGGATAAAAAAGAAAGAAAAAATAAGGAGTTTAAACAGGAGTCTCAAATTCAAATACCTACATAGCCGAGGTAGATGATGTAATTGTGTAAAGTGGTTTGGGTATAATCTCATAGGGAGAGGTGGGGACTGTGGTGTACTGGAACTTTCTTGCCTTCTCTGAAGAGTGTAATCATATTCACTTTTAGGCAATTATTGCCTATGGAAATGTGGTCCCTGGGCTGTGGTCTGTGGGTAACAAACCAACTTTTCTCATATATTCTGGCCTCAGTTTCTCATTGCGTCACAGCTGACCTCCAGCTCGACCCAAATTTAAAATCCAACTTGATGTATATATTTTTTAATTTTCAAAAGTTTATTTCAACATAACTATGCTTACAGAAATACACTCATATTAGTTAATAGAGTACAATTCAAATTTAACTTATGATACACAATTTGAACTAAATACTTGGTACATGGTTTAAGATTAAAAAAAAGGATTTGAAATCAGGCTTTTCATCTATTACAATTGTGTAAAAGAGTCTATTCTCCTTTAAATGTACTATAGCAGGTAGGAAGAACCCTGAGAAATTTACCTTTGGTTTGCTTCAGAAGAAGAACATGAATTGCACAGTAAAAACTTTAAAAATTGGTGCCCAAAAAGCTATTGGAATGTTTCGATGCCAGCTTACAAAATTCAATAACTAATGGATGTATTTGGGAGAAGGGGAGTGGTAGCCTAGTTATACATGGTAAATCTGTAAAAACTATCTGATTTAGTTAATATTGCACGTAGATTGCAAATCTACACAAACCAAGATTCAGATAATTCCTTGAGTCTGAATTAATACTATCAGTTCATTTTTATCTGCTGAAGTGAACAAGGAAACTCCACAGACTGGGTGCAAGTTTTACTGATTTATAGAAAAAAGATCAAAATTAAGCTTCATCCCCAGCTTTTCTGTCTGGAACTGAAACTATTTCTACAGGAAAGGTATTCCCTCCAACAGAGTCAACATTCATAGGGTGACATGACATGGATTTATTTAAATTTAAATTTGTATCAGCACAAAATAATCCCCTACGTTCAAAGACCATGTAACTTTAAAAGTGATTCAAAAATTAAAAAGGTCCTTTCTTGGAAGCCTACAGCAGAATATTCATCCAGTTATAAGAACCTTATTGAAAACATCTATCTCCTAGTGAATTTCACCTCAAAAAAAAAAAAAAAAAAGAAAGAAAGAAAAGGAAAGTAGCCCCAAAGGAAGAAGGTACTCTGAAAAAAATACGAAAAATTATAACTTAAAATATCTTGAAAAGCAGTATGAAAATATGCTCAAAAAGATGTCAAAGAGATACATTTTCAGAAGACTACCTAGGATTAGGTTTGTAATGTACTCAGCATTTCAAGTCCTCACTAGATACTAAATATCAATTTACAAGCAACATGCTTATTTTTTTGCTCCTTTATCAAAAGCAAAATTCTAGCTACAAGTTTATGGGAGGGGTACTAAGAAAATTAAAACTTCCATATAAATATCACATTTCTTTCAAATGGAAGAACTCCCACCTGGACCAGAAAGTTCATATTGCCAATATACTTTCATTGACACAATTTCCATTAAGTACAAATACATGGCTTAAGATTCAGAACCTAATATAGGCCTAACAATCAAGTCCTTATGTTCTAGAAGAAGGGCCTCAAATCTAACTCAATTTCCAGTAACAATGTTTTTGCAACTCAATAAGGGATTTTGTTTCTTGCCTATTTTTGCATTTAACATTCTAGTCTAGAAACTGGATTAGAAATTTTTCAAATTCTTCAGCATTACCGAGCAACCAAATTCAAAATTTTGCTGAAAACAATCCATGAAAACCTCTTCCCCAAACTGTGATTCCCAATCTCCAATCTATATACAAGATCAATCTTTCTACATATAACATAAAAGGTAACTTAAATAAAATTGTACCCATGAACATTAAAGTTAGTTGTTTGAGTGATTTAACTAGCTTTATAATTTACATCTAATAACATAAATATCTGCAGCTTGATCTTCTGTTGCCAATCATTGTTGGAGCCTAGGACTCAACATCATTTAATTCCCATTCACACACACAAAACACATACCATATTATATAACTTACTCCTCATGTCTTGAGAATCTTCTGTTCTCTTACATCTTTGTCTTCCCAATCAAACATCTTTGAACTAAAACTTCACTTTCAGATGTTTAACCATTTTTTCACACATACTCATCAATGCTTTTTCTAATCTTTCACAACTACAAGGATTTTTAATTTAAAATCCAAGCCAAAAGCACCTCAGGCCTACGTGGACCTTACATGTATGATCTCTGAGAAAAACATGTGTCTTTTCCCAAGAGTGCCAACAGAAGCCCTGGGAAAGGTCCTCCCTGGGTCACACATCTGTTACTGAACCAATGCTTCTGGCCAGACAGAAAAATTCTCTGATTGGCCAGGCCTAGGTTATTTGCCTGCCCAGGAATGTGGTGGGAAAAGATAGGTCTTTAAGATGAGAGGGAATGGCAGAAGTAGAAGGAATAACATGAGCAAACAATAGGTGCATAGTAAGCATGGCAACTATGTTTAGGTGGCATACAACTACCTATGGAACGTGTCTAGGGACCAACAGAAAGGATTCATGAGATATGACATTGGAAGGGCAGAATGGAATGAAACAATGCAAAATGCTAGGTCAAGGATTTCTGGAATTTTGGGGAGTAGATAATCAAAAGCCTTTCAAGTTTTAAATGGAAAGACCAGATGTGCATTAGGGGAATTAATCTGGTCAGAAATTTTAAGGTGGATTGGAGTATGGTGGTATTAATGGCATAAATTCTAATTTGTGACATGCTAGCCTCAAGGTGGGAGGAAACTGACTGATTCATTACTTTTAACTGTTCTCTGTAATAGTGATTACAAAACAGAAGTAGCAAACAATTCAATATCCATTTATATTTGTCTTTACAATTTGTAGAGCCATTCTTTCAGTCTGGCTTTTGTTTTTGGTTTGTTTGCATGTGCTCCTTTCTTTCTTTTTTGGCTGTGGGCACTTTTTACAAATTAGTTTTGATTTAAAATCAATTTAGGAAATAGTTATTAATTCTTATGTGACAAATGCTGTATGTTCCCTGGAATGAAGGAAAAAAAAAAGATAGAGGTCTCTTTCCTCAAAGAGCAGTAAGTATAGCTGGAGAGATAAAATATAATTCATTCAATAATAAGAGAAAAATAGAACAGGGACTTTGTTATGTATTCTTTGCACAACATCTGGTCTTAGCATAGGATGGGACACATGTCAGGTAATCAGAAAATATGTGAATGAAGGTGGCCAGAATGCCACCGTGTTTCACATGGAAATTATCCATTTGCAGCTGCACTTTGAAGATTAATGAGGAAACGGGTGTACACAGAAAACATCTAAATGACTATATTTTTACATTTGGAAACTGCTGGTGACACGGGTCCACACCATCTGTTGGCTTGGCAGCTGTAACAGTTGACAATATTGCTCAATGGAGAAGCCAGGATTCACTCTGAGGAGGATAAACGCACAATTAAGCATGGCTGGAAGAGCTCAGCAACAGTAGTTACAGTGATGTGGTGGATTGAATTCTGTACTCAATTTAGACCAGGTTTTTAATCTTAATCCGTTTCCTGTGTGTGTTAATCCATTGTAAATAGGACCTTTTCAAGATGTTAATTTTAATTAAGGTATGTCCAAAGGAATGAAGGCGGGCCTTCATCCAGATTACTTCAGTTCTTTATAAGTAAAAGAAAATTGAGACATAATAAGAGAAAGCCACAGGGAGGAGCTGCAAGCCGGAAGTCGAGCGCACCAGGAAGTCGAGGGAACCCGGAAGACAAAGGCGAGGCTGTAGCCCTGTGATAAGAGGCAGAGAAGCAAATAAATTCACTTTGCCGACAAACCAGCACCAGAATATTACAGACTTTGGGGAGAAAATACTGCCTTGCTGACCTCTTGATTTTGGATTTCTCCGAGCTTCGAAACCGTGAGTCCATAAATTCCTGTTATTTAAACCGACCCAATGTGCCATAGCTGTCATTGCAACTTGGCAAACTAAGACAAGTGGCAAGCTTAGAATTGATGTCCTTGATTTTTATGACTATCCAAGGTTTGTAGCTCTGAAGTATCCCCCCCCCCCCCCCAGCACAATCTTCTCATCTCTTTTCACCCAGAATAAACCTGGTCTTCATCCTCATTTCGATCTCAAGGACATCAAACCTTTTTTCAGTCCTTATGCCCCCCTACTCCGCTGGATCACCCTCTCCCCTTTTTTCACTCACTATATTTTTCATTCTCTTCAAATTTGGTCCAGTACACTTTGCCAACCTCCAGTTCTGAATAAATATCATTCTCGATTTTCTTGAAAGGTCTAGACTATGTTTGTTGTTAGATACATTTTTGTGAAGATGCTGATTTCTTATAGTCTGATTTCACATAGATATATGAATAAAGGTACTCAGGTAAGTTGTCAGTCCCTTTTGTGCAAATCTGACATCAAAAAAAGTTCTGAAAATTGTTTTTGTAATTTAGTTTGTGGAAAAACCTAATGGGGCTTGAATTATTAGTCAGCAACATTTTACCTTGAACTGTCCTGAGGCTATTTATGGTTTTACTTATTCTTCTTAGTGGGAAAATGAATATTTCCTGGAGAAATATATGATTACAGTATGATTCTCTTAACTCTATTTGAGATGAATCAAAATAAATGTCATTTTTATGTTATAACTCAAAAGCAGACAAAATTCTGAATTTTTAGGCATAAACAGCCCCAAATGTTTCATATAGAGAATGGCAGGCCCATACCTTTATGGGTTATAAATAATTCCACGTGTTTTACCTTGAGTAATCCTTGCAGTAATTCTGAGTGTGAAGAATGCATTACTATGCCCAATTTTTCAGATGCAAAAACTGAGGTTTTAAAATTTAAGGGCCTTGATCACACTGCTGATAAGTAAGAGAGCTGAAGTTGGGTAACAGGTGTTCCTTTCTATTCCCTCAGTAGTCTTTCACAGTTTTTCCTCTAACAGTTAATGTTTACTTTTATTATAAGATGTGTCAAAGGGTTTTGTGAAAAAGTGAAAATCTGAAAAGTAGAAAGAATCAAAATCACTTGCACCTCAGATGTAATATTGTTGTAAATATCTGGTTACTCCTGTTCTCTGCATTTATCATATATTTTAAACAAAATTGAGATAGCCCATATGTACTCTGCTGTATTCTGATTTCCTGTTCACTTAAACTATATTATACACATGCTGTAATTGCATTAAATTGTATTCTGCAGGATGATTTTTCCCTTTTTTGTTTTTTTAAGAATTAAGCACAGAAAAGCCAAGAAACTCTCGTTTTCAGAATTTCTAGTGCCCTCCTCGTTCCTGATCTTCACTCATACCCCCACCCTGCCCCCCACCCCTCACACACGTAGACACCCCTTCTCATATGTCTGATTCAGAACATATGAATATTCTTAAAAATGAGTCATAAAATAAAATAAGAAACTGTTTTTCAAATCATTTAAATCATACCAGGTGCTCATTTATAATCTTTTTTTCATTCACTACTGTTATTTTAAGATTTATTATATTTACGTTTTTTCAAATGCATTTTACTGCTTCCTTGCATTTCTAATGAGTATCAACACTTTTTTTTTTCCATTCCTCAATTTCTGGATACATCACAGTTATAAATAATTCTATAAGGAATACCTTTGAAGCTGTTCACATATGGACCTGAGGAGAATTTCCCTGGTGTCTATACCCAGAATGTAATATATGAGTTAGGACATGTACAATCTGAATTTCTCCAGGTAATGTCAGATGGTTTTCAGAAACAGCTGTACCAGCTAAGCCTCCCATGAAAAATGCTTGAAGGTTTAGGTATGACCCAGATTTGAATTTTTTTAAGTCTGATAGTTATAACGTGGGATCCCATTCTAGTTTGCATTCCTCAGTAGTAGTGAGTTTGAGAATCTTCATATTCTGATTATGTGTCTGAGGCTTCCTGCATATAAATTGCTTGTTCATACCCTTTGCATATTTTCAACTGGATTTCTGTCCTTTTCTTCTTTATATTTAGTAATGCACATACGTATGGCTGTATAATATTCCATATTATGGTAACATATTTATTTCACCTATTTCCTGTAATTGAATTTTCATTGCATCTAATTGCCATTTTAAGTGATGGTGTGATGGGCACATTTGTATATATTTCTATTTAGTTCTTAAAACAGTTTTTACAAATAGAATTACTGAGATTCATCAATATAAGTATATTTAAAGTTCTAGGCAGGTAATAAGAAATTAGTTTATATCAGTTTCTCCAGTGTTTGAGATTTCCTATTTTTCAAAACCCTCAATGGCCTTGAGTGCTTATTTTATCTAAATAGTTACCGATTATTATATCTGGATGTTTCAATGAGTAGTTCTTCAATAACTAATACCTAAAATTCAGAATGTTCTCAAACTTTCTATATCTATTTATGTGCTTGTACAAGGTTCTTTTTTTTCTAGCGTTGAAACTAGTACAGTTTTTTTAAAGCAGTTTTATTGAGATATATTCACATACCATACAATCCTTCCAAAATGTATGATCAGTGGCTGTTAGTATATCCACAGAGTTGTACATTCATTCCATGATCAATTTTAGAACATTTTTATTATTTCAAGAAAGAAAGCCCTCATACCCTTCAGCAGTCACTGCTCAATTCCTCCATCCTTCTTCATCCCTACATAATCAATTTATTTCTCTAAAGTTTTATTTAAAATTACATTTTATATAAATGAAATCATAGAATATGTAGTACTTTGTGTCTAGTTCCTCACACTGAGTATGTTTGAAAATTATTATTTTTTAATTAGTGAAGTTGTAGGTTTATGGAAAAATCATGTAAAAAACTGCAATATTACCATATACCTCCCTCCTGTTGATACTTTGCATTAGTGTAATACCTTTGTTACAACTGATAAAAAAATATTAAAATAGTACTATTAACTATACTGTAGTCCATAGTTTATATTAGGTCTATCGTTTCCTGTAACCATCATATTCACACCTTATATTAGTGTTATTACATTTGTTCTAATTCATGAAAGAACATTCTTATACTTGTACTATTAACCCCAGTCCATCATCCACAACAAGGTTCACTGTGTTATACAGTCCTGTGTTTTATCTTCTAACTTTTATTCTGGTAACATACATGACCCCAAATTTCCCCTTTCCAACCACATTCACATGCATAATTCAGTGCTAATAATTACATTCAAAATAATGTGCTACCATCACCACCAGCCATTTCCAAACCTTTACAACCAACCTAAATAGAAATTCTGTGCAAATGAAGCATCAACTCCCTATTTTCTATCCCAATCTATCCCCTGGTAACATATATTCTAGATTCTATCCCTATGAATTTGCTTAATGTAATTAGTTTATGTCAGTGAAATCATACAGTGTTTGTCCTTTTGTGTCTGACTTATTCCACTCAATGTCCTCAAGATTCATCCATGTTTTCCCATGTATCAGGACTTCATTCCTACTTATACTTGAATAATATTCCATCATATGTAATACCACATTTTGATTATCCATTCATCAGTTGATGGACACTTGGGTTGCTTCCATCTTTTTCTGTGAATTATGTCGCTATGAACATTAGTATGCAAGTGTGCTTGAGTCCCTTCTTTCAGTTCTGCAATGTAACTAGTAGTGGGATTGCTGGGTTTTATGGTAATTCTATATTTAGCTTCCTGAAGAACTGCTAAACTCTTCCACAGTGGCTGAACCATTTTACATTCCCACCAGCAATGATTGCATATTCCTATTTCTCCACATCCTCTCCAAAACTTGTAATTTTATTTTATTTTTTTAAATTGGATTTGGATTGAATTTGAAATGATATCTCATTGTGGTTTTGATTTGTATTTCCCTAATAGTTGGTGATGTTGAACATCTTTTCATGTGCTTTTTAATAATTTGTATATCCTCTTTGGAGAAATGTCTATTCAAGTCTTTTGCCCATTTTTGAGTCAGGTTGTTTGTCTTTTTATTGTAGAATAACAGAATTTCTTTATTTATTCTGGATATTAAATCCTTTTCAGATACGTGGTTTCCAAATATTTTCTTCCATTAAGTAGGTTGACTCTTCACTTTTGTGGCCAAGTCTATTGATGCACTTAAGTTTTTAATTTTTGAAAAGGTCCCATTTATCTATGTTTTCTTTCATTGGTGGTACTTCTTGAGGTATAAAGTCTAAGAAGCCATTGCCTGACACAAGACCCTGAAGATGCCTTCCTTCTATTTTTTTCCTAGGGTTTTTGTAGTCCTGGCTCTTATGTTTAGGTCTTTGATCCATTTTGAGTTAATTTTTATTTGGGGTATGAAGTAAGGGTCCTGTTTCATTCTTTTAGATATGGCTATCTAGTTCTCACAGCCCGATTTGTTGAGGAGACTATTCTTTCCCAACTGAGTGGACTGGGCAGCTTTGTTAAAAAATCAATTCACCGTCAATGTAATGCCTGGATGTATCCCAGAGTATATTAAACAGATAATCAAAAGTATTGGCAAAGTCCCTTGAGTGATGGGAGGAAAAAATATGGAACTATTAAACTTTACTACTGGGGAAACCCCAGATAATATGTCAAACATTAGGGACACCAAAATCAGTAAGTCAAACCGTTGATCTTGAGACTTACTCTTGTAAAGCTCATGTATTAGTGGAGAAACTTAGCCTACCTATAGGTGTGCCTATGTGTCACCTCCAGAGGACCTCTTTTGTTCCTCAGATGTGGCCTCTCTCTCTTTCTAAGCCCAGCTCTGCAAGTGAAATCATTGCCCTCCCTGCTATGTGGGACATGACATCCAGGGGTGAGAGTCTCCCTGGTGGCATGGAAAATGACTCTCAAGGATGAACCTGGCCCTGGCACCATGGGATCAACCACGCCATCCTGACCAAAAGGGGGAAAAGAAGTGTAACAGACAAGGTATCAGTGGCTGAGAGAGTTCAGATAGAGTCAAAAGGCTACTCTGGAGGCCATTCTTATTTAAGCTTCAGTTAGATATCGTTACCTACCCTAACTTGCCAACCCCCAACCAAAACCATTCCTGCCAAAGAATATCTAGGGTGTTATTTAAGATTCAACAAAGATTCCATGTGCTAGGGTACCTTTCCAGAAACCTACAACCTCCAGATGGGTCCCGGAACCAGGTAAGTCCTGAAATGATGAGGGGTCAGCCTCTCAGAACATCAGCTAGTTCCATTCCCTTATCCCATATTATTGACAGCCCCTTCCAACGTGTAAAAGTTAGAATGCATCTAAAGAGTGGAAGAAAGATCAAAGGTGGTGGTGAAGTTTGTTAGAGAAGGTAGGGTTTAACAAATGAGTATGACTGCTGAATCATTATGTTGATATTTCTTTTAGTCTCCAGTATCTTAGAGCAGCTAGAAGTAAAAACCTAAAATTGTGGAATTGTAATTCATACCAAACTTTGAAATCTGTTGAACAATTAATTGTTGTGATGTGCTTTGAAATTTTTTGTATATATTATTTTTCACAAAAAAGAAAAAAAAGTCAATTGTGATGAGAAAGGCACAGCTACTTGATGATATTGTGAACCATTGATTGTACACTTCGGATGATTACATGGAATGTGAATATATAATATATATCAGTAAAAATAAATAATTAAAAAAATTGAAAAAACAAAGCAGAAATAAAAGAATAATAGAAAGCTATGATGCAGAATATAGACAAACAAAGGGAAAACATGACAAAAGAAAAAGGTTTTTTTTGAAAAGATCAACAGGATTGATGAAATTCTACCTAAACTCAATAGAAATAAAAGATAATGTAATCAAAATATCAATATCATGAATGAAATATAGATTATTACTAACCAGTACTACAGCTTATCAAATATTGGAATTTGGCAAATATTCTCCTGAAAATGAATATAAATACAATAACTACACAAAAATTAATATAAAATGTATTAACAACCTAAATATGAAAGCCAACTCTTACAAGAAACCATAGGGAAATAGCTTCAGGACCTTGTATTAGGCAATAGATTTTTAGATTGTACACCAAAAGCACAAGTAACAAAAGAAAAATAGATGAAATGGACTTCATCAAAGTTAAACATTTTTTGTGTATCAAAGGGCATTATCAAGAAAGTGAAAGTGGAGAAAATGTTACAAAATCATACATAATTAAACAGTTAATACCAGGAAAAAAGAATCAATTGGCCATCAGTATGAGTGTCTCTTTCTGAACTCTCAATTTGATTCCATTAGTCAATGTGTGTATCTTTATGCCAATACCACGTTTTGACCGCTGTAGCTTGTAATATGTTTTAAAGTCAGGAAACTTTTCTTTTAAACGATGTTTTTGGCCATTCAGGGCCCCTTACCTTTACAAATAAATTTGATAATTGGCTTTTCTGTTTTTGCAAAGTAGGCTGTTGAAGTCTGATTGTGATTGTGTTGAATCTATAAATCATTTGTATAGAATTTATATCTTAATGACATTTAGTCTTCCAATCCATGAACACAGAAGTTCTCTCTGTTTATGACTTTTCTGATTCATGATGTTCCTGGATATTTTTCATTTGAATATTTGAATTAGTTTCTCTAGTCTCCCTTTACCAAATTCAGTGTTTTGTTGTAAGATTTGGTTAAATTTATAGATTACTTTATAAAAAAGTGAATCATTATGACATTGTCTTCCTATCCAAGAACATGACATTACTTTAAATTACTAAAGTCCTGTTTTCTATCTTTCAAGGCCCTTTAAATATGTCTCATAGCAATCTTGCATATTTTTTTAGTCCATTTCTGGGTGAGAGGGTTACAAATTTAAATGGGATTTAGTCCTCTATTTTAATTTCTGTTTTTCAGTTTGTGTATGTGAAAACTTTTGATTCCTTGTATTAATTGTGTATACTGCCTCCTTATTAAATTATCTTATTATTTGTAATTGTTCTTCAATTAATTTGCTTGTAATCTTATTGTTTGCAATAATATCCTCTGCAAATAATGATGATTTTAACTCCTTTTGCATGTTTTATACCTCCGGTTTTTTCCATTTCCTAATTGTCCTTTGCTCTTCCAGAACGATGTTGAATAATAGTGTTTTTTGTGGACAACCTCATCTTATTCCTGACTTTGAGCATGCTTTCAGAGTTTCTTTACTATGGGAGATGCGGACATATTTTATCATATTAGGCAGTAGCCTCTTAGTCCTCTTTTATTAAAGAAATTTTTTATTGAAAATAAGTGAATTTGTTAAATGAATTTTTCAGCATTATGAAGGTAAGTATAATTTTTCTTTTTAGATATGTTGTATATGTTAATAAATATCATAGTATTAATTATACTTGAATTCCTGGAATAAACAGTTGGTTATGGTATATAATTATTTGAATGTATTGTGGAATTCTGTCAGCTAATATTTTATTTAGAATTTTAAAATGACTAACAGTAGATTGATTTTTTTATCTAATGTGTCTGAACTTTGGAATATCAAGGTTATGTTTACTTCATAAAAATATCTACAAGCCTTTATTTTCCTATGCTCTGGAAAACTTTAAATAGCATTGTAATGCCTTTTTTTCAACTATTTGGTAGAACTCTTAAAATTTTTTAATCTGAAGCTTTTAAAAATTTTTTTGGGAACAGTATTGTTTGGTTCTTTCTCTCTGTCTCGGTCTCTTTCTCTATCAGTGGTTGATTTAGAACAAAGGGGGATTTCTGCCATCTGTGGTTCCTATTGGTTGAGGTTCATGTTCACACTGTTTTGTAACCTTGTGTGCCTAGTGACTTCTGACTGTTTGATGGTTATTGCTCTTGGAAAATTATTTGTGACTGTTCCCTGAGGTCTAGAATGGATATGCCCTCCTGCAAAGAGGCTGTGCTTGGCTTCTGCTAGATATCCATGGACGCTACCAATCAGGAGTGCTGCAAACAAGAGTCAAGGTTTTGCAGTCCCTGCCCCACTTAGACCCCATCAAAGGGAGGAAGGAAGGATTAACCTTTTCCACTCTACTTTCTGTTTTAATTTCTAATTTTGCTAAGCACCAAATCAGCTCTTTCTGCTGTTTCCATTGTTTATGGTGGTGGTTAGGAGAGGGGCAGAGAGTCTAGATCTGCTTTGCTCTTATCTCACGTTGCCCCTCGTCCCCTTCAGTATGGGAAGACTCAACCCTCCTGGGCCTTGGGCCTTGACCTCTATTTATCTAACTACATGAGTAAGGACACAGAGCTGGCCCACATGTTTGTGATATAAGTAGATGTTCTCCAAACAAATGCAGCTTTGATGCTAATATGCCACCTACCTCTCTGGTTTACAGATTGGCGTGTGACTTCCCATTATCTTTTCTTTTCAAATTGTCAGTATCTTAAAGCTTTTTTAAACTCTATTTTGCCCATTATATTTAGATATTTTCAGTAGGATGGTTGATTTGAATAACTGTACTGCCATTTACTGAAAATAAATACTTTCTTAACTTCCTTCTTATCTTTCTTCATTTCCAATTTATTCTACTTCATTTCCCACCCCCCTAACATTTATGTCATCTCTTCCCTAGTTTGGGCTCAGCAGTAGCCTAATGCTTCTTCTTGTTTTATCTTTACTTAAGATGTCTTTTTGGTTTGTTTTTGTCCACGTTTTTCAAGTTTTTTTCAGCTCACATTTCATTTCTTTCTATTGCCTTGACATTTCTTCTCCGAGCTCCAGCAGCTCTCCTTTCTGGAGAGTAAATGACTGGATTGATTCATAGATTTGATTGGTTCATAAGGTTTTAAAATTTATGATGGTTTCAAAGGAACATTTCTGATGTCTTTTCCTAAGATCTTTGTAAAGATTGTGGGATGACTTCTTTTTGAAAAAAAAGTGAATATTTCCTGGATCATTATTTATTGGGATTTCCATTGGTAGGGACCATGGCCACATCCAGATGAGCTAGGATTTTCCCTGTGACCTGGAGGTTTATTTAGATGTAATTTCTTCCATGCTTAAGGGCATAGATACCAGGGGATCGGGGAGGTGATTTAGAGAGCAACATCTTCTCTGTTCCCACAGAGGTAGATTAGTTTCTGAATATGTCGTTCATTTGATGAGTCTCTATGTATATTTGGCTTCCTCTGACTGGTCGATCTGATCCTTATCCAGGAAAGTCTCAGATACTTGTCCATGTGCCCCGTTGGATGGTTGTAGACCAAGGATTCAGTTTTGGCATGTGCCTCCTCTTGCCTTCAAAAGTGTCCTTTGAGCAGTTGACAGTGAGATGGAGGCCATGACCTTGCTCGGCTCCTCCCCTGCGTTACTTTACACTAGTCTACACTGCTTTGGCAGTCCTTTGACCTGTCTTGAGATGTGTGCTGTTAGCAGTCTCTTTATTTTGCTGAAAATGGTGTTTGCCCTTTTGTTTTTCATGCTCTTCCTTGGGTTTTAGATGATTTCTTGGAAGAGAAGTGTTAAAATTCAGACTTAATGACTCCATTTCCAAACCAAAAGTTGATAAAGAAGCATTCTTATATTTTTTATTTGCATTCATGATTAAATTTTCAATTTGCCAAATGCCTCTTGGGTAGTTCTCATTTTGGGGATTTAATGTTTTGTGAAGTAGGCCGATTAAATTTTCTCAATGCTATTTTGGAATATTAAGATGAGTATATAAATTTATATCCTTTCACCTATTGATGCAAAGAAATGTATTAATACTTGTTCAATATTAAATCATCCTGTATTCCTCAAATAAAAATATCCTATTTGATAAGATAACAATAAAATAAAAAAATATTTACTGTGTGTCTGCCAATGTAGACTCAATAAACATTACTAAGTACTTTGAAGGAATTGTTTTTAGGGCTCACCACAGTTTTATGAGATTAGTAATACAAGTATTTTATGGTTGAGGAAATAGGGACTCCTTGAAGTTAAGATGTACAAGTCCACAAAGCTAGTGTATATGATGAAACCATATTTTTAAACCAGGCTGATTAACCTCATAGCGCATCATTTTGTTATTTTAGTATACTAGTATATTTGCTTCCATTTAAGTTAATATTTTAATACACTTCAAAACATTGGTAAGAGTTCAGTGTATTGAGTATTTTAGTTTTATAAAATGAAATCGAAAGTTTTGCAACTTTCCCCATGTTGCGCTATATAAATGATGCGCGGCAAGAGTTAGCCATATTTTGAATATTTGATGGTTAGTACTTATAAAACCAGGTAAGTACAGTGACTGATTTATGAGATAATTCTTCAACATTTTGTTCCAAAAATGTGGGAGAACACATACCAAAGAATTAATAGTGGTGACCACTGGATGTTGAGAATGTAGCCTTATCTTTTACTTTGCATTTTTTCTTTTCAATCAAGTTTTTGTAATTTTATTTATTTTCTTAAATTTTCAATTTTTAAAATATTATGTACTCTGTGTATGAGTATGTATTTCCATGTCTAACTATCTAACATACATCTAGATACATAGAAAGATATTAAACCCTCAAACTGTGCGGCCACATTTTTCTCTGTTTGCTTCATGATCTTCTCTTACTTTCTTTCACCTGGTCTGGTCTGAGCCCACTGTATACCTCACCCCAAATAATTATTTATTTACTTTTTCCTTATTAAGTTTTTTTTCTTTGTATACTATATGGCAGGGGTCACATTTCCTTCTTTTTTCATGTGAGTATCCCCTTATTGCAGCACCGTTTGTTGATTTGTTTGTTTCTTTTTTCATTTGTTTGGTTGCTTGTTTGTTTGTTTTTGGAAAGTGTACGGGCTGGAAATCCAACCAGTGTCTCCCGCATGGCAGGTGGAAATGGTATAGGGTAGAAGAGGGAAATAGTTTGTAAATATTCTACTTAAAAGAATTTTTTAACCAATAGCCATACTGACCCATGGGATTGTAAATGCTTAAAATGCTAAAAATGCCTAATGATTTGAATCTTCTTTGGTGAAATTGTTTGTGGGTCGAGTCTGGAGCCCCTCTGCAGGACTGAGCCCTGGTGGAGGAAATTTTGACATGTAGATTTAGTATGAGGCCTTCACAATAATGGGAGCTTACACATGAATAACACATTTAGAGGTCATGAGTACTTATATTTTTTAATTAGTTAGAGTCTATGGTTTAAATTAGGCTTTACTGTGTAGTGCAGTTCCATGATTTTTTTA
Organism: Tamandua tetradactyla; assembly: GCF_023851605.1. Classification (NCBI taxonomy): domain Eukaryota; kingdom Metazoa; phylum Chordata; class Mammalia; order Pilosa; family Myrmecophagidae; genus Tamandua; species Tamandua tetradactyla. The sequence goes on from NC_135346.1 coordinate 24,809,269, forward strand.
AAAATATTTATTTTGTTACCATATAACCAATCTAACATTTCTCTTTTCAGATATATATTTCAGTGCTGTGAATTGCATTCACAATGTTGTGCCATCATCATTATTATCCATTACCAAAACATTTTTGTCATTCCAAATAGGAATCCTGTACATTTTAAGCTTTAACTTTCCATTCCCTATCCCTACCCCATTCCCTGGGAAACTATATTCTAGAGTCTGACTCTATGAATTTGCTTATTCTAATTGTTTCAAATCAGTAAGATGATAGAATATTTGTCCTTTTGTGTCTGACTTATTTTACTCAACATGATGATTCAAGTTTCATTCATATTGTTGCATGTATCAGGACTTCATTCCTTTTTACGGGCGAATATGTACTACATTGATTTATCTGTTCATCAGTTAATTGACACTTGGATTGCTTCCATCTTTTGGCAATTGTGAATAATGCTGCTATGAACATTAATGTGAAAATACCTGTTCTACTACCTGCTTTCAGTGCTTCTGGGAATATACTGAGTAGTGGGATTGCTGGGGGTTATGAAGCATGTTTACAAATTCTATTTCACTGCTATTCACAACAACTCTATGAGATGGATAGAAAATACAGTATTATTAGCAGTTAATATAAGAGGAAAATGAAGACTAAGAGAGATCGAATGGATTGTAAAGGTGATATAGCTAGAAGGTGTCAGATTCTGTCTTAAATCCTAGCATGTGAATCCAAGACCAGCATTTACTGCCTTACACGTTATTGAAGTATACACATATCATATGCCCTTGTAAGTTTTTGAGTCTCTTCTATATTTTGCGTATGAACTCATTAGGGTCGGTGATTCTATATTATTCATCTTTGATTTCCTAAAGATTGTCATAATTCCCAGTATAGAGCTGGTATTCACTGGGTTGATATTTGATAAATAAAACAGTATATAATAAGAACTAACCTTTACTAGGTATTTCCTTTGTTCAAGATACTGTGCTAAGCTCTTTATTAACTAATGTGATCCTTCCAACCACTTTGAGTTAGGCACAGTAATTGTCACCTTTATCCTATAGAGGAAAAATCTGGGGGACAGAGAAGGGTGAAGCAATGTATCAGAAATTATATAGCCAACAAGTGGTCGAGTTGATGTTTCAACCCAGCACTCATATAGCTACTCATATATGTCTTTATTTTATTTATTATATGTCTTTAAGTATTTGAGTCCACTTTACAGCAAGTCAGATAGTGATAAAGGGTGTGGGGATTGTAAACTATGGCTACGAATTCTTTGACTTTCTTTCCATTGAAAGTTGAGAATCTATATCCCTTTCCCTTGAATCTGGGAATTCAGTGAAAGTGATGCTCTGGGACTCACAAGTCTGGGTTGCAAATGGCCATGCAGCTTTCTCCTTATATTCTTGAACACCTGCCCTAGAGCCTTGCATTGCTATGAAAGAAGTCGAAGTAACCTGAGGACACCTTGCTCTGAGGAAGCTCAAACCACATGGAGAGGTCATGTGTTGGCAACCCTGGATTGCAGTTTCAGCTGAAGTCAGGTTTTAAGTCATCCCATCACAGCCCGTGTGAATGAGGAAACCTTCAGATGATTCGAGCCTCAGATATTCTAGTTACACTCAGGCATTCTTTTCTTTTTTTTTTTTTTTTTGCATGGGCTGGCACTGGGAATCAAACCCGGGTCTCTGGCTTGGCAGGCAAGAATTCTGCCACTGAGCCACTCACTGTGGCCCTCCCACTCTCAGCCATTCTTGATTCACAGAATCTGTGAGCATAACAAATGGTTGTTGTTTAAACTCCACTAAATATAGCCAGAATCGACAATGGATTTTAGTCATAGTTAAATAAGCACACTTCTCCTGAGGCCACTTATTTTCTGCATGTATATAATAACACTCCAGGGCTGTTTAGTTGACCCAGTCAAATATGTCATTTGTGACACAGTCCATACCAGAGGGTACTGCACATTAAGCTGACTGAAATATCTAAAGGGATGATCCTATTGGATAGCTCACTGCTTCCAGGAAAGCCAACAGGAATTGGAATCTTGAGTTTATGTACTGCTAGCTCAGTGGGGTGCATGTTTGATCTTGGCTTCTTTCCAAACAAGCCTTGGCAACCATATCCCTCCCTCCCTGATTATTTTGCAGCTGGGTATGAGCTGCTCCTGTACTGAGGTTTTATTCCCATATAACTGGGGGTATTGGCCGGCTTTCTTGACTATATATGTTTCTGTCTACTCCAAGATTTGTTCAAGACTGGCCAGACTTGTAAAAAAATCAGAATGACTAATGCTAGCTCATGAACTCTTCCTGTGTTCTGCTATATGCCACATTGTGAACTGAGGATATCTGTTTGCTCCCCTGTGTCCTAGGTATCACTAAAAACTTGACAGATTTGTTAACTCTGGTGGTATAAAAGGCAATCAAGTGTCCTTGTTTTTTAAATCATTCATTTATTTATTCATTCTTTGAAACATTATTAATTGAAGTCTGTGTGCCAAGCACTCAGTTAGATGCTGATAGTACAGAGATAACAAGGCGGCTCTTCTGGAGCCTATAAATTAGTGCAAAGATTTTCAGATCAAGTAAACTACCTGTAAAATGGAAATGTGAATGTACATTTCACAGAACTATGATATGTGAAGCTTGATATTATGCTTTGCATGCAGTACATGCATATCCCCTACATCTACTTATCTTTTATCTCTTCCTTCTCATATCTTTTAGCAGCTAATTTTTAAATTATTCCTTTCAAAAATAGTGTATATAATGTACATATACACATGTATATGCACACGTGGACACACATACATATATACTAATGTGTACAATTCAGTAATACATATAGTAACTATAATATAGTTATATATAATAGCTATATATGATGTGTTATATGTCATAGAGACATATGTATGGGATAATAATATTAGCTAACATAAATTAATATTTCTAAATACTCAATCCATGGCCCAACATCTCTGGTAAGAGCTATATATACATTATATGATTTATATACTTTTAAATATTTTAATTCATTTGTTCATTTAGACATATATGAATCCAAAATACATGCCAGGAATTATTATACCTATGACTTAAGTCCACATTCAGGTAGAAACTAGTTTCTTTCCCATTTCACAGAGGAGAAGCTGTTGTGCTTCCGCAGCTTGTCCCAGATTGCATGGCAGGTAAGGAGCTTGATCTTGAGTTCTATTCTTCTGACTGCAGCTTTTGTCTTGTTCTTGTAAACTGCAATTGCCTTCCACATGTGCCAGAGTAATAGACTTTAAAAATTTCTCCCAGTAACAAAATTTTCCGTGAGGTTTCATGCTGGGTTAACACCTTTGTCATCAAACATCAAGATCTTCATTAACCCATCCCCATTCACTTCCCTCTTCACCCCCACCTCTCCAGCATTATTTTCCACCGCCTCCTGATAGATGTCCTTTGCATTACTCAGTCAGTGTTCTCACTGCCTCCGGTGCCAAGAACACAATACAGAGTCCAAAAATACTATATTTGCTCAAATAATGAGTTAGCAAATGAACACCTAAACCAGATATGCACTCCATTCATTTCCTTTTCTTTGATTCTAAATTCCATCCATTTGGTTCCTGACACAATTTAGGAACTCAATACGTATTTGTTGAATGAATATAAAATGAAAATGATCCTTTTCTTTCTTGGGAAAGTCTTTATTCATGAAGTCTTTATTATTTCAACCTACATTTTTCTCCCTTTCCTCTAGACTCCTAAAAAAGGGCTCAAATTTGTACTAAGGGTATTATAGGCTTTGGATTTTTAATTATAATTTCATGTGGTTGGGTCATTGAGGACCGCATCACCCCTGCGACAATACTTGATTGATAAATTGCTAAGTATTTGATCTTTCACAAGTGTTTCTCTCCAGGCCTCAGTTTCCTTTTCTGGAGTTTAGGCATTTGAATAGGTGTGCTTTTCAGCATCTGTGCCAAGAATTTCCATGGCAGGAAGAGGAGCAGCTACAGTTTTAAGATCCTCACATTTATGTTTTAAATGTAATTTTTAAGAAATGGATGTAGGGATCACAATTTTGTAGCAGTCTGACTTTTAAAAATACATTTAATATAAGATAGCATCCTTATACAGGAAAAGACTGGAAATCATTCATCTCTAGATCACAGGTTGGCAAACTATGGTCTGTGGTCCAAATACAGCAAGCAGCTTGCAACCAAAAATGTTTTTCGAATTATTAAAGGGTATTAAATAAACAAACAAAACAAAGTGTGTGACAGAAACTAACAATGGCATCCAACACCTAAAATATTTGCTGTTTGCTTTCTACTAGTAATATTTACTATTTACCAGTAAAAACATTTATTGTCTGGCCTGTTACAGGAAAAGTTTACTGATCCCTAATCTACATCAAGGATGGCAAAAAATGGCCTTTGTGCTGATATTCTACCCTGCCTTGCCCATGTATATTTCAGCACATACTACTTTGCATCTTCCTTTTTTAAAAATTGTATTACCTGCATCCCCTGGTAACCTGTAATCTATTTTCTGTCTCTGCAGATTTGCTATTTCTAGATACCACTTTTAAATGACATCATGTAATTTGTCTTTGTGTGTCTTGCTTACTTCACTGAGAATGATATCTTCAAGGTTCTTCCATGTTGCATGTCTCAGAGATTAATTCTTTCTTAAGGCTGAATAATATTCCATTGTGTGCATACACCACATTTTGTTTATCTGTTCCTTTATTTTGGACACTTGGATTGTTTCCACCTTTTGTCTATTGTGAGTAATGCTGCTATGAATAGTGTGTACAAATATCTGTTTGATACCCTGTTTTTCCTTTCTTTAGTTATACAACTAGAAGTAGAATTGTCAGGTTATATAGTAATTCTATATTTAACTTTTTGAGCAATTGCTTTATTTCCTTCCATGGTGCCTGCAAACATTTTACATTCCCACCAACAGTGCACTAGAATTCCACTCTCTCCATATCCTCTCAAACACTTATTCATTTTTTTAAAATTATACCATCCTTGTGATTCTGATATGTCTCATGGATTTGATTTTCACTTTCCTAATGACTAATGATGTTGAGCAACTTTTCGAATACTTATTGGCCATTTGTATATATTCTTTGGACAAATCTCTATTCAGATCCTTTGACTGTTTTTTTAAATTGGGTTGTTTGTCTTTTTGTTGCTGTACTGTAAAAGTTCTTTATAGATTCTGGATATTAAGCTTTTACCTGTTATATGGTTTACAACTATTTTCTTCTGTAGATTGCTTTTTTTTTCATTCTTGATCATGTCCTTTGATATGCAGGAGTTTGTGATTTTGATGAAGTCAAATTTATCTCTTGTTTCTTTTGATGTCCATGCTTTTGGTGTCATGTGTAAGAATCTATTACCAAATCCCAGGTCATGCAGATTTGCCCCTATGTTATCTTCTAAGAGTTTTATAGATTTAATTCTTATATTTAGGTCCTGGATACATTTTGAGATAATTTTTGTATATGGTATAAAGTAGAGGTCTAGCTTCTTCTTCTTCTTTTTTTTTCTGCATGTGGATATCCAGTTTTTCCAACACCATTAGTAAAAGAGACTTTTTCCCCATTGCATGTACTTAGCACTTTTGCCAAAACCAATTTGCCACAGGTGTGTGGGTCTATCTCAGTCCTTTCAATTCTATTTCAAATTCTATTATCTGTTTGATGACATCAAATAGATAAATCTCTATTTAGGCCAAGATTGCAATGTTTTAAGTACTGTAGCTTTGTAGTTCAATTGAAATCAGGAAGTGTGAATCCTCCAATTTTGTTCTTCTTTCAAAATTGTTTTGGCTATGAATTTGCAAAAAGGCTGCTGGAATTTTGATAGGGACTATATTTAATTTTTTTTTGGAAAGTATTGACTTCTTAACAATATTAAGCTTTTAATCAATGAACATGAACTCTCTTGCCATTTATTTAGCTCTTCTTTAATTTTCCTCAGCAGTGTTTGTAGTTTTGGTTAGATTTATTCCAACATATTTTATTATTTTAGATGCTATTGCAAATGGAAATGTTTTCATAATGTCCTCTTCACATTGTTCATTGGGTGTGTTTGGGAGCACAGTTAATTTTTTTTTATTGATTTTGTACTCTGCTAATTTGTTGAAATCATTTATAAGCTCTAGTAGAATTCTTATGGATTCCTTTGGATTTTCTATATGTAACATAGATCATGTTGTCTTCAAATAGAGACAATTTTCCCTTTTCCTTTCCAGTTAGGGTTTCTTTTTTTATTAGTATTTTTTCTTTCCTCATTGCTGTGGCTTGCATGTCTAGTATCAGTGGTGAAAGCAGGCATCCTTGTGTTGTTTCTGATCTAAAGGAGAAGGCTGTCTTTCACCACAGGCTATGATGTTAACTGAATTTTTCATGAATTACCTTTGTCATGTTGAGACCATGCACTTCTAGTCTGGGTTTTCAGAGATTTTTTTTTTTTTAGATCAGGAAATAGTGCCTTATTTGTCAAATGACTTTTCTGTGTCTGTTGAGATAATCATGCAGATTTTTGCATTCATTATACTTATATGGTCTGTTACATTGATTGATTTCCATATTTGAACTACCCTTGGTTTCCAGTGGTAAATCCCATTTGGTCATAGTGAATAGTCTTTTTAATATCCTAGTATTTTGTTAAGGATGATTGCATCTATATTCATAAAGGAAATTGGTCTATCATTTTCTTGTGATGGAAGACATCTTTAATGGTTACAGAACCTTTCTCCATCTGCCTCTTAGTCCCTATCAACTTATTATTCCTGCTGGTCATTATCAATCTATGAAACTGGCATTTTAGCCTCCAAGTTCTCATAGTATGGAATATCCATATCCCAGAAGCTTTTTGAGGCAGTCTCTATTAGTACCTGCAATTATATCCTTTCATTCTTTTGGTGTGTTTTAGCTGATTTCTGCTGCCAGAATTTGCATGTTGTGGCCTGAGTGCTTTCTCCAAAGTAAATTAGGTAGCTAGCTCTACTCCTACTCATGGCAGGCCAGAAATATCATGGAATTAAAACATTTGGTATCAGACCTCAGGAGTTGGTGTGTAAATAACCCAGTCTGTGGTGCTTTGGGTAGAGTAATTCTGAGGCAAGTCTTTAGAGCGTGCTCCAGAATTTCCCCTTGAGGTAAAGCTCCATTTCCTTATGATGGTAGCTGACTTAATGACACAACCTTTATCGACTGACTTCCCTCAATCAGTACTCCTCTTCCTGCTGGTGTCCCCTGTGCCTTCCAAATAAACTTGAACTCGAATCCTTGGTTCAGATTATATTTCTATTTCTGGGGAAACCCAAACCAAGACTGATTTCAAAGCTACTCTTTCATGGAAGCAGTGCTTTTACAAAAGCCTCTGACTTATGGAATCATGATCTTTGCTGGCAAGTCCTGCAAATTTTTACCTGCAATTACTCATTTTGAGGACAGCCCAATTTTGGTGGCCCGATGGCTCAATTCTTGACTGTGACATTACAGATGGGTCAACCAGTTAATTTTCTAATTGGATACTGGCAGCTTTTCAGCCTTCTCCAGACCCCTATTAGTGAAGAGACTTTCTAAGGACCCTTCCAATGGAAAATTCACAACCAATAAACGACCGAATCTTAAGATTTATATTGGCCAGGCAAGTTGCTATACCAAACTCTAATAATAACTCATTTTTTCCCCACACCCTGGTAGAAAATGCAGACAGCTGTGTCCAATTATGCTGAGTGCTGCAAACTCAAACTTATTAAAGGTAGGAAACAAGCTGTTCCAGGATGTGAAAAACTCAACTTAATATGAGGATAATTTCTCAAGTGTATGGTTTGGTTACAGTTTTTATTTTATTTCTCAAGCCAGAATTAAGTTTTCAGTTTTCAATGTAGGATGGGACACATCATTTTCATTAATTCATAAAAGTCAGAGTCTAAATCCATCCAAAAGAGGTTGCTCTATTGAATGACCAAGGCAAATTACGTGTCTCATTTGCTGTTCAAAAAAAATAAATCATTTAATATTGCCCCCTAGTAAGAGAGGACTTTTGATTAAAGTTTATAGTGGGCTTTGGGATCTAAAACCAAGATATAGGAAGAAGCATGATGGTGGACCATTTTATTAATTGTCACATAGGATCAGTTGACATATTGGAGCAGAGGTTTATAAAGTGACTTGTCATAATCTTGAGGAAAAGTTTATTTTTTGTCATGATTTGAGAAAAAAATCTATTTCCTTAAGTAACTTTTTCTCCTGACACCATCTCTGACTCCCCCTAGATTCCATCAGCAATTTGTTTCATTGCCAAATGCTTCTGATGATGTTTTCCAAGCGTTTAAGTAGAGTTTTCCATGCTGCAACACAGACCTGGTGTAACTTTTCTCTTTCCTCTAACAGAAATAATTGATCCCTCTGCTTGCTTTCTCTAATGAGGATCAGCCAGGGATCAATCTTTCTCCTCACTCTTTTTCTAATTAAATATCTTTTTCCGCACCATGAGATATTTTAGAGCTGTCTCCAAAGCATTGCACACAGTAATTTTTCATGCTGCCAAATGCTAGTATCATATTTTTCTAAATAACTCTCCTGTCCCCTCATTTAAATTAGATCCCCTGTCATACTTACTCATGTACCATGTACTTTCCCAGCATTGAATTTAGAGCTACCTGTAATTATGTATTCATTTAGTAGGTTTTGCAACTGATGTCTTTCTTTCCCCACCAGTCTTTATGCCACAAAGGGGCTGGGGCCATATTTATTTGTGCATCACTGTATCTCAGTGCAGAGTTTTTTCCTAAAACATGGTATTGTTGAATCATAACAATTACATATTATACATATATTAACTAAATTGTATGTATAACGTGTAATTATTATGATTCAACGGTACTATGTTCCAGGAACATACTTGACATTTAGGATATGTATATTTGTGCATGTAATATATGCATATGAACATGTAATATATGATATATTTTATGTACATGCATGTATAACATATTTATATATGAACTAAACCTAAATAGTTCTCTCTTTTTCAAAATGCCTAATTTTCATAAGTTTTTATCAGAAGAAATAAGAAGTTTGTTGAAGTCTGTTGCCTAAGTTATGTTTATTTTTAACTTTTTTTTAACAGATTAAGTTTATGTTTTATTGTTTCAGACTGAGAATGTACAATGCACTGGCTACATTTATATTAGTTGCCATGGTTTCTGATACTTCAGAAATTGTCCAAGAAAGGAGTGGAATTTTTCTCACCATGCAAAGATGTTTTTCCCTGACTTGTTTGTGCCCACGTAATGTACCAGTTTGAATCGTCTGCTGCTCTCCTTCCCATCTGTGCTGTTTGCAAGGGGTGAAGAAAAAAACAGAAAAAAGAAAAGAAAAGCAGGTGGAAAGAAATTTGAAACAGTTTTTAGTCTACTGACTCTTACCTTAGAATTAGAGACCTCTCTTTTGGTAGTATACTGGAATCCTCCTACCTACACAGTATGGATATTGCATCTATAGTAAATTTGGGTTTTCTTAACTCACTCCTACCCAGACATGTAGCAGCTTTCATGGAGTAGGCAGGGTAAAGACCTGTTTTCAAGAGGTGGCACAGTCAGAAGACATTGCTGCTGACAGTTTTTTTGTTGCTACTGCTGTGGTTTTTAGTTATTTTCTTCTGCTCAGTTGGAAGGATCTGCTTTTGCAATGGTGACTGCTCTAACTGCTCATCTGTATTATTATCCTCATTCTCCTGAAAAGCAAACACATCTTCCTCTAGGGAAAGTGTTATTTACCCCACATTCTACAGCTTTTTTTTTTTCTTTTTCATCTCAGTATCCAATGCCAAGATTTCATTATTGTGTCCTGGCATGACTCTCTCTTAAGGATAGCTACCATTTACTGAACACTTATGATATGTTTGGAACTCTGGTTAATATGATGAAGTCAATGTTTACTTCATTGTCACAATAACCATATAAAATAGATACTATATTGTTATTGCAACTTTACAGATGAGAATAGTGAGCTGAAATCCTATGTGTGTTCTAGGATTTTTCTGATATCAAATATTTATTCATTAACTCATTCAAGGAGTTTATTGACAATCTACTGTTAGGTAATATTTTAAGTGCTAGAAATACATTAACCTCAACAACATAGAAAAAACTCCTGCCTTCACAGAATTTCCATTTCATTGACCTTCACATTACGTTTTACTGCCTTTTCTTATGTCTTATTGAAAGCAGAGGGACATTTTGCCACAGAATAATGGCATATGTCACTGTCTGCAAGTTGTTCTAGCTCTCATGTCAGCAGGCTGGCTGGTCTATTTCTAGAGAAGGAAGCTCTAATAGAAAATTCTGGAGTATCTGCTCAACCTGTTTATCCTTTTCTCTAAGCACGTACCTGCTAATCATAGGAATAGGCTCAAGAACTTGTGCTTTTACTGCCATATTACTCACTCAACCACATATGGGTCAAAGACAGTTGGCTGTCATCATGGCTAGGTCATTCACATTTTTTTCAATCTAGAATTTGGAATTAGAAATCAGAGATACTCGAAAGACTGCTGGTTACTTGGATAGAATAAGTTTAAACTGGTTTTCCACTGTCATTTTGGCTATGTGCACATAAGAATATAGAACTTTTGTCTTGAAAATGAGAAAGGAAGAAGAGAATGGAATGGAGGGCTAGATATTCGAGCAAAGCAGCAATATGGAGCCATGTGATCCCAGAAAGAAGTAGACTGAAAGGGAACTGCTCAACGTATCGTTTGCATTTCTGTTTTTGTCTCTGCTGTTGGAGAATTGCCTGAGAGACTTGTGCCGGGCATAGTCCTAAGAATCAGCTCACTAGAATAGAATTCTGGAGTCGGATCACCCACCATCCATTTGGTTCAGGACACTGTCACTGAAGGTAGACACAGTAGCAGTAGCCCTTGGCGTGGTAGGAGTGCACTTACTAAACTAGGACTTTCACCTGTGATGAACTTGTAGAGGATACAGGTAGAAGGAGTACACTAGACTCATACTGTATATATAGTATTTATGATGATGTCATACTGACCATAATTGATAATTTAAGAGAGAAAATGACAAGTGCAGGAGAATCAATATCAGTTTTAATTAAAGAGTAAAGTTTGAGAGTCTCCTTGTCAACATTTAAAGGGACCCTCATCACCTGCAACTGGAAGACGAAATGGAGAGAATGCAATGGAAAGAGTGGTAGCACTTCAGAGAAGGGTGAAGTTCTCAGCCGAGGCAAATCTCCTATGCCAAGTCGGGGCATGCTAGAAGAAGAGTGTGACCCATGGGTTAAGATGGGGTATCTGGGTAGATTTAGTTGAGCTGCTTAAACTTCCAGGTTCCCCTGGTCCTCTAGCTCTACAGAAATGTCCCACTTACCCTCCCTGGAAGTAAAGTCTGTCCCACACCACCCTGCCTCACCCCTCCCCTTTGCTTGATGATGCCTTATAAGAGGCAGGTGTGTATAAGATAATGCTGGCCCTCCTTGGGACCTCATGCCAAATCCTGTCCTGGTTACCAAATCAATAATGAGGGACAGATTGCAGCAAGTGCAGGATCTGCTAAGGTATAAGAGGAATTATATGCCAAAAAGCCTAGGACGTGGCTATCAGGTACTATCTGGAATAGCCCTAATGGATACTAAGGCTACAAGATTACATGGACAGCATATAAAGCTGGATAACGGAGAGCTTGTTGATGTGGGTGCACTTTCCCTTGTTACAAGATTTAACTCTTTGTCAGGAGCTCTGACAGATTATTCTAATGTACTGCTGGAATACGCCTTGGAAGCTTGGGAAAAATGGGGGCCCATATAAATGGCACAGAGATGCAAGGATTGTCATAGTGAACAGTGAAGGAAGGCTAAAAGAAGTGGCATGCTAGAATAGCATAATTCCCACCTGCTGACAATTTACTGGGAAGAGTCCCAAAGGTACTCCATTTATCGAGGAGATAAAGAGAGCACTGGTGAGGACAGCACCAGCATCTCAGTACTGTTGAGAAGCTCAGTAGTGGCTAACCTCTGTAGACTGGAACTGTCAGTAAGAGATGCTAGTACAGAGTTGAGATCCCTAATAGCAGTGGGAATAATAGGGTTCCAGAATATTGGAGGTCCGTGGGCCATACTGAGCCATCACAAGCCAGGTGGGCTTCATTATTCTATTGGGCAGCATGGTTATAATGATGATTGAGAAGCTGACTTGTGGGGAATCAGTAGAGCTATCCAATGAAATCCCCTTTGTATGAATTATGTGCCCCCAAATATGCATCTCAGTTTCATGTCTAGGGTACTTGACATAAAGGTAACCTCTTCCCTAGTCCCCGGCCTCAGAACTCTCCTGTACAGACCTTAATATCTCAGAAAGGATAGCAGAGAAACCTCACTCCAAAATTTATGTCTGGGCTTGCCCAGGAAGTTGCCTAGGAAGTGATGACACCAGTTGGTATATATTCTTTCATAGAGCCAAAGCAGAAGTCTTTCCTCAGCTTGAAATGATGCCTCAGAAAATTCATCCTGAGCAGGTTGGATGTGGGAGCCGGGAGTGGTATCCTGGGTTCCCCAGATGGTATTCCCTCACACAGACACAGCTTATGGGTTCTGCCTTTGGATAAGACTCTAACCTTATGAAGCAGATATCACGTGAGGGTCCAATTTGGTCACAAAGATGAGTCCCAATAATATTATATACCTTCACAAATTACTCTGCTTTTAGGTCTGTTTTCTTACTGGATCTTATATTAACAAGAGATATTTTGGGTTATGAATGAGAGAAACAAAACTTATTAAGACAAGCCAAGAAAGGTATTCATTAATTCACAGATCCAAGGAAGTTTGAATAAGCACACCATAAAAAAGGCAGTTATATAACTGGCTTCAGTAACAAACGAATCCAGGACTTAAATGCCACCAAAGCTTTCCCCCTGACTCCCAACACTGCTTCTTTCTGGGAAGTCAGTTTCATTCTTTCATTCTAGATAGCTTTTGAATTTTGTGTCTGAATGGCTTCAATCTCCAGAAAGACAGGACCCAATTCTCTGTCTCTAGTCCAAATACAGACATTCCAGGGAATGGAATTGGTAAATTAGTCTAAATATTCAGTAAATATTAGCAACCAGTCATATAACAATAGTAATAATGGTAGTATCCTGGCAGAGTGACGAGGCAGAGAATGTTAGAATTATATTTTATTCATGTTTATTACTATAAAGTAATCCCAGCTCAGAACATGCCATGATAACCAAATTTAATGCATCTTAATAGCATAATAATCTATACTGAACATATTGGGGTTTTCTGCCCTATGTGCATAACAGCCAGTCCATGACACTAGGGTTTCAAAGAGAGAAAGTTTATTGCTAAGCACAAAGCAGGGGGTCAGATGGCCTATTGGCTCCAAAATCTGTCTCCCCAAGTCTAAGAAGTTCAGTGTTTTTATGGACTCAAACAAAGGAAAATGAAATTGTTACCACTACAATATCAAGTATAAACAGGGCTGAGACTAGGCTAGAATAACCATTACAATAGTAAGGTTAAGCAGGACTGAGACTAGTTGATTTCAGTAATTAATTCTGACTATTCTACAATATAGAAAGAAAAAAACATCTTCATATTGATTCAATAATCATATTCATTTGTTAATTCTTAATTTTTCCCAGTTACAATAGCCCACCATGCACTTTCAAACATATTACACATTCATTCAGAAAAATATGTATTAAGTTTGTGCATGTTCACACACACACTGAAACACAGGTTGTGCTATTATTCTACGTCCCACATGACCACATTAGATATTATTCATTGATCTATTGTGCACTGCTTAAGTCCTTATGATTATGAGGAACTCTGGTAAATTTAAATGCATTATCAAAATGCATTATGTAGAACATAAAATAAAGAACAATTAGCTAGTTCTTTCACAACTGAAAACTTACGCAAAGCCAATATATATCTGGGGCCAGATTATTTAGACACATGTTTCAGCTCTATATTTTATTCAGCATGCTTTCTAAGGATTTTGAAAAAAAGCTATTTTTGTTTCCTTTATCTTTCTGTTTCTCTGGGTCCCTTGGACATGTTTTCCTAGAATAGAGGAGAAAGGAAACACATGTTAATTTTATTTGGGGAAGGTACTGGAAACCTGTCTCTTGGGCCACACCTGCTCATTTTGAGCTCTGGCTCTGAGCCACAATCTCTCCAGACTGCATCATTTCTGGGGAAGTAGCCATGTTCTTTCAATCCCACCTGGAGTGAGGCCAGAAAGGATCATTTTATTTTCTAACCTTGTTTCCAGGAGGCTCAACTCTTTCCTTTCATTTGGAGGGCCTTTAACAAGGCATGGCAGCAATAGACTGAATTCCCAAAAGAGAGAGTTCTCTACAGGCCTGGAGGTAGAACAAAAGAGAGAACTTCTCTTCAAGAAAAGAAAGACAAATCATTCATTATTTGCCCATTTGCAACTGTGCCCCTCATTGCTTACAAAGCTGTGACCATATTTGTGTTGAATCATGTAGACCAGAGAAAATACTTTTTCCAGAAATTGTTTTGGAGAAGACAAAACACATTCCTGTAGTTCATCTCATTTCCTCCTTTTCTTCTTCCCCTTTCCCTGCCACCTCTATTTCTAACAGGATCTAAAAATGATGTAGCCCCTTGCATGCACCTGGGAGCTGGGAGATTCCGAATTGTCTTGTTCTGAGTTTCCCTGAAAGCAAACCTAGGGCAAAGGCTTTTGTGCCACTGTTTTGTGAGGGGATGCATTCTAGAGAGCCTGACTGGAGGAGAAGGAGTATAAGGCAGAGAAAGAGTGAGAACCAGTGAGCCAGTATGAACACATCTTAAAAAGTTGGTGACATATTGACATCAGGTGGGACTCATAGCTCCATTTTGAGGGCTGTCTTCTTCAGAGATTCACCACCAGGGGCAAGGTTCACCACAAAAGGCAATAATTTTCTCATGTTTCCCACCTACATCTGTCATCTCAGTGTCAAAGGAAAAGAATAGAAAGGAGCAGTGAACAGAGCAGGCATGCAGTGCGATGCTGTTGGGTTGTACCTGTTTGATGGTTGGAGTTGATCAAAGGTTGCTGGGGCTGGAACAAGTGACCAGACAGTGGTGAGGCCAAAAAGATCTGAAGTGGCACATAAGAAGTGTCTGAAATACAAGTTAATTCGCAAGAACTCAGTTTTCTTAAATAGGTAATTAGCATATTATTGGGAAGCAATAGTGCATGATTTAAAGAATGGGCTTTGACTCTGGCAAAGGAGAATTCAAATCCTAGCCCTGCCACTTGCTAGCTGTGTGACTTTGGGCAACAGTTTTCTTGCCTGCAAAATGTAGTTAAGAAGGGAACATACATCATACTTTTGTGGGGATAAAATAAAGTAATGCATGTGCAGTATTTAGCATGGTATGTGTCTGAACAGTGATAATCGCTCAAAAATAGGTTGCTAATTTTATTATTTTTTCCCATTTCTGAGTATTATTTTACATTTCTTTTGGGATAAGATTTTATTTACAGAGCACTTAAATTAATTTTCTTCCCAAAGTTGGTTTATCCAGAACTGATTCTTTCTATGGAATAGAAGAGGAAAATCTAGCTGTCACAGGAGGGCAGATAAAGATGTCTACTAACACAGTTTCGGTAATGGGGTGGGAGGAAGCAATCTACATTGTTAAGTTTCCAGGTTATTCTGCTACAGCCCATTCACAAACCAACATATGGGACACAATTTTAGTGACCATAACCATATCCAACCATAAGCTTCAACATGCCTACCAGTCAACTGTGAGGTGCTTGTGAGCTTTTGGGTGGCATTTTTCTTTTATAATCTTCCTAGGGCAAAATCATAAACAGACATACATATAGGCAAAAACTCACACACATGCTGGTTATTTTTGTAGGGTTGTGGGGCAGGGTAGGAGAAAAAGTTTGCATGCTCTACTCTACACGAATTTGATTCGATTGAGAAATACATAGAAAGAATTGCTAATGGGTTTTCTCAAATATCTCCCCAATTGTTATGCATATACGTAGAAAGTACAGTTGCTAGAGTGTGCTATATAGACTTAGCTCTCAGTTCTCCTTTGTGGAGGTTGTCTTGATTCGTGAATTATGAACACAAGGTTTGTCTCTATGGCTAGTAGGATTAGCAGGGTGGCTTGCATCCCTCACTGTGGAAACCATGTGTTTACCCAGCAAGCAGTTGTTCAGTTTTAGCACTGGTCTCAGCAAAACCCATTTATGTAGGCAAGCCCAGCACTGCTGCAGAATTAAAATTTGACTTGAACACCTTCCAAAACCAAGCAGAAATGAATTCTGGATTATCCATGGCAGTGGATTATTCACATCAGTGCTCTCCTCTTAACAAGCAGCAATTCAGACTTCACCGCCCAGTCAACTGCAGAGCGTGAACAGGCACTGTTGTTACAAGTCAGTTGCATGGAACTCAGAACATGTTACCAGATGAGACCCGTGAGGAGATATGGTTAGATCCCCAGGTCAGTGATGCTCAAAGGGTGATCTTGAACCAACAGCAGCAACATCACCTGGGGACCTGTGATTTTTTTCAAGAAAAAAAAATCATTGACTTTTGCATATTTAAAGGCACATTAAAAGAAAAAAATTTGTGATACGTGAAATGAACCATGTTATGAGGTGCTAAGTTTCCAACTACTAGAAGTATTTAAATATAGATTAGATTGCTAGTTGCCAGAGTTTTTTTTTTTTCTTAGTTGCATGGTCCAGAAATTGAACCTTGGTCTCCCTCATGGAAGGCGAGCATTCTACCACCGAACCACCCATGAGCACTCTAGTTGTCAGAGGTTGTTACAAGAAATTTCTTCTTTGAGTGAGATATAGGAAAGGATGGCTGATACTGTTGCTTCTGATGTTAACATTCTCTGCTCCTTTTTGCAGAAAGTGGTTGGGCAGAGCAGCCACACCAGTTTTCATGATTTGAGACTTTTATGAATCATCTCCTATGCTTTGATGCAAAAACCAACATATACTCACAAATACATATTTAGGAAACTTGCGGTTGGAATCTGGTCCTGCACAAAGGCATGTTCAGATCCTAATTCCAGGCCCTTTGGGTATGAACTCTTCTGTAAATAGGACCTTTGAAGCTACTGTTAGATAAGGTGAGACCAAACTGAATGTGGGAGGCACTTAATCCAATATGGCTTAAGTCCTCATAAGCAAGGGAAATTGGACATGGAACTATAAGCCACAGGGAGGAGTAAACAGCTGCCAGTCAACAGAACCCAGAGAGAAAGGAGAAGACATCACCGTGTGATGGAGGACACCAAGCAATACAAGGAAAGAAATAAAAAAGCAATAGTTTTCAAAGCACTCTTCAACAAGTAGTTACAGGACAGATTCCTGAGTTTGTCATGGGCTACATATTACCATATGATCCTCTCATATTTTTCCTTCCGGCTGCTCCAGAATAACTTTTTCTCCTTTTTTTGTGAAAACATGTATACAAAAAAACCTACAAATTGCAAGCTCAGCACCGCAATTAGTTGTAGAGCATATTTCAGACTTTGACGTGGGTTACAATTTCACAATTTTAGGTTTTTACTTCTAGCTGCACTAAAATCCTGGAGACTAAACGAGATATCAATTTAATGATTCAGCATTCATATTCATTTGTTAAATCCTATCTTCTCTGTATAACTCCACCATGACTTTTGATCTTTCTCTCTCTCTCTTTGGGATTGTTTGGGCTATGGCAATTCTAAATTTTTGATATTGGAAGGGTCTGTCACTAACATGGGGTAGGGAGATGGAACTATTTGATGTTCTGGAGAGGCTGGGATAGGTTTCAGGACTTATCTGGACCAGGGACCCATCTGGAGGTTGTAGGTTTCTGGCAAATTACTCTAGTGCCTGGAACCCTTGTGGAATCTTATATATTGCCCTAGGTGTTCTTTAGGATTGGCTGGAATGGTTCTGGTTGGGGGTTGGCAGGTTATGATAGGTAGCAAGATCTACCTGAAGCTTACGTAAGAACCACCTCCAGAGTAGCCTTTCTACTCTATTTGAGCTCTCTCTGCCACCAATACTTTATTAATTACATTTGTTTTCCCCCTTTGGTCAGGATGGAATTGTTGACCCCACAGTGCCAGGTCTGGATTCATCCCTGGGAATCATCTCCCACATTGCCAGGGAGATTTTCACCCCTGAATGTCATGTCCAGTATAGGGGGGAGGGCAATGATTTCACTTGCAGAATTAGGTTTAGAGAGACAGAGGCCATATCTGAGCAACAAAAGAGGTCCTCCAGAAGTAACTCTTAGGCATGCCTATAGGTAGTCTAAGGTTCTCCACTACCTATATAAAATGTACAAGAGTAAGCTTCCTGATCGAAGATATATCTTATTGATTTGGGAGTCCTTTAAGTTTGACACAATATTAGGGGATTCTCTAATGGTAAGGTTTAATAGTTCCATATTTTTCTCCCCTCCCTCAGCGGACTTTGCCAATATGTTTTGATTATCTGCTTAGTATACTCTAGGATTGTAGTCTTGATCTGCATTTCCCTTGTAGCCAATGAAAATGAACGTCTCTTCATCTACTTCTGAGCCATCTGTATTTGCTCTTCAGAAACATACTTATTCAAATCTTTAGCCCATTTCCTAACTGGATTGTTTGTTCTTTTGTTGTTGAGTTGCATGATTTCTTTGTATATACAGGAAATCAAACCTTTTGTCCAATATGTGATTTCCAAATATTTTCTCCTCTTGAGTGTCTGCCTCGTCACCTTTTTGACAAAGTCTTTTGTAGTGCAGAAGCATTTGATTTTGAGGAGTTCCCATTTATCTATTTTTTTCTTTTGTTGCTTGTGCTTTGGGTGTAAAGTTTAAGAAGCTACCTCCTATTACTAGGTCTTGAAGATGTTTCCATACATTTTCTTCTAAAAGTTTTATGGTGCTAGTTCTTATATTTAGGTATTTGATCCTCTTTGAGTTAATTTTTGTGTAGAGTGTAAGATAGGAGTCCTCTTTTGTTCTTTTGGCTATTGATATCCAGGTCTTCCATACCAAGTTATTGAAAAGACTGTTTTGTCCCAGTTCAGAGGATTTGGGGGCCTTGTCAAAAACCAGTTGACCATGGATTTGGTGGTCGATTTCTGCCCTCTCGATTCAATTCCATTGGTCAATGCTTCTATCTTTGTTATGGCCGATAGGTTTTTGACAAGGGTGCCAAGTCCACTCAGTTGGGAATGAATAGTCCAACAAATGGTGCTGGGAAAACTGGATGTCCATATGCAAAAGAATGAAAGTAGATGCCTGTCTCACACTATATAAAAAATCCACTCAAAATGGATCAAAGTGTATATATAAGCACTAGAACTATAAAATTTCTAGAAGAAAACATAGGGAAGTATCTTCTGGTCCTTCTGTTAGGCAGTGATCTCTTAAACTTTATACTCAAAGTGCAAGCAACAAAAGAAAAAATAGAAAAATGGGGCCTCATCAATATTTAAAAAAAAATGTGCATCAAAGGACTTTATCATGAAAGTAAAACCACCATAAAAATGGGAGAACAGGCAAAGGGGGCCAAGATGGCGGCTTAGCAATGTGTGCATTTTAGTTTGTCCTCCAGAACAACTACTAAATAACCAGAAACAGTACAGAACAGCTCCTGGAGCCACATCAGTGATCGGACACACAGCATACCCCAGTCTGGACCAGCTGGACCAGCTGCGAGTCTCCCCAGAACCGTGAGTTCCCCAAGCTGTGGCGGCTGGCGCCCAGTGCCCCTCCCCTACAGGTGACTTCCAAGGGGGAAAAGAAAGACATTCTAACAGTAGCAGGGACTGAGACCAACCAAACACCAATTGTGGCATTAATAAACAAATTCTGATGACTGAAAATAGGCCCACAGCTCAGGCGAATCTGGTCAAGGCGGAGGTCACTTATGGGGCTAACTGAAAAAGAGGAAAGGGGACAAAACAGAGGTTTTTGTGGCTGTTTCTACAGAGGCTTGGCTGCCTCTGAATTCAGTGGCGGGACTACTCGGGCTGCAACTGCCCCAGGCATAGGCAGAAATGGACTGCTTTCAGGGCTGTCTCCCACCTGTGCCTTCCCCAAGGGAGGGGTGAAGCCCAACTCAGGTGGAATCCCTCTCTCAAGGAATTCAGAATCCAGGGCTTGGCAATTTGAAGCCATTAAAACCAGCCTACAACCTCTCCTCTGTCTCCACCATGCCCCCAGCAGGGACAGCCTTCCAAAGTTAAAGGAGCCACAACATCTTTTGCAGGTGGGACCCACAGGCAGACAAGTGCCACATACTGGGCAGGATAAAAAAAACAGAGTCCAGAGATTTCACAGGAAAGTCTTTTAACCTGCTGGGTCTCACCATCAGGGAAAACTGATGCAGGTGACTCCTTCCCCTGATAAGAGGCCAGTTTAGTCCGAGAAAACCCGGCTGGAGTCTATAATACCTATGTAGACCCTCCTAAGGGTGGGGAGGGAAAAGGCACCTTACAAGCAGAACAAGAAACAAGAAAACAAGAACTGAAAAATTATCCTTTGATAAACAAAACCTAAGCTGGAGGCCCAGAAAAAGCTGAACTGAAGGTCAAAGAACAGATAGACAATAAATTCATCTAGTATGAAAACCCTAGGTAAGAAAAGTGAAAACAATCTCCAGAATAAGCTAATTAAGGTAATTAAATGTCAAGACATCAGCAAAAAATAACAAATCACACCAGGAAAATTGAAGATATGGCCCAGTCAAAGGAACAAACCAATAGTTCAAATGAGTTACAGGAGCTGAAACAATTAATTCAGAATATACGAACAGACATGGAAAACCTCATCAAAAACCAAATCAGTGAATTGAGGGAGGATATGAAGAAGGCAAGGAAAGAACAAAAAGAAGGAATGGCAGTCTGAAAAAACAAATCAAAGAACTTATGGGAATGAAAGGTATAGTAGAAGAGATGAAAAAAACAATGGAAACCTATAAGGGTAGATTTTGAGAGACAGAGGTTAGGATTAGTGAACTGGAGGATGGAACATCTAAAATCTGACAAGAAACAGAAACTATAGGAAAAAAAATGGAAAAATAGGAGCAGGGACTCAGGGAATTGAAAGACAATATGAAGTGCACAAATATACGTGTTGTGGGTGTCCCAGAAGGAGAAGAGAAGGGAAAAGGAGGAGAAAAAATAATGGAAGAAATTATCACTGAAAATTTCCCTACTCTTATGAAAGACCTAAAACTACAGATCCAAGAAGTGCAGTGCACCCCAAAGAGAATAGATCCAAATAGACGTTCTCCAAGACACTTACTAATCAGAATGTCAGAGGTCAAAGAGAAAGAGAGGATCTTGAAAGCAGCAAGAGAAAAGCAATCCATCACATACAAGGGAAACCCAATAAGACTATGTGTAGATTTCTCAGCAGAAGCCATGGAGGTGAGAAGACAGTGGGATGATATATTTAAATTACTAAAACAGAAAAACTGCCAACCAAGAATTCTATACCCAGCAAAATTGTCCTTCAAAAATGAGGGAGAAATTAAAACATTTTCAGACAAAAAATCACTGAGAGAATTTGTGACCAAGAGACCAGCTCTGCAAGAAATACTAAAGGGAGCACTAGAGACAGATACGAAAAGACAGAAGAGAGAGGTGTGGAGAAGAGTGTAGAAAGAAGGAAAATTAGATATGACATATAAAATACAAAAGGCAAAATGGTAGAAGAAAGTACTACCCATATAGTAATAACACCAAATGTTAATGGATTGAACTCCCCAATCAAAAGACATAGACTGGCAGAATGGATTAAAAAACAGGATCCTTCTATATGCTGTCTACAGGAAACACATCTTAGACCCAAAGATAAACATAGGTTGAAAGTGAAAGGTTGGGAAAAGATATTCCATGCTAATAACAACCAGAAAAGAGCAGGAGTAGCTATACTAATATCCAACAAATTAGACTTCAAATGTAAAACAGTTAAAAGAGACAAAGAAGGATACTATGTACTAATAAAAGGAACAATTCAACAAGAAGACATAACAATCATAAATATTTATCCACCAAACCAGAATGCCCCAAAATACATGAGGCAAACACTGCAAACACTGAAAAGGGAAATAGACACATCGACCATAATAGTTGGAGACTTCAATTCCCCATTCTCATCAATGGACAGAACATCTACACAGAAGTTCAATAAAGAAACAGAGAATTTGAATACTATAATAAATGAGCTAGACTTAACAGACATTTATAGGACATTACACCCCACAACAGCAGGATTCACCTTTTTCTCAAGTTCTCATGGATCATTCTCAAAGACAGACCATATGCTGGGTCACAAAGCAAGTCTCAACGAATTTAAAAAGATTGAAATCATACACAACACTTTCTCAGATCATAAAGGAATGAAGTTGCAATCAAGAATAGGCATAGCACCAGAAAATTCACAAATATGTGGAGGCTCAACAAGACGTTCTTAAACAACCAGTGGGTCAAGGAAGAAATTACAAGAGAAATCAGTAAATATCTCAAGGCAAATGAAAATGAAAACACAACATATCAAAATTTATGGGATGCAGCAGAGGCAGTGCTAAGAGGGAAATTTACTGCCCTAAATGCCTATATCAAAAAAGAAGAAAGGGCAAAAATACAGGAGTTAATTGTGCACTTGGAAGAACTGGAGAAAGAACAGCAAACTAACCCTAAAGCAAGCAAAAGGAAAGAAATAACAAAGATTAGAGCAGAAATAAATGAAATTGAGAACATGAAAACAATTGAGAAAATCAATAAAACCAGAAGTTTATTCTATGAGAAAATGAGTAAGATTGATGGGCCCTTAGCAAGACTAACAAAAAGAAGAAGAGAGAAGATGCAAATAAATAAGATCAGAAATGGAAGAGGAGACATAACCACTGACCCCACCAAAATAAAGGAGGTAATAATAGGATACTATGAACAACTTTGTGCTAATTAAATACAACAATGTAGATGAAAAGGACAACTTCCTAGAAAGGCATGAACAACCAACTTTGACTAAAGAAGAAATAGATGACCTCAACAAACCAATCACAAGTAAAGAAATTGAATCAGTCATTAAAAAGCTTCCCAAAAAGAAAAGTCCAGGACCAGACGGCTTCACATGTGAATTCTACCAAACATTCCAGACAGAATTAGTACAAACCCTGATCAAACTCTTCAAAAAAATTGAAGTGGAAGGAAAGCTACCTAATTCATTCTATGAAGCCAACATCACCCTCATACCAAAACCAGGCAAAGATATTACAAAAAAAGAAAACTACAGACCAATCTCTCTAATGAATATAGATACAAAAATCCTCAACAAAACTCTAGCAAATCGAATCCAGCAACACATTAAAAGAATTATACATCATGACCAAGTAGGATTCATCCCAGGTATGCAAGGATGGTTCAACATAAGAAAATCAATTAATGTAATACACATATCAACATATCAAAGCAGAAAAATCACATGATCATCTCAATTGATGCAGAGAAAGCATTTGACAAAATTCAACATCCTTTCCTGTTGAAAACACTTCAAAGGATAGGAATACAAGGGAAGTTCCTTAAAATGATAAAGGGAATATATGAAAAACCCACAGCTAATATCATCCTCAATGGGGAAAAATTGAAAACTTTCCCCCTAAGATCAGGAACAAGATAAGGATGTCCACTATCACCACTGTTATTCAACATTGTATTGGAAGTTCTAGCCTTAGCAATTAGACAAGAGAAAGAAAT
This sequence comes from Tamandua tetradactyla, assembly GCF_023851605.1. Lineage (NCBI taxonomy): Eukaryota > Metazoa > Chordata > Mammalia > Pilosa > Myrmecophagidae > Tamandua > Tamandua tetradactyla. Next base: position 24,833,067 of record NC_135346.1, read on the forward strand.
ACAAGGCATCAAAATTGGAAAGGAAAAAGTAAAACTATCACTGTTTGCAGATGATATGATACTATATGTCGAAAACCCTGAAAAATCCACAGCAAAACTACTAGAGCTAATAAATGAGTATAGCAAAGTGGCAGGTTACAAGATCAATATTCAAAAATCTGTAGTGTTTCTATACACTAGTAACGAACAATCTGAGGGGGAAATCAAGAAATGAATTTCATTTACAATTGCAACTAGAAGAATAAAATACTTAGGAATAAATTTAACTAAAGAGACAAAAGACCTATACAAAGGAAACTACAAGAAACTGTTAAAAGAAATCACAGAGGACCTAAATAGATGGAAGGGCATACCGTGTTCATGGATTGGAAGACTAAATATAGTTAAGATGTCAATTCTACCTAAATTGATTTACAGATTCAACGCAATACCAATCAAAATCCCAACAACTTACTTTTCAGAAATAGAAAAACCAATAAGCAAATTTATCTGGAAGGGCAGGGTGCCCCAAATTGCAAAAAGTATCTTGAGGAAAAAAAAAAAAAAACGAAGCTGGAAGTCTCACGCTGCCTGGCTTTAAGGCATATTATGAAGCCACAGTGGTCAAAACAGCATGGTATTGGCATAAAGATAGATATATCAACCAATGGAATCGAATAGAGTGCTCAGATATAGACCCTCTCTTCTATGGACATTTGATCTTTGATAAGGCAGTCAAGCCAACTCTCTTGGAACAGAAAGGTTTCTTCAATAAATGGTGCCTAGAGAACTGGATATCCATATGCAAAAGAATGAAAGAGGACCCGTATCTCACACCCTATACAAAAGTTAACTCAAAATGGATCAAAGATCTAAACATTAGGTTCTAAGACCATAAAACAGTTAGAAGAAAATATAGGAAGATATCTTATAAATCTTATAATTGGAGGTGGTTTTATAGACTTTACACCTAAAGCAAGAACACTGAAGAAAGAAATAAATAAATGGGAGCTCCTCAAAATTAAACACTTTTGTGCATCAAAGAACTTCATCAAGAAAGTAGAAAGACAGCCTACACAATGAGAGACAATATTTGGAAACGACATATCTGATAAAGGTCCAGAAGTTATAAAGAGATTGTTCAACTCAATAACGAAAAGACAACCAATCCAATTACAAAATGGGAAAAAGACTTGAACAGACACTTCTCAGAAGAGGAAATACAAATGGCCAAAAGGCACATGAAGAGATGCTCAATGTCCCTGGCCATTAGAGAAATGCAAATCAAAATCACAATGAGATATCATCTCATACCCACCAGAATGGCCATTATCAACAAAACAGAAAATGACAAGTGCTGGAGACGATGTGGAGAAAGAGGCACACTTATTCACTGTTGGTGGGAATGTCAAATGGTGCAACCACTGTGGAAGGCAATTTGGCAGTTCCTCAAAAAGCTGAATATAGAATTGCCATATGACCCAGCAATACCATTGCTAGGTATCTACTCAGAGGACTTAAGGGCAAAGACACAAACGGACATTTGCACACCAATGTTTATAGCAGCATTTTTTACAATTGCAAAGAGATGGAAACAGCCAAAATGTCCATCAACAGACGAGTGGCTAAACAAACTGTGGTATATACATACGATGGAATATTGTGCAGCTTTAAGACAGAATAAACTTATGAAGTATGTAACAACATGGATGGACCTTGAGAACATTATGCTGAGTGAGATTAGCCAAAAACTAAAGGACAGATAGTGTATAGTCTCACTGATATGAACTGACATTAGTGAATTAACTTGGAATATGTCATTGGTAACAGAGACCATCAGGAGATAGAAATAGGGTAAGATATTGGGTAATTGGAGCTGAAGGGATACAGACTATGCAACAGGACTGGGTATAAAAACTCAGGAATACACAGAATGAAATATTATCCAGCCACTAAAAGGAATGAAAATTTCTGGTACGTGTCACAATATGGATGAATCTTGAAGATGTCATATTGAGTTAAAAAAACCAACCACAAAAAGGACAAATATTATATCATCTCACTGATATGAAATAATTTGAATAAGCAAACTCATTGAATCAGAGAGTAGAATCAGAAACCCAGGGTCTTGGGTGGGTGGTAGGGAATAGGGATTTACTGCTTAAATTATTCAGAGTTTCTATTTGAGATGATGGAAAAGTCTTGATAATGGATGGTGCTGATGGTAGTACAACATTTTGAACATAACTAACATCACTGAAATATTTATTTGAATGTAGTTAAAAGGTGACATTTTTGGTTGTATATATGTTACTAAAATTAAAATAAAAAAAATCCTTAGGGCTATACTGAATTAAAAAATAAAGAAAACAATAATCTGTGCAGTGCATTGAAGGATGTGAAGTGCCTCCACATATATGAGCACATTTTCTTATAGTGACTTGTGGGTATGTGTGATTGTCACCTGGTGTTGGATAGTTCAGTGAATTATCCAGGATCACTCAGCTAGTGAGTGATGCAGGCAGAAATGAAGTCCAGTCCTTTGAAATCATGTTTGACTTTTTTGTTTTTGTTTCACTTTTGCTGTTTGTTTTTGTTTTAGCACAGTTATAGCTTTACAGAAAAATCATGCAGGATGTATAGAGTTCCCACATCATTCCTACACACAACTTTCCTTGTCATTTGCATTTTGTATTAGGGTTATATTTGACTTAGACTTTGACTATGTATACCAAATATCAGTGGTTTTCAGATGTTTTTGTCTCAGGATCCCTTTACATTCTTAATGATAATTAAGGACCTTAAAGATCTTTTATATATGTGGTTTATTTATATCTCTACATTTTTTTATCCTATTAGAATTTAAAACTGAGAAAATTTTAAATATAAGTGTATAATATGTTACTTCCTTTAAAGATAACATTAATAAACAAATCACATGATAATATAAATAGTGTACATTTTATTTTGATAACACATTATATGCGTTAAGGTCACGACTATTAAAAATGGAAGATAGCAAGTGTTGGCAAGGATGTAGAGAAATTGGAACTCTAGTGCATTGCTGATGGATGTAAAATGGTGTAGCCTCTGTGGAAAACAGTTTTGTGGGTCCTCAAAAAGTTAAACATAAAATTGCCACATGAGCTGGCAATTCCAGTCTTGGATATATACCCCAAAGAATTTGAAGCAAGGACTCAAGCATACTTGTACACTAATGTTCACAGTAGCACACAGAAGGTTTATAAACAACCAAAATGTCGGCTTAGCTTGGACTCTTAGACCATCCAAGTGTCCATCGACAGATGAAGTATAAACAATATGTGGAATATACGTGCAGTAGAATATCACTCAGCTGTGTAAAGGAATGATGTTCTGATATGTGCTACAACGTGGATGAACCTTGCAACATTGTGTTAAGTGAAATAAGTCAGACACAAAAGAACAAATATTGTATGGTTCTACTTATATGAAAGACATAGAATAATCAAAGAGACATGTAGATTAGGGGCTGGGAGGGAGGGGGACTGGGAAAGTATTGGTCAGTGGTTACAGAGTATATATTTTGGGTGATGAGAAAGGTTTGGTAGTAAAGGTGATAATGGCAGCAAGTATTGTAAATGAAATGAATGTGGCCGAATTGTACACTTAAAAATGGTTAAAATGACAAATTTTATTTTATATAATTTTTACCACAATAAAAATATATATTCAGAAACCTTATTTTTCCATAACAAACACAATTATTAAGAAGAGTTTTATTTCTTTTACGTTTTTGAAAATCTCTTTAATATTGGAGATAGTTGGAGTCTCATTTTTCTTTTTTTAGAGCAGTTTTATTGAGATATGTTCACACACCATACAGTCCAGCCAAAGTGTACACTCTGTAACTTGCAGTATATTCACAGAGTTGTGTAATCATCATCATCACAATCAATTTTAGAACATTTTTATTATTCCAAAAAGAAAAACCCTATACCCTTTTACCCAGTTCTTATTGATGCTTAGCATTGGTGTGGTACCTTTGTTACAAGTGATGAATGAATACTAAAATATTACTGTTAACTATAGTCCATAGTTTGCATTACATATATGTTCCCCATATACCACCTTATTGCTAACACCTTGTAATAGTGATGTACATTTCTTCTAGTTCATGAAAGAATATTCTTATATTTGTATTATTAGCCACAGCCATCGTCCACAACAAGGTTCACTATGTTACCCAGTCCCATGTTTTATCCTCTTGCTTTCCTTCTAGTAACATATCCAACCCTAAACTTCCCTTTTCAACCTCAGTCACACCCATAACTCAGCCCTGTTAACTGTATTCGCAACAGCGTGTTGCCATTACCTCAACCCATCTCCAAACATTTACAATCAACTTAATTAAAAATTCTCCTCAAAATGGGGAGCATCAGCTCCCCATTCTCTACACTCTTGTCTCCTGGTAACCCATAGTCTAGCTTTTAAACCGTGAGTTGCTTATTATAATTAGATTATATTAGTGAGATCATACAATGTTTGTCCTTTTATGTCTGGCTTATTTCAGTTAAATAAAAGTCCTCAGGGTTCAGCCATGGTGTCCCATGCATCAGAACTCCATTCCATTTTCAGCTGAATAATATTTCATCACATTTTGATATTCTGTTCATCAGTTGATGAACCCTTGGGTTGCTTCCATCTTTTAGCAATTGTGAATAAGACTGCTATGAACATTGGTCTGCAAATATCTGTTCACATCCCCGATTTCAGATCTTCTGGGTATATACTTAGTAGTGGGATTTGTGGATCATATGGTAATTCTATACATAGCTTCCTGAGGAAGTGTCAAACTGTCTTCCAGAACCACTGCACCATTCTACATTCTACCAGTGTTTCTATGTCTCTATATCCTCTCCAACACTTCTAGGTTTTTGTGTTTTTAATAGTGGCCTTTCTAGTAGGTGTGAAATGATACCACAATGTGCTTTTGATTTTCATTTCCCTAACCAGGATGTTGAGCATCTGTTCATGTTCTTTTTATCATTTGTCTTTCCTCTTTGGAAAAATATTTATTCAAGTCTTTTGAACAGTTTTTAATTGGGTTGTTTGTCTTTTAATTGTTGGGTTGTAGGATTTCTTTATATATTATGGATATTAAACCTTATCAGATATGTGGTTTCCAAATATTTTCTCCTATTGAGTGGCCTGCCTTTACACTTTTTTGACAAAATCCTTTCATGCTTTCAAGCGCAAAAGTATTTAATTTGAGGAGGCTTCGTTTATCTATTTTTTTCTTTCATTCTTGTGCTTTGGATGTAAAGTTTACCACAATATCTTGAAGATGATTCTCTACATTTTCTTCTAGGAACTTTATGGTCCTGGCTCTTATATTTAGGTCTTTGATTCATTTTGAATTAATTTTTGAATAACCTGTGAGGTGGGGATTCTCTTTCATTCCTTTGGGTATGGTTGTCTACTTCTCTCAGCACCATTTGTTGAAGAGACTGTTTCATTCCATTTTAGTGGACTTTTCAGCCTTGTTAAGAAACAGTTGACCATAGATGTGAGGGTTTATTTCTGAACTCTCAATTTAATTCCATTGTTAAATATATCTTTATGCCAATACATGCTGTTTTGCCGCCTATAGCTTTGTAATATGCTTTAACATTAGGAACTGTGAGACCTCCAACTTCTTTCTTCTTTTTCAACTTGTTTTGATTATATAGGGCCCCTTACCCTTCCAAGTATATTTGATAATAGGCTTTTCCATTTTTACAAAGTAGGCTGTTAGAGTTTTGATTGGGATTGCATTGAATCTCTAAATCAACTGTGTAGAATGGACATCTTAACAGGATTTAATCTTCCAGTTCATGAACACAGCATGTCTTTCTATTTATTTAGATCTTCTTTGATTTCTTTTAGCAATGTTTTGTAGTTTTCTGTATACAGGTCCTTTACATCCTTGGTTAAATTTATTCCTAGATATTTAATTATTTCAGTTGCTATTGTTAATAGAATTATTTTTTTGATTTCCTCCTCAGATTGCACATTACTAGTATATAAAAGCACTACTGAGTTTTGCATTTTGGTCTCATATCCCACCACTTTACTGAACTCGTCTATTAGTTCTAGTGGTTTTGTTGTAGTTTTTTGGGGGGGACTTTCTATATATAGGATCATGTCAGCTGCAAGAAATGAAAGTTTTACTTTTTCCATTTCAATTTGGATGCCTTTTATTTCTTTTTCTTGCCTAACTGCTCTAGCTAGAACTTTGTACTGTGATGCTGAAAAACAGTGGTGACAGTGGATATCCTTGTCCTGCTAAAATCTTTGAGGGAGGGGATGCAAGGGTAGTTCAGTGGTAGAATTCTCACCTGCCATGCGAGAGGCCCAGGTTCGATTCCTTTCCTATGCATTTCCCAAACAAGCAAACAAAGAAACCAACAAAAGCCAGCAGCCAAAATTTCAACAAATGGTGCTGCAATAACGGATACTCACCTGGAAAAAGAATGAAATGTGACCCTGCCATACAGCATACAAAAAAAAAAAAAAAAAAAAAACTTCGAGGAAAAGCTTTCAGTCTTTCTCTGTTGAAGATGTTATCTGTGGGTTTTTCATACATGCCTTTTATTATGTTGAGGATGATTTCTTCTATTCCTATTTTTTAAAGTGTTTTTATCAAGAAAGGATGATGTATTTTGTCAAATGCCTTCTCTGTTTCAATCGTGATGATCATATGTTTTTTCCTCTTCAAGTTGTTAACGTGGTGATTAATTACTCAATAAATTAATTGATTTTCTCGTGTTGAACCACCCTTGCAAACCTGGATAAAACCTATTTGTTCATGGTGTTTAATTCTTTTTTTAAAATTTTAATGTACCCTTATTGATATATTATATATTCACATGTTGTGTAATCATCCAAAGTATGGAATCAGTGGTTCATAGTATCATTGCATACCTGTGCATTCATCATCACAAAAAAAGATTTTTTTCTTTTTTGTGAAAAATGACATATGCAAAAAAGCAATAAATCTCAAAGCACACCACAACAGTTAGTTGTAGAACAGATTTCATAGTTTGGTATGGGTTACAGTTCCACAATTTTAGGTTTTTGCTACTAGCTGATCCAAGACACTGGAGACTAAAGAAATTGTAACCCATACCAAACTCTGAAATCAGGAATCATACTCATTTATTAAACCCTAACTTCTCTCTATATCTCCATCATTTCCTCTGATCTTTCTCCCACTCTTTGTATGTATTTGGGCTATGGCCATTCTAAATTTTTCATGTTGAAAGGGGCTGTCAGTAATATGGGGGAGGGAGATGAAACTAGTTGATGTTCTGGAGAGGCTGGCCCCTCTGGGTTTCAAGACTTAGCTGGTCTAGGAACCTATCTGGAGGTTGTAGGTTTCTGGAAGGTAGTCCTAATGCATGGAATCTTTGTAGAATTTCAAATTAAGTCCCAAGTGTTCTTTAGGATTGGCAGGAATAGTTTTGTTTGGGGTTATGCAAACCATGATAAATAACAGTATCTATCTGAAGCTTGTGTCAGAGTAGCCTCCAGAGTAGCCTCTTGACTCTATTTGAACTCTCTCTGCCACTGATACCTTATTTGTTACAATTCTTTCCCTCCGTTTGGTCAGGATGGCATTGTCGATCCCAGGGTGCCATGGCCAATCTCATCCCTGGAAGTCAGGTCCCATGTTGCCTGAGAGACTTTCACCCCTGGATATCATGTTCCATGTAGGGGGGAGGGTAATGATTTCACTTGTGGAGTTGAGCTTCGAGAGAGTCCACATCTGAGCAACAAAAGAGGTCCTCTGAAGTAACTCGTAGGCATACCTATAGGTAGGCTTAGCTTCTCTGCTATAGAAAGAAGCCTCAAGATCAAGGGCTTCGCCTATTGACTTGGGTTTCCCAAATGTTTAACATAGTATTAGAGGTTTCCCAGGTGTTAAAGTTAAACAGTTCCATATTTTTACTGCCATCCCTCAAGGGACTTTGCCAATACTTCTTTTTTTTTTTTTTATTAATTAAAAAAAATTAACTAACACAACATTTAGAAATCATTCCATTCTACATATGCAATCAGTAATTCTTAATATCATGCCAATACTTCTTGATTATCTGTTTAATATACTCTGGGATGTATCTGGGCATTACATTTGCCCATGCAGGATTACATGGGCAAATGCCCTCGTTTTCATTCTGGGCACCCTGTGTCTGGGTTGTTTAAGTGATCTATCCAGACAGGATTGTGTTAGATTATGTGCTACAGAAAATTTAGATTCTGGACAAAATAAACCTTTCTTTCTTTTATCTTATAGAGTAAATGAAGTTCCAAAATACAGACAATGCCTTCCTTACCCTATATTCTGAATTACCTTAATCCCTGCCTGATCAGCTTCACTCTTATCTCTAAATATCAGGTTATACATATATGGTATAACCTCTCAAAATCTAGAAATAACAGTTTCCTCTCCAGACTAGATGTGACCGCTATAAGACTGTACAGTCTAGGCCTCCGTTTTCTTAAAAGCATTTTCTAAATGAGACCATAGAATATTTGCTCTTTTGTTTCTGGTTTATTTTGCCTCACAAAATGTCTCACTGTTTCATTCATGCCATTGCATACTGCATAACTTCATTCCTTTTTGTAGCGGTGCAACATTTAATCATATGTATACACCATCATTTGCCATTCTGCTTCTCAATCAGTATGTTTTTCAGCCATCCCCATCCATTGGGCATCATATATAATGTCCAAAATCAACAATCCATCAACACCCTCAATTTTAGAAAATTTCATTGTTCCTAAGAGAAAAATAACTGAAAAACACACCATCATCAAAAAGAAAATCCAAACCTCCCCTTAATTCTGTCCCTCCCCCCATTGTGTACCCCTGGTATTGCTGTGGTACTGTTGATATTTTCTTGTTTAACATAGCCCATAGCATGCAATAGCAGTTTTTCCCCTATACTCCAAAATTATACATTGTTTGTACAAGAGTCATACTTTTGAAGTAGTTCATGCAATAATTTATTTATATTTGTAGTATTAATTGGTGGGAAGCATGGCCCTATAAAACCCCTTTCAATCATGTTTACCTTCAATATGGAAGCATTACTTACAGACCCACTATTGAACTACCTTTACTTCTATCTATTCCTTTACATTTAAGTTCAACCTCATTAGCTAACTGTTCACTCCTCTCTAGCTTCTGTGTGTCTCTAGGTCTCCTATATTCTGTATTATAAGCCTCTGACTTTACCTTTGCCATGGTCATAAAAGCTGAATCATATAGTAGCCATACTTTTGTGTCTTGCTTATTTCACATAAGTGAACCTTAAGGTTCATCCATTTTGTCATGTCTTTCAGGATGTCATTCAGTCTTACTGCTGCATAATATTTCCTTGTATGTATATACTGTATTTTGTTAATCTATTGTCTGTTGATGGGCACTTGGATTGTTTCCATCTTTTGGTGATTGTGAATAATGCTGCTGTGAACATCAGTGTGCAAAATGTTTGTTTGTGTCACTGCTTTCAGCTCTTCTGGGTATTTACTGAGTAGTGGTATTGCCAGATCATAGGGCTACTCGATATTTTGTTTTCTGAGGAGCTGACAGACTGTCTACCATAGCCGCTGTACCATTACACATTCTCACCAGCAGTGCCTAAGTGTCCCAATTTCTCCACATCCTCTCTACATTTCCAGTTTCCTATTTGTTTAATAGCAACCATTCTTTTAGGTGTGAGGTGGTGTCTCATTGTAGTCTTGATCTGCATGTCCCTTAAAGCTAAAGAAAAAGAGTATCTTTTCCTTTGCTTTTTAGCCATCTGTATTTATGCTTCAGAAAATGTGTGTTCATATCTTTAGTACATTTTATAATTGAGTTGTTCTTTTGTTGTTGAATCATATGATTTCTTTATGTATATAGGGTATCATATACATAAACTTTTGTTCGATATGTGATTTCCAAATATTTTTTCCCACTGATTTGGCTGCCTCTTCAACTTTTTGACAAAGTCTTTTGAGGCACACAAACATTTGATTTTGAGAAGTTCCTATTTATCTATTTTTTTTCTTTCATTGCTTGTGCTTTGAGTGTAAAGTTTTGGAAGCTACCTCCTATTATTAGATCTTGAAGATGTTTGCCTCCATTTTCTTCTAGTAGTTTTATGATACTGGGTCTTATATTTAGGTGTTTGATCCACTTTGAGTTACTTTTTATATTGGGTGTAAGATAAGGGTCCTCTTTCATTCTTTTCACTATTGATATCCAGTTCTCCCATGTCCATTTATTGAAAAAACAGTTTTGTCCCAGTTCAGTGGATTTGGGGGCCTTGCCAAAGATCAGTTTATCATGGATTTGGTGATTTATTTCTGCACTCTCAGTTCAATTCTTTTGGTCAATATTCATGGTGAATAAATCTTTTAATGTGCTATTGGTTTTGATTTGCTGGCATTTTGTTGAGGATTTTTGCATCTATATTCATTACAGAAATTGATGTATAAGTTTCTTTTCTTGGAATATCTAGATTCTGGCTTTGGTATTAGGGTGATCTTGGCTTCATAGAATGAGTTTGATAGTGTTCCCTGTTCTTCAATTTTTTATAAGAGTTTGAGCTTGTTAGGTATTAATTCTTCTTAGAATGACTGGTAGAGTTCTCCTGTGAAGCTATCTGGTCCTGAGACTTCTAAATTGGTATTTTTTTGATGACTTTTTCTATCTCTTCACTTGTAATTTTTCTGTTGAGGTCTTCTGTTTCTTCTAGAGTCAATGCAGGTTGTTCTGTATTTCTAGGAATTAATCCATTCATCTAAGTTGTCAACTATGTTGGCGTAGGGTTGTTTAAAGTATCCTCTTATGATCCTTTTTAGTTCTGTGGGGTCAATAATAATGTCCCCCTTCTCATTTCTGATTTTATTTGAATCTTCTCTTTCTTTTTACTTGTCAGTCTAGCTAAGAGTTTGTCAATTTTATTGATCTTTTCAAGGAAACAACTTTTAATTTTGTTGAGTCTTTCTATAGCTTTTATTTCTGCTCTAGGCTTTGTTATTTCTTTCCTTCTGCTTACCTTAGGATTAGTTTGCTGTTCTTTTCCTAGTTCCTCCAAGTATGTAGTTAGGTCTTTGAGTTTAGCTCTTTCTCCTTTTTTAATGTAGGCCACATAGGGCTATAAGTTTCCCCCTCAGCACTTCCTTTGCTGCATCCCATAAATTTTGATGTGTTATATTCTCATTTTCAGTCATCTCCAGCTATTTACTGACTTTCTCTTGAAATTTATTTCCTATTCACTGATTATTTAAAAGTGTGTTATTTAATCTTCATATTTGTTTGAATTTTCCAGTTTTCTACCTGTTATTGATTTCCAGCTTCATTCCATTTGGTTAGGTAGAGTGCTTTGTATAATTTCAATCTTTTAAAATTTTTTGAGATGTGTTTTGTGACCCCATATGTGGCCTATCCTGGAGAATGACTCATCAGCAGTTGAGAAGAATATGTATATATCCTGCTGCTTTGGATTGCAATGTTCACAATTCTGTCAGGTCTATTTCATTTATCATATTATTCAAGTTCTCTGTTTACTTATTGATCTTCTATCTAAATGTTCTATCTATTGATGAAACTGGTGTATTGAAGTCTCCAGCTATTATTGTAGAGATATCTGTTTCTCCCTTCAGTTTTGCCAGTGTTAGCCTCATATATTTGGGGGCTCGTTAGGAGCATAAATATTTATAATTGCTATTTCTTCTTGGTGGATTTCTGCTTTTATTAATATGTAGTGTACTTCTTTGTCTCTTATGACAGTTTTGCATTTAAAGTTTATTTTATCCAATATGAGTTTGGCTACCCCAGTTCTTTCGGACCTACCTTTTGGAATATCTTTTTCCAGCCTTTCACTTTTAACCCTTTTGTGTCCTTGGGTTTTAAATGAGTCTCTTGTAGACAGCATATAAATGGATCATACTTGTTTTTTGTCCATTTTATCAATCTGTACTTTTTAATTAGGGAGTTTAATCCGGTAACATTCAATATTACTTCACAGGCAGTGTTTACTTAACCCATTTTATCCCTTGATTTCTATATGTCATATTTTATTTTTGTATCTTTTTTTTACCCTTACCAATAATCGTCGTTTCTACCCTCTCCTCAAAACCTCTCTCTCCTACCTTTTTTTTCAAGCTGCCAATCTCCCTTCAGTATTTCTTGTAGGCTAGGTCTCTTGTTGATGAACTTTCTTAGTTTCTGTTTATCTGTGAATATTTTAATCTCTCCCTCATTTTTGAAAGACAGTTTTGGTGGATAAATAATTTTTTTATGGTGGTTTTTGTCTTTCAATATCTCTTCTTCCACCCCTTAGCTCTTTAAGGTAGTATCATTGATGCGATTCAGTAGAAAAGAACTTCAAACAGACCTAAGAGCAAAGCATATTTCTGACTGGCAAGGCTTTTCTGCTAATTAACTGGAAAGTCCTGCCTCGAGTTATTAGGTAGGAGTGTCATCGAGAGAAGACATGGGGGAACAGGCTCATGGGAAAATATATGTGTGTGGCATTTCACACCCTTAGATCAAATGCTGCTTAAGGGAAGGGTGATAAATATTAATGTAGTACTTACTTTCAATTACTTTTGACTAGCGGGAGTGTGGCATGCCAGAGGAACTCTGCGGAAGCAGTTCTCAAAGTCCTGCCGGTTTAACTCAGCAGTCCTTCCAGAGCCATCTCTAACAGCTATAACAGCTCTAGCCCTCAGTGGTGGCTGGGGGTGTGGAGGCTGTCACACCCCTGCGTAAGGGCTCTTTGGAAACACAGCTCTTGGTGCAGCCCACACGTTCCGTCAACAGCTTGTTAAGGAAAAGGTGCTGTCGACCCAGTTTTTCTCTCAAGTGCCTGGAGATTAGCCAACAAAAGGTTAGCTGCTCCCACTCAAAATGGAACAATCACATTTCATTAGTTGTTTCCCTGGGGTGGAATTTACTCATTTGGCTCCATTCCTGTTTGCTGCAAGGGCCCCCTATCCCCATTAAGCTGCAAGGAATCTGTGAAATAATACTTGAGGCTGTTTCTGGGGACACTGGTGCCTGAGATTCCTGCACAGGAATGAACTAAAACCAGGCAGGCTGCCGTAAGTGCCTGTACTTGTGTCTGGGCCTGCCTCTAGCCACACGAATTATTTAGAAATTGCTCCAGTAGCCCTCGGTGACAGGCTTCCTCATGAAGGAGAGAGTCTCTTCTCGACTGTGTGGTAAAAGTGAACAACTCTGTGTGAATAGCTTAAGCCTCTCTTTACTGAGAACGTTATGTGTTAGCCGCCATGTGGAGTGCTTTAATAGGCTTTAATTCATTAATTTGAACAACCCTAAGGTGAAGCAGCTACTATTATCCATGTTGTACATAAGAAGACTCCAAAGCACAGTCACAGCTGAGAAGTGATGGAGCCCTCTTGCAGACACTGGACTCTACCCGACTCCAGTCCTACTTCCCGAGTTCCAGATAGCCCCGAGGAGGACTGACAATATTTTTTATTGGATTCTTGGGTTAAGATAAAGCCTGTGCTTGTGGCTTTCTACTGGATCACATTTGTGGCATACTCCTAATACTAAAACAAATGCTAATATCATACATGGATATATGCTACTAGATAATTAAAAAAAATCTATAAAAGCAGAGACAATATCTCTGAATTTCTCACCGCTGTATACCTGGGGCTTGTAAGAAAATGTACACATGAGTACTCAGTAAATATCTGTTGAGTTAATGAAGGAAAAGAATAAATGAGTAGATGAAATCATTGTGTTTATTGTAAAGTTTTGCATCCACTATATCCTTTATTCCCAGCAAAACTTTGGGAAGGAGGCAGAGTCAAAACTGTGATTCTTACCTTGCAGACATGGAGCTGGAACATGTATTTTCTGACTGAATCTTCCTCTCTCCACTCTTGCTTTGTGCTGTGGAAGAGGTACTACGAGGGCCTAGCAAGCATTGGTGCAATTGTTATTGTCTATATTTTAGTTGTTTTAATAGATATGAATCAAGGCATGGGACAAACATAGCTGATTGTCATAGTCCAGGCTGAGAATGACATAAACCTTTCCAAATGTTTCTTATTTCCTCGGTCAGCTGTAAATTTGCTGCAGTCTCTTCTTAACTTTGGAAAGAGTAGATTCTTCCATTTAAACAGTCAAGCTTTGACCTGAGAACTCGCCACCATACACACTGCTTAATTTCTGAGACTAGGTGCCCTAAAAAGAATTCTAAAATGCAATAGTTATCCATTTTAGCCTGTGCTTGGTGATACAGAGACCTTACTCTGTTTTGTCATATTCCCATGATTTTCAGGCATAAATCCCTGTTCAGTATTGTGGGAAAAGAATACTAGATATAAGTTAAAATACACGTAGCTCTAGCTGTGGAGAGATACATAAAATTTCACTAATGACTGATGATTTTAAACTATAGTTTCTGTTGTGAGTGATGCTGGAAAATGACTATTATGTGAAAAATTAAGTGTTCTGTATGTACGATACTGCTCCTAGCTTTTCCTCTGTCTATTCCACAGGCAGAATGGGAAATTGAGAGCTTTCCTGTGGTGAGCATCTCACATAGTCACATGTAAAAGGCCATTATTGGGGCAACCAGACCCTAAGAAGTCAAACATGGTCAGTGTGTCTGTCTGCCATACATTGTAATGAAGGGCGCTGAAATGATAAAGATTTATCAGGAACCCCAAGGACCACCTTGACCCTATTAATACCAATTTACTTTCTGTTCAAAGAGTAGTTTATTTAACCATCTTCCTGGACTCAGAACTGCATCTCTTGAAAGTTAATTGAGTCCATTACAAATGCATGATTCCCCTGTACCTTGGTAAGACCCTCTGAAACTCCAGATTTCCTTTTAATTACACCTCTTCTCCTATGGATTAGTCATATTCCTGCTCGATTCTGTTCTAAATCATCATTAAGCTCCTATTTCTCTTAATGGTAACAATTCCTTTGCCTCCTTGGTTTCAATTTGGAGTTCTTAAATCCTTATATCAACAGCCAATTTATCATTGTCCTTATCCCCAATATTTGATCAGTCACCAAATTTGATAGATTTGGATTTATGTCTCTTGATTCTCTTCTTTCTGTTCCTACCACAACCCCATCATTCCATTCCTTTAGAATGCTTTTACTCCCCATCTACATTAATGAAAATTGAAAACATCATTTCAAAGTAATCTAAGAAAGCTTCATCTTTAAGAAACCTTTCTGAAACTTCCTGCCCCATAAAGTTTGATTGTTTCTTCTCCTGAAATTCTATAGTAGCCTGTACCTTTTTTCTAACACATGTATCCTCATTGTATGGTAATTTTCTGTACTGTGACTTATTCTTTTTATTAGAACATGCAAAGAAGAATTAGCAGGCTCAGTCCCAACCATCAAGGTCTGGCAACACAATATACCTATTAGCTCTATATCTAGTAGACAGTACAAGAGAATAAGTTAAGATTATTTGTTCTGGAGTCAGACTATCGAGATTTTAAACCCAGGTTAGACATTTTCAGATGTATGACCTTGTAAAATTCACTTAACTTTTTTTTTTTTTAAATATTCGAAATCATATATTTAATAATGGATTTGTATCCATATAAATAAGGAATCCATAAAACATTACAATAAAAAGACAAATAACTTAAAATGGGCAAAGAATTTGATTAGATATTTTTCCAAAGAAAATATAAAAAAGTTGAAAGCTCATAGCAGTGGCTAAGCATCATTAGACATTAGGAAAATGCAAATTTAAAACCACAATTGGATAACATGTTACACCTACTGGGATGGCTACAATAAAGATGACAAGTCTTGACAAGGTTGTGGAGAATTGAAACCCTCACATATTTCTGGAAGAATTATAAAATGTCACAGCCACATTGGAAAACAGTTTGGGGGTTGCTTAAGATATTCAAGGTAAGTTATGATATGACCCAGCAATTCTACCCATAGGGGAATATCCAAGGGATTTGAAAACATGTTTACATGCAAAAATTTGTGCAGGAACATTTACAGCAGCATAATTCATGATAGTCAGAAAGTAGAAACAACCTAAATGTCTATTAAATAATGAACAGATAAATAAAATATGGTATATTCCCACAATGGAATATCATCCAACAATAAAAAGAATGAAGTAATGATATATGTTACAACACTGGCAAACTTTGAAATCATCATGCTAATTATAGAAGTTGGGCACAAAATTGCTGCTCATTGTATGCTTCCATTTATATTAAATGAGATGCACAGGCAAAATCCATAGAAATGAAAGTAGATTCATGGTTTCCACACCGTGATTGTGAGGTGGAGCTGGGTGAACAGTGAGTGACTGCAGTAGGTAGGGTGTTTTTCTTGGGGGTGATGAAATATAAAACTAGATAATACTTATGGCTGCACAACTCTGTGAATATACTAAAATCATTGAACTGTTCACTTTAAAATGATCAATTTTATGGGAAGTGAATTATTATATCTCAATAAAATATTTTAAAATGTGAACAGAAATTTAGTCAAGATATATAGTAGTCAAATAAAACCATGAAAAGATACAAAACACCATTAGTCATTACAGAAATGCAAATTTACACTGCTATGAGATACCAGTGCTCCTAACTAGAATGGCTAAAATTAAAAAAAAAAAAAAGCTAATCATGGATAGGCCACAGTGGCTCAGCAGGCAAGAATGCTCACCTGCCACGTCAGAGGACCCGGGTTCATTTCCCAGCGCCTGCCCATGTTAAAAAAAAAAAAAAAAAAAAAAAAAAAACTGATCATGCTAGGGGTTGCCATGGATATGGAGCAAGTGATGGTGAGCACTTTACAATCCCAATATCAGTGTCTGACAATTGGGAAAATAGATGGGGCAGATTCTTTTTTTTTTTTTTGCTAACAGCTTTTTCTTTATTATTATTGATTTGAAAAATGAACTAACAGAACATTTAGAAATCATTTCATTCTACATATACAATCAGTAATTCTTAATATCATCACATAGATGCATATTCATCATTTCTTAGTACATTGGCATCGATTCAGAAAAAGAAATAGAAAGACAAAAGAAAAAGAAATAAAATGATAATAGGGAGAAAAAAATTTAAAAAATAAAATAGAAAATAAAAATAAATAAAAAAAACCAACTGTACCTCAGATGCAGCTTCATTCAGTGTTTCAACATGATTACATTACAATTAGGTATTATTGTGCTGTCCATTTCTGAGTTTTTGTATCCAGTCCTGTGGCACAGGACTTGTGTGAAGAAAAGACTTAACACAAGCCATACCCTCCCTCCCTCCTTCTCATTCACCACTGGCATACATGAATACACAACCTGCTTTATACCCTTCCTGCTCTCTGTTATATATTGATTCTTTTTTTTTGTTTTTAATTTTTTTTTATTATTCAAAAAAAAGAAAAGAAATTAACACAACATTTAGAAATCATTCCATTCTACACATGCACTCAGTAATTCTTAGTATCATCACATAAATGTATGATCATCATTTCTTAGTACATTTGTATCGATTTAGGAAAAGAACTAGCAAAACAACAGAAAAAGATATAGAATGTTAATATAGAAAAGAGAATTAAAATAATAATACTAATAAAAATATATATATATATATATAAAAAGGAAAAAGAAAAAACAAAAACAAAAGATACAAACAAACAAACAAAAAACCATATTTCAGGTACAGCTTCATTCAGTGTTCCAACATAGTTACATTACACTTAGGTATTATTGTGCTGTCCATTTTTGAGTTTTTGTATCTAGTCCTGCTGCACAGTCTGTATCCCTTCAGCTCCAATTACCCATTGTCTTACCCTGTTTCTAACTCCTGCTGGTCTCTGTTACCAATGATATATTCCAAGCTGATTCTCGAATGTTGGTTCACATCAGTGGGACCATACAGTATTTGTCCTTTAGTTTTTGGCTGGACTCACTCAGCATAATGTTCTCTAGGTCCATCCATGTTATTACATGCTTCATAAGTTTAGTCTGTTTTAAAGCTGCATAATATTCCATCGTAGGTATACGCCACAGTTTGTTTAGCCACTCGTCTGTTGATGGACATTTTGGCTGTTTCCATCTCTTTGCAATTGTAGATAATGCTGCTATAAACACTGGTGTGCAAATGTCCGTCTGTGTCTTTGCCATTAAGTCCTTTGAGTAGGTACCTAGCAGTGGTATTGCTGGGTCGTAATCCATTCTGCCATTCTATGTCTTTTGATTGGGAAATTCAGTCCATTAACTTTTAGTGTTATTACTGTTTGGATAATATTTTCCTCTACCATTTTGGCTTTTGTATTATATATATCATATCTGATTTTCCTTCTTTCTACACTTTACTCCATACCTCTCTCTTCTGTCTTTTCATATCTGACTCTAGTGCTCCCTTTAGTATTTCTTGCAGAGCTGGTCTCTTGGTCACAAATTCTCTCAGTGACTTTTTGTCTATAAATGTTTTAATTTCTCTTTCATTTTTGAAGGACAATTTTGCTGGATATAGAAGTCTTGGTTGGCAGTTTTTCTCTTTTAGTAATTTAAATATATCATCCCACTGTCTCCTAGCTTCCATGGTTTCTGCTGAGAAATCTACACATAGTCTTATTGGGTTTCCCTTGTATGTGACAGATTGTTTTTCTCTTGCTGCTTTCAAGATCCTCTCTTTCTCTTTGACCTCTGACATTCTAACTAGTAAGTGTCTTGGAGAATGCCTATTTGGGTCTATTCTCTTTGGTGTGCGCTGCACTTCTTGGATCTGTAATTTTAGGTCTTTCATAAGAGTTGGGAAATTTTCAGTGATAATTTCTTCCATTATTTTTTCTCCTCCTTTTCCCTTCTCTTCTCCTTCTGGGACACCCACAACACGTATATTTGTGCGCTTCATATTGTCATTCAGTTCCCTGATCCCCTGCTCAAGTTTTTCCATTCTTTTCCCTATAGTTTCTGTTTCTTTTTGGAATTCAGATGTTCCATCCTCCAGTTCACTAATTGTAGCTTCTGTCTCTTTAGATCTACCATTGTAGGTATCCATTGTTTTTTCCATTTTTTCTTCTTTGTCCTTCATTCCCATAAGTTCTGTGATTTGTTTTTTCAGATTTTCTATTTCTTCTTTTTGTTCAGCCCATGTCTTCTTCATGTCCTCCCTCACTTTATTGATTTGGTTTTTGAAGAGTTTTTCCATTTCTGTTCGTATATTCAGCATTAGTTGTCTCAGCTCCTGTATCTCATTTGAACTATTGGTTTGTTCCTTTGACTGGGCCATATCTTCACTTTTCCGAGCGTGATCCATTATTTTCTGCTGGTGTCTGGGCATTTGATCAGATTTCCCTGGGTGTGGGGCCCGGCTGGTTGAAAGGTCTTTCTGTGAATCTCTGGGCTCTGTTTTTCTTTTCCTGCCCAGTAGGTGGCGCTCGTGGCGCTCATCTGTCTGCGGGGCCCACCAGTAAAAGATGCTGTGGCTCCTTTAACTTGCCAATCCAAATCTCGCAGTCGGCCCGGGAGACCGTGCGTGGGAGGGGGGGCCACCGGCTGCCGCGGCTTGGGGGGTGCCGGTCCAAATTGCCCAGCTGGCCCGAGACGCCAAGCGTGGTGGGAGGGCCCCGCTATCCAACGTTCCCAGTCAGACCGGGGAGCCACGTGCGTGGAGGGGACCCCAGTCGCCAGCCGCCCCGGCCGGGAAAACGCGTGCCCCTTGGGTATCTCACCGCAGCGGATTCTCCCTGCCCGTTCAGCCGTTCCAGAATGGGGTACGCTGTCTTTTTGGTCTCTGTCGTGGCTCCGGGAGCTGTTTCGTATTGTTTCTGTTTCTTTAGTTGCTTTTCTGGAGGAGGAACTAAGACCCACGCCTCTTACTAAGCCGCCATCTTCTCCGGAAATCTGACTTAACTTTTTTTGAAGTTCAAGTATTTTGTCTATAAAATAACCAGAACTACCTTTATAGTATGTGGATCAATATAAAGCTTTTAGCACAATATCTAGCACCTAAATGTTTTTTCATTCAACCAATATTTTCTGAGCAGGTATTCCATGCCAAATATTGTTTTAAGCTCAAAGTATACACAGTGATGTACAAGACAGACAAGTCTTTGGTTTTATGGGGCTTACATTCTAGTGGGGGTATCAGAGAGGGTTGATGTTAGTCTGCTATGGTATAGCATGATCATACCAGTTTTCATCCAGTTTGCATTCTGATTTGTAGGTGTTCATGCCATATTTGTTGTTAAATAAGCTGGATGTGATTCTGGATAGATAGTTATAAGTCATTTTGAAAGTTTTAGATCTAGCATCATGACAATAAATACCATATTCCAAAATGAAACGTGAGGCTATGATAAAAAATTTTCAAAAGTGGTGGTGAACTCCCTTTCTACATATCTGACAATCCTCACCTGCACTGAGGCATAACAAAAAGTCAGCAATTGAAGATAAAAGAAGAGAATTTTTGGAGATAGTATTGGGGGTTCTCTGAGTCCTGCTTACTTCCCCAAGTTTGGGAGGGTAGAGCTGCTTCTTTCTTCATTGCAAGTCAAGAAGAGGTGCTTTAAGGAGACCAGTCAGAGTTTAATATGATTCCTTTTTAGTTTGAGAAATACAGTAGACTTGAATCTGAATCCTTCTGGAATAAAATTTACAGAGTGAAAGATGTGCTGGCTAGATGCTTGGAGAATACATTAATGGAGAATTGAATGGACAACACTCTTTGGGTTTGTTTGGACATGTAGCATTTCAGTATTCTCTGTGGATTGAATGTGTGGCTCATGCATGAAAGCACACTGGAGGGGATTATGATTTAAGTCCTGTCCAAGGCGGCTGCAGGGAAGGTTGAACAGAGCTTAGCAGAAACAGCGTGAGTTTCAACTAAATGCTGCTGTCTGAAGGAGTAAATGACTAGCTGGACTAGGGGTGCATTCATTTTCAGTATTCAAGATTGACTGGACATTTTAGTTACTGATTAAAGGATCCATTTATAATTATATATGTAAACAAGATAATTTGAGAGAGTGTCAGAGGCTTGAGGAAAATAAATTAAGGCAGTTTAGTAGAAACTGTCTAGGGTAAGATAGAGGTAACTTTGATGTGGATGGTCAGGGAATGCCTCTTAGAGCAGGTGACAGTGATTGGTAGAAATAGTCTGGCATGCAATGATCTGGAGACTGAGAAGGTTTTCAGGCAAAGGGGACAGCAGGGCTAAGCCTTTGGGTAGGATTGGGCTTGACATATTTTAGGAACCCAAAGAAATATAGCACGAAGAAGCATGGTAGGTCAGTGTGAATGATGGAATAATGCTGGATGTCATCAGAAAGGACTGTGGGGGCAGATTGAGCAGGATCTCACAGGACATGTTTAAAGGGGTTGGGTTTTATCTTGAGGGCAAAGGGAAGCCACTAGAAAATTATAAGCAAAGAGTGACATGAGTGACATGATGTGATTTACATTTTAGTAGTGTCACTTTTCTTCTGAACAAACTAACAGAAGAAAGTGCAAAGTATAGTGATGATGGTGCTATAGAGACTTCCTGGCAAAGACCAGACTTGAGCTAGACCTGGTTCATTCGGATTAGATTTAGAGAATCTGGGAAGAATGAGGAATGTTCCTCAGCTGAGTGAAAGAGCATATGCAAGCCCAGCGGCAGGGAAGAATATGACAAAAGACACAAGTCCCTTACAGGGCAAGCCAGAAAGGTCAGGGACAGGAATTCTGAGCTCTGCGTCGAGTGCTGGAATGGATTGAAACTGGTCCGTACAGCTGCTAAGCAAGGACCTGCAGGAGGGAACCATGACATGTAAAGTCCAACCAAACGTGAAAGCCGTGTATTGTTCAGCTGTGATATCCATAGTACCTAGTAAAGAGGTAGAATCCTGGAGTGAGGCAGTTGGATAGAAATTAGAAGAAAGCTTCCAAAGATTGGTATGAAGTAGATCATGGAAAGAGTGTCTCAGTTGCTGAGATATAATAACAATGACTTTTTTCTGTGTTGGTTTGAGCTGTGCTTTTCCATTTATTTGTGTGATTTGACCAGGGTCTGGTTCCACAACCGGATTGTCAGCTCAGCAAAAGTAGAGACCATTCCTGGTTTTGCTCACTAATCTGTCTCCAGAATAATGCCAGGCCTTAATGATTACTCAAAACATTTGCTGAGTGAATAAATACTGCCTCATCTCCTATTTCAAAGCTTATATCCTACATCTTCCAAATCCAAACAAATTAACACTATTCTAGATTGTGAATGATACAAAGACTTATAGTTTAATTTCTTCCTTAATAAATCCAAGAAGATTTGATTGGTGCCACTAATTGTTATTCATTGTGAAAGATGCTTGTTCATAGAAAGATCAGCAGGTCATTCCTACCTCATATTCCCAGCAGACTTAACGTTTAGTGGAAGATAATAAACAAATAATTATTATAAGACTATTTTATTGCAGTCAGCATATATGCTGTGGGGGGACAAAATAGGATGTACAAATAGTATAAAAACTTATTATTGCCCTTCAAGGAAGAAAAAATTATAATATGAAAGGAAGAGGGGAAGTACATTTCTTTTTTAAATTCTTATTTGTAATCTTTCTGGTACCTGGAACAGGCTCATGTGTGATAATTAACTGCCTGTCAGTGTAGAAAATCAAAACTGGCATACTTTTCCAGTGTATGCTAACCATGCTAATCAGTGTGTTCTATCAACATGGTGCTGAAACCATGAACTTCTTATCCCTGTTGTCCCCTGGGTATGGTGGTCAGGGAATTACTGAAGAGGCCGTCTGCAGAGTAAAGTATTTGACATTTCTGTTCCATCTGTCTGCACACACGATGTTGGCTCTTTGCCTGTGTCAGAAATCAGATTGATCAGTGAAGGAATACTGAAATTAAAATGTGTGCAGATAATACCTCTGGTGGTTATTAAAAGATTGCAATCTCTTTAGAGATTTTAGTTTGGTCCAGATGGACTTCAACATCAAAAGCACTAAAAAAACTAGGAGAAAAACAAAGGAAAATTTAGCAACTCTAAGCAGGCAAGAATAGGGAAATTGAGAGGGGAGAGGTGCTAGAATTTGTTGAGTCCAGAGAAAAATATTGGTGGTTGCTTAGCCGCTAGGAAGCCATAGTTTTTATGTACATAAGCCACCTTTGTACTTTGCATTTGCTGTTTCTTCTTTCTGGAATACTTTGCTTCTGCCTCTTTTTCTGGTTATCATGTTTACATTTTTCAGATCTCATTCCAAGAGACCTTACTTGATGACCATTTATAAAGTGGACCTCCCTTTTACTCTCTCTCATCACTCTATTTATATCCTTCATAATACTTACCCACAATTTTCATTAATTTTGTTAATTTGAATATTTTAAAATAAAATTTCCCTCTCTTTAAACTACAAGTTTTCTGTTTTGTCCTTTGGATTAAGACATTTAATGAAGAAATGAATGAATGTTGACTGGCTGTAGCAGAGTTTATAAGGATGTCATTTCATATTGGTGAAAATCACTTTGGTTTCCAGGTTTGTAGAGAAGAAAACACTATAAAGCTCTTTTGGTTATCTAGTGTTTTATTTAATGACTCCTAGTAGAGGTCATTATTATGATGATTTTTTTGTGTTTAAATCTCTCTTGTTCTGCCCTCTACAGCTGAGAATGGCATATAGATGTGTTATCCTCTTAACTAGCTCCTTTTTAAGTCAAACAGTACATTTCCCACAGTTCTCCCTTAAGATGAGGTAGAAGGAGGATTAAATGTATGTCAGAAAAAATGTTGTTAATTTGCCATGGGGTCTTGAATGACAAAACCAGTCCCCTCACATTTGTCATTTGTAAAAAGGAGGGTTTATAAAATGTCTTCTAAGTCTAAGATGCTATGATTCATTGGTGTTATTCCTGCTTCCAACTAGTCTTTTACCTATCTGAGTCTGAAAATGGGTGTCGGTGCTCAAGTCCAGTGGTAAGGTAATGTAAGGGTTGATAAAGGTTTTAATCTTGCTTGCTTGGTTGCAAAAGGGACCCCAAATGCTCTACGTCATGTGAGAATCATAATTATTAAAATTAACTCATCTCCACTGAGTTATTCCAGGAAATTCAGACATGGGTTTTCAGAATTTCAGAAGAAACCAGACATTTGGTATAAGAGAAAATGCCAAGGAGTGACTTTTTATTATTTTTATTATGGTGTACAATCATTGGCTCACAATATCATCATATAGTTCTGTATTCATCACCATAATCATTGTTTTTTGAAAATTTGCATCACTCCAGAAAAAGAAATAAAAAAGAAATCTCTCCAAACAGAAATAAGTCAAGAACTTTGTGGTTTGCACCATCATTCTGACTTTCACCTGAAAGCTTTCTCTTTGTAACGAAAAGTCTTTGTTTTTTATTTAGATGGTAGGGAGAAGCAAAAAGAGGCAACACTGAAGACAGTGTGTGGGGAGTCAAAGTCTATTGTCTGGACTTGGATCAGTGTCTGGACAATGTAATATAGTACTGATGTCATAGTGAGTTTTAAATATGAAAAAATATGAAAAGCATTTTCACGTTTTCTATGAATATTAACCATGACTCTATGATTGTAATGATTATAATATTTGTAAACAAGACGAGTAACATGATTGTGGGTGGGGTCTCTCCTTAACATTCCCAATCCTCTTCTCACCTTCACACCCACGTTGCTTGTTAAACTCTAAGAACTTTAAAAACAAGGCATAATTAGTGATATTAATGTATACTCCCAACTCCCAACATATTATCAGTGACTTAAGAGTATTAAAATGGAGCACTGTCTCATTAGTGAGTAGAATTCCTCTCACCAATCTGTTTCCTAAAAGGGTCTTCTTCATTTCCTGCAATAAAACATATTATTCACTGATAATAGAGGAAACATGTATTTATTCAACGTGTGCTGAAGAAAATGTGAGCCTAATATTTTACCAGGTTCACTAGAGGATAAAATAAAAGTACAGAGCCCAGTGTCTATGTTCAAAGAGCTTGCTGTGCAGTGGTTAAGAGCCTGGGCTTCAGAGTCTTGCAGACCTAGTTTCAAATTCTGGCCCTATTGATTCCTAGAATGTGAATGTGGTGAAATTATTTAACAACTCCAAGACTCCGTTTTCTTTTCTTTAAGATGTAAAACATTCCTTATAAGTTCTTATGAATATAAATTATGTAATTGATGTATGGTAATTCTTGAAAGCACTAAGTAGGTGCCTGGCATATAATAAGCACATAATTGATATCAGCTATTATCATTATTATTCCTAAAATATACTCTAGTGTACAGTTTTAAAACTCTTAATTTTTGATCATCCTGTATTTATAATGAATATCCCCATTTCCATTTCTGTACTAATCAAGTTAGTCTGCAATTATAGGTGGATCATTAACAAAAATAATCCTTCAATCATCAGTGGTTTAACACAACAAAAGATTATTTCTTTTTCACCCAAAGTCTTCTGTGGTTCCTGAGAACTGTCCAGACCAGCGGTCCTTTACATGGTCTCCATCGACTCAACATAAGGTCTTATTTTTATTTTGGCAAAAGAGAAGGAAATGGAAGGGTTTTGCCCTGACAAATAAATCCCCGTAACCCATGGTGGTTGGAGAATGCCCCTCCTGTGGACCCAGAATAGGAAATGGGATGTATTGCAGTTCTGATAATGCCTTCCACAGCCTCCTTACCTAAAGTGGACTCTTTTCTTTTTTAAGTATTTTTATTGATAAACAACATATAAACATTCTTAACATGCAAACATTCCATACATGGTATACAATCAGTGGCTCACAATATCATCATATAGTTGTGTATTCATCACCATAATCATTGTTTTTGAAAACCTGCATCACTCCAGAAAAAGAAATAAAAAAGAAAAAATTCATACATACCATATCCCTTACTCTTCCTCTCATTGACCACTAGTATTCCCATCTACCCAATTTATTTTAACCTTTGTTCCCCCGTTATGTATTTTTTCTCCATATTTTTTACTTCTCTTTTATCCCAGATAAAAGGAGCATCAGACCCAAGGTTTTCACAATCACGCAGTCACAGTGTAAAAGCTATATCATTATACAGTCACCTTCAAGAAACATGGCTACTGGAACACAGCTCAACAGCTTCAGGTACTTCCCTCTAGCCACTCCAAAGCACCATAAACTAAAAAGGGGATATCTATGTAATGTGTAAGAACAACCTCCAGGATAACCTCTCCACTCTGTTTGAAATCTGTCAGCCACTGACACTTTATTTTTTCTCATTTCTCTCTTCCCCTCTTTTGGTCAAGAAAGTTTTCTCAATTCCTTGATGCCAGGTCCTGGCTCTTCCCGGGATTTCTGTCCCATGTTGCCAGGAAGATTTATACCCCTGGGAGTCATGTCCCACATAGAGGGGGAGAGCAGTGAGCTCACTTGCCACGTTGGCTTAGAGAGAGAGGCCACATCTGAGCAACAAAAGAGGTTCTCTTGGGGTGACTCTTAGGGCTTGTATTAAGTAGACCTAGCCTATCCTTTTCAGGAACAAGTTTCAAAGGGGCGAACCCCAAGATTGAGGGCTCGGCCTATTGATTTGGTCATCCCTACTGCTTGCTGGAATATCAGAAATTCTCCACATGAGGAAGTTGAAAATTTCCCCCTTCCTCTCCATTCCCCCAAAGGAACTTTGCAAATACTTTTTTATTCACTGTTCAGATCACTCAAGGATTTATCGGGGCATCGCATTAACCTGGACATACAAGCAAAATCTCATGCCCTATTCATGATTCCATGTACTTATTATGGTGTTAATTAAACTGACCATACAAGTTAAATTAGGAAATGCACTACCCAAAATATGAATGTTGTACCAAATAAATATTTCTCCTTTTAGTCTCACTCAGAAGTTAAAGTTTTAAAATGTGGATGATATCATCATACTTTACCCAGTCTTCTGATATACCTTAGTCCTATCCAGATCAGCTTCATTCATATCTCTGCTTGATGTCTCATCACTTTTTCAGCTTGATGTCTCATCACTTTTTTAGCACAACAGTGTACTCTTGGGTGTACAGATTCAAAACGCCAAGGATGAATTAGAGACTCTTTTGGCTTAGAAATAGAGAAAGAAAAAATGATATAGAAGGAAGAAACATTTGCAGGGACATTTTATATTTCACCAGCACTTCAACTGCCTTTTTGTAGTTGTGTGGGAGGCTTGGCTGAGAGAATTCCCAATAAGTCCTGCTTGTTGGGAAAAGTGCCTTGATCAAATAAC
Organism: Tamandua tetradactyla; assembly: GCF_023851605.1. Lineage (NCBI taxonomy): Eukaryota > Metazoa > Chordata > Mammalia > Pilosa > Myrmecophagidae > Tamandua > Tamandua tetradactyla. The sequence continues at coordinate 24,860,313 of NC_135346.1, forward strand.
AATATACTCTGTAGGCATAGAAGGCAGGAACCGTGGCAAACATACTACAGTTTTGCTTAAGTAAAATATTACACCCATTCTTTTTCAGTTACTGTTTTGAACTGTGTTTATTATGAATTTTCAAAGATACCTATAAGTAAAATGAACAGTAAAATGAAGTTTTACATACCTATCAAAAAACTTTTTTGATTTTGCAAACAATATTTCATCTTTACACTACCCAACTGTTTAATTTTAATTTTTGCCATGGGTAGGCTCTGGGAATCGAACCCGGGTCTCCTCAGCAGATGAGGATTCTTGCCGCTAAGCCACTATTGCACCGCCCCCAACTGTTCAATTTTAATACAAATTCCAGATGTTGTATCTTCTACAAGTAAATATTTCAGGACACATCCCTAACTGATGAGATTACATTAACATTGCCACCATACCATTCTTACCCAAGCTAAAACAATAATTCCCTGTCATTTAATTACTAGTCCCATGTCTAAATTTCCTAAATGGTCTCAAAAATTTCCTTTAAAGTTACTTGTTTTTATATGTTAAACCAGGACCAGATGTAACATTTGGCTGCTAATGCATCTTTGGTATGTTTCTCCTTTGAAGTCCTTATCTCATTTTCATGCCATTGTTTTTTTGGAGAAATTAGATCATTTAACCTGTTCTCTCAAGGTTTAACTTATTTTCTTTTTTTCTGTAAGCTTGTAGGTAGATAAGAACACTTGATTAGATTCAGAGTCTATTCACTTGTGATATCTGTGGGTGTGTGCCTTTATTTATTTTTATTTTATTTTATTCTTTTTTTTTTGCATGCGCGGGCACCGGGAATCGAATGCTTTTAATTTTTATTTATTTTTGCATATGTTTTATATTTCAGGCATTTGTTTTAAAAGCTTCACTAGGGACTTCTTGCTTTTAATAATGGTGTGTAGAAGTTATTATCCTAATAATATTATTAGCATAACAATTGCTCATTATTATTAACAATTAGAAATGTTGAAAAGGCATAGAAAATAGTTATTTAAAAGTACAGGAGAATGACCAAAGGATGCAGAAACCTGGGGAAATAAAATCCTTGAAAAAAACGAAGAAATACACTAGTTACAGTCCCCATTGAATTGAGTTTTACCTAATTCCAGAATGGTTAGATACTAACAGAGGAATCCAGTGAAATAAAGAAGCTACATAAGTTGTAAGCTCCAAAATCTGTTATATTTTCTCCTCAACTATTTAATGTATCCCTGAACTGTGCATTCAATAGTAAGGTTCCAAGGAGCTCAACATCTAATAGGCTGAAAAAGATGAAAATTCAACAGTTGTCTGATGCTAGAAAGAGAGTTTGGAATGCAAGTCTCATTAGTTGTAAGGGCCTGGTAAACACCCTGGGCTTTTGAGTAAAATCCTAAGAAGGCTATGCCTTAGAATTGAAAACCACATAGCAAAACTAAAGCCTATGCCTGTTGCTTCCTGTTGAAATGGAGCTCGAAGGATATTAAGGAATGATGAGAAAGAAAGAAAGGAAGAAGGAGAGAAAGAAAGACACAGATGGGCTCAGGGGGTCTGAAGCTTGAGTTTACTTCAGACAGACTTCAGACAATTTTATTCTTAACCAGATCCTGGTTATATACCACAGGATGACAATAGGCATGCATGCATTTCCTGAGGGAACAAAGTTCTTATCTTTCAGTGTTCTTCCTTCGTATGTAAAATAACCATTTGGGGTAAACAAACATTCTCTTCCTCCTAGACTGTCTTACATAAATCAGATAACATAAAGCAGCTTACTGCCGCCACCACCCTAATGCCATCTACTCCCAAGTAGTTCCGCAGGTCTTATGTTAATCCTATCTCCTACATATGCCCTAGGATTAAGAGCAAATCTAAAATAGATGTTCACCAATAACATCTAATACCAAGCTGTTACAGAATAAAGGTGATCTGCCAGTAATTTAATTATCATCTGGAACAAAACTCACACTATTCAAAGGAACACAGCAGAATATATTACAATGTATCATTCACAACGTCCAGCATATAATAAAAATCACCAGCACAAGAAAAAGCAAGCAATGTGATAATAAAGAGAAACAAACAGTCGATAGAAGAATACCCACAGCTAATACATGTGTTGGAATTAGCAGGCAACAAATTTGAAATAATTATAAAAATATGTAAAAGGATCTACATTAAAGTAAGATATAGCAAGTATCAAGAGAGATATGTAAACTCTAAAAGAGAATTTAGTAGAAAATCTAGTAAAGATATGAGGACTGAAAATACAACCAGAAGTTAAAAATATGGTGAAAGAGTATAGCAGTAAATTATAAAATACAGAGAAGGGATCTGTGAACTTGAAAAGATGGGTCAACAGAAATTATTAAGTAAGCTGAAACACAGAGAAATCATAAATGGACAAAGAATGAAACAAAGAACAGCATTAAATTGAGAGAAAATAAAAGATGGTAGACTGAAAGCCAAACATATCCATAATTGCATTAAATGAAAATTAGAATATATAATCCGATTAAAAGATAGAGATTTTGGAAATGGATAAAAAGCAAATCCCACATGTATGCTATCTACAAAAAATGCACTTTAAGTATAAAATCACAGAAAAGTTGAAAATAAAGGGATGTAAAAATATATACCATGCAAACATGAATTTTAAGAAAGCTGGAATGTCTATATTAATATTGGAAAATTTAAAGTTCAAAACAAAAAGTATTACCAGATATAAACAGAAACATTTCATGATTGCAAAATGGTAAATCCATTAAGAGAACATAATAAAACTAAATGCATATATGCTAGAGCTTCAAAATACATGGAACAAAAATTGAGAGAAATAGATAAATTCATAATCATGTTGGAAATACTGACATGCCTTTCTCAGTAATCAATAGATAAGTACAAAAAATGTAAGTAAAGATTTGGGATGTTTGAACAACATTATAGACCATTTTGTCCTCATTGACATTTAAAAAATCCTATACCCCAAAACTTTCACATGCTTTACAAGTATACATGGAATGTTCAATAAGGTTGAGCATAGTCTAGTCTATAAAATAAGTCTTTATACATTTCAATTGATTAAATCACGTGTGATCAGTATACTGTGGTTAGCACAACAGAATCAAATTAGAAATAATAAAATATCTAGAAAATCCTCCAATGTATAGAATTTAGGAAAAATGTAAAAATCCATAAATTAAAGAAGAAATTGTAAGGGAAATGAGAAAATATTGAGGAAGGGAAATTAGAAAATCTTGAGAAATAAATATTCAGAATATGTCAGAATTCACTGAACTCATTAAATGTAGTGACTACCTTAAAAATTTATAGCAATAAATATTTACATTATAAATAAAAATGGTTTAAAATCACAGATATCAGTTTCAACTTTATAAGTTAGAAGACAAAGAGAAAATCATACTCAACCTACTTAGTAGAAAAGAAATAAGAGCAAATACCAGTGAAATAAAAAAGACGGACTCTATGGAAATGGCTGCTGCCTTGGGCCTGAGTCTCGGAGCTGCAGGTTCACCTCCATTTCTCAGTGGCTCACCTCCCTCTGCCCCTCATCCGACGAGCTCCTGTGCCTGCGGATGTGGAGATTGGAACCATGGCAAATGGAGACTTTTGTCAATTTGGTGCAAGGACTATGCAAGAGGCTGGAGAGGAGATTTAGCAGGCTGTACCGAGTCAGAGACTCATCAAAGGCATCCCAGGGAAAGAGCTGACGAGATCAGAGCAGCAGGGGAATGGACAGTGCTGACAGAGAAGGAAGGATCTTGGATTTGACTGATGAAGCTTGCCGAGAAGACGGGCTGTGCCGAGAGGAGGATGCAGTGCCCCTGGATGAGCTTCCCGAACCTGAACACCTCAGACTCTGTGAAAGACTGGGAAAAGAAGTGGAGGGATTCACCTTACGGTACCTCCATGAGGGCATTGCCCCCATTGGAAACTGACGCCTGACTCCTTTTTTGGTGAATAGACTTTAAAAAAAATACATCAAAACATATTGGGGTTTTTTTTTTTTTTTTCAGTTTCCTTGCTCAGATCTTTAAGTGATAAATCAACACTCAAAAATGTACACCCACTTAGTTTACGAATACACAGTACAATGTGAAAATATCCATCAGATGAGAAACTAACTGAGATTTTTCAGGGATACAGAATATTTGATTCTTTGAACCAAAACTCTCATTTATTAGCTTGTTTTTTAATATGATTGGTTAAACATTTGCCTTTAACTCTGATTTTTGTCTTATAGTCAGATTTTAACACTTCCCAGCTATTTCTCTGTGTCCCATGATACATATGGTTCAAAGATCTGAGAGGGAAAGGCAAAGACAGAGAAAGTCAGACATGCAAATTATTAACTTCTCTTATATCCCCACTTGAAGAACTGAGTGGCTAATTAGCTTGTGACTATTATGGAGATATGGTTATCCCATTCACTGGTTATTGGGATCCCTAAATTCCCCATGGTATTTTCAAGCTTTGGATGAGTTTATAGTTTTAAAAAAATTAATGGCAGTTACCTCTGCTCTCCCTATAACTTCCTTTGGTGTTACTGGAAAGGATCTTTAGATAGATGGAGCACTAGTTTTGTTTAGTAATAGCATTTCTTATTTCTCAGAGCCCTTTTAAATATAACCAACACACCATGGAAACAGTACTTATTTATATAATTGTATAAGATTTGTACTTTACAAAGCATTTAGTACAATATCTCCTGAAAAAGAAAAGACAAACTCTAGAAAAATTAAGAAATCCTTAATTTACATATTTATAAAATTGTTAAACATATAATAAGACTAAGCAAGAAAAAGAATTTTAAATTCCCATCACCAATATTAGAGATAAAAGAGGACCTTACTACAGGTAAAAGTTCTCAGATATTAAAAATAATAACAGGGCCACAGTGGCTCAGCAGGCAAGAATGCTTGCCTGCCATGCCAGAGGACCCAGGTTCTATTCCCGGTGCCTGCCCATGTAAAAAAAATAAATAAATAAAAATAAACATAATAACAAAAGAGAATATTATGAATGACTTTATGACAATAAATGTAATAACTTTGATGAAATTATCAGTATTTTTGAAAAACAAAACTTACCGTATTGAAACAGGAAAAAAATAGAATCTTGGTATTATTAAAAAAATTGATTTTGTGATTTAACACATTTGTAAAAAGAAAAATTCATGCCCAGATTGCTTCAATGGTAAAGACAATTTTTTAAAGAAGAATTAATGTTAGTCTTACACAAAATCATTCAGAATAAAAAGCAGATGGGAACATTTCCTAACTCATTTCATGAGGCTAAGTATCACCAGTACTGGACCTGACAAAGAAATCAGATGAAAAGAAAATTAATTCCTGATTAATATTGCTCTTAAATGTGAATTCAAAAATCCTCAACAAAATATTATCAAATACTACGAACCATTGATTGTACTTTTTGGACAACTTTATGGTATGTGAATAGATCTCAATAAAATTGCATTAAAAAAGAAAAAAAGTTATCAAATAGAATCCAGCCGTACATAATAAGGAAAAAAAAATGTCATGACTGCATGAGTTTTTCTCAGAAATATAGAATTGGTTCTGCATTTGAAAAATCAATCAGTGCAATTCAGTATAATAAGAGGAAAAAAAACAGACTCTAGGATCATCTTAATAGATGCATAAAAATAATTAGACAAAATTCAGCACACATTCATGATAAAAACTCAGCAAACTAACAACAGAAGGGAACTTCTTCAGTTGAATAATAGGCTTCTTTAAATAATCTACAACTAAAGTCACACGATGAAATACTTAATGTTTTCTCATTATGTACAGGAATAAGGCAAGAATGTTTGCTCTCATCACATGTATTCAACGTTGCATTCAAGGTCTTAACCAGTGTTGTAAGGCAAGAAAGAAATAAAAGGAATAATAATTATAAAGGAAGAAGGAAAACTGTTTTCATTCACATATTACACATGTGCATGTTTGTATATACAAGGAACAAGCAATGGAAATGAAAGTTTAAAATACCAATTATATGAGCATAAGAACCGTAAATATCTAGGAATAAATTTAACCAAAGATGTATAAGACTTCTGCATTGAAAATAACAAAATTTTGTTGAAAGAAAATAAAGAATACCTAAATGAGTGGAGAACTGTACCATGTTTATGGATTAGAAACCTGAGTACATATATAATATCAGTTGTTCCCAAATTGATCTTTTAAATTGGCTGTGAGTCCATGCCACTACGTTCAAAATCCCAACATGCTATATTTATAGAAGATGACAAGTTATTTGTAAAATTTATACAGACACATAGGATTTACGTAAACAAAATGACCTTGATTTAAAAATTGACTATAAAACTATAGAAATCAAGAAAGTATGGCATTCGTCTAAGAATAGAAAGATAAATCATTAGACCACCATTAAGACTAATGGATTTTTCACACACATCTCAAGATAATTCAGTGGGGAAAAGAAGGTATTTTTAATAAATGATGCTAGAACCACAGGACAGTCTTATGAGAAAAAAATGAAACTCAACTCATATTCACGCCATAAAATGAATTTGAGGTTGCTTGTGGATCTGAATATAAAATCTAAAACCATTAATGTCCTCTAAGAAATCATAGGCGAAAACCTTTACAGCCTTGATTAGGCAAAGATGTCTTTGAAAGGAAACAAAAAGCACAAACTATAAAATAAGTTAATGAATTGGATGCCATCAAAATGAAACATTTCTGCTCATCAGAGGACGTTGTTAAGAAAATGAAACAGCAAGCCATCGTGTCTGAGAAATTATTTACAAGCTATATATCTGGCATATCTGACATAGGCCTTTCAATCCAGAATATTTAAATAGCTCCCACAATTCAAAAATAAAATATTAAGTAACCGAAGGGAGAGGGGAAAGGAAAAACTTGAGTAAACACTTCACAAAATAACATATAAGGAAGTGTCTGCTGGTAGGAATGTAAAATGCAACAACCAGTTGGAAAGGAGTTTAGCAGTTTCTTATAAAATTAAACAGCCTCCTATCCCATGCCCAAGAATTTCATTTTTAGCCTAGGTACATATATAAGAGGAAAAACTCACACAAAAAGAGGATTTTACACAATTATTTATATCAGCTTTTTCAAAATAGCCAAATGCCCCCAAACAACCCAAATGCTCATTAAAAGTCAATGGAGGAACAAATTATATTACATTGATATAATAGAGAATGACTCAGAAAAAACATACATATGTAACAGTGTGGATGGATCCCCAAATCATTTTGTTGAATGAAAGATGTCACACACCGAAGAGTATGATTTTATTTGTATGAGTTATAAAACTGTAAAAATGATACAAATCTGAACAGTAATTGTTCTCTGGGGAGATTAACTGGAAAGAGGTTTAAGAGAACTTTCTGGGGGCATTTGAACATGTTCTATATCTTGATTAGAGTGATTATTGCTCAGGTTTATATGTTTATCAAAGTATACCGAATTGTTTATTTTATTTTGTGTAAATTTTATCTCTTTAAAGAAAGAGTATTGGAAAATTTGCCCTAAAAGGAATATATTATGTTGGCTGATGTTAAGGTGAATCATTTTTTTCCCAACTTTACATTTGGACAATTTAAAAATTTACAGAGGGCAGGCCACGGTGATTCAGCAGGTAGCCGTTCTCGCCTCGTTGCCTGCCCATGCAAAAAAAAGAAAAAAAAATTACAGAAAATTTAAATTGTAGTTTTTGTTTTCTAATGCTGTTCGAACAAATTAACCACAAACTTAATAGTAGATTAATAAGAGTGTAATTACAGTCCTGGGGCTCGGAGGCCACAGTGGTTCTGCAGAGCTGTGCTCCTTCTAGAGGGTCTAGGAAGAATCCATTTTCTTGCTGCTTCCAACTTCTGAACTCCACCTGCATTCTTGGCTCATGACCTCTTCCTCTATCTTCAAAGCCAGCAGTTTTGCCTCTCTCCCTGCTTCTGACCCCTCCTTCTGTCACAAATCCTGCTCTGACTCTTCTGCCTTCCTCTTGTTAGGACCCTTGTGATTACATCGAGTATACCTGTGTAATCCAGGATACTACCCCCCCCCCCATCTCAAGATCCTTAACTTAATCACATCTGCAGAGTCCATTTCATGTGCAAATAACAGGCCACCAAGTAAAACAGACTTAATTGGGATTTAGTAATCCCTTACACATTAGAAATTCTCTATGACAGTTGTCCTAGAGTACTTCATCGACTCAACAATATTATCAGAGATCTGGGGTTTCTCCATCTTTCTACTTCACCATCCTCAGTGTGGTCAGGAGCACAGAATGGTGGTCATCACTTTCTTACGCAACAATGTTAAAAGAAAGAACAGGTGTGGCAGAAAGGGGTTCCCAGGAGTCTCTTTTTATCAGCGTAGAAATTATTTTTCAGAAAACTGCCCCCATCCCAAAAAACAAATAAACTTACAACAACAACAACAAAAAAAAACAGCAAACCCTTAATTCTGTGACTGAGTCTAAAATCTGTTATCTCTGACCTTCCTTGTGTTTTCATTAAAGTAATTAATCAGAATTGTTGCAGTTCCTTTTTTATTATCTTCTCCTCTAGCTGCCTTAAATAGTAGTTTGATAGTATTTTTGTCCTAGGCCTATCTCTTGCCTTCAGCCTTTGTAGATGCTAAAAAAGAATATTAGGGTCTGAGCATTAGCAAACTGGCCTACATGTTGTTGAGTTGGCAGTTTGGGATTGCAGCAGATTTTCCCAGTGTAGAAGAATGAATTGTATTGGCAAGTGGCTGATATGTTGGCAAGTGTCTGATGTGTTAGCAAGTGACTAAATCAAATATTTCTTTCTGGATCACTTGGGTCCAACCATTAAGAAAGCACATGTACAGTCATCTGCACAGGTCCACTTTGGGCTGCAGTGGAATGCTAACTGACTGAGATTTGGCCCAGAGCACTGGCTATCTCTAGTCACATGAAGTGAGAAAGCCAGCAATTCCAGGTCCCCAAAACACTTTCACTGAAATGGCAAAATTATTAACCCTGTGTAGAAATGTTTCATAAACACTTTCTTGTTATTTTTTATTGACTTTTTTGTATGTATTGAGTTTAATTAAATGTTCAAGATAAGGCAGGCTGGAAATGTGGTGTCAGGTTTGCAATTATTAAAAAAAATAAGTTTCTCCATGTGATCCATCACTGTTGCTATATTCAGAGACTAAAATCCAAAAGCAGCTTCAATTGATTTGATTCAAGTTCTTCTGTGACCCACTAAGTTAACTCCTTCTACATCCCCTGCTTTAGTGTCCTGCTCACTGTCTCTTTATATAGAGGCCAAGTAGAGAGTCAAGAACCTTTCTAGGAAATGTGATTAATGATGACATAGTTCGGAACAAAATCCTACTTCATTATCAGTAGCAGCTGTTGCTTGTAAGGTCTGAGTTTCTGAATAATTGTTTCAGTTCATTCTATTTGTCCTTTGAAGATAGAAGAGAAGCAATTTGATAAGAAAAATCTTCCCCAAGGGAGCTATGCATATCAGCCAAGAGAACACCAATAGAATGTCTTTGCCTTTCACGTCTTTGGCATCTGATAATCTCAGTAACATTCATAAATATCTCCTGGAGCAGGAGGCTGCGGAGAATAAAGTGATGTTTTGTGCAGAAGGCAGCATAAAATACAGCAGTGGCCTTAGGAGGAAAAGGAAACTGGGGTCTAGGCAATGTCATGGGTCATAGAAAAACCAGTATAACAGCTGCAGCTGCATCTTTTCTGAGTTGGTAGGAGAAGGAGAGGTAGAGGACATGTTGAAAGGTGAGTGGGAAGGTTAGTGGTGCCAGGGGAAGCAGTTTCATTTCCTTTTCTAGTTATCTAGAGCAGGAAAAGAAAGAAAAATGATTTGGATGCCAAAGGTCTAAAGAGTGATATGAATTAAACAGAGGATGAGCAATAAAAAGTTAGGAGTCATAAATGAGATAGTTTTTGTGATAAAAATCCAGTCTAGGGTGGTGTGACAGGTGGCTCAGTGGCAGAGTTCTCGCCTGCCATGCCGGAGACCCGGGTTGGATCCCTGGTACCTGCCCATGTTAAAAAAAAAAAAAGAAAGTCCAATCCAATCCCAAACATTGCAAGTCATTGTTGATGTGACCACCGACATACAGCTGCCAGGATCTATCCCTCCCTCACCCCTTCTGGTACCACCTGGGTTCTAGGGTGATTTAAATTAAAAATAACAGCATTTTGTAAATTTTTATAATGTATATTGTAAAACCCAAGATTCTTTGTAAATTTTACTCATTATCTGATGTCCTCCCTGCTATGCAAGTGACTGAAGCAATGCCACAGACCATCTGTGATTCAGAAAAACAGGTTTCCACAAAAATCTTTCAAAATTACAAGATGGCAATAAAATACCAAGTCTTTTCCCAGCAATTCCATCCCTACTGCAACCTAATGATGAACCATCCACATCCAATAGGGTCCTGGCAAGGAGAAGGGAGTATTATTATTTGAGATGATTAAAAAGGAATTTATTATCGCCAAGTCTGTGCTCAGCACTGTTCCAGGTAAACAAACAGTAAACAAAGGTCCCAGTCTCAAGACACCAACAAATACACAGAATTCATCTATGGCTGATTACATCTGCAGTCAGTTAAGGGCATGCCTTCTGCAATGAGTGAGGCTTAAAAGGAGAATTCCGAAAAGAACAGCTCAGTACAGCCCCGTAGAGCTCCGTAGCAGTTCAGCACACCTCAGCTCAGTGCTCAGAGCTGGCTCAGATCCAGACTTTTGGAACTGCAGAAAGCAGTCTTCCTGAGGAAAGCCTTTTGAACCCAGAAGCTGGGAGGGAAGGCCAGCAGACATCACTGTGTGCCTTTCCATGTGACAGAGAAAGCCAGAGGAAAACCAGCTCCCTTTCCTCGAAGAACTGTAAATTTCTAACCAAGTAAATCACCTTCATAAAAGCCAGTTTGTTTCTGGTGTATTGCATTCCAGCAACATAAGCAAACTAAAACAGTGTTGTGAAAAAGAGAGAAAAATAAGGAGGGCAGTGATGTCCAGAGACAACTGGTGCTCTTGCAGTTAGGGAAAGCCTCTGAAAAGGTAAATTTTGTGCAGAGATTTGTAGGAAGTCAGTGAGCAGGGTGTTCAGGAGATGACAGTGGAAAGGGGATCCAGGTAGAGGAAAGAGCAAATACAAAGAACTGAATTTAGGGATGTAGCTGGCGTTTTCATGGATTTATAAAGAGATAAGGTGGTTAGAACGGAATAAGCAGGGAGACTGGGGTAAGATAAAGTGTGTGTGTGTGTGTGTGTGTGTGTGTGAGAGAGAGAGAGAGAGAGAGAGAGAGAGAGAGAGAGAGAGAGAGAGAGAGAGAGAGAGATTCAAGTCACTGGGAATAAATAAACAGAAGAAAGCCATTTATTTGTTCAGAACCAGTGCTGGACATTCACGATCATCTTGGCCTTGAAGAGTTTGAAAATTTCCAAGTTATTTCCAATTCTATTGTAATGATGAATCTTCAATGTACTATCTTTAATTGAAACTTCTATTAAGATACTCATAGATTCACATGCAGTTTTAATTTTTGCTAACATCTTATGTTGTGAAAAATAATATACAAAAAAGCAATACATTTCAAAGTACATTTTAACAAAAGTCACTATAGAACAGATTTCAGAAGTTAGCATGGGTTATAGTTCCACAATTTTAGTTTTTTCCTTCTAGCTGCCCCAAGACACCGGACACTAAAAGAAATACTAATAATATAATGATTCAGCATTCATATTCATTTGTTAAATCCTATCTTCTATGTTATAACCCCTTCTTTTCCTTTGATCCTTCTCCCAATCTTTAGGGGTAGTTGGGCTATGCCCATTCTAACTTTTTATGTTAGAAAGGGCTGTCAATAATATGGGATAGGGGGAGGAACTAGGTGATATTCTTGGAGAGGTTGTCCTCTCTAGGTTTCAGGATTTATCTGGCCTGTGAACCATCTGGAAGCAGGTTTCTGGAAAGTAATCTTAGAGCATGAAACTTTTGTAGAATCTCAGACAGAACTCTAGGCGTTCTTCAGGGTTAACAGGAGTGGCTTTGGGGTTTGGCAAACCGTGGTAATTAGCACTAGCTGAAGTTCACATAAGAGTACCCTCTAGAATAGCTCCTTGACTCTATTTGAATTCTCTTAGCCACTGATACCTTCTTTTGTTAGATTTCTTTCCCTTCTTTTGGTCAGGAAGGCGTTGTGGATCCCATAGTGCTGGGACTAGGCTCATCCCTCGGAGTCATGTCCTCTGTTGCCAGGGAAACTTTCATCCCTGGATCTCATGTCCCATGTAGGGGGAGAGTAATGATTTTCCTTGCAGAGTTGGGCTTAGAGAGAGAGAGAGAGAGAGACCAACTCTGAGCAACAAAAGAGGTTTTCTGGAAGTAACTCCTAGGCTTAACTATAGATAGGCTTCGCTTCTCTGCTAAAGAAATAAGCTTCAGAAGAGCAAGCCTCACGATCAAGGAATTGGCCATTGACTTAATATCTGAGACAGTATCTGGGGTTTCCCTAGTGGTAAGGTTTAACAGCTCCATAATTTTTCTCTGGTCACTCAAAGGATTTTTACCAATACTTTTTATCTGCCCAAAATAGTCTGGGATGTATCCGGGTATTACTTTTAACTATATAGAATTTCACATGTAGTTTAAAGAAGCAATTGAGATATGCCTTGTACACTTTGCATGTTTTACTTCAGTGGTAAAATTCTGCAAAATTATAGTGTGACATCACAACCAGGACATTAGCATAGACACAAATCACTGATCTTATTCAGGTTTCCCCAGTTTTACTTATACTAATTTGTGGGTGGGGTATTAAGTTCTATGGCCCTACTCAGTATTATCCCGTGGGCTCACATATCCACTACCACATTACAGATAATGAACAGTTCTAATACATAAGGATTCCTATTAGTACCATTTTATAACCACACCCACTTCCTTCCCTGTTCCTACTCTTGTTCCTAATCCATAACAATTACTAATCTGTCCTCTATTTCTAATATTTTGTGATTTCAAAAGTGTTACACAAATGGAATCATACAGTTTGTAATTTTTGTGAATGGCTTTTCTCACTCAACATAATTCCCTGGAGATTCATTCAAGTTTTTGCATATATCAGTAGTTTGTTCTTGTTTATTACTGGGTAGTATTTCCATGATATGAATGTACCACTCTTTGTTTAATCATTCACCCAGAGTCTCCATTTGTTGACTATTATGAATAAAGCTGTTGTGAATGTTAGTGTACAAGTTTCTGTATGAAAATAAGTCTTCGTTTCTCTTTGATCAGTGTTCAACAGTGAAATTGCTGGGTTGCATGGTAAGTCCAGTTTTAGTTTTAAAAGGAACTGACAAACTATTTTCCAGAGTGGCAATACAATTAAAAAATATATTTTTATTGAGAAATACCCACACACATGCACTCCAACCATATTATACAATCAGTGACTCACAATGTCATCACACTGTATATCCTTCACCATGATCATTTTTAGAACATTTGCACCACTCCAGAAAAAGAAATAAAGAGAAAAGAACATATAGATCCCATACCTCTCACCTTCCTTCTCATTGAGCTATAGTATTTCAGTCTACCTAATTTTACCATTTATCTCACCTATTATTGATTATTTTTATCTTTTTTTTTTTTTTAGTTCATCTGTCCATACCCTGGATAAAAGGAGCATCAGACGCAAAGTTTTCACAATCACACACTCACATTGTAAAAGCTATATAGTTATATAGTCTTCTTCAAGAATCAAGGCTATTGGAACACAGCTCAGCAATTTCAGGATTTCCCTCTAGCAACTCCACACACCATAAACTAAAAAGGGATAGCTATATAATGCCTAAAAATAATATCCAGGATAACCTCTCCACTCTGTTTGAAATCTCTCAGCCACTGAAACTTTATTTGGTCTCATTTCTCTTTCCCACCTTTTGGTCAAGAAGGTGTCTCAATCCCATGATGCCAGGTCCTGGCTCATCCCTGAGAGTCAAGTCCCACATTACCAAGGATATTTATACCCCTGGGAGTCATGTTCTACATGGGGGGGTGGAACATGAGTTCACCTTCTGAGTTGGTTTAGAGAGAGAGGCCACATCTGCTCAACAAAAGAGGTTCTCCAGGGGGAACTCTTAGTTGTAGTTATCAGTAGGCTTAGCTTCTTCTTTGCAGGAATAAGCTTCATAGGGGTGAGCACCAAGGTTGAAGGCTCAGCTTATTGAATTGGTTGTCCCCACGTACTTGTGAGGATATCAGGAATTCCTGAGATGGGGAAGTTGAATATTTTCTCCTTTCTCCCCAGTCCCCCAAGGGGACTTTGCAAATACTTTTTTATTCTCTGCCCAGATTACTCTGGGATATATCAGGACATCACACTAACCTGGACAAACCAACAATATCCCATGCCCTATTGAAGATTCCAGGTAATTATGGTATTCAAGTAAACTGATCATACAAGTTAAATTAGATAATGTGCTATCCAAAATATAACTTTTACACCAAATAAACCTCTCCTGCCTTGGTCTCCCACAAAAGTTGAAGTTTGAAAATATGGGCCATATCATCTTTTACCCAATATTCTGATTTACCATAGCCCTATCCAGATCAGCTTCATTCATATTTCTAGGCAGAGTCTGTTCACTATGTCAACTTTTTTTAACAGTTGCTGTATGGGGTAGTGGTGACTTTCATAGCTTCAGTGCTCTAACTGAGTCTCAGGTGTCACATAAACACCCAAAATTTTAGGGAGCAACCATGTTATATACAAATAGCTCAATACCTCTGAATTTAGAAATATCAGTTACAACTCCTTAATATATGTTTCTTCTGTAAGAACTTACAATCTAGGAATGTTTACAATAGACACCAGACTCATAACCCATGCTCTTGACTCCAGTTCTCTGAGTTTATATATTACAGTTAGTCCATATGAGTGAGGCATGCTAATATTTGTCTTTTGTTTCTATGATTTCTTTCGACATACTGTCCTTAAGTTTCATTCACCTAGTTGCATGCCTCACAACTTCATTCCTTCTTAGAGCTGCTCAGTATGTAAACGTCACAGTTCCCCTTCCATTCCTCGGTCATTGTACCCTAGGCCACCTCCATCCATTGCAAGGCTGGAACACTGTTGCCATAAACACCAGTGTGCAACTGTCCATTCGTGTCCCCACTCTCAGTTCCTTCAGGTGTATACCTAGCAACAGGTTTGCAAGATCATATGGCAACCTCATCTCTAGCCTCCTGTGTTCTCCAGAGGGACTGCACCACTCTGCTTCTCTACCAACCGTGTATATGTACATCTCTTTCTCCACTTTTTCTCTAGCACTTGTTTCCCTCTGTTTATTCTTAAACAATTTTATTCACACATCACACAATCCAACTTATGTAAACAGACATACTTTCACCACCATAATCTATATGAAGACATTACCTTTTCTTCCATAAAGAATCCATATCCCACCCCATACCCTCCACCTATGGACATTTAGTTTTGGCATAATGCCTTTGTTACATTCAGTGGGAACATATTACAATGTTACTGTTGAATATAGACCCTAGCTTACATTGATTATACTCTTTCTTGTATACCATTGATTTTAAACCCCTTGCAATGTTGATTTTAAATCCCTTGCATTTGTTCTCCCTCATGCAAAAATGTTTTTACATTTGTACATTTAATCACCATCATTGTCCACTCTAGGCCTTCCTAAGTTATACCACCTCAGTTGTTATCCTCTATCTTTTCTTCTGGTTTCATATGTGTCCCCAGTTTTTCTCCCTCAACCATACTCATACTCAGCTTCATTCAGCATATTTATATTATTGAACTACCATCAGGTCATATTGTGCTATACATTTCTGAATTTTCACAATAGGTCCTCTTGCCCAATCTGTATTCCTTCAGCACCAAATGCCCAATCACTACCCTCTTTCTATCTCCTGATAACTTGTGTTCTTAACTTTAACTCTCAAGTTCACTAATTAATATTGGTTCATATTAGTGTGACCATGCAGAATTTGTCTTTTTTTTTTCTTGGCTAATTTCACTCAGCATAATGTCCTCAGGGTTCATCCATTGAGTTGTTACATGTTTTAGGATTTTATTTTGTCTTATAGCAGAGTAGCATTCCATTGTATGTGTATACCACAACTTGTTTAGCCGTTTTTCTGTGCATGGACATTTGTGCTGTTTCCATCTGTTGGCAGTCATAAATATGCTGCTGTAAACCTTGGTGTGTAAATGTCATTTCGTGTCCTTGCCTTCACTTCCTCTGAATATGTACCTAGTAATGGGTTTGCTGGATCATATAGCAGTTCTATACGTAGCTTACTGAGTAACTGCCAAATTGTCTTCTAGAGCAGTTATACCATTTTACATTACCACCGGTAAGTGGATAAGTTTGCCTCTTTCTACACATTCTCTCCAGCACTTGTTTTTTTTTCTTTGTTAAAGGCCATTCTTCTGGGTATCAGATGATACCTCATTCTGGTTTCATTTTGTATTTCCCTAATAGTGAAGCTGAGCATCTTTTCATGTGCCTTTTAGCCATTTGTGTTTCCTTTTTGGTGAAGTATCTACTCATGTCTTTTCCCCATCTTTTAATTGGGTTGTTTGTCTTTTTGTTGTTTATTTGAAGAATCTCTTTATATATTCTGGATAGTAAAACCTTATCTAATATGTGGTTTCCAAATATTGTCTCCCATTGCGTAGGCTGCCTTTTCACTTTTCTGACAAAGTTCTTTGATGCACAACAGTGTTTAATTTTGAGGAGATCCCATTTATCTGTTTCGTTTTTTTAATGCCTGTGCTTTGGGTGTAAGGTCTAGGAAACCACCTTCTAATACAAGATTTATAAGATATTTCCCTACATTTTCTTCTAACAGTTTTATGGCTTTAACTCTAACGTTTGGGTCTTTGATCCATTTGAGTTAATTTTTATATAGGGTGTGAAATATGGATCCTCTTTCATTCTTTTGCATGTGGATATCTAGTTCTCCAAACCCCATTTATTGAAGAAGTTGCTCTGTTCCAGGTGGGTTGACTTGACTGCGTTATCAAAGATCAGTTGTCCATAGATGAGAGGGTCTATTTCTGAGCACTCTATTTGATTACATTGGTCAGTATGTCTATCTTTATGCCAGTACCATGCTGTTTTAACCACTATGGCTTTGTAATATACTTTAAAGTCCAGTAGTGTGAGACTTACCCTTTCATTTTTCTTTCTCAAGATATTTTTAGCTATTCACGATACCCTTCTCTTCCAAATACATTTGGTTATTAGTTTTTCTAGTTCTGTAAAGTAAGCTGTTGGGATTTTAATTGGTATTTCATTAAATCTATAAATCAATTTGGGTAGAATTGACATCTTAACTATATTTAGTCTTCTAATCCATGAATACGTGGTATGCAGAGGGCAATCCAGTTTTACACTCTCACTAGCAATGTATGAATGATCAAATTTCCCTGCATCTTTACCAGCATTTGGTGTCATCACTATTTTTCTTTATTTTAGCCATTCTTTTAGGTATACATTGATATACATTGAGATTTTAATTTGCAATTCTCTAATGGTTAATAACAGTGAACACATGTTTATTTGCCATCTGTATAGCCTTTTCATGGAAATAACTCATGTCTTTTATTCATTTTCTAAAGGGTTGTTTATTTTTTTTTACTGTAGAATTTTGAGAGTTCTTTATATATTCTACGTAAAATTCCTTTTTTGGCTATGTCATTTATAAATATTTTCTCCCAGTCTGTAATTTGTATTTTCATTCTCTTAACAAGGTCTTTCACATAAGAAGGATTTTAATTTTGATGAAGTCTGTCTTTTTGTTGTTGTCATTATTGTTTGCAGTTTTAGTGTCAAGGGTAAGAATTCTTTACTTTGCTCTAGATGGAGAAAACTTCTTCATAGAAATTTTTTTTCCTAGAAATTTTATAGTTTCTTGTTATACGTTTAAGTCTATGATTATTTTGAGTTAATTTTCTAGTAAGATGAAATGTTTAAGTCAAAATTGCTTTTTTGGCCCATAGATGTCCAGTTATTTCAATAACATTTAATAAAAAGACTTTCCCTCCTCTACTGTACTGCTTTTGCTACTTTGCTGATTTACTTTGTTATCATTCTTCAGCTAATACTGTAGACCATTCAGCCATCTGATGATCTAGTGAAGGACCCAAAAATCCTAGTCCGTTGATGATGCCTGTAAATGGATTTCTCCTTGTTTGAACTGAGGATGGTGTAGAGTAACAGGAAAGAGAGAGATTGGGAAAAAGTCAGCATACTCTTTTTCTTCAGTGTAGTTGGTAAAGAAGCTTCCATTGCCCCAGGCTGAACTTGACTGATTGAGACCAATTAGTGTTCAGCTCAATGAACAGTTATTTCCCTTGATCTTTTTCCTTTTGCTTATAAATAATGGGATGTTCAAAGTGATTTAGCCCTGATCCTTCATTAGATTTCTTTCTGTCTCAATCTAGCAGACATTGTTATTAGAGTCATGGTATTATACTAGAGTTTATAGAATATTTGCCTTTGGGTGGCCATCCTTATTCATCATTTTATATCATATGCTATGAATGTCTGGGCAAGTGGCCTATGTTTTGATTGCCTATTCACATATTCTGTTTAGCTCTGAATTCATGTTATGTTTGTGGGGGAAAAGGAGGTTGAACTTCTTCTTTGCCTTCTTGAAAATTGGAAAGACATTTCCAATGAGTTGGTGCTTATTCCATAAGCAGATGGTTTGGTTCTGGTCAGAGGACAAAATTGTCCTTACATAGCTTTTTGGTGGCAGAGAGGAGAATATAATGATTTCCCTTTTGTCTATTCTTGTACACAGCTCTGTCCTGAGGACTAGAAGTGGGTGGTGGTGACAGTTGTGGTCAGAATAGACCAAGTAGAGGTGTTCCATCCCCTCAAGACCTGCCACAGCCATGGCCTTAAGTTCAGTGGGTTTCTCTTATCAGTTGTTCCCTTTCACTCCTTTCTCCTAGTACATAGAGAAAACTTCCCAACACACAAAGGTCAGAACTAAATAGTCCCCCCCAGGCGTCCTTACATAAATTCATACCACTTTTATGGTGCTTATTTTTTTTAATTAATTTTTAAATTAAAAAATATATATAACAACAAACAAATGCAAACATTCTTAACTTTTGATCATTCCATTCTACATATATAATCAGTAATTCACGATATCATCACATAGTTGCATAGTCATCATCATGATCATTTCTTAGAACATTTGCATCCATTCAGAAAAAGAAATAAAAAGACAACAGAAAAAATCATGTATATACCATATACCTTACCCCTCCCTTTCATTGATCACTAGCATTTCAATCTGAATTTATTTTAACATTTGTTCCCCTTATTATTTATTTTTATTCGATATGTTTTACTCATCTATTGATAAGGTAGATAAAAGGAGCATCAGACACAAGGTTTTCACAATCACGCAATCACATTGTGAAAGCTGTATCATTATACAATCATCTTTAAGAAGTGTGGCTACTGGAACACAGCTCTACATTTTCAGTCAGTTCCCTCCAGCCTCTCCATTACATCTTGACTAACAAGGTCGTATCTATTTAATGCGTAAGAGTAACCTCCAGGATAACCTCTCAACTCTGTTTGGAATCTCTCAGCCATTGACACTTTATTTTGTCTCATTTCACTCTTCCCCCACTTGGTCGAGAAGGTTTTCTCAATCCCTTGATGCTGAGTCTCAGTCGTTCTAGGGTTTTTCTCAATCTATGGTGCTTATTTTATAGGTTAGAGTTATTATAGTTATTTTTGTTATTTTTCAATCTACCACTGGACTTTAGACTCTTTCAGAAGGAAATTTATGTCATGTTTAACAATGTATCCATTACTTGTTGGCACATGGCTTGACTCAATAGATATATTGTGAATATATCCAATACATATTATTTTCCCCAGTGCCTTTCCTAATAATTCCAATTTTGATAATATTGACTTGTTTGAATTCTTACAGCAATGTATTCTAAGCTCTTCTTTTGCACTCCTTGTATTGCTCTACAGTGGGTTATTTTTTTATTTGTGTTCCTTCTATTATTATATTATCAGTTCATTGAACATAGGCTCCTTTTGTCTTGATAAATAAGAATAGCTTTTTTTGACTGAAAATCTACCATGTGCCTGTTTCTTAATATGACATGAGGTAAAGACTTAAAGTATTAATGTAACAGTTACCTCCAACCTTCCCCCACCCCAAGACATTTTCTGGCTCTTACAATAAATAGTTATATGTGAATGCCCCACTAGTGGATCAGAAGCTAAAGCTCCAAATATACAACAAACATACAAAAGTCATTGGGCTATGCAGATAACAGAAAGATTTATAGTCTAGAAAAGATAGATAGATGAAGAGAAAAGAGAATCATGTGGCAAGAAGGAGGTAAAATTCTGAAACTTTGCCTCTTTGGAGCAAGGACTCTCCATCAGGGGAGGTTGAGGAAGAAATGTTTGCACAAGGTGAAATTCTTTGAAGTTGAGCAGGTACTACTGGTTGGTTCATCACCTGGTAGACTACCAAAGGCTATATTGATGTTTGTCCTTGAGTTTAAACTGTTTTAGACCCCTGTGTAACACATCCCCTTTGGATAACCTCTTTTTTGATAGCCCTGAAGAGTCACACATACTATCTGCTCCAATTGGGTGCTTTAGACTCCTTGAGGAATGAGGGAGACAAGAAGACAAAGTCTTGTTGTCCCTGACCAGAATGGAAATGAGCAAAGACATAGAACGTTATAAATTACTTCTAATTTACAAAAGTCTTATAAAGTAGGTAATATTAGCCCCAGTTCACAGATGAAAAAATAATTACAATAAGGAGCACCTGATTACTAAGTTCCAATTGATTCTTTCATACTGTGCAGTTTTGACTGATGTCTTCTTCCTTCTGCTTCATTCTTTCATTTTTTCCTTTCTCTTCCTTCCTCCTTTCCTTTCTTTCTATCATTCTTACAGCTTAATTTTCAATCTTTCCTTCTTTTGTCATGAATTTAGTATTGGTGACACTGTCCTCTGCTGAGTACTTGAGATGCTAAACCAAGTAAAATAGACACTGTCCTCAAGAGTGTTCACAATTTAGTAAACTTGACTGTGCTTTAATGTGGTTTGGAGGAGTTTCGGAGTCTTAGCAACTGACCCATTATCTATCTTCAGTATCTTCAAGGAACCAGGAATATGGGAACATATTTTATCACCGGGGTTCTGTATCAGCTCTTCAGCAGAGATGCCTGATATTCAAAAGCTGAATTCACTTTTCTATATGCTGACAACAGGAAACATGAAGTAGCCAGCAGTTCCCTTAAAGCCAATTCCCTAGTGGAACATTTTTCTAGGAGTGATGATTGGGTTTGGAAGCTGCATTTTAAAATTTCCTGATAATGTGTTTTACTCATGGTAGGTAGAAAACCAAAGCTATCAGTTAATTTCCATAACCCAGGGTATTTAATCATGAAACTTTAATAAATCTTTAAATATTAGGGACTGAGTGAGTTCCTTGATCTACTAAAAGGTGCCCTATTTTTATAATTTCTATCATTTTCATGGCTGTGCCTGTTTGGACAACTGATTGAGCAACAACGACCGCAATGCCCCTATGCCAGTAAAAGTATAGGCTTTTAGGGCTAAGAAATATGCTCTGTTCAATACTCCTTAGATTCCCAAAGTATGTCTATGTGAAGCCATTACTTTATTAACCATGAAAGTCACGTTGGCCCCAGGTGCCATTAATGGGATGCAGAAGCTATAAGTAATCTACTCGCAAATCCTCTAAGCCCAAACATTAATCCCTTTTGCTAGCAACTAAATAAAGCAATGTCTTTAAAATATTAAAGCTTTCTTTTTTTGCGCATGCACAATTAACTGATTAAGCTACCAAATGTGCAATTATCCAATTATGAGGAAGGGGGGAAATTAAGATTAGATACGGTTTTCTCCAGAAAGAGTAATTAAATTGTTACATCAAGGAGAAATGAATATTTAAATCAAAGAAGCTGAAGAGCTAGGAAATGTTTTATTACAAATATAGGAACAATGAAGGAAAAGTAATGAGTTGACATGGTTGGGATTGGTGAAGAAAGAAGAGGCAGGGAGAAAAAAGTGAAAGCAAATAGGAAAGAGGGCAGGAGAAGCTTATGTGAATACACCAAGGAAAATAATTGGAACACTAAATAAGATAAATTTATTTTCCAAAGATCTTTGCTGGACAACATAATGATTTATTAGATAATGCATCCCCATTTGGGTGAGATCCTGGAGAGGATTTTTTGGAACACAATTGTTTCAAAGCAAATGAAATAGTGTAATTGATTCTACATGGATGCTCTTTGATTCCTTATGGATAATAAACAAAAGTAAGAGCAAATTCTAAAAGAGCTAAAGTTTTCTAGAAAAAGTACCTCACGATGGCTTGAAGCCTACCTTAGGGGGAGATGATGAGTAATATAGGTGGGGCTTAGCTTTAAAAATCTTCAGCCTACCCTGCCTGTTGCTTTACTTCTATGCATTCCTTTGAACAATATTTACTGAATACCTACTATATATCAAGTGTCCTACTTGGCCCTGGTGATAGGTTCAGTAGCCAAATGATAAGCATTTTCTCTACCTTTCTCTTTATATAAATGACTTACCTTCACCTTTCTTGATTTCTAATGGGAGTCAGAAAGAAGGTTTTAAAAGCAGTTTGGATACTACAGAAAATTGTTCTATAATATGTTCTATAGTATCCAGACTACTTTTAAACCTGCTTTCTGACTTCGGTCATCAATGATTCGAAAGATGTATCCTTTTTAGCAACTGCAAAGAATTCCCTGATACCCAAAATTTATTCATAATGTTGGAGGATTTAGCTTTGGAATTCTGGGTGTGTGTTCCCTTCTAACTAAGAAGCCATCCTTTCTATATCTGAGACATGTTCCAGATTATCTACAGGACATGTCCTTTCAGAGACATTCCAAAGGCATTCAGGTTCCATTTCCAGACAACCTACTGGAAACCACAACAGTATCACCAGATAATAGATCAACAGTTCTGAATCCTTTTGAGTCATGTGGGAATACCGAGGCATCAGCACCATGAGACATAGTCCTCCAGGAAGACTGACATATATTGGCTAAAAAATTCCTCAATCCAAGTTGTAGATTTGGAAATCAAAGAAAGGATAAAATTACATCTAATTTTTACTTAATATCAGAGAAATTTTGTTAGTAAAGGTCCCAGGGCATAAAGGAGGAGATGTTGATAGGCTCTAGATTTTTAGTGAAACTCTCAACTCTGAGTGTGGGGTGGGCCATGTTATGTAATCTTGGTTTATCCCAAATTTCAGAGTTCGTTGGTTTCTCATTGGGTAAAACATCATAAAAACTCTGCTGGATGGCATTAAATGTCATTTACTCTATTGGAAATCATTGGCAATCCTCATTAACTTCTCTATTTAATATCAAGGACTTAAATCACATCATATAAAAACTAATTTCTTTAGGGCTACAGAACTTCACATTGCAAAGGGAGTATTGCTTTATTTATCCTAGTCACAAATTGATGTATATTCTTGGAACATATCTTGGAAATAGGTCTCCAAGCTTCCCTCTCCCTCCACAATAGGGACCTCTGTTCAACTGACTGACTTGATTTTGTTATGGCTCATACATGATGATGTGGAAAAGTCATATCAATTTGACATGATTGTTATTGATGCGGTGATTTTATGGTGTGAAATCTGCACATGCTTGTGAATTTTAAATATCATTTTACTTTCCAGACAGTTTGTTTGATGCCTTTCTATGCCACAATTTCTCAGTATACACATTGTTTAGGTACCATCTAGATTCTCCTATGCTAGTAATCCCAAGAGAGACTCAGTTGCCAGTGTCAGAACTGAAACATGAAGAATTCCCTTATAAGCTACTTATTTTGATTGACTTGTTGGAAGAATGAGAATCTATAAAAGAAGAAATAAAATTGAGATTTTATAGATGTGAGATTTATTATTTCAATGACCATTAGTGAGTCCTTTTTAAATGCTTAAAGTTTGTATACTAATAAAAACAATTTGTTAAGTGTTTTCTCTTTGCCAAGCACTTCATGAATCCTCCATTGTTAGCATAAAATCTCTTCACTGGATTATCTCATTCCTTTAAATATAATAATAATAACAACAGACAAAACAGCAGCTGTAATATTAATTGCTAACAGTTATTGATATCTTACAGGCTTTAATAACTTCTCTTAACAACAACCTTGTGTAATAGTATATGAATCACAGTCACAGCATGAAACTGATAGCATACTCAGATGGGACAAAGGATAGGAGTTTAATAAAGGGGCTTTATAATTTTTTAATAATTTTAATAATTTTTCAATAATTTTTAATAATTTTTTAATAAAGGGACTTTATAAAGTTTATAAAGCCATGGCTAGTATGAAGAAATACCAGCAGGGCTTTCAAAAACAAGTAGCCATTACCACCACTGAACTCATGTGTCCTGAAAGGGTATAATTATTAGAATCTAGAGGAATTAAATGATCTATGTCAGAGGGCTACTCAATTGGAGATACTAACTTGGAAGAACCTTCCTTGGTTGAAACATTTTCTTCTTAGGGTACTAGGACCTCTAAATCTATCAAACCCAAACTGATGAGAGCAGGAAGCAAATATTCCCTCTGTGGGTTATTTTGTATAATAATAAGAGGTGTAAAATATCAATCTATATATCTAAGAAGCTCAACAAGTTCCATGTAGAATAAACTCAAAGATATTAACACCTAGACACAACGTAATGAAACCGTTGAAAGACAGAGACAAAGAGTATCTTGGAAGCAGAAAAAGAAAAGCAACCAGCACATTCAAGCAATTCTCAATAAGACTAATGACTGATTTCTTGTTAGAAATACGGTGTTGAAAAAGGTAGAATCGCCATATTCCAAATACCACTGAAGAATGGGAGAAAGATCAAAGGTGATGGTGGAGTTATATAGAGAAGATAAGGCTTAACAAGCGAACATGATTACTGAATCATTATATTGATTTTTTTTTAGTTTGTAGTATTTTAGAACAACCAGGAATGAAAACCTAAAATTGTGAAATTGTAACCCATACCAAACTCTGAAATCTGTTCTACAACTAATTGTGGTGCTGTGCTTTGAAATTTATTGCTTTTTTGTATATATCTTATTTTTCACACATAAAAAATGATGATAAAAATATATATATTCCTTCTAGCCTCTGATATTCTGGAGCAGCTAGAAGGAAAAAATCAGAGATGATGGTATGGTAGCCCATGACAAACTCTGGGCTCTATCCTGTAACTACTCGTTGAAGAGTGCTTTCAAAACTGTTGCTTTTTTCTGTTTTTTGCTTTGTATTTATATTATATTATACAATAAAAAAGTTAAAAGAAAAACATGGAGTCCAGAATGCAGTGAAATGATGTAATAAAAGTGCCAAAAGAAAATGACTGCCAACCAAGAATTCTATAGCCAGAAAAAATATTCCTTAGAAATGAATTAAAGTTAAAAATGGAAATTTTGTTTCCAGTTGAACAAAATCTGAGGGAATTCATTGCTAGCAGACATATACTAGGAGAAATATTAAAGGAAGTCAGTCCTTTGGAATGAAATAGAAGGACATTAGACTTTAACTAGGCTCAAAATGAGGACATAATGAGTACTAGTTAGAAGTAATAGAGGCATCAATGTATTTTTTGTAACTTTTTTTTTCTTCCATCTGATGTAGAAAACAACTGCACAAAGCACTAATTATAAATCTGCCTTTATCGGCATGAGGTATATAAAGATCTAATTTGTATAACAATATTAGCACAAAGAAGTGGAAAGGAAACAGCTGTGTAGGAGCAACATTCTTGTATATTATCCAAATTAAGTTGCCATGGATAGTGCCAGATAGCTCCGTGGTAGAATTCTTGCCTGTCATGCACGAAACCTGGGTTCATTTCCCAGAGCCCGCCCATGCCAAAAAATAAAACATAAAAATAAAAATAAAAATAACTTGCATCACTTTGAACCCAATTGTTATAAGTTAAAATGTTAATTCTAATTCCTAGGGAAGCCACTGAGAAAATAATTCAAAAATATATAGTAAAAGAAATGATAATAGGATTAAAATGGTACAATAGAAAATATTTGTTTAACACAGATAAAGGTAGTAATGGAGGAATTGAAGGATAAAAAAGAAATAAGACATACAGAAAACAAATAGCAAAATGGCCGACATATATCCTATTATATTAGTAAGATCATTAAATGTATATGGATTAAACTCTCTAATTAAAAGGCAGAGATTGGCAGATCCAATCCCCCAAAAACATGCATTTTAGATTCAAAGATACAAATACTTTGGAATTAAAGTGATAGAGAAGATATACCATGAAAACAGCAATGAAAGGAAAGCTACAGTGACTGTCTTAATATCAAAGAAAATATAACTTAAGATAAAATTATACTAGAAATAAACATTTTATAATTACACAGGCATCAATCCATCAATAAGACATAACAATCATAAACAAATGCATACCTCAAAAAGGAGTCCCAAAATACATGAAGCAAAATCTGGCAGCCTTGAAAAAAGAAAAATACAATTCAGCAATAATAATAGGGAACTTCAATATCCTGCTTTCATTAATGGATATACCAACTAGATAGAAGATCATCAAGGAAAGAGAAGACTTGAATGACATTATAAACCAACCATATCCTGAAGGTTTCTTTATACCACAAGTGCAGAATATACTTTCTCTAGTACACATGGAACATTCTAGAGGTTGACAGTATATTAGGTTATAAAGCAGTTTTCAATAAATTTAAATTTAAAAGGATTGAAATCATGCAAAGTATGTCTTCTGACCATAATGAAATCAAGCTAGAAATCAATAACAGAAAGAAATTTGGTAAAATCACAAAAATTTGGAAATTAAATCACCAGGGAAATAAGAAAAGAATTTGAGATTGATGAAAACAGACTGTATCTTCTAAAACTTTTGATCTACAGTTAAAGCAGTGAACAGAAGAAAAGTTAGCTGTAAACACCTATACTACAAAATGAGAAAGATCTCAATCAATAACCTAGCTAAAATAAAAGCAATTAAACCAAAATTGGTTCTTTGAAAAAAATCAACAAAATTGACAAACCCAGAACTAAACTGTCCAAGAAAAAAAAAGATTAGATTCAAATGAAGGAAATAAGGAATTAAAAAAGGAACATCAATATCAACCTTACAGAAATAAAAAAATATATATGTATCAGTGAATTCTATGAACACTTGTATGCCAACAAATTAAGTAAGTAATTGAGCAGTTCCTGGATAGACAAAAACTACCTACCTAGATTGAAGAAGAACAAAAAGATGAATAAGACTTTAATAAGTAAAGAGATCAAATTAATATTTTAAAAAGAATTTACACACATAAAAGCCCAGGACCAGATGATTTTACTAGTGTGTCCTATAAAGTGTTTAAGGAAGAGTTAGCACCATTTCTATTCAGACTCATCCAAAAAAATAGAAGAGGAAAGAACTCTAGTTAACTAATTCTTTGAGGTCAGCCTTATCCTGATTTCCAAGCCATATAAAGACACTAGAAAAGAAAATTATAGATCAATATCTCTTACAAATATGAATGCAAAAACTCTTCAAAAATTCTAGCAGACTGAATCCAGTATCATGTTAAAAGGATGACCAAGTAGAAATTATTCCAGAAATACAAGCATGGTAAACATAAGATCAGTCAATGTAACCCACAACATTAATCCCATGAAAGAGAAGAAAACACCTGATAATCTCAACTGATGCAGAAAAAGCCTTTCACAAAATCCAGCACCCTATGATGATAAAGCCACCCAACAAACAAAGAGTAAAAAGAAACTTCCTCAATGTGATTGAGAGTATTTATGAAAAGCCCACACCTAATATTAGAGTGAACAGTGAAAGACTGAAAGATGTTCCTGAAAAATCAAGAACAAGATAAGGATCCCTTCCTGGTACTTCTATTCCACATTTTACAAGTATTACTCTGATACCAAATCAAGCAGAGACATCATATGAAAAGTAAACTACAGATCAATGTTCCTTTTGAATATAGGTAAAAAATCGTAAGAAAATACTAGCAAAACAAACCCAGCAACATATAAAATGAATTATATAGCATGAGCAAAAACTAGGATTTATCTCAGGAATACAAAGTTGAACCAATATACAATATTCTATCAGTGTAATTCACCATATTGATAGAATAAAAGATAAAAATATTATTTTTGAGGGAAGGGTAAGGGTAGTTCAGTGGTGGAATCCTTGCCCGCCATGTGGGAGACCCAGGTTTGATTCCTGGACCCTGCACTTGCCAAAATAAAAAGATTTTCTCAATAGATTTAGAAAAAGAATTTGTCAAAATAAAATAATTTGTCTGTTGAGAAAATCATAAAGATATGATCTCAATAGACCCAGAAAAAGAATTTGTCATTCTATCAAGGTAATTCACCGTATTAATAGAATAAAGGATAAAAATATGATCTTCTCAATGACCTAGAAAATTAACATGTCAAAAAAAAAAATTTGTTGCAAAAATGGAACTTACCCTTTGAGGAAGTTCCCTAAGCTAGAAATACAAGGGAACTTCCTCAAAGGGTAAAGGTATTGCTTTAGTGTGCTAATGCTGCACACTAAAGACACAGAAATGGAATGGCTTTTAAGAAGGAAATTTATTAACTAACAAGTTTATAGTTCTAAGGCCACAAAAATGTCCAAACTAAGGCATCCAGAGAAAGATACTTTGACTCAAGAAAGGTTGAATCACATCCGGGATTCCTCTGTCAGCTGGGAAGGCATGTGATTGGCATCTGAGATCCTTGCTTCCAATTCATTGCTTTGCGCTTCTGATTCCAGTGGCTTCCTCTTTAAGCCTCTTTAGCTGCCCTGGGGTAAACCTCTAGGTTCTGCCTTTCTTAGTATCTCATGGGAAGGCACATGGTGACATCTGCTGGGCTCTACATCTTCTGCATTTCCAATTCTGTGTCATGTGGGCTCTGAGTTTCTGGGGTTTTCGGGGTTTCTGCATTTCCAAACTTTTTTGTTTGTGTCTGTGTTAGTTCTCCAAGCATCCCCAAATGTTTCCCCTTTTGAAGGATACTGGTAAACTAAACCACCTTGAATGGTCAGAGTCATTTCTCCATCTAATCAAAAGGTCACACCCACATTTGGGTGTGTCACATCTCCATGGAAACAACCTAATCAGAAAGTCCCACCTTATGATATTGAATCAGAATTAGAAGAACAAGGCTTTTCTGGGGGTTCATAACAGTTTCAATCCAGCAGGTAATTAAGATTAACCCACAGCTAATCTCATACAATGATGATGAAACCTGAAACTCTTCCCTATCCTCCTAAATCAGGAACATGATAAGGATATACATTCTTAATACTTATATTCAATATTGTACGGCTCTGGCCAGGGGCTCTAGGGGGAAAAAGGTATTAAAGGCACAGATATTGGGAAAGAAGAAATAAATATTTCTATTTTCCTATGACTTGATTTTGTATCTAGAAAATACTAAAGAATCCATAAAATATTATCAGAACTTATAAACAAATTAAATGAAATTGCAGGAAGCAATATCAGCATACAAAAATCAATTGTACTTCTGTACACTTTGCAGTGAACAATCCAAAAAATAGAATTAAGAAAATAATAACATTTGCAATATCATCAAAAGAATAAAATATGTAGGAATAATTTTTAATGTGTTAGAATTATATATGGAAAAATATAAAACAATTTTGAAAGAAATTAAAGACATAATAAAGGAAAGACATCCTATATTCCTGAATTGGAAGACTTAATATTATTAAAATTGTTGTACATCCCAAATTTATCTGCAGATTTAATGAACTCCCTATCAAAATCTGAGCAGCTTTAATTTTTAGATAAGTTGACAAAATGTGCCTAAAATTCATACCCAGTCTATCCCAAACAATCTTGAAAAAGAAGAACAGAGGTTAAGCACTCACAGTCTTTAATTTTAAAAGCTCCAATAGTTGAGATAGTGGTACTGGAATAAGGATAGATATAAATCAATAGAACAGAATTAAAAATCCAGAAGTAAACGCTCACATTTTTGATCAATTAATTTTCAACAAGGGGGCTAAAACAAGTCAGTGGGGAAAGAAAAGTCTTTTTAACAAATGATACTGTGACAGGAGGATATCTACATACAGAAGAATTTTGGGACCCCAAACTCACCCCATATACAGGTATTAAGATCAAAGACACAAATGTGAGTTGAAAACTCCTAGAAGAAAATGTTAGTTTAAATATTCATGATCTTGGATTAGGTAATGGTTTTTTGATACGAAACCCCTAACACAAGAAACTAAAGAAAAAAGAATATAGATATTGGACCACATCAAAATTAAAAGTGTTCTTTCATAAAGGGTTCTGTTAAGAAAGTGAAAAGATGATCTCCACAGAATGGATATAGATAGCAAATGCTAAATCACAGTTTGGATTGACATCATGAATTGATTACATGTGAGATAACTCACAGTCATTCTCCAAGATCTGTTGGACTTTTGCACTGACCAAGTATGTGAGTGAAATGCAAATGAGGCAGTAATCCCAATGACTTGCATTTTTCAAGTCTTTGATGGTATAACTGATTTCTGTAGTCTCTCCATGGATAAAGTATCTCAGAGGATATTGGGGTGGGGAACAATTACTGGGAATAATTCCATTAGACCCTTCCAAACATGGTAATTCTCACTCAGTGGGTCAAGGAATCAGAGTGGGGATTCTGTCATATATATTTCCACTAGAAATTCTGGGAAAAATAACATGGGTCAGTTTTCTGAGTACACCCACTTTGAGATGGTCTTAGGTGAAGAATTTATCTACCACCTTAACTCCAAAAGTCCCATTCAGACTGGTAGGTCATAATAGTGTTTGGGTTCTCTGGGATCAGTTCAGTACAGAGCCAGTATCTAATACCTCTCATGAAGTTTGACACATGCCGGCAGGTTCCCTCGAAGGAGGCTTGGATGAAGATTTATAGTATACACCACTTGTTGAGTCCTTCCTTGAGAGACCTGACATCCCCACATGATTCAGGGTTTATGAACTAGCTTTTGTCTGAAAACTATGTAAGTTGTCATAATCTGTCCCAAACAAATATTAGATAGAGATTTCTACAACCAGATCATCAATACCTATACTTTTCATCCTCATAAGTCGAGTAGAGCTTAGAAAGCTCCTTGTGTATTTCATCCCTAAAGATCTGTGATCCATTGACCATTGTCACTGGTCCCTCTACATTAAAACACTCTAATAACCACTTTGGTTCCCCTATACCTTATAAATGGTCATTATTCCCCATACCTTCTACTACTCTAGGATCCCATTATTCCCACTGATGTCAGGAAAGTGATTTCCTTTGCAAAAATCCAGTCATCTCTAGCCTATAGTGACAGCCACCACATTGTTTTCAAAAGATGTTGAAGTGCCTCTCACTGAAGCACTCTTTTTAATGCTTCGGTGAAGGGAGTATCCTCTAGCTTCTTCTGGCATTATGGTGATTAGGGCCTCACAAAGCAAGTTACCTGTAAAAGGTCTAGCCTAATGTTCTATATCCCTGAATCTTCTTACTCCATCCCTTACAAATAGGCCGCTCAGGTAATTGTTACCTATATCAATAAACTTGGACACAACATAGAGTTGTATTACTTTTGTCTCTTTGGCTTAACAGCATCCTTAGCGTCTCATGCATGCCCCTCAGTTTTCTCTGATTATATAAATTAACAGTGTCTTGCAGCTATTTTGGTATGTATGCTATTTCCCCTCAGACCAGGTCCTCTAATTCTGTGCCTTGACTATGTCAAGATTTACATTGTATTTTTTTTTTTTTTTTATTCATGATACCTTCTTCTTTCAGGGAGATTTATGGTTCAGAGTTTTCAGTCTTGTCTGTGTTCTGCCCAGATGTACCCTTCCCATTAATTAGGGCCCACTTCTCCTCCACTAGTCCCATTGCACTGTATAAAAGAGTTGGTAGGTTGAGCATTTAATTGGTATCATAAGTCAACATCAGCATCACTTACACTTAGGCCCCGGGTTCTATCACAGACATTTCAGTCCTATGACTATAGGAGAAAAAGAGCTACTTAAAAGTTATCATCTAGAATTTCAAATTTTCTACTTGAAGTATGAGCTGGCCATTTTAAGACTCCAATTTGTCCTCTCTCTGAGGGTCTGTCAGCTATCTAAAATTGTCAATGGCTACCTCACCTCCCCCCCCCCAATATTCTAATCAGTATTGTCACAGTAGAAACTAAGTGCCACAGCCACTTGATCCTCTAATACCTTGCTTTCCAATTATACTTCATTCTATGCCATATCCAGTGATAACTTGGATGATTGTAATGCCACCATATTTCAAGGACTATTAGTGCCCCATTTACTTCCTATAAGGAGATTATCTGTGTACTTTTTTAAATATGTGAGCAATCTAATCTCAAAATTCTATTTTGAGGCTGTTTCCTTTGGCCTCCTTACTCTGTCAGCAGTGGTGTCAACTAAAAACTAATAAGACATTCATCTGGAGTAATTTGAAAGATTTTAAAGGGGTGTTATTTACAGAATTGCTATCAGAGTCAGAAGATAAGAAGAGGTGGTGAAGCTCCCTAGCTCACCTCTAGGCCTGAGGCGCAAGGGAAGGGAGTGTTAGCAGACTCTAGAGAGAACAGCTGTGGTCCTAGGAGAGGACCACTTGACTGGAGCTTTGGTTTGAGTAGAAAATAGTAGGACAGCCATTGAGACCCGATAGAGAGTCAGAGGAAGACCCTACCTCGCTTTGACTCCATCTTCTGTTGAACTGTGCTTCCCGTTGTCCATATGCAACTGGATGTCATATAACGAGGAAGACTGTTGGGCTATACCATTGAAGTCGTGTCCCTGGGCAGAGAGAAAGATAAAAAAGAGTGGAAAGTGGCTTTTTAGGGGCAAACTGAAAATCAGTAGCACAAAAATGTACTTTTACTATGCCCATGTTATAGATAAGAAAATTAGTTTTTCTAATCTATTAGCATCAAAGAATAGTAATCACTTGCCCAAAGTCACTCAGCTTTCTTCAGCTAGGATTTCAGTGGAGCCAACTGATTCTAGTTACTCGTTCCCACTATGGAATACTGCTACCAAGAGCAGCTGTTTGGCCTTTTATTTTGCAAAGCACTTTCTTGCTAGACAGTCTTTCTTTTGTTTCAGTATCACTAAAAATACCTCTGAGATAGGAATTACTATTCTTTCATTTTACAGAAGAGAAAGCCCCCGAGAGTTTGAGCTCTTTTCCTAAGTTGCACATTTTGTAGAGCACATCCAGACAGCAGGTCTGCTGGATTCCCAACACCATACATTTGCTACCACATTGGGATTTCTTTGTTTGTTTGCAAGCTCCCTCTTTTTTTTTTTTTAATGTGAAGAATTTTTAGGTCTCACAGTAAGCAAATTTTTTCCTCAACCATTTTCCAAGGGCTGACTCTTGACAAAATTGTCAAATGGGTATTTTTCCCCTTCCACATCACCTTAACACACTCTTTGCCCTAATGGTCACCTGCGTGTCTGTCCTATCATCTTTAGGCAAGGGGTCAGCTCCTGCATGCAGCACATGAATAAGAAAGAAAATAATTAGCCTTTTTGTTGGGACAACCATTTCAGCATCAGCTCTGGGCTATAAATAACACCAATTTAAAAACACAACACAATAATTTTTCAACAGCTTAATGGTTAGCATTTTATCAGCAGGAAAAAATAATTAGCTAAAAAATGGGACAAATGTTGCTGGAGTATTCACCTCGCTTATTTAAAGAGTCATTCAAATTATACTCTAGCACCATTACCATTTTATTTTTGGTCAGATTTCTCCTGAGAATTATGATGTCAGAATGATTTTTCCTTGTTGTGATATTTTGGCAACCTTGTATAAAGTAGTCAAGAAATTTTTTGATTTTTTTGGGGCACCTGTAAGTTTGCATCATGCTAAATTAGACTTCCCACCTGGAAATTCATTTCTCATCGATTCTAAATCAGTTCTATCACTTGCTTTGCTGTCACATTGTGCCGAGAATGAGTTTTCATTTAGTGACTGATGACCTATCTCCTCTTCAGCAATTAAGCAATGCTGTACCTTGCTAAGGCTTTCTGTTAATTTCAGTGCCCTGGATGTGATGTTCAAGTAGGTCTGTAACCTCACACATTACATTTTCTTACTGTGAGATATAATAATATATATATTCAACAAGTTTTTATCACATACCCACCCTGTGCTAGCTTTGTAACAGCTGCTGGGGAAAGAGGCTAGAGTGGCTGTAGATTCGTGCTTGAGCAGGAAAATATCAAGAAATGTGTTCTAAGAGATAACCGTGGGCTAGAGCATGTGGGGAGCTGTGGTTCTTGGTAGGCAGCTCCTGTGGCAATACCAGCTTTCTATGCTCAACTGTTAACTTTCCAGTGAAGTAGATTCAGGTAAGAAGAGGAAGGCTAGGTGCAAAGCTATTTGTGCACTACTGTTTAAATCTCAAATATCACTTCCCTTGATTTTGAGCCATCACCAAGAGTCAGGCCAAGGCCTGGTTCCAAACTCAAATCCCAGAGCCTCAACCAGTGGGTCCCCAGAAGCATGGTGACCTTTAGCCCGCCAGGCTTTGGAAGCATCTGATTCCTCAGTTGCTAAATTGGGATAAGAGTTCCCTCCTCACAGGGTTTTCATAAGTATTTTGTGAGACAGATTTATTGAAAGTGCTTTGCTTGGAGCCTTACATATAATCAGGGCTTAATAAATATTTCCTCTTAGAACAATTATATAATATTAAAAAAATTCTTTTAAGCATTTCTCATGACTATTTGGAAAATGACATATATAGTCATTTAACATACAGATATATAGGGTCATTTTCTGAGAAAAGATAACCAGTTATACCAATGATGGTAATTTAAGTAAAGAATTTCCCTTTTGAATAATATCCTCTGTTTTATTCCAAGGTATTTTTCAAATGTGTCTTTCTTTTGATCTCCCCAAACATTAAATTATACTACATTAGCTAATGAAGTGAATAATGCTACTGATGGGCTTGACATTTTATGACCAGTTGAAAAAATTAACCCTGCTGACTGTAAAGGGCCAGAAAATTGGTGCCCTTTCAGTCATTAGCATCATGAAGTATAAAAAAGGTAAAGGAAATGTGATTAATGTTTTCAAATTGCTCTGTAGAGCCACTCATGCTTATGAACACAACAGAGCGTACCTAGGAAGGTTTTCCCAGCTGCTATAAAAGTGCAGAAACCAAAATAAAGATTAACACCATGCTATCTTGCCTATATAGGTTTTAAAGTGTTTATCACCATGTTGCAGCTTGGTGCTGTGGCTATTATGTGCTTTACTAATGTGTTATCATCCTTAGCCCCATTTTGCAGATGAAAATCCTAAGGCTTAGAAGAACCCTATCAAAGTGGAGATTTCCTATATCCTACGTTTGAAGATTCTTGGTCTCCCTCTCACACAGCCTTCAACTGTAATCATTTTATATCATTTTGTATTTTGTGGATAGCATTTTTTCTCATTTATTTGCATATTTGTGTACTGTCTGTATCCTTTACGGGAAGGTATGACTAGTATGCTGGGAACTCCCCTGTCTTGTTCAGTTTAGGGCTCAGAATGGGACTCAGGAAACCTTACTGAAGGTGAAACGGGGAAAAACATCATGTGCTTCTAATGCTTTGAAATAACGTACAGTTTTATATTGTATCAATTGCATTCATACTTGAAATCAATTGCCTGAACTTGGGGATTATTAAAAGGACAAAATAAGAGAGAAAATTTGCTCAGGTATCAGAGACTGGTATTCTAATGGAAAATTCATTCCTGGGATAATGGGACACCAAAGAAAGCAATAGTTTTGATTTAGAATAATTAGGAACTTGGCCCAGTAATTTAGCACAACATAATGTTGGGGGGGAGGGTCTCCAGAAAAGCACCACATTAACTTTTATACCAGAATTAATTTATTTTCTTCTATTACATAATAGTTTCAGAGTATTATAAGAGGAGGAAACACACCAATAGGAAACCAAAAATAATAGGACATTGGAGAGTACAATGTAAGGAAAGTCCGCAGTGAGTGGCAGACCTATAAGTGGAGAGCTACATGTTTAGGCTCTATTGGTCCTCCATCTCTAACAAACACACATGCCTATGTGTAAGCAGACACATATATTCCTATGAACAAATGCACATTATTCTTAGTTTAGCTTCTTTCTACTCATAGAAAGTAAGATGTTTCTTTCCCGATCATGAGAGACTGAAATGAGTGAGAGCCCAGAGGCCCTGATGGCCCTTTAAGCTTGGAGCATGGTGGGGCAGTGGTGTGAGTTGGTAATCTTCTAATGTGATCTGTGACTGTGAGTTTACTTCTACTTAGGAGCTTACCACATGCTAGGCACAGTGCTCAGGTCTTTTACACAATTAGTCCATTTTATCTTCAAAACAATTTTCTGAATTAGGTACTATCAAAATCCCCATTTTAAGGATAGAAAACAAATTCTAGAGAATTAAATAATTTGTTAACTATCAGCTACTGAGTGGTAGGGCCTGGATCCATGCCCAGGTATTTCTTGACCCCAGTGCTCATAATATAGAGGTGTGTCTCCATTGTCCCAGGTCTCAGAGCGATCACATCATGATGCTATAGAATAGTACCTATAAAGCATTTATTATGTACCCAGCACTGTTCACAGTTCTCTCCTTGTTTTTATCTCATCTAATCTTTGAGTTAAGTACTATTATTATTGCATTCTACAAGTGGACAAAAAATGAAGGCCTAGAATAGTTAAGTAGCTTGCCCAAAATCTCTCAACTGGTAACTGGTGAAAGTTTGCTTAGGAATTCCTATAGTTAAGCAGTATGTAATATACTTTAGCAAAATAGACTCTGGTGTTTTCCTAGCTCTTGATCTCAGTCTTGTGATCATTGATTTGGAAGGAAAACCTCCCGTGGTCTGGAATCCAGACCACGTGATGGGGTGAGGGGTGCACATGATGGGGTGAGGGGTGCATGTTGTCAACCAGTACCAGCCCTAGGGTTCAGGAGGAATCCTGAGCATGGTGAAATAGAATCTTTCCAGATAAGAGCCTTAGAATCCGAGCTGACTTCCTCCTGATGATACTGATTATGCTTTTAACTCCAGCTTTACATGAATGACACACCTGGAATTCCCAGTTATTCAATTGGACTGAGTTGAATTTCAGTCACTTGCAAATTAAGGAATCTTGGCTGATTTAGTAAAAGGGTGAGTTCTTTTTCATTTAGGTGCTCAAGTTAAAGATGCATGAGACCACTCTTTGAGGGTATAGAAGTGAGATGACTAAGCTAACTTCCTCCTTTAAAATTCTGGGAGTGCTGTTTTCATTACTTTGGAGTCTTCCCCCAGTTAAATGCAGGAATGCCTTGCCTAGTTTATATTTAAAGATACATCTGTCAGCCTGGAAAATCCTGGTCATTTTAGCTAGGATGGGCATGCTGAATATCTTTGATTTGCTCCACAAGATGTTTCTCCACCCTTTTCCACATTGTTCTGTGCCCTGGAAGGGATGATCCCTATAGATTATATCCATAGGTTCTCTTGCCCTCTAGCAAATGGCAAGGATTTAAAGGACTGGAGGAAACTAGTAGGAAA
The DNA here is from genome assembly GCF_023851605.1 of Tamandua tetradactyla. Lineage (NCBI taxonomy): Eukaryota > Metazoa > Chordata > Mammalia > Pilosa > Myrmecophagidae > Tamandua > Tamandua tetradactyla. Next base: position 24,898,145 of record NC_135346.1, read on the forward strand.
CTTGTGAGAGGAAGAAGAGTTAGGTATTGACATTTGCTTCCCTGGGTCCCTTCCTGTGACATCATCATGACCTCATTGCCTCCTTTGACCAAAGTTTATGGTGCTTTCAGGTGGCCATCTCCATATAGCTCTCTCTATTTCCAGATTCTGGTATCTCCCTTCTTAACTTACCCCTTCATATCTAGGAGTGTTTCCCAATATCTACCTACACATTGATCTCCTTAAATTACATGCAATTTGGTGTGCCATCTCCTTCTTGCTAGGATCCTAAATGATACTGAGATACACGATGAATTTCCATCCTCTCTGGCTGGTTTTCTGAGGCTGTGGTATTCAAAGACACAGATGCCAGATTCTGGCTCAAGAAATTTGGTCACATATCAAGCAGTATCCCAGAACTGACAGAGCTGGGAAAAGCCATTTAGAATTCAGTTTGAAATTGTTGATGATTCAATCAAATACAGTAGAGTAAAAGTGATTAACTGACCAGTAAATACTGATGCCAAAAAGTTAATATATGAAACATTTAATATGTAGGTTTTATGATTTTCAGCTATGCTGAGTCTTGGATAATCTACACTTTCGATTCATGTAGAAAGCTTCTTAAGAAGGGGATCAGGAAACATTGATACACTATTATGAAGATTCTATTTTATTAACTTCAACATTTTATATATTAAACTAGTAAATATAGTGGTTGAAAGCATGGCTTTGGATTTCCACCAGCTAAATGTGCAGCCTGGAAAGTAGAAAATTTCTAATTTCTACTTTCCTCATTTGTGAACGATAATCATATTTATTGTATAGAGTATATGAAGCCCTTAGCACAGAGTAAATGTTCAATTAAATATTAGCTATTATTATTATTATCATTGACATTTTCTCCATAAATGGATACCATTTAATCATCTATAGCCGAAGTTCATTAAGTTGAAAGTCAGTAGTGGCCAGCAGGTAGTGATGCCAGACAGCTTGAGAAATTATTGGAGAAATGGAGACCTTAATCAAGGGCTGGCACTATGAGGGTTCTTGACTTAGCACAGGAAAGAATTTCAAGGACTAGTCGGTGTGTACAGCCAAAATGTTTAATGCCTAGTGAAAGTACATGCTCAGAGCGGATGAGCGTGGGCATTCTCCAAGGGAGGAAAAGCCCTCTGAGGTCAGGATCCTTGCATTATAAGGACTTAAAGGAAACCTTCCCCCTCAGGTTATGCTAATAAGATATTGATGAGCTGCTCTTTTCATTGGTTCGTTTTAGGCACTGGCCTGAATGAGGACTAGGTGTCGGGGGCTAGGTTTGCATACATCAAAAGGAATTTCTTGTTATGGGTCTTGGGATCACGTCTTCCTCCTTCCCTATATAACCTGCCTCAGTAACATATGAGTAAAGCTGCGTAGCTATAAGAAGCTGTTTTTCCCCCTTAAACTCTCTTTTTCAATCCTACTTTTGATAGAAACATAGAGAAAGGAAAATATTTCAGCCATTCAAGCTCAATAACAAATGGCAAGTGATTCTGGTCTTCTGTGGCTCAGGGATAGTCAAGGTCAGTAGAGAGGCTGCATTTCAGATCCTGGGACTTATTGCCTCATAAAAGTATGAGCCTCGTATTGTTAGGCTGTTTCAATTTTTAAGAGAATTTGGAAATCTGGATTTTTTGTGAAACCTCTCAATTTTAAAATATTGGCTAAATGTTTTTTAAGGTCATATGAGATAAACAAAGCCTGTGTGCAGACTAGATGGAGAATGTAGGGCACCAGTGTGAGTTCTGACTTATGAGATAAAAATCACGTGAATCAATCTAAGAAGACAAGACAATCAAGGGTTAATTCAGTTTACATGAGTTCAGGACAAGATAGCTCTTGAAAATCAGTGATGAAATAGAATAGAATTTTTCTGACCTCCGTTTCCAACCCCAACTCTGTCACTGCACCAGACATTGACAAATGAAGAAGAGAGAGTTCCAGCAGTTAACGTCTGCAAATAGAAATGCTCAGGTCCTCTTGGCACAGAAGCTAAGAAAGGGAAATAGAGATGGACCTGAGTGTTTTGTTTTACTTATCACTTAGCTATTACAGTTAAAACACACTCTGCTAAAGGGAAGTGGGAAAAAAAATAAAGTTTCTTGGCCTGACCTCTTTTCTGTGTTGTTTTTCCACTTGCCTGTGGGCTTCATTAAATGTGCAGGAAACAAGCTAGTCTTCTAAAGCTTATAGCTGGGAAGCCAGAGAGTTGCCTCTAAAATAGGCGCCCTACATCTAAATAATCATTCCTTCCTAAAGAAGTGCTGGGGGCAAGGATGGGGGTAACTGATGCCCTTGCAGCCCTTCAACATCCAGAGAGAAGGGAAGTAGTCCAAGGGTGGCTCCTAGTGGGGCGTTGGTGGGGGGCTGGAGTGCATTCCAATTCTGAATTGTTTGGTAAGCATTTATTTTCTTGGAATGCCTTCCACAGATTTCCTTTAATTAATCCTTCTTCTAAGGAGACACACCTTATTTTCCACTTCCCATTTTTCTCTGGATTCTTTCATTTATTCATTGACTTTTCAATCATTTAAGTTTTATTATGTCATTATTATGTCTTAGAAACTGCTATGCAAGAAATAAGGCTGCCATGAAAACCTAAGAACTACGTAGGGGATGAGAGAGATGTAAATAACTGCCAAAATAATTTGAAATTTCCAATGCTAATGTTGATAGGGGGCAGTGGTAGTGGAGTGCCTTGGAGTGACTTTGTTCTTCCTTCCATCTCATTTTGTTTAAATATAATTTTCCACTGTGGATTCTTATAAGCACTGCCTTATGTCCAGTTTGAATAAGCCCTCTAACTCTGAAGTCAAGCTGCCTGGGTCCAAATCCCAGCTCCTTCAAATTTAATAGCTGTGTTTTCTTTGGGAACATTGCTTCATTTTCTGTACCTCAATTTATTTATAAAATGGAGTTATAATTATGCCTTACTTGTAAGAGTGCTGAGACAGTCAAATAAAGGCATAATTGAGCTTAGCACATTGTATGTATCACAGCTATTGCTCATTATAGTAGCTGCTAATAATGATATTAATATAATTACTTTGCTATAGTATTATTTTCATTATTAATTGCCAAATGACTAAGTTATGTAAACAAAGGACTCTAAAACTAAGCAGATTTAGATTACAGGAGAACTGAGATAATAGCAATGGAGTTTAGAACAAAACTATATAGGTAAGTCCAGCCAAATTGAAGTTGGAAGTTTTCAAATTAGCAGTGTCATTAAAAAAATGAAGTGATTGAATCAGGAAAAAAAATTCTGTGTCAGCAGAGTCATTAGTGACTTGTATTATTTTCTGTGAATTTAATTACTGCTGCCAATCAATCAAGTCCCAGGTGTTTATGAAAAACAAATCTATATAATTGCTTGAAATCTATCCTTGATTTATTCAATATTGACAATCAATTCTAAGCATGCTGGGTATCCTAGGCAGGATGCTATTGGCTGTGAGTGACAGAAACCAAGCATAGATTAGGTTCACACGTTTGTAGAAAGAAATTGACATCAAGATAAGTAGGACTTGATCAGCACTCCCCCCTTTCTCTGCTTATCTTTGTACTTTAGTTTCTTTAACCTCTTCTGCTATGGATGTGTGTTCTACATGCAGCAGGGAACATGGCCTCATATTTCTATCTAATTCTAGATTGAGTTTGAAAATATCCTAGGCAAGGAGTCTCATTGGCTATGCTTGGGTCATATGACCATCCATCGGACCAATAACTGTGGGAAGGGGAACTGTGATCCCTTTATCTTGGGTCAACCCTCTGCAGTAACAGGGAGTTTGAGTCTATTACCAGAAGAAATCAGGTATGGGGGATGGGGTTGTGGCACAGGCTTAGACATTTCTTGAAATAGGCAATCATACTTGTGTTCGCTTAATGGGTATTGGAAAGCAGTTAATTATCTTTTCTTACATATATTGTGCCATAGTGTATAATGCGTTTGGGTAATTTTAAGGACATTTGGACTATAATGAAACCTTATAGTTTCATTCTAAGTTCTTTTCTTAGTGGACTCACATCGGACTTCATTATTTCTTAAAACACATATTCTGGTCCAAATTCCTAGAATATCTTGTCAGTACCTTGAAATACATTTGGGAAGTTCTACGACTTCCAACAGAATCATAAGTATCACTAATATTTTTTTAAAAAGGTGTATTTTATTGCTAAGAATAAGACTATGAGGGAAGAAGAAAAAATGCATGTTATTTATCTTTATAATTCCATATACAAGCTATATACAAAAATGTTCTTTAAACAGAATGGATATAAACCATTCAGTCTATTGTGTGGCACTTAGTAGGACTTCAATGGCTGTATATTCTCTACTTTTTAATTTGATGAAGAGTAAAGCATTTATGATCCATTTTGCATGTAAAAACCATATCACCAGAACAGGTGTTTCACTTTGGTTTTATACTGTGCAATTATTACAGGAGGGAAATGAGAATTCTGAGATACAGAAAACTCAGAGCCACTTTTTTTCCTGATAAATAGCTTTTTCACATTTGTATATCAATTCTTCTCCTCCCAAATCTCTCCACACCTTGATCATTCTCTCTCTTAATTGGAATAGGGAGAAAAAAAATCCTCAATTTTCTCAAAACTTAATTTCCAAAGGTATAATATTCATAAAACTTCATGCAGGTTAGATGCATATTATTCAAAAACTTAGGGCATGACTGCCTGATGTACACTACATTATGATGAAAATTAAATTGTTCGATGATGAGTTTCTATATCCGAACATTGCAAGAAACATTTGGCTGATATGAAAGCTGTCTGTCTCAAAACCAATTAAGATTTTATTTTGCAACCAGCTTTTACTATCATCCTTTAACTCTGGGGATGAAGCATTTAAATTTCAATTAAAAATCAAGAATCTTGTGTCTCTAAAGAAATGATTCATTCAGAGAGAATTCATTAAGTAGCTACTGTAAGTGGAACCCATCACCAATAGAATTAGATTGAGTACAGAAGTCTATTACTCTAATATCATTATTATTGTAAGACCAATGGGAGATTTGAACAATTGTACAAAATGCCTCCATGGAAAATTAGTTGAACTGCAATTTTTATGAATATGATTTTAGATTTTATCAGTTTTATGACTAAACTGGGAAATATAGAGATAGGGCATGTCTTCTACGAAGTGACATTTGGGATTTACCTAGGTTTTTAAATTCCCAAATGCCCTACTCCAACTCTGCTACTAAATCTTTCTCATAACCTGTATCATACATCAGTGAATAATACTATTGGATTTTAGGGATTACTTAAAAATAACTCTACTTTTTTTTTAAAAAAACTGGGAGGTAGTCTGGCTTTTTTGTTGAAAGCAGATGCATTCCAGAATTTATTTTTTTGAGCTTGGAATTCAGTGAGGAAATATATTCTCATTTTGTTGTGCTCAACCATACGTTTAGGATGTGGATTGCATGTTGTGAAAATACTCATAAAGACTTTGGGAAAAATTCCCAGACTGAGTTACACAAACATAAAACAAATACCTTGCTTATTTAAAAACAAAAAAATAATAAAAATTCATTTAGAAAGACTGACACAGCTCTTTCTGCCAGGATAATCACCTGTTGATTATGCTTCAACATTAAAGTCATTTCCAAGATTGGAAGGGTTTAGGTTTTTTTCCTTTGTGTACATTTTGAACTGTTAACCCGATGGATTCATATAGAAAAGGAATGCATTTATGTATAAGAGGAAAATGATGAAATTTAATATTAAGTTATATTTATAGGATAATCAGTTCAGTGACAGCAGGTACATTGTAAACTTCTTCAGGGCAAGGAGAATATAAAATACATCCTCATAACTTCCATCAGTGCCTGTTGGCACAATGACTTGTTCCTGAGAGATATTCAGGTTGAGGGTGCTGAATAAAAGAATGAGTAAATGAATGGATAGAATAAGTATATTAATGAAGGGAGCTAAGCTAGTTCACAGGTTGGCTTGATTAAAAATGAGAGTAGAATATAAAAAATCTGATGGATCCAAGGGCATAGTTTGTCTTAGAAAACAGCTTTGTGGATGCTAGGAAGCAACGGCTAGAGCTCTGTAAGTAATGAAAACCCAGAGAATCAAAGCCTCTGAAATGCTCAGTTGCACCTATGATCTTCATATGGATGTTCACAGGGACCCATTTCCCAAATTGGTGTTTTCGTAGTAATTTTCTCCATGCTGTTAATTAGTAGGTAGTGCAGGAAGGATTCCATGCTATAGAATATATACAAATAAACAGAAATGTTCAGATTTCTTCATTGTAGACTTCTTAAATCCTCTAATATACTAATATGGGTTGTAGATCTACAAGAGGGGATATAGATTATGTTTTCCCAAAACTTATTTGAACATATTAATTTTACTTATTTTGGTTTTGTTTTGTGATCTATCTATTAATATCTCCTAAAATTAGATTTATACAGAGTGCAATTTGAGAACATTGGCCTAAAGAATTAGGCAGAATGAGATAACCATGTGACAAGTTCACCCATAATTGCAAATGGTGACAGGGTTCATTTATCTATTTGATATGTGAAATGGAGTATCTCATGGAAAGTGCAATATATGGAATAATAATGACGATTATGACTAAAATTTACTGAATGCTAATGCTTGCCATGTCCTCAGCACGTGGTATTGTGTTCTCTAATCCCAAAGAATCTTATGACTAAAGTTCCAAATTGAGAAGCTGTGTAGTCAAAATTTAACTTTCTTATCCAAGATCACACAACTGGAGTTAAACTGGATCTATGACCATACCTTTTGAGTGTACCACATGACTGCCTTAGAAATAGAATTTAAACCTAGAACAAGGTACAATAGAATTAAACCTGGGTAAATAATATTTATTTATTATTATTTATAATAAATTCAAATATTTGTTATAAATATTTCAAACATATAAGAAATAGAACCCATATATCACCTACAGGGTTTAACAATTGTTAACAATGTTCCATATATGTATACATATGTTATATATGCATATATATATATTTGCTGAAGTATTTTAAAATAAACTATAGAAATCTTAAAATTCATCAGATTGCATATCTAAAAATAAGATTTTTTCTACATAATTTAAATATATTTACACCTAACAAAGTCAATTATAATTCCTTAAGATTATTTAACATCAAGACTAAATTCATATATCCATTATTATCTTAAAAACTTCTTCAGCTGAATTTTTCTGACTAGTAACTAATCAATGATGTTGCATTACATTTGATTGATATGCCTCTTAGAATTTCAGTCTACAGGGCAGGCAGTGGTGGCTCAGTGGCAGAATTCTCGTCTGCCATGCTGGAGATCTGGGTTTGATTCCCAGAGCCTGCCCATCCCCCTCCCCCCAAATTCAACCTATAGCATTCCCTCCCATCCTCTTTTCTCCCCCCCTGACATTGGCTCCCTGAAAAGACTCGGCTAGTTGTCCTTCAGATATGTTTCATTTTCTGGACTTGTATAATTGTTTGTTTGCTGTGTCACTAACTTGTTTTTGTTTCTCCTATACATTTAAGTTAAATCTAGAGGTATTATTAAATTCAGGTAAAACACTTTCGTCAGTAATACTCATAGCCAATGCTGTTTATTTTAAAATGTACTACATCAAGAGGCATGCCTAGTAGTCTTACTAATTCTGATTATATGATTGATTGATGAGTGATAGAGTCTAGACCCCTCTTTGTAAATGCACATTTCCATCTTGTGAACTGGAAAAGATTGAGAGTTCATTCTTTTACTTCTTGTGAATATACAGTGCTCAATTAACCTTTTATTTCGTTGTTTAGAACTGCCTGAAAACCCAGATACAGAACCCAATCTCTAGAGGTGTGAGGAGAAAATTTCTGTACAAAAGCTTAGAATTATTTATATACTTTAATCTTTTTTTTTTTTCCATTTCTGGCTTCTGGGTATTTGATTCATAGTTAGAAAGGCATTTCCTGTTCGCAGATTTTAGAGGTATTCATTATGTTTTCTTTTAGTTCTATTAATTTTAAAACCAGCTAATCTTCCAGAGTTAATAGCTGTGCTAATTAGAATTTCTTCCAACTTCATAGAATAATGACCCAATTCAAGCAAATTTTAAGAAGACAGCTTCTCGTGGGATAAAATGCTGTCCATTTTTTTCCAAGAAAAGAAAAGACAGAGAGGCCATTGACATAGACTCCCAGATCCAGCAAACAGGTTTCCTGGCAGAAGTTCACTTGTAATGTTTGTTGTTTGGACTTCACAACATCAGTGACCCTATAAACAATGTTCACAAATTAATGGTAGAATTTCTTGTATCTCACCAACCTTGTTTTACCTGTAACATAGAATAAATCTTATGGTGCTTAGAGTTCTGTATTACTCATCCTCATTCCCAATTCTAGACCTGAAGGGAAAGAGGAGGAAATAACACTATTAGTGCCTTTTGAGAATATGAAAGACATGCCACCCAAAGGAGTTGTGTTATCATAATGGGATGCAATCACTGCCAAAACACAGTGCTGAAGCAAAAGGAGTACAAGGGAAGAAATACCCTAGTGTTATCCTCTGGTATCCTGTCTTCTCTCATTGGCCAAAACCTAGAGGAATCCAGAGATCAGATGAGCCCAGGTGACATAGTCCATAGGTGTCAGTCTCCAGGTCACAGAAAAGGGCAGAGAAGGGTGAACAATAATGAGAAGATGCAAACAGAGAATTACCATACAGTTGAAGACTTCAGTGGATCAAAGATGAGAAGTTTGGGATGCCAGGATTCATATCTTTATCAGTATGAGAATATTTATTGGTTTAGTCTGGCTACTCCATGGCAGATTGAACTGTGAGCCTCAGTTTAGATGTGTTTTTACTCTCAATCTGTATTCCTATGGGTGTGAGCTCATTGTAGATAGGATATCTTGATGATGTCATTTTTGGTTAGGGTGTGGCACAACTGAGCGAGGTTAGGTCTTAATATGGATGATTGGTATTCTTTACAAGCATGAGAAATCCAGACACAGACAAAGCCACAGGGAGGAGTCAGAAGCTGATGTCACGGGAACCTGGAAGAGAAAGGAGAAGATATCCTTATGTGATAGGAAAGCTAAGGAAGCCAAAGACTGCCAGCCAGCCAGGGTACTGCTGATGGTGGGGAAAAGTAAGCCTTCTAGCCAGTGCAGGGACACAAACCAAGGAACCTGAAGGATTCCAGCAGCCAGCACCAGAGTGTTACAGATTTTGGAGAGAAAGCATAACCTTTCTCATGCCTCAATTTTGGACTTCTCTTAGCCTCAAAACTCTAAGCCAATAAATTTATATTGCCAACCCAAAATGTAGTATTTGTAATAACAGCTCAGGAAAACTAAGACACTCCCTGCTAGCACTTATTTTTTTCTTCTGAGAGTCCCTGGAATGGATCTTGACCTCTAGGCTAGAAACATCTGAGGCCACCTGTGATTGCCTATCACTCAGCTTAGGTCAGTGTTTGAAATGGGAAAGGAGACCACAAACATTGAAGAGTAATAACTGACCGCAAACCTATTTTCCTGTCCAAGGCGTCTCTTCCACTTCTTGTGTTTCACAGGGAGAGTGGGAAAGAACACTGGGTCTGGGATTAGACAGCTGTGAGTTCAGCTGCTATCAGCTACTTATGAACGGGGCGAATATGGGCCACTTCCTAAGTTTTCTGAGCTATGGTTTCTTTATCTGTAAAATGGAGATAATAAGAGTATCTATCTCAAAGGTCTTTCAGGGATTAAATAAGGTAATGCATGTGAAGCTCCTGTTACATATGTGCTTAAAAATGTTACCTGCGATTTGATTCTGCATCTAATATGTTTTTTCCTGACCCATTCAGTAAAGATTCCAGTCACAGAGTTTTCCCTCTATTTTCTATCTTTGACTCAAATATGCTATTATAGATTTTGTAAAAGGCATAAACCACATCTTCCCTCCAAACAATTAATCTTACCTTAACCCATTAAGCTGAAAAAATAATTAAGAAATAAATATCTCATTCTTATAAGTAAAATTTTCTTTTCTCCTCACACCTCTAGAGATTGGGTTCTGTATCTGGGTTTTCAGGCAGTTCTAAACAACCTGAAATATCTTCATCATTTTGTGTTTCTGTATTGTGTAACTTTTTTTTGTGAGGGTGTCCGTAGCTTACATCAGATTCTCAAAGGGGCCTTTGAACCCATAAAAAATGATAAAGTACCACAGCAAAGACAGAAAGAAGAAGTGCACATGTGTAGTATTAAAATATAGCTGCAGATGACAGAAAACCCAATTAAACATGTTAAATGCAATTGAGGAACATACTGGCTGATAAAAACTTATAAACTGAGGGTGAATTACTTTTAGGCATGGTTGCATCTAGGAGTTCAAACAATGTCATCAGGACTGACTCTTGGTCTCTCGGTGTCTCAACTCGATCTCCATCTTGCCTGGCTCTCTCCTCAAGACTTCTCTGTGTGGGCAGCAAAGCACCATGGCTTGGCACCTTGTGGGGGTAATTCTACCCACCTCATATGGCTATGAGTGGGAAAAGGATAGTTATTGGGAAATTGGGTGCTATTACTCTATTGCCAAAACAAGGGGAAATAGATGCAGGGCAGACAAACATGAACGTCTGCAGAGATACTAATGATGAATTTTTATATGGATAAAAAGTGTAGATGCCCCTTGGTTTCTCAGAAGATAAACAGATCCAGATTTTTCCAGGTGTCTTGACATCTAGGCTTCCCCTGGTTTGAAAGACTTGGAATTAAGAGCAAGAAGAGCTTCTGAGTGGAGAGTGATGTGAAGAGTGGGGCTCAGACGTAAACTGAGGCATCTGTCAGTAGCATTAGCATTGGTGAAAGGGTTCTGGCTACTCTTATACTGGCTAGCAAAGGGAGAAACACAGTAGTGAATCAGAAATAGGGACTCAGGAATAACTCACAAGGGGTAAAAGGAGAGAAAAAAGGAGATCTGTACTCAGGAATGGGAGTCAGTGGGAACAGGTCACAGACTACGTTTTTTTAGTTCCACTTTTATGGAGCTGCCATAATAGTAAAAATAATAAGCATTTATTAAACATTTCATATTTGTCAGGTGCACCTTAGGTACTGTGTGTGTATTATCTCCATTATAAATCACAATGAGTTCAGTATTATTGTCTCTCAGTTAATTCGCCTGCCTTAGTCCATGGTGTCTGATTACTAAGTCCATTGCCCCTGCCCTTTCCATTGCAGAATAACTCCTTGGGTTCAAAGAATCCACTGTATAGATAACGTGTACTAAAGACCCTCGAGTCTTGCCTTTACAAAATAAAGGAGTTTATAGTACAAGCTAGAACTGAAAACTTGGTATGCAGCAGGCACTGTCCTAAGAGCTTTATGTATGTTATATAATTTATCCCTAACAAGAGCGCTGCCCTCGTTTTATTGATGAGGAAAACTGGAAACAGTGATTTCCCAAAGTCACACAAAGAATCAAGGGAATCTGACCCCAGAGTTTATGCTTATTTTCACTCTGCTTGATCAAAGATAAAAAGTATTACATAATTCTCAGTCCAAGGAATTTTGGATTCCCTAAGTTATCTTTTCCTGTAAGAGATCTCTGTACAGTGGTCTCACTCTAGTAAGCAAGCCTATTATCAGGTAATGTGGAAGGAACATGATAAAATGTGTTTTAACTTGGAGAAAAAGTGAGGAAGATTCTTGTTCTCCTTTTGCTCAGAACTTTTCACTGGTTTGTCATTATTATATTTTTCCTCTGATGCCAAAGTTTGATGTTTTATTTCTGTTTTAGTTTTTTTCTCTTTAGGAGATGACTTTGATATTGATGTGTGATTTGATTCCATCAGTCTCCCTGGCTAGTTGATTGGTGCTGTGGATAAAGCCCCGGGGATATGCCTTAATATACAGCTGTTTGGTTCCTACATGCTAGGGTACAGAAAATCAATCTCTGCATCCCGGGGATAGAATTTCTGGTGGTGTTGAATGTCATGCTCTGGTCAGAGAACCTTCTTTATGTCACTGGTATCCTTAGAGAGGATGGAAAGGTAGTGTGACTACCATGTGTTAAAGTTAATAATAATCACAATAAATGTATTGTACTACATTTCCATTCAACAAATATTTGAGTCTATTATGTGTCAGGCTCTTTGAATGCCATAGTAAACTGAATGGGTTTGGGGAGTTTGCATTGTTGCATGGGGAGAAAGATAACAGACAATAAACAAGAAGCACAATAAATAAACATATAAATAAGTAAATTAGCATATTTCATAGTGATAAGGGTATTAAAAGGAGAAAAATAATAAAACAAGGAAAGATTATGGTATTATATGGGCAGCACTTTTAAATTAGATAGTCAGTTTAAGAACTCTTGAGAAGGTGGGATGTGGACACAGATTTAAAGGGATAAATGAGGGAGTTGGACGTGTAAATCTAGGACAAGAACACTCTAGGCAGAGGGACAGACAGTGAAAAGATCCTGAGACAGGAGCATGCCCAACAAGTTCTAGGGTCAGCAAAGAGATCACTGTGGCAAGAGACAGGTGAGGTGGGGGAGAACACCAGGAGATGAGACCAGAGATAGCCCGAGCAACTCAGGTAGGGTTTATGGGCTACTGTAACAATTTTTATTTTTATTCTGAGTGGAATAGTATATATATGTATTTTACTTTTTATTGCAGTAATGTATGTAGAACTCAAAATTTCCCATTTTAACCACTTTCAAGAGTGCAATTCAGTGGTGTTAATTACATTCACAATATTGTGCTATCATCACCAACATCCATTACCCAAACCTTTTCATCATCTCTGTGGGGGTTTTATAATGTACATATCCCAGAAATACATGGTCTTAAATCTAATCCATTCCTGTGCACGTGAACCCATTTCAGGATCTTTTGATGATGTTCCTTCAGTTAAGATGTGACCCACCTCAGTCAGGATAAGTCTTAATCCTATCCTGAAGGCCTTTATGAGATAATAAAATTCAAACAGAGAGAGACAGCCATGGAAGCAAGAAGCTGAACTCAGAGAAAACTGGCAGAGAAGGGAGAGAGCAGCAGATGCCGAGGTGCCTTGCCATGGGACACGGGAGCCAACAGTGGCCAGCTGCCAGTCTTCAGGAAAAAAAACATTGCCTCGCTGCTGCCTTGATTTGGGCATTTTCTGAGCCTCAACACTATAAGCTAATAAATTCCCAGTGTTCAAGACAAACCATTTCATGGTATTTGCTTTAAGCAACGTAAGAAACTAAGACAACCTCAAACATCAACTCTGTTCTCACTAACAATAACTCCTCTCTCTCCCTCCCTGATGAAATAGAGTTTTGAACAGAGCAGGGACTTGATCTGTCCTTTATTTTAAAAGAATCACTCTGAGATTAGACTCTATGGGGAAAAAAGTAGAAGAAAGAAAATCTATTAGGAGACTATTATAGAAATCCAAGAGATAGCTCAGACCTGAGTGGTAACAGTGGAAAAAGTAAAGAAAAAAAAGAAAGGAAAAAAGTCAGTTCTGGGTAGCTCCTCATGATTTCCTGACAGATGAGATGTGAAGTGTGGAGAATAGAGTGGAAATTACCTGGGCTAGGGAAGGCTGTGTGTGAGTATAGCAGGTTTGGGAGGAAGATAGAGAATTGCTCATATGGATTCATTTGTTCATTTTATCCATTCATTTTTAATTTAGTCATTTACCAACTATTTGTTATGTGCCTATTATAGGCCAGGCATTATTTCACTAATTTTCACAAAAATATTGCAGAGAAGAACACTTAGGCTCAGAGAATTTAAGCCATTTGCCACAGTTCATTGAGCTGGTAATCAGTAGGCTTGTTAATTCCAGTCTTGGTTTCTTGTCTTCTTACCGTCCATATGTACAACCAATCACATGTGGTTTGAATGCACAGAGAGAGAGAAAAATGAGAAAATTATACCATTTCTCTTATGTGTTGCTAAATATGATAGTTTATTTCAAGTTAAAAAATTCCTTTCTTACATGTCCTATTCTATCTTTCTGTGAGATACTAGACACTCCCCTGTCTCATTATTTTAAGGTCCTTACAGAATCCCATTGACACCTGGGCATAAATAATTGGATATCCATTGTTTGGAAGATGTATCAAAGAGGCACTTATTAAAGCTTCCAGCTATGGAACATTTACTATGTATTATGTATGGTCTAGGTATTTTGCAACAATGTAAATTTCACATCAATATTACGAGATATAATGCCAGTTATTTCTTCATCAAGGATGCAAAATACCAGGGAGATCCTAAGTATGCAGTCAGGGTAAGATTTCCATGAATACTTTCGGCAAAAACAAAACATAAAACAATCGGAAAACATCAAAAAAGTTTAAATGGCTGAGACTATAATTTCGGATATGAACCATAAGATCAAAAGGGAAAGATTTTTCTTCCAAGAGTAGTTTTAACAGCGCTGTGGCATGCTTTTCTGGCCCCTCTCTGGTTCCTGCCTCCGGAAGGGTCTGTTGAGGGAATGCAGCTCCCCTGCTGCTTTGCCCTGTGCCATCTCTGAGTCCTCGGGCTATACTCATGTTCCTACTAGTCTTGATTGCTCTGTTGGAGATGAAAAGGATTCTTTTAGCCATGCTGGGGATAAAAAAATCTCCTTTCTCTTTTTCTGCTCACCCCCTTTGTTTTAACTTTTAGGTGTGTGTTTATTCTGTTTTTCTTAGGCCGTAGCCACCAGTTTTCCTTTTGGGATTATCCTTTTTTTTTTTTTTTTTTTTTTTTTAATGTTTCCACCAAGATGTTTTTTACTGGTGTGCATAGTTCATGGACTTTATTTTTGTTATTTATGTAGGAATCAGACACACTCCCTTCATCCCATCTATGATGCTGCACTTGTTCCCCTATGTACAATTCTGAATTTAATAAAAAGGGTAGAGCTCACAGCTATGAGAAAATGAAGATGTGCTCAGAACATGATCCTACTTCTCTTCTCACCTCCAAAGCCTCTGCAGGGGAATAAATATATGGAGATGTGAAAGAAAGGTGAGGAATGATGGAGATTTGGTCACTAAGATTAGGCAAATAGAACTCATTAACTCACAAGGGTCCATAAAATATAATAGCAGCATTTGTTATGACACATTGTGAGTCATAAATAAGATATGGAGAGTTATAAAAAATATGGCAGGTTGACTGAGTCAAAACTATGCTGTTCTTATTCTGGAAGCTGGATATAGAAACAGAGACTGAGTCCCAACATATGAACCTCTTCCCCTCCACACAGGAGCAGTCATGCCATGGCTACAGGGGCATAGTCCATCTTCTTAGTGCTTCTCGAAGCACTAAGAGAAGCTTAGAGCTTGTTCTCTCAAACTATGACAGAATGCTTTTAGACATTTTTAATGGCTTAAGATGGCTTGTTTTAGTGGGACAAGAAAGCCTCATTATTTTATTATCCCCCATTCAGAATTCGTGATAAATGGACAAGGATTAAGTCTGAAATTTACTTCTTCATGATCTTTTAAGAAATGAATTGACTGTTGATCAACTAATTTGGCTGTGGCGGCTTGTACCCCAGAAAAACATGCTCTGTTAATCCATTCCTGGGGGTGTGAGCACTTGTGAATGGGACTTTTGATGAGCTTGCTGCTGCTGGGGTGTGGCCTAATTGAATCAGGATGGGTCTTGAACCTTTTTAGTGAAGGCCTTGTTAGGAAGGCCACAGCCAGAAATGGAAAGTCAGTGGAATCCAGAAGAGAGAGGCAAAGGCAGGAGAGCCCGCCATGTGCGTTGCCATGAGACACAAAAGCCAAGGACCTAGCGGGGCTGGCAGCCAGCCTCAGGACATCAGTTTTATGGGAGAAAGCATTGCCTTGATGATGCCTTGAGTTTGGACTTCTAGCTTCAAAACTGTAAGCCAGGACTTCCTGGAAGATGGCGGCTTAGTAAGACGCGCGGATCTTAGTTTCTTCTCCAGGACACCTACTAGGGGAGTAGAAACGATACAGAAAGCGCCCAAAGCCACAACAGAGATAAAAAAGACAGCGTACCCCATCCTGGAACGGCTGGCTGGCTGAGAGAAGCAGCTCGGGTGAGATCGCCGAGGCGCGCGGGCCTTACCGGGCGGGGTGGCAAGCGGCCGGAGTTACTCCCTTCCCCCTTCCCGGGCCGGCTGGGAGAATTGGAGAGGTGGTCCCCTGAAACCAAGGCGACTGGCGCCCACACCACGCGCAGCCCCCGGACCAACTGAGAGAATTGGATCGGAAACCCCCAGGCCGCGGAGAACGGTGACCCCGTGACTCCCGGGGAACGTGCACTCTCTCGGGCAGGCCGCTGCCGCTGGCGCCCTCCCGCCACGCTTGTTGCCCAGGGCCGACTAGGAAATTCGGACGGGCTCTTTCCCTGGCTGCGGCGACCAGCAACCCTCCCTGCGTTCGGACACCCTCCCTGCGTTTGGACCCCGGGCCGGCTCAAGCCGCTTCGGCTAGCGAACCCCCAGGACGGCGAGAGTTTTCCAAAGTTTAAGGTCCCACAGCACCTTTTACTGGTGGGACCCGCAGACAAACGTGTGCCACGAGCGCCACCTAGTGGGCAGGATAAGAAAAACAGAACCCAGAGATTTCACAGAAAAATATTACAACCTTGCTGGGTCCAACACCAAGAGAAATCTGAATAAATGCCCAGACGCCAGCAGCAGAAGATAACTGTCCACGCTCAAAAGATTGAGAATATGGCTCAGTCAAAGGAACAAACCAATAGCTCAAATGAGACACAAGAGCTGAGACAACTAATGCTGAATATACGAACAGAAATGGAAAACCTCTTCAAAAATGAAATCGATAAATTGAGGGAGGACATGAAGAGGACATGGGCTGAACATAAAGAAGAAATAGAAAAACTGAAAAAACAAATCGCAGAACTTATGGAAGTGAAGGATAAAGTAGCAAACATAGAAAAAATAATGGATAGCTACAATGATAGATTTAAAGAGACAGAAGATAGAATTAGTGATTTGGAGGATGGAACATCTGAATTCCAAAAAGAAACAGAAACTATAGGGAAAAGAATGGAAAAATTTGAACAGGGTATCAGGGAACTCAAGGACAATATGAACCGCACAAATATACGTGTTGTGGGTGTCCCAGAAGGAGAAGAGAAGGGAAAAGGAGGAGAAAAACTAATGGAAGAAATTATCACTGAAAATTTCCCAACTCTTATGAAAGACCTAAAATTACAGATCCAAGAAGTGCAGCGCACCCCAAAGAGATTAGACACAAATAGGCGTTCTCCAAGACACTTACTAGTTAGAATGTCAGAGGTCAAAGAGAAAGAGAAGATCTTGAAAGCAGCAAGAGAAAAACAATCCATTACATACAAGGGAAACCCAATAAGACTTTGTGTAGATTTCTCAGCAGAAACCATGGAAGCTAGAAGACAGTGGGATGATATATTTAAAATACTAAAAGAGAAAAACTGCCAACCAAGACTCCTATATCCAGCAAAATTATCCTTCAAAAATGAGGGAGAAATTAAAACATTCTCAGACAAAAAGTCACTGAAAGAATTTGTGACCAAGAGACCAGCTCTGCAAGAAATACTAAAGGGAGCACTAGAGTCAGATACAAAAAGACAGAAGAGAGAGATATGGAAAAGAGTGTAGAAAGAAGGAAAATCAGATATGATATATATAATACAAAAGGCAAAATGTTAGAGGAAAATATTATCCAAACAGTAATAACACTAAATGTCAATGGACTGAATTCCCCAATCAAAAGACATAGATTGGCAGAATGGATTAAAAAACAGGATCCTTCGATATGCTGTCTACAGGAAACACATCTTAGACCCAAAGATAAACAGAGGTTGAAAGTGAAAGGTTGGGAAAAGATATTTCATGCAAATAACAACCAGAAAAGAGCAGGAGTGGCTATACTAATATCCAACAAATTAGACTTCAAATGTAAAACAGTTAAAAGAGACAAAGAAGGACACTATATACTAATAAAAGGAACAATTAAACAAGAAGACATAACAATCATAAATATTTACGCACCGAATCAGAATGCCCCAAAATACGTGAGGAATATACTGCAAACACTGAAAAGGGAAATAGACTCATATACCATAATAGTTGGAGACTTCAACTCACCACTCTCATCAAGGGACAGAACATCTAGACAGAGGATCAACAAAGAAATAGAGAATCTGAATATTACTATAAATGAACTAGACTTAATAGACATTTATAGGACATTACATCCCACAACAGCAGGATACACCTTTTTCTCAAGTGCTCATGGATCATTCTCAAAGATAGACCATATGCTGGGTCACAAAGCAAGTCTTAACAAATTTAAAAAGATTGAAATCTTACACAACACTTTCTCGGACCATAAAGGAATGATGTTGGAAATCAATAATAGGCAGAGTGCCAGAAAATTCACAAATACGTGGAGGCTCAACAACACACTCCTAAACAACGACTGGGTCAAAGAAGAAATTGCAAGAGAAATTAGCAAATACCTCGAGGCGAATGAAAATGAAAACACAACATATCAAAACTTATGGGACGCAGCAAAGGCAGTGCTAAGAGGGAAATTTATTGCTCTAAATGCCTATATCAGAAAAGAAGAAAAGGCAAAAATTCAGGAATTAACTATCCATTTGGAAGAACTGGAGAAAGAACAGCAAGCTAACCCCAAAGCAAGCAAAAGGAAAGAAATAACAAAGATTAGAGCACAAATAAATAAAATTGAAAACATGAAAACAATAGAGAAAATCAATAAGGCCAGAAGTTGGTTCTATGAGAAAATCAATAAGATTGATGGGCCCTTAGCAAGATTGACAAAAAGAAGAAGAGAGAGGATGCAAATAAATAAGATCAGAAATGGAAGAGGAGACATAACTACTGACCTCACAGAAATAAAGGAGGTAATAACAGGATACTATGAACAACTTTACGCTAATAAATATAACAATTTAGAGGAAATGGACGGGTTCCTGGAAAGACATGAACAACCAACTTTGACTCAAGAAGACATAGATGACCTCAACAAACCAATCACAAGTAAAGAAATTGAATTAGTCATTCAAAAGCTTCCTAAAAAGAAAAGTCCAGGACCAGATGGCTTCACATGTGAATTCTACCAAACGTTCCAGAAAGAATTAGTACCAATTCTCTTCAAACTCTTCAAAAAAATCGAAGTGGAGGGAAAACTACCTAATTCATTCTATGAAGCCAACATCACCCTCATACCAAAACCAGGCAAAGATATTACAAAAAAAGAAAACTACAGACCAATCTCTCTAATGAATACAGATGCAAAAATCCTCAATAAAATTCTAGCAAATCGTATCCAACAACACATTAAAAGAATTATACATCATGACCAAGTAGGATTCATCCCAGGTATGCAAGGATGGTTCAACATAAGAAAATCAATTAATGTAATACACCATATCAACAAATCAAAGCAGAAAAATCACATGATCATCTCAATTGATGCAGAGAAGGCATTCGACAAGATTCAACATCCTTTCCTGTTGAAAACACTTCAAAAGATAGGAATACAAGGGAACTTCCTTAAAATGATAGAGGGAATATATGAAAAACCCACAGCTAATATCATCCTCAATGGGGAAAAATTGAAAACTTTCCCCCTAAGATCAGGAACAAGACAAGGATGTCCACTATCACCACTATTATTCAACATTGTGTTGGAGGTTCTAGCCAGAGCAATTAGACAAGAAAAAGAAATACAAGGCATCAAAATTGGAAAGGAAGAAGTAAAACTATCACTGTTTGCAGACGATATGATACTATACGTCGAAAACCCAGAAAAATCCACAACAAAACTACTAGAGCTAATAAATGAGTACAGCAAAGTAGCAGGTTACAAGATCAACATTCAAAAATCTGTAGCATTTCTATACACTAGTAATGAACAAGCTGAGGGGGAAATCAAGAAAAGAATCCCATTTACAATTGCAACTAAAAGAATAAAATACCTAGGAATAAATTTAACTAAAGAGACAAAAAACCTATATAAAGAAAACTACAAAAAACTGCTAAAAGAAATCACAGAAGACCTAAATAGATGGAAGGGCATACCGTGTTCATGGATTGGAAGACTAAATATAGTTAAGATGTCAATCCTACCTAAATTGATTTACAGATTCAATACAATACCAATCAAAATCCCAACAACTTATTTTTCAGAAATAGAAAAACTAATAAGCAAATTTATCTGGAAGGGCAGGGTGCCCCGAATTGCTAAAAACATCTTGAGGAAAAAAAACGAAGCTGGAGGTCTCGCGCTGCCTGACTTTAAGGCATATTATGAAGCCACAGTGGTCAAAACAGCATGGTATTGGCATAAAGATAGATATATCGACCAATGAAATCGAATAGAGTGCTCAGATATAGACCCTCTCATCTATGGACATTTGATCTTTGATAAGGCAGTCAAGCCAACTCACCTGGGACAGAGCAGTCTCTTCAATAAATGGTGCCTAGAGAACTGGATATCCATATGCAAAAGAATGAAAGAAGACCCATCTCTCACACCCTATACAAAAGTTAACTCAAAATGGATCAAAGATCTAAACATTAGGTCTAAGACCATAAAACAGTTAGAGGAAAATGTTGGGAGATATCTTATGGATCTTACAACTGGAGGCGGTTTTATGGACCTTAAACCTAAAGCAAGAGCACTGAAGAAGGAAATAAATAAATGGGAACTCCTCAAAATTAAACACTTTTGTGCATCAAAGAACTTCATCAAGAAAGTAGAAAGACAGCCTTCACAATGGGAGACAATATTTGGAAATGATATATCAGATAAAGGTCTAGTATCCAGAATTTATAAAGAGATTGTTCATCTCAACAACAAAAAGACAGCCAACCCAATTACAAAATGGGAAAAAGACTTGAACAGACACCTCTCAGAAGAGGAAATACGGATGGCCAAGAGGCACATGAAGAGATGCTCAATGTCCCTGGCCATTAGAGAAATGCAAATCAAAACCACAATGAGATATCATCTCACACCCACCAGAATGGCCATTATCAACAAAACAGAAAATGACAAGTGCTGGAGAGGATGCGGAGAAAGAGGCACACTTATCCACTGTTGGTGGGAATGTCAAAGGGTGCAACCACTGTGGAAGGCAGTTTGGCGGTTCCTCAAAAAGCTGAATATAGAATTGCCATACGACCCAGCAATACCATTGCTAGGTATCTACTCAAAGGACTTAAGGGCAAAGACACAAACGGACATTTGCACACCAATGTTTATAGCAGCATTATTTACAATTGCAAAGAGATGGAAACAGCCAAAATCTCCATCAACAGAAGAGTGGCTAAGCAAACTGTGGTATATACATACGATGGAATATTATGCAGCTTTAAGACAAGATAAACTTATGAACCATGTAATAACATGGATGGACCTAGAGAATATTATGCTGAGTGAATCCAGCCAAAAACTAAAGGACAAATACTATATGGTCCCACTGATGTGAACGGACATTCGAGAATAAACTTGAAATATGTCATTGGTAACAGAGTTCAGCAGGAGTTAGAAACAGGGTAAGACAATGGGTAATTGAAGCTGAAGGGATACAGACTGTGCAACAGGACTAGATACAAAAACTCAAAAATGGACAGCACAATAATACCTAATTGTAAAGTAATCATGTTAAAACACTGAATGAAGCTGCATCTGAGCTATAGGTTTTTGTTTTGTTTTGTTTTGTTTTGTTTTGATTTTACTATTATTACTTTTATTTTTTTCTCTATATTAACATTCTATATCTTTTTCAGTTATGTTGCTAGTTCTTCTAAACCAATGCAAATGTAGTAAGAAATGATGATCATGCATCTATGTGATGATGTTAAGAATTAAAATCATTAATGATTTTAGAATGGTATGATCTCTAAATGTTGGGTTAATTTCTTTTTTTCCGTTAATTAAAAAAAAAAAAAAAGAGAGAAGGGATAATTGGAGATGAAGGGATACAGACTGTACAACGGGACTGGATATAAAAACTCAGAAATGGACAGCACAATACTACCCAATTGTAATGCAATTATGTTAAAACACTGAATGAAGCTGCATGTGAGGTATAGGTTTTTTGTTTTTGTTTTTTTTGTTTTTTTTTTCTTTCTATTATTGCTTTAATTCTTATTCTGTTGTCTTTTTATTTCTTTTTCTAAATCGATGCAAATGTACTAAGAAATGATGAATATGCAACTATGTGATGTTATTAAGAATTACTGATTGTACATGTAGATTGGAATGATTTCTAATTGTTTTGTTAATTCTTTTTTTAATTAATAAAAAAAAAAAAACAAAACAAAACTGTAAGCCAACAAATTCCTGCTGTCTATGTGAACCCATTGTATGGTATTTGTTTTGTAAGTCAGGAAATTAAAACATCACCTAATAGTTTTAAGGACTTTAAACCCTAAGCATTTGTTTTCATATTAAAACATTAAATTTCATTTTTGATTTCAACTTCTGCTTTCTAATTACTAAAGTGTTTTCTATGGCTAGTGTTATAAATTACTGCATACTTAGCATGTTTGTTTGTTTTTCCTAGGCTGCTCAAGCAAATACCATACAATAGGCTGGCTTCAACAATGAGAATGTAATAGCTCATGGTTTTATGGTTAGGAAAAAAGTCCAACTCATGACATCATGAAGGCAATGCTTCCTCCTGAAGACTATGGTGTCCTAGGGCTGGCTGCTGGTAATCCTTGGTCCTTAGCTTGTCACAGGGCAAGGTACATAGTAGCATTTCCTGTTCTCTCCCTTCACTTCTGGCTGCTCCCTCTGGGGTTTCTCTCCATCTGTCTGAATTCCACTCAGCTTAGAAAGGACTCCAGTAGTAGATGAAGACCCCTCCTGATTTGAGGTGGGCATCACCTTAACTGAAGTAACCTCATCAAAAAGAATAGATTAAGTTTACGAACTTGTTTTTTCTAGCGTACAAACAGCTCCACACTACCTACATAGTGGTTTAAAACAATGTAAATTTATCTCATAGTTGTGCAGTTCAGAATTCTGATGCATACATCATTGGGCTAAAATCAAGGTGTTGGCAGGTGTATTCACTTCTAGGGCTGCCATAATAAATTACCCAAAGTGGTTGTCTTATAAACAATCAAAAATTTTTCCTCTCACAGTTCTGGAGTATAGGATTCTAAATCAAGGTGTCAACAGGGCCATGTTCCCTCTGAAGGTTCTAGTGAAGAATCCTTCCTTGACTCTTTCAGCTTTTGGAAGCTCCTGCCATTTCTTGGCTGTGGCCAACTCTAATTTCTGCTTCTGCCTTCACATGGCCTTCTTCCCTCCTTTGTCTCTCTGTGGTTCCTCTTCTCTTCTTAAAAGAATACTTGTCTTTGGATTTAGGGCCAAGCATAGTCCAGTATGACATCAACTTAACTTAATTACATCTGCAAATACCCTGTTTCCAAATAAGGCAACATTCTGTGTTTTCGAGTAGACGTGAATTTGGGGGTCGGGTGGGTGTAATATTCAACTCACTACTGTTCGGTTCCTTTTTAAAATTTCTATATCTTTATTGAAATTCTTCTATTGTTTATTCATCATTTACCTGATAGTCTTTCTTTCTTCATATTTTTATTTCTTTTAGTTCACTGAAGAAAATTATTTTTAAAGACTTTCTGATATGTCCAAAATCTGGTCTTCTTTTTGGTGGTTATTGAATATTTATCTTGTTCCTTTGTACATTTTTACATTTTGTAGTGTTACGTCTGGGATTTAATTTCTGAGCCGTCTGTTCCTTAAGTTTGACCCCAGTTAGTGATATGATAGAGATTTCCTTGTGTGCCAGGAGCTATCCAAAACAACCAACCTGGCACACACACACAAATCTGTCACTTTCTTTGCAAATTGGACCTGTGTTGGCTGATATTCTTCTTTAGAGTTTACCCCTTCTATCATGAAGATTAGCCTGGGGCTAAAGTGAAGTGCAGGGTCCTCTCCTTCTTTTCTGAGCCTGCATTTTATCCTGGATTTTCATTCACTATGGCCTTAGGAGTTCCCTCAGTTATGGGAATCCTAATATCCTTTCTATTCCCTTTGAAATAAACTTTTCTCCCTTCTTGGTATGTCTTAAAGCTGTTGATCCTTTTCACCAGGCCATGTTCACCTAACTGTTTCTTGCACTACTTTAGCTTTCTACACTCTGCTTCTTCCTAAGGGTAAGTTCTAGGAGTGTGAGGCAGAGAAGGTGTCCTGGTATGCCACCCAATAGACTGACTCTAACACACTGCCACCCCAGTGTGCATATGGGAGTTACTCTGTCCCCTTTGAAACAGGACCAGGACACACCACTGGAGAACTGTCTGCCCCACACGGTACTGTGGAGTGTAGTGGGGAGAGGCCAGTAAGGGTGCTACAAGCTTCTCCTGCCATTTTTAAAGCTGTGTTTTCTTGACTTGGTACTTACCCATTTACTGCAACCCTTTAACTTTTCCAGAATTTTAAGGAAGATAGTTGTGTCCATTTTGGGTAGCTGTTCAGTGATTCTGTGAGGAAACTGCACCTTGGAATTTCTTTCGCTAGCATCTTGGTCAACTGTGTCTTGAGACTGGGAAAATAGTGTTTTAGCTAGAAATGGTAAGACTAAAGACAAAACTGAACATAAACATTGTACTCTAGTAAAAAGATTGTGCATTATAGAGGCCCACATTAACCATTTATAGGATACTTTACTTGTATATTGGGGTCAAACAAATAGTTAAATATAAATGAACAGTCATGAGAGCCAAATTTCTCATTGTTGGAGAGGAAAAATATAGCTAAGCAAGGCAGGAAGGCCAAAACTATGTGGCACTGGATAAGTTTGTGTGAAGCATCATTATTAACTTATGTTTATTTTAATATGGATACAGATAGATAGACACAGAAATAATTATAGATATGTGTGAATACATGGGTTAGTATACATATGTGAATTTCTTATCTCTGCCTGCCAGGATAATCTAGAAACAGTGACAAACCAGTCGCAATGTGTATATCTAGTTACCAAATCTTGATTTCTAAATACCATTCTCCAATAAAAGACACCCAAGGAAATGGTTTCTAAGGAAATGGTTGATTCAAGGGCTGGGGCAGGGAAAATGCAAGATGAATCTGGAACATCTCATAGTGCTTAAAAGTAAAGATGTGCTAAAAAATTAAAAGAATGGAGCTTTTCAAAGCTACACAAGAGACAACAAAAAAGCTCCCAGTGGTCGAAACTGAAACAATTTGAGAAACGAATTATATGTAGTATTGGCTTCTAATACAAAGTAAACACTAAATATACATGAATCTATACTGATATAAACAGGTGAGTGAATAAATAGATAAATAAGGGAGAAGAGACTTATCTCTTTCTTATAGAAGAATTCCACGTAAGGTGTGTGTTACTCCCCCTGTCAGGTGGTGCAGCGAAATCCACCCTCTTGAGTATGCACTAGAATTAGTGACTTGCTTCCAGAAATAGAGTCTGGAAAGGGCAAGTAACAGTGGAGAAACCTGGCAAACCTCTCTTGGTCAGTTGATCAAAGTTAATGCCATCCGTGATAAGTCGTGCTGATGGCACATACCCCTGATATGATGTGATGAGGAACTTCACCTCCATAATCCCAGCCTAACCAGGAGAAACACATCAGACAAACACAAATCGAGGGACATTCTCCAAAATCCGTGACTTTTACACATCAGAAGTATTAAGGTCATCAAATCTAGACGGGTCGTAATTGTCACAAATCAGAGGAGACAGAAGACATTTTAATAATTTTATAGTTTGTTTGTTTAGCTTATTGAGTGAGGGTGACAATCTTTTGTGATTTTCAGCTTCCTAAGTGTAGATGGAAGTTTGCATATTATTTTGAAGTAAGGGTTTGTGCGAATTTTGCTCTTTCCCTCAGGGGGACACTGTAAGATATGGAATTGTTTTATGTACAATTGTTTATGTTAAGGAATTGGGGAACTTTTCTCAAGATGTGATCTGGAGAGGGTAGAGATTGCAACGCATAGGTCAAAATCAGTTCATGGGTGTTTTTTATCCCTGGAGAATGCTTTTAAGGGAGGTATTGATTAGATGCTAATATTTAAAAATGAGGAAAATTAACCAAAAAATGTAGGTTCCCAGCTTTTCTTAAAAAACGAAGAAAACTTGGTTAGAAATGTGAGAATTAAGTATTACTACTAAGTATTCTTTATATAAGAAAAATTGATAACTCTTTAGGGAGTAAAACCAAGATGGTTTTTTCAAGAGGACTGAACATTTGCAAAACCCTTTTGGCTATATTCCACATCAATCTAACTACCAGTGACAGATTCACCATTGAGGATAGCTAAGATTCCCTTTGCTTTGGAGAAAAAGTTATTACCCTTATTTGTGTCTATGACTCCCTCTTTTTCTATTTATTCTTTAACAATTCAACAAGTATTTATCAAGCACTTATAGGTAAAAGTCACTGCTGGAAACTGAATCACAAAAGACATGTTCTTCCCTGGTCCTGTAGGTATGAACCCATGTAAATAAGATCTCTTGAAGATGTTAGTTTAGATAAGGTGCGGCCCAACAAAATCAAGTTCAGCTTTAATTTGGATTACTAGAGTCCTTTAGAAGCAGAATGAATTTGAGAGATAGAAAGAGAGAGTGCTTGCTTCACAGAGGAGCTGGTAGGCAACAGGAGAAAGGAAAGGACATGGCATGTGCATTGCCATATTGTAGAAAATCAAGAATCAAGGATCATCATTAGCCAGCCCCAGAAATCAGTCTTCATGGAGAACACATTACCTGGCTGATGCCTTGAATTTGGACTTCTCCTAAATGCAAAACCATGAGCCAATAAATTCCTGTTGCTGAAGCCAATCTATTGTATAGTATTTGATTTAGCAGTCAGGAAACAAAAATGTCACGACACGTTGTCTCTATCTTCATGAAGGTCATGGACCTAGAACAAGTATTAATGAAGGTATAGTGGAGGATGAAATGCTGGTTACTATTGGAATGTATAACTAGGATGTTCTATCAGTTTTACTCTCAAAGGGAAAATGAAGTTCCTAATTTCCAAGCTGTTGTCAGGGTTGTAGAAGGACTGGAGGTAGGCATTTCATTATAGTCCTTGAACATCACGTTATGGAAATGACAAGATAGAAAAATATTGGTAGCAGAATTTGTTGGAATGAATTAAAAAATTGGTTCAGACTGGGCTTGAATGGAGAAAAATTCAAGCCCCAATCCTATTCATTCCAACAAAGACTGCTACCAATATTTTTCATTCTTGTGATTTCCATAATATGATGTTGTTAACGTGATATAAGTTAACAGATGTTTGGATTTGTGACTGAGAAAGTGTGGAGATTATGTTATCTACAGCACATTTCCTATTATTCAAATTCCAGCCCAATGTTCACCTCATCTCTGTAACTGTCTATCCACAGCAGGAAAGAATTCATTGCACCCTCATATTTGGTTTCCCAGTTCTTTCATACTTCCGTTACAGTTTCTACAGCATTGCATGATGCTTGTTGGACATGTGTTTGGCTGCTCAGAAGTTTGCTCTCAAGGGTAGAGGATAGTGTCTGTGTTTTTCTATTTCTCAGCCTAGTGAAATTATATTCACAATTGCTTTCATTATTTTTTCCTTTTTAAATAATGACCTTACCGTATTATTGTCATTTAATTTGTTAAAGAATTTATGAAATTAAAGAATTTGGCTTTTTTATTGTCTAGCTAACGCCATTCATTCATGCATTCATTCATTTATTCATTCGTTTTTTTAAAACTTATCTTAGACCCTTTGCTAGGTTGAGTTCCCAGGCAAGTCCAATATCATTCTTTTCCACTTTTAATATGGCCAGGGATTGTTGAGTTGCCTCAGTTACCCAAGATAGGTAACCTAAGATTTTCCAGAAAGGAAACACTTAATCAAAATATAATTATTACAAATCCACTATTTTCCAGGAAATATGCCAAGTAGCAGTGAAATATTTGCAAGCAAAAGAAGACCGAATTTTCTTCTCACATGTATGTCACCTTCTAACAAGTGAGGAAAATATTAATTAGATAACTATATGTAAAACTGAAACTGAACTATACAACGAAGTATATATACACAGTACTATTGGAGCTTATAGAATCTAGAGAAAGCATCTATTTCTATGAACTAAAATGAATCCTGAAAAATGCAGGATGTATCTGAAACTCACCAAAACTGTTTAATATTTATTTATTAATGACATCATTTAATTAAAATAAATGACAACCTCTCCTGCTTCTCCACCCCATTATTTGTCCTCTCCTGTTTGTCTTAATGGTATTTCTTTAACTACTGGGGGAGAAGTCTGGTAAAAGGACTTGAAGTATTTGATTTCATGGTACATATATGTACATATTTGATACTGTTTCGAACTATAAAGATTTGTTCCTATACCTCAGCAGAATTCCGAGTATTGCCTTTAATAAGCTGAAACATTTTCATTTTTCACAAAAAATAATAAAATCATATCTACTTCATAGGATGGCTTTAAGAATTAAAATAGACACTCTGAAACTAGGTGAGATAAAATATGCACACTCCACCCCGTACCTCCCACTGACTGCAGCCCAAAAACCTGATCAAACTGTAAAGAGCAATTATCTGATGACTGTGGAAAATAAATAATAGCAGGCAGACTGGGAAATCAAAACTTGCAGAATGATCCATATGGAAATGAGTTCCTAGTAACTTAAGCATCACTCTCTTTTTGCTTGCATTTTCCTGGCAAAATTGCAGTCTGATATAATTCTTATAGATGTTCCTTTGCAGGTTTTCCCTACCTCTAACTTTCTTCAAGATTTTTCTTTGTTTTAGGTTTTCTTCGGTTTGAACATGACATTCCTAGATGGTTCTTTTGTTGGTTGGTTGATTGGTTATTAATTAGTTTATTTTGAGGAGTAAAATTTGTCCTGTTGGTGTTCCCTGAGCTTTTCGGGTCTGTGGTTTTTGTGCTGTCCCTAGTTTTGAAACATTCTCAGGCATTAATAAAGTATGTCTTCTTCCCTGTTCTTTCCTCTTCTTCTGATATCCCAATTATAGCTTTATTACACCTTTGGCAATTGTCTCACATTTCTTGGATGTTCTTCCCTTTTAACTTTTTTTTCCTCTTTGCATTTCAGTTTGGGAAGTTTCTATTGACTTCTCTTTAAGTTCATTGGTTTTTCTCCCCAGCTATGCCAAGTTTACTGATGAACCCATTAAAGGCATTCTTCATTTCTGTTGCTGTTTTTTTTTTTGCTTTCCAACATTTCCTTTGGATTTTTTCTTATAGTTTTCACATCTCTCCTGGCGTTACCTGCTGGAACTGCCTGTTATCTACTTTTTCCATCACATCCCTTAACATATTAATCATTGTTATTTTAAATTCCCCTTGTATGAGTCTAATATGTCATATCTGAGTTTGGTTTTGACACTTGTTCTGTCTTTTGAGACTATTTTCTCTTGCCCTTTTTGCATGCCTTGTAATTTTTTTGTTGAAAGCTGAACATATGTTATTGAGTAATAAGTACTGAGATTAATAGATGTTTAGTGTGAATACTTATGCCAGCATGGTAGTACTGGGATATTTAGTATTTTGGGAACTATAGGTACCAGAGGCTTCAGATTCCTCCAGTAGCCTTATTTTTGTCTCCCTTTATTTCTTTGGGCTGCCCACTGTCCTGCTCTTCAGAGTTAGTCTGTGTCTTGTAGAACTTTTAGCCATAAACCAGTATTATAGTGTAGTTTTGTTGGTGTGGTGGCAGTGTATGGGAGAGAAGGAGCATTCAAAAACCTTAAACCTGTCTTTTAGTGGGCATGTAACCTTTATACATGTTTCTGTCCCTACTCTAGGGGTGGAGCTTTTTAAAATCTTTGCCT
This sequence comes from Tamandua tetradactyla, assembly GCF_023851605.1. Classification (NCBI taxonomy): domain Eukaryota; kingdom Metazoa; phylum Chordata; class Mammalia; order Pilosa; family Myrmecophagidae; genus Tamandua; species Tamandua tetradactyla. The sequence goes on from NC_135346.1 coordinate 24,928,060, forward strand.
CGTACTCTCTATTTGCACCATCCCCATTCTATTTCCTTGAGACCCTGTTGAGGATAAGTTTTCTTTTGTTGTCCTTGGGTGATACAGGAAGTCTGGAGCATGCTGGAGTAGAGTGGAATTCAGAAATACCCTCTGGTGGATCCCTGCCCTGTGGAGAGCAATCCTTTCTGTGGAGAAGAGACTGGGAGAGTTCCAGGATGACTATTTCTTCTCTCCCCTGATAGAAACAAAAGAGGATCTTTCCTAAACCCTCACCATGAAAATGGTGGGGTTCTTGTAAAGAAAGTCCACAAAAAGTATAGGGACTATTAGACTGCAGCTCCCAGGAGCTTCTCATTTTCATACTAGTCTGCATTCAGTGTCCAGCAATTCATCAACATTACTAGTGAAAGAAATGGTCCTACCAGGTTATGGTGCCAAATGGCTTCTGTTTCATATGAGCAACTCTCACTTTCTCTTTCTGAATGTACCATTCTCTCCAGATTTACGTTGATGGTTTCACTTTCAGTTCTCTGATGGTTTCAATAAAAGCATTGATTTTGAGTTTGTTAGAATTTTTTGTTTTGTTTTGTTTTAAGGATGGGAGTAAAAATTTCCAGGGTCTTTGTATGTCAGATTTGAAATCAGCTCCCCTCCCCACCCCTACCTCATTACTTTTTACTTCTGTATATCTTACTTTAGCTTTTCCTGGAGTTTAAAGCGAGCCCCATAATGAACATGCATCTCCATGGTGGCAGTGGTAGTGGTGACAGAGGGATTGGCAGCAGTGGTAGTGACAGCCCCACAACTCTTTTCTCATGTTCCTTTGCTCTGAGAACAGACACAATCATGGAAGGTGCACACCAGTACAGGGCATAAAAGCTCGGTTTTCTAATTAGGACATTAAGAAAAGTGATTACTGGGAGCCAAACAATTGGGAGAAATCATGAAGGTGAGGGAGTTGAGAAAGGGATCTTTTAAATTTTTATATGAATTTTATGTGTTGTGCATTCATGTATTTGATTAGAATCAACATAGCAAAGGCTTTCAGAACTGCACTAAGGTATATCACTACTTTGGCCCCAAATTTGTCTCTGGGTGGTACCTTGATAGGCCAGACAAAAATAGCACTTCAAAGACTTTGGAAATTGGGCTGATACTGGAACCAAAGTTCAGAAAAAAGAAATCAGGACTTGTGACCTAAAACTAACAGAATTGATTTACTGCTAAAACAAACAAGAAACAAAAAGTCAGCAATTCTCCAGGATGTTTTAATAGAACCTAAAATTTCTTGGCATATGTGGTAGTTAGATTCAGTTGTCAACTTGCCCAGGTGAAGGAACCTAGTTTTGTTGCTATGGACATGAGCCAATGGTACGTGAACCTCATCTGTTGCTAATTACATCTGCAGTCGGCTAGGAGGCGTGCCTTCTGCAAAGAATGAACTGGCTGGTGCTTAAATGAGAGACTGCAGCGTAGCAAAGCCCAAGCAGCTCAGCATACCTCATCTCAGCACTTGCAGCTCAGCCCAGGCCTTTGGAGATGCAGAAAGGAAGCACCCCGGGGAAAGTTGTTGGAACCCAGAGCCTGGAGAGAAGGCAAGCCCAGATTACCCTGAGCCTTCCCATGTAAGAAAGAACCTCAGTGGAAAGTTAGCTGCCTTTCCTCTGAAGAACTAACAAAATAAATCCCCTTTTATTAAAAGCCAATCCATCTCTTGGTGTATTGCATTCCAGCAGCTAGCAAATTAGAACAGCATAGTACTCAATATGTCTAGAATAGAAGCCAAAATTATTTAACATAAAGAACCAGGAGAATCTCAACGATTTGTATTGGAAAAACAGTTAATAGATGTGAAGCTGAGCTATCCCAGATGTTAGAAATATCAAGCAAAAGCTTCCAAGCAACTTTTATAACCATGCTTCATGAACTATGGGCAAATCTCTTAAAATAAATGATGGAGGTTCCCAGCAAAGAAATAGAAGCTATTAAAAATAATTGAATGTAAATTTCAAAGTTAAAACTACAATAACAGAAAAAAGATTGCTGGAGATGTTCAGTAACGAATGAAAATGACAGAAGATAGAGTCAGTGAACTTTACTGAGATAAGTAGAACAAGATAAGTTAAATAATTTGAATCATCAAGAGACAAAATATCAGGGAATAAACAGAACTTCAGTAATGTATTAGACAATATCAAGATTCATGGTATTTGTATCATTGGAGTCCCAGAAAAAGAAGAGAAAAAATAGATGCAGAAAAAATTTTGAAGAAATAATAGCTAAAAACTATTCAGAAAACAACAAACAGGGTAAGTCCCAAGTAAATCATTCTCGAATATCTCATAATCAAAGTACTAACTATAAAAATAAACCTTTAAATCAAGCAGAGAAAAATGATGCATTAAATATAGGAGAGTAATGTTTCAAAGTACTGTAGATTTCTCATCAGAAACCATAGAAGTGAGAAGTTGGAGGAAAACTTTGTTAATGTGCTGAAAGAAAAGGACCCAGAATTTTATATTCAATAAAATTATCATTCAAGAATGAAGGTGAAGTAAAGATATTCTCAAAATGAAGAAGAATATCTGCCTTAAAAGAAATGCTAGCAGAAGTTCTTCGTATGGAAGGAGATGATTGCATAGGAAATCTTGAATTTCAAGAAAGAAAGAAGAGGAAAAGAAATGATAAGTATCTGGGTAAATAGAATAAATTGAGCTTCCTTTTTAATGTTTGAAAAAATTTGCATAATTATTGAAAGCAAAAAAATAGAAACACTGTCAGGGAGATTTTTCAATGTACAAAGCTGTAATGCACTTGAAAGCCACAAAATAAAGTGAGTGTGTGTGTGCGTGGGAGATGAGGGAGGATAAAGGGATCTATTTAATTGTAAATTTCTATATTTTATTTGAAATGTTCAAATTGAGCCCTAAGTAGATTGTGGAAGGTTACATATGTATAATACTTAGCACAATCACAGGGAAAAAATGGAGAGCGATACAAGCAAGTATAGACAAAATGCCACTAGATGGAATAAAATGGAGGTCTAAAAATATTCAAATGATATCAAGTAAGGCAAGAAATGGGAAATGGAGAAATGAAAAACAGTTGGGACAAGGAGAAAAATAATAAGTAAAATGGTAGACCAAAATCCAAATATATCAGTGGGAATTGTTGTTACTCTAGCCCAGCTCCCCTGCAGGCACACTTGCCATAGGCACTTTTTCAAGGGTTTGCAGGGTATGACCTGTGTTATATGTCCCACTGTGCTAATGAAATGCTCCCATATTTCTTAACCTTAAAGCAGGATCACCCTTGCTTCCCCATTCTTTAGTAACCAACTCTTTCCTTCTCACCACTCATTTATTTGCCATTGAATAAGAAACTAGCTTTTTTATTCCCTCAAAAACAGACACATTTTAGGCATCAGCCTACCAAAAAGAGAAAGTTCGTTTTGTAATTTGGTTCATTCTGTGGAAATAGTTTATTCTGCAGAAATGGAAGATGTGTTACAACCGTCTCTGCAGGTCCACTGTCTACCAAAACACACAAAGAAACATTAAAATACAGAAATTGTCATCTTGGTTGAAAAACCAAACAACAAATAAGCAAATAAGATTCACTTTAAATATTCTGAGTACAGTTTAAAGTGAAATGATGAATGGTGGGCCACAGTGGCTCAGCAGGCAGAGTTCTCACCTGCCATGCCGGAGACCCAGGTTCGATTCCCGATGCCCACCCATGCCAAAAACAAAACAAAACAAAAACAAACAAGAAAGTAAAATGATGAAGAAAGAGATACCATGAAAGCACTACTAAAGAAAGCTTATCATGTCTACATTAATATCATGCAAAGTAGAATTCAGAGAAAGAAAAATCACCATAGCTAAAGACAGATAAAACTATCTATTCTTTAAGATATCATAATAATCTTAAATGTATATGATCCTAACAATCTAGCTTCAAAATACATGAAACAATAAGTGGTAGAATTGAATAGAGAAATAGACAATCCACAATTACACTTGGCTGGTTGAACACTATTCTCTCAGCAATACATATGAATGAGAGACAGGGAGTCAGCAAGGATATAGAACAGCGCAACATCACCAACTACCTGGATCTGATTAACATCTATATGACACTCCAATAAATGACAGCAGACTACACATTCTTTTCAAGGGCAAAGGGAATATTCACTAAGATCGCTCATTTTCTGGATTACCTAACAAACTTTAACATAATCAAAAGAATCAAAACAATACAAAGTATCTTCTTTAACCATGATGAAATGAAACTAGAAGTCGTTAATGGAAAAATTTCTGTAAACTCCTCAAATATTTGGAAATGAAATACATGCTCTTAAATAATTGATAGATCAAAGGGGAATTATCAATGGAATATAGAAAATATTTATAATTAAATGAACATGAAAATTCAATACGTAAAAATTTGTAGGATGTAGCAAAAGCACCAATGACTGGTCTCCAATCAAGAATATGAGTTTCTATTTAATGAAACTAGAAAAAGAAGTATAAACTAAACCTACAGCAAACGAAAGGAAGGAAATAATAGTGATCACAACAGAAATCAGTGAAGTTGAAAAAAGAAAAATATTAGGGAAAATCAAATCAAAAGCTGTTTTTTCTTTAAAAAAATAAATCAATAAATCTCCAGCTACACTAATAAAAAGGGAAGAGAAAGAATACAAATTGATCACAAATTACTTCAGTAGGAATGAAACAAGGGGTATCCTATAGATCCCACAGACATTAAAAGTGTAAGGATATGAACAACTCCATGTACGTGAACATCAGAGATGAAATAGACCAACACCTTCAAAAACACAAATCATCAAAACTCACTCAAAAAGAAGGAGAAAACTTGAATAATCATATCTCTATTAAAGATATTGACTTTGCAATTAAAAAAACCCCTTGCTCCCAAAACAAAATCTCAAGTGAAAGCCAAAATGCTTTTACAATGAATTCTACCAAGTTTTAAGGGAGAAATAGCACCACTTCTTCATAGTCTTTTCCAGGAGGCATAAAAGGAGTGTAACTCCCAATTCACTTTATTAGGCCAACTTTGTGCTCATATCCCAAGTCACAAAAAGCAGTTCGAGGAACATAAATTATAGATCAGTAACCTCCTGAACATAGATGCAAAATTCCTAAACAAAATATTGATATATCACATCCAAATATATAAAAATTCTAATACATTATGACCAAGAGAATATATACCGGGAATACAAAGCTGTATCAACATATGAAAATTAAAACAATTCTAACCTACTGTTATAATAATCTAAAAAAGAAACACTATATGATCCTCATAAAATCTAGAGAAAAAACATTGAACAACATTTAGTTGCCATTCAGGATTCATAGTCAGAAAACTAGGAGTAAAATGGAACTTTCTTAAATGGATAAAGGGCATCCACAAGAGCCCTACAGCTAACTTTATAATTACTAATGAAAGACTGAATATTTTCCCACTAAGACTGGGAGCAAGGCAATGACATGTTCTTGCTACTACTATCCAATATAATACCAAAAAGTTCTAGCTAGTACAGTAAATAAAAGTAGTAATCATACAGATTGAAAGGGAAGTAATCAAATTATTCCTTTGTGGAGACGGTATGATGATCCACCCAGAGAACCCAGGTTCTAAAAAATGTGCTCCTAAAAATCAGTGTGCAGAAATCACTTGGAAAAACTGAAAGCAGAGACCCGAGTGTACATTTGCAGAATGGTGTCTGTGGCAGCAGCGTTCACGATTTGCAATGGTTGGAGGTGGCCCAAGCATACACCAACTAGTGAGTGGAAGGGCAAACTATAGTCTATGCACACATGGAATACTGAGTGGCTGCAAGAAGAAGTGAAGTTGTGAGGCATGCAGCTAAGTGAATTAAACTTGAGGACAGTAGATGGAGTAAAATAAGCCGGAAACAAAAAAATACAATAAATGCCTCATTAATATGTACTAACTATAATGTACAGACTCTGAGAATTGAATTTGAGAGCATAGATTATCAGGGGAAGGATTATTGTAAAAGTTCCTAGATTGTAAGCTCTTACAGCAGCCACATCTATTCCTGAGTTATTTCTAAATTCTGGGATACTGACTATTTGTGTATAACCTGTCCATTCCCTGGGACTTCGATGTGTCTTTCCAGCTGAGAGAGAGAGAAACCCCAAAGGTCACTGGCCTTCTTGAGCCAAGTTATCTTTCCCTGGATGCCTTAATTCAGACATATTTATATCCTTGCCTTAATTTGGACATTTTTATGGATGTAGAACTGTAAATTTGCAACTTAATAAATTCCCTTTTAAAAGCCGTTCCATTTCTGCTATATTGCATTCCAGCAGCTTACAAACTAATACATTCGGGTATCTGTGTGACACTTGAGACTCAGAGTTAGATTCTGCAGCTTTGAAAGTCAGCATTACCCCATGCAACAACTGTTAAAAAAACTGAAAAAGAAATCAGACTTCAACTGGAGATATGAATGAAGCTGATCTGGTTAGGACTAAGGTAAATCAGACTAAAAGGCAAAGGATTAAATTGACTGTATTTAAACTTCAACTTTTGTGTGAGACCAAAGGAAGAGATGTTTATTTGGTACAAAATTTACATTTTCTTTAGCGCACTATCTAATTTAACTTGTATGGTCACTTTACTTGAATATCATATATTAACATGGAATCTTGAATATGGCATAAGCTCTTGTTCGTTTGTACACATTAGCATGATGCCCAATTTATCCCAGAGAAATCTGAGCAAGAAATAAAAAAGGATTTCCAAAGTCCCCTTGAGGAACTGGGGAAAAATAGGAAATATTAAACTTCCCCACCTGGGGAATTCCTGATATTCTCGCAAACATTGGGAACTACCAATTCAATAGGCCAAGCCCTTGATCTTGGGGCTTGCCCCTATGAAATTTATTCCTGCAAAGGAAAAGCTAATTTTACTTATAATTATACCTAAGAGTCACCCCCAGAGAACCTCTTTTGTTGCTCAGATGTGGCCACTCTCTCTCTCTAAGCCCAACTAGGCAGGTAAACTCACTGCCCTCCCTACTACATGGCATGTGACTCCCAGGGCTGTAAATCTCCCTGGAAGTGTTGGACATGATTCCTGGAGGTGAGCCTAGCCCTGGTATTGTAGGTTAGAGAAAGCCTTATTGACCAAAACAGGGAAGAGAAATGAAACCAAATAAAATTTAAGTGGCTGAGAGATTTCAAGTTGAGTTGAGAGGTCATTCTGATGTATTATATAAATATTCCTTTTTTAATACATCCCTTAATGTATTAGAATAGATAGAAGAAAATACCTGTAACTGTTGATCTATAATCCAGTAGCCTTAATTCTTGAAGATGAGATTGTATAACTATATAATAGCTTTTACAGTGTGACCATGTGAACGTGGAAACCTTGTGACTGGCACTCCCTTTCTCCTGTGTGTGGATAGATGAGTAATAAAGTAAAGACCAAAAAATTAAATAAATAATGGGGGGTGGAGTAATGAAAATGTTCACAATTTGATTGTAGTGATGAATACACAACTATATGATGATACTGTGTACCATTGATTATACACTGGATGATTATATGGTATGTGAATGTGTTTTTAATAAAATTGCATACAAATCAACAAAATGTCTATAACTAGCAATAAACAAATAAAACTTGAGAATTAATATGTACCACTTATACTAGCTACAGATTATAATGAATACTTTGTTATAGATCTAATAAAACATACACAAGATCTCTATGTTGAAAACTATAGAACCTTGATTAAAAAAAAAGTCTTAAAGTAATGCAGACACCTGCTATATTCTTGGACTAGAATAATCAATAGAGTTAAATGTAGTTTCTCCCCAAATAGAGTTATAGATTTAACAAAACCCAATCAAAACACTAGCAATATTTTTTGTAGCAATAGACCAAATTTACTCTAAAATTTGTTGAGAAAGGAAGTAGAACAATTGGAACTATTTTGAAAAAGAGAAAATTAGAAGACTTTTACTGCCCAATTTTAAGATTTACTGTAAAGGTATAGTAATCAGGACAGTGCTGTATTGGTGAAAAGATAAACATAGATGAATGCAATACAGCAGAGAATCCACAAATAGACCTATGCATTATAGTCCCTAGCATTGTGAAATGGGTACACATGTAATTCTAGGAGAAAATATAGTATCACAATTTGGTGGTGGAAAAATTGGACATCTATATGCAAAAAAAAAAGAAAAGAACTTTGAACTATATGTCAAATATTTTCCAAATACTAATTTAAAATGTATTATACACAATTGTGAAACAAAACTATAAAACTCTTAGCAGAAAACATAGAAGAAAGTCATGTCCTTGGTTAAGGCAAAGAATTCTTAGATAAAATAGAAACAAAAGAAAAGATAAATTGGACTTCATCAAAATTAGATCTTCCATATGTGAAAGGTACTAACAGGATAAAAAAACAATACACAGATCATGAGAAAATAGGAATAAATTACATAGTCATCAGAAGACTTGTAACAAATTATATGAAGAACTTTTGAAGTTCAGCAATAAGAAAATACTAAACAATTTTTTTTTAATATTGGGCAATAGATTTGATCAGACATTTTGCCTAAAAAAGATTGGCATGGCAAATAGGCACATGAATAAAGCTTGATACCATTAGTTCTAAAATATACAATAGCAATAACTATAACAAAAAATTGACAATGTCATGTTTTTGAGAGGATAGAGCATCTAGAACGCTCACACATGGATGGAAGGGATCCCACTCTAGGAAACAGTTTAGTAGTTTCTTTAATGTTATGTGTACATTTACCGTTTGTTCCAACAATTTCATCCTCAGAGAAATGGAAACTTATATTTACACAAAAACGTATGCATAAATGTTTATAATATTGTTTTTCATAATCTCTAAAAACTGAAGACAACTCAAATGCCCTTCAGTGGAATATGCTCAGCAGTAAAAAGAATGTGTTAATAGATACAAGCAACAACATGATGAATTTGAAATGCATTTTGTTAAATGAGAAAAACTAGCCTCAAAAGATTATATACTTTATGATTTCATTTATTTGACATTCTGGATAAGGAATAACTTAGTAATGGAGTAAAGATCAATGATTGCCAGGAAGTAAGAGTGGAAGAAGGTTTTGCCAAAAAAGAGTCAGCATGAAGGAAATTTTTGCAGTGATGGGATTATTTCTGTTTCTTTAGAGTGGTGCTTTCTTTTCCTCTGAATGATAAATGTGTAGATGTGAGACTTGAAACTTGTATAAGCATCTTTTCCTATCATAAGAAAAACAAGGTGAGAAAATAAAAATTGGATGAAAGAGGAACTGAACCATTTGCAGAGAAATAGGATGGGAACTGATTCAAACTGAGCCTTTATCTAACTTTACCTCTGCGTTATCTGGTTATGTAGGTCAATGCATTCCCTTTACTGTTTATTGACAATATATGTAGAGTTTTCTGCTCCTTTCAAACAATAGCATCTCACCTGGCAAAGGAAACACATTCTTCTGGTAGTTATTTTTGTTCAGATACAGGAACCACCAATCTTTGAACTTAAAATAAGACAAGGTAACTTCCAGTTTATTAATATCATTGCATAGACTGGTGAATACAATATATAAGTTTTAAATGACATTAAGAAAGCCCCAAAATAACATGACCAAACACCAAGGCAAGTTACCGGCCTTATGTACAACTTGAAAAAATTTGGCGAATTTTGTAAGATGAAATAAACTCAATTAAGTGACTAGCAAGGATTACCAATAAACTCTATCCTTGGCCCTTTGGTGGGGTCTGTCATCTGAGGTTTTACAAACTATAGGTCTTGGTGTTTGATCTCATTATTCCAACAAAATTGTCCTCATTCATTTAAATCACTTGAGTAACAGAAAGGTGAACTCTAACCTTGATTTTGACATTGAAGTAGGATGAAATAGGACAACTGTAAGTCCCCGGTTTCCTATTCAGCTCTGAAAGAGTTAACAGACAACTCCAAGTCCCTTGTTTTTATCTAGCTCCAAAGGAACTATTACAAAGCTGGGAAGCTGCAGATGGTCAGACAAAAATTTCCCTAAAGCCCCCAAACCTCCCCAAAACATAAAAGCTTGTAAAATTCTGGGCCCAAAGCAAACTCTTAGTTAATAATAAGAAGCATAGGGTCATAAAGATTGTTATAGTGATTGGTTCATGTGACTCAATTCTAGGAATGCTTTCAAGCTGCTAGGGAAAGAAGCTCTTTTTCAGCTGGAACTGCTGGCATTAACAATGATGTACATATAAGGAAGCAGATTTGTATATAGAAAGAAGAGAGAGTCCAGTGCTGATAATATCTTTTGAACCCTTGCATCCAGCCATGCCTGAAGACTTATGAACCCTGAACTTTTCCTTAATGCCTGTGCCAGTATATTAGCTTAAGTTTGAATTAGGTTTCTGTCCTTTCCTTGCATACCAAATGGCCCTGGCTAATAAGTAGAAATTTGGATTTGAAATCAGGTGATTTGACTTTAAGTGACTACATATCTAAGACTGTTCATGCCACCACTTTCTTATCAAAGCTTCTTTGTTGCAATTTCAACCAGTGTTTCGGAATTAGGAAATTATCTTGCCAAACTTGCATGGGTCAAGAGGCAAAGCTAGATGTTAAGAAATTTATTTGTTTAGTTCTTTACTCCCCTGGGTTGTTTCTAGATTATTATTAATTCAGCTCTGGGCTAATTTGTTGCCTACTATTCTTGTGTTAAATTGTAAATGCCAAAATAGATTTCAGTAGGAGAATCAGAGTTGAAAGAACTATGCAAATGAGCATTCACATAAGAATGCTATGTTTGTCTTCCTCATTGCTGCTTTCCCTGCAGGGTAACTCTAGTAATCTAGTAATTAGTGGTAGGAAGCTTGAAAATCTGTAAACTAATTTACACATAAGAAAACAATGTTTAAAATGACACTAACTCACTAGGTTTCTCTGTGGAGCTTGGCACACAGCTGTTCTGTCCCCCTGGCTGTTTTCTCTGTGGGGGGTTGTAAAGGGAAAGGGCATTATGATCTGCCTTGGAACAAGAAGCTCAGAAAGAGCGAGTAATGTGCCCATTGTAGAAGGTATTAACCATCAAGCACTAAATATTAATGATGATTACTCCTTCCTATTATCTTTTATGCACTATAATATATATATATATAAAATCACATTTCCTTCTCAAAGAAATTATCATCTCATTTTTATGGACAAGGAAACAGTGGCTCAGAGGGCCGGAGCCAAGGCATGTCCATGGTCTCTAGAAGATGGAAAAGACAAGGATCAGTTCTCTACTAGAGCCTGTAGAAGGAAATGAGCTCTGCTGACTTGTTAAGCCAGTGAGGCTGTTTTCAGACTTCTGACCTATAGAACTGTTTCAGGGTGTTCAAAGATAGAAAAGAGTAATCAGAGCCTAGGATGAAAACAGGATTATCTTCCCGTGCACTTCTTTGTCCTCCGAAGAAGAGGGACACTGTGTAGATGCAAGCAATAAGCCGTATAGAAGGTCATGAATTTAGTGATTGGCATTGCTTGTTTGTTCTTCCTGTGAGAAATCTGTAGTCCCTGAATAACTAATAAATGTCTGTTTTGTGCCAGTCACTGAGATAGCCTCTATTTAGCATCAGTGAGCACGACCAGCAAGTTCACTGTTACACTAAGCTTATACTGGTAGTGGGAAAGACAGTGATTTCATCCATGTTCATAAATATGTGATTACATTTGCATAATTGTAATTGCTGTGAAAAAGTGCAACTTTCAAAAAAATATCCAGTTTGGATGATAGAGTGGTTCAGAGAGATGAGACCTACAGGATGTAATGTGTACATTGTGGAAGACTGAGTTGAGACCAGAAAGTTGAGAAGGAGTTGAGGCAGAGGAAAGCGCATGGATGGATCCGTGATGGTCGAAAGAAGCATGTGGTTTTGTAGAAATTGAGAGACTGTGAAGCTGAAATAGAATCAATGAAAGGAGCCTAGAGTAAGAGGAGACAGGAGATAAGGGCCAGGACATGCCTTTATCAGCATCTCATGAGTCATGTTGAGAATTTGGGACTTTATTTAAGGCAGTATTTCAAGTGGGGTTTGCTTCACTGTTTTCATTGTATCATGAGCCCTGCCTTTAACCCTCTAAATCAAAATCTCTTTGAATGGAGACCTAGGAAACTGAATTTTAGCATGATCCCTTATGATTCTTTTGCACTTTTAAGTTGTAATAACTGCTCTTTATAGGGAAATAAGAATGGTATACTTTTGTTACAATAATTTTATTAGAGAATTCGAGGAAAGTTTCATCTCAAGAACTGACAGGAAGAATAGTGAATTATACTTTTCCCAAATGCAAAAGACTAAGAACTAATAAAGTAATAAAATATCAGATTTCATTGATATTCACATCAGCAAATTCTGTGTTTCAATTAACCTCCTGACCTCCATTTTGATATTGAAATGAATGTTTGTAATGGACTAGACTGCATATGGGCGTACCCCAAATTCAGCCCTCTGGTAACTCTAACATGGTGTTTATGTTTATTTTAAAATATGAGAAAGGCGTTTATATTGAGGAGAGTTTGAGATATATGGATTCACTTGAGATACCATTGTCAGATGCACTGTACCCTCTAATTTTTCTGTAATGTAAATTGATATGATCTGACAACTGCTGGATTTTTCTCCACAAATTTCAGTTAGATTAGCACTCAACTGGAATAACCAAAGACATGCAGAGTGTGCTGGTTTGAAAGGATGTATGCCCCCTAGAAAAGCCATGTTTTAATCTAAATCCCATTTCGTAAAGGCAGAATAATCCCTATTCAATACTGTATGTTTGAAACTCCAATCAGATCATTTCCCTGGAGATGTGATTTAATCAAGAGTGATTGTTAAACTGCATTAGGTGATGACATGTCTCCACCTATTTGGATGGGTCTTGATAGGTTTCTGGAGTCCTATAAAAGAGGAAACATTTTGGAGAATGAAAGAGATTCAGAGAGAGCAGAAAAGAATGACATAGCAACGAGAAACAGAGGGCCCACAAACCAGTGACCTTTGGGAATGAAAAAGGAAAATGCCTCCCGGGGAGCTTCATGAAACAGGAAGCCAGGAGAGAAAGCTAGCAGATGATGACTTGCTCGCCATATGCCCTTCCAGCTGAGAGAGAAACCATGACTCTGTTCGCCATGTGCCTTCTCACTTGAGAGAGAAACACTGAACTTCACTGGCCTTCTTGAACCAAGGTATCTTTCCCTGGATGCCTTTGATTGGACAGTTCTATACACTTATTGTAATTGGGACCTTTTCTCGGCCTTAGAACTGTAAACTAGCAACTTATTAAATTCTCCTTTTTAAAAAGCCATTCCATTTCTGATGTATTACGTTCTGGCAGCTAGCAAACTAGAACGCAGAGAACCTATTGATAACAAAGCCCTGAGTATTCTGGAGATCTAACAATCCTATTACATCAGAAAGTGTGACGTATCTTCCTCATTTTTGTCTGTGGATGGAGGGAATAGACATTGGAAAACTGACCAATGAAATACCTAGAATTATTCTCCTCTCTCTTCTTTCACCAAAGGTTAATTCAAAGATCCCTACCAAGGCACTCCAGGCTGTCTAAGGCTGAGGGCAGGGATAGTTTTTCTGAAGTGCAGCAATCTGGGAGCTATATGGCGAGATAAACTCCCTAGAAACACAGAAAGCTGGCAGCTTGGCTGAAATGTATGATTTCTGAAGACTCATGAGCGATTAGATCCCAAGCCCTGCTAAAAGAAAAATCCAAAACTTTTCCTCAAAACGTTTAAAGCAAATGGTAAACTGAATTTAAGTAAAGCCACACAAAACCAAGATCCAGGCCAATTGCAGATTAACAACATGGCAAAATAAGGAGCTTTCCATTTTGGAGGCGTAAATATTGCTTATTTCAGCTTCTGCTGTTCTTTTATACCTAATATCCAGCACTAATTAAAAAAAATTTATTGAGATATCTTCACGCACCATACAGTCCATCCAAAGTATACAATCAGTGGCTCAAAATATCAGTCCCTTGATGCTGAGTTCCAGCTCATTCTAGGATTTCTGTCCCACGTTGCCAGGAAGGTCCACACCCCTGGGAGTGATGTCCCATGTAGAGATGGGGAGGGCAGTGAGTTTGTTTGCTGTGTCAGCCCAGAGAGAGGCCGCATCTGCGCAACAGAAAGAGGTTTTCTTGGGGGTGACTCTCAGGCCTAATTTTAAGTAGGGTTAGCCTATCCTTTGTGGGATTAGGTTTCATATAAACAAACCCTAAGATTGGAGGCTCAGCCTATTGCTTTGGGTGTCCCCGCTGCCTGTGAGAGTATCAAGAATTCTCCACTTGAGGAAGTTGAATTTTCCCCCTTTCTCACCATTCCACCTAGGGGACTCTGCAAATACTTCCCTATTCACTGTTCAAATTGCTCTGGGATTTATCTGGGCATCACTCTGGACACAGCTATAAAATGTCATGCCCTACACAAGGTTCCAAGTACTATGGTGTTCGATTAAGCTGTCCACATAAGTTATATTAGGAAATGCACTAGTCAAAATATAAATTTTGTACCAAATGAACATTTTTTGCTTGTCTCACACACATGTTAAAGTTTTAAAATATTAATTACCATCTATTTTCAACACCCTGCATTATTGACATTCCTTTATTCTTCCTCATGCAGAAACATTTTTAAATTTGCACATTTAGAGTGGCTCAAAATATCACATAGTTGTGTATTCATCACCAGGATCATTTTTAGAACGTTTGCATCACTCCAGAAAAAGAAGAAAAAAGAAAAAAAACTATACTTCCCATACCCCGTATGCCTCCCCCGCATTGACCAGTAGCATTGCAATCTACCCACAATTTTTTTTTACCCCTTATCCACCCTCATTATTTATTTATTTTTTGTCTTTATTTTCTTACTCATCTTTTATCCCCTGGATAAAGGGAGTGTCAGCCACAAGGTTTTCACAATCATGTGGTCACATAAAAGCCGTATAGTTACACAATTGCTTTCAAGAATCAAGGCTACTGGAATACAGCTCAACAGTTTCAGGTATTCACTCTAGACACTCCAATGTACCATAAACTAAAAAGGGATGTCTATATAATGCGTAAGAATAACCTCTTGACTCTGTTTGAAATCTCTCAGCCACTGAAACTATTTTTTTGCTAATTTCTCTCTTCCCCATTTGGTCGAGAAGGCTTTCTCAATCCCATGATACCAGGTCCTGGCTCATCCCCAGGAGTTCTGTCCCATGTTGCCAGGAAGATTTACACCCCTGGGAGTCATGTCCCATGTAGTGGTTAGGGCAGTGAGTTCACCTATTTACTTGGCTTAGAAAGAGAGGCCCCATCTGAGTAACAAAAGGGGTTCTCTGGGAGTGACTCTTAGGCATAATTGTCAGTAGGCTTAGCTTCTCCTTTATGGAATAAGTTTCACAGGGGAAAGCCCCAAAATTGAGGGCTTAGCCTATTGAACTGATAGTCCCCGCTGCTTGTGAGAATATCAGGAAATCTCCAGATGGAGAAGTTGAGTATTTCCTACTTTTTCCCAGTTCCCCAGGGAACTTTGCAAATATATTTTATTCTCTGTCCACATTACTCTAGGATGTATCAGAGCATCACACTAACCTATACAAACCAACGAACTCTGACTCCCTATTCAAGATTCCATGTAATTATGGTGTTCAAATAAACTGACCAATTAGATGAGTGCCCTACTCAAAATGTGAAATTTGCAACAAATAAACATCTCTTTCTTTGGTCTCACACTGAAATTGAAGTTTTAAAATATAGACCATATTATCTTTTATTCTGTATTCTGATTTACCTTAGTCCTGTCCAGATCAGCTTCATTTATATCTCTAATTGAAGTCTGGTCACTTTTTCAACTTTTTTAACAGTTGCTGTATGGGATAATGCTGACTTTCTTAGCTTCAGAACTCTGAGTCTCAGGTATCACACAAATACCCAGAGTTTCAAAGAATGACCAGGTTATACACAAATAGCTCAGCGTAGCAGAATTTAGAAATAACACTCTAGAAATATGTGACTGCTGTAAGAGCTTAAAGTCTAGGAATCTTTATAATAGGCCCCAACCTGATAACCCATGTTCTTGACTTCAGTTCTCTGGGCTTGTGCATTATAGTTTATTCATATGAGTGACGCATGATAATATTTGTCTTTTTTTTTCTGACATTTCATTCAGCATATTGTACTCAAGATTTATTTACCTAGTTGCATGCCACACGACTTCATTCCATACTGCAGCTGCTCAGTAGTATACTTGTATATGTACACCATAGTTCACCCTTCTGTCTCTCAGTCGGTGTGCTCTTATGCCACCTCTATCCATTGGAAATCATAAACTCTGCTGCCATTAACACCAGTGTGCAAATGTCCATTCATGTCCCCACTTTCAGTTCCTCCAAGTATATACCTGAGCAGTGGGGTTGCAGGATCATATGGCAACCCACCCCTAGCCTCCTGTGGAACCACCACATTATCCTCCAGAGAGGCCGCAACTCTCAGCTTCCCTAGCAACAGTGAATTGGTACATCTCTTTCTCCACATTTTCTCCAGTACTTGTATATCTCTGTTCATTTTTAAACAGTTTTACTCACATATCATACAATCTAACATAAATAAAAAATATCAATGGTTCCTGGTATAATCACATAGCCATGGCTTCACCACCACGATCTATATGAAGACATTTCCTTTTCTTCACAGAAGATCTCATACCCCTCCCCCAAATCCCTTGCTTATTGACATTTAGGTTTAGCATAATGCCTCTGTTCTGTTTGATGGAAGCATATTACTTTACTGTTAACTGTAGATCCTATCATGCATTGATTGTATTTATTCCCATATACCATCCCATTTTCAGCACCTTGCAATGTTGACAGTCATTTGGTCTCTCTCATGCAAATTCATTCTTATATTTGTACATTTGTCACCATTATTGTTCACTCTAAGCATTCCTAAATCATACAGTCTCAGTCTTTATCTTCTATCTTTCCTTTTGGTGCCATACATGCCCCCAGCCTGTCTCCCTCAATCATACTCACACTCAGCTCATTCAGTGTACTTATATTACTTTGATACCATCAGTTAGTAATATGTTATCCATTTCTGAATCTTTACAACCTGTGCTGTTGCACATTGTATATTCCTTCAGCAACAAATGCCCAGTCTCTACCCTGTTTCTATCTCCTGATAATCTGTGTTCTTAACTTTAACTTTCAAATTTCACCCATTAATGTTAGTTCATATTAGTGAGACCATACAGCATTTGTCCTTTTGCTTCTGGCTAATTTCACTCAAAATAATGTCCTCAAGTTTCATCCATGTTGTTACACATTTCATGACTTTATTCTGTCTTTCAGCTACGTAATGTTCTATCATATGTATAAACCACAGCTTGTTTAGCCACTTGTCCATTGAAGGACATTTGGTCTGTTTCCATTTCTTGAAAATTATGAATAATGCATCTATAAATATCTGTGTTCAAACGTCCATTTGTGTCCTTGCCTTTAGTTCCTCTGAATATATACCCAGTAATGGGATTGCTGAATCATATGGCAATTCTATACTTTGCTTCCTGAGGAAACACCAGCACTAAATTTTTAAAATTATGAGACACACAAAGAGCAAAAATTTGAAACATGGTTAAGAAAATGAAGTGTCAATAGGAACAAAATCAGAAATGTTCAAGATGGGAACTACACACAAGGACCTTAATGTAACTATGATAAGTACGTTAAAGAGTATAGTGGCAAATGTGGACGACATGTTGAAACAGATTGAAAATTTCAGCAAAGTGATAGAAACTGTAAAAAGAATCAGAAAGAATCACTTGAAATGAAAACTTTGATAGGATTAATAAAAATTTAATTTGATGATGTTGACAGGAAAATGGACTTAGCAGAAAAAGGTCTGTAAGCTTTGGGTTATCCAAAC
Source organism: Tamandua tetradactyla (assembly GCF_023851605.1). Taxonomy (NCBI): domain Eukaryota; kingdom Metazoa; phylum Chordata; class Mammalia; order Pilosa; family Myrmecophagidae; genus Tamandua; species Tamandua tetradactyla. The sequence continues at coordinate 24,946,067 of NC_135346.1, forward strand.
TGAAGCTCAAAGAATAAAAGTGATAAAATGGAACTGAGCCATTGATATGGACTATTATCAATCAGTCTAACATGCATATAAATGGAGTCCTTGAAAGAAAGGAGAGCAAAAAGGAGAGAGAAGTAGTTAAAGAGAGAGTAGCAATTATTTCTCCAACATTGGAGAAAGACTTCAACTGGCAAATCCAAAAGGCTCAGGGAATCCTGGAGTAAGTGTAAGATGAATAAACCTGTATCTAGACATGATATAGTCAAAATGCTTACAACCAAATATATATGTATACATATGTTTAAAAAGCCAGTGAAAGAAAAAAATCACACATAAAGGAGGACAGTGGTAAGAATTATGGCTGACCTCATCAAAACAATAGAGATTAGAAGATAGCGGAATGATGTTTTTAAATATTTTCATACATCTTCTTAGTACTTGGTATAACATGTAGACAAAAATTCAGTAGGAATATAGGAGACAAAAGATACTGAATAAATTGATCTATTTGATATTTATGAACATTACACTCCAAAATTGCAGAATATTATTTAGTTCAATTAAATATAGATACTCATAAAGATGGCTTAGATTATGGGCTAAGCCTCAATAAATTGCAGATCATTGAATTTGTGCACATATTCTTTGACCACAACAATAATAAATTATAAATCATTAAGAAGATTAAGATACATAGAAAGTTCCCAATTACATGGAAATTTATATGATCACCTGAGATAATCCATGATTCAAAATATAAGCTATGAAGTTTTCCAGGTTCATGCATGTTATAGCATAAATCAAAACTCCATTCTTTTTTATGGCTGAATAGTATTCCACTGTATGGATATTCTACGTTTTGTTTATCCATTAACTCAAACATGAAATAACTATTATTGTTTGATTTTACTTACATGAACTATCTAGACTAAGCAAATTTGTAGATATGTAATGTAGATTAGTGATTACCAAGAGCTGGGTGGAAGGGGATAGTGAATTTACTGTTTAATAGGTATCGGGTTTTTATTCTGGGTGATGAAAAAATTTTAGTAATGGATGGTGGTGATGGTGAGGCAACATTCTAAAGGTCATTCATAGTACTGAATTATATAATTAGAATAATTAAACTGGAACATTTTATTTGTTTAAACCAAAATAAAAAAATAGCCATAAGAGAAATTAGAAAATAGCTTAAACCAAATGATTAAAAAAAAAAAACCACACACACACACACAATATAACCAAACATAGATTGAAGCTAAAACCATGGTTAACAGAAAATTTATATCTTCAAAAGCTAATATTAGAAAGAGAGAGAGGTTTCAATGTAAATTATATATATATAATGTATACAATGTATAAACAGCCCTAAAAAATTAATAGAAGGAATGACAAATAAAATAAGAATAGAAATCAACAAAATTATATAAATAAAATTATAGAGAAACTCACAAAGCCAACAGTTGGTCCTTTGAAAACATTTATAAAATGGATAAACTTGCAAAAAAAATGGATTAACTGCTTGCAAAACTGATCAAAAATAAAGGAGAAAAAGTATAACTTAGTAACAGGAATGAAAGCAGAGAATTGGTACAAATTATACATACATTAAAAGTGTAAGGGGATAATAGGAACAATTTCCTGCAAAAATATTAACGACTTAGGTGGAATGGACACATTCTTTGAAACATAAACTTAACAAAATCGGCGGAAGAATATATAGGAAGCATAAATAATACATTAATTTATTAGAGTAACAGAATTCATTTAAAAAATCCTGCCTACCAAGAAAATTTGAGGTCAAAATGTCCAGATCCCTTCACCAGTGAACTCTTCCAAATATTTAAGAAGTAGTACAAATACAGCCAATTATCTTGGAAAGCAGCGAAAAGCAGCATTTCCCTATCTGTTTTATGAGTCCAGCATATTTCTGAAACTAAAACAAGATAGAAGGTACAGGATTACTAACCGTTAGGAACAAAGGGTCAAAAACCTGTCTCAAAATATTAGTAAATTATTAGAAGTTTAATAGCTCATGACTAAATGGAGTTTATTTCGGGAATGCAAACTTGTCTTAACATTCAAAAAGCAATCAATGTAATTTACCTCAATGACGTAATAAAGGAGAAACTCACATGATGATCTGAAGAAGTGCAATAAAAACGTTTGGCAAAACACTAATTCATGTTATTTTTAAAAAAGCAAGCTAAAAGACACTCAAAATACAAGGATACACCCTCAATCTGATAAGAGAAATAAGTTTATCAAGAATCTGCAGTTACCATCATACTTAGTAGTGAAACAGTCAATGATTTTCCTTTAAGACTTGGAGCAAAGCAAGAATATCAAATGTCATACTGCTGTTCAACATTGACTAAATGTCCCAACCAGTGTAATCAGGCAGAGTAAATAAAAGTCATAAAGATTGGAAAAGAGGAAAAAAATTTTATATTATTTGCAGATGACATGATTCAGTACATAGAAAACCCTATTGGATTTATAAAAATTATGGTACTAATAAGTGAATTTAGCAAAGATACAGAATGCAAATCATTATATAGAAAATTAATTGTATTGATGTATATTCTAGCATTGAACAACTAGAAAGTGAATAAAAATAAAATTTTCCAATATCATCAAAAATTTTTAAATACTTAGGAATAAATTTAATAAAAGCTGTTCTGCCCCAGTGATCAAAATGGTAGAATAAGATGCTTCAGGGCTCCATCCCCCACAGGAGCTCTGAACAATCAGCAAGAACTGGCAGAAACAACTTTCTAAAAGCTCAAGAAAACAGTAACACGATTGCTGTAACAGGGCTAGTGCCAAAGAAAGGAAAAAGGCCACTTAGCAGTGATAGGATCCCCTGTTGTTCTGGCTGGTTCCTCCCTTGTCCCATCCCCAGCTCAGTGTGCTGTTGGCCAGTGCCCCCAGTGATGATCCCCATTCCCAGGTTGGAGGGGAACAGAGTGACCCTCATGCACACCGGGGAGCACGTATATCTGGTCCAGTCTGGCTGGTGGTGGCATGAGGGTTTCGCTGATCCAGAATTTGCCCTGCATGTAGAAGGCAGTTCAACAGCTCTCCTACACAGTGCTGTTGGAGAACAGTCAAAAGGTCATTATTGGGAAGTAACAAAAGTTGGGCTATAAACCATAAGCTTTAGATCAATATTAAGTTTATGGAACTTGATAATTGCACTTAAGTTGATTACATAAGTGAATTTCTTTGTTCATAGGAAGTGTTCGTGGAAGTATGTGTTCAAAGCATATGATATGTGCAACCTGCTCTAAAATGTTCAGCAGATACTTAGATAAATAGATTGATACATATATGTTTAATTGCTTTTTAACCAAGGTGCCAAGTCAATTCAATGGGATAGTAAAGTTTTTTTTAACAGTCAACATTGATGCTTTAGTAACTGGGGTGGGAGTGGGAGAACCTTGACCTCTGCATCAATCCATATAAAAAACTGATTGGAGTCAGTGTGGAGGAGACTGAGTATTCTACCTTGTAAATACTGTTATTTGTATATACTGTAAATGATGACATCGGTGGGCACTAACCGAGCCTGGGGAAACTGGGAACAACCTCAAAACCAAAACCAGACACAGCACAAGCAGTGGCCACAGGCCACTGCAGAACAAATTCGACTTGCGCAGATGATTTCAGACCATAATGATGCTGACTTTGAGGAGAAGGTAAAACAATTGATTGATATCACCGGCAAGAACCAGGATGAGTGTGTGATTGCTTTACATGATTGCAATGGAGATGTCAACAGAGCTATCAATGTACTGCTGGAAGGAAACCCAGACACGCATTCCTGGGAGATGGTAGGGAAGAAGAAGGGAGTCTCAGGACAGAAGGATGGTGGTCAGACGGAACCCAACGAGGAAGGCAAAGAAAATCGAGACCGGGACAGAGACTATAGTTGGCGACGTGGTGGTCCACCAAGACGAGGGAGAGTTCAGGGACAAGAAAATGGATTAGATGGCACCAAGAGTGGAGGGCCTTCTGGAAGAGGCACAGAAAGAGGAAGAAGGGGCCAGAGGCAGAGGTGGCTCTGGTAGGAGGGGAGGAAGGTTTTCTGCTCAAGGAATGGGAACTTTTAACCCAGCTGATTATGCAGAGCCAACCAATACTGATGATAACTATGGCAGTAGTAGCGGCAATACGTGGAACAACACTGGCCACTTTGAACCAGATGATGGGACAAGTGCATGGAGGACTGCAACAGAGGAGTGGAGAACTGAAGATTGGAACGAAGATCTTTCTGAGACCAAGATCTTCACTGCCTCTAATGTGTCTTCAGTGCCTCTGCCTGCGGAGGATGTGACAATCACCGCTGGTCAGAGAATTGACCTTGCTGTTCTGTTGGGAAAGACACCATCTTCGATTGAGAATGATTCATCTAACCTGGATCCATCTCAGGCTCCTTCTCTTGCCCAGCCTCTGGTGTTCAGTAACTCGAAGCAGAGTGCCATATCACAGCCTGCTTCAGGGAACACGTTTTCTCATCACAATATGGTGAGCATGTTAGGGAAAGGATTTGGTGATGTTGGTGAAGCTAAAGGCGGCAGCACCACAGGTTCCCAGTTCTTGGAGCAATTCAAGACTGCTCAGGCCCTGGCTCAGTTGGCAGCTCAGCATTCTCAATCTGGAAGCACCACCGCCTCCTCTTGGGACATGGGTTCAACCACACAATCCCCATCGCTGGTGCAGTATGATTTGAAGAACCCAAATGATTCAACGGCACACAGCCCCTTTACAAAACGCCAAGCTTTTACCCCATCTTCCACCATGATGGAGGTATTCCTTCGGGAGAAGCCACCTGCAGTGGCAACACCCACAGCTGCCCCTCCACCCCCCTCTTCTCCTCTGCCAAGCAAATCCACCTCAGCTCCACAGATGTCTCCTGGATCTTCAGACAACCAGTCCTCCAACCCTCAGCCGGCTCAGCAAAAACTGAAACAGCAGAAGAAAAAAGCTTCCTTGACTTCAAAGATTCCTGCTTTGGCTGTGGAGATGCCTGGCTCAGCAGATATCTCAGGGCTAAATCTGCAGTTTGGGGCATTGCAGTTTGGGTCAGAGCCTGTCCTTTCTGATTATGAGTCCACCCCCACCACGAGTGCCTCTTCAAGCCAGGCTCCAAGTAGCCTGTATACCAGCACGGCCAGTGAATCTTCATCCACAATTTCATCTAACCAGAGTCAGGAGTCCAGTTATCAGAGTGGCCCAATTCAGTCAACAACTTATACCTCCCAAAATAGTGCTCAGGGTCCACTGTATGAACAGAGATCCACACAGACTCGGTGGTACCCCAGTTCCATCTCTTCGTCACCCCAAAAGGACCTGACTCAGGCAAAGAATGGCTTCGGTTCTGTGCAGGCCACGCCGCTACAGACCACACAATCTGTTGAAGGTGCTACGGGCTCTGCAGTGAAATCTGACTCACCTTCCACTTCTAGCATCCCCCCTCTCAATGAAACAGTATCTGCAGCTTCTTTACTGACGACAACCAATCAGCACTCATCCTCCTTGGGTGGCTTGAGCCATAGTGAGGAGATTCCAAATACTACCACCACACCACACAGCAGCACGTTAGCTACTCAGCAGAATACCCTTTCATCGTCAACATCTTCTGGGCGCACTTCAACATCTACTCTTTTGCACACAAGCGTGGAGAGTGAGGCGAATCTCCATTTTTCCTCCAGCACTTTCTCCACCTCATCTAGCACAGTCTCTGCACCTCCCCCAGTGGTTAATGTCTCCTCCAGTCTCAATAGTGGCAGTAGCCTGGGACTTAGCCTAGGCAGCAACTCCACCGTCACAGCCTCGACTCGAAGCTCAGTTGCTACAACTTCAGGAAAAGCTCCTCCCAACCTCCCTCCTGGGGTCCCGCCATTGTTGCCTAATCCGTATATTATGGCTCCAGGGCTGTTACATGCCTACCCACCACAGGTATATGGTTATGATGACTTGCAGATGCTTCAGACAAGATTTCCTTTGGATTACTACAGCATCCCATTCCCCACACCTGCTACTCCGCTGACTGGGAGGGATGGTAGCCTGGCCAGCAACCCTTACTCTGGTGACCTCACAAAGTTTGGCCGTGGGGATGCCTCCTCCCCAGCCCTGGCCACAACCTTGGCCCAACCCCAACAGAATCAGACGCAGACTCACCACACCACGCAGCAGACATTCCTGAACCCGGCGCTGCCTCCTGGCTGCAGTTACACCAGCCTGCCATACTACACAGGGGTCCCAGGCCTCCCTAGCACCTTCCAGTATGGGCCTGCTGTGTTCCCTGTGGCTCCTACCTCTTCCAAGCAGCATGGTGTGAATGTCAGTGTGAATGCATCGGCCACCCCTTTCCAACAGCCGAGTGGATATGGGTCTCATGGATACAACACTGGAAGAAAATATCCACCCCCTTACAAGCATTTCTGGACAGCTGAGAGCTAATTTGGCCCATGGCTGGGGGCTATGTTTGTGTGTGTGTATACATTTGCACTGAAGTCTTGTTTTAGAAACCAGAACACTGAGGAGAGCCTGCTGAGCTGAGGCCATGGCCTGCGTAGCTTGGGGAAATGAGTTGGTGGATACCTTCTGGGCTTTTGAACTTGCCCCTTCCCCATTTCCCTCTCCCCCATGTGTCTGACCCTGTCTTACCCATTTCGAATTCAAGTGGTGCAGCACCTCCAAAGCATCAGTGCACACACCTGCTGTTGCTTTTGATTTCTGGAAGGCATGTAGTTTCAACTTGTAACAAAAATATTTGTAGTCGTCAATAAACTGTGGTATTTCTTTAGCTAAAAAAAAAAAAAAAAAAAAACTGATTGGAGATGGAACATAGACCCAAGCTAGAAATGTAAATTTACTTGTAAAAAAAATAGAAACTATGCTTGCGATTGTAGAGTAGACAAATATTTCTTCAACTGGACAAAACTTACTAACAACAAAATAAAAATTGACAAATTAGGCTTCATTAAAATGAAAATCTGCTCATTAAAAGACACCATTAGGCAAATGTATAGGTGAACTACAGACCGGGAAGGAATATTCACAATGCATGAATCGGACAAAAGACTCATGTCCATAATAGATGAAGAACCCTTACAAGTCAGTAATAAAACGACAAAAAGTAAATAAAAACCTCACAGAAGACTATAGTGAATGGCCATAAACACCTGAAAAGGCATTCAGCATCACTAGTCAGCAATGAGTTGTAAATTAAAACAACAATTGCTTGTGGAAGTTCTCAGGAAAAAAGAAAATCCAGCTCTTTACATGATCTGTATAGTCCCTGTCTGTTTCTGTACTTAGATGCCGTGCTGCTGTCCCCATGACCCTTCTCTAAGGTCCTCAAACGTGTGCCAGGCTTTCTTTCATCAGTCTGGTCTAATCCGAACCCAGGTACCTGTCTTATTTGCATATCTGGATGTCTGGTGCCTTCTCATTCTTCAGGTCACGGTCAGATGTAGCCCTTCAGATCCTAACAGAGACCATCTGGGACCAGTCTAAGGTAGCTCCTCTCTAACCCACGTCTTAGGGTATCTCATTTCATGCCGTTTCCTTTACATCACTTATAATTAATATACAATAACTTGATTTGTTTGTTTACTTCCTCCTCCAGACTGTAAGTCCCACTGAAAGTGAGATTCTGTCTTTTTTGATATCCACTACATTACTAGAGAGCCTCTCAAAGTGAATGGTACTAGTAGGCATTCAGAAATATCTATTAACTCAGTGAATGAATGAATGAGGCACAAGGAGTTGGTGAAACTAAGCAATTCTGGGTATTTATCTGTGAGCGCCTGGGGTTTCTGTTGCATTTTACACAACTCTGCCAGACAAAACAGCCCCAGCCATTTACTCTAGAAGGGCTTCCAGGAAAATCCCAAATATTGCAAAAGTTTTATTGATAAAGTCTTTCAAAGAGTTGAGCACAGGTCCTTGGCAGTGGTTTAATCAAGCTTTGCAACACAATCCCTTCACCTTAGACATGACTGATGCCTTCATTAAATGGGAGGAGCGGTGCTAAAGAAAGAGACAGACCCCAGGTCAAGAGCTAGGCAAGCACTTATGCTGTTTGGCTACTAAGTATAATGTTTCTTATATTTTACCAAAAGAGTGACAACATCTCACTTTAAAACAAAGAATTCACATGATTGAAGTTCGACTTTAGTTCAGTGAAAGCTAAATATTTGAATTTTTATTAGTCTGTCATTTTGAAGGAAGAGACTGTGTGTGTGTGCGAGAGAGAGAGAGAGAGAGAGAGAGAGAGAGACTCTAATATTCACATTTCACTTCTCCCTAGATTTTATTTTTGCTTTTGTTTGCATAGCATTAAGCAAAACAACAGCAAAATCATTAAATGCTGCAGTAGGAAACCATCTGCATAGAACTGCTTTTTTCTCTCTACCATAAAATAACATAAACAAATACTCCCTCAAGTAGTTACAAAGGTTAAATATCTTTGACCATTAAACATTCATGTTACAACTAATTCAGACACTACAAGTGCAGAAAGTGACAAATTACATATTTGGGGCATTTTCTTCATTTCTTGGGCACTTTCTGCCACCAAAGCAGTCATTTCAGGAAGGGCCATACAAGTGTGAGTTCATGCTTCTTTTCCAAATCACCTTGTTTAAATCTCCATAAAACATTGCTGCCATCAGCAGCTAGAAACTTTGGGAAGCAATTTAGGGTTGATATAATTTGCATGTAATTTATCACTGCAAGTAGATGGTTTTATTAAACAGCTGCAGGGTGCCTATTTAAAGAGGAGAAGAAAGAAAGGTGACATTACCTCCTGTCCCCCTTCCTGTCCTTTCTTGCTTCCACCTCTTTTACTTTCTAATGTAATTATTTAAGCTTCTTTCCCCATTCGGAGAATAGTGAAATAAACAGCATCCTAGCAAGCACTGACCTAAAGTGGGTGATGACTCCACTCAAAAAATTAGGCTGATTTCTGAGAAGGAAAGGCTCAACAAAGAATGGACTGAGCAGAGAAAACTTTGTTGAGAATGTGGATTTCGAGATAGTTCAGAGGACATGGGTTTCCAGATCTGTCAGAGGGCATGCAAGCAGGAGGGAACTTCTTTAAAGCCAAGCAATAGCATGAGCCATGGCACTGGGGACAAGATTAAAGAGGTAGTGAAGACATTTCCTAGCAGAACTTTATTTATGGTTTTTGCTTAATGCTAAACATGTTAAGTTGTTATATCTTTATGTTAAATTGGCTATTTAAAATGTCTGCATCTTAAGTTTGAATGAACTCATGTTACTGGATGATGGCCGTGGATTCCTTGCCCCACACGCTCAGTAACCAATTCCTGACGCACCAGGGTTTCAAAGAGAAAGAGTTTATTACTAGGTGCGTAGTAGGGGCGCAAATGGCCTAGTGGCTCAAGATCTGTCTCCTCGGACTGCAATAATTCGGGTAGTTTAGGAAAAAGATGGGCAGGGTTTAGGATAATGAGCACAGTGTCCCCAGATGATGTAATTAGAGGTGATCTGATTATTAGCATGCTTTGAGTAAATGCTTAGTCACAGACTGTATGAAAGGAAATGGCAGAATGAGGTATAGGTGACTTGGAGGTTAAAACCTAAGCTACTGTGCATGTCAGGCAGGCCCATTTTGACTAGGTCCAGTCTTGGTTATCAAGATAACTTTGTACTTGGGGTAGGTTAGTTCTGGGCTGACCCAAGAACCTTCATTAAAAAACATTAGGGGCTGTCTTTAGTGATTACAAGACTCTAAAATTGAACAACTGGATAATTGGGTGCAAATGAAGGTTAGTCACAAGGTTTTTACAATCACAGGACCAGAAGATAAGGGCGATATGATCAGTAGCAGAGATCAAGGCAGCTGGATTATAGTTTAGAGATTTCAGGAATTTCCCTCTGTCTACTCTAATATACCAGAAAGCAAAAAGGAGTATCTGTATGATTCATTAATCAAAATTGTTCCTTAAATCCTGATTTCTCGGTTACAATTGTTGCACTCACATTCTGTGTATCTGAATCATTCAAATTACCCTAAACTAACATTCCTTCATCCATTCAGCCAACATAGCATAAGCATAGACATTAGGGACCCAAAAATGATTGAATCAAAATTCAGAATAGAAAAGTTAGTGAGAATTTAGTGTTCTAATGCAATTGACTATTTTAATGTTTTTCCTGGAATTTCTGCCTGGAGGTTCTATGTGGCTTCAGACAGGATGGAATATTTTGACTGAAATTACCTTTAGATTGGGTCATTTTATCCACATCTCAATAGCACTTCAAACATTGTAATGCCAAGTGAAATTGCCATTGAAACACAGAGGGAGTGGGACCCCAAAGGAGCCAAGGAAGGCTTTTTAGGAGCAGGTAAAGCTTGCTGAAACAAATGAGTTAAGGAACTTGGAATGATTAACATCTACTGCTCCTATGGTCACCACAGCTCACAGTAATTCCAACAAGTTTTGGTCTGGCTGTATGTATGTATTTCATGAAAACAAATTTGTGTCCTACATGAAAGCTGGAACTAAAAATGCAAAAATGAATAAGCCATGAAATTTTAAATGTGTTATTTCTCTCATAAAAAGGCCATCACTGGAGAGTGTGCAGCTAACAAAATTAATCTGGCTTTGACTCTAAAGGGAAAGGATTGTCAGTTGTCAATACCTGGTGTTGACTTGTATACAAAACTCATCTCCTGCTCACAGCACTGTCCTCTGGTTTTCCTGTCTGTCACTTGTGGCTTTGGATTCTGATCATGTTCTCATGCAGCATTTTGGAGAGGGAGCAGAGGTGGAGATTTTGTGACCACACACGTTGTAGACCCAAAGAAGTTCCCATATTTACATATGTAAATAAGACCCAGTCACAAACCTAATTCATCTACTCTGCTAAAGGCTACAGAACTAGATAATGCTTTCTGCTTCAGTGCAGATAGTACTGTTGCCTAATTTTCTCTGAAAGAAGAGTAATGATTAAAAGAAATGGACATGAATTATTTGAAGCATTTAAGGATGGCTGATTTAAAATGTTTTTGTATTTTTTTCACAGTTTTTTTCTTCATGGACCATGCCCTAAAGTTATTTTTTTTTTCTTTTCCCAAATAAGCTCTCATTAAGATCCATTCAAAGTGATATACTTCATAAAGAAATTTCTTATTACTGGAGATCTTCTAATATCACAAAAAGAAAAATATATGATCAAGTTATCTTCTAAGTAAATAATCCACTGACACTTACTGGGTAGGTTTTTGAAGAAACCTCCACTGGAAAATGCTGGAGGTTTTAGTGATCTTGATGCTCAAATTTGGCTCTACCCCCATTAATCACTTATTAGTCAAGTAGCTACTGGCCAAGCAATTCATAGTTCTTCGTTTTGGCTGTCTATCCTTCATCACCATATTGGGGAGATGTGAGCGCCTTGATGTGAATAATGAATGAATTTATTAAGTAATTAATGGTTCAAGGTCCAAGCAAAAGAACTTTGTTTTGACTTGCTTGCTAATTTTTCTTCCAGTTAGATTTGTGCCTAGACAATAAGAGGTAGGAACTGGGAGCCTGACTTTTTTCCAGGGAGCTGGAAAATATGGGCTGAATAAGGGAGGGATCAGGGTCTAGTAGGAAAAGACTAAAGTTCACTGGGTCTCCCCTTTCCACACTCTTACTCTAGGATGAAGGGTAATACAAGAAATTTTACCCTAATGATTCCAACTGAGGTTATTCTTGGCTGTGCCATCAAAATGGGCTTCTAATTCTAATTATTGAGTGCCTATTTAACGTCCAACATTGTGCTTGCATAATCTCTAATTTTAAAAAAACAACCCTTGAGAAGTAAATGTAAATTTTTTTTACTTTTTTTTTTTTTTAATAGAAGGACTGAGGATCAAGAAGGAGAGCAGCTTGTCCCAGGGTGTACAGAGAGCGAAATGCAGGGCTACCATTTGAACACATGTCTTTCTAGGACTATGCCTCTGTACTTTCTACTACTCTCAAATGGACCCTTTAACAAATAATCTTGAGCTCTATGATGGTTAAGTTCATTTGTCAACTTGGCTACATTATCGTGGCCAGTTGTTTGGTCAAAACAAGTTCTGGCCTGATTGTTACTGTGAGGGTATTGCACGGACTTAAATCATTAGTTAGTTGATGGCATCTATGGCTGGTTGTTCTACAATTGACAAAGGAGATAGCCTTGAGCAACGAGAGAAGTCTCATACAATCAGTTGAAGGTCTTAAAGGGAGAATTGATGATTTCAGCAGTCAGAAAGAATAATTTCTGCCAGCCAGCTTCTCCTGGGGAATTCATCAAAACCTTCATCAGAATTCCTAATTTACAGGCAAGTCAGACTTGTCGATCCCCGTGGTCGTGTGAGATAATAATTCCTAAAATAAATCTCATAATATTTACATAGATAGATAGATAGAAGTAGAGATAAAGAGAGAGACAGAGATAGAGATAGGGATAGAGATAGAGAGAGAGTTCCTGTCAGTTCTCTTTCTCTGGAGAAACCTGACAAATAAAAATAAAATGCCAGATCATTCGGGGATTACCGATTGTACTATCACTGGAAGTCATCATTTCTATGGGAGTGTTACTGGAGACTGAGAGGAGAATATTGAGTGGGTTAGCGAAATTTTTCACCTTATCTGAGAGAGTACATTTTAATGGCTTAGAAGGAAACGTTTTGCCCTATCTCAAATTAACTCATTCATTAAATATGGAGTGTAATAATGATGTTGGTTAAGAAAAATCATGAAGAATAGAGTTGTGTGCAGGGCTTCTGATCTTTAATTTCTTTGAGACACTATCAGGGCCCTGTGGTATCTAATTTTTACCATACCGCTTTATTTTGACTGTCGTTAGAGGTTCCCAAAGGAACCAGTTCAATAGTAAATGAAGTTAGTATAGATTCTTTGTACTTTTAGTCTATGATGAAGTAGACAACCAGACAAACTGATCGCAAGAGTTAATATGAATTATAAAGCAACTTGGTAGGAACTGAATGGAGTAGATTGTTCACTTCAGATGAAAAATACAAGTACTGTAGGTACATAGAGTATAGTGATTAGAAAGTTTGAACTTTGTGGTCGGGATACTTCTAGACCCTATCACCTGGTAGCTCTGTGACTTTTTGGAACAAACTTCTCTAAGACTCAGTCTTCTCAAAGCAGAATGGAGAAAATCGTAGTGCCTGGCCAAGAAGCTGTTGTGAGCATTATAGGAATGGTGCATGTAAAATGCTTGGCACAGGGCCAGCCTGCCATAAGCACTTAATAACATTTTAACTATTATTATAATTTCTGTCACTGTGATTACCAATGAAACATCATGTAGGAAAATGGAGACACCTTTGGGTAATTCAAAGTTGAACATTGTTATTTCACCAGGGCTCAAATACATTCTTGTACTATGAGGCAGGTCTTCAAATGAAAAGGCATTTGAATTATAATGGATCTTTAAAAAAGATGCAGATTGATTTTCTACACAACACTTAAATCATGGAGTAATTCCCAGTGCCTCTCTTTACTTAATGGTCTTCTTACATAGTAAGTCCTCAACAAGTACTTGATAAATTGAGCTGATTCCCCTTTGTGTTATTTGCTCTAGTATAAGGTAACTAAGCATCTAAAATATATAGAATAAAGCTGGTCAACTGAGCCTGGAAATCCTTGCACACTATTTGTAGCTTGTTATATAACTGTTTGGCACAGTGGCACTTATTAAATGCTGTCAAATACTGGCGCTACAGTAATGTTCTACTATGACAGAGTAAATGTTTTGATATTATTTTAGAACTCAGTATTCACACTAAAATCAAGGAATGTGGTCCATTAATATGTTGCTAGAAATACCAGGGCAGAAGGACACCAGATGTACTTAACTTTCTTTCTAGTTGGTACAGATGGAAGACATACATTCATTTCAGAAATACCTATTGAGCATATAACAAGGGCTGTTACAGGCATTGGAGACACATAATGAACAAAATTTACTAGGCCCTTGCTCTCATGGACTTGCGGCCTAGTGGACATAATTATGTGATAAACGAGTAAAGGATCTACCAGAAGGTGGTATGTGCTTTAAACAAAATTAAACAGAAAAGTTAAGGGAGTGACTGTGATGGGATGTTTCCTGTAGACTGAGCATAAGTAGAGCTTCTCTGTTGGTCTAACAGTTAATTATTGGACGTGTGCCTCAATTTGCTTGATGCTTGAAGGTCTTTTCCATAAGAACTATCAAAATGTGAATCACTTTTAGAGTTTAGAAAGCCCTTAGGTAGCTGGATTTATTGTAGGTTATAATGGGCATCAAAACCAGAAAGCTATCTCTACCTTGCATATCTGTTCCTAACCCTTTGATGACTCTGATCTCTGAAACTTCTTCTGGGAAACATCCCTGATCTCCTAAATGTGATTTTATATCTCTTCTATGTGCTCTCCTAGAACGTTCTGCATACCTCTTTTTATATTTTTATTGAAAAGTCTTCACACATATACATTCCATGCATGGTATACAATCAGTGGCTCACAGTATCATTACATAATTGTGTATTCATCACCAGGATCATTTTTAGAACATTTGCATCACTCCAGAAAAAGAAATAAAGAAAAAAAATGAAAAAAAAAACCCTTATATCTAATACCCCTTATCCCTCCCTCTCATTGACCACTAGATTTCAATCTACCCAAATTTTTACCTTTTATTGCTGCTTATTTATATATTTATTTATTTAATCCTTTCTTTTTTACTCATCTGTCCATACCCTGGATAAAAGGAGCATCAGACACAAGGTTTTCACAATCACATGGTCACATTGTAAAAGCTATATAGTTATATGATTGTCTTCAAGAATCAGGCTACTGGAACGCAGCTCAACAGTTTCAAGTACTTCCCTCCAGCCACTCCCAATACACCTAAGAATGTATGAGAATAACTTCCAGGATAACCTCTCAACTCTGAAATTTCTCAGCCACTGAAACTTTATTTTGTGTCTCTCTTCCCCCTTTTGGTCAAGAAGTCTTTCTCAATCCCACGATGCCAGGTTCTGTCTCATCCCAGGAGTTCTGTCCCTTGTTGCCAGGGAGATTTACGCCCCTGGGAATTGTGTCCCATGTAGTGGGGAGGGTAGTGAGTTCACCTGCCAAATTGGCTTAAAGAGAGAGAGAACACATCTGAGCAACAAATGAGGTTATCTGAGAGTGACTCATAGGTATAATAATAAGCAGGCTTAGCTTCTCCTTTGCAGGAATAAGTTTCATAGATGTGAACCCCAAGATTGAGGGCTCAGCCTATTGAATTGGTTGTCCCCACTGCTTGCGAGAATATCAGAAATGCTCCAAATGTAGAAGTTGAATATTTCCTCCTTTCTCCCCAGGCCCCCGAAAGGATTTTGCAAATACTTTTTTATTCTCTTTCCAAGTTACTCTGGGATATATCAGGGCACCACACTAATCTGTACAAACCACCAGGATCTCACTCCCTATTCAAGTTTCCATGTAATTATGGTGTTCAAATAGTCTGACCATACAAGTTAAATTAGATAATCTGCTACCCCAAATTTCAATTTTGCATCAAATCAACATCCCTTCCTTTGAAGCTGAAGTTTTAAAATATGGACTATATCATTCTTTACCCTGTATTCTGATTTACCTTACTCCTATCCAAATCAACTTCAATCACATCTCTAGTTGGAGTCTGATCACTTTTTCAACTTTTTTAACATTTGCTTTATGGGGCATACCTCTTTTCATAATTCACTACTGAGCAGGTTTATTTCCTTTTCTGCATAAACCCATAAGCACCTTGAAAAAAACAGAAGACTTGTCTTATTTGCATTTGTATATCCGGTTTCTGGCACAGTTACAACATTCCTTACAAGCTCAGAGTGGATAGGACATGAAATACAAGATATTCAAATTTTGTTATGTCATGCTCATTTATTAAGTACTTTTATATTCTGTACATGCTGTGTGTTTTCTCACTGATCCCTGGCTTATTTAACTATTTTGTTGTCCCTCATAAGGGGCAGTGCATGGTAGCACCAGTATTTTGATGTCTTCAGAGCACAAACAGAACATGGAGGCCTTGGAAATAAGATTTAAATATAAGCATCCGCTACTGGATTAGAGAGTAATGCAATTTTCTTCATCAGTAAATATAAAACTCCCCTCTGCATTCCATTTTTTGTCACCTTCTTTAATCAAACCAATAACTCACTTCCTCTAATAACCAATCAGACCTCTCTTCCTCCACCCCCAGATATATCTTCTTCTAAGCCTTAGTTCATATTTGCAATCCTCACTTGAAATGCACCTTTTCCATACTTTGAATTCTTAGAAAAATTTGTAGATAGCAGGGATGTATTACAATGGAAAAAGCTGGTACTGGGCATCTGGTGGGCAAAGAAAACAAAATTTAGTCTAATTTCTAGAGAGTGGCACCATGCCAACATTTCCAACAAATTAGGATCAACCCCAAAATGGAAATGCCACATGAAATATTTTAATATTTTCATCACAGTGGGCTCCAAAAATCTTTTGCCTCGAAGTTATTCATGAAGTTTTGGAATTTTGAACATTTTTGTTCAAAGTTCCAGTGTTATGAAATTTCTTAGCAGAGCTAAGAAAAAAAAATTTCTTTGAGGGAATATGAAGTGAGCTCTGAGTTTTATATATATATTCTCATGATGCTGTATAAATTATTAAACCTATATATGTATATATAATGTCACAATAGAATTGTGCTACTTTCTACTTTCTGAATATTCTATTAGAAAAGACATACTGCAGCAGGTTTAGGATTGTGCAGATTATGAGCTTTTAACAAGTGCCTTTCGCTGATTGATGAAGAACAGACTATAACCACGTGTGTAATGAGTGAAACAGATTGAGCCTATAAAATATATCTGGCCAAGGCTGACCCACAAAGCAGGTTTCCCTATATGACAGCAATTGTCAGAAAAAGCTGATTATATCACAGTTTGGTTTTCTGTTTCCCCAGCGTCTTTGAATCTTGCTAAAACGACCTCTTCCCCACCTTACTGGTAAAGGGAATAAGTGTTGTAAGTTTATTTAAGGACACTCTGAGTGTCACAGTCTGCTTTTTGTTACTAATTAATTACAAATTCTACCGATGATTCTTACTATAAGCTCTGTAGAGTTGTTTGCTTAGCTTGAATCCCACTTCCTTTGCTCTGTTTCAGGACTTGTATTTTTCATTAAGTTAGATAATCAGTGCTCAGTTAATGGTAGATTTAATAATTTTTTCAAATATCTCTCCTTTCTCCCTTCAATTTATCCTTTATTCCACACTCACATTAATCTTCTTAGAGCATAATCCAAATGATGTCACACCTTTGCTTAAAACCTTCGATGCCTCTCAAATGTTTGGAGAATACACACTGCATATTCTAATGTTCAAAGCTTTTCTTGGCCTTACCTCAGCCTACTTTTCTGACATAGTGTTTAAGGGCATAGAGAATAGAATCAGATTCAAATTCTGGCTCCACAGTTTACTATCGGTAGGAACCAGTCTTCCTGTCTGTAAAATGGGGAAAATAGTATTAACTATTTCATGAGGCTATGTAATTATATTTGAGGTGATAAATGTGAAGCTCTTAGTCTTGCTTGACATGTTTTAGCTCAGCACATTTGACATACAATTTGTTCAATTTTTTAGTGTTAATTTTATCCCTAGTTCAGTACAGCAACCACCAAGCAACAGCTTTATAAAACAACTTTACATGTTATACATGCAAATATGTACTACTTTATATGTTTTGATCATGGGAAAATCTGAAAGACATACGTGAAAGACATACCCTACTTTCAACGTGTAATGTAATCTCCGTGTATTAGATATTAGGCACCGAAAAAACATGTGTAATAGCCAATGAGAATGGAGAACTTCAGTTTAGCTGATAATATTTCTCTAAGTCTTCTGTTACAGTTATGTTCAATGAATGGATAAAAATAATTCTCTTAGGAGAGGGATTTTCTTCCATTATATATAATCTTAGAGTACCTGCACCAGTGGGAGTATCCTATGGTGAGGACACTCGAGGACAATCAGAGGTGCATGGCCACCTGTGATGGTCACGTTCTTGTGTCACCTTGGCCAGGTTGTGGTGCCCAGTTGTCCGGTTGGGCAAGCACTGGCCTGTTGGTTGTGAGGACATTTCATGGGCTTAAATCATGACCATGTTGGGAGTATCTTCTGCAGTGAGTGCTGCTTAACCTAATTACTGGAAGGCTTTTAAGAATTCAGAAGAGACCTCTCCTGAGAGTTCATTGAGGACCTTCATTGGAGCAGCCACCTCGCAGCCTGCCCTACAGATCTTGGACTCTTACATCCCTCGGTTGCGTGAGACACTTTTATGAATTTTATATTTATAGGTTTCTCCTGCTGATTCTATTTCTCTAGAGAACCCTAGCCAGTACACCACTCAAGAATATTCCCTTTACTTCTGCCTCCTCTCCATTCTCTTTTCCCATGTTTCTAATGCAGTGCCTCCCAGCCCTTTTCCTATTCCCAAACAGGTACTGGAGCTGACTGTCATTAATATCTCAGTTCTATTTTTCCAAACTGATAACCTGCATTTGGAAAATGGTTCTAGAATATACCCAGAGAGTGAAAATTTTGGAAAATGAAGGATGACAAATGTTCTTAACAAGCATTATAAACTTTACTTATTTGGTACTTTCTGTCTTCAATTCTCCCTCCATTTCCTTTGCTTCTTACCATCTTGCCAAAGAATAGCTTGTGTATACACCCTTGTCTGTATCTCAGATGGGACATCAGTCTTTTAATTAACGTGATGCCTATCACATTGAGCATCAACCTGTTAATTAAAAACTGCAGGGAGTGCTATCCAAAAGTCAGACAATGTCATCCAGGCTTTCCCAGTCAGAAGGATATTATACATAACCTGCCAAACTTTGCTTAACATTGTGACAATGATTATAAGAAAACTCTGATTTTTAATTTATGGCAATGGTGTGTTAAACGTGTGGGATAGAAATGGCTTTCTGAGAGCCCTTATAGGCTCACAGTGCCTGCCCAACAAAGCCCCAGAGTTCCTGATTCATAAATCTAGATACTTTGAACCTTGAGACCACTTCTCTCTTGGCCACAGATTTGTTGACATCTAAATTAAAATCAGTCTGTGAACCTACTTAACCTGACATTGGCCCTCTGTACTAGATGGTCACTAACAAGTCTACTCAGATTTTGTTAAAGTCATTTGAATGAGAGTAAATATTTATTCATCACATGAACTTTAATTGAACAACCACCATAGGCTTGCTCAGCCTCATGTTTCTGTATATCTTTTGACAATTTGGAGAATTTTTCAGCCATTATTTATTCCAATCTTTTTCTGTCCCACCCTCTTTCTTCTCTCCTTCTGGGACTCCAATTACACAAATGTTAGATTTTTGTGTGTGTGTGTGAAGTTCCACAGATTCTTGAGCTCTTTTCATGCTTTTTCAGTCTATTTACTCTCTGTTGTTCAGACTGAACAATTTCTATTGGTCTATCTTGAGGTTCACTGATTGTTTCTCGGTCCTTTCTGTTCTGCTGCTGAGCTCTTCTGTGAGTTTTTTTGTTTTAGTTATTTTATTTTCAATTTCTAAAATTTTCATTTTATTCTTTTTTTATGTTTTCTCTATCTTTTTCTGAGACTTGCTATGTTTTCATTTTTGTCAAACATATTCATAATTTCTCACCAAAGCATTTTTTTTGTTGGCCACCTTAAAATCTTTGTCAGATAATTCTAACATCTCAGTCATCTCAGTGTTGGTATTTGTTTATTGAGATTTTTCTAGTTCTTGGTAGATGAGTACTTTTTAATTGAATCTTAACCATTTTGGGTATTCAGACTGGATCTAAGTTAAGTCTTCTGACTGAGCAGCCGCCTCCCATGCTGCTGGTAGGGGAAGTGGTGGGCCACCACATCACTGTTAAATTTTGTTGGAAGTCCAGATTTGCCACTCAGTCTCCCTGACACCTGGGGCAGTGAGGGGCCGTGTCTCCTGCTGCAAGTTGGGGGTGGCAGTTCAGACTTCTCCTGGACTTCCTACACTAGCACCCTGGCTGAGAGTGAAGGGCCTTGCTGATGCTCTCCACTGTGATCTCTGACACCACAGGGGTTGGCGTTGTTATGTTTATTTTACTTACCATTCTGCACTAAAAGGGACTAAAGCTTCTTGGAGAAATGGCTGATTCTGGGTAGGGTCAGGAAGGTGCAAGATGAGCCAGGTAAATCTTATTTTGTCAGCAAATCCAGGGGAAAAAAACCATACCAGAAGGACAAAGGAGCTAGCCTGAATGTGTTTCCACTGACCAAATATAGAGTATTTTGAGGCTTAAAATAAATAATGGTAACAATGAATTATAAGCCATTAAATAAAATAAGACTACATGATTCTATGCTGATTAACCAAATACGATGGAAAATTTTCTTATCATGGTCTGAACTCTGATAAAGTTAAAATATCATCAATGGAAGCTAAAACTTGTATGTTAGTTTGCAAGCTGCCAGAATGCAATATACCAAAACTGGAATGGCTTTTTAAAAGGGGAATTTAATAAGTTACTACATTTCTAAGGCCGTGGAAATGTCCAAACTAAGGCATCCAAGGAAAGAGACCTTAATTCAAGAAAGGCCGATGGGTTTGGAACACCTCTGTCAGATGCGAAGGCCTGTGGCTTGCATCTACTGGTCCCTTGCTCCTAGGCTCTGAGCCTTTCAGCCTCTGTTCCTGTGGGGGCTCCTCACTTTGCTTCTCCTGTGCTGCCTTTTTCTCTTGACCTCCCTTGGCTCTCTCAAGGCTTTAATCTGCTTAGCATCTCATGGGAAGGCACACTTCAATGTCTGCTGGACTTCAAACATCTCCAAAATCCACATCTCTGCTCTCTCTGGCAGCTCTGTCAGGTAGGCTCTTGTCGTTTCTAGGTTTCTCCAAAACATCTAAAGGATTCCAGTAAACTAATTAAGACCTACCTGGAATGGGTGGAATCACATCTCCATGTAATCAAAAGTTAACACCCACAATTGGGTATGTCACATCTCCCTGGAGATAATCTGATTAAAGATTGTACCCTGCAGTGTTGAATCAGGATTAAAAGAAATGACTGCTCCTGCAAGGTTGGATCAGGATTATAACCTGGCTTTTCTGGGGTAGATAATACTTCCAAACGGGCACAATTTGTAAGTATAAGTTTGATAAAAAACAGGAAATGTATATAGCTTCAAAGTATCATCCCACAAATTACTTACTGATTACAAAAGAAAATATCATAACTTTACAATGAAGAAACCTGGCAGGTGCCACCTTAATCAAGTGATCAAAGTTAACATCTAATATCACCAATATTAAGCTAAATTGATATCATGTTTCTCCTGTCATGGTGCACTGAGAAGGATGCTATGTCACGTCATTGGTATACCCATCCAAAATGCGCAGCCTAAATCTAATTCTGAGGAAAAATTAAATAAACCCCAATTGAAGGATATTCTACAAAATAACTGGCCTGTTCTCTCTAAGTATATGAAGGTTAAAAAAGACAAAGAAAGATAGGGTAGTTTATTTTAAAGAAGACTAAATAAACATACGATTAAATATAATGCATTACCCTGAATGGAGTTGGAGACTTGAAAAAAAGTAATTTTAAGGGATGTTATTGGAAGGATTAAAAATTTTTGAATATGGACTATGGATTATTAATGATAAGCAAACTGCGTTTTGTGGGCCAGGTCCACCCCATTGCCTGTTGTTGTATGGCTTATAAGCAAGAATGTTTTTTACATTTTAAAGGTTTGTTAAAAAAAAATACCCAAGAATATATAACAGAGACATGATGAGGCCCTCAAAGCCTAAAATACTTATTATCTGGCCATTTATGGTAGAAAATGTCTCCTGACTCTTAGACTTTTTTAAATAATAAAAGTCAAGATACATTTTGTTCTAGCCCCTCAATCCAACAAGATGTATCCCTTGCCTTCTGAGTTACATGAGTCAGTAAACCTCCTTGTTTCTTCTTAAACTGCTTGAGTTCTGGTTCTAACACTTGCAACTAACAGGGCATTGAATGTAACAACCTGTATTACCAAGGCAATGTGCCTTTGCTTTCCCAAGTCTTTTTCAACTAATGACAGCAGGCCTTCAAGTTGGGAATTTTCCTCTCAATCTGTGTTTTCTTTCATAGAACTAATAAAGAAGAAACTTGAGCAACAAAATCAACAGTCTCCAGCCTTTCTAGATATTTGAGCTATTACAAATCAGGATAGTCATGGAATTTTTTGTTTTATTTTCTAGTAGAGATCATATTTAAGTTGGTGAGAATCTTCCAAGGCTTTGTCAATTCTCCAAACTTGGCTAGCAAAACTGTACAGGTAGAGAAGTTTTCGATTTAATCTGATGTATGTATCTCTGTGGGTGCCGTTATATATTCTGCTGCTCTCAGAAGAAGTATTGATGAAATGAGCCCAGTGTAATTAAAAATGGATTCATAATGGAAATGCCAATTCATCGAACATAACTAATAACACTGTGAGTTCATGTAATTACTTTTTAAATGGTCTAAAGATCTGATAGGAAAAAGACTTCACTATTGCATTACACTATTTCATAAATTTACATCCCCAGAAAATTCATAAAGTAATTTTAAAAGGTGGGTGAGAATTGAAGGGAGAGAAATAAATGTCACAAAGATCTAGAGAAATAAGAACTTTGCTTCAAATGGTTAGGCCAGAATCTGTTATTCGTTCTCCTTTACATGCATCTGAGAAACATTTATTGAATATATACATAATGTGTAGCAGGTCGGGTGGATATAATAATTAATGTGATGTAGTTCTTACCATTGAGGTGATCAAAAAGCATTAGGGAAACAGGGCCTCATATAATTGCAGTGCCATCTGATAAGTGAATACGGTACATATAGACTTTATTGCCTAGAGCATTCAAAAATGTCTTCTCAGAAGAGAATAAATTTGATCTGGGCATTGACAAAGGCGATAATCTTTGATGAACAAAGAAAGCATATATGCTTATGGGAGACAGATTAAAGGCCATGGGTGGAAACAAAATAATGATAAATTAGAAGTTATTAGAGACACAAAAATTATACATTCAAGGTGAAATACCAAAATGGTAGTAATGGAAAAATATTCTTTTTCCTCATCAATTTCTTAGGAGAACACCTTGGGTTCATAGAGGGTCATCTTGGACACAGAAATGTAGGGTAGAAAACTGGAAAAAATTAAAAATGAGAGAGAACGAAACGGGGAAGAAAGAGAAAAAGAAGAAAGAGAAAGAGAAGAAGGAAATAGGAAGGGAGGGATGGAGAGAGTGGGAGGGAAAATGGGAGGGAGGGGGGAGGGAGGAAGCTCAATGTGGGTTAGCAAAAGTCATACATTATTATACCAGGAGGTGGCCATGTATGGACCTTAAACAACTAAATAAGAGCAAGCTGTGCTGTCTTCCTTGAATGCGTATCTGAAACATGATTGAGACTCCAAGACTTAGCAATCTCATCAAAACTTTCCTGAGCTGTTCATTTATATAGGGAAATGAATGGAAGTCTAGAGAAAACTTCAAATATGTCACAGGTGAGTAGAATGATGTACTACTCTCTTCGCTTCCCCCCTTTCCCAATTCTATGAATAACAGAACTCCTATTTTTTTTTTGAAGGACCATTTCTTTCATGTGATTTGGGTGGTCCAACTTGAGACCTAGCTAGATACTCTCTGTGACCAAGACCTGTAAAATCATATCCTTAAATTCCCAGGCTTTAGTAGTTAGTTTAAGAATGTGACCCAATTCTAATTTGAACTATTGCAGAAGAAAACTCTTTTTACTAACTCAACTCAGAATTATGAAAATATAAGTCTGAACTGCCTGAATTCACCAGTAGCAATGAATCACCTAAGAAAAAAGTCAACAGAGAAGGTAGAGCCATGAGATGGGGTAAGATGAAGTCTGTCATGGTCAGGTTCATTTGTCAACTTGGCCAGGTGGTGCCTGGTTGTCTGTTGGTCAAACACTGATCTGTCTGTTGGTATGAGGACGTTTCATTGACTTAAATCATGACCATGTTGGTGGCATCCATAGTTGATTGCAATAAGTGTCTTCTGCAGTGAGTGATGCTTAATCTAGTCATGCGAAGGCTTTTAAGGAGGACTCAGAAGAGACAGTCACTCTTCCTGCTTCAGCCAGCCAGCCCTCTTCTGAGAATTCATTAAAGACCTTTATTGGAGCTACCAGCGTGTGGCCTGCCCTACAGACCTTGGACTCTTACATGCCCATGGTTGCCCAGCCAGCCTCTCCTGAGAGTTCGTTGAAGGCCTTCATTGGAGATGTCAGCTTGCAGCTTTCACTACAGATCTTGGACTCTACATCCCCACGGTTACATGAGACATCTTATAAATTTTATATTTACAGATATTTCCTCCTGATTCTGTTTCTTTAGAGAACCCTAGCTAATACAAAGTCCCAATGTCATTGTTTTTTCATCTGGGTCTGCTAGTAATGGATTTCTCAGTTAGTGTTTGTCTGGCAATGTCTGTATTTCACTCTTATTTTTAAAGACACTTTACTGGATATAGAATTCCAGGTTAAAGCTTTGTTTTTGTTTATTTTATAGCACATTAAAGTGTCATTCTATTATCTTCCTGTTTCTGTTATTTCTGTTAAATAAAAGATTTTCTTATTGTTGATTCTTTGAAGCTAATGTATTTTTCTCTCACCATGTGTGATTTCCTTTTTTCATACATATTAACAATAATGTGCTTAGATGTGGTTTTTTGTTGGGTTTTTTTTTTGGTATTTTGCTTGGGATTTGCTGAGCTCAGTGAGACTGTGGTTTGATGTCATTCATCAGTTTTGGACAATTCTTAGCCATTTGACCTCAAATATTACTCATGTCTCATTCTGTTTAACTTCTGGGACTCCAGCTGTATGTGCGTTACATATTTCTCATATGTTCCTTCTGCTCCTTTCACTATTTTTTCTCTATTCTTTTATCTCTCTGTGATTCAGTTTTTTCTTTTTCTGGCCCTACTTTCTAATTCACTAATACCAGTTATCATATTATTAATTTTGGAATATCTATTTTATTTTATTTTATTTTATTGGCATAAGCAGGCACTGGGAAATGAACCTGGGTCTCTAGCCTATTTGTCAGAAAAAGTGTAGGTTTTCTTAAGACATTTATTCCTTCTTTGGCTGCTAACTATATAGTAGGGTGTATATTGTGTTCAATATAATTAAGGAGAGTTTTCTTAAAGTTCAATGTACCTTTGTTTATCACAGATTCCTAGGATATAGGCTTCCAGTGGTCTCAACTGAGAGCCTGAGTTGCTTACTTTGGCCACTCCTCCTTAGTTGATCCTGAACTGTAATTTTTGTTTCTCAGTACAACTGAACTCCTGAAAATTCAGTTCTATCTTGTTCACACGGGATGCTTATTCCAAAAAGACAAAAATTGTTTGGTATTCAGTGACTCCTGCCTTTATTAGATGCAGCATGCACTTTCCAACTCACCACAGACCCTACCACTCCCTGTTCTTTTATTATTTTTATATATATATTTTTCATTTTTAGTTTTGATTCTGACAAATCAGGAATGGGAGTTTAGGATTGGTGTTGATGCAAAAGAGGGAAATGGTGGTGGGGGTGGGACGGGAGGGTGCTTATGGGTAAGTGGTAGTAGTGTTGCTTCATCCCCAGGAATGTGTCGCCTCCTGCAGATAGACAGACCATCACATTCCAGAGTGGGTGAGTCCTCCACTGTGTCTGTTCAGTTTAGGAGGAGATGCCCATCTCCTCGGGCAGTCACTAATATTGACCTCAAAGCAGTCCTGAACATCATCCAGGAGGTTGGCCTCATTCTTGTCTGACACAGATTTAATGGCCAAACCTTGTTGCCAGACCCTGGCTGCCCCTTGCAGGCAGGTGTCAGAATCCTTACTAGCTTCATTCATTTCTATCATCTGCATGGTCTTTGTATGTAATCACTCTTTTTCAATATCCTGAAATTCAGTAGGAGAATAGTATATTCTCTGTTCTTCAGACTGAATAGAAGAAAGAAGCTTCAGTAATAAAGAGATTTGTGTAGGACATAAAGTAGGGCACAGCTTAAGAACTGGCAAATACTTCAAAGGGATACCTACTGAATTTTTTACTTATATCTCTACCTTCCTGCCCCTCAAGACTCTTGGTTCCTCACATACTAGCAGCTTTGGCAGCCTCAGCCTTCAATTTTTGTCTCTCTAATCCTGAGAAATTGCCAAATGTTCTGCTCACCATTCTTCTTAACAGCTATCCTGTCCTTTTGATTTCTTAGCCTCCCTTCCTGTGGCAAGAATTGGCAAATGCCCCCAGCAGAAAAGTGGTGTTCAGAATAGACAGCACAGCTCAGTGAACTTCCCTTTCCTGAGATTTTGGCCTCCCAAATCCTGCAGAATCTCTTCAGAGTTTATGAGTTTGTATATTTATTTCTAGTTGCTATTAGTGAGACATGCTATTCCTTCAGAGCTTGAGGCAGAATTTTTTTCCTGCATAGTATTAGATATTGGTACATTTCATATGAAAATTCAAAGTTTTCTCCTTAAAAAGAACAAGGTATGGCAACATAGGATGCTTATTCTTTTTGCCTTAGCATGCGTTTCTTCAGGTCACACAGTCTTCATCACTTTATCCTTTTACGCATCTCTCTGTAATCATTTGATTTTATTCTTTTTTTATTTTTTATTTTTGGCATGGGCAGGCTCCAGGAATTGAACACTGGTCTCCAGCAAAGCAGATGAGAATTCTGCCACTGAGACACCAATGCACTGCCCTCTAATCATTTGATTTTATATCTCTTGAAATGTAGTAAGAGATGTACTCTGTTTCTTAGAGCTACAGTAGAGGAAAGTAGCTTCAGTGGCGACAATAGGAATTTTACTAGACATAAAGCATTTCTCCGTTATAGGTACTTTCCAATACGTACAAAGAGCTAAACTGAGTTGGGCGGTTCTAAAATATGTTACAGATAGAATGGATGCTCCACTCTAGGTCTGGTGTGGTTGGGATTATGCCAGGATTTGGAATGTCTTGCAATTTAAATTGATGGCTGTGTCTACTTCATGACTGCACATTCAATAACTTCTGAAAATCTGATTAAAAATGCATAATAATTTAAGGATTTGGTGTGATAAGTCATCATTCTTTCAATCATTAATTTACTCTATTTAATGCAAATCTATAATTTGTTAGCCTAGTTTCTAGGAACTGGGTATCATTGGTGAGCTTTTGTTTTAGCAGTATGAGAAGACAAAAAATGAATAAGACAGTTTTAGGTAGTATTACTTTCTTGTGATAGGCAGAATAATGGGCTCCCAAAGACATCCACGTCCCAACATCTAGAATCTGTGAATATGTCAATTTACATGGCAAGTTAAGAGATGGGTAGATTTACTGGATGATCCAGATGGCCCCAATCTAGGTAATATGACTCCGTAAAAGTTGATGATCTTTCCCATTTGCAGTAAGAGGAAGATGTGACTGTGGAAGAAATAACAGAGAGATACAACCTCACTGGCTTTGAGGATGGAAGAGGGAAGCCACTTGTCAAAGAATGTGGATGGCCCCTAGAAGTTGGAAAAGGCATGTAAATGGATTCTCTCCTACAATCTCCATAAAGGAGAGGGCCCTGCTGAAACCTTGATCTTAGTGCAGTAAGTCCTATGTCTGACCTACAGAATTGTAAGATATTCTGACCTGTAAGATAATACATTTGGATTGCTTTTGCCTCTTAAGTTTGTGATCATTTGTTGTAGCAGCAAGAGAACAACACTAAGACATCACCACAAAGAAAACAACATAGGTCATTGATATGTAAAATGGTAGTGGTAGTGGGGTGGGGTGGGGGCTAATCTAGCTAAGGCAATGCTTGGGAACATTCCAAAGAGAAAGTGGGATGTGTAGGTCATGGAACAATAGAGGGAAACTTATCATTTGCATACTAGAAAGAATATCAGTGCATCTGGAGGCTAATAAAGGAGTGAGATGTGAGAGTATGGGTGGAGGTAGGAGGGAGAGAATATGAGGAATGAGAAGAAAGCAGATTCTGTATCACGTTGGTCCTGCTAAAATACTTGAGTTTTTACTCATTTTGTTAGTTGGGTTTTAAACAGGAGAATATGATTTTATTTGCATTCTTGGCCCAGTTCCCATAGAACCTGATTCACTAGGTTTACAAAGGGGCCTGAGGGTCTGCAATTTTACAGGTACCCCAGCTGGTTTTGATTCAGGTGGTCTTTGAATCACCTTGTGACAATTTATGTACCTCTCTTAGGCCTTTTTCTCTGGCGTATTTACGCATGCATGCATGCATACTTATATGCATGTCTTTGCTTGTTTTTCTTTTTCCTTTCCCTTGCAGACACTTTTGCAAAATATGCCATAAGCTGAAGAGCTGAGAACACATTTTAGGCTCTTTGCTTGTTGCTTATGGCCTAGTCTAATCTAGGACAAACAAAAAGCCTCTTAGTATACACTTATTTTTTTTTTTAGCTTCTTTTATTGTATAGCATAACATATATACAAAGCAAAGAAATGAAAAAGCAATAGTTTTCAAAGCACTCTTCAAAAAGTGGTTACAGAATAGATCCCAGAGTTTGTCATGGACTACCATACGATTCTCTCATATTTTTCCTTCTAATTGCTCCAGAATATAGGAGGCTAGAGGGCTTAAATACTTTCTTATCATCATGATCGACTTTTTTTTCCTTCTCTTTTTGTGAACGATAACATATATACAGAAAAGCTATAAATTTCCAAGCACAGCAACACAGTTGGTTTTAGGATATATTTCAAACTTTGACATGGGTTATAGTTTCATAATTTTAGGTCTTTACTTCTAGCTGCTCTAAAATACTGGAGACTAAAAGAGATATCATTTTAATGATTCAGCATTCATATTCATTTATTAAGTCCTATCTTGTTTGTATAATTCCACCATCACCTTTGATCTTTCCATACCTCTCATTAAGGTTCTTTGGGCTATGGCAATTCTAAATTTTTGATATTGGAAGGGTCTGTCACTAATATGGGGTAGGGAGATGGAACTGTCTGATGTTCTGGAGGTTGGGCTAGGTTTCAGGACCTGTCTGGACCAGGGACCCATCTGGAAGTTGTAGGTTTCTGGCAAGTTACTCTAGTGCCTGGAACCCTTGTAGAATCTTATAAATTGCCCTAGATGTTCTTTAGGATTGGCTGGAATAGTCCTGGTTGGGGGTTGGCAGGTGATGATAGGTAGCAAGGTCTACCTGAAGTGTGTATAAGTCCAACCTCCAGAGTAGCCTCTCGACTCTACTTGAACTCCCTCTGCCATTGATACTTTATTAATTACACTTCTTTTCCCCCATTTTGGTCAGGATATAATTGTTGATCCCACAGTGCCAGGTCTGGATTCATACCTGGGAGTTCTCTCTCATGTTGCCAGGGAGACTTTCACCCCTGGATGTCATGTCCCATGTAGAGGGGGAGGGCAATGATTTCACTTGCAGAGTTGGGCTTAGAGAGACTGAGGCCACATCTGAGCAACAACAGAAATCTTTTAGAAGTAACTCTTAGGCATGCCTATAGGTAGTCTAAGCTTCTATGCTACCTACATAAGCTTCACAAGAGTAAATCTCACGATTGAAGGCATGGTCTATTGATTTATTGATTTGGATGTCCCTAAAGTTTGACACAGTTATCAGAGGATTCCCTGATGGTAAGGTTTGATAGTTACATAGTCTTTCTCCCCTCCCTCAAGGGACTTTGGCAAACTTTTTGATTATCTGGTTAATATACTCTAGAATGTTTCTAGGCATTACAATGATCTATACAGGATTAAAGGACCTCTAGATTAAAAGACCTCTTTCTCATTTTGTGCTCTCTGAGTATACACTTATTTAAGTGACCGGAACAATGTTTGTATGCTATAGCAATCCTAGGTCATCACTTTTTCAGATTGAATGGATGTGCATTAAGTATGCATACTTAATGATGTTTACCCCCTGGAAATTCTATCATTTCTTTTACTTTCACCACATCTGTTTAGGTTCATAGCTGCTAAAACAAAGACCATACAATGGGTTGGCTTAACAAGAGAATTTGTTGGCTAACACTTTCTGAGACTAGAGGCTTGTTTTCTCCCAGCTCAGTATCTTTTGGCTGGCTAGCAATCTTTGAGGTTCCTTGGCTTTTATTTCAAATGGCAAAACAAGTGGCGATGCCTTCTCCTTTCTTTTCCAGGTTCTGTAGACTTCTGTCTTCTGGCTGTTCCTGGTTTCTATATGTACCCCGGGCTTCTCTTTCCATCTGATTTTCACCCTGTTTATAAAGAACTCCAGTAATCCAAATTAAAGCTCAGCCTGATTCACGCACTTAACTGAAGTAAGATTTTGAAGAGCTCTTATTTCCAGTGGGTCCACGCCCACCAGGATGTTGACCAAGACCAAGAATGTGTCCAAACTGGGGCACAGAAGCCAATCCACCACAACATCTCATAACAATGTGATATATTTTTTTAAAAAGTGAGTTACTCCTGATAAAGTGAATAGGTAGGTAGCTATGTTTGAAGAATCAATGGATTATTTTTTTCATGGGTAGGAGTTGAAATATAAAGGTGATGAGTTGGGCTAGGAAGAAAATGCAACTTAAAATAACCCAAATCTATAAATTTGATTTTGGAAAATAGTCCAGAATTTGAAACACTGTGGAATCTGGAGATGCCTATACAAACCATTACCATTTTGCCACTTTTCTTCCTGGGTAAAGATCCAAGACACTTAATTTGACCTTCTTTCTTCTTTAAAGGTAACCTCTCAGAGCTCTCAGTCATATTTAATTGCCAAAGCAATGCCTCATCATTCTTCACAACCAGATGAAGTTACTTCATCTCTCTTAATTCATACTATCTGGTGTGATTGAAAGCCAGTGAGATTTTTTAAAAATTGGCAACCTCTTTTGCTTCATAACTATGTTGATTTGTGGGAAATACTGTCTTCCAGGCAAGCTTCCAATTTAAAGTCACCCTTATTTTAGTTGTTTCAAGTCTATCTTTGATGTCAAATAGAACTCATCAGCTGCTGTGGAATTCTTTCCTGGCTTCTCACCTAATCTGTTACTTCATCTGTGACTTGGCTTTGGGATTGTTTTTGTATTTTATTAGAGGGATTATCTTTAAGCAGCAGCATTAAAATACATGTGAATGAATGAATGGCCTTATGTAATTTTCCTGAAACTGTGCCTATAAGGAGGAGAGTTAAGATAACTGTACAGGTAACCCAGGCCCCTGAGCCCTTTATGCATTATACCAGTGTGGCTTGAGTTTTGTGCCTTCCTCAGTCCATGCTGCAACTGAACTCGTGCTTTATTCCAAAGCTCTCAGTGTGTTTCTGCATAAATCTCCCCAGGACCTCCTACCCATGGGTACATGGCACCAACGGAAAAGAAATCATCACCAATTAGTCCACAAGTCCAGCTATCCATGGCTTGTGCTTCCTGCTTTCCAATTCATACTGTTTGCTGCAGTGATGTATCAAAAATACAGATCTAATTTTGACACTTCCTGTTTGAAAATCTTCAGTGATTTCCCTTTCATGTGAAAGAAAATATGAATTCCTTATCTTAGAATAGGGTTTCTGTAGAATTCATTGTCCAAGCTAGGACATTTGAGAGTACAAGGAATAACAATGCACAGATAACAAACCTATACTGCTCTGGGAGAGTAAGGACAAATAGTCGTCTTCACTGGAAAGCTGTCTGCAGACACCTCACTCTCCATGCCCCTTGGTCACTTCACTCCAGTCCCTCTGGCCTCTTTCAGTTCCTTAAAAGTGCTAAGCTTTCCCATTTTAAGACCTTTGCACATGCTATACATGTTGCCTAAAATACCTTTCCCCCAGTTGCTTACGTGTTTGGTTCCTTATCCTTTAGGTCTCAATCTAAAATCACCATGTCAATTGATCTTCTCTCAGGAAGATCGTCATTCTATTATGCTCTGTGACAGGATACTGTTGATTTCCCTTGTAGCAATATATTATAATCATAGACTCTGTTTTCTACATATCTGCTAACTTCTGCCAATTGGCTTTCCCTGCTTCTCAGTCACATAGAAGGCATCCATCTCCTCATCTGGGTGGTTCTAGTCACACATTGAGACTGACTTCTTGTCCCAATTCCACACTCCAAGAAGAGGCACCAGTTGCCTAGAATGATTCAGATGACCTTCTCTGGTGCAGTCAACAATGACTGGAAGATGGGTCATGCTAACATCATTTCATGAGCTTGCGTTCTTGAATGGAGGCTATCAAAGGGG
Organism: Tamandua tetradactyla; assembly: GCF_023851605.1. Lineage (NCBI taxonomy): Eukaryota > Metazoa > Chordata > Mammalia > Pilosa > Myrmecophagidae > Tamandua > Tamandua tetradactyla. Next base: position 24,978,429 of record NC_135346.1, read on the forward strand.
AGCGGGTACAAGCAAGGACTCTAAACATATCTAATTCCATCTCCAGATGTTTTCCTCTCCATCCTATGTCTGTGTTTTCCAAGGGTAAGATTCTAAACTATTCCTATTTCCCATTTCTCACTTGCTCTTTTAATTTCTGACTATAGCTAATGATATCATAATTTAATTGTTTTGAATAGACCAATTTGGAATTGTTTTTTCATTGATTTGTTCAGTTTTACTGACGTGAATGGTAGTTTTGGCACCATGTAGATAACACACTCTGATTCAAATCTAATGAAGCATTTGTTTGCTTGAAACATGTGCCCCACACCAGTATTCTGAACTTGAACCCCTATCATTAGGCCATGGAATTTATTAAGATATTAGCTGTTTTTCTTCAGAAATTAGAAGGTTTATTCTTTGCTAGTCATATATGTTCATTTTATCTGCATTGGCAGATTAAATTCAGCTTCTTATAATGGTTTTACTGTCTTCGTAACTCAATAAAAGAATGTTTTCCCCTTTGGCATAATGAGCTAATTAAACACATACCCCCTGCTCAGAATTAGGAGGTTTTAGTGCTAAGGCTGAGTTCTGGTCACTAAGAGTATGGAAGTGGGAAAGTCATTTAGCACCTCATGCTGGTCGTTCCCTTAAACGAAATAATTGATTGGGATTATTTCTAAATTGCTGTCCAGTCCTAAAATTCTGACTTTCTTTGCCTGACCAAGAAGGGATCGTTTCAGATTTTGATTAGCAATTAGTTTCAAAAAGGTCTCTGGATAAAATTATTTCGAAGATAAAATTTTAGGGGAAGCTTATGGAGAAAAGATTTTGATTCTTTATAAAGAATTAAACATCTTTTGAGGAATGACTCAGGTCCTAAAGTAGATGAGTCTTTCAGAGTCAGTTTTCTCTGTATTAATGGAACTTGATGGCATTTTGGTGCATTGTATCTGGGGGTAAAAACAAAAATGCAAAGTGGCTGAAATGGCTCCTGACCTGGTTCTTGTTCAGAAGGCTCGATTAGATAGGACTAAGCTGCCGGCCAAAGCAGGAGTCATCATATTTTACAGCAGATTAATGAGAACGAAGTAGAGAAAGCTTTCTGCTCTGTAAACGTGTCACTTACAGTCATATAACATATGGCTCAGCACAGAATAAAGGAAGTTAAAATGGTCATTGCACGACAAAGGCCAGAAACTGCCTATGAAGTAATCTCAAGGAGAGTGAGGGACGTCCTGACCCACTTCCTTCCTTGCTTGGCATTTCCAGTAATGAGAAGGAGTCCTCTCTCCAGTTGCAGAGCAATTCCTTTGAGGTAACCTCTCAAAGAGGGTTCGCAGCGGCTGCTCACCACACGCTAATGACAAGAGCAGCTTTGCTCCTGGCACAGTCCTCCCAGGAGAGACATGTCCACGCAATGCTCCCCTCTAGAAGACTTTTGATGGCACTTAGAGATTTACAGACATTATTAATAAATACAGCTTGGTGAAATGACAGTCTTAGGACACCCTGCGGCAGCTCACTTCATGGATTTCTATGCCTCCAGACTTTCCGGGTATGCTTTAAGTGTTATTTTGTTTGGGTGCAGTTTTCAATGATCTTTGCTAATGGTGGAGTGCTCATTTAAAATCGCAAAAATTTCAAGAATAATGGTGTTTTTAGTGTGAGTTTAGATTCAGAGATTCTAATTAGATTGTGTCTGATATTCTATCAATTTAGACCAAGACTCACTGTATAAAAAGGGAGTGTGAAAAATTGCTATACTATTTTTCTATAAAATACTGTTTTCCCTGAAAGTTTTCCAACTCAGAACTATTTCATCTTCAAATCCATTGCTGAAAATAGAATCACATATTAAAAAAGAGCCAGCCTGAAACATGACTAGTTTATTTCTATCAGAGGCTTTATACCGTCCTGCTTCTATTCAATTCAGTATACACTGACTGAGCACTTAGTATACAAGAGGCATAGAATGTGAAGTGATGCAACACCCAGAGTTGAGTGGAGAACATATGCATCCAAGAAATAATTAAAATGATTGTGACAAAGCCTACGTAGAATATAAGAACAGAAATGAAGGTGCAAGATACGGAGGCCCAGGAGAGTTACAGAGCGCATGTGATGCTTGACCATTGCTTGATGGCTGAAATGTTTCAGGAGACAGGTAAGGGAGGGTCCTAGAAATGTCAACCAAACTTCTTCCCCTGTAGCCACAAGGCAGATCCCAACCAAGCAGGCTGTTCATCATTATTTGCAGAATGCTCACTAGCTCATAAAGCTCTGTGGTGTGTGCTGTAGAGTCTACTTCCACAGCTTACTGACTGTATCACACTGAAAGAGCTATTTAACTTCTCTAAGCTTTAGTTTCTACATCTATAAAATAGGAATGATTATACCAACATCATGGAATTATTGTGCGGGTAAAATGCTTAGGCATATATCCATAGGACAGTGCCTAGAATCAAAGAGGCCTTCAGTAAGTTGTCATGTTTAGTCCTTCTTATTATGCATTATTATTTATACAATTTTTAATTTTATACCTAGTAGAGGACATGAATACCTGTCGTCAAGAAACTTGCAGATTAGTTCAGGAGACAAAACATAAATAAGCACATAGAGCTAATAACTCAGTGCAACATTTGGTAAGTGTGGAAGAGGCATACAAATACTAAATGCTGCAGAAGATATTCTGGGGACTGAGAGACTCAAGGATCCTTGTAAGGTATCTGCAGAGGGGAAGAGGAGTGGGAGACAAAGTTGCAAATTAGGTGCAAGACAGAATTTGAAGGAGGTTTTCATAGTATTTCTCCTCTGTTTCATAAGATTCCAAGAAATGACCGTCTTATTCACTTGAGTCTGTGGCTGTGAATTCACTCAGCTTTATCTTGTCCCCCATGTCCAGCACACCCACCCAAGCGCAGTTCTAAAAGTAATATATTCATTGAACAAATAGAGAAAATACAGAAAAACATAAAGAAGAAAGCAAAAAAATATATTCATCATATAATGAGATAAGTAGCATTAATTTTTGTCTATGTAACTCCAGATTTTGCATATAAATATGTATATTCATGAATATATTTTAAAACAAAGAATTATGAACATGCACAGCTTTATACTCTTCTTCTTAAATACTGTGGACACAGTTCCATCTCAATAAATATTATTTATTTATTTATTTATTTATTTATTATTATTATTTTTAAATGACAGGCACTGGGAATTGAACCCAGGTCTCTGGCATGGCAGGCGAGAACTCTGCCTGCTGAGCCACCGTGGCCCTCAATAAATATTTATGTCATCATTTAGAGTAGCTGCATTATATTTCATTATGCCTTTTTCCTTGAACCATAATTAGTTAAACCTTTTTGTAATAGACTTTTATCTTATGCTAATTTTAAAAAATTATATACCATACTGTGGTGGATATTCTTATAGGTAAACCTTTACATACATATATGATGCATTTCCTTTGGAATTTGAAATGCTTGGGTTGAAAAGGGTGGACATATTTAAAAAGTTTTGATACATAATGTCACATTGCTGTTCAGGAACGTTTTCACATCTCTTCTCCTCTCCCCCGGTCTCCCACTTGCCCCATCCCTCACCCTAAACTGCCTCTCAAATTAAAAGTCCTTTTTCTGGGTGCTTTATTGAATCCCATTGTATTTCATGGAGATGACGGTAGAGGGCGTGTGAGGAGGAACTCATGACTGCTCTGTCTTTGCAGGGGAGAGTCTCATTTTAAATCCCTTCTGATGTGTGTTCTTAAAGTGCTGGGGCTGTGTGCTATTTACCTTGATGCACTAGAAGCTGTACATAGAATGCTCATCAGATGTTTGATGGATGGATATAAGTGTGATAGAGTTAGACATAAAATGGTCAGGAACATATCCTTGGCATCTTTTTTTTTATATACTGTGCTGGTTTGAAAGGATGTGTGTCCCCTAGAAAAGCCATGTTTTAATCCTAATCCCATTTTGTAAAGGCAGCCGATTCTTCTAATCCCTATTCAGAATTGTATATTTGAAACTGTAATTAGATCATCTCCCTGGAGATGTGATGTAATCGAGAGTGGTTCTTAAACTGGATTAGGTGACAACATGTCTCCACCCATTAGGGTGGGTCTTGATTAGTTTCTGAAGTCCTATAAAAGAGGAAACATTTTGGAGATTGGATATTCGGAGAGAACAGAGAATGCTGCAGCACTATGAAGCAGAGAGTCCATGAGCCAGTGACCTTTGGAGATGAAGAAGGAAAATGCCTCCCGGGGAGCTTCATGAAACCGAAAGCCAGGAGAGAAAACTAACAGATGACTCCGTGTTCGCCATGTGCCCTTCCAGATGAGAAATAAGCCTTGACTGTGTTCGCCTTGTGCCTTCTTACTTGAGAGAGAAACCCTGAACTTCATTGGCCTTCTTGAACCAAGATATCTTTCCCTGAATGGATACCTTTGATTGGACATTTCTATAGACTTGTTTTAATTGGGACATTTTCTCAGCCTTAGAACTGTAAATGAGCAACTTATTAAATTCCCCTTTTTAAAAGTCATTCCATTTCTGGTATATTGCATTCCGGCAGCTAGCAAACTAGAACACATACCTAAAATGAAATCTGGTTTGAATAAGTACTTATTAAGAGTGGCATTTTCCATTGTTATGTTATTTCTACCGAGTTCATCTTTGAAAAAAAAATGTGTTTAAGTGTTCAGTTGATTGAGCAGAAGCAACTCATTGGGACCTATTTTTAAAATATTTATGCTGTTGACTTCCTTTGTGGGATTATTCAGCCAACAACGTAAAGATTTTCTAACTCTGCCAACCCTCATTTTACGAATGAGGAAATTGAGACCTCAGATGATTAGTGGTTATTCAGAAACCTCACTGCTAATTAAAGGAGAAGCAGGGACCAGAACTGAGGCTGCCTTAATTCAGCTCCTTCTAATATACCAAACCCATGTCTTTAAGTCTGGAATAATTAAGAAATGTGATAAATGCCTCAAATTATTTGAGTACAAAATGCACTTCAAAGGTGAATTTAGTATTCAGAGAGCATTATTTCAGACTTCCAGCTGTTATAGAAAAAGATTGCCTAAAACTCGAAAGTTAACAGATGTCTGCTAAATACTTACTATTAATAATTGAAATAGTAACAACGGTGCTGCAATTAGTCTGCAAGAACCAAAAAACCCCAACACTTACAAAATTGTGACTTTCTTTTGTAGGTATTAACACATCTGTTTAACACCTTAGAATGAATACTCTGAATGAAGAAATTGAGGCAAAAAGATTCAAAACAGAATACGTGCTGTAGAAATTGGTTTAAGCTATTTAAAAATCATTACCTACAGAGTAAATTTAGGTTACTACTTTGCAAGGAAATATATTTATGAGTACAAAGAAAGAAAATAAAGATGGTCCTGAGAAGTCTTTCATTTACATGGAAAAATTGGATGATAGCTCTGGTACTAGGGAAAGAAAATCATGTAAAGATGAAGTGACCAGGCAAGTTCAGTGCTCTAATACACCTTCACTGTTCAGCACAATTGGAGCGAGGTAAGTCATCGTTGATTTTCATCAAGGTTAGTTCTTTGCTGAACCACTCAAAAGCCTTTCATTCATTCCACAAATATTTATTGAAACTCGTAGTATTTACTACTTATATGTATTCCTTTAGTAACATAGACACATATTCCATCTGATCTGATCCTTAAGGTCATTTTGTCTTAAAACGTAAGTAAAAATAGCTTTGAGTGCTTACTGTGAGCTAGGTATCATGTCAAGCATTTTGACTATGTAATATTGCTTAGGCTTTAAAAATATTATAAAGGATATTCTATTATTGACCCTTTTATTGACCCTCCTATACAAAGAAATTATGTAACTAAGTCAGAAACTTAGTATTTTAAAAAGTAACAATAAAATCTAAGGTGTTTGAGTTCATAATACATTATCTTAATCATTGCAAGATAGAGCCTCTCTTGATAGAGTTAGAAAGTAGAGAGTGGCTCTGAAAATTTGTGCAAGGCGCTTACAAGAAAACCTTTTTTAGAATCCAGTGAGAGAAAACCTACCTCTTAACCAGGAAAACAGTGTGATAATGCACATAGACATGCATTTAAAATGTATTTCAGTTTTTTCATGAACTTTTGTGTTTTAATCAAAGGCCCCATGTGGGCTGAGAGGCGATTTTTAGATCCAAAGTGAAGGGCACTTGATGGAGAAAGTTCCCTTTGAGCTCATCATGCCAACCTTTGTTTCTTACACATGAAGAAACTGAGGTACCATGTCACGAGCTCTCCCATCTCTTCCATGGTCACACAGGGCCACTTAACCAGTGCCCTCCTCTCTCTACTAGAACCCTTTCCTTCCTACATATGATCCAACGGGGAAATCTGTTCCTAATTGATCGATTAGAGCCAGTTTACCTGGATTCAAGTAAATGAACCATTAATAGGAAATCATAAATGAATTCATCTGGAAGGCAAATGAGAAGACAGGCAGGAAAAGAAAAATATTCAATTCTCTTTAAAGCTAAATAAAATAGAATGGATTTAGAACTACTCCTCTTTGAAAGGAGGAGCTAAGATATTCACATTATTTTGACATTAGTTTATTTCTATTATTTGTTTTTAGACGTAAAAATCTCAAGAGAGTATGAAATTCATGTCAATATAAATGCTTGTAATATTCGTATTTGCTACTGTATACAGTGTTTACAGAATCATCCAGGAATCATTGGGTTTCCACTTCCCCCACTTCATTCTTGGAGAGGGAGAGTGTTTCTCTTCTTTAAAATTTATGCAACGCTGAAAATAATCAACAATCCTGCTGATCAAATTAGAACTGAAAGAGAATCTCTCTCTTTTTCTCTAAATTAAATAACCAGTAAGCCTGTTATTTATTGTGACGTTTATAAAACTTTTGAGGACCTTGAAAGGAAATCTGTAAATTCTGACATTAACAAACAGAAAAATCAATTTGATTAATACAGCGTTTGGATTCATTTCCTTTAGGGTGAAAAATACATATGAAATACGAGCTTCTGAGTTTTATTAATCTTTTTATCCTTGGGCCCAAATGCTGACACTTCTCCATTAGGCTCTTCAGAAGTAACTGTTTTGGACAATCTATCAGAAGGCCTCAGCTGTGGGACTTTCCTACTGGTCTAATGGTCTAGTGATCAATATGATATTTATAACCTAGTAGAAGCTCTTGTTGATGCTGTCATCACATTGTGACTTGCAGAGAATACAAATCTAGCCAGCCTGATTTGCGGTGATATTTATTTGCCCTGAGGTTTGCTATTTTTTGAGTGTGTCTCCCTGCTCCAACACCCTATAAAATACCTTGTAAAGTTTATACAACAAAATAATTATGACATCAGTGTTTGGGATAATAAAAAAACTCCCAGTCACATGAATTTGAGCACATTACTTAGATCTGTCAGAATTTCTTTCTCTCGAAATCGAATAGTTATTTACCAGCTTAAAGTCATTGTGAATCTTAGATAAGCTAAAGCATGATGCCTGGCACCTAATTGCTGTTGAATCGATGCTATATAGCACCTAATTATTGTTACTTTTATCAATATTCAAAAATATTTAAATGCCCTCAGGAAGAACTTTTGAGATGAGACAGACAGAAGTAGTGTTTGAGATAGAAAAAGTTCATGACTTTGAATAATAAAAAAAAAGGGGGTTCTTGCCTCAGTATTATCATTGGTCAGCGGGCCACAAATACCCTTATAATGTGAGGGTAACTTACTGGAGTCATTCAATTGAAACATTTCTGGATCTCTAATATGCAGAAAGTACTGAGCGAGGCACTATAGATATGACTTTGGACAAGATTGACAAGATCCCTGCTTTCATGGAACTTCTATTCTAGTGGGAAATGCAGGTGGAAAACATTTAAGCAAGTCCATAAATAAGTTTGTAATAGACTCTGATAGATTGATTTATGTACCCCAGTTTAGGCATGTTTTTAATCTTATCCACAGTTCTGTGACAGTATATCCATTATACAGAGGCTCTCATGAAGATGTTATTTTAAGTTAAGGTGTAGCCCAACTGAATGGGGCTGGGTCTTAATTTGGTTTACTGGAGACTTTATAAAGAGAAAGAAACCAGAAGCCAGAGTGAGAGAAAGCCAAAGAGAAGAAACCATAAACTGGAAGTCAACACAACAGGAAGAGAAAGAAGAACCCAAGGATTGCCAGACAGCTAGAATGCTACCGAACCCACAGGGGAACAAGCCTTCTAGCCTCTGAAACTGAGCCAATAAATTCCTGTTGTTGAGCCAACCCACTGTGTGATATTTGTCTTAGCAGCCTGGCAGACTGGGATATAGAAGGTGATAGCTACTATAAAATAAATGGAATAGGAAGAGAGTGATTAGGGATCAGGAGCATCTACATGAGCCACAGTGGTCAGGGAATGCCTATGAGATGGTGACATGAGAGCTGATCACTGAGTGGTGAAAATGGTCTAGTTATGGAAGAGCTGAGGAAAGAATATTCCAGGAAAAGGGAATAGCAAGTGTAGGGACCTTGAGGCAGGAGTAAGCTTGTGTGTTCAAGAGGCCTAACGAAGATCAGTGAGACTGGAATAAAATGAGGGCAGAGGAGATGGTAGAAAATGAGGTTGGCAACATGATAAGGGTGTTTTGATGAGTCTTAAGCCCTCTTCCCTATTTAATTATTGAAGTTTCTAAGACTGGGCAGTAATTCTGAGTTTTCCCATAGCTTAGAAGTGAAAGAGATGGCATATTCACTTATTGATAAGAATCCTGGGCTTGCCTGTAGAAAAGATTTTTAATTCTCTTCTGTACCTTGAAGAACAGAGATAGAAAATGAGTACCATTTTGGAACTCTAGTTTGTTTTTTTTGCATTGTGCAGTATTACAATTAAGTGGCTTTAACATCTCTAGTATCACAAAGACTAAAAATGAAAGGGACCATATCCCAGGCTTTTTAGAGCCAAAGGAAGCTACGAACAAGAATAATTCTACATTTCCTAAGAATGAAATAATATTCCTTTCAAATAAATAAAAATAAAAAATAAAATAAACACTTCCTGAATGTAAACATAGTGTCTATAATTTGAAATAATTCTTTTATACCAGGAGATTAATCTAATGATGCCTATAGATACAAAATAGCTTTTTAATGAGATATTGATTTCTAAAATTAAAATCTCACTAGTATCATATTTTCAATCTAAATTAATACTTTATTAAACTAATTAATAACATAACAATAACCAGAACTTTTAGAGGTTGTAATTAATCATAATCACTTAGTATTTCTCTACCAATCTATAGATGTAATGTGATATTTTAGAAAACAGAGAATTTTTGCATACAATTAAAATAAGCCAAGGTGGCATTTATTTTATGGGGTGTTAATGCTGCAATATAATTAGATATGTAATATAGTATAAAGATGCTGGGCTGCATTCAGAAGAGATGAGTTTTGACCCTTTCTATGTTACTTACTGTCATACATGGTTCTTAGCACATCACTTCCTATCTTTGGATAAATAGTTTATTCATGTAAGAAATAGGGGAGTTGGACTAAATAACCTCAAAAATCTCCTATATTTGTGGAAATTTTATTTTTGGGAAGATGGTATTCTTAAGAAAAAGATGATTTAAGACATTATCATTTCTTTAACAGTATATGCTTATGGTCCTGAATCTGTATTTCTAATTCTTTCCTGACATTCAGCCTTTGTATCTAACTGGACATTTCAACTTAGATATGTTGCAGGTGCCCAAAATGCAAAACTAAACTCATCTTCCCTATCAAATGTATTCCTTTTATGCTTGCATCTCAAAGTAAATGGTACCAACAGCTACACAGTCATTTAAGCCAATACATATAATTGTGGTATTTCACAGCTAACTAATCACTCAGCCCTGTAGATTATAACTCCCAAATATTCCTCTAAGCCACCCATAGTTCTTCATCTCACTGCCCTAGCCTTGGATTCTGACTCCATGCTCTCTTATCTGGGCTACCTAAGAGCCATCTAACTGCTCTCACTGCTTTCCTTATTGTTCCTCTCTACTTCTTTCTCTTCACTGATTCCAAAGTAATCACTCTGAAAGGCAGAACCAGTCATGTTACTCCTTTCTATCTTCTCACTATTTTAAAGTCCCTAGTATTATATGAGTCCTTCAAAGACCCCACAACTTGGCCCTTGCCTGGTGACAAAGCCTTAGGTTTTGCCTCTTTCCAACATGGTACTTTTATCCATCCACCTTCTTATTCACTTGAATGGGACTACGCATCTCATGGCCATGCTCTGGGAAGCTATGCTTCCCAACAAGTTCCTCATTTTACACTTACTGCAGCTCACCTTTCAATCAGCTAAGTCCTCTGTCATATTAAATCAGCCAATATTTCCCAATTACAATCAGAATAAAATCTTTACTTATATAAATAATAGGTTAAATTTGTACTCTTATAAGGGTCTCTATGCTTTTCTTTCCCCAGATTACTTCTCTGTTCTTGTCTCATGAACATTCTCCTTTTGCTAGAATTATATACTAGATTGCCCATACAAGGTCACTTTTGAGAGTGAAAGATGGTGCCACGATGATTAACATTATACAATTTTAAAAGTATTCTTGGTCAACAAAATGAGCTCATTATTATAATATTTCTGAACCTTAGAAATTTAACCTTTAATTCAAAAGTATTTTCAAAAATAAAAATTTTGGTAGATGAGACCTGGGGATAGCCACTCTACTCCTTGATCATTATCTACTAATCATGCAAATATTTTATTAAATTAATCCAGCATATTTGTACCTAGTTAGTGCCAGGCACTCTTCTAAGCACTTTGGGATAGATACATCAATGGAAAAGGTAGTACTGAAGTCCTTTGCCCTCATGAATTCTAATAAAGAGAGAAAAATAAACCAGCAAATAAATCCAGCTTGTGACTAGTGCTTTGTAGGAGATAAAACCAGTTGGAGAAGCACTTTCCCATAGAACTTTCTGCAGTGATGGAAATGCCTTCTAAGCCACCCAGTATGGGAGTCACTTGTGGCTATTGTGTATTTCAGATAAGGCTAGTGTAACTGAAGAACAGAATTTTCATTTAATTTGATTCTATTTAATTTAAATTTATAAAGCCATATGTATTTAGTGATTCTTGCATTGGAAAGCACTGAGTTGGAAGGTTAGAGCATTCTTTGGAGAATAGGTGATAATTTATCAACATTGGTCAAGAAAGATCTGTTTGAGGAGGTGACTTTTGAGCAACAAATATGAATGATGTGAAGGGATTGGTCCTATAGGCATCTAGAGGGTGGAAACATTCCAGCAAATGACAATTGCCCATTCCTGACCTGAAATGGATTGACTATGTCTCCATATTCAACTGTTACTCCCTGTCTGTGGCTGTGAACTTATTTGTAAATAGGATCTTTGAAAATTTTATTAGATAAGGCAAGACCAAACTGAATCAGGATGGACTTTAATCCAATATGACTGGAGTCCTTATAAGCCCAGAAAGTTTGGACACAGTAGAAGGAGACAGAAAGGGAGAGAGATGGCCATGTGACAGAAGCAGAGATTGAGTTATGGATTACTGACAAGCCACTGCCAAAATGCTGCAGGCTTCAGCGAAAGCATGACCCTTCTGACAAGTTGATTTTGGACTTCTCATCTCCAAAGTCATAAGATAAATTCTGGTTGTTAAACTGACTAGTATAAGTACTTTGTTATAACACCTCTGAAAACTAAGATATGAAACAAGAAACCAGTTGTTGTGTTTGAGGAAATACAGATAAACTCAACTGCAATGTAGAAAATAAGGAAGAATATTCCTTGAATATGCTAGGCCCATTCTGACCTCAGGGTTACCTAAAGGTCCTACTTTAACAGAAATATGCTTCCCCCCCACCCCCGGATGTATCTTCAATCAGTTGGCACTTCTGCATACTTGAGGCCTCAATTCAGTTCCACATCATCGCTTCCCTGCCGTTGTAACTCTATTGTGTTCATGATACTTATCACTATCTGAGATTACTTTGTCTTTTATTTTCACATTGTTTGTTATTTTTGTCCCCAACTTAATTGTAAGCTCTCTAAGGGAAGGGATTTTGTCAGTCTTGTTACGCATCATAGTTTCTAGAATATTTTCTGGCTTATTGGGCACATAATATTTGTTAACTAGTGACTAAAATTCACTGCTTTGTATTTCATTTCCTAGTCAAGGTCTTCCTTGATTTCCTAGACCAGAAAAAACATATTTTCTATATGTTCCTAAAGTACCATATCCACAACCTTTCTTAACACTCATCACATTGTAATTTCCTGTTTAATGTCTATATTCCCAGCTAGGCTGTAGACTCCATGAAGCTCCATGAGGCTGTCTTGTCATTGTCTCCAATGACAAAGACATTCTTCTTCATGTTGACGAATTGTCTCAATGTGCCTGCAGCTTCTCCAGTTTTAGCATGGAAATGCCCATGTCCTGGGAAATTCCTCCATCCCTGCAAACCACGACAGTTGGTCAATCTAAGCATCCAGTTCAGTGTCTGATATATAATGTGCTTAATATTTATTTGGTTAAACATTTAGCAGCTACAATTTTCTACTTATGACGTTATTTTCCTTGAATATTAAATTAGTGATCAGTGTGGAGAATTTGAAAACAGGAAAGAGACTGAAGCAGTCATGTGGAGAAACTGTATAAGAAGGGCCCATGATGTACAGAGGGAGGCAACATGGCCATTATGCACCATGTTAGGAAGGAAACAGAACCACTTCCTGTCTTATACAACCATCACACGTATGGAATTCAAATCTAAACCAAGCTCAGAATCCATTAAATTCAGAGCCCCTAACCAGGAAATAAACATAAAATATGTGTTGAATTAGTGACGTCTCTGAATCATTTTGAAGTAACAAATCCCAAACCACTCTTTAGCAATATTTCTATAGTCCAGATGCACAGATTACTACAGAACAAAAATCAAACGAAATATTAACACTCCATAAACAATTACAAATCATACAAGGAATTCATTCATTCACTGTCAGGAGGAGTTCAAAATTTTTTCAAATAAGATTACTATCTTGAGAATCTGTAATAACAGAATAACCTGGTAAAATTAACAAAACCAATTTGTTAAAAAGAAAGGAAATTATAGAAGAAATAGAAACTGCAATTAAATAATAGGATGTTATATATATATAGAATGTTGTGTGTTTTATATATATATAAAGATCAGGCAAATTTGTAAAAGAATCAAAGAGAACTTCTAGAACTGAAAAAATATAGAGAAGAAATTAGAAACCTCAGTGTAGTCATCAACATGGTAATAATATAAACAGCTACTGAAAACCTCTCCTCAGAGATTCACTGCAAAAAAAGGACAATTCTCATTTGTTCAGGACTCTGGAGGAAGATATAGACTGGAGAAGGATCCAAAAAAATGCAGAATCAAAAAAAGATAAAAATATCAGGCTAGGAAACTTCCATCCTGGGCTGGCCAGTTTTCCTTCTTTCCCCTCACTTGGTCTCCCACACTTGGGAAGAGCATAGAGGCAGCAACCTGTACCCCACACACTGCCCACCAAGGACGTGGACTATAAAGTCTTTCACAACAATGAGATAGATCCCCATCCAGACACAGAGACCCAAGTCCACAGGGACATAAGCCACAGAAGAGAGTGGAATAAAAAAAGAAAGTAGGGAATATATTCCAAAATACAGAATCAAGGAGAGAACACAATATCTTCCCTAAAAGCAGGAAGTAGCCAGGCAGAAAATACCCAAATCAATGGTTTGGGGACTTGGGGGACAGGGGAGGACATTTCAAGGCCCAGGTCAGTGAGGGACAAAGAGTTTGAGGAAACATGGACAGGGACTGTGTTTCTAGCCTTGGGCTCTGGAATCCATACCCCACCCTTGAGGGACACAGTAACTGGAGACGTGATCCTTGCCTGGGGAACAGCTACAGACTGGGGCAGCTGGGGGAAATCCTCTTGTCACAAGTAAACTTGGGGACACAGCTCCACATTGAACCAGATTTTGGCTGGGGAAGTGAGGGCACAGTTTCAGCTCAGCTCAATCAGACTGCTGGGGCTGCAAGAGATAAAAAGCTTCTGAGGATGATTAAATCACTTAATGGTACAGGCTGGAAAGTGCAGGGGAACTTCAGGCTTTTCAGAGCCTCTCCAGACCATATTCCAGGCATTGGAGCTGGTCTACATCCCCTGCATGGGTAACTAGCCCTTTTTATAATAAGAAATACAACAACCCAACTGTCAAAGCAGTGCCCTAATACAAACCCAGGCAATAGCTAAACTTAGAAAAGAGACAGAAATCAAGCTTCATCATAGACCCATCAAGATAATCAGGGGACCAGATATCAGCCAGAAATCACAAGGCATACTAAAATTCAAGAGGAAATGGATGTCAAAGGAACAGATCAAAGAGTCAGAGGAGATAAAGAATCTGGAACAATTGATCAAAGGTGTGCAAACAAATCTCCTGAATCAATTCCAAGAAATGAAAGAAAATGTGTAAAAAGAAATAAAGGATATTAAGAAGACACTAGAAGAGCATAAGGAAGAATTTGAAAGAATATATAGAAAAATAACATATTATGGAAATAAAAGACACTATAGATGAAATTAAAAATATACTCAAGACACACAACAGCAGATTTGTAGAGGCAGAAAAAATAATGAGTGAATTAGAACACAGCAACTGAGTTTGAACAGACAGACAAATGGAGAAGAAATGGAAAAATTTGAACTGGGTCTTAGGGAAGTGATTGACAACACAAACCACACAAATAAATGCATCATGGTTGTCCTAGAAGGAAAAGAAAGGGCTAGGAAGAATATTAAAGAAATAGTAGCCCATCATACTCTAAAGAGAATAAATATGAACAGACCTACTCCAAGATACATAGTGATCAGACTGTCAAATGCTGGAGAGAAGGAGAAAATTCTGAAAACAGCAATAGAAAAGTGACTCAGCACATGCATGGGAAGCCAAATAAGACTAAGTGCTGATTTCTCATCAGACACTATGGAGGCAAGAGGCAGTGGAATATAATATTTAAGATACTGAAATAGAAAAATTGTCAGCCAAGAATTCTCTATTCAGCAAAGCTGTACTTCAAAAATGAGGGAGAGTTAAAAATATTCACAGATAAACACAAGCTGAGATAGTTAGTTAATAAGATACAGGCTCTGTGAAAACTACCAAAAGGGAGTCCTGCTGGATGAAAAGTAAAGTTAGGAGAGAGAGATCTGGAGGAAAGTATTAAATTGAAGAATAAGACTAAGGGTTACTTAAAGGATTAAAAGAGAGAGTAAAAAAGAGATCTGACAAATAAAAAAAAGGATAAGATGGTTGAATTAAGAACTGCCTTTATAGTAATAACATTAAATGTTAAAGGATTAAACTCCCCAATCAAAAGATAAAGATTGGTAGAATGGATTAGAAACTGTGATACCTCCATATGTTGTTTACAGAAGAGCCATCTCAGAAGAAAAGTGCAAATAGGTTGAAGGTGAAAGGATGGCAAAAGATATTCCATGCAAGTGGTAACCAAAAGAAAGATGGAGTAGCTATATTAATATCAGACAAAATAGACCTTAAATGCAAAAATGTTATAGGAGATAAAGAGGGCCACTGTATAGTAATAAAAGGGGCAATGCATAGAAGAAATAACAATCATAAATATCTACGCTCCTAAGCAAGGTGCCTGAAAGTACATGAGACAAACACTGGGAAAACTGAAGGGAGTAATGGATGACTCTACCATAATATTAGTGGAAAACTTCAACACACCAATATATAAATAAGTAAATAAAGGATAAATAAAGAAACAAAGAACCTAAATAATATGCTAAATGAACTAGACCTAACAGATATATATGTAACACTGCATCCAAAAACAACAGAATACACATTCTTCTCAAGTGCACATGGAACATGCTCAAGGATAGACCATATGCTGGGGTTTTGATAAATTTAAAAGCTTGAACTTAAACAAGGTATTTTCTCTGATCATAATGGAATGAAGCTGGAAATCAATAACACACATAGAGCCAGAAAATACACAAATATATGGATGTTAAACAACACAGTCAAACAATCAATGGGTCAAAGAAGGATCTGCAAGAGAAATCAGTAAATATCTCAAGACAAATGGAAATCAAAACTTATGGGATACAGTGAAGGTAGTGCTGAGAAGGAAATTTATAGCCCTAAATGCCTAAATTTAAAAGGAAGAAAGAGCTAAAATCAATGATGTAACTGAACATGTAACACCTAAAAGAATGACAAACTAATCCCAAAGCAAGCAGAAGGAAAGAAATAACAAAGATTAGAGCAGAAATTAATGGAGAACAATAAAAAAATAGAGAATCAAAACCAAAAGTCACTTCATTGAGAACATCAATAAAATTGACAACCCTTAGGTAGACTGACAAAAAAAGAGAGAAACTGGCAATAAATGAAATCAGAAACGAGATGGGTACATTCCCACAGTCCCTGAGGAAATAAAAAAGATCATAAGTAGTTACTATGAACAGCTATATGCCAACAAGTTAGACAACTAGTGTTAAATGGAAAACTTCCTACAAATGCACAAACAACCTATACCAATTGAAGAAGAAATAGAAGACATCAACAAACCAATCACACATAAAGAGATCAAATCAATCATCAAAAACCTACCAACAATTAAAAGCCCAAGACTGGGTGGCTTCGCAGGCAAGTTTTACCAAGCATTTCCAAGAAGACTTACCACCATTCATGCTCAAACTCTTCCAAAAACTTGATGAAGATGAAACAATACCTAACTCATTCTATGAAGCCAACATTACCCAATACCAAAGCTGGATAAAGATACTACAAGAAAAGAAAACTTCAGACCAAACTCTCTAATGAATATAGATGCAAAAATCCTCAACAAAATACTTGCAAATCAAATTCAACAGCATTTTGAAAGGATTATACATCATGACCAAGTGGGTTTTATTCCAGATATGCAAGAGTGGTTCAAGATAAGAAAATCAATTAATGTAATACATACATTAACAAATTCAAAGGGAAAACCACATGAACATCTTGATTTATGAAGAAAGGCATTTGACAAAATTCAGCATCCGTTCATAATAAAAACACTTCAAAAGGTAGGAAGCAAAGGAAAGTTCCTCAATGTCATAAAGGGCATATATGAAAAACCTGTAGCTGGTATCATAGTCAATGGTGAGAAACTGAAAGCTTTCCCTCTAAGATCGGAAACAAGACAAGGACGTCCATTGTCTTCACTGCTATTCAACATTGTACTAGAAGTTCTGGCTAGAGAAAATAGGCAAGAAAAAGAAATGAAAGGTACCCAAATTGGAACAGAAGAAATAAAACTGTTGCTATTTGCAGATAATATGATGGTATATTTAGAAAATCCAGAAAAAACACCAGCAGAGCTACTTGAGCTAAGAAGCTGGTTCAACAAAGTGGCAGAATACAAGATCAACACAAAAAAATCAATAGTAATGAGCTATCCAAGGAGGTTATCAAGAAAAATATTCCATTTACAATAGCACCTAGAGGAATCAAATATCTAGAAATAAACAAAGGATGTAAAGAACTTAGTCACAGACGACAAAGCACTGCTAAAAGAAATCAAAGAAGACCTGAAACAATGGAAAGACATTCTGTTTTCATGGATTGTAAGGCTAAATGTTATTAAGATATAAATTTTACCCAAATTGATCTATGGATTCAATGCAATACCAGTCAAAATAACAACAGACTACTTTGCAGAAATGGAGAAGCTAATTATCAATTTTATTTGAAAGAGTACGAGGTCTCCAATAGTCAAAAGCATCTTGAAAAAAAGAAGAATGAAGTGGAAGGTATTATACTTCTTGACTTTGAAGTATATTATATAGCCTCAGTGGGCTCCCAAGCCCACTCAACTGTGACAGGACAGTCTCTTCAGTAACTGGATATGTGGGAAAACTGGATATCTATAACCAAAAGAAAGAAAGAGAACTCTTATCTCACACCCTATTCAGAAAATTCAAAATGAATCAAAGACCTAAATATAAAAACCCGTGTCATGAAACTCCTAGAAGAAAGTATATGGAAACATCCTAAAGATTTAGTAATAAGTGATAGCTTCTTAGACCTTATGCCCAAAGCACAAGCAACAAAATAGAAAAACACATAAATGGGAACTCCACAAGAATACTTCAGTGCTTCAAAGGACTTTGTCAAAAGGGTGAAAAGGCAAAATGAAAAGGAGAAAATATTTGGAAACCACATATCTGATAAGGGTTTATAACCAGTATATATAAAGAAATCCTACAACTCAACAATAAAAAGACAAACAGCCCAAATAAAAACTGGGCAAAGCGCATGAAAAGACATTTCCCCAAAGAAGTACAGATGACTGAGGGGCACATGGGAAGATGCTTAGCTTTACTAGCTGTTAGGGAAATGAAGATCAAAACTACAATGAGGTATCATCTCACACCTACTAGAATGGCCACTATTAAACAAACAAGCAACTACAAATGTTGGAGAGGATGTGGAAATTTTGGAACACTTATTCACTGCTGGTGGGAATGTAAATGGTACAGCCACTGTGGAGGACTGTTCGGTGGTTCCTCAGGAAACTAAGTACAGAGCTGCTTTATGACCCATCAATCCTTCTACTAGGGATATGCCTGGAAGATCTGAAAACAGGGGCCCAGATATATGCACAGCATTGTTCAGAGCAGCATTATTCAGTTGCCAAAAAATGGAAACAACCCAAGTGTCTATCTACAGTTGAATGGATAAACAAAATGCAGTACATACATACATTAGAATATTATTCAGCAGTCAGAAGAATGAAGTCCTGAAGCACACAACAACATGGATGAACCTTGAGGCCTTTATGTTAAGTGAAATAAGTCAGACCCAAAAGGACAAATATTGTAGAATCTCACTGATGAACTAATTATAATTTGTAAACTTATAGACATAAAATATAGGTTACCAGGATACAGAATGAGGCTTAAGAATCAGTAGCAGTTGCTTAATATGTGAAGAATATTTATCTAGGGTGAATTTAAACCTTTGGAAATGGACAGAGGTAACAGTAGCACATTATTGTGAGAATAATTAACAGTGCTGAATGGTGTGTGAGTGTGATAGAAAGGGAAAGTTTAGAGTCATATATGTTACCAGAAGGAAAATTGGAGCTTAAAACATAGGAATGTATAGGAATGAATCTTGTAGTGGACAATGTCCGTGATTAACTGTACAAATATTAAACAGTTCTTTCATGACTAGAGCAGATGTACAATGCTATTACAATGAGTTAATAATAGAGAGGCATATGGGAAAAATGTACCTATCATAGTTTGTGGACTACAGTTAATAGTAATATTTTAAAACTCTTTGATCAACAGTAACAAATGTACCACACAATGCTAAAGGTCAATAAGATGGGAGGATAAGGAGTATAGGAGGATCAGGACTACTTTTTTATTTTTATTTCTTTTCTCAAGTAACGAAAATGTTCTAAATGTGATCACAGGGTTGAATGCACAGCCATGTGATAATACTGTGAACCAATGATTATACACTTCAGGTGCTTTCTATGCTATGTGACTATATCTAAGTAAAATTTTATTAAATAAAACCTTAGTGCATAGGTTAAGCCATGGATTAGAAACAATTGAAAGATGAATGAACTAGAAGATAAAGATTGCAACACACAAAGCATAAGGGGGAAAATGTGCGCAATTAGAAGATAAATGTGATAGAATGGGATCCCGATCCAACATTCTATTAGGAGTTTTGGAAGAAAACAATGGGGGAAAATAGGAAACATCAAAGGTAAGTAGTAGACATTGGTTAATAGAGGAAAATGTAACAATTATATGGTGAGGTAGAGTGGGAGACCTGACCCCTTCATTTGGTTCCTGTTATCTTTCTATTCCCAGTAATGTCCTTTTTGACAGTTGTTCCTATATTTGATTTCTTATACTGTCTGGTTCTTTACAATAAGCCTATTCTATTTTCATAGATCAGTTTCGAGTGAGCCTTTGTTCTGTGCAATGCATTGGGTTTTAATTAAATGAAAGATTTGATTTGCTCTAATGGGTGTTGGTGATAGAAAGATAAACAAGACTCATAAGTATGCTAATTATTCTCCCCCTCTTTTAGAAGTTAATGCTTGGTAACTGACATATTTGTTTTCCCTTTAATATCTATAGGGGACCATTTAAGGATATCTTTGTGGTATTTCAATACCACACCAGAATAACTGGATTCAGAAATATTATTGACTTTTGTGAGTTTGCAGCCCATCCAGCAGAGTGGGATTTATCCAGCTTCCTCTGCTTGGCACCATCTCTCAGAAAGTCCTGGCTGCACCACTCTCGTGCACTGTGTCCCTCCTTTTTGAGCTCTGAGTGTTTCCCACTGAGCTTTAGTTTGTGACTTTTTAAGAGCTATTTTTCTGCTAACTACAATTCAGCCTCTCCGCAGCAGTATCCAACAGGTTGTTAGTAGCCCATTTTTTTCCCTTTAAGTTCCTTTTAAATCTAGAGGATACTCTCTCTTTAGGCATCCCAGACACTTTACAGGCAAGGGCTATATTATCATTTCAGGTCAGTTTTCTTAGTCTCATTAGAAATGATCTCTCAGTGCCAGAAGGGAAAAATTAGGTACGGGAGAAAGTAAATCACACAATATCAGTAGAACCAGAATCAGAAATGTACTTCCAATCTGGTAGTCATTATTACCTCCCAAATCCGTAGTTTGTCTGTATACTGATTAGGCGCTGGGGGTCTGAAGTCACACCATCTCGGTGCAACTCGAGCTCTCACAGTAGCTGTGTGACTTGAGGAAAATGGGGTAACCCCTTCAGCCTCACTTTACTCACTGTGGAATGGGGATAATGAAAGTAATTGTCTCACAGTTTTAGTGAGGATAATGAGATAATGTATGTAAATCATTTGGCACAATGCCTAGTACATAATGAGTGCTGAAAATAGTTCCTGTTACTGTGGCAGCAGTGCATAGCACGAAAAATGGTTTTTTAAAGTTAAGTCAAATCAATTAGTAATGTTCGGTAAAGTGCCTATTCTCAGTGTTCTACTATATGTCACAGGAAAATGCCAAAGAAATAGAATACAACCTTCAATTTCATGAAGCTAATAAGTACTTAGGTGGGAAAGTTTTCTATGAAAAGTACTCATTTAACAAATACTTATTGAGTGCCTACTAAGACTCTGTGCTGAAAATACAGATTCTTAGTCTAGTAGAGTTTACATGTCTGCCTGGGAAGACTAACAAAAATCAAGTCTTAATAAAGAAGTCATTTGTAGAGTATGGTAGAAGGAGACTTAAAAAAAAGGAGTAGATTACATGAGTGCAATTTGAAATAGCGAGGTCAGGTAGGCATCAATGAAAAACTGATATTTGAACAAAGACTTGAAAGTGGTGAAGGAGTTAGCCAGGCAATCAGAATCGGTGATTCATTGTGTGTTACAATACCCAATCTGTTTACTCTGGACCTTGGAACAAGTAAAGGATTAGAAAGAGTTAAGGGATAAGACGCGTCAGGAGGGAGAGAATAGTAGAATGGAATATTTACATATCCATTAAATATAGAGTGATTATTGAGCATCAGCTACTAGAAAGGATTTAAGGGAAGGGAAGTATCTGGAACAAGAGTAGGAAGTGTAGTCATGTACCACCATGCCTTCTTCCCCGTTTCCACACCTATGCTAAAAATCCCTAATAGATTATACCAAGCATATGAACAGCCTCAGAATCCTCAACATATCACTCCAGGAAAACTAAATCCAGGTTTTATCATTGCTTTGTGAGGCGAAGTCTATTTTCAAGTTGTGTGCTCTGATGCTGCAAGAACTCGTTCACATTTAGGGCAGATCTGCTAATAAAGGTCTTCTGACATTCTGGCCCAGATATAGGAATTTTGTTCATCCTTCTTTCCTTAATATTTATTCCTGTTATATTTCCAAAATTGTCCCCATTAGCCACTTGCCATGGCAACTGTAGACAATGAGATATTTTTGTTCACTGCAGATTAGAGCCTTGCACACAAGTGTAGTGGGTAGCTGTGTGCATGAGATGATGATTGCCCATATCAAATGATCTGTACCATGGATTTTTATGGAAACCAACAATCTCACAATTTGAGTTATTTGTATTGATACATTTTAACATGGTTCAGTTCCTGTATGTTTTTCACTACTTCTCTCCATTAATGCATCTGACCTTGTAATACTGCACTTATTCTGTCCATGTGCCTCAAGCCCAAAAGTTCCCTCAGGTTCCTAATACAATGAGGTTTAGCAATCCTTATGGGCTGATTTTTCTTTTCTTATCCATGGTGGCTTCTTTCATCCCTGTTCTAGCGCGTTAAAAGACAAGCAGCTCAACTCCTGTACTGCCGAAGTGGCAAGTTAAATTACAAGTGTTCCCACTTTATGAAAGTAATTGTTGAGGACAGAAAATGCAGCCCTGTATTATTGATTCAGGATTTTGGGCTTTTTAAGTATGAAAGTAAAAACCAAAAGTGAATCAAAGCCAATTGCTTTGGAAGGAAAAAAAAAACTGTTGGCCCATCCTTAGAGAGAACATTTTGAAGGAATTTAAAGAGACTTTTCCAGGCTAAGATGAAGTACTCAAGTCAATAAAAGAAAATTTACCACCAAAAAGCAAAATTCACGAAATAAGCATTGAATGAGTGTGAACTGAGCCCCTGTTGAAGCTGTTGTCCTGCCCCCTCGTCTTGGACAGTAGTGCTCTGACCCTGGAGTAAGGTGCTTGTGGCTCACTTGCCAGCATCCCAGGTGCCTGTATGGTGGCAAATCCAGGAACTGAAGTTCAGGAGGGATGGAGGGTGGGGTGGCGCTCCTGTGTTCAGTGCACACATGATGAGAAACATGATTTCCACTAAAAATAGTGTACCTACAAATATGCACACAGGTCGGAAGAATGGAAGGGAGGGAGAGAGAAGGGCATAGGCAGAACACAAAACAGGGGTGGTGGTCACATTTTAGAGAAATTTGAAAAGCAGAAGTCTATGATTGGCAAAGTAGAGTAGCTGGTGTAGATGGGGATTAAACTATGTTTGTGTATGTGTACATGTGAGTGTGTGGCTTCCAGGAGGCTCCCACCCACCAATACCTAGGGGCTGATTGGTTTATGTCCATGGACTCTGGAGAAGAGGCCCAACAGTCCAGTGGAGAGGTCACTGTTTCGGGAACCTGAAAACTTTGGACCTTGCTCTGCTTGTGCTGTCATCAAGTTGTGCTTTCTTGGGCCAGGGTTTTTTTTCACTCTGAGCCTTGGTTTCATATTGGTGAACAGTGAGGTTAAACTGCAAACATACACACACGCACACATTTATACATTCAGGCATTTATGGAGACCCTAGTATTCCTGGCCAGAGAAAATTCTTTCTTAGCATTTTTTCATTTTAATTCTCATAACAACTGTTGGGGTCAAGTGATATTATAATCCCTATTCTGCAGGTTAGTAATCAAGCTTGGGCAGGCTATGTTACCTGTCCATGCTCACTCTTTTACCAGGGAGTGGAGTGGGAATCCGTAATCCAAGTTCCTCCTATAGGGACAGCACTTTAAACCACTGTGCTATAATGCCGAGGCAGAATTTTTTTCTTTATGCTTATGAGGATGATGTATTTTATATGCTCTAAGACATTAATTGTTTCTGGAGTACACTAAAGCTTATCATTTCTTATAGGCTGGGTCTATGTAGCTGTGGTGAAACATGTATATTTATATATATATATATAACCGGTCTTGTTAATGTGTGTTTCTTAGCATGAGGAATCAGAAAGTAGTGTTTTTGCCATTCCATAGTGGCAGGAGGTTAGAGAGAGTCTTTAATGATCAAAGAAGATTGGCGTGTAATCATTAAGCCACATCCCAAGCAGTTTTCTCTATCAAGATACACTATCCCTATCTTTCAACAAGTGTATTTAATAGAGGATATCTCCACAGGGTTAATGCTTTAAAAATATAACCCCTACCACTTTATTTTCAGTTAGATTGGCAACATAAAATTGTGGATAAAGACTTAGAGAAAGAACTGCGTATTTTGAAGGCAGTCTTCTCAAATGTTGCAAATGAATCCTTCTTGACCCTCAAAAACGTCTGTCACTTATGTCCTGTGAGGGTCGCCACCACCACCACCATCATCCTCATCCTGCTGGGTGACTCTTTTCATACGCCACTAAGTACAGTGGTTCTGATTGAGAACTGTTATTAATTTAAATTCAACAAAAAGTTATTATAGTATCAATTAAACACAGCTTAATATGAAACATTAAAAGATGAGAAAAAGATAACTTTCATAAAAATGTTGTATTGGTCTTGAGTTTTCTTATGGTGAGTGATAGAACCCCAACTCTTACTCGTTAAGCCAATCAAAACAAAAAATGGCTCAAGAACTTCGAGGATCTAGGAGTAGAGCTGTCTTTAGTCCCTGCTGAATCTCGGAGTCCAAAAATGGTGGTCTTGGTTCTTTTCCTTTCTGTCACTGAGCTCTGCTTTCTTTGGTGTGTACTGGCTTTATTTAGCTTCATTCTCTAGCAATCCCTCTCTATCTGGTGGGAAAGAGGCCCCAGGAAGCCCCAAGCTTGTATCATCACAGGCTTGTGACTGCAGAGAGCCTTTCTTCCAGTGTCTTTGTACATATCACCCTTAGACTCACCTCTCTGTGGGAGGGTGGCGTGCCGATGACCAGGGTCCTGTGTTCCTTCGTTCTTGTGGCTGGCGGTGACTAACACCTGTGATCGACAGCATTACTGAGAGTATAGTATAGGAAGAGGTTTAGTTCTGTAAGTGAAAGTTAGTTTGGCAGTTACATATGAATAATTTATTTATTCCCCCAAAATGTTTGAAGCACCCAAGGGATCATGTTGAGGATAAGTAAATTGAGAGTAAAGACATCACCATAAACCAGTGCGTAAAGATAGGGAAGAATGGGTTTATTTACGCAGTACCAGGGTAATAGCAAAGGAAACTGGAAGGATGAAAGAAAGATAGTCACAATTTCACTTGTTGGTATTCAGGGAGAGAGATCATAAAATTAATTCAAATCAATCAAATGATAAAACTTATACTTTCCGTAGATTCACCTAATTCAGTCTATTTCTTTGTCTCCCTCTTTCTCCCCTCTCTCAGTTACTTTCTTCAAACACATACAGACACTTGTTTGAAATTACCTGTCATACAAACTAGTCTGAAGTCATGTGAAGTCCGCAAGGAAGCACAAAACCCAAATAGTTATGCATTAGGATCGCAGTTATGATTGCAGTATTAACACAATTTCCAGGTTGTTACCGTAATAGTAGGCAACCAGTTGCTATACAACTGTTCTCCTTTCAGATGATGAGGATGGTAGCTGCAGTTCGAAGTGGTGAGGATCAGGATTCTTGTGAAGACTGGAAGACCAAATGAGTGAAAATATGTCTGAGTTCAGCCGGTCTCATTTAAAAATCAGCTTTAAAAGCCCTATTACTTAAACAAATTGCCATTGTTAATGCTGTTATGTCCTTTTCAGAAAGGCTGTTACTTCTAATTTGAAACAAGTGCTTCCTTTAGGGCTAATTAAGCAGATGAATGACACTTAGGAGGACGGCATAGTTAACATGCTCTGTCTACAGCAAAGCGAGGGATACTGGTTCCCATGACTTTGAATTTGCACTTCCCTGAAATAACTACTGTCTTTACTCTGGGAAGGCACTAATTAGGCGAGAGTAAAATAATCTCATCAACATTTTTGTTTTGTTTTATTTTAGCATTCACCATATTTCTACCAAAAAAAAGAGAAAGCTTTATAGAGGGTATTTGTTACATCACTGACATTCATTCCTCTTATTTCCTGCAAAAGAGTACTTTGTTTTTCTGTTAAGAGATTTACCTTGCTTTTAGCATTGTAGTTGGGTTGAGACTGACATTGCTTCAAGTTCCTGGGATGGGTCCTAATTGATTTAAAACAATCCAAGTATCCCAGGGCCATTGTGATTAGATCAGTGATGGACACACGGCCTATTCTGTGCCAGCAAGCTAAAAGAAAATGAAGACTTCTGGGGAAAGGAAAGTCTATTTCTTTAAAGGAACTACAGCAGCCTTTTCTTCCCCTGTCCCTGACTGGATGTGAATGAGGAAGGTGGGAACACCTAGAAGGCATTTTTTTTTTTAATCACAAAGTGAGACTATATTCATGAATGAAGCAGAAGCAAAGCCTCTAAATGTAAAGCCAGAAAAAAAAGAGAAAAAGAGAGTGAGAGCAAGAAATACAAACCTGATTCTCATCACAGTGAGCCCTGAATCATTCCATTACTACTCCTGGAGTATTTGGATCCAAGAGCCAGTAAATTCCCTTTCTTGATGTACACAGTTTGTATGGACTTCAAGAGATAAGAAGAGCCTTAATGCAATTAAGGCATAAAGGTCTGAAGAAAAAAGTGAAAAATTCTCCATAACCTGACACCCGGATTTTCATCATTCCAATATTGATGGAAATTTAGTTAAAAAAAATTTGCCAGATGAATTAGAAAAAAACTAGATAATTATTTCTGTACTCTTGAAATAAAGGAGGACTTTTTAAGCATTTCACCAAAGCTAGAAACTATAATGAAAGTGATCAATCTCACCTCATAAAAATTTAAACCTTTTATATTTGGAAAACAGTAATAAAGTTAAAACCTATGACAAACTGGAAAAAAATATGTACAATAGTTATGTTGAATAAAGAATTGCTACTAATATATAAACAGCGCTTACAAATTAGTAATTAAAAGTTGAACACCCCAGTAAAAAATGGGCATGGAAAATGACTAGGCAATTCACATGAAAAGAAACCCGAATAACAAATAACCAGCCTGGCCTCTGACTGCCTTTGGGACTTTGAACCATTGACCTTACTGCTTTGCTTTTCAGTATCCTCATTGGGTAGAACAGAGACAAGAGATAGCAGCTTCACAGCACTTTTATGGACTCAAAATGAGGAGAGATTACAGAAAATATTTTAAGAACATGAGGAGTTAGATTTAGGAAATGCTCTTCGAATTTATTCAAATGATTGTCTCACCTCTCTCAGTGAAAGAGAAAAGAACAAAACTGTGATTCAGAAAGTTCATTTGCAGCCTCTGGTGTTGAATGGCTGGGGGCTAAGTTATTGATTGTATCACAACACCCCATTTGAGTCAATAGATTTGGCAGCTAAAGTAATTGAACAGCAACTAAAGCATTACATTAAACATGAAAGTGATTGTTACATTGCTACAAACTAGTCATGACCAAGTCTAGGGAAGAAAATTATTACACTTTTCAAAGCCTTGTTCTGGGTAAGACAGTATGTCACGCATTATCTTACAGAATCTTCACAACCGTCCTATAAGGCTATTGTAAAACTATTTGACAGAAACGGGGGTACTCAGGGAGGGGGTAATTTGCTCAGCTAATAAAGAGCAGAGCAAAAATGGGAACTATGGCGGAGTTCTTGTGCTCAGGCTTCTCATGTTTTTGTTGTGTTTTTTTTTATATAACTTTTTGTCTTTTGAGATTCAGATCTACATTCAATGCAATGAAGAAATCGCCAGCACGTAAGTATCACTGAGTTTGCATACATCCGTGTAACCCAACCCCTACCAAGACATAAAACATTACCATCATCCTAGAGAGTCTATACCTTGTGACTTATTTCTGCCATTTTGCAGCTTATTTTCTGTATGTCTAACACCATTTTTGTTACTCTTTTTTTTTTTAAATTCAGTTTCCATCTCCCATTTATTTTTTTTTTTTCTGTGAGACTTTCTGCCTCCAGTTTTCTATCTTAGTAGACCCAGGGACCTGGGTGGGGTCAATCCAGAAAACTCAATTTTGTGATCAGTTGGTCCTGCCAACAGAGACTGGATTTGATGTGCACATCTCTTGCCAACAGTTCTGTTGAGGTCTCTCATTTTTGTCTTTTTAAAATTTTATTTCCCCCCATGGGGCTCTTCTGTATGCAGCACCTCTCGGTGGCTTGTTTTCTGCCTGGGGTCTCAGTGGACTTGGGTCCCTGTGCCTAAAATGTGTGGGTTCCAGCTCACTGCTGTGGGTGCCTCTATAGCCTGCATCCAGGGCAGGAGGACTGGGCCCTGCTTCTGAGTGACTCCCAAGCTGCAGGGGACCCAGAGGGGAGAGTCTGGATGTGTGGATACCGGAGGGAAATCTCTGACCTGATCTTGGAGATTCCTTTTGCTTTGACTCAGCATTCATGGAAACCTTCTCTTGTATCTGTCATCCTCCAGAATTCTAAGGAAGTGGGATTTGTCCATTTATTAGTTGATTCTGAAGGGACACTTTTGCAGGGGATGTCTTACCTCAATATGTTGATGTAACTATTGCTAAATTTTGATGACTGCATTCGTCTGTTAATTTGAAGACCTCTTTTACTCTGTTGTTTAGTGCATACTAGTGCCTGCCACCCCATTCAGCATGAATATGGAACCAATATTGGCTAATGAGTTTCAAGTATTGGTTTTAGTGTTGAGGGTTTTAAAAAGGTTAGGCAGGGTTTTCTGCCCACAAGAAGTATATTATTTTAATTATTGCAGCTCATAGCACACCCTGCTTTACTTGAGGTACTCACTGAAAGCATCCATACTTTTAGTTCTTGTATTAATCTTTCTAAAACTCAGGGTTTTGAAATTTAACACTCGGCTCAAATCCTCACTTCACCACTTGCTAGTTCTGTACCTTTGTGCAAGTCTCCTTATCATCAAATTGGGTGCAGTAAAACCTCTTTGATAGCTTTGCTGTGAGAAATAATTTAGGTAACTCATATAAAGCACTTATTAGCATGCCTAACACCAAATTATCAAGGTAATCCTGTTTATTATGACATATTTCTAATCTGAAGGTGACACACTCGGAGGCAAATTCTCAGCCTATTTTGCCATCATAAAAAGAGGCAATGATTTGAACCAATACAGTTCAATAAAAGAAAAGATGACGGTTTTTAGTTTAAGGACCCAGAACCTTTAAAGAATTTCAATCTCCGAGACAACTCCAAAACGAAGGGCAGCATGATTTTGCTGAGCTCTTCCACCAGAGTTGGAACTCTCAAAACTCTTGCTGGGGCTGAAGTGCCCATGGACTGCTAAACTACTTCAAGCATTTGTCTTGAACGAGAAGTTGGTTACACCTATGGTTATCATGATGAGGTCAGTGCCCTGCGTATTCAGGGAGTGTGTCTCATTTGTCGATCACAGTGTCTTTTTATAGCTATGTGACATAACACTTCACTTTAGGTAAATTGGGTTGACTCACTGGTTAACTTTACAATTTGTTGTGTTTTGTTGCTTAAATGTAGACATCATTAGGTAGGCCTGAAATCTTGACTTTGAACTAAGAGTTAAAAAAAAAGGGTAGTTTCAAACATAAAAGCCCTTGTTTCCTGTGCCATCTTCCTCTCTCTACATGTTGGAAAAGGATGTACTGAGACACTTAGAAAAATCTGTATTTCCTTGAATAAGCCCTTTTCCACCCACGGGACTCATTCCTCATCTGTAAAATGATGAAGGTGGACTAAGGGATCTTTAATGTCTCATTTAGGTTTGTGCCTATGTGTTTCAGAGGAAATTACTTTCCTCCCTGAAGACCAATAGAAGGAATGACTACTTAGCTTCTGGTAGACAGTGACACACTGAAACAGGGGGATATGGAACTAGGCTTTAGCGGGGAAAGAAAAGCCCTTATCTTCAGAGGGCTCAGGAGAGGCTTGGCCATGGGTCCCAATTAAAGGAGCCTGTAAATAATAGTAGCTACTCTTCATTTAGTACTTAAATGTGCTCACCGCTATTGCAAATATTTTAGGTTATTACATTTATGACAACTCTGTGAGAATGGTATCACTGCCCCATCTTATCTATGAGGAGAATGAGTCTCACAATGAGTAAGCGAGATGGCCATTGTCACCTGGATTTTATGCAGGCTTAGCTGACTCTACTGCCTTCAATCACTGTGCTATTCTCTCTAGTAATTTATTGACTGATTTGTTCAATTAATAGTTATTAAAGGTCCCCTCCATACCAGAATTGATCAAAGAGCAGGTGAATGTTTGGTGGGGCTGGGTCTGCGCTGAGGATGAAAGCATCCTCTGTGCCCTACTCTGGCTGAGACTGCTTTATCTAACCACTATGGCTCCTCAGATTGTAATGCCACGAGTCTCCTTATGACAAGGCCTGAAGTCGTCGGTTGCCAGGATCTTGGCTGCAGCTTTTAACTTGCTAACTCGTTTGCCAGGTGGGAAATGTTGGAGATTTCTGGGAGGCTTGGTGAGAGCATCGATTTCTCTCCCTGGAACATCCTAAGGACTATGAATGCTTAGGATGAGACAGAGCTCTTTTGGAAACATGATAGGGTGGGACATGGTGAATGTGTGTGAAAAAAAACCATGTTACATTTTCCCCTAATTTTGCAACATTACTTTCAAATAGCCATTTCAAAGAGCCCAGAATTTCCTGTTCTTCCTCTGACTTTGAACTTGTCACATGCTAATTCTTTTTTTTTTTTAATATGAAGCCATTTGTTTGGAAAGTTATGATCAGTGTCTCCACTGAATCTGGACCCATCTAGAGACTCCACTATAGTCTGAATAATAAATTGAGCAAATCTTTTTCCAGTTTCCTATTCAAAATTTTGACAGATTATTATTTTTTAATTTTCATGGTTAATCCATTTATATGTTATAAATTTTTAATTTTTTTATTGTATAGTAAAACATATATATAAAGCAAAGAAAAAAGCAATAGTTTTCAAAGCACTCTTCAACAAGTAGTTACAGACATCCCAGTTTATCATGGGCTACCATATGATCCTCTCAGTTTTTTCCTTCTAGCTCCTTCAGAATATAGGAGGCTAGAGGCTTAAATATTTTTTTATCATAACAATCGATTTTTTCCTTCTTTTGTGAAAGGTAGCATATATACAAAAAAGCTATAAATTTCAGAACACAGCACCACAATTAGTTGTAGAACAGATTTCAGAGTTTGACATGGGTTACAATTTCACAATTTTAGGTTTTTACCTCTTGCACTAAAATACTGAAGACTAAAAGAGATATCAGTTTAATGATTCAGCATTCATATTCTTTGATCACATGCTAATTTAATTGCTGACTTTTCAATCTTCCCCCAAAAGACTGGGCCTCATGTATCTTGTTTTTTCCTAGGTACAATAATTCCATTGTATTTATTCAACAAATACCAAATGGGAACCAATATATGCTAAGTACTGTTTTAGGTTTTGGAAATTCATTGGTGAACAAGCATAGAACTCACATTCTAGTAAAAAGAGATAGTAAATAAGCAGAGAGCCAAGCAAGAATATATGTAACATAGTTTCATGTGGTTACAAAGTGTAAATAAAGCCAGGTAAGGGGTGAAGCATGAACCCTTTTAAATAGCATGCCCAGTAAGACCTTTTTAGAAATATAAAAATTACAAAAGAATCAGATCTGAAGGCAGGAATATTTCAGGCAGAAGAAAAAGCAAATAAAGACCTTGAGATAAGGATAAACTTGACCTGTGTAAGAAATACCTTCAAGACACTACTGGGATGGAATAAACAAGGAAAAAATATTAGGTGAGAATTCATAGAGGTAAACAGGACTGAATCCATAAAGGCCCGTAAGACTGTAGTAGTTGGAAAAAAATCCTCGCTCAACACCTGTTTATTCAATATGTCTGCATGCTAAGCACAGCTCCAGGTGCTAGATAGCAGTAATAAACAAATGATGCATTCCCCAGCCTTCAGAGAACTTACATTATTGTGGGAGACAGACATTAAATCAGATAAATGAATAACATATATATTAATTAGTGATAAGTGATAAAATGAAAAAGTTGAAGCAAGAGTGTTCAGACAAGTTGAAAGAGGCTCTCAAAAGATGGAGAGAACATAAAGGAAGTGAGGATTTTTGATCTTATGGGAGGGAACATTCCAGACACAAAACTTAGGGATGTGCACAAAAAAAAAAAAAAAAAAAAAAATCAGTGTTTCTAGAATGGAGTGAACCATGGTAATAGGAGATGAGGCCAGAGAGGAAATGGGAGACAGATTATATAGAGCCCTGCAGATCATGGGTAAGGCTTTGCCTTTTGTTCTGAGTAGGATGGTGTGCCAGTTTGAATCTACTTTGTCTCCGAAGGGCACTCAGATTTCAAAGATCACAGGACTAGATATTGACTGAAACAAAATTTAGGTCAAATGCTGGGCCACCAGAATATAGGTGGAAGCATTATAAAATGCTTTGAAGAGCATTTTTCAAGTGCTAAACTAAGTCAAGGGTGGAGCAAAGAGACCAGTTAGAACAATACCATCTAAAAAGCCATGTTTTATTCCTGATCCTATCTTGTTGGGGCAGCCATTTCTTTAATCTTGATTCAATACTGTAGGGCAGAAACTTTTGATTAGTTTATCTCCACAGAGATATGACACACCCAATTGTGGGTGTGACCGTTTGATTAGATGGAGATGTGACTCCACCCATTCCAGGTGGGTCTTAATTAGTTTGCTGGAGTCCTTCAAAAGAGGAAACATTTTGGAGAGAGCTCAGAGCTGACAGGCAGAGCTGATGTAGACGTTTGGAGATCAAGATAGAAATAGCCAAGGTGCTAAGCAAGGACTCACAGAAATAGCCAGAACCTGAAGAGAAGAAATCTCTGGCCCAGGCTGATGCTAAGCTAAGAGATGAAACCCAGAGTTTTGCCCTGGAGCAGCTAAGCGAATGGCCACAGAGGCTTAGAGAGGAAACCACTGGCATCAGAAGCTGGAAGCAACAGAACTGGGAACAAGGACCAGCAGATGCCAGCCATGTGCCTTCTCAGATCTCCCTTCCTTGTGTCAAGATATCTTTCTCCGGATGCCTTAGTTAAAATGAATTTATGGCCTTAGAAATGTAAACTTGTAACTTATTAAATTCCCTTTTTAAAAGCTGTTCCATTCTGGTATATTGCATTGCAGCAGCCTAACAAACTAATACAGATGGAAATCCGTCTTCCAGCACTAAGTGCCACAATCTGAATAACATTTCAATAGGCTGCTGGGTTGTGAACTGAATAAAAAGAAGTGAGGTAGAGCAAAGAGACCAGTTAGAACAATACCATCTAAGAGAAATATAGTGAAATATAATGAAAACAAAAAAAAAGTGTAATTTTAAATTTTCTAATAGGTATATAAAAAAGTCAAGGAGCCAGGTGAACTTAGTTCCAATAATGTATTTTATTTAACCCAATGATATATTTTACATCATTATTTTTATATTAAGTCTTTGAAATCCAGTATGCATTTTAGACATACAACATAATTTGTACTAACTACGTTTCAAACCTCAAATGGCTAATGGATACAAAACGAGATGCTGCAGAGTGAGAAGACCATTGCAGTAATTCAGGTCAAAGAAGACAGTGTTTTAATGACAATAATAAAGAGTTAGATTCTGTTGTTAAGGTAGAGCCAGTAAGGTTTGTTGAAAGAATGAATGTATGGATCAATGAAGGAAGGAATAAATTGAAATAAGTGAAGTTTTTAAAATGGAAATTAAATTGTAATTTCTTAAACTCCTGATACATATTACTGTAATTTGCCCCATCCCAGGTTAGGGAGGTTTTTGAAGAGCATTTTTCAAGTGCTAAACTAAGTCATTGGGCTTAAGATTCAGTCAATGACTGTGTCATAGGAAAAGCAAAGCATAATGGCAGCAGACAGAGGCCCATGACATGGTTCTCATGGTGTCTTGCTTTCCCGATTTATGAAAGCGCCAACACAATACTATGAACCTTCTGAGTCTTGGGTTATGAGGTCATATCAGGTAGCTATTGATCCTGTTCTTAGGTTTCTCTAAAAACATTCTGACATCAGCTTGCTCCATCTAATTCTAGGAGCTACATCATCCCAGAGAAAGTTTCTTTTACTTATTCATTCATCCAAAAGGGGAGTATGCTTGTAATTCACATGAATGCACAAGTTCACACTCCTTTTACACCAAGCCATAAGTGCTTGGGTGGCCCAGCATTTGACTTAAATTTTGTTTCAGTCAATATCTAGTCCTGTGACCTTTGAAATCTGAGTCCCCTTCGGAGACACAAGCTGCAGTGTTCCCCATTCCCATATTTCCTGTGGCATTATACCTGGCCCATGAGACATTTGCATTCATGACTGTGCTGTCCTTTTCCATAACTTCTCCTGGACTAGAATCCTTCTTCAGGTCTCATCAAAATACCATGTACCTTGTTCTTCTAAGGAGGCTAAGTGGATGTAATATAAAGAGCGCTGCACTGGGAGTCAGGGAACCTAGCAGGAAACTGCTCTTTAGATGAGGGAGTTTAGGCAAATTGCCTTACCTCTCTGAGCTTTATTCTCTTCTCTGTAAAATGAATGTTACCATTAAACATTGGTTTTCCGCCTACTGTCTGTGGTCCTGTTGGCTTCTATGATGTTCCTCATTGTCCACTTGGGGAAGGGTTTATTGTTTATCAGAATGGTGAAAAGCCAAGTGGACGGCACTTCAGGACCATTACTCAATTCAGTCAGAGCAGCTCCTCTAGTATCTGTTTTATTGATTGTATCTTTTTTTATTTTAACACTAAAATTCTTTTCTTAAAAATGCAATTTTATTGAGATATATATTCACATACCATGTAATCATCCAAAGTATGCAATCATATATCATCATATAGCTGTGCATTCATCATCACAATCTATTTGTGAACATTTTTATTACTCCAAAAAAATTAAAACAAGAATGAAAATAAAAGTAAAAAAGAATACCCAAAATGCCCATCCCCCCTATAATTTATTTATTTTTTTATCTTTTTTTTCTTACTCATCTGTCCATACACTGGAGAAAAAGAGTGTCAGTTATAAGGTTTTCATAACCATATGGACACACCGTAAAAGCTATATAGTTATTCAGTCATCTTCAAGATCAAATCTACTGGAATATAGTTCAGCTGTTTAGGTATTTCCCTCTAGCTACTTCAATACACCAAAAACTGAAAGGGTTATATATATTCTTATATATATATATAAGAATAACCTCCAGAATGATCTCTCAGCCACTGAAACTTTATTTTGGTTCATTTCCCTCCCCTTTTGGTCAAGAAGACCTTACTTCCATGTGACCAGGGCCAGGCTTGTTCCCTGGAGTCCTGTTCTGCACTGGCAGGGAGACTTACAGTCCTGGAAGTCATGTCCCATGCAGAGGGTAGGACAGTGAGCTCACCTGCAGAATTGGCTTAGGAAAGCCACATCAGAGGCACAAAAGAGGTTCTCTGGGGGGTGCCTTTTAGGCACAATCATTAAGTAGGCTTAGCTTCTGCCTTGTGGTATGCGTTTCATAAGGGCAAGCCCCAAGATGGAGAGTCTGGCCCATCAAATTGGCAGTCCCCATTGATTATGAGAATATCAGGTCTTCCCCAGTTAGGGAAGTTTAATATTTCCACCTTTTCCCCAGTCCCTCAAAGAGACTTTTCAAATACTTTTTCATCTTCTGCCCAGATGCTCTGGGATATATCGGAGCATCACACCAAACTAACTCTAAAATTCTAATCACTGCTTTAGACTTGTTGCTTCATTTGTTTGTGCTGACTGGGCTGCAGCTCCAGGTATCCGTAAAAGGTTTCTTGAATGGCTCCTCTGATATCTAATCTGATTCCTATATCCAGTAACATCTGTAAAGACGCCAAGAACTAATGAATCCAAGATCTATCTTCCTGGCTCTGTTTGTTACTTGGTTCCAAACACTGTACTTAAAAGTTTTGCGGTTAAGTATGGACTTAAAGGAAGCTTTCAGTTACATGTGGTGTATAACTAATTTTTTTAAAATAATAAAGGCAATTTATTTGATTGCGTTACTAAAAAATACACTTGTATACAAATCCTGATTTGGCAACTCAGTGATATCCCACGGGACCCAGTTCCTTTATGTCTTTCCCTCTTCCTTCTACTATTTTGGCCTCATTTTTTTTCTTTTTAATAAACTTTTCATTTTGGAACAACTTTAAATTTCCAGAAAAATTTTGAAGATAATACAGAGATTTCCCATACCTCTTCCCACCCCTGTGCACAATTTCCCTTATTACTAACATCTTACTGGTGTACTCAGGGTACCAAAATAGGGACAGAAGCTCACAGAGCAACTTGCTTCCTTATGTCTCCCAAGGATGTTTTTCCAGTGTTCCTAGCTACAGCTGTGAGACTCATACAGATTGGCCCACTCCAGCCATGCATGGGTACCTATGGCCATTGGACTAACCTAGAAGGTTTACCACTCAAGTATGAAGTTGTGGCAGGGTCACCAATATCATATTAATTCTCAAGCGGAAAGTATAGCTTATATGGAAAGGAAAGAGGACATAGACACTGCAATCAACAAATGCAACAACTTGAATAAAAAAATGCCCTATATGTATAAAATGTTAGTAGATTCCATTTATGGCATGCTCACTATTTTGCTCTTTAAATCTACACAATGCTATGAAATTATTATTGTCTTCTCTGTTCAAATGAAGAAACTCATGATAAACTGAGTATCAGACAAGTCAGATAACTTTCCCAAAGCCATACATCTGGTAAGTGAAATTGCTGGGATTCTGACTCTGAAGCTTTGCTCTTACCTACTGCATCACAACTACTTTAATACAGTAGATGCTATTACTGGTAGATGACACCGGTTGAGAGAATGGGCCTGTTTTTGCACCATAGAAGGTAGTTTCAGCTCTCTCATAGTATTCTGCAAGTTGCTATTTAGCCTGACGCTTAAGAACTTGTCAGCATTTAGTGGTTACTTCTTACCAAGCACTTTGAGTAGTAATTTCTTTTGCTTGATGCCAATGCCATTAATATGACAGCTGTTCCTGCATGATGCATCAGGGAGTCAGTTTCCAAGGGAAAGAATAGCGACAGTTGCTGTGCAGGGAAAGAGAAGAAATGCAGCTCTCAAAGAAAATAGAGAGAAGCAGAAATGGGGGGAAAAAAGTTGTGAGCTAACTTATCAAAGAAGAGTGAACCATAAAAAGAATCTCAAGCCCCTCTTATCACTCACACAAAGTCAGACATCAAGAGGAATGTAAAAGAGATGTACCACTCCAAAGCAAATCAAAGATACAGGTCTGCAAAGAAATAAATGAATGCCAGAGAAAGAAGAAGATAAAAAGGCTTCGTGCTCTGAAAAGATGTTAGTGTATGTAACTGGCTTCTTGAGTTGTGGGGCTGGACTCTTTATGTTTTGGCAGAGTCTCCTACAATGTTTTGTACATGTGTTCCTAAAACATGAGTGATTTTGATCTCAAGGAAAGAATCCAGGACTCCTTTGTAAATCTGGGTAGAAGTCAAATGGTGATAGGCTTGAGAAGCGGATTGGCAGAATAATCACTGGGCATTGCAGGCCTGATATTTTAAAAATTAGTGCATCTTAAAAAAAGGAGATAGCAAAAAAGAAATAGTCCATCTATTTGAAAACTGTGATGTGTCCAGTAAAAGAGCCCAGTGCCAGCCAGAAACTTATCAATCTTTGTTGCTAAAGAACTTATATTCCCAATGGGAATGATAACTCCCACAAGGGGGCAAAAATTGGTTCTTGGGGCCAGAGTGTGAAAAATCTTGCTCTTTTAATGTAAAAGGTTCAGATATGCATATGGTATATAAGCAGATATACGTGTGTATATAGTATTAAAATTTCATGTGTGTGTGTGATTAGGAAAAACATGTCTAAAAAGCTTCCTTGGTGATAAATAATGGAAAAAAATGGTGGAGAAATAATGCTGAGGAGTTTCACATTTGCAGCTTGGAAAAAGAAAGAGAATAGGTCGAGTCTACTTAAAATTTAGGCCTAAGAGTCACCCCCAAGAGATCCTCTTTTGTTGCTAAGATGTGACCTCTCTCTCCAGCCAACACAACAAGCAAGCTCACCACCCTCCCCCTGTCTACGTGGGACATGACTCCCAGGGGTGTGGACCTTCCTGGCAACGTGGGACAGAAATTCTAGAATGAGCTGAGACTCAGCATCAAGGGATTGAGAAAACCTTCTCGACCAAAAGGGGGAAGAGTGAAATGAGACAAAGTGTCAATGGCTGAGAGATTCCAACAGAGTCAAGAGGTTATCCTGGAGGTTATTCTTATGCATTAAGTACATATCACCTTATTGGTATGTAGAGAATCAAACCCTGTGCATACTGTTAGAAACTATTCCTGCACAAGCATAGACAATTTCATCTCTGGGTCACGTTATACATTTTCTATGCAGAAAACCCCAGCTCTTATTTCTCAACCCCAGCTCTTATTTCTCTTTCCTTCCCTTATCCTTCATGACATTATAATCCAACCTATCCAATTAAACTCTTAAAAAGATATTACCTATTATTACATTCATTCATTCATTATTCCTTTGAAAAATCTTACTGAGCACAGACCCTTGTCTATGCAGGGCTGAACATATAGACAATGTCCTTCTGCTCCTAGAGTGAATATTCTAAAAACAAAAATTAAAAAATAAACAACTAAGTAAACAAAATGGTTACAGACAATAATAACTGCCCTGAGGAAAATCCACAGGGACAATAGAGAGTATTGGAAATGGGAAATATTTAACTAATTTAGATGTAGTTGTCAGGAATCCCTTTCTAAACGGGACATCTGAATGATTCTAATTTTATAAGTATTTCTTTATCTTCTTAAACATATTAAAATTTGACTTGATAGAGAAGGAATTGTTTAGAATTCAAAACATGGCCTGCCGTTATTTTATCCTCTCACTTACTCAATTTACTAAAAAGCGTATATTGAATCCCAAATTAAGTACCAGTAACTATGCTCAGTATTAAGCACTTATTCGTTAATTCATTCAGATAACAAATATTATTGAATGCCTACTAAGTACTCCATTCTAGGTGTTTAGTGAACCAAACAAAAATCACAACTAGGAGTGGCCAGAGGAAGATTTTGAGTATTTTAAATTGAGATTATCTGTTAGACGTCCAAGTGGAAATGCTAAGTAGAAAGGTGAATATGCCAGTCCGGACACAAGATAGCACTCATCAACAGAGAGATGATGGGTAAAATCATGAAATCTGATGGGTTCAGCAAGAACATTAAGCACAGATAAATGAAGAGGATCATGACAACTCTGGGACACTTAAATCTTATGAGGTTAGGGAGAAGAGAAGCAACTAGCAAATGAGACTATGAAGGAGGGACCAGAAGCATAGGAGTAAAACCAAAGAAGAGCATTTTATAATCCAAAAGAAGAAAATGTATCAAGGGGATAGAATAACTAATTGTGGGAAATATTATTTCTGTGTCAAGTAAGATGAAACTGAGAATTGACTATTAAATTTAACAACTTGGGGATCCTTTGTGATAAAAGCAGTTTCAATAAGACCTGATTGGAGAGAGAATGGACAGAGAAAATGAATGAGGAATGACTCAGAGACAAGGAGTACAGCTATGATTTTGAATAATTTTGTAAAACAGAGGGCAGCAAAGAAACAGGATGGTATTTGGCAGTTGAAATAGAGTGAAGAGAAAGGTTGTTAAGATGGGAGAAATATCTTGTTTTCAGACTGATGAGAATGATGGAATAGTGAGTAAAAATTGATCATATAAGAGGGGATATAAATTCCTGGACTAGATGAAAGGAAGTAGGATTTAATACAAAAAAGATTAACTTTGTACAGGGCCACAGACATTTTGTTTATGATTACAGGAAGGAAGGCAGATCCCCTTCAGATGCTGGAAGGTAAGGAGCTGTGGTGGAAGGTTTCTGTGGAAATGCTCTTACTGATGTTTTGAATTCCCCAGTGAAGAAGGACACAAGATAAGAGTCAGTTTCCATACCACTTACAAGCTGTACTATTTCAGGTAAGCGATTCAATGTCTTTGAGCATCAGTTTCCTCATCTGTGAATTGGGAATAAAAATACTTATTTCTAATGCAGAGATCAGGGTCAAATGTGGCATTTTATCTAAAACAACTAGCCCGATACCTGAAGCATCAATTAATTTTGAACAAAATGGTCTTTGGTCTGAGCAAAAATGATTATCATGTTGGATAGCATTTGCTCCCTGGTTTCTGAGCACAGGGGTTTGTTCAGTGTGGGGAGGCAGCCTGAGCTAACAACAGCATGAAATGAAATGATGGGCTTCGTGTTACTATTAACAAGTACAATTATAACAGACTCGCCATATTTGTCACCCGGCCTCTGACCAAGGAGAACTCACTAAATTGTTTCAGCCATAATTCTTTAGACACCTCTTGCCCACCAGCTTGGAGTGACAGTAATCCACGGAACATGAGGGGAAAACAAGTGTCAGCGTTCAGTCTCCTGTTCCAGGCTAAGTGTTCCAGGCATGTGAGTTATCACCCTGATTAAAGTGTCAGAAGGCTCCTAATCATAGTAAAATGAAATGTGACCAGAGCACACCAAGAAATGGGACATTCCTGTCACCTTTTCTCTTTCCCCTGTAATGGCAATATCTATTTGCTATAATCTAGGTAATATAAGTGTCTCTTCATATTTTGTGGACAATGAGATGACTTGCATTTGACAGATCTTATTATGCTAAAAATCAGGTACTCTAAAATTAACATAGGCTCTTATTAAAAGTGATTATACAAAACTTCTCTGGTGCTTGGGAATTTTTACAAGGCAACCCCCTTCCTCATATCCTTCTTTACTTCCTTTCCTTTATGTATATTTATATTTGAATAGGATCATGATGGAGAGAAGTCCTAATAAAGACATAACCAATAACAGTCAGGCTAAAATGTTTATTTAATACAGATATTTGCCTATCACATACCTGGTGCCCTTGATTCTAGAGAAGTCAACACTGAACCAGGGTCTGTGGTTCTTTAAGGAAGACATTTTTTTCCTGAGCCTAGAAAGTTAACTTTATGGGAGTAGGGATTTTATACTGTTTAGTGATTCTTTTCCAGTCACCCAAAATAGTACTTAATATATCATAAGGACCCAATAAATGATTGTTGGGTGAATAAATGGTAATTAATATTTCTCTGGTGGAATTATGTCTGCCATTGAAAGTTTTCTTATTAAGAATCATAGAAGAATGAGTGTTCTTGTCAGATTTTTTTTTTTACAATTAATCCCCAATGAACATTCCACAATTAAAATAAATGGTCCAGACTGCACAACAAATATTTCTTTCCCCCTCTTGAAATCATAATTTAGGACTAGTTCACTACTCCTTGCCCATCACCATTTTTTCTACTGAATGAACTCTGAAGATGGTAAATGTGAAAAGAATAATGTGTCTAAGATATACCTAAAACCATGATTTTTAAAATGTTTGTGGCCCAGTTAGCTACTTCTGTATTTACCTTGACTGTTTGCCTGTGGAAAATTAGGTTGGTTCTGAATTGGATTATAGGATAAGTTCAAAATGGTCAAAATAAAATAAGGATATAAAATATTATCATTTCAATTTTGACAGCTGAAATTACCAGTTCTCAACTTCTATCAAGAAAAACTATCAGACGAATGCTCAAAGAACAATCAGTTTTTTATTTATACTGGAAGTCATAAAATCAAATGTCTACAGAGAACGGAGAGAGAAACATGTTGAGTCTGAGTGTAGAAAAATAGTCTGGCCTGGAGATTTGGTGAACTGGCACATTCCTTATTTAAAAGCATCCAGATCCTTCTGTTTTAAGCAACATATTATATCATGTCCTAAACACATGCACAATCACGTTCAGATTCTTAATTATTAATATTATTGTATCCGTGGATAAGCTTGAAGTGATTTAAGTATGATTTTGTAAAAAGCAGTTATTAGCTTAAACATGGAGAAAAGGAGGGCTTATTCCCATCCTTCTGAATGTGTCCTTTCAAAGTCAAAATCTTCACACTTAATAACTGAGGGAATTTCAATAAGAATTTTATGGGT
This sequence comes from Tamandua tetradactyla, assembly GCF_023851605.1. Classification (NCBI taxonomy): domain Eukaryota; kingdom Metazoa; phylum Chordata; class Mammalia; order Pilosa; family Myrmecophagidae; genus Tamandua; species Tamandua tetradactyla. The sequence continues at coordinate 25,020,422 of NC_135346.1, forward strand.
CGGGAGTGCCATGGTTTCCGCTGCTAGCATACCCTGCCCTGAGAACAGAGTTGCACATCAGGTAGAGTATGAGTTCTTTTTTTGGCATGGGCAAACCTGGGTCTCTGGCATGGTAGGCCACCATCTGCCACTGAGCCACCATCGCACCACCCTAGTATGAGCTCTTGAAAGATAAGAAGTACAGGGGAGAAAAGGCTAGTAAGTAGTATGGCACTTTTAAACATATGTGGGTTCAGCCTTAAGTAAGAAATCAAAGTCCAGAAATTGAGATATACTTTGTAGTGACGTGCTCTTTTGGGTTTATGTATTTCTAGAGAGGAATGAGAAGAAGGCAATGAAATCTTCAAAGGCATGGTATTAAGCAGTATTACAGAAACCTTAAGGCATAATCACCCGATGAGATTTTTTAAATGCTATACCTCCAACTTTTCTCCATCTGTGCAACCCTTCAACACCACCTCCCCAACCTAAGATTTTGGTCAGCTAGGTCTAGAATGGGATCTGTACTTTTTAAATACTCCCCAAGAAACTTTAATGCAAGTGGTTCATGGCCTACCATTTGAAAGACTGATTAAGGGCCTATAGTTCTTCCAGGTGCTTAAAATTAATCTATCATAAAGGTGCTTAAAAATAAAGAAGAAGCATTGCATGCAGAGGGAAGGATAACTCTGATAGCAATATGCTGTGTTCAATGAAGAAAAAAAGGTCGAAGAAGATGGTTGAGAAATTTTCACTGAAATTTAAATGACTAACAGCAGTTTAGGAGTGGCTATAGTGTGAACATGTTTAGAGGGGAAAGGATTTGAAATGTATCTATTCCTTAAACAAACATATATTTAGTGTTTGCTCAAATGGACTGTTGAAGGATTTAGAATGTATAAACTACATGGTGTTTGGGAAAATCGCAGTCTCAGTGCTGAGATTGGAAATAGATTTCCACCTAGCTTGGAGCACTAGGTCGACAGATTGTCGAGGGCACAACCTGGGCTCAGAAGTAAAGTGTACCCTCATTGATTAGCGATATGTGTCTGGATACAGAGGACGAATGTGATTGCACTCCTGATGTAGGTTCTCTTTTCCTGAGACCATCTTATTTTTTGTATTTGGAAAATATATCAAGAAGGCATTTTAATCACTGTCTTCTATCTTTCAAGGGGACACATTTTAAATGGGATTGGTCCCTGGCACCATTCCAGCCTTATTAATGCTGAATAATTCCTATATAATTTAATTGCTATCTTTCATTTAATTCCTAATGGAAACCAAATTCTACAAGCTCGAGTCTCCTTTGAGAAAGTACACTCTTCCGTATTTTTCTCTGTCTTAGCAAATTTATAGCTGTGAGTTCTCGTTAAGCAATAAATAGTTACAACTTGGATAAGTTAGACTTGTTAAATGGCTAGTTGAACATCATTAACAGCATGATAATTGGTGGAAGGCACATATCCCTGTTAGAGACCCATCTTTTGAAACAGTTACAATGTGATGACTGAGAATTATCAACTGAATCCAGGGAGAGAGTAAATTCTCACTGTGGTAATGCAGCGTCTCCTCAGAGTGAAAAATAGATTCCAGCAAGACCCAGGATTGGGGTTGAATTAGACTAGAGACTTCAAAACAAGGGGAAAGGGCCTTGCTGACCTGTAGTATTATTTATTCGCTACCTTGCCTGACAACAAAAGCCCTAGAGCTTGGGATACCTGCAGTTTGTTAAAGTACTTTTGGCCTCTGTTTACTTCCCAATACATATTTTAACCCTTTGGGTAGCTCTCTTAGACTTCAGCGTATGTCTTGACTTTAAAAGCCAATTTTTTGGCTTGGAGAAAACTAGAGAAATAGTAAAAAGATATTTCACCCTTGACGTGAAAAGATATTTCACCCTTGATTAGATTTTAATGTTGTATTTTCCAGTTCCATGGAATCGATTTTGCCATTTTCCTATAGGCTCAGCCTCACCTGCCTATAGACTTGTATTTGTCATTGCTGTGATAATTATGTATATATTTTTGTACATCTGATTAGGCTGTGTCTTGCTGCATAATGTGTTAACATGTTAAATGGAATTTGATAATTCTCTCCAGGCTGTAGAAAATGGTTTCGCTGGTTAGAACTCAATTGCCTTTTCCTCCTGTCTATTTTCCCATGTTAACATTGTTGTTTCAAGTTGACAATAAGGTTGAATTACTGGGAAACACCCGGATCATATTTTCCACAGCAAAGAAAAACAAGACATACTAAAGAAGGAAGTATTTCACGCAGGAAATTCCTAGTGCAGATACAACAAGGCACTGTCTGTGATAGATGGTCCCTCTGCAATTGCAGACTAGAGTGGGGCTAATTTTTAGCCCAGTTGAAGATGATGCAAAGCTAGTCTGCCTGATATGGTAGCTAAACAGAGCTGTACTTTGCTTGCCTATGGAGGAATATAGGACTGTGAGAAGTAAGTCAGGAGAACCAGGTGTTGGGAGGGGCTCAGGAATGCAAGATAATTCCAGTCTTTTTCCAGCAGGTGGTGACTACACTGGGGAAGCCCCTCTTGAGTTTGAGAGTCAATAATTGAGGAGTAGGTAGGCCACTTCATGACCTTTAGAAAATAGGTAGTATTGTTCACTTATCAAGGTCCTATACCAAAAACAAAGTCTAGGGACTAATTCATAAAGATAATTCATTAGAAGCAGAGAAATACAAATGTCAAAGAATCATACCTATATTAGTGTGCAAGCTGACAAATGTAGTATACCAGAAATGGAGTGGCTTTTATAAAGGGGAATTTAACAAATTGCAAGTTTACAGTTCTAAGGAAGTGAAGGTGTCCAAGTTAAGGCACCAACAAGAAGTTACCTTCACTCAAGGAAACGATAGGTCAGGAATACCTCTGTCAGTTGGGATGTCACATGGCTGGCATCTGCTGGTTCCTTGCTCTTGGGCTCCATTGCTTTCAGCCTCTGGTTCCTGAGAGGGTCTCACTTTGCTTCATCAGGACTGGCTTTCATCTCTTGGCTTCCATTGGCTCTCTCCAGGTTCTGGCTTGCTTTACATCTCATGGCGATGGCTGCTGGGCTTCAAGCACCTTCAAACATCGGTGTCTGTTCTCCACATGTCTGCATATGTGTCAGCTGTGCCTTAAAGTTTCTGTTGGTTCTGAGGCTTCTGTCATTTTTGTCAGCTCTGTCATTTCTGTAGGCTGTGTCTACTCTGACTCTCTTTAAAATGTTTCCTTTTTAAAAGGATCTCAGTAAACTAATCAAGACCCACCTGGAATGGGTACAGTCACATCTCCATCTAATCAAAGGTCACACCCACAATTGTGTGTGTCACATCCCTGTGGAGATAATTTGATCCCAAGTTTCCAAACTACAGTATTGAATCAGGATTAAAAGAAACAGCTGTCTCCACGAGATTGGATCTAGAATTAAAACATGGCTTTTCTGGGGTACGTACATAATACTTTCAAACTAGCACAATACATCTATGTGATAGATGCCAAAGAAGCCAAACAGCAAATCTGGGTAACCAAAGGATCTGAAACTTCCAGTCAGATCCTTTGGTTACCCAGGAAGAAAGCATAAAGACAAAGTAAGTGTGTCAGTGAAAAGAGATTGGGTTAACATATAGCAGCTTTAGGTATCATTTCCAGGCTGGACCTGGGTGCACTCTACAGGTGATTCTATGGTCAAAATGCTCTTTTTTTTGGGGGTGGGGTGTGAGGTGGGGGGAGAATCTGAAAGATTCTCCCCCCACCTGAGAGCTCATAAAGGGTAGTTCATGTATGGTGGAAAAGACTAGTAAATTTATAGTGAAGAGACCTGAATTATATGATGCTGGGAAAATCAGTTAACTTCAGTGAATTTTATCTGTTAAATAGGGGTTATAAATGCTTGTTCTGTACCCCTCTTAGGGTGGTTAATGGGAATCAAATGGAAAAACACAAAATGCTTCGCAAATATCCAGTATTATCTTTTTCATTATTGCTATTAAATGCAGGTTTAATTGCACCTAATTTTTAGACTAAGTTACTCCTTCTTTTGCCTGGATATTCCTTTAAACCCTTGGAAAATTCAGTGAGTTTCTGCCTTGAGCAACAACTTCTCTTCCTGAACACCTGTGGACTGCTTTTGTACTCCTCTTCTCCCACAGAGTCATCAAATATTTGGAAAATATTAGAATTTGAAGTTTACCAGCTATTAGGTCTAAATATATGCAACTAGAATCAGAAAGTAAGATATTGAATTTCAAAGCCCAACCCAGACTACCCCCATTCTTTGGTTGGCGTGGATTCTGAATGTTCTCTATAGAAATCTCACTGATACTCCCAGCTGTGCCTGCTCAGGAGCCTAATTCTTAAACTTGATCATGTGTTCAGATTTTGCTCATTATTTCTCATTTGTTTCCTGACCACACAGCATTGAATGAGGAACTTAAAGGAGTGCTTTGTAAGCCCTAAATTGCTATATGAATGTAAAGAGAAAGCTAAATTTTAAGTTAAGTGGTACAGACTTGAGACCCAGTCCTACTATATATTAACTATGTGACGGTGTGACGGCAGGAGTCTCCTTACCTCTGTGGATCTCAATTTCGTGGTCGGTAAGATGAACAAATTTCTCGTAATTCGTACTGCCTACCACATAATTTCCTATTTCCGTTCAGCCTACCACATAAATGTGAAAGGTGATTTTTATCATTATTATTTGAGAAATTTCTATTACTCTCAGGAGATATCTACTTTTCATGGAGCTTGTTCATGTACTTATTGCTCTGATTCCATCATTCATTCATGCATTTGTTCAGTTGAGAAATATTTATCATTTGGAGATACCCATATAAATAAATAAGACATGGTGTTATTCAAAATCACACACTAAAATAATTAATATTGTATTATGTAAAATGTAATTTTCAGTGAAGTAAATTTAAGTATAGTCTTCAAAACATATTTAATGGATGATCTAATGAAACTTCTCCCATATTTTAACATGATCAGATACTCAAAAGCGATTTGGTGCCAAATTAAATAGCTCTACAAATTTTAGCTTTTATTTTGAGCATAAACACTCTTACTCATTTTTTTCCCAGTGACTCCTTCACTCAGAAGGACATTTACATAAATATTTCTTGTATTTTATATTTTACTCTGCTACCTACTTCACATGTAATTACTATTATTAGGATTCTACTTTTGACAAATTGCTATTCTTTTGATGAAAGAATTTTAAGTTTCTTTCATTTTCTTTGCCTTTTTTCTATATAATTTTCATCTTACTGGTGATTATCAGATACACCCTGATTATGATGGTCACATATAATATATTATTAATTAATATGACATATGATTTGTGTGAGGTTTGTAGTCTCCTCTGCTAGGAAAGCTGATTTATTATCTTTTCTACCTGTAATACCTACATCCATTTATTCTTTTTTTTTTGACATATGCAAATTAGCAGAATGATCTATTAGTTTTGGAAAAAAAGCTTAATTCATTCTATAATGTGAATTACTCTTTTGGTTCAGTGCATCTTATAAAAAAGAGTTACATATACTCAAGCCTTTCATTATTCAAATATAATGAACACTGAAATATTTTAGATTGGTTGGTGCTAAAAAATATTTTCCATTAACTAATAATATTTCCTTTTCCTGAATGTGAATATATCTCATATATTCCTGATTGAATATCTCAAGAAACCAGAATCTACCTAACACCCCTACTTGATAACAAATGGTTTTATCATTTGAACTCTGAATTTTGACAAAAGCTCCAGCCCCATCTGCTAATGGATAGTGTCTGTTGTTCAAAGAGGAGATATAAATAATACATAGTAATAGCATACTGCTGCTGCTTTCTATATTTCTCACCACCAACTTGTGATAAATCATCCAGCCCAAGCCTTATCTGTTTGTCCACATAACATATGGCACATAGATTTATTTGAGGTGGTTTGAGTTCTATTATAGCAATCTAAAACACAAAAATATAACTGACATTTCTTTGTCTTTACTGCTGTGTATCCAATTTTTGAATGAATTGGGAAAGACTTTCCTTTCCTCTCCCTTGGGTTTCTATAATGCAAGGTCTTGCTTAATTAATAATTCAATAAAGATTTTAAAAATAATCCTACTCCTTCCTCCACTTTTTGCAAAGCATGAATTGTTCCACTTTATATAGGAACTCAACAGAGTGATTACCTAAGTTCACGCTACTTTTGGGACTATGAAAAACCCAAATGGAAGCGTGAATTGGTAGAAATCTTTAATACTAAAATCAGTTAACCCATGAGATGTATTTATTTCAATGTTTTTTAAGTGCTACGTGAGGTCTTGAAGAAAGAGAAGGCATCATTTCTGTTTCTTAGCAAGCTGTTGAAGAACTAAAGCCCAGCACAAATGAAACAACTGAGCTACATTTACCCTAATTATCTTCCTGGGTCTGAAAAATTTTCACCTCAATTATTTGTCCATCTTGGCCAGTTATGAAGATATATGAATTATATATCTTTACTCTCTCTTTACATATATATATATCATCTAACTATTTTTGTATCTATCATGTCTATATAATATTGGCTGAGCGATGAGGTGGATTGTGAAGATAATTCCATGACCTCATCCTTATCTGTCACTCCAGCAATACCAAAATTGTTTTCATATTCTGGCCATATACATGCCATCTCAGGCCTTTGAATCCTCGTGTGTATTATCCTTCCCAGCTAAAATATACTGCCTTTCCCAAGTCCCCTGAAAAATTTCTACTACTGTCCATTATATCTCCAGATTTATATATCCCTTTTTCTAGGAGGCATTCCCTGATACCACATTCACACTGCTGGGATGGTGGACCAGTAATGAATCTTAATCCACAAATAAGGTTTGCAAAATACATCAGTTTTTCAAATAATTCAGATTGTTTTCTATTTTTAGTCTCCATTCTGATGTGGTAGGAAACATTTAATCTCAATCAATTTGACCCCTCCACTTTTCTTTTCATTATCTTCATCATCAAGCATATCTTTACTCCCCATAATAACCCTAGGGGGTATATGTTGGCAGTCTGTATTTTACTGATGAGGAAGAGGAAGACACAATACGGAATATATATATATGTGTATATATATATATATGTGTGTGTGTATATATATATATATATACACACACACATATATTTGTAAATCACTTATGTATATTTATATTTATAAATCACTTTCATTCAGCTAATTTACAAACCAAAATAATCTGGATTTTGAGACTGTACATTTAATCACCCTGTTATACTGTATATTGCATAAATGTGGTAGGATAGTGTACAACCGGTACTTAACATTATCTGTCCATACAGATTTTTATTGAGTAACCCAGCATGCTATCTAATCTTGGGTCAATCATATTCATAGATCACTAAAGGAGATATACTTATTATCATCTAAATGTTCACTTTAAGTTCAGCAGCTCTTTCCTCCATTTTCATGCCATTCTTGGGTTCAGGGGAATAAGTCTGCTTCAGCATCACAATGGCATGGGGAAAATCATTGTGCATCTAGCAAACATTATGCCCGTCTAGAACCAATGAAGAGTTGTTTCCTTTCTTGTGGATCTAGATGGGCTCTACCTAGGAAGCAAGGAATGCTCCTGGATCCAAAAAATCCATCTGGTTTTTGTCCCATGTGCTAGAGTACCGGGTATCTTTCTCTGGGACCCAGCAGTTTCTATTTGTTTATGAACCCCCTACAATCTTCTCTGTTGCCATATCTAAAGAATCATTTCCTTGTCTAGCAAAAGGAGGCCTTGTACTCCCTCATGATACTTTCATCTGATTCCCTAATGCGCCAGGAGTCCCTTCTGTTTCCATAGACTTAGGCAGTTGACACTCAAAAGGCAGGAGATTCCCGGTGCCTGCCCAAGCAAAAAAAAAAAAAAAAAAAGGCAGGAGAAACTTCTTTTTCCTCTGCTTTTTGCACTAATGGCAGTCCTCAAGGCAACAACAGCCCTACCCTGCTGCGTGCATGTGGGGAAGGGCAGTATGGGGAAATGAAAGTCAGTCACATGGAAGATACTATGCTGCTACAAAGGTTGTATGTCTCTCCACTGTTAGCTCCCACAGTAGCCTGTGTGTGCCCTATCATAGCTTTCATACTTTAGATAATATTCTGGTTATCTCTCTTAACATATTTTAAGTTCTGTGAAAGCAGAGACAATGCCTTTGCTTTTACTGTTTGGCCTGGATAAGCCCTTAATAAATAATTGATGGATGAAGAAAGGAAGGAAGGGAAGGAGGGAGGAAAGAAGAAAGAGTCAGCTAATCAGACCACCATTGGGTACTCTTAGCTCAGCTTAATGTAAGATCATTGTAAAATTTGAAAAAAAAGACCTATTTTGAATTAGATAGACTAATTCCATTTATAGGTAGAGCCTTAGTCTCTGGTTTTGATCTGTCAATATTTGGATTAAGGTTGATTTCTTTTCATTCTGCATGATATCCAGTGGTATGGAATGAGAGACTGTACACATCAGTTTGTTTGCCACATTCATAGCTATTCTATTATGTATATGAGTAGATGGTCTTTATTTTTAGGAGGACATAGTGAAGTTGAAACAAAAGATACAGAGTGATAGAAGTAGAGCATTCATTTTAAAGGAGAGTTGGGAAACCCACCATATTGGAAACGTTTCTCTAACCTCTGCTCTTTGTGACACACGTTCCCCAGGATGCACAGAATATACATGGATAAATAATTTGCTACCACATGATAGGATAACTGCTTTTATGTAAACTCCTTGATTTCACAGTAATGACTAACATTTATTGACTTCTTACTCTATATATTCCAGGCACTATGTTTAACTTGTTACATGCGTGATCTAATTTAACCCCTTAACCTCCTGTTATAAGTGCTGTTGTTATCCCTTCTTTACAGGAGAGGAATTGTAGCACAGGGAAGACAAATGACTTTCCCAAAGTCCTATAGTTAGCAAGAAACTAACCCAAATCTTTGACTTTAAAGCTCATGTCCTTAATCACCAAGTCTTGCCAGCTCCATCATATTACTGAGGAAGGACAAATAAACAAATTACAGTAATTCAAGACCATATGGGATACATGTAATAGATATAGGTAGGAAAGAAGATGCTTGGTTGGGGAACTTAATTATCATAATAAGATTAGTGAAGGGCATTAATTAACTGTTTAAAATACTCACCTTGAATCTTGGAAATTAACCTTTTCTTTTCTGGAGATCTGAATTTTCAATTTAGGAATACACCTAATGGTTTCCATGTCTATCAGTTTTTGGCCAGCATCTTATACACATATATTTCACCTCTTTTCTTTTGCTGTTGCTTCCGTGAGTTGTTTTCATATAACTGACTTAATCTGAAAGCTGATTTTCAGCGAAGCTTAATGCTTCATGAGAGAAATACAGGTAGATGACAGAGTGACCTTGAGTGGGGATGTTGTGGTGGTGTTGGCACTGGCATGAGATGTGGCTTTAGTTGGCTGGACTCATCACTCTGAGTGAGCCCTGAGCTCTGGGAATCATTATCTTTGTTCTCTCTTGGTGTTACCTGAAGAAAAATCCCAGTCAGTTATTGCCTCTTAATCAGTTGGTGTCAAGAAGTGTTATGATCATTAAATGCTCTTTTATTCCTAGTCTTACTGCAGAAAACTTGGGAAGATTTTGTCTCTTATATACATCTAACACGTTTTTCTGAGAGAGTGATTTTCAAAAGCACCGGTACAAAGATGTGTCAGGCCCAGACTTCTTAGAGATTCAGTGACTTTTATCAATGCAACATAATCCATTAATGGTTGTATTCTGCTTTTAAGATTATCAAAAAAAGTTCTACTTAGTGTCTATTAAGATCAGCATCAGCCAACTGAATAGGTTCTGGAATTCAAGCTGAATTCCTCATATGGAGCTTACACATTTTTAAAGGCATCTGTAACCCTGGTGATAGGATGCTTGCTTACCAAAGTGCAGATGAAGAGACCATTTGCTGTAAACTCATTTTCTCAGTAACTGTCAAAGAATAAGCATAATATTACAACTATAAAGGGCCTTAGGAAATAATCAGTACAAGAGAAAGTACTGCAATCAGACACATTCTAGCTACAGGACATCGGGAAAGCTTTTCCGAGCATTAGTTTTCCTATCTATCAAATGGAGATAATAAGTGTTCTTACCTGATAATATTATTGCATTAAATTAGAGAATATTAAATACAATTGCTGGCATATGGTAAATGCTCAACAATTTCAACTAACTGCTTCAGTACCATCGTCATCATCTTTTCCAACATCATCTAGACTGATCAGCAGACAGACCAAGTCTGGCCAATGCCCTCTTTTTGTCAAAAAATTTCTACTGGAATGCAGTCCCACCCAACTGGTTACATATGGCCTATGGTTTTTCACCCTGCTACAGCAGAATTGAATAATTGTGACATTATCTGAATGATTTGCAAAGACTGTAATATTTACTTTCTTGTCCTTTACATAAAAAGTTTGCCAACCCTGATCTGAAACAGTGGTTCTGAAACCCCAGGGAAAACAATGAAAAGGTCAAGAAACATGCCATACATTAGAGTTTTGCATATATTTTTTTTGGTAGAAAAATTGAGGGAAATGGAAAACAAGACTAAAGGTAAACAAACTAGTCTGGTGATATCTTTTTTCCTCTGAAGAAGAGACACAAGCCTCTTCTGAGCTATTTGGAGGGGGCAGGAAGATACATTAGGTAGGTAGGACTGCCCCAGCAAATACACAATTAGCAAGAAATTATATGGAGTTGTCTGTGGAACTGTAAGTAGTTCTCAGTTGATGGAACTTCCAATATGGATTTGGGAGCATGAAGTAGGAAGATGAGATTGGGCAGCTGGAGAGCAGCCTGATCATGCTTGATACTAGAAGTTATTCTAAGGAGCTGAGACTTGACCTTGTAAGAGATGGGGAAATTTAAAGACTGAAAAGCAGAAGTGACATACTAAGTCTTCCTTTGGGGTTGGATCCATGTGGCAGACAGTATGTAAAAATAACTGATAAGTAATGAAACAGAGGCAGGGAAAACAGCTAGGAAGCAAAATCAGTGGTGCGTGTAACGTTTGTTTTCACTGATTGTCACATGCAGATTAGTCAAGCATTGCCAGGAGTGGAAGACTTTGAAAAATTCAGGCTAACCAGAGAGTCAATCCAAATTGTTCTGGATTTCAGATTAAATCATTTTTATTTATGAACTCCAAAAAAGACAGTCACTGTGTCTTTTGAAGAGTGGCTTAAAGATGAAATAGGATATGCCCTACTACAATGGGAAAAAGAGTGCTCCCCTATGATCCCCATGGGTACCAGGCCCTGGTATCAGTAGTCATAACTCTCAACATTCATTTACTGAACACTCAACTGCAAATCAGGAACTTTGCAGGCATTAGTTCTTATGATACTCATAAAAACTTGCTAACATATCCACGGTTATTATTTGTATTTCACAGGTAAGGAAACAAGCTTTCAGAGATGGGGCAATATGCCAAATTTACATGGGCAGTGAATGGCAGGACTGGGATTTGGACATAAATCTCATTTCTCTCCTCCATAGGGTGTTTGATTCATGAGGGAAAAAATTTAATTCTTCTGTTCTTAGAAAGTGTCTGATATGCAGTAAACACTCAATAACTCTTTGATAAATGGAGAGTGAACATTTTAATGAACGATTCTAACTTTCATGCTCATGTTCTTTATGATAGGCCACTTCCCCAGTACTATAAAACTTTAGCAGTGCTCATCAGTTGCTCAAAAGGGAACCACATATTTTTCCTACGCCTGTAATTGTGTCAGATATTATTCAGTTTGTCTAAAAAAAACATTTTAGTGCCTTTTGCTCTGCCAGCACAATGTATTTATACTGTTCTATAGGTTACCAAATGCATTCAAAATATCATCTCATTTAATTCTTATGACAACTGTATAAGTTCTTTGTTCTGTTTTACAGTTGAAAAAACTAAGGTTCTGAGCAATTAAGTCACATGCCCAAGGTTACATAGCCATAAACTCAGGTCTCCTAAATACAAGTCACTGTACTTCCCATAATATCAGACCTGCTTCTGATATGCATACATACATACATACATACATACATACGTACATATATATATATGGCAAGGACTTGAAGCTGTAAGAGAGGCAAAACAATTAAATATATTTTAAAAGGTTTTATTGAAGTAGTATATGTGTGCATGAACAACACATAATTGTACAGCTCAATTAATTTTCATGTAACCTGTGTCCAGTTCAAAAAGCAGAATATTACTAGAACTACAGAATCCCTCTAGTGCTTTGATCAAGCCACCAACCTTCCCCTCAAAGTTAAAAACATTCTTATGTCTAGTAAGATGGTTTAGCTTTACCTATTTTGTGCTTTATGTAAATGTTAGCAAACAGTTTGACTCTGGGTCTTTGTACTTTTACTCAACAGTATGCTTAGGAAAATAATCATGCTGTGTGTAGAGCTTGTTAACTTTTATGGCTTTAACATATTACATTGTTTGAATATGCCATCATTATTTGAAAAAGTCCATTATATAGTTGAGTGGCATTTGGGTAGTTTCCATTTGGAAATCTTCAAATTATTTGATTCCAAATAGTGCTGCTATGAATATTGTTTTACATTGTTTTTTGGTGACCATACATATATGTAATTCTTTGGGTGTATAATGAGCAGTAGAATTTCTGGGTCATAATATCTGGTTTTCCATGAAAAATTGTGTAATTACTCTCTTTTTCTATATTTTTTATCATTTTATGTATGGTAGAATTGTAGAGAACTCATTATTTTGTGGGAAGAGGTGCTCAGGAATTCCCATTTACTCCTTCCAGTCTCCTGGGCCCCCAGAACAGTGTATACATCTGCCTCGCGAAGGTGACCTAATTCATTCTACTTTGACTCCTCCACCTCCTTCTAGACCAGCCTAGTTCTTGCATTTGAACTATTGCTCTAGAGGATTATAGGGTCTTTTCAGGGAACATAGCCACCACCATCCAACATTTGAGATTAATCATTGAATCTTATTTCTGTTATATTAGTAAGACAGAGGGAAAAGAACTGAGAGAAGCCTTGCATAGTTGTTTGCCCCTCCCCCACTAGGGGTATAATGTCCTCCTTTGTGTGGATGATATTTTCATAATGACTTTTTTGCATGTCTATCTTCACAATTAATTGTGTTAGATATTAGAAAGCTTTCGTTAAGGGCTGGTGCAGTCCTAGCTTGAGGCTAGTTTCAGGCCTCCGTGAATACACATGTAGATTGAAAAATAGAAAATTTTGTCCATACACATATAGATGATTTAGGTGTTTAAAGGTATGCTATCGTTCATCAAGTATCTGGCCCAGCTCATTTGGAAATCTAAGATGAGACAAGACTCTTGGAAAAGAGAAAGTTCTCACTTTTGCTCCCCACGTTAATGTGAAGGAGACTGAAGCCACTAGGAGCCATGTGTGGAAGGCACTAAAGTGTTGGCACTTACAAAACTTGGTGAAAATTTCTCTGGCTGATTCAGGGTTGGGTAAAGATGCTATCTCATTCCAATATTCTGAACCTATTATGGGCCCAATAAAATAATCTAAGATTTACCCAGTCAAATATTATCTGTGATTACATTTAAAAAAAAACAGGTGAGCTGACTTGTTTTAGATGAAGGTAAGGCTTCCCTGTCTGTCATTTTATTACATACATTTTAGGGACATTGGGACCAAGGGTAGGCTTAAAAGGAGAAAATGATAATTGTACTTGATGAGAAGAGTGGTTTGAGATATAACAACCAGATGCTGGATATGGTCTGGATTAGATACTGGTTAAGATAAACAAGTTTTAAAGAATGCTTTGGGGTCAATAAAGAAAATAGAATGTGGGAAAGGCAACAAGATAAAAATTTATTAAATAGAAAGGTCAAAATTGGTAACTGAAAAAAAAAACAGAGACTGTAGGATAGTATGAACAGTATGATTTCATTCCAGTTAAAAACAAAAGTGTATGTGTTTGTGCATATGAGCAGGAAACAAAGAGAAGATCCAGGAGATATGAACTGAGGATATTATCGGTGATGATTTTGGGGTGGTGGAAATGTGCTGCTTTTTTATTATTGCTATTGTTTCTAACAATTGTTCTTTACTTTGTTTTCAAAATTTCTACTGTATATATAAATTAATAGTTAAGTTTTTCAGCACAACGAATTATCTGACAGTTGATTAATATAAATGGCTAATCCAATAATAACAGTATTAATTAAAAACAAAATTAATTCCACTGATTGCTACTCTGTGTCAAGCATTGTAATAAGCTTTGTAAAAACATCATGTCAATTGTTTCTCATTAAAACCTTATGAAGGGTGGGTCACGGTGGCTCAGCAGGCAGAGTTCTCTCCTGCCATGCTGGAGACCTGGGTTCAATTCCTGGTGCCTGCCCATCCAAAAAAAAAAAAAACCCTATGAAGTAGGCATTATTATTATTATTATTATTAAGATTTTACAGGTGAGGAATCTGAAATTCACAATGGTTTACCAGCTAGCCCAGGGATATAGCTGGGAAGTGATGGGAGGAGATTTGTGTCCAGATCTGTCTGAATGCAGTTGTCACCTAAGTACCATTATACTGCATCATATGATCCTATTGTCATCATCATCATCATCATCTCATCCAGCCATAACGATAAAGGCTCCGATTTACTAGATATAGAAATAATTCCACAACTTACCAAATACTGTCTGTTATGCTAAAAAACAACTAGGTCCTTGAGTAAAGAAATTTGGAATAAAATTTAGTAAGAACTGATTGGTTCTTGCATTCAAAGAGCTCATAATCTAGTGAGATTCTTACAATTATACTAAAATAGTCAAATCTATGTATTTTCTGAAAGTTATAGTTTAGTGCAGAGAAAATAGAAATAAATTGAAAGTTGTTTTGCTGTAGTGTATGAATACTCTAATAAGCTAAGGTAAAACATTTAATATAATTTTATATAGCTGTTTATATCAGTGTTGATAGATATTTACTGAGGAATGGATGTATAGATACAATTTTATTAATGTTTTCAATAGACAGGGAAAATGTGAACTGAATCATAATTTAAAATTTTCATGAATATGCATTAAGTATACTGAGAAAGACTTCAGTTACTCCCTTCTGGTTGAGAATAATTGTTCCAGGAAACACATTTTGCAGAATCACATATATTACATGTATATTCCTAATTTTTTAAAAAATTCACTGGATTTATATTTCAAAAAAAATAAATTGAACAAAATACGAATATACATAAGAATCAGCAGATGTAAACAACTAAGGAAAAGAACAATCAATGTTAATCAGATTTTTTTTTTTTTTTTGCATGGGCAGGCTCTGGAAATCGAACCTGGGTCTCCGGCAGGGCAGACGAGAATTCTGCCTGCTGAGCCACCATTGCACCTCCCTAATCAGATTTTTAATGACACTACAATATCATGGGTTTTTTTTTTTTTCCTCCAGCCTGGCAAGCGAGAACTCTGCCACTGAGCCATTGTTGCCCAAACTAAAATTTCATGTTTTTCCAGTGAAATAAGAGAAGGACTATATGGATGCAGCTAAAACTTTTGTTCTAATAACAATTCAGAAGCAACAGGGAAGGGAAGTATTTCAAGACTTGGCAGAACTACTCAAGAGATTGAGTGCCCTGATTCTGACAATCTTAGGTAGGAAAAGAACATGTTTGGTAATCCTTGAATCTATTTTGAACCTTTGGGACTTGGGATCCAGGGAGAAAGAGAGTCAAAAGGTTCACATTTAGGTTATAATTATTTAAATGATATTTATACTTTGTTCTCTTCCCACAATCATTTAAAAGAAACTTCATTACTTCTAATAACAAGTTAAACATATAGTTTCAAACATTTTCCATCAGACTGTTTGGTAGTTGTATTAAAAATTGACTAGTTATAGTGATTTTCTGAAAGGAGAACATTTCCAACAAAGAAACTCACTCTCTTCACAGAATTTTGTACATTCAACAATGCAAAGACAGTCTAAAAGGTTAAGGTCCCAGAGATTTTTTTTTTTTTTTGCAATAATGACATTCCTTTATTCTTCCTCATGCAAAAACATTTTTAAAATTTTTACATTGTACATTTCACCATTGTTATACACTCTAGGCATCCTAGATTATACCTTCTCAATCTTTAACATCTATCTTTCTTTCTGATTTCATTTATGTCCCCAGCCATCCTCCCTCTATCATTCTCACATGCAGCTTCATTCAGTGTTTTAACATAATTATATTACAGTTAGGTAGTATTGTGCTGTCCATTTTTGAGTTTTTGTATGCAGTCCTGTTGCACAGTCTGTATCCCTTCAGCTCCAATTACCCAATATCTTACCCTATTTCTATCTCCCGATGATCTCTGTTAACAACGACATATTCCAAGTTTATTCACTAATGTCAGTTCATATCAGTGAGACCATACAGTATTTGTCCTTTAGTTTTTGGCTATTCTCACTCAGCATAATGTTCTCAAGGTCCATCCATGTTGTTACATACTTCATAAGTTTATTCTGTCTTAAAGCTGCATAATATTCCACCATATGTATATACCACAGTTTGTTTAGCCACTCATCTGTTGATGGACATTTTGGCTGTTTCCATCTCTTTGCAATTGTAAATAATGCTGCTATAAACGTTGGTGTGCAAGTGTCCATTTGTGTCTTTGCCCTTAAGTCCTCTGAGTAGATACCTAGCAATGGTATTTCTGGGTCATATGGCAATTCTATATTCAGCTTTTTGAGGAACCGCCAAACTGCCTTCCACAGTGGTTGCCCCATTTGACATTCCCACCAACAGTGAATAAGTGTGCCTCTTTCTCCACATCCTCTCCAGCACTTGTCATTTTCTGTTTTGTTGATAATGGCCATTCTGGTGGGTGTGAGATGATATCTCATTGTGGTTTTGATTTGCATTTCTCTAATGGCCAGGGACATTGAGCATCTCTTCCTGTGCCTTTTGGCCATTTGTGTTTCCTCTTCTGAGAAATGTCTGTTCAAGTCTTTTTCCCATTTTGTAATTGGATTGGTTGTCTTTTCGTTGTTGAGTTGAACAATCTCTTTATAAATTCTGGATACTAGACCTTTATCTGATAACGTCGTTTCCAAATATTGTCTCCCATTGTGTAGGCTGTCTTTTTACTTTCTTGATGAAGTTCGTTGATGCACAAAAGTGTTTAATTTTGAGGAGCTCCCATTTCTTTCTTTCTTTCTTTCTTCAGTGCTCTTGCTTTGGGTGTAAGGTCTATAAAACCGCCTCCAATTATAAGATTTAAAAGATATCTCCCTACATTTTCCTCTAACTGTTTTATGGTCTTAGACCTAATGTTTAGATCTTTGATCCATTTTGAGTTAACTTTTGTATAGTGTGTGAGATACGGGTCTTCTTTCATTCTTTTGCATATGGATATCCAGTTCTCTAGGCACCATTTATTGAAGAGACTATTCTGTCCCAGGTGAGTTGGCTTGACTGCCTTATCAAAGATCAAATGTCCATAGATGAGAGGGTCTATATCTGAGCACTCTATTCGATTCCATTGGTCGATATATCTATCTTTATGCCAATACCATGCTGTTTTGACCACTGTGGCTTCATAATATGCCTTAAAGTCAGGCAGCGCGAGACCTCCAGCTTCGTTTTTTTTCCTCAAGATGTTTTTTAGCAATTCGGGGCACCCTGCCCTTCCAGATAAATTTGCTTATTGGTTTTTCTATTTCTGAAAAATAAGTTGTTGGGATTTTGATTGGTATTGCGTTGAATCTGTAAATCAATTTAGGTAGGATTGACATCTTAACTATATTTAGTCTTCCAATCCTTGAACACGGTATGCCTTTCCATCTATTTAGGTCTTCTGTGATTTCTTTTAACAGTTTCTTGTAGTTTCCTTTGTATAGGTCTTTTGCCTCTTTAGTTAAATTTATTCCTAAGTATTTTATTCTTTTAATTGCAATTGTAAATGGAATTCGTTTCTTGATTCCCCCCTCAGATTGCTCATTACTAGTGTATAGAAACATTACAGATTTTTGAATGTTGATCTTGTAACCTGCCACTTTGTTGTATTCGTTTATTAGCTCTAGTAGTTTTGCTGTGGATTTTTCAGGGTTTTCAACATATAGTATCATATCATCTGCAAACAGTGATAGTTTTACTTCTTCCTTTACAATTTTGATGCCTTGTATTTCTTTTTCTTGTCTAATGCTCTGGCTAGAACTTCCAACACAATGTTGAAAAATAGTGGTGATAGTGGACATCCTTGTCTTGTTCCTGATCTTAGGGGGAAAGTTTTCAGTTTTCCCCATTGAGGATGATATTAGCTGTGGGTTTTTCATATATTCCCTTTGTCATTTTAAGGACGTTCCCTTGTATTCCTATCCTTTGAAGTGTTTTCAACAGGAAAGGATGTTGAATCTTGTCAAATGCCTTCTCTGCATCAATTGAGATGATCATGTGATTTTTCTGCTTTGATTTGTTGATATGGTGTATTACATTAATAGATTTTCTTATGTTAAACCATCCTTGCATACCTGGGATGAATCCTACTTGGTCATGATGTATAATTCTTTTAATGTGTTGCTGGATTCAATTTGCTTGAATTTTGCTGAGGATTTTTGCATCTATATTCATTACAGAGATTGGTCTGTAGTTTTCTTTTTTTGTAATATCTTTGCCTGGTTTTGGTATGAGGGTGATGTTGGCTTCATAGAATGAATTAGGTAGCTTTCTTTCCACTTCAATTTTTTTGAAGAGTTTGAGCAGGGTTTGTACTAATTCTTTCTCAAATGTTTGGTAGAATTCACATGTGAAGCTGTCTGGTCCTGGACTTTTATTTTTGGGAAGCTTTTAATGACTGATTCAATTTCTTTACTTGTGATTGGTTTGTTGAGGTCATCTATTTCTTCTTGAGTCAAAGTTGGTTGTTCATGCCTTTCTAGGAAGTTGTCCATTTCATCTACATTGTTGTATTTATTAGCATAAAGTTGTTCATAATATCCTGTTATTACCTCCTTTATTTTGGTCGGGTCAGTGGTTATGTCTCCTCTTCCATTTCTGATCTTATTTATTTGCATCCTCTCTCTTCTTCTTTTTGTCAGTCTTGCTAAGGGCCCATCAATCTTACTGATTTTCTCATAGAACCAACTTCTGGTTTTATTGATTTTCTCTATTGTTTTCATGTTCTCAATTTCATTTATTTCTGCTCTAATCTTTGTTATTTCTTTCCTTTTGCTTGCTTTAGGGTTAGTTTGCTGTTCTTTCTCCAGTTCTTTGAAGTGGACAATTAATTCCTGTATTTTTGCCCTTTCTTCCTTTTTGATATAGGCATTTAGGGCAGTAAATTTCCCTCTTAGCACTGCCTTTGCTGCATCCCATAAATTTTGATATGTTGTGTTTTCATTTTCATTTGCCTTGAGATATTTACTGATTTCTCTTGTAATTTCTTCCTTGACCCACTGGTTGTTTAAGAATGTGTTGTTGAACCTCCACATATTTGTGAATTTTCTGGCACTCTGCCTATTCTTGATTTGCAACTTCATTCCTTTATGATCTGAGAAAGTGTTGTGTATGATTTCAATCTTTTTAAATTTGTTGAGACTTGCTTTGTGACCCAGTATATGGTCTATCTTTGAGAATGATCCATGAAAACTTGAGAAAAAGGTGTATCCTGCTGTTGTGGGGTGTAATGTCCTATAAATGTCTGTTAAGTCTAGCTCATTTATTATAGTATTCAAATTCTCTGTTTCTTTATTGATCCTCTGTGTAGATGTTCTGTCCATTGATGAGAATGGGGAATTGAAGTCTCCAACTATTATGGTAGATGTGTCTATTTCCCTTTTCAGGGTTTGCAGTGTTTGCCTTATGTATTTTGGGGCATTCTGGTTCGGTGCATAAATATTTATGATTGTTATGTCTTCTTGTTGAATTGTTCCTTTTATTAGTACATAGTATCCTTCTTTGTCTCTTTTAACTGTTTTACATTTGAAGTCTAATTTGTTGGATATTAGTATAGCTACTCCTGCTCTTTTCTAGTTGTTATATGCATGAAATATCTTTTCCCAACCTTTCACTTTCAACTGATGTTTATCTTTGGGTCTAAGATGTGTTTCCTGTAGACAGCATATAGAAGGATCCTGTTTTTTAATCCATTCTGCCAGTCTTTGTCTTTTGATTGGGGAGTTCAATCCATTAACACTTAGTTTTATTACTGTATGGGTAGTACTTTCTTCTACCATTTTGCCTTTTGTATTTTATATGTCATATCTATTTTTCCTTCTTTCTACACTCTTCTCCACACCTCTCTCTTCTGTCTTTTCATATCTGTCTCTAGTGCTCCCTTTAGCATTTCTTGCAGAGCTGGTCTCTTGTTCACAAATTCTCTCAGTGATTTTTTGTCTGAAAATGTTTTAATTTCTCCCTCATTTTTGACGGACAAATTTGCTGGGTATAGAATTCTTGGTTGGCAGTTTTTCTCTTTTAGTAATTTAAATATATCATCCCACTTTCTTCTCACCTCCATGGTTTCTGCTGAGAAATCTACACATAGTCTTATGGGTTTCCCTTGTATGTGATGGATTGCTTTTCTCTTGCTGCTTTCAAGATCCTCTCTTTCTCTTTGACCTCTGACATTCTGACTAGTAAGTGTCTTGGAGAACGTCTATTTGAATCTGTTCTCTTTGGGGTGCACTGTACTTCTTGGATCTGTAATTTTAGGTCTTACATAAGAGTTGGGAAATTTTCAGTGATAATTTCTTCCATTATTTTTTCTCCTCCTTTTCCCTTCTCTTGCCCTTCTGGGACACCCACAACCTGTATATTTGTGCACTTCATATTATCATTCAATTTCCTGAGTCCCTGTTCATATTTTTCCATTTTTTTCCCTATAGTTTCTGTTTCTTTTTGGATTTCAGATGTTCCATCCTCCAGTTTGCTAATCCTAACCTCTGTCTCTTGAAATCTACCGTTGTAGGTTTCCATTGTTTTTTTTCATCTCTTCTACTGTAACTTTCATTCCCATAAGTTCTATGATTTCTTTTTTCAGACTTTCCATTTCTTCTTTTTGTTCATTCCTTGCCTTCTTCATATCTTCCCTCAATTCGTTGATTTGGTTTTTGATGAGGTTTTCCATGTCTGTTCGTATATTCTGAATTAAGTGTTTCAGCTCCTGTATCTCATTTGAACTATTGGTTTGTTCCTTTGACTGGGCTATATCTTCAATTTTCCTGGTGTGATTTGTTATTTTTTGCTGGTGTCTTGACATTTAATTACCTTAATTAGTTTATTCTGGAGATTGCTTTCACTTATCTTACCTAGGGTTTTCTTGCTAGATGAGTTTGTTGTCTATCTGTTCATTGACCTTCAGTTCAGCTTTTTCTGGGCCTCTAGCTTAGGTTTTGTTTAACAAAGGATAATTTTTTAGTTCTTATTTTCTTGTTTCTTGCCCTGCTTGTAAGGTGCCTTTTCCCTCCCCACCCTTAGGAGGGTCTATGTAGGTAATACAGACTCCAGCCAGGTTTTCCCAGACTAAACTGTACTCCTATCAGGGGGAAGGAGTCACCTGAGTCTGTTTTCCCTGAGGGTGAGACCCAGCAGTTTAAACGACTTTCCTGTGAAGTCTCTGGGCTCTATTTTTCTTATCCTGCCCAGTATGTGGCACTTGTCTGCCTGCGGGTCCCACCAGCAAAAGATGTTGTGGCACCTTTAAGTTTGGAAGGCTCTCCCTGCTGGGGGCATGGTGGAGACAGAGGAGAGGTTGTAGGCTGGTGTTAATGGCTTCAAATTGCCAAGTCCTGGGTTCTGAGTTCCTTGAGAGAGGGATTCCACCTGAGTTGGATTTCACCCTTCCCCTGAGAAAGGTACAGGTGGGAGACACCCCTGAAAGCAGTCCGTTTCTGCCTATGCCTGGGGCAGTTGCAGCCTGAGTAGTCCTGCCGCTGAATCCAGAGGCAGCCAAGCCTCTGTAGAGTCAGCCACAGAAACCTCCGTTTGGTCCCCTTTCCTCTTTTTCGGTTAGCCCAATAAGCAACCTCCGCCTTGACCAGGTTTGCCTGATTGGGAGCCTATTTTTGTAGTCAGTATTTGTTAATTAATGCCACAATTGGTGTTTGGTTGGACTCAGTCCCTGCTACTGTTAGAGTGTCTTTCCTTTCCGTCTGGGAAGCTGCCTGTGGGGGAGGGGCACTGGGCGCCAGCCACAGTGGCTTGGGGAACTCACGGTTCTCGGGGCACTCGCAGCCAGTCCAGCTGGTCCAGACTGGGGTACACTGTGTGTCAGGTCACTGTTGTGGCTCCGGGAGCTGTTCTATACAGTTTCTGGTTATTTAGTAGTTGTCCTGGAGGACGAACTAAAATGCACACCTTGCTAAGCTGCCATCTTGGCCCCTCCTACCAGAGATTGTTTTAAATCAACCAAATGTTGCCTTCCCTGTTAAACAGATGTACCATCCCATCCTTACTCCCAGACTAAGACAATTACTCAAAAAGTTTCTGATACCACTGTGATAACAGAGTAGACATTTTGGAATTAGTGTTTTCTTAAATCAGGTCTGTGTTCCAGGAAGTAGGAGATATTTTATCTACTCATTTCTTATATCTAGATAACACTGCAAAAGCTAATCATGCTCTCATCTCTCACCCATAAGGAAGTGATGTTTGAACATCCCCACTATATTTGAATTTTGCCTTCTAGACTATATAAATTAAAAACATTTTTAAAGATATTCCCTGTTCTATAGAAAACCACATTTAGAGTAAACCAAGAGGTGATCTTGTGCATTTGCTCCTATAGATCCCCAGAAAATAGTCTTCCTGCCATTATGGTGGTCAGTCAGTGCACACATTTTTATGGGCAAATGTAGTACTGTGGTTCACATTGTATCACAGATATTCCCAGGGATAAAATATGGACAGTTAAGAGAGTATAAAGATGCAGACTCTGAAATCAGTTTCTCTGGGTTCAGAACCCATCTCCACCCATTTATCTGCTGTAGGATCTTGGGCAAGTGCTTTAATCTTTCTCTTCTTCAATTTCCTCATAAATAAAATTGAGATAATAGTACCTATTTGTTCTAGTTTGCTAGTTGCCAGAATGCAATATAGTAGAAACAGAATGACTTTTAAAAAGGGGAATTTAATAAGTTGCTAGTTTACAGTTCTAAGGCCGAGAAAATGTCCCAATTAAAACAAGTCTATAGAAATGTCCAATTTAAGGCATCCAGGGAAAGATTCCTTGGTTCAAGAAGGCCTACAATGTTCAATGTTTCTCTCTGAACTGGAAGGACACATGACGAACATGGTGGCATCTGCTGGCTTTCTCGTGGCTCTACCAAAAAGGACTCTCTCCAAAATATTTCCTCTTTTAAAGGATTCCAGTAAGCACCTCCACCTTCAGTTGGTAGAGACACACCTCCATGGAAATCATTTAATCAAAAATTTTCGTCCACAGTTGGGTGGGTCACATCTTCATGAAAACAATCAAAATGCTCCCACCCAGCAATATTGAATGAGGATTAAATGGCTTGGCTTTTCTGAGGTCCACCATAGATTCAAACTGGCACACTATTTCATAGGATTGTTTTTAAGATTGAGTTTCAGAGGACTTAGAATACTAACTGAAATTGTATGGGTGCTCAAAATGTTGATGTTATTTTCACAACCATATCAGTTGACACAGTATTCTAGCTGGTTAGATGCGCTACCATTAGCTTTGTTGTTTGATACTCCAATTTGATGGATTTGTTTGTGCCTGGATTAGCCCAATTTGATTTAATACTTATATTATCCTTGAAGTTTATCAGAATTAATCAGAAAAATTACTCAAATTGCAAAAACAATCTTATTTTATTTTTTAGACATGTTACCCATTATATATAAAAAGCTTTAGGTTGTCCTCAAACACACAAACTGTAATGAAGTCATAAAGGCAGCCATAAAGACAGTCCTTCCCAAAACACTCCACTTGTCCAAAATATTAGTAAATATTAGTAATAAAATATTACCATAATAACAGTAAGTAGTCAATGTAATGTTTTCAGTAAGTCACTGAAACTTCAATGGTGGAGTGATAGAAACTCCAATTATATGAAGTGAAGTTTCTCTTGTGAAGGCAGAGAATTTACCAGAAAATGACCTTAAAAAAACATTAGACACATGTTCTTGAGCATATGAATTAACTTGACCTATCTAGAACATGAATATGTGAATATCAGTTCACATTGGTAAATTATTCTAATATATAAATTTACAGAAAAAGCTGTAAATGTAATATGTCTATATTTTTAAATATCATTATAATATGATTTACATGTTACATGATTATGTATTGTAATATGTCTATATTTTAAAATATCATTGGTAGCTTTATACTTTAGAAAACACTTGCGTGTTCTGTTAAAACATGCTAAATATAGTAGACTTTTAAGGAGATAGGCTTAATAGAGTTTCTGTAACTCAGTTATCCCCTACAGAGGGAACATAGAATAGGAGGCTAAGCAATTGTCAGTGTGTGATAAATGTGTGTGTCCAGTAATACCTAATTTTCCTTACCTGGAAGATTTGTGGATGAATTATTAAAACTATTCCCTACAATGTTCTGATCCCTTTGCCTTCATTGACCCAGTTGATTTAAAATCCATTTAATGGATAGGCATATATCAGAACGTGATTATAGTGACACAGCCAGGACCTATCAGCCATATTAATTGGAAGGTAATAAGAGCCAACAACCATAGTGATATTTACTGTGTGGTATATATTTCAGCTGGTATCAATGAATGTATTTTAACTACATTTCCAACCTGAGAGTGAAGTGTTCTCTTCTCTCAAATATGATTCAGAAGTGAAAGTGTGAGAAAATAATAATAATTTCAGAGTCATCATAGGCAGGCATGGAGTTTGGGATAAATACAAGAGCACACCAAAAAAAAAGAATCTGAGACTTTGATATGGTCATTTTTCACCTCACAGGCGTAATTGGTACCCACAGATTATGTCAGTTGCAATATATGGCAGGTCTCTGTGCCTCATCAAGATAGATTATTTATGTGCCCAGTGGAGAACATATACTGTTTCAAAATGTTGAAAACTTCTTTGATGAGAAATCATGCTTTCTTATCCTTTCTGCTCTGTAGGTATTCATATATATATGAAATATATATATATATATACACAGAGAGAGAAAGAGAGAGAGAGAGAGGATAAATGTGTCCCCTTGTAGACTAAATAAGGTTGAAAGAAAGCTGCAGTTATATGTCCCAAAGGTGAACACATTCTGCCCTGGGGAAAGTAGGGAAAAGGGTAACAGTACTCTCTCCACTTTCCCAGAACAATCGCTCATGTGTCCATACAGGCAGAAGTTTGACTGGTGCTCATGCTTCATACCCTTTTGTGGTCCAGTATTGTTCATATGATTGAAAATTTCTGTCTTCAGACAGACAACTAAGAGTGATTCTATCATCTCATTATTGCATACTCCAAATTTAATAAGTGCTTGCAAAAAGATTTTCTCTAAACTGGAGCCTTTGAAACACAGGGGAATTGTAATTAGTTTTAGCTTTTAGACTGTGAAAGGAAAATGCCTATGTAACACAGTTAACCTGTTATGTACCTCGAAGATATGTGAAATCAGTGTGTATACCCACTGCCATAGTTACATTATATACTGGCCTGCAATTAGCACATAGTAGTTCCTTTATGGGAAGCTTTGCAACCTTCTCTTAAGTGACAGTGAAGTGCTCCCCGAGAAACAGGAAATTGTTTTATTCTTTCATGAAGTAAGCCATGCAAATACCAAATGACGTGATTTCAAATATTTTCAGCTATGCTCAGAATTCGGGTAGCAAATTTTATAACTCTTCTGTTTTAGGACAGGGACACTATTTATAATAGCCCCAAACTAGAAATAAACCAATTGCCCATAAACATTAAAATAGATAAACATGTATTATGTTTATACAATGGAATATTTATAGCAATACAAAATGAGCTACTACTAGATGAGACAACACCAATGAATCCCACAAGCATAATATTGACTAAAGAAGTCTGACACCATAACACATGCTGTATGTTTCCACTTATGCTGAAACTAATCTATAATGTTAGAAGTCAGGATATTCACTACCTTTAAGGAAGGAGGTGGGGTAATGGGTGGGAAGAGAAATGAGGAAGGCTCTGGGATCCTGATCATATTTTATTTTTTATCTGGATGGTGGTTGTATGGAGTCATCAACAATCTGTGCATTTGTGATTATTGCACTTTTATTTGTATACTATACTTTTAAAACCAAGGTTTTAAAATATTGAGTTAGTGCTCTAAATTAAGCATGCTATTTTTTTTTTAGCTCAGTAAGGTTCTTTTCCCTAAGTTTTTTTTAAAGTGTGAACAATGAAATTCTACCCCTCTTAAGAGGGATGGACAAAAATTATTTTATGTACTACTAAGCTCCATGGACATAATTTGGTCATTATTTTTCCAGTGTGAAAGGTCTCTCTTCATTTTTTTCTTAAATCTGAGATGATTACAATTATAATATCCAAATTCAAATTTTCTTTTCTAGTTTGGGCTCCTCAGAGACAGGTCCTCCTGCATTTTGTAATAGTAATAATGCCAAATAGCTATAATAATATTAATAAGTACACAACATTACAAGATATAAAGCAAGATATAATGATACCTCATATTTTCTTCCCATATCCTTGTTGAAGCTTATTGAATGATCATGTGACAATAGAATGATACAAGCCTTGAAATATCCTACCCTCCCTGTATATAACTTGAAGTGCCACCCTATGGCAAATATCCAAGTCCTTAACCTGCTGAGAAAGGGTCCCTGACATAATATCTACTTGGAGATTTGCTTTCTGTCTCTGAGCTCTCCTATTGAGCCAGCATGTCTAAAATAAAATTAATGAGCATGAACTTTTCTCATGCTCTGAAGTGATTTATTACAAAACAGAATC
Source organism: Tamandua tetradactyla (assembly GCF_023851605.1). Taxonomy (NCBI): domain Eukaryota; kingdom Metazoa; phylum Chordata; class Mammalia; order Pilosa; family Myrmecophagidae; genus Tamandua; species Tamandua tetradactyla. Next base: position 25,047,418 of record NC_135346.1, read on the forward strand.
TTGATTTTGACAGATCTTTAGCTGCCATTCAAAGCATCTGCTTTCTCTGTAGATGGCATTCCATTCTACTCATTCACAACAAATCATCTTGTCAGGAAGTGTATTGAAGCCAAGTCATGATGTTTCTTAATTATTTGGCCTGTAATAGAAAAGAAACCCTTTGTCAATACATGGTTTGGTGCCTTCTAGAAGAATGCTCTTAACACAGATTTAAGGTAAAACATGTTTACCTGCAAATATGGTACATATTAATAATAAGTGTTAACATTGATAGAGCAGCTACAACATTTTACCTATTGGAACAGGCTGGGCTTGATCAGCAAAAAAAGAGCCATCACAAGTATTAAGGGACTAAGAGGTTTCATACAGGCATAAGGACTCCCGTGCACATTAAAGAGTCTAGAGAGTGAAGACTTGGAAGACTATAGTTGGAGGATTGGAGAAGTGGTCCATACACAGTGTGAAACACTAGACTTTAGGAATATAGTCACCAAGAATGAATAAATCTGCATACCATTATGACCTCAAAGTAGAGTTTGTGAAGAGCTCTGGAAGCCTATCACTTCTGAATCCCACAGGCTTCTGAAGAGTAACAACTTCTGCTTTATTTTACCTTCCACATCTCCCATGAATTCCATTCATTGGAAAATTCTAAATTGGTACTGATACAGGAAAGGGGATTCTATGAAACAGTTTCAGTCCTAAAAAGAGCTGATGGTGAGAGTGCCACACTGGCAGCACCTGCTCTGCATCTTCCCATATTAGATCCCAATGAAAGTAGCAACAGCATCATTCTTCTACCTAATATGATGCAACTATCCCACATACAAACTGAAGACATGTTAACCTCTCTTTAAAAGAGAAGACAGAAGTCCATGGATTCTACCCATCTTTGGTGATACTCTGTCTTCCAGATGAGGTTCACTCCTGCTTTGATATTTTATCACTTAGCTACTGAGATATAGGATGAAACATTATCGGCACACTTACATTAGATAGTATGGAGTTGTGAGAGAAAAAAGAAAAATGAATGGTAAATATATGTGCATATATTTATATCCACACAAAATGAAAATTCACAAAACTTTTCTAGTCAGTTTCTGAGCTGGTCACATGACTATGGCTAGTATTTATAACTTCTTTTCTCTAGTTCTCATTCCATATTTCCTTTGCTTTCGGTAGGACATTAGCTTGTTTGGTTTACCCAGACCTTTGGAAATTAAAACCACTAAACCAGTAGAGTCCAAGGTTGTAAAGATACTAAGGAAACATTTGCTAGTGGCCCATCCTGGTTAATAATAGCCAGAGTATATTAGTTTTCTTTTGCTGTGTAATGAATGACTACAAGATTAGTAGTTTAAAACAACACATATTTATCGTCTCCAGTGTCCACAGATCTGTAGTCCAGGAGCAGCTTAGCTAGGTACCTTTGCTTATGTTTCACAAGTGTAAAATCAAAGGTGTTGACTGGAATACATTCTCATCTGGAGGCTCACCTAAGGAAGGCTCTACTACCAAGCTTCCTCAGGAAATAGGCAGAATTCATTTCCTTGAACTGTAGAGTTTATAGTAGCTTACTTCTTCAAAGCCGGGTCTGTGAGACACAGGGGGTGGTGGGGAAGGGAAGAAAGAGATGCTCCTTCCATGCTTCCAAGCTTAACTTCAGCAAAGACCTCATCCTTTTTGTAAGGGGCTCACCAGCTTAGGCCAGGCTCACCCAGGATAAACTCCCCATTTAATTGTCAAATCAACTGGTCAGAAATCTTAATTATGTCTGCAAAACCCTTTCATCTTTGCCATATAATATAATGCAATAGTGAGCATAATATTCTATTACCTCTGCCAAATTCTACTGGCAGTTATTTTTGCCAGTTCTGTCAAAGGCCCCTCACTTAGGGCCTTGTGAATGAGGGGGAGTGAATCATGGTATCACCTCAGGAGCCAGAAGAAACTATTTCCATTCTGACTCCTAAAATAACCTTATGAGCCAAGTATTATCTTTATCTTTTCTTTAAAAATAATGAACTAATACACACAAATATTTTTAAAACATGGCCAAGGTCACCCTATGAGTAAAAAAAATGGAACTAGTCTGTGAATCTGAGGCATTCTGACTCCAGAATCTATCCTTTCCCCGCTATGCTTTATTGATGGAAGTAGAGTGCCCACCTGTGACTGTCCTTTTGTGCTCCATCAAAGGGACATACCCTCAGGCAGTAATTAAAGAAAAATGCCAAAATGTAGCAGACACAAGTAGAATTTTTTAGGATAACAGTTAATGATAGCTTTGTAATGCCACATTTTCTCTGATGGAATTCCCTCATATTTCTTTCTGAGGAAATGGGAAGACAATGAGATGTATTGAGAACCTTCTCTACACCAGACATTTTGAAGACTTTTATATGTACATGCTCTCATTTTAATCCTCTTGATCACCTAGAAGGACAGGAATCATTATCCCGATTTTAGTTATGATTTAGTTATGAGGAAACTTTCAGAGTCAAAAATTGATTCTGAAAGCCATCCAGTTGTCATTGTCCCACCCAACAGTCAAAGCCAGGTGGGTCTTTCTTCAAGGCTTTAGAGAGAGCCATTTGTGACATTTCCTTAAGCAACAGCTTATTTACACACTCTGGGATACAGAAGGCAAAGTATATCTTCAAAGTAAATATATGCTTGATTTAAGCCTTTTAAAGGATCTCTTTGCCTATGTAAAGCACAGCCTTGTATATTTTAAATTAGAGGATATTTTTGACAAAAACAATAGAACTCCTTAATCCACAAATCAAAGAGTACTTCCAAAGGAAACAGCCATATAACCATCACTTTAAATCTGATTTATCAACCCAAAACATAATTTTCATATGTGCTTTTCTTTAAGTTATTGTAGGTTAAGCAAGTAACATCCTCTTGTAAGCAAGTCAGGTGAGGTTCTGGATTGAGTTTGGTCTTCATGATTTTTCAGTGTTTGAAGGTCAGCTTCCCAAGACAGGGTCTGTGTGTCCATGGGGACCCAGTCTACAGAATTTCCTGTATACAATTGTAATCACAGCCTCCAAAACTGGCTTTGGGACTTGTCTCTCTAGATAAGTTCCCAAGAATTAGGAGCATCCAAATGTTCATTTCTGACTTGAATGTGTGCTATATCCAGTCAGAACACCATCTTTATTTCAGTTAAGTAGAATTGTCTTGTATGTCATTCAATGCTTTTTTTTTTTTTTTTCGCATGGGGCAGGCACCAGGAATCGAACCCGGGGCTCCAGCATGGCAGGCGAGAACTCTGCCTGCTGAGCCATCATGGCCTGCCCTTATTCAATGCTTTTGAAATAAAATGACAGTTGAATGAATGATGAAACTTTCAGCATTAACTTACTTCATTTTTCAGTCCTTCCAAATTTCTTCTGTGTGAATACAGTGGGCAGCTTTGGTTGCCCAACCCAATATGCATTCTCAGACTGCCATTCCTCTTGGTCATCTCCAACACTGGACCTAGAAGAGCTCAAAAGTCCCTCTCCTGGCCTATATAAGAGGCTATATAACACAGTTTTGTCAAGGAAACATAGACACATGTCTGCTGGGAGTGCAGGGATGGCTCTCTGAGAAAAATTTCACTTCTCTGATGAAAGGGACAGTCATCGTGTATGCTGCATTTTTGTCCTATTTTCCTTTTCTTCCTTACCAGAATGCAAATGGGGTCCTAGATCTCTAGCAGCTATCCTGAAACTGTGAGAATAAAAGAACAATATGCTGAGCACAGGGGACTGTAAAGATAGAAAGAACTTTGGTGCTTGAGGGCATCTTTGAGCCACAGAACCAAGGCCAAGGGCTACCCATTTCCAGATCTCTTACTATATAGGGCAAGACTATCTCACTATGCCGAAGTCACTGTCAGTTAGGTATCTATTACTCATATGTGGAAGCATTCCTTTAACTCGTTCTTTAACAGTAATGATATTAATAATAATAATTAAACTAATAAAATAAACTAAGGCATACTACTTGCCATATAGTAGGCAAGGCTCTAAATTTCCTGGGCTTATTAATTTAATTAATCCTCTTAACAACCCTACAGAATAGATATTAATATTGTGGTACCATTTTACATTTCACATCCGAGGAAACAGGTAAATAGGCTAAGTGTACTCAAGGTCATGTGGATACCAATTGGCAATGGCATGCTGATCCCAAACATCGGTGCAAGGCTGTAAGGCAAAGACCTAGAATGAGGCTTCTAATGTTACAGTGAGAGTAAATAGGGCCTTGGAAACAATATGGGAGACTGGTTAAGAACATGTGCTTTAAAATGAGACAGATTTGGTTTAAATCTAAGCTGTGTCACTTATTATATATGTGTGATCTTGAGCAATAGAGTAAAAATCTGAGTCTCAGTTTACATGTAATGCTGAGGTATGTCTTCTTAATTAGGATAAAGAAATTATAAAAATATCCTGTGATTTTTACCAATTTGTTAATGCTCTGAAGTAGCTCATTATTGTCATCAGAGATGACCAAACTCTCTTGAAAAGTTACTATGAGTCAATAGCAAGGCTACACATTTTATTGTGTAAAATCTCATTTGATCCTCATATCACTCTTAAGATGTAGGCACTATTATTTTCCCTTTTTGCGGATGAAGGAAAGTATGATCACAGTGTTATTGGGCAGTAGAGCCAGGGTTCATACCCAGGTGTTTCTGATTTCAAAGTCCATGTTCCTAATCACTATTCCTGGCTATCCTGAGTAGTAGGCACTAGAGGTACAAGTAAGAACCAGAGAAATTTCCTATTTCCTAAGAAGAGTCCATCAGAGCAGACCAATAAGGAGATAGTATTTAAACACATGCTTGGGCAATGCAGAATGATTAAAGTTGGTGACCTATGTCTAATCTGTGCCTTGATTCTATACTTAGCCCAGAAAATATCACAGAATTGTTTATTGTGTGTATATAGGTGTGTGTGTATGCATGTGTGTGTGTCATCTTTCTCCTGTTGTTACTTCTGGTTCTAGTTTGCTAGCTGCAGGAATACAATATACCAGAGACGGAATGGTATTAAAAAGGGGAATTTAATAAGTTGCTGGTTTACGGTTCTAAGGCCGAGAAAATGTCCCAATTAAAACAATTCTATAGAAATGTCCAATCTAAGGCATTCAGGGAAAGATACCTTGGTTCAAGAAGGTTGGTGAAGTTCAGGGTTTCTCTCTCAAGTGAGAAGTCACATGGTGGACACAGTCAGGGTTCCTCTCTTGGCTGGAAGGGCACGTGGCAAACACAGCATTATCTGCTAGCTTTCTCTCCTGGCTTCCCGTTTCATGAAACTTCCCGGGAGGCATTTTCCTTCTTCATTGGAAAACGTCCCTGGCTGGTGGACTCTGCTTCTCATGGCTATGTTGTTCTTCTCTGCTGTCACTGAATCTCTCTCATTCTCCAAAATGGTTCCTCTTTTATAGGATTCCAGTAAACTAATCAAGACCCACTTGAATGGGTAGAGACATGTCTCCACCTATCCAATTTAACAACCATTTTTGATTGAGTCACATCTGCAGGAAGATGATCTAATTACAATTTTGAACATACAGTACTGAATAGGGATTAGAGAAAAACAGCTGCTTTTACAAAATGGGATTAGGATTAAAACATGGCTTTTCTAGTGTACATACAAACTTTCAGACTGGCACAGGTGGTATAGTGCACTATGATTTCTCCAGATCACATTTGTCATAGGTTACAGAGTTCTGTTTTTTTTTTTTTTTTATTTTTTATTTTTTTTTATTAACGGAAAGAAAAAAAAAAGAAATTAACACAACATTTAGAAATCATACCATTCTATATATGCACTCAGTAATTCTTAACATCATCACATAGATGCATGATCATTGTTTCTTAGTATATTTGCATCGGTTTAGAGGAACTAGCAACACAACAGAAAAAGATATAAAATGTTAATATAAAGAAAAGAAATAAAAGTAGTAATAATAGTAAAAAACAACAACAACAAACAAACCAACAAGCAAACAAAAACAAAAAAAACCCTATAGCTCAGATGCAGCTTCATTCAGTGTTTTAACATGATTACTTTACAATTAGGTATTATTGTGCTGTCCATTTTTGAGTTTTTGTATCTAGTCCTGTTGCACAGTCTGTATCCCTTCAGCTTCAATTACCCATTGTCTTACCCTGTTTCTAACTCCTGCTGAACTCTGTTACCAATGACATATTTCAAGTTTATTCTCGAATGTCCGTTCACATCAGTGGGACCATACAGTATTTGTCCTTTAGTTTTTGGCTGGATTCACTCAGCATAATATTCTCTAGGTCCATCCATGTTATTACATGGTTCATAAGTTTATCTTGTCTTAAAGCTGCATAATATTCCATCGTATGTATATACCACAGTTTGTTTAGCCACTCTTCTGTTGATGGACATTTTGGCTGTTTCCATCTCTTTGCAATTGTAAATAACGCTGCTATAAACATTGGTGTGCAAATGTCCGTTTGTGTCTTTGCCCTTAAGTCCTTTGAGTAGATACCTAGCAATGGTATTGCTGGGTCGTATGGCAATTCTATATTCAGCTTTTTGAGGAACCGCCAATCTGCCTTCCACAGTGGTTGCACCCTTTGACATTCCCACCAACAGTGGATAAGTGTGCCTCTTTCTCCGCATCCTCTCCAGCACTTGTCATTTTCTGTTTTGTTGATAATGGCCATTCTGGTGGGTGTGAGATGATATCTCATTGTGGTTTTGATTTGCATTTCTCTAATGGCCAGGGACATTGAGCATCTCTTCATGTGTCTTTTGGCCATCCGTATTTCTTCTTCTGGTAGGTGTCTGTTCAAGTCTTTTTCCCATTTTGTAATTGGGTTGGCTGTCTTTTTGTTGTTGAGTTGAACAATCTCTTTATAAATTCTGGATACTAGACCTTTATCTGATATGTCGTTTCCAAATATTGTCTCCCATTGTGTAGGCAGTCTTTCTACTTTCTTGATGAAGTTCTTTGATGCACAAAAGTGTTTAATTTTGAGAAGCTCCCATTTATTTATTTCTTTCTTCAGTGCTCATGCTTTAGGTTTAAGGTCCATAAAACCGCCTCCAGTTGTAAGATTCGTAAGATATCTCCCTACATTTTCCTCTAACTGTTTTATGGTCTTAGACCTAATGTTTAGATCTTTGATCCATTTTGAGTTAATTTTTGTATAAGGTGTGAGATACGGGTCTTCTTTCATTCTTTTACTTATGGATATCCAGTTCTCTAGGTACCATTTATTGAAGAGACTGTTCTGTCCCAGGTGAGTTGGCTTGACTGCCTTATCAAAGATCAAATGTCCATAGATGAGAGGGTCTATATCTGAGCACTCTATTCGAGTCCATTGGTCGATATATCTATCTTTATGCCAATACCATGCTGTTTTGACCACTGTGGCTTCATAATATGCCTTAAAGTCCGGCATCGCTAGACCTCCAGCTTCGTTTTTTTTTCCTCAAGATGTTTTTAGCAATTCGGGGCAACCTGCCCTTCCAGATAAATTTGCTTATTGGTTTTTCTATTTCTGAAAAATAAGTTGTTGGGATTTTGATTGGTATGGCATTGAATCTGTAGATCAGTTTAGGTAGGATTGACATCTTAATTATATTTAGTCTTCCAATCCATGAACACAGTATGCCCTTCCATCTATTTAGGTCTTCTGTGATTTCTTTTAGCAGTTTTTTGTAGTTTTCTTTATATAGGTTTTTTGTCTCTTTGGTTAAATTTATTCCTAGGTATTTTATTCTTTTAGTTGCGATTGTAAATGGGATTCGTTTCTTGATTTCCCCCTCAGCTTGTTCATTACTAGTGTATAGAAAAGCTACAGATTTTTGAATGTTGATCTTGTAGCCTGCTACTTTGCTGTACTCATTTATTAGCTCTAGTAATTTTGTTGTGGATTTTTCTGGGTTTTCTACGTATAGTATCATATTGTCTGCAAACAGTGATAGTTTTACTTCTTCCTTTCCAATTTTAATGCCTTGTATTTCTTTTTCTTGCCTAATTGCTCTGGCTAGAACTTCCAACACAATGTTGAATAATAGTGGTGATAGTGGACATCCTTGTCTTGTTCCTGATCTTAGGGGGAAAGTTTTCAATTTTTCCCCATTGAGGATGATATTAGCTGTGGGTTTTTCATATATTCCCTCTATCATTTTAAGGAAGTTCCCTTGTATTCCTATCTTTTGAAGTGTTTTCAGCAGGAAAGGATGTTGAATCTTGTCGAATGCCTTCTCTGCATCAATTGAGATGATCATGTGATTTTTCTGCTTTGATTTGTTGATATGGTGTATTACATTAATTGATTTTCTTATGTTGAACCATCCTTGCATACCTGGGATGAATCCTACTTGGTCATGATGTATAATTCTTTTAATGTGTTGTTGGATACGATTTGCTAGAATTTTATTGAGGATTTTTGCATCTATATTCATTAGAGAGATTGGTCTGTAGTTTTCTTTTTTTGTAATATCTTTGCCTGGTTTTGGTATGAGGGTGATGTTGGCTTCATAGAATGAATTAGGTAGTTTTCCCTCCACTTCGATTATGTTGAAGAGTTTGAGGAGAGTAGGTACTAATTCTTTCTGGAATGTTTGATAGAATTCACATGTGAAGCCGTCTGGTCCTGGACTTTTCTTTTTAGGGAGCTTTTGAATAACTAATTCAATCTCTTTACTTGTGATTGGTTTGTTGAGGTCGTCTATTTCTTCTTGAGTCAAAGCTGGTTGTTCATGTCTTTCCAGGAACCCGTCCATTTCATCTAAATTGTTGTATTTATTAGCGTAAAGTTGTTCATAGTATCCTGTTATGACCTCCTTTATTTCTGTGAGGTCAGTAGTTATGTCTCCTCTTCCATTTCTGATCTTATTTATTTGCATCCTCTCTCTTCTTCTTTTTGTCAATCTTGCTAAGGGCCCATCAATCTTGTTGATTTTCTCATAGAACCAACTTCTGGTCTTATTGATTTTCTCTATTGTTTTCATGTTTTGAATTTCATTTATTTCTGCTCTAATCTTTGTTATTTCTTTCCTTTTTCTTGCTTTGGGATTAGTTTGCTGTTCTTTCTCCAGTTCTTCCAAGTGGACAGTTAATTCCTGCATTTTTGCCTTTTCTTCTTTTCTGATAAAGGCATTTAGGGCAATAAATTTCCCTCTTAGCACTGCCTTTGCTGCGTCCCATAAGTTTTGATATGTTGTGTCTTCATTTTCATTTGCCTCTAGGTATTTACTAATTTCTCTTGCAATTTCTTCTTTGACCCACTTGTTGTTTAAGAGTGTGTTGTTGAGCCTCCATGTATTTATGAATTTTCTGGCACTCCACCTATTATTGATTTCCAACTTCATTCCTTTATGATCCAAGAAAGTGTTGTGTATGATTTCAATCTTTTTAAATTTGTTAAGACTTGCTTTGTGACCCAGCATATGGTCTATCTTTGAGAATGATCCATGAGCACTTGAAAAAAAGGTGTATCCTGCTGTTGTGGGATGTAATGTCCTATAAATGTCTGTTAAGTCAAGCTCATTTATAGTAATATTCAGGTTCTCTATTTCTTTATTGATCCTCTGTCTAGATGTTCTGTCCATTGATGAGAGTGGTGAATTGAAGTCTCCAACTATTATGGTATATGTGTCTATTTCCCTTTTCAGTGTTTGCAGTGTATTCCTCACGTATTTTGGGGCATTCTGGTTCGGTGCGTAAATATTTATGATTGTTATGTCTTCTTGCTTAATTGTTCCTTTTAATAGTATATAGTGTCCTTCTTTGTCTCTTTTAACTGTTTTACATTTGAAGTCTAATTTGTTGGATATTAGTATAGCCACTCCTGCTCTTTTCTGGTTGTTATTTGCATGAAATATCTTTTCCCAACCTTTCACTTTCAACCTATATTTATCTTTGGGTCTAAGATGTGTTTCCTGTAGACAGCATATAGAAGGATCCTGTTTTTTAATCCATTCTTCCAGTCTATGTCTTTTGATTGGGGAATTCAGTCCATTAACATTTAGAGTTATTACTGTTTGGATAATATTTTCCTCTACCATTTTGCCTTTTGTATTATATATATCATATCTGACTTTCCTTCTTTCTACACTTTTCTCCATGCCTCTCTCTTCTGTCTTTTTGTATCTGACTCTAGTGCTTCCTTTAGTATTTCTTGCAGAGCTGGTCTCTTGGTCACAAATTCTCTCAGTGACTTTTTGTCTGAGAATGTTTTAATTTCTCCCTCATTTTTGAAGGACAATTTTGCTGGATATAGGAGTCTTGGCTGGCAGTTTTTCTCTTTTAGTAACTTAAATATATCATCCCACTGTCTTCTAGCTTCCATGGTTTCTGCTGAGAAATCTACACATAGTCTTATTGGGTTTCCCTTGTATGTGACAGATTGTTTTTCTCTCGCTGCTTTCAAGATCCTCTCTTTCTCTTTGACCTCTGACATTCTAACTAGTAAGTGTCTTGGGGAACGCCTATTTGTGTCTAATCTCTTTGGGGTGCGCTGCACTTCTTGGATCTGTAATTTTAGGTCTTTCATAAGAGTTGGGAAATTTTCAGTGATAATTTCTTCCATTAGTTTTTCTCCTCCTTTTCCCTTCTCTTCTCCTTCTGGGAGACCCACTACACGTATATTTGTACGGTTCACATTGTCCTTGAGTTCCCTGATACCTTGTTCAAATTTTTCCATTCTTTTCCGGATAATTTCTGTTTCTTTTTGGAATTCAGATGTTTCATCCTCCAAATCACTAATTCTATCTTCTGTCTCTTTAAATCTGTCATTGTAGGTATCCATTGTTTTTTTCCATCTTTTCTACTTTATCTTTCACTTCCATAAGTTCTGTGATTTGTTTTTTCAGTTTTTCTATTTCTTCTTTATGTTCAGCCCATGTCTTCTTCATGTCCTTCCTCAATTTATCGATTTCGTTTTTGAAGAGGTTTTCCATTTCTGTTCGTATATTCAGCATTAGTTGTTTCAGCTCCTGTATCTCATTTGAACTATTGGTTTCTTCGTTTGACTCGGCCATATGTTCAATTTTCTGAGCGTGATCCGTTATCTTCTGCTGGCGTCTGGGCATTTAGTCAGATTTCCCTGGGTGTTGGACCCCACAGGTTGAAAGATTTTTCTGTGCAATCTCTGGGTTCTGTTTTTCTTGTCCTGCCCAGTAGGTGGCGCTTGTGGCACACGTTTGTCTACGGGTTCCACCAGTGAAAGTTGCTGTGGGTCCTTTAACTCTGGAAAATTCTCGCCGTAGGGGAGGTTCGGCAGCCGAAGCGTCTTGGAAGAATGCCAGCCGGCCTGGGGTTCCGAATGCGGGGAGGGTCGCCGGCCGCCGCAGCACGGGAGAGTGTCCGGCCGAATTAGCTAGTCGGCCCGGGGTGCCAAGCATGGCGGAAGGGGGCCAGCTGTCGCAGCCCGGGAGAGTGCACTGTTCCCAGCCGGACGGGGGAGTCACGTGTTTGGAAGGGATCCCCCGGTCACTGTTCTCCGCAGTCTGGGGATTTCTGACCCAACTATCTCAGTTGGTCCGGGGGGCCTCGCGTGGTGGGGGCACCAGCCGCCGCGGCCTAAGGGGACCGCCTGTCCAATTCTACCAGCTGGCCTGGGAAGGTGGAAGGGAGGGACTCCGGTCGCTTGCCATCCCACCCAGGAAAGCCCGTGCCCCTTGGTGATCTCACGGGAGCTGGTTCTCCCAGATAGTCAGCCGTTCCAGGATGGGGTACGCCGTCCCTTTGATCTCCCTCGTGGCTCCGGGAGCTGCTCTGTATTATCTCCACTCCCCCAGTAGCTGTTCTGGAGGAGGAAAGGTGAGGGCGGCAAGGCTGTCGAGGCTGGTGGCGGAGGAGCCAGTGAAGGCGGGGGAAGAGGGCACCGTGGTGATTGGAGAGTCGCCGGAGCAGGAGGGGAAAGAGGGGGGAGAAGGAGGGTGGGCGGGTTGGCTGCTGCGGGGCGTGGTCGCCGCGCGGCGGGCCGGTGGAGAAAGAGGGGGGAGAAGGAGGGCGGGCGGGTCGGCTGCTGCGGGGCGTGGGCGCCGCGCGGCGGGCCGGCGGAGAAAGAGATGAGTTCTGTTTTTTTGGAGAAGTGTAGCATGAAGGGAACAGCTAGGCCAGCCTGTTGTGGTGAACGACTCCTCTTCATTTGGTCCCTCTCTGCCCTTTGAGTTCTGGAGATATACTGCTGTGTCCTTGAAGAATCACAACCATTAATATTAAAGATTTTAGTAGGTACATATGCTACCCTTTCCATAAACTCTGGAATGGGTATTATTCAAGTGATTTAAATTCCCTAAAAGATCATTCTACTATGTTATTTCAAGACTAATGAGCTAAATATAAACAGTTTGACAAAGGAAAGGAGAAAAAAGATACATTTGAAGTCTTCTTCCTGTATTTCATTCACAATCACATCAGCTAAAAATTCATAATTGTCACATATCTTACTATGTCATCATAATTCAGATCATGAGGCTTTATGTATTTCAACTGTGACATTCAATCATAGATTAGTGGATTCTACTTGCAAAATTGAACAATTGAGTTTAAAAATCACTTGGCAATTTGGAGGATTTTAGACAAATAAAAGTGAACATAGTGCCCAGGCAAAATATTAATAGGAGACTGTGGAACGATCAGTCTTTTTACTTAGCGATTTTGGAGCATATGGCAATACGTTCAAACGAAAGGCCACATTCAAGGTTGAAACAGGCCTTGTGCAGTGGAGCCAGGCAGTAACTCATGGCATCAATGGCATAAAATGCAGCTCCAGGCTTCTTGCCTGCCTCACTATTGAGTAGGTCCACACTGGGTAGGTAATAAAGAAAACAAATCCAACAAATATTCATTGAGCATCAACTGTATTCCAGGCATTATAATGGAAACAATGTTTGAAAAAGAGAATGTGTTGAGAACAGCTACTACTGTAATGTAGCTTACAGTCTTAGTGAGTGAGAAACTAAGTGTTGAGTAATTTCTAATACAATATACAAAGGACTGTGTTAGTGAAACTATAGAATGCAATGAGTGTAGGAGAGGCATCACATACAGACTTGGATGGTCAGGGAGTCTTTCCAAGAGAAGTCTGAGATGAGACCAGAATTAGTTATTCAGAGCAAGTAGCATGCAAAAATGTTCATGACAGAGAGAAAAGTGAGAATCTCAAGAGGCAAGTGTAAGAAAGAGTGTGCATGCTTTTTTTCAGGTATGACTACATTTAATGTGAAAGATTGTTGATTACCAAATGGACAGGATAAATGGTGGAGGCTAGAGAGTTAGCTTGAGGCCAGAACAGACATGGCCTTATAAACTAGGTAAAGATTTAAACATTATCCTAAGATAAGATATTATCTTTAAATTATTTAGAGGATTTTAAACTCAGGAATGGCATGATTAAGTTTGTGTTTAACATTCCTTCCATGAGTATGTAAGGAAGAGAATTTGAGACTAAATGTGGACGCATCACAGAGCATCCCCAAGGAAGTTGATTACTTAATTTAAAAAATTGATTTCAACTTGATTTTTCATGACTTGAGTCTTTCACCTTTCTTCACCCCAATCTAAAACTAGAGTGCCATATTAATTTAAGAATGATAAGACTTATTCTTTGTCATTTCAGAATGAAATGCCATAGTCAAGTTAGAGGAAAGATGATTCATTTCAATCTTGACAAATAATGACCTAATGATTAGAGCTGTGTGAGAATGGAATAGGCAATCTCAAGAAAGTAAGCCCCCATTCCTGGAAACATTTTTACAAAGGCTAAATGACCACTGGCAGAGGGGTGTTGTAGGAGAGACTACTATGCTGTTAGAAGGTTCAACTATATGACCTCTAGAGTTTTTTCTGGCTTTTAGCTTAGTTTAAGATTCTAGTTCTGGTTAACAAAGGTTCTAACATAATTCTTCGATGATTCCTTGTCTTAATTTTTTGAATCATTAACTACTTTTCCCTTTTAAGCATAGAGGGTAAACTTTTTAGATGTTAATACTCTGTATTTCCTATTACAGGACATGTAGTGAAATGAGTTAGCAAATGAATCGTTTGTGTGCTGCACTGGATTTTTATAGACCCTGATGCCCGGTACAAGGACAATTTTCATGACTGCAGGTAGTAACATTTCTCTCAAAATTGCTGCTCCATTTTGAAAACATCTTGGAGAAATAAAATGAGCAACATTACTCAAAGACATAATCCAGGACATAACATCTCCAAAGGCCTTATTATACACATTTGGGCATGCTGGTGCTTATCCAATTAACTACACATATAACCAAGACACTCTCTCATTTCTCTTTACTCACACCTGCAAATGCTTTCACATTTTACTAAATGGACATGACTCCATTACTGGAGATTCGTGGTTGTTGTAACTGACAAATTTGGAAGATTTTCCATAGCTAACAGGAAAACATAGAGTATAAAAATTTAGCCATCTCTGAATTGTCAGTGTATTTAAGACTTTTGTCTTGTTTTGATTCTGTGCCTTTTCACTAGTTTCAAATTGGATGTGCATGAGTTAAAGTGAGTAAGGGTTAGTTCAATTCTACTTGTATCATGCTACAAGTTTTTATTTAGAAGGGTTTTTATCCTCAAGATATATTTAGCATAGTTTGTTGTGATCTATTTCCCTTTGGGCTTGAGAACAATAAACATGGAAGTTATTAGCCGTCTTAGAATACTTTAGGATAAAGCTAATAAACTTTTAGGAACAAATACACAGTCACTTTCTCCCATGTAGTACATGCTAATGTTGAAACTGATATATGCTGTTCAGAGGACCAAATAGAACATTCTAGAGAGAGTTTTTGATTTTTAAATGATCTTTTGTTTTTTGTGAGTCTGCTTTGTTTTATTTTTTGGAGACTGAACAAATGACTCTCTGAGACAAACTATAATAAAAAAATCTATAAACATGAATTACAGAGATTGCCCTCATTGCTTGTGGATATTCTGCACTAATGGTACTTTAAGTCCAATAACGGCAATTGGATTTTTTCTATTAGTTGGCATTCATTACATGACTTTTTCATACCTCAACCTATGAGGTAAAAAATGAATTTATAATTACTACCCTATCCTCTCACTCTCATCTCTTGTCCCAAAAGTGTGTATGTGGGTGAGGAGGGGTAGAATCATAAATTGTTTGAGATGGTGATTTTCTATTGTGAATGGTCCAGCTGAGATTATGGTGAATATAAGATTAAGGGAAAGAGGTTTCTTCTGATTGTATTTAAGAAGACATGCTGCTAAGCACCCTCTTACACCTAATGAAGGAAAAAATTATTTTGGCTGGTTGATATAAATTTCCTTGCTCTTACTTAAAAGAATACTGTCTTTAACGGGATTCCATACTCCACCCAACACCCAACACCACCACACACACCTATGAAGTGTAACGGAATTTAAAACCAACATGCAAGATCTATAGGTTGGTCTGTTGGGCCTTAAGGCTGTGACCTCTATTGACTTGATTGACTTAGTAATGGAAATTCACGCCAGTGAGTTATAAGGAGAGATTTGGGGGCTGAGGGTAGGGCGGATTCTCATGCAGTTCTTCCTTCTTCCTTGTTTTAGGGGAGACTATTCAGGAATGGCTTCCTCTTTGAATTAGTGTGAGGTGACTAGAATAACAGTGGATTAAAATAACAAAGGTTTTATATCTTTTTCACACCAATTTCCATCACAAGTAGGCTGGGACTTGCCTTTGTGTTATCCATTCCCCAGGACACAGGCTCCCAGAGCAGCCCCTGCTAAAGCATTGCTGATCACTGTAGCAGAGTTAAAATGGATCTTAAAGCCTCCCCCACAGAAGTGCTTTGCATAATTTCCACTCATATTTCATGAGCAAAAGTGGGTCAAATAATCACATATTACTTGGAAAGAGCAGGGATGTGCAAGTCTGCATGTGCCTGGTAAGAAACAAAATTTGTTGGCCAATACTAATGACTACCACACTCTACCTCTTTGTGTCTTCCCATATCTTTCTAATGGGCAGAGGAAGCTTTACCTAGAAGAGGGCATTGCCAAGAGACTAGCAGGAGAACTCATCCAGAGAGCATGGATGAAGTCCATCTCAAAGCCCATGCTACCTATGGATTTCTAGGCCTGTGAGCCAATCAATTTCTGTAGAGTATAAGCCAGTCTCAGAAGAGTTTTTCTTTAACTTGTAACCAAAATTACCCTAACTTGAACACATTTATTATCAAATTCTCTTTGGATATTTTTACCTGGAAGACCGCGTTCTAGAGCAGGGAATTAGTGTGGTTTATGATTCAGGTAGTCTTTGCCTTCGGGGTCACTTTCTTCAGATGAAATTTATATTAGGAATTCTGGATAGTAAAAAGTATGCTATTGCTCTGCCCACATGTAGTTTCCAACCCAATATGCTTCAGTAAAGCAATTTTTCATTTTGTCTCTCTTTATATGCCAATGTGCGTTGTCAGTGTCACCATTAAGGTTGACCAATTTTGCTTATTTATTCATTTGTACATTCACTAACTTAATATTCAGAATTTACTGAAACTTTATTCTATGCCAGTCCCATGCTTGGCACTCATGATTCAAAAATGAAGAAAAAAGTCATATCCATGGAAGCATGCGTGAGAAATTACAGGTCAGAGATAAAATGTCCAAAGTTTTGGGGAATCACAGAGTAGATGTTCCAGTTTTTCTTGGGCAATGATATAACTTTTCCCGATTTGATGACTTTATCATTTTATCCAGAAATGTAATAATAAAGGCCATTATCAAAAGCACATACCTAAATATCATCTGATAAGTAAAAATAGGAAATCTTAGATGCGAAGTAGATGTCAGTAATTCTTATAGAATTGCTGGGGTGATCTAGGACAGTTTTCGTACCAGATGTAATGGAGACCCAGATTAATGTTCTTTATGTTCCTACATGCACA
Organism: Tamandua tetradactyla; assembly: GCF_023851605.1. Taxonomy (NCBI): domain Eukaryota; kingdom Metazoa; phylum Chordata; class Mammalia; order Pilosa; family Myrmecophagidae; genus Tamandua; species Tamandua tetradactyla. The sequence goes on from NC_135346.1 coordinate 25,064,334, forward strand.
GTCTCCAAGCCTTTAATGTGAAAGGGAGGTTATGAATCAAATAGATACTTAAGATCCAGTGTGGCATCAGTGGCTTTGCAAACCCAAAAATGTGACGGTCTAAAAAAGAAAGATTAGGAATTGATAGAAAGCTGGAGGAAAACACCTTAAAAAAAAAAAGTTAAAGATAAGTGAGGCTCATTAATGTGGGTGGAAGACACAGTGGTCTAGAGAGAATGTTCCGGATGAAGAGGCAGAATAGAATAAAAGAAAGGGGAATGCCAAAGGGAATAAAATTCTTAGAAGTAATTAAAAGAGCACTTACTATATCTGTTTGCAGAAACTGAATAGAAAAGCAGATGCTTACTCTTTATTTCCTTGCTTTGGACGCTGGCATGAGTGGGGATGGGCAAAATACTTGGACAGTGGGGACCTGACTTTCTCTTCAAATTCTACACTTTCGAAGGTCAGAGAGAAGGAACAAAGTTTAGTACATTATGAGTTCTATCTAAGGTGCATTTTTGATGCATTGTGGATCATGTTTTACAACTGTAGAGGCCAAATAAACCTGAAGTAGAGGTTATATATTTTTCTTGTTTAAAGGCATAGAAAGTCATGAGTTTTGGGGGGAGAGAGAAAAAAAGGGAGTTAGGAAGCAGAACTGAGTAAATGATCAATGAACTGTTTGCATTCCCCAGATTCCATTACTCCAGCTCTACAGATTCTTGCACAACTTCGTCTTCTTTACTATCACTATCCAGCCCTAAATGTCCCCTGAATACATCAGTACTATCAGGGACAGAATTACTATCCATCTATACATGGAGCCTGACTATCCCCAGATTTATCAGAGATATAACACATTGTGCTGGTTTGAAAGGATGTATGTCCCCTAAAAAAAGCCATGTTTTAATCTAAATCCCATTTCATAAAGGCAGAATAATCCCTATTCAGGACTGTATGTTTGAAACTGTAATCAGATCATTTCCCTGGAGATGTGATTTAATCAAGAGTGGTTGTTAAGCTGGATTTGGTGATGACATGTCTCCACCCATATGGGTGGGTCTTAGAAGTTTCTGAAGTCCTATAAAAGAGGAAACATTTTGGAGAATGAGAGATTCAAAGAGAGCAGAGAATGCTGCAGCACCACAAAGCAGAAAGTTAGTGGGTCTTGAGAAGTTTCTGAAGTCCTGTAAAAGAAGAAATATTTTGGAGAATGAGAGATTCGGAGAGAGCAGAGAATGCTGCAGCACCATGAAGCAGAGAGTCCATGAGCCAGCGACCTTTGGAGATGAAGAGGAGCTTCATGAAACCAAAAGCCGGGAGAGAAAGTTAGCAGATGATACCGTGTTCGCCATGTGCCCTTCCAGCTGAGAGAGAAGCCCTGACTGTGTTTACCATGTGCCTTCTCACTTGAGAGAGAAACCCTGAACTTCATCGGCCTTCCTGAACCAAGGTATCTTTCCCAGGACGGATGCCTTTGATTGGACATTTCTGTAGACTTGTTTTAATTGGGACATTTTCTCGGCCTTAGAACTGTAAACTAGCAACGTATTAAATCCCCCTTTTTAAAAGCCATTGCGTTCCTGGTATTTTGCATTCCGGCAGCTAAAAAACTAGAACACACATTAATTCCCTTTCCCTACTGTATCTATTTGAGTTGTATTTTGTGCCATTGCAATTAAACGAGCCCTAACAGTGCCTTCTAAAAGTATCTCACTGTCTTATAGGTATCACATTTTAAGAAACTCTGTTTTGATGCAAGACCCAAGTTGAATAATGCAATGATCAGCTCTGCAGTTGTTTACTAATCTACCAGTAGTAGTATCCTCACTGCCAATCTTTTTATTACCTGCTTGATGATCTAGACTCATTTCAAATTTCCTTCTTTAAACATTTTGTAATTCCAGTTCATGCAGAATTGTTCAATACTTCACCTAGCACCATATAACTACTCTTTATCATAGCATTTTCATACTTTGGTGCATTTGCCTGCTTACATATCTCAAAATATTGGGAGTTCTTTGAGGGTACAGAATATGTGTGCTTTCATAGTCATCTGATGCACATAATCCACCATGATTAAAAATCAATACATTTTTACCAGACCATCAGGTTTCTAAAAGGAGAGTCTGGTACGTATTGTAGGCACAGGATTCTAAGATGTCTCTAAAGTGAAAGGAGAGAACTAAAATAATTGCATCCAAATGACTCCAGCCATAAAAATTACTTTCTAAATATTGAAATAAGAAGAGAAGAACTATATATTTTTTTCAAATAGATTAATTGGTGAGAGATTTCTTGCATGCTGTTGAATTCAATTAAAAGTTCAGCAGTGGATGAAAAGTCAGTTAAAGAGAAGTTGGGCATATACCTGATCTCTGAGGATGACATTGTGCCTATCAGCTACTTGTCCCAACTCTGTCCTTTCTTACCATATTCACAATGAAATCCTCAACTGTCTCATGTCCCTTGCTTTGACCCAGGGAGAGAGCTTTTGTTTCCCTCTTCTTTGGCTTAAATTTCCACACAGATATTTCATTGGCATTGGATGTTTGACTTTCTGGTATTCATTTCCACTTTCCCTCTTCCTAGCTGTACTCCAAATTCCCCAGTTATGTTGTTGAGTAGACTTGATCTCATTCAAGTTCCATGATATGCCCTAGATTTCATATATATATATATACATATAAGACAATATATTATATTGTCTTCCTGGCTACATTGAGGGAACTCAGACATGAATATAAGATCCCAGATAAGCCAGTCAGTATCAGTGAGACTCAATTAGAGTAATTAGGTTAAGTTGGGGGAAGTAGATTGTCTCTTCCCCCAGTGAACTTGGACAAGGAAGTATGGTAATCCTGATAGCCAACTTGAGCTCATGTAAAAAGAGTCTTACTGAGAATGGAGCCAGTGGTGTTTGCTGAGAAGGAAGGGAGGGAAGAAGGGAGAGAGAGAGAGAGAGAGTAGGAGATGAGGAAAGGGAGGGGACAGAGGGAAAGAAAACAAAAGAGAGAGAGAAAGAGGAGAGAGGGAGAGGGGGAGAATAAGAGGATGTCAGTCAGAATAAGTAGAGAAAAAAGGAGATAAAAGAAGAAAATGTGGTCAGAAGTCACATCATTTGGTTTTTTTTTTTTTTTTTAATTCAGTGCACTATTGATTTTTTAAAAAATATTTTTACTGAGATATCTTCATGCACCATACAGTCTATCCAAAGTATACAATCAAAGGCTAATAATAACATCACATAGTTGTGCATTTATCATCATGATCATTTTAAGAATATTTGTATGACTCCAGAAAAAGAAATAAAAAAGACAAAAGAAAAACCCATTCATCCCATACCACTTACCCTCCCTCTCATTACCACTAGTATTGTAATCTACCCAATTTTTTAAACCCTTATCCACCCCTATTATTTATTTATTTATTGTCCTTATTTTTTACTCATCTGTCCATATCCTGGATAAAGGAAGCATCAGACACACGGTTTCACAACCACATGGTCACATTGTAAAAGCTATATAGTTATACCATTGTCTTCAAGAATCAAGGCTACTGAAATGCAGTTCAACAATTTCAAGTACTTTGCTCTAGCCACATCAATATACCATAAACTACAAAAGGGTATCTACATAATACATAAGAATAACTTCCAGAATGACCTCTCACCTCTGTTTGAAATCTCTCAGCCATGAAACTTTATTTTGTCTCATTTCTCTCTTCCCCTTTTTGGTCAAGAAGGATTTATCAATCCCATGATGCTGGGTCCCAGCTCATCCCCAGGAGTCATGTCTGACCTTGCCAGGGAGATTTACACTCCTGGGAGTCATGTCCCACATAGCCAGGAGGGCAGTGAATTCACCTGCTGAGTTGGTTTAGAGAGAGAGAGGCCACATCTGAGTGACAAAAGATGTTCTCTGAGGGTGACTCTTATGCATAATTGTAAGTATGCTTACTTCTTCTTTGCAGGCGTGAGTTTCATAGGGGTAAGCCTCAAGATTGAGAGCTCAGCCTATTGAATTGGTTGTTCCTGCTGCTTGGGACAAGATCAAGAATTTCCCAGATGGGGAAGTTTAATATTTCCTCCTTTCTCCCCAGTCTCCCAAGGGGACTGTGCAAATACTTTTTTATTCTCTGCCCAAATTACTCTGGGATGTAGTGGGGCATCACACTAACCTGTAACAAACCAGCAAAATCTCACTCCCTATTTAAGATTCCATGTAATTATGGTGTTTGAATAAACTGAGTATACAAGTTAAATTCGATAATGTGCTACCAAAAATATAAAATTTGCATAAATATCTCTTCCTTTGATCTCACACAAAAGTTGAAGTTTTAAAATATAGACCATATAATCCTTTATCTTAATTTACCTTAGTCCTCTCCAGATCAGTTCCATTCATCTTTCTAGTTGAAACCTGATCACTTTTTTAGCTTCTTAAACAGTTGCTGTATGGGGTAATGATGACTTTTATAGCTTCAGAGCTCTCACTTTTGAGTCTCAGGTTTCACACAAATACCAGAAGTTCCAGGGACCAATTGGGCTATTTACAAATAGCTCAACATCTCAAAATTTGGAAAAAACTGTTAAACTCCATAATAGATGTGACTGCTATAAGAGCTTACAATCTAGGACCCTTTATGACAGGTCCCAAGCTGATAACCCATGCTCTCAACTTCAATTCTCCAAGTTTGTATAGTTCATGAGTGAGGCAGGATTAAATTTGTTTCTTTGTTTCTTGCATTTCATTTAACATTCTGTCCTCAAGTTTCATCCCCTTACTTGCATGTCTCACAACCTCATTCCTTTTTGCAGCTGCTCAGTTTCCCATTGTATGTATACACCACAAATACCCCTTCCATTCTTCCTTTGATACACCCTTAGGCCACCTCCATTAATTGCAAATCTGGAACACTGCTGCCATAAGCACTAGTGTGCAAATGTTCATTCATGTCCCCACTCTGACTTCTTCCAGGTATATACCTAGCAATAGCGTTGTAGGAACATATAGCAACCCCACTTCTAGCTTCCTATGGAACTACCGCACTGCCCTTCAGAGGGTGTGCACCACTCTGCTTCCCAACAAGTAGTCATCTGGATCATCTCTTTCTTCGTATTTTCTCCAGCACACTTGTATCTCTCTATTCATTTTTAAACAGTTTTATTCACACATTATGCAATCCAACCTAAATAAAAAATCGGTGATTCCCAGTGTAATCACATAGCCATGCATCACTACCACCATCAATATGAGGGCATTTCTTTTTATTCTGCAAAGAATCCCATACCCTTTCCCCACATCCCCTCCTTATTGACATTGGTTTTGGCATATTGCCTTTGTTACATTCAGTGGAAGCATAGTACAATGTTACTGTTAACTACAGACCCTAGCATGCATTGATAGTATTATTTCCTATATACCATCCCATTTTCAACACCTTGCAGTGTTGACATTCATTTGTTCTCCCTCATGCAAAGAACATTCTTCTATTTGTACATTTAATCACCACTGTTGTCCACTTTAGGCATTCCTAAGTTATAATGTCTCAATCTTATCCTCATCTTTCCTTCTGGTGTCATACATGCCCCTAGCCCATCTTCCTTAACCATGCTCACATTCAGCGTCATTCAGTGTGCTTATATTCTTGCACTACCATCAGTTTTGTGCTATCCATTTCTAAATCTTACAATCAGTGCTGTTTTACATTTCGTACTCCTTCAGCACCAAATGCCCAATCTCTACCATCTTTCTATCTCCTGATAACCTATGTTTTTAACTTTAACTCTCAAAGTTCATTCACTAATGTTAGTTCATATAGGTAAGACCATTCAGTATTTGTCCTTTTGTTTCTGGCTAGTTTCAGTCAGCATAATGTCCTCAAGGTTCATCCACATTGTTCCATACTTCATGACTTTATTCTTTTTTTTACAGCTGTATAATATTCCACCATATGTATGTACCACAGCCTGTTTAGCCATTCATCTGTTGATTGACATTTGAGGTGTTTCCACCTCTTGGCAATCATGAATAATACTGCTATAAACATCACTGTGCAAATGTCCTTTTGTGTCCTTGCCTTCAGTTCCTCTTAATATATACCTAGTAATGGGATTGTTGGATCACATGTCAATTCTGTCCTTACCTTCTTGTGGAACCACCAAACTGCCTCCTAGAAAAGTTGCACTGTTCTGCATTTCCCACCAGTAGTGGATAAGTGTGCTCTTTCTTTACATCCTCTCCAGCACTTGCCATTTTCTGTTTTCTTGATAATGGCCATTCTAGTGGGTATCAGATGAAATTTCATTGTGGTTTCAAGTTGCATTTTCCTAATAGCCAGTGAAGTTGAGTATCTTTTCGTATGCCTTTGAGCCATTTGTATTTCCTCTTCTGAAAAATGTCTGTTCATGTCTTTTGTCCATTTTTTAATTGGATTGTTTGTCTTTTTGTTGTTGAGTTGTAGAATCTCTTTTTATATTCCAGATATTAAACCCTTCTCTGATATGTTGTTTCCAAATGTTGTCTCCCATTGTATAGGCTGTGTTTTTACTCTTCTGACAATGTTTGTTGATGCACAAAAGTATTGAAGTTTTTTTTAACTCAGAGGTTTCCAACACAGTTTATTTTGCTGATCACTTGTTTGTAGCTTTTGAGGACCAACATCTGCATGAATTCCTATAAAATGTCCAATCAGTTTCAGTTCTGCAGCAGCCCACTCCTGCACACCATGTGCGTGACTTCACCAATATAAAGACTGTTGCCCAGTCATTCTGAGCGGTCACAGATCAAGGGAACGCCATCTTCCCAGCAGCAGCTCCCTTTGGCAAGAAGTTGATTTGTTTAGGCAGCTCCGGTGCCTGGAAGCAGGAAGCGTTAGGAAACTTGCAGAATCAGGCACTTTTTGTCACGAAGACAGACTCTTGGGGATCCAGTGCACTTGTGCTTGGTAAGGGGAATGCTGTAATTATTGAGTCAGCCAAAATATAAGGAAGCCTCTTTTAAGTAACACTGATAAACACCTTTGTAGATCACCTATTTGTTCTAGATCTGCAAAATTTAATTCAAGAAAAAATATTTTAGGTCCTATGAAAGACAAGTTTTATAAAACTAAAATCTGGGTTTCTCTCGATAAATTGTACTTTAGGCAAAACCCTTCCAACACCTCTAAAATAATATGAAAAGGGGCACCTGATTATACAAGATCAGTAAAAAAAATTAAATATTTATTTGAATAACAAGTTTAAGCTGCAAAGTTGGCAGTGCAGATTTTAACACAGATCACGAAAAGCATGCACAAAAAAAAGTATTGGCATAAAGGACAAAATAATGCTGCAAATTAGGTTAAATACTGCTGATTTTAAGAAAACAAAAGGCTGAAATCATGATACAAAATATAAAATATATTAAACACTACCATCCACAGCAGTCTTTATTATTGATTATATTTAAAAATTATTTTTGCTTAGTTAATTATATATTGAATTGTAAATGAGTATTATACATGAGCCCCCTTTCAGAAGGGCAATTCCTTGTTGCACTTAGAACATCTAATTACATTGCAAAAAATATCCTTTTTGCTATCAATAAGGAAAACAGTTATTGATATTACTGCAAATTTCTTTTTTTGTCTTCAAAGTGCTTTCCATGCAGAGTGAAGCACTTGCCCCGTGTGACTGAAAGCACTAGTGGGTAGTGTCCTGGGTTGGAGATGCTCCGGAACGTAAGATTCGCAGAATCGTACAGCTCTACTATTGGGATATTACAGTATCACTGGCTGGTTTTGTCTTTCCAGGACACCATTCAAGACAGTGAAAAACAGATCAGACTTAGAATGATAAACAGACACAGAATGAAAAGTCACCAGCAGCAGTCGACACTACTCTTGGTAATATCTGTGCCATGTCAAAGAACCTTTGAAAGAGCCTGTTAGCAAGAGGTAAGTGTCTAAAGATTCAAAATGAATCCACAGTATCAGGTAACAATATAATTCTCAACTCAGAAGCTGCCTCAAGATTAGGTGCATCTTCAGTTAATGTAACAGGAAAAGAAGGCAATGGGCTCTATTTTATTTATTGTATCTACTCACGAAACAATCTAAAGTCACCAGATGTGGAGACACAATGAGATCTGTGTGGTTTACAGTCTTTAACTGAGGTATTGGCAAAGGAATGGATCTACATAAACAGAACCGATGCAGCTTTGCCGGCATTAGAAGGTGGCGCCAACATGGGATTCACGTTCTGGGTGACCACCTGTGGGGCCACCTGGATGATTCAGGGCTTGTCTATGATTCTGGCCATGTGGAAAAGTATTGAATATTGAATAAAAGAAATTTATCTATTTCCTAATTCATTGCTCACACTTTGAGTGGAAGGTCTAGGAAACCACTTCCTATCAGAAGATTTATAAGATATTTCCCTACATTTTCTTCTAAAATTTTTATGGTCTTAATTCTAATGCTTAGGCCTTTGGTCCATTTTGAGTTTATTTTTGTGTATGAAGTGATGTATGGGTTCTCTTTCATTATTTGCACATGGTCTTTTAGTTCTCCAAATACCACTTATTGAAGAGGCTGTTTTATCCAAAGTGAGTTGGCTTGACTGCCTTATCAAAGATCAGTTGTCTGTAGAGGAACAAATCTATTTCTGAATACTCAGTTCAATTCCATTGGTCAGTATATCTGTCTTTATACCAGTATCATGCTCTTTTGACCACTGTAGCTTTGTAATATGTTTTAACATCATGTATTGTGAGACCTCCCACTTAACTTTTCTTTCTCAAATTATGTTTAGCTATTCAGGGCCCCCTGCCCTTCCAAATAAATTTGATTTTTGTTTTTTTCTATTTCTGCAATGTAAGTTGTTGTGATTTTAATTGGTATTGCATGGAATCTATAAATCAATTTGGGTAGAACTGACATTTTAGCTATATTTAGTGTTCCAATCCCTGAATATGGTATGCTCTTTCATTTATTTAGATCTTCCATGATTTCTTTTAGCAATTTCTTGTAGATTTCTTTCTATAGGTCTTTTGTATCCCTGGTTAAATTTATTCCTAAATATTTTATTCTTTTGGTTGCTATTGCAAATGAATTTTTTTTTATTTCCTCCTCAGATTGCTCATTACTAGTGCATAGAAACACTACAGATTTTGGGGTGTTGGTCTTATACCCTGCCACTTTGCTCTACTCATTTAATAGCTCCAGTAGCTTTGCTGTATCATTTTTCAGGATTTTCAACATATGGTGTCAAGTCATATATAAACAGTGAGAGTTTTACTTCTTCCTTTCCAGTTTGGATGCCTTTTATTTCTTTTTCTTATCTAATTGCTCTGGCTAGAACTCTCCTAGCACAAGGTTGAATAACAGTGGTGACAGTGGTCATCCTTGTTTTGTTCCTGGTCTTTGGGGGAAAGCTTTCAGTCTTCCCCAATAGAAGATGATATTAGCTGTGGATTTTTCTTATATTCCCTTTATCATGTTGAGGAAGTTCCCTTCTTTTTCTATCCTTTGCATTGTTTTCATCAAGAAAGTATGCTGAATTTTGTCAAATGCCTTTTCTACATCGATAGTGATGATATATGGTTTTTTGCTTGATTTACTGATGTGGTATATAACATTAATTGATTTTCTTGTATTGAACCAGCCTTGCATACATGAAAAAAATCCCTCTTGGTCATGGTGTGTAATTATTTTAGTGTGCTGCTGGATTCAATTTGCAGGTATTTGGTTGAGGATTTTTGCATCTATATTCATTAAAAAGATTGGTCTGTAATTTTGTTTTCTTGTAGTAACGTTGTGTGACTTTGATATTAGGGTAATGCTGGCTTCACAGAATGAGTTAGGTAGCTTTCCCTTTTCTTCAATTTTTTCGAAGAGTTTGAGCAGAATTGGTACTAATTCTTTATTCAATGCTTGGTACAATTCACATGTGAAGCCATCTGTGTTGGACTATTCTTTTTTGGAAGCCTCTTGATGACTGATTCAATTTCTTTACTTATGATTGAGTTACTGAGGTTATCTGTTTCTTCTCAAGCCTATATAGAAAGTTGCCCATTTCACCTACATTGTGTAGTTTACTTGTGTATAGTTGCTCATAATATCTTCTCATTAATTCCTTTATTTCTGCAGAGTGAGTGGTTATGTCCCTGCTCCCATTCTGATTTTATTTATTTGCATCCTCTCTCTCTCTCTTTTTTTTTGTCATCCTAGCTAAGGGTCCATAGTTTTACTAATTTTCTCAAAAAACCAACTTCTGATTTTGTTGATTTTTCTCTATTTTTTTCATACTCTCAATTTCATTTATTTCTGCTCTGATCTCTGTTATTTCTTTCCTTCTGTTTCCTTTGGGGTTAGTTTGCTGTTCTTTTTCTCATTCTTCCAGATTAATAGATAATTCCTCGATTGTTGCTCTTTCTTCTTTTTTAATATAAACACTTAGGGCAATAAATTTCCCTCTTAGCACCGCCTTTGCTGCAACCTATAGGTTTTATGTGTTGTGTTTTCATTCTCATTTGCTTTGAGATATTTACTGATTTCTCTTGTGATTTCTTCCTTGACCCATTGCTTGTTTAACAGTGTGTTGTTTAGCCTCCGTATATTTGTGAATTTTCTGGCCCTCTGCCTATTCTTGTTTTCCAACTTCATTCTATTGTGATCCAAGAAAGTGTTTTTTATAATTTCTATTTTTTTAAATTTATTGAAACTTGCTTTGGGACTTAGCATATGGTCTATCCTTGAGAGTGAGCCATGAGCACTTGAGAAAAATGTGTATCCTGCTGTTGTGGGGTGTAACATTCTGTAAATGTCTGTTAAGTGTAGTTCATTTATCATATTATTCAAAATCTCTGTTTCCTTATTGATCCTCTGCCTAGATGCTCTACCCATCGATGAGGGGGTGAATTGAAGTCTCCAACTATTTTGGAATTGTTTTTGTTTGTTGGGTTCTCCAACAGATGCTGAGATAGTTTGGGGAAAAGATATTTATTAGGGATTAAAGCTTTAAAGAAAGGGAAAGGAAGAAGGATTGTGCAGAGAAAGAAGTCAAAATTCAATGTAGACCTCAGAAAGCCTGGGACAAACTGGCAAGAAGCTTTGGAGCAAATATTGCCTTTCAGATAGATGGTCTTGCCTCAGGCTGAAGTGTCTGGGATTTTAAAAATCTGGGATTTTAGTTCTTGATTTTGACTGTAAGTTGTACATTTTAGTAAGTAAGTTATCAGTCACAATTGTATAAGGCTTGGTTGAAGTTGAGTTCCTCCAGGGAGGATTCCCATTTGCTTCTCCCAGTTATCAGTAGCCCTACCATTTGGGTACCACTTTAAACCAATTTTTGGGCTTCAGTTTTGGAGACCTTGAGTGTGTCATGAATTTTGGAAAGTTGATTTCAAATCATGGTGATGGTCAGCACCTGTTTACCCTGCTTACCAGGGAATACCTCCCCCTCCACCCAGTGGTCAAGGTCATGAGAAGCAAGTTTCCTTGCTGTTCCTTCTGTAAGGGTGAGTTTATTATTTGTTCTGCCTTAAAATAAGTGCACAACCTTTGTGCCAAACTTAATGCAGGGATCTACACCAATTACTAGGCTTCAGTGAATCCTGCGTTTATTTACTGTTCCTGTTATTTCATGCATCTCTCAAAATGTAAGCTGAAGCTCGCAGGCTTGTAGATATGTAATGGTATGTCATCATGCCTTTAATTTGTTTTCCCCAATAATTAAATTGTTTGGGAAACTGTTCAAATGTATATCCATGTGGCTGTCCCCTTTCTGTATTCTTGTTCAGCTGTTTTGCTTATGGTTGATGTGTTGCTTTTCTCTTTCTCATTGATATGTAGAAGTTGTTTCATGTGTTCTGGATACAAGTTTGTTGTAAAATGTGTATTATGAATAGCTTGTTCAAGTCTGAATGTAAAGATAATGAAGAAGGAGGTGTTAAGGAAATATTGCAGTGTCTGGCTTACATAATGAATGAGGGTGGCATTTATGAAGAGCTTCAACTTAGGGGACTTAGAAGCTTTGCAAAATGGTTTATAAAACTGAACTGGTGATACTAAGGAATGACTTCATAAACTTGATGTTCTTTGGGTTTCTGTCCTTTTTATCTTTATTTTTTTAAGATTCTAAGATTAGTAATAAATGCATATATTTAATTAAAATTTATATTGAGATAATGACAGATTTGTAAGCAGTTGTAAACAATGATACAAAGTGACCCTGTGTCCTATTTATGCAGTTTCCCCAAAGGTAACATTTTACAAAACTGTAATATAATATCACAGCCAGGCTATTGGTGTTGATACAATCCAAAAATCTTATTTAGATTTCTCCAATTTTAATTGCACTCAATTTTGCATGTATGTATGTATGCATGTGTTTGTGTTGAGTTCTGTACAATTTGTTTCAAGTGTAGGTTCTTATATCCACCACCATAGTCAAGATACTGAATTTTTCCTTCACCACAAGGATTTCTCATGTTGCACTTCATAACTATACTCACCTCCATCCAATGACTTCCCTCCCATCCCTACTCCCTGGCAACCATCAAACTTTGTAATTTCAAGAATGAAAAAAAATTATATAAATATATATATATATAAAATCACATTTTGGGGAATTGGCTTTTTCATACATTATAGTACCTTGGAGATTGTTTTGTGTTTCAAGAGTTCCTTCCTCTGTATTGCTGATTTGTATTCCATGGTATGAATGTATCAATTTGATTAACCACTCACTCATTGAAGAACATATGAGTTATTTTCAGTTTTTGGCTATTATGAATAAAGCTGCTTTGCACACCAGTGTATAATTTCCGTGTGAACATAATTTTCTGTTTTCTGGAATGCATGCCCAGGAGTACAATTGCTAGTTCATATCATAAGTGCATGTTTTGTTTTATAAGAACCTAACGCTGCTCCACTGTGGCTACATCGTTTTTACATTTCCCCCAGCAGCGTGTGAGTGATGCATTTCCTATGAGTTCTTGCTGGCACTTCATGTCTCATTATTAATTTTAGCCATTCCAGTAGGGGTTAAGTGAATGTCATTGTGATTTTAATTTGCTAATTTGTTAATGGCTAATGATTTTGGACACCTTTTTACGTGCTTATTTACCATCTTTCTATCCTCTTTGGTGAAATGTCATTTCATGTGTTTTCTCTACTTTTTAAATTGGGATGTTAAACTTATTAATTTTTATTATTAGGTTTTGAACATACTTTATATATTCTAGATACTAGTTGTAAATCAGCTACTTGGTTTGAAAATATTTTCTCTCTGTGTACAGCTTATCTTTTCAACCTCTTAATAAGGTAGTTTGCAGAGAAAAAATATTTTATTTTGATGGGGTCCAGTTTATCAAATTTGTTTCTGGATCATGCTTTCTGCATCAAATTTAGACTTTTTAAGGAACTCTTTGCCTAGCCCTTGATAAAAGTTTTTTCCTGAAAGTTTCATAGTTAAACATCTTACATTGAATAATTTACCAATTTTGAGTTAATTTTTGCGCAAGATGTAAGGTTTAGGTTATGGTTCAGTTTTGACTATGGATGTCCAATTACTCTAACACCATTTGTTGGTACAGCCACTGTGGAAGACAGTTTACTGGTTTCTTAGAAAACTAAATACTGAGTTGCCCTATTAGCCAGGAACTCTGCTACTCAGTATATACCCAGAAGATCTGAAAGCACAGACACGAATAGACATTTGCACACTGTTAATAGTGGCATTATTCACAATTGCCAAAAGATAGAAACAATCCAAATGTCCATCAAGAGATGAGTGGATAAACAAAATGTACATACATACAATGAAATATTATGCAGCAGTAAGAAGAAATGAGGTCTGGAAGCATGTGACAGGATGGATGAAACTTGAAGACATAATGCTAAGTGAAATATGTCAGATACAAAGGGACAGATATTGTATGATTTTGCTAATTTGTACTGACTAGAATATGTAAACTCAGAATCTTAAAATGTAGAATATAGGCTACATAGAAATAGTTAAAACCTAGAGAAGGCAGAATGATAGCCTAATATGTTCAGAATGTGTAACGAGGTTGAACTTAAAATGTATGGAAATAAATATGGGATAAGAGTAGCTTGTTATTGGGAATATAAGGAGTCTGTGCTGTATTGTAGGTGACTTTGGTTGAAGGCATAGTTTAGAGTCATGTATATCACCAATTAACACTACAAATTTAAATAAGTTATTGCATGAATTAGTATAAATGTATGACACTGGTATAAAGATTTAATTATAGAGTGGTGTGGGGGGGAATACCTATTGCAAATTACTGACTATAGTTAATAATAATACCTTAAAATTCATTCATCAACAGTAACTGGTGTACCACATCAATAACGGAAGTAAAAAATAGGGGAATTTAAGAGATATAGAGTGTTTGGTGTTTCCTTTTTTTGCGTCTATCTGATAATTTTCTTTTTTGGAGCAATGAAAATAGTCTAAAATTGAGAGTGATGATGATTGCGTAACTAAATTATGATATTGTGAGATATGGAATGTATACACTGGATGGAATATATGATAAGTGAATATATTTCAATGAACTGCAAAAAAAAAAACTGCACTTAAAAGGAAGGCAGAAGGAAGAATTTTTAAAACATCAGTTGAGAACATTTGGCTTCCTTTCTTGGTTCCTTTTTCTGTTCTGTTGATCTATTTATCTTTCCCTTCAATACTAACACACTATCTTGAAATCAGGAGCTATGCTGATTTATTTTTGCTCTATAGCTCTTTTGTAGGTCACTTGAATTTTATTTGTATTTCCATTTTGATTTATTTATAATGTTTTCAAATGTATGTTTGCATAATTTTATTTCATCAAATGACTTTTTATATTTGTACAGTTAATCATGGACATCATCCATTACAAGATTCACTATTTTATACATTCTCATGTTTTAACCTCCAAATTTCTATCTGATAACATACATGACTCTAAACTTAGACTTTCCATTATACTCACACACCATTTCAGCATGCAAATTATTCTCACAGTAATGTGCTACCATCAGCTCTATACATTTCCCGATTGGATGCCTTTTATTTATTTTTCTTGCCTAATTGCTCTAGCTAGAATTTTTAGCACAATGTAGAGTAATAGTATAACAGTGAGCATGCTTGTCTTATTCCTGATCTTTGAGGGAAAGCTTTCAGTCTCTCACCTTTGAGTATGATAGTAGCTATGGGTTTTTCAAATATGTCTATTATGAGGTTGAGGAAGTTTCCTTCATTTCCTACCTTTTGAAATGTTTATGTCATGAAAGTATACTGAATTTTGTCAAATGCCTTTTCTCTGTCAGTGAAGATGCTCATGTGGTCTTCCCTTTGAATTTGTTAATGTGGTGTATTTCATTAATTGATTTTCTTGTCTTGACCCACGCTTGCATACCTGGAATAAAACCCACTTGGTCATGGTGTATAATTTTTTAATATGTTGTTAGATTCTATTTGCAAATATTTATTGAGGATTTTTGCATCTATATTCCATTAGCGAGAGTTCTAGTTTGAAAGCTGCTGGAATGAACTACACCAGAAACAGAATGGCTTTTAAAAAGGGGAATTTATTGGGCGGGCCGCGGTGGCTCAGCGGGCAAGAGTGCTTGCCTGCCATGCCGGAGGACCCCGGTTCGATTCCCGGCCCCAGCCCATGTAAAAAACAAACAAACAAACAAAATATAATAAAACAGGAAAATGTTTAAGGTTGTTTCCCTTTCTTCCTCCCATCCTTCCTTCCTTCTCTCTGTCTTTCCTTCCCTTCCTCCCTCTCTCTTAAAAAAAAAAAAAGGGGAATTTATTAAGTTGCAAGTTTACAGTTCTAAGCCTGTAAAAATGTCCAAATTAGGGCAAAGCTATGAAAATGTCCAAACTAAGGCACCAACAAGAGGTTACCTTCACCCAAGAAAGGCCGATGAAGTTTGGGGTTTCTCTCTCATAGCGAAGTGTGTAGCTTTCTCTCCTAGCTTCTTGTTTCATGAAGCTCCCCCAGGGGCATTTTCCTTCTTCATCTCCAAAGGTCTCTGGCTGTGTGGGCTCTCATGGGTCTAAAGCTTTTCCAAAATGGTTCGCTCTTAAAGGGCTCAACTAAGCAACCCCACCTAGAGTGGGTGGGGGCACATCTCCATGGAAGCCATCTAATAAACAATTACAACCCTCAATTGGGTGACTCACATCTCCATGGATAATCAAAAAAACTCCCACCCAGTACTATTGAAAGAGGACTAAAGGACATGGCTTTTCTGGGGTCCAAATCAGATTCAAACTGGCACAGGGAGATTGGGTTGAAGTTTTCTTCCCTAGTAGTATGTTTTTCCAGCTTTGGTATTAATAGTAATGTTGGCTTCATAGAATAAATTAGGTAGTATTCTGTTTGTTGAAATTTTTTGGAAGAATTTGAGAAGAAATGGTACTAATTCTTCTTGGAATGCTTGGTAAAACTCACCTGTGAAGCCATCCTGTCTTGGGTTTTTCATTGTTGGTAGATTTTTGATAACTGATTTGGTCTCTTTATCTGTGATTGGTTTGCTGAGGTCTTCTGTTTCTTATCATGTCAGTGTAGGTTGTTCGTGAGTTTGTGGGAAGTTTTCCATTTCATCTAAGTTGTCTAGTTCATTGGCATACAATTGTTCATAGTAAACACTTATGAGTTTATTTTGTTTCTTCAGGGTCCATGTTAATGCCCCCTCTCATTTCTCATTTTATTTATTTTCAACCTCTCTCTTTTATCTTTGTCTTTGTCATTTTTGCTCAAAGGGTTTATCAACTTTATTGATTTTCTTAATGAACCGACTTTTGGTTTTATTGATTCTCTCCATTGTTTTATTATTCTCCAATTCATCATTTTCTGCTCTAATTTTGTTATTTCTTTCCTTCTGCTTGCTTTGGGATTAGTTTATGGCTCTTTCTCCACTTGTTCAGTTAAGTTATTGATTTTAACTCTTTCTTCCTTTTTAATGTAGGTGTTTAGTGCTATAAATTTTCCTGTCAGCATTGCCTTCATTGCATTCTGTAAGTTTTGATACATTGTGTTCTAATTTTCATTCGTCTCAAGATATTTACTGATTTCTCTTGCAATTTCTTTATTTACTGACTTCTTGTTTAAGAGCGTGTGACTTAATCTTCATATACTTGTGTATTTTTCTGGTTCTGTTATTGATTTCTAGCTTCATTCCACACACACACACAGAGAAAGTGGTGTGTTGAACATTTTCACTATTTTGGTAGAGTCTTCTCTACTCCCTTCAGTTTTTCCAGTGTTTGCTTCATGTCCCTTGGGGTACTTTGATTCAGAGCATAGATATTTATGTTTGTTATTTTGTCTTGTTGAACTGACCCTTTATTAATATATAGTGATTAATATTATCTCTTATAACATTTTTGCATTTAGAGTCTACTTTTTTGGGTATTAGCATAGCTACCTCGGCTTTCTTTTGTTTACCACTTGCATGGAATCTTGTTCCATCCTTTCAGTTTGTTTTGTTTTTCTTTTTCTTCTTTTACAGAATCAATCTAATTGATTTATATTTTTAAAACTACAAACAAAAACTGCAAAACATACATTATTTCCAAGTACATGTGAAACCTTTCAAAATTTATCATGTTCTGGTGCAGAAAGCAAGTCTCAAACATTTCAAAGGATTAAGCTGTTAAAGCACGTGATCTGTCTGCAATGAAATTATGCTACAAGTCAGTAAGAACAATAAAATTAACTTCTTAAAAGTCCACAAATATTTGAAAGCTTATCCGTACTTCTGGACCATCCTTCTTTCTAGTTTGATTTTTAATGGCTTAATTGAGATATAATTCATGTAAAATAAGTTGTGCATTATTTAAAATGTTTACTTCAATATGTATACACTGTGAAAAGGTCATCATTAACAAGATAATGAATACATCCATCATCCTGAAGAGTGTCTTCCTACCCTTTTTCATTCCACCCCCCTGTTACTCTCTGCCCCTGCATTCCACAAAACATAATATTACTTCCTAGATGTATAGATTAGTTTGTATTTTCTAGAATTTTATAGAAATTGAATTATACAAGATGTACTATTTTGTCAGGTGTCTTTTGCTGGGTGGAACTATTTTGACTTTTATCGATAGGGTTGCGAGTAGCAATAGTTCATTGCTTTCTATATCCATACAATATCCCATCAATTGCTAAAGATTTAGGATGTTTGACTATTACAAATAATACTGCTGTGAGCATTAGTAGACATGTTTTTGGATGGATATATGCCTTCAATTCTCTTGGTCAAGTATCTAGGTATGGAACAGGTAGAACATAACAGGTGCCTGTTCAGCTTCTTAAGAAATTGTCAAATGTTTAATTCATTTTACATCCCCAGCAGCAGTATATGAGAATTACAGTTACTTCATAACTTCATCACCATTTGGGATGGTGACTCTTTTTCGATTTAGCCATTCTAATACATGTATAGTGATTTTAATTAGCATTTCCCAAACAACCAATGATGTAGAGCTTCTTTTTCTTTGTATATCTTCTTTTCGTATCTTTCTATATATCTTCTTTGGTGAAGTGTTTGTTTAAATCTTTTGTCCATCTTTAAGCTAGGTTGTTTTCTTATTAGTGAGGCTTGAAGCTTCTTTATGTAGTCTATTCTTTAGCAGATGTGGGATTTTCATATATATTCTAACAATCTGTGGATTATCTTTTTCCATTTTCTTAACAGTATTTTTTCATCATTTCTATGATTTCTATCATTTTTCAAAAAATAAATAAAACCATAACCAACAATATCATACTGTTATCTACCATCATATAGATAAGTGTCAGCATATTACATGGACAGTAAGAACATTATAAAGTCGTTAGGAATTTTATACAGTCTTTAAATATGTGAATAACAATTCACTCACACAAATTTAACCAATAGAAAATTAGAAAATCCCATTTAATTTTGACAACTTTTCCCAAAACTTCTCATGTTAATGTATTCAACTATTTATAGCACCCCCACTTTCACAATATGGAAGAACAAATTCTTTGCAACAATTTGAAATAAAAGAGATCCTGTAGTGTTTGATTTGGGGAGGGGAAAATCTCAGAAGTGACAGGTTTGAAAATAGGAGGTAATATGATTGTAAGAAAAGACTCGGTTTAAAAGCAAGAAGACATCTTCGAAAATAAAGGATGATGGGATCAACATCAACATAAACAAGAATATTGTTCTGATATGAAATTGGATCTTTGTCTTCCAGACAGAATACTTAAAATGTTAAGAAGAACCTTTTGTAATCTTTTATTAAAAGGAGATCAACAATTTGCATTATTTTAACAGAGAGAAAATTAAACTCCAGTTTTGTTTGAATACACACTTTGAGGCAAAAAGCCATTCCAGAATTTCATAAACAAGCCTATCAAATTTTTGGTCAGCTTTCACTACAGTGCAGAATTTATGTTCACAACCCTTCTACAACTTTCCATATCCATTCAGGTCTTCTATTTCACATTAAAACTAGACATTTTAGCAGTGTCTTTTCATCATATTAGCACTATCTTGAGGAGCAGTGGTTATTTTTTTCTTTTTTAATGCAGTTTTATTGAGATATATTCATTTACCATACAATCATCCAAAGTATACAATCAGTTGTTCACAGTATCAGCATATATTTGTGCGTTCATCACCACATTCAATTTTTTAATGTCTTTTTTATTGTGAAATATACCATATGTACAAAAAAGCAATAAATTTCCAGGTATATTTTAACAAGTGGTTATAGGACAGATTTTACAGTTTGGTATGGGTTACAGTCCTACAATTTTTCGTTTTTTGTTCTAGCTGCTCCAAGACACTGATGACCAAAAGAAACATCAATATAATGATTCAGCAGTCAGACTCGCTCATTTGTTAAATCCTATCTCCCCTGTTATACTCCCTTCTTTTTTTCTTTTTTGTGAAGGATGACATATATACAAAAAAACAATAAATTTCAAAGTACATTGCAACAATTAGTTGTAGAACAGATTTCAGAGATGATATGGATTACAATTTCACAATTTTAAGGTTTTTATTTCTAGCTGCTCTAAGGTATTGGAGACTAAAAGAATTACCAATATAATGATTCAGCACTCATACACATTTGTTAAACCCTACATTCTCTGTATAATTCTACCATCACCTTTGATCTTTCTCTTTAGGGCTATTTGGGGCTATGCCCATTCTAACTTTATCATATTGAAAGGGGCTGTCAATAACGTGGGATAGGGGCATGAAATTAGTTGATGTTCTACAAAGGCTGGCCCCTCTGCATTTCAGAACATATCTTGTCAAGGAACCCATCTGGAGGTTTCAGGCTTCTAGAAAGCTATTCTAGTGCATGAAACCTTTGTAGAATCTTATATATTACCCTTCTTTGTTCTTTAGGATTGGCAGGAATGGTTTTGGTTGGAGGTTGGCAAGTTATGTTAGGTAAAAATGTCTAACTGAAGCTTGCATAAGAGTGACCTCCAGAATAGCCTCTTGAATTTATTTGAACTCTCTCAGCCACTGATATCTTATTTTTACACCTCTTTTCCCCCTTTTGGTCAGGATGGCATTGTTGACCCCATGGTGCCAGGACCAGGCTCATCCCTGGGACTCTTTTCCTACACCACCAGGGAGACTTTTATCCCTGGATATCATGTCCCACATGAGGTAAAGGCAATAGCTTCTGTTACAGAGTTGGGCTTAGAGAGAGTGAGGCCAAATCTGAGCAATAATAGAGGTCCCCTGGAGGTGACTCTTAGGCATTCCTATACATAAGCTAAGCTTCTCCACTGCATACATGAGCATCACAAAGCCAAGCCTCAAGATCAAGGGCTTCAGAGTGATTTAAACAGTGAATAAAGAAGTATTTGTTAAGTCCCCTTGGGGAATGGGAAGAAAGGGAGAAAAATTCAACTTCCCCATTTGGAAAATACCTGATATTCTAGCAAGCAGTGGGGACAATCAAATCACTAGGCCAAACCCTCAATCTTGGGGTTTGTCCCTATGAAACTTATCCCCACAAAGAATAGGCTGAGCCTACTGAAGATTGGCCTAAGAGTCACCCCCAGAGAACCTCTTTTGTTGCTCAGATGTGGCCTCTCTCTCTCTCAGCCAACAAGGCAGGCAAACTCACTGTCCTCCCCTTCTGTTTGTGGGATATGACTCCCAAGGGTGTAAATCTCCCTGGCAACATGGGGCAGAAATTCTAGAATGAGCTGGGACTCAGCATCAAGAGATTGAGAAAACTTTCTCTACTGAAAGGGGCAAGAGAGAAATGAGACAAAATAAAGTTTCAGTTGAGAGATTTCAAACAGTAGAGAGGTTATCCTGGAGGTTATTCTTATGCATTATATAGCTATCCTCTTTTTAGTTTACAGTATATTGGAGTGGCTCGAGAAAAATACCTGGAACTGTATATCTGTGTTCTAGTAACCTTATTTCTTGAAGATGATTGTATGCTGATATAGCTTTCACAATGTGACTGTGTGATTGTGAAAACCTTATGTCTGATGCTCCCTTTATCTATGGTATGGACAGATGAGTAAAAAATATGGATAAGAAATAAACAAATATTAGGGGGAACACAGGTTGAAACAAATTGAGTAGATTGAAATGCTAGTGGTCAAAGAAAAAAAAAGATCAAGGGCTTGACTTATTGATTTGGGTGTCCCTAATATTTGACACATTATCTGGGGTTTCCCCAGTGATAAAGTTTAATAGTTCCATATTTTTTTCTCCCATCCCTCAAGGGACTTTGCCAATACTTCTTAATTATCTGCTTAATATACTCTGGGATGTGTCCAGGCATTCCATTAAGCTATAAAGGATTAAAGGTTCACTTTCTTATTCTGGATTCCCTGTGTTTGGATTGTTTAAATGAGCTATCCAAACAGTTTCAGTTAGATTATGTTCTACAGAAAATTTAGATTCTGGACAAAATAAACCTTTCTTCCTTTGGTCTCAAAGAGTAGATGAAGTTCTAAAATACAGGCAATGTCTTCCTTAGTCCTCTATTCTGAATTACCTTAATCCCCACCTGATTATTGACTTCATTCTTATCTCTAAATACCAGGTTATACACGTATAAAGCAACCCCTCAAAATCCAGAAATAACAATTCCCACTCTGGACTAAGTGTGACTGCTATAAGAGCTTACAATCTAGGCCCCAGTTTTCTTATAAGCACTGTCTAAATGAGATCATACAATATTTGCTGTTTTGTTTCTGGCTTATTTAGCCCCACTAAATGACTGTCACCCAGGTTCATCCACATCGTTGTATGCCTCACAACTTCATTCCCTTTGTAGCAGCACAAAATTTGATCATATGTATACATCTTCGTTCATGAATCTACTTCTCAGTCTGTCCATCTTTTAGCCACCTCCATCTACTGGGTCTTGTGTATAATGTCCAAAGTCAAAGTCCATCAATTTTAGATAATTTCATTGTTCCCAAGAGAAAGATAACCAAAAAACATACCATCACCAAATAGAAAATCCAAACCGCCCCCTAACTCTTGTCCCTCCCCCTTTTATGTACCCCTGTACTTGCAGCAGTACTGTTGATGTTTTCCTGTTAAACATAGCCCATAGCATGCAATTGCATTTCCCCACCATAGCCTTAAATTATATACTCTGTACAAGATTCATGCCTTTGCAGTAGATCATACAAGAACTTATTTATATTGTAATGTTAATCAGCAAGACACATGAGTCTATACAACCCCTTTCAATCATGTTCACCTTCAATGTAGTAATATTACTTATAGACCCACTAGTGAACCACCTTCACTTCTATCTATTCCCTTACAATTAAGTTCAACCTCATTAGCTAACTGTTCACCCATCCCAAGCTTCTGTGTATTTCTAGGTCCCCTATATTCTATATTATAACCCTCTGCTTTTACCTTTACCATCGTCATAAAAGTGGAATCATACCATATCTATCCTTTTGTGACTGGCTCATTTCTCTCAGCATTATGTCTTCAGAGCTCATCTATCTAGTCATGTGGTTCAGGATGTCATTTTGTCTTACTGCTTCATGACATTCCATTGTACGTACATACTACATTTTGTTAATCCACTTGTCTATTATTGATGAGCACTTGGATTGTTTCCATCTTTTGGTGATTATGAATAAAACTGCTGTGAACATCGATGTGCAAATCTCTGTTTGAGTCACTGCTTTCAGCTCTTCTGGATATATACCGAATAGTGGTATTGCCTGGTAATAGGGCATCTCAATATTGAGTTTTCTGAGGAACCACCAGACTTCCATAGTGGCTGTACCATTATACATTCCCACCAGCAGTGCATAAATGTCCCAATTTCTCCACATCCTCTTCAACATTTGTAGTTTCTTGTTTGTTTAATAGCAGCCATTCTTATAGTTATCAAGTGGTGGCTCATTGTAGTCTTGATCTGCATTTGCCTAACAGTTAATGAGAATGAGCATCTATCCATGAGCTTTTTAGCCATCTGTATCTTCAGAAAAATGTCTATTCATATCTTTAGCCCACTTTACAATTGAGTTGTTTGTTCTTTTGTTGTTGAGTTGTATGATTTCTTTATGTATACAGGATGTCAAACCTTTATCCAATATGTGATTTCCAAATATTTTCTCCCATTGTGTTGGCTACCTCTTCACCTTTTTGACAAAGTCTATTCAGGCACAAAAGCATTTGATTTTGAGGAGTTACCATTTATCTGTTTTGTCTTTTTTGTTGAACTTTGGGTTTACAGTTTAAGAAGCTACCTCCTATTAATAGGTCTTGAAGATGTTTCCCTATATTTTCATCTAGGGGCTTTGTGGTACTGGTTCTTATATTTATGTATTTGATCCAATGTGAGTTGATTTTTGTATAGGATGTAAGGTAAGGGTCCCCTATCATTCTTTTGACTACTGATATCCAGTTCTCCCATGCCCATTTATTGAAAATACTATTTTGTCACAGTTCAGTGGATTTGGGGGCTTGTTGAAAATCAGTTTATCATAGATTTTGTGGTATATTTTGATTCCATTGGTCAATATGTCTATCTTTGTGCCAGTACCATGCTGTTTTTACCACTGTAGCTTCATAATAAGTTATTAAATCAGGGAGTATTAATCTCCTCACTTCATCTTTTTATGATGCTTTTAGCTATTTGGGATACCTTTCCCTTCCAGATGAATTTGGTAACTAGCCTATCCAAGTCTTTAAAATAGATTGTTGGAATTTTGATTGGTAATGTATTGAATCTGTAGATTAATTTGGGTAGAATTGACTACTTAACTACATTTAACCTTCCTATCCATGCACATGGAATTTCTTTCCACCTATTTAGATCTTCTTTATTTCTTTTAGCAATGTTCTTTAGTTCTCTGTGTACAAGTCCTTAACATTCTTAGTTTAAGTTTATTCCTAGATACTTTGTTTTTTTAGTTGCTTTTTGAATGGAATGTTTTCCTTAACTGATGCCTCAATTAGGTCATTGCTTGTGTATAGAAACATTAGTGATTATTGCACATTAATTTTATAAACTGCCACCTTGCTGAATTTGTTTATTAGCTCAACTTTGTTGTAGATTTCTCAGAATTTTCCAAGTATATTATCATGTCATCTGCAAATAATGAAAGTTTTAGTTCTTCCTTTCCAATTCAGAAGGCTTTTATTTCTTTTTCCTGACTGGTTGATCTCGCTAGAACTTGTACACTTAAATAATAGTGGTGACAGAAGGCATATTCATCTTGCTCCCGATCTTAGAGGGAAAGCTTTCTATCTCTCACCATTGAGCATAATGCTGGTATGAGTTTTTCATATATGCCTTTTTCATTGTTGAGGAAGTTTCTTTTGATTCCCACCTTTTGAAGTGTTGTTATCAGAAGAGGATGCTGAAATTTGTTGAATGCTTTTTTCAGCATCAATCAAGATGATCATATGATTTTTCTCTTTTGATTTGTGAATGTGCTTATCACATTAACTGATTTTTTGTGTGGAGCCATCCTTGCATTCCTAATATATACCCTACTTGTTCTTCATATATAATTTGTTAATGTGCTATTGGATTCTATATGCTAATATTCTGTTGAGAATTTTTGTATCTGTGTTCGTTAGGGAGATTGGTCTGTAGTATTCCTTTCTTGTACATCTTTACATAGTTTTAGTATTAAAGTGATGTTAGCTTCATAAATGAGTTAGGTAGTGTTCTAGTTTGCTAGCTGCTGGAATGCAATATACCAGAAACCAAATGGCTTTTTAAAAGGGGAATTTAATAAGTTTCTGATCTACAGTTCTAAGGCCGAGAAAATGCCCCAATTAAAACAAGTCTATAGAAATGTCCAATCTAAGGGAAAGATACCTTGGTTCAAGAAGGCCGATGAAGTTCAGGGTTTCTCTCTCAAATGAGAAGGCACATGGTGAACACAGTCAGGGCTTCTCTCTCAGCTGGAAGGGCACGTGGTGAACACGGTGTCATCTGCTAGCTTTGTCTCCTGGCTACCAGCTTCATGAAGCTCCCCGGGAGGCATTTTCCTTCTTTATCTCCAAAGGTTGCTGGCTGGTGGACTCTCTGCTTTGTGGTGCTGCTCTCTCTGAATCTCCCATTCTCCAAAATGTTTCCTCTTTTATAGGACTCCATTAAACCAATCAAGACCCACCCAAATGGGTGGAGACATGTCGTCACCTAATCCAGTTTAACAACCACTCTTGATTAAATCACATCATCCAGGGAGATGATCTGATTACAGTTTCAAACATACAGTATTGAATAGGGATTATTCCACCCTTATGAAATAGGATTTTGATTAAAACATGGCTTTTCCAGGGGGCATACATCCTTTCAAACCAGTACAGGTAGTGTTCCTTTTTCCTCCAGTTTTTTTGAGAAATGTGAGCAGAATGGTGTTAGTTCTTTTGGGAATGTTTGAGAAATTCCCCATGTGAAGCAATCTGGCCCTGGGCTTTGCTTTCTAGGAAGATTTTCAATGAGTGATTGAATCTCTTTGCTTGTGATTGGTTTGCTGAGATCGTCTATTTCTTCTTGAAATAGCTTGTTTGTGTGTTTCCAGGAATTTATCCATTTCATTTACATTGTCTAGTTTATTGGCATATAGGTGTTCATGGTATGCGCTCATGATTTTTTCTATTTTTTCAGGGTCTGTAGTAATGACCCCCTCTTATTTATGATTTTGTTTCTTTTCATCCTCTCTCTTTTCTTATTTGTGAGCCTTGCTAGTGGCCCATCGATGTTATTTGTTTTTCTCACTGAATGAACTTTTTTGGTTTTATTGATTCTTTATTATTGTTCTTTTTTTTTTCTCCTTCTCATTTAACTCTGCTTTAATCTCTGTTACTTCTCTTCTTCTGTTTGTTTTGGGGTTTGTTTGCTGTTCTTTCTTAAGTTCCTCCAGATGAGCAGTTAAATCCTCGATTTTTGCTCTTTCTTCTTTTTTAATATCAGCATTTAGGGCAATAAATTTCCCTCTCAGCACAGTCTTTGCCACATCCCATAAGTTCTGGTATGTTGTATTCTCATTTTCATTCGTGTCCATATAGCCACTGATTTCTCTAGCAATTTCTTCTTTGACCCACTGGTTGTTTTAAGAGTGTGTTATTTAATCTCCATACATTTGTCAATGTTCTCATTCTTTGGTGGTTATTGATTTCCAGCTTCATTCCATTGTGATCAGAGAAAGTGCTTTGAATAATTTCAATGTTTTTACATTTATAAAGACCTGTTTTGTGCCACATTTTATGATCTATCTTGGAGAGTGTTCCATGAGCACTAGAAAAGAATGGATATCCTAGTGTTTGGGGATGTAACGACCTGTATATGTCTGTTAGTCTAATTCATTTATCAAGTTATTTAACTTCTCTATTTCCTTGTTGATCCTCTGTCTGGTTGTTCTATCTGTAGAGGAGAGTGGTATATTAAAGTCTACTATTATTGTTGATAATCTATCACTCCCTTCAGTTTTGCCAGTGTCTGTCTCATGCACTTTGGAGCGCTTTGATTGAAAGCATAGATATTTATGATTGTTATACCTTCTTGGTGAATTGACCCTTTAATTATTATATACTATCCTTTGTCTCTTATGATGTCTTTACATTTAAAGTCTATTTTGTCTGATACTAGTATAGCTACTCCTGCTTTCTTTTGGGAGTGGAACATCTTTTTCCATCCTTTCATGTTCAATCTATTTGTACCTTTGAGTTTAAGATGAGTCTCTTATAAGCAACATATAGCTGGATTATATTTCTTAATCCATTCTGTCAACCTTTATCTTTTAATTGGTAAATTTAGTCCATTAACATTCAAAGTTATTACTGTAAAAGCATTTCTTGAATCCCACTATCTTATCTTTTGGGTTTTATTTGTCATATCCATATATTCTTTTACCTCTTCCTCTTTTTATCCTTTAAATTACTTTTACTGGTACTCTTCAATTCTGTGCCCTCCTCCAGACCTCCTTCTCCTGTCTTTTTTTTTTTTTCAGCTGGCAAAACTCCCTTTAGTAGTTCTTGGAGAGCTTGTCTCTTGAAAACATATTCTCTCAGCCTTTGTTTGTCTGTGAAAATTTTAATCTCTCTTCAGTTTTGAAGGACAGTTTGGCTGGGATACAGAATTCTTTGCTGGAAGTTTTCTCTTTCAGTGTCTTAAATATATTATACTACTGCCTTCTTGCCTCCATAGTGCCAGTCGAGTGGTCCAAACTTATGTGGTTTCCCTTGTATGTAATAGATTGTTTTTCTCTTGCCTCTTTCAAGATTTTCTGCTTCTCTTCAACATTTGACAGACTGATTAGTATGTTTCTTCAGGAAGGTCTATCTTTATTTATTTTATTTGGAGTTCATTGGGCTTCTTTGATTTGCATATTTATGTCTTTTATAAAGATTGGGAAATTTTCCTCAATTATATCCTCCACTAGTCTTTCTAGCGCTTTACCCTTCTCTTTTCCTTCTGGGACACTGATAATTCTTATATTTGTGCTTTGTCCATCATTTCCTGAGATCCAAATCAAATTTTTCCATCTTTTTTTGTCATTTGCTCTTTTGTGTGTTCAAAATCATTCTGTCCTCTAGTTCACTTATTCTTTCTTCTGTCTCTCTAAATCTGCTGTTGTATATCTCTAGTATATTTTACATTTGGTCTATAGCTCTGTGATATCTACTATTTTTCTATTTATTCTTTCAAATGGTTCTTTATGCTCTTTTGTCTCTTTTTATCTCCTTTATGTCATTAGCTATCCACTGATTTTATTTAGTGGAGTTATTGACCATCTTTGATTAGTTGTTCCAAAGTCTGTGTCTCTTCCTGTGTTTCTTCATTTGGTCATTAGACTTGGCTATATCTATCTGCATCTTCATATGGTCAGTGATCTTCTGTTGTCTTCACAGCATGTAAATATCTTGATAGGGTTACTTTGGAAGTTGATTTCTTTCAGTAGTCTAAAATCTTGTATTTGCAGGACAGGTGTAGTGCTGGATGCAAGACATGGAGAGGGGCACAGCAGTGTAGTGATGGGTTGCAGTGCAGGAATATGCATAGGTCAGGGACTCTATGCTGGTACTTGTGAGCGTGGGGTATGCATCAAAGGGTTGTAGATGTGTGCTGCCGGGACTATGCGGTGAAGTGCAGCTCAGACAGACTTTGGAGCACAGGAGCAGGATGCAGCATGGGGGACATAAAGGTAGTGCACAGCAGGAAGTGGATGGGTATACTGAGCAGATGTGCTGGGGCTGGTACATGGGCAGGATGCAGGTGGACAAATGAAGTGTGGATCGTGGATGTTAGGGTGTGGGATACAAGGCACAGAAGTTGGGGCATAGGGAGGGCAGGGCACAGGTTTGTCCCTGCGCAGGGGTGGGATCCAGAGGGACCAGAATGCAGATGCATGAGTGCCAGGGGCTGGCTCAGGTCCTGGATGTTGTGGGACATCTATCAGGGTGTGTGATGACAGGTGGATGGACCCTGGCACAGATTCACAGGTGCAGGGGCATGGGGGTGAGGTAGGGGTGCTCGCTTGTGCAGAGCAGAAGCTATGTGGCACTGGTTCACACGATAGCATCTACCAGGTGTAAGAGATGAACCTTTGTGCCGTGGGGTGGGCAAATGTGTCAGCGTGTGTGGGGCAGGGTGGATGGAATGCAGGGTTGAAGAGGTCAGTGCACGGATACATGGGTACTCTGCAGCGAGGATGGGGCTGCGTGGGTCTGGGGGGGGCAGGGCCCTGGTGTGCATATGCGCAGAGCTCAAGGGAAGTGGGGTGGCATTGTGCCTGCATGGGTTGGGGGTGGGTATGACCAGATGTGCAGGTCAGGGCTTGCCCAGAGCTGAAGGGCCATGGCGTGAGTGGGCACATGTGCATGCACACATCTGGGGGACCTGATGCTGATGTGTGCATACACAGAAAACGGGGGTACTAGGCAGGATGTAGCGACTATATGGCTTGGGTGCCAGTGTGGACTGAGTATGATGGTGAGCACCTGTAGCCTGGATGTACATGTGACTGCCTGCAGGGGGCAGGGAGGGGAAGGTGAGGTCAAGGATCTGGACATGGGTATGCGGGTCAGTTTTGGGAGGGTATTAGAATATATTTAGTGTATTAGAATAGCTAGAAGATCATACCTGAAACTGTTGAACTGTAATCCAGGGCCTTGATTCTTGAAGATGATAGTAAAACTGTAAGCTTTTACAGAATGTCTGTGTGATTGTGAAAATATTGTGATTGGCACTGTATTAGTTAGGGTTCTCTAGAGAAACAGAACCAACAGGGAACACTTGCAAATATAAAATTTATGAAAGTGTCTCACGTGACCGTAGGAACGCAGAGTCCAAAATCCACAGGGCAGGCTGTGAAGCCGATGACTCCAATGGATGGCCTGGACGAACTCCACAGGAGAGGCTCACCAGCCAAAGCAGGAATGCAACCTGTCTCCTCTGAGTCCTCCTTAAAAGGCTTCCCATGATTGGATTTAGCATCACTAATTGCAGAAGACACTCCCTTTGGCTGATTACAAATGGAATCAGCTGTGGATGTAGCTGACGTGATCATGACCTAATCCTATGAAATGTCCTCATTGCAACAGACAGGCCAGCGCTTGCCCAATCAGATGAACAGGTACCACAACTTGGCCAAGTTGACACCTGTCCCTAACCATGACAGCACTTTATCCAGTATATGGACAGATGAGTAGGAAAATAAAGGCAAGGGGTGTAGCAAGACTGTGCCCTTACGTGGGAGAAGTGGGTCAGGCTGGCACAGGCTTGCACACATGCATGGGGCAGTGATGTGAGACAAGGATGCATGGGGAGGGGTGTCAGGGTAGGGGCAATTGGAGCACAGTGTGGGGGCAGGTGACAGGATTCAGGTGCGTGGGATGTAGGGGAATCATGAGTGGTGGTGCGCATGAGGGTATCACGTTCAAGGAACACATCTTGGCTTACTTTCTAATCCCTCTCTCCCTGTCCGTTCACTCCTCAGGGCTCAAGGCCTCCGTTTGGAAAAGGCTGCACTAGGCTGTTTGTACTAACTGGACGGTCTCTGGTTCTCTGCATCTCAATTCTTCTGCTTTTTCAACCAGGGCCTCTCTGTGTGGTGTTGAAGACCCTGGTGACTTGTACCCTGGAATAGCTCTCCTGGTTGTTTTACTGTCACTTCTCTAGCTGTTCCTTGGAGCAGGAGTGAACCAACCTATCCTATTCCACCATCTTCCCAGAACCCCACAATCAATTTTTTGAACATTTTCCTTACTGAAAAAAAATATAAATAAACAAATAATAAAAATAAGAATAAAAATAAAAATAAAGTAGAATACTCCAAACATCCTCTACCCATTATCCCCCCTAGTATTTATTTATTGCCTTTATTTTCCTACTCATCTGTCCATATACTGGATAAAGTGCCAATCACAATATTTTCACAATCACACAGACATTCTGTAAAAGCTTACAGTTTTACTATCATCTTCAAGAATCAAGGCCCTGGATTACAGTTCAACAGTTTCAGGTATGATCTTCTAGCTATTCTAATACACTAAAAACTAAAATGGAATATCTAAATCATATAGCCTCCAGAATGACCCCTCAACTCTATTTGAAATCTCTTAGCCACTGAAACTTTCTTTTATCTCAATTCTCTTCCCCTCTTGTTCAAGAAGGTTTTCTCAATCACATGAGTCCAAGTCCAGGCTCATCCCAATAAGTCATGTGCCACATTACCAGGGAAATTTACACCCCTAAGAGTCATGTCATGCATAAGGGGAAAGGCAGTGAATTTACCTGTGGAGTTGGCTTAGAGAGAGAGACCACACCTGAACAAAAAAGAAGTTCTCTGGGGGTTACTCTTAGGCATACTCTACGCAGGCTTGGATTCTCCTTTGCAGGAAAAGTTTCATAAGCGCGAGCTCCAAGATTGAGGGCTTGAACTATTAAATTGGTAGTCCTCAGTGCTTAAGAGGATATAGGTCCTCACTAGGTGGGGAAGTTTAATATTTTCATGTTTTCCCCCATTCCCTCCAGGGGACTTTGCACATACTTTTTTATATTGTGCCCAGATTACTCTGGGATATATCCCTGTCTTTCTCCTTTAATTTACCCTTACTAAGACTCTTCAGTTCTGTAATCTCCTGCAGCTCTCTCTTTTGTCTTTTATTTTCATCCAACAGAACTCCCTTTAGTAGTTCTTGTAGGGCCAGCCTCCTATTAACGAACTCCCTCAGCATCTGTTTATCTGTGAATAGTTTAATCTCTCCATTTTTTTTCTTTTTTTGCTTGGGCAGGCACCTGGAATTGAACCCAGGTCTCTGGCATGGCAGAGGAGAACTCTGTCTCTTTCATTTTTGAAGGATGACTTTGCTGGATAGAGAATTCCTGGCTGGTGATTTTTCTCTTTCAGTATCTTAAATATATTGTACCACTTCCTTCTCACTTCCATGGTGTCTAATGATAAATCAGCATATTAACCTTATTTGGCTTCCCTTGTACATGATGAATTGCTTTTCTTTTGCCGATTTCAGAATTTTCTCCTCTTTTGCATTTGACAGTCAGATTACTATTTGCCTTGGAGTGGGTCTATTCAGATTTATTTTGTTTGGGGTACATTGGGCTTCTTGGCTTCCTGAATTTTAATATTTATGTATTTTATAATGGTTGGAAATTTTTCAGTCATCATTTTTAAAAATATTCTTCTTGGCTCTTTACCCTTCTCTTCTTTGGGGACACATTGAATTTGTATATCTGTGCACTTTGTGTTGTCAGTCCTTCCCCTGAGACCCTGCTCAATTTTTTCCATTTATCTCCATTTGTTCTTGTGTCTATTAAAATTTGGTTCATCTGTCTTCTAGCTCATGGATTCTTTCTTCGGCCTCTTCAAATCTGGTTTTGAATGTTGCCAGTGTATTTTAAATTTCATCTATACACTGTCTTTTATTTCTGTAACATCTGTTATTTTTCAGTGTTTTCTTTCAAATTCTTCTTTATGCTCTCCTGGTGTCTTCTTAATATCCTTTATCTCTTTTACACATTTTCCTTCAATTCTTTGAATTGAATTAGGAGAATATTTGCACATTTGATTAGATTCTACATCTCTTTGGACTTTGGAAATCTCACTTTGTTTTGATCTTTTTAAACTTCCTCCCATTTAAATATTATTGTAGTTAATATCAGATTGTGTCATAGGTATTTTACAATAATTAAATATGATTTATCAAACATGAGAAATAGATAACCTATTTTATGTACCTATATTTCTGCTTTTTTCTATTGTTTCTTCTTTCTCCCTCGTGCTCTAAGATTCTTTCTATATCATTTCCTTTCTGTTCTGTATCATTTCCTTTTAGCCAATCTTTAAAGGTAAGTTTTCTAGTGATGATTTATTTTAATTTTTATTTATCTGTCTGTATCTTTATTTCCCCTTTATTCCTGAAAGATAGTTTTTCTGAAAATGGAATTCATGGTTAACTGTCCTTTTATTTCAGCATGTGAACAATTTTTTAAGCTTCCTTCTGACCTCTGTTTTCCAAAGACAAATCTGCTGTCTTTCTAATTGTTTTATTCTTCTAAATAATGTGTCATTTTTCTGGATGCTTTCAAGATTTTTGTCTTTGTCTTCAGTTTTCAGAAGTTCAATTATGATGTACCTTACATTAATTTGGGATTCACCCACTTTCCTGTATATTGTGCTTTTCATCACATTTGGAAGGCTGTCGTTGTTTCTTTGAACACTCAGTGATGCTCACTCTTTTTTCTCACTTTCTGCAACTCTGATAATATGAATGTTGGGTCTTTTGATATTGCCCTGCAGGTCCTGAATTAAATTCATTTTTTAAAAAGTCTATTTTGTTTCTGTTCAGATCAGGTGAATTCTGTTGTTCTGTCCTCAAGTTCACTGATTCTATCCTCTGTCATTTCCACTCCACTGTTTAACTCATCTAGCATTTTTTAAATTTCTGTAAAAATATTTTTCAGTTCTATAATTTCCATTTTTATATACCTTCTATTTGTTTGCTGAAATCTATTTTTCATCATTTTAATGGGATTTGTTATTGATTGATTGTTCAATCATTTTTATGGTGTTTGCCTTAAAATCTTTGTTAGGTTCTGATTCATCTTAGTGTTTGCATCAGTTGATTGATTTTTGTTGCCATGTTGTGCTTTTTCTTGGTTTTTGGGATGACAGGTGATTTTCAATTGTCACCTGTACATTTTGCCTTTTGTATTACAAGATTCTTGGTCTTATTTAAATCTTATTTTGCCAGGTAAATTACCTTGCTTAGTTTTAGCATACAATTCCTCAACTACTTAAATAGGCTGTGGTTCCAATGACAAGTTAAATTTTAGAGCTATTCTTAGATTATTTTAGTCTTCTTAGTTTATCAGCTGCTGCTGGGGCTCCCACTTCTCCCTGATGGTGCTACCTGAGGAAATGGAAGGTGTTTCCCCAAACTGGACTAACTGATGTGTCATAGTGGGGGATAGTAGTCTTTGGCTCATAGTGACAAAGAGTCATCCTTCCCCAGACCTCTTACTAGTAGCTCACCCACTATTTTAGTTGCCTAAACTGTTCAAGCAAAAACCATGAAATAGGTTAGGTTGAACAATGGGAATTTATTGGCTCATGGTTTTGAAGCTAAGAGAAAGTCCAAGTCAAGGTCATCAAGGCATCACTACCTTCCTGAAGACTGATGTTCTAAGGCCGACTGCCAGCAATCCTTGGTTGTTGGATCTTCTGTCTCATGGCAATGCCCACAGCAGTCTCTCTTGGCCTCTCCATTATCTTCCAGGTTCCACAGAATTTCAGCTTCTGGCTGATATCTGTGGTTTTCTCTGTCTGAATTTTATTCTGCTTGTAAAAGACTTGTAATAGGATTATGACCTATCCTGTCTGAGGTGGGCCAAACCTTAACTGAAGTAAGCCCATCAAAAGGCCTATGTACAATGTGTTCATACCCACACGAATGGATTAAGTTTAAGAACATATTTTTATGGGGTACATATTGCTCTCAACCACCACACCTGCCTTGGAATTATTTCTTGGCAGCAGGAGGGAATCTTAGGCCTGGCAGAAAAAGGAAACACTTTTCCTGGCCACTGATGGTTGCTAGATCTTCAATTGATCACCTTGTTTCAGGCTGGGCTAATGTCAGAGGGCATCCCTTTTCATCTTGGGGAAGATTAAGCCTCATTGGGCTACCTCCTGTTGCTAGAGAGGAGGTCAGAGAAATATGGATCTGGGTTGTCTTCTCTTAGGTAGGGGAACATAAAATGCCTGCTGCTAGAATCTAAAATCAGTTCCCATCTTCCTTACCATCTTTCAGAGTTAAGTTTGCTTGTCCCTTGTATTATTTACAGGATTTCTAATTGTGGTTAACCAGAAGGAACAAGGAGAAATGGGTCTACTTCATCTTCCTTGGGCTAGAAGTCTACATGTCCTTAAAACACTGATTTGGGTATTCTTGGAATTCCCATTCCTCTTTCTTCTTCCCTGGCCTTGGACTTAGCAGTCTGAATTCTTAGCAATGACAAGAAAAAATGCATATGTAACTCAGCTAGTGCTGTGTATTTTGAAACACATTAAATTAATTGGCCTTGATACCTCTAGAATTCTGCTGCAGGATAAGGCTTATGTCACCCTTGTTGTGTTTCACCCAGGAGGTGTTATTGAGTGAGTGGTTTTTTTTTAAAATTGTATTACAAGGCCTTATATAAAACTGTCACATCAGCCAAAGAAGGAAGAGAAAAGCAAAATGGCTGTTGGATATGACAACTTAATAACAAAACCTTCAAACTTGAAATCTACAGAATTTTCAATGTCTCATCAAAATCTTCAGAACTTTTTTTGGATGTTTTTGCATGCAAATGTGTAGGATGGTATTAATGATAAAAGAGGCTAAAGCGAAAATCCACTTAACTTCATACTTTCCTTCTTAGTTATTATTTAGAGACTTTGTATTGCATATCTTTCCATATTTCTAGGAACCAGCATGAGCAGAAACTTTATTCATGTGGTAGTATTCCCAAGTTTTGCCTGAAAAACCACAGGATAATGTAAAATGATTTTTAAGCCCCTGTGGCACAGAATATTTCTGGTAGAATAATTGGCTCACATGAATTAATTTCATCAGCCGTAAAATGGGAGAAATAGGGACATGAACCCAAAGGAATGATGAGCTGTCCTTATTCTCAAGAGTAAATGTCTGCCTCTTTTTCAAGTTTAGATAAAACCAGATTTTAAAAATTTGTTGGTTTCAGTGTCTCAATGGGTAACTTAATTTTACTCTACAAGAAAGAGTATTAGACTGCCTGACTGTGGTCTCAAGTTCCCCTAGAACAAATGACCTGTTACCTTTGTGTTAAGTTGTTATTTATTTACTAACTTACTTATGGTCATTGAATTAATTAACTAATATGAAGGATTCTTTTTTGAGTCCCCCTGTTCTGGTACAGATTAGGAACCTGATGAACCAGTCGTCATTTGGTATCAGATATGATATATCTTTTCATTTTGGTTTGCTTTGTGTAATATGAACACTGTGGAGAAATGGATAATTATAGTCTGATGATGTTTTTGATAGAGGAAAGTATAATTAAAATCTGACACATCCACACTTTGGAATGCTTTAACTGTTGTCTTCAAAACTGGTATTGCCCACTGTCATATCTGGAATTCCAAATAAATACATATCATATCTCTCCCCTCTATCCCTTGTGCCTCTTGACTTCTTCTCATTTCTTTCTCTGTGCATTGAATTCTGGAACAATTCCTAATATCTATATTCCAGGTTAAGAATTCGGTCTTCTTCATTTCAGATAATACACCCATTTACTGAATTCATTCTAATTATTATATATTTTCATTCCTAGATTTTTATTTGGTCTTTTATTTATTTCCTTCATGTCCTTTTTATAGTCTCTTATCCTTTCATCAGGCTTTAAATTTTATTTCCTTTAGTGTATTAAACATTTTTTTAAAAAATTGTGTCAGTTAACTCCAAAATCCAAAATCTTTCTGAGTTTGAATTCACTGAATTCAATTCCAACAACACTTCCTGTGTGTTTTGGTGTTGTAACTTGGATCCATATTTCATTTGTAAGAGTGTTTTAGTCCTTGATTGAAGATGGGTTCCTATGAAGAGTATTTGTATTTACTTTTGCAAGAGACCTGGGTTTATTGGAGAATTACAAGTCACTTTAAACTAAATTCTGTTGAGCTTTTTCCAATCATCTAAATAGTACGATTTCAAGATACGGACCTGCCAAAGGGCCATTTAATTATTTCAAATTTACAAAAGAAGCTATTTTCTATTCCTTTCTTACCCTGATGGTGTGCCCTTTTGAGCTAGTACCTCTGTGTGTGGGGCTTCCAATTACACCCCACCACTGGTGTGTACTATGGGTCTTGGTATCCTGTTCTCTGACCCTGACTTGACTTGAAAAATAAAGTTCAATGTCTTTGAGTTCTTTAAATGTTCTTAAGGAAAACTTCAGTTTTCTGTTTCAGATTGCACTCTCTGAGAACTCCTTGCCTACTTTCTGACTGATCAATGCATTTTAAGATTTAAAAAAAAATTTGTTTTACAATTTATTTCATCCAACACTTATTTTTGGTTTTTTTTTTATTCAGTAGAAAGGTTTACTAAATATATTTACTACTATACTTAGTCTTCATTTTACCAGAAGTAGAAATCCCATTACTAACTCCAGATGCTAGTTTGTACTTCTAAACTTTCCCACGGTAACAGGAGAGCTCAGCTTTGGGTGGCCTAGAACAAGAGTATAAATAACAGATACTGCTTGAATGTGATTATGTTGGCATGTAGGAACACAGGCTTCCCAAATGCTGGGTAAATGTCCTTCTTTGATCCTTTGATAGTGTGATGGTTGGGTTCTGATGTCAATTTGGCCATGTGATCATGCCAACCAGTTTTCTGGTCAGGAAAGCACTGGCCTAATTGTTACTTGAAGGATATTTCATGGCTGGTTGATAAACCAAAGGTTGGTTTATTAAATCATCAGTCAGTTCATTGCAACTGTGGCTGATTACATCTAGGATCAACTAAGAGCAACTAAGAGTTTGATTCCCACAAACCAAATAATCCAGCCAGTTGTATTTGATCCAACCAGTTGAAGACTTAAGAAAAATTTCTGTTTCTTTAGCCAGCAAGCCTCTCCTGCGGAGTTCCCTGAGACCCTTCATGGAAGTTGCCAACCACACGGCCTGCCCTGCAGGTTTGGGATTTGGGATTTTTGCATTCCCATTTTTAAAACACCTTTATAATTCTTATATTTACAGATATCTCCTGTTGGTTCTCTTTCTCTAGAGAACCCCCACTAATACAGGTTGGTACCAGAAGTGGGGTGGTTCTTGAGAAACAAAATCTTGAAAATAAGTTTTTATAATTGGTTTTCTACTCTGATTAAAGTCAAAGGCACTAATAATTCCGTTTCCAATAATTGAGATGGTACTGACGTGAGTTGGCAATAGAGATATACAAAATATCACCATTTGACTCTCCTAATTGTATGCTTATATGAGGCAAGGCTCTGAATGAGGATGTTTTTTTACATCTTAACAGAGTTTTGTGGAGTTAATAGGTATAATGATGCTGGCTGGTTGTTCTTATATATGCTGGATACAGTTATGAGGGAAAGGAATGAGCTAAAGTCCTCAAAGTTGGAACTCAAACACCATATGAAAGTTGTAAATGTTTCTATATGTGCCCCGAAAGAAAATCTTATTTCCTATGATCACAGATTTGAGATCTCTGAAAATCAGACCCAGAGACTTATTGTGTGAGTAGCAGATTTACGACATAAACTAAATTCTCAACCTTGCCAAATGTCTGCTGATTAGAAAAGAATTGGATCCTGAAGCTTGTGATGGAGACATGTGGGTAGATAATAACAGCAGTAGAGACATGGAAACCCTGGATTCTTCTGAGTCCTTGTTAGATCAGTCTCCAGCCAGCTCTAAGGGAAGAGCTTCTGGGCCTCCAATCTTCCCTAAGGAGTCAGCCTTCCAACCTCCACTTAAAGAGATTAACCCTCCTGTGCCTGCTAAACCTGTACCACATCCCCTGGGAAAAAGTCCTCACTCTTCTACCAGGACAAATTAATCCTATTTTACCAGATGAAACTGCAATGGAATGCCCTGAGATAATTGGCAACAAAGACACTTCTATTTCTTTTCATGACCCACCCCCACCACTCCTCTTTTCTTCAAGATCTGTAACTAGACTTAAATCCAACAGGCCCCTAAAGGTGAGATATAAAAATGTGACACATGAGGAGCTATACTCCAAAAGAACTGCATGAGTTTTCCAATTTATATAGACAGAAATTAGGTGAATATGTGTGGGGATGAATACTAAGGGGGTGGGATAATGGTGGAAGGAATATAAATTTGATCAAGCTGAGGACCCCTGGAGCAGAGAGTCTGCATTCAGTGTGCAGTTTGAGGGGTTAGAAAGTGTGTTAACAGCTTGTCTGGGTGGTTGGCTGAAGCATGGATCAAAAGGTGGTCAACATTACTTGAGGTCAAATGCCAGAAACTGCCTTGGTATCATGTAGATAAGTGGATCCAAAGGCTTTGAGAGATTGGAATGTTAGAGTGGATATATCATGGAAGACCTGCTCACATACTCCAGGAATGTCCATAAGACACACCTTTTACCAGAATTCTGAGGGATAAATTTGTGAGACTAGCTCCATCCTCCCTGAAGAGTTCTGTAGTCATCCTTCTCTGTAGGACAGATATTATTGTGGAGACTGCTGCCACTGAACTGGAATCCTTAAATAAAATGGGGATGATTGAATCCCAAGTTGGTAGAAGCCATGTGTCAACAGTTAAGCACCATATAAGGTGGTTGTGGCCACCATAATTAAGAGCAGACTCATAACAGCAGTCAAATAATCTGACATGCA
Organism: Tamandua tetradactyla; assembly: GCF_023851605.1. Lineage (NCBI taxonomy): Eukaryota > Metazoa > Chordata > Mammalia > Pilosa > Myrmecophagidae > Tamandua > Tamandua tetradactyla. The sequence goes on from NC_135346.1 coordinate 25,103,728, forward strand.
AAGATGTATGGCATTGGCTAGTAAGTCATGGGGTACCTTGAAGTAAAATAGATGGGCCGTCTACTAAATTCTTCTTTGAACTGTATAAGCAGAACAGTTCTAGGTAAGTGAACAGAAGTCCAAGTTAAATTACAAAAACAGAGAGTCACATTCCCTTAATCAATTTCCAAACTTGAGACAGTTTAAACTCCCAGAACCTCTTGAATGAGGGTAGGACCAGGTACCCTTGGGAAAGAACCCTGTTACACTGCCCAAAATTTACATTTTAAGCTGTTAACCTTCCTCCCGGACTTTCCCAAGGGGACTTTTGGCCTTTTACCAAGTTGACTGTGCACTGGGGAAAAAGAAGTGATCAGATATTATTATTATCTAGCAATCTATTATTATTATATTATTATAATGAGATATTATTATATCAGATATTATTATATTAGTATAATGATCAAATATTATCATAATTATCTAATAATCTATTGTTATAGATATTAGATATTGGCTCAGAAATGACACTAATTCCAGGAGACCCAAAATGTCACACTGGCCCACTAGTCAGAGTAGGGACATATATAGAAGTCAGGTGATTGATGGAGTTTTAGCTCAGGACCATCCTCACAGTGGGACGCTGGTCCCATTCTCTGATTATATACCCAGTTCCAGAATGCATAATTGGAATCAACATACTCAGCAACTGGCAGAATCCCTACATTGGTTCCCTGACTCATGGAGTGAGGTTATTATGGTAGAAAAGGCCAAGTGGAAGCCACTAGAACTGCCCCTACCTAGCAAAATACTGGAGTCCTGGAGGAACTGCAAGAGATTAGTGCCACTCTTAAGGACTTGAAGAATGCAGGGGTGATAATTCGCATCTCCATTCAACTCTCCTATTTGGCCTGTGCAGAAGACAGTTAGGTCTAATTGGAGAATTACAGTACATTATCTGAACTTAATCAAGTAATGACTCCAGTTGCAGCTGCTGTTCCAGATGTGGTATCATTGCTTGAGCAAATCAGCACATCCCCTGATACTTGATATGCGGCTATTGATCTGGCAAATGCTTTTTTTCACAATAGCTGTCAGTAAGAACCACCGGAAACAGTTTGCATTCAGTTAGCAAGGCCAGCAATATACCTTCAGTGTCTTGCCTCAGGGATATATCTACTCTGCAGCTTTATATCATAATCTTGTCCACAGGGACATTGGTCATTTCTTCCTCCCACAAGATAACACACTGATCCATTATATTGATGATATCATGCTGATTGGACTTAGTGAGCAAGAAGTAGCAACTACCCTAGGCTTATTGATAAGTCATTTGTGTGTCAGGGATAGGAGATAAATGCAACAAAAATACAGGCCATTCGACCTCAGTGAAATTTCTAGGTATCCAGTGGTGGGGGCATTTTGAGTTATTTCTTCCAAAGTGAGGGATAAGCTCATACATCTGGCCCCTCATGACCAAATTGAGAGGTACAAAGCCTAATTGGCCTCTTTGGATTTTGGAGACAACATATTCCTCGTCTGAGTGTGCTACTTTGGCCCATTTACTGAGTGACCAGAGAAGCTACTAGTTTTGAGTGGGGACCAGAGCAAGAGGAAGCACTGAAACATGTCCAGGCAGCTGTGCAAGCTGCTCTGCCACTTGGGCCATATTATCCAGCAGATCCAATGGTGCTGGAAGTGCCCCCCTCACCCCCCACCCAGCCCAGAGAATCACAATGCAGGCCCTTAGGATTTTGGAGTAAATCCTATCATCCACTGCAGATAACTACTCAAAACATCTCAAAAAAAAAAAGATGTTTTGAGAAACTTCTTTGCCTACTACTGGGCCTTAGGAGAGACTGAATGTTTAACCATGGGCCACCAAGATACTGTGAGACCTGAGTTACCTATCATGATCAGGGTGTTATCTGACCCACCAAGCTATAAAGTTGGACATTCACATCAGCACTCCTTCATAAAATGGAAATGGTGTATAAGTGATAGGGCTCAAGCAGGTTCTGAAGGCACAAGTAAGTTGTATGAGGAAGTGACTTAAACGCCCGTGGTCCTCACTCCTGCCACATTAACTTGTCTTTCCTAGCCCAGAGATGTGGCCTCTTGGGGAGTTCCTTATAGTCAGTTGACTGAAGAGGAGAAAATTTTGGCCTGGTTTACAGATTGTTCTGCATGATATGCTAGTACCACCAGAAAGTAGGCAGCTGCAGCTCTACAGTCGCTTTCGTGGATGTTCTTGAAGGACAATGGTGAGGGGAAATCCTCACAGTTGGGGAAATTTTGAGCTGTGCATCTGGCTGTTCATTTTGCTTGGAAGGAGAACTGGCCAGGGATGTATTTGTATACTGACTCATGGGCTGTTGCTAATGGTTTGGCTGGATGTTCAGGGACTTAGAAGGAGCATGATTGGAAAAATGGTGACGAGGAGATCTGGGGAAGAGGAAGGTCAATAGACCTTTCTGAGTTGGCAAAGAAACATGAAGATATTTGTATCCCATGAGAATGCTCATGAGAGGGTGACTTTAGCAGAGGAATGTTTGAATAATCAAGTAGGTAAGATGACCCGTTCTGTGGATACAAGCCATTCTCTTCCTAGCCACTCCTGCCATTGCTTCTTATGAACAATATAGGCATGGTGGTAGGGATGGAGGTATGCATAGCTCAGCAATATGGACTTCTCTCACTAAGGCCAACCTGGCTACAGCCACTGCTGAGTGCCCAGTCTGCCGGCAGCAGAGACCCACAATCAGTCCAAGATATAGCACCATTCCCTGAGATGATCAGCCTGCTACCAGGTGGCAGGTTGATTACATTAGACCACTTCTATCATGGAAGGGGGAGTGATTTGTTCTAACTGGAATAGACACATATTCCAGATATGGGGTTGCCTTCACTGCATTCAGTGCTTCTGCCTAAACTACCTGAACTACCATACAGGGACTCATCGAATGCCTTATCTACCATCATGGTATCCCACATAGCATTACTTCCACTTCACAGAAATGAAGTATGGGAATGGGCACATTCTCTTGGAATTCTCTGGTCTTATCATGTTCTCCATAATCCAGAGGCAGCTGGGTTGATAGAACAGAGGAATGACCTTTTGAAGACCCAATTACAGCACCAATTAGGTGGCAATATCTTGTAGGGCTGAGGCAGTGTGCTCCAGGAGGCTGTGTATGCTCTGAATCAGCATCCAATCTATGGTGTTGTTTCTCCCATAGCTAGGATTCATGCATCCAGAAAGCAAGAAGTGGAAATGGGAGTGGCACCACTCACTATCACCCCTAGTAATCCACTAGGAAAATTTTTGCTTACTGTCCCTGAAATCTTAAACTCTGCAGGTCTACAGGGCATAGTTCCAAAAGAAGGATTGCGCCTGCCAGGAGACACAACAGTGATTCCATTGAACTGGAAGTTAAGACTGCCATCTGGCCACTGTGGGCTTCTTATGCCTCTGAATCAACAGGGAAGGAAGGGGGTTACTATACTGGCTGGGGTGATTGATCCTAACTATCACAGGGAAATAAGACTGTAAGTACACAATGGAGGTAAAGAAGAGTTTTCCTGGAGTAAGGAAATTCCCAAGGGGATCTCTTAGTACTACCATGCCCTGTGATTAAAGTAAATGGAAAACTGCAAGAACCCAATCCAGACATGACCATCAATGGCCCCAAAACTTCAGGAATGAAGATTTGGGTCCACCAGGCAAAGAACCATGACCAGCTGAAGTGCTTGCTGAGAATAAAGGGAAAATGGAATGGGTAGTGGAAGAAGGTAGTGATAAAGATGAACTGTGATTACATGACCAGTTAACAGAAAGGGGGACTCCTTGTTTTGTTATGCATATGTTTGTATTTGTACATAAAGCAAATATCTTGTTTATTTTTCTAATCATATGATATGTCATATTGTTCATGTTATGATATTTAAGTTATAGGATACCAAGTTTACAAGTGACTGTTCCTAAGAACTTTCACCCTATTCTGGAGAGATTTAGTGCATTTCTGATTATATACAGGAAAGTTGAGTATTGTTAGGTAAAACATATGTATATTATTGTGTTCTGTTTAGAAATTAGCATGTTTTAGGGTGATGTGTATAGCTGCCAAATTGACAAGGGGTGGACTGTGATGGTTAGATTCTGGTATCAACTTGGCTAGGTGATGGTGCCCAATTGTCTGGTCAGGAAGGCACTGGCCCAACCATTACTGCAAGGATATTTCATGGCTGGTTGATAAGCCAGAAGGCTGGTTTATTAAATTATCACTCTTTGATTGAAGCTGCAGCTGATTACATCTATGATCAACTAAGCGCATGCCTCCCACAAGGAGATAATTCAATCAACTGGATCTGATCTGAAGACTTTTAAGGGAGAAGAGAGAATTATCACTTTCTTCAGCTAACAAACCTCTCCCGTGGAGTTCGTAGAGACCCTTCATTGGAATTGCCAGCCTTGCAACTTGCCCTACAGATTTGGGACTCTTGCATTTCCATGGTTACATGAGACAATTTTTTTAAATTTTGTATTTACAGATCTCTCCTGTTGGTTCTGTTTTTCTAGAGAACCCTGACTAATACAGGTAGCATCCTCTACTTCTTTTATTATTATTCTTGATCATCAGTATTTTCAGTTTCTTGTTAGCTAGCTATAAACCCTGCTAGATCTCTCTCATTCTCTCTCTTTTTTTTTTTTTTGTATGCTGTGCTGTGGATGTCACATTTCATTCTTTTCCAGGTGAATATCCCATTATCACAGCACCATTTGTTGAGTGTTTTTGTTGTTGTTGTGTTTTGAGTGCATGGGCCGGGAATCGAACCTGGGTCTCCCACATGGCAGGCAAGAATCCTACCACTGGACTGCATGTGAAACCCCCCTGCTGGATATCTTATTCTTTGAGAATATTACTTTTTTGTTTTTTCTTGTTCATTATTGTCTGTTTGCCACTTTGTGTGTTGTTGTGCAGACTGTATGCACTAGATAAATATTTGTGAATGATTAAATGAGAGAATGAATAAATGAGTGCATAGGAAAATGACTATGTGTTGCCCCTGACTTCCTTTGGCACAGTGGTGTTAGATGTGACTGTAGCTACCAGAACACAGATGAATTATTTGCAAGAGCACAATCTCTGTGGAGTCTGTAGAGGCCCTCCTGATACCATGCTCCTCTTGGTGACACAGCTCCAAGGATTAGAGCATATGTGTGTGGACAACAGTCTCTGCACCTAGTCCTCCTTAATCATCCCTTCTCACTTCTGGAAGGGAGAGATTCATTTATATAAAAGAATGAGAGGCAGTTGTATTTAGCAAGGAAATCATTTGTTTTCCTTGGAGATACTCTATTTGAAACTATCAGAAAACTTAATGTTAGTGGTAATTTGAGGTCTCAGACATAAGACCTAGTAACAAGTTAAAAATAGGACTCTAGGAGAATTGGCAAAGGAATAAAATTAAAGTTGAAGGAAAGACCAAGGAGAAGAGTGCCCTTCTTGCATTATTTAATGTGAACTTTGCTTTGACCAACATATGATCCAGTAGGAAGAGAAACCTTTTTGTATCACTCAAGAAACACAGAGTATGTGTTTAATGATGTGTGTGTACAATTGGGTTCTCTCTGATAAGGGAGTTGTTTTCAAGTCTGTGCAGACATTACAGCCCATAACTATGGTGTTAAAAGGCTTAGACATTCACATGTGTTTTGGAGCTCTTTGACTGTTGATAAGAAGTAGACTGAGGCTCCACTGATCATAACCCCAGGCTTCAATAGCCGTAAAGAAAGTCACAGGTTGCTTTTGACCAAGCCTTTTGTTTGAGAACCTTTGGGGAAAGGAATACATGTTTGTTTCTTGGCCAAACAAGACAACTAAAATATTAAAAGTAAAAATCCCCTCAAATGCTGGTACATCAAACTGCTATGACTATATGTGAAAAACAGATTCTTCCCTGCCTCTTCATGAGTAAAAGATAAAGAAAAAACCACCAATGATAAGAACAGAGCAGTTGAGACCAACTACTTTGTTGGTGGGGAGTTTCTAATAGCATCCTGATATCAAGGTTGTATTTTTTTCTTTCTTGTATTTCTAACATAGGCTGGGACTCTATTCTTATAGAAGACTTTGAGAAGAACAATAAACAATACTGGTTGGAAATGCAAAATTCAGTATATTCAGATTCGTTGCATGTAAGACTCATCCCCATGTCTCTGCATCCCCTCTTGTACTGCTTTTAGAAGGTTTTTGAAGAGAAGCTTTAGTGGGGATATAGAACCATTCATATAGAACCATTCAGTTAGGGCAGGCTGGTATCAAGGCAGGCAGGTATCAAAGGCTGTTTTGTCTGTTTCTCTCGACTCTAGCCACCCTTGAGTCTGTGTTCCTAGACGTCTTTGATCTGCTCTCAACTGTACTTGGTAATATGCCACAGCCCCAGAATCCTCGGGGGATACTATACTAGAGTATAGTATTTTAGTATTTATTTTTGTTTGCCACTCAAATGAAGTCTCCTCAGCCTCCATTGAAAAGGCATAGGGTAGAGGGTTACATTTTATTTGTTACTGACCATCTTAAAGAGTAATTGTTCTGTAATGTGGTAGAAAGATCATCTGTTTTGTAATCAAATTGACCAGAAGAAAACTACTTATCATTGGAGTGTCAATTTCTTCATTTGTAAAATTAAAGGATATAAGAATTGTACTGTAGAGCTGTTAGGAAGATTTGACTTATATGAAGTATCTAGTATAGTGCCTGGCATGGTAGGTGCCCAGAGTTGCTTTCAAAAAGTAAATAAATTCAAATAGAAAGCCAGATATTGCCAAAGACTTAGAGTGTGGGGGTGGTATGACTGAAGGGTATAAAATTAATGTTTCAAAGGGCGTAATTTGTCAGCAGGATGTGTATCTGAATCAGTATTTTAGCATGCAGTGTAATGTATCCAATGGTCCAAAATAGATTAAATACCATGCTAATTACTGATACTTAAATTTTGTGCCAGATATTTGATTGAATGTTTATGTCAACACAGGTTCAGCATAGCACTTTTAAAACTATGTGTGAAATTGACTATTTTCTATTTTCCAGCCTGCAAGAGATTTTTTGGCTTTTTAAATTTGGAAAGCTTGATCTAATCAGTTCTTTGGTAAAATAATGCTACAGAAAAGAACACTGGGTTGAGTTTTTTTCAAATCGGTATTTTCTCTGCATAAATATGGTCTCGGGAGTCACAGTGTTTTATTTTCTCTTTTTCCTTTTTCCCAAGAGAAGCCTGTTTCTTTTAGAATGCATGTTTTGTAACTCTGTACTATTTCTTCCCATCTCTGTCTATTTTCACCGAAGCTAATGGAATCGGAATATTGACTCTTTCCTGGTGGGGTTAGGAGAGGAGTGTTCTGACCACTTGCAGCTTAAGAAATCTGTTCTGGGGGATCTCTTCACAGTCAGCTCAATCTTCTGAGGTTATGAAAAGTACATTCAATACTTTTAACCATTTTTGAAGAACATCAGTGAAGGGGAGTCTGCTGCTTATCTTTTCCAACTGACATGAAAATGCCCCATCAAGTTCACATGGGTGTGGATGATAGATTCCAAAGAAAATGCCATTCTAAATGTGCCTATGTGTTTAAGAGATGCCACCTTGGGAATTTGCTCTGGGATGTGTTTCTGGACTGGAAGTTGATTTTCAGGCTGTTTTCAGGATTTGAGGTAAGTAGGTTTTATAATTGGATCAGGCGTGTCATCAGAGACTCAATCACAGCCAACCTGTGACTACAATCACATTGTTTCTAAGCAACTTCACAAATAAAAAAGCTAGAATATTTGCCTCTGATTGCGGAGGTTAAATTTAATAAGGAAACAGATGGTATTTTATAGCTTCCAGAAATTTTCAATAAACAAGTTGATATTGAGAGAGTTTTGCAAAAAAAAAAAAAAGTCAAATAATACATTAGCATTATTTTTTAAAAAAAAACTGAGTATACATTTTGAATGATGTTACAATGTCAATGTCAAAGCTTATAAATCTCAGTACTTAATAATTCTGGACGTAAACTCTGTGGCATCAAGGGCTCATCATTAACATTAGGCTGCATTTGCATTGATGTACTACCTGCCCTACGTTGGAGGCCTAAATACCATATTAATCCCATAACAGGTGGCAAAACTCCTACTACCCTGTGAGTCAAGAGTGAAGCACATTTTAAGCAAATATTGTGTAGGTTGTCTTCACTCACAAGTAATATATTTCAAGGGGCACTGATATTTTCAAAAGGTAGTACTTTAAATGTAAAGTATTTTAAGCTTTCGGAAGACATGCTGTAGACAAATACCATGGCGTTTCATTATGTACATATTTAACATATATTAAACCACATGCACTCAGGCCTCTTCTGTCTCTCTCATGGTATTAAAATATTGGAAAATGTTATTTTCACATGTATTCTTTATTTTATCTTATACATCTCTCTAAATATACTTAACATGATTCTATAAGGTTTAATGCACTCAACTCTCTCTATGTATCCATGGAGAATTTTCAGGGATTTTCAAAGATAAAATTGACCCCAGGTGAGTTTTGCCCATGCACTATGGTTAGAACCAAACATCATTGTGTAAGGTTTTCCTATTTTAGATTATTCACATTCATCCACAAACATTTGCTCTCACAACATTCTCATTCATCTGAGTTACTTCTTTGACCTGTTCTTCCTTCCTTGGCTCAGGTGTGCTCTCATTCTCTCATTCTCTCTCTCTCTCTCTCTCTCTCTCTCTCTCTCTCTCTCTCTCTCTCTCTCTCTCTCTCTCTCTCTCTCTCTCTCTCTCTCTCTCTCACAAACTTTGGTCTCTGCTTCTTCAATCTCTTCCTCCCTGTTACTGAACATTTCAATACTATCTGATCTTTCTCCTCTGTTTATTTTCTCATATATAAATATGAGTTGTATGATTTGCATTTGCTGATTTGTCCTTATTGTTTCTATACTTTTCAGGCTTCTTTCTCCTTCCTCTCTTCCTCTTCCTTCTACCTCAGGCTGTGAATAGCAAGAACCTTAAATACTCTCATGAGGACCTCTTTGGCTACTGTTGTCCCCTGACCCTGAAGTCACTGACTCCTTTCCTTGAGGCAGGTATATCTGTTTATCACCAGCCCAGCCTCTACTCTCTGAACCTGATACGATCATGGGGCCATGGAACCTTTTGTATCAGACCTTCTCCAATCACCATAGCTCCATCCTTAATGATAAAGAAGTGGGGGAGGTATCTTTTCTTTTAAGTACATGATTTTTTTCTTTACCATACTGACTACACAAAATATTTTAGGGTAAGGCTTAAGGCTGTGGAATCTGGGGACAAACTGCCTGGATTCAAATCCCAGTTCTATACATATGAGCTGTGTGACCTAAGTGAGTTAAATTGCTTAATAAACTAATAAACTATAATAATAGCACTGATTTCTGTTTTTTATGGGGGTTAAAAAGGACCTAATGTATGTAATTCACTTAGGACAAAGTCTGTCCTGTAGTAAGAGCTCCCCAAAAGTTAGCTGTTTTAACATATAGATTAATAGCCATGTTATTCTGCCATCCAGTAATCCTTTCAAAACCCTTTGTTGAATGCCTCGTAAGTGCTAGATCCTGTGCCACTCACTGGTGGAATAATTGCCATTAAGAATCAGAGACAAATGAAAAAACAAAGTCAAAGTATCACAAAATCACTGTTTCTCATCCTGCTGAATTTTCCCAGCCTGACTTTCCCGATGATACACCTTCAGGGGACTGACCAGGAAATCAGGAGAAGACCCCTGGGATGAGAGGAGGCAGAGGGTGGTGTTATTGACTTGAGTGTCCAAAGAGATGGGATGTTCATCCAAGAGCTGGAGGGCAGTGGGGGGATGGTCTCCACTCCCATACCTTGAGATATGATGTCTGTGATGGAACAAGCAGCTCTTCCTGAGAAATTCTCAAAAGACACTGCACTATTTCCTCAGAGCCTTCTAAATAAAGGCTAGAAAGAATGGAGCCATGGGAGATTGTCAGGAGAGAGAAAGCACAGCCAAGTATGGAAATGAGTGCACTAGACTGAATAGACAGCTGACAATGCTTTTAATTTTGACAGTTGCCAGGGGCTGAGACAGACATGAGGTGTGGTGGGATTGTTGGGTGTAAATTTTCACACAGAGACCTACACTTATGTTTTTTCAGTCACATTTATTTTCTTTTCCTACTTCATGAAGACAATGTTGTATTTCTTAAACTATACATGGAAGTAAAACTGTTGCGGTCAAGGCCAAGTCTTTCACATAAAAGAGCAAATTCTCTAAGCTACTCAAGGTCAAAGACATTTTTGTAGTGCTGAAAAACAGAATTTTATATGATAAAAAGTTTGAAACTTAAAAAAAAACATGTTCTTAGCAGTTCATCCAAGCCTACTAGAAGACTGAAAAACCAACCATTCAGGCTGTCTACACTGTCCTTTATTAAAATGGTTTCTTTTACCACATGTGTTCAACATTTAACTCCTTTCAAAACACTTCTTGTATTGAGGATTTTTTAAAGAAATAAAATGTTAATTCTTTTACTGTCTAATATTACCATTAATGGTATATGTGGATCCTGGTTATGATAGATGCAAGTTAAATTATTTAAATGTAGATAAATACCAGTAAAATACCTGGCACATTGATTTGGGCATTGTCTATTAAGTTGGCTATGTGCCAAAGGACTAGCCATTCAGTATTGGAAATTTTGATATCAGTATGATTTTTAGTGGTCATCAGGTTAGGGAAAGGGAAGGTTATAATTTCTCCAGAGTCCAATCTTCCTCCCTTCTACATATTCAAAAATGAATTTATACATTCATCTATCAGTGGCCAAGTTCTAGGGAAACACATTAACTAAACCCACAAGGTAATGATATACTTTCTGTGCTGGTTGAAAGGATTTACGTACCCTAGAAAAACCATGTTTTAATCCTAATCCCATTTTGTAAAGACAGCTGTTTCTTCTAATCCCTATTCAGCACTGCATGCCAGGAACTTTGATTAGGTTATCTCCACAGAGATGTGACTCAATCAAGTGTAGATATTAAACTTGAGTAGGTGGAGATGTGTCTGTACCCATTCCAGGTGTGTCTTCATTAGTTAACTGGAATCCTATGAAAGAAGAAGTATTTTGGAGAAAACTTGAGAATGCCACAGAACCATGAAGCAGGGTCCACCAGCCAGAGACTTGGAGATGAAGAAGGAAAACGCCTCCCGGGGAACTGGAGAGGAAGCCAACAGATTACACTGTGTTCACCATGTGCCTTTCCACTTGAGAAAGAAACCCTGAACTTCATCAGCCCTCTTGAATCAAGGCATCTTTCCCTGGATGCCTTAGATTGGACATTTCTATAGACTTGCTTTAATTGGGACATTTCCACGGCCTAAAAACTGTTAACTTGCAACTTATTATATTCCCTTTTTAAAAGCCATTCTTCTTCTGGTATATTGCATTCCGGCAGCTAGCAAACTAGAACACTTGCTAAGAGGTTATACTGGAACAGGTTTAGCAAGACCAACATTTCTTTTCATTTAAATGGTATTCCTCCTTCTGTTGCACTCTGGAGAAAAAAGATCAGGGGATGAGTTGTTCATATTTAAAATTAAAAGTAAGTGCTCTGAAAAAAAGGGAAATGCTCTGCGCTTAAAAAATAAGCTATGATGTCCTCAAATGCTTTCCTCTTCTATTCTCATGCTATTTCAGACCATTTAGCCTTATAGCAGCTAATAGAGCAAGAGGTCCAACAACTTTGAAGGGTGCAGAATGTTCCTGGTGTATTAGAATACCAGGTGATTGTTGGAAATACGTCCTTGTTAATGTTGTAGTTACTTATATTACCTCCCTTCTTAAATTGTTTTTTTTTTTCTAATAGGAGATCTTAAAAATACGCTGATCTCCACTGGCCAAGTGAATTTGGCAAGTGCTGGGTAAATAAAGTTTTACCTAGGGATTTCTCAGAGCCTTTATTTTGATAGTGCTGTGTGAATCCCTAAAAAGGATAATTTTAAACCTACCATTCTCCCACTTTATTTTAAAATCTAAACCTTTTTTTACCTCCCAGTCCTTTTTTTCCCCTTACTCCCACCAACAAACTTGTTGAATGAATGTTTTTCTTCAGAAAGCCCTGATAATAATTAAAAGCACTCCTGAGAGTTATGTTATGGTGGTTCAGTAGTTTTACTCCTTTCTTATGGATTTTACTTTACTGTAAAATCTGTTTCAGTTGACAATATTTTTCTTTAGATATCTTCCCAATGAAGGTGATAATTGACCTTAAAATAGAGCTTTCTGACCTTTTCTATAATATCTGAGGCTGTTTCCACTTTGGAGCCTCATATACCAGTTGGTGCTGAGAGTCAAGGGAGACTGCACTTTTTTAGTTTTTATTTTGAAATAATTATAGATCCAAAGGAAGTTTTAGAATGTTGATCACATTTAGAACATAGACAATTTAGGAAAAATATGTTTTGTAACAAGTGACAACTCATGTGAGGATATGATATGGATTGGATTGATGCATGCTAGAGGGATACTCCCTTGATAAGAAGATCGATGACCAGACTTCTTAGCCATTAAAACCCAGTGCAGGTGCCACTTGAGTGAGTGTCTGATAGAGGTAGATTGATTGGACACTATGATGAGCTCTAGTGCTGATGCTTGCTATAAGACTTTCTGCCATCCTCGCTGTGCCCCACCTAGCATCTCCTGCTGACAATTTGGGATCCTCAAATCACACTGCACCCTTATTAAAGGTACATGCCTGCTTTGTGTTGGTGTTTGAGCCAGTGGATTTTAGAGACTTTGATATCTTCCACTTTTAAATGTGTTGTGTGCCTTTGACCTAGTTATTGCATATGGGTTATGTTGGAAGCTTCCAATTAAGCAAGTAAATATATTGCATTGAGCATCCCCCCAAAAAGAAGTTGTACAAAATACACAGGGGGTTCCCATGTATCCTTCACCCAAATTTCCCCAGTGGTAACATCTTGCACAACTATAGTATAATGCCAAAGCTATAATATCTACATTGGTACCATCCACAGAGCTTATGTGGATTTCACCAGTTGTATATGTACTTATTTGTATGTAAGTGTGTATGTGTGTGTGTGTGTGTGGGGGTGTACCCCTAGTTCTATTATCGTTTAGATGTTTGAAACTTTAAGTTCAGAAAGTTATAACACAGTACTGAGAGAACAGTGCAGATCTTAACTTCCCCAGTGTGGTAGTTAGATTCAGTTGTCAACTTGACCAGGTGAAGGTACCTCGTTATGTTGCTGTGGACATGAACCAATGGTACGTGAACCTCTTCTGTTGCTCATTACATCTGCAGTCGGCTATGATGATGTTTGATTTAATTGGCTGGTGCTTAAATGAGAGAGTTCAACATAGCACAGCCTAAACAGCTCAGCATACCTCATCTCAGCACTCTCAGCTCAGTCCAGGCCTTTGGAGGTGCAGAAAGAAATCACCTTGGGGAAAGTTGTTGGAATCCAGAGGCCAGCAGAGATCACCCTGTGCCTTCCCACGTGAAAAAGAACTTCAGTTGAAAGTTGGCTGCCTTTCCTCTGAAGAACTAACGAAATAAATCCTTTTTATTAAAAGCCAATCCGTCTCTGGTGTGTTGCATTCTGGCAGCTAGCAAACTACAACAGATTTTGGTACCAGAGAGTGGGGTCCTGCTGCGATTTGCAAATACAAGATATGTTGAAATGTTTTTTTGGATGATTAAAGGGAAGATTTTGGAGGGACTGTGTAGAGAATGATGGAGAAGTCCTGGAGCGCTTGACGAGACTGTTGGTGTAAATGGAACCACTGCCAATCTGGACAAAGGGGAACACAAAGGGACAAATTGGAGGACAAACCATGGACTCTCAGGTCTGAAGCCAAGAAACCTCGGCCAGAAGAGTGGACCCACCCATATACATGGAGAGGGTGAGTTTGCCCTGAGGGCAGAGGATGAGTCTCCCATCTCATTGCAGTGGAAGAGTTGTGCAGCCTCAGGCCTTAGAAAAGGTATAGTACACTCCTTGGGGACTGGGGAGGGCCTGGCTGCCACCACATGGAGGGGTTGAGTGTGTGCCCCGGAAATAGCAGAGAGCCCGGGGTGACCCTGATGCCTGGAGAGAGTGGAGCCGAGAAAAAGATGGTCTCCTCAATGTGCCCTGAGGTTGATTTGAAAAGTGGCGGGCCACTGCATAGGCCCTTGGAAAGGGTGGGACTGCCACCTTCTAAAGCTGAAGAATAAATGACTTTTAGACTTTGAAGTCCAGCAGTGTTTGCCCTGCAGGTTTTCCTTCCAGTTTCTCCCTATAGATCCTGTGACTGTCCCTCCTTTGCATATTGGCACCAGACAACTTGTTTTGCAATTCACAGGTCCACAGCCAGAAGAGAATTTTTTGCACCTTAATATTGTTTAAGGTGATGCGTGTAGTTGCCAAGTTGACAAAGAGTGGACATGTGGTAATTAAATTCATTTGTCAACTTGGCCAGGTGAAGGTACCTAGTTCTGTTGCTGTGGACATGAGCCAATGGTATGTGAACCTATCTGTTGCTCATTACATCTGCAATCAGCTAAGAGGCATGCCTGCTGTAATGAATGATGTTTGATTTAATTGGCTGGTGCTTAAATGAGAGAGCTCAATGTAGCACAGCCCAAGCAGCTCAGCATACCTCATCTCAGCACTCGCAGCTCAGCCCAGGGCTTTGGAAGTACAGAAAGAAATCACCGCAGGGAAAGTTGTTGGAACCCAGAGACCTGGAGAGAAGGCCAGCAGAGACCATCCTGTGCCTTCCCACATGAGGAAGAACCTCAGTTAAAAGTTAGCTGCCTTTCCTCTGAAGTACTAATGAAATAAATCCCCTTTTATTAAAAGCCAGTCCAACTCTCATGTGTTGCATTTTGGCAGCTAGCAGACTACAACACCCAGGAATATAGAGTTTAATATTTTTTTGGTCTAATTTCAGAAGTGCTCATAAGACCTTGCATTTTCCCTCAAATTACTTTCTGATTCCTGGAATGCCTTTAATTCATGAATAAGCTATTTTAGAACAGAAGTGTATTTGTTTTCCTGCTGCTAAAACAAATGCCACACAGTGGGTTGGCTGAATTGATTGGCTCACGGTTTCAAAGGCAAGAAGGCTTGCTTTTTCTCAAGGCCAGTTATTTTCTGGCTGGCTGGCAATCTTTGGGGTTCCTTAGCTTTTCTGTCACATGGCAATGCAAGTGGCAGTATGTTCTCCTTTTCTCTTCTGGTTTCCATTGGCTTCCAGCTGCCGGTGGCTTTTCCCTTTGTGTTCAATTTCCTTTTCCTTATAAGGAGTTCAGTCATATTGAATTAAGGCCACCTTCAGTCAACTTGGAAATACCTTAACAAACAACATCTTTAAAAATCCCTGTTTACAATGGATTCTCACCTGCAAGACCAGGAATTGGGACTTGAACAAGTCTTTTGTTCCTCAAAAGTAAGTATAATACCAATACCTTATAAGTATTATAACCACTACACATTATTGCTAAAGCTTGAAAGTTTTCATGTACACATTAAACCAGTATTTATTAATGTCCTCCCAGGTTAATCTTAGTGAATATCCCTAGTATGTGACAAGATGACAGTTCGTCTTGATGCTTTCAGGATTCTCTCTGTTTTTGTTTTTTGCCAGTTTGATTATAATGTGTCTCAATATGGATCTCTTTGGTCTTATCTTACTTGGGGTTTGCTGAGATCCTTGGATGTGTAGATTCATGTTTTGGAAGGGTTTTTTTTGTTTTTGTTTTTTTAGGTCATTATGGCTCCAAGTATTCTTTCAACCCCTTTCTCTTGATTCTTTCCTCTGATCCTCATATGCATGTGCTGATATGCTTTATGATTCCCCACCCACACCCCCACACCCTACAAGGTTTTTTGGTCTCTGTTCATTTCTCTTCATTCTTTTCTCGTTTATCTTCCTGGATGGTATAATTTCAATTGCCTTATCTTCAAGTTTACTGATATTTTTATTCTGCCTACCTGCTCAAACCTCTGTTGATAGTCTCTGGTGAATTTTTCATTTCAATTATTTTATTTTTCAGCTCCAGAATTCTTATTTGGTTTCTTCTCTGTTTGGAGGGCACTTGGTCTGTGGTTGCCTTTAGTTCTTTGTATATGGTTGACTTAACTCTGAGCATTTTTGAAGCAACTGATTTTAAATCTTGATCTAGCAAGTCCAGCATCTGGGCTTCCACAGGGACAATTCCTATCTTTTCCATGTGGATGGACATTTTTTTTTGTTTTTCTGCATGTCCCTTTAATGTGTGTTGAAAAGTGACATTTTGAATATCATAATGTAACCACTCTGGAAATCAGATTCTCCTTCCTCTTCAGGGTTTCTTGTTGCTGCCTGTCATAGCTGTTATTTGTTCGTTTATTGACTTTTCTGAACCAATTTTGTAAAGTGTGTATTCTTTGTCATATATGGCCGCTGAGCTCTATGTTCCATTATTTTAATGGTCAACTAGTGATTTGGCAGAGATTTCCTTACTCTCAGAGGCCTTACTTATAACCACTACACATTATTGCTAAAGCTTAAAAATTCAATACCTGGGAGACATGAGGCAGTGGCATAAATGACTACTTAGCTGAAAATGATAGGTAGCTGATATTTTCAAAACAACAAGCATTTCCAGGGCAAGAGAATGCAGAATTTATCTCTTAAGAAAACACCTGAAATATGCAAGTGTCAATGCTCTTATAATCCTTAGCTACAGAGAGGAGGTTATAGGAGCTGCTCTATTTCCCTATTCAAAAATGATCCCTGTTTTGTTTTTTTTTTGACACCACTCCATACTCCATTTCATACAGCAGTAGCATTTTTGAATTGGTCTGTCTAAGAGGACTCAGATCTTATCTTCTCCATGACTCGGTCTCTTATCTCAGTAACTTGTTTTCACTTGGATATGTTCATTCATTCATTAGAGTTCTATTTCTGGTGAGCCTTTCATGAGATAGATATTGATGACAGGATGGTGATTAAAACAGAAATTATCTTTTCTCTACCGGAAGAGCTTTCCTCCTAGGAGAAAAAAAAGATAATGGACAAATACACAAATAAATAGGATAATTATAAATTGTGTTAAATTAAAGAAAAGAATGAAGAAGCTGAGGTAGACAATATAGGGAGGTCTAATTCAGGTGCTTAAAAAAGGCTGTTCAAAAGAGATTATGTTTAAGCTGATCATTGAGGATTGAGCAAGAAACAAGAGAAAAACAGGGAGAAAGACATTCCATACGGTGAAGTCAGCAAAAGATCAGAGGCTCTGAATTCTTAGCAAGTTTTGGTATTTCGGAATAGCTTGGTCAGTGTATTTGGAAGGGAGTGAGTGGATAAGGGATCCTGACATTTTTAATAATAGAGTATAAGAATATGAAATGAACTAACCTAAAAAAAACATTGAATATTGATTTGCTTCTATAATTACATTTATCCAAAAAAGATTACTGTTAATTCAACAAATCCAATATTCTTATGACAGAGCAAAATACATTAGTTTTGGAAAGGTTACTGAGACCTTGACTATATGTGTTTGCTTACAGTTAATATTTACTAAGTCTAATTGTTTGGGGAAATGTTTTCCTAGGAAGCTCAATAACCAATTGCTGCATAACAAGCTGAATCTAGCTATAGCTGTAGGCACATAGGAGCCCACTATTGCTAATCCTCCATTCCTCATCAGGCAGCAGAGCCCAGGACACTTCCACAGTGCTTTTACCAAGTCCTCTTCCATCACATGAATTAGTAATTTCTATTTCTCACTCTCCAAACAGGTAAGGGTCCCAAGTAGTTTTTGCATGTAAGGAGCAAATTTATGAATCTTTATCTCTAAAATGTTCCTATGGGTAAGCAATTATATCAGTCTTACCTCTTTCTTTTGTAAGAGGTAGGAACTCAATTTAAGCTAAATCATGCTGATATTTTTAGATAGTTCACATGGCCAAATTGAGAAAAGCAAAATAATAGGGAAGATCTTGTGTAGGATGGATTTAAGAGTTTGAAAACCATCAAATCTCTCTCACTGTTCTGTGCGTATAGACTTGCTCCTTCTTGCTACATTTGAGTGTGTTCAACATTGATTTCTTTAATCCTGCAAAGATTTAATGAGCACCTACTTATGTTGTGAGACACCATACTAAGCTGTGGGGACGCAAGTCAAATCAGCTCAATATATTCATATTCATATATGGAGCTCCTATGCCCTCCATACCATTTTATAGAGGATAAAGACAGAATATAAATTAAAATAATTTCATAAACAATCTAATTTCAAATAATATGTTCTAATAAAGGTAGTGATTCAGAATAAAGTAATAGACTATGACTGGTACCAGGGAGTGGTTTAATTTAAATAGGGTAGTCAGGGAAGGCTTCTCTCAAGGAGTGATATTTGAATTGAACTAGATCAAATGGAAGCATTCATTCAGAACACTGGAGTACAATAGTTCTAGGAAAAAGGCTCAGCAATTGTAAAAACCCTAAAATAAAACCAATCTTAGAGTATTCAAGTGGTGGAAACCAGGCTGGTACAAGTGGAGGGAAGTGATATATGAGGGAAAGAACTAGTTAATGATGCTGATTAGACAAAGACTTACTGTGTATGTCCTTCTAGTCCATGCTAAGGATTTTGTTCTAGTTTTAATAGGAATTGGTAGGTTTTAAGCAGAAACTGAAAAAATCTGATTGAAGTTTTAAAAATATTTTTTTTAACTGTAAGCAGAGAAAAAGTTGTAAGAGGTAAAGAACAGGGAAACTAGCTAGGAGACTGATGTGTTAGTTGTAGGAAAAAATTATCATGGGTTTGATCTAGGATGAAAACTATGGACTTTGCAAGAGATGTTTCAATTCAGGTTATACTTTGAAAGTATACAGGATTTCCTGACAGATAGGATATAAGGAAGCAGAATGAGAAATGAAGTATGACTCAAAAAACTTTTCCATGAGCACATGAGTGGCTAAACTGTGCCTTTTACTGAGATGGGGGGTGGGCAGAGGTGGGGATTTGGAAGAGGAGCTGGCTGAAAGAATGTAGCTGGGAGAAATGAAGAATCCAGGTTTGAACACATTAGCTTCAGGTTTGCCCATCTGCTGTCAAAGAGATGATGAGTGGACTGTTGTCATCAGAGTGTAGTGTTCTAAAAAGGAGTCTACACTGAAGACAGATGTTTGGGAGTCTCAACTTTACAAATAAAACCTTATACAGAGAATATGGCTGAGGACAGTTCTTAACTTACATCCCTTTAGCTCAGCAAATCAGTGAGGAAAGAATTTCTCATTCCAGGTTTCTACTAGAAAAATCCTAGACAATCACTCCTGTTGGTCTGGGGCAGGTTCTTTACTGTTCTTTTAGCCAAGGTGGTTACCAGAAGATGGGTTAGCACCAACATAGCAGCTGTGTCTGTCACTTCAGTGTAAAGTATCGAAAGTACACCTAGAAGGTAAAACAAAACCAAAATACGCTGCCTTACTTTTTATTGCTATTTCCATAAGACCACCCCACCCCAAAATATTGCAATCCCTGTGTTTTAAAATAATTTCTACTTTTTAAAATCATATTCTGGGTGTAGGGGTAGTTCCATGGTGGAATTCTCGCCTGCCATGCAGGAGGCCAGAGTTCGATTCCTGGCCCATGCACATACCAAAACAAACAGAAAACCAACACACAAAAATTCAACAAATGGTCCTTCAGTGATGGGATACTCACATGGAAAAAGAATGAAATGTGACTCCCGCCATATAGCATGCAACAAAAAAATGATGTTCTGAACGTATAACACGTACTAGTTTATTTGGAGATTTATCAGTTCTCAAACTTGAGCCTGCCTCAAAATCATACGGAGGGCTTGGTGAAGCAGAGATTGGTGGGCCCCTGTGTAGGATGGAGTTGCTGATTCAATAGGGTGAAAAGTGCCCCAAGAATTTACATTACTAAGAAGTCCCCAGGTGACACTGATGCTTCTGGGGCACATAGCACCATTTGATAATGGTTCAGGTTACCTAGAACATAGATTATAGATAATGTAAGCCAAAGAATAATCAAAATCAAATAACTGAGACAAAAGATTCTGTCTCTTGGCCTGACACTTGTTTTATGTTTTTACATCATGCTGTATATAACATGCATACAAAATTGCCAGAAAATGAAAAAGTACACACTCCAGCCTGTTATTACATACTTTTAAACATTATTTAGAAGAGTTGCATGATTGACTTGAGTGCCCATTTCTCTTGGCGTGCTTGTGGGCACCCTGTATACTTTGTGTATGTGTGAATGTTATTATTTCCCAGTTTTTTTAACTTGTCATTCTTCCCCTCAGAAATTCAATTTATGCCACAGGATAATGAGTCCATTCAGATGATCAAATAATTGTAAAATGAGTATGGAAATAATGTAGTGTTGCAATACGGGGCACAGAAAGCAAGAATAAGAATTATTGTATGCTCTCAGAAAGTAGCCACCATTATCTTGCATTTTTCGTAAAACAGCTATCCATGAGTGCCAGGCTTTGTGCCAGGCTCAGAGGAGATGTAACTGAATTGCATATTTTGACTGATTCTTTCAGAGCAGTCTTATAATCAGTTTTGTTGGCAAAATTGAAGTATAAACAAAAAATAATTTTGGATATAAAATATCAAAGAAAATGAAAGAAAAAAATAATTTACTTTTATTTTTCTTTTGGTTGCTGAGGAGTTTTCTGAGCTGAGTAATTTCCTGTGTTCTCTCTTTATTTCATGTATTGCCATGGGCAAGGAACTCTCAATAAAGCATTTCTATTCCCACAACAGGTTGTAACTTCCTCTGGCACAGCATAAAACTCCATTTCTGTGTGCCAGGCAACACTATTTTCCAGAACACAGCTAATTATATGAGATTTATCTATGTGGAAACACAGGGATTAAGCAAGCAGGAAAAAGAGGGAAAATTTATTTAGTGGCTGTGTTTAACAAAGGGTAATGAAAACAGGGGTTGTACGAAACAAAATCTTTCCTAAAACAAATACCTAACCAATGAAGGGAATCATGAGCATTCTTTTGAGGCTTTTATCCTGGTCTAACAGAAACGGCTACTAGTATTACAGAAATTCAAAACAGAATATTTGCTTTTAAGCTAACACTGGTACCTCCATTAACCTTATCTCTTTGACATTCTTGTTACTAAGCATCCCGGTTCTTATTTTCTGATAATTCCTTAGTAGAACTTTTGCTAAAAACCTTACCATTGTGGTATGTTATCTTTTCATGGAAAGCATATTGTTCTAAAAAATACTTTTTTTAGCCTCCAAATTATTATTTTAAATTAATTGTTTTGTCTATTAGTCCTCATCTTACTTGTGTAGTTTCATCCTTTTTGCCTCAGAATCAGTTGTTTTCCTCATATTGCCTAATTGCATATTATATTTTGCTCCAATTTTCATATTTCACAATTACTTTATCAGAGGGGTGGGGGCAGAGGGAAGAGATGCCAGTGTTTTATTTCCTTTTATACAGGGTTTTAATTTCCTCAATTTGCAATCTTAATATTTATCTTTTTTCTTCATAGGCTTATGTATAATATTTATTAGCTACGATGACCCTAATCTTTCAAGCATGAAAAGAGAATCTTGAATGTGCTGCATCATAGTCAGCTAGTATTTATTTCGATGACAGGTCTTTTATGATAAATCAGGATAAAAGAATGTCTGTTATTTGTTCAGGTTGGGCAAATTTAACATACTTTCAGAATTTAATTAGCACCAGCCTCTTCATCTTTATTTACCATCCTTCTCCCCAAACAGCCAATTCTTCAAAGTAAAAACATACTTTCTGCTTTGAAAGGTAACTCTCCAGTGGCTATAAGTGTCATCTGAAGTGGTGCCTGGGTATTCGGCGTGAGCGTTAAGAGTTACATCAGCGTCTACAGGCACCCCTCCCCCACCCCCAGCACACCCACTTAACGTTCTAGCTGTGTCCCAGTAGAAATACTTACTGCTTCTTTGTAGTCTGAAGACCTGGGGTAGGTTTCTGTTTCCAAAACTTGATTGTGTGGCCTTTTCAAGGCATTTAACCTCCCTCGGTTTCCTCTCTTCCCTTTCAGGTTCCTCACTTGCAAGATATAAAGAAAAAAGTAAGATATTAGATTGATATAAGGACTACATGAGACAAAGAATGCATAATGTATTTTCATGTCACTGTGAAATAAAATTGATTAAACACATGGTTCTTTTTTTTTTTTGGTGCATGGTCCAGGAATCGAACCTGGGTCTCCTGCATGGAAAGCGAGCATTCTACCACTGAACCACCTGTGCACCCAAACACGTGGTTCTTGAACTCTTTCAGTGTTGAATTTGGGAGTTGCAAATGCAGAATTTCTATACAGAAAGGGGCTTAGAGGGTGTGAATTGACTGGAAGGAGAACTAGAGCATGTTCTTGAAGCTGTGTTCATGTTATGAACACTTTTTTCTTACATTTGAGGAGGGCATATCTCTGGGAACCTCCAGGCACACACTCTACTCTTCACCCTGAGGTGAAGGTAGGCTGTTGGCTGAGGCAGATCTGTATGGGCTGCATCAACAGGCTAGAAGCATCCTAGCTTCTTGTTGAGCTTGTCAGTGGGGAGCACAATTAGTCTACTTGCAGGAGTAAGACAGTGACATTGTGGGATTCTTCTCCTAGGTACCATCTTGCAGAACCCCTTTAGTTTGCCTTGTCTCTTGACTAGGAGGCCATAGCTCCTTGTCTCTGATGACTCTCCTTTCTCTAGGTTTCCTTGCTCTTCTTGCTCCTTCAGGACTATTGTCCCCAGATGTTTCTAGCCCCTAGATATTGCACTATCGTTTATGGTTTCCTTACACTCTGCCAATAGACACTGTATTAAATTTCTCAAATTATTCAATAACTTGAAGGTAATTGGGGAGGGGAGTTTAATGCTGCAACTAGGTCCAAAGCAAGTTCAGATATTTTTCCAATCTCTAGGCATTCATTTGGGGGGGGGGGGGGGTAGGGGGGAGACAGTTGCACAAATAAGTGTTTACAAAAATGGAGATAGGCTTCAAAATTGGGGTCTGTACAGAGACCCTAATAGTCCATAATACGCGTGTAAGAAGTGACAATGATAATGATACAATTTGCATTCACTCCTTTGGGTATCAGTCACCTGCAGCACTGCAGCAATCTCCCAGTTACTCTCCCTGCAACCCATCTGGTAGAAACCATTATCCTGTTAACATGATTCAATGATTCATTGTTTTAGAGATAAAATTCAATCTCTTTGGCATGATAAATATAGTATTCTCCCACATTTGTTCCTTGCTTACTGCCCTGATCTCACTTTATGCTCTGCTTTATTTAGAAATTCAGCAGTGCTCAGTGATTAGTGATTTCCCAGGAATGCTTTCTGCTAATTCTCATCTCTGTGGCTTTGCTCCAGCTATTTCCTCTACCTGGAATTCAACTCCGGCCTGTCTGATGATTTTTACTTATCACTAATGCTGGTGCACAAAACATTTAATTCGGGAATACTGTTCTGAACATTCCCTCTACCACACTCATAACTCATCTAAAAATTGCTTCTCTTCTATGACACATAACATCAAGTGGATGCTTTATTCTTTACATGTGATACATTGTATCACATTTATCACTTTAGATCTTAGATTGCAAGTTAATGATTACAAATGCCAATGTGATACATTATTTTGTCCATAAGACCTAGATCATTAGTCTTTAATTGAATTAGATTAATATTGTTTAATAGACCACTGGTTATAGTTTACAAATCAATTCATTGATGGATCAATTGAAGTACATAATTGAATTGATATATTAATAATTCTCTTTTAAATACTAAACAGTTAGCCTAAATATAGGGCAAAAATGTCAGGCACCAAAATGGAAGTGCTGCCTCACTGTTGTATTGTGAAGCACAAGATTTAGCTTCGATATTCTTTAGTTCCATCCATATTCAGCTTCTTTCTTTCTTGTGGAAATTCTGTCCCAGACATGTTATTCCACCGTGCATGGAACCCAGGAGCCTAGACTCCCAGTTTACATCCTGACTCTGCCACTTCGTATGTGTATGCTGTTGGTCAGGTTATCAAACCTCTTAATATGTTTCTGTATTGACTAATTTGGAATTATATTAGTATCTACCTCATAAGTGTTTTTTTATGGATAATTAGTGTGTGAATTGCCTTTGCAACAATTTAAAATTCATGTTGAAATAAATAAAGTTGGATTACTATTCCCTATCATATCCACAAATGAATTTTATGTGGACTAAAGACCTAATTGCGGGAGCACAGATGCAAAATGGAGGAATAGGAAGTTTTACATGCCTCTCCTTCAACCAGAAAAATCAGTGTGCTGGAAAAAGAAATTGGAATATTCTAGGTGGTAACCTTGGAAATGGACTGGATGTTTGAACAACCATGGGTGTTGCAGATGAAGGGAGAGGTTGCCAAGATTTCAGCTTTTATAAGTAAAGTATGAACCAGTGACTTGTCCCCATTCCTGAGCCCCACAGTCTTTGCAGTGAAAAAAATGGTAGCAGCTGTAAAAATAATGGCCTGGATTCTGGAAGTCACCAGCCAGGGCCAGTGCAGGCAGATAAAACCTTAACCTCCAAAAGTTGGGGATGGAAGTCAAAGCTGATCTGGGGGGTACCTGAGGGCCCAGCACAGATGCTGGCCTCAGTTTCAGCCCTCTGGGTAGCAGCAACGTCTGGCCTCCCACCAGCAGCCACCAGGACATAAAGAGTCAGTGCATCGCTCTCCTCTCTCTCTCTCTTCTCTCTCCTCTTTCTCTCCTCTCTCTCTCTCTGTTCTCTCTCTCTCTCTCCTCTCTCTCTCTCTCCTCTCTCTCCCCTCTCTCCTCCCTCTCTCCTCCCTCTCTCCTCTCTCCCTGTGTGTTTTTTGGTATGGCAGATACCAGATGAAACAGACAGGCGCCAGCTTCAGTTTCAGCCCTGTTGTTAGCAGTGGCTTCTGGACTTACACCAGCATCTACAGGGATTTAAAATGCCCATATACCTTTTCTTTTTGAATGGTTTCTTTCTTTCTGTTTTATGTGCTTCTCTATCTAACATATCTCTGAGGAACCGGAATGAGTACTGGCCTCAGTTTTGGCATTGATGGCAGTAGTTCTGGATTTCCACCAGCATCTAACACTGCAATTTTTTTTCTTTTTCTGTATGTGGTTTGTTTGTGGTTGCATTTTTTTCTCTCTGTTCTTTCATATATATATATATATATTTAATTAATTAATTTATTTATTTTACTTGATCTAGCAGACTGAGGAGTGGAAGAACTAGATTTCCCAGAGTGACTACAACATAATACTCATAATGTCCATTTTTCAACAAAAAATGATAAAACATACCAAGAAACATAAATGTATGACTAGTCAAAGGGAAAAAATATTTGCCAGGAAATATCCCAGAGAGAACCTAATCACTGGAATTATTAATCTTATAATTTAGGTCAACTCTCTTAAATAGGATCAGTGAACTGAAGGAAAACATGGACAAAGAACTAAAAGAAATCAGAAGAACAATATTAACAAAATGATGGTTTCAATAATGGGATAGAAATTATAAAGAGAGACCACATGGAAATTATATATGGAAATTATATAGTGGAGAATTCTATAGTGAAATGAAAATTCAATAGAGGGTTCAACACCAGATTGGAACAGGTAGAAGAAAGGATCAGCAAAGGTGAAGCTAAGATAATTAAAATTTTCCAGTCTGAGGAGAATAAAGAAAAAAAGAATTTTAAAACTTGAATATAGCCTGAGGAATCTGTGTGACTCCATCAGTTGTACCAATATAAATTTCACAGTTCAGGGAAAGAGAGAGACAAAAGGGAAGGAAACTATTTGAAGATTTGATGGCTGAAAACTTCCCAAATGTTATGGAAGATATGAATATAGAAATCTAAGTATTGCCATGAACACCAAGCAGGATAAACTCAAGGAGTTCCACATCAAGACATGTTGTAATCAAACTGTTGAATGGCAAAGAGAAAATATTGAAAGCATTAGAGAGGAGCAACATGTCATATACAAAGGATCCTGAATAAGATTACTATCCAATTCCTCATTAGAAACCATGGAGGTTATAGGCAGTGGGATGGTATTTTTAAAGTGCTGAAAGAAAAAATTGTCAACCAAGAATGATATATCTGCAAAAACTGTTTATCAGAAATGAGGGAGAAACTAAGACATTTCCAGATAAACAAAACGAGAGAGTACATTATCACTAGACTTGTCTTGCAAAAATACAGTAAAAGCACTTTTCATGTTGAAAGGAAAGGACACGAGGCAGTAACTCAGAATTTTATGGAGAAATAAAGATGTCCCATGTAGGTAAATGTACCTCAAGTACAGGAAAATGTAAATATAATATTATTGTGTTTTTCATTGTAATAGTGCATTTTCTTCTTATATTGTTTGACATTCAAATGCATTAAAAAATCATAAACCTTTGTTGTAAGACACAAGATGTATAAAGACATAATTTGTGACAAGAACCACACAAAAAGGACAGACAGTGGAATATAAGGACAGGCTATGTGTTGGCTCTCGATTTTAGTTTTGATTTGTATCAAAACTAAATTGTAATAGATTTAGGATGTTAAACATAATCTCCATGGCAACTGTGAAGAAGATACCTAAAAAATTTACACAAAAGAAAGTGAGAAGGTGATTCAACATTGCTAATTATAAAAGATCATCTAAGCAAAAGAAAAGCACTATGGAGAGAAGAAGAGAAAGGTATAAAACATGCAAAACACAGTTAGCAAAATGGCAGAAGTAAGTTTTTGCCTTGAGCATTTGCATTAGAAAAGTTGTCCATTGTGCCTTTTCCCTTCTGTATGGAAAAGAAAAAACTGGACCAGTGTATTTCCCATTCTTTCAGGTACCGCCTTGAGAGGAGATACATTTCTCCTCCCTTTCCACTCATGGTTTGAGTATGAATTTTAGAAGGTAGTGTATAAACCAATGGTGTTGCCTCTGAAATGTCTTTGGTGGGATTTTATTACCCATATTTATTATTAGCGCATCACTGCCCTATACTACCAATGAAACCCTAGCTATGCACTCATAAAAGCCTCTGCATTGGGCTGGCCATGGTGGCTCAGCAGGCAGAGTTCTGACCTGCCATGCTAGAGATATGGGTTTGATTGCTAGTGCCTGCCCACGAAAAAAAAAAAAAAAAGCCTCTGTATTAGCTGGGGTTCTCTAGAGAAACATAATCAGCAGGAGATATCCATAGGTATATGATTCATAAAAGTGCCTCACGTAACCATGGAAATGTAGAGTTCAAGGTCTGTGGGGCAGGCTGCAAGCTGATATCTCTGGTGAAGGTCCTCAGTGAACTTTCGGGAGAGGCTGGCTGGGAAACCATGGGAATGTAAGGGTCCAAGGTCTGTAGGGCAGGCCGCAAGCTGGTAACTCAGGTGAAGTTCCTCAGCACTCTCAAGAGAGGCTGGCTGGACAACCATGGGAATGGAAGGGTCCAAGGTCTGTAGGGCAGGCCACAAGCTGGTAACTCAGGTGAAGTTCCTCAGCACTCTCAGGAGAGGCTGGCTGGACAACCGTGGGAATGGAAGAGCCCAAAATCTGTAGGGCAGGCTGTGAAGCTGGTGTCTCTGATGAAGGGTCCGGACAAACTCCACAGGAGGGGCTCACTAACTAAAGCAAGAAGACTGACTGTCTCTTCTGAATCCTCCTTAAAAGCCTTCTGGTGATTAAGCATCTCTCATTGCAGAAGACACTCCCCTTAGCTGATTACAAATGCAATTAGCTGTGGATGCAGCCAGTGTAATCATGATTTAAGTCCATGAAATGTCCTCATAGCAACAGACAGGTCAGCACTTGCCCAACCAGACAAATGGGCACCACCACCTGGCCACGTAACACATGAACCTGACCATGACAGCCTCCCTTACCAAGCATACCAATAAGTAAAAGATATTTTTATCAAAATTCACAATGTTAATTCTCAAAAATTTGAAAAATGTAGTTAAAAACATATGACACTGTATATGGGAAAAATATACATTTCTCAACTTACTTTTCACTTTTTATGCAATTATTAGTTTTAAATTTATTAAACATTTTCAACATTTTTAATAGCTATGGTTTATTCCAATATATGAATGCACCATAATTTATATATTCCTGAGCATTTATTTTGTATCTGTTATTTGCTGCCATAAGTAATCCTGCCATGAAATAAGGTACATAGCAAGTATGTATTCTTATTCTTTCTCTGAGTCTTTTTTTCCTCTAATTTCCTAGAAATCTTAACACAGTATTATGGAGGGATAAGATGCCAAGGTCTCAGCATAAAAGAATTAAAACCTTAGATGATAAGATGCCAAGGTCTCAGTATAAAAGAATTAAAAACTTAGGTTTCTTTTTCACATATATTTAAGTTTTAATTCCATTTATACTTCTAAAATGAAGTATAATTCATGCATTCATTCTTTTAAAAAGTATCTATTATCATATTAACAGTAACTCTTCAAGGCACTCAGGATATATAAATGAAGAGAAACACAAATGTTCATGCTCTCATAGAAATTATCTTTTCTTTTCAGAGATTCTTGCCTCACAGTTTCCTGATTGGTAAATGTGACTTCTGACCACATGCCAGATCATACCATGTATTTTGTCAGGAGATGTTATAATCCCATTGCATTATGTTTGAGTGGGAAGCAAGCACTGGTAAGAACTTCTAGTGGTAGGTCGCAAAGAGCTTGGGGAGAGTGAATGGCAAAGATTTTCCATACTCCATGTTTACAAAGCACTCAGAACCCAGGACTAGCCCTCAACACAGTCCCCATGTGCTATCTGCAGGTGTCAGTGGAAATTTGTCTCCAGAAGCAGGAGTTTGGGCTTTGCCATTTTACACTGACCCTGATTCTTTACTTAAGCGTATTTTTCTCATCAGTGGCTGTATAAAACAATTTTAGGTTATAAATCCTATAGAAAATAGCTATAAAGGCAAATCATATATTTTAGTGCTAGATCCTATTAAATTAGTATTACTGTTTCGTTTAAAATTATTTCATAATCCTAAACATTCAAAATAATTTGAATTTTTTTTGCAGATATTCTCTATGAATTTTATTAGATGCCACTTTTAATCTTAATTTACAAACTATGTCATAGGGGCAAACTAAATAGAAATCAGGAGTCTCTTGTTTCAAGAACATTTCATTGCTTCATTGGCTATGTGCTAATTATAATGGACAGCAACTATAATCTGTAGATATTTATTAGATACCTAAGTACTAGATGGCTGGGAAAGACATATAGAAATGTCAGTTACTACCCTTAAAAAATTCCCAGATTAATTGACAAGATATACTAGAACAAAATAAAATATGAAGAATAGATAATTATATAATAGTTCTCTAAAAGAATTGAAGCTATTTCATAAGGAAGTACATTATCATTGTAGTGCATGGTTTATGCAGAGTACTCACCAGCATTTTTCCAGTTGCTAAGGAGATGCATCATATCAAATTGGCACCCAGGCCTATGAAGTCACTGATGTATATACCTTCAAGTGTGGGTGGGTCTGGAGACTTCATCTGTGTCCTCAAGGTGCAGTAGCTCCTCATTTTGGGCTCTTTTTTCTCCCTCTGTGTGTTTATCATGATTAGGCTCTCTACATTGTAGCAAACAACCACCAGCAGTTTATGGTTTTCTTACCACATTTAGGCTAACAATTTGCAACCCCAGAAGAGAGTTCCTCTTCCTAGTAGTTCAAGCAAAAGTCTTGGCTTTACATTTATTGACCTATCTTCTTGTTTACCTGGAACCAATCAATATGACTTTGATTTACCAGGCTTGGATCAAGGGCCAACTGCTACAACTAGAGGATTAATGATCTCAATATGAACATGTCAGATGGTGGTAGAAGGTTGGTTCCCTGTGGAAGATCAAGTTTCTCTCAACAGAAGAAAGAAGGAATGGATGTTAATCAGGGAAAAACAACATAAATTCACTCATATATTATTTCATTTATTCCTTGCCACCATCCTCTGAGTTGGGAAACTGAAAGTTAATGATGATAACTGTCTTTCATAAAACCAAGAGGTGGTGAATTTGAGATTCAATGTCTGTCTGACTTCATATCTCGTGCCTTGAATGCTGCATAACACATCATGACCATTATAATCGTAACCAATGAACAGAGATTCAACCAAACATTCCAGATCTCCTATTCAGCCTCAGATTTTCTTTAAAAGTTCAGGTCAGAACGTCTTTCCCCTATATTCCTCAGTTCTGCTCATTTTAGTTCATTTTGAAACTTTTATATTTAGAATTTTACCATCCTGCTGTGAAATCCAAGTCAATAGCACTGCAATATCAATCAGCTTAATCTGTTCTTGGTTTTGTTCTCAGAGAGTTCCTTGACAGTGAATACCTGAGCACAGAGACTTTGTTTTGTTTGTGATGCATCCCTAGTGCCTAGCACAGAGCCTGGGATATGGTAGACATTCATCAGTATCTTGTGGAAAAGAAAATGAAAACACTTTTGTTCCCATGAGGGTAAAAGTTATTGTGTACTTCAACCTATGCATACCACACACACAAACAGACCTAATAGAAGTCTCAGAACTGCCTTTTTTGTTGTCAATGTATCATTGGGAAAGTGGCTAAAACCCTTTTGGGCCTCAAGTTCCTTATCTATAAAAAGTAGGGAATAATATCTATGTTTGAGAGTTACTACAGAGAATTTGAACTGATGTGTTTATTATAGTCGAAACAGGGTTTCTGGCACACAGGAAGCATTCAGTAAATGATGACTTTTATTAGTATAAATTAGTATATTTTATTAGTCATCTGCATTCAGTATAATTATTCTATGGCCTCTGGAAAAGTACTAGAAAAGAATCCTTAGATATATTTCATCAAACCTTCATTGGCATTGATTATTTAGCAAAGCATGCATATATGATGCAACGACACCTACAACTCACCTGTTTGTGTATTTTAATGGTGAAGTCAATCAAATTTAACTCAAAATTCAGTGAATATAGACTCAGTCTCTATAGAAAAAAGGGATTTAATAAGGCTAAAATGCTGACTTTATTTTGGTAATAAATCTAGCCATTGCATTCCTGTTTTCGTTGCCTTGGCTGTTCAAGCAAATACCATGCAATGGGATGGTTTAAACAATGGGAACTTATTAGCTCACAGTTTTGAGGCTAAGATGAAGTCCTAATCAGGGCATCTTCAAGGTGATGCTTTCTTCCTGAAGGCTGGCCTTCTGGGGTGGCTGCTGCTTGTCCTTGCTCCTTGGCTCCTCTACCACGTGGCAGTGCCCATGGCAGCCTCTCTGCTCTCTTCTGAGTTCTACTGAATTTCAGCTTCTTGTTTCCCACTTTTTTAAATCTGAATTTCCTACTTATAAAGGACTCCATCCTGATTGAGGCGAGCCACACAATAACTGAAGTAACCTCATCAAAAAAGTCCTAGTGCAACGTGTTCACACCCACAGGTATTGATAAGTTTAAGAACATGTTTTTCTGGGATACATACAGTTCCATACCTACAAAAAGGGAAAAAATTTACTTGAATGAAATGTTTGTGTTTTAAAATTCATTGCCTTCTATACACTGCACATATAATTCCAATTTCACTTCATGAAAAGCTGTTTTTGTCTCAGATATCAGCTTTCACAAATTTTTTAACTTCTTCTCAGAAAATTTTCTCCCTCATGCACTAATGCAAAATTATGTAAAATGTTGCTGAGTTAGTATGGTAAATAATTTATCAAAATTTTATTTAACTATTACATTAGTTGGTATATTTTCAATTGAAAGGAACAGGAACACAATTGAAACTGGATTAGATAAGGAAGGAGTGGAGAGAGTGGACTTATTTAATTGAAAAGTTCAAGGCTAGATGGCTTTAGGCAAGGCTGGATCAAGGAACACAATCCATGCAGTCTGTTCAATCTCTCAGTTTTGCTTTCCTTCATGTTAGATCATTCTCAGGTAAGCTCTCTTTCCCAATAGCAAAATGAATAATAAGTTCACTTTCTATCAGTTCAGCGACCCAGTGGAAACTGAGCTTCACTTCAAGCTCCATAAGAAGTTCCTGGGTTGAATGCCTTTGGCCTGCCTTGATTGCATGCTCTTCCCTGAACAATTCATGGGGGCTGGGATAAGTGCAGTGCTTGGATAGACACACCTGGATTATTTTCCTCTTCTGGAAATAGGGGATGGAGTCAACCCCAACTGAACCACATGGTCCCAAAAGGATTAATGGAGTGATGTTAGCTAAAGAAACCGAATGGATGCTGGATTGGAAAAAATATGGGATGGCCATTATATATGTTCTTGAATTTTTCTCCCTACCTTTGCATCAAAAGAAAAAAAAAGTAAGATAGTGCTTTCTTATGATAATGACAAGATTATTAGAAACCATTATCATTTCTAGCATAGATGTTTAATTTGCTAGCTGCAAATGGCTTTTTAAAAAGGAGAATTTAATGATTTTCTAGTTTATAGTCCCAAAGCTGTGAAAATGTCAAAATTAAAGCAAGGATATAGAAATGTCCAATCTAACGCATCCAGGGAAAGATAACTTAGTTCAAGAAGGCTGGCGAAGTTCAGGGTTCCTCTCTCACCTGAAAAGCATGATGTGAACATGGCAATGTCTGCTTGCTTTCTCTCCAGGCTTCTTGTTTCATGAAGCTCCCCCGGGGACGTATTCTTTCTTTATGTCCAAAGATCTCTGGCTGCATTGGGTTCTCTGCTTCTCGTGGCTCTACTGTGGCTCTCAAGTTTTTTTCCAAAATGCTTCCTCTTTAAAAGGATTCCAGTAAACTAATCAAGACCCACCTGAAATAGGTGGAAGCACATCTCTCTTTAATCAAGGTTAATACCTACAATTGGGTGAGTCATAGCTCCATGGAGATAATCTAATCAACTTTCTACCCTGTAGTGCTGAATAGGAATGAAAAGAAATGGCTGCTGGGTGGTGTGACAGTGGCTCAGTGGCAGAATTCTCACCTGCCATGCCAGAGATGAGTTCGTTTCCCTGTTCCTGCCCATGCAAAAAAAAAAACAAAACAAAAGAAATGGCTGCCTCCAAGAGATGGATCAGGATTAAAACATGGTATTTTAGGGCACAAATCCTTTCAATCCAGCACACACAATTAGAAAGTAGATGTTTATATTGACTTTGTCAAAATTATAAAAGTGGCGTGCACAGGTGGGTCAGTGGTAGAATGCTCGCCTTACATGTGGGAGACCGGGTTCCATTCCTACCACCCCCCCAAAAAAAATTATAAAAGTATATATACACATAAATTTACATATGTATATTTATTTTTCCTTTACCCTAGAACCTAGGAAGGAACCTAGAACAAGAATCTCACAGTTCAAAATCAAATACCATAGTGAAATAATTTGGAGAGGGAAATTCAATTAAACTTTTAGCACCTATGACCAAATACATTTAGATAGTAAATACAAGGTAATCTAGTATGGACAGTAAATCATCATTTCTGTGTCTTTTCAGTAGGGGTCAGGTTGGTGCCATTCCCCACTGATACTGAAGTGTCCTCTTCCTGTGATCAGGTTGAGCAAGCTCCCAACAAGCCACATTGCTGTGCAGCAGGAGGCCACAAGTCAGCCATTGAAAAAGGTTTATTTAACGTGCAACGTGAAAGAGGCTGGAAATGACAAAACTGCAGGAAGTTTTGGCCTTCTGTTCACCTGCAAAGAATGTAGCCTGTGATGGATTGTCCTTTTCACTGAGAAGAAAGAGACTGAAAATATTGTCAGGCCACAGACTACCTAGGGACCTCAGCCCTGGCCGAGACCATGTCCCATGAACACACTGACAGTGGGGTGATCTGAGATCACAGAACACAGATATTAATAAATAATAAAAGATAAAGTTAGATCAAGGCTGCTTGCAGAGCTGGAGTTCAACGAATTCAACCAGGCAGGGGAGGAATGCATATTTAGTTTTAGAGCCAGTTCATATATTTCATGACAACAGCTATGGTGTGGAAAGATGACTGGGAATCAAAGCGACTCCTAATCTAAAGGACTGCATGCATAACCCAATTGACCAAGGATATACAGAAAAGAATTAAACAGTCATGATGGAAAATGTGTAAGGAAGATCTACACCAATTTTTATATGCTAAGAAAGGGAGAAGCTTCTTCCTTTCCCTCAACACCCCCAAAACTTCAGGAATTTATACCTAAACTTAGTTTTTGCTAACAATCTAAGTCAAGGACTCCACCTTTAATGGCCATGTTTTTCAATGACATCATCATAACACAGTCAAAGAGTACAAAAGTGTGTAGCAATTGCAAATTGCAGCATAATGCAGTAAAACTTATTTTTTTAAAAAAATATTATAACTAGCACCCTGCCCATGGGTCAGATAAAATAATATGTTCTCTGAATGATGATATCACTGAAGTAAAAGCCAGAAGACTTGGATTTGCATTTAGACTGTGGCTTTTGATACAGTTGACAAGATATACAGCATTATCAATAATAGTACATGGTATGGAGGGGGGGGTGGGTATTGAAAGGAAAGGGAATGGGCCAATTGAAAATCATAATAACAAGAACTAGGTGCCCACTAGTTCTTTAGCAAGTTTGTAACAGATATATTTATATAGCTATAAATATTGAGAGAAAAAAAATTAGCACTGCTGTGTTGATGACATTTGTAAATGGCTCACTTTGACCATTCCTGAAGTGTAATATTACAGGTGGGATGACGGAGTATGCTGACAATAGCCACGTGAACTGATGAGATGTCGGCTTCTCCTGGGACTTTTTTAAGAGGCCAAAGCTGAACCAAACTTATGGTTTCAAAGTTACGGAAGTCAAACAGTTCCTTTGATCCAGAACCCGATTCATGGAGTAACTGATGAAGCAACTCCTTTTTCAGTACTTACAAGATCCTGACCCAACCCTGGATAGCAGGCCTTCACACATCAGAAGTGTGCAGTGGCTTTTCCCATAATATGCAGAACCAATGGTGAGAGAGCAGAAGAGCCTGGGGTAGCCTTTTAAAATAGATTTTTAAACAAACACGCATGTATTTGGATATTAACAGCAAAATTTTCTTGCAAGTGTCAAATACAGATGAACATTATAAAAAAACAGTATTAAGATCCATTGGTATTAAGAAACAGAAAATGATTCCACATTGTCTTAATCAAAAATTCAACTTATTAGAAGATTATGGTACAGCCCACAGGGGTGAGGAAAACTTGAAGAAAAATGAAAACTCAAGTAGCCCCAGGAATGCAGGTAGCAGGAGGTAATGAACCATTTCAACAGAAAGCTGCTGCTGGGATGAATTCTCTCTACCCAACCAAAGTTTCTGTGCTTGAGTCACGATATGCTGAGAAACCATATGGTTAAGTGCTTAAGAGCCTCTGCTCCCACATCAGACAGATCTGGGTTTGAATTTCACGCTTGTTACTTAATTTCAGACTCCTTGGTCTTGGGAAATTTTCTTCAATTGGAAAGTGAGAATAATAACATTTACTTCCTTTAATTGATGTGGGGTGGTATATTAAAGGATTAGGTCAATGCCAAACCCATAGTACATATTATATGCTACATTATATTATATTATACCCAGAAAATCCAAGTGGCCTAGCATGACATCTTGGTTAGTGAAACTATCAAGATTACACTGAAGGAAGAGATATATTAGAGTACATTAGCAGAAGAGGGATAATTGAGCTGGTGGGGGGTTGGGGGGAGTGGGCAAAATGCAATTAACATCCACTAGAGTTAACAACCAATGAATTTACAACTCCATTTGACTTCCCCACATGCTTTCATCAGCTATGGCCTGCGTAAAGGCAGTAACTGGGTTTCAAAAAGCAATTCCAGAAGTTTGGTGCTCTGATGGCAAGATTATACCAATATGGAATATGTTATGTCAGTATTCACGTTTATGAAAAGTACTGACTTGCACAAAACAGTTCTGAAGGATGTATGGAAATCAGATGATGTTTAGAGCATAGTGTAACAGCAGTACTTGTTAACTCATTCAAACTCCATTACATCTGTCAAAGATGTGGTCTTGTTTACCTTTGGTCTCTGGTTCCAGTCAACATGGCCCAGAAGTCAGAAAGCACTCTGGGCTATTTTGCTTGTGTCTGAACTTCTTTGCTGATGTCTCAACTTTTTTGACAGGTTATTGAATGAAGTGCAATCAATTCATATAGTTGATTCTTCAGTATTTACAAAGTTTGGGAAATACTTATTTAATTTGGGCATTTGTGAGCAATAAATAAAGGGGCATCCTAAAGTGAGATTTATACAAAACTTACTTTGGTTTTGCTTACACAAAATCCCTAGGAGCCAGGAATTGAAATCTATTTCTCTACCTGAATTTTTGTTTCTTTTATCTCTGAGCTCATTCATTTATACTTTTAGTCTAGGGCTGTTCTAGACTATTGAGCTGCTACTTTGATTTATTTTAGTTTTCATTTCTCAGTGGAAGGAAAAATGAGCCATTAAGCGCTTGGTTTTAGACAAAAAATCTCCCAGGATACTTAGAATGACATCCCTTCCAAAACAGACTTCAGAAAGAAAGCTTAGCAGATTAGATTTCATCTATATTCTAGCTGGGGAAGCATGCTTTTATGATATTGTGGACCCATGGATCTTCGAAGATTTGTGGTGAGCAAAGTTGTCCTTATCCTCTCTTCCAGTTTGTCTAAACCAAGAATTTGTGTGAATAGGTGTCTAACACTGCTGTAAAGGCTTGACGTGTAGTATTTCATTTAAACATCCCTTCATTCACAGGACAAGTATCTACTGAGGGCTGGCTGTATGCCAGGCTCTCTTCTAGGGGTTGGAAATACAGTCATGAACAAAACAGACAAAATTCCAGCTTTCCCTGAGCTGATGGACACAGATAACAAATAAAATAAGTAAGCAAAACATGACATTTGTTAGTGATAGAAGTTGAAGAGAAAAGCATGTAGAGAGGAAGATGAAATGTTGAGAGGTAGGGAGTTTACAATTTTAGAAAAGCTAGCTGGGGAAGGCATTACAGGGAAAGCGTTTTGAGTCGAGTCCTGAAAGAAGTGAGAGGGCAGCCACATGGATAACTTGGAGGAAGAGGGTACAGGAAAAAAAAAAAAAGTCAATTGCACAGGCCCTGCAGTGACTGCAGGCCAAATGTATGCAATGGCCAGGCGGGCCAGTGCACCTGCAGCATGATGAATGAATAGAAGATACTGGGAGATGAAATCAGAGCAGTAAGGCAGAGTGGAAGGAGATTGCTTTGGCTCTGTAGGTCATAACAAGACATTTAGTTTTATTAAGGTTCCATTGGAGGGTTTACAATGGAGGGTTGATGTAATCTAACTTATACATTATCAGGGTCACTTAGGCTTTAGAATAGACTGAAGGGGTGCAAGAGCAGAAGCCAGAATCATAGAAGGATATTGGAAGAATCCAGTGAGTTTTCTGTGGCCTGAACCGGGAAAGTGACTGAATTTGAATACATTTTGAAGGCAAACCAACCAGGATTTGCCATTAACCAAGAGATCAGCACTGCCCCATTTTCTTCCTGAGTAGGAATTGTTGCATAATAATATCTCTATCTATCTATCTGTTGTGTATCTCTCTATTTATAGCCTATCTATTTAATATATTATCTCTTTTGTGGAGATAGCCAGGGCTGAGTAAGGAGGAAGGCAAAAGATCATTAATGGCATCTAAACAGAAATAGGCCATACTAATGAGAAGGAGAATTTAGAAGGAAAGTTGAATTTTAAGAAGAAGGAAATAGTATCAAAGGTAGGTAGAAATAAAAGGAGTTAATATATTTAGGAAAAAATAAAGAGGCCAACCTGACTTGTGAAGAGAATGAGAGGAAAAATAGAGAACAAAGAAAAAAATTAGGCAGAAACATGGAGTGGTTTGCTTTGTTTTGATCCAAAAGCAAGGGAAGTTAAGGATATAGAACTCATCTAAAATATGGAGCTAAAAGGATGAAGCCTCTGTCAAAGTTGCCTCTAGGTAGTGGTTATAAGTAAAATTGGTATGAGCAAAATAATTGCATGTGCAGCCATATTCTTGGTGAAGTCTTAGGAATAGTTTTAGAGGAGATTAGACACCAGACAATAAATGAATTCTTAAAGGAGAAGATTATAATTTACAATTAATGGTTAATTTATGTTTCTATACTCAAGAGAGCTTCCAAGTTCTGCTACTCTGCTCTTTGCCTGAAGGATGATATTGAAGGCAATGTAGGTAGGACATCATGTATTTGAAGAGCCACACTGTCCTACTTGCTGTTCTCCTCAGTGGCAGCTAACAAACCAGAACACCAAGCATTGCACAATGTTTTTTTTTTTAATGTGCATTTTCTAATTTAATCCACATAATCTTACAAGTAAGGGACTATTATATTTATTTCACAAATGAGGAAACAAGCAATAAACCATTTGCACAACAGGTAAGTGAAGGAAGTTGAATTCAAACCAGATCTGTCTAACCCCAGAAAATGACCTTACACATAAAATGCCTACATATTTCAGTCAATATCAAGTGTAAAAGAAAAGGACAGGTGTGAAGTTAGAAAATTCATAAATGAGTGAAGGATGAAAAGGAAAGTGACAGATACTAGCTGCCAGAATTGAGGAACTTTCTGAAATTGCTATAAATACTTCTGGCAAAGTTCCTCATTTGGGCATTTAAAAAAAACTTGGTCAAAACTTACTTGTGTATCTATTATAGAAATCATTAGAACATTTTTTAATTAAAAAAATCACTCTGTAGGCAGCTTTTTCACCAACTTATTTTGCAAAGAAGGAAATATCTATGTGAATTAAGAGCACAAGTCAGAACATCCTGGTAGAAGCTGAGGTTGGCAAAGCAACTGAAGGAGAAGCAATCAGACAGCATACGTTGTAAAAATGGGCACACTGTATTTGGTTGCACATAGCATTATGGTGTGTAGAGATTAGAGAGCTAAACTCAAGAAGCTCTGAATTCCTTGAAGAACTTGGCAGGGTTAAGTTTAGCTGTGGGTGTAAGTTAATTGACCAACTCAGTGAACAGATCTTGGAGACAGTGGCAGTCATGGAAAGGAGACTTTTGACGGTTGTCTCAGCCCTGGGTGAGCAGCACTCGGAAGGCAGGGCCCATGCGCTTAGCAGAGTTGGGTGAGAGACGGAGCATGGTACAGGCATGACATGGCCATTTCCTGCGGAAAATATTTATTAAGAGTGGAGAAAGAATCAGAAGGTGGAAAAATGGAAGGGAGAGGTTGAGCAAAATGTTTGGTTTCTCCTGTACCGGAGGAGGGTGTCTTCCTGTTATAGAAGCTAATTCCTGTTCCAACCGCCACACTGATGGGACTTGGAAAGCTCCACGAGGACTTTCTGCTCTCTTTCCTTCTTGAATCTAAATTTCTTAATTTTTCAGCTATTATATATATATGTAATGTTTATAATAAATTTCTAAATTTATTAGCTATTATTCAACCAGATGTCTTCATGTGACAGATGATGTTTCTAAGAACATCACATTCATTATATCAAATTTTTTTAAATCCCCAAGGGGAACACATAATTATCCCCAAGTTTAGGTGAGAGAATAGAGTCCCAGAAAAGTTATTTGTTCAAAAGCACCGAACAAAACCAATGGCAGAACTGAGAGTTGAATCCAGAGTAATGTGACTACAAAGCTCATGTTCTTTCTACTCCCTTATGCTCCCTCTTTCTAAAGTGTGATCTTTCCATAGACAGCGTGTGGTGTAGAATGAGCATTGGACTCAGAGGTAGGAGAGTGGTAGAGTCCCTGCTGTTCTTTTGCTTAGCTGTGGGCTGCTGATCCTCAATTTTTCTACTATGAAAGGAGAGATTCTAATAAGAAACCTCCTAATTTATCTCAGTTCTGACGTCTGTGTCTTCAGCCCCCTTCAGTAGTCTCTAGGAGTTAGTAAATTGAAGGAGATAACCAAGATATGGAAATAAGGGAGCACAATAATAAAAGAAATTCTTTTTTATTGCTTAATATTAAGGATGCTAAAGTATCATTCTAGACAGAGTAAAACACTGTTGCTTTTGAACCCAAAATTTACTGTGCAGTAAGTATTTTAGCTCCATGTTACCAATAAGGGAGCTGAATAATAAATAAAGAGGTTTCCTTTCCCTAAGGCCATGCAGATAAAAGCTGGGACTCAAGCCTTAGTCTTTCTGAGTCCAAAGCCCAGCCTCTTAAATAGCAGATGATAACGTCTAGTGACTCAATTTGGGCATACTCATCGAAGAACCTTTCAAGCAGTTGCTTTGTTCTGGGAAAAGTATAAAATATGTGCTGATGAATGTCTTCAATTATGGGGAGAAAGCGCTTTGTTTTCAGAGCTTTGAGCACAAATCCAAATACAACATAAATTCAGTCTCTCAGAAGGAAATAATAGTGCTGAGCCTTTTCACCAATGCCTTATAATTATTTGATTTTGTTGATTCCATTTTGGGGGACCATAAAAGCAAAATGATGGTCAATCATTGGGAAATCAATAGTTTCACAGCAAGGTTCATAAGTTGCTTTAAAATGAGCTCATAACCGACCAGAACACAGTTTGATTGGTAAAGTGGCAGCCAAAACTTGATTATGGCTTTTTCTCTGTGGCAAAATGAATGGCGAGTCAGGCTGTAAATTTAGTGTTGGAAGCTTTTGATAGCATCTGGTTCAATCAACTGTATATTACTAGTTATTCCTAAATTATTACTTACCTAAACCTCACTACAAACTCAAATTATTGTTCAATGGTGTTTGAATAATATGGCAGGAAACGTGTTCCTTAGTGAAGTAGCCCATTCCATTTTTGGATAAACAGTTCTGATGCATGTGGAGTTTTTCGTGAAATCAAACTGAAGGTCATTTGTTTTTATCTACCTCTCACGGGGACCGTATAGAAGTTTTACTTTACCCTTGCCTTTTCTTTGCACAAGATTTACAGTTTTTCAATGATTTTTAAAAAAATTATCTTTGGAATTGGGGATGTGCTGTTTTATAAGTTCTTAGATCACTATTGATTGCTTTTACTCCTGTAAGACTTGGGATTTACAAATACAAATTATTAACTTACTCAGCAAAAATGCATTTTTATGTTCACTCCTAACCCAGTACAGGAATTTTCTTATATAATCTTCACAAAAACCTTGTGACTCACCATCATCATATCTTTTTACAAGCAAATCAAGTAAGAACTAGAACGTTTAACTGGTTCAAGTCGTACTGCTAATAATTTGTTGGTGTAGCAGCCTAGTCCAAGTCCACAGAACTCGAGAATATCAACTTTACCTCGGGTGCCATATGAGGGCAGAGTCTATGTTTTATTGATCACAGTATCCCACTGGTTAACAAAGTACCTGATACGTGATTGACACAAATGTCTATTCATTTGAATTGGACATTGAATTTTAAAAATATCCATTTGAATCCTACCTTGTATCAAAATTTTTTAAGTCACTGATTTCAAATGTTTTTTAAGCCTTTCAGTAGTATCACCTTATATATCCTTCCATTATTGTGGTGATTTCTATTGGAACCATTATAGCATTTAACATTTTTTTCTTCTTAATCAAGGCAGGTGCCACTCACGTTTTATTTTCTTTATCAAATTTTAAATCAATAATTACTACATCAGACACTCTCTTAGGTTTTAAGCACACTAGAAAGGAAGAACTTTGTCCTCAAAGAGCCTGCCCCTTAGTGGGGGACAAATATGCGAAGAATAACATAACAGAGTTATTTGTAGAATGGATGAGAATTAAAAGTTTGAACAAGGAAAAGAAGGCTTCCCAAACACAGCAGGTTTGAGTTAAAGATGTGAAAAATAAACACACACAAACATACACACACACAACCAATTGCTTAATGGCATAGGGGAGCCCAGGGTGTTTAAAGGGTTTGGTAATATTAGAATGAAAGAAAACATGAGGTTGGAAACTCGAGAAGGGATGACTCATGGAGAACTGAATACCTTTCAAAGCAATTTATATTCCTTCCAGGGAACAATAGCAAACAGCTGTAGTATTTCGAGCAGAGAAGTCACTAATTTGATGTGCGTGCTCAATGAAACATTTAATTCAGAGGAATAGCAATTGTGATATTGACAATAAGTCGGTTCTAGATCAGTTCCGGTGAGCCGTGGAGCTTATTTTGTAACTTTAAGTGCTGTAACCAGTGGACACTAGACTTTCAAAAGCCTTATCTAGGAATAAACATGACTGTCGTTGTTCTTGCACAGTATTGTATGTGTTACTTTTCACCTTCCATGAACACATGCTACTTATATTGTCACACAGTATGATTCAATTAAACGTTTCCTGATCTCCAGTTCCCAGCTAATGGTTGTATATGAAATAGCAGATGCCTACCTATCAAATACTCCAGAGCAGACTGCTCATATTTGGAGATAGATACAGAAACAGTAGAAAACAGATAGCTAATTTTCTTCTTGTCCTACCCACAGTCTTGATTACAGTTTGCTTTTAAAGTGACCATCACCAGTGCCTAAGGGAGAGATGTCAGATGTGAAACACCACTAAGAAATTAAGGCAATATCATACTCAACATGTCCAAAGAAAACAGCAGATAAATTTGAGAATGTTGTGTCATTTATATAGTCTTATTTACACCCATACAATTGAAGACCCAATTTCAAACTGAGTCTCAGGGGTCATCTTCCAAATGCGCTAATCTCCACTGTGAGCACCTACGAAAGCTTCTATGTCTATGAAATGGGTGCACTTCAAATTAAGAAGCCCTTAGTTTCTGCCCAGCAAATGTCACAACAGATTTTTACCAAGAGTGGAAAATCTTCAATCATTTCAATTCTTTTCCCCATGCTGTCCCTTTTTCAATTTTCTTCTATGGATCCTAGAATCTTGGACTTTCTTATATATCTACTTAAAATATTTGATGTCTTAAAAATTATAATTAAAAATTATAAGTATATACATTCTTTCTGTACCAAGTAAAATAATTTCCTACTAGATCCCATGTTCACTCCTCTGAGATAAAGTTTACCTTCACACAATTTCTTCTTGATAGATAGACAGACAGACAGATATAAAGTTAAAAATTTGCATTTTATTGCCCACCAGTAGTTCAACTACCATTTTCACTTGTACAGGCCATTGGCTATATTTTTTTCCTATGAATTTCTTATTTGAAACTTCTGCACATTTTTCTACTGAATTACTTTTTATTGCAGTTCATAAGATCTGTATGTATACTAAATACCTTAATTCTTTTTCTGTGTGTGTGTTTATATGTATATAATATACATACATGGAATTTTGTTTTCTTGTCTTGATTCCACTAAATCTAAGTTTCTCTTAGATTTCTAAGATTTCGATTTAAGATTTTATTTTTATATGCAAATATTGAGTATTTCCAGAATTAATTTTTATAAATTGTATTACGTAAAGGTTCACCATTTTTTTTCTTCCAGTTCTTTAACCAATTAAGTACCATTTGTTGAATGGATCATTATTTTCCTACTATATTAATTTATTATCATATATTAAATTTTCATATATACTGAGCTCTGTTTCTGGATTCTTATTCCTTCCAGTGATCAA
This sequence comes from Tamandua tetradactyla, assembly GCF_023851605.1. Classification (NCBI taxonomy): domain Eukaryota; kingdom Metazoa; phylum Chordata; class Mammalia; order Pilosa; family Myrmecophagidae; genus Tamandua; species Tamandua tetradactyla. The sequence goes on from NC_135346.1 coordinate 25,147,394, forward strand.
TTTATCTATTCTCATCCCATACAATATTTAATTGATTGCATTTACTAAATAGTATATTTAGTAATAGTATATTTCATATTTAGTAAGTCCTGTATCCCCTTATGATTCATTTCTTTCAGGCATTTCTTGACAATTTCTGGATATGTATTTTTCTAAGCAAACTTTACTGTAATTTTATACAATTCTTAGAAAGAAAAAAACACACATCATTGTGATTTGCCTTACATTTAAATGTCAATTTTGGGAAAACTGATGTTTAAATGATGCTAAATGTTCCTATCCAAACTCATTCCTGTTTAGATTTTGTTTTAGTACTTATTACAGATGCTTTATACTTTTATTTTAAATTATTTTTTGACATTTTGTAGTTTTTAATTGCTATTATAAATAAAACTACTTTCCATTTTCATTTGTAGAATAGAAAAAGTTATTGATTCTAGACCTTCTACCAAAATTCCATAATTTATTCTAATGGTTTAAAATTTCTAAGTATAAAATCATTGCATTATTGATACCTTTTTGTCCCATATTTACGTAGATTATTTTACTTCCTTGTATTATTGCATTTTCCAGCAGTTCTTAGCTGGTTTCTGATTTTTATTAAGCTTCTTTCTATAATTTGATCTTTGATGTTTAATGTCGATGTTATATTTTTAGTTCCCTTCTAGCCTATTTTTGAATTTATGAGAAATGGCTAAATTTTAACAAACAATTTTCCACAGCTATTGATGTAATCATAAGCCTATATATCTCTTGTACTGTGTTGATGTAAAATTTTTCTTTAATAATTTCTCTCATATCAAACAACTATAGCAATCCTAGAATAGCCCCTCTTTGTTATATTTTTATTATATTGTTAGAATCTATTCTACTGTTAACAATCTACTGTTAATGTTTTATTTCAAAGTGTGCATCTATATAAATAAGATTTGAGACTTTATCTTATTTTGAGGTTAAATTTGTAATGATTTTTTTTGTTTTTTAGGAACATGGTTGGGGAATCGAACCCAGATCTCCTACATGGAAGGTGAGCATTCTACCACTGAACTACACATGCACCCTAAAATTATAATGATTTTATAAAATTGTTTAGGGAGATTTACCTTTTTGGAAAGTTTAGAAAGTTTATATGGCATTAGAGTCATCTTCTCTTCATTGGATGCATAGAATTTAGCTGCAAATCAGTTGGTCTTGGTGCCTTTTAAAACGGTAGACTTTTAAACCACTTTCCAATATTCTTTGGCAATTGATCTCAAATGTTTCAACTATTCTTTCTTGGTTTAATTTGTGTAATTTATTTTCTCCTAAAAGTCATAAATTTCCCCTAGGTTTTTAAAGTGCTGTCAAAAAGATGCTTGTAGTTGTGTGCGGGTAAATATTTAATGACTCTCTTTCTGAAGGAAAAAACAAAAGTCATGATTTGTAGCATTTGCCAGTTTTTGTGGTGTAAATACCCCCTCCATGGCTAATTTCAAGATATCAGTAAGATTTTAGAGAATGTGAATTTGAGAAAAAGGATGAACAACTGTCTGTTGCTAGCCTAAGCAAACTTTTTCCAGAACACGATTGAATGTCTGTAATATTTTCTTGATGATAAAATATCATTTATTACTCCAGTCATTAAAGTCAATGATTTAATTTAGAGCTCACTGTTTGTGTAGTGACGTTCCATGGATTTTCCTTTCAATTTCTATTCTGTTATCATATGCAATCTAGCATTTCCCCTTTTAATCATATTCAGATGTACATTTCAGTACTGTCAATTGCATTCACAATGTTGTGCCACCATCACCTCCATCCATTACTAAAACATTTCCATCATTCCAGAGAGGAACACTGTACATTTTATACATCAGCTTCCCATACCCTATCGCTACACTGTCCCCTGGTAACTTATGTTCTAGATTCTGACTCTTTGAGTTTATTTGAATTGTTTCAAACAGTGAAATCAGACAATGTTTGTCCTTTTGTGTCTGGCTTATTTCTCTCAACATGATATCTGCAAGGTTCATCCATGTTGCCTTATATATCAGGATTTCATTCCTGTTTATGGCTAAATTAATATTTTATGTGTATATAAACCATATTTTATTCATTGGGGAATGTACACTTGGGTTGTTTCCATGTTTTGGCAATTGTGCATAATGTTCAAATATCTGTTTGAATCCATGCTTAAAAATCTTTGGTATATACAGCTAGTAGTGGGATTGCTGGGATATATGGTAGTTCTATACCTAGTATTTTGAGGATCTGCCAAACTGTGTTCCCCTGTGGCTGTACCATTTTGCATTCCCATGAACAATGAATGAGTGTCCTTATTTCTCTCATCTTCTCCAACGCTTGTATTTTCTGTTATTTAATAGCAACCAATCTAATGGGTGTGAAATGAAATCTCATTGTAGATTTGATTGGCATTTTCCAATCAATGATGTTGAGTATCTTTTCATGTGCTTTCTGGCCATTTGCATATCTTCAATGCAGAGATGTCTTTCAAGTTTTTGTTGGGCGCTGTATTCTATATACGTCTGTTAGGTCTAGAAGGTTGAGTGTATCATTCAAGTCCTGTACTTCTTTATTGCCATTCTGACTAGATATTCCATCCATTATTGGAGGTGTGTGTTAAAGTCTCCTATAATAAATGTAGAATTATTAGTTTCTCACTTGAAATTTGTCAGTATTTTTTCACATACTTTGGGCTTCTGCTGTTAGGTGCATATATATCTATAATTCTATAATTGTTGCACCTTCTTGTTGAATTGTCCCCTTTATCAGTATGTAATGACTATCTTTGCTCCTTATAACTGTTTTTGACTTAAAATCTATTTTTATCTCATACTAGTATAGCCACTCCAGCTCTCTTTTGGTTATTGCTTGCACTGTATATTTTTTCCATCCTTTTACCCTCAACCTACATGTATCTTTGACTTTAAGGTGATTCGTGTACACATGTAGTTGGGTCATGCTTTTTTTTAATCCATTCTGCCAATCTTGCCTTTTTGACTGGAAAGTTAAATGCATTTACATTTAAGATTACTGCTTATAATACAGATTTTTATTTTGCCATTTTGTTATTTAGACTTTGTATGTCCTATGCCTTTTTTGTCCCTCACTTCTGTTAAAGCCTACTTCTCTATTTATTTGCTTTTTTTGTGTTCTCACTTTTTTCTGGATATGTTTTTCAGCTATTTTCCTTGTCATTACCATGTGGTTAAAATTTAACATCCTATATATATGTATCTATATGTGTAACAATCATATTTGGTTTGCTAGCAGCTTAATTTCAATAACATGCACAGATACTCTTCCTATACCCTTCTGCCCTCTCTTTTGGTCTTGAAATTCATACCACATATATTTGTGCATTGCATATCCAAAATTTTAGCTGTATCATTACTTTTTATGCATTTTCCTTTTAGCACCTGTAGGAAATAAGAAGTCGAGTTACATAACAAATAATGCAGTGCAGTAATTCTCACATTTATAATTACCCAAATGGTTACCTTTACCATAGGTCTTTATTTCTTTACACTGCTTTGAACCACTGTCTAGTGTCCTTTCCTTCCAATCTGTTGATGAAATCCCTCATCTTTTGTTTTTCTGAGAATGTCTTAATCTCCCCCTCATTTTTGAGTCTCACCTGATATAAAATTCTTGGCTGGCATTGTTGTTTCCTTTTAGCACCTTGAGTATTTCAACATACTACCTTCTTGCCTCCATGGTTTCTGATGAGAAACCAATACTCAATCAAGATTCCCTTATATGTAACACGTTGCTTTTCTCTTTCAGCTTTCAAAACTCTCTCCTTGTCCTTTGCATTTGATAGTAATCAATATATAGATATGTAAAATATATATTATATAATCAATATATAATTCGGTGACTTTTCTTCATATTTTTCCTGTTGGGTGTTTGAACTTTTTGGATGTACATATTCACATCTTTTGCTAAGTTTGGGAAGTTCTCTGTCACTATTTTTTTTTAACCTTTCCTTCTGCCTCTTTCTCTTTCTTCTCCTTCTGGAGAAGAAATATATATATTTACGTGTATATAGGTGTGCTTGATAGTGTCCCAAAGCTGTCTTATGATATTTTTGCTCCTAATATTTCTTTTTTTCTTTTTGCTCCTCAGCCTAACTCATTTCAAGTGTCTTGACTTGAAGGCAACTGACTCTTTCTTTTGCTAGCTCCAAGTTGCTCTTGAAACCTATTCTAGGTATAGCTGCCGGAATGCAGTATACCAGGAATGGAATGGTTTTTTAAAAGGGAAATTTAATAAATTGCCAGCTTAAAGTTCTAAAGCCATGGAATTGTCCCAATTAAAGCAAGTCTATAAAAATGTCCAAATTAAGGCACCAACAAGATGTTACCTTCTTGGTGAAGTTCACGATTTCTCTCTGAACTGGAAAAGCACATGGTGAACATGGCGACATCTGCTAGCTTTCTCTCCAGCTTATTGTTTCATGAAGTTCCCCTGGGGGTGTTTTTGTTCTTCATTTCCAAAGATCTCTGGCTATGCACTGCATGGGCTCTCCTCTCATCATTCTTGTTCTCTCAGATCTCAAGCTTTTTCCAAAATGCTTCCTCTTTTTAAGGATTCCAGTAAAGTAATCAAGGCCTACTGGGAATGGGTAGAGAGTCATATCTCCCTCTAATGAAAGGTTAATGCCCACAATTGGGTGCGTTACATCACCGTGGAGATAATATAATCATATTTCCAACCTGTAGTACTGAATAGGAGTTAAAAAAAATACTGCCTCCATCAGATAGCTCAGGATTAAAACATGACTCTTCTAGAGTACATAATCCTTTCAAACCAGCACAAAACCCTCGTGGGCATTTTTCATTTCCGTTATTGTGGTCTTTATCTCCTGTAGTGGTATCTGGTTCCTTTTTAAAACACGTCTTTTTACTTAGACTCCCGTATTGTTCATTCATTGTTTATCTGATGTCCTTTAGTTCCTTCTCTGTACATGCCTTCACAGCCTTGAGCACCTGTAAGCTCATTTTTTAAACTTTTTTTATTGTGAAATATAACATATATACAAAAAAACAATACATTTCCAAGTAAATTTTAACACGTAGTTATAGAACAGATTTTAAAGTTTGGTATGGTTACAGTTCCATGATTTTTGTTTTTTCTCCTAGCTGCTCCAAGACACTGGAGACCAACAGAAATATCAATATAATGATTCAGCAGTCATACTCATATGTTAAATCCTATCTTCTCTGTTATATCCTCCTTCTCTTTAAATACAATACATGCATAAAAGCAATACATTTCAAAGTACAGTGCAACAATTAGTTGTAGAACAGATTTCATAGTTTGGTACGGGTTACAATTCCATAATTTTAGGTTTTCATTTCTTGCTGTTCTTAGGTACTGGAAGCTAAAAGAAATATCAGTATAATGATTCAGCACTCATATTTGTTAAACCTGACCTTCTTTGTATAATTTCACCACCACCTTTGACCTTTCTCCCACTCTTTAGGGGTATTTGGGGTATGCCCATTCTAGCCTTTTCATGTTGGAAGGGGCTGTTGATAACATAGGATAGGGGAATAGAACTATTTGATGTTCTGGAAGGGCTGGCCGTCTGCATTTCAGGACTTATCTGGTCCAGGGACTCATCTGGTTGTAGGTTTTGATGAGTTACCTTAGTGCATGGAACCATTACAGACTCTTATATAATGCCCTAGGTATTCTTTGGAATTGGCAGGAATTGTTTTGGTTGGGGGTTGGCAAGTTACGTTATAGGTAGCAATGTCTAACTGAAGCATGCATAAAAGTGTAGCCTCTCAACTCTGTTTGAACTCTTTCAGCCACTGATACCATATTTGTTACACTTCTGTTCCCCCTTTTGGACAGGATGAAATTGTTGATCCTATGGTGCCAGGGCTGGGCTCATCCCTGGGGGTCATCTTCCATGCTACCAGGGAGACTTTCATCTCTGGATGTCATGTCCCACCTATGGGGGAGGACAAGTGTTTCATTTGCAGAGTTGGGCTTAGAGAGAAAAAGGCCACATCTGAGCAATAAAAGAGGTCCTCTGGTGATGACTCTTAGGCATACCTACAGGCGGGCTAAGCTCTGTGACAGACGTCAGCTTCATAACAGCAAGCCTCAAGATCAAGGGCTTGGCCTGTCGATTTGCGTGTCCCTAATGTTTGGCACGGTATCTGGGGTTTCACTGGTGGTAAAGTTTAACAGTTCCATAATTTTTCTCCCATCCCTCAAGGGACTTTTTGATTATCTACTTATTAAACTCTGGGATGTATCCAGGCATCACATTAAGCTAAGCAGGATTAAAGGCTCTCATTCTTATTCTGGACTCCCTGTGTTTGGATTGTTCAAATGAGCAATCCAGCCAGGTTAAGTTAGATTATGTGCTGCAGGAAACTTAGGTTCTGGACATAATAAAACTTTCTTCCTTTGGTTTCAAAGAGTAGGTGAAGTTCTAAAGTACATGCAACGTATTCCTTACCCCTGAATTCCAAATTACCTTAATCCCGACCTGATCAGCTTCATTCTTATCTCTAAATACCAGGTTATACATATATAAAACAGCCCCTCAAAATCCAGAAATAACAATTACCACTCCAGACTAACTGTGACTGGTATAAGAGCTTACAGTCCAGGCCCCAGTTTTCTTATAAGTATTTTCTAAATGAGATCATACAATATTTGCTATTTTATTTCTGGTTTATTTTGCCTCATCAAATGAAAAGGTTCATTCACATCACTGCATGCTTCACAACTTCATTCCTTTTTGTAGCAGGACCGTGGTCGATCACATGTTTACACCATCATGCGCCAATCTACATCTCAGTCAGTGCATCTTCCAGCCACCTTTATCTATTACACATCATATATAATGTCCAAAGTCAGCAGTCCATGTAAGATAATTTTTTAAAAGACTTTGTTCCCTGTGTCCACATTCTTCTCTTCTTCATTGGTATTTTCTGTATTTTTATCTCTTCCTTTGGATGGGCCATCATTTCGTATTTGTTTGTCTTGTACTCTTTTGTGGCACACTGTATATTTTAATATTTTAAAATGTGACTCTGGGAGCTTCAACTTTTCTATCAGGAAGGTCTGCCTAAGGCAAATGCAGTGTGCAGGGTTCTCCCTGTGTTTCTGGGCCTCTGTCTCGTCCAGGGCTTTTGCGTGTTAGTTGTTTGGAGTTCCCTTGTTTATAGGAGTTTGGTTGACCCTGTGTTTCCAGGAGACAGACCTTCCTCTCCTGGCTATTTGACACTGGCAGGACTTTGTCTCAGACTATCTATCTCTATATATTTTACACGCTTTTTGTTGTCTCATGCTTCTTTTCCCTGGAGGGCAAATTTGGGAGGAAGATCTCCCCAGGGAAGATTTTTCCAAGTCAGACTTTTCCAGCTGTAATAGGGCCTGGGACCAAAATGTCCTGGGGAGGCAATGAGAAGAGGGCCAGAAGCTTTCCTGACAGCTCCCCAAAGCTGAGCTTTCCTGGCCTGCCCAGCAAATGCAGCCCCACAGCTCACTGTCCCCTGCAGCCCTGAGGAAGCACCGCCCCACCCCATCCAGGGATTGTAGAAACCCGCTGCTGCCACCTTTGTCAGGCATGGCTGGAACAATAGGAGCCCTCATGGCTGGGACCCAGTGATCCCAGCAATGCTAATCCAAAACCCTGATCAGTGATCGGCTGCACCCATCCCTGTTCTGGCAGAACAAGATTTTTACATCTGTTTCTGTCACCAGCAGCTAGCCAGGGACTGGACACTGCCGTGGCCTTCCACCACAGGAGGGGACGGGTATTCTTCTGTCTGGGGAGGTTCAATATAGTAGCTTCAGACAGTGCCTACCTGATTAATAGCTGTATGGTAGGAGGACTGAGTCCTGGAGCTCTCTACTCTGCCATTTTCCCCAGAAGTTCCTCAAGTATCATCTATTTTTATTTGTTTGTTTGTTCGCTTGCTTGCTGCCAATTTAAGAGAACAGCCTCTGGAGGCATTTATCTCGAAAATGTGTTCATTTGTTTTTCTGACTCCATATTTCCAGTTATGTTTTTTTCATCTCCCACTTTCCATCCTACTCTGATATATTTTCTTGCTATTTACTAATCTTATAAAATGAGGATTAATTTTCTGAATTTTTCTTATCTTTCTGCCTTAGTTATATAAGCACTTAGACTTATAATTTACTCATAAATGCAAGTTTTTCTATGACCCACAGGTTGTGGCCTGCTTTGTTCTTTTCACTGCCTTCTCACAGTTCAATTTTAGTTTGATTTCCTTTTTAGTCCAATGCTTTCTTGTTAATATTGTAAGGGTTTTCTGAGAAGAGATATTCTTTTTATAACTCACTTAATTTTTATTGGGTAACAACCTCAGAAATTATGCCTGAATTTTTTTCCCAATAGGCAGCACTACCCACCCCAACATTTTAGCATGAGTTTAGAACTTAATCACCAAAATGCATTGGCAGTACTTTCATTTTTGCAATTGCTTTCAGACTCTGTCTGCTTTAAAGCCTTCACACATGTTGTTCTCTCTGCCTTGTGTACTTCTTTCCTTGCTTCAACTAGACTCCACTAATATGGGATGTAATTAGAAAATTTGAGTTTCAGCTCAAATTTTGTTTCCTAAAGAGGTAGGAAAATTTCATTTCCTTTCCCAGAGGTTCCTAAAAGAAAGTAGCTTGCCTGTTATGTACCCTTAATTGCCCTCTGTCATTTTTATCATCAATTATAATTATAAATAAATTACTATTTAGTTTCCTGGCAATATACACTGATGGAGGAATTAATTATGTATTATTTCAGTAGCTTTAAGTATATCATGAAAGAATGAAAGGCATTATTTGCATTTTCTCCCAGTAGGGTAGGCAAGGCCTCCCTGGTGCTATCTGGGTTCAAGTCAGAATCTATTTGAAGATCTAGAAGTGATAGTGGGATACAGGAGGAAGACCACAGAGAGTGACTCATACTGTTTAACGTCTTTAGTAAAGGGAACATCTCATTACATTGTTTAACCTGGAAGCCATTTAAATACAGCTGGAATTTTTCTTTATTCAACATTCAGAATTTCTATAGCATTGTTGGGGAGCATGGAATAAATGCATCTGGAATGTTATTTGTTCTTATTCAGTTTTTGGTGATGAAGTAAGGAAAAGGCAAGTGACTGAAAATATCAAATGCATCATTCATGCTTGGATTCGTTCTTCCACATATATTCAACAAGTCACTGCTATATCCAAAGTGACGATTTAGGTGCAACAAGGTATATTAATTGAATAAAGCAAAACTTATAGCCAGATAAAATTTATAAAAGAGAAGGAATATGAGAAATGATATGGGGTTTTGGAATGAGGTGGGTAGAATAGAGATCGAATTTTAGTGTACACATTTTGGAGTCAGACTAACTGTTCTCACATCTTGTTTCTCCCTATGTGACTCTGAACCAAACTCTCTATGCTTCATTTTCTTCTTTAGCACAGTGGACTTAATAATATAATTTACCCTGTGCGGTTGTGATAATCAAATGAGATCATGAACAGAAAACATATTTGTACACTGCCAGGCACATAGTAAGCACTCAGTTAGTGTATTTCATCACCATATTTCTCTGAATCTCATTAATATCAAAATTCAAAGGTTTCCTATGAGTAACCTTATACCACCAATTAAATACCATTTCAGTTTTCACTGAAATGTTCTAAGTTGTTTTCAGTAAAATTGCAAAGCATTGTTTGAATACAAATGGCAGACTGAGCTCAATAGAACTGTTTTGAGATGGGGATGCTGGTTGATTGTCCAAACTATCACTTTAGCGAAGTTACTCACTTTTTACACCAGCTCAAAGTGAGTGTGATTTAAATTCATGCCACAACCATGTGACAAATTATACCAATTGTGGGCACTTCAGGGTTGCTTATGAAGAGTTGAAACTAGAACTGTTAAATTCACAGATACCAAGAATCTGCTTGTATATAATTACATATTTCTCAAGAAAGTGATGATGAATGCCAGTCAAGAGGACTGAAAAAGTGCTGCAGTCTGTTAAAGGGAAAGAAGGATTGTATTTTAAGGAGCGTTTCAGGGTTATTGCTAGAATATCCTTTTTACCAAGCACATATTTATCTGTTATCATTTGATACTTGAACTCAGTTATAATGAAAACAGTTTGAGGCCTCAGAACTACATGAAATGTAAACTGGGTAATGTAATGGGTGGTCATTTACACTTTTCCATCAGAAGGAAAATCTGTCTGTTTCTTATGGCTGAAGAGAATGAAAACCTCATCTAAATAGCCCATTTGAATGATATAAAGTCATTGCTGATTACTATCAAAACCAACAAAACAATAATAATTGAGAGTTACCGTGTCCTGGATATTTTCTTTCAAAGAGTGCAGTAAACCCAGACTTTTGGATTTCACAACAAGCACAACTAAAAATAAGTAAATGAAAGAGTCTTCCACCGAGAATGTTACCAATATTTTATTTTATCACATAAGTGTATACTTTTTTGAAGCTACAATTACTATTGCTGTCATTTAAAAAGAAAGAATATTTTGAAACCAAAATAAGTAGAAAGGATATGATCTATATAAATAAAGTAAATTGTTTTTTATATGTCTCCTGGTGCATTTCATATAAGTAACTATATGACTTGTCAGAATGTTTAGATTGGGCATCTAGGACAATCTGCTTTAAAGTATAGGCTGTGTGTCATACATGAAATTCATGTTGAGGACCCTGGGAGATGTCCCAAAGCAATAGGCACCCTTCCTCCAGAGCAGCTGATATGGAGACTCAAAGAGATGTTCTCCTGATGGTGGACTTGGAGATACAGGCAATCCATACTGAAATTGTCACATAATAGCAGTGATTTCAAACATAGGCCGCCAGACTGAAGCCAGAAAGCCAGATGTTCTGAATTAAAGGCTTTGATTACAATCTTGCTTCTTCTCAGGATATGTAGCCTATATGTGGCCTGCTCCGAGATGAGTTGTAACAGCATTTGATATATTTAATGATTCACTCAAGCAATTCTAAGAGGACAGCTACTGCCAGAAATAAAGGGCAGTCTTTTATACTGACCCACTTTAGGATGATGAAAATCTTACTACTTTGACCTTAGTTTTCCACTAAGTTAAGGACCCATGAAAGACTTCTGCAACACTCACATTTGTCCTTGGAAGGAATCTGGCAACCAGTGAGTTTTTTAGAACTACAGATCCCTGGGACTCATCCCCCAGAGATTCTGATGAAAATATTCTTCAGAGGTGCCTGGGCTTCAGGATTTTTAAAAGGCTGACCAATCAGTCTGCCAGGCAATGAGTTTGAGAACCAGTGAGCTAGAATAGCAGGGTATCCCCCCTCACCCCCGTCCCCAACCCCCACTGCTCTTTCCTTCTAGAAACCGTCCACTGCTCAAAGCTGTGCTTTACATCAGTGCACATGAATGCTTCCTTTCACAAGTAGCCTGGATGCTTAATGCCAGATCATCTCAAGCTTGAAGAATGTGCTACAAAATAAATTCAGCAAAGCCTCATTCCTGCTTGCCTGATTGTCTGCTGAGGCAAGAGAGAACTGGAGAACTCTATGTAGGGCAGCGGGAAATCCACTTCCAACTCTGCAGGAGCTGTCTCGCTATTATCCAAAAGGGTTAAAATATGTCCCAAGTGACTAATGGCTATCCTCCCTTCAAATATGACTGCTTGAAAAGATTTAAAAGGTAGGTAAGGCATGACGTTTGCAGCAATTTAGAGCTCCCCTTTTGAAAACAGTAGATCAATACAGTGTGAATCTGCTGAAAGAATAACAAAAAACAAACTTAACATCTGGCCTGTTTCTCAGAATTCATAAAATGAAACATCATTACCATAAAATATGGTGTTTGGCAGGTAAAGAGAGTATAAAAAATCTGGAGGGTGACAAAAATAAGATAGGAAAATAGTCAGGAAACTCTGAGAATGGGTGATGATATTGATTAATAAGGTGATGATATATTAAAATAGAAATAAGCCACTATTTATTGAATTCCTGCAATGTAGAGGCATTTATATCTATTCATTCAAAAATTATCTGTATGTGTCTATTATGTGACAGGCTGTAGAATAAAGCTGTAGGAATACAGCAGGGAAAACAGATAAGCAAAATACCTGATTTCTTGCACATATATTCCAGTGGAGAGAATTTCTAACTATTCCCAATCCTTATAACTACAAAGTAAGAATTGGTAAACTCACTTTTAAAGGAAAGTGAGTTTTTAAAAAAAGGAAAGCTGATTAAATTAGTCATAATTCATGAATGTCAGTCATCTTGATGACTTGATAGAAGAGTTATTTGTGTCTTTAGGCAAACATTATTATTAATATAAAAGAGATAATGCTTCCTTATATTGAAAAACTGCTTGAGAGCTGAGATTTAGGTAAGTGTTTACCCTTGTGATCTTGAACCAAACTAAATGAGCTAATGTAATGATTAAGAACTTAAGGGTCAGACAACATGGATTTGATCCAAAAGTCACAAGTTACTACTCTGTGATTACTGGCAAGCCTCCATTTCCTGAACCATCAAATGGAATAATAATAGCATATTTCCTATTGGTCCATTATGAATAACATAATGATGTAATGTTCCTAAGGGAATGCTTGACGTTCAAGTAATTAGTTATCATCATACCTTCATGATAAAAAACATTTTAACAGTGGCAATTCTAAAATTCTATTATATTTGAAGATGACATCAAGAATGCTGGCTAGTCAAAAAGCAATGCCAAGTTGATTTAAAAGAGAGTGCCCTTTTCAACAACCCAAAAGTAGACTAAAACTGGCAGACGGCAGTAGTCTGTGGTTCTCTTGCAAGAGGTGGTAAGCATTATCACAGACAGACGCTGCACTTTGCATCCAGAGCACCAGCAAGCCATGTCTCTGAGTATGAAATCAGTCTGCCCTAATTATATGATCTGTTGGCTTTCAAGCATGATGTTTAGTTGAGTGGACTCAGTTACAAATGCAAATGTGTATCACATCAGTGATGACAAATGACTTGAACAAAAGAAGGAGGAGTATCACTTCAATAAGCAGATAGAAATCTTCAGGGGGTGATGCCATTTGAAACAGGTGCAGACGTAGTACCTTCCCACCCTACCCCACGTTTCTTACATCCCCATACCATTCCGCATACAAGACCCAAAAGAAAATTTTAGGTCCCTCATAAAACATGTTAAAATACTGGAAACACAGATGAATGGTGACCTGCCAGCCACAAGCAAGTGAAAAGTAAAAGAGAAAAAGTAAGTGAATGACGGGCTTAATATGGTATAAATCCACTTGCCCCTAAAAAAGAATTCAAGTTGCAGTTTAAGCTCAAAAAAAGAAAAAGAAATTCCTCAAAGCATTTTATTTTCTGAGCAAGCTTAATTACAGAGGCTCACTGTTACCAAAATTTTTAGACTTGATATATTGCAGTGGTTAAGTTCTCAGTCCTTGGAGTCTGGCAGCCAGGAATTGAATCTTGAGTTAGTCATTTACAAACTTGTCTTGGACAAGTTTCTTAATCTTTCTAAGCCTCATTTTTTCATGTAAGTAAATTGGGTTAATAAAATGTCTACCACAGAAAGTTGCTCCGAGGGTTAAAGGAGATTATTCTTAGCATAATGTCTGGCATAGCAAGTGTTTAGTTAAGTGATAGTCATAATTAAAAAAAAAAAAAATCCTTAATCACCATGAGCATATCATAAGATCCGGAGAAGTTGTCCACAAGGTGATTTTAGGAGGTCCTCTCTTTTAAAGCCCGCCACATTTGGATGGAGACTCCCTTTTGTGATAGCTCTTGCGTGCTTTACTCTGATTGGACTTGCTCAGGCGGTTTTGAACCAATCACGGAGTGCAACAGCAATCTGACGTGCTGATTGGCTTAGACCTAAGTCACATGGCCCATTCTGGAGGGAAGGGTGGGCTTATTGCTAAGGTGGTACCCTTTTCTTTTTCTGCCTCTTTTTCTTTGCAGTCAATCTTTCTGTTATTATCTACATGTAGGCCCTGGTTTCCAGCGATTACTGAACTCCAGAGCAGATTTTCATAAAATGTGGCCTGTGTACAATTTCCATCAGAACTGCCTGCAGTGTTTATTAAAATGCAGATTCCTAGACTTCTCCCCAGAGCAGAATCTTAGGAGAAGGACCAGGCATCTGCATTTTTAACAAGTTCCCCAGATGATTCTTGGAAATATTAAAGTTTGAAAACCATTTGTGCTAGTTTGAAAATATTATGTACCCCAGAAAAGCCATGTTTTAATCCTGATTCCATCTTTCTTTTAATCTTGATGCAATACTGTAGGTTGGAAACTTGATAAGATTATCTCTAGGGAGATGTGACCCGCCCAACTGTGAGTGTGACCTTTGATTAGGTGGAGATGTGACGCCGCCTTTTCCAGGTAGGTCTTGATTAATTTACTAGAATCTTTTAAAAGAGGAAACATTTTGGAGAAAGTCAGAAATGACAGAAGCCTCAGAGCTGACAGAAACTCCACAGCAGAGCTGACGGAGATGCAGACATGTGGCGAACAGAGACATGTATGTTTGGCGATGTTTGAGCCCAGCAGCCGTTGCCATGAGATGAAAGCCAGTCCTGGAGAAGTAAAGTGAAAAATCCCCACAGCAACAGAGGCTGGAAAGCAACAGAACCCAGGAGCAAGGGACCAGTGGATGCCAACCACGTGACTGCACAGTTGGTAGAGCTGTTCCTCACCCATCAGCCTTTCTTGAGTAAAGTTAACCTCTTGGTGGTGTCTTAATTTGGACACCTTCACTTTCTTAGAGCTGTAAACTTGTAACTTATGAATTCCCCTTTATAAAAGCCATTCCATTTCTGGTATACTACATTCCAGCAACTTTTAAACTAGGATACCATTCAAATAGATAATGCTTAAAGACGGTTTCTCCCATAATAAACCACTGAGTTAATATATTACATTGCACTGTCACCTCCTTATACCTGCCTTTAAAAATAACCTATGATGTCAAGTATCTCTATGGTCTCTCTGAGGACCAATAACTACAGTTTAATGCCAAAATACTTTATTCCTAAGAAGAAGTGGTAAAATAAATTTTAATTTGGCAGGCTAGCAGTAATAGAGTGATCTCTTAAATAGGAAGTGATATATACAACAGGGATTACTTTTTTAATGATGATACGAGGTAAATCGATAAACCTTTATGGATCTGAGTTTACTTATCCATAAGGGAGTAAAAAACCTATAGCATAGCAATACGAATTTTTAAAATTATTAATCCATGTAACAATCTTAGGACTTGAACACGTGGTAATTGCTCAAATGATAGCTAACACCACTTCTAAGCACTTACTATGTAATTCCTCACTTAATCATCATAAAAATCCTGAGGAGGTAGTTATCACTGCCCCTAATTTTCAGACAAGAGACCTGAAACTCAGAGAGGTTAATTCACTTGCACAAAGTAACAGAACTATTGTGTTAACATAAAAATGTAATTGTAATCCACAAGTATTCAGTGGATACATATTACACATTATCCACAGATAATTCATGATTTCTGGATATTATAATTTACGTATGTCAGAGGGTCAGTTAGTAGAGCACTCCACTTAGAATGATGACAGTGATAGCTGGAAAATATGCTTGCCCTAGCTGAGCTTAGCAGTCTACTCTTTGTACTTAGTTCCCAAAAGGACATTAACCAGATCATCTCAGTTCTGTTTGCAAGAATTAAATAGCAGAATAGCATCAAAAACACCCTATGGCCCAGTAAATCAGGAACTTCCTCTTCAAAAAACAAAAGTTTGACATTCTAAGGAAAAAGTTTTAAAGACCCTGCATGGAGCACACCATGGTGGCTCAGTGGCAGAGTTCTCACCTGCCATGCCAGAGACCCGGGTTTGATTCCTGGTGCCTGGAAAAAAAAAAGAGTCCTTGCACGTAAGAGCTTGCAGAGGAATATCTAAATCAAATCACAAAATTAAGACATTTGCCCATGCCTTCATCACAAAGATCCAGTGTCATTGTTGAACTGACAAGAATGAATCATGCAGCCATTACTTAGTTTTTAACCCCTACTCCCATTCCTTTATCTATAAAAACCCTAACTCACATCCCCATTTTGAACTGGTTTGGGGAAAATACCTTCAGTTCCTTGTCAGTGCACTTGTAATAAATCACCTTCACACTGACAGACATGTTTCTCCTTTGTAGTGCTGGATCTAGTGGGCCTTCTATTGGAAAAAGCTGTGCTGTAGTATCAACAGTAAGAGTTTATTGCTCTGAACATGCAATGCTGTTATTAATTTTCTATTTTCCATCCTATAAAGTTAAGAAAAAAGGCATTAATTTTCTTGACAGGGTGCAAATTAGAATTATTTTCTTAAAAATTTGGGTCTTTGGATTAGGTAGTGAAATTTACCTAAATTACCACTGAGGACTAATTTATAAAACAGGAGCTCAATATGTTGTTTATTTTTTTGCAGGGGGGGCTTGTTTATTCTCAGTTTTATTTTTTTGTTGACATTTATTTGTAGACTGTTCCCATTTTTCATCAAGCCAAAATTTCTGGTACAGATATATTTTAAGAAACTGAGAAATTTAAGTACTCGATAACATTGAGATCACATCTAGTCTCAGTAGGTTTTGTTTGTTTTTGTTTTTGTTTTTTTGCATACTGTTCCACAGTTGGAGCTTTGGTCCAAAATAGCCATTTATCTGGTTTCACCATAACTCCTATCAGTTTCAAACACATCTCCTCACAGTCCTCTGCACAAAATCGTTCCCAGGCCTAAACTTTCTTATACATTCTCCTCTTATACATTTGCCCTGTCTCTCATGGTCCAGCTCAAGTGTGACCTCCTGTAAGAAGCTTTTCTTAACTGGGCCTCCCCACTTTATATGCACTTCAAGATTTCTGTAACTTTTGGTTCTCCTGAGCAATTTTCTTGGAATGTAGCCGAAAACACTGTGAGTTGGGTAAATGAACAAGCTGTTACCTTTGCATTGCCTGTTAGAAGCTCACAACAAATCTCTGGGCTAACAAGAACTAGTGTAAGGACTTCACTGTGGGCATGTATCTATGACCTGAGCTTCATACCTGGCTCCATTTCATATCTAAATCCCCCTAACCACCTCCCACCCCATGCCTTTTCTTTATCACACACTTCTAATCTAATATGGAATACTCTAATCTATTCCATTTCTGTATTCTGATAAACCTCATAGACGCAAATTGAAATACAAATGAATAGACACAAGATACATCTGTCAGAAGTCTGGGTGTTGAAAGTGACCAAACATAACCTACTTCAAATTGGCCGAACCAAAGAGAAGATGGTCTATTGACTCACTTAGGAAAAACTCTGCAGGTTTTGCGTGAATCTTGGTCCAGAAGTTAAAATTATGCCACCCAGACCCTAGATAGTTTGAAAGTCAGTCTTCTCCATCTTCTGAAGAATCACTGTTTTTCTTAGGCACCAAAAAAGAAAGAAAGAAAAAAAGAGGGCTATACAGATTCTAGTATCTCTCTCCTAGTAGTAAAATGGCCCCATGTGTCCAATGCAGATAAACCACCAAATCCACAGGAGGAAGGAAGGTGTCTTATGATTGCTTCTCTGCAAAAGAGAAGATACTTTTCTCTTCAGAAGTCCCAGCAGATGTCTTTTCTTACCTTATTGCTTCAAATCAAACAGTAGTTTTCCTGGAGCAAACCGTTTAACTGCAAGGTGCGAGAGGTTTTACAGTCACTGATTTAAACCAGTCAAGTTTGAAATGGTGGAAGGGTAGTTTTACACAGATAATCTGAGGTACTTTTTTGAAGTTGGAATAAAAGCCTAGAGGCCAAAAACTTGACAGACATTCTCGATGCAAGGAGTTTTGTACATAATTGCATTATATCATTTTGTCAATGTTAGCAATTTCTCTGCTAAGAGATATCAGTCTCCTTGAGTGTGGAATTAGTCTTAGACTTTCTTGGTAGGTTTTGCAGTGGTTTGTATATACTAGACTCCTGGCTGCAGTGGCTAGTGCTCTATTTATATGGTATTTCGTTTTTACGGCTGGACTCTACACTGCATTTTATCACCGGGAGAGGAAAACTAGAATTACACTCAGGGATTACTTTTCACAGTAAGGGAACAAAGGCTTAATGTAATGTTGCCTGCTCAAGGAACATTTTTTTGTATATTTAGAGTTTCTGGCCAAGATCAAATAATCCATATCCTGAGAGTTGGAGTGAAGGATAAACAATGTCCTCTTTGTAGTTGGCCAGAATTGCTCAAGGAATATTTTTCGTGTATATCCAGGACCATGAATCCAGAGATGGGACATGGAACAACTATGAAGGGAACTTCAGTAAATCTCCCTTATCCTTTTCTAGAGCTAATATCCTACTTAGAATGGGCAATAAATAGTGTTGCCAGATTTAGCAAATAAAAAATACAGCACATATAGAAATATAGCTACATTTGAATTTCAGGTAAACAATTAAAATATGTTAGTATATGTATGGCTTCTACAGTGTTTGTAATACTAATACTCGTAGTGTTAAATCATGTTGTTTAGTTAAAGCTATCACTGAGTTTTTATATAATCAAACTATATTATGTCTAATAGCTTTCATAATGTATTCAGTCTTCATGGGAATCAAATATGGGATGGAATCTTGCCTCCTCCATTTATGAGCTGTGTTGCCTTAAGTAAATTCCCTAGATACTTTGAGCTTTCATTTTATTATCTAATAAAATAGGGAAAATCATACTTTCTATCTCATAAGGCAATTGTGAGGATTAAGAGCTATGCCGTATATAAAAGTTTAATTTGGGGCATGGCATATAGTAAGCTTTCAGCAAGTAATAGGCACAGAATGTAGAGATAGGTATATGCAGCTACTCATATAAGTCTTTTATATTCTGTGAAAAAATTCCTTCCCTTTCTCAGTACAATATGGGAATAAAAATCAATGCTTAATGAGGTCACCTTTGACTAGTCCCTAGTTATTCATTCCACAAGTATTTGCTTAGGGTTCACTTACTGTCAGTAAGCATGGCCAGATGCAGGTGACAAGTATGAAAAGAGATACCCTGCCTCTGCCCTCATATAGCCTTTGGTGATATGGAATATATAGCAAAGGAGGGAATATCTGAAAAAGCCTGTGCATGTGGAATTTAAAGATTTCAATTGGAGAATGAGTTTATGAAAATCTTCAAAGACAATGTCTCCAAAACTAAAATGAAAATTTTTGAGAGTGAATTTTACCCTCAGTGTCTTTTCACAGTACAGGGTATATATTAAGTACTTAATAAATATTTATGAAAATAGAGGGGATCTCAAATGGGAGCTATCAATCTAGATGTGCCTTTGCTATCCCTTGAGGGGAAATGTAACTTCCAAAGGTAAGTGGAAATCTATAGACTTGGGGCCCATCTCTTCTTAATAAGGTGACAACATAATTTTTCATTCAAACTGGGAAACTTTTAGAAGAATGAAAGGGGATTCTGTTAATAATGAGACTGCATAGCAGGCTTATGTTGGGGATTTCAGAAACAAATGAAGATCTGTGGCCACCCTACCTACAAATACCACCTGGCAGCCAGTGGCTGAAATGTGTGGAAGGTTTCATGGGTCAAATATGAATTCTCCCCCTGACCAAAGATATCATTCTGATTTGAGCAGAGAATGAAAGATCATAGGCATGTTTTTCACCATAGTCTGAGCCATGTCCACCATGCCTGGCATTAGTATGTAATTGTTTTAAAAATTTTTTTTCTGGCTGACACTCATTAAATAATCTTCAGATATTACATTGGACTGTGACACAAAATCTTAGACAATCAGTTCTGGAAAAAGACTAATTCAGTAGGAAAACAGGCTTCCTGGGCATATGAAAACAATCAACTAACAGAATACATTTTATACTTTTCATTTGGGTCAAGGTTGAATCCCCATCTGCCAAACATTTCATTAAACAGATTAAATACAGAGTAAATCTAAACATACAAATTTTCAAATGGAGTTTATGCATTCATGTCTTAGTATCAGCAAAAGACTCAAGAATATTCCTGTGCAAATTTATGAAGCTATTTCTTTGCGTTGCTCTCTCTTCTTTGCACCTCAGCCTTCCTGAGCTTCTCTCATTAACTCAGCAAGAAAACTACACTCTATTTAAGATTCCCCTCCCTACATCACAGTCAGTAAAGTCTTCCTAGCAGAGATCTAGGATGAATGAAGGGCTTACCTTATTGATTTACCTCCTTTCAGGTGATTACCAGTATATAATTTTTGAAAGCAGTTATTTTATATAAGTTGTCCAATTTTCCGTTTGCTTATTATGGGAGGGTAATAAAACTTAAGACCAGTAATGCTCATAAAAATAGATGCAGAAATATTTTACAAAATATTAGCAAATTCAAATCATCAGTATGTTGGAAGGATACCGCCCCATGGCCAAGAGGAATTAACCCAACATTTTCTGGATGCGCTAGCCTGAACAATAAGACGAAGGAAAAGTGTGTGTGTGTGTGTGTGTGTACCCGTGTGTACGGCACAGAGATTGAAATGGAAGAAATGAAAGAATTTTTATCTGCAAACAATGTGACTGTGCATGTAAAAGCTCCTAAGGAATTTTCCAGAAGCTAAAAAAAAACCCTGTTAAGTGAATTTAGCAATTTTTCAGGTTGCAAGAACTATTTATTATTTAAAATAGGAAAATTAAAAATACATTTAAGATAGCACCAAACCCATGAAACTTCCTCATGTATAAATTTAACAATATATGCACAAGACCTGTACAGTGAAATATATAAAAATTATGGAGAGAAATGAAAGATCTGAATAAATAGAAAGATATATCATGTTCATAATTTCAAAGTGACATACTCTTCTCATGATTAGAATACTCGGAGTTGTTAAAATACAAATTCTCCAATTTTTTTTCTACAGATTCAATCTCAATCACAGTCCAAGCAGGTATTTTTAAAAACTGACAAGCTAATTCTAAAGTTTATGTGGAAATCTGATGATTTCATAACAGCCAAAAGAAATTTTAAAAAGAATTACATTATTTACTTATTTATATAAGTTAATAGTAGGACTTTTTATAAAGCACCTGTAATCTAAACAATGGGATTTGGGTACATGTTAAACATATAGATCAATAGAACAGAATAGAAGGTCCAGAAATAGATGCACACATATAGATATATAGTCAGTTGATTTGGGGAAAAGATACCAAGGTATTTCAATGGGAGAAAGGAAAAATAGCGATGGAGCAACTGACTGTTCCCATATAGAAATAGTGAATTTCAACCCTATTTCACATATATATATAAAAACTTTAACTCAAAATACATTAGAAATTTTAATGTAAATAGGTAAAATTTACTAAGCTTCCAGAGGAAAACATGGGAGAACAAGCTTGTGATTTTTCTGTCTTAAATAGGACAAAGAAAGTACAAATCATAAGAGAAGCAATAGATAAATTGAGCCTTACTAAAAGTAAGAACTTCTGCTGTTCTATTAAGAAAATGAAAAGGCAAGATATAAACTAGGTAAAATACTTGAAATGTATATATCTGGTAAAGGAATTATATTCAAAGTCTGTATGTATCCATATGTTTTATTTATCTGTCTAACTTTATTATTTATCCATATCTGTAAGATCTGACAGTTCAATATAAGAAGACACCACAATGAAAAAAAGGGTGAAAGATCTGATCAGACACTTCACAAAAATAAGCAAATGAAAGAAAAAAATGCTCAACATCATTAGTCTTAAGGGAAATAGAAATTAGAAACACAATGTGAAAGCACTCTACACTCAATATCGTGGCTAAAATTTAAAAGATTGACAATTCCAAGTTGTGGCAATTCCAAGATATGGAGAAATTGAAACTCTCATATATTGCTGGTGGAATGTAAAATAATACCACAACTTTGAGAAACATTTTGGCAATTTCTTATCAAGTTAAATGTACATACATCGCATGACCCAGAAATTAAGGTACTTGCCCCAAATAAATAAAAACTTATGTTTACAGAGAGACTTGAACACAAAATTTCATTATAGCTTTATTCATAATTGTTAAAAGGTGGAAAATCGAAACATCTATCGGCAAGTTAGTGGTTAAACAACTTGGATTATATCCAAGCAATGGGATAAAAGGGGGCAAACTACTGATACATTCAAATTTGGGTGAAGCTCAAAAATATTATGCTGAGCCAAAGAAGGCAGCACATAATGCATTATTTCATTTTTTGAATTCTGGATAAAGCAACAATTTGTTCTTCATCATTGCTAAATAGTATTAGTTGAATGTGTATAACACAGTTTCTTTATCCTTCCAGCACTTGAAGAACATTTGTGTTTTTCTCAATGTTGAACAGTTATGAGTAAAGCCTCTAAAATCATTAATGTTTTGATAAATGTAAATTTTCATATATCTTGGATATATACTAGGAGTGTGGTATTTTACTTTTATCACTTTGATTTAATTAGGCACTAAAGTGCAGAAAGGTGGGGGGCAGGGGAGAGTCATTTATACATTAGTTCATTACATTTGGAGAGCATAGTCTGGGCAGGCTCCATGATGGGTGTTGAAGCTACTACAGTGGAGAAACCAGTGCAGGCCCCAATCTTGGTGTAGGGTGGAGACATTGCATATGCCAGCTATAAGGCAGGCACTGCAGACAAGGTAGTAGACAAAACAGATAGAAATCTTTGTTTCTATTACATAAGAAAATTAATAATCAAGACATCAAGCCCCAATGAGTGCAAAAAAGAATATAAAATGAGTGTTGTGAGATAGGGTGACTCTGGGGGCAATGCTAATATAAATTAGGTGACCAGTAGAGGCCTCTCTGAGAAAAGCACATGTAGGCTGATGCTAGAAAGCTAGGGAAGAGCCATCCATCCTAAGTTCCAGAATGAAAGCATTTAGGACAGTGGAACAGCTGGTACGAAGGCCTCACAATGGGAAATGGCAATGAGCATTTAATGAGATAGAGAAATTGTTATTTGTTGTGCAACTCTATGCCAGTCAGTATGCTAGGTTATTAACCTGTGTTCTGAGTTATTACATAACTCTTCATTTAAATAGAATATCTGAATTTCCAGTAAAACCGTTGACCTGTAAAATGGAGAGTAGTAATTCAGCTCTCTAAGTAGGAATGTCAGTGTGTTCATACTATCTAATCTAAGTATCAAGTGTATCATATCACTGCTTTCCTAAGCTAGAGATAAAGTCAGACGAATAGGGAGGAGTAAGTCACTGCATGGCTGTCTGCACATACAATGTGTATAATTTAAAAGTGATGCCTCAGTGCCTTTCCAAAAGGCATCTCACTTACTCTAAAAAAAAAAAAAAAAGATGGAATAGAGAACAAGCCAGAGGTCTTAGGCAGTATGTCAAGATACTTTATAGAGCCAAAGATAACTATAAAACAAAGGAAACCAACAACCAAAAATTCACTGACAGCTAAAAGAAATGGGCTGCTTCCAGCTGCATGTTCTCTGCCCCTCTGATTCAATGTTCTTCCTTCCCAGATGTATATTCTTTTGGAGATATGAGAGATGCATGGAGACATGCATGACATTTTCAATTCTGCATCACTTTATACCAGTCATCATGGTATTTCATTAAGTGTAATATTTATATTTTACATAGATGCCACAATTGTGGGTTTACCTTTACAATAAATAGTAGGTTAGAAACCTCCAGGAAGAATGACAACTTACTTTTGGATTAAACATATTATTTAAGTGGGGTTGGAAACATAGGTGTCCACATTGCAACACACTGAAGCTAAAATTTGTCATACAATACTAAGTGATGAGGATGAAAATCTGTTTGATACTTCAGAGTTTAAAACCAATCTATAAGCAAGGTGATCAAATAAAGATGGGGTCTATGATTTATTCTCAGGAAAATGTTCAAAGTTATGGATGTCAGCAGGGTTCGAAAGCTGGTATATGGCATCTTAGGGATGGGAAAATTTATCAGAATTGAAAGGAGAGGTTTTGGACCAGTAATAGGGATTATAATAAAAATGTGTAATATTACCAATTAGTAGACATGTAAATAATTGCTCATAGAAATGGATGAAAGGGTTCCTAGTCAAATGAGGTAGGTTGAATGTATATATTTACGTCTGTTACCTCTCATATACGCCAGTTGGAAAATGAAATGGCAGTGGGAACTAATGAGGATCAGTCTACAAAGAAAAAGCAAGAATGAGAGAGGAGAGGACTCAGATGAACTATGAGAACTGGTTTATAAACGACAGAAAAGGATGGGAGAGTGGCAGTAGAGTAGCATAGCAAACCAAGCTGAAATCTATCTGCTTGAAGTAGAGCCGCAAAGAGGAGCAAGATGGTGTTTTCCAGAGAACCTCAGAAAGGCTCCAGATTTGGAGGTGCTGGGTAATTCTGAAGATGGGGGGAAGTAAAGCTGATTTCTACCCCATGCGACAGCTCTGCCTCCCCCCCCCATTTCAGTCACAGGACCACCACTCTTTGATCACCCTCAGAAGGGAAATTGAGCCAGAGAGTCTCTAGACTTGTACCAGACTGTATGACTATAACTTTCGGTTACATTTATTTGCCTTGGATGTTTTCATGACTGCTGTTTATAATAGATAAACCATATATATATTTCTTGGTATATGATTATGACTACAAATATCCTAAGGTATTGAATATTAGTTCATGATTTAGTATTAAGGGCAAGTTTTCTCTGAAATAACTATTAGAGAGCCTCTCTCTTTACCCTGCTTTCCCCAACCATCAACACCTACTTCCTGGGGTTGTCATTAAGTTTTAAATTAGAACATGTGAATGAGTCTAGGTAAGTACATAGTGAATATATATATATATATATATAAGAATATATAACTACTTGCCTCCATTCTTCTTTTGTTCCCAACCTTCTTCCTTTCCCTTGCTAATGGGCATTTCTCTCTCTCTCTCTCATTTTAATATACTTCACATGATTCCTCCATTTTTATAGTGTTGAAACTTTAATTTTCCTGTGGATAAATCTCCACTTAATTCTCAGTTGCTGTGGTTTGGAAAAAAACTGACCTTGCTATAACATCTCCAAGAGGTAGAAGTGAGACTTAAGTCTACCTAAGCCACCCCATTGCCACAGCAATTGTATGTTATCCTATAAAGTACAAGCCAAGCTAATCAGAATCAGTCCATGCAATTCACAAAAACTATTGTTAAGGAAAGACCTTTTCATAGGAATTATTAGGTAGTGAGAGGTGAGCCTGGAGCTATTGAAAACCAACATGATGGGCAGCTTGCCTGGAAGCAAAGCCCACAGAGAAGACAGCAGAGCTGGGAGATGGAGCCTGACTGAGTCAAATGATGGCGTGGACACCTGGATTCAGCCTTGCTGAACTTTTCAGCTATGTTAGCCAGTGAATCCCCTTTGTTCCCTAAGTCAGGTGGGATTGGGTACATGGCATTTCCAAATAAGAGCAAATGACCCCATTATGTTCTTTTAGCCTTCCAAGATGTGCTTCCCTATTAAATTTCTTTCCTCAATATTTCTTTGCACATCCATTCACCATCCTTTATTTTTAAATCTAATTATATATTTTAATAAAAAATTGTTCATCATTTTGAAAGCTTTTAATTTCCATTGAGCTACACAGTATTTGGATGTTATCAAAAAGGATAAGGATAAGGAATTGTTCTTTGACAAAACTGTGTTGTGTGGTTTGGAAAAAATTATTAATCAGTCATAAACCCACTTTCATTAGATTTTTGCCCTGACCAATATAATGAAAATTGTCTTTTCAATGTCACTAATATCCACCTACCTTCAGTGCTTGATTCCCAATCCTCCTTTTACTTGTCTTGCTGGCAACTAGTCATAAATCTAATCACCTCCTCCTCACTGAAAGGCTTTTTTAACTTAGTGTCCAGACTCCACTATCACCTCATTTTCCCCCTCCCTCCCTGGCTATTTTGTCTCCGTTTCTTTTGCTGGTGACTCATCTGCTGTCTGAAAGTGTTGCAGGGTTAGTTCTTGGACCACTTTCCCATCTTCATTAACTCCTTTGGTAACTTTACCACTTCTCACAAGTGTAAAACTGGCCATGCTCACGTTTGTTCTCTCTTCTGATCCAACAATTGAGTGTCCAATTGCCTACTTGACCTTTCCTTTTGAATGTCTACTTGATTTCCCAAACTTCACCTTTTCAAAACTGAACTCGATCTGCTCACCAAACCTGCACCACCTGAATCTTCTTCAGTTCAGATAATAGCAACTTTATTCTTCAAGTTAGTAGGCAAAAATTCTTAGTCATCCCAGCCTCCATTCACTCCCACAGGGTCTTTGTAACTGCAGTACACTCTGCCTGCAATGCCAGGGTCTTTGTTTAGATGTCAGCTTCGCAAGATGGTCAACTCTGACCATGATATTTAAAATGTGCTGTCTCTAGAGCCAGAGGCCAGATTTGCATCATAATTCTGCCACATATTAGCTGGCCTTCCCTAACAAGTTATTTAACGATTCTTTGACTTGTTTTTTTTTTTTTAACTTTAAAGGATTTATTTTTATTTTTTTTTATTAATTAACGGAAAAAAAGAAATTAACCCAACATTTAGAAATCATACCATTCTACATATGCAATCAGTAATTCTTAACATCATCACATAGATGCATGATCATCGTTTCTTAGTACATTTGCATCAGTTTAGAAGAACTAGCAACACAACAGAAAAAGATATAGAATGTTAATATAGAGAAAAAAAATAAAAGTAATAATAATAGTAAAAAAAAAAAAACTGATAGCTCAGATGCAGCTTCATTCAGTATTTTAACATGATTACTTTACAATTAGGTATTATTGTGCTGTCCATTTTTGAGTTTTTGTATCTAGTCCTGTTGCACAGTCTGTATCCCTTCAGCTCCGATTACCCATTATCTTACCCTGTTTCTAACTCCTGCTGGACACTGTTACCAATGACATATTCCAAGTTTATTCTCGAATGTCTGTTCACATCAGTGGGACCATACAGTATTTGTCCTTTAGTTTTTGGCTGGACTCACTCAGCATAATGTTCTCTAGGTCCATGGCTCAGCAGGCAAGAATGACTTGTTTTCTTTATTTTTAAAATAAGGCTAACAGTTCACCTCATGTGGCTGTTGTGGGGATTAAATGAGCAAACACATGTATACTGTTTGTATTGACCCTTTTAATAGTAGTAGTAGCTACTGGAAATTAACAGAAAAATAATGCTATTAGAAAAGGAAATACAGTTTCCAGCAACATTTTCACCAAAGACTATGAGTAGAGGAATATGCATTTTTATGCAAAGCAAAAATTCTTCATAGACCTTGAGACCAACATATCTATTGGCCCTGCCAGTATGTGAATTTCTGATCATTAAGGTGTCTGTTCTTTCTCTCTGACTCAGTGATGTAGGAGTACTCCCTTAAGAATCAGATATAGTTCAAATTATCTTATGATATGATGTGCAGCAAAAGTAGCAACAGATTCCTTCTCATCTTCTAGAAATAGCTCTTTATTATATGAAAATGAGCTACTTGAGATGCTCAATTTATTTATTTAAAATATAATTTTCTATCTGTTTCAAAGTCACCATACCATGCTGTGTCTCACCACATAGAAGCTGTATCTTTACAACTTCAAAACAGTCATTGATAAAAGAAACAAAACCACTGTGTGATAGTCCAGATAACAAGTATTTGTTTAGAATATTTCTCTTCACACAACTGATTAAATGAACCAGGTTATTTTTCCTTTATTTTCATTTTTGGCACTGTGGTAACACAAGAGGAAAAGGACGAGCCTCAAAATAATTCTGAATTTGTATTTTATTTACATTAATATTAATAATGTAAACTGTCAACACACATCAACACAAATCTGTGTGTGTGCATGTGAGTTTGAAAACACCATTTGTGTGAAAAATTCACGATGGATGCAAACTGAATAGTGTGGTCATATTGTTTGTTCAAATTTTTTTCATCTTGTTTTCATTATTTATTGACTATGTAAAAAGGGGGCAGGGGCAATTTTGATGGAAAATGGAATTCACACTACAGCAGAAGCCAATTCTGCAATTTTATGTCAATATAATGGGAGAATAGAGCCATTTGAGAAGGGCAGGGCCTACTCCAGTAGCAAACTAGGATCATTTATAATGTCTGTTTCACACAATTTTATTTATTTTAGTTAGGATGCATATATGGTGTCACACTGAGGAAGAATTAGTGGTTTCTCTAGCTTCTTTCTAAACCAGACAGGCTATATCCTGCTACAAATTAGTTGTTTACCCAGGAATACCCCACAGATTCCAAAAACATTTACCTCATTAAACCCAACAGAGAATAATGTCCTCTATCTGCTGAATCGCATAATCTTGGGGGAATCGATGGTTTTCATTTATCATTGAAAATGTAGATGAAAATTTTATTAACTAAAAGGAAAATATCTCTTTCTGTACTTTTATAATTTACTCACATACAACAATTTAACATGCTTTGCCCCTTAACACGTCTCTCAATTCTGTGAAATATATAAGCATTGCAATCCCCACGTAGGGATGAAAGAACACAGGCTCAAATAGCAGTTAATTCTTAGAGCTAACATATGAGGTGTATATTTTGTCCTCCAATTTTTTTGCCCTTGTTAAAAAGGGAAAGAGAGAGAAAAATGAAGAACTGGCCAAAAGTTTCTCCCCTAGATCTGATATTTACTTAATCACATTTTACCTGATATTAATTTGGCACAGTAATAATTTTAAAACAATTAAGAACAAAAATTGGAGTACAGAACATTTATATTTTCAAGTTTATAAACTTTCAAACAGACTTTTCCTTTGTAATCTTGAGTAAGTGTCTTGACCTTTTCAAACTTTGACTTTTTTCATTTCTGGAAAATTAGACTAGATATCAGACATCTCATGTAACTTATTTGAGAATCTTCTCCACTGTCCTGTTAATTTTTTTTCCTGTTTGGAAAAATTGAACTACAAAGGAGCAATTTTAATGTTTATGTTTATGGTAAAATAACATGCTGAACAAAAAGAAGAAATAGAAAATCTGAGAAAACAAATCACAGAACTTATGGGAGTGAAGGACAAAGTAGAAAAGATGGAAAAAACAATGGATACTTACAATGGTAGATTTAAAGAGACAGAAGCTACAATTAGTGAACTGGAGGATGGAACATCTGAATCCCAAAAAGAAACAGAAACTATAAGGAAAAGAATGGAAAAACTTGAGCAGGAGATCAGGGAACTGAATGACAATATGAAGCGCACAAATATACGTGTTGTGGGTGTCCCAGAAGGAGAAGAGAAGGGAAAAGGAGGAGAAAAACTAATGGAAGAAATTATCACTGAAAATTTCCCAACTCTTATGAAAGACCTAAAATTACAGATCCAAGAAGTGCAGCGCACCCCAAAGAGAATAGACCCAAATAGGCATTCTCCAAGACACTTACTAGTTAGAATGTCAGAGGTCAAAGAGAAAGAGAGGATCTTGAAAGCAGCAAGAGAAAAACAATCTGTCACATACAAGGGAAACCCAATAAGACTATGTGTAGATTTCTCAGCAGAAACCATGGAAGCTAGAAGACAGTGGGATGATATATTTAAAATACTAAAAGAGAAAAACTGCCAACCAAGACTCCTATATCCAGCAAAATTGTCCTTCAAAAATGAAGGAGAAATTAAAACATTTATAGACAAAAAGTCACTGAGAGAATTTGTGACCAAGAGACCAGCTCTGCAAGAAATACTAAAGGGAGCACTAGAGTCAGATACGAAAAGACAGAAGAGAGAGGTATGGAGTAAAGTGTAGAAAGAAGGAAAATCAGATATGATATATATAATACAAAAGCCAAAATGGTAGAGGAAAATATTATCCAAACAGTAATAACACTAAAAGCTAATGGACTGAATTTCCCAATCAAAAGACATAGACTGGCAGAATGGATTACAACCCAGCAATACCACTGCTAGGTATCTACTCAAAGGACTTAAGGGCAAAGACACAGATGGACATTTGCACACCAGTGTTTATAGCAGCATTGTTTACAGTTGCAAAGAGATGGAGACGGCCAAAGTGTCCGTCGACGGACGAGTGGCTAAGCGAACTGTGGTGTGTACCTACGATGGAATATTGTGCAGCTTTAAGACAGACTAAACTTATGAAGCATGTAATAACATGGATGGACCTAGAGAACATTATGCTGAGTGAGTCTAGCCAAAAACTAAAGGACAAATACTGTAGGGTCCCACTGATGTGAACCAACATTCGAGAATCAACTTGGAATATATCATTGGTAACAGAGATCAGCAGGAGTTAGAAACAGGGTAAGATAATGGGTAATTGAAGCTGAAGGGATACAGACTGTGCAACAGGACTAGATACAAAAACTCGAAAATGGACAGCACAATAATACCTAATTGTAATGTAACTATGTTAAAACACTGAATGAAGCTGCACCTGAACTATAGTTTTTTTGTTTGTTTGTTTGTATCTTTTGTTTTTGTTTTTTCTTTTTCCTTTTTTATATATGTATATTTTTATTATTATTATTATTTTAATTTTCTTCTCTATATTGACATTCTATATCTTTTTCTGCTGTTTTGCTAGTTCTTTTCCTAAATCGATGCAAATGTACTAGGAAATGATGATCATGCATCTATGTGATGATACTAAGAATTACTGAGTGCATATGTAGAATGGAATGATTTCTAAATGTTGTGTTAATTTCTTTTCTTTTTTTTAATTAATAAAAAAATACAAAAAAAATTATTAATAAAATCCTATTTCAAAGACAATTTTACTTGGTTGTATATTCAAGAGTATTATAGAATGAGGAAGAGGCAATGGGTACTAGAAATTAGTCTAACCATGAATCATTACACCAGTTCTGTAGTTAAACAACAGTGACTTAAGGCTATAGACAGCTCTGAGAAATTAATAACAAAAAGGATACTAGCCGACTATATTTATTAACACTTATGATATGTCAGAACTGTGCATTCAGTCTTCCACAGATAATTTTATTTCATTCTTCCAGGTTCCCTGCAAGATGTTTTTATTATTCCCATTTTAAAGATGAGATAGAAAAAGCTGAAAATGTTGAAGTTATTTGCCTGAAGTGAAAGCCAATACATGGTAGAGAGAATTGTGATCCATCCCACTCAGGTCTAAAGCATATATTAAATTAAATGCATCATTCAAAAAGAGGTGCCATGTATAAAAGTGCTTTGTACACTGCCCAAAGCAATAGAAACATAGGTTAGTGATTACAGTAGAGTTATAGTTATTATTTTAACAAAAGCTTATGAAGCTTATTTTATCTTTACTTCCTTGCTCTAATGTTATAATGGAACCAAATGCAAAACTGATGAAAGAAAAGTCAACCGGAAACCACCTCAATGAGCACATACTTTTTTTCTAGATTCTGACTACAACTTTTACCATAATCCGCTGAAGCACTTCCCTCCTTGTCAACTGATATGCATTTTGATGAGACCATTTCAGATCCATCCAAAGAAGTATTCTAATTTGCTGTACTTAACAAACATTACTGCAATTAATCCTCAGTTCTCTCAAGTGTAGAAAAATAAAAAGATTTCCATTTAATTAAAATTGATAACCTTCACACTGACCAAGATTGTTGAGTTCAGAGAACAAGGCTTTAGACTTAGCACAAAAAAAGAAGCCTGGCAAAAATGTAATAAATTGGAAGCACTCCTTGACAAATTCCTTTAAAAATTCAATTTTCTGTCATCCTCAAAAATGGTGAGAAGAAATCGAAGTTTGATAAGAGAATATGGGACTGTTCATAGCAAATGAAACAGCTTTCATTTTGGTATTCTGTCTCATTTATATCTAAAATCAGTGCATTTCACTTAATATGAATTTACTTGATTTGAATTTTCCTTAATATGAATGGATTAAAGAGGAGAGAAAATGAATTTAAATGCCATAAAAGTTGCCCTTATTATTGTGTCATTTTGTGCACAGTCAAGCTTTGTATATTAATGGGAAAATTAAATTAAAGGCTTTAACATAAAACCAGAAGATTAGGCAAACAGAAAACTGTGTTTACTGTGCATACCTATTGAGTATACTCCTCATGGAAAGCCTCCCTGGCATCCTTGAAGCTGTATGTATCGTTTGAGCAAAGCAAAGGTAAAATCACTTCCATGTTAAACTGCTGAAATTACTTTCCTTGAAAGCTAATGGATAGATACATATATTAAAAAAAAAAAGCTTAGAGTCAAAGAAAAACCCATTTAAGCCAGTTTTTAAATCTAAAATAAAATATCACTCGACAGATACAGTGAAAATTAAAAGGCAATTGAGTAAAGACTACCACCATTTCTTCCTAAAACAACAAATTGTTAATATGCCAGACAGCAACCCAGTCAACCATCGTGGTTCAAGTTCAACGTAAATACTTTATTTATAAAAAATAGTCTTCCTGGAAGCTGGAAGATAAGGGGCAATAACCACAACTTCAAGTCCTAGACCACACTCCCAAAGAAACTCATTCAATTGGCCCTTAGGTGATTTGAATTTTTAAGAAAAGGTGAGTTGCTACCCAAAGATACAGGAAAATGGTTGGAAATGATCTTTTGAAGAAACATGCTATCTGTTAAATCATGAAATTAGACTGTCTGTGAAAATCACCAGGGATGAGTGGATGATTTATTGCTTGAGAGGAAACAGAGAGAAGAAGGAAAGTATCTGCTCTCACCTGACAGGCAGTGAGTGTACAGGAGCCATTCTCATGGCAAAGTTGTGCTCGTCGGCCAAGGCAATGACAGCTGGGTTGGCCAAAGATTGCCTAGGCTTACTGACAAGTAAAAGAAGATGAGGGGAGGGCTCAAGCCAGCAAGTTTTAATTAAAAGAATTTATTTTTAAAAGGACATCTGAGGTAATGCCCCGTCAGGGGCTACGCTGAAAGTAAGCAATGCCAAAGTTCCAGCATTTAAGGATATCAACAGTGGGGTCTGACAGGCCTTCAACAGTATCCAGGCTTGTTTAGATTGTCCAGGACGCATAAGATTTGCTGTTGTTGTGGGTTTTCAGGTCCCTCTACATAGAATCATGTCAGCTACAAATAGTGAGAGTTTCATTATTTCCCTTTCCTATTTGTATGCTATTTATTTCTTTTTTCTTGCCTAATTACTCTGGCTAGATGTCCAGTAGAATGTTGAATAGCAATTGTGACAGTAGGCATCCTTGTCTTTTTTATATCATACGGGGAAATATTTCGATCTTTCACCATTGAGTATGATGTTAGCTGTGTTTTTTCATATATGTTCTTTGTTATGTTAAGGATGTTGCCTTATGTTCCTAGTTTTCTGAGTGTTTTTTCCCAGAAAGGGGCTAAACTTGGTCAAATGTCTTTTCTGCATCAATTAAAATTATCATGTTTTGTTTTTCCCTTTGTTCCATTAATGTGGTGTATTACATTAATTGATTTTCTTATGTTGAACTGCCCTTGCATACCTGGGATATCTCATTTGATCATGGTATAAAATTATCTGATATGCTATTGGATTCACTTTGGGAGTGTTACCTAGAGAACTTTTTGCATCCATGTTTGTATTAGTTTCCTGGGTTTTTCATGCAGGTACTCTGAAATGGGTCAAGTTAAATGATGGGAATTTCTTTGCTCATGGTTTGAGGCTGGGAAAAACTCCAAATCAAGGTGTCATCAAGGCAATGCTTTCTTTATAAGAACTGTGGCATTCTGGGGTTGGTTGCAGATGGTCTTGGTCTTAGCTTGTCACATGGCGTGGCACCTGACAGCATCTCCTTGTCTCTCCCTTCTCTTCCAGGTTCTGTTGATGTTTATATAGCTTTCCTGTAGTTTTCTCTTTCTCTGTCTAAATTTTATTCCATTTATAAAGGACTACAAATAAGAGAATTAAGACCCATCATCATTGGGCTGGGTCACATCTTAACTCACATAATTTCATTAAAATATCCTACTTAAAATGGGTTCACACCTACAGGAATGCATTAGACTTAAGAACTTATTTAAGAACATATATACACCACAATATTCATTAGTGAGTGATATTGGTATGTAATTTACTTTGCTTGTACTGTCTTTATCTAGCTTTGGAATTAATGTCATGCTGGCCTCACAGAATGTGTTGAGATATGTTCTGTCCTTTTCAATTATTTGGAAGAGTTTGAAAAAGGTTGGTAGTAATTTTTCTTTGTATGTTTGGTAGGATTCACAGTGAAGCTATCTAGTCACGGGTTTTCTTTGCTGACAGGTTTTTGATTACTGACTCAGTGTCTTTACTTGTCGTTTATGTGAAATAGAGGAATCTCCTATTTCTTCTTCAGTCAGTGTAGGTAGTTTGTGTGCTTCTAGAAATTTATCTATTTCATCTAGGTTATTTAATTTGTTGCTGTACAGTTGTTCATAGTATACTCTTCAAATTCTTTTTATTTCTGAGAGTTCCATAGCAGTGTCCTTCCTTTCATTCTGGATTTTAGTTTCCTCTCCTCTCTTCTTTATTTTTGTCAGGCTAGCTGAAGGTTTGTCCATTTTATTTATCTTTTCAAAGAGCCAACTTCTGGTTTCATTGATTCTTATTTTATTTTTATATTTTCTATTTAATTTATCTCTGCTCTAATCTTTGTTATTTCCTTCCTTCTTACCTTGGGTTTAATTTGTTCGGATTTTTCTAGTTCCTCCATGTATGGGGTTAGGTCTGTGATTTGAGTTCTTTCTTCTTTTTTAATACAAGCATTTAGAACTGTAAATTTCATTCTGAGAATTTCATTCACTTGTGTCCCACTAATTTTGATGTCTCGTGTTTTCATTTTCTTTTGTCACAAGGTATTTCTTGATTTCCCTGTGATTTCTTCTTTGACTCATTGATTATTTTAAGATTATGTTATTTAACTTTCATATATTTATGGGTTGTCCAGTTTTCCCTCTGTTATGATTTATAGCTTTATTCCATTGTGGTCAGAGAAGATGCTGTGTATAATTTCAATATTTTTAAAATATATTGAGACTTGTTTTGCATTCTAACATATGGTCAGTTTATCCTGGAGAATGACTTTTGTGCATTTGAGAAGAATTTGTATTCTTTTGGTTTTGGGTGCAGTAGCCTGTATGTGTCTATTAAGTCTTTTATAATATTGTTCAAGCTTTCCATTTCTTTATTGATCTTCTGTCTGAATGCTATAACCATTGATGAAAATGGTGTATTGAAGTCTCCAAGTATTTTTTAAAGATGTTTATTTCTCCTTTCAGTTTTGTCAATGTGTGCCTCATGAATTTTGGAGCACTGTGGTTAGTTCTGAAATGTCAGATAAATAAAATGTTAGATAAAAAAAAAATTCCAAAATGTTAGATAAATGTTAGATAAATAAAGAATGATTATTCTTTATTATTGATGGATTGACCCTTTTCTTAATATATAGTGCCGTTCTTTCTCTATTGGAACAGTTTTGACTCAAATTATATTTTATCCATTAGAAATATAGGTATATTAGTTTTCTTTGGTTACTATTGTGTGGAATATTATTTGCATGCCTTCACTTTCAACTTATTTGTGTCTTTGTGCCTGAGGTAATTCTCTTGTAAAAAAGCAAACATTCGGATCGTGTATTTTAATCCATTTTGCCTATCTGTGTCTTTTGATCAGGCCAAGTTTGATTAATTTACATTCAGGGTAATTACTGATAAGGTAGAATTTACTTCAGCCATTTTGTACTTTCTTTCTTATAATATCTGTTTTCCCCTCTTTTCCTTCATTGCAGGCCTCTTCCTTGTATGTTGATCCTTTTCTATATAACCAATTGATACTTTTCTCATTTCTGTTTCTGCATGTATTTTAAATACTTTCATTGTGTTACCATAAAGGGTTTGTATTAAAAAACCTGAGTCTATAACTACTAATTTGGAAAGACACAAACTGAGCTTCAATATAATACTCAGTCTTTGCTCCTATTCCCCTCTATTTCCTCTGTTTATGTTTGGTTTTTGTAAAACATTACCTCTTTATATTTTGCAAATCTGTGACATGGAAATGTGATTATTTCTTATTCAATTGTTTCTAAATCTAATGGGAATCTACTGTAGAGTTACATATGAAGGATACCATACTATACTATGCTATGATATGGATAATTAATCCAATGTAATTATCTTTATTGGAGATCTTCACTTCTTTATATTGCTCCAAGTTACTCTCTCCTATGCTTCCCTTTGAACTTGAAGAACTTTCTTTAGTATTTCTTGTAGGGTCAGTCTCTTGGTGAAAAACTCAGTGTTTAAAATACTTGATGCCAGGGCGGGCCACGGTGGCTCAGTAGGTAAGAGTGCTTGCCTGCCATGCCCAAGGACCCGGGTTCGATTCCCGGTGCCTGCTCATGTATATAAAAAAAAATAAATAAATAAAATAAAATAAAATACTTGATGCCATAAATTCTCCCTCATTTTTGAAGAGCAGTTTTTCTGAATAAAAAAAATTTGGCTGACAGTTTTTCTCCTCCGTACCTTAAATATATAATACCACTGCCTCCATAGTTTCTAATGAAAAATAAGTACTTAGTCTCATTGTAGATCCCTTGTGTGTGATAAATCTCTTTTCTGTTGCTGCTTTCAGAATTCTCTATCTTTGGCATTTGATATTTTGATTAGTATGGGTCTTGTGGTATTTCTATTAGGGCTTGTCCTGTTTTGAGATGGTTGTGCTACTTGGACATGTATATTTGTATAGTTATTTTTAACATTTGGGAAATTTGGGGGCATTATCCTTTAAAATATTCTTTCTGCCTTTTTAAAAAATCTTATGTTCTTTATGGGACTGCCATAATACTTCATGTTGTCCCACAGGTCCCTTAAGCTCTGCTCACTTTTTTCACTCTTTTTTCCTTTGTGCTCTTCTGACCGTATCATTTCAATTGTCTTGTCTTCTAGTTCACTGATTCTTTCTTCTACCTGCTGAAATTCACTTTTGTGCTCATCTAATGTATTTTCATCTCCAGTAATATGTAATATGTTTTTTATTCCCATATGTTCCTTTAAAAACTTTCTAATTCTTGTTTTGGTTTACGTATCATCTTCCTTATATCCTTTAATTCTATATCCAAATTTACTTTATTTCTATCCATATTTTCCATAAGCTCATTGAGCTGATTTAGATTTAACTGAGTATCTTCAAATAATTATTCCTCTGTCTATGTTTCCTCTGAAGTTTTGTTTCCTTCCCTGTGTCATCTCTTCCTGTTTGTTTGTTTGGCTTGTGATTTTTTGTTGATATCTGGGCATTTGATTGTTTTGAGTATTGAATATGAAAGTCAGTTTCTCTCTCTTGCTTAGAGTTTTAGAGTAGATTGAGTGTGTTTTAAGGCTTTTCTTCAGCTCTTGGTCCAATTCACAACAAACCTTAAAAATAGCCCAGGTATAATGGTTTGGATTTTCTCAAGTCTTTCTGTACCTCTCTCTTGTCCTGGGCATGTGCAGTAAATGTTATGATTACCCAATTAAGTGCAACCCTTTTCTCTCCAGGAGAGGTTTTCCTTTCCTCTGTTCCATCTCCAGGAGCCCTGGGCTGTTCACTTTGTTTGTTTACAAATTTTCCTCCTCAGTGTCTATGATTTGCTCAACTCCTCTGTCCTACTCTGAGCTCCCTTTTCACTCTACTTTTCAGCCCTGAGTCCATCCTGTTTACAGTGGTTCATCTTCCCCTTTAAACGTGGCTTTTCTACCTTTGATAACTCCTGCATTAGGGATCCTGACCTGTGAAACCAGATTTTCAAAGCCACTGGATCTTTTTTTAGGTGCATCAGCAATTAGTGACCAGGCTGTGAGTGTGCACAGCTTGCAGTATTTCTGTTGTGGGTCATTCTGAGTTCTGGGGCCAAGAATGCCAATCCCTAGGGCCACACCTTGGAATTTTGTGTCTTTGTTCCCTGTGCCTGAGTGTATAGGGGACTCTAAGTCACTACCATGGGTGACCAGTCAGCAGCCATGGGCAGGAAGTCCCCAGGTGAGAGTGCTGCTACTGTGTGTGCCTCAAACCAGTGAGACCAAATGTGGGGTAGTCATCACTGGCAGGTCTTTGCTATGCTCTTGCCTCTTGTATGTGTGTATATGTTTCTTCAATTTAGCACCTGTGGCATCTTTCTCTAGTTCCTGTCACCCTTCAGAGTTTCAAGAGAGCTGAGTCTTACATTTACGTGACTCTATAGGTCAACATTCCCAGGGATGTCTTATGCCAACGTCTTGATGATAGCACACTTCTCCACTCAAGCCTATTTTTGTATGTTTGTTTCCTATCTGTCTGACAGAATAAGCAACAAAGCTTTGAAGGTCAGCTATGGTATCCTTTTTAAATTTTTTATTTAAATTCTGTCATTGCTGAATACAATTATGAAGGAACAGTAAGTGTGGTTAGCACTAATTCTATTCCCTTATTATTGGAGAGAAAACAGTTAAGAATAAACAGAAAATTTCCTTAGAATCACACTACTGCCACTCAGAATCCACACTGGCTTCTTACATGTCATTTTGTTCACTATTCTTGGTGGATGAGGAGCTTAGTCAGCCTTTGCCATTTTTTTCCCCTAACATTAAGTAGGTTTTAAATTAAGCCTTATCCTGTGCAACTAGTCACCAACTTTTCACACTGTTATGAAAGTCATATAAAAGGAAAGAGAGAAGAAAAAATAAAACCAATAAACTTGTATTTCTACATTTCTTCTGTTCTTAAAGCTTATTTTATTTGGACTTTAGTTCTACCAATTTTCATTTTTAATTGCTTTGCTGAAGACAGTCAATTTTTTTTTCATGGTCCAGCTGATAAATCTTCACAGTATATTGGGTTTGGCAAAGTATTAAATGGCTAATTTATTTTACTTTTATTTTTCTGCCAGGGCTGAAGGGATACCTCTGACTCCACATTTAGCATTATTCCTTTTTTGCACATTTTCAACTACAGCATTTATGCTTTTCAATGATGTTGACTCCACCAGAATGTTCATGAATGATATAAGCCAGACAGCGTTTGGCAGGTGATTTTACCTTCCTGATATGTAATATGT
This sequence comes from Tamandua tetradactyla, assembly GCF_023851605.1. Lineage (NCBI taxonomy): Eukaryota > Metazoa > Chordata > Mammalia > Pilosa > Myrmecophagidae > Tamandua > Tamandua tetradactyla. The sequence goes on from NC_135346.1 coordinate 25,186,481, forward strand.
ACAGGAATGCATCTCCCCATCCTTCCTTTAGAACCTTGACATCCATTCCCCTATCTTCTGAGTCTTTGGGTGGTTGACAGCCCTTAGCAGAGTCCTGCCTGTGCAATGTCTCCAGACAAAAAGTTTCTTTAAAACCAATATTAAGTGCCCTATCGAAGGTCAGAACACCCCCTGACAAAATCAATACAAGGCTATGAAAGCTGGGCCCCTTACTGCAAAAGGAACCGCACTGAACGATCATCCAAGCAATGAAACACCATGGGATTGTCTAAGGTCTTTCTTGTGACTTTATCATAGTTAATCTTCTCTTCTCATCCCTATTTCCTTCACTTCCTCAAAGGATAAAGCACTTCTCAAGAACTTCTTGTATGAAATTCTGCATCTTAGAGTCTTCTTCCCTGAAAACTATACCTAACATGTCTTAGGTCTCAGTACCCACATGTTAGAGTTTTATGTTCTTAGTCCCTCCAGATGTTGTGCAGGTGAACATTTAACAACAACAACAAAAAAAACCTAAATTGTAGCATTTTCCAAATTCATGGTACAAATGCTTTCAACATGGATGATTTCAAGCTACCAATGTGACGTTCCTGAGAATAGTGTTGGAAGACATATGCAGTACACAATGGATTCTGGAGAGTAAGTGTCAGCTGGCGGCAGCATACCACTGCCTTCTCTTTAGGGAGAGTAAAGGCACTTTTTGAAAGCATATTCAATCTAGAGTACAATAAAATACTAAAAACTAGAACTTAATAAGATTGCTCTACTAAACCCTTTCCTCATATTCTAGTTTTAGGTTGGCAATTTTATTTTCTCCATGCTGCCCCAGGAGGAGGCATGGAATCATATTGGCAAATAACTGCCAGATCCCATTGTTCCCATCAATAACCTCTTCACACAGGATGTCTCAAACCCTGCAAAATTATTTTGTTTCTGGTGGTCCCAAATGATGAATCTGACCTGCTGAAGAACTAGTTGGCTCTTGCAGGTGGTTACCATGATGCTGTATGCCATAATAGCATACTGTGGGATTTTATATAAAAGAGGTCCTGTCATCTGCAAATACAGATAATTCCAATGACCCTGAAGCTTCAATGAGGAGATCACAGTAGCTGCTGTTCTAGGTCTTATCTAAATGGCATCAGAACCTGCTGTGAGGAGATACCAAGGAGGTAGGTTCTTTCTTACTCTGCTCTTTTAGTCTTTGTGGGAAGCCTCTAGAAACAGCAGACCTCTTGCCTTCAATATATCCCAGAGTTTTTGTTAGTTTGCTTGATTTCATTCATCCAGAGAAACATCTTCTACTGTTTTTTTTTTTTTTGCATGGGCAGGCATCAGGAATCGAACCTGGGTCTCCGGTATGGCAGGCCAGAACTCTGCCTGCTGAACCACTGTGGCCCGCCACTTCTACTGGTTTTTATCAGTTAATTCCTATTCTTTGAAGATCTCAGAGTTGATCTGATAGAGACAGCATCACTCAAAATTATTAGTTAAAACTTTATGATCTTTATCCTTTTAGAAATTTTTCTCAGTTGAGGGTCCTCAGAATCCTTAAATAGATAGCCTTTTTTGGTAGCTTTTTATAATGGTTACATATTTATAACGCCAAATCTCCTCCTTTTAACCAATTTCAAGTATTAGCATAGGTGGTATTACTTACCCTCATAATGTTGTGCTACCATCACCACCATCCATTGCTAAAACTATTTTATCGCCCCAAACAGAACCTCTGCACCCATTGTTTCAAATTTGTGTGCAATTGTTCACATTATTCTCTTATATTTCTTTTTATTTCTGTAATGTGATTAGTAATATCCCCACTTTCATTTCTGAGTTTAGTAATTTGTATCATCTCCCCTATTTTCTCTTCCTTTGCTAACTTTGGGTACAGTTTGATCTTCTTTAGTTCCTTAATGTGTAATGTTATATTATTGGCATTTGTTGCAATTGATAAAAGATTATTACAATGTAACTGTTAACTATACTCCTTAGTTTGCATTATTTGTAATTTTTTCCCATATCTCACCCTATTATTAACACCCTATAATAATGATGTACATACATTCTAGTTCTTGTAAGAACTTTCCTTTCTTTGTACAATTAATCAGAGTCATAGCCCTCTATAAGTTTCACTGTATTGCACAGCCCCATGTTTTATCCTTTAACTTTCTTTCTAGTGACATACATGATCCTAGCCTTCCTCTTTCAACCATACTCACACAGAACTGTTAATTACACTAAGTATTGTGGTACCATCACATGGTATTGTGTTATCAATTTCCAAACACTTACAATCAACCTTGTTAAACATTTTATACAAATTAAGCATTATCTGCCCAATCTCTACCCTCTTTCTAACTTCTGGTAACCTAAACTCTAGATTTTGATTTCTGCAGTTTGCTCTTTATAATTAATTAGTTCATATTACTGAGACCATGCAATATTTGTCCTTTTGTGTCTGGCTTGTTTCATTCAACATAATATCCTTAAGGTTCATACACATTGTTGCATGTGTCAGGACTTTATTCCTTCTTAACAGCTGCATAATATTCTGTCATATGTATGTGCTGCAGTTTGCATCTCAGACTGTTTTCTGATCTCCCTCTGGATTTCTTCTTTGACCTACTGGTTAGTTAAAAATGTTTTTTGTTGTTGTTTTTTTTTTAATTTCCACGTTTGTGAATTTCCCAAATTTGGTTCTACTATTGATTTCTAATTTCATTCCATCATTTTAGGAGAACATACTTTGTGTTATTTTTATCTTTCTAAATTTATTGAGGTTCGTGTTATGTCCTAAAATAAGCTCTATCCTGGAGAAAGTTCCATGTGCACTTGAGAAGAACACATGTCCCATGTTTGGGAGGGGTGTTACAGATGTCTGCTAGACACAGTTGTTTATAGTGTGCTCAAGTCTTCTATTTCCTTGTAGATCTTCTGTCTAGTTATTTTATTCATTATTCAAAGGAGAGTATTGAACTCTTCAACTATTCCTTTTGAATTGTTTGTTTACCCCTTCAGTCTTGTCAGTTTTTGCTTCAACTCTTTTGGTGCTGTTATTGGGATGATACATATTTATAATTGTTATATCTTCCTGATGGATTGACCATTTATTACTATAAAATATTCCTTTTTATCTCTAGCAACACTGTTTTACTTGAAGTCTATTTTGTCTGCTATCAGTATAGCCACTCTAGGTTACTTGTGATTGCTTTTTGCTTGACTTATTTTTCTATCCTTTTACTTTCAATATATTTGTATTTTTTAATCTCAAGTGTGTAACCTATAGACAGCATAAAATTGGATCAGATGTGTTTTTATATCTGGTCTGACAATCTTTGTTTTTCAATTAGATTGCTTAATTCATTCTCATTTAATATTATTATTGTTATGGTTGAATTTATGTCTGCCATCTTACTTTTAATTTTCTGTGTCTCATGTCTTCTTTTTTTTTTTTTTTTTGCCTCTTTGTTCTTCCTCTACTACTCTCTTTTGCACTGAATGAATATTTTCTAATGTAGCTGTTTTGGTTTGGTAAAGCTGAAAGAATGCAATGTTCCAGAAATGGGTTGGCTTTTACAATGGGGATTTTTTAGCTTACGATTTACAGTTCTTAGGCAATTAAAATGTTCAACTCAAGGAATCAACAGGAGAATACCTAGACTTTGAAGAAAGGCTGCTTGTATCCAAGATGCCTCTGTCACATGGGAAGGCACGTGGCTGGTCTCTGCAGGTCCTTTGATCCTGTGTTTCATTTCTTTCAGCTTCTTGTTCTACTGACTTCCTCTCTGAGCTTCTTTGGGTCCTCTCTTAGCATCCCTGGGGATTTTCTCTATGAGTTTATTTTAATTTCATCTTGCTGCTTCTGTACATGTTTTATCCTCTCATAAAGGACTTCAGTAAAAGGATTAAGACCCACTTTGAATGGGGGGGGCCACATCTCAATTGAAATAACCTAACCAGAAGTTCCCATCTACAATAGGTCTGTACCCACAAGAATGGATTAAAAGAACATGGCCTTTTCTGGGGCATATAACAGCTTCAAACCACCACAGTAGCATTTAAATTTAATTATTTTCCATTTTTTAAGTGGTTACACTACAGTTTATCATATTTATCTTACTTAACCTATCAAAATCACTTTTAGATTTTACTAGCTTAATTTATGTACTATATGGAAAATTTACTCTTAAAATGCTGTATTCCCTTCCCCCTTTTTGCAATATGTTCTTATATTATGTTTCTATGTGCTATAGACTGAACAGTAGTATATCATATGTAGATTGTTTTATACAATTGCTTTATAAATCAGTTAAGAGAATAAAGGAGAAAAATATGCATTTGTACTATCTTTTATAACTACATAATTATCTTTACTGGTGCTCTTTAATGTGTGTAGATTTAAATTACCATCTGGAGAGGCTTGCTTTCAGGCTTAAGAATGAACTCCCTTAGTATTCCTTTAAGGCAGGTCTACTAAAAGCAAGTTTGCTCAGTTTTTGCTTGTCTGGGAAACTATTTCTGCTTCATTTTTGAAAGATGTCTTCACTGGATATAGGATTCCTGGTTGACAGCTTTTTTATTTTTCTTTGAGTACTTAGAATGTGTAATCTCATTGACTTCTGGCCTTTATTATTTCTGCTAAATCAGCTACTAATCTTACTGTGCTTCCCTTGAATATAAGGAGTTTTTTTCCCTCTCTCTCTCTTGCTGCTTTCAAGATTTTCTCCTTCTCTTTGACTTTCAGCATTTTTCTTATGGTATTTCTGTGGATCTCTTTGCATTTATCCTATTTGAATTTTTTTGAGCTTCCTAGATATGGGCTTTTGTTTTTCAGTAAGTTTGGTTAGAAATTTATTGCTTTTCTCAAATTTATTGCTTTTCCAATAAATTTGAGACATTTTCAGTCATCATTTTTTTCTATTATTTTTTCTGTCCCTTTCACTCTCTCCTCTCCTTCTGGTGCTCCCATTAGATAATTAAATAATTTCTATCTTTTTAATTAATATTCCCTATTTCATGCAAAGCTCTCACCATGTCTTCTTTTACTTCTATAAGCGTATTTTCCTGAACATGTTTATAAAGGCTACTTTGAAGTCTTATTCCTATAAATCTTACTTCTGCTTGCTCTCACAGGCGGTTTCTGCTGTCAGGTGTTTTAGATTTTCTGGTATATGGCTCACACTTTTTTGTTTCATTGAATGCTCCATAACTTTTTGTTGGGAACTTGACATTTTAGACAATATATTTTTATAATTCTAAGTACTCCCCCCATAATTGTTATTTTCTTGTTTATTTGTTTATTGAATGGCTGGTTTATTTTAGTGAAGTCTATTCCCACACGTGCCCTTGAAGTTTAACCTCTGATATTGCTCCTCAGGAAAGTGCATGGGTAAGTCATTTTGGATGACAGTGTTTGATAGGATTCTCTTTCTCTCTTTCCCTAAGTACAACTAGTTATTAAACTCCACTAATTGCTGGCTGATGGCACTATGGTTTCCAACAATACTCTGGGCCATAAATTATTCCATTAATTAATCCAATCAAATTCTGGTTCCTTTGAAGGAATAGTTTCTAAAGTCAATGTTTGGTGTTTGTTCAGGCTCCTCCCATCTGTCTTTTTCTCTGGTTCTCTCCTGCAATCTAGCAGGTCTATAATTTTGACTGTATTTTGAATCTTCTCCCAATTTTATTTTATCCCGACATCCACTGCTCCGAGAGTGCCCTTAGGCTTGAAATTCTCCACACTCAGTTCCTTTGGGGAGAGTTTAGGGGCTGTCTGTTTTATGGCCTGCTTTTCATTCCAGGCAACATCTCTTAGCCAGGATTCTGGGTCTGCTGGAGGGGACAATGGCAAGTTTCCCTCCAAGTGAGCTTGGTGAATGCCAGGCTCAGTGTTTGGTACCTGGGGGAGCAGTTCAGCAAAGCTCTTAATGCTGTCATGCTAGAAGTCAATCTTAGGTTCCATTCATCTTTTTGTCTCTTTTATGCCAAAACCCCACTGTCTTGGCTGTTGTAGCTTTATATTAAGTCCAGAAATCATGTAGTGTTTGTCATCCAACTTTGTTCTCATTTCAAAGATGATCTGGTTGTTCTAGATGTTTTGCATTTCCATATAAATTTTAGAATCAGCTCAATAGTTTGTGCAAAAACACAACTGGAATTTTCTTTGTATTGCATCAAATCTACAGACCATTCTTGGGAGAAATAGACATTTTAATAATACTGAGTCTTCCAATCTGTATTAGTTAGGGTTCTCTAGAAAAACAGAATCAACAGGAAGTACTCACAAATATAATTTATAAAAGTGTCTCACAAAGCCGTGGGAACGCAGAGTCCAAAATCCACAGGGCAGGTTGTAAAGCTGACGATTCCGATGGAGGGTCTGGATGAACTCCACAGGAGAGGTTCGCTAGCTGAAGCAGGAAGAGAGCCTGTCTCTTCTGAATCTTCCTTAAAAGGCTTCCAGTGATTAGATTGAGCATCACTCATTACAGAAGACACTCCCCTTGGCTGATTACAAATGGAATCAGCTGTGGATGCAGCTGACGTGATTATGATTTAATTCTGTGAAATGTCCTCATCCCAACAGACAGGCCAGCACTTGCTCAACCAGACAAACAGGTGCTACCACTTGGCTAAGTTGACACATGAACCTGACCATGACACAATCCGTGAACATAGTTTATCACCTCATTTATTTAGGTTTATCTTAATTTATCTCAACATTTTTTTGTGGTTTTCAATAAGCAAAATGCAAAATGCTTTTCATACTTTAATGCCATTATAAATGGTTTTCTATTTTCTTTTTAATTTCTGATTGTTAGTTGTTGGGATATAGAATAATGATTTTTATATTGCTATTGTCTTTCAACATTGCTAACCTCATTTATTAGACCTGGAAGCTTCTTTGTAGATTCTATTTTTTACATAGACAATCATGCCATCTGTCAATAAAGACAAATATACTGTTTTCTCTTCAAACTAGATACCTTTTGTTTCATCATCTTCCTTATGGCATGGGCTAGAACCTCCTGTATAATGTTGAGTAAAAGTGGTGAGATTGAATATTCTCACATTGTTCCTGATCTAACAGAAAAAGCATTTAGCATTTCAGAATTAACTGTTGTGTTCAATATAGGGTTTCATGTAGATTTACTTATTATTCTTTTAATATGAAAAATAGAATTGATTAATTTTCTAATGTTAAACCAACCTTGATTTGTAGGATACCTCCTACTTTGCCATGATGTATTATAAATTGTTGGATTACATTTGCTTAAATTGTATTAAGAATATTTTATGTGTATTCACAATTAATATTGGTTTGCAGTTTCCTTAGGTTGTTAAAGCTCTGTCTGGTTTTGATATAAAATTAATGCTGGCATCATAGTATGAGTTGAGAACTATTACATCCTCTTCAATTTTCTAGAGGCGTTTTATAGAATTAGTATTATTCTTCCTTACACATTTGATAGAATTCACCAGTGAAGCCATCTGGGCCTGAGATATGTGTGTGTGTGTGTGTGTGTGTGTGTGTGTGTGTGTGTGTGTGTGTTTGTATGTGTGTGTGGAGTGGAACGGGGGTGGGGCGGTAGAATTAAGTACAAATTCCTTTCCTTATAAAAATAGAAATATTCAGATGATCCGTTTTTCTTGAGTAAGCTTTGGTAGTTTGTGACTTTCAAGAAAATTTTCCATTTCATCTAGGCCAACAAATTTATTGGCATAAAGTTATTCATAAAAAATACCCCTCTTATCCTTTTTAAGTCTGTAGAATGTGTAGATAAGTCATCTCTCTCACTGCTGATACTATTATTTTGTGTCTTATTCCCTTTTTCATGCAATCAGTCTATATAGAAGTTTATTGGTATTATTGGTCATTTCAAGAAAGAAAGTCTTGGTTTATTTGATTTTCTCTATTGTTTTCATTTTCTGTTTCATCTCTTTCCATTCTGATCTTTATTATTTCCTTTCTTCTGCTAGCTTTGGTTTTAATTAGCTCTGTACTTCTAGTTTTTTAAGGAAGAAATTATATCATTGATCTAATACTTTTCTTCTTCATGGTGAATTATTCTATCAGTTTTAAGTCTGAAAAAGTCTTTACTGATTTTAGTTGTATGTAAGTACAGAAATATGTTTCACTTGTGTAGAACTCTACTGACAGCTGTTGTTGTCAGCAATACTGTTGTTCTTTCAGTTTTCTAAAGATGTGTTTCCTCATCTTCTCACAAGAAGCCAGCTGCCATTCGTATCCTTCTTCCTCTGGATGTATCATTTATATTCATTGGCTGCTTTTAATATTTCCTTTCTTCACTGGTTTCAATCGACTTGATTATGATTCACCTGAGTGCAGTTTCTTTCCTATGATTTGTACTTGTGGTTTGTTGAGATTCTTGGATTGGCAGACTTATAATTTTCTTCATATTAAGTAATTTTCCACCATTTTTCTTCAAGTATTTTTTCTTTTCCTCATCTTTTACTTTGGGGACTGCATAAAAGTGCCCTACAACTTACTGATGACTGTTTTTCCCCCAGTATTTTTATCTCTAAGCTTTATTTTGGACAATTTCCATTGCTGTGTCTTCAAATTCACTAATCTTTTCTCCTGCAACATTTAAATTGCTATTTCTCTCCATCAGTGATTTTTTTAATTAAGACGTAATTTGTATTTCTATTCATTTGATTTGAGTCTTTACCTAAAATACTCAATCTTTCTTCCATCTGTTGAATATATAGAGTACCCAGCTGGCAATGTACTATTTCTTAGCCTGGTTGGTGGGTACTTGGGTGTTTCCCTTACATTATTTGTTAAATTTTACATTTATGCATTGTGTATTATTTTGCTTGTACAAAGCTGTCTAAAAATGTTAGATGGTTCATACAATAATTTTAGCTCTACATCTAAAACATATCCAGAATCCAATAATTTATCAACACCTGAACCATTACCGATACTCCTTTCCTAATCTAAGCCGGTATAATTCACTAATTTTTTAATAGCCACAGCCACCTGGCTGGGCTTTTTCTTCTATCCTTCTACCCGCTACAGTCTATTTTCACTTCAACTATTAATGTCATCATTTAAAAATATGTTCGAAAATTTTTCTCTTCTACTCAAAACCTAATAGCTTTCCATCTCATTCAGAGTCAAAGTCTTAGAGGCAGAGAAGAGAAGGCCAGAGGCATTACATGATCTGGCCTTCTCTTCAGTCTCTCAGAGACTTTATACTTACGATTTCCTCTGTCTATAACACTTTTACTACAGATGCCCCCTAGCTCATTCCCATATTTCCATCACATATGCACTCAATTTTATCTTCTTGGTAAGACTTTCCTGATTGTCTTATTTAAATCAGTCTCCTTTCACTGGAGTCCTCTATTCCCTTCTCAGTTTTATTTTTACTTATCACAATCTATCATGCTGTATATAGTTACACTCTTTTGTTTATTGCATGCTTTCCTCAAATAGAAACATAAACTTTGTGAAGGAAGTGATACTTTTCTTCCCTTTTTTTTTTTTTTTGCATGGGCAGGCACTGAGAATCAAACCTGGGTCTCCCGCATGGCAGGTACGAACTCTGCCAGTGAGCCACCGTGGCCCACCCTTTGTTTCTCTTTAATTCATTGCTTGTATTTTTTAATTCAGCACCTGTATCAGTACTTGGCATGAAAACTATAGTTAATAAATGTTTGTTAAATGAATAAATTAATCAATGAATCAATGAATATTTTAAAAAATATTATTCTGTATTTTCAGGTAATTTTTCCTCCTTGCTATTTAAAAAAAAAATCCATTGTTCATTTCACTGATTTGTATATAATATGCTGTGTTTTAGTTTCTTGGACTGCTTAAAGCAGATACCATGAAATGTTTGGCTTTTGCCAATGTGAATTTATTAATTTATAAGTTTATGGTTTTGAGGCCATGAAAATGTTCAAATAGAGGCATCATCAAGAAGATGCTTTCTTCCTTAAGACCAGCTGCTAGCAGTCCTGGACTCCTCTGTCACATAGCAGGCACATGACGCTCTTCTGGTCTCTCATCTCTCCCTTCTCTTCAGGATTGCATTGATTTCAGCTTCTTGTGCCCATGGTTTTTTCTTTCACTCTGTTATTCATCTTGTTTATAAGGGCTAAGAGGATTAAAACCCATCCTGGATGAGGTGTATCACACCTTAACTAAAGTAGCCTCATCAAAAGATCCTACTTAAAATGGGTACACACCCACGTGAATGAAGTAACTTTAAAAACATGCTTTTCTGGGATACATGCTGTTTCAAACCACCACACTGAGATTAATAGATGTTTGTTGAATGAATGACACTATACTAACTTGTGGTAATGTAGTCCTGTTTACCTAATGGTTACAGATGGGGAGTAGGAGTATGTACTCTGAGGTTCTATTCCTGGCTTTTTCTCTGACTGCACACAACATACATGAATATTCAATAGCTGTTTATTTTGGGACCTAAATATCAAACACTCATTTAGTAAACATGTTGGTATGGAAAGCACTGGACATGCCTCTGCAAATTAAAATAAAGAACACATTTTCTACCAGGCTCCCAAAATATCCCTGCAAAATGAAATGTGTCCCTGCATTCCATGGTGTACTGCTAAACATTCATTTGCATATGCAGATGCCAGATTCTGCCAACAGAGCAGTTAATTGCAAATACAAAGCAGCCACTGAGGACATATTTATTTCTATCCTAAAGGTCAGTACAGTTGTGTGGGCCACAAATGAATGCATGCTGTTGGATTTACAGGAATAATTTCAGAGACTGAAAATAATTACTTCTTAAGTAAATTAGATTAGCGAACTATTGCTATCAGTTTGAAGAGCTCCTAGTTTCTCAAATCAGGAAATCTTTCTTGTTTTCCATAGAAATATGCTGCTGCTCAAAGACAAATACCTCTGTGACTCTACCCTAGCACATTTGTAACTATATCACAAACTCACCTATCTTTATAGCTAGAAGAGTTTTAAAGCCAGGGTAGAAGCCTACTGCTCTTGCTTCTGGCTTGAAGAATCCCATTAACTGCACTGCTGGGCTGCCTCACTCATTTAGAGTGTAAGTCTCTCCTAAATGCAGTGACCAACTCTGATAGAATAAGACAGAACTCTTATGTATGGACTAATCAATATAGAGCACAATAGAACTAATTATTCCCATGTTGGTGGGTGTAGTAGTTAGATTCAGTTGTCAACTTGGCCAGGTGAAGGTGCCTAGTTCTATTGCTGTGGACATGAGCTGATGGCACGTGAACCTCATCTGTTGCTGATTACATCTGCAGTCGGCTAGGAGGCGTGCCTGCTGCAATGAATGATGTTGGATTTAATTGGCTGGTGCTTAAATGAGAGAGTGCAATGTGGCACAGCCCAAGCAGCTCAGCATACCTCATCTCAGCACTCGCAGCTTAGCCCAGGCCTTTGGAAATGCAGAAAGGAATCACCCCAGGGAAAGTTGTTGGAACCCAGAGGCCTGGAGAGAAGGCCAGCAGAGATCACCCTGTGCCTTCCCATGTTAGAAAGAACCTCAGTTGAAAGTTAGCTGCCTTTCCTCTGAAGAGCTATACATTAATTAAATAAATCCTCTTTTATTAAAAGCCAATCCATCTCTGGTGTGTTGCATTCCAGCAGCTAGCAAACTAGAACGGTGGGGAAGGGTGTTCTATTTAAAATAATATATTTGCAAAATGTTAGAGTAGGCATTTGATTTAACCTCATCCTTTTACAGAGGGGGTAGTACAGGCCTAGAGGGGTGAAGTGGCTTGTCCAAGGTCACAGATCTAGCAAGGTCAGATTAAAATCCAATACACCTGACTCCTGATACTAAGCCCTTTCCAATATATGACTCCTGAAATCATAGACTTGTCTATTAGCCACACTGGCTCTCAAATTTTAAAATGTAAAAAATAGGCAGTTGAGGGCGGGCCACGGTGGCTCAGCAGGCAAGAATGCTTGCCTGCCATGCCAGAGGACCTGGGTTCGATTCCTGGTGCCTGCCCATGTAAAAATAAATTTAAAAAAAAAATAGGCAGTTGAGAAGAAAATTAAACATGGAGAACTTTGGGGCTTGCCTCTCAGAGATTGACTTGGAAAGTCAGTGATAGAACTTAGAAATTGCATTTTAACAAGTACTCCAGGTGAATCTGATGCAAATGGTCTTCAGTTCACAACTTGAGAAACTCTGGTACCTGTTAGGGCATTACTAGGGAGGAAGTAAAAATATAAATTAGCATCATTGCTATGGAGCCAAAGACCTATGCTCATAATCTTATCTCTGCCACTTACCAATTTCGTTTAAATGAGTTTATCATTCAACTTTTCTGAGCTTCCTGAAAATAGGTACGTATGTATTTATATGTGTATAATGTGTGTATTTATATGACACATATTATGCACATACAAATACATTATATATACATATATAGATATATGCTACTATGACAATTATATATGTGTGTGTGTCTATAGGAAAATATAGCAGAATGCCTAGTATATAGTAAATGCTTAATAAATGTTAGCTATTGCTGTTATTGATAAAATGCTTGGCATGTGCCTTGAACTTTTAAATATCATTTAAGTATTATTATCAGCATTTGAGAGACCAAGTTTAAGCCATTAAATATATAATATAAATATATAACTTAATATGATATAATAGTAAAATATTTAATATAATATAAATATACCTTTCCTTGGTTGAACCCAAGTCTCCTTATTGCTTCTCCTCCACCTTTAGCAAATCCACAACCAAAAGTACCTGTCTGAGAGAGCAAGTCTATCAATGAGATTTTTCATCTACGTTTTAAAATGCTGTTTTCTCTTGCCTCCACTGGATCTTAACTAAAATGGCCAAATGCATTCAACAAACCTGGTGAGAATTCACATTTCTGATTGAGAGGAAAAATGTTTAAGTAATTTAGACATTTCAGCATGTTTAATCCCACCTGTGCTAGCGGTTCGGTGAGCAGGTCAAGTACAGCAAAAATAAACTCAGTTATGGTTTATGTGTATAAGCTTATATGATACAGAAAAAGACTACCAAGTTATAAAATAAATGAAGACCTCAAATCATCCAAACTGGTGACTCAAGTGCCACTTTATCATTGATTGTCTAAAATAACTTGATTGCAAAGATTCTGAGAATAGATTGTGGAAATACATTCAAGTGTGAAGTTACAGCTATGCCAAGAAACATGGAGATGGATGTCAGAGAATTCGAATTGACTTTGGGTCTTTAGATAGCATAGATCACTTAGAAATCAGATACTCTGTGATTGGTTTTAAGTTGTTGTCACTAAAAAGTGTTGAGTGAGGCAATCAGTTAGCTTGGCTACAGTAATGCATTTTACTATTGAAGTGACCCTAAACATCACTTTCCAGTGGTTGGTGGTTGTGGCGTGAAGAGAAGGTTAGCAGTAGCAGAATGGGGTCTGTTTCTTTTTTTTTTGTCCTCTGAAAATCTAGATAAATAGCATAGCATAATGGATGAAATTGGGACCTTAGAGTTGAGGAAAATCGAGGTTTGAATCCAGTTCAGTAATTGTATGAACTCGTACAAGGTGCTTGAAATCTTCAAATCTCAGTTTTCTCATCTGTAAAACAAGGAAAAATCACTGACCTCATTGAATTGATTAATCTAATTAAATTAGTTTATATAGACATCTATAAATAATTTAGTTATGTATTTTAATTACATAAAATATCTGAATCATAGATGATCAATAGGTGCTTCCTCCTATATAGTACTATACAGTAGTGGTAGTGGTAATAAAGCTGTCAGCCTATCAGCAGAAGTAGATTTCATTTTTCAATGGTTTATCCAACTTTTACTTTAACCTGTTATCTCAACTTACCTAATATTTAGAGTGTTTAAGTGATATCTTTTTCAAAAATGAATTTTTCCATAGGAAATGAATACACAAAGAAAATATCTAGGACAAAGAAGAGATTTAGAATAGTCCAGTTGATTGTAAAAGGTGCAGACCAAAGAATTAATGCACCAAGCCTTTGCAGTAGATGACTGTATCTCAGATCCTTATATACTACACATTTAAAGCAGTAAGAGGTAAGGTCTGGTTTACATCTCCATCTGAATCTGCTTGAAAACGAATAATAAACTCCAAATATACTAAGAGAATTTTCAAAATGTCAAGACCTTGACAGATTTCCTATGTTAATAAATGATTTGTTTCTCCCTGGATGGTTAAGTATTAAAAAGTCAGAGTACCAGTAGGTAGACTGAGTCATGGTGTTTGTCCCCTGTACACTCCTCCTTCTTTTGGTGCCTTATTGTTGCATTATTTATCCTCCTTTCGGCCTGTCGAACTATAGTCTTTGGAAAGAGCTTATTTACACTAGGGTTTAGGTGACTGAGATAGCTATGTAAACCCTCTTCTCAAAGAAATATGTTTGCCGGACTGAAACGGAAGAAATCTCCACTTTTAGGGCTTAAACATCAACTAGATGAGGAGCAAAGAGATAGGTACCTTTTTCTTTCTTTTTTCTTTTTTTAACATGGGCAGGCACTGGGAATCGAACCGGGGTCTCCGGCATGGCAGGTGAGAACTCTTCCACTGGGCTGCCACTGCCCGCCTGATAGGTCCCTTTTAAAATAAGTGAACTGTACTTTAAAATTAATTGTTCATGATATTTATGTAAGTCATTCACTTTAAGGAAAATTTGTAATATACAAAAAAGCAACAAAAATGAAGATAAATGTCACCTGTCTTCATAAAACCCAGCGATAGTGATTAAGAATTCAGTGCATACAGCTCTAGTCTTTTTTCCTATAAATAGACACTTTCACACACACTCAGACTTATACTCTCCATTCTAATTTGTAAATTGCTTTTACATATTGAAATCACTTTTGCTTTCACTATATTTTCAATATCATCATTTTAATGGCTGAATGTTATTACATCATATAAGCAGACCTGATCATTTTTAACCCATATTCTATGGTTGTAAATGTAGTTGTGTCGTGTTTTTCCTCCTATAAGCCAAAGAGGGATTAATATTCTTGTAGAAACCTTTCAGAGTTACATGATGAATTTCTTAACTATGTAACTTGAAGTAAAATTGCTTAGTCACATAGTATGCACATTTTGAAGACCTAGTGGCATGTTATCAAACTATTCTACAAATTGCCACCAAAAGTAGAAAACACGAGGCTTCCCCATACTCTCTAATATTGGTTATCATTATCGAAATCAGTGAGAAATGTCATTGAAGTTTATTTCTAAGTTCATAGCACATATTTCACCTGAGAGTATGACCAACCCATCCCAGTGACTCAAAATCATTGCTACCACTCTCCAGTGTTTTGCTGCACCAGTCTCAGAGATAGATTGGGCAGCTGCGGACGTCTGACAGCTTGATAAGAGCACTTCTCCTGGCATGGTGAAGCAAGTGGGCTTGCATTTCTCTCCCATGCTAAGACATGATTCAGCAAGCTCCAAGGCCCAGTGGAATGGTATAATCCCAGCAGGTTTCCTTTCAGGAGGGAAACAGCACATATATGTGTGTTTATATTTTAACAGGGGCGAAAACCACTTACAAATAATGTCATAATGCTACTAGAAATGGGATGATTCAAAGATAGGGCCTGTACCAAATGTCAGGATGTACAAAAAATCCAGTCACTGTTAGAATCAGATGAGGCCTCCTTTCTCCTGTGGGCAGTAAGTTGTTTCCCACAGACACCTTTTTTAAAACTCAGAAAAGCAAAATCAATTCTTGCTTTATTTTTATCTAAAATGCCTATTAAAAGATTTTTTGCCCTTCTGTAATCTGAAGTGGAAGAAACAAGCTGCAATTTTTCTTTTTTAAATTAAAGCACTATGATTAAAATTTTCCAAATTTGTACTGTAACTTGGAGATTTGTAGTTTGTATCAGACCTCATTTTTTTAAAAATCCTCTGACAGAAGTAATGAATACAAATTGTAGTATTATTTCTTTGATGAAATAATAGTATAAGAGCAAAATCAAATAGCTGTAGCTAATTAGGGCTCAGTTCTAGGCCCTTATCACTTCCTACACTGTATCCTTTCTTAGCAATCTTTACCATAAATAAAGCTCCAATCACTTTCTATTTCCTAATGACCCTCAAACTGATATCTCTAGCCTGAATCTTACTTTCTGAGTTTACTCTATATCCAATTCTTTTCTTGACTTCTGAGCTAGTAGTTCTGAAAGCAAATAAAACATGACTCAAGAGCACCTAAAATGTGAGCTGTCTGAAATCCATGCCTTTTCCATCTAAATGGGTCTTCTAACTTCTTTAACTCAGTGAGGGCAGAAACAAATAGCCTTGGTCATTCTTGGCTTCCCCATCAGCAAGTTATATACTCTTCTCCTAAATCTTTCAAATGTATACATTTCTATTAACCCTGGTCCTCACGCCCACTATACAAGCCTCCTACCTGATCCCTCTGAATCCAAGTCTTCCCCCTTTTCCCAACCCTTTACAACCGGTTCTCCCTCTGGAGTAATTTTTTTTTTTTACAAATCCAATCCAATTGTATCATTTCCGATTTAAATCTCTTAAAGGATTCTAATTGATTTACGATAAAGAAAAATGTCTTTAGCCCCATAAAATTCCCGGTGCCTGCCCATGTTAAAAAAAAAAAAAAGACCCATAAAAGCCTGCATGGATTTCTTTTGCTTACTTTTCCATCCACATTTTGTACTACTATCTCTCTAGTCACTGTTTTGTAATCATACTGCCTTTCTTTTGATTTCTCAGTTGGATTATGCTGTACATAATTATGCTGCACAAAGACCCAAAAGAGGTCTTCGTACAGCTATCTCCACACCACCTCCAGCCCAAGATGTGCTTGCCTCGCTTTTTTCTTCTAGTTATCATCCTCATTCTTCACTTCTCATCTCAAGCATTACTTCCTTTTGGAAATCTTCTGTGACCCACCAGCCTTTGGTGTCTGCTCTCATTGAATTGTAGTTTATTCCTTCATATTACTTAACTCAGTTTTGTGATTATACATCTATTTATTGGAATTACTTGATTAATGTCTCAATCATAAGCTCTGCGAAAGTGAGGACCACTGCCCACTCTTCTGTCTTCAGAGCTAAGTAGTGTCAGGTCCAAAATTAAAATTAATAAATGAGTGATGTTTCTCAGCATTTGTATAGCCAGAATTACCAAGGAATAAATTAATTCCATAATGTTCCTGCATTATTTCTTTCCTTCCACGTATACCATAAATTTTTTACTAAAAATGTTGGAGGAAACATGAAAACAGAGAACCTTTTTAGTAAAAACAACAAGTAACTGAGACCATCACTGGAATTAGATTTTGTGAATGTGACAGAGAGGCTATACCTTTGTGTGCACTCAATTCATTTTTGTAGAAGAGAAAGAGAGAGAGGGAAAAGGCAGAGGCAAAAATGAAACACACTCCCTATGGCTTTTGAGTATTTGGAAGCACAAATGGAATTTGAACATAGTAACCCTGCTGCTATCCATCCCAGAAATGTGTTATAGTTTCCAAAGTTAGCAGCAGCATTATCTCCCATCTCAGTGGTCTTCTGCAGTGTGGTTTTGCCACCCTCCCATGAAGTGGCAGAGCCTATACTCCACCCTGTGACTCTTTTGACCAATAGACTGTGGTCAGAGCCATACCAGCTGGATAGTTCCAGATAGAGCCCTTAACTGTCCCAGCAGTTTCATTCTTTTTCCTTGGATATCAGATATCACCTAAGAAGTGTGACTTCCCTAAGACCACCAGGCAGTCAGAAGACCAAGTCGAGTGGAAAGGCTCTGGGAAGAGGAGAGAACGTGTGGAGAGACAAGACCAGGAACCACTGGGAGGGAAGGAGCCGTGTAGATGTCGAGCTTCGTTGAGCCTTCAGCGGCCTCCAGCCCAGTGGCTGTCTGACCATGTGAGAGGCCCCTGGGGAGAACTTCCCAGCTGAGCCCAGCCAACCCTCAATACTGCTAGAGATAAAAATAAATTGTTGTTGTAAGTCACTCCATTTTGGGAAGATTTGTTATTCAACAATAGGTAACCAGAACCACCCATTTAACAAATGTCTAGCATGGAGCACTACTAAGAGTCCTGACCTGAAACACGTGCTCCCCACTGTCAGTTCAGGCAACCAGCTCATACCTCAGGAGCAGGGATGGCTTTGAGGTGTGAGTTCCTGATTCTAAGGAAGAGAGGTGTGAAAAAAAACTCGTTGGCTGACCCCTGGAAGCTGAGAATTTTGTTCCTAGAAAGTATTAGGATATGTAGACAAGGCATTTAGCTCCTTCAAGGTGATGGCTCAGCAAAGTGTACCCAACTGACTTTCCCACCACCACCCAAAATGGAAACACTGCTTTGCCCATTTGATTGAATACGTTTTTCTTTTTTACGTAACAAATCAACCTTAGTGCTGAACAATCTGTAGTTGGAGACCGACCAATGGAAAATTCATCAACCTCTTGTTGCCCTAATTTTCCTGTCTTTTAAATAGTTAGGGTGATATAGTTATTTCTTTACTGTTCAGCTTTGCATAGGGCAGAAAGTGTTCCATGCATCAAAACAAACCCTTGCCTGCAGAAATAAGCAAGTTTTGGATTATAAAAAAGCACTTTACACAACTAAATGTATAATTGATGTATAATACAAAATGTATAAATGTATAATTGAGAGCTTTCATATAAAGGCTCTTCCTATATATAGGAAAAGCTCTCAAAATTATGTCTGAATACTTACAAGTATACAGACACACATCCACACAATTGTTGGTACACCACATCTATACCTAAACATGCACACGTGTGTGCACACACAGACACACAGATCTTCTATTCCAGCTATATTCATATCATCCAACCATGTTCTCTTTAATTTCTCTTAAAATTAAAACGTATTTTTCGAACAGAAAGTCCTACATATTAATTGTGGAAAATGTTGAAACCATAGGAAGGTATTTGTAAAAGTTTTCCCAAAGCTGTGTGGCTTCATTTTCCTGCTATAGCTACTACTGCACCCCCTTCCCGTGTCTGCTTAACACCACCTTGATGTAGCCCTGACATGTGAGGACAACTGAAATTAGTCCTGAGACTCTTCTGACAGTGCTTGAAATCCACTCTCCGTAGAGCCATGTGCCAGCTCTCTGATTGTAGTTCTAGTAGGAATATTACTTGGCATTTCATTTATATTAGCAAGTAAGATGAAATAGGAACAATAAAGACAAATTTTGGAACTTCACTCCATCAATGACTGAGCAACCTCTTTGTTCAGTAAGATAATTTTCAAACACTGGGATGCCTTAATTGCCTGTGCTATTTATAATGTACACTTTTAAATTTAATCTGTATCACTTCCTTAAGTCTAGAAAATCAATAAAATAATAAATCTGAATTGTAGAGCTCATACCCCCCCACACTGAGCTATTATTGAAGATCATAAGTATGCTGTGTCTCAAGACAGTTTTTGTCCCGTGTAATCAAAGACTAATTACTTGTGTAGTCCTCTGGCTATTTTCCATAATTTAATTAATCTGTGATAATTTAAAAAATAAATGGTAAGCATACCAATTGAAATGATTTTTTTATCTTAGCACCAATTAAAGATTGATTATTCAATATTATTTTGTGCCTATTGATATTCAAGAGACACACAATTTGCACTATTTCCACTCTTGGTACTTTGTCTTCAAAGAACACACCACAATTACATTTCCAGATTGTTGTACATCTGCTGATCCTCACATTCATTTTGCTTTACAAAAGCTTTATGACTGAGAATAAGCTTAAAAACTTCAACCACAGTCCTTCTTTATACAGCAAAGCCTTGTTGTCAGCTAGACGATTTTATTACTGTTTTTTACATCTTAGGAATCAACAGTGAGCAAAATTTTACTTGGAAAAGTAATTAGAACTGTCCTGTGTTTCTTCAAAAGAAAACTTGTAACTCTGTAATATCATTTGAGCCAATGGAACACCAAAACCTAAGAAAGGAATTCTGTCCCACAACGTGGATGGTTGAAAAAATAACTAATGTGGGGTGCAACCTTGGCTCAATGGCAGAATTCTTGCTTGCCATGCCGGAGACCTGGGTTTGATTCCTGGAGCTTGCCCATGCCAAAAACAAACAAACAAACAAAACACTAATAAGTCATGAGTATTAGTGGACAAAGGAATGGAGCCTTCTTAAGCAAGTATTCTGCAAACTTAAGAGGCACATTTTTTTAATAATAATATACTCTTAATTAAGCTTGTTATTCTAGTAATGTATGTTAAAGAATTTAAAACAATTTCTTTTTTAACTCATCATCCTTGAGATAAAGTAAATTAAAGGCCAAAGGAAGGTTATAAAGAGACTGACTTTGAATCTAAACTGGCTGGTGAATGTAGACTCCACTTCCACAAGGAATACTAAATTGGTAACCACAATGTTAAGTATTTCGGAGAGAATAATCAAAAGCAACCAAAACCAGGAGCTTAGAATTCTCATGGAAGCCATTATGCAATACTAAACTTCTCATTCCTCTCTCTGTTTACAGTATCAGAAGAGTGGCTTGGAATGGAAATGTGGTTTTCAGAGAGGAAATATGTAGGGGATTTTTTGGATCACCCTACACTCATTGTTATGGAGACGGAATTCCTTCATCAGAAGATATCTTCTTTGTTATAAGTAATACATTGGCAAAAGAATATTTCTAATGTATCAAAGAATATTACTTTGTGATCAAAGGTATCAGATACCATTGTAACACATTCTTGGCCATTTTTAGACACTGTGTCTCGTGTTGCCAAGCTTTAGGACATTGTCTTCTTATTTCACAGATAAAGTGAATCTGAACTATAAGGAGTTCTAGGGAACCTATAAGGAGTGACTGAGAAGGCTTAGTAGGCCTAATAGAAATATTAGATATTAAAACCCATCAATCTGATAGGAATTTATTCTAAGATTGTTGAGAGTTACTCTTCTACATTTTCTTATATTCCAGAGCTGAACAAACTAAGCATGTCCTTTGAGCAATCATATGCCTTGTTAGGTTCCTTTTAAACTTGGCATGTCAGCATAAATAACCCAGATTGGAATGGGCATATAGTGAGCATGGAGCTGAAAATCAAATTCCCTCTTTAGAGACTTCCAACCAGGGGCAGAAAATGGAGCAGATTCCCAGAGAGTATCCTCACAAGACTGTGGTACTTTCTCCCCAAAAGAAGAAAAGTCAGAGGGTGGTCTGGTCTGTGGGTGTGACCATGGGGTCCAGCACAGAGGCACTGGGACTGTGGAAGGGAAAAGGGATGCCTTGAATAGATGTGGTATTGACCAGCTTTTATCGTTTTCATCAAGAAACAGATCTGAAGGTTGTAGATATAAACAGGAGGGGACTGTCATCTTACCTTTGTTAAGCACGTTACTTTTTCTGTTTGGTGACTCCACCAAATTTATAATTAAATGGAAATTTGTTCTTGGACATTATTTAACAGGATTGTAGACTTGAGGCTATGGGCTTTGTTATCAAAGATACTGAGGCCTGAATTTCAGCTATGCCTTATGTGCAAAATGTGAATAATTGTGTTTTCCCAAAGTAATGTGTTTAGGATTAAATGTGATATATAGAGAGAACGTAACACACAGCTATGATTCAAAGAGTTGTTATAACAATTGTTCATTTTCATTGACATTATTACTAGTGTAGAACTTTTAAATTATATCTTCAGTATTCTGCTAATGGAAGAAAATTGTTGTGTGGTGTCAAAAACACCAAATTACCTATGATACATAAAAGGATTGCAGTAGGAAGTGAGATCATTCACAAATAGTTTAAAAACTACATTTCCCCTAAGATAGAAAAAGTCTGTATCATTTTTTAATTGTAAAGTTAAATTGTAAAATTGAAAATGGTGAAAAATTAATAGAGAATTAATTAATTAATTAATAATTAATCCTCACACTTTTATACCCCCAACATTTGAATTCATTCTTTCAGATTTATGTAAGTGCATATACATATATATATGTGTGTGTGTGTGTGTATGCACGTATATATGTATATGTATATGGCTTTTAAACAAAAATGGAATGTATTATTTTTAGTCTTTGATTCAACTTGGTTCAACAATATGACCTTGATATTTTTATATAGTCTTACATTACTATGATATACTGTAATTTTATAAACCATAATGCTGGACATTAAGGTTGTTTCAGATTTGTAGCAATCATACATTATGATAAGATAAATAAAAGATTCAGGCTAGAGTATGGCTGCTACATTCTTTATTTTTTAGGATTAATAAAGGACATGTAACTGGGTCGATACTATAATTATTTTTATATTAATAATCAACACTATCCTTTTAAACATCTTAAAGCCACTTAAATGTTAGTACATATTTTAAAGGCCAGAGTGTTCTTTGCCACTTCACAGCAAAAGTTTAAGCACATATTTGCAGGATATATCTTGAAAGAGAGAAATGTGTGAAAATGAGATAGCAAAGATATTTCAATGACATTTACCATCAAATGAAGCAGACATTACAGTTGGACATAGGAAAAATGGAAATACTCAAGGCACATATTTTAGAGATTTAAGGCAGCAAAGTCACTATAGCTAGCCTTCGTGGAAATTCCAAGAAAAATATTGTATGAGAGGATTGAAAGTAGATATGGATTCAATTTTGATCAAACAGTTTTGTTTTCTTTTAACTGACAAACAGTGAAATATATTTCAGAACACATGAGATGACTTGCAAAATAGATAAACTTGCAGAAACTGATGACAGATAAATATTGTGCCAGTTTTCTTTTTTAAAAAAGTGATTTCCAAAACTACAAACCAGAAAAGTTGTTTCTGATCACAAGATAAAATTCATGAGCAGCTTATTTACTAGACCTGGAGGCGGACACAAAAGAAAGTGGTGCCCACTGGGACCCCATGGGGCCCTCTATGGACAAATCATATCTCATTAGCAGACTCTTATTTATAAGTTGGCTTCTGAACTTGCAGATGATGGGAATTTTCTTGACATAGCTTATCAGAAAAATCAGCAAAAAATTTTGACACCGTCATTCTCAATCTGGTTGTGGAGAAGATGATGTATGCTTCATGGCTTTCCAAGTCCCTTAGAACAGTGACTCTAAGGTCATCCTTCATGTTTTTGTCTTTATTAAAGTTTTTGTCTGTTATTTGGGAGGCAAAACCATAGATAACCTCAATATAATGTTTTTCAGATGAAATGAAACTAGGAAGGACAAAAGGGGGCAGAATTAAAACTTTTTCAGAGTGATGTAAAACATTAATGCAAATTTTTAAAATCATAAATTTAAAATATTGTAAAGTTTTCTATTATGGCAAGCCTTCCTTTGCTCCCATCATTTAGTCACATTCAATGAAGAAACAGTTCCTGTCCAAAGAATTATGCAAAGTTTGAAATAGCTGAGTTGCAGTTTCAAAATAAACTGTGCAACCTTGGGAAAGTCACTTAATAGTTCATCTTTGAATCAAGATTAAATCTCTACTGAAACTGTTCTTATACAGATGCAGTAAGATACTGTCTGGTCTCCTTCCCCTTTTCTTTCTCTCATTTCCATTGCTAATATTTATTGAGTGCCTGCTTTGTGAACAGATGCCATGCTAGATGCTAAAGGAATTTTTTATATAAAAAGATAAATTAAAACACCCTTCCTTCAAAAAAATTATAATTTTTTAAATATATAATCATATAAATCAATAATTATATGATTGTGGCCATGTGGTGTAGCATAGAGAGTAGGAACTTCACAATAAAAGGATTTAATCTCAGATTTCAGTTTTCCATTTTCTAAGAGGGCTTTGGGCAAGTTACTAAAACTGTTCAAACCCCTTTTCCCTCATTTGTGAAATGGGGGTAATAGTGTCTATTGAGCAGATTCCTATAAGAATTAGATACAATGGTATATGGGATCATTAATTGTAAATATTTAATGAAGGTCACTATTTACACAAGAGATTTGGGATACAAATATCTATAATAAAAGGGAGAGAACAGTGAGTGAAACGAAGGTTTGATTGACATGATGTTGAGCCCAGAAGAGAAACTGTTTTTAGATTGCATTAATCTCTGCTCTTATATTTTATTTATAACTTTACATGATGGAAACTTTCAAACATACACATAGAGATACCAAGTGTGATAAAATAACTTGTGCCCATTACACAACTTCAGCAACTTTCGACATGTTTTGCTCCTGGTTCATTCATTTCTCTTGCTTTTCTCTGTTTATACTATCATTGTTTTTAGTCTAAATGCTATTGTACCTTTGATTTCTTCTTTGATCCATAAACTAAGACAGGCAGAATAGCAACATAATTAAACACACACATATTGAAATGAGACTGCTAGGCTTAAATATCAGTTATATAAGTTACTAGCTGTATAACTGGGCACATCTTACAAAATCCTTCTTTTGTCATAAACCGTAAAATGATAATATATGTAAAATGATAATAAGAACAGTATCTGCTTAATAAAGATGTGAGGATTAAATGAGCTGACAAAGACAAAAAGCTCAGCACAGTGCAAGTATGTTGGATGCATTCAATAAATGTTAGCTATTATTATTCAAATTTCTAAGGGGCTTGAATGGTTTTATTTTTACCGGTATTATTAATTTGCAGCTTTATGGAATTGCCTATGAGAATGTGGCCTGTAACATGACTTTTTCTGATATTTGATAGAAATTAGGTTTCTGGAATAATATAAGGTCAATGTTTTGCAAATATTCCATATGTCCTTAAAAGAGGGTTTATTCTCAGTTTGTGCAGTATAGAAAGTCAGCATTTAGCAATGAATCAAACTAATTAATGATTTTATTTCTCCATTTTCATATTTATTTATGACCTATTTGATCTTTAATAAACTGAAAGGCCAACTAAAATCTTCTAATATTGGACTTCATAGACCACTTGTCTCCTGGTCTTCTTTTTTTACTATCCAGCTAAGACATTCAAAAGTGAAGTCATCTACTCTTTTACCCCTGTTCTTAGCTCCTGCCAGGCATGAGGTAGATGCCTTAGAGATCTGCCAATACCATTCACTCTGTCTATGGGCTTGCTGCCCCTTCTCCTTCCTAAAATCATCCTTAAAACCTACTCCTCCTTAAAATCTTCATTTAAGCTTGCTTGGCTCCCACATAGGCAAGGTCTTGGTTTTGTGTGTGTGTGTATGTGTGTGTGTTTGTGTGTGTGTGTGTGTTTATTAACATTCTGTGCTCTTCCTTCTTATTATCATACAGTTGTAATCTCTCTGTATATTTGTTTTATTAATTTTGAAAAGTCTAACTTCCCCCAGACTGTAAGCACATGTGTGATGGGCATGTCTGTTTTGTTTACCCCTCTCCGCTAAGCACGCCAGGCAGTTCTGCCCTAGAAGCATGCAACTGTGGCTTTGAGACTGAGCACGCAGGTCAAAATTCCTAGGTTTGAATACTGGCGTTGCCACTTACTAGTTGTGTGACTTTGGGGAAGACATTTAACATTTTAGGCATTGGTTTTATTATCTGCAAAATGAATATAGTTAATGGTATCTACCTTATAGGATCATTCTGAGGAGGAAATGAGATTCAATTATAAAACATTTAAAGTGTAGGCATCTACTAAGCGCCAAGCACTTTTCTGCGTACTGAAAATAATGCAGAAAGCAAGACAGATGAGGGCCTTGGTCTCATAAATTTATATTTCAAGGGGAGAAGGAGAAGAAAGGAAAGAAATAAATACTCAAGATAAGTTGAGTTGTCATCAATGAAATGAGAAGGAAGAGAAGGGGGAGAAGAAGGAGAGCTAAATAGTAAGAACAAAGAACAAGAACAAGAAGAAAGACAGGAAAATAAGTTAATATGTGGATAGTAAATGGGCTTAGATATTTGGGAAACATATATAGAGTGTTCAGGGATGCTCTTTCTGCAGAGCTAATATTTAAGCTGAGACCGTAGTGACGAGAAAGAAACTGTCACGTGAATACTGAGAACTTTCTATCCAAAAGGTTCAGCAGGCTCCTGACCTGGAAATTAACTTTGGGTGACTAGAGAGCAGCAGGAAGGCTGGCGTGCCTGGACAGCAGTCAGCAAGAGGAAGAATTGCAGGCAGTCCTTGTGGGAGAAAGGACAGGAGCCAGAAGGTACTTAAAATCTTGCCTGGTACACGATAAGAACTCACTCCTTGTTCGGCATTTTAATTGCTTTTGTTGCTATTGATTTGGTTTTGTTATTGGCAATAATAAATAACTATTGAATAAATAAAGCAATGTGAGTAGAAATAACTATGACTGCTCTCATAGGGGATGAGAAAATGGGGGCGTAGGACTGAGGGACCAAGATCCACTCGCCTTTTGCCTACTGAAAATATGTGAAGTGTCCTATGAGGTTTGAAAGAATGGTTGAGGGGTTAAGCTATAAATATGATATTGATTAAAGGAACTGCAGTGAATTGTGATATGGAATCAGGGAGCCACAAGCTTCAAAAGTGCAGTCAATGTATTGTGTATGAGGAATGGCAGCAGAAGACGTTGTTTGTCAACAGAATTGATTGTAAACATTTGCCTTGGAAATTTGTCGATATAACCTGATCACCCTCCATTTCCTTTCTCAGGCCAACACACCCTGCTTTTCCTCTGGGGAACCTTATCGCCCACTTTTAGTATTTATGATTTTAGTGGGATGGTATCTGACTCACGCCTGGCCATTTCAAATATTTGTTATGCCTTAAGCCCTTTTGGCATCTTCAAGGAAGATATGGCAATACTGATCTGTTCAATCATAAGCCAGTTCTGAACATTTAGCTAAAACTATTTGAGATAAGTGCTTTCCCACTGACTATGATAATTCCCTGAAGTTTTTGGCAACTTCTTTGTGGCCTCAAGGGGAGCTTCAGCTTTAAAACAGAGGCAAGAAAGGAGAAACCAGGGCTGAAAGACAGAGACCAATCAATAAAGACATTACTGAGCACCTGGAGCCAGCCTTGCCTGAACATGCCAAAATTTTTTCATTATACCCATCAATTATTCCATTTGAGTTAGTTCTGCTATCACTTGCAAGGTAGCAAATCTTGATTGGCAAAGAGGTTTTAAAGAATGAAGGATTTTGGATGTTCACACAAAGGGTAGGGAAAATGTGAAAATGACTAAATAATACGCAATGCTTGACAAATGTAAGTTGGCTTTAGTATATAGCCTGTCAGACTACAAATCACCTTATTTGGCTTTAAATATATAATTTAGAAGTTCACTTCTTTTTTTTCTTAACAAAAAAACTACCCTCTATAGGATAACTGAGCTCTCCTGTTCATTTTCCCTTAAGCACTTCACTTTTATACACCTCTCAATTTCCCCAAACAGACCCAGGTCAGCTTGCAAATTGCAAGAAAGAAATTAATTAATCTAAAAAAAGACCAATATGAGATGTACTGATGTTTTCCCCAAGCATTATCTTTGTTTGCTTGGCTAAAGCAGTCACATCCCTTTGGATTTGCTCAGTTGTAAAGCTGTTGAAGCTTCTGGACCAAACTCTCACTTAAATTTAATCAGTCTGGCTTAACCTCTCTTCCAAAGATTAGACTGAAGACAAACATAGCTTGTCTTCCTTGGATGGAAATTTTC
Source organism: Tamandua tetradactyla (assembly GCF_023851605.1). Lineage (NCBI taxonomy): Eukaryota > Metazoa > Chordata > Mammalia > Pilosa > Myrmecophagidae > Tamandua > Tamandua tetradactyla. The sequence goes on from NC_135346.1 coordinate 25,214,093, forward strand.
AATCTCCATCTGGAAATCTGAGAAAGTAAGCATCTTTGCAAGATCTGGAAATAATATACATAATAAGGAGATATAATAATTGACATCTGGTAGATACTCAATAAAATATACTTATGAATTTGTTTTATTCACTTTCAAAAGGTATATTTTGAATTGAAGAATATTAAAGATCTGACCAATCATTTAATCAGTGGCTGCATATTCAGGGCCCTTGGGCTGTTTTGCCTATATACAACCAATGTTTCATTTTAACTGTAGGGTAATTTGTTATTTTGTATGTATGTTTGTTTGGTTTACTTATTTAGTTGACAATGTTTTAAAATTAAATTCACAGATTTATCTAAATTAACCTAATCCCTTATTAATAGATATATAGGTTATTTCTAATTTTTTGTTATTATAAACAGTGTTTGAACATACTTCTTTTAAAGACCCGTGAGTGTCTCTTGTGGAGCTGCTAGATTATAGGGAATAGGCATTAAACATTTTAACAGCTGTGACCACATTGCCCTCCAAAATGCCTGAGCCAATCTACAATCTCCCTACCAGCATATGACAGTACACATTCCCTCACAACCCTCTAGTACTTGAAACTGCTTCCTGCAACCTTAAAGAGTAAAATTTATTTTGTTATTTTGTTTTGCACTTTCCTGATGACTTGTGAGGTGGGCTGTATTTCCTTGTTTTTTGGTAGTTTATATTTCCTTTCCCTGAGTTTCTTGAATTTATTCTTTGACAAAGTTTCTATTGCAGAAAATACAACATTGTTTTCCAGCATTCTCCTCCTTTGAAATCTCTCTCCCACCCCCAATTTCTCCTTCATTTTAATCCCCATTAATGATTCATATCATCATTTTAATTAGTGCCCTCTTTAGACCAACAATGTGGAGTTACACTTTATCTTTAACACTTTACCAGATGACATTTATGAGGGCCAGGTGATTCCCTGGTAGCACATGAATGCCAAAGGACAAGTTACTTAATCAGGGGGCGGGAGACAGAAAGGGAGAAATGAGGAAGTACAGAAAACAACCATTGCTAACCTCACAGATTTTAGGAGAATAACTTATGCATAGTAAATGCTTGTTCAATGAATTAATACATTCGACTTTGGATAACAGATTATTGCAAATGAAATCAGTTCACATTCTTGGATACTTCTAATCAGATTTGCCCTTTGTGTCAATGAGCTGATTCCAGGGGCCTGCTTGCTCTCATTACGTTAATCCTCTAGGGTGCTTGTGTTCCAAGTAGTGCTTCAAAGTGTTTTCCTCAACTTTTCCCTTAGTCACTCTTACACGTCAACTGATGAAACTGGAGGCTTTGCTTGTTTGTTTTGCACTGAATTTTGTTTGTTTTTCCCCTCCATTCCCAAGCCAAGCTAGTTATTTTCCTTTGCCCATATTGTACTCTCCTATTCAAAGAGAAGAGAGCAAAAAATAGAATATGGAGTTGTCAGCAAACACTCAGTCTTAAATAATTGAATAACAAGCACTGTTATCCCAAAATACCTCAAAAAGAGATGTGCAGCCAATGAGGAAGAAAGCAGAAATCTCTGCCTTTAAAGGGCAAACTGGGTGACAGCCTGAAATTTCACTTTCATGACAATATGAGAAACAATATAGGCAATATATCTACTTCCATGCTTTGTATGCTTATTTAACCCAGATGGCTGCTGCAAAAGAGAGAATCATTTTTGAAATAACTCAACTATCTGTATCTAACTAATAGATTTGAAGAATACATGGGAGCATAGCACAAAATAGTCTGTGTCTGAGTCCCCAACCCATGATTTGATATTTTGTGTTATTTATTCAAAAGAAAACTAAATCAATCTACAAAATGAAAAGAAAGAAGCAACCCATCTCTGAGTCAATAGCCATAGTTTATCTGAGAACTTTGTTTTCAGTGAGTTATTGAAATGCTTTGTTCAGCCCTGTTTTAAATAATTTTCTGCCACTTCTCCAGTGAAAGCACATTGTCACTTTAAAGACTTGCCTATTAACAAAACTTTGTTGGTATTCAGCCTAATTCAACGATTTCTCTTTTTCTCTAATTGCTGTATCTTTTTCTTGGGCCCTTTTCAAACCCGCAGTGCAAGCACTACTGCTGATTACCCTGCTTGCTTTGCACTTTCAGCTTTCAGTCTGTCTTTCTTCATTTGCAGAGCCACCCAATCATCTCTTGAAATAGACCACTTTCCTTTCTCCTTGAGATGTCTTCACACGGATAATGCCCTCTGAGCTAACCTCTTTAGAATTTTAGGATCATAAAGCCTTTCAGAGTGTCCCCTCTCTACTTGTATCTGAGAAAATACAGCTTAGATTTATTTAATGGTCTATCTAGGGACACCAGTAGTTGGTGAGAGAGAAAGAGCCAGAGCTCAAGCCTGAAATCCTAGAGTAGAAACAAAAACATCCCACAGGACTCAGGCAAGTAACATAAATAAGTGAAGTGGGCTGTACGTATGACACTAGAGTGAGGTGGTGCAGTGGTAGTGCTAGTTAAAATAAGCATTACAAAAGTAGTCTGAGTCTTCAAGAAAAATCAGAATTCTTGATTTTTGTGTAGACCACCCTGGTTTTAAAAGTATTTGGAAATTAATTAAAATTCTTGGAAAATACTCTACAGACAAGTCAAAACATAACTGTAGACTGAATCCAGTCTGCAGAGCAAGTTTGAAAGGACTTTTTCCAGTTGCAGAATGATGTTAAGAACTGGAAATATCATGAAATCCTTCTGCAACAGTTTATGAATGTAGAAGCTAAACATAACAGGAAGAATTTGGTGGTTTAAATTATTGTTCATCCACAACCATGTTATAATCTCATGGTGATGTAGTGGACTTCCTCTCCCTTGAATTTTGGCTCAGCTTTGTATTTTGCTTTGGCCAATGCTTTGGCAAATGGGTATGAAATCAGGACTAGAAATGAGCTTCCATGCTTGAGATTTCTCTCTTACAGGGTGCCCCTCATGTCTACAGGTCCAGCAAGAATGAACAATATGTGAAACAGTCCTGAACTCAACCCACAACTTGGAGCTAAACCCAGGTGAGGCCAGTCTAGATCAACCAAGCCCCAGCCAACCTGCAGATGCTGAAGTAGAAAATATTTGCAGTTGTTTTAATCCATTGAAAGTTTTGGGTTATTTATTATATAACAACAGCTAACTCATTAAAAAAAAGACTTTCCCAAAATTATGTAATAACCAGATGACAGAGCCAAGATTAAAAGCTAGGGCTCTTGACTTCTGCCTTAGTATATTTTCTATTTTATTGTGCTCTTACATCCTAATGATCTTCAATTGTTGATTTCTCCATATTTCATAAAGTCATCTTCTCTGTCACATTAAGGTAGAAAAATGGTTCTGATTAGCCAGTTCTTCTTTGTGAGACTTTCTTCCAGGGATGTTTCTAATGTCTGTATGTATCTACCAGAGCTTTTAATGCAGCTTTGAGTGGTCCATAAAGATAAATGGAAATAATCTAGCCTGATTTGCTGTTAGACAATTAAGATTTACACAACTAGAGTTTACATTTACATAAAAATTAAACCGATCTCTCTGCAAGATGGAGTACTTTAGAATTACCTCTAATTTAATTGAGGTTGCTTAAATGGCTTGTAATCGGTATGATTGTTGCCAATTGCTTGTATCTTCAGCAAGGTAATCAGAATTCACTCAGAATTTCTACCACCAATTCTCAATTAAACTGTTAAACAAATTCCCTTTCTTTTAAGAAAGTTTTATGGTTTAGATTTTATTTTATTTACAGTTAAGCCTTTATTGCATTCTAATCTACTTGTCTAAAATATAAGATGCAATTTTGTTTTCTTTAACTCTTTATTCACTGTCCTCAATAGAAGGCTTTTATGAAAATTATTCTCTTTTTCGGGCTACCAATGAATAATAGTACCTAGCTCAAAGGATTGAAATGAGGTATAAATTATTATAACACATACACACAAGAGTGTTGGGCACACAGGAAGAGTCAGTACTAGCAATTTTCCTGTTGTTATTGTTATAACATGCTATTAGATTTAACACTCTGGCTATAAATAGTTCTTGATGCTATTGTGTTAAGAATTAATTAAAGTGGGGACTTCCAGTAGACCAAGATGACAGTACAAGAGGCTCCAGCCTACTATACCCTAATAGAATCTTTGAAAAACTTTTAAAAACTGACAGAACTATCTTCCGCAAAACTCTGGAAAAGAATTAAAGGATTGCAGTAATAGTGAATGCCAAACCAAGAAAATGCAGCTTTAAAAATCACATGAAAAGCTTATGTAGCCCTTGCTGCCCACCTCCCCACCCACCCCCCATACAACCACCTGGTGTAATATAGAGCTAGCCTATTGTTGCCACTGTGAATACCGGTCCTCTACTAGAGGGAGCGGAGTAAACCCCATATTCATAAGGGGGTACCTGTATATCAGTACTAATCTATCAGGTGGCAGCCTGAAAGACTTAACCAGGAAATTCCTCTGTGGCTCATCCTTCTTCTGATCACCTGCTGTGCTGGTTTGAAAGGATTTATGTAGAAAAGTCATGTTTTAATCCTAATCCCATTTTCTAAAGACAGTCATTTTTTCTTATCCCTGTTCAGTACTACACTTTAATTAGATTATCTCCACGGAGGTGTGATTTCAATCAAGTGTGGGTATTAAACTTGCTTAGGTGGAGACACGTCTCCCCCTGTTCCAGGTGAGGCTTGATTACTTTACTAGAATCCTTTAAAAGAGGAAGCATTTTGGAGAAAGCTTCAGAATGACATAGCCATGAGAAGCAGAGAGTCAATCAGCCAGCAACCTTTGAAGATGAAGAAGGAAAATGGCCCCCGTGGAGCTTCATGAAGTAAGAAGCTGAAAGAGAAATCTAGCAGACTTCGCCACGTGCCCTTCCAGCCAAGAGAGAAACCCTGAACTTCATCAGCCCTTTTGAACTGAGATATCTTTCCTTGGATGCCTTAGATTGGACATTTCTATAGACCTTCTTTAATAGGCCTTAGGACTGTAAACTTCCAACTTATTAATTCCCCCTTTTTTTTTTTTTGTTACATGGGCAGGCACTGGGAAATGAACCCGGGTCCTCTGGCATGGCAGGCAAGCATCCCTGCCTGCTGAGCCACCGTGGCCCACCCTTAATTCCCCTTTTAAAAATTAATTTGATATCAAATAAAACATGATTTGTTAAAGCCCCACAGTAATCCCAAAAGAATCTGAAAAATATGTGCAAAATAAATGAGAGGGGACTCAAAAAGAAACATTTTGAGAAATGAATACGAAAACAGGCATTAATGTAAGAATTGAGGGATTAAAAAAAGTTATAAGACTTATAAACACCAAATAACAAAATGGCAGAAGAAAATCCTGCATTATCAGTAGTTATTTAAATGTAAATAGATTAAATTCTCCACTGAAAAGTCAGAAGCTGGCTGAATGGATAAAAAAGCATAACCCAAATAATATAGACCAGTACCTGATATTAGAACAGATAATTGTTAACTGTTACAAGAGACAAAGAGGTTCACTATATATTAATAAAGGTGTCAAGATATACCAATAAAACATAACATTTATAAATATATGTGCTCCTAACAGCAAAGCCCCAATATCTAGTAACTGTATATTGACAGATCTTAAGGGAGAAATAGATGGGTCTACATTAATATAGGGGACTTCAATGCACAACTTCATAACAGAAGAGAAACAAGGAAATAGCAAACTTGGATGATACTGTAAATGAACCAGACCTAATGTACATTTATAGAACATGTCACCCAACAGCAGCAGACTACACATTCTTCTCTAGTACACATGGGTTGTTTCCAGGACAGACTATATGATAGATCACAAAACAAGTCTCAATAACATTAAAAATATTGAAATCTTGCAGTATATCTTCTTTGCACATAGCAGACAGGAGCTAAAAAGCAATAATAGAACTGGAAAATCAACAAATATGTAGGGATTAGAAAGCACACTTTTAAACAGCCAGTGTATTATTGGGTTATAAAAGAATGTTATAAACAACTATGTTTTAGTTTTGTAGGCTGCTGGAAGTAAATATCATGAAGTGGTTCAGTTTAAACAATGGGAATTTATTTACCTTCAGTTTTGAGGCTGAGAAAATGTCCAAACCAAGGCATCGTCAAAGCAGTACTTTCTTTCCAAAGACTGGCTCATGACAATCCTTGGCTTCTCTGCCACATGGCAAGGCACTTGGCAGCATCTGCTGCTCTCTCCCTTCTCTGTTCATTCCATTTTTGAAGAACTCCAGTAGTAGGATTAAGATTCATCCTGAATCAGATGGGTCACACCTTAACTGAAATAGTCTACCAAGATGTCCTACTTACTGTGGGTAACAGGAATGGATTAGATTTAAGAACATGTTTTTCTTGGTTACATACAGCTTCAATCCACCACAAATTGTATGCCCCCAAATTAGATGAACTAGATTAAATGAATAAATTCCTAGAAATACACAAACTACCTACCTTGACTTAAGAAAAAATGGAAGATGTTAACAGACCAATAACAAATAAAAAGATTAAATTAGTAATCAACAAAAAGACCAGAATGAGATGGATTCACTGGGGAATTTCCCAAACATTCCAAAAAGAATTAACATCAACCCTGTTCAAACTCTTCTAAAGAATGGAAGAGGAGAGAGCACTTCCTAACTCATTTCATGAGACTAACATCACCCTAATACAAAGTCAGAAAAGAAAATGGACAAATTTGCCTTATGAATATAGAAACAAATGTCCTGAACAAAATTCTAGAAAACCAAATCCAACAGCACACTAAAAGCATTATATACTATGATCCAGTGGGATTTACCTCAGATATGGTTCCCAACAAGAAAATCAATTAATGTAATATATGACATTACTAGAGCAAATGGGGGTGGTGGTGTCACAACGTGATCATCTCAATTGATGCAGAAAAGGAATTTGACAAAATCCAGAACTCCTTCTTGATTGAAAAAAAAACGGAAAACTAAGAAGGAAACTTCCTAAACATGACAGAGGCATATATGAAAAACCACAACTAGGGACATCATATTCAATAGTGAAAGACTGAAAACTTCCCTTGGATGATCAGGAACAAGGTAAGAATGCTCACTGTCAGCACTGTTATTAAACATTGTATAGAAGTTCTAGCCAGAGCAATTAGGCAAGAAAGAGATATAAACTCATCTAAATTGGAAAGGAAGAAGTAAAACTTTCCTTATGTTCAGATGACATAATCCTATTTGAAGCGAATCCTGAAAAATCTGCCACAGAGCTACTAGTGCTAATAAACAGATTCAGTAAAATGACAGGATACAAGATCAACACAAAAATTATTGGTTTCTATACACTAGTAATGAACAATCTGAAGAGGTAATCAAGAAAAAAAAGTCCATTCATAATGGCAACTAAAAGAATCAAATAACTAGGAATAAAAATTTAACCAAAGATATAAAGGAATGTACACAGAAAACCACAAAATATTAATGGAAGTAATCATAGGAGACCTGAATAAATGGAAAAATATTCCAAATTTATGGTTTAGAAAATTAAATATTATAAAGATGTCAGTTTTATGCAAAGCAATGTACAGATTCAATGCAACCCCAATAAAAATCTCACCAGCTTTATTTGCAGAAATGGAAAAGCCAATCATCAATTTATATGGAAGAGTAAGGGACTCCAAATAGCCAGAACAATCCTGAAAAACAGTGAATTTGAAGAACTCAGACTTCCTGGTTTTAAAAGTTATTACAAAGGTACAGTAATCAAAACAGCACAATACTGATACAAGGAGAGACAAATAAACCAATATAATTGAATTGAGAATTCAGAAATAAACCCTCATGTCTACGGCCAATTGATTTTTGACAAGGATGTCAAGTACACTCAATGGGAAAAGTATAGACTATTTATCAAATGGTGCTGGGGAAACTGAATATACATATGCAAAAGAATGATATCTATATACAAAAATTAACTCACAATGAATCAAAACCCTAAATATATAGGAACCAAAACTATAAACTCATAGAAGAAAACTAGAGAGAACCCTCAGAATCTAGTTTAGGTGATTGTTTCTTATTCTTTATACCAAAAGCACAAACAACAAAAGAAAAAATAGATAAATGAAACTTCATCAAAATTTAAAACATCTGTACATTAAAGGATTTCATCATGAAAGTAAAAGGGCAGCCTATAGAATGGGAGAAAATATTTGGAAACCACTTATCCATTAAGGGTTTACAATCCAGAATTTAAAAAACAACTGCTACAACTCAGTAACCAAAAGGCAGACAGTCCAATTTAAAGTCAAGCAAAAGAATTGAATAGACATTTCTCTAAAGAATAGGTACAAATAGCCATTAGGGACAAGAAAAGCTGTTCAATATCATTAGCCATTAGGAAATGCATGTCAAAACCACAATGAGATATCATCTCACACCCACTTAGAATGCCTATTTTTAAAACAAAACAAAACAAAACAGAAAACAACAAGTGTTGGAGAGGATGTGGAAAAACAGGAATACTCATTCATTGTTGGTGGAAATGTAACATGGTGTAACTGCTGTGGAAAATGTTTTGCGGTTCCTCGGAAATAAGTCTAGTAGTACCAAATGACAGCAAACCCTGCTTCTAGGTCTTTATCGAAGAGAATTGAAAGCAAAGACTTGAACAACTATTTGCATACCAATATTCGTAGTGGTATTAGTCACAGTTACCAAACGGTGGAAGAACGCAACTGTCCATCAACAGATGAATTGATACTCAAGATGTGGTACATATGTTCAATGAAATATTATTCAACCATAAAGAGAAATGAAGTTCTGATACATGCAACAACATGGATGAACTGTGAAGACAATAATGTTGAATGAAATAAGCCAGCCATTAAAAGTCAAATATTCTATGATCTCAGTAATATGAATTAATTAGAATTATCAAACTCACAGAGTGAGAAACTAAAATACAGGTTGCCAGGAGCTGCACTGGAGGTAGGGAATGAGGAGTTATGCTTAATTGGTACAGTTTCTGTTTTGGTAATAGATGACAGTGATGGTAGCACAACATTGTGATTATAATTAACACCACCAAATTTATATTTGAATGTGAGTAAAAGAGGAAATTTTAGGTATATGCTTTAGAATTAAAATAAAATAAAACGTTATTGTACAACACAGTGAACCATAATGTAAACTATAGACTACGTTGTTATATAATTGTGATTAAATTGTTTCATCCACTGTAACAAAGTTAATAGGTAAAACTATGAGAGGGTGAGTAAATGGAAACTCTGCAACTTTTGCATGCTTTGTCTGTAAACCTACAATTTCTATAATAAAAAAATAAACAGAAATAAAGAATTAATTAAGGTAAACTTGGCACCTATCAAAAAAGTAAAGGTGCCACCACTGACTACTGCCGTATCCTCAAACATTGCGGACTTAAATAGTTCTATGGCTGTGATCCAAATGGAGGGGCTGTGATCCAGAGAACCACGGTACACTATTATAACCACGCGAATTACTTCTCTGGGGTTGAGTGACAACAAAGCATCACGACTTAGGAATTTGAGGAAAAAATTCTTTTCCTGAGAGTGAGCTTAATATTGTTTAGGAATAGTGTTCATCAAACTTTAATATGCAGACAAATCACCTGATGATCTTGTCAAGGTGCAGATTCTGATTTAGTCAGTCCGTTATGGAATGGGAGGCTCTGCATTTCTAACAAGTTCCCAGTGGGTGCCAATGCTGTTGGTCCATAGACTACACTTTGAGAGGCAAGGACTTAAGGCAATATCTTTCAAACTTTACAGTACTCCAAAATCATCCAGAGCACTTGATAAGTGCAAATTTCTGGGTTCTTTCCTGGGGATTTTGGCACGGAAGATACAGGAAATCTGCCTGTTTAACAAGTTACCCAGCTTTGCAAAACACACTTTGAGAACTAGTCTTTAAATCTTGAGTTCTGTAAAGGGCAAATGCTCCCAGAGAGTGTCACCTTTCTAAGTCAGTAATCCAACCACGTTTAAGGTGGAGCACTGATTTACAGTGGCAAATAAATTGTGCTAAGTAGAACTTTGGGTGTGTGCTGGCCAGGGTGGGAGTGGGGGTATGTGCAACTAAATCTTTGAAACACTAGTATAAACAGCATGAAAATGTTTCTTTACTGCAGGGATTTTCAGAGCCTGCATATCATGTGTATCATGACATCACCCTACTTATTTGGCAACAGAATTCAATATTTCTGAGATGCCGAACACCATCTCCCCAGAAGACTTTTCTCAGGAACTTGATTTGGGAAGTTCTGCTCTCAGCTGTAAGAGTCCTGAAAAGTTAATAATGCTGGGCAAGCGTGTTGCTCCAGAGGCGGGATTAAAGCCAGAAGTGAATGCTCTACCATGTTGGACTTGAAGTCTGGGAGAGATTCCTGACAAGTTGAGTTGTCCGGATGAAATAGATTCTTTTTCAGAGCAGTGAGCTGTCTGTCATGAGAAGTCTTTTGGCTAAGACTCTCAACTTTAAAAAGATGTTGTAGAGGGGACTCTTGCTCTAGATGAATGTTTAGATTAATAATCTAAAAGGCGTTTATAATGTTGGGACTCTCTATTTTACATCTCGGTGCAAAATAAGCACTTAAAATCAGATTATGTCAAAGGGAGGAAGAATAGATGATATGAATGTATTGGACCCTTCATAGGTGAGAGGAATAGGGAAGGATGACACCAGAGAGAACTTGAAGCAGTCAAATAATAAATGGAATTTTAGAAGATCTCCTGTATCTGTACCTTAAGGTAAGCCCAGCCGGGGTCTTATAGTGTATAAAGGACAAGTTTTGGAGTTGGGCAGACCTGGTTTTGATTTCCCTACTGCTATTGCATATTAAAGCAACTATCTTTATAATGATTTTTTTTTGGTATGCTGTACGGTGGGGGTCACATTTCATTCTTTTTCCATATGACTATCCCGTTATTGCAACACCATTTGTTGATTTTTGGGGGGGGGCAATGCGGAAGAAGGAATTGCATAGGCCAGTAATTCAACACAGGTGTCCCACGTGGCAGGCAAGAATTCTACCACTGAACTCCCCTTGTACCCCCGCCTTGTAATGATTTTTAAAGCTTGTGGTTAGTGTGAGAATTTGGTGAAATAATTTTTGTACCTACCTAGAGGAAACACACCCTCATATTCTCCCTTCCTAACAGTTATTGCAGTGAACTCTCAATGTTCTTTTCTAAAACTAATCCCTCCACTTTTTACTATCCCCTAGCCCCTCTCACCTACTAGAGATATCACTCCAGAAATGCTCCCTTTTGTCTCCTTCATCATTTCCTTCTGTATATAAACATATTATTTCTGTTATAAAACAAAACAAAAGCTCTTATGTTTTTTCCTCTTTGCTTCAAAACTTTTCTCAAGAGTCATCTATACCATCTGCTTGCAGCCTCTCCTTTTTCCCTAAACTCACTGCAACTCTGCTTTTATCCTTTCCATTCAACTGAAACTACTCTTGTCAAGGTTAACATCAATCTGTACATTGCTAAATACAGTGGATGCAACCTGTGCCCTCATATTATTAATCAGGAGCATTTGACACATTTCATCACTCCCAGCTCCTAGGTATGTTCTCTTCTTTGCTGTTCGAGACAGTGCCCTCTCAATTTACTTCCTATTCCATTGATCATTTTTCAGTTCCTTGGTGGATTCCTCTCCTTTTCCTAATTAGTTTAATGTTAAATGCCCAAGTTAAATTCTTTTCTTCTTCATTTCTCTTCTTTTCCTTCCTTTTCTTTCCCTTCTCTTCTATCTATACTCCCTTCATTAGGGATTCTTATACTATTGCATGACTTTAAATATTACCGATATATTGTTGGCTCCCAAAATTATACCTTTGGCTCAGAGCTTTCTCCTAAACTGCTGACTCATGTATCTAATTCTCAACATCTATGCATGGCTGTGTAATTAGAAGTATCAAACTAAGTGCATCCCAGTATGTACTCTAAATCATCCCCTTCAAATCAACTTCATCCATAATCTTCTATATGTCATGTGATGAAAATTCTGACCTCAGTTGCTCCACTCTCAATGTTTGCTCACTATTGGACTCTTTTTTCCTCTCATACCCAATGACCACCCAGACAGAAAACACCATCAGTTCTACCTTGAAAAAATATCCTTGGAATCTGCCACTGCTCCATGCTGCCACCACTACCACTTAACCAAAAACTATCATTGTGGCTCTCCTATTTCGTTTCACTAGCCTCTCTGATGGTCTCTCTGCTTCCACTCTTGTCTCTCATAGTCTATTTTAAATGCAGCAGCTAGAATTCTACTGCTAAATTATAAATCAGCTTGTGTGACTTGTGTACTTAAAACCTTTTAATGGCTTCCTGTTTTGCAAAGAGTAAAATCCGATGGGCTATAGACAATGTGAAATGCACATGAAGACTGGTCGATACTCTTTTCACTGTATTTTGTGAATGGCTTCTCTTTTCTTCAATGCCTATTAGAAGCAATCACTTATTTATTTATTTGATTTTCTGTTTACTTATTTATGTATTTATTTGATACCCTACTGTTTTCCGAATATCTCTGTCAAGGGACAAATTTCATTACTCATCGTGCTTATCAAACACAATTGCAGCCTCAGTGAAATTAGAAATAGCAAATTAGTTTTTAGAGTAGAAAAACCTTTATCAATTCTCTTTTCAGGTGGGCTTTAACCTCTAATGGAGGGAACTTTCAATTTTTTAGTATCAATAACCTGATGAAATTTTTCCCCCTAAAAACACACATTCTCCCACATATGCATATTCACAGTCATCAATTTCTCTGAACTTACAGCCTCCTGAAGTTGTTTATGTTTGAGATCCCCTGATAGATTTCAACCTTTACACATGAAAAGGAAGGAAACTTTGTTTGCAAATCAGGGTCTTGAAAGCAGTACTAGACTTCTAGATAGAAAAGGTCATGCTGTCATTCTGGTTTTAGAAAGGAGATGGATGCCCTGAGCCTGAGGAGTAGAACCAGTGAAGTTTTCATGTGCAGTCTTAGCCTATCCCCATATGCTTCAAGGGGGAAAAGAAAAAAAAAAAAGAGTTTTCTGTGGAAGAAGGAAAAGACTCCCATCAAGCCAGCAGTTGGGGAACAGGTATCCGTGTGTACTAAAACTGGGAACCCAGCCTCCAGTTTCCTCTGAGAGTTCACTAAAGGTGAGCTGATTTGTGTGCTGACCCAGTTGCTATACCAAACCACCAGGATTCATTCAGGCATACATGAAATAATGGAATGTGAGTTTAAAATAGTCTTAAATGTATGAGAGCCTGACAGCGCATTTACTAATGGAGATGATTTATGGTGTCACATTTAGCAAAGTTTTGGTCCTGACAGCGCAGTTTATAGTCATCTTCTTATAGCATAAGAAGATCACAGAGCAAGAGGGTAACCAAAACCTCAACTGTTCTGAGACTTTGCATTTGTCTTTGATTGAAAATGTTAAAGTGGCTTTCCTCTGAGAAGTGTGAGAGTAAGAAATGTACTTTTTATTAAGATTTTTGGCAAATAGTTGCATTATTGGAACACGGTCTTTAGGGTCAGCACTTTGTATCCAATTACCACGGAATGTAATGGATGGTTCCTCTGACTTGTCATTTCTGCTCTGCAGGTCACTTAAGATAATCCTCTGTAACTTTTCCAGTTAAGGCGAATTTATTGCTGGCAAAATACTTTGGAATTGGATACTTCCTCCAAACGAAGAATACAGTAAACACACTCTGGAAGTTACTTCCCCCCTAAACTGCACCCCCCCCCCATTCCTTGTTTATGAACAAAGGTACTCTTGGGCAAAAGAGGTTCTTAAAAAAAGAAAAAGACATAAGTAAAAGAAAAGAACAGAATAAATATGATGCTTAGTCAGCATACATTTTTGCCTAATTACTACAAAGTGTTTGGATTGGATTTGAGAACTACTGAATTGCAGCTGTATCTCTGCTACTGTTTCTCTGGGTTCCTAGGGAAAGTCATTTCCCCCTCCTAGGCTTTTTTGTCTGCATTCAACTCCCTCTCTGTCTCTTGTTAGGGCAGATGAGTCATTAGAGTGAGTCATTCTAAGACTTAGTTCCCTTTCTAGAAGAGGGAAATAGCGCTTTTCTCGTAATGCTACTGGGAGCTTAAATGAGTCATGCATTAAAACACTTCCAATTCAGCTTATTTTAGAGCAAGCACTCGGTAAATAATAATAATAAATGGATATATGAAGGAGATTAATTAATCAGGGAAGAAATAAGTTAAGATGTTACTCAATTCTCAGATAGCTGTTGTCCTGAAATTTGGCTTTGGATGAAATTCTATGTCAAATATGTTTTTTGTTTGACTTTTTTTCTCTAAATGAAAAAATCTTCCTAAGAAAGATTATTTGACTTGAACTTAAATATTTTGTTTAGATAAATTAGAATATTCTCCTGTGTTATTTTGGTAAATATATAACAGCATTTCCTCTAAGTAAATTAAATTGGGGAAGTTAATCAGCAATTATTGAAATTTTAGCTCTGGACTTAAAAAAAAGTTCTGATTGGTATGAGAGGCAGAATAATTATCCCCCAAAGGTGGAATTATGGATGCAGATGAAGTTAGGATTGTTTAGGAACTAACTTTAAGAGGGGAAAATCCTCCTAATTGTCCAGGTGGGCCCAATGTACTCACAAGGGTCCTTAAAACTAGAAGATGGGACAGAAGGCAAGATCAGAATGATGTGATGTAAGAGGGAATGGGCCTGCAATTGCTGCCTTTGAAGATAGAGGAGGGGCCGCAGGCCAAGGAATGCACATGGCCTCTAGAACCTGGAAAAGAGAAGGAAGTGGATTTTCGCCTATCTCTTCCAGGAGGAAATGCAGCTCCACCAACACCTTGATTTTAGCCTAATCAGACCTGTGTCAGACTTCTGAGCTACAGAACAGCAAGATAATACATTTGTGTTAGTTTAAACTACTAATATGTGATCATTCATTATGCCAGCAAAGGAATCTAATGCTGTTGGTAATAAAAATGTCATATTTTAATAAGATTTATGTTTGCAAAATGCTTTCACATATTGATCTCTCATCTTGGTCTCATCTTGGTCTCATCTTGGTTAACTGTTTCCATTTTACCAATGAGAAGAAGCGAGGCTTACCAAGTTCTTGTACCTGGCTTCCAGCACACCATGTACTCCCCACCGCACCATCCACCACTCACAGGCTTTGGGCAAGCCACGGACCACATTCTACTTAGTTACATGTCATTTACCCTTCTATCTTCTGCCTTTTGCAGAATCATTCAACAAAGGTCTGAACGGAAAACAGACATTTTAGTCATGTATGGGTCACCAGTAATCTGTATAACCTTGTCCATTAATGAATTCTATACTTTGGCTTTCTCATCTGTGAAATGGGTGTACTATTCATCCACCTACTTTATAGCTCTGTAGAAAATAACATCAGGCTCGGGAAACATTATATTTTAAATTTAAAGTATACTATTTATTCTATTCATTGTTGATGATGACATGGCAGTTAATACTCTCAGCACACCCTAATTTATTGCAACCATTAACATGTTCCCTCTCCGCTTTTCTTTTAGTCCATTTTTTTCTTCTAGTCCTGATATTATATGCCTGTTGACTTAAAGGTTTTTATAATATTGCTAGAATTCTTTCAGGTAGGTAAATTCTTCCTTAAACATGGATATTAGTTCTTTAAAGTGGATAAATAAATGATCTTCCAATGGATGTCTCTTGGGCCTTAAAAGGTAAGTGTTGTTTCTTCCGTTTTTTCCCACGGCTGCATAGAGTGTTCTATTTGGCTCATATATGCCTTCATTTGAACAATCGAAAGGACCAAGTCCTGGAAACAGGAAGACAGAATTGTGGAGAATCAATTGGAAATTCAACAAAGCATACTTTTTGATATAATCTGAATTCCTTCCCTGATTTAGGAAATGTTTGCTGAAAAATATTTAACATGCCAGGCACTGTTCTAGATGTTCGGAGTGCAGCGTTAAGCAAAACAAATTAGTATCCCTCTTAGTTTCCTGTAGCAGCAGTAACAAATTACCACAAACTGAGTGGCTTAAAACAACAAAAATTTATTATCTCACAGTTCTGGAGGCAAGCAGTCTTAAATAAAAGTTTCAGCATGGTTGATTCCTTCCAGAGGCTCTCAGAGAGAATCTATGCTGTGCCGCTCTCCTAACTTCTAGTAGCTGCTGACAATCCTTGGCATTTCTTGGCTTGTAGATATAACACGCCAATCTCTGCATGCATCTTGCCATTTTCTCAATGTCTTCTTCTCTTCTGCCTGTTATAAGGACACTTATCATTGGATTTATGGACCACCTGCATAACCTAGGATGATCTCATCCCAAGGTCCTTAACTCCATTACATCTGCAAGGATTCTGTGTTCCAAACAAGGCCATATTCACAAGTTCTAGGGGACATATCATTTGGGAGGGGGCAACATTCAATTGACTTTAGGACTCTTGCCTCCATTGAGCTTACATTGCATTTAGGGGAAAGAGAGAATAAAATAAGTAAAAATTTAGTTTTGGAGAGTTTGACAAGTACTAAGGAAAAACTGAATTGTGTGTGTAGGGGGGCTTGTAATTAGATATGTGAATCAGGGAAGGTGATGGTGGCATGTAAGACCTAAAGAAAGCAGTGATGCAAGCTAAAGAAATGACAGTGGAAGGAACATTCTTGGCTGAGAGGATGGCTGTACAAACACGGAAGCTTACCTTGCATGTTCAATGAACAGTAAGCATGACCTCTTTGGATGAGCTCAAGCTCTGTGGTGGCAGGCAGCTGCCACAATGTCTAATAAGTTATACTAAATCTAAAATATTGTACATGATGCAGGACAAAAAAACACAACTAAATAAAACTAAATAAAAAATTTGTTCTCCAACAAATCAATGGCATTAGAAAAAGCTAGAGGTGGGTATTATGAAATGAAGATTTTAAAAGGCATAATCAAATGCCAGATATGAGAGTTGTTTGAAACTTGAATGAAGCAAACCAACTACTAAAAAAAGACATTTTTTGAGACACATAGAAAATTTTGTAAATGGACCGGACATTTGATGATTTATGGAATTTTATATATGGTTATCCTAAGAAAATCGCAAGTGAAATGGCATGATGCCTGAAATTTGCTTTGAAATACTTTGGAAAAAAGTGAGGAATATAAGAATTAAGATTGACAAATGTTGACAATTGTTGATGATGGACAATTAGTACATGGGAGTTCATTATATTATTTTCTTAACTTCAGTGTATGTTTGATATCTTCCACAATAATAAAAATTGTACATGAATATAATCTCCATGTGATCTTAATTAGTTTCATTTATGGTTGTATACCAATCATCAAGTATGTCTGTCACATTGTAGATGCTTAACAAATATCTGTGGCAAAGTAGGTTAAAGCACTATTCCAGGGTACAAATCCTTGCTGAGTGTCATTTTACTTAATTTGCCAGATGGCCGGGAGTTTAGCTATATACTCTCCATTTTCTAGGTGACAAAAGTTTGGTTTAGATAAGTGATGAACTTGTCCAAATTCATACAGCTGGAGATTCATGGAGCAAGCCTGTGAGGTTCTAATGCGGGGTTCTTTTCACTGTTGCCTCCCATGCAATTCTGGTAATGTATGGCTCTCATTTGCCAAACCAATGTGCAAAAAAGGCTTCATGAGGAAACATTTAGTAGTCTGACTGATCCCAAAGAAAACCTTTATAAACACCACATAATATCACTCTATGAAAATTACTCATGTATTCATTTACAGGAATTGAGCCTCTGCTGCATGTCATACTACTTATTCTTAGAAGATAAAAATGAATAAGATATGCCTTCAGCTTTTATGGACCATCCTCTGAAGTACACTGGAATTTACTCCATAAATGAGAATATCAAAAGAACAAAAGGGTTGTTCTGCTAAGAGCACTATATTTAATCTTGTTGTGAAAGTCTAAAGCAGATTGTTGTTCAGAAGAATTGACTGTTTATAACATAATGCATTAAAATCAGCAACTGAGCAATACAAGACAGAGAAGAGACACTTGAAGCCGACCATCTCTTAAATGAGAAGTCTTGCAAGCTGGAATGCCTGTTCAGTTGTGGATCAAGAGTCCCAGGTTGGGCTGGCCACACTGTTTTGTTGGGGCCAGTGCAAGATGTAAATGTGGGGGCCCGTGTTCAAAAAGCAGGGGAAAAAATGCTACTAAGGGTACTAAAATAGAAAACTTCCCTTTCTTCTGCAATGTGTTTCTCAACTTGTCATAGTATTTTATATTTGCAATGCAGGGTCATTCTAAGCAAAGGAAAATTAAAATTTTAAATTATTAGCATGAATTTTATTGTTCCTTATAATCTTATGCAATGCCAGTTTTAAATATAAACATCAGAGCATTTAACTCCTGTCTGGAATCACAGAAACTACACAAATCATATTTCCATTCTGGGTGCATTCCATAGGTCAGAAGAGAAAAGCATAAGCAAGACTCAGGAAGACTGGACAGAGGAAGAAAAAGTCCTCCAGCCCTGGCCCAGGACAACAAAGGAATGCTCCTTCAAGCACAGGGGTACTCATGGGTGAATTTAGATTCCCACAGGGGCCAGATGGAGCTGATGGGTGATTGCTTGGGCCCCTCCCACCAGCTGCTGGAGCTTCCTGCTGCACCCCAGCTGGGGGGTTCTGGGGAAATAGATTGAGACCCATTGCTCCAACCATGGCTAAGATCTCACCCCCAAGAATATTGAGTCTCACAGCAGGACCAACTCGGTAACTGAATCAAGAGTGAAAGAGAGGCTTGGCCTCCTCAGAAAGGTGGCTCCAGCCAGCTGCCCACCAAATGCCCCATGATTCTGCTGGCTCAGATGGGGACAATTGACACCATGCCCCACCTGTTCTGCGACTTCTGACTCTCTGAGCCTGAGCTTTCCACGTTTGTAACTTGAAGACAGAGCCTATCATGGGTCCAGACCGCATACTCACCGTGGGCTAAGGGGATTTAACATGCAAAAAGATAAACTGACTGGATTGAAGGAAGAAGTTATCAACCAGTTTGAAATTTCTATACATCACTGGGCCACACAGCATCCAGGGTCCTGTGAATTAATATTTAAAAATAAATCCTATAATTGTAAATAATATATCACTTCACAGTTTCAATGGGGCTAAAGGCATTAGTTTGTTAAATATAAATATTTAAAATACATCAGGGCTGTTATATCTCATTAGGACAATCGAAACACAGGGAACCCAGAATAAGAAAGAGGTCCTTTAATCCTGTATAGATTATTGTAATGCTTGGATATATCCTAGAGTATATTAAGCAGATAATCAAAATGTGTTGGCAGAGTCCTCTGAGGGAGGGGAGAAAGAATATGCAACTATTAAAGCTTGCTATCAGGGAATCCCCGATACTGTGTCAAACTTTAGGGACACCCAAATCAATAGGCCATGCCCTTGATCATGAGGCTTACTCTTATGAAGCTTATGTAGGTAGCAGAGAAGCTTAGACTACCTATAGGCATGCCAAGATTTACTTCTGGAGGACCTCCGTTGTTGCTCAGACGTGACCTCAGTCTCTCTAAGCCCAACTCTGCAAGTGAAATCACTGCCCTCCCCCCTACATGGGACATGACATCCAGGGCTGAAAGTCTCCCTGGTGACGTGGGAGGTGACTCCCAGGGATGAATCCAGATCTGGCACCATGGAATCAATAATTCCATCCTGACCAAAGGGGGAAAAGAAGTGTAATTAATAAGGTATCAGTGGCAGAGAGAATTCAAATAGAGTTGAGAGGCTACTCTGGAGGTTGCTCTTACGCAAGCTTCAGTTAGACCTTGCTACCTATCATAACCTGCCAACCTCCAACCAGGACCATTCCAGCCAATCTTAAAGAACACCTAGGGCAATATATAAGATTCCACAAGGGCTCCATGCACTAAAGTAACTTTCCAGAAACCTACAACCTCCAGATGGGTCCATGAAACCCAGACCATCCTCTTCAGAACATCAGATAGTTCCATCTCCCTACCCCATATTAGTGACAGACTCTTCCGACATGAAAAATTTAGAATTGCCACAGCCCAAACACCTAAAGAGAGGGATGGAAAGATCAAAGGTGATGGTAGAGTTATACAGAGAAGATAGGATTTAACAAATGAGTATGAATGCTGAATCATTAAATTGATGTGTCTCTTTTAGTCTCCAGTATTTGAGAGCAACTAGAGTAAAAACCTAAAATTGTGAAATTGTAACCCATGTCAAACTCTGAAATCTGTTCTACAACTAACTGTGGTGCTGTACTTTGAAATTTATAGCTTTTTTGTATGTATGTTATTTTTCACAAAAAAAGAAGGAAAAAAATTGATTGTGATAAAAAAATATTTAAGCCCTCTAGCTTCCTATATTATGGAGCAGCTGGAAGTAAAAATATGAGGGGATTATATGGTAGCCGATGACAAACTCTGGGATCTGTCCTGTAACTATTGCTTTTTTATTTCTTTGTTTTGTATATATGTTATACCATACAATAAAAAAAGTTAAAAATAAAAAATCCTATAATTATAAATAATATA
Source organism: Tamandua tetradactyla (assembly GCF_023851605.1). Taxonomy (NCBI): domain Eukaryota; kingdom Metazoa; phylum Chordata; class Mammalia; order Pilosa; family Myrmecophagidae; genus Tamandua; species Tamandua tetradactyla. The sequence continues at coordinate 25,234,729 of NC_135346.1, forward strand.
TCACCTCACAGTTTCAATGGGGCTGAAGGAGCTAGTTTGTTAAATATAAATATTTAAAATATGTTAGAGCTCTGTGACTTTGTTTTGGGATTTCCCAGGTGTCACTTGTTCAGTACAAGGCTCCGCAAGGAGACATCTCCACTTGCCCCACCCACCTGAAAGAATGTTTGAAGCCGACATTCATGGAGCACCTACTGTGTTAAGTTACTGCCATAACATCAATTCGCAAACATTCTTCACACAGCTGTCAAATATTGTGGTTCTGTTCCTTTTTATTTATCTTCAAGTTAGCGTTGCCAGATTTAGCACTATATGGGATATATTTACATGCAAAAAAAATTGTTGTTTATACAAAATTCAAATTTAGCCAGGCATTCTCTATTTTATCATATGAGCCTATTCCAAGTAGAACACTCACTGCACTCCTTAGAGAAAACTGAAGGAATTCTTTCCAGTGATTTATCCTTTCCATAGAGTTTATGCCCATTTATTTGTGCCTTTATATAAAATATGTGGATATGTGTGTACGTGTATGTATGTGCAGAGAACAAGTGGAATAAAATCTCACACTTCAGGATGTTTTATATACCAGTCATGCAGCAACAATATCAGAACACTTTTCATTTTAATGAAACAGCTTCATTTTTTCCAAATGATTGCATGGTTTCTACTTCTAGCATCAATTGTGTATCAAAAATATCATCAAAATTGCTAGAGGCGGGCCGCGGTGGCTCAGCGGGCAAAAGTGCTTGCCTGCTATGCCGGAGGACCTCGGTTCGATTCCCGGCCCCAGCCCATGTAACGAAAACGGAGAAACAGAATACAGTAAAACAAGAAAATGTTTAAAAATGTTTCCCTTTCTTCCTTCCTTCCTTCCTTCTATCCTTCCTTCCTTCTCTCTGTCTTTCCTTATAAAAAAAAAAAAAAAAAAAAAAAAAAAAAAAAAAAAAAAAAAAAAAAATTGCTAGAAACAAAAGTAATTCTCTCTATTGCCTCCACTAACATCATTGTAAACTACTGCAGTGTAGCCAGTGGCACTGCTTGAAAACCTTTACTGCAGTTAGATTACTTATTCTTGAAATCTCTATGGAAAAGAAACCCCGTGGAAGGTTATGAGGAATTAATAAGTAAAACAGAATTTATCTATTCCAGAAACAGACATTTGGCACCTCCAGGAGGTTGCCATCTCAGTGACTCCTACATGAGAAGGGCTATAGGGCCGTGGAGCCTTTAAAATTGGAGAAACATTCAAGTCATTTCAGTTATTTAAGTAATTGCTAAATATTTTAATATTTTTGATATGTTAAAAATGAAGAAATCGCCAAATTGGGTTTCAAATATTATAATAAATTTTTAATGGTTACATTAAAAAAATTAACTATGAAAAATTACAACTCATAGTAATTGTACTATTCACAGCTCAAAAATACAAGATTTATTCCTAAAACAGTAATTCAATATTCACTATAGATTTTATGGTCCAATAATGAAACAAACACTCATTTACACTATCTAAAATTTTCAGCTTGAGGCTTTCTGTGAGTATTTGAAATAACTTCCCATTCTCTCCACGTACTCTAGGAACTCTACATTCCCATGAGACGTGGTGAGAGTGTGATCTGGATAATTATGGAATTATAGGGAAATTATCAAGAAGTTCAAATGGAGGATGAGATGGCCTGCAGCTGAGCCTGTTCATCCCTGGAATGATATTTCTATTTCTGATAGATTCCACTTAGCCATCCTGAAGCAGCATTCTGTCAACTTTGGCATAAGGATCTTCCTACAATCATCCTTAAACTAAACAGGTAATTACATTTATTATTAAAACACTCAAATATTTGTCTGGATAGCTTGATTAATAATCTAAGTAAAATATCAGCAATAGTTATTAAGCTACAACTAAGTTTCAAGGTGCAATGTTCAATTATTTCTTTATAATATCTCCTTCAATCTTAAACACTTCACGAGGCTGGTTAATGAATGAATCTTATGACTTCAGCAATTATAGGTTTACTCCTGATAAGAGCTGATCATTTTGTGATTAAGCATTGTTAGGCAAAACATGGAAACCCTTTGCTTTAGTCACTGAAAGCTTAGTTGAACTAAGTACTAAAAAAATTAGGGCCAAACTCTCCACTGGCGTTCCTGAAATATACTCATAAGGATGACTTTTTGTTTGTTTGTTTGTTTTAATCTGATTTTTGTACTATTGGAGAAACCAGCTGATGATACACCTAGCCAGTTCACCATCAAAGTTGTGCCAACATGGAGTTCACACCTCAGGGCCGTGCAGAATTTCATGTGCTGTATAAAACAGAAAGTAAAAATATAGGGTCATATTTTTCCTAACTGAACATTTTTCCTTGGTGACTCATCTTACAGATTGACAGATTCCGGAGTGGGAGGGGTCCTGCATGATCATCTCTCATGAGGGAATTTGAAGGTAATGACTAAATTACCTAAGGCAGATTGACTAAGCACCTCTCCAGGTCGTTCTGGACTACACATTCCTTCGTTTTATTAGAGGTCTTTCCAACATTTCCTTAGGTTCCTGGGGGGCAAGGAGTAACAGAATATTTTATTTTAGGTGTCAGAAGTATTCCTTTGTGCCAAGAGTGTGTGTTTATATATATATAAACACACACACACACACATGCACACACATATATATATATTTGCAAAATTATTTAAAAATTTCAATTAATTAATATGATGTAAATATCAGGAGATTTCACACACACATGTATGTATGTATGTATGCAAATGTGGGTACCTTTCAATTTCAGGTTCTTTTGAATAAATTTAAGGATTTAGCAGTATGGGATCTGGGGTCTGCATTCTAGCATGGCAGCAGTTGGCTAGAAGTCAAGAGCGGCTTCTAATTTAGCCCGGGTAGGCTTTCTCCAGTTCACCGGAGTCTTACACCTCCCTCGTGCCTCTTGGCACTGAGGCCAAATGCCATCTACCATGTGTCATTGTGCTGGAATTGCTTTTGTTGCCTTCCAATATAACCAATTTCTCGGCAATTTATGGCACTGACATTTACTCAACAATATCTATTAAGTAGTTATTATTGCCAGCTATAAATGATTAAAAGACCATTTTGCCCCCTTCAAAGCTCTCACAATCCTGTGGGAAAGACAAAGGCATCAAAAATTCACTTCACTACGGTACATGATTTATGTTTCGATGAAGGTTATTCTTCCTGGTTACAGGTGGAGAATTGGGGCAGGCTTCACTGAGGAGGTGACATTTATGTGGGATTTTGTAGGATGAACATGTTAGACAAAAATTTGAGAACCAGCGTCTGCCATCTGCAGCCGATGTCTGCTAGTAAAGCAGTGGGTATTACTCCGGAAAATGGATCGCTGCCCCCAGATCTGCTACAGGGTACAGAGGTTCTTCCCAGGGTGGGAGAAGAGGGCCGCTGGAAAGAAGACATCCTGAACTCTACCAGAGGGGCTGACTTTATATGGAACAGGAGGTTGAGAATTCCAAACCTAAAGGTATTGTCAAAAACTGTAGAATCTTGGCTGAAAGCAAATTAAGAGGAGGATGGTGGCTCCATGACCTAAGCGAAATGGCAGAGGATCCAGAACTTTAATAGGACCAGGGAGACCGTTAAGAACAGTGACTTGGGATCACATCAACCACAAGGGTCAGGAAAGCTGTACTTTAAATGGGTGAATTGTACAGTATACAGAGTACATCTAAATAAAGATGTTTAAAAATAAAAAATACGCTATGATTATGTTGGAAAATCTCAAGATAATGATGAGCTAGAAAAGCCAGACAAACAAAAGATACCTAAAGTATAATTTCCTTTATAGAATAAGGAAAGAAACAAAAGAATAGGCAAAGCTAAGGTACATTTTTTGAAGCCAGCATAGTGGGGTTACTATTGCAGGGGAGAAGTACTAACTAAGTGGTAGTGGGAAGGGAGTTTCTGAAATTGTCCTTATTTTTTATCTGGGTTTGGGTTACACAAGTTTGTTCAATTTATGAAAATTCATTGAGGTATATTTATGGTATGTATGCTTTTATTCATGCACATTATACTTTTATAAAATATTTTATGAATTATGGAGCAATAGTAAATTAATGGGTAGAGTCTAAGATATTACCTGATTATAGGTTTCCATTTCATTATTTTTACCTGAAGGAATATTGGGTCTGCAACCCAATTTCTTTCATTTCATTTATTTCAAAAAATCGAAATTCTTTGCTTTTGATTAATTCTTTTAATAAGCACTTTTTAAATAGATATGGAGTGCAAGGAACTGGTAGACTGTTGTGTACCCTAACCTCATGGGATTTAAAGTCTATCTGGCCAGCAGTTGATTAAAATCAATTACAAGTGTAATAAATATCACTGCATAAAGGTTATAGGCATATGGAACTCCACACAGAAAATCTACCTTTGTTTGAGAAGTTTACACCAGAGGACTTACCAGGCAATCTGCAAGTCCTCTGCTGTAAACTTTTAACTAAGAAAGTGGCATCCAAGAGAGAGCCATGAGGATCATTAAAATTTACCAAGTTAGGAGGGGAAGAAAGTATTCCAAGTGGAGGAAGATTATGTGCCAGGGCCTTCCTGACACATGGAGCCTGCCCATGCAAAAATAAAAAAAAATAAAAAATAAAAAAAAATATATATATATATATATAATTATGTGATGTCCTCCTTTGAAGGGCTGTCAATTGTTGGCCCTTGCCTGCTTCTCCATATCCATCTCTCTTCTCATTTCTCACCTCATTAGATACACTACACAGCTATCTGTATATCTTCAAATGTACTTTGCTCTTCTTTGACTCTGTGCTTCTGAACATGCTGCTCTTCCTGCCTGGAATGCTTCCCACAATCCCTATTTCCTACTTATCTTTTAGGTCTAAACCTAGATGCCACTTTCAGGCAGCCTTCCTTGGTTTCTTAAATCTCTGATAGATGACTCTCCTCACTGATCCCAAAGCATTTAATAAACTATGAAGGAATTGAGTGTTTGTATGGCTTTTTCCCTCAAAACACTACACTCTTTGAGGCCACTGTGAATCTACCTGCCACAGTCATCATAGTGTCCCCAGTATTTAGAATGGCACACAGCATGGTGGAATCTCCAGTATAATTCTATTTAACAAATGGATGAGTGCTGCAAGGTAGCATTGATCTTACCCAGAGGATCATGAAACTGAATAGATGAAGATTTTGAAAATTTATTTATTTATTTATTTTTGAATCTGCAGTTCTTGTTGAGGTACATTCACATAGCATATATTCCATCCAAAATAAACACAGCATCCTCACTTAGTCGTACAATCATCATCACTCTCAAATTTACACAATTTTCATTGCTTCAAAGAGAAAAGTAACAGATAGATGCACCCACATGAAAGAGAAAACCCCAAATGCCCCATCACTCTTATCACCACCAATTATTTACCTAGAGTAGTATTACTGCGGTGCTAGTGAGATATTCCTGTCAAATATAGTCCATAGCATGCAATAGGTAGATTTCACCATGGACCAAACTGTTATTGACTTTTTGTAGAAGTGTCATATCTTTGAAGTAGTTCATGCAAGAACTTATTTATATTTGTCATGGTAATAGGTGAGATACATAACATTAAACAATCCCTTCAATATGGCACTATTACTTATGATCCCAATAATGTACTGCCAACATCTCTAACCATTTCCATACATTTAAGTTCAACTTCGTTAACAAGTCTGAACATATTAGGTAACCATTTCTAGCTTCTGCCTATCTCTAGGTCCCCCATATTCGACATTTTAAGAGTCTGAGTTTACATTTTCTAGGGCGTTCATATTCATGAAGTCATACAGTATCTATTCTTTTGTGTCTAGCTTATTTCACTTAGCATGATGTCCTCAAGGTTCATCCATGTTGTTATATGCATCAGGACCTAATTCCTTCTTACTGCTGCATAATATTCCATTATATGCATATACCATATTTTGTTTATCCATTTGTCTGTTGATAGGCACTGGTTGTTTCCATCTTTTGGCAATTGTGAATAGTGCTGCTATGAACACTGTGTGCAAATGTCTGTTTGTATCACTGCTTTCAGATCTTCTGGGTATATACCAAGTAGTGGAATTGCCAGTTTGTAGGGAAACTTGATATTTAGTTTTCTAAGGAACCTCCAAACTGTCTTCCACAACAGCTATACCATTATACATCCCCACCACCAGTGGATAACTGGTCCAATTTCTCCACATGCCCTTCAACATTTGTAGTTTCCTGTTTGTTTAATGGCAGCCATTCCTATAGATGTGGGATAATATCTCGAGGTTTTGATTTGCATTTCCCTGATAGCTAATGAAGATGAACATCTTTTCATGTGCTTTTTAACCATTTGTGTTTGCTATTCAGGAAAATGTCTATTTATATGTTTTGTCCATTTTATAATTGGGTTTACTCTTTTGTTGTTGTAGGGTTTCTTTTTATTTACTGGATATTAAGCCATTAACAGATATATGGTCTCCAAATATTTTCTCCCATTGACTTGGCTGCCTCTTCACCTTTTTGACAAAGTCCTGAAGCACAGAAGCACTTGATGAGGAGTTCCCATTTAACCATATTTTCTTTCATTGTTTGTACTTTGGATGTAATGGATAAGAAACTACCTCCTATTAGTAGGTCTTGAAGATTTTTCCCTATATTATCCTCTAGGAGTTTTATGATACTGATTTTTTTATGTGGGTCTTTGATCCACTTTGAGTTTATTTTTGTATAGGGAGTGAGGTAGGGGTCATCTTTCATTATTTTGCCCATGGATATTCAGTTCTCTCAGCTCCACTTATTGAAGACACTATTCTGTCCCAGTTCAGTGGATTTGGGACCTTGTTGAAGATAAGTAAACCATAGATCTGGGGGGTCTCATCCTGAACTTTCAGTTATATTCCATTGATCAATATATGTATATATATATATGTATCTTTGTGCCAATACCTTGCTGTTTTTGACCACTGTGGCTTTATAATAAGCCTTAAAGTCAGGTAATATAAGTTCTCCCACTTCGTTTTTCTTTTTACAGATCCTTTTGGCTATTTGAGGCCCCTCTCCCTTCCAAATAAATCTGATAACCAACTTTTGAGTTCTGCAAAGTAGTTTGTTGGAATTCCGATTGCTGTTTCATTGACTCTGTAGATCCATTTGGTATAATTGGCATCTCAACAACATTTATCCTTCCCATCCATGACCAGGGAATTTCTTTCCATCTATTGAGGTCTTCGTTGATTTCTATTAGCAATGCTATGTAGTCTTCTGTGTGTAGGTCCTTTACATCCTTGGTTAAGTTTATTCCTAGATACTTGATTCTCTTAGTTGCTAGTTTGAAAGGCATTTTTTTAATAACCTCCTCAGTTAGGTCATTACTAGTATATAGAAACACTACTGATTTTTGTGTGTTAATTTTGTGTCCCAACACTTTGCTGAATTTATTAGCTTAAGTAGGTTTGTCATGGATTTCTCAGAATTTCCCAAATGTAGGATCATGTCATTTGCAAATCCTTGAGAGTTTTACTACTCCCTTTCCAGGTTGGATGGCTTTTTTTCTTTTTCTTGCCTAATTGCTCTAATTAGAACTTCTAGCACACTGTTGAATAATAATGGTGGCAGTGGCATCCTTGTCTCCTTCTTCATCTGAGGGGCAGGGCTTTCTGTCTCTCACCATTGAGTGTGATGCTGGCTATGGGTTTTTCATAAATGCCCTTTATCAGATTGAAGAATTTTCCTTTGAGTCTTATCTTTTAAAGTGTTTTATTCAGCTGCTAATTCTCACTACCACCCCCATGCTTTTTCACCATCAGTCAAGATGATCATATGATTTTCCCTTTCAACTTAATTTGTTATATTACGTTGATTGATTTTCTTATGTTGAACCACCGTTGCATGCCTGGAATGATTTCCAACTTGTTGTGATGTAAAATTCTTTTAATGTGCCTTTGGATTCAATTTGCAAGTATTTCATTGAGAATTTTTCCATCTATATTCATCAGGAAGATTATCCTTTGGTTTTCCTTACTTGTAGTATCTTTATCTGGGTTCCGGTATTAGAGTAATATTAGCTTTGTAAAATGAGTTGGCTTGTGTTTCTTTTTCTTCAAATTTTTGGAAGAGTTTGAGCAGGATGGTTTAGTTGTTTTTGGAATGTTTGGTAAAATTCCCCTGTGGTGCCATCTGGCCCTGGGCTTTTCTTTGTAAAAGGTTTTTGATGACTGATTGACTCTCTTTCCTTGGAATTGATTTTTTGAGGTCTTCATTTTTTTCTTGAGCCATTACAGGATATTCATGTGTTTCAAGGAAATTGTCCATTTCTTCTAAGTTGTCTAGTTTGTTGGTATAGAGTTGTTTATGATACCCTCTTATGCTTTTTAAAATTTCTTTAGGATCCATAGTAGTGATCCCCTCTCATTTATGATTTTATTTACTTGCATCTTTCTATTTTTTACTTTGTCAATCTAGCTAAGGGTTTGTCAATCTTGTTGATATTCTCAAAGAACCAACTTTTAATTTTATTGATTTGTTCTATTGTTTTTTGCTCTCCAGTTCATACATTTCTGCTGTAATCTTTGTTATTTCTTTTCTTCTACTTGTTTTAGGGTTAGAGAAGTTCATTCTCTAACTTCTTCAGTTATTCAGTTATATCCTTAACTTAGGCTGTTCTTCCTTTTTAATGTATGTATTTAGAGCTATAAATTTCACCCTCAATATTCACTGCATCACATAGGTTGTGCGACCTTCACTGCATCGCAGAGATTGTGATACACTGTATTCTCATTTTCATTCATCTCCAGATATTTATTTATTTCTCTTAATTTCTTCTTTGCCCCATTGGTTGTTTTAGAGTGTGTTGTTTTTCCTCCATAAATTTGTGAAATTTCTGTTTCATTCGTAGTTATTGATTTCCAGATTCATTTCATTATGGTCAGAGAAATTGCTTTGAATAATTTCAATCTTTTTAAATTTATCAAAATCTGTTTTGTTCCCCAACATATGATCTTTTCTGGAGAACATTCCATGACTACTACAGAAGAATGTATACCCTGGTGTTCTGGGATGCAACGATCTATATATGTCTGTTAGGTCTAATTCATTTATCACACTGTTTAGGTTCTTTAATTCTTTATTGATCCTCTGTCTGGTTGTGCTGTCTGTAGAAGAGAGTGGCATATTGACGTCTCCCACTATTATTGTAGAAATGTCTGTTGCTCTCTCCAGTTTTGCCAATGTTTGCTTGATGTGCTTTGGAACTCCTTGATTGGGTGCAGAAACATTTATGATTGTTATTTCTTCTTGGTGAATTGTCCCTTTTATTAACATATAATGTCCTTTCTTGTATTTTATGACATCTTTGCATTTAATGTTTATTTATCTGATGTTAGTATAGCTGTCCCTGCTTTTTTCAGCTACAACTTGCATGGAATGTTTTTTTTCCATTCTTTCACTTTCAATCTGTTTATATCCTTGAGTCTAAGATGAGTCTCTTGTGAATAGCATATAGATGGAGCATACTTTCTAATCCATTCTGCCAGTCTGTATCATTTAATTGAGGCATTTAATCTGTTCACATTCAAAATTATTACTGTTAAGGCAGTACATGAACCAACCATCTTATCCTTTAGTTTTTATTTTAAGATCTATTTTATCCCTCTCTCTCTTTTTATCCTTTAAGCTACCCTTACTCTTCAATTCTATGCCCTCCCCCAGACCTCTCTCTTCTGTGTTTTTTTGAAGCCAACAGAATTCCCTTTAGTATTTTTTATAGGGCAGGTCTCTTGTTAACGTATTCTCTCAGCATTTGTTTATCTGTGAAGATTTTAAACTCTCCGTCACTTTTGAAGGACAGCTTTATTGGATAAAGAATTCTTGTCTGATGATTTTTCTCTTTCATAATCTTAAATGTGTCACACTACCACCTTCTTACCTCCATGGTGCCCACTGAGTAGTCAGAAAATAGTCTTATGTGGCTTTGTTGTATGTGGTGAATTGCTCTTCTTTTGCTGGTTTCAGGACTTTCTCCTCTCTTCAGCATCTGACAATCTGATACTATGTGTCTTGGAGTGTGTCTATTTATGTTTATTCTATTTGGAGTTCATTGGGATTCTTTGATTTGCATATTTATGTCTTTTATAAGGGTTGGGAAATTTTCCTTAATTGTCTCTTCAAATACTCTTCCTAGCCCTTTACTCTTCTCTTCTCTTTCTGGGAAACAAGTGATTCCTATGTTTGTGTTTCCTGTGTTGTCAATCATTTCCCTCAGATAAAAATTCAAATTTTTCCATGTTTTTGGGTTTTTTGGTGTGTTTGCATTTAATTGCCCTGTCCTCTCATTCACTTATTCTTTCTTCTACTACCTCACATCTGCTGCTGTGTATCTCTCATATACCTTTAATTTGATCTACAGTATATTTCATATCCATATGTCTTCTATTTTTCTATTTACTCTTTCAGAATCTTCTTTATGATTTTCTAGTTTCTTGATATCTTTTATGTTTTTGGCCAACCCATTGAAGTTATTTTGGAGATTTGTATGTAATTCTTCGATTAGTTGTTCCAAATTCTGTTTCTCCTCTGACTTTTTAATTTGGTCATTCGTCTTGGCCACATCTTACAACTTCACATGCTTTGTGATTTTCTGTTGGTTTCTAGACATTTGATTATCTTGATAAGATTCTTTTGAAGGTTGATTTCCCTTGCTAACCTATGATTTTATAGTTGCTTATGTCCTATGATTTTATAGTTGCTTGTGTTTGCATTGAAGGTCTTCTTTGCACTTGGTTTATCAGTAATTCCCAGTTAAAGCAAGGCGTCCCTCAGGAGATGCAAGTCCATTTGGACATCTGTAGGAGATTTGGCAGAACAGCAATTTGCCAAGATCCACTTTCCCTGTCTTCCCAACAGATGGCATTCTTGGGCTACCTCTTCCTCTCAAGCCCACTTCCATGATTTTGGCAGCCAGCTGGGTGTTTCACCAAGCCAGTGGAACTCCAGTCAATACTGCAGGTCTCCGTAGATGTTGGAGACCACCAGCCCTGGAGGTGGGCCTGGGCACTGTGCACTTCAGCAGAAATCCACACGATGGGGTATGGTGATTCCCAGGCTTCCAAGTGGAAAAACCTCAAGCTGTGGGACTGAGAGTTTCACCTTCCCCAACAGAATAGCCCCACTCAGAAATGCCCTGCTATTTGGCAGCCTGCAACTGAGCAGATTTTTATATGTAAAAGGAGAGTGGAAATGAAACAAATGAATGTCATGAATGTACCTGTGGTAGGATGAATAAAGGTCCCCCCAAAATGTCCATACCTTAATCCCAGTAACCTGAGAATATGTTATTTTACATGGCAAAAGGAACCTTGGAAAAGTGATTAAGATGAGGTTCTTGAGATGGGGATTTTATTCTGGATTATCTGTGTGGGCACAATGCAATTGCAATGGTCCTTTTAAGGGAAGCAGGAAGCTCAAAATCAAGTAAACAGTATGATAACAGAAAAAGAAACTGAGACTATCTTATGATAGGAGCAGGGCTGAGAGAGGAAGAGAAGGAGAGGGATTGGTAGATGACACACTGCTGGATTTGAAGATACAGGAAGAAACCTCAAATCACACAATGCTGGCAACCTCTAGAAACTGACAATAAGGCAAAGGCTTGTAAGGCATGTAACTAGGTGAATGAATCTTAAGCACTGTATGTTGAATGAAATGTCAGAAATAAAAAATAAATATTATCATGCCTCACTCATATGGATTAACTGTAATATAAAAACTTGGTGAACTGAACTCAAGAGCATGGGTTATCAGAGTGGAGACTATTATAAAGGGTCCTAGAATGTAAGCTCTTACAGCAGTCACATATATTCAGGAGGTTTAACTGTTATATTATATAAATAACTCTTTTTAGTTTATGGTATATTAGAGTGGCTGGAGGGAAGTACCTGAAACTGTTGGGCTGTGTTCCAGTAGCCTTGATTCTTGAAGACAATTATATAACTGTTTAGCTTTTACAATGTGACCATGTGATTGTGAAAACCTTGTGGCTGACGGTCCCTTTATCTAGGGTGTGGACAGATGAGTAAAAAAATATGGATAATATTTAAATAAATAATAGAGGGACTAAGGGGTAAAATGAATTGAGTAGGTTGAAATGCTGGTGGTCAATGAGAGGAAAGGGTATGGAGTATGGTTATGTATGAGTTTTTTCTTTTTCCTTTGTATTTCTTTTCCTGGAATGATGCAGATGTTCTGAAAATGATCATGGTGATGAATACACAACTATGTGATGATGTTGTGAGCCATTGATTATACACCATGAATGGACTGTATACATGTGAAGATTTGTCAATAATAATATTTTTTAAAAAGTAACTAAATGGTGCAGGATGTGGGCTTTTGGGGTATCAGTGAGCACAAAACTGTTCATGTCAGAAGTCAGATGTTATTTGCTTATTCTACTCTGATTCTCCTGTGCACGTACAGTGGAGTTTTACAGAGGCTACGTAATGTGTGACGATGTTCTCTCTCTTTGATGGCTGATTGTATGTGTACATTTGTATTCGCGCATATTCTATAATTTCCTAAGGTAAGGTTGTAAGTTTAAGGCATAAATACATGGGTTTTTAGAGATTTACTCCATTTCTTCACAGTGCTTCTGCTGGGCTCTTTACCAGCTATCTACATTTATACCTGCTTTAATTTCCGTAAACTCATTATCATGTAATAAATCAAAATCTGAAACCCCCTCCCACCCCCCCACCGAAAAAGGCAAGGGGATGTGTTCTTCCCTAAAGCCTCCAGAAGTAACACGGCCCTATTGACACCTTGATTTTAGGACTTCTTACCTCTAGAACTGTAAAATAACAAATTTGTTTTGTTTTAACACTACATTTATGTTAAAGCATTAAAGAAGCAATAGGAAACTAATGCAATGTCCCTCAGCTTTTCTCATATAATATGTAGTTTGGAAAAGAGAAGGAGACAGGAAGGAAGTAGACATGGATGACTGTAAATCTATTTGTGATCTGGTACACTTAGAGCTGAGTCCATTTAAATGCATTCTTTTCCCAGGCTCATCAATAAGGATGTCATTTAAAACAACAAAACCCACAACAGCTTGCATTAGGATACTTCTTTCTGAAGCAGGATGTTAAACTAGAACAATTATATGTCCTTTAATATACAAACTTTTGTATATTGTAATTCTCACTTCTTATAGTGTCAGTGTCATGGGATGAAGAGTAATGATAACCTAATTCATTCACATTTCCACAAATGCATTAAAGAATATATATAGTGGTAAGGAGAGGATGGATCCGTAGTTCATTCACTTTTGTTGTATAAACAATTATAAAAGAGAAAATTGAATTATGTTTATTCTACTGGAGTCAAAGGAAGATAGAAACTGTAGCATCATCAGATTACCTTCTAAATTGTACACAAGGTCAAAGTATTTTGGGTTGTAAATTAATTGGATAGTTCAATGAGTATGATCAGTTCAGTTACACCAAATGGAAAAAAATAGGGAAAGAAATAAGTTATTGCTGGTTTCTCATACTCTGTAATATTTTTAATTGATTATGTGTTTGGCAGCAGCATTTGACCATTTTCAAAAAAAATTAAAACTTATATAATTAATTCTGCTTGCCTCCAGTTGTCAAGCACTGCACAGTCCCAACATCAATATATAGCACGTTTCTAGCTGCAAACAACCCCATTTTTCAGACTGAAGAGTTATTTATAAAGTGAATGTGTAGTATGTCTGACTATCTTTCAAAAGTATGTTAAATCACCATTGGAATTTTCTAATAGCTGCTACATTTTTCTTACCATTAACTCTCGCCTGAATGAACCATTCAATCTCATGTTAAATTTCATTATCAACCCCCTAATAATGTGTTTTGTTAAAAAACCAAAATGTGTTGTACTCTTCTTAAAGGAAATCTAGTATTGTTTCCTATAATAATTTTTAATTGGATTTTAGCTCTCTACCTTTTATATTTCATCATGGACTTTATTAGGTATAATTACAAATCCATATGTATTTGCCAAGAAATGCCAGTTTGATATTTTCCAGTGACAACTGCATTTTATGGAAAGAGAAAACGTATTAGAATAAAAACTGCAAGAGACTAACCCATTGTATGAGATGATTAATTGAATTCCAAATTTATATGCATTTTTGATGAATGATTTCCATAGTAAAATGACTTGAATGGAGTTTTAAGGTGCCATCATTCATTTTAATAGGTTTGCACAAAGTGCATATCACCGTTATTATATATCAACTGTGAAGATGTGGATTTCATTCCCCCTTCATCCATTTTTAAGTCTGACCAACTTTGTTCTATGAACTTAGCAAAAAGAAAAATATCCCAAGGCTATTAAGACTTGAGATTGGGTTTACCTACTATCTAGGAAGAAATAGTCTTTTTAAATATGCATCTATATATATCTTAAACTTTCACATTTGCAATGATTTTTAAGTGTACAGTTCAGTGACATTTGTCACATTCACAATGTTGTGCTAACATCCCCATTATCCATTAGCAAAATTTCCCTCACCCCAAAGAGAGCTCTGTACCCATTGAGTAATAACTTCCCATTATAACTTCATCCAGCCCCTAGTAACTTCTAATCAACTTTCTGTCTCTATGAATTTGCTTATTCTAGAGATTTCATATAAGTGGAAGCATGTAATATTTGTCCTGTTACATCTAGCTTGTTTCACTCAGCATACTGTTTTCAAGGTTCATCTGTGTTGTAGCATGAATTTCCTTCTAGGAGAAAAGAATCTTTGGATCCATAATTCTCATAAATCTTTTGCCCTGTCAGTATTACATACCTATCTGTTTAGCTAATAACCACTGTTGGTTGGTATTGAAAGCTATAATGGGTGTTGCTCCTCCATCCTCAACCACAAATTAGAAAAATAAAGTAACCTTCTGAGTCTTGATGCAAAAAAATTTCCATACCACCACTGTCATCAATTTGGGAGAACAGATTAGCTGACTGTCTCTAAAAGCTTACATATTTTTTGGAATATTCCAAATTTAGGACTAGGCAGTGTATGGTTAAGAGCAAAAAAGTAATGAAATGAAATATGAAAAAATAAGAATAAATGAGACCAATAGATGATTAACCAGCCAGGAGCACATAGAAAGAAGTCTTTTGTCTGTATCCATAAAAATCCTGCCCAAGGGCGGGCCGCGGTGGCTCAGCGGGCAAGAGTGCTTGCCTGCCGTGCCGGAGGACCCCGGTTCGATTCCCGGCCCCAGCCCATGTAAAAAACAAGCAAACAAACAAAATATAATAAAACAAGAAAATGTTTAAAAAATGTTTCCCTTTCTTCCATCCTTCCTTCCTTCTCTGTCTTTCCTTCCCTTCCTCCCTCTCTCTTAAAAAAAAAAAAAAAAAAAAATCCTGCCCAAGTGAATATAGGCTAGGTCAGGTAATTTTACAAAATATGGTTTCTTTGTATAGGGTGACCTTACAATAATTGTATTGAATGAGAAGATCTCTAGATACTGTAACTACAGTTCCTTTAAACTACAGCTTGTTCTGACTCCATCTTTTCCAACCAATCTTTTGATCATTTGGCTTCTCATGTAAATTGCTTACAGAAAGAGAATGTGCTCTTTAGGTTACTCAAGCATTCTGGTCCACTTGACAGCTGTAGAAGTGGGTTTTGAAAATAATATAATCTGCCACATGCTCTTTCACCTACTTCCAAGACCTAAGCCAATTCACAAATTCAAATTCCTCTGAATGAAAGAAAGGCTAAGAATCTTGAGGAAAGACTCAACATCCCAATTATGTACTCTAAATCTGTCTCCCATCCTTCCTCAAAGGAAGCTGAAACCATTTACCAAAGAGAAGGAAATGCCAGAACTTTTGAGGGATCGTTAGATATGGGCTTTGAGCATTCTTGGTCCTTGGGGAATTAAAACTCCACTGTGGTTCACCAAGTAGAATGGGAGCTTATCAAGACCTGGTGATGTTTTTGCCTAAGCCCCTTTCAAAGAGGATCAGCTAGGTCAATGAGACCATGCAGTGGTCATTTCCCCAATTCCCCAATGTTCCGCAAGGATAGACAGATTTAAGAGGGCTGAATCCTTACTTGGCTTCCAGATCTATGGGTGAAATCTATTTTGGTAGGAGGAAAAATTGAAAATGTCTAGACACATATACACAGACATGAACAATCACAAAATAGTGAGCCAAAAAGTAATTCTGTGTTCCCGGAGAATTTGCAGAGATTAGTAGCAGTATTAAAGATTTGAAAGATGCATGAGTGATGATCCCTATAACATTTCCATTTAATGCATCCCTTTGGCCTATACAATTGACATATCATGGAGAATTAATTTGTATTCTCATATATTTAATCAGGTAGTGGTCCCAAGTTTATTTAATGTTCCAGATGCTGTCTCTTTTATTAAAGAATATAAGCAGAATCCCTAGATTCTGACTTGTAGCTCTTGATCAGGAAAATGCTTTTTTTTTTTCTTTATACCAATTAGCAAAGTCTACCAGATACAGTTTGCTTCCACCTGACAGGAGCAGCCCTGTAATTCATTATCTCACATCAAGCTTAACAACTTTCTGGCTCTCTGTAAGAATCTAGCACAAAGAAATATTGATCACTGTGCCAACTCAAATGGCATCATATTGGTCCCCTAAATGGATGCTATAATGTTAATTGACTCCACTGAGCTGTAACTACATGATGAGATACATGTGTGTCAAAGGGTAAGAAATAGAACCTAGAAATATGCAAGAGCCTGTCGTCTCACTGAAACTTTTAAGAGTCCATTGATATGGGGCATATCTGTTTATTTCCTCTAACTTGGAAGACAAGTTATTATGCCTCTTAATTCATCTAATAAGAAAGAGGCACAATGTTAGCAGGACCTCTTTGCTTATGGATTAATAGATACCATATTCGAAAGTATTTTCAAAACCCATTTACCAAATGATCTGTCCTCCTGCCTGTTTTGAGTGGAGTCCAGAGCACACCATTGTCCAGGTTGGGGTTCTAGCTGTTCTGCCATTTGGGCCTGTACCCGACTCTGTGGTGCTCAGAGTGTGCACTATTGGTCAAGGTGCTGTATGAGCTTACTGCAAGCACTGAAAGAAGCATTATAAACCCAGGTCCTCACAGGTTTGGGACAAACTCTTTAAAATTATTCTGCTATTCATTCATTGGTGATGGTAGAAGCAATGTTTCACACATAGGGCAGTGATTTCAATGGACTCTGCACCCTGAACTACCAATCATTAACTGGGTGTTCATAAAGTTGAGCCCTCAGAGCAGCTCTCTCATTACGTAAGATGACTATGTATTAGGAAAGGTATAATCGTGTTCTTAAGGTATAGGTAAGTTACATTACCTATGTAGGTAATGTAGGTAGGAGACTCTGACTTACATAGCACTTCTACTCATTTCCACCTCCCTACCAGTGGCCTCATAAAGATGTTCCTGTGACCTTATTATTAAAGAAGAAAACATCATGGTTCTATTGAGTATACTGCATGATATTCTGGCACTATCTAGAAACATTATCATCATGGTCTCATATGCATTATTGCTTCTGACAAGGAAACTCATTTTAGAGTGAAAAGTCAGGCTCAGTCATTTGCGATTCACTTTCTATGCACCCTAACACCCAGAAGCAATAGATCTGAAGGGACTCTGGAATGGCTATTAAAGACTCAGACTGCCAACCATGTGACAATACTTTCTAGATTTTGGTATATGTTCTGAAGCGGTGACTAGTGCCTGGTGGGTTTCCTTTTATAACTTGGAGTGGAAGTAAGAGTAGCTACTGTCACTATTTTGTCTGATGACCCATTCACAAAACTTCTGTTTCTTGTTTTCTGCCTTTTGGGGCTCAGTGAGTTCTTAGTTCTCAAAATAAAAACAAAATGAAAACCTATTTTTCCAGGGAATAGAAAATGTTATCGATGAACCAGAACTTGAGATTGTCACCTGGACATCTTGCATTCCCTATGCCACTAAATTAATAGGTGAAGGAGATGCTGCAGTGAATAATTTCAGTTAACAAGGGAAAATAGAGTATTGCCACACAAAGGGATAAACTGAGATATATCTGGAACCAAGAAAATTATCAACACATTACTTCCGTGTACAGAGGTAAAATGTTAACAGAAGATCACAACAAGCTATCAGATGCCTGATTTCTAAGGAATGAGAATTCTGTAGAATGGAAATTTAATCATCCTGGAGGAAAACAATCATGACTAGCTGAGGCACTTATAATCTATAGTTGTGGCTGTTTTCTTGATCAAACGCTTATTGCTTAAATAGTTTTTTTGTTTTCTTTTTTGACATAAAATTTCAATAAAATAGGGCATCTCCAAATATGTTTGAATTTCCATCCCAGCTCCTCCAACATTTGCAAGACCTTTGAAGGCACCAGACCTCTTTATTTTTTATTCCTTACTAACCATATGAACTTTATAAATTGAACATTAATGGTACTCATCCGGTTTTCCCATTGGTAAAATGAAGTGTTTAGATTATACTGAATTCCTTTCCCAGCTGTAATAGCTGAAGGATATGTGGACAAAACTCAGTACAGAAAAATCACTACATTTACTTTTGCCTCTCATTAAATCTCTTTGATATAATTTTGTCCTTAGTTTTTGTGGGACTTTTCACTTTTAGCTGAGTTAGAATTTTCACAAACTAGAACACCAACCAACTTCTTGAAACTCTAGTAGGGATAAAACTGTATGGTTTACTTTTGAGGTTGTTAGAAAGGGAATGAAATTCAACACCTGTATTCTAACACAACAATGTGCCTGACAAAGAAAGGTGAAGGTTGGAAAAACCTTATAAATGCAGATAAAGTTAAGTTGCAATGTTCATTTTTGCAGCTCTCTTAGTAATCAATGCTATAAGTTTTATGGTTTGAATGGTTTTTATTAATGGTGAGTAAGCATGTGGACAAGAATGGAATTAGAATCATGTGGAACTAAAAAGCCATTTCTGAATATTTTTACTTAAAACTGGAGCCAAGAGTGCTATGAATGCTAATTAGTTTAAATGTTGATTGACTTGAGGCTTATCTTATGAAACCAAGGTATGAAGGAAGGTTATGGACTTTGAACAGAAGTGTATTTGAATCCTGTTTAAGTTTACCTTTGGCTTTATTACCTTGAAAACTTTTAGATCTTCTGGATATTTAGTTTTTCTATCTTTAAATAATATCCATTCTGGAGTGTGGAGATTAAATGAGATACCACCTATAAAGTGATTAGCACAGTATCTGCTATATAACAGAGCTCAATTAATATTAAAAACAGAAAAGAAAAGCTTCCTTATGGAGATTTCAAAACAAGCCTGAAGATAGAGGAAATAGAAGTGGCTTGAGTTAGGAGAGAGTTTGACAGGGCCCTAAAGGTGTACATGTTTTGGGTACCACTACGAAGATAGTTAAGTACCAAAACAAGACTACCAAAAAGGCCAGTTGAGTACCCCACACCCTACTCACACCCCCACCCCCGCCAGAGGAAAAAGAACCAGATTGTATAGCAATAGACGCATGAAAAGTCCTCAATTATCAAGAAGTGATATGCTTATCTGGAAGATATCATAGAAAATGAAAGATATTTTGGCTGTAATTTTCAGGTTTTGTTCAGGTATTTGGCATCACGTAGAGACTAATCAAGCTCACTGTAACCCTATTTAGAAATGAAAAGATGCCTGGCCAGGGTAGTGAATAAATAATGGAAGGAAATGAGGTCAATCTTTCTCTTTTTTCCTTCTCTTGATCCTGAAGGGATGCTTGGAGATCAAAAATCTTGCCAATTAATTGTGTGTTATCTGAGGACTAAGTTTGGAAATAATGCTGTCCTACAACTATACGGAGAATTCTTTTTATCCTCTTGTGTCCTAGGGATTTTCCTAGGAGTTAACTGATCTCATTCAATTACTGCTCCCCTCTTTCAATCTCCTCCCAGATTGGATGAAGGAGGTGAGCAGGCAGTAGGGTTTGTATGCTCAATTAATGACTTCATCTTCAATAAAATCTCATTACTTAAGGTAATGATAATTTGGAGCTTTCATATCACCTGAAGTTTCCTTTTGTTCCCTTGGTGAGTAAAGCAGTTTATAAGTAATTTAATCATACAGAGTAAAAAGAAATGATTTAATCTATTTTAAATTTATTTTTAAGCATCCTTGCCCACTTAGTAGTACCATTTATATACCAACAATGTGAATTACTAATGGCAGATTATTTTTTTCTCTTTTTAATACTAATTATATCTTAATTCTATTTTGTTTTACAGTTGGTTTTTCTCTATTAGTCTAGAAATTTGTGAAGCCTGGTGCTGAAAAATTTAAAAAGCCCTGGCTCTCATCAAGATTGTAAATGCAATATTCAATTAAGTAACTCTATATGAGTTAGCTGTAAGTGTATTTCAGCTAAAGAGCATTCTTATACATCTAAGCAATGCTTAAATTCTTAAACTGCGTATTTATGTGCACATGACAATCATTATTAGCTACAGTCTAATTATACTATAATCGCTGAAGCTGAGAAATCTAATTATAGAATCAGAGAAATCAAAGACTTAAGGGAAAAAAGACGGAAACAGTGCTTCATTTAAAAAAAAAACAACATCTAATTTATTATTCATCTGAATAATCCTGTGAGGTAAATTGGTTCCACTCTCTTTCCTATGTTCCTGGAGTTCACGCAGTTGAGACAGCACACAGCAAACCTTAACTGGGACCTTAAGCTACTATTTGGCTACTTCAACCATGAGACTGCCCTGGCAGTTCTCCCTATATTCCTAAGTAAACAGTTGGTCGGTGTTTGTGCAGTAAATAAGGAAGAGTTCCATGCCTGGCTTAATTCTGTGGTAGCACCATTCTGTAGTTATTTCATGAGTTTCTGGGTGAATTTTCTGGTGTGATCAGGGGGCCTCCAAACAGACATCAATTTATTCATCTGTTATTGAGCATCTGCTCTTTTCTAAGGCGCTGTTATAAATGCTGAGGATGTAGCAGTGATCAAAACAGACTAAGACCCTTCCCTAAAGCAACTTATATTCAAGTAGGGTGAAGAAATATAATTATATTCAAGTAGGGTGAAGAAATATAATTAGAATTATCAAAATTAGCAAAGTAGAATTAAATTGTTACACAGAGCAAGTAAGTAAGGTAGGAAGGCAGAGAACAGTATTTACCTTGAGAGACCAGAGGAGGTGTCTCTTAAGAGGGACATTTCAGCAGAGAACTTTCCAAATAGAGCGGTATTTCAGTTTGCTAAAGCTGCCAAAATGCAATATATCAAAAATGGATAGGCTTTTACAAAGAGGATTTATTAGGTTACAAATTTACAGTACTAGGGCCATGAAAATGTCTGGAGTAAGGCACAAGAGGGAGATACCTTCTTTGATGAGAGGCTGCTGGCATCCAGGGTTCCTCTGTCGCATGGGAGGGCACACTGTGGCATGTGCTGGCCCTTCTCTCCTGTATTCTGGTTTCAGAATGGCACTCTCAGCTCCTGTGAGTCCTTCTTGCTCTCTTGAGGATTTTCTTTCTCTGAGCTTTCTCCAAAATGTTTCTTTTTTTTTTTTTTTTTTTTTTTTAGGGTGCATGGTCCGGGAATCGAACCCAGTTCTCCCTCATGGAAGGCGAGCATTCTACCACTGAACCACCCGTGCACCCTGTTTCTGTCTTTTATCCTCTCATAAGTGACTCCAGAAAGGGGATTAAGACCACCTTGAATGGGCTAGATCACATCTCCAGGGAAACAACTTAACCAAAATGTCCCACCTACAATAGGTCTGCATCCACAGGGATGGATTAAAAGAACATAGGCTTTTCTGGGGTACATAACAGATTCAAACCAGCACAAGTAGCGAGCTTTCCATATAGAAGGAAATAAATGCAAGTATCTTAAAGTGAAAACTAACTTCATATCTTCTCAGAACAACAAGGTTAGGTCAAAGACCAGATTGAAGCCAGGGTATATACTGGATATTTACAATTAGGAGTTACCAGATATATATGATATGCGAAATGTTCATATGGGATGAATTTCCCTAAAGAGGATGTATAAAGGTGTAAGCAACATAACAATTTGAATTTAGGGAGAAAATGGGGAGCTATATTCAGAGATGGTAGCAAGTGTTCAGTAAGGTACAAAATCATCAAGGCAGTTTTATAATCTAATTCTTGCTGTTGATCACTGTTAAGTATTCCAACAAGACGTATATAGACAGCACAGGATCATACAACTCTCCAAGAACAATTATCAGATTTTGATGGTGGGTTGTTCCTCCTTTGTATCCCAAATAATTATTGCAGTTGCTTTAAATATGGACTGGCCAGAAGTCAATGGAACTGCAAGAGAAAGGAGAGGACATTGCCACGTGACTGTCGGCAGGGATACAAGCCAAGGAGCTCCAGAGATCTCCTGACAGCCAGCATCAAATGTTACAGACCGTGGGGAGAAAGTATCACCTTCCTGCTGTCTCAGTTTTGAACTTCTAGCCTGACAACCATGAGCCAATTCAAATCATATACATATATATGTATGTATATAAGATTTCCTGTTGTTTCTGGTTCTCTGTAGAACCCTGACCAAAATAATGATTAAAAGGCAGATCTGGGTGAGGAGGTTGATGGCATTGAAAAAAGACACTTTTTATTCATCCTCATTTTTCCCACAGCACATAGAACATTACAGAAATAACGTAAGATATAAAAGTGTGATCATATGAAGGAGATGGCACACCCCAATGGCTAAGATTCCAGCCTGAATTAGGCAAGTTGGGTTTGAATAGCCAGTCTATCACCTATGGGGTCTCTGTACAGTACCAGGGTAGTAGTTTTGCGTTCTTAAGTCTGATCACACAATTCTTCCACTCAGAATTCTCCTTCACTCCCCATCTCTACAGAGTAAAATAAAAAGTCCTTACAAGGTTCAACAACACCCTGCACAGATTGGTGCTTTCATTATCTCTGATGTTATCTTCTGTGTCTCCCTTCACTCGTTTCTTTCCAGACATCGTATGTGTATTGACTATTGAATAGGCTAGGCACACTCCAGCCTCAGATCCTTTGAACTGCCCTCCCTTCTCCCTGAATATTCTCCGAGGCCTACTCACAATTCACTCCCTCATCTCTTCCAGATCTGCGCTTACATTTCCTTCTCAGCAAGGCCCCTCCTGACCTTTTTTTTTTAGCACTGTGGCAACCCTCTACTGTCACTTCCTAGGTTATTTTCCCCCATAGTCCTTTCCATACAGTGACATTCTATGAATTTTATTTATGTGTTATGTTTATTTATATGTCTCTCTTCTCCCACTAATATATAAACTCCTTAATGGAAAGAATTTTTGAGTGTTTCATTTATTGCAGTATCCCCAGGAATTAAAACAGAGTCTGGTACATAGTAAGCACTCAATAAATATTTATTGGATGAATGAATTAAATAATGTATATAAGTCACTATACACAGTAACTAACATACTATATGACAACTACAAATGATTTCTTGGTTATTATTGTTGCTACCATTATTAATAATTTAATGATATTCCTTAAATGTTAACTTGAATCAAAGTTCTGAGGCATCAGTACGTATCTATATAATCAGTCTCTGTCAAGAGACTGTGCTTTAGGCTTTTTAGGTTGGCCACCTTGAAGTCTGGGAAATCTGGGAGAACTGAGAGAAATTTGTGAAGCCCAGAGCTGAACCCTCGGTGCAACATGAACTATATTTAGCTGCAGCTGCTAGTGAAGGGCATTTCTCTCTGTGCATTAAATGAGTTGGGCTTAGAGAACACATATATCTTTTGTATAAGCCATCCAGGAAGCCAGGCTGAGAATCTAAGACAAGTGAAATTGAATCTCAGAAACAGGTATGTTATGTCCCTACTTATTGACCACTGAGCCAGGTTCCTTCTAGGCTTCGTCGCCAGCTCTCAGTTGTTAAGAGGTTCAGTCCCAGCTCTTTAACATTGATTTTTTTTCCTGTCCTAAATTGTAACAGATAGCTCCCTTGGCTAACAAAAATAAAAGTCTCATCATACAAAAAAAGATAAGAATGATAACGGAAAAGCTAAGTGAGCCAGGCAGTCTGTGAAGGGCTTCTGATTGACCTTATCAACTCACTCTTGTAATCCCCCATGAGGTAATCACTACCACTGGCCGCCTTTTCAAGGTGAGGAAACTGAAGCCAGAAGGGTTAAGTGGCTCACTCAAGGGCATTCAGCTAACAAGAGGTAAGGCCATGATTTGAAACCAAGTTGTCTGATGAGCTCATGGTAGGTAGAGAAGACCTATTATCGGCAGCACACGCAGCCTTGGATGGCTTCTTAAGATCAATAGAAGTAAAAGAGAATGGGTTCAGACAGCCAGTTTCTGACTGGCTGTGATGCCATTGGATACCTACTGGTGAGGTTTGATGATATATTCGGAACTTAAGGCCCTGTATTGAATTTTCATCTCAGATGTCTTCTACTTTTAGAAACTAGAACTATAATTCCCTTTTTCCACATAACCTAACAATTCACAGATTCTGGGGATAAGGACGTGGGATCTTTGGTTGGGATGTGAGGAAATTTTTCTACCTGCCACAATTTATATCTGAAGAAAAAAGGAAGCTTAGATATCAAGACCATATGAGCATGAATGTCAGATATAAACAGGGGGACAGATTGGAGCTGATGGAGGGAGAATTGAAGCTGGCCGATGAGAGTCGCAGGCAGTGTGGGGCAGCAGATTAGGTTCACAGAGGAGGGCATGCAAGCAGACTTGTAAAAGATAGTTCAGCACCTTGGGAGCTCCCTTCAACCCCAATCCTCTAATGAAATGTTCACCTAGGCTGCTTACCCTTAGAGCTTTATAAAAATATAAACTTTCAGATACTAATTCCAGACCAGAATCTCCTCAGGTGCAACCAAGAAAAGTAAAGCATTTAAAGTAATTTCCCATGTATGTCTGATGGTTAAACACAAGTGCATGGCAGAAATTTTGACAAGAACACACGAAGTCTTAAAGTTGCTAACAAAGTTCTTGGTATGGGCTGTTATTTAGTCTGAGATTATGTTGTCCCTTTAAGATAAATTTTCTGTTATGAAGTGATGGTAATAATAAATACATGTGGAAAAATTAAAACTTGGCAATTTTATGTCAACTTTCTCCATTAAAAAAATTGCTGAGGTCCTTTGTAACAGCTTTGTTGAACTATAATTCACATATAATAAAATTTACCCATCCACAATTCAATGGCTTTTAGGAGCTTCACAGAGTTGTGCAGTGATCCATTTTAGAATGTTTTCACCACACCCAAAAGAAGCTCCGTATCTTATAGCCATCAATCCCCTAATACCTCCATCCCTTCCATATCTAGGCCACTACTAAGCTACTTTCTGTCTCTATAGATTTGTTTATTCTGGGCATTTCATATAAATGGAATCATGCAATATGTGGTCTCCTGTGACATGCTTCTTTCACTTAGCATGTTTCAAGTTTCATCCACATGGTAATATGAATAAGCACTTCATTCCTTTTTATAATCATATAAGATTACACTGTATGAATATACCACATTTTCTGGCCAATTCACATTTGGGTTATTTCCACTTTAGATCATTATGAATAATGCTACTATGAACATTTGTGTACAAGGTTTTGTGTGGACGTATGTTTATTATTATTATTATTATTATTATTACTTATTGTGAAAAATAACATGCAAAAATGTATAAGTTTTGAAGGTCATTGAAACAATTAGTTATAAAGCAGATTTCAGAGTTTGGCATGGATTATAGTTCCACAATTTTAGCTTTTTACTTCTGGCTACTCCAAGACACGGGAGACTAAAAGAAATATCAATATAATGATTCAGCAGTTATACTCATTTGTTAAATCTTTGCTTCTCTGTTATAACTCCACCTTCTCCTTTTTGCTCATTCTAACTTCTTCATGTTGTAAAGGGCTGTCATCCCATGGGATAGGGGGATAGAACTAGTTGATGTTCTGGAGAGGCTGGACCCTCTGGATTTCCGGACTTATCTGTCCTACAATCTGGAGGTTGTAGGTTTCTAGAAAATAATTATAATGCATGTAACCTTTGTACAATCTCAGATGGAGCCCTAAGTGTTCTTTAGGGTTGGTGGGAATGGTTTTGGTTGGAGTTTGGCAAACCATGATAAATAGCAATATCTGCCAGAAGTTTGTGTGAGAGTAGTCTCTTGAATCCATTTAAATTCACTCAGCCACTGATACCTTATTTGTTACACTTATTTTCCCCTTTTGGTCAGGATGGCACTGATGACCCCATGGTGCCAGGACCAGGGTCATCCCTGGGAGTCATGTGCCCCATTGCCAGGGAGACTTTGAACCCTGAATGTCATGTCCCATGTATGAGGGAGTGTCATGGTTAGGGACACGTGTCAACTTGGCCAAGTTGTGGTAGCTGTTTATCTGATTGGGCAAGTACTGGCCTGTCTGTTGCAATGAGGACATTTCATAGGATTAGGTCATGATCACGTCAGCTGCATCCACAGCTGATTCCATTTGTAATCAGCCAAAGGGGAGTGTCTTCTACAATTAGTGATGTTAAATCTAATCACAGGAAGCCTTTTAAGGAGGACTCAGAGGAGACAGGCCCCATTCCTACTTCGGCTGGTGAGCCTCTCTTGCGGAGTTCATCCAGACCCTCCATCGGAGTCGTCGGCTTCACAGCCTGCCCTGTGGATTTTGGACTCTGCGTTCCTGTGGTCACGTGAGGCACTTTATAAATTTTATGTTTGCAAGTGTTCCCTGTTGATTCTGTGTCTCTAGAGAACCCTAACTAATACATCTTGGTACCGGGAGTGGTTCTTAAGAAACAGAATCTTAAAAATGGGTTTTTATGAATGGTTTTCTACTCTGACTGGACTCAGAGACACTAAGGACTCTGATTCCCATAATCAGAATGACACTCCCAATCCATGGAGTGAGTTGGCAAAGGAGATAGTGAAAATATCATCATTCGATTCTCCTAATGCTTTGCTTGTACGAAGCCAGACTCTGGGGGATAATGTTTTTGACACCTTTACAGAGTTTTGTAGAAATGAGAGTTATAGAGATGTTGGTTGGTTGTTGTTGGATACACTGGCTACATTAAGGGGTGAAAGGGATGGGCTTAAGGCTTCAAACGAGAAGCTTAAGCACCGTGTGAAAGATGTAGAAGCTTCTATGAGTATCCTGAAGGAAAATCTTATTTCCTGTAGCCGTAGACTTGAGATCTCTGAAAATCAGACTCAGAATCTCATTGTTAGAGTAGAAACTTTACAACGTAAACTGAAATCTCAGTCTTGCATGGTGTCTGCCGTTAAAATGAGGGCATTGATTGGAAAAGAGTGGGACCCTGAAAAATGGGATGGTGACATATGGATTGATAATGATGTTGGGGATGAGGTTGAAACCCTAGGCCATGCTGAGTCTTCTCTATATAACCCTGTAATAGTCTGCCCTGAGGACATAGCCACCCCACCTCCAGCCTGCCTTGAGGAATTGGCCACCCAACCTCCTCCTGAAGGGATTAGCCCTAGAGTGATTAATCCTGTTTCACCAGATGAAACTGCAAATGAAGGCCTTGAAGCAAATGGCTTGGAAGATATTTCTAAGTCTTTTCATGACCCACCCCCACCACCCTTCATTTCTTCTAGACCTATAACTATACCAAAGTCCCAACAAGCCCCTAAAGGTACAAAGTATCACACATGAGGAGATACGTTATACTCCAAAAGAACTGTGTGAGTTTTCCAATTTATATACACAGAAATCAGGGGAATATGTGTGACAATGGATTTTAAGAGTGTGGGATAATGGTGGGAGGAATATAAGGCTGGATCAGGCTGAATTTATTGATATGGGCCCACCAAGCAGAGATTCTGCATTCAGTGTTATAGCTCGAGCGGTTAAAAAAGGTGTTAACAGCTTGTTTGGGTGGTTGGTTGAAACATGGATCAAAAGGTGGCCAACATTACCTGAGGTTGAAATGCCAGAACTGCCCTGGTATAATGTAGATGAGGGGATCCAGAGGCTTAGAGAGATTGGAATGTTAGAGTGGACTTATCATGCAAAGCTTGCTCTTACACCCCGGGAATGTCTAGAGGATGCACCTTTTACCAGAACAGTGAGAAATAAATGTGTAAGACTAGCACCATCATCCCTAAAGAGCTCTGTGGTTGCACTTCTCTGTAGGTCAGATATTACTGTAGGAACTGTTGTCACTGAGCTGGAATCTTTAAACACAATGGGGATGACAGGATCCCGAGTTGGCAGAAGCCAGGTGGCAGCACTTAATTACCAAAGACCAGGTAGACGTGGCTATTATAATAGACAGCAAACTCAAAGGAGGCATCAAAATTATATGACATGCAGAGATTTGTGGCATTGGCTAGTAAATCATGGGATACCTAGAAATACAATAGAAGGGCAGTCTACTAAATTCTTGTTGGAGCTGTATAAACAAAAGATTTCTAGGTCTAGTGAACAGAAGTCTAACCTGAATTACAAAAACACAGAGTCACGGCCCCTTAATCAGTTTCCAGACTTGAAATAGTTTACAGACCCAGAGCCCTTTGAATGAAGGGGAGGCTAGGTCCCTTTGGGGAAGAAACCTGTTACACTGCCAGAAATTTATACTGTTAATCTTCCTCCAAGTCTTCCCCAAGGAGACCGATGGCCTTTTACCAGGGTAACTGTGAAATGGGGGAAAGGAAATGATCAGATATTTTGGGGATTATTAGATACTGGTTCAGAAGTGACATTAATTCCAGGGGACCCAAAACGTCACTCTGGACCACCAGTCAGAGTGGGGGCTTATGGAGGCCAGGTGATCAATGGATTTTTAGCTCAGGTTCGTCTCACAGTGGGTCCAGTGGGCCCCCGGACCCATCCTGTAGTTATTTCCCCAGTTCCAGAATGTATAATTGGCATAGACATACTGAGCAACTGGCAGAATCCCCACATTGGCTCTCTAACTCATGCAGTGAGGGCTATTATGGTGGGAAAGGCCAAGTGGAAGCCACTAGAACTGCCCCTACCAAGCAAAATAGTAAATCAGAAGCAATATTGTATTCCTGGAGGGATTGCAGAGATTACTACCACTCTTAAGGACTTGAAAGATGCAGGGGTGGTGATTCCCACCACATCCCTGTTCAATTCTCCTATTTGGCCTTTGCAGAAAACAGATGGGTCTTGGAGAATGACAGTGGATTATCATAAGCTCAACCAGGTGGTAACTCCAATTGCAGCTGCTGTTCCAGATGTAGTATCATTACTTGAGCAAATCAGTACATCCCCTGGTACCTGGTATGCAGCTATTGATCTGGCAAATGCTTTTTTCTCAATAGCTATTAGTAAGGACCACCAGAAACAGTTTGCTTTCAGCTAGCAAGGTCAGCAATATACTTTCATTGTCCTACCTCAGAGGTATATCAACTCTCCAGCCCTATGTCATTATCTTGTTTGCAGAGACCTTGATCATTTCTGTCTCCCACAAGACATCACACTGTTCCATTATATTGATGATATCATGTTGATTGGACCTAGTGAGCAAGAAGTAGCAATTACTCTAGATTTACTGGTAAGGCATTTGTGTGTCAGAGGATGGGAGATAAATCCAACAAAAACACAGGGGCCTTTCACCTCAGAAAAATTTCTAGGTGTCCAGTGGTGTGGGGCATGTCGAGATATCCCTTCTAAGGTGAAGGATAAGTTGCTGCACCTGGCCCCTCCCACAACCAGAAAAGAGGCACAACGCCTAGTTGGTCTTTTTGGATTTTGGCAACAACATATTCCTCATTTGTGTGTGCTACTCTGGCCCATTTATCGAGTGACCAGAAAAGCTGCTAATTTTGAGTGGGGACCTGAACAAGAGGAGACTCTGCGACAGGTCCAGGCTGCTGTACAAGCTGCCCTGCCACTTGGG
The DNA here is from genome assembly GCF_023851605.1 of Tamandua tetradactyla. NCBI lineage: Eukaryota > Metazoa > Chordata > Mammalia > Pilosa > Myrmecophagidae > Tamandua > Tamandua tetradactyla. The sequence continues at coordinate 25,264,721 of NC_135346.1, forward strand.
CCATATGATCCAGCAGATCCAATGGTGCTGGAAGTGTCAGTGGCAAATAGAGATGCTGTCTGGAGCCTTTGGCAGACCACTATAAGAGAATCACAATGCAGACCCTTAGGATTTTGGAGCAAAGCCTTACCATCTGCTGCAGATAACTACTCTCCTTTTGAGAAACAGCTTTTGGCCTGTTACTGGGCCTTAGTAGAGATTGAATGCTTAACCAGAGGCCACCAAGTTACCATGAGACCTGAGTTTCCTATCATGAGTTGGGTGTTGTCTGACCCACCAAGCCATAAAGTTGGGCATGCACAGCATCATTCTATTGTAAAATGGAAATGGTGTATACAAGATAGAGCCAGAGCAGTTCCTAAAGGCACAAGTAAGTTACATGAAGAAGTGGCACAAATGCCTATGGTTTCCACTCCTGCCACATTACCTTCTCTTTCCCAGACCAGGGCTATGGCCTCTTGGGGAGTTCCTTACAGTGAATTGACTGAGGAAGAGAAAACTTGGGCCTTGTTTACAGATGGTTCAGCACGATATGCAGGTACCACCTGAAAGTGGAAAGCTGCAGCATTACAACCCCTTTCTGGGGTGTCCTTGAAGGACAGTGGTGAGGGGAAATCCTCCCAGTGGGCAGAACTTCGAGCGGTGCATCTGGTTGTTCATTTTGCTTGGAAGGAAAACTGGCCAGAGATGCGTTTGTATACAGACTCATGGGCTGTTGCTAATGGTTTGGCTGGATGGTCAGGGACTTGGAAAGACCATAATTGGAAAATTGGTGACAAAGAGGTCTGGGGAAGAAGTATGTGGATAGACCTTTCTGAGTGGTCTAAAAAAATGAAGATATTTGTGTCCCATGTGAATGCACACCAGAGGGTGACTTCAGCAGAGGAAGATTTTAATAATCAAGTGGATAAGATGACCCGTTCTATGGATACCAGTCAGCCTCTTTCCCCAGCAACTCCTTTATTGCCCAATGGGCTCATGAACAAAGTGGTCATGGTGGTAGGGATGGAAGTTATGCATGGGCTCAGCAACATGGACTTCCACTCACCAAGGCTGACCTGGCTACAGCCACTGCTGAGTGCTCAATCTGCCAGCAGCAGAGACCCACACTCAGCCACCAATATGGCACCATTCCCCAAGGTGACCAGCCAGCTACATGGTGGCAGGTTGATTACATTGGACCACTCCTTTTATGGAAGGGGCAGGAATTTGTTCTAACTGGAATAGACACATACTCTGGATATGGGTTTGCTTTCCCTGCACACAATGCTTCTGCCAAAACTACCATCTGTGGGCTTACAGAATGCCTTATCCATCATCATGGTATTCCGCATAGCATTGCTTCGGATCAAGGAACACACTTCACAGCAAATGAAGTGCGGGAATGGCCACATGCTCATCGAATTCTCTGGTCTTATCATGTTCCCCATCATCCAGAAGCAGCTGGATTGATAGAATGGTGGAATGGCCTTTTGAAAACTCAATTACGGTGCCAACTAGGTGGCAAAAACTTGAAAGGCTGGGGTAATGTTCTCCAGGAAGCTGTGTATGCTCTGAATCAGTGTCTGCTGTATGGTGCTGTTTCTCCCATAGCCAGGATCCATGGGTCCAGGAACCAAGGGGTGGAAATGGGTGTGGTACCACTCATTATTACCCCTAGTGATCCACTAGGAAAATTTTTGCTTCTTGTCCCTGCTACCCTGAGTTCTGCTGGTCTACAGGTTTTAGTTCCAAAACGGGGTGTGCTTCCTCCAGGAGAAACAACAATGATACCACTGACCTGGAAATTAAGATTGCTACCTGGTCACTTTGGGCTACTTATGCCTCTGGAACAACAAGCCAAGAAGGGGATTACATTATTGTCTGAGGTAATTGACCCTGACTATCAGAAAGAAACAGGACTGCAACTACATAATGGAGGTAAAGAAGAGTTTTCTTGGAATATAGGAGATCCCCTAGGGCGTCTATTAGTACTACCATGCCCTGTGATTAAAATCAATGGAAAACTGCAACAACACAATCCAGGCAGGACTACTAATGGCTCTGAAACTTCAGGAATGAAGGTTTGGGTCACCCCACCGGGCAAAGAACCACGGCCAGCTGAAGTGCTTGCTGAGGGGAAAGGGAACATGGAATGGGTAGTGGAAGAAGGTAGTGATAAATATGAACTTTGACCACGTGATCAGTTACAGAAATGAGGACTGTAATGCTGTTTTGTTCATGTTATACTATTTAAGTTGTAAGATACCAAGTTTAAGAATGAATGTTGCCTAAGAATTTTCACCCTATTCTGAAGAGATTTAATGTGTTTCCAGTTATATGCAGGACAGTTGAGTATTGTCAGGTAAAAGAAAAAAAATGTGTGCTTATTTGTTTTCATTTGGAAATTAAGTATGGTTTAAGGTGATATATATATAGGTGCCAAGTTGACAAGGGGTGGACTGTCACGGTTAGGGACATGTGTCAACTTGGCTAAGTTGTGGTAGCTGTTCATCTGATTAGGCAAGTACTGGCCTGTCTGTTGCAGTGAGGACATTTAATAGGATTAGGTCATGATCATGTCAGGTGCATCCACAGCTGATTCCATTTGTAATCAGCCAAAGGGAAGTGTCTTCTATAATTAATGATGCTAAATCTAATCACGGGGAACCTTTTAAGGAGGACTCAGAGGAAACAGGCCCCATTCCTGCTTCGGCTGGTGAGCCTCTCCTGTGGAGTTCATCCAGACCCTCCATCGGAGTCATCGGCTTCACAGCTAGCCCTGTGGATTTTGGACTCTGCATTCCTGTGGTCACTTGAGACACTTTTATAAATTTTATATTTGCAAGTGTTCCCTGTTGATTCTGTTTCTCTAGAGAACCCTAATACAGGGAGGGTAATGATTTTCCTTGCAGAGTTGGGCTTAAAGAGAGAGGTCACATCTGAGTAACAAAAGAGGTCTTCTCGAAGGAACTCGTAGGCATAGCTATAGATAGCCATGGCTTCTCTACTGCATAAATAAGCTTCACAAGAGCAAGCCTTAAGATCAAGGGCTTGGCCTATTGACTTGGGAGTCCCTAATGTTTGAGACAGTATCAGGAGTTTCTCTGATGGTAAAAGTTAATAGTTCCATATTTTTTCTACAATCCCTGAAGGGACTTTGCCAGTACTTTTTAATTATCTGCCTATCATACTCTGGGATGTATCCTGGCATTACATTAAGCTATACAGAATTACAAGCCCTCATTCCAATTTTGGGCTTGTTTAAATAATCTATCCCAACAGGTTGAGTTAGATTATGTGCTACAGAAAATTTAGGTTTGGGTCAAAATAAATTTCTCTTCCTTTGGTTTCATAAAGGAGGTGCAGTTCAAAAATACAGACAATGTCCTCTTTATCCTTGTATTGTGATTTACTTTAGTCCTGACCTGATAGACTTCATTCTTATATCTAATTGAAGCCCGATCTCTTTTCATTTTCTTTAACAATTGTTGTATGTGTTAATGCTGACTTTCAGACCTGCAGAATACCTACTCTGAGTCTTAAGTTGCACACAGATACTCAAAGATTCAGGGAAATAACAGGTCATATATATATAGCACAGCATCTCAAAATCTAGAAATAACAATTACAGCTCAGGACTAAATGTAACTACTATAAGAGCATAAGTGTTTTCTAGATAAAACCATACAATATTTGCTCTTTTGTTTCTGGTTTATTTAGTATCACATAATGTCCCACAGGTTCATTCACAATGTTGCATGTCTGAGAACTTCGTTGTTTCTATAGCAGCACTATATTTCATCATATGTATATACCACAGTTCACCGTTCTACTTCTCAGTCACTGTTTTCTTCAGCCATCTCCACCCATTGGGCATCATGTATAATGCCCAAAGTCAAGAGTCCATGCCTCACATTGATCTCACTTAGTGGTATAATCATCAGTACTCTCAATTTTAGATAACTTTCCTTGCTCCCAAGAGAACAATAACCAATAAACACACCCTAACCCAATAGAAAATCCAAACCTCCCCTAACTCTGGTCCTTCTCTTCCAATTATTTTATTGCTGTGATACTGTTTATGTCTTCCTGTTAAACATAGCCCATGGCATGCGATAGTAATTTCCCCCCCATACCCCGATATTATAAACTTATACCCTCGGAGAAGTTCATGCAAGAACTTGTTTATATTATTAGTATTAATCAGTGGTATCTATGACTCTATATAACCCCTTGCAATCATGTTCACCTTAAATATGGCAATATTACTTATAGATCCACTAATGAACTACCTTCACTTCTATCCATACCCTTACATTTAAGTTCAATCTCATTAGCGAACCATTCACCCACCTCTAGCTTCCATGTATCTCTGGGTCCCCTATATTCTGTAATATAAATTTACAGAATTTATAAATTTACCAAGGTCATAAAAGCAAAGTCATATAATATCTATCCTTTTGTACCTGGCTTATTGCACTCAGAATTATGTCCTCAAGGTTCCTCATGTTGTGATATGCTTTAAGATGTCATTTCATCTTACTGATGCATAATATTCCATGTATATACAACATTTGTTTATTCACTTGTCTGTTGATGGGCACTTAGATTGTTTCCATATTTTAGAAATTGTGAATAATGCTGCTATGAGCATTAGTTGGCAAATGTCTGTTTGTGTCACTACTTTCAGCTCTTCTGGGTATATACTGAGTAGTGGCTTTGCCGGGTCAAGGGGCAACTCGATATTTAGTTTTCTAATGAACTGCCAAGCTGTCTTTCATAGTGGCTGTACCATTATACATTCCCACCAGAAGTGCAAAAGTGCCCCAATTTCTCCACATCCTCTCCAACATTTGTAGTTTCCTGTTTGTTTAATAGTAGCCAATCTTATAGGTGTGAGGTAGTATTTCATAGTAGCATTTCCCTTATAGCTAATGAAAATGAGCATTTCATGTGCTTTTTAGCCATCTTTATGTGCTCTTTAGAAAAACATTTATTCATATCCTAGTGCCTGTTTGAAACAGTCATATGCCACAAAAAAAGCCATGCTCTTTAATCCTCATTCAATATTGCTGGATCTTTTTGTTTGTTCCTTGGAGATGTGACCCACCCAGTTATGGGTGCTAATTTTTGATTACATGGCTTCCAAAGAAGTGTATCTCCACCCTCTCAAGGTGAGGTTGCTTACTGAAGCCCTTTATGAGGGAACCATTTTAGAAAAAACTTCAGACAAGAGGACTCACAACACTTCAGATCTCTGGGTTCTAGAAGCACCATCTTTGATATAAGGTCAAGTTGGGGGGTTTTGTTTTGTTGGTTTTTTTTGTGGACAAGTCAGCTAAAGATCCAAGCCACTTTCTTTCATAAACTACTTCTATAATGGTATCTTCAATGAGTTTCCATTTTGGATTTCTCTGTTAGTAATGATTTTCTCTTGAGGATGAGACTGCTACGGGTTCTCTCCTTTTGTCATTTTTGTTTTTTTCCTTCTGACAGTATGTCATTGTTGTAAAATTAAAGGTATTTCCATTTGGGGGGGAAAAAAAGGTTTAATTTCTTGAGAACCATTATTTTTTTTGGTAGGCATTTCTTCCCCGCACTACATAGAATCAGAGCATCGGATAATTTAAGGTGCTGGAAAGGCCTTCTTAGGAGCAAGTAATAACGATGAGGTCATTCACACAACTGTTGCACGACGGTGCTAAAGTGATCATTAAAACAAAAATCGTAGGTTTCCAAAATAAATTCTAATCGTCAGAGGTTAAGGGCCTAGGTGTGAGGACAGCTGTAATAAGCACAGGTGACTGCAGCAAAGAGGTGTGTGTGCACAGGTGGTTCGGGATCTCGGCCCTACAGGTGCTCGGACCGCACTCTGTCCGGACTGGACCCGAAATCCGAGCTCTTCGGGCCGCCCCCTTCCAGACCCGGAAGGCCTCCAGACCCTCGCCCAAGGCCTCGCTCGCCGGACCCTCACACCCAAGATGCGGACGGAAGTGTCAGGCAGTCTGCGCCCCACCTCCACCCCACCTCCATCCCTGCCCGGAGACGCTGGCCCCGCTCACGCAGAAGGGGCAGAAAGGGACTCCGGGTGAGGGGAAGCCGAGGACTGTGCGGCCAGTACGCGAGTCGGTCGAGCAGTCCGTAAGTCCCTCAAGGGGAAGAAGACACACTGGACGCAACGCCGGTACTGGTTCTTATATATAGGTCTTTGATTCACTTTGAGTTAATTTTTGTATGGGGTATAATGTAGGATCCTCTTTTATTCTTTTGGCTATTGATAGTCAGTTCTCCCATGCCCATTTATTGAAAAAAGTATTTTGTCCCAGTTCAGTGGATTTGTCGAAAATCAGTTGACCATAGATTTGGTGATCTAATTCTGTGCTCTCAACTCAGTTTTGTTTGTCAATACTTCTGTCTTTGTGCCAGTATTATGCTGTTTTGACCACTGTCACTTTATAATATACTTTAAAATGAGGAAGTGTTAATCTTCCCATTTCATTCTTTTTTAGGATATTTTTAGCTGTTAAGGTATCTTTCCCTGCCAGATGAATTTGATAACTAGCTTTTCCAAGTCTTCAAAGTCTGTTGTTGAAATTTTGATTGGTATTTCATTGAATCTGTAGATCAATTTGGGTAGAATTGGCATCTTAACTACATTTAACCTTCCTATCCATGAGCAGGAATGTCTTTCCACCTATTTAGATCTTCTTTGATTTCTTTTAGCAATGTTAAGTAGTTTCCTGTGTACATCCCTAGTTAAGCTTATTCCTAGATACTTGGTATTTTGAATGGATTTTTGCCCTTGTCTCCTCGGTTAGGCCATTCCCTGTATATAGAAACATTACTGATTTATGCACATTAATCTTACATCCTGCTGTTTTGTTGAATTTATTAGCTCAAGAAGTTTCATCATAGATTTCTCAGGATTTTCCAAGTGTAGTATCATGTGATCTGCAAATAATGACAGTTTCACTTCTTCCTTTCTAATTTGGATGCTTTTCATTTCTTTTTCCTGCCTGATTGCTCTGGATAAAACTTAGTACAATGTTGAATAATAGTGGTGACAGAGGGTATCTTTGTTTCATTCCTGATCTTAAGGGGAAGTCTTTCAGTCTTTCACTGTTGAGTATGATGCTGGCTATGGGTTTTTCATATATGCCTTTTATCATATTGAGGAAGTTTCCTCTGATTCCTACCTTTTGAAGTGTTTTTTTTTAATCAAAAGAGAATGTTGAATTTTGTTGAAAGCTTTTCTCAGTATCAATCAAAATAATCATGTGATTTTCCCTTTCAATTTGTTAATGTGCTCTACTGCATTAATTGATTTCCTAGTGTTGAACCACCTTTACATTCCTGGAATAAACCCCATTTGGTTGTGATGTATAATTCTTTTGATGTATTGTTGGAGTCAATTTGCTAGTATTTTGCTGAGAATTTTTGCATCTGTAATAATTATAGAGATTAGCCTGTGGTTTCCTTTCTTATAGCAGCCTTACCTGGGTTTGGTATTAGAACAATGTTAGTTTCATAAATGAGTTAAGTATTGTTGCTTTTTCCTCAATTTTTGAAAGAGTTTGAGCAGGATTGGTGTTAGTTCTTTTTGGAATGTTTGATAAAATTCCCCTGTGAAGCCATATGGCCCTGAGCATTTCTTTGTAGAAAGGTTTTTGATGACTGATTGAATCTCTTCACATGTGACTGGTTTGTTGAGATCTTCTGTTTTTTCTTAAGTTAGTGTAAATTGTTTGTGTGTTTCTAGGAATTTGTCCATGTCATCTTAGTTGTCTAATTTTTTGGCATATAGTTGTCATAGTATTCTCTTATGACTTTTTTTTGTTTCTTCAGAGCCCATGGTAATGACCCACCCTTCGTTTCTGATTTTGTTCATTTGCATCCTCTCTCTTTTGTCAGCATAACTTGGGGTCCATCGAGTTTATTGATTTTCTCCAGGAACCAGCTTTTGGTTTTATTCATTTTTTTTTCTTTTATTCTTTAGTTCTCCAATTAATACAATTCTGCTTTAATCTTTGGTATTTCTTTTCTTTATTTGCTTTGGGATTAGTTTGGTGGTCTTTCTTCAGTTCCTCTAGGTGAGCAGTTACGTCCTCTGTTTTTGCTCTTTCTTTTTTAATATAGGCATTTAGGGCAGTAAGTTTCCATCTCAGCACTGCCTATGCTGAATCCTGTAAGTCCTGAGATTTTATATTCTCATTTTCAGTCATCCCCAGATTGTTACTGATTTCTCTAGCAATTTCTTTTTTGACCCACTGGTTGTTTAAGAGTGCATTATTTAAACTGCACACATTTGTGAACATTTTGGTTCTTTGGGGGTTACTGATTTCCAGCTTTATTCCATTATGGTCAGAGAAAGTGCTTTGAATAATTTTACCTTGTAAAATTTATAAAGACCTGTTTTGTGCTCTAGCTTTTGATCTATCCTGGGGTGTGTTCCATAAGCACTACAGAAGAATGTATATCCTGCTGTTTTCGGATGTTATGATCTATAAATATCTGTTACTTCTAATTCATTTATCAAATTGTTAAACTTTTCTATTTTCCTTGTTGATCCTCTGTCTGGTTGTTCTATCTATAGTGGAAAGTGGTGTTTTGAAGTCTCCCACTATTGATTTAGAAACATCTTTCATTCCCTTCAGTTTTGCCAGTGTTTGCCTCAGATACTTTGGAGCTCTTGTTTGGGAGCATAGACATTTATGATTGTTATTTCTTCTTGGTGAATTGTCCCTCTTATTAATATGAGGTGTCTTTCTTTGTCTCTTATGACTTCTTTACAGTTAAAGTTTATATTGTATGATATTAGTATAACTACCCCTGCTTTCTTTTGGTTACAGCTGGCATGGAACTTCTTTTTCCATACTTTCACTTTTAATCTATTTATTCCTCCTCAAGACCTCCCTCTCCTGTCTTTATTTCTTTTTCAGCTGGCAGTACTCCCTTTAGTATATCTTGTAGGGCTGGTCTCTTAATGACATATTCTGTCAGCCTTTGTTTGTCTGAAAGTTTTAATCTCTCCTTCACTTTTGAAATGTGGGTGGGTACAGAATTCTTGGCTGGAGGTCTTTCTCTTTCAGGATCTTAAATATATCATACCACTGCTTTCTTGCCTGTTGGTACCTGTTGAGCAGCCCAACCTCAGTCTTAATGTAGTTTCCCTTGTATGTAGTAGATTGCTTTTCTCTTGCTGCTTTCAGAATTTTCTACTTCTCTTCAGCATTTGACAGATGGATAAGTATGTGTCTTAGAGTAGGCCTATTTGAATTTATTCTATTTGGGGTTCACTGGGTTCTTTGATTTGCATAGTATTGTCTTTTATAAGGATTGGGTAGTTTTCCCCAATTATCTCCTCAACCAATCTTCCTAGCCCTTTACTTTTTTCTTCTTCTTCTGGGACACTGATGATTCTTATATTTGTGCACTTTATGTTGTCCATCATAATTCAATTTTTTCCATTTTTTTTGCCACTTATTCTTTTGTGAGTTTGAAATCAATTGTTGTGTCTTCTAGTTCACTTATTCTTTCTACTGCCTCTGCTACTGCTATTGTGTGTCTCTAGTATATTTTTTATTTGGCCTACAGTATCTTTCATCTGAGATATCAGCTATTTTTCTATGTATTCTTTCAAATTCTTCTTTATGCTCTCCTAGAGTCTTCTTGATCACCTTTATGTCATTAGCCAACCCATTGAATTTAATGACAATTTAATGACATCTTTGATTTGTTGTTCCAAAGTCTGTGTCTCCTTTGGTGTTTTAATTCCGTCATTAGACTGGGCTATATCTGTCTGTATCTTCATATGCTTTGTGATTTTCTGTTGTCTTTGAGGCATTTAATTACTTGACAGGGTTATTTTGGAAGTTGATTTCCCTCAGTAGTCTTAAGATTTTGTATTTGCAAGATGGGCATAGGGCAAGATGCAGGGCATGGGGTAGGTCGCAGCAGTGCAGTGGTGGGGTATGGTGCAAGGCTGGGTGCAGGGCTGGGATGCTATGCTGGTGTCTGGGAGCTCAGGGTGTGGGGTGCTGGATGGTGGGAGGGATGACAGGGGGGCCATGTGGGCAAGCCGTGCCTCAGGCAGACCTTGAAGCACAGGCACAAGTCACTACATGGAGGACATGGAAGCAGGATATGGCAAGAGGCAGATCAGGGGGGCTGTGTAGGTACAATGAAGGGTGGGGCATGGGGAGTGGGTATGTGGGGGCAGGTGTGTGGATAAGATAAGGATGTGTGTGGAACACAGGGGTCATAGGGGTCAGGGCATGGGGTTCAGAGCAGAGTGGGGTGGGCATGGCTTTGCACATGCGTGTATGATGGAGGTCAGATGCGCTTGGGTCAGGGGGCTGGGCACAGGTGTGGGGACAATGTGATGTGGATGTGCATGTGCATGGAGGCCGGGCATGGGTGGGCACATGCACAGGGCATGGTGGGGATGCAGGGGTCAGGGCACAGTTGTGCATATTGTGGGGCATCATGATATTGGGGGGGCTCAAGTGGCAGGGAGTCAGATCAAGGATGTGTGCATGCATGGGGCAGTTTGGGGACTGAGGTGTGTGTGTGTGTGTGTGTGTGTGTGCACAGGACAGAGTGGGGCAGGGCATGTTTACTCATATGAGTGCCTGTGGAGTGGGGGCATGGTTGCATGGGTGTGATGGGGGCCCAACGCTGGGAACAGGGGTTTGGTGTATGGGGTGCATGGGGTGTGGGGGGCATAGGGCAGTGATGGCAGAGTGGGTGTCATGTGCAGGTGTGGCACGTACATGGAGCATAGCCTGTCTTACTTCCTAGTCCCCACTCCCTGCTCATGCACTCCTGAAGGCTTTGGGCATCTGTTAGAAAGGTGTGCATTATGCTCTTTGGACTAGCTGGATGGTCTCCAGTTCTCTGCATCTCAATTCCTCATCTTTTTCATCCAGGACCTCCCTGGGTGGTGTGGAAGACCCTCTCAGGTCATTTGCACCCTGGAATTGTTGTCCTGGTGGTTTTCCTGTCACTTCCCTAGCTGTTCCTTATAGCAGGGGTGAATTCAGCCTATCTCATTCTGCCATCTTCAGATCATCTGGACATATGTTTTAATTTGTCTTGGGTATATGCCTAGGAGTGGAATTACTGAGTCAAATTGTACCTCTATGGTCAATATTTTGAAGACCTGCCAGACTGTTTTCCAAAGTGGCGGCACCATTTTACGTTTCGTTCAGCAGCGTAGGAGAGTTCTAATATCTCCAAATCTTTTCCAGTGCTTGTTTTTGCTAACCTTTTCATTATAGTATACTAGTGGGTATGAAGTCATATTTCACTGTGGGGTTTTGATTTTTTTGACATGGGCAGGCTCCAGGAATCAAACCCGGGTCTCTGGCATGGCAGGCAAGAATTCTGCCACTGAGCCACCATCGCACCACCCTCACTGTGGTTTTGATTTGTGTTTCCATGAGGACTAATGATATTAAATATCTTTTCATGCATTTAATGGCCATTAGTATATCTTCTTAGGAAAAATATCTATTCATATTTTTACTTTTTTAATATGGGCTTTGGTCTTATAATTGTTTTAAGTGTTCTTTAATAGTCTAGAAACAAATCCCTTATCAGATATATGCTTTGAAAATATTTCTCCCATTCTGTGCATTCTCTTTTCATTTTCTTGATAGTCCTTTGAAGCAAAAATGTTTTCAGTTTTGACAAAGTCCAACTTATCTATTTTTTCTTTTGTTACTTGTGCTTTTCATGTCATATTTAAGAATCCAAAATCAAATCTAATGTCATGAGATTTACTCCCATGTTTTTCTACCAAAAGTTTTATAGTTTGTAAGAATAAGGACCTTTAATCCTGTATAGCTTAATGTAATGCCTGGATATATCCTAGAATGTATTAAGCAGATAATCAAAAAGTTTTGGCAAAGTCCCTTGAGGGATGGGGGAAAAAAATATGGAACTATTAAACTTTACCATCAAGGAATCCCCTGATACTGTGTCAAATATTGTGGACACCCAAATCAATAAGCCAAGCCCTTGATCTTGAGGCTCATTCTTGTGAAGCTTATGTAGGTAGTGGAAAAGCTTAGCCTACCTATAGATATACCTTAGAGTTACTTCTGGAGGACCTCGTTTGTGGTTCAGATGTGACCTCAGTCTCTCTATACTCAACTCTGCAAGTGAAATCATTGCCTTCGCTCCTACATGGGACATGATCCAGGGATGAACGTCTCCCTGGCAGTGTGGGAGATGACTCCTAGGGATGAGTCTGGCCCTGGCACTGTAGGATCAACAATTCCTTCCTGACCAAAAGGGGGAAAAGAAGTGTAACTAATAAAGTATCAATGGCAGAGAGAGTTCAAATACAGTCAAGAGGCTACTTTGGAGGTCACTCTTACACAAACTTCATTTAGACATTGCTACCTATCATAACCTGCCAAACCCCAACCAAAACCATTCCAGCAAATCCTAAAGAACACCTAAGGCAATATATAAGTTTCTACAAAGTTTCCATGCACTAGGGTTACTTTCCAGAAACCTACAACTTCCAGATGGGTCCCTGGACCAGGTAAGTCTTGAAACCTAGAGGGCCCAGCCCTTCCAGAACATCAGCTTGTTCCATCTCTCTACCCCATATTATTGACAGTCCCTTCCAACCAGAAAAAGTTAGAATGGCCATAGACCAAATACCCATAAAGAATGGGATAGAAAGATCAAGGGTGATGGTTAAGTTATAGAGAGAAAGTAGGATTTAACAAATATGATTGCTGAATCATTAAATTGATATTTCTTTTAGTCTCCATTATCTTAGAGAAGCTAGAAGTAAAAACTTAAAATTGTGAAATTGTAACCTGTATCAAACTCTGATATCTGTTCTATAACTAATTATTGTGCTGGCTTTGAAATTTATTGCTTTTGTGTGTATATGTTATTTTTCACAAAAAAGAAAAAAGCCGATTGTGATGATAAAAAAAAATTTATTCTTTCTAGCTTCCTGTATTCTGGAGCAGCCAGAAAGAAAAATCTGAGATCATATGATAGCCCATGACAGACTCAGGGATCTGTCCTGTAACTACTTGTTGAAGAGTGCTTTGAAAACTACCGCTTTTTTTCTTTCTTTGCTTTGTATATCTGTGATATTATACAATAAAAAAAAGTTAAAAAAGAATTTCATAGTTTAGTTCTTATTTATAAGTCTTTATTTAATTTAAGTTAATTTTGTATTTGGTGTCAGGTAGAGGTTCAACTTCATTCTTTTGGCTGTGATTATCCAATTTTCCCAGCACAATTTATTGAAAAGATTATTCAGTCCCCCATTGAGTGGTCTTAGCATCATTATCAAAAATGAACTTTGTCCTATTGATCTACTTATCTCTTCTTATGCTCATATTATAATACTGTACTGTATATTCTTAGTATCTTTTTAAAAGCAGAGTGTTATTCCTAAAATGTTGTTCTTGTTAAAGATATTTGGCTATTCTGGGTCCCTGTAAGTTCCATATGGATTATAAGATAAAGATTATTGAATTTAATAAAATATTTTTCTCAAAATATCAACCTATAGCTTATTTCTGCCTCTATTTACTAAGCATAGAAGATTAGAGCCACTAAGGCATTATTTACTGCTACTACCATTATAAATGACATGTACTCATGGTCTATCTTCTTTGCTAGATATTGTTCTGAGCTTTTAATAAATATTCACTGAATCCTGCACATTTGCATGCCATTGTCATTTCACAGATGAAGTAAGTGGTGCTCTGCTAAATTATTTTGTTCGAGATTATGTTCTGTCTTAACTAGTATCTAAAAGATTCTAAGTGTAGATTACTCAGAAATGTGGGTGTGGTATCAACTCATTTGATAAATATTTATTAAATGTTCACACATCTTTTTATGTTCCATATGCCGATAGTGTAACAGAAAATGAGAGACACCTTCTTTGCCCTCATATAGCTTATGGTATACTAGGGAAAATAATAACTATAAAAATAAATAAAATAATTTCAAATTCTAATAATTGCAATTTAAGGAGGCAATAACAAACTAAAATGGAGGAAAGCAAAGGAAAAAGTTTACATAGGGCTGTACAGTTCTTCTCTTTGGAGAGGTAATATTTTAGCTCATGCCTGATGGAAGAGAAGAAGCTAGCCATGTGAAGGGAGTGAAACTAGGGTGAAAATATAATAGGTAGAGGGAATGTACAAAAGTTTTTTGTACATTTGTACAAGAGATTGGTATTTTCAACAAGAAAGTGAAGGAGGCTGGAGTATGGTGATTAGGTCAGAGAATTGGATAGGAGACAGATCTAATAGAGTCTGATAGGGAACCTAGATCTATTGAGTCACAGGATTCAAACTGTCCGCATGCAAGCTTGATGCCATAATCTTGCCATAGCACCCAATACTGTTCACTAAGGTGCTTCTTGACTGGTACTAATATCCCAAAAGATGTGCCTAGCAACTCTTTCTCCTGATTGACTAAATATCCCCCCAGATATTTAAGAGATTGCTTTTCCTTGTGTTACATTTAGATATTTCAGGAGAATTCCTACCCTTATGATTCCAGTGCTCCTTGTGACTTGTTTAATATCTCTTGAGGTAATATATTCAGTAATGGACATTTTAACTTTCTCAGCATCTATAGAAATCCCTCCCCACTATCTAAAAGTCATGTGTTTTGAATGAGATTGACTTAAATCTTTCTACCAGGAATGAGAATGCTACCCAAAATAAGCCATTTGACATATGGCCTTAGGCCATACTGATTGGTGTGGAGTTGGGCACACGACTAAGATGATTCAGTCAGAGGGGAAACCAGGACTTACTCAAAGAATGGAAAAAGAGTTCCTTGGACATGGACCAAATATATGAAGCATGTAGTTCTGATTGCTTTGGGCAGCCACTTGGTGATAGCGAAGGAAGCCAATTTTAGGATAAAAGTGATGCCATGGAGGACAGGGAAGAGAGAACAAAAAATGAAACAAGTCTTCAGTGCTGTACTTGAGTTGCTAAATCATACTTTTCCTGACTCTCACTCTTCTAAAATTTTTAGAAATACAAACAATTCCATTTTTCTCTAATGTTTAAATCAGCTGATTTGGGAACTGATATATGTTCCTACAAAAAATATTTGGGAAATAAATTATCTGGGAGATATGGTGCTATTTGGGGCATTTAGAGTTAAAGAACTATTTCTCAGGAATTCAATTTTGTTCAAATTTGACTTTGTGGGCTTTATCACAGAACATCATGTTGTTAACATTTGAAAATTACTCCTACATTCTAACCTTGTAGCTTTTGCCTCTACCTGACTCCATATCTTTGCTATTCTAAGCCTGTTAATAGGAAAATTGGGATAAATATATTTTAACATTTTCTCAGAATATTATATTACAATTATTCTATTTTCTATGGGTGTTTAAGTTTAAAAAATTCTCCTCATTCCTACATTGCATCAAAAGAATTAAGGCTTTTGTCCAAATAATATCAATTCATTGCTTCTTTCTGCAGATTTATTGAACATTTAATATACGATGGGTGTGTCAGGGCTTTTTTATTTATCATGGATTTAGAGAAATTAGACAGATAAGATGCCTGCTATTATGAAACTGCCGAACTAGTAGGGAGAAAGACATATAAACAAGAGATAAATAAATGAAAATAACTTTAAAATGATAAGTGCTATGAAAAAAATGCAAACCAGGATGTATCAGTAATGTATTGAATAATAGAGATGTTCAACAAATCACCTCGACACTCAGTGGCTTGAAACACAAAATATTCATTTTCATTTAAGAATGGTCTGGGATTCAGGTGGTCAGATGGCTCAGATGGCGGCCTTATTTTCAGGCTGTGGTGGTTGGTGTTACTCTGTGTGCCTTTGGGTCAGCGGCAGTAGATCTGCTCAATGGATTTCTCATCCTCTTTGAACAGAGGGTCATGTGGGACATGCTCCTTTTAATGCAATGACAGAGGTAAAATAAAGCAAGAAAAACTTGGGAGGCCTTTTAGGTTTCAGGTCTGGACATATCACTTATGTTCACACACCATTGGCCAAAGTAAATCACATGGGCAATCCAAAAATTAAGGGGCGGAGTACACATTTCCCAAGGACGAGGCCAAGGGAAGGAAAGGGTTCAGAAAAGATGAAAAATTGGTATCCATAATTTAATTAATAACATGGAGTAACATGATAGAGAATTTATAGGGTGAAAATGTGCTACTATAGAGTAGATATTTAGAGTCAAGTTTCTTTGAGATGAGATATGAATGGTGTAAAAAAGGCAGTCATGTGAAGATCTGAGTGAAGAGCATTCCTAGTAAAAAAAAATGTGAGCTAAGAACTTGTTTAGCAAGTGAAGGGGAGAGAGCTAGGGTGGGTAAAACATGGCAGACATGAGGGAGAGTGTCACAGAAGACATTAAAAATGTCAGCAGAGGCCAGATCTTTGGAACGGTGTAGACCACACGTTAAAATTGAATTGTACTCTAATTTCAATTGGGAGCCATTTAAGGTTTTAGGCAGAGGAAAGTAATGGCATTATTAATATTTTTAGGTGATCACACTAGCTGCTCCATGGAAAATTAATTGTAGGGGCAAAAAAGCAAGTAGAAGAAATGGTAGAGGTTATTGTAATGTTCTAGGTAAGAGATAATGGTGGCTTAGACTAAGGGAGTGGCAGTGGATATGAAGAAAAGTAAACAAGTACCATGATTTATTTTGGTGTTAGATCCAGTAAATCTGTGATCAGAGTTGTTTGCAGGTGTGGTTACTATTGATGTAGATAAGAAAGGCTGTTTTAATCTTGTGAAATCTTATAGTCCTAAATAGGTAATATTAATATAAGTGCTATTGTTGTTGTTTACTGAAGGTAGATCAAAGAGTTGTTCTCGATTTGAATTAGGTTTTGTTCAAGTAGAGGAAATATCAATGGTTTTTAGACTTTATTTTTGATGAGAAAGGACCTCATTTAAGGACGTTAACTAGATCTCTAGATAACAAACAGATATGGCAGACAAGGTAAAATCCACTAGTGTCAGCTCAGCCATGCACATGGGTTTGGGTCTAGTGTCTCTTGATGCTATTTCACTCCATTTGTCAAAGAAAATGCTTTACCCATAGATTTATCATGATACCGTACAGATCAGAAATGCCAAGAAAAGCAGGGTTGGCACATCAGTGAGAAGACTGTACATGAGAGCTGCAAAGACAAACATTAACCCCACTTTTAGGAAACAATTTGGACAAAAGGAACTACAAAAAGTTCAACTGTCCATCAGAATGCTTATAACGGCTCAGTTACATCAGAATAGTGTCTGGTTAGTATTATACTACCAAAGCCATGCTAAACTCCAATAGGAGTGCAAATTAGCTCCAAGGAGCAATGAGGAACTAACTATGAAAAGATGGGACAGGTGTCCAAAAGTTCGGATTTAAGATTCACCCTCTTAAATCCTGCCATGTTGTTAAATGGTCCAAATTAAAATTTAAGCAGAAGGGTATGGATAATTCCAGTAGCTCTTTCTGCCTTTAAGCAACAAATGCTAACTATACTTTTCTATTGAAATTTAACAGAATATTCACCTCATGGAGTATACATTTATAGAGTTGTAAAACCTTGACATTCTATGATTTTATTTTATTTTTTAATGTAACAGTTGTGCTCATACTTAAATGGCACTAAAATACTAACACGTTTAAGAGAAACATCTTAAAAATAAAATGTGTTCAGTCTAGACAGGCTCACTGCTTGTGACATTCTGGATTATTTGGGGGATAGGCATCTTGGTTCCCTGCATGGATGGTGACCTTGTCTATTAGAGATTATAAATGAATGAAAACTTGTGGCAGTGAAATAATTTGAGAATAAAAATAAGAGCAACAAATTATGAAGTGCCTATTTGAGGCAGTCATGGGCTATATATTTCAAATAACTATCTTACATTATCCTCATAAGTTTCCAGTTGAAGAATGAAGAGGATCAATGTTGGAGGGCAGCTCCAACCATCATGCTCCCTATTCACTCTGCAGCAGAATGGTCATGAACCAGAATGTTCTAGAATTTCTAGTTGCCTTGGCTTAAGTTGAAAATAGTTTGGATTCAGCTCTTGCCATTAATGACTCATATATGAGTATTGATACCCTTTCCTATATTTCTCAGTAGGTTATAATGAACATGATTAAATCTTCTGGGTGTTAACTATGTAATAATGAAGTGTAAATGTAGATATGGAAGGGAATAAAACTGACTCAGGATTGTCCCTGGGAGCTGGTCATGGACTCAATCTCTGCTTCTAGGCCACCCACCCTGGATCATCTTTTTTCCTTTCTGCCCTCTAAGAACTGAACTGGTCATTGGAGAAGCCATATCAGTTCCGTGCTTGGTTGAATATTCTGGTGCAGTTATAAATGGTGCCACATTGGTTGCCAGAGAAGAGGCTTTTAGGTAGGGACACCGGCTCATTGACCACCTCTCAAAGTCCATGTCAACTAGAACAAAACAAGATGGCAGAGGCTTCTCCTCTCCGTGTGTAAGCCCAGTGACTGGAGAGCTGTCGGCTCCTAAGAACCTCCCTGGGGAAGGCCACAACCTAATCCCTTTTAGACTTTCCAGACATACATTCCAACATCCCTCTGCCAGTGAGTGTAATTTTTCTGAACCAAAAGTTTCCCTAAACTAAAACTCTGAAACTGCATTTGTTTTCAAATAATTCCTTTCTCTCCCTTCTGCTTTAAGCCCCTCTATGCTTTTAGGAATGAGTTACTCTCACATCCTTCTTGTCTATACTGCTCTTTGATTAATGTGTGGTAATATATATTATATATAAACTACAATATATATAGCAGTAATATATAAACTATTAATATAGTTTATCCAACAGACTGCACTTTGCAGGCAAATCTCCAAGCTCTATCAACACTGATCAGCCTCATGTGTCCTTTAGATTCTGCAAATATTTAAAGCCAGAGAATGAGGGACTTTATCATCTACCAGATGAAGGGAAAAATGAGGCTTGTAGTGTTATGCAAAGGGCAAAATTCTGTAAAGGTAGCAATGGCTCACATAGATGAACATTTCTGCTTTTAGTTCTTTGCGCTTATATGGGGATTTGGGGGGCCTACAGCTGTTAGCAGGCATTTTGTAGGAATATTGTAGCAGAGGTGTGAGGA
Organism: Tamandua tetradactyla; assembly: GCF_023851605.1. Classification (NCBI taxonomy): domain Eukaryota; kingdom Metazoa; phylum Chordata; class Mammalia; order Pilosa; family Myrmecophagidae; genus Tamandua; species Tamandua tetradactyla. Next base: position 25,283,860 of record NC_135346.1, read on the forward strand.
GGCTAGGTGTGGGTCTCTGTGCTTTCCCCTCTCCAACAAACAGTTAATAATCACAAGGTTTTCTAATCATGACAAGATGGGATCTATGGGAGTTTGGGGAAAATATGTTAGATGATAAGGCTTTGGGAGATTTCTAATCACTTTGCCTCACCTCTTGTGTTTTAATCTTTGCCTACAAATGCAAAAATACAAAAAGGTATGATAGTGAGTTGGGAAGGGCACCTTTTCTGGTCATCATACAGGTCATCAAAAGGATACAAAAGAATTTGCTATGTACCAAGCACTCTGATAAGCATTCTTACTTGCATTGACTTGTTTAATTCTCACATGAAGACTGTGAAGTAAGAATAATAGTCCCCAAAAGGAGATGAGGAAATGAGCTTTGGAGAAAATAAATGACTTATTACAGTTTTAAGGAGTGGTGCCTGATTCCAGAGTCTACCCACACCTACATTTTTCTTTTCTGTGATCATAACCACCTCAGGAAGTTGCTCCTCTCCCCACAGTGGTTCTTCTATATAAAGATTATAAAACTCTTTTGATTCAAGGAGAACTTCAAGGAATTCTTTATGGAAGGAAGGAAGGAAGAAAAGAGGGAAGGAAGGAAGGAAAGACAGAGGGAGGGAGGGAGGGAGGAAGGAAGGAAAGGAAGGAAGGAAGGAAGGAAGGAAGGAAGGAAGGAAGGAAGGAAGGAAGGAAGGAAGGAGGTGGGAAGGAAGGAAGGAAGGAGGAAGGAAGGAAGGAAGAAAGGAAGGAGGTGGGAAGGAAGGAAGGAGGAAGGAAGGAAGGAAGGAGGAAGGAAGGACGGAAGGAAGGAAGGAAGGAAGAAAGGAGGTGGGAAGGAAGGAAGGAAGGAGGAAGGACGGAAGGAAGGAAGGAAGGAAGGAAGGAGGAAGGAAGGAAGGAGGTGGAAGGAAGGAAGGAAGGAGGAAGGAAGGAAGGAAGGAGGAAGGAAGGATGGAAGGAAGGAAGGACGGAAGGAAGGAAGGAAGGAGGAAGGAAGGAGGTGGAAGGAAGGAAGGAAGGAGGTGGGAAGGAAGGCAGAAGGAAGGAAAGAAGGAAGGAAGGAAGGAGGTGGGAAGGAAGGAAGGAAGGAGGGAAGGAAGGAGGAAGGAAGGAAGGAGGAAGGAAGGAAGGAGGAAGGAAGGAAGGAAGGAAGGAAGGAAGGAAGGAAGGAAGGAAGGAAGGAAGGAAGGAAGGAAGGAAGGAAGGAAGGAAGGAAGGAACTCACGAAGATGGTGCAGGATGGGAGGGGTGGAAAGTGCCAAGAAAATTTCACCTCCCAATCTTTTGCTGTCCCTATATAGCAAAGCCAAAGTTAGTTATTCATTCCTTGGAATATGCATTGTTCTTTCCCTGAAACTCTCTTCGACATATCTCATGAAGGGGACAGAGTCAGTTCTTAGTAGCTTAAAGTGAGTGAATGAGTTATGTTAATTTTCTTCATTAGAGAAGGCAAGGGACTCTTATGGGGTCCTTATTCCTTTATAACTAGAAGAAACCTTAGAGAATACTCATCTAAATCATGCTTCCCCTGCCTCCCATTTTACGGAGGGAGAAATGGAAAAACGGTGCAAATGAATAAGTTGGAATAACATAGAAGTCATGAGCCAGAGAGACAGAAATGATCACCGTTTTATATGTTTTCTGAGAACTGCTTGCTCTTCCTTCATTGTGACAGGCAGGATGGATAAAATTTGACTATGACTTACCTCCACTGCTACACCTGGTCCAAGCTAGCATCACTTCTCCCCTGACTTTCTGCATTGGCCCATCAACCCAGCAGCCACAGTGATTCTGAAAAAATCTCAGTCAGATCATGATATTTCTTTGCTCAGAAAGTTCTGCTGGCTTCCATGTAGCTCAGAGTCTAGTCAAAACCCTTACAATGGCCTGAAAAGCAGTCCACACTCCAGCCCCCTTTGCGTGTCCTGCTCCTCTCCCCCACTGCTCACTCAGCTCCAGACAATTTGCATCTTCCATCCTTTGTTAGTCTGCTAGAAACTTTTTTGTTAGCTATTCCATTTCCTTGGAAGATGTTTTCCACAGAACATATACTTAGTTTTACTTTTTATTGGGAGATAACTGCAGCGTTATAGAAGAGTTACAAAAGTATCACCTTACCATATACCCTTCACCAATTTCCACTAATATTAACATTTTACTCTATGACTGTGGCCCAATTATCAAAGCTAAGACATTAACCTTAGTAGAGTCCTATAACTTTATTTGGATTTCACCTGTTTGTCCATTTTTTCCCTGTTTTCTGTTCCAGGACCCAATCCAGATTACAGCATTCCATATACTTAACACGTCTTCTTAATTACCTTCAATCAGTGATGGTTCTTCAGTCCTTCCTTATCTTTCACAAAAACATAGAAGTCGTGAGCCAGAGAGATGGAAATGGTCACCATTTTGATGATCTTGAGACTTTTAAATGAACCAGGCAGCTATTCTGTAGATTTACATCCCTTCAATTTAGATCCTATGTATTTCTTAGTATGCGTTTTTCACCTCCTTACTGTCTTCAGATCTTTGCTCTAATCGTATCCGTGAAGTCTTTTCTGATCATTTTATTTAATACTGTAGCTCAGTCTCTTCCTATTCAAGAAGCTTTCTATCACAATTCCCTGCTTCATTTCTCTCTCATCAAGATAGGATAGGCTTTATTTCTTAATTACTTAATTGTTAAGTATTTAAACAAATGTTGTTGATCCCATGAAGGCAGAGATATTTCTACTATTTGTTTACTAAAGTTCACCTAGTTTCTAGAAAATTCCTTGACACATAAACATACTCATAAGTATTTGTTGGATGAATGCAATAAGCAAAATGGATCTTTCGCTCTTCTCAGGAGTCTAGACAACAAAGAGAGCTAATCTCAAAATTAGAAATGCTATAGAACATAATATAATTACAATGGTTTGGGAACTTTCTAATCAAGAGGCTGGATGAAGCTTCATGAGACACCTCACTCTTAGTTGCCAATGTCTTCATCAAGCCAGTTGGAACTACAATTTAAAATACATTTCTTGCTGAGCTGTGTTGGCCTGAATTTATAATCTTAGATTTTTCTCCTTCTTTCTGGAAAAAAAATCGATGAAATTATGGAAATGAAAACCTCTTAGCCTTTGTGACTACTGCAGTTTGCTCAGTGAAATGGATTTCAGAAGCAGAAACATTTCACCCTCAAATGGGGCCTTTCAAAATCATTCCCTGACATTTCACTCATGCAAGTGCAAATGCCTCCTGATTCATGGAGATCCGAGGCATGTGAAAAACCCAGGCTGTTCGCAATTATGCAGGGGCTTGCTGTTCTATCAGCAAATTATGCAGGAAGATTTTTTTCTCTTCCCCCTTTTCATTCTACTTTTAGTACAAAAATAGCATTAGAATGTTACCCAAAGTAGGAAAAGGTGAGAGGAAATATGCAAAATTTGAATCTGGTCATTTGGTTTGCCTGTGACTACCTAAGAAAAGGTTGACTAGGGGAGGTTCCCAGAACCTAGGAGCCAGGGCTAATTTTGCTGCCTGGGACTGAGAAGAAGAAATGAGGGACAGTAAAAAGGGAAACGATGTTGGGTTCTAATGTCAGATTTATTTCAAAATCATCTACATTCCTTGAGCCTCTATTTCTTTACCTACAAAGTGAAATAATATCATCCCAATATATGCACTATTCAGATAATTATTTAATAAACTTTCATTGCATCCCTATCATGGTCCAATCCCTGCTGCTACATACATGAAAGACACAGTTCCTCCTCTTGCTATCTTCTACAAGAGAAAGAAAAAATTTTATTGCAGCATGATAATTTTTATTAAATAGGAATATACAGGAAGCCACAGGGACAGATATGAGAGGACATCAGGAATGGCTTTCTGAATGAGGGGGTGTCTGAGATGTGTCATAAAGACTAGAAATATTACCAAGTGAAAAGGTCCAGGGTAGGGAATGTAGGAGGGAGTTAACTAAAGGCGACAGTAATGTAGTCCAGTAAACATTTACTGGCACAAGGGCCAAGTACTGTGCTAAGAGCTAGCAATATTATAGAAAAATAAACAGACTTGATAACTGTCTTTATGAACCTGGCATTCTTCCTGGGGAGAAGAATATTAAAAAGTAATTTCAAAATTAATTATTCCATAGCAATTGTGATAAGAGGCATGAAGCAGGTGTGAAGGATTTTGTAAGTGATTATAAAGAGAGAGCTAGACTGGGTACCCAGGGAAGGATTTTTTTTTTTTTTTGGTCAAAATGGTATTTTATTTAAATGATTAGTAAGTTTTAAAGGATTAATAAGTACAAATTAACAAGAAACTAACTTGGTTGAGAGTCTGGGGAACAAGAAGATGGGCAAATATTTCCGGCATGAGAATGACAGAATTGAATTCCTTTTAAAAGTCCCTCCTATTAATTGGCCTGCATAGTCCAATCGCACATGTTCGTACCTTGAGCCAAAGTAACAGTGGCTGAAGTAGAGAGAAACAGATGCCGGGGATATTCAAGAGGTATTTGTATGGTGGAGAAGAGTCTTGGGTTGGTAAAGAATAGCTAAAGAAATGGAGGCTCAAGGAATGTAGATGATTTTTCAAATATCTAATAGAAAGAGGGTGACCCTAGTTGCAATAAGGAGAAGGACTATGCTGAGGTGTGGAGAACACAAAAATCATGAACTCAATTGTGAATATTTGGAATATGAAGCATCTGTGAGACTTTTGAATTGACATTTGAGCAGGCAGCTAGGTATGCTGGTATGAGCTACAGTGAGAAAGATCAGGAAGGAAATACAAACTTGAGAGGCATCAAGGTATAGATGGTTGATGTTTTCTAAGGAGCAATAAAGAGTAAAGGAGCAAATTAGCCCAATAAGGAGTTAGAAAATGCATGCAGAAATAGAGGAGTAAAACTATGAAATTCTAGAGCTATACAAGCCAAAAAAAAACAAGGTATTTTAATAAAGAGGTTGTCATTAGTAGTTAAAGACTAGACAGTGTCCACTGGATATAGCAAAATGAGTGTCTCTGGCGACCTTCCTGACAGTTCTTCCCTTATAGGCAGATGGCAGATTGAACTGAACAGAAAACAACAATGAGTGAAAAATAGGGCATGAAGAAGAAAATCGAAAGCTACTAATTGAGATAACGTGTATGATAGTCTGTCCATATTTTGTTCTCCCTTATTTCCTCTAAACAAGTATGATCATAACCTGATTACTTATTATCTTTTACTTATCTCTTGTATTATTATAATTCTGATTATTTCCAAAAAACATACTCATAAAATAATTTGGACTCTGAAATTTTAGGTAAACTTGAAATAGGAATATGATCTGTTGCTTTTAGATTTTTCTTTCTTTGATAAATGATACATTCCTTCTACATCTGCTCTTATTGAGCAGCATTGGAAAAGCTTGTCACTGGAAAGTTTAGCAGACTGGTGAGAAATCACTTTCACTTAACTCTCCTGTATGTCCCTGTATCTGCAAGCCCATCTCTATAAGCTCTCTTCCAACTGATATTGTGGTGTTTCTGAAAATGCAATGATAACCTCTTGGATTGGAACTTCTCAAGGAAAGTTAGACATATCATCACTTGAGGAAACAAGCATAATATCATTTTTCTGGAATAACTAAATCAGGTGAATCTTTAGGACTTGGATCAGGTGAGATGATTATTTTCAAAATATATCATCTTTTAAATGAATCAAATATCATTAAATTAAAGCTCATCAACTTTTTAAAATTTTTTATTAATACAACCAATCAATATTAAATATGAACATTCTCTTTTTATCACGTAGTTGTATATTCATCATTATGATCATTTCTTAGAACATTTGCATCAATTCAGAAAAAGAAATAAAAAGAAAATGGAAAAAATTTCATATATACCATACCCCTTACCCCTCCCTTTCTACAATCTAGTAAATTTATTTTAACATTTGTTCCCCTTATTATTTATTTATTTTTAATCCATATGTTTTACTCATCTGTCCATAAGGTAGATAAAAGGAGCATCATAACAAGGTTTTCACAATCACATAGTCACACTGTGAAACCTATATCATTATACAATTATCTTCAGGAAACATGGCTACTGGAACACAGCTCTACATTTTCAGGCAGTTCCCTCCAGCCTCTCTGTTATGCCTTAGCTAAAAAGAGATATCTATTTAATGTGTAAGAATAACCTCCAGGATAACCTCTCAACTCTGTTTGGAATCTCTCAGCCATTGACAGTTTAATTTGTCTCATTTCTCTCTTCCCCCTCTCGGTCAAGAAGGTTTTCTCAATCCCTTGGTGCTGAGTCCCAGCTCATTCTAGGATTTCTGTCCCACATTGCTAGGAAGGTCCACACCCCTGGGAGTCATGTCCCATGTAGAGAGGGGGAGGGCAGTGTAAAACTCATCAACTTTTAAGCCTTCCCTTTATGCTTGTTTATTTGTTTGTTTATTTATTTATTTGAGAAATTGTAGATTTACAGAAAACTCATGAAGAAAATGCAGATTTCCCATATACCTTCCTATTATAAACACCTTGCATTAGTGTGGTACATTTGTTATAATTGATGGAAGAATATTATAATTATACTATTAATTATAGTCCATGGATTAAGTTAGGGTTCACTGTCTTATGTTTTTTTTTAATTCTAATAACATATACACAACCTAAAATTTTCTCTTTTAACTACATTCAAATATATAATTCAGTGTTGTTAATCACACTCACAATTTTGTGCTACCATCACCATCACTCCAAATAGAAAATCTTTTTTCATGCCTTTTACCCTTTATTTTAAATTGAATTGTTTTTCAGTGATATATACATTTCTAAATGCATGGTTGGTTAATTTTGACAAGTCAGTTTCCTCCTATCTCTCTTTCCCTTCTCAAGGGAGCCAAGGGTCTGATTTCTATTCCTATAGATTAATTTTTCTGATAAAGAACTTCATACAACTTTAATTATAGAGTACAAACTGTTTTTGAACAAAACAATGCTCAGCATTATATTTTTTAAAATAGTGTTATTTTTGTATATTATTTTCATACTCCTGATAATTGTTGGATAGTCCATTCTATGAATATACCAAAATTCTTTCATGAGTTTATAGACATTTGCATTGTTCCAGTTTTTGAACAAAGGTACTATGTACAATTTTTTAAAAAAGTCTATTCATAAGATTCATATATTTTTATTTCTCTCAGGAAAATAATTATCAGTGCAATTGAAGGGTCCTACGGTCAAAGGTATATTTAACTTAAAGAAAACTACCAAACAGTTTCCCAAATGGTTGTACTATTTTATACTTCCATAAAAATGTATGAGATTTTTGTTGCTCCATATCCTTGCCAATATTTGGTTTTGTCAGTCTTTTCAATTTTAGCAATTCTCTTGGGTTTGAAGTGGTATCTGATTGTGGTATATTTGTGTGTCATTGATGACTAATAATATTGAATACTTTTCATGTGATTATAGCTCATTTGTGATATTTTTCTGCAAAGAGCATATGCAAGACTGTTCAAATTTATAGAGTTATTTGTATTCATATTATTGAAGTATAAAAGCTCTTTACATAATTTGAAATTCATTTTTGGAAATAACTATTTTTGAATATTTTCTCCCAGTTTCTAGCCTTCCTCATTTATTATTTTTTGTTTGTTTGTTTGTTTGTTTTTTGTTTTGTTTTTTGCATGGGCAGGCAAATATAAGATAAATTTTCTTTTTAAATCCTTTAAAATTTATGTAATAATTTAAAATAAAATTATAAAATTGTCTTCTGGAATTTTAAATGTATGTCAATACCTGACAACTGGAGCATAGATAATAAGCAGTGATTAAAGAAAACATGTGGTTTATGTGACATGGTAAAATATTAATTTTAAGTAGATTGAAAATTAAATTTATATATATAGTACATAAAGCATTCACTAAGTAAAATAAAGTGGATGTAGACAAAAGTAATAAATAAACAAAATAAATAATAAAATAATCAAAAAATAAATACCATCCAACAAGGTCAAAATATACTTTCTTCTGAAATACACATAGAATATATATGGGAAGTCCATATGCCAGGCAGTAAGATGAGCCTCAATAAATCAGAAAGGATTGGAATCTTGCAATGAATGCTTTCTAGCCAAAATGGAGTGAAATTAGAAATGAATAAGAGAAAGAAATTTGAAAAATTCACAACCATGTGGAAATGAAACAACACACTCCATGGATCAAATAAGAAAAATTAGAAGGTACTTTGAAATGAAGGAAAATAGAAAATACAACATAGCAAAAGATATAGGATTAACAAAAGCAGTGTTTATATGAACTTCTGTAACTATAAACATCTCAATTTTAAAAATAAATGTCTCAAATCAATAAAATTCTACCTCAAGAAACTAGAAAAACAAGAACAAACTAAACCCAAATCAAGGAAGGACATTACAGTGAACATTAATGAACTAAAAAAGAGAAAAACAATTGAGAAATTTGATGAAATGAAAAATTAGATATTTGAAAAAGCCAGTAAAATTGGCAAGTCAATATTAACTAGACTGACCACAGATAAAGAGAGAGGACTCAGATTTCTAAACGTAAAAATTAAAAAGAGGACGTTAGTACCAAGTTAACAGAAATAAATAAGATTTTAAATGATTACTATGGGGCAGGCCATGGTGGCTCAGTGGCAGCATTTTTCTGCCATGCCAGAGACCCATTGCCTGCCCATGCAAAAAAAACAAATAAAAAATAAAGAAAAATTAAAAAGAAATGATTACTGTGGACAAGTAAATGTATCCCAACATATCAGATTCCTACATGTAATGGATAAATTCCTAGAAAGACACAATCTACTAAAACTGACTCCAAAAGAAATAGAAAATTTGAATAGACCCATAACAAATGAAGAGATTAAGTTGGTAAGCCAAACACTTAAAAAAGATCCAGCCCCAGATGGCTTCACTAGTGAATTCTACCAAACATTTAAAATGTCATGCCAATCCTGCACAAACTCTACCAAAGAACAGAAGAAGAGGGAACACTTCCCAACTCATTTTATGTAGCCAGTATTACCCTGATACTAAAAGCACAGAAGGGCAATACAAGAACAGAAAACCAGACTAATATATCATGTATAAAGATGCAAAACCCCAAACCCTTAACAAATAATAGAAAATTGAGTCACGAAATATATGAAAAGTATTATACACATGACCAGGTAAAAATTATCCCAGAAATACAAGGTTGGTTCAAATATATGAAAATTAGTAAATGTAATTTATCATAGTAATAGACTAAAGGATGAAAGCCATAAAATAATCTCAATATGCTGAAAAAAAAGACAAAATTCAATATCCCTTCATGACAAAAATGCTCAACAAACTAGGAATAGATGGAAACTTCCTCAACCAATAAACATCACCTATGAAAACCCCATAGTTTAACAGTGAAAGACTTTTTGGCTCTCAGCCACCTCTGACCCCCAGATCAGGAACAAAACAGGTAGTGAGTTTGTGGTTCCCACTTCTATCATATTGACTGGAGGTTGTATGTAGGGCAATTAGCCAGAAAAATACTGAAAGATAGTCAATTTGGAAACATAATAAACGGTACCTATTATGTTTAATCATTAGGTGAATTTGGAGAAAATGGGCCTTTTAATACTGCATTTTGCAAATTATGAACAATGATATCTCTCCTCATTAATTTGGGTCTATTATAATTTCTCTAAACAATATTTACAATTTCAGCAGCATATTTCTTATTAAATTAATTTCTAAATATTATTGTTTTATGTTTTTATGCTATTTGAATTAGTAGTGGTTTAATTTCCTAATTTGTAGTTGCTTAAGTACAGGAATATAATTGATTTTCATTTATTGACCATGTATTTTGCATCCTTGCTACATTCACTTATTCTAGGAGGTTGTCTTTTCACTTCCTTGGTAATCTCCACTGATGCACACTCATATATATCCACCGATTTTTGTTGTTGTTGCTTGTGCATTTGGTGTCATATCTAAGAATCTATTGCTGAATCCCTATCATGAAGAGCTGCCCCTATGTTATTTTCTGCGAGCTTTGTGAGTTTATATTTTTAGATCCTTAATTTATTCTGAGATTATTTTTGTACAGGTATATATTGTTTTACTGCCTGTTGTTTTTTTTGCACCAAACAGTATTTTTTACAAATTTGAAGTTTTGTGGAAACAGTGCATTGAGCAAATCTATCAGCACTGCTTTTTCCAATAGCATATGCTCACCTCATGTCTCTGTATCACATTTTGGTTATTCTCACAATATTTCAAATTTCTTCATTATTATACTGTTATGGTGATCTGTAATCAGTGATCTTTGATGTGACTACTGTAATCGTTTTGGGGCACCACAGCATGTGCCAATATAAGACAGCAAATATAATCAATAAATGCTGTGTTCTGACTGCGTCCCCAATTGGCCATTCCTCTGTCACTCTCCCCTCCTGGGGTCTCCCTGAGATGCAACAATATTGAAATCAGATGCAATACAACCCTATAATGGCCTTTAAGTGTTTAAGTGAAAGAGACAGTTATATGTCTCTCATTTTTAATCGAAAGCTAGAAATGATTAATGAGGTAGGCGTGTTGAAAACCAGATAGGTTGAAAGCTAGGCTTCTTGTGACAAACAGCAGAATTGTGCATTCAAAGGAAAATTTATTGAGTAAAATTAAAACTTCTAATCCAGTGGAAATATGAATGATAAGAGAGCAAAACAGTTTTGCTGATATGGAGAAAGTGTTGGTGGTCTGAATAGAAGATCAAACCAGCCACAACATTCTCTTAAGCCAAAGTCTAGGGGTTTAGAGCAAGGTCCCAAAGCTTCTCAATCCTATGACGGCTGAGAGGTGACAGAGCTGCAGAAGGAAAATTTAAACTAGCAGAGGTTGGTTAATGAAGTTTAAGGAGAAGCAATGTCCATAACATAAAAGTAAAAAGTGAGAAAAAAAGCAATAGTTTTCAAAGCACTCTTCAACATGTAGTTACAGGACAGATCCTAGAGTTTGTTCATGGGCTACCATATCATCCTCTCAGATTTTTCCTACCAGCTGCTCAAGAATATAAGAGGCTAGAAACAATAAGTATTTTTTATCATCACAACTGACTTTTTTGAGTGTGAAAAATAACATATATTCAAAAAAGCAATGAATTTCAAAGCACAGTCCAACAATTAGTTGAAGAACAGATTTCAGAGTTGGTATGCGTTACAATTTCACAATTTTAGATTTTTACTTCTAACTGCTCTAAGATACTGGAGACTAAAAAAAATATCAATTTAATGATTCACCAATCATATTCATTTGTTAATCCCTACCTTCTCTGTGTAACTCCACCATCACCTTTGATATTTTTATCCCACTTTTTAGGGGTATTTGGGCTATGGCTATTCTAACTTGCTTTTTTCTTTCTTTGCTTTGCGTATATATTATATTATACAATTTTAAAAAGTTAAAAAAACATTTAATCTAGAGCAATGACTGTGAATTTTCATCAGGAAATCATTTTTTTTTAGAAAAATATACAAAGTATATTTATCTTCTGTGCTCATTAGGGGCCCATTACATGACTTCAAGATTTGCTTTTCTATTTCATTAGAATTGTTTTCATGCCTTATACCTAACTGATGAAGAATATTTATTAGGTTATTTAGTTTAAATTATGGCATCTTTTGTTTTATCCCTTTTAGCTGTTTTAACAACAAATTCAGATTTTCTAATATTGAAGATGGAAATTTTTCCATAAAATTGTCCCTTAATTCATCCTGTTAGGTTTTTAGTCTTGTTAAAATTATTTATTCAGGAATAAATAATTGGCTTGTAGATGTTGATAATATTTAGAAGATTTGGAAAATTGTGAGTTTTCCCTCCCTCTTTAAGAATCAGCCTATTGTCTATGTTTATTATATTTTAATCATTAATCAAACATTTCTATAAAATGTTGTTCAACTTGCAAGTAAATCTGTAAATTGAAGAGAAAAAAAAACAATGTACAAAGTGAAACAGCAAGTGCTGATTTAGAAGCTTCAACAAATGATCCAGAAGGTCTAGCTAAGTTCATTGATGAAGCTGGCTACAGTAAACAACAGATTTTCAATGCAGACAAAGCAACCGTATGTTGCAAGAAGATGTAATCTAGGATTTTCATAGCTAGGGTGGAGAAATCAATGCCTGGCTTCAAAGCTTCAAAGGACAGGCTAATCTCTTGTTAGGGGCTAATGCAGCTGATGATTTTAAGTTTAAGCCAATGCTCATTTACCACTTCAAAAATCTTAAGAGCCTTTAAGAATTATCCTAAATCCTGCTCTACCTGTGCTCTATAAAGGGGACAAAAGAATCTGGACGACTCTGTTTACATGCTTAAAATATGGTTTTCTGAATATTTTAAGCCCACTACTGTTGAGAACTACTGCACAGAAAGAAATGTGTTCTTTCAAAATACTATCGCTCATTGACAATGCACCTGGTCACCCAAGAGCTATGAGGGAGATAAACAATGAGATCAGTGCTGTTTTCATGCCTGTTAATACAACATCCATTCTGCAGCCCATGGATCTAGGATTCATTTTGACTTTCAAGTCTCATTTAAGAAATATATTTCATAAGGCCATAGATAGTGATTCCTCTTGTGTATCTTGGCAAATTAAATTGAAAATCTTCTAGAAAGTATTTACCCTTCTAGATGTCATTAAGGAAATTTGTGATTCATGAAAAGCAGTCAAATATCAACCTTGACTGGCACTTGAAAGAAGTTGATTCCAACCCTCATGGATGACTTCGAGGGGTTTAAGATGTGAGTGGAAATAGCTAGAGAATTGCAGATGTGGTGGAAATGGCTAGAGAACTGGAATTAGAAGTGGAGTCTAAAGATGTGACTGAATTGCTGCAATTTCATGATAAAACCGTGGATAAGCAAAGAACGGGCTTCTTGAAATGAAATCTACTCCTGGTGAAGATGCTATGAACATTGTGGAAATGACAACAAAGGATTTAGAATATTACATAAACCTAGCTGATAAAGCAGCAGCAGGGTTTGAGAGGTTTGACTCCAATTTTGAAAGACATTCTACTCGGGGTAAAATGTTGCTAAATAGCACCACGTACTACAAAGAAATCTTTTGTGAAAGGAAGAGTCAATCAATGTGACAAGCTTCATTGTTGCCTTATATTAAGAAATTGCCACAACTACCCCACCCACCACCCTGATCAGTTAGCAGCCATCAATATTGAGACAAAACCCTTCACCAGTAAAAAGATTACTACTTTTTGAAGGCTCAGATGATAGTTAACATTTTTTACAAATAAAACATTTTTACTTAAGGTACGTACATTGTTTTTTAGATGCAATGCTATTGCATACTATTTAATAGACTATAGTGTAGCATAAACATAGCTTTTATATGCACTGGGAAAACAAAACATTTATATGACTTGCTTTATTGGGATATTTGCTTTTTGCTGTGGTCTGGAACCAAACCCACACTATTTCTGAGGTGTGCCTGTATATGGTATGTTCTAGGGGTCCAACTTTATTCCTTTACATGTGGATAGCAGTATTCCCTGCATCATTTGTTGAAGAAATTATTCTTTCCTCATTGCATATTCTCAGCACATTTGTCAAAAATCAATTGGCCATAAATGTGTGCATGTATTTCTGGGTTTTCCGTTCCATTCTGTTGGTCTATATGTCTCTCCTTATGCCAGGTATACTATGTTTTTATTGTCATTCATTATTTCATTGATTCTTATATCCATATTTTCAGGGGATACCGTGTCCCCTTCCTTACAGATGACCCACTGTAAAAACGGTTAAAGGACTAGTTCAGTATCTCTTCACTAGGAATTCACGGGCCCAAGCAGCAATCCTAGGCCTTTGAATATCAAACATCTTTCCATTACATCAAAATTGCTTCTTGACAAAGGAGAATCATTTCATATGTATGACTTAACCTGCCATTTTGACATTTAGTTACATTTACTTATGGTAATTTTTAAGAGAGAATGTGTGGGCAGTTGTCATCAAAGCATCTGCACGATCTATTCTGTTTGAATTTGGATCTGTGGGTGTCACTTTAGAGGTAAATTAGACAAAGAGCTGTGGCTTTAAAAAAAATGAAGCATTCTCATTTGGCTGGAGGACTTGTTTCACAAAATTTAAAATGTACGAATTCAGACAACACAGCTGATAAAGTCAATTCTAAGTAATGTTAGCATCCTAAGTCAGAAGCAGAAAAAAGGCAAAAGAGATGTTTTGATAATGCCACATGCACACAGCTAAAATACAATAAAGCCTTATCAAAATCTCAGTTGTACTGTCTTTGACTCTTTGGACTTTGGGGATTGAATCATTTCCCCCAGTAAGGGCATCTTCAGGTCCCATCTTCTGTGGGTATGAATCCATTTGTAAATAAGACCTTGAAGATGTTATTTAGCTAAGGTGTGCCCAAATAAAATGAGGATGGGTGTACATCCAACTTGGCTGAAGTCCTTTTGAGCAAAGAAATTGGACATAAAAGGAGAAACCACAGGAAAAGCAAGAAACTGGAAGTCAGTGGAAGTCAGCGGAGAAGAAGAAGACATTGCTAACAGGGATTGCCATGTGGGAGAAAAGTTAAGGACAAGCATCGCCGGCAGTCTGCCCCAGAATACCACAATTGTGCCGGCTTGAAACTATTCCGTACCCTAAAAAAGCCATGTCTCAATCCTGATCCAATCTTGTGTAGGCAGCCTTTTCTTTTAATCCTGATTCAATATTGTAGTGCACAAACCTTTGATTAGATCTCCACGGAGATGTGGCGCGCCTAATTGTGGGTGTGGTCTTTTGAGTAGATGGAGGTGCGACCCCGCCCATTCCATGCGGGTCTTGATTAGTTTACTGGAGTCCTTTAACAGAGAAGAGGGTTTGAAGAAGAACCAGCACAGACTGGGAGGGCCGATGTAGATATTTGGAGATCGAGACAGGAATAGGCTGGGTGCTAAGCAAGGACTCACAGAAATAGCCAGAACCTGAAGAAAAGAAATCTCGGGCAGTGGCAGATGCTAAGCTAAGAGATGAACCCAGAGTTTTTTCCTGGAGCAGCTAAGTGAAGGCCCACGGACGTTTAGAGAGGAAACCTCTGGCATCAGAAACTGGAAACAATGGAACCGGGAACAAGGGGCAGCAGACGCCAGCCACGTGCCTCCCCAGATCACCCTTCCTTGAGCCAAGGTAGCGTTCTCTGGATGTCTTTGTTAGGATGTATTTATGGCCTTAGAACTGTAAACTTATAACTTATTAAATTCGCTTTTTAAAGCTGTTTTATTTTTGGTATATTGCATTCCCACAGCTTAACAACTAATACAACATTCTTCAGGGGAAATGTATTTATTGCCTTGCTGATACCTCTCTTTTGGACTTCTCCCAGCCTCAAAATCATGACCCAGTAAATTCTCATTGTTTAAATTAACCCATTGGATGGCATTTGTTTTAGCTGCTGAGAAACCAACACACATACTCTTTTAAAAAAAAATCAAATATACCGATGGCTTGAAAGTCCTGTGAGGAGGCTTGATTTAACCAAATGCTTGGTCTTCCAGATTCTATTTTAGTAAGGTTTTTTTTTTAAGTTCTTTTTAAACAGGGATTTAACTTTTAGTGCTTTTAAATCTTAAAATAAAATAGCTTCAAAATGTTGGAGTTGGAAAGCCGTTAAAGAGATTCACTTATTTTATAAATGAAGAAATGTTCCTATGAGAGGTGGAGGAAGTTTACCTAAATGCATTTAAAAAATAAACAATAAAGAAATGTTTTAAGTTTGGCTTCTTATCCCAAGTAGTGTGTGTTTTATAATTTTTATATGTAGACACACAGACATTGATATATTTAAGAAGTTAGGAATATTCTCATAGAATATTCATCAACTTTGTATTAAAGATAATTAGTTGGAGATAAAAGAAAAGTGGCTTGAAAATGTGCTCCAAGAATGAATAAGATTTGAAGGGTGCTAGCAAAACCTTCCCTCCATACCTCAAATATCAGACCATCTTCATATTCTTTCAGTAATGATTCCTTCTTCAGCTTTTTTTCAGTTATCAACTGCATGATTAAATCTAAATCAAGCTAAATGCCATAAAATTATCAGAGGAGTCAAATTAACTGTAGTACGTTTAGCCATTAAAATGATTTTGAAGATGTGTGTGTGTGTGTGCGTATTCACCATATATTAAAACATAAAATGTCACCAGGCAGCATGTACATAAACTCGTGTGTGTGTTTGTGTCTGATAAGATTATAAATACTTTTAATTTTTCTCCTTTCATTTGTACTATTTTCTAATTTTTTTGAAAGGGAAAATAGGATTTTGTATTGAGGGGAAACTTGCTTTTAATTAAGACCTAAAGTACAACAACAACTTAAATCAGTAGGGGACTCAAATGAACAGCGACTCACAGCCTGGGGTCAAAGGTGGGGGACGTGTTAGTTACAGTCCACATCGAGCTTGATGGAAACTGCAGGAAGAGGAGCTGAGGGGCTGAAAAGATCGACTCTGCCTACCTCAGCAGGTCCTCAAGGCAAGGACTAAAGATCTCCTAAACCTTCTCTGAGAAACTGGATTACCGCTGGTCCTCCATCATGTTCACACTAGAGGGCTTCAAAATCTGAGTTTTGACTCAGCCACACTGCTTCTGGCTTCAATAATACAATAATGTGCTTTGAAGGCAAGTCTCCCATGTGGGAAAGGATGTCAAGCAGAATCTATTTACACAGTCACTTGAACATCTTTCCGTTTCACTGAAGCCTTCCCTCAAATAGCATTCTCTTTGTTTTATAGCACAGTGGACTGCTTGCTAAGAAAGGATTACTTTTATTATTTTAACCTAAAGCAAAAGAGGAAACTTACATTTGTGTTGCTCAAGATACATTAAACAGTACCAAATATTCTTGGAGATGACCTTAATTGTTTATGTGTGAAATATCCTGAAAAATTACTTAGAGAAAGTAAACTGAGATACTATAGGCTCAGGAAGAAATCCATTAATTTATAATTAGAAAGGTAATTTGGGTTACCTCAGTTTGGAAAATACTCATCGAGGGTCTACTGTGTGCTAGCATTGCTAAGGTCTACAGGGCTCAGGGAAGCAATATCTTGTCTCCGAGAGTTCCTAACCCAAGCATCTGTCTGCTTTCCATTTCTGAGACCTTGCGGTGCAGGGATATTATATGCAGATTATCAGCTATTATGATCAGTGCATTTGTGGCATTATGAGCAGGTTGAAATCGCTCCCAGAGGTCTATTTGTGACATCACCAAGACTGCTTGCTAACACTTCTTAGAGAGTATGGAGGGAGAAGAAGAGGAGATGGCTGATGGACTAAGACGCAGATTTTATTGAGAATGAGAAGATGCCATAGAGTTAAAATTGCTTAGAGAATTCTGCAAGTAACTCCATCTCTCCCAAATCTTTTCAGATTCAAATTTGCTTCAAATTCAAGCATTAAAATTCCCCTTAAGGTATTAGGGAAAAAATGTGTAGCTATTAAACTTCTCCACTCTAGGTATTCCTGATATTCTCTCAAGCATTAGGGAATTCCAACTTAAGAAGCCAGCCCTCAATCTTTTTTTTTTTTTTTTTTTTCACATGGGCAGGCACCAGGAATCGAACCCGGGTCCTCTGGCATGCCAGCCCTCAATATGAAACTTATTTCTACAGTGGTAAGGCTAAGCCTACTTATAATTATGCCTAAGAGTCACCCCCAGAGAACCTCCTTTTATTCTCAGATGTGCCCTCTCTCTTTAAGCCAACTCTGCAAATAAACTCACTATCCACCCCACCCCCACCCCCTTTGTGGGACATGACTTCCAGGAATGAGCCTGGCCCTGGCATCATGGGATTGACAATGACTTCTTGACCAAAGGGGAAAAAGAAATGAAACAAAATAAAGTTTCAGTGGTTAAGAGATTTCAAATAGAATCAAGAGGTCATTCTGGAGGTTACTCTTACGCAAGCTTCACCCAGATATTGCAAATTGCCACAGTATGCCAAGCCCCAACCACCAGTATTCTTAAAAACCCTAAAGAAGACCCTGGGCTTTATCTAAGACTCTACACAAGTTTTACTTGGTAACCTTACTTTTTCAGAAACTTAAGGCCTCTAGATTGTTCCTATGCCAGATAAGCCCTGAAATCCATATCTACCAGTCTCTCCAAGAACATAAAACAGTTTCACTCCTCTATGCATAAAGTTGACACCTCTTTCCCGAATGAAGAAGTTAAAATGTCCATTGCCCAGGCTGAAAAAAAGGCCAAATGAAAGGGAGAAGCTGAAACTGACAAATTTGGATTTGACAAATGACTATTACTACTGACTCATTATATAAATATTTCTTTTTAGTTTCTGGTGTATCAGGATAGCCAGAAGGAAAAACTGAAATTGTTGAACTGTAATCCAGCATTCTTGATCTTTGATAATGATTATATAACTATATAGCTTTTACTGTGTGATCGTGTGATTATAAAAACCTTGTGACTGGCATTGCCTTTATCCAGTGTATGGGTAGATATGTAAAAAAAATAATGACATGCATGAAAAATAATAATAATAGATAGGAATATGGAATATTAGTAAACTGTGGACAATAATTATAGTATTACTTTAATAATCTTTCATCAATTGTAACAAAAGTAACTGCTGTTAAAAAATAGTAGAATTTAAAAAAAGTGTTATCACCAATTTTAACAAATTTTCCACACAAGTGCAGGTGCTTGTGGTGGAGTGGTATATGGGAATCCTGTATTTTATGCATGATTGTTCTGTAAATCCACAACTTCTGTAATAAAAAAATAAAATGCAATTCTTAGTAATTTATGTACTAACACTTACGCCTAAGTCACCAAATCAAATTTAAACAGGAATTTGGTCAAATATGAGCCTTTACTCATGCAGTTAACACTACACATGATGCTCCATTGTGACAAGAATATACAGCATATACAAATTCAAGAAAATAAATATATATATATGTAAAAATAAGCAAAACAACATTACGATTATAAGCAAAAATTGATACTATTTTGTAAACATCTTTGGTGTTGGTCTCTCTCTTCATACCTTTATTGAAAGTTTACAGTGAGAAATGCTATAAATGCACCGTAATTTACTAATCAATCCTCTATTGATGTGCATTTTAATCTACTATTTTCCTTTTACAACAATACTGTAATAAGCATTCTTTTACATATATCCTCGTGTATTTTCCACTTATTTATTTTAGATAAGTACTAGAGGCAGAATTTACAGGTAGAAAGTCATTCACATTTATAATTGATACTTATTTCTCTTTCCACACTTTAAATGATCAGTAGCTCATGTTCAGATGAAAAAGGAATACTAGACTGGTTTGTTGTTGTTTTTGCTTGGTCAAGGCTGTGGCCATGTATTTAATGTCTTCTCCAGGCAAGTCCTATAAGTGTGTGTGAACAGTGATTGGAGTGTGGTGGTGGGGCTGCTTGTTGCAAACACTAGCAAATTGTTCACTAATCTGTTTTGCATCCCTGAGCATTCAGCTAGACACCAATTTTCCCATCTTTCTTTGCAGTCAGATTTGATCATGGGTCTGAGTTCTCCACAATGAAAAGAGGAAAGAAGTATGTGTCACTTTGATGCCTAGCCTGTAAAAATCCCCTACGGGAAGTCTCCACAGGAATCTCCAATCTCTTTCTCTTCCCATTTGTCTCCTGAGGACATGAAAGCCAGATTTACATGGGATCATGAATGATTCTGTAAGGCAGAGTCTTCCTCCACCACCACCTCTTTCCACCTCACCATCCTGTTCAGTGACATATGCAAGAAAGGAACTTTTATCATGTTAAGCAACCGATATTTTGGATTGTTTGTTGCAGCAGTCTACTCTGACTTGTACAGTTAGCTCCCTCTTCCCCAGAGAATACATTTTGATACCTTCTTATATGTTGCAAGTAGTCACCATTCTAACTTGCTCCTTATTTAATAACTTGCTCCTCATTTAATAAGCTATTTCTAATTGGGATGGACCTTTGCACATGAATTGACCAATAGACTGTGTCTGAAACCAGATCACATGAGCTGTATTTCAGTGGAAAGTTAATAAGAAGTTCAGAACCCTATGAATATACTACTTGAAAATTATTTAACATCTCATCCATGGCAAGATCTGGGGGTGGGCTTTCACAAACACACAGACAGGACATGTACTATTAATGGCATGTGATTTCACAGGCTTCCCAGTAACACCAGGGACTTCCTAGAGCAAAACAGGTCAGTGGTAGCAGTGGTG
This sequence comes from Tamandua tetradactyla, assembly GCF_023851605.1. Taxonomy (NCBI): domain Eukaryota; kingdom Metazoa; phylum Chordata; class Mammalia; order Pilosa; family Myrmecophagidae; genus Tamandua; species Tamandua tetradactyla. The sequence continues at coordinate 25,304,180 of NC_135346.1, forward strand.
GATTAGTGGAAAGAGCGTGTTCTGCGAGTCTGGATATCTGGTTCCAATGTTGTATTTGTTATTGAGATGTATGTGATCTTTAGAAAGTATCTTTCATTCTCAGGATATAAATGTCCTCCTAGATAAAATTAACCTTTGAAATAGATCTGAGATTACTAAAAAAAAACTGTGCATCCAGTATGAACTCTGATTGATTGATCATCAGTTCTTGATTCTCTGTTGAAAAGAATTATGAAGCTATAACAGGGTTCGGTTAATAAAGTACCATGCTAGAATGTCTATTTGAGAATTAAAGCAAGGATCTGTGGTGGTATATGTGCCAAGCTTTCATCAAACCTGCATTTGCTGAGTCTGTAGCCCCTAAAATGGGCACTCAATGTTCATTTTTATATTTGAATTTCATTTCGGCATCTCAGGATCCAGGGGAAATGCCAAAATAGCCGAAAGCTACAGGTATAATGTTGGGAGTAATATGCTAATGGCCTAAGCTTTAAAGTCTGACAAACTGAGTTCAAATCCTTGTTCTGCTACCATTATTAGGTGTGAGACCTTGAGCAAATTACTTGTTCTGTCTATTCCTCACTTATCTCACTCTTAAATGTCAAAAGTAATACCTACTTCATAGGTTGAAGTTTCATTACTTGTTGAAATGAAATGAGATTATATATGTATAAAATTTAGCACAAAATCTGCCACAGGGTACATATTAAACATTAAACATGTGGCAGAAATTCTTGTAGTTATTTTTGAGAAATAGAATGTGTGGCACCTTGAGGAAAGTCTCCCGAAACATAAGCAAAAAACTTTGCAGACCCTATGAAAACCCTGGATTTCGTATCAACTTGGCAAAATCTCCTTTAATTAAAGTTATAGTTTTTGCCTCTTTGAGACCAGTTCTCTTTTCTGTAAAATTAGGAAGACAGTGCCAGTAATAACTTCCATGTCTTGATCAATTAGAATGTGGCTGTCATTGTGCTAAGAGCTTTTCATGGATTGCCTTATGTAATCCTAAGAAGAGTCAATTGATACATGATAAAATGGAGGCTTATTGTGTCCAGGTTCGCACAGCTAGAAGGTGGTGAGAGCTGGGATTGGAGCCACGTCTACCCAAATCCAAACATCTGACTTGAACCAACCACCATGTAATATCTACCTCAGAACCTTATAGGAAGGATTAAATGGTGGAAAATACTCACTACAGCATGTCCTACCATCTGCTTGTTAATCAGTAGTTATCTTTTCTTACCCCTACCCTTAGCCTGGCTTCTAAGCCATCATGAAGGATGCCCACGTGAAGATCTTCCTGTCTTAATGGTGGTACCACCTCCTCAGATTCTGATGCTTTGGTATGCTGCTTCAAGTTGAGTTTGTGTTTTCAGATAAATTTGAAAGCTGAATTTTCAGAAACATTTTAGTCATCATCTCATCCCCATGCTATTGTCTTAAAGTTTTCCAAAATTATATAAGCATCTAAGAAGTATATTAGCATATGCCTACATCCATTAATCTGACTGCACAGGTGATCAAAGGCATCTCTGGATGAAAAACAATACTTGAAGGGACCTCATGGAGGTTTAACAACGTCAGCTTGGATTCCACACCCGAATAAGGTCTGTTAAAGGAACACCTGCTGTCACTTTGGTACCTACAGGAAAAACAAAAACAAAACCAGAAGCATCCTTTAACCTACAATTGAAAATTCAGCAGCATTGTTTGCCTAGGATTAATTTTTTAAGGGATGAATTAAATTAGCTTTTCCTCTTAGTGATCTGAGGAATGGAAACGTTATTGTTTTACATGTTGTATGTTGCTGAGGTATTCAGTTCTCAGTGAGGACAGTGTCAATCCATAATGATAACAGCTGCCATTTTAGACCTTATACTATATACCAGGTAATCAAGAGAGTGTTTTATACAGTACAAACACCTCATGAGAAAGGTACTCCTTTCATCCTATCTTACTGAAAAGGAAAATGAGCCTTAGAAAATTACAGTCCCTCCCGAATAGCATACAGGCAGTAAGATGGAGAGTTCTGACCCTACAGTCTGAGCAGTTGACTAGTGTCTATATTGTTCTCTCACCTTTCTGTTTTCATTACTGAATCCACACAAAATAGTAAGGGCTCAAGTTTGAGTACCTACTGAGTGCCACACAATATTCTACCTCACTTACATCATAATTCTTTTTATTCTTGCTACAACTCTGTGAATTATGTATATCACGTATTCCAATTTTGCAGATGAGGCTACTGAGACATGGAGCAATGAAGCAACTTGTCCAAGGTAATACAGATAAGTTAGTAATAGACCCAAAATTTGTAACAAATAAGACTGCAAAGTCTTTAAATACTGCAAAATATTTAATCACACAGTATATTATCGGGAGTGGAAATGAATGAAAACTTTTTGACTTCTTCTGTTTGAACCTACTTGACATACACACTGTCTTGAATTTTTTTTCATTCCCAAGGAGCAAACATTGTTTCTACACACTTTATATTTCTTTTTAACCAATAATTAAAAATAAAATTTTACTTCTCTCAGCACATATACTGTGGTTAAAAAAAAATAAAATATTTTGTTCTCTGAGTTTATTTCAACACAGTAAGACAGCAATCATTATTTATTTATCTGAAGAGAAATCACAGGCCTGACTAACTTCCAAACACCCCTCAAATGGAAATTTTTAAAGAATCAACATTTTACCATTTTTATTTCCTCTCCAGCCTCAAAGTTCTCTGCTATTCACTTTTTTTTGGTCATGGGCAGGCTCCAGGAATCGAACCTGGGTTTCTGGCATGGCAGGTGAGAACTTTGCCACTGAGCCACCATGGCCTGTCCTTTGCAATTCACTTTAAGTGCTCTTACTTTCGGAGTTGGCCAACTCCTTGGCTTTTGTAAACCACTGATTCATTATAATGTACAATTTCTTTCCTCTTGTTTTATTCAGAACAATAATATACTCTTCAGTCTTTCCTCAGCTGCTTTTTTGATTTAGCTTTCACATCATCTACTAGTTGTCTGGCTCCATGATATGTTTTTAATGAGGTAAGACATATTTGGAAAAGATAAAGAAGCCCTTATGAAACCCATGGCTCTCTGATCCATGCCGGATTCTCCTGGGATTGATGTATTTAGACTTGCTCTGCCCATATAGTCCCTGCCACCCTGCTGAATTTCTCCCAAAGGCCTTTAGCTCACCTGTCACAGCCACTGGGAAAAGCATGTTTTTCAATGGATAATTGAAGGATTAAGATGTTTCATCTCAACGTTAATTGGATGTATGGATTCAGTGGCAAGGATGCTGAATATGGAATCAGAACTTCTAAGTTCTATTCTCACTTTCTAGGCATAAGATTTTATTTTATTTTATTTTTTTTGTCTATAAATTGGAGATAAAACCCCTGCTAAAACTGCTTCATGGGGTTATTGAATAATCACCTCAGTTATGCATGAGAGAGGATTGTGAAACTTGTTTGAAGGGCTCTACAAAGGGAAATCCCCTGGGCAAGCTCTATATTCTTTAGTAGGGACAAGGATCAGTGAGAGCCATGAAAATGGGCTGTACCACTTGCTAACAACACAAGTTAACTGACAGAAGCCATCTCTGAGTAAACATTTACTGAGCACTTGTTTTATGGCTGCTATATGATAACAGAGAGCATGATAACAGAGAGAAATAAGACACAGTAAATTCCCAAGCACGCTAATGGAAACCTGTCTGTGTCAGCACTGAGATAGGTCCTGGGCACACAGCAGGAAAGAGACAGCCTGTTGTAGCATGGCCTATTGAAGACATGCAAATAGGACATTTAAACATGCGATGGAAAATATTCAGGACCTGTGATGTTACATCGGAGGGGTTTTGATTCAAATTAGCAATATAAGGGAAGGCTTCCCAACGAAGGTGCTATATACATAACATCTAAAGAAAGTTGTATTTGTTTCCTAGTGCAGCTGTCACAGAGTTCTGCAAGTTGGGTAGCTTATAAAAGCAGAAATGTATTCTCTCACAATTCAGGAAGCCAGAAGTCAGAATCAGTTTTGGCAGGGTTGGTTCCTTCTGGATACTCTGAGAGGGAAATTGTCCCATGCCTCCTTCTTAGCTCTTGTGGCTACTGGCAATCCTTGGCATTCCTTGGCTTGTAGATGCATCCCTCCAATCTCTGCCTCTGTCTTCATATCACCTTCTTCTTTGTCTCTGTCTTTTCCTGACTCTCATTAGGACACTCTCTTTGGATTTAGTGCCCACTCTAATCAAAAGTTATCTTTTCTCTATCCTTGCCTTAATTACATCTTCAAAGACTCTCTTCTAGATGAAATTGTACTCTGAGGTTCTGGGTGGACATAAATTTCAATGCAAAGGTTTAGAAACTATTTTAGGGAACAATTGATGGAAGAGCATTCCAGTCAAAGAAAACAGAATATGCAATGAAGAAATAGTATGGCACACTCAAGGAATTAAATAAGAAAATCAATGTGGCTGAAGTGAGGAGGGTTATGGGAGGGTTGAACTAAAGATGGATAGAAAGATATGGTCATATAATAAACCAAAGGAGTTGTACTTTTCTTCAGAGAGTAATAAGAGACAATGAAGCATTTCATGTAAACATATGGCATGGTAAGAGTGAGTTTTAGATATATCTCCTGGCTCTGGGCATAGAATCAAGTGTGGCAAGACTGGAGGGCAAGAGATGGGTTGGGAGGCTGCTGCTGGAACAGTGGTAAGCGGGATGGTGACCTCAGCCATGGGAGTGACAAAGGAAGGGAACAAAGGGATGAATTTGGGATAAAAGAGGTTTAATGACTAAGAACTTGCTATTGATTGAAGGCAGTGAGTGACAGGAAGGTATGAAGCTATGGATTTTTACATACCTTGATTTTTGAAAATTTTTTTCCCTTAGCCCGTTAACTGATTGAATTTCACATTGACTGCAGTAATTTTTTTCAGAGATACATATGTTTTCTAGAAAAAGTCACAATAGAGTACTGGGGCAGTTTTCTTGGATATGTAGGCATTAATTAGTATTCTTTTTCTTCCAAGTAACAGAAATTAAACTTGAGCTAACATTAAAAAGGAGATTTATTTACTCCCATCTTGGGAAGTAGGCTACAGGCTTGACTAAAGCTAATGATTCAAACATCACCACTATAATTTTTTCTGTTTCCAATATCCCATATTCAAATCTTTTTTATTTTTTACAGTGTGGCTCTAGTTTCATATAGGATCTTTCCCTGATGGTGGGAACAAAAACAACTGTAGCTCCAGTTTGCATCAACTTTATACTCATGATGGTCTAGAACAGGAAAAGATGCTACCATTAATTTTGTTCATTGTCTTGGGGAAAATTCTAATTGTTCCAGGTTGGATGTCATTTCCACCCTTGAACTAAACCCTGAACTCCAGCAAATCGAGTATGGTTAAATCTGGATCATGCACCAAAAGTTTGAAATGAGGAAGTACCATATTAGCCTCATGGACTAAGCAGATTACTGTGGATTGGGTAAGAGATAGCTCCCCAAACAAAGAGTTGTGAAGTAGACAAAAATATTAATAAAAAATAATAGATTTTCAACACACACATATACTGAAACGGTCTCAAACAATTGTCTTAAGATAGGATAGAGACAAGACTGAGTTTATCATTTCCTTCAGCAGCTTGTTATTGCCTAATTCATCCATCCATCCATCTATCCAGCCATTTACTACATGTTTATTAAGTGCACACCACTTAGGGATCAAAGGAATTCAAATCTAAATAATGTGATTTTTGTCAATTACTTATGATCAAAAGGGGAAGAGAGATGTGTTATAATTTCTAAGAAAGTCAGAGTGAAGTACTCAATAATGGTGAAAATAATGAACTACCAAAATATGAAAGAAGGGGTGAATATTCCAGTTGGGAGTTCAGAAGTGATTTGTGGAGAAAGTGGCATTTCAATGGGATGAAAAAACGAAACAGATGTCAATAAGCAGAAGATTTTTTTCAAGCAAAGGCGTGATGGGGATAAAAGGCAATGAGGTGTGAAATTGCTTGAATATTTGAAGAAAATGATAGATGACCTGCATGCAAGATGTGCAAAGGATTAGAGAAAGGGGTGTGACCATGAAGTTAGCTTGGAGGCAAACTACAAATGACTTTGGAATCCAGACCACGGAATGTCAATGACATTCCATAGATAATAAGTCATTGTCTATTGGAGCCGTTGCAGTTTGGGGAGACGTAGTTGAATAATCTGTGTTTCAAAAAAACTCAGAACAGGAATTTTTACTCATGAGTGCTGTGGTCCTCAAATTCAATCCAACTTTTGACCTTTCTATTTAGTTTCTACATTTCTGGGAATATGGGGAGAAATTAGGCATTTTTAAATATGGAACAAACATTTTCTCAGAAGAAAATAGCTCTGCCGTAGCTGAGCACTTTAGTAACAATAATGATCTTTTTTTTTTTTTAGAACTGTCACCATTCCTAGAGAAGAAGCCAAACATCTGTGATTGCTTGGCTTTCTTTGCTTCAACTTATTAATGACTTTTAGTTGCAGCAAGGTCAAGGAATACAGTCACAAAGACCTTCCTGTTTATACTTAATGTTATTGGCGGAAAATCTCCAGACCCTTTTAACACACTTAGAGCTTCTGTTAGACCTTAAATAAAGCTGTATTTTAGCAGTTGGTTTGAATGTAAGTTTGTTCCATTTCCACTTCTATCAAATATGTCCTCATTCCCACCCCCTCTGTCAAGAGGAAAGAAATGCCAAGGAATTCATGTCCTGGGGTATGGGGAAGGTATCTTGAGAAAAGATTGCACTTTGGAAGAAAGGAAAGTGAGAAAACGTGTATCATCATATTTTATTTTTTCTCTTTGGTACAAGAGTTCACAGACATCAGCATGTGGCTGTGAGTTGACAATGCGTAATGCAGGGAAGAAAGTCGTTAGAACTGTAAACTCATGGAGAGTGGTATTTCTCCATCTGCACTGGCAATAACATGTTTCATGTAACCACACCACCCCTTCCTTCCCTGAAAACACAAACAGCCCCCGTGTGTGATGTGATCCTGTTCACTGGGAAGTGGGATGTGAGTGAGAAGCCCTTTGAAAGTAAAGCATTACTTCTCACTTTGGAAGGTCTTGCCCACACAGCCACTCTGGCCAATCCCACGCATTCTCACAATCGCGAAAAGGATAGTTCATAGAGTGTTAAAACTAGAAGAAATTTTGTAGACCACACCATCCTTTTCACATGGACAAAGTGAGACTCAGAGGTGTCTTTCGTTGTCAGTCAATTCTGATGATTAAATTAACAACACTGAAGAATATAAGCTCTTGCATGTGAAAAATGATAAACAATTTATAAAACCATTTTCATGCCTATTCTCACCTCCAGTTCTCACAGAAAATCTGTGAGGTGGGATTTACTAATCCCATTTTACAAATGATGAAACTGAGGCTCAGAGAGGTTAAAGTAGCTTATTCAGGGTCAAAGAGAAAACAAGAGGTAACAGTTGAGTATTAGGAGAGAGCCATTACTTCTATATACATTGCTTCTCAAAATTTTTCTATTAAATGACCTCTTGCTTGGTGTTCGGTGTCATGGAAGATTCCAAAGGAGAATTCCAAATGATTTCCCTGAGTGTCTAGGAAATCAACAGCATTGAGATTCCTGTGAGTGAGCATGCTATAGCTATAGTTATGGTTTCTATCCCAGAAGAGCTATAATCTAACTGGGGAAACTAGAAAAGCACATTAAATAAACAGAACAATTTAAAGTGGCTCCAATTAAGTGATAACTCACTGATAATGGCAATGTTTGATGCAGGAGTTGAAATAAGTGAGTGATGAGTATAGAGTGAAGAAATATGGAAAGGCTTGCAATTGCCCTAACAGAAAGATGCAAAGCTAGGGATTCAGTGGCACATAAATCTGGGCACATGAACCTTTCACCACCTGTGACTTTGAGTAAGCCACTTAGTTCCTCCAAATCTCCTATTCCTCACCTGCAAAATGGGGTACCTCCTATGTCTTAGGCTGTGGGGAGACCAAATGAAAGAAATATCTTAAATTCTTAGCACAGATTTGGCAAAGAAATCTTCCTATAAGGTTTCAACAAAGATGTGGAATTTAAAGTGACCTGTCTGGATGGTTAAGACATTAGGGGTGGTTTCTATTGGGTACATGTGCTGGTTAAACAGGAAACGTAACTTGTATGTCTCTGTGGTTTCCTTTGTTATCCTGCTTGGCCATAAGTTTGCTTGGGCTGATTTGGGCAGCTTTGGAGGATGCTAGAGAGAGGTGTGAAAACTCTGGCCTGATTGTTATACTAAGGATATCAATATTTGTAAATGGTCCTGTAAATGGTTCTTGAAGAACTCAGGAGAAGTGCTAACTGAAGCCTGGATTCCTAAAAGGAATCAGTGAATAACTCTGAGGCCAATGTCAATACTGAGCCAGTGGTGGCTAGAAACAGTAGACAATCTGGCTACTATTGAAATGCCAAATTTTTTTCTTGGAGGTAGGAACATGTATCTAAGACAGGTTTTTGTTTTTTTCCTGCAAATGATCACTTAGAAGTCCTCTTGGTCATACTACCACAATTCAAATATCTTGTAGTTACTAGATGATTTGATCATGGCAGGTGAGAATTCTGCCACTGAGCCACTGACACACCGCCAAGTGTTTGGTTTAATTATATACACATCTTATTGTGGGAGAGGACATTTCTGGAAAACAATGGCAGGCCAATAGGAAGGAGGCTAGAGGTGCTATAAAAAAGAGGGCCAAAAACAAAACAGCAGGCGATGGTGGTGCAGTGGCAGTGTTCTCATCTGTGCTTGAAACCCGGGTTCGATTCCTGGTGCCTGCCCATGCTAAAAAAAAAAGAAAGAAAAAGAATGCAGGTTTCCTTTGCAGACCAACACACAAGAATTTGAGTTCCTGAGACTGGTAGAAGAGATTAAATGGGAGAAACAGAGGAGGGTCATCAACATAGCAGCAGCCTGGGTCTAAACTGAGCAACAGCCAGGAAGGAGCTTCCTGTGACAGATGGGGGATAATCAATACAAGGGCAGTAACATCCAGCATTGAATCAATTTTCTTCATCTGAAGTGACATGAGTTTATATCTTCAAATTTTCAGTAAAATTTATGATATACTACCACTTAGTATCTGCCCCTGGCTAGAACTGTCTTGGGAAATGAAGGAAGGGGCTATGTCAATGCTTTGAGGCAAAGCAAAGAGGGTAGAGATAAAACATCTCACAATAATGGGGGAGAATCTAGTTCAGAGAATGGTAAAAACCAACCAGGACATATAAGTTCTCCCTGGAAATATTCAAAATATTTTATTGCTTGCAGTCATGCAGGATGGGGTTGAGTTATTTTATTTTGCATTGTGTACTTTCTTATATAAAAGGCACTAGGAGAGAAAATATGATTTTTCTATAGTTATGTAAAAGAGGGCAAGGAGTTTAAAAATGTTGACATTGACACATCAGTTAAATAGGTTTTTTTGTGGTTATTGTTATGCTTTCAATATTTGCAAGATGTTCTCAGGTTTCTAAAAATACTTTCCTCTAAACCAATACTTTCAAAAGATTCTCACTGGAATAACTCTGTGTAGCACAAACAGAGCTCCCTTGTCTAAGTAAGAATGGAGGGGAAAGAATGTGTGTGAGGGAAATCAGATGTTATAATGAACCTTGGGGAAGATCAAGATTCTACGAATGTCTCCACTCAAAACCTCAGTAACTGCCCATTGCATTAGCATGAAAGTCAGTCTCTTCACTGCAGCCTGTTAATCCCCGGCTGATCTGGCCTGGCCCATCTCTACAACCTCACTTTGTACCACTCTTTTCTTCTTCACTTTCCTCTATCCAAACTGGCCTTCCTTCTCCCCTTCCAACTTTTCAAACTTGAGCCTTTGCCCTAGTGGTACATATTGCCCTTCATACTCTTCCTTCCAATCTTTGCACCACTGTTCCTTCTTGTCATTCAAATCTGAGCTCAAAATTCATCTTCTTAGATGAATCTTGTCTGATTACTCTCTCAAAGGAATCCCCCTTTTCCCACTCCATTATCCATTATGGTTTACTACTATTTACTTATTCTTGTATTCTGTGGTGTTAGCCACTAGGATAGATGCTTCCTGAGAATAAGGACCTAATTTTCTTGTTCTCAGGCATTCCTCTAGCAGAGGAAACATCTGTTGAAAGAAAGAAACAATGAATGAATGAATGCCATTTTCATCCATGTTCAGAGACATAGCACCCACAAATACATAACACCTTCCATAAGCATTGGAAAGCCAGAAATTGAAAAGTTTCATCTTAGCCAAACTTTTAATCTCTTCCCTTCTAACCTTATCAGAATTGACCCCCACCCACCAAAAAAAGAGCTAAAATAATTTACAAATCATAGAATTACTGGGTTTAAGGGGTATAGCCCAACTATTGCACTTGGCACCTCATGGGCCATCTACATCATTCCCACCACAAGATTTTCTAATATTTGTATGAATTCTTCCAGCAATGTGGAGCCCCACGAAAGTGCCCAATTTATTCCCAGACAACTTTCCACGTTACGGAAGAAATACAAAGGAAAAAAAAAACTTTCCTGTTATTTTTTTCTATTCATTCAATATTACTTAAATAAATATTTCATTCAATACATATTTATTAAGTAAACAGCTTACCATATGCTAGCCACTATACTAACCCAGTGAATGAATACTAGATGCTATCATATGACAGGAGCTAGGAGAAGCAGTCTCTTCCTTCACAGAGTGGTCAGGGCAGCTGGGAGAAGAGGCATTGTACACATGATTACAAGAAGGGTACTGGAAAAAGAGGTAGACAATGCCACCAGAACTTATAAATGAGGAACATAGCCTGAATGAGAAGAGAGGAGCATGTGGGGGCACCTAAAGGATGAGTAGGGAATAAAGAGGACAAAGAGGAGGGACCAAAGGAGTGCTTGTAAAAGAATGGATGTAAAATAATAATAATAAATAAATAAAATTAAAAAAAGAATGGATGTTCCCAAGCAAAGGGAAAAATGTATTTGAAGTGTCCTAAACTAGAGGAAACTTTGAGAATGCTGCTGAGATTGCAGCATGAAAGCATATGGACACTGAAGTGTTGTCTTCCTCCAAAGTATTCCATTATGTGTGAAGCAAAGAATAAGGGGCAAGAAGATGAGATTGGAGGGGGAGGAAGAACAAGAGTATTCTGGAATATGTAGAGCATTAAAGGCTGTGAAATTTTATCAGAGGTGTTGTGAAACTATTGAAGGGTTATAAGCAGAGGAGGGACATATATAAAAGGTGAGCAAAAGTTGAGACCAGTTATAAGGCTGTGAAAGCATTCTAGGCAAGAGATGAAATTGCTTGGTCCTGAGTGGTGGGGGAGTCAAGATGGAGAAAAATAGATAAATTTGAGATTTCTTCAGGAGACTGAACCCATTTGTTGATGCTGGTTCCCTTTCCTGTATGATACAATATAAGCAACTTCACATCTCTACCTGAAGACGCCTCAGCTCTTTGAAAGATGTATTGTCACTATTATTTCTTACTCCAGGTTAGATTTATCAAAGCAGCAAAGCCATGATCCCTTCATCTGTTGCTCACAGACCATGGTTTAACAACTGCCACTTTTTAAATTACCTTCACCCAGATATACACTTTCTCAAAACAAATGTACATCCAAATATACATGTCAACCCTCAAGAGGTAAAAAAGGGCAAAAGAACGATTGTTAGAAGAGGCTAATCCAGAGGACTAGAAACATTAAAGAAATAATCTGGTTCTGAAAGCTTTAAGAACTAATCATATTCCGTTAGACCTCAGCGCCTGCTTTAGCAACCAGTGTACACTGAACTTCTTTGCATAATAAGATATGACACCAAGTTTAGCCAATAGTTTTAAAAAACCTAAAAACAATTTTGAGAAACAGTGATCAGTGAAGCAAAAATTATTCCTGTCTTAAAGATGGCCTTATTTTTCTAGTGATCACAGAAGGGGGTGATTTCTGAGTGCAGAAGCACAGCCAGGTCCATCAAAAATACCAGACGCAGGGACACATTCATTTTGAACCAGCATATTCTGTTGACATCTCCCCAGGAGAAGGGATGGAAAACTGACATTAGCTTCAGATCTAAGCTGAGACTGCAGCATGAAATCATACGGACACTCATGTGTTATCTTCCCGAAAGAGTTTCATTTTATATAAATTGCATGAAACCTAACACTCATATTAAAATTTACTGTGGTTGAGTGAGAGCCCGGAGAAAAAAGAAAAGGAGGGAGAAAGAGATTAATGTGGCTTCTAGTAATGACATCCATTATCACCTGATACATGTTTTATTCTCTTAGGGACATTTCCTGGCATAGGTTTTTAAGCCCAACCAAAATATTGTGTTTTCCATGGAAATTCAGCAGAACCATTCAACTGCAGAGACAATCTAGCTAAAATAAAGGAAAACTCTGTTTTCTGCATTTTCCTTTTTTCCTTACTGGGTTTTTGCCATCATCATCAGCTGTGTTCAGTCAATCCTCTACCAACAATATTTAAAGTGGGTCCATTTTAAGCAAATTTTGAAACCTGATGTCCGTTCAATGAGTATCTCAGGACATTTGAGAAAAACCCTCCCTATTCCACAAACAGATGTGTATCTTATCCCACGGAGTTTCTAATGCACTGAGTGAGTAAAAACCTGGGACTTATTATCTTAGATTATTCTGGATGGTCATTTCTAACTTTGACCTAAGGTTCTCTGTGTGGATGTTAGAAATAAGAGTTGGGAGGATGCTCTATCCATTGTTTACCAGAGGAAACATAAACCCTACATCCTACTTGAAAAGTTATCAAAAGCCTTAAAAATATCCAAGTCCATTTGCCTGATAAGATCACTTTTGGGGAACTGTCCTAAGGAAGTATTCAGAGACTGAAATTATATGTGTGAAAAGAAATATTACCAGCAATCTAAATACCATCGAAAGAGGAATGATATAATTATTTAATTGTGATATAGGCATTTAATTGAGACATTGTTATGCATCTTTGAAAAGATGTTTTCAAAGATCAATCAAATGAGGGTAAGACTTAAATGAAAAAGAGAGGGTACAAAGCTATAAGTAGTCATACCATTTTATATGTTATTTTATAATGTAAGAATACACATTCAGGTGTAGCAACGTTGAAGTCATGGTGCCTGCTACATGGTAAGCACATCATAAATTATTTGTTGAATAAATGAATTAACTACAGCAAAATCTCAGCAGTGGATGTGTTTGGGAGATTGCTTTGTGGGTGATTATATATATATTTTATACGTCTCTGTATTTTCTTACTTTTCTATAATGAGTGTTTATTCTTATTCTAATCAGAAAACCTCTGGGAGATGAAGGGGGAATGTATTATTTAATATGAGCCAAGTGTAGTAGGGAATAGCAATGACTTACTCAAGTTTAGGACAGTATTAGCAATCTAGCTTGGATGGAAATATGGACATCTTTTCCTACTGAACCAAACAGAAATTCATCTGAATTATTCCCTGAATATCAATACTAGGTTCTCATTTACCACTGCTAAATAAGAGAAAACCTGTTTGCGCACAAGAACAATCCCTCGTTAGTCAACATCTCAGCCTTTCAGACTGAGTCTTCAGTTCTGGTCATGAATACAAATCTCAAGTCCCTCTGGTTTTCTGCTGCTGAGCACACTGAGCAAAGGTAGGTCATTGAAAGCCAAAGAGAGACGGTGTGAAGGACAGTTCTCCAGTGGAAGTATTTCCTGCAAAATAGCTGACTCTGTGTTGGAGCTCATTTGGGAAATTATATTTTAATGTCTGCCAAAGTCATTTGACCCAAAGCTTGCTTTTAGAGGCCAATGAGGAGTACAATTTAAATAATAATAGTAATCACTACATCAGTTTCAAGGTCATTATCTGCCAGCCACTATGTTTAACGTCTTATATGATCAATGTCCGAGAATCTCTTACAGCTTTCTGAGAAAAGTTACTATAACTACTCCATTTTACAGATGAGAAAATGTGTTTGGGGAGGCTAGTAATTTCCCCAAAGGACACACAGCTATTAAGTGGCAAAGGGACAATTGAAACCCTGATCTAATTACTGAATCTTGCTTCCTAAAATTATACTGAATCTCCTCCCCTCATTTTTGACCTGAGATAATTGAGTCGTAAAAGCCGTAAAAGCTATTTATTGAGAGAGACTCCACATAAGATGAAATACTCGCTACCATGGACAATATGACAAGACAGGCTAACATTTATTGAACATTTATTATGTGCTTTAAGTATCTTATATTTAATAATTCTCACACACAATTCCCCCAACAATCCTAAAAGATAGATACAATGAATCAACTCCATTTTTTGATGTAAAAACCGTGGCACAAACAAGTTAAGTAACATGCCCCAAATCACATATCTATTAAGTGTTCAAGGTAGGATTTGACTCTGGAGTCAGTAATTTTAGACCCTACACCCTAGGAACCTAGACTTGAATTATTTTCTGTTAAGTGGAAGATATAGACAAGAATCAGATGAGGTATCTGTCTTCCAAGGCTTCCCAGGCCTCTCTATACCCACACCTCCATTTCTAGGGACCCCTATTTCTAACTCACTGTGTTGTGATTTTCTTTCTACATGTCCGTATTTCCTATAAAATACAGTGCTCTTTGACACAATCATCTTGCATAATATAGCACCTGGAAGAAAGAAGGTAGATACGCACTAAACATTTGATGAATGAATGAGTAAATAAATATATGATATGAAGAATGACAGTAGTAGGATTGCAATCCTTATCTGTTGCTGCATAACAAAATACCCCAATACCTAGTAGCTTAAAATAACAAAATGTGTTATCTCACAAATTCTGTGGGTCAGAAGTCCAAGAATGGCTAAGTTAGGGCTTCTGGCCAGTTGTTGCTCACATGGTTGCATTACAATGCTGACCTGGGCTGTTGTTATCACAAGACTCAATGGGATGGTCCATTTCCAAGCTCACTTAAGAGGGTGTTGGCTGGATTTAGGTCCTCTCTGATTAAAACCCACAGCTGCTGTGTAAGTACCTCATGCCTTGCCTTCTTAACCAAGAAGAATGGGGGAAAGAAATGGAACAAAATAAAGTTTCAGTGGCTAAGAGATTTCAAACAGACTCAAGAGTCATTCTGGAGCTTACTTGCTTGCAAACTTCAGCCACATGTTGCAAACTACCACAGTATGCCAACCCTAACCAACAGTATTCTTGCAAACACTAGACAGTGTCCTGGGTTCTATCTAACTAAACTTATTCTTAGTAAGTTTATTTTTTCTGAACCTTATGGCCTCCTTATGATCTGGGCCAGATAAGCCCTGAAACCCAGAGGTGCCATTCTCTCCGAGGACATCGACCAGTTTCCAGCATGAAGAAGTTAAACTGGCCGTTGCCTGGTCTCTGAGGGTTGAGTAAAAGATCAAATGACTGGAAGGAGGTATAACTGAGAAAATGGCACTTACATGACTGTGACTTCTGACTCATTCATAGATATTTTTTAGTATTTAGTGTTTTAGAATAGCCTGAAGGATGTTGTTGAACTGTAATCCAGTATCCCTGATCTCTGATAATGATTATATAACTAAGTAGCAAAAAACAACAACAACAAAAAACAAACAGCAGTTACCTGTGTTTGTGTGGGCCTACTTCTGAATTTTTTGTTCTGTTTCAATCATATACACAGATTGATATATATACACAGTATAAATACTACACTGTCTCAATTAACCTACCACTACTGTACATCTTAAATTTGGGTAGAGTACAATATTATTGGCCAATAAGAAGGAGTGGCAAGGGGTATGGGATGTTTGGAGTCTTCTTTTTTCTTTTTATTTCTTTTTCTGAAGTAATGCAAATGTTCTAAAAGTGATCAGGGTGATGAATGCACAAATATGTGATGATACTGTGAACCATTGATTATATACTTTGGATAGATCATGTGTGTGAGTATTGTCAGTATAATTACATTTGTAAAGAACCCCAAGGCTGCCTTCAATGTCTTGTCACATGGACCTCTCCATAAGGCACCCCACAATTGGGCAGTTGGCTTCCATTAGAGTGAGAGAGCTGGAGAGAGAGAGAGAGAGAGAGAGACAGGGAGAGAGAGGGAGGGAAAGAGGGATGGAAGGAGAGAGTGTAAGTAAGCTGGAAGTCACCGTCCTTTAAACTCAATTTCAGAAGTTACATCTGAGCACTTTTGCCATATTCTAATCATTAGAAGCACATCATTAAGGTGGAGCCCACACTCAAGTGGAAGGGGTTATATTATGCCCATGAGGAGTGGCGCAAACAATAAGTGCTTTGTCTGATCATAGCAAGGTCATGATCATAGAAATGACCTGCAATGTCTGGTCATAGTGATGATGTCTGGTCAAAGCAAGATCATTTCTCACTGGGATGATTTGAGAAGACTTCGTGAGGACTTGATATTGGAATGAAGATATGAAGAATGGCTGACACTTTGTTAGGCAGAGAAAGAGGAAAAGGAGGACATCCAAATAGAAGATGCATCATGAAACATAGTAAGAGATGAAGAGGAAAAAAAAAAAAAAACACTAGTGATGTTTACATGGCATGATTTTAATGTCCAATAATTGGCTCTAGCTGAATGCTGGAGATTAAGTTTTCAGGACCTAGTACAATGCCTGGTTATAATAGGGGCGTGATAAATATTTGTTGAATAAATGAATAAAGAAAATTTTTAATTAGAGCTTTAAAGGATGCACAGATCAAGAAGCCAAATTTTAAGTGCCAATTGCCACAATCAACTAACTGTTGCTAGAGAAGTAAGGGACCTAGTGGCTTTCTGAGACCAGCTGCCTCCATCGAATGGGAACTTTGCAGCTCTTCCAGTAACAGACGGGAAGGAAGAGACCAACCTTAGGAGGGCAGGCCAGCTCGAGGTTGGTGTAAGGGCGAGAGCACGGAGGGAGCGGCAAGGAGGGGGTGGGTGCCAGGACAAGGCCTCAGTAATAACAGTGGACAAGAAACTGCCTGTTTCACAGGGCAACTGTGTGGCCTCATGGGATTGTTTATATTCATAAAATGCCACTCTAATTTCTTGCTGTAACCGGAACCACTGTATTATTTCACATGTCAATTCCAAGTTCCAATTAAGGCACCTCTGGACTTGTGTGATGAGATTCAAGATATACTAATTATTTTCTGTTCTGGTCATGAATTGTGAGGATGATGATGATGAATTTTTTTTGGTAAAATGTTAAAGGGGACTGTAGAGATGGTGGATAGGAGTCATCACCAGCACCATTATCTCTCAAATCTCTTTTTCTTTGGCCAGAATGACAAAGTTGAGTGTGCATGTGTGTGCAAAACACTTAGCTATTTTTAAAATGAGAATTTAGAAGTTTTGCTTTCTAAACTGAAGTCTAAATAACAGCTCACGCACACACACACACATACACACACATCTTTACTCCTGATGGGAGCTTGAAACCTATTCAGTAACCATATTAGCAAGAGGCATCTCTTTCCTTGAAGCCAGTGAATTCTGAATTGTATTTCTTAAGGGACCAATAATAATTTTTCCATCTCTGCTTATGGTGGTACCTAAATCTAGAGAAATTTCTTCTATATAGCTTGAGGAAAATACAATTATATCTGATTAAGTTCAAGAAACAACATTGGCTTTATTTTTGCTTTTTAATGAACCCAATGTTCAGTTTACCTCCTTTTTCTTTCTTTCCCATAGACCCCGAAGGTAGTAGGTGGGAAAAAGCTGTGCTCAGAATTTAGGAGGTTCACATGCAATAATTTTACTCTGTCTGCACCAGCCAAGAACAGAAGACTCTGGGGATTTGGCTACAGAAACAAAAGTAATTCAAGTCAAGATTATACAAACCAAGGGCTGAAGGATCATGACTGGCAAATTATGGAGGAAGGCCTTATTTGCTAACTACATTTATTTATTTTTAAAATCTTAATTACTATTTTAGATATACTTTTCTAAATGTTCATGACTAGCTTTTTTTTTAAGAAAAACTATAAGGTTTGAGGAATATATGGAGATGAATCTAGAGTCTAGAATATTTTTTATATGTCAGTATCAAATGTTGAAAAAGTTTTACTGAGCATATATACTGTATGTAAAGCACTTAAGAAGGCATAGAAATTAGAAAAAACTTTGTATTTATAGGGGGCTTAATTGTCAGATGGCAATATTAAAGACACATTTTGTGAATAGCTATTGAATCCCCAGCTATAGAAATGTCATTTATACTGAGACTCGAAGGAGGAAAAGGATTAGACTAGGTAAGATCCATTAACTTAGAGCAAGCAGGTACCATGAAAGCATCTTTCAGGTTTCTCCCTAATGTCTTTATTTCGGAAAAAAAAAACTTCCCTTTCTTCCCTAATCTAAATAGTTTTTGTTAAAATATCTCCTTATACCTTTCATTCTATTTTCTTATCATATATCATAATATATCATCCATATCTACCTATGGAATTTGTCTCAGTGTGCTGAAGTGGGAGGAGTGCAATATGCCAGAAATGGGTTGGCTTTTTCAACAAGGATCAATTAGTTACAAATTTACAGTTGTAAATCCATAAAAATGTCCAAATTAAGGCATCAAGAGGAAGAAACCTTCTTGGAGGAAAGGCTGCTGGCATCCAGAGTTTTTCTGTCACTGGGAAGGTACATGGCAATGTCTGCTGGCCCTTCTCTCCGGTTCTGGTCCCAATGGCTGTTTCCAAAATGTGTCTGGGCATTTCTTTCTCTTTTAGCTTGTCCCTGGGCATTTTCTTCCTATGTTCTCTCTTTCTCCTTGAGTCCTCTAATAGGACTCCAGTAAAGGACTAAGATCTACCTGGAATTGGAAGGGTTATACCTCCCTGGAAACAACCTAATCAAAAGGTCTTACCCACAACAGGTCTGCCTCCACAAGAATGGATTAGAAGAACATGACTTTTCTTGGGTAGGTGCGAACAGTTTCAAACCAGCATAGAATTACTTAATCATTGTCTTAGTTTCACAGATGTGGCTTAAACAATGGGAATGTATTGGCTCATTTTTTCAGAGGCCAGAAGCCTTGCTTCCCTCAGGGTCAGTAGCATTCTGGTTGCCTGGCAATCCTTGGGTTCCTTGGCTTTTCTTCACTTGGTGCTGTCCTCTCCTTTCTCTTCCAGATTCTGTTGACTTCTGGCTTTCAGCTTCTCTTTGTGACTTTCTCTTTTTTAAAACCTCCATAATAGGATAAGACCCATCCTGATTCCATTGAACACACCTTAACTAAGAATAACATCTTCAAAAGGTCCTATTTACAATGAGTTCACACCCACAGAAATGGGATTAAGGTTAAGAATATGTTTTTCTCTGGAACACATAATTCAATTTATCACAGATCTGTCACAATTCCTAAACTGTGATCTCCACAAGGGCAAGTGCTATAATGTTTTATTCATTAGTATAACTTAGTACATGGTCTGGTAAATAATAGGTGTCCCATCAATATTAATCAATCAAAAGTTAAAGGACTATATCATATAGGAAATATAACTATCATTTATTGAACACTTACTCTCTGCCAAGCACTTCAGAAACATCTCATTTAATCCTCAAGCAACTCTCTAAGGTAGATGTTCATCAAATTCATATAAAAAGATTAGGGTCTCTTTCTCCGCCGGCCCGCCACGCAGTGCCCACGCCCCGCAGCAGCCGACCCGCCCGCCCTCCTTCTCCCCCCTCTTCCCCGTCCTGCTCCAGCGGCTCTCCAACCACCACGGTGCCCTCTTCCACCTTCACCGGCTCCTCCGCCACCAGCCTCAACAGCCTTGCCGCCCTCATCTTTCCTCCTCCAGAACAGCTACTGGGGGAGTGGAGACAATACAGAGCAGCTCCCAGAGCCACAACGGAGATCAAAGGGACAGCGTACCCCATCCTGGAATGGCTGACTGTCTGGGAGAACCAGCTCCGGTGAGAACACCGAGGGACGTGGGATTTCCTGGGCGGGACGGCAAGCGGGCGGAGTCCCTCCCTTCCTCCTTTCCAGCTGCCAGAATTGGGCAGGCGGTCCCCTCAGGCCGTGGTGGCTAGCGTCCCCACCACGCGAGGCCCCCCGGACCAACTGAAAGAGTTGGGTCAGAAATCCCCAGACTGCGGAGAACGGTGACCAGGGGGTCACTTTCAAACACGTGACTCCCCGGTCCGCCTGGGAACAGTGCACTCTCCCGGGCTGAGACAGCTGGCGCCCTTCTGCCACGCTTGGCGCCCCGGGCCGACTAGGAAATTTGGTCGGGCGCTCTCCCGTGCTGCGGCGGCCGGCGACCCTCCCCGTGTTCGGACCCCCGGGCCGTCTGGCACTCTTCCAAGACGCTTCGGCTGCCAAACCTCCCCTACGGCGAGAGTTTTCCAGAGTTAAAGGACCCACAGCAACTTTTACTGGTGGATCCCATAGACAAACGTGTGCCATGAGCGCCACCTACTGGGCAGGATAAGAAAAACAGAACCCAGAGATTTCACAGAAAAATCTTACAACCTGTGGGGTCCAACACTCAGGGAAATCTGACTAAATGCCCAGACGCCAGAAGAAGATAACGGATCACGCTCAGAAAATTGAAAATATGGCCCAGTCAAAGGAACAAACCAATAGTACAAATGAGATACAGGAGCTGAAACAACTAATGCTGAATATACGAACAGAAATGGAAAACCTCTTCAAAAACGAAATCGATAAATTGAGGGAGGACATGAAGAAGACATGGGCTGAACATAAAGAAGAAATAGAAAAACTGAAAAAACAAATCACAGAGCTTGTGGAAGTGAAGGATAAAGTAGAAAAGATGGAAAAAACAATGGATACCTACAATGATAGATTTAAAGAGACAGAAGATAGAATTAGTGATTTGGAGGATACAACATCTGAATTCCAAAAAGAAACAGAAACTATCCGGAAAAGAATGGAAAAATTCGAACAGGGTATCAGGGAACTCAAGGACAATATGAACCGCACAAATATACGTGTTGTGGGTGTCTCAAAAGGAGAAGAGAAGGGAAAAGGAGGAGAAAAATGAATGGAAGAAATTATCACTGAAAATATCCCAACTCTTATGAAAGACCTAAAATTACAGATCCAAGAAGTGCAGCACATCCCAAAGAGATTAGACCCAAATACGCATTCCCCAAGACACTTATTAGTTAGAATGTCAGAGGTCAAAGAGAAAGAGAGGATCTTGAAAGCAGCGAGAGAGAAGCAATCCATCATATACAAGGGAAACCCAATAAGACTATGTGTAGATTTCTCAGCAGAAACCATGGAAGCTAGAAGACAGTGGGATGATATATTTAAGTTACTAAAAGAGAAAAACTGCCAACCAAGACTCCTATATCCAGCAAAATTATCCTTCAAAAATGAGGGAGAAATTAAAACATTCTCAGACAAAAAGTCACTGAGAGAATTTGTGACCAAGAGACCAGCTCTGCAAGAAATACTAAAGGGAGCACTAGAGTCAGATACAAAAAGACAGAAGAGAGAGATATGGAGAAGAGTGTAGAAAGAAGGAAAGTCAGATATGATATATATAATACAAAAGACAAAATGGTAGAGGAAAATATTATCCAAACAGTAATAACACTAAATGTTAATGGACTGAATTCCCCAATCAAAAGACATAGACTGGCAGAATGGATTAAAAAACAGGATCCTTCTATATGCTGTCTACAGGAAATGCATCTTAGACCCAAAGATAAATATAGGTTGAAAGTGAGAGGTTGGGAAAAGATATTTCATGCAAATAACAACCAGAAAAGAGCAGGAGTGGCTATACTAATATCCAACAAATTAGACTTCAAATGTAAAACAGTTAAAAGAGACAAAGAAGGACACTATATACTAATAAAAGGAACAATTAAACAAGAAGACATAACAATCATAAATATTTACGCACCAAACCAGAATGCCCCAAAATACGTGAGGAATACACTGCAAACACTGAAAAGGGAAACAGACACATATACCATAATAGTTGGAGACTTCAATTCGTCACTCTCATCAATGGACAGAACATCTAGACAGAGGATCAATAAAGAAATAGAGAATCTGAATATTACTATAAAGGAGCTAGACTTAACAGACATCTATAGGACATTACATCCCACAACAGCAGGATACACCTTTTTTTCAAGTGCTCATGGATCATTCTCAAAGATAGACCATATGCTGGGTCACAAAGCAAGTCTTAACAAATTTAAAAAGATTGAAATCACACACAACACTTTCTCGGATCATAAAGGAATGAAGTTGGAAATCAATAATAGGCGGAGTGCCAGAAAATTCACAAATACATGGAGGCTTAACAACACACTCTTAAACAACAAGTGGGTCAAAGAAGAAATTGCAAGAGAAATTAGTAAATACCTAGAGGCAAATGAAAATGAGAACACAACATATCAAAACTTATGGGACGCAGCAAAGGCAGTGCTAAGAGGGAAATTTATTGCCCTAAATGCCTTTATCAGAAAAGAAGAAAAGGCAAAAATGCAGGAATTAACTGTCCACTTGGAAGAACTGCAGAAAGAACAGCAAACTAATCCCAAAGCAAGCAAAAGGAAAGAAATAACAAAGATTAGAGCAGAAATAAATGAAATTGAAAACATGAAAACAATAGAGAAAATCAATAAGACCAGAAGTTGGTTCTATGTGAAAATCAATAAGATAGATGAGCCCTTAGCAAGACTGACAAAAAGAAGAAGAGAGAGGATGCAAATAAATAAGATCAGAAATGGAAGAGGAGACATAACTACTGACCTCACAGAAATAAAGGAGGTAATAACAGGATACTATGAACAACTTTACGCTAATAAATACAACAATTTAGATGAAATGGACGGGTTCCTGGAAAGACATGAACAACCAACTTTGACTCAAGAAGAAATAGATGACCTCAACAAACCAATCACAAGTAAAGAGATTGAATTAGTCATTCAAACGCTCCCTAAAAAGAAAAGTCCAGGACCAGATGGCTTCACATGTGAATTCTATCAAACATTCCAGAAGGAATTAGTACCAATTCTCCTCAAACTCTTCAAAACAATCGAAGTGGAGGGAAAACTACCTAATTCATTCTATGAAGCCAACATCACCCTCATACCAAAACCAGGCAAAGATATTACAAAAAAAGAAAACTACAGATCAATCTCTCTAATGAATATAGATGCAAAAATCCTCAATAAAATTCATCCCAGGTATGCAAGGATGGTTCAACATAAGAAAATCAATTAATGTAATATACCACATCAACAAATCAAAGCAGAAAAATCACATGATCATCTCAATTGATGCAGAGAAGGCATTTGACAAGATTCAACATCCTTTCCTGTTGAAAACACTTCAAAAGATAGGAATACAAGGGAACTTCCTTAAAATGATAGAGGGAATATATGAAAAACCCACAGCTAATATCATCCTCAATGGGGAAAAATTGAAAACTTTCCCCCTAAGATCAGGAACAAGACAAGGATGTCCACTATACCACTATTATTCAACATCGTGTTGGAGGTTCTAGCCAGAGCAATTAGACAAGAAAAAGAAATACAAGGCATCAAAATTGGAAAGGAAGAAGTAAAACTATCACTGTTTGCAGACGATATGATACTATACGTCAAAAACCCGGAAAAATCCACAACAAAACTACTAGAGCTAATAAATGAGTACAGCAAAGTAGCAGGCTACAAGATCAACATTCAAAAATCTGTAGCTTTTCTATACACTAGTAATGAGCAAGCTGAGGGGGAAATCAAGAAACGAATCCCATTTACAATCACAACTAAAAGAATAAAATACCTAGGAATAAATTTAACCAAAGAGACAAAAAACCTATATAAAGAAAACTACAAAAAACTGCTAAAAGAAGTCACAGAAGACCTAAATAGATGGAAGGGCATACCGTGTTCATGGATTGGAAGACTAAATATAATTAAAATATCAATCCTACCTAAACTGATCTACAGATTCAATGCAATACCAATCAAAATCCCAACAACTTATTTTTCAGAATTAGAAAAACCAATAAGCAAATTTATCTGGAAGGGCAGGGTGCCCCGAATTGCTAAAAACATCTTGAGGAAAAAAAACGAAGCTGGAGGTCTCGCGATGCCGGACTTTAAGGCATATTATGAAGCCACAGTGGTCAAAACAGCATGGTATTGGCATAAAGATAGATATATCGACCAATGGAATCGAATAGAGTGCTCAGATATAGACCCTCTCATCTATGGACATTTGATCTTTGATAAGGCAGTCAAGCCAACTGACCTGGGAGAGAACAGTCTCTTCAACAAATGGTGCCTAGAGAACTGGATATCCATATGTAAAAGAATGAAAGAAGACCCGCATCTCACACCTTATACAAAAGTTAACTCAAAATGGATCAAAGATCTAAACATTAGGTCTAAGACCATAAAACAGTTAGAGGAAAATGTAGGGAGATATCTTATGAATCTTACAACTGGAGGTGGTTTTATGGACCTTAAACCTAAAGCAAGAGCACTGAAGAAAGAAATAAATAAATGGGAGCTCCTCAAAATTAAACACTTTTGTGCATCAAAGAACTTCATCAAGAAAGTAGAAAGACAGCCTACACAATGGGAGATAATATTTGGAAATGACATATCAGATAAAGGTCTAGTATCCAGAATATATAAAGAGATTGTTCAACTCAACAACAAAAAGACAGCCAACCCAATTACAAAATGGGAAAAAGACTTGAACAGACACCTACCAGAAGAGGAAATACGGATGGCCAAGAGGCACATGAAGAAATGCTCAATGTCCCTGGCCATTAGAGAAATGCAAATCAAAACCACAATGAGATATCATCTCACACCCACCAGAATGGCCATTATCAACAAAACAGAAAATGACAAGTGCTGGAGAGGATGCAGAGAAAGAGGCACACTTATCCACTGTTGGTGGGAATGTCAAAGGGTGCAACCACTGTGGAAGGCAGTTTGGCAGTTCCTCAAAAAGCTGAATATAGAATTGCCATATGACCCAGCAATACCATTGCTAGGTATCTACTCAAAGAACTTAAGGGCAAAGACACAAACGGACATTTGCACACCAATGTTTATAGCAGCATTATTTACAATTGCAAAGAGATGGAAACAGCCAAAATGTCCATCAACAGAAGAATGGCTAAATAAACTGTGGTATATACATACGATGGAATATTATGCAGCTTTAAGACAAGATAAACTTATGAAGCATGTAATAACATGGATGGACCTAGAGAACATTATGCTGAGTGAGTCTAGCCAAAAACTAAAGGACAAATACTGTATGGTCCCACTGATGTGAACGGACATTCGAGAATAAACTTGAAATATGTCATTGGTAACAGAGTCCAGCAGGAGTTAGAAACAGGGTAAGATAATGGGTAATTGGAGCGGAAGGGATACAGACTGTGCAACTGGACTAGATACAAAAACTCAAAAATGGACAGCACAATAATACGTAATTGTAAAGTAATCATGTTAAAACACTGAATGAAGCTGCATCTGAGTTATAGTGTTTTTTTGTTGTTGTTTTTTACTATTATTACTATTTTTATTTCTTTTCTCTATATTAAGATTTTATATCTTTTTCTGTTGTGTTGCTAGCTCCTCTAAACCGATGCAAATGTACTAAGAAACGATGATCATGCATCTATGTGATGATGTTAAGAATTACTGAGTGCATATGTAGAACGGTATGATTTCTAAATGTTGTGTTAATTTCTTTTTTTTTCTTTTTTTTTCTCTTTCCATTAATAAAAAATAAAAAAATAAAAAAAAATTAAAAAAATTAAAAAAAAAGATTAGGGGCCCCAAATATTCAAAATCATCTTGAAAAAGAAGAATAAAGTTGGAGGATTTTCACTTCCCAATTTCAAAACTTATTACAAAGCTGCTGTCATCAAAACAGTGTGGTCATCACATAAGGACGGACATACAGACCAAAGGAATTGAATTAAGAGTTTAAAATTAAACCCTCATACTTATGGCCAAATGATTTCTGACAAGGGTGCCAAGTCCATTCAAAGGTGAAAGAATAGTCTCTTCAACAAATGATACTGAGAAAACTGGCTAGCCACATGCAAAAGAATGAAGGTAGAACCCTATCTCATAGCATGTTCAAAATGTAACTCAAAATAGATTAATGCCTAAATATAAATACTAAAACTATAAAACTTCTAGATGATAGAATAGCACCTTGGTTAGGAAATGGATTCTTACATTACACCAAAAGCACAAGCAACAAAATAAAAAATAGAGCAATGAGACCTCATCAAAATTAAAAATTTTTGTACATCAAATGATATTATCAAGAAAGTATAAAGACAACCTACAGTGTGGGAGAAAATATTTGGAAATTGTGTATTTGATATCCAAGGTTTAATATCTAGAATATATAAAGATATCCTATACCACAACAAAAAAAAATGAATAAAGGACTTAAATAGATATTCCTCTAAAGAAGATACACAAATGGCCAGGAAAAAAATGGCCAGGAAACACATGCAAAGATGCTCAACATCATTAGCCATTAGGGAAATAAAGTCAAAATCACAATGAGATACTACTTTATGGTCACTAGAATGGCTTTTATTTAAAATGTGTTTATGAGGATGTAGAGAAATAGAAACACTTGTACATTTTGGTGGAAATGTAAAATGGTACAGCTGCATTCAAAACAGTTTAGCTGTTCCTCAGAAAATTACTTACAGAATTACCATATGACACAGCAATCCCACTTCAGCAATTGAAAACTGAGAGCTAAATGGATGTCTGCACACCAGTGTTCATAGGAGCATTGTTTGCAATTGCCAAAAGGTGGAATCAATCCAGTGCCCATCAATGAAAGAATGAATAAACAAAATGGTGTGTGTGTGTGTGTGTGTGTATGTGTGTGTAGATATATATGTGCACATGAAACACTAATTAGCAGTAGAAAGGGATGAGTTCTAATACAGATTACAACATGGGTGAACCTTGAAGACATCATGTTGAACAAGATAAGCCAAATACAAAAGGACAAATTTTCTATAATCTCACTGATATGAAGTGATTAGAATATGTAAATTCATAGAACCATAAATTAGAATACAAGTGTTTTAGTTTACAAGCTGCCAGAATGCAATATACCGGAAACGGAACAGCTTTTAAAAAGGGGAATTTATTAAGTTGCAAGTGTATAGTTCCAAGGCCATGAAAATGTCCAAATTAAGGCAAGACTATGAAAATGCTCAAATTAAGACATCAGGGAAAGATACCTTGGTTAAAAGAAGGCTGATGATGTTCAGTGTTTCTCTCTCAGCTGGGAAAGCACATGGCGAGATCTGCTAGCTTTCTCTTTAAGGGCTTTCCCGGAGCTCTGTCAGTTCTGGTGGCTCTGGTTGCTCTGAAGTGTTTCCTCTTAAAGGGCCCCAGTAAGCAACCCCACCATGAATAGGTAGAGACACATCTCCATGGAAACCATCTAATCAAAATTTACCACCCACGGTTAGGTGGGTCAAATCTCCAAGGGAACAGTCAAAAAGATTCCTCCAGGTGATATTCAATGAGGATTAAAGGACCTGGCTTTTCTGGGGTACACAGCATATTCAAACCAGCACAATAAGTTACCCAGATCAGGGGTTGGAGTGGAGAATTTAAGTGGGGAATTAACACTTAAATAGTACAGTTTCTGTTTGGGTGATGGAAATAGTTTAGTAATGGGTGATGGTAGTACAACACTGTGAATGTAATTAACACCACCAAATTATATATTTGACTATTTGACAGTGGTTAAAATGCGAAATTGTATGTTGTGTATATATTATTAGAATAAAAATTAAAATGAAAAACAACTGTACAATGCAAAGAGTAAACCCTAATGTAATGTACTATACTCTATAGTATAGTTAACAATCTAATTATAATAATATTGGTTCATTAATTGTAACAAAAGTACCACACTAATGCAATATTAGTAATAAGGAAAATTATGTGCATGGAGGGATATGGAGATTCTGTTTTATGCATGATTTTTCTGTAAATCTTATAAGTGCTCCAATAAAAAAAAATCTTCAAATGCACACACACACACAAAAGCTGAGGTTTAAGGAACCTTCCTAAGACCTCACAGGTAATAATTTGCAAAGTTAGGATTTGAACCTGTATTACCTAGGGTTCTCTAGAGAAACAGAGTCAGCAAGAGATATCTGTAAATATAAGATTTATAGTATTTGGTGTCTCATGCAACCGAGGGGATATAAGAGTCTAACGTCTGTAGGGCAGGCTCCGAGCTGGCCGCTCCAATGAAGGTCCTCAGTGAACGTTCAGGAGAGAGGGGCTGGCTGAAGTGGAAAGACTGATTGTCTCTTTGAATCCTCCTTAAAAGCCTTCTGGTAATTAGATTGTCACTCATTGCAGAAGATACTGCTATGAGCTGTGGGTGCAGCCAACCTGGTCATGATTTAAGTCCATGAAATGTCCTCACAATATCAGACAGGCCAGCACTTGCCCAACCAGACAACCAGATACCACCACCTGGCCAAGTTGACACATGAATCTGACCATGTCAAACTCCAAATGTCTCCTCCTTTTGGATTATGCTGCCTTGGTTACTTCCTTCTTTATCTCT
Source organism: Tamandua tetradactyla (assembly GCF_023851605.1). NCBI lineage: Eukaryota > Metazoa > Chordata > Mammalia > Pilosa > Myrmecophagidae > Tamandua > Tamandua tetradactyla. The sequence goes on from NC_135346.1 coordinate 25,332,853, forward strand.
CCCTCTCTTTGTCCCTGTCTCCCTTCTTTCTTTCCTTCCATAACTAAATTCCTTTCTCTCTTTCTTTCAAAATATTTTATACATACAAAAAGTATATTTAACATATTTATTCAGATTAAAGAACCTTTCTAAATACTTGTGATCCTACCAGTCAGGTTAAGACCAGAGGCTTTGAATTAACCATGCCTCCTTCCCTGATCACATTTACCTCCTTCAACCTAAATATTCGTGCCAATCATTTTCTTGATCTTATCCATAGTTTTACTACATATGCAAGGATCTTGAAACAATGTATTATTTGATTCTGCCTATTTTCAACATTATATAAGAATATCACAATATGTATGCTTTTACATTATTTGTGTATTTCATTCAATGTTGTTTTGTGATTTATCCATGGTGTAGTTTGTAGCTTGTTTATTCATTATAGTTACCACATGGTAAGTAGTTGATTAAATAAATTTGCATAACTAATTTTTCTAGTCTGCTGTGATGGATATTTAAGTTGTTCTGGATTTTTCTAAAATGATTTTAGTTTTCTAAAAGTTTATTTGTTTATATGTTGTTAAGGGAGAATCAGCTATAATTTATATTTCTTTTATTATCTTTATCAAAGCATTATCAGTTTCTATCAACACTTTCCAACCGATTTGAAAATACAAAAATACTTTGGATGTGTTCCTTTTTATTCTATTATGTAAAAGAAATTATACAGAATTTGAGACACTTGTTTCTAAAATGTTGGTCGAAATCATTTGGCCTGGCATTTTCTTTGAGGGGAAATTTTCAAGTACTGATTCAACTTCTTTAATGATGAGAAGATAATCTAGGCTGTTTCTTCTTGAGTCAGATATGTTAAGGACTGTGTTTTAGAAATTCAGTCCATTTCATCAATTGGCATGAAGTTGTTCATTATTTTTAATTTATGCCATATCTGTAGCTCTTTCACATTTAAAATTTATTTTATCAATCTTTGCATAGATTTATTAATTTTATCAGCTTTGCCAAAGTAACAATTACTGGTTCTGTTGGTCATCTCTATTTTATGTTTGCTTTCTAATTTATTTTTTAAAATCTTTCTTACTTTCTCCTTCTTAGTTTCTTTGGGCTTTTTCTAGTTTCTTTCATAACTTATGTTGAATCCTTAGTCTATCTATTATTAATTTATTGTCCCTCAGTCCCCAAGTTCACTCTTCTTTCGCCCTATTTCTCAATGCTGGAGCTGGCCTCTGCAAATCAAATTTCCTTGTTTCTTGCTGGCTCTGTGGTAGGCTCTAACGATAAGGAATGCTGGGAGGACACAGCAAAGCTGGAGGAAGAAGAAGGTCCTTGTTTCTCTCTGTTTTTTCCACAGCACAGCTGGTCTGGTGCTGGACCTGGTGCCTACGGCATTCCCAGCAATGCCGGCAGCTTCTCGTGCAGCACAGCTGGTCTGGTGCTGGGCCTGGTGCCTACGGCATTCCCAGCAATGCCGGCAGCTACTCGTGCAGCACAGCTGGTCTGGTGCTGGGCCTGGTGCCTACGGCATTCCCAGCAATGCCGGCAGCTTCTCCTGCAGCTGATGTCCCCCGCAGCTGTCCTCTTTACCATAGGGCGAGGGGCTGCTTTACCCCGGCGCGTGACCTCCAGCACCATTCTTATTGCTGTGGCTTGAGTGGGGTTTTCGGAGCAGCTGTGCCATGGCTAAGTTTTGTCCTCATGGAGTCCATCCTACAAGTTTCTAGTTTTTTGCTTCATTCGTTTTTCCTTCAGCACAAAGGGTGGGGGCTGCTTTCTGCAGTTACAACCTCTGTTACTCTTTCAAGTTCTCTTTTACAATTTCTGTAGTTCAATCACCTTTTACTTAGTTTACAATTCTTTATAGTAAATGCTCCCTCTTTAAATTTTTGTTGTGGTTTCTGTCTCCTGATAGAACCCTGATTCATTTAATTCATTATCAGCATCTTTTTCATCTCATTTTAAAATGTAAACATCTAAGGTAACAGAATTACCTTCTCCTCTAAGTACTCATAAGCTGTACCAATTAAGTCTGATCTCTTATATGTCATGTATGGTTAAGTTTTAAAGATTTTAAATTTCCCATCATGATTTCCTCTTTGCTGCAGACATTATTTAGAATTGCTTGTTTCGCAATGACTCCTTTATTATTGTTTTCTAACTACTTGATGTTAAAATGTGCCTGTAAAACCTGGTCTGAATGATACCAATCTGGTAGTGTGGTGATGCTTGTTATTTGGCCTGTTTCTAAAATTTGTTTTGGTTATTTCCTGCTGCATAAGAAAACCACCCCAAATCTCAGTGGCTGAAAATAATAATTTATCTTTATCTCTAACAATTTTATGGATTGACTTAAATCAGAGTTTAAAATTTTTCTTGCAATTTCAGTTTGGTGGGGCTGGTACTGGAACTATCTGAAGTTTTGAGAGTGGTGGACATTCCAGAAGGCATCTTCAATCATATTTCTGCCTTCTCAGCCAGGGTGATGGAAACATCTAGTGGCTGATTGAGAATCTTTCTCTCTCTCTCCTGACCACTACATGTGACTATGTTGGGCTTCCACACAGTATAGTCATTCCAAGGGCGTATTACGTGGTAACTAGCTTACTCGAGAACACACATTCCTGGATACTAAAGATGGAAATGGCAAGGCATCTTATAATCTAGCCATGGAAGTCACTAAGCATCTCAGCTTCTTAGATGGGCTATGCCCAGACTCATTGCAGGAAAGCTACCCACGGTGTGGGAACTAGGTAGTTTCATTGAAGGTCATCTTTGGGTACTACAAGGATGTTCTTGCGTGACTTGTAGAAGGTTAATCAAGCTTTTGCAATCTTCCATATCCTTATTGGTTGTTTTTGTTTCTCTGTTTTGTTTTTCTTTCATCCATCATGATTTCCTCTTTGCCCCAGATATTATTTAGTATATATTTTCCAACTATTCCACAGTCATTATATAATAATAGTATGTAATAGTAACATTATATGGTTATCATTATTGTTCTTTAACTATATTGATCTCTGCACACAGTGATATCAATCCTGTCAAATGCAGTAATGCTAAACTGTTTGATTTATCGATATCTTGGAGAGTTTCTTTAAACTCTCCCATGATGAATCTGTGTCTTTAAATTTTACTTAATGATCTGTTTGCAGTTGCTTTCTATTTTTGATATTTAGAATTTTTATCTTCAGGAATTGAATATTTTATCATTCTATTTCTCTCTAATTATTTTATCTCTTTGTATCTCATGAAATTATTTGACTTACAGATGTTTTGCCTGCTACTTATATCACTACACCAACCTAATTGTGGTTACTATTCACTTGGCATTTCTTTTTCTACCCCTTATTTTCAACTTTTCTGCATTCTTAAGAATTTGATATGTTTCCTATAAAGAGCATATCATTGTGTTTGCTTGTGTGTTTGGGTTTTCCCTCAATTCTTTCTGTGATTTTTATAGTTTAACTGGAGATAACTTGCATTAACTGTGATAAACTAGCTGTGACAGATTGAATTGTGCACCTCAATTTGGACATATTCTTTATTTCGGTCTACATTCTGGTAGGTGTGGACCCATCATGAATAAGAATCTGAAAGATGCTATGTGGTTGAGGTGTGGCCCAACTGAATCAGGTTTGAGTTTAAATAGATTACTGGAATCCTTTTATAAGAAGAATGACATTCAGACAGAGAGAGAGAGAGAAGCCACAGCAAGCAGCCAGAAGCTGAAGTCATAGGATGAGTAGAGAAAGAAGAACATGCTGCCATGTGCATGACCTTCAACAGAGAAGCCAAGAACCAAGAATTGCCAGCAGCCAGTACCAGAATGTCACAGTCTTTGGGGAACAGAGCATTGCCTTGGAGATGCCTCAATTTTGGACTTTTCCTAGCCACAAAACCATGAACCAAAAAATTCCTGTTGTTTAAGCCAATCCATTGTATGGTATATATTTTAGCAGCTAGGACACTAGAACATATTTTGGTTTGGGAAAATGGTGTGCTGCTGTAATGATTACCTAAAACTGTGTAAACATCTTTTGAATGGAATAATGGGTAGAGAATGGATGAATTGTAAGGAACTTGATAAAAAAAAAAAGGCCCAGTTTGCTTTGAAGAGACTGTCAGTAGAAATATGGACATTAAAGTGATCTCAGATGAGGCCTTAGAAGGAAAAGATGTTATTGGAAACTGGAGAAAAGGTGATCTTTGTTACTATGTGATAGCAAACTTGGCAAAATAGTGTTCCGATGTTGGATGGAAAGCAGAACTTGAAAGCAATAACTTGAATATTGCTGAGGAAATTTCCAAGCTAAGTGGTTTCTCCCTGCAGCTTATAATAAAATGAGAGAAGAAAGGGATAAGCTGAGAATTAAACTTTTAAGCACAAAGGAACCAGCAATCAATGATTTTGAAAATTCTCAATGTAATCAGATAGTGTGCTCCGAGATGAGGGCCAGAAGCAATTCTATCAGGGCCTCCCTGAGTTTTTGCTGAGTTTCCAGAGGATAGAACTTCATTTAAGGGTTTAACTGAACAATGTGTTGCTAAAAAGGGTGTGACTGAACATGGATCCGGTAGCTATTTCTGTGAAAATCAGGACTGGAAATGCAGGGAGGATCTGTGAAAAGTTCTATTATTTGATGGTTTGGATCTGGTTGGACAGCACACAAAGCAGACAAGAGTTTTGCAAAATTTGTATCAGTTGAACCACACTAACCTGGACTGAAAAGGACAGAGAAGGTTTGAATTATAGGAGAAATGACTTGATGGGGGTGGGGGTGTGCGACCATGGAAACAGAGGTCTGGGCTGAGGCAATCTCCTAGGCCAGGAGACAGATGTACCTAGGTGGAAAGGGTGGGTCCACCCCTGAGCTTGGAGGGGGCAAGCCGTCTGCCCAACTACTGCAGGGTGTGGGCCTAAGGTCCTTTTGTTCAGGGAGAGTGCCTACCCCAGTGCTAGGAGATGATGGATCCTGTGTCCCTGCATTTGTGGAGAGCCTGGCTGCCATCCCGATGCTTGGAGTTGAGGAGCTGTCACTTCAGTGTTTGGGGAGATCATGGCGCTTCCAGGAGCAAGCACTTGGAAGGGGTGGGATTGAAGCTAACAGGCACAGAGGACAAAACATTGATCCGTAGATGTTTGTCAGACTTTGAAGTCTAATAAAGTTTGCCCTACTGGGCTGCAGAATGTTTTGAACTTAGGACTTCTTTTGCTTTCAACTTATCCCTTCTGGAATGGGAATGTCTATCCTTTGCCTATCCCACTACCGTATATTGGAAGCAGGCAGCTTATTTTCTAGGTTTCACAGGTCCACGCACAGAGGGAAAATTTTGGCTCAGGATGAACCACACCTGTAACCAAATTCAATGAGATTTTGGACTCAGCTTTGTTACTGAAATGACTTAGGGCTTTGGGGATGTTATGGTGGAACAAATATATTTTGCATATGGGAAGAACATGCCTTTTTAGGGTCCAGAGGGCAGACTATGGTCAATTGAATTGTGTACCCCAATTTGGACATATTCTTGGTCTTGGCCTGCACTCTAGTGGAGGTGAGCCCATTGTAGATGAGAATTTTCAAGATGTCATTTCAGTTGAGATGTGACTGACTGAATCAGGTTGAGCTTTAGTACTAATTACTTTCAGTACCATTACTTTAGTACCAGTTCCGACTTGTCCTTTATAAGCAAAATGAAATTTGGATATACAGAGAAAGAGATAAGCTATGGGGAGCAGCCAGAAGCTGGAATTCTTGGGACCTGAAAGGAAAAGACGCTGCTATGTGCATTGCCATGTCATGGAAAAGCCAAGAACCAAAGATTGCAAGTGGCCAGTCTCTGGGGAGAAAGCATTGCCTTGCTCATGTCTCAATTTTGGACTTCTCTTGGCCTCAAAACCATGAGCCAGTAACCACCCATTGTTTAAGCTCACTTATCATATGGTATGTGTTTTAGCAGTTAGGAAACTAAAATAGTTTGTGGATTTATTTTTACCACCTTATTTTCTACCTTCAGTTTTACTTATATTTTCAAGGTTTGCATTTTTTCTTCTTTGTTTCCCTCTGTGTACTAAGTAAGTAGTAATTCGGATGCTTCTATTTTAAGACTGTTTCAACACATCCACTTAATTAATAGAAGCCAAAAATGGACCAGTATCTTTGCTGTCATTATAAACAATATCAAATTTCAAAATGTTTTAGTTCTGGCAACATTTCATCCAAAAGTGCATGTTTCTTCCTACCTTTAAATCTTGTTTTGCTTTAATTATAATCCTCTAAACATATTATGTCATAATTGCTTATTTAGATTTGTCAAGCTGATGATCACTCCCATTCACTATTAGATCTCAGACTTTTGATCTAGGATCATTTTCCTTAGGCCTGAAATACATCTTTAAGCTTTTCTCTCATTGAGGTAAGCTTCTGCAATTTTAAAATCTGTAAGTATCTTTATTTTGTCCTCATCATTGAAAGCTATTTTTATCTCAACATATTGAAGATATCCCATTGTCTTCTGGCTATGACACAGGCTGTTGATAATTCAACTGCCAGGCTAATTGCCATTCCTTTGTAGGTTATCTGTCTTTCTTCTCTAACTTCTTTCAAAATCTAATTTGTCCTTGTATTCTACAACTTGACCATTTCATACGTACATGGATAATATGTATATAAACATATTGTGCACACATACATGCATACACAAACATACAAACATGAACTTCTTTTTATTTATTCTGCTCGGATTTTACCATCAGTTTTCTGGACCTGTGGTTTAACATCTTTCAACAATTTAGGGGAAATTCTGTCATAATCACTTAGAATATTGTCTGTTCACAATTTAGCCTATTATCACCTTCGTGAATTCTGATTACATATTTTATTAGGTCTACTTCATCTTTTCTTCATGCTTCCTAATCTCTGCTATTACATATTTTCCATGTATTTGTTTCTTTGAATTATATTTAGAGATTCCTCATATCTTTCCTCCAGAAAACTACTTTTATTTTCAGCAAAATCTAATCTGTTCTTTTAATCCTTTATTTACTTTTTATTTCAAGTATTGTATTTTTCATAACTGGTGTTCTATTTGGTTCTTTTTCAAATCTGCTTGATTCCTTTACTGTCTCCTTTTCTTTACTTATGATTTCAATCCATTTGTTGATTCTTGAAACACACTAACTATATTATTTTATATTCTGTGTTTCATTTATGAAGCTTAGGGTCTGATTCTGCTGACTGTTGTTGCTTCTGACTCTTTCTCATGATGCCTTGTTGTATATATCATATATGATTTTTGTCTGTGTGCTTATATTCATTGTAAAAGCTTCTGCAGAAGTTTTTAGAAGTCTGGAATAATCTGCATTTCTTCAGAGAAAACTGCCTTTCATTCTGCCAGTTAACCCAGGTTACTACCTACTTGAAATTGTCAGCTTAAGTTGCATTACTTTATACAAAGTAACAGAAATTTGAACTGTAAATCTGAGTGAGGACAGTTGTTTACTAATTCTCCAAGGATGTTATTTTTCACACTTCAACCAGAGTCAAGGCTAGAGGAAACAGTTGTCTCTGTTTTCCTCTTCTGTGTAGTAAGTTTATTTATAATTTACCCTTACTTATTTTGAAGGAGTAGCTTTGGGGTTCCTAGATTGATATAGGGGTTTCCTTTTATGTTGTCTCTCCATGTAGGTCTTAGACTTTATTTCCATTCTTCCATGGCTGCAGAGCTATTAAAATAGAATCCTAAAGTCAACAAGTTTCATAATATACTCACTAGGAGAAATCCAGATCTCAGATCCATTGCAAACTTGCCATATGGACATTTTTAAAAACTGGGTTTTAAGAATATTTTATCCAGAATTTTTACTTATTTTCAGTTGTAAAGTTTTTTTAGGTCAACGTATCCATCAGAGGCTCAGAAATGATGAACGTCCTCTAGGCATTTCATTCGATTTCCCAACACTTATAATGTTGTGCCTTTTGGAATTCTTGCATTCTGTAAGACTGTAGGGACAAGGCAGTGGATGAGTAAGTGGGGCTGGTGCTATCATCTGCATTGCACTGTAACATTAAACTTCATTTGGAAAAAGGACTGTGCTCTGGGGTGGTGGGGAAAGGAAGCTGGTCTGAGACATTAGGAGACATATAAGATAGAATATAGTACTTTATTGAATTGAATTGTTTTGAGCAATTACTTTTCTAATATGTTTTTTGTGACTTCCCAGAATATACAATTAGTGAAAATGATCCTCAGGCTGTTTGATAATCAATCATTGGGCCCCCTCTGAATCCTCAATTGTTTTGAAATGTCCAATTTCTTGATTCTGTTTCTAAACCAAAACTTGAAATGTGGAAAACTGAGCAGTAGCAATGAAATATATGAGCATTTTCAAAGTTGCCCTGTTTTTGAAATGGCACAGAAGCAGTTTCATCTTGTAGGTGAAACCAATCTGGTTTGCAAACTGGGGAAAGCATAGGAATGATGGACTTTGAACACAAGGATGGAGAATGTGGGGCCAAGTACTATACTGAAAGTCTTGAAAATCTCCACACTGATTTCACATTCCACAAAGGCCAGCTCTTTTAAGGGGAAGAGGCAAAAGAAGGAGAGAAAGGCCCAGTACCTGCTGCCCTAGCTAGGATCCAAGGGTTGCTCTTAAATTTATGAGACCAGAACATCAAAAGACAGTAGCTAAATATATTCAGATGGAGTGGAAATTCTGAGAAATGTAGTGACTTACTTTTTCCCCTCAAGAAATTAGTTCATATGTTTTGCAAACTATTTCTTAGTACCTGCTTTATATAGAGGCCCATTTATTTAATATTAAGACAATAAACAGGAGGTACTAGAGAAGATAATTGATGTCATCAGATGCTCTGTGACTAAAATTCCACAGAATACCTATTTCCTTATGCTTCTATCAGAGTACAAAAATGAAAGACCTCACAGAGTGTTACTGCTCTGAGCAGCATCTTTGGAGAGGGGTTTCTTTTTCTTCCCTTACCGTGTACTTTCCTGAAAGATTCAGAATCCAAGATTGCTGAACATTTGCCAAGCCCAAGACAGGGTTTGGGTTGTCCGACAGAACCTGTAAAATGTTTAGGACATAGACTTTATTTGAAAGGTACTTAACAGTTTCTCATTCGAAAAGTAGATAAATGCACTGGGGATTTTTGTTTTTGTTCAGAATATTATAGAGTAGATAAATGAATGTACAGGAATACACATATTATAATGGATACATCACAAAATAAAATGTTAAATGGAAACTTAAAACCAAGCTGCAAATAGCTGATGCTATTTATGTAAAAACTGTAAAGCACAAAATAGTAGAGTGCATTCCTTATCAGAATATTCCTTTGTTTTCAAAGTTTTTTAAAAACATGCATGTTTTTGTTCATGTATGTAAGTGATTCATACCATCTTCAGGTTAATGGTTACCTTAGGAAGAGAGGGAGGGGAAGAGAGGTAGGTACGGGTTTTTAAATTATTTTTAATATTTACTTCTTATTTTAAAATGGAAAGAGAGAGCGGGGACCTTTCTCTAGACAGCTAGCAACATTAAGTTCTATCTTTTTGCCAAATACAAAGATATCTATTGTATTGTTTTCTTTACTTTTCTTATGAGTATGAGATGACTTACCATTAAACTTTAAAAACTAAAATCAAGGTCTTAAAAAATGGCAGTGTCCCATCTGTGATGGTGGCAGATCTACATCTGTGCTGCTCTGTGGGGTAGCTGGATGCACGTGGTTACTGAGCACCTGCAAGGCAGTTAAAGCAACGGAGGGACTGGAATTTTAATTTTATTTAGCTTTGAGTATTTTAAAATCGTATAATCCCATGTGACAATGGCTCTTGTATTGGACAGAGCAAGTCTAGAATATAAACTCCTTGAGAATGAAGAGTTTGTCAGTCTTGATTATTTTTGTAGTTTTAGTGCCTAGAATTAAGCCCAGTACTAACAGGTGCTCCCATACATAGTTTCTGAATTAATGAAATAATGCATCCCAGCACACATATCCTGCTTTCCTTCTGTGTTTTGGTTGGCATCAAAAATTCACCAAGCCTAGTATTGTTTTTAATGTGTTATCCAGTAAAATCTATATTTTCTAGTAACCATGATTATCTTGGCTGTGCTAATAATTTCCTAATGCCTATTTAAATTCGACTGCACTATGTTTTGTGCCTTAATTTAACCTTGTTTTGAAATTAGAATATGCTATGCATATATCTCTTAGATATCCTGTCAGAGTGCAAGGTAGGGTTAATATTAACACTAGAGGGTGGTGCAATGGTAGCTCAGTGGCAGAGTTCTTGCCTGCCATGCCGGAGACCTAGGTTTGATACCTGGAGCCTGCCCAAGCCAAAAAAAAAAAAAAAATTACACTAGATATCTCAAGGACAAAATTGTAAAATCCATCTTAGTGCTTCTACTTCAATGCTTTCATATCATCTCAGTGCTGCCAAAATCTGAACTTCTAAGGTACACTAGTAAAAAAAAATTAATGTTTACTAGAGAGAAGGACATACTGCGGACCAGGAAAAATTATTGCTCCAAGTGAAAGAAAATACAAACTGGGTAAGAAAAATAATATTAATGTAAAATTTTTCTGGAAAAGCATACAAATGTAAAACTAGCTGTCTTTTCTGATTAAAGAACAAATAAAAAATGGAAATATAACATTATATGAAACAAAAGATATTTTTGGATTTATTCTCCACTCCACTTCCTTTCAAAATTACTATGAAAGCAGGTACATTTTGCAGTACGTAAATTATCCTTCAATTAAATTGATGAGGAAAAATACTGCAGAAGAACTGCACATTGGAAGGTTGACTAACATCTGATAAAGCTGACATAGTGAAATATAGGTGACAAAAAGGAAAAGGAGATGGTCAGGGCTGTCTCAGGTGGCAGAATTTCCTTTTGAAGTCCCCACCCAAGAAGTAAAAATGTTAAAGAAACTAGAAATCAACCTGTCTCCAAGAAATAAGCCAGAACATTGAAGAGACAAACATCTAAGCAGGGGTAATTTACCTTCTACTTAATCATTTGCATATGATGAAAGCAGGTAGGGAATAAAGAGGAAGACCGCTGTTGTTGGAAAAAGGATTTGGAGATCAGTGAACACGTAGTCAAATGCCATTATGTTAAGACCAATAAAGAAGGGTGAAAGAGGAGTTATTTATTGACCCCCAGTAGCTGCTGGTCAGATGAGGTGCGATAGGACTGGATGACACAAGAGTCAAGAGAATGCATGTCAGCTGTAGGGGATGTGATTCTTACTAATGTGAAGAGATTTGGGAAATGATCATAAACAGAATTCATAGGGTATTTTAGTTTTACCATTCTGGAGAAGTAAATAAAGGAATCAGTAAAAGGAAAATGTTTGATTTCATGGCTCTCCAAAGCCATTATCAAAGGGGAAAACATTCCTTGCACTTGTAAGAAATTGTTTAGCTCTCCCTGAAAGCATTCTCCAAACTTCTTTGTGTCTTTAAATGTTAGTGAAAGAAAACAAGATGGAGAAAAAGAACCAGATCAAAGTGATTCTAAGCATTATATATTTGATGAAAGTCAAAGATGGGCTATCAGATGGGATATGCCACAAACGTATATGTTTTACTACCTCAGTCCTTGAAGCAGATTTCTAAGTGGAGGGGATATGGAATTGCTTTAACTTCTCACTGCACGACTCTATCTTGGAAAAGCCATTCAAGAGTCTACCGATGCAGATGCTGTGAAATAGCTGTGGGGAAAGGGACCAGATGAGGAAAAGCACTTGCTTTCATTTACTCTTACTTTGCTAAAAGTAGAAATATGACTTGTAAAATATCCACTTGCAGCCTTACATGAGAAATGAAAACCAATTGTGTTTAGTACTATTCACAATTTAAATGATATGGGAGTGGAATGCATCTAAAAAGGTAGACAAAAAGCTTTCGCTCAAATATCTCTGAATATTATGTTGTAAATCAAATTAATAGTCACTGTTTGGGCTATTTTATTGATCCAACGGAATTGGCTGGTTTATTACGTTTATTAAGCACTTAGAATGTGTCAAACCATTGTAATGGGTGTTATGCAAAATAAAAACTGGTTGAATAAAATAAAAGTAGTTAATATTTAAGATTTTCCACCATGTGTCAACCCCTGTGCTCAGGCCTTACATACAGGATTTCCTCACTACCCTCTGAAGAAGAGATACTATTCACCCTCTTTTATTTCAGGAGGAAGAAAGAGAGGGGTAGGGAAGTTGGGAAACCAGTCCAAGGAAAGAGCTGGTATTTTAATATGAGTTCGTATTGACTCCACGGTCCATGTCCTTTTCATTTAGCCACATTGCTCCTCAAAGAAAGACAAGGCCATCTTTGCCCAGAAACCCACACTCTAGTTGGGATATTAAATCTAGTTGTGTATACACACACATCAAACACACACTAAACAATATGATTCAAATTATAAGGGAGTAATAGATAAGTGCCGTAGAGATTCAGAGAACCCTGAGAAGTTAATGACTCTTGAAATCAAAAGGAAAAAAATTAATGTCTGAGTTGAACAAGAATAAAGGCCAAGAGTTAGCCAGTATCAAAGAGACAAAAATTCGTGATAAACGGAAACATTAATATTAAAGCTCACCCACCTAAAAAAATAAATAACATAAAGCAAAAATCATACAAATGCTTATGTCATTTTCTTACCCTCTAAACTTACTAAATTCTAAAGCATGTTAGCACCCGGGTTGAGAAGTACATGGAGAAGCAGACATTCACACCCTGCTGGGTAGGATGGAAATTACCTAGTCCCCTGGGAGGGAACAGGGGAGCAATTTGTCCCTTGGTATATTTAGCAGCAGTCTTTGAAATTCATACCCCTTTTCCAAGCAACTGCATTTACTTAGGCAAAGGGAGCAATAGGTACAAATATAACATTTTGGCTATAAGACTGTCTATCAAAGAGTTGCTTTGAAAGTGAAAAATTGGAAATAGATCAAATGTTCAGTAAAAAATATGAAAATCTTAATTAAATGTGTGCTCACATACAATATAGACATTGAAATGATTTTCTCAAGAAATATTTTAAAAAATAAGGAAAAACTCACATTTTAATAAGTGAAAAAAAAACAGCTTATGAAATGCTATGTATCTCCTAATACCAGTTTATATGCATATACATGAATAGATATTATTTATTATGAATGCATCGATATAGACATGTTAAAATAAAATATCAGGAACTAAATGTACCAAAACAGTAACAGCCTTTTCACTAAGTAATGGGTAAAAAGAAGATAACTTGTTTTGTATGTTTTTATACAAACATACACAAGGGTATATTTTTCATTTCTCAACTACTCTTAAGTGTGTATATATGTATGATTAGATTTAAAACAGAAGCAAATTAAGGATACAATAAGAGCTAAAGCACTCCAAGGAGGGCTTCATGGAAAAGATAAGATTTTATTTGGAGGGCCTGGAAAGATGAGCAAGATACATAAAAGATGGAGTAGAGAAAGGAGACATCCTAAATTAAGAGCAAAACATCAACAAAGATAGGCTTTTATACGAAATGTCTATGAGACTGAGACTAGATGAGCCAGCAAGAAGACGGGAAGAGAGGACTGCTGCACTGAATATAGAATGGTTCCACAGTTAGAATGAGTGCAGACTCTCAGAAGAACTTCATAAGAGGGCAACTTGGACAAGCCAAGTCCAGGAGATTAGTGCCCAGGTAGCCTGTGCACTAACTTGGCTATTCACTCATTGGCTCATTAATTAAGCAAATACTTCTTGAGTGCATACTATGTGTCACATTCTGTTTCAGGTGCTGGGTAATATGAATGCATGAAACCAGTGATGCCCCTAATTGTATGGTGATAATCTCACAAGTTTTATTCTACAATTCCATTTCTGAGTTCCAGCTGAAAATCTCCAAGAAACACTGCGATTCTATTATGTCCAATTATAATAAAATAATCTATGTTTATGAAGGTTGTCCAGGTGCTCAATGGGAAGGCACTTCAAGTTCCATATGTAAATGAAATGCTGAGGCCCTGAAGTTGCGGCCTGTAATATTTCAGTCTCGCGTATCTTGCCCCCACTATCTCTTTCTACATGCCCCTTAGATACATCCTCCTTCCCACCAGCCTCCCAATTACAGCATGTTCTTCCAGACTGAACTGCCCTTCACCTATGTCCAGCTGTCAAAACTCTACCCATATTCCATTGTCATATCAAATGTTACTTTTCTAAAGTGCTCACTCATAATCTCTTGCTCACCTGAACTCCCCAGGCATTTTATTTATAGAGCTTTTACTGGACTTTCTCCTGAGCACTCTGTAAACTCTTACATTCACAAATATTATTGTATTATATAATTTCTTCCCTAAAATGCAGTAGAAAATAAGTGAAATTTAAATGTCCCTATGAGACCCTTAATAATTATATAAACACAGTATTAAAGGAATTTATAAAACTATTAAAATTAATTCTGACTAGGCTGCCAGCTAAAACAGTTTCACTGTGAAACTGACGTGTTCACTCGCTTATTCATTCATTTTCTTAATAGAGAGTAGTAGTTTTCAAACTGAAGGTTACAAACCATTAGCGGGTTGTAATCAATTTAGTAAGTCATGACCAACCTTTTAAGAAAATAAATAAAAAATAGAATTAGGGAAATACCAGAGTATATGACCTATACAATAAAGACCAAGTTTTGTTTCATTTGTGTGCATGCATTATGTGCATGTATTGATTAGGTTGTGAAGTAAAATGGCTTCCTATATAGATCATGGATAAGAAAGTTTGAAAGCCACTTAAGCAAAGCTATGCCACATTCCTGCCATACATCCAAACACATAAAGGAATGGAAAAACGTCACATCTTAAATTGTACACAATTGGGCAGGCCACGATGGCTCAGCAAGCAGAATTCTTGCCTGCCATGCCAGAGACCCAGGTTCAGTTCCTGGTGCCTGCCCATGCAAAAAAAAAAGAAAATAATTATACACAATTTCTATATTCTGTAAAGAGCCCCCATTTTTGCAGGCTGCTTAGATTTCTCCTCATATTCATCACAAGTACTACAATTGGATTTCTTTTCAAATCTGAAGTCTGTATCACAATGTGGGTCATGAAAATCAGAACCCTAATTGGAGGTATTGAGGTGTCAGCTTCCCTTTTCTGATTCTTCTCCTACATCAACTCCAAAGCATGAGCAACTCAAATTCATGCTGAAGCAAAGCAGGAAATTACCCTGCCTTGTGGCTCTTCAGTGCTTAGGAATAGCTGCGACCACAAATATTACATTTGCCAAATGTCTTCTGGGATTTGTACTTGTAATATGGCCGTATGGACTGGCAAATGAACCCATTCAGGACAAGAGGCCACATCTTTTTTGTATTTATAGCCTTAACCATGACCAGCACTGCCTTGTAATGAGGGCTTAGTAAGTGTTTATTGAATGAATTTCCCTTTGGGAAGAATCCTGATTGAAGAAAAGAGATTAGAAATAATGCTTTTTGTACATTTCAGCTATAGAAACTAGCAACTGTGGTTCTTTTGATGATTTTTTAAAATTACCATCGACAATCTCTTGATTGTCAATATCTAAAAACATTTGAAACTGAATCAGGAAAAAACTAAACTCACACATCTTCACCTCATCTACTATCTGTATAATTCCACTGCCATCTATTACATTCTTCTTTTTTCCAGATCCTTCTATCTTGGTGCAATAAAGGGGAAATGGCCTTTAAAACATTTCCTTCAGTAATTGGTTGTCCTGGCGCTGCACACTAGAACTCCCAGGAAATAAACTACACACAGGGGGAAAATGGAAAGACCTTCTTACAAGTTACCAGCCATATTTTAAGGCACAGTTGTACCTTAGATTGAGAGAGTCCAGGGTAGTTATTGAGAATGAGGGCTGGAGAGTTAAGCAAAGGTTTGGATCCTTCCTTATTCTGGTAATTCCATATGTATGACCATGGGGTAATTACTGTAGCTACATCACAAGGCTCTTCCAAGAATGAAATTAAATACAGCATGTGAATTGCTCAGCGTAGTCACTGGCACCCAGTAAGTGCTCACCCCAGGTAGTTATGATTTATTACCATTACTGTGTTGTGGACGTAACAGTGACCCTGGCAGGTCTCTAAACTAACCCCAGGAGGCTAATAGGAAAATTCTATGTACAAGCCTTTGACTTTAGGTCACTGTTACACTCTATGATCCTGACTGAACCCCAGTCTCTACTCTGGTATCTTTTTCCCAGGCTAACTATCTCTTGGTTAACCTAAACTCCTTCTTGATTTTGGACCACTAATTGCAGTCTCCCCACTGAGACCTGACTCCCTCTGTCATTTGACCACATAATCAACATTTCTGAAGCCACCTTTCTCTGCCAATGCCAACCCAGAGTAGAGCCCCAAAGACATCTGATGCAACCTTTAAGTTCATCATGAAATTTGCATTTCCACAGCCTCTTTTTACAGTTGATAGTCTTTTATCTTTTGAGAATGTAGTTTTCAGAGCACACAAAATGCACTTGAGAGATGGATTTTATTGAATCAGGTAATCCTTTGGAAAAGAACAGGGTGGGGGGCGAGGAGGGGAGCAGAGAAGATGAAAAAAAAAACCCAGGACAATTAGCAAAACCAGCAACAGTCATTCTAAAGGAATTGACATGGCTTCCGAGTATTTAAATTACTGCAAGCACCTTCTTTATTAGGAAAATGTGTTACAACAGGGTTGGAAAATGGAAGATAATCTGGCTAGCGTCATTTCATCTTAAAACAAAATAAAAGTACAATGTGAAATGAAAAACAAAAACCAAACAGCAAATTGGGCCAGTCCTCCAAAAAGTCATTACACTTCAAGGACTTTTTCCCTCCTTTGTAATGGGCTGAAGTGTCATCACTAATCCAGAAAAAAAGTGCATTTTAATTTATAAAGTCAGCCCTAAAGATTAAGTGAACTTGAGAAGTAATTTCTACAGTGGTCTAACTGCCTAGTCCTTAGAGTGAGTTTCTGGGAAGGAAGGTAAAGTGAGAATGGCAAGGATCAAGGGAAGAGGTTCTGTGAAAACCATCTCACTTGTAACATGAGACTTCCTAAAGATAAATGGAATTTTTGATGCATTTTGTTAACTGCCTCACCTGTGCCTCACTGGGGATTTTTGAAATCAGAGATACAACATACTAGGAGGTTACAAACTAAAATATCTAAAGAGGCCAGGCAGGTATAAGTGGTTGGGTCTAAATGGAAATAATTTGTGATTATTCAATTTATGTCTGTTACATAATTTGTGTGTATATTTACTCAAAACATACTTAAAATACCATAAGAAGTAAGCATTTATAGCTTTCTAAGTAATCACACTGAGATTTAAAAAGAATAACAACCGGGCGGGCCGCGGTGGCTCAGCGGGCAAAGTGCTTGCCTGCTATGCCGGAGGACCTCGGTTCGATTCCCGGCCCCAGCCCATGTAACAAAAAACGGAGAAACAGAATACAATAAAAACAGGAAAATGTTTAAAAATGTTTCCCTTTCTTCCTTCCTTCCTTCCTTCTATCCTTCCTTCCTTCTCTAAAAAAAAAAAAAAAAAAAAAAAAAAAAAAAAAAAAAAAAAAAAAAAAAGAATAACAACCAAAAAAAACCTGTCAAGAGAAAGTTTCTAGAAAGCAAAGAAATTCTGTTTAAGAAACTCTATCATCTCCTTAAACAGATGCAAACAAGTTTAATTGAAAATAAAATAATGTATTAATATGAGAGTAGAGTCTATTTAGAGATGGGCTTTGCATGTATTATCAATTGATTGCCTCTACAATCAACAAAGGAGACTGCCTTCAGCCATGTGGTGTCTCCTCATTCTCTGTGTTGGAAGTCTTAAAAGTCAGAATTGAGGATTTCAGAAGTCAAAAGAGGAATTTGTCCTCAACTTCTGCATTGGTTCTTGCCAGAATTTCAAGCCAACCAACTTTCCCTGAGGAATTTGGACTAGGGACTTCAGCATCGCCTTTATAGGAGTTTCCTTATAGAGTTCAGACTTTCCAGCCCCCATGGTGGCATTAGCCAATTCCTTATAATAGATCTCTTTATAAATAAAAATATAAAAATAAATAATAATATCATGCATGGGCTATTTCCATGAGTGTGATCAGGGTTAAGAAAAACAAGTAGATATGCAAGGCAACCAGAGAGTAGCAGCAGTGAGAATCCATTATCACCCCTAGGCTTGAATGGGCAAGGAGCAGGAAAAAATGCGGCCAGAACAAGTGAGCTAGAGCCATGCAGGCACCTCTGGCTGGTAGAGCAGGAGAACATAGTCGCTGACAAACCAAGCAAAGCAGGAAGGGCACAGGAGGAGTAGATACCCCATACTTCCTCTACCCCACTGTCCTGTTTCCTGACTATGTGTCCCATTAGTCCAACCCAATCAGAAACCAGTGACAGAGAGCCTGAGTCGTACAGTCTATAGAGGTCAGCCTTTGGTGGGTAAAGAGTCCCCAGCCTTCTGGGGACTGGGGGAGAAGGGCAAGAAATAGCTGATGGGGGCTAAGGATAACTAGCAAAGCCAGCAACCATTCTTTTTGTCTACAAACGCTCTAAGAACTAGATTGACCCAAAAGATACTTGTTCCTTCAAAGAAATAATAGGGTATTTTATTATCATACAAAGATAATCTGAGATATTCTCACTGAGTTAGATGCAATGTTTTGGTGGAATTGAGCATTTGGTTTATTCAAACAACTTACTTGACTATTTTTTCATTATTCCAAGGGTTTTCCTGGTTGTTAGTTCCTTTTGATGTTCATTTAGATACTACCACTCCTTCACGTTTTCAGACACTGTAAGGTTACAATCCAGCTGGGCTCCAGAGCATTTCTGTTGAAGATGCATATTACTTTGGTGATAGAATTCAGAAATTAAAGGACCCTGAACCACTGCAGTGTAATCCGTCAGCCTGGTAAGTGACTCTCCTGTATCCTGTTGCTTGAGCAGGCAGCCAGAGTCATGAAAGCACCGTATCTCCTTCCCTGTGGCTGAGATATGCTACTAGAAAATAAATAAATAAAAACAGAGAGTGAAAAAGAAAGACTGACATGAAAAATGAAAGGTATTTAAGCAAGCAGGACCACTGTTGCACTCTCAAAAAGATAGATGATTGCAGTGAACATGATGTCTGGAACTGTAGTTTGCCCAAATTAAAGTGGAACATAAAAATAGGAAGGAAAGGAATCTAATTTCCATTTAAAGTTGATATCAGTAGTTGCTGTACAATATTCCTTGTCACGCCTTCAGGTGATAGTCCTGCAGTGCTGCAGAGCTGTGGTAATTCGAAGGTAGCCAGGGGCAAGAAAAATATAAAACTTGCATATGCCAAAATAGATCTGAGCAGATAGCTGTCCCGAGAAACCTGGCAAGGGAAATGGCAGGATGCAGTTATGAAGAAGTAATCGATTGCAATTAGGGGTGCTGCCTGCATAATAGGAAGTATAGAGGAAAGGAGATTTTCTTGGGTTTTCCTCTGAAGATAGTTGTGGGAGGATGATACTAAGCAGTAACTGTTGAACCTTTTTATACTCTGTTGTGAAGTTAGGAAAATGACTTTGCCATTTATATTTCAAAGGAGAAATCATGTCCTTTATATTCTCTCTAAGAAGAAAATGCTGCTTTGTCCCACTACCTAATGGAATCATAAGAGTTTTCTCAGTGAAAGTATGGTAATTCTGTTTTTTGTTTTGTTTTGTTTATGCTAACTGTGACAGGGATTTTGCTCCAGGAGGTGCGTACAGAAGTGAGGAGACCGTGGTCCTTGGGATTATAAACTGGGCTTCAGGCACTCTAGAAAACAGGGCCTTTAAGCCTGGCAAAGTTTCACTCAAGAAGAAGGGCCAGGAGCCTCATTTCAAGGTCCTCTTAGGAAAGGGATCACTATTGCTGTGACAAAATCCAAAACGATGCCTTAATTTTGGCCTTTCACATTTGCCCACTCAGACTTTCCAGGCTCTTGATCCTGCTTTTCAGCTAATAACCCCTGACTTCACACCAATTCTATGGTTTGAATTTAGCATTCTTATAAAATGCATAATTTTCAGCAATTGACATAATCTCTGGGAGACTTAGTTCTAATCATCAGATGATCGATATAAATATGCTGAAGTAAATAAAGTACTACAAGTCATAAAAGAAAAAATGGATAAATTGGATTTTACTAAAATTTAAAATTTTCTCTTTTGAAGGGTATCATTAAGAAAGATGAAAAGGCAAGACATGGAATGGTTAAAAATCATTTTAAATTCATTTAGCTGACAAAGGAATTGTCTTCAGAATGAATAAAATACTCTTACAACTCAATAATAAGAAGACAGGCTAATAAAATATGGGCAAAAGATCTGTTCAGACTTCATGAAAGAAGATATACCATTGGTCAATAATCATCTGAAAAGACGCTTAGTGTTATTAGTCACCAGGGAATTACAAATTTAAATCATCATGAAATATCACTTTATCCCCATTAGAATATCTGTAATAAAAAAAATGAAAAAAAAAAAACAAAACCAAAAACGAGTGTTGATTAGGTTGTGGAGCAACTGGAACTCTCATACACTGCTTTTGGGCATATAAAATTATGCAATGACTTGGGAAAATACTTTGTAACTTGCTTAAGAAGTTATATATAAGCCTATTATAGGAGTTAGTCATTCCTCTGTTAGCCATTTACCAAAGGAAAATGAAAACACACGAGGATATGTATGTGAATGTTCACTTCAACTTTTTCACAATAGCCAAATACTGGAAATAACCCAAATATCCATCAATTAGGGTGAGCAGTGGATAGAGAAAATATAGTATATCATTATACTGAGTGAATGAAACCAGGCACAAAAGATCAAAAAAGAGTAATATGCCTTTTGAACAAAATTCTAAAATATGCAAACAAATGTTAAGTGACAAAAAGCATATTGATGGTTCTCTGACAACAGAGATGGAGAATGGGATGAACTGCAAAGGAGTATGAGAATCCTTTTAGGGAAGACAGAAATATCATCTTGATTTAGGTGGTGGTCTCACAGGTGTATAGATCTGCCATAATTCATAGGATTGTGTATTATAAATAGACAAAATTTAATATAAGTGAACTATACCTCAAAAAGTTAACTTAAAAATAATAAAATAAGTGAAGTGCTCAGATCCCAGCTTGGCTCAAAGTTCTAAATATCAGATGAACATTATTGAATATTATTGTTGTTATTTTTACTATACCTATTTTATTATCACCCTACCATTGAATCTGATTCTGCTTCATCTATGTTTCATGGCTTGCCATAGCTCTGCCTTATGCAAAAGAAACAGGATACTATTAGGCCAAGGGCAGCCCTTCCCTAATCATGTAATAAAACTTCTTCCTTCCTTGGAGGGTTGGTGGGGGGCTCAAAGAATGGCCTAATTTAGAGGAAGGTATATTATAAATATTAAATTGTGTTATATTACTAATGTTTGTTTAGTTTACCTGATGTCATCTAGGACAGCTACCATTGTTTCCAATGAAGGAAAATAAGTGGACCAAAAACACCCATCCCAAATTTCTTCTCTACCCTTCTTCTGGATTCATCTACCAGCGGTACCTTAGAATTGATCAATCTGAAGCTTAAGAACAGGGTTTGGCATTAAATGGACCTGGATTCAAACCTCAGGTCTACTAGACCCTCACCATCTGTATGACCTTCAACAAGGTACTTAGCAGCTTTTAGACCCAGATTGCCATTTGTCATCTTTAACGTATAGATAACAGTAACACCTGATATGGTTGTTGTGAAATTTTTTTTAATATGTTGTGGTCTTAAGTAAACTCACTCTACTCTATCCAATGGTCACATACGACATGTGCTTGTTTACATAATGAGAAAGCAGTCCTAAAGCTGTGGGCCTATTTATAGTGAGTGGTACATTATTTAGGTCTTCTCTTTGCTCCATGTCTCCCCAATCTCTGCCTAAGAAGCTGTGTGCTAAAAGTCTGGGTGGAACAGTGTCGACATTCATTCCTCTCGCTGCAGGTAACTCCCTTTGTCCATGTGCCGTTAATGACGTAATTATCGGCCCTGGTGGCCAATCATGTGACCTAATCATAGCACCAAATCACTTTCAATTCATCTCTCTCAACAGCTCCAGATGGCATCTGAACACTCACTGGTGATAAACAGGGAGAGAGTTTAAAAAATAAATAAAGAACAGACTTCTCTAATCAACTTGGATAATTACCTCAAAAAAAAAACAATTCTGAATCCTTTCCATAACCCATATGGAAAACCCTAAGATCATGAAGAAGAGAAATGCTAATTAGCTACTTTCACTCTACCTAAAAAGAACAGGACTAAAGGCATTCAGTCAGGAAACTGAAATCACATCTTCAAAAGCAAGTCTGATTAAGGAAGAAGTGAGGCAAGCATTCAAGTACATGCTGCTCAGAAGCAGGGACTGAAGCAAATGTTAATGTACAAAATGGGCTGGGACATATGATTGGAAATCACCTTAAATTTAAGGAAGTAAATGAGAGGCTATTTGTGCCCTGCAAGTGAAGACCTCAAACTATCACTACTGTGGCTTGAAAGGATACAGATAACAATTCTAATAGTCAAAGGATATAATGAGGGGGCTTTATTGTTTTTAATTAAAAGAACCTGACTTGTTTTACATAATAATTATCTGCAGAAATGTCAACAATTCATTAGGAGTGAGTGTTCAGTCTCTTCCAATTAGTGATGGCAGAAAAAATGTTCCTTTTGCTCCATGAAAGCCAAAAGGAACATTATAGACCCCTCTACGGGCAGAGTCCTGGGTCTTGATGGATGTCCCGTGTTTTGTTTTGTTTTTTTATCAGAAAATGCTTTTATGTTACATGTAGATGCATTTAATAAAGCAAAAGTAATGGATTCATTTTAGGCACAGAAAAAGCTGCTAAGAAAATGAGATTGGGGCTGAAAAGTTGGTATTTATCAGACTCTTTCCCTTCCCAAATTAGAACTGTATCATCCTTATGAAAATGTTGGTTACATGGCTGAAGAAAGAGGGACAGAGTAATCCTTTATTATTTCATAACCTACCTCTATTCCCCTGTGAAAACTGGAGAACTCCTCACATGTGTTTCAAAGTTTACATATCAAAGGATCTGTAATCCTGAAACCTCAAAAATCCAATGACTGGAGTTAGCTCCCAGGACCCCGGAGGGCAGAGGCGCCGTCAGCCAGGCGGTTCCAAAGTGTGCGCTTAAAAAACTTCCAACCCGGGGGCCAAGATGGCGGCTTAGTAAGGTATGTGCGTCTTAGTTCCTTCTCCAACGCAACTACTAGGTGAACTGAAACAGTGCAGAACAGCTCCCAGGGAATGGACACACAGCGTACCCCAGTCTGGACTGGCTAGTCTGACTACGAGACTCGGCTGCGGTGAGATCCCCGAGCGGCGCGCGATTTCCCGAGCAGCGGCAGCTGTGGCGGCCGGAGCTCCTCCCTCCCTCCTTCCTGGGCTGGCTGAGAGTCTCGGAGAGGCAAGTTTCCCAAGCCGAGGCGGCCGGCGCCCCTCTTTTGCGAGCAGCTGGTCCGGCTATGAGTCTCGGATCAGATGGCTACCCAAGCCGCGGTAGCCCTCCCCTGCGGGCGGCTTCCTGGTCCGGTGGGGAATTCCCCAGGCCCGCTGTGGCCGGCGACCAGCCACAGGGTCCCCTCAAGCCGCGGCGGCTGACGGCCCCACCACGCACGGCCCCCCGAACCAACGGAGAGAACTGGATCGGAAATCCCCAGGCCGCGGAGATCGGTGACAGGGGGATCCCTTCCAAACACGTGAGACAAACGTGTGACACGAGCGCCACCTACTGGGCAGGATAAGAAAAACAGAACCCAGAGATTTCACAGAAAAATCTTACAACCTGTGGGGTCCGACACCCAGGGAAATCTGACTAAATGCCCAGACGCCAGCAGCAGAAGATAACGGTCCATGCTCAGAAGATTGAGAATATGGCCCAGTCAAAGTAACAAACCAATAGTTCAAATGAGATACAAGAGCTGAGACAACTAATGCTGAATATATGAACAGAAATGGAAAACCTCTTCAAAAATGAAATCGATAAATTGAGGGAGGACATGAAGAAGACATGGGCTGAACATAAAGAAGAAATAGAAAAACTGAAAAAACAAATCGCAGAACTTATGGAAGTGAAGGATAAAGTAGAAAAGATGGAAAAAACAATGGATACCTACAATGATAGATTTAAAGAGACAGAGGATAGAATTAGTGATTTGGAGGATGGAACATCTGAATTCCAAAAAGAAACAGAAACTATCGGGAAAAGAATGGAAAAATTTGAACAGGGTATCAGGGAACTCAAGGACGATATGAACCGCACAAATATACGTGTTGTGGGTGTCCCAGAAGGAGAAGAGAAGGGAAAAGGAGGAGAAAAACTAATGGAAGAAATTATCACTGAAAATTTCCCAACTCTTATGAAAGACCTAAAATTACAGATCCAAGAAGTGCAGCGCACCCCAAAGAGATTAGACCCAAATAGGCGTTCTCCAAGACACTTACTAGTTAGAATGTCAGAGGTCAAAGAGAAAGAGAGGATCTTAAAAGCAGCAAGAGAAAAACAATCCATCACATACAAGGGAAACCCAATAAGACCATGTGTAGATTTCTCAGCAGAAACCATGGAAGCTAGAAGACAGTGGGATGATATATTTAAATTACTAAAAGAGAAAAACTGCCAACCAAGACTCCTATATCCAGCAAAATTATCCTTCAAAAATGAGGGAGAAATTAAAACATTCTCAGACAAAAAGTCACTGAGAGAATTTGTGACCAAGAGACCAGCTCTGCAAGAAATACTAAAGGGAGCACTAGAGTCAGATACAAAAAGACAGAAGAGAGAGGTATGGAGAAGAGTGTAGAAAGAAGGAAAATCAGATATGATATATATAATACAAAAGGCAAAATGTTAGAGGAAAATATTATCCAAACAGTAATAACACTAAATGTTAATGGACTGAATTCCCCAATCAAAAGACATAGATTGGCAGAATGGATTAAAAACAGGATCCTTCTATATACTGTCTACAGGAAACACATCTTAGACCCAAAGATAAACATAGGTTGAAAGTGAAAGGTTGGGAAAAGATATTTCATGCAAATAACAACCAGAAAAGAGCAGGAGTGGCTATACTAATATCCAACAAATTAGACTTCAAATGTAAAACAGTTAAAAGAGACAAAGAAGGACACTATATACTAATAAAAGGAACAATTAAACAAGAAGACATAACAATCATAAATATTTACACACCAAACCAGAATGCCCCAAAATACGTGAGGAATACACTACAAACACTGAAAAGGGAAATAGACTCATATACCATAATAGTTGGAGACTTCAATTCGTCACTCTCATCAATGGACAGAACATCTAGACAGAGGATCAATAAAGAAATAGAGAATCTGAATATTACTATAAATGAGCTAGACTTAACAGACATTTATAGGACATTACATCCCACATCAGCAGGATACACCTTTTTCTCAAGTGCTCATGGATCATTCTCAAAGATAGACCATATGCTGCGTCACAAAGCAAGTCTTAACAAATTTTAAATGATTGAAATCATACACAACACTTTCTCGGATCATAAAGGAATGAAGTTGAAAATCAATAATAGGCGGAGTGCCAGAAAATTCACAAATACTTGGAGGCTCAACAACACACTCCTAAACAACAAGTGGGTCAAAGAAGAAAGTGCTAGAGAAATTAGCAAATACCTCGAGGCGAATGAAAATGAAAACACAACATAACAAAATTTATGGGACACAGCTAAGGCAGTGCTAAGAGGGAAATTTATTGCCCTAAATGCCTATATCAGAAAAGAAGAAAAGGCAAAAATGCAGGAATTAACTGTCCACTTGGAAGAACTGCAGAAAGAACAGCAAACTAATCCCAAAGCAAGCAAAAGGAAAGAAATAACAAAGATTAGAGCAGAAATAAATGAAATTGAAAACATGAAAACAATAGATAAAATCAATAAGGCCAGAAGTTGGTTCTATGAGAAAATCAATAAGATTGATGGGCCCTTAGCAAGATTGACAAAAAGAAGAAGAGAGAGGATGCAAATAAATAAGATCAGAAATGGAAGAGGAGACATAACTACTGACCTCACAGAAATAAAGGAGGTAATAACAGGATACTATGAACAACTTTATGCTAATAAATACAACAATTTAGAGGAAATGGACGGGTTCCTGGAAAGACATGAATAACCAACTTTGACGCAAGAAGACATAGATGACCTCAACAAACCAATCACAAGTAAAGAAATTGAATTAGTCATTCAAAAGCTTCCTAAAAAGAAAAGTCCAGGGCCAGACGGCTTCACATGTGAATTCTATCAAACATTCCAGAAAGAATTAGTACCAATTCTCCTCAAACTCTTCAAAAAAATCGAAGCGGAGGGAAAACTACCTAATTCATTCTATGAAGCCAACAGCACCCTCATACCAAAACCAGGCAAAGATATTACAAAAAAAGAAAACTACAGGCCAATCTCTCTAATGAATATAGATGCAAAAATCCTCAATAAAATTCTAGCAAATCGTATCCAACAACACATTAAAAGAATTATACATCATGACCAAGTAGGATTCATCCCAGGTATGCAAGGATGGTTCAACATAAGAAAATCAATTAATGTAATACACCATATCAACAAATCAAAGCAGAAAAATCACATGATCATCTCAATTGATGCAGAGAAGGCATTTGACAAGATTCAACATCCTTTCCTGTTGAAAACACTTCAAAGGATAGGAATACAAGGGAACTTCCTTAAAATGATAGAGGGAATATATGAAAAACCCACAGCTAATATCATCCTCAATGGGGAAAAATTGAGAACTTTCCCCCTAAGATCAGGAACAAGACAAGGATGTCCACTATCACAACTATTATTCAACATTGTGTTGGAGGTTCTAGCCAGAGCAATTAGACAAGAAAAAGAAATACAAGGCATCAAAATTGGGAGGGAAGAAGTAAAACTATCACTGTTTGCAGACGATATGATACTATATGTCGAAAACCCGGAAAAATCCACAACAAAACTACTAGAGCTAATAAATGAGTACAGCAAAGTAGCAGGTTACAAGATCAACATTCAAAACTCTGTAGCATTTCTATACATTAGCAATGAACAAGCTGAGGGGGAAATCAAGAAATGAATCCCATTTACAATTGCAACTAAAAGAATAAAACACTTAGGAATAAATTTAACTAAAGAGACAAAAGACCTATACAAAGAAAACTACAAAAAACTGCTAAAAGAAATCACAGAAGACCTAAATAGATGGAAGGGCATACCGTGTTCATGGATTGGAAGACTAAATATAGTTAAGATGTCAATCCTACCTAAATTGATTTACAGATTCAATGCAATACCAATCAAAATCCCAACATTATTTTTCAGAAATAGAAAAACCAATAAGCAAATTTATCTGGAAGGGCAGGGTGCCCCCAATTGCTAAAAACATCTTGAGGAAAATAAAACGAATCTGGAGGTCTTGCACTGCCTGACTTTAAGGCATATTATGAAGCCACAGTGGTCAAAACAGCATGGTATTGGCATAAAGATAGATATATCGACCAATGGAATCGAATAGAGTGCTCAGATAT
Source organism: Tamandua tetradactyla (assembly GCF_023851605.1). Taxonomy (NCBI): domain Eukaryota; kingdom Metazoa; phylum Chordata; class Mammalia; order Pilosa; family Myrmecophagidae; genus Tamandua; species Tamandua tetradactyla. The sequence goes on from NC_135346.1 coordinate 25,360,558, forward strand.
AGACCCTCTCATCTATGGACATTTGATCCTTGATAAGGCAGACAAGCCAACTCACCTGGGACAGAACAGTCTCTTCAATAAATGGTGCCTAGAGAACTGGATATCCATATGCAAGAGAATGAAAGAAGACCCATATCTCACACCCTACACAAAAGTCAACTCAAAATGGATCAAAGATCTAAACATTAGGTCTAAGACCATAAAACAGTTAGAGGAAAATGTAGGGAGATATCTTATGAATCTTACAATTGGAGGCGGTTTTATGGACCTTAAACCTAAAGCAAGAGCACTGAAGAAGGAAATAAATGAATGGGAACTCCTCAAAATTAAACACTTTTGTGCATCAAAGAACTTCATCAAGAAAGTAGAAAGACAGCCTACACAATGGGAAACAATATTTGGAAACGACATATCAGATAAAGGTCTAGTATCCAGAATTTATAAAGAGATTGTTCAACTCAACAACAAAAAGACAGCCAACCCAATTACAAAATGGGAATAAGACTTGAATAGACACCTCTCAGAGGAGGAAATACAAATGGCCAAAAGGCACATGAACAGATGCTCAATGTCCCTGGCCATTAGAGAAATGCAAATCAAAACCACAATGAGATATCATCTCACACCCACCAGAATGGCCATTATCAACAAAACAGAAAATAACAAGTGCTGGAGAGGATGCAGTGAAAGAGGCACACTTATCCACTGTTGGTGGGAATGTCAAATGGTGCAACCACTGTGGAAGGCAGTTTGGCGGTTCCTCAAAAAGCTGAATATAGAATTGCCATACGACCCAGCAATACCATTGCTGGGAATCTACTCAAAGGAATTAAGGGCAAAAACTCAAACGGACATTTGCACACCAATGTTTATAGCAGCGTTATTTACAATTGCAAAGAGATGGAAACAGCCAAAATGTCCATCAACAGACGAGTGGCTAAACAACCATGGTATATACATACGATGGAATATTATGCAGCTTTAAGACAGGATAAAATTATGAAGCATGTAATAACATGGATGGACCTAGAGAACATTATGCTGAGTGAGTCTAGCCAAAAACTAAAAGACAAATACTGTATGGTCCCAATGATGTGAATTGACATTCAAGAATAAACTTGGAATATGTCATTGGTAACAGAGTCCAGCAGGAGTTAGAAACAGGGTAAGATAATGGGTAATTGGAGCTGATGGGATACAGACTGTGCAACAGGACTAGATACAAAAACTCAAAAATGGACAGCACAATAATACCTAATTGTAAAGTAATCATGTTAAAACACTGAATGAAGCTGCATCCGAGCTATAGGTTTTTGTTTTGTTTTGTTTTGTTTTGTTCTGTTCTTACTATTATTACTTTTATTTTTTTCTCTATATTAACATTCTATATCTTTTTCGGTTGTGTTGCTAGTTCTTCTAAACCGATGCAAATGTACTAAGAATCGATGATCATGCACCTATGTGATGATGTTAAGAATTACTGATTGCATATGTAGAATGGTATGATTTCTAAATGTTGGGTTATTTTCTTTTTTTCCATTAATTAATAATAAAAAAAATCCAATGACTGAATTATGAGACCTTACTGTTTCTGTAAAAAGAAATCATGCCTTTACTGTATGGAAATATGCACACACATTCTAGAACTACTGAGAAAAGTAGCTATACAGGGAAGTCTGTCATTTTTGCCCGTCTTTTGTGCACCCCCCTTTACTCTGGTAACAAAAACTGCATTTCCTATTGAATTAGCTTGTCAAGCTGCCAGGATACAATATACCAGAAATGGAATAGAGTTTAAAAAGGGAATTTAATAAGTTACAAGTTTAAAGTTCTAAGCCTAAAAAATGTCCAAACTAAGGCATCCAGGGAAACATACCTTAATTCAAGGTGGGCTGATGGGTCCAGGACATCTTGGTCCACTGGGATGTCATATGGCTGGCATCTGCTGTTACCTTACTCCTGGGTTCTATTTCTTTTAGCCTCTGTTCCTGTGGAAGCTCTCATTTTGCTTCTCTGGGTCTGGCTTGCATCTCTTGGCTTCACTTGGCTCTTTCCAAGTTCTAGCTTGCTTAACATCTCATGCAATTTCTGCTGGGCTCTAAGCATTTCCAAATAGGCATGTTTCTGTTCTCTGAAGCAACTGGTCTCCAAGCATCTCTCTTGGCTCTGTCGTTTCTCTGCTCTGAGCTCTCCTCAAAATGTTTCCTCTCTTAAAGGACTATAGTAAACTAATCAAGACCCACCTGGTATGGGTGGGATCACATCGTCATCTAATCAAAAGGTCACATTGACAATTGGGTATGCCACATATCCATGGTAATCAAAAGTTTCCACCTACAGCAGCCGGGAGTTCCCGGGGCCTGAAACGGCAGTTCCCCAGCCATACATAATCCACACAGGAAGAGGTGCTGCCGAATCAGCGCCGGGCAGCGGGAGCGCCCCGTGGAGCTTCCTCAGTTGAGGGTTCTAGGGTACAGGTGACAAGGCCAAAGAAAGATGGAGCAGCCCGGGGCGGCGGCGGGAGCGGGAGGCGGCAGCGAGGAAGCCGGTGCCGGCTGGAGCAACAAGCTGAGCACTGGGAACCCGGCCGCCAACGAAGAGGAAACGAAAAACAAACCCAAATTGCGTGACCGAATTACAAGTTTTAGAAAATCTACTGTCAAAAAAGAAAAACCTTTTATTCAACATCCTCTTGATTCTCAAGTTGCGATGAGTGAGTTTCCAGCTGCTCAGCCATTATATGATGAACGATCTTTGAATTTGTCTGAAAAGGAAGTACTGGATCTCTTTGAAAAAATGATGGAGGACATGAACCTTAACGAAGAATGAAAAGCTCCTCTGAGAAACAAAGATTTTACCACGAAACGTGAGATGGTTGTCCAATATATTCCTGCCACTGCCCAATCTATAGTTGGAAGTAAAGTTATGGGAGGGCTGAAAAACTGCAAACATGAATGCAACCTGTCTTCACAAGAATATGTTCATGAATTAAGATCTGGTATTTCAGATGAGAAACTTCTGAACTGCCTAGAATCTCTGAGGGTTTGGTTAACAAGTAATCCTGTCAGCTGGGTTAACAACTTTGGCCATGAAGGTCTTGGGCTCTTATTGGATGTGCTGGAAAAGCTTCTGGACAAGAAACAGCAAGAAAATATTGACAAGAAAAGTCAGTATAAACTTATGCAATGCCTCAAAGCATTTATGAGTAATAAGTTTGGACTGCAAAGGATTCTTGGAGATGAAAGAAGTCTTTTACTATTGGCCAGAGCAATTGACCCCAAACAACCCAACATGATGACTGAAATAGTAAAAATACTTTCTGCTATTTGCATTGTAGGAGAAGACAACATTCTGGATAAACTTTTAGGGGCTATAACTACAGCAGCAGAAAGAAATAATAGGGAACAATTTTCACAAATTGTGGAAGGACTAGAAAATCATGAAGCCTTGCAATTACAGGTGGCCTGCATGCAGTTTATAAATGCCCTTGTCACTTCTCCTTATGAGCTTGAGTTTCGAATACATTTAAGGAATGAATTCCTCCGTTCTGGACTAAAAACAATGTTACCAGATCTAAAAGAAAAAGAGAATGATGAGCTTGATATTCAGTTGAAAGTATTTGATGAGAACAAAGAGGACGACTTAACTGAATTATCACACCGCCTCAATGACATTCGAGCAGAAATGGATGACATGAATGAAGTGTACCATCTTTTGTATATGTTGAAGGGCACTACTGCTGAAAATTACCTATTATCCATTCTACAACATTTTTTGCTTATCAGAAATGATTATTATATCAGGCCATAGTATTACAAAATAATTGAGGAGTGTGTTTCACAAATAGTGCTGCATTGCAGTGGTATGGACCCAGACTTCAAGTATAGGCAAAGATTAGACATCGATTTCACTCATTTGATAGATTCTTGTGTGAGTAAGGCAAAAGTTGAAGAAAGTGAGCAAAAAGCTGTGGAATTTTCAAAGAAGTTCGATGAAGAATTCACAGCTCGACAGGAAGCTCAAGCTGAGCTTCAAAAAAGAGAAGAGAAAATCAAAGAGCTTGAAACAGAAATCCAGCAACTTAGAATCCAGCAACATGGATTCTCAAGTTCATCAGGGATTCCAGGCCCTCCTCCACCACCTCCATTGCCAGGTGCTGGGCCATTACCATCTCCACCAGCTCCACCTCTACCTGAAGGAGCTCCTCCTCCTCCTCCACCTCCTTTACCTGGCATGAGTGGTATACCAGCAGCACCACCACCACCACCTCTGTTTGGGGGGCCTCCTCGCCCCCCACCCCCAGGAACATACCTTGATCTACCTTATGGAATGAAGCAGAAAATATGTATAAACCTGAAGTATCCATGAAGAGAATCAATTGGTCAAAGATCGAGCCCAAAGAATTATCAGAGAACTGTTTCTGGTTAAAAGTTGAGGAAGACAAGTTTGAAAATCCAGATCTCTTTGCAAAATTGGCACTGAATTTCTCAACCCAGATAAAAGTTCAAAAGAATCCAGATGCTTTAGAGGAAAAAAAGATCACACCTGCAAAGAAGAAAGTGAAAGAATTGAGAGTTTTAGATCCCAAAACGGCCCAGAATCTGTCTATATTCCTGGGATCATATCGCATGCCATATGAAGACATAAAAAACAGTATTCTGGAGGTTAATGAAGGCATGTTGAGTGAGGCCTTAATTCAGAACCTTGTAAAAAATATTCCTGAGCAGAAGGTACTCAATGAATTAGCACAGTTTAAGAGTGAATATGATGACCTCTGTGAGCCTGAACAGTTTGGAGTTGTGATGAGCTCAGTGAAAATGTTGCAGCCTCGTCTCAAGAGCATTCTTTTCAAGCTCACATTTGAAGAACACGTAAACAACATCAAACCAAGCATCATAGCAGTGACTCTTGCCTGTGAAGAACTGAAGAAAAGTGAAAGCTTTAACAGACTTTTAGAATTAGTTCTTTTGGTTGGAAACTACATGAACTCAGGCTCAAGAAATGCACAGTCTTTAGGGTTTAAGATCAACTTCCTTTGTAACATCAGAGATACTAAAGCAGCAGATCAAAAAACAACACTCTTGCATTTTATTGCTGATATTTGTGAGGAACAATACCGGGATATCCTGAAATTTCCAGAAGAACTGGAACATATAGAAAATGCAAGCAAAGTTTCAGCTCAACTCCTCAAGAGCAACCTTACAACAATGGAACAACAAATCGTTTGTCTGGAATGTGACATCAAGAAATTCCCCCAGACAGAAAATCAACATGATAAGTTTGTGGAAAAGATGACGAGCTTTACAAAGAGTGCCAGAGACCAATATGAAAAACTGTTCACCATGCACAACATATGATAAAGCTTTATGATAATCTTGGAGAATACTTCATTTTTGACTCCAGAACAGTCAGCATAGAAGAGTTTTTTGGTGATAGCAACAACTTCCGAACTTTCTTTTTGGAAGCAGTAAAAGAAAACAATAAGAGAAGGGAAATGGAAGAGAAGACAAGGAGGGCCAAGCTTGCAAAAGAGAAAGCCGAGCAAGAAAAGTTGGAACGGCAAAAGAAAAAGAAACAACTCATTCATATGACCAAAGAGGGTGATGAGACTGGCGTAATGGATAATCTTCTAGAAGCTCTACAATCAGGTGCAGTATTCCGAGACTGTAGAAAGCGGATTCCAAGGAATCCAGATAACAGACGGGTACCTCTGGAAAGGTCGCGTTCTTGCCACAATGGAGCTATCTCATCTAAGTGATTCGTGATACCAAAGAATATGAAAAATATTTAAGTAAACTAAATCACATATTTTGAGAACAAAGCATGCACTCAAGGAATGGAAAAGAAATAAATGCATTTCGCAAAGATCAAGCTAAAAAAAAAAAAAGTTTCCACCTACAATATTGAATCAAGATTAAAAGAAACAGCTGCCTCCACAAAATTGGATCAGGATTAAAACATGGCTTTTCTGGGGTGCATAATACTTTCAAACCAGCACACCTATGAAAACCACTCCATCTTATTCTCAGTCTATGTGATTTGGGTGGGGTAAACCCTTCCTTCGCATGCACAGTGCCTGGACAGTCAAATTGACCAAAAATAGCCACCACATGGTAAGAACCTGTTGAAATTGAATTGTTGCAAAGTAGACACAAGAGATGGGAGGAAGCCTCCAATAATTTGAGTTCTGGACCCAATGTGGTCTGAAGCTAGGGCACCCCTGGACTTCCTTGTTGCATGAGCCAATAAATACTATTTTGGGGGACTTAAGCCTGGTTGAGTTGATTTCTGTCACTTGAAACCAAAAAATTCCTGGTGAATTCAGAAATGCAATTTCAAAGTTAGGAACAATATCTAGTAAAGAATGTTCAGGTTTTTTACTTGGAAACTTATGTGAAAATATGCCCTGAGTTTCAGATCAGTGGCAGTGCTCTTCAGAGGAAGTCAAAAAAGGAGGGGTGGGGAGAGGTGAGGTTAATGAGCTAGTGATGATTAAGAACTAGAGATTTCAAAGAATTTGGTCCTGTTATAGCCTGAGAAGGGCTCTAGGAAATACATTAGGCCCAGAAGGAAGATAACTTGGGAAAATTTTATTGCTAATATAATCCTACTTAATTTCCATAGGCACAGCTAAAAAAAAAATCCACCTTTACTGGCAGGAATAAAAAGTACATGGAGAAAATTTTTAAAAGATGATATTTATGCATCTCTTAATGGTACCATTAAATACCCACACCCCTACCCCAGTATTTAGGAGAAGGCAGTAATTTACTAGGATCTAAAAATGTGTAGTATATTTTATTAAAGGTCAGGCAAACATTAAAATGTTTTTCAAAAATCTGTCTAAGAAATAAAGATGACCAGCTCTTCTCAGAACCTTTCAAGTATACTTATAGTATAGTATAAGTTTATTAATGACTCCAGCAATTCAAGTCTTCCCTTAAGCACATGCAGGAAATCTAAAGTAAGGTGGTGAAGGCTGAGAAGTATTATTTTTGGCATCCATCATTGCTTTATGGGCTATCACAGGTAGTCCTTGCAGCAAAAGCACAAATGACAGCACACTTTCCCCTTATAGCATTAGATAGAATGAAAAACAATAGCCTATCATGAGCTGGCCCCAGCCTAACTCTTCATTTCCTGCTACAATCTCTACCCAGCCCAGGATCTTGTGCACTGAGCTCTAGCCATTATGAGTTTCATGCAGTTTTTCAAAAGGACTTTGCTGGCACTTACCTCCAGACTTCCCCTACTCGGCCTGGAAAGCCCTTTCAAACATAGTCCTTCACCTGGCTAACTTCTATATTATTTCCTGAACTAGAATAGGGGCCCCTCATCAGCACTAGAGGCACCCTATATTCTCACCACCTCAGTGGTACTCACCCTGATGCCTTGGAATTGCTCTTTTAATTTTCTGTCTCCAATGCGAGACTATAAATTCTCTGAGACAATTATGTCTGTCATTCTCAACATTGTATTATTTGTCCCTAGAATGCAGTAGATGTTCAGTTAATGGATTTTGGATGCTTGGCATCTCTGCATGCTTCGTTCACTTTCAGGGTTATACAATGCTGTAGAATAGTCCTTGGCCTCAGACCATACATGATCCAAGTCCTGTTGCAGCTATTTGTAGCTTAAACAAATTACTCAACATTTAAAAAATCACTTTCTCAGCTGTAAATAGGGCACATATTCTGACATCACAGATCTGTGAGGATTAAACACACCAGGTCTAAATCATATCTCATTAGCAAACCTTTAACAAATGTCTTCCCTCTTTCCTTTCTGTGATCTTCTTTGTTCCCCCATTCTCTATTGAGCGCCTGTCTGTTTTCTGCCCCTCCAGTTCTGAGGTTATTCGAGGTCTATACCTTCTCTGTAATGACTTTCCCAGGCCACTGTTTTCATTGCATATGTCTCTGAATGTCTATGGCTCCTGTGTGTACTTCACTGACATTTCTCTCTTAGAAGGTAGCATTTCTCAAAAGTCCTTCAATGTACTGCTGCTAATTTGTGAGGAAATTTTTACTACTGTGGAAACATTTTTTTTTAAATAATTTGAGAGACTATTCTTGATTGTGAGTTTTAATCCTTCCTAAATTTTTGTGTTAAATTTGCTTTACTTCTTTAAGTTTATTTGCAAAATGAAATGATAATAACTCAATGTAAGTATACAATATTATTATTTTTAGTATTTTTACATGAAATTCAATATCTGGGAAACATTACCATGCATTTTCTACTACAATTGGGGGCACTGGAAGAATTAGGTTATTTCGATGTAATAAACAACAGCTCAAGTTCCAGAGGGATTTATTGGTATGGGAGCTAGTCTCCAAACAGACCTTCACCTAACCCCCAAAGAACCACATCCCCCCCCCATTCATATTCTTAAGTGGTTACATCCCTTGCATCTGGGCTGGTTCTGTTGCATCTGGGCTGGTTCTGTGGCTCATCAGTAACTAATAGAACACAGCAGAAATGATGCTACTTAACTTCTGAGACCAGATCAGAAGAAGCTTTGCAGCTTCCATCTTGAACCCTCAATGCACCTTCTCTGAAAGACACCGGCCACCATGTAAGAAGTCTGACTATTATGAGAGTGCGATGCTGTGAGGAAGCCCAACTAGCCATGTGAGGGCCCATATGGAGAAAAAGAGAAGACAGACAGCCCCAGCTATTCCAACCAGCCCTGCCAAGGCATCAAACCTGGGAGTGAAGAAACCACCTTATAAATTCCAGACTGAAGACAAGTGAAGAACAGAAGAACCCAGTTAACAGCCAGAACTGATATACAGAACTTTTCAAGTCATCCAGGCATTTCCAGCCAATGGAGTCACACAAACTGAGGGTCCAGATATAGTGGAGCAAATACCAGGCATCCCTTCTGTGCCCTGCCTTAATTCCTGCTATACAAAATGATCAGCTTAATAAAATCTTTGTTCATTTTTGCCACTAAGCTCTAGGGTAGTTTGCTATGCATCAATAGATAACCAGAGCAGTTTTAATAACATGGAGTAGCTCATAAAATGGAATGACAAGCTTAAGAACTAGGTCTCTGAAAGCACAAGAAACCAAAGAGGTCTGAAAAATGTTAGTAATATAAAATAATGGCAAATCTTGATAGGACCCACAATCACATACTACCATTTTTGGGCTTTGAGTTACTCTAAATAAAACTAAAATTCCAGGGAGAGACAGTCTGATTGATGCGATTTGTGAATTGTTTCGAGGAGTAGACTTATCCCATCTAAGTCATTCCAACTAAGTGTTAGGGATAGGGGCTTTGCCAAAGCAAAGTCATTTTAACCCAGATGAAGGAAAAATGCATTGGAAGCAAGAAAACAGTAACCAAGAAGTAATTCCAAACATAAAGATGATTGTATACTACATTTTGATCTTATCTGTCCCAATTCTTTTGCCTTGGAGATAGAGTATGTCTAGTTCTCTCAAAATTGCAAAGTGGGAGCTGTCATAGAGCTCTATATTTCAGCTATTCCTTAATGTGAACTTTTGGGAAAAAAAAGGAACATTTTACTCTTTGAAAGAATTTAAACTTAATTTGTTTCCAACACTTAAGCAAAGATAATTATCCTCATGCAGCCTTTAGAGGAATCCACCAGTGTTTCATTTGTCTGACCGTTCAAAGTGCAATCAACATTTCCACCACAGGAAGCTTTGCGAGCTAACAGCTGATGAGGAGTTTCACAGCAGACGAAAGCATGAAGCAGTTCATCATCATTTGTTTTTGTAATTGCTTGGAGCTGAGTACCTCTCATTATGTTCAATGGACCCTCCACATCCTTGCTGGGGAGGCTTCCCATGAGCACAGTGGGTTAGGCCATGAACCAAGAAAACAGCTGCCTTTTGTCTGGAGCAGAGAGAGAACCATGAGTTAGGAAATTCCCTCAGATTAGATATAATCACATGAATGGGATCAATATGGAGGGGCTCTCCTAGTTTAAAAGACTCTGCTGTATAGGATTTTAAAGGATGAAGGAGACATACCATATACATATCTATCCTGTCCGTTTTCCAGATTAGTCATACTTTTATCCCACATAATCCTATATTCTTAATTTTGCATATTTTTCAAAGTAGCAAATACTCAAACAATATATTAATATCTGATTTAAGTTCAAAAAAGATAAGCTCTTTGCTAAGCATGGTGCTGGGCACTAGGGCACAAAGGAGAGCAAACCAGAAGAGCTCACTGCCCTCATGGAGCTTATATTCTGTTGTAGGAGACAGCAACAAGCAAGTAAATAATTTTAGAGAATGATAGATGCCACGAGGGAAGAAAATCAATGTTGTGGAAGAGATTAACATGATAGAAGGGGCCAGTGAAGTCAGGGAAGACCTCTCAGTGGTGGTGACATTTCAGCTGAGATCTAAAGGAACAAAAGGTGTGATGTGGGGGGAACACTTTGCCACCAGATGGCACAGTGACCCTGGGGTGGGGCTAAAATCATTGAGTCTTGAAGTAGGCAGTGCCTTCATGGTCTTGCAGAGTGTGCTATGGAATGTGTATTTTAGTTTATTTGCAATAAGAAACCATTGGAATATTTTAAGGAAGGGAAGTGGTGTGGTTTGATTAATACATTTAAAAAAACACTCTGGCTGCTATGGAGAACACAATTAGAGGGATCAAATTAGAAACAGAAAACAGAAGACTACTTCAGAAATCCAGATGAGATAAGACATTGGCTTTTTCTAGGGTGATGCTAGTGAAAACAGTAAAAAGTAAACAAATGAAAGACATATTTTTGAGGGAGAGCAAAGTGTTTTGCTAAAAGGCAGGGGCAGAGAATAGGAAAGTAAAAGTATGGGTAGAAAGTGAGGAGACAATTGTGACTCTTAGATTTTTTTACTTTAATTACCAGGTGGTTAGTGATCCTATTTATTGGTATTGAGAGGATATGGAGGAGAACGATATTTGGGGGGATAATCAAAGGTTCTGTATTGGGCTGTTAAGTCTAAGAGGACTATGAGATAGCCAGTGAGAGATGTCACAAAAAAATTGGGTACATCAGTCTTGAATTCAGACTTGAGACTGGCGACTGATAAGAACCTACAAGAAGACCTCAACACCATCATGGAATTGTTTTTTGAGAACACCTGGATCTGCTGGCATAACCCTGTAGGAAATCTCTGCAGCAGTTAGTTTTTAGACATAATTTACTTGCATCAGAGTTACCTCAAGAGCTTAATAGAAATTTAGATGCCTGAGCCCCATTTACTGGATCAGAATCTCCATAGTGGGGTCCATGAATACTTATAACAGCTTCCCAGGAAATTCTAATGCCTTTCAAAGTATGAAAGTGTTTTTATCAGGAACTTTTACTTCTTGACCTTTTGACTTGATAATACTTCCTTGAGATCCCTTATAAGTAATGCAGCAAATCTTCTATTTCCTAGTTTAGCTATCTAGGAAGCTAAAAGTAGATATGCTCTTCAGAGGCATAAGAAGAAAATAAGTGGTGCTGGGAGAGCCTGTGGGCCTGTGCCACTGCCACTTTTCCATTATGAAGAGGAAAGGTTGGAGTAGGAGTTGTGTGTGTTACTTTTTTCTTAAAATCCTCTCTAGTAAGACAAAGACTAAAGTAATTTAAAGAAAATATTTTAATTCATTGATGTAAAATTTGCAACTTTGAATCACAGACTCTTAGATCTAGAAAGGACCTTGGAAACAGTATAATATTTGATTTAGCAAGCTCTGATATCTGCTGCCTTGGTTTTCTCCTAGCCTCCAGAGTGTACTAACTCTGTGCACTTGCGCAGCCATTTCACATCTCTGCACCTCAGTTTGCTCCTCTGTAACTGGGAATAACAAAAAGATCCAGCCCATGGGGCTATAGTGAGTTAAATAAAATAATAGCACAGAGACTGGTACAAAACAATTGTAAAGGTTTCTAATTTTCCAACTAGAAGAGGCTATAAATATCATCCAGCATATTCACGTTATAGTAAGGAAGCTGAGACTCACAGCTAGTTGGGTGGCAAACTAGAAATCAAGTCCAACTTTTCAAGGATGGTGCCAAATATTGCTTGTTTAACATAAATTTGATTGCACTCAGAGTTCATAGATCAGCTAGGAGAAGGCCCATTTGCTGACATTATTTATAAGCTCTAAAAAAATAAAATGCCTGCCACAATACTAAAGACCAGCAGGCATTTTATTTCATGTGGCCAGGCCATGTTCTCATTCAAGTGAGTGGTCAGGCAGCATTTTTGGACAGGTAGAGAGAAAGATAAGCATAATGTGATTAATTCAGAAAACTAATGAGGTTTCTGCATTGTTAGGACCACTAACCAAACAGCTTTGAGGCCCATTCACTTTGTGAAATCACAGGAAAACCCAAGAACGCTCCTGAAATTGTATAAATAATACTGGGCTCATCTCACAAAAAGAGAAGATGCTGCCAATTTGCTCCTTTATGTTTGCTCTGAGTGTTCAGAGCGGGTTTTGTGCTTTGGTTATCTTATGGCCTTTTTGCTTTTCTCTTTTCTTTCCTTGGCATTTTGATCAGGTTGGCTTATGAATCCTGGAAAACTCCCATTTTGGGGACAGAATCTATAAGAATGGAAATTGGTTCCTAAGCAGTCTCTGAAAGCTGGCCATTTAATAAATGTCACTGGTGTTACTATTCTCTTCTGCTAGACTGCTCAGGCCTTAGATCTGACAGCTAATGAGCTCTACTAATCAAACCAAGAAGCAAATGCTATTTCCCACCCTCCCCTCCTACCTGATAAGGTGAGGGGTTCTAACCCTCACTCTGGCAGGCTGACAGCACTGAATGAAAGCAGAGCAGCAAGGAAACCTAGAAGGTTAATTAAGGTAGTACCCAAAAGTTGTTTTTAAATCAATTTAATTAACCTATGATCCTTTAAAATTAGAATATCTTGCTATTGGAATGAAGGCAAATTGTAGTCTCCTTTTTTTTTTTGACCTTTCTAAGAACACAGAAACTGAGCAAGTCTCTGGGTGAAAAGTACTGAGGAAAGAATAAGTTAACACCTGGACTTCTCAGATCTGGTCCCTATTCCCTGTGCATCTCAGAGTGGATGGTCTCCATTCCTGGAAGAAGAGTCCATAGCATTACATCTGGTGTTGTTATCAATCACCCAAGTTTCTGGTACCATACTCGCTCACCAAATGAGTGTACTATTCATCCCTCGTCATGATTAGAGACAAGTTATGCTGTAAAAAAAGATAATACGAATATGGCTAGAGAAGGAGTCAGACTCCCAGAGTTCAAAATCGATCTCTATGAATTCTGGACAGTTTGACTTTGGGCAAGTTACTAAACCTCTGTCTTTTCTCCCCCTCTATAAAATAGGATTAACAATAGCAAGTACCACATGCTATTAAAAGACAGAATGTATGTGAAATATTGAGCACAGGGTGTGAAACATGCTAGGCTCTCAATAAATGCCAATTATTTGGCAGGTTTTTGTTTTGTTTTGTTGTCATGAGGTCTAGAATATCTGAGTGTAGAGATTCATTGATAGAATTTGTGGGACCCCTTAAAACCCTGAAATTGTATGTTATATTGTGTGCTACATGTGCATTCATTCTGGGGGAAACAGTGCAGTTTTCAAGAAATTCTTCAATGAGATCTGTAACCCCAATATGGTCTGTGACCCCAATATATTAAAGAACCTTTGTTATAAGGCATGAATTTCAAAGATCTCATTTAATCTAAGAATTGAGGCCAGTACAATTAAGTCATAGTCTGTCTGCTACTGATTCTTGTGCAGTAAAAGGCTTCTTCTGGCCACTCTGACCTATCCCTCTTGAGAATGTTCTTCTCTCTGGCCCAGCCCAGCACAAATAATAAGAACCCAATTTGCAGCACTCTGAAAATCACCATGCTAACAATAACTGGAGTGTTGAAGGAAAGCTTCCCACACAAGCTGAGACTTGAGCTGAAAATGGAAGAAAGCTTAGAACTTAAAAAGTATGAATTTCAGTAGGATATTGCTTTCCATAGGTAACTTTTGGTAGTAGATGATCTTAGATAAAAAATAAAAACTGATGCCCTTTATGGAAAAGTTAATATTTATTTATTTTTATGTATATTAGAAAAATATTGGTAGGATATTGAATATAACATGATCATATAGATATTATTGCTTAGAATGGGGCTAAGGTAGGTATGAATTTTATAATTCAATTAAATAATCATACACACCAACACACACACACCCATATGCACATATATATAATAGCAATATAGATGCAATTCAGATAGGCCAAATTATGAAAGCTGAACCTTCATAGCTGAAGTTGAAGAGAAACAAGAGCATAAGGGTTTGGAAGGGAAGCTTTGCCACCAATTCATAGAGGTGAGAACACATTTGGAATATTCTAGGGATGATGCAGGGATGACTTCATTAAAGTGGATGAATGACCTTTGCAGGTTGCCCACAGAAGTCCCTTGGAGATCTCGATGCTGAGAGGAGAGTGGCTAAGCAGTGCTCTCTTACCATGCATGCAATATTCACTAAGAAGACCCAAATAACCATTCCTTTAGCTCTTTAATTACTCAACAAAAGTGATTTTGCCAAAAATTGTTTGCCAGAATTTTTTAACTGCAAAAAGAGAAATAGCATACACAAGGTAAAAGTCTTGCCCTCAGGTGCTCACCAGCTTTGAGAAAAGAGATACTGATAGATTGATAAAAATTCAGTAAGACCGAAATTGTTCTTTTTTGTCACTGCAAACATACCAAGTTCTTTTTCAGTACAAAGACTTTGCAGATGCTTTGACCTCTTCCCGAAGTGCTGCTTCTTCCATACTTCTCATGTCTCGCTCTCTCTCAATCTTTTAGGTCTCGACATACATTTCACTCCTTAAAGAAGCCTTTCTAATCACCACACTTAAACTGGAATAGCCCTTTATTCACATCTTTGTCACTTTATTGGTTCCTTTCATACAGCTTACCACAAATTGTTTAATTCCTTGGTATTTTTCTTATTCCGCACGGAATGGCAGCTTGATAAAGGCAGACACTGCTCGTCTCACTGAAAGTTGTATTCCCAGGTCCTAATACAACATATAGATGAATACAGTATCTCTATTAAGATATACTGAACAAATAAATGAGTGAACGAGTGAAGGGCTACCCAAGTGGTATGAAAAAAACCTTAGGGAACAAGAAGAGAGGCAGGAAGTGGTCATAATGGAGGTCTTCTTTGAGAAAGTCCTACTTTTGCAGGGTGAGTAAAGATAGCAGCAACTTAGTTTAATGCGCACACTGAAATTTAATTCATTTACTCAAATGTCACATATTATTTAAAATTGTTTCAGTAAGACCACTCCTTAAGGCTAGAGAGAACTTATGACCTAATGTGGCTTTGCTAATTCAAAGGGGCAAAGATATCAAAAATATGAAAATCCAAGACTCTGACATCTTTCAACTATACACCCATCCTCAGACGTGTGTATCCCCAATTCATAAGTGGGCTACAGGAGCACATTCTAAAACCACAGTTAATGTTGTCCATTAGCATCCAGATGGCAACAGGCTAGGGATGGCTTGTTCTGAGCAGTGTGTTTTACCCTCATTGCCACTCCTCTCTGTGATGTTTTAGGTGAACTGGGTATTTGAGGTGAAGACAGCTAACAAATTCAAGGTCACAGGTGACATGCATGATGTCACTTGTTCTAAAAGGAATGTGACTCGAGTAGAATCACAGCAAAGTTACATATCCACAGATATGTGGGTTTTCATTTTCATGGTGGCATCAAAGATCCTTTCAAAAGTTAAAATTAGTTTCTTGTTAATTATGTAAATGAGGCAGAGCTGGACACCACTCTCATTCCACAACCTTTCCCTCTGACTCCTATAGCAAGAGAATTGGTTTCAGCAATAAATAATGCCATGAGAAAGAAGCACAGCTTCCAAACCTATTGTCCTTGTAAACGGGAAAACAACTACCCTTCCTTTCCTTCTTCAGAGTGTGGGAAGTTACAGGAAAGAATTGCAATTGCATGGATATATCAGTTCTGAATTGTCCTGCTATCAAAATGTTGGCATTTGGTACCAAGAACCTTGAAAATGGTTAACCACTATTTCATATTCTAGGAATCTTTCTGAGAAAAATAATCAGATTTGTTGCAAGGTTTATTAGCAAGGATATTCCTTTCATTGCTAAATATGAGTCAAAACTTACAAGCAAATCTAATTGCTCTCTAAATAGAGAAATGGATACATAAAATATGGAATAATATCCAGCTATTAAAAATCATGAGTTCAAGAATTGTACAGGTTTTATTTGGTAAAAAAAAAAAGATAATCAAAACTAGTAGTCAAGTTTTATAACGGTATAAACTGGGTTTGATATATTTATCATTGAATCCATAGTATTTAGCAAACTGCCAGAAGGAACGTTCTTCTCTCTCCCTCTTTCTTCATTTCTTCCTTTTTTACTCCTTTCTTCCGTATATCTTCAATAATAAATATGAAAAAATGAATAAATGAGTGAATTCATGTATATTATTTGTGCATTTACTGCTAAAGAAGCAAAAGACTAGAAGAGACTGAAAAAATGTTAACAGAAGTGGTGGGAATCACAAGTGATTTTTATATTTTTTACTCTATGTATTTTAAATTTCACTTTCCATTTTTCCAATGACTATGTATTAATTCCATTATAAGGAACTTTTGAAATATTAAAAAACATGTAAGTTATCGTTCTTTAACTGTTCCCCTTTGTAGTTGAGGCAATTGCTGCTATCTTTACTTTAGCTGATAAGAGGGTTATTTTGGAAAGTGCGAGATTTTACCATGGTTTTTGATCCTTGAGAGGAATGTGAACGGGGACTGAAGCTACCCCGTCTCTATTCTGATGCTGCTGATGGGACACATGGAAAGAGGCCATGCAGATCTTAACTAATTCATCTCCTTGAAGGAAGCCTGTGCTTCATGGAACAATAAGGGGCCAGAGTATCCTTTTCTAAAGTAGATAATCATCCAATTTCCCTGTGCACTCCATCCTCACCTTTGTGTTTGAAACTTTCTTAAAACAGTAAAACTATAGATTAGATGATTTCACTATTAATAAGTAGGATTTTTAACAAAATGTTAACTTATATTTAGGCATAGTCTGTAACAAAATGTCAGTACCATCCCATGCATGTCATGTGTCTTTTAGTCTTGATTATTCATATTTACTTGTCTTCCTTTCCAAAAAAATGAATGTTTTATTTTGTTTCTCTTAATAAAGCAGAAGTTGAATTCTTCTCCATTACAAACCTTTGTCAAATACTGTATATAGCATATTGGATATACCATGACTCTACCTTGATTTCTGCTTTTCATAGACACTATCAACCTTAAATATAAGGTAATAGGTTATTATTTCACACTCAATATTTCTCTCAGAAAAGAGGGGGATGGCTTTTATTAGCATCCTAACAAGTCTTTCATATTATAGAATGCTCTCTTAAATATTTCATTTGAAAATGAAAACACCATTTGAGGAAGAGAAAGACATATTATACTCAATCAATGCTAGCTTTGTGTGCATGTAAAAATTAATTGATGGAAATAGTTTTTTTAAGAAAAAAATTAAAAAAGAATTAATGTGAATTTAGTCAGTATTCTTGAAGGTATGATTTTATAATTGAAAGAGCTTGATGTCATTATAAGAAAGATTTTTGCAATCATATTTTGAGGATCCATAGAGTAAGTTACATAGTAGAAATCATGCACACATATCTTAAAGATGAATGAAAAAACAGCCATCAAAGTCATGCAATTAAGTAACTGTGGGTTGGGATAAAATTTCCATGACAGCATCAGACACAGATTCTGAAAGTGCCATGTCACGAGCACCCTGGACAAAAATGAAAATCATTTGCTCTGAAAAACTCTTAGAAAACTCAAAACTGGGCTCTGTTGACGACAAAGAAGATACATGTCCAAAGTACAAATCAAGTACTTCTATGAAAAATGAAATTTAGGTAAAAAGCTCTATTTCATTTTAATATATCATTTTTTTCATAATGCATGGCTTAAAACACACATGTATTACATTAATAAATTGCATATCCGATGTAAACTTTTTATAATTTACAAAAATCATAATTTATATATTGAAATTCATATGGTCATTTTCAAAGCACTCCTTGGTTATCATAGCATCTCCAGCTTTGCAAAGATTAATGAAATATCATTGAGTTATTCAGTAACATCTGGAGTGAAGAACACTCAGTTTTCTAGTTACTATATGATTTGAACAAGTTTATTTACCTCTATCTGCTTCTATTCTGTAGGTGGGGATAATTATAGTATCTACTTTGTAAGTATGTATGAAAATTAAGTGAGAGAATGCAAGAGAAATGGTTAGCACAGTGTGGCACATATTAGATTCTAAGTATTTATTAAATAAACGAGTGAACAAATGAATGAATTGAATAGAAAAAGGAGGAACACTATTTACATTCAAATAATTATAAATTCTTTCCTCTACACTTCACTTTTTGGAAGAAATATGATCTTCATTTAAGGTCCACAGATGACGCCTCAAGACAGTCATCAAAAGATTCTTTCTTACCTTGTGTCTGATGCTCCTTTTCTCCATGGTATGGACAGATGAATAAAACATATGGATTAAAAATAAATAAATAATAGGGGGAACAAATGTTAAAATGAATTTAGTAGATTGAAATGCTAGTGATCAATGAAAGGGATTGGTAAGGGGTATAGAAAAACACAGGAGAAACAAAGGCTGAAATATATTGGGTCAACGGAAATACTAGCAGTCAATGAGAGGGAGGGGTAAGAGTTATGGTATGTACGAGTTTTATCTTTTTTCTTTTTATTTCTTTTTCTGAACTGATGTAAATGTTCTAAGAAATGATCATGGTGATGAATATACAACTATGTGATGATATTGTGAGTTATTGATTATATACCAAGAACGGAATGATCATATGGTAAGAATGTTTGTGTTTGTACGGTGTTATGCTTAAGAAAAAAAATTTTTTAAAAAAAGATTCTTTCTTGTCAGGTTCATCCTCTCCCCACTGTATTTTGCCTTCTGGCCTAGTCTGCTAATAGGAGCACCAGAACACTGCTCCTGAACTATTTCATTCGACAGGCATTTTCTAACCATGAAATTGGCATAGCATATGTTAATGATATATTTGAGGGATATTTAGTTAATGGCTGTAAAATTTTTTGAGATCTTTGGATAAAACTGCCTCTAAAACCATAAGTTATTTTAATGGAAATATTCTTTTAGCAGATTGGTCCTTTTGAAGATTTTTCCCTCTGTGATGTGAATATTAAAAAAAATAATAATTTCAAGTAGAAAATGTACAAATTATTTTACTAGACTCTGAACAGTTTTTTCCTGAATTTACTGCTCCATTTTGATCGCAATCAAATGAATTAAAAATATATTTAGAGTTTACATTAAACACAAAAAGGAGCTAGGATTCGCAATCAGGCAACATGCTGCCAGAGCCTGCACCCACAGCTACTATCCTGCACTGGCTCCTCTATATTTAGTAGAATATATTTACATAGTCTCCTAATATATTTTTTTCTCCTAATATATTTTGAGATATCTCCCCCTCAGTAGTACTTTATGCCAAAAAATATAGAACATTGATATGGGAAAGTATTCTGAACTCTGCATCTAGTTCTACCTGTCTTCCAGCCTTTGTTCAAACAATCTACTCTTCTTTCTCCACTTGCCTCTTCTTTCCATAAAATGAGTATCTGCCATGTGTCAGGCACCCTGCTAAGTGCCACGTTAAAAGAGGAATAAGATATATCCCCGGCCCTCCAACAAATATACAGACTGACTGGGCCAAGGAAACCAGCGAACAAATTATGCTGTAAACTTGGTAAAATGCTGTGCTAGAGAAAAGTGCAGGTGTTTTTCTAGAGCTGGGGTCCTCATAATGTAGTCCTGAACTAGCAGCATCAGATCACCTGGGAACTAATTAGAAACGCAAATAACAGGCCCCACCTTGTACCTCTTTCAACAAGTTCTGAGAGTCAGACACACTAAGTTTTGACAATACCGATCTAAAATTGAGGCACCAAAGCAGGTTTTCTGGAAGATTTGACACATAAGCAGGGTTTTGTAGTATGAAAAGAAACTAACTAGACAGAGACCAGTGTGCCAAGAAAATGAAGCAGCATTTCCAGCTGCACAGGAACAGTGAAGGAGCACAACACAGCAGGGAATTGCAGGGAATTCAATGCGGCCAAAATTTAAGAATCCTGGTATGGAGGGGGAGGGAGATGGGGAAGGAGGTGCCTGGTCAAACACAGTACAGCAGATCATGAAAGTGCTTGCAAGGCATGTTGATGAAATTGAATTTTCCTGAAAGGAATGGAACCCAACTGATGGATTAGAATCAGAGGAAAGGTTTTCAGTGGGACAAGACTGGAGACAGGAAGCTCAAGTTATGAGATTATGGCATAAACCTAGGTGAGAAACAGAGAGAGATCCTGAACTAAGGGAATAGCAGTGGGAGAAAAGATAAAGAGGCATATTTCAGAGATATTCTGGAGGTGAGTAAGGTTATGTTAACCAACTTGAGATGGGAGATTAATAGAGAGGAAAGGTCAAAGATACACCCTGGTCCCTAATTTGAACATCACCTCATACACCATGAGACACTCCTCTTGCTTGTGTCCTTGTACTTCCCTGTTGACCCTGAGGTGTGGGAGCCCAAGGGACCCCACTTGGCACCCTCCCAGGCATAATCTGGAAGTGAAGAGGGATTAATGGAAGCCAGTGGATAAATTAGTCCCATTTCTCTTCCTGATGGATGGTCCTGTGACTTAGTTTAAACAACTTCTTGGGTAGCCCGCTTGATAATGCATCTTTGAATTAACTTCCCTTGTTCTTCACCCCTGATTCATGGGATTGCACTCCCTGACAAAATAACAACAATGATACTTTATCAGTCTCTGTATTTCTGGGAACTCAAGATAATTCAACAATGCTATACTGAGCACCTTGTGATCATCTATGACCTTTCTCTATAGGTAGATATCTTTACACACACACGCGTGCACACTCACACACAAATAAATATGCAATCACTCACCAACAGTACTGAACCCAGAAACTGACAGTGTTTCACTTCATAGGTGAGAATGGCAATAGGAATATTATAGTTTTGATCCATTAAATGTACTCAATCTGTAATTATTGAACATTACTATTTACTAAGTTTTGTCATAGGTTCTAGGGATAAGGCAATGAACTACTGCTACCGTGGGTTTAGAATCTATTCCATACACAAATAAGCAAGCTGACAATTAAATAGAGTATTAATGACTAGTCTTCTGGGGAAATATAAGTGCTATATAAACACAGGAGGAAAAGAAACCTCAGGAAAGAATTGGGAAGATAAGTTGAATTGAAGGCATCGATAAAGCATACAAACGAAGTCTTACAGACTAATGAGATTTGGGATAGAGAATTGATTTGGGAATCATCAGTTTGTAGAGAGACTTCGAAGTCATCAGAATGGAAGAGTGGAAAGAATTCATATAGGAGAGAGTCCTGGCTGGTGGAGGGAAGAGGGTGTTGTAAAAATAAGCTGCAGCAGAGCCCAAGAAGCAGCATCTGGATAATCACTGGTCCCACCACAGTCGCTCCAGGATAGCGTGCCAGTTACCTCATTTCTCCAAGCCGCAGGGCCTTAGCTATCCCATCTCTCTGAAGAGAGTTTGTATCTACATAACTTTCAAATTTCAATGGTTAGCTGTTATATTGCAGCTTGCATGTAGTGAGAACGTAAGAGGTTGGACAAAACACACCTTATTCTCAATTGAAATCCTACAAAATACTTTCTTAAATAAATTTCTGTTTTTCACATGCAGAATGAAAAAAATGAACTTGTTTTCCATTTGTTTGGGATCCAGATAAAAGTTTCCAGTTTGCTTGGGCTCCTACTACCACATTTTCTCTCCACTGTACGCATGGGATAACTGCTCTCAGGCATGAGAAAATGGCTTGTGCGACAGCCGAGGAAAGCAAAAGATCCTAACATCCTGGTCCTCAGATCTTTTGCAGTACACATTCTCTTCTCTGTCAGGAAAAGCCTTGCTTAATGGTGCGAGGAGCTGGCTATTCAGCTCTCCTGAGCCTCTCTCAGAACATCCTGCTGCCTCTGCTGAGTCACAGCGGACCATTTCCCTAAACACTACTTTCCTTACACTAAGCCCCACTCAGCAAGTTGCAGAGATCAGAAGCCAGACGGCACATACGGCTCGGCGCCAGCATTGCCCATCTGCGTCCTGCCTGGTAAGCATCAGCGTGGAAAGAGATGAACAGGCGGCAAAAAACCAGACCAGGACCGAACGCCACATTGGAGTCCACTAAACAAGGCTATCTCATGTATCACCATTGTCTCAATCTCCTGGAGAACTTGCAGAAATGAAAATTGTGATTCAGTAGGGCTGAAGTGCCCGGTGTGCTGGAACTGCCTCCTATTGCCTCTGCAGAATGCACTGTTAACCTCTCTCCCAGCTCCACGGTCAATGGGCTAATATTGGTAGCTTGCCATCTGCCATGGTGGGAGTTTTTATTTCATGCACATCAGTAAACACTACAAGTCAGGCCCTGCCCTCCCCAAAGAAGCTCGTTGTAAAATATTAACCAGAAAACTACTAGGCATGAGGCCTGAGATTCTGCATTTCTAAAAAGCCCCCAGCAGATGCTGCTGCTGCTGGTTACTGGACACACTCTGAGTTGGAAGGGTGTAGCGCACAGGTCGTGGAGTCAAACAGATCTAGAAATAAATTCTGACTCTGTCTCTTAAACAAGTGTAACACGTATAATCTAATAAATTCAGAGTAGCTTGTATAAACTGAAGAAGCATTGCAAATCACTGGGTTTGTTGCGTGGCCTAAAATGATATGACATCTTCTACTCAATATCTTTGGGCCTCAGTTTCTCCATCTGTAGAGTGGGGATTACTAATCCTAGTATCAATTAAATGGTGTACTTACAGCACACTGCCTAGCACAGAGTAAACCTCAGTAAATATCAATGCTTGTCATTGTCATTTACCAGAATATGATTCTAACAAATTATGATGCCAGTGATAGAAAACAGCAAATAAAAAGAAAAGCAAATACTTTATTTAGAATGGGTAAGTACCATGAAATATCTATATGAACATTTAAAACATTTTGGTTTGCCATTTAATTCATTCATTTTCCTTTATAAAACTATCTCCATGGTATTAAGATTCCAGGATGTTCAGAGGTGAGGATGGAGGGTGGAGGAGAGGAGGAAAAAACTAATTTTGTACTTTGTGTGCCTTGAAAATACAAAAGTTGTTTTTCTTTAGAGAAAGCATTCTCTCCCTGTTCTTCCTTTCATGAAGATAAAAGTATTTCTCCTTGACATGGAGACAACATTAGGCATTTTATATTTCTGAAGCCCATCACATTCCTTTCATCCCCAAGCTCATGAATAATTCATGTTCAGGGTTGGAGGTGGGGGGTTTCTCTAGACTTCCCATGGAGCAGAGTTTGTAGTTGCACAACCAGCTTTTCCATAAATCACCTGTATCTCTCCAGTGTGTCTGGGTGATGCCTGCCCCCTGCAGAAGATAACTGGGTGTTTGTATTACCGCTGGCTCTGAGTTAGCATAACAAGTCTTCACCCTATAACTGCGGGAGTATAGCAATGGAACATGAATTGTGACACACGGGAAGGGAAACTTCTTTTCGTTTTTCCAAACAGGTGTAATAAGACTGGCAACAAACTCATTTTATGGTCTTTCAAGTAAAAAAAAAAAAAAAAGACAATAGATATAGAAATTTCAAGTGTAGAAATTAACATAAAAAGCCTATTTTCACCTAGTTTTCTGAGATTGGTAAAAAAAAAACAAAAAAAAGTATCCGCATGTGATGTTCATTAAAGTAAATAAATCAAACAGATAATATTGACTTAGCCAGGTATTTTTTGGCAGTAATTTTCCATGGTTTGTGTTTTCCAGCACCAATACGTGGATAAAACAAAACGTAGTTTCACTAGTAACCAAAGCTCCTATAGCATTAATTCCCAGTGTGGTTTGGGGTATATTAAGGCAGGGGTGCTGGAGGGTGGCTTGGGGAGGCTGACCATGGCACCCAACTTCCACTCCCCCATCCCACTCCTGATCTGGAGTTACTTTCCTTAGGTGGGAAGCACATGTATCTCCAAAATATCACAGTTTATATTCTTTTGCAGTTCAAGCACTGCTTTTCCTTGGCAGAAAAGCTAAATGCAAAATAAAGTCCTTCTTAACCATGCAGGCTAAAAAAATCCCGACAAGATTATGTGTGAATATGCGTTTTTTCTAGGATTAATATTCAAGATTTTCATAGGGGTATCAAGAAGTCTATGATCAAACAAACAAACAAACAAAAAAACTGTTCAAGCGATAAGTACGTAATTTCAGAGTGATAAAGGCCCTATGTGACTTTGGATCTACCAGTTACTAAAGCCGTAAATTACCATTTATTAGTCATCTGAGCTTTCTTTTTTTTTCCATCAGTAAAACTAAAATAATACCAACATTGCAAAATTGTCAAATTATATATAACCTATAAGAAAATGTCCAGCACCCTGAGTACATTTCAGCTCTCTGACAGAAGAAGCTCAAACATTTCACTTAAAAGAGGAAAGGGTGTGGCAACTAAATGTACAGTATTTGGGCATTGGTTTCCTATAGCTGGGCCCCATATGTCACTCACTGTCATCCCTCTCCCATTTTGACTGCCCCAGTAACCGTATAATATTATCTAGCTATCTTCTCATTTGACATATTCCCTCTGTAACGACTTCCGATGCTTCCCCAAAAGTTAAAATCCAAATGAAAATGGCTTGCATGCATGGTCATTAAGAATGATGCTTTTGAGTTGAAGTCTCACTGGCATCATTTCTTTCCAAGAAGTGTTTTTTTTTTTTCTCCAAACTGTCACATGCCGTCATTCTACTCCCCACAAAACAGCAAACGGTTTAATGAGGAACTCAGTTAACATTGGCTTTGTTTTCACAAATGGGGAGATTTGGAAATAGAGGGGGATGTAGGGGAATAGTGTCTGGGGGAGGCACTAAACTGGAAAGCCGAGGGTCAAAGTAGCCTTAAAGCACAGCTAACCAGTGGCCCTGTAAATTACACCTGCCAACCCACTGAGCAAATTGAAAAAACAAAACAGATCAGGCAAGGCCGTGAAATGTGGCCAGGGAGAGAAATCTAGCTACAGTAGCAAATGGAAGTGCTGCCAGGAATTGTTCATGGTACGGTGATGCTAATTTCAGGAAAGCAATACAATTAAGTTGCCAGGCTAAATGATAGCCACATGCTGATGAGTATAGATTACCGGCCCTAAGAGAGAATAAAATCAAAGCTAGTACAGGCTGCTAAATGAAGTATTTCTGGACCATGTGGATTGGGAAAACTGCCTAAGATTTCCAAGTTCAGTTTTCCAGCTGTAGCTTCTTAGACCATCCCTTAGGGCGTGTCTTCACTGCACTTTTAACTAGAAGGCACCTCTGATGCCCCTGAGGACATAGAGAAACGTTAGGTACTTAATGATTTTTACCATGTTTTATCCACTAGTTCTTTTTAGTATAGAGCTAAGCAGTTGATTGCAATGATTATGTCTTTGTACCTTCCTGAATTTTATTTAGAATCAACATATTATGCTTTATTTCAATTAATTGTATATAAATTTCATCTCAATACATGACATAAAGTGTATTAATTATGAATTAAATCAAATGAGGGGCTGCCACATGATTTAAATATAATTTTCTAAACTTCTCTGTATTTCCACAATGAGCATGGGTTATTTTTTTAATCAACAAAAATAGACACAAAAATCAGTATACAACTTTGCATATATTAGATAAAATTTATATTTAAAATGTTAATCAGAAAATAGCTGACTAGTGAGAAGTAAAAGAAATGTTAATAGTAGTCATTCCCAGGTGATAAGACATTTAGTAGTTTCTTCTTCCCTTTTGTATTTTCTGAAAATGCTATTTTTTAATGGAGAAAAGTATAATTTTAATGGGGTTGATTGATGTTGGAAAATGCCTTATTAAAGGGATCGCAAGTTATTGTGTTTGGCTGCCTGGATTGGTTGGAGAGTTTCCACTGACTTTCACATCAAGCAGTTATATTAACGACATCTTTTGTTGTATATTTCCTGGAACGCTACTTCTTGGGATGTAAATAGCTGTTACAGGAAAAAAAAAAGTGCAGTTGTCAATTAATTTGGAAATGCTAAGTTACCAAAATTAAACACATGAAAACTTTTAAGAACCTTTAGTATATTAATGTGCACTATGCATTCACATGCCCAGAGTAGAATATGCTTTATTTTGGAAGCTTATTAGATTCTGGAACTCATTCTTCTATGGACAACTTGAGGGATTCTGCTTTAAAGGAACACACTTTTGGGAAGATTAATGTAAGAGCATATCCAAGATTAAGTAAATCTAGGCTATCAGAATCTGAAGTTTTTTATATACAACAATATTATATGTAACATGTATTATATAAGTGCAGATATACATATATATCCCATATAAGTCTAGAATTTATTCACTAATTTATTAGAATATCCATTATAGAATTCCTTTAAAGTGCCTGTTCCTTTAGAGCAATGCAATAGAATTTGATTTATAAAACTCCTTATTTCTCTTCTACATGATAATGCTCCCTGAGCACTCTGAACATAATTTGTGACTACAGTCACATCAGTGAATTGTATGTATTTGCTCTCATAGCAGCTGCCATCTGAAACTATGGGCTTCTTGAGGTCAGGGTGCTTTTTCAGTCATCATAGGCTCACTGGCACATTAGAGGTTCTCAATAAATATCTTGAATAGATTCACTAGACACATTATAACACAGGGTAAATGAGACTTTGCGGGAATCAGAGAGGAAAGGCTGTCCTAGAGCCAGAATGCCTTGGAAAGAATAATTTAGAACAAAAGTAGGCATAATAACAGAGTGCTTTGGACTTACAAAAAAGAACTCATAGTTGAATCAAATTAGCCTGATAGAAGTCCTGGAGGAAAATGAAACTGACAGGGCAGGTCTTCAAATTAGGTGCAAAACTTCCCTTGAACCAAGCTTGTAATAAAATGTAATGAAAATATTCGAAGTAGAGCAGACAGTTGTGTCTTCAAGAGATGCGTATTTTAAGATGTGGTGAAATAGTCAGTCCATTAAAATGAGAAGAGCTGAAGGCATAGGAGTAAAGGGGACTTAAGTTTAAGAATTGAAAAAGGAAAATGTGGCCCTCAGGGAAATAGATGTTATTTAGGGCAGAAAGTAGACTGTTTTCTGAATCCCTAATTGCCTTTTTTTCTTGCTTATGCTTTGCAAATTCTCCTTGGGCAAAAAAAAAATTGCATTGAAACTTGTGATGCAATTGGAATACATTATTTCAAATGGATGTGCTGCAATGACTGATTTCAAAGGCTCTGTTTTGGTTATCAAAACAATAAAGATAAAAGTTGGGTACAAGGGATCAATGACCATCTTAGCTGGTTTCCAATCTCCATATTTTTGCCATCTCATGGACTTTACATTTGTGTATTTGAATGTCTCTGTCTAGCTACTCTCATTGTGCCCTATACATGGTCCCGTGACTGGCATGGCTGAGGAATTAATCCTAAATTCACTCTGATAAACAGAAGACATTAACCCAAATGAGAAAATGCTTTTTCTGTGCACTTGTCTTGCATTTGTCTCTCGCAGTGCATTGCCCTTTCAGTTGCCTTAATATCCTAAATAATACAGGACATACATATAAACAGCACTCTCACTTGATAAGTTTGGTACTCCATCATTTATATAATTGCTTGCAGATTAAAGTCTTAATCAGTCAACCAGACACTGACCTAAATTGACCAAATAGGCAGATGACAGAAAATTACAGAAACTATTATGACTTAATACATTAGTTTATTATGTAATTTCTAAATCCTGAAATCAACCCTACAAGATATCTTGCACATTCCCATTCTACAGATGAGAAAACAGAATCTGTGACATTAAGTAATTCATCCATGGTCAAGAAGGTACATATTGGATTTATGAATCAAGATTTGTCTCTTGACAAAGGAATGCTTTTTCTGCCTCCCTAATTACTCCAAATGACTTAAACTCAATGGATTTTCTTTAAATATCAAATTGCTTCCATAGTAATGTAGTTCTGGTTTAAAAAAGAGGAATATTTTAATATGTCATCACAACTTTGCTCTTTTAGCTCAATACAGCTGAAAGACCAATAAAGTTGAAGGATGATACTTCATTTAAATGTTGCATTTTCTACTTTCCTTCAGTGGTTTTCCATTCTTCAGAAGGGAATTTCATCTTGGCATTCAGAGTTTTTCAAAGAGCTGGCTTCTCCCTCTTTTTCCAACTTCTTATCTAGCCAAAAGGAAATAGTTGCCATAAATGGGCTGTAATTATTCTCACACATGCCATACCCTCAGTCTAGAATGCCGTTCTTTGTCCCAGCTCCACTCTAACCCTACCAGTTTTCCACTCTCCCTCTTCCTAAGTTCTTTCTTACTTTTCCAAGACACCACTGCCTCTTGGAAGTATTACCCACCACCACTACCCAGAATGCTGTTGGGCATGCCTGCTGCTACTCCTAGAGCATGTTGGGCATCACTGGTTTTCCTCTCCTAGTAATATTTCATGGCTTCGTGATAGGAACCGCAACTTTCCCCACCTCGTCTCCTCAGGGTCCAGCACAGTGCCTGGCCCACAACAGACATGGAATCAATGTTAGTTGAATAGATGTTAAAAGGGGAAGCAGATTATTTTCATTTCCCTTAGTGTATCTCAAGAAAAACAGACTGGGGCGGGCCGCGGTGGCTCAGCGGGCAAAGTGCTTGCCTGCCATGCCGGAGGACCTCGGTTCGATTCCCGGCCCCAGCCCATGTAAAAAACAAACAAACAAACAAAATACAATAAAACAAGAAAATGTTTAAAGATGTTTCCCTTTCTTCCTCCTTTCCTTCCTTCCATCCTTCCTTCCTTCTCTCTGTCTTTCCTTCCCTTCCTCCCTCTCTCTTAAAAAAAAAAAAAAAAAAAAAGAAAAACAGACTGTTTTGTTTATATATAATGGGTTTTCTGGGTAAAGAAATATCCCTGAATAAATACTTGGAAGTGATTTGGTGAACGGATTAAATGGGCAGTTTTCAGAATCGAAAAGAAATAGGCTTGAGCTCTGAGTTTATATTCCAGCTGTGCCACTTGAAATTTGCCAGTTGCTGACCAGCTACTTGACCGTTGTTCTCCCGTTAGGCTTTATCCCGCAGGACTACTGCCGGGTTAGATGTTTGTGATGGTCTCCTACGGCTGCTGTAACAAATTACCATACACTTGGAAGTTTGAAACAACAGAAACGTATTTTTCTGAAGTTCCAGGAGGCCAGAAGTCCCTAATTTAAGTGCTGGCAGGCTCTAAGACAGAATCCTTCCTTTATTCTTTGAGCTGCGGGTGGCTCCTGCTGTTCCTTAGCTTGTGGCACCCTAACTCCAATCTCTGCCTACCTTGGACTCTACGTGGCCTTTCTTTCTGTGTGTGTGTCCATGATCTCTGTTTTTATAAGGACTTCGATCATTACATTTAGAGCTTTCACTCACCCTTAATTAACTACCTCTGCAAAGACCTGATTTTCAAATAAAATTGTACTCTTTTGCTCCAGGTAGACATGAATTTGGAGGGAAATTATTCAACCCAATACTCATCTGCAAAGATGTTATTTCCAAATAACATCTGCAAAGATATTATTTCCAAAGATGTTATTTCCAAATAAAATAGCATTCACAGGTACTGGCGGGTAGCACTTGAACATATCTTTCCAAAGAACACCATTTTTGCGGGGGATACAATTCAACCGACTGCAGTGGTAGAAGCTCTGTTAAGTTTAGGCACAATGTCTGGTACAGAGTTAAGTGCTGAATTAGTGGCAGATTTTTATTTTGGCATTAAAATGCCCAATTTCAAATAGCTAGCATTCAGTGGCCAGGGTGTAGAGGTGGGAAAATGGGACCCAGACTTCATCATACAAAGTAGCTAAACCCACTAAAGTGAATTTACTTGTCTCAAAGCCACTGCAATGGGCCCCTGCCTTGTAATGGGCCCCAAACTGTGGCAGGCACCTTTCTCCCCACTTCTGCTTTCATTAAAGAATAACCCATGAGTCCTGCCAGGAAAATAATGAAACATTCCAGACTGTTAGATCTTAGCAAAGTTTAAACAAAGACGCAGTGGTCTGAATTGGCTCTGGAGGCCCCTTCAAAGCTGAAATCCACCATGTAATGACCATGGCATGAATCACAACTGCAAAAAGCAGCGTCTGTGCATGGGGGAAGACGTGCTTCTTTTCTGCTTAGTTACCCCTGCTCTGCTGAGAAGCCTGCAACTCAGGGTGAATTCTAACAACATATCCTAATGCGTGTGTCGGAGGTTACATGTTTTAAATGCCTTTTGACAGGATAATGGATCAATATGTGTTTTCATATTGGTTCTCTCTATTTTTGCCATCCTCATTTTCTGAGCAAGCAGCCAGGCCATTTGTATCTTCTGTTGCCCTTGCCTCTGGCCACTTTTCCAAGATAGAAAGCAAAGAAAAATGTGCTTAAGGCCAATGCATCTTCCTGTATTGGGTCAGAGGCTTCAGAATATAAAAAATAATAATGTTGAGTG
The DNA here is from genome assembly GCF_023851605.1 of Tamandua tetradactyla. Lineage (NCBI taxonomy): Eukaryota > Metazoa > Chordata > Mammalia > Pilosa > Myrmecophagidae > Tamandua > Tamandua tetradactyla. Next base: position 25,391,279 of record NC_135346.1, read on the forward strand.
TTTTGGAGAAGGAGGGAAGAGAATAGGGTATCCCCACCCGGGGGCGTGACTTAGAGATGGCAGAGTCAACTTGGGCACCAAGGGAAACTAGAGCCTAGAACTACGGGCATCCCAGCTTTGGCAAGCATTCCCATGTCCCTAACATGGCCTGGGAGCAAGGGACTTGTGTGCAGCAACAATGAGAACATCAAGGTAACAGCCAGGGTCGACAAAAGTTGATGACCTTACAGAACCACCTGATGATTTAATGCAGCCAAAGCACCTCATAATGCCATAAGGTGGGGGGACTTCCCACATGACTGAGACTGATTTTTCTGTTTCCCTTCAAAATCAAAGATAACTTGGCAAGGGTCACACAGCCAATATGTGGCAAAATGGAACTTAGAAAATCTGACTTCTTGTTTAGTTTTCTTCCCACTGCGTTAAAGTATAAATCCCACTGGTAGAAAAGAGATCATTTTTATTCTTCAGTGAAGGCTGTGAGAATTGGTGGATATGGACCAACTATTGTTATATATGCCACGCCCACTGAGAGCTATGAGACAGGTTAAATATCTGGTACTACTAGAAAATGTTAGTAGACGTGGCTCTTGTTAAAGTGTGATGATTGTAATCCTGCAACATTCCTGCCTTTGTGAAGGAGTGGAGGCAGCTAAAGGAAAGAACTGCTGTTACTGGTGATTTACCACCACGCTGCACCGTGATTTATACAGGTACTTGTCCTGCTCACCTCCAGGACAGGGAACACTTCTGTCAGGCTCAGAAGTGCATATCCAGTGTTCAGCACAATGCCTGACCCCTTAGAAGTGCTCAGTAAATATTCATTAAAAGAGCAAATGGTCCCCCAAATTCAAAGTCGATGACCTAGATAGGGGCTAGAAACATAAGCAGAAGCAACTTAACTTCACCCTAGAGTAAAAATAACCAGTAGATCTGTTTCAAGAAAAGAAATTCCCAATTGAGGGAATTGCAGAGAGGCTTGGGTTCCAGGTAAGCTCTGCAAGCCCTATCTCTCTAAGGAAGGATTGCATGGAGTCATGGGTAAACACAGAGTAGAGAGCCATTAAGACTGGAAAGATAGGGTGACTTGAAAGGAACATCTAAGAAGTCTTCGAAATATTTCTCCTTCCATGTCCTTTGTTGGACTTTCTATTTTTCTTCTGGACTTTGCTTCTTCTATATACAGTGCTTTCACTACAGGGACTATAATCCCTACAGCTCTAATCCCTTCATGCCCCCAAGCATCACTAATCATTAATATTTTCTCAGTTATAGCTTAGCCACTCACAATATCCGTGGTTCTGTGAGCGATCGACTTTCCAGAAATGTACCAGCCAAGCCACTCAGCTTTTAGAACCTTGATGTACTTCACTTCCCTCCTACCCACATTGTCCTTTGCTCACGCCCATCTGATTGACTGCAGCTCCTCAAATTTTGGGTCATCAGATTCCAAAATGTTGCTACCAATTCTACTGTCACTTGAGATTTATTAACAAAAACAATACCAATGTCAATAATGGCTAGTATCTATAGAGTTTCCCAGATACCGGGCATTGTGCTAAGGACTTACAACAAAAAAAAGATCTCATTAATTCCTCACACCCTGTGTACAGGTACCATTTTACACATGAGGAAGGACAGTGAATCGCAGGTGACAGAGATGGACAGGGACAGATTTAGAATTTGAACTGAGGTCTGACATCTGTATTCCTTAAGAATTCTTTCTACTTTCAAATCCATCCAAATCTTAAATATATCTTCTCTTATAGCCTTGTGCTTACTGAGGTCTATCCATTAAATGAACAAACTCCCCTACTCAAGAGAATGGAAACAACTTCCCAGGGAAAGATCTGGAAGACAGCATGCTCGCCCGCAGCGTGCAGGGTACCACACTCAAGTGAACAGCTGCATCCCCAACATATGGCTGCTTCAGCTCTGTATCTATAGGCAATAGTCAGTATTATGTCTTCCTGCATTACTTTATTCTCTACCCTAGGCTCATGCACACTTTATTTGGGCTTATTGTCTTATTTGGTTAATTTTGTCACTTTGTTTAGTAAATTTTGTTCAGGTGCCCAGAGGCCCTGAAATGCACAGTGCCAAAAAATAAACGTTATTAAAACGATAGCTATTAATATAAACATTGCCAAGAGATAGTTTGTTAAGATGGAAGAAAAGCAAAATATTGAAAGTATGGTTGCCAAAGAAAAAGCATAATTACTACTAACTCTTTCTTTTAAGTCCTTCCTCTATGTTAAGAGAGCTTTATAAGGTGGTTCTGGAAAAGGAGATTCCACATTATGTGCTTACAAATGGCTAGAGACACAGATGCAAATACATAGCTCATTGCAACTGGAGAAGGCTGTTTATAAGCCCAGATGTGGATTTATGAATTAATGTATTCCATGGTATATAAATGAAGATATTTTAGCTATATTGCCTTGTGGACCGTAAAAGGGTCCAGTTGCTGAACAAACCACTTTCCAAATGTCCATTTTCCCAAGATATCTTCTGGGTCATAGTCACTTAGCAATAAAGACGAAGCAATAAGCTGCACAGGCAAAGGGTTTTAGAACTCGGGTCATTACTGAGACACATGAAGTAGCTGCAGGGAAGCCTAAAGAAGAGTACTTAGTGGGCTGGTCTCACAGCATAACTTCAGGGAGGAAAAAAATAAATAAAAAAAAAAAAGAAAGAGAACTTCCTGTTCTTACTTATACTCTATTTTGTTTCTTTCTCTTATAATGATTAGAAAATGGAAGGACAGAGATTGAAAGAGGGTAAATATGAGAAAAGAAAAGAAACAACAGAATGGTTTTAGAAACGTTTAGATAAGCTTACATTCAGAGAAGGATTAAAAGTAAAGAAGAGAAAACCATGTTAAACACCATGTAGAGAGTTTTTCCCAATTTTTGAGGGATGCTTCCTGATTCTCGGCCTAATCCCTGTTACTTGCCTAGAAGACCTCGAAAGTGGAAGTCAACTACCTTTAGCAGAATACCTAAATCCATTGTGGAGTTTAGCCAGCCCATGAAAGCCCAATCCCCTTCCAAAGGAGCGTAGTGAGTTGGGAGGTCTTTAGGGTCACAAAACTCCAAAGCATTTTCGATGCCCAGCCAGGGTTGCATACCATTGAAATAATAACTAAAAGCAATGCCACTGAATACTTATGTGCATACTCATCATGTGGGGATCTTGTTAAAATGCAGTTTCTGATTCAGAAGGTCAGAGGTGGGTTATCTTTTTCTGTTGGTTGCATAGTATTGCCCAGGCTTTCAATACCAAGTTATGGTGCTGTATTAAGAGGACCATAAAGTTCAAAACTACTTTATAAAGATTTTGTTTGCTCCAAAATTATAATTCCCCAATCTTTCCCAGCAATCACACCTTCTCTCAGCATACCTACTCAAATTCATTACACAGGATGGGTTTAGGGAAATAAATGGAGCCTTATTTGGAGAGAGAAATAGCTACTGTACTCTTTATCTTCTATCCCAAAAGTACTTTCTTCTATTACTTATTTAGAGTATGAGTATGAAGTATTTTACTTCATTATTCAGGATTTCTGAAAAAAGGTTGACTTTTTTTAACTGTAAAATAAAATATAGATATAAATATATAGAAGCCGTTTGAAGGCTAAATCAAATCACTAATGTAAATTCTTTACCTCAGTGTCTATATCTAGTAAGAACTTAACAAATGGTTTATTATGACAACTTTCTTTCTACTTAATGCACTCCTTGCCAATTTAGGCAGAAGATGGGTAGTGGCTTAGTGAGATGATTTGTGCAAAACAGGATCAATCTTAGAGGAATCAGTTTGTTTCTCAGCCTCAGGTAGGTAAACTGAGTCCACTCCCTCCCCACCTCCACCTCCCTTCCCAGAGCCTACCTTCATGGCCTGAACTTACGAGAGCTTGCTGGATCTTTCAGAGAGCACTCAGAGGAGGGGCAGGGGTCTTTTTGTGCAAAGGGCATAGATAATTGCTGATATGTTACTCCCTATGTTTGAGAGAGGTTTCTAGAAATAATGAAGGAAACTTCTTTAAAAAAACAAAAAAGAAGAAAGAAAAACTCAGTTTATAACACAGCCTGAAGGTGCAAGACTTTTTATTTGCCACATTCTGACTTGAGCTAATAATAATTGCACAATCTAAAAACACTCAGTTCTTCATGAGTTCACTTGAAGCCATGGAAGCACAAATGCACAGTCTCTTCTGCTTTGCACCATGATTAAATTGCCCTTGTTCAAATGCAATATGTTATAACTACTTTTTTCAGCAGCTATCCAAATTCTTTACGTGTTTTCAAAGGACCAGGATCAATTTGATCTCCATGTCCATATTTCCTGTCACTTTCTCCACGTAAGCACTTTAACGAATCTTTGCAGAAGGAGAGATTAATATAAAAGGAATAATGAAACATTTGACTGATATTGTTTGTCATTCTTCATTAATTGTCCCCAAGTTACCTTCTTAAGCCCTGCAAACAGAATAGAATGGGCTATGTCGATAGTCCATGTAGCATATTAATGAGAAGAAATGCAACTAAAGAAGGCTTTCACTTAACTAGAGCAAACAGAGAAATATACACATCTCCATCTCTCAGCTTTTTGTACTTTCTCCAGGGGTTCAGTCCAATTAGCCATTTCATATTAATCACTATTTGTGCAGTAGATTCTTCCTGTGGCAGCTTTCCATTTTGAAGTGTCCCTGAAGACCAAAAGACATTTTATATTTCCTTGGCTACTCTGCCGGATCCAGAGAAAGCAAACAACACTTTTCAGTGGGTGTATTTCAATTTATTATTTTCTAAGTCGATTCACATTTCAGTCCCTTTGATCTTCAAATTCCCTTAAGAAATGTTCAGGCTGTGTGCACCCTTCAGTGACTAGTGCCATCCTTAGCATCTAGTAGATATTCAAGAGAATTTTCTCAAATAGATGGATCTCAATTTGAGAGATAAGAAAGTCAAAGCACAGAAATGCAAAGGGATGAGAGATGACAGAGATATCTCTTGCCAACTTGCTTAGATGCTAATAGGTAAGTTTCAATAATTTATAAAAAATTTAATTGAACGACAGTGACCAAATGAACTACAAGTTACAGTGTATGATACAAGGCCACACCAATTAGAAATTTTAAATATTTGTATTTTCAGACAACATTGCCTTCAAGTATTTTTGTAAACTAGTCAAATAACACAAGTTAATTTAGTAATTGATCTCTTTATGATTCAGAGAACTTGTTCTGGTCAATGTTCAACCTATAATGAAAAATGCATTAAAGGATATCATGTATTGGCTCTTTCCCAGGTTTATATATGAACTTCATATTTTAGAGAAATGACCTTTGCATTTGAAGTTGACAGTTTAGATTCACTCTCCTTTGAAGCACACATGGATCTGACATCCTCAGACCTTCCTTTGATAGAGTTGCTAGAAATTCTTTTAATAATGTTACTCTTTGCAGCGTATTTTCAGAATAGTTATCCTTCTGTGTTAGAGGTAACAGTCATTTTCTCCAGGGATCAAACTCCCTTGTTAGAAAATGTGTTCATGCTATTAAATATCACATGTGATAGGGTAGATGAATGCAATGCCCCTGGTCACAGGTGAGTGAGTCAGAGTGGAGCCTTGACTACATGATTTGAGAAAGGAGGAGGGGAGTGGAGCTGAGGGGAGATGTGGAGAGGGGACAAGAAGCCAGTAAGGCATTACTTCTGGCAAAAGGAATCTGTGAATTTCCTCCATATACTTATAACGAACTTCTCTTTTGCTTGGCTTGAATTGCTTTACATGTCTGCTCGTCTGCTTGTCATAATAAGATCATACCTTATTTAGGTCTTTAGGCAGCAGTATTTGTCACAGTTTTTGGCTTAGGACAATAGCTCTTAAAAATGTATTAAATAATTATAGAAGCAACAAACTATTGTTTTCTAGAAAAGGGCATTGCTCAATTAAGGAGAATTTCAGATTGTCCAAATGAAAAGTAATAGATAAGTGGAATTGCACACGCTAAAACTGGTAGATGCATAGATCTGTGAATGAAGAACACAACCTTCTCTCTCCCATTGATTTTAGGACATGAAGTCAAATAAATGAAGTCCTTAAACATGAAAAAAGTATTAACAGAATTACAGAGGGTAAAGGCTGTAGGGACATCTAGTATGTCCTCCTGTTAAATACAGTAGTTCCGTATTCACTGAGTAGGTCCTTATAGCTTAAGCGTTCATTTTTTTAGAGCTACAGTATGGTTTAGGGAAAAAAGTCTGAGGTTTTCATTTGAGAAATAGAATAGGTCATGGATTTTGAAAACAGATAGAACAAGGTTTGAATCTTGTTGCCACCACTTACTGCTGTGTTGTGTTAAGGAATTTACCTAACCTACCTCACACTGAATTTCCTCAACTATTAATTGGGCTAATGATGGTGTCTACATTTTAGAATTGTTAAAAAAGAATGCAGGGTGGGTGATGGTGGCTCAGTGGGGGAGTTCTTGCCTGCCATGCCAGAGACCCGGGTTCGATTCCTGATGCCCGCCTATGCAAAAAAAAAAAAAAAAAAAGAATGCATGAGAAAATGAAAATGATGGTCTAAAAAAGTAAATAATAATTAGCTAAGTTGTTTTCTTAAGCCATTATTTATTCGATTTTTTTTTTTAGGAATAAGCAGTAAAGTTTGTTAAAAAGAGAGAGTGCCCAGTTTAGAGAGGTTAACTCGGACATGCCCAGGGGAGAGACCCACACTGAGTGGAGAGGGTTAGCTTGTTTGATAGGGAATTTCCCCAGTGGCATGTTTCCATAGCAACCTTTGAATACTAGGTCACCTTCTTTGCTCTAGGAGGAGACAGCTAACAGGATTCACGGTTTGTTGTCACATACCTGAAATCTGTCTTTGGGCAAATGGTTAACCATCTTTAGGACCCTATGCCTCTTATTATTAATTAAGAGTTTGCTTTGGGCCCAGAATTTTACAGGCTTTTATGGTTTGGGGAGGATTCAATGGGTTTAGGAGGTTTGGGGGTGTTAGGGAATTTTTTGTCCCAGGAAGTTTGCAGCTGAAGTTTTTGCAGCTCTGATTTAGTTCCTTTGGAGCTAGATAAGAAACAAGGGACTTGGAGTTGTCTGTTAACTCTTTCAGAGCTGAATAGGAAACTAGGGACTTACAGTGTCCTATTTTCTCCAGCTTCAATCCCCACCCCCCACCAAGAGTTTAATCCCTTTACTCTTAAAGGGAGGTTGAGGAATAAATTTTTGGTGTTTTCACAGAGTTGAGAGAGTATATGTAGCAATGTGCATAATTGTTGATAATGTTGGAAGGGCTGGGAGATATCAGAAAACGCAAATACATTATTATGTTACCATTCACCCCATCCCACCACTCTTTTCACTCTTTCTGCTACCTCTTCCACATAAATCCCTGAGCATGGAAATAGGAGATTACAGGTTTATAGTTTGCAATGTTGAGAAATGAGAAAAGAATAGCATCTGAGGGAAGGCAAGTATGTTCTGGCTGGCTTAGAGCTGCTCTGCTCCCCACCCCCTACTGTTCATTTATTTTGTCATATAATGATGTTCCGGCCACACTTGAATGTGAACAGCCCTCCTATGTGCTGGTGTGCAGTTGAATTAGAGGAGTTATGGTGCCCAGGATGCCACGTTTAGTATTACCTAAATCGAGCTGTATTTAAACACGTCACAGATGGGCAGGTCCTGTTTAAATGTACTCTGGCTTTCTCTTTGCTGAAGATGAATTTCTGATTTGTAGTTTACTGCAAACACCGCCACGTCTAGAGATACCCGGGACTTCGTGATTTCGATATTCTTCAGTGAGGTCCAAGGAACCATTGGCCTGGGCCCCTGCAGGCCAAGGTTGGGACAGCCAATGGGGCTTTTGGAGAGGCTTCGCTCCCCCTTGGGGGCTCTATGCACTCTCGGGCCCAGTGTCCTACTTTTCCACCTTGTGGACAGGGTCCTGGAGCGCTCTCCATCTTCGAGCCTCCTCTGGGTCTTTCAGAGCACTTTCTCTTCCGGTGCCCCAACTCTCCACATAAATGGCAGGTTCCAGGTGGCTTTTCCTCCAAGTGGCCCTGGGTTGGCTGTGACCTTTCATAGCCAAAGCTATGAAGATCCATGCCTTATTCTGGTCTCTCCTTGCTTTCTCTTCTGCAGCCGAAATGCAGGCCTCAAGGACCAGTGTCTTATGTGGAAGACTTTGCTCTCCTGGGATCTTTGAAATCACTCCTGGCAGTCTTGCCAGAATATGTAACCAGTGCCCTGCTGGCAATGGTGCCAGCTGAGCCCCAATCCAGGATCAATAGTCTCAAACTAAACAAATTTAGAAACGAGAGGGTCCGTAGGAATAAGCAGTAAAGTTTATTAAAAGAGTTTATTAGAAAGAGAGAGCACGTGTTAGAAAGTTTAACACAGACATACCCAAGGAAGAGACACATCTATTTATTTTAGTTTAAATCTCTTTAAACGGATTATTAGATATAATTAGATATAATCCCAGCATCATCTTTAAAGTTTTTTAATTAAAGCAGTTTATTGAAATAAATTCACATTCCATACAATACATCTAAAGTATACAGTGTCATCTAGTATATTCACAAAGTGGTATTCATCACTACAATCAATTCTAGAACATTTTTATCCATGAGAAGATTCACTGTGTTAAACAGTCCCATGTTTCATCCTCTGGCTTTCCTTCTAGTGACATACATGACCCTAAACTTTCTCTTTCAATCACAATCACACCCACACATCTTTCCTGTTAATTATACTCACTATCATGTGTTACCATCATCTCGATTCATTTATAAACATTTACAATCAACCTTATTACAAAATCTGCACAAATTGAGCATCAGCTCCACATTCTCTGACCTCATTCTACCTTCTGGTGAACTGTGTCCTAGATATTAACACCAGGAGTTTGCTAGTTGTTAATTCATATTAGTGAGGTCATTATTTATCCTTTTGTGTTTGAATTATTTCACTTAACATAATGTCCTCAAGGTTCATCCATGTTTTGACATGCATCAAGACTTCATTTCTTCTTACAGATGAATAATATTCCACCGTATGTATATACTACATTTTATTTATCCATTCATTGATTGATAGACACCTGGGTTGATGCCACTTTTTGGCAATTATGAATAACATTGTTATGAACATCAGAATACAAATGTCTGTTCACATCCCTGCCTTCAGTTCTTCTGAGTATATACCTAGTAGCAGAATTGACAGATCATATTCCAGTTCTATTTTTATTTCCTGAGGAAATGCCAAACTGTCTTCCATAGCAGCTGTACCATTCTACTTTCCCACCAGCAGTGAATAAGTGTATCTATAGCTCCACATCTTCTCTCACAGTTGTAGTTTTCTGTTTTTTTTTATGATGCCCATTCTAGTAGGTGTGAAATGATATCTCATTGTAGTTTTGATTTCCATTTCCCTAGTAGCTAATGATGTTGAATATCATTTCACATGTCTTTTAGCCATTTGTATATTCTTTTTGGAAAACTGTCTTTTAAGTCTTTTGCCCAATTTTAAATTGGATTATTTGTCTTTTTATCATTGAATTGTAGGAGCTTTTCATATGTCTTGGATACTAAACCCTTTTCAGATATGTGGTTTCCAAATATTTTCTCCCACAGAACTAAAAAACACCATAAGAGAAGAGTAGGAACAACTGTGTGCCAACAAACTAGACAACTTAGATGACGTGGACAATTTTCCACAAATACATGAATGATGTACACTGACTTAAGAAGAAATAGAAGACCTCAACAAACCAATCACAAGTAAAGATATTGAAACAGCAAAAACTTCCTAACAAAGAAAAGTCTAGGACCAGATGGCTTCACAGGTGAGTTCTACCAATTGCTGCAAGAGAAATTAATACATATCCTGCACAAACTCTTCCAAAAAATTGAAGGAGAGGGGACACTATCTAACTTCATTCTTTAAATCCAACATCACCCTAATACCAAAGCTAGGTAAAGATATTAAAAGAAAGGATAAATACAGATCAATCTCTCTAATTAATATACATACAAACATCCTCAACAAAATACTTGCAAACCAAATCCGACTGTGCATTGAAATAATTATACAGTATGGTCAAATGAGTTTTATCCCAGGTATGCAATGGTGGTTCAACATAAGAAAATCAATTAATGTAATACACCACATTAACAAATTGAAGGAGAAGTACTACATGATATCTCACTTGATGTAGAAAAGCATTTGACAAAACCTAGCTTCCTTTCTTGATAAAAACACTTCAAAAGATAGGAATAGAATGAAATTCTCAATATGATAAAGGACATACATGAAAAACATACTGCTAACATTGCACTCAGTGGGGAAAAATTGAAAGCTTTTCCATTAAGATCAGGAATAAGACAAGGCTCCCTACTGTCACATTGTGCTGGAAATTCTCGCTAGAGAAATTAGGCAAGACAAAGAAATAAAGGCATCCAAATTGGAAAGGAAGAAGTAAAACCTTCATTATTTGCAAATGATATGATGCCTAGAAAGTTAAAAAAAAAATCTAGAGCTAATGAAAAAGTTCAGCAAAGTGGCAGGATACAAATTTAACATGCAAAAATGAGTAATGTTTCTACACACTAGGAATGAGCAACCTAAAGAGGAAATCAGGGGAAAAATTTCCATTTACAAGACCAAGTAAAAAAATCAAATATCTAGGAATAAATTTATACAAGGTTATATAGCACCTGTATTTAGAAAACCACAAAGCATTGCTGAAAGAAATCAGAGAAGACTTAAATAAATGGAAGGAAATCTGTGTTCAGGGATTGGAAGACTAAGTATTGTTAAGATGTCAACTCTGCCCAAATTGATTTATAGATTCAACACAATTCCAATCAAAATGCCAACAACCTATTTCACAGACTTGGAAAACCTATTTCCAAATTTATTTGGAAAGGTAAGGGGCCCTGAATATGTTTCAAATAACTTTAAAATATCTTTAAAAAGAAAAATAAAGTTGGAGAACTGTCACTTCCTGACCTTAAAGCATATTACAAAGCTACAGTGTTTAAAAAAGAAACAGCAGGGTATTGGCATGAAGATAGACATATTGACCAATGGAACTGAATTAAAAGTTCAGGAATAGACTGTCACATTATGGTCAATTGATTTTTGACAAGGCTGCCGAGTCAAGCCAACTGCAACAGAGCAATCCTTTCAGCAACTGGTGCTGGAGGAACTAGATATCCATATCCAAAAGAATGAAAAAAAGACCTCTATTCACAGGTTAAAATGAATTAAAGATGTAAACATAAGATCTTCAAAATCTTGTGATATGTGGTGGTATCTTAGATCTTTCACCCAAAGCATGAGCAACATTAGAGGAAAGGTGGTTGAAAGTCATTTCCATATTACGTATTCTTGATGTGATCCATAGTGAATTTTTACTGTATTTAGAATCTAAGGCATCATATCACTATACACATAACATTCTATGGCTCACAAAGTACTTCCACAATGCATTGTAACATACAGCTCTCCTCATTCACTTATTCCTTCATTCATTGGATAACTGCTAGATGACTTCCATGTGCCTGATTCTGGGCGATTATCTAGCCATTCATCTGTGCAAGTGATAGGCATGGCCCCTGCCCTCCTGGAGCTTACCAGCCCTCTGGAGAATATTTGGTCAGCTGTAGTTTTTATTTTCTCCGTTGTTAAGATGAAGAAACTCAGGATCAGAGCATTAAAGTGTCCGAGAGCGTAGTGTTGGAAAGTCAGGCCAACACTGAATTCTCTGTCTGACTCTAGGAGTAGAGGGACCGTTGTTCTCTGCAGGTCTGTGGAGGGCTCTCTCCTTTAGAACTGAGGTGCCTTGGACAGAATTAGAACAAGTCCCCTTTCTACTGAATATATTTTTAATGATTTTGCTTCATTCGCCAGAGGGCTAAAGCCAAGTGGATGCTATGATTCATCAGCCTCATTTTCCATATGTTTGACTTAGGATTTTCTCTCCATAACAGTTGATTAGCCACTCTGGTGATTTTAAAGTGATAAAATCTGATGATAACTTGACCCAATTTCTACTGATTGATAGTGGCTCTGGTCTCCCTGGCAAAAGGAGCAGAATTCCATTGACAGACCCCAAATTGCAGCCAGGCATTTGCGGCTTCAGCCAAGCCAACCATCTTGATGAGGCAATCGTGGTGTGAAGGCTACAAGCCAGTCTTAGAGGTAAGAATCCGCTAGCCTTTCAGTTAGATAATGCCCAAGTCACACAGACCTAGAATGGAGTGATGAGGTTCCAAATCCCATGCTGACAGAGTTCTGATGATAAAGCTCTGGATTGCAGTTTTATTATGCAAGGCCAGGTGAGTTTTCTAGTGTTTATATCCTTCCTCTCCTTAATGCCCTTTAACAGCTCCCTAATGCAGATAGGATAAAATCTACCTTCCTTAACATGGCTCCATACTTTTCATGACCTGGCCTTCACAGCTTCTTAGAGCTTCATCCCTCACTGACCTTCCCCATATTCCCTGTTTCAAGTCAACCAAAATTCTTATAGTCTCAGATCCTCAGACAGATTATAGTGTCCCACAGTTCTGCACCTAAAGAGATTATATCTGTTAATTTTGACATGTTATTGTTATCATTATTCTAATTATTGAAATTGCTGTGGTTTCTTTCTGTACAAATCTCCAGGGTTAGATCCAAAGCACTTATATAGGAAGACTGTCAAAAATGCCAAATATTGTAAGTTCTTCTTCTCCCCTGCTCTGTTTATTTCTAATTGGCATAAAGCTTTTTTTAATACAAACTAATAGAATTCTATTTTAAGGAAGACAGGATATTGTGAGAGGAAATCAATACGAGGTCAGATTCAGTGAGAAAATGAAAAGTTCCCAAGGTTGAGTTGGCTGGCATACCTTATTTCAGTAAGTGTTGCATAATATGACTCAGGGGGCAGTTCTACAAGACTGATGGGCAGCCTGTAGTTGGAAGTAAATGCCATGGTGGTGGGAGTTATTAGATATCTAAGCAGGATGCTAAATGAGTATTGGGTTTTAGGGACATCCAGCCTACCTCCTACCTCTAATCAAATTATATTCTTAGTACAATGTATTTGAAGCAGAAGTAATTTAGATCCTATACCAAGTCCTTTTGGTTATTCTTCTAAGAACAATAAATTTTCTATTAAAATAATGCAATTGTGTGTCTATAGTGCCTCATAGACTATTCTAAATTTAATTTCCTGGAATCTATCCTTTGGGCAGGAAAAGTCCTTATAAAATAAACAGATGAGAGTTGATGGCAGCAGAATGCAATAGAAGTCTCAAGGTAATTCCTATAAACAATAAGCTACAAATATTTGGCAAGCATTTAGAAACTTAAATATTTTGGTTTTCATTGTCAATTTTCTTATCTATTAAAAGAAAAGTACTTTCCAAATCTGCCAACCATTTCCCATGAAAATATCTTCTAAAACATTATTTAAAACTATTCACATTGAAATTTTAAACTAAAAAGCTGTTTGTTCCATATGAATATTATGAAACAATCATAGTATAGTAAATCAAATAATCTCTACAATAAAGGATTAATAGGGATGATCATGGCTTCATTGGCATTTATATTTTTTCCCATCTTACTAAAAATGTCCATAATCTTCTGTTCAAAGTCTGCCTGACAAGCATGACATTTTTATTTATTCTACGTAATAAAATATTTTCTCTGTTAACTCAATATTTCAGGTAGACAGAAAGACAATTTCAACAACAAATATAGGGTGGATTAAACTTTTTATAGAAGATGGATACACCTAATAAAAGTCTATTGTAGAAACAGATGGGTTGGATTCAAATCCTGCCCTGGAACTTACTAAGGGTGACCTTGGGAAAGTTACCAAACTTCACCAGGCCTCAGTCTTTTCATCCATAAAATAAGGGGATAGTGATAGCACTTGTCTCAATGGCTGATGTGAGGAATTTGTGAGTTAATACAAAATATATAAAGATGCCAGAGCAGACAGGGGCAAGGAAAAAAAAAAAAACAAATCTGAACCCTCTGATGTGTTGCTGAACCCAGCTAGAAGCCAGCTGGAAGGGAACAATTCATTGGCGTCAGTCCGCCAGGCCACAGAACAGGGCAAGAAAGGAAAGAGAATGAATCTATGGTAAGGGAAGTAAAGAATATCCGTATTATTCATTATATAGCCAGTTTATCTGTTTGTGTGTCCTTCTTACCTTCTTGACTGGGGTTACCTTAGCTCAGGAACTGTGTACAACACAGTGCCTGATCCAGTGGGTATTCAATAATGTCTGTTGAAAGAATGAATATAACCTTAATCCTCCCTATATTATATAGGCATTTTCAGAAGTTGGGATTATTATCCGTATGGACTGCTTGCCATCATATTATTATGGTATACTCATAGCCTTCAATCCTGGATTTATTTGACAAAATGAAAATAGCCCTTTCATGTGTTTTAACTATTGAAGTCATGCTTTCAGGTTTTGATGCAATTGTCAATACATCCTCTGGCTTAGCAAATATGCTTTTTCATTTTCCTTGACATACATCTTATCCTGATGTCACAAGTAGCTGACAACCAGTCCCCAGCAGAAAAGTGTGATCAAACATTCAACGAAAGTACCACTTTCTTGAACAATAAGGCACCATCTGTGATAAGGTCTCTGGGCAGAATTTCTGTGAAAAGAGGATTGAGTTAATAGCAAGGAGCACCACATCACAGAGTGACTTAGAAACAACAACGCAACAAAGAACCTGAGTAATGAATGGGGGGAAGGTGTGTTTCATGTATCAGCAGATGCATATTCCACTTCAGCTTTCTTTTCCATTTACCAGCATGCCACACATACAGTGAAACTCCATATAATTGCTCATATCTTGCCATCACACTTAATTATTTTTATATAATTTTAAAGGATGCAAATTCCATCTATCTTACTATACTCTTATGATAGAGGTTTTGGTTTATTTGATATCTCAGCACAACTCCCATTACTATACATGTCTTGGGGACTGATATAAGGGGTAGGCTTGTGGTAGGATTTCCTATCTCTGCCATATTACTCCTCCTGATAACAATAAGAATAATGATACAATTATCAGTAGCATTTATAAAGTCTTTTATATGTGCCAAGTTTTGTGCTAAACTTTGGCAATTTATTATAGAGATGAGGAAAATGAGATTCAAAGGTGTTAAGAAATTTGCCCAAGATTTCAGTTAGTGGAGTAGACTAATGTCCAGGTGTTTAAACTATTAACTCTTCACATCTTCTGTATGCTAACATTAACTGGAATCTTGGGAATAGTTGCAAAAAATCCCTTCCTTATTATTATTAAAATGTAGACTTTTGAAACTTATCTTGTTGCTTAACACTAAATTTTACACAATAATAGGAGCCAAAATATTCCAAAGCAGGTTTCATTTTATGAAAACATGAAAGTATATCACATATTAGTATCTGTAGGATGACCATGAAAATTGGCTTAAAGAAAAGTGATAGTTGGGCAATGCTGCCTCAGTGGCAGAGTTCTCACCTGCCATGCCGTAGACCCAGGTTCGATTCCTGGTACCTCCCCGTGCAAAAAAAGTGATAGTCTGAGGCGTTTGTGGAGAATAAGCACTTTGCAAACCAGTGGCCATTTCAAAATGTCAACCCTTTTAAAACCAATTGTTCCAAGAAACTGGAATTCCTTATTCTTTTTCACATAGATTAATTGACATTTGGGGGGGCGGGGTAGGGGGGGAGTTGTGATGCATAGTCGGAGAATGAAACCCCAGTCTCCCGCATGGAAGGCAAGCATTTTACCACTGAACAACCCGTGTATCCTCACATAGATTAATAGACTTTTTATCCAAAGGTATATAGATTCCCAGGATGTTTCTAGTTCTATTTGTTGAGTCTGCTGTACCTGCATGTATAGTTAGTAAACAGGACAAGTATTTTTTAGTGTGATTTAACATGTGATGAAATAGGTATGCATTATCTGACACTGCATATCAGTATATGCTGCAACTAGTAAAAGGTTCAGCAAATAGGAGGAAGAAGAGGTCCCATCAGACAAGGTGACTGGATAAGGCTTCATGCAGGAGAGTTGTCAAAGCACCTCTTTGTCCTTGGACCCCTTTAATCTCTTTAATCTCAGTTTTCTCATCTGAATATGAGGATCACGATGGCCCATACCACAAAGTTGTTCTGTGGTTTAGATGTAATATCCTGTTTTCATTTAGCACAGTCCCTAAATCATATCACCCTGATATCCAGTGGGTGATCAGCAAATGTTGGTGGGATTTGAGCTGTGTGTTCCAGGCACCAAATTCCAAATCATGGGTTTGCCTCAACTTACTCTTTAAATTGTCTGAGAGACTTTAAGTGATCAGGAATTGTCCCCTTAACCCTGCCTCCTGTCTTCTAAACCCTCCCATCTAAATTTGATTTAGATATTCCCTAACTTTAGGGATATTTTGAATGTCAAAGGAATTTGGTTTTAAATTATTCTTGTACAGATTCCCTTTAATTTTAACTTCTGCACTTCCTTGACTCTACTTTTTATATGTTGTAACCTTTCTAACACTCCTCAACAGCCCAGCCCAGCCCAGAGGGTGCTGAGATAAGAAAAAATAGACAAAGGTATTAGTAGTTAGACTCTAGGTAATCTGACAGCCTCTTATCAAGATTTTATTCAGTCATTCATTACATACTGAGCAGTAAACTAAATAGGTAGCTATGGATAGATAGTTACAGTCCAAACGCTCATGGAACTTACATTCTACTTAAGGAAGACTGACAGAACGATGAGTAAACATATTAAATATGAAACACCTAAGGTGATAGTTAATGTTAAGGAGAAATATAAATAATGGTAGCGGCTAGAGAGTGGTAGAGAGTATGGTTTTGGAAGAAATGGGATTGAGAGAAAGTATTTCTGGTGAGTTGACACTTGAGATACAAACCAGAATAAAGTGAGGAAAAAGCCTGAGGGGATTCTGAGACAGCAGCATTCTGGGAGGCAGCCACTGTGCCTGGAACAGAGTGAGATAAAGGAGGCTGGCAGTGAGTGCAGTAGGAGAGGTCATGAAGGGCAATAAGGGAGGTGGAAAACCACTTAGATGGTTTGAGTGCAAGAGTGAGGACATATGCCATGCAATTTAAAACAATGACTCTAGCTTCTGTGAGTGGCATCAGGTAGAAGCAAGAAGACAGGTTAAAACAGTGTTGCAGTAGTCCAGGTGAGAGGTGGTATGATTTTGGCCTAGAGTGCTGATGGCAGAGGCAATGAGTTCTGATCCAATTCAAGATATGTTTTCAAGTGGGGTCAGTAAGATTGCTGATAAGTTAATATGGGGTATGAGAGAAAGAAAGGCGATGACTGGTCTGTCCAAACCTTACTCAGAAAGAAGATTGCACAGAAGATTTTATAAGCCCTAAAACTGTATTCAATTCCCAAGTTCCCTTCCTCCATTTCTATCTTCCTCCAGGCTCAACACCTTGACTTTCCACAATTACACTGTGAGAGTGGGGAAAGGTGATGGTGAGGGGTATTTTCTCAGAAGAGAGTGCAATTTTTACCCTGGGAGTTCCCATCAAATAAGTCATTAATCAGATTCCTCAGTGAAACCTGTCAACAATACTAACATCAACAATACTAACAGATTTTGTATACCAGAAAAGGAAAGTAAGACTTAACAATACTAACAGATTTTATACAACCTCAACAATATTAACAGATTTTATATACCGGAAAAGGAAAGATAGAATTCCCCACCTTTCTCCCTGATAGAGGGCTCTGGTTAGATGGGCCAATGTTTAAAAGCCTGTTGGTTGAGTGGGACAGTCTATTCTATTTCCAGGGAATGAAAAGAGCCATCCTGTTCAGAAAAACATGTTCTGCAGAATTTAGGAGGAGGGGTGACAGATTTGAAGTTCTCTATCAGACATTTCTGTCATTCTTTTAAATTAACTTTTTCTATTTGAGTGTTAAATATAACTCAATCCTCTCGTGTGACTCTGAATTGTTTAATAAGGTTCATTTGGTACAGTATAAGTTAGGCAGCTGAATTCTAGAAACAGATGGCTGGCTTTAAAATCCAACTCTGCTGTGGACGTTGGTCCAACTCCTTACCTACCTAAGCTTCACTTTCTTTGCCAGTAAAACAGGAATAATGGAAATATCTCTCAGTAATTCCAAAGCACTCAGCCTATTTCAATAAAGTACCCCATAAATGCTAGATATTATTAATATTTTATTGGATTTCTAATTATTGGGAAGAAACAAACAACAAAGGCAATAGTCATTTCAATGGAAGCGTTTTTATCTTCTCTTCCACTTTTAGCTTTGGCAGATGTGTCCAGGAGAAGCATTCCATAAACAAACAATTTGCATAAAATCGTCTGTGCCTCTTCAAATTTGTACAGATATTCAGTTTGGGTTCCATTCAAATTTCAAGCTGAAATTCCTGCCAATTTCATGTTATCAAAACAGACTTGCTCATCTTAGTAAGAAGCCTTATAAAATGATCTGTCACTTAGAGATTGCTCACCCTCTTAGGGAGATGCTGAAACTTTAGAGCAAATCAGAGAGAGAACAATTGGTTTCATTCTGCCCTTGGAAGTCTGAGTGAAGAAGGCAATTCTAGGTTTGCTGAATCTCAGTTGTTGGTGACAGAAGTAGCCACACACTTATTGAACCACTGACTGGACTCCTCAATATGGCAGACATCACAGCAGAATAAGAAACCCTCACGTGACTCAGCTTCCTAGGATCCAGGCAACAAGTGATGCTACCCATTTGAGTTACTCCTGTGAGCTGCTGCCTGAATTTATCATCTATTTGTTTTCTTCCACACATTGAATTTCTGATTTGCCTTGAAAACCATGCTGATATGCATGGGATTACCTGTTTTGTTACCTTGCACTAAAGTGGTAGCGATTCAAAATACCTAATCTGCAAACCCTCTCTTAGAGCCTCTGACTTTTTTTGGGCACTGTTGACACAGTTAGTTCCACTCTCTTCATTCCCAAGATGGATATGGCCATCCATAGTTTGTGTTCCTTGGACCCTGGTAAAGGAGTTCTGACAATATTAATTAATTAACAATTCATTAAAAATGGATATGAATTTGTAAGTTTTTACCACAATCAGATATTTTATTTCATATGTTAACCAAGAAGATCTGGCATTCTGGTGAAATTTGTTTTGAAATTCTTATTTTAGACTTTAATACTTCCTGCACCTTTTAAACACTTTTGAATTTTTCTAGTTCTTTGTTATTAAAGACATAAAATTCTAAAAGACCCTGTGGTCAAGTTTATGATGAAATGAACCTAGAAAGAAAAATGAAGAGAGAAAGACCCTGAAAAGCTAAAGTGAAAAATTATAGCAGGTTGAAAATCTCATATACGGAATTTTCTTCAATGTATTTCTTTGGCATTCTTTAATCTCAGGCAAATTCTAAAATGGGTTGTCATATAAAGACTGAGGCCCATAGAACATTAAGTGTTATAGTAAAGTTTGAAACATTCCTATTGGTAGAATACAACTTAATAAAGATGGGACCATGTCAGGCAAGTCTTTGGTTTTTTATTGCCATGTATAGTGGAAATTGTATAGGACTAGAAATTTGGAGTT
Source organism: Tamandua tetradactyla (assembly GCF_023851605.1). Lineage (NCBI taxonomy): Eukaryota > Metazoa > Chordata > Mammalia > Pilosa > Myrmecophagidae > Tamandua > Tamandua tetradactyla. The sequence goes on from NC_135346.1 coordinate 25,410,937, forward strand.
ATGAATCCAAATCCCAGGGCTTTATGACCTCGGGCAAGTCTCTTGAGGTCCATTTAGTCAGACAACGAATGTTCAACACTTCCTACTTACTAAACATTGGGCAAGTATGAATAGGACATAGAAACTGCTTTCACAATTCATGGAAAAAATGTATATGTATGGTAACTTTTATGTAATGTAATAAATGCTTTGAGTGGGTATCCTTAGCACTGTTCACAGATAGTCTACTGAGAAGACTGCACTTCCCACCTGTGAAACTAGGCATGCATGGCCATGTCACTTGCTTTAACCAAGGAAAAGTGACAGAAATGACAAGCCATTTTTGGCCAGGAGCCTTAAAAGCCAGCTCACTATTCCCCATGATGTACAAATCATGGAACCACATGTGAAGACAGAGTTTCCATCAGCCATAGTCTCTGAGTGACCTTAATGAACAGAGATGTTCCTGCCAGTTCTCACTGGACACATAGCTATAATGAGAAGAAACTTTGTTTTAAATGTCTGAGACTTGGGCCTTGTTACCACAGCACAACCTAGACTGTATTAGAAACATGGATCAATACTGAGGACTAACAGAGAAATAGTCAATTAAATAAGAGAGGGGCTTGAAGTTCTACTGGGAGAATCCTAGAAAGCTTTCAGAAGGTATGACCACCTCCCTAGGTTTTGAAGAATGTGCAGCTTTAGACATGCAGAGAAGGAAGAGAAGTGAATTCAAGGATGAAGAAACATAGTGCTGAAAAGTATAGAGATGGGAATCAGACAGCTGACTAGGTACATTGTCTGATGGGGATAGAGCTCAGTGCTGAGGGTACCAGGGAATGAGACAAGAAAGGATAGGTAGTAACTAGAATATTTTTAGAATTTTTGTTTTGAAATTATTTTAAGTTAATTGAAATTTTGCATAATGGTATAAGATACTCCCATATACACATTACCTAGTGTGCCAGGTTGAAAGTATTACGCACCCCAGAAAAGCCATGTTTTAATTCTAATTCAATCTTGTGGGAGCAACTGTTTCTTTTAATCCTGATTAAAAGTATTGTAGGTTGGAAACTTTGGATTAGTTTACCTCCATGAGTTGTAACAACTGGGTGTGACCTATGATTAGAAGGAGATGCGACCCCACCCATTCCAGGTGGGTCTGGATTAGTTTGTTGGACTCCTTTAAAAGAGGAAATATTTTGAACAGAGCTGGTAGAAATGACAGAAATGCAGAGCCAACAGAGAGAGAAGTGATGGATGTTTGGAGATGCTTGGAGCCCAGCAGATGTTGCGCTGTGCCTTCCCATGAGATGTTAAGCAAGCCAGAACCTGAAGAGAGCCAAGGGAAGCTGAGAGATGAAAGCCAGCTCCAGAGAAGCAAAGTGAGGAACCCCCACAGGAACAGAAGCTGAAAGCAACGGAGTCCAGGAGCAAGGGACCAGCAGATGCCAGCCACGTGACTACCCAGCTGACAGAGGTGTTCCTGACCCATCGATCTTCCTTGAATTAAGGTAATCCCTTGTTGGTGCAGTAATATGAACACCTTCACTTCGTTAGAACTGTAAACTTGCAACTTAATGCCCCTTTTTAAAGGCTGTCCCAGTTCTGGTATGTTGCATTTTGGCAGCTTGCAAACACCTAGATTCATCAATTGTTTGTATTGTCTCCATTAGCACACACACTCTCTCTGTCATATGAATATATACGTACACCCTCCCACTTATATAAGCAAATTTAATCTGAACTATTATTTTATCTGCACATGCCTCTTTTTCCTTGTACTTCAGTGTATATTTTCTAATAATGAGGACATCCTCTGATAGAACCACAAGGCAGTTACAAAAATCAGGAAATTTTATATTGATACAATACCATTACCTAGTTTAGAGGCCATATTTGAACAATTATCTAATTTTCCAATAATTTCCTTTATGGGTATCACACACTGTCTTTAGTTGTCATTTCCCTTTAATAAGGAAGTGTTTTTTAGCCCTTCTCTATGTTTCCTGACCTTGATATTTGTAAGAGAATATGCAATTGCTTTGTAGACTGTCTCTCAATTTAGGTTTGTCTGATATTTCCTCACAGTGGGGAAATATGAGACTATACAAATGTCTTGTTCCTTGACAAATTTCCTCCCACTGATTTTAGCACACAGTCATGATTGTCTAACTCCATCTATCTATAGTTATTAGTTGGTATCCTACTATAAGGAAGAGACTCCAGTTCTGAATGTATGTGTGAATGTCTGTATTATATATATATGTATGTATGTATTCATACCATATGTACTTGTGTATATTATTTTGTTTCATGGGTTGCAATCTATCAGTATCATTATTTATTTTGATGTTCAAATTACTCCACATTTGGCCAGTTGAAGGCCTTTCAAGCTGGCTCTTGTATCTGTTTGATGTGTTTCCATCATATTTGAGCATGTCACTACTCTTTAAAAAAACAGTATGTTCCAGGCCCATCTGGCACTTATCCTGCCCCAGGCCTTGAATCAGTCATTTTTTAAGGACCCCTGGTTTCTTTTAGTGGTTAATTTATTTAGAAGCCAAGATTTATATTCTAAATGCTACTAGGATGTCATGAAGTATATTCTGTAGGATTTTAACTTTTGAAAATTTCTTGAGATCGCAACTTTAGGAAATTGGTACTGGACTTCTCCTTACATTTATGACTAGAAATGTGGACAAAATATATGAAACAGCTATTTTCAGCTGTTGGGCAACAGGAAAGGAAGGACTATGGCCCTTAAGAGAGGGGAGATCTGTGAGGTGTCCACAAGATCCCCCTGGCTTCATTCTTAGAGACATTTTCCATACGTGGCACAGGGAGAAGAACTATAAACAAGACATGGTAGGCTTGATGAGTCAAGAAGATAGAGATTAGAGTTCAGGGAAGCTGAGATGGTTTGAATGTGTGGGTCAGAGTTTAAGAGAGGAAAAAGCTATAGAGAAAGCACCACAGAAGTCTGCATAGAAACCCCCCTTCAGGATATTATAGATCCAAGAAGCTCAACACATTTCAAAGATGATAAACAGAAAGAAAATCACACCGATATGCTTCATAATCAAATTGCTTAAACAAGAGAAAATCTCTAAAATCTCAAAATCAAACAGACCAGAAAAGGACTAATTACTAATTGAGTAATAAAGTAAAAACACTGCAGACATCTTGTCAAATGGCACCCAAGTCAGAAGGCAATGGGACAACATTGTAAAGTCATGAAATAAAAAGCCATCATCCAAGAATTTTGTTTGCAATAGCCTTCTTCTAAAATAAGGTGAAATATAATCATTTTTTCAGACAAAAAAATTGAGAGAATTTATCACAATCAGACCTGCACTACAATGATGAAGGATGTCTTTCAGGCCAAATGAAAATGATAGCAAATGGAAACTTGGATCTATAGAAATGAATGAGGAGTTCCAAAATATCATAATACAATTTATCTTCATTTTTATATTTTTATAAGTTAATTTTTAAAGTTAATTTATTATTTAAAGCAAAAATATTATCAATGAATTTGGTATTTATATTACATGCAGAAATAAAATATATAGAGGTAATAGCACAAATGATGGAAAGGGAGAAATGGAAATATATTATCATAAGGCCTTTATATTATATTTACAACATTATTTTTAAGGTAGAATGTAATAAGTAATAAGGATACATCTGGCAAATCCTAGAGAAACCACACACACACTCAAAAAAATGTTTCTAAAGACATGGCTAAAAAACTGTGAAAATAAAATGGAAAATTAAGTGCTGTTTAATTAATCTGAATAAGGGAAGAAAAGAAGGAAAAAATAAGAAAAAAGAACAGTAGAGACAAACATAAAACAAAGAACAAAATGGTGGATTTAAAACTCAACTGTATAAATAATTGCATTAAAAGCAATTAATTTAAACTCTGTAATTGTCTCCATGAGTAAACACTTTACTGTAACTAACTTTAGCACATTTTGTTCTGTGATTCCATCCACTCTTGTGGTTTTAACCCCCAGCTAAATGGCTGTAACATCTGAATCCTGAGTATTATCACTAAAATTCAAATTTAATTAGATCACTCTCCTACTTAAAAACTATCCTATCTATAGAGCCAATGAAGAGGTTAAAGCAAATTTTATTTTAGTCTCATAGTCAACAATAAGATATCAATGTTTTTCATTGCTTTTTTTCCACAGAAAGCCAAAGCTTAACATGAAATGTGAAGTTATTTTAGGGCAGAGAATATGTTTTATGTGGCTCTTCCATAGGACTTTGTATTAGGCAGTCAAAAATATGTTGATTAATTCATCTGCTAGTAAGTGTATAAGATTGGCCGTTGCTAAAAAAAAAAAAAAAACAGCCATAAGCATACAGAAATGCCTATTTTGGCTTTCAGATGCTTATAAAACTAGACTCAGTGGCAGAATTCTCGCCTGCCATGCCAGAGACCCAGGTTCAATTCCTGGAGCCTGCCCATGTAAAAAAAAAAAAAAAAAAGAGCTTGAGAGAAGGGAGGTGCAATGGTGGGTCAGTGGCAAAATTCTCAAATACTTATAAAACTAGAAAGGAAAAAACCCTTCTAACCCATAACCATTACTCCTAGTCAAATAAAAAACATTATAGATGGTTGACTACCCTCTCCTTAAAAAAAATCTCACTATCACATCTTCCTTAATGACAAACAGAAATTTATTTTTTTGAAAACTGTTTATCACCAACTTAAGGACACTGCATATTTCTTCCACTACAGTTAATAAATATAATCCATTTGTGTTGTAATAAAAATTTAGGTTTAACATTTTCTTTGCAAAACCAAGGATCTGAATGATAGCAATTTCATCCTTGGCCTCATGTAATTGTAAGTATTTATTACTTGGACAGTAAGCAAAATGGTTTTCTTAAAGGTGAGGCATTATTCATTTAGAATGGAGGTGAAGGTACAATACTTAGTGAGAAAAAAAAGCAATTTAGTCTAGTAAGGCTGTTCCATCTCATTTAGATTTAACTAATGTAGTTTTATTAAATAATGGGGGAAGAACACTGTGAGTGAAAAGAACGTCCATAAACTGGTCCACTCTTTTGGTTAAGGGGATTCAGGAATGCAATTTTTCCCCATGATTAATGTTAATATCTTCCATTTGTAATCTTTTAGCATGGGGCTCCATGGTGCTTTATGCTTTACATTTAAAAATAACTTTCTAGTAATAAAAGCAATGCATGTTTTTGTTATGCAATCTGTAAAAAAAAAAAAAAAACTATAAAGAAGAAAATTAAAATCACTGCTTATCACCCTGAAAGAAGTGTTCATAACATTTCATGTATATGTGAATCTTTGTGTTTTATAAAACTAACAACATGCTGCATTGTAGCCAAGTATTCAAATGCCGGCAGAGTGGCATCAATGAGTGCAGTAAGACAGGGGTAATGGTGGGTGTGGGGCCATAAGACAGCATGTGCCAGGTCTAAATGGAATGGGTTCTTCAATTCAGGCTGTTTGCTGCCAGGTGGATGTGCCATAGGTACTGTCATGTCTCTAGGACTTTATGGAGAACCTAAAAATCCAGTTGTTTTAAAGTGAAATATCTCAATTTTTGTATATTGGCAACTAATTTTTTAAAACATCACCATGCAAGTTAAACTAAACAAATCTACAGACTAGATTCTACCAAAAAATGTTCTTTTACCTATTCCACAGTCACACTTTCATTTCCTTCTTTCACTTAATTTATGGATTGAGAGTATTTGCCCCTGCTATTAAATAGACTTTGTGATTGCAAACATCAATTTTAACAGCATTTCAGACTTACGTTATAGGCATATATCATTGTTTATACTGCTGCACCCCTCATATTTGTACATTTAAGGTTGTTTCCATTTTGCCATTTTTACTCATGCTGCAACCATAACCTTGTATATGAGCCTTTCTGCACAAATCTGTCTCTATCTATATTATTAATCCCTAAAAACGGTATTATTTGTTCCATGTACATTGACAATTTTTAGTTCTTAAATCTATATTGCTTTCTTGTTACACCAATTTCCACTCCCACCAGCAGTGTTTAAGAGCACCATTTCTCTGGAAGTCTTGCCATTACTTTGTACTCTTACTTCTTTTCAATTTTAGAAATTTAACATGTGAAGATTACATCTTGTTTTAATAGCTTTTTCTTTACTTAATAATGTTTGGGATTAAACTTCAAGCTGTGGACAATTCCCTGCTTTGTAGAATCACTGTATTTCACAATTCAATAATAATAATTTACGAGGAAAATAATTATCAAGACAAAACAGTGGTTCATTAATAATTATATTAACATGAACTAAGTAAAATTCACCCTCTTAGAATGTAGTTTAATGCTCACACACATTCCATTTCTGTTGTTTATTCCTGTTTAGGCACTGATTGAACCAAGTAACAGAGAAGGAAAAGTACTGTGCTTTTGAAGCATAATTGACACTGCATATTTTCAAAGTAAATGTCTCTTACTTTGCAAGGTCAATGCATTTCAGCAAAATTGGCTATAAAGTGAATCATGTTTCCCTACAGACTTTTGATACAAAATCAGCAATATGTTGCTTTCACAAGAAAAAAATAACTAACTTCAGTAAAAAAAAAAACAGCTTAAGTACAAATAAAGAAAAATTACTGGGTTGTGGCATGTTGTGTGCATTCATTTATTTATTCAACAAATATTTTGTTGAATGCTTACCAGATGCCAGGCATTGTAGCAGGGACTGAGGACACAACAGATGCTAAGACAGTATATCGTCCCGTATAGCATTTTCCATGATTTTGCAATCAGGCCTCACTTGAGAAGCTTATATCTGGTGCTAGAAGTTAAGCTTGGTGTCATTTTGTCCCTTGTTCTCTGGAGGAGTTGCTTCTGTGTTCCAATGGTTTATGAAGCATAATAGAAAATTAAATAAAATGCAATGTTAGAGTCTGCAAGAAGGTGCCAATATATACTAAATGTCACATACTTCCCTCTTAGATGAAGTTTATTTCATCCTATGCTCAGTTTTTTTAATACAGTTTTTGGTAAAATGAATTTACTCAGAATGAAGAATCTTTTCTCTTACTTAGCTAAGAAGTTACTACTAACCTTTCTATGTTCACACAAGTACTTATTGAACATCTATTAGCGCAAGATACTATAGATGCTGGGATATGGTGGCGGTCAAGCAGATAGGAGCCCTTCCATTATGGAGCATGCCTTCTATTGGGGGATTCAAACTAAATTAGTAGAATAATAGATTAATTAATTACATGTTATCATTTAAGTGTCCTAAAGAGTAGATGTCGTTTAGGAAGGCTAATCAAGAAAACTGTCCTTGAGAATATTAAATTCCATCTGGGAACCTCATGTTTGAAGGCTGGGGCAATGGTGTTCAGTATGTAAAAAATTCCTAAAGTAGGAGCAAAAGCTTATTATGTTTGAAGATAAAAGAAGTCCAGTGTAAGGAGAGCAGTGGGAAAGGAGAAGGGGGTAGGAATATGTCAGGAGATGTCCACAGAGGCCATTTCATCCGGACCCTTGTAGACAATGGTAAGGTATTTGGATTTTATTCTGAGTGAAATTAGAAGTCATAATAAGAGGAAAAATCTATTAAAAATCTACATGACAATCGGATGGTATTTGGGAGGGCAATAATGATTTTCTAGGACCAAAATTTGTAACAGAGGTATAGGACTAACTAAATTACACTAATTATAGTATTAGAATGGAAATTTTTTTTTTTTTTAGAAATCATTCCATTCTACATATGCACTCAGTAATTCTTAGTATCATCACATAGATGCATGATCATCATTTCCTAGTACATTTGCATCGATTTAGGAAAAGAACTAGCAAAACAGCAGAAAAAGATATAGAATGTCAATATAGAGAAGAAAATTAAAATAATAATAATAATAAAAAAATATATATATATAAAAAAAGAAAAAGAAAAAAACAAAAACAAAAGATACAAACAAACAAACAAAAAAACTATAGTTCAGGTGCAGCTTCATTCAGTGTTTTAACATAGTTACATTACAATTAGGTATTATTGTGCTGTCCATTTTTGAGTTTTTGTATCTAGTCCTGTTGCACAGTCTGTATCCCTTCAGCTTCAATTACCCATTATCTTACCCTGTTTCTAACTCCTGCTGGTCTCTGTTACCAATGATATATTCCAAGTTGATTCTCGAATGTCGGTTCACATCAGTGGGACCCTACAGTATTTATCCTTTAGTTTTTGGCTAGACTCACTCAGCATAATGTTCTCTAGGTCCATCCATGTTATTACACGCTTCATAAGTTTAGTCTGTCTTAAAGCTGCATAATATTCCATTGTAGGTACACACCACAGTTTGCTTAGCCACTCGTCCATCGACGCACATTTTGGCCGTCTCCATCTCTTTGCAACTGTAAACAATGCTGCTATAAACACTGGTGTGCAAATGTCTGTCTGTGTCTTTGCCCTTAAGTCCTTTGAGTAGATACCTAGCAGTGGTATTGCTGGGTCGTAATCCATTCTGCCAGTCTATGTATTTTGATTGGGAAATTCAGTCCATTAGCTTTTAGTGTTATTACTGTTTGGATAATATTTTCCTCTACCATTTTGGCTTTTGTATTATATATATCATATCTGATTTTCCTTCTTTCTACACTTTACTCCATACCTCTCTCTTCTGTCTTTTCGTATCTGACTCTAGTGCTCCCTTCAGTATTTCTTGCAGAGCTGGTCTCTCTTGGTCACAAATTCTCTCAGTGACTTTTTGTCTATAAATGTTTCAGGGAACTGAATGACAATATGAAGCACACAAATATACGTGTTGTGGGTGTCCCAGAAGGAGAAGAGAAGGGAAAAGGAGGAGAAAAACTAATGGAAGAAATTATCACTGAAAATTTCCCAACTCTTATGAAAGACCTAAAATTACAGATCCAGGAAGTGCAGCGCACCCCAAAGAGAATAGACCCAAATAGGCGTTCTCCAAGACACTTACTAGTTAGAATGTCAGAGGTCAAAGAGAAAGAGAGGATCTTGAAAGCAGCAAGAGAAAAACAATCTGTCACATACAAGGGAAACCCAATAAGACTATGCGTAGATTTCTCAGTAGAAACCATGGAAGCTAGAAGACAGTGGGATGATATATTTAAAATACTAAAAGAGAAAAACTGCCAACCAAGACTCCTATATCCAGCAAAATTGTCCTTCAAAAATGAAGTAGAATGGAAATTTTAATAGTAAAACTAATAACTATACTCGAGTCTGAAAGAAAAGCTAGACATATTATGATTGCACAAAAGAACCCTAAGAGCTATACCCCAAATACAAGAGCACGTGAATAAGTAGCATGAGACTGCCTTTGACAGTTAATTTCATATGTCAGTTAACCATGCTACAGTGTCCATTTGTTTGGTCAAGCAAGCACTGATTGCTACTGTGAGGATAGTGCATGGATTTAAATCATTAGTCTGATGATTGCATCTATGGCTGATTATATCTATGATCAAAAAAAGGAGATTGCCTTCAGCAATGAGAGAAGACTCATCCAATCATTTGAAGGACTTGGGAGAACTGATGATTTCTGTGGTCTGAAAGAAAAGTTTCTATCTCTGTGTTAGCAAGTCAGCTTCTTCTGGGGAATTCATTAAAATCCTCATCAGATGGGCCATGGTGGCTCAGCAGGCTGAGTTCTTGCCTGCCATGCCAGAGACCCAGGTTCATTTCCCATTGCCTGCCCATGCAAAAAAAAAAAAAAAAGTCCCCATCAGAGTGCCCAGCTTGCAGCCCACCCTACAGAATTTGGATTTGCCAATCCCCACAGTCATATGAGGTAATTTCTATACTAAATCCCTTAATATTTGCAAATGTATCCTGTCAGTTCTGTTTCTCTGCAGAACCCTGTCTAATACACTGTGTGTAAAAAGATTTGAATCTTTAACTTTCTCTGGTGGGCCAGAGAAGTCCACCATGAAAGCATGGCAGGTAACCCAAATCATGCATACTAGTATAGTCTGAGTCTCTGCTGCAGATAATTCCATTAAAGGAGAGTCTGCTATAAACATGGAATTGAAAAGGGCTCAGCCAAAATAGTGTGGGGTTCCAGTGCAACTCTAGAAAAAAATTGCGTTATTGCTGTGATGTCAGGAGTGGGTAACCAGTTAAAAAGATTAATTTTTCAAAAAGTAATCTTTCCTACCTTGAATGGTGTAATAAGTATTATCTGACTTGTGATTTCTGGTAATCACAAGAAATTTCCATAATATATAACTATATGTAAATATGAATTCTGTAAAAAAAATTGACTGTATGTGGTTTGTTCAAACAAACACATGGAATTTTTCTCATATTAGAGAACTAATTTATGAATGACATTCCTTAAGTGATCATTTATGATCTCCCATATATTGCCAATGCCCTTGGTGTCAATTATTATAAATTAGTAAGTACTGAATCAAATTTAATCTTTCCCCTTCTTCCAGGGGACACATTTAATGCTTGTTGCTTTTTGTGACAAAAGAAGCCAGGCTATTAAATCTTAATGCCATGGGTGAGCCTCACCCGTGTAGGTCTGCTGTTCCATCGTAAGAAAGGACTCAGATAATATTGGGGCCAATAAAATGGACATTTGCTGCTTTGAGAAATGCAAAAGTTTGTGGCTGTATCCACATTCAAACATGTTTCCAATTAATAAAAGTTCTTCATCCTATCTATACTGTATAGACCTGGGATTTTGTTATTTAAAGGAAATTATAGAAGCTTAAGCAAAAGCCCTTTTTGTGGAGTTCACATCTCTAAGAATAGGCCCTTATTCCTATAAAATGGCAAAGATGTGAGTCCTAGACTGGAGGGAGACTGCTGAACTTGACTTTTTGTGAGCCATTTTATTTCTAGCTCAGATTCTCAATGCTTTTTTGTTTGGCTTGGTTTGTTTTTTTTAATCTCATCTGTGTTGAGATGCACAGTTTCATCTGTTCACACCTGGATAACCAGCATATTGGCTGTTTAGAAAGCTGATACTTCTCTTTCCACATGGGACTGGAAGCCTACATGCCTAACAGGCCAGGTGCCAGCAAACTAAGCAAAAGATTGGCCAGGAATTTAAACCTCTTTTATAATTGCTTAGTACAAATGAAAACTACTCTTATTCTGTTTGTGTTAACATTTCCTCTGTAATCTTTTGACAAAACTTTTTCACGTATTAGATGTATAATTTCATTTATAAATCCACTAGGACAGATAGAGTTCTGCTTCAACATTTAGCTAAGAAATTCCCAGGAGTGATTTATGGAAGAAAACATCCAAGAATATCTGTCTTAGATCATCATGAGAGACTTAAAATATTCCTAAAATCCACATTCCTATACAAATATTAAGTTTACTTTAAAATCTGATCCTTGATTTATCCCCCACTGTGGCTCTCAAACCAATAGCCTCTGGTTCTGGGTCATGGGGATCATGAGAAGAGCCTAGGTCAGCCTCCATAGACTTAATGACCTTTAACATCCACACTGCAGAAATCTAATCACAGAAACTGACCCTTACACCACACTTTCCAGATAATGGAGACATTTGTTTATGTGTCTTGTATATGTTTATTTGTTCATGAATACAGATATGTATTACTGTGCAGTGATGAATGTAAAAGAGACTTGGTCCCTCCTTTAATGAATTTTATAGCTAATGAGAGAGATAGACAATTGAAAATTACAAATTAAGTAAAACTGCAACTGTGATAAGGACTTTTAGTAAGAAAGTTATAGAGTGTATGAGACTATATGTAATAGTGAGCTCTAAACTACACTGCCAAGGAGGTAAGAGTTGACTTCGGCATGTAAGGGATGTCTTAGCCGAGAACTGAAAAATGTGTAAGAGTTGACTAGGGAAGGGAGGGTTGCTGGAGACATGGGGGACATTTTCATATGGCAAGGAGCATGATTCTCTGCAAACAAGACCAGTATAGAAAGCCTAACTAGGAAGTGGAAGAGAATGGCAAAGGTTGAGGTTGGAAAGACAGACAGGGCCTATTTTTTCAGGTCCTTTATGCCATTTGAAGGATTTCAGTATAAGGCAATATCAACAATTTTTATTGCTTTTTATGTGTCAGGTGTTGTTCTAAGTAGTTTACTTGTGTTTACTTACTTATTACAACTACCTGTTAAAGAAAGTGCTATTATCATCATTTAGTTGATAAGTAAATTCAGTCCAAACGAGTTAGGAATCAGTGAGTGGTGGAGCCAGGTTCTATCTGCAAAGTCACCTCTCTCCATCTCTACTCTACACTGCCTCCAAACTAGAAAATGACAGAAGTCAGTGTGTGTGGCCCACTATTAATTGTTCAACTTCTCTGTGCTCATTTTCTCTGCAATGGACTCCACACAACAGCTTATCTTCTTGTGGGAATGAAATAAGTTAATTTACAAAAAGTATTTAGAATAACGCTTGGCGCATAGTGAATGCTACATGTTACTAATTATCATTGTTTCTGTTATACTCTTGGAAATTGAATTATATAAAGCTGAACTGCCTGACATGATCAAATAGAAGCTTTTTAAAGACTATTCCACTGCAACAAGAACACTGGATTGGAGGGAAGCCAAGCATGAAGCAAGAACACTCAGGAGGTTACCATGCTGGCCAGAAGAAAGAGGGTGGTGGTGTGGCCTAAGACTGAAAAACTGCAGTGTGAAATCAATGGAATGAAGAAACACAAAACTCTTAGGATTTGTTGATGAGTTAACCACGGGAAGAAAAAGATGGAAGTGTTGAGAAAGGTTATTCTGGCTGGGCATGGTGCTTCTGTGCTGTGAGATAGGTAATACAGGTGAAAACAGATTCGGGGAGAGTGATCACCTCTACTGAATTTTGAATTTTGAATTTGCTGAGTTTGAGGGCTTGTGATACATTCATGTAGAAATATATAAGTACTTCTTTTTCCTACCTTGTCTGATCCCAAAAAGAGAACTTAAAGCTACTGTGGTGGTTTCAAACTGTATAAACATGCTCTTAAATCGAATCCATTCCTGTGGGTAGGAACCCATTGTAAATAAAAATCTTTTGATGAGGTTACTTCAGTTAAGATGTGACCCACCTCAATCTTAATCGTATTACTGGAGTCCTTTATAAGAGAATAAAATTCAGGCAGAAAGAGAGAAAGCCAGAGAAACCAAAAGAAGCAAACAACGAAACCAGGAAGACGGGAGAGATCAGCAGATACTGCCATGTGTCTTGCCCTATGGCAGAGGAGCCAATGATTGCCTGCAGCTGGTTTTCAGGAAGAAATGCATTAATGCCTTGGTTTGGACATTTTCCCCACCTCAAAACCATGAGTGAATAAATTCCCATTGTTTAACCTGGCCCCTCTCATGGTATTTGCTTTGAGCTGCCTAGGAAACTAAAACAGCTACTTATAAGACATGAATCAATAAGTCTTTCTGGTACACAGTACCAGAAACTTCAGGAGATGTTTTACATGACTTATTTCAACAACATTCCTGTAAGTATTTACTTTACAGAGAAGCATTCACCTTCCCTGGAGCCTCTATAGTTAGCTTCACTCTCATACCTCCATAAAATTTGGTCACAAACCAAGTGTAGCTTATCAGGTTAGTTTCTTATACAGAGCAGTGAACACGTGGTGCTCACAATATAATGAAAAAGACATACTTTAAATGAGTGATTTCACTAGCCTTGAGTGCTATGGAAAAGTGTAGTATGCTACAGGAATATGTAATGAGGAAATTGAGATTCATCTGTGGGATAAGGAAATCAGGAAAGTCCTCTTTGAGAAAGTGACACGAGTTGAGACCTGAAAGACAAATAGCATTTAGCAATATGAAATAATTGGTTGTGGAGTAATCCAGTCGGAAATATTGAGTCATGTGAAAATTTGGCTACCACAGGGGTTATGGCATATCAAGGAACTAGAAGAAGGTCAGTTCAACTGGAGTAGAATTTTTGAAAAAGGACAAATGAGGCTGAAGAGGTAGGAGGTGGGGGGACTGGTTCATGGCAGGCCTTGGCAGCCACCTGAGGGATTTTGCACTTTTTCTTGAAGACAATGTTGGTAAAATAACATAAAAGATTTCATACATTCTAGGTAATTACTCTGCCTGGGAAATATCTTAACTCCTTCTTAACTTGTTGTCATTTTGAAATATGCTATTTTTAAATATGATGCTCATGCCTAATACCCTTAATGGAAGGGAAAAAGTGGCAATCTACAATTCCTGTGGCTATCTATCTGTCTATCTATCTATCTATCTATCCATCCATCCATCCATCATTGTATGCATGTCATCTGCTCTTTGAGATTTTGTTTCTTTGATTCTGCTATTTAAAGAAACAACTCTAGTCTCTGCTGTGGACTCTGGTCCTGATCAAACTGCCACTTATAGTCCTCTGTCCCAATTTCTGTAATTCTTTCCAGGTTATATCATATCACCACTATCAATATGATGTGGGTCCACTAAATATGTTTGTTTTCAGTCAAAAGAGGAAAACGCACATCTATTTAATTGGAATATTTTGTTCTCATGGCAGCAAATTTCAACCTAACTGGTAAATGTGGTTTTAAATATTCTGAAAACAATGTTGCATTTCAGTCTTAAATGTCTGGTAGAAGTCTACACCTCGCTAACACATATTCAAAACTACACACACACACATACACATGCACACAGCACATCCCTCGCTGTTATACTTCAACTATGCTCCTAATCTCCGTGGAGAGTTTTGTCAAAGTGTAATCAACCCAAAAAACACCATCCTGGCTATGACAGGAATTGAGTATGCATCAGCATGAGCTGTGAAACAGTCATAGGAATGAGCATTTATGTTACTAAATGCTACAAATGTACAGGCCTCAGATTTCATTTCCCAATCATGAAAAATCCTACAGAAGTATCCCTGTTCATGTAACAGCAACTGAAATGTGTTTTAAGTTCCAGTTATTTATATAATTCTCAACACAAAAGGGTATCTGTTGAACTCAGTCTTTACATTTTCTCAAGTACTGACACATTTCTGAATGCTAATATTCCTTAAAGTCCTCCTTTGAGAATATAAACCCCATTGTTAGCCTTCATTTTTGATAAGCTAAGAGACTGTCTTCCCCACCCTCACTTTACACCCATGCCCCCAAGCTCAAAATAAAGCACAGTTGGACAGGCCACAGTGGTTTAGTTCAGCAAGCAGAGTTCTCGGCTGGTACCTGCCCATGCAAAAAAAAAAAAAAGCACAGTTGATAAACAGATGAACATAGGGATATATTTTTTAAAGTATTTGTGAGTATTAATGTCAACATAGAAAATCTGAGTTCTATGGCCTTTGATGGCTCTAAGTAAAAGAGTGTCTTGAAATTAATTCTTTTAACCCTGAAAACTTAAAATATCCAGACTCTGAGTCCCGTATATATCTCTGAATCTTTTTATCAGTTTGCAACCCCCTTGCCTTGATAGTCACTCATGAACAACAACAAAAAAGTAGGGGTGGGGGGACAGGTATTTGATCTGTGGTTAACAGAGCTGTTAGTGTTCACTATAATTGAATTCGTGGGTATTTTCTATAGAATACTTTCATACTCTGCAGAAACAGAGCTCTGGAGCCTGGACATATCTGACAACAGATGCAGCATTGACCAAGGAGGAGAGTGAACATGGCTGGCATCTTCCAGATGCTTAATAAAGGGAGACAGATATGACTCACCCTTCAGTATTCACCTGATTCTGATGGAATGCTGATGGGATGTTAATACAGAAGTCTGCTCAGTTCCATTGGTCCCTAGACTCATATGCATTCATAAGAATTCCTAACTGAGGTGCAAAATTAGGCATCAATATCTAACATTTTATCATTAGACATGAATGGAAAATAGGCTCTGCTGTAATCTAGACCAGAGAACTGACCATAGATTTGGATGGCCAAGGGTAAGTTATGAAACTTGCTTTCATTCCCTCCTTTTAGGCATTGGTGCTGTAGGCCAGCCTGCGGAAGGTCAGTCTGTAATGGAACCAAAAGGTTCCATCTCACTCCAGAGGAAGCTGGAACCTGGCTGAACCGGTTCCCAGAGTGGCATGCCACTACAGCATCGCCAGTGTTCATTATCTGGCTGGTCAACCTGTAGATTGGAAGGGAGACATGGCATAATGAGCCATCAAGACTCAAAGAAAACTCTGAACCCCCAGGCCTATTGCAAGCTGTGCTATCTTTTCTGAGTAGACTTGGTGCCAGCATTACAGAGCAAGTAATGCTAGTGCCTTTGTCTCAGGATAGATAAAAAGATAACTTGTACCAAGTGGCATATAATCAGAACACTCGTTATGTTACCTTCTATGAGGCTGTTTCATTACTGCCTTCTAAGCCATCCAGTATAACCTCTTGGGTTCTCAAGATCCACATCTCTTTCTACAGTATAGGAATGGATATGCCTTGAACCCAAGACTATTGATCTCTCCATGAATCATGACTCTGAGTTGGAACAGATCCACTCTCATTCTGGAACCCCTCTATGATTCAACTTCTTGCTGAGCCCCTCAGTGACAGGAAATTATGTTTCTTCAGAGAATGTCCACTCCACCTTTGCCAGAATGGAGGAATGGCCTCACTTAATGCTGAGCCATAGTCAGCCACATTTTGGCACTACCCAGATCAACTATAAATCCTCATTCAAATGTTTGAAAATAGCTATCATGACACCTTTGAATTCTTTCTTCTACAGACTAAACTCTAGTTATTAATTTGTTTGAAATCAAGGGCTAGCAGTCTTAGTTAACAGATCAAAACAGAAGTGAATAAACAGCAGGAAATTCATGCCTCATGAAAAGGACAATTTGAAAGAGAAAAAAATGAAACCAGCACAGAAAATACATTCTTAAATTTCTACATTAATCTTTTTACACAATCCAAGGAGGTTCCTAGATGCTCCAGTTGTAGGGTCATGTCTTAGGACCTGACCCAGCTGAGTACAACCCAGAAAGTGAACACAGCACCAGACCTACTCTTGCAGATGGGAGGGCCCTAGGTCAGGTCAGTTACAGGAATAGGATCCACACAGCCAAGAATTTGAGGCTGCATGGGGGAAATCTAAGAACCTGTGGCTGCCCTGGCTCTGGACTGAGATTTTGAAACAATACCTACATTCTTGGGAGGTTATGAGAGGGAAGCCAACGCAGACCCACTCCTAGAGGGACTAAGCTACTGAACAGGCTCTCAGAACTAAGACTTAAGGCAGGATACAGAGATCAGTGAGGTAAACCAACACATGATTTAGGATCAGAAACCACAGATCAGGCAGATGCCTAGTCATCAGCCAGGCCAAAACTTGAGAGTGATTTGAATCGAAATCCCACAAGGCTGTGCTGAGAATGGATAAATTCCTGATTCATCAAGTAAGAAATTCAGAAAAGAATAGCTTGAAGGTGATAGCTATCTGCGGCAGTAAGAAGAAAAGGCGTGCAAAATTTGGGAACAGGTCAGATAAATAGAGTAAGGGGAGAAATTATTTCGTTCCTTGTATTTTCCTGTTTATGATTTTAATAGCAAATTAAGGTCACACCATGTTTCTAAGTAGGGATAGACTTCCACAGTAATGCCCTAATTTGGTAGTTCCTGAAGCAGGTTGTGCATCACAATCACGGGGGAGCTTGTTAAAAATAAAGTCATGCAGGCACCCAACAAGGTCTATGGTGCAGAATCCCAAGGGGCCCAGAAAGCTGTGTTTGAAATGAGCTCACACAAGGCTAGGGCTGGGAGCCGTTCCCTATCATACTAGGGGATGTTACAGAAAACTCAGAAGGAATAAAATATTTCAAAAATTGAAAAACATCACCCCGTGATTACTGTGTCTGCCATATGTAAAGTCTGAAATGGTTAGTCTACCAGTGTCTCATTCTCCCTCTGTCTTTAAGACATACCCATATCTTTCAGAATAAACTTCCTACTTAATAATTTCTGAACTGAACTGTTTAACTCAATTGTTAAAGTGATTATTTGAAATTTATTCAGTTTATCCCCAACTAAATAAATACGTGCTGTTAATCAAACAAATTCATTGTGAAAAGGTAAAAATGTGCTCCGTATTAATTTCAGTGTCAATTTTCAGTCACCAACAAGTAAATACCCAGCATAAGTTAATCATTTAATCCACAGTCCCCAAAAGTTCACAATTGAATAAATCAAAACCCCAGCAATGATAGATTCTTGTAATTATCTTTATCAAGTTAACGTCTGTGTATAATTACCCACAATATAGATTATGTGAAAACAGTGAGCTCTGGGACTGCTTCCCAAAACAACAAGCGCTTTATCTTGTAAATTAATAACAACAATTTGCACTTTACAGATATTTTCATCCATTGGTTTCATTACAGGGATGGATTAATTTGATCATAACATAACTTCCTGGAACAAAAGCAGTATCCTTGGAATCAAAAAATCCATTTAAATCATTTTCATAATGAGGACCTATTTTTATGTAGTTTCTTTGAAAATGTGTCTTTCATTTGTAACCTTATTTCCTCCCTGCACTAAGAAGTGGAGGGGAAAAAAAGTCTCTGGAAAAAAATTCATTTCATAGCTTCATATCTATCTCTTGTTGGAGAATAGTACCACAGGCCAATCCTCTGAAGACCAAGGTTCTATCCACACCACCACCCAGCAAGTGGGAATGGAGTAGGGGACAGTTCAGAGACCACAGAAGTCCCATCTACTGCATATCTGTAAACTGATTATTTCTACTACTGAGTCACCACCTACAGTGGCCCTTCTAGGGCTCTCAGAGAAGTTCTACTCAAAAACATCCTCTTCCCCCAAATCTTTCCTGAGTGCTAAGGATTAGGTTCCAATCTCAATATTTGATATCTTCTTTCCTCTTCAGATCGTGGAGGTTGACTTTTGATGGATTTCTTGAAACCAGAAATCATAATTCCATGT
Source organism: Tamandua tetradactyla (assembly GCF_023851605.1). Classification (NCBI taxonomy): domain Eukaryota; kingdom Metazoa; phylum Chordata; class Mammalia; order Pilosa; family Myrmecophagidae; genus Tamandua; species Tamandua tetradactyla. The sequence continues at coordinate 25,429,846 of NC_135346.1, forward strand.
ATCACCTACCTTGGCAGGAAAAGATACATGTTGTTCAACCTAAAGGATTCTTGTTAGAGCTAGGATGCTAAGCCCAGCAGCTGAAGATAAGGCTTCACATGCTATTCAGGAGAACTGCAGGGCTACCCAACAGTTCCCTCTCCCACTCATGAGCAGGGTGATCCTGCTCTCAGCATCCATCCTCTCAGGCTGCCAAGGAAAAATAAATCAGAAGCTGGAGTGGATAGCAGGAAAGCATAGAGTCCTTGACTTTGGCAACTTCCACCAAGTTTTTTGTGTGAGTCTGTTTTATTGTTTCTTAAAAAACTATTTGGAGCAGCGAGTTCTTCTGAAAAGTTTTGCTAGTATTTGTTTTCTATTGCTACATGATAAATTGCCCCCAAACATAGTGGATTAATAAACATTTATTATCTCACAGTATCTTTGGATCAGGAATTTGGGAGCAGCTTAGCTGGTGGGTTCTGGCATGAGGTTTATCATGATGTTTCACTCAAGATATTGGTCAGGGCTGCAGTCAGCTGAAGGCTTGAAAGGAGCTGGTGGGTCCACTTCAACGACAGTCCCCTCATGGCTTTGATAGAAGGTCTCAGTTCCCCACCTCATGGCCCTCTCTGTAGGGTGGCATGAGTGCTTCTGTGACATAGCAGCTGGCTTCCCCCAGAAATAGAATAAAAGGGACGCTACAATACTTCATATCTCCTGATGTCAAATGTCACACACCTTCATAGTACCACATTCTATTGGTTAAAAACAGGCCATTAAATACAACCCACACTTGTAAAGAGGGAAAATAGGGTCTACCTTTTGAAGGGAAGAGTATCAAGTTATCTGTGGTTATATTTTTATACCACAACAGGGTCTTTTCCAGGACCTTGCCATATTCTGCAACGCCTGTGTTAACATATCAAAACAGCTCCTAAAGTTGATCCATTTTCTAAACTGAACATAATGCTGATTCCATGCATGCCATACAATTGGGCCATACTGAAGGCGAGGCGTTTAATTACTTGCACGTTTTCAAAAATGTCTTGAAATCATTTTTACTGGCAATTTCAGAACAATTTGAAAACAACAAAAAGGCTTAAACAGTTGTGCTCTCAGGGAGTTTGGCGACCCATTAGACTTGTGTCTGAAGAGTTTCAAAGTATATGATAACATTGAACAGTCAGCCTTCTAATCTCCTGTTCTTTATTTGAACATGTTCAGTTTTATAGCTTTCTCCTCTCTGCTGAGCTGAAATCAATGTATTGACATCTTGGTGGGAGAAACGGAAGAAGAGCCAGCTAAGGTATTCCCTGGAGAAAAAATTAGAGAGAGGATGTGTCTTCTGAGTTATATTGTTCAGGACTCTTGAAGTCAGACTCCGCTAAATATTGTCTCTGTGGGCTGATGGAGAAAGCATGCACCTCTGAAGGGATACACATGTTTGTACTTATTACATTCTCTACTTAGATCATCCACGAGGCTGGGTTCGGTGAGTTAATATAGAGAAAACTCTCTCTCTCTCAATCTTTCTCTAACACACATGCACCTACTCACATACACAGCCTTAGCTAATATATCAGAGGGCATCTGATAACACCTGTTTCTGTTTAATTACTAAGAAAATTAATTATATTAAACAAAGGTTAAAATGTCAGTTTCTTATGAGCTAATCTGAGTGTTACGTATAATTAATAATCAACTTATACTCACCACCCTGTTTTATGAAATAAATGAGCAAGAGCCCTTTTAAAATATAATCACGGCAGTGCACCAGTGGCTCAGTGGCAGAATTCTCACCTGCTGTGCTGGAGACCCAGGTTCAATTCCCTGACTCTGCCCATGCCAGAAAAATAAAAAAGGAAAATTATAATCAGCCTTGGGATTTGAGTGGGGGTGGGGGAAGTGCATTATTCACCAACCACCCTGTTTTCAGAATCCTCACATTTATACTTACGTTACTTTTCTGAAAAGTGAGTAGTAAGTAGACGGTCCTGTTTGTGCGGTGACTGTATTCATACTGATTATATTTAATGGGTGTTGAGAGAGACAGGTCATAAGCAAGAGAATGAAAATTATCAACAATCTGTAATCAAACGGCCTTTTAAAATCTGCTCACAAATACTGACATTTCTTTGGACTCCAAGATGGGAACAAGGATCTACAGGAAGAATGCTGTCATTCCCTCCAACCCATAAATTTTTCAGGAGGATCTACTTCCAAACCTGTGCCAAGCACTAAACAAACATCGTCTCAAGAAGTTCGCAGTCTACCTTGGATATGGCATATGCGCAAGATTCACAGGAAGAGCATATCTGGACACCCAGCTCAGAAGGCACCAAGGGAGGGTAATCTAATCTGAGTGCATAGGAGGAGTGAGCAAGGCCTAGCAAATTTACATGAACTGGGATCACAGAATCTGATTTGTTCCCTCCCGTTGGGAACATTGGAACTTTTCCTGTTTATGGGTTTACCAGAATCAAAAGGAACAACCCCAACCACAGTTAAACAAGAGGAAATGTAGCATTTTGTATCAAGAGGAAACATAGCACAAGAATGTTATGATGTAGGAAGTGGAGACAGAGTTACAATTTGCAGTGATCTTAGCTGTTGTTGGCAGTCCCCTTTCTTGTCATTGCTGCATAAAGAATCCATAAAAAGATATAAATCAAATAATCCTGAGTATCATACTTCCAGCATTCAGAATGTAGTCAAGAACTGGTACTCTTAGGTGAAGTGAACACTCTTCAATCTGAAAATCCCAACATATTCTTTTTTTGTATGTGAACATACTCATTTCTACAGAACTACACAACCTTCACTCAAAATGGTCAGTCCCAGCATAGGGTACATTGGCTGCTCCAGATGCTAGTAAACCCAGAGGGGTTGGTGAAATTAACTATTACCTTGTAGCAAAAACTAGAATTGGTTCCTTTCCTTACAACATCAATTGGTGCTTAAAACCAACACAGGAGAGGATGGGAAATTAGGATTAACAAGAAAAAGGCATCTGTGTTATTTTAGTGAAACATGAGCTCATTTATTTTGGATCATTGCCCAGTGCCATTTCTTTGGTTAAAGACACCTGATCCTATTAGGATAAAAGGTGGTGGAGGTGCCATTCCAGAAGTTGTTAAATGTGTGTGTGTGTGTGTGTGTATGCTAAGCCTTGTAGTCTATCACAGAGGGAAAGTATATTCCAGGCAAAGGGAACAGCATATCCAAAGCAGAAAACATGGGTTATTCCTAACTTTAGGCAATTATTTTCTCTGTAACATTAAAATCTGGTGAGAAGTATCAAAATATGAGGTCAGAGGGGTGAACAAGGGCCAGGACATAAAACATGTTAAGAATTGTGGATTAAGTTTAACTAGTCTAATTAAATTAGATTATTAAGAGTGTTGTAACAAGTTCCCTAAAGGGAAGGAGCTATTGCACAATTTGAACACTAGACTTCCCTGGCTAGATGTTTGAAGCTTTCCATAGAGGTTCTCTCTCTTTTTTTCTTGGTAATTGAGGAAGAGAGCTGATAGGCACCGAGTTAGTGATTTTGGCCCCTGAAAAACCTTATGTTGTCCTAGTAGGATCACAAAGAAAGAATCCCAAATAGTAGTTTGCGTTACTGTCACTCCTTTCTCCTCTAAGGAGATGAAACATTCTCAACACATACTATGTGTCTTGCAGTAGCACAGCCCTAGGAGGAATATACATCCCCACCTCGCTGCTGCTGGGCTCGGCTTTTTTTATAGGCTTTGGCCAACAGACTGAGTGAGCCCAACGTACACCACATCAGACCCAAAGCATTAAGTGACCTTGCTTGTTACCGTCAGCTCTTTTGCTCATTTTTCCTCTGCCAAAAGAATGGCATGCCCCAGATTGGTCTGCTTCTTTCGACTGGGTCCTGAAATGAAGAAATGAGGAAATATGAAGCAGGGTTTTAACTGTTGAGCCAGAGTGGTCAGCATGGAATGTAAGTGAGAAATAGATATTTGTTGGTGTAAGTCACTGAGATGGTGGAGTTGTTTGTTACTGAAGCATAAACGAACACTAAATCTCTAATTGAGTTCTTTAGGTTTGATTTCCAGCCAAAAAGGGAAAAAAAAACAAACAGGCAAAGCAAAACAAAACAAACAAAACTTTCAAGTATATATGCCTAGGGCTAAGAAAAAATTCATCCCATGTGTTAATTCCTATGATTTGGTAACGGTAGCCTGGAAGGCTGTGGCGAGAATGTTTTTCTAGTCATCTCCCTCCACAGCAGGGAAAATCGGCATGATCGATTAGCGTTGTCTGTCAGGAGAGTGGAATTGAGAAAAGATGACTTCTGAGGGTCAGGAGTCTCAACTTCTGCCATCTTAGTGGACTTTCATAGGAAGAAATACTAAGTTTTCCCCACCATCCACTGCTTTCTCCTAACATCCTCCTTTCTCACTGGAATCTCACTACTCTGGTTGCAATATTTGAGAGCGTGGTAGGAAATGAGGCTGGCATTTCCCCCCCACTGCTAGTAACAGAGTTCACGGTCACCGTAAATTGACATGTTTTCTGCACGGATGACCTGTCCATGTGCTTCCCCTTTCTGCCACTGCTTTCTATGTTTCTGAAAGAAATGGTCAGTTTTACTGACTAATCAGTTTTACACAAAATACATACCACTCTACACAGAGCTGAAGAAAGTAGTGGGTGTCTTCACAAAAACCCATTCCAGTCCATTTTACTAACTCACTCACGGTTAGGCGGGGATGCGAAGCTGTGGACTAGGGACATTTTCATGTAGTAATCAGGCATTAACACCGAACATATTCATATTCCTTCTGAAGATCCACCCTCCAACAACCCTTCTCACATTGTTGCAGCGCCATCTAGAGGTCACTATTAATAAATACCGTTTCCCAAGCCTTTCCAATGTGCTATTGAGGGTAATATTACAAATTCAATGAGGTGGTTAAAAAGAGGGGAAAGTCATTTTTGCTGTGCATCTCCATATGCCAGGGGTCTATTCGAGGAGAGTGAATGCTTTACTTCACCTAACAATATAAGAAACTTTTTATTATCCCACTATACAGATGAGAAAACTGGACTCAGCGTGAGTTATTTGTTCAATCAAGAAGCAGGGCTAAGATTCAAAACCAGGTCTTATTCCAGCACTGATTCTCCTTCTGCTATTCAACACTTCCAACCCTTGATTGGATTTAACACACTTAGATTTCAGGAATTTCTGTTATTCCTCAGCAAAATATGTCAACTTCTGTACAGAAAATTTGTCTGTGTAAGACCCAAAATCATTCCCTTTGAATTTTATCTCTGCTTTTCCACATCTTTTTCCCGTATGTCCAATATGTACTATATAAATATTTATTGAATGAATAAATGACTAAATATATGAAATGTTTTCTTCCTTGCCTTTTTTCAAACTCTTTCAAAATTTGCTTTCTCAGAATAGCTATGCCACTTTCTCATCATGTGAAAGGTCTCACCCAGCCCTGGGAGTATATGCCATGGTGGCATGGAATCCATGCATTTAAGGGTAAATGTATCCAGCTTTAAGATTAATTAGGATGTTACCTATGTAAAAAGAAACCCTAAGCAAACTTATTTTCTACAACAAAGTAGAAAATTGTCTGAATAATTACTTTTTAATTTCTTTCCTTTTTGAGCTGGATTTAAGGTACACCTATAACTTAATGTGCATTGTTCAGTGCCATGTAGTTAAGCATTTTATACTTATTTTTTCTAAGACTGTATGCACTGACTCAGTAAGAGTGTGAGTTCTGCTAGAATATGTATTAATTTTTAAATTAACCCCCTAATTTCCAATACAGTCTCTTCAACTATCCTTATTGAATGTTTGACCAAGGATTCCTACCTCTCTCTAGCTAGTGCTTTGAAATGAGTACTAATGACATTTAAATGTTAAAAGGGGGTGAAAGAATGAAGACTGCTTTTTCTCAGAAGGTAACTATTGAGTTTCTACCATATCCCAGGAACCACGTTGTGTGACAGGGCACATGGTCTCTGGCCTCAAACATATACTTTCATGGAATAAACGGAGAATTACAGTGCAGTTTTCTGGGCCAGCAGAGGCTCAGGGGTATCCTATACTCTGAGGGAAGGCAAAATGACTGAGTGCTGAGGTCTCTAATTACTGTTTCCTCCTCAAGCTATGATAAATGCTATAATGCAATTATAATACATATTATAATGCAATTACAATGAATGTATGTTGAAATGAACTAAATCAAATTTCCCCTTCCCTTCCAGAAGCTCATATATAAACTATGAAAAATAAGAATGCCTTTGTTTTTTTTTAATTCAGGGCTTCCTGGTAAATTATTCATGGAGATGTTTCAGAAGATTTTAACCCATAAGAGTCCTGAAGAAATCCTATATGCTATTCCCTACCCAAATGACCCTTCTGATCTGATAAATGGACCTTTCTGGAAGCGGCTTTAAAATATTCATAGGCATTTAAGGTAAAGTAGCCCAGGGACCTGGTGAATCTGATGTTTCTTCCATTAAATGATTGAAAGTTGATAATGCTAATTGAATGTGATTTATAGCATCCACACTGTGTCCTAAATTATTTCAGATAAACATGTGGCCCCAGCCAAAACTGTTTGTGAATGCTGTTGTTTCAGAACCAGAGACATCCCTAACCTCTTTCTTCTCCTGCTGAGTAAGTTCCCCGAGAGCCTGGTCTATGGCTTTCTTGTTTAATACCATGGCCCTGCTTCCTGCCCGAAAGCAGGATGCAGACAAGCATCTTACATGTCATAGGATGGATGAATACTTCATAGTTGTCATAGGATGCATGAATATTTATTTCATAGTTGGATACATGCAATGTTCTAAAGTTTTTTGACTGTTCACATCACCCTTCATGTGGACCAAATTCATCTTTTTAACTTAAATTGTTTGCTTTGTTGTTGACTATTTTCTATCATGCAAGTAAAACATGTTTTTATAGAAATACTAACAAATAAACAAAATTTTAAAAATAAAAATTCTACTACCTAGTATTAACATTTTGCTATTGGTCTTTTTCAAAGTTTTTAAATGCAAATATACATTTCTTGGAATAAAAATGTTTTTCTGATTCATTTTGTAATTTGTGTGTTTATGAATATAAAAGAAATATATTTCATGTCATAGGTATACAAATAGATTCTCACAATGGTTATTTAATAGCCCATTGTGTATATCTCATAATTTAATTAAACTTACTTATTGTCAGACATCTAGGTCATTTACAAATTTCTGATATTTTTGTGATAAACATCTTTATACTTATAACTTCTTGTCTTTATTCCTATAATATGCTTATTCTTGTATTATATTCTTGGTTTTCTGTAGTAAAACAGTAAGAATTTTACTGGACTGCAGGGAAAGACCCTTTGAAATGTTCCTAATGGCTAAAGCTAAATTTCTCTCTAGAACAATGCCAAATCTGGATATTATAATTTCATAAAACATTCGCCCATATGATTAATGAAAGCGTTTTTTGACACACTCACTTATTTTCTGTATTTAGTGAACAGCAGAGTAATTCTGTGAAATCTGTCTATGTCTAAAAAAGGGAGAATGTATCTTAGTTAAGAAGTGAGTTCTTGAGCCAGATTACTTAATCCCATATCCTGGCTCGGCTACTCAGTATTTCTATACTTTAACCAAGTTAAATAGCTTCTTTGTGCTTCAGTTTCCTCATTTGGAAAATGAGGATAATTAAATAATACTCTGTTTTAGAGTTGTTCTGAGGGTTAAGTGAATTGGTCCATATAATGGATTTAGTACTAGTAAGTAACTTGTACCTGGCACAAATACGCAATCAATAAATGCTACACATTCTCTTCTTTTTCCTGCAGACACAACTAAATGAATTTTTCGGCCTCCCTCACAGTTAGGTATGTCCATGAAATTGGAATGAGAGCTGCATTAGTGTGTGTCATCTACAAGCCCGATCCACAAATACATTTAAAACACGCATCTTCATCAGCCAGCTCAATAGAGGTGGCTCCAAGGTCCAGACCAAGTGGAACCACGGAATGGAAGGAGCCTGAGTCCATGAATGGCTATAGGGACAGAAGCCCACCTCCCATCAAACCATGTCATGCTATCATTACATCAGTGAGAAATAAGTGTATACTGTGTTTCATTTTAAATTCGTTGTTGTTGTAGCAGTTACCTTTCTGCGCTAATAAGGTTGCTTATTATTATCTTCTTATCACGTTATCACTGTTTGAAAGAAGACAGAATTTTAACCTCAAAATATGAAAAATGGATAGAGGAAAGGCTGTCAGGACCAAAACTTTGCTGCCAATAATTCACAACTTGATAATATATGAATCCAAGTGTCATGTGTCTGTCTGGAATGCATCCCTTTCTTTCATTATATTCTCCGTTTTGATGCCAGGCTATCCAGATTACTCTCATTACAAAATGATGGGTTTATTCATCTTAAAAGCACAGATTCCTCATATTCCCTTTTAGCTTTATCAGTGAGCACTGTTTACTTACATTTACTGAAACACTTAGGCCATAAATAGCAAAGTACTAGCCAAGAAGATCCAGGAGGGAACATCCTTCAGGGAAAAGAGAAATATTCAAAAGAAAAGCCATTGCATTAAAACACACACATGCACACAGAGAGAAAGCTCCCCATAATAGTTCCAAAATGTGTAAAGCAAAGTCATGCCAAACAGAAATATATTTCCCAGATTTTCCTCTTGAGGACCATAGACATGAAGAAAAAAAAGAAAAGCTCAATTTGGGGCATTACGCATTCTGTAAAAATGCTATTTGCTACTGAAAGAAGAGAAAGGAAGAAAAAGACACCAATGATAAATACATATTTGGCATATATATGTGTGCATGCATGTGCATGCCATTTGCCATTTTATGAGCATTAAAACAAAAATTTATTTAGTAAGCCATGGAGCATTTTCTACATGCTTTATTTTCTAAGGTTCGATCTTCCAGTTGAGACTAGTTGAAACATTTCAGAGCATTTTGACTCTCAAGGGACTATAAGACATTAAGTAACACTATCAGTTGTGTTTTTCTAAAAATGGAATTAAATGGCTATCCTCTTACATTTGCATTGTGCTTCATAATGTGTCCTGTATTGTGACCTAAAATTCAGAAGTTAAAGTGCTTATCTTGGGTAATATGGCTAGTGCCACAAGGTAATATCAATAATCACCATTAACTGAATTTTAGTCTTCAATTTTCCCAATGGATTTTTTTTAAATGGCCAAAGCATCAGCAATGATAAGGCATATCAATGTAACAGTCTGTCCAGTTACAGATATGCCTGAAAGAGAAACGTGTGTATTGGGATGCATTTGAATTTATTCCAGCTTAAAGAATAGGAAAACACAAATGAATCTCTTAACAAGCATTAGATTAAACATTTTTTCAATAATTCCAGTGAAAATACCTGAACTATGATAGGTTTGCCAAGGCTCACCATAATAGCATACTTGTTTCAGATAAAAATCAATAAAACACATTTCTAAGCTAAGAAAATAATTTGGCCAATGCTTTTGATCTCTTAGAATATGATTTAACCTCTACATGTGTTCTTGAGTAACAGCTACATAAAACTGTTTATATATTTAACTTCCATTTCCCATTAATTTTCATTATTCCAAATGAGAGAAAATTCTTTAGAAAAAGAATGGTTAAGAGAACTTTTTATAAAATCACACAAATATAACAATGTTGTAAACTTGTGTCCTTAAAAGAAAATTATACTCTCTTGAAAATGCATTAAAAGATTCAAAACAAAGCACAAAATAAGAAAAAATTCAGTGTAAGAACTGAAACATGTTTCTGTCTCTTGTTGTATAATCTTTCTGCTTAACTGGATAAACAGAACAACCGAAAGAGGTAGAAATGCCTTTCAGTTCTAAATTAGTTTCACAAATGTGCATTGAATATCATCTTTGGTAATAAGCATGCCAGCAGGAAACACAGTTCACCCCAGATGACTCAAATGAAGACTTTACTAAATAGCTACTCATGGAGGTGAGGGCAGCAGGGTTAAGCGTATGAAAAAAGAATGGGGAGAGTAGGTAAATCTTTCTTTCCCAAATTTGAGCAAAGGGAAACACCAATAGCCAAATAGAAAAGTTCACCATAGTTAAGACTGACATCCAAAGCTAAAAAGAAATTTAGCTTTGCTTTGATGTCTTGGAAGCTCAGGTTAGAGAAGCCAAGGTTAAAGAGATGTGGTCAACTAGATCAACTCCCTCATCAATATCATCACCATCACCATCGTCATCCTCTTCCACGTAAAAATACTCAGCCTTCATTGAGTGCCAAGGGTCCCACAAGGTTCAGACTAACTGTCAGGTGTTAGAAGAAGAAAGGGGAATGATGAACCTGAAGTCAGACAGAACACCTAAGAGGCAATAGAAATGGGGAAGACACTGACTGTGTGGGCCAAGGCAGACTGAGGGCCAAAAAGGGAGGCATGGGAAGGTGGGACCTGGAAATGCAGTACGGGATCCACAGATGTGATGAGTGCTGGCAGTCAGTCAAGGCCAGAGAGCAAAGAAGGAGACAGATGTATCTCTGAGGGTCTAATCCAGATGCCCAGAAGAATAGCTCTTTAGAACAGCTAAAGAGAAGAAGAGCAGGTTAGAAAAGGGAATGAGGAAATGATGAGCATGTTTCTAGTCTGACTGAACCTAAGAACTGGGGCTAAATGAGACAGACTTGGATCTAAGTCCTAGATCAGCCCCTTATTGATGGTGGGAAACAAGGCAAGACTCTGAGTCTGCATGGCCTCATCTGAAAAAATGTGCCAATCTTAGTTACACCCCCGGAGAGTTATTTTAATGCCTTTGCAGATAGTGAACACTCAAAAACGCGAGTTGTTACTGTTTTTATTGTTTTCATTATTATCATTTCATTAATGCTTCACTTTCCTAGGATCCGCAAAAGGAGGTTGTGCCTTTCCCTGGTGTCCCTTAGACATACTTGCTAGTTCCCTTTGTTCTATCCACTTCCTCAGTGCCTTTTACCTCCAACTTTTTTGTAACATTCATGTCACCTCTGATTTGCTTACTCAATCCTCTTCTCTTTTCTAAACTGACAGCTCTGTGAGAACAGGGTCCCCTTCTGTCTTGTCCACTATGCTATTCCCAGTATCGGTACAGTACGTGGCAGAGGACAGGTGCACCGTCAGTATCTGTGAAGGAAGGGAGTGAAAGGTAGGCGTGGTGACCTGGACTGAAGGAACAAAAAGACAAAGTGACACAGCAATGGAGAGTGATCAGGAGGGAAAAGCTGTTAGGAGACTGCAGGCCCAGGATGTGGGAAGAGAGTAGAGAACTTGATGCAGCCCTACAGCTCACACGCAAGGGCTTAAGTCCTTTCTAAAGGGAGTCTTCACTTACACTTCCCCCAATCTCAACTCCTACTATATTAAGTTTCTGTACAGCAAAGAAGATCTCAAATGGACTTTTAAAAATATTCTGAATTTGTCATTCAAATATGTAAAATGTGACATCGAATCATAACTTTTCAGGATGACTGTTACTCACTGAAGTGCAACGCACATTAGCATTAAGCACTATAAATTTCCTTTGGATGCAAAGGCCCAATTTACTGCTTCACCTGGAATGAAACCTGCACTGTAGTTTATGAGCTTTCCTTAGGATTTACTCCAAATAAGAGAAAAGGGAATTTTATTTAAAAAACAAGCAAATAAACAATGGAAGTTTTCTTCTCTGGCTCATCTCCAAAGTATTCAAATTCTTTCTTGTCATTCCTGTACATTTCTCTTTGTGTCCTGTTTTTATTTTAACTAATGATAATGATGCTTCATTGATGGCTGCAACAGCAGAAGCTTCCCTCTAAACCAAAATGTTCTTTTAAGCCATGAGGGAGTTTCTAAAGGTAGATACTATGTCCTGCAATTAAGAAATAAATGGATTTTGCACCATGATTTATTTCCATAGATTTAGAGTCAATGCTGAAAAATTTAAATAGTTGCAGTGATCAACATAAAAACTCTTAAATAAACTCGTGTTCAACAAAAATGAAGTTAAGTGTAGATGAAGGTAGCCTTCTATTCCTTCCATCTATTACCCTCACCTCCACCCAAAGGAAAGGAAGCAGATGGGCAGTCAGACCCAGAACCAGACACTGGTGGGGGTAGAAGAGAGATGAGGGAGAAGGCCTTAATGTGAAATAGCATCAGCCTGGGCTTGCTGTTGGAACTCTGGACTAGTTGCTCCAGCTCGACCTGCTCCTCTGAAGTCCAAAGCAGTAACATTTCCATACCTTGGGGTTCCTCCAGTTAACTGAACAGTAAGAAAAAGAATGAATGACAAGGTCAGAGGCCCTGATTAAGATAATTCTCAGCTGCCCTGAAGGATTAACATTAACTGCGGAGGGCAGAAAATCCCCACTGTTCATTTGAAAGAAACTGAAATTTTGCAAATTCAAGCAGCTCTTTAAAGTAATAGTTAGCAGTGCCAGCTTTGGAATGAGCCACTTACTTAATCTCTCAAGCCTCAGATTCTTCAACTGCAAAACGTGCCTATGATCCCTCCCTCAGCGGGGCCCATGGGTCCGCATCCAGCACCACACGCAGCACGCTGCAGACTCTCGGCATGTTTGACTTTTTTTATTTTATTGTCCTCAGCTTATCTTCTAAGTGGCCTTTGGAAGGAGGACCTGGGAGGTCACAAAACCCTTGGTTTAATGTGCGCCATCATGAAACAGGACAGATTTCTGCAGTTAGGGAAATCGTGAACTGAGAAAGAGCTATTTTATTGACAACACACACAGTTGGGATAAAGAAGTTAGATTAGAAACCCATAAGTCTGGTAAATGGGAGGATTAATAAAATTCTGTTTCCTTCTAATTAATGCCAAATACAGTTCTCTAAACATCCCATAAAAAGAAAATCAGAGGACACTGAAAAAAATAAAATTAGATCTCTCTCATTAATCCCCCTCCCTACCCACCAGCCAAGGTGAAATGAGAGACTGAGGTTTCTGACTGCCTCAACTTGAGAAGCCTAGGGTTTGGAGGAAAGTCTTAATTCATATTCCTTGTTTTGTTTATTGAATAAATTTTTATTCAGTGCTAGAAAAACAATAATGAGTCAAAAAGACATGGTCTTTGCTTCATGGATCTGATAGTCAAATGGGGGAGTCAAATATATAGCCAATTTTTTTTTTAATTAAGGCTTAAAATTTTTATAAATAAAAAGAAAAATGTAAGATTTCCAAAGGAAAAGATTGATGTATTAAAGTTATTCAAATTTAGATTGAGAAGGCCTCTCTGGAGAAATGCAGTAATAGTCTCTCCTTTCTTAGCATGGATGCTCCCAAAAGCAGACCCTGGGATACAAGCTCACATGTGAGTAGTTTATTTAGGAGTGAGGATGTGATACAGATTGATGGAGAAGCAATACAAGGTTATGTGATAAAATTTGCCACTTGTCCAGTAGGCAACTTGCTGCTTGGTCCCACAGACCAGCTAAGAAGCCATATGAAGTGCTTCTTGCCACCATCTGCAGGAGGCAAGAATAAAGAAAGCATTTGTCTATGGGCTTCTCTCCCACAAAGGTTGCATTATGGGTGCTACTTTCTCCAGCCTCCAGGCTGCATTCCAGTGAGTGTCTCGTCGGAGCGGCAACCAGGCCTACCCAAAACTTTCAGGGAAGTCCCAGGGCAAAGCAGGAGGTGTGCAGTAACCCATTCCCACCTCTCCCCCCCCCCCCCCCCACCACGCAAGGCGCTGTCAATCAGCACCTACGTGAAGCTGGGTCCCAAAGCAAGGGCTGGAATTAGAGGAAAGGCCTAAAGAGCCCCATGTGATGTCTAAGAGGATTCAGATGCATCTCCTGTCTCTGAGCCATCCTATCTCCTTCTCAAGGTTCATCATTCAGAAAGCTTTTAACATGTCAATGCCAGACACCAAAACCTATTCCCTTTTATCCACAAAAGTCCAAATTCTCAACAAGACAGTGAAGGTCTTCCCCACTATTTTTATATGGAAAGATTTAATACATGGTATGCAAGACAGATGAACACTGAATATGTAAAAAAAAAAAAAGTCTGTTCTTGTTTTCTATTTGACATTAAGTATGGTTTAAGGTGATATTTATAGTTGCCAAGTTGACAGGGGGTAGACACAGGAGTCTATGAAGAAGAGAACAACTTATATGTCTCATGAAGTGTTTAAACGTCTTCATCAGTAGGAAAATAGTGTGATAAATTACAATAAAATATTAATCAGCCATTAATAATGATGCTTCAACAAAATGTTCACAGCCTGGGGAAGTACTCATGATATAACAGTAACAAAGCAGAATCACTATGTTTTCATCCCTACATTTCTTTTCTTCCCCTCAACTCTTGTTTGCAGTAGGTATGGGGGAATAATAGGTGGGATGAAAGGTGGTCCTAGATAAAAGATAATGAAGAGACAAAATGTTTATATTGTTCTCTCTGCTTAGTAGTTTTGTAGAATAAGTTATAGATTGTACAATAAATATGTTTTCTTTAATATTGGAAAAAGTTAAATTAAGATTGTAATTATAAAACAAATGCTTACTATATTAAAATAGGATGAGAATCCATCTTTGCGATAGTTAATAGTGGAAGTGAATCTGAAAATCAGAAATACTGTTCTAAGTTTATTCTCAGTAATTACTTGTGAAATCGGATAATTTTGTGTACTCTGGCTTTCTCTTCTCATCACAAACTCTAAGGAGTCAAAACCACTGGAGCAATAAACAGACGCCAATCACTAAATTTAAGAAAGAAACGTCTCAGGGACCACAGTGAAAATTTCTAGTGTCAACATATTATTTCAGGCCATCCCGCTTCAGTTATTTAAATCAGTAAATATTTTGCTGATGTTCATTCAGATTCAAGACACTACTTTTCCCTATTGCTGTCAACATATTTTCTGCATATTAATAAGCATCACTACATTTCATATGAAACATAATCCAAGACTCACTTTAAAATAAATTACAAAGCACAACAAATCAGTGAGTAGCTAAAGAATTGACAAATCTAGAAATTCTCCTGTTTTTGCTTTTGCTCCAAGCCAAAGATAGATGCAGCTGATTAAAACTAACACAACCCCTTCCTAACTGGCAAATTCATGTTAGTCAATAAGCATTCTGCTGTCATCTCTTTCATGCTTCTCCAAATTCTAAACATTTTCATCCACCCGTTACTATTAGTAGATGGGATTCTCTCAATTCAGGGTATTTGTACAGTCTGAGCCTTATACTCAATTTTGAATACAGGAATGCTGTTCTATAATTACCTTCCAGAATTTTTTGAGGATTGGAAATATTGTTACATTTCCAAAATCTATTTTCTTCTTTTAGCAGTTAAGGTCAAATTTTGTTTTCTTGCTAGAGTTTTGTCCATTTTAGAGAGAAGAAATATATATTTTTTTCTTCTCTACATAAATCTGGGAATATTGCAGCTGTTGCCAGGAGAAAGAAATTACAGTGTTAAGCCTCAAATCTATACTTTAAGGTTTACCTCCCTTCAATTATTTTTAAAAGAAAAACACTGTATTTCAGCCAACAGAGAAGGCAGATTCTTGGGTCTACTCTACACATTAACCTTAGTTCTCTGTTTTGGAATGCCTATAAGAATTTTATGATTCTTTCCAGAAAAGAGGTGTGACTTAAAAACATTAGGCATTGGTCTCAATAAATAATGAGGTGATCGAAGCTGGAGAAAACCATTCTTTCTCCACACTATTTCCATGTATTTCTCTTCTGATGTCTCTTTCTCACTTTTCAATGCATGACCGATTACAATGTACATACAATTTTGCCAGAGAAATGTCATTGGAAATCCAGAATCTGAAATTTATTTTCTTTATTAGATTTAGATTTTTTTCAAAGAGCATTGCCTTTAAAAAATTCAGTTTGGAAAGGCAATATTGCATGGGGCTTTGTGTTCCTTCCAAAGAGAAACCTTTACCCTTGTGGATTACAGTGATCAAAACTGAAATATATTCTCAAATACATGCAGACAAACCTCATCAGCATGAATTATGTGGGGGAAGGAATCAGGTTTGCAATGTGCAATTTTTGCTTGAAGGCCCCTCGTTTAATATATCTGGCTTGAAGATATTTTATACCCTGCAATATATTAACCATATCTGTAGGAAGCTTATTCTGTACAAATGGTTATTAGGATTCAGGATTTCTGACTTCATTCAGAATGCAGACATCTGAGCCAAGCCATCAGTTTCAAAGAGAATCGGGGTTAGTATAAGATCATGGTCATAAAACAGCTACTGGACTGACCTACTTGCAATCAAATCATGGATAAGAAGACTGGGAAGATGAAAATATTCATGAGAAAGGACCATCAAGTGTAGGGTTGGTTTGAGGAGGCTTAGAGTCTTAGAAATGTGGTCTAGATAAGAAGTGACAAAAGGTAGTGGTTAATCTGTAGGAAAGAAGAATTAAAATTCCCTGAGATGGAAGCCAAGCCCTATGTAAACATAAACCAATTTGGTAATGACATGAAGAAATTTTTCATGAAACATGATAAATTAAAAACTGGACTGTAAGAGTATGTACAACATGAACCCAGTAAAGTTAAAGCAAAATAAAACAAAAAATGTTGATGTTATTTGTTAATGATGATTATTTATGGCATATAGGATTATGGAACTGCAATATTTAACCACTATATCTTAAGTACAGGGAACAGTACACAGTAAGTGCTTAATAAAGATTTGTTGAAAAAAATAAATTATTTCATTTCCATTCTTGCTTCTACAATAGATGTATAATGACTTTGTAATTGGCCGTAGGCAGCGGGAGGCCTATTTCCAAACACATTTGTTTTTGAAGTAAGCAATTATGGGGGTTGACAAAGGATGGATGACACAGTTCTCTATAGCTGCTAGATAATTCTTCCCCAAGTCAAATATACATCTAGATGTAGAAGTGGTTATGAGGGAGAAACCAAGATTTTCTTGATCCATCCAAGAGGGTCTAGTCTTGAAGTTTATACAGACAAGTCTCCATTAGCCACAGCAGCAAAGAGCTGCAGAATGCATACTCCAAGCTAGTATCATATGCATAACAGTGTTGCTAGGCATTGGGAACTCTTCTTCTCTCAATTATTTTCACATTTATGGAGTACACACTAGCGGCATGGTCAAACCTACGAGCCAAGCAAAACTTTTAAGTGGGTCACAAGCTCCGGAGTTGCCACTGGAGTTTGCTACTGGACTCTACTCTTTGGAAACTGCACCCCATAGTTTAGACACTCCCAGAGCTCTGGATCTCTGCCTGCGTAATGATTTCCAGCTTAAAAACAATTATAAGTGGCTATCCTCATTCTACAAGAGGTCATGAGCCTGCTGGTCTTCATCATCCCACCCAAGATAGCTGGCTGTCCAGTTCAACTGAGGATGGGTGGTGGTCAGTGTACCTGCACTCACTCCATCAGGCTCCTGTCAGCATCTCTATTTAGGTTCAATCTTCTCATGGTCTTTTGTAGATTATTTGGACCCTGGACACTCTTGCTGGAGCACTTAGGCCTCTTTTCTGCTCTTCCACATCTCTAGCCCTTATTTTGGTTCATGGACATTGTGCCTTGTTAATGTCAACAGCTTGACTTGAAAACCAGGCCTATCCTTCACCTTACCCCTACCGCATCCACAGTGTTCATGTGTCTCGAGAGCCTGGCCAAATTCTCACCTGGTCTCTAACGGCCTGCCCATCTCTCAGGGGTCCATGACTGCCCACCCTGGAACTAAGTAATTTCCCAACCCCTGCTTCCTGTCTAAATTTGCCTGGTCTCTCAGCAAACCCTGAAGTTATTTTACTTGGTAGATAACTTTCAGATAATCAATTAATTATGAGATAGCATTGAGTTTTTCAAAGAGCAATTCATAAAGCACCTGAATGAGATTCATTCTAGCTCTGCCTCAAGCTATCAGTGTAATATTAGACAAACTATTTAATCTCTCTGTGCTTTAGTGCGCTCATTTTTCAATAAAGAAACTGCTTCTTAGGTTTATTGACAGGATTAAATTAGATATTTACTGTTTATTGAGAGGATTAAATTAGATAATGTTTGTAAAGAACTCAGCATAATTCCTGACACATAGTAAACAATATATTTGTCTTTGTATTGTATTGTTTGTCTGCTATAATATGGTAATGTGCTAGCCTTCATCCACATACAGGAAACATGTGTATGCTGTCTCATGACAGCATATAAATCAAAGGAATAATTCTAAGGATGATCACTCAAGGAAGCGTATTAAGACCTATGAAGACCATTAGAATAGAATGGGGCGGGGCGGGGGGGGAGGAATGCTTAATATTATTAAAGCCTTGTGTGACACTGAATCTCTTCTGGATTTGAAGGGAAACATCAAGTTGACAACTAACTTAGTATTTTCTATACAGCACAATTCTGGGCCTTATTTTCTGGCTGAGTTGCTACAGAAGAATTGCAGGATTTTCAAGGAGATGGTGAACTAAAGCAAACATTCAGAGAATCCTGTTGAATTGGAACATACAGTTGACAGTTCATGTAAAAGGAGTTACAGTGAAAGGAACTGGTAGGAGTGATGAAGAATTGCTCGTGCTGGGCCAGGCACCTAAAATAGTATTCTCTCTGAATTTCACAATAACCACGTAAAGGTAAGTATTAGACCCATTTTACAGTTGAAACACTTAGCCTTGGAAAGAATAGGTAATATCCCTAGGAAACATAACAGAAAATAAATAGTAGGGCGAAGGTTTGAAAGAAGATGCCTCTGAACTTCCTTGCCTTTTCTATTTCCACACATTAGAGATACCCAGCATCTATTAGTGTTTGGAACACCAAACTCAAAAAATTTCTGCAACTCAGGGCCTCAAAATGTAATCTGTCCCTGTCCCCATGGTGCATTTTTCAGATTATAAGCCTTCCTCTCTGCCTCCCCTTGTCAAAGTCATCCTACATCTTAGGTAGTTGGCCACTGAGAGGAGAAGGCTTATGACACAAACTAGGCTAGTTTAGTACCCCATCATTTAGAAACAGTTATTGGTCCAGAGACAGTCATGAGACACAAGCTGAGACAATCAGAGAAGTGGTAAACTGCAGTGATTAAGAGTATGAGATCTGGAAAAAGAGAGCTTGGGGTTGACTCCAAACTTTGTTACTTTCATTTAGTGGCTGTGTCATCTTGGACAAGTCGTTAAACTTTTCTGAGTCTCAATTTCTTAGAAAAAAAATAATAACAGTAACTACTGCATGAAATTGTTGTGAAGATATGTATACAAATACATATATATATAATTATGTGCATTTAGCAATAGATGTTATTCTGTTTTATCATGTAATATTTGTTATGTAAATGTATTAAGCAATATGTAGACAGATGCTTAGAAAAATTCAATATATGTTCATCTTCATTTTAAAAATTATGATTCTCACCATTGTTTTTCCCAGGGATTCCTCTCTGTTCACAAAATTACAAGTGTGTGAGCCCCAATCCGCTGGCAGCCAGATCTCCTGCCTCATGGAAACACTGACCTGAGAGAATGATACCAAGGCCTCATCCTTCACCTTACCCCTACCGCATCCACAGTGCTCATGTGCCTCGAGAGCCTGGCCAAATTCTCAACTGG
Source organism: Tamandua tetradactyla (assembly GCF_023851605.1). Lineage (NCBI taxonomy): Eukaryota > Metazoa > Chordata > Mammalia > Pilosa > Myrmecophagidae > Tamandua > Tamandua tetradactyla. The sequence goes on from NC_135346.1 coordinate 25,449,470, forward strand.
TCTCTAACGGCCTGCTCATCTCTCAGGGGTCTGTGACTGCCCACCCTGGCACTAAGTAAGCACTAAGTAGCATGAAAGAGCAGTGGCTAGAAAAATGTGGCCCCCAAGGCCCAGGCACAAGACACTGCAGAACTCCAAGGGCAGGGCAAGAGAACCAAGAGAAACCCTATGGACCATAGGAGCCTTAGACTGAGTTTGAGTCAGCTGCTATCTGCACCTGTGGAAGAGGTAGGAGAGTTGAAAGGGACTTCCTTGAGGTACAGGATGGTGAAGCCTACTGGAGACAAAGAACAGATAAAAAATATATATATTAAGGAAAACCCACCAGCACTTTGAATATTACACTGAATATCAGGTAGTGAACATCCACCAATGGGGAGAAAAGGGATGAAAAAAATTAACACTGGTGTTCAGATACAGAGATTACAATGCCTGATAGCAGGGCATGAGAGATGAGGCAAACTTTCTAGGCACTCAGATCCCAAGCCCAGATTCAACAAAAGAGATTCTGATCCTGCTGTAAATTCTTTTGAAGCCGGTAATGAACTGAATCTAACTGAAGCAACAAACCCACTCAACTACAAACTAGATTGCTTCGATCTTCCCTGCCACCCAGTACACTCTAGCAGCTTAATAGAAGAAGAATGCCATATTTCAGACATAAATTATATTTGCCCAGTTTCTACTGTTCTTTAATGCATGATGATTGGAATTCAATCACAAATTATGAGGCATTCAATGATGCAAGAAAATTCAACCTTAATGCTAAGAAAGGAAATAGTCAGTAAACACTGACATAGGGGGAGACATAAATATTGGAATTATCAGAAAGGGATGTTAAAATTATGATGATAAATGTCAAAAAATATAGTGGAAAAGATGGACAGCATGCACGAATAGATAAGGAAATTTCACCAAAGAAATGAAAACTGTCATTTAAAAAATTCCCAAATAATTCAATGCTAGAAATATACATTTTACATCAGAGGGAAAAAATCAGAGAACCTAATAAGTGAATAGGAATTATCAAACGGAAACACAAAGAGAAAAATAGTGAATTAAGGGAGCACAACATCCAAGATATGTGGGACAAAAAATTGTCTTTTTATATGCTAGACATGTAACTAGAATCAAAGGATACAGAAAAAGAAAGAGAATGGGGAAGATAAAATAGAGAAAACAGCTGAATATTTTCCAAAATTGGTGAAAGATGTTATATTAGTTTTCCATTGCTGTTAACAAATTGCCACAAACTCAGTGTCTTAAAAAATAAGTTTTCTTCCCTCTTCTAGCTTCTAGAAGCTACATGCATTCCTTGGCTCTTGCCCCCTTCCATCTTCAAAGCCAGTTCATTCTTTTTCACATTGCATCACTTGGACACTGACTTTTCTCTCTGACACTGACTACCTCTCTTTTCCATATTCCAGGACCCTTGTGATTCACATTGAGCCCACCTATATAATCCAAGATAATATCCTTCACTTAAGGTCTGTTTGTTATCAGCCTTAATTTCATATGCAACCTTCATTTCCCTTCGGCATAGGACAATATAGTCACAGGCTCTGGAGATAGGGACATAGTCATCTTTGGATGGGATGAAATATTCTGCCTATCGCAGATGTCAAGTCATAGGTCCAGAAAGCTCAGAAAATTCAAAGCTGGGTGAATATAAAGTTAACTATGCATAGGTACATAATCATCAAATTGCTGAAATTCAAAGATTTTTGGTCCTAAAAGCAGCCAGAGAAAAAATATATTACATTACATGTAATAGCCAAAAATAATGACAACTTAATTTTAATCAGAAGAATAATGGAAGCCAGATGACAACAAAAATTTATCTTTAAAGTGCTGAAGAAGAAAAACAAAATGAAATCAGCTGAAGGAGAATTCTATATCTATTGAAAATATCATTCAAAAATGAAGATCAAAAAAAGATATTTTGAGAAGAAAAAACTGAAAGACCTCATCTTCAACAGATCTGCACCACAATAAATGTTTAAATAAATTCCTTAGCCTGGAGAAAATAGAAACTTGGTGCAGCAAGAGGATATACGAAAAGACACCAGAAAGAGTAAATATGTAAACAAATATACAAAACATCTAAAAATTATTCATAAATTTTTATGCACCTAGACAGGGTGTTCCAAAATCCATGAGGCAAACACTGGCAGTACTGAAGGGACAATAGACATCTCTTCAATAATAGCTGGAGATTTCAATATTCCACTCTTATCAATGGATAGAGCATCTAGACAGAGGATCAATAAGTAAACAAGGATCTTGAATAATATAGTAAATGAACTAAACTTAACACACATTAACAGAACATTACACTCCACAATAGCTGAATATACATTCTTCTCAAGTGCCCATGGATAGTTCTCCAGGATAGACTACATGTTGGGACACAAATCAGGTCTCAATAAATTTAAAAAGATTGAATTATACAAAGCACTTTCTCTGATCCTAATGGAATGAAGATGAAAATCAATAACAGGTGAAGGACAGGAAAAATCACAAGTTTCTAGAGGCTAAACAGCACAATATTAATTGCCAGTGGATCAAAAAAGAAATTACAAGAGAAATCAGTAAATATCTTGAGACAAATGAAAATGAGAACACAACATACCAAAACTTATGGGATGCAGTGAAGACAGCGCTGAGGAAAATCTATTTCCTTAAATGCCTGTATTAAAAGAGAAGAAAGAGCTAAAATTGAAAATTTAACTTTACACCTGGAGGGTCTAGAAAAAAACAACAAAGTCAGCTAAAGTAGCAAAGGGAAAGAAATAACAAAAATTGGAGCAGAAATAAATGAACTTAAGAAAAAAATAGAATTCATAAAACCAGAAGTTGGTTCTTTGAGAAAATCAATAAAATCAGAACATTACAACTGATCCCACAGGAAGAAAAAAAAAGAAAGAACATAAGAGGATACTACAAGCAACTGTATACCAACAATCTAGACAACTTAGATGATGAGGACAACTTCCTAGACACGTGAACAGCCTGCATGGGTGCTCATAGAAATGGAAGACCTCAAAATATCAATCAGACATAAATAGATCATATCAGTCATGAAAAACTTACCAAAAAAGAAAAGGCAGGGACCAGATGGCTTCACAGGTGAATTCTATCAAGCATTTCAAGAAGAATTAATACCAATCCTGCTCATACTCTTCCAAAAATTAAAGAGGAGGGACTGCTACCCAAGTCATTCTTTGAAGCCGACATCACCTGAATACCAAAGCCAGACAAAGACACTACAAGAAAAGAAAAATTATAGCTCTATCTCTCTAATGAGTAAAGATGAAAAAATTCTCAACAAAATACTTGCAAATTGAATTCAACATATTAAAAGAATTACACACCATGAACAAGTGGGTTTTACCCCAGTTATGCAACTTGTTCAACACAAGAAAATCAATTAATGTAGACACCACATTGACAAATTGAAGTGGAAAACCACATGATCATATTGATTGATGCAAAAAGACATTTAACAAAATCCAACATCCTTTTTTGATAAAACATTTTGAAAGATAGGACTAAAAGGAAACTTCCTCAATATGATAAAAGGAATACATGAAAAACCCACAGCTAATAACACTCTCAATGAAGAAAGACTGGAAGCTTTCTCTCTAAGTACTTGAACAAGACAAAGATACCCACTGTCACCATTATTATTCAACATTGTGCTTAAAGGTCTAGCTAGATCAATTAGGAAATAACAAGAAATAAAATGAGCCAAAATTTGAAAGCACAAAATAAAACTTTAGCTATTTGCAGATGACTGGGTCCTATATAGGGAAAGACCTGAAAAATCTATAATGAAGCTACTAGAACTAATAAATCAGTTCAGCAAAGTGATATGATAGAAGATAAACACTCAAAAAGCAGTAATGTTTCTATACAACAGTAATGAACAATCCGAGGAGGAAATCAAGAAAAAAATTCCATTTACTTATGTAACAAAAAGAATCAAATATCTAGAATTAAATTTAACCAAGGCTATAAAGGACCTATACACAGAAATCTACAAAACTTACTAAAATAAATAAAGGGAGATATAAATAGATGGAAGGTCATATCATGTTCATGGACTGGAAGATAAAATACAGTTAAGATGCCTGTTCTACCCAGAATGATTTACAGGTTCAACCTAATACCAATCAAAGTGCCAACAGCTTCCTTTGCAGAAGTAGAAAAAACAATAATGAAATTAATTTAGGAAGGCAAGTTGCCCTGAATAGCCAAAAATATCTTGAGAAAGAAAAATTATCATGGGGGTCTTATATTTCCTGTCTTTAAAGCATATGAGAAAACTACAGTGGTCAAAACAGCAAGGTACAGGCATACAGGTAGCTAAATTGAGAGGTCAGATATTGAATCTCTCATCTACGGTGAATTGAATTTTGACAAGGTGGCCAAGTCCACTCAACTGGGACAGAATAGCCTCTTCAATAAATGATGTTGGGTGGATTTGTTATCCATATTCAAAAGAATGAAAGAGGATCCCTATCTCACACCTTGTACAAAAATTAACTCAGAAATGGATCAAAGACCTAAATATTAGAATTAAGACCCTAAAACTCTTAGAAAAATATATATGGGGGAAAACCTTTAAGAACTTGTGGTAGGAGGTAGTTTCCTAGACCTTACACCCAAAGCACAAGTCTGAAAGAAGAAATAGATAAATGGCATCTCCTCTAACTGAATATTTTTGCATGCCAAAGGACTTTGTCAGGAAAACAAAAAGGTGGCCTACTCAATGGGAGAAAATATTTGGAAACAACACATTTGATAAAGGTTTGATACAAAAAAATATATAATGAAATCCTACAACTCAACAACAAAAAAATACAAACAACTCAATTTAAAAATAGGCAAACAACCATTATTAAAAAAAAAAAAAGAAAACTACATGCGGAGAAATAGGTAACTTATTCACTGTTGGTGGGAAAATAGAATGGGGTAGCCACCCTGGAAGACAGTTTGGTGGTTCCTCAGGAAGTTAAGTATAAAATTGCCATATGCAACAATGTCATTGCTAGGTATATACTTGGAAGAACTGAAAGCAGGGACATGAACAGACATTTCACACTGATGTTTATAGTGGTATTATTCATGATTGCCAATAGATGGAAACAACCCAAATATCCATCAACTGATGAGTAGATAAACTGTGGTATATACATATGATGGAATTTTATGCAACTGTGGAAGGAAATGACATGGATGAACACTGAGGACATTAAGTTGAGTGAAATAAGCCAGAAACAAAAGGACAAATATTGTCTGGGTGTGACTAATATAAACTAGCTGTAATGAACAAACACTGGGGTTAAATTCAAAAGCATAGGTCATCAGGAGATAACAAGGTTGTTCGTGAAAGTTCAGAAATGGATTACACAATACTGTGTGATGGTAGCACAATACTGTAAGTATAATTAACAAGATTGCATGTGAGCATGATTGAATGAAGAAGGCTAGCATCATATATGAACCCGTAAGGAAAGCTAGAGGATAAAAACTGGGACTGTATAACTTGGTTAAACCTTGAGTGGACGATGACTGTGGGTAATTGTACAATTATGAGAAAGTTCTTACATGAACCAGAGCAAGCATACATCACTATTACAAGTTGTTAATAATAGGATGGTATATAGGAAAAATACAATTAATGCAAACTGAGGTCTATTGTTAACAGTAACATTGTAATATTCTTTCATTAATTGTAACAAAGGCACTCGAAAGTTAAATGTCAATAATAAGGGATATGACGGGTATGGCTTTTTTTTTTAACAGAAGAGAATGAATGGTATTATATTGACTGTTGGCCAATGCAAAACTATGTGATTATATCAAGAGCCACTGATTGTACACTTAAGATGGATTGTATAATGTGTGAATGGGTTTCAGGATTTATCAAGACAATTATCTCTTATGTTTAAAATAGTTCTAGTTGGATTTATGTCATTTCCAAATGAAGAAATGTGTATCAAAACTGCGAAAATCATTACTTTTTTTCCCATTTTTAGGCCCTTCCTTCTGACTTGGTGAATGATTATTTCACCTCCTGTGTGTCCCTTTGGTTATTGGAACATCCAACTTTAATCAAAGCCAGAAACATGGTAATTTCCATTCACATCCTATCCATCCCCAGAACTATGATTCTATTTCCTAAATATGTTAAGATGTCAAATTTCACCAATTCTGAAAGTACCTGAAGCAAGTTATTTGTTCATTTGAGCCTCTTAATGTGCAAGATGCATGGTTAATTATATACCCAATAAACTCCACGTGAAACAGATAGCATTAGCTTCACTGGTGAGTCTTTCCTCTGTGAGTACCCAACCCATTTGGTGTGGAAGTCCTGATATTTTGGGAGATTGAGAAGGGGCTTTTTCTATTTCTGGATGCATCAATGAACTATTTCATAAGTGTACTTTGTTCATTTATTACTTTGACTTATTGAAAACACACACACTTCACCTCTGGGCCCAGAAACATAACTGCAATAATTAAATTTGATTAGACTGAGAAGATTAACATTTCAATTCTTAGCTGGAAAATGAGATGGAAGTCAAGGGACCTGATCAGGCAAGAAAGCTTAGCGTCCAAGATTGGTACAAGCTGCACCAAAGGTAAATTCATCAAACATTGCTATGTGGTAAGGACTGTGCATGAATACTAGGCTACAAAGATTAAACAAAATAGCCTTTGCTCTTAGGACACTTGGTTTTATAGGAAGCACAAAAAAATAAATTATCATAATATGGTGTAATGTGTATACATTGAATAGGTGTTTGTACAACATTCAGCCCCTGCAAAGGTGAATTGATTGTTGGTAAACAGCATGGGTTCTGGAGACAGAATGCTTAGATTCAAATCCCCATTCCACACCTAAGAAATGATAGGACAATGGAAACATCAATAAATTTGTGGGCCTTAATTTCCCCATCTTTCAAAAGTGCTGTTGAGAAGATGAAATAATATTATTTACTTATGAAAAGTTTAGACTAGTAACTAAAACATTGTAAGAACCATGCAAATTTTTAGCCAGATAGAATTGTTTTAATGAAAGCCTAAACTTTTAAAATTATATATGCATATATTGCAGTTTTATATAAATTTTCCCTTATTCATTATGAATTAAAGATCTGTGAAGACGTCACAGTGAACTAAATAAGAGTTTTCCAGTAGAGGAAGAGAGGGGTGGATAAAAGCTGGGGTATCAGCACCCTCTGGAGAGCTCTGAGAAGTCCATTGCTGCATTGGCACAAAGAGCCAGAATAGCAGTAGGTGATAACAGAGAGGTTGACCAAAATCAGTTCATCAGTTCGTGGAAGACCATGCTGAAAAATCTGGGCATAATCTTACATTATCCTAAAGGACAAGGGTAGGCACTGAAGGATTTTAAGTGGAGAATTTGGGTTAATACTGCATTTTAGAAAAATTACTCTGATCAGTAATGAACTGAAGAAATGTTAGCAAGGCCCTCTTGAAATATCTTCCTGGAGCTATACTATAAGAAATGACCAACAGTACTGAGAGAAATTTGTATATCATCAAATATTACTTTGTGGATACACTGGGAGCAAATATTTTCATGTATTCACTCCTTTGGAGTGGACCTCCCAACCCTTCTACCACTCACACCCAATAACTGAAGGAATGCATGATAAAACCAAGTAAGTGTCTGAGTTACAGGTTGATAAGAAGAAAAGGTGCCCTGTAGATGGTGGTGATGGGGATGTGGGGTGGAGACAGGGGGGCCCAGGGAGGAAAGGGAGAGGGAAGAAGCCACAGAGAGGAGGACTGGGTTTGGATTAACAAATTACACAAAGAGGGAAATAGACAGAAATGATTTGTATAATCTCTTAGATTCATGTTTGATTGCTGGTCAAAATGGAATGGAATTTGTTCTTACCTTTCCAAATGTTAGGTGAAGAGCTCATTGGTTATCAATTATGAAAATAAATTTTAATGTCATTATAATCAGCATTCTATAGAAAAATATCATCCAGATTTTGGGACCTATTTTGAAACCTATTGTGCCCTGGGGAATTCAGGGAAAGCTTCTACCATCTGAAAGGTAGTAGGGAAAAAGCCCTGAAGTTAGGCAGTGAGGAGAGACTTATCAGGACTGCAGTGTAAAACATCCATGGGAATATTTCTCCATAGAGGCAGATAAATAAAAGCTCAGATTCAACTCCCTTGGAACTTTGAAGGATGATAGAGACAAGAGAAAGACTCCTACAAGAGAAAGACTCTACAAATGCTGAATTGAAGAAAAAAGTTAGCTCCACACATGCCAAAAAGAGGTAGGACAGCAGCGCAGACATAGTAGTCCATACCCCTTCCCCGGGCTTGGAACTGTGCAGTTAAAGATATACAAGGTAGCAGTGTTCCAACCCGGGTACCTCCTGCTGTGGATAACGGTCCCAGAGCCATCCACAGTAATGACTTAGAGTCCCATGCACACTTGGGCATGGGAACCATTTTAGTTTCCTGGGTTCCTCAAGCAATTACCATGCAGTGGTTCAGCTTAAACAATGGGGATTTATTTGCTTACATTTTTGAGGCAAAGAGAAATTCCAAATGAAGTCATTGTCAGGTAATGATTTCTTTCTGAAAACTGGCATTCTGCAGCTGGCTGCTGCTCATCCTTGGTTCTTAGCTTGCTTATATGGCAATGCACATAGTGGCCTCTTTTGACTTTCTCTTCTGGGTTCCATTGGTTTCAGCTTCTGGCTGCTTATAATGGAATTTATTCCATTTATAAAGGACTCCAGTAATAGGTTTAAGACCCACCCTGAATTAACTAAAGTAACCTCATCAAAAGACCTTACTTACAATGGATTAACACCCGCAGGGATGGTTACATTTAAAAATATGTTTTTCTAGGGTACATACAGCTTCAAATGATGACAGGATGAAAGACCACATAAATCTATGGCAGGACCTTAGTGGTTAGCATACACACAAGTAAAATATTTCCCTGGAAAACAATATTTCCTCAGTGGAAATATTGGAAGTCTATGCACAGTCTCAGCTCAGTCTTTGATTGCTGGTGCCCTTAAATGAAAAAATTTCAAGTGTTTCTGAATGCAGACATAATTTGGCTCTGAGGGTTGGAATCCCTAATGTTCTAGTTTGCCAGCTGTCAGAATGTGATATGCCAGAAATGGAGTGGCTTTTTAAAGAGGGAATCTATTAAGTTATAGTTTACAGTTCTAAAAATGTCCAAATTAAGGCACCCACAAGGGGTTTCCTTCACTCAAGAAAGGCCAATGATGTTCAGGGGTTCTCTCTCAACTGGAAAGGCATGTAGCAAACATGGTAACATCTGCTAGCTTTCTCTCCAGGTGTCTTGTTTGATGACGCTCCCTTAGGGGCACTGTCCTTCTTCATCTCCAAAGGTCTCTGGCTGCATGGGCTCTGTTGGTTCCCATGGTTCTCTCAGGGCTCTCCCCAGAATGGCTCTCTCTTTTAAAGGATTCCAGTATACTAATCAAGTACCACTTGGAATGAGTGGAGTCAAACCTCCCTCTAATCAAAGGTTAATACCCATAATTGGGTGAGTCATATCTCTGTGGAGATAATCTAATCAAGTTTCCAACCTATAGTTCTGATAGGGATTAAAAGGTTAATTTATTGGCATACCATTTTTCATAGATTCCTCTAATACTATTTTAATTTCTGTGCATTCAATGGAATGCCCCTCTTTCATTTCTAATTTTAGTTATTTTTGTGTCTTCTCCCTTTTTCTTTGTCAGTATACCTAAAGATTTGTCAATTTTATTGCTCTTTTCAAAAGAACCAGGTTTTCTTTCTGTTGATTCTCCCTACTGTTCTTTTTTTATTTTCAATTTCACTTATCTTTGATCTAATCTTTGTAATTTCCTTCATTATGCTGACTTTAGGTTTAATTTGCTCTTCCTTTCTAGTTCCTTTAGGTATGAGATTAGGTCTATGATTTGAACTCTTTCTCCTTTTTTTAGTGTAAGAAGGGTTTGGAACTTTGAATTTCCCTCTGAAAATTTTTTGCTGTATCCCACAGTTTTACTACAGTGTTTTCATTTGCATTGTCTCAAGGTATTTCCTGGTTTCCCTTGTGAGTTCTTCTTTAACCTGTGGATTGGTTAAGAGTGTGCTGTTTAACTTCCATGTATAGGTGGATTTTCCAGTTCTTGCTCTGTTATTGACTCTAGCTTCATTCCCTTGTGGTCAGAGAAGATGCTTTGTATATTTATAATCTTTTTAAATTTATTGAGACTTTTGTTTTGTGATCCAACCCATTGCCTAACCTGGAGAACAATCCATGTCCCCTGAGAAAGTGTGTATTCTGCTGTTTTTGGGTACAGTGTTCTGTATATATCTAGTAGGCTTAATTCCTTTAAAATTTTGTTCAAGTTCTTTGTTCCCTTACTGATCTCTGTCTCTATATTTTATCCACTGATGGGAGTGGTATATTGAAGACTCCAACTATTATTGTAGAGGTGATTTCTCCTTTCCATTTTCTCAATGGTTATTTCATATATTTGGGGCATTGTGCCTATGTTTATGATTGTTATTTCTGTGAATATCGAAGTCTATAGGTATGGCAATAGAAGAATGGAATATGATCCAAGCCTTCTCCTTGGTGTGGTTTCTAAGATGAGATTTCATTTGCAATGCTAAAGATTTCCTCTCCATATGAGGTAGTGAGATTAACAAGTAGTGCAGCAGAAATATGAGAGTCATTACTGCTGATTAAATGATAATTTTCTAGAGCGACATTAGCATCAGAAAAGAAAATTAATGAGCTCACTTGAATTTATGGACCCTGTGGCAGCTGGAGAAGTTCTCTCACTTGCTCATCGACAGCTTCCATGCTGAGTGTTTCAAGTTGCTATATGGATGTTAGGGATAGGCACAGACTTAGATGTTAAAAAGTGGGTACCTTGGCAGGGAGGCTTACATCACTAATCCACCTGGTGAAAGTAATAAGTTATGCTAGTAAAGAAAATAAAAAGTATTTGCATAGTCTATTCTAGTAATTAATTTGGGTCAAGAAAAAAGAAAAGAGCCTGGTGAAGAGAATGCAGTATGCAGTTATAAAGAGAAAGTCTGTGATATACTCTAAGGACACCATGACAATAAAATTAATGATAGCCAGTAGATCTAACAAAGCATCTCACAGCGCTAGTATTATGGTCATCTAAGAGGATGATGCATCCATAGCGAAGGGTTTCCACAGTCAAGGCCACCTCTGCTGTAATTTTCAGAACCATCAAAATAAGCCTTTCCCTTTCAAGAATAGCTTGAACTCCCTTCAGGAAAGAAATATCTGGTAAATGACCCAGCGTAATGCAGTATAAGAGGGGAGAGACTCTCCAAACTTTGAGAATGGTCTCTGGACAGAGACCTTCCTGGTCAGTGGGTGGTATGAATCCCTGTCTGAATCAGTGCCCATGACATCCTCCTGCTTCCACGTTATTCTTCTAAGAGCACCACTTATATAAACTTGCTTGAGTAACACATGGTGTCTGAGACTCATATTTGATGCAGATTGAACCAAGGGAAAGATGTCATCCTTGGGAACTCTGCCACCTAAGACCCTTGAACAAAACAAAGTCATAGCTTGACAAATAGAAAGCATTGGAAATCAGAGTTGAAGAAAGGCCAGCTTACCATATAGTCAGCTAATTATCCTGCAAATATTGAACACTTCTGAGGAGCAGGAATACAAGGCGCCGTTCAAGGCATGGGGGATACAGGAAGACATGGTCTTGTCTTCGTGGATTTTGAGGACTGGTGGGCAAGATGGGCATCCTATATGTAATTATATATACATAAATAATTTAGCAATTAACCATGTGTGCAATATACTATAAAAAAAAAAAGTGTATAAACCAGGGGAGAGTCAGGAACGGGCTCCCAGCAGGTTACTTTTAGCTGAGCCCTGAAGGAGGACTGGGCACCACCCAGAGGAAGGTGACATGGGTGGCCCAAGACTGGCGTCCCATGCCCTGCGGTCAGGCAGGAGAGCTCATGGTAGGTTGCAGGTCCTGAATGAAGAATCAAGAGGCGAACATAGAAAGTAACATGCAATGATTCTGAGCCAGATGTGCAAGTCAGAGGATTCAAAGACTGCTGTGGTTAAAATGAAGAGTATGAGAGTAGTAAAGGGCCAGGTGTGAGCACTTGTCACTGACCTGGAGATAAATGGGGAGATTATTGTAACAATTTTGAGAGATTGTTTAGAGCAACGATTAAAAACAAGAGCTCTGGGGTAGGCCACACGCATGAAATCCTGGCTGTACCACTTACCAACATTGGGCATGTTAGTTAACCTCTCTGTGACTTAGTATCTTCAACTATAAATTGGGACTAATATTATACACACCTCATAAGTAGAGTTAAATGAGTGGATACACATGTAGTGATTATGTGCACCTGAACATAGTAGAACAACCAGTACATGTCAGCTGTTATCATAGATAGGAACAGAAGAGCAGGAAATAAAATCTACATAGCACATGAAGAAATCAGTTGAATAGGATAAAGGAAAAAACAGCACCCTTTCTTAAAGATTAGTTCAGCAAGCATTTATTGACTAGTTCTTTTACTCTACAATGACATTTTTGGTTATGACAACATTTTCCTTTAAGAGAACTTTAAAGAAGCTGGTGGAAGCACACTAATGACAAATGTGCATTGGTTATAAAAGTGCAGCTGTGGCCTTGAAGACTAAATGTCTCCCACCCATACCATTCCACTACAATGCATCATCTAAGTTGCCTCTCTTTTTAGCAGTGTAGAATTTCTCTTTTCAATCCATTCTCTCTTTGTACATGTCCCTCATGGTCAAAATGTGCAAGTTTACTATGGGAAATATGTTATGATGGCTAGGAGCCTTTGAAGGAAAGAAAGGGATCTAGAGGAGAATCATTCAAATATTTGTAATTCTTTAAAATCACCAAAGTCATCAAGAATCACTGTGTAAAATGATAACATTGAGCTTGGTAGTGTAATTCTCTTGCCCCCTCTGTCAAATAATGGTCAGTTATTAAAATTCCAACTCCTAAAAACATGCAGACTCAATTTCTTATTTGTACTTGTTTACAAAGGATTACTCCATGTATCTGGTTACATCACGAATGGCTGTGATGTCTTGAAATAGTTTATGCTCAGGAAATTAAATGTTTATATTTGGCACTATCATACACTGCATGTTTCAGTGATGTAAAGAAATAACTTCCAGAAAAAGTTAATACAGATTTAATATGTTGTGCTATGCTCAATACATATTTGTTGAATTAACAAATCAGAAACAGTTCTTAAAGCAATCATCCAGGATAATAGTTATTTCCTCACTTCACAAATGTGGGAAATAAGCTTGAGGGAGGTTAAATGACTTTGCTGAGGCTGCACAGAGGTCAACATCAGGGAACATGAAGGTCAGGTCTCCTTGATTCAGAAGCTGCACCACGCTGGGTGGGCTAGCTGAGTGAATGATGCAGCAGAGCAGAAAGAGCCCTGGATGATGCTGGGTTGAGCGTCCCATCTCTGTGCTGCCCTCGTCCTGGTATTTGCCACGCAGCATGGTAGATATCTGTGTTAATTGTCTGTAACCCTTAACAAACTGCATGATTTTCTCTTGTGTTCCAGCACTAGCATAGAGTATGGCACTTAGATGTGCTCAGTAATCATATTGAGTAGTAAGGAAGAGTAAAAACTTCATTTTCACTTAAAAATAAGAATAATACATATATATATATACATATAATGTGGAGTCAAAAAATAAATGGACTTATTTTTAAAAATAGATATATCTATCCTATTAAATTTGATATAAATACATTTTAATGCCTTGAAATATGCACCCTATATTTGAGGCTTTATTATTCTACCCTCAAAATTTTAGAGTGCCCCTCACCTTACACCAACCTTACTGCTCGCCTCCTCTCATTTAACTCTTCAACAATATCTTCCCGTATTTCATTTCACAATAGCATCAGGGTTCCATCCTTGTCCCTCTTTTCTTCTCAGTCTTCCAATTCCCCATGGAAATGCACAACCACACTCAGAGCCAATGAAGTGGATGCTGTGATACAAGCCCAGATTTCCCTTTAGTATTGAAGGATTTATTCTTTCAGCTGCTGGGAGTGGTGCCAGTGAATAAACCTCAGCTGCCATCCTGAGGAGCACTGTGTCACTCACAGTCACACCTTCCTGTGGGCAGTCTGTATCCAGTAATTGGCAATACAGGGATATCTAGGTTCACTCCTGTTGCTGGGTCATCCCCCCTTCAGAGCTCCCTATAAGGTCAGCAGAAACCTATGCTGAGTTCATTTTGCACAAGTTTTTCCCCTCTACTCCATCCTGAGTCCTTTCCTTCCCACACAATGGTTGATCTCAGGACACTCTTAATACGCTTCCTACACATGAAATTCCACCTCAGAGTTTGCTTCCTGGGAACTCAAGCTTCAAGAACTAATGACTCCCCAACTGTTTTCCAACCATATATATTGCTACCTATTGGACATCCTCCATCTGCATCTCCACATCCACCTCAAAGCCTACATGTCCAAAATGCATCCTGTTTTCCACATCCTCAGACTCCAGTCCTCCCTTGAATTATCCTTCTCAGGAAATGTCACCAGCATCATCAGTTAGGCCTCCCAAGACATGCAAAACTGGTGTATTAGGTTTTTTATTATGTAATAATAATACCACAAACTTAACATCTTAGAGCAACATGTATTTATCATCTCATAGCTCCCCTGGATCAGGAATCTTAACATGGCTTATCTGGATCCTCTGTAGGGCTGGACTGGAGTCTCATCAGAAGCTTGACTGAAAGGATTCACTTCAAAACTTATGTTGTCATTGACAGAATTTAATTCCTCGCAGGCTGTGGGGCTTAGGGTTGTAGTTCCTCACTGCCTGGGCAGCAGACGTCACCTTCAGTGCCTTTATGTGGCCTTTTCTACAGGACAGCTCACAAACATATCAGCTTGCTTCTTCAAGTCCAGTAAGAAGGAGAGAGTTCTAGCAAGATGGGCATTATCATCTTTGTAATGCATAATCACAGAACTGATATCCTGCCACCCTTACCACGTTCTGTTGGCATTAAGCAAATCACAGGTCCTGTCCACACTCAAGGGAAGAGACCCACCAGAGAACATGAACACCAGGAGGAGGGGAGCACAGGGCTGACCTTAGAGACTGCCCACTGCCTTTAGCCTATATTCTGGTTATTTTAATCCTACCTAGAATGGCTCTTTCTCATTCTTATCAATAGTAGCAAAAAATTCCTTCTGTGATACATTAGGCTCTTGCTTTTCTGGAATAATTTGCCTAGGTAGGAAGGAAAACAAGAGATTCAAAGATTTAGAGTTGAGGGAATTTATCCAAGGGCAATTTTTCTGAGGAGTAAGAGAAACTGTAAGCAGAGATAGCCCTGTTCTTCCTTCACCAGAGCAAAAACACTATGTTAGTGAAACATAATAGAAAGCACACTGCATCAGGATTCTGATTTTAAAATTATCCAGGGAACTTATCAGGTCACATTTAAAAAAATATCATATAAAAATATATACAGACACAGCCTTCGCAGCTGCGGTTGTAGTGCCGTTCCCAGTTCCCCCGACCTAACAACTCTTTATCATCTATCTGTTAAAGTATTGTGGCTCTTCCATTCTCAGTACTTTCTTTTGGCTATGGAAGAGAAGGGTTAAGAATACTTACGAACTTCCGGAGAAGATGGCGGCTTAGTAAGACGCGCGGGTCTTAGTTCCTCCTCCAGAAAAGCAACTAAAGAAACAGAAACAATACAAAACAGCTCCCGGAGTCACGACAGAGACCAAAAAAGACAGCGTACCCCATTCTGGAACGGCTGAACGGGTAGGGAGAATCCACTGCTGTGAGATACCCGAGGGGTGCACGTTTTCCCGGCTGGGGTGGCTGGCGTCTGGGGTCCCCTCCACGCACGTGGCTCCCCGGTCTGACTGGGAACATTGGATAGCGGGGCCCTCCCGTCACGCTTGGCGTCTCGGGCCAGCTGGGCAATTTGGACCGGCACTCCCCCAAGCCACGGCCAGCGACCCCCGCCTCCACGCGTGGTTTCCCGGGCCAACTGCCCCGCAGACAAATGACCGCCACGAGCGCCACCTACTGGGCAGGAAAAGAAAAACAGAGCCCAGAGATTCCACAGAAAAACCTTTCAACCAGCTGGGTCCCACACCCAGGGAGATCTGATCAAATGCCCAGACACCAGCAGAAAATAATGGATGACGCTCGGAAAATTGAAGATATGGCCCAATCAAAGGAACAAACCAATAGTTCAAATGAGATACAGGAGCTGAGACAACTAATGCTGAATATACGAACAGAAATGGAAAAACTCTTCAAAAACCAAATCAATAAATTGAGGGAGGACATGAAGAAGATATGGGCTGAACAAAAAGAAGAAATAGAAAATCTGAAAAAACAAATCACAGAACTTGTGGGAGTGAAGGACAAAGAAGAAAAAATGGAAAAAACAGTGGATACCTACAATGGTAGATCTAAAGAGACAGAAGCTACAATTAGTGAACTGGAGGATGGAACAACTGAATTCCAAAAAGAAACAGAAACTATAGGGAAAAGAATGGAAAAACTTGAGCAGGGAATCAGGGAACTGAATGACAATATGAAGCGCACAAATATACGTGTTGTGGGTGTCCCAGAAGGAGAAGAGAAGGGAAAAGGAGGAGAAAAACTAATGGAAGAAATTATCACTGAAAATTTCCCAACTCTTATGAAAGACCTAAAATTACAGATCCAAGAAGTGCAGCGCACCCCAAAGAGAATAGATCCAAAAATGCGTTCTCCAAGATACTTACTAGTTAGAATGTCAGAGGTCAAAGAAAAAGAGAGGATCTTGAAAGCAGCAAGAGAAAAACAATCCATCACATACAAGGGAAACCCAATAAGACTATGTGTAGATTTCTCAGCAGAAACCATGGAAGCAAGAAGACAGTGGAATGATATATTTAAATTACTAAAAGAGAAAAACTGCCAACCAAGACTTCTATATCCAGCAAAATTTTCCTTCAAAAATGAGGGAGAAATTAAAACATTTTCAAACAAAAAGTCACTGAGAGAATTTGTGACCAAGAGACCAGCTCTGCAAGAAATACTAAAGGGAGCACTAGAGTCAGATACGAAAAGACAGAAGAGAGAGGTATGGAGAAGAGTGTAGGAAGAAGGAAAATCAGATATGATATATATAATACAAAAGGCAAAATGGTAGAGGAAAGTATTACCCAAACAGTAATAACACTAAATGTTAATGGACTGAATTCCCCAATCAAAAGACATAGAATGGCAGAATGGATTCAGCTTTAAGACAAGATAAACTTATGAACCATGTAATAACATGGATGGACCTAGAGAATATTATGCTGAGTGAATCCAGCCAAAAACTAAAGGACAAATACTGTATGGTCCCACTGATGTGAACGGACATTCGAGAATAAACTTGAAATATGTCATTGGTAACAGAGTTCAGCAGGAGTTAGAAACAGGGTAAGACAATGGGTAATTGAAGCTGAAGGGATACAGACTGTGCAACAGGACTAGATACAAAAACTCAAAAATGGACAGCACAATAATACCTAATTGTAAAGTAATCATGTTAAAACACTGAATGAAGCTGCATCTGAGCTATAGGTTTTTGTTTTGTTTTGTTTTGTTTTGTTTTGATTTTACTATTATTACTTTTATTTTTTCTCTATATTAACATTCTATATCTTTTTCGGTTATGTTGCTAGTTCTTCTAAACCAATGCAAATGTACTAAGAAATGATGATCATGCAGCTATGTGATGATGTTAAGAATTAATGATTGCATGTGTAGAATGGTATGATCTCTAAATGTTGGGTTAATTTCTTTTTTTCCGTTAATTAAAAAAAAAAAAAAAAGAGAAGGGATAATTGGAGATGAAGGGATACAGACTGTACAACGGGACTGGATATAAAAACTCAGAAATGGACAGCACAATACTACCCAATTGTAATGCAATTATATTAAAACACTGAATGAAGCTGCATGTGAGGTATAGGTTTTTTGTTTTTGTTTTTTTTGTTTTTTTTTCTTTCTATTATTGTTTTAATTCTTATTCTGTTGTCTTTTTATTTCTTTTTCTAAATTTATGCAAATGTACTAAGAAATGATGAATATGCAACTATGTGATGTTATTAAGAATTACTGATTGTACATGTAGATTGGAATGATTTCTAATTGTTTTGTTAATTCTTTTTTTAATTAATAAAAAAAAATAATAAAAAAAAATATATATATATATACAAATAAGAAATACTCAGTATCTGAGGTCCCTTTAGATTCTGTCATTCCATGCCTTATCCTATCTGAAGTACTTCCAGAACAGGAGACCTACAAATCCATTCCTGCATTCTCATTTCAGTATCTACCAGTTATCATTCTCAGGTTCCTTTTGCCAAGCTGATGTATAAAAAGGCCACAGCCATTATCCCTGAAGTAGCAGAGTCACTTTCTGAATGACAGCTATTGTGAAGTTCTTAAGAACCAGACCTTTTGATCAGAAAGAATTGGGTCCACCCATTCTGTGACGGAGTGATCCTGGATAAGCTCTAGTGTCTTCACCTTTAAAATGGGACTAATAATGTCATGTATGCAGTAGAGTTCAGGTGAGGATAAAATTATCCACAGATGATTTAGGGTTGAGCTCAGCATATGGATAATGTTTCACAAATGCTAGGGCCTAACATTATTGTCATTATTGATGGTTGTAAAATTCAGGAAACATGGATTGCCAATTTGTAACTTTTCCAGGTAAACTCATTTTTTTAAAGCTATCACTTAATATCACCATTATTTTATCAAAGAAAAATACTTCAAACCAAAGAATGGGAAGGACATAATCTTGTATTAAAGGACAGTCCTTTTAAGTGGAAAAAATTTAGCTTTGAAAAAAAAACAGTATTGATTTTTCTTATTTGCCACAGCATGGTGAAAACTTCATCAGGGATTTCCACTGATCCATAGCTCAAGGTTTGGCAACTGCTTGAATTAGAGGCCTGAGATCCCATCAGACCAGAGTAATTGAGCTCATGCTTCTGCCCTTTTGTATCTTAATCACTAAATGGATGATTGGCTCATCCTACATCAATGCACGTTTTTCATTAAGATACCAAAAATCAAACTGTGCTTCAAACTTTCAAGCTATTTTGATTGATTCACTGTTAACTGAACCAGTGAAACTTCTAAGCAATTGTCTATCTCACTTTGCAGTAGATGGGGTTGGAGGGAGCCATCATACCTTAATGAGTTTGTTTGAACCCTGCTTGCCCCACCTTGAGCAGGGAAACTTGAAGGGTGGATGCAGAGATTGTTACAAAAGTCACACACATTTTAAATACAGAAACACTCTGTAGTCTTTCTAGTAAATTACACTTGATTGGGACAAGAGATAAATGCCACAATTGAGAGCAATTTGTAAAAATGCAACTGGAAATAAGTTCTGTGCTCATATTGTTAAAAAGAAATACACTTCCAAATGTAGATTTAAACAGAGGAGTGATGTATGGCATGCATTAACTGAACTATCATGCAGTTCTGTATGACATTTATTTACATATATATGCATGTGTGTGTTTCTGAGCATTGACAGTCAGAAACTGTTTGTATTTTAATCTGCTATTTCTGTCTCAATGGGGAAAGGAAGAACAGAGACGTGTCTTCTACTCCATGGCTTTCTTGGGGATCTTCTCAATAATGAGGTGCAACTTGATTTGTGAAAAAGATCAGTATGTTTTCCCACATATTTTTTGCTAATTTGCTGGATTACTCAGGATAATTATGGTTGCAAATGGTAGGAAACCCAAATAAAATAGGCTTTAGGGGGGAGAAAGGAAATATATTGTCTCATATGATGGAAAAGTCTGTGGGGGTATTTCAGCTTTAGGAACACTGAGATCCAGATGCTCCAATGATGAAAGCAAAATTCTCACCCCATCTCTCCTTTCTGCATTCTTCTTTGTGGGCTCCATTCTCAGACACTCTATAAGAGGTGGCAAAAAATGACAACCAGCAAATCAAGATTACAAGCCATCAGCTTAACAACTTCTAATGGAAAAGCATGACTTTTCCCAATTATTTTTCTCACAAATTCCATGAAAAGCAGGTGTCAGATAAGTCCAAATCTTCACTCCAGAATAAATCACTCACCAGGGAAATGGGTAGTCTTATTCATGGACAGAACAAGTCAGCACCCCTACCAAACCCACATGGTCTATAAATTGGGAGAATTTGCCTGAGAAAGAGAAAAGTTCTGATGAGTCAAAACACTCGAAAACACGTGTCCCCTCCCCTTCAGCAATGATTATGCTTGTTTCAACCCAAAGCCAGTTGAAACTCCAGTCACCTATAGTGCATGCTAGGACTTCTATCCTTTCAATAATTGAAACGTCTAGCATGAAGATAAGACATGCTATCGTCTCGGGTCAATATTAGCAGCTTATCTTGTTGTATCTACCATGAAATAGGACAGTAATGACAACACCTTCAAAGGAAATGGATTGTGGGAATCCGTGAGTGTTTTGCATGGGCTCAGATAGAATGAGCAGACACTGCATGTCAGCGTTCCCAACCGGAGAGTCTGGTTTCCATGTTCCTTCTGTGAAAGCCTATAATCATATATATATATATATATATATATATATATATATATATATATATATATATATATATATAGCATGTATGTAAATAATTATAGCTTCTTAACTTCAAGGTGAAAAGGCAGCATCAGTAAAATAAGACAAACTCCCAACTTAGAACTCTACTAACTTAGGTTAAAATATTGTAAAAATAATTGGTATTAATTTTTCAATTTATCAGCTGCATCATATAACCTACTTAAACCTCAGTTTTCTCATCTGTAAAATAAGGATAATGACATTTACCTTGCAGATTTGTCATGGGGATTAATTAAAGACAGCAAAACTTAAGTCCAAATCTCAGTAGGCACAAGATTAAATAATAGCTGTTATTCTCAGTAATAAGAACAGTTTGTTAATATTAATCTCAAAAGCTATCACAAAAAATAATCAATATTTTGGATAATCAACTAGGGAACAAAGGACATGTAGTGAGGAAATCTCAGGATTACAGAATGAAGACAAACCCACAAAAAAAGACCCATTCTGTCTTCACTCCACAGCAATTGCAGCAAAATGTTCAGTTTTAGAAAAGGTGCATCATGAGGAAAGTCAGAAGGAATTTTAAATGTGTTACATGTGTTTTACCATCATAAAATATCTCATAACTGTAAGCAAAATTATGTTTAGCTTAAGGTAGAGTAGAGGGAATGAACCTACATTTGTATGGTTCCTTGCAGTTTAGAGTTCACATGCACAGGCTATCTTTCCCAGGAAGTCAGGCAGCCTAAGGCAGTTATTGCCATCCAACCTTTAGTCCTCTGCAGCATACCAGCTCAAACTCAATGCCCGATTCATTAGGGCCCTGGATTCCAAGGCAGAAAAACCTGGAGTCAGCCTCCAAATATGTTATTATCAACTGTGTGTCCTTGGCAAGTGACATAAGCTCCATAACACTTATTCACCATACCTGTAAATGGTAAGAATACAAGAGGGAGCATAGCACAGTGCTTGGAAGTATAAACTTTGGAGTCAGACGTCCTGAATTAAGATCTTAATTAGCCTTGAGATTTGAGCAAGCTACTTAACCTTGTAGTCTCCTAATCTGCAAATTGGGAATAATTACAGAACCTGCTTGTGAAGATCAAGTGACATAACCATGTACCTTGCTTACTGCATGGTCTGGGAGGTGGTAAGCAGTCCACAGACTTTAGCTTTTGTTGTGATTAATAATAATAATAGCAAGCGTTTTTATGGTTGCTGCAAAGTTGAAATAATAGAATTTACTTTTATCTTAATACCCTGCTAGGAATATAGTAAATGTTCAATAAATGGCTCTAACATTTTTTATTATAATTATCATTACTATATCACATCCTTTGAGTGCTAGACTATGTTACTACTGCACTGATAGTTCCTTGATAAGATAAAATATGTCCTTCTTTTTTTGGCTTTCAAAACAACTTTATTTGGCAAGCAAGCTTTAGTGAGCAGAGCACTTTTTCAAGTGGGCTCAGTTGGGGTAGACTGGCCCCTTCCCCCCAGACTTGAACCCTTTTCTACTGCTGTGGTTGGGTAACTTCCTTTCAATTTCTTTGTAGTGTGCATGCTTATCCTGAGCTGGCCTTATTTCTTGGTTGTGTGAAAGTATGCCCTTCTTAACTGTGCTTACTATCAGGCAAGACATATATCCATTTTTAGTAAATTGAATAGAATGTTTTCTCTGAGTTTGAATGTTTAAGCAACGATACCAAAGCCAAATTATATTGATATGTGTTTTAGTTTGTTAATCTGCCAGAATGCAATATAATAGAAATGGAACAACTTTTAAAAAGGGACTTTATTAAGATACAAGTTTACAGTTCTAAGGCCATAAAATATCCAAACTAATGCATCCAGAGAAAGACACCTTGACACAAGAAAGGCCAATGTCTGTCACATGGGAAGGAACATGGCTGGTGTCTGCTGGTCCTTGCTCCTGGTTCCACTGCTTCCAGCTTCTAATGCCAGTGGTTTTCTCTCTAAGTATCTGTGGGCCTTCACTTAGCTCCTCCGGGACACAACTCCGGGTTCTGGCTTAGCACCTCATGGGTAGGCAAATGATCACATCTTCTGGATTCTGTATTTCCAACATCCCTATCTAGGCATCTTCTCTCTCTGTTGGCACTCCAAGCATTTCCAAATGTCTGCATCTCTGTTAATTCTGAAGCAATTGTTCTCTAAGCATCTAAGCTTCTTTCAAAATGTTTCCCCTTTTAAAGGACTCCAGCAAACTAATCAAGATCTGCCTTGAATGGATGGGATCACATCTCCATCCCATCAAAAGGTCACACCCACAGTTGAGTGTGTCACATATCCATGGAAATAATCCAGTCAAAGTTTCCACCCTACACAATAAATCTGCTCCCACAAGATTGGATTAAGAAGGAAACCATGCCTTTTCTGGGATACATAACAATTTCAAACCAGCACAGTATGAATAGTTTTTTAAGAGAGTGCTTCCTAAATGTCACCATGTAAATGGAGTTTGTATGCTGAAAATATTCCTTCCAACACCTCATCACTTTCCTTCCCATCCCATTTGCTGTGCATTAGTGGAGGTTCCACTTCACATTTGGATGTGAGGGTGATTAAAATGGGTTTGCAAATAGCTAGATTTTTCACCGCAAACTACAGGTAGGAGAGATTCAAAAAGTCCTGGCTTCATTTCCCCTGCCTCCTTGTAGGACCACAGCTATTTATCTCATTCATTACAAGTTCATTTCAGCCAGCCCTGGAATCAGCCTTAAGGGGATGCTGAAGTTTAATTGGAATGAGGAAGTCAAGACCCTCTTCAGTTTTGAAAAGGACAAAGCAAGTTACCGTAGTGGTTTGGGGACTTCTCCAAACTCATGGCACCCTATTACCATTCTCATCCTAAAGCAAAAATGTCTTGGAACAATTCTCTGGAAATATAAGCAATTTGAGTGACAAATGCAAAATTACACAATTGGGGAGGGGGGGAAGATTGTCAAGCCAAAACGTAGAAAGCAGTGATTCATTTTAGAAAATAAAATGCTCAAAGAAACATGAGGGGACTTGTTTTCGGCGGCAGTTAGCTTAATGAAATGGTTCTCTAAGTGGATGTTTATTGGAAATCTGTGTTTAGATAGCTGGAAATAAATTCCATTTTTAAGTTATGCTCTTTTCTGCCTCTCCTCTACATTTACTGGCCCATTTTATTCAAAGCTGAACACCAGATATAAATAAGGATTCTTGAACTGCTTTTAAACTGCTGGCATCTGTTAGGTTAGAAGGAAGTCTGATTTAGCAAAACTTAGAACAGTACACAACAATTGCCAAAATGAGAGACTCTTTTATTTATGTTGTACAACAACGTTATGTAATCAGGCAAGTTGTTCATCTTCATTCCTTGTGATGAGTATATTGAGCAATGTATCTCTTAATGTTTGGCCAGTAGAGAGCCTATTAGCCACGTTGCATTATTTAGATGTTAATTGATTTTAGGGTAAATTAATTATGTATGCAGTTAAAAGCCATCATGGCATTCAGTAAGCTCTTATTATAAAAACCTCCTTCTGATTTTATAAGCCACATTATTTCAAGAATGGGTTATTTCAGGGCTGGGGAGTAATTTGCTGTCTTTCCTATTTTCCAGAGACCATAGAAACCAAATAGTTAAAAGTAAGAGTACCACAGTCAGAGAGATTTTCATTGAAACCCAGGTCACCATCTTCCAGGAAAGTTGCTAAATCTCTCAAAACCTGAGGTTGCTCATCTATAAAATAGGGACAATAATAGTATCTTCCTCAGATATTCATTCCTAGGTTTACTGCATATAAAGAGCTTAGCACATTGTCTGATATGTGGTGTGTAAACAATGAATGTTAAGGACATAATTATTATTGATATCCTCATAATCAATACAGAATTTAGTTCTCCAACTTGAATGGGCAGTAGTTTTGCTTTATTTTGTTTTTTTGTTCTGTTTTTTATAATATATATAGGTTCATTTGGGAATTGGCTAAATGATTTTAGATATTTAGGAACATGCTCTGTACACTGAGAAATAATAAGCAAGCACAACAACAGAAAACTAGGAAATAACTTTTGCCATAACTGTGTTTTGTACATTAACATGCATCACATATGGCTGGACAACAAATGTTGAATATATGTATAAGGAGGCAAGAGATAATGGTGAATCTAAGAGGTTTTTTTTTTCTACTTTCTATTTTATTTAAAAGAAAGGCTTCTGCGTGGTGAAACTATAATCCCTGGGGAAGAGAATGGGATGGGAGGACATGATTTTACGAGTTGAGAAAAAAATCCAAAAAGGTGGCATGACATACCCAAATTAACATAATGAATCCATCGTGAAGCTTATCCTAAAATTCAGCTCTTTTTCTCTCACGCTCCTGCTCTTTCTCATACCCCTGCCATGAACAGGCCCACTCAAATCAAGTGATTGATTTAGAGTCTGCTGCTATTACTTTCTTTATCAGGAAGTTTTCTGCACTAGGAATAGAGATTTTTGATGTGAACTCTTCACAGTTTGCAAAGAGATTTGTGAATCCAAACTCAAAAAGATTGATTTCAGAATGTAAAGAATGAATTCAGTGTATTTATTAGAAATAATACTGAACACTAAATTGTATTCAAACCTACTATGCACCAGGCTCTGTGTGAAACATGTCACTTGAATCAGACCCATTTTATCTTACACAACAATTCTTTGAAGTAGGTATTAAGAAAACTGAGGTTGAGAGTGCCTTCCAGGAGTAATAAAGATGGTAAGTGTCATAAAGAGAACTCAAACCTAGGTCTATATGAGCAAGCCCTGTGGCCTTAACACTTGTACTAATCTCTGTCCACTCTTCCCATCTTCCCTGTCTCAAGGAACCAGATGACAGAACTGAGATAGCATCTCCCATCACACATATTGTGGGTTGGAGGCAGAATTAGAATATGTCATAACCATGGAAACTGACTACAAAGTGGAGCAAAATTGGAATTACAGTGCTGGGAGCTAGAAGTTGGGAGTTTTGAGATGGGAATGGGGCAGAGGAGCATTCAGGAGGCAATATAAAGGTAACACCGAAAATGGAAGTGCATCTCTCCAGGGTTCCCCATCCCTGAAGCCCTCCCCAATTTCCACTGAATTTTACCAAACAGCAGAATTAACCTTGTTTTTTATTTTCTCATCATCTAAGTGAAAACTAGGCAGGCAATAAATTCTAGAAAGGCTTCTGTAAAGCAAATTACTTGGACAATTAAAAAATAGTTTTTTGTAAGTGAAATATTTTCAAAATGATACCATTTTTAGTAAAAAACTAATCATTTTAAGTAAAAAAAACCATACGTGCCTAGGGCAGGCCACAGTGGCTACTGGCAGAGTTCTCGTTTGCCATGCTAGAGACCCGGTTTGATTCCCAGTTCCTGCTCATGTTAAAAAAATAAATAAATAAAACATATGTACCTAGATGGCCAGCATTAGTAAAAAAAAGTCCAGAGTCTCTCCCTGAACAATTGGGCCTTAGTAGGAGGCAGACGCCACCTCGTCTGAAGACCTTGTCAGTTTCCAAGGTAACAGCCAACGAGAAGGTAGAGTGTCATGACACCTGTGCTGTTTTGAAAGGATTATGTGCCTTAGAAAAGCCATGTTTTCATCCTGATTCATCTTGTGCAGACAGACGTTTCTTTTAATCCCTATTCAGCACTGTAGGTTAGAAGCCTGATTAGATTATCTCCACAGAGATGTGACATGCCAATTATGAGCATTAACCTTTGATTAGAGGGAGTGATTAGTTAATGTCTTAATTTGGACATTTTTATGAACTTGCTTTAATTGGGACATTTTCACAGCCTTAGAACTGTGGACTTGCAACTTAATAAATTCCCTAATCAATGGGTCTTGATTAGTTTACTGAACTCTTTTAAAAGAAGGAACCATTTTGGAAAAAGCACAAGAACCATGAAGCAGAGAACCCACACAGCCAGAGACCTTTGAAGATGAAGAAGGAAAACGCCCCTGGGGGAACTTCATGAAACAAGACGCCTGAAGAGAAAGTTAGCAGATGTCACCATGTTTGCCACATGCCTTTCCAGTTGAGAGAAACCATGAACTTCATTGGCCTTTCTTGGGTGAAGGTAACCTCTTGTTGGTGCCTTAATTTGGACATTTTTATGAACTTGCTTTAATTGGGACATTTTCACAGCCTTAGAACTGTGGACTTGCAACTTAATAAATTTCCTCTTTTAAAAGTCATTCTATTTCTGGTATATCACATTCTGGCAGCTAGCAAACTAGAATACCACCTTTCAAATGGCAGAGCTCAAACTTTGATAGGAGGGTAAAAAGATAGTCTATGATCATGTTAAGAGTATGTCATGAAAAATCTGAAAATAAAGCTCCTCCACACATCTTCAGATAATTATCAAGGTCCAAAAGGATAAGGATCTTGTAATGGTTAGGTTCTGGTGTGAACTTGGCCAAGTGATGGCACCCTGTTGTCTGGTTGGGAAGCACTTGCCTAACCATTACTGCAAGGATATTTAATGCCTGGTTGATAAACCAGAAGGCTGGTTTATTAAATCATCAGTCAGTTGATTGCATCTGTGGTTGATTGCATCTATGATCAACTAAGAGTGTGTCTTCCACAGATGAGAGAATCTATAATCAGTTGGATTTGATCCAATTAGGTGAACACTTTTAAGGGGGAAGAGAGAATGTTCACCGCTTCTTCAACCAGCAAACCTCTCCTGTGGAGTTCGTCGAGCCCTTCGTTAGAGTTGCCAGCATCATGACCTGCCCTATGGATTTTGGACTCTTACACCCCCATGGTTGCATGAGGCACTTTAGTGAATCTCCTGTTTACAGACCTCTCCTGTTGGTCCCGTTTCTCTAGAGAACACTGACTAATACAGACCCTTTCTTTCTTTCTTATTGACTGCTGTTGCCCCAGCTCTGAGAACACAGATTTCAAAGTGGACTTCATAGGAATTCTCAGCCACAGCAAAGCCAATTAACCATTGAAGCTGGGGTCCTTTGATCCAGGTTCCTCTGTCATAATCATAATTGATGTAAATTTATCTGTTGTCAAATGCCAGACACTTTTGTAAGTGCATTACATTAACTAACTCATCCCCACTACAACCCAAAGAGGAAAATACTGTTAATGCTCTCTTAATGTAAGAAATGGGAGCATAGGAATATTAGAAAGCACTACCCAGAGTTGTGGCATTAGGAAAGAGTGGAACTTGGGTTCGAACCAAGGTTGTCTGCATGTTCTTCATTAATGGACCACACTGACATGGATGACAGTCGCCATTTGTGTGGGCTTACTATGTGCCCAGCACTGTGATGGCCCCTTCACATACATTAAACCATTATGTCAATACAGCAATTCCATGGGGTAAATGCAATTATTGGCCCTATTTTACAGATAAGTAAATGGACCCAGAGATGATATGTAAATTTGTCAGTTATATTAATTCAGAGTAGAACTCAAACTCAGATCATCTCACTAAACCTATATGTCTACCCTCTATCATCATGCCTTTCATGAAGGGCTTTTCTTCCTTAGAAAATTTTTCAGTTCTCTGAGCCACTGGACACTGAGTTCTACTGAAAACAAACAAGGAAACAGGATTAGATTTCCAACATAGAGCTTTCTTATTCTTATATTTAAATTAGACTCTCCTATAAGTATGTCAGAGCTACATGTTTGAAACATTTTTATTGTATTTTTAAATTTTAAAATAAATTTAGATTTATCGAAAAGGTGCAAAGATAGTACAGAGAGTACTACATACTCACCCAGTTTCCCCTAATACTTGTATCTTCATTATATGGTATTTTTATTGCAGCTAGTGAACCAATACTGGTACATTATTAACTGAAGTTCAAACTTTATCCAAACTTCCTTGGTTTTTGCCAAATGTCTTTTTCTGTTCTAAGATCCCATCCAGGATCCACATTAAATTTAATCATGCTCCCTTAGGCTTCTCTTGGCTGTGACAGTTTCTTAGACTTTCTTTATTTTTGATGACCTAATTTTGAAGAATACTAGTCAGACATTTTGTAAGATGTCCCTCAATTGGGAGTTCTCTGAATTTTTCTTATCATTAGATTGCTGTCGTGGGTTTGGAGAAGGAAGACATAAAGGGAAAGTGTCATTCTCATCACTTTATCTCAAAGGTCTATAACATGACATTGCTATTGATGTAAATTTGATTACCTGACTGAGGTAGAGTTTATCAGCTTTCTCCACTGTAAAGTTACTCTTCACCATCACCATACTCCTTGGAAGGAAGTCACTATAAGCAGTCTACACTTATGAGGATATGGAGTTATGCTATCTTCCTTGAGGGCAGAGGATCTACATAAATTATTGGGAATTCTGCATGGGAGATTTGCTTCTTCATCCCCGCTTATTTACTTATTCAACCACTGATTTTTATCAGTATATATTCTTTCATATTTATTTTTTACTTTGGGTTATAATCTCATACTGCTTTATTTTGTGGTTCAATTTGTTCCAATTTTGATCATGGGAGCTCTTTATGTTGGCTCTTGCATCCCTTTGACATTCACCAACGTTACGGTTTGTTTTGGTTTTTGTTTTTGAGCAATGCCTCATTTTCTGGCACTACAAGATTTTCCAGGTTCATCTTGTATATTTCCTGTCCCTACCCTATAATCAGCTATTTTCTATTTCACTGGAGAATGGTTTTAGAAATCAGTATTTGAGTGTTAGATGTGCTTATTGTTACTGAGTGCCACTGTTTCTATGCTCTTTCAACTGACAGCCAGGAAACATATTTATGTATTTATACATAACCCACGGTTATACATAACTCATATATATGCAATTGTTTTAGTTTGCTAAGGCTGCTGGAATGCAACACACCAGAGATGGATTGGCTTTTTATAAAAGGGGATTTATTTAGTTAAAAATGTATAGTTCTTCAGAGGAAAGGCAGCTAACTTTCATCTGTGGTTCTCTCTTACATGGGAAGGTACAAGGCGATCTCTGCTGGCCTTCTCTCCAGGCCTCTGGGTTCCAGCAACTTTCCCCGGGGTGATTCCTTTCTGCATCTCCAAAGGTCTGGGCTGAGCTGTGAGTGCTGAGATGAAGTATGCTGATCTGCTTGGCCTATGCCACACTGAGCTCTCTCATTTAAGCTTCCCATGAATTAAATTAAACAACACTCACTGAGGAAGACACTTCCCTCGGCCGACTGCAGATGTAATTAGCCATAGATAATTTCATGTGCTAATGATTCAAGTCCATAGCAATAGAACTAGGCACCATCACCTGACCCTAACTACCACACCATCCACACCTATATTAAGCTCAATATAAATTTATACTGATGTTTTCAGCTCTAAGCTGTTATATATGGATCACTCTAGGCTTCTCTTCTTGTTTATCTGTAACCTCTCTCTCCAACAGTGAGAAGCCTGGCTCCTACCATTCTCCATTCACTTATTTTATTCGCTTCCTGTATACATATCAGAATTGTTAACCCATACCCCTATAGGCAATAACTTTATCAAGGACACTATAGTGCTTATGTATAGTTCCTTTTGTTTTTATTCTTAAGACTACACTCATTCACAAAGTTACTATGCTCAGAACCTTTCATATATTTGCAACACAGGTTCTTTTGTCACCATTTGCATTCTATTTTTGGAACTCTTAGCCTCCTACATATTTTTCTTAAAATTTCTATACATTGATGTTCACCTTTTTGGCTGTAAATTTCTATGAGTTTTGGCAAATGCATTGTGTTATGTAATCATTATTACAATACCATGAAGAATAGTTTCTCTACCCTAAAAGATTCCCTGGGTCTTCACCTATTTGACCCACACTCCCAAATAACTAAGCTGTCCACTCTCTCTATAACTTTGCCTTTTTCAAAATGTCATATAAATGAAATCATATAACATGTAGACTTTTCAGACTGGCTTCTTAATTTAGCTATATACATTTAAGATCCATCCATTTCTTTGTATGATTTGATGACTAAGTCCATTTCATTGTTGAATAATAGTCCATTGTATGGCTGTACCACAATTTATTTATCTATTTACCTATTGAAGCATATCTTGATTGCTTCTAGTTTTGGATGGTTGTTTATGAAGCTACTATAAATATTCACATGCAGGTATTTGTGTGGACATTTTTTTCTAATCAGTTGCATAAAAAACTAGAATCACTATTGTCCACTGTATAGTAAGACTATGTTAACTTTGTAAGAAACCGTCAAATTGTCTTCCAAAGTGGCAATACTACTTACATTTCCACTAGCAATGAATAAGAGTTCTTGTTTCCCCACATTCTCACCAGCAATTAGTATTGTCAGGTTTGCTGTTGTTATTTAGCCATTCTAATAGGTCCCTCATGATATCTCAGATTTGTTCTAATTTGCAATTTTCTAAT
Source organism: Tamandua tetradactyla (assembly GCF_023851605.1). Taxonomy (NCBI): domain Eukaryota; kingdom Metazoa; phylum Chordata; class Mammalia; order Pilosa; family Myrmecophagidae; genus Tamandua; species Tamandua tetradactyla. Next base: position 25,480,596 of record NC_135346.1, read on the forward strand.
GACAAATGATGGTGAGTACCTTTTCATATGCTTATTTGGCATCTGTTTATCTTCTTTGGTGAAGTGTCTGTTCAGATCATTTGATAATTTTTTTTTAGTTGGGTTGTTTGTCTTCTTATTGTTGAGTTTTCAGAGTGTGTCATGTATTTGGGATAAACACATATTTATCAGATATGTGTTTGGTAAATATTTTCTCCCAGTTTATGTCTTCTCTTTTCATTCTTTTAACAGTGTCTTTTGCAGAGCAGAATTAAAAATTTTTAATACAGTCCAACCTATCAATTTTTTTCTTTTATGGATTGTGCTTTTGGCATATCTAAAAACTCATCACCAAACCGAGATCATCCAGACTTTCTCTGATTTTTTTTCTAAAAGTTTTATAATTTTGCATTTTACATTTAGGTCTACGTTCCATTTTGAGCCAATTTTTGTGAAGGGTGTAAGCTTCCTACTAGGTTAAGGTTCATTTTTTTTTTTGCATGTGGACATCTAATGTTCCAACACCATTTCTTGAAGTGACTAGTCTTTCTCAACTGAATTGCCTTTGTGCCTTTGTAAAAAATCAGTTACCTATATATGTGTGGGTCTAAGCTACACTTTTTAACATTTGCTTATTTTCCATATATCCTTTAAATTTAAATATAATCCTTTAAGTCTTTTTTACATTTGCAACAGCAGATTTTATTGCTCTTCCTTTTCTCTAGATCATTCATCAAAAAGAAAAAAGAAACTTCAATTTCTGTAGGCACTACACAAAAATGGTGATATAAATTTTGCACATCAACTGAAAATGATTCATAATCATTTTCTTATTTGTACCTCCAGGCATTGAAGAAGATAAACTCTCCTTCAGAGTCACAGATTTAGAAATATATATATATTATGACATTTTAAATGTTGGGATGTGTGCTTTCTATACCAGCTGTGGAGGAATTTTGCATTTGGGCTAAATAAGGCAACAGGGATTTATTATTAATTATTAGGGTCTGCATAAAAGAAACTCATTTATGACTTCATGAAAAGGCTGTAGTAGCAGATGACATGTATGCATACATGTGTACACACACACACATACATTTCCTGCTGTAAGGCTCACACATGTTGTAAGGCAAGATTCTCATCTTTCTAGGTAACTGCTAATCCCCTACTCTGAGCACTAATGTCTCATACACAGCCACAACTCAGCAACTATTTGTTGAATGAAAGATGATACCACCAACTCGAACCAGGTATAATTAAATAACTAATATACTGGTGGACTAAAGGCTGAATCTGAGCCACAGATATGTTTTAAGTGCCTCACATTTCAAAAAGTTAGAAGTAACATATGTATTTTAAAACAATTTGTTTGCAACATTTTTAAATGAAAAAGTTCTCACCAAAATCCAGATATCATTCTCAGCTTGACAAAATTCAAAGGATTTAGCAACACTGAGCCTTTATTCCCATTGGCTGTAATTGAATAGTTTGTGCCCCATTTAACAATGATAAGTGCTTTACAGATTATGACAATTCCCACCATTCCTAGCTGTCAAACATTGGGCAAGTTTTACTCATTTCTTTTATCTGCCTAAGATTCCCAAGAGTCTGCAATTTCTGCTATATAGACTTAGGCTACAGTGACTTACAGATACCTGGACTATTATGAGAACAAACAAATTCTCATTCTCATAATAATTTTCATGATAAGAAAATGTCATTTTTTGAGAATGAGAACTATTCTAGGGTCTATGTTAAATACTTGACAAGAAATGTGTTTTACTATTTAAAATCATCCTAGAAAGTAGCTATAATTATTTCTCTCTATAGGTGAGATGGTAATCATCTTGTTCAATGGTATAGCAAGTTTAAGGTAGAATATCGACAGCAGCTCAGATCTGAAGTCATAAGTATTTCACCATAATTTACCACTGTCACTCCCTGAGAGGAGTGATTCATTGTGGTACCTTGTGATCATTCAAATTTATTCTTAGTGTTTAGTGTGATTGTAATGGAAAGAACAGACAGACATAGGTTCAAAATTGGACTTTACCACTTACTAGTTGTGCGACTTTGGACTTCTCACGTAATCCCTTGTTTGCTCATATGTAAAATGCTGATAGCAATAGTAATTTGTTGATAGCAAAAAAATTAGTAAACTGGTTGTTTTTGAGGATTCACAATAATATAGGGTCTTCTGGGGGAACATCAGTTACCAGACCCACAGCATATACCAGTTTGGACCAGGTGGAGCAGCTGAGATCCCACAGATAAATATAAGCCCCCCAATCCATGAAGGCCAGTCCCCTCCTCCACAGCACAGAAGGCTGTTCCTTGAGGGGAAAGAAAACAGACTTCACTAGTAGCAAGCACTTAGCTCAACCAAGCTCCAATTGAGGAATTAATTAACAAATTCTGACTATTGAAAACAGGCCCCCAGCACAGATAAACCTGGAATAAGAATTAAAGGAACTGGGAGTTGTTGACCCGGCATAGAGGGGGAGGAACTGACAGATAAAAGAAATAAAGCAGAGGCTTTTTGAGTTGCATAGCACAAAATCCTGGAAAAGGTTTGGACCTCAAGAAAAAGGGGGCACATAGAGCCTGGAGACACACAGAGTCATTTACCAATTCCAACTCTTGATTGGCAACCCAAGGAGAGGGGATCAAGCTTTGAAAAGGCTTTTTTTTTTTTTTTTTACTTCTTAGCTCATTAGATAGAATTGCAAGCAAGCTCAGGCTCTAGCATTACCTGAGACAAGGGTGGAACTAAAGCATGTCTGAGAGACAAAGTAATGAGTCAAGTGAAAGGAATTAATTCCCTAAAGGGCATATCTTTCCCAGAAAAAGGGGGTAGGGCCCAGTTCAAATTTAATCTCTCCTTCAAGGAACTCAAGCCCCAGGGACTGGAAAACAGAAGCAATCAAAGCCTTCTTACTGCCTCACCTCTGTCTCAACCAGGCCCCTGGTATGGAGAGTCTGCTGAAATTAAAGGCACCAATTAAGCTGTTGGGAAGCTGTAGGCAGACAAGCACCACATGCTGGGCAGGACAGGGAATGTACAGTCTAGAGGCTTCATAAGAAAGTCTGACAATCTGCTAAATCTCACCCTTGGGGAAAATTGATGCTTACTACTCTCTCCTCCTGAAATGTGGACCTGTCTGGCCTAGAAAAATCTGACTTGGATCTGTAATATCTGAGGAGACCCTCTTCAAAAAAAAAAAAAAGGTTCCATGTAGGCAGGGAAAAAAACAGAAAAACAAGAACTGAAAAATTCTGATCAGCGAAACAGAACTTATGCTGTAGGTCTAGAATACTTGAACTGAATGTAAAGAACAGAGAGTAAAGCCATCCAGCAAGAAAACCCTTGGTAAAAGGGTGAAAACAACCTCCAGAATAAACTAATTAAGGAAATCAACTGCCTAGATGCCAGCAAAAATAACAAGTCATACTAGGAAAACTGGAGACATGCCCCAGTCAAAGGAATGAACCACTTCAAAAGAGATAAAGGAGTTGAAATAATTAATTTAGAACATTGGGAACAGAAATGAAAAATCTCATAAAAAATCAAATCAATGAATCGAGGGAGGATATAAAGAAGACATTGGGCAAACATGAACTCAAAGGTTTGAAAAAACAAATTTCAGAACTTATGGGAATGAAAGGTACCATAGAAGAGATTAGAAAGACAATGGAAACCTACAACAAAAGACATGAAGAGGCAGAAGAAAGGTTTAGTGAACTAAAGGACTGGACATCTGAAATCAGGCACACAAAAGAAAATATAGGGAAAAGAATGGGAACATATGAGCAGGGTCTCAGGGAATTGAATGGCCACATGAAGCACATGAATATACATATTGTGGGTGTCCCAGAAGGGAAAAGGAGTGGAAAGACTAACGGTGGAAATAATCACTGAAAATTTCCCATCTCTACAGAAAATTATAGGTCCAAGGAGTGTGGCATACCCCAAACAGAATAGATCCAAATAGACATACTGCAAAACACTTACTGATCAGATTGTCAACTGGCAAAAGAGAGAATTTGAAAGCAGCAAGGGAAAAGCAATCCACCACATACAGGAGAAACTTGATAAGACTATGTGTAGATTTCTCAGCAGAAACCATGCAGGCAAGAAGGCAGTGGTATGATATATTTAAGATTCTGAAAGAGAAAAACTGCCAACCAATAATTCTATGCCCAGCAAAACTGTCCCTCAAAAAAATGAGGGGAGATTAAAATATTATCAGACAAACAATCACTGACAGAATTTGTGACTAAGAGACTGGCTGTACAAGAAATATTAAAGGGAGCACTACAAGCAAATAAGAAAAGGCAGGAGAGAGAGAGTTCTGGAGAAGAGTATAGAAATAAAGACTAACAGTAAAGGTAAAAAGAAGAAAAAATTAGATATGACATATAAAATCTAAAAGACAAAATGGTAAAAGAAAGTACTGTCTTTACAATAATTACATTAAATGTTAATGTATTAAACTTCCCAATCAAAAGACATAGACTGGCAGAATGGATTTAAAAACAAGACGCATGGACTTCCAGAGAAGATGGCAGCTTAGTAAGGTGTGCGGGTCTTAGTTCCTCCTCCAGAACAACAAATAAAGAACTAGAAACAATACAGAACAGCTCCCGGAGCCACGACAGAGACCAGACACACAGTGTACCCCATTCTGGAATGGCTGGACCGGCTAAGAGACTCCGCTGCGGTGAAGTCCCTGAGAGGTGCCCGCTTCCCTGGGCCATGGCGGCTGGCGGCCGGCGCCCCTCCCTCCCTCCTTCCCGGGCCAGCTGGGAGCTTTGGATCAGCGGTTCCTCAAGCCGTGGCAGCCGGCACCCCTCCCCCACGTGCGGCTTCCCGGGCTAGCTGGGAGCCTAGGATCGGTGGTTCCCCAAGCCACAGTGGCCGGCGACCAGAGCCCCTTCCACACACGCAGCTTCCCGGGCCAGCTGGGAGCCTCGGATCGGCGGTTCCCCAAGCCGCGGCTGCCGGCAACTGCAGCCCCTCCCATACACACGGCTTCCTGGGCCAGCTGGGAGCCTCGGAACAGCGGTTCCCCAAGCTGCGGCGGCCGGAGCCCCTTCCACACACGCGGCTTCCCAGGTCAGCTGGGAGACTTGGATCAGCAGTTCCCCAAGCCGCGGCGGCTGATGCCCCTCCCCCACAGACGACTTCCCAGAGGGAAAGGAAAGAGTCTCCAACAGTAGTAGAGACTGAGCCTAAGCTAACACCAATAGTGGCATTACTGAACAACTTCTGACTACTAAAAATAGGCCCTCAGCTCAGGCGAAGCTGAACAAGGCAGAAGTCGCCAATTGGGCTAACTGAAAAAGAGGAAAGGGGGTGAAAGAGAGCCTTCTGTGGCTGTTTCTACGGAGGCTTCGTTGCCCCTGGGCTCAGCGCTGGGATTACACAGGTTGCAACTGCCCCGAACGCAGAACAGGCTGCTTTCAGGGCTCCCTACCACCTAAACCTTCCCCATGGGAGGGGTGAAACGCAACTCAGGTGGACTTCCTCTCAAGGAATTCAGATCCCAGGACTTCACAATTTGAAGCCATTAAAACCAACCTACAACCTTTCCTCTGTCTCCACAACACACCCAGCAGTGAGAGTCTTCCAAAGCTAAAGGAGCCACAACATCTTTTGCTGGTGGGACCCACAGACAGAGAAGCACCACATACTGGGCAGGATAAAAAAAAAAAGAGCCCAGAGACTTCACAGGAAAGTCTTTCAATGTGCTGGGTCCCACACTCAGGGAAATCTGATTAAATGCCCAGATGCCAGCAAAAAATAACAAATCACACCAGGAAAATTGGAAATATGGCCCAGTCAAAAGAACAAATCAATAGCTCAAATGAGATACAAGAGCTGAGAAAACTAATTCTGAATATACAAACAGAAATGGAAAACCTCTTCAAAAACCAAATCAATAAATTGAGGGAGGACGTGAAGAAGGCATGGGATCAATAAAAAGAAGAAATGGAAAGTCTGAAAAAACAAATCACAGAACTTATGGGAATGAAAGACACAGTAGAAGAGATGAAAAAACAACGGAAACCTACAATGGTAGATTTAAAGAGACAGAGGCTAGAATTAGTGAACTGGAGGGTGGAACATCTGAAATCCAAAAAGAAACAGAAACTGTATGGAAAAGAATGGAAAATTTTGAGCAGGGGCTCAGGGAATTGAATGATAATATGAAGTGCACAAATATACGGGTTGTGGGTGTCCCAGAAGGAGAAGAGAAGGGAAACAGAGGAGAAAAACTAATGGAAGAAATTATCACTGAAAATTTCCCAACTCTTATGAAAGACCTAAAATTACAGATCCAAGAAGTGCAGCGCACCCCAAAGAGAATAGATCCAAAAACGCGTTCTCCAAGATACTTACTAGTTAGAATGTCAGAGGTCAAAGAGAAAGAGAGGATCTTGAAAGCAGCAAGAGAAAAACAATCCATCACATACAAGGGAAACCCAATAAGACTATGTGTAGATTTCTCAGCAGAAACCATGGAAGCAAGAAGACAGTGGAATGATATATTTAAATTACTAAAAGAGAAAAACTGCCAACCAAGACTTCTATATCCAGCAAAATTTTCCTTCAAAAATGAGGGAGAAATTAAAACATTTTCAAACAAAAAGTCACTGAGAGAATTTGTGACCAAGAGACCAGCTCTGCAAGAAATACTAAAGGGAGCACTAGAGTCAGATACAAAAAGACAGAAGAGAGAGGTATGGAGAAGAGTGTAGGAAGAAGGAAAATCAGATATGATATATATAATACAAAAGGCAAAATGGTAGAGGAAAGTATTACCCAAACAGTAATAACACTAAATGTTAATGGACTGAATTCCCCAATCAAAAGACATAGACTGGCAGAATGGATTAAAAAAACAGGATCCTTCTATATGCTGTCTACAGGAAACACATCTTAGACCCAAAGATAAACACAGGTTGAAAGTGAAAGGTTGGGAAAAGATATTTCATGCAAATAACAACCAGAAAAGAGCAAGAGTAGCTATACTAATATCCAACAAATTAGACTTCAAATGTAAAACAGTTAAAAGAGACAAAGAAGGACACTATCTACTAATAAAAGGAACAATTAAACAAGAAGACATAACAATCATAAATATTTACGCACTGAATCAGAATGCCCCAAAATACGTGAGGAATACACTGCAACCACTGAAAAGGAAAATAGACACATCTACCATAATAGCTGGAGACTTCAATTTGCCACTCTCATCAATGGACAGAACATCTAGACAGAGGATCAACAAAGAAACAGAGAATTTGAATATTACAATAAATGAGCTAGACTTAACAGACATTTATAGGACATTATACCCCACAAGAGCAGGATACACCTTTTTCTCAAGTGCTCATGGATCATTCTCAAAGATAGACCATATGCTGGGTCACAAAGCAAGTCTCAACAAATTTTAAAAGATTGAAATCATACACAACACTTTCTCGGATCATAAAGGAATGAAGTTGGAAATCAATAATAGGCAGAGTGCCAGAAAATTCACAAATAGGTGGAGGCTCAACAACACACTGTTAAACAACAAGTGGGTCAAAGAAGAAATTACAAGAGAAATTAGTAAATATCTCGAGGCGAATGAAAATGAAAACATAACATATCAAAACCTATGGGACACAGCTAAGGCAGTGCTAAGAGGGAAATTTATTGCCCTAAATGCCTATATCAGAAAAGAAGAAAAGGCAAAAATGCAGGAATTAACTGTCCACTTGGAAGAACTGGAGAAAGAACAGCAAACTAACCCCAAAGCAAGCAAAAGGAAAGAAATAACAAAGATTAGAGCAGAAATAAATGAAATTGAGAACATGAAAACAATAGAGAAAATCAATAAGACCAGAAGTTGGTTCTATGAGAAAATCAACAAGATTGATGGGTCCTTAGCAAGACTGACAAAAAGAAGAAGAGAGAGGACACAAATAAATAAGATCAGAAATGGAAGAGGAGACATAGCCACTGACCTCACAGAAACAAAGGAAGTAATAACAGGATACTATGAACAGCTTTACGCTAATAAAAACAACAATGTAGATGAAATGGACAAGTTCCTAGAAAGGCATGAACAACCAACTTTGACTCAAGAAGAAATAGACAACCTCAACAAACCAATCACAAGTAAAGAAATTGAATCAGTCATTCAAAAGCTTCCTAAAAAGAAAAGTCCAGGACCAGACGGCTTCACATATGAATTCTACCAAACATTCCAGAAAGAATTAGGACCAACTCTGCTCAAACTCTTCAAAAAAATCGAAGTGGAGGGAAAGCTACCTAATTCATTCTATGAAGCCAACATCACCCTCATACCAAAACCAGGCAAAGATATTACAAAAAAAGAAAACTACAGACCAATTTCTCTAATGAATATAGATGCAAAAATCCTCAACAAAATTCTAGCAAATCGAATCCAGCAACACATTAAAAGAATTATACATCATGACCAAGTAGGATTCATCCCAGGTATGCAAGGATGGTTCAACATAAGAAAATCAATTAATGTAATACACCATATCAACAAATCAAAGCAGAAAAATCACATGATCATCTCAATTGATGCAGAGAAGGCATTTGACAAGATTCAACATCCTTTCCTGTTGAAAACACTTCAAAAGATAGGAATACAAGGGAACTTCCTTAAAATGATAGAGGGAATATATGAAAAACCCACAGCTAATATCATCCTCAATGGGGAAAAATTGAAAACTTTCCCCCTAAGATCAGGAACAAGACAAGGATGTCCATTATCACCATTATTATTCAACATCGTGTTGGAGGTTCTAGCCAGAGCAATTAGACAAGAAAAAGAAATACAAGGCATCAAAATTGGAAAGGAAGAAGTAAAACTATCACTGTTTGCAGACGATATGATACTATATGTCGAAAACCCAGAAAAATCCACAGCAAAACTACTAGAGCTAATAAATGAGTACAGCAAAGTAGCAGGTTACAAGATCAACATTCAAAAATCGGTAGTGTTTCTATACACTAGCAATGAACAAGCTGAGGGGGAAATCAAGAAACAAATTCCATTTACAATTGCAACTAAAAGAATAAAATACTTAGGAATAAATTTAACTAAAGAGACAAAAGACCTATACAAAGAAAACTACAAAAAACTGTTAAAAAAAATCACAGAAGACCTAAATAGATGGAAGGGCATACCGTGTTCATGGACTGGAAGACTAAATATAGTTAAGATGTCAATCCTACCTAAATTGATTTACAGATTCAATGCAATACCAACCAAAATCCCAACAACTTATTTTTCGGAAATAGAAAAACCAATAAGCAAATTTATCTGGAAGGGCAGGGTGCCCCGAATTGCTAAAAGTATCTTGAGGAAAAAAAACGAAGCTGGAGATCTCACACTGCCGGACTTTAAGGCATATTATGAAGCCACAGTGGTCAAAACAGCATGGTATTGGCATAAAGATAGATATATCGACCAATGGAATCGAATAGAGTGCTCAGATATAGACCCTCTCATCTATGGACATTTGATCTTTGATAAGGCAGTCAAGCCAACTCACCTGGGACAGAACAGTCTCTTCAATAAATGGTGCCTAGAGAACTGGATATCCATATGCAAAAGAATGAAAGAGGACCCATCTCTCACACCCTATACAAAAGTTAACTCAAAATGGATCAAAGATCTAAACATTAGGTCTAAGACCATAAAACAGTTAGAGGAAAATGTAGGGGGATATCTTATGAATCTTACAATCGGAGGCGGTTTTATGGACCTTAAACCTAAAGCAAGAACACTGAAGAAAGAAAGAAATAAATGGGAGCTTCTCAAAATTAAACACTTTTATGCATCAAAGAACTTCATCAAGAAAGTAAAAAGATAGCCTACACAATGGGAGACAATATTTGTAAATGACATATCAGATAAAGGTCTAGTATCCAGAATTTATAAAGAGATTGTTCAACTCAACAACAAAAAGACAGCCAACCCAATTACAAAATGGGAAAAAGACTTGAACAGACACCTCTCAGAAGAGGAAATACAAATGGCCAAAAGGCACATGAAGAGATGCTCAATGTCCCTGGCCATTAGAGAAATGCAAATCAAAACCACAATGAGATATCATCTCACACCCACCAGAATGGCCATTATCAACAAAACAGAAAATGACAAGTGCTGGAGAGGATGTGGAGAAAGAGGCACACTTATCCACTGTTGGTGGGAATGTCAAATGGTGCAACCACTGTGGAAGGCAGTTTGGCGGTTCCTCAAAAAACTGAATATAGAATTGCCATACGACCCAGCAATACCATTGCTAGGTATCTACTCAAAGGACTTAAGGGAAAAGACACAAACAGACATTTGCACACCAATGTTTATAGCAGCATTATTTACAATTGCAAAGAGATGGAAACAGCCAAAATGTCCATCAACAGACGAGTGGCTAAACAAACTGTGGTATATACATACGATGGAATATTATGCAGCTTTAAGACAGAATAAACTTATGAAGCATGTAATAACATGGATGGACCTAGAGGACATTATGCTGAGTGAGACTAGCCAAAAACTAAAGGACAAATACTGTATGGTCCCACTGATGTGAACCGACATTAGAGAATATACTTGGAATATGTCATTGGTAACAGAGACCATCAGGAGTTAGAAATAGGGTAAGATAATGGGTAATTGGAGCTGAAGGGATACAGACTGTGCAACAGGACTAGATACAAAAACTCAAAAATGGACAGCACAATACTACCTAATTGCAATGTAATTATGTTACAACACTGAATGAAGCTGCATCTGAGCTAGTTTTTTTTGTTTGTTTGTTCTGTTTTTTTATATATATATTTTTTGTATTTTTTATTTTTATTTTTTTCTCTATATTATCATTTTATTTCTTTTTCTGTTGTCTTGCTATTTCTTTTTCTAAATCGATGCAAATGTACTAAGAAATGATGATCATACATCTGTGATGATATTAAGAATTACTGATTGCATATGTAGAATGGAATGATTTCTAAATGTTGTGTTCGTTAATTTTTTTAAATTAATAATAAAAAAAAAAGACCCATTTATATGCTGTCTATAGGAAACTCACTTTAGACCTAAGGTCAAGAATACGTTGAAAGTGAAAAGTTGGGAAAAGATATTTCATGCAAACAACAATCAGAGAAAAGCAGGAGTAGCTATACTAATACCCCAACAAATTAGTCTTCAAATACAAAACAATTAAAAGAGACAAAGAAGGACACTATGTATTAAGAAAAGGAACAATTCAACAAGAAGACACCAAGCCAGAGTGCTCTAAAATATATGAGGAAACACTGACAACACTGAAGGAAGAAGAAGACACCCCTATCATAATATTGTAAACTTCACTTCCCCGCTCTCATCAAGGGATAGAACATCTAGACAGAGGATCAATAGGAAACAGATATTTTGAGTAATACAATAAATGAACTAGACTTAAAAGACATTTGCAGAATACTGCACCCCACAACAGCAGGATACACATGTTTCTCAAGTGCTAATAGATCATTCTCAAGGATAAATCATATGCCGGGTCACAAAGCAAATCTCAGTAAATTTTAAAAGATTGCAAATTTTGCTTCCCAGACCATGCACCCCTTCCCAAAATAAAAAGATTGCAAATATACAAAACACTTTCTCAAAGCATAATAAAATGAAGTTGGAAATCAATAACAGGTGGAGGGCCAGAAAATTCACAAATATATGGAGGCTAAACAACACCTTCTTAAACAACCAATGGGCCAAGTAGGAAATTATAAAGAGAAATCAATAAATATCTCAAGGCAAATGAAAATGAAAACACAACATATCAAAATTTATGGAATGCACATATTATGGACAGCCCTTTCCAACATAAGAATTGACATAGCCCACATATCCTTAAAGAGTAAGAGAAAGATTAAAGGTGATGGTGGCATTATATAGAGAAGGTAGGGTTTAACAAATGAGTATGATTGCTGAATCATTATATTGACATTTCTTTTAGTCTCTGGTATCTTAGAGCAGCTAGAGGCAAAAAACTAAAATTGTTTAATTGTAGCCCATACCAAACTCTGAAATCTGTTCTTCAACTAGTTGTTGTGATGTGATTTGAAATTTATTGCTTTTTTTTATATATGTTATTTTTCACAAAAAAGATAAAAGTTGATTGTGATGATAAATGCACAGCTATATGATGATATTGTGAACCACTGTACACTTTGGATAATTACATGGTATAGGGATATATAATATCTATCAATAAAAAATGAATATTTTTTTAAAAGGAAGAAAAGAAAAAAAGTTTATGGGATGCAGCAAAGGCAGTGCTGAGAAGGAAATTTATTGCCTCAAAGGCCTACATTAAAAAAGAAGAAAGAGCAAAAATTGAGGCATTAACTGTTGACTTGGAAGAATTAGAGAAAGAACAACAAACTAACCCCAAAGCAAACAAAAGGAAAGAAATTATGAGGCTCAGAGCAGAAATAAATGAAATTGAGAATATGAAAACAACTGAGAAAATCAGCAAAACCAGAAGTTTGTTCTTTGAGAAAATTAATAAGATTGATGAACCCTTAGCTAGGCTGATTAAAAAAAAAAGACAGAGGATGCAAATAAATAAAATTAGAAATGTAAGAGGAGACATAACCTCTGACCCCACAGAGATAAAGGAGGTAATGAGAAGATACTATAAGCAACTATATGCTAATAAACTAGACAATGTAAATGAAATGGACAACTTCCTAGAAAGACATGAACAACCAACACTTGACTTGAGAAGAAATACACAACTTCAACAAGCCAATCATAAGTAAAGTGATTGACTCATTCATTAAGAAACTCCTCAAAAAGAAAAATCCAGGACCAGATGTCTTCACACGTGAATTCTCCCAAGCATTCAAAGAAAGAATTACTACCCATCCTGCTCAAACTCTTCAAAAAAAATTGAAGAGAAGGGAAAGTTGCCTAACTCATTCTATGAAGCCAACATCACCCTAATACCAAAGCCAGACAAACATAAGAAGAAAAGAAAATTACAGACTAATCTCTTTAATGAATATAGATGCAAAAATCTTCAACAAGTAGCTGTTATTTCTAAATTCTGAGATACTGAGCTGTTTATATATAACCTGATCTTTCCCAGAAACTTCAGGTATTTATGTGACACCTGAGCCTCAGAGCTAGAATTCTGAAGCTATAAAGGTCAGCACTACCCCATATAGGAACTGCTTAAAAGATTGAAAAAGGATGACTTCAACCAGAGATATGAATAAAGGTGATATGGATAGGACTAAGTTAAATCGGAATACAGAGTAAAGGATGATATCGCCCATATTTTACAACTTCAACTTCTGTGTGAGACCAAAGGGAGAGATGTTTATTTGGTGCAAAATTTATAATTTGGTAGCACATTATCTAATTTAAGTTGTATGGTCAATTTAGTTGAATACCATAAGTACACGGAATCTTGAATAGGGCATGAGAGATTGTTGGTTTTCCAGGTTAGTGTGATGCCCCGATATATCCCAGAGCAATTTGGGCAGTGAATAAAAAAGTATTTGCAACATCCCCTTGGGGGACTAGGGAGAAAGAAGGAAATATTCAACTTTCCCATTTGGAGAATTATTGACATTCTTCAAGCAGTGCGGACAACTAAATCAATAGGCTAAGCCCTTAATCTTGGGGTTCACCTGTATGAAACTTATTCTTGCAAAGGATAGGCTAAGCCTACTTAAAATTATGCCTGAGTCAGCCCCAAGGAACCTCTTTTGTTGTCAGATGTGGCTCTCTCTCTAAGCCAACTCTGTAGCTGAACTCACTGCCCTCCCCTTCCAGGTGGGACATGACTCCCAGGGATGTAAATCTCCCTAGCAATGTGGGACAGAACTCTCTGCATGAGCTAGGACCTGGCATCAGGTGATTGAGAAAGTCTTCTTGGCCCAAAGAGGGAAGAGAAAAATGAGATGAAATAAGGTTTCAGCGGCTGAATGATTTCAGAATCAAAAGATTATACTGGAGGTTATTCTTATGGATTGTATAGATATTTTTTTTAGTTTATGGTGTTTTGGAATGGATACAGGGAAGTACCTGAAACTGTTGAGCTGTGTTCCAGCTGCTTTGATTCTTGGAGATGATTGTATAACTATATAGCTTTTACAATGTGACTGTGTGATTGTGAAAACTTTGTGTCTAATGGTCCTTTTATCCAAGGTATGAACAGATGAGTAAAAAAATATGGATAAAAATAAGTAAATAATAGTGGAATAAAGGGTAAAATAAATTGGGTAGATTTAAATACTAATGGTCAATGAGAGAGAGGGATGAGGAGTATGGGATGTATGAGTTTTTTCTTTATCTGGAGTGATGCAAATGTTCTAAAAATTGTTATGGTGATAAATATACAACTGTATGATGATATTGTGAGCCATTAATTGTACACCATTTTTAGGCTGTATGTGTGTGAAGATTTGTCAATAAAAATATTTAATAAAAAAAAATCCTCAACAAAATACTTGCAAATTGAATCTAGCAACACTTTAAAAGAATTGTACGCCATGACCAAGTGAAATTTATCCCAGGTATGCAAGGCTGGTTCAGCACAAGAAAATCAATTAATGTAGTACACCATATCAACAAATAAAAGCGGAAAAACCACATGATCATCTCGATTGATGCAGAAAAGGCATTTGACAAGACAATATAGGTAAAGCTTATACACAAATCCTGCTACATAGTCAATGATCAATCTGTGGTTGCTGTTGTTTTGAGGTATAAGTCAGATAGGAGTATTTTTTAAAGTTAGAGAATAAAAGTACATGGTCTCCAGGCACTAAATGTGAGACATATTGGTGGACTTTTTCCCAAATAAAATGGGTAGGAGAGGAGGGAAACAGCAGCCATGGAAGCCAAGGCTTCATTTGCATTGTGAAGCATGCAAATGCTGGGCAGGTTCCAACCTCAAAATTCCAGGGATGATGGGAAAGGCCAACAAATCAACAGCCATGTAATTTTATAATTTATTATTTTTCCAAATATGTAAATATTTCTCTGTAATGTATCCTACCATGTGTTACAGAAGAGGTAGTTACCTTCCCTACAACAACTTTCCTGAAACATTTATTGAACATATACTACATGCTGGGTACAGTGCTATGTACAAAGATATATGATAAATAAGAAATAGTACGATCCTGCAAGTACTCCTTATGAGAGTTTGGCCAGGTTGGGGTGGTAGTGGGAGCCAATTAAAAGTCAATTAAACTGAAGTTTCACATTTTGTTGCAGCCCAATTTATCTACTTTTTCTTTTCTTTCTCTTGCATTTGGCATTAAATCTAAGAAACTATAGTCTAATTCATGGTCCTGAAGATCTTTCCCTATGTTTTCTTCTAGAAGTTTTATAGTTTTGGTCCAATTTGAGTTGATTTTTATACGTGGGCTGAGGTAGGGGTCCGCCTTCATTCTTTTATTGCTATCCAGTTTTCCAACACCATTTATTGAAGAGACTATTCCTTACATATTGAGTGGCCTTGGCACCCTTTTCAAATTATCAATTTATCAAGAAAGTAAAAAGACAATCTACAGAATGGGAGAAAATATTTGGGAATCATATCTTTCAAGGTTTTAATATCCAGAACATATGAAGAACTCCTACAACTCAACAACAAAAATCAATCCAATAAATATATGCTAAAGGTTTGAACAGACATCTCATCAAAGATGATATGCAAATGGCCAATAAGCACTGAAAACATGTTCAACATGATCAGTCATTAGTGAAATGCAAATCGAATCCACAATGCGAAGCCATTTCCTATCCATAAGAATGGCCACTATTTTTTAAAAAAGGAAAACAAGAAGTATTAGAGATTATGTGGAGAAATTGAGACTCTTGTACATTGTGGATGGAAATGTAAAATGGTACAGCTACTGCGGAAAACAGTTTAGCCGTTCCTCTGAAAGTTAAGTATTAAATTACCATATAACCCAGCAATCCCACATCTGCCAAAAAAAGGAAAAAAAAAAGAAAGAAAGCAGGGAATGAACAAATATTTGCACACTGATGTTCATACTAGTAATATTCACAATCACCAAAAGATAGAAGCAACCCAAGTGTCCATCAACAGACGAATGGTATATACATTCAATGCAAAATTACCCTGCCATGTAAAGTAATGTTCTGATGCCTGCTACAACACGGGCAAATCTTGAAGATAATGTTGAGTGAAATAAGCCAGACATAAAAAGACATATATTGTATGCTCTAACATTTTATTAGAATATGCAAATTTATGAAGTCAGAAACTAGAAAACAGATCACCAGGGGCCAGGTTGGTTTGGGAAGGGGGAGATATTACAGAGTTTGGGTTGACGGAAAAGTTTTGACAATGTTAGTAGTGATGGTTAGCACCACTGAATTGAATAATTGAATCTTAATAAAATGGGAAATTTTAAGTTGTATTGTGCAGAATAAAAATTAAAAAAAAATAAATATAGCTGTATATCACAAACATTGAACCCTAAGGTAGACTGAACTATAGATAATAGTATAAATTATAATGTTTTCTCCTCAATTGTAAAAAAGGTATACTACATTAATGCAAAATGCCAATAATAGGTGGACAAAGCTCTATATACAGAATATTTCCAATAATATCTGAATTTATATATTTTATGTATTAGCGTAGTTAAAAAAACTCGAATAGCTCATTTAAAATCTATACATTTCATTATAACAAAATGTAAATTATGCCTCAATTTAAAAAGAGTACTGAAAAAAGTTTATTATAATACAGCAGGTTATGAAAAGTTATTATTCAAGCAAAAGATAGGAGCAAGACTTGGAATACCAGGGAAGCGTTCTTGAAGAAATGAAACCTAAGAAGGGAAGCAAGGAGTCTGAGCTAACATCAGACTTCATTAACCTATAGGATAAGTAGTTAATAGACTTGTGAAGAGAGAAAAGAATGCTTCAGTCATAAAAATAATAGTAGGTGCAAAGATTTAGTAGTAAAAGAGATCATGATTTCTTTGTGGAATTAAATTATTTTTAAATTCATAATGTTATGAATTTAAGGAATGAAATCACAAGAAC
The DNA here is from genome assembly GCF_023851605.1 of Tamandua tetradactyla. NCBI lineage: Eukaryota > Metazoa > Chordata > Mammalia > Pilosa > Myrmecophagidae > Tamandua > Tamandua tetradactyla. The sequence goes on from NC_135346.1 coordinate 25,497,704, forward strand.
AGGAGAAAAAGCCTAAAGAAGGAAGCAAGATTTAGCTAAAGAAGACTTGTGAACTCTATTTAAATTTTTTTATTTTATTCTCAAGACTGTAAGGAATCATTGAAGTTTTCAAGCATCCACACACCTTAAGAGGAACACTGGTTTCTGAATGGACAGGATTGGAGGATAGTAAAGAGAAAAGACCAAAGCTGGAGACCAACTTGTAAGCTCTTGCAGTAAACTTCGTTGAGTCAACCTATTCTATTCTTTCTAGGGTTTCTGTGGTAGACACTGTCATATGCTGTCCAGATCCCACTTTGATGAATAACTTTTTTTTTTTCACATGGGCAGGCACCAGGAATCAAATCCGGGTCTCTGGCATGGCAGGCGAGAACTCTGCCTGCTGAGCCACCATGGCCCTCCCCGATGAATGACTTTTTGCCCCAACTGCTGGAGATGCTGTTAGCAGAAGTGGGCTGAGCCCCACCAGGAACAATCTCAGCTGCAGAGAGCTGTGTGGTCCAAGATCAAGCATTTCCTGGGTGGCTCCATCTAATGACTAATTGATGTGGGGGGTTGGCCACATCTGTGTCTGATGTAACTACTCTAAAGTGCCATTCCAAGCCCAGAGCATCATGTGGGCCTGATCAAGGACATTTTGGGGCCCGCATCACAGCTTATCTTTCGCCCTGCTCAATTTTTCTCCCTTCCCCTCTTACAACATTTGATCTCAATCAAGGACACTCTATTTGTTGCCTAGAGCTGCCATAACAAATTATCACAACCTTGGTGGCTTAAAATGAAGGAAATTTATTGTCTCACTTTTCAGAATGCTAAAAGTGTCTAGGTGTTGGAGAGCCATGTTCTCTCTCTGAAAATCTAGGGGAAGATCAATTTTTCTTTGTCTCTTCTAGTTCCTGGTGGTTGACAGCAATCCTTATCTTTCTTTGGCTGGCAACTGCAGCATTCCAGTATCTGTCTCCATTGTCAAACAGTGCTTCCCTCTATATTTCCTTTGTCTCTGAGTCTATTCTCCTTAAAAGGACACCAGTATATTGGATTTACGGCTGTCCTACTCCTCATATGACCTCAACTTAGCTACTTACATCTGCAAAGATACTATTTCCAAAGAAGATCATATTCTGAGGTTCTGAGTGGAAATGAATTTTCAGGGTACACTATTCAACCCAATACAGGAACTTTTTAATAAACATCCTACACACTAAACTCCAAGTCTGAGTCTACTTTCTAGGGAATCCAATCTATGACAATTTCCTTCAATGTGATGCCATCAGGCAAGACAGGCGAGGCAATGTACCTTCATAAACACATTGTTCCAATTTTATACCAACTATGGCTAACTTCAGTAGGAGAAGCAGAGGTTCTAAGATACCAATGAATTAGTTTCTTCTGGGAAGTTGTCAAATCTGCCTATCTAAGTAATCTTGACTGTTGAATTAGTATCCATCAGACCAACATGAATTACAATATTGACTGAGTAAAAGATAAATGACTGGAGCTTTCAAAGTTTTCAAAATCATAAATTTTATATCCATGATGCACACAGATGCATAAACAGTTCTACAACTCCATTACTAACTCTGTGTGGGCAATATTATAATCTCTCTGACAACTTCGCAATACTAAGTTAGACTTTGTTTACCATATCAAGTTTATTAACTCAAACTGTTATTAGGTAGGTGCTAGAACTTCTTATTGTTTAAAAACATTGGAAAGTATATTAAAGGCATTTTGTGATCAACGATATATTTGTAACTTATGTAAGTAACTTATTTACTTGGAATAAACTTACCCTGATTCATGTGAGCTTAGATGAGAGAGCCATGAATCTCGACAGTGATATTCTATCCTCATTTAATGCCATATTTCCCTGAAGTTCTGGTAATTTCTGAGTGAAATTTCTCTTTGGGGATACTATTAAGCTGCACCGGTTTCAAAATGAGAGTTCGTGGGTGAATGAATTTTCTTCCGACAGATTTGTTGAGAAGTGTGCTGTCCAAACGACAAACATGGTTTTCATCTCAGGAGAGTAGAATATGCACCAGAGTCTCCCATTCATTTTGCTGTGAAAGAATTACTAGGGAACTAGGATACTGATTTCCTCAACCTTGGGTGAGCTGGACCCCCAGGGCTGGTTAACCGCCTCTGAGCTGGCTGCTTGTGTTGGACTGTCAGTGATCTCATCCATTTAGTGCAATATGCCATACTGAAGTGGAAACATTTGTGGTGCACCACTGTGCAGCAAACTTTAGAGCTGGAAAAACTACTTTTGCCATGTATCTGTTGAACAAATTGGTTTGTCTGAGAATTTTCCACAGTTTGAAATTTGCTAAGCACATATCCATTGTGGGTTTCATGTGTCCCAAAGGTTAATATTTAGTTGAAATCTCTATATGTCTAGATCTTTATTACGTCTAAATTGTCTGCAATGACAAATTTTTATTACAATTATATTATGGTAAAGACTCAAGTCTGAAAATAGGTAGAAAAGAAGAATTGTGGTATGGTTTTACTTGCTTTAATTAGGTGAGTAGTTAAATCCAATGCTAACCAGCTTAGTGTTTCTCAAGAAACTCTTTGCTCCCAGAATCCGCCCGGCCAACCTTCCGCACCCGGTGGGTTCTGCCAGACGCGCTCCACTTTATTCCCGTGGGAAGAGGCACCGCACGTGACGGCACTTATTTGCATAATGTTCGTCCTTTCCTCCCTCCTGGAGCTCTTTCAGGGCGGGTACTCTTTCCCCGCTGTCTCTGGCGCTCCGACAGTGCCAGGTACCTGGTGCTTTGAAGATCAGTCGTAATCGTGTGTACTGCAAAACCATGTGGTCTGGCTCCCATCCACAGTGCAGCAGCTTCTACCGGGTTCCATCATTCTCCGTGCCCCAACCTTAACTGCCCATCCAGCTACTTGATGCACAGTGTCTCCAGGGTGGCCTGTTTCAGCCTATTCCTGTGTCTTGCCAACATCAATACAGAACAGTTAAAGCATCTTTATTCCCTGGCAAGAAGAATCCCAGGCTCCTCTTGATTTTTCTGTGCTGCAAACCATGAAATCATCTATTGTCCGAGGATACCTGCATTTGGGTGGAGAAGAATGAGAAATCTTCAAATCTGGGGGCTTTGGGTATGTTCCTGAATTGAGCCGCTGGATAACATCCTTCATAGGACACCAGTTTTCAAAAGGCGTGCATCCATGTTGGTACAGCACGTCTGGCTCTGCCATCACGTACCTACTGAAATGCTTTCTCCTTCACCCAGATTAAAATTTCTTTCTTTTATAATGTTTTCCTCTATTGTATGTTTGATTTTCAGCAGCTTTATTGAGACATATTTCACATACATTAAAATTTAGCCTTTGACAGTGAATAAAGAAGTATTTGCAAGGTCCCCTTAGGGGAATGGGAAGAAAGGAAGAAATATTCAACTTCCCCATTTGGAGAATTTCTGATATCCTCGTGGTCAGCGGGGACAACCAAATCAACAGGCCAAGCCCTTGATCTTGGGCTTTGCCTCTATGAAACTGATTCCTGCAAAGGATAGGCTAAGCCTTCTTAAAATTAGACCTAAGAGTCACCCCCCAGAGAACCCCTTTTGTTGCTCAAATGTGTCCTCTCTCTGTAAGCCAACTCAGCCGATGAACTCACTGCCCTCCCCCATCTACGTGGGACATACTCCCAGGATGCAAATCTTCCTGGCAACATGGGACAGAAATCCCGGGTGTTTGAGTTTCAGTGGCTAAGAGATTTCAGAGTTGAGAGGTTATCCTGGGGTCATTCTTATGCATTATATAGATATCCCTTTTAAGTTTATGGCATATTGGAGTGGCTGGAGGGAAATACCTGAAACTGTTGTTCCAGTAGCCTTGATTCTTAAAGATGATTATATAAAGATATAACTTTTACAATATGACTATGGGATTGTGAAAACCTTGTGTCTGTTGCATCTTTAATCCAGGGTATGGACAAATGAGTAAAAAAATATGGATAAAAAATTAAATAACGGGGGAACAAAGGGTAAATTATTATATAAGTTAAATAGGGTAGATGGAAATGCTAATGGTGAATGAGAGGGAGGGATGAGGAATATGGCATTATGAGTTTTTTCTTTTTACTTCTTTTTTCTGGAGTAATGCAAATGTTCTAAAAAATGATCATAGTGTTGAATACTCAACTATGTGATGATATTGTAAGCCATTTATCGTTCACCATGTATGGAATATATATGTATGAAGATTTATCAATAAAAAAATATATTTAAAAAAAAGAAACTCTTTTTCACTGACACATTGGGAAATGATGGCTGAAGTCATGTCTTTTTAGCTGCAGACAGAAAAAAAAAGAAGTTGATTGCTAATTTCATCATGGTCCAGGTGTGGAGTCAGCACGGTCGATTGAACAGGAAGTACCTCCAGGAGTAAGTAATGCTTGATTAGATAGAAGCAAATGATTGAAAATGTGTTTTGTAGGATTTTAAAGCTGGAAGTGTTCTAAGAGAGCTTAATTCCAAGCACATAATTTTTTCACATGTGAAACTGAGCTTCAGAATGAAAACCAGAACTTGCCTCTGGTCCCAGAGCAAGATGATGGAAGAGCCAACCATGAGGCAGGAACCTTGTGTGCCTTGTCCATATGCATTGTTTAAATTCATTAACTAGTAAACAATTGAGTGAACGATATAGCTTAAAAATACTTTTTTTAGAAAAGGAGAATCAGAGATATTATTTGTGAAAATTTGACAGAAGTGAATTATAGATTAGTAACTTTTTATACTAGGAAACAAATCCAATAAGAAAAAATTTTCATTAAAAGGTGCTAAGGAGATTTTCAGAAACAGAAAACATCATGAAGTGAGAGTGATGGGTGAATTCCATGAGTAACAGGAAACTAATGCAGAATCTCAGTAACAGTAAAGACCATTCTTTTAAGACATATTCAATATAATACAGTATTTAATTATTATAGTATAAATTTTAATATTATAGATTTAACATCATGTATTTTATCACTTTCATATATTTACATTATAGTTTGTAATTATAGTACTTAAATATTTTCTTTTAAAATATTACAAATATAAAAGAATGTTATATGATACAATATAAAAACACTAACACTTGTATCCTTATTAAATCTTTCATTTTGTCATCTTTATATCATTTTTAACTTTTATTATAGAAAATTTTAACAGACAGAACAGCATAATGAGCACCCATATACTAATTACCTCGCTTTAATTATCAACTCAAGACCAGCCTTGTTGCATTTGTACTCTACCTCCCTGCTCCTTATTACTTTATAGCTAATCCCAGACCTTATATATTTTTGCGACTGTTAACATAACTGCAATATTGTTTCACACTTTTTAATAATATTTTATTAGTATCATCAGACACTGGGTTAATATTCAAATTTCTAGCTTTCTCATAAATATTATTCTTTTTAGAGTTTTTGCTTGAACCATAACCAAAATATGGCCCATATATTGAGAATGACTGCTGTAATTCTAAAGTTCAATCTATAAATTTCCCTCCTTCACTTTTGGTATTTTTATTTTGCAATGTATCTGTTAAACAAATTGGTTTGTCTGAGAATTTTCCACAGTTTGGAATTTGCTAAGCATGTACCCATTGTGTGTTTAATGTGTCCCTCTGTGCATTGTATGTCCTGTCACTTGCCAATTGCGTCCTAAGGCTTGAATAGATTCAGATTTGATTTTTCTTCTTCTTGCTTTTTTTTCACAACTACTTTATACGTATTGCATGGATTTGGATGACTCCCATTTTGTAACACTGGCAACTGTTTGGTGGGAATGCCCAGCTCCATTAGTTCATTGAGGACTGCAAAATAGTGATACTTTAATTCTGACATTCCTTTTTCATTGAGGAACTAGTAGACTTTCTCATCTACAGTTTGGCTACCCAGTGATATATTGTATAGGAAGGACAAGATACATACTTGGTCTTTTACCTTTATTTAACTGTCTAGTTAGTTGTTTTTCTAGTAGTTTTCAATAGTGACCAATTTATTTTCTTATGTCTTTTGTTGGAGGGGAACCATTACGAACTGGAGATTAAAATATATTCAATGCATTTCAATACATTCCAGATATTATCTTTCATGATGCTTGAATTGTCTCTTCTTTTACTAACTTTTGTGTATATCACTGCAGTAAATTTTTCTTCAAAAAAAAACAATTGCCAAACATCTATTGCCCACCCCAATCAAGATGGTAGTGTTGGAAGCTTCAGGGCTCTATCTGCCCACAGAAACTTTGGATAACCAGAAGAACTGGCAGAAACATCTTTCTCAAACTTTCAGGAATCAGTTAGGAGACTGCAGTAACAGGATGAGCACTGAATCAAGAAAAAGGATGCTTAAAAGTAGTAGACTCTCATGGCACCCTGGCCCCACCTCCTCACCCCTCACCAGCTCAACATGGAGCCGGCCCTTGCTCCCACTGTGGATCCCTGGTCACGGTTCCAGAGGGAGCAGAGCAATGCTCACGCACATAATGAGAGCTTGTATGCCTGGCCCAATCTGTGGTGGTGGCCAAGGAGACTCATTGTCTCAGAAATTTCCCTACATGTAGAAGGCAGATCACAAAGCTCTCTTACTGAACTCTGGGAGAGTGGTCAAGTTGCTGCCTGGGGCAGGGAATTGCTTGCTACAGGACTTACAGTGCAACACCATGAGGAAACTGTTTCTAGGGCAGAAGGGACATTTGAAAGCACATGAACAGGGATATTGTTAGGACCAAACACAAATACCCAAGACAAGACCCATGCACAAAAAGGACCAGGAAAGCCCAGACAATTTAGCACAGAACAACACTTTGGGCTCACTGTATGAATACGCCCTGATGAAGAGCACTTGCACAGTTCAACCAGCAATAACTGGGAAAGATGTTTTCTTTTTTCTTTTTTTCTTTTTATTAGCTTCTGGCATTCAAGGAAAACTCTTTTATGACACTAGCTGGATATAAGCTTGAAGACAGATGGCTTGGAGTTTAAATTCCATTAAAATATCAACATGTCCAAATTTCAAAAAATGACTAAAAAACATACAGAAAAACAAAAGGGGAAGGTTAAAGCATTAGAAACAATCAGTGAGGAGGTTTATACCTGGGACATTTCAGACAGAACTTTTTTTATAATCTAGTCAAATATTCTCAGAGAACTAAAGGAAAACACAATGTATTGGAGAAAATTAGGAAGATAATAGAGAAACAAAGTGGATATCAATATAGAGATGGAAATGATTGAAAAAAAAACCAAAGAGAACTAAAGACCACAGTAACAAATTTAAAGTTCTCTAAAGGGATTCAACAGCAAATTGGAGATGGCAGAAGAAAGGGCCAGTGAACAAGAAGATAAGACACTTGAAATCATCCATTTTGAGGAACCAGTAGAGGAAAGAATGAAGAAAAGTGAACTGAGCCTGAGGAACTTGTCAGACACCATCAAGGAAACCAGTACACATATTTGGGGAGTACCAGAAGGATAAGAAAGAGAGAAAGGGACAGAGGGAATATTCAAAGAAATTATGGGTGAAAGCTTCCCACATTTAATGAAAGACATGAATATAAACATTTAGGATGCTCAATGAGCTCCAAAAAGGACAAACCTACACATCCCATGTTATAATGAAACTGTCAAATGCCAAAGATAAAGAATTAGGAAAGTTGCAAGAAATAAGCAATGCACAAGGGACCCTCAATAAGATTAAATGTCATTTTCTCATCAGAAACCATGGAGGCAAGAAGGCAGTGTGAAGACAAATTTAAAGTGCTCAGAGTAAATAATTGCCAACAAATAATTCTATATTCGGCCAAACTGTCTTTCAATAATGAGGGAGGGATTAAGACATTTCCAGATAAACAAAAGTTGAGAGGTTTTTGACCTACTGGACCAGCCCTACAAGCAATGCTAAAGGGAGTTCTGCAGGTTGAGCAGAAAGGACACTAGACAATTGACCGAAGCCATGGGAAGAAAAAAGATCTCTAGTAAGTATAATAACATAGGGAAATATAAATACCAGTACTACTGTATTTTTGTATTCTCCACTTTTTCTTTCCTACTCCACTTTTTACATTTCTCAAATCCATAAATTATAATGACAAATCAATGGTTTGGAACTCATAATGTATAAATATGTGATTTGTGACAAGAATTATGTAAAGGTGGAGAGACAGAGGGATATAGGAACATAGTTTATGTCTGCTTTTGAAGTTATTGATATCAAAACAAACAAGAGGGTTAAAGATTTAGGATGTGGTAACCACATGTCCCATAGTAACCATAATGAAAATATGAGAGACTATGCAAACTCAGAGTCAGAAATTAGAATACAGGTTACCAGGAACAAGAGACAGGGGTGTCATGGTTAGGGATATGTGTCAACTTGGCCAAGTTGTGGTAGCTGTTTATCTGATAGGGCAAGTACTGGCCTGTCTGTTGCAATGAGGACATTTCATAGGATTAGGTCATGATCACGTCAGCTGCATCCACAGCTGATTCCATTTGTAATCAGCCAAAGGGGAGTGTCTTCTGCAATTAGTGATGCTAAATCTAATCACCGGAAGCCTTTTAAGGAGGACTCAGAGGAGACAGGTCCCATTCCTGCTTTGGCTGGTGAGCCTCTCCTGTGGAGTTCATCCAGACCCTCTATAGGAGTCATCAGCTTCACAGCCTGCCCTGTGGATTTGGACTCTGCATTCCTGCGGTCACATGAGACACTTTTATAAATTTTGTATTTGCAAGTGTTACCTGTTGATTCTGTTTCTCTAGAGAACCCTAACTAATACAAGGGGCAATAGGGAATTAAAGCAAAATGAGTGTAGGGTTTTTGTTTGGAGTGAAGGAACTGTCCTAGTAATGGATGGTGGAGGTTACTGCAACATTGTGACTGCAATTAACCCCACTTCATGGCATATTTGGGAGGGGTTTGCATGAGAAGATTTATGTTGTGTAAATGTTTCATAATTTTAAAAAAGGAAGAATAATAAACTGAATAGATAATGATCCTTAAATGTAATACATGATGCTGGAAGGGGTCTATGAATGGAGGAGAAAAGGCCCAAAAGGATATTACTGAGACATAGATAAAATGTGAATGTAAAATGCAAACTTTACATCAATGTTAAATTTCTTGAACTTGATAGCTGTGTTTAAAGTGACAAGTGATTATCTTTGTTCATAGGAAATGTATATGGAAGTATTAAGTATTCAAAGATTTTGTGTGCAACCTTATCTTCAGAAGATATAGAACTACTAGATGATAGATAGATAGATAGATAGATAGATAGATAGATAGATAGATAGATAGATAGATAGATAGATAGTTATAGATACATAGATAAATAGATAGAATGATATAGCAATGGTGACAAAATATTAAAATTAGTGGATCTGGGTATGTGAAGAGGGCGGGGGTATGTAGGAGTTCTCTGTATGGGGTTTGTATCATTTTGCAATTGTTCTGTAAGTTTGAAATTATTTCAAGATAAAAAGTTAAAAAAAATTTATAATTTTCCCAATTTAGCCAGGAATACCATTTCAAATTTGTACCTGGGTCCTTTTGAGAGAACTCTGATAGTACTCGTTGGCCTCCTGGTTATCTGCTAAGATATCACAGGCTCATCTTGGACATTTCCTGTCTCACACCTAAAATCAGTCATTTCTCTAAGGATAACTGACTTCTTTGAGAAATAAATGGATTTTAATAATACAATCTGAATTGTTATTGCATTGCTTATTGTTTTGAGGCCTTTTCAGCAAAAAAATGTTCAAAGATATTTTGAAAATAAAATGCAATATATACTATTCATACTGATAGTACAAATTCAAATTAAGAAATACAGGTTTTTACGTATCCTCAAGCATCTTATATCTGATTTTCCTTTCTTTCAAGCTGAAAATCTCAGTCCTCAAAACATCAAAGAACAATAGAATTAAAATATAACATAAGAATTCGTTCATTTTATCTACAATACATGCAAACAGGCAGAATAAAATCACCAAACCACAACCAACATTATGATTACTGAAAAGAGTTTGAGATGTTTTTAGCAATTGTTTTTTTACTTAGGGTTATCGCAATAGGAAAATGCAACCAAATTACTGTGTATTCTTGGAATAGCTCCACTCCCTCCCTATGCATTTTTCTACCAACTAGATACAGTGTTGGTTTCTTTAATTAACTTTTTCTTTGAGGGAAAAACTTATTTGATTTTTTTTGATAATTATATAATATATATGCATGATTCTTAAGGCAAGTCTGTAGTAAAAAAATGTGTATCCAAAGAAGTGTTACACCTCTTCATGTCCTATCCACTGTATTTTCTAACATATATTTTTAGTACCTGTTCTAGTTTTCTAGCTACCGAAATGCAATATACCAGAAACAGAATGGTTTTTAAAAAGGGGAAATTAATAAGTTACTAGTTTACAGTTCTGAGGCTGAGAAAATGTCCCAATTAAAACAAGTCTATAGAAATGTCCAATCAAAGGCATCCAGGGAAAGATACCTTGGTTCAAGAAGGCTGATGAAGTTCAGGGTTTCTTTTTCAAGTAAGAAGGCACATGGTGAACACGGTTAGGGTTTCTCTCATCTGGAAAGGCATATGGTGAACATGGTCAGGGCTTCTCTCTCAGCTGGAAGGACACAAGCGGACACGGCGTCATCTACCAGCTTTCTCTCCTGGCTTCTGGTTTCATGAAGCTCCCTAGGAGGCATTTTCCTTCTTCATCTCCAAAGGTCACTGTGATGTTTTCTTTTGTTTTCGTGTTTTCCTTACTTTTCTCAAGTACCAGAAGACACCAAAGACAAGGAAACTTAATCAACTAATGCCCTAGTGCCAGCTATTTGTATTGTTTCCAGTCTATATTAGCACAAATTGTCCTGTAACTGACAACCTTGTGCATAATTGTTTTCAACTTTTTTTCAGGCTTCAACACTATCAGGACCTTGGCATTTTGTGAAAACAATCAGATTCTATCCTCACACTCAATTTCATAAGCTCTTTGATGGCAACTAACATTGAGAGATGTTCTGTCTTGAGTGAAGGTATTCTCTTGTTGATGCCTTAATTTGGACATTTTCATGGCGTTAGAACTGTAACTTGTAACTTAATAAATTCCCTTTGTCAAAGCCCATCCATTTCTGGTATATTGCATTCTGGCAGCACTAGGAAACCAAAATACTATCTCACCACTGCATAAGTATTAATTAGAAAACTCATTTTAGAAGGTAATTTGGCAATATATTTTAAGAGCCTTAGGAGTGTATGTATCTCTAATCTTTCTCAAACTTTTTAGTCAAATTATGTGTGTTAAAATAGTTTCTCATGGCTAAAGTCATAGAAAGAAAATAAGTTTTATTCCATTTTCTAAACTTCATATTACATTAAAAGTATTTTCCTATATTATTTGAAATTTCTGTAAACAAAGCTTCCAATGCATTTAAGTTCCATACAAGTAAGGGACTATAATTCATGGGTCATCCACACTTCTAGTACAATTCTAACATAGTAGAGGACTCAGAAAATATTTATCTTATATATAAATGAGTATAGACATAGTAATAATGAATCTATTTCCTATTGTGGACATGCGAGATTTTTCCCAATTTATAACCATGAATAACTATACTGTCATGAATGACAACAGATTGAATACATATAATTATTTCCACTCCCTCCTAAAACCTAACTGAAAATGGCAGTAAAGGGATTTTTTAAAAAGCATAAATACGGACCCAAAGAATAAAGAGAATAGGACAGATGATAGGAAACACATTTTGAAAAGGCGAAACCAAAAAAGATGAGCAGTAACTGAGTTAGCAGATAAGTGAATGTGAAATTGCAAACAGGCAGTGGGAAAAATGGAGAAGCAAACAATTTGTGCTATAGAACCTATCAAAGGTTCAGAAATTGGTGGCACTAGGCACCTGTGGAGGTAGAAGTGAAGATGTTGCTATAGGCAGAAGGATTGGTTGAAAGACCCAACTCTATAAATCTGGATCACTGCCCCTGCCGGATTTCTTCCTGCTTGGGAAGAAAATAATTGAGGGTCATGTAACATAAGGAAAATACAACTGAACACTCCCAGGAAGGGCTATATATTGTACTCATCAGAGTAGTACATAAGTGGGAAGGAGGAAAGCAATTTACCTGCAGGCTCACATACCTCCTGTCTTTCATTAGTCAAGGCAAGAGAGGTTCTTGCCTTAGGTCATGTCTTTTAACAGGTGCATAGAGAAACATTCGTGCAAAAATTATTTATTATAAAACCCAGGGGGCGGGCCACAGTGGCTCAGCAGGCAGGAATGCTTGCTTGCAATGCCAGAGGACCCGGGTTCGATTCCCAGTGCCTGCCCATGTAAAACAAAAACAAAAACAAAAACAAACAAACAAACAAAAAACCCAGGGATCCTGCACTTTGGATCCAGCACTCAGCCCTGGCACAGAACAACCCTGAATCCTAAACAGTTGCCCTAAGAAAAGACACTAACCAGGCCCCAGGGAAATGGTTCTCCATACCTCCTATGCTGTGAATAGCCTTTGGGAAGAAGCCTGTGGTGGGCTATTGCCGATGTCAAAGGTGGATGCCCCTTTGAGGTGTGATGTTTCTCCAGAAAGTAATAAACTTGTTAAGCCCTTCTCAGACAGCAGGTGGGCAATGGACTTATGCATGACAAAATTTTGTTGCCCTGAAGTTCTAAGGACCCAGTTTCTTTCTTCTCTTCATGTATCTATGCTACATCCTGAAAGCACTAAAAATTTATGCAATATTTACAACAGTCACTCAAGGTGGTTGAACACTTTTCAATTTTAAACAATTAACATAACTCAAATTTATATATATTATATGTAGATCAGGACATATTTGAAGTATGTTACTGACTGTTTACACTGGCAACTAGATGAAATTTGTACACTTGAGAATAGTTTTGTTTTTTATAAACAGTTGAAAGTTGATTATTTTGAATTAAATAATTAGTTTCAGATTTATTTAAATAATTTTTATTTAATATTTGCTATTCATGTGTGTTTTGCCTTTTAATTTAATAGAAAATTTTAAATTTAAAAGAATAAGTTTTTAGAAAACATAAGTAAAATATAATCTTATTTTTTTATTTTGTTACATGAAGTCTTGATTTACTTTCTTGATGAAAATACATCCAGTATTTGTGCCAGTTTGAATTTGTGGTAGACCCCAGAAAAGTCATGTCCTTTAATCCTCATTCAGTACTGCTGTCTGGGAGCTTTTTGATTGTTCCCATGAAGATGTGATCCACTCAATTGTGGGTGGTAACTTTTGATTACACGACTTCCATGGAGTTGTGATTCTACCCATTCCAGGTGGGTCTCGATTAGTTTACTGTAATCCTTTAAAAGAGGAAGTATTTTGGAGAAAGTCCCTTTTTAGAGCCATGGGAGAGCCACGAGGCAGAGAGCCCATGCAGCCAGAGACCTTTAGAGATGAACAAGGAAAGTGCCCCTGGGGAAGCGTCATGAAATAAGAAGCCTGGAGAGAAAGAAAGCACACATCACCATGTTTGCCATGTGGAAAGAGAAACCCTGAACTTCATTGGCCTTTCTTAAGTGAAGGTAACCTCTTGTTGGTGCTTTTATTTGGACATTTTTTATAGACTTGCTTTAATTGGGACAATTTCATGACCTTAGGACTGTAAACCTGCAACTTAATAAATTTCCCCTTTTAAAAGTCACTCCATTTCTTGTGTATCACATTCTGGCAGCTAGCAAACTAGAATCATGTTGTACACTTGAGTAAATTATATATTATTTTTTAATCTTTTAGATCACTACTATCAGTTCAACCCAACTTATATGAAAATATGCATTATAATAATATAATTAATGATTTTGCTGAAATAAGGTAAAATAAGTATTAGGGAATAAATATATACTTATTTATGAATATATATATATATTTATTTTTAATACTCATCAGAATGCTATCATTCCATCAACAGAATACTGGGACATGTATTGTAGTTATCAATTCAATTATCTTTGACATTTTACCAGTGTAAAATATATAAATAATATAGCTTGATTCAAATTTTTAAAATTTTGTCATTATTAAAGTATATTTGCAAAGGAGGAAAATGTAACACTTTAAACTTAATAATTGGTTAGCTTGGTCTATAACTTTTACATAGTTAGACATATGATCTTTGTAGTCTTGTGGGGCCATAAAATTGCTAATGGCGAGCCTAGTCAACAATTGATAAGCCTTAATTTCCTTTTGCTTCTTGGTTGTATTGCTCATCCTTCCAGGCAGCCACAGGGGAAACCAGTTCCTATGGTTCATGTCACAAGGCTTTATCTCAGCATGAAGCAGTGTGAGGAGCATAGCTTCACCTGCCTAGTTGGGACTAACCTGGACACTGAAGCTTCCAGAGCTTGCTCTGGAGCCAGACGAAAGCTCAGTGTTCAGCCTCAGGAAAGCTCACACAATTGTTGGCTTTAGTCTCTCTATGTCTCAAGCAGCTAAGGTCCATGGGCATATGGGCCCAAGTGAATTTGGATAGACACATAAACTTGTTCTCGCATACTTTCTGAAGATCCTCTGCTACTCAGTGCAAAAGTCACCTCCAATATGTCAAATCTTACCATCTTACCTATTTCAGTAACATCCTGAAATAGAATATGATATCTCCTTCTCCCAATCCTCTGGTTGAGACAAGGCTTCCTAACTGACCTTCACCCATGCCCACCAAAAGTGTGCATTAGCTCCATTTGGGTCACTTCAGGCCGAGTCTGCATGTCATTTAATTTCAACATGGAGCTCTCTGGTTTTATTGTGGAGAGGAAAGAGGTGGCAAGCCACTAGCTGTACCAAACAGTAGCCCACGTGTACTCAGCAATAAATTTTACTTTACTTGAAGACAGAGAAGTAGGACCATCATCAGGATAAAAGTGTAGATTTGCTCAGAACCCATCCACTTTCAGCATTTCTTCCAGGGCCAGGAGAAGGACTCTTTACCTGAACTCCTACATGTAGTCATTAACCAGGCCTCCTGGGGTGCCCCCACTCTTGGACTTGTCTGTTCAAAATACAATTTCAGCTAAGTACTCATTATTCTAACCTTCCCTGTGCATCTTAAGTCCAATTAAAGTGAGAGGTACAACACAGTGAAAGAATGGGTCTTTCGAAGGGAGAAAGCAAATAAAAACTCCCATAAAAGCTACTGCTAACTATGCTATAGAGGAGGTATGAGCTATTATCAGACTGAGAGAGGGCACCAGGTGTTTCAGGATGACTGATAACACCTACCTATTTTAGCCATCATTCTTTGAGACAAGCACAGAAACAGAATGTCCAGAAGTTCTACGATATATGTGTATATATGGCCTGTCTATATGGATGGGCCCATGATTTAGTGCTAACAAACATATCTCTAGGTGGAAAATAGATGTGCTAATCAGCAAAGATTTAAGCTGAGGAAAGAACCATCCATCTCCTTTGCTATAATGGTCATTTTGCCTTCCCTTTTGTAATGTGATATTTTTAAATGCATTTTTTTACTGCCTATGCTTTTCAGTTTTCACACATCATAATTCCAAGATGAATTTATTCTGACCTTATTGCAGAGTACTGTAGACTCTTCAAGAGGCTGTTCACAGAAATTAAAATTAATTACTGTGTCATCATATAGATCTCCATATTCAGAATGATGGAGAGATATATAGATAACCATATTGATACTAAAATTTTCAAATTAGGGTATTGGAAGTTATTTTAATGTGAAACAATGCATTCTTCTTTCAGCTAATATTTTTTGAGTATTTAGCAGTCCTAGAGCCTCTGGCTGAGCCTTAAACATTGCCTGTTACATAGTAGGTGCTGAAATATAGCTTCTAGAAAGAACAGCAAAAATAGGTGGCAATTGAAGGATTCAAATTGGATGTGAACACTCTTTCTGAAAGACACCTGGCATTTTGACAAAGCTGCTTTCACAAAGCTGTGTTGACCACAGGATATTTTGACCACATCATCTTTGACTACAACTCCAAGGATGGAATAGGACTTAGGGATGTGTTAAGCAGTAGGGATAAGTAAGGGTCTGAGATCTCTTCTTCTTTTTTTTTAAATAAAACTGGATCATTAAAAATTGTCCTTAACATTTAACACATCAAAATACCTTTATCTCAATGTACTGGTCTGAAACAATTTTGTACCCCAGAAAGGCCATGTTCTTTAATCCTCATTCAATATTGTTGGCTGGGATCTTTTTGATTAAGTTGTTTCCATGGAGATGTGACCCACCGAATTGTGGGTGTGACCTTCTCATTAGGTGGTTTTCATGGAGATGTGTCTCTACACAGTCAAGGTGGGGTTGCTTACTGGAGTCTTTTAGGAGGGAACCATTTTGAAAAAAGTTTTAGAGCCCACACAGCCAGAGACCTTTAGAGATTCAAAAAGAACACCCCACCCCTGACCCAGGAAAGTCAGTTGTAAAAACTGGTTGAGAAAGCTAGCAGACATTGCTATTACCTTCCTAGCTGAAAGAAAAGCCCTTAACATCATGGCCCTTTCTTTGGAGTTCACATCTTTTTCTGGATTCCTTAGTTTGGACATTTCTATGGTCATAGAACTGTAAGCTTGCAACTTAATAAATTGCCTTTTTAAAAGCCGTTCCATTTCTGGTATATTGTATTCTGACAGCTTTAGCAAACCAATACACTCAAACTGATCATGACAAATAATAGAGCCAAATCAGTCCTTAAAATGAGATATTTACCTTATACAAAAATTAACTCAGAATGGATCAAAGACCTAAATATAAGTGCTAAGACCATAAAACTCCTAGGAGAAAATGCAGGGAAGGCTCTTCAAGATCTTGAGATGGGAGGTGGTTTCTTAGACTTCACATTCAAAGCACAAGCAACAAAAGAAGAAATAGATAAATGGACCTCCTCAAAATTAAATAGTTTTGTGCTTCAAAGGACTTTGTCAAGAAAGTGAAAGAGGCGGGCCGCGGTGGCTCAGCGGGCAAAGTGCTTGCCTGCTATGCCGGAGGACCTCGGTTCGATCCCCGGCCCCAGCCCATGTAACAAAAACGGAGAAACAGAATACAATAAAACAAGAAAATGTTTAAAAATGTTTCCCTTTCTTCCTTCCTTCCTTCCTTCTCTCTGTCTTTCCTTTAAAAAAAAAAAAAAAAAAAAAAGAAAGTGAAAGAGCAGCCTATTCAATAGGAGGCAATAATTGGAAGCCACATATCAGATAAGGATTTAATAACCAGAATATATAAAGAAATCCTAGAACTTGACATTAAAAAGAAAAACACCCCAATTTAAAAATGGGCAAAAGACTTGAATAGACACTTTTCCACAGAGGAAATACAAATGGCTAAAAAGCACTTGAAAAGATGTTCAATGTCACCAGCTGTTAGGGAAATGCAAATCAAAACCATGCATAGTAGGTCAATTTGCATCTAGTAGAATGACCAGTAGATAAAAAAACAAACAAACAAACAGAAAGCTACAAGTGTTGGAGAGGATGTGGAAACGTTGGAACATGTATTCATGCTGGCAGGGAGTAGAATGGTACCGCCATGGTGGAAGATAGCTTGGCAGTTCCTCAGGAAGCTAAATATAGAATTGCTATATGATCCAGTAATCCCACTACTAGATATATACTCATGAAAACTGAAAGCAGGGACACAAATAGACATCTGCACACTGATGTTCATAACAGCATTATTCACAATTGCTAAAAGATGGAAACAACACATGTCCACTGACTGATGAATGGATAAACAAAATGTGGTGTATATATATATATATGATGGAATATCATTCAGCTGTAAAAAGGAATGAAGTCCTAACACATGCAACAACACGGGTGAATCTTGAGAACATTATGTTAACTAAAATAAGCCAGACACAGAAGGACAAATATTATGTGATCTCACTAATATGAACTAATTAAAATGAGCAAACTCTTGGAGCTAAAATCTAGAGTACAGGTTACCAGGAGATAGACTGAAAGTAGAAAATGGGGAAATGATGCTTAATTTGTACAGAACTTTTAGTAAGATTGATTGTAAATGTTTGGAAATGGATAGAGGTGATGGTAGCACATTACTGTAAGTGTAATTGACAGCACTGAATTACAGGTGTGATTATGGTTAAGGGGAAATTTAGGGTCATGCATGTCATTAGAAGGAAAGCTAGAGGGTGAAACATGGGACTGTATAACACAGTGAACCCTGTAGTGGACAATGACCGTGGCGAATTGTATACATATAAGACTGTTCTCACATGAACTAGAGCACATGCACATCCTTATGACAAGGCATTGATGGTAGGGTAGTCTATGGGAAAAATATAAAGTGTGGTGTTTAAAAAATAAACTGAAATGTTTGATGCCTGGTGGCTTTCTTCCTCCTAGGCATTTGTAAGCAAACACTGAGATGATAAAATACTTCAAGAATTGATTGACAAAAGAGAGATCAGCAGAGAGTAGTGTTCTTGAAGCTCAGTAAAGAGGGCATCACTGTAGAACAGGATGTTCCAAGCAGAATTCATAAGAAGGTGAGTTCTGAGTTGGATCTGAAGGATGAAAAAAGAGAAATGACATGAACAAAGGCCACTGTGGCTTATTCAAGGGACTAACTTGGAGTGTGAATGTTTGAGAACAGTGAAAGACAAGGTCAGAAAAAAAATGCAGCCAAGTTAGAGAGTTAGGACTTTGTCTTGCTGGCAGAAAGGAACTCCTGTAACTTTGGGAGCCAGTTGCAATGACTACATAATGAAGGTTTGCTGGCAATGGTATGAGATGACCCTAACAAAATAATCAATAATTACATTTTACCTGGTTCCATATTCACTAATAATAATAGCCAACGTTGACTGAATCTTACTATGCCAAGTACTTGCCCAAATTATGTGAGATCAAAAGAGTGGAGGAAAGATGTGTCCCCAGCACCCACTCTCAACCACTAGGCTATTCTGCCTCTCTAAGAAGCCTTGTAAGAAAATGGTTTCCCTTGTGGCTTGTCTAAATGGAAAAGCTAAACTTGCTGGGCCAATTGATTTGCCACAGCATGATATTAGACAGTGTCTCTTAAGCCCAGCACCACAGCATCGGCAAAGAGTTTAAATCGTGGCTCAAACTCATACTAGTTTTTCACCTAGGACAAGTTATTCAATCTCTCTCTCTACATCAATATACTCATCTAGAAAAATGGAGATAATAATAGAATCTCTCTTTTAGGATTGTTGTGAGAATTAAAAGAATACATATAAAACATTTATAAGAATCCCTGGCAAATATTGAGCCTTACCATTATTTCTTTTGGAGAATTTAGCAAACTCAATACACTTTTAGATTGGGTAGACAGAGAGAATGTGATGACTTTATATAGCCTGCTTGATATTTCTATTTCCCCTTATAATATCATACTTCTGAGTTTGCAGGGATAACAAATAGTCTCTGCCGTGCAGTAATTTTACCAAAGAAAATGTCACTTTTAGAGGCCTTTCTGAGTGATGAAATGCCACCTTCCCAGTGACAATCACTATGCATAATTATTTTTGGGGGGGTGCATGGTCCAGGAATCAAACCCGAGTCTCCCACATGAAAGGCAGGCATTCTAACCACTAAACTACTTGTACACCCTTTACCATGCATGATTTTGTGAACCTTTTTTGCAATTGCTAAAACAGGTTGTGATTTATATTAATGGGACAATCAATTCTTAATTTCAGAGATGATATTCTATAAAATTTAACTTAAAGTCCTTTTTTTTATTTGTGATATTGGACCTCTTCCTTCTGTCTCCTCTACCTCCATCATTTGGTTTACTTGACAGCACCAAAAGACTACATTCACCTTGATTTTCTATATTATACATTCTCTTATTCATCTCCAGTAGTTATTTCAAAATGTATCCTTGCAAATTCTGAAACTCATTCTCCATGATTAGCAGTTTCTTTGAAAAAATAAAGGACACATCAGGTGACATCTCCCTTCATCTTCCTTCTTCGTATCCTCAAATTCTCTCTAAATATATATTCTAATCCACCCTTGAATTTTTTCTCCTTATGAACCCAGATCCTCCAGTTCTGATGTACAAGTTAAAATTGGCTAAGATTGAGAGGCAGGTGATAACAAATTAGCACTGAAATCTCAATGGTTTTCAGAAACAAAAGTTTATTTCTTATTTACTCTGTGTCCAAAGAGAGTTTGGTCAGGACTCTGCTCACCATGATGACTCTGACTTAGGTTGACAGAGACTCCAGCATGGAATAGTAATACAGCATAGTTTTGAGTGATGCCAGGATGAAAGAAGAGAAGAGCAAAATGTTGTCAGGGCTGGCTTTATGGGCATGCAATCTGTATATTCACATCTGGCCCCAAGTTTAGAAGGGCTCCATGCTTGGTTTAATGTTCTGCTGTCATCATTTGGAGATTCATAATTTCTTAACAAGAGTTCTCACATTTTCATTTCATACCAATAGGTCCTACAAATTGTGTAGCCAGTTTTTCTTGTGAAGACATAATATTTTATCTGCCACATAGACTTCCATGAAAAATAACATAGATTTCATAGAAAGGCACTATACTTAAAGTTAAATAGTATTTCAGAGTGAGAAACTGAGTATGCAAACCATACAATGATCAGAATATATAAAATTAGAACTCTGACCCACAACTTTCTGCAACCAGAACAGTAAGTCAAACCACTATCTATAGTAACCAGTACAGGAAGCCAAATCTAATCAGTCTTTACAGCAACCAATCCAGGATGCCAAAACATAATCCCCATAACAATAAGCCCAAAATTACAAGACTTGATCAATAACTAACAGCTTCACTAATTTTTGCCCATGCTTCCATCTTAGGAAAAACTAGAGAAAGCCACATATATTCCCCTAACCAATTACATAGCCCAATTATAGTTACCCCTACTCCAGCTTCCCCCATGCCAATAACCACCAATTAGGGCATACCTGAAGTCTTCCCTTCTTCCACTATAAAGCTTTCCCACTCCTCTGCCTGCTTTTGAATCTCAGCCAAACTAAGTGATGGTGAATGACTCCATGCTATAGCAAACTTTGAATAAATGGTCCTTGTTTGTACTCGTTTGGGTGGTTCTCATTTATTTCTACCAGGGGAACTCACTGTTCATACTTCATGCAGCCCAACATTTTGAGTAATTCCCATTAGCCTAGTAAGTGCTAAATGATATGGAAGGATGTAGAAAGATGTGACACATCCATCCTCTAGAAGCTTATATTCTACAGTACCACGTTTTACACATTTATGTCACGCAAATATCTTGAGTAAAATGCAGATTTTGGCTCAGTAATCTGAGAAGGGGCCTAACATTCTCCATAGAAATGAGAACGGGTCTGAGATTCTGCATTTTTAACAAGTTCCCAGATAATTCCATGTTTCCACTCCAAAGACCACACTTTAGGCAACAAGTTTCTAGATAGTGCAATAAAGCAAACATATGAATATATACATATATAGGTATAATATAACAAGAAATTAATGGAATATATCTTTAAAGGCATATTGGCTAAATGCTCATTCAGTAAAAAATAAAATAAAATAAAATGTTTGTTCTGATTTAAAAATGCACATTGCCTGAAGATTTTTTTAATTGAAGATGGCTGTCTTTCAGTAAATTTCTTTTCCTTTGCATTTCCAGTATGTTTGCATTCTTAATTTGAGAGAGAAGTAAAGGGCTATTTTCATTCACAAGTATTTTTCTGGTCTGTTTCCATAATTGATAGTCAGAGAATTTTTATTAATGTTCCATTTGTGAAAACCTGTTCACCTGAGAATGTGCAATTTGGCAAAATCTTCTCCTGAATCTGTTCTCAAGCAATGACCTTTTTGTTCTGTTCAGCTAAACTGCAATGGCTATTGTGGGATTCCATGAGGCGGCCTTGGCAGGAGAGAGGTTGGAAGAGGGGCTTACTTGTAACAGCAGCAGAGAGGATATATTTTCACTTCCGTAGAAGGTGGCATGATTCTGTGGCTAGGCAACAGCCTGGATATTCAGAGAACAGAAATATTCATCATGTTTCTCTCTCACCTCACACCCCCCCATACCAGAAAAAGGTTGCAGTATTACAATACTTGGCTGGTTTTGTGATTTAAAAACTAAAAAATGTCAAACGATTTGTCTAAGTACCTGAATATAGTACGTCATTTAAAAATTGAAACTGAAAGAGCCCTGGAAAAATCCTTTGGGACAGTCCCCATTTTTAATTAGGACTTGGAAATGGGAGTATTTCAGGAGCTACTTTCAGGTGCCCTAGACTCTGGTGAAGATCACATCAAAATTTCTTTTTCCCAGTTGGGAGTTTTAACACCTTGCCATAAATAATTATATTATCCTATATAGCATGGTACAGTTTATCAAAGTATTATGGATTATATTATATCATTTTGTAGTTTTAAAAGTATTTGAAATGTTTTAAAAACATTTGAAATGCAGATGCCATTAAACCCTTACCTGGATGAAGAACCAGATGCAGAGACAGCTACCTGGTCAAGGACACAGCTTGACTAAGCAGTACTACTGGGTCTGGCCCCCAGGTTTGATTCTCAATCCCCATATCTTTCATAGGATTGAGCACGTGCTATTTATCTTTGCCTAACCCTTCATTTTCAGCCTAACCCTTCATTTTCAGCCTCACTCTGTCTTTCACTTTATGAGTGTTTCATGTAAGTGGCATTTTGAATTTATTTTGTTTAGTGATGAAATAATAAATCTAAATGAACCAACGGTCTTGATTTTTTTCCATTTTATATGGGGGAAAAGAGGAAAGAGTAAAATCTGCCTTTCATCTGCTAGAGACATTTTACAGTTAGTTATCCACTTTAGAAATATAGTGCTGTCAAATAAAAAATTAGTAATTGTGTGGGAAAAGTTCAAGAAAGTAATTGATAGGACTTAAATGCGGTTGTGAGGGACATTTATTTGATTTCTTTTTTAAAATTTTTCCAACTTTTTATACTTTTGAATTTTTTATTATTCAAATTTTCAGAAATACAGAAGAGTAAAAAAAATAAACAAATATTTTTATATCTACTCCCTAGACTCAATGGTTATTAAGATTTTGCCACATTTGTTTTAATTTTTTTCCTGTAGCCTTTCAAAGTAAGTTGCAGAAAGCATTATACATCACCCCTAGTCACCAAACGTGAAGGACAAGTTTTCTACATAATATTATGATACCTAAAAGATTAACATTATTGAATTTGATTTTTATTTGTATCTGAGATTCTGACATTTGATAAGATAAATTTACCAAAATGCCAAAAAAAAATGTTTTTCTAACCATCTAGCATCTTATTGTTTGGGTCTGAATTTCATTCTTCTCTGGTATTGTTTTTTAAACAATATTTTTTTTATGGCTTTATGACTTTTCTTTGACCCTGAAAGATAAACATATTTGGAAGGTTACAACTGCAGCTTAAATTCTCTTGTTGATTAATTAATATGCTCTACAATCATTCTTAAATCTATATTTATGCATGTGACTATTTATACATAACTTCCTGATTGAAGAATTTGGACTTTTATAAATTGAAGAATTTGAACATTTTACTTTCATTCTCTTCACATTTTTACGATACATGGCTGATTTACCTGCATATTTTGAAGTCAGCTTTTTCTTTTGTTTTCTTTGTTTATTTGTGTGTCAGCATCACACCAGGCAGACATTCTTACCGGAAATGGCTCATCCTCATACGTATGCATAAAGTACCATTTTCAAATAGAGTTGACGAAAGAAAAATTCTGGAAAAATCCTCTATGACCATGGAAAATGTTAAATAAAGTGTGGCACATCCATACCCTGGAGTGCTGGGTTGGACCTACACGATGAATGGAGGGCGCTGAGAAAGGTGACTACTTCGGAGCGATGGCTGTGTTAATTAGCTTAATTGTGATAATCATCTCACAATGTATACATATATTAAAACATTAAATTGAACATGTTAAAGATGTACAATTTTATATGTCAATTATATGTCAATAAAGCTGTTTTTTTTAAAAAGGATAATAAATACTAAAAAATTCACAATTTCTTAATTATTTTACTATTATTTACGCTCTGAGGTTATTTACCACCTTGTATCTATATGGTGGAAATAGTATATGATAGTGTGTTACTGTGTGGGAACTCCACATTGAGGGACATTACATTTACAGCTTGAAATTGGCCAGGTTAAGAGTCTTTATACCACAGGAATCAGCAGACTCTATAAAATCATGGCCTCATATATTGAGGCTCTGTTTGTTTTAATGTCTAGACCTAAACAAAATACAGAAATAATTAAGAAAAGAAATTAAATTTAGAATTATAGATTAAACTTAAAATTGCATCATAACTGTGGCTGTTACATTATGAATACAACAAAAAATGGGAACTTCCTTCCGGTATTCAAAACTATTTCCTGAATCTCAAGCAAAGCGATTTCCGACATTATTGATAAGCCAGTAACATTCTGATATACGTCTGTCGTTGTTTTACTTTCATCTTCCCCATTAACATAAATGAAAATATCAACCACCGTGCCTGTTGGAACTACACCCAGAGAGTCAATTGTTGGGCATTAAGCAGCACACCACTGTATCAATCCCCCAATCACACATTGCACAGCTAAAAGTCTACCTCTTTTCTCCATCACAATATACAGCATGGGAACCTCATGTGGAATTTAAGAAGTTTATTGGAAGAGTTATAAATAAGAGTGAGGACAAAGGGATAGGAATAATTACTATTATGATATCACTATTACAGTTTCCATAGTGGTGAATTCCAAACTTTACTGGAACTTAGACCTAAAGCTGAGAGTTAAAGCTACATGTATTTCTCCTAGATTACTATAGCTAAGAAAACACCATGTTTCCCAGCTTATTTAGATGGACCCCATTTATGTCAGTTCCTAAAACTATTTCATAACAAAGGAGAGCTTGTGCACAGTCACTAGCAAAGTTGCTTGCTCCCTCATTGAAAATGTATATACATGCAAATTATGTCTCATTTAGTCCTTTCCCCCTCATTTACCACAAATCCCATTTAACTTTGAAAAATAGTCTTGTTCTCACTCATCATCACAGTTCCAAAAGATCATTTTATTCAAAAAGAAATCAAATTCCCCTAAGCTATTTCCTGCCCCAGGGAATCTACTGTATGGCTAAGAGAGATAGAAAATTTTAAAAATGGTTTCTATTGGAAGGCAAGTGCTTTAATTAACAGGATCCAGTGAACACAATATCAGAGTTGTTAAGTAGGTGACTGGGTCCCTGGGATGGACTCAGGGCCATTCCTCATGCTTGTCCAGTTTTGAGCATGCTTTCATGTACAGCATCCCATTGGTTCCCCATGATGGTCCTTTGACGGTGTTGGCCCAGTTCAGTATAGCAGCATTTATTTAGAACACACCGAACCAGAGCTAACTCTAGAAGCTGAGCATAAAATGTTGGAGAAGACATTGCCAAGATGTAGAAAACTATGTCTCTGACTAACAGGTTTTAAAATGGTTCATAAAACTGAGAAAGGCTGAGAACTAGGAAGCTGATGATGAAGGAGAGCATATGAACCCAGAGATGAGTGCTGTTTTCTAAGCATTGTGTGTTATTCCTGGGTCTGTTGGCCTTAACTCCATTGGTTGCTCTTAGACTGATCTGCTCTGTAATTAGGGGTAGGGAGAGGGCTGATTTTGCATCAGAGCCCTGAATTTGCATCCACCTGGCTGCTTTGTTATTCAGCTTCTTATAGGGTTTGTCCAATAAGAGGCATTAGATTGGAGGGTGGAAGAAAGGGAGAGATAATGAATTTCTCTCCTCTTGACTATTTTCCCCAGAAATAGCTAAGTGTCCCTTGGGACTCCAACTCATTCCAGAAAGATCTGCCAAAGTTTATACTTCTATCCAGCGACCTTGCCCCTTGTCTCCACTAACGGCACCCATTGCATGTATCTCTCTCATATTGATTTCCTGCTGACACTGATCTTTAGGTTACTCACTGTAAGCTGTCCAATTCTTGGCAAATCTCTTGCCTATATATCCAATGCCTGCTTTAAATTTAGCTCTTGTAAATTCTCGAAGTCATCAAGATTCTACATCCACAGTTTCCATTGTAATAACAATAATAGTAATAATAGCAACCAATATTTGTTGAAAGCCTGTTAGTTGTCAGGTACTGTTCTAAACATTGGAGACTCTCAGTAACCTAATATATTGGGGTAAATGTTACTCTGCTTTACAGATAAAGAAACAGAGATAGGGCGGGCCGCGGTGGCTTAGCGGGCAAAGTGCTTGCCTGCTATGCCGGAGGACCTCGGTTTGATTCCCGGCCCCAGCCCATGTAACAAAAACGGAGAAACAGAATACAATAAAAACAAGAAAATGTTTAAAAATGTTTCCCTTTCTTCCTTCCTTCCTTCCTTCCTTCCTTCCTTCCTTCCCTCTGTCTTTCCTTAAAAAAAAAAAAAAAAAAAAAAAAAAAAGAAACAGAGATAGTATTTATTCACTTTATATTACCCCCAAATTTCAGTAAAGTCTTTTTAGGAGCTCCAGTTGGATTTCAGTGGTGAAGCAAAGGAAGGATTATTTTTTGATGTTGAGTCAAAGAATTGTGGGAATACCCATAGTTCCCTTAAGGCCAAATGGTGGAGACATCTATATTAAAACCAAAGGAGGAAAATCTCAGCAACCAAGCCATGGTTGTCCATTCCTGCCACCAACTTCCACACATAGAAAAAATTCCCCTCTTTACAAAAACTCACATAATCTGAGTTCTTTATTTTTTGTTGCTGAAGGCAGTGATTTCTTATAAGTTATTATGCCCAAATCAAATGGGGTACATAAAGAATAAGATGACTCACAACCTAGTGTATAGAAAAATCTTAGAAAAGGAGAGTACAAAATTAATAATATACTGTCATGTGCCATAACTCTGTCAGTGTTCATAGATTCCTTGGCATTGGACTAAAAAAACTGGAGCTCTCCTAATAATGTCAACAGAAGCAATTGCTGCCCAACTCTCCTATTTCCATATCCTATCCCAAGTAACGCAGAGTTTTGTCATGTTGGAAGCCACCCGACCAATGATTAAAGGTAATTTATTCATGTGATTAGCTTGTGTCATCAAAGCTGAGCTCTACTTTAGATGATAAGCCTCTCACCAAAGTCCAGGTGCAGGGATATAAATCATCTCAACTTTTTACCAGAGCAGTGCTTTAAATTCTTCACCCCTGCAAACATGTGTGAAATATATACCACTGCTTTTTTGTCAATACCATTTTCATCTTTGCCAAAATCCAGTTTAATAAGCTCAGTACATCAGCCCTACCCTTTGACTACTTTCTTTCCCAAAGGGAAATATAATCTATTTTTAACCATTTGGATATTTAAAAGATTTTTTTATGTGCAGTCTCAGTTCATTATGAATAAAATACATTTTAGTCTTCTGTGCCATTTACTCTGGCTACACTCTGTATTGGATTTAAAGTATACTGTTTCATTGTATTTTTAATCAGGAAATAACTTTCCTGCATTCTCATTACATTACCTGCACTTGGCATTTCCTACCTGCAATTGCGACATATCAAAATCCCTATTGCGACTCAACAGTTTTGTCTGCATGGACCAGTGAGGCAAAATGCTGAACAATGACTCAGGAACTAGGTTAGCATAAAGAGGCCCCTGGACAATTCATACCAAAGGATGCACATTTCCCAACACTCATCACAGTGACAGTTCTCCATTTGATTATGCTTATATTGCTGCAAGTAATGCTGAGAGAGCAATGTTGGAGAAAATTTGCCTGGCGTTTTGTCATTGTAAGTAGAAAACAAGGAGATACTATCATTTAGAAAAACTGTACCATAATCTGGAAAGTCTGGTAAAAGATACCAAGGGAAAAAAAATGTGCTGACTTTTTGTTTATTGTTTTACTCTCTTGTCTTAAGGATGTACTAATGTATAAAATCCAATTAGACATTTTGCCTCTCCTCAAAAGGTCACTGCTACTGAAATTGTTCACTACCTCCTGTTGAACACTTCCTGTGTGCCGGGCACTGTACTAAACACTTTATGTGTTGTCTCAGTTTCTCCATTATTTTTCACATCTCTCTCCAGAGAAGATCATCATTTCATAGATGCAAACACTGAGGCTCAAAAAGATTAAATAAATTGGCCAAGCTCTCACAAACTTTGTAATTTAATAACTGAAATTAAAAGCTGGGTCCTTCTGGTTCCAAGCCCAAGTCTCTACACCATTACCACCTTCTTTTAACAAGTCAGTATGGCAAAGTAGCCCTGTTAGTAATTAACACTGATTGGGAGGGGACCTGCCAGTGACCATGTAATTTGTGGAAACCATTTAAATTCTCTTCCATATATAGACTTTTATTTCAAACTAAATTTTTCAAAGACTGTTATTTGCCAATTTTTGTCTGAAGGGAGGAATACAAAACTGCCTTTGTGCTGAGAAAAGTTCTCTGAGGCCTGAGATGATTTGTGCTGCCCTCCCTTCCTCATGCAAATGAATTAAAACACAGAAATGTAATCTAGAAGACATTGCCCTGTGTCATAGAGACATACACAAGGCCAGCTCAGTCAGTCTGTCAGTCTGGAGAGTTCACCATGGTCAGGTTATGGGTTTCACCATTCTTGACAAGAGATGTACACAGAACCTGAAATTCATTTTGACTGATTTTTGTTTGTGTAGAAATCATTTTATGGTTTGGGAGAGTCTATTGAACAGACATATTTAGACATATTTGTTTGTATGTGCTTTCCCACTTTGAATATATATTAACAGCTCCTGGACCTTCTGTGTGAACTGATGAAAAGATTTGAAAGTGACCAAAAATATCCATAGGATCAAAATAATTATCTCAGAATACTGTGAAGCATAGTAAAGCTCTTTACCCTTCAACAGTGTATTTGTAAGTACTCATCACATTGGTTACTTTTCATTATCCCAAATTACCTTCCTTTTAATTGGATACTGGACTCTCTTTTCCATGTACACAAAGAAGTTCTAGGGGCCTGTGTGACCTATGGCTTCAGCTCTCCACACTGAAAAGCTGGTTAACCCATCTCTTTATAAACTTACTTTGAGCTGATGCATTCCTTCCTGTCAGACACAACGCCTCAAGGAAACCAAAATAGGAAGTCCATTCGGTATAGTGAGGCTACTGACCCAAATACGAAGTCACTCACATTCCCTGATACATTTTTATATTAGTGTTATGTCACCTCTGAATGCTTACCTCCCTGTCCTTTGAGACAAGAAAAAGAATGCAGATTAAAGTAGGAAACTTAACAACTAATTCATAATCCTTTCAAAAAAAACATTTGCAAAGAACAACACTGGGCTTGGCTCTGGGAATATAAAATCTGGAGAGACAAACATGGTCCACCCCTCATGAAGAATGAATTATGCTAACAATATAACAAACCAGCCCATTCTCTTTGCTCCTTAGCATGGGCTGTTGGTTTCCAGGACTCTAATTTCCTGCCACATAGTCTGAAGAAAGGAAACTCTTTGTGGGAGGGCTCAACTTCAACACTGAGGAGCAAGCATTGGCAGACGCTGCAGCAGCTTTGGGCCTATCTCTGAAATGGTTGTTGTCAAGGACCAAGAGACTCAGCAGGCCCGGGGTTTGGCTTCATCACTTTCAGCAATCCAGAGCATGCCTCAGATGCCATGAATGGAGAGTCCCTGGATGGTCACCAGATCCGTGTGGATTATGCAAGTAAGTCAGTCCAGGGAACCCGAGGGGGTGCATTTGGGGGCCATGCGCGTGGTCACAGCTACTCTAGAGGTGGTGGCGACCAGGGAGCAGTCGATATGACAGTCAGCTTGGAAGATATGGATATGAATATGGAAGGGCCAGAAATTACAGTGGCAGAAGTCAGGGTGGCTATGATCGCTACTCTGGAAGGAATTACAGTGACAATTATGACAACTGAGATGAGGCACACACACATATATAAAAGGAATAAAAATTCTTCAGATCCAGCATTGTTTTTCCAAATTGCTGTATTTATACAATTTGGAGCTGCACTGAAACATCTTTGCTGTAGTACCTCAACTTATTTTTGAATTGAGTAACTAGGGTAGCCTTCAAAAGGACTTTTAGAAAACCCCATGCATTTAAAAAAAATTTCCCTCCATTTAAAAACATTCTGGAACATTGTCAAGCATGGGCATTTTTATTTTACTCAATTTTTAGTTTGGATTAATGGTTCTGGCAAAAAAATGTTTGGTCAGAAATTATTTTTTTCATGTGCATGTAGGGACATCTAAAAACTTTGTACACAATGTTTTCTTACCATAGGAAGCAATTTCCAAACGTACCTACAAGAAATCTCTGTCAAGAACGTAATTGCTAAGAGGGGATTTTTAGTCCATGTTATGAGACCACCACTTTGATTATATAGAGAACTTCTTAAAAACTTTTGTGAATGCATCTTTTTAATACTGGAAGAAACACAACACATATGAAACACATCTGTTGTGTTTCATATGTTGTTTAGGTTATCCTTCATGGAGCTGATAAAAAGATGGAATATGAAAACAATGAGTAAATAAATAAAACAAAAAAGAGCTCATTAATAAATACCTAACCACAAACAGTGGTAAATTCTAAGAAGGAAACAAACAGGATGCAGAGATATGAATTAAAGGAGGGTTTCTCCATTAGAATGGTTGTCAAGGAGGATCTGAAGAGAAGAGCCAGCCATGTAAAAATCAGTGCAAAAAATAGGGAAAAAATAGAAGCTGAAAGGGTATGTTTGAGGACCTAAAAGAAGGTCTGAAGCACAGGAGAATTAGGGGAAGCATGACTTCAGTTACAACTGAAAGGTCAGCAGGGGCTACAGCATGAGGACCTATTGGCCAAGGTCATGTGGACTTGACTCCAAGACCATGGGAAGCCAGTAAAGAGTTTTAAGCATGAAAGATATATGGTCAGACTTACAGTTTTTTTAAAGGTTTCTTGGCTGGGATTTGGAAAACAGATTTAGGAAGGGGCCAGAGCAGAAGTTCACATGAAAGTCACAGAGATAATGGTGGTGTTCTCTTTTTCCTTAAATGCATGGATCCCAGCTCTGTCCTTGGAGTCAAGGCTGTAGAGCATGTGCAAAACACTGAAGGGCTTTAGTTTTCAACAAAGAATGGCATTGACTACTTTGTTTATTTTTTTGTTTGTTTTTTAAGCACTCATTTAAGTTGCAAGCCAATAATATAAAGGGGGCATAAGAATAAGCCTGGAATTCAAAACTAGGAATTAATTTAAAATTTAACAAATACCTAAGTGCCAGATCTGTGCTAGGTGCTAAGGAATCAAAATGATCCTTCATAAAGAATTGAAAGATGAGCAGAGAAATCAGATTTAAAAGCAGGCATTTAGAAAAAAAAAAAAAAGGCAGGCAATTAGGAGAAATGTGGCATGCTGGAGGTGGCAGACAACCATAGAGGATACTGCATGGTGGTGGTGGGATCTCTTTCACAGATCTCCAAACTCTGGCCATGGAGAGGACATGCTGACAAATGCACAGGCCTTTTTCCCACCCATAAAGCAATTGGAACTCCTAAGACTAAAGGGAAGGTTTGCAACTCCAAGCTCCAAGTATAAATTGCATAAACTGAGATACTTCTCCCAAAAAACCTACTGAATTCAACTTTTCCTGTGGTTATTTGCAGGAATTCCTTGGTTGTGGTGCAAAACTGACTTGGGAATATCAGGATTCCTGTCGACCAAGGTCAGACACTCAAAAACTAGAAAAACTGTTGACAGATAATATATTTGGTATCACATACACATTAGAAGAGCACCAAAAAAACAAAGAGTACTTTTAATAATATTGCTTATCATATGCCTACTGTAAACATACAATGTTTGCAGGACCTAGCACATATCAAACACTATTCTAAGTGCTTTATGTAATTAACATACTCAATGCTACATCAACCCTCTGAGGTTGATACTCATATCAATCCACTTTATAGATGAATAGCCTGAGGTCTAGAGAGATTGAATAACTTCATGGAATTATATAACTAATGAAAGAAGGAGGGGCAAGTATGATAGGGCATGAGGCTTGGCTTTCAGGCTTAGAATACACAGGATTACTGAAGGTAAACAGTTTTTGTGGGTTCACTTTTCTTTAGTCTACTGAGACAAGGCTAGCTCCTTATCACATGAGTGTGCATTTCTGACAAGTCATGAGTGTACATTTCTGAAAAGGTTGGTGGCAGGACACCAAAGCCAGAACAATTTTTGCCATCAATGAATTCAATCATAAGACTTTTCTACAAGCAATAATATTTTTGAAGTTCAATTTTAAACATGTTTTAAGACATGCACAAATATGTTTTTTTAAATAAGGAAATCTTATACAATTAAAATCCTCCTTTTCCCCTTCTAAGTGAAAGGTTTCTTTCCACTGCTGTCTTAGTTGGCTGAAACTCCACAGTATATTATTTCTCAGGCATAATTCCATAGAGAGGAAGAAAATTTTCCCTATAGTGTAAATGCTTTGGAGAATGTTTCTTTCCAGTTTAGTACTCATACCACAAATTACAAACTAAAGGGAAAAAAAATCCTGAGCTAACTATCCAGGTAACTGCAGAAGGAGAGAAAATGAGAGTTGTCCAAGAGGATAGGATTTTATCTTACTAAAATTAACTAAAAGTAATTCTTAACTGTATTCAGTGCCTAAGAGTTTTACAGATTGTTTTCACAGTCACAAATTATTTTACAAGGGACCAAAATAGTTCTATGGAAAAAGTGGGCTAGGATTAGACCTATTTTGCTAATAACAAATTTGAGAAAGAAGAACTGAAGTGGCCTGCCCAAGTTTGAAGTGGAGTCAGTACTCAAATTTTGGTCTTTTGACCTTGTTCTCTTTTATTTACCTTGCTTGCCTCTTTTTTGATGAATTTTGGATGTCCGCCTTAATTAGATTTTCTGTGTGTTTATACTACTTCCCTATACAGGAATATATCAATCTTAGAACTGGGCAAACTTTATTTACATTTAGAGAAAAACCACGGGAATGGCCTTTTAGAATTCTGTTTAAAATTAGAATTGTCAGCCTTCCACTTCTGACCATTATGGAGTAACCAGGACCACACTAGTCCTCCAAAAATATATGAAATAAGTGTTTATAAATATTGGACAACAAGCAGCATGTGATTGAAAGACTCATTACTAAGGAGTCAGTTCTCCTTCAAATTGATTGTGTGGTTCAACACAACTCTAATCAGTCTCAGCAAGCTTTTTTGTAGAAATAAGTAAGGTGGTTCTAAAATACACATGGACATGCAAAGTACCAAGGGCTGAGATCGTGTTGAAAAAACAGCAAAGTTGAAGGACTTCTACTGCCTTATGTCATATTGTCCTTAAACTATGGCAATAAAACAAAATAATGTTAGGGTAAAGACAGACAAATAGATCAATGAAGTAGAATATGGAGTCTAGAAATTGACCCACACATTTGTAATCAATTGATTTTTTTTTTTTTCTTTTTTCAGGGGAGAGCGCGAACGCAGTCCCCCACTACCACAAATTATGCAGTCGAGTTTCCCACATTTGGGGAAATCGCAGGGGTCAGCACATCCGGAGTGCAATGGATAAGCCTCGCCCTGGGAAAACCACCTTCGTGATCATGGTATCTCCCCTGCCAGGTAAGTATATAATCAATTGATTTTTTTTTTTTTTTTTTTTTTTTTTTAAAGGAAAGACAGAGAGAAGGAAGGAAGGATAGAAGGAAGGAAGGAAGGAAGAAAGGGAAACATCTTTAAACATTTTCTTGTTTTATTGTATTCTGTTTCTCCGTTTTTGTTACATGGGCTGGGGCCGGGAATCGAACCGAGGTCCTCCGGCATAGCAGGCAAGCACTTTGCCCGCTGAGCCACCGCGGCCCACCCCAATCAATTGATTTTTGACAATAATATCAAAATAAATCAATGGGGAAAGGATTGTCTTTTTAACAAATTGTGACAGAACAATTGTATATCCATATGGAAAAGTGCTAACCCCAACCCTCTTATCAAACACTACAGAGAAAAAGTAACTCAAAATGGCTCATAGACCTAAACAAAAACCATAATATAGAACTTCTACAAGAAGATAAGAGAGAAATCTTCACAACCTTGAGGTAGGCAAGGCTTTTCCAGAGAAGACAAAAATATCACTAACTATAAAAGAAAACAGAGAAGTAGATATATTGGAGTTTGTCAAAATCAAAGCAGTTCCTTTTCAAAAGCTGTCAATAAGAAACTGAAAATACAAGCCAAGGAGAGGAAGAAAACATTTACAATACGGACTCCAACAAGGAATTTGTATTCAGAATATATAATGAGCTCTTATAATTCTGTAGTAAGAAGGCAAACAACCAACAAAATGGACAAAATAGTTGAACACAAACTTCACAATATATACATATTACATATATATATTATTTATATATATATATATACAAATGGCTGTAAGCACTTGAAAATATTCTCAATAATTTTGAATAATTGGAGACCACTGAAATAACTGAAATTAAAAACACTGACAACATCAAGTGTCCCTGAGGATGTGGAAAAATAGAAGCTCATATTACTGGTGGGAATGTGAAATGATACAATCACTTTGGAAACAAGTTGGCAGTTTCTCTTAAAGGAAACATACATCTCCATCTGACCCAACAATTATACCCATAGATATTTATTCAAGATAATTGAAAGCATATGTCCACACAAAGACTTGTACACAAATGTGCATGTATTTTGTCCCTAATAGCCAAAAACTGGAAACAACCCAGGTGTCCATCAGTAGAAAAAAGGATAAACAAACTGACATATACTTACAATGCAATAACAGCAATAAAAAAGGAATGAATTACCAAATAACACATGAGCTCGTTCAGGTTCCCCAAGAAGCAAACCAAAAGATAGAATTAGATGCATGTGAGATTTATTGCAGAAAACCCCTTGAAAGAAAAATGGGACAGAACAAGAGCAAGTGTCACCAGATCACAATGCAGATCTGACCCCCTTGAAACAGAGAAGTAAAAAAAGAGGGTTGAGTAAGAATAATCTCAGACATCAGTTCAGTCCTTAAAAAGATTTTGGCCAGGCCCCTGGAGAGCCCTTGAGCCAAAGCTGCTGATCAGAATGGTCCTGCTTCTCACTGCAATGGGCTTGCCTTAGCGTCTCTGCCACATGCAGTCGTCTCAGAACAACCTGTGGGCAGTGTGGCCTTGGCCAGGCACACAGTGATGGATGGGGCTCTTAGTCAATTATGTTCCCAGAAGAAAAAGAAGTGAGCAACACATTTTCACAGTGACTGAAAAGCAGCAACATGGATGAATTTCAAAAATATGCGCTAGGTGAAAGAAGCCTGACATAATGAGTATGTAGTACATGATTCCATTTACATAAAATTTTGACCAGACAAAGCTGATATTTAGTGGTAGAAATCTGATTAGTAATTGACTGTGTCCACCAATAAGAATTGACTGCAAAGTGGCCCGAGAAAACTTCTGAGGATGATGGAAATCTCCTACATCTCAACCGGGATAGGGGTTTAAGGATGTGCACGTTTATCAAAACTCATCAAACGTTTACATTTACAATGCATATATTTTATTGTATAGATAGTATACTTCAATATGGTTCATTTAATATAATTTAAAATACCAAAAAAGGGAAAATCTGTATCAAAAAGAAATAATCTTCAATAAAAACATGCAAACAACATGATCCCATTTGTTCAAACTGTCATACATAAATCTGTATAAATAAAACTGAAGTAACATATTAAAAGGCGGTTATTTTTTAAACTAAAAAGTATGTGTTGCTGGCATTCTGGTTTCATTCCTGTTTGACCCTATTTCACACTTTGCTATTAACTCGCCCTAGTAGAAACCATTCTTGGTGATGAACTTTGCTATTCTAATTTCAAACACAGATACAATCTTATTTGCTTCTTGGATGCAATTTTGTGTTTCAATGTGATATTTGGACCTTCCTGCCACACACTTCCTTGTAACAACTAAGAAAGACATATTTTTAATGAGCTCATGAGATAAAACAGCAATCTTTCCTTAAAAACAAATGAACACATTCTGCTGGGATGATGGAGAAGTTTTGGTAATGGATGGTGGTGAAGGTAGCACAATATTGTGAGTGTAATTAACATCACTGAATTATGTATTTGTATGTGGTTAAAGGGGAAATCTTAGGTCTGCATATGTTACTAGAACTTTTTTTTTTAAAAAAAAGCGTAGGACTGTATAACACAGTGAACCTAATGTGAACTATTAATAGTATAATTACAATAATATTGTGTCATCAGTTTTAAAAAAAGGCACCACACTTAATTCATAGTGTTAATAGGGAAAATGGTGTATGTGCAGGGTGGGGTGGAGTATATGGAAACTCTATATTTTCTGCCTGATTTTTCTATAAACCTAAAACTTCTCTAATAAAAAAAAGATTTTAAAAAATACCTACATGAATGCATGTACACACACACACACACACAAGCTATATAACCCATTAATTTTTATACCCTTTATCAATAAGCATACACTTTTGGTTATTTATTGGTTTACTTGCTAGCAATTTAATAACTTTTGACATGTATTTGAAATAATTTGCCTAAGAAACTTTGATATTTAATACTTCATTACCTTTCATACTTAGAAATGATTTTTTCAAGATCTGAGCTTGTATTTGTCAAGAAAAGAACAACAGCTACCACCGCTCTTTGTGAGCCAACTAGGTGCCAGTCACAAAGCGTAGAATAGGCTACCTGATATACAATCACAGTGAGAGTTAGCCTCAAAATAGCTGTAACATTTGTCCAAGATCACACAGCTATTAATCTGTGGTCATTAGGTTAATAGCTGTGACTCCACCCATTCCAGGTGAGTTTTGATTAGTTTACTGGAATCCTTTAAAATAGGAAGCATTCTAGAGAAAGCTTCAGAATGACGAGAACCACGAAACTCAGCCAGAGACTTTTGGAGATGGAACTCACATTTGTCCAGCTCCAGCGCCTGTGTGCTCAACCATTATGCCCCTGACGCTCATGTTTTTGTTTTGTTTTTTTGCATTGGCAGGCACTGGGAATTGAACCCAGGTTTCTGGCATGGCAGGTGAGAATTCTGCCACTGAGCCACCATTGCACCACCCAATGCTCATGTTTTTAAAGGGAAGTAGATGTGAATCAGAGTTGATGTAGCTAATCAATTAAATTAAGTCTTAGTACTTGAAATTGAGGTAAATAATGTCTTTAGCCATTATTATCTGCATATTTCAAATGAATGGCTTAATTACTAACATAGTACTATTTTTAAATAAGGTTTTAAATACCAGTCAATTCAGGGCTGTGCCATCACCCTCTTAAAGCATGGATTGAGGAAAGGAGCCATTTTAAAGTAGGCTACAAAGTGAGAATGACTCTCCAGTAATTACCCAGTTTAAAGAGCTTCACGGGAGTTATGGACTCTCTCTCACTCTTGTGCACTGATGATTTTAACAGGTAAACAAATTACCCTGAGAGGAGAAAACTGTTTTTTAAAAACACATTAAGATTATTTGCAAACAATTTCACTGTGCTTAGCTTTTATGAAGTTGACTTTTGAAATATCAAATCCATCTGCTATTAGGGTGATCATTTTCAAAAGTTACCACCCTTTAATCTTCTCAAATAAAACGATTTCTTGGGGAAGTCAGAGCACAGTCATTCTAGTTGAACATCTGACAGAAAAGTAGTTTTCAGAAAAAGCAAAGGGGGGGTACAGCTTTTCCCAGGAAAATCTATAACTTTACAATTGCTATTTTATGCATTTTAGAGTCATTTCTCCTCCCTACTGAGTTTCTTCAGTATAACCACCATTAGCTAGAGACTCTTAAGAATAATTTTTCACTTTCCTCCATATTATTCCCAGAATACAAGTGAAATGTGCATATTTTCAAATGGTGTTTGTGATGGTTCGAAAGGATTATGTACCCTAGGCAAGTCATGTTTTAATCCTCCAATATTGTGGAGGCAGCTTCTTTTAGTCCTTATTCAGCACTGTAGGCTGGAAATTGATTAGATTATCCCCATGGAGATTAGACTTGCCCAATTGTGTGTATTAATTAGAGATGTGACTCCACCCATCCCAGGTGAGTTTTGATTAGTTTACTGGAATCCTTTAAAAGAGGAAGCATTCTGGAGAAAGCTTCAGAATGATGAGAACCACAAAACTCAGCCAGAGACTTTTGGAGATGAAGAAGGAAAACACCTCTGGGGGAGCTTCATGAAATAAGAAGCCTGGAGAGAACACTAGCAGACGTCCCCATGTTCGCCATGTGACTTTACAGTTGAGAGAGAAACCCTGAACTTCATTGGCCTTTCTTGAGTGAAGGTAACCTCTTGTTGGTGCCTTAATTTAGACATTTTCATAACCTTGCCAAAATTTGGACATTTTCATGGCCTTAGAACTATAAACTTGCAACTTAATAAATCCCCTTTTTAAAAGCCATTCTGTTTCTGGAATATCACATTCTGGCAGCCAGCAAACCTGAACAGTGTTTCTTGAAAGCCTTCTAGTGGATTCTTAATGACAGGAATGGAAATCCCTTTCCTCTCCTTCAATCTGAGAAGTACTGTGTTTGATTTGTTTAAGGTACTGGTCATCCTCATACACTTCTGTTAGAAATAGGGGTTGCGTGGCTAGAAAACTTTTCAAATCACAGGGGCCTATTCTTGTGTGGAATTATAGATTGCAGGAGGAACAAGACCACAAGATTCAGCACCCATCATTAATGGGTGTGGGCACTGGTCAGGCTGGGAAGTAGCCATGTTCTGTTTCTCTGGAGAGCCCTGACGAATACAAGGGGTTTCATCACTCACCAGACCGGAAGCAGAAGCCTGGAGTGCACAAGGCCTCAAGAGTCTTTCTAGCATCATAGGGCTCAATACTTCTATGAGGAATCGAGACAGGAGTCGAGAGACTTGGCAATAGTTGGTTATAACCAAAGACAAACCACACCATCCTCAGTAACACGTCATACAGAAGATGATGGAAGAAGCACAGGTTAGAACTGACTAATTCCTTTTAATATCCAACCAAAAGCTTTTAAGAACAACTTAATTCAAGTTACGTTAATTTACTGTTTCTCTGTAACTCTACTATTATTTACTCCCAGAGTCAACACAAAGATGATACATAACTATGTCAATAATAAAAAAAATTTGAAGTGGAGGCAATAGAATACAGGCCCTAGAATATAAAGAAATGATACATGCATACAGAAAAGAGACATACTATATCCTTGAAAACGTCAGTCACAAGGGACCACATATTGCATGATCCCATTAATATGAAATGTCCAGAATAGCAATGCTATAGAAACAAAAAGTAGATTAGAGGTTGCCCAGGGCTGCAGGGTTGGGGGTGAGTGGATTTCTTTTGGGGGAAACAAAATGGTCTCAAATGAACCGCCACAGTGGCTCCACAACTCTGTGAATATACTGAAAGCCACTGAATTGTATGTTGTAAATGGGTGAGCTGTATGGTATGTGAATTATATCCCCATAAACATGTTAAGAAAAATTTTAAGATGAAGAAGTAACCATGATAAGATGGACCATGGCATCATGCAATAAAA
The DNA here is from genome assembly GCF_023851605.1 of Tamandua tetradactyla. NCBI lineage: Eukaryota > Metazoa > Chordata > Mammalia > Pilosa > Myrmecophagidae > Tamandua > Tamandua tetradactyla. The sequence goes on from NC_135346.1 coordinate 25,537,384, forward strand.
AAAAAAGAAAAAAAAAGTCCTAGAAGGAAGTTAGAAGATCTGACAGTTGTTACGTATGATTTTGTGCAAATGTCTTTCCTTATGTGACCTAAAGTGTCTTCATCTATTACTTGACAAATTCCAACTCCAAAGTGCAGAGATCACTGCTGTCTCACTCCTGTGATCTCAGTCATTATCATTTCCATGCATGCCAGGCAATTTCCAATTGCCAGTATCGGTAGCTCTCTGTCTGGTAGAACAGAGGCCAGATGCCAGGGAATTTACACACTCCTGGAGCTGCCTCCAATCAGTGGCCAACAGGAGTTGGTAGATAAATGTCCCAGCTCCCTTTCCTCTTGAGTGATAAAATTCTGAAGTTCATGTTCCTTATGTACTCCAAGTTCCTTAGGCAAAATTAAGCCCTCATTACTCACAGAAATCACTTCCTTGATATTGGATACTTTATCTTTTCATCTTTCTCTCACTTCCTCAATCCTTTAGCAGTGTTTTCCAAATTAACTGCTTGCACTTGAATCCTTGTAACAAATCAGCTTCTAGGAAACCCTAACCCAAGCTTCCTGCATTCTAAGATTCTAACGCTTGGTACTTAAAAAAAACAGATAATTCAGCAAAGACACACGTAGTTTTAATGATTTCCATGAATTAGTTTTGTTTTATTCTTTTGTTTCTTTAAAACCACAATTATTTTTCTGTTAAATACACCTTTACAAATATTTAATTTAGAAAAAAAGTTAAAACATGTGCAAAAGCAATTAATTTCTTTTATCATTAAAGAATGACCAGTACCTCTGAATATTTTGATATATTTGATGTATTAACTGTGAGATTTTTTCAATTCATATATTACTATATAAAAATATTAGAATAAGCAAAATTCATAGAGACAGAAAGCAGAATAGTGGTTACCAGGGGTGGAGGAATGGGGTAAATGAGGAGTTATTGCTAAATGAGTATGAATTTTGGTTTGGTATGATGGAAATACTCTGGAAATATATAGTGGTAGAAGTTGCACAGGTATTGCCAATGCACTTAATGTCAAAAAATTGCCCACTTAAAATGGTTAAAATGATTTTTATGTTTTTTATATATATATTTATATATATATTTAAATGGGTTTGGGTTTTGTAAAAAATAATTAATTAATTAGTTAATTAATTAAATATATGAGTTTTGAAACAACATCGTGTTTCCATATCAATAATTACCCTTTTATATAATCATTGATGATGGCATAAGATTTCAATACATGAATATATCATAATTTATTGAACAAATCCCATTTGGGGACAATTTGGATGTTTCCAATTTTTTGTTATTATAAACTATGCTTTAGTAGACATCCTTGCACATATATTTTTGCATACTCCTCCAAATATTTCCTAAAAGTGTAATTGCTGGATCAAAAGACAAGCATATACTTTTAAGTTATTGAGCACATAATGCAAAACTGTTTTATGCATACATGCTTTTACCTGTAGTGCATGAATAACAGTGACAACTCTGCCAATGCTAGGTGTCCTAAAATCTATGCTAATTTAATATGTGCAAACAATAACTCATTCTTCTTTTTCAGATATGCAATTTTGTTTGCTAATGAGATCTAGTGTTCATCTCTATTAATCACTTAAATTTCTTCTTTACTGAATTGCCTCTTTGTGTCTTTATATTTCTTTCCTGCTGGGATATTCATCATCTTTTGCTAATTTTTATGAATAAAGAATATTAAACTGTATTGTGCAAGTTACAAATCTCATTCCCAATTTAAAGTTTTTATTAAATTTTATATGGGCTTTCCACATGAGAATTTTTTTTATTGTACCTGATTACAGTATCAAACATTTACCTGTGGTTTTTTTGCCTATGGTATTACTTCAAGTTTATGTAAAGATTCACCAAAATTTTCTTCTAGCACTTTTCAGGTTTGCTTTATTTCATATTCAAATATTTAATTTTCCTCTGGAATGTTTTCGTTTTTAGGTGTGAGATAAGGATATAATTAGCAGCCTTTTATTTCAATATTTATTTATTGCATTTTCCCTAGGCCCTTGGGATATGAAGGTGGATAAGACCCAGCCATTCTTCTCAAGCTTGGGGAGCTGGGGTGAAAGCATGCACCTGTCTGTCCACTTCCTAGTCTGGTGGCTCTTGTGACCACAGGCTCATGTTTCTAGGTACCTGGGGCCTCAAAACAAGTGGAGTAACACTCTGAAGTCTACCAGCCTTAGCATTCTCCTCTCTCCAGGAATACTGAAGGGAGACTGGATGGGCTGAGTATAAACTCAGGGCAGGATGGAAAAGTCTAAGTTCCCATAGTAAGCTGTTCTTAGCACTTTAGTTTACAATATTCAAGTAAAAGAAAACTTTCTTTAGCTGGCACTGCCTAATTCCAAACTACAATTTCAGCAACACATGTAAACAGATTGTAATCTCTATACAGAAAGTTCTGTGTGAGAAAAAAAAAATTAATGTATCCAAAAATAATTGCTGAATGTTGGACTATTAGAGCATTTGACTTGTGAAAGATGAATATTTCAAGATTGATAAAGCTGCAAAATTGCCACCACCATCCCACACACACACTTGCTCAACCATTTCGCACACATCTCATGTGTATCACAAGCTCATGGTGAGGGCAGGCATTTTTGTTCCAATTTTCAGATGTATAGGATCAGACACCAATGAGCAAATGGCAAACTCCTGTAGCAACATGATAGAACAAGTTAAAGGACATTCCGTAAAAGCTTGAAATCCCACTATCTGGTCTCCAGGCTGCCTCTTACCAGCTCTATGACCTAGGAATAATTATTTAACCTCTCTAAACTTCAGTAAACTCAGCTGCAAAGCAAAGATACTTCAACTTAAAGGTCTTCCAGCACTAACATTCTGAGTTAACTTTCCTGTGTTAAGATCCATAATTCATCTACAGCTAAAGTTAAAATCTCAGGGCTGCAGTAGGCTCCAAGGAAATGGAGGTTAAATTTAAATTGCAAACAGTCAGCAAGAGCTTGGTGATCTTAATCTCACATTTACTTGCTTGCTAAAATATATAGGATTGACAGCACTTACAGTTTCTTCTTAAAAAAAAGAGTTTGAAGAGCCGATTCACTAAGGCTGCTCTTTGCATTAGCAGCATTGTTTAAGGAAAATGCCACCCCTCCTCATCTCCTATTCTTGGTCTGAGATAATGCACTAAATTGTTTCAAAATAGGAAAGAAATTATTGACTAAGGATAGTCTAACAATCCTGTTCCATTTTAGGGGCTTTACACGAATAGCAGCTACAAATAAGATTTACAGGGGCTATAATAGCACAATGAGCATCAGAAACCTGGATTTCTTTTGCTTAAGCTTAGCTGTTTCTACACTATCAGAGTAAATTATCGACAAAACCATCTGGCCCTTTGCAAGAGAATCTTCTACTCTCTAGTTCTGAGCAGGTGAAATGTTGTCAATGGAGAGAGAAGCTGATTTTAGTTTCAAAGCATTGATAATTTCTCCATACCCACATTTCCTCCATGTGACCAATGCTTATCTCTAATGCCAGAAGGGAAAGAAGATCCCTTTTAGGGCCGAGGGAGAGGAAATGAAAAGCAAATAAACCGAGTGTGAGCATACTGGACTGCGGTCTCCGATGCTGCTTAACCTGGATAATGTATCCACACTCCTGGAGCAGACCTGATCACAGTGTTTGACTCTCTGCCTATTTTTACAACATTAAGCTTCTTTGGGATAGTGGAGGGGAAATCAAAGAAAAGCCTTTGCTACTTCTCCTTCCAAAGAGGCAAATCTCCCTGGGTACATACAGGGTTGGAAAGTGGTATATCTCAGAACCCTTCTACCTGTCAGGTCACCGTTTATTTATCCCTGCTCAACAAATGTCGCTCTGTAGCAATGAAGCTGGATCCTTTGCCAGGCTGGGCCTCCAGGATTCCCCTACAATTTAAGAAGCCGAGTTGGGGAAGATAAAAATGGCTTGCCATGTGGTCTTTTCAGTTCCTCCTCTTTGAAAGCTCTGTGGTGAGGAAATGAACCCCAAGGGGAATGCTTCTCCCTGAGTGCACCCAAATCCACGGTCCTCATGAGTACAGCATGTATTTGGCCTTTTAGAACCTCTTTCTTAAAATCTGCTGTTAGCTCAAAAATTTCATTGCCACTTATAAACATTCTGTTCTAGTGGTAGGGGTTATGATGGCTGCTTAATTTTATTATTTACAGAGGATTTTTTTTCCCATCGTTAATCTGTGCTCACTTTTTGAATTTCTGAATAGTGAGTTAGGTAAGTGTTCACTCACTTCTGACTTTAAGCTTTTGCCTCATTTGAGTAAACGAAAAGAAAATCTGGAAATTTTATTTCTGTGAAACTATTCTGCTTAGTACCATAAGGATGGATATATGACATAAAACATTTGTCAAAATCCTTAGAACTTTATTGCATAAAGAGTGAGCCTTGATGTATACTAAAGTTTAAAAAAAATCATTTAAGAAGTTAGGCAATCCCAGGAAAGAATCCTGACTGTGACAAGAGAATCTAATTGTATTACAAATTTATGACGCAACCTCAATGAAGGGAATGGGGGAAAGAAGCCTACCAAACTAACTTTAGAATATGTAGAGTTTATAAAACCAAAGACAAAGGAACTGCACATAAGCACTGTACTCTAGTTGATAAATTTGTTGTCCACAGTAATGGTGGGAAGGGGAGTGATCAACAGTCCTGAACTGCTATACATCTATAAAGGAACTGACCAACTTAGTAAATGATGGCAGATGGTAGGAGCCAGGTTTCTCACTGTTGGAGTGGGAATTTACAAATAAGCAAAGGAAGAAGGCTAAAATGACAAATGAAGTAATGGATTAAAGTTGGAGACATCAGTATGAATTAATATTTAGCTCAATATAGATACAGATGATTACATATAGAAACATTAATATAGATGTGAATATATACATATATATATATATAGTATACAGGCATGTATTTCTTTGCCCTATCAGCTGAGAGAGCCTAAAAGAAATGACACTCAATAGCAATGAGCACTCCTAGCATACAATTCTTGGTTTATAATACCTTTCTCCAAGAAAAGGGATCCTTGGAGAAATGGCTGATTCTAGAACTGGAATAGGAAACACAAAAGTTGACCTCAGAGCACCTTATAGTTCTAGAAAGTAAAGAAGTGCAAAACAAAACAAAAAATAGTCACAATGATATGGTATATCATTATATCACACAGTATAAATGGGTCTATCAAAGGAATACTGGAGCTGATTTAAAAGAACTCTGAAAGACCAAAGCCAGACAATGTGAGCCACAAAATGAACAAAGTAGTATTGGATTATAACTCAAAGTTTCAAATAAATATGCAAGAGTCCATTGACATAAGTGAACGATTGATCAAATACTTACATACAATAAACAGGGAGGAAAGAGAAATCTCCCATACAGGAAAATTTCAAATAACTCCCCACTTCTTAAGTGTGACTTATAGAGTGACTTCCTACTAAGAATACAGTAGGTAGATGGGGATGGGGGTGGGGAAAGGTGTTCCAGGGAGGAAAGTAACTTTTCAGTGGAGAAATCTGACAAACACTACCTCAGCCACATAATCAAAGTGGTAAGTGATGTGGATAATATGTGCCCTTGATATGATATGATGAGAATGTCACTTTACCTTTGTAATTTTCCTCCCCAGAACCCCAGTCTAATCTTGAGAAAAACATCAGACAGATTCCAATAAGGGGCATCCTACAATATATCTCATCAGTACTCCTCAAAATTGTCAAGGTCGTGAAAAACAAGAAAAATGTGAGAAACTGTCACAGCCAAGAAGAGCCTGAGGATATGTGACAACTAAATATAATATGGCATCCTGGATCCTGCAACAGAAAAAGGATATTGGCAAAAACTAAGGAAATATGAATAAAGCATGGACTTTAGCTAATAATGTATCAATATTGATCCATTAATTATTATAAAATGTACCAAAGTAATTGTAAGATGTTAATAATAGGAGAAATTTTGTGTATGGCAAGGGGCACATTCTCTCTGTACTCTCTGTTTTATATCCATTTTTCTGAAAATCTAAAACTTCTAAAAATCAAAATCTTTGAAAAAGGACACCTGTTTTCTAAATATAGGTTTCCTCTAGAACTAATGAGGAAAGATACTTTAATATTTTGATCCAAATGGCTCCCATATTCTAGGTCAGAGTTAGTGTGTGTTTTTAGCTGAAAAAGACTGGACCAGGAAAAAGAATCAAACTTCAAAGAAAAAGACCTTGAAGGTCATTAACATGCCATGAACAGGCAGTTTAATTTGAGATCCTCTTTGACAATAAGGAAGCCTTAAAAGTAAGTGGCAACAAACAGGAGAAAGAAAAATATTGCCAATAATAATATACAGATTAGTGAATTTAACTAAAGATTTTCCATCACATTTTACCATCCCCCCTACTCCTTATACATAAGCCCATCTGTCATAACTCAAAAGTTTTTATGTGCTGCCCTGGCACCTGTCTTACCTCGGCTAAGCCACTTGCTTCAATGTTGCCCTCTGGCCTAGTTAATAAGTATCTTTCCAACCAGGGGCATTAAGTCCCAAGAGCCCAAACCCACCTCACCCCAAATCAACAGCTGGTCCCAAATAATAAGTCAACCATCCCCACCACCTGTGGACTCTCAGTCCCTTCATCTTATTGTTGTTGTTTTAAATATTTTCCTTTCTCAGGAAATCTACTAACCTCCACCCCTGGACCATAACAAGGCACAAGCCCACAGTCCCTCTTGCTCAGCTTGTGTGGCCTCCTATCTGCTGGTCAAGCCACCCAGGCCATTGCACTTCCTTAGAACCCCCGCCCCGGGACTGTGAATAACACACTATCTTTTTCCGTGTACCGTGGGCTCTGTTTTCCTTTGTCACACCTGACTTCTACCCTGACCCAATTTTAAAATCCAGCTTAACTAATTCAAAACACATCAGTGGGTTCAAGAATGAATGCACACTTCCCTCTGATCCTGGTTCTCCCTCTGGGTTCCTAATCTGAGAGAACAATGTCATGACCATTCAAGTAGCAAGCCAGGAACTTTGGAGTCATCCATAATAGACCTTTTCTCTACAAAGCCCCTGTCAAGGCTAGCGCCACCACTGTCCATTTCCCTCCTGACTATAATTCCCAAATCTATCCATTTCTCCCTACCAGCAATAGCATCACAATCACCAATAGAACCATTCTACACCAAGCTGCTTTTTTCTCCCTCCAGAGTTAATGCAATAAAGTCTTAATTATTTAAATGAATTTAGACTGGCTCCCTGCTAATCCATTCTCCATGCTGAAGCCAGTCTGATATTTTCAACTCATAAAAGTATTTACAACTTTCTCTTGTTTAAACTCTTCAGTGGCCTCTCATGAGACGAAAACCTTTAAATGGACAAGACCCTGTAGGGTCTGGCTTGGCCATCTGCTGCAGATGTCCCTTACTCTCAGCTCTCCAACCACACAGGTCTTCTCTGACATACCCACACTCAACACGCTCCTTCCGTCTTGAGTCCTCTCACCTGCTCTTCTTTCTTCCGGGAATGCTTTTCCTCCCTTTCTATGTTCATTTAATACCCACTTATCCTTTATCATTCAAGTGATACTTTCACAGAAATTGTCTCCCAACTTCCAGCATCTCAAAGATCAGGTGTCTTTGTTATATTCACTCTGAGTCTGTGTCCCTTTATTTCATAACACTTGCCTTAGCCTGTAAAAGTACCCTTATATTTATCATTATATGAACCATGATCACCTCTCTCACTAGACTGAAACCTTTATGAAATGGGGGACTATGTTAGTTGTTGCTGATATTCAACAATTTTTTAAATTAATAAATGAAGCATTTCTTAGTATCTTATTAGTTACAAGACTCAAAAAACAAACAAAAAAGGCAATTAGCCACCAAATTGTGTGTGATTCTGGCAATCCCAACTGACATTTTCCTCAGGAACTCACCCAAAATGCTTTCTCTCTTAATCAGAGTCATGACCTAGTTAATTGGCTTCCGGGGAAAGGTGAGATGTTAGACACTTGCTCAAACTTTGCTTATTCTTCATACTGATATGGGGCCAAGTTAGAACCAAGCTCTTCCTTTCTGAGAATCACAGGGAGCAGTACACTTCTCCCCAAAGTCTCAGAAGCTCCCTAAATTCCTCCTAGGGCTCCTTTACCAATTCTAGATATTGAATTTTGGGCCAAAATTAATAGAAAACCTCACTAATTATAATGAAAACATCATCGCATTTTTTTCACAAAATAGTAAGCCAGGGCAGGTGAGTCCCGGCTGGGGTTCAGCTCAACTCTGTCATGAAGGAGCTGGGCTCCTTTCTGTCTGCTCTGAAATCCTTAGCATGGTGATTTTTCTCTTCATACTTAGCATCTCAAAGGTGTAAGAATCTGCTGCACCTGTGGCTATCATCTGCAAATTCCAGGCAGAAATAAAGGAACAAAGAAACAGACTCGGCTAACTATGTACTCTTTAATCAGGAAAGTAAGAAGCCACAAGAAGACTTTCTCTTACTTTTTCACCGGCCATAATTCAGAAATATGAACACCCCTTGCCACAAAGAAAGTAGGGAAATTGAGTCTGTATAACTGGAGACAGGCAAGGGGAAAGGAACCTGGGAAACTGTTAATAATTCTGGAGTATCTACTACATTGATTATTTTTTCCTATTACAAATCAAATAATAATGAGGAGGGGATATAACATGGCTAGACTTCAGGAGAGAAGATCTAGAAATGTTGATCTCAAAGAAGTCTAATCCAAACAGTTTGGTTATTTGTTTGTTTGTTTGACCTGATTTGATAATTATGGCAAACAGATTGATTATAGTATAACCCTTTTATAAATAAAGGCATCCTCATATTTGGTATAAACATATACTTCCTCTCATGTTAATGCAATGCCTGCCCATTTATTTTCACAAACTAACCTTTTCAATAAAATCTGTTGACACCACGAAATATGTCCTTGGATCAGTGCTTTCTGAAACTCAATAGAACTGTGACATTGTATTTCCTTCAACACTCAGTGTATTACCTTTGCTAAATCAATTAAATCCAATTTAATCCAATCAATATTGACTGAGCATCTCCATGGTACTCTCCTAGACATGAGAATCCGTGATCGGTTATCCAAAGCTCCAAAGTCCACATTCAAGGATCAAAACCCAAATATATCTCCCAGCCTAGGTACAAAGAGGGGGAAGCCATTTTCACAATTCTTTGATTCAATTTGACTCTTTGTCATAAATCCTGAGCCTAACAGAATAACGGCTTCTTGAAAGTATGGAGAGGTGCTCATATACCAAATTTCAAAGACACAGAAACAGTATCTTCCCTCCCATACACATACCCTCTATTTTAAAAGTAAAGAAAGTAAGAAGAAATTTCTCCAGTTAACACTTTATTATGTGTTATATAATAGCATGCATTAAAGACCAAAATCTCTGATACGTATAATTATTTCTGAGATAGATTCGTATGGCAAGTAAATGCATCAAAAAATAATAATTCAAACTGTGAAATTGTAGTGCTGTTAATGTACTTTGGCGTGAAAAATACTGTATGTCAACTCATCTCCTAAATGTGTTACTCTTTTACATTTGTTCACTCAATAAATATTTATTGATAATGCACATCAACATTTATTCAGCAAACAATAATTAAGCTCCCACTATGTGCCAAGCAAGAATCCCAAGGGAATAAAACAGGAATCTCAGCCTAGTAGAGGGGATACTATGCCAAAAATAAAAAGTACCCTGATGGATAAGAGCTCAAGCTTTAGATACATATAGAATTCTGTTTACTATACTTGTGGCCCTGGACAAATTACTTAAACTCTGTGAGTTTTGCTTTCTCCATCTGTAAAATGGACCTAGTTACAACCTGTTGCATAATATTACATGTGCATTAGATAATATATTGCCTGCAGAGTGCTTAACATATAATAACTTCTCAATCATTAATAGTCTTGAATATTTTAAAATTTTATTTATTTTACTATTTATAAGTTGCCAGAAAACACATATGAGGAAAAGGCCATTGGTCTGAGGGGCATTAGAAAGGATTTTACTGAAAAGTTTTATTTTTCTGGGTTTCAGAGGATGAGAGGGATTCACCTGGCAGGTAAGAGGCAAGGAAGGCACTTCTGGCAGTAGGCACAGTACTCTACAAAGGCTCTAAGGTCTGAAGTTTGGGGGTATGGGTGAGGGGAAGGGTGGAGAACGGTGGGCCGGGAGGTGGGAAGTAGCTGGGGCGATCAAGAAGACAGGTTTGGGGCTGATTAGGGGCACTTTTTCACCTAGCGGCAGAGACTGGAAAATAAATATTTATTCAAACATTTGTTTCTCCTTCTTTTGTGAGGATTTCGGTCATCACCTACAGTCACTTTTTATCCATAATCTCTGTCACACTCATGTATCCACTTCTGCAATTTGTGTCAAATTACCATGCTCTGAAGGAATTGAAGTTGAGGGAACCGCCAGCACAGAGCTGGGGTCGACCCCTGCGTATGAGACTTCTGGGGTTCCAACAAGGAAGGCAAAGGTTAGAACATATGGCAGCCCAGGCAATGAGAATCCCACATTTTCCCATGCTCTGGACTGAAAATCTCCTGGAAAGGAGAATCCTGGTCCGTGACAGTCTTTCCTGGAACATGCCTCACTGGTCCTACTTATTGAACACGAAGAGGTGATGTTTGATATAATGATAATAGCAAACAAGTACTGAGCACTTGATACAGGCCTGTCAATGTGCTAAACCCTTTCTTGCAAATCCTTATATAATTTTATTCTTACAACAATAGTGAGTAGATCAATTAACAAAAGAGGAAATTGAGGCTAAAAGATGAAATTACTTCCCCAAGGTTATATAACTGCTAAATGGCTGTCCTGGGATTCCAACTCAGGTCAGTCTCACTTGGGAGCCTGTTCTAGTTTGCTAGCTGCCAGAATGCAACACACCAGAGACAGATTGGCTTTTAATAAAAGGGATTTATTTTGTTAGTTCTTCAGAAGAAAGGCAGCTAACTTTCCACTGAGGTTCTTTCTTATGTGGAAGGCACAGGATGGTCTCTGCTGGTCTTCTCTCCAGGTCCCTGGGTTCCAACAACTTTCCCCGGGGTGACTTCTTTCTGCATCTCCAAAGGCCTGGGCTGAGCTGCAAGTGCTGAGATGAGGTATGCCAAGCTGCTTAACTGTGCTACGTTGTGATCTCTCATTTAAGCACCAGCCAATTAAGTCAAACGTCACTCATTGCAGCAGACACACCTCCTAGCCGACTGCAGATGTAATTAGCAACAGATGAGGTTCATGTACCATTGGCTAATGTCCTCAGCAACAAGACTAGGTATGCTCACCTGGCCAAGTTGACAACTGAATCTAACTAACAAAGAGCCCAAAGTCTCATTCATTCATATTCTCTAGGAATTGGAACATAGTTTCATTCATATGTACAAAAGGTTTTCTGAAATACTTTTCCAGGCTTACTAACTTTACTAAGTTATTAAGTTTACTAAGTCTTACTAACTTTACTAAGCTGTCCTTACCATTTCCAATGTTTATGGTGAAATTAAGCACTTGTACATGCTTTTCTTGACCTACAGTTTAGGAAGCAGGAAACGTAGTAGTTCAAGTCCTTGAAAAAGCAACCAAGTAGTCTGGCTTCAGCCCCATAATCCATCTCATTTAGACTGCACTTTGCGGTTTCAGAATGCTCTCCAGACACTCTCACCTGATCTTCTCAACAACCTTGTGAGACTGGAATTATCATCCCACTTTTAGAGGTAAGGAAACAGAAGGTCAGAGATTCTCAATGTCTTTCTCCAGATTGCACATTCAGGATAGAGCAGATACAGATTCCTAATCCATTATGTTTTCCAAACATTGAGACTCTACCTGACACCATTTGCAGAATTTGCCACATGGTATTTTTACAGTTTATTTTGGCTCTACCCAGTTTTTCTTCAATTCAGTCATTCTTGATGGAGACATTTTGATAGCACTCAAGATGTATGAAAGGTAGAGAAACAAGAGGATTCTTTGTTGATAACCATCTCCCTACCTTCATAGACTTGTATTTTTCCTAATTTACTAGGTCTTCTCATTAATGAATCTTCCTATTGTTCATCTATATAATTTAATGTGCCAGATAAGTATTGCATATTTCCCAACCTTAAGAGCAATGCCCACTTGCTTTTTGCCTCACCTCCAGTGAGGATTTACTTTACACTAGTCTTTTAAAATTTCAACAATGAAAAAAAGCCGTTATATACACGACTAATATAACAAAAAAGAGTAGATTTCCTAATAAATTTGTCCTAAGGTATGCCAGAGAGAGGCATGGTTAGGTGGATCTATATAAGCTGTAATGAAATCATGGACAGTTCTTCAACTTTTCATTATATCACTTTTGGGGAGAGTTAGTGAGATCTAATCAACTAGGCAAATTAAATGATCATACCATATCTATATTGTTAACTTCAGCTGCCCAAACGATTAAGTTCTCTTTTTATTTGGCCCTCACAAAGAAATTTATCTCAACTGATACTTTTAAAGATCAAACAAAATTGATGGATGGGATGGAAATTGGTTCAGTGACTAGAACCACTAACTAGCATGCAATAGCTTCTTTTTTAAAGATAGTCTTTAATAGTCATGATTAATAATCATTGGGAAATTTTTTTAAAGTTGGGAAACTTGGTGTTTGGGATAGTATATTATGGCAATAAAATCTATTGATTTATCTAAAAAGAAAAGCAGAATCTAAAATTGTAGGGTTTTTAAAGCACTTTCCTATATAAACAGGAGCAGCTTTAAAATACCATGAGAAAAAAATTACCGTGAAATTAACCACAACATCGGTAGGATGAATTTTGAGCCAAAACCTTGCAACATATTGCAATATGTAATCATGTCAGTATAAATATTCAAGGTTAAATAATGTGTTCATGAGTGTTTTTAACAATTTTCTCCTTCCATATGTATGAGTGTGTGTATGTGTGTAGATTGAGAGAGAAAGAGCTATATTTGATTTCCTTCCATAACAAGGCACTCCTACTGATGACACTGACTCGCATCAACTAATGTTTTTACAAGTCATGCAAGTTCAAAACACAGAAGGATCTGAGAAATTCATACAGTTTATGGTAGGAAATCAGATGCAGCAGGCCCTGAACACACTTATATCCATGCTTAAAGGGTCTATCAAGAAGATGGTTGTCAAGATTCAGAGCTTGGAAACTAGCCACAAAAGCAGCACAGACTTTGGAATCAGACAGTCATTGGTTCAAATCTGAGCTCTGCCACTAATCAATTGTGTAGCTATAAAAACTTGCCTAACCTCTTAGAACCTCAGCCATGAAGTTTGAACAGTGATATATTACATATAGAATTGTTGTGAACAACGAGGTGACTTGTACTTTACCTGGCACAATTTTACATGGTAGGCATACAAATGTAGTAATTTTATTATTAGCACTAAAAATACAAGTAGTGACACCAAAAATACATCACATGCATACTAAAAGCCCAATACTCTAATTTAACAAGCACAGAAAAAATTAATGGTTCTGCACATATTAGTTGACTTTGAGATTTCTTTTCCCTAATTAACTTGGCTGTGAGTCAAGAAAGTTATAATTTGAATGTAGAGGTATTTTAATGTGCACATTTAACTGATTTATGACTTTAATAAACATCCAATTTACTCAATAACCTCACCGAAATTCTAATTAAAAGACCAGACACCATGCCTTTTTTACTGTCTTTTCTTAGCACACAGCATAATTTAACATTGACTAAGAATGTAAACTCCTTGAGGGTAAGTAGACACCTTGTCTTTCTTTGTCACCATTAACAAAGAAATGAGCTTGGCAAAACACTTGACACATTTGGGAAATGTTAAACAATTATTGGATGAAAGAATGTATGATTGAATGGCATTTAGTCATGATGCTGATCCTATCAGCCAATGAAGTATAATGTATTTGAAGACATGCTTTTCTGATGTTCCATGCGTCCTTGCAGAGGCACAACAAGAACCATAAAAGTCTATTCAAAAATGGAGAAGATGCTTGGGGATTTAAAATTGGGCCAGTTGCCATTAGTCTTATGAACCATAACTTTTGCAGAGACATTATTATAAGAGAAGTAAATTATATTAAGTGTGAAAAGTAATAACCCTTCACATATGCAAAGCTAAGGAAGCATAATGAAGCATGAATCTAGAAATGCAACAATATTTGGCAGGTTCTTAGAATATAGCCAAAATTCATAATGAAACCTTGCATATTTACCAAATTCCAGAATGTTGAGAATATAGAGATTGAAACATAAATAGGGTACAGAATAATGAAGATTCACATGGGAAATACGTATACAGAGAAAAATTCAGGCAACATACAACTTAATATTAGGCTTGGATCTTGACCTCTAACCCGTATGCTGTGCTGGAATACATGAAGATGGTAGGTGTCTTTTGTGACAATTTGAGTGGTCTTTGGTTTCCTTTGTATTACTTCATTCTGTTTCCTGCTGGTCTTTCTAAGAAGATGGGGTAAGGCATGGGGAAGGCGCTCCTTGAGGATGGCGAGAAGGCTCAACTGTGTTGTCTCTCACTAATGGAGAGAGCCAAAGAGAAATATATGACTGAGTCTTCACCCAGATGGAAACAGCTGCTAGCCCAACTTTAACTCCAGCCTCATGGATAAGTGTGACCAAAGTGAAAAAAGATGAAAGCCAAAGAGGAAGAGAGGTTTTACCCCTTTAATGTACTGGAACTAAAACTTAGATGATACCAAAATCCTATGAGAGGCAGACCATACACCTAGAAAGATGGCCCCAACAATCTACTTGATGTCAGAATTCAATGGAGAAGAACAGAGGGGTTTTGATCTTGTTTCCAAAATATGCATGTGAAATGTCTGCAGAAATTATGATTGACAAATCCTGAGTTTTGGAATTGAGTCTAAACTGAAACTCTGCCCTCACTGCAGGCATTTAAAATGATGTTTTGAATGGATTTTTCACAAGGGAAGATTAAGGGATGATAGTGTTGAACTTTGCCGAAAAGGTCATTCATTCAATCCAAACATAATTTATAATGGGGACTGTGGACACCTGCCCATCAAGAAGGGAAATATCTGAGCAGTAACTTTCCTAATTCCCAGCCCAGATGTCAGCTTCCATTCCAGATGGTGATGAGTGATGGATGTACTGACCTGGACTAATCTTTAACTGGTACTCCAGTCCTGTTCTTTACTGAGGACTCATTAATGCCAATTATAATCTTTGATTAAGCCTGCACTTGACAAATGGGCCTTATTATAAGTCTTAACTCCGGACATGAATTTACAACTAGAGGTTAGCATGATCAATACTCTGGACAGTGTATTATCAGAAACAGGATTTGCCAGAAAATCTAGTGCAACACAGCTAGTGGCATTCAATCCATCACAGCTGCCCACTAAAAATGAACCATGGCCATCCTCCATTTATCTCTCCCTGTCCTCAGATATATCATATTCAATCAGGAGCAAGGCTGCAGGAAATGAGATTGGCTATTAAGAGAGACACTGTTTAGAATTTCTCAAGAAAATGACCATTAGGAATTTCAATAGGAAAACAAAAGGTTTTCACTGTTCTTCTATGGTTATCACAGCATCAATTATGACCACATTGAGGAAATAACATGAAGAATCTATTTTTCCAATCTTATCAAAGAAAGGATGATTTCAGAATTATCCATTTACTTTTCTAATTATTAAAAAGTCATTTCTTGGGCCAAGTTTAAAAATTAGAAGGCTATGTACTTGTAATACATTAGTCTCACAGAACATGCCTCACTGCATTGTCCTTTAACTGTCATCAGGAATTGTTACAATAAGTTTGAAATCCATCTTTGCTTTGTTTTGCAATGGGATTGCAGCTGGGTCAGAACTGAGGCTCAGGTATGTTGATACGTTGAGTTAGACAACAGTCTCTGTTATCAAGCCTCATCCCCTGCTCTCATTGGTCCCAAAGAGCCTCCTGTGGATAATCTCTAAACATGTTCACAGTGGGGTTTAGTTTTATATAACATGTCAGAAAGACTGTGAGAAAACAGCCAAAGAAAATGGAACTCCTGAAAGAAACTAGAAAGAAATGAGACATGATGAGGTGGCCAAAGCCTGGGGCCTGGTGATGATGTTGGGAGCTCTAAAAGGATTGCATCACTAGGGTAGCGCACATTCTTATGGGATCCTCCTCTCCAAAATCAAAGCGCAAGAACAGGAAATAATTGGTTAAAAAGTAAAGAAATGTCAAGGAGCTCTAAGTGACCCTTATGGGCAAATAGCCCCCTGAGGAGAATTTGGAGGAAGAGGCAGGTAGGAAGGTCATACAGAGTGACAGGAGGGGCAGGTTCTGGCATGTCTATAATAATGAATGGCATGTCTATAATAATGAAAGCAGACTGCAGGGAAGAGGGAACGGACAAAAATAGGTCTGAACAGTGGGGAGGAAGGAATGGCCAGCACAGGACCACAGGGGAGGTGTCCCATAAAGAAGGAACGAGGAAAGGTCGATGAGGAAGGTCTAAGTTTCTACCAGAGGACATAGGAACAAATCCTCAAACTGGCCTGAGCTGAAGTCCAGAAATGACACTAGGATCCATTTAGGTTATATTTATAAAATCACTGTTACTGAGACAATTGACCATTTCATTCCATATCCATTCTATAAAATGCAAGCAAAATAGGGTGTGCAAGGGTAGTTGAGTGGTAGAAATCTCATCTGCCACATGGGAGACACAGGTTCAATTCCCAGCCCATACACTTTGCACAAACAAACACACAAGTGAATAAAAGAAAGAAAACAAACAAAAATTCAACAAATGATGCTGCAATAATGGAATACTCACGGAAAAAGAATGAAATGTGAGCCCCACCATACAGCATCCAAAAAAAAAGAACTTTCAAAATTTAGTGCCAAGAAAATAAAAATTGTTGACACTCTTTACAACTCTTATTCTTTCTAACTACATGACTAAATAATCCAGCACAGCTCCCATTTAAATTTGGCTTTTAGGAAACTGATAACTCAGTTTTATACTTAGTCATCGTAATAATCCTAATCTTTTGAATTAGCATATATACACTTCTTTTCCTAGCTCATGATTTCTATTTATGATTCTAGCATACTAATTTTACTTTATGTTTCTTTTTGTTTTAAGGGCTGGCACATAAGTAAATAAATATGATATTCTTACTGAGTAGTACCTATACCAGAATTCTGCTGAAATACAATATAAGTATCCTACTGTTATGTCCTGTGTATGGAATAAAGAAAATAGTCCCTCCCAAATTCTCTCATCTCCCTACCTAAAAGGTTGTTAAAAAGTTTAAATACTAATAAAAAAATAGTCTGTATACTTTAAAGTGCTACCTAAATGTTAAGTGGTACTCTCATATGAGATACTCTGGGAAAAGTTCTTCCATTCCAAGTTGCCTCCCATAAATTCAGGCCACAGTATCTAATATTCCCATAATACTCAAGGCTGTGTTAAAATTCTAAAAGCTGGAGATGATACCATCATCTTGGCAACATTAAACAGCTACTGAAAACCTCTCCCCAGAGATTCAGTGGGAAAAATATAAGTACTGTTCTTACTTGCTCAGAACCTTGGAGGAAAGTGTAGACTGGAGAAGGATCCCACAAACACTGAATCAAAGAAAGAGAAAAATATCAGGTTAGGAAACTTCTGTCCTGGGCCAGTTGGTCCCCTCCCCTCTCCCTCCCTCGTTCCCACATGCCTGGGAAGGTGCACAGAGTTGGCAACCGGGATCCCTCCCACTTCTCACCAGGGACTCAGACTATAAAATCTCTCACAGCAGTGAAGCAGATTTCCACCTATATCCAGACACAGAGGACCAACCCACAGGGACTCATGGCAGGACTCAAGCAATGGGGGACGATGGAATACAAAAGGGCAGAAAGGAAGACTATTTTTAAAAATGGAGGAATAAGGAGGGCACCACAAAATCTCCCCTAAAAGTAGCAAAATAGCCAGGTAGAAATACCCGAATCAACTGTTTGGGAACCTGGGGGGGCAGGGGAGGGCATTTCAAGGCCCAAGTCAAACATGGACAGAGACTGTTTCCAGATGTGCGTCCTGGTACCCATCCCCGCCCTGGAGAGAAACAGCAGTGGGCGGCCTGACCCTTGCATGGGGGATGGCTGCAGACTGGGGTAGCTGGGAAAATCTTCTGCTGCAATTAAAGTAGGGGACATAGTAACACATCGAGCCAGCTATTAGCTGGCAAAATGAGGAAATAGGAACCATGCAGTTTTAGCCCTATCCAGTCTAGAGGGCAATCAGCTTCTGAGGACAGTTAAGTTAATGAACACCACCATCTGCTGGGCACGTCACAAAGTGCAAGGGAATATTACAGGGCTTTTCAGAGCCTAAGGAGACCCTATCCCAGGCCCATTTGAGCTGGACAACAACCCCTGCATGGGAACCAGTGTTGTTTTGGCTGAGAAACATGGTAAACCCAAATGTCAAAGCAGTGTCCTAAAACAAACCCAGGTCTTGCTGAACGTGAAAAGCAGATCACTCCCAGGCTAGCTATTGGCTGGGGAATTTGTACCTCTCAGTTCCTCAGCCCAAGGGCAGGAGCCTAGGAATCACCAGACACATTGAGCCACAGGCAGGGTCTCACTCAAGGTGCAAGTGGCTAACCCTTACTGGCAGAGTTGGTGGCTTCGAGCACACACAGAGAACAGTGGCCGTCTTCTGGGAAGACAGGGAAAGTGCACTCTAGCAAACTGCTTTCCTGACCTTCAACATATCCCCAAGCAAATATATAAAATCTTCGGTGGAAAAAAAACTTAGGTGAGTGAGGGAAAGCAATATTCAAAATAATCTTATCAAGATAATCAAATGCCTAGAAACCAACAGAAATTCATAAAGCACATGAAGATGCAAGAAGATATGTCCAAGCCAAATGACCAAATTAAAAAGCCAGAGGAGACACAGAATTTGGAACAACTAATCAAAGATGTTCATAAAAATCTCTTTAATAACTTCAGTAGGTTTCCTAAAGATACCAAGAAAACACTAGAAGAGCATAAAAATAGAATTTGAAAGAACAAATAGAAAAATAGCAGATCTTATGAAAATGAAAGATACTGTAGACCAAATTAAAAATATACTAGAGGCACACAACAGCAGACTCAAAGAGGCAGAAGAAAGAGTAAGCAAACGAATGGACAGGGCAACTGAATTTGAATGCACGAAAGAACAAATAGCAAAAAATATATGGAAAAATTTTAGTCATATCTCAGGCAAATGACTGACAATATGGAACACAAAATTTAAGAATCATTGGTGTCCCAGTAGAAGAAGAGAAGAGTAAAGGGCTAGGAAAATTATTTCAGGATAATTGGGGAGAACTTCCAAGCCTTTATAAAAGACAAAAATTTGCAATTCAAAGACACTCAATGAACTCCAAACAGATTAAATCCAAATAGGCCAACTCTGAGATACATACTAATCAGACTGTCAAATACTGGAGAGAAGGAGAGAGCCCTGAGAGCAGCAAGAGAAAAGCAATTTACCACATACAAGGGAAGTGTATAAGACTAAGCGCTGATTACCCATCAAACACCAAGGAGGCAAGAGTGGTACCATTTATTTAAGGTGCTGAAAGAGAAAAATTCCAGCTAAGAATTCTTTATCCAGCAAAGCTCTTTCAAAAATGAGGTAGAGTTTAAATTTTTCACATATAAATAAATGCTGAGGAAATTTATTAACAAGAGACATGCCCTATGGCTGAATAAAGAATTGCCTTTACAATAACTTTGTATGATAATGGATTATATTCCCCCATTAAAAGACACAAATTGGCAGAATGGATTTTAAAAGGTGATCTATCTATATTCTATTAACAAGAGGCACATCTTAGAACCAAAAATATCAGTAGGTTGAAAGTGAAAGAGTGGAAAAAGATATTCAACGCGAATAGTAACCAAAAGAAAGCTGGGGTAGCTGTAGTAATATCTGACAGCATAGACCATAAATATAAAGATGCAATGAGAATTTAAAAAGGACACTGTATATTAATAAAATGGGCAGTTCACCAAGAAGAAATAACAATCATAAATGTTTATGCATTCAGTCAAGGAGCTCCAAAGTACATGAGGCACACACTGACAAAACTGAAGGGAGTAATAAACATTTCTAAAATAATAGTGGGAGACTTCAATTCACCACACCCTTCTGTAGATAGAACAAACAGGCAGAGGATCAATAATGAAACAGAGAACCTAAACAATATCATGAATGTATTAGAGCTCACAGACATACATAGACTGTTGCATCCCAAAACACCAAGATATATTTTCTTCTCGAGTGCTCATGGAACATTCTCCAGGGTGCTTGATATGCTGGGGGCACAAAACAGGCCTTAATAATTTTAAAATGATTGAAATTATTCAATACATTTTCTCTAACCATAATGGAATAAAACTGGAAATCAAAAACCACCAAAGAACCAAAACTTTCACAAATATATGATGGTTAAACAACACACTCTTATACAATCAGTGGGTCAAAGAAGAAATCTCAAGAGAAATCAGCAAATATCTGAAGATGAATGAAAATAAGAATACAACATATTAAACCCTATGGGATGTGGCAAAGGCGGTCCTCAGAGGGAAATTTATAGGTTTAAACATCTACATTAAAAAGGAAGAAATAACTAAATCCAAAGACCTAACTGAACAACTGAAGAAATTAGAGAAAGAGCAGCAAACTAACTCTAAAGCAAGTAGAAGAAAAAATAACAAAGATTAAAGCAGAAATAAATGAATTGGAGAACAACAACAAAAAAACAATAGAGAGAATCAATAAAACCGAAAGTTGGTCCTTGGAGAAGATCAACAAGGTTGACAAACCATTAGCTAGACTGACAAAGCAAAAAAGAGAGAAGACACAAATAAACAAAATCAGAAATGAGAGGGAGGTTATTGCCAAACAACCCAAAGAAATAAAAAAAAAATCATGAGGATACTATGAACAACTATATGCCAACTCACTAAATAACTTAGATGAAATGGACAATTTCCTAGAAACACATGAACAACTATACTGACTTGAGAAGAAATAGAAGACCTCAACAAACCAATCCTAAGTAAAGAGATCCAATCATCAAAAACCTTCCTACAAAGAAAAGCCCGGGGCCAAATGGCTTCCCAGGGGAATTTTATGAAATATTCCAAGAAGAACTAACCCCATTCCTGCTCAAAATTCCAAAAATTTGAATAAAATGTAATACTACCTAACTCATTCTGTAACACAACTATCATTCTAATACCAAAACCTCATAAAGATATTACAAGAAAGGAAAACTATCAACCAATCTCCATAATGAATGCAGATGCCAAAATTATCAACAAAATGGTTGCAAATCAAATCCAACAACACATTAAACATGACCAAGTGGAATTTATCATTAGCAAACTGAAAAGGAAAAAATCATATGATCATCTCAATTGATGCAGAAAAAGGCATTCAAAACATTCCAAAAGGGAGGACATATATGTAAAACCCACAGCCAGCATTTTACTCAACAGTGAGAAACTGAAAGCCTTCCACCTTAAGATTGGAAATGAGACAAGGTTGCCCACTGTCAACATTATGCTAGAAGTTTTAGCTACAGCAATTAAGCAAGAAAAAGAAATAAAAGCATCCAAATCAGAAAGGAAAAATGAAAACTCTCATTATTTGCAGATGACATGATCCTATATTTGGAAAATCTAGAGAAATCAATGACAAAGCTCCTAGAGCTAATAAGTGAATTCAGCAATGTGGTGGGATACAAGATTAACATGCAAAAATTAGTGGTTTTATACACTAGCAATGACTAGCTGAGGAGGTTGTTAGGAAAAAAATGCCATTCGCAATAAATTCCCCTTTTTAAAAGTTGGTCTGTTTCTGGTACACTGCATTCTGGCAGCTTGCAAATAGAACACTAAATATCTAATAGGAGTTTGAGATCCAGTATATATAAAGAAATCCTACAACACAACAATAAAAGGACAGCAACCCAATTATAAAATGAGCAAAAAATATGAACAGATATCTCTCCGAAAAACAAATAAAAATGCTTAAAAAGCATATGAAAAGATGTTCATTTTTATAAGGGAAATGCAAATGAAAACCAAAATGAGATATCATCTCATACCTATAAGAATGGCTGCTATTAAACAAACAGGAATTTTGCAAATATTGGAGAGGACGTAGAAAAATAGGAACACTTATTCACTGTTGTTGACCGTGTGAAATGGTATAGCTGCTGTGGAAGACAGTTTGGTGGTTCCTCAGAAAACTAAATATTAAGCTGCCCTACTACCTGGCAATTCTGCTACTCAGTATATTCCCAGAAGATCTGAATGCAGTGACACAAACAGACATTTGCACACCAATGTTCATAGCAATGTGATTCACAGTTGTCAAAAGGTGGAAACAATCCAAGAGTCCATCATCAAATGAGTGAATTAAAAAAATGTGGTGTGTATACACACACACACACACACACACACACACACACACACACCCGACAGGAATATTATGCAGCAGAAAGAAGGAATGAGGTCCTGAAGCATGTGACAACATGGATGAACTTTGCAGACATAGTGCTAAGTGAAATATTCCAGGCACAAAAGTATAGATATTATATGGTTTCATTAATGCGAACTAACTAGAACATGCAAACTCCAAGTCTTAAAATGTAAAATATAAGCTACCTAGAGATAGACAGAAACTAGAGAAGGGGATTCTAATTTGTACAGAATTATTAACGAAGTTGAATTGAAACAACTGGGAATGGATAGAGGTGATGATAGCTCATTATTGGGTTTATAAGTAATAGTGACTTATTGTAGGTAAATTCATTGATAGTGATTGTTTAAAGTCACATACGTAAATAAGTTCTTGCATGAACTACTACAAATGTAAAAAAATAATAGGTGGATATATGGGGAAAAACAAAAAAAAATGAACAGGGCTTCTATTGGAATAATGAAAATATTTTGGTAATGGATGTGGTGATTGTATTACAACAATGTGGATGTAATTAACAGCACCGAAATACATATCTTAATATCATTTTTTTAATTCTAAAAGCTGATTTTATGAAAAGCAAATGCTTTCTGAGAAGGTGGCATTTCAAGTTATAATCAGCCCTTAGCTCAAAATCACCCGAACTGTTTAGCTTTGGTGAGATGTACAGACTGAGAACAAGAGACACAGGACAGGTCCCATCAGGAAGCTAATAGGGATTCTGTGCCTAGGGGCTTGGGTTGGGGGTCAGTGAGAAATGCAAGGAAGAAGGAAGGTACAGAATGGGCATAGCAATTCACTGAACTTCACAATTCTGTGCATGACTGATCCAGTCTATTTTGTCAGATGCATCAGAGGAGGTGGAAACTGGAGTCAGCAATACCAATTAGGAAACTATTCTAGTAATCAAGTTGAAACTGACTAACCGTTTATTTAAGTAAGGCCTTTTCCCATAATTAGAGTCTGTATAATAAATTTTCATTCTCAAACATAATTTAGATAAAGTTCCAAGTTGCATTTAGCAGTAAAAGCAGCTGGAGTGAAAGCAATGCTGGGCAGTCTGAAGAAAACACTGCATTTGTTACATAGTGCCCAATTATGCATCCATTGTCCAGGGAATGTCTTTAGTGTTAGAAGCTGGTGTACAGTGGAGAGAATATGTTTGCGATTGCTTCCAGGAAAAAGCAGGAACATAGAGGTGTTTGTGGGTTTTCTATTATAAAAGTAGCTGTAAGTGTTTTCTAAGTGAAAGCAGATAACAGTAAGGCTGGAGAATGAGTGATAGAGCAAGAAACAATTTCCTTGACGTTCCCCAAAGATGCCTGCTTCATTGGGAGGTCTTCTGATGACTGTTGAGTCCCCTTGAATAGCTGACAAGAGGCAGATGCCAGACAGGCAGCTCTGTCCCTGTTGGGACTTTATCCATTTAATCTTACATTCACTATTCCTTAAGGGCCACAGACTGGTGTGTAAAGAGCCTCAGTGGAATTTTCCTTTGATCAAATCTCCAAGCAAAAGCCAGAGGACTATTTTTTAAATGCAGATTGGAGATGTCTTCCTGTGTTGTCCACTCCTCACCTCCACCATTAAAATCATCAGCTTATTTCCTTTGCCCAACACCTTAAAAGTGGCCCATATATCTCTGCATGAGCTGGCCCTGCTTATTGGTTTTGCCTGAAACACACCTCACCTCCTCTGAGCTCTGTCTGATCTATATGGCTGGCCATCATTCTGTTTCTGCAAACTTAGCTCAAGCTGTCCCCTATCTGAAAGGCAATCTCTCCCCTCAAACCTACCCCCGGCAAACACAGACATTTTGTCTGGCAAGCTCCAAATCATGCTTCACATCGCAGTTGAAAATTTAGCTTCTCAAGGAATTTCCTTGAGACCAGATTCCATCAGGCTCCCTGTTACAGAGGCTCAGCACACCTTACACAGCTCTCGTGCATGGCCCTCAATGCAACCATAACTAGGTCCATGAATTATGAGATGCTCATGATTGCCTTCCTCATTAGAATATGCATCCCACAAGAGCAGGGCCCCTGATGTACAGAATTATACCAGGCTCTGAGAATACAGCAGTCTGATTCACTGCTGTACTCTCAGAAACTGGTATAATTCTGTGCATACCTTAGGTGCCTAATAAACACAATGAAGAAGGGAAGGAAAGACAAGGTGGGAATTCCTTCTTTGTCAAGATAACGGGTTGAAATGTTGGTGAGTATATGAAGCCTTTCATAAGAAAAAAAAGAAGAGAGACTTAGGAGAGAGAGAAAAACTGAGCTCCTTATCCATATCTTTTGAGTTTCAGCTCACCTAACTGGGAGGCCTTCCCTGGTTTCTGCAGGCGTAGGTGAGCTTTTCTGCTAAATATTTCTGCAGAGCTCTGTTCATTCCATGATCACAGTCACAGCACAATGCTGTCATGATTTGTTTCAGTAATCTTTTCTTGTGAAAACCTGAAAGAAAATTTCTGGTTTTGCTCACTGTTTCATCCTTAGAGAACAACCCAGAGCCTGGTATGAAATACACACTTCATAAGTATTTTCTAAATGGCCAGATAAATGAGTGATAGAAAATATTTGAATGATGAAAATAAGGAAATCTGACTCCTATAGATCAAGGATCTAGAACTAGGGGAATAAAATAAGACATGTGATGAACTGAGGTTTAGGGATGCTTTTGTGACATCAGGGAAACCACGAGGATAGGCACAATCATACCTGTAAACCAGAAGTGTCAGTGATGAAATCCTGGACAGAAAATTTTGAGGGTTGCCCTCATTCATATACTGTTATGGCTGGTATGAAAATAACAGCTATTTCTAAGGCATATGGATAATACTTTGTGGCCATGAATCAACATTCATGTGAGGCAGATAAATAATGGTATAGTTACTTGTGTCCTTTGTGACAACAAACCGAGTTACCCTTCCTCAATCACTTCCCTTCTCAATTTCGATCTTAACGGCTTAGACCTGTAGCATCTGAAGTGACAGATCTTCTTCTTCTCTTTACCACAGCAATCACTTAACTTTTTGAAAGAACAAGATCTATATTTTTATTTTTAACAAAACTCGATGGCTATAAGAAGAACCCGAGGGGAAAAGCTGGTTAGCTCAGCATGAGCATATCTCTACCATGAGAAAGAATAGTAACCTTATACTGTTAGCTAATTATCGTTGTCGATAACCACAAAAATATTATACTCATCAAAATTTTGGAGTCTGGATAACTCAAGGCCCCCAAATAAATGTATTACTATCCAAATTAGGGAAATTCTTCCTTTGAATTTTGTTTTACTATGGGGTCGTTGTGACAGCCTCTCTATATTGCACAGTAGATACCAGAGACAGCCCATCATAGCAGCTAAGAGAACACTTGACAAAATACACAGAGTCTTAAGTCTTATGACTCAGTAAGAAGGTAAACTCCTAAGGCTCATTTAGGCTAATTGTACCAATATTGTGATAGAGAACATCATTTTGAAAACTCGCCTTAAACTTTTAATGTTTATTACAACTGTTTTTGTATGGAACTGTTCCTGTAGTGGAGACAAAATTATTAATAAATATGGTAAAAAATGTACATGCATCCTTACACTCACACTACATTTGCCAAATTAATTAGTTCTTTAGTACATAGTACCATTCTTTCATTTGAGCAATGTTGCTTTCCAAATAATACTGGCTTTGAGTAGGTCATTTTAATATGTAGGTATCCTAAGAAAAAGCATGTTTACAGGGTTCTGTTTCCCAAATAATATTTCATTCTTAGAGAACATTTTCAAGAAGCTACACATACCTATTCAAATTCTAATGAAACATAGACTAGAAACATTTAAACTTTCAGTAGAATATTATTTGGAGAAAAAACTCAATCTTGTTTGGCTGATTGTATGCTATCATTACATTTGCAAATAAATTATTCTTGGCAGCATGAAACTTCTCACAACAAATTCAGCTTGGAAGATTAAATAACTTTGAAATAGATACTCAATAATGGAAAAGTCACTATTGCTTATAAGAGCTACTTTTAAGTTAATGGGTTATCAGAAGAAAATAAGAGCCTGATACAGATACCAAATGTAAACAAAACTGGAAGGAAAACTATTTGCCTTGAAACAAACACAGGGAGAAGTATCCTGTCAATATCCATGTTGAAATGCTTTCTCGTTTCACAATTCATTTAAGTTTCTGGATTCTGGTGATGGTTTGATTAGATTTTTGGTATCTCGGGGATGTGTTATAGCTATAGGATTCCAATTTCTAGCAAATGAGTAATTTGTCATGCTCTAAAAAACTTCTTCATGCCAGGATACTTGCTGAAATAAGTTATGTATTGTCCAATTAGTTCACCTTTAAATAATTTATTGTATTTTCCTGCTCCCCCTTCCTTAAGGGAAGGGAGTTTGTTTTATCTACTTCTGGGTCCCCAGCCGCTTAAATAGTGCCAAATATACAACAATCATTAATAAGTATTTGTTGAATGTTTAATGAATGAAAGAAAAGAAGGAAACAGAAGATTAGATGACCCGGACAATTACAATGGAAAGTCAGCTCACTGAAAAGAAAGTGACAGTTCTTGAGAAGCAACTTTAAGCCTTTAGGCATTTGCCTAAAGTTGAAACTTTATGTTATACGCAAATAAGATGTAGATTTCAACAAATTATATAATTTCATCTTGCACATATCAATTGCTGGGTAAAAGTACAGGTTGTCTTCTCTTTGATCCTTTGCATAATCTGACCACCCCCCTGCAGTCCGCCAAACTGAAATTCCTATTAAATCAGCATTTCTGAAAACTCCCAAAAGGAAATATTGATCCAGAACATACCAGTGGCAAACAAATATAGGAAATAAAATGTAAAATTGAGGGACTACATGAAATAGTCTGAAAAGGATCGTTGTTGACTTTCTTATTGTCTTTCTAGAGAAAACAGTGTTGAGAATTTTATACATAATGGTGATTTACACATGGAACCAACTTTCCATCCATTCGTGTTTGGATGCTTAAAGAGAAACCCCTGAAGAGAGAGTTTAACCTAGTTTGGCCTAAGTATCTGCCACAAGGACCCCAGTTGTACTGAGGCTCAGTGT
The DNA here is from genome assembly GCF_023851605.1 of Tamandua tetradactyla. Lineage (NCBI taxonomy): Eukaryota > Metazoa > Chordata > Mammalia > Pilosa > Myrmecophagidae > Tamandua > Tamandua tetradactyla. The sequence goes on from NC_135346.1 coordinate 25,565,117, forward strand.
GTAACAGTGAGAATGTATCAAAATGAATCTAGCCAAATGAGACCTAGTCAAACATTCTGATAGTTATTTTGACTTCTGACCTGGGGTAGAGGACAGGGCACTGGGCTAGAAATATGAGGCCTGACTCTGCCAACTATGGGCAGAGTGAGTTGCCTAGATCAAATGCTTCAGCCATTTTGGGCTAAACAAGACAGTAGGACTCCGTGATCTTTCAGAATCTTTCTAGTTTTCATTTTCCAGGATCCATAAAAATCTCTTGGATACAGGTGATTTGACTAGGTGCCCCAAGTCTCCAAAATACATACAACAAAAAATCAGCCTGACAAAGTGGAAAATGAGTAAGTGGCTCTCTGGTGAATATAAGTGGCATAAAAAGGCTCTTTAGACATTTGGGCCAAAGTGAGTCGTTATTGCTCTAAGTAACAATTTTCTATTTCTACAATAGCTGTATGGTTTATCTTACCTCTCTACATCAATATTTGTCGGCAGACTTTGCCTAAAATAACTTAAGTGGATACGTTGAGGACAGGAGGGAGAAAAGGAATTTTTATGAATACGCTAGGAGAACATATGTTTCACAATTATTAGGCTAGGTTTTTGTGATGTTCTCCATTAACAAATTCTCTCTGACTTTATTCTTGCTTCCAAGGAGTAACTTGGGCATAAATAACCTGAACAATCCCCAGAAGACTCTAATAGCTCTATATTCATGTCTGCAAGTGTGATTTGCATGTACAGTTATACTTTCCAAATAGGGCCAATTTTTTCCCATATGAAAGATTCTGACACTTGGAAAAATATGAATAAAGGCAGAAAATAACAGGAATTTGGAGAACTGCTTAATTGGCAAACGTGATTTATCTAACGCCCCCTCCCCCAATGAGCTAAATGACAGTCTAGGAAGAAACAGGGAACTTCAGATGTCACCAAGCATTGTTGAGAGGATTTGACAGTTTCTGGCAGGAGGAGTCTTCTTTTTAATTCACTTCAAGTAACACAACAGGACAAAAAAAATTCTATTATAATTTAGTTTCTCATATTTTGTTCCGCACAGTTCTTAGGCTGTCATACTTTGACTATTCTAGTTGAAACTACATTCTCGCAAACCAAAGCATATTTCTGTGTCACATACACAGAGATGTTCAAAGTAACCAATCTCTTGTCTTCTCTTTCCTCAAACAAATGAGGACACGTGGATAACACAGAATGAGAGATACTCATAGCTGCTCCTTTCAAAGGAATTTGCTACAATATAAAAAAAAATGCTCAAAAAGTGATATTCCTGACATTTCTCATTCTATTTAATTTTTTTTCTGATTTAACACCTTGAAGTGTATGCAAGTCAAAAGGCTTACATCACCATCATTTGGTAAGCTGGTCTGAGTAGGATATTTGATCCAGAGCCTATATATGATCAGTCCTCTAGCATTCTTCCCTTCATCCACCAACATCCAGCCACATGGGATGATAAGTAGTTCCTTCCACTGCTGGGACTTTCTCTGGATGTTTCCTCTGCTTGGAACATTCGTCCCTCTAAATCTTCTTATGACTTTTCTCCCGTCATTTAGATCTCAGGTGAAATGCCAACTCTCCAAAAAGCCTTCCCTGACCCCTCGGTATAATATATTTACTGGAAAGTGAGCTTCTTGAGGGCAGTAACTTTGTCTTTTTCAAAATTATGCTCTGAATAACTTAGTATAATGCCGAGTACATACATGGCACTCAATAAATATTAATTAGCTGTATATAAATTGGAAGAGTCATAATAGAAATTGTTAGCATTCTAAAGTCATTAATTTTTCCAGCTTTTAGCACCAAAACTATAAATCCAATTACCAAGTGAATATCTTCATTTTGGCATCTTCAAGGCACCTCAGATATATCCTGGCCAGATCAAACTGTGGCCTCAATTGAGTCCTCACCCTACACAACTCGTCACTGTAAATGGCATTAGCTCTAGTACCATGGACAGCCCCATCCCCTAAACGTCATCCCTGATGCTCCTTTTCCCTCATTTTTTTTTTAAATAAAGCAAGTGAGAAAAAGTTATTGAAGGGAAAGAAAATACACGCTCAGGGGTGAGCATAAGTGTGCTCAAGGGAGAGACGCACTCCTCATCTACTTTTAATATCCAACCTATCACCCAAAACTGCCTATTTTATTTCATGAATATGTCTCTGAACTCATTTATTCCCTACTCCTTTAGACACACTGCTCCCTCTCACATAAAAGTCCTGACTGCTGGCCTCTTCGTTGCCTAATTAATTCAGTCTCAGCTCAAATGTCATTTTCTCAATAAAGTCTTTTCTGGTGTCTGGTCGAAATCAGCACTTCCAATTACAATTGTTTCACATTATTCACAGTTCAATATGGTTTATCAAGTCACTGCAAAAATTGAATAAGCAAATGCTGAACCACTGCGCCTAGAAGAAACGTAGGGATAGGTTTCTGTGAACCTCTGGTCAAAGCATTTTCATCAACCAATCAACACATAACCTTGTTTTATGTGTGTTTCTGCTTAAAGACACCTTATTCAAAGTATATTGTTGAACGCTAACATGGAACCATGGCAAACAGCATGGTTCAGGCTTAAATGAAGCTTATCTACTTATGTATTTTCTGCTTTTTGCACTTAAGAACACTAGAAAGCATTTAAGCACTAAACTTGGGAACCATTTTAATCAGCACAATCATCAACAAAAAGCACAGAAATGTAAAAAAGTGACACTAAATACTCCATGCAAAGGATATTTGTTTACAGTGTGAGAGCTGAAACAGGAAGGCAGAGTGTTACCTTGTTCGACCTCAACTGAGAATGTGCACATTAGGTGACTGAAATCTGTGCATCTGTGTCATAATTATTGATTTGGGGTTATAAATAAATTTTAGGAAGACAGCAAATTCTCAAAAGTTGAATCCATGAATAATGACTATAGACTGCATATACACTTAAAACAAATGCCTTTTACACCATTTTTTATGGTTTACTTTTACATGACCACATAGCTATTTAATGAATTTAAATTTCCCTCATTATACTTCACTCAGTTTTTAGAGCAGAAACTATTTCTCATTTTCCTTCACTATATTGGGCATTAAATATTAATTGAGTGAATGAATACATGACTACAAGCTCCTTGAAGACTGTGGTTGATATTATTACTTTGCCTCAATAAATGCCTACAACACAGGGGCATATTCATATTGTATCCTTATGAAAACAACAAGCCAGGGTATCAGTGACTCAAAACTATGGCATACACTGAAATTTCATAATGATCCCTGGAATAACAAAAACTCTGTGACATAGAACACTGATTCCATGAGACATTATTAAAATAAAATAATAGTTTTAATATTTAAAAAATAATAATACACTGGAAACTCTGGTCTAACCCTTTCACAGCTAATAAGTACAAATCTTGGACAAATTACCTTAAAATAAATTTAATGGCATCAGAGACCAGCCCAATGCAGGCCGAAATTGAAGTGGATTCAATACTGGAAAGACTCAAACCAAACAGGGTAAGATTCATGTTTAAACACTTGTTCTGGAATATGAAACTCAAGTAGGAATATGCAGCCTTTTTGAATTGAGGTGTTAGAGAAGAAAGTTCAGGGTTGTCAAAAAGTCTGGAAAATGAGAAGAGAAACACTAGAGTGGGCAATACTACAGAGTGGGGAGTCCCAGCATCTTCAAATAAACTTTTCTCAAATCCTCTGCTGATGCTGAGATTCTACATATGTGAGAGAGACAACAAGGACCTCAGTGGAAAGTAACAGCTGGAAACCAGAAAATTCATAGGAGATATTTTAGCTGCTTCCCATGATCAGGGAGAAATAATGGAGCCTCAAAAAGTTAGAGAGATTTGGAAAACACCTGAGCTTTTTCATTGAAATTTCTCCAGAAAAGCCAAGTCTCAGGAGTGAAGAGTAAGAGTAAAAGGTTTTCCTAAGAAAAAAAATGATAAAGTCACACCATAAGAGAATAAAATCAAGATATCACAAATCCAAGATCATATGCCTACTAGAACAAAAATCAATATTCTGTAGAGGAACATAACAGAATCTAATATCCCTATAATATCCATTGGAACAGGAAACTAGGACGCATAGTCAGGAGAAAAATCATAGAAACAGCCTAGTTCCTATTACTCAGTTTTTTGATTGAGCCAAAAAGGCACTTAAATATATTGAAGAAGTTAAAGGGGTGAAATAACCCTAATGAAGACAAAAGAATGAATAGGAATCTCCACAGAGGGAAAAAAAGAATCTTAAAGAAAGGATAAAATAGATATTTTAAATTTAAAAATGCAATGTTGGAAATAAAAATATCCCTCATAGAATTAACAAATTGATGATGGCTGACAAAAGGATTAGTTAATTTGAAGACAGATCCATAAAAATTACTCAAACTGAAGAACAGACAGTAAAAGATTGAGGGGAAAAAAAAAGCACAGGACCTTACTGACTCCTATGAATGTCAAGTAATCTTGCATACTTATCAATGGATTCCAAGCACAAATTAAAAGTGAGAATAAACCAGAAAATAAAAAAGATGTATTAATGGATAATGCATTCCCAAATTTGGTAGAAAATATCAGTTTAAGGATTCAGAAAGCTCATCCAAAGATAAATATTTTATAGTTAAATGTTTGAAAAGGATAAGGAAATCTTGAAAGAATGCAGAGAAAATGACACAAAACATGCAGGAGAACAATAAAACGAAGCAAACTTCTCATCAGAAACAATGAAGGCCAGAAAATAATGACTTGAGCTTTAAAGTGCAAGTTCAAATATTAAATAAGTATCAACCCAGAAGTCTATTTCTACCAAAAATATTTTTCAAAAATGGAAGATAAAACAAAGACATTTTGAGATACACAAAAGTTGAGAGAACATAGTATCAACAGACCAACACTATGAAAAATGCCATCTGAAGTTATTCTAATTGAAGGGTAATGAAACCAGATAGAAATGTAGATCTACAAGAAGGTGTGAAAAGCACCGGAATGTGACACTTACATAAAATGAACAAATTCCTGTAAAGCACAACTTAGCAAAATTGAATCAGAAAGAAATAGAATATATAAGTAGCTATTTATTAAAAGAATTGAACATATTATTGTGAAACCTTCCCACAAAGAAAATTCCAGCACTATTGAATTTTAAACATTGAAGGGAGTACAGATACCTATCTTACATGAAACCTTTCAGAAAATAGAGGAGGAAGAATCACTTTTCAACTCATTTGTGATCGTCTTGATGCCACAAGAGACAGACATTAGGAAAATAATGTCACATAAATACTATCATGAACATAGATGCAAAAATCATCAAGCAAACATTAGCTAATCCAATCCAGCAATGTTAAAAATAAGAATATGCCTTGAACAAATAATGGCTTTTATTCAGAAATGCAGGATTACTTTGACATTCAACAAGTAAATCAAGTTGTACCTTCTTGGATATAGAATGTCTGCATATCCTGAGATTTTTTTTAACAAAATCAATTTCAAAGAAAAAAGACTGAAGGGACACCCAAACTGGAGAGCCACAATGAGAGGAGAATCATCATGCTCAAAACCATCCCCTTATTGCAACACTGATCATTCTTACGAGTTTTGGGTGTGGTAGATAGGGAGACAAATAATGACACGTTCTTTCCTGGAAAACTAAGCGCATTTCAGTTTTCCATAATTTCATGTATATGCTGAGTGAAAATAAATAAATAAATAGTTGTAAGTTACATATAAACCATGTAAAGTAGAAAAATAATGTAATCATCTCAATGGTCACAGAGAGAACATTTGACAAAATTCAGTACACCTTCATGATAAAAAAATAAAACTTTCAAAAAACTAGGAATAAAGGGAAAACTCCTCAGTCTGATAAAAAGCATCAATGTAAAGTCTATAGTGACATTATACTAAATAGTGAATATTTTCCCCCTATGTAGACAAAGAAAGGATGTCTGCTCTCATTACTTATATTAAACATTATACTAGAAAACAGAGACAGTACTAGAGCAATAAAAATATATAAAGGGTTTTAGGATGGAAAAGGAGAAAGTTAAACTATTTCTACTATATTTGGAAAGATGGCCAAAAATGAAAATTCTAAGGAAGCTACAAACTAGTAAAACTAATAAATGAATCAGGCAATGTTCCAGGAAAAATCCTCAGAATAAAAAATGAGTTTGTTTTTCTACATACTAAAAATAAAACTTTAAAAATCTCTTTCAAATTTATATGAAAACCATGAAATATTTAAGATGAAATTTAGCAAAAATATGCCAAAGCTCCGTACTAAAACCCTAAAACTCTACTGAGAGAAATTTTGAAGGCTTAAGAAAATGGAGAAGTATTCTATATTTGAAGACTCTGTATTGGTAAGATATCAATTCTCCTCAAATTAATCACTGATCTGTATACTCAGCACAGTCCCAATCAACTTTCCAACAGGGTTTTAAAAATAGAATTTGACAAGTTAATTCTAAAATTAATGTGGAAAAGCAAAACATCCATCTATTTCTCTCTCTTTCTCTCTCATCTCACTGTCTCTCTCCATATATGTATTTATATGGTATATAGGAAATGTTGCAAGACTCACATTACCCGATTCAAGATTCACTATACATCTACAGATGGAATTGGCATAATGATATTCTAATTAATTGAATGGAATAGAGTAGAGAATCCAGAAATAAGCCCATATATAAACTGTCAAATGATGCTGAGAAAGAATTCAATGTACTTCCATAGGGATAGGAAAGTCTTCCAACAAGTGATGTGAAACCAATAAATATAAGCATAGGAAGAGTAAACCTCACCTCCTACCTACACCCACCCACAAATATTACTTTGAGATGGGTCATAGACCTACACATAAAAGCTAAGCGTATACAACTTCTAGAAGAAAATCTTGGGGAATATCTATGTGACCTTGGGGAAGACAAAGATTTCTCAGAGAGGACTCCAAAAAAGCACTAGCCAGAAAATTTTTACAAAGTTAGACTGCATCAAAAATAGAAGTTTTAGCTCTTAAAGTGACACAATTAAAAAATAAATGGTGAAGACACAGACTGGTAAAATGTATATAATTTATAGAAATCCAAGAGATATAATAAACTACTATAAATCATTAATAAAAAGTCAAACAATCTGTTAAAAAAAGTTAAACAGACACTTCATTAAAGATGTACAAATGGCCAATATGGGCATGATGTTCAAGGTCATTAGCTTTCCTGAAAATGAAAATGAAACTTGCAGTGATGCACCATTTAATGCTCACTCGAGCAGGTAAGCTTGGAGGGACTAGCACCATATGTGAATAAGTAACCGGGCCTTTCACACATTACTGGAGAAAATGTAAAGTTGGATGTACATTACCAACATCTCTCATAGACATTTATTCAAATGAAAATATAAGTTCACAAAAAATACTTGTAAAATAATATTTGAAGCTACTTTATTCATCAATCCAAATCATCAACAAGAGAATAAACAAATTGTGGTAAATTCACACAATGGAGTGCTTCTCTAGCAATAACAATGAGCAAAGTACTGATATGCACAACAATATGGATGCAAAAAAAGTCAGAAGCAAATGGTTTCATACTACATTATTCCATTTATATGAAGATTAGTAACAGGAAAGATAACCTATGATGATAGAAATCAGAATCATAGTTTCCAATGGAGGTAGAGTATAAGAGGGAATTTGGGATGGTAATGAAGATGTTCTACATCTTGATTTTGGTGATGATTACACAAGTATATTCATTTACCAAAACATTAAATTATACTCTTACTGTCTGTGATTTACATTGTATGTAAAATTGATAAAAAGTATTTGAAAATGTCAAAATTTGTCTTTTCATAAAATTGGATTGGAAAATATCAGGTTTATGAAAGTTAAATAAACTTTCCATTGGGACTTCTCAGAGCTTTTAAGAAGACAAATATGTACTGTAAGTGACTGTGAAGAATGTAATCTTTATCATTGGCCAGTTATTTGTCTATGGAATTTTCTTCTTCTAGAGTGTCTAGAGGCACTAATGTTCTGCAGAAAATGCTTTTGGAAGAGCTTCTCTAATGGCATCTTCTAACAGAAGAGATAGTTGCCTGGGCAACACTGTAGGGAGGACAAATGCAAAGTGACCACCCTGTCTGACAGGATCTAAGTTGGAAACCAATTCATTTCAGCAGTGAGAAATATTAACCATCGCATTTTTGCAACTCATACATTTTTAATTCCTGTAACACGTGGTAGTAAATAATGTAGGACTGTTTCCTCTTTATCAAGAAGTCTTGGCCTATATGTACAGAGAGCACCCAAGAACAACTGTATTTTATACTTCCATTCATGGAAATTCCTTAAATTCAGCTATTCTCTAGAAGTAGTTCTTTATATCTAGACCATAAATGACTTTTTGTCCTTCAAGGTTCAACTCAGATGCCACCTTCATGGATCTTTCATAAAGCCTTTCCAGATCCTCTAAAAACTGAAACCGTTGTTTCTTCTTCAGGACATCTCTCTCCCTCATGTTACTTATTATTTTTGTCTCTTATTGGTGTTATTTACATGCTTTACATATCCCACTAGAGGACAGAAGCTATATCTTAATAATCTTTTCTATTATGCAAATTTATGGAGTAAACACTTAATATTGTTGAAATAAAGAATGAATTTGGATCACTGTACCAGGCAAAGAACCATGGCCAGCTGAAGTTCTTGCTGAGGGTCAATGGAACATGGAATGGGTAGTGGAAGAAAGTAGTGATAAATATGAGCTAGGACCATAGGCCAGTTACAGAAATGAGGACTGTGATGGTATAAATATTTCCTCCTCGTTTTGTTATGAGTATGTTTGTATTTGTACATAAAAGCAAATATCTTATTTTTTTCTTATCACAGGACATAAGTTGTAGTGATCATGCCATAGTATTTAAGTTATAGGATATCAAGTTTAAGAGTGAATGTTACCTAAGGACTTGCACCCTATTGTGGAGAGATTTAGTGCATTTCTGGCTGTCCACAGGACACTTCAGTATTATTAGGTGAAACATACATCTGTTATTGTGTTCTATTTAGAAATTAAGCATGTTTTAAGGTGCTGTGTACAGCTTTTCAAGTCGACAAGGGGTGGACTGTGATGATTAGGTTCTCATGTCAACTTGGCCATATGTTGATGCCCAGTTGTCTGGTCAGGCAAGTACTGGCCTAACTGCTAATGCAAGGCTATTTCATGGCTGGTTTACTGGTTTCATCAGTCAACTGAATGTGACTGGCACTGATCACATCTATGATCAAGTAAGGGTGTATCTCCTACAAAGGAGAAAATCCAGTCAGTTGGGCTCCATCCAATCAGTTGAAGGAAGAAGAGAATTTTCACTGTTTCTTCACTCAGCAAGCCTCTCCTGTGGAGTTCATCGAGACCTCTCATTGGAGTTGCCAGCTTCACAGCTTGCCCTATGGATTTTGGACTCTTGCATGCCCATGGTTACATGAGACACCTTTGTAAATCTTTTATTTACAGATATCTCCTGATGGTTCTGTTTCTGTAGAGACCCCTGGCTAATACAGCTGATGACTGTGATTACTAGTGCAAACATAAGCATGTTCTTTCATGAACTAGAACAAATGTACATCTCTATTACAAGGTATTAATAATAGGTTAATAATATGTTAATAAGGGGAAAACACAACTAATGCAAACTACAGACCACAGTTAACAGTAATATTGTAATATTTTTTCATCAATAGTAACGAAGGTAACATACCAATGCTAAGTGTCAATTATAGGGAGTTTAAGGAGTATGGGATTTTTCTTTTGGCAGCAAAGAAAATGTTCTCAAATTGACAGTGGTGATGAATCCATAACTCTGTGATCATGCCAAGTGCCACTGATTGTAAATTCTGGATGGATTGTATGATATGTGAACAAAACTATTCTTTTATTTTAGAAAATGAAAAAAAAGAAATATTCTAGACATTTGGTATTGCAAATACCAAAAAATTTGGTATTACAGCAGTAAACCAGTAAGACAAAATTCCTGGCCTTGTAGGGACGGAGTCAGGTGCAAACTACAAAGACATCCATATATGAAACATATATAAATAATTAACAGCAGTAAGTAAATGACACAAAGGAAAAAAATACATAAAACAGAATGAGAAATTGTATGTGTAGCAAGGGCAACTACTTTGACTAGAGAGATTAGGAAAGTCCTGTCAAAACAGATGATTTCTCAATTCAGCCTGAATGATGAAAAAGTACAAACAACACAAAAATCTGGGAGAAAAGTGCTCTGGACAAAGGGGTGAGAAAGTACAGATATTAAAGTACTTTTAAATATATATGGTGCAACGGTGGCTCAGTGGCACAATTCTCGCCTGCCATGCTGGAGACCTGGGTTTGATTCCTGGTGCCTGCACATGTAAAAAATAAATAAATAAAAATAAAATTAAAAAATATATATCACTTAAATAGGTTTTCACCAAGTGTTTCACTTAAGAAATGAACAGATTCCCATTGATCATCCCCTATAATGCCATCCAATCCATCATCAATATTTTGATGTGCTGCAAAGTGCAAGTTGATGTTTTTATGTATCTGTGTTTTATTACTGAGAGACTGTGGCTAGAGCCATGTAGATGAATTTGACTCTGGAATATATGTCCCTTCAGTTATCTGTTAAATGCCTCTTTTTACACTCAACCTGTTGACAAAAACAAAAAAGCAAACAAGTGCGATGAGAGTTGCAGTAAGACACTGGATGTCAAGAGAGCAGAGGATCCTATTGGAAGAGCACAGGAGAATGTTTAAAATAAGTTTCAGAACAGGAATAAGGATTAAAATGATGTTATCTCTTAGATAGAAGAAGCTATTAAAATACAACAGAGTGTGTTCAATCATTTAATCATGAAAGTCCTTTTCCTGAGAACTGCCTTTTGTCTGTGCACCATGAATAAACACAAATATTTTGGATTTCTTGCATCCTTCCCCATGATAATGGGCTCTTAGGTATGAGCTCTTCCCACTTCAAAGAAAACGCTAATGATAAGGCATGGAAGATAGATATAATGTCTTTTCCAGAAGAATTATGGACTCCCACATACAGTTTAGTCCTGTTTTCTCTCTAGGCTCTTGCTTTTTTAAAATAGGATATTTCATATGGCTTTTATTTATCATGCTTAAATATCCTGGATTTAGAATGTAACACATAATGTAAACGCATATGAAAGAGCTGAATTTAAGTGAAACAAAAAGGCTTCTTTGAAAAGTTTCAAGCGAATTTCTTTTAAGATGCCATAAAATGATAACTTTTTCTCTGTACATAAATTTTCACCTCATACTTAATATTTGAAAAATCGCTAAAAAAAATTTCATAAGGTAATGTTATGACATGTTCAGTTTAAATTCTTATTAATATTTTCAGATCATGAAGTCAATATGCTCCTTGCCTCTGTCCTCCTCAGCGCTGCCCATGGAGGTGGCAGCCACCCCCTCCCTAGCTTCAGAGCTGCCCTCAGGCACCTCGTGAAGTCCAGAGTCATCAAAAGTGGACCAAGAAGTTTATCCAGCACCAGTCAGACCAACATGTCAAAGTTAAGCGTGACTGCGAAAACCCAGAGGACTTGACTCAGGGTGCAGAGAAGATTCAAGGACCAGCTCTTCATGCCTGACACTGGTTATGGGAGCAACAATAAACCCAAGCGCAGATGCTGCCCAGAGGCTTCCGAAAGTCACCATGTCAAGGCCCTGGAAGCGTTGCTGATGCGCAACACATCCTAGTGGACCGAGATGGCTCACATTTCCTCCCGGAACCACAAAACTATCCTCAAAGAGCAGCCCACCTACCATCGGAGTCATCAACCCCAAAGGCCCGCTGTGCAGCGAAGAAAACATACAGCTCGTGTCTACATGAAATAAAACTATAAAAGGTAAACAAAATAAAGTCAATATGAGTAACTGTATCTTTCTTTGTTTGTTTTTTGTATGGTGGGAAACACATTTCATTCTTTTTCCATGTGAGTATCCTCTTATTGCAGTACCATTTGGTGATTTGTTTGCTTGTTTTTGGGGAAGTGCGCGGGTCGGGCATTGAACCCAAGTCTCCCACATGGCAGGCGAGAATTCTGCCACTCAACTAACCTTCCCCACCTTCTTTCAAGTTTTTTTAAAAATTTAGGCCAAAATCAAAATATTTATTGTCTACAGTCCTACTAGAGAAAATTCTGAAACTATGAATTTTTTAAAATTACAACTAAAGCAAATAATTTGGCAGAAAGTTCTTCTACCGTAATGGAAATAAAACTTCATGAAATGTTAAGTTAAAAAGAGAGAGAGAGAGAGAGAGAGAGAGAGAAGAAAGGATGAAGAAGGGAGATACATTGCAACAAAAACGCATCACTTGGCACCAATTACCCCTGGGGCAGAGAGGTGGGCTCCTGAGGGAGGAGTGAAAAGACTTCAGAGTGTGCCTTTTCTACTTTGACTTTTGCACCCTAGCATTACCTATTGAAAAAGTAAAAATAGTGAAATAAAATAATTGGCATCTTTAAATATTTTTAAAAATAATAAATATATCATCCATCCCTGTTTGAGGAAAGCTACTACAACTAACTCATCTTTAGTTTATCAAGTAATAAGTGAAAATGTGGAAACACTATAAATAACAAAGCTAGCAGGTCTCTAGGTAGATGATAATATTCCCTTACCCATTAATACCTTTCTTTTTTTTTCCCCTCCCATTAAGCCCATTATATAAAGCTTAGTTTAATCTCCATCACTTTCATAATGTCTTTCATCACCACTCCAGCTTTCATGAAGATGCATTTCTCTAAACTCTGACAGACTTGCAATCTGCATCATGCACAGCAGTCCTTTGCCTATACTCAGACAATACATCACCTCATTTCTCCTCTCCTACTCTGCTCTAGCCACAGTGGTCTCTTTTCTGTTTTCAAACAATACAAGCTCATTACTGATCAAGAATTAGCCCTTACTGTTCCTTCTGTCTGGAATCTGTTCCTCCAATTCTCCACAAGGCTGGGTTCTTCTTGTGATTCAGTGAGTTGGCTCAAGTGTCACTCCTTTGGCAGGTCTAACCTGGACCAGCCAATCTAAAGAGCCTGCTTTCCATCCTGTGCCAACCACCCATCTGCCCCTCATCAACATCTATCATATTTTCTATTTTATTTTCCTCTTGGCACTTAACACATTCTGAAATTATCTTTTTTTTATGTATGTGTTTACTAATTTATTTTCTGGTTTCCTCTAATATAACATAAGCTCCATGAAGGTAAGTAGTTCTAGTTCCTGGTACATTTCTCAGTACATAAGACATGCTAAATAAATATTCACTGGATGAATATCCTATATTAATTACATTCTGCCTTGTACTACTTGCTGATTATATCATTCCTTATCTCCCCAACTAAATGATGACTTTCTTACAGCTAAGAACCATGCTCTATATTTCATCTACCTCTTCTACAGTTCTTAGCGAAAATCCTTGATTACTATTTACTGATTGATTGATCAGAACATGTGGCTGTTACACAAAATGCTAGACAGCAGGGAAATACACACAGGTGAACTTAGAGGAGCTTGTGAATGATATAATTAAACTGCTTCCATATGTCTAGAGTGGGTTATGAGACCACTCATCACCTGGTAGAGAGGCAATAAACACCTTCGCTCTGCAGTATCTATGAAGCCCAAAGTCAATACTTATTAATGACAGGTTGTGCTACTCCCCAGAGAGTTTTAACTAAAGGGATAAAGGAATGCATTAAAATGTAAATTCCACTACTCTGGCTGCTTTGCATTTAGGGAGCATCTTCCTCCCAAGGTACTCAAATAAGTGGCAATAACCCTTTTTAACATAAAATACAGTATACGTCTCACACAGTGCAAACGAATTCAAATTAAAACTTGTGGGAGTTGCATTGTAAATCTTTCTTGGCAGCATGGCATACAAACAAGAGGGAAAAATAAGGTTTCAGTTATTGGGCATGAAAATCGGGTTGTTCACTTAGACTCTGAAACTTCAATTCCTGGCAGTCAAGGGAGAGTCTAGGGCAGTAAAGGAACAGTGCCAGCATTCCACCTCGGGCACCCATACTCGCTTAACTGAGAAAGCCAGAAAATTAGTTGGAGGCAAGTGGCAGATATTTTCCAAAAAGTTCTCTAGTGAATAATACTGGTAGTTGGGTATAAGAAGAAAAAGTTACTTGGTTTTTTCAATACTAAACATATCTACTTTGTCCCAGGTACTGAGTTAAATTCCAGGATATAACCATGAAACATCAGGGCAGGCCACTGCCTCCAGTTTGTTTAGGGGAATAGGCAAGTAAAGAGGCGATCACAATACAGTGGAATAAGAGCTCCATTGGGTAAGGAAGGACACCTAACCCTACTTTAGAAAATTAGAGAAGGCTCCTCAAAGAAGTCATAACTCTGCTAAGTCAGAAAGGATTAGGAGGAGTCAGCCAAACTGATAGCAGGGAAAAGTCTTCCTGACCCAAAGAACAGAAAAATGTACCAAAACAAAAAGGCCTAAACACAGAGGGAATACGGGGTATGAAAGAGATATTTAAATAAATAATACAGCCATTTTGTAAGGACACAAGATACTCTGAAAACAGAACCATAATTTGTTCTATAATTGTAATCAACTTTAGTAGGACATACTAAAAATTGACATCTTATCATTAAAAAAAAAAACACAAATGTCCATGCCCGATAATCAATCAAATAAGACTGTAAGAAAAGTACAGGAATGGCCTCCCAAGCAGGCCATTCAAATATTCCCCTAACAACATCTTGTCCACTGTGCCTCCACCCTAATGCAGCTGATTGTGGAGCTCCGCATGGTCTAATAGCATAGTCTGATTATATATTGTCTACAAATAATTTCTGTCTGTCAAAGCTCAGTTGCCTAGTTGAATGCTCTAATCTCCTGCATCCTTCCCTCCTCTCCCCATTGACCCTTGCTCCTTCTTTTGAAGAAGCACCAAATTTCTGACCAACACCAGATTCAGTTATTTGATTATTGTTAAGATGTCGGATTAATAAGTACAGCAATGTGAATCTGGTAAAAATCCATCATGCAATCAGATGCTGGCTTAGCTTTAATGAGTGCATTATGGATAAGGGCATTATTAATTAAGTCACAATATGGTATAGAGCAGGTGTGTCACAGAGAAAAGGCCAATGCCGTAAGTAGCCATCTGTAGGTCTTTTGTTTTCAGAACCACAGGCCAAGTGTCACTCTTCTCAGGGGACACACAACTCGGCAGTGTTTTACAGGCCCACTTGACAGGGACAAATGTCAGTGGAGCACCTCTCTGCAAGAACAGCCAGCTTGGCAGTGGGTTAAGCCTGCCTTGGAGAGACAGCAGTGGACAATCCTGCCCATTGCATTTGTTGGTGAACTAGACAAGAAATTTGCACGCATGCATCATATACCCATGAGAAAGAATTACAGTGTTCAAACTACCTTAGCAGCCAGGATAGACCACACAGTGGGGCGGAAACAAAAATAAACAGAAGAATATGCAGCAGAGACCATATGTGACCATCAAAGCCTGAAATATTTACTCTCTGGCTCTTCACAATAGAAGTTAGCCTACCTCTGACCTAAACTCAAGAGGAAGTGTCCATATTTTAAATCTGCTATGGTACATAAAGTGATAGGGACCTAGGGTGGTGTAATGGTGGCTCAGTGGCAGAATTCTCTCCTGCCATGCCAGAGACCCGGGTTTGATTCCTGGAGCCTGCCAATGCCAAAAAGTAAAAGATAGGGACCTATTTTACACTTGACCCTCATTTCCAAGCAGATGGGCAAAATAATCCCACAAGGTGAAGCTCCCTGAGATTCTTGAAACAATGAAAGAATAAATATATGTGAAAGCAAGACACAACAGGGGAAATCAGATCAGAGAGTCAGTGGTATTGGTGTGGGGAAGTGGATGAAAGAAAGGGATTCTTGCATTCATTCAACAAATGTGTATTCGGTGTCCACTAAGAGCCAGGCACTGGGTTACATGCCTTGCCTGTATTATTAAAAAACTTAATCCTCACAAAAGTTCTAGGAGGTTGGTGCTACTCATTATCTCCATAGAGCTTTTGTGGTGAGAAAATTGAGACTTAGAGAGATGTCTATACTCTCACCTGCTGTGTTAGTCAATATTCTCCAGAGATAGAGAGTGAGAGCTGGAGTAGGGGGTGGGGCAAAACTTTATTACAGGGATTGGCTGACTCGACCATTGGGACTAGAATTTCTTTCTGGCAGCTGAAATCATCAGTTCTCCATGTAAGGTCTTTAACTGATTGCACAAGCCCTCTCTAATTGCTGAAGACAGTCTCCTTGGTGATTATTGATGTAATCAGCCATAGATGTAATCAACTGACTAATGATCTAAGTCCACAAAATATCTTCATAGTAACAATCAGGCCAGTGCATGTTTGACTAAACAACCAGACACCATAACCCAGCCAAGCTGCTACGTGGATTTTTACCATTATACCTGCTAAGTAATGGTACCTGTGAGAAGGCTACAAAGGAAGGAAGAAATAAACTAAGACCTAAAGGAGGAGAAAAAATTGTCCAGGTGAAGGGGAGCAGAAAAGCGTTCCATTCAAATAGAAGTACTCAGAAGTATGAAAGAATATGGGGAATTTGAAGAACTTCCCCAGCTTAAAGTATCAGGTGAGGAATACTGAAAGACTAAGGCTAAATAAGTAAATTAAGGTTAGAAGAGAAAGGGCATATATCCAGAATAGTATTTGGGTGTTATCCTGAAGGCACTGAGGCATAACTGGAATCATAGTCCACTGTTATCCTTAATGTTCATCCATAAGCCCAGAGAATCTTCAGACAAATGAGTCAGAACTATCCCAACTTGTGGTAGTTGAGTGGAAAATAGGGGATGTTATTGGATCTCAGATCCAAAGTCAAACTGGGACTTTCAAAGATCCATAAAGCACCCATTTTCCCTCTCACATGGCTAAGGTTCCCAGATGACTTCAGATATTTTAGATGGAATTCGGGATATCATAAAAAAAGTACTTTCAAAATAAAAAATCTGAGGCTCAGAAGAATCTTCCAGGGAAACATGCTTTTCACAAAGCACACACCAAAAGCAATAGCATGTTGCTTGCTGTCAAGGAGTGGTTATCATGTTGTTCGCTGTGGGACCAGAAGGAAGAAGTTACCTTATTTATCATGTATATAGTTGGGGAAATAAAAAACTTTACTCAACAAACTGTAGTGTCAAAATATATTGCATCTTGCATCCTTGCAATTTTCAGTTCCCTCAAGATTACAGAATCCACACCTGTTTGACAATGCTTCTGCAAAATCCTCTGCAAATAGTATCATTCTGATTCTGCTCCGATAGCAGAATCGTCATCTACAAAACTCCACAGGGTCCCCAGGGGAGAAGATAGGAAGAGAGAGAGAGAGTCAAAACACTGATCTTCACTTTTCTGAGAGCCTTTAGGAAATTATGAGCCTGGATCCTGGAATCTGCCAGACTCTAGCAAGTCCAGAGTCATGAATTATTCATGCAATTGGCTGCTATGATTAGAGAAGAGAGAACTGGATTTCCATATCCAAAGGGAGCCAAAGCAGAAAGACTGGCTTAGAATTACGAAATGGAGATGTAGTGGGGAAATAAACCCGAAAGATACATCATGCCTAGTCCATTAGGTCTGGGTCAAAATGACATAGTGTGAGATGCTGATTGGTGAAATAAGGAGTTAAATGAACTAATCATTTCCCAAAAGGACTAGAGCTTGAAATGACCATAAAGCACTGTCTTAGTTTTGCTAGGCTTTGATCACAAATACGGTAGATTGGTTTTGGCTTCAGCAAAATGAACTTATTGGCTCATTGTTTCAGACACTGGGAGGTTTGCTTCCTTCTGGAATTGGTAGCATTCTGGCTGGTTGAGATGCATTTCATCAAGCTCCTCAAAGGTCCCTTGGAATCAAATACCAGCTGCTTTTAGCAGTGGCCAGCTCAATAATATATTCTTTAGTGGAACTCCTGATTCTATTTTCATTCCCCTATCCTGTTTTCCTGCTCCCTAGGATCCCACTCCTAAGTAAACTATCTGCACAGAGTCTTTTGCCTTTTGGGGTAACTCAGGTTAAAGCAGAAGCAGCTTAGCCCCCTCTGCAGCAATGATTTTTAAATTGTGATCACCAGGGTTCTGGGTTAATTCATTGATTCAAAGTATACTTACTCTGTTTCTCCTTTACACCTGGCATTCCTTTAGGTATTGGGGACATAGAAATGAACAATATCCCTGTTCTGGAGTTTGCATTCAAGTGGGGAGAGACAAATAATAATCAAGTAAAGAAACATAGCTTTTTAGATAGTATTGTGAAGGAAGTTCTTCCTCAAGAGGTGACATTTGAACTCACTTCCGAATCTTAAGCAGCATCTAGTCATAAGAAGGTCTTATAGAACAAGGTTCCAGGAGTAGAGACCTACCTATGAGTGCAAAGGCCTTGAAAGAGAACACTTGATATTCTAGAAACATGTCCAGGGTCCTCTGAGCAAGTGGGAGAGGTGGAAGACTAATCCAAGTGATCAACACCAGACTGTGCCCACAATCACCCCTCCTCTCAAAAGACCAAGAGATTCTTATTAGGTCAAAGTCATCATTTCTGTCCTCTTTTCCCCTGAGGGGGAACCTTTTCATTTAGAGGCACCTGAGTTAATGTGGAAGGGATTCTGTAGAGCCCTCTTTATGGGTTTACTTGACATTGATGTCATGGTTATAATCTCATGCCCTGAGATGGTGAAAAATTAGACGGGGTGGGTTAGATGGGGCAGGGGAAAACCAACATCAAAGACATTTTCAATTAAGAAAGAGAGAGGCACAGAGGCACCTGGGCACCCTGGGATCAACAGTGCCATTCTGACCAGACATGGAAAAGAAATATAACAGAATAAGGTATCAGTGTCTAAGAGAGTTCAGATAGAGTCCAGAGACTATTCTGGAGACTACTCTTTTATAAGCTATCAGGCAGATAACCTTTATAGCCATGGTCTGCCAAATCCCAACCAACATCATTCCTGCTAATCCTAAAGAACACCCAAGGCTCTGTATGAGATCCTACAAATGTTGCATGCAATAAGTTTACTTTTCAGAAACCTGAAACCTTCAGATGGTTCCTAAGCCAGATAAGTCCTGAAACGCAGAGGGGCCAGAATCTCCAAGAACATTAACCAGTTCCATCCTCCTATCCCATATTTTCGACATCCCTTTTTAACATGAAAAAAAGTTAGAATAGGCATAACCCAAATATCCCTAAAGATTGAGAGAAGG
Source organism: Tamandua tetradactyla (assembly GCF_023851605.1). Classification (NCBI taxonomy): domain Eukaryota; kingdom Metazoa; phylum Chordata; class Mammalia; order Pilosa; family Myrmecophagidae; genus Tamandua; species Tamandua tetradactyla. The sequence continues at coordinate 25,584,473 of NC_135346.1, forward strand.
ATCAAGAGAGAAGGAGAAGTTATAACAGAGAAGTTAGGATTTAAAAAATGAGTATAACTATTGAATCATTATATTGATATTTTTTTAGTCTCCAGTGTCTTGGAGCAGCTAGAAGGAAAAACCTGACCAAACTCTAAAATCTGTTCTATAACTATTTGTTAAAATGTACTGTGAAATTTATCAATTTTTTGTATATATGTTATGTTTCACATTTAAAAAGGAGGGAGGTAGACAAGAGTTGTAGGAAATAAATCAATACATATAAATCACATATCAGAAAAGTATCTTCAGAAGTCAAAAGTTTCATTTCTATGTCCTACTAGAATGATATCAAATCAAAATTCTTGCAAAAAGATATGCTCTTCTTCTCAAAACCAAGGCAATTCTGTTATTCAATCCATACTTGATAACTTTCTTCCTCAAAAAGTTCTCAGATGAATCTAATATGACAACCTTCTTCTATCAGCCAAACTGTGAAGGAGACCATGTGCCATCCTATTTCGTGGGTGCCACAACTAACCTCAACAGGGTGATCCTTTACCATACCTCCCCCTCTCTCTATTTCCTAGGGCTTCACACCTTCACTCTTTCCACTCTTTCCCTGTTTCTGTCCAAAGCTGGTTTTCTGACCCTTTTTTGGATTTGAGTTAGTCTGATAACAGCTGGAAGCATTAGCACTGACAAAATTCAGGCATCAATCATCAGGCAACAGAGATCATTTTGAGATGTCTGCATACAGCCGAACACTCTACAAAAGTGTACAAAAGTCCTGATCTCAGGGAGTCAGAACAAAATAGCTTAAAACAAATCTTTCTCCTTATAAAATAAAACTTTTTCCTCCACTAGGACCTCAGAGACTCAGAATGTGTAATAATGTGCTTCTGGCTGAGGAAAGAGCAGAATTCCGAATCAAACTTTCCTCTTTCCATCTTTTGAGAAGAACTTTTCCCCATTCCCATTTGAATTGTTAATCCTCTCCTGTTGCTGTTGGCAGAAACATATATCTTATGTCATTTTGATAAAGTTGTGCATTTAATGTTCCTACAGTTAAGTGAGTGGGAAAAAAAATCCTAACATTTCTTAAATGAGGCACTTCAACTAGCAGAGAGAACACGATGTTGAATGACTAATTCTGAGGTAGTAGGTTACCTAAGGAACATACATCATTCTCTAGCCTGCAGAAAATAACAGGCCTTTTTCATTCTTTTCCTGGGAACACACACTTGGTTTTATCTCCTGCTCTGTGAGAAGGAAGGTGTCTGACTTTGTTTCTTTTGACCATCTATAAGCCTAGAGAGGAAGTACGTTCTCCAAGTACTTTTTCAACATTTTCAAGAAAGTGCAGATACAGACACTTGGAGGACAGTTGCTTCAGAGCTGACAGACACATGGATGTTTGGAGATGCCTGAAGTGCTGACAGACAGAGCACATACCTAGACATGGGTAAAGAACAGCAGATGTAGCCGTGTGCCTTCCTATAAAATGCTAAGCAAGCCAGAACCCAGATTTGTGTCCCAGAGGAGCTAAGTGAAGGCCCACAGATGCTTAGAGATAAAACCACTGGCATTAGAAGCTGGAAGCAATGTTACTAGGAGAAAGGACCAGCAGAGTCAGGGCACACAGTTTCTAGTACCTTCCCAACTGACAGAGGTGTTCCAGATGGCATCACTCTTTCTTGAGTGAAGGTAACCTCTTGTTGGTGCCTTAATTTGGATATTTTCACAGCCGTAATAAACTTGTAACTTATTAAATTCCCTTTTTAAAACCCACTCTATTATATTGCTTTCCAGTAGCATTAGCAAACTAATACAATTACCATGTGCCAAGACTCTGCTACAGACTTTGAAATTCATTTAATCCTCACAACAGTCCAATAAGGTAGTTGTTCTCTGCAGGATTATTTATGAGCTTGCCTATTTCCTCACTATCCTTGCCCCCATAGAGTATAGATTTGTTTGCCTTATAGTCTTGTTGACTCACTCCTTGCCTTCCTTATTCATCTTCATTTTTCTGACCTCTCCCTCAGCCCATTCACATTGCAGAGTAAGACAACATTTTGGTCAAATGAAATTATCATACTAGATACTTAATGTGTACATTTATCAAAAGTGACATAATTGTGTTTTTGTTCTTATATATGTTTGATTGTTACGACTATTTCCAGAGCACTTAATATGTTTAAACTAGTCTGCTAAGTTTAATAATATAAAATAGTGCTATTATTCCCATTTACCAGTGAGGAATCTTAAGCTCTTTCCTCTATCTTGGATGCTATTTTCCTGGCTAGAATCCTATTCATCTTTTTTATCTTATTCAGGAAAGTCTTTCCTTATATTCCTTACCCATCCTATTCTATTCCTTACAAGTAACTGTCACAACCACTTGTAAGAGTAAATGTCTAATTATTCATTCCTTTCATATGACAGCAGGTATAATGTCCATCTTATCCATCATATTTACCTATAAAATTTGTGAAGGACAGCATAGTTTCCAAATCATTTTCACATGATCTATTTTATTAAATGCTCAGATAACCCTATGAAGTGGTTGGGACAGATATGATCATCCACACTGTGATGAGAATAAAACTGAGTCTCAGAGAAGTAAAGCAGCTTTCTCAAAGATGTGCAAATTTCTCAGGTGTCACTAGCAAAACTTGCTTCCCTGTTGTTTGTGTGTGTGTTGGGGGAGAGGAAGGGGCAGAGATAAGGGAAGCTATGTGCTCTATGTTCACCAGGGTAGACTCTTCAAGACTCTGTGAGCAGAGAGACTTAAGTGCTCATACCTTAAAGATGACCAAGTACTTGTGAAAATATTTAGAATTGGCTATCTCTGAAATATGTACTATCTTAGTTTTCCAGGGCTGCTGTGGCACATACCACACAAAGGGTTGGCTTAAACAACAAGCATGTATTATCTCAGTTTTGAAGTCTTGAAATACAAAATCAAGATGTTGGCAAGACCAAAGCACTTTCTTCCAGAGTCAGGAGCATTCTGAAAATGATAGCCCTTCATCATATGGTGATGTCCTTGATCTCCTCCAGTGACTTTCTCTGACTTCTTTATTGTGGCTTTTCTGACCATGTCTGAATTTTCTCTTTATAGGGTCTCTAGTCATACAACTTAAGACCCACCCTGATTTAATCTGGCCACACCTTAACTAATAATATCTACAAATGTTCCCATTTACAAATGAGTTCACATCACAGGAACATGTCTTTTGGGGGGTGAACATTATGCAATTCCCAATATGTACCCTGGGGTTTTAAAGCAAAAATTGAATTTATGCCAGGAGACATTTTAGATTTGGTTTTAATTGGGCCTAAGAAAATTAATATGCTCAGTATAGCAAAGTGGATGCTCTGGAGCAGAACTTCTTTGTTCTGAATCCCTGTTCAAATTCATACTGGCTATGTGACCTTGGGAAAATGGCATAACCTCTCTAAGCCTTGATTTCTTCATCCACACAATGGGTATAATAACATACATATCTGATGGTTCTGTTGTGAGGATTATATGAAATAATGCACATCAAAGTCTAAATGTGGTATGATTGTAATGTCATGTGTCAACCTGGCTAGGTAATGGTGCCCAGTTGTTTAGCAAAGCAAGCACTGTCCTGATTGTTACTATGAGGGTGTTTCATGGATGGATTTAAATTATTAGCAAGCTGATCACATCTGATGACATTAACAATCAATAAAAGAAGAGATTGCCTTCAGCAATGAGAGGAGCCTCCTCATCCAATTAATTGGATTCAATCAGTTGCATACAAAAAGTGCTCACCTTAAAGTGAGGACTGAGAATTTTAGTAGTCAGAAAGAACTTCTACCTCTACCTCAGCCAGCCAGCTTTTCCTAGGGGTTTCATTATGACTTTCAAAGTTCCCAACTTGCAGCTTCCCTTGGGGAATGCAGCATCACCATTCTCAAGTTTCCAATTTACATTCTGCTGTACAGAATTTGGACTTGCCCACTCCACAGTCATGTGAGCCAATCCCTATAATAAATCTCTTAATATTTACATTTCTATCATGTCAGTCCTGTTTCTCTGGAGAACCTTGACTAATAAACTTGGCTCTGGCAGCTGAGAGTAGACACTGAGGATGTGCGCCTGGTGGTGATAATGAAAATAAGTGGAGCAAAGAAAGTGCCTTGGTATTAACAAATTTTGATCTAGGGTCTCTGTGGACAAGTATCTCCTATGACATGTGAATGAATGGCAGATGATTCAAAATGGCCAGTTTGGCCATGAAGATAGGATAGACAAATGGCCAATCCCACCTCATATATCTAAAGAACAATGACTTGGATCCAAATAAAAAGAGACACTCAAATTTTTCTAAGTGCACTGATGCCAGAACAGCAATTTAAAAAGGGGGTGGTGGTAAGACTTTTCTCTCATAGAGAGCCAATCTACAAATGTCCCATAAGCATTGGTGAGAAAGTTTGTCCAAGGTCTCTCAGGAAAATGAGTGGGACATGGTACTGATGATAATCCCTTATTAAGGATCAGTCATTTGCCAGGCCCTGGGTAGATGGCCATCTATTGAATTCTTACACCTGCTCCGTGAGGTGGGGGTAGTTATAACCATTTTATAGAAGGAGAAATTGGAGTCAAGAGGTGGGCAGATTTCCCAGCATTCACCTGGCAATTAACAAGCTGAGCTTGAGATTTGTGCCCCAGGCTTGCGTGTGGGTTCACATGTGAATTTTCCATGATAAAACTTTTCCCTGGGGAGGTGGAACTTTCCCAGGGGGCTGCAAATGAGAAGAAACCTCAGAAAGTCCTAACACTATAATGAATCCCTGGAGAATCAACTCTTTTAAAGTAGACCCAGAGTGTCTGTTCTCTTTCTGATTATAAGAAAAAGCCCACAACTTTGAAAGTGGACTGGAAAAGCCCACCTGACTGAATACCTGCTTTACCTATGCACAGTGGGAAGCATGAGGAAGGGGTCTTGTCTGGGGCTTCCCTTATGCTGGTCCCATTTTTTTGGCCTGGTTCTCCTCCCACAAAGAAAGGATTGGAGTGGGAATTTCCTTGCTCATCACAGAAATGCTCACCCAATTCTGCCCACACAAAACACTTTCACTCCTTTCACCACCCTTTTATTACTGGATAAAAGTCAAAATGCTTTAGATTGGGTTTGTTCTGCAGCAAGTGTGGGCTGAACCATTTGCATGTTTCATCTCATTTTATTCTCTTGACAATCCAATGGCATCGGAATCGTTATCTTTGTTTTACTGATGAGGAAACTAAAGTCCAGCAAGAACAGGAGCTTTATCCATGTCATTCAGAAAATGATGGAGTATCCAGGATTCTAACCAAGCCGTCGGATCCAGACGTGATACTGTCTCACCCAAAGAGGAAGTACTTAAGAGAATGCATCTTTCTTCACAGCAGTCAATACTAGCTTCCAGAAAGGAAAGCCAAATCGATCCAGATCCTTTTTTATTAGGGCAGTGCATCTTTTCTGGAAACAAGTTTGGTCTTTTAAACTGCCACAGCACTAACACCAAGAAAAATGTGAGTATCAAACTGTCTTGTTTGTAGATGGAGCCACCCCGATTTGAAGAGGATTAAATACCAGTCATGGCACCTGTGACTTCTGTGATTTCTGAAGGGTGGCAGGATAAATTAAATGTAACATTCCCTGCACCATCCTTTACCACTACCAAACGATGGATTCACTCACTCTGAGTAATAGAGCAAACACTGAACAGTGAAAATGTATGATTTATCAGAAGCTTTAACTTATTCAAGAAGATGGTTTATTTTCCTCTTCTTCTCTTGTTGCATCTCCATTAGCTCATGCACCAGCTGCAGAGTTGCCCTTTAGAAGGACAATGTGAGAAATAGAGATTCTGGGATCAAACAGGGATTTCCATTTCAGCTTTGCCTTTTCTCCTGCTGTGTGACATTGGCATGTGCATTTATTCATTCTATAAATATTTAGTGAGTGCCAGACAGAGTGGACACCAAGGTGAAGTAAATATGTTCCTGCTTTTAAGAAGGACACAGTGTAGTGGGAGAGACAGAAAGATAGACAGACAACTGTGGTACAGTGTGGGAATTGCAAGAAGAAAAGTGTGCAAGATGATTTGCATATCATTGAACTTCTCTGAACCTTAGTTCCCTCATCTCTAAGCAAGAAGGATAATAAAACTCAATTTCACAATGCTGGTATGTGGCTTAACTGTGTTATTGGATGGAGGACATTTTTAATCTAGCATGGGCATGCAAATTGTGGTTTTTGACTGTTTATGTTCCAATTTGGGTGATAAATATAATGAAAGTGGAGCAGAATAGAAATCAGGGGGCTGAAGGCAGGGGAGGCTGAGACATGTTCTACATAGCGATATTATGTACCATGCTTAGAGAGCCCTTCGGGATTCCCTGAGCTGTCCTGGGCAGATGCAGCATGAAAGCAGAGTGCAGGCAGGTCTCTGGGCGAGAGAACCCACTCCCCCAGCTCAGCGGCATCATCTCTTCTGTTAATGGCTTTTATATACTGGGGGGTCCACATAGGACTTCCCTTAAAGAAAGAGTTCCTGAACTAAAAAACAATATTCAAGATCCATTGAACGTCAAGCTCCCAGAAATTCACAAAACTCCCTGGTAAGTGTGGGATTAGGGATTATAATCTGATTGGGAAACCCTTTTTAAGAAATGGGGCCCTCTTGAAGCATCAGCAATACAGTCAAATTCTCTCCCTTCCAGCTGGACAAGAAAACAGTGGACAACAGGGCTGGAGGACTTCACTGTTAAATAGAGAAGGAGTTTTATGAAGTCCAAACATCTCTATCTACATGAAATTGAACTGTTTAGGAGGACATGTTTTCTAATATGTGCTTCCTACAGAATTTGGTTAACATTTGATTGGCTGCTCTTGATACACCTAAGATGATGCCCTTCCAGGCCACCCCATTGAAAGTTGTCCCCCATGTCTGCTTAACAACATCTGTCCCATCCCCTAGCCTATCTGCAGCACAACCCCTCAGAATCTGCAGTTACCTTATTTTTTTTAATGAATTTCTATTTCCTCTCCACTAGAAAGTGAGCTCTGTGTCTTGCTATTGCTGGTACTTGCAAGTGTCCAGAAGAATGGCTTGAATGTAGAAGGCCTTCAATAAAAACGTTTTTAATTAATGAATGCAAGTATGAATACATGATGTGCCCAAATTTCTAACCCACTAAATTTATGAGTCAGGGGCCAGTCCTCCTAGCATTAATTCAGCAAAAGTTTAAAAAATAAACTCTGCCTTCCAGCTCCTGCCCAGCCTTCTCTTGATGACCAGAAACAGAAAAGACCCCTGGGGGCCCTATTACCATTATTATTTTACATTGAGCTCTGCTCAAACTCCACCCACTACCCCCTTCCTTCCCTCTTTGAATTAACTGTGCTGATTGTTTTCTACAAACATCCCACTGGGAAAGGAAGAGGCCTCAGTCAGATCCACCAGAGTTGGCAGATGAGAGGAGAGAAATAAAATTCATCTTTAAAGCTGTCCTGTGGTTTGCCTGCAGGGCCATTGCCGCTTTCTTCGTATTTCTCAGTGAAGTCCAGCCCAAACAGCTCTGTTCTCTAAGACAGAAATAAGCTGTCCCTCAAGATCAATATAGAAATAACTGACATTTCCTTCAGACATTAAATTTTCATTTCGGTGAAAAGACGGGAAAGGGAGGGGCAGATGAGCATTCTCTGAGTAAAACTGACTTTCAGCCACATCTTAAATGACAACCTCGCATCCATGAATCTAATACCTAAATAGCAGCAGAATCTGAATTCAACTTCTGGGGGAAATTCTCCAGGAAGGCCTGACTATGAGGAAGGATCTGTGTTATCTATTTCCTTCTCAGGTGTAATATGGCAGGGACACTCCAAAAAAATGACAATCATTAATATTTGTGATGTTGTTTCTGTGTGCCAGGTACAAGGCTAAGCCATTTTCATCCATTATTTAATTTTAATTCTCACAGAATCCTATATGGCTTTTACTATTACTGCTATTGCTTTTTTGCAGGTGAGAGAAAAAAAAACATTCAGAATGGTGAAGTCACACGCCCAAGCTCACACAGTTGGTAAGAGGCAAAGTCAGGACTCGAATTCAGATTTGTTGACTGCAAAGGTCCAAGTCCACTGTAATACCTCAAAAGGAAAGAACATGTAGAAGGAGGAGATGGAGGGGGAAGAGGATAAATTTGGTACCTCTCTCCCACCCAGGGCTCCAGAATTCTGGCTGAGATGGTATTATAGAATACTGCATCTTGAGGCTTCCAAAGACAAGCATTTACCTACTAATGAGTTTTTTTTTCCTGGGCAAAATCACTGGGTTGCTAAATCCACTTGCCTACACATCTTAATTGAACTAGGTACAGGATGGCTCTGACCTACTTTAAAATCAATTTGATGTACCCCATGGATTCTTTCAAGCCACTTTACAAACACCATTCTGCTTTTATTAAATAAATCTACTTGCTCCTGGGGTGTTAACAGATGACACTGCCCCTCAGGAAGAGTTTGCCAAGATTGGAGCTTCTATGAAACACTGTCTTGCAAAAAAAACCCTAAGTCCTGGTCTTGGGCAACTAAAAAGAAGACCCCATTTTGGGGGGGGGCACAAAAAAAATTCACAGGGACCAGGCTGTGAGTTTTAAACCTTTAATGTATTATGTCATCAAAAGTCCCTGCAACATAGTCCTTTTATTAGGCAGAGTCAAGATTCTTCCCTCCCCCAACCCTGTATCACAGCCTTAACATTTTTTTTTTTTTTTTGAGACTAGGGCCTAAAAAGGGATTTCAAAGATGGTATCCAATTTTTGAATTGCCCCATAGAATTGACTAGGGTTGAGGGAATACAGAAACTCATGATCAAAGAACAGTACAATCTGGGTAAAACAGATCCTTCAATCTTGTATTCAGTCCCCAGTAGGCTTTGAGTATGAGCTGCACACCAGGCCCCTGCTGGACTCTGCAGAGGAAACCAGCTGGACTCCCTACCTTCAGAGAGCTTACAGTCTAGAGGGGGAGAAATCTCTGAAAACAATCACACTACTACATGGATAATTTTTGTTGTGATAAATGCTATAAGGGAATGGTGAATGGTGCTATGAGATAGCATAATGAAAATTTAGGCAGAAAGTTCAAGGACGTGACAATTAAGCTAAGATCTAAAGGAGGAGAAGGGAATAAATAGGACAATGGAGGAGATGGAAAATCATTCAGGGAGTAAGCATCAGATTTATTTAGTAATGGGGAGAACACATTGCAGGTGGCAATAGTGGTACTAGATGCAAACTGATCTCAAATAGGACTTGCACTACAACAGTTCATTCCCAGCTCTCATTGGCATCACAGACTATTGGAGCTGCAATGACTTTAGAGATTACCTCATTCAATTACTCACCCATTGTACAACTCTCCAACTCTATTTACTCATTGTTCTAGAATATATATCTAAGCTGTCCGAGGCTCTGGATATAGGAAGGAACACACAAAAAAGTTCCTGACTGCATGGAATTTATGTTCTCGTGGGAAAAGTCAGACAATAAACAAATAAACAGGTACATATAGAATATGTCAGAGGTTGGTAACTGCTACAGAGCAAAAGAAAATAGGGTGAAAGGATAGAGAGTTTTGGAGGGTACTATTTAAATACAGAGATATAGACAGTCTTCATTGGTTAAAAGGTGACATTTTGTTAGAAGCCTGAGGGGAATAAGGGAGTGAAGCTTGCAGCTATCAGGTAAGAATATTCCCAACAGAAGGAAGAACAAAACCAAAGGCCACAGGCAGGTGTATGTTGTTGTTTTCTGGGAGCAATGAGGAGGTCTGTGTGCTTGGAGCTGATTGAACAAGGGCAGGAGAGGACTTGGACATGAAGGCAGAGGGGGCGGGGTAAGTCCTCATAAGACCTTGTAAAGATGGTGGCTATTACTTTCAGTGGGGTGAGAAACTCTTGGTAAGTCTTGAGCAGGAGAGTGACATAAAATGTCATACATACTTAAAAGATCACTCTGGTGACTGTGTGAAAAAAATTGACTATAGAGGTCAGAGCAGAAGATAGGATACAGCATAGGAGGCTATTGCAATACTCAAGGCAAACAAATGATGTTGACTCAGGCCTGGTGACAGGTACAGAGATGGTGAAAAGAAGTATATTCTGGATATGTGTTGAAGGTAAATCTGGCTTTGCTGATTTGCTGATGGATTGGATATGGGGTGTGTGAGAGACAGAGACTAAGAGGACTCCAGGTTTGTACTTGACCAACTGGAACAACAGAGCTACCATTTATCAGAATGGGAAAACCAGAAGGAGAAAATCTGGGGGGAGAGGAGTCCAGCATTGCACATGGAGGCTTCCTTAAGCAACTCAAATGAGATTTTCAGTGGCAGTTGGTTTTATGAAACTTCAGAAAGGGATTTGAGCTGCATACATAAAATTGAGAATTCAAGATGAGATTGCTTAGGAAGACTGTAGACAGGGAAGAAAATAAATCCAAGGACCACGCTTTATTGCCTAGGCAGTTCAGTCCATTATTCACACATTTTTCCGTGAACTTTGAAGTACCTTCCATACGCCAGAACTATGAGACAAGAAGTGGAAGCTATTTCCCCACCCTATGAATTTAAGTTGGCTTTGTGACCTGCTTTGACCAATAGAATGTGGCATAAGGGACCTTGTGAGAGTTTTGAGCCTAGGTCTAAAGAGGCCTGTGTGCTTTCACTTTGTCCTTTGAAAGCTAGCCTGCTGGATAGCCAAAGGGCATGTGAAGGAAGCTAAGCACTCAGCACTGAGAGAGCTCACAGACATGTCAGCGAGGTCATCCTGCAGCAACCAGTCCCCAGTCATCCCAGCAGGTGACCACAGACACATGAGCAAGCCTAGCCTGTGTTAGCTGAGCCCAGCCCAGACCAGCAGAACCACCTGGCTGGCTCATAGACTCATGACAAATAATAGATGGTTGTAGACTTCAGCCACTAAATTTTGGAATGGGTTTCTCTATAGTAATAGCCAAACAATACAGTCTTTGTCTTCAGAGCTCTACATTTCCAAGTCCTAGTCCCTTTCAAAGGTATTGTCCGCATGAAGCTTTGCCTGATGCCTACAGCAAGAAGTCAACATTTCATCACTGAGATCTACATTTCATTGCTTTCTTCCTGTGTTTGTCATAATAAGCTAGACTATGCTGCTGTAACAAATTTCAGTGCAGTAATATGACAAAGATTCACATCTTACTCATGGTTCATGGCTAATGCAAGTTGCAGGGAGTTCCCTTCATACATAGGGATCCATGCTGATGAAAGCAGCAGCATCTTGTGACACTGTCAACTCAAACCAAGGCTTAAGAGAGTACACGTAGAACTCATACCTGCTCTTCAGGACTTCTGCTCACTGCCCACTGTACAGGCCTGGTCCTATGACCTCATCTAATGCCAAGAAAGCTGGGACAAGTAGGGGAACACATAGAGGCATGCATGTCTCTGCTGTCCTTTCTCATGGTATTTTTACTTTGTATCTTTTATTTGCATTGCTTTTCTTCTTACACCAAATTTGGTATATCCATTCCCAGGACTGGCTGCACGGACATGCAGCCTGGGCAATCAGAAGGAGCCTGTGCTTAGAAGGACCCCGCTCTTCGTTTAATGATCTACTGCCATCATCTTGGAATTATCACTATTTTTCAACAAGGACTCCTCGTTTCCATTTTGCCCTGCATCCCACAAATTATGCATCTTACTCTGTCTACATTTAATCTGGTTTCTCAATCTTTTCTTTCTAATCTAGTAGTTTATAACACAGGTTGCCCCATGGAATCACAGAGGGAACTCTAAGAGAATACAAATACCCAAGCCCCACCTGAGAACAATTAAATCCAACTCTCTGAGAATGGCCTTGGCAGAGGTATTTAAAAACAAACATGCCTCCAGGTGATTTCAATGTGTAGCCAGTGTTGAGAATCACAGTCCTGACATCATGGCCCAGATATGAAGAAATAAAAATATGGTAAAGGGGAAAAAACCCCAAAGATTATATAAAGGTATTTTTGAAAGTTTAAACTGATCTCTTATCTACTCTCAGTCCTTCTCCCCAAATGAAATAACTGTGAACATTTGAATAGTAACATTCCAGAGAAATGTTTCAGCATAGACAATTTCACTATCAAAATTAAAAGATACAGTAATGGGTTATAACCCGCTGAATAAACTAGGAAAACAAATATCCATACTGATATAAATAAATGGATAAAATGGTGATGAACTGGATATTTACATAGTTTCAAATCTCCTCCCGACCAAACACTAATTTCTAGCGGAAGTAACTGCACAGCGAAGAAATCCAACATGCAATCTTAATCATGAGATCAAAGCATACCTCATCAGTAAAGGGGCAAATTGAACTCATGTACCACCTGACAGAATGCAGTGAGACAGACACAGCTGGCGTCACTTCTTTAAGATTCCTGCCAAAACTGCATAAGCTAAATCTAAGCATGAGGAATAATCAGACAAACACACATTGAGGAACATTCTACAAAATAGCTGGCCTGTAGTTTCAAAAGGTTCAAAGTTATGAAAGTAAAGTCTGAAAGAACTGTTCCAGATAGGATGGCAATTAAATGCAACATATAATTCTAAACTGGATCTTTTATATAAGGCAGGTGATATCCCATGTCTATCCTACAGAAATAATAGCACAGGTACATAAAGGTATGCATACAAAGGATGCTTACTGTGGCATTGCTTCTAGAAGTAAACAGTAAGAACACAATAGAAATATCCACCAACAGAGTAGAGATAAAATGTGAGAAATCATTCTATATTCTATAGACAGAAATCCACACGTAATGATCTGAAAAATATTTCTATGCCATGATCTGCAAAACTTTATTTCAGACTAATATCTACATCATGGCTCTATTTTTAACCTACATGTATATATACATTTAAGTATATGTATATAATGAAAATGTATGGATATATGTACGCGTGTATGTGCACAAGCCAGGGAAAATATTTAAAAGGATGAAGACTAAATTGTGACAGTAACAAGTTTACCTCTGGGAGGAAAAGAATTTCACTTCTTAATTTATGTGTGTGTGTGTGTGTTTTCAGTAAATAGTTGACAACTTTAACTTTATTTTTCAATTTTCAAGTGAAATGACAATTGACCTTTTTCAGCTGTTGTAGGTTAGCAAGTCAATGATACTTTGTAGCAACCCTTAAATTCGGGAGAGCTTTTAATTTTAAGGAACTACCCATTTAAGTTTTCTGTCATGAAGCATAAAAGATAAATGAAAAACCTTTCTTAGAAAATAAGCTCAAGTTGTTTTAGGGAACCTAGAACAAAAGGAATAAAGTATCCACAAGTAAATTACATTTCAGCAAAGAATCAATGTTCTTAATTTCAAGAAATTCAAAGTGATGGAATAATTATCAAGCAATGAATTCCTCCAAATGCAGATCTACTACATGTTTGTGTGTATCTCTTTAGGCACAAAATAGAGAAATTGGGGAGATGGGGGACCTGCTATAAGCTGTTTTCCTGACTCCTTCCACAAACAATAATTTGGGTGTGATAAGGATTTGCACAACAAATGCAAGCTGCATAGAGCTTTGTGTTTTGAAGCCACAAGCATGAAAATCCATTTAAGCAACTATCTTTCTGCTTGCCAAGATAAACATGTTCTAAGTACCCCATATAAATCTCCAAGCCATGGAAGAAAATAGCACCAAACTTTTTTTCTTTCTTTAGCCCCAATTAAAGTTCAAAGTGGAGGATTTATAATCCCCATCTAAACAGACCATCTGCAATTTGTAGACAGGCATAAATAAAAGGACAAAAAGGGTCAACTCCATATATTATAGATGGGAAAAAGATACCAACAACTCAGCACTCCACCAAGGTGTCCCTTACTAAGAGACCTCAGGAGCTCTTTGTTATTTTGACTCCCCAGCTTCCATTCCCTCTCTCATATCACCTGGATTTCCTCACAGGGAAATACTTCTTCTCCATAGCGTGTAGGATCAGGAAAATTATTCCAGTTGACCATTTTCAAAGACAGCATAAAAAAGTCCACTCCCCCGTATCCCTGCCCCAGTATGGCTAGGGGTGAGCATACAACCTAAGTGCTGCAGGCTTGCTGGTTGTTAAGCTACTGTGTCTCAGCCCCAAACTCACCTTCTCTTCCCAGTTTTGTGATGCTAAGCCTGGGGCTCTGTAGACCAGATTTCTCCATTGTCACATGGCTTCCTGATAGGGTCTGCCAATAGGGACCCTGGAAAGCCAGACAAGGAGAGATGCTCCTCCCCATTTGCTTGCTGCGCCCATCAGCTTCACCCAGGTGCAGCTCTTCATCTGGGGGGCAGCAGTTCACTGTAACAGCAACTGGTTCCTTTCAACTTCTTTCCGCACTCCTAGAACCAGCCTCATCTCGCTCCCTCAAGCTAACAACCAGGCAGTACTCCTTCCTCAGAGTTCTGAGCCCCAACCTTACAGGGGCCCTTACCTAACTTCTGAGACACCAGCTTCTCAGTACCCTCTCCTCAAAGCTCTGGAACTCTGCTCGTTGGTGCTTCCTCTCCAAACTTCTTTCCTTTGTTCCCCCAGCCCTAAAGGTGGTAGCTGCTTCCTGTAGGTACTATACCTGTGTGGCCTCAGTGTTCGTTTTCACTGTTACAATCATTTAACCAATTTCCTATGCTACAGTCTCTCTGTTAACATAACTAGCATGGTTTTGTTTTCACTTACTAACCCCTGACTGCTCTAGGAACTCACAGCCAGGATGACTCCCCTATCAGGTAGTCAGGTGGAGAGGTTTGTGTTGGAGGTTTTCATCACAAAAGTAGACATGGCTGTAGATAGAGTCTTGACTAGGCTGTTACTGTTATAGAATCATTGTCATGATTCTCATTTCTAAGCCATGTCTTCTTCTTGGTTCCTGCTCATGCTGATGCCTGATCATTCAGTCTTCTTTGGATTCAGTAGGTCTCCTGAAACGTTTAAAAAAATATTCCTTTTTGCTTAGTTTAACTAAAATTGGTTTCTGCAGCAAGTGGATTAGTCAACAAGCTGATACTTGATAAGGCAGTAAGCAGGAAAGTTTGAGTGAGATATTTATTAAGCACTTACAATGAGCAGTGCACTTGGGACAAATAAAATTAGCTTTGAGTACCCCCGGTTCTTTAGAGTCCAGCATTAATAAGGCCTAACCTGTATCATTAGTTTCTGGTATGCCTCCTAATAATACTCACCACACATGCACGTTTTGCCAATCCCAGAATTATCAAACTCATTGAAACAATGATTTAGGAATAATCTTCTAGCAGGTCATTGAGTCCGTTCCCTCACGTAAAAGTTGCACAAAGGAGATGTAATAGACCCAGCAAGTCATCAGAGTCACTGGTTTACAATCTATCCCTCCCATCCCTTTATCACCCAATTTGGCATCAGATTTCACCTAATCCGAAAGGGAAACCTCCCAGAAAATTGAAAGAAAGAAAAGTCAGCCTGCATTGGTGGAGTTGGAGAAATGTATGACCCTATAAATCACAGTATAGCTTTAACCTAAGGGAAATCCACCCCAAAGGTGAGAAACAAAAGGGTATGCAGTGTCAGAAGGAAACTCAGATTCAAGTCCTCACTCTTTCACTTTTTGTTATTTGAATTTGAACAATTTATTTTACTACAAAGATCCCCATTTCATTTTCTGCAAAACAGAGATTAAAAATAAAGGACATCCTACTTCACAGTTGTTTTAATCTTCAAATGCACTCATTCAACAAATACCTGGATTCAGCACTATTTTAGGAGCTGGACACACAGCAGCAAACAGAGCAAAATCCTCACCCTCTTAGATCTTACATCTTGTAGAAAGAGGCAGTCAAGACACAAATAAGCATATGAATAAATATGTTGTTTCAGACAGCAATGACTACTCTGGGAAAATAAAATAGAGCAATTTGATAATGAGTGATTGGGCTCATGAGGTCGGGAAATCAGGGACGGCTTCTTTGAGGAGGTGACATTTCCTGAGGAGATGAAAAGGAGAAGATCTACAGGAAGAACATTTTAGGCAGAGGGAAGGGTGAGTGCAAAGACCTGTATGTGGGAGCACGTTTGGTGTTTTGAGGAACGAAAAGAAAGGCCAGCGCAGCTGGAGCTTAGTGAGTAAAGGGAACAGTGATGTGAAATCAAGATCCACCCTTACAGAAACAAAGCTGCTCCCAAATGGCCATGTGCTTTGGCATACTTTCAACATTGTACTAAATCAATTACTCTATTCTTCTCATTAGCTTATTTTATCATTTCAGCCTTTTGTTACCTAATTTCTGATTACTTTTTAATGGTCGATGACTTCCTAATATTTCTGCTTTAAATTTCTGTACTCTTCCTCACCCTTCACCAAAAAGGCACATACAAGTTTCATTAAAAAGAAACTCTATGATTTTTCTGTTTGGTGAAAACAAGCCCATCAATTTATGTCTTGTGGACCAGAGAGGCAGTGCACTACCATGGTAAGCAGGTGGGTTTGGGAATCGGGTCTTCTGGATTTGAACCCTCTCCCTTCCCAGCAAATAGCTATATGAACTTGGGAAAGTTAATTAGCTTTACTAAGCCTTGATGTTTTCATGTGTAAAATAGACTTAAGGATACCTAGCTTACAACATTGTTGTAGAAACGCTGTGAACAAATGTGTGTAAAGCACAGAGGCTGGCACAGAGGAAGCATGCATGTATGCTAACCATAAGAGGCCATTTGCTCTTTGATATTCCCTCTTTCTTCCCACCTTTCTTCAGGTACTTCCTCCTGTTCCTTCGAGACTCAGGTCAGATGTCATTTTCTGCAAGATGTCTTCCCTAGATTTTCAGACTACACTAAGGCTTCCACCATGTTATGGCTTGCCACTTACCCCATCATATTGAAATTTCCCAATTCCACATCTATCCCTCTATTCTACTAGGAGATTCTTGATGACAAGCAGTGTGCTTCACTCATCTTTGCACCCTCATCACAGAAACCAAAATACAAGATAGTATATAATAAATTCTCAATTGGGAATTGATAAATTCTTCTTGAGCAAATACTAGCCACTGGCTAATGCTCTCTGACTTAGACTCTCAGTCACTTTATCAGAGCTCTGCCCTGGCTAGAGCTCAGAAAAAGGAAAAAGACAATTTAGCCATTCCGGGAAAGAGATGGTTTCAATCTCTTGTTTGTTATACAAGACATGGATGTAACTGCAGGGTTTTTGTTTTTTGTTTTTACATTTGTATGACATTAGCTACTTGTGCTAACCCCATGGAATAATCCTGTAACTTCCCCAATGCTTGGTTACTTTATTATTGAAGGAGGAAACAGAATCCTTTAAAAGAGGGCATTGGAAAGAAAAAAGTCCCCCTAATCCCCAAGAAAAGTTTGAAATCTGAGTTTTCAAAGTCAGCGAGAAAGCAGTTAAATATCATTAGTATTTTACCTTTCCTTGAAAGGAGACTGCTAGCTACTCCCTCAAGTATGTGCCAGCCCTGGACTACCAAAATAGTCCCCACTATAACAGAGGAGAACAAAATCATCCCTAACACCATGGAGAAGACAGTATCTCCTGAGAGGGGTCTTATTTTCCTTCTGGGAACTCCAGTAGGAAGCATAGGTTCAGTCTACCAGGTGACTGTGCATGCAGCTGACAATCCCAGGGAAATGTGAGGGGGGCGGTGGCCTCCGGAGTCTGCCCCCTCCCCTTCTAGGTCCATTCCCTCTCTTGCCTTCTGTTTGCAGAGACAAAAGCTCAGACACTGCAAAACTGAGTCGGGTATGAGAATCCATGCCATTGTCAGAGAAATGTGGTCTGATATTTTCACCCAAACGTAATGGAAATTGGTTGAAAAGAAAGGAGATGCAAATTTCTACTTATTTATGGAAAATAGTGCATCTTAGCACTGAAAACACTTCCTTCCCCAAGAGCCATTCACCCCCCAAGCTGAGCAGTCAGACAAATGTCATGCTGTTTTCTGTAAGGATGTTACATTCTCATGTCTTCCTTTGCAGAAGGAGAAATGCAAAAAATATGTTCTCATTTCCACTTACCTGATCCTAGAAGCAGCTTCCATGGTAATTGAACTGAGGTAATCAAATGTAGTACACAAACTGATTCTCTCTAACAGTAAAAGGCTCGTTTAAATAAAATGATCGCTATCAACTCAAGACAAAGACACTATTTCCTTAATCCCCAACAAATAAATCTTCCCTCATTGTTAGTGGCAGAGATTTTGAAAAAAATTAAAAGAAGAGAAAGAAAGACAAGAAACCAAGAAGCAGATGCAGAGTGTATTATCAGGACAAACTCTTATTTGACATTCTGCTGCATCCTGAAAGCCCCGTTATAAAAGCATGACAAATCCCTCTTTCTACAGTCCTCCCCTGCCCTACAAATCTTACTGTTCTGCTGAACTCTTTTTACATCCCAGGCCATCCTAAAGAAACCAATACTGAGGGAGATGCTCCAGCTTCAGGGATTATCTCACTATTTCAGAGAAATGTGCCGTCTCCCCATGTAAGCTACCTGGATTTTATTTAGTTAGTTAGTTTTAATTCTTCAGCTAACAACTGGAAGAGGGGGAAACACATAACAATAAAATAAAGTAAATAGCCCAAACTGGTCTGTTAGCAGTCATTAGTGTGGAACCAGGTTCCACTTCCAACTTGTTTGTCTGTATCTGCTCTCAGAAGCCGCCTGCCTGCCTCCCGGGAGAAATCACAAGACCTGTGCAGTTATTGGCTTGGAAATGGACTTTGGAGAAAATTCTCCAGCTGTTTGTGTATCCTCAGCCTCCTCCTTCAAGCTCTCCCTCACCTCTTTAAGCCCCAAAGCTGTAAGATAGTCTTCCTTAACTCACTTGGTGCTGATCTCTCCCTTTCTTGAAATCTTTCTCTGCTAGCCCTTAACCACACTGTGTGCTGCACTTGCCTCTACTGGTTTCATTGTACTGCCCTTCCCCACCAAACTGTCAGCTTCTTAGGGAGGCAGCCACAGTTCATGCATCTCACATCTAGCACAGTATTGGCAAAATTACAGCTGCTCAAAATATACTTCTCCATTGATCCCCCTTTAACTGTTTCTTCCCCCTTCTGCACCATTCCTAATAATGCGGTAAGTTCATCAAATCTCAAATCGGTGGCCCAGGGCTGTTCTGCAGACCTCCCTGGGGCTGGATATCTCATAGTGTCGAGGAAAAACAAAAATGAACTGAATTGAATTAGTTGCCAATATTGAAAAATCAGGCGAATTTATATGACATTTCTGATTTCTGGTTTCTCTTTAGGAATCAGATGATTTAGCAATCCTGGCCCCCTGTTCTCGCACAGCAACAACCCACTGGAGCTGGGTAATAGGTGCCCCTTTATGGGGCATGTTCTCTAAACCCAATGGCCCTAAATCCCAGCCCCAGCTCCATTTATTTATTTACTTGCTTGGCTCCTATAGGTATCTGAGTTTGACCAATGTTTGCTTTACAAAAACAGAAAATTTAGCTTATCTCCGCAGAAGTTGGTTCCCTCTAAAATCAGCATTACTATTTTGCCTAAAATGAAGTCCATCATCTCCAACTGTGGGATGGGCTTTTTTTAAAAAATGCAATTTTATTTAGATATGTCCACACACCATACAAACCATCCAAAGTATAAAATCAATGGCTCGTAGTATTATCACACAGTAGCGCATTCATCATCATGATTAATTTTAGGACATTTTCATTACCCCAGGAAAAGAAATAAAAAGAACAAAGAAAACCCAAACCATTCCACACTCATTATTCCCCCTACTACTGACCCGTAGTATTGGTGTGGTAATTTTGTTACTATGGATGAAAGAATACTAAGATATAACAGTTAACTATAGTCCATAGTTTGTAATAGGTACAATATACTCCTCTATTAATAACTCCCTGAAATAGTGTCATACATTTGTTCTAGTTCATGAAATTATTTTTTATTTTTATGCAGTTCATCAATCATTGTCCACCGCAAGATTTACTATGTTATACATTCCCATACTTTACCCTCCAGCTTTCTATCTGGTGACCTACATGAGTGTAAACTTCCCCCTTCCACCACATGCTCACACAATTCAGTAGTGTCAATTTATTCTCATAATAACGTGCTACGGTCACCTCTATCAATTTCCACACATTGAAGATCAACTTATTTAAGGAATGTGCTCTTTATTTGTCCTTCCTCTATCTCCATCGCCAGCCTCACTCTCCTAGTTACCCAATACCAAAACCTCTCAGTCTTTTGGACCATGTCCCATTTCTCGTCCAGTCCTGTCCATTCTACTCCAGAAATATTTCCAAAATCCATTCACTCTTCTCTGCTTCTGCTGCCAGACTTTTGGGCCTTCAATCCTTCCTACTTGGGTCTTGTAACTGGCTTTTTATCCTTCAGTCGTTCTTCTTCAGGTCCATCCTGCACATGCTGCCACATGGCATGGCTCGGCTTCTGTTATTCCTCTCCTCAAAAACTCCAAAATCTCCCTATTGCCTACAAAACTGACTCCAAATTCCTTGGCCTTCACCACTTGCCGCCCCCCACCCTCCACCCCCATTTACCATAATGACTGTAAGACCTCTATTTCATCATACTGGCCTCCATTCTTCAAAACGGCCCTAGAGTTCACCTCCCCCAAAACTCTGTCCTAGAGTTCACCTCCCTGTGACCCCCAACCCCTACCTACCTGGAAGCTGAGCTCGAAGGTGTTTTGGCTTCCACTAAAATTAAGGTGAATGGACCATTTAAAAGAAGACATGGAGAAAGGAATACAAAGGCATTGTTTTCTATCATTGTGAGATACCAGCCAAGGTGACTCAGGGTCAGGAAGGGGCTTTAAGGGAAAGAGTCTTTCTAACACCACTTGGATCTTCTTAAGCAGGTACCTATTTTGCCTGAGCAAAACCAACCTTTTGGGGAGCCTGAATATCATTTGTCTGATTTAGGGATCTGTCAGAGCTCAATTTGGAGATCTCCCCTAGAAGAGAAAAATCATAGTTTATTTCTCGCTTTCAGAACACAGAACAAGAACCAATGTTCCTTTTAGGAATCATACTAGTTATTATTCGGATTTATATGTGTTTTGTTTGGTTTTTAACTAGGTTTGATTTTCAGTGGCCAAACTGTTACTGCACATGAAAAGTTCTTACAATGGGCTGAGGAAAATGTTGTTTTCAGGACTCCCTTCTCTTGCTCCACTTTCTATTTTTGTTAATGGGCTTTAAACTAATTAGAGTAAATTAATTTCTCAGAATAATAACAATTGCCAGGGAATCACACACTGATACTTTATTCTTAGTGACAAGAGCTTCCTGGGGTTTGGGAAGCAATTACAACTTCTTAATGATCTATGGAAAGAAAGCAGCTTGGATCTGTATCAATTATGCTTTATTTATTTGTTTCAGAAACTTTTAATAAATTGAGGGGAAAAAATGATTCATCTCAATAAAAATGATGATTGCCGTCTCTGAACTGTGCTCCCCTAGTGGCCACAAGTGGCTAATTAGGCTGGGCTTACAGCTTTCAGGATAGGGGGAAAGCACCCAAGAAAACTGTGCTGAGCAGTGGCCATTATTTAGTCATGAATCCATGGATTTTTCTTTCATACTTACCATTTGCAAAATGCTCAACTTTCATCATCAAATGGAATCTTGGAGAAATGTCTGGCCCGGGTGCCAAAAAGGCCAAAAGTAGGGAAGCCTTAGTCACTCTGCCCAGATGATGGAGCCCAATCTTAAACCTGATCCCTTGTGTTCTTTGACCCAGCATAAATGATGTATAGCTCAGTTGTACTCTCGGCAGTCCAAATATCTCTGGTGGACAAATAGCATAATCTTCTAAGGCCAAGAATTTTCAATGTTTCCGTCATGTGAATGGTCTAAAAGGTTGTAGAAACTGTCATGTCAACGTCACCTCCAGTATCTCTCTTGAATATACATCTTTTGGTTCATCTACACAGCTAGTGCCCTACCAGAAGCCTATATCATCACTTACTAGCTCTTACCAGATCACACTAATCTCAGCTTCCTATATATCCTCTATTTGTCACACTACCTTCTGAGTGGTTGGATTTTTGTTTGTTTGTTTGTTGTTTGTTTTTTGCAACATTGTCATCATCAATGTTATCACATTGTCATAATCAACATCGTCAAAACTGCAATAAGTCAGTTCTTAGTTATAAGCAAAAGAAATGAGCTTTGGTGAACTTCAGCAGAAATGTTGTATTTAATGATTAATGGATAGTTTCCATAATCCCTATGAAGTCTAGAGAATCAAGTCTAAAGCTACACAGCCAGGAATGATGCCCCAAATCTCTTCTCTCAGGTGGTCTGAAGTGGCACACATCCTCCACTGCCGAGCACAGAGTCTACAGTGAATGTTTAGGGGGCCTAGCATTGTCAGCCTCTTAAATGAGCTCTGACTCATAAGATGGGAGATTCACAAAAGAGGGGAAAACTTAGATGTTGAGTCACTAAAAAGAAATGACTAATGTCCAATTTATTTAGCACCCATTTTATGCCAAAGACTTACACACATTATTTTCAAAATATCTAACAAAATAAGTATATATTTTTTTAACTTTTATTGTATAATATAACATATATACAAAGCAAAGAAAGGAAAAAGCAATAGTTTCCAAAGAAGTAGTTACAAGGCAGATCCCAGAGCTTGTCATGGGCTGCCATACCATTAGCTCAGATTTTTCCTTCCAGCTGCTCCAGAACACTGGAGGCTAGAAGGAATTAATATTTTTTTATCATCACAATCGACTTCTCTTTCTTTTTTTGTGAAAAATAACATATACAAAAAAGCAATAAATTTCAAGCACAGCACAACAATTAGCCGTAGAACAGATTTCAGAGTTGTATAGGTTACAATTCCACAATTTTAGTTTTTACTCTTGCTCTAAGACACTGAAACTAAAAAAAATGTCAATATAATGATTCACCAATCATACTCATTTGTTAAATGCTACCTTCTCTGTATAATATGGGTAAAGATGGAACTAGCTGATGTTCTGAGACTGTCAGGTTAGGACTTATCTGGTCCAGAGACCATCTGGCGGTTTGTAGGTTTCTGAAAGTTACCCTAGTGCATGGAAATTTGTAGAATCTTTATATTTCCCTTGGTGTTCTTTAGGATTGGCTGGAATGGTTTTGTTTGGGTTGGCAAGTTATGATAGGTAGCAACATCTGACTGAAGCTTGCATAAGAGTGACCTAGAGTAGCCTCTCAACTCTATTTGAACTCTCTCAGCCATGATACTTTTTTTTACACTTTTTTTCTCTTTTGCAGATGACATGATTGACCCATGGTGCCAGGGTCAGACACTTCGTGGGAGTCATCTCCATGTTGCCAGGGTGACTTTCACCCCTGGATGTCATGTCCCATGCAGTGGGGAGGCAATGATCTCACTTGCATAATTGGGCTTAGAGAGAGTGAGGCCACATCTGAAAAACAAAAGGTCTTCCAGAAGTAACTCTTAACATACCTAAGTAGGCTAAGTTCTCCACTACATGCCTAAAGCTTCACAAGAGCAAGGCTCAAGATCAAGGGCTTGGTATTGATGTGGGTGTCCCTAATATTTGACACAGTATCAGGGGTTTCTCCAGTCAAAATAGGTATTTTTGACACTTAAAAATTAAAATTCAAAAAAGTTTATGAAATCTGCTGAAAATCACAAAGCTAGTAAGTCACAGACAAGACCACCTCTGCCTTTCTCTGAGTTATCACCTCTCTGCCCCACAACAAGTGCCCTGATAACATTCCCAACTATTGCTCAGAAACCTCCCTTACTCCCACTTTACCCTTCTGGTCCTTGCTAAATTAAAATTCTAACCATTGCCTCTTCTTGACTGGCTAGTCCAGTTTCAAGTAGTCCATATTTTGGATTTGGTATGCAGTTTCCTTTTGTTTGTCCTCAGGTTGTAATTTAAAAATGTGATTAAAAAATTCTCTATGTTCATTTTCACTCTTGACTTCTCATGTAGAATGTCCAAGCTTACACTGTTGCCTGAAACTAAATGGGACCAGCTGGGTCTTCTCAAGTCCTTATAAATTGAGGTTAATTGACCTTCAAAGACACCATAACACCTTGAAAAAACTGTTATATTCCTCAGGGTTGCTTGAGTGATTCTTTGAAATAGAAATATGATTTTGTTTTACCTCCCACCACTCTTTTTAAAACCATTCAATGTCCTCCCTTGTCTCATTTGTCCCTTATCATGGCCTTCAGTGCCCACTGGACTTTCTGTCCAGTTCTCCAGGCTCATCATGCATCATGCTGTTCTTCACGCTGTTTTGTATCAGTTTATCATTTCTTTATTTCCTCCATTACTGAATCTTGCTTTCTTTTTCCTGGAGTTGTCTTATTCTCCTTTTCATATCATTGATTTTACTCATTCTTCTGCTTTCATAGAGCCCTGTGCCCTTCCTTGGATACTCATATCACAGTTGCAACTCCACAATTGTTTCTGTGAATATTTGGCTATACCTGTCTCCACCATTAGAATGTAGGCACCGTGAGAGCTGGGACTATGAATACTTTACTGACCATCTTGTGCTTAGTACATAGTAGTTACTCAATACATTTATGAAAGAAGGAGAGAAGAAAGAAGGAGAAAAGAAGGAGGAGGGAAGGAAGAGATGGAGGGAAGGAAAAACCCTGAGACTCAGAATCATGGTACTATTTTTATCCTTTCAGTTGATTTCAACCAATCTGGTTGAAGATGGAAAGGGAGAGGTTTGGTCATATTATACACTGACAAAAGAGAATCAAAATAATTTTCCCATTATCTTTCTGAGCAAACTGTAAATGTATTTCCTCTTTTCTTCAATATGTTCCTTTCTCTCCTTTCCTTTGCCCTTCTTAGTGTCATCCCTCCATCTATGGCCATTTATGGCCCTGCCACCCCAATATCTTTCTTTGAAAGGATCCTGTCAAAATTTTGAAATATGAATGTTATTGTTCCTATTTGAACCATATGACAAAACCTTTTCTGATCAGCATTTTTTTGGGACTCTTCTACATGCTAGACAGACATGACTCAAATTCTTGGGTATTTGGAAATGTACGTGATAGTTATTGATTAAGTATATGTTTGATTGAATGATTGCTATTGCAATTTATTCTATATATTAAGTAGATGAATAGATATGTCCACTGCCCTCAAGTAGCTCCAGGCTAGTAGAAAGAGACAATGACACAAATAGTCAAACAATGATGGACAAAAGGGTATAGCAACTACCAGGTTAACAGCATAGGCAATCACCTATGAGCCCAAAGGGGTAGCAGGTGTTTGTCCCAGGAAAGGCTGGTGACATTTGATCTGAGCCCTCTATATCAGAGAGGTTCACCAAGTATCAAAAGGGAAGGGGAATAGGAAATCCAGGGAGTGGAGTCCCCACATGCAAAACTTAGCAACGCAATTTATTAACTTGTTGTTGAAATATATACATACAGAAAAGAACATAAGCCATAAGTAAAGTACTGAATGAATTTTTGCAAATTGAGAACCCTCAAATAACCAGCATGCAAATCAAGAAACGGGACATCACCAGAAGCCCCCTCACATTCCCTCTAAGTCACTCCCCAATTAGGTTCAGATAAATGCTAGCTTTTAACATCATAGATTTTTTTTTTTTTTTTTGCATGGGCAGGCACCAGAAAACAAACCCAGGTCTCCAGCACTGCGGGTGAGAACTCTGCCCGCTAAGCCACCATGGCCTGCCCCATAGACTGTTTTGCAGGCTTTTTACTTTATAAACTCTTTTGTAGATGGCTTTTTAAACTCAACATTGTGTTTGTGAGATTCATCAATATTTTGCTTATTCTCATTGCTGAATAGTATTTCATTGGGTGACTATAATACAAATTTTTCATACATTCTACTATAGATGGGCATTTGGGTAGCATCCAGTTTTAAACTATTATGAATATTCCATCAATGAGCATTCTAATACACGCATTCTGGTGACTAGAAAGTGTCTTTCTATTAAGTGCTTTGAAGGTGGGGTTACTGAGCCATAGTGTATCCACATGTTAACCTGTAGTAGATATTATCATAGCCTCAAACTCTTACCACCAGAACACCCTCACCAGCACCTTTTTTCACTTTAGACATTCCGTTAGAGGTGGAGGGGTATCCCTGTGGTTTCAGTTTGCATTTTCCTGATGACTAATAAAGTTGTACACCTACTTATATGTGATTCTAATATCTTCTTTCTGTGCAGTCTTTTGCATAGCATGATTTTATTGGGTGTTGATTAGTTAACATGTAATATTTTCTGGGCAAACAGTATTTGCTTGCTGACATTTAAAAGGGCTCTTGATATATAGCAAAGCCTTAATAGTGGTCACCTCTTAGCATTGGAGAGGTTGGTGGTAGGGGAAAACCTTCCTTCCAGTCTTCAAACTAGTGAACCAATAGTGATAGAAGTGAGACACACTAGGCAGAGATAAAATCCTAGACTTTTAGAATCAAAAGAACACATGATGAAAAATTAATTCAACTGTATTACTCATGTATTCAGATGAGTTCCATGGGAGCAAGGCTTATTGGTCTCATGCAATGAGAATTCTCTAAAACCTTTCATCATGCCTGGCGCTGAGCAGACAAGGAATGAGAATGCAGAGCTGGCAGCCTGGATCCAGGGCTTCAATGTCATTAGGATTCGGCATTCCCCTATCTCTCTGCTGGGCACCATGTTTCATATGCAGATGAATTATATTCCAAAGGCAAGAATCTTTCTTCCAACATATTCCCCCATATTTACCAGAATTGAGTCTCACTGGCCTAGCCTAAATTGCATGCCCATCTCTGAGTAAATCACTGAAATAAAGGCGCTAAAATATTGTAAATGATTAATCCCGAATGATGTAATCATACATGTCTTAGTAAAGCAAACTGAACTATGTATACTAAAATAAAGAAGAGAACATTCCCCCAAATGAAGCTAGCATCCTTCACCATTAGCAAAAGTAGAAGAAATGACACCAGGTAGGCAAAATTAACAAATATCTGTGTTCTCAAAGGATGCCACCAGTAGAAAAGGAGACTTATCTCTACACATAAAAATAACTGAAGCTCAGAGAGGGTGACTTGCACAAGGCCATAGAACAGCAGTAGTAGAGTCAAAACTTAAAGCCAGAGATCCTATTTTTGCCCATGTCCTTTCTCCTGGGCTCTGGCAATTTATGAAAATATAAGAAGTAAATAATAATTAGCCATTCTCAAGAGCAGGTATCCTTTGAACTGAAGAGCCTGTATTCAGGTAGCCTTTCCATTAGTAGAATGTTTTATTTTCCTTAAAAGAAGGCATGAAATCAATTTAGATCACCTTATTAACTAAAGCAACATCTTTATAGTGACTTCACTATTTTCAGCTGCAGTGCTGATTAGTGCCTTTCAAATCCCATTTAGGACAGGATGTTTTATGTATTACTGTGCCCTCTGTGTAACAAATTTGACATTTCAGATGGCAACAAATGGCTAGAAAATTGGCCCCTTGAGAATGATAGCCCAGCAGGATTAACATGTAATTATTCTGCCTAAGAATTTAATTTCATTGGGCATAAAGGTTTTACTGAATAAAAAGGTCCTGAATAGTAAATCCTGGACTCAAGTGGTAGATATTAGCACGGACCCTGGATTCTTGCAAAGTTTTTTCAAATGTTTGAAAAGAATTCCCTACGGTTGAATGTATTTCTGCAACAAATTTGGATAACGTTTTGCTCTGTATGGCACTAATTACTCTGTGAATGTTACAAGTGGGTTCTTCTCTGGTCCCCACACTGTCATTTTTGCCATTGTTCTGTAGCACTGATTGCCTGCCTCTTGACTCATGGGTTGTGAATTAATGACTTTCACCAGATATTTGTACTGCCTCTGCCCTTTCCAGTTAAAGGCCTTGTGATCCTGCTGGTTGAGGAGGCCAAAATGGTTACCATTACTGTCTGCTCCCTCTTCCCCTTTTGGGTTTTATTGTTTTGTTTTGTTTTTTGTTTTTATAGATTAAGAGAATAGAACCACAATAGATTTCAGTGACTTGGTGAATGACTTATAACCAGCAACGAAAAAAGAGATTATCTGATTCTTTAACTCTACCGTTCCTATCACTATGTGCTCATTTACCCATTCATTTCACATAGTTATTGAGCACCTACTATGTGTAAGACATTGCATTACGTGTGGAAATACAAAGTTCAATGAATCAGATAAGGGACCAGATTTTAAGACATTTATTACATTTTAGTAGGAGATACAGAACATAAGAAAGTAAGAAAATTAATACAATTTAAAAATTACAGCAGTTTGAGATTAGTTCTATAAAGAAAATGATGTGATAGCAAATGATGGGGGTGGGTGGAGAGAAACGCTGATTCAGAAAGGATAGTCCAGGAAGGACCTTAAATTGGTAAGAATTCACGATTTAACCTAGAGAATATGAATAATGGCTCCCACTAGTACTTTTTCCTCTCCATTGTATACCAGACCAACAGAGAGAATGGTTATGTGATTGTCAAACATTTGCTGTGACTGATTTCAATTATAATGGAATCTTCTCTTACTCTTGGAAGGTAGTAGAGCATGGGCCCTGAAGTCAGGCTGCTCATGTTTGACTCCTAACTGTGTGACCTTAAGCAACTTCTCTGAGTTTCAATTATCACATAGGTAAATTGGGTATTATAACACATATGTCATAGGGCTGTTGGAGAGATTTCCAGAAAGTATGTTAAGGATTACAGCAACTTCACATAGTGCTAAATAAATATTTATCATCATTGTGTCACTAATTATGGCTAGTAATCATAATTTGCTTTAGTACTATATTTGAGAGAGCTCTCAGTTGTCAGTGACCAAAAACCAACTTGAACTGGCTTAAACAAAGGGAACATATTAGATCAGGTAATTAAAAAAAGCCAAGAGCATGTTGACCAGACTGCCCAGAAACTCAAATAATGTCATTGGGAAACCTTCTCTACATCACTTTGTGTTGCTGCCTTCTGTATCGACTTTATTCTCAGGCTAACACCTGAGAAGCCAGAAGCTCCAAAATGGTGACTAGTTCTACAACCCCAAGGGAAGGAGAACATCTTTTCTTAATAGTTCCAATTAAAGTGCTGAGACCAAGTCCTGTTTTTAGAGTCATTGAACCATGGTGTGGGCATGGAGATGGGGGAAGAAGGATTCTCAGCTTCTCATGACTCAGAGTGAAGGAAGGGTGGTTCCAAAAAAAAAATCTAGATGCAGTTACCAAAAGGAACAAATCAACTATTGGAAGAAGGTAGTATATAAACATAATTATTTTATGATCTGGTACAGGCTACTCATATGTGCTCAGAAGTTATGGACACTCAAGAATATGCAACCAACTCAACTAAAAGGAATGGTAAATATTAGGAAATAATTTAACCACCAGGATGGTATGATTGAAATTTGTAACAACTAAATAACTATTCCTTGAGCTCTCCTACTTCTGGGCATCTTTTCCCCTTGAAGTTAAATTTATGAACTCATTGACAAACAGGAATTGAGATGCTCATTATGAGTCAGCAATAGGTAGTGATTTCTTCCTATTGGCTTAGAAATAGGTTGGTTTGCTCTCGCTCCGTTTATGTGCTGTACCAGGAAACTTGAAATCATTTTTACTAGTTCCCGCTCCATATTCACTACATCCACTCAATCATCAGGTTCCTAATTTTCTGTCACACCAGTTGCTACACTTCATCACTACAACCAACTCCAGTACAAACCAACACTATCTCTCCCCCAGACCACAGCCATAGAAATCTAGAGCCAGGATAATTTTTAGAAATACAAAGAGATATTGTTACTTTACTGCTTCAAGTCCCTTCAATGAACTCTCTTTACCCTTAAGAAAAAATTAGAATCTTTTCAATAGTCTACCAGGGCTTCATATGATAAGCCCCTGCCTGTATTTTCAGCCTCAACTCATGATATTTTCATCTTTATTTGCTAAGCTCCAGGCATCCATCCCTCTCCTGTTTTTTTTTTGTTCTTTGAATGTGCCCAGTTCCTTTCAACCTCAGGGAAGTCATTTATTCTGTTTATTCTGCCACCTTAACTAACCGTCTTCACGTTCTCTTCTTTCGCTTATTAAATCCTGTATATCACTCAGATAAATGTTCAATTACTATTTTTTCAAGAAATCCTTCCTTGAGCCTCCAGATCAAATCAGTTCCCCAGTTTAAGCTCTAACAAGCCCCAGGATTTTCTCTTCATACCAGTGATTATATTGCAGATCAATAATCTCGCTCAGAGTGACTAGGTATCTTACACACACCTCATTGAAGTGCCTAGAACAGGGCCTACCATGCTTCAGGTACTCCATGAATTCTTGGAATAAAACCTGGATTTTCAATGCTGGTCTGCCCCCCTGGTTGGAGCAGATTGCTGTTTCAGGGTGGGCTTATGTGCAAGCCTAAAAATAAAAATGAAAAGCAAACAAATGTTCCTTGTCAGATTGAAGCCTCTGAGAAAGAGCAGCTTAAAAAGCTGATCCTGAGCAAAAAACATGGAAAACTAATACTCCTTAAATAGCTCCTTAAATATGGTCATCAATCAAAAGTCATATCTTTGTGAATCTTCATTACATGGGTATATTATTTAGGGTTCTCTAGAGAAACAGAATCAACAGGGAACACTTGCAAATATAAAATTTATGAAAGTGTCTCACGTGACCGTAGGAACACAGAGTCCAAAATCCACAGGGCAGGCTGTGAAACCGATGACTCGGATGGCCTGGATGAACTCCACAGGAGAGGCTCACCAGCCAAAGCAGGAATGGGACCGACAGGAGGACTCCTCTGAGTCCTCCTTAAAAGGCTTCCTGTGATTAGATTTAACATCACTAATTGTAGAAGACACTCCCCTTTGGCTGATTACAAATGGAATCAGCTGTGGATGTAGCTGACGTGATCATGACCTAATCCTATGAAATGTCCTCATTGCAACAGGCAGGCCAGCGCTTGCCCAATCAGATGAACAGGTACCACAACTTGGCCAAGTTGACACCTGTCCCTAACCAGACCATCCCTTGTCAACTTGGCACCTATATATATATATATCACCTTAGACCATACTTAATTTCCAAATGAAAACAAATAAGCACACATTTTTTCTTTAACCTGACAATACTCAACTGTCCAGCATATAACTGGAAACACATTAACTCTCTCCAGAATAGGGTGCAAATCCTTGGGCAACATTCATTCTTAAACTTGATATCTTACAACTTAAATAGTATAACACGAACAAAACAGCATTACAGTCCTCGTTTCTGTAACTGATCACGTGGTCGAAGTTCATATTTATCACTACCTTCTTCCACTACCCATTCCATGTTCCCTTTCCCCTCAGCAAGCACTTCAGCTGGCCGTGGTTCTTTGCCTGGTGGGGTGACCCAAACCTTCATTCCTGAAGTTTCAGAGCCATTAGTAGTCCTGCCTGGATTGCGTTGTTTCAGTTTTCCATTGATTTTAATCACAGGGCATGGTAGTATTAATAGACGCCCCAGGGGATCTCCTATATTCCAAGAAAACTCTTCTTTACCTCCATTATGTAGTTGCAGTTCTACTTCCTTCTGATAGTCAGGGTCAATTACCCCAGACAATAACGTAATCCCCTTCTTGGTGTGTTGATCCAGAGGCATAAGTAGCCCAAAGTGACCAGGTGGCAATCTTAACTTCCAGTTCAGTGGTATCACTGTTGTTTCTCCTGAAGGAAGCACACCCCGTTTTGGAACTAAAACCTGTAGACCAGCAGAACTCAGGGTAGCAGGGACAGGAAGCAAAAATTTTCCTAGTGGATCACTAGGGGTAATAGTGAGTGGCACCACACCCATTTCCACCCCTTGGTTCCTGGACCCGTGGATCCTGGCTATGGGAGAAACAGCACCATACAGCAGACGCTGATTCAGAGCATACACAGCTTCCTGGAGAACATTACCCCAGCCTTTCAAGTTTTTGCCACCTAGTTGGCACCGTAATTGAGTTTTCAAAAGGCCATAGCTCTGGTCTGGGAAAGAGAAGGTAATGTAGCAGCAGGAGTGGAAACCATGGGCATTTGTGCCACTTCTTCATGTAACTTACTTGTGCCTTCAGGACCTGCTCTGGCTCTATCTCGTATATACCATTTCCATTTTACAATAGAGTGCTGCTGTGCATGCCCAACTTTATGGCTTGGTGGGTCAGACAACACGCAACTCATGATAGGCAACTCAGGTCTCATGGTAACTTGGTGGCCCATGGTTAAGCGTTCAGTCTCTACTAAGGCCCAGTAGCAGGCCAAAAGTTGTTTCTCAAAAGGAGAGTAGTTATCTGCAGCAGATGGTAAGGCTTTGCTCCAAAATCCTAAGGGTCTGCATTGGGATTCTCCTATAGGGGCCTGCCAAAGGCTCCAGACAACATCTCTATTCGCCACTGACACTTCCAGCACCACTGGATCTGCTGGATCATACGGCCCAAGTGGCAGAGCAGCTTGCACAGCAGCCTGGACCTGTCGCAGAGCCTCCTCTTGTTCAGGTCCCCACTCAAAATTAGTAGCTTTTATGGTCACTCAATAAATGG